>NC_064249.1:33260005-38260005 GCF_003254725.2 Canis lupus dingo | reverse complement strand
TTTTAAGATGCCAAAAAGGGGTAAATACCCAAAATAAGGGCAGCCCAGGTGACTCAGCGGTTTAGCGCCACCTTCGGCCCAGGGCCTGATCCTGGAGACCCAGGATCGAGTCCCACATCAGGCTCCCTGCATGGAGCCTGCTTCTCCCTCTGCCTGTGTCTGTTCCTCTCTGTGTCTGTCTTTCATGAATAAATAAATAAAATCTTAAAAAAAAAAAACCAAAATATATAAATAACTTATACAAGTCTCTCTCTAAAATAAATAAATTCTTTTCAAAAATTTTTAAAAAGAGGGGGCACCTAGGTGGTACATCGGTTGGGCATCACTGTTGGTTTCAACTTAGGTTGTGATCTCAGGGTCATGAGACTAATCCCCAATTTCGGCTCTGCACTCAGTGTGAAGTCTGCTTAAGACTCTTCGTCTTCCTCTATCCCTCCTCCCACCTCTCTGCACTCTCTAAAATAAATAAACTTGTTTAAAAAACTTTTTTAAATTACAGGGTGCCTGGGTAGCTTACAGACACATGTGCACTGTTGCTAGGAATACAAAGTGGTGCAGCCACTCTGGAGAATAGTATGGAGGTTGCTCAAAAAAAAAAATTTTTAAAAAATAGAACTACCTTATGATTCAATAATCCCACAACTGGGTATTTACCCAAAGATAATAAAAATACTAATTCAGGAATCCCTGGGTGGCTCAGCAGTTTAGCACCGCCTTCAGCCCAGGGTATGATCCTGGACACCCGGGACTGAGTCCCACCGTTGGGCTCCCTGCATGGGGTCTGCTTCTCCCTTTGTGTCTCTGCCTCTCTCTCTCTCTGTTTCTCTCATGAATAAATAAATAAAATCTTAAAAAAAAAAAAAAAAACAATTCAAAAAGATAGGTTCCTATGTTAACTGCAGCATTACATACAATAGACAAAATACGGAAGCAGCCCAAGTGTCCCTCCATAGATGAATGGATAAAGAAGAGGTAGTACACACACACACACACACACACACACACACACACGAAAACTACTCAGCCATAAAAAAGAATGAAATGTTGCCATTTGCAACAACATGGACAGACATATACAGAATATAATGCTAAATGAAGTCAGAGAAAGATAAATACCATATGATTTCACTCATACATGGATTTTAAGAAACAAAACAAAACAACAACAAAAAAGAGACAAAAAAAAACCCAGACTCTTGAATGTAGAGAATTGGTGGTTACCAGAGGGATGATGGGTGGGTGAGCTACATGAACGGAATTAAGAGTACACTTATTGAGCGCCTGAGCCATGCAGTCAGTTAAGAGTCCAACTCTTAAAAAAACAAAAACAAAAACAAAAAAATCCAACTCTTGCTTTTGGCTCAGGTTATGATCTTGGGGTCATGAGATCGAACCCCCCATCGGGCTCTGTGCTCAGCTCAGAGCCAGCTTGACATTCTCTCTCCCTCTGCCCCTCCCCACCCTGCTCTCTTTCTCTATAAATGAATAAATAAATCTTAAAAAAAAGAAAAAAGAGTACACTTATCATGATGAAACTGAGTAATGTATAAATTGCTGAATCATTGTACTGTACACCTGAAACTAATGTAACACTGTGTGTTAATTATACTTCAATTTTTTAAAAAGTTAAAAAAAAAAAAACTAAAGAGAAAAAATTGGGTGCTCAAACTGTTAAGTCTCTGCCTTCGGCTCAGGTCATGATCCCAGGGTCCTGGGATGGAGCCCAGCATCAGGCTCCCTGCTCAGCGGAGAGTCTGTTCCTCCCTCTCCCTGCCATTCCCCCTGCTTGTGCTTGCTCTCTCTCTCTCTCTCAAATAATTAGATGAGATCTTTAAAAAATAACAATAATGAGGAGAGGAAATCAAATAAATTAATCTCTTACTGAAAAAAAGAGTGCCAAAAATGAAAACTATGATGCGATCTTGTGCTATAGTTTCCTCTTTTAGATAAGGAAGTCTTCAACATACTTTCCTCAGCGATAAAGTGTTATTCACCCTCTCATTTCCATGAAAAACTCCAAACTGATTCCCTATTGCCAAATCCATCTCTCCTCTCCATGCTTAAAACTGTGCATTTGTAAGACTGAGAATTGGCTTTCTACTCCTGGAAAAAGTCCATCAATAAAATAATGGCCTTTCTAGGTGACGAACATAGGAGCCGAGTTGGAGCACTGATTTAAGAAAAATAGCTTGTTACTCAACATGTAATAGAACACTAAAACATAAATTTTATTATGCTGAGCAACTGCTCACTTCCTTTCACATGGAACCAAACGCTAATGACACACATACCTGTGGGACCATCGCAACCCTCTGGTTTCTTTTGGGTGACCTTGTATTTATTTGTCTGTCATCTTCATCAGAAAAGAGTCGACTTCGCTTTGAATTTCTGAAAGGCTATGACAGAAATTTGTTGATTTAATAAAAAGACTGAACACTCCCCATTTTTATTCCAAAATACATTTCTCCACTTGGGAGATAGAGCTAAGGCTGGACCATCAGCAGCCTGGAAGGATAAGTATGGGTAATACAAAGTATACCACATTGAATACAAATAATCTTAGATTTACAAAGTAGTACATATGTATGCAATTTGTTTACAATTGAAACATCTAGCTGATGACTAAATGAAACACCTAGCTGACAATTAAAACTGGAACCCTAGGGATCCCTGGGTGGCGCAGCGGTTTGGCGCCTACCTTTGGCCCAGGGCGTGATCCTGGAGACCCAGGATCGAATCCCACATCGGGCTCCCGGTGCATGGAGCCTGCTTCTCCCTCTGCCTGTGTCTCTGCGCCTCTCTCTCTCTCTGTGACTATCATAAATAAATAAAAAAATTTAAAAAAAATAAATAAATAAATAAATAAAATAAAACTGGAACCCTAGTATCCTTAGCAGCCTTGAATGGTGACAAGAGGAAAACAAGTTCTGGAAATTCCAGTTCTCATTATGCTAGTGCTTGGAGTAAAAGCAGCTGGGTGTATTGCATGCTGTGTCTGCTGCATAGGCCCTGAGCTGGACAAAGTTACTAATCACTCTAGAGAGTCAATCTCAATGTATAATAACGCACTATATGCACTGTCAAAATTTGTTAACGAATTTCCATCTGTGAATAAAAGTACAAGGTACCTGTAACAGGTATTTGGTAAGTGAGTATAGACTACACTAGATTGCAGAACTAGAACTAACTTGCTGAAATACCCAAAGGACATCATACACTTAAGGCTCTGTAATATGAACAATTTTACCATCCATTCTAGGTTCAGAGGCCTCATAAAGGCAGAAGAACAATAGAAATAATATCCCAATCATACCAACATCCTGTTTCAAATTCTTCTGCCAGAACTTCAGACAGACTTGCATGCCCAGTCGGAAGGGAGGTAGGTTACAGAGGACTAGCAACATACGAGCAGCATCCAACTGGGTCAAAGCCAGAGGTCCTGACTCTTGAAATTAAACCCACTGAGAGCCTTAATACTCCATAGCCCTGAAAGAAGTCTCTTCTACCCTTCTACCCTACATGTAATTATCCTTGATCTTCATGGGATTTTGTTATCTTACACTTATTTATACATCTTTTTGCAGGGACCAGAATCATGCGAAATTTTTTTATATTCTAAATAAAGTATTATTTGGGGTTGTTAGAGTTTTTTGCCCTGCCTATTTAAAGAATTGCAATTACTTAACAAATGCTTACCGATGACCAGATTATCAAAGGCTACAGACCATTTATCTAAGTTTGATCTCATACGCTACACTCAATGGCACTTAAAGACTCAAACGCAAAAAAACCTCAAACACTTGGGTTTGGGGAGAACCTTGGAAAACTATTACTGTCGTATAAGAACTGTGCACGTGACAATAAATACAAACAATTTAGTTATCATATTCTAAAGAGTAAGAAAAATTAATTCCTTACCATTTCCACAGCAGAGCCCGTATTCCTGCCTTTCCAAACAGGTGTTTTTTGTAAAGAACTGTACTTTTCATTCCATGTGTTAGATAAGCTTCCCTCTGTAATATAAGTAATTACTACTAGTAAGATTTAAGTTTAGGTCAAAGGATTTTATACAATTAACACTGCCTTCTATTAATAGCAATATATATGAAATATTTACCAATATGGAAAAAATACACTAACCACAGTAATTTTGGTTTATTGCAAATGAAAAATCTTTTTTTTTTTTTGGTCAAACTCTACATAATTTGACAAGGCGCTGCATCGTGAAAGTATTACATTCTCATATTAAAGTATGTGTGGGGGACACCTGGGTGGCTTAGTGGCTGAGCAGTGTGTGTGATCCCGGTTTGGGAATCGAGTCCCACATCAGGCTCCCTGTGAGGAGCCCGCTTCTCTGTGTCTCTCTCATGAATGAATGAATGAATGAATGAATGAATGAAGAAAGTGTGTGTGGTTTCCTTCTTTGTATTTTTAGTAATTTCTTTATTCTAATTTGCTAAGAAGCTTAAGTATAATCTGATTGAAAACAGGGCAGTGGAAAAATGGAAAAAAGCTTCTAACCTTGAATTTAGAGTATATTTCTAAATGTTTCCTGCTTTAGTAAGTGAAACCATGGATATACAAAAATAAAATGTGTGGGTGTTTCTGTTTTCCTTGATTCAAAGAAATGTCTTCAGAGTTGTATGCAACCAGAAAAAAATTCCAATCAAGTAATTGATTAGACATATTATGAAAATACAGAACAGTGAGTTTAATTTTTATAAAAAGGATATGTTTATGTAGAGAAAGTCACAGAAAGCCAGGATGAAGACACACAAGATAGTTATTTTCATTTCTTCTAGCTGTTCATCAGCATTTACTAATTTTTTTCTGTAAGAAATATATCACTTATATATTTATTGTTTTGAAAAGAAAAATGGTTTTGATATTGAGAGGAAAAGAATAATGAAATACTTTTTCAGACGTACCTTTTAAGTACAAAAGAAAAGAGATGGACCAGGACTGATCCAGCTAGGCAAATAAATTAGGGTAGTTCTGGAAGGTAGGTGTTCTCAAGCCAGGAATTGATTTGATAAATCACCAGTCCAAAGCACAACATAGTAGCTTTAAAAACTAAAAGTATTAGTGAACTTTTGAGCACAGTTTGCTTCCAGATTTACTTACTCAGTAGAACCCTGCCCAAGCAAAAATTCAAAACAAACCACAGTAAGAAAGTTGGTCTAAAGTACTTCCAGAAAGAAAGAACAAGACCAAGGCATATGTATAACTCTGCTCTCAGATAAAGAAAAATACTATCATTCTTTTATTTCAAGAGACTTGCATCATTACTTAGAAAGCAGAATTTCTAAAAATAATAATAAACTCAAACAAAAATACAGCTGAGCACAGCTGTTCAATAAATGCTTTTACTCTAGTAAGATATCTGCAATGTTTAACAAAAAAGTTCCTGGTGAGGAGCACCTGGGTGGCTCAGTTGGTTGAGTGGCTGCCTTTGGCTCAGGCCATGATCCGAGGATCCTGGGATCGAGCCCTGCATCAGGCTCCCTGCTTCTCCCTCTCCCGTTCCCCCAATTCGTGCTCTCTGGCTCTCTCCATCAAATAAAATAAAAACCTTTAAAGAAATAAAAATAAATAGTTCCTGGGGTTTGGAGCATCTGACTGGCACATGGGAGTGTGTGATTCTTGATAAGAAGTGATAAGTTCGGGGTCCCTGGGTGGCGCAGCGGTTTGGCGCCTGCTTTTGGCCCAGGGCGTGATCCTGGAGAGCGGGGATCGAATCCCACGTCGGGCTTCCGGTGCATGGATCCTGCTTCTCCTTCTGCCTATGTCTCTGCCTCTCTCTCTCTGTGTGTGTGACTATCATAAATAAATAAAAATTAAAAAAAAAAAAAAAAAAAGGAAAGTGATAAGTTCAAGCCCCATATTCAGTGTGGAGATTACTTAAAAATAAAATCTTAAAAAAAAAAAGTTCTTGGGGTGCCTGGCTGGCTCAGTTGGTGTAGTGTGCGACTCTTGATCTCTGGGTCATGAGTTCAAGCCCCACACTGGGCAAGAACTTACTTTAAAAATTTTTAAAAAGAGGGACTCGGTGGCTCAGTTAGTTGGGTGTCTGCCTTTGGCTCAGGTAGTGGTCCCGAGGTTGGGATTGAGTCCCACATTGGGCTCTACACTTGGTGAGGATCCTGTTTCTCCCTCACCCTCTGCCTGCCCTCCTCCCCCTGCTCACACTATCTCTCCCTCTCTCTGTCAAATAAATAAAATCTTTTAAAAAAATAAAAATTTTTAAAAAGAAAAAAGTTTTTTAAATCAGTATTTCTCAGAAAAATAAATTTCTTAATAATTTCCAACAACCAAGGACCAATTCTTCTAAAACAACCCATGAATTTAAAATTATCATCAGTGAAAACCAATACTTAAAAGCTATAATGAATGCTAACTTTGACAGTAAAGAGAAACACTATATCCAAATCAATTTAATGAATTAAATTTCTAGCTTATGCCATACCTACAGAGTCGTGCTATGATCTTACCTTTTAAACTGACAAGGGCCTTTGCTGAAGAGCCTGCAATTAAAACAAATCAATATTATTTCATAATTAATGTGAGAGAAAAAGAACTTGGGCTACAGGGTGAGAGTGACCCATCTGATTTTTTAGTAGTGCTAAGGCTGGAGTGATGGTGGGATGTGCAAATAGAAATAACCAGTGGGCCATTCAAGCTATCAGCCAGAAGTCTGATAAGGTAAGGAAGAGCTGGAGAGATTTGGATCCAGAAATGTTCTGGTGCTGGAGAAGAAGAGACAGGAACTGACATTTACTGAAGCAAAGATCAGAAGCGGTAATAGAGTGGAGAGAAGAGCAAACAAAAATCATCCAGGGGCGCTGTTGTTATCAAGCAACAAGTGCCTCGGAAACTCTAGAATGCAGGTGTGTGCAACCTTTCAAGACCCAAGCTGGAAAAGGGATTTCAGAAGAGCCAAGAGGGGTTAGCATACCAATGGAGGGGTTCACAGGTGAAAACAACCCTTAGTGTACATTAAAATAAGCAGGAAGCTCCTCATGCAAGCAGAATCTGTATTGTTAATAAAGGTGCTTGGGGGTTCTGTTGAAGGTAACCCTCAGGCCCACTCTGAAGACACACTGGGATACAGGGTCTGGTGTGAATAAAGGATGGGATCTATGGGTGAAGGGAAGCAGGAGAAACCACAGGGAAATACATTTTTATGAGACTGGGAGAGTACTAAATTAAGGGATCCCTGGGTGGCGCAGCGGTTTGGCGCCTGCCTTTGGCCCAGGGCGCGATCCTGGAGACCCAGGATCGAATCCCACATCGGGCTCCCTGCATGGAGCCTGCTTCTCCCTCTGCCTATGTCTCTGCCTCTCTCTCTCTGTGTGTGACTATCATGAATAAATAAATAAAATCTTTAAAAAAAAAAAAAAAGTACTAAATTAAAACCTCAGAATTGGATATGGATATTGCAAAGTCCAAGTCATTCGAAAAATAATAAAGGATGATCTCTCTCACTTACATTTGGCATCTTAAAAAAAAAAAACAAACCCCAAAACCTGAACTCCTAGATACAGAGAACAGACTGGTGGTTGCCAGAGGTGGGGGCTGGGGGTGTGGGCAAAATGGGTAAAAGCAGTTGAAAGGTACAAACTTCTGGTTACAAGATAAATCAATCCTGGAGATGTAATGTACAGCACAGCGATCACAGTTAAAAATACTGTATTGTAGACATGAAAGGTGCTAAGAATGATCTTAAAAGTGCTCACCATAAGAAAAAAATTTGTAACCAAGTGTGGTGATGGGTGTTAACTAACCCAGGTGAGGCAATCCTTTCACATATATCAAATCAGTATGTTGTACACCTAAAACGAATACAACATTAAATGTCAATTATAGCTCAACAACATCAAAAAAATTAACAGGAAAAAAAAAAACCCTTTCCATGCTCCAAAATAAAAATTAGTCACAGAATTCTGGATGAGTGAAATCTTCCTCTTTTAACTTAAAAAAAAAAACCTGTTTAGAACGCTTTTTTCTCTTATTATAGTCAAACTATTACATATCATTCCTCATTTTTAAAATTAGGTACTATGACATCCATTTATGTTTGATAGAATGTAATCTAAGATTAGGCTGTACTTAATGTTATTCGAAAGGCTGGTCATTTACCTGCACTGAGAAAAGACAAATTTTTAAATGGCAAGTTAGGATGTGTGTAAATATCTCTAAGAAGCCAATCCATTATGGCATTTCATAAAACATAAAAATAAATAAAGGATGATCCCAGGGGATAAAGTAAGAAAGAAGAATACTAACTAGGGAAAAACAATCAGAGAAGACAGATTAATTCTTCTTGGTGTTTACCAGAAGTAGCATGATTTACAACTCTTACAAATGGACAACACTTTAAAGGAGAAGCAACGAGAATGTACTGCAGTTCGGGCAATGAAATATTTTTATGCCACTCCGATCCCTAAGCTTCAGCTGACTTTCCCTCTGCAGGGCAGTATGAGAAGCCTGTAGAACAGATAAGCCATCAACACCAAAGCCACCCTTGCTCTCACTCTACTCTCTTGCCTAGATATGGAGACCAGGTAATAGGATACCTGAGCGGTCTCCAAACAGCAAGCTGGTTTAATGAGAAGCAGAAGCAGTACTGTTGGGGCAGAGTCTAGCTAAAAAGCCTCACACAGAACAGCACAACTGGGAAGCAGCTACTGGACAGGGCACATATCCATGTAGCTACCAAAAAAAAAACAAAAAAACAAAAAAACAACAACAACAAAAAAAAACATGGTTTGGAGATCCCTGGGTGGCTCAGGACGTGATCCTGGAGTCCCAGGATCAAATCTCACGTCGGGCTTCTGCATGGAGCCTGCTTCTCCTTCTGCCTGTGTCTCTCCCTCTCTCTCTCTGTCTCTGTCTCTCATGAATAAGTAAATAAAATCTTAAAAAAAAGAAACATGGCTAGTTTTAGAAAAAGTAATAGCATCCACTCATCCCTGTGAATATGTAGTGCCATAGGACCCCCCCAGTCCCTGCTCTAGGCACTAGGTATAGGACAGCATACAGAAGAACCAAAGTCCCCACTCTCATGGTGTTTACATTCCAGTGAGGGGAGACAGACAAATACATACATCAAGTGATGTTGAGCACTGGAGGGGGTGGGGGATATAACAGGAATGTGGGCGGGGAGTTGGGAGACAGAAGACTATTTTTCTAAGAAGTGTTCTTGATCAGCTTCTGTGAAAGGTGATATTTGAGCAGAGATCTGCAGGAAGAAGTCCAAGCCCCAAGGATATTCATTCCTGCTCCATGAAGGCAAGACTCTGTCCTGGCGATTCTGACCTACCACTCTCAACCTTTTCTCTGAGAAGCAGTGTAGCCTAAGGGTTAAGAGCACACATTGGAGGTGTGTTTGAATACTGGTTCTTTTTGCTGGGTTACTTAAGCAATTTACTTAACTTCTCTGTGCCGCTGATCATTTGTAAAATGGGGATTAAACAAGTTACATATGTAAAAGTGCTTAGAGAACAATGCACAGAGCATATGACTAATTTTTAGATCATGCGTATTGCTACCATTACTTTGATCAATCAAAACAACAACAAAGTACCCACTGAATGACTGCTACAGCACTATTCTGTGGGCTGGGATTACCTGAAGGCACAGAGAGGAGGCCTCTGCTGAGAGCTTACACTCTAGTGGGGGAGACACACATTATATAAGCCAGTATGTAGTGATAATGATACATAGCAGTTGTCATAAAGGAAACAAATGAGGTGATCTGGGTTGGGGGTGGGGGTTGCTTTACACAAGGTAGTGAGAGAAGGTTTTCTGGGAAGGTTACATCTAAAAAGGACTCATCTTGAGGGAGTAGGAGGCCAAAGCAACGAGTCTGGGCAAAAGAAATAACAGGTTAAAAAAAAAAAAAAAAGCCCCGAGATAGAACATTTAGAACATTCAAGGAACAGGGGGAAAGGGCAGTGTGCTTAGGGACTAGCTAGCAAGGGAAGAGGGTCATGAAAAGGGTCAGAGAAGTGTGCCAGGTGTTACTCATGGAACCAGAAATGCATGAGCCAGGTGTTAGGCATGTAACCATCGTAAAGTTGCCACTGTAACAGCTTTAATAAGATGTAATCTTTGTCAAGGACAGAAAATAATTTTCTAAAGAAGCTGAAATGGGATCTGAAGGATAAGTAGCCGTCAACTGCAAGCGAGGGGAAGGAAGAGCATTCCAGGTAATGAGAACAGCATATGCAAAGGCCTTGAGGAAGAAGGAGGAAGAAGAAAAGGAGGAGGAGGAAGGAGGAGGAGAAAGAAGAAGAAGAAGAAGAAGAAGAAGGAAGAAGAAAGCCTGGTGAGTACAGGGAACGAAAAAGGCCAAATTTAGCCCAAAGGGATGAGAGAAAGAGTGGTACAAAATGAAGCTGGAGAAGTGGGGTGTGGCCAGAGTCCAAAGGCTCTTGTGGCTACGAAAGTGTTCCAAGCAGCAGGATGACATGTACACATTCTGGAAGGACCACTCTGACCGCAGGAAGGCTGCAGGGTAGGGGCGGGGTGTGGGTTAATGGTGACTGGTGCCCAGGAGTGTCACCTGGACTGGGGCAGGAGATGGTGAGAAGTAGGCAGATTGAGACGTGGAGAATCAAAGTCACAAGATGCGAGTATGGGCTTCAGTGTGGGACATGGAAGGGCCAAGCTAGCTTTTAGGTTTCAGGGAACACACAGTGGAGCCATTAAGACAGGACCCCTGGAAATATCTCTGTCCTAGAGGGGTGCAATTATGATGTAGGTCTTTAACCCATGAGGTCTGAGGGGCCACTGAAGCAGCTAAGAGATGTGAAACAGCAAGGGATATGGGTCCGGAAGCTCAGAGGAAAGGTCTGGGCAGAAGGGAGCCTCATACACACAATCCTGCTGGTGAGAGTATGTAGTCAACTGAAATAAGCATTTAATGAGTAAATGTGTATCATATACTTTGTATAGCATCTGGTTCATAGTATGCACTCAAATGATAGCTTATATTATTGATAATGTTATACCGACTATTGGCTAGTTTATTAGCTAGCCTCTTTGACAAAAAAAAAATTGCAAAGAAACATACTATTTCCAGTATCAAACTGAAATCACTTTCCTTCCCTTTCCAAGACTCCGCTCCAGGTTTATTAGGCATGCCTCTCATCCTATCTTCCATTCAGTATAAATCAAGTATTTACATATACCTGATACGTAGCACTGTGTGACCAACAGAGTAAGGCAATTCCTGCTTTCTACAAGTTGTGGTCTAGCCAAACAAGGGCTACACCACACAAACACGATGTACTCCTATATATACCCCAATGCAGCAGAGCTGTCACAAATATAAATGTCAGCTATATAGTCTGAAAGTGTGGCTAGAATTTGAACCCTACTGTGAGTCCCAAGTCTCTACAAAGAACCACAGTTAAGTCCTCAATAAATGTTTAACGATGACAAGCAAATATTTCAAATGACAGTTAAAAGAAAGCCACTTAGGGAGGCCTGGGTGGCTCAGTGGTTGAGTGTATGCCTTTGACTCAGGTCATGGTACCGGGATCAGGATCGATTCCAGCATCAGGCTCCCCACAGTGGGCTTCTCCCTCTGCCTATGTCTGTACCTCTCTCTGTCTCTCATGAATAAATAAATAAAATCTTAAAAAAAAAAAAAAAGGCATTTAAAACATTGGTCATCTCAACAGAATGACCACAGCAATCAAAATGAGAGGTCTAGTGGTTGTGACTTCTCAGGCGTGATAAAACATCTTTATCCTTAAGACAGCAAAGATTTTCAGATGACAAGCGCTTTGTTTAGTAGGTTCACCCTTATTTGGGAGCATCTAAAATCACAACTGTGCTCTCCAAACAAGAAACTATAAAACTCATCCATGGTCTACCGATGTGCCCTGTCCAACGAAGTGGCCATTAGCCACCTGTGACCACTTAAATTTCAATCGATGAAAATAAAACTTAAAATTCTGTTCCTGGGCCAGTCTAGCCACATCTGAGGGTGCCCAGTGGCTACCCTCCTGGACGTTACAAAATAGAGTATTTCCATCAACCAGGAAATTCTACTGGAAGGTAGCTCTGGTCTAGAACAAATTTAAAATACAAACCCTTTTTCACCAGTTTGGTAACTTGAACCTTTAACTTTGTAACACATTAAGGATACAGGACCCCCACAAAGAAGACAGAATGGGCTGTACAGGGCTCTCCTTTTAAAAGGGTCTATTTGCCCGAGGGTCGCACAGTTGGTTGAGCAGTGATTGAGACTTGGGTTTGTTTGTTTCACCCAGAGGCACACACCAACTGAGTAACAGTGTGGGCCAGGACCCTTCTGTAATGAAGTCAAGTACCTGCCTTTTCCCACGCTTCCCGCAACACTGTAAATGACAAGACCCCAGTCCAGTCGTGCAGAAACTAGGGAACTGGTGCTGGCACTTCCTCAACGCGGGGGAGCGCGCGGGTCAGAGGCGGCGGGGGGGGGGGGGGGGCACACAGGGTCAAGGCGGGCAGTGGCAGGGTGGGTGTCAGCAGGGGCGCCGCGCGTGCAGCCGCGCAGAGGCTCCCCCGCCCCCTCCGTGCTCCGAGGGCACCGGAGCACACCAGGAAGTCTGCGGGCCCGCTGCCCCCCGCCCCCCGCCCCCCCCCCGGGAAGGGCCACAGCCACCTGTGGTCCCAGAGGAAGGGGCCGGCCCGGTGACACGGAAACGCTTCCAGGGGTGGACGCCCCGGGGGGGGGTCGCGGGGAGGGCAACGGGGACCCCGAGCTCCTGCAGAGGCAGGCGCCGCGCCTGGACGCGACCCCGGGCCGGCCGCCCCTCCCCAGCTCCCGCCCCGCGCGGCCCCGGCGGGACGGCTTACATAACCCCCCGGGCGTCCCTGGGCGCCGGGCGAGCGGGGCAGGCGGCGCGGACGGCCCCCGCGGCCCCGCGGCCGCTCCTCCCCCACCCGGCCGCGGCCCCCGCCTCCGCCGCGCGCGCGGGGCCCCCGGGCTCCCGGTTTCCGGCCCCGGCGCTCACACCACCCCAGAAAGCGGCTCACACAGGCACCATAACAAAGGCGGCGACGCGGCGGCAACCCCAGGGTGGGAGCGCCGGGGGAGCGCGGGGCGCTGGCAGCCGGCCCGCTCGCCCGGCGGAGGGCACGGCCGCCCACCCCGGCCGGCGCGGCCCGGGGGCGGGCGGCCGGCGGGAGGCGAGGGGCGCTTTGAGGCGCTACTCACTCTCGTCAGGCAACTGGTCGAGCTCCGCCATCTTGAACGAGCCGCGCCGCTTTTTCAAAGGCTGCCCGCCGCGGTGCATTGTGGGGCGGAGACTGTCTTTGCGAGGGAGGTTCGAATGCGGAGCTCGCTGCCCGCGGCGCTGCCGCTCCCGCTCCCGCTCCCGCTCCCGCCGCGGCCCGCCCGGGCGGGTCGGCTCCGCCCGCGGCCGCCGGGGAGGGGTCCGGCCGAGCGGGCCCGGCGCCGCGCCCCCCCCCGCCCCGCGGTCCCCGGGCCCGGCCCCCCGCCCCGGCCGGCCGCGGGCGGGAGCGGGAGGGGGAGGAGGAGGGGGAGGGTGGCGGAGGAGGCCGCGCCGCCAGGCCGGGCGCGGGGCGCGGGGCGCGGGTGCCGGAGGCCCGCACGGAGCCCGCCCCGGGTCCGCCCCGCGGGGCTGCGGCTGCGGGCGGGGAGGCGCGGCGGGCGGGCGGCATCTGTGGGCCTGCGGGAGGGCCCCGGCCCGGTCACCGGCCCGGGCAGCTGCCCTGCTGGCGGCAGGACTCCGCGGCGGCAGCTCCGGGAACCAAGGGGGTCTGCGGCAAGGCGGGGGGGCGGGGGGGGGGGCAGTGAGGCAACGACGGTACAGCACAGGTGAGTGCCTGGAGCTGGGGTGCAGACGGGGCGGGCCGCTGAGGCCAGTCGGCACCCAGACTTGCTGAGAGCGCCGGAGCAGGGGGAGCCGGGCCCTGGAGAGAGCATCGCTGCTGCAAAACAGAAACGCGGGCGGCGGGTTGCGGCGCGGTGAGATCAGAGCAGAGGCCGCCCAGCCCCTGTCGGTGGTGGCGGGGAAGCTGCTGCGAGCCGGCAGGCAAGGGAGGACAGACCTGTCTGCACCTGGCGCTAGGGCCCGGGTGCGGCTCTGGCTACCAGTTGTATAATCTATATTGCAAGTTTGTTTCCTCCTCCTCTCTTCTTCTTCTTCTTCTTTTTTTTTTTTTTTAAACATTTATTTAGGGAGAGAGCACTACCGCGAGGCTCTGGAGGGGCAGGCGGAGAGAATCTCAGACTCGTCGCTGAGCCTGGGAGGCTGATTGCAGGGCTCCATCTCACCACCTGAGCTGAACCCAAGCGTTGGGCCTTAACCAGCTGGGCCACCCCAGGCGCTCCGCAGGTTTGTTTCTTAAATCTCTGTGCCTCTTCTCCTGTGCAAAGTGCAGATGATCACAGAGCGTTTTAAGGATTCAGCGAGTTGGTAGAGAGGTACAGGCCTGATTATAGTTTCTCGCCCGATGTGGCTCAGATGTTTGCTATTGCTAGCACCACTTTGCAGTCGGGAGTGTCACCGGTGCTGCCAGCTTCTGCCTTAGACACTGGGTGCTGCTGGGGTGTGGTGAAGAAAATTCAGTTTTACAAAATAACGCTGACTTCGCTAATTGAACGCCTCCCTGCCTTCTAAACACATTCTGATTTACATTCTAAGAAGCTGCAAACCAGGAGTCCCTGTTGTCAGCAGGTGGGAGTAAGTCCTACCCATTTGGGGATGAGTTCAAGAAAAGGTCAGCTCTGAGAATGGAAAAAATAGAGGACTGGAGTAAGTCAACTTTGGCAGAGTAACCCATGGTCAATGTATCATTAGACTAAGGCGATAAAACTTAATGCAGATTTCACATGTAACAGCAGGCCAGCTGTTAAGTAATTTTAGGCCCTTCTTCTGATAATCTGCATTTTATTTTTTCTTGTTTTCTTAAACTTTTTTTTAAAATTCCAGTATTGTTAGCATACAGTGTAATATTAATTCCAGTTGTATGACTCAGTGATTCAGCACTTCCGTACATCACCTGCTGCTCGTCTGGACAGGTGCACCCCTTAATCCCCATCACCTGTTTCCCCCATACTCCCACCTACCTCCCTCAGTGATCATCTTCTGTATAAAGAGTCTGTTTCTTGGTTTGTCTTTTTTCTTTAAAGATTTATTTATTTATTCATGAGAGACAGACACAGAGAGAGAGGCAGAGACATAGGCAGAAGGAGAAGCAGGCTCCTCACAGGGAGCCTGATGCGGGACTTGATCCCTGATCCCGGGATCACAGTCTGAGCTGAAGGCAGACACTCAACCGCTGACCACCCAGGCATCCTAATGTCTTTTTCTTTTTTTCCTCTGTTTCCTTGTTTCTTAAATTCCACATGTGCGTGAAATCGTATGGCACTTGTCTTTCTCTGATCTACTTCACTTAGCATAATGCTCTCTAGGTCTATTCATGTTGTTGCAAACAACATGAAAAATTTCATTCTTTTTTTATGGCTGAGTAATATTCCATTATGTATATATACCACATCTTTATCCATTTGTCCATCAGTGGGCACTTGGGCGGCTTCCATATTGTAGATAATGCTGTTGTAAACACAGGGATGCTTGTTTCCCTTTGAGTTAATGTTCTTATGCTCTTTGGGGTAAATATCCAGGAATGTGATTACTGGATCATAAACTAGTTCTATTTTAACTTTTTTTTTCTATTTTAACTTTTTGAGGAACCTCCATACTGCTTTCCACAATAACGACACCAGTTTGCATTCTCACCAACAGAGCAGGAAAGTTCCTTTCTCTCCACATCCTCACCAACACCTGTTGTGCTTGTGTTGTTGATTTTAGCCATTCTGACAGCTGTGAGGTGGTATCTCATTGCAGTTTTGTTTTTTAAAGATTTTATTTATTTTTTCATGAGAGACATAGAGAGAGAAGCAGGCTCCATACAGGGAGCCTGATGTGGGATTTGATCCCGGGACCCCAGGATCACACTCTGGGCCAAAGGCAGACGTAAACTGCTGAGTCACCAAGACATCCCTGTTTTTTTAAAAAGATTTATTTATTTATTTATCCATGAGAAACACACAGAGAGGCAGAGACATAGGCAGAGAGAGGAGTAGGCTCCATGTAGGGAGCCTGATGTGGGACTCGATCCTGGATCCCCAGGATCATGCCCTGGGCCGAAGGCAGACACTAACCTGCTGAGCCACTCAGGCATCCCTCTCTCCCTCTCATTGTAGTTCTGATTTGTATTTCCCTGATGCCAAGTGATGTTGAGCATCTTTTTGTGTGTCTGTTGGTCATCTGTATGTCTTCTTTTTTCTTTTTTAACTGGTTTTATTTTTATTTATTTTTATATTTTAAAGATTTTATTTATTTATTCATGAGAGACACAGAGAGAGAGGCAAAGACACAGGCAGAGAGAGAAGCAGGCTCCATGCAGGGAGCCTGACATGGGACTCCATCCCAGCTCTCCAGAATCATGCCCTGGGCTGAAGGCGGTGCTAAACCGCTGAGCTGCCCCATCTGTATGTCTTCTTTGGAGAAATGTCTGTTCATGTCTTCTGCCCATTTTTAGTTGGATTATTTGTTTTTATGGCGTTGAATTGTATAGTTCTTTATATATTTTGCATACTAACCCTTTATTGGATATTTCATGTGCAAATATCTTCTCTCATTCTCTAGGTTGCCTTTTGTTTTTGTTGAGTGTTTCCTTTACAGAAGCTTTAAAAAAAAAAATTATTCACGAGAGACACAGAGAGGCAGAGACATAGGCAGAGGGAAAAGCAGGCCCTGTGCAGGGAGCCTGATGTGGGACTCGATCTCGGGACTTGATCCCAGAATTCCGGGATCACGCCCCGAGCCAAAGGTAGACGCTCAACCTCTGAGCCACCCTAGCTCCCTTACAGAAGCTTTTTATTTTAATGTCCCAATACTTGATATTGCTTTTATTTCTCGTGCCTCAGGAGACATATCTAGAAAAACATTGCTATGGCTGATGTTGGAGAGATTATTCTCTGTGTTCTTATCTAGGAGTTTTATGGTTTCAGGTCTCACATTTAGGCCTTTGATCCATTTTGAGTAAATTTTTCTGTATGGTGTGAGAAAGTTGTCCAAATTCATTCTTTTGCACATGGCTGTCCAGTTTTCCCAGCATCATTTACTATAAAAAGACTATCTTTTCCCCATTGGATATTCTTTCCTGCCTTGTCAAAGATTAGTTGATCATATAATTGTGGGTTTATTTCTGGGTTTTCTGTTCTGTTAATCTATGTGTCTATTTTTGGGCCAGTACCATACTGTCTTGATCACTGCAGCTTTGTAATAAAATTTGAAGTCTAAAATTTTGATGTCTCCACCTTGGCTTTTCCAAGATTGTTTTGGCTATTCGGTGTCTTTTGTGGTTCCATGTAAATTTTAGGATTGTTCTAGTTCTGTGAAGAGTGCTGTTGGTATTTTGATAGGGATTGCATTGAATGTGTAAATTGTTTGAGGTAGTAGAGACATTTGAACAATATTTGTTCTTGGGATGCCTGGGTAGCTCAGTGGTTGAATGTCTGCCTTTGGATCAGGGTGTGATCCTGGGGTCTGGGATCGAGTCCCACATCGGGCTCCTTGCAGTGCGCCTGCTTCTCCTTCTGCCTGTGTCTCTGCCTCTCTCTCTCTCATGAATAAATAAATAAAATCTTTAAAAATAAAAACAATATTTGTTCTTCCAATCCATGAGCATGGACTGTCTTTGCATTTCGCCTTCAGTTGCTTTAATCAGTGTTCTATACTTTTCAGAGCACAGGTCTTTCACCTCTTGGGTTAGGTTTTGGTGCATTTTTAAATGGGATTGTTTTCTTTTTCTTTGTGCTGCTTCTTCATGCACAGAAATGCAACAGATTTATGCACATTGATTTTATATCCTGTGATTCCACTGAATTCATTTATCAGTTGAAGCAGTTTTTTGGTGGAGTCTTTCAGGTTTTCTATAGATAGTTGGTAATCTGCATGTTAAGCAAAAACCCTAAATGAGTCTTCTTATACTCTGAAGCCTGAAGCTGTGTCCCAGCCCCATATCCTACCACATGTTAACTGTGGGACTACAAGCAAGGCACTAAGCTACTATTTTCAGTGAGGTTCTTTGTTGGATATTTATGAGAAAGAGTTTAAGTCATTGGCTTACTCGATTCTCCCAATAGCTTGGAACCTTGTTCAAGGACAACATCCAGCAGGTGAAAGAATCAGGAACCTGGCCCACTCTCCCTGCCTCAGCCTCTCCCCCTGTGGTGTGACAATAACACATCCATTACAAGGCTGTTAAATTGTGTATTCCAATTTAAAATGACATAAGAGGGGTGCCTGGGTGGCTCAGTTGGTTGAGCGTCTGACTCGATTTTGGTTCAGGTCATGGTCCTGGATCCACGACCCAGCCCCATGTTGAGCTCTGTGCTGAACATGGAGCCTGCTTGAGATTCCTCCCCTTGACTCTTATGCTCTCTTAAAAAAAAAAAAAAAAAAGGAAAGTTCTCAGATATGCTTTGAAGACATTATGCCGAATAAGATAAGCCAGTCGCAAACAGACAGATACGGTAAGGATCTCGCTTACATGAAGTACCCAGAGCAGTTACCTTTGTAGAGCCAAAAAACAGAACTGTGGTTGCCGGGGGTAGTCATTGTGTAGGGGGTACTGAATTTCAGTTTGGAATGAAATGGAGATGGATAGCCATGGTTGCAGAGCGATGGGACTGTACACTATACCCCCAAACTATACACTTAAAAGTTAAAATGGTACCCAGCCAGCTCTTTCAGTGGAACGTGCAACTCTTGGTCTCGGGGGTTGTATGTTCAAGCCCCACGCTCAGAGTGGAGATGACTTAAAATCTTTTTTAAAAAAGGTTAAAATGGGGCAGCCCAGGTGGCTCAGTGGTTTAGCACCGCCTTCAGCCCAGGGTGTGATCCTGGAGACCTGGGATCGAGTCCCATGTCAGGTTCCCTGCATGGAGCCTGCTTCTCCCTCTGCCTGTGTCTCTGCCTCTTTCTCTCTCTATCTCTCATGAATAAATAAATAAAATCTTTAAAAAAAAATGGTTAAAATGGGATGCCTGGGTGGCTCACCAGTTGAGCATCTGCCTTCAGCTCAGGGCATAATCCCGGGATCTGGGATCAAGTCCTGCATTGGGCTCCCTGTGAGGAGCCTGCTTCTCTCTCTGCCAGTGTCTCTGCCTCTTTCTCTGCGTCTCTCATGAATAAATAAAAGCTTTAAAAAAAATAAATTAAAAATAAAAATGGTTAAAATGGAGAATTATATATTATGTATATTTAACAACAGTAAAAAAAGTCCATGTTGCACAAACAGTACACACAGTATGATTCCATTTACACATATACATGCGTGAACTAAAATCCAGAACAAAACATACGCAGCAGTGGCTGTCCCTGGGTAGTGGGATTACTTTTTTTTTTTTTTTGAGATTTTATTTACTTATTCATGAGAGAGAGAGAGAGAGAGGCAGACACAGGCAGAGGGAGAAGCAGGATCCATGTAGGGAGCCCGACGTGGGACTTGATCCAGGACTCCAGGATCACACCCCCAGCTGAAGGCAGATGCTTAACCGCTGAGCCACCCAGGCGTCCCAGGGGTAGTGGGATTATGTGTGATTTTTATTTTCTTTGTAGCTGCATTTATCACTTTTCTATAGTAAATTTTTTTTAAATTAGAGTGAGAGTACGGGGGAGAGGGGCTGAAGAAGGAAAGAGGACCTCAGGCAGACTCAGTGCCCAACACAGAGCCAGACCCAGGGCTCAATCTCAGGACCCTAAGATCACAACCTTAGCCGAAACCAAAAGTCAGACGTTTAATTGACTGTACCACCCAGGTGCAGTCAATTAAAGTTTTTATTTTATAATAAAAGCAGCCACTTTTTAAAAAGCTACATCCATATAACAGAATATTCTTTTTTAAGAAGATTTATTTATTTATGATAGAGAGAGAAAGGCAGAGACACACAAGGAGGGAGAAGCAGGCTCCATGCCGGGAACCCGACGCGGGACTTGATCCTGGGACTCCAGGATCGCGCCCTGGGCAAAAGGCAGGCACTAAACTGCTGAGCCACCCAGAGATCCCCTATAACAGAATATTCTTCAGAAGTGAAGTACTACAACATAGATGAACCTTAAAAGCATCCTAAGTGAAAGCAGCCAGTCACAGAAGACCACATATCGTATGATTCCATTTATAAGAAATGTCCAGAATAAGCAAATAGAGACAGAAAGTAGGTCATCAGTTGACTGGGGGCTGGGGTGTGGCAGGATATCAGATTGCTAAAGGTACAAGGTTTCTTTTGGCAGTGATGAAAATGTTCTAAAATCGTTTGATTGGGCAGCCCCGGTGGCTCAGCAGTTTAGCGCTGCCTTCAGCTCAGGGCGTGATCATGGAGACCTGGGATCGAGTCCCACCTCAGGCTCCCTGCATGGAGCCTGCTTCTCCCTCTGCCTGTGTCTCTGCCTCTCTCTCTCTCTCTCTCTCTCTCTCTCTCTGCCTGTCATGAATAAATAAATAAAATCTTTTAAAAAATCGACTGATTGGCTATAGTGATGTTTGTACAACTCTACTAAAAACCATTGAATTGTACATTTTAAATAGGTGACACATTTGGTATATGAATTATATCCCAATAAAGCTCTTAGAAGAACCATATTTTCAGACTTTTTGGGTTTTGTCTCCATCAAAAACCCTTGGGAGTCACTTTTTACAGAATGCTTTTCTAAGCCACTTAATGAAAATGCAAAATCAAAGACACTCTTCTGGGCAATTTTCAATGATAGCTGCAAACCAAAGACCAAAGAAAAGACATAACAGTATCCAAATGTCCTTTCCACTGTCTTTTCGCCAAGCGTGCTACTTACTATTTTGCAAACTACACAGGAAAGAGAAGCGACTTCTCCCACTGGAACCAAGTGACTGCAGGTAGACGCAAATTGAATTCTTGACAGATCCTGTTTCTTTAGAATGACCCTTAGGAGGGTCATCAAATACCTGTTTCTCCTGAGACCCAAGTAAAGTATCATTTGGTTCAAACAAAATGAAACAAAGCAGAAAGCATCATTAGACTTATTTCCTGGGGCTCTAATGAGAAGTAAACAGGGACACTAAGATAAAACACAAGACTCACATCCCAGCATGTAAAACCAGCTCCCTGCCCCCCCTCGTCACCTACCTTTTTTGCTGATTTGTACCCAAAACGAACTAAATGTCTGTTGTATTTCTGAGGCACTACTTCTAAAGACTTGGCTCAGCAAAATTGGTGTACCCTAGGTGATTTCTGGAGGCCTCTGTTTTTCAGCCTGTGAAATGGGGCCAGAACTAAGAACACCACTTCCTTGAAGGAATAATAGCAACCTCTTTCACCAGATATCTTGTGTAACAAACTATGAAAAAGTTATGACAGGTTATCCCATGGGAGGGAAAGTAGAAAGACCTATAGCACACATACACATGAAAAATCATCGTCCAGAATTCCTACCTGAATTGGGGGACACTGATGAGGGAGCACAGGAGACCAAGGCTGCACAAGGAGGAGCGCCTTGTCATCAGAGCTTCCCAAACCAGAGGGTTGGACAGCTCCATAGAGTGGCTTTTGGATTCTTTTTTGTTGTTGTTGTTAAAGATTTATTTATTCATTCATTTATTTATGATAGACACACAGAGAGAGAGAGGCAGAGGGAGAAGCAGGCTCCATGCAGGGAACCCGACGTGGGACTCGATCCCGGGACTCCAGGATCGCGCCCTGGACCAAAGGCAGGCACCAGACCGCTGAACCACCCAGGATCCCTGGCTTTTGGATTCTAATCTAGGAAAGCTATCCCTTCGGGACACATATGTGTCCACAGGATAAGGAAACACAGGATAATAAAACACTTTTATTCCATGAATAAAACAAAAAAGACAACTCAAGTAAATACTTTGTTTTCATTGGGATTAGCTTTTTCAAAATGTGTCAGAACTCTGCTTTTGGATAATCATATTCATTTCTGAGTAAATACTGACTGTATCCATCACTCACTGTACCCCAGGTAGATGCAGGTAAGCCGACAGTCCTCAGTTTATTGATACAGTAAAATGAGGATCTTCCCTCTGGGTTTTTTTAATTCACAGCTGAGGCCTTTTAGTAGATATTTCTAGTAGAGTTAAGTAAAATCATGTAATACATTTAAGTATTCAATTATGGGAAGCCCGCTGACTCCATGCAGGCTCTGGCTCCAGCTCCAGCTCCAGCCCCGGGGTCCTCCAGCTAACCTCCCCACCCAGCCCTTCCAGCAGAACAGCCAGATTTCTGAGCACAACAGAAGCTACCAGGAAGCTGGAACTGGCCCAATATCACTTCTGCCACATTCTATTTGTTAAAGCAAGCCATGGGTCTGCTGAGATGCCAAGTGAGGGGAGTACATACTAGGAGGCATAGTTCCTGGGGGCCATCAGCTTAACCAACTATCACAGTGCCTTGGACAAGTAAGTGACTTTACCTCTTTAGGCCTTATCTCCTTGTGTTGAATGATGATTATAATGTAACCTACTTGATTAGATTGTAATGCAAATGGAGTGAAACAGCCAATTCAGAACAAAGCTGGAAAATGGTCTTAAAATGATCTCCTTCATCTTTATTTTTTATTTTTTTAAAGATGTATTTATTTGAGAGAGATCATGAGCAAGAGAGGAAGAGAATCTCAAGCTGGCTCCAAGGGGAGCTGTGCTCCACTCAAGCTGAGTGTGGAGCACAATGTGGAGCTTGATTTCGGGTACTTGAGATCATGACAAGCCAAAATCAAGAGTCAGATGAGATGCCTGGGTGGCTCAGTGGTTGAGTGTCTGCCTTTGGCACAGGGCTTGATCCTGGGGTCCTGGGATTGAGTCCCACATCAGACTCTGCTCAGTGGTGAGTCTGCTTCTCTCTCTCTGCTCCTTACCCCATTCATGCTCTGTCTCTCACTTACTTTCCCTCTGTCTCTCAAATAAATAAAAATCTGTGAAGAAAAAATATGTATAAACTACTGACATTGAAAAGAGTGGCACAAGGATTTCCTTAGTTGCTCCCAGCTTCATATGTTTTTCTGTTTGAATGGAATACTTTACTTTTTTCAAATTAAAAACAAGTAGTCATACATCAAATGTAACTGTGTCAATAGTGTACTTGTCTCTGAATCATAGTAATAGAAATTATTTGGCCTGTCACAACTGCCAGGGATCCACGATTGCAAATTCATCACCCTGATGTCATTGAGTCTGTGCCCATTTTCTCTGCCCGAGTAAATCTTTTGTATGTTTCAAGACCCAGCTCCTATGTTTCGTGGTCCCTTCTAGAATCATTCCAGCAAGTCTGCCAATTTCCCCTTCTCTGCATCCCAAAGACATAATAGCCTTGATCCAACAATTTGCTCCTTGATCATATATTGTCCCTGGTTGACTCAACTAATATTTATTGCATGCATCTTATGTGCAGGATGGAGTGCTCTCCAATGGCTTCTTGAGAGGAAATCTTATACTTTGGTTGCGAGTGTTGTTGGATTTATGGTGTCACCTGCATGAGTAAACACAGAGTGGGTATTAATGACTATTTGTGCATTCCCTGGCTCCCACCTGGTCCTGGAATTTATTGTTTCTCTTACCACCTTAGCTCTTGGGTTCTAATCCTCCCCTTGGGCCTCTGTGTTCAGCAACCATGTTGCGACTCCATTGATCACCAGCATTTTTGTCCTCAAAATTATTTAGCACCTCCTCCAACCTAACTTCTTCCTTTATGATTCTAATTCCTCTTCTAAAGCATAATTTCCTCCCCAATTTTTGTCTGTATTTAGGTTTTGGCTTTTTTTAAATAAAGATTTCATTTTATTTAAGATTCTACTATTTGAGAGAGAGCACAGGGGATCCCTGGGTGGCTCAGCGGTTTAGTGCCTGCCCTTCAGCCCAGGGCATGATCCTGGAGTCCCAGGATTGAGTCCCACGTTGGGCTCCCTGCATGGAGCCTGCTTCTCCCTCTGCCTGTGTCTCTGCCTCTCTCTCTCTCTCTCTCTCTCTCTCTCTCTCTCTCTGTGTCTTTCATGAATAAATAAATAAAATCTTAAAAAAAAAGGGAAAAAAAAAAAAGGGCGCACACATGAACAGGGGGGAGGGGCAGAGGGAGAGGGAGCAGCAGACTCCCCGTGGAGCAGGGAGCCCCATACAGGACTCGATCTCAGGACCCTGAGATCATGATCTGAGCCAAAGGTAGATGTTTCACTGACTGAGCCACCCAGGTGCCCCTAAAGATTTCAAGTAATCTCTACATCCAACATGGGACTTGAACTCACAACCCCAAGATTTCTGAACCAGCCAGGAGCCCCTAGCTCTTGGCTGTTTAGTCCTCTCTCCTCCTCTGTTTTCATGTTGTGTTTCAATTGCTCCTCTCCTCCTTGCTTTCCTCTGGGGGAAACACATGATCTCTCGATCTCTCTCTCTCTCTTTCTTGCTCTCTCTTTCTCCTCCCCCACACATACACACACTATCATGAAACTTTTCCTCCAATGAAGTGAATCTTTTTAAAGTCTTTTACATATCGAGAACTCTTAACCATATCAGTTATACCTTTGTAAGTCTTTGAATGATAAGGAAATGATGTGTCTTCAGGCTGGGGGTCGTGCAGTTTGGGGAAGGTATCAGGGACCTGGGTCCTGCCCCTGTTGTCAGCCTGCCCCCCTCAGCACATCAGCTTGTCCTGGAGAAGCAGAGAGCTCTTCTCATGGTGTCTGATGGTTACCACATCCACGTGTGCAATCATCGGGGTGCCCAGGGGAAGGAGCCAACTCTTCTACCTTACCTCCATGAGGACCTCTTTTCCCAAAGCCCCTGGCGAAGTTCCCCTCAAGCCTCATGGACCAGAATTGGGCCACATGCTTTGTCCTAAGCTGTGTGCCACCAAGGGGAATGGGACCACCGTGATTGGCTTAGATCACCAATGTCAGGTTATCGACCAGCTGCCTTGCGGGTGTGGAATCAGCTGAGGAGGTTTAAAAACTGTGGATGCCTGATGCCCACCTCACCCTGGTCCACTTCAATTGGGCTGGGATGTGCCCTCGGCATAGGGATTTTAAAAGTACCAAATGTGTAGCCAAGATTCAGTACCACTGTCTTAGGCTCCTAAGGATTCACCCTGAGTATAGGTTAGGGGTAGAGGAGTGGGATGGGGGTGGGGGAATAGGAAAAAAAAATGGGGCTGGGAAGGTGGGGAATGATTGTTGCACTGGCAACAACAAGAACAACAACAACAAAATCACCTCCCTAAGAGCAAAGTATGTCCATTAATTCTTTCATGGATTCATTTCCTCTTCCAGCAAACATTTATTGGGTTCCCACAATGTTCAGGAGATGAAAAGTCAAAGGGCACTCTTAGGGAATGATATTTATGAATCAGATAAAATAGAACTACACTCCTGGATAGACACAACCCCAAGTTGTGGAGTTTGATTAAGGAAGAACAGACTGGTATTAAGCCCAGGCTCACTCCCCTGGCTGGGCATCCTTGTACAGTGTACAAACTCATTATCTGTACATGGAGGACTGAAGGATACAAAGACAAACAGAACATGGGTCCTGCCTGCTTGGATCTCAGTCTAAAACAGAGAAACAGGGGGATCCCCGGGTGGCTCAGCGGTTTAGCGTCTGCCTTCAACCCAGGGTGTGATCCTGGAGACCCAGGATCGAGTCCAACGTCGGGCTCCCTGCATGGAGCCTGCTTCTCCCTCTGCCTGTGTCTCTGCCTCTCTCTCTGTCTCTCTCTGTCTCTCATGAATAAATAAAATCTTTAAAAAATAAAAAAATAAAACAGAGAAACACACAGGCAAGCATATCAACTGCTTTTGAGAGTTTATCAAATTTATCCCAGGTGGCCAAAGTCAGCACAAGGCATGTAAAAGTTCTATTGTTAGAATAAATTGTTAGGGCTTTTCAGGAGACAAATGCTTTTAATTTGGTTAGTCTATTTTCTAAATAGGAGAGTAAATATATGTGCATATTCTTACATAATGCCATCCTGCTAGCACTAACTCGTTACAAGGTTACTTATCTTTAGAAATATTTTTATTTAAGAAACAAATAGGAATGCCTGGGTGGCTTAGCGGTTGAGCGTCTGCCTTCTGCCCAGGGTGTGATCCCAGGATCCTGGGATCGAGTCCCACATCGGGCTCCCTGCATGGAGCCTGCTTCTCTCTCTGTGTCTCTGCCCCTCTCTCTCTCTCTCTCTCTCTCTCTCTGTGTGTGTGTGTGTGTGTGTCTGATGAATAAATAAATAAAATCTTTCAAACAACACCCAAGCACAAATTTTCACAGGACCGGGTCACTCTTTCCCCTGCTCTAAGAGTACCTTCATGTCTGCAGTCTTAGCCAAGACGAGCCGGCTGTGCTGTGTGCCTGAGCCAATGAGCGCCAGCATGGGCCTCCTACTGCGTGAGCTCTCAGCCAATGAAAGTCTTGCATTCTCCTTGATTGAATGGGTTCTGGAAAGAGGTTCATTGCTCTGTGGTTTCTCTTTATGCAGCTATTTTGTTTCTGGCAAGTGGTTCTGGCCCACAGTGGCCAGCTTTGGAAGTCATAGGGCTGGACCTGTGTCAAAGAGGTGCACGAGGGACGCCTGGGTGGCTCAGTGGTTGAGCATCTGCCTTCCGCCCAGGGCATGATCCCAGGGTCTTGGGATCAAGTCCCACATCGGGCTCTCTGCATGGAGCCTGCTTCTCCCTCTGCCTATGTCTTTGCCTCTCTCTCTCTCTCTCTGTGTCTCTCATGAATAAATAAATAAAATCTTTAAAACAAGAAACAAAACAAACCCAAAGAAGCGAAGAAGTATCAGGTTGGATTGCAACAGAAACTATAGGGGCCCTGGAGGTAGCAGCCCAGGAAAGGAAAGATGGGCAGGCAAGTCAGGGTAGCCAGAGTCCTCAAACATCACAGCAGTTCCAGGGAGCTGGCAGGAAGAAACTGTTTGCAGCATGTCCAGGACCTCAAGGAATTTGGAGAGAAAGGCCCAGCAACTGCAAGTTGCCAATGCCCTGAACTCAAGTGGGGACCTCCACCAGCAGAGAGCACTCCTGAAATGATTTGTCCAACACTCTTATTTCCAGGAGTGTTAAACAGAATATGCACGAGCTTTTGCTAGCTGTTATTTTCAGAATGGCAAGAATTAGTTCACTAGTTAACGAGGGTCTGAAGAAAGGGTGGGGGAGGAAGGAGAGGAGTAGAGGGCTGAAGGAGAGGAGGAGAAGTGAAAGAGGGGCATAGAGAAGCTAAGTTTTGACAGGGATCAAGAGCTGGTAAGGAAATCTGAAAAACCAGGTCAGCCTCTCAGGCTGGAGCTCAGGCAGCAGATTTTGGCTCAGTACAGTACAGCCAAATTTTTTAACAAACTGAGTGACCTTATGAGGTAAGAAAACTGGGACCATCCAAGCAGTCCTTTTGACCAGCGCTCAAGCATGTTGTGGAAAGGAATTTTACACTGGCTGGGAGGCTGGACCAGATCTGGGATCCTCAAGCCTTTTGGAGTAGGATGCCCCCTGAGAACCAGAAGAAAGGTAGAGACTCTTCTTTTCCTCTGAAAAACTATGTGCATTGAATTGAATTTATGGCTGCACAATAAATCACCCCCAGGAACTTTAGATACTCTATATATGCTATTTATTGTATTAATTATATGTTGTATGTATTATCTATAGTATATTATCTCAGTTTCTGTGGGTCAGGGATTGGGAAGCAGCTTAGATGGGTGCTTTGAGCTCATGATGAAAATGACCCAGCCACAATTGTTCATAGTGCCAAGGCTGAGAAGCCTGATCCACTGGCTGAATCCATCCCACAGATCTCCTTCCCAGGGGCTCACTCCCTCCATGGCCTCGGCTTCTGGTGTCCTCACAACACGGCCCTAGGCTTCCCCCAGAGAAAACTAAGAGATGGCAAGGAGCAGCCACAGTCAGTGCCTTTCAGGCCCTATTTTTCTAGAAGCAATTACCTGAATACCACCTACGTGGAAAGGGAAATAAATTAGCTTTCACTCTTGGAAGGGAAAATCGCCAAAGAACATGTGGACGCATTTTTAAACCAACACACCTGCATGCAACAGAAGTTTCCATGTTAAAGTTGAGATGGCCCAGATCTTGCAGCCCCTCCGTGGAATCCCTCCATAAAACACCCCGAGGACCGTCCAGCTCCAGCACTTGTGCTCACAACTCGTGATCGGGAAATCCGCAAGGACAGGTGCAGTCTCCAAAACCAACCCCAGAGGCTTCTCCCCCAGCCCTGGCTCAGCCTGGTTTCCACGTCACCCCTTCACTCCCCTCCTTTGTGTTTTCCATCCAAGGTCCTTGCCAACTACCGTGTGGTTCCATTTGGTTCTTGTTTTCTTCTCTTTACTTTTCTTTCTTTCTTTTCTTTTCCGTTTCGTTCTAAAGCGGAGCAGGGGCACTGAGCCCCTGATGTTTGCCGACTGATCGAGAGCTGAGGCCTCAGGACAACAGGACTGTCTCCGTGGCTGGAGGCGGTGCTCAGCGCCTGGGCCCAGAGCCATTCACCCATTTTCTGCCACCTTCTTTTTTTCTTTTTTTAAGATTTTATTTATTTATTCATGAGAGACACAGAGACACAGGCAGAGGGAGAAGCAGGCTCCATGCAGGGGGCCCAACGTGGGACTCCATCCCGGGACCCCAGGATCAGGCCCTGGGCTGAAGGGGGCGCTAAACCGCTGAGCCACCCGGGCTGCCCTGCCACCTTATTTCATTTAAGCCCAGCAACTAAGTTACTGTCCATTAAATCCGAAGGATTTCCAAGTTGGTGGTTCCAAGAGGGTTTCTTGGAATAACAAAGAACAGAAGATATTTAAATATTTGACTTCGGTGTTTTTCAAAATCATTTCTTTTTTTTTTTCTTTTGTTCTTTCTTTCAAATATTTTATTTTTAAGGCATTGCCACACCCAACATGGGGCTCAAATTTATGACCCCAAGATCAAGAGTCGCTCGCTCTACTGACTGAGCCAGCCACTTGACCCCCCACTCACAAAATCATTTCTTGCTAACAGTATTCTCTTCAAAAACGGAGAGGGAGCGCTTCCAGGCTTCAGGAGGTGACGTGGCCTCCTCGGTCCAGTGGTTTGATAGATGGAAGGAGAGAACTCTAGGAGAGTTGGTTACTTGCCCTTGGAATGCCTCAGCTGAGCACCTGGGGCAAAATACCAATGGAGGAAAGGTATTAAAAAAAAAAAAACTGGGTCCCTGTGTCTTTCCCACCTGGAGATGGCATGAGGCATGGAGGAAGTTTCTGGGGCATGGAGGCCAGCAGCCATCATTCAGGGACATGCTCTGGAGGGTAAGGGCCAGGAGCTCCTTGGAGATGTGGCCCTGGCTGGTGCAGATGGAGGCCATGGTCATGGGGGGCCCAGCAGAGAGCTGCCTCTGTGCCCGTGGCCCCTGCCACTTGTGTCTTGTCTTAGGCCTGCCTGCCCCAGGGAAAACTCAGGAAAGAGGAGGTGCCCCCAGTACCAGGGCTTCTCTGTAGTACATAGTGGGGATCAGGAGAGCGTAGCCAGAAAGCAGAGATTCGTCAACCATATTAAAAACATTCATTGTTTCTAAGACCTGATTGTAAAGGCTTATTGTGGAAAAAAATGTGAAAAGCCCAAAAGATAAAAGTCCCCTGTGAGCCTACCACCTAGAGACACTGCTACTTTTACGTTTTGTGGTTGTCTTAATCATATTTTTCTAGGCATGTATATTTTAATGTTTTTCTCTCACAGAATTGCATTATACTGCATAATACAGTTTTTAAAAATTTTAGATATAGTCTTGAACACCTTTTAAAACTGATTTCAATCCTAATAAAGTCAATACTGTAGATGGCACAATAAGCAAGTACAATGGTTGAAATGCTTGAGATGGACAGAAGCCACCGAGAGGAGGGGGGCGTGGGGCCTGTGGCCACTGAGTGTCGGGGGACTTTCCAGAGCCATGTGGTCCTTGCTGCCATGGTCACACGCCAATAACTGTGTTCTGAGCACCCATCTAAGAACTTCATGCCTATTAATTCATGAAAATGAGATAAAACAGTTCCGTGAGCAGGTGCCGTGAGCCCCACTTCACAGATGAAAAAGAGGAGGTGCAGAGAGGTCAGTGAGCCGTCCCAGGGCTCACAGATGATGGAGCCAGGGTTCAAGCCCAGGCAGCCTGGCAGGGGCCACTCTTACCCTCAGGCATCGGCTGGTGGGCTCTCCGGGTCAGGCCCCCCACCCTTCAAGCCCCAAGGGAGTCAGAAAAGGGTCCCAGTAACTCCCATGTTCGGACAAACCCAGGGCTCTCTCCGTTCAGGGGCATGACCTCCTGTCTCTGGTTCAGGACTCAGGATCAGTGGCTTCTGTGTGGCTTCCCTCTGCGACTTCCCTCTGCCTTCCTTCTCCTAGCCGGAGCCACACCTGCAGGGGGCTGTGTCTTACCTCCTGGGGTCATTGTGAATGTCACCGTTAGCTGCGCTTTTCCCAGAGAGGCCCTGGTGGCAGTTTGTAGGGATGTGAGGGTCGCTGGCTGTGCACCTGGAGGGACAAGGCCAGCCCAGCAGAAACGTGATGCTCAGGATCACAGGCAGGGAACTGGGCCTGAGAGCCTGAGCTTGGGTCCCCTTGCTGCACAGGCTCTCGGGGCTCTGGGGTTAGGAAGACACCCACCTGAACTGATTCAAGAAAGGAAGGAACCGGAGATCCCTAGGTGGCTCAGTGGTTTGGCACCTGCCTTTGGCCCAGGGCGCGATCCTGGAGTCCCAGGATCAAGTCCCGCATCGGGCTCCCGGCATAGAGCCTGCTTCTCCCTCTGCCTATGTCTCTGCTTCTCTCTTTCTCTCTATATATCTATCATGAATAAATAAATAAATCTTAAAAAAAAAAAAGAAAGGAAGGAAGGAACCTTACGGTAAAGTCACAAAGTCCATAGGAAGAAACATGGGGAATCGTGCTCTCCAAGAAGCAGGAGGCAGAAAGTCAAGAGCTGGTCTTCTCTTCCCCTCAGGGTGGGGTCATGTGGCTTCTCTGGAAACCTGCTGGATACCTCTGTACCCTTTCATGACTCCCCAGGGCTCATCACGCAGAGTCCAACCCGGCCTTGGATGCGAGATGTCTTCACCTCTGAAGGCAAGAGGCCATTATTACTACTTAATCCATTGGTGTTTTAAAATCAACTGAAGGGGCAGCTGGGTGGCTCAGTCCATTGAATGTCTGACTAGATCTCAACTCAGGTCTTGATCTCAGGGTCCTGAGTTCAAGTCCCACGTTGGGCTCCATGCACCATGTGGTGCATATTTAAAACAAAAGCAAAAAAAAAAAAAAGAAAAATCAACTGCGTTGAGGGGTTACTTAATTACAATAAACTGCATCTATTTAAAGTATGCAACATAGTAACTTTGATACCACAACCAGTGTACCTGGCACCTCTACCACCACCAGAAGGTTTCTTGGAGGTGCAATAATTCTTACTTTGTACAATGACCAACCATGTAGTCATTAGTAGCTGGCCTTGGGTTGGATAAGGAGGGATGTCGCTCGGCCTACCCATTCAGCAGGGTTTGTGTGGCAGTCATGCAATGAAAGGCATGTCTAGAACTTAGTACTTCATTGTACAGCCTTGGGCAAATCACTCAACTACACTGTGCCTCAGTTTCCCTCATAAGGCTAGTGCGAGGGTAAAAATAAATGCTGTGCAATCAGATCAAATTTATGAAGGAGACTTCAAAACACAACAGGCATGCGGAGGAAACAGTCTGCGAAGAGTTCTCTGACACTTAGAAACCTCCAGCCAGGCCAGGGGTCAGTGTGTGGAAGGAAGGTGAAACTGTGTTTGAATTTCAGAGTCATTGTGGGGTGTGAAAGGCCAACTGTTCTTTACAGAAGGACAAAGTCACAGGGCCTGCCTGCAGAATGTTCTTCCAGGGGCAGGAGAAAGATTCCCTCACTGAACTATTTTATTTTTCTATTCTATTGTGTTCCATTCCATTCCATCCCATTCCATCCCATTCCATTTATTTTTAAGTAGGTTCCACCCCCAGTAGGGGGCTTGAACTCAAGACCCTGAGGTCAAGAATCACACGCTCCATCAAATGAGCCAGCCAGGCGCCCCTGCCCGCTGAGCAATTCTTAAAGGGCAGCAGGAGAAGAACAAATGGTTTGGGTCACCTGTTGTGCTTGTCGACATAACATAGATGGGATGTATTGTGTCAAGTGTCTGTTAGCTTGACAGGATGTCACATGCGTTCCCTCAATTGTTGCCATGAGCCGGCTGCCCAGAGCCAGCCCCTGGTCCTTGTGTGGGGCTGGTGCGGGAAATGCCTGGACACCACACTGTGGCTCCTGTGGGGCCCACCTGTCCCACCTGCCCAGCCCCACCCAGAGGTCACCACAGCCCCTTACCGCTGTGCCCATGGCTGGCAGCACAGCGGCCCAGAATCACCAGCAGGACAGCTGGAACCCAGGCACTGCTCAGGCAAAGAATTTCCACTACTGACAAGCAGGACAGGACCATCCTCGGGGCAAGGACAAGGGGGTTCACAGCAAAAAAACAAGCTAAAGAGGGAAGTAGAGGCTTAGTCATCCCAGGAGTGTCTGGCAATGACCTTGGCAATGTCATTGAAGCCCAATGGGTCTGCGAGGTCAGCACTAAGTACCACCATTTAGACTGTTCTGGGCACTGACTCTATTTCTGTGGTTTACATCTTCACGAAAGTCAGAGAATGTTAGAGCAGCTAAGGGAGACTTCGAGATCCTCTACTAAGATCCTCTGTATTTTGGAGAGTCCTTACACCAATGAGTGTGCTCTCAGGGGATGCCCTGCATGCAGCCACCAGGCCCCACTCCGTGGTCCTTGCTGGAAGAGCCCACCTCACCCTAAAAACAAGCTGCAAACACCAATCATTGTGTGTCCAACCTCCCTTGTAGCCAGGGCACAGGCCTGGGTCCCAACCCTGGCCAACGAGATTAGTCTTCTGGGAGCAATGGAGCAGAGACGGATGACAGGGCAACTTTCTCCTTTCCTGCTTTTGGTTGTTGATGTTAGGAGTCTAGCCGCCAGGGATCCCTGGGTGCGCAGCGGTTTAGCGCCCGCCTTTGGCCCAGGGCGCGATCCTGGAGTCCCGGGATTGAGTCCCATGTCAGGCTCCTGGCATGGAGCCTGCTTCTCCCTCCTCCTGTGTCTCTGCCTCTGTCTCTCTCTCTCTCTATCTATCATAAATAGATAAATAAATAAATCTTAAAAAAAAAAAGTCTAGCTGCCATCTTGCAACAATGAAGGGGAAACCAAGAGTAATGCAGAGCTGCATTAATCAACCCTGGCACTGCCCATGTCTTGACAGAGATAGAACTTGTGTCCTTGTCATTGGAGCTGACATCAGGTGGGCTTCCCTTCTCTTGTAGCTGAAAGCAGGCGTGTCACAGCAGACTCCCCAACGGCCATGGAGCATCTTCTGTGGGTCCATGGACCAGTTTAGGAAGCCACGAACTAGAGCTGGGTCTCCTCATCCTACTGATGTCTGCTCTGGTCCTCACCTTCCATAGCAGAGAGAGAGGCCAAGGCAGCTGGAACAGAGGTCTCTAAGCCACGTTGGGCCAGCAGTTCTTTCACGTGCTGGGGGGATTGGCATGAAGGGCAGTCTTCAAAGATGCAGGCTGATGAGTAAGAAACACCACGCAGGAAAAAACGGCTCAATTCTAACCTGTGTCGGGATCTTGGGCAGAGTCTGCTGCTTCTGTGAGAATAGGTCCCACGTTGGCCACATCACACTAGGCCGTCCCCAGGTCCTGGTTGGCCTGTGTGGCTGGGAACTTCCTGATCTGTCCTTCCACAGCTTCAAAATGCAGCCCATCCACCAGGAGCGGTCCAGACCCAGAACCAGGGCGCCGAGAAGCCAGCCCGCTGCTTTCATTTTGACAGAGGAGCAAGAGAGCCCACGCGGCCTGCACCCCGAGGCCCTGCCACCCGCCTGGTAGCAGGGAGAGTGGGGCAGGAGCTGGGGTGGCGTCTGCTTCTTGCCACCTCCGCCAGCACGCGGCCTCTTGCTTCCTCCCCGGCACCCCGCAGGCTGCACCGCCTGCTTGCTCTGTAGTTTGGGCTCCTGTCGGTTCAGAGAAACAAAATGCTCTAAACAGTGTATTTCTGGAATGCCTGTAAAGTGCTCAGCAGACACCCGATCACAACAACTCAAAGCTTTGTTACTGGCTCCAAACCAAAGCTGCACACTGGCTTATTCAAATCTAAAAAGCCCAGCCTGGTCCCTGGGTGAGCACCACATGGCTAAAATTAGCCCGGCCATCTGCTGAGGCAGCAGCTGGGCTATTCTGAGCCCCAGCAGGCCTGCCTGGACGCGGGGCCAGGCCTTGGCGGGGGCAGGGGCTGAGGCTGGGCCCATTGGACAGAGACGGTGACCAGGAGGCATGGAAGGACGACGCCACCCTGGGAAGGTCGGTGTGCTGGGGGATTGAAGGGGGCACAGGGCCCCTCAACAGCCTGGGGCTCTTCCTCCCGAGACCGTCTAACCCCCCACTACCATGCACAAGGTTGCTGTCTTTACCCTGGCCCCTGGCTTCCCCATTCTCATCTGGACTCACACTCCGGCCAAACATTTTCTGGGACTCCAGCAGGAACGGCTGAGATTTATTGAGGGCATGTCAAGGTCAGGGACCACGCCAGGTATTTTGCAGGGATTAGGACACACACTCTCAAAACAGCTCAAAGGGGCTGCCCAGCTGGCTCCGTGGGTAGAAGCATGTGGTTCTTGCTTGATCTTGGGGTTGTGAGTTCAAGCCCCATGCTGGAGGTAGAGAGCACTTAAAAATAAGGTCTTTAAAAAAAAAAAATAAGGTCTCTAAACAAACAAACAACTCAAAGAGGTAGGTACCAAAAGATTTCCGGGATTGTGAATGGTTTGATTCATCTTTTTGGTCAATGAGGGAGAGGCCTGGTTGAAAGGGCCAGATGGGATCTGTGGCTCAGGCAACCCCTGGCATCCAGGACTCGTCTGTTTGAGTCCTGACCTCTGCTTCTCCCATGAGGCACCCACCACTGTTTTTTTTTTTTTTTTTTACGATTTTATTTATTTGAAGGAGAGAGAGAGTGAGCGTATGAGCAGGGGGAGGAGAGGGGGAAGCAGACTCCTTACTGAACAGGGAGCCCAACACAGGACTCAATCCCAGGACCCCGAGATCATGACCTGAGCCCAGGGTAGATGCTCCACCGACTGAGCTCCCCAAGTGCCACCCACCACTGGTTCTGCAACAGTAGGCCTCTGAGTTCAGGATGCATTGAGGTAGGAGGTGAGGAATCTGGGGTATGGACATAACCTAGACATTTACTTTTTCTTAAGATTTTATTTAATTGAGAAAGAAAGAGAGAGAGAGAGAGAGAGAACCAGAGAACCAGTGTGGGGAGGGGCAGAGGGAGAGTCAGATTCCCAGGGGGGGCAGAGAGCCTGAGGTGGGACTCCATCCCAAGACCCTGAGATCATGACCTGAGCTACCCAGGCACCCTAACCTAGACATTTATAGATGCTCCACAGATGAGAGTCCAGTTTTATATTTGCAGCCACTTGAACCCATCATCACACATGTCAGACTCAGGTCCCAGAGGCTACTTCAGTCTGCATTCCCACAGCTGGTCAGAAACCTGCTAACCTACAACTCCTTCCACCATCCATTCCCTATCTCCCCTGCCCTTGGTCAGACCAGCCTATCAGAGTTCTTCCCCGCTGAGTACCCAACCCTTCACCCCTGAGGGCCTGAGTCCTCAACAGCCCTGTGTGTCACCGCTGGGGGCTGCTGGCTCCCACTAACCGTTCCTGTTGGACACAGGAGGTGCCCCTGAGTGCTAGAAGGAGCTCCTGAGTGTTAGGAGGTGCTCCTGAGTGCTGGGAGGAGGAATTCCTGGATGTTGGGAGGAGCTTCTGACTCTAAAAGATGCTCCTGAGTCTAGGAGGAGGAGCACCTGAGTGCTGGGAGGTCCTCACTTCCATGGCACAGCCTCCCCCTTGATATAGTCAGGAGACCACTCCCCTTTCTCTGCTGTGGGGACAGCAGCCTTTAAGGAGCCCCTGCCAGCCAGGCGGCACAGCCTCTTCTGACTCAGTGGAACTACTGTGTCCCCAAGGAGAGACACTTCTCCCTCGAGGCCTTAGACCTCCAAACCAGCATTGCTGGGGGTGGGGTGGGGTGGGGGGGGGCAGAAACCAAGCGGCTGTCAGATGTGGTTGCTGTGAGGACTAGCCTCCCCCGTTGGCCACCAGACCCACACACCGTGGCTGCAGGAGACAGCAACATGCAGTCGGATTTATTTATTTATTTGATTTTTTAAATTAATTATTTTTAAAAAAGATTGTATTTATTTACTCACAAGAGACACACAGAGAGGGGCAGAGACTTAGGCAGAGGGAGAAGCAGGCTCCATGCAGGAAGCCCGATGTGGGACTCGATCCCGGGTCTCCAGGATCACGCCCTGGGGTGAAGGGGGCGCTAAACCGCTGAGCCACCTGGGCTGCCCTAGCAGTTGGATTTAAAACGTATACCAGATCCTGTAAGATGGACCCACATCCCTTCAGGAAGCTCCCTGAGGAGCCACGCTTCCCAGACACGGGCCAACACCTGGGGGGCCCTGCCGCCAGCGCCGCCCTCCAGCCCGGCCCCAGTCACCAGGCGTGTTTATGGGTCACTTTTCTCTTTTACTTTTCAAAGTCAGTCTCCAAAAATGTGCCTTCCTGTGACTTAACTTCAGAGAGGTAAATAGACCTGGTACTGCGCCCCGCCCCCCAGGAGAATGGGCAGAGGCCGCCAAGGGGCAGGGGGTGCGGTTTGTCACCAGACCTCACTAAACTCCAAACTCCCAGCCCCAGACAAGTTGCCATTTGAAGGTCTTACGTCATTCCTTAAAGAAACCCCCCCAAACTCCCATCTTCCGGGACTTGAACAGATCTTAAGGGAAGTGACACCACATAGAGACCTAGGAAACCCCTAAGGAACCCAGGTAACATGGGAGTGTCACAGGACGACCCTGGCAGGTCCAGGTCTGAGACCCAGACTTCCACAGCGACAGACACCCGGTGTCCAGAGACAGACAATGCGCTGGGCGGGCCTTCAGCGTGGACACTAACTGACGTGGCGGTGTCTTCGCCCAGGCGACAGCCCGCAGGCACAGCGCTCTGGGATGTCGTAGGGGTGGCTCTCTGCCTCCAGCGACGGCAACACCCCAAGGGTGGCAAGGCTGAACTGCCAAGGGGATCCGCCAGCTGCCACCCTGGAGGGACCGGCATTGTCACCCGGACCCAGGGCTGCACCTGTTTCCATGAAAGGCTTAAAAAGAAAAATTAAGATTACCAGTATGCATTTCAGCCACACCCTGGGATGGGCCTGGACTTGTAAGTAAAGAAACTCATATTTTTTTTTAAAAAAGAGATTTTATGTATTTATTCATGAGACAGAGGCAGAGACACAGACAGAGGGCGAAGCAGGATCCCTGCGGGGAGCCTGATGCGGAATTCGATCCCAGGACTCTGGGATCACACTCTGAGCCAAAGGTGTCCCTTAAAATATAAATATTGAAGCATAGTATGGCGGGTGCCCTTTTAGAAGATGTGAATTTAGAAATGCGTCACTCTAGGAAGTCAGTTGTGAGGAGGGAACCCATGGAGCAATCACTCCAACCTAAAAATACTTTAATCAAGGACTGGGAGAGTAATTGCCGTTCTCTGCGCCAAGGACGGTAAAGAACTCAGAACATTCTGGATCCACAGAGCCTGAGTCTTGCTGAATGGCTGATCGGGAGCACATCTCAGGTCAAAGGCACGAGGGCCGAGTGGAGGACACTGGACAGACACAGGACCTACTTTCAAGTGGATTCCCCAAATCCCCTGCTGTTGCCATCAAAGAAAGCCTGCCTGGGTCTCTGGTCAGGAATGACGTCTGCTCCGTTTCCCTCACCAAAAACCCCACAAAAACTTGTTTCAGAAGTCATTGGCTCACTGTGCCTGACACTGAGGCCCACACTTCTCATTCTCCCATCAAAGGCCCTGTGTCCTTGCGATCACCCTAGCATGCTTTGGGGTCATCCCCCGCCCCTGGCTGTGGCGTGAGGCGGTGTGCTGTGGGCTCCGTGGATGGGAGGGTTGGCCCACAGGCCTCCACCAGCACCACCTACTTGATTACCAGAGGCCGTGGGCCCCCGACTTCTGGTTCTCTGCCATCTAGATGGGCGCTACCATGGCAATGCCATCTGCTGCCTGACATTCTTGCCCCCCCCCGAAGCAAATGCCCCCCAGGTAGTCTTTATGGACCTTGTACTGAGGATGAACCCGATCCAATTGGAATGAGACCAAACACAATACACAACAAACGTAGAAACCATTTGTTTTAATTGAGAAGTACTGTTAGCCCTTGGGTGCGTGCATCAGTGATACCGTTTTAATCTGGAAGACAAGACTAGTCATGGGGAATACAGGAACTTCAAATGCAACTTTTAATTCGCTGCACTGCGCGTTCTGAGGGCTTCCACATCCAAGTGTGTCCAGAAACAGAAAGCACTTCTTTATTTCTAAGTGTGAGAAATTGTTAACATCCCTCCTCCTCCTGGTCTCCCCACGTAACTCATACAAAAGTGGGGGGAATAAAAGACGATAAATGCAAAATAAAAAAGAAAACCTAAGTAGTATGAAATTAGTTTTTATTTTTACCTCAAAATAAACGCTTAACATTTTTCCAAAACTGAAACTAAACGTGAACACTTAGAAGGGCGGAAGGAATACCCCCCGGGAAGCCAGTGAGTAAGGCAGACGTCGTGACGTGCGTGGTTCTTCCTGCAGAACTAGTCTAGAACCCCCTTCCTCTTCTACTGTCAGTCGTCCCCACCAGGGTGCTGGCCGCAGGGGTACCCCCTGCCCCACCCCCAGACCCATACAAACAAAGGATTTGAAAAGCGGGGGAAACATCGCTTAACACGTGAGCAAACATTCGTAGAAAATCCTTCCTAAGGAGACGGAATGGAGGTCGATCTCCAGGTGGTGGTACAGCGGCCATTGCCCAGTCAGGCAGTGCGGGGCACTGGGCACCCTCATCCCTGCCACCAGGCTGTGCCTCAGCCTCACGCCCCAGCTCACCACAGGGACGTCTTGAAGTTGAACTTGAGCTTCAGCAGGTATTTCAGGTTGACCTGAGCGATGTCATAGACAATGTACCTAGAAGGGGAGCGTGTCAAGGAGTGCCTGGTTTCATGCTGGCTGCCCCCGTCCCTCATACCAACCGGGCTTCAAGGGCGGGGGGCCTGGCTTGTCCCCCAGTGCAGGTCCGACAGAGGGTGTGCAGTCAGCCTGCCCCCCTGGACATCCCTTGGGGCATACAGCCTGGCATGCTCAGAAAAGGATACTCGTTATACAGCAGGCAGGTGTCGTTGACGCCAGAGGAAATCCCAGTTCCAAGAGGGACTTCTACGCCATCCAGAGTAATACTAGCGGAAGGGTCAGGAGTCGTCTTGCCCAAACCTGCAGAGCAGAAGGCATGATAGGAACTGTGAGAATGGAGACTGAAAACATTCCAAGAGGAGATCCATTTTACATTGGGTCTGTGTGTTCATCTTAAAGATACGCATGCATTCCATATTCTATCCTTCCAGCCAGAAACCTGTAGTTACCAATCAAGGTCCCAGGGCCAGAGCCTTACTGATCTCACCTGCCCCCACCCCAGTCCTATTTCTGAGCATAGGTCCAAAGCAGCCACTTCAATGTGGCAGGTAAGACCCTGGGTTGCCAGGTGCTTGGAACTCCAGCAAGCCCAGATGTTCTGGGCACCCCAACATCACGAGCCCCACCCCCAGCACCGCAGCTGAGAGTCACGTTAAAACCCTGGATCCTGGCACACGAGCGGCACAAGGGGGTGTGACCTGATTCTCTAAAGAACCTCCAGCTGTTTTACAGCTGGCCACAGACACACAGACTCCTCCCATGAATCCAGGGAGCAGCAGTTTCTGAAACACGTTACCTTTGACACTGTGCTTGCCCTTGGGTAGCTTGCTGATATGTGAAGCGTGCTTTAGTTCGTACCTACACGAGAAAGGACAGTCTCAGAAGGGCCTCTGAGGGCTCCATGCTCTCAAAAGGTCTGACCAGCAGGAGGCCAAGTGAGAAGAAGAACCCAGCCTGCCCTCCCTGCTGGGAGCTCCCTCCCACCCTGGCTTTAGGGAGTGAAGGGGCAGTTCTCTGACAACAGTCTGTGCCAGTGATTGCTACTACGTGGCAACTTTTCAGGAGAGGTCCTGTCCTGAGCTGTGGCTGGCCACTCTGGAGGCTTCTCTGCCCAGGCCACCCTCCCTGGGCCCCTGGTCTATTACATGACTCTGCTCTCCCATGTCATGACTGGACCAAGGTGGATGCCCAATGCAAGCAGGACCAACCTGACTTTTTCTGCAAGGAATCTGAAACTGGGATGGATTCCGGTTTGACCTGAGTTGGTCTCCAACAAAAAATCTAACATCTGTGTGCACACACTTGTGCGAGGGGGTGACCATCCCTTATGCAGCCCACAGAAGGATGGATGCCGCCAGTTCCCAAGGCCTGGCTGGATTCCTCAGCCTGGGTACTGGGAAGCACTCCTGGGTCTCCCTCATTCACTTAACTAGAACCGGTTTCTACCATCGTGGCAGGGAATTTTTAGGGTCCTATCCCGGCCAAAGGGAGCTCCCCTTTCTGGACCCACCCGTCCGTCCCCCCCCACGGGCTGCTCTCCCCAAAATGGGCTGACTCACATGTTCCCAAGGGCAACTTCTCCCAGCAGGATCAGGCCTATGGGGTCTCCCTGGGATGTGTGGCAGTAGTTTGCACTCTTGGAGACCATGTCGGCGAAATAGATCCCCTTACCAAACATGTAGCCTGTCTGGAGGATTGGAAAGGGTCACTGAAGGGGTATTCGTGGCACCATCGATCCCCTGAGTGCTGACCAGGAGCCAGGCAACAAGGCACACACAGTGGCTGAGCTCATGCAGCAGGCTGTTCAGATCCTGGGTCCCGCCGGGCACCTAAGAAGCTACTTAATCTGCCTGCACCCAGCTTTCTTCCCCTTTGAACAGGAGAAAGAACCTCATGGGGCCCTCATGAAAATTAAATGACTTAGTGAGCAGGTAGATCAGTACCCAGCCCGTGTAAACACCCCATAAATGCTGGCTTATTAAATTTATGTCCTTCTGTTAAAAATGGGGTTCAGGGCGGTCAGGGCATGTGCCCAGGTCACATGGCACTAGCCAGTCACTAGACCTCTTTGCTCTTTTCACAATCTGAAAGCGAGAGGGTTGCAAGACTGCCTCTAAGCCCCCGACCAGCGGGTCACCTCTACAATCCAGTGGGTGATGCACCGACCCCTTGTGTCCGGGCAGGGCTTCACTCAGGCAACGCCACGTTTTCCTGAGGAACACACTGGGTTCATGAGGTCACCCAGCTGGAAGCGGCAGAGGCAGGTCTGGACTCGGCTTGGCCTGTGGCCAAAGCCTGTTCCTTGCATGTCAACACACCCGTTAAAGCAAGGCCCAGACACCCGCTTCTTTTGTTCCAGAAACTATGGCTGATAGAGGTGCAGCCACATCCCCCAGAGTTAGGGGCAGGAGGACAAGGTGAGACACTCTGGGTGCCATGTGTGAGGGGCCCGGAGAGAGAGGTCTGTCAATAGTCTCCTGTTGCCGTGACTCAGCCAATATCTCCTGTTGCAACAGACCCTGTATGGGGGCATAGGCCCTTCCCACCCAGGCCCCCGCCCCAGGCCAGGCACCTACCACAGGGGCCTCAGGTGGGGCTATCCGGAGGCCCTGGGACAGGATCCCCGCGAAGTTGGTGGTCCTGGACCCGTGCCACAGCAACCTCCGGTTATGCAGCTGCTTGAAGGGCTTGTAGCGTTGGCTCTCGCCTTCACGCTCAATCTTAAAGATCTGCTCGGGGGTGGGGGTGGGATTAATGGAAGGAAATGCCAGAAGCCGTTGGTTAACAGATTGGCCTGACCCAGGAGAACAGAACGGTCTCTAGAGCTAGAGGCCACAGCAGAGAGAGAGGTTGGGTCAGGTGGGGATGAGCTACTCCACCAGAACCCCACCTTGCAGAGGCTGCCTTTACCCTGAACGCTACAGGTAGCAGAGGCACCCCTGAGAGGTGCTCCGAGGTGCATCTCATTGTACATTCTGGGTCTCCATCTAGGCTTTGAGATCGGAAAGGAACAGAAAAAGAGATACAAAGCGCCCCCCAAACCACAACACTGCTAATTTTTCTCAACCAACAAATCAGTCACTTCCTCTAGTTAAAGTAAAGGAAAGGTTTTTTTTTCCCCTGCCTAGACCCAGGCGGGAGTGAGTAGGCAGGAGCCTGTGGGACTAAACAATGGTAAGAGGAGGAAGAGTCTTACATCAACAACCTCCAGGTCATATGCGTTGTGCGTGGTCGCGTGAGTGTTCTTAACGTACTTCCTGATGGTCTCGGCTTCCTCAGAATCTCTGTCCACCACCTACAACGTTGTTGGGAGTCAGAGTGCAGAAGACCCCAAGTACAGTCACCCCACACATGGGCCGACACTGCATGAACTGTCAGGTTTTGAGGACAGGATGAGAACTCCGAGTCTCTGGAATTCTCAGGGCTGGGCGCACCATGGCCAGCGTGTCTACCCAACAACCGCCTACTCGTTAACATTATCCACGGCGCACAAACATGAGTGCACTATGAGGAAGGCCGAGGTTTCATACTCTCAGCCAAAGTGCAGAAAACCCAGGAATTCTGGTTTTCTTCACAGCTTAAAAGGCTTAGAATCTGTAAACAGAAAGCAAATAAGCCCTTCACAGAGAACTGGGCCCACAGCACTCCCGTCAGGAGGTGCCCCAGGGACCAAACAAGTGACCTTGGTGGCTTACTCTCTGAGGACCCACAGAACTCTGCTTTGTCTTAGGTAATAAAGCAAAGGCTCTTTCCATTGAGGTAAAATTTCATTCCAGGCTCACGTTAACCTGGCCACACCGCAGGGTCCCAAGAAGGGAGACACGCGGGAAAGGAGATCAGACTCAAGGTCAAGGCAAGCTGGAGGCTGAGTGCCCAAGCCCCCAACACTCCCAGAGTTCAGGGACTGTGCACCACCTCAAGTCCACAGTATGAACCTAGGTACCGTGTACTAGTATGACTGCCACTAGGAGCTTCCACTTTGGAAATGGGCACAACAAGCCTTATAGAGTTCATAGCACACAAGTCTCCAAAAACAGATCCTCTCTAGGTTAAGGAAAAGTGAACTTTCTGAAAGGCTGCTCAAAAACTAGTCTCTGTACCAGAGGCCTGGCTTGGAAGCTGCCTGGCCAAGGTGCTTACATACAGATGAGAAGCTCCTGGGTTCTCCAAGGGCCAGGCACACAGCATCTGGGGAACATGCTGAAATCAGGCCAGCTCCTGGGCCCCAGCCATTGGTTTTAAGGAGGCCTCCAGGAGAAACGCATGTTGTAGTTTGGGGACTGTTGCTCTCGGGATGAGCGGTTGGATGCTCCAGAGAAGGGGGTGCCTATTACCTTAATGTCAGTCTTGAGCTTCTCATAGTTGATGTCGATGGGGTCCTTGCTGCTGTCATCAGAGCCACCCCTGAGCAAACTGTAGGCCACCTCGATGTCCAGTAGGTTGTCCAGCATTTCCACCTTGGCCTGGAAGAACAGATAGGAAACCCTGGGCTACGGACCTGGGTGAGGGAGACACACCTTGTTTTACCAGAGAAAATCCATACACAGAGAACCAGAAGGGACAGTGAAAGGAGGACCCCCCAGCTGGTTGGGGACAGCATGGGACACCAAGAGGGGCGTGCTCCCTGGGGGAGAGGAGAGCCAGAAGCTACAAGGACATGCGGAGAACCGAAGGGGACCTATCGCTGGCACCCAGATGAGGCAGAGACAGAAACCGGGGAGGAACACGTGGTTAGAAAGGGCTGTCCGGCTCCTAAGGCTCGTTCCCCCAGACTAATATGGTAGAACTAGGGAAGGAAAACACATCTGTCTTGCCTGTGGTCGGTCTGCACTGATGTGGGAAGACATTGTACTTCAAAAGGAGGGCCCAAAGGTGGTCCTCCCAGCACCAGCCTCTACTCTGAGGAAGCACCAGCCAGAACCCGCACCAAAGCCCCGCAGATCCGAGGCTCCCTCCTGAACCCCTTGTGCTACCTGCACACAATCCGCGTTGTTCAGGAGTGGGGGCTTCTTCATCCCAAAGTCGTGGGGGATCAGGGTGTAGAAGCGATTCGAGAGATCCAGGATCTGGGAGTCACTGCTGCCCTGGGACACTGCCTTTGGGGGAGGGCACAGAGATTGAGGCAGCAGGGTCCGGGGTGGACACAAGCCAGGAAACAGAGATCATGTTCAAGACCAGTGCACATCATTGTCACACCAGCCTGAGCGCCGGATCCCCCTCCCGTGCAAGCATTCATTTCCAAAAGACCTGTATCGTTATGGACCTGCAACACTCCCCACCACAATGCAAGGTGTCCACTGCAGCATCTAGGTGGTGAGCTCAGGGGCATTCCCATAAAACCTCAACTTTGTGAGTGTTTGGGAACTTTTCACAACAAAATGTTGAAAGGGAAAAAGCCCCTCTCCTATGAATTCTGGTGGCCCCTCCACACCAATCCACTGATCTTCAGCTGTAAGGCAGGGAGTTCAAGCTCCCTTTGCTGCCACAATGCCAATTCGTGTTCCGTATACCTAAGTGCTCAGTATATGCAGAGATGGAGAAGCTAGACTGCCGTGATACTAGACCGACAGGCAGCGGGATGGCCACAGGGTGGTAAAGCACAACAGCTTGGTCCCAACACCCCTCCCTTCCCCCACCACGCAGGCTCTGCATCGTGGGGAAGGACGCGCTACCAGCCTCTCCTGGGGATTCTCGAACAGGGCAGAGCATGGGCGGAGACCGTTCACAGCTCAGCGAGTGGGTAGCAAGGGAAGGGCCCCAGGGCTCGGAGCAGTGTTTGCTGGATTTAAGAGCTCTGTCTCACGGTTTCTTTCCAAGCACCAGCAGGGAGTCTGCTTCAGCAGGAAGGTCTCACTTCAGCTTCCTGGGTGCCCCTCTTCCTTCACAGGCCAGGCCTGCCCCCCTGCCCCCTAGTCAGCCCCTCACAGCACAGTGTTAAAGGACCTGTGGACTAGGGGACGCTGGCAGATGGCCGGTAAGGTGATGTTCAATGAGGATGAACCAAAGTGAAAAAATACTTTGCTTTCCATTTGATTTCCTAGTAACTTTAGCCTTTTTCTACCTTTGTAAAGATTTTCTCTTTGGGCGCCTGGGTGGCTCAGTTGGTGAAAAGTCCGCCTTCAGCTCAGGTCATGATTTCAGGGTCCTGGGATAGAGCCCTGTGTCAAGGTACCTGCTTGGTTGGCATCCTGCTTCTCCCTCTGCCCCCTCCACTCATGTTCTCTCTCAAATAAATAATAAAATCTTTAAGAAAAAGATTTTATTTTTAAGTACTTTCTACACCCAACGTGGAGCTTGAACTCAAGACCCTAAGATTAAGAGTCAAAAGCTCCACTGAGCCAGCTGGGTGTCCCAATTTCAATTTTTTGAAGTTTATTTATTTTAGAGAGAGTGCACACGGGTGCACCAGTGGGAGGGTCAGAGAGTCTAAGGCAGACTCCCGATGAGCAAGGAGACTGACAAAGGACTTGGTCTCTCAACCCTGAGATCACGACCTGAGCCAAATTCAAGAGTTGGACACTCAACCAACTGAGTCACCCAGGTGCCCCTGAGCCTAACTCTTCAGATCACACAAAATCAGGCTATTTTCAGGAGGTAGGAGAACCAAATGCCTTTATTGGTTTCTAAGAGTTTGTTATACATCTGATGACTGAAAATACAGCTAACTCATTAGTTTTGTGACCCCTTTTGACAAGTAGTGGGCACTTACCCTATGTACTGAATTGAAAAAACCTAGGCCCTCATGAGTTGTGGTGCAGTACCTCACTGACCCAGAGTCAATGCCCCTCAGTGAGCCCACTACCCCCAGAGAGGCTGCCCCCTAGCCATGGGCCTGTCTTTACCTGCTGCACTTCACTGAGGATGGAGTACGCGGCCTGAATCTGCCGTTTGCTCAGCTTCCCCAAGGGCATCTTCTGAAGGTCAATCTGAGAAAATAGGGGAGAATTGTCCCTCTGAAAGCCTATCTGTGCGGTGGCCAATGGCAGAGCTAGAGGGTGCCGTGTCCGGCTTCCTGGCCCTGCTGGAAGCGATCACACAGTTGCCTGGTCTTCATGGGGAGATCCAGAGAGTCTGCCCTGCAGGGCCTGAGTGAGAGGGGGTCATATTCCCTTCATTTATGCAGTGATGAGCCACCAGGGACTCCTCTACCCCTGATTTGCACTAGGGTAGCTAACTTCCAGGAGAGGGCCCAGCACGACTCCCACTCAGGCCCAAAGCAAGTATGAGGGCCAGCCTACATGGCATACCCTGGGGTCTCAGAGCCTGGGCAGTTCCCAGGTGAGTAAGGACTATCAAGTGGTGAACAAGGTTTTCAGGAGTACACACTCCTGAACATATCTACTTATATTCAAATTAATGCCATCTTTTTTGAATCGGTTATCTTAAAAGGCTCCACAATTATTTGAGCGACGCTGCTGCTGCTCACAGCTGAGAAATTACCAGTAAGACCCGTGGCAAAGACGCAGTGGAAAAGCAAGAATCGCCGCTAGAGGGCCTGGTCCCCATCAGCTACACCTTCCTCCAAGGTCACCCACAGACCTAGTGAGCATCCTGGCCCATGTGGTTTGCTCCCAGTCCCCAGGGCCCCCTGTGCACCCCCACACGTGCACAGATGGAACAGATGGAGCTGAAGGAGCACCAGGCAGGGGCCAGTGGTTGCAGCATCTGATGCTGACTACACACATGGCTTCTCTCCCCTTGAATAGAAAGAAACTCTCCACCCTGAGGGGAGATGTGGTTTGCAGAACATTACGTAGCCGGAGCCAGGTCTGGGGAAGATAGGAAGATAGGTGAACCATGCTGGGACAATGGGATACGTCAAGGAGCGTGGTATCCCAAGTACGGACCAGAAACTGGCTCTGGGAGCCATAGAGGAAGGAGCTCTGAGCACAGCTCTGAAGGAGGCTGTGAGACAAGAGCAGGGCCAGTGCTCCCAGCTGCAGGGCCCCTGGCCTGTCTCTTCCTGGGAAGCTAAGGCACCTGAGCCAAAGCCAGGACAGGAATGGTATTCTAAAGGAGACTGGCCTGAGAAATTCTATCAACCAGAGCACAGGAAGCTAGAAATGTCATGTGGAACATTTCTCCTAAAACATAAAAAAAATGGAGACCATCCCTCCCCTGCGCCCACGTCCCTGTTGAGCTCGTCCACTAGCTGTCATACTGGTCAGCCTTCCTGACAGAAGTCGGTACAGGGGTTTATTTGAATGGCACTGCATGAGTCCTGGCCATTTGTAATCCTGTTAGAGGACCTCTAGGACTCCACATTGTTCCTCTAACAGCAGCTGGACAGGGTCGGCCCTGCCAGGGATTCCACACTCACCTCCCAGGGAAAGCTGAGCCAGGTTGGAGAACAAACAGGGACAGGTGGTCTCATCCAGGCCCTCCCTATCCTGCCCTGGGCAGGAGGAACAGGACAAACCCACACCCACCTTTCCCTGAAGCAGGAGGAGTTCTGATGGCCTAAGTGTCAGGAATTTCCCACACCTGCTCAGCGCTGCTCACTGGTCACTGTAAATGGGCTACACCTTGAACTTCCAGAACAACTCTGCCTACCCCGCCTCCCTGAGCCACACCCACATGCGCTCACATGGCAGCAAGGGGACAAGAGCAAGGGACGGGGGACCCAGAGGCCAGCTCTCCCTAGCACACTGTACATTTCATGGCAGGTCAGCGATCCCCTGCAAGGGCATGAGCAGCCCAGGCAGAAGCGGACACCTGCCACCAACAGCCCGAGCTCGCTAGTGGCCCAGTGCTCAACTCTTCAACCCCAGCAGAGCTCGCAAAGGAAGAAAAGTTCAATAACCTCATATTCCACCATGGCTTTCTTCATACTTTCCACGTCAAAGATCATCTTAATGAGGTCCTGTACGGGCTTGGGGAGCTTGGACTTGGTGCCAGGCTTCACTGTCAGCTTCTTCACCGCCTCTTCGTCCTTCATGGAAAAGAGATTAAATCGGTAAGAGACCCCCGTTCAACCACCCCAGTGAAATGGTGGCAGCATCTGGGCGGCAGATGAAGGACACCACAAGACCGAGTGTCAATGGCAGCAAAGGCTGAGGAAGTGTTGCCAGGAGGAGTGCGTAGGAGTCTGCCCCAGGATCAGACCCTTCCTCTAAATGCCGCTGGAAGCGCTCAGCTCTAAGCAGGCTGACCTGCAGGCACCCCCTGCCACATGCCCTCACCCCCTCCTGCTCATCACCTGCCCAGGGCCCACTATGGACCAAGAGGACTCTGGACAGATCCTCCCCATTCCTCTCCCACTGCCTCACCCCAGGGCCTCTGTAAGAAGTTCCTACAACCTTCTATACAGTCCCAAAAGATCAAGTACCCAGACCCATTTCCTGCCACACAGACTGATGCATGAGCTCTCCATCCTCCTCTGCCTCATCCCTGCTCCCTGACAAGCTAAGAGCACAAGACTATACTGTCTGGTTCTGCTATCTGCAGAACCCAGGCTAGGAAAAAAAAAAAAAAAAAAAAAGAACCCAGGCTAGGTCAGGACCACACTGCATTCAGAATGTCTGAACTCTTGTCACTTAGGAACCAGATAGGATAGGGACTGCGGCCTGTCCATCAGATTGTCCCTAGCAACTAGCCACAGCTGGTATTTGCTCTGAGTGAACATTGATCCTGGAATCTGTTGAGCTGCATGGAGGAACCTGTGCTGTGTTCATGCCCCTGGCTGCAGCCGTCAGCTTGACTTCATGTCCAAACACGGAGTCTGCACCGCTTTTGTATTCCCTGCTTATGGCTCCACTGTAAGGCAAACTGTTAATGGTTAAAACCCTTCGTAAGTACATATTCTCTGTGACTCGATATCTCCAACGCTAGTGGTAATAACCACAGAAATATTTATGAAAGCAGTAGCCTCATTACAGATGATTTATAGGCCATGAACTACAACCTGACATCTGTGCAGCCCTAACAGATAGTTGCTCCAGACCAGTGCAGATTAACTCACGGGCTGCTGTTCTGAAAGACAGCCAGTCCGAATGCAGACGTGTCACAAGGGCTAAAAACACACCAGATTTCAAAGATTTAGTTTCAGAAAGGTGGGGGAGGGGAGGAAAAAAAGAAAGGAAAATAAATTATTAAGATACTTTCAGTTTCTTTTTACTTTTTAAAATGTAGCGCCTGCAACAGTATAATCTACATAGGTGGTTGTGGGTGCTCTCAACACAGCCTGTGGAGCAGGACTCCAGTTCTCTGGTGAGGAAAAGTATCCGTGGAGAGACAGAGGCACTAAAGACATACACCATTATTGTAACCATACTAACTCTAGGTTGACTATGATTTTGTCTTTGTCTTTCTCAAATTTTCTAAAATGTTATTTTTGAAATCAGAAAAATTAATCAGTAGGGAACGCTGCTGAGTCAATCTCCAGGGTCTCAAACTCGTCATTACAGATACAAATTCTATTTTTCTTTTAAAGATTTTATTTATTTATTCACGAGAAACACAGGCAGAGACACAGGCAGAGGGAGTAGCAGGCTCCCTATAGGGAGCCTCATGGGAGAATCGATCCCAGGACCCCAGGATCACAACCTGAACCAATGGCAGATGCTTATCCACTGAGCCAACCAGGTGCCCCTAAGTTCTATTTTTTTTTTTAAAGATTGAAGTAATCTCCAGAGATGCCTGTGGCTCAGTGGTTGAGCATCTGCCTTTGGCTCAGGGTATGATCCCAGGGTCCTGGGATCGAGTCCTGCATTGAGCCTGGTTCCCTCTCTGCCTATGACTCTCATGAATAAATAAAATCTTAAAAAAAAAGTAATCTCCAAAGTCAACATGGGTCTCAGAAACTCACAACCCTAAGATCAAAAGTTGTTACCAACAGAGCCAGCCAGGTGCTTCTAAATTCTATTTTTAATAGTGAGAGCTTAAAATACTCTATTAACTAGAAACCACTCATTTGAAACACATTAAGCCTCAAAGATTAAGAATTAAAATCTCTACTCCTCTATAAATCTCTTGCCCTCTGGGAAGTAAACATGGTCCCCCACCTTTATTAAAGTACAGCTGACTCTTGAACAACACAGGTTTGGACTGTGTGGGCCCACTTATACATAGATTTTTAAATTATTATTTTTTTAAAAATATTTTATTTATTTGAGAAAGAAAGAGAGCACACAAGTGAAGAGGGAGAAGCAGACTCCTAACTGAGGAGGGAGACCAACAGAGGACTTGATCCCAGGACCCTGAGATCATGACCTGAGCCGAAGGCAGATGCTTCACCCACTAAGCCACCCAGGTGCCCCTGGATTTTCTGTTCTTTAAAAAAGAAATACATGAATGCCCTGCTGGCTCAGTAGAAGAGCATGTGATTCTTGATCCCGGGGTTGTGATTCTGAATCTGACGTGGAGTATAAAGTTCACTTAAATAAATAAAAAATCATTAAGAAAAAAAGTGTATTTTCTCTTCATAATGATTTCTTCTCTCTAGCTTAGTTTATTATAAAACTACGGTATGGAATACATGTAACACAAAATAAGCTGTAACCAACTTTTCCTACTAGTAGGGCTCCTGGTCAACAGCAGGCAATTAGTGAATTGGGGAGTCAAGTTGTATGTGGATTTTCGACCGCATGGGGGGAGGGGTCAGTACCCCAAACCCTCCATTCAAGGGGCAACTGTCACAGATTTTCATATAAAAACCAGGGTAAGCATCGTGCCAGAGAAGACCTCTATAAAGCTATCTGGTGACGTACACAGGAAGGTGAGCTAGCTACAAATGTGTTAACAAAAACCATCAGACCTGGGACCCCCAAACCATGACCTAGGAGAGCCCGGGTCACTGTAATTCTATCTTGATGATAAATCAGTCACATGACCTGTGATGAAACACAGGGTCAGGGAAGAAGACGCATCTGAAGAATTACTCCCGTTGCACCAAATGAGCAAAGACTGACCTCCGCCACGCTACCTGTGTTGTCTGAGCTTATCCTGCACCATGTGGATTTGATTCATACGTACATGCGCTTTCTATCTGTGAGGATGCCCATGTGATTTGTTTACTATATTCTTGCTGCAGTGCACCGGTTTCTGCGTGTTGGGCTGACCTTGCATTCTCAGGTATTAAATCCTGTGCTGCGCCCCATTAAGGACTGTGTCTATAACCCTACGGACACTGGAGTTGTCCTACCGTATCTCTGGCTTTGGTGTCACAAGCCTCACGTTTGGTAGCATTGGCCTCACGTCACAAGCTGGGAAGTGTCCCCCCACCCCCCCGACTCTTATTTGTGGGAAGAGTTTCAGAAGGATCAGTGTTAGTACTTATTTGAGCATTTGGAACCATTTACCAGAGAGGCTGTCTGACCCAAGGCATATTACAGAAACTCTGGCACCCATTGCTTTTGCCAAAAGCAGATGATGGAAGAAGCTAAGTGATTACCTGGCCATAGTCAATCTCCAGAGGGTAGAATTTTTTGGGATGCTTCGTGAAGTTCTTGGCGTGCCAGGCATTCCCAGTTTTCTCTTCATACAATTTCATAAAGTGCTCGATGGCTTCCTCCTTGGACGGCACCTGCTCCAGTTTGTTGCTGCCAATCACGGTGCCCACACGGCCCCAGGACCGAAAGATCCAGTACCTGTGACAGGGCGTGGAGGGAGGGTAAGGATCAGATACAAACTGTGGGCTGGCCACTCACATCTCGGGAGGTTTCTCTTCCCTGCCACTCCACTTGGAGGAGAAAGAGCTTCAACCCCCAAGATGCTGACTGATACAGAGAACAGAAAAAAACACTGTAACAAAGGACTTTTGCTTTTGATGGAACTGAGGAGTAGAACTTTAAAGAAAGCCCCTTCAAATTTCATCATCGGTGAATGGGCCCTAGGACATGCCCAAGAACAGGTTACACTGCCATCTGGCAGGCAAGCTTGTGGAGTGAACCCCGGGGCTTATAATAAACTCTAACTTTATATAAACACCTGATTTCACTCCTCAAAGAAATACAGTAAGCATCATTTGGCAGTCCTGTGCTCAAGAGATGCAACCGTTAGGGACATGCTTGAAAGATTCTGAAGGCTCTGGGGCTCAGCTCAGAGGCTGAGATGTGACAAGCACTGGGTGTGTGTGTCTGTGTGTGCACGGGGGCTCGTGTGCACGTGTGTCAGCAGCATGGAGGCTGAGCCCACAGTGTAAGGCCACCATTCTCTGTTCCCATGTCAACCTGGGGTACACACCACAGGTACCTGACAAGCTGTGCTGCTTAGTTTTTTTTGGGGGGGGGGGGGGAGTTCGTCTTTCTTAAAATAATGGAAATAATGTATAAGCTGAGTTTTAAGTCACAATAAGATGGTATCAGAACCTCAGACACAAGATTTATTTGTATGCATTTTTTTTAATTTTTTTTTAATTTTTATTTATTTATGATAGTTACAGAGAGAGAGAGGCAGAGACACAGGCAGAGGGAGAAGCAGGCTCCATGCACCGGGAGCCCAACGTGGGATTCGATCCCGGGTCTCCAGGATCACGCCCTGGGCCAAAGGCAGGCGCCAAACCGCTGTGCCACCCAGGGATCCCATGCACTTTTAAGAAAACCAAAGAATTTAAAGAAGATCTAGGGCTTCCTGGAGATTTTCTGGGTTCTTGCACAGAGATTCAGAAACACAATCCCTGCTTGTGTTTTTCCCTGGAAAGGTCTGGGAGGTGCTTTCCCCAACTGTCCTGAAGAAATGTCCAGATCTGAAAGCCCATGCTGCCCCTTCAGTGAAAACCAGTTAAAGTGGGCCACCAGAGCAGATGATAATCCACATGCTGGAAGGCTTATTTCTTCAGAAAATCTAAGTAGCCTACTAGATAGTTTGGACCCTCAGGGTCACTTCTGAGCCACTTTCCAGGTGAAACTTTTGGTGAGAAGTAGAGGCAGTGGGAAGAACCAAGCCACCCACTGCTTATAGATAGCCGCTGGCCACGGTTTCTTAAAAGGGCTGAGTTGGCTCCCACAGGGCCACCGCTACACAGCTTCTGCCTTTCAACTAACTCCTGGACTTCCAGTGGGGAAAATTTCTACTTGCTAACAAGAAACAGTCCAGGTTAACCCACAAGTTCTGGTCCCACCAAACTGTACCTCCAAACGTGTGTACAGGGGTCAGACACTCTGGATTCAAAGGGCTGTTAAGAGTCCTGGGAGATGGTGGGACAAAACACACCCTGTGAAGCTGGGGGGCCGACTCTAGGGAACCAGGCCTCCCCACACCCCTCTCGGGCCTACCCCCTTCACGGGGCCACCTCGCAGGCATTCCGTCCTGTCCCCAGAACACACCTGCTTTCTTTGTCATCCTCCAGGAGCTGCAGCTTGTAGTAGGAGTTGGTTCCCTTCACGATGTCTACCAGGCCTAGGGTGGCGCTGAACACTTTACCACCTTTCTCCAGAACATGTGCAGAGTGTTCCAGACCTGTGGAAGAGGCAGGGTGCCCTGTTTTAACTCCCATGAGGGGCCAATGCACTCCGGGAGAAGGAGGTCTGCAGGCGGTAAGGGGCGGGGGGCTTTCACACCCCCAGACACCATACTGCCAGTCAGATGACGCCCAAGAGGTAGGAGGGCACAGGTGCAGCCTGGGCACCCTAGTCTCTTGACCACCCATCCACTCCCGCTCCTGTGAGCTCACCTGAATCTGGATCAACAGCAGCACCACCTTTCAGAGTTAATTTCATTCTCTTCTCAGATTTGTTGACGCCTTGGAAGGGGACAAGAACCGTAACTGCTCAAGTAAAACAGAACTAGGAAATACGGGTGGGGTGGAAGGCAGGGCGAGGGAGCGGTCTGCCAGCATCCACAGACCATCTCAGGAGTTTGTGGGCCTCACCTTCCTCCTTGACCGGGCCCTTGCTCTTCTTGGAGAGCGCAGCTCCTGATTTGGCTTTAGGGGCTGCAGGCTCTGCTGGCTCTGCCTTCACCTCAGCCCCCCAGGGAGCCAGCACATGGGCGGAGAGCAAATCCTGAAGGCTCCTGGTGGAATCAGACACGTCCCGGAGAAAATCCTCAGATACCACTCGGATGCTGGCCTCTCTCACCTCCTCCATCTTCTTGTTCATCTTCTCCACCTCCTCTGTTCAAACCAGGGGAAGAACGGCCTAAGCATTAACTGTGAAGTAAAGCCAGAGCCCTGCTGACTGAGCCTGAGCCCCTCCTTGTCACCTAGTGCTGGGGGCCCATGTACAGTGCCGCCTCCTGCACACGGGTCTAGGCCTGTGGGCAGATGCACCCCAGAAGAGGAGCCACCTGCAGCCCAAACGGTAGGAAAGTGCTCGACCCTGCACCTCCCCAGGGCATCCCCAAGCACACAACAAGCAACTGGTTGCCCCTGCTCTGCAGGATGCCCCTTAATTCTATGGACAATTTCCCTTACATGTGGAAGCATTCTAGTTTGATGTGGTCCTGTTGGTCTGTTTTTTTTCTTGGTGCCAGAGTCAAAAATCACCAAAACCAGGGTCAAGGAGCTCACCGTCTATTCTGTGCTCTCTTCTATGAATTTTGTAGTTATGGGTCTCACATACAAGTCTACAATCCATTCTGAGTAAATTTTTGTGAGCAGTGTGAGGCAGGGATCTGGCTTTCTCCAGAGTGTATTCTTGGCTTTCTACCCTGTTCCGCTGACCTCTGGGTGTTCACACGTCAGCTCCACACTACTCTGATACTAGAGCTCATAATGTAGTTTGCAATCAGGGAGCATGATGCCTCCTGCTCTGTCTTTTCTCAAAACTGCTCTGGCTGTTTGGAGCATCTGTGGTTCCACATGCATTTCAGGATCGTCTGCTCCACTTCTGTGAGGAACCAGCACCAGCTTTTCACAGGTAATGCAGGAATCTGTCCTGCTTCCAGTGTGTGGAGTGCCTTTGACTAGGTAAGCTACTTATCTCCAATCCTTCAAGATTTTTTCCTCTGAGACTTTACTGTGTTCTTTTGTTTTGAATTCATCCCCATTTTTCTGTCTTGCCTCACTCTATGGGTAGGTGAGACAAGTACCTCTCCTGGTCCTGAAGGAGCCCTCGTATAGGAGATGAGTGTTTGTCAGCCCCGCCCCGGCTCTGCTGTTCCTCAAACCCCCAAGCTTGTCCATGCAGCTGCTGTGCTTTTCAGAGCCCCAGTGGTTGTGGTTGTGCCAAGACCATTCATGTCCCCAAAGTGAGGCGCTCTGGTCAGCTCGGGAGAGAAAGCATGTGAACACACAGGACAGAGTGGCTTCACAAAATACAGGCACTGGTATCCCTTCAGACCCAAACAATGCTGCTGACCAGACACCTACCTGGGAGTGCCCTGCGGATGCCACACCATACTCAGTGTCCCCTTACTCAAGCTCACCGCCATGGCAGGAAGCACACTGGGCACCTGTTCTACAACCAGGTTCAACTCACTTTTTTTTTTTTTTTAAAGATTTTTATTTATTCATGAGAGACACATAAAAAGAGAGACAGAGACACAGGCAGAAGGAGACACATGCAGGGAGCCTGACGTGGGACTCGATCCTGGGACTCCAGGATCATGCCCTGAGCCAAAGGCAGACGTGCTCAACCACTAAGCCACCCAGGTGTCCTGGTTCAACTCACTTTTGGTACTGATGCACAGGGAGGCCTTGTTGGCTGTGCCTGTCAACTTTCCCCCGAGTTTCTCAATCATGGCCTTCACTTCATCCTTGTTCCGCGAGAGTTTCCCAAGAGTCAGGATCTTCATGTTGGACAATGGCTTACCTGGAAAAAGAGAACAGTGGTTAGGCAGCGAGGTCTCAGGGAGGCTGGGACAGGCTGCAGGGCCTGGACACCCTCAGCTCCCCTCTGGTGCCCGAGTGATAAGTATATGAAAATAGAGGCTGAGGGCTATTGGGAAAGCAGGATAGGACAGCAAGTGGAGAGCCTGTCTCGTCCCCTAACACACAAAGGACCAGGCTAGGGGAAAAGCCACATAACAACACTGTCCTGTGAATAGGCTGGCCTGGCCAGCAGGGTCTCCTGGCTCTGTCCCACAGGGAGACCCAGAAAGCTGCATGTGGGGACCACCAGGCTGGTAGTGGGATGGGAGGCAGAGAGCTGAGCTCCCAATTACTTTTCTTTTCCCAACTCGCAATTTCTTATGTGATACTTATGAACCTCATCAAATAGATTAAGACTCATTAAGGGCAGTCACTCCACGCTGTGGTCAGCAGGATGCCAAGCTAGGTAACCGATTCCAAACACAAAGACCCTGGCACTTCCCTAGAACGGAGCCCAGATCAGAAAGCCCCATGACAGGGGCTGTGCCTAGGTGTGGTGAGGGTGGATCAGGGCTGGCTCCGCACTCCTAGAACAGGGAGGGAAACGTCCCTCAAGCCCTTCCTGTGAGGGCAAGTCAAGACTGACCCCACACCCCAAAAAATAGACTGACTCAGAATGACCATGCACACGTAGGCCTCCTTGGGAGGAAGGAGGAGGTCATTAACAGGCTCACATGCAGGGTCAGCCCCTTGTCTTCCACCCACCCACCTGTGGCTGTAGCCCTTAGGCTATACCATGTGTCTCTGAGTGAACAAAGGCAGCAAGTCTCTTCTCTGGATGGAAAACCACCAACTGATCTGTGTCTGTGGTGTGGAATATTTGTATTCATAGGAGTTGGAACCTGCTTTAGCGGCCAAGGTCTCTAGCAGGTCTCTGTGTGCAAAAGACCCAACCATCCCATCAGGCTCAGGATGACTGACGGACACAGGGCTGCCCAGAGGCACGAAAGCAAGTCTGTCGTGTGGTTTGGACAACATTCTGAATGTCACTCTCGGTAAGGCTGCCCTAAGGACTGGCAAACAGAGAATCTGGAGAGACCCTCCTCCTGCTAAGATCATGGGCCCCCCCTCCCTGCAGGCGGCCCTGGAGCCCTACCTGGCGGAGTTGAGCTGTTTACACTAGCAGGCGCCAAGGCAGTGGAGGGCGGAGGTGCCGCTGCCACTGGGGCACTGGTCTCAGGGGGAAATATCCGGTCCTGCTTTTTGATCTTCAATTTCTTGAGATAAGAGATTTCTCGGAATTCCTAAAGAATTAAAGTTTCAGTTAAGAAACCAGTTCTCCCTTAAAATTACCGTCTGCCACAGCAAAGGTTTGGTCCGTTCAAACTAAGGAATTTCATTTTACTTCTTGTGATAAGGAATGACAAGAAAACAAGACAATGGGGCACCTGGGGGGCTCAGTGGGTTATGTCTGACTCTTGGTTTCCATTCAGGTTGTGATCTCAGGGTCGTGGGATGGAGTCTGTTAGGCTCCATGCTCAGTGGAGGGGGAGGTCCTGCTTGAGATCGCCCCCCCCCCACCGCCCAAAGATATTCTTTCTCACCCTCTGCCCCTCCCCCTGCTTGCTCTAAAATAAATAAATCCTAAAAAAGATTCGAGATTTCCAGCACAAAATACACGATCACTGCAAACACAGTGCTTATTTCTAGTGCTTCCACGTTTAGGATAATGCTGGCATGGATGCTGTAAGCAAAGAGTTTTCCTTAAAGATCAACCAACCAATCATGAATCAGCTGCCACGGCCTGAAAACCCCAGGCCTGGCCCTCGAGAGGCCCCTCAGGGGTCACATGCCCACTTCCCGAGACTGCACTGACTGGGAGAGAGGTTACTTCCCGAGAGGAAACCAGAGAGCTCCCCTCCCTTCTGAGAAGGTAACGTGGCTGCTGAGAGCAACAAGTGTTCCATAAGGACTCCGCCGGAGTTCAGGAACAGCATGGTGCAGGCAAGGAAGAGCCCACTCCCGTGTACCTGTGCTCCATGAATGCCCCGGATCAAAGGAGCAACAGACCATCTCCAAGTCATGCTGAACACTTACTGTGCCATATTATCATGGTGAGGTTATGAAGAGTTTCTTCTTTCAAGAAAGCAGTTCAGTGCTGACTGGGTCAGACATCTGAAGGCTAATGTGACAACAGATGGGGAACTTTGGGGGGGCTCCCTGGAGGCAATGACCTGTTTAGGCAGCTAGGGGCCAAAAAAGCAGGGTCCAAGCAAAGACGTATGACTGACATACTGTGGGATGCAGGGAACACTGGGGGGTCAGTGTTCTATTGCTGGGAATGTAATGAGCTAGAGAGACCGTGTGTGTGCATGTGCAGTGGCAGTGACAGTACCCAGGAAGACAAGGGCAGCACAGAGCCTGAGGAAGGCCCACAGAGAGCAGCAGGCTCGCATGGAGCTGGGAATCCGTGAATCTGCATAGGCAGCAAGCACTGTGGACCTGAAAATAGGTCCTACACACACAGGTACCTTCAAAAGTAAGCACAATGCTGTGCAACTGGCCTGTGAAATACAAAATGGGTCCCCACTCCTTATGATCTCATTTTCTCAGAGATAGTAAAAGGGGTACAGGTACCACATTCAGGTATGTGACATTTGCAAACTCAGAAAAACTGGGAGAATATTTCCACGTGACCCAAGGAATCACTGAGGTCTTAAGGACACAAGCAGTGATGAGGTCAGAGCTGTTTTTGAGTGATTGCTCAAGTACAAGTTTAGAGAAAACAGCGAGGTGGGGTACAATGATGGCAGCAAGCAGGGGAGGCAAGAGGGTGGCAGGAAAAGAGTTCGAGTGTAGGTGCTGTGCTGACGGAGCCAGGGGGACACCCGAGTGACATGCTAAGTCCCGTGCCACCGGCCCACAGGCTTGTTGGCCTCCTGCACAAGCACAAGAAGTGAGGCAGCCCTGCCCACATAGAGTCTGAGGGTGCAGACAGTCCCAACTGAGGATTTCCAAGTGAGTTTTTGGTATCCTGAGAATTCAACATGCATTCCCATTAAAAACAAAAAAACCCAAAAAAACCACTACAACAGGAGGAGATACTTGAACTCCGGACCCAACTCCCCTCAGAACTAAGGCAGGAAGTCTACGGCCATACCACCCTGAACGCGCCCGATCTCGTCTGATCTCGGAAGCTAAGCAGGGTCGGGCCTGGTTAGTACTTGGATGGGAGAACTAAGGCAGGAAAACATCCTTAGGAAATTGTCTCCTATCACCGAGGTGAGAATTATCATCATTCATTTGTTCACCAGCGGGTCTTTTGTGCCTAGAACAGTGCCTGGCACACAGGAAGCCCTCAATAAGCAAAGACAAAGGTAATTCATAGTCTTGGCAAGCAAGAGGACAATGCCAATCATCAAAACCTTATGCCAATAGGACAAAACTTGTACTCCTGCTAGGACTGCTTGTGCTTCTATGTTTGTGGAGTTTGCAAACTTACAGACCAATAATACGGTTTTATATTCTGAGTGTAAGGATGGCCTTGTTGGAAAGACTAAGAACACAGCACTGCAGTCATGGAGACTTGGAGTGTGAACAAGCCCAGAAGAGGGATGACGGTGTTCTTCTGCTAACATCCAAGAATCCACCCCCTCACACACCCACTTACCTTCGGGGTCACCCACTCCTTCCGGCTGGGTGTCTGTGTCTTCACCATACACTTGGTCCAGGCAGTGACATCCCCGGTACAGTAGTAGGCATCACTCTTGAAGACCAGCTGGCCTGAGCATTCCTCACAGGGAAGGAGGGCACCGAACACCATGCCATCAGCCACTCGGTCCAAGATCTGAAGCCAGGTAGCAAACAGGTCAAGAGAGGAGAGGAGAGGCTATAGGGAAGGACACTTACCGACCCAGGAGGAAGAGCAGGAAGACCTTGCTAACTAAGAGAGAAAGGGCTGGCCCCGACACGGACTCCTCGGTGCAGCTGGTTACAGGCAGAGCTTGGACTTCTCTGAGAGGCCTCATGTCTCCACGTGAAGTGCCACAGTCCCTACCCCCTGGTGACTTAGAATAGTGTCCTGCTACCGCACAAGGAGCAGAGCCAGTGAGGCAAACCAGTGGGGTGCAGGTAGGCCTCCCTTCACCATGGGGGGCTCCACGCCCTCCAGACCTGCAGTCCCTGGGTGTCTGGGCCAAAATGTATGGCACATGCACCCAAGGCATATTCATAGCCCACCCTGGTCTCCTCCCTAAGCCCAGGGCTGACGTATGGAGTTTTCCTGTCCCCAGATGTGGTGACTGCGATAGCAAAGACCACACCACTGAACCACAGCATTTCCACTCCTCCCATCACCACCCTGGCCACCTCCTGCGTCTCACTGTACACGAAGGCAGCTCACCGCTGACTCCCCAGATGGCACTTGCTGCTTGTTGAAGATGAGCAGCTCTTTCAGGTCATTTGTAGAACACACTTTCTTTAGCTCGTCCTTGATGTTCCAGATCAGCTCGTTCTGGGCCTGCAGACAAAGCCAGGCAGCTGACAGACCAGCCCTGTCCATACAGAGACCCCACCGGGGCTGGTGGAGTGTGTGTGTGTTCTACCCGCCTCCACTGGTGTCCTCTTGGGGCAGCTGAGCTGTGCCTCTAAGCTGGTCCCCTCCACACGCCCGTGGAGTCTGTTCTAACCAGAGCATGCCGGGGACAGACAGACCTCAGAGGGAAGAGCCGGGACGTGGCTGTAGGGACGATTCCCAAGCACCCCTGCTGGCCTCAGTGGCATATCACACTAAGCATCACACAGGAACAGATCTCTGCTTTTCAGGACACGAGTTTTCCATCTTGGAGGCAATATGCATGCAGTGCCTACTCTTTTTTTTTTTTTTTTTTAATTTTCATTTATTTATGATAGTCACAGAGAGACTATCAGAGAGAGAGGCAGAGACACAGGCAGAGGGAGAAGCAGGATCGCGCCCTGGGCCAAAGGCAGGCGCCAAACCGCTGCGCCACCCAGGGATCCCAGTGCCTACTCTTTGTGGAAGCACTACAGCATCTTGTTTACCCTGACCACCACCCTGCCCATGATTCCATCAACCTCCTTCCTTGCTACAGTCCTGGACAAGCTCTTCACCACTCTCGGCCGCAGACCACACCCCTGCAAACCAGACATAAAAATGCTGGCCCCATTGACCCCATGGAGTTGCCCTCCACGCCACGTGAGGATTTTAACGGCATCTGGTTTTCAAAATATCTTACTTTTTAAGTAATCTTTACCCCTCACAGAATAGGGCTCAAACTGAGGACCCTGAGATCCAGAGTCGCACACTCTATCCACTGAGCCAGCCAGGTGCCCCTCAAGTGAGGAAGGTTTAAATGCGACCAGCAAAGTGCCACCACACACATCTGGTGTCTGCTCCCAGCTCTGCTGTACCTGCCCTGCATCCCCCTGCACCTGTGCCACATTGCCAGTTACGGGTACAAGGTGGCAAGTCTAGCAGGACAAGTTTATTTTTAAGCATTTTTTAAAATTTTCACTTATTAAATCATGAGAGACAAACAGAGAGAGAAAGAGAGAGAGGTAGAGACACAGGCAGAGGGAGAAGTAGGCTCCACGCAGGGAACCTGACGTGGGACTCAAGCCCAGGTCTCCAGGACCACGACCTGGGCTGAAGGCAGCGCTAAACCGCTGAGCCACTCAGGCTGCCCAAAGCAGGACAAGTTTAAACGGAGGAAATGTACTACTTCACCTGCTTGACTAAAGTCAGAGGGCCAGTGGACATGGATGCGCCAGGCCGGCAAGGCCAGAGGAACATGTGAATTTCCAACTTTCTTTTTATCTATGATGGTGCTTGAGAAAACACCCAAAAAGGCAGAGGGCAAGTGCAAAAGAACACCAACCACAACCCTGCCAAGCCAGTTTTACACACTTCAGACATGGTTTCACTGAAGGACAATTACACTGTATCGATGATTCTTATCAAGAAGCTAGAACCAGGGCAGCCCCAGTGGCGCAGCGGTTTAGCGCTGCCTGCAGCCCAGGGCGCGATCCTAGAGATCCAGGATCGAGTCCCATGTCAGGCTCTCTGCATGGAGCCTGCTTCTCCCTCTGCCTGTGTCTCTGCCTCTCTCTCTCTCTCTCTGTGTCTCTATGAATAAGTAAATAATAAAAATAAAAAAAAGAAGCTAGAACCAAATCAGAAACTGCTTCGAATTTCTACACCACTGGCAAAAACTGAATTCTCTCATGAGCACCAAGCAGATGGTACACAGAAATCATGTTCCCAAAAATGACTGAGGACGGTTCTCCCAAACACCCAGCATTTTCTGATCAATACCTTCTATTTTGATTCAACACATCATCATCAACACAGTGCTGAATCTTTCTGGTCGATGACAATAGACTTAATGGGTGGTTCTCTCCTTCGCTATGTGTCTTCTATTGCTTTTGCAAACAAGAACTAGGAAACAAGCCTGTCCTTCCAGCCACTCATCTGGACCGAGCAAGTCTGCTATGCCAAAACTGAACATTCTATGTGCAACATGTGCCAGATCCATCAGATCCAGGATGCATGGCGATGTGCCCGGGGTGTGAGGCTGGTGAGCCACTGGTCTAGAACCCATTGCCTAAGCTGGGCTTTCCTTTAGGCAAGAAGTGGAGGACGGGAGGGACCATGCTATTTCTCAACTGCTTTCTGTTTGGGAATTCTTAGAGGTCTTGGCTAAGTGGGACGCACATACCCCCTGGAAATTTCTTCCCAGGATAAGGACAGAGAATAGACGGAACAGTGAGCAGAGACACAGTTCAGAGCTCACCTTCAGGGCCTTCTCAAGCCTACTGTCCTTATCCTTTTCTTTTTTAGATTTCTTCTTGGCCACTTCATCCATCCCATCCACCTCATCTCCTTTCCTCTTCCTGAAAGAGACATGGGATGTGACAGAGCCATCAGAACCCTGGAACCAGTGACTCAGGCGATTCAGAATCTTCCTGTCCCTGCAACTCCTGTCTGCCAGGCCCTGAATGCACTGCATCTCACTCTGCCCCCACTTTGCCCCCAAGAGCTTGCAGTCCACCCAGGTAGTGTTGGCCAACAGGCACCACACACCTCATGGCATACTCTGCTGCCAAGGAGAGGCTGGGGTTTGCCCTAGGAACTTGGAACAGCCCATGTAGGAACCAGGGCTCAGGCCCCACCCCATCTGATGTCAAACCCTCATGTACCTCTTCGCACAAATAAAGCACCTGGAAAGTTCTGGCAGGGACCATGACAGGTAAGCCCATTGCCGGGGGCAGGGTTTGTAAAAAGATGAATCACTTGTCCCAGGGGCCAAGCCTTTCAAGCTAAATATAGGGCTGCTCCTAGGGCTGTTCTCAGAGGTGGGGCTGCACTGTCATTCAAACCCCTACCAAGGCAGCGATGGTCTTGGCACCACTACTCAGTCTGCCTGGGCTGGTTGCAGTCACCCCTGACTTGAAGGAGGCAGGGAGGGTCAGCAGCAGCCCCCAGGAACAGGGCAGTCACAGTGGTTAAGACTCACTTTCAGCTGTTATGGACCCGACTTCAAACCGTAACAAGTTTCCTCATCCATGAAACAGAATACCATGTACCTAACAAGACCATGGGGATGGCTAACTAAATTATCCCCATCACATCAGAAGCACCCCATCAATTCAGGTGCTGTGATGGCATAAACATGAGCTTATGCCTTCCTGCACACATCATGGGCTGTGCTGTCCTGAGGACTCAATCCATGAGCTCGATTTTCCACTTTCCATACATATTCCAGAGCCACATATACTGTGCATGAACTGGTGTGTGATGAACTCAGTGCTTGACAGCTGCTTGATCATGGGGAGGTCAGGGTTACCCCAATCCTAACACTGACCACAGCCCTGCATGGCCCTGCCATGCCTCCCTAGCTAGGCCTGTTACACCAAGCAACTCCAGACTACAGCCCAGGGAGCAGCAGAGGGAGGTGACCTGGGCTGGCCAGACAGTGGGGCCTTGGGTCCACACCAAGGGCATGGTGAGGGCTGCTGGGAGGTGCTGGCTGTTTTGTTACCAAGGATTGTGTGCTACCCTAAATCTCAGCACAGGCAAGAACAAGTGCCTGTGGACTCCAGATTGGCATGACTGGGCTCCCCCATCCTAAATGTTGAGACCATATGAAACCCATACCATTTTGAAGGTAAACCAAGGAGCTTCTAATCTACTGCTCTCCGTACTCCTGTCACGATCCTCCTAACCATCATCAGAGACCCAGACACAAAGTTTGCAATGGGGATGGGGAAGCAGGTCATGCAGGGAGTCACAGGACACGTGGTAGTTGGCCCTGGCAGGGAGAATACTCAGGACAGGAGAGCCCTCCCTAAATGTGTGAAATGCTAACCTGGGGGTAGAGGGGATGACTGGCTGGTTCTGCCGGTCTGCCGATCAGATATGGAAGCAGGAACCCCCACAGCTCTCCCTATGTCCTCTGCCCCATAGCTGGGAAGGGGTTGAGCGCGGCTGTCACTGTCTCTCACTCTGCAGCCCCTGGCTTGCTGGCAGTCACCAAAGGGAGACACGGGAGTGGCCTGGAATCTGCAGGGTCTCACGGAACCCGCCCCTGCCCCGCCCACCTACCCTTCACTCTTGACTCCTGGGAGCTGCTTCTTCAGGGCTTCTTTATCTTCTGGAGTGAGGAGGCCAAAGCCCTTGAACTGACTGGCGCTGTACTCGGGCCGGAACCCCAGCTCCTCCCTGTTCTTAACAAAGCAGTTCGGGTGGTACCAGCGGTCAATCATGCCCAGTTGGGGCTTCTCTGGATCCAGCATCTTCTTGGACAGGCGTATTTGGCCCTGCAGGAAGAACCACATGTGGTACAAGAAATCCAGAAGTATGGGGGTGACCTGGGCTGGCCAGACAGTGGGGCCTTGGGTCCACACCAAGGGCATGGTGAGGGCTGCTGGGAGGTGCTGGCTGTTTTGTTACCAAGGATTGTGTGCTACCCTAAATCTCAGCACCCCATTTTAAATAGGGTCGACTCCAACTAGCCATTTACCCACCCACCCAGGCAGAAGAGCACGTCTTTCCTGAGAATGTTCTGCTGGCCAGGAGCAGACATAAGCACAGCCAGCCTTAGGCCACCAACTAGGACGCCATGCACCCCTGCCTGCAGACCCTTCAGCCTTTTTTTAATACATGAAGGTCCCAAGGAGGCAGAGAAAAACCCACAATCCAGAAGCTCATGAGGCCTCGGGGACCAGGTTTATGAGCTCAGACGGGACATTCTCAGCAGTTCTGGGCTTATGAGATCCTCAGGTTATGCTTAACCACTAGTGCTGGCTAGCACTGGAAGCCCCCGTATATCATCTTAAAACACCTAAGGATATAGCTCCGGACCCCCAGAGGCTCTGGGAGTTAACACACTCCTACCCCTAGGCTCACCTTTTCTATCTTCTCCAGGCAGCCCTTGCACGTGCTCCTGTTGGACTTGGCATATTCAGCTGCGAAGTCAGCCAGTGTCTTGTCTGTCTTGCCACCTCCTCCATCCTGGCCTTTGCCTGAAGGATCGGACATAGCAGCGCTGCACTCAGCCTCAGAACAGCTTCGGAGAGCCCAAGCCCGGGAGCTTTTCACTGGGACACCTGTGCCTACAACTGGCCCAGCTCCCCCACATCTGTCTCTACTAGCTGTGGCTGCTTTTCTGGCCATAAAAGACAACCCTTCATCAGACAGGCTCTCAGAAACAGCACAGGGCTCAGTCTCTCCTGGTTCTCTCCTTCTGATTCTCTCCATCACCACCCTGGGTGCTCCCTCACTTTGAAAAATACTTCCTTAGCTCTGATCTTCCATAGCTCTCTGATCAGAGAGCTATGCACTCTGCTACATTCTAACTACCCCTTCTGATTTCCGTTACATTTCTAGGTATCAAAGTTACAGGCATGTCTTCATACAGAAGTACAAGAAACAAGCAGTGAAGGCAGCATTTCTAAATTGGTGGGAAAAGCTGGGGTCATTCAGTAAGGAGCCTTGGCAATGAAGGGCCAAGCATCTGGGAACAAAGGAGAGTCTTATACAAAATAAGTCAATGACTGAATGCTTCTACCTTGAGGACAGACACCAGGCAAGGCTATCTCTCCCAACCACATCTATTCAACATTGTATTGGAGGCTCTAGTGAGTGCCATCAGGACAAGAAAAACAGACAAAAGGTGTAAGCCTGGAAAGAACAAGTACAGCCACTTCTACCTGTAGGGACACGATTGCACAAGCGGGAATATAGAAAAAAACTACTTCTGCCATTAAGTAAATTGAGCAAATTTGGACAATGTAAGGTCAACATGTATCATGTTCCTATATGTGAACAATAAATCTATTAGAAAATTAAACTAGACTCCTGTTTAAGAAGGCATTTAAATACACAGAATACTCAGAAACAGATTTGACAAGACCCACAAAACCTCTACACAGAAGCTTTAGGATGGTATGAAATTAACGAAAGCCTAAGGACATGGAGAGTCTCATGTTTATGAATTGACTCAATTTGTTGACATATCAGTATGTCAATTCAATTTGATCCATAAATTCCATGTGATGCTAATCAAAATCCTAGCGGGCCCATTTGGCAAGAAATCAGTAAGGTTACCACAAAATTGGTAAGGAACTACAAAGGACCTAGAAATGTCACCAAGATATTGAGAAAGAACAAAGCTCAAAGATTCACATTAAGCGATTTCATGACATCCTACAAGTTGCAGAACTTAAGACAGTGGGGTTCTGGCAGAGAGGACCAACCCAAGGGGCCAGAGTCCAGACTCATACCTATAGGTATGCAGTCACTTGGTGTGAACAAACAAGTCTTCTTCACAAATGGAGTGGGTACAACATGGTCTCCACATGAACAAAACAAAAACCAACCGCCTCCCCACAACTACCACAAATGTTCACTTAAGACATATGAATGTCAGGACTACACAACTTTCAGAAGAAAACAAAGAAGGGTATCTTTGCAATCTTAGAACAGGCACAGATTTCTCAGGAGGTGGAAACCATCAACCAAAAAAAGAGGAAAAAACTTAACTACTGCTCTTTATAAAATCAGTAATTAAACAAAAGGCCAGCCCCACCAGAATGAGAAGGTATTCACATCTAATAAAGGACTTGCATCTAGAATATTCTAAGAACTCTTATGACTCCATAAAGAGACCAATGCAAATTAAAATCATGACGAGCTCTCGCTACACACCTATCAGTGTTAATACTGAAGACTGCTTGTGCCAGGCCAGGTGATGGCGAGGACATGGAGGAGCTGAAACACTCACATCCCCCGGGTGGGGACATGAAATGGTACAATGTGGGAAGACAGCCTGGCAGTTTCCTTCAACAGCTGCACATACACCTACCATTCATCTACCACTCCATTCCTAAGTACTGGCCCCAGAGAAACAAAAGTGTGGCACACAGAGTGGTGTACACAAATGTGAATAGCAGCTGTATTTCTAACAGCTCAAGGTTGACCACAGAATGTTGGATGGACTGTGCAAGGTGATTACCCCTCAGCAATGAAAAGTGTAACTCAAGACAAATGAGACAACCCGAGTGAGTGGAAGGAGGTTATAGGAGAAGCACAACCTATTCCTTTCCTTCTGAGATCCTAAGTCACACAAAGTTAATCCACTGGGGACAGAAATCAGAGCAGTGGTCACCCAGGTGGTGAGGATAACTGAGAAAAGGCACAAGGGAACCTTCTGGGGGGAATGGAAATGTTCCCTAAATCGATGGGTATGTATGTGATGGCCCATGAGTTAGTTCTCACAGGACTGCATGTAAATTATTTTTAAAATTCCAGATGAAGAACTTAAAACTAAGATCAGAAGTAGAAACTTAGGGATCCCTGGGTGGCGCAGCGGTTTAGCGCCTGCCTTTGGCCCAAGGGCGCGATCCTGGAGACCCGGGATCGAATCCCACATCGGGCTCCTGGTGCATGGAGCCTGCTTCTCCCTCTGCCTATGTCTCTGCCTCTCTCTCTCTGTGTGTGTGACTATCATAAATAAATAAAAATTAAAAAAAAAAAAAAGAGGTAGAAACTGTAAATGAGCAGCCAAATATGACTAAAGAACATTTAGTCCAGGGGATCCCTGGGTGGCGCAGCGGTTTGGCGCCTACCTTTGGCCCAGGGCGTGATCCTGGAGACCCGGGATCGAATCCCACGTCAGGCTCTCTGCATGGAGCCTGCTTCTCCCTCTGCCTGTGTCTCTGCCTCTCTCTCTCTTTGTGTGACTATCATGAATAAATAAATAAAATCTTAAAAAAAAAAAAAAAAAAAGAACATTTAGTCCAAGACAAAGCTTCATGTGGCAAAACAGACAAATCTGCTTCAAAGAAAAATGTCAAAGGAAAGCCTGGCTGGTGGTGGAGCAGGCAGTTCTTGATCTCAGGGTTGTGAGTTTGAGCCTCACATCAGGGGCAAAGTTTACATTAAAAAAAAAAATCTTTGTAATAAAAAAAAGCATTTTTATATACATGTGTATGTGTATACATATACATAAAAACTCAAACTTGTAAATATATTTGCAAAACAAAACCCAAAGAATTCCTATCATCCGTTTCATTAAAATAAACACAAAATTCAAAAAAACAAAAACAAAAACAAAAAACCACAAAATTCAGGCACTTGGGCGGCTCAGTGGGTTAAGCATCTGCCTTCAGCTCAGGTCATGATATCAGGGTCCTGGAATAAAGCCCCACATGGGGCTCTCTGCTCAGCGGGGAGTCTGCTTCTCCCTCTGCCCCTCCCCCTTGCTTGTGCTCTCTCAAGTAAGTAAATCTTAGAAAGACAAACACATAACGCCTAGGCACCTGGATGGCAATGTGCCAAGCATCTGCATTGGGCTCAGGGTCCTGGATCAAGTCCTACATCGGGCTCCCCACAGGGAGCCTGCTTTTCCCTCTGCTTCTCATGAATAAATAAAATCTTAAAAACAACAAAAAAACCACCAACAAAAAACAAGCCTACACATATAATGCTCTAAAAGATAAGGCAAGGACACCTACAAATATCAAATTAATAAAACTGACTAAATGTGACAAAACATTCCATTCCATCAGGAACTAAGTAAACAGGAATGGAAATACTTTGTGGTGGGATGTGGATGCAGAGATGTATCCATGGGTGGCATGACTAAGGGATGCAAGCCTTCTGAAACACAATTGGACACGAGCACAGATGGCTCAGGACAATTCAGCCCTTTGAGCAGCCATCCTGCGTCCTGGAATTAAAGAGGTAACTGGACGGGTGCCCTGGCTAGACAGGAAGTTTGCAGCAGCTCAATCTGCTATGTTGCAAAAACAGGTGACAGTGTAGCCTCCAAGGACAGGCAGTCTGGAGCCGAATCCTGGCTCATGGGCCCTTGGCATTGTCCTAGCCCAGTGAGCTCACCTCTCGGCATCTGCACTGGATCTGGGCTACTGCACAGGGGCGAGAGGGCATTCATGTCAAGGGTCATGAATGAAGCACAAAATGTAGCAAAACCTAGATAAATGACTACTACATAACCGTAAAACACAAGGATGGAAACTTACAACTTTTTAACACGAAAAGAGTAAATATTAGGGGTGCCTGGGCAGCTCAGTCGGTTGAGTAGCCGACTCTTGATTTTGGGTCATGGTTGTGAGATCAAGCCCTGGGTTGGGCTCTGCACTCAGTGGGAAGTCTGCTTGAGACTCCCTCTCCCTTTTTCTGCCTCTCGCCGGATCACACACTCTTTCTAAAATAAACAAATAAATCTTAAAAAAAAAAAAAAAGTAAATATTAAACTGTAAAATGTAACATATAGATCAACATCATAGGAAAATGCAAATCAAAACCACATGAAAGGGACGCCTGGGTGGCTCCACAGTAGAGCATGTGCCTTTGGCTCAGGCCATGATCCTGGGGTCCTGTGATCCAGTTCCGCATCGGGCTCCCTGCCTCCCTGTATGGAGCCTGCTTCTCCCTCTGCCTGTCTCTGCCTCTGTCTCTCATGAATGAATAAAATCTTAAAACACACACACACACCACATGAACACTTCACACCTTAGGCTGGGTATTATAAAAACAAGAACAGAGACAACACACCCACCCACCCACCCTCAGACCATAAAGCACTGGCAAGGATGCAGGGGAATTGGAAAACTGTGTATTTCTGGAGGGGATGAAAAATCGTGCAGCCCTTGCAGAAAACACTATGGCAGGTACACGGAACATAAAACACAGAATTACTCTCTGATTCAGCCATTCCCCTTCCCACATATGGACCTAAGAGAACAGAAAGTGGGGTCTGGACTGGGTATGCCACCATAATGTCCACAACAATGTTATTTGTAATTGCCCAAGGGCAGAAACCATCCAAATACCCCTCAATGAGTGAACAGATAAACAAAATGTGGGGCACCTGGGTGGCACAGTCAATTAAGCATCTGCCTTTGGCTCATGTCATGATCTAGGATTTCTGAGATCCAGGCCCCCTTCAGGCTCCCTGCTCAGTGGGAAGTCTGCTTCTCCTCCTCCCTCTCCCCCCGGTTGTGTGCGCACGTGCTCTCAAATAAAAAAATAAAATCTTAAAAAAAGTGATGTATCCATGTTGCAGGTATATGCAATCTGATAGCGGCCACAGCACTATACCACGGACAGAGCTGAGGACAGATGTCGAGTGAGATAAGCTCATCCTAGAAGGACAAACCCTGTATGATTCCACTCACAGAGGCACCCAGAGTCCCATTCACAGACAGAAATCGTAGCAGGGGGACACGAAATTGGGGAGGGGGGCCGTTTACTGTGAATTGGGCTCTGAGTTTCAGGTTGGGAAGATGAGAACACTCTGGAGGTGGAGGTGGGTGGGGTGATGGTCGAACAGTGTGAATGTGCTTCATGGTGATGAAGCCCACACTTAAACTTGGCTAAGATAGTGGATTTCATGGTATGTGTATTTCACCACACACAAGAAGCATTTTAACAAAATAACACTTAGGCAGAATCCCATTTCTACAGGAAGAAAAAGTGACACACATGTGAATCAATACTGGAATAGAAAATTTCAAATAGGGAGACACCCCACAACGCCAAAGATAGTTGGAATTACAGGATCTAGGAAGATGGAAACTTCTTGTGTGTCTCTGTGATTAAATTAGGCTCTTTGAATACAAAAATCACTGGACAATTAACAGGTGTTATCTTAACTTTGATTTCTGAGGTTTTCAGAAACAAAATAGTTTATAGCAAACTTACTGTGCCTTTCCTATTATAAAATTACATAATTTGATACACATAAATTATAACTAGATGGGACATAGTCCTAAGACAACCCCCACTAACCTGAACACAAAAGGGAAAAACGACCACAGAATAAGAAAAATTTGTTACACCTGCCCTCTGCTAAAATGGACAGGCTCACTCTCTGGACCCTTTCTTAGCGAATTTGCTGTTTTTATTCACAGTGAGCCATGTCATTGACCTCCCAGCTCCCAGCGCCCCGACTCAAGTTCATATGAAGGCAAAAGACTCAGAACAGCCAACACAGGTTTGAAAAAGAAAAACAAAGTCAGAGGACTAACACCATCTGGCTTTAAGATTCACCATGAAACTAGTCATCACGACGGTATGGTACTGGCAGAATAGACAAACTGATAAAAAGACCCCACAAATATACCCACACCAACACAGTCATTGACATCTGACAAAGGAACAAATGCAACACGATGGAGGAAAGACAGAATTTCCAACAGGTGGTACTGGCACTGGACATATGCATATACACAATAAATCTAGACTAAGACTTTATCTACTTTACAAAACTTAAAACGAATCAGGATCTTAAAGGAAAACACCATAATGTAAAACTCCCAGAATGTGACACAGGAGAAAATCTAGCTGACCTAGGTGTGGTGAGGACTCTTAGATACAACAGTAAAGACACAGGCCAGGAAAAAAATAATGGATAAGCTGGAACTTATCTTACAACTTACAACTGAGAACTTCTGTAACAGACGCTGTCAAGAAAATGGGAGAAGAAACAAACCAGACATGAAAAAGACATCTGCAAAAGACAAAAGACCACTATCCAAAATACATGAACAACTCTAAAACTCAAGGAAAGAACATGAAAGATGAATGGCAAAATATCCAGACTCTTTCCCAAATAGAGATGCAGATGGCAATAAGCACACGAAAAGATGCTCCACATTGTAGGGTATTAGGGGACTGCAAACCAACTCAAGACACCTGTACACACCCATCAGAATGGTTAAAATCCTGAACCCAGACATACCAAGTGCTAGTGAGGGAGTGATGGAAATGCAAACTGGTACAGCTGCTTAGAGAGCTGGTTTGCGGGTTTCTTTTCTTTCTTTTTTTTTTTTTAAGATTTTATTTATTTATTCATAGAGACAGAGACACAGGCAGAGGGAGAAGCAGGCTCCATGCAGAGAGCCCGATATGGGACTCAATCCAGGGTCTCCAGGATCACGCCCTGGGCTGCAGGCGGCGCCAAACCGCTGCACCACCGGGGCTGCCCCTGGTTTGCGGGGTTTCTTACAAAATGAAGCCTACGCTTCCCCAGAGGATGAGCAGTCATGCTCTTTGCTTTCTATCCAAATGAAAGTCTGCACAAAATTTACACATGGATGTGCACCTAAGTCTGCACAAAAATTTACACACGGATGTTCACAGCACTTTTATTTGCATTTACTGAATCTTGGAAGCAACCAAGATATCCTTCCTAACGAACAGACCGTGGTCCATCCAGACAATGGAATGTTATTCAGGGTTAAAGGGAACGGAGCCATCAAGCCCCGAAGAGACACAGAGGAACCTGAAATGCCTGTTAATTATTAAGTAGAGAAGCCAATCTGAAGAGACTACATACGAATGACTCCAAATACAGATGACACTTGAACAAAGTGGGAGTTGGGATGTTGACCTTCCTCGTGCACTGAAAACCTATGGGTCACTTGAGTCCCCTGAAACCTTTTTTTTTTTTAAAAGATTTTATTTATTTGATAGAAAGCAAGCGAGTGTGAGCAGGAGGAGTGTGAGCAGGAGGAATGGCAGAGGGAGAAGCAGACTCCCCACTGAGCAGGGAGCCTGATGTGGAACTTGATCCCAGGACCTGGGATCATGACCTGAAGGCAGATGCTTCACTGAGTGAGCCTCCCAGGTGCCCCACAATACCCCTGAAACTTAACTACTAACAGCCTACTGTTCACGGGAAGCCCTACTGATAACCAACAGTTAACACATCCTTTGTTATAAGTATTAAATATTGAACTCCCAATAAGGTAAACCTCAAAAAAGAAAATGTTATTAAGTAAACACATTTATAGTAGTGTTGAATTTACTGAAGATTAGACAGAAGCAGACCAGTTCAAACCCATGTTGTTCAAAGGTCAATTGTGTATTGTCCAAACCCATACAATGTACACTACCACACGTGAATCCTTAAACCTTGGACCTGGGGTGATAATGAAGGGTCCACTTGAACACATGTACCGCTGTGGAGGGAGACAGAGGGAGAGGCCCTGCCTGTGTGGCGGCAGGAGGTAAATGGGAAAACTCGTTGAAAAACAAAAACAGCCTACCATAGGCAAGCCAAGGAGGTGCTGCCGAAATCACAGGTAACAAAGCTGAAGGGCTCCCCACCCCCCAGAAGAGGTCCCCAGGGAAGCTGCCCAGGTGGGACTGGGGGTCTGCACCTGCTGCCCCCAGGTCCATACACACCTGTCACGCCTCCAGCCTCCGCAGTCTTTTTGACTTTCTGCTGGTCATCCCACCTGAGTTCAGAGAACCCGTCCACCTCCACGTCAGGGTGCCGGATGGAGTGGCCGACCTTCCAGAAGCAGGAAAAGTGGTACCAGTGTGGGACTTTTCCATCGAACATGGGTGACTAGGAGAGAACAGAGGGAGATGAGTGAGCAGCCTCAAGCCCAGCCCTTGGCAGCTGGCCCTGTCCCGTGTCATGTGAGAAAATGCATCCCAGTCCACAGTTCTCAAGATCTTCCCCAACAGCTGTCTGCTGAAGGTGGGAGTCTGTTCTCAGGACATGGGACACAGATGGGAACAGGGGAGCTTCTAAACAGAACCTAGCCCCAGAGGCCTTCTAACCACAGGCTTCACGCTTCAGTGACATGACTTCCCTCCCAGCATCCTGGAATGCACACAGGACCCCCGCTGCTGCCCCTGTGGGGCCTGTGTGGCCCAGAAAGGGTTCCCTTAGTGCGTCTGCAGTTAAAATAATGAGGAACAAGTCCCAAATAATGAGCAAGGCAGAGAAACTGTGTCAGGAAACAGTGTCAAGCTGGCGGTCTGGGGAGCAGATGACAGAAGTCCCCAGGGCCTGGAGCCAGACTATCAGCTCCCTCACTGGCCTCTGGGAAGTCTGGCCAGGGGGGAAAGGTGCTTCCCCTCTCATGGTGGACTTCCTCTTTCCTTTGATGCTTCATACTCAACAGGCTGCTGACTCCACAGCACCAGGCTCTTCTCCCTGTGTGGTGTCACCTTTGGTCTCCTGGGCCCCTAGCACCTCTGGCTTCAGAGAAGGCACAGTGGTGGTGACCAGGCACAGTGGGGCTAATGCTGGCACTTACTTGGTCCCTGGCCCTCTTCGCAAGCCATCACACGTAACCTTCAACTACCTCTGGGTGGCAACCAGCATCCCCGTCCACAGATGTCTGCGGCAAGTGACTCAGCCTGACTGCACCGACACCAAGTTTTAGTCCACTACTCTGCTCGGCAGGAAGAGCTACCGAAACACACAAACTTTTTTTTTTTTTTTTACACAAACGGTTCTGATCAAGGCAGAAGAGGCTCCAAATATCTGCCTTTATAGAAAATAAAGCTAAATGCCACACAGATGGAATAAAAGCATTAAAACAGCATCAAAAATAAATACCACATACAAATTTTTGGATGGAACAGTCTGACAGGGGAAATATTCTGGAAAAACAGTGATGAGTTCTCCCACCAAGCCCCCTCCTGCTGGGAGTGGCCTCTTAATCAGTATAATACATGCAGAGGGAGGGTTCAGGCCAGGGTACTTCAAGGACTCCCTAGCATCAAGCAGCCTGGTTTACAGCACAATAGCTCTTCCCTGGGCCCTGAATGCTCCACTGCCCTATTCAGAGCAAGTGGCACCTTCCCATCTCCCCAGAAGGTTCCTTACAAGCTCCTCCTTGCTAAGAAGGATCCATTTGGGCCATTATTCAATGTCCATGTCCTGCACTAGGCTGGAAGCTCCCGGAAGGGCAACAATGCCCACCTTGGTACCATCATGCAATGCCTACTCATAGAGGACACAGAGAGAGTGTGGAACACCCCAAGTTTGGAGATAAGAAAGGGAAAGGATGGGGGAAGTCCTGCTCTGGAAAAGATGCCCTCCCAACAGAACAAAAGATGGTGCCCCCACCCCCCAAAAAGGCATTTCAGAATGGACTTGCATTTCAGCTCTCAAACTTCCAACAAGGCAGGCGAAGCGTATTCCACCTTGCTGTACATCTGCAGAGACTGGCACTTGGGCTCCTTTTGCCTCCGTGTCCCTCGTCTGCCCCTCCTCTGCGGCGCTCAGGTCACATTCGCACAAAGGGAGGGAACACACTGGACCTTGTGGCTGTTGCATGGTTTCCTGGCTCTGGTGGGGTCCCTGCACCTGCCCCCTAACCTCTGGTGTGGGTGCTGTGTCCCAACTATCAGTGCAGCGTGGGGCAACCAAGAGGTGCAGCCCAAGGGCATGCAGCTTGAGGGACTTGAGAGCAAGGACCCCTGATCAAAGCAAGGCCTTACCCTAGAATGTAGGATTCACAAGGATATGGCAGGAAGGAAACCAGAACAAGGTCATAAGGCTACGCTTCCACTTGGCAACCGTAAGCAGAAGAATTTCTGTGTACCCAGCAAACACACACCAGGTCCTCGCCCAGCCACTATTTCCTTCGGCATAGAACAGGCCATCCCACTGCCCACCTATCCACCGAGAGCACGGAATGACCATTAACAGTGTGTGTGACCCCACAGCAAGCCCGCCCAACACAAAAGAACCCAGGGTCCAAGGGTCAAGAAGCTACAAGGCCTGGTTAGTCCCCTGGAGGCTGCCCCCGGGCACACCACCTAAAGTATCAGGTATCTGACACTTGGAGAACAATCCGCCCATACAAATGTAAAAGAAGGTATTAGAACCCCGAGGGAGAAGAATGGCTTCTTTCTTTCAGGCCTCCAGCTCTGCCTACAAAGACCAGATTTTACATTCTGAATTAAAACTCCACCCCCAAATACAGTTACAGAAAACCACTTTAACTCATTTATTTCACGATCTGGGAACACCAGGCCAGCCCTATGTATTCGATATACTGGCTCTACTATGGTTTTGTCTGTCCTTCCTGATCAGGGAAGGTCCTCTCTGGATGATTAGTGAAGCCTAAGGATACGTCTTTCTCCAAATAAAATTTAAAAACGAGTAATACAATACACAGGCTCACAGAAGAAAGCAGTTAGACTGAATTATCAAAATGTTTAAAAATATGGTAATGGTGAGCTCTAAAGCATAAAATAACAAGATTTAGTGCCCACTGTAGCAACTACAGCAACTTTGAATGATGATGAATGTAATGGATGTTTTGAGATATCCCCAACAAACGTACAGTGATATGAAAATATCTGTAATTTCCACTGGTGACAAAAACCATAGGTACTGCTTTTGCTTTTCTGCCTTCACATTCATAACTGGAGAAAGTAATGAAGTTTATTTAGAGATTAGAGATTAGTGACTAGGACGCCTGGGTGCTCAGTGGTTGGGCACCTGCCTTTGGCCCAGGGTGTTATCCTGGAGTCTCAGGATTGAGTCCCACTTCGGGCTCCCTGCATGGAGCCTGCTTCTCCCTCTGCCTGGGTCTCTGCCTCTCTCTCTCATGAATAAATAAAATCTTAAAAAAAAAAAAAAAAAAGAGAGAGAGAGATTAGGGACTACAGAGATATAAATTTCTCTTCTTCTAAACTCAGATTTTAGGTTAAGAGCCCCGGCACCGAGGGAGCTTCTCCTTTTTATTATTATTTTTAAAATGTTAATTTCATGATAGTCAACAATGTTAAGGGGAGAGCTTCAGATTAGGCGACCCATACATTCAGGTGTAAGATCTGGAGAGCCTCAGGGGCAGATCTAGCTCTGCAGATGGTAAGACCTGGTCGGCTTCTCCAACCTCAACTTCCTGCTACTCCTGCGCTTAAGAACCCCTATCCAGCTCTCACCCCAGGCCCTCAACGCCTGGTGGGTGCACAGGTATCCTGGGTGGTCTCCACTCACTACAGCCACATTTCCCAGTTATCTTCCATTTAACCGAGCTGGTGGCTGCATGGGCAGAAGGCTGTCTCCGAGGCCCTAGAACCTAACACGGTGCCTGACACGCCTGGTGTTCACTGAAGGGAAGTACTGCACGGCAGGTGCGAGTTAGACTGGCTCTGATACCAGAACAACATCCTCCATCTTTAACCCCACTTGGCATTTGGTACCCACTCTGCTCCACCTGGTTAGAACTGAAAACCCAGTAAAGTCTACAGGGTTGTTCTTTCTTTCTTTCTTTCTTTCTTTTTTTTTTTACAGGGTTGTTCTTAAAACATGCTGCTGCCTCACTGCAGGGAGGGAAAACCGAGTTACCCTGACTACCAGCACTGAACTTAACCAACAGGAGCTCCATGTTGGAGAAGAGCAGGACTGGACAGGTAGACAGGAGCAGACTGGCAGCTGGAGGACGCAGGAAGCCCCCCGCCTAGGTAGGAGCCCTCAGACACACGCCCAGTCCCACGGCCCGGCCTGGGAAGCCTCAGCAAATTCACCGGGGCACCCCCAGAGGGTCCAGAAGCCCCGAGGACACCCCTCCGGCCTTTTACTCAAATCAGACAGCTGTAAATGCATCAGGGTGGGAAGGCGCCGGAGAACCTGCAAAGTTGGGGGGGGGGTGTTATTTCAAACCCCGAATCAGTGAATGCGCTGTACAGAAATCACACCGACTGGTACAGTTCTGCATAATTAAGAAAAAAAATCGAGAGTGAGCGGATGTTGTACAAAAATAGATTAAAATGATCCTCACGCGCCAGGCGCCATCATCAATGTAGGACAAACCTTCCAGCACGAGGGAGGGCAGAAGCGGCGGGCTTCAGAAGCCCAGGCTCGCCTCGTCCTCAGACTTCGGCCGGCGACAGGCAGGAGGAGCCCCCCACCCCGCAGCACCGCTCCGGGCCGCCCTCCCCGGCTCTCGCGGGCGGGCTCCGGGGCGGCCCCTCCCCCTCCCCGGCTCCCCTCCCCCGCGCCCCCAACCGCGCACAAAGCGGCCGCGCGCACCTGCACCATGATGGCCATGCGCAGCGAGTCCTTGGGGATGCTCTCGCTGCATTTCTTGCAAGACGCGCGCCCGCTCTTGGCGTACTCGACCCGGTAGAGCTTGTCCGAGGACTCCGCCATCGTCCGCCCCGCGCCGCCGCCTGCCCTGCGCCGCGCCCTGGACACGCGCCGCCGCCGCCCCCCACTCCCGCTCCCCGCAGACGACCGAGCGCCCAGAGCCGCCGCCGCCGCCGCCCCAGCACGCCGCGCTGCCCGCCGCTCCCGACCGACCGCAGACGCCCGGCCGCAGGCACGCCCCCCGCGCACGCGTCCTCGGGGCGGGGCCGCCGCGCACGCACGTCCTCGGGGGCACGCCCCCGGCGCACGCGTCCTCGGAGCACGCCCCCCCCGCCCCCCGCGCACGCGTCCTCGGAGCACGCCCCCCCCCCCGCCCCCCGCGCACGCGTCCTCGGAGCACGCCCCCCCCGCCCCCCGCGCACGCGTCCTCGGAGCACGCCCCCCCGCCCCCCGCGCACGCGTCCTCGGAGCACGCCCCCCCGCCCCCCGCGCACGCGTCCTCGGAGCACGCCCCCCCGCCCCCCGCGCACGCGTCCTCGGAGCACGCCCCCCCCCGCCCCCCGCGCACGCGTCCTCGGAGCACGCCCCCCCCGCCCCCCGCGCACGCGTCCTCGGAGCACGCCCCCCCCCCCGCCCCCCCCCCCGCCTGCCCACTGCGCGGGCGGCGGTTCCCGGGCTCCTGCGGCTGCGCGAGCCGGGTGGGCAGCGGCTGCGTGCAGGGGCGGGGCGTGGGGTGCGCTCCGTCTGCTGGCCTCAAGTCGGGGGAGGGCCTTGTGGTCTCCCGGAGAATCCCCTCCGCCGCTCTCAGGAAGCGCGTCCCGCTTCCCCGCTGTGCCCTGGGACCGTGCGCCGACCCGGGGACCGCGCGGAGTGGGGCGGGGAGCCTCGCCGGTGTCTGCGCTCCACGCGACCGGTTCCCGTGGGAGCTAGAAGACCTGTTGCTCTACAGCTCCGTCGCCCTAGAACTGGCTTCTGTTTTAAACCTGTGGATTTTATTTTCGTCATTTAAAGCATCGCAGTGGCTCAGTCAGTCGTGTCCGGCTCTTGAATTGCCCTGGGGTTGTGATCTCGGGCTCGCGTCCTGGGATCCTGTCCACGGATCCGTGCTAAGCAGGGAGTGCGTGTGAGATTCTCTCTCTCTCCCTCTGCTCCTCCGCCCTCCCTCGCTCTAAGACATAAATCTTAAAAAACATAATCAAATGCATTTTAGTGGCCGGGGCCTGGCTGGCTGGGTCAGTAGAATGTCTGGCTCTTGAGTTCAAGCCCCACCTTGAGCATGGAGCCTACTTTTAAAAAACACGAAAGTAAAACATTACTGTGGAGTGTGCTGTATCTGAGGACTCGGTTCTGGTAAAGCAGACAAGAAAAACGAACAGGATCAATGAAGCTGCTGAAGCACGCCAGCATAGAGAAGAAAGCTAGTAACCGGAGAGGTGATGTTGAGAGGTGGAGCAAGTAGGTTGCGAGCCCTAGGCAAGAATCTGAAGTAAGGGATGTTAGCTATGTTGAAGGTGAATAGAATAAGTGGAGTGTGTGATAGAATAAATAAAATAACTTTTACTTAGAGAATAACCAAATCCAAAGATAGGATCACTTGACCTCTGGGTTCACTTATTGGTACTAACATTATGGTCCTGCTCTGGCTCCCATATGCTTTGCCCAAGAACGGCAGATAACACCCATGTCTGTTCAGCAGGCTAGTTGGCAAGCTACAGCTGTGGCCCAGTGCATTTGCCACTGTGTCTCTCTGAGTAGCCTCTAGGTACTTGGACTGGCCTTGAGCATCCTCCGCTCTGGTGTTCACAACCCGACTGTCAGGCCAGCTGATGCGGTGGAGGGATACAGACCTTACCAACACAGCATGACCCCAGATTTAGATGGTGTGGTCTATCTAGCCTCTACCCAGTCCTGTGTGTGTCATCTACCATATATTTTGTTTCTTTCTGCAGGGAGTTTAAATCAGATATTTAAAATTCAATGAACCCTGGAGTACAAGCATCTTAATTTGGTCTGTAAGGCTTTTTTCTCTTTGGTCACTTCTGGGATACCTTGCCTAATAGTGTCTCTGGGAGCTACCATGGCTTTTGAGGTCCCTGGACTTCACTGGACCGACAGAGGTTAGGAATTCCTGCCTAAAACCAAGGGATGGCCAGCTAGATCCTACTGCCTACTCAATACTTTTGCTAGGATGTCTTCAATGCTTCCCCAGTGATGTCTAAAACCTCCCCTGGTACTGCCCATTCAGGATGTGATCCCTGGTTCTCCCATCACTTAGGACAAGCACCTTGCAGTCAACTTTTCTCTTCTGTCCCACACCCAATCCACCACCAAATCCTGATTTCTGATTCCAGTAGTTGCTTCATTTTTAACATTTAACTACTTATGATGTGCCTACTGCTCTGTATCCCTGCCACCTGCCATGACTCTACCTTCTCAACTGCAAGGGATGCCCATGGGACCCCTGAGCCTGCAGCTTGCTGTCTTGCAGGGAGATAGGCCGTGAGAGACTGATCTCTGGATGAGCTTAAGGAGTTTTCTGTGATTTTCCTTTGATGAAGGTAGTCAACAAAAATGATTAAAATGACACATAGAATAATGTGAGAATCTCTCTTCCTCTCCATCTGTCCCTACTCCCATATCCCAGAGGTCATTACTTGTCACTGTGTATCATTTGGCCTGCATCCTGCTGGACTCTCTCACACACACGCAGAGTTTGATCTGATTATGTACACACTCTAATTTGTTTGGAAGGATGAAAGGTAATTTATAGTATTTTATTCATATAGTTTCCATAGCTCCACATGATATACAAACATGTCCTTTTTGTGAAGTATTCAGACCTGCTCTGTCTGATACAGCAGCCACAAGAACTACTGGGCATGGCTGAGCAATGGATTTGAACTGAGATGTGTTGTTGAGTGTACCCAGGTGCTCCAAGCACCCAGGTGCTCCAAGAGGGAGGATCTTAAGCTGACTCCCTGCTGAGTGCGGAGCCCAATGCAGAACTTGATCTCATGACCCTGAGATCATGACCTGAACTGAAACAGAGTCATACTCTTAACTGATTGAGCCACGCAGGTGCCCCTCTAACGTGTATTTAAAGCTATATAGCTTATCCTGAGTTCTGTTTTGCCCATATTCTTCCAATTGTGTGTCTATTCTTCTTTGTTTTTGAAAAAAGTTATTCTAGGGATGCCTAGGTGGTTCAGTGGTTAAGCGTCTGCCTTTGGCTCAGGGGCATGATCCTGGAGTCCTGGGATCAAGTCCCACATCAGGCTCCCTGCATGGAGCCTGCTTCTCCCTCTGCCTCTGTCTCTGCCCCTCTCTGTGTGTCTCTCATGAATAAATAAACAAAATCTTTAAAAAAAGTTATTCCATTTCCATAAATACTTTAATTGCAAAATACAGTTGCTTGTAATTACAGGAGTAATATATGACTATCTTTTGCCTACTAAAATACAATGAACTCTCCTCTCTTCTCTCCAGCCCTGATCCCTCTCCAGAATGCACTATTTTAGATATTGACATTGTCATCTACTCAAATGAGAACAGAAATAGAAATGCTGATGTCTAAACAATCAATCCCAAAACGAAACAGAGAAATGGAGAGACAAAAATATTCCCAGAAATAATGGAAATGAATTCCTCAAAGTTAAACAAAACACAAAAGACTTCCAATTGAAATTTGAGAAAAGGAAATACCCACTAGTCAACTCACCGTGTAGAACCATGAGAATACCAAAGATAAAGAAAAAAATCATAAAAACCCACATAGAGAAAGAGAAGATCACGTGAAAGACCCAGAATCAATTTGCCATCAGATTTCACCGACTGCAGAATCGTTTAGTGTTGATCAGAGAGGAAATTCAGAGGGAGATGTATCTTCTACAGGGGAAGAAAAAAGGCCCAAGACTAGGAAATTAGCACATTTAGGCGAAGCTGCAGGAGAGTCAGGACTTAAGGGGAGAAAGAGGCACAACAGGGAAAGAACTGGCAAGGCTTCAGAATGCCTGACACACTTTGACCCCAAACAAGGGAGCCCAGAGAGGAGAGAAGTGAGGTGTCAGTGGGAGTGGAAACCACACACATTCCAGCCTCGACTGGCCCATCCCCGGCCATCCTATTATACTTAGAAAATCCACATGCTAACGAGAAGAGCCTGGGTTAAACATCCCACTCCTGATTTCCACTCCGGTCAAGATCTCAGGGTCCTGGGATCAAGTACTGCGTTAGGGCATGGGGTGGGAGTCCCTACTCAGTGGGGAGTCTGGTTCTTCCTCTCCCTCTGCTGCTCCCCTGCTCTCTCTCTCTCTCTCTCTCTAAAATAAGTAAGTCTTACTCATTTATACCCCTGGTGCTCTGTGAATGAATGAATGACACTTGGCAATATATCTAAATTTTAACACATGAATTCTTTTGTATTCTTTTTTTAAAAAAGATTTTACTTATTTATTCATGAGAGACACAGAGAGAGAGAGACAGACACAGGCAGAGGGAGAAGCAGGCCCCCCGCGGGGAACCCAATGTAAGACTCGATCCCAGGACCAAGGATCACAACCAGAGTCCAAGGCAGAAGCCTAACCTACTGAGCCACCAGGCACCCCAAATTCTTTTGTATTCTTAACCCCTAGCTAATATCTGGCACATGATGGGAATTTAGTAAATGTTTGTCAAATGAGTGGATGATTGAAGACATACATAAATGTGTAAAAAAATGGTTTACAACTTGCCTTGAAAACTGTCCTGGTGAGTCCACTAGGAGGACATGGAGCTGCTAGGGGTCCCCGTGCCAAGAATGCAAAGCTATTTTGGAGATTGTTACATAATTCTCACTGGAGTGCGGACCTCCCAACCATGTTTATGAAGTTACAGTTTATGTTTCACTAACTCTTCTTTTAAAAAAAATGGCATCAAAATTTTGTGATTCTTTTTCCTCTGCAATTTCGAGGGCAGGACATTTAGTTTGAACTAAATATGCACACATAATTTCATGTTATAAGATTTGATTATTTTGAATTACAGGAGAATCCTATGGTGATATGATTTATTTGACTTACTGAAAAATAATTGAGTGAAATTTAATTCCATGGGGTACAAAACATATAGGAAACTCCCTGGGCTTTTTAAGCAGAGAGACATCTCAGAGCTATGTCTGGTCTCTGGATTTACAGCTGGGCAGAGGTAATATGATTCCTAAAGTTCACCCAGCTAGCAAGTGGCAGAGCAGGAGAGCATGGCTGTTCCATTTATTTTTCTCCCATGCTGCCCAACAGGAGCACAGTTAACTTATCCCCATGGAGGGCTAGTGTTCTGGAAAGAGGCGTTCCTTTCTGAGATGAGGCCATGGACAGGGGTGTCAGGAAGCATCAATGAGTGAGCTCTGAGGATTCAGACTCAGGAAGTAAGTCCACCCAAGACAGGCTTGGTCTGCCTGGATCGTACCACCAGTGGGGCAAGGATGGCAAGACCCATTTTAGAACCAGGGACTATGCCCTGGGGACACAACCAAAGGCCCTTCTCTCAAAGCTGCCCAGAACCTAGCATAAACTCGTGCACTCTCCCATCTAACCTGAGAACCCTTGAGGACAGAGGCAGTATCTAGCTCTATACCTAGCACAAAAAGAACTCAATAAATGTAAACAAAATGGCAATTTCCCCATTTAGAGCCAACCTCAGGGCAGAATAAAATCACAATAGCCATTGCCTAATACAGTTGAACTTGCTCATCACCTCTGACCCATACTGCTATTGCTAGGCATGCTTAGGGAAATGCCAGCTCGTTGGCGTCAGGAAGACCTTGATGTTACAAAAATATTTACTGCAGGAATGTTCACAACAGCTCCAAATGCAAACAGCCCAAATACCCACAAATGGTAGAATGAATGTATTGTGGTATGCTCACTCAAGTGGAATACTATACAGCAACGTAATTGAATGAATTACAGCCCACACATTAATATATATAAATTGCAAAACACAGTGCTCAGTGAAAAAATTTAAATCAGAAGATCATTAATTTAGATTAGCTCCATTTAGGGATCCCTGGGTGGCGCAGCGGTTTGGCGCCTGCCTTTGGCCCAGGGCGCGATCCTGGAGACCCAGGATCGAATCCCACATCAGGCTCCCGGTGCATGGAGCCTGCTTCTCCCTCTGCCTGTGTCTCTGCCTCTCTCTCTCTCTGTGACTGTCATAAATAAATAAAAATTAAAAAAAAAAAAAAGATTAGCTCCATTTATATAAAATTCACAATGAGAGAAAACTAAACAATCTATTGTTTAATTCTTTTGAAAGATTTATTTATTTTAGAGAGTGCAAGTGGGGTGGAGAGGGGCAGAGAGAAGGAGAAAGAGAAAATCCTCTCGCTCAGCATGGAGCCCGACGTGAAGCTCAATCCCATGACCCTGAGATCATGACCTGAGCCGAAGGCAGATGCTCAACCAACTGAGCCCCCCAGGCACGCCTAAACAATCTATTTTTTTGGTTTTCTCACATATTATATTACATTAAAGAAAAGCAAGGAAGTGATTTACACACATTTTCATAGTAATTATTTCAAGTGAGATGGAAAGAAATACATCTCAGGAGATTTGAAGTCATTGGTATTACTCTATTTCTTAAGTCAGATGATGAGCACATGCCTATTATTATTCCTTTAAAGGTTGTACATAATATGCACATTCACATATTTCATGATGAGAAATTCCAGATAACATACCACCACCAAACAACTTAGGTGGAAGCTCTCCCTAGCACTTGACGTGTCTGTCCTCAGAGGAGGGAAACCCGTGGCCCTCAAACAATCTGACTACACTGAATGGATTTGTCCATGGGGGGTTGAAACAGCATCCATTTCAGCACCTGGCTGCTGAATGCTGTCACTCTGATTGAAGGGATCTGTCTGTAGGGTAGGCAAGGACATGGAAGGAAGGATCCTTGGTTCAGGGGGAACTATGTGTCTCCCCATAGGAGCACTTCTTTTGGAGTATCCTTAAAGGGAGAATAAATCAACAATCCCCCAACCCCATCACAGGGGCCAAGGGGCTGTGCTCACCAGGCACTGGGAGTTCGTGAGCAGACGGGCTCCCTGGGGTTCATCATTCACAGGTCCTTGTTAAAAGCCAGGACAACTGTTGCCTCTGCAAGATCACAGAGCTGAGCCTATAGCAACTCAGGCACTTCATTTTCTCAGAAAGCAAGGGGGAGGAAAGTTTTATTTATTTTTTTAGTTTCTTTATTTGAGAGAGAGAGAACTCACAAGCAGGGGGAGAGGTAGAGGGAGAAGCAGACTCCCCACTGAGCAGGGAGCCCTATGCAGGACTCAATCCTGGGACCCTGAGATCATGACCTGAGCCAAAAAGGCAGACACTTCACCGACTAAGCCACCCAGGTGCCCCTGGAGGGAAGCTTTTGACCAGGTCCCTTGCTGATGGTCCATACTGTCTTTCCATTACCTGAGGCACAGCAGTTCCAGAGCCCCAGGAAGACCTAGGTGTGAGCCTTGGCCCTGCCTCTTGCCTGCTCTGTCTATAAGCAAGGTCCTGACCTCTCTCCTCTTCCATTCCTTACCCGTGGAATCGATAATAGTAGTAGTACCTCTGAGGGGCTTTGGGGAGTAAGATAAGCATGTTAAGCCCTATCCTGCCCATAGAAGGAGCTCAGTAAATACTTGAACGAATGGCCTCTGGCCAGCACTGGGCATCCTGAGACAAGCCTGTGCTCTGGGCACTCAAATGGGTGGTGTGTGACTGAAGAGGTGACAAGATGGCCTTTCTACAGGGAGGTGGGCTGACTGGTGCCCAGATAGGGGAGGACCAGGTGTCTGCACCCCGACAGACTCACCCCAAGGGCCAGTGTCTGTGCCACAAACAGAAGGTCTCAGGGGCCAAAGCCGTGAAGCCACAGACTGCCCTGTGCTTCAGGGTCATCCGGGCACTGTGCCTCCTCTGTGCTTTGGCTCCATTTGGGGTCTTGGCGTGGGCAACAATCTGGCATTCCCCGCTGACTTCCCACTGGCTGGTGTCAGGGGTGGAGCAGAGGTGTTGACTGTCCCCGGGGAGGAGTCCCCCCCCCCCCCCCCCGCCCAGCTCAGCCCTGAAGCATTGCAGCTGGGTGCCAGGCTGTGATTACAGGCCCAGGCCAGGTCAGGCCAGCGTGCTCCCTACGACCAAGATTGTCCCAGCCCGTGCTCTTGAATCCTCTGGTGTGCTGACCTCTTCCCTACAGTTCCTGAGGTCATTTTGTGCACAGCAAGAATGACACCCCAATGAGCACTGAAGACTGTTCTGAAGGAGTGACTCCTTTTTGTGGGCCAGGTACAAGCGGAGGGAGATAGGAAAGCACAGACCCTAGTTTGGCCTCCCTGTTGTCTGGGTGTCCCAGGGGCTTCCCAGTACATGGCACTCCCTCTTCTCTACCCCGGGCTTTAGAAACACGGAAAAATAAAACAAGAGGAAGGACAAATATCTCCTTCCTTATAGGTGGGGACCAGCGCAGCGGACAGCACTTTGGGCCAGTGGCCCTGCTGACACGGAGCTGCAGGCAAAGGCAGACTTCAGAGGTGTGTCTGGACCCACCCTGTGGGGGATGATGGGGACCTCAAGTCTGAGGGCCAGGTGAGTACGGGAGAGAGAAAGGTCACACCTTAGAAAGTCTTTCCTGTGGGCAGTGAAGAAGAATCCTTCCTCCTACAGGGTTGGTGGTGGGTTTGGGGGTGCTTGTGGGTTCCTCTGATGTTTTACGATCCAACCCTCCATTTTTTTTATATAAGTGTCAGGCAAAGCAAGCTCATTCTTTCCTTCTTTTTTTCTTGCAACGTTGCCTCCATGATATAGTGAAACCTTTCCCAAAGCCCAGCATAACAGACTCTGGGGGTGCCCACAATCCCTTGTGTCCAGCACTCACTGCATGCAGCTTCCCACCCTGTTCCAGCAGCAGGGAATCTGCTCCTTGCCAGAGGTCACCCCCGTCCGTACCCATGCCGCAGCCTGTAACGGGCTGGTGGTTGATGTATAAACACCCCAGCTCCCTATCCAGGATTAGGGGGGATTGTTGTGGAGCTCCCGGGGGATGTCCCATCAGGGTTCAGCTCCAGCCGCCCTTGGAGGTGACAACCTCTTTGGTGATGGTCCTTCCCATGTCATGGTCTCCCCACTTACCTTCTGCTCCACGAAGGACACTACTTGCCTCCTTTTGTCAGGTCTGCTTTCAAGGAATACAAGCTAAGGCACTCTGGACAGAGGGACTCCTGTCCTCCTCACTCTGTGAGAAGTGGAACAAGCATGGCAGGGTGTTGGGTTGTGTCCTTATCCTGTGTGTGGCTGTCACAGATGGTTCCAAAGAGCTGTCTCTTTGCAGGTGGGTTTGCCTGGACTGTCCAATTTACCTCATGCGATCCTGGTGCACCTGGCTTAGCATTTCCCTGGGAGGGAAGTGGCCTGACTTGGAGATCAGTTCTACAGTTGTGGTTGGAGGGGAGAGTGGGGTTTAATAGAACCCCAGGAGGTTAGAGGCCACAGGCCTTTGGATTCTTCTCAGAAAAGCTGCTCCTTACAGATGAGACAGCTGAGGCCCGAACACTAGGTGACCTGCTCATGGCCAGGCAGCTGGCAGCAGACCTGGCCCTGGGAAGCCAAGCGATGCTCTACTAGGCACCACCCTAATCCTCCCTTCCCTTCCCCTAGTCCTCCAGAGGGGCAGCTGTTTCAAAGCACGCTATATGTCATCTGTGTGCCATTGACTTTACTGTGGGGGCAAGAGCATCCTTGCTTTTAAAATCTGTGTTCTAGAGGAAGCCTCACCAGAACTGGGGGTGTTCAGAGCCTGGAGACAAATTGCCTCACTGTGCACTAGATGGTGTCCAACACTCACACACGTCCCCGGCACACGCAAAGACAGCCCCGTGTCAACAAGGGAAGAACCTACAAGATCTAATCGTTCAGTGGTGTCTAGTCTTGTTTGCTCCAGAAGGGGTTTGGGAACTGGCAGGAGAGGCGGGAAATGTATCTGTGGATGATCACTCCGGTCGAGGGTTGAAAGACTGAAGGTGGAGACATTCCAGGGCTGTCCTGGTAGGAGGTGAGGTGGCCTGGACTGGGGCTGTGGGCCCTGGGGATAGAGGACAGTGGACAGATGGAGGAAAGACAGTCCCCCCGCCTCCCTGGGCAGAATGGGTGTGCCAGCGTCTGAGTTCACTAGTCTCCTTTATAAATTGTGAGCCCCAGGGGGCCAGAGGTGCTGGCTTCTCAGGGTTGCTATGTTTCATGCTACAGACTTCTTGGATAATGCTAAATAAAATAGCTAAGATTTATTGAGTGCTTATGTGAGGCTTCTAAGCACTTGACATGTATTAATTTCCTTTATTCCCCATCACACATCATGGGTGCCTGCCCAGATTAAAATCTCTGGGATAGATGGGCCTGAATCGTTGTATGCTGAAAACCTTATACAGCGCTCCCCCCCACCCCCTGCCCTCCCGGGAGAGGCTGGAGACACCGGGCAGGCTTGTCCTGGGGTGAGGACCATAGGCTTCCAGCTGGCAGAGCTGCTGTCCTGGGTCCTCCAGTGGCCGTGGACCATGTCTCTCTCTTCCTCTCAGACCTGCTCATCATTTTGTGCCATGTATCACTCATGCTTCCTTTCTTCCTTTTGGGACACCTCCAGCATACCCCCCCCCCCATTTTCTCTCCCTGTCCCTTGTCCCTCCTGTGAATTATGCACAGCATGGGTCTCTCCCACCAGCATGTGGAGCACACACAAATCTGGACAGCAGATGGTGCAAAAGGCCTGGGCCAAAGGATGCCTAAGCACGTGGCTGTGGGAAATGTTCCAGCTTTCTACACCTTCCCCAGCAAAAGTGAGAACCCTGAGCCAACAACCATCCATCAGGTACCTGCTGTACACCAGGCACTGTGCTAGTATCATGTCCTCCCAGGAAAGCCTCCGTGGGTAGAACCTGGGTTGATTAAAGAGCTCTAATTCCTGGGGTCCCTCTGTTCCTCCAGGAACAGCTTCAGGCAGGAGCTGTGTCTCCACTTTTCCCTGCAGAAATCAGGGCCTAGCACACAGTGGGTGTTACATGTTTGCTTATTGAATGGATAGAAGTGTCTTTGTGAACAGGGAGGGTTTGGAGGGGATGGTGGGGTTCGAGGGGGGGGGTCTTTTTTTGGGGGGGTCTTATTAGGGAGAGAGGAAGCAAAGGCAAGAGGCTGAATTGCTTCTCTCCCCACTCCCATTACTCTGGTGGGGGCGGGGGGGGCACCTGAGCAACAGGAACTCCCTCTGTCTCCAGAAACACTGAGCTTTGCAGAGCCACCTCCTCCTTTAGAGCTGGGTGCACTTGCCCAGGCTCTACACCTCACTCCCTCACTCCCTGGTTCTCTGGACATTTGCACAGCCTTACAGGGGAGGCGTGTGGTAGGCTTGACTCCGTTTGCTCAGGGGTGCCCCCCTCCTCAAGCAGTTATAGCTGAGCCTGTTGCTCTTCTCTGGGTGAACTTCAGAATCACCGGGGAAGCTTCTCAAAAATGTTGATGCTTTATTTAATTGGCCGTGGTGGGGCTGCCGTGAGAAGTCCTGAGCTGGCCCCACAGGGGAGGAGGCCCTCCTTCCCTCAGGGCCTCTCCCCAGTCCATTCTGGTCTGTGCCCCCCTTCCCTGCAGCACATCCCAGAGCCTGGGCGCTGAGTTACACCTCCCAGCAGACTGCTGCGCTGCTGTCTCCTGCCAAAAAAATGAAAGTGTTCAATCATTCAGCCAAGAGCCACACAGGCAGACTCTCAGCTCCTGGAAAGGAAGACTGCGGGGGTGGGGGTGGTGAGTGAGCACATGGGGTGGGGTGGCAGGGGGGCTGAGAGAGAGGGAGAGCAAGCTTGCTGGGGCCTCTGAGGCAGAGGGTGAGAGCAAGAGTGTAGCGCTCATACCACAAGGACTGAAGCAGACCCCGCCCTCCCTAGAGTCCCCTCTTGGGAAGGCTGGGACTGCAGACCCGCCTGAGCTGTGGAGGCCATGGCAGGCAGCCCCAGGGGTGGAAGGCCTTTCAGTGTGGGACATATACTCTCAGCCCCCCTAAAAGTGGGGTGTTTGAATGCCGCTTCCCATAGTGGCCCTTCTGGGCCAGGGGCCAGAACTTTCCTTCCTGAGGACCAAGGATATGGCCTCCCTGTCCTGAAGACACTGACTATCGGGACTTCCATAGGCAGAGGCTCCTGGGGGGCTCTCAACACTCTTATTCATGCGCTGCTAAGTGATAGCCCCAACAGTGGCCCTGGCTGTGGACGAGGATGGGGACGTGATGGGGAGGGCTTGGCTCCTCAGCTGGGGGCCCTCCCACCCTGGCCCCGGTTGGGGTTCAATGCTGCTGTGTGGCTTGTGGCACAGGTGTGGGGTGTGGGGGTCCATGGGGGGCAAAGGGACAGCAGGAGGGTGGCAGTGCACGTGTACTCTTACCCGGACAGCAAGTGAATATCAGGGCCTTTGTGCAGGAACGGCCAGTGGGCTATAGATGCTACCCTTGTGGTTGCTCCCTGTCTGGGCTCCTGGGGTTGGTGCTGTGTCCGTGGGATGGGCTGGCACTGCTGGAAGGACAAACGGCAGTGTCTGCCACAGAGGGAGCAGGGCTGCGGGACACAGCTTGGGGTGAGGCCCCGCCACCGGCCCTGGGGCTGTGGCCAGCTGAGCCCATCCCTCACCCAGAGGCTGTCAGCAATTTTCAATTAGCCGGAGGCTGGGCAGGCAGCTGGGGCTCCAGGCTCCAGACTCCAGCATGCTAATGAAGGCGCTGTCCCTGCTGGAGACAGCGCTGGACCAGGATGGGAGGCAAATTAGGTTATCCCTGTAGAGGGACAGCCAGGCTTTGGTTTGGGGCTGTTGGCTTACCTCTGGCAGGGCTGGACATTTCTCTGGGCTTGGAAGGTGAACTCTGCCCAATGTCTTCCTCTGGGCTGGAGAGTGGGGGAGGGGGGTTGCAGAGAGGAGCCTCAGGGCCCTGGGTCTTCCTTCTTAGAGGGGCCAGCACGAGCTGCAGACAGAGCTGTGGGGTTTTCTGTCATCTTGGGCTTGCAGCAGAGGGATCACTAGGAGCTCAGAACTTGGGGGAGGGGTGTCCCAGTGGGTGGCTGTGCCCACCGTCCCTGTGGATGGGAATGGTCCGCCCTCCCCAGTGATGGAGATGGCTCAGGCCCCATGGTCGGTAGCCTGTCGGAAGGCAGAACCCAGCAGGGACCGGGAAAGTGCCATCTCTCCTGTCAGAACAGTGGCAACGCGATCCAGGGCAGTTGCTAGGGAGTCAGTGTGGGAGCCCACACTTTCTTTTCTTCCCAGGCAAAGCCCCCAGGGAGTATCAGCTTTCCTGACTGAGTTGCCCTAGTCCATCAGATGCAAATCGGTTTTCATAAAACCCAAGGAGACATCTGCTGAGAAAAATTAAGTTAATGACCACTACAATGTTTCTCTGGAGAACTCCATGCACATTCTGGCCTCCTCTCTCCCCTCTGGCTGCACAGAGGGCTTGGGATGTCCGAGGATACCATCTTGAGGCGCTCCAGGTGAGCCACAAGGCCAGGGCACAGAGCCAGCCCTTTGCCTTTTGCCTGGATCCTCAGGAAGCTGGAAACAACCAGGGGTGATGATATGCTGGGGACCTGGCAGAGGGGATGGGCAGGGGCCCGTCGTGACCTTTGGCACCCAGCTCACTCCTATGATTTCTCTGCTGTGAGCGGGCGGAGGCTCGACTCTCCCAGGCCTGGCTTCCCGACACCCAGAAAGTGATAGCTCCCTGACAGAAAAAGAAGGAGGCCAACCTATGGAACACACCTTTTCCCTCAAGTGTCATTGGCTCTTTACGATGGGTCCTGGTGCCTTTCACACGGGCATGCGGGTGGCACTCAGAAAGCATGTGGGGAGTCGATGCACGAATGGGTAACTCTTTGGGGCCATACTGCATTCTCTGCAGTTTTACAGGTAAGACCTCGGGGTTTAGGGAGGCCAAACAACGTGCTGGAGGTCCAACAGCAATAATGAGATTTGAGTGCCCTTCAGAACTCCATCTTGCCCTACACCCACAAGTCTGAAATCACAGTCCACGCCACCTGCCAGGGCCACTTGCCCGGGGAACCAGAGTTGCTGCTGGGATGGTCTTCTGGTGGTCCAAGGGGAAGGGGTTTGGGAGCCCCGTGTGAGATTTACCATGTGGATTTTCAATAGTTTTGCTCTCCATGGACCAGGGAGGGAGAGAGAGCGAAAAAGCTGTATTCACTAAATTCTCTAATTCAGAATCCATTAGGATACTTCCAATGGCTCGAAACAAAAACTTCAACTCAAAATGATCTAAACAATATGATTATTTCATGTAAAAGGAAAATCCACAGCTAACCAGGCTCTAGGGCCAGTTGATCCCAGGGCTGTTTGTGTGACGTGTGGATGGGGCCACTGGGCCTGCATTAGATCCTCCTCTGGAGTGGAATGGGTGTTGAGGAGTCAGCGATGATGTACCCAGTCCTTCGTGCACACAGGCAGCCCTGCTTCAGGACCTCTCTGGAAACATTCTGGAAGACCCTGTCCTTCCTGCACTGCCACAGACCACTGCTTAGAATGGGCAGCTTGATGGGTCCAGCATATCCGCCAGGTGAGCCAGGTGGCAGCCCGGGCAGTAGTCTCAGGGTTCGTGGGGCCGACAGTGGGTGCATTGCTGCAGCACCTCCACAATGCTGGGTAGTCGGCAGAGGTGCCAGCAGGAGGTGGCCTGGAGAGGCCTGCCCCCAGAAAGCAGGAGAGGGAGGAAGAGAGTTAGCAGGCACAGGGCAGCCAGGGCTTGTTCCCTAGTACATCTGACATGTCCCCAGGGAACTGAAGGGGTTTCTGCAGGCGGCTGGTATCTGAGCATAACAGATGGGACAGGAGGAGCTAGCAGAGCTGGGCTTTTCTTGGCAAAGTGATCCACTGGCCCCTGACGTTGGGTACGTGTGTGATGCTGGGGCTGGGTGGGAGAGCACAGCATGCAGCTCTCTCTCTCAGCTCCCACTCCTCCCCCAGGGAGGACTTATCACAGCCTGGACACACAGCAGGAGAGGGCTTGGCCAAATCCTTCCCTTTGTGCAGGGCTGGTGGGGGTGGTCATGTAAGGTCCTAGGTGGTACCTTGAGACTGGGAGAATTTTCTCCCCTCTCCATATGCTTTCATTTCATTTAAGCAGTTTCTCAGAAGTAGAATTTCTGAGTAATACAAAACATGTATGTTTAACTTGATAAGAAACTAGCCAACTGCTTTCCAGAGTAGTTGTACTGTTTCACACTCCCAAGGAGGAGAATTCAAATAGCTTCCCATACTCATGGACACTTTGTACGGTCTTCAAAATTATAGCCATTCTAGTGCATAGAGTGGTAACATCATAGATTCAGTCTGTATTTCCCTGGTGATTAGTACTTCAAGCATCCTTTTGAGTGCACATGGGCCGTTTGTAACCTTTTGTGAACTGTCTTTTCAAAGCCCTGTCCCATTTTTTTTCCTGTCCCATATTGTTATTTAGTTCTTTGTCCTAAGACTGAATTATGAGGGATATCCCTGGGTGGCTCAGCAGTTTAGCCCCTGCCTTCGGCCCAGGGTGTGATCCTGGAGTCCATCGGGCTCCTTGCATGGAGCCTGCTTCTCTCTCTGCCTCTCTCTGTGTGTCTCTCATGAATAAATAAATTAAATCTCAAAAAAAAAAAAAAGGCTGAATTATGAGAGTTCTTGATATATTTCTCAGGGAGGATATATTTTACATTTTTGGTTATAAATGAAGTGGAGTGGCTCTTTGCCTGTGTAAGCACCAATAGTACTTCCTTTTCTGCAAACATCGCAATCCTTTGCTCACTTTTCCACTGAGTTATGAGTCTTCATTCTATTGATTTCCAAGAAGTCGTTATACGTTAGGCGGATTAACCCCTTGTCTGAGATAAGAATTGTAATTACTTCCCCTCATTTGTGGTTTGCCTTTGCCTAGCCTACGGTGTTCTTATTTTTATTTGAATTAGCTGGTCTTTTCTTCTATGGCTCTAGGATTTTGACTCCTAGTGAGAAGGGTCTTTCTCACCCCAAGTTTGCAAAGGAAGTTCACCATGTTTTCTTCTCCCATGTCTTAGCCAGGTTACCCAGAGAATAGCAGAGGGCAAAGCTGGACGTTGCTTTATTAGGTGATGTAGCTCCCCTGCAACAGGAGAGGGTGTGAGAGGAAACAAGGCAGGAAGGCACAGGAGAGATAGCTCATTATTGAGGGGTGCTGGGTGGGGGGAACTCAGTCCATTGAGCATCTGACTTGATTTCGGCTCAGGTCATTATCTCGGGGTCATGAGATCGAGCCCCAAGTTGGGCTCTGTGCTTGGCAGGAGTCTGGAGATTCTACCCTCCCTCTAAAATTAATAAAAATAAATCTTAAAAAGAAAAGATAGCCTGTTATCCAGCCAACCATAGACCCACAAGAGATAGAGCAGATTACTTCCCAGTGGGGGCTTCCACCATCAGGCTGCAGAGAAGCCCCTTAGGGGAGGAGCGAGAGGCCTCATCCACTGGCTCCTTCTTGTCTGTTGTGTTTCATTGGTCTGGGGGCCCAGGGCCCATTACTGCCCTGGACTTCTGTTCTGGGGGCCAGACCTCTCACCGGCCCAGCCCCAGCTGGAGTTTCATCACAATTTGGAAGTGGTGGGGGGTCAGGCTTGCCTGGGTCTGATCTTGTCCCATGGAGGCCATGCCAGAGCCTGGCCCCTACCTGGGAGTCTGGGACTGGCGCATTCACAGCAGCAGCCGGTGTTCTGTAGGAACATATAACGCAGGCCCGGGGAGATGCCTGAACCTTCTGGTTCCTTCTGTGCTCGTCCACCTCCTTTTTTTTTTTTTTTTAAAGATTTTATATATATATTTTTTCATGAGACAGAGAGAGAGAGAAGCAGAGACAGAGGCAACGGGAGAAGCAGGCTCCCCTACAAGGAGCCCGATTCAGAACTTGATCCCAGAATCTAGGGATCATAACCTGAGCTGAAGGCAGACACTTGACAACTGAGCCACCTCCTTGTATTTAAACACTTACATATTTAGCCTATTTGGATTTTCTCCTGGCCTATGCTGTTGGGTGGTGCGAGGCCTGACTTAGACTTAATATTTTTTCCAGACAACCACTGAGTGTTCCCAACTCCCTTCACTGCATGGTTCATCTTCTTTCCTGTCCATTGGAGAGTCTCTTGTGTCATATACAAAATCTCTGTATCTGACAGCCCAGTGCAAAATTTCTTTTCCATCCCTCAGTCTGTTCAAGTTGTTTTAAATACTGAAGTTCTAGGGCAGCCCGGATGGCTCAGTGGTTTAGTGCCACCTTCAGCCCAGGGCGTGATCCTGGGGTCCTGGGATTGAGTCCCACATCGGGCTCCCTGCATGGTTCAGAGTCTAATTATTTATAAATAAATAAAATCTTTAATAAATAAATAAATGAATACTGAAGTTCTACTATATGTATTAATATCTAGTATGTTTCCTGTTTAACATCTTCCTAGTCAACCTTTGTTAATATGTTCTCTTTCCTTTATTTAAGCAGGCTCCACACCCAGAGTGGAGCCCAACGCTGGGCCTGAACTCATGACCCTGGGATGGAAACCTGAGCTAAGATCAAGTGTGTGACACTCATTCGACTGAGCCATCCAGGCGCCCCTCGTTTAATGTTTTTTTTTTTTTTAATTTTTATTTATTTATGATAGTCACAGAGAGAGAAAGAGAGAGAGGCAGAGACACAGGCAGAGGGAGAAGCAGGCTCCATGCACTGGGAGCCCGATGTGGGATTCGATCCCGGGTCTCCAGGATCGCGCCCTGGGCCAAAGACAGGCGCCAAACCACTGTGCCACCCAGGGATCCCCACGTTTAATGTTTTTAATAAATGGTGCTTTCCATAATTGGCTTACGTGCACTGTTGAGCCAATTTTGTTTTATCCTGTCTGTTCTCCAGTTTTATTCTTCATCATACTGTTTTAAAGGTATTTTGGCAAATAGTCACATGTTATGATTTTGTACTTGAAAGAAACTTTGAAACAGTCTTATCTGGGAAGGGTGAGGCAGGCATCCAGGAGACAGATGAGGCTCTGGGTGCCTTGGGGCTGGCTTTGGACAACATTTTAGTTTTCGTTGTTTTTTTTTTTTTTAAGACTTGTTTATTTATTTTTTAGTGAGAGAAAGCACGTGTGCATACACATATGAGTGGGGTAGGAGGGGCAGAGGGAGAGAGAACCTCATGCAGACTCCCTGCTAAGCATGGAGCAGGATGCCTGGCAGGCTCAATTTCACGACCCTGAGATCAGGATGCAAGCTGAAACCAAGAGTTGGGTGCCTAATCGACTAAGCCACCCATCCTCTGGATGGCTTTTTAGAATAATGTAATTCTTTTCTTTTTAATTTAAATATTTTATTTATTTATTCATGAAAGACACAGAGAAAGAGAGAGGCAGAGACACAGGCAGAGGGAGAAGCAGGCTCCATGCAGGGAGCCTGATGTGGGACTCGATCCCAGGACTCCAGGATCATTCCCTGGGCCGAAGGCAGGCACTAAACTGCTGAGCCACCCAGGCGTCCCATAGAATAATGTAACTCTTGCTTTCCCCTTCCCCTCCCTCCTACTACCCCAGACAGAGCAGCAGACCCCCAGCTCAGGTCTGGAAAGGTCCCCTCACCCTGCAAGCTTTCTGAATCTGTCATCTGCTGAGCTTCTTGTTGACTAGAGGGACAGTCTGACCCTGAAGGCCACGCTGTCCTGTGGAAAACTCTCACACTCTCCCTAGCATGACTCATTCATTAACTCACCTTTCCTCCTGTTCTTTTCCTCTTGGGTTTGTGTAGCTGGGAGTAGGAGAGAGCACCAGGGTCCAGTGGTCTCAGGCAGACCGGTTCGGCCACCACTCCCTGACAAAATCAAAGGTCAAGAGTTGAGTGATGGTGACACAGGAGAGGAATTCATTTCAGTGAGGCCCACACCATGTGGACAGTAGCCTAGTGTCTCAAAGACAGTCTCCAAAGTTCTGGAAATACTTCTAGGTTTAAATACAGAAAATGTGGGACAAAGGTCGGTGGGTCCATGCAGGTGGGCGGTGGAAGTCGGTCAATCACTGTCTTGGGATCAGTCAGGAGGCTCAGGGCAGTTCCTATTGTTGGAGGGGGCAGTTTCAGTTCCCATCAGGGGATGCTTTGCCTGCCGGGTGTTTGCCTGAGTTAAGAGATAAGCTGCAGAGAAGAACATAATAAGTTATAAAGTACAGACCAAGGTCAAAATGGAGGTGGTTGGCGTCCTCTTTTGTTTAGAGAGGCTTTGTGAATGAGAGGAAATGAAGGTTATGAGCTAATTAGGGATTTGGTCTCGAAGGTCCTTGTTCTATACACATTGGTTCAGAGTCTAATGAAAGCTCTGAGAAAGGAGAGGAGCTTATTATGCTCTGCCTTAGGGTACCAAGCAAATACACCTGTCTCCCCAAATATTCCTCAAATGAGGGAATGTTTCACCTCGGTTGCCTCTAAAGGCAAGTAATGAAAAACACAACTCCACTCACTGAACAATGAAGACAGCTATCATCCTGCATGCTCACATCCCAGGGTGGGGTAGACATCAGGACAGACAGCATCCAACGCCTCTGGTTCTGTTCTCTGGGCTGGCTTCATCTTCAGCCTGGTGGGAGATGGGAGCCCCAATTCAGCCTCATGGTCAAACAGAACATTCCACAGGAAGAATGAGAGGCTAATGTCCAGAAGCTGTCTACCTACCTCATTGGCTTAAATTAGGTCACTGTCCCTTTCTGGAACCAACCACTTTGAGGGGGAGACCCTCAGGATGCCCTGAGATTGATCAGACCTACTCTTAATGCTGGTGATAGTTGGATTTCCCATGAAGCACGTGGGTTGTGTGGGGTCAGCATGATGCCTGAACTGCACTGGAGTTCTGTTGGGAGGGTGGGGAATGCGTGTTGGGTCAGCAATCAGCAATGCCCATCGGAGAGGGGTGCAGGTCCTTCTTATTGTGGTTATTCTCTTCTATTTATTTATTTAAGAGAGACAGAGATAATGACAGAGGTAGTGAGAGAGTACACAAGCGAGGAGGACAGGGAGAAGCAGACTCCCCGATAAGCAGGGAGCCCGATAGGGGGCTCAATCCCGGCACCCTAGGATGATGACCCAAGCTGAAGACAGAGACTCAATTGACTGAGCTCCCAGGTGCCCCTCCATGGTTACCCTCTTCTGAGTCTTGTTGAAACTGGCCTTGGACGATGAGAACAGGCAAATGAACGGGGGGGGGGGGGGGGGGGAGAGATGGAGAAGGGAACCGTGGGGGCTCTGTGTGTCCATGGTGCTCTGGCCTGAAGAAATGACCGAATGACCACTGCACAAGCACAATCATCTGGTTATTCCAGCTTGGAGAAAATAAGCCACGTGACCACCCAACACCATTCATCTTGCTTCATATTTACCTGATGGCTTTCTTAATTCAATTCCTCAAGTAGATTTTCTTACCAAGAAGAGTGATCAGAGTGGACAATGTAAGTTTCTGACCTTCTTGTCAATTGAATCTTAAATGTCATATTTCTCCTTCTAAATTAATAAATAGTCCTTCTGGTTCCTCAAATAATTCCTTTGAAATTTTGGTTAAATCAGTTGGCCAAGGCCTCATGACCCCTAGAGAACTGGGGACATCTGGATCTCCTGAACTGAATAACTAAACTGTACCTACATTAAAATACCTAGGTAAATGTCAGGGCATCTGGGTGGCTCAGTCGGTTGAGCGGCCGACTCTTGGTTTCGGCTCAGGTCATGATCTCGGGGTCGTGGAATCGAGCCACGCATCGGGTTCTGTGTTCACCATGGAGTCTGCCTATCCCTCTCCCTCTGCCCACTCTCCTCCTCTATCTCTAAAATAAATAAAATCTTAAAAATAAAAATAAAATACTTAGGTAAGTGTAAATGTGGAATATTATCCTGATTGTGGTTGTGAACTATTGGTGGGCTCTGGGCGATCGTAACAGAGTGACCACAAGCTGAGTGGACCCTTCCTAACAAGGATTTCCTGCTCTCAACCTGACTACACAGACCTGGGTGGCCAAGGTGGCAGTTGATGAGTTAACAGGTAGTAATACTGTCCAGGAAACATTTGGACATTTTCTATGTACAAGGTGTTTCAAGGAGTGGGGCAGGAGCTGCAGTGACGTAAGTCAGGAACTGTGTCCTATGGCCTGGCCTGCAAGGGATTAATTTAGCTGCCTAATGAGGGCCACTGAAGGTGCAGAAAAGGTTTTGTTGCTGTGTATCACTTTAATTAGTAAGTCAATGAACACTTATTAATCACTGCCTATGTGAACACCATGAGGAGACCAGAAAAAAACATAGCGTGGATACACAATTATCAGAGCCAGGCTGTCTTGTTTTTTTGCTTGTTTCAAAGATTTTATATATTTGTTCATGAGAGACACAGAGAAAGAGGCAGAGACACAGGCAGAGGGAGAGGCAGGCTCCCTGTGGGGAGCCTGATGTGGGACTTGATCCTGGAACCCTAGGATCACAACCTGAGCCAAAGGCAGATGCTCAACCACTGAGCCACCCACGTGTCCTACCAAGCTGCCCTGTAAAAAAAATTCTGTTTGCATATAGAACAGGGTTGCTGTCCCTTTAGGCTCAGATTACTTTCTCAGGATCTTCGTTTCCATTGACCTAGCTCACCCTTCTTGTGTCATTTGCACGCAGGCGCTGTGGCTGCTGGCTGCCCTCCCCTTGCATACTCCTAGCTTGGCAACTCCAGACAGAGAAGGATTGTACCCCATGTTTATAAATTAATCTCAGGGAAGCCTACTTTTGGCCCTAATTAGGTTCTGTGTCCCTTTCCTAACAAATTGCTGTGGCCAGAGGATGAGGTACACCAACTGGTCCATTCCAGACCCTCAGCACCCAGAGACACCAGGTTCTGGTAGAGGATGTGCTTTGCCAATATCACCCAAAGCCATTTGGTGTCCCTGTGCCGCTGTTTACAGGGGATGCCAGGCTGGGAGGTGGGAAGCCAGACAGATATGATCACTGCACTCTAGATGTTTACAAGCTCTGTCTTGGGATGGGAGGAAGCCTGATTAGGATCAGCTTTCATTCCCAGCTCACTAAGGGGCTTGTTGGGATGGGTGGCTGAAGAGAAACAAAGAGGGTGCTTGGGTGGCTCATTTGGGTAAGCGCCTGTCTTCCACTCGGGTCATGATCTCAGGGGCCTGTGATGGAGCCCCTCGCTGGGTTTCCTGCTCAGCAGGGAGCCTGCTTCTCTCTGTCCTTCTGCCCCAACCCTCCCCCCCACCATGCTCATACTCTCTATCTCTCTCTCAAATAAATAAAATTTTAAACAAACAGACAAAAAGAACTAAGAGAGACAAGACTTCCCTTAGAATTCTTGTTCTGTTCTAAGGGAGACTGAAGCACATTTGCATAGAGTGCCTGAGTCAGTACCAGCCCATGAGGGCTTTTCTGATGAAAGCCACCTCATGCTGACTGCATTAATATATTTGGGTGCCTAATTTGCATGCCCAGAAGACCCACAACCAGAAGGCAGGGTGACAGAGCCAGCAGATACAGCTGTGGAACCTAGGATCTGTGTAACTGTGTTTACTGTTTTGCATGTAATCCACCGTGTCTGATGTGTATCTTCATACAGAACCTAGTCCCTAGTCTCCCTCCACACCTGCTGGGGGATGGGCGGAGGGGAGGGCACTGATTTTACAAGGTGACTAAGGAACCATCGCAGATACCACCTAGAAGTTAATGTATGTGTGGCCTGTAATTCTGACTTCAGAGAAGTGTGTTTTATTTTTTTATTTTTTTAACTTTTTATTTATTTATGATAGTCACACAGAGAGAGAGAGAGAGAGGCAGAGACACAGGCAGAGGGAGAAGCAGGCTCCATGCACCAGGAGCCTGACATGGGATTCGATCCTGGGTCCCCAGGATAGCGCCCCGGGCCAAAGGCAGGCGCCAAACCGCTGCGCCACCCAGAGATCCCAGAGAAGTGTGTTTTAAATAAAAAGAATTCGTTTAGGCGATTTTATACTGGATCCTTTTTGTCATGTTGAACCAATCCTGTGACAAATGTAAGTCATTGGAAAAGGCTGCCTCCGGTTGGTTTCCACTAGTGACATCAAAGCTGGTGACTAAGGAGGCTTCCTGTAGGTTGACCTATACTGCCCCCAGCCCCTCAACTTAGCTGGGCTCCACTCGACATCTGACACACACGTGGGAGCACAGAGGGCAATGTGATCAGCACTCCCAGGAGACAACAAAGGCCCACTCAGGGGGGTCTGGGAGTTCATCCCAGCATTGTGGATGCCCACGCCCCCTCTCAGGAGGCACAAAAACCAGGGTCTCCCCCAGATTCTCCTGGGGGCTGAGGGCAAAGCGCCAGCACAACCGCTAACTCTGTTTCTATTTCTTTTTTATTTTTTTTTAAAGATTTTATTTATTTATTCATGAGAGACACAGAGAGAGGCAGAGATATAAGCAGGCTCCAGGATCCCTGGGTGGCGGAGCGGTTTGGCGCCTGCCTTTGGCCCAGGGCGCGATCCTGGAGACCCAGGATCGAATCCCACGTCAGGCTCCCGGTGCAGTGGAGCCTGCTTCTCCCTCTGCCTGTGTCTCTGCCTCTCTCTCTCTCTCTGTGTGACTATCATAAATAAATAAAAAATAAAAAAAAAAAAAAAAAAGCAGGCTCCATGCAGGGAGGCCGATGTGGGACTCGATCCCGGGACTCCAGGATCACACCCTGAACTGAAGGCAGAGGCTCAGCTGAGCCACCCAGGTGTCCCTCTATTTCCCTTTGAAGATGTTCAGCCAGGCTGCTGGCACTTAGACCTGTTCTGTTTGTCCTCCAGACAGCCTTAAAGGAGGGTGGAGGGGCTGTCATTGCGATCGATCCGAGGCATCCAGGGTGGACCAGGCCCTGCCACCTAATTAGCATGCCTTCCCACCCAACCCTGAGGGAGGGAGAAATCCCATCTGCAGCAGGATCTTGGCTTCTGAGGGCAGTTTTGGAAAAGCAGAAAGCAGCCTCCCAGCCTCTGCCCTGCCCTACTCTGGGCCCCAGGCCCAGCTGATATCTCCCGAGCCCATCAGCAGCACTTCCTGTGCTGGACCCCGTGAGCTGGCACCTGCTTATAGGGGGCGGGGACAGAATGGGGCAGAGGGTGGGTGAACCACACAGGGAAAGCTGAGTTTGCCTGTTGGCTTTGCAGACCTCTTCTGTTTCCAGCACTATCGGACTTCAAGAAGAGGATGACACACTTCAGGATTTGTGGGATTGTCTATTTTTACTTCTTCATCAGCTTTCAGGCCTGTAGAGCATTTCACCTGAATGATAGCAATAGTAATTGTGATGCCTGTGGCTTGCCTGCATGAGGTGGCTTTTCCTTCAAGCAGCCTCACATCTATCACATCATTTGAACAATCCTGCTTATCCTCTCTGAAGCCTGTCCAGGGCATCCCGAGCTAGGACCCCTGCAGCCTGTGGGTAGGGGTGCTGAAGTGTGCCTGGCTCAGGATGCGGGTGCAGGGGGTGCAGGTGGGGGTGCATGCTTCCTGTGACCAGGGTGGGCTCTTCCCTGGAACTCTCTTGACTCCAGCCCGGTGGCAGCTCAACGAATCAAGATGCATCTTTCATCTCATGCCCTGAAACCCTTCAGCCTAAGGTTTGTGCGATCTCTCCTTCACATTCTATAAGATGATGGACCTATTCTGGGGCTAGGAGTCTACTCGCAGGCAAGGCCGGTGTGTGGTGGCCACTGAGACCATGTCAGTGAGGACCTCGAGCTGGTGGGGAGAGAAAGCAAGGGGTCAGGGCAGGGCTTTCCATCTGCCCACCTGCCCACCTACCACCCACCGCACTTGCCTCTACTGCAGACATGGTCAGCACGTGGAGACCCACAGAGGAGTGCCAAGCTGGAATCCTGACATACCAGGCCCTGGCTCTGCGCCTGTCAGGCTCTTGAGGAAAAGTCAAATAAACAAATTCCATTAGAAGGAGTCAGGGAAATCAGTGGAGAAAATGAGGGATTATTTTATCTTAATTAAAAAAAAACATTTTATTTATTTGAGGGGTGCCTGGATGGCTCAGTGGTTGAGTGTCTGCCTTCAGCTCAGGTCATGATCCCAGGGTCCTGGGATTGAGTCCCGCATCACACTCCCCACAGGGAGCCTGCTTCTGCCTCTGCCTGTGTCTCTGCCTCTCTTTGTGTCTCTCATGAATAAATAAATAAAATCTTTAAAAAAAAAGATTTTATTTGTTTTTCAAAAAAGATTTTATTTATTTGAGAGAGAGAGAAAGCGCACAAGCAGAGGGAGAGGGAGAAGCAGCGCTCGATCTCAGGACCCTGGGATCATGACCTGAGCCGACGGCAGACCCTTTACCGACTGAGCCACCCAGGCACCCCTTGAGTGCATTTTTAAAAGCAGGTAAGTGTAGTGGCTAGGGAGTGAATGAGCCAGAAACAGTGACAGGTTCAAATCAGGCTGTCAGGCACATCGAGACGAAAGCATACTTTTCCAGCGACAGGAGGAACAGCAAGATTCGAGGGTGTGTGGGGAAGGAATAGAGGTGATGCTCAGAGCCCATGCAGAAATGTACCAGTCATGCAGATCAGATGAAAATTCGAGTGACCCTGGGGAAAGCCCTAGCTGAGATGAGGTGCTTCTCAGCAGCAGAGCCTGGCCAGGAGGGGAGGGGTGTGGTGGCTAAGGACAGGGGATGGGTGAGCCTGTGTCTGTCCCGGGGGGTGCAGCTGGTCAGTCAAAACAGGGCAGTCTTCTGGGCTGTTTTCCTAGAAATTTTCATTCCTGGATCAGTGAGAGCACTACCTAGGTTCTGTTCTAGTTCCACATGTGACAGAGTCACCCCCGCAGGTGGGGGTAGGCAGACCCTGCAGGCAGCAGTCCCACCTGGCACCACCACATCTCTCGTGCCCTGCTTGTCAGGAGTCCAGCCTGCTGCTTCCCGGTGGAACCTCTGGTCCCTCCTCTCTGGTGGCATGGAGAGCACTTAGTCAGCTGTCCCTAGGCCAGCACCTATAAGGGACAGGGACTGGACGTGCCTCCCTGCCCACCTCCCTTCCCCCAGCCATCTGAGCTGTGGGAAAGGCATCAAATACTTTGCCTCCCTGCCCACCTCCCTTCCCCCAGCCATCTGAGCTGTGGGAAAAGCATCAAATACTTGTCGTCCTTGGACAAGCAGTTTCTACATTTCTTTTGTTGAGTTCATGTCCGCAAGGCACTTTCAAAGAATAATAAAGATAGCAATGACAAGTTGTGCTTACAGAGGACTTTTGCCTTCAGGGCACTTCTACTCCTATTATCTTGTGATTCCCTTAATGGAGGACAAGCACTTGAGGGGGAAGGGGATTGATGGCCCCAGGTGTTATGTGGGCACTCCTGGTGCCTTCTCACCTGGTCACCTGCCCCCCCCCCCCATAGAGAGTCCAACTGTCAAAGGAAGAAAATGAGATTTAGAGATTAAAGCACTTACCTTACCATAGGTGCTTCCCCCCGACCCCCCAGAGACAGATGTAAACTAATCAATACTAATACTAATACACTTGCTCAAGGCAACCCTGCAGTGTCCTCTGTCCCCAGGGTCTGACTTGGCGCTGGGTCACATCTGAAGGCACACTCACGAGAACAAGGAATGAATGACTGAGGCGTCATTGCACCCAGTACTCTGGTCTCTTGGAGGGCATTGTGGGGTGTAGTTGCCAGGTGTACTCCCCATGGCTCCTTCCTGCCTCCAGCACCCCATGCTCACCACCCCCCAAGCCCCATGCTCTCCTTCCCTCTCCATATTCTTCTGGTCACTTAGGCTTTTGCATTGAATACTTACCGGAAGAGTTCTTCCATTCATAGACAGATTTCTGTCCTGTGTCTCTCTCTGCCTACATCGAAAGGAGAATGGGGCAGCCTGGGTGGCGCAGCGGTTTAGTGCCTGCCTTGGCCCAGGGCGCGATCCTGGAGACCCAGGATGGAGTCCCACGTCGGGCTCCCTGCATGGCGCCTGCTTCTCCTCGGCCTGTGTCTCTGCCTCTCTCTCTCTCTCTCTCATATAAATAAATAAAATATTAAAAAAGAAAAAAAAAGAAAGGAAAATGTACAAGAAACATCCAAGCGGTTATACCACCGTTGCCACTGGCTGACAGCAAGTCTGCAGGCAGAGCTGCCAGCCACCTGCTCTGTTTTCCCTGCAGTTTCATCAAATACATACTGTACACCAAACATTCTTTGGTCTTGTATTTGAACTCCTTCCTTTTTTTTAAAGATTTTATTTATTTATGAGAATATACAGAGAGGAGAGAGAGAGGCAGAGACACAGGCAGAGGGAGAAGCAGGCTCCATGCAGGGAGCCTGACGTGTGACTCGATCCTGAGTCTCCAGGATCACACCCTGGGCTGCAGGTGGTGCTAAACCGCTGAGCCACCAGGGCTGCCCTTGAACTCCTTCCTAAATGAACAACATACATCTTCTATGACTTGCCTTTTGGTTACTTTAAGATCACTTTGTCGAGATATAATTCACGCACCGTACAGTTCACGCACAAAAAGTATAGTTTAGTGGTTTTCCTATGTTTGCAGGCTGTGCAAACCCCACTGCAGCCAACCTTAGAGCATTTTCATCACCTCGAAAATAAGCTCCCGTTCTCACCCCCCCGTCCTTGCCTCTCCTAGTGACCAGGAATCTACTTGCCATCTCCAGAGCAGAAAAGACAGGATTGGCCTCTTCTGGCCTTGCCCACGAATGGAATCAGGTGGTCAGCGGTCTTTGGAGACCAGCTGCTTTCACTTAGTGTAATGTTTTCTGAGTTCATCCATGTGGCAGCAGGTCAGTACTGTTTCTTTCTTTTTTTTTTTTTTTTAGTACTGTTTCTTTTTATCACTTTTTACACACTCCCTGGTACGGATGTACCACATTTTGTTTGCCCACCTGTCCGTCGACGGAGACTTGCTTTTTTGAATCTAGCATTATGTGAGATCCATTCCCGCAAATGTGTATAGCTGCTATTCGTTTCCAGCGTAGCCTACACGCTTTAAGCATAGGAGGGGCATTTAGAGAAATGATTTTGCTATAACGGTTCCTGGGGCTCCTCCCTTCTTTCTTGCCATGCCTGTGGCTGGTGGGGCCGGGACTTGCCCTCTGTGAGGAGTGGCAGGATGAGGCTGGTGGAGGTGATGCTTGTATTCACCATCCGGACTCCTCACATCTCCTCATTTGCTGAACTGGATAAACGTAGGTGTCCTTATCTTTTTCCTCATTCAGTTGTGGCTGCCCATAGGTCCAGGTGTCTGTACGGACATATTGATGACATCCACTGCCATAGTGGACCATGTAAGACATTTATCCTTTCCTGCCCTTGGTGACCCACCATGGATACACATCCCTTATTCCTCACCCCCAACAGCTGGCTTCCAAGGCAGGGCCATGGATCCTCTGCCCACCTGGCCCAAGGCCACCACCACAGGGGACATTCCCCTCTCTTTCTGCAGACGGGCTTAGCCTTTGTCTCGTTGTCTGCTCCCATCTCCCAAGGCCTCCCCAGTTCCTTGATTCCTTTGCTGCACAGGAAGCCTGGGAGGTGGTCTTGAGCCTGACCCTTCAGGGAGGATGAAGGATTTCATCGGCAGTCAGGCCTCTTTCCTGGGACTCCTGTCAATTTCAGCGGGACTTTATTTAAACCAGGTGTTCCCCGTGAAACTTAAGGTCTCCTCACTGCACTCATCACCTGTGTATTTAGGGAGCATCTGTAGTGTGCTGGGCATGGAGCATCTGCAGTGAGAGGGAAGAAGAGGGAGAGGGTGCTCAGGAGGGAAAAGACATCGCTTCTGTTCCTGAGCACTGCCAATCTAGTGGGGCCACAAGACTAACATACAGCAAGAAACACAAATAAGAGGGGCACCGGGGTGGTTCAGTTGGTTGAGCGTCTGCCTTCGGCTCAGGTCATGATTCCTGAGTCCTGGGATTGAGTCCTGCCTTGGGATCCTGGCTCTGGGAGGAGTCTGCTTCTTCCTCTACCCCTTCTCCCAGCTGGTGTGCATGCTCTCTCTCTCTCTCTCAAATAAATAAAATAATAAAAAACAAAGTATTAAAAAATCATCATGGGGGTTTCTTATTCTACTAAGCCTTTATTGACACAAATATAAAAATACTATAGTAAATCATTTTCCTAGGAATAAAACGGAAGCACTTGTTGCTCCTGAGACTGAGACATGGACATACCCCTTAATTAGCCTCAGCCTGGCGGGTGTGTGTGGGGGTACTTACTGCTGCTGGAGATGTATGGGGGACTTTGCGGGGTGATGCCTGGGGACTGCCTGGGTGAAGCACGACCCCCCCTCCTGTAGCAGGAAAACGAGTGCCCAAGGAGGAGGCACCCTCCCGGTTTAGGCCCAGGGGTGCTGGGACTGGGGCCTCAGTCCCACGGACAGTCCAAGGCTGTCCGCATTGGCCATGCAAAGCCGGACCAGACCAGCTGGGAGCCAGCACTGCCAGAAAGGAGTAGTTTTCCTTTATCGCCTGCAGTGGGAGCCCAGCAGGGAGAATTTTTGCTGAGAAATGGGTAGTAAGTGATTTTTCTTCTGTGGTAAGAACAAGCTTGCAAAGACTCATTCCAATGGGCTTCCAGATGCTCGAGTGGCAGCTGCAGAGGGAGCCCTGCCTCGCCTCCCTCCACTGGCTCTGGCCATTGGGCTTCATCCTCTCCAGTTAACCCCGGCCTCAGAAACACAATATGGGCCCTGGGAGAGCCTTCTGTGGGGGCCCAGCCCTCCGGCCCTGATGCACAACCCCCTGGCTCGGTCCCACCTCAGCTTCGTGTGCTTTCAGGGCAAGCCCTGAGCGGGAGCCTTCTCAGCCAACCTCCACGTAGCCCAGAGCTTTCACTTCCCATGCCCTCTGCAAAATGTAGCTGCCATGACCCACCAGCACCTTGCACAATTTTGCTCCCATAGCTGACCTATATTTTCACCAAGAATCAGTTGCTTTTAAACCTGGTTATGCTAGTTGAAGTTGTAATTGCATTTTATATATAATTTAATTAATATTATGTAAACTGATAAAACTTGAGTGCAAAAACTTTTCTTGGAAAATGAACCTAAATGCCTGGGAAGGATTAACCTAAAACAAGTCATACAAAAAAAAAAAAAAAAGGAAGAAAGAAAAGAAAGAAAAAAAACAGAAGTCAGTGGGAGTCTGAAAGATAGGTTGGGGAAACCACATTGAAAAACCAGGGTTCGGGATCCCTGGGTGGCGCAGAGGTTTGGCGCCTGCCTTTGGCCCAGGGCAAGATCCTGGAGACCCGGGATCGAATCCCACGTCGGGCTCCCGGTGCATGGAGCCTGCTTCTCCCTCTGCCTGTGTCTCTGCCTCTCTCTCTCTCTCTCTCTCTCTCTCTGTGACTATCAGAAAGAAAGAAAGAAAGAAAGAAAGAAAGAAAGAAAGAAAGAAAGAAAGAAAGAAAGAAAGAAAAAAAAGAAAAACCAGGGTTCTGGGCAGCCCCTGTGGCGCAGCGGTTTGGCGTCGCCTGCAGCCCAGGGCGTGATCCTGGAGACCCTGCATTGAGTCCCACGTCAGGGTCTTTGTATGATGCCTGCTTCTCCCTCTGCCTGTGTCTCTGCTTCTCTCTCTCTCTCTCTCTCTCTCTCTGTCTCTATGAATTAAAAAAACAAAAACAAAAAAACGAAACAAAACAAAACAGGGTTCTGGGGCACCTGGGTGGTTCAGCTGGTTAAGCTTCGGATTCTTGGTTTTGGTTCAGGTCATGATCTCGAGGTCATGAAATCAAGCCCAGTATCAGGCTCCACACTCAGCAAGGAGTCTGCTGGTGATTCTTCCTTTGCCTCTGCCCCTCCAGCTCATGGTTTCTCCCTCTCAAATAAATAAAACTTAAAAAACAAACAAAAAATGGAGCACCTGGGTGGTTAAGTCGGTTATGTGTCTGTGTTTGGCTCAGGTCATGATCTCAGGGTCCTGGAATCCAGCTCTCTCTCTCTCTCTTTTTTTTTTTTTTTTTTTGGCTTCCTGCTCAGCGGGGAGTCAGCTTCTCCCTCTGCCTTTCCCCTCCACTTGTGCTCTCTTTCAAATAAATAAATAAAATTTTTAAAAGAAAGAAAAAGAAAAAAGAAACACCAAGGTTCTGAAGGCAGCCAGCCTCCCTTCACTAATGAAATGTGGCAACTGGAAATCTCAAGGATAAATTATAGGAAAGCTTCCCATAAGAAAGAGGACTCAAAGCTCCAGATGGCAAATCTACATACAAAGAAAGGCCTTGACTCCACACTAAAAGGTTGGAGGAATATTTCTGTGATTTACATAAAAATTTACATAAAAATAAAATGCTTAGGACACATCATTTTCAGTGGTTTCCCTCTGTTTTGGGTAGCACACTCCCAGGTTTGTGTTGGATCAGAGGGGTGGCAACATGGTGTCCACTCCTGATGTGGCCACAGCTCAGTGAGAGCGGGGCCCTGGGCAGCCTGTGGAATGGGGTGTTGGCTCCTCATCTGAGAGGAAGGCCAGCCTTGGGTGGGATGTTACAGCTGTGGGGGCCACCCCTCTCTTGAAGCTGGGTTCCTTCCTGGTCACTGGTGCAAAGTCTGCTCCTACTCAGGCATGGGGCAGCATGAAATCAAGGACTGGACATGTTTCTGTGCTCCCCACCCCCCGCCTTTCCATAGTGCCAGGCACAGAGTAGGCCCTCAACTAATGCTGGCCTGGGAATGAATACATGAAAGTGTCTCATGATCTCGAGAGGTTACCAGGGTGTGCGAGGTTTTTTTTAAAAAAAGACTTTACTTTCTTTAGAGCATTTTGCAGCAAAATTGAGAGGGAGAATAGAGTACCCATTTACCTAACTCCTGGTGCATGGCCTCCCCCATTACCAACATCCCCACCAGACAGGACATTTGCTCAGTTGTGAACCTACATTGACACACTAGAACCACCCAAAGTTCAGTATACATTAGGGATTGCTCTTGGTGTCTCTCATTCTGTAGGTTTTTGGGGAGGTGCATGATGACATGCATGCATCAGTGTAATATCATACAGAGTATATTTATAGCACTAAAAATCCTCTGTACTCCCCCATCTGGGTCCCCTCCCCCCACCAGCCACCCCTGATCTTTTGTCTCCACGGCTTTGCCTTTTCCAGAATGTCAGAGACATGGAATCCTGCAGCCCGTGACCTTTTCAGACTGGCTTCTTTCACTTATGCAATATGCATTTCGGGTTCCTCCGGTCTCTTCATGGCTTGATGGCTCCTTTCCTGTCAGCGCTGAATATTAGCCCATTGTCTGGGTGGACCACGGTTTATTTATCCACTCACCCACTGAAGGACGCCTTGGGTAGTTACGCAGAAAGCTGCTATAAACATCTATGTGCAGGTTTTCATGCAGACATAAGTTTTCACTTCCTTTGGGGAAATGCCACAAAGCGCAATTGCTCACATGGTAAGTGTATGTTTAGTTTTATAAGAAACCAGCAAATTGTCTCCCAAAGTGGCTGCACCCATTTGCATTCCCACCAACAGTGAGTGAGACTTCTGGTTGCTCCACATCCTTGCCAGCACTTGAGGTCCTCAGGGCTCCACGTTTTGGCCCTTCTAATAGGTGAGCAGTGATGTCTCACTGTTCTTTTAATTTGCATTTCCCTGAGGACACGTGATGAGCAGCTTGTCATGTGCTTCTTTGCCATCTATTTACCTTCTCTGATGAGGCGTGGTTACCTGTGTTTTAATGTTTGGATCAACATCCCCTGAAGGTAGAGGAAGAAGAGGTGTCCTAAGCTCTCTCCCTGAAGCTGCCTGGAGCCCAATAGCTACAGATTTTTTTTTTTTTTAAGGGTTTTATTTACCTGAGAGAGGGAAAGTTTGTGCAAATGGAGAGAGGAGCAGAGGGAGGAGATCAAGCCGACCGTACAGGGAGCCTGATGCAGGGCTCCATCCCAGGACCCCAAGCTCAGACACTAAACAGACTGAGCCATCCAGGCGTCCTGCTACTGGCGTTTACCTGTTCTGTTTGACTTCTCACCGGGGGCATCCCCCACTCCCTTGATTCAGCATGTAGAGCCTAGGAACTAATTTCGGTATGAAGTGCTAAACAAAAAGGCAGAACAAATATAAGGTATTGGTATATAAAGTACCAATGGAGGGGTACCTGGGGGCTCAGTCAGTGAAGCATCTGCCTTTGGCTCAGGTCATGATTTCAGGGTCCTGGGATGGAGCCCTCACTGGGCTCCCTGCTCAGGGGAAAGTTTGCTTCTCCCTCTGCCCCTCCCCCTGCTCATGCTTTCTCTCTCTCTCTTTCTCTCTCTCTCTTTCAAATAAATAAAATAAAATCCTTGAGAGCAGTCATTTGCATTATAATATAATATTATATATTATTATGTTATTATATTACTTTACTTCAAAGTAAAGTCAACAGAAATGGCTTAAAAAGTAATCTCTAGTGCTTTAAAAATGCCATGCAATTTACAGTTAAAAATATTTTCTGGGGATCCCTGGGTGGCGCAGCGGTTTGGCGCCTGCCTTTGGCTCGGGGCACGATCCTGGAGGCCTGGGATCGAATCCCACGTCGGGCTCCCTGCATGGAGCCTGCTTCTCCCTCTGCCTGTGTATCTGCCTCTCTGTCTCTCTCTGTGTAACTATCACGAATAAATAAATAAAATCTTTTAAAAAAAAAAAAAAAAAAAAAAAATATTTTCTGGGGGCGCCTGGGTGGCTCAGGCAGTTAGCATCTGCCTTTGGCTCGGGTCATGATTCCAAGGTCCTGGGGTTGAGTCCCATGTTGGGCTTAGCTGGGAGTCTGCCTCTCCCTCTCCCTCTGCTTCTGCTCTCTTTTTCTCTCTCTTAAATAAATAAATCTTCAAAAAATATTTTCTGAACTTAAGATGATTAAGGCCAAGTCTGGTCAGATCAGTGAATGTTTGTGCGTGTACATGCCTGTGTGTGTGTGTGTACGTGTGTGTGTACATGTGTATGTGTGTGTGTGGGTTCCTGCCCAGCTTTTGCTTCCTCTCCTGACGTAAGCTCCCAGACATCAGAGATTCAGCCACCTGCACCTGAGGCTACGTCATCCCCTTGTGAGCCTGGCTTAACTGTAAAATGGACAAAATATGACTACGGTGCAGGCCTGTCGGGAAGATACATGTGTGGTGGTCTGAATAAGGGCCCCCGAAGATGTCAGACCACAAGCCTTGAAACTTGTAATTTTTACTGTGCTTGGGAAAAAGGACCTTTGTAAACATGATTAAGTTAAACGTCTTGGGAAAAAAAAAAAAAAGTTAAACGTCTTGGGATGGGGAGTTGAGCTCCCTGGAACTCCCCGGCTGGGCCCTAAATGCAACCACGTGCGACCTGGTAAGAGGGAGGCAGATGGAGACGTGGGCACGCAGGGGAGCAGCCAGTGTGGAGCTGGAGGAGGGATGTTGAGGACCGGCAGGACATGGCCAGCAGCCAAGGACTTCTCTCCCCGAGCCTCTGGAGGGAGCGCAGCCCTGCCTGCCTGGAGTTCGCTCCAGGGATACTGATTTTGGATGTCTGGCCTCCAGAACTGGGAAGGAATAAGTTTCTGTTGTTCTAACCGCTGGGTTGGTGTAGTTTATTATAGCAGCCCTCCTGGTTTGAATTATCACCCCAACCACCTGCTTTGTGACTTTGGGTGAATTACTTCATCTTAGGCGAAGCTAGTTTTTCACGAGATGAGCCAATGTGAAGTGCTTAGGTAGGGCAGGGCTGCCCACTGGGCGCTGTTGGCACCGGGGCGGGGTCCTTCTTTTGCTTCCTCTCATCAGGTGTGGGGCTGTGCTGTACCTTGTAGGGTGTTTGGCAGCACCCTTGGCCTTTACATCCTCCATACCATAGTACCCTCCACGAGAGTGGTTGTAGGCAAATTATGCCTCGTTGAGAACCTCTGGAATAGAGCCTAGCTCATAGCGCTCAGCAGACAGTAAATATTGTTATTTGCCGAATGAATGGGTCACTTTGGGAGGAGGTAGAGCATGGTGCTTGAGAGCGTGGGTCAGACTGCCTGGGTCCCCATCCATGTACAGCCATCTCCTGGCTCACATTTGGTGCCTCATGCACCTGTAAAAAGGGGAAATAATATCTAAGCCAAGATTCCATGTTTTCTTCTTCTTCTTCTTCTTCTTCTTCTTCTTCTTATTATTATTATTATTATATTTTAAAGATTTTATTTATTTATTCATGAGAGACACAGAAAGAGAGGCAGAGACATAGGCAGAGGGAGGAGAAGCAGGCTCCGTGCAAGGAGCCCAATGCAGAACTTGATTCTGGGAATCAGGGATCAGGCCCTGAGCCAAAGGCAGATGCTCAACCACTGGGCCACCCAGGCTTCCCTATTTTATTATTTTTAATAGGATTTTTGTTTAAGAGAGAGAGAGAGCATGAGGGGGGACAAGGTGCAGAGGGAGAGGGAGAAGCAGATTCCCCACTGAGCAGGGAGCCTGACTCAGGGCTTGATCCCAGGACCCTGAGATCATGACCTGAATGGAAAGCAAACGCTTTACCAACTGAGCCACCCAGGTGCCCCCAAGGTTCCATGTTTAATAGTAAGGACAAGACACTAAGGACCCTCTGTGGGGTACTGACCAGGCACTATGCATGTGCTGGGAGCCGATGATTGTGCTGTCTGAGGCTTCAGAACTGCGTAGGAATGCAGACAATAAAATATGGACAGGAGCCCACGGGGCCATGACTCAGTGCACTGATGGTACAGCCACAGACACAGCACAGGTTCGGAAATGTTCCCTTTCTTTCTTATTGCAAAAGCAGGCCTGCGTTGGGCAGCCCAGGGTGATAGTTGCACCACCAGTCATAAAGCTGTGGTTCACAGCAGAGGAGAAGTGTTGGAGGGAAGCACATGACCTCCTCTAAGAGATGTCCTAGAGGTCCTGTCCTTCTCGTGGACCCAGATGTCATCAGGCCACACTAACAGTGAGACACTGTTAATGGGGTGTTTAGCTGAGAACATTGCTAGAAACACAAACTAATTCTGGACTTTCTTACTAAAAGAAGGGGGAATGGATGTTAGGTTAGCATATCTTGTCACAAAGCAGGTGGGTGATACTTCCCAGGTGAATAAAGATCCCACTACTAAATCTGGTGACTTTACAGAAGAATCCTGAAGTTCAAAGCTGCAAGCCAATGAGGTATGCCTAGGTGATCATTTGGAAGGGGAGAAGGAGGAAGAGCAAGTAAGCTTCCCGGTTGCCAAAATAGTCCTCCAACTCATATTCAGACTCAATTTTCCCGTCTAGCCTCAAACCATGACCTGATTAGTATCCCATCCATGCCCCTTCTCCAACACAACCATAACATCACTCATGATTATAACACTAACCCCAATTTTAGTCGTAAATCCACTCCACCATGAACCTAATCTTAACCCTAACCCTAATCCAGCCCTAACTCCAATATGACCGTATGCTAATCCTCCTCTGAGATGAGGCCTGACCTTACACTGATCCTAATCCCTGTTTCAACCACAACACCACCCCACCAGAATTCTTGCCCTTCCTCTAACCTTAATCCTAATCCCAACCTCAGAGAACCTAATCCCAACCCTCACTTTAACTCTTAAACCCACCCACAATTCCAACCTTATATCAGGTCCTCCAGAGAAATGGAACCAACTGAGTGTGTCATATTAAAGTGTATTTTAAGGAATTGGCTTATGTGGTTATAGAGGCTGGTTAGTCCAAAACCTGCAGGGCAGGCGGGCCTAGAGATCCAGGAGGAGTCGATGCTGCAGGTCAGGTCTGAAGGCCACATGCTGCAGAATTATCTCTTGCTTAGGGAAGGTCAGTCTTTTGGTCTATGTGGGCCTGCACCTCATTAGACAAGGCCCACCCACATTATGGAGAACAATCTGCTTTACTTAAAGTCCCTAATTTAAATGTTAATGTCATCTAAAAACATTCACAGAAACATTCAGCAGAATGTTTGACCACATACCTGGGCACTGTGGCCCAGCCGGGTTGACACATAGGATTAGCCATTAGCAAACTCAAGGTAAATTACAACCCTAATCCTAATCTCCTCCCCAAAAAGAGCCCATTCTCTCTTCCAAGCTGCCTTTGCCTCTGCAGATTGGCTGGTTTACAGGATGCAAGGAGCCAGAGAGGTTGGTGACATGAGTGTGGACACCACGGGCCTCATGCAGCCAGCCTGCCTTGACACAGAAGGGCTACTGGCTAGCCAGGGGAGTGGATGGCAGGACGACAGAAGGAGTGGGATCTGCTCAGACCCTTGGCACACCAGGTAGTATGAACACTGGTGATGTTTACTGTATAAGGAGAAAGTTCAGAATATGATTTCACAGATTTGGCCTTCATGTCGAGTTTAAGTACAATTGCAGTGAATTACACTGATTTCTATTTCACTGGCTTGGATTTAGTGGATTTTGAATTCATCTTCTAAATGTATGTAAATTATCCACTCTGCTCCCCAAATCCAGCAATTTGTGTGAGAGGACTGTGGTGTTTTCCTTGACGACTGTGATTTCTGGAGGAGGACTTTGTACCAGCTCCTGCCAGCGCTGGCTCCCTGGCATGGGCCCAGCAGAAGATTCAAATGGGAATGAAAGAGCATCAGTGAAATTCATAGGAATGAGGAATACTTCTCAGAGAGTGGAGGAAAAGCAACGGACAGTCCTGCTGCTGGACAGTTCAGCAGGTACTTCAGATACACGTGGGGGGTGGGGTTGACACTGCAGGAGAGGAGCTGGAGAGCCAGGGTTACCAGGCTTGGGGGTCAGGGACCTGGGGAGGGCAACACACAGATCCCTTGCACTCATCTTCTGCCTCAGTGTGACCACATCAGCTGTCTTCATTTTATGAGAAAGGGTGACCCTCCAGTGTGAGTCCAGACCCCATGGGAAATGGGGTGCATTCCACCATGGACCTCTCTCTCATCACACCACTGGGGTATTGGAACTGGCGGCTCCCATTGACTCACCAGCACCTGCTACATGTGTGTCTCCAATTCTGCTGTTAAGCTGGTCATCTGAAATCTCTCCAGGTGGAGTATTTGCTCCATGGAGGTGGGGCAAATGCTCCACATCTGGATGTTTCTCCCTGGCAAGCTGCTGATGAACATTTATCAGCACACCACTGCCCCACCCCCACACCCCACTCTCTCATCCCTTCTTTCTTCCTAATCCTTCAGGAGGTCAGAGGCCCAGTGAGCTTGGGTACAAGAATCACTTACAGGTGAGCCCTTGGAGGCACAGAATGGGCTCAGAGGCAGGACAGGATAATGGGCAGATTATATGGAGAGCAGGGCTGCACACAGACAATGTCCAACACAGCCCACCATCCCATTTCATCCCCAAAGCCCACTGTGTTTTTTTTTTTAATATTTTTATTTATTTATGATAGTCATCACAGAGAGAGAGAGAGAGAGAGAGAGAGGCAGAGACACAGGCAGAGGGAGGAGCAGGCTCCATGTACTGGGAGCCCGATGTGGGATTCGATCCCGGGTCTCCAGGATCGCGTCCTGGGCCAAAGACAGGCGCTAAACCGCTGCGCCACCCAGGGATCCCAGCCCACTGTGTTTTAAGGATCACATCCCCACTTGCCATATTGCAAAGTTCGTTGTTTACCATCTGTCTCTGTAACCAGAATGGAAGATCCCTGGGAGAAGGGATTGCTTTTCTCCTCTTAAATGCCTCTGGCACTTGGACAGCTAGCAAATGCTCGCTTTCACTGAATCAAAGAGAACTGAGGGGCAGCCGGGGTGGCTCAGCAGTTTAGTACCGCCTTCAGCCCGGGGGGGGTGGTTGGGGGGAGTGGGGGGTGATCCTGGAGACCGGGGAACAAGTCCCATGTTGGCTCCCTGCAAGGAGCCTGCTTCTCCCTCTGCCTGTGTCTCTGCCTCTCTGTGTGTATCTCTCATGAATAAATAAATAAAATCTTAAAAAAAAAAAAGAGAGAGAACTGGGCAGGATGTAAGTGTAAGGTGTAAGAGGAGCTGGAAGCGGCGGGTCACACAGGGGAGGGATTCCACATCATGTGGCATACGGGACACCTGCGGAGACTGGAAGGAAAGGTCCAGCAGATGGCTGGAAACAGGGCAGAGCTGGAGATACAACTTCCTCCGCTGCAGCGCCTTGAGGACGCCGGGCTGCTGGAGGTCCTGGCAAGACCGTGGAGGGGACGAGTCCTGATGACCACTCTGCAGAGGTGAGGTGTGGAATTTAAGGGAGGAGCATTTCAGGGAGAAGGAGATGAGTGATCCCCAGGAGAACTGGCATGTAGTCAATGCTCCATCAGGGTTTGTGCAGAATGAGCTCTAAGGGATGCTTGAGGCATGGCCCCCAGACTGTCTGATGGGGAAGAAATGACTTGTGACCAACATGAGTCATTTCTTTCTTTCTTTCTTTCTTTCTTTCTTTCTTTCTTCTTTCTTTCTTTCTTTCTTTCCTTCCTTCCTTCCTTCCTTCCTTCCTTCCTTCCTTCCTTCTTCTTCTCTTCTTCCTTCCTTCCCTCCTCCTGCCTTCCTTCCTTTTCTTCTTCTTCTTCTTTCTCTTTCTTTTCTTTCTTTCTTTCTTTCTTCTTCTTTCTTTCTTTTTTTTCTTTCTTCTTCTTTCTTTCTTTTTCTTTCTTTCTTCTTCTTTCTTCTTTCTTTCTTTCTTTCTTTCTTCTTTCTTTCTTTCTATTTTATTTATTTATTTGAGAGAGGATGAGAGTGAGAGAGATCACAGAGGGAGAAGCAGACTCTTCACTGAGCAGAGACCCTGACGTGGGGCTCGATCCCAGGACCCTAGAATCATGACCCGAGCCACCCAGGCACCCAACATGGGTCCTTTCAATGCAGTGGTGAACAGCCGAATTCCAGTGAGCTGAGGAGTGAATGGACTGCTTTGGAAATTAAGTAAGATACTACTGTATAGGTGGAACTTGAAAATATGCTAAGTGAAAGCAGCCAGTCACAAAAGACCATCTACCATCTGAGTGCATTGATACGAGATGTCCAGAACAGGTGGATCTGTGGAGACAGAAAGTGGATTAGTGGTTGCCTGGTGCTGAGGAGGTTGAGAGACACAGGCAGTGACTGCTGGCAGGTGCACTGGTTCCTTGTGGGGGTGATGAGAATGTTCTAACATTGGCTGGTGGTTGCACAGTTCTCTGAACATACTAAAAGCCATCAAATTGCACACCTTCCATAGGTGAATCATATTGTATGTGAATCATAGTTCAATAAAGCGGTTATATCAACATTTATTAGGAAATATTTCCCTTACAAATACATACCCTATGTTTCCTCTACTCTGAGGCACCATTGATTGCCAGAAGCATCATTATTTTATCTGCCACAGAGAAAGATAGCGCCTACCACATAAATTATGGCACAAGGCTATTTTGTTCTTAGCACGCTGTGAGATGCATCCCAATTTCAGAGAGATTAAATTTTAAAAATGTGTGTCTTAGAATCAATGAAACAAGATACACAGCATACATATGTAGTTGTGGAGGAGGCAGGTGTGGGTGGATCTAGGCAGTGAACTAGACAAGTCTAATAGAATGAGCCCTGGTACTTCCCACAGCACACTTGTGCCCTTTATGCATCCCTCCCCCTGCTGTGACATCATCTTCCTTTATGCACCCTCCTCCCCCTGCTGTGATGTCATCTTCCTTTATGCATCCCTCCCCCTGCTGGGACATCATCTTTTTTTTTCTTTTTTAATGTGGTATAATAATACCATCTTTTGCTGTATCTATTTTTAAGATGAATAATTCATAACATAAAATTTACCATTAGACTGTTTTTAAGTGTACAGTTTGGCGACATGAAGCATATTCATACTGTTGTGCAACCGTCACACCCATCCATCTCCAGAACTTTCTCCTTACCCCAAACTGAAACCAAAGAAGCTGAAATAAATCATAACTCCTCTTTCCTTGCTTCCCCAGTCCCTCGTAACCACTGTTCTACTCTGTCTCTATGAATGTGACCACTCATATGAGTGGAATCACACATTATTTGTCCTTCTGTGACTGGCTTTTTTTTCCCACTGAGCAGGATGTCCTCAAGGTTCATCCGTGTTGGAGCAGGTGTCAGATTTCATTCCTTTTTATTTTTATTTTTTTATTTTTATTTTTTTTATTTATGATAGTCACAGAGAGAGAGAGAGAGAGACAGAGGCAGAGACACAGGCAGAGGGAGAAGCAGGCTCCATGCACCGGGAGCCTGATGTGGGATCCGATCCCGGGTCTCCAGGATCGCGCCCTGGGCCAAAGGCAGGCGCCAAACCGCTGCGCCACCCAGGGATCCCTCATTCCTTTTTAAAGTTGAATAATATTCCACTGTAGATATGCGCCATACACTTTGCTTGTCCACTCATCTGTCGATGGGTATGCGTGTTGCTTCCTTTTGGCTATTATGAATCATGCTGCTGTGAAACATAGATGTACAAACACCTGTTGGGGTCCCTGCTTGCTTGCTTTCTCTCTCTCTCTCTCTCTTTCTTTTTAAAAGATTTTATTTATTTATTTGCGAGAGACACAGAGAAAGGCAGAAATACAGGCGGAAGGAGAAGCAGACTCTCTGTAGGGAGCCCCATGTGGGATTCAATCCCAGGACCTGGGATCATGACCAGAGCCACCCAGCTGTCCCAAGGTCCCTGCTTTCAATTCTTTTGTGTACATACCCAGAAGTGAAATTGTGGAATCATATATAATTCCATGTACAATATTTTGAGGAACTGCTATATGGTTTTCAGTAGTGGCTGACACCATTTTCTCCACATCCAGGGAGGGTCCCAATTTCTCCACATCCAGGCCAACATTAGTTATGTTTTTTAAAGATTTTATTTATTTATATGAGAGAGAGAAAGCATGAGCAGGGGGAAGGCCAAGGGAGAGAGAGAAGCAGACTCCCCAATGAACAGGGAACCCAATGCGGGATTGGATCTCAGGACCCAGAGATCATGACCCGAGCTGAAGGCAGAAGCTTGAGCCACGGAGCCACCCAGGCACCCCTAACACTTGTGATTTTAATAGCCATCCTAGTGAGGGTGACTGCCATCCTGATTTTGAGCTTTCAATTCTTAGTAGTTTTACTAAACGTATGTACCTCTAAACAACACATTGTTTAATTTTGCAAGTTTTAAACCTTTATTTCAAGAATTCAGTTATTCGCGGAGCATCTGCTGGGTGCAGGCAGGCAGCAGGTGTCGGGGAGACACGGTGGACGGGATGGGGGAGCCCTGCCCTCGGGGGTGGAAGCCTGCTGGGCAATTCCCAGCAGGGACTCGCTCCAAATCCGCCGCGTGGCCCGTGAGGACCCATCTCCAGGGGGGCGGGGAGGGCTTCTGAAGTTTGATGGTAAAGAAGCATCGCAGGGAATGGCCCTGCGGAGGGCGAGAAGGCTTTTGGGGAAGAGGAACTCGCCCTCAGCCCGGGGAACAAGGGAGAGGGGCGAGGTGCAGATGCCGGGTTCCCGAGGCTGCGGGGCAGGGGGGGGAGGGGGGGTGCGGCTGGCTGAGTCCGGGACCCCTGCCCTTGCGCGGCCGCGGCTCTGGGGGGTCGCCTCTGCACCCCCCGCCCCCGCCCAGTGCTCCTCCGCCGCGCAGCCCACCCGGGGAGCCTGGGCAGGACCTCCAGATCCGCGGGGCCCGGGAGCGCGGAGGCCGGGGGCGGAGAGAGGGGGCGGGGGCGCCTGCAGCCGCGGTCTCTCACCCCCCCCCCCCTCCCGCAGCACGCCTGGAGGAGCCGCTCCGCCCACCCCTCAAGCTGCCGCCTGGTCACCCTCCGCCGCGTTCTATTGATAGGCCCCCGGAGCTCGTTCCGCCTCGGCGCCCAACCAGGTGGAGTCTATTAAAAAGCTCCTCCGGCAGACTGCGGGGCTGGAGGGGGGTGGGGGCTGCGGGCAGGATGGGCTCAGGCCCCCCCTCCCGGGGGCAGACTCTGCCCGTCTCCAGGGCCGGTAAAGCCATCAGAAACCACCCAAGTGCCATTCTGATGGAGATGATGATACTGACTTGTCTCTTCCCACCACTGCCCTTGGCATTGAGAGAAGATCGCCCTTCTCAGAGACAGGAGGCATTCCCCTTGCGAGGAGGGTCTTAAGGAATAAAACACCTACATTAAAACACCGGCGGACTCCTCCAGAGTCCTTCGGGGAGCAATGACCCCAGGGAAGGTTCTAGAAGATGCTGGGAAGCAGCCCCCATCACTGAGTAGAGTTATGAGCGAAGGAAGTTGAGGGGATGGACCACTGCTCCTCTTGGGAGCCGTTTCCTCCCCGTTGCGAAGTGGTGGAGGGACAGACTGCTGGGAGCTGCAGGGGTCACTTTTGTCCCTTTGACCTGGGGGCAGCAGTCGGCAGACTACAGCTGTGGGAGCTCTCTGAGCTTTACAGCTGTGCTTCTCTTCCTCTGTGGTTTGACAGATCTGTTGTACCTGCTGCCACCCCATCAAAAACAGCAGCCAACTGTGGTCATGGTCTAAGGCAGCGGCAGCCGGGAGTGGGGGGAGTGGGGAGGGAGGCAAACCAGAGCCTCTTGGGGTCCCCATCAGAGGTGAGATGGGGAGGGCAGTTGAAAGCCTTTTTGCTCAGGTGAGACAGGCCCAGGGTTGCTGAGGCCTCTAATACTCCTTGGTGGGGTCCTGCTGCTCCATCCACCAGGCACAGGGGGCACCTCGTTCCAGCCCCCTGGCACTCTCTCTGCTGCTCTTCTTGCCAGCTTGGAAAGGCAGTTGGCCCCTTGCAGGTGCAAGGCCTCGGCTGGAGTGCAACACCCCTGGGGTGCTTCGGGATCTATGCTTGTGGAGGATGAGGGACCCAGGAGGCTCAGAAACTACTATGCCAGGTTCCTAAGCCCCCAGGTGGAAGCGGGATCAGGGTCTCAGCACTTCTACCATGGGCTCTGGGGCAAGGCCTGCAGTCTGAGGGCGGCCCATGGCCTGCTCTCATCAGATCCACACATGTGTTTGGTTTTTTTCCATTGCATTCGTTGCCAGTATGAAAAATCTGGGAGATTTCAGTCAAAATCCAGAGTCCCAACTTCTTTGACAAACCAGAAGATCTGGCATAATAGTGTCCACTTTCTGGAAGGATGGGAGCCCTGGGGGACTGAGCCACACCTACCCCTCTAGCAATAACCGGCGTGGTGAGAGCTCTGACCTGTGCCAGGCACACTTGCCAAGAGATTCTTTCACCCCCAGGACCTGCCCCTCCTGGTTGGGGTCTTGGCCTGAAGCCTGCTGGCTTCAGTTTGCAAGCCTGCTGAGGGAAGGGGGGTGTAGGAGGATTAGGGGCAGGTAGGAGATGGAAGGGAGAGGAAGAGGGGGGAGGTGGAGGGGAATGGGAGGAGGTAGAGGAGGAGCTGCTGCCTGTTGGGGGAGACCAGCCCCATTGGCTTGTCCCCTGGGCCGCTGCCCTGGGCTGATAAACGAGTACATCTCCCCAGCACCAGCTGCTTCTAGATTCATTTTAATCTCACTTTCACCACTTGGCAACGGCCATCCCCCTCTACCTCCTCTGTACTGCTCTTTGTCACTTCCAAGTGGCAGTGCCTTTGTGATCTGGCTTCTGGGAGGGCAGAAGAGCTCCCTGACCAGGGCCAGGCCTACTGGCCAAGGATGAAGCAGGGGCAGGATGGGCAGGGAGCTTGCGGGGGGCCCTGCTGCTGTCACCTCTGGAAGCTCTCCAGGGAAAGCCTTGATGGGCTCTCAGTTTGCAATGCAGCCTTGATTTCAGGAAGGCATTTGAAAGTGGTCTCAGGCCCTTGAAATGTGGGCCAGCAGATAGCAGTGTTGCGTGGGTCATTGATAGGGCTAATGTGCACTAGAAGGAGAACAGAAAATATGCTGTGCTGCCCATTTATAGGATTGAGATTAAGAGCTGTGGCCCCTGGAGACAAGCAGACCCAGGTTTGTTTGTTTGTTTATTTATTTATTTATTTATTTATTTATACATACCCAGGTTTAAATACAGGCTCTGGGAAGCCCGGGTGGCTCAGCGGTTTAGTGCTGCCTTCTGCCCAGGGTGTGGTCCTGGAGACCCGGGATTGAGTCCCACACTGGGCTCCCTGCATGGAGCCTGCTTCTCCCTCTGCCTCTCTTTCTCTCTGTATCTCCCATGAATAAATAAATAAAAGCCTTAAAAAAATTTAAAAAAATACAGGCTCTGCCACTTATTAGCCTTGTGACCGCAGGTGGACTGCTGGCACTGCCCAGGGGTCTAGTTTCCTCATCTATAAAGTGGGGATAAAGATGATACTGTCTTGTAGGGTTGTTGTGAGGCTTAAATGGCCTAATGCCCAGGAGGGCACTCAGTGCACATCACTGACAGTGACCGGCTTCCTCAAGTGGCATTACTATGGGAGAATGGGCACAGAGAGCAAAGCAGGAAGGCCCAGTGGTGTTCTCCAGTTAAGGTGCTGTTATGTCTGCCTCACTGCTACAGACACTACACTCTGTCATCCACTTGGGACAGAGCCAGATGGCAGATGGAGGGTCACAGGGTCTCAGGTCCCCCTGGACACTCAGGGCCCGTGTCAGTGCTTGGCTTTGCAATTAAGAGGGACGAGTGGAGTGTCTTTCTTCAAAAGAGAATTAGTTGTTCTTTTCCCTTGGAGTCCCGACCTTCAAGCTCCTGACACATAACAAATGCTCAATAAATGTTGATCCATTGAGAAGAAAGAGGCCTGAGTGGGATGGGGGCTGGCATCTCCAAGCAACTTGGAGGCCTGTTCTAATGGTGGCAAGGCCAAGAGGGCTTCCCCATGCAGCTAGCCTCAGTCCCCAAAGATATCCCATGGCCCTTAGTATAATTATCAAAGTAATATATGTACAGTGTTAAAAAAAATCAAGGGATCCCTGGGTGGCGCAGCGGTTTGGCGCCTGCCTTTGGCCCAGGGCGCGATCCTGGAGACCCGGGATCGAATCCCACGTCGGGCTCCCGGTGCATGGAGCCTGCTTCTCCCTCTGCCTGTCTCTCTTTCTCTCCCTCTCTCTGTGACTATCATAAATAAATTAAAAAAAAATTAAAAAAAAATCAAGCGGTAGTAAAAAAGCTTACAATGAAAACAATGGATCCTGTCTTTTCCTGTCCCACTCCCCAGAGGCAGCTCTGAATGTCCATCAAGTGGTCAATGAATGCTGGGTAGTAGCAGCAAAAGGATGAAGAATCTCTTTATGTACCAATATAAAATGATCTTGGGATATGCTAGGTGCAAAAGATAAGGGGTGGATGAGTTTGCACAGCATGCTGCTAGTTACAGAAAAAGAGATGTATGTGTGTCTTAGTGCTCTGGGAAGTCATGGCTGACCATGTCATTGTGGGCAGGGGGCCAAAGGAGTGAGCAGTGAGGACTGTGTGGACCTGTGTTGTATATGCAGACTCGTGTGTGAGGTTCTAAGAGAAACGGATTGTATTTGTGGTCTCCCAGGGAAGAGAGCTGGTTGGCTAGGGAATGGGTGGGAGGGAGTCACTAATACTCTTTATATATTTTGGATTGCTTATCAGAAAATGAAATTGTAATCGCTTCTTGGTGGCGAATAGAACATAGGGTGATTCCAATGATCCCAGCCTCCTGGAATTCACACCCTTTGATGTGGCAAAGGCAATGGAGTGTTGCCACCATGTTTATAATTGTAGAAGGCCCCATTGTAGCAAACTGGAGCAAGAGGTTCTCCTTATGGCCTGGACAAAGTCAGTGGCCATGGTGAAGAAGTCCACATGGCAAGGAACTGTGGTAGCTTCTGGGGACTTTGTGTAGCCTGCAGGTCTGTCTGATGGCAGTAAAAAGCTGGGCTCTTAGTCACTCAACCACAAAGATATGCTACTGTGGACAAACTGAATGAGTTTGGGAGAGAATTTTTCCTAGATCGAGCCATTGGATGAGAATGCAGCCCAGATGAGGCTTTGGTTGGAGCCTGATGAGCCTGCAGAGGATCCACGCGAGCCTCCTGACCCAGGGAAACTGCGAGATCATGACCATCTGTGGTTTTCAGCTGCGAAGCTTGTGGTCATTTGTTATGTAGTACTGGGAAACTAATAATACACTCTTGGAGCTATTTCTTCTGGTATTTGCCTCTGTATTTCTAAGTAACATGTTTCTATTGCTTTTCTTGATTAATCAAATTAGGAATTACACCTTCAGATGCTGTATTGGGAGACAAGGATTTGTTCCCTTTCTGCCCTCTCCTCCTATCCTCCTAGGATAGCGGCTTCAGTACTCCTAGTTAATACCAATGGTCAGTGTTTACTTATTATAATGGCACAAGTATGTTTATGGCAGAGCAAGTAGTATGCTGTGATTACATTTCCTTTTTTATTTTAGGATTAATAATTATCTTAGTTAAAATTTTACTTAGTTGTCTGTGTACCTTGCCTCATTTGTTTTCCAGTGGCTCCTTCAGTTCTAGCAAATGCCTGCGATAGTATTTCTGAATGGCGAGACTCACTGAGTGCTGTAAGGATCCCGTTTTTCCCGGTGGTCTCTCTCCTGGAGCAGACTTCCCTCTCACTCCAAACCGTGCTGCACACTTGCGAGGTCCGCTGCCCAGCTGCCGCTGCTCTGCTCAGGCCCAGCTCTGTTGTCTTCTCAGTCCAGACTTCCTTTCTTGATTTACAGCCTAGTTTTGCTGGAGCACATCCTACAGGAGTTTCTTAAAGTAGGGCACATGGGAGGTCAATTTGTTCGAGTCCATTTATATCTGGAAATTGTCTTTTTCTACCCTCATGCTTATCGATAGTGGCTGAATATAGATTTCCAGGTTGGAGATGCCCACCCCCGCCTCCTCCTGGCTGCATGATGGAATGCTGAAGCCATTGTTTCCTGTCTCCTGGCTTCTAGCACTGCTGGAACTGCTTAAAAGCATAAAGTTGAACAAAAATCAAAAAGCTGCTTTAATGCTTCAGCAAAGCTCAATTTTAAGCTAAGTAAACCTTTTGCAAGCCTTCCATCCTCCCTCCTTAGCCTTTTGTTCCGGGAACCCCATTCGACCCTGAAAACATGATGAAGGAGGCTGGCACCATGTATGTAATTCCCACCCAAACCAGATCAATCCTGTATTTCCCTATAAACCCCCCAGCCCCTCTTCCAGGCAGGCTTGCAGGTCTGAAGGCCCTTGCGGGCTGCAGCTCCTTTGCCCAGCAAAGCAATAAAACTTGTGCCTCTCTACATGCAAACTCTTTGTTATGTATTTCAGCTCCTGAGCACAGAGGCTGGTTTTTGATCATGCTGCTGCTGCCAAAGCTGTGCCACCCAGCTCCTGCCTCTTGGATGGTGCCCGCCGCAGCTCTCTGCAAGCCTAAGGGTCTTCTACTTATTTTTGGACCCTGAGATCATGACCTGAGCTGAAGGCAGATGCTTCACTGACTGAGCCACCCAGGGATCCCCTGTTTTTTTTTTTTTTAACTTTATTTATTTATTCATGAGATACACAGAGAGGGAGAGAGAGAGGCAGAGACACAGGCAGAGGGAGAAGCAGGCTCCATGCAGGGAGCCTGACGTGGGACTCAATCCTGGGACTCCAGGATCACACCCTGGGCCGAAGGTAGACGCTAAACCACTGAGCCATCCAGGGATCCCCCTGTTTTTTTACTGTCCAGGAGCTCTGTCTTGTTCTCCATGATTTCCTTTCTCATAAAGAGCAAAGTTTCTCTTCATTTTCTGAGAATTTCACTAGAATTCTCTTTGAAATTGTCTCCTGGCCCCTGCACTGTGCCTGGGATTCAGGGAACCAGACCTGGCTTGGTTTTGGTCTCTTTTTCGTGTTGGAATCCTTCCTCAAATGTCTTTTGGTTCTTGACTGTCTGTCTGTCTGTCTGTCCATCTTTCAGAGAAGTTCCATGAAGCCGACTGCTCTGAATGCTTGGGCAGTACATGGGGGCTGGTGGGCTTTTACCCTGGAAACTACCAAATGTCAGTCTTCAGGGATCTTTCTCTCTGGGGTAGTAGCCTGTAGCTGCTTGCCTGGGAGTAGGGTGCAGAAGAGAGGAATCAGATGTTCCCCATGATGCCTTAGGACCACAGTCCTGAACCCCACCCCACCTTAATTTCCCTGGAACCCCAAGTTCAGAGTCGTCATTCTGCTTCTCCAAGGAATAAGTTTTGGGCTTCTGGCCCAGGGTGCAGCTGAGGAGGGAATCTGGGGTCTGACTTGTACTTTCACACAAGCCTCCCTTCTCAGTGCTACACGTGACCACAGCTCTCTGTACCTGTTGCCTTGAGGTCGCGAGTGTCTCAGGTTTTCTGCAGGTGAACCGGTTTGCTTCTCATCTGGAGTCTCCTTTACAGGAGCTTTAGCTTCAAGCTCCTTCTGCCAATTTCCCTCCTCCATCTGCTTTCCATCTTCCTTTAAGCTTTGTTGAAATCTCATCTATAATTATCTCCTCTCATTTTCTCTTAGTCTTTGGGTTTACTTTCAAAGAATGCATTTGCTTTCATCTCAGAGGGGGTTTTGGGAGGACAGGATAAACACCTGTAGTCCTATTTGGGAGGAAGCACACCTCTTGTTCTTTGGGCTGGGGTTCCAGGGCTTCCCCCCATCTTCTAATGGATCTGAGCAGTGGCTGAGCTCAGGCTTGCCACAGCTGCTGCCCCGTCCCACCATCTGAGCCCTCCTGGCACTCCTGATGGTGTCCTATCTTGGGGTTCTCGCATCCAGAAGTTGGAACCTATAAGAAATAAAATGCCACCTCTCCTCCCACACGGGGGACATTATGGCATTAAGCCAGAAGCCTTTCCCTGTCAGGGGCACTTCTAGGCATTCTTTCATCCCAGGGCGACGACAAGATTGTCGCAGCCTGAGTCAGGGGAGCAAGGGGAAGCAGATGACAGAGGCGGGCTCAGAGCAGGTGATGAGAGGGGTCCTGCCAGCAGGTGGTAGCAAGGCAGCTGGGACAGGGGGCTGGCAGAGGGAGGTGGAAGTCTCACACAGCAGACATTGGATGCTCAGAGTCAGGCACTTGTGGCAGTGGCCAGGCCGAAAGGCAGTTGACCTTGGGGAGCTTCGTCCCCTGGGAGCAGGGTTTAGCTCAATATTTGGGGACTGAGTGTGGGGGAAGGTAGGATTCCCCTGGCACCGTTCAGGTGGGGATACCGAGGCAGATTGTGGTGATCCAATTTTGAGGACTGAGAGGCAGAGGGAGGGACAAAGGGACAAGCCAAGTGTCCTGGAATCTGAGCCAGAGTACCAGCAAGTCAGACAGTCGAGCCTCCTACAACAGCCTGGGACAGGACTGATGCTCAAGCAGGGGTCAGAGAGAGACCCTGGAGGTGATGTCAGGTGGACACAGGGACCTGGAGGTGATGGATTTGAGGGGTCTCATCCACCTGCAGGGCTTGGACTCAAATTTTTCCTCTTCGAGGACCTTTCCTGGGGCGGGGCCTGGCCTTGACCCCCCACTGGCCCTGTGGCAGAGTGAGCAGGAGGGAGCCTCACTGTGATCTGCTGGCAATGCTGACTATCTGGAGGACCCCCAGTAGAGGAAAGAAGGAGCCTCTGTTGAGCAGCTGCTATGCCTACATTATCTCATTTAATCTTGCGATCAGCCCTCTGAGTGCTGTTGTCACCCCTTTTATGCAGAAGAGGAACCAAGGCTCAGAGAGGTTGATTGTGTTGTATGGGATCACACAGCTGGTAGGTGGCAGACTGAGAGCCAGCTTAGGTCTGCCTGAATCTTTCCCCAGAAGTGACTCATGCTCCTTCCAGAGACGAGTGGGGTGGGGTCGTGAGCCTCGATTGCCACTCTCCTGTGCCAACACCCGAAGCTGCTGTTGAAATCAACAAAGCTGGGTCAACTGGTGGGTGTGCTTGTCTGATAACCAGCACACCCTGAAACCCTGGCGTGCCAGAGGCAGCTAGGCAGGAGCCCTGAGGCTGCTTCCCCTGCCATTCCCCTCCCCCAGCACTCCTGCAGGAGTGCCTTTTGGAACCCGTAACAGGATTTAATTTGCAAGCCTGTCTTGAGCTTTCCTAAGTCTGCGGAGTTAATTGGGTCTGGGGTATCTGTGACCCGTGATGAAGCATCTCCATTACCTGGGAAGGGCTGGTCCTGCCAGTCCTGGGTTATGTGTCCACGTCCATCTCCAGCTGCTGCCTGGGCCCCCATAGAGGGGTCTGCTCAGAGCTTGAACTCAGAGGAGGATTCCGATGGGGGGGGGGGAATATGGAGATAGATAGGTTGTGACCTGGGTGTAGAAATAATATATTAGGCATATGGATGCAGTTGCAAGTACTGTTGGAGACAGGCAGATGGACACAGCCCCCCAGCAAAGGTCCACCCAGAGTCAGCTGCCACTCAGAGTTCATTCACTCCTCCTACTAACCCTACGAGGCAGGAACTTTTATCCTCATTTTACAGATGAGAAACTAGGATGACTTGCCAGGGCACATGATGATGAGCAGAGGTGGGGTCCTGATGGGCCCCGGTGCTTGTGTCAAAGCCCAGGGTGGTAAGCCGTGGCCCCCACGGCCCCCAACCTCTTTCTCTCGGCCTCCCTGGGCCTTGCTCAATCTCCTATGGCAGGAGGGAGGCAGCCTCAAATCCCATTCGTCTCTATCCTCTTCAGGGAAGCTCTGGTGGTAGAGATAGAGAGCCTGGGTTTGATACTCCCTGAGCCCCATGGTGGCCCTGAAAGCCTGCCCTGACCTGGCCCACTGCTTGTCCTACCTGTGAAGCTCCCCAATAGGAAGGCTCAGAAAGAAAGGGTGAGGTGGTGGCCAGTGGACCCTGCTGGACACTGCAGTACCTTCAGCCCCTCTAGAGCCTGTTCCAGAGCAGCTCCAGGGCAGCTCCAGAGCCAGCTCCAGAGCAGCTCCAGGCTAGCTCCAGGGCCAGCTCCAGGGCCAGCTCCAGAGCAGCTCCAGGCTAGCTCCAGGGCCAGCTCCAGGGCCAGCTCTAGGGCCAGTCCCAGAGCAGCTCCAGGTTAGTTCCAGGGCCAGCTCCAGGGCCAGTTCCCGAGCAGCTCCAGGGCCAGTTCCAGAGCAGCTCCAGGGCCAGTTCTAGAGCAGCTCCAGAACAGCTGCAGGGCCAACTGCAGAGCAGCTCTAGAGCAGCTCCAGGGCTGGCTTCAGGGCCAGTTCCAGAGCAGCTCCAGGGCCAGCTCCAGGGCCAGCTCCAAGGCCAGCCCCAGAGCAGCCCCAGAACAGCTCCAGGACCAACTCCAGGGCCAGTTCCAGGACGACTCCAGGTCCAGTTCCAGAGCAGCTCCGGGTCAACTCCAGGGCCAGCTCCAGAACAGCTCCAGGGTCAGCTAGGGAGAAACTTCCTGGGCCAGCTCCAGGGCCAGCTCAAGAGAAGCTTCCAGGGCCAGCTCCATAGCCAGCTCCACCTGCATTTCCTTTGATTAAACTTGTTTAATTGTTTCTCTTCAGCCCACGGGAGCTATCTTCCTGTTATTTAATTCCAACTGTAATAAAACATCCATGGAACTACACATAAAGGCCGCAGGAGGCTGGAAGCAAGCACCAGGCCTGGGAGGGGGTGGTCCACAGGGCTTCACTGTTTCTCATATGCTCCAGGATGTCCTATCAGAATGCAGGGACAGGAGCCATGCTGGGCAGCATGGGTGGGGGTGGGGGGGCTCCGGGGACAGGACCAGGGGCCCAGGCCGTCCTTTCCTTGTCCTCAATCAGAGCCACTCTCGTCAGAGCTTCTCATGGCTCCTGTCCTCACACCCAGTCCTGGAGCCTGCAGGCCATGCACCGGGACCATGGGATGTAGGCCACAGGCACCCTTACAATACACCCATCGTTAGACAGGAATCTCTCGCTCTGAGCCACCTCCCCAACCCGTCACCAAATTGTTCTTACTCTTCCAGCTTCTCTCTTTAAAAAATTAAAAAAAAATATTTATTCATTCATGAGAGGCACAGAGAGAGGCAGAAGCATAGGCAGAGGGAGAGGCGGGCTTCCTGTGGGGAGCCCAATGTGGGGGTCGATCCCAGGACCCCAGGATCACACCCTGAGCTGAAGGCAGTTGCTCAACCACCGAGCCACCCAGGAGCCCCTCCGGCTTCTGTCTCTGAGCCTTCTTTCCCTGTTTGGCCTCACTCCACAGACCCATGCTCAGAGACCATCCTCCAGCTTTTTTTTTTTTTTTCATCCTCCAGCTTTGAATTCACTTCTGGGCCCACAGAGATCCCCTGCCCCTGCCCTGGCCTCTTCTTCCAGGCAGCCTGGCTCACCCAATTCCTGCAGTTGGTTTAGGGATGCCTGGGTCTGGCCCTACCTGGTTTCTGGGGTTTCTGAGGAGAGACAGCTGGCCTGGCCAACTCCCAGCCTTGGAGACATTCCCTCTGCACTGGCAGAAGGTGACTCTCCCAGCTGCACCTCCCCCACGGGGTAGGGTAGGGAGGACTGATCATCCCCGGGCCTGGGGGCTGCTGGAAATGCCCTTTCAGGCCAGCAGCTCCCTGAGAGATCAGGGTCCCCAGGAGAATTTCAAAGTAATGAACGGAGGGGTATGCACGGAAGGGACCCAGCACCAACCAACTGGGCTCCCCTGGAGCAGGGTCCTGGGGGTGGCACACAGGACTGGCCCTTCACCCCTGGGCTGTGGGACCCCGGGAAGCTCCTGGGTGCCAACAGGGGCTCCTGAGTGGTTAGAGTGACAGGGCCCAGGAGGAAACATCAGGCTAATAACACTTCTCACTGGGGACCCGTGGGATCCATCTGTTAGAAGTCTGGAAAGCACCTGCATAGAATCAGTGCTCGATCAATGGCAACTAATATTATTATAACCAATTTACCACTGACGGTCCAAGCTGAGTCTGTCTCCAACCTGACCACACATATGCTCACTCCAGCAGCTCCTGGGAGTTTGCCCGGAGCCACACAACATGTGAGACCCTGGGGTCTCAGAAGTGAACACGGTGCACTACATGCCAAGTGCTTGGAGGTGTTTAAGTAAATGAACAAAGTGCTTGCAGATTCCTGCCTCCCTTTCCTATGCCAACCTCTTACCCATCTTGCGTGGAGACATCCCTACTACAGTTGCCTGCTGTCCTGTGTTCTCACACAGAGACCAAGAGGAAGTGGGACCCTCATCATAGCAGGGCCAGTGTCCACACAAAGGCCAGGGGTGGTTGGTACAGAGAGGATCTTTGACCCTCCTGAGAGGTGGTCATTCCTTGAGGAGGGGCTTTTCAGCCCTGGGGGGCTGGGTTGGAAACATCAGGGGTCCCCCAGCCTGATCCCAAGGACAGGCTTCTAGGGATCAGGGCAAGGTGGGTCTTGCCTAGAGGAGGTGGCGACAGAGGCTTTCTTCACACTGAGGACAACCTGCTTGCTGTGGTTTCTGTCTGAAGGAAAGCCACTCATACTCAAGCTGATAGAGTAGGGCTGTTCTATTTCAAAAATGCGTGTCCTGACCCAGACCACCTGCTCAGTCTTTGCATCTCCCTCCCGAGCCAGTGTTCAATCAGAGATCACGACTCGAGTCTGAACTCCCTGTGAAAACTGATGGTGTCAAATCGATCTTGCCTGAAAGTTTCTACCTTACGCCCGGCAGCGCTGTCTGCACTTACAAGCCGGAGGTCGTTCATGACGATAGCTGCAGGAAGAGTTCTCCTGCCTCTGAAGTGGAGAGAATTGCTGGATTTCCTAATATTGATCATCTGTAGAACGATATTGGTCCCTGTTGCCTGAGGCTGCTGCTGTCAGCAGTCACATCCTTTGGAGATGCCCTCATCGTGCCCGCCTGTCCACCTGTGACCTGGGCGCACCCTGCCCTTGGGGTGAGGCACCTGCTGGAAGGCAGACAATGCATCCCAGATGCTCACAGGGTACATATGTTTCTCACATTAGGCTTGGAAAGAGATGAGGCTGCATTTACTTCTTGTCAAGCACTGAAGCTTAATTGGGCCAGAAATACTCCCTAGTTCCTGCTTCTGGAAGACAGATCTCGGCTGTCACTAAGCATCTGTGGTACCCGGAAGGGACTAGCGGAGCTCTGGGGGCTGGAGGCTTTGAGAAGATTTTTTTTTCTCTTTCGTGCCAAGCATGTGCATGCGTTTGCTTTCCTTTGAATCTCCGTGTCTAAAACTTGGGCCTCGGGGCTGGCACTGTGAGCACGTCCGAGTCCCTGAGTCCCTGAGTCCCCGGCACTGGTGCTGCTGTGACCCGCCGGGAAGTGGGCCCCCCAAATCCTGGTACTGGAGCATTAGAACAAAGGGGGCTCTGAGTGGGGAGGCCCTCCTCAAGGAGGGCTTCCAGAGGCAGGTGGGGAGTTCTGGGGAGCTGATCTTGGAGGGAAGGGAGGCAGGCAGGAGGGAGCTGCGGTGCTAAGGGGTGGAGGCAGCACGTTCACGCATCCCATGTTGGGAGTGTCCCAGGTGTGTGTGCGGCACCCGTCGGGGAGATAGGCAACAGGCAGAGGCAGGCTTTGATGATCTCTGGTAGGGAAGGTGCTTGGAAGAAAAGCCAAAGAAGGCGGGGCGGGGGGGAGACACAGTGGGGCTTGGTGGGGGGAAGCAGTCCCTGCAGAGCCAGAGCCAGGGCAGCAGGCGTGAAGGGCACTGGCAGCCCAGTGTGGCGTCTGGAGGACCAGGGGAGGGGGCCTGCGAGGTGCCATGCTAGAGAGGGCCATGTAGGCTGCACAGTTGAGATGGAGCCCGATGGGCAGTGTGGGCCCCTCCGGGGCAGGAAGGGGGTCTCTGGATGTCTGGGCCAAGCCCTCCACCCTGAGAAGGGATCCATTAGCTGATTCCACCAAGCCCTCAAGGGTGCCTAGAAAGGGGACATGACTCACCCAGCGTCACTCTCCCAGAAGAGGGGGCAAGATCCCCATCTCCACATAGATGCCTCTGCCTGGGAACTGGGAGGGACAGCCCCTACCGAGAGACAGAGAGAGAGAGAGAGAGAGAGAGAGAAGGTCCTGGGGCCCTGGGGAGGTTCTCAGGGGGGGCTTGGCTGCAGGGTGAACCCCTGCCCATCTGACCAGAGACACCTTCCCTGGTTCTCTCTCCCTTTTCTGTTTGCTCTCCTCCGTTCTAGCCTCTTTTCTTCTCCCAAATCCCCCCTGCATGCCCCCGCCCCACCCCCAGGCAGGGAGCCAGGCTGGGGTGAGTCTGTGGCCTGGGCACGACCTGGGCACGCCTTCTCCAGGCAGGTGCAGGATTGGCTTCCATTCTTCACTCTCGTGGGGCTGTGGGCAAAAGACCGGCTCTGAAGCTGCCAGTGTCTTGAAAGTTCTATTAATGTCCCTGCCAGCTCAAGCCAGGCTGCCCTGGCCTTTCACTGCCTGCTCGAACCATCCTTCAATCCGCAGGGAAGTCTGAAAGCCTCTCCTTAGAGACATTAATTAGCTCCCAATTAACATAAAACAGAAGCTCATCCTGGGCACAGAGCAGAGTGAGCTCCAGCTCTGGAGCGTGTACCCCATTTGTCTGCAAAGTAGCCAGACATTCATGACGAGGCTTCGGTCTCTTAACAAAACAAGAAACAGCTCCAGGGGGACTTTATAGAGGGGTCTTTGGAGGTTCATTTGTTTCCTGGGCCTGTCTCTGGAGAGCTCTCACCACTGAGCACAGGGCCCAGCAACTCTGGCTTCAGCTGGCTTACACAGTGCCTTAACCCCGGCACATGGACAGCCCCCGCACGCGGCAGCTCGTGGCTTTAATTAGCAGCTTTGCAACAAATTAGAGCGCCTCCATGGAGCCGAGATGCCAAGATTTCTCTGAGAGAATCATCCTTAGCGAGTGCAGCAGGGGTTTCTGAGGTGAGGGGTGCTGTCACGTGACGTCACTCCTCTGGCCCTGAGAAGAGGACCTTGCTGGCCAGTTCAGGCAACTGGGGTGTCAGTGGGACTTGGGGAGGCAGAAAGCAGGATGTGGTCCCTAAGTGGGCTTTCATTCACACAGCAGGCATCTCACAACACCCACACCGCTGCCTGCATCTGAGGGGTGAGCACTGCAGAGGCTCTCAGCTGAGGCGGATATCAGCCCTGCACACAGGTGGCCCAGGGTGACAAAGCCTCGAGGAGAGCTGCACTCTGGCCAGCTCACTGGGTCCTCTTTTTTCCTGTTTTACCCCCAGCTGCCTGTACAGTCAGGAGACTGTACCCCGGGGTGCAGGGAGGAGGGAGCAGGAGTGCCCAGAGATCATCTCCATGCTGGGCAGGAGGACTTATCCTTTCCCATCTGCTCCTGCCCTAGGTGCAAGCACATGTGCGCATGTGCGTGCGCACACACACACACACACACGTGAATACACTCATGCATAAACACACACATGCAGACGAGCATGCATGCACATGCACACAAATGCACACGAGTGTGCACACATTCACACAATGCACATGTACATACATACATGCACAAGCGCATGAGTGTACATGCATGCACACATAAGCACACACATGCACATGAACATGCATACGTGCACACATGCACGCACACATGCATTCTCAGATACAGCCGTTGGAAGGGAGGAGTGAGAAAAGAGGAAGACAGGCAGATGGAAGGCCGTGTGACAGGACCCTTGTTCCCTGACCATCACTCAAGCTCTAACAACAAAGCCAGCTGTGGGTCCTGACCATTGCTTTTGAAATATGACTAGTTAGCAAGCACTGAGACTCTTCCATGCTGTTCTGCTAACTGCTGGACAAGAGAGATCGGCTTGTAGGCCATCTGCAGTCTCTCTGGGGGAGAGCCGTTGGTGGAGAACTATATTCAAGCTCACCCCTGGCAGGAGCCCGACAAGCATGAGCTACCCGACAAAGAACACTCCTGCGTTGAGAAATAGTTTGTCCATTTGGGTTTTGAAATGTTGGCATTTCTTTTAAAACAAGGATTTATTTTCCAATTGAATTCTGAAGAAAGGTTTAGGCTTAGGTAGTTTCCTTGGGCCAGAAGGGCCTGAGTCATTTCCCTACTGTCCTGACACTGCAGGAGTCCCGAGCCCAGAGCCCAAGGGGCTTGGCTGGCCTACCCTGCCACCACCATTGGGGCACAAGTCACTGATGGTCCAGGATTAGAAGAGAGAAGGGGAAGGGCCTCCTTCAGAATCACCCAAGCTGTCCCTCATCCTGCAGCTGCCAGTGTAATTCTCTGCTATTTCATGTCCTACGACGACATTGTCAGCCTCAGGGGCAGATCCGAACTGGCCTCTTATCTCATCTTACAGATGCAGGTGCCCCAACACTTAGACTACCAGCATTGGTGCCCAAACGAGGGGTGCTGATCCACATGTTGATTTTCCTGTCTGCTGGGAGGGCATTTCTTATTTATTTATTTATTTATTTATTTATTTATTTATTTATTTAAGATTTTATTTATTTGAGAGAGAAAGAAAGCCTGAACAGGGCTAGGGGTAGAAGGAGAGGGAGAAGTAGATTCCCCACTGAGTGCAGAGCCAGATGCAGGGCTTGGTCCCAGGACCCTAAGATCATGATCTGAGGTGAAATCAAGAGTCGAATGCTAGGACGCCTGGGTGGCTCAGGGGTTGAGCATCTGCCTTCAGCTCAGGATGTGATCCCCGAGTTCCAGGATCGAGTCCTGCTTCTGGCTCCTGCGAGGAGCCTGCTTCTCCCTCTGCCTGTGTCTCTGCCTCTCTTTCTGTGTCTCTCATGAATAAATAAATAAAATCTTAAAAAGAAAAAAAAGAGTTGAATGCATAACTAACTGAGCCATCCAGGCGCCCTGGGCATTTCTACTTTGAAAAAAACCTGGGAGTATGTAATGAAGCTCCATGTGCTGAAGCTGTGCAAACAAATTTAAGAGAGCACAGGCTACTAATGTAATAAGGATGAATGCAAGATGATTCTAATACATCTTCAACAATATAAGCAATCTTTTTTTTATAATAAATTTATTTTTTATTGGTGTTCAATTTACCAACATACAGAATAACACCCAGTGCTCATCCCGTCAAGTGCCCCCCTCAGTGCCCGTCACCCATTCACCCCCACCCCCCGCCCTCCTCCCTTTCCACCACCCCTAGTTCGTTTCCCAGAGTTAGGAGTCTTTATGTTCTGTCTCCCTTTCTGATATTTCCCACACATTTCTTCTCCCTTCCCTTATATTCCCTTTCACTATTATTTATATTCCCCAAATGAATGAGAACATATAATGTTTGTCCTTCTCCGATTGACTTACTTCACTCAGTATAATACCCTCCAGTTCCATCCACGTTGAAGCAAATGGTGGGTATTTGTCGTTTCTAATAGCTGAGTAATATTCCATTGTATACATAAACCACAGCTTCTTTATCCACTCATCTTTTGATGGACACTGAGGCTCCTTCCACAGTTTGGCTATTGTGGCCATTGCTGCTATAAACAGTGGGGTGCAGGTGTCCCGGCATTTCACTGCATCTGTATCTTTGGGGTAAATCCCCAGCAGTGCAATTGCTGGGTCGTAGGGCAGGTCTATTTTCAACTCTTTGAGGAACCTCCACACAGTTTTCCAGAGTGGCTGCACCAGTTCACATTCCCACCAACAGTGTAAGAGGGTTCCCTTTTCTCCGCATCCTCTCCAACATTTGTGGTTTCCTGCCTTGTTAATTTTCCCCATTCTCACTGGTGTGAGGTGGTATCTCATTGTGGTTTTGATTTGTATTTCCCTGATGGCAAGTGATGCGGAGCATTTTCTCATGTGCATGTTGGCCATGTCTATGTCTTCCTCTGTGAGATTTCTCTTCATGTCTTTTGCCCATTTCATGATCGGATTGTTTGTTTCTTTGGTGTTGAGTTTAATAAGTTCTTTATAGATCTTGGAAACTAGCCCTTTATCTGATACGTCATTTGCAAATATCTTCTCCCATTCTGTAGGTTGTCTTTTAGTTTTGTTGACTGTATCCTTTGCTGTGCAAAAGCTTCTTATCTTGATGAAGTCCCAATAGTTCATTTTTGCTTTTGTTTCTTTTGCCTTTGTGGATGTATCTTGCAAGAAGTTACTGTGGCCGAGTTCAAAAAGGGTGTTGCCTGTATTCTTCTCTAGGATTTTGATGGACTCTTGTCTCACATTTAGATCTTTCATCCATTTTGAGTTTATCTTTGTGTATGGTGCAAGAGAGTGGTCTAGTTTCATTCTTCTGCATGTGGATGTCCAATTTCCCCAGCAACATTTATTGAAGAGACTTTCTTCCAATGGATAGTCTTTCCTCCTTTATCGAATATTAGTTGACCATAAAGTTGAGGGTCCACTTCTGGGTTCTCTATTCTGTTCCATTGATCTATGTGTCTGTTTTTGTGCCAGTACCACACTGTCTTGATGACCACAGCTTTGTAGTACAACCTGAAATCTGGCATTGTGATGCCCTCAGACATGGTTTTCTTTTTAAAATTCCCCTGGCTATTTTGGGTCTTTTCTGATTCCACACAAATCTTAAAATAATTTGTTCCAACTCTCTGAAGAAAGTCCATGGTATTTTGATAGGGATTGCATTAAACGTGTAAATTGCCCTGGGTAACATTGACATTTTCACAATATTAATTCTGCCAATCCATGAGCATGGAATATTTTTCCATCTCTTTGTGTCTTCCTCAATTTCTTTCAGAAGTGTTCTATAGTTTTTAGGGTATAGATCCTTTACCTCTTTGGTTAGGTTTATTCCTAGGTATCTTATGCTTTTGGGTGCAATTGTAAATGGGATTGACTCCTTAATTTCTCTTTCTTCAGTCTCATTGTTAGTGTATAGAAATGCCACTGATTTCTGGGCATTGGTTTTGTATCCTGCCACGCAACCAAATTGCTGTATGAATTCTAGCAATCTTGGGGTGGAGGCTTTTGGGTTTTCTATGTAGAGTATCATGTCATCAATATAAGCAATCTATGTGTGTGTGCGTGTGTATGAGATAGAGAGAGAGAGAGGTTCACATGAGTGGTCAGTCAGTTCAGTGCTTTACCCATCACCCTCTGGGGCACTTAGTCTCCTTCACGGTCCCCCTCCCCCATGCCCTGCCCTCTGGGGTTGGTTGGTCGTGTCCTGGGCTGGAGGATGTCCAGAGCTGAGCCCCGCCCCTGGGCACCAATGCAGGAGGCTGCCATCTCCATCCTAGATCCAGAATCCGGAAGCTGCCTTGCTCTTCCAGATGATGGAACTTACCGCTGTATCTACATCACCTCTTTTTTCTCATGAGAAAAGTTGAAACATACCTACACACAAAAGAGAGAATAGTAAGGAACCCCTGTGTATCCATCTCCGAACTCATGGCCAATCCTGTTTCCTCTGTTCTGCCCACTTGGCTGCTTGCTCATTTGTTTCCTGGAATATTTTATTTTATTTATTTTAAAGATTTTATTTGTTTACGGAGAGAGAGTGTGCATGAGCGGTGGGGAAGGGGAGAAGAAGCAGAGAGAGAATCTCAAGCAGACTCTGCACTGAGCCCAGGGCCCAATACAGGGCTTGATCTCACAACCCTGAGATTATGACCTGAGCCAAAACCAAGAGTCATACACCCAACCGACTGAGCCACCCAGGCGTCCCTGTTTACTGGAGTATTTTAAAGAAATCCTAGATGTCTGGCAGCCCCGGTGGTGGCTCGGTGGTTTAGCACCGCCTTCAGCCCAGGGCCTGATCCTGGAGACCGGGGGTCGAGTCCTATGTCGGGCTCTCTGCATGGAGTCTGCTTCTCCCTCTGCCTGTTTGTCTTTGTTTCTCATGAATGGATAAATAAAATCTTTAAAAAAGATAAACAATATTTGTAAAAAAAGAATCCTAGATGTCATGACATTTTGATCATAAATGATCTTAGTCATTTTGAACTGATTTTATATGTTCTTGTGTTAAGATATAACATCGTATCATTATCATACTAGCATAAATTAACTTCTGCCATTATATTATGCAATTATCTAAACCAGCTGATTTGTCCCAATCAGCAGCCACCCAAGGTCTGCAGATTCATTCCCTCGTTAAGTGTCCTTGGACCCCTCCACTTTTTTACTTTCCTTACTTAGAGACCCTGGGCTATCTGCCCTGTAGAATGTATTCTGATTTGGAATGAATGCTTCCTTATGATGTCATTTGACTTGTTCTTCCATGTTTCATACTTTCTCTGAGTGTTACTTAGGCAGAGCTGTATGAAGACTGGGGACAGATCTCCTGGAGGAAGGGGTGTGTTGATCAGTGGAGGCATCACACATATAAAAACTTGTGTGCCCAAATGTTACTTGGTCAAATCCCGCATCCCAGCAGGAGGCACAGGGTCCGATTTGTCTCGTCAAGTGGCTTCAGGTCATACCTGCGAGATGGGCTTAGGCAGCTTAGATTCATGATTTCCTTGTAGGTTACAAAATAATGATTTTTCCATTCTATCATTTCTTCCAATTTGTTATCTGAGGTAACCTTTTATGAAGAAACATTTCTCTCCTTTTAGTCAATTTTCAGAGTGAAGATTTACCCTAGCAGCCTTGAATTTGACCTGGTAACATTTGGACAATCAGGTTTTTATATATGTGACACCTCCAATCTACTGCAATTATTATTGTTTTGTGTTGTTCAGATCGTCTCTGCTCAGGTTGGTAGGTACATATTCTGCCCTTCTGATGTGAACACAGGGCTTCCTTTTTTTCAGGTACAACACAGTACCCCAAGCTCCTCTTGGGCATTTCCTGCCCCAGACCTAGAATTGGCAGTTTCTCCAAGGAACCTGCATTACTCTGGGAGAAAATGGTATTTAGAGAACCTGAGCTAGTTACTGGTGGTCGTTACTGCTGCTGGGTCATCATTACCTGCAGACCTGACAGCACTTGGAGCCCACGGTTTTATTTGTTTTCAATTAAACTTTTCATTGAAGCAAAGCACCTCTAACAGGAAAGTGAATAAATCATAAACATTAAACTTGATGACTTTTCACATAGAGTGAGAATGTTTCTTTAATCAGTATCCAGATCATGAGATAGATGATGAGTACCTGGAAAGTCCCCTAATCTCCCCTCCCAGGCACTATCTCCTCACAAGGAAGACTATCTGCCTGATTTCTACCATCATAGATTTTGTTTGGTTTTGAAATGTATGCCAATTTAATTCAAATATAATGGTTTTATTCTCATATTTTTTAAAGGAAAAATTATGAGTTCATAGTGATTATTTCCAATTCAAATGTAAGATTACAGGCTCTTTACTTAACTTTGTTGAATTTATGTTTTCATTTCTTTTCTCTTTGCTGAAAATCAGCTTGGTTTTTAATGAATTCAACACAATTGCTTGTTTGACTTGTTCCACAATATAACTATAATAGTTTCAAAATAGCTATATGCATATTGGGCTAACAGTAAGATTGCTGAGTACAGTATAAAATTTCTTTGTGGTCTGTTTTGTCCTTAGAATATATGCCACCAAGACTGTATAATTGTAATTCCACATTCTAAAGTCATCTGAATAATTATTTTCTCTGTGTTATTAAGCTAGTGACTTGATAAGCAGTGAGGTAAATTTCTTTCCTTTTGTTTTCAGTTTTTTAACTTTTTAATTTTCATTTTTTAAAAAGATTTTATTTATTTATTTATGAGAGACACAGAGAGAGAGGCAGAGACATAGGCAGAGGGAGGAGCAGGCTCCATGCAGGGAACCTGACATGGGACTCGATCCCGGTTCTCCAAAAACATGCCCTGGGCCAAAGGCAGGCGCTAAAATGGTTAGCCACCTGGGTGTCCCATCAGTTTTTTTAAATTAAAGAATTTTTAAAAGTAATCTCTACTCCCAGTATGGGGCTTGAACTCACAACCTTGAGATCAAGAGTTGCACATTTCCCTAACTGAGCCAGCCAGGTGCCCCTGTTTTTAATTTTTTAAAAAAATATTTACTTATTTTAGAGAGAGTGTGAGAGAACATGAATGAGAGGGGCAAAGGGAGAGAGAATCTCAAGCAGACGTAGGGCTGAATCCCATGACCCTGAGATCACAACCTGAGCCAAAACCAAGAGTCAGATGCTCAACTGTCTATGCCACACAGGTGCCCCACCTGTTTTCAATTCTTAAGACTTGTTTTTTTTTTTTTTTTTGCCATTTTTTCCACTTTTAGTTTTTTATTCAAGCAATATTAACATACAGTGTTATGTTAGTTTTAGGTATATTGCCATGTTTAGTTTTTGAAATTATAGATTCAAAGTCAAAACTATATAACAGGATATATTCTGAGAAGTCTGGCTTCCATCTCTAGCTCCTGCATCCTGCTCTCTCACCCTGCTTAGGTAACTTTTACTAACACAAGTGATTTTTATTATTTAGTTTATCTATTCATTAATTTAAAAAAAACCATAAGCAAGTATGTATTCATATTGTCACTCTTCCCAGTATTTCTCTTCCCCTTTGACCTGGGTTGGTTCTGTGGCTGCTTTAACCAATAGAATGAGGGCAAGGGATGCTCTGCCAACTGGCAACTTTCATTTCCTCCTTGGTAAGCTCACCCTTGGGATTTAGGATTCAGCTGCCAAGTGTGAAAGCCCAAGCTAGCCGTGTGGAGACAGAGAGGCCCCAGCCTCCCAGCCCTCCTTGCCAAGGCACCAGGCATGTGTGTGAGTCACCTTGGCTGGTCTAGCCCCACCACCATCTGATGCCAGCAGCACCATAGGTTCATGAGAGAGAATTAATCTTTGTTGATGTGCTGAGCCACTAAGTTTTGGGATGGTTTGTTATGTTATGCAGCAGTAGATAATCAAAACTTTTTTTTTTTTTAAATGCAGAGGGAAGCATTCTAGTTGCATGACTCTGCACCTTGCACTGATCACTTAATGTATACTGGAGATCATGGTGTTGCCCATGGGTACTCATCTTTGTGATGACCCAGGCTGCAGATGGATAGGAGAGATTCAGAAAGGCTGAGTGACTTGCCCAGGGCTGCACAGCCAGCATACGATCCGCTAGAGCAGCCATAACAAAACACCTAATGACAGCAATTCACTTCCTCACAGTTCCAGAGATTGGAAGGCCAAGTCCAGGGAGCCAGCAGGCTTGGTTTCTTCTGAGCCTCTCTCCTTGCCTTACAGATGAATCCCTTCTGACATGGTCTCTCCCCTGTGTCCTCACGTTCCTGGTGTCTCTCCCTGGGGCCCAGATTCCCTCCTCCTCCAGGGGCCCTTCACACTGGAGGAGGGCCTACCCTCTTGACCTCATTTGGACTGAATCATCTCTTTAAAGGCCCTGTCTCCAAACCAGTTGTGTCCTGGGATGCTGAGAGTTAGGACTTCAACATGAGACTTCTGGCGGATGCAAGGATTTGCCACTGTCTCCAATCTGCCACATTGGTTTTTGACTCGTCCCTTCCCTTTGTGAGGCTGCTGGAGACGCTGCATAATACATTTATCATCTCTCAGATACGAATGTGACCGGGGAGAATTACAGATATTAAAGAGCTGGTTTTGAAAGTATAAGACAGAGAGAGGGGGCCTCTCCCCACCCCACCCCCTACAAGTAGTTCAAGAGAGCTATTTTGGGGGAGAATTCTGATACCAGGTTAAAGAGTACAGTTCTTTTTTTTTTTTTTAAAGATTTTATTTTTAATTTTTTAATTTTTAATTTATTTACTCATGAGAGACACACAGAGAGAGGCAGCGATATAGGCAGAGGGAAAAGGAGGCTCTATGCAGGGAGCTCGATGCGGAACCCAATCCCAGGACCCTGGGGTCATGACCTGAGCCAAAGACAGATGCTCAACCACTGAGCCACCCAGGTGCCCCAGGATGGCAGGAGGCCAGTTCTTTTACTGGGATTGCTTCTGTGTTGATGATGGCCATTTTGTTGAAGCCCTGTTTATTTACTTCTATTTTCTTAATTGGGAAAAATTAAAAGACATTAGGTGAGGCATGATTGTTCCTCCAAATATTTTCTTAAAAGATTTTATTTATTTATTTGAGAGAGAGAGTCAGAGAGCTCACAGAGGCAGAGGAAGAAGCAGACTTCCCACCAAGCAGGGACCCCAGGATCATAACCTGAGCAGAAGGCAGGTACTTAAGTGATTGAGCTGCCCAGGCACCCCTGTTCCTTCAAGTATTAATACCAGCTGTCTCTGAGTAGAAGAACCATGGGTTATTTCTCTTTCTCTCTTCTTTTAGAGGGCTAGAGAGAGAGAATTCGTGTGTGAGCAGGGGGAAGGGCAGAGAGAGAATCCCAAGCAGACTCCCCATTGAGGGCAGAGCCTGATGCAGGGCTCCATCTCATGACCCTAAGATTATGACCTGAGCCAAATATCAAGAGTCAGATTTTTTAAAAATGTATTTATTCATGAGAGACACAGAGAGAAGCAGAGACACAGGCAGAGAGAGGAGCAGGCTCCTTGCAGGGACCCCCATACAGGACTCTATTCCAGGAGTCCAGGATCATGACCTGAGTCAAAGGCAGACACTCAACCACTGAGCCACCCAGGTGCCCCAAGAGTCAGATGTTTATCAACTAAGCCCCCCAGGTGTCCCAAATTTCTCTCTTTTTAAAACTTTCCCATGTTTCTCTCCTCTGTCATTTCCCTCCCTCCTCCCTTCTCTCCTCTCTTCCTTCCTACTTTCTTTTCTTCTCTCCTTCTAGTATGAAAGGAAAGAAAGGGCAAGAGGAAAAAAAGCACAAGCCTTTCTCTCTAGGGGACCAGCCACCTCATGATACGACTCGTGCTGAGTCGCTGTGTAGAGTCCCAAGCGGAGCCTGGCTTGGTTGCCAGCACATGGGGCCCCCTGGCTTTCCACGAGGGAGCGGGCAGGGGGGATCAGGTGGCCTGTGTGGCTTAGGTTTGTGCTGCTGGAGATGAGAGGAGGGAAGCCAGCAATGCCCTGGGTGCAGGGCGGGAGGCGGCACAGGTGCAGGTGTTTTCCTGCTCTTGGACTTCACGGCCTGGAGGGCTTCCCGGAGCCTCTCACTGGGGCCGCCGGGCTGGGAGGACCGCAGAGCTGCTGGAGGCAGGGCCCTGCCCGGGGAGCCGCCCGAGCCGAGCAGCACCTATCAGCAGGGACACATAGTGCTGAGTGCTTGCACCCGGAGTTGCCAGCTCAGAAGCAAATTGAGAAAGTTGCATGTCAATGATGACCGTAGCGCCTTCACCTAGGAGCCCACAACTTGGGATAACTTTGCTGTACATGAACTTTCTCCTAAGAAACTCGGCAGCCTTCTGCGCTTTGCCTAAACCCACCTGTCAGATCCAGCCAGCTCTGGGCTTTCAGGAGCCACCTGCCAGGCCGTGGGGTGCTGGCAAAGTCTCACAGGTGTGTGGGACACCCGTGGATCACTCTGAGGAGTCAAAGAGGGAAGGTGCTGGGGGAATAGAACCAGAAACGTATCCAGGTCTTTTTATTTTTTTCTTTTAACATTTTATTTATTTATTCATGAGAGATGCGCAGAGGGAGAAGCAGGCTCCCTGCGAGAAGCCCTATGTGGGATTCTCGTTTGCCGAAGGCAAACGCTCAACTGCTGAGCCCCCCAGGTACTCCCCAGGCCTTTTTAAAGAAACAAGACAGAGGGTACCTAGGTGCCTCAGTGGTTAAGCGTCTGCTCTGGGCTCAGGTCATGATCTCGGGGTCCTGGGATTGAGTCCCGTGTTGGGCTCCCTGCTCAGTGCCGAGTCGCTTCTTCCTCTCCCTCTGCCCTCCCCTAACTCATGCTCTCTCTCTTTTCTCTTGAATAGATAAAATCTAAAAAAAAAAATAAGACAGATTTTTACATTTTGGTGACTATGATGTCGACCCACAAGAATATGCTACAAAAATAAGTTTTAAGGACTTGATATTTAAATGCTTAGGGAAACAAAGCACTCCTCACCAGCTGTCATTGATTATTTATTAAAAATGAGGGATGCCTGGGTGGCTCAGCAGTTGAGCGTCTGCCTTTGGCTCGGAGCATGATCCTTGGGTCTCGGAATCGAGTCCCATATCAGGCTCCTTACAGGGAAGCCTGCTTCTCCCTCTGCTATGTCTCTACCTCTCTCTGTGTCTCTCATGAATAAATAAATAAAATCTTCTTAGAAAACGAGCTTTCAGGGATTTCTGTGCAAAGAGATTAAAGCTGAATGCTAGTACCTTCCTCCGCTGACACTAAACCCAAAGACTTTATCAGAAGGAAAATTATGGGCCCATCTCACTCAAGAATATAGATACAAAAACACTAAATAAAATATTGGTAAATAAAAAAAAAATAAATAAAAAAAAAATAAAATAAAATATTGGTAAATAAAACACCAACACAGCATTAAATAATACACTACATGTAAGTTAGGTTTATCCTGGAAGTTTGGGACAGTTCAACACCAGAAAACTGCAGATATAACTTTACCCTAGTAGCAGACTAAAGGGGAAAAGCCATCTAATCAGCTCAGTCTATGCAATAGATTTATTTTTGATAAATTTGAACATGATTCATGCTAAAAATTTTCTAAGGAATACAGGTCAAGTTCTTTGATAACAGGTATCTATAAAACACTAACATAAGATCCTTGTAAGGGGAAAAATAGATGCATTTTCTTTAGATCCAGGAGTGAGACCAGGACCCCTCCATCACAAGGTTTACTATCCTCAAGCATGTGGGCAGGACCCACTCTGCAGGACCAGAGAAGAGGAGGGACATGAAGACTGGAAGTAAGGGCACCTGGGTGGCTCAGTGGTTGAGCGTCTGGGTTCCACTCAGGGCGTGATCCCAGGGTCCTGGGATTAAGTCCCACATCAGGCTCCCTGAGGGGAGCCTGCTTCTCCCTCTGACTGTGTCTCTGCCTCTCTCTGTCTCTCAATGAATAAATAAAATCTTAAAAAAAAAAACCCAAAAAACAAAATAAAACCCTTTCATCAGGGCCAGCAATTTCCAGGCCCCACTGCGCCCTGTTGGCCCGAGAGCTCCAGTGTGATCCCACCTCCCTCTCTGGCTCCTCACCCCCCTCTGTGGACACTCACACTCTGTGGACAGAGGACCACTCCTCGGGCTCTCTCCCCGCTGGGCCCCCGCACAGGAGGCTGTATCAGTCGGGGCTGGGTGTAGCCGTACATGACAACACCAACACACAGGTGGTTAATATTTTGTTATTATTTTTTAAAAGATTTTATTTATTTATTCATGAGAGACACACAGAGAGAGAGAGAGAGAGAGAGAGGCAGGCTCCCAGCCACACAGGTAGTTTAAATGCGACCTTTACCCTTTCACATGTGAAAGCAGCTGGAAGGAAGGCTCTCCAGGGCTGGTGCTGCTCCACGGCTGCCCCGGACGCAGGCTCCTTTCAGCTTTCTGCCCTGTCGTTCTTGGCAGTTAGCTTCCCTCCTGAGGTTCACTTCGCGGTACAAAATGGCTGCTGGAGTTCAGGCCATCGGGTCCATGTTCAAGGCGGGAAAATGGAGGAACCAGGCTGCATCTCTTAGGTGAGACAGGACTCCTTCTAAGAAACCCTATACACTTCCATGTATATCTCATTCGCTATTAGCCACGAGGGGGGCTGGGAAATGCCGTCTCTTAGCCAGATGCTGCCCACCGGAATAAGATGGTTCTCTAATTTTAAGGATGAAGAGATGGACACATACGAATCAGGAACAAGTAAACTCTTCCACTCAGTGTCCTTCCTCCCTTTTGGATTGCTCTATTGGCCCATTAGCTCTCCACTCAGACAGAGCTTCCCCTAGGTCCTGCTCTGGCCTGAGACTCACTGGTTGTTGTACCACCTGGCACCTGTTGGCTCACCTGTCCCACTCTCCTCATCAACACTGAGCTCCAGGGAGGTAGGGGCTGTGGGTGCTCCAAGCATGCTTCTGGAGGCTGGGCCAATGTTCTTTCCAGAACATTTCACACTAAATCTCCCTGTTCACGATGCTCTTACAGACCTCCACTGATCTTGCTGTGTTTTTACTTCTGAATCCATTACCACAAAAATGTACCCAAACCACCTCTTCCTCCTCCTCCTCCTCCTCCTCCTTCTTCTTCTTCTTCTTCTTTTTTTTTTTTTTTGAAAGAAACAGCATCTCTTCCCAAACCCCTGGGGATGGTGCATGATTTGAACCCTCACAGTTCTGGGGAACAACCAGAATATCCAAAACAGCATTCACGCATGTCTGGCTGGCAGTTTGTAGGGTAATAAAATAAGAAGTAATTTAGAAGCGGCAAAGAACTTGAACTGAACCATAATTCCATTTGGTGCAGAGAACCAAGCTGTTCTGGATAATCTGTCAACCGGCCAGGCCTCTCTGACTTGCTTAAGCCAACAGCTCCCACATCCTCCCCATCTCTGACTGGCTTCTTCAGATTCAAATTTTAAGTGGCAGGGCTCCCAGTGTTCCCAGTAAAGACGTCACCTCCCTCCCAGCTGAGCCAGCTGATCTGTTTTCTTTGCAAGTGGCTGACCTGGGTTGAAAATGCTCAGCCGGCCATACGATCCGGAAACTTGCTCCTAGAAAAAGCCTATCAGTGCTTTTCAGTAGTATCTATCACAGCAAAACAACCCACTTTGAAATGCAGTGGGTTAAAATAACAATTTATTATTTCTTCTGATTCTGTAGGCTGGCTGGGCCCAGTCGGGTGGTTGCTGGGGTGACTCAAGCACTGGTGTCCCACTGGGGCCCACCTGTGGCTGGCATGGGCATGGTGGCTTCTCATCTCCCCACCCCCTCACACATGGCCTTGCACCATTCAACCCCTACCTTGAGTCCCCAGCATGGCAGCTGGCATTCGAGAAGGGACTTTCTAAGGAGCAAACCCCAGTTTGTGAGGGCTTGTCAGGCCTCATGCCAGCTAATATCCTAGTGGCCAAAGCAGGTTACATGGCCAGACTGGGAGTCATGAGCCAGGGGAACTTGCAGGCCATGATCCTGGGAGGCATGGGTCCCTGGGCCACCGTGTAGCAGTCTACACCTCTGAGGACAGTGGGGAGCTCATAGTATAGGCCATAGAGGACTCACTCCTGAGACCCAGAGGCAGGGCCAGTGGGAGATGGAGAGCTTTCATGGGAGCTGCTCAGCAAGCCGATGTCTGCTTTGTAAGATAATGAGTTCCTTGTCTTGGGAAGCATCCAAAGAGAGCCTGGAGTACCTCTTGGTGGGGATGGACTGAGTTGGCGGGGGGCTGGACCAAATGACCATAAGTTCCTTTGAACCTGGTCTGTTTGCTGCCCTTTGTGGCAGGCCAAGCACATCGCCTCCCAGCTGGCGGGTCCCTGTGTCAGGGCACTTGCTGGGGGAGAGGGGGCAGCAGGGATCTTGGCCTGCAGTGGGAAAGAGCTCAGGGGCTGAAATCATAGGGACTCATCTCTGTGAATTGTGTTCTCATGGATGACAGTCGAGTGAGTAGGTGGCCCTTCTTGTCCTGGCCGACCCTGGGGGACACAGGCAGGAGGGATGCCAGGGTGGCCACCCCTGGGAGTGCCGAGGGAGGGGCAGGGCACCAGGCCAGATCTGATGGGATCTTCCCCTACGGCCCAGCGCGATGCAGGGAGGACACCCTCCTCACTGCAGTTCGGGAGAAAGCTTTCAGGGGAGCAGATCCCACAGACATGGGCTCTTTCCACCTCAAGACAGAAATAGAGGAGGGTCAGCAAGGTGGTCAGGGTTAGGCCTCCTGCCCCAGGCTGTCTCCCTGCCCCAGGTGTCACCCTCTGCCCTGGGCCGTCCTCTTGCCCTGGGGCCGCCTCCTGCCACGGGCTGCCCTCCTGCCCTAGGTCACCCCCTGCCCTGGGCTGCCTCCTGCCCCAGGCTGCCCCCCCCAGGTCACCCCCCTGCCCCAGGTCCTCTCCCCACCCCAGGCGGCCCCCCCACCCCACACCCCAGGCAGCCTTCCCTCCCTTACGTTTTCTATCGCTATCACAGATGGCCACAAGTTTGAGGACACGAACCAGCACACGTTATTCTCTCATAGTGTTGGTGGGTCAGGAGCCTGGGCTCCACTGGCCTGAGTCCTTTGCTTGGGGGCTCACCAGCTGCAATTTGCATGTTACCTCCTCTCCTTCTCTCTGGAGCTGTAAGGATTTTCTCTCCTGGCAGCTGTGTGACTGAGGGCTCCTGCTTTTTGCTGGCTTTGGCTGGAGGCTGTCTTCAGCTCCCTGCCATGTGGGCCTCCTTGACATGGCCTTGGGCTTCATCAAGCCTACAGGAAGAGCTTCTCACCTTGGGGAGGGCCCTGTCTTCCTGGAAGGGCTTTCACCTGATTAGGTCAGGCCCATCCAGGGCAACCTCTCTTTAACTCAAAATCAACTGATTTGGCACCTTAATTACATCGGCAAAATCACTCTAAGGTTGCCATGTTCTATTGGCTAGAATAAGTCACATGTTCCACCCAGGCTCAAAGGAAGGGGTGTGAACAACAGGGGATGGAAATCGTGGAGGCCTTCCAGGCTGCATCCCTCACATCCTCTTTGGGAAACCCCCAGGCTCCAGACCCCTAATTCCTCTCCCTGCATGCTGGGCCCTCTGCTCCCTGCCTTCCTCCACATGCCCAGCTCCTCCAGATTGCTCTTCTCAGCTGGTAATGGGTTTAGATGCCCACCTACTTAGTGACTCTATGAGGTCATCTCTCGGAAGGTTCTGGGGGCATGCTTCCCTCCTACCGCCACCCCAGAAGACAACTAGCCTGATAAACCCCCTTCACTCCATGTGTCTCTGCTTTGCAAATGAGATGACAAGCTGGTACCAAGGGAATTGTCCTAGTCTACTCCATAAAGTGTTTGTGTTGACAGTGGTAATACGTACCCAGAAAGGAGAAACTCAGTTTTCTACCTTCCTGTGTATGGAAAAACCGAGTCCTCCCTTCCCTGTTTCTTCCCCGTGTTTCTCCTTTTCTACTCATGCTGAACACATACTTCTGCCACTTCTGGTCCTCGAATGCAACACCAACTGTGTGTCCTATGACATGGCTCAGTATGCTGTCGACCCAGAGATTGCATCATGCCCTGCAGGGCTCGGTCCCACAAGATCGCCCCCCATCCCCACGTCCACTTGGGACACATTGCAAGTCCAGGCTGTCACCTAGGCTTCTGACCAACCCGTTATAGATCAGAGGTTCCAAGGACCCCCTCATTGCTAGAACAGTTCACAGAACTTGGGAAATATGTTTACCAGTATATTAAAGGATGTAAAAGAGATGAATAGCCCAATGCAGGGGTACATAGGGTGAAGTCTGGGAGGGTCCCAATCCCAAGAGCTTCTGTCTCGGTGGAGGTGGGGTGTGTCCCCTCCCCTGTGGTCAAGTCATTCCTCTTAATGGCAGTCAAAAGACTCTCCTGTCACCCAAGAAGTTGACAAGGGTTTCAGGAGCCCTGAGTCACAAATGGAGGTCAAAGAACCCTTATTACAGGGTTATAGGAGCCGGGGGCAGAGAAATATATATATATTTCCTACAACCTTGCAGTACCATTTATTGAGCACTTACTATGTGCAGCCATCGTGCTGAGTCCTCTCGAGGAAGTCCTCATGCCGACTTTACAAGCTGGGTACTGTTGTTGTCCTTGTCTTTAAGATATGGAAACTGAGTCCCTGAGAGTCTCTGTCCTTTGCTCCATGTCACATGGTTGGTGAGAGGCAGGAGTAGGATCGTCTTCCATGGAGTGTCAGACATGACACTGCTCACCATGGGCCTGGGTTGCAAATGCAAGTGTCTCTGGTACCCATCCCTAAACTGCAGCTCCCAGGGGTCCTGGAGTGGGGGGGGCGGTTGGGCACCGGGCAGGAGGAGCTGCCCCTGGGCACAGTCCAAGGGCTTCCTGGGAGGCCATTTGTGGCAGGCAGCCCCAGGGCCCCCCAGAAGCCTGGGAGGTACTGACATAAGAGCTGCCTGCCTAGGAGGGAAACAAACTAACCCACGCCCATGAACCGAACGCCAGGAGAGACCAGTCTGTGGTGCCTACCAGAATCACAGAGCTTCGTGTCCCCATGTGTCATCACAGGAGACATGAGACCACACAACTCTGTAGAGTGGCCCTGGCCCTGGCCTGCTGCCCCTGGAGGCACTGGGAGCCCAGCTGAAGGGGTCACTGGCAGGGTCGGGGGTACCAGGCCAAGCTGCCCGGTTTTAGGGCCAGAGGGAGTTCAGTTGAGACACTTGGAGGCAGGTCAGTAAGAAGACACAGGGTTTCGTCTCCGCATGACACACGTCTTCAGTGAGGAGAGGAGGTCTGGGGCTGGCAGCCCCTGCCTTCTAGGTGGGCGGCTTTGTGGTTGATTGCTTCTCTTCGTTTCATTTTACAGTTCTTTCTTTCAAAGGTTTTATTTATTTATTTATTTATTTATTTATTTATTTATTTATTCATTCATTCATTCATTCATTCATGAAAGACACACAGAGAGGCAGAGACACAGGCAGAGGGAGAAGCAGGTTCCCTGCGGGGAGTGTGATGCGGGACTCGATCCCAGGACCCTGGGATCATGACCTGAGCCGAAGGCAGATGCTCAGCCACGGAGCCACCCAGGCGCCCCTACAGTTCCTTCCCTCTACTCTCCCTCCTCCCTTCCCTTCTATTAACCCCACTCTAGTTAAGTGTTACATCAGGCTCAGGTGTAGACTATAGTGATTCGACAAGTCTACACATCACACCATGCTTTTCACGAGAGGCGCGCGCCTTCATCCCCATCATCCATTCCACTCTGATTGCCAGAGGTGAGTGAGTGTAAGGGTGCAGGAGCCACCTCATGCCCTGGCATGGATTACCTTTAGGGTGGAAGGCACCCACCCTCTCTGTCTCTTTACTCCCACCTCCCAAACCCAGTTCTCTCCTTTCTTCTCCCTGGCTCCTCTCATCCTCTGGCGACTCATCGGTTCTAGGACACCCACAGCTTCCGAGAAGACAGGAATGGCTTGGGGGACTCCGGGAAGCTGAGTGAGGAAATCGCGGAGACATATGAATTGATTGGTGCCTGCATGAGTGGGCGAAGTCAGTTCACATTGAACGAACACTCAGGGTGTGCAGCCTCTGTTTACAGCCTGGGAGTGGGGGTGTTGCAGGGAAGAGGGTGGGGGTGGGGCAGAAGGCTCCAGAGGTCCAAGCTGGATGGCAAGGGGCCTCACAGGAGGGCCGGGTGAGTGGTCAGGGTGCCTGCCTCAACCAGGCAGCCTGCTTCTGGAGAGGGAGAGGGGAAAGAGGCTGATTTTTAGTTTCCAAAGTATCTTCTCATCTGTCCTCCTAGCACAAGTGTGCCTCCCACCCCCCTCCCCCGGCCCCGCTCTGGTCCCTAACCCACTGCTGTGTCCCCCTGCTGTCTGCGGTCCCTTCCTGTTTGGTTGGGAATAGCCCAGACCAAATGCAGAGTTTCCAGACTAGTTCCGGGCTGGCCAGCTCTCAGAGGGCCTCTGCTGCCCCTGTACCCAAGTGGAGGGAAAGAATTATTACCTACGGAGGAGGAAGGGTTCTCCTGAGTGGGAGGATGATGCTCCGCACAAGTCTTGTCCCCCCCAGAGACCTTCTTCTCTGTGACCTTTAGGGTCCTGACTTCCAGCCTGAGGCCAGATGTCTGTTGTGACCCCCACAGCCTTTAGCCTTGGGGACAGGTGGGGAGGAGAACAGCAGGTAGCCAGTCACCTGTGGCCAGGGCCTGGCCAGACAGACCCCAGGGGAAGAAGAGGTCAGGTATTCTGAGGTCACCTCATTTGTCCTGTCACTGTGCTTTATTGCCTGAGTCTTTGGCTGTAAATACGCAAACCTAATCTCCACCAGATGTAATCAGGAGAGCTGATCTATAGATTGATTACAACTTGATGGATTTATTAGGAGCAGCGTGGAACTGGTAAGCGGCAGGCCAAGTGAGGCTGGCCTGCTGTTTGGACATGGGACAGAAGGCCAGCCAGCAGGCTGGTGGAGGGGGAGCTGGAGTGCAGGAGAGAGGGGTGGCAGGAACCCTGGGGATGGGAGGCAGGGGGCCCCAGGGCAGGTAGGAAGGCAGTACAAGTGGACCGTGTAAACACGAGGGAGAGCTCCGGGACCCATGTGGCCCCTCTCGTTACTTCACTCTGCTGAGCCACGACATGTCCGTCTGTGAAGTGGGCACAAGGAATGCCTTGTTCACAGGGTGGCCGCGAAGGTAAAGGGAGAGCAAATGTGTGGAACAGCTGGATGCGGGGCCCGCTACACAGAAAGGGTGCAGGGGGGCAAGGGATGGAAGGAAGGGGAGAGAACGGCAACACACAGAACAGCTGCAGGAACACAGGGCTGGTGGGCATGGGCTCTTGCTGTCGGAACTGCCAGGGAGGGGCTGCTGTGTGCCCCCCCCCATGGGCTCCTCTTCACCCACCAGCAGAAGGGTTCCCAGCCTCCCTCATCATTGGACGAGACCATGTGACAGTTTATGCCCAGCAGAGACCAGTGGGAGTGATGGAGGCACAGCCCAGGGGTGCCTTGCAAAGGAGGGAGTGTGCTCTCCTTCCCCCTCCCCTGGCTGGTGCGCCGTTCCAGCCACGTGGATAGGGGAACATCCCAGGAATGGCAGAGCATCAAGACAGAAGGAACCGGGCTCCCTGACGCAGAGGACACCATGTGAGCATCGCCAGTCCTGGTCACTTAGCAGAACTGAGCTACTTTACTGACCTAGAATTTTATGAAATAGAGAAATAAACCAACATCTTGGTGAGGCAAGTCTGAGGCTGCATCTCTCACATGCAGCCCAGTTATTTCTAACTCAGTGCTGTCCACCCAAACTTCCTGAGAGGGTGCAAATGGTCTCCATGTGTGCCATCCAATATGGCAGGCACTGGGCCCATGTGGCCACAGAGCACTTGAATGGTGGCCGGGGCAGCTGGGTAACTGAAGCATAAATTTACTACTGAATTTTAATTAATTTAACTTTACATAGACACAGGTGGCTAATGGCTCCCATACTGAGCCACTACATAGTACTAGTACAACATACTAGGACTACAGACTACTACTACGTACTACTAGTATTTTATACTATGACTACTACATTCTACTACTACCACTACCTACTATTACTACTACTATAACACATTACTACATACTACTGCTATATAGTACTAGTAATATTACATATTATGACTATTACATATACTGCCATGAGGTACTACCACATAGTACTGGTACCACTACATGCTATTACAACATACTACTATTCCATACTACCACATACTATTACTACATGCTATTAGTAGCTACTACATAGTACTACTATATATCACCATATACTTGTACCAAACACTACTACTACATACTTCTACATACTATTCCATACTATATCCTACTACATATTGCTACACACTACTAGTATACCTACCACATACTATGATGACATACTACCACATGTTACTTATATACTACTACATACTACTACACAGCATATACTACTACATACTACTACAATATACTATTACATACTACAACAACTACTACATACCACAACTGTTGCTGCTACGATTACATACCACTGCTACTACATGCTACTACCATATACTATTATATACTATGTACTCTTACTACTACTACATATTATTACTACTACCTACTACTGCCGCTGCTACTACTACATACCACTACTACTAGCTAGTACGTATCCCAGGTGCGCTTCATGCTGCTCCATTCCCTCCAAGGACAACCCCTCTGCCCAGTAAGCTGGGTACTGCCCCATGTAGGTAGAAGCCTGCTGGGACAGGCCCCCTTTGTCTCTGGTGCAGCTCAGAACTTGGCTCAAGCTTCAGTGTGCAGGGATCTAGGAGTCCTTGGTTCTCCAAGGAGAATGCAAATCTGTCCAATTATAGCAGGTTTTAGATCAGAAAGGCTTTTGCTGGCTTTCCTGTTCTCTCTCCTAATAGCATTTCACATTTTTCTTGGTGACCTGGTCTGCAGCTGCAGCCTTACCAACTTTAGAAAAATGTGAAACTGTTTGCATAAGAAGCAGGACTTGCCAAGGTGAACCCCAGCTCTGTCTGTCTTGCGACTCTTGAAGAGACAGACGTCTCCTCCCTGCCCTCGCGGGAGCTCCTCTTAACTAATGTTTTTCTCAGGTCATTGAGGCTCAGAATTCAGGGTGGTAATGATTCTCTCCTCGGTCCTTGAAGACCGGGTAGGGCAAGGAGCAAGGTGGTGTAATAGTGTCCCTGGCACTCAAGTGGGTTCTGGGTCCTCCCCCCACAGAGAGATGCTGTGCCCAAGCTCAGCTTCCTGCAGGATGGGTTAGGTCTGCCACCGTCACCTGTCCCTGTGAGGGTGACTTCTTGTGAGCACCAGCTTTCCAAATATCTTTGTAAATGGCTGGTGTCCAAATCTAGACAGCCTGGTCTTATTATTGCTCCACTGCCAACGTTACTATCATGCTCACTCTGTTAAATTGACAAAAGGACACCCACCGAGAGGGGTGCCTCTCCTCTAGAACAGGAACCACTCTGAGTCCAGCAGAGCACACTGGCTCCAGTGTGCCTCTTGTTGGGAAGCTGGGACCATGGGTTGTCCCATGCCTTCACTTCTCTTGTTGTCCTTGGCCTTATGAACTTTCTGTCATCACGTTCCTCTGCAAATATTACAGCATTAGGTCTCCAGGGGAACAGTGGGGAGGGCAAACATCTTTTTGGGAAGGAGGATGAGAAGTTCCATTCCTAGAGGGAGCAGAGATATGAACCGCCAGATTGAAAGATCTGAAATAATCCTCCACTTCTAACTTGTGGTTCTAAGTTCACACTCCTGGTCTCCAGGAATGGGAAGGCTGGGCATGGCCATTTCCATTACACAAATGGGTAAATGGAGGCACAGGGAGATGATGTGCTCTGACCAAGATCACACAGCTGGGTATAGGAGTGGTGTGAGATGGGGCACCTGGGTGGCTCAGTGGTTGAGCCTTTGGCTCAGGTTGTGATCCTGGGGTCTTGGGATTGAGTCCTGCATCAGGTTCCCTGCAGGCAGCCTCTGCCTCTGTTTCTGCCTCTCTCTGTGTGTCTCTCATGAATAAATAAATAAAATATTTTTAAAAAGTGGTGTGAGATGTGGTACCAGCCAGACTGGGCTCTGTCTTTGATTTCACAGGAGTATGTTGCATCTGGGAAAGGCAACCAGAGGATGTGTCAGTGCAAGTTAGCCTGTGGAAGGAAGTCCAAACACATGGCTCCTGTAGGTCAAGATCAGTGGCTGAGAAGATTAATTATCCAGAAACCCACTCACTGTCATACAGAATAGGCTGCAGTCTCTACGGCTGTTTGTCTAGCATGCATACTCACATCCCTGTTCTGGCTGTACTTCTACCCAATCCTTGAGGGTGGAGGGGGCTATCAGTTCTAGAATCCCCCTCATCACAGGCCTGGTCAAATTGAGTATCCAGCCACAGTACCCTGGCAACAGTGACTGATCCAAGAGGACCCTTGGAGAGAAAGATGTGTCTTTCTGCTGGGCTTGCCTGGGAAGATGTGAGTCCCAGCTGTTCAGAGGCCATCTTCTTCCTCCCCACATAGGGAGAACCAGTCGACTGAATGAAGCCTCATGCGGAGGCCAGCAGAGTGGAGACAGAGCTTGAGAGAGACACAGAAAGAGACAGAGAAGTATTAACTAATTAGATGACTCACTGACATAATTTGAGCCTTCTTTGGACCTTCCAGCCACATGAGCCCATTATAGCAGTTAGTGTTCAACCAGAGAAGCAGAACTAGCAGAATCATATAGATGATAGATAGAGAGGCAGACAGGTATATGGAGGTATGGATTTGTTAATTGTAGGGGCTGGCTAAGCTGGTATCCACGGGGCAGGTGCTCAGGGTGGGAAGATCGCAAGCAGGCTGAAATGCCGTGGCAAGGTCAAAGCCAGACATCCATAGGTCACACCGAAGAAAGAAGATCCCAAGAGCAGGGAGCATGCTTGGCTCACTTACAGTTAATGGCTTAGGGGCTCTAACCACACCTGCAGAATTCCTCCACCACAGCACCTATGTTAGCATTTGACTGAGCGCCTTGGGGGAGGTGCACATCTGCCACTGAACGGCCATGGCCTCCCTTCTGTCCTCCAGCCCTTGACAGGGATCATCACCCGTAGCCCACCTGGAACAGAAACAAATGGGAAAGGGGATTCTGGGGACTGAAATTCAGCCTCTCCAAGTGGATACATCCAAAAATCATCATATAAATTCCTTTTTTTATCCTAAAAGCGAAATTTGTGTTGGCTTTTTTTCTTTCTTCTTCTTCCTTTTTTTTTTTTTTTTTTAAAGATTTATTTATTTATTTGGGAGAAAGAGAGTATGAGTGGGAAGGGCAGAGGGAGAGAGAATCTCAAGCAGATTCTGCACTGAGTGTGCAGCCCCATGTGGGACTCGGTCTCATGATGCTGAGATTATGACCTGAGCCGAAACCAAGAGTTGGACACCCAGCTGACCGTGCCACCAAGGCGCCCCTGTGTTGGCTATCACTTGGGATGCAAAACCTCCTCACTCAGTTGGCATTTATTGAGTGCTTTCCACATATTCTCTCACTTAATCCTTATGCATACACAAATGGGATTAGGTATTATAATTTCATAGCCTGAGGCTAAGAGAGGTGAAGACATCATTCAAAGACATAGAACTTGAAGAAAACCTGTCTTTCTCCTGCCAATGCCACAATGCCAGTCTTTGCCAAAAGGAGCCATTCCAGTTGCTGTATGAATTTCTTGGAGTGAAATGAGTGAAAATGTGTAAAGTGCTTAGAACGGTGCCTGGAAACAGTTTGGAAGTGGATTTCAGCAAAATTGTTATTTTTTTCAGCTAAAAGGAGGTCTAGGGAATAGGCCTGGTTGAGCCAGCTCTCAGAGCTGAGAATTATTCTGGAAAGGAATCCTCACTCCTAGTTGCTCCAGCTGCCACCATTGGTGCCTTCACAGCTGAGCCTCCAGACATTTCCTGACCCACAGAACTTGTGATCATTACAAAAAGGTTGTGTCAAGCCACCAAATTCTGGGGTAGTTTGTTACATAGTAACTTGCAACGTTCATGTCACTCTGCCCCCTGCTGAAAACATTCCAGTGACCCAACAGGGCCACCAGGATAAAGTCCAGATTTCTTTGCCCTTCACTGTTGGGATTTTGGCCAACTCGAGCCAACTCCTATCCCTTCCACACAAGCTCCAGCCCGAGACATAACTGTAATCCCTGGAATGTTCCCTGCTTTCCTAGACTTCCATCCATGCTTTTGTATGTGTTGTTGCTCTGCCTGGATGTCTTTCTGACATCCAGATATTAAGTGAATCATCTGGCAAATTGGGAGATGTATATCCACTTTCTTCCTTGAAATCCTTTTTTTCCCCTTCTAGGAATAATAGTGTTTGCATGGCCCTAAAGTAGTCCAGGTGCTCTGTGAAAGAATATTCAAATAATGTGGGCTATTTCCTGGGCCTCTGAATGAAATATCCTATCCATATGGATTCTGGACCAAGATTGGCTCTAGCCACTGTACAACCACAGTGGGTGGCAGCTCCGCAGACACGCCCTCGTTTGTTCAGCACCTTCAGCTTACGACAGCCAGGACATCTGTCACTGTCCGATTCTATCACTGTGCTCAGTTCATCTACTAGACCCTTGAAGGCAGAGCCTGGGTTTACCTCCTTCCTCTCTCCCCGGAACCTGAGTGGTATTAGGCCTTCAATAAATGCATATTAAATTCTGCTTTGATGTTGCAATCTGAGCCCAGAAAAGGCTCAATGAGTTCTTTTAAGTCACACAGGTAATCAGTGGCCCAATAGAGACTATACCTTGCTCACTCTGCCTGCCAGGCCTGAGTTAGATATGAGCATGAAGGTACTTGTGTGGCCATGGTGTCACCACTACCCCCCGCTGAGCATCTGCTTTTAAATCATTTTATTCAGATACCCGGAAAATCATGTATGATCTGAAAGACTTTCAGTGTCCTTCCTCTGACTCCTGTGCTGTTTTAGGGTCATACAGTCACTATTATTCCTGGAGAAGGAGGGTCACGGGGAAGGAAGTCGATTTGCCTTCTTCCCATCATTCTGGGATGAATATTTGGGTAATTCTGACTCATTGAACATTGCCCTAAGGTAGGAGGTAGTTGCTTTCATCCAGTCACTTTTCCCAAATGGTGTGGAGATGAGGTGAGGGCAGCATTATTCAAAAAAACCTAATTCAGGGATGCCTGGGTGGCTCAGTAGGATGAACCTCCGACTCTTGATCTCAGCTCAGGTCTTGATCTCAGGATCTCGAGTTCCAGCCCGCGCTGGGCTCCAATGCTGGGCAGGAAGCCCACTTAAAAACATTCCCCCAAAACCCTAATTCAGTGTGGGACCTTTTGCTCCCCCAGCTAGGACTCCATAGGAGAACCCTCTGGCTTCTACCGATTGTCACATTGTCAACACCAGACGGCGCTGTGTCCTCGCTGGCTTCCTAACCACCACGTCGAGCACACAAAAGGCCAGGTTTTCTTCCAGGACGGTTCAGGGGCTGGTCCCCACCATCCCAGCTTCCCGCAGCAGGTGCACTTCTTCCCGCCTTCCGCGTCTGCGCGCGCGCGCGTGTGTGTGTGTGTGTGTGTGTGTGTGCAGGAGAGGGTCCCATCCTAAGCAGTCTTGAACCTGTTTGAAAAGCCGTGTCTCCTGCTTGCAGCTCTATTGTCGACTGGGACGAAATCCATTTAAATCCGAGAGAGCTGAAGGCCTAGTGGGCACCAGGCGCCGTGCGACCCCGGCCTCCGGCGGCGCAGCCTCGCGGGCGCCTCCCGGCGAAAGGACTGCGCTCCACCTCGGCGACAGGCCCGCGCAGCGCGCCACCCCTCCGCGGCGTCCCAGCTGACCCGCCCCGGGGGCGCGCGGCCACCCTCCCAGGCAGGACCTGCACCGCGCCGGCTCCCCGCGCGTGGCTCTTGTACTCGGCAGCCTCGGCTAGGATCCGTCAGTGGCGTTTTGTAGGGGGAGGCGGGGAGGGGGCGGGGAAGGGGCCCGGCGGGGAGGGGCGTCGGGGCGCCGTCGCCGGGTGTCGCGCCGCCCCCTCCGCCCCGCGCCGGGGTGTGGGCGCGGCGCAGCGCGGCGGAGGGCCGGGCGCGTGGGGACGCGGGAGTGCGGGCTGTAGACGAGCCGCTGGCCGCCGGAGCTGGGCGCGGAGCCCGGGGCCCGGAGCCGCCGCCACCCGCCCAGCGCGCGCCCCGCCATGGAGCCTTCGCACAAAGACGCCGAGACCGCGGCGGCGGCGGCGGCGGCGGCGGACCCCCGCGCCGCGTCCTCGTCCAGCGGGGTGGTGGTGCAGGTCCGCGAGAAGAAGGGCCCCCTGCGCGCCGCCATCCCCTACATGCCCTTCCCGGTGGCCGTCATCTGCCTCTTCCTCAACACCTTCGTGCCGGGATTGGGTAAGACGCGGCGGCTGCGCCCCCCGCGCCCCGGGGACGCCCTGCGCGGGCGCCGCGCTCCCAGCGCCACCCCCTCCCGCGGCAGGTGCCCGGCCGAGGCGCGCGGAGTGGGCTCCCCGACGCGCGCTCCCTTCCTCCCACCTGTGAGCGCCGTGGTCTGGCCCCCGGAGCCGGAACTTTGCGGGGGACCCCGGGCCCGCGGGCGGCGGCACCGACGGCTCCCTCGGCCCCCGCGCGGCTCCGCTCCGGGAGCCCCGAAATCCTGCCCCGGGTCCCCGGCGCGCCCCCCGCCCCCCGCCCCCCGCGAGCCCCTTCCTTTGAGGGGCGCGGGCCCAGCGGCGGGAGGAGCTGGAAGAGGGGCCCCAGCCGGGCTTCGGGACTCCCCGCGAGCCGCCTGCCTTCGCGCGGAGCCGACCGTGCGGGGGCGGGTGTCCTCCGCCTCCTTCGGGATGTCCGCGGTCCCGCCCGCCGCCGCCGCAGGGCTCGGGGGCACCGGGGACCGGCTCGCTAGTTGGAATGCCCGGCTGGACCGCTTTCGGCCAGAGGTGACCCCTAGAAAGTGGGGAGCGCGCCCGTGTAATCCCTTGTGGGACTCGGGTGCCCGGAGCGCCCTGATGGTCCCCGGTGCCCCACATTTTAAGAGTCCATCCCAGAGGTAGGGGTGCCTAGGGGTATGTAGAGGAGGGAATGGGACGGTTCCCTGACCCTCCCTCTCCTGACCCCACCCCGGTTCTCTGCACGCCTCCGCCTAACTCCCGGCTGGCCTGCTGGGGACCACTCGCCATTCTTGCCAGGAGGTTCCCCCCCAACACACCCCGATTGCGTGCGGGTCTGGAGCGGCAGGCACCCCTGTGCCCTCCCCGGAGAAAGTCTGCCCCTGCGCCAGCCGGTTGCCAGCGCACGGCTCCAAGTTCCCAAGAACAGAGGTCAGCTGGAAGCGGTTTTCTGTTTTACTTTGGCCTTTCTCACGGCCCCGCGCTGAGCCAGCTCCCCGGGGCCCCGGCCGTGGCCGTGGTAGCGAAGGTCACACCCATCCACGCGGGACGTGTTCACTTTCCCCTTGGTGCTCGCTCGTCCTGGTGCCCAGGGCCCTAGATGTGTCTCAGCCGGAAGGTAGGGGGGGCGTCAGCGGGGATCTCCCCTCGTGGCACCTCTGCAGCCTGTCCCCCCGGGGGGCCGTGTCACCAGGCCGGCTCTCCAGCTCCCTGCACAGTTAGACACCGGGAGGACTCCCACCTGCTGGAGTACAAATGCACTGCCTGGCTGTCCCTCTGGGGAGGTGAAGATCATGAGCAGGGATGTGTCTTCATTCCACTTTTTATAAGTGGTGAAGTAAATGGCGCCCTGTATGGTCTTTTGGGGAAACAGGTGCCTTGCTGCTCCATAAGAGCAGCTGCCCCAAACCGCTGCTGGGGGAGGGGATTATGCTCCTCCTCCCCCAGCAGACCACTTGCAGAAGGACGCAGCTGCCCCGCTGTGGACCCCTGCAGGCCTTCCTCCCCCTCCCTCCCCTCCTTAGGTTATGCCCCTGCCCTGGGCATCCTGCTCTTTCCTCTTCACACCTCCCTTCCATTAGATCAGAATCCTATAGGATTTTTGTAAGAAACCTATCTGAGAAGCCAAAAGAAAATACAGGGAAAATTAGCAAACTGCAAAACTAATAAAAACAAGTGAGCCAAGGGTGTATAGATTTCTGAATCTTCAATGACTGTATCCAGGCTTTTTTTTTTTTCGTTTCGTTTTGCTGGTCATTGTCACTGGACAGTTTGCTGGGCACACAGTCCCCCCCACCCCCCCTGCCTTCTCCACAATGAAGGAGGGGCTCCTGATCACCGGTCGTGTTTCTCACCTGGAAGTCAAGGATGCCTGTCACTCTGGGCTATGAGAGGATGAATGAAATTCTAGGAAGCTTAGGGGTTGGGCACAGAGGCAGTGCTCCAGGGATGGTGGGTTCATTCCTCTTGCTCTTGGCTCTTCTGCAGAGCTCAGTACCGCCCCCACCTCTGGGTGCATGGGGGTGCTTTGAGTCCTTGTTGATCTCTTTGCTCCCCTGAACCTGCAGCAGAGCCCAGGGTGACAAAGCAGCCCAGACAAAACTTGCAGGTGATTTTTTGTTTTGTTTTGTTTTGTCCTCCGTGAATGGTATGAGTGGCCCAGAACCTGGAAATCATCTCCTTGGCCTAGATCTCCTTCTCTAGGTCCTTTTGGCTTATGTGAAGCTCCTGTGAAAACTGAATATTTATGTCTGGCTCTGTCATTTTATGAAATGCAGCTTTTTTTCAATGCATTTGCTCTCATTCATTCAACAAACACTGCAACCACTACATGCCAGGCACTGTGATGTGGTGATGAATAAGTCAGTCGAGGTGTCACACACACTGTTGGGGAAAATTGATGCAAACTTTGTTTGAATTTAATAAATGCTGTCATGGCAGCAAGAACAGTGTTTGAGCACAGTTAATTCTTGCTAGGTGGAAGCAGGGTTTGGAGAAAGCCTCCTGGAGGTGTTGCAGGAGGTTAGACCCTGCTTAGGAACTCAACCTCAAGGCCCCAAGCACTTGCTGTCCTCTCTTTATCCCTACTCTTTGGAAACTGATCAGACCCTTGACCCAAAGATTCTTTCTTTGTTCTGAAAACTTTCTTCTCTGCAAGTCTTATCTTCATTTGCAAATCGAATGGGACAGTGGGGTTGGGGAGCTGGATGAAGGCATGTTTTTCCTATGATGCGAATGCCTTGGGTTCATCCAGTGGGAAAAGCCCAATCCTTACAATCCCCAGAGCCTTCTCTGGTGCAACAGGCAGTGCTGTCATGCCACAGAGGGATATTTCGTTTCCTGGGAGGGGATGGAAAAAAGCAGCGATTTATGGTCACTCTGACTCCTCATTGGAACAATACAAAACAAATTTTATTCTATTTTTTTTAAAGATTTATTTATTTATTCATGAGAGACACAGAGAGAGAGAGAAAGAGAGAGAGAGAGGCAGAGACATAGGCAGAGAGAAGCAGGCTCCATGCAGGGAGCCCGATGCAGGACTCTACTATCCCGAATCCCGGGATCACGACCTGAGCCAAAGGCAGGCATCCAACCGCTGAGTCACCCAGGTGTCTCACAAAACAAATTTTAAAAATGGAGGATGGTAGGGGCACCTGGGTGGCTCCGTCGGTTAAGCACCCGGCTCTTGGTTCTGCTTAGGTCAGGACTCAGGGTTGTGAGATCAGCTTCTTTCTCTCTCCCTCTGCCTCTCCCCCTGCTTGCCAGCACACATACATACTCTCTTAAACAAATAAATAAATAAATCTTTTAAAAAAATGGATGATGGTAAAGAGAATGCCCCCTACCCCGTCCTGGTCAGTGAAACACTACTAATAAAGAGCATCGTCAGTAACTTCATAATCCAAAAACATAGGGCATTTTTAAGTTTATACATAATTCATATGTGTAATGAAAGTTCATCGTCATGCTCCAGAACAGAGTTTGTCTGTTGGCCACAGGCAAAGTTCTACTTTCATATTTAAAAATTTTATCTTTCTCAATTGACTTGGTGAAACAAAAATGTTGATAACTCAGATGGTGACAGGGCAGTGGTAGGGAGGAGAGCCTCCCTTGACCGTTAACCATTCCATTAGACTAACGTTGGCCATAAATCTACTGCTGAATATTCATAAATATTTAATCTATCTCTAATATATTGCCTACTCTTTAACGCTCAAGTCTTGCTTCCCTGGTAAGAGCACCATAGACTGGCTCAGCTTCTCTCTGTCTTTCCTCTAGCCCTGAGGCTCAAACTGATATTGAATATTGCCCTATTTTGTGGCATCTGCTGCTGACTTTTTATTATTTTTTTCAGGAGTTTATTTTTTGCCTTTCTAGATGTAAGTTCCTTGAAAACAGCAACCATTTTAAATTTCTCCTTGATATAGCATGCTATATATGAATGAGTATTGACTAGAATCATACTCCTGGAATAGGCATTAGAGATCATCTGGTCCTGTGCCTTATTTTATATGTAAGTGTGATGGTCCTAAAGATGCAAAGGCCAGGGAAGTTTACATCCTATTTTACCTTTTTTTTTTTTTTTTTCCTATTTTACCTTTTTAAGGAAGTTACTTAAGTATGCATTTCAGTAAAATGAGAGAGTAAACCAAGAGAGAAGATATGAGATCTGGGAAACAACGGATCCAATTTAAGGCAGCCATGAAAATTGAGGATATAATTGTTCAACAGGCCTGAGAGAGCAGTCAGTCTTCTTTAAGTGGGAGGATGAAAGCTCCAGGAAAGAGTTTTCTGGGGATCCCTGGGTGGCGCAGGGGTTTAGTGCCTGCCTTTGGCCCAGGGCAAGATCCTGGAGACCCGGGATCGAGTCCCACGTCGGGCTCCCGGTGCATGGAGACTGCTTCTCCCTCTGCCTATGTCTCTGCTTCTCTCTCTCTCTCTCTGTGTGACTATCATAAATAAATAAATAAATAAATGAAAGGAAAGAGTTTTCTGAGAATGGTGTGAGAAGGGGACATTCTGTAGAGTTAAGAGTATTATGGGGAACTGCCAGAAATTAAACCTTTGATAAAAAACAGAAGGCAATTAGTAACAGCATTAAAGACAAAAAGCTATGCAAAAGTGTTAAGATCCCAAACTGAAGCAACCTGCTCAATTAGATCAGAAGGACAGCAGACTTCAAAAAAGAAGAACAAAAATATCCCAAACGATTAATGGAATGAGAAAAAATTTGGAGGATATTGGGCATACAGTGTAGAAAACACATGTTTCTTCCACCAACAATGAAAAAGGAGAGGTAATCAGAAACTTAAGGAAAAACAAAAATTTTTGATGAAAGGCATAGCTCAAATATGAAGTAAATCAAAATGTGGCCTGATATTCAGCAAATGATGGAATATAAAAAGGGCTCTTCTAAGTGCATAGGATCTGTGTCATTGGAACAGTATGCACAATATATACTCTTAGCCTCTTTGTGCAGCAAAGAATATTTGCTTAGTCATAATAATATAAGTGCTGCTTAGGGGTTTTCAACATTTATTTATTTAAGATTTTATTTATTTATTCACGAGAGACACACAGAAAGAGGCAGAGACATAGGCAGAGGAAGAGGCAGGATTCCTGTGGGGAGCCCCATGTGGGACTCCATCCCAGGATCCCAGGATTTTGACCTGAGTCAAAGGCAGATGCTCAACCACTGAGCCTCCCAGGCATCCCGGTTTTCAATTTTTAAAAGCAACCATAGGGGATCCCTGGATGGCGCAGCGGTTTGGCGCCTGCCTTTGGCCCAGGGCGCGATCCTGGAGACCCGGGATCGAATCCCACGTCGGGCTCCCGGTGCATGGAGCCTGCTTCTCCCTCTGCCTGTGTCTCTGCCTCTCTCTCTCTCTGTGACTATCACAAATAAATAAATAAATACCTTAAAAAACAATTTAAAAAAAAAATAAAAGCAACCATAGATAAGGCATCGAATACTGCTTAATAATAGCTATACAGGAAGACGTAAAGTTTTTCCATCTTGACAATATATAATGAAAACTAAAGCTTGTAGAAGTTGACAGGTGAATTGTGATAGATTATTGTTCCCAATTATTCACTGTCCTCCCTGAAAAGAGGATGGCACATCCCCACCTGATGCCATATGGCTGGCCATGCTTCCTGTGGGAGGGCAATACTTCCTTCCCTGCCCACTGATACCGGGCTTGGGCACGTGACTTGCTTTGGCCAATTGAATGTGAATGGCAGTGACATATGCCATGACTGAGCAGACACTTTAAGAGGCATTGTGAGAGGGGCACCTGGATGGCTCAGCAGTTGAGTGTTTACCTTCGCCTTGGGTCCTGATTCTGAGACCTGGGATCAAGTCCTGCATCGGGCTCCCCATAGGGAGCCTGCTTCTCCCGCTGCCTGTGTCTCTGCCTCTCTCTCTCTCTCTCTGTGTCTCTCATGAATAAATAAATAAATATATATTTTTAAAGAGGCATTGTGAGGCTCTGGCATTCCTCTTCTCTTTCTCTCATGAGAATGGCAGGTCTCAGACGGGGGCCACTCTTCAGTCTGCCTCCCAGAATAAAAAGGACATCAGAAGCAGGGCACAGATGTCATATGAATGAGAAATAAGCACGAGTTGCTGAGATTTTGTGGTTGTTAACATTGTTATCATCCTAGCAACAACCTACCAAAACTGACATGGAGACGGTAGAGTGGAGATGTGAATACCCACCTCGTATAAAGTGAGGGGATCAAAAGATGCTGTCTATAGTTGGTAGACCAAGAAATAAAGGTTACCAAGGTGATCAGTGGTTGAACTGAAATAAGGCTGTGTTGGGACGTTGGGAAAATAGTGATACACTTGGATAATACTGGAACAAGAGCAGCAGGAGGATGAGGGCTGATATAAGTAAGCTAATCTTACATATCCTAGGAGAAAGTCAATATCTAATGTGGCTAAAACATGAAGAAGCAATATAAGTATACTCTGAAGATTAGAAAAACATCAGAAGAATTCCCACTCTTTCTGACATCCCCATTGTTTCTTTACCTATTGGTTCATTCCCAGCAGTACACGCACCTGCTGACATTGTCTCCCACCTTTTAAAAATAGCCTCCCTTGATCCTACGTCCCCCTCCCACCACTGCCATTTCTCTGTGCTCTCCTTTACATACAGTTCCCTGCAGGAGTTACCTGGTTTGGCAGTCACCAATCTCCCTCCTCTCGTTTTCTCTTGAACCAACTGTAGTCATTCTGTCTCCATCACTCACCTGAACTATACTTTTCAGGATCCCCAGCATGTCCAGGTTGCTAAATCCCATGGCCAGGTCTCTGTCTGTTTCTTCTGGAGCACTCAGTAGCATTGGACGCAGTGCCTGCTCCCTCCTTGAAATACTATCTTCCTCTGGCTTCTGGAACATCTCCCTCTCCTGGTGTTCTCTGGACCTCACAGCTTCTTCTCTGTTTTCTTTGGTAGTCTTGGCAGCCTCCACACTAGGTGGTCCCCAGGGCCCTGGGGCTCTTGATCTTGGCCTTCTCTCTGACCTTGCCCCCCCACCCCCCCGCCACTAGCTCCTTTGATAGTGTCTTCTGGCTTTCAGTGGCATCTTTATAAGGATCACTCCCAAAGCCAGATCTCCAGCTCAGACTTCTCCCTGGACTCCAGAGTCTTATACTCACCTGACTTCCTGACATCTCCACTTGGAAATCACAAGGCACCCGAGACTTAACTAATATAAAACCAAGCTCCCACTGTTGTTCCCCAGACCTGCTTCTCCCTTCTTTTCCCTCCTTACAACAACTGACATCCTTCCAGGAGCTCAGGCCAAAAACCCAGACTCATCTTTGACTTCTTTTTCTTGTACCTCATGCGTAATCTGTCAGGAAATTCCCCTGGCTCTGCTTTGAAAATCTATTCGGTGTCTGACCACTTCTTACTATGCTGCTTTTGCCTTGCTGGACCATGTCCCATCTTCTCCTGAATTATTGCAATTGCCCCATAACTGGTCTGCACATCTTTATTGATGTGCCTAGTGCTCTGCCCTCAACATGGCCACCAGAGCCATCCTTTGAAAACATGAGTAAGTCATATCATGTTATTTTTTAAAAACGATTTAATTTGTTTATTTGAGAGAGAGAGAGAGAGAGAGAGAGAGAGCGCGCGCAAGTGCACGAGTGAGCACAAGCCAGGGTGGAGGAGGAGCAGAGGGAGAAGGAGAAGCAGCCTCCTCGCTGAGCAAGGAGCCTGACTGGGGCTGGATCCCAGGACCTTGAGATCATGACCTGAGCCGAAGTCAGATGCTTAACCTGACTGAGCCTCCCAGGTGCCCCAGATCATGTCATTTTTTGAGTTGGAAACCCTCCAATGGCTCCATGTGACCGAGAGCAAAAGCTCAAGTTTTTATCGTAACCCACAAGTCCCTGGACCAGAACTTTCCCAAGGAAATATAACCTGAGCTACAGGTATAAGCTAAAATTTTCTAGTGCCTATTTTAGAAAAAATAAAAAGGAACAGGTGAAATTAACTTTTCTAGTATACTTTATTTAAGTCAATATGGCCAATGTATTTATCATCCAATGCATATCAATAAAAATTATTAATGACATGTCTAATATTCCTCTTTTACATGCTAAGTTTTCAAAATCTGATGTGCACTGAGCACTTACAGCACGTCTCCATTTAGACTAGCCCCATTCCCCGGGCTCGCTGGCCACAGCGGCTTCTGCAGGAGGCAGCAGGGCTCCATAGCATCAGCCACCCTCTGTCCTTGGGACTCACCTCCTGCTCCTCTCCTTCTTGTTCACTCTGTTCCAGCCCCACTGGCCTCTGCAATTCCTCAAATATTTAAGAGGCACCTTCTTATCTCAGAGCTTTTTCATTTGTTGTTCCTTCTGCCCAGTGGACTCATCCCACAGATACCTATGTGGCTCCTTCATTCACATACTCAGGGCTTTACTCTAATGTCACAGACTCAGCAAGGCTGCCTGTGTTGGGGTGCTGGAGCCCCCACCACAAGCACTACAGACTGGCAGCTTCAACAGCAGAAATTTATCTTCACACACTTTTGGAGGCTGGGCATCCACATCAAGTGCAGGCAAGGCTGGTTTCTCCTGAGGCCTCTCTGCCTGGCTTGTAGATGGCCACCTTCTCCCTGTCCTCACGCTGTCTTTGCTCTGTGCAAGCACACATCTGTGTCCAGTATCCCCTTCTTTTAGAGACACAAGTCATACTGGCTTAGGGTCCCCCCAAAGACCTCATTTTAACTTAATTGCCTTTTTAAAGATCTTATCTCCCGGGGGCACCAGGTGGCTCAGTTAGTTGAGCATCTGACTCTTGGTTTCTTTGACTCAGGTCGTGATCTCAGGGTCATGGGATCGAGCCCCACGTCCAACTCCTTGCTTAGTAGGGAGTCTGCTTCTCCCTCTGCCCCTTCCCCTCTCCCATGCTCCCCCACTCTCTAAAACAACTAAATGAATCTTAAAAAAAAAAAAGGTCTTATCTCCAAATACAGTCACAATCCAAGGTGCTGGGGGTGAGGACTTCCACCTGTGGGTTTTGAAGGGACACAGTTCAGTCCAAACACCTGCCCAGATGATCTTACTAAAAGATGGCAGCTCTCCTCCTCCCCACTCTGTCTCCTCCCCACATACCTACCTTTACCTACTTCCTTTTCCTTGAGAGTACTCTTGTTATCAAACATACTATATATTTAGCTTATTTTCTCTATTGTCTGTTTTTTGTTTGGCTGGTTTTGGTCTGTTCTGCTCATTGTGTATCCCTGCACCGTAGAATAGTGCCTCGTTCATGATAGGGGCTCCATAAATAGAAGTGCCTGCCTCTGGGAAGCTGGACTCAGCAGGGAGAGCTCTGAGTATAAGGGACTATTGCTTTTCTCTAAAAGCCCCCGGTTTTTTTCTGTTTGATTTTTAAAAAGCTGAATACCTGTGTTACTTGCTTTTCTTTCTTTTTAAGTTTAAGTATCAATGCCATGGAAAAAGAAGGGACTTTTATGCATGGCTGATAGGAATGTAAATTGGGACATCTTTTCTGGAAACCAGTTTGGCACTTAGGTATTAAGAGTCTTCAAATGTTCATACCCTTTAAGCAGTAATTCCACTTGCAGGAACTCACCCTAAGAAAACAATCAAAAACAGAGACAGAAAGTTATGCATGAAGATGTGCCATGAAGCATTATTAATAACATTGAAAATTGTAAACAAACCTGGGCGCCTGGCTGGCTCGGTGGGCGGAGCATCTGGCTCTCCATCTTGGGGTTGGGAGTTCAAGCACCACGTGGGGCATAGAGATGACTATAAAAATAGTATTATACACAAACCCAAACAGCAACAATAGAAGGATGGGAGAATGTTATTTACCCATTGAAATGGTGTTTGCAAAACGTTTCTGATGTTGGGGCAGCAAGCTTTAGGAGAAATGGGAAAAATGTAGGTTGCAATTGTGCCATCCGCAGGCTCTCACATCATTTTTATTTCCATGATTCTAAGGCAGCTCTTTTCCCTACAGTGTGGATGTTTTTAAGTGTGAATCTGATGTCAGAGAAATGATTTCTTTTTTTTTTTTCTTTCTTTCCTAAAAAGTTGTTACTAAATTCATGGTGTGTTTTATGATCAATGGAATCTTGAAATCAAGTGCATACCAGGTAGAGCTAGGTAAAAAGACAAGTAGGTAAAACTGGAAGACACTGAGATGTTAACAGGTGAGGAGAGCCTGGAGGTTATTTTCTTCTTGATACTTTTATGTATTTCTCAAATTTCCTAAGATGAGATGAAATGTATTACTTTTGTAGTTAGAAAAACTGAATAAGCATTATCTGGAGTAAACCTCCTTCTCACGGGGTTATGATGGTGTCATGCGGATATGGCAGTGTTTTCACAATGGCCAAGTGCTGGAAATGCCTGGGACTGCCATGTCTACACCCCACTGTGGTGACACTTGCTGACACCACAGGATCGTTTATAATCCAGTGTCTGCAGGGCACGTGTCAGGTGTGGTAATGGGGTTGGAGGTGCCCTGCCACTCTTGGAACCTGAATGACACCTGCTCCGCGAGTCTCCCATGGGGTGTGTCCCACTGTGGCTTAGGTCGGGGGTGACTGGTCAAATTCAGACCCACTGGGCAAACAGTGCCCCCATTTCTTCTGAGATGTTGCAAGGGACGGGGCTGCTGGAAGGGGTCAGCAAGCAGATGCCACTGAGGAAGTTTGTGTTTCAATCAGGTGTCACCCAAGCACTGAGCAGAGGAAAGTGACTCTGAGTGCCTCCAGCAGCATTTTGCTTGCCAGGTGGGCACTGTGCCCTGACTGTGTACTCAAGCCGAGGACCAGTCAAAGAAGACGAAACCCTGAGCAGGCCCCTTAAACTCTCTGAGTCTTTGCTTCTCCGTCCACAGAATGGAACTCATCACTTGTGGCCAGAGGGGGTTATTGTCACCAACTCGCTTCGGCAAAATTTCCTTTTCTTCCAAGGTTATTTCTGGGGCCATCCTCCCAGGGGCCCCCCAGGGTGGGCAGGACACCCGTAAGTGCTTCCTTCTTTGGAGTGTTCTAAACCCTCAGAGCTGAGACCTGGCCACACATCTGACACACTGGAGGTGCCGGTGCACACCCCAAACCCGGGGCTCAACACTGACTTTCCTGTTGGGTGAGAGGCTGTGAGTGCGTGGAGCTGCTGATGAGTGTGAGTATGAGTGTGTGCTTGCATGTGCACACACAAATGCCACCTCAGACTTTACCTTTACTTCACAGCCTGAGGCACCTGTTGGTGGCACAGAGCTGTGAAACTCCATCCTCTGGGTGGGGTGGATGTGGCCTTACCAGGATGTACATTGCACAGGTGTGTCTTTAACATGGCAGCTTCCCAGTGAGACCCAGGTGCCAGGCCTCAGCACCCCAGGCCAAGCTCTGCTGATCAAGAGCCAAATTTCTTTTTAAATTTTATTTATTTTGCTTTTTTTTTTTTTAAAAAAAGATTTTATTTATTTGTTCATGAGAGACACAGAGAGAGGCAGAGACCTAGGCAGAGGGAGAACCAGGGACCCTGATGTGGGATTCGATCCCAGGACCCTGAGACCACTACCTGAGTCAAAGACAGATGCTCAACCACTGAGCTACCCAGGTCCTCCAGGAGAAATGGTCTGGGGACAGTATTTTCTTCTTCAAATGACCAAACACAGGGATTTCTTGTGCATTCATTGAAATTCATGGGAGAGGGGCTTTTCTTGGATGGAATGGCTGCAAGACCAGGGCTGTCCTGGAATCTGGAATGTGGGGTGGGCCTGGCCTGGGTTCTCTGGTGCAGCCAACCACCCCATGGGCTTTGGCCGTTCACTGAGAAGCTTGGCTTCAATGCCAAGAATAATTTGGTGTTGGTGAAGAACACCCTGCCCTAAAACCTCGACCAAGGAAATGGCCCAGAATTCCCAGGGCCAGGCAGCTCTAGGGCTGTTCCACTGCCTTCATTTACCCAGGATGGTTCTCGTCTGCCCCCAACGCCCTGACCCACGGTGTCACCTTGCCAATGCCTGTTGAGGCCCTCCTGTCCCCTCAGTGCTGGAGTGTAGGGAGCACATAATTGCCACGTATCGAATTAAATGTGTGCTTGGGCCTTACAAAGACCTGATGAGGAACAGCCTGCCAGAGACCATTAACCTCTGCCACCAGGGCCTTCTCGTCGCTGCCAGCTCTTCCTCCCTCATGACACCCTAGGGAGATGGCTTCATAGGCACCTTGTTCTCTTGTGCCTCACTTTACTGCGTGTGGTCGCAGGTACTGCATCTTCCGTGGAGGGAAGGTCTGTGGCAGCCCCTCACGGAGCAAGTCTTTCCCCAACAGCATTTGCTCACTTCCTAAGTCTGTGCATCGCATTTCAGTGATTGGTGCACTATTTCAGGTTTTTCAGTGTTGTATGTGCTATAGCAGCCTGTGATCAGTGATTGTGACTCGTTAAAAGCTCACACGGTTAGCATTTTGTAGCAACAAAGTCTAAATTAAGCTATGTACTTTTTAAATTTTATTTATTTTTTTAAGTTTTTAAAAAAGATTTATTTATTTATTTATTTGAGAGAGAGGAGTTACAGAGAGAGAGAATGCACAAGCAGGGAGAGAAGCAGACTCCTCGGTGAGCAGAGAGCCTGATGCAGGGCTCGATCCAGAACCCTGGGCTCATGACCTGAGTTGAAGGCTGAGCCACCCGGGCGCTCCTGTTTTTACTTTTTTTAGACCTAATGCTGTTGCATACCGAATAGGCCGCAGTAGACTGTGGACATAACGTTCACGTGCCCTGGAAGCTGAACAGTGCATTTGACTTGTTTGGTGGTGACCCTTGCTTTGTTGCAGAGGTCTGTGCCCAACCCGCCGTATCTCTGAGGTCCACAACACACACCATAATAGTCACTCTTTCAGAGTGTCCAATTCCATGGGTTTTAGCAAATTCATCGTCTTTTGAGCCTTCCCCTGCCCCATCTTCCAGTCTTACTCCCTGACCACATTCTTTTAGAACGTAGGACGTGGAATGTGACAACACATTAATACAGGTGCCTCTGAGGAAGCTTCTGGCCTTGCTGCCTGAGGTCGGCTGGTGCGGGAAGCCACGTCTGGGTGGGCCAGGTGCACGTCGGTGCAGCGGCTGGGCACATGCAGGCAGGCAGCTGGAGGCTTCTGAGACCAAGAAGCATCTCGAAGCCAGGAAGGAAAACCTCAAGGAAAACATGGCAGCATGACACCGGTGCAGAAGCCAGGGCCTTTCCCAGGTGGAGAGAGACCCTCCCCATGGGTACAGGTGGGCTCTGGCCGCGCCTGGGCCTGTGAGAAGTCGTCCCCTTGGGCCTGGCTGCAGAGGGAGCGCCGCCGGCCCCTCGATGGTCGCAGGCACTCCCAGGTCACAGGGCAGTGTGGCCGGCATGAGGGCATGACGTTACTGTGACAGCAGGGTCTGTGTTCTCGGATTACAGCTCTGCTCCCATCTCAGCTCTGACCACATCCTCTTCTGCTCTGAAACCTTCTGAGCTCCCCGCTGTCCATGGGCTCAGTTCATACCCCACAGTGAGCCCGCGGGGCCCCGTGACCTGGACCCACTCTCCCTCCTTGGTTTCTTTAGTCTAGCTGTCAAGCCCACCTCATATGGCCTCCTGAGCTCTCTGTGTGGTGAGCTCCTCCTTCTGGGTCTGTCAGGCCACTTAGGATGTTCCTCTTGCTCCCCCCGACATCCTGGTTTTTCTGTTGTCTTAATCTTTTATAAGTATATTTTAAGTTTGATTTAAGTCATCTCTGCATCCCACGTGGGGCATGAACTCATGACCCCGTGACTGAGAGTCACACGCTCCTCTGAGGGAGCTGACCAGGCGCCCCTCTATTGTCTTAATCTTTTTTTTTAAGATTTTATTTATTTATTCATGAGAATATACAGAGAGAGAGAGAGAGAGAGAGAGAGGCAGAGACACAGGCAGAGGGAGAAGCAGGCTCCATGCAGGGAGCCCGACATGGGACTCACTCGATCCTTGGTCTCCAGGATCATGCCCTGGGCTGAAGGTGGCGCTAAACTGCTGAGCCACCCGGGCTGCCCCTATTGTCTTAATCTTAGGAGATAATCATTTCCTTGAAGGTGGGGACTATGCCTCACTTACCTTCTGCCTCTCTGGGTGCCTAGTGCCCCTGTTGCATGCAAGCTGAACTATATGCATACTGATTTCTGGTTGTGAAGGCAGAGTGGAGAGTGGGTCCTTCTTCCTTTAACCCAGTGAACCCAAACCCAAGGGACACAGGCTTTCATGTCACTTCTCGGCCTTCCCAGCACATAAGGTTCTCAGGGCTGGAGGCAGGATATAGGGATGCTGCACCAGTACATGTGAGTCTGTCTCTGAGTAGTCCTTGGTGTCCTGGCCACTCAGGGGAGGGACATGGGGCAGAAGACCGATGTTGGCTGCCCCTTCGCTGAGACAGAGTGCCTCTATGTGGAAAAGTCACTGGGACAGTCACGAGGTTACTGAGAAGAGCAGGGCCATCATCCATCCTTCCAAGTGGTATGGTATAGCTAATGGCTGAGAAGTGGGGGACAGGGACAGTGGAGATGATCAACTTCAGTAAACCGTTTTAAGAAAGATTGGTTTGGGCAATAGCTATCAAATTAAATCTAGGGGAAAATTCTTGTGGGGAGCAGGATATTTGCATTGACTTAAAGTGCCTCCACAGAATGCTTATAACTTGCAAGGGGAAAAATCATACAGCATCCTGACGGTGAACAGAATCACATCGCCTAGACCTTAGAAATATGACATCAGATGAAAGAAGCCAGTCAAAAAAGACCACACTCCGTATGATTGCATTTATATGGACTGTCTAGAATGGGCAGGTGCAGATTGCATTTATATGGACTGTCTAGAATGGGCAGGTGCATAGAGGTGGAAGGTAGGGCAGCCAAGGAGTGTGGCTGGGAGCACATGGGGAGGGACTGCTAATGCGTATGGGGATTCTTCCAAGGTGGCAAAAATGTCTTAAAACCGGTTGTGTGTGGTTGCACACCAAATTATCAAATGGGTGAATGTTTTGCTATGTGAATTATATCTCAATGAAGCATTAAAAGGTTAGCATCACCAAAGTGGGACAGCCAGACATCACCCACCTCCTGGTGGGATCTCCTGGGAGGGACAGGACATCACTTGTGCAGTATCCCAGCTCGGAGTGCATGACCGGAATCTACTGAGGAAATAACCAGAGAAGCCCAAACTGATGGGCATTCTACAAAATACCTAGCCGATATTCTTCAAAAACATCATTGTCATGAAAGATTAAAGAAGCCTAAAAAACCTTGAGAACTAAATGCAAAGCATAATCTTGGATTGGATCCCATACTGGAGGGAAAAAGAAGACCCAGAAAGATGCTATGAGACAATTGGCAAAATTGGAATATGGGCTGTCGATTAGATAAATACCGTATCCATGTTAGGATTTCCTGAAATTGGTAACTGTGCTATGAATATGGAAGAACAGACACTTTGTCATTAGAAACACACTAAAGTGTTACAGGATGAAGAGCCACAATGTAATGCAGCCTATTTACAAATGGCTCAGGAAAAAGGAATAATAATATGGAGAGAAAGAGAATGACAAAACAAATGTAGCCAAATATTAAGAATTGGGTAAAGGGTAGACAGGAGTTCCCCTTATTATTCGTGAAACTTCTCTGCAAGTTTGGGAGTATTTAAAAATAAAAGTCACAGAATTATATTTTAAAAATAAAAGTCACAAAATTGGGATCCCTAGGTGGTGCAGCGGTTTGGCGCCTGCCTTCGGCCTAGGGCGCTATCCTGGAGACCCGGGATCGAATCCCACATCGGGCTCCCAGTGCATGGAGCCTGCTTCTCCCTCTGCCTGTGTCTCTGCCTCTCTCTCTCTCTGTGACTATCATAAATAAATAAAAAAAATTAAAAAAAAAATAAAAAAATAAAAGTCACAAAATTATATATTAAAAAGCCTACAGTTCAGACGTAGCAATTGCAGCAAATTCCCAAGTACTGTACCCTAAGTAAGTTGTGTCTTACCATGTACAGCCTGCCAGTTCTGACTGACTCAGGGGCCATCTGGGGTTGCAGGGACAAAGTCATGTGCAGGTGGCATTGGCATGAAGGGCCCAGACCCCCAGAAGAGGTTCCCCCAGGGAAACTCTTACCGTGTAAACCCCAAGGTCACGCAGAAGTTTACTGCAGCTCTTGGGGAGTATGTGCTGTTCCTCTGCCCCATCAACACAGGCTCAAGTGTGACAGAAATGAGTTTCCCCGGAGGCTGGGAGATAGAAGGAGCACACAGCGGGCTTCCCTTGCAGTGGCTGGTTGGGACTAATCCCATTGCTTGTGTGGCTGACCAGCAATCTGAATACAGCAGCCAGAGCTGGAGCAGATCCCAATGCCACAGATCTATTTTGGAGAAGTCTTTCTTTTCTTGGTTATTCCCACTTGACATCTCCCTGTGGAGTCTGAGAATCATTCATGGACCTCAAAGAAACCAGTCTCAAAGCAACAGCCACTGGACACGTCACGCCATCACGCCAGGAGAGCGTGGGAGAGCTTCCCCTTCGCCTTGGCTGCTTTGAGGGGTCCTGTGGTTGAACACACAAGTGGAATCTTTCCAGGAATCACTCTGTGGCCTGACTCAGAGGTGGAAAAATAAACAGCAAAAACACAACCATTGTAGGCCCCAATAACTGGGGTTCTTAGAGGTTCAAAGGGAAAAGGGTGCCATGGAGGACATCACCAAAGCTCGAAGGTGGGTGAGGCCTGGTTTGGTTGGTCTTGGGTCTCAGTACCTGGGGGTGGACTCTGAGTCCGATACATACTGAGAAGAGGGGACTCGGTGCGTGGGAATGGATCTGAACTGAAGGGAAGCAGAGACAGCCATGGCTTTGGCAAGATACCCGATAGTTTGCGCCCACTCTTGGATGGGACTGTTGTGTGTTCTGGCTTCCCTGCTAGCTCTCCCTTGAGCCCAATGCAGCTGATGCTGTGGGATGTTCTTGATCTCCCTGTGTGGGCTCCCCTGAGGGTTCAAGGGCCAGTCCTTCCCTGTGTAGGTTCTCACGCATGCTTGGGGACTGACCAAAGCACTCCTTGAAGGCAGACCGGGGGAAGGTCTCTCCAGTGCTGTTTGCATCCCATCATTTCACATTCTGTTCAGGGTTCCCCCCACACCAGCCCCAGCCATCAGGGAACTGGCACCAGCTCCAGTTGTGATTCTTAACCATTAACACGGACTGGAGGTAAGAGGTAGGACAATGTGCAGAATGTGCTTTGAAATCCAGCAGCTACCCTTTGGGATTATCTGGTCTACCCATCATTTTTGGCTTCCCCATGTATCATGTGGGTTAGCCTTGTCTCTTTGATGATACCTTTTCTGTGTGTCTTCCCCTAGTGATGGTCCAGTGCAGAGCCCACAGCAGGATCCCAGCATACATGCTGACCGACAATGAGCTGGGAGGAGAGCATGGCCTCGGCTGCGCTGAGAGCCCATATCCTGGCCTCTCCTTCCAGCTCTGCCATGAGGGTACCTGTGGCCTGATGAAGCTCGCCATCCCTGTCTAGGCTTATTAGTCCTGCCTCTTTCTTGGTGGCGAGATAGTCAAAGTATCAGATCAGGGCCACAGGCATTCTGTACCTTTATTTAAGTCAGGAGGCGAGTGGAGGCTCTGCTCTGGTCATTTGCTCTGCTGGTTCTGGCTGATTTCATGCCTTCGTATTCTGGAGCAGTGAGCCTTGCCCTTACACAGGTGGGCAGGAGAGGAGGCTTTCACCACCTGTCTCCTTCACCCTGCATCTCTTCCCTGGCCTGCTCTGGGCCCCAGGGTGCTGATCTCTACCGCCTGTCTCACTTTCTCTAGGTGTGTTGGGCAATGGGAGGCCCTGGCAGGGGATGGACGAGATGGGGAGAGAGGTCTGGGGTTGGCTCCTCCAGCTTCCTGCCTGGGATCATGGTTTCTGCCTTCCAGCCTTTTATGGAATCACACAATACCCCCTTCTGTCTCCCTGGGCCTTAGGAGCCCAGCCTGGGAATGGCCTTCTACTGCCATGGGTCCCCAGCATTTCACTTTCCCCATGGGCTCCCCCTGCCCCACTCAGACCTCTGTGAAAGCAACAGCCCCTTATTTTTTTAATTAATTAATTGATTAATTAATTAATTTATGATAGTCACAGAGAGAGAGAGAGAGGCAGAGACACAGGCAGAGGGAGAAGCAGGCTCCATGCACCGGGAGCCCGACGTGGGATTCGATCCTGGGTCTCCAGGATTGCGCCCTGGGCCAAAGGCAGGCACTAAACCACTGCGCCACCCAGGGATCCCAGCAACAGCCCCTTAAATAAGAGCCTGGCCCAAGCCCAGTTCCTGCTGGGACCCTTAGTGCAGAGCCAGTTGTTGCAAGCTCCCCCTTCCCTGGGCTGGGGGACCCTGACCTGCCAGCTTGGCATCACAACAGCCCCCCACCTCCTGTTTTCCTACAGAAGTTGGTTCTAACACAGTCTTCCGCCTGGAAACTCTGGAACAGCCAGTACTCGGAGCCAGAGCTTCCTGCTGGCTGAGGAGAGTGGGCGTCCAGCTCCCAAATGACTCTCATGCTCGTGAGATGCCACGTTCCCAAGTGGGCCGGGGGCAGGGCTAAGCGTGACTCCCCGGCTTCCCAACCAGGGGTCCTCTTCTGTGTGTTCTTTATGGTTTTCATGTTCTTGCTTTGCAACCAGCTTCGGTCTGGCTCCTCTGGGCGGATCTGGGCCTGGTGCTTGGTTCATGCAGCTCTGGCCTGACTTTTCCTTGAGGGAAGTCAGGCTCTGGGAGCTCCGCCATCCCGGGAGCACCCTTGCCTCCTCTGCCTGGGGCCCTCCGCTTCTCTTGCCTTTCCCTCTAGACTGCCACCCACTCCACCTCCCTCCTGCCCCTCTCCCCCCCAGCCCCAGTCTGCAGACATCCAACTTCTAAGAACTCCTTCCTATCCATCAGTGACACTTATGGTTACTTCTCCATCGTCATGCTCACTTTGGAAGATGCACCATCTGGCACCATTAGTACCCGGCGCAGCCCCTCTGCTTTAGTTCCTCAGATAACAAGAAGGTGCTACATGCAGTCACCACCTCTGTCCAGTGTACTGATCACTCCCTGAGACCCAGCATTTTGCTTTGTGCCCCAGCCCCATTCCCTTCTGCTCCCCACCTGGCCCCTTTGGAGCCTGGGACCTGCTAAAGAATGTAGTCCTCATTGCGTGGTTTGATTTTTCTTCCTCCTCGCCCAGAAAGAATCCCCAGTGTTTGAGTTGTTAAGCCCCCGAGTGATTCCTCCTTATGAGAAGAGTCATCAAAACGCACCCATTACGTTTTAAGTCTTCACAAAAGACACCAAAGACCAGCGCACCGTGTTCTTGCAAGGAGCCCCTTTGGCAGCCATACCAATTACATTTTTAAAAAGCAGAGAGGTTTTAGTTGGGTTCATCTGACTCCGGCTTCCTCCCCCTCCTGTGTGATTTGTGTGCAGGCTTCTAAGGAGCAGGTTTTATAATAGAGATTCAGTCAGGCTAAATCACAGCAGCAGAACCTTATGCAATTGCTAAAAACCTATGAGTTAAAAATGGAAATAGTCTTGCAGAGTGGGGAAGGTAATAATATCAGTGATGTGAAAATAGAAAGTAAAAAATTAGTATTTCAGCAATGCAGGTCTCTTACCCACATTTTTCTGCACCAGGAGATCTTGGTGTCATTTTCCAGAATAAATACAAAGTGCGAGCTCTCACTAGGAAAATAAAAGTTTGTTTTCACAGATTCAGCCCTCCGTCCCCAGTGAATCCAAGGTTAGGAGCCCTTTTTACCGACTTCTGGCCCTCATGCCACAAAAACACATTTTGTGTTTGTTAGAATCTGTATATTCACTAATGCTCATAAAGGAACAGATTTTAGATTTTTATAAGTGGGTTTTGTTAATTTGCTATTTTAAAAATACTTGTGAGACCTTTACAGTTGCCATGGTGATATAATTTCCATAAACATGATTTTTTGTGGGGATTTTTGCACATTGAAGGCTGAGGTTGATACGCAGTGTTGCGGGGGGGGAGTAGGTGGTGAATTTGGCAGCCACCCCATTGCTGCCTCCCTCAAATGCTGCAAATTCCAGGGACCCATATCAGCAGAGACCTGGACCCCTAACCCCGACACCTGACCCGAGGCACCCGAGGCTTCTGGGGAGTGGGCCTGGTCAGGGGAGAAGGCAGCCAGCCAACCGAGTGGTGGGTCGTGGGTGCCCGCTTGGCTGATCAGGGTGACCTATACTCTCTTGCCAAACCTTGGCTTCACGGAGCTTTGGAGGACCTGTCCTTCGAGCTGCCCGAGGGGTGGTAGAGAGCCTAAAGAGACTCTTTCCCTTTGCATCAGATTCATCCAAAAAAAAAAAAATCCCATTTTAATTCACAATACTGCTAAAATGCTGAACATTTGCAATAGAAAATAATATGAAGGAAAAATGTAAAAAATATTAGCTGTTAAGAAGACCTTGAACAAGAAAGCATTTTATAGTCCTCTAGAATGCCAGTTGTCAAGAAAAAGCAGGTTTAATGTTTAATTAGAAGAAGAGTTAGATGGTCCCAGTGGCACCAAACTTTTTATCAATGATGCTAGACATTTGCTTTGGCTCACAGAGAGGCTTCACCATTACGCTTCATTTCCCAGAGAATGGAATATACCAGAAACATCAAGGGAGAGGCAGAGCAAATGAGAGAGGAATTTTTAATAACTAAGAACGTTTGGGGAAAGAAATGGCCAGGGAAAGATGTTGCAGGTGGAAGTGTGTCAGCCTGAGATGGTTGCACAGAGACTCTGCAGTGTCGGGCCGGGCACTTGATGCCAGGCGCTGTGTAACGGAGTGGAGGGATTTGAATCATACAGAATCATGAATCATGAGGAATAATGAATTACTAGAAAGCCATTGCATTGACTGTTTTTATTTATGTAGTACCAGAAATGTGAACAGGGCCACCCAGAGGAGAACGTGCCAGACTCCCCCGGTGGTGGAGTACCAATCTCTATCTCTTGAAAGCCAAACCCCGGTGTCTGGGAGAGGTTGCGTGTGCACGTGTCAGCCAGCACACCTGTGCCCGGAATGTGCACCGAGCAAGGGTGCGCTCAGAAGTTTGCTAGGAAGGCGCAGAGCACCAGCTGCGTGATGCACAGCCTTGTCCTCACGAGGTGGAAGAGGCCAGTGGACTGACCAGTCTGCAGAGTCTGTGGCCACGGGGGCTGCTGCTGCTGACTTCGGGTTTGTCGAGTGTGTCTTCTGAAGAGGACGAAGATGAGCTAGAAGCACGTGCTGCCATTCTGTGCCTCTGGAGGAGGGAGGCTCTGGGGGGTCTGGGCTGAGCTCCACTGGGGCCGCCAGGCAGTAAGCTGGCGCCTCTGCTGCAGGGCTTCCCCGCCTGGGCTGCGGGGACACGCCTGGCTGGCTGGCAGCGCCAGCTGGGGTGACGTGCGCTGCTGCAGAGTGGCTCCCTGTCCCAGCCGGAGCTGGGATCAGGACCTGCACAGGGCCTGCCGCACTGCTCTAGCCTCCTCTTGTAACACATAGTTAATGTACAGGTTTTTTTTTTTTTTTTTTTTTTTAAGTCTCAGTAGCAGGCAGCTTGGCTCTGGGCCAGGGCTGGCAGCAGGTGGTGAAGAGCAGAGGGAAGGCTCCAGCAGAGGCAAAAATGCAGCATCCCAGGATGGATGGGGGTGGGGTGTGTGTGGCGGTCACGTCCCTCTGCATTGGGTGGGCCCTGGGCTGAGGCAAGGTTCAGGGAGCAGTGGGGAGCTTTGCCCTTGGTGCGTGGCCTTCCGAGATGTTCTGTGATGCTCCAGGGTGCAGGAAGGCCTGGCCCTCCCTCCCCTGGCCAGGAATGGCAAGGTTTCATCCTTTGGGAGGAAACAGCAAACAGAAGTAGCACTCAAAGGAGGGGACTTGGGAGAAATAGGTTCCCTGGGGGCCCTTGAGCAGAAGGGCATTTGATGATGGGGAGCCAAAGATCCAGAATTTTTGTGAGTGAGTGCTTCCCTGAATCCTGGTGACCCCTTGCTGGGTACAACTTGTTTACTTTGCTGAGGGAACCCCTCCCAGGTCCCAGTCTACCATGGGATAGCTGTGTAACCTTGGGCATGTTACTTACCCTCTCTGTGCCTTGGTTTCTTTATCTGCAAAATGGGGGCAGTAACAGGACCCGGCTCACAGTTCTCTTTTGAAGACTAAATGGATTGTTACACATAAACTGCTTGAAATAGTGCTTGGAGCATAGTGAAGATTACATGTCTTTTCCAGGCTCCAAAGGACTGATTTTTGTCTTTCCCCCTCCCCCTGTGGCCACCATTCTACTCTCTGTCACTGTGAGCTTGGCGTTCTTTTAGCTCCATGTGTGAGATCACACAGCGTGCATCTTTCTGATTCTGGCTTATTTCACTTAGCCTCAAGCCCTCAGGTTTCATTCACGTTGTTGCAAATGGCAGCATTTCATTCTGATTTTGAGGCGGAATCATATTACACTGTGTATGTACCACCTTTTCTTTTCTTTTCTTTTCTTTTCTTTTCTTTTCTTTTCTTTTCTTTTCTGTTTTTTGAAAGATTTTGTTTATTTATTCATGGGAGACACACAGAGAGAGTCAGAGACATAGGAGGAGGGAGAAGCAGGCTTCCTGTGAGGAGCCTGATGCAGGATTTGATCCCAGGACCCCAGGATCACGACGTGAGCCGAAGGCAGACACCCAGCCTACTCAGCCACCCGACATCCCTGTATCTCATTTTCTTTGTTTGTCTATCGACAGACATTTAGCTTGGCTATCAGGCTGCATTGAACATGGGGGTGCAGCTCTCCCCAAGGCAGTGATCTTACTCCCTTTGGGTAAATACTCAGAGGTGGAATTGCTGGATCACATACATGGTGGTTCCGTTTTTTGAAAAACCTCCACGCTGTTTCCCACAGTGGCTGCACCTGTTGGCATTCCCGCCGACAGCACACCAGAGTCCCTTTCCCTCCCCGTTCGAGGAACCTGTTATCTCTGCTCTTTGTGCTGATTGCTCTTCTGACATCTGTGAGGTGAGAGCTCCTTGTGGCTTTGATTCACATTTCCCTGGTGATCTGTGATGTCTCTGTACCTGTTGGCCACTTGTATTTCTTTGGAGAAATGTCCGTTCAGGTCCTCTGGCCATGTTTTAATTATTTTCTTTTCCAGCTAGATATCATTCTCGTCTTGGAACGTGTGTTGGGGTGGGGCTGCTGTGAGAGGACAGATGCTGTGAGAACCAGCTGGGCCGCTAGACTGTGGGCCAGTGGAGACAGGACCATCCGCCCTCCACCCTGCTCCTCCGAGGGCACCGTGTACTGTCTGGCTCACAGCAGATGCTCAGACATTTCAAAACAGAATAACTAGCCAGGGACATGGCTCATGGGAAGTCCTGTGACCCTCACAATGCATCAGGATCTCCCAGGAAATTCCAACTCCCTCCCTCCCCGGAAAAGTCTGATTTAGTGTTAGTAGGAGTGGGGCAGGACCAGGGAACTTGCATTTTTTTTTTTTTTTTTTTTACAAAAGCACTCCCTTTGAGAAACACTCACTCCTGGGAAGCCTTGGTCCTTGGCTCCCTAAAATGTCCCAGTAGGTAGCCGAGCTGGGGGAGGAGGAGGAGGAAACCAGGAGTGCTGCTAGTTGGGCCTGCCTGCACGCCCTCTGGGCCTTCAGGGAAGGCAGGGTGGGGTCCCACACCCAAGGCCTTGGTCCACACTATCTGGTGGAAATACCACAGAAGCCTAGGGCCTTCCAGGGAGAGAAGCTGTGGTCGGATTTGGTCTAAAGCATGTTTAACTTGGAACTGCTCTGCAAGGACTGGTGAGCCCAGTGGTTCTTAGAAATACTGAAAGGACAGGACTGTGGCTTGCTGGTCCCCTGGGCTGTGTCCACTTATCAGGACCCCTCTCACCCCCTCTGCCTGAGTGGGGGCCTCCTGGAGGCCCCTCCTTCACAAGCACCCTGCCCGGAGTCTGCAGGCAGCTGTGGCCAGCATGGTGCCCTCCTTTCTGCCCAAAGCCTTTACCCTGAGCTCTGAGAGTGGCTCCTCTGGGTAATTAGAGCAGTTTATTGGGTTTTCCTTGAGGCTCTGAATGAGACCTTTGGAGAACAGCTGCTGATTTAACCTAAGTGGCCCAAGAACAAGCAGAATGGAGCTGAGTGTGGAGGAATGTGCTTTTATGGAGCTGTGTGTTTAAAGATACATCTGGGATTTGTTTCTTAGCAACGGGGCTCATCCAGAGCACGCTGGCAGTGTCAGAACATCTAGTGATGCCCACAAGCACCATATAAAATACAATAAAAATTGGAGAAGAGAAGAGAAGATCTAAGCAGAGTGCCTCCAGTAGGAGAAAAAAGCTCAGAACTCCTGAGCTGATGTCATAGCCACAGGTGTAGACCAGAGATCAGGTGTGGACCAGAATGGTCTTGAGGGTGGGTGGAAGTCCCTAACCCACTTGCTAGGCTGCCTAGCAGCCTTTCTCTGGGGCTCCCTTTCTCTGACCAGCATCTCCCCGGGGGCCTCTCTCTGGTTACGCCTCCTTCCTCCCTGGCACCCGGAGCCTCCAAATGGCCTTCTAGAGTTGAACTGGAGGAGTGCCAGGTTTGAGTCCAGAGGAGATATTAGACCCAAATCCAGGGGCACCTGGGTGGCTCAGTCAGTTAAACATCTGACTCTTGATTTCAGCTCAGGTCATGATCTCAGGATTGTAGAATCGAGCCCCACATCTGGCTGCCTGCGCAGTACAGAGTCGGCTTCTCCCTCTACCTCTGCCCCTCCACACTGGCGCTTGCTCTATCAAATAAAGAAATAGAATCCTAAAACAAAACAAAACAAAAAAACAAAAACAAAACAAAAAAACAGACTCAAATCCAAAGGTTCCAGACCTTGTTTTGGAGCCATTGGATCCTTTAGCTGTCTGGCTATCTGGTAAAGACTCGGACCCCTTCTCAGAGCTGTGAGTTTCTTAAAAATACATTTTAAGTGCCTTTAATACAGAGAATCACAAAGAAAACCAAAGTTACGGAAAAGTAATTATCAAAATTATCCTCAATAATTATTTTTAAAAAACCCCAAATTTGTATAGCGAAACACCATGCTTCTATATTTAATTTATTAAACAGGAAGATCCAGCCATGGGTCGAATTGTGCTGTCACTTTGAAATAGTGATTAGTGTCAATGATATTTTGAGAAATCTCCCCAGCTGGGCCAGCGTACGGAAATATCTGTGATTTCTGTTGATGATTATTGTTGCTGTTGTCTGCATCTCTAATGAAAGGAAATGCTAGAATTGAGTTAGAGGTTAGTGTAAATACAGAGGCCCAGCTCACGGATCCCCAGAGGGTTGGGGACCATGGGTTTATCTTGTAGATCCTCTCCCCACAGCTGTGTCCCCGAGGCCTGTTAACAAAGTTGCTTAAAAACCTGCCTTGTGGGAGGACGACCCCCGGGTGGCTCAGGTGGTGAGGCACCCAATTCTTGTTCTCTGGTCTTGACCGTGAGTCCAAGCCCCCTGTTGGGCGTGGAGCCTATTTTAAAAAACCAAAAAACCCAACCCAAAGAATCCGCATTGTCAGAGCTGCCCCTCGGGCATGGACAGACAGATGGGCAGAACAGAGAGGCAGGGAGATGCTGGTGAAGAAGCATAGCCAATAAAGAGCTACTCCAGGGCACGGGCATGTTGGGGCCGCAGTGGGGACCGGGCAGCCCGCTCACCCAAGAGGCCCACACAGAATGGGCCCACAGAGGGACATTCACAGCAAAGCACAGATGTCCAGGGTCAAGGTCACTGGAATGTCCTTCGATCTTGGAAATACGAGAGCCATGAACCATGAGTTTCTTGGGGAACATGAATGAGGGCCTTTTTTTTTTTTTTTTTTTTTCTGATGTCAACTACGTTCACTTAGCATACAGCAGGTGTTTTACGAGGTGCCTTGGATGCAGCAGGCTCTCAATGGGGTCCCCAGTGTCATGTTCGTGAAACTGGGCTTCAGTGGCAGCTGGGAGACCCGAAGTGGGGAGGTTATAACTGTCCAGTGGAGCCAGTGTGGCCAAGTGCCAGGGGAGACAGGAGGCAGAGCTGGCCAGGGAGCGACAGAGCGGCAGCGAGAGGCCCCCGCAGAGGCTGTGCATGCGGTGCAAGGGTACAGGGGGTGCCTCCGGAGGGCGGGGACAAGCACTCTGGGGTCCCCACAGTCCCTGGGTCTGCCGCAGGGCAGGATTCATGTTGGCCAGGCACTCTGGCTGCCTTGCCCCGGGCACGGCCACCCCCAGGCTGCTGGGACAGCCTCTGAGCCTTAGATGTCACCCAGGTGCTTCCTTCCCATGGCTGAGCAGGAGGGCCACAGGCCCCATGGGGTCGCTTCTGCCCAAATGGCATTCTTCTGTTTCGCACGACCAGGGTCACAAAAACTTAGAGCTGGAAGGGCTCTTGGGGAATGTGCCAACCATGTGTCTCATTTTGCAGACACGGATCCCAGGGCTTGGAGGCAAGAGGGGTTGTCCCAGGTCACAGGGCAGCATCAGAGCCAGGGTGAGAACCAGCAGTGGGAGGTGGCCACACCTTCCCTCTCTGGCCCCCCACCCAGCACCCTGGGGGAGGCAGGCTGGAGGCCGTGCCTGGGCCCTGGGCCTGTTGAGGGTTATGCCGTTTGGCTTGTTGTGCACAACCAGCTGAGTCAGTTTAGCAACCAGAACTGTTATCTGGGCAGTTCTGATACTGCTGGTCATGAGGCCTGCACAGGTTGGTTACTGCATGCCGCAGCTTTCCCAGAGCGGGGCACCAGCCTGCCATCCGTGGCTCTGCCCCTTCTAACCTTGGGCAGGTCCATTAAGCTTGTTGTACCTCTGAACCTGATGGTAATAGTACTGACTTCCCAGGCTTGTCGTCATAGCATGAGAGTTAATGCACATAGTGCTCTTGGAACAGATGATGGTGGGTGACTATCTTTCTGTTAGAAGATCAGGAAACCAGGTCAATGGGCTTAAACAGAAGAGAGAAGGTATTGCTCCACTGACTGTTGGATTTCAGGCCTGGCTGGATCCAGGCACTCAGGGAATGTCCTTGGGCTCAGTTTCCCTTCCCAACTCTTGATCTTACTTCCATTGCCCTATATTGTTTGAATTCGAGGTGGGCTCTTTCTACTCGGTGGCTTCTAGGTTCTCCGTGGTGACTCTGTCTTTTAAATTAGCAATTCCAGTGAACTCTAGTGAATTCCAAAGGGGGCTTTCTTCCCAGTTGGTCCAGTGAACTGACCTGGCTTGAGTCATGTGCCCATCTCTGAGCCAGTCAGTGTGGCCTGGGGACCAGAGTGCTTGGATTGACCAGGCCTGTGGTGTACACCGTACACCCACCTTAGGAGTTGGGGGCCAAGCTTGGTCCTGCTCAGATTTCATGGCTGGAGAGTGAGGGGCAGATGGACCCCATAGGAAGCTACAGGTGTTTCCAGAGTAAACTGAGTGAAGTAGGCAAAAATGAAAAATGACAGGTGACCAGACAAGGCAAGGATCATGGTGACCTCACAGAAATGCACATTTCGGGGAGCCAAGGTTAGGGAGCATCCTGGTGCCAGGAAGGGGACATGGTGACTGCACCTGGCCTGCAGCCCTGCAAAATGGACGTGGTGTTGGGAGAGATAGTCCCTGACACAGACCCAAGGTGGCATTGAGGAGTTTCCCTGGCGGGGGGTTACTCACATTGCCTAATAGACTGTGGCCCATGAGTCTGGTTCCCGTCCTCTAGTCTTTGCCCTGTGTGAGCAGTGGGAGCCTTTCTGAGGGTGAAGGGATGGGCCCTTGTGGAATTTCTTATCGAGAAATCTAACCGTCCCTGGGGCTGGATCGGGCCTGTGGCAGTGATAGGATTCTGGAACCCCAGAGTGGGTGGGAGTCAGGCTCTGGCGGTGAGTGAGCCAGAGAAATGGAGCGGGGCATAGGGCTGGGGATCAGGGCCTGGGGCTGGGGGCCTCACAAGCCCCCAGGGGATGTTTTGCCCCGTACTCACTGGTGACAAGTGGATAGAGTGCCCATCCCTCGCCAGTTATGAGACAGGCAGAGTCCCCACTATCAGGATGAAGGGCACAGAGTCTGGGTCACATGCCTGGGCTCCCATGTGCCTGGCTCCATTGCAGGAGCTCTGTGTGTATTAACTCACTTGCTCATCACATCTGGCTAATTGCCATGGACTGAATTTTGTCCCCCCTGCAAATTCATATGTGGAGGCCTTAACCTTCAATGTCTGTATTTGGAGATAGGGCTTTGAGGAGGTAAAGTCAAATGAAGTCCTAAGTATGGGGCTCTGATATGATGGGACTGGTGCCCTTATAAGAAGAGACACTAGGGTGCTTGGATGGACAGTCGTCTGTTGAGGGTCCATCTCTTGGTTTCAGCTCAGGTCATGATCTCAGGGTCGTGAGATCAAGCCCCACGTCGGGCTCCATGATCAGTGTAGAGTCTCCTTAGGTTTCTCTCTCTCCCTCTGCCCCTGCCCCCATCCCCGCCCCCACCCCATGTGCTCTCTCTCTCTCAAATAAATAAATAAATCTTAAAAAAAAAAAAAAGAAGCGGAGACACCAGAGAGCTTGCTCTCTTCTGCTCTGCCAGATGAGAACACAGGTGTCTATAAGCCAAGGTGAAAGCTCTCACCAGAAACCACATTGGCTGGCGCCCTTATTGTGGGCTACCAGCTTCCAGAACTATGAGCTGTGAATGCCTGTTGTTTAGGCTGCCCCATCTGGGTACTTGGTTCTGGCAACCCAAGCAGACACCTGTGCAGCAGGTACTGGTGATGTCAGCCCCGTCATCGTGTGGAAGGAGAGCCGGAGACGGTAAGCCCCTGATCCACCTGCTTGGGGTTAGAGCCTGGTAGTCAGGGACAGCCTGGCAGTGGCAGCCACCCATCCGGCTGCTGCCCCACCAACTCCCTTGCAGGCAGCATCCACCTCAAGCAGTTTATAAGGAGTACAGAGCAAGCTTGCAGTGACAGTGAGCACTGGGGCCCAATCACCACCACCACCACCCCTGGGGGGCAGAGAGCTCCTGGAAAGACAGACTGGCCTGGCCTGGCTCTCCAGGTGGGGCTCTTGGGTGGGTGATGTGAGAGGCAGGCAGGACACAGGTGAGCTGGTCCCCAAAGCCAGTGGCTAGCCCCGGCTGGTGTCTGGCACTAGGGAGCTCAGTGGGAGTGGCCAGGTGACAGCAGGGGCGGGGTACAGGGGAAATGGATGCATGGGCCAGCCTCTTCCTACATGGTGGCCATGGGGGGAAATGTGAGGGTGCTCTTGGGAGTCCAGCAGAGGACAAGACCTCCCTGTGCCATCTCCAGGAGGAAGAAATAAATGGTCATTCCCACGGGAACCGTGTACCATTACCAGCCACCTGTTCTCAGCCCCCCATTAGGCGGATTGGAGTCCACAGAAGCTAGTTCTCACTGCCGGAATATCAAACGGAACCACACTCTGAACACAAATTCAACCTGTCACATTGCAGTCTTCTTGCCCTAATAGGAAATGTCTGCTGGTGAGCTTCTCCCCAGAGCCTGCCTTGGCATCTGGCCCAGGGCCGAGTCTTGCCCGCCCCAGCTCCAGAATGTACTGCCCAGGGTTGCAAAGCCCCAGATAAGTCTTCCTCCACCTAATGAGCCCTGCTCTGAGAAATCCGTCCACTGTCGCAGCAGCCCTGTCTGGCCCTGTAATTCTCTCCTTGGCTCAGCAATCAGACGATCACCAGGAGGAGCATTGCTCTCCCAGTGGCTCACTGGCAGGTGGATGGATGGCTTGTCCATACGGCAGGGCTCAGAAGGACCTCATTAGAGGGGGTGATGTACAGTCTCCTGGAGCTGCTGGCCGGGGTAGCTGCAGAGCAGAGTTAGAGGGACAGTGCTGGAACAGTGTGTCCTGGGGTCCCCAGCCCAGGTGCTCCCGGGTGGCCCGGAGCCCTGATTTGGTGGGCACACCCCACATCCCTGTGCATCGGTCCTCTCTAATTAGTTTGGCATGCTAGTCAAGGGAAGGAAAAGGGATTCTGTCCCAAATCCAGAAGCTGTGCGAGAATGGAGTTCAGTCCTGATGGGATCGTACACGAGGGAGGCTCCCCAGGGTGGCTGCGTTGGGTGTGTGCATCCTGGGCACAGACCTGCCTCTTCCTAAGGTTTCTGGTAACTGGTGAGTTAGCGGACGTCCCAAGGGCACTCTTCCTACTGTGCTAAAGTATATGTAGCATAAAATTACCATTGTCGACATTTTTCAGCGTACAGCTCCGTGGCATTGAGCATGTTCATGGCATTGAGGAGGGTGACTCGGAGCATCTGGTTGCCTGGGAGGGGGTACCCTGAGGTAGGAAGGGAGAGGGAAACCGCTGGCTTTGTGAGCACTGCTCTGGCTTTGTGTCACTTCCAACCCAAGGTACCCTAAGAGACATCACCTATAGGTAGTGATACTGGATCCTTCCATTGCTTGTCTTGGGAAACAATGCATAAAATCAGGGGCAACTCACCACTCACAATAATGACATAAACCTGCCATTAATTGTAAATATAGATGACGAAGAGTATGTTACCATGTTTGGTTTGTGAGCCAGTTATGCTGAATGCACACTCTCCCACCCCAGGACTTCAGTGGGTAGAGCTAGCACTACCCGGCAGTGCTGTGTGAGTCCCAGTGACCCTGTCTCTTGGCACCTGTGTTTCCGAGCCCCGTGGAGGTGGCCTGGGGCACGTCAGTGGGGGACATGCGAGTGGGAAGTGCAGGGAAGGCCTGACTCCGTGCCAAGCTCCCCTTTCCAGATGAGGTTGGAGGGGGTGGGACTGAAGGCTGCAACTGCTCCCCAGCCTCCAAACCTCCTGGGTGCCCATCCCCAGGCGGAGCACAAGGAAAAGAACATATGAGAGCAGAACTGCCTCTGAACACTGTCACCTTTGAAGGGGTGACTCAGAAGTGGAATCCGTTCTCATTTACGAGATGCACATTTATGGAGACACTTGTCCTGAGTCTCCGCAGTTCCAGTGGGGCAGCTGCTGCTCAGAACACGCTGAGCACCCCCTGGGGAGCTGCTGTCATGTTCAGCACCGCCGTCTTTTGAAAATTCTAAATTGTTCCAAAAATGCACCCAAGAAGGGTGAAATTCATTTCTGGAAATGGCCAGAGATGTTTGCAGCCAAGCAAGGTGAATACAGTGGCTGATCTGTCAAGGGACTTCTGTCAAGGGGGAACCCGTGAGGCACCCCCAACTCTGCACCCTGACCTGGGTCCCGGGGCCACTGCGCAGGGTTCGAGTTCCACCTGAACGAGTGTGAACAGTCAGCTGCTCAGAGAGGGAATGCACCTGCTCTGGGGCTAAGGGCGGGGGTTCCCCATATCTTCTGTTGTTTCTGGCATCTCTCTGCAGGGGTTGTGATTTGGCACCAAGCCCCTCGGGGACCTTTCCCCAGATGTGTGCTCCAGTTTGTGTGTGATGGTCGGGGATGTACAGTCCTTGTGCTGCTTAGTAGCCTTCCCCGCAGGGCTTTGGTGTCTTGCTGTCAGGCTGTCTGTCCCCTGAAGGCTTCTGTCCCTTTCCTGTCTCCTTCCCAGACCCTGCCAGGCCCGTGGGAGGGGGAGGAAGCTATTTGCTGAATTGTGCCACCACCAGAGAAGCAGGGTCATTCAGAAGGCAAAGTGGTGCCCAGCCCAAGCATCCCGTGCACTGAATTCTGTGAGGTGCCAGTCATAATAACACCAGTAAGAACCGTTCGAGGGGGAGGGGACGGGGGGAGGGTGCTCAGAGAGAGGGCGTGATGGCCAAGGTCCTAAGTGATAGGAGCCTGACGAGGGCTGGAAGCCAGGACAGCAGCTCCATGTTCCTTTACCACGTGGCGCTGAGGTCAGAGGGCATGTAGGCAGCCTGCTTGTCTTGGGGGGTACCTCAGCCCGTCCCTCACCGCAGGGACCAAGCAGGGCAGATCAGTCTCTTCTGCCTGAATAACCATGGGCTTCTCAGCTAGGATGGGCCGCGAGGGCACCACTTTCCTGTGCATGCCACCTGTTGTGGGTGGTGGTGGTGGTGTGGGTGGTGGTGCGGGAGCCCAGTGGTGGAGACGTCCCTACAAAGTAAGCCAAGTGCCCAGGCTCACCCTCAGGGAGCACATGGTCCACCCAGTGCCAGCCATGTGACGCCCGAGAAGAGGACAGGAGGGCAGCTTGTCTGGTCCTGTAGGAGCACAGAACTCCAGGCCCCAGCTGATGCCTCAGTGGAGATCTGTTCATTCAGGAAGCCTCACTAAAGGCCTGCCATGTGCCAGGCCGGAAAGGGGGTTAATGCAAACCCAGCTTCGGTGAAGGACGAGCTAACATGCACACTTCTACAGTGCCCATGGGGTGCCCACTGCTGTTCTAAGCACCTGCATGTCCTGTAATGTCCAGAACAACACAGAGAAGTGGAGATTATTGCTCTCATTCTCAAGTGAGCGAACCAAGGTATAAGGAGGTTAAGTGACTTGTTCAAGGTCACACAGGACACTGATAAGTGGTTAGGTCGGGGCTCAAATCCAAGCAGGCCATGTTGAGAGTCGGTGTTTTTATTTCGGGGCTGTGCCACCCCAAGGGGCTCATAGCTAGTGCAGAGGACCAGGTGTACCTTCTCAGAACCGCCATCTACCTGGGAACTGTCTTCACTATAGTCACACGAAGGGATTCTAGGAAGTTCAGATTCATTAGGTGTTTAAGCGTCTTTGATGTGCCATTTCTTCTTGTAGGCAACTCGGAAGGCCTCAGAGATGAACAGACAAGTCTTGTGCCATGGTGAGAGGAGATCTGCACATAAATAGCACGAAGGGGTGATCTGAGCTGTGGGGCCAGGGTGGAGCGTGGGCTGCTTGCAAACCGCCTGGGCTCTGGGCTCTGAGCTGGAGCGCTCGGTGGCTTGTGCAGTGGGAGGGAGCATAAGCAGAGAGGCTGGGGAGCACGGGGAGCCAGCCAGTGGGCGGGGAGAAGAATAGGACACCAGCAAAGGCAGCTGGGAAGAGGTGGCTGGGGTAGGAAGTGGGGTGCTCGGGGAGGAGCTGGTGTTGCTGGCCTGCCATCCTACCACCCCACCACCCTGCTAAGCGAGCTCCTTCCCCAGCTGGCCTGGCTTGGTCCCTCGGGTCTCTGGGAGGCTATGGTGACTCAGGCAGAGCCATTACCTGGACTTCCTTAGTGGCACAGCATGTGCTCCCTCCAAAGCTGCCAGGATTTCTCTGGGATTCCACTGAACTCCTCCTGTTTTCCATTTCTAATTGCTGCCCACCCAGCTCCTGTGTTCTCCCACCCTACTCACATGTCTTCCCAATCGGCATCACTGCCTCCTGCCCCTCCCCGTGCAGCCTCGTTGGCTCTCCTTTTGGAAGCTGTGGTCCTAGGGGCCTTGCTCCAGTGGAAGTCAAGTCTAAGACGCCTGGATCTGGGGACAGAAGGCCTCCATCAGGACAAAGCTGGTTGCAATTCTGGATTCTTTCCTGATCTAAGTTTCCTGTTAAAAAGTAGGTTTATCAGATCCATTCTGTTCTTTGCCTCTGTAGGAAACCAGTAAGTGAGTCTTGAAGTGCTGCCCCAGAGGTGGGCTCTTTGGAAGGGACAACCCATGGGAAACCAGAACATGTTTGTTCGGCTCTTCTGTTCTGGAAAGGCATTCTGCAGTCGTAGGGTAGGGGCACCAGCAGAAGCCCAGGTGGTGGCTTCTCCTTCCCCTGTCCTGGGGGCCACCAGGTTTGGAAAAACGGGCACAGCTGGTGCCTCAGTTGACTTTGCTCCCCAAAACTTAGTGGCTTTATAACAATGGCCACTGGTTTAGTCCACATTCTGTGGGTTGCATTTGGGCTGGGATCTAGAGGCTCTAAGCTTAATTGATCTCAGCCAGGGTGGCTGGATGTCTGGGCCTCGTCCTCCAGTGGGCTCCCTGGACCCATCCTATGGAGGCTGGACAGATCTGAAGAGCAAGTGGAGGCCCACGCAGCCCTTGTGGCCTCCACTCAGAACCGGCACAATGCCACTTATACCACATGATGTCGGCCTGTGAAAATCACAAGTCCAGAGAGTGGGGAAGCAGAGACTGCCTTGTGATAGAAGGAGTTGCTGGGTCACATTTTGAAGGACGTAGGTACAGGGGGATTTCTCCAGAATTGGGGCCACTCCAGCATTCTAGTGCATTCTAGTCGGGGAATGCACCCTCTGTCCTAGGTCTTATCTGTTCAAAGAGGAGGCAGCCCTGGGTTGTGGGGGGAAGTGGGCAGGGTCAGTTTGGTGGAATGTCCCTCTCTCCTGAGGGCTCGGTGCAGCATGGACTTGTACCCCTGATCCTGCTGCTGCTGCTACCTTGCTGTTGGGTGGTAGAAAGGCCCTTCTCTGGGGACCATCGAGGGAGCAGGTTAGCCCAAAGGACAGCCTAAAGCAGTTCCTTATTTTCCCTCCTTGGTGGCTTGTGAGTCTGTCCCTGTGCCCCTAGAGGGATCCTTAGGGAGCTCTCCTCTCCTCCCTCACGCCTTGTGGTCGGCTGCAGCCCTTCTCTGCGCCCCAGCCAGCCTGTCATCCCTCCAGGGAAGAGGGGCTGGAGGGGTGGCAAGAAGACCTCCAGTCCTGTGTCCAGGAGTTGCAGGAGTCAGAGTGGCCCAGCCTCCCCATCCCAGGCCGTGGCCTCCAGTTGTGTGGGTCAAAGGCCATGTCCTGTGTGGCCCCACAGCCCCGTGTCAGTACTATCCAGTCCTTCTAGTAGCATTGGTCCCCTCCCTGCAAGTGTGGCAGTCCCCATGGCATGAGTTCTTGGAGAAGGCCATCCTGAGCCCACTCCCTTGAGCTGTTGCAGGATGCTGTCTCTGGCCTGGGAGTGCTACCCTGCACTGCTTGGCTCCAAGAAGGAGCAGGTGCATCTGCCAGGCATGCGAGGAGTCCCCGGCCCAGCGGGGTGCAGCTGAGCGTGAGCCCCATGGGCCTCCTTCCGCTTCCCTTCTTCCTCCTTGCTCCTCTGGGAGGCTGGGGCGCCAGTGTAGCCCAGCCGCCCATTTCTACTGCCGTCATGCAGCCACCTGGATGATGCACAGTGTGGCTCCTTGGGGTCCCTTGGGACTGGAGTCCTTTCCTGGTTTCTGAACAAGAACCCCTAGCATCCCCCCGCTGTGCCACCTCCAGCAGGTCAGCTCAGACCATCTATTCAGCTGAGAGCCTGGCTCTTTCTGCTTCACTGGGAATGGCACTCTCTGATCTGGGGCTGCGTCCCAGATGCCTTCCTGGAAGTTCGGGGGCTTTTTGGCACAGCGCCAGCACTGTCACACAGCCACATTTGTTTTCTGTGTCTAGTGTCTGTTTGCCTTCTATCTTGTAGTTTGCTTGACTGCTACGTGGCCTTCTCCATGGCCACTGAGATGCTGTTTGCTGGACGGCCTTGCAGACTTGGTGCTTGACGCCCCAGGCCTTGGGCTTCATGCAGCTGGCAGAGTGAACTTTGCAGTTGTAACAGGTTTCTTAAGGAGGTGGAGTGAAAAGTATCACCACTGGCCACAAATCACGATGACAGACTAGGATCTTCCAGCTCATTGCCATGTTCCCAGCACATCACTCCTTGTTTCAGGGCTCTGCTCAGGTATTACCTCCTGGGGAAGACTTTCCTGATCACCTGCCCCCATGGGACAGGGCTGCGGCCCCCTTCATTCACCTACAAATCCCCCCCCCCCAGGGCCACTCTGTATTCTCAGTGCCTCACACACACAACTTCGGTCCTCACGCCCACCCTGTGAGGCAGGCTGTTATCATTATCTTCGTTGTACAGATGGGGAAACTGAGGTTTGAACACATCATGTTTCCAGTCAAGGCTTCATGGCATATTTGTGGTTCAGCTGGGATTCGGGCCCTTGGCATTCTGACTCCGGGGCCCAGCTTTGTGGGCAGCATCCTGCCTCTGCCCATCTCCGAGGACCGACTACGTGGCCTTGTGTTCCGTGGCTTACTTGTCCTCACTACCCTGGGAGATCTTTGAGGGCCGGGATGCTGCCTTTTTGTTGGGCACACATGGATTTAGCCCAGTTCTTGGCACCCAGCAGGTGCTTCATAAATGGTACGTGGGGAAACCAAACTGACAAAATGATTGGAGATGATTGTAAGGAAGAGGCAGCTCTGTGCCTGGGAATGTGGGTGTCCAGGCCTGGGGACCCTGACTGCAAATGTTCCTCTGCTGTCTGCAGTGCACCTGGGAGGCTCAGGACCTGGGAGACTTAGGAAGCCTCTGCTGCTGTGGGCTCAGGGGCAAGATGCAGGGCTGCACTGTCCTCCTGATGCCACGGGTGTGTGGCACAACTCAGGGCACCTGGGGACAGCTCAATCCTACCCTCCTGGGGCTGTCACTCTAGGCTGTGAGCCTCCCTGGTGCCTGGCACGCCTGGCTTCATGCACACTTGGCACTGGAGGCCCAGGTCATTCTGCACTTGAGTGGATAAGGACACGGTGACTCCTTTTACAAGCTCAGAGCTGAGGGTGCGGTAGATGTGTTATGAATGACAGATGTGACTTGGAGGCCTGAACGATTGACTGAGGCTCAGCCATGAGCCTGTGGATAAAGGACGCCCGCAGGGGCACCTGGGTGGCTCAGTGGTTGAATGTCTGCCTTCGGCTCAGGTCGTGATCCCGGGGTCCTGGAATGGAGTCCTGCATCAGATTCCTCGCAGACTCTGCAGAGCCTGCTTCTCCTTCTGCCTATATCTCTGCCTCTCTCATTGTCTGTCATGAATAAATAAATAATCTTTTTTTTAAATTTTTTTTTAAAATTTATTTATGATAGTCACAGAGAGAGAGAGAGAGAGAGGCAGAGACATAGGCAGAGGGAGAAGCAGGCTCCATGCACCGGGAGCCCGACGTGGGATTCGATCCCGGGTCTCCAGGATCACGCCCTGGGCCAAAGGCAGGCGCCAAACCGCTGCGCCACCCAGGGATCCCTAAATAAATAATCTTAAAAAAATATTTAAACGATGCCCACAAAGGCCAGGGGTCACTGCAGGACTTGGGGATCCCTGCTCACAGAGCCACCCATGGGCTCTTCATGTGGTGGGTTCTCCCTGCATGGATCTCGAGGCTCCCAGCAGCTGTGACCTTGGGCCGAGCCCCTCTCTGTTTCCAATCTCAGTGTCTGCCCATCCATGGAAATTTCATCTCATCAGGCTGCAGATTCTGAGCAGACGGGAGCGTGTCATCCTCTCCCACGCCTGTCCTTCCCTGCCCTTGTCCACCTGACTGACCAGCTATAACCCCGGCCCTGCTGGAAGGTGGGGAGGACAAACCTGGCCCCCAAGGGCCTCAGCCCTGTAGACCTTCCAGTGCTCCCCCTCCCCACTTCCCCTAGCTCACCCTCTGGCATTCATGCCCAGAACCCATCGTGACCCAGCTCGGAGCTGGGGAACCTGGAGTCATGCATTTACATTTCTACTTGGGCTCCACATCCTGGGGGAGATCAGAGGGCCACCCTGGGCCCCCTGAGAGAGACCTGAGGCGTCCTGTTCTGCTCTGCATGGACTTGGGGGTGTAGGCCATGGTGGAGGGCAGGGGAGCTTTGCAAACTAGTGCAGGGAGGCTGATGCAACACGCAGCGCTGTTAAAATTAATTATCGGCTCCTGTCAACCTAGCCTCCAGCAGGATCGTCAGCCTGGTGTTGCGGTGAAGGCACGGTGGACACGGAGTTGGTCTCTGGTTCTCCGTCCTCCAGAAGGACAACAGATTTATTTGTAGCAGTGGAGGGGGCTCCCTGCCCGACCACCTTTATGCCACGAGACCTTTTCAGGTGGGGAATGAAGGCCCACCCCATGGCTGTGGTGGCTACCGAGTGTCACCTGTGACCTCCCATCCACCTGAAGGCTTCTGCTGCCACCGTTCCCCGAGCCCTCCACATTTGCTGTGGCCCCAGAAAGAATTGGAGTGTGTACCCCGACCTGGTGCTTTCTTCCCCCCATTTGGGACTGGAGGGACTGGGCATGGGGCAGCAGCCAAGGTCGAATGCCAAGAGGTTTGTTCGGAATGTCCTCCACCTCCTCCCTGTGGAGGGACCACAAGGCCCTCCTTTGGTTTTCTTCTTTGATACCTGTGCTCAGAAATATTTAAGTCCTAATAAGTGCACTTCCTCATCTGTAAGTGATCAAAAATGGATAGAGGGGTCAGTAGGAGCTGCTGACCGCAGGGGGCAGTCTGGTCACTGCCGGGAGATGTTGTGCTTCTAGTGTGCAATGGGCACGAGTGACCTCACTGGGGGGTTTGTGTGCCGTCGGGATGTGGAAGACCGTCCACAGACCCTTTTACCACTGGTCCAGCATAGACCGGTCGAAGGCATGGGCAGATTCATTTCCAGGAACTTTGAGTGTGGTCAGGATGACTAGAGTCCCAGAACTGTGTTTTGCCCTGTGCTCCTCTGTCTCTGGCTTTTATAGAGTCTCTGCTTTGCAAGTTCCCTGCCGGGCAGGGCATGAGGCTCAGGGCAGTGCTGGGTCCACAGAATGCTTCCAGCCCCAGGACACAGCCGTCCCCACTGCCCTCCGCAGCCTTGAACCCTGGGCAACCGTCCTTCACCCTCCACGACTCGCACTGGCCCGCTCCACCTGCTCTGGCACCCCGCCCTCTCCTGCTTTGTCCCTCTCTTCCTTCACTCTCTTCAGTCTGCTCTACGCACGCAGCTGAAGCCTGCAGACCGGTGGGGCCTTCCCATGTGAACACAAGCGGCAGATCCGCCCCATCCTGCCCCTTCCCCAGAGCAGCATGGAGGGGTGTATGTGTGCAGGATGGAAGGATGCGCCGAGCCCTGCGGAGGCCAAGGCCTCCTCTTCTGCCGCCCACTGCGGCTCACCAAAGGCCTGTGTATGTCCACGCTGCCCTGAACTTCCTTCTAGAATCCTTTGTGAGCTTATTGTCCTTCCCTTTCTGCCTCCAGGTGGGAATAACTGATGTGATGAAGAACTGGATGCCCAGACATGCTGCATTCGGGTCTTGGAGGCTGGGGCCCAGGATGGTGTTTTAAAACCAACTCTGCTACTTCTTATGCCCCCTGAGGTCTAAGAGGCAAAGCTGCTTAGAGTGTGACCCCAAGTGTGACCTTCCATTTGTCTCATTCTCGTCTGGACTAGACAGCAGGTAGCCATGGGACCTCTGTCCTAGGGAGTGGCATATCCTCCCAGATCGGCTGTAAAGTCTGGGCCGAGCTGTCCTTTACATCTCCTGAGAGTTCTGCCCGAAAGAGGGCTGTACACAGCGAGCCCTTCCTGGAGGGTGACAGGGAACATGCACGTGGCCAGCAGCGCCTCTGAATGCAGAGCCAGCTGCAGATGGCATCTGGGATCACCTTCCCTGAGACCTCCTCTCCAGCCCAGCACCTCCCACAGCTCCCACATGAATTGTGGCAGCCAGAGAGGGCTGTGGTTGCAAAGCCCTGGGGCATCTTTGCTCTAAGTCTCTGTGTGTGTTTGGGGTCCTCGTCAGGCCTTCCTCCCTTGGGGTCACAGTAGGACCTGTGTGCGAGGCTCATGTCCAGGCCAGCGTTCACGGTCTGGTCACAGGCTGATTTGGGTGGCAGTTCACTGGTATCATTCCCCCTCTGTGCCAGGTGGTGGCCTGGCCTCCCCCCACCCCCTGCCCCCTGGAAGAGTTCCCTGTCCTGCCTGTGCAGCAGAGAGTAATTTCCCCAGGTCGGCCCTGCGTTGTGGGGACACTGTTGGGCAGTGGGAATGGCTGGAATCGTGTGCAGGTTTCCTGCGAGGGTGTACAACTTTTGGGTTCTGTGTCTCAGAGGCCGATCTCTCTTTGCCTCAGAGAAGGCTTCTGAAACTGGATTGTACATCAGGGTCAGGTGAGGTGGGTTTTATTTTTTTAAACAGCTCATTCCCAGGTTCATCGCTATGCCTCTGGTGGTCTGGAGGTGGGGCCCTAGAGCTGCATTGTTAGAGATCCCAGTTCTCGCTGCGAAGCAGACTGGTTTGGAAAACTGCGGTAGGCCCCCTCCCCTCCTCCTCTCCTCTCCTCCTCCCTTCATCTTATCAGGAGGCTTCACACCCACCTGCACCTGCCCAGTTAGGGCTTCAGACTCTCCTGCCATGCAGTGACTTCCCAATGGGTAAACTGGCTTACGTTTCTAGAATATACTTTTTTTTTTTTTTTTTTTTAATTCATGAGAGACACACACAGAGAGGCAGAGACATAGGCAGAGGGAGAAGCAGGCTCCCTTTGGAGAGCCCTATGCGAGACTTGATCCCAGGACCCCTGGATCATGCCCTGAGCTAAAGATGGACACTCAACCACGAGCCACCCAGGTGCCCATTGAATATCCTTTTTGAAAGAGTGGTCAGTCCTCTCTCTTATCCTGGAATCCACACCTCATTCTCTCCCAGGCCTCTGACATCCTGCCCCTACCTTGGCTTGCTCTCAAGACCCCGAGCCGAGGGCTCCTCTCCAGCCTCCATGTGGCCATGCTCCCACCCAGTACCTGTCACTGGCCCTCTCTGCTACAGGGGCCTGTCCCTGGCTCATCTTCCCTGAGTCGGCCTCCTGTTTCTGAGACCCCAAGCCTTATCCCTCTGCCCTGCTCCCCCACCTTTATGCCCTCATCCCTCCCACCTTCCCTGTCCTTGCTCATCTGGGGGTCTTAATGTCTCCCTGGCTGTTGCCTTGACCTTCTGTCCTTGCCTTCTACAGCCTTCTAGGGAGCTCATGCACAGGTATGGTTTTGGGCTGCCTGTTCAGGCTCTCCTGGACAATGCCCCCCAGTTCTCCAGGGACCCCCCCCCCCTTACAGCATAGTGTGGAAAACCAGAAGCCCAGACCTGTCTGGACCTTCTTCCTCTTCCTTTCACGTCATGCAGCTGGTCACCCGGTCCTGGGGACACGATGACGTGCTCTTCCTCCTGGGGTCCTTCCCAGCTTGTCCCTGCTGCCACTCCTTTTGTCCCCCCTCTGGCCTGTCATGGAGATCTTGGCGATGTCTCTCCTCCCAGCCTCCTGCCTCAGCCCTTCACCCCGCCCCGTCCTCCCCTTGGGGTCACAGTGTTTGTTCTAAAATTAAAACCTGAGGGGCACCTGGGTGACTCAGCCGGTTGAGCGTCTGCCTTCGGCTCAGGTCATGATCCCAGGGTCCTGGGATTGTGTCTCACGTTGGGCTCCCTGCTCAGCAGGAGGTCTGCTTCTCCCTCTCCCTCTGTTCTTCCCCCGGTTTGTGCTCTCTCTTTTGCTCTGTCTCAAACAAAGAAATAAAATCTTTAAAAAAATAATAAAATTAAAACCCAAATGTATAATTCCCTGTTGATTGCCATTGCCTGGAGAGGGTAGCCCAACCCCATAGCAAGGCCCTTGGCCCACCTTGACCCCATTCTTTTAATTTATGAAGGTATCCTATTTATTTATTTATTTATTTATTTATTTATTTATTTATTTATTTAGGGATAGGGGCAGAGGGAGAGTGAAAGACAGAGAATCCTGAGCAGGGTCCACACCCAGCATGGAGCCTGATACAGGGCTCCATCTCATGATCCTGAGATTGTGACCTGAGCTGGAATTAAGATTGGATGCTAAAAAAAAAAAAAACAGATTGGATGCTTAATGAGCACCCAAGCACCCCAACTTATTATATTTTTTGACAGAGTATGAGCCAGCCTTGTTTTCATCGCTCCCCTCTCTGCACCCTGTGCCACCCTCTGAGCTCCTAGAGGGACATGCTGGGTTGTATCTGGAATGCTCTTCCTTTCCTTCTTCCCTGGACCATCTCCATCAGCTTCCAGACCTCTCCCCACAATCACTTACTTGCCTGTGAAGTCTTCCCTGATACAACCGAACAGAATTTGTCACTCTTCCCTTTGTGACCTGGTGTGTGAACTAGAGGGGGGGCTCCCCCCGCCTGGCTGGGCTCTAGCTCCGGACTCCGGAATGCTCACTGGCATGAGGTTGGCACTCAGAGGGATAAATTAGAACTAACACATTGCCGTTGGGTAGGGCTCTTTATTTAGCGGGTAAGACTCATTTAAAACAATTAACACCTCTTCATATGAAAATGTGCTAAAATCATTCTTTAAACTTACTGCTGGAAAGATTAAAATGATGTTTTTATATTATAAATCCATTCACTTAATCCTTACTTTCTATAGTACTTTTAACTTTATATGGCCAAAGGGACCTATTACCATCATTTCCTAATTAGTAAAATTATTGATCCTAATTAATAATTGATGAATAATTTATCCAAATGAAAGCAACTGCTGGTAACATATGTGCATATAAATGTTGTACAAATCAGTAAGTGTACGCGGTGCTTGTGTTTCTATGTATATCCCAGAGTAATCCTGAACATGTCCATGTGGGTGAAAGGAGTGACCAGGAGTCCCCCCCACACCTCACACACATAAGTTTGCCTCCTCTTTCTTTCTAAGATTTTATTTATTTGAGAGAGAGAATGTGAGTGGGAGGCAGATGGAGAAAGAATCTGAAGTAGACTTTGTGTTGAGCTCAGAGCCTGATGCTGGGCTCAATCCCAAGACCTCAAGATCACAACCTGAGCCAAAACCAAGAGTCGGATGCTCAACTGATTGAGCCACCCAGGTGCCCTGAGTTTGCCTCCTCTTTCAGACGAAATGTGGGCCAACCCGTCTCCTCCCTGCAGAGCCTGGGTCTTTGCTGGTGTTGCCTTTTGTACAACTCTGAGTTCTGCAGAGCAGCGGATTCATTGGGCCGTCCTCTCCCCATGGCAGGCAGGCAGATGCATGTAGAGGCCCAGGGGCCTCTCATCAGTTTGGTGATTCTGGTGAGCTTCCATCTTTTGACAAGAGATGGACCAGATGGCTTCTAACTCAGAACTTCTGAGCTCAAGGACAGAGTTTTGTTATGCTCAAAATATCCATACATGTAGCAGGCCAAGCCATAGCAAATTTCTTTTCTTCAGCTGAGGATCAACCCACAGAAATGGCCATTTCATGTGGTTCAGCCCAGCGGAAGGAGGCAGGAAGGCTGAGGTTTGGCCACAGGTCAGGGCACCGTCTGCTCCAGGGCTTCCCATCAGGGATTCTGGCTGGGCAGGAGGGTGGTGGAGGGCTTCAAGGATATTTTGAAAATCAGGAAGGATGAGGTTTCTTTACTCATGTTTTTCATTTTTTTAATTGTACATAGGCATAACAAGAAATTTGCCATCCTCACCATTTTAAAAAAAGATTTTATTTATTTGACAGAGCATAAGCAGGGGCAGCAGGCAGAGGGAGAGGGAGAAGCAGGCTCCCTATTGAGCAGGGAGCCTGACTCGAGGCTCTATCCCAGGATTCTGGGATCATGACCTGAGAGGAAGGCAGACATTTAACCAAGTGAGCACCCCCAGGCGCCCCATCCTAACCATTGTTAAGCATATAGTTTAGTGGCATGAAGTCTATTCACTCTGTTTTGCAACCAACCCCATCATCCATCTCCAGATGGATATCTTTTTTTTTTTTTTTTTTTTGTCTTGCAAGACTAAAACTCTGTCCCATGAAACACTAAGCCCCCATTCCCTCTGCCCCCAGCCCTTGGCCACCACCATCATCTTCTGTCCCTATGAATTCGACCCCTCTGGGTGCCTCACATGAATAAAATCACGTAGTATTTGTCCCTTCTTTATTGGCTTATTTCACTCAGCACGATGTCCTCAAGGTTCATCCATGTTATAGCAGGTGTCAGGATTTCCTTTCTTTTTAAGGATGAATAATCCAGTGTATGTGTACACCACCTTTTGTTTATCCACTCATCCACCTCTCAACCCCTGGGGTGCTCCCATGCTTCAGCCCTTGTGAACAATGCCTCTGTGAACACGGGGGTGCAGATACTGCTTTGCGACTCTGCTTTCAATTCTCTTGGGTACAGATCCAGAAGTGAAATAGCTGGACTATCTGGTATTTCTATTTTTACTTTGAGGGGCCTCCATATGTTCTCCACAGCAGCTGTACTAATTTTCCTTATTTTTTAATGTAAAGATGCAACATTCTGGCTAAACAGAGCTCAGCCTTCTAAACTTGACAGATCTGGGTCTAAATCAAGGCTGCGCTGCGTGGCCGGATCATTCAACCTTTCTGAGACTTGCCCGGCCCCACCCCCCCTCATCTGTAGACTGGGAGTGTTAATAATTAGCTCTGAGCTGTAAGGATTAGAGGTAAGGTAGGCAGAGGGAGGGTACACGGTGTCGGTGTCGCACACTGTAGGTGTGGGGGGAATGGCATCTGTGTTATTTTTACTTAATATTTCCCCCACCTGCTCTTGCTCAGCTCTGTCATCATGCCACTTCTCTAGTGTTCTCCTTTTTTTAATGGTGTCAGCATGTGTTTATCTCATTTCCCACCATGCACAGTATGCCAGCAGAGGTTAAGGACTGAGGCACACTTCCCGCGGGGCCCTAAGTCCCCTGTTTCCATCTGTGTCCACTCCCAAGCCCTGAGTCCATGCCCCATCCCTCCGCAGCTCTGCTTGTCCATCTCACATACTGCCTACTCACCCAGCACCCTGCCGACACATGATGGTTTTCCATCACTGCTTCCGTTGTATCGCTCTCCTGCTTCGCCCTCCTGCTCAAAACCCTGCCAGAGCTCCATTGCCCCCAGCTTAGGGGCATGCACCTTCTCTGGGCATGCAGCACCCTTGGCCAGGACCCAGCAGCTGGCCACCCCTGGCCACGTCATGGGCCCTGCCCCCACAGCACCCTGTCCTGCTCCTGCCTGGGGGAGGAGGCTGGGGTTCAAGTGCCATTTCCATCATCCCCCCTCTGCAGACCGGGGCATTACCCTCGCTCCCTTCCTCCTCCATCAGGTGGGGATAAGGAGCTTCCTCACTCATCTGGGGGAGTCCAAGGGCATGGACCGAGTCAGGTGTCTGGATGGGCTGCAGAGAGACCTAAGTGCTGCAACCAGCTACATCTCCTAGGAAGGAGGATCCAGCAGCTGTCTGTGTCCCCGACCGGCTGTCCATGGGTGAGAGAATAATCACCTCCAGGTCCCGAGTCTCCTGGCTGGCTCTGTGCCGGGAACACGGAGGGGCCGGTTCCTTGTTTGATCCGTGCAGCTCACACTTGAGTGGGCATTTGCGAGGAGGGAGAAACTTGCTTAGAAATGAAGATTTGCCCCCCACCCCCACCCCCAGATCTAAATTTGGATCGTAGGTGGGACTCAGGCATCTGCATCGTTTCCCGCTATCCTGAGAAATAATTGACATCCCTCACGGTGTAAGTCTGAGGCGTAGAGCGCGGTGGGTTGATTTATAGTCGTTGTGAAACCATCACCGCGGCGGGTCCTGCTCACACCCAGCTTCTCGTGCAGACACAGGACAAAGAGAGAAAAAACTTTCATCCTTGCGGTGAGAACTCAGGATCGACTCTTAACTTTCGTGTGCGCCCCACAGCAGTGTCCGCTACGTGACCCCCCAGTGCCTGCGACCCTCGCACCTGGGGTTTGCACCTCCTGACCCCCTCCCTCCGGCTCCCCCCCCACCCCCGCCTCTGGTAACCGCATGTCTCATCTCTTATCCTGAGTTCACTTTTAGTTTTTGTTTTAGATTCCAGGTACCCGTGAGATCCTGTAGTATTTGTCTCTCTCTGTCGGGCTTACTGCACTTAGTGCAATGAAGGCTTTATGTTTGCACGGTGGTAGGATTTCCTCGTTTTTTAATGGCTGAATAATATTCCATTGTACACATTCGTACCACAATGTCTTTCTCCGTTCATCCATCCGTAGACACTGGTTGCTTCCGTGTCTTGGCTGCTGTGAGTAATGCTGCAGTGAACATGGGGTGCAGATACCTTTTTGAATTAGTGTGTTTATTTTTTAAATATATATATTCCCCAAATTGGAATGCTGGACCATATGGCCATTCTATTTTTCATTTTTGAGGAACCTCCATACTGTTTTCCACAGGGGCTGCGCCCATTTACAATCCCACCAACAGTGCAAGAGGGTTCCCCTTTCTCTGTATCCTCGCCCACACCTGTTATTTCCTATGTCGTTAATTTTAGCCATTCTGACAGGTGTGAGGTGGGATCTCACTGATACTGAGTGATGATGAGCATCTTTTCATGTCTGTTGGCCATCTGGATGTCTTTGCTGGAGAAGCATCTATTCTGGTCCTTTGCCCATTTTTAATTGAGTAGTTTTTCTGCTACAGAGTTGTATGAGTTCTTTCTGTATTTTGGAGATAAACCCCTTATCAAATATAAGGATTGCACATATTTTCACCCATCCCACAGGTTGTCTTTTCACTTTGTGGATGGTCTCCTTTGCTGTGCAGAAGTTTTTAGTTTGATGTTGTTCCACTTGTATATTTTTTACTTTGATGCTTGAGCTTTAGGTATCACATGCAAGAAACTGTCACCAAGACCCACGTTGGGGAGCTTTGTGTCTGTTTCCTTCCAGTAGTTTCTTGGTTTCAGGTCTTACATTTAAGTCTTTGATCCCTTTCAAGTTAATTTTTGTCAGTGGTGTGAGGTAGGGGTCCAGCTTCATTCTTTTCCATGTGAATATCCAGTTATCCCAGCGCCGTTGATTGAAAAGATTGTCTTCTCTCCATTGAGTGTTCTTGGCTCTCTTGTCAAAGATTAGTTGACCATATATGCCTGGGTTTATTTCTGGGCGCTCAGTTCTGTTCCATTGGTCTATTTGTTTTTATGCCAGTACTATATTGGTTTGCTTACTATTGCTCTACAGTATATCTTTTTTAAAAAATTATTTATTTGAGAGGGAGCAAGAGAGAGAGAGCAAGCGAGCACACAAGCAAGGGGCAAAGGCAGAAGGAGAAGAAGACTCCCTGCTGAACAGGGAGCCCCATGCAGGGCTTGATCCCAGACCCTGAGATCATGACCTGAGCCGAAGGCAGACGCTTCACTGATGGAGCCCCCCAGACACCCCTCTATAGTCTAGCTTGACATCAGGAAGTGTGATGCTTCCCACTTTATTCTTTCACTGACTTCCCAGGTGTGGTTATCAGTTTCACTTTGAAGATGGGGAAAGCCACAGGTCAGGCAGGCTCTGTAAGCAGGGCTATAGGATGGCCTAGTGAAGTTTCTGGTGGGGCGGGCCAAATACTGGCTGTATTTGGGAAAAGCAGAATTAGCTTCCCTGCCTGGCGCAGTGGGAGAAGCAGCTCTAATGCCAGGAAAGCTTTTTGCTTGTTGTTTTCACTCAGGCAATGCCCCCAATGCCCTGGATGAACAGGTACATTGGCTTTGCTCTGTTGGCTTTGTCTGCCATTTCCCCAGCCGGAGCAGTCAAATACAGCTTCCTGGTGTGCTCGCAGGCTCTTCTGGTCCAATGGGGCTGAGAGCCATAGCAGCTAGGGCCATGTCTCATCCCTTGAGGGCTGCCCCTATGTCTCATGCCTTATCTGGGTGGGGGTAGGGGGGCTCCTCTCACTTTCCCAGACTCTCCATTTGGGAGAGTCTGGGAGCTACCCCCAGCCTTGGCCATGAATTAATCCTCCTGCCTATGCAGAGTGGGGAAACCCTCTACGATGGGCAATGGCTTTGCCCTGGGGGTGATTTGCTTGCCGCCTGTCTCTTGGCTGGAGGGTTAGAGGGCCACATGGCTTCCACGTGTTCCTTCCAGCCCTCGGGTTACATGTGGTAGGTAGACCTTCTCCACTGTTGGGATGATGACTTGGGCTGTGCGGGTGTGAACTCCATGTGCCAAGGTCTCTGCTGGTTGTCGTAGATCCATGCTGGATGTTCCCACCCGCATCACAGTCAGATTCCGGTGCTCCGGCCCCACAGATTTGCCTGCAATCCCTGTACAGCTAGATCAGAGTAGGGGCCCCCAGAAGTGACCTGCAATGCTCAGGGGAGACCTCTGGGTGGGCAGGGTGGGATCCTCTAGTGGTGTTTTGCTCATGCATAGTCGTTGGCTATTCTTGTTGTGAAGCAAAATGATATCAGCAAGGACCTGTGTCATCATCCTGGTGACATCATTCCCTCCAGGTGTCTATAGTTTTAACAAATACTGCAGGTGACAAAGCAGGAGGTCTGAGGATGCAGTTAACACTGGTTACATTTCTTTGGATCCCTACATTCCACCTACTATGCACAGGCCAGAAAGTGCATGGGATGCCACCTGGGGTCTAAGAGGGACCATCAGGCCCTCAAGAGGCAGAAACACCCAATTGGTGGTGATTGTAAAGAGGAGGAGGATGGGCAGGATTGGGATTGGGAATCAGCACATGGACCTGAGGGATCAGCCTTGGATCTGGGGCATATGGGTGTAGAGCCAGGGAAAGGCCACCTTGGGAGCCAGTGGGAGCCACCAGGGTTGGGCAGGGAAGGGCCAGGAGCTAGAGTGCAGAGAGGAAGAAATATGGATGCCAAGGCAGCTTCCTTGAGGAGCAGGAGCTCCAGAGGAAGAGGAAGAGGGGGAGTGTGAGGATGGTTACTGGTCTGTTGACTGGTTTTGCAAATGTCCTGCTCTCTCGTCTGCACTTGCTGTGAGGCAGAGACAGCCAGCAAGAACATGGCCTCAGATGGCCGTGGGGTCAGTCCCTGCCTATGACCATGACCTTGCACAGGATACTTGATTCTTGAATGTATGCACTTATTTTTAGGGATTTTTTTAGTCTCTTTTTTTGCATTTTAAAATTTTTATTTAAATTCAGTTAACCTATAATGTATTATTGGTTTCAGAGGTAGAGATCAGTGCTTCATTAGTCTTATATAACACCCAGTGCTCATCACATCATGTGACCTCCTTCATGTCCATCCCCCAGTGACCCCATCCCCCCACTCCCCTCTTCTCCAGTGACCCTCGGTCTGTTTCCTAGGATTAAGAGTCTCTTAGGGTTTGTCTCCCTCTCTGATTTCATCTTGTTTTTTTCCCCCCTCTCTTCTAAGTCTCTGTTTTGTTTCTTAAATTCCACACATGAGAAGATTTCATTTTTTTGATGGCTGAGTAATACTCCATTGTATAAATGTACCACATCTGTATCTATCTGTCTATCGATGGACATCTGGGCTCTTTCCATAGTTTGGCTGTTGTGAACATTGCTGCTATAAAGATTGGGCTGCAGGTGCCCTTTGGATCACTACATTTGTAACTTTAGGGTAAATACCCAGTAGTGTGCAAGCACTTTAAAATGTAGGTTTTGTTATTATTTAGATATGGAGAGGCCAACAGATCAGGAAATGACAGTCATTGAAAGGATAGTTAGTCACACTTCCTAAAAGGAGGGGTCACGCCATGCTGCAGGGGTCCACATGAGGAGGTGCCAGAGATGGTCAGGAGACAGAGGTCACAAGGGGCAAACATGGGCCTTCACTGTAGTTTGCAGGGAAGGAACACACAAGGTAGGGTCAGCAGGCTAGGGGCTGGCCAGTTTGAACAATTTCAGGGGGCTGTCCTGAATCTGGCCCTGAGCGATCAGGGTGGGGGTCTCGCAGCCTGGAGTGTGAGGGTCCATAAAGGAGCTGGTTGAGGTGTGGGCTCTGGACTCGGGAGTCGAGTACCAGGTCTAGGAATCAGCTAGCCCTGAGGGGCTGTCTCTCCAAGGGCAGCAAGACTCCAGGTGTTGAAGCACAAGGGACATCTGGTTAATGCGGTGTGTTAGTGCGGGGGCAGAATCATGCTCCCCCAAAGATGTCTACACACTGACCCCCCCAGAACCTATGTGGATGTTACTTTATACAGTCAAGGGGAGGGTCTGCAGATGTGATGTGAGATGCGAGGTTTCCCTGGATTATCTGGTGAGCCCAATGCAAAGGGTCCCTACCAGAGGAAGGCAGCAGGCCGGCTGCCCTGAGGGGTGCTGCAGGCTCAGAGCCCATGTTGGAGAAGAGCCTGACTCTGGGGAAATGTCATTAAGGGCAGCGCTGTCACCTGCAGGGATCTGAGAAGTCATGCCAGGGAAGGGAGCTGGACACACACACTATGTTGCTTTGGGCTCTAACCCCACCCCGCCCCCACCGCAGGTCTGGAGGTTCTGGGGGAACACCATCAGAGGAGGGTCTCTGAAGGATTGGCACTGGCCTGTGCTCTCTCCACTCTGCAGGCACCTGGGGCCTGAGCTCCCATCCCTTTGTGTGTGCGCTGGGGGTCACTTCCTAATTTACCTCTATTGGGTGGCTCCTGTGTCACCCCAGTGATGCTGACTCTTCTGAACTGCTAGGCCCTTTATAGCCTTTGCCACACAAGATCAATACCTTTTCCACCGGGCTGTTCAGTGTCCTTGCAGGTGGCTGCACTATGGCTCCCACATGGGACGGACAGCTTGTGATGGTCCCAGGACTGTGCCGGGCCTCCTGCGGCTGGTACATCGGCCCCTCCAGCACGGGGAAGAGAGGCAGGCCGGGTCTGAGTGGAAAGGTGCTGGACACCGGGTCGTCCCTCTCCTAGCTGCCAGGGGGTGGGCGGCTGGGCCCCAGGCCAGCTAGAAGCACGCGTGTGGCTGTACCCCCAGTGCCCTCAGGAGGTTGTCCATCCTGCCTCTCACAGGGACGTTTGTCTCGGCCTTTGCCGTGCTGTGCGGAGCCCGTACCGACCTCCCGGACAGGCATGTGTGCTGTGTCTTCTGGCTGAACATTGCAGCGGCCCTCATCCAGACCCTCACGGCCATCGTCATGGTGGGCTGGATCATGAGCATCTTTTGGGGCATGGACATGGTCATCCTTGCCAGTGAGTAGCCACCTGTACTGTGCCTTCTGGGTCAGGGGCTGGACCAGGGCTGGAGGAGGGTCAGGAGCCCAATGGTCTGGGTGATTGTGATCCTTCCTGCGGGTGTTGGTGCTTTGTGGCGAGGTCTACTCCTCCCCGGAGACTGGGCACTCAAGGGGGCTCCCCTGTGTCCTTGTCACTAGAGTCTGCAGCCGCCTGGCAGAGGGGACCCTCCCTCCCCCTCTCCTGTACTCCCAGCCCAATGCCTGCAGGGAGTCCCAAGTGCAGACCCATAGAAACCTCACCCAGAGGATGTGAACAAGACAGGACAGAGCTTCTGTTCAGCTTGGACGCATGGGGCATCCTATTTGTCAAAGGAACAGCCCCTGACCACCCTGGGTAGCTGGGGTGTGGCCCATGTGAGGTGACGACCCTGTGCCTAGCGGCCCCGTCTCCATCATGCAGTTTTCAGAAAGAAGGAAAGTGTATGTGGCCTCTCCACCCACAGGAAACCCTGTAGCTGCGGCTGTTGTTCTGTTTTGTTTTTATAGCCGGGACAGCACGGTTTTCTCCTTCCTTTGATTTAAGCTTTGTTCATTGTTGAGGGGACCTTTGCCAATCACTTAGCACTTTATGATTCAGACACAAAACTGTTTTGTGAAAGTGTTCACGGAACCAAGTTAAGTTTACCAAAACGACTTCCCATCTATGAAACAACCCAGAAAGACAGCGCACGTGCCTGGAAGCAGCCCCGCGGGTGGCCAGGCACCCCGTGTGCGTCCCCTGCATTTTCACATGTCTGTCTATGGCACAGGGCCCCTGTCCACGGGGCCCTTGCCCAGGAGAATCCGAATCCTTTCAGGCACCACGTTGCCTCTCTTCACACCCCAGGCGCCTCCTGGTGTCCTAGCAGCAAAACCATTCATAGGCTGGACTGTCAATGTTAGAGAGAAGGACAGCAGAGACAGGAGAGGAATGATCTAGGATCACCTGTAGCGGACTGTGCATTCAGGATCCTCAGAGGATGCAGGGCACACACAGATGCCAGGGCCAGGCGAGGCCTCGGGTCAGTGACCAGGCAAGCCACTCGGCCAGAGAAAATGCAAGCCCTGGAGCCTGAGTGAGATCCAGCAGAGCCAGTGGATTGGACAGAGTGGCTGCCTGGATGCAGGTCTTCAGCAGCAGAGGTCAGGGAAGGAGTGGGTGGATGTTGTGTCGGGACATCCCAGAGTCAGGGCAAACCAGGCAGGCCCTGGGAGGCAAGGGCAGCCAGAGAAACAGGAGGGGAACACCAGCCCTGGCTGGCAGCTGGGGGTGGGCTGGCCCCATAGCGGGCTAGGCTGCGCGGGCTGCTCTCAGGGCTGCGCTGCCCTGTCAGGACATCGAGGCACACGGACCCCGGGAAGGGAGTAGGCTGAGAAGGCAGCGAGTAAGGCAGGCCCTTTATGGGAGCCTCTCCCTGTGCACTTGAGCAGGGCCTGCAGAGCACTGCAGACAGGCAGGGAGTGATGCATGCTGGTCACTTCCCTAGGGGCCTGTGGCACGGCCTGCAGGCTTCTGACCCTTTCCCGGCCAGAACCTGGGAGGCCTGCTCTGGGAAGCATCCTCAGCTGCAGTTGCAAGACCTGACTCCTTCGACTTCTTCTTCCCATATCACCCCAGTGTCTGGCCAGGCACTTGGACATGTTAGGAAGGGAACTTTCTGCTAAAGTGGAACACACCCACATCTTAATAAAAGTGAGTTGGCGTCTAATCTATAGAGCTTTCTGGTTATTTTTATCTTGGTTACCCTTAAAACCCAGGAACCACAGCGTCTGTGTCTTAGAGATAACTGAAAGGGCCCCCCAGTCAGGTCCTAGATGAGGGACTGTGGACCCCAAGAAGCAAGATGGGGACCTGGTGACTTCTCTTTCCATCACCCCAGACGGTGGGCTCAGTCAGAAACCCCTATCTTATGGCTGGTGCGTCTGGTGTAATCAAGCTGCAGGATACCCACATTCCCACCCTGCTCCAGGGCCCCAGGCCTTTGCTGTGGCCAGTACACTTCTTGGACGTCTGCACACAGGCTCCAGGGATGCTGTTTTTTGTGCCCGACTCTTCAGACTTGGCTGCACAAGAAAACCCACCACATCTCACTGCTGCCCACCAACCCCTTCTGCCTGCCAGACTCAGCCACCCATCTCCCCAGGGTGCCTTCCCGCTTTTCCAGAAAGGAAACTCACCCTGGAAGGATATGGAATTGCCACCCTTGAGATGGGGCTGCAGGCTTAGATGGCTCTGAGCAACAGTGCAGCGTCCATGTCCCAGGATGCCCACCCTGAAGGGAGGTCCTGTGAATGACTCATCTGTCCTAATTGATAGTTGGATAGGGCCACTCCAGGCTCTTCCTGCAGAAATGAAGGAAACCTCTCAGTGGAAACAGTGCAGGATGACCTTTTTTTAAGATTTTATTTTTATTTATTTTTTATTATTGACTTATTTATTATTTATTTTTTTATTTATGAAAGACAGAGAGAGAGAGAGGCAGAGACATAAGCAGAGGGAGAAGCAGGCTCCCTGCAGGGACCCTGATGCAGGACTCGATCCCAGGACCCCAGGATCATGACCTGAGCTGAAGACAGATGTTCAAGCACTGAGCGAGCCACCCAGGCGTCCTTTATTTTTATTTTTTTGAGAGAGGAGACAGAGAGAGAATGAGCGCAGGAAGGAGGTGGGGCAGAGGGAGAGGGAGAAGCAGACTCCCTGCTAAGTGGGGAGCCCACCCTGGGGCTCAGTGCCAGGACCCTGAGATCACAACCCAAGCTGAAGGCAGACACTTAACTGACTAAGCCACCCAGACGCCCCGAGGATGACTTCCATACAGGAGTGTCCGGGGGGTCATCTATACACACACTATCAAGAAAACCCCCCAAGAGGACAAGAAGGGATCTAGGTAGAAGTTAAAGCCAGGGACTTTACAAGCCGCTCTGATAATAACAAGCCAACAAGAGCCAATCCTGCTGGAGGATGGAGAGATACGTGGTCTTCCTCTGCCGTCCTCTCCCTGCTGCCACGCCCACGGCAGACACCGCTAACCTCATCGTGACACCTTCTGCTCATCCATCCACGTGTTCTCCGCACGGGGCTCGGGTGCCACCGCCTGTGGATTGAGATGTCTGTACAACAAAACCTCTTTGCCCCGTGGCCTGGCCTCGGTTTGTCCCAAGGCATTAGGCTCTGCGAACGTGGCTCCTGTCCCTATGCGGGATGACCATGCGGCTCCAGCAGAGCCCAGCTGGGGCCAGGAGGGAGCACCTCACATCCCGAGTGTGTCCTGCAGTCGTCCCTCTGCAGGTGGACACGGCAACCCAGAGCGAGGGGCAGGAGGTGGCCCCCGAGGGGGCTTCTAGGTGGGGCTGCAGGCTGTGCACCTGGGGAGGGGAGGGGAGGGCCGGGGCCGCACCCCTGCAGCCCCGCACCCACCTGCCGGCCCCTGGACCACGGGCACAGCACGCACATGGCCGGCCACCGTTTAGACTTCAGCCAGGCCCTCTGGCCTCTGTTTTCACCCTGTTTTCTCTTTTTCTTTTCCTCCTCTCCCTCCTGCCGCCTCACATCCCTGTGTTGTCCCAGTTTCCCAAGGTGAGTCTGCTGATGGGCGCTGCCTGCCACCCCCCCCACCCTTGCTCCCCTCCTCGCACCCCTGAACCCCTCCCCCACTCTCACCCCAGCCAGCTGCCAGGCTTTTATCTTCTTTCTGGTTTTTATCTATTTTCTTTATTGTTGTGTGCTGCTGTTTATTCTGTGGTGTTTTCTTTTTGCGTCTTTGTTTGGATTTCTAGCTTTTGATTTTGGAAAATGTTGTAGAGCAGACAAAAGTTGAGAGCCTAGCGTCCTAAGCCCCTCGGGCCTCACCCCCGGCTTCAGGAACTCATGGTCACTGTCCTTTATCTGTGACATCTTATCTCTTTCCTGCATTTCCCCCACTCTATTTAGGCTTAAAATTGGTGAATAATTTGGTAAATAATGAGAGAAAACAACCATCCAGTCCACAGAAGCTCCTCTGGGGGCCCAGAAGCCAGCTCATGGCAGGGTTGGGGGGGGCATCTCACAAATTCCAAACTCATAATTTCATCTCTAAATATTTCACGGCTAAATTTCCCCACCGGTCTCATGACGATCAACAGTGTTTTAAAGGCTCGGCACCTTCACTCATGTTTGTCTGTGTCCCAGATGTCCGGCTAGTGGAACACGCACACGGTGACAGTCTTCGGTGTTCCACCTTCTTGTTTTTCTTTCTGTCCTCCTCTCTGTCCATATGTCCCAGATGCCTGGCGCTTGGGGAGGAAGGCTGGCTCAGCACTTTCTCCCAAGACTTGCCTCGGGAAGTCATGCCAGGCCGGGTTTTTGGGCAGTGGCTTCAGGGATGTGCATTCAGGGGCACGTTGATCATTTTGCCACCCCCACCCCAATGCCCTCCTGTCCTCTATCCCCGCTAAACCCAAAGTCCCGCAGTTCTCTCGGGACTGTAAAGTCCATGCCCTTGCGAACAGGTGGACCCTGAGTATAGCAGTCATTCACACCTCGGTGTGAATAAGATCTCATGACCATATGGCAGTTCACAGGCACTTCCTGGAGCAATCCTAAAGGAAGCAGGCTTCTAAATATCTCTCCTCTGCTTCTTCCTCACAGGCTACAAGGAGCAGGGCATCCCACAGCAGCTGTGAGCCCGAAGGAACCACCGAGAATTCCAGGGTGATCCCATGAGGGCTGCACCAGGCAGCAGTGGGCACCAGGACCTTTACATATTCTCTTCTGCCATTTCCTGGGTTTGGAGTGGAAAGGGGGGATTTAAAAAACATTATTTATTTTGAAAACGCATCTGCTTTTCTTGGCAGGCTGTGAGACTGCCAGCCCCTCCCCCTATTCCAGAAAGACACAGGCACCCAGTGTATCTCAGTGGTGGGGAGTGGGGGCCAGATTACTGGCAGCGAGGCTGGAATGCGTGGCTCGCCCCTGCCCTGCACAGCTCCCTGCCCACTGCCAGGGCACACTGGGACTTCCAGGCCAGGCAGCAGGGGCTCACCGAAGGTCAGGATGTGGCCGAGCCTTCCTCTGGGTCCCCAGCCCCTGTCTGAATGTATGCACTGTGGTCTCCCCGGGGACCGAGCCAGGGCAGGAGTGAGGATGCACACACTCCAGCCCAGTGCTTGCCCTCAGCCATCCCAGGACTGCCTGGGGACGGATGCCCGAAAGTCTCTCCTGGCCCTGCACTCCCGTGGCAGCCAACCCTTCACCCACCCCCTTCTCGCCACTGAAATCTCTGGGCCTGGGTGTGTTTTGACCTTTGTTTCCCTAGAAAGCTGCCAGTGACTCCATCCATGGGTGAAACTGCTAGAATGGCCAGGTGTCCATACACAGAATCCCCAGCACAGGTGTGAGCAAGCACAGGTCAGCAGCCTTTCACGTTATACTTAACACCACTCCTGGTCCACAGCCGTTCTCCTGAAATCCTTGGGGCTGGATGGGTCTCTGAAATCAGAAAACTTGGATTTGAGAAAGAATAAGAGCCATTTATTGTGCATTTCCTAACACCCCAGCATTCTAAAGCAGCTCCCCACCATCAAGCACGTGACTGTTCTTGCAAAGAATCCTGTGAAAAGTCAGACGATTTGGGTTCAATAAAAACCATACATAGTCTCACCTTGCTTGGTTCAGGACCGATTTTGGCATAAGTTATGGAAGAAAACTGAGCAGCCAAGAGCTTTTGGGGATTTAGAATTGGGGAAAAAAAAAGATTGTACGGGTAGATTTCTTGCTGCTCTCTTGCAGACGAGACCCTGGGACTCTGCTGGTGTTATGCAGAGATTTTTCCCGTTGGGAAGGGTCTGTTGGGGCCCCCAGGGCACCTGTACACCTGGTTGTTAGGGAGCCGGACCCCAGGGCGGGGGAAGGAGCTCACAGGAGGCGTTGGGGCCGCTGGGGGTCGGGTACTGATCTGAAATGAAGAGACAGGCGATCCAAAGTCACAGTGACAAGCTGAGCCTCTCCATGTCTGTTTTCATTTGCTTTCTGACGTGGTAATTGCTGAACAGTAGGACTGGCCTGAAGCTGTCTGCACCCCCACTGGACTCCCCAGAGGGCTTCTAACTGTCAGAGACTCAGAGTGCCGCCAGGGCTGGAGCAGGGACCGGTCTGGTCTTTTCCCTGTGGCTGGATGGGCGTGCCTGGGGAGCCTGCGTGTGGGCAGGCCCCTGACCCCCCGAGAGCTGCTTTGGGGCCCCTGAGTCTCCATTCTCAACCCTTAGCCGGGGGCAGCTGCCCGCTTACCTCACCCACTGGGCTTTCTGATTACAGTCCTGCCAGGGAAGCACCTCGGGCTTGCTGTGTTGCTGTGGATTGGGCAGCTCTCTGCTTCCATGGAAAACAAATCCCCTGCAGCCAGTACCCCCCAGCCCCCAGCTCCGACTCAGAGGAGGGCTCTCTGTACCCTACCTGATCCTGCCCCCACCGTCCACCTGCCCAGGCCCAGGCTCCACTTTCTGAGCACCTGGCTCTGTCTTTCTTCCTGCCTCCCTCTCTGGCTGACCCCAGCCAGGTTTCTGCTGTTTCTTTGTGTTTGGAATCCTGTGCATTTTCAAGGCGGGGGATCAGATTTGGTTTGATCCAGAAAGCCAGAAGCTTTTGGTGTGTGAGGACGGTGCCGTCTGGGCCAAGAAGACAGCAGGTGGCTGCTGGCTGCTCCACAGGAGGCTGCGTCAGACGAGGGAGCCTCTGTAGCCAGGTTAGAGGAGCTCTGGCTGAGGGACGTGACAGGCCCAGCCACCCTCCCACGGCCCCTTGCCCCAAACCCTCGGAGTGTGGCAGAGTGGGGCCCCCGCCCTGGGAGCATAGGATCCTTCTTTCCTGCCTCAGGCTGGGGTGGCTGCTGAGAGGTAGAGAAGAAAGAACAATTTATGTTGCATGTTTAGTGGCAATCAGATATAGGTGCAGTTTTCTTGAGTGACAGGTGTCACCAAGATCCCTGGCGTGGGATGGCTAATACAGGGGCTCGTGGGCCCCCAAGGCTACTTCAGCTCCTGCAGCTCCCCTCAGCTACCAGCTGCTTCCAAACTTGAGAGGATGTCAGCCTCCAGAGGAAGCCCTTCCCGGGTAGCTGAGGGGTGTGAGGAATGGGGGGACCCCCATCCTCTGCACACCCAGTCAGTGAGGATTGCCGTGCAGGGGAGCAGCTCCAGATAGCGACTCTCTACTGTGCTGTGGCCTGTGGCCTTAGAGTCACCGTTTTAGATGTGGGGCAGTGGCCAGTGTTTCACAAGAAGGCCAAGCTGGCCACACAGGCCGTTGGAAGGCCAGAGTTCACTTATTAAACACCAGGCAGCTGAAAAGTGGGATCCTCATGCCAGCAAGTGCTTGGTTGACACACAGCTTGTTGGTGACAGAGCTGGGCTTGCCCTGGTGGCCCAGCATGTGGGCGATAGCCCAGAGGTCACAGGGCACACTTGAGGTGGGGCCTTTCATTGCTCAGACTGTTGTAGGGTACTCCTCAGCTAAGGTATTTGGGGCTGGGATCGCAGGCATGCAGGGAACATCACTGCCCGTGAGATACACCCAGGACGTCATGGTGGCACTGGGACCAGAGTGGTGGCTCTCTGGAGCAAGAAGGAGGCCTGGGTGGCCCGGGAGCATCCTGTGCGCAGCAGAGACTGTTTGGTTCTGAGTCCGGCTGGGATGCCCAGGGCCCCTGTGGGGGCAGTGGGAGGCAGAGGGCTCCCCGCCAGTCCCTGCACCCCTCCTGCCTGGCCCCGGAGCCAGTCCCTGGCTGCACATGAGGGGAGGCTGGAAGGGACCTGGACCAAGATGCCTTCCCTCTGCTGCCCCAGCACCATGCATCAGCCTAGATAATGTTGGGCCCTTGCCAGGCGGAGCGTGGCGCATTTGACCTCTGAGGCCCCTTGCCCGAAGCCTGGCAGGGGTGCTGTCAGGATGCTGAGTTCCCAGATGTCAGGACCGAGGTGCCCAGAGAGCAAGGCCCGAGCCCAGACATGCAGCTCAGGGCGGCACAGCTGACTCACGGCCGGCATCGGAGCACTGCCGCAGAAGGAAGGGGGTTGTGGGGCGCCGGGAGGCCTGGACGCCTGGCCCCTGTGGAAGCAGCAGATGACAGGGAAAGCTTCCTCGGCAAGGACTGGGAGCCTCCACAACGTGCCATCCTGGGCCACCCTCCAACCCACACCCCGGAGCGGCGACCAGGGCTGGAGCTAGCAAAGGAGTTGCCTGGGGCCTGGCACGGAGGATGGGGTCCCTCACCGCCACCGCCCAGGGGCTCCAGGCACTCTGACTCCCCCACCCCCCTGAGCCATGGCTGCGACTCCAGCCTCATGCAGACGCCACTAGGGCCCAGGAGCAGTGGGGAGGACGCGCACAGAAGGGAGAGGAAACCACACTGTTGGAATTTCCCCGGGCGGGGGCCAGGGCCCCAGACCTCAGAAGAGCCAAATGCCAAGCCCAGGCCTGCACCAGGTGGGGCCGAGTCCCCAGGCCCAGGAGAACGCCTTCCCAGGGCCTGAGGCTCTCCAGGAGTAAGCAAGGGGTCCACTGAGGTGGTCCTTCTGTGCCAATTCAGCTCTTGAAAAAAAAATCTGCAGGGTGTTCTCTTGGGAACCCCCAACCCTGCGCAGATGGGGTGAGTTTGCAAGGGTGGCTTTGGGGTTGGCTGGACAGGGGCTGCTGGGCCTGGGGCTGAGCCAGGGTGGGGCCTCCTGAGGCTTTTGTGCCCCTGAGTGTTTCTATGCTGTGAGAGATGCTGGCTGCCTCTGCATCATGTCAGCTGCTCAGGAATGTATCATTTAAGAGTGCGTCCCCTCCCTGCTGGTGGCCTCCGGTTTACTGTAGTATCCCGCCTTTTGCCAGTTGGCTTGAGGCTCTCAGCAGAGGCACTGGAGTTGGAAGAACACATTGGAGTTGGAGGAGCACATTTAGAGCACCCCCTGCTGCGTTGACCTTCCCTGGAGACCATGACCTTGCATGCAAGGGAGCAGGGCGGGGGCGCGGGTGGCAGGGGCTGCTGCTGACCATCAGCTGCCATATGCTCCCGACCAACCTGCCCGGGGCTTGAGCCTGGGTTCCTTCTTCTCAACAGTCTTGCTGAGCCGCCCGCAGGCAGTTCTTGCAAGTGGGGCTCCCTGTGCCGTATCTGTGTGTCCAGCAAGCACTCAATGGGTACGGATGCAGCCTGGGGGGGCTCCTGGAGAGCAGTGTCCAGGCCACCTGCATAGGGAGAACAGCAAGGTGAGCGGAGGCAGGGCAGCAGATCACCCCGTGGAGGCCGCTATGTGAGGCCAGAAGGCCAGGAGGCCATGCTGCAGGAAGGGAGGCAGGGTTAGCCTGAGGTTGGGGGGGGGGGGGGCGATGGTCCAGGTTCCACTTTTATCACTTGGTGGGCTCTGAGAGCTTCAGGATGTCCACGGATCATAGAGGCATGCCAGCCATGTGGGATTCATGAATCTGCCCTAATCCCTGTGGCCATGGTGAGGAACCCCAAGCCACAAACACTGGGGCGACTTGTATCCTCAGTGCTGTTTGGCTCTCTTCTTGTCTCATGCCTCAGTTTGACCATCTGTAGGTTAGGGGCAAGGAGGGTCCGGGCAGCCAATGCTATTCCCGTTTCTGTCAGAGCAGAGGCCTTGGGAGACAAGCCCGGGGCCCGGCAGAGAGGCAAAGGCCCCCTCCTGCACAGGCCCCATGGACACAGAACTGGCAGCTCTGGTGTCAGGACTCTTTCCAGTGATCCAGACACAGGGGCGTGCCGTTCCACTCTTCCCTCCTGATCCTGTCACGGCGGGGAGGCCGATGGCAGGGCCATCCTCATATGTGTCCCAACTTTCCAGTGCATGTTGTCTCTCTGGATTTAGTCCTCAGTCCCTCTCACTGCCTGCCTGGATTTGCCAAAATGCCAGCCACCCCCCGTCCAGGCCACTGTCACCCAGGTGGGCAGAAGCAGACATATGCACTCTCTCTTACACACACGCACACGCACACATGCATGCTCACAGCCCCTTTGGCTGCTGGGTGAGGGTAGGACTCAGGATTGGGACCTTAACACCCACAGAGGGGCCCCTCACACTGCCCAGGAGCCATTCCTCCAGCGTGGGCCCTGGCGGGCAGCACTTGCCCTTGTCACTCACCTAGGGCCCAGATGCACACAGTTCCCTTTATCCAAAGGACCTCCGGGCCAGGCACCCTTCTTCCCAGGGCCCATGGCTCAGCAGTGCCAGCCACCAATCCACCCAGCTTGGCCTTCTGTGGCAGGGATAACATGGTATGTGGGTCTGCCCAGAGAGGAGGGGACCCTGATCCCTTTCTGGGCTCTTCTGGGGCTGCAGACAGTCCACCCCACAACCCTCCACCCTGCCCTGGATGGGAAGCAGTGAGGAGAGAAAGGGGCAGAGGTCATGCCCCCTGCCCTCTGCTTTCTAGGTTAGCACCTGGCCTGGTGACCCAACCAGGGAGTGGGTGGCAGGGGCCTCAGTGGCCTGGGCACCCCGTGGGAACACTTGACTTGGCTGGCCCTTTGCACAAGCTAAAGTACATGCCGTTGTACTTGGTGCCAAAATTTTTAAAACAACATATGTACAAACAGCACTGGTTCATGCCTATTAGCTGCCTTTGTATTTGGATGAGTGTTGTGCTGTGCTTTGCAGCTTTGATACAGGATCAACTTTGTTTTGGTCTCTCTTCCTCCTGTTAAAGGAATCTCTGTCCGTTTCTGTTTTCTGGTGAGACCCACTCCTGACCTCCCAGGGCTTCCTCGTCTTACTTCTGCTCAGACCCCAGGGGCCTCCCTGCACCTCCAGCCTCTTCCCCTGGGATCCCAGGCAGCCAAGGGAGTCTCCAGCCCATCCCAGTGACTGGAGCCTTCCTTGGTTCCACAAGAGGAAGAAACCTTACTGCTGGGGACCTAGGGAAGCTTCCAGACTTGCAGCTGGGGGCCCAGGCCGGCCTGCAGCTTAGCCTTCCCGATGCCCTCAGGACCAAGCCTAGGTCCCCACATTCCCTCGAGGCACCAAGCAGGGTCCGGACCTCCCCAGTGCCCTGCCAGTTTTGGAAGTCGCAGCTCAAGCACCATTGCTATACCCGGAATGGGAAACACCGCGCATGACAACAGACCCCTGTGTACATATCTCCATGTACATATTTATATATTCTGATTATAAATATACAAAGCATGGCATCTCTTTGGCATTCCAAGTTTTTTTTTTTTTTTAATTCTGGAAATATGGCTTTAGAAACTTTCTTCCTTTCCCTCTTTTCTATGTAATAAACACTCATGTGACCTTTCTAGTGGCTTCTCAAACCCTGTGTGCTCTCGTTTTTCCAGCTGGTAGGCCACTGCCTTGAGGCCTGTCTCTGTGACATCCTCGCAGCCCGCAGGCTGTCCTTCCCCAGGGCAGGCCCGGTGCTCCTTCAGATCCTTGTCACCCCCCACCTGTTTTCCTGGGGAGCTGGTACAGCTCACCCCCAAAGGCCCCCATCTTTGGCAATCAGATCCCTTGCAAGGAGGATTTTGCCCACCAAGTCGGGCATTGGGCCCCCATGGGGTTTCCCAGGAACATGGTGAGATGGGACTCATTTCCTGCTCAGCCGTAGACTGGCTATGGAGGGAACCATCTGGAAGTGTTAGGACAAGGTGAGGAGGACATATAATGAGCCACTAGTTGAGCTGACTTGAGCTGGGAGGGGAGAAGGAGCACTGACATATGCACTCTCTCTTACACACACACACACACACACACACACACACACACGCATGCACACATGCATGCTCACAGCCCCTTTGCGAATCCCAGCTGGCATTTCCTAACGGGGTGGAGGCCCGAATAGCTTATAGAATCTGTGGATGAAGACAGTATAGAGATTAGATGAACAAATGGGAATTCAGAAAGCTCCTGACAGGCAGATGTGATCCAACAAGAAGAAATCTATGGGCCGAATCTAACGGCCCAATGAAAGCGCTGCCCTGGGCTGTCAGCACCCCACTCTTCCCTCATGCTGGTAAGTCAAGTGCACCAGGAGCCACAGGTGGAGTTCTAGAAGCCTCATGTGCAGAGCTGCAGTCAGCGCCCTGCAGTAGCCATGGAAGGTGGGTCTCCAGGTGTCACCTGGTCCACCCCCCTGCGACAGGCCCCACCTCTTACTGTTTCCTCACAGCAGCCCGAGACCCCTGAGACCGCTGGGTGGGTCCCTTTACACCCCTTACACAGGATGCTCCAGCCTGGCTTGTGGGAGACACTGTCTTCTCAAGGGCCAAGATGCCTTAGAGGGCTTCTGGCCACAAGTGGGTCCATATCAAAGTCCAGCCTGTCCTGGAGACTCCAGGCTCAACTGGGGTGACCCTCCAGGGCCCCAGACATGCCAGTGCCTCAGGCTGACTGGAATCTGCTAAAACCAAGCCTCCAGGTCCAAGGTGACTGGATGAGCTGAGGCACATCCCAGGATCTTTTTTTGATGCAAATGCTCACTGTGCTCAGATAGTGCTGGGATGCTTTCTGCCAAGAATGCTTTCCACAGGTTGTGCAGCTTCAGAGGGGTCCCTGGCGGGGGGGAGTTGAGCTATGTGAAGGCACCTACGCCCCCAAATCCTCCGCACCCCCAGCCCCTGGGCTCTGGGCCAGGCTCGTGCTTGCCTGTCTCCTCCTGTGGGGGACAGGGGGTGCTAGGAGGAAGGAAGAGCAGGATGGCGTGACCCCGACCCATTCTCCCCTGCCAAAGTGAAGGATGGCTGCCTACCAGGTCACTGAGGCCTTCTCACACAGTGACATAAGCTAGGAATTACTGAAAAGAGGGGGACCCCACAGAAAGAGGAGACAGAGCCAGTGGCTGGCCATGTGAAAGGGGTATGCTTCCAGGGCTCAGGGGCAGCAAGATACCCTGGGCCCAGGAAACTCAGATACCTGGAGACACATGACAGACCGGCAGGCCTGAACATCCCCTGGCGGAGGGCCTCCGCATCCTGCCGACGGCATTCAGGGCCCCAGAAGGGCTCTGGCTCTGAGGCCAGTCATCAGACAAGGAGGAGCCTGTGCTCAGAGCTGGAGCCTGCAGCTGTCTTTCCAATCAGAGCTGTGTGTATTTTCATTTCCACCCAAAATAGCTATGTTTAAAAAAAAACAAAACAAAACACAAAACCCCCCTGAACTCTAGAAAGCAAAGAAACGTTTAAAGTGTCATTAGTGGAGGAGAGAAGCACTTTGCCAACTCTTAGAGGCTATCCACGTGAGGTTCCAGGCCGGGAGGGGAGCCCAGAAGTCAGGGGATGGAGGACTCCCCTCTGCTGTTGGCTTTTGGGGAAACCCGAAACATATTCAGGATCTTTTGAAGAGGCTGAAGTGGGAATGAATGGGTGTTATCACCAAGAAACCCGTGTTGTTGCTCTGAGCATCCTGTCCCCTAGCATCCGGGGTCCCCAGAATCTGCACCTGCTCCCCCCCCACCCTCAAATCCTCCCTGGCTCCTCAGGCCCAGCTCAAGAACTGCATCCCCCGGGGGGTACCACATCCAGCAGGGTGAGACACACTGAGCCTGCTTGCTCTGCCTTCCTCCTCTCTCTTCCAGGGGCCACCTGTTCCCCTCATACCACCCATGTGACACTGGGAGAGGCTGCCCATCACTCAACTCCCCCCATCCCAGCCCAATCAATGGCTCGTCCCTCTCACTGAGCTAACCTGCAAAGCTTGAGGTCTTTCCTGAGCTTTATGGGATCTTTCCTTCTTGGTCCTGAGGCCAGAAGCCACCTCTGGCCAAGGTCCCTGCCTTGTAGAGACAGGAAACCAGACAAGACACCAGCATGCAGAGGGACGCAGAGGGACAAAGCCCTCACTCCTGCCTCCCCTAGGCCTGTCCTAGACTTGTCCCTCCCATCACAAGCAGCAGGTACTCCCGGTGGCCCCTCCCTGCCTCCTGGGCTCCTTCCTTCCTGTCTGCAAACTGGTTCAAAGTCAGCTTCTCTTGCTAATAACAACAGAATCCTAACACAGTATTTGCTCAGCAGTCTCCACTTTCTGCTGGAGAGCCACAGCTACCTAGCACGCTGCCACAGCCTGTGGCACAGACTCGGGCTTTGCATACGGGACACACACATTCCTCATCCCCCACATGCACGTGCCAGGCTGGGGCACACGTACACTTGCTCTCCACCTGCAACCAGCGATGGAGTTGGCACTTAGGCATTATAAGCTTTCGGCCCCAGCCTCAGTCTCCCACCTTCCCACTCCACCTGTCCCCTCCTATAATGGGGCACAGTATTTATTTATTTATTTATTTATTTATTTATTTATTTATTTATTTAAAAGGTTTTCTTTATTCATGAGAGACCCAGAGAGAGAGAGAGAGAGAGAGAGAGAGAGAGAGAGAGAGAGGCAGAGACACAGGCAGAGGGAGAAGCAGGATCCATGCAAGGAGCCAGACGTGGGACTTGGTCCTGGGACTCCAGGACCCTGGGCTGAAGGCAGGTGCTAAACTGCTGAGCCACCCAGGGATCTGGGGCACAGTATTTAAAGCAAAAATTATAGGGGCACCTGGCTGGCTCAGCTGGTGAAGCACATGGCTTTTGATCTCCGGGCCATGAGTTCGAGCCCCACGTTGGGTGTAGAGACTACTCAAAAATAAATAAAACTTAAAGAATAAAGAAAAAATGTATACATGCACAGCCATGTTGAATGAAACTTTTTTTCCATATAAAAAGTTCCAGAAAAGGTTAACATACGTGAACAAATGCTTTCTTTCCCATCAACCTGGCAGCAAACATGGGTAGTGCAGGTCCAGGTGGGTGCAGGGCCAGGCAGGACACCTTGGGCATGCCGGGAGTTGCTATCTGGTTAAAGCATAAGAAACCAGCTTGGAAGTTCCAGGACCAAGATCAAACATCTCCTTGCTGAGCCCATGTGCAAACTGAAGCCAGAGGTTGGCGTTGAGAAGTCCTTGGGAATTCTGAGCAATCCCGGGCCCTCGGGGGTGTCCTGTAGCCCAGCCCTGCTGGACTGCCCACAAAGTAAGGCCCAAGCCTCTTCGCAGAGAAAACCGGGTTTCTCAGACACAAAACTCAGCCCCAGATGGTGGCAAGTCCTAGAATAATTTTATTCCCTCATGCCACCCTGGCCCTCTTTAGGCATGCTACTTTGTCCAGGAAAGGTGGAATTAGGAACGGTCAATTGCTAATGAGGCACACCTGCTGCCTTCTACCTAAAATAGAAATTCTTTTCTGTAGAGAGTCCTCTCTGTACCTACTATAGAAACAGGATTTGTTTCCATTGGCTTCCTGCCTGTCCGAAGCATTGGTTACTTAGCCATGCAAATAAGCATGCGCCAACAGGCCTATGGGCTCAAAGAATTGTAGCTCTGAGAGAAGCCAGCCAGACAGAAAGAGAGCAAACATTTGGAAGAAAATGAACAGCCAAGCCTCAGGAAGGGTGGTGGAACTTTGGAGGCTTGACAGGGTTTCCAAAGTATCTTGTGATTTCAGTGAAAGCGTTTCACTTACCAGCTTTGCTCTGGCTTCCTTATGGGACCCAAGAGGCATTGTTCAATGTGGCCACGTGGCAGCCCTGAGGCCTGGGACCCCAGGGCATTTGGGGGCAGGGCTGGAGGCCATACCTGAGCCGCACCTTGCCAAGATGGAAAACGCTGGGTGCTAGGCCTCACTGCGGCCTTGGCCTACAGGTCACCAGCCTGCAAAGATTTCCCAAGGCCTGGAGCTGAGGAACTCAGGGTGACCCCCTGCGACCCGGAGTGTGCAGTCAGAGTCAATCTCAGATTCTTTCTCCAGCCCACAGGAGTCTGGCTTGACGCGTGGGGAAGGGGACACCCTCTCGCCCAAAACTTGCCTCCCTGGCTTGCTTTCCAGATTCACTTCTGGCCAATTATGCAGCTGGTGGCCTGCCTGATTTTGCAGAATCCCATGCACTGGACTTGAGCTAGTAAATGTATCTTTTTTTTTGCCATAGTAGCCATATATATTCATTAAAACACTTTGGAAGATAGAGAAAAGTAGTTGAAATAAAGTGTACTTGCTGACTGAAAATTACTTTCTCAGTGGATGTGGCTCTTCTGAGGAACTGTGAAGTCTCAAGGGCATGGCACCCAACCTTCTACCTTTTCTGTGAATTCGTCCACCATCTCCCAGGTAAGTGGTCAGAAATTTCCTTGTAATTCTTCCAATGACTGGGACTCCACCTTACTCCTCCACGGGACGTGAAGACCTGTTAGAGTTGTGTTGGCTGAGCCATACCTGACTTTCCTGCGGACGTCTACTCGCGCCCCCGACCCCCGCCGTCAAGCTCTGCAGATCTCCCCAGAACCCAGGATAAGAGGAGGGTGCAGGACATCCTCTGTCTCTGCAGGACCACCAGCTCTGTCTTGCATCTACCTCCCCTTCTTTTCTGCACAGTGGACAACCTGTGGCCCCTCGGACCACTGCTCAGGTGACCTGGCTTCCAGACACACCCTGTTCTGATGGAGGAATCCCAGCTCACATGTTTTAGTTGTCAAGGGCTGTGTGTGTGTGTGTGTGTGTGTGTGTGTGTGGAGGGGTGTGGTGCGGAGGGCCAGGGCCCTAGCATGAGCAGCGGGATGGGGTAGAGCCAGGTCACCACAGCTGTGTCCTTGGATGGTCGCTGGTCGCCCCGCTGAGATCTAGACACAGGGATAGAGCACGTGGCACTGGGCACCCACCTCTGCCCCCTGTCATTGCGGCCCCTGCTCCGACCAGGCCCGGGGCCCCACACCCCCTGCACCCTGGACTGCTGCGGGCAGAGGGCAGGCAGCAGACCCTGTGTGAGGCCCCCTGAGCAGCCAGCAGGCCAGAGGCAGGGCAGGGAGTGAGTGGGGAGGAGCAGGACGGCACCCCAGCTGAGAGGCCCGCTCCTCCCTGGAGCACCCTGCTATAACAGGCGGGAAGGTTTCTGGAAGCCAGATGAGCAGACCATGCTCAGGATGAGTAGGGCCCCCCACCCCGAGCTGGCTGGGCAGAAGCGTGGGAGGACAGGAAACAGGGGGGACACTAGAGTGGCCAGGACCCCATTCCTTCCACATGCGTGGATTTCTGGTTCTGAGAGCATGCCCGTGGAGAACGCTGTGAACAAACAGAACACACTAAGGAAGGGGGAAAATAGCAGCTCACAGGTCTCCGAGGTTACTCTGTCACTGAATGGGATCCTGTGAGTGCCGCACCCCCCCTTAGGCTCCCGGGGACTTGCTCTGGCACTCTCCAGGTTAAGTGTCTGGCTGTCCCCGACGCCCCCATGGGGGTGTCCCCTCTAACTGGGTGGCAGGGGGAACTACGCTCCTTCTGCCACCCCTCCCTCCACCCCAGCCTCCAGCTGCTCAGACCAGGTGTCCCCAGGTGTCCCCCCGCCCCCACACAGCCACAGCTGCCGCAGAGGGGTGCCCACAAACCCTTCTCACACCTCTGCAGCCCACGGCCTGACCTCAGTGTTCCTCTGGCCCAGCCTCCTCGCTTGTGCTTCCTCTCCCCCAAGCCCCCAGCCCCCAGGGGGATCCCGTCACATGCTACCTCCTTGTGCCATGGCAGGAGAACTGTTGAGAACAGCTGCACACCTCACCCCCACCTGGGCCCTACACGGAGCCCCCTCTGGCCACCTGCAGCTGCTGCAGACCTCACATCCTCTTGGTGCCTCAGTGGCTTCGCATGTGATTTCCCTCCACCGCCCAGCCCTTCTGGATAATTCTGGATAAACTGACCTTGGGTGGCACCTCCTCTGCAAAGCCTCTGTGAAGTGGCTTTGTCCCTCTCCTGGGACGGGCACCCTGCCTGTGCCCCCGCAGACCCCCAGCACAACACTCTTCCCAGCGAGTGCACGAGCCTGCTCACCTGTCCGTCTCCATGCACACCTGGGCTCTGATCCCGGCTCTGGTCCTGCTAGCAGCGCACCTTGCTCACGTTTCCTAATTTATACAACACAGGTAAAGACACCAAGGGTACACACGTCCACTGTTGTGGCGCCCTTTAGGAGGTTTGGTATGTGCGCTGCTCACCATCCCCCCTAGCTGTCAGAGCTTCCGACGTCATTGCTGTGGCCGCTGTGGCCCAGCAGGACAAAGGTGCAGCCAGGCTGGGGGAAGCCAGGAAACAGGGAAACTTTGCCCCAGGGCACTTTGGTGGGCCGTGAGCAACCAGCGAGTGCATGAGCTCCCCCGCCTTCCTTCTTCTGGAAGGCTGTCCTGCCCACGACCATCCGGAAGGGGGCCCTGTGCCCTGCAGCCTGCTGTGACCACCTCTGTGGGTGGCAGGCTCCACTTCACTCAGGCAGGTGTGCTCAGAAAGCATGACTTCCATTGAAGTAAAACAGGGCCACTGCCGATGGCAAATTGTCCCAGTGTGATACCATTTGCCCATGATTTGCAGAAACTATTTTTAAAATAACCCAAATCCATGGCGCCGCATTGAAAACCACAGAACTTAGGGATGTTCTGACCCCACCGCCACCCCCCAAAACCGCTTTACTCATTCACAAGTTTGGGAGGTAGGGGATGGGAGGTGGAGCAGGGAGCCGACTGCCTGTTAGTTCGCCGCAGGGTGGGGGGCTGCCCAGTGCTCCCCCGGGCTCCCACGCTGGAGCCCCACCCCAGGGGCACCGTGTTTGGAGCAGAGCCCGGGGGAGGGCGGAGCGGTGGGCCCTGCCTGGGCGGCTGGGTGCCCCTCCCTGAGCCAGACCCAGTGGAGCTCACCCTTGGCCACGTGAGGTCTATGGGAAGCCAGGAAGGGGCTCTCCAGAAACCAACCAACCAGTCCTTGATCTTGGACGTCCAGCCTCTGGAGCCATGAGAAGATAAACTTCTTTTTATTGTTAGGATTGTATCAGACTGGTTTTCTTTCTGCTGGAAAAAAACCCAAGCTGCAAGCGCTCACACATGACTGAGGTGCGAAATCTTTTTTCTCACTGAATTTTCTGCCCTGGCCTCACTCCTCAGGGCTGTCTGTGCTGGGTGCGCTGAATGCCAGGGGCAGGCCACCGCCGTCGCTGTCGAGGGAGAGAGGGAGATGACCTGCACACTGTGTCCTGGCGTTTGAGAGAACACAATGCAGCTTCTGTGTTTCTGTGGGAGGCATGTGAGCCGGCCCCTGAAGCGGCAGGTGAACTTGGTTCTGCCCAGGCTCCAGGGGGTGGGGGGGTGGGAGGGTGGGGGCAGGAATGACTCTGTGTGTCTGTGCGCTGGGGGTCTCTGGGGGAAGGCAGGCTGCGTGGGCTGTGCTTACGTGCAGGGTCATATGGATTCTAGAGCAAACAGGGCCTCCCAGGAGCTCCTTGGAGGCTGCACCCCCCTGCCCAACTCTGGCAGATTCCAGGTCTTGCCTGCTGGCCATGGGGGCCGGAGCCAAAGCCTGGGTCCTGCAGCTCAGCCTCACCCCTCGGAGAGGGCCATGCTTGAGGTCATCATCTCCAGGGCCTCATCAGGTTTACAGTCACCACCACCAGGACTCCTGGCTTGACCACAGGCCACCCCTAAAATTCTGTGATGCAGCTCCGTGCCTGGAAAAACCCTGCCGCTTCGTCAGTAGTCAGTTGTGTGGGGTTATGGGAAAAGCTTGAGTCTCTTGGCTTATCAGCTATGTGACGTGAAATAAGTGACTTACCCTCTCTGTGCCTCTGCTTCCTCATGCACAAAATGTGGTTAAGGAAGCTCCTCTTACAGCATTTTTGTAAAGGTTGTACTAAGGGTCATGAGTCACCTAGTGTGGTGCCAGGCTTGGAGTCGTTTTTTGCCTGTGGCCGCTGTCAGTGTGAGACAAAGATTGGGGGACTGTCCCATAAAGGGACAGATAGTGAATATTTCAGGCCTTGTGGCCACGGAATAACTGGGACACCTATCAGTTCCAGCGTTACAGTGTGAAGGCAGCCGTAGACAGCACGTAAATACATGAGCATGGTTGTTTCCAATAGATTTATTTACAAAAATAGGTAGTTCTAAGGTGATGCCTTTCAGAAGGCTGGATTGTTCAGAGAGGGGAAGGGGGGCCCGTGGCCAGACGGCCTCCAATGGCAGACACACCCTTGCAGCGAGGGGGGTGGTGCACCTTGCCATCCCGGGAAGGGTATTACAAACCAAAGATTCTTAAGCCAGGGCCCATCGACCACCTGGGGATTTCTCCAGAGGCTTTGGTGGGGACAGAGGGTTGTCCAGGAGTCCCTGAATTTGTATATAAAACTGTGTATATGCTTATGGGCATTTTTCCGGGAAAAGTGTTTGTTGTTTCCTTTAAATTATCTAAAGCATCTGTGATTCCCCAAAAGGTGAGAAACCACTCTGTTAAGCCAAGTGAGTCTCCAGACTTCAGTGAGGACCCTCAGTGACCTTGGGGTCCCGGCTGATGTGAGAAGAGGAGCCAGGGTCGCCAGGCCTGCCACTGCTTAGAGACAGGCTTCCTACCAACTTCTGGTTCTCAAACTGGTTTGAGGAAGATTTCCTGCTGCTCCCCCATCTGGAGACAGCCCAGCACTCCCCCAACCCACTGCCTACCTTCAGGAAGCTTCTTTCCTCTGTCTCTCTCTCCTCCCCAGACTTGGCCGTTTGATGGGACTCCAGCTTCCTGACCAACTAGGTAAGGGGGTGAGACCCTCAGTCAAAGAAATGCAAGGGACAGAATGGAGGAATGGCCAGAGGGTGGGGGCAGGATGGGCACTACCCTCTGGTGTTTACTGGAAAAGTCTGGTCCATCTCGGTGCACAGAGCACTCTAGATCGGAGCAGTGCAGCAATGGCCCATGTTGCCAACACGGTCAGGGCCCAGTCGGCTCCTGTTGCCGTCACCGCACTGACCCACATGGCAACTGAGGAGGCTAGCAGTGCCACCCGAGATGATGCCCTATGAACGGGATGACCAGTGGGAGGCAGAGCAGGGGCACGGGCATGTCCACTCCTATCCCTGACTCTCCTGGGACTGACCCGAGACTAGTTTGTGGGCCTCTTTGAAGACGTCCTGAGACAGAAGAGTGGCTCACGCCTGCTGATGCTGCCCATTGGCTTGTCCCAGCCTTGCTCCACACCCCCTCAGTGTCTGGCCCCTCAGGATAGTTCTCCCTGATAAATGCCAGCTTTTACCTGGTTTCTAGGCAACCCAGGCCACGCCAGGCTGGTGCCAGAAGTGACCTGGAAAGCAATAGGTTTCCCTGGCCCCAGACCAGTCCTGGCACAGCCAGTAACCATACGGAGGCAGAACCTTGGAGTGGGAGTTTGAACTTGGATTGCCTGCTGGTCTGAAGGCGGGGAGGCCCCATCTCTGGTGGGTGATCACCAAGCCCTGTGGGGCCACAGAGGACAGAGTTGTGAGTGGAAGGAGGATTGGCACTCATGCATTCCAGGTAGTATTTGCTGGTGCTCTGCCAGCTGGTCTCGGGCAATGACAAGGTCTAGAGTATAAAAGGAGGGACAGCTGCAGGGGGGTGCAGGTCCCAGGGGCCAGGGAGCCCACGCCAACAGTGAGTCGTCCTCCTGCTGAAGGAAGGGCATCCACACACCCAACAGCCTTAGTCACCAACGGTGCTCAGGGCGCTCACCAGCGCACACGGCTAGGCACCTGTCCTGGGCTTGGCTCTGCTAGACGCTGAACAAACACCATTCATCAGGGGCAAGACCTGGCCTTCGGGGTGACATCCCAATGGCGTGGACAGACTGGCTGCAAACCCCAAGAAGATGCGGGTAGGACCATCACTGTGGGAGACGGTGGCTGGGGCATCTTGCTTTTGCCCAGCATCCACACCTCTGCAAGGGGTGAGCGAGGTGAGAGCGAGCAGCCCCAGCAATCAGAAGTGGTGGACAAGGAGAGCAGAGCCCTGTGCTTTGAGCCTGGGACCCAGGACGGGACAGGCTTTCTACCTGCAGATGCTCCCCAGGAAGGAGAAAGACAGAATCAGGTCTGCAACCAGGCAAAGTCTGGATCCGAATCTCTGCTGCCCGTTTAATACCGGGTCACACGGTTTGGCCTGTTTCCCCATCTGCAACACGCAGACTACAGAGCCCTGTTCCTGGAGGTGATCAGGGCCCCAAGTGGGCCAGAGGCAAGCCACCAGCCCTTCACCTTGCAGAGCTAGGCTACATGTGCAATGGCCTCCTGGTGACTCCCCTCCCTGGCTGATGGTGGGGGTGAGAGTGGGGGGTGGGGGACAAGGACTTCTTTGTGGCTGTTCCACGCCCTGAATTACTGTATAAAGGTTGTGTGGACAAGGCTAGAAAGATTAAATTTGAAGACTGTCTTAAATCCTTTGCAGATAAAAATGTTACTCAATCTGGGCTCCCATTTCTGGGGGGTCCTCAGAGCCCCAGTGAAATCCTCTGGTTTCCAAAGAGTGCCACTGCCACCCACCCACCTCAAGGTGCTTCTCCGGGGTTTAGGGTCAAAAGGACTGCACAGCAGACAGCACTGCGGTCTCTTGGGCCTTTATTCGGGAAGGTACAGAGCAATGCGATCTATTCAACAGGCACTGTATGGGGGAGGGGGGTCTGTAACAGTTGTTTTGTCCAGGTGTCTTGGCAAAAGGGGTGCAGAGGGAAGGAGAACCCTCTGGGGAGTCGTCTCCTTCAGAAGAAAGGCCCTGGCAGGGGGCGAACACCCTGCCTCTTCCCAAACCAGCGGCCTGGGTTATATACACACGGAGGGTGGCCTAGATGCGGGGAAATCTCACAGCTAGATACAGCCCACAGGGGAAAGAGTCCATCTGGGGGGGGCAGTGCTGTGTCTGGGCTCTTTCCACCAAGCAGGAAAGGGAGTTCAGAAAGAAGGCACAGCTTTCAAACAAACAGAATCCAGCCTCCCAGTCTTAGTGTTTTGTGCAATTAAAAAACCGGAAAAAAAATAAATATAACTTAAAAACTTCTTACATGACACTAAAGGCAAGTCTGGGGACGAGCAGTTGAGAAACCTTCCTCGAATACACTAAGCATGCTGAACACTGAGAATGCCCGTGGTGGGGGGAGGGTGGCGCTCACCTGGACACAGGTGCACATGGCTTGTCCCGCCCTCCTGGCACCTGAGCGGCCAGGACCCAAGGCTAGGCTGGGAAGGGTTCTAGGAAACTCCACTCCAGATCCATCTAACCCTCTAGGACAACGGGGAGGCAGGGTGGCAGGAAGTTGGAGAGAAGAGGTGCGAGAGGAGAGCTGGCAAGTAATACAAAACCCCAACCCCTAAGGAAGAGCATAATCCTAGAAGATGCCACTTCATACCACTTTCACAGCTAGAATGTGACCTAAAGCAACCTATTACCAGTGAGGGCCACCATGGACCTCCTCTAACAAACAAATCATTTGCATTTTAGCGCTTTGTTGGCCAACAATTGGCGCCTGTTTAAAGTGCTTGGAAAATTTGTTCTCTTAAGTATATTGAGCTGGTCCCCTGCACTTTTTGTTCAGAGCATTAATTTGCTTCAGCAAACTTTCTTCATCAATAGAGAGAGGTGGCTTTTGGCCAGCCCAGTGCGGTGGAATCACGAATCTCAATGTCTGAATGAGCAATGTCCCTTCCCCGCAGACCTCAGGTGCGCGGACCACCAGGCCCCTTCTGTGCGGTGGCGAGTGACTCCGGCCCCAGAGGTCCAGAGCTGGCTTTGGTGCTCCTGCCTTCACCGGGTCACATGCTGTCACGAGGCCTCTCGTGCTCAGCCCGCTGGTGGGGGGGGGGGGTATGTGTGACTTTTAGCAAAACCCCACGCGGGAGCTCACCACGGTTTTGAACAAGAGCCAGGAAGCTTCAGAGCGATTTCCTTTTTTAAAATCTGTACTTACACATCCTCATGTGTCTTACCCTCCGCCCCCACCAACTGTCACTCACCCAGCAGGAAAGGGGAAACGCTGGCATGGCCTGGGGAAGTCACAGGTCCCCCCCCCCAGAGACCCTGGAGCGACAGGGGGGCAGCCCAGGAAGTCCTGCCTCTGGATCGGTCCCTCCAGGCTCACATATCCGGGTACACATGTCTCCACCATGTCCTGACACAGCTCCCAGCAGAGCAACTGGCCCCAGGGCCTGCTGACAGGTCAGAGCACAATTCTGGGCACTCCTGCGCCTCCAATGGCAAGGGGGGTGCACCTAGGGGCACATCGCCAAATGGACACAAAACTGAGGTCTTTGTTCTTCAAAAGTCATGCCAATTTTACATTCTTCTCAATAATAGGCTTGCTCGAAAATTAAAATACGACTTAATTAGCTCCCCAGTAATCTTCAAGCAACCTAGAAGCACCAGGAGGAGATGCCTGGAGCACCCCCTCCCTGCCCCTGGCACCCACCACCCATCCTGGGAGCTGCCCACACCACCTGTGGGAAATGTGGGTCTGAGCCTTTCAGGCCTTAGGAGTTACTTTTGGGGGGAATGAGGCCAGTAAGCCAGAAACCTTGTTCTGACCTGCCCAGCACTGCCTGCAAGCCCTGCCCCCAATCTGCTGGGGATTTCAGCTCATGAAACCCAGCTACGAACCGGGGGAGGTGGTGGTGGTGAGGAGTTGAAGGGATATAAGGGGAGTGTGCTCTAAAGGTCCTGTCCTTTTTCCTCTGGGGGCTGGCGTGCCCTGGGCCACCCCACCCAGAGCCCCAGACCTTGCCATAGCAAGGTAGGGAGCTGGAGGCACAAGTGACTCTGAGGGTTGGGTGACATTCCTGGAAGCTCAGGTTTGCAGTGTCCTCTGAATGCAGAGGGCGATAATCAGATGGAAGAACACAGCTCCCGCCCCCTCCTAGGAAGGCCTAGGTCAGAGAGCATAGCTGATCAACAGCAGCATTCTCCTGGCTCTTGGGGTCTGGCCCAAAGCTGGAGGGTTGGCACTACCAGCTGGGTGGGTCCCTGCTTGAGCAAATCACCACGCGTCTGTGGGCGCCCCAGGCCGCTAAGCAGCGAGTGCTTTACTCACGGCCCACATGCAGTTCCCAGTGGTTTTTGTGCCCCAACTACCAGAAGCCTGCAGCCAGGCGCCTGCTGAAGCAGGGTTATTACAAGGCCCCTCACCCGGGCCCCCAGCCTCGGAGGATGGAACATGCACAGGCTGAGCCTGGCAGTGGCACGAACTGCACCGGCCACCAGGGGGCAGCAGGCCCCCGTAGGACGCGAGGCCCCGGCTGCGGCAGGCTCTGGCGTTAGGGACCCACCCCACTGCACCTGAGCCTTCCTCCAGATCTAAACCCCACGGAGCCTCCCTGCAGGCGGTGGAGCCTGGGTCTGGGCATTCCGCTTCTGCTTGGCGATCCTACTTATAGAGAGAAGCTGAAGCCCCAGCTCCAAGAGCAAAGTCACCAGAAAAATCTCTCATCTCCTCTTGGAAACCTGAGTCTCCTCTCTACAATGTATCCTGTAGTGCAGATCGGGAGGGTCAGTTCTGGGGCTTGCACCCAGGTGGACACGAAGGTGAAATTGAGGAGAGAGGAAGCAGAAGGGGAGGAGGGAGGGTGCAGTGAGGCGGGCGTGGGGTAGGGAGGTGGGAGGGGGGCTCAGGTGAGTGGGGCGCCCTGGCACATTTCTGCCAGGATGTCGATGAGGTTGTTCAGGCCGGAGAGGTAGCCGTCCTCCCGGTTCCCCTCTTGCCAGGGTACGTTGTGCTGCAGGGTCTGGCCCTCGGGCAGGGGCGTGGTCTTCCCAAAGTCGATCATCCACACCTTGGCCTGCTCCTTCTGGTCATGGATGAAGAGGAGCGAGCTGCCGATGACCTGCAGGGGAGCCAGGAGCGGGGAGCTGAGCAGGGCCTGCCACACTGCAGCCAGGGTGCACCTGGGACAGCTCCCCCTCCCGCCCCCACAGGGGGCAGAGGCCACCAGCTACCAGGACAGCCTCCACCTTCCGTGAGGACATATGGGATGACAGACCCCCACCCCGCAGCCCTGGCCTGCACACTCTCCACTATTGCAGGCCACGGCTAAACCTCGGGACCTCATCATGCCCTTCCTACCCCCGGACTGTGTGGGTAGAAGGGAGGCGCTGAGGAGATTGCACACTCTGTACCCAAGGGCAGAGGAAAGGCTGCCCACAGGGGCACATAGCCCCCGAAGGGGTGTCAGTGAGGCCCAGATTCCAGCAGCACAACGCCAGCAAAACCTGCACAGACAGGCCTAGGACCCTTCTCTGGGGACCTGGGGCACTAATGAGCCCCCTCACCTGCCCCCACATTCCAGACCAGGTCAGAGCAACTGCATGGAATAAAGTGCTTTCCCCAATACAAACACATCCCCTAAACCCTCCCCCAGGTCACTGTGTGGGGCTGGGGAAGATATGGGGTGTGGGGAGAGGGTGTGGGGTCCTGCCGGGGGCCCTGGGAAGGATAGGGAAGAGCCCCTGGAAATGCTGAGCCCAGAGGGGGCTTGCTTCTTCCCAGACGGAAAATGCAGAAGCCTCAGCTAATCTGGCCTCTTTCTAGACCTGAAGCTTCCAAATGAGACTCCAGAGAGAGTGCAGCAAAAACAATTTTCCAGAAATCACAGCAAAGGTGCAGAAGAGAGGAGAGGAGTGGAAGATGGGGCTACCGGGGGGGAGTGGGGTCCTTTGGCCAGTGGGGTGGGTCCTGGGGCTCAGAGGCCCACAGCCCCTGTTCCCTGGAGCAGGCAGGCAGGCTGCAGTGGGGAGGTGGGGAGGAAGGCTCCAGCAGGGAATCCAGAGGCCCTGGGAGGAGCAGAGGGCTTGGACACCTGGATCTCCATGAAGACGAGGGGAGGGAGGGGCAGCCCGAGAATGGCTAGGCCAGGAGCCGCCCCGTCTGCCCTCTGGGCACCCCAGTCTCTCCTCATGGGCAGTCCTACCCAGGCACCCGCCAAGAGCCACCACGTGGGACAGGTGCACCCTGACCACGGGGCCAGACAGGGATAATATCCAAGGACCAGCTGTGTCACTTGCACAAAGATGTCATGAGGCCAAGCTGGGACTGGCCCACCTCCTTCTGGGGCTGCTCCCTATGCCCGGAGTCCTGGGATCTCCTGTCTCCTGTTTCTCTTGCTGTACCCACAGCCCTCTCTCTGGGCAGGGCTGAGGTGGAGGCTCCTTCCAAACATGACCCTGAGAGAGGCTGCTTTCTGGAAGGAGCCACAAGCCTTCAGGGAGCGTGGCTTCCCTGCTTTCACACACACCCAGGCATGGCAGCAACTGTTTCTGGGGGAGCAGCGTGCATGGGTATGTGAATGTACATGTACGCTCTAGGGGCCGGGGGCCCTGGACTCTGACCTCAGGTCTTACAGACCCTCCAGGAGACCTGCTGACAACTTCCAAACCTCTCTTGGGTGTCTGGGTTCCCTGTCTGCTGCCTGCTGCCCCTGCAGACCAACAGGTGCAAAAGCAGGAGAAGGTGGAAAGTTCTAGCTCTGCTTCAAAAGTGGTGCCTGAACACCAGCCAGCCCCTTCAGAAGATCTCGGGTGGTGATGGGTGGTTGCTTCAGCAGCTCTAGGAGCTCTGCCCTAAGACCCTGGGGCATGTGGGACAGAAGTCCTGCCACAGCCACCTGGAATGGGCAAACCTCAGAAGCTGGGAGGGAGAGGGAGACGTGAGAGGATGGTGAACACAGCGCTCAGGCAGGATGGCCCTGCGTTCTCCGTCCAGGAGGCAGATGCATGATGATGAGGCTCCTGCAGGTAGCAAGGGGCCTGATCCCAGGTGGCCTGCCTCTGGCTGCATGGTCCTAAAAATGCCACTCCAGCTTCTAGAACAGCAGATCTATTAACGTGGGAGGCACGCTCACAACTCAGGTGGGCAGGCCCAAGGGCCCTGGCTGACCACACAGAGCATAGCTCTCTACCCAGGAGGATGAAAGCCCAGTATCTACCTCGTGGCACTTGAAGAAAGGAGATACTTCGAGGGTGGCCCGGATGTCCTTCAGCCGGTCCCGGTAGGCGATCTGGGAACAGAAATGGCCAGAGTTTTGGACACCTGGGGGCTGGGTATCTTTTAAGCCCCATGTGGCCCATTAGACTTGCTGGTGTCAGAGTGGAAGGGACTTTACTCCCTGATTTCTTCCAGTCTCCCTCATCTAGAAGGGCCAGAGACTGAGGCCCAGGAGAGGTAGGCAGCCACGCTTTGTCAGTGTCAGGGAGTGCGGGGGCCTCCCGTGCTCCCTCGTGAGCGGGAGGTGTAGGAGGGACAGCCTCCACACAGCCCTGCAGCCCCTGTGAGCTTGCACACAAGGGCAAAGTTTATTCTGGAACGCCAGCAGAGTGGAGGCCGCATCCCAACAGCCTGGTTGCCATGGTGTCTTCCAGAATACAAACTTCCATGCCCCTGACCTTCCAAAGGACAGAGCAAGTGGGAGAGCCACAAATACCTCTAATGGTGGCCTCTCTGCAGAGCCCTCCGTTGGGGATTGAGCTGTGCTGGCTCTGGGGGTGCCTGCCGTCCCCAGGGGCCACGGGGAAGCCCATCACATGCAGGCTCCCACGGTACCCGGATGCCCTTCTGCAGCAGCGCTGCGGCCTGGGGCTTGGCCCCGCAAATAAGCCCTCAGCAGAGGTGTGGGGCTGTGCTCTGTGGCAGCCACTGCTGAGGAGCAGGTGACCCGGAAAAAAGAGGGTTTGGGCTGTGGAAGAGTTTGGGTGCATACCCCGTGATCAAAGCCTCCTTGCCAGGAGCTAAGGAGGGCCTCCCCCGCCTGAAAAGGAGGGAGGGAGATCCTTGGGTCTGGCCAGCGAGGAGTCTGCTCGTAGGAAAGGCTGTCCTGGTCCACCCCCGTTCAGAAAGTGCCTGTCCCCAGGGGCTCTGGGGCCCCTGTCCCTAGTGTGCCTGGGTCCATCCCGGGGTGCCTTTCCCTCAGGGTGCAGAGGCTCAGCACACCCTACCTCCGTCTGGAGGGCCAAGTTCCCGACCCCAGAGGGCAAGGCCTCCATCCAGCCTGTCTACTATTGCAGTGGCAAACGTGATACCACTTTGTCCCAAACCTGTGCCACTTGCACCTGGAGCTCAGGGAGAACCGGTCAGTTCTTGCTGGGGAAGATAGGGTGACCCCGCCCCAGACACACTTCCCTCTTGTGGCTTCATAGGACCTGGGGGAGGCTCAGGGCCTGGGGGAGCCCTGGCCGGCCCAGGAAGTGTTGGGGAGTGCGGGGGCCAGCAGGCTGCAGGCGGCCGACCCACATGCAAGGTCCAGCTCTGTCCTTTCCTAGCTAGCTGTGCCTTGACCTCTCAGCTCCTCACCTGTGACGTGAGGACAAGAATGTCCCCACCCCAGAGGGCCACCCTGCGGATGTGGTGAGCACACAAGCGCACAGCAGACAATCCCCATACAGGAGGGAACCAACCCTGGAGCCATGAGGTGGACGGCAGGCAGAGACCCGGCCCCCTGAGGGCCCCATCTACCCTCGAATGCTGCTGGCAACCGAGTCGCCCTCCTCTTCACCTGCCCAGCGGAAGCCTGGGGCCGGCGTGTTCTGTGGTGGCCTGGCTCAGTCTAGGGCTGGCCAAGAGCCTCAGAGGGCACGGGAGTGGGGGGCCCTGACTCACCAGGATGTTGCGGTTCCCCTTAGTGAATTCTCTGAAGGCCTGGGTGACTTGTTCCCTCGTTTTGGTCTTCTTAAAGTCTCGGTTCACAGAGCCGTCTTCTTTCTGAGAAGGAGAAGGACACCCGCCCAGGGGGGTCAGCAGAGGGCCCATGGGCAGGTGTGGCACCTGCCCACCCGGCAATCCAAGAACACAGAGCGGCTAGTTGGGCAGCAGTGCAGAGGGGACCAGTCCTGAGCCCCACAAGGGAGGGTGGTGGTGGCAGTGTCTCTGGCAGAGTGTGGACAGTCAGGGAAGGCCTGGGAGTGTGGACACCAGGGATGGAGGAGCGAGACAGATGGGTCTCAGATTCACCCAGGGTCTGGCCCTGGGAACCCGAGTGCCTAGGGGTCCCTGCTGTCCAGAGGTGCCCTCCCTCACCAGACAGAAGAGAGGGGCTCCCCACCCCAAAGTCAATGAGGATCCCTTTGTAATGTAAGATCTTTTATCGTGGGTTCCCTGGAAGCTCAGATATAATACTGCCTGCCCATCCCTGCTCCCTGGTCCACCCAGTGCCAGAGATTGCTCTGTCTTCTTAGTCTGGCACCATGTCTGTTCCAGGCTCTTCCAGGAAAGCACATGGAGCTTAGCTCTCCTGGGAGGAACTCTGTTCTTGGGGACAAAAGGTGAGTGAGGATGGCTCCATTAGGAGCCAAACCTGGGTCTGTGTGCCACCAGGCTGGAGGCTAGTTAATGCAATGCGGTTGCCTCTGAAAGATTAGGCGGGACGCTGGGACACCTGGGTGGTTCAGTGGTTGAACGTCTGCCTTTGGCTCAGGGCGTGATCCCAGGGTCCTGGGATCGAGTCCCACATCGGGCTCCCTGCATGGAGCCTGTTTCTCCCACTGCCTGTGTCTCTGCCTCTCTCTGTGTGTGTCTCTCATGAATAAATAAATAAATCTTTTAAAAAAAAAAAAAAGATTAGGCGAGACGCTGGGGCAGACGGACAGCCAGGTGGCTGGCAAATCTTGGGGGAGTCTTCCCCACTGGAGCTCTTTGTGGGGCATCTCCTGGAGCAAGGGAGGTGAGAGGCAGGGGAGGGGAGGAGAGAGGCAGGCAAAGAGCTGGTGGAGACAGCTGGCTTCTCCCAGGGCTGGTCAGACAATGAATGAGGCCAGGATGTCCAGCTTGTGAGGGAGAGTTTAGGGAACAGTGGATTGTTTCAAATAGGTAAAGTAAGGAAAATGAGCATTATGCGGGGGCACACATGAAATCTGCAGCCAGTCTGAGGGCCAAGTGCAAAAAAAGAAAGAGGACAAGGAAACAGCGAATGGCTTTCTCAGGTTGGAGCTGGCGGGAGCCTGGGTCCCCAGGGGACCATTTGCAGAGGCGCCCAGCCTTCAGCCCGCTGGCTAGCTCCCAGCCGTCCTACCCTGACACCGGTCCAGGCAGCGGGGCCCAGAGCGGGCCATGGACAGAAACCCAGCGAGGCTGCAGGGACTATGGCTCGCCCATCCACGGCCCTGCAGGTGGAGGTGGGCGCCTCCGTGCCCTCCTCAGCTGGGAGCCGGTGGCCCAGGCCTCCGCCAGCCTCACCTTGATGCCCTCGATCCTGAAGCCCAGAGTGGCGGTGGAGCTGATGGTCTCTCTCCACTGCATGTACCGGGGCTTGGTCACAGCGCGCTGGGCCTTCTCCTCTTCAGTTGGGGCATCAGGGTCTACCTCGATCATCTTCTGGTACATGTCCTTACGGAGGCTGGGCTTCTTGCGGGCTTTGGTGAGCTCCTCCTCCAAGTAGGTCCTGTGCAGGGAGGGGGTAACGGGGGCTGTTGACTAGACCACAGTTCCAGCCTTGCCCGAGGGGCTGCATTCAGCTTGGCCGGGGCATGCTCACTGGGAGGGATGGTCATGCACTCTGCTCAGGCTGGGGAGAGAACGGGCAGCCCTGCAGATGGGGTGTCCCTGCCAGCATCTCTGAGGGGGCCTGGCAGAGCTGAGGGGCTCTCCCTTCCAGGGCTCCCCACGGAAGCCAGCAGGGCAGGGTGCAAGGAGGCAGGGCAGCTCAGCAGCTCGTCCTGCTGGGGTGAGGTCGGGAGAGGGGCTGAGGGCAGAGTCTGCCCAGGGCCCCAGAGGACCCCGCTTGGCTCCTGCAACCTTTCCATAAAGCAGGCATCCCCAAAGCCAGCACCTGAGCAATGGCAGAGCTAGTTCTGTCCCTCTGGCCCCACTCCCTCCCCAGTCCTCCGGGGTGGGAAGGCCTTAGATGCCACTGGCTGTCTCCAGAGGGGACATCTCCAGTACGAAGGCCAGGTCAGAAGGCAGCCCCTGAAGGGGCCACAGTGTGTGTGTGTGTGGGCCCAGGACTGGGAAGGGGCGCCCGGGGGCCCCGAGGCCACTGTCCTATTGTAGCTGTGCCGGCTCAGCCTGCCTGGCGCAGCAGCTGCCTCCTCACACCTGAACCCCTGAGCCCCCGGAAGACCCGAAGAAATGCAACCAATGCAGTGGCTCAGTGCCCTGCCCTCCTTACATGCTGGCTCAACTGGCAGGAGTCCCTCGGGAACCCCCCCGGGGAGACAGGGGCAGCACAGGCCAAATCCCTGGCCCCGCAATGCCTCCCTCACCCCCCTCACCAAACTAAGGTGGGAAGCCACCCCTGTGCACACATCGGCTTCCTGCACGTCAGACACATCCCTGCTCCCCAGTCAAACCCCCCCTCCCCGGTCCTGGGCTCCTCTGCTGCCCGTGACCCTCCTGAAACAAGATCACAGTACTAAGCTGCAGCCGCAGTGGAGAGGTTTCCCTCCTACCTTTGCGGGTGGGAGCTGCCCACGGTGAACAGCTGTGGACTGTAGCCCAGCCCCTTCCTCCCCGCCATCCCAGGGCCTTGCTCCACCACTTTCCATCACACCTGCTCCAAGCTGCTGGTTTGGGACCCAGAACAGACTACAGGTCAACTCATGATGTCTTTGAAGAACAAGTTTCCAGAAACCACTGTATTAAATATAAAAGCCAAATCCTCCAATGTGAACGTGGGCCTGGTCATCTAGAACCTTTTGTCAGCCCTTGGCTGTACTTGTGCACACCCCCTTGCATGTGTACACACACCCCACCCCCACCTCCACCCCCACATTTGCACACCCACCACACATACCTCCACGCATGCACACACACCCACAAGCATGTGCACACACACCCACACATGCGCATACACACACTCATGCTCACACACACATATGTGCATGCACATGCACACACCACTGTGCCTCCAGAGCCAGGTCAGTGACGACAGGAGCTTGAAGGCAGAGGCTGCAGGGCAGGACACTTCTGCATGGAGGCCCGTCATGCTGGTGTGTGTATGCCGTGTGGCCGGGAGCAGCTGGCCATCCTGAATGCTCCTGAGCACACTGTGGGGGCCTCTGGAGTGGGTGGGTGGCTCTACTTCTGCAAAGAGCATTTACTAGCTCCTTAAACAGGAAGCAGACCTTGGCTTCCAGTCCTTTCTGAGTGGGCTTTTCTCTAAAAAGCACCCCCCCCCCCTGCCGGTCCATCTGAGTTCCGTCTGGCAGCCGGATGGTGGGGCCTGAGCTCCCTGACACCGGCCCCACCGCCCCAGGAGGGAGGTGGCCCCTCTGTTTCACATGAGGGAGCAGGGCCTGCCATGGGGACCAGCCACTCACCATGAAGGAAAGGCAGCAGGCCCGTGGGGGGCCCACAGCTTACATGCCTATGCCTCAAAAGCTGCCGACAGTCCTGGTCTCCACCCACTGGCCCTGACTCCGATGTCAGGAAAACACTTCTGATTCTGCCTAGCAAGTCACATCTAAGAAAACCCGCCAGACCAACGTGAGCGTATGTCCGTGTGGATCCCCGCTCCCACAATGCTCCTGGTTTAGGACACTGACAGGTGCCTGTGTCCCCTCTTCCTCAGGCCTCCAAAATGGTTGAGGCTGGGTTTGCTGATCAGCCTGCCCACCAGTTCCTTTTGACTAGTCTCTACCCCTCACGCCCAGGACTTGGTGTCGGTAGCAGCTACCGGCCTCATCCCTCTGGCAAGCACAGGCCCCCACTGTGTATGGTCACGGGCTGCTGGTCTTAGGAGAGGCTGTGAGGTCAAGGATCCCGGATAGACACAGCTGGGAAAGCACTGCAGTCCCTGCAGGGACACAGGGTCACAGAGAGCCCCCTCAGGGCTTGGTCTGCAGGGCCTGGTACAGACATGGGCTGTGCTTCTCCCTGGCTGCGTGGACCCTGCTTGGACTGGACCATGACCCATGCCTTTGGGTGGCGGTGAGGGCGCAGCAGGGAGGAGAAGGCTTCTGGAGAGACCTACCATCCCCCTCCTGCCCCACTGCCTCCAGGCCCGGCCCACAATTGGGCCAATGCTGTCTTGCCTGGTCATCCTGGGTCTCTCCCAAGAGCACTGGGGTGCTGAGAGACAGAAGCTGCAGGACACAGGGGACGGGAGGCAGCTGTGGGTGGAGGGGGTGCCCATCCCTGGCAGCTTCCCAGGGAATAGACAGGTACACTGGACAACTGTCAGGACCCACCTGCCACACATTCATCCCCAAGGGTGTATTTTTTGGGGTCCTGGTTGGAGTGAATACTAATCAGAATATTTATGTGTCTTCCCTCAAGAGGGTTCATCCTGCTGTACCGTGGGAGGGCCTTCCGGGGACAGAAATAAGACTCTTGGGAAGAGCAGTGGCCGACTGGTAGCTGGAGGGACATTCTGTTTCCTCCCTGTGGGCTGGAGCAGTGAGGGCCTTGGATGGAGGGAGGGAGGGAGATCAGGGACACGCATGAGCAAACAGTGGGATGTCTTCACCGTCCCTTAGTCCCTGCCTGCAGGGCCTGACTTGATGACAGTCCTCGGAGAAGGGAGGAGGGAAAGGGAACTGGCTGTCTGGCCCTCCTCTCTCCTGTGCACACACAGACACATGGACACACACACACCCTTCTTCCTTGTTCTCCTCTTGTAAGAACTAAAACCGCTTCCACCATCCCAAGCAAACACAGGCCCCTGGCTTGGAGCTGCTTCCCAGAACCGCCCCCCCCACCACGTCAATCTCCCTAGTGAGCCACTGGCCGGATGGAGGAGCCCAGCATCTGGCTGCCCAGTCTGGGCACTTGTAGCCGGACGTCCCCCAGGTGAGCATGGCACCCTGACACCATGTGGCTGACTGCCCTACCTGCAAACAGAAGAGCCGCTCCATGACTCCTGGGTCAGAATGTTCCATGTGCAAGAGGGATGAGAACACCATGCCGCCAAAATGGGGCCCACAGTGCTGGTGGCCGGGTCTGGGACCCTCTTGGCTCTGCACCACCCTTTCTTCTCCTAGCCACTCTTCCTGTCTCCTTCCCTCCTGAAGCCTCTCCTGGCTTATCTCCCTGGGCAGATGCCAGGGGTGGGGCCCGATTCCATGCACAGGCCCTAGCACCCCCTTGTGGTCTGCCTTGCGGGGGGGCAGAGCACTCCACGCCCACCAAGATGGCAGGCTCCCAGCCTCCTGCTCCACAGCACTCGGATGGCAGGTGCAAATCTTTGTCAGCAAACCAGCATATTCCACTAACTGGCTCCCCCTTTCCACGGGTGAGGGTACAGGGGTGCTGAGAAGAGCCGCTAGCCCAGGTTCTCTGTAGAGCCTCCACATTGCTACCCCAAGCAAGCCCACCTGCCCTTCCCAGGGAAGCTCAGCACCAAGCCGGGCCCCATTATCCAGCCCCATAGCCACTGGCTCTGGACAACGGAGGAGGCCGTCAGGGGCAAAGCTAGGGTCCTGTCCCCTTATGCTTATAATGTGATACGACTGGGGTGGGATGGGGTTCCAGTGGTCCCATCAGACCACTAGCCTGCTCTGGCGCACACCAGACTTCGGGGCAGGCTGGGAATGCCCAGCTTCCCCAGAGGCCCATCAGGTACCTCTGTGGGCAGGGCAGGGCAGGGGCACGGCGGCGGCTGAAGTGTGCTCGGGGGCCTGGCTCACCTGATGCCCATCTTGCAGTCCATCACGCAGGGCGAGTCAAAGGCAGCCAGCAGGTCGTCCATCTGGTTGTAGCGCTCCCCGTCCTTCACCACGTCCCCATGGTAGGCGGGCACGAAGGGCTTCAGCACATCGGCCATCAGCCGGTCCAGGCAGCGCTGCTCGGACTCACAATGCTTCTTCAGGATCCGGCCGTTGGCCGCTGCCTTGAAACTCCCTGCAGAGCAGGTCGGGGGAGGACCTTGGTCCCTGTCCCAGGCCCTCCCCAAGGCCCCCTCGGCAGCACAGGGCTGAGGGTGCCCCCCAGCTCCCCGCCTGTGGAGCAAGCACTTTGGGAGGGGAGCGAGTCCCAGCGCCCGCCCCCCCAGGCTGCACAGTTGGGCTGGGCCTCCAGCTTTCCCAAGAACCCCAGGCTCCTGGTCTGAAGATGCAAGGACACGGGCCCTCACTGCTGGAGGCCCAGCTCGGGTAGTGAGGCCCACGCACGCCTCTGTGTGCTACCATCGGGACCCCCACCCCACCCTCAGTCCTGTTGCTCAGGCAGTGAAGAGGTCCTGATAGGGCTGGGTTCAGTTCCAGGACAGGGAAAGCGGCTGAGAAGCGGGAGGTCCATGGCCCAGCCCACCCGTGCAGTGCTCCACCCGTGCAGTGCTCCTTCCTAGCCACGCTGTCAGGCAAGTCTTTACTCAGGAAGGGTGTTGCCCCAGTGCCTTGGGGATATAAAGGAAATGTCAGACCCTGTGCTGGTCTGCGGTCACAAAGGTCAAGTCCAGGGCAGCCACCGAAACCTCCCCACATGTAGACTAGCCAGTTCTCGGGCTCTGAGGACACATGTCCCTCCTCCCCTGTAGTTGACGGGCACCCCAGCCACCTGGACCTCAGACTCTATACACTGTCCTTTGCTTGTGGGGTGACCGGCCTGCATCTTCCACCACCTCTAAGCTCCTCTGGGGCAGATAGTCTACTTCCATGGATGTCATGACCCCCAAGGCCGTGGTGATGTGGGATACAGTGGGCGCTCAATGAAACACTCAACGTGGCCACTTTATCCAGCATGACAAATGGTGGGCGAGCTGTGAGTGATGATTTCACATTTTTATTGAGCTTGGGGGGAAGAGAGGCGGAGGGGGAGAGAGAGATGGAGAGTCAGAGGGACAGAGGAAGGGGAAGACATGTGAGTGTTTGGGGAAGGGGCGGCATGGGCCCTGGGGAGGAGCCTGAAGGCCACGTGCGGCCAGCCTGGCTGAGACTGTAGACCACAAAGTCTAAGAGACAACCTGTTCCAGATGCTTCCATCTCTAGAGCATCCAGGGCCAGGCACCCCCTCCCTCATGCACTGGGTGCCTCCCCACAGAACTAATCATCAGGCAGGGAAGGCCAGAGGCCAGCAGCTACCTGCGTGTCCTGCCAGCTGGATCCAGGGGTACTTCTTCTTGAAGGACATGACAAAGGGAGACCAGTGCACCATGTTTTTTATTTTCCTCCATGATTTGCTCTAGAAATAAGCAAATTAAAAAAAACTCCATTAGAAAGGGAAACATAGTACTTTCTGGTTAGGGTGAAGAATTCAGAGCAAGGTGACTCGCTGCTGCCTGTGGCCCCAGGATGAGCAGGACCATGCATCCCTGAGTTAACTTTAAGACAAAGTCAGAGACAATCAAGGGAAGACTGCATGTCTCAAACACAGGAGCCCCAGAAAGGCATGGGAGCCCACACTGGGCAGCACCCCGAGCTCCCAAGAAAGCAGGTCCCCAGCCTGGAAAACTACAGAGTGAACCCATGGGGGCTCCAGGGCTCTGTGCTCGGAGAGGCAGAAGCTAGGAGCTCTGCGGCAGGGGGCCAGGAGGAGGGGTCCTGCCTTCCCTGGTGGGCACCCCCGAAGACACAGCTCCTCCCCTGCCCTCCAACCGCTGCAAAGGACACAGGCCACATCCCTACAGGGGCTGGTGGTGCCCAAGGTGGATTCAAGGTTAAATCAGCCGCCAGGGTTTTCTCCCCCTTTGCTGAGACTCAGCTGCTCCTGTCAGCAGGCTTTCAAATTAAAATCTGTTTAAGGAAAAGAATTGCTCCCTACTGAACCTGGCAATCTCTCCTGGTGCCAGAAACCCTCACCCCACCATCAAGACCGAGTCTATTCTTACACGAGGCCATGTGACAGAAGGGCTGGGCCTCTACTGGCAAGGTTGTTTTTCTAGATCCTTCTGATGGAGATCACCAAAGAAGGCTAAGGAAGGCCAAGGCGTTACTTATCTGAGCACCCAGAAGTCCCCATAAACGATGAGAAAAAACCTCATAACACAAGATGAGGCGGGCAGTGGCCTCCTAGATTCGTGCGGAAGACGTTAAGGTAGGCACAGAGGCAATGTGCACGGTTGGCCACCATGTGCCAGTCCCTTCCCTGCAGCAGAGCTCACAAAGGACAAGGGTATGACAGGTGCAGCATGGGAGCAGGAGAGCACATGTTCCCAGGCCAGGGTGGACCCCACCCCATCCACTTCCCCATCAGGGAACACCGAAGCCCACACCTCCACCCTCATGCCCTTCTAGGGCCTCAGTTTCCTCCTCTGCCTAGTGAGTGGGGGGCGAGGGGAGGGTAATGACAGCTGGTCCCCCAGATCCTGTGGATGGCTAAACCCTCCAGGGCAGTGTCACTGGCTGCAGTGTATCACCTCACATTGTATCTGTAGACTCGGGGGCAACAGAGTACCCGGAAAGGACTGGTCCCACGGCCAGGGAGGTATATGTGAAGATGGGGGAGTGCTGGGAAGGAAGGCCTTCGTGGAGGCTGTGCCCGACAGAGGCACTGTGGGGACAGACTGGGGGGAGCAGACCATGGCAAGCAGGGGCCCATGGGACAGAGCCCCGGCCCAGGTCTGGAACCACTGGTCCAGTAGCAGCCGAGGGTGAGCAGGCCAGGCCAGCTCTGGACCCTGGGCCAGGAAGCCTGGAGCTGGGCAGCGTGATGGTGCAGGGAGGCAGGTCAACCTGGGCCTGAGTCCTGACTCTCCATCCCCTGCTCACTGACTGCCATTGGACGGGCTTCTGACCTTCCCGGTGGCCCGACTGCCTTACCTGTAAGAGAGGGCAACACACGGATTCCCCTGATTGCAGGTGGGAAAGCCACTCCCATGAGAATGGGGTATGTGTGGGAGAGTCTGAGCCAGAAGGGAGGGGGTGCTCGGGCGGGGGCCCTCAGACAGTTCATACTACGCTCTAAGTAAACAAACTGGGTACTCAGTTTCCCTTCCCAACATAAGGAAGCATGCCTTCAGCATGAATCAGGCCAAGGCCACGAGAATCCTCTCCCACACCAAGGTGACCCCAGGCGGTAGAATGTTCCTATCCTGTGGGTTGGTACACTAGGGGCACCCAAGTGGTACCGAATGTGGCCACCAACGCCAACCCGAGAAAGCATCTCCAGGTCACAGCTGGGCCTAGAAAAGGAGGTTGCAGCGCTGTTGCTTGCCAGCCCCCAGGAGCAGATGCATCCTAGAATGTCCCCAGAGGTCTGTACACCTGACGGGTCCCTGCTGGCCTCTCTGGGCTGCAGGTGCACACAGGTCAATCTGAGGAGCTGGGCTAGCCAACTGCGGCACGTTCAACTCTGACTCAGGACTTCCTCACACGCACACCTGGGGCTTGGCTTCTCTAATGCAGAAGTGGGGGTGTTCTTCCTGGGTCTGCTGAGCATCGCGGTGAGGAGGGGAGGGCTCCCAGCTCGCTGCAAGCTGGCAGCTCTAGCAGAGCCCTGGACATGCAGAGCCCTGTATGCCTGCCCACCAGCACTGGGCCAGGCACCCGCATTCACAGCTCACCACTCAGGGAGCTTTTGCTATATGACAGGTGTTGGACCAGGTGCCAGACAGATGCTAGACCAGGCATCTCACAGACTCATGTCTGATCTTCACAACAACCTGACAATAGACAGAAGCATTTTCTTTGTAAGCGGAAGAATCCTAGGCTCACCAAGTTGGGTTGCTTCCCCAAAGTCAATCCATTCTCTGCCCCTGCCAGCAGGGCCAGCTTACCCTGGGAACCTCAAACCAATTCAACAGTTGCTGTGCCAAACATCTGGGGAGGGCCCTGTTCCTTCCAGCCCTGTGGACGCTGGACAAGGTACCAGCAGACAAGACTGAACAGGAAGGGCAACAAGGAGGTTTCTTCACGGCAGGTCCCCTGGGCATCCAGCCGCTCTGCTCTGGGGGAGTCTTCTGAGTGCTCATTTGGCATTAGAGTCCAGAGCCTTTGGGAGATGCTCTGTAGCTGGCCATCAAACCCCCAGGTATGTCCCACTTGGGAGGGGGGTGCTGGGCAGGTGCCACTTCCAGCTTAGCTACCAGATAACGCAAGCCTCTCCCATCAGTCAGATCTGACCGTGGCTGGAGTGGTGCACTTGGGATATATTGGGAGCGGTTTGGGAGAAAGGAGAGAGCCACAAAACTGCCGCCTGGCCAAGCAGGTCTGGCGCCAAAGGCCAGGCTTTCACCTTGATTCTGTGCTTTGGGGTAAGGCCAACCAAAGTGACATTGTCAGGGTTAACAGGTGCAGGTTCGTGGACTTGGATGAGACCCAGCTACACAAATGCCTAGAGGACCACATCCCAGGGTTAAATAGTTTGGGTTTTGCTGTTTTCTATGTGAGTGTGGGGCCCCGCTCTCTGCTGACCTGCTGCATGCCTGACCTCGCTCTCTGAAGGTGGGGTCTCATGCAGTACCCCAGCTACATGGGGGTGATTTAGAAGGAAAGGACCAGAAACCGACAGGACGCCGGAGGGGATCCTTTAAGATGGAGCAACCTGGAGATGCATTATGTATGGAAACTGCTCCAGGCAGCTCCATCCCCTTGCACCTGACTTGACCTGAGCTGAAACCATCAGAGAACGTGGAGAGATTTGTAGTGGGAGGAAAAAACCTGACAACAAACCCCTACCCTCTTCATGCAGGAGGCGACAGGAGTCTCAGTGAATCTGGCCAACCCCAGATGAGCCTTCCCCAGCCACAGCCAGCCAGCCTGTCCCAGCAGCTCAGACTTCATCCACCCTACATAACCTGCCAGCAGGAGCCAGAGGCTGGGGGCACAGCATGTGTGACCGCACAGCAGATGTGAGACCTACTCCCTGGAGACCAGCATCCACGTGGGGCAAACACCTTGCTTCAACACGTGGGACCTCAGAGCTCACAGGTTTCTATGCTGGGGAGCCTTCTGGGCCTACGGTTCTCCAGGCCACCTCTGGCCCCAGTCTCAGAGCTGCCCAGAGCCTCAGAGAGCCCAGGGTGGAAACTACCCACTGGCCAGCAGGAGGCAGGGCCCAGGCTGAACCCAAGGGAGGAAGCCTGGCTAGTGTCTGATCCTGTGTGTTTTTCTAAACCAGATTCCAAGCCTCCCTGTGATGCCCGTGGCTCCTGAGAAAACACCATCGTCCGGCTGTGCCCCTAGACATCCTACTCACACTGCAGGGAAACAGTCTCCAACAAACGGAAGGTCTAACTGGGATCACCTCGGGGTCTGGCCTTTGTCTCCCACAAAATCCACAAGGATAGAGCAGGAGGAGGAGGAGAAGGGGGAGGAGGAGGGAGGCAGGGATCCAGAGCTGGGCTGGGGGAGGAGGAGGAGCTGGTCCACCCACACAGGACCAGAGACATGACACACAGGATTCCTCCTCCAAAACTCAGTGGGATTGTCAATATGGGGACGGCAGAGCCTGAACCGAGCGTGGGCCCCTTTGGGGGCACTGGGGACTCGGCAGCTGGCCCTGCCTCCAGAGGGGGAAAACTGCCCAACTGGTCAGCGGGAGCAGGTGACCCTGGGCCTGCAGGGCCATCTGGATCCCGACCTGCTCGCCCTCCGCCAATGGCCATGGGTCCCTCATACCTCTCCCCACCCTCCCACAGACACCTGCCAGGGTGCTCATCTCTACCTTTGGGAACTCTTCCCAAGAATGCCTGCAAAAGACTTAGCTGACCCTATGCAGCTCTGACCCCCCTTTCCCTTGGAAGCCCATCGGGAACTGGTCTGAGCCCCACCCCCACCCTGAAGCAAGCTGAGGGTTCCAGGCAGCTACAGGCTGCTCGGGAGCCACATTCCTCTCCCGTGGGCCGCAGCAATGCCAGGGCTGTTTGGAGAAGCAGGCTCCTGAACACAGTTCTGCACAGCCCCTCGTTCGGCCCAGCACAGCTGGCCTTTCCTCCAGCCTCCCTTCCCACTGATGGTGCCAGGTGACCCCACATGGCTCTGCCTCTGGGGCCGGGACAGCAGGCTTCATGCAGGATTTCCTTTCTAGAAGGCATATGATGAAGCAGAGCACAGTCCAGGGTTTGGAGTTAGGATGGTGCTTTGCTTAGCCATCTCCAAGCTGCAGCACTGCGCAAGCCTTCAAACCCAGCACCCCCTGTCCCCTGCGGTGTTCTCATCTGTCAACCAGGTTCCAGGACATGTCATGTGTCCTGCCTGCCCCACAGGGCTCAGGGGAGAACCGAGGTGAGAATACCAATGCGTGTGCTCTGTATACTGTCCCGGGGCAACAGAACCTCAGGTGTTCATTTTGCTTTTATTTGTGTCTTTTTTTTTTTTAATTGAAATAGTTTTTGCCTCTAAGGCACAGCAGACTGGCGAGAATCCAGCTGGGAGCTTCCAGAACATCAAACCTCGCTAGGTGGCAAGAAGATGAGCTAACGGTGTGATTAACTGCTTGCAATGCTCCCCTCTGGGTGCTCCTGGCAGCCGGGAGCCCACGGGAGCAGTTCCCAACCACCCCCCCGCCCCCCGCCCCACAGCGACCCAGGGACAGTTGGAGCCACCCAGGCCCGGGCGCTGACAGCAGTTTCTGGTTCAGAAAATCAGTAAAATTGCCCAAAGCAGAAGAATCTTCCCAAATAACCCCACTAGGTGGAAGTGGGCCAGGCACCACCAGAGAACAGTATTTGCGGGGTAAACAGTGAGATGGCTGAGCACATTCCTCTTTATAATGAGTGGGGCTTTTCTTAACCTTTTCCCATCTAACTTCTTCCCTCAATTTTCTGCTTGTCTTCCAGCACTTCCCTTTTTATTGAAATAGTTTGACCAGTTGGCTAACTTTTTCTTTTTTAAATTTATCTTATTATTTTTTAAAGATTTTATTTATTTATTCATGAGAGACACAGAGAGGCAGAGACACAGGCAGAGGGAGAAGCAGGCTCCTCAAGGGGAGCCCGATGTGGAACTCGAACCCAGGACCCGGGGATCAACCTGAGCCTAAGACAGACGCTCAACCACTGAGCCACCCAGGTGCCCCTAACTTTTCTTTTTAGATAATTATACAGAATCTGTTTGTTTTTGTTTTGTTTTGTTTTTTAAGAGTAAAATAGATGAGGAGAAATCTCTTAAGATGTCAGAAAAGGAGAATCTTTTCTGGACCCTGGGACTTTCCAAAACTGCCAAGAGACTTGGCTTTGTGGCATACGTGTGTGCACATGTGTGTTAGTGAGAGCTAATGACCTGGCTTGTGGGAGAAAGAGGCCAAGATACTGCATGTTACATGTCTGATGTACTGTCAGGCATACTTGTAATTTCCCATGACCTCCTTCCTCCCCACACTGATAGAGCTATGTCTGCTCCGCAAGCAAGGACACATGTTCAGAGAGGATAAGTAATGTGCTCCAGGTCACACAGCTTCCTGGTTTAATTTAATTCCGAGCATTTTGTTTTGTTTCAGCCAACAGGACAACCAGCCCCCACCTCCCCCAATCTTCTCCCCCTGTTCTGGGGCTATCAGCCACTCCCCCAAGAGTGGCTCTTCTGATGTGGGGGGGCCTCCTTGAAGGCCTGCTCTGCCCCCTTCAGAGTCTGTTCCCAGAGCCGCCTCCCTGACACACACTTAGTCAAGGCCGCATGTAACCAAGCGCTGAAAGTGGATGCGGGAGGCCCCTGCTCAGGGAAGGCCTGCCCCTCGTCAGTGTCCTTTGTTCTGCTCTTGCAAAAGTCTGAGCGAAAGTCACGGAGTTGTCCATGTTTGGAAAAATGCTTTTTTCTTCCTTCTTTTGGTCTCTCTGAAACAGCAGTTAGGGTTTCCCTGGTGATCCCTCCCTCCTTCGCTGGGGGAAAGCCTGCGCTTCTCCCATGCCAAGGCCAGCCAACTTTGTTCATTGTATTCAGCCTGGCAAAGCCTCCCGAGCGGGCAGCTGGGCAGCTGGGCATGCCTGGGCAGGTAGGGGCCCCTGGCCCAACGGCTCCCCTCCTGGAGCCCTGCTCAGGAACCTGGCTGGGGCCCAGAGTGAGACCTGCCCCTGCCAGCCTGAGCTGTGCACTTGGGGGCGGGCGGGGGAGGGCGAGGGCAAGGGGGAGGGAAGGCCTTTCAAAACCAGGACCCCGAGGATCGGAAAAATTAAGCCCAAGGACTTGGCAGGGCAGGTAGCTCCGGCTAAAAATAAAGAGTCTGGGCTTTAAGACTAACCGTCTTTCCCCCCTTTAACAAACAAGACAATTCTCTTAAAAACCAAATGCAAAAACACGTTTCGAAAAGGACCCAAGGAATGTTTTCTTTTATTTCTGCCTCCTCACGTGATGCTCCCCAGGCTGGATGGGGGGGTTCCCGGCAGGGGGGCATAGACCACCGACCACAGAGGTCATGGCTGCGCACACCTTCTCCCACCTGCCCTTTGGAGCAGCCACCGATGGAGGGTGGGGTGGCTGACGTCCCCTGCACTGGACATGTGGCTGGGCTGGGGCAGGAGAGCAGGGGTGGGCAGCCCTCTCCAGCCCACCAGGCCTGGCTGCCTTGGCCGCTACAGGCGTGGGAGGCGGAAACTGGCCCAGGGTTCTCGGGGTGAGGGCTCCGTCCTCTCCACTCCCATGAGGGCTTCTATGCTCCAGCTCAGGGGTGTAGACCTGGTCAGGACCTACAGCTCCTGCCTGAAGTGGGTGCTCCCGATGCAAGCCCAGCCCCGCTGATCCTGTCTGAGGGAATCACTCTGGCCGGTCGATGCCTAGCGGCACTTTCTGGCCAAAGCCAGGAAACCCCTGAACGGCTGCCCAGCTCTGCTTTCCTGGTGAGCTGCCTTCCCAGACCCAGACTGGTACCCAGGGGTCCTCAATCAGAGCTACTCCCCCTCTGCCATCACCCGGATCTCTGCCAGGGCGGCTGTCCTGGCCCAGCTGGTGAGTGCTCACTGCCCCCTAGGGACACAGGCCAGTCCCAGATGCCTTTCCGCCCTCACTCCCACACACAGTCTCTCTCTCTCTCTCTCTCTCTCTCTCTCTCTCTCTCTCTCTCTCGGCCTCTCCCATCCTCTCCTATTCAGCCAGCCCCCTCCTTGCTCCACACCTGCCGCACACCTGCCGCACACCTGCTTCACCCCGCGTCTCTGCTCATGCAGGTGCAGACGCTCCGCCTGCAGTGCCCTCCTTCCTCACCCCCACTGATCGGCATCCTACCTGTCCCTGCAGCCTATCCCACTGGAATCTCTGAGCTGGCCCTACTTCTCCACAGAGCTTCTTAGGTCACTCCAGCCACATGCCTGTTCTGGAACCCCAGGGGTACATATGAGTGCCTCAGGATTCTGTGTACCATCCTGTGTCTGCCAGCAGAGGGTAAGCTTCTGGAGGACTGGGCGCTTGTCCTAGCACTTGTCCACACACAGTGGACGACAGCACCACCAGCTGTGTGAGCAATGAGGACATCTCACAGGCCCAGCACACAGCCAGGGCCCAGGCCTTGCCATATCCCACCTCCTACAAGACCAGATACACCTAAGCTGGCTCACATTTCCTTAGACTCACCTGCCAGGGCCTGGATTTTTCTAGAGACAAGTGCAGGGAGCAGGAGGGGCATATGTGCAGGAACTTCCTGCTCAATCCGCCTAGGGTTCTCTGTACCCACCATGGCTCCAATAGGCAGCTGGCAGCCTGGCTGGCCCTGGGCACCAGGGATCTCTTCACAGGCACGCATGAGGGTTCAGAGGACCCCCTCTCCTTCACTCAGGTCATCAACTCAGCACGGAAAGGTCTTCTTAGTAGTGCATCCTCCAGACCTCCTGCCTCCCCAATTTCCAGCTTTTTAATTTTTTAAAAAAAGATTTATTTTTTCATGAGAGACACACAGAGAGGTGAAGACACAAGCAGAGGGAGAAGCAGGCTCCCTGTGGGGATCCCAGGGCCTGGGATCAAGTCCTGAGCTCAACCACTGAGCCACTCAGGTACCCCCAATTCCTAGCTTTACAGGAGCTGGCATCCAGGAGACCTGCAATCCTGCCAACTCAGCCTTTGTTTGGCAAGCCAGGAATGGAGGTATCCTTCACTCAAAATGGAAATGTTCCTAACACTCCCTACCAGGCGAGGCCCAGGAATGCTCCATCTCTGGTCTAGAAGGTCACTAACTTGGCTCCTCCTTCCTCCTCCCGCCTGGGCTTCATCCTCTTAAGAACTAAAAATAATGGAGAGCTAGAGGAAACAGGAGGGGTGGGGGAGGTAGGGGAGGGAGAGAGGAGGACACACAGAGGGAGGGAGGGTAAGACAGAGGGAAGCGCCCTGCATGGACAGAGGCCTAGTGTACCTCTCGCACCAGGAGCCAGGGGGTCTCCAGGCTGCAAGACCAGGGGCCGGGAACCAACAATGGGAGGAAGCCGGGAGAGGCCTGGCCGGGAAGAGCTGTGGGGTGGGGAGGGTGGCCTCCAGCAGCTGACCTCCCAGCGGACAAAGCTCACAGGACAGAAGGGCTCAGCTTTTCCTCTGGGAAAGGGTACACAGGGCCCTGCCCAGCTAGGGGTGGCGGTGGCGGTGGGGGTGGGGGAGCCCACCCCTGCGACCCACACCAGGTCCCTCCCTCCCTTCCCCTGCCTCAGCTGGCCTGTCCCCAAGGAACTTATTTTCACTTTGGTAAAATGCAAAGAAACAAAGCCCAGTTACAGAGGGTGGAAATTTACCGAAGGTCCTCATTGGTCAGCAGACGCTGGCAGGAAGGGCGGGGCTACACAGCATCCCCCCCACCACCTCCTGTCCCACTGGCCTGGGGTGCTGGAGGCCCCGACTCCTCCCTCCCAGCTCCCCGAGACCAAGCCCAAGGCCGAGGCCAAGCCCAGGTGGGTGGCACGGTGGTGCAGACAGCAAGTGGCTCCCACTAATGTACCAAGTAGCTGATTAGTAGTGAGTAGTAGGGCCAGATGCAGTGCTTGGTGAGCATGGTGTATGCAGGACACCAGCACCTCGACCTGCTACATGGGGACTCTTGTTCTCCAGGGTTATAGATGGGGATACAGCAAGCTTAGACAGTTTGCCCCAGGTTTGAGAGCCAGTACGGGGCCAAGGCGGGATTCAAACCCAGGCAGCTTGGCTCCAGGGTGCGAGCGCATCATCAGCCGCTGGGCTGCTCTGTTGTCACTGGTGGCATGTGAGCCACAGCCGGAGAGTTCCAGGGTTAAAACCTGTTGCTTCCGGCCAGCTGGCAGTATTAGGCAAGTTAGCAGCCCCTCTGGGCTCCAGCTTCCAGCTTACCACCTGGCCTGCAGGACTGTTTTCAGGATTAAATTCTCTGCGTGCAATACGGGTTGGCAGACACGAGCAACCAGGAGAGTGAGTGCTGCACACCTCCCGTGGGTCATGTCTGGTCCCTGAGCCCCAGAGGGGGTGCCTCGTCTGGGGATAAAACAGTGGCAGGGGCTCTGTCTATGCTGGCTCCGCAGACTTGTGGTGCACAGTCTGCTCATGTCCCCCTCTATCCCCCAGCACTGGCCTTCAGACCCTGCCACCCCCTGAGGGACATGCAGAGAGTGAAGGTCACAGCTGGCAGGAAGTGTGTCCCCACAGTGGTCCCATTCCTTCCACAGAATGAACCCTGGAGGAGCTAGGGGCTTGCCTTAATCATCTTTCTGGAGGTTCTAGAAGCCCCAGGAACTACTTTACAAAGCTTGGTGCTCGAGACAGCAGGTGAGAGGAGGCCTGGCCCGTGAGCCACCAACCTGTGCCACCAGCGGCTCTTCTGCTGCCTGCAGACTGTCACCCAGGGACCTATGGTTTGAAAGAAGTCCCTCTGCTCACTCCCAGAGGCTCCCCTGGCAGCAGGGCCAGGCCGCCCGTCTTTCTCCCACACAGGAGTATGATATTGAGGCCACCAGGAAAATGTAAAGAAGGCATCTGCAAAATTTTGAGGAATCTAAAATATCGCTGCCCATCCCTGTAGCTCTCAGAAGCACAACACCACTACCAACACAGAACTGTCCTGGTTTAGTGGCTCTTTCACACTCCTGGGTGTTTTTTTTTTTTTTTTTTAAGATTTTATTTATTTATTTGGGAGAGAGAACGTGCAAGAGAGTACAAGGCAGGCTCCCCGCCAGGCAGGGAGTCCAACTCGGGACTTGACCCTGAGATCATGACCTGAGCTGGAAAGCAGCTGCTTAAGCCAACTGAGCTGCCCAGGTGCCTCCAGAGAGGTCAACTTTTAGCAAGCTAGAGGTTGAAGAAGACTTCTGCTCTGTCCAGTGGTGTTCTCAGGCTTTCTGATTTACAACTCGTAATTTCAATCTCAGGGTATCTCCAAAGAAATACCCGGGAGGGGGTGCCTGGGTGGCTGAGTCAGTGAAGCACCTGCCTTGGGCTCAGGTCATGATCTCAGAGTCCTGGGATCATGCCAAGTCAGGCTCCTTGCTCAGTGGGGAGTCTGCTGCTCCCTCCACCTCTGCCCCTCCTCATGCTTGTGCTCTCTCTCGCTCCATTTCAAATAAATACATAAAATCTTTAAAAGCTGACCTCTCTGGGCCAAGAATGTTCATGGACACAATACAGCCTTCTAAGTAGCTTCTGAGAACCCATAAAGTACTTGTAAGAGATTTGCTTAGGGGGTTACTCTGGGCTAACTCCAAAGCCAGATTTTTGGGAACTCCCACGTAAGGAATTTCTAACATGGAAACTTTTCAGGAGGAGCGTGAATGCCACACCAGAACTTACATGCAGTATCAAATATTGAACTATATTTAGGAAGTATTTCCAGGCAAGATGTGGTAGTGCAATTCATATTTCTGACAGATCACACTGATTTGCCTGTGGCTAAGTGGCGGCAAGCAAACGGATACAGACCTGCAGAGACAGTCAGAAACCCTGAGCTCATTTCCAAAGAAGCACCTGCAGCCCTGCCCAGGGGAGGCTGGTGCCTGGGGGAGGCTGATGCCCAGGGGAGGCTGATGCCTGGGGGAGGGTGAGCCCAGGGGAGGCTGAAGCCCGGGGGAGGGTGATGCCCAGGGGAGGCTGGTGCGCCAGGGGAAGCTGGTGCCCAGTGGAGGCTGGTGCCCAGGAAGGCTGGTGCCTGGGGGAGGCTGATGCCCAGGAGAGGCTGATGCCCGGGGGGAGGGTAAGCACAGGGGAGGCTGATGCCCAGGGGAGGCTGGTGTACCAGGAGAAGCTGGTGCCCGGGGAAGGCTGGTGCCCGGGGAAGGCTGCTGCCTGGGGGAGGCTGGTGCGTGGGGGAGGCTGGTGCCCAGTGGAGGCTGGTGCCCGGGGAAGGCTGGTGCGTGGGGGAGGCTGGTGCGTGGGGGAGGCTGGTGCCCAGTGGAAGCTGGTACCCAGTGGAGGCTGGTGCCTGAGGGAGCTGGTACTCAGGGAAGGCTGGCATATGGCTCTGGATTCTACCGTGCATCACCAGCTTTCCCTCTCCCAACCGGAGGCCGTCAGGACAGAGGCTGTCTCAGTTAAGCAGCCATGCATCTGTTCATGCGTCGACCACTGCAGGCACAGGAAATGGGTTGTCAAGAAAACACAGCAGTGAACCCCCAAGTACGAGCAAGACTCGTCAGCTCTCTGAGCACGGCTGTCCCCCGGGTCATCTTGATGTCTATGCTGGTACGTGTGATTTTCATAAACACACTGACTCATCGCCCTTCCCCGTGCATCGCTGTCAACCAGGCCCTGAGTGCTTACTTAGCACTTTCCCTAGCAGCCCGGGCCTGCTGAGAGGCAGCCAGACCACGGGCCTCCCATGCCCAGAGAAGCTGGAGGCCCAGTCAGAGCACAGACCTGGGGTTCCCGCCTGCACGGCCAGCCGCGGCGGGGAACTCTCGTGCCCCAAAAGCAGGAACACCCGGACTGCCCGCTTCACTCTGGGCTTTAGGCTGCAGTGAAGTGGCATTTATCATATCTGGAGACATCTGCCAGCAGCTCTTGGGATGACTGCAGACAGGAAGGGTTTCACAGAGCAGCAGCATGGGCTCTCTGCCGGCCTTCCTGTCTTCTCCCTGAGTCCCAGGACAGTGGCCCATGAACACAGTACAGGATGGCCTGTGTGCCTCCAAGCCTGACCCACACCCAAGTCCCCTGTCGCCCCCATGGCCCACAGAAAGCTTCTGGACTCTCCAACTCAGCTCGCCTCCTTCCTACTGTCTTACAGGAAATAAAACACTATTCCAGAGAGGTGAGTGGGTTATCTGAAAAATGTCTTCTGGAACGCCAGAGGCGGGGGACCAGGCTTCACGAGCTCGGGAAGGCCTTCCCGCCAAGGACTTTGGCCCTGGGGCCGAGGACCTGCAGAGGCACTTGGAGGTCAGGGCTGCTCCAGGGAGATGGGGTCTCCCCAGGCTCCGGGCACCGGCAAGAGGTGGGAGCTGAGTGGGTGCAGACGGCAGTGCCCTATGAGACCTGCACCTGCCTCATGCCCGGTGGTACACGTGTCCTGGAGGAAGGCAGACGGTGGCTGCCACGAGGGATGAAGTGAGAGAGAGCCATCCTCTCCGGCGACTGAGAGCCGTCAGGACTCTGTCCCGCAGAGTGAGGGACTCTGGAGTCTCACGGTGGCCACAGCCCTCTGGCAGGCTCAGCCCCCGGGGACGGCCCACATTTAGGAACTGTAACATCACTTCTGGGGAACAGAACCAGCTGGCTGACTTATTCCCCCTAACTTTCAATGCTATTATTAGAGCACATCTGCCTCTGAGTGAAGTCACCAAGGAAAAACCCAACTGAAGAAAATATTTTCAAGCCATCGTCATTTCAATTTTTGGAAAAGGAAGTAAGGCAACAAACCACCAAAGAACCCCAGGATTCAGGGTGACCCAGGAGGGAAATGGAAAGTATGTGCCCTGGGAATGCAGGCGGCTGAGCTATTTACATAGCTCTTGGCCAGCAGGACGTGAATGGACCAGACCCGCAGCTTCCCAGACTCTTTCCTCCTCCTTTCCCCACACTAGCTCCTCTCCTTCCCCTTCACAGGGAAGTCTGCTCACATTCCCCCTCAACCCTAAATCAGACCCAGAGTACAGCCACTTAGTGATAAGTGACCAGATCACATGGGGCAGATTCCAGCCAGTGGGCAGCCGATTTAGTTTCTTTGGCTAAGATTTTTTTTTTTCCAAATTAGTTGCTGACATGTAAAATCGGGACATTTCACTCAAAAACCCAGATCTCCAACTGTCTTTGAGATGCCTGGCCCAGCCTGCTGGGTGGGGTCCATCGGCGGGCGGGAGCTGAGCAGCACACCATGGGATGGGTCTCCCCGTACCCTGTCACCAGGCCCTGTTCCTACATGATCATCATCTGCCCAGCGCCTGACAGCATGTGAGTTGAACCCCTGGTTTTTTTCTTTAATTTATTTATGTATTCATGAGAGACACAAAGAGAGAGGCAGACACATAGGCAGAGGGAGAAGCAGGGAGCCCGATGCAGGACTCAATCCCAGGACCCCGGGATCATGACCTGAGCTGAAGACAGACACTCATCCACTGAGCCACCCAGGAGTCCCTGAACCCCTGGATTTAAAGACAAATAGGAAGAAGAGGCCAGGATGGTCTTAGGACCTCTACTGGACCCAAGCAGTCTGCTCACTGGCCAAGTGGATGTGGACAGACTCATCACTGACTTCGCTGAGCCTCTGCTTCTTCATCTGCAGGTAAAGAGGAAAATTTACAGCACTGCCCATGCCCTAGACTGTAGGGAGGATTATGCAGAAAAACCAGGGGATGCTTTGAATACTTGACTATACCATATGCAAGGTAAGGCCCTGGCCATTCAGGGCAAAGGATTAAAAAAAAAAACCCAAGGAGAGCTGGCCTCTCTGGTTAGAAGAGTAGCTGGGGAGAGAGGAGCGGAAGCCCAAGACATGGCTCAGCAGCCACCTAAGGGAGCTGAAATAGAACCCAGGACTTCTGAACCACCCACCCGTGCCGCCATGGCTGGCACTCCCTTGTCTGCTCACCCAGATATGTGCAACAATGCTCAGTCACAGCTGAACAGCATGGGCCTTGACTGCCTCTGCCCCACATCAGTTAGAGCAGAATTTAGAACCAGGGCACCTGCCATAAGGGACTGCCAGCCTCAGCCCAGTCTGGGACAGAGACATGATGGCATCGAGACGTGACATCCTGGCTATAAAACTCAACACTCAAGGTCAGGGGAAAACCAAAGAGTCCCATGCCTCTGAGTATTTCATAGTGTGGTGGCCAACTACACCTTGGGTGTTGACACAGAGAGGACCAGACTCTCTGTGTCAGACAATCCCTGAGGGCTCTCACCTGCCCCCACTCAGGCACCCCCATGCTGAAGGAAAACCGGCCTGTTTGCCGAGACATATCATGCAGCTTGGCACTTCTGAGCCATCTGTGCTGTTGGCTCTGGCAGAGATGCCTTACCTAACCTGCCCAGAGAACTCTTCTTCATCCTTCAAAACCCTGCTCAGGCATCACTGCCACCTTGCACTTTCCTCAGACCCCGTGTCCCTTAGCCCAATGCATGAGCAAAGGGACCCTGTACCCCCCACCCCCCAAGGCCCCTCTGCTCCAGACCTTGCATGTCCATTTCCCACCCAGTTCTGAGCGCATTCACATGACTTGGTTATACCACAGGGTCACCAGCAGTGGAATGAGCCTTCCTTCAGAGCAGCAAACAGCTCATCCACCCTTAGTCCTTAGGCCCCCCAAGCTTTCTCGGGGTCAAGAATCAACCAGTGCCTGGTAACTGAATGGCTGGGAGTCCCCCAAGACTCAGCCTAGTTGGGAAGGCAGAAGAGGAGACTGGCCTAAACCCCGAGCCCCAACCATGGCATCTGACTTAAGACTGGGGGCCGCAGGGTGGGTCCTGAATCAGGGAAGGAAGCCATATATGCGCCCGGAGATCAAGAACAGATGCTCGTGTGAGGTCCCAGCACCCCCAGGGGAAGAGACAAGCAGGGAGAGCTCTGAACCAGGACCCAGTGGGCAGCCCTGGCCTGCCTCCCTCGGGACACCCACACCCTCTGATAGCAAGGCCAGCCCTGGCCACACATGACACTTGTCGTAGTGGCTTTCTCCTATAGACTTAGGGTAGGGCTGCCCGGAGGTGGGGGGACTTGGGCACATGAGGAAGACAGAGCCCCTAAAGGCACCTGGGGGGATACTCGACATCAGAGCAAGATGCAGCTGGAGTTCACACCCCCGACTACCCAGACCACAGCTCAGCAGACAAGGATGGGTCTCCTCACACCAGGCTCATGCTGGTCCCACAAACACCCCCCAGGGCTCTCCAGAAACCCAAAATCTGGGGGGCTCTGCTGCCTACTTCTCCCTCCTCTTGTACTCTGCTGGCTGGGATGATATGTACCTAAACCCAACAACATGTGCTGTATGGGGCTCACTGCTGTGTCCTGGGGAGCCCACAGCCCATTACGAGGATAAACACGGAGCTGAATAACTATGAGAGGGTCAGAAGTATTGGTGACTTTATAGAGGCACAGACACGGGGCCACAGGGAGTTCGTTTCTTTGGGAGATGGGAAATAAATTAAGGAAGCTTCATGGAAAAGGTGGCATTTAAGCTACAGAATGAAAGATGAGGAAGATGATCGTGTGTGTGTGTGTGTGTGTGTGTGCGTGTGTGTGCGTGTGTGTGTGTGTGTGTGTGTGTGTGTGAAGTGGGGCAGGATTTGGGGCCTGGGAAAAAAGCATGAGCGAAAGCAGAGACACAAAAAAGGCCCATAAGAACTGCTTAGCTCAGCACCAAGCTGGGCAGTTGATCTCAGAGGCAAGCAATTAAGGAGGCAAATTGAAGGGAATTTAAAACAATAATAAGGGACTCCTGGGTGGCTCAGTGGTTGAGTGTCTGGCTTTGGCTCAGGCCGTGATCCCAAGGTCCTGGGATCGAGTCCCACATCAGGCTCCCCACAAGGACCCTGCTTCTCCCTCTGCCTAAGTCTCTGCCTCTCTCTGTCTCTCATGAATAAATAAATAAAATCTAAAAAACCCACAAAACAAACAAAACAATAATGAAATGGATTGGCTTTCTGCTATCACGAGGGATTGGCACCGTGGATGAACACATGCACACTTGCCTTCGTTCCAGTCCTCTGAGCCTCCATCTTATTCTATACACCTGCTGTGTGAACTGTTTTATTTTAATAACATATGTAAGTTTCAAATTCCCAGAGGCGTTAGCTATCCTTAATACACACTCAACCGCACACAGAAGAGCCTTCAAAAACTATCTGGAGTAAAGTCAGCACCCCCGGACCAGATGCACAAAGGGACTCCATGCTTCAGGACAAGTTCACAGGATGCAGAATCCATCCGGGCTCCACCTGGCACCAGATTTGTGTCCTCACGTCCCGCCCTGAACCTCCAGAGCAGGCCAGAAAGAAACGATGGGAGCTCAGAAAACCGAGAGAAGCACGACCGGGCTACTCCCCCTTTCCATCCTGCTGTTCTAGGGGGCCCCTTGAAGCGTTACTGAAGTTTAAAATTTCTCAGCAGCAGAGATGTTTAATAAATCCTGGAGAAATAAAGGACAGCATTACAATTTCTGGATTTACCGTGAAAGGGGAAATTTGTGAATTTCTGCCAAATTTGTCTTCATGTTTAAGATTTTTTTCTATTTATATTTCTCCTGCTTCAGCTGGAAGAAACTATTCAAAATTAAAAATTAATAAGAAGTGCACCACAGCCAATTATAGAGGAAAACATGGACAAACCCGGCTCTGTCCACTGAACGTAAACTGGCAGAGGAGATCAGGTCTTACGAGGTCTGACAAATGTAAGACTCAATATAGAAACTACAGCATACTTATTTATTACCACCACAGACTCATAGAGAAGTGTGATTTCTCTCCCTTTTTCCTAAACATGCATTAACGTATTTAACAAGTATTACACTGCGTGCTATACGAAGTGTAGAATCACTATATCATATGCTTGAAAATAATATAACACTGTTAGCTATACTGGAATTACATAACATTCGATTAAAAAAATAACAATTATTAAATCTGTTACCTCCCCCCCAACACAGTTTTGTTTTTGTTTTTACCAGTGCAATCATATATACAAAGTTCAAGAGTAGAAGATTTCACTGTCTACCATCCTTTACTGGCCATTTTCATTATTTGTTTTATTTCCTGATTATTACTGAAACTAATTTTGTTGTACAGGAAAGAAGAGTGTTAGTCCACTCTAAGTGCCAGGTATGCTGGATAATACTACTGGTTCAGCTTCCTGAAGTGGTTTTAGGTGGAGCACAAGTGAGGCTTCAAGAAAGGAAAACCCAGCCAATCCCCCCACCAGGCAACTGCCAGGCTAATAACCTGGGGCCACAGTCTCTAGGTAAATGGGCAGAAACCAGAGAGGACAGTTACCAGAGCTTTCTTGGACTATCTAAAATGTAAAACTTCTAGGGATCAAAGGCAAAGAGATTCCCCTGAACCAAAGTAAAAGTCACATAAACTGGAGAAAGTATTTTACAAAATATTACTGTAGAAGGGTTAATATATTTTGTACATAAAAAACTCAGATGGGTGAAAAAAAACCCCTCAGACGCCAAGAGCTAAACTTGGCAACGTACCCATAGTGAAAATGACAATGTGCTATTTCCCTATGAAATTAGCAAGAAACCAGAAAAATAGCAACACAAGCCTCAGGGGGAGGAGGACACAGAGGAAGGCACCAAGACTGTGCTGGAAGCCCCCCAAGTGCACACTACACTGGGAGAAGCAGCCCAGGGATCTGTGTCAAAGGCCATCAAAATGTTCGAACCTCCCATTAGTCTGGAAATCTACTTAAGGAACTATGGAAAAAGTTACAAGCACAAAGATGTTAATGATGCTATTGTTTATCTTCACAATGGCATTGAAAATAGCCTAAGGTCCAACAATAGGGGAACCATCAAGTCAGTAAGGGGCACATCCTTGGGACTTATCATTAAATCCTGAGCCTTAGAAAGACACATGGAAAATTTTGTATGATATTCAGTTGGGGGGGTGGGGAGAGGGGAGGAAGCAGGATAAACTATAAAACACATACATACTTACATACTTTCTTTTATAAGATCTTATTTTTAAGTCATGTTGACACCCAACACGGCACTCGAACTCACAACCCTGACACCAAGAGTCAGGCACACTCCACCGACAGAGCCCGCCAAGTGCCCCGACACGTACATATGTTAAAAGGCTGGGAGGAAATACACCAATTTATAAGAATAGCACAATCGTTATGTGTTTCTGCATGTTATGTTTATACTGAATGTGACAAAACTATTTGGCCTCTTACTCTGACTTTTTAGCTATTGATTATCTTGTGCTATGCTGCATGTATGTTGGTAAGCACCTTCAAATCCTTCTCGAATTAAGATGGAATATACGATGACCGATTAATTAATAATTGATAGGGATCCCAGGGTGGCGCAGCGGTTTAGCGCCTGCCTTTGGCCCAGGGCGCGATCCTGGAGACCCGGGATCGAATCCCACATCGGGGTCCCTGGTGCATGGAGCCTGCTTCTCCCTCTGCCCGTGTCTCTGCCTCTCTCTCTCTCTCTCTCTCTGTGTGTGTGACTATCATAAATAAAGTAAAAAAAATAATAAAAAAAAATAATTGATAGAATCGCTATGTTTAGTTATGAGGATATACACCTTCCGTCACACCTTTATCTCCAAAACGTCTATAATATGGTTAGTTTGTTTTATACAATTTACAGAATGTGCAGATCACCATATAATCAGGTAACATGAATAAATTGCTGCCACCCCCAGCCAGGACACCCTCCCCGCAGCATCTGATCTGAGGGCACAGCGCCTCCAGAATGTCCCTTCGTCTGAGGGAGAAGCAGGGCTTTCTTCCCCTGTGTACGGGTCTCATGAGGTCAGGCCTGGACACTGTTCCCTGAATGGGACCCCGCAGACTTGTAGGAGCCCAGAAACATCAGTGGAGGGCGGTGGGATAACAAACGGCTAGAGTCGTCCAGAGATGGCCCTCCCACTAGACAGATGGACCAGCGATGCAGGAAGCTCCGGCTCGTGTGCAGAGACCTGCTCTTCTGCTTTCTGTTGAACAACGCGTACAGGTTCCGAGGTTCGGCACAGACTCAGAGCACTCACTTGCCTCAGCTCAGTCACAGCCTGGCCAGGGGACAGTCGGAGGTTTTGTCCTGTGCGCCTCCCCCAGCTCGGCTGCCACCCCCCAAACTCAAGGGCCATTAGCTGCATGTCACTGTAAGTCTGTACTGAAGGAATTCCATAGTTTCAGAGGCTCTGGGCGACACAGGTGGATTCAGAAGTTCTGACCCAGACCAGCGATTGCAAATGTTTCTAAAGTGTTAAGGTTTCTTGAAGGGAGGGCGCCTGGGTGGCTCAGTGGGTGGAGCATCTGCCTTGCGCCCAGGTCATGATCTCAGGGTCCTGGGATGGAGTTCCACATGGCGCTCCGTGCTCAGCAGGGAGCCTGCTTCTCGCTCTCCCTCTCCCCCTGCTCCTTCTGTCCTCACTCTCTCTCTCAAATATATAAAATCTTTAAAGAAGAAAAAAAGCATTAAGGTATTTAAAAAAATATCTAAAATTAACAGCCCCTCTTTGAACTTTTTTACTACCCCCACCTTTGCTTTCCGTTTCTTGAGAATCTCTTATTTGCTTCCTTTTCCTTATCACCTGACCACCGAGCAGGGCTGCTCGCCTCCCTCTGCCACATCCAGGAAACTCACCACCGTGTCTCCTGCTGATCACTCCTGGTCGCCCCCATGCCTCTGGCTGACCCCATGGTCCCCCCCCACCCATGCTCAACGACTCTGTAGTCCAGACTCAACTGACTCCATCCAACCCAGTGCCCCTCGCCCCCACCCTGCCCCGCGAAGATGAAGCAGGATGACAAAGCACCTCGGTGAAAACTTCATCTGATCCATGTGCAGGTTTTCTGTTTCCAGGGGGCAATGCAAGTTACCCTGAAAATTCTAAACCGGAGGGAAAGGGGCCTGGTCCTTCAGAATCGTGTGTGCGTGTGTGTGTGTCTGCGCACCCTTAAAGACAAGAGGAAAAAAAGGAACCCAGTGAAGCTCTCAGAAGGGAATACTCTGCTGTAAGTGGTGTTTACCACGTTCCACTGGGTGCTGAGGAGGAAGTGGTTACTATAACCCCAGGGGGGAAATGCTCGCTTGAAACAGGAAAATAGAACTCTTACAATTTTCCACTAGCAGCGTGTAAGAAGCCACCACACTTGGAAACGTTTGCACAAACACTCCCCAGAGCTGAGTGGCGGAGACTCTGTGCTATTATTACCCCAAACCTTAAAGCACAGATCAGGGCCTAGATGCAGGTCTGCTCTTTTCCAGAGACATCTTGGCACTGGAAAAAGTCTCAGTATTGCTTTCCTTACCTGAGCCCATGGAGGCTGGGAGCCCCTGGCAGCTCAGGGGAGGAGGAAGGAAGGGTCAGAAGACCCAGGCTGCAGTCCCAGCCGGGCCATGTACTCGCTGTGGAAATTACTCAACCTTCCTGCTTCTCAGTTTCTACTTCCTCTGTATGAACCGGTGATATTATTAACTGCTCTGCTCACATCCTCTGTTGTTGTGAGACTCATACGGAGGAATAAGGCACACAGTCAGAGGTTCCCTGGAAACCCAACGGCTCATGTGAGTGCAGGGTGCTACTACCACTCAGATCTTCAGAAAGCTTTCTGGAGCTCATCCCTCAGCTGCATCTCTGAGGGCCTACTGCCCCACCTCACCCTGCTGAGCCTCCCTTATAATTCTGCCCACGGTTCTGCAGAATGGCTGTCCAACATCCTATAGAGCGTGATCAGTGGAATGCAAGCACAACCAGCAAGAAGCGGGGAGAAATTAAGGAAACAGGCCCCCGCTCCCACATGCTCTCCAATCCAAAGACCAAGCCTTCACCCTCAAATGACTAATTTGCCTGCTTGGAGGGTCAGGCTGGCTCCAGTTCTGAGTCATAGTTTCCATTTATTAAAATGAACATCTGGCTGCTGCCCTGGTGCCTTCTGTACACAGGCCTCTAACTCATGCTCACCTGCAAGGCAACCTGATGTCTAAGGGCAGCAGGGACAGAATAATCGTGGCCACCCCATGCCAATCCTTGCTGCTCCAGCCAGGTAGGACAGCTTTCTGGCCACCTTGGTTTCAATCCTACAGGTAATTTCTAAGGAAGAAAAGCCACAGGCGGCAGGTCCACACACACTCACGGGAGAGCTGGCAAAGTAGTTTGATGCAAGAGTTCCAGGGTATCTTGGGTCTTGGGAGCCACGTGCTGATTTCTGCTCAGCAGGAGGCAGGACCATTAAGGAAACACAGCACCCTCTCTGTCCCTGGTCCCACGTGACCTTGGGCAGGCAGCTCACCCTTCCCAGACCCTGGCTTCCTCATCTGTAAAACAGGGATAAGGACAAGTCAGGCCCTGCCCCACTCCCAACGTTGTTGTGACAACCATGCGAGGTGGCCATAACTCTGAAAATCCTTTGTGAACCCCAGGCATGGTCCAGGAGCCAGGTACCTAGCAAAAGTGCCATGAGAATCACCCCTGAACCTGCAGGTGTTTTGTTTTCACCCATTAATGGGTGTAGGTCCCACCTTGACTTAAAAAGAATTTAAGTTTAGCCACCCAGAGGCATTCTTAAGTTTATCCAAGTGAGTTACAAAAACAAGTCCCTGAAGTGGTAAGTACTTATAGACTTCTATTTTATTTTGCTTTTTAAAGATTTTATTTATTTATTCATGAAAGACACAGAGAGGCAGAGCCATAGGCAGAGGAAGAAGCAGGCTCCTTGCGGGAAGCCGAATGCGGGACTTGATCCCAGGACCCCGGGATCACGACCTGAGCTAAAAGCAGATGCTCAACCGCTGAGCCACCCAGGTGCCCCAGACCTTTTCTTTTTTAAATAGGGAAACTATAATTCTTCCATTTTTCTTCTTTCACTCATTTCTGCTTTAGAACCTTGGCAAGGACAGATCTAACCGTATTGTTTTGCCTTTCAGGCAGAGCTAAATACGGTCTCACAATTCCTCCCTGTTCCCACTTCTTCCCCTGGAGCACCTCGCAGCTCCCTGGCCCAACCTGCCAGCCCTCCCTTCCCGCCGCCCCCCCACCCCGGGCTGGTTTGGAAACCTAGAGCTCTGTTCCCTAAGGTCTCGAGGCCAAAGGCATCCCCATCATCCTTCCAGGAGGGTGTTGCCCTCGGGGAGGAGAGCAGGAGTTTCTAGGACACACAAAGGCTTATTCTGCTCACAAAGGATATTTACCCAGTCAGCCCCGCCAGAGTTTGCCAGGATCCCCGCGAGAGAGCAGAACTGGGACGGCCTTCTGATTCATGGCCTGGCAGAGCCACCCTCATCTATTAATAGCACCCAGGCAAGATGCCACCGGGCTGGGGAGAGACCTTTATGTCAAGGTAGAGAAGGCAGGAAGAGGTGTATGTACAAGAGAGAAGCAGGAGGAGCTGTTTGAGGTTTCCTCCAGAGAGGGAGGAAGGGGGGGGGAGAAGGAGAAAAAAGAGAGAGAGAGAGAGAGAGAGATAGAGAAAGGGGGGTTCTCAAATAGTCCTCTCCTTCCTCCTCTAACCTCATCTGAACATCGCACAAGCCCAGCCCCAGGATCAGAAGCTCTGGGACTCAGACACACCCTGGCTGTGGATGGAGGTGGCCGAGCCGTGCTCCCAACGTGCCTTCTGGACCTGGCTCGTCATGCAGCAGCATGCCTGCCCACCCCACTGGGCTCTGCGCTGTGCCTGAGCCTGCAAGATGGAGGAACCCAGAGAAAGGGTGGAAAGTTGGAGAACCCCCTGCCTCCATCCATGGCAAAATCTGCAGCCTTAATGCACATATGTTGCCTCCACATTACTTTTGCCGTTTACATAACACCTAATATGTGCACAACCCTCCCTCCTTCATTGAAGGGAGCAATCGCCCTCGCATTACTGATGCCAAAACAATCTTGAAGAACTCAGCTGCCCAGGAGAAGAATGCAGCTAAAGTGATTGAGAGGGACGGGGTTAAGGAGAGGATGATTAGCGTCACCTGCCTACGTCTCCGAATGCATTATCTATCCCATGTGTGCACCTGCTAGACCAGGCTTGTAGAGGCATTACTTGAATACTTCCAATAACATCAAGTGAAGGGATTAAAAAAAGAAAAAAAAAAAGTGCTGCTAGTCAGGTGGTGGTGTCTATTTAAACAGATTGGTCAGGGCAGCCTGGGTGGCTCAGCGGTTTAGCGCTGCCTTCAGCCCAGGGTGTGATCCTGGGGACCCGGGATCGAGTCCCACATTGGGCTCTCTGCATGGGGCCTGCTCCTCCCTTTGCCTGTGTCTCTGCCTCTCATGAATAAATAAATGAAAATACACTTAATAAAAATAAACAGATTGGTTGAATTCCAGAATGTGCTCTCTGGCCACACCTCGACACTAGTCCAAACCCAACACAGTGCATGGAAGCTGACAAAGATTATTTAACTAACATTCTTCACATGAAGAATCTTGAAGAAGAACCAACCACCCAATCACAGTTACTAAGCATGACAAAAATGGCCTTTGGAAAACAAAACTGCATGACATAGAATGAACACCTGCCCCCGTGCAGACTTAGGACTGCGCATAGACACCCACCCAGTGTTGCAAGGCCTCAGACTCTCATCCAAGAGGGAAGGAGGTACAACGCCTGGGTGGACACTTGCAGAGAGTGCCCTGCCACAAGGAAGGGGCTGAGCCCCTGTGGGAAACCAGCTTAACCTGGTCTCCTGGTTAGAAACACAGTGTCCTCAGGTGGGCTTGTCTGTGTCCCATCCATTCCCCCATCTATAAAATGAGTTTGGGGCACAGTGAGATCACATTAGATACTCTCTAGGTGTTCCTATTTTTAAAACAGTACTTGTCTCAGAGAGAAAAAAGATGAATTATATATTCCAAAAGGAGCCAGGCTGGGCTAAGGCTTTGGTCAGGTTTTCACATAGTCTTGACAACCAGGCTCATAGCTGCTCTCCGGGAAGGGGTTTCCCCGTGTGACCAGTGAGGTCTCCCAGGAAGTGACAACAGAGGAGTCAATATTCCCAGCAAGAAACAAACGGCAGGTTCAGAGTGGATGCCAGAAAGAGGGGGGCATCTCAGGGGGCAGGTCCCAGGGGAGGTGCTATTGAGAGGCAAAGGTGACTGCCCCGGAGAAGGGACATGGGCTAGCTGAGTCTCCAGGTCAACTTCTTCAGAGATCACTCCATGTGTCCCAAAGAACTGGGTGCCTCTCCAAGCCAGAGCCCTCTGCCTCTCCATCCACTTGCTGGTGTTTCCTTCCAATAGTGGGGGCAGGGGCAAAATCCATTTTACATCTTGTAAAATGTCACTGTTTCCATTTGTAAGAAGAGATGAGGATGTACCAGAATTCCAGGGAAAACTATTCCTTTGTCATATAATTCTCCGCTTCTATGCCTTATGATAGATCTCCAATCAAAAAGGGCTGTCTTCCTCAGTGCTCCTGGAGTTTGGGGAAGAGCCCTGGGTTCTTCTGCATCCCGCATCTGCAGCTGACTCTGTACCCCCTAGCAAGTCATCCACTTCTGTCAGTCCACAAAATCGAAGGATTAATCACATAAGCTCACTAATAATGGCTGGCCTTTAAATTCTGTGGTTTGGGATAGTCTCAAAAAAAGCTGAATTGTGGGGACTGACCCACGTTCAGATCCTGCTTCCCTTCTGAAGTGGTTTTTAGGGAGAAAGTGGATCAGAAAAATGCAGATTTTCTTCCTTATCAGAATGACACAAAAGAGTAGTATACTTTGGGGGCAGCCCCAGTGGCTCAGCGGTTTAGCGCCGGCTTCAGTCCAGGGCGTGATCCTGGAGACCCGGGATTGAGTCCCACGTCGGGCTCCCTGCATGGAGCCTGCTTCTCCCTCTGCCTGTGTCTCTGCCTCTCTGTCTCTCTCTGTGTCTCCCATGTCTCAACTTCACTGAAGCAATGCTGGAGGGAGAGAGGGGGACATGCAGGAAGACCCCAGACCTGGTGCTTCCCACTGAGATGGACACCCGCGCCCCGCGTCTGCGCTTGCACCTGCTGAAGGGCACCAACCACCTCCTGGCGACCCGCCCCGGGGCGCACTTCAATAGTGAAGGCGGGGAGCCTGCCCCGGAGCGCGGCAGGGCGAAGCCGAGGGGGCGGGCCGAGCGCAGGAGGGCGGGGCGAAGCGGAGAGCCGGGAAGGCGGCAAGCTGGGGAGGCGTGGCGATGCGCGGTGGGCGTGGCGGAGGGCGGGGCCGCCGGCTGGGGAGGCCCGCATCAGCATCAGCATCAGCATCAGCATCAGCATCAGCATCAGCATCAGCATCAGCATCAGCATCAGCCGGACCCTGGACAGAGCGCTCCCCCCTTCTTGAAATCCGAATGGCATTTCTTTCTTTCTTTCTTTCTTTCTTTTTTTTTTGTATTTTTTTTATTGGGTTCGATTTGTTTTTTTTTTTTTTTTATTTATGATAGTCACACAGAGAGAGAGAGAGGCAGAGACACAGGCAGAGGGAGAAGCAGGCTCCATGCACCGGGAGCCCGACGTGGGATTCGATCCCGGGTCTCCAGGATCGCGCCCTGGGCCAGAGGCAGGCGCCAAACCGCTGCGCCACCCAGGGATCCCTATTGGGTTCGATTTGTTAACACAGAGTATAGCACCCAGTGCTCATCCGTCAAGTGCCCCCCTCAGTGCCCATCACCGGGTCACCCCGTCACCCCATCCCCCCGCCCGCCTCCCCTTCTACTACCCCTTGTTCGTTTCCCAGAGTTAGGAATCTCTCATGTTTTGTCACCCTCTCATGATATTTCCCACTCATTTTTCTCTCCTTTCCCCTATAATCCCTTTCACTAATTTTTATATTCCCCATATGAATGAAACCATGTGTTTGTCCTTCTCCCAATTGACTTCACTCAGCATAATAACCTCCAGTTCTATGGCATTTCTTGAGATTTGAGAGGCAGCATCGATGTTCTAAATCCCTTTTGGCAGAGGTGGAAGGTGGGAAAGCTTGAGGGCAGCTGAGTCCTGGCAGCAGGCACAGACACAGTCCCGGATGAGACAAATGCTGGTGTTTGGGTCCTTGTGCAGAAACCGTGACTGCAGCCTGGACTTTACCACCACCTGCTGTGCAGTTACCCATGATACCTTGGCATTATTAAGGAAGCAATATCTCACACTTTGGGGAAGGAGAGAAAAAAAGGGCCCAGGCCCTTGAGCCAGGACGTTGGCAAAGAGGCCAGCATCCAATCTAGGGACTTCTCAGGGAAAAAGCTCAGCTTGCTTGAGATGCAGTCAAGCCTGAGGAAAGGCAGAGGCAGGGAACTACCGTCCAAGAGGCATTTTTAACACCTGCTCTCACCTGAGGATTCATGCTGCCCCCTTACCTTGAAACCCACTGGCCACCAGAGCTAACCTGTCCCTGGGAGAACCGGAGAATGTTGAAACTCATGCTGATGAATGCAAGACCTCATCATACCCCCAACACACACACACACACACCCCTTGTGAGTAGGCTAAGTGGGCGTGTTCCTTCAGAGCCCCATGAAAGAGTCCCCAAATAGAAAGTGGTCTGCTTAGGAACGAAGTGTTTCCACCTGACAGTGTCCTCTGAAAACAGAATTCGCCCAGGATTGTAGGATGATTCATGCCACCACTGGCGGCCTTTCAGCTGAGCACCCTGGTCAGAAAACTGACCGTCTGCCACCCCTCACCATGTCAGACCCAGTGGTCTAGTGAGAAGGTCCATCATCGGGCACTTCTCAGCCCCGTGGGCTGCTACGCCTTCCTTGGGAGAAGCCCGATGGCTTTCTTTCCACCCTGAGGATCACATCACACTTTGGCCTAGACTAGTGCTTCTGCTCTTAGGAGCGTTCCTTCATTCACCAGAGGGTTGGCTAGCAAATTTACTACTGCAGAGCATCTTTAAAATGGGGCAGAGATGGAAGGGGAAGGAATTCACATGTGTGGCACGGACACATGTGCGTGGCACCGTGCCAAAGCTTGCATCCATCCTGATGTCTTCACAGTGGTGCTGGCAAGAGCATGGAGCTGAGGTGGAGAAGCTGATAAAATCTAAAGCGTAGATCCAACCGAGGCCTGCCAGATGTCAGGCAGCCTCCCCTCAACTGCCTTGCAGAGGAACTCCTATATCAAGGTGAAAGATTACATTTAAAAATTACATGTTTTTTTTTTTTTTACAAACCAATTTGCATATTTTTGCATCATTCAGATTTGGATCGGAGCTTTGTTCTTTCCCATGGGAGCAATATTTAAATGCTTTAACAGAGGCACTGAGAAAGGGAGTGCAGGGCTGTTAGCGAACCATCATTTGGCAACCCTGTAGAATACAACTCGCCTGACCATACCTCACTTCCCCCTTCAAAACGACTGTGTTCTAACATTTGTCTCCCAGGCCCCGGGCTGGGAGTTCAGATGCTGCGTGGAAGCTCCCAGGAAGAATGATGCCATTAAATAAGAAGTCATGGCAGAGCTATCTGGAAAGTTTGTAGCCAGATAGGCAGGCCACCCAGAAGGCTGGGCTGGAGGATATTTCGGCCCCTTAAAGGATCCCAGGCAGGTGCTATCATTTCAACCTTCATTATTCAAAGGAGCACAGGAACACCAACAGCTAGAGGCTGGCAGGTGAGTGCAGCGGTCTGTGACCCTGGCAACACATGAGTGTCACCTGCAAACTTTCTGACCACTGTTCCGGAGTCCCGCTCTCAAGAGATTCTGACTTAATTGGTGTGGACTGCAGTCTGGCACAGAGGACTGGTGAAGGCCCCCACGTTTCCAACCTTCCAAAGTTCCCCCATGTTTCCTAGGGGAGAACCACTGGGCTGGTGTTTTGTCACATTGGCCCCAAAAGAACTTGGAAACAGTGAGTAACACTTAGCAAGCCACGCGAGGGTTCTTGAGAACAAAGAAATCCCAGAGGGACTTCTGTTGCTTCTCCTGTCAGGAGTGACAGGCAAGGTGGCAAGGGAGAGCCAAAGTTTTAGAGCCAAGGAAGCAGAAGTCTGAATCCGGGCTCTAGCACTTTGCCCAGCATGTGACCGATGCCAAGCCACTTACAGGTCCTGAGCCTTACTTTCCTCACCTGTAAAATAGGGGTGATAACACACCACCCGCAGGGCTGTTTTAAGAACTAACTGTACCAGGACACTGCCTGGCACATATTAGGTACTGGGTGGATGATGCCAAGAGCTGTGAACAACCAAATGCACTGGGGCTTAGCCTGTGTTTGGTATGAAGAGAAGAGGGGCTGTGGGCTGACAGTGCCCCTCAGAAGGGGACCCCAGGAAGGAGCGAGAATCACACTTCCTTGGGGAGGAGCAGTGCCAACCACAAGAAACTAAACGTGGCTGAGGGAGACAGGCAGGGTGGGACTCAGCCTGCTTGGCGCTCCAGCATCCCCACCTCCAGGCCTCTCTTTATGTCCAAGTTCAGCCTCAGAGGAGGCGTAGGTTTAGAGAGAGTCAGCGCATTTGGCCACAGCTCCACCTCCCAAAGTGGGTGGCAATTAGACTGGATTGTGTCACCCCAAGCAGCTCTGCCCAAGACGGGTCTGTCCACCTGGGGAACCCACACCCACTCTCACCCTCCTACTTTACCCGGTGACGCTCTGCGGGCAGCCAGGCCCCAGAGGGGCAGCCACTGCCCAGCAACCTGTCACCTGTTCTCTACAAACATGGGCAAACCCGGTGGAAGAGCTAAACCCTGGGAATCTTGACAGGTGTCCCAAGACAGAGAGGATCGGGGAATCCCAGCTCCAGAACAACAGTTTCCCGTTCGTGCCCAGAGCAGCCCAGCACAAAACACCCTGCTGCCAATGGGGCTGTTTCTCCTTTTCCTTTCTCTCTGTTCTCCTTTCACATCCGTCCACTCAATGGAGCTCTCTTTTACATATATTGTTCTCATGATGCTCAAAACAGCCCTGTGAAGCAGGTGATGGCTGCTAAGATGCCCCGACTCCCCAGTAAGAACACAGAGGCTCAGCAGATCCCCGGACTCGCTCGAGGTCACAGAATTCCTTAGAAGCAAACCTGGGACCTGAATCCGTGTCTGCATGCCAAGAACTCATTGCCGTCCACCATGCCATGTCCCCGTGCCCCCTGCCCATTTCCCCCTTGCTTGCTGGGTGGTATCCAATTGGGAAATGGGGCAATGGAGGGGGAGGTGACTCCTTTGAGTCTTGATCCTAAAACTGTGCACCTCTTTGCTTTGCCTCTCCTGTATCCCCATCTGAGAAAAGGCAGAGCCACCTGCCCAAGGCCAGGGTGAAAGAGGACTAAAATCCAACCACCAAGCACCTTACAGAAGTCTGTGCCCCAAGAAGCAGCTTTCATCTTAGCAACACTAATGCTGGAGGGTTTATAAGCTGTTGGTCCAAAGTGGAAACTTCAATTCCAGCTACAGAAGGCATGGGTGTCCTGCTAATACCCTGGGGCATGCCCCAAACTGACAAACCGTCTGGCTTTCTGGGTCTCAGGGGAAGTTTCAACACAGAGAATCAATGTAGCAGTAGAAAGGTAGCCCATACGGCAGCCAGTTCTCACCCTTGGCACGAGGTTCTGACGCCAGGGCTCTTAGGAACAGAACCAAGGAAAAGGGAGTGGAACCAGTGTTAAGTGTTTCCCAGTAAGGAGATGTGGAAGGACAGCACTCCTGTCCCCCCTGCCCCCCACCCGAAGAATTCATTGTAAGAGAAACATGCTCATTGGTTGCCAGGTGCTCTGCAGGTGGCCTGCCTGGTACAAGGCTTCCAGGAGGGGATGAGCCCAACCAGGACACCCCACTGTCCCCTCTCCAAAGTCTGCATGGACTGCCTACATTTGGATCCACAAAGCAGCCCACCCCAGCCAGGGAGCCAGGGGAGGGGGACAAAAGGGAGCTAGTTTCCTGAGAGGGGAACCCACAGATTCAGTCCATACAAACCCCAAATCATTCCTGTCCCAGAATCATCTCTAAGAGCCCACCTGGGGCGGAGAGTCCTTTCTGCCACAGAGGAAGCTGGTGAGCAAGCCCTCGGGAAGGACACAAGTGAATGCAGAGGATGCCAGGCCTCATGCTCTTACAAGGACATTCTCAGAGGGCATTTGTTGGGCTCTTCACGGAGCCTCCAGAAGGCAGGCAGTCATTCATGTGGAGGCAGAGAAACAAAGAGCCAGGCACAGGGGGCCTATGGGATTGCCCGGAGGCACACCAGTGGGATCAGAGTCCACAGGCACCAGGGCCACTGTGCTGCCCATCAGGGCTCCTGCCTCCCACCCTCCGCCCCCTCCCTCCACACAGAGGTGGCATTGGTGCGGGGCTGCAAGGTGGGACTTGGCATCGGGTTCATCCGCTGGTCCTCCCCAGGGACGGCAGAACAGGGTCATGAGAAACTACTGATTTCTGCTTCCCTTTTAAAGCCTGGGGAGACTCCAAAGGCAAGGTGGAGGATGAAGAAGATGGTCTTCAGGCACCAGGAGGAAAGCAGTCCTTCTACGGGAACAACATGGTAAGGGAGGCACCCCAAAGTCCCTCTCTTCAGAGTTACCACCTCTCTAGATACCTAGATTTGTTGATGCCACTCTCAAAACCCAACAGGTCCTCTTGTCGCCCACAGAACATTTTAGTTGCTCAAGAGTGCGCATTCCAAAATCCAGCTGGCACGTGCTGCACATTCAGCACCCTTGGTATAGAGACCCCAGGTCCTCACCCCCAGCTCCCTTAGGTACCACTCACCATCTCCCGGTCCCGCCACATTGTCACAGGTTTGGGCTGTGGGATCTCTCAATTTGGAATCTTGTTTCCCTCTCTGTCTAGCCACAAACATCCAAGTCGACACCCAACACCTGGCTCAACTGTCCCTGCTTCTGAGACACCTTTAAAGATGCCAGCTGGGGAGATTCCCAGCACGCCCAGGGCACAAGTCCTCCCTCCCCAGCCATGCCACACCACCCTGCCCCTGCCGCTCCTGAGCCCCACAATCTGATTGCATATCTCCATGACAAGCTACACCTCCAGCTCCTCCGTGGCAGGTCCTGAGGCTCGCTCAGCTGGAATGTTTAGCACGTACAAAGTATTGAGTGCAGCATCTGTAAAATGAACTGATGAAAAGTCCAAACACGCTGTGGAAGCTAAAAAAGAAAAAAAAAATCCCCTTCTGGTCCGGAGGCTCTAGATCTGAGGGAGTGAGGGGCTGGCTTCTGAGTGCAGGCAGCACAGGGGGCAGAGGTTCTCCCCGGGCAGGTGAGCATGGGGTGATGGGGAGCTGAGGACTGTGTGGGCAGCAGGTAAAGGGTGGGAAGAGGGTGGAGGAGATGCCAGCTCCAGATTCACCAGGCTGCTGCCACAGGATGAGAGAACAACCCACTGGCACGCTAGGGGAGGCCCACGCACACGGCTCGCCAGGGACCCTCGGGAGAAACCAAGGGGAGGCCAGGCCAGCACGCTTCCCGACAGTTTGTCTGCTGTGACAGGGAGGCAGTGGAGGCGGGCAGGCAGGGGCCAGCTCACAGAAGCCTCTGCCCCGGAGATCAACAGCAAGGCTCTGCTGGCTGAATGTCTCCAATCCTCCAGACACCTGGTGGGCCTCATTTCATCTCTGGGCACAACTGGTACTAACTGGAAAGGAGGTCATGGTTAGTTACCAAAGGAAGCAGAAAGTTGCTTCAGGTTCACACAGGTACAGTTACTAGATTCAGGCCCCCTACAGCATCTCCTAGGCCAGAGCTGGGATCCACCTCGGGCTTTGGGGAACTGGGGATAGCTTCTAAAGGATCAGACTGTCTAAGCCTCCTTAAGCTTGGAGGGGACACAGAAAACTCTGCACTGCCCTTACTTACCCTCCAGGTGCGCCGTGATGGTCCCGCACCACAGCACAGACCCACGCCGACATTGAACCTCAGTAAACTCGCAGGCCAGGGTACTCTCCAAAGCTACCAGCACTAAAAGGCTATCTCCAGGGCATGCCTGCACCTCCTATCTAACTAGCATTCCTTTTTGAAATGTAATAAGTAGCTATGCACGATGTCGGGGGGAGGATATCTCAGAGGGCCTGGGTGTGTGTCCAGTCCCTGCTAAGGCGTTGTCCTGGGTGGTAAGCGTGCACCTGCCACTGCGTCCTGGGGGCTGCTGGTGGTGAGAACGGATGGTGACCAGGGCCAGGGGTGCTGGGGCAGAGTGTGGCATGCCGAGGGGCACCTAGGGTACACAGAGCTGCTGCCACGATGAGAGCCCCCCTGGAGCAGCCAGCCTTGGGCTGGGGTGCTGGAGTCAGAACCCGCAGGGTGCAGGAAGGCTTGGACCACTCCTGCCTCACTGCTGTGGGACACAAGTCATGTCTTGGGTTTCTAGTATTGCCATCAGTGAGCCAAAAGGAATGAACTAAAAAATGAAATTCTCCATCGCGTCATTTACACTTCGGCGTGGTGCAAGCCACACTCTGGTCAAGAAGGGAAGGCAGAAAAAGGGCAGAATGCTGCCAAATATTTGGGCCACGGGCCACAGCACTATAAGCTACCTGTGAAGAGCGCTCATTAGGAGCCACGAGTGAATGACTCCCATCCTTGGATGAAAGCAGATGTCTCACCCACCACCCACACCGGCTGCCAAAAGTGGGCTGGAAAGAGGTGCCAGTCCGGCCTGCTGGGTCTCCGACCCTCCCCCCGCCCAGCCATGTCACACCCAGCTGCCCAGTTTCTGATCTTCAGCTTGGGGACCAGCCTAGGATGCAAGGAGACTGGCTGGTGTGCCTGGAACAGCCATCTGCATGGAAGCCATAGGTGCATGAGCGAGCTCAGAGTTCCCTGATTGCCAGCAGATCCACTCACCTGGGGGCCTAGCCTGGTGCAGAGATGGGGCCACCCAGACACCAGTGGGGCCGGATGGCATGACAGCTGCTCCTCAGCTTCAAGGGCCCCCTGTGTCCAGCCCTCTGCCCAAGGCCACCCAGACTGAAGTCAAAAGACATCATCCCCAGACCAACATGAAGAGTTCACCACAAGCCACTATTCAATCCCCCCATACCCAATCCTTTCTACTTCACAGACACGCACATTTCAGGCTACCAGCTCCAAGCTGCCCAAGTTTGTGCTCTGACCTTCTCCAGGTACTGTCCAGCGATTTGACCAAAACAGCCCTCTCCCAGAAGAGATGTCTGGCTCTACAAAAATTCCTAAAGCCATCGGGATAGGTTTTCTTGCCAAGACATCTGACAACCAACATATTTTTATAGCTTCAACCACTAATCTTTTAAAAAACACAGCGAAGGAGATAATGACCAAAAAAGTCCTGGTGCCAATATTAGGTTTCTGTTTTTCAGGCAAGCCAGAATCTACCCATCTGAATAAATTATATTTCCCTCGAAGTGGTCCCCTTCGGAGGTCCTGTCCTCGGGCCATGGTGCTGTGTTTGCTCAAAACATTTTTGCAAAGTCCAACTGTAGAAGAGCCACTGGTTGACACAGAGTGTTGAGCATAATGTTCCAAGTGTTCAACTAGCAGCCCTACTGTGTGTCAGATTCCTTTTAGGCCAGGGGGCTCCTGGAGGTAAATCAAACAAGGTCTTTCCCAGTAAGGTACTTGGGGTAGAGAAGGGAGGAGGAGGGAAACACGAGATTTTCTGAGCATGCACCAACTGGGCTGACAGCTTTTGATGTGTTACCTTTTTTTTTTTTTTAGGATTTTATCTATTTGAGACAGAGAGCAAGAGAGAGCACGTGAGCAGGGGAGGGGCAGAGGGAGAAGTAGATTCCCAGCTAAGCAGGGAGCCTGATGTGGGGCTCAACCCCAGGACCCTGAGGTCATGATCTGAGCTGAAGGCAGATGCTGAACCCACTGAGCCACTCAGGCACCCCTGATGTTTTGCCTTTGATACACACACATAAAAGTCCTCTTCAATGCAAAGGCTGAGATTGAGAGGGGCTAAGTACTTAGCCAGAGTCCCCCAACCTGGAAACGACAGAGCTGGTGCTGGCCCGGGCCACCACCTCCAGGCTGCCCTCCCACCACTGTTGCCCTGCAGGGAGCAGATCCCCCCAATGCAGGATGCACTGGCCACTGGGTGCAGGGAAGCTCCACCGCAGCCAGGACCCAAGGCAGGAGCTTGCTGCGTGTGTGTCCAACTTGGAGTCTGGCCTCTAAGCGCTCCCTGTTTACCCTTTCGTCAAGAGCCTTTCACAAGCCAGGTGGCAGGGAGAGCTTCTCCAGATAGGAACCAGGCCTCTTCTGCCCTACTTACATAAACTCCAGCAGACAGGCACTCAAAGATATCCGCACATATCTCACTTAGTCATACAGAGGACCATCTGCCAAAACTGGCTTCTTACAAGAGCTGAAAGGTAGGAACGGCCCGAGTGTCCACAGATGGATAAATGGACACACAAAGGTGGCAGATACACACGACGGAATATTACTCAGCCTTAAAGAGGAAGGAAGTGTAGACATCTGCTACGATGACCTGGATGAACCTTGAGGACTTTGTGTTAAAAGGAGTAAGCCCGTCGTAAAAACAGACACTGTGATTCCACCCCAAGGTGGCACCTGGAGGAGCTGGTGACAGGGACAGGAAGGAGGATGGTGGTTATGGGGAGGGGAGCTGTTTCATGGAGACAGGGTTTCAATTGGGAAAGATGGCAAAGCCCTAGAGATGGACGGTGGTAAGAGTTACACAATAGTCCAAATGTCCTCACTGCCACAGAAATACAGTTTTAAATGGTTGAGATGGGGGCACCTGGGTGGCTCAGTGGTTGAGCATCTGCCTTTAGCTCAGGTCATGATCCCGGGGTCTTGGGACGGAATTGCACATCAGGCTCCCCGCAGGGAGCCTGTTTCTGTCTCTGCCTGTGTTTCTGCCTCTCTCCCTGTGTCTCTCAGGAATGAATAAATAAAATCTTTAAAAAATAAAATAAAATGATTGAGATGGTAAGTGTTATGTGATGTGTATTTTACTCCAATTTTTACAAACTAGCTTGTTCTCTTTGTGGGTAAGGATGCACATTGTTTCCCTTGAAATAAACATAGACACTTTTTTAAGATTGATTTCTTCTACTCTCTTCCCAACCTCAGGCCATAAGACCCCTGATGACCATGGCAGGCTGGGCCAAGCAGGTCTGGGGAGGACTTGGCATGTGCAGCATTCTAAAACCAGCCCCAGGAAAACCCCCGAGTGTTCCTGAGTGCCTCAGCCTGGGCAGGAAGTGGAGGACCTAGAATAACAGAACCCCCTCCCATCATCTGCAAAGCAGCATTTGCCTAGTACACTTGGCCTGATACCGAGCAGAGCCAGTAATTTTAATGGAGGAAAATGAACAGACACCTGCTAGTCCTAGGACCGTGTCTTCAGGAAAACTCTGTTCTCAAGAATGACCCATTTCAGCTTCTTCCCCAACACTAATAATGCTGTAAAGGCCAGCGCCCTATACAGACTGCCTCCCTCTCCCCCCATCATGTCATTGTACAGGATGAGTTCAGGTTTAAATGACTCCAAGGCAAAACCCAGGTATGAAGGAGTGCTGGGAGCTGCACTTGCTTTCACAGGCCCTCCTTCCAAAGGCTGGCAACGGCCAGTCCAAGGAAGCCCTCCCTGGGTGTTCTGGGCTCCCAGGCACCCATTGAAGCCCAAATGGGTGACTTACCAGGAGCCAGGGAAGAACAGTAACAGCCCTGGTAGGACAGGGATAAAAGGTCTGCAAGGAGACCAGCATTTATCAAAGGGCCTACTGTGTGCAGCTGTCGTGTCTTCACTTCTCCCAGAGCCTTCACAACCCCTGTGGTTGTCACTTCCTTTTTTTTTTTTTTAAGATTTTATTTATTTATGAGAGACACACAGAGAGAGGCAGAGACACAGGCAGAGGGAGAAGCAGACTCCTCACAGGGAGCCCAATGCATGACTTGATCCCAGGACCCCAGGATCACGCCCTGAGCCAAAGGCAGGCACTCAACCACTGAGCGGCCCAGGTGCCCCAGCTGTCACGTTTTTATTTTTTTTTATTTATTTATTTATTTTTTTTTAATTTTTTTTTAACTTTTATTTATTTATGATAGTCACAGAGAGAGAGAGAGAGGCAGAGACACAGGCAGAGGGAGAAGCAGGCTCCATGCACTGGGAGCCCGACGTGGGATTCGATCCTGGGTCTCCAGGATCGTGCCCCGGGCCAAAGGCAGGCGCCAAACCGCTGCGCCACCCAGGGATCCCGCTGTCACGTTTTTAAGAAGAAATTCAGCAATATACCAAGGAGCAGAGCTAGAACCACCCGTGAGTCACCTGACCCCAAAGTTTACACTCTATTACATTGGACTGCCTCTCAGAACAAACTGTTTGGGGTTTTTTTGTTTGTTTTGTTGTTTTGTTTTGTGTGTTTGGGGTTTTATTTTGGCGGGGGGAGGGATCCTGCTTGCCTGGCTTCCAAAGTTTTCCAAGTTTTCCGTAGGCCCCGGCCCAGGCCAGTTTTCCATCTGAGTAAAAAGAACATCATCTCTGCGTTATGTCCCAAGTCACATGAAATGGTGGGAAGAGATCTCATAAACACAAGTCCCAAAGCATCTTAAAATAAATAAGAAAGTGGAAATCACTTTTAAAGGGGTAAGCTTCGAAAAAAAGCACTCTGGCTTTGCAGCCCTGGAACCCTTCACATAAACCAGTGCTGATCCTCCCCCAACCCTAGGCAGAGTGGCTGAGGCTGGATCTGGAATCCAAGGCCCACATCCTAGTCCAGAGAGTCTGGCACTCGGCCCTACCTGTGGCACCTCTGAGACTCTGAGCCTCAGGGTCGGGCAAATCCTCATCAAACTGCCCCCTGGATGACTGTCAGGAAAGAGAGCCAAGAGATCTATCTAGGACTGTAGAGTTATTAATGCCCAAAGTATACATACAAATCTCTAGGTTTGAGGAATTTGCTAACTTCTTTAGCAGGAAGAAAGGAGGGAGGGAGATAGTCCCCACACAACAACCCTGTTTTGTGCATTTTTACCAGTGTCAACATGGTCTTTCATTTCTCCTTTTCCTACCAAGCACCAATGACCAGCAGACAGTAAAATCCCAACAGCTGGCTCCTGAGCCCACACCTGTGACCCTGGCCTGGTTGGGGAAGGGTGGGGGGCGGGGAGGGGTGGAGAGTCACTTGCCACAGCCAAATTCCCTGACCGGCTGCTTTGGGCTCAAGTGTCACAGCACCTGGTCCTGATTTGGGCGCTGCTTCTGTGCAGGGACCTCGGAGCTCCGTCCAGGTGGCACCCCCACAACAGACTCTTCCGGGGACCTTCTGGGGGCAGATAGCACCGAACCCTGCTTGCTTGGAAGGGGATGGAATGGCTACGGGGAATGGAGGTGGGAGATGCGGAGCTGGGCCCCTCCACCACCCGTCCCGCCCCTGCCCTGCTGGCCTCAGCCGAGCACCTATCCGGCAATGCTGAGCGCCCTGCACATTCAGAGATGACACACAGCTGAGAGACATGGTGGCAGAAGTTAATTTCTAGACTTGAGAACCACTTCCTATGTGGGTCTACAGACCACTGCCTGCTCTCACCCAGCCTGGTTACCTGGGACCCATCGTAAGCAATCACAGTGACGGCATGCCAATGAGGCCCCCCCACCCCCCCAGAACTGGTAACAGAAACCTAGCAAACCAGTATTACCACTGCTTTGTGCAATGCACTCTGAGAGGTCTATTCCACTCCATTGCATTAAAACTGATGGGCTGTGACCACCAAATACTGACCCCTATTTGAGGGTCATGGTCTGCAGTTTTAAAACTGCTGGGGTTTCTGCAGCCAGTAGATATCGTGGGCTGCGTCAGGAAGAACTTATGCATCAGTGGGGTTGGTTTCTAGCTCATTCCTCTTCTGGAGAATTCACATTTCCCTGTAGAGCCCCACACTGATGCTCTGAAGAGAATTCACATGATCCCATGGCCCTGCCCCAGTGGGTTCCCATGGCACCCCTCACATGCTTGCTTGGTCTTCAAGGACAGCCCTGAAAGACCTCAACGCTGTGCTCACAGAACTACTGCTAGCAACCTTTAAGACCGCATGGGAGACAGAGAAGGGTCAAAAGACCAAAGACCGGTGAATATTTGTCTCATATTTTTGCCAAATTGGACTCTGGAAGCTTCTGCCTGGCTGGATTATAGAATGAGTGATTTGTGAATACTTACAGGGAAAAAGCAGAAATTGCTCACAGTCTAAATGGGTTTAGCAAGAAAGTCTCAACAAACCAACCTCATTTCTTCTCCTGGCGTAGGCTATAAAACCAGAAAGAATGCCACAGAGAATGTGTTTAGGTCTCCTCGAGTTGCATGAAAAAAAAACAGACATAAATCTGCATCTGAGTGTGGCCGAACAATCTTGAAGAGATCTGAACCACACTCTGGAGGCTACTGATCATGGACTGTTCATTAGGAACCTCGAGGATGGCTGCTTTGAGGATCCCAGAAGGGCCCTTCCCGAGTTACTCCTGGTCAACCTTTCTATCAACGCTCCTTGGATTTATGAATGAACAGCCACATACTGATTGGTGTGAAGTGCCTTGATCATAACTGATAAGGGCACGAGCTGGACACACACACAGCCCTTCACGGTTACACCAAGTGCATTCATATTCCTCACCCCCCAAGGCAGGGGGCCAGGTCTCATGATGCTCTTTTTTTGCAGTTGAAGAAACTCAGGATTTCTCAGCCTCAGCTACACTGATGTTTTGCACAGAGGAATTCTCTGCTCCTCTGTGCACTGTGAAAGGTTTAGCAGCATCCCTGACCTTACCTCACACACCACCAGCAGCACTCCCCTCACAGCTGTGATGAAAAAAAGGTCTCTAGACATTCTCGAATCACCCCAGTTGAAACCCACTGGGTTTGGGGCATCCAAGGGGCTCAGTAGTTGAGCGTCTGCCTTCAGCTCAGGTCGTGATCCCGGGGTCCTGAGATTGAATCCTGCATTGGGCTCCCTGCAAGGAGCCTGCTTCTCCCTCTGCCTGTGTCTCTGCCTCTCTATGTCTCTCATGAATGAATAAATAAAATATTAAAAAAAAAGAAAAGAAAAGAAAAGAAACCCACCGTTTCAAGGTCCACAGTTAAAAAGGTATGGGGCCAGTTTCTGAAGTCAAGTGTTAATTCCTCCTATGCTCTCAAAAAGCTGGGACAGTGAATATGACAAATCATAGAAACCAAGAATCAAAAGTATCCTGATTGAAGTGGCAAACAAAATCAATAATAAAAGAGCCCGAAGGTCCGTATTTTGATTTTAAAGATACCCATCATGCACAGTCAGGCTGGTGCTGGTGTGGCCAACTGCAGGGGAAGGGGCCCATGGGCAGCAGTCCTGGCATCTCCCACTGCCCCCCACCAGCCCCGCTGCCCTGGTATCATTCTGCCATGCTTTCCCCTCCTCACCTGCAGACCCCCAACCCCTGCCCCAGCCTGGCCCTGCCCTTCTGAGGAGCCCACTGTGCAGTACCACTGGCGGACAGGACAGGACAGGTGGCAGGAAGGAAGAGAGAGGACAGGGAGAGCAGAGCCTGGGAGAAGCATCAGAGGAGAGTGGAGAAGCCTGGGCAGGGGATCCCTGGGTGGCTCAACATTTTATCGCCTGCCTTTGGCCCAGGCTGTAATCCTGGAGTCCCCGGATTGAGTTCCGCATTGGGCTCCTTGCATGTGTCTCTGCCTCTCTCTCTGTGTGTCTGTCATGAATAAATAAATAAAATAAATAAAATCTTTAAATAAACAAAAAAAGAAGCCTGGGCAGGGCTTACCACACAGGGTGAGGCCTGCAGGTACCCTGAGAGGGTGAGGGTGAAGCAGAGAAGGGGAGGGCTGGCATGTCCCTGGCCTCCTGCCCAGCCTGATACTCACTCCCACCCATACTGCTCCCCGCTGCATCTTCACCCAGGGCCCCTGTTTAGCCCAATACTCACCCACCCACCTCCCCACCCAGCAGTCTTTGGAATCCAACATACTTAGTGAAAATCCAGGCTCTCCCAGGTAATGAGATCTGGGGCCCATTATTTAATCTCAAAGCCTCAGCTTCTGTATGGAGGCAAAGAGTATAAGAATATCCACCTTCCAGTTCTGCTCATGAAATTAAATGAGGATTCGATCTGTGCGAGCCAAGTGTTCACTGGTAGCCAGCATCTGTGATGACAGGCGACCCTGGCCGGTTGATAGCAACGATGTTTTACTCCCCAAATGCCAGCCACCACCTGGACTGTCTCTTCCATTTCCCGAGGACACCATTTCCTCAGTGGAGTATTCACTGCTACCATTTCTCAGGGTCCCTTTGTGACCCTTAACGGTGACAGATTCCAGAGAATTCAGTGCCAGCATTAACAATGAGATAAGTCAACAATGCAAATCTTAACATCCGTGAGGGCTCTGCCGAGTTTCTAAGTGTTTGTCACACTGACGAAGGTACTGGATTCTCAGAGCTGAGACACTGTGGGGGTGATGTGGCCCGGGCCTCTGCAGGAGGCTGGAGTATCCACCAGCTTTGGGCGTGAGGGGCTAGACACCACCTGTGCCCACTCCCAGAAAAACATCCTGGGCACAGATCACAGTCCATGGTGTCAGTCTCCTACAGGAAGGACGGAGACAATGTCCCGAATTACAGAGAAGACATATCCTGATGTTCATTCATCCAGGCCTCTTGGGAACAAACCATACCAGCAACCACTAAACCAACTGGTTCGCTGGAAGCTGGAGGTGTTATTGTCTGAGAGCAACAAAGTACGGCTCATCGAACCAGAAAACACAGGCAAGTGCAACTAGAAGCCGGTAGGTCCAAGAACAAATCCACCGATTCAGGCTACGTGCCTGTCACAACTTGCTTAACCTTTTGGAATCTGTTTCCTGGTCTGACAGATGACGGAAATCAGCGTAAGGTGTGATGCATGCAGTGTTTGGAGAACAGTCAACAAACGTGAGCTTTCTTCTCCCCACCCCTCCCCACCATTAGCAAATCTGAAAATATCTCAAAGACATAGTGCAGAAAACACCAGAAAGAGAACATCCTCCTTTCCGATAAGCGAGTGCTGTAAAGAATGGGGCTCAGGAGAGCAGCAGAGGGAAGAGTTTCCTCGTCTAGCCGCCCCCCTGCCTGAAGTCAAGTCGGGGGGTGGGGTCACTCTGCACCTGATTCCCCAAACTCAGCAAACCAAGGCTGCCATTAACATCCCCAGGGAGAGCCCGGCTTTCTGCAGTTGCCAGCATATGGATCGGCGCCCTGGTCACTCTTTCTGGTGGCAAGGTGGGGGTCACTGTTGGGGGGAGGTAGTGGCAGCTGCAGGAAAGAGGCTGGTGGCCCTGCCACTGCCCCAGGTGGCACTGCCAAAGAGTGAGAGTCCTCAGGTTCCTGTGTGCGGAACCCAGACCTCTCCTCCCCAGAGCTGCCCTAGGAACAACGGGTTCTCTGACCTTGCCTGGCACTTTGGGCCCCATGCTAGGTCACCCAATGAGGGCCAGTGGGGTCTCCTAGGCCACCTCACACAGCTCTGAGGGGTTAGGACGGAGGGGCTATGGGCCCCCAACCTTCCCACCCCATGCTGAGCAAGCACCCAAGGGAGATAGTAACTGTCAAAACCAAGTCCTGGAGGGTAGTCAGAATCTGCCACTGTGGCCAGTCCCCTGCTACATGTTCCCCCCCAAAAGTGCCTTATCCACGCCCATGAGAGCTGAAGCATCTCCCCAGAGATCACTCCAGGGAGGTTTCTCTGACTCTCTGTCGGAGTAAGCAAGAACAGTTAGCAAAACAGATGTGCCTTCACATCTGGATGTTAGGGGTCTCAGAGAGAAGCCAACACCCTCTTGGGGCACCTCTGGTCACTCCCACCAGCCCGGGAGGCAAGTCTCGTGCACAACACTCCAGATGGCGCAAATGTGACGCTACTGTGGGGCGGGCCAATGCCGTGGGCTGAAAATGACTTTGGGTTTGTCTGCCCAACCGGTTCAAATTGTGTATTCTGTCCCCTAAATGTCATGGGTGTAGCTGTCAAGGAGCAGGAGGGATCACCCACAATGGACAGTTGCTTCAGGACAGAAGCTCTGAAGGATCTGTTTCCCCCGCACCCAGCACAGTGCCTGGCAGAGGGCAGATGTCTGGGAAATTTCCGTTGTTGCAAAAGCTGAGAAAGGTCACAGATTCCTTCAGGCCCCCCAAGCGGCAGTTAGAGTTCCTTTCTGAGCTGAACACAGCTGGCCTGAGGGCACAGGGCATGGGGCATGGATGCCCATGAGAAGGGGCTCACCCTTGCAAGACCACCAGGCAGGAAGGTGTGTACCTTTCCAATCCTTCTGCCTCTCCTGGCCTCAGAGCAAGGCCCAGCTAAACCTCACCAGAAAAGACAGAGGCCTGGGGGACAGGCGTTGGTCACTCACACGTGAGTAGCTCATTACCTTACAGGTTCACCAGCAGCTGGAGAAGAATGGAAAAGACTCTTCTCCAGGAGGCCAAGCCCAAGGCAAAGGAGCTGTTGACTCCTTCAGAGATCAGAGCAGGACAAAAGGCAGCATCCCTGAGGAGGCAACCTCTCATGGCTCAGCTCCAGACCTGGCTTCTCCTCCGTCCTGCTGACTCGACACTCTCACCTGCTGGAGGTCTGCAAAGAGAGCCCTGGGGGTACCAGCTCTGCTCCTTTGCTCACAGCCCAGGCTGCTGCCATGTCCAACCTGTTGCGCTTACTTGCTTCAAATTAAGAAGTCTGTGTTTGGCAGCTCAGAGAAGAGCTGGAAAGCCAGCATGAGTCTGGAGTCAGCTGCTGGGGAGGGCCCAGTGAAGAGCTGGTGGATAAGAGCAAGGAGCACTGCCTCACGATCTACTCAGGCTCCATGACTTCTCCAAGGCCCTCCAACAGCCTCTGGCTCTCACTGTCCCCCACCAGGAACAGCCTCAGCCTTTTTTTTTTTTTTAAGATTTTATTTATTTGAGAAAGAGAGAAAGCATGAGCAGGGGCAGAGGAAGAGGGCAGATGCCCTGAGGAGCAGGGAGCCCGACGCGGGGCTTGATTCCAGGACCCTGAGATCATGACCTGAGCTGATGCTTCACCGACGGAGCCACCCAGGCGCCCCCAGCCTGAGTTTTCTAACACATTGATACTAAGGACCCATCATGCCAGGAGAACAGGAAGGTCTTGGCCACAAGGCAAGTACTCAGTGGGCCATCCATTTAGCAGGAAAGCTGCAGACAGCAGCATCCTGGTCAGAGCAGCACCATGACAGAGAGAAGAGGAGGGCACAGCAGGACAACCAGAGTAGGACCTGAGGGTCTCAGTATCGCTAGGCTCCTTGCAGGCTGCTGACAATGCCCGTTCCCCATGATGCTAATGGCCTGCCCTGAGACGCAGAATAGGGCATGGCAATGAAGTGCCCAGACTCTGGCGCCAGGCTGCCTGTGTTCACATACTAGAATTTTCCCTTATACTCAAGGAGTTACTCATTCGCCACATACCTCTGTGTTTTCACCTGTAGAAGGGTTTTAGGAACAACGCTTACCAAACAGGGCTGTTGTGAGGACTGAGGAAGCCAGAATATTCAAAGCACTTAGCAGGACGCCTGGCACATATGAGCACTCGACAGTTCACCCTTCTCCTCTGCTGGCTCTCTAAGAGCAGTCCTTGCTGGGAGACTCCCCACAGCACCCAGGATGGCACAGCCTCATTAATTCAAAAATAAAACAATTGGTACCACTCACCACGTCTGCAAGGCACTTTACACATGCCACTCCGTCTCCACAGAAACCCAATGCAAGAAGGATTTTCACAGAAGAATATCTTGCCTAAAACGGTACTAGTGGGATCCCTGGGTGGCGCAGCGGTTTGGCGCCTGCCTTTGGCCCAGGGCGCGATCCTGGAGACCCGGGATCGAATCCCACGTCGGGCTCCCGGTGCATGGAGCCTGCTTCTCTCTCTGCCTGTGTCTCTGCCTCTCTCTCTCTCTCTCTGTGACTATCATAAATAAATAAAAATTAAAAAAAAATTATTAAAAAATAAATAAATAAATAAAATGGTACTAGTAATCGGCCAGGCCATGATGGAAACTCAGCCTCAGTCTGCTTCTCTTTCCCATGGGCTACCCTGCCTGACTGCTCAACACAACCTCCTCTGCATAGAACCAGAAGGTGCCTAGACAGAAATCAAGCAAGGAAGGAAGAGAATACAAAATGAGAAGCTGAAGGCAGTTAGAAGAAATGCATTATGTTGGAAAGGTCTGTGTCTTCCTCTGGATCTAGGTCTACTATCACTTGCAGCTTTCCCTTTGCCTCTGGGTTTTTAGATCACATGGGGCATGACGTGGTAGCACACAGTACCTTCGAGAAGAAACAGCAACAGGCAGTCCGAAACCAGTTCTGTGGACATAGATGGGGACAAGACTTCTCAAGAAGCCCCAGCTGATTCTTCACATGAACACACCCCCAAGAACTTCACACGTTCTTGGCCCTCCAATCCAAACCAAAGCCAGCCACACGGGGTCTGCTCGGTCAGACCCAACTCCTGCTTCTGAGGAAGTTGCATTTCTGCAGAACAGAACGGACCAACCCAACAGAATTCCCACAGGAACTTGCAGGCTCTGCCATCTTGCTAAGAGCTCTTCAAAAAGCTGACTTTCCCATTTTCTCCAAGGACCTTGGGCCTTAAGCTTCACAGATGTAGGGAGACCTGCTCCATATATGGTTGGCATGGTGGGGATTCGGAGGAAGAGGGAGCCTGGCCAAGGCCTGCTGCTGGCTGGGCCTGGAATGAGCAAGGCGCAGGGGCCCTCACTACCCAACCTGGTTGTGATGACAGGTCAATGTCACATCCACTGAACCCAGCTAACTGGCCTCGTAGCATCAGCACCCAAACACTTCCTAAATCTGCTCAAGAGTCAGAGCCAAATAGCCATGTCCACTCACCAACTGCTCCCTTATCAGAGGTCTTCCTCTCGCCTCCTACCCTAGCCCTGCCTGCCTAGAGAGGGTCCGAAAAGGCCCCAAGTGCCTCCGTTAGACCAGGGAAAGTACAGCAAAAAGAGACAAGAACATGGCTTTGGGTATTTGTGGAGCAGAGAAACTACCTCCCCCCGGCTCACCCCCAGGACCCCCTTCTGCTGGCTGCCCTCTCTTCTCAGGGCCAGGCTGGGTCCCGCTGTCACACAGGCAGGACGCCTGGCGCTGGCCACACGCGCCCTGAGAGCACAGCCTGAGGTCTAGCGGGGTCTCCAGGAGACCCAGCGCTGCGGCAGGCAGCGAGCACCGGGCACCGGACGGCGGGCACTGGACAGAGGGCGGCGGGCACCGAGCACCGGGCAGCGGGCAGCGAGCACCGAGCACTGGGCAGCGGCACCGAGCACTGGGCAGCAGGCGGCGGGCAGCGAGCAGGGGCAGCAGGCGGCGGGCACGGAGGAGCCGGCAGCGGGCGCCGGGGGACGCGTGTGCAGGGCCGCGGGGCAGGTGCAGTCGGCGCCGGGGGGCAGGCAGCGCGCAGAGCCCCCCCCCGCCCCCCGCTCTCCCCCTGGCCTGAGCCGCGCGGGGGGGGGCCCTGCGCTCCGAGGGCCCGGGTCGGGGGTCAGGGGCCCGAGGGTCTACACCCGCCCGCGCCCCAGGGGCTCCTCCCCGCCGCGCCTCCGCCCCGCCCCCCGACGCCCACGCGCGGAAGCCCCGGCCCGCGCGGCCCCCTCCCGGCATGCTCCGCGGCGGGGCGCGCGCCTGCGCGGTCACGTGACGGGCGGCGGCGGCGGCGGCGGCGGCGGCGGCGGCGCGCTCACGTGACGGGCCCAGTCGCCGCCCCCTCGGGGTTCCGGGGGTCCGGCGGCAGCCCCGGGCGTGCGCAGCTCCTCGGCCTCCGTGGAGGGGGCGCTGCATTCGGGGCTGGCAGCGGAGGGCACGCGGGGAGGGCTTTCCCGCTGGTGCTTCCCCCGCCCAGGCGCAAGCCACGTGGGCCGTGTCCCCGCTGCGGACCCCGCGTGGGCCCGACCCGGGCCCCTGGCCATGGCACTGCCCCGCGGGGGCGTCGGCCTGCAGACCCCGACCCCGACCCCGACCCCGGCCCCGGCCCCGGCCCGGGGAGCAGTCCCCCGTCTCTGCCGCCGACGGCAGGTAGACGTTCGCACGCGGCCCGAGACCTCAGAGACGCGCTGGGCGCGCCCCACGGCGCCCACGGCCGACCGCGGACTCCTCGCACGTTGCGCCTTAGGGGCGACCAGTGTCCTCTGGGCCTGCCGCCCCCGCCGGCTGCACCCCGGGCCCGGGTGTGAGCCTGGAGAACACCCCCCGTTGGCAGCCCCGCCCCCGCGGGCCTTGTGAGCTCTTCCTGGGAGACTGGGGAAAGGCAACATTTTGTCACTCGGGAGAAACCAACAGAAAGGCTGTGACAACGCCCTGGAGACGCACAGCAACCGAGAAAGCCTGTGCAGCGGCTTGAGCCAGAGCCGTGCATCGTTCTGGCAACTCCACCGCCAGCCTTTTTTTTTTTTTTTTTAAATCTCCAGAGATCTTTGGCAAGTTAAACATTCTGTGATGGATGGTCTGCAGCAGCAACCAGGCCGGGGTGAGGGCCACAGGGGACACAGTCAGCGACTTCACACAGTTTCTGGCCCATGTGAAGCCCGAGAGCTGCAATACACTTCCTGGAAGTTCTTCAAGCTCCTTCTCCACTGAGAAAACAGACGCCTCGTTAAACTTCGAGTTGGAGAGGAGAGCTACCAGCAAGGTAGCTTGCAGTGCGGCAGCGCTTTTAAAAAGATTCACAGCATTGCCCCTGCTTGGTCCCAAGTGTTTAACGTTCGGAGCAAAGCAGATCCATAGGCTCCCTGCACTCCGGTCACTTGTCCACACAGCATCATCATCCCAAGATCTCCTAGAAGATTTAAGAGCTAATTTCCTTGATCACTCGCCTCACATTTCGCAGAAACATCCTGGCGGCTAGAGGGAGGGAAGAGACTTCAGAACTGTAAAGTTGGGGTTCTCAGCTCTGCCTCCCCTGTCCTGTCAACTTCCTGAGTCAAATCCAAATGTTCAGAAGCGCCTGTGCGTGTATGTGCACGCACCCCTTCGGCCTCCAACCAGAAAGACTTGTATCTGTGACCGCCTCCACCTCATTCCAGGAGGCTGGGCTGGCGATGCTGGAGGCTGTGTGCATCAACCCTCCAGCCACTGCCAAACTACCCTGAGACTTTTCTCTTGACCCTGAGAACAGGTCTTTGAGCCACACCTTGCAGCTCCCTCTCAAACAGGTCATTTCAGGAATTTGAAAAGTCCCTGGAACTGAAGCAAAGCCTCTTAACCAAGCCCAGACTTTCTGGGAAAACACTCTGATCAACCAGAAGAAATTTTCTGCCCTCTCTCCCAATTCCCAAGCACCCATTTACTCACAAAACATGCCCCTACCAGCCTGTTCTCCCTTGTTCCTAGCTGTTGAGGGCTAAGGCTGAGAGCTGCTGGGAGTTGCGTGCCGCGGGGCGGGGGGAGGGGGGAAGCATCTGGGCAGATATCCCCGCTCCCCCTCCCTGTGCTTCAAAGGTCAAAGAGCATTCACAAGCTGCTACCCCCACAAACCTGGAGGATTTCAATAGTTTCAGTCATAGGCAGTACAGAATGTTTAGAGTCAGGTGAAGGGAAAGGATATAGTATCACAAAGTTGAACTCAACCCTGAAAAATAACAAATAATAGCAAACAAGTAACAAATATGATAGTGATAGTGAAACTCTTTTGGGGGCTGGACAGGTGTTGTTCCAAGTGAGTGCCAGCAGCTCCCTTTTGCCCACTTCCAGGTTCCTTGACTGGAAACTTTCTAGAACTTGCTGAAAGGGAGCTCAGAGATCAAGTCTTTGGGTTCTAAGTCTACAGACTGTAGCTGGAGTTGAGATGGGCTTCCAGCCACAGATGTCCTGCAAGAGCGAACAGAATGGTTTGTGAAGTATGCATTTCTCCAGCGGGGAGGATGCACCATTTTCAACCACTTTCCAAAATGACACAAGACCCAAAAGGGGTTAAAAATCACTGATCTGGTCCAGCTCTTGGGTTTCACAGAGGAGCCCCATAAAAATTCAACTGAATGCTCCAGGCAATGGAGCAAATTATATGTCACCTTCTAAAGCTGGCTGGGGCCCGTGGGAGGAGGAGGACACCACATGAGCTAACAGGCCTTTTCCCTTACTAATTACAAGGATTCCATGAAGTTTCCAGCCGCCACTCTGTCTGGCTTTCTGGGCCTGGGTGTGTCGGTTGCCACTCGATGCCCAGGAGACTGGAGGTGGCTGGATATGGCCACAGGCCAGCTAGCTAACACCCAGGCACCTGCTCTGAGCCCAGGGCTTCTTGGGAATTCAAAAAGAGGTTTTCAAAAGACCCTTTCTTATGGTGAGACATAGTCTAGTCCTCTAAGAACCCATCCCAAAGGTTGGTTGCATAAGAAAAATTAGTAAAAAACACCTCCCTCAAAAACCAGTTTGTCCCTACTTCCAGGCTAGCACCATTAAGAATGATTTCACAAGGGGCAAAAAAAAAAAAAAAAAAAAAATCTATTAAAATAAGTCAGAATGAAAACACAGCCGCAAATAAAGTAGGATTTTAAGAGCAAACCACAGAACAGAAAAATATTTGTAAACAGCAACTGAGAGCCCGCTATATAAAAATGCTATCAACACATGCCATCACTGCCACAGGACAGCTAGACAGTTGCTCAGTGTAGATCAGTAGGAGTTTACATAGTAATTAGGGCCATTGTCACACGGAAGTATAGAGAGTCCCACTTGAAAACTGAAGAATTACAAATTAAAACTTGAAGGGACGGTCAGACAGTAGTAAATATAAAGAAAAGCCAGTGGTGGTGGAGGAACCGCAGCCCTTAGACTTTGTGGACGGCTATGTCATTGGTTTAGTCTCTGCAGACAGGAGGCACGAGGAGGCAGCTGCTCATTCTTCTCGGATACTGAGGATGACATCCCCAAAGGAACACTTCCCAAGGAAGTAACCACGAGGAGAAGAGAAAGGTAACCTTCACAAAAATGCCCATGGCTGCACACGGTGACAGCTGTACCTAGGGAGGAGCATGAGGACGTACTCCTGCAGAAGTTCAAAGCCCTGTCTCAGGAACTAGGCGGCACCACACTTCTGGATACTGTTTTCCTCCTCTGAAAACAATGAGTGGCTGTGAGATTTAGGATAAATAATCTATATAAAACACTCAGAGCTGTGCTTGGCATAGAAGTACTTGGTAAAAGTTGGGTGCTGGGGCGCCTGGGTGGCTCAGTCGGTTGAGCATCAGACACTTAAAAAAAAAAAGGTTTTATTTATTTATTCATGAGAGACACACACAGAGAGAGGCAGAGACACAGGCAGAGAGAGAGAAGCAGGCTCCATTCAGGGAGCCCAATGCAGGACTGGATCCAGGGACTCCAGGATCACACCCTGAGTCGAAGGCAGTTGCTAAATCGCTGAGCCACCCAGGGATCCCAGAGCATCAGACTCTTGATTCCAGCTCAGGTCATGATCTCAGGGTTGTGGGATCGAGCCCCGAGTCAGGCTTCACGCTGAACATGGAGCCTGCTTAAGATCCTCTCTTTCTCTCTTTGCCCTCCTCCACGTGCCCATGCTCCCTCTCTCCAAAAAATAAATAAATAAATTGCCTAAAAATAAATAAAAGTTTGGTGCTGGTATTACTATTATATGATATTCTCACTGAACATATGAGTTAACATTAAAATGATAAAATCAAAAGATAAAATGAGTACAATCAGATTATAATTATGTACAACAGTTATGCAGCTTATCAAAAACCCAAGTACAGGGATCCCTAGGTGGCGCAGCGGTTTGGCACCTGCCTTCGGCCTAGGGCGCGATCCTGAAGACCCAGGATCGAATCCCACATCGGGCTCCCAGTGCATGGAGCCTGCTTCTCCCTCTGCCTGTGTCTCTGCCTCTCTCTCTCTCTCTATCTGTGACTATCATAAATAAATAAAAAATTAAAAAAAAAACCCAAGTACACTTGGAATGAGTTAAAATCGTTCATTTTGTTGTGGTTACCATTAGATTCTTTCTCAGTAATATCTGAGTTTATGTTAAAAATTAAAAAGGACGGAGGAAAAAAAATCAACAGTGCCTCAAACCCTTTCTAGGACAAGGGGGCCACAGAGAGAGGAGTCTGATTTTATTTGGGTGCCTCCATCCCCCTGCAAGGAACCTCAGCAAAATGTGTGCTCACTGGAGATATTCCAGCGATAAATGCTAATGGTCTTGAGTCACTCTTCTGCCTGAGGCTGACATGGGCACAGGCATGTGACCCGTTCTAGTCATTGAGACAGATGGATGTCTGCTGCGGGGGGGAGGGGTCTTCTGAGAAAGACACCTGGGACACAAGGAAGGGCCGTCCCCTCTGCTTCCTCCAGGGAACGCTCTGGTGTCCACACAGGACACCTGGCCCCGCAGCAGCCGTCCTGTGGCCCCAAGAGGAAAGGAGGCAGGTCAATATGCCCTGGGCTCAGGACAGCTGACGCAGAGGGACCCAGGCCCCAGAAACACTTGGTGCACCACCGAATTACCCAGCGCTGGAGCTGTCTCTGCTGGGACTTACTCATGAAGGTGGAATTACACGTTTTCTTTATTGTTCAAGACAGCAGAGTTGCAATTTTCTCTTATGTGAGCTAAGTGCTTTGTAACTAGAGAGGTGGGGGTCCTCAGCAGGTGCCAGCCAGGACCTGCTATCGTGTCCCACCCTGGGAATGAGCCAAGTGGCAGCGGAAGAAGAAAAGGCCCTGTGCCCACTGTACAGACCTAAGGACGACCCCTGATGACATGGCAAGCTGGTGACAGCACTGGGCAACAGGGTGCCAGATGTCTGGTCCCTTAATAGGGGACCTCCTGGCCACCAGCGCTCCCATTTCCAAAATCACACATTTCACAAAGGCTATTTCAGAACAGCCCTTTGGGGAGGGCTACCAGAGAAAGCACAGGACACCCGGGTAAGTTTGAATTGCAGATAAACAACGAGTCACTTTTTGGTACAAATGTGTCCCACGTGGGAGGCTTCTGTGCCTCTGCTCCAGGGGTCTCTCTTCTCTGCCAGGGACCTGAGTAGGGACAAGGGCCTCTCTGCCCCTCAGCCTCCAGGCTGCCCTGGGTGCATCCAGCCTCACGGGGTCTCTGATGCATGGGAAGGTCCGGTATGCATTTTACAGCAATACACAAGGCTCGGGTGACACAAAGGGGTTGGGCATCCCTGCGGTATGGCCCTGGCTGGTTTGGGAATGGTGGGGCCCCTGACATCCAACATCCCAAGAACGTCTTAGATGAAGCAGAAGACATGATCTTTCCCTGGCCCTACCCCATCTAAACATGCAGCCACCAAGACTGTCAACAAGCCAGGAAAAGCGGCACGGGGGGTGGGGACACATCAGCCTCACCTGTCCTGCCCACCCACTAGACTCACCTTATCTGAGGTCACACTAGGCTGTTTTTTTCCACAGTCGCCCAGGCCCAGGATAAGGTCTGTGTGATTTGCTCACCGTGGCACTATCCACCTGCTTACAAACAATCCTTTAATGAAACTGGCCCCTAAGTCCTGCCCATGCTCCCTGTGGGGTCCCACTGCGGGCCAGCACGAACACAGAGCTGGGCCTGAGCGAGTACCCGTGAAGACACAGCTCACTGACTCCAGAAGATTCATGATCAGCTGGCCATGAGATGTGGCCAGGTCCCAGTGAAAGCCAGAGCAAGCTCCCGGCCCTGCCCCTCTCTGGCCTCTGGCCTGCTGCCCACTATAGATGGTGCCAACAGGTATGGCCAGGAAAGAAGCCTGGGCTGGGGCAGCTGGCACCCCAGGCCTTCAACAGAGCAGAAGGGACTCTCCTGTGGCAGCGGAGCTCCCTGGTAGTAGCTTGCCTCGGCTCTTCACAGAGACGTAGAGAAAACCAACCAGAAAGTGCAGGTAAGAAGGAGCTCCAGGCACGAAGGACAAACAAATGGAAGCCCCTCTTCTGCAGTCTCTCCCTGGTACTGCCACTTCTCCACTCTTTGACATCTCTAGGCCAATGCAGACCCTCAGGGGAACCCTCTTTCCCACTGGGAACCTGGATCAGGAGAGTGACCATGGGGCTCATTGTGCAGCTCTGCCAGCCTGCAGTGGGGCTGACCGGCTCACCCCATCTGGGGACACCAGCAGTGGGGACACCGGACCTCCAGAGCCCTCACCCAGGTCCTGGTTGAGGCGTCAGCAGCTGCTGGGAGGGTGGGGCCTGTGCGGGGGGCTTCATTTACAAAACACACACTCAAAGACAGAATTATTAAGAATTTCAAGGGGAGCCTGGGTGGCTCAGTCAGTGAAGTGCCTTTCAGCTCAGGTCATGATCTCAGGGTCCTGGGATCGAGCCCCACATTGGGCTCCCTGCTAAGCAGGGAGTCTGCTTCTCCCTTTCCCTTTGCCTCTCCTCCTGCTCCTGCTCTCTCTCTCTTTCAAATAAATAAATAAATAAATAATCCTTAAAAAAAATAAAAAATTATTTCAAGACAGTGATTACACAGCATTAAACCCCAAGGGTTCGACCCTGGGCACGAGAGGCCTGCACTGTGCTGGTCATACACCCAGAGGCAGCCCTGCAGTGACAGTACTTTAAGACAGAAGAAGGAAAGAAAGGAAATGGGCACAAAATATTCTTCAGTTTACTGGTGGTTCCCAGTACTCATAAGAGGACAAAAAACGTAACTTCATCACTTAAAAAACTTTGGCCAACACCCTGTCCCAGGTGACAAGATACTGCTTGGCCTGACATTCCCGCTCCCCCAATCCTCCTCCCCAATCCCTTAACTGCCTGAAATCTTCTTGAGATTATGCCAAAATAGGTAATTCCCTGCAGTGATTGCCAACCAGAAACCACCTGCCCGGGCCCGAGAGGGTGTCTGGATGTGCAGGGAGGGGTGCACGGTGGCTGAGGGGGGGGATCTTCTGGGGAACAGTACCCCAAGGCTGGAGACGCTAAGTGGCCTGCAGGGGCTGGGCAGTCCCAAATAAAGAGTGCTCCCCATTAATGCCCCAGTTGGAAAAGCTGCACAGGGAAGTTCCAAGTCACCAGAGCCCATGTGGACCTCCTCTCGCTTATCGAAGAGGCAACAAGTACCAACAGAATCCCTCAGGACCACTGTTCATGGACCACTGTCCATGGTCTGAGCTGCACCTGCCAGGGTGTCTGCCACATAGCCAGTCCTCCTGCACGCCCCCTCCTGCTACAGTCTGGGACTGTGCTGTACTCCCAGATCCTGCCCCCCATGGGTGCACCCCGTGTGCGGGTGGTGTTTTTCTAGAAACCGTTAGCTCCCCTCCCTCTTCCTAAGCAAGCCCTGCAGCAAGCCTTCCTGGGCTGGGGGGGTGGGGGGTTATTCAGTGTCTCACAGCAAGTGCCCCAGCCTGGCCCCAGGGCCCCGGGAGAAGGGCTTCAGGAAACTTCTGTGGTGGTGTACAGTAAGCCGCCAGGGTGGAAACGTAGCAAGAGAGAGATAGTCGTCGTGGTTTTATATATAGTACCTGTGTCTTCCGGAGACCTCGAAGCCCAGGGCAAGTGCCTGGTGAACTACCTTCCGACCACCCCAAGGGGCCGGGGTCTCCCTTCTCAGAGCCCGGGCCCCTGGCTGAACACCGTCAGGCCCTGGTGAGGTCCACAGCAGCCCAGGTCCCTGCCCTCCTCATCACCCCACGCTAAGTGGGCAGTGCAGACAGAAGGTGAAGAGAGCCAAGCCACAAATGCCACCGCTGGGGCCCCTTTACTGAAACAAATTCCCAGAGCAGGCACATCTGCAAGCACTTCCTGCTCAGCTGAATGAAGCATACCCATTTTGCAGCTGAGAAAGTCAAGGTGTTGAAAGGATGGTGGTCTGGGTGGAGGAAGCACTGGCCTGGGCGGAAGGGCAGCTGTCCTGGCCCTGGCTGCCTTGGCCCTGCATTCAGCCGCCACCTGTCTGCTCAGGCTCCTTCCAGTCTTATATTACCTGGTCCTGCACAGCCTGCCAAAGCTTCTAGAAGGCCAACAGCGCTTTGCTGCCCTCAGAGTGAGAGAACGGTACAGGCTGTGGGTGTGAAAAATGCTGGGGAGCCACCGTGTCATGGGTGCCCTGGATTACCAGATGGGGGACAGGGAGCAAACCACAGGCTGGTCCTCTGCACACCCTTCCAGGGCAGCCCTTCTCTGAGGGGGCGCGTGCATGAACACTTCCACCCACACCACACACACATGTGCAGTTGCACTCTTACATGCACACTCCTGTACACACACACAGACATGTGCCTGCTCCAGCAAGCCCCCGCTGGGGAGGAGACTCTGGACCAGCTGGCTGCTCCGGCCTCTCCCCATCTCTGGAATGCCCCTACCTCCCCAGTTCCCAGTTGGCTGCTACTAATCTTGTCTCCCTGGAGTCAATGCCTGTGGCCCCCTGCCCCCCTTCTGTCCACCTGCCTTGCCCCGGCCCACTGCACACCATGGTGAAAACCGGTTCAGAAATAGAGTGGGAACCAGGTCTGGAGAGAGCGCGTCACTGGCCAACAGCCACTATTTTTAGCTCTATGTGTCTAAGTCCTCTGTGCCCCCTGTCGAGGGGTGACAAGGACTGTGTCCTCCCCACAGGTTTCCGGTTTTATCCCATTTTAGGTCCACCGCAGCCAGGCTCTGTCTCTATCTCCCCGCTCCAGGGCCTGGGACAGAGTCGTGGTCTGAATGAGTTTCTAACAAGGAACACACTCCCAGTTTTATAAGGAATTTGCTCGGCCTTCTGAAAGCATCCCAAAGAGCCTCAGTCACATTTTCTCACACCTGGCGCAGTTCTCCAAACAACCCCGTAAATCCATGGTTCACAAAGAATACCATCTTGCTCGACACTTGGCTCGGGCTTCAAAATTGTTCTGTTTCCTACAATAACAGCCAGAGAAAGCGTCCTGGGGTCCTGATCAACTACTCCCACCTCGCAGACACAGTCCACCGTGTCCCAGCCATGTTTACTAGAACACCTTCTCCCACCCCAACATCATAACCCCAAAATGAGGGCTTGTGACCAGTCCCAAACCACAAGGACCTCCCCCCTGACTTGTTCAGAGAATTAGTTTTTTGAAATCCTGATGGTCTAATTTTCTCTTTTCGCTCAGCAGTTTCTCACTGAACTTGCCATCAGGCCATTCTTTGAGGCCAAGCTAGGAGGCCCTCAAAGCCATGACAAGTTGCCCACCCTCACACGGCTCAGGTACAGGGCCCGACACATTGTGCTGTCCCCAGATATTTCCAGTTCTTCTCCTAGACACATGGTAGGACTCAATGCCCCTGCCCCCTTCAAGTTAGGTGAGGACACAACACTCACCTGGCCAATGAAATATGAGCTGAAGAGGGGTGGCTCAATCAGTTAAGCATCTCTCTTTGGCTCAGGTTATGATCCTGGGGTCCTGGGATCGAGTCCCATGTCGGGCTCCCTGCTTAGCAAGGAGTCTGCTCCTCCCTCTCCCTCTTCTCTGTTCCCTACCCCCAGCTCATGTTCTCTTTCTCTCTGCCTCTCAAATAATGAATAAAATCTTTTGAAAAAAATAAAAGAAAGAAAGAAATATGAACAGAAGAGAAACGTGCTATTTCTTGGAGCTGAAGCTCTCTGAACCAGTATGGGATTCACCATATTCTCATTCTCTCTGCCATGGTGACCAGCAATGCTCGAGAGTGGCTGCCCCATCAGCCTGGGTGGCAGCGTGAAGACAACACATGGCAGAGTGCACAGCTGACCCAGCCCAGGTCTGCAGTATGGGCAAGAAGTAAACCTTTGCTGTCTGAAACCACGGATTGTGGGGCTGTTTGTTACTGCAACAGAGTCTCACCTGTCCTGACCAATGCAAACCTGTGATTGAAAAAATCCTCTGGTGGATGTGAACCAGCTTGCTGCTTGAAAGGAGGCAGCAAGACAACAGCAAGAGGGAGGGAAGGGGAGGCTCTGCAGCAAACTAATTGTCATTCTTTAAAACTACCTTGTGTCTCACTTTCGTGCTTGTGTGTGCGTCCTTCTACTCTGGATATAGTTCCCCTTCCTCTGCCTAGGTGAACTCCATCAAAACTCCATACAAATAGCACTATCTGCAATTTCTCTTCCTGGCAGCCCCAGAGAGAGTGGCCTTGGTCCTCTGCTTCCAGCAGGACTCTGGATGGGCCTATCCCCTGCCCACCTTCCCACACACACAAGCCTGGACACAGTACTGCAGCACCACCACTGGGAAGGCCGCATGGAGTGTCCATGGTTACCAGGACAAGTTCTAGAGCACCAGCTTTCCACCAGCGGCGATTTGCCTCTTGGGGCACATCTGTCAGTGTGTGGAGACAGTTTGGGTTGCCACAATCAGGGGAGGTGCTGCTGGTCAGGGATGCTGTTAAATATCCTAGGGTGCACAGAATAGCTTCCCCAAAACACAAAATTATCTGGTCCCAAATGTCAACAGTGCCAAATTTGAGAAACCCTCTTCTACAGTTTGAAAGCCTGAGTTCATGTCCTGATTCTTGCATTACTGTGATTTTAAGCGTGTCACTTAACTCTTCATTCAATGCCCACCCATGATAGATGCCTAATAGGTGTGAGCTCTTGTGATCTGCCTCCTACCCTGAACTATGATTCCAAGAAGGTAGGAACTATGCTTTACTTACACACACATCTCCACCTGCTAGCATAACTTGGATCCGGCCAACACCCAATACGTGTCTGTGGACCATGTAAGGAAAGAGCTGACCCCAATTGCAAGGAGTGGTTAAAACCTTCCTCCAGGTCCCCAAAAGACAGTCTGTGCATTTGGTAAAACCTCTATTGGTTTGAGTGTTGAGTATCTTATGACTTCCAGTTCACTGCAAAGTACGAATGCAATTCATAGTAACTCTCAGTTAACTAGAATATCTAAGAAATGAGACTAACACACACTATCCTGGAAGAATGCAGGTTCACAGGAAATAAATTTTATAACTGTGATGCTATCTGGAGAAGTGACTTGAATCAAAATGAACTACTCACCAAGAGCCATAGCACATTTTATTTCTTCAACCTCAAAACAAGCATAAATATCAAATTTTAATTTGAACCAGGAATGTAACAAGGGTTTGTGTTTTTTTTTTTCCTCCTTCTTCCCTTAAGAGCATCGAATAAGTTCAAACCAGAGTCAAACTTGGCTTTCAGAAAGTACCAAACCAGAAAAAGATTCTGAACCAAACTATCATGTGATTCAGCTCCTTTTTTTGATCTTGGGCCCCATCAAATGACTGCTAAGATGTGCTGGAATATTCTAGTAGGCCATAGGGACTGAGTGGAAAGCCTGTGCTCATGTCCCTGCACGAGACCATCTCCACCACCCAGACTCAGAGCCTCATGTAAAAATCCTCCACTCGTTCTCCAAAAATCCTCTAAGCCCACGTAGAAAACAATTCCTCCTTTGTGACAGATTGTTGGTACCAATTTACCAAAGGAGATTTTGCAAATATTATACTTCATTAGACGGAGGAACAAACAGCCCCACCTTTTTTTTATGAGTCACTCAAGTGAAGATGTGCATTTCACACGCTGTGAAGTCACAGGCCTGTCACCAGGCAGAGAAGCAAAGGTGAATGCATCCTTAAGCAGATGGCATCCCCACCCTGCTTCCCGGTGGAGACCAGACCCTCCAGCAGACCCTCAAGCTGGCAGCCACCCCATTAACACTCAAGGCTACTTCCTGCAGCCTCTCCCAAGACAGGAGGCAAAAGGCAGAAAACCAACCCCTGCTGCCCACCCGCCCACGGTGAAGGGGGTGATTTAGTGCTGGTTCTAAGCAGAAAAAGTACTTGGGTCACCACGGTTTGGAGCAGTTTTAAATGATACACATACTTTTTCTTCTCTGTTTTGTGAACACAAAAGGGGAAGCATTTCTGGGACCTTCAGCAGGACAGTGTTGCAAAACTAAATGCAAAGTGCAGGCCGGGCTGAACAGACCCAAGGGGAAGCTCCAAGGGGAGGCTGTTCCTCGGCCACTGTCCTTGGGGAGGCCCAACAGGAGGCCCAGCCAGGTGCCAAGGAGACACTCCATGCTCCTGCCTGTTCTTCTTTTTATTCCAGGCCCAATGATTAACAGACAGCTTCTCTTAAATATCGGCCCTGTGAGTCAGCCTTGGTGGGATCCTGCGGCCACAGGGGCAGGCAGGTGATGGTGTGGGTGGGTGGGGTCCATGGCAGAGGGGAGGCTGCAGGGGGCCATCACTCTATTCTGGATCAGAGGAGGTGGGGGCAAGATGGGACCTGAAGGGTGATGAAGCACCTCCCTAGGGCATAGAGAGGGCAGCACCCTCAATGGGGTGGTGTGTGTGTGTGTGTGTGTGTGTGTGTGTGTATGACGAATGCACAGGGCTTTTGACATCCTGCCCGTGTTTTACAGCACCTCTGGGGATTTTTTTTTTTTAAAGCCAGATCATTTCACCGAAGAGGACGTACAGATGATAAGCACATGAGAAAATGTTCAACACCGTTAGCCATAGGGAGAAACAAATTAAAACCATGATAAGAGACCCATGCAACTCTGGAGCTGCTAGAATAAAGTTCAGTAACCATCCCCCCACCCCGACCCTCTCCCCCACCCCGTGCTGGCAAGGATCTGGGAAACCTGGACTGCTCACGTGCTGCCGGTCACACGCTGCCGGTGGGAACACACAGGAGTGCAGTCACTCCGGATGCAGTCTGGCTTATTCTTTTTTTTTTTTAAGATTTTATTTATTTATTCATGAGACACACACACACACACACACACACACACACACGCACAGGCAGAGACACAGGCAGAGGGAGAAGCAGGCTCCATGCAGGGAGCCCGATATGGGACTCGATCCCAGATCCCGGGATCACGCCCTGAGCTGAAGGCAGATGCTCAACCGCTGAGCCACCCAGGCATCCCATTCTGGCTGATTCTTAAAAAGCTAAGTATGTGACTACCATATGACCCAGCAATTGCACTCTTGGGCATTCGTCATCACCAAGAAGTGAAAGCTTACAGTTCGCACAAAAACCTGCATGTGCGTGTTCCTGGCAGCTTTGTTCGTGGAGGCTAGACATTACACACAACACAGAGTGACGGCTTCATCAGAGTCTCAAGATGAGTGAAAAGCAAGGGTGAGCAATCCCACTTCCAACTAAGGTCCCCTGGAAGGCATGGTGCTCACCCCACAGGGGCTCGCCTGGTCTGCGGTGTCTGCTCACCACCCCTCGGGCACCTCCTCCATGCTCACGGGGGCCACCTTCCCATGGTGGCACTGTGGTGCCCCCATGCAAGGAAGCACCACAGCATCTTGCAGTTCCCAACCCCCTACTCAGCTCTGCCCACCAAAGCCATGCCAAGCCAGTCTCTTCCTGCAGGGAAGGAACTTCAGTACAACCAGGTAGTGCAAGCCTGGGCCTCCTGTCTACCAGTCCCATTGGAATAAACCTTCTTCTCTTGATGGTACCACATCTCCTAATTTAACTGAGGTCCGCAGGCAGGTACTGCCGCACGATGCCCTCAATTCCAGTATAGGTGTCACTGGTATGTCTGACACACAGCTTGTGTCACTCAGAAGGATCTGGAATGCCTGGGGGCCCTCCTCTTCTCCACAGTCAGGGGCTCACTGCCCAGCTCCGTGGGCAGCAGCGAGGAGCTCTAACTTCTCTGCTTCCCTCCCCACCAGGCCTGGGAGCTCCGAGGCAGCTCCAGAAGCTCCCCTTTGTTGCAGTTCTATCAATTGAGTGTTTTTGTACAAAGGCCCATTCACTGAAAAGGAAAAGAATCCTCTCTTGGTTTCACCTCTGAGAATAGAAAATTGATCTTGAACCAGACTGAAGCACGACTCCAGGGCAACTGTGTGAAGCCAACTCTCTTGCCCCCCAGATGGATTGTGTCCAAGGCATAAGCAACCCAAATGCTCTCAACCATCCATCGCTAAGGCTTCTGCAATGACCCTCCGTCTCCTCTGTACACAAGACAGCCAGTCCCTGATCCCCATGAAGCCCATGGCCCAGAACTGAACAAAGCCCTCCCTGCACACAGAGCAGCATCTCCTCTGTCCTCCCGGTGACCGACCAACTGACCCATGGGTGGCAGGGAGGAAGGGCTGGGGTCCCAGGCCTGCCATTTACTGGCTGTGCTGTGCAGATAGCAGCCTTGTGTCCATCTGATTGGCAGTCTGCTTGCTTGCAAAAATTAAATGAAGTGATTTATAGACAGTGCCTTGCACATAATAGATACTCTTATTTTATGACTATTGTGCACCCCAAGACAGCTCAGCCCTTTTAACAGCTGTACCACACAGTTAATTTATGAATCTTTAATTTTTTCTAAAGATTTTTTATTTATTTATAGAGACAGAGAGAGAGAGAGGCAGAGACACATGCAGAGGGAGAAGCAGGCATCATACAGAGAGCCTGACGTGGGACTTGATCCAGGGTCTCCAGGATCACGCCCTGGGCTACAGGCGGCGCTAAACCGCTGAGCCACCAGGGCTGCCCAATTTATGAATCTTTAATAACATCATTACTCCCGGTGACTTTCACAAGAAGTACTGACAAGCCAAGTTACTTCCATCCTGTCCTTCATGCAGTTGATTTTTTATGTTTTTTATTTTTATTTTTTGATTGATTTTTTTTTTAAAGTAGACTCCACGTCTAGCGCAGAGCCCAACATGGGGCTCAAACTCACGACCTGATCAGATATCAAGGGTCAGATGCTCCACAGACTGAGCCACCCTCGTGACCCCGTGGAGGGGCACCTCCATTCAGGACTTGCATTCTCCTCTAGAATACCTGGTTGTGAGGTCATGGTGAACTATTTCTTGAGGTTCTTGAATCCTCTTTCCAAAGTCAGTGTCATGTGTTCCCAAAGGGCAGCGGGAAGCCAGACTGGGATGCTTGGGGCACTTCCCTCTGGGCTGACCCACACGGACCCGGGGCTCCCTCCAACTGCAGCTTCTGGGTGAGCCTCTCCTGCCTCCCCCGCCAGCTATGTGGCATCTGGGGTCAGCGGCAGCATCGAGGCTAGGCCAAAAGGGACACCATGAAGGGCCTCCAGGCCTGTAGAACTGTGTTCAGCCTCTGGATTTGTGAATCAGCAGCCTGCAGCGAGGCGGAAGGCAGCCCTCCCGAGGGAGCAGGATCGTTTTTAATGTATAGTGTGATACCGCAAGGCAAACAGGGTCCCAGACACTGCTCCCTACGGCTTCATCCTGCGATGGAAATTAATTAGGGCACTGTGTATTTTTCCAGGTTGGGGCAATAAGAGAGCCTCTGTCCAGAGCCCTGCCACTCATACCACCTCTGAGGTCAAGGCTGCCACATACTAACAAGCTCTGTTAGTGGTTTCGTTCCTCCCAGACGCCAGCCTCTAGATCCCAGCAAAGGGCAGGAGTCTGGGGCTGGAGGAAGATGTAAGCAGAGGCCAGGCCAGAGACACATCTCTCCGGAAGGGGGTATGGTTCCAAAACGCCACAGGAAGAAGCCGACCCTTCAGGGCCTGGACACTGCCCAGAGGCTTGTGGGGACCAGCGGCAGGCAGGAAAGATAGGGACCCCAAGGGTTAACACGGCAGGCAGGCTGCCAGCTCCACATCACAGCCATGGAAGAAAGAAGGATTTGCACATCCTGTATTCCATGTGTAGTGAAGCAGAAGCCCGTGTCTGGCAGGCGGGGTGCCCCAGGCTGTGGCCACATCTGGCCCAGGCCCGTGCTGCTCTGGTGAGACTTGTCACCACACAGTCCCAGTCCTGCCAGAGCCTGGCTGGGGCTCCGTCCACCACCCCGGCCCTAAGGAGCAGCAGTGTAACCCAGGGGATACTGGGCAAGCTCTCCTCTGCTCCCCTCAGAGGAGGTGCAGGCGGCGCAAAGCAGCCTGCAGACACCTGCCAGCTGGGTCCTCAGGGGCCTCGGTTGGGTGCGTGCCGTGAAAGAAAGCATCTCCTTAATCTGAGAAAGAGCCTGCTCTAGTGGGCATGCACCCAGCCTGCCAGAAGGTATGGCATGGGGAAGCCCAGTTAAAACACTTGTTCAGAGACCCCAGGCCCTGAGAGCCTCAACTATGCAAAGTAGTGGCATCTCATATATGCATATATATTCCATTCTCTCTCTTAGGAGCTGTGATGGGTGAACAGAGGAGCAAGGGGAGGGAGAGAAGGGATGGGGCTTTCCACACTCCGGAATGAATGCTGGGCCCTCTCCCTGCCTGGATGACCTCGGCCAGTTTCCACCTCAAAAACAGAAGGAAAAGAGACTGGTCCCAGGGGAGTAACCTGACACCTCTTGCCAGCAGTGGAATAGAGTTGGATTGTTTTTTTAGACTCCAAGTTCGGAGCCCTGGTAACAAAGCCTGACCTCTCCTGCAATGGAGAAACCTCTTTGGGGAGTAAATCCTGCCTTCAGTTTTGTCATCCTGCACGAGCTGTACTTGAGATAGGACTGGGGGCCCCCCCACTCAGCGACGGCGACTCCGACTCAGGCCCTTCCCCCGCTGGGTCCACGGGTTGCGCAGCTCACTTCATCTTCTCAACAAGCCAGGAGAGACAGACAGGGATACTGAGGTGGAGAGAAGTGAAGTCCCCCCAAGGACAAACTCAGGGAAAGAATGAGGCTGTGAATTCGGGTCTGCAGGCCGAGCCCCTGCTTCCTGCGCCTGTCCTACTCCTGTACCCATCAGAGCAGCCCTCCCTATAACCCGAAGGTGGTACCATCAGCCCCATCCTACAGATGTTGAAATGAGGGCCAGAAAGGAAGGCATTTCTCTAGAGTCCCACAGCTTGCACTCAACCCACTGAGGCCACACCAGTCAACTGGGGTGGGGACAGGCGGCCTTCCATCCTTCCACATCACATTTACATGCACTGTGTACACACTGCATCTTTTAGCAGCTGCCTGTCAATCTGCATGGAGTTCAGTGCAGGGCATTAAGGCTTGAGGAGGGGGTGCAGGGAGCAACTTGTCTCTTCCTTTCTAACCTCCTAAAGCCTTTGGATCCACAAGAGTCCTTTTGCTTGGCCACTTCTAACAGAGGTGGCAGCGTCCTCAAGGTCTCATCAGACTCCCTTTCCGGGGGCCAGTGCTCCAATTCCGTCTCCCTTCCCCTGGCTGCACAACACGCACAGGAGCTGCCTGCCTGTGTCACCTGTCAACATCAACTCATTATTTATTAGCTCCTCTTTCATCTACGAGCTTGTATTTATGGCCATAAGACTTGCTCTTGAGTTTCACAAATCTTGAGTCCATCTGCTGGCATCAGCTTTGCCTCTGAGGGCAGATCCCTAAGGACAGAGAAAGCATGCATCAGGCCATTCTCTCTCCAGCACAGGCGTCTGCAGACAGACACAGACATGGCACATAAGTGCCTGATGTCTGGGCAGCCACTGGGGCACAACATTTGCTCGTCAGCCCAGGTAGCCAGCTATATACAGAAGTTTCTGGATCTAGCCCAGGGCCCAGCCATACTTAGGGAATGTCCAGTCTATTACCTGCCGAATGTAACACCTGCTCTAAAAACTGGAGGCTTCGCTGGATTCCTCCCTTTAGCTTTCTAGGACGCAGAAGAGAAAAACACTGCGTGATATTGGAGAAAACCAACGCCCCCATTAAGTATCCTCAAACTCTAGATGAGCATGGTCTCCTCTCCATTATTCAGGAGCTCACAGCCCTGTGCCAGGAACATTGACCCCTACCTTGGGGCCCCCTTGGCACCTGCTCTGGCTTCTTGAACTTCCATCACTTTTGCTCCCCACCTATGTGCGAGACCGCAAAGCCCAGGCAGGATGCTTCGTCTGCAGTCCACTCTGGCTGAGATGGTGGTGCAGGCAGGAGGCAGCTGTACTGATGGCTCATGTAAAGTAGGACATGGATCCCAGAATGCCTACTCACTGCTGCTCCCTGCCCTCACGGCGACAACCCCATCAAGACTGGCCCAGTTGGGCAAGAGGGGACTGCTTCCGACACAGCCCTTGGCAACTTTTGGTTTGGCGACACAGACGTGGGACCATCTTGCATGAGTGCAGCCTGCCTTTGTCCATCCTCTTTCAGGAAAGCTTTCAAAGCAGCGTCCTGGTGCTCATAATTAAAACTAGTTTAGTCAGGAAAGACTCACACTCTGAAAATGACAGACGAGACCTCACTAGAGCCTTGCAAAGGCCACGTGAGCTAGAAAGGTTTTATCCATATACCCATTTCACAGATGAGGAGCCAGAGCCCAAAGAGGCCAGGTGCGAATCTGAGCAGCACAGGTCCTTCCAACACACTGCATTCCAGGAATGCACCCAGCAGAGTTCCCAGAGGAGGCCCTGCACCTGCCACCTGCCCAGTGACTTGGAATGAATAAGATACTCAATGCTAATGAGCCGTGCCACTGTGACGGTGGCAGGGAAGGGTGGAAGAGGCATTCAAAACATCTTAGACTAAAATACCAACTATGAACCTGGGTGGCTCAGTCGGTGAAGCGTCTGACTTCAGCTCGGGTCATGATCTCTGGGTCCTGGGATCAAGTCCTGCATCAGGCTCCCTGCTCAGTGGAGGGTCTGTTTAAGATTGTCTCTCTCCCTCTCCTTTTGCCCCTCCCCCTGCTCTCGTGCTTTCTCTCAAATAAATAAGTAAAACCTTAAAATAAAACAAATAAAATAAAATACCAACTACAAGGCATTCAAAATGTCCCCCACAGCAGCCATCTCTGCATCCTGAGATACTACTATCTTCCAGTAGTTTCCCAAACCTCAAGAGTGTTTTCCCAGCCTCCCAGCTCCACCATGCAGCAAGCACATTTCCTACCCTCGGCTCAGCAACCTGAGTGTCAGGATTTGCTGTCCCCACAAAACGTCCTAGCCATTTCTTAAGCTACCGGCTGCGGTTGGATTTTCCACTTGACATTGTTAAGCGATCAAACTGTCTATGTCATTGTCGTACACGGGCCTTTTCAGTTTCCTGCTACCAGATTCAGGTTAGATAAGCATTACAGAAGTGATACTTCCAAGTTCCTCTCTCTAACCCAGCTGGAGCCGTCTCCCCATAGCTAAGAGGTACACTTTATTAAATCCACGCTTCGGGTAGCTAACTTGTAAAAACACTACACAACAGTACACACCCACACAGAGCAGAGGATCAGACAAGCATCAGCTCCCGGACAGCTATGGAGGAAGCCCTTCTCAGGAGATCCTGCAGAATCACACACTTTACGACCCAGCCATCAATTGCCATAGAGAAGGCAAAAACAAATTGAGCTGAGCCTGGAAAGAATGTCAGTGAAATTGGAAAAACACTTGCTGGAAACTGCCTGGGGGGTGCAGTGACCTCCCCTGGACCTGCCCAGGCTCTACCAGCTGGCATTATACCAACAGAGATTGCAGATGGCCCTGGGGGATGGCCAGCCAGCAGATACCTCCTTCCCCATCCCTGTGGCAGGCCAGACCCTCCCTGCAGAGTATGAAAGCCATGAGTGCTGGTCGGATAAAAAGCTTCTCCTTGGAAAACACCAGTTTATTCATTTTGGTGAAAGTGGTGAGGGGGGCAGCATGCTGAGGACCCTTTACAACTAAATAGTTGTGGGTGCCCCCAAAACCAAAGGCACAAGTCCCCTAACCCCTGCCCTCTGATGCACTAATAACAACTTTACAAACGTGGGCAAGGGGAGAGCCCCCTGTGGGAGGAGCTCCTCGGGGCCTCACCCCACACCAGTAATATACCTTATCACCTCTAAACTGTGCCACCCCTAATCTTAGTCACCAGGTCAATGGAAATAATCTCCAGGCCTCTGTTTGAGACGCTGTATCAGTTCATTTTCCCTTTCCACCTGAACTTCACCACACACACACACACACACACACACACACACACACACACAAAGCTAGATTAACAGTCTAACAGCAAACTCAGAGAGGGAGGCTCTTTTTCACCCCTCACCCCCACCCTGGGCTGGGTGAGAAGTCTCCCAACTTATTCCAGGGTGGGGAGTAAAAACGTAGCCCCCCTTCCTCATTAAATTATACACAGAGATTACTTGCAGAGGCTGGTTCTGCTTGCTTACTGGCTGTAGCTCCTAGTTTCTGGTTCCTTGTAAAACTTAGCTGGTTTAATACAAAAGAGAAGTAAACATTTCAGGAAATAAAAAATGTCGTATTGACTAGAGGCCTGCAGAAGACACTTCCACTGAATGGGCTTCCATGAAGTGATAACAAGCCAATAAAATGCCCAAGTAAAGCTCAACGGAGGGGAAAGATCTGATTTCTAACAGCTAATTCTCAATGGAATGGTCGAGAAACACACCAGTTAGTCAAAAGTCTGTGTGTTGACTTCTTACAAGTCACGCTTCATCAGAGGCCCGCCAGGTGTGGCCTTCAAGGGAGAGCCTCAGAGGGGTCTCCCCTGTGAACACAGGGTGAAAGGTGCCAGCACAGACCCGCAGCATGTACTCCTACAGGCGACCTATTTCACCGTGTGTCCCCCAGATTCTCAGCCCTAACGGACTCCCATCTCTGAGACTGGACGCGAGGAAACCAGTCCAGGAACTAGAGACGGAAGAGGCAGCCAGCCTGGTTCCCGGTGTCCCACCTGGTCCACGGCCTGAGGACTCACAGCTGGCCTGGAAATACCGGCCTTTGAGAAATTCATTGCCTTGCAGCCTTTTGGGCTGGGGCAGAGTCACTTCCCAGGATTGCACTGGGATGAAAATGGAAGCACAACAAAATCTGAGCATTGCTACAGAGCGTTTCTGGCAAGGGGCCCAGCGGATTTCCCAAGCAGACACTGGGAAGGTCTCCCAAGCCCACCTCGACTAGCACCTGCTGCTGCGGACAACGGTGCCTCCCTTGACACTCAGAGGCCCGCAACATCACACCTGTTCTCTCCACCTTCCCTGGGGGCTAGCAGGCCAGGTGCAGAAAGGGATGTCACTGAGTCTCCCCAACCCCGGTCAGGCACCCTTAACTCTATGGCAGTGAGGTCACAGGAGGAAGCAATGAGTTCACCTCCATCCTCTTTCTTCTCCTTTGTTCTCCACCTTCTAGATGATTCGACCTTTTCCTTCATGGGTAGACAATGCTGCAAGGGTACCATAGCTCATCCATCCCTCCCTCCCTCCCTTTAACAAATCTTTTGAAAACATGCACTACATTTAAAGCCCAGGTTGATCTCCCAACAGAAGCAAGGAGCTTATATACTAACTGAGGTTTTTTTTAAGATTTTATTTACTTATTCATAAGAATACACAGAGAGGAGAGAGAGAGGCAGAGACACAGGCAGAGGGAGAAGCAGGTTCCATGCAGGGAGCCCGATGTGGGACTCGATCCTGAGTCTCCAGGATCACGCCCTGGACTGAAGTCAGCACTAAACTGCTGAGCCACCCGGGCTGCTCCTAAATCAAGTTTTTTAAGTGAAAAGAAGAGTAAATGTGGTCTTGTCACTGCATTGAACATTCTCTGGCCTTGCCTTCCTCATCTGTAAAATGTGGGTATTGGTGGATATGAGCTTTAGAGACTCTCCCGGATCCAGCTCTGCCTTATGAGAACTACATACACTATGGAAAAAGCTCTTGTTTTTTTAATACCAAGAACTGAGGTTCAACTTCCTAATGGGATCATATACACGCCTGGTGTCTTTCAGCCAAGGAGACCTGAACTGTCTTTCAAATCATAGTTCACTCCTGGGAAAATGAATGACCAAGGGTCTGGGAGCAGCACAGTGGGACTCAAGGTTGGTGGCAGAATGATAGCAAGTCGAGTGTGAGACCAAGACAGCAGGTTTTTCCCAACCCCCGGGGTGGCCTGGAACCATGTGTCTGAGGGACTGCTACAATGCTGGTGCTCCTGCTCTGTGTGTCGGGACCACCTACAGGGCCAATAACCTCGATCCATGAAGTCAACAGTATGCCATTCCATGAAGTGCATGGTCTCAGGAGGGCCAGACATACAAAATCCCACATATCCAGCTGTTGAAATGGCAGGCAGTTGGTGCTCTGAATGGTTTTTTGTATTATGAAAGAATTCACATTTGGGTTTGGTTTGATTTCCTAAACAGTATGCTCCTCAATTCGTGAAAAATACATCTTTCCCCAGGCTGATTCTATGTGGCCAGGGAAAAATCCCTGCAGGGCCCACTGTGCACAACCTGCAATGCCCAGACCTTCCATAGAACCTTCCACCCCAAAGGCGTGACCACAACATGGTCTAGGAGTTCAAAGTTAATTCTGAATCACCTGCTGATGATCTGAAGTCTATACAAGTTTTTTCTACCAAAATATAAAATTCTTCCCATTAAATACCTCAAAACTCCTCCTTTAGCTAACTAAGTTGAAACCTGCCAAAATAAAACAAGCCTCGACAATCTTATCGATACCCCTAGGAGTATAAATAAACAACACAGAACTAATCTAATCTGTGACTACATTCGACCGTACATGCCAACAAAATCGGAGAAGTGACTTCAGCGCTTTAAGAACAAAAGCCCTGAAAGTGATTTATTTGACACCTGAAATGCAGCTCTCTAAAAGCAGCACCTGGTTAGTTTAATAACTTGTGAAACCCAAAGGCCAGGTAAACCCTAAGCTGTGCTTCTGTGATGCCTCCACATCGATCTCTCTTTTTCTCTATAGCTCCCCTTTGATAAAACAGTCATCTGAAGTGTTGGCTCTGTGCAGGACCACCTGTCTGCAAACTCAAATATCTAAGGGGGTCAAAGCCCTCAGGTGATGGAGTGCATCTTTTACTTTTCAGGTTAACATTTTGGTATCCAACCATTACGTTTGTGAGAATCTTGGGTATGAGATTATTTACGAGAATCTCAGGTATGAGGGGACCTGGGTGGTTCAGTGGTAGAGCGTCTGCCTTTGGCTCAGGTCGTGATCCCAGGGTCCTGGGATCGAGTTCCGTATTGGGCTCCCACAGGAAGCCTGCTTCTCCCTCTGCCTATGTCTCTGCCTCTCTCTTTGTGTCTCTCATGAATAATAAATAAAATCTTTTAAAAAGAGAGAGAGAGAGAATCTCAGGTATGGCATCGAGAATTGATGATGCTTTTTCCATGTGATAGGACAAAGAAGCACTCTTCAGGTAAAGAGAGGCAGATTGATTAACGGGTCTTAAGTAAAAGCACAAAGTTAAACATGCCCAGTTTCAGCCTCACTGTTTGAGAGCCACACTTTCAGACACCTTGACGCATACTTCACAGATGCTGAGTTTTACTTCAAAAGTCTAGAATTAAACAGCCCCAGACAGCCCCAGGTCTGCCTATACAGAACTAGACAGACCTCCAGGGGATCATCTTCATGCAACATGCACATTTTAAAAGGAGGAAACTGCACCACAGAGGTCGTCCTGGGGCCTCTTTCCCTCTCTGAGTCTTGGTTTCCTTCTCCCTAAACAGAGCAGAGTAACACCTGAACCTCACATGGATGACTCGGAGTCGTCCCAGATCGCAAGGGTCAAAGGAGCTGAGGCCATGTCAGAAAGATCCTCCCCACGGACACGGGAGAAAAGTGTGCCCCATCTAAGGCAGACACATGTGTCACCCGAACTCCAAACCACACAAATCTGAGCCTTCTGTAATCTCATCTAGAGAAGGATTTTCTATTTAAAAGTTCTCACCATTACATTCTTTTTTTGGTAAGTACCCCTCTAACACTTTTAGATTTTAACTCGGTTTACCCAAAATAAAAGTTTTATTCTTCTCAAAACCACATAAAACCATTTTAACCTTTTTTTAAAAATTCTTTTTAAGTAGGCTCCACACCCAACGTCGGGCTCAAATTCATGACCCTGAGATCGAGAGTCACATGCTCCACCGACTGAGCCAGCTAAGTACCCCCACATAAAACCACTTTAAATTGTTTGAATTTCTTACTCTGTGTATTAGTTTCTCTCTCTCTCTCTCTCTCTCTGTCTCTCACAAAAGCAAACCAAAACAAAAAAACACAGAACTACTCAATATTTTTTAGAAAGGAAAGGAAACGAAATTCCAAGGGCCCTTAAGAAATAGTAAGCACTGGTGAGGCTCAGTCGGTAAAGTCTCTCTCTGCCTTTGGCTCAGGTCATGATCCCAGGGTCCTGGGATCCAGGCTCGCACTGGGGTCCCTGCTCTGCAGAGTCTGCTTCTCCCTCTCCCTCTGCCGCTGCTCATGCTTGCTCTCTCGCAAATAAATAAATAAAACCTCAAAAAACGGCAAGCATTAAGAAGGGCAAGGATTTTGTATGATATTACTCTATGGATCCCCTAGGCAATTAGGCCAGGGTTTTGTTTTGCTTTCCGTACACATAATTGATAAGACAATTTTGGAAGAAATCAATAAATGCTACTTTTTAGAGTAAGATGCATGCATATCTTAACTCATGGCATTAAGCCTGGGGTTTCCTAATGGAATGACAGAGGGAAGGCAAGAAGTGCTGATGGGATTTTTAGTTGTCTTAAAGAACAAAAAGCAAGAACACCACCCTTGCTCAGTGCAATTCGCTTCTGTTCAGATGGCAGAGACCAGTTAGTGTGAGCGTGGCTAAGTTAAGCCCTGGGACACAAGGCATATAATACAATCACTTCTGAGCCAATTTCGAGCATCTGATCCTTTATGAACAGACAGGTATGAAGCCTGGGAGCCCTCTCCTTCAGGGACAGGCCTCTGTGTCAGGCTGTCAGAAGCAAAAAGCCTACACTGTGGGTGTTTCTGAGGCTGTCTGCACAGCTCCTGCTGGTGGAAGCAAGGGAGGAGACCAGCCTTCCCAGCACATTTCCACCAGTGAAAAGGCTGCTGCTGATGTGCATAATCTAAATGGCTAAAGAATCTGCAGAGTGCACTCCCAAGCTACCTGCTTTTCACTTTGTCTGCAACCACAGGGAGGGCTTTGGGATTCCGGTCCGCAGGCCCCTGGGGCTTCCACCCATGATGAGTGGGAGAGACCCAGCTTCAGGCTTCCCTGGACTGTGGCCACGGCCAGCACAGCTCCCCACAGTCACTCCTCCGCAGAAAGAGAGGAGGCGCCACACAAAGCACGACAGGGTTAACTCTGAGGAAAGGTGGGTTCTCAGTGTGGGGCTGGGACAGGGGCACTTGGTGACTGGCAGGCTGAACGTGTCATTTCAAATCTGTGAGCCAGAGTGGGTGTTAGTGTGTGTGTGAGAATATGTGAGGGTGTGTGTGAGGGGAACGTGCAGGAGTCAGTGTGAATGTATGTGTAAGCATGTGTGAGGGTGAATGTATATGAGGGGGAACGTGTGTGAGCAGAAGTGTGTGTGGGGGGAACATGCATGAGGGGGAGTGTGTATGAGGGTATCTGTGAGCACTGAGGGTAAATGTGGGAGTGTGAGGTCGTGAGAAATGAGTGTGAGCACTTGAGTGCACTATGAGAGCAAACACATAAGAGTGAATGAGTGAGTGTGATCACGTGTGAGCATGAACATGAGGGTGTGTGAGCATGTGAACGTGGGAAGATAAGGCTTGTGAGCACTTAAATGTGAACATGAACATGTGAGTGTGTGAATATGTGAGTGTGAGCATATGTGAGGGTGACCAGGTGGGGGTGTGTGAGTATGTGAGTGTGAGTGTATGTCAGTGTATGAGTGGGTGAGTGTGAGCATGTATGAGTGTGTGAGTATGTGGATGTGAGCGAGCGTGAGGATGACAGGTGTGTGTATGTGTGTGTGTGTGCAGGTAAGTGTGGATGGAGCGTGCGTGAGTCTGAAGGGCTGAGAATTGTGCACCCGCAGTGGACTGCAGCCCTCCAGGCAGAAGCAACAGAGTCCCCAGAAGAGAAGGGGTTCCTCAGACAGCACCCGCTCGGGTTTATCTATAAAGCACTGAGAGCACAGCCAAAAGGCCCAGTTGATCAAGATGTCTGGCCTTCTGTAGACAAAATAGCAATATCAGGTAATCACAGATAAGGTTCCACCATAACAATCTATACAAGAAAAAGAAAACCCACCTTATCGTGCAAGCATTCACCCAAAAGCTGAAAAGTCCCTAAGATCCCATAATTTCCAGTTGGCTGCCCACCCTTCCCCCACACACTCCCTCCCCACTGGCCCCTCCCCACCGGCCTCACGTGACTCAGAGTGAAGCTGGAGGGGATTTTTTCCTGGCTCTCCTCTGTGGGTGTCTGAAAACCTTTGGCAAGGTGGGAAGGAGGCTGGATACCAGGCAGGCCTCCTTTTTAAATTTTCATTTTAATTAATTTATTTTTAAATGTGGGGCTTGAACTCAGGACCCTGGGATCAAGACCTGAGCTGAGCTCAGGAGTAGGAGGCTCAACTGTCAGACCCTGCCCGCCACCACCACCTCCCCCCCGTCGCCTCACCTCTACCTGGGGACCTGTCTGCTAACAGAACACCACTCAACCATCTGACCTCTCAGTTGGCATCCCTCTGGCAAATGAAAAAAAAATTAGCACCCGTCATTATTGATCTCCCCTTTAGCTGACTTCCTGACAACAGTCCTTTTCACACACCGGGACACAGAAGCTGTTTTGAGAAACAGCTAATAGGAGCTGCTAATCCACCACTAGAAAGGCCCAGTGGAAAGCTGGAGAACAAGTTAAAGCAACTTTGGCCGTGCCAGTGACACTTCTGGGTTTTAAAAGCCAAGGGGAAGAGTGGAACGGAGGACCATCCCCTCCACTAGGCCTGTAATTGCCGGCACCAAGGTAGAGAGATGTGAGTCCCACCTGCCAGGAGCAGCACTTTACAGCTTGTCCACCTCTTTCCAGGTGTGCCATCCCTCCCCCAAAGTTGGAGTCCCGTGCCCGCAAGCCCTGGCCTGCCACAAAACGCCAGGGTGATGGGGCCCGATTTTGCATACACATTTGCCTCCCCTATTGTTGGCAGCAAGCGGAGTCTCAGGAAAAGCAACGCCTGGTCTTCAAAAATTCAGACTGTGATGAGTTAAGTGGGAGTCAAGAAGAGGGGCGTGCTTTGAGGTCCAAAATACCTTCGAGAAGGATGCAGAGTAGAAGCTTAAAGTTCTGAGTGGCCGTGGTCAGAGATACTGGGGGACGATGAACAGTATTTGATCTTCGAGATGAAGTCAGAAGGCTACCTACTACGATAAAAGGCAGACTTTCCCCCAGGGTAGCACAAGAACCGCCCCCTCCCCCAACCCCCTTGCGCACTGAACTAGGAAATTCCCCATACTCTGGAAAAGTCAGAGAAAGTCCGGACCTTTTCAGAAGTGCTAGCTTCAACTTCAACGTCTTCTGTAAAACACTGATCCTCCTCAGAGTGAAAACAGCCTGCAACTGAGATTCACTACGTAATAGAAATAAACTCCTGTCTACTGCCATGACCAGAATAAGATGTCAGTATGATCAATCAGAACAAATGCACTTGAAGGGCGCCTGGTGGCTCAGTCAGTTGAGCATCTGCCTTCAGTTCAGGTCATGATCTCGGGGTCCTGGGATCAATTTCCGCATCAGGCTCCCTGCTTATCGGGGAGTCTGAGTCTCCCTCTCCCTCTGCCCCTACCCTCACTTGTTCTCTCTCACTCTCTCTCTCTCAGATAAAAAAAAAAAAAAAAAAAAATCTTAAAACAAACAAAATGCATTTGAAAACATACCTGAGAAGTACCAATACCAGCCAATAAGCATAAGCACATGCATTAGGAGCTATCTACCCTAGACGGATCACCCAGTGCCTCGCTCAGGCATACAACCCAGTATAACATTCTGTTATTTTAAAAAATTGTCTGCGTAGCTCAAAGCATGAGTTTTGTTTTTAATTCATACATCAAACTGTATCTTGGTTACACAGATCCCACAAATACTGCAATGTCCTGACTTAACCACCTGAGGCTGGGTGGTTCTTCACCCAGTCCACGGGCCACAAGCATATCTACAGGTTTCGGAGCCCTGTCACAGAATCACATGGCTCATTTTCCTGGTCTATTAGTAGAAGCAGAGGTAACTGGATGACCTTGTCAGTTTTCCTTCGCCCAAACGTATCACACAATTAAGTGTTTCGCTTGATCAGACAAAAGCTATGCTCAGCAGCTCTGTTCATTATCTTCGAGGATTAATCGGGAAGCTTCTGGTAACACTCATGTATACTATCTCCCCGAGAAGTGAGTGGTGACCTGACAGGGAGGTCCCGTAAAATACTGTTTTTTATGACGTACATGGAAGTAGCCATCGAAGTGACTCAATTCACTATCCAAGCTACAGAGTGCATGGCCAGTGTGTAGGTACCTCCCCAGCAAACACCCCAGGAGAGGATCCTTGGTAAGTGGAGACTGCCCCAGGGCCCTGATCAGAGTCCTCTGGACTCAGTAGAGAGGACAAACAAGAGGGGCATGCAAATGAGTTGAGGGAAAATCTCAGAATGAGACTTACCACTCTGGGCTTCTGCTGGTCCAGGGTATGCAGGAAGGCAGAGTTGGGATCCAGGCAGCGCTCAGGGTCACTGGAGATGTCCTCCTCCGAGTCTTCGTAGGAGGAGGAGAAGCCAGTGGAGGAGGCAGAGGAAGAGGACAGCTTCCTCAGCGGCAGGCTACCCCGAGGGCTTCCCTGTGGGTCCTCCAAGGTCCCGTCCTCCTGGGCACCCATGTCGGTAATGATGACAGCAGGTATACTGCTGGGGCTGCATGCCTCTTTCAGGGAAGGCTGGTCCTTCTGATCTGGGGAGAGCAGCTCAGGGCTGGGCTGGGTGGCTCTGTCCTGCTGGGGGCTTCCCCAAGGGCCTTCCGAGGGTACCCCTGTGCCACACGTCCAGGCCAGATGGGCTGCCTCCACCGGCTCGGCCACCGTGTCCCCTGAAAGGCACGGAGGTTCTTTCGGATCTTTTGCGGTTTCCCAGGAAGGCAAAGGCTCCAGCATTCCACCGGAGGCAATTCCAGCCTCCACCTCCCGGGTGGAGGCCCCTGAGCGGAGGTCCCCGAGCAAGCCCAGGGTGGTCGTGGGCGTCAGAGATCCTTCATCCGCCCCCCTGGAGTGCTGCGGGGGCTCCCCAACCACCGGGGCCCCACCCCGGGTCACCTCGGGGCCTCCGGAGGAGCCCGGGTCTGGGAGTGGCCTGACCCGGCTCTCAGAAAGCTGCGAGGGTGCGTTCACAGTCCCGTCCTCGGGCCTTCTGGCTTCAGGCGCCCCGGAGCCCCGCACGCCACCGCCACTGCCACCGCCACCGCCACGGCCACCGCCACCGCCACCAGGCGGATCTTTTTTCCCCATCTTCCCGGGGGGCTCTCCGCTGAGGGGCCCGCCCCTCTCCGGGGCCAGGCTTGTGGCGCTGCCCAGAGGCTGCCACTGACTCTGCACCGGGGGCTCCCTCGGCCGCTCGGGGAGGCCAGGGTCGTGTGCATGGTGTGGCCCACTGGCTGTGGCTCCCGCTGCCACCTCTGCGGCCATCGCTAAGTGGACGCCGGGCAGCCCCGACGGGGGAGCCGGGCAGCTGCGTGTTCCCGAGGGCGGAGAGACCCTCTCGTCAGTTTCCATAAGCCTGGGTGAGCCACAGTGGGGTCTGGCGGGGCTCCCCTTCTCCATTCTTGCAGAAGCTGCTGCACCCCGCGCCCCTGGTTCCGACAGGGCGGCCGGGCCAGGAAGAGGGGCCGCCCCCTCGCCGCCCTCGGAGAGGCACAGGCCGGGCGCCCTTCCTCTCCGGCCAGGGCCGGCCTCCGACGTCTCCGGACATTGGTCCCCCCACGACTTTGTCCTGCGTTCCTCGCTCTGGGCCAGGGCCCTCCCTGGGGGCTGGCTGCTGCTGCGGAGGGGGCACGGGGAGGGCGAGCGAGCCCTGCCCAAACGCGGGCTGCGGGGCGCCAGGGCGGCGGAGCTCTGCGCCTGGATGTGCGCCTCGAACAGGCCCACTTTCTGGTTCACCTGCACGTTCTGCAGCTCGCGCTGCAGGATTCGCAGCTTCCTCTGGGCCTCCTCGGGCCCCGGGGGCGAGAGGGACGCGGCGGTCACCGCCTGCTGCCCGTCCCCCGGCGGGCGGCCCGCCCGACTCGGGCTGCTCAGGCTGCCCGCGCCGCCGCCGCCGCCGCCGCCGCCGCCGCTCAGCCTGCGCCGGCCGCTCCGCCAGCCCCCGGGGCTCCCGGGCTCCTCGGGCGACGACGACTCGGCTGGGGGGAAGAGGAAGGAGGCGCCTCTCCCGGGGCTGAACACGCTGCCGGGGCTCAGCACGGCCCTCGCGGGCGGCGGGGGCGTCTCGCTGCCGCTGGGCCGGGGCCCGCCGCTCTTCACCTGCTCGGCGCTATTCATGATCACCAGGCTGTTGAGCGCATAGCAGTACACAGCCATAGTACTGGGTCCGCCGCGGCTCCCGCGCGGGCTCCGCCGCCGGCGCCTCCTCCTCGCGCGGCTCCCGGCTCAGCCCCGGAGGCCCGGCGGCCGCGGCTGGGCGCGCCGAGGCGGGGGCATGGCCGGGGCTGCGGGCGGGGGGCTCCGCCGAGGGCCCAGCCCCCGCCCAGAGCTCCATACACTACAGCGCCGCTGTGGAGACACAAGGACGACAGTCAGGACGGGAGGGGCGAGGGCAGGGGCGAGGGGCGGCGGGCGCTGCGCTGTCGGGGGTCGCCGCCGCGGGACGTCGGGGCCCCCGGGGGTGCGCGGCGGCGTGTCGCGGGCGCTCCCCGCCCCCAGGCCGTGGTGCGCTTGGAGGGGGTCCCCACAACGTCCTAACAGTAACCGTTCCCCCCCGAGCCACACGGGCGGGCGGGCGGGCGGGGGCCCGCGGACGGCGGCTCGGCTTCTCCGGCTTCTCCGGCTTCTCCGGCTTCTCCGCACGCTGCGCGCGGGCGCGGCGGACCCGGATGCCTCCGAGGGTGCGGACGGCCGGTCCGCCCTGTGCGGGGCTCCTCGGCCCGAGCAAACCGGGCTACGGACGGGAGAAAGGGCAACGCTCCCCGGGGCCGCAGCATCCGCCGCTCCACCCTCCCGGGCCCCAGGGACTCTCTCGGGGGGAACCCGAGCGGGACCAGCCTCCCCAGCTACCTGCGCCGGGCTGCAGGGGGACGCCTGCGCGCCGGCCGTTAACCCGCCCGGGCCCGGGCTCGGGGCTGGGCCCCTCGGCCTACGAAGGCCTGGGTGCACCGCAGGGCCGCCGCCAAGGCAGTCTCCAGCGCTGGCCTCGTCGCCTGCCCCCAAACAAGTGTGTTTTGGGAGTGTGGGCGCGCCTGCGCGCGCCCGGGGCCGAGGCGCTGCACGTCCCCGGTACCGGAACCAATACTCGCCGCCCCTGCCGCCGCCCCCCGTGGAGGGGTGTGTGTGTGTGTGTGTGTGTGTGTGTGTGTGGACGCGCACGGGGAGGCGGCCCTCCGCACGCCCTGTCCGAGGACGCGGCTGGGACCCGCGCGCCCGCAGCCCGGAGGGAGCCCCGGCTCCGCACCCCTCCCGCCGCCGCGCTCCAGGGCCCGGCCGTCCGCATCCCGGGCGGGCAGCCTCGCCCGGCGCCAGCCCAGCGGCCCGGCCCCCGAGCCCAGGACGCCCGGAGCGCGCGGGGAAGGCGGAGGCCGGGGGTGGCGGCCGCCCGGGAGGGCCAGCGGGGGGGGGGGGCGCCCCGAGCCCGTGCCCCCTCCCGTCCCGCGCCCCGGCTCCCGCCACCCTCCCAGCTCACACCCGCTCCGCGTCCCCGAAGCCCACCGCTCCGCGCCCTCCCGACCCCGGGGCGCCCAGGCTGGCTCGGGGCACGGCCCGGCAGGGGAAGAGAGGGCGCGCGGGCAGGAGCCGCGAGAAAGCCGCCAAACTTACCTGCAAGGTCTCCGCTGCCCGGGCCCGTGCAGACTCTACGGCCCAGGGACGCAGACCTCGGAGGAACAAGATGGCTTGAAAAGTGAAAAAGCTCACGGTCGACCTCCCCAGCGAGCTACGGAAGACAAGAAGGGGGGGCGCGATGGCCGGGCGACTGCTCCCGGGCAGGGGCCGCCCCGCACGCCCGGCTCGGCCGCGCAGATCCCCCCTGTCACTGTCCGCTCCGGCTACTTCAGTGTTTGTTCAATGTGCGATTTAAAAAAAATGTGGGGGGGTGGGGAGGGAGGAGGGAGAGAGGCGGGGGCTTGGGGGAGGAAAGCAGGAAGGAAGTTGTGAGCCCGTCTGGGGTTGAACTCAGCGGAACAAGTTTTTCTTTTCTTCTTTTTTTTTTTTTTTTTCTATTGCTTGGCAAGACCGAGGGAGGGAAACACTTAAAAAAAAAAAAAAAAGTTTCCATTGTTAGCTAACAACAAAAAAAAAGTCTTTTAACTTCTGCGGGTTAAAGATACACGATTCATTTTCCACCCCTCCACCGAGCCTTGCTGATGTCTTGCTTATTTTTGAAAAATGTTTTTAATAAAGTTTTGAGTGTGCGTTTAAGCAAAGCAAATCGTGGGGACCTGTTTAGCCTTTAAAACCGGCTCAAATCGTGTATCCACCGTGTGGTGTGTGTTCTCATATACAAATATGCAAATTCGAAATAGGTACTTTGTGGGCGCCTCCTTGCAAAGCTGCAGATTTTAAATGCATCGTGTAGTATTTTGGAAGATTGTTGGGCTGTGAGCTGTTGATGGTTTTGCAGAGCGATTGCTAGTTGTATAAACATGCCTGGACCTTGCATACTTATCTCTTACTAAATGCGCACAGCAAGTGTGACATTGGCATATTTTTGTACTTCATGTTCAGTTATTTTAAGAAAAGGGGGATTCCTGAAACTAAGAAAGCCTGAGACCCTTCAGTCTCTTGTAGCTGGATCATTTTAGAGAGCCTTCCCCCCCCCCACACACACACACCATCAACAATAAAAAGGGGGTGAGGACAGGGGAGCAAACCCCCTTTGAGCTCTGGTGCTGCAAGTGTGTTTTTCATAATGCTCTAAATCCTAAACTACAGCATTTAGTAGAAAGAGTGAAAACACAGCTGCCAGGCTCCCGAGATTTAAAAATCTAAAGCCTGAATCAGTCCTTACATTCCTCTTAGGTAAAATTTAGATGGAAATTTTGACCTTGTTTGTAGCAAATGCATCTCTTGCTTGTTTATGGAACAATATTGTTCAAGTGAGCAAAGCAGCCTGCTGCTCAATCAGTAAAAGACTCATGTCAAATCTGAAACCAAGAGCACTTTCAGCTAAGAATTTCTGGGAATCAGACATTTTGAGTCCTTTCTAATTTTTTTTCTCCAAATATGCCATGAAAGGATGGAGCCTAGTTACTCTCCCACCCACGATGGGGCTAACTAAAAGGAGCCCAGGCTTTATTCAGGTGTTGAGTGGGGATCTGGGCAGTTGCTAGGGCAGGGACCTCAGGCCTATCCTTGACCCTAATTCCCTAGTGGCAAGAAAGAGGAGCTGCCAGTTCCCAGGAGACCCATTCTATGGACTTCATTTCTGACTGTTCCGGAAGATGCAAACCCCCATATCAGGTGTCATTGCTAGGGAAGACCTAGAAATGCATACAGTGAACATGGAAATTTAGCTTCGCAGCCCCTGGGAAATCTCACTGTCACCTCACAGCTAGAGACGTCAGCAACCTTTCCCAGAACTGAGAAATTCAGGCTTCTGGAATGTATAATTAGCCTGAAGAATTTTTGCTCAGAAAGGAGCCAGAACCCGGTCAGAGGTGGCACACAGAAGGAATTGGGCTGGAGGTAGAGCCAGATGACAATTCTGGCAGTCTAAAGTTCTACCTGCACTACCAAGAGCACAATGAATGGCGAAAAGATGGAGCAAAACCTGTACCTGGAAGTCAGCACAGTCGACTTGCCTCCTGAAGCAGAATCTAGCTGTCTTCCATGATGTTGAATGAACATAGGGGGTTGGGGTGCTGGGTGGCTCAGGCAGTTAAATGCCTGCCTTCTGCTCACATCATGATCCCGGGGTAGTAGGATCGGTAGTAGGATCGAGCCCCACATCTGGCTCCCTGCTCCGCAGGGAGTCTGCTTCTCCCTCTCCCTCTGCCTCTGCCTGCCAGTCCACATGCTTGAGCTCTCTCTCTCTCTCTCTCTCTCTCTCTCTGTCAAATGAATAAATAAAATCTTAAAAAAAAGAAAAGGATGGGGGATCCCTGGGTGGCTCAGCGATTTAGCACCTGCCTTCAGCCCAGGGTGTAATCTGGAGTCCCGAGATCGAGTCCCGCATCAGGCTTCCTACATGGGGCCTGCTTCTCCCTCTGACTGTGTCTCTACCTCTCTCTTTCTCTGTGTCTCTCATGAACAAATAATAAAATAAAATCTTAAAACAAAAGAATGAACATAGGGGGAAAATATTATATAGCACTTCTTATTAGTCAGGCACTGATTATACATTCTAATCTTCAGAACCCTATGAACTAGCTACTCTGATTATCCCCATTTTGCATATGAAAAAAATAAGGCACAGTAATCTACCCCCAAAGCCCATAGCTGGCAAGTCGCAAGGCTTGAATTTGAACCTGCACAGTCTGGATCTAACATCAGTGCTTGTGACTATTTCTCCATATCCTTTACTAGATACCTACAACGATAGGGAAACGATAGGGAAAGTTTGCCTAGCTTTTCCAGGGTTTCCATTTTCCCACTTTTGAGATGGAATTTTAAATATCATAGCTATGAAACTAAGAACAGAAAGGGAATTTCCTCAACTTGACAAAGGGCATCTCTGAAGAAACCTACAGCTAACATCATACTTAGTGGTGAAAGGCTGAACGCTGGCCCCATAGGGTCAGGAGCAGTTAAGATGTCTGTTCTTACCACTCCCATTCAATATGGTACTGGAAGTCCTACTCAGTTAGATGAGAAACAGAAATAAAAGGCATCCAGATTGAAAAGCAAAAAGCAAAACTCTATCTACAGTTGTTACGATTATTTATGTGGAAAATCCTACGGAGTCCACAATAGAGCTCTAGGACTAGTAGGTAAGTGAGTTTAGCGAGTATATTAATTTGCTAGGACTGTGGCAACAAAGTGCCATGGACTGAGTGGCATAAACAAAAGAAACCTATTTGCTCACAATTCTGGAGGCAAGAAGTCTGAGATCAGGATGATGGCAGGTCTGGCTTCTTCTGAGGCCTCTCTTCTTGGCCATCTTCTCCCTGTGTCTTCACATGGTCTTCCCTGTGTCTGTATCCCACTCTCCTCTTCTGATGAGACATCAGTCATATTGGATTAGGGCCCACCCAATTTTACCTAAATTACCTCTTTAAAGACCCTACTTCCAAATATAGCTACATTCTGAGGTACTAGGAATTAGAAGTTCAACACACAGGGGTAGACCCGGTGCTCAGTGGTTTAGCGCCGCCTTCAGCCCAGGGCATGATCCTGGAGGCCTGGGATCAAGTCCCACGTCGGGCTCCCTGCTTGAAGCCTGCTTCTCCCTCTGCCCGTGTCTCTGCCTCTCTCTCTCTCTCATGAATAAATAAATAAAATCTTTAAAGAAAAAAAGAGAAGTTCAACACATACATTTTGAGGGCACCTAATTCAGCCCATGACAGCCGTAACAGATCAAGACTTCACAATCATGTGTCCCTAGATTAGCCATGAAAAATCAGAAATCAAAATTTGAAAGAATAATACTTATACTAACAACAGGAACTATGAAATACGCAGGAATGACCATGGTAGAAGAAGTGTGATACCGCAGAATTAAATTTACAGAACACCACCGATGAAATTCCAAGGCCTTAAAAGAACAGAGAGATACTCCACGTGCATGAGCTGGAGGACTCAGGATTGTGACAATGTCAGTTCTCCCCAAATTAATCTACAGATTCAGTGCAATCCTGATCGATATCTTCCCAGAGGTTTTTTATTTTTGTAGAAACTGACAATCTGATTTATAGCTTCCAAGGGAGATACAGAGGATCTGGATTCAACGAAACAGCTGTGTAAAAGAACAACGTGGAATGACTACCACTCTCTGGTTTCAGGACTTATTATAAAGCTGTCTTCCCAAGACAGCATGATGTTGGCATAAAGTTAGACAAACAGACAAATGTGACAGAATGTGTAGTCAGAAATAGGTACACAAAAGTGGAGAAAAGAGTCTTTTGACAAATAACAGTGTAACAACTGGATATCCATATGAAATTCCACAATGGTACAAGTCCAGATTTTGTACCATATACAAAATTAACTCAAAATGACTTATAGATCTAAGTTTTATACTTAGATACTAGAACCATAAAACTTTTATAAGAAAATATAAGAGAAAATCTTTGGGATCTTCGGTTGAGCAAATATTTCTTAGGAAACTGAAGCATGATCCACAAGAAAAAAAGTTGGCAAATTGGATTACATTAAAATTAAACCCTCTTCTTGAAACAAGTGAAAAGACAAGCTACAGACTGGAAGACAATATATGCAAAATGTATATTTGAAGATTGATTTATTTATTTTAGAGAGAGAGAGAGAGCAAGCAGGGAAGGGGCAAGAGGGAGAGGGAATCCCTAAGTAGACTCCCCACTGAGCAAGGAGCTGGATCAGGGGCTTGATCCCAGGACCCTGAGATCACAACCTGAGCTGAAATCAACAGTCAGCTGCTCAACTGACTGTGCCACTCAGATGCCCTGCTAAGTGTATATTTGATTAAAGTCATACTATATAGAATATATATAGAACTCTTAAAACTCAATAATCAGAGAATGTAAAAAATGGGCAGAAATCTGGGCTGACCCTTCATCCAAGGAGGTATGGAAGTGGCAAATGTGCATTGAAAATATATTCAACATTAGTAGTCAATAGGGAAATGTGATTTAAACCACAATGAAACACCCTTACATGCCTATTTTAAAAACATACCTGGTGAGGATGTAGAGGAAGTGAGTTCTCATATGCTGCTGGTGGGAATATCAGTGACATTGCCACTTTGGAAAACAGTTGGAGAGTTTCTTCAGGGGCTAAACATACAGCGGCGCCTGGGTGGCTCAGTTGGTTAAACATCCCGCTCTTGATTTTAGTTCAGATCATAATCTCAGGGTCGTGAGATCAAGCTCTGCATGGGATTCTGTGCTTAGAGAGGAGTCAGCTTGAGATTCTCTCTCCCTCTGTCTCTGCCCCTCCACCAGCTTCCTCACCTCACTCTCTCTCTTAATAAATGAGAGAAATGAAAGGCATATGCCCATATAACGGTTTGTACACAAGTATTCATAGCAGCTTTCTTTGGATTGGCCAAAAACTGAGAAATAGCCCAAATATCTGTCAACATGTGAAAGAATAAGCAGGTTGTGGCCAATCTAGGCACTGGACTGTCCTACTCGTGGACAAAAAGAAATAAACTGTTGATACACACATGGCATGGGTGAGTCTCAACATGATCACGCTGAGTGAAAGGAGCTGGGCAAAACAGAGTACCCATTGTATGATTGTATCTGTGGAAAATTCTAGAAAACACCAACAAATCTATAATAACAGAAAGCAGATTGTTGGCTGCCCGAAAATGGAGGGCTGTGGGAGCCGCAGGAGACAGGGAAGACAGAGGGCACATGAAAAGTTTTGGAGGTGATGGCTATGTTCACCATCTTGGTTGCCCGGATGATTTCACAAGTGAAAACTTTTCCAATAATAAAGTGACAAATGGGATCCCTGGGTGGCGCAGCGGTTTGGCGCCTGCCTTTGGCCCAGGGCGCGATCCTGGAGATCCGGGATCGAATCCCACGTCGGGCTCCCAGTGCGTGGAGCCTGCTTCTCTCTCTGCCTGTGTCTCTGCCTCTCTCTCTCTCTCTGTGACTATCATAAATAAATAAAGAAAAAATATTTAAAAAAAAAATAAAGTGACAAATATGTGCACTTGAATCGTGTATGAACATAACTCAATCAGTATGATTTTTAAAAAACATAGCTGTGAGTAGGTACAGCCTTTGATGAGGATGTTATGAGCCTCATTCTAGTGCCAAGCACAGTGCCAGAGACAGAATATCTCCCATGGGTAAAACATTAAATCATTGATGCTCTCATAAAATTTCACGGAACAACTCTGTGTTCCCCATCCCCATCATCTATGACTCTGTAAAATTATTTGATGCTCTGTGTAATCATCTTCAATATCCCCATCTACCAGATGGTGAGCTCTTCCAGGAAAGAGCCTTGATCTATATATCTCTAGCCTTAGGGCTTAGCCACACAAAGAGTAACTATACACGTTAATTAAATCAAAGCAATAGATGAATCAAGCAGCCAATCAAATCACTATGCAAAAAAAAAAAAAAAAAGGAATCAGCACCACTAAGAAGGGTGCCCTTTCCCCTTCTCAGACAGTGGGAAGTCCTTCCCACCATGGAGCTTGGCTGGGGGGGACAAGCAGGGGAAGGGACTTCCCTTTACCAGGACTTAGTGGATTTAAGAATGTGCCGCATGCATGCAGAGATTCGATAAAGCATTGTTCTACAATGAGCTTCTTTTGCACCCAGAGATCCTCCTTTCTGTGCCAACAGTGCTGTGATCCCCTGACAACAACAGTGATGGAGGGCTCTGGGGCCTCTGAGCATTTTCTCTGTTCTAGCCAGAAACTCTGAACTCTAATGATATCCAGTTGGCTATGCCCACACTCAGGCATGTGAAATGACATAAGAGATGCCTGTTCGAAGCTCACATGCCCTTCCAAGTGAGTCTGCCTGCCTCGCTCCTTGTTAGAAATGCTGGTGTTAAAAGATCACTCTGGGGATCCCTGGGTGGCTCAGTGGTTTGGCACCTGCCTTCAGCCCGGGGCGTGATCCTGAACACCTGGGATCGAGTCCCACGTCGGGCTCCCTGCATGGAGCCTGCTTCTCCCTCTGCCTGTGTCTCTGCCTCTCTCTTTCTCTGTGTCTTTCATGAATAAATAAATAAAATCTTAAAAAAAAAAAAAACACTCTGGGCTCCTAGCTAATTAGACTAAGGGGCATGAGTCCCACACACAGTGAACCACAGGCTGGCTGATGACCAGGCGTGAAAATGCAAGGCCTCTCATGGAATCTTGGAATCCTTACTCCAAGAGCTCGGCAGAAAGACCAAGAGGTGAACCTGGTAAAGCAGGGGCTGAGAGGGAGGGATCAGAAATGAGCAAAGGGTGTCTGGGTGAGCAGAAGGATGGACGGAATGGTCACGTCCCGATCAGAGAACACGGCGCCTGGAACAGCAGTGGGCAGAGAGAGGCAGAGTGTTGCCTCACTTGTTGGGGACCTCCCAGACCTCATTCCCACAAAGCTGGCAGGTTCTGTGTCGGCCCCATATTATGTGAGCAGGCATAGTGTTTCCGTGAACAACCCCATCTTCCCCTGGCCGCCTAGTACTTTGCCTTACATCAATGTTTATTCATAATTAATTCCTTAGTCTTTACAAAATACAATTAAAATTTTTTTAAGATTTTTTTTTTTTTTTTTTTTTTTTTTTTTTTTTTGAGACAGAGAGAGAGAGAGTAAGCACAAGCAGGGGGAGAGGCAGAGGGAGGAGCAGACTCCTCCTTGAGCAGGGAGCCTCCATCCCAGGACCCAGGGATCATGACCTGAGCCGACAGCAGATGCTTAACAGACTGAGCCACCCAGTGGCCCCTAAAAAATAGTGTTTTTGAAAAGACAGCTTTATTTATTTTAAATGCATACACACAGAGTCTTGCTGCCCTCTGCCACTACCAATCCATGTCAGCATCTGGAAGGGCAAAATGCAAATAGCAATTACTATGATTCTAGGTTGATATGAAGAAGAAAGATTTTATTTTATTTCTATTTATTTATTTTGAGAAAGAGAGAGAGCAAGCAAGCACGTGAGCATTGGCGGACTGCAGAGAAGAGGAAGAGACTCTCAAGTGGCCTCCCCACTGAACGTAGAGCCAGACATGGGCTCGATCTCATGACCCTGAGATCACGCCCTGATATCAAGAATCAGATGCTTAACCAACTGAGCCACCCAGGTGCCCCCAGGAAAGATTTTACTGTAATACCCTGCGGTCCTAGCTAGGTGTCTTCCCGAACACACTCCATAGCATCGGGGGTTCCCTGTGTTAACAACTTCTTCATTCCTTCCTTCCTGAAACATTTACTAACCACCCAGTCCTCACTACACACTCTGGTGGAATCTGCTACCTTTTGTCTCCCTCCCTTGGAGGGAGGGAATAATGAAGCCTCGTTCCAATTTGCATCTGCAGTGCCCGATGTTAAGAAGGCTGATAAATATTTCTTGAATGTTTGATGTCTGCTACTCAGGCGAGGGGAACAAACAGGATTTTCTAAGTTTCCTAAATCCAGATATTCGGAGTGGGGCTGGGAAGAGGAAACCATGCTGACTGGAAATGTCCCTTCAGCAAAGCACAGAAGGGCACAGGTACCCTCCATCTCCATGGGACACTGAAAAAATGATCTCGTTTCAAACTGACTTCCCAACCCCTCGAGTAACAGATTTCTGTGCAGTTGGACTGGCTGTGACCCAAGCATGGAGACCCAAAACCATGGATCAACCATTATCTGAGCCAGTGGTTTATTCATATGTATATATATATTTTCCAGTCTGGAATCAACCATGAACTGATGAGATAGACTGAAAAGATGTACTCCTGCTTTTCATATCTAAACGCGAACCTAGCCAACGCTCATGTTGAAATGTGGTGTCAACACCTCTTTTAAATTTAAACCGAGTAATTTGCTATTGGTTTTAGATATTGGCTGTATGGTATTCACTACACACGCTCCTTCTCCAAGGATCCCCTCCCACATGCGGGGCCTGACTGTGACTTAAAGCCTGCTCTTAGGGCTCCTGCTTAGACAGGGAAGCAGTCAGGAACAGTGTCTCCACCTTTTCCCTTCCTCTTTCTCTGGATAACTAGATTTGTGTGACATCTGTGCTCCCCTCCCCACCTGGGACAAAAATAAGTGGTGAGAAAAAAATGTTTTAAGATTTTATTAATTTTAATTTTTTAGAAGATTTTATTTATTCATGAGAGACACAGACAGAGGGAGAAGCAGGATCCCTGCAGGGACCCAGATGCAGAACTCGATCCCAGGACCCCAGGATTACAACCAGAGCCGAAGGCAGATGCTTAACTGACTGAGCCTCCCAGGTACCCTAAAGGTTTTCTTTTTAATTCATCTCTACACTCAGTATGGAGGGGAGGGCTTTAACTCACACCCCAACACCCAACACACACACTCTACCAACTGAGCCACCAAGGCACCCCGTTACATGAAATTTAGAAACCGTTTTCTCTGTGGTTAGGTTATCAAGTCTTGTGTCTGAGTGGTCACAATCAGCATGCCCAGGAGAGCTGGGAGGGTCTTTGAATCAAGCCTGTTCCACCATTTAATATTTTAGGAACAGGAAGGAGGTGTAGTTTTCATGCCAGGTCTTTAAGAACAAAGTCTCAGGAGAGGTTACTCTGCAGCCTTCTAACACAGACTAGGTGGCTGTTTCCAGCAGAAAGAGGAAGTCTCTTGGGCCCTCTGCTTGTCCCTTATGGTGAAGGGACAGTGTCAACAACATGAGATTGTATCTCTAGTGCTTGCAGACCTCCCTGCATTAACACTTCATGTATCTATGGAGCTTGTCCTGTGCCCCATGGCCATGGTCTGTTTAGCTATCCTCTGCCCCTGGAAAGCCTCATCTCAGCCTTGGGTTTATTAGTAATGCCAGGCATTTACTCATCAAGCAGTCCCGTGTGTTCCAGGCAGAAAGTGACGGGTGAGGAGACATGAAGAAGGATACAAGTATATAAAGGGGGCCGAACTTAAAAATGTTTTTTTTTTAAGATTTTATTTATTTATTCATGAGACACACAGAGAAAGAGGCAGAGACACAGGCAGAGGGAGAAGCAGGCTCCTTGCAGGGAGCCTGATGCAGGACTTGGTCTCAGGACCCCGGGATCACAACCTGAGCTGAAAGTAGACACTCAACTGCTGAGCCACCGAGGTGTCCTTAAAAATTACTATAATTCAGTGTGATGCGTGGCCTAACAGCATTTGAAGTTCCAGGAAAGCACAGTAATGGGCTGATCTCAGGCTTGGGGAGAAGGTGGGGGGGCTTCAAAAGAGGGGGTTATTTGATCAAGGCTGTGAAAGTTAAGTAGAAGCTCACCAGACAAAGAAGAGAGACCATCTTCCAGCTGGGGGCACAGCACTTGTAGGACTCTGAGCCAGGAAGGAGCAGCTGGGGGTGGCAGGTGCGGGTGGTGGGAGCATAGTGGGGAGGGGGCAGTAGCAGTGCCCAGAAGAGCCTGGAATAGCAGTTTGGGTGAACTTAGCAGTGACGTTCCTTGATTGCTAGGCTAAATAGTTTGGATTTTTATTTAAAGTGATAGGGAGCCACCAACAAGTCTAAAGAGGGGAGCGACACAATTAAATCTGTATTTTAGAACCATGTCTCTGAGGCAATGTGGGGTACAGGGACATATCGGAAGGGAAGGGTCAGAGACCTGAGAAACCTGTCCTTTGGGGCACGAGTGTTCTGGGGGCTGCTGTCCTGGGCAGACACCTTGAAGACCCAGAGGACCCCACACCTGCCTCTGAGCGGCTGGCAGCTAATCGTCTATTGAGCCCCGTAACAGTTCACCAGGAACTCAGGGTACTGGCCAGGCTGGGGTTTTGCGTGGGGAAGGGTCCACTTCCACGCTCAGAGTTGGTGGTGGGGCTCAGCTGCTTGCGGGCTCTGGCCAGAGGCTGCCCTCCATCCTTTGCCATCTGTGCCTCCACAGCTTGGCCACTTGCTTCATCAGATCACGAGAGCTGAGAAGGCACTGGAGACAGTCTGCTAACACAGTCACAGGAGCAGTGGCCCATCTCTTCTGTTCAGTTCTGGCTGAGAAGCAAGCCCTGTGTCCCACCCACACTCCAGGGGAGGGGACCACACAGGGGCGTGAACACCTGCACTCTTGGCAGCATCTGTCTCTGCGGAAGGAGACGGATCTTAACACCGTCTCCAAATAACCCAGGAAAAATCAGACAGGGGTATTCTCCGGGGGCTGTGAGATGGGAGTTAATCTGGACCCATCCAGCAGTTAAAGGGATGCTTCCCCAAGGAGGTCACATATAAGGATATCGCTGTGGTCCTACAAGAAGTAGGGTAGCTGAACTTTTCCTCTTCGTCATTCTTCCTATTATCTATAGGGTCCTTTGATTTCAGAGTCTGTGATAGATGCAGGCTTGAATCCCCGCCGCACCCAGTATAGCCTGGTGAATTTGGAAGCTAGGTAGCCTGTCTGAGCATCAGCATCCTCACCTGCAAAGTAGGGTTACTGCCACTCACCCCACAGGCCTCCAGGGCAGATATAAAAATGTAGCACAGGCCTTGCCACATCAGAACTCGGCCAGTAACTGAGGCCGTGTTATAGCCAAGCGATGGTGCAAACCAAGGACTTCAGGGACTTGCTCGGGGTCACACACGCAGCGAGCCCTGGCTGCGACACAGCCTGGACTCCAGGTCTCTCCTTAGCGGTCTGTGTCCAGGGCTCTCGCAGACATACCCAACATCAAGGCTGCCTCAGTGGTAAAAGATTATAGATTGTTAGAGGCTAAGATTTTTGTGAGGCCACTGCTTTTCCAGTGGCCCCCTCCCCAGCTGTCCCTACACGTGCCCGCCTGCTGTGGATGCTGGGGCTCGCTGCTGTGGAGTGTCACGGAGCAGAGCCCTGCACTGGATGGGGCTCTTTGTGGCCAGCAGCAGACACTGAGCTTTGCTTCCATAAGCAGAAGATCAGGATAAAACAAGAAAGGATCTTGAGGATCTCATAAAATCATGAAGAATGCCATTAAATCAGGTTTGGACAATGGGGCAGGAAAGAGGGAGGCTCCCGAGCCCAGACTGTGTGGAGAACTAGTCCCGTGCCACCCAAGGCACCATCAACATAGCTGGTCCTGTGGCCAGAGCCCAGGCACAGCCGCCATGGCCACCTGCTCCCATCACCACGGAGGCTCTTGTGGACCTGCTTCTGTTTCAGAGTCCCATGCATGTGTCTGATAGGCTTTTTGTATGTCCATTATACCACCATAGAGTGGTTTTTTAAAAATATATTTTATTTATTTATTTGAGAGAAAGAGAGATCACAAATAGGGGGCAGAGGGAGAGGGAGAAGCAGACTCCCCGCTGAGCAGGGACCCCAATGCAGGGCTCAATCCCAGGACCCTGAGATCATGACCTGAACTGCAGGCAGACGCTTAATAGACTGAGCCACTCAGGTGCCCCAAGTGGCTTTTTTTTAAGTGTGTAAGAGAGTAATTTTACCATTAGCACCCAAAGTTTACCAATCCATTGTCCCACATTAAGGGAACAGTGTTTTCAAGTACCTCAAAGTACTGACAACTTCTTCTTTTTTAGTATAAAACTACTTAAATATGTGCAAACATAGAATTATGTATAAACTCTGCATCATTAAAGTCTTCCATGACTATCACACCAACAACAAATTTTGAAATAAAACGCCCCCTGCACTATGGCTTCCTGTTCCCATAGACAAGAATCCTTCCTCCCATTTTTAACTGGCAGCCAGCAAGAGACACATTTCACTGAAGTGGTAAATGAGTGAACGTATTTCCTCAGAAATCAAATGAAGTTGACCATGACCTTCAGGACTCATGAGGTCACGTGTCGAAGTTCGTCTGTCCCAGAGCATTATAAGTACATAAATAAGAATAATTATTAGCTATAGAAAAATTTATCTTAATTTAGCAATAGCTAGCCAGTCCTGTCACTAGTGATTATAATTGTAATTTTCGTGACACCTGACCTTGACTCTGAAGCCTCAGCTAGCTGATTGAAGAAGAATAAGAATTCGTAACACAGGAACCCCTTCTTGCCTGACGGGGCCAGGCTTTCCGGTTCAGATCTGCACATGGCAATTCAATAACAAAGCCCTTTGGAGTCCAAGGCAACCCCACTAGGCCCAGAATCCCGAATGTCCCTTTCTCGTGACGATGCCCAAGGTACACAGGTCATGTGGCCCCAAGTGCCGCCCGCAGAGATGGGACTTGGACTCGGATGAAATCATCAACCCGGCCCTGAAATAAGTCCCAGGCTGTAGGAAGCAGAGGGTGGGGGTGGGGGTGGGGGACGCTGGGGGTCCCAGGAAGAATCCCCAGCCCACGTCTGGGTCCCAGGCAGGGAGACAGCTGACTCGGCTGGAGTCACAACGTGTGCTGATGTTACTGTTTCCAGAACCTGAGAGTAAGCCTTCCCGGGATTGTCCCTTGTCTGACACTCAGCATTTCCTGCTGGGTGTGTGTCTACGCCGCCCCCCTACTTCGCCAATTAGGGTATTAAAATGCCTAGTTCCTGCTGAATTTTCAGAACCTCACATGACTCATACTGTGCCCTTGAGTGAATGCAAAAAGAATCGAACCATTCCTGTTGCTAAAGGCAGCAGTTTCACATTTTTGAGATGCTCTAAAGCTGCATTTTTTTCCCCTGTACTTTGCAAATACTTGAGTGAGGGGTGAATGGTAGCAGAATAGGGAAGAAGGTGGGCCTGGAGGAAGTCAAACTGGGCATGAATGGGACATCAGCATAGTCATTTTTTTCCTTCTGGAAACACTTCTGGGAGCTGGAGCTTAATGGAATCTGGTTTCTTTTTTTCTTTTGCCTCCGGTCCCTCCCTCACCTTAAATGCCAGTGTGTGATTCATTCCTCTGCCCCACTCTCTTAGCTAACTCCTTGCTGATGACACCATAGCCCCATCCAGTCCTGTTCTATCTTGAATGTCTCCCCCAGGGCCAAGGCAGTCCAGTGATATCAGACCCTGCAAGTTCAAGGAGAACCTACCATCTCTGCTCCTGCTCTCAACTAAGAACCTAGTGATAGCACTCGCTCATCCAAGCTAGAAATCCTAGGGCCTTTACAATTAACAGCGGATGGTGCTTCTTATTCACTGCCCCTCCCCTACCTAGGGTACCTCACTCAGTTCTATACTGGCTCCCAGTGTGTGTCCCATCCACCCCTTTCTCCCTATCTCTGCTGCTGTTGTTCAGGCTCACCTCATCGTTGCGTGATAGATGGCCGTGATAGAATTAAAGTATCAACTGGAAATAAGAACAGAATAGATACCGTTGACATTTAAATTGTGATGTTCAGGAGAGGCTTACGATAAATGTAAATGAGAACAGGAAAGAAATAGATGTTGGAGAGAGAAAAGTAGAATTAAAGCCAGGGATGTGACAACAGTTCCTAATTGATTTCTTTGCTTCCCATCCATCTACCCATCTCTCCTACAAATATTTATTGAGCACCTACGATATGCCAAGCACTATTTGAGGACCTTGGGATACGGATAAACCAAACAAGACTCCTGCCCGTATGGAATTTATATTCTTGTGGTGTGGCCAGATAATGTGCAACAGGTAAAGGACTTCTGGATGACATGGCAGGTTGGAAATTTCTTGTAAAGTTTTGTTCTGCTGGTATTTCAAAAATAGCCAAAAGAATAAAGAATGAGCAAAAAAAAAAATAATAATAATAACAATCAACAGCAATGAAATAAGGAATGAGGGATAGCTAGTACAATAAACTTCAAAAACCATTAACCAAGACAAGAAACAAGATGCCGGAAGGAGTAGAGAAGCCCAGGGGGCTAGCCTGGTCCCTCCTCCCCTGGAAGCTGTGGTGGAGAATCTAGAAGGTCCTGAGGATTCTGACAAGTACCCCCAAAGTACCCTTCAAAGCCGAGGATGTAGGTATCCATGTGCATTTCCTCTGTGGACTGAGAGGTAGTAGAGATGGTTGTTAGGGAGAAAGGGGTAAAATGTGGGGCTGATTCTGACCAGTGAGGGCTCTGGGGCAACCAGCCGAGCCTGGCAACAATGAAAACCTTCAGTGTGCTGCCCAGCCAGACATATCTCCAAAAGTGCAGAGAGGGAGAGACCCCAGCTTTCTACGGCCAGCACTCCATCCACTGAGCTTCCTGCCCCCGAGGTCCCCTGAACCCACAACGACACAGAGAGAAAAACAAACTGATCTCAGGTATAAGAGGGCAGAGTCAAGAAGTCACCCACCCTCCATCAGAACGAATTAAACCAACGGGTGCCCAGGGTGTGAGCAGATGGGAAGGAGAAGCCTCACAGCTATGAAAACAGGCCACAGAGGGAAGGGGGGATGCAGCAGGAAAAGGCCAGCCTCCACGTGAGAAGACATCATAACTCAAGCATCAGAAGAAAGTTCCAGAAGACAGGAGTTTGTGCTCTACAGCTTGATTTGAACACGAATCCAGCAAAACGAGGACTCAGAGATGAGACAACGAAACAGCAGGATGAGAGAGAGGAGGAGGGAGATCCCAAGGCAAGGTCATGATAGAATTAAAGTATCAACTGGAAATAAGAACAGAATAAATACTGTTGACATTTGAATTGTGATGTTCAGGAGAGGTTAGAGGCTTATGATCATCACCATGAATATAAATGAGAACAGGAAAGAAATAGATGTTGGAGAGAGAAAAGCAATATTAAATAAAAGGATGATTGATGGGCCTGAGAGGAGAGAGCCCAACACGCAGGACAAAGGTGTGTGCAGATGTATGATCAGTCAAATTTCCTTGAAAAGAAGGGCTGCGTGCACAATTGAGCAGAATAAACCGTGTTCCTAGAAAATGTCAGGCAGAAATGAGTGGACTTTGGTGATGAAGAAAAGATTCTTTGAGGCACCTGGATGGCTCAGTGGTTGAGCATCTGCCTTTGGCTCAGAGCATGATCCTGGGGTCTTGGGATCGAGTCCTGCATTGGGATCCCCACAGGGAGCCTGCTTCTCCCTCTGCCTATTCTCTGCCTCTCTGTGTGCGTGTGTCTCTCATGAATGCATAAATAAAAATATCTTTTTTAAAAAATTAGAAAAAAATTCTTCAACCATTTTCACAGAAAAACCAAACCACTCCAGGTGAGCAACAACAGGCCATGGGACTCTGTCTCCCACATACAGTGACATTCCAGGTAGGGAGATGGAGCCAGGGGAAGGCCGTCTACCATTGTTGCTGGCTTGTTTAACCTCTAACTATCTGGCATTAGCTGGCAAACCTGAATGTGTACCTTGGGTGCAATCTTACTGATTTCACACTTGGATATATTATATATATTCTACAAAAGTGATCGCAGTTATGCGGGAAGTCAGGCACAAGAATGTTCGTAACAGTACTGCTTGTGGTAGGGGAAAAAAAAAAAAAACAGAAGCAACCTGACTGTCCGCTGAATGGGTAAGGACATTGCAGTTTATTCATAAATTCATACATTGATTATGCTCCTTACCGCAGCCATAATAAATGAACCACAAACACACACATCCATGTTGCCGAGTCTCAGAAACAGGCTGTGTTTATCACATTAAAAAGCAAACAAAATTAAAAAAAAAAAAAAAGCAAACAAAATTAGGTGGTGTATCACTGGAAGATAATGTCACGGTCAATCTCCGAAGGAACTAGGGTAGTGCTTCCCTGTGAGGACTGGAGTGGGAGGTGAGCATGGGAGGAGCACAGAGAGAGCACCCACAGCAGCGACGCTCCAGGTTCCAGCTGCCTGATGAGTTCATGCGGTGTGTTATGATGACTTTTCATCTGTACATTATGCACATTCCTGCAGGTGTCAATATTTCAGAAGAATAAAGGAAACAATATTCTAAACATTTCACAAGTTCTTTTTAATCACTAGGGAAATAACTAGGGAAGAAAGCAGCACTGTAAGGAGAGCATGACCAAGAAGGATAGCCAGACGGGGTGCCACTTCAGTAGGAAGACAAAAGGCAGGTGTTCACAAAGGGCTTAGGGAATGGAGCACCCTTAGTCCTTCCTGGAAAAAAAAAAAATAACCTGCTTGTTATAAAATCAAGCCTGTAGGGAATGAATGAAATGAAGAACCAAGAATGGAGAGATCACTGTAAAAGACCTGGGGGAGAATACTGAATCCATTTAAATATAGAATTGTTGCTGGGATGCCTGGGTGGCTCAGCAGTTGAGCATCTTCCTTTGGCTCAAGGCGTGATCCTGGGGTCCTGGGATCGAGTCCCGTATTGGGCTCCCTGCAGGGATCCTGCTTCTCCCTCTACCTATTTCTCTGCCCCTCTCTGTGTCTCTCATGAATCAATAAATAAAATCTTTTTTAAAAATACAGAATTGTTGCTAAAAAGAAAAGAAAGACTGCCTAATAGAACATACATGTTATAAACCTGGACAGTGTGTAGAAACAATAATGCAATTTTCTGCTAGAAACCAGGGAAGGGCTTTCATATCTGGCCATGTCGGAGGGACAGGTACTAGAAATAGTGGGCAGCTTAAACAACAACAACAACAAAAAAAAAAAAAAATGGGCAAGCAGCTGAGACACCTGTTTCTAGAAATTGGACAACCAGCAACATGGGACTGAGGTGGTAGAGAGCAGGGGCGCACACAGGTGGCCCCACATCCCCCAGGGCTTCTTTCTCCTGGAGCCACCCTCTAAGCCCACACAAGTAGATGCAGAGACAGATGGTCTCGGTAAACTGGGGGCAGAGCTCAGTGGTAAGGGTGGCTGAGGGCCCTGGAACTGGTGGGGACAGAGATGAGGAGAGGAGGGGCACTGAACTGTCCAGAAGTCAGGGGGTTTGGCCCCTGCATGGTCTTAGACAGAGGGTGGATTCTGGGGGAAAGCCAAAAGCTGCCTGGAGACCCCCAAGGTGGAGCAGGGCTATGAGCAGCCTGCCTTCCCACCAGCCAGAGTGCATGGACTCTGCTGAACACCCACCCGCCTGGCTGGACCCTGGGAAGAAAGACACAGGAAGCGAAAGTGTTGTGGCCATGGAACCTGCTGATGGTCTAAAGTCTGAATTACCAAAAACAATATTGAGTTCAGAGGCAAAACATAAATCAGGGTAAGGAAACAAAACACTTTAAAAAATATTTTATTTATTTATTCATGAGAGACAGAGAGAGAGAGGCAGAGACACAGGCAGAGGGAGAAGCAGGTTCTCTTCGAGGAGCCCCATGCGTGACTCCATCATACAGGGATCACAACCTGAGCCAGAAGCAGATGCTCAACCACGGAGCCACCCAGGCATCCCAGAACTGGTTCTTTAGGGCAATTAATGCCTTCTCTGTTTAAATGACTTGCATTTGGTATTTATTTTCTATGCATCATCTCTCCTTTCAATGTTTTCCATTACAAATGTCTACTTCAGGTAGAGATTTTTTTCATTACTGAAATATATAATCTACAAGCATCATATATTTCCTCTTAACAACCATGAATTGTGCATTTATTATTATATCCTTTTTAAAAAGGGCAGCTTCTGAAAAACCTATTATAAAACCCTACCACAGAAACATGACCCATCGTTTGTTATTATGTCATTCATTCACATTTAAAAACAAGTAAATTAAGTGTGAAAATGCAGGATATGATTTGGGGGACATCCCAAGAATTCCTGGGAATGATTTGTGCCTGAATCCCAAGGATTAATGTTACTTCTTTATCTGATAAAATTCTGCATGTTCTTCAAATTTCAGCTCACATGTTCTCTCCTTTAAATTTTTCTGTATTTAAAGTAGGCCAAAAATGTTCTGTATTAGCCAAGGCTGATTATTGCAAATGTGTGAAACCCAACATAATCTAGTCTTGGCAAAGGGGTGCTTTACCGGCTGATATAACTAGGAGTGGTTGTAGCTTCAGGCATAGCTGGCTCCAGAGGTTTAGAATGCCATGATTCCTCTCTGTGTCTCTCTGTTTCTTTTATCTCCCTGTCTTTCTCCCTCCCTCCCAGCTTTATCCTCTGACATAGGTTCAGTCTCTCTCTACTTACAGTTAGAGATAGTCACTAGGAGCTCCAGGCATGCCTTTTCCTTAAAACTCACGATCCTAGACCAAGAGAGAATGAAAGCTTTTCTGGTAGGTCTGATGAAAGTCCTCAGTAACTTTCTGATTGTCCCCTTGTGTGTCACCTGCTCACCCCTGAGCCAGTGATTGTTGCCGGGGATGTAGATATTGTGATTGGCCATACATGGGTCACCGGCTCTTATCTGGGATCAGCCCTACCTGCCTAGTGGAAGGGATGAGATACTGGGTGTAGGGGAGCCACGGATGTCCACCAGACCTTCCATTCTTCTCTCCCGCCCCAAAAGAGATCAGCACCTCCCTGTCCACACCCCCATAACTGCTGTTCCTCCTGGGTTACATCATCTCCCACGGTTCGCTGCTGTGCGCATGCCCTTCTCCCCTCCATCCGCTCCCATGGGGGCTGGCCTTCCTCCTTTTGGCATCGGGCATCTAGCACGTGCCTGGCCTGTAGCAGGTGCTCCACAGCTAAAGTTTATTGGCATTTTTTTGTAGGGCACCATCCACAGTTCTCTATGAACTGCTCACTCTTGACAGCCATACTATGATGTAGGTAGTATCAACCCCCATTTAAATATTTATGGAATAAATGGATAAAGATATGTCACGGCTTAAAAAGGTTACAAGCCGAACCCAAGGGGTGCTTGTCACAGTCCCATAGACTTGGTGCCATCAAAGAGGCTATTGTCTTATGCGCCCTTCCTTGAAGGTAGTGAGGGTGACCAGAGAATGAGGCTGGGGTGACCTCCATCAGTGGGTCTCCGCCATCTCCAGTGATGAGGGCGCAGAGACAGGGGGCCCCGGCTGCCAGTCACTCCCTGGCCCATAACATCATAAAATTTCCGGGCTCCCCCTGAGGCCAACAGACAAAAGAACAACTGCTTTTTGGAGTAAGTAATCCTGATACTGGACATAGTCCAAAACACACAGAAGGAATCCCTCTGGCAGATCAGCCGTGGAGTTCCAAAGCCAGAGAGACCTTAAAAATCACCTAAGACTATGCTATTGTTTTCAAGATGAGGAAGCAGAGGCCCGTAGAGGTTAAAGCAGTCGTCCAAGGTCGCACAGCTAGTTAGTACGGAAATGAGAAACTGGAAGTAGAGCCCAGGTCACTTTCTGTGTTCCCCAAGGCTTCACCTCCCCTAAATCTTTGTTCAGAGGGTTCACAACCCCGACTGGAAGCATCTCTGGGAGGACAGCCTCCATGCGTGGTCCTCAGCTCCCTGCAGACACACTCAGGAGGAGCCTTGGCTCAGGGATAGTCAGAGGTGGGAGCCCCAGGACACGGCTCGGCAGCCTAGAACCTTCCGTGCTCAGAGTGGTGGAGCTGTGAGTGCACCCAGGACCTGGATGCAGCCCCACTAGAGAGGCGTGTGGCATTCCCTCCAGAGCAGGATGGTGCCGGTATTTAGCCCCTGTTCGGATCAGCCAAGCAAGCAAAGGACCTTCTGCACCCCCCCCCCACCCAACCAGCCTCCACAGGGATCCTCCCCCTGCCTCCGCCCTCCCATCAGGGCCAGCCTGCATGCTCTGAACCCCTCCACTAACCCTACCGGCCCACCAGGTGGCTTCTCCAGCCTTGGGATGACCTTTAGCAGGTTGCTGGGGTTTCCAGCTTAATTCGAAGCTATCATTCTGCCTTGTTCTGAAGTTTAGGTTTGGGCCTGACCAGAATATCAACATGTGTGCTGGGCTGGCTGCTGCTCTTCATGACACACCAAACACCCCAAAACCCTCAGTCTCCATGGTAACAGCCCCTCACCTGAAGCACGTGGGCCCCAGGGCAAGAGCACAAATAGAGCCCCTCATGCTCTGTGTCTAAATAGTGAGAGGCAATAAATCACACCAATAAGCTCCTAAATAGGACAAATTCCACTCTTGTATTATTTTTATAGCAAAAACATTTAAAAATATGTGTAAAGCTATGATTTTTATGTGACCATAAGTCACCAAAATATCAAAGACATCCACATTTTATTATTGTAGGACATGCCTGCTGTTTGATGATGGACTGGTGGTTTCTAGATGAGTAACAAGATAAAGACATGCATAATTCACATATTATCATAGTATTTGGTCCATATAAATTTTTTGAAAGACTTTGAGAGAGAGAGAAAGTCAGAGTCAGGGGGTGGGGACAGAGGGAGAGGTAGAGAGAGAGGGTCTCAAGCAGACCATACCTTGCCCCCCAAGCTCAGAGCCTGGCATGTGACTTCATCTCATGACCCTGAGATCATGACCTGAGCTGAAACCAAGAGTCAGATGCTTAACCAGCTAATCCACCCAGGCACCCCTCCATATAAATTGTTTTCATTTTAGTAACATTATTCATTATAATTATAATTAGATATTCACATAATTTATTTTCCAAACAGTAATGATCTAAAGGGTAAATAATAAAAGCAATTATATTCAAAGTACACAAAATTTTATTTTTTTCACAAAATTTTAGTATATTTTCACAAAAATATAAAGGAAACATAAAATGACATGTTTTTTTAGAAAATTATTTTTCTTTTTCTTTTTAATTTTTTTATAAATGTAATTTTATGTATTTATTCATGAGAGACACAGAGAGAGGCAGAGACATAGGCAGAGGGAGAAGCAGGCTCCCTGTGGGGAGCTTGATGTGGGACTCCATCCTGGAACTCCAGGATCATGACCTGAGCCAAAGGCAGCCATGCAACCACTGAGCCATCCAGGTGCCGAAAATTATTTTTCTTTTAAGATACTTAAATATCAAAATAAAATAAAATACTTAGATATCGAGTGCCTGGTTGGTTCAGTCAGTAGAGTATGTGACTCTTGATCTCAGAGCTGTGAGTTTAAGCCATGTTGAGCATGGAACCTACTTTAAAAAGCTAAATAAATAAAATTTTTAAAAATCTCTTTAAAAAAATTAAAAATGAAAAAATAAAATATATAAACTTGCCAATTAAAAGTAAAAGCCGGGATGCCCGGGTGGCTCAGCGGTTGAGCTTCTGCCTTCAGCTCAGGGCATGATCCTGGGGTCGTGGGACTGAGTCCGGCATTGGGCTCCTCGCAGGGAGCCTGCTTCTCCCTCTGCCTGTGTCTCTTCCTCTCTCTCCATGTCTCTCGTGAGTACATAAATAAAATCTTTAAAAAATAAAAAAATAAAAAAATAAATAAATGTGAAGACCAAATCATTCTAATTAATGAATATAAACATTTTTATCAAAATTATTTAAATAAAATTTTTATAAACTCTTGAAAATTTAATTAATTTAATTACATTTAATTTAATTAATTTAATTAAATTTAATTACATCTTTTTATAAAAATAAAACTATTTGCATCTTAGCCTTCCATACTTCACTAATTAACATAATAAGAAAGTCGGGGTCTCATTTCATGCCAGTTACATGGGGATCAACACACACGCCATCCTCCTTACTCATCATTGTGTGTGTATGAATTCACCTACGCACTAACATTTTTGTAACCCCTGATCAATACTTGTAGTGCTTCCTGAGTCATTTGCAGACATGCCCAGCCTCATGATGATGGATCGCCTGATGCGTGTGCTCCAAGCTAAGGTCCAATAAGATGGCACTCTGTCTCCTGTTTCACTCTTAAGTGCTGAGAACAAGTGTCCTTCCTGTGGTCTATTTAGTCCCACATTTCTCAACTTTCTGTGCTTTTTAGGGCGTGGCTTTGCTGTCTGAATTGGTCCCCAAGCACAGAGTGGTGTGCAGTGCAGCAATCCTGAACATAGAAGGCTGTGAAGTGCCTATAGAGAAAACTGTGTTAGCTACGTCTTATTCAGGCACGAGTTCAAGGTCAGTGAAACAACAGTATGTACTAAATATGGTTTCTCTATACAGAAACACACATAAAACAAGGTATGTACCAATCAGTTGACAAAGTTACTGTGAGCAGAGACACGTAGGAATCTGGTCCTGCGTTTCCAGTAGGAACAACAGTTTGGAATCAGTCACTCAATGTTTGTGGTGATCTTACAGACCACGATCACTGCAAGTCATGAGCACCAACTGTGTATACAGATTAAAGGGTTGGTTAGCACTGCAGAATGTTCCATGACCGGCTTGCTCAGCTGAGGCAAACTGCTCTCTGAGGGCCTCCAGAACCACGCCTGGGAGCCCACGGTGCTGGAGGCCCTCCTGGAAATGCTGCTGTGTGGCCCATGAGCACGTCCCACCCACACTGGGCAGAGGGCTGAGCCACTTAACTAATTCATCTCTTACCCACATTCTTCCAGTGCTCAGATGTCCCTGCTCCAGAAACAGCATCCATCCGCAGTTTTGGCAGCCACACAGCCCATAAGCTCGTGGCCTTCAGATGGAATCACCTTGTGTTTTGAAAATACAGGGCAAGAGGAATGGAGAAGCCCTTCTCTGGGGGCCTGACCACTATTGGTCAACACAATGGACCTTTAGGGTTACAGACCCCGCTGTGTCAGCTCTGAGCCCCAGAGCCCAGGGACTAAGCCTCCTGTGTGTTGTTGGATACACCACACTTTGCTTCCCGGGCAGAATGGGGTGCGGGCTGAGGACAGTCTCCTGCACTCCGAGGCCTGGGAGGCATCCAGACCCAAAACTGCATCCACGTGGGTCTCTGTCTTTTATCACAACCCAGTGCCATCAGCTCTGAGGCTCTGGTGGTATGGTGAAATGCTATATGCAAGTTTTTTCAGAAGAGTTGTGTTTGTGTTAAATCGCCATTGTGGTCCCCTTTTTGTAAGAGGAAGTTTGTTGTTTTGGAGAAGGGACAGGAGATGGTTCTCTCTGGTCCCCCAGCCAATGGACTTTAAAACCTAGAGTAGTTTCTTTCTTTCTTTTTATTTTTTTAAGGAAAATGTGTATTGCTTGGCCCACAGTCCCTTGTGCTAGCTCTTTGCCCCAGCTTCTGGAAGACGAAGATTATCTCATTAGGGAATCCTAATGGTTTTCCAGGAGGTGTTATACTCTGCTGCTCTCTTTTTCCTCATTCTTCCCTCATTTGCCTTTTTGCTTCTTATTTCCATCTTACAGGGCTTAGCATCCAGGACTGCTGGTCGCTAGCTGTGTGACCTTTAGGAAGTCCCTCTGTGCCTCCATTCTGCATTCACACATTGGGGACGCTTGTGCCCAGCACAGAGCTGGTGAGACACTGACAGCCTCTCCGTTACATGTGGACCAGGGCTGGCACGCATTCCGGGCCTTGTGGCAGGGGCGCAGAACTAATCTCTCTACTCTCCTCTATCAAGAGAATTTCATTGAGCCTGGAGCCCTCCACAGGTTAACAAAATAAGGAATCACTAAAGATTAATGTCACTTTCCTATGGTCCTGGTGGGACCCTGGGCAGAGCGGGGAGAAACCAAAGCTGACCCTGGGCAGGTCGCACTCCTTCTAAACTAAGAAAATAGTTTCTCATTACACATAGTGCCGGAGAGTGAAATGAAACATAGGAGCCTATGAACAAAAGAACATGGGTCTTGAGCTAATAGCATCTCCAGGTTTTGGGTCTGTCTCACGGGAGTGGGAATCCCAACAATCCCGGCAGGCCTGGGGAGTGAGGGCGGTATCCTGGGGCAGCCAGAGCATAGGGGAAACCGGGAACTGAACCCTGATATGTGCGGGGCAGGGGGAGCACTGGGGAGCCGTGTGGATCTCACCCAGGGATGGGGGGGTGAGGTGGAGGTCTGATGCGAGACATGGGAAGAAGGAAGCTGGGGTGAGTAGGCAAGAATCTGAGACAGGTTGGGGCTAGGGGTTTACTGGAAGGGTAGGTGGAACTCATGTAATTGACTGGGAGCTGGAGAACCGGACTGGGACCACCCAGGGAGGATGCCCAGCCCACCCAGCAGCCGTCCACTTCGGCCTCCAGTGTCATCACCCGGCACGCAGTTGTTGCTATCCAGACCCCTGACACCTGTCCATGTCCCCCAGGACACTTGCAGCCCACCTCTGTGCTGGATCCTCCACCATGGCCCTAACTGGTCCTGTGACTCACTGTGCTGAGTCCTGAGTAAGATGCTGCTGATCTCAAGCATCCCTGGCCCCTCCCTGGCCCTGACCTGTGCCGTGACTCCCCCAACTGAGGGCCATTCGGCAGCGGGTGACCCTTGTGTCCCTCTGCACACCTGGTTTTACCAAAGATTTATTGAGCTCCCACTCCCCATCAGGGGACAGGTCACAGCTTCCATTCTCAAGAAGCTTGCATTTAGAGGGGGAGAGAGAAATCGCCAGGCACATTGCAAACCGAGAGACAGATGTGATGAGCACAGCAGCCCAGTGAAAGGTGGTAAGAGGCTCTGGTCACCACCTTGGGGGTGGGGGCCTCCCAGGAGGGGTCTGAGCCAAGGCCCCAGAGTAGGAGAATGGAGTGGCCTAGAGCCAAGGCATCTACCTGTTCTGAATTGGAAGAGCATGGTCTTGGGTACCGACTCCAGCGGAGTGGGCTGCTTAGAGCACTTGGCGGGGAGTAATTTTTAGACTGAATCACAGCTTGGTGGAAGAGTGTAGTTCCGAAGGAATGAAGTGGTGGGGGGTGGCAGGATGCCACCTGCGAAATATCAGGCCTGTCTTATAGGTGGTGGTAGGGGTGTAAGATACTGGTGCCTGTGTTGGAAGCTCCATACAGCATGACTGTGACAAGCACAGAGTGATGGGTGTTGATTCATGGGTCAGCTAGCACAAGGAGCTCTGCCTTAGCTGATGGGATTTCCTGAAATGGGGACCTGCTCTCAGTGAAGCTCTGGATAAAGTGGAGGCCAGTGTTCCCTGGAAAGCCTGTCTACTGTACATTGCGGAGAAGGTGCTCTGGGGGCACCTACCTGGCTGGCTCAGTTGGTTAAATGTCTGACTCTTGGTTTTAGCTCAAGTCATGATTGCAGGGTTGTGGGATCCAGCCCCATGTTGGGCTCCCCGCTCAGCATGGAGTCTGCCTGAGATTCTCTCTCCCTCTCCATCTGCCCCTCTCCCTGCTCACATGTGTGAGCTCTCTCTCTCAAATAAATAAATAAAATCTTTGAGAAAAAAAGAAAAAGAAAGGAAAGGTGCTCTGGGTTTTCACTTGAATGGATTAGCTTCTGGGCTCCATTGTCTGTAGTCAGGTGTATCAGATGCCCCGTGTCCGCTCAGACCCTCCTCATGTATGCACTTTCCATGGCTGCAGTAACAAATTTCCACCAAACATAGCCACTCCTAACATGCTTAAGTCACTCTTAACATGCTTATTCTCTTACAGTTCTAGAAGCCAGAAGCCCCAAACCAGCTTCTGTGCTGAAGTCAAGGAGTTCCCGAGGCTGTTTTTTCTCTGACTCAGACTCTCAGGGGCCGCTCTTATCAGAGGTGTGGTGATGCCATCAGGCCACACCAGATGACCCAGGGCAATCTGTCCACCTCAAAGTCCTGCACATGAGCACACCTGCAAAGTCCCTTTTGCTGCAGGGCAACACATACAGGTTCTGGGGATTGGGACCGATACTCTGCCTGCCAGACTGGTAATCCAGCTCTTGTACTGCTCACTCCTGTGCAGACTTCGGCCTTTAGCAAAGGGGGGTTTGCCTGGGGGACACTCCAGGACTCCGACTTTCTGTTCTGGCTTCTCCATGTCGTGGCTGCTGGAGGGGAGGGGGGGCTCTCTTTTTATATATATATATCTTTTTTTTAAGATTTTATTTATTTATTCATGAGAGACACAGAGAAAAAGAGGCAGAGACATAGGCAGAGGGCTTTGTGCACAGAGCTTGATGCAGACCTTGATCTCAGGACCCTGGGATCATGCTCTGAGCCGAAGGCAGACACTCAACCACTGAACCACCCAGGCATCACCCAGGGGGGCTCTCTTTTTTTTCTTTCTTTTTTTTTTTTTATTGGTGTTCAATTTACTAACATACAGAATAACCCCCAGTGCCCGTCACCCATTCACTCCCACCCCCCGCCCTCCTCCCCTTCTACCACCCCTAGTTCGTTTCCCAGAGTTAGCAGTCTTTACGTTCTGTCTCCCTTTCTGATATTTCCCACACATTTCTTCTCCCTTCCCTTATATTCCCTTTCACTATTATTTATATTCCCCAAATGAATGAGAACATATAATGTTTGTCCTTCTCCGACTGACTTACTTCACTCAGCATAATACAGGGGGGCTCTCTTACAGCACATGCACAGAGAGGAGGTGGCAAGGAGTGTAGCCTCTGGATATTCTCAGCCAGCAAGGAACCATGGGTGGATGCCTTCGCCTCTCCTTCTTCAGGCAGGATTGAACCTATGACTACCAGTGGCCTTTCTCCTTCTTTATGTCACCCTCTGGATTAGTCAGTGTTCTTTAGAGAAACAGAATGATGGGAGACCTACATCTGCGGGCTTCCCCAGCTATCTGAAAGTAAAGTGTTCCTACAAAATCTTTCACGAGCCCAACGGTGTACGATGAAGAAGCAGCTATCTTAATTTATATGGAAAATTATTTGAGCATTCCCAGACCCCCAAAAATAACCCCTGCAGGCCTTTCTAATACCATAAGGACTCATCTTGCTAATGGATGCACAAACCAAGTCAAGAAAAAGCACAGAGGCTCACAGACACAGTTCAAGGTTCTGGCGGCCCGATGCTGAGATGCTGCGTGTGGGTCCTGAGGAAGGAGCCGGGGGGCCCTTCTCACTGCTCCAGGTGCTGCCCCTGTAACAGCCTCCTGCAAAATGGATGCTGAGGCAATTTTTTCTTTTCACCTTTTCTCTTAAAAGTGAAAATAGTCTGTGAATATCTTTCAGTTAGTGAGAACAGGTACTAGCGCAGATCTTTCATTAAAAAGTACATAACATGGGGATCCCTGGGTGGCGCAGCAGTTTAGCGGCTGCCTTTGGCCCAGGGCGCGATCCTGGAGACCCGGGATCGAGTCCCACGTCGGGCTCCTGGTGCATGGAGCCTGCTTCTCCCTCTGCCTGTGTCTCTGCCTCTCTCTCTCTCTCTCTGTGACTATCATAAAAAAAAAGAAGTACATAACATGAACTTTCAAAAAGTGGGGGAAACCTTTATGTACATATCCTTTCATATACCTGTATATACCTTCATGTGTGTGTGTGTGTGTGTGTGTGTGTGTGTGTGTGACACACAGGTGTTTTATTTATTATGAGGAACTAGAACTAGCTCACATGAGGATGGAGGCTGGGCACTTCCAAGATCTGCAGTTAGCAAGCTGGAGATCCAGGAGAGCTGATGGTGTAGTTCTATCCAAGTCTGAAGCCTGAGAAGCAGGAAAGCCTATAATGTACATTTCAGTTAGAATCTGAATCCAGGGCAGCCCCAGTGGTGCAGCGGTTTGGTGCTTCCTGCGGCCTGGGGTGTGATCCTGGGGACCTAGGATTGAGTCCCGCGTCGGGCTTCCTGCGTGGAGCTTGCTTCTCCCTCTGCCTGTGTCTCTGCCTTTCTCTCTCTCTCTCTCTCTCTCTGAATGAATAAATAAATCTTAAAAAAAATTCTAAAAAAAAGGAATCTGAATCCAGGACAGCAGAAGACCCATGTCCCAGCTCTAAGATGCAGAGAGAGTTGGACACAGCCAACTCAACCTTTTATCCTATTTAGGCCTTCAACTGATTAGATGAGGCCCACCCCATTAAGGAGAACAATCTGCTTTATACAGTCTATTAATTCAAATGTCAACCTCATCCAAAAACACCTTCACAGACACACCTAGAATGTTTAGCCAAATGTCTGGGCACTCTGAGGCCCAGTTGATTTGACATATAAAATTTATCATTAAATTCTCTCTGCTTCCTAAAATTGCCTCCTAAATAAGCCACACATAAGCTTATACTTTGAGCTCTGCTCCTTGGGACAACCCAGACTAAAACAACAGAGTTTTCACCAACATTGATGTCAAATAAGACATACATAAGTCTTGCAGGACTACAGAGTTCTCGTTGAGTAGAAAAGTCAACACATTACAGAATACTTAACATCCCTAGCACCTGCAAATGAGTGCCAGGAACATGCACCATCCCCAATCACTGTGACAACCAAAAGAACCCTATACATCTCTGAAATGCCCCAAAGGGTAGTGCCACCCAAGCCACCCCTCCCTTCCCCCCCTTCTTTGATTGAAAAGCGTTTGTCTGGAGGAAGTAGCTTCAGGCACAGCTTAATCAGGATTCCAGATGTGTTTTCCTATTCTCTCAGCTACGCCCTCCCCCATGGGTCAGCCTAATCCTCAGCCTGCCCTTCTTAGAGCTGCAGCTAAATCACCTGCAGCTGTTTTAGGAGCATATCCACATCCTACAGAGGACAGAAGTGAGAGCGGTCTGCCCCCACATTTCCAGCAAGATTCCTGAGATCCATCCTGACTGGGTCAGACGAAATCACGTAGCTGCCTCTCCTGCTGACTTGGTGGGAGTATAGAATTTTTTATGGGTTTTGGGGCCCCAGTCATGGTCCAGTCTGGAGTGGGACCCGGGGGGTGGAGTCTGTTGCTCTGAAGCCCATGGGGTGTGGCTGGTGATGCCTAGATAAAAATGTGTTGTCAGAAGGGGGAAAGGACCCTGGCTGGGGAGCTAATAAATCTGCACGATGGAGAATCTCAGTGCAGGCTGTTTGTGGGACCGTGGGGTGGGGATACGAGACCCTTGCATTCAGCAGATTTCACTGGTTCCCCTTGTTGCTTAGCCACGCCTACCAGACATCGTCCCCCATTACTCACCATCAGCTGGGAATGTCTGCCCGGTGCTGCTGGTGACCGAATTCCTCACTCTGAATCAACCCTGGGCACTCTGGTCTATACATCCATCTCCGTGGGACAGGGTGGCCTTAACTGGCCACTGTGGGAACACACACCCTCGTGGCGAGTGAGAAGAGGTTCCTGAGCCTGACCCATGGCAAATCTGCCAAAGCTAACTGTGACCACAGGAGGCCCTGTGCCCATGGCCCAGCAGCACCAACCCCCCAGCGACCCCAAGCGACCCCTGTCCATACCGCCACATTCCACTCGCCCTTGCCTTCTGCAGTGTTCTTAGTTCGATTTTCCCAACGAAGCAACTGAGTCTCACGGAGGCTCCATGGCTGTCCTGGGGGAACACGGCCAGTAGGTGAGCTGCCAAGAGTCGGAACCCAGTGTGTGTGACGACACGTCTCCTGTGATGCGCACCCTGCCTCTCCTTCCATCAGTGACATCAGCCTGCAGAGTTCCCTTCTCATCAAAGAGAGAGTCCGCTGTGTCCACAAAAGCGATGGCCCTTCATAACACCAGGATGGACGTAAACAACATATGTACTCCCCCGTGTCTTTGCTTCATCTTCTGAGTTTTTTGAAGGACCTTCTGGGGGGTGCCTGGGGGGCTCAGTCATTTGAGTGTCCCACTCTTGATTTTGGCTCAGGTCATGATCTCAGGGTCCTGGGATCAAGTCCTGCACATGGCCTGTTCACCGGGGTATTGGCTTGAGATTCTCTCTCTCCCTCTGCCCCTTCCCTACCCGCTCAAATAAATAATTCTTTTTTTTTTTTTAAAAACCCCTCTGTCCTTCTCTCCCCCATGTACCAACCAGCACAGTACGAGGGCCATGACTCAGCAGGGATGTTTGGTCGCTTCCAAAGACCAAATAAGGCCCGGGCCCCAAGAACAGCAATAAACCCCACAAGGTGTTGTCGATTTAAACAAAGTGAAAGCTGTGGTGGGGAGGATTTCTCTGCTACCACTGGAGCCTGTATGACTCCCAAAGGAAAAGACGGGGAACGGGTGCTGCCCACCTCTGTTTATTGGGAACGGTGCTCCTCTGCCAAGCCGCATCTCCATAATAGGGAAGAACAGTGCAGCCCTCTGGGGGAGTCTTTATTCCTGGAGCCGGAAAAGAGCTAACGGTGTTTCTTTGGTCTGCAGTGTGTCAGCCTGAGACTGCTCACTCCCGTCCTGTCCCTCTGCCCCACCCCCAACCCCTGGTGATTCTGGCCTGCTGCTGGCATGAAAATTTATCTCGCGTTTTGACACTGTTGAGACAATCCCCAGCACCTTCTTAGGGATGAGATGAACAGGAAGCTGCTGGAAATGGTATCAAAATTTCCGCGATGTGGGCAGCTGATCTTCTGAAGAATAAAATGGAGAAATCTGAACCCTCCTTGGTGGGAAGCCGAGGCCTGGAGGGGCTCTGCTGCGGGGCCAGTACACGGGCTGCTGCGATCCCAGTTGTCACTGCTGGCCACTGCGCTGTGAAGGAGGCCAGAGGCAGGGAGGCCGGGGTGGCTTGGAGTCCTGACAGCCTCTGAATCGTGAAGACGGCTGGCCATGTGCTGCATTCCTTGCTTGCCAGTTTTTTCTTCCCTAACAGCATCCCAATGTTGTCCTAAGAACCTAGGAGAGAGCTCTTGTTTTTGAGAGTCCCAGAAGTCTGAGAGAACTGGTTCTGGCTTAGGGCAAGCACAGCTGGACAGTTCATGGCAGATGGCTGAGAAGACATGGATGCCACCTGATGGAGACCAGATCTTCTTGGGCCAGCTTCCCTGGGTGTTCAGGGCTTACTTCCAAGCTGTCAATCAGCATAAGACATGGGCTGGGTCAGCCAGCCCCACTTCCCCAATTACCAGGGACCCCCAGTAGGAATGTACTGGGTGTGTGTGCATGTGTGCATTTGGGAGAGCATTGGTATCCTCCCTAAAATCACCTTGAAAATTTATATAAATCCCTGTATTGTCAGAAACTTTTCTGAAAACTCCACATACTGGAGCACCTAGGTGGCTCCATGGTTGAGCCTCTGCCTTCAGCTCAGGGTGTGATCCCAGGGTCCTGGGATCGAGTCCCACATCGGGCTACCCACAGAGAGCCTGCTTCTCCCTCTGTCTATGTCTCTGCCTCTCTCTCTCTCTCTCTCTCTCTCTCTCTCTCTCTCATGAATAAATAAATCTTAAAAAAACAAAACAAAACAAAAAACCTCCACGTAGTCATTGCCCACTGCAGGAAGCTGAATGTCTTGGCCGAGATTTACTTTTTCCAAGTCTCAGAGGAGACCACCCTGGTGAATTAATGAGTGTCTCTCATACCCAGGCCATGCTTGCTTCATCCCTCTCAATGGAAACCATTAGTTTCCCTCTCCTCCACCTCTCCAGACCCAGGGTCCTTCCTCCCACAGGCAAGCCTGGGGTTCTATGCATCCTTCAAAGTTGATTCCTTCCATGTGAAAGTGAAAAGGTCAGGAAAAAGACTCTAGCCAATGAGCGAGACGTTCTGCCTGGGAATAGAGGTGACCCTTCTATGCTACCTTCTAGAAGCAAGCTGCAAGCATATGGCAGAGGGTAAAGATGCAAAGCTTGTTATCCCCTTTTTCTGGGGCATACAGCTGAACTACACTTCCCTGCCTCCCTTACAGCTAGCATGCTCAGGTGATGAAGATCAAGATCTTCATCTTTCAGTAGAAGTGCTACATGCAACCTCTGCAGGATATCGAGAGAAGAGGCATCCCTCCCCAGGGCTTTTCTCTCTTTCCACCAACTGAGCAGTTGGAACTTGCAGGAAAAGCTTTGGTGAGCAGATGACAACAGTGTCCCTGGAGTGATAGAGCAATGACTTGGAAGGAACCTGGGTCTCTGAATGACCAGGCAGAGCAAAGCTGCCTAACCTCCTGTAATTGTACAGGAGAGGGGTTTAAACACACATGTTCTTTTTCCCTTTAATTAATTAATTATTTATTTATTTATTTATGAGAGACACACTGAGAGAGGCAGAGATATAGGCAGAAGGAGAAGCATGCTCCATGCACGGAGCCTGATGCAGGACTCGATCCCAGGACCCTGGGATCACGCCCTGAGCCAGAGGCAGACACTCAACCACCAAGCCACCCAGGCATCTCTAAACACATGTGTTCTTAAAACCTCTGATGTTGAGGTCTCTTTACTACAGCAGTCTAGCTACCATCCCACTGATGCACAGAAGAAGCTCTACTCCCCTTCCTCTCCTAGAGGAGGGTGTGAGGCACAGGTTCAGACCTGTAGACAGCCACTGTTTGATGGAGATTTTGGCTTTTGTTTTCAAGGCAAAAAGAATGGATCGCCTAGCAGAAAAAGTTGCAAGATTCAAAAGTGTTTGAACCATATTCAATTCATTCCTTCATTCTGCTAACATTGCCTGAGCACCTCTCTGTGATAGGCAGCATGCTCCGATCCCCCATTCCAAACATTTTCTGCCCTCCCTATGCCCACCACATTCAGGAAAGCTCCTTCCCGAGTCTGCAGGAAGGGGACCCACAGGGACAAAATGTGAATTCCTGGTCAGATGCTTTGATGTGTGGGCAGAAGATGGAGAACGAGGGTGGCATGTTTGGGTCAAGAAAAACATTCTCTGTCCTTGGGGACCAGGCTCATTCCGGCTTTTACAGACTTGCAATTGTTTCCTTTCATTTATCCACCATCAGATTTATTCCTGACACACAAAGCTCCCTCCTACCCAGACTCTGTCCTTCACTGTGGCTTTTGTCAATGGTAAGTGCTCAGTAGGGGCTAGATCTGGTCATAAGACCTGGCTTGCATCCTGACTCTTACCACTTCCAGTCAGGCCCCCTGACTTCAGCATTCAGGTTCCTCATCTATAAAGTGGGGAAAATTTTTTCCATCCTGTTTGTCTCACAAAGTTGTAAAGCTGAGAAACAAATGAGGATTATAATTATGAGTTTTTCAGAACCCTGCCGGGGGAGCTGAGTGCACTCTCAAACTGAGGGTGTTATGGGCTGACATGGTGATCCCAGGAGGATCTCTGTTCATATTTATGAGACCCTGTCTAAATTTACAGTTTTCCAAATAGTTCCTTTTGTAGGAACCTTGCTGAAAGCAAAGGGAATGGCCCAAAAGTTCACTAACAGATAAGCAAATTGTATTATGTGCACAGGATGGAGTATTTTTCAGCCATAAGAAGGAGGTACTAATATGCTCTACAATGTGGATGACTCTCGCAAACATTATGGTAAGTGAAAGAAGCCAAACACAAAAGATCTCATATTGTTTGACTTCATTTACATAAAATATTCAGAAGAGGTAAATCCATATGGACATAACACAGATTGGTGGTTGCTAGGGGCCAGACAAAAGGGAAGACGGGAGAAAGTGCTTAATGGGTTTGGAGTTTCACTTTGGAGTGGTGGAAATAAATATTGTGGAGCCAGGGAGAGGTGGTGGTGACACCACATTGTGAATGTACCAAATGCTATCGAATCGGTCATTATTTATTTATTTATTTATTTATTTGAGAGAGAAAATGTGAGCAGAAGGAGGGGGAGAAGGAGAGGGAATCCAAGCAGACTACCCACTGAGCACACACCCAGATGCAGGGCTCCATCCCACAACACTGAAATCATGACCTGAGCCAAAATCAAGTCAGACACTTAACTGACTGAGCCACCCAGGTGCCCCAATTGTTTACATAATTTTAAATATTAGTCTATACACTGGTAAGAAATCATATTCATTCATGAGAACTTTAGAAGCCCATGTAGGTGTGGTGCTTATAAAATAAGGATGTCCAGGGATCCCTGGGTGGCGCAGCGGTTTGGCGCCTGCCTTTGGCCCAGGGCGCGATCCTGGAGACCCGGGATCGAATCCCACGTCGGGCTCCCGGTGCATGGAGCCTGCTTCTCCCTCTGCCTGTGTCTCTGCCTCTCTCTCTCTCTCTCTGTGACTATCATAAATAAAAAAATAAAAATAAATAAAAATAAAAAAATAAAAATAAAAATAAGGATGTCCATTCCCCAAGAGAGTTCATGGGGATAATCACCCTCTTATGATAGTAGAACCCTTCATGGGGCACCTGTGTGGCTCAGTCAGGTGAGCATCAGCCTTCAGCTCAGGTCATGATCTCGGAGTCTTGGGATTGAGCCCCGCATCAGGCTTCCTGCTCAGTGGAGAGCCTGCCTCTCTCTCTCCCTCTGTTGCTTGCCCTGCTTGTGCGCTCTCTCTTTCTCTCTCTCTCTTTCTCAAATAAATACATAAAATCTTAAAAAAAAAAAAAGAAGAAGAAGAAGAAGCCTTCAGAAAGTTATATAAAGACACAGCTCTATGGAAAGGTGTATGGATTCTACCTGGAGGAGGAGGAAAAGACTTTATAGGGCTATCACTAGAGCTAGACTTTGTTCCAGCCAGCTGGTCTACCCATTTCCTTCATTTCTCTGGTCCTTGAGGTCATTCCTTTTCCTTGCTTCTTAACCATACCCTCCTCCCAAGGACTGTAATTGTTTCCTCTTTCAAGTCACCTTATCACTTACTGATGACACCATTCTTGTGGCACATGTCCTATGCAGTTTACCTTTTCACACGTATTGTCCCAATTACATCATCATCTTTCTGAGGATGGGCACTGCTATTCTCTACCTTTCCATAACCACAGCATCCTTAAAAAGTGTGTCATTGAGAATTATGATATTGTACACGTATTCTGACTCCATCAATAATGTAATGGACATGCCAGAAGAATCTTCACTGTTTGGTTTTAAAGATTCTGAAGATGTAAGGAAAAGTCACTTTCATAAATGAAGAACCCGGTCAGTACAAAGCCAGGCTACTCACAAATGCTCTTTGAAGGAGACAAAGTAGGTGAAAGAAGTGGCTGAAAAATTAGTTTCAAAGGTCATCAATTCCATTAGCTGTGTCAAAACCGGAAACTCTGAATAAAATATGTTTCCACCAGTTCAGTCTTGTTTAAATATGCGAGGTAAGATCAGGCACTAAAGGAGTCATCATCTAGGTTTGAAATGATTCTTTCTCTAGAATGAGAGTGATTTCTGAAAACTCTTCAGATAAACAATACCATTTTCAATTTATCATCAGAGAAACTTGCTTCATTAGTTTGGTTTAGGCCTGGCGGCAAATACCAGAAGCCCAGAATAATAGCAACTTCAGTAAACTAGAAGCTTACTTCCTTCTCATATGACACAGCCTGGAGATAGTTGGTCTGGGGCTATGAAGCCCTCTACGTTGTCAGGGTCTTCTATCCTGTTGTGCTGCCATCTGTGGCTTCCATCCCCAAGGCCCAACATAACTACTGCAGCTCCAGCCATTATGTCTGCAATCTGGAATCAGGAAGAAGGAAGAGAGAAAGAAGGACAGATTTCCTCTTCTTAAGGGCTCTTTGAAGAAATGGCAAACACCATTTCTATAACACAATGTTTGTCAGAACGAACTGGGAAGTGTCATCTCATTGTAGGCAGCAACATGCCCAGCTAAACAGGGATTTCTAGCCTCTTTTTTTGGGTGCCAGGACCCTTTTGGCAGGCTAATTAAGCTTGTGGACCCCTTCTCAGAATAATGTTTTTATAGAAATAAAATAAAACATGTAAGGTTACAAAAGAATCCAATTATTTTAAATATGGTCCTAGTGACAAACTCTCTGAGGTCTGTAAGACCCCAAGTTGAGAATGCCTTCTACAACATAGGAAAAGGGAGTGAGTTATCAGTGTCCCACATGTGGCATAGGAAATCCCATGGAAGGGTTTTACACACTTGGTTGGCAATCTCTGAGCACCAACCTTCCGGGTCAAGCCTAGCTCTGTGTTGTATGGTATGACAGACACAGAGAAAGTCCGGCGAGAATTCTCCTGAATTATGTCAACACATGCCAAATGGAAGTGTTCAACCTACAAGAATGGGTAGCTGCCCAGGAAGGGGTGGGCAACCAGGGGGTCGACGGAAGGAGCATTTCCACGGTGTTCAAGGGGAAGTGCTTGGCCAGGGCAGGCTCCAGTCTGTGCTGATTGCAAACAGAAAATTACCCTGACTCTTGAAAACTAAAGGCATGAAAAGTCATTGAGAAATGTCTCAGTGTGCATAGGGGGATATGTAGAAATACTTAACATATCCTAGAAATGGTCTTTGAGGATGCCTCATGAATAAATGGATGGAATCTTTAAAAAAAATAATAATAAAAAAAGAAATGCTCTTTGCATTTCTGATAGCCATGGTTCTTGCATCTGGGGAATCGGATGGGGTGATGGTTTGAGGGGCCAAAGCCTCACATGTCATGTTTTATACTTTTAAAAATAAAATGAGACTGGAGACAAATATGACAAAATGCAAACAATGAAGAGGAACTTTTTCTTATATTATTCTTTGGGCCTTTTCCCTCCTCTCTGTGTTTTTAAACATTTCACTAGTTTAAAAATAGCAGTCACCGCTTTAAAAAAGCTTAAATGCATTTTTCCTCTGATCTAGATACGATTGAACCTACCCGTTAAGTTCTGGCTGCGCGTTCTCTGAGGTTCTATAATTATTTTGAGAGGCGGGTCTGTCCGCATTCCCCTGGACAAGCCATGATGGTGCTTTTGTCAAATTCTTTCCCTAGTCTGGAGCCTGCTCTCGTCCCCTCCCTGCCCGGCCATTGTCTGGCTTCCTCTCAGGAGCTTCCAGCCTGATTTGAGTCTTCCCTCATGGGAATTCCAATAATACTGCTCACGTTAGCATATACCACTGGACTCTGAATTTTTCTTATAGATTTTATTTATTCATTCATGAGAGACACAGAGAGAGAGGCAGAGACAAAGGCAGAGGGAGAAGCAGGCTCCCTGTGGGGAGCCCAATGCGGGACTTGATCCTGGAACTCTGAGATCATGACCTGAGCCAAAGCAGACGCTCAACCACTGAGCCACCCAGGTGCCCTGGACTCTGAATTTAACCCACCTTTCCCATCATGTTCATTGAAGGCCTAGACCCTCACATGTTTGGAATGACAGGAAGGGCTTCCATCCCATATTCCCACGCCAGGCCCAGGGCAGACATAATTAATCAACCACATCACTGACTCCCACATGGATGTGGCCTGAGACTCCTCCTGGGAAGTCCAGCTGTGTACATGGAGCCTGCAGACCAAACCTCTTTCCATTGTTCCATCTCACTTTAGCCATATGCTGGTGGCTGATTCGGGGGTTTGGAAGTGTCAAGGCCTGGCCCAGACAGGGCCTCGGGCAAAGTCAAGAATGGACAATAGGGCAAGAGACGAACAGAGCCCCAAACACCTATATGCTGACTAGGACTGCTTGGCCCCCAGGCTGCAGGGGGGACACCCAAGCCCAGAAGCCTGCCATCGCCATCAAGCCCAGCCAGAGCTCCCCACAGTCTCCGGAAAGCCCTTGGGCCAGGGAGGGGACAAAGATGTGGGAATGGCTCCTCTGTGGATCCAAGAGATGGCTGCAAGGGACAGTGGAGACGCAGGCCCTGGAGGGTTACCTGAGGCCAAGGCCCTTGAAATTCTCCTTCTGTCCCCAAGAGACACCAGCGTCCTGAAGAAAATCTGCCAACACGCTGTGTTGAACCCTTTTCATGATGAGATCACGAGTGATTTTTTTTCCCAGCCTCTTGAGGCTTTTTTTCTCTCTTTTTCTTTTTTTTTTTTCTTCTTAGGGGGGAAGGAGCAGAGGGAGGGTGGAGGATCCCAAGCAGGCTCCACATCCAGCACAGAGGCCAACACAGGGCTCGGTCTCACAACCTCGAGATCAGGACCTAAGCTGAAACCAAGGATCCAACACTTAATCATCTAAGCCATCCGGTGCCCCCCACTTTTAAAAATTTTTTAAATATTTTTAAAGATTTTATTTATTTATTCATGAAAGAGAGAGAGAGAGAGAGAGAGAGAGAGGCAGAGACACAGGCAGAGGGAGAAGCAGGCTCCATGCAGGAAGCCCAACGCGGGACTTGATCCCTGGACTCCAGGATCATGCCCTGGGCTGAAGGCAGACACTAAACCGCTGAGTCACCCAGGCTGCCCCAGGTGCCCCTTTTCATCCTACTTTTTAAAATCCTTGTAATGACCATATTTAATTTCCATGGTGAGAAACTGAAAGAGGAAAACAAAGAAGAAAGCAAAATGGCCCCAAAGGAACATGGATTTTTTTTTTTTAAAGCAGTCTTTGGGATCAGAGGAGTATAGAAAAGCATATCACTCTCATCTCATCCTTACCCTAACCCTAAACTGGAAGCAAACAAAACGTTCAGGCTTTCTGAGAGTGCCCGGCGTGGTGACTGGTCACTTGGTTGTCAATCAGTCATCCACTCATCCATTCGGTCCTCCAGTAATCATCTGTGGAGAGGCTGCCGAGTGCTGGGGATACAGGAGAGAGGGAGGGCATGGAACCAGGGGTCCCCAGACCTTAGCCAACACCCACACTGGGACGGAGACACTGCATTATCTGGGGCAGGGGTTACCTGCCGCAGAGGAGAGGCTGGGATGGGCTGTGACAGCCAGGGTAGAGGTGAGGTCGCCTGTCATCAGCCAGCTCCTGCACAGGCTGTGGGTGGTGACAGGGCCTCCTCCAGCCCTCCCCGCCCAGGCCGCGCTGCAGCACCTCCCACCGCCACACCCCGGCCTGCTTCCCGCACCCGGGAGCTCCCTAACACACTGCTGCTCCTTATTGCCCACTGTCTCAGTGTTAGAGAACTTTGTCAGGCTTGCGTGGTCCTGGGGCCGCTCACCTCCTAGGGCACTGATGGTGCAGATTTTTAAGAGGTGGCTCTTCTGACTCCTCCCAGGGGCACTCTTGGAGAGCAGAGATGGGCTAAAATTTCAGTCCCACTCTGCTTTCCTGTTTTATCGTCACCAGCAGACTATATACCTCTTGAGCTGGAGTTTCACCCTTTTTATTTGTTAGTTGCCATGGAGCCAGCACTGGACATTGGCACCATACCTCACTGGGGACAGATAGGACAGAAGGAGCGAGTCTTACGTGACAGGAACGTGTGGACTCCCTGGGGTTAGCTTCCTCATTTGCTCTATGGTTTTGGAAAGGGCCCTCTAACTTTCCAAAGGCCTCTATTTCTTCATCTGCAAAATGGGAGGAACAGCTGAGCAGTTCATGAGCTGACAAGAGCTTTCTCCCTCCATCTGCGGGAGCTCACTGCAGGAACTGAGAAGCAGTTGGCTGCTCGGAGGAGGGTGCCTCTCACGAGGGCGGCCCCTAGTTCTTTGCAAGAGCCACCTCCTTCCTGGGCCCCAGCCACCTGTGGTTAACTGAAGCTCAAAAACGAAGTTTGACCCAACCGCACACCCCAACCCAAACACCACAAGACGTACTGGATTTTCCAGGGCAGCCCTGATTTTGAATGGTTTGTCTCACTGTCTCAATGTGATACCTTCAACCACATGTTGTAATTTGGGGCCAAAACCTCACCAGCTGCTGATCGGGGGGTCCCATGGTGGAAGGATAACGTGGAGGCCTGCACGTACTTGCATTGCACTCTGTGACCTGCAGCCACCCAGCGCCACCGTTCCTACTGACCCTCCATTCCCTTAGCTCTGCCATCATACCGTCAGCCCAGGCCTGGCCTCCATCACCCCTAGACTCATCTGGCCATCAGGCCAATGGCAGGTTCCCTGGGGTCTCTGGACGCCAGGACCCTCACTGGCTAGTTCCTTAGGGACTCTGGCAGAGGGATCTTCAGATCTAGGTCAACGGCTGGGAAGCAGAACTGTGGGGAGCTGTTTTGGGGTTGATGGGTCAGCAGGATGGGTGCTGAAAGCAGGTTCAAGTCAGGAGAAGCCCCTTTCCCTCCGACGGTGCATGGGTGAACAGAAACAGGAAGCAAAGATGTGACAGGGTTTGCAGAAGGCAGAGCTGAGTGTGACCCTTGCTCTGCCTGCACTACTGACTCTTCCCAGAGGCCCATTTTCTCATCTCTGAATAAAGCAAACACCTGCACCAGCTCTGGTGCAGAACAGCAACTCTGGCCCTTTCGGAGTTTGGGGGGCCCCGTTCCACATGCAGCCCACCTTCCCCCCTGCTGACTGAGCCTGGGAACCTGGACAGTCCAAGGCAGCCCTGTGGCCATAAGCAGAGATCCTCGATGTGGGCCTGCAGGAGGGCCGCAGCCACTGTCCCAGAGATCAGTGGAGGAGCCATGCAGAGGGGACTCCCATCGGGCACATAGCAGTGAGGGCATCTGTGGAGTAGCAGAAGCAGCAGCAGAGGGAGGGATGTAGAAGGCACAGAGCCGGGGGGGAGCGGGGGGGAGGGCAAGAGAGGCACTTGCAGGCCCGCGGTGTCCCTTGGGCGGGACCCGGCACACACACCGGCCACCGCAGGATCCCAAACACCATCCTGATTCTCCCCAAGGTCCTGATGTCCAGGCACCACAGACCTTGTGTTTCTTCATCTCTGGTATGTCTTTACAATCGCCCTCCCCAGCCCGGGGCAAACATCATTTGTCTCTACCCCCTGGCAACCTAGAAAAGTCCAAGCCAGGGCCTGCCTTGCAGGATTATTATGAAAATTGATCAAGACCATACACAGAATACGGCCTGTGAGTGGTCATGCTCAAGGCAGGTGGCCTGTGCAGGGTGGCTGCTCTTGCACAGTGCCCACTGCGGATCCCAGATGTCCCCGCAGCCCTGAGCAAAGAGTGGCTTCTCACAGGTGAGACCGGCCATATGGACCTAACCACCCTTTCCTGTTCTGTCCCCCAGGGACATCACAGCTTTACCAATGGCACTTTAGAAATGAAGTATGGGACCCGTGCTGGAACAGGTCACGCTGTGCCAGTCCCGGTATGTAGGGTAGTCTCGGGCACTGGACAGATGCCGACACATTGGATTTCTTGGCCATTTTGATGAGGACATCTGCAGACAATATTTAAAAAGAAATTAGGGCAGTCCTGAGTTTCCCAGAACACATGGGATAAAGTCATCTGGATCGTCCCTGACCTTGGCCTCCCTGGGGAGGGTGGATGGGATGGGAAGAAGTGGGAGCCCCATTCCATGGATACCAGGTCTGCACAGCTGGATGAGTGATTGGCGGCTGATCGCCTTGATGCTAGACTCATTCCCTGTGTTTATGTCCAGTAGATTTTCATGGCAGCCCCCTCCCATGCTGAACTGCATCCCCCAGGATCTCTGCCAGCCTAAGAAAGTCCACACTGGGCTTGGTGGTTCAGCTCAGCTGTATAGAGGAGGAAACCCAGTCAGAGTGAGCAGTAGGTGCTGGAGGTAGGATTCAAACTCAGATCTGCTCAATTCCACCGCATGAGCCCCCAGTGCAAGTGCTGAAGAAGCGAACCCGAGGAAGTTAGAGCGCCCAGGGCAGGGGTGAGTCCCAGGAGCTACCGGGTTGTCACATTGCACTTTGGACCTGATGATGGAAAGTGGAAACATGCCAAATTGGTCTGGGAAGAGGTGGGGAAAGGAAGTGGTGGGGCAGGGGGCAGGGGGAGGGGGTGTCAGGTTGAAAATGCTCGGCTGCGGCTGCGTCATTAGGAGAAAGGAAAGGGGGTGCTCCCTTCATTTTTCTTAACAAAAGCAACACAGGAAGAAAACAGTCTATTAACACACTGGATGCTTGAGCAAGCGAGCAGAAACACTGCAGTTCTTAAGAAGGAATCTTTGCCAAAGAAGAAAAAAGGATAGTCGAATAGATTTTTTTTTTTCCTTTTTAAGAAATCCTAAATGGATTGGGATCCCTGGGTGGCTCAGTGGATTAGCGCTGCCTTCAGCCCAGGGCCTGATCCTGGAGACTCGGGATCGAGTCCCACATCAGGCTCCCTCCATGGAGCCTGCTTCACCCTCTGCCTGTGTGTGTGTGTCTCTCTCTCTCATGAATAAATAAACAAAATCTTTAAAAGAAAAAAAAGAAAGAAATCCTAAATGAGCTCTAGCGAGCAAAAGCGTATTTGAGGTACTTTGTTTTACTTGAGATCATCCAAAGTGCACATAATAAGCTGTCAGGTTCTGGGGCTGAGGGCTTCTTGACTCATAGGTGGACCCCACTGGCTCAGGGAGGGTTTGACACACAGTAGGTACACAATAAATGCTCAGCACATAAATGTGCCACCTGATTACCCACCAGACACCAACAGCTTATAGAGGCATCAAGGTCCCAAAGAGACAAACCCAATGTCGACGGGCCCCAAAGCCCCTCTCAAAGGTACCAGCCCTGGAAAGGACTCGCCTCAGAATGATCTTAAAAATAGGCCTCCAAGGAGGCCAGCAAGGAGAGAGATGAGCACTCTCTCATCTTTTTGAGATGTCCTGGGTGTTTGAGGGTCCTGGAGATCCTTTCTGCCCTCTGTGTCTCTAGCTGGCTCCATTCTTGGCCATCTTTCTTGGGTAGGACCTCTGACCTAAGGGACCCAATTCAGTGGTTAGATGTCAAAAGCAATGGGCAAAACCGTCCTCACCCATCTTTCGAAACTGAGTTCCACTGCCTCTTCCTCCAGGAAGTCCTCCAGGAAGTCTTCCTTGAGGCTCTGTCTCCTACCCCAGCTCTTGCCATTCTGGACTCAGTCCGTCTCCTTTGTGTTCCCAGCTCCCCCTGTGTAGCCATGCATCTCTACTCTGGTATTCATCATGCCAGGTTAGACGCTCAAGTCACTCGTCACTAAACAGCCAGGTCCTCCGGGGTAAGAGGTGAGTCTTCTTTAACTTTATATTCCTAATGCTTAGCCAGGGGCTCAGTCTACAGTAGGTGCTCAGTAAATGTTAAGTGAATAAATGTTCTGGGGAGAATACTCTGGGAAATAAGAATATTTCTTTTTAAAATTTTCTCCTTGTTATCTGCTGATCCTTGTCCACACGTGACATTTAAAGGCCTAGGTTCTGGGACACCTGGGTGTCTCAGTAGTTGAGTATCTGCCTTTGACTCAGGGCATGATCCCAGGGTCCTGGGATCAAGTCCTACATCCAGCTCCCAGCGGGGATCCTGCTTCTCCCTCTGCCTGTATCTCTGCCTCTCTCTGTGTCTTTCATGAATAAATAAATAAAATCTTATTAAAAGAAAAAAGAAGAAGAAGAAGGTCCCTATTTGTTTGAGGTAAGATTGAACAAAGCAAAGTAATCTGAAAGCATTTTCACTGGCTGAGATGACTTGGAATCTTCCAGATTTTCTGATGCTCCAGCTTGGAGCTGCACTCAGTTCTCCCCATCGGTGCGGTGGTCATGGGCTTGTGACCTCAGGACCCTGCTTGTCCTCCATGTGTGTGCACTGGGAGCAGCCCCGTGGAGGCCTCCAGTTAGAGCCCACTTTCTGAACCAGTCCTTTAATGGACCCCTTCCTGGCTTTCAGGGAGGGACCATAAGAACAGGGTTCTCTAGGAAGTGGGGGATGCTCTGCTGCTCAAACAAAAATCTTGTTTAAAGGTAAAATCAGGAGTAACCTGAGAGGGAAACCAAGACAGAGATAGCCTTGAGGGAAACCAAGACGGAGGGTGGGGGTGAGGGTTTGAATTCCTGCCCTCTGCTTGCAGGGCTACAGCGTGGGGGTGCACAGGTACCCACTCCATCACCACCCCTACCTCTGAGATGGCACCGACCCAGAGAGGAGAGCAACTGAGTCTAGCTAGGGGGCAGAAGGGCCAAGTGGAAGGTCAGTAAGCAAGAGGTGTGCATGGTGTCACCTGGCCAGTGAGTCAGTGGGATCATTAATGTTTCATGCCACACACGGTGGCAGAGCACTGCTGGATGTGTGCTCATTCACATCTGTCTGTCTCTGTGCACGGTGCACAATTCCATGCACCTCCGTGGATTCCTGCCTCCATCCCCTGACAAACCCTGGGCAGTGGCCGGTGGGGGTGGGCTTGAGAGTCAGAGCTGTCCCTCTAGGAACACCCACCAGGATTCATAACAAAGAAAGTCCACCCAGTTCTCTTCCACCTGGTTATCTTACCCGATTTGGTAGGCTTTGAATATTTTAACCAGAACCACAATAGAGTAAGTATCTGTTGGCTGAGATGGAAGGCATGTCCCATGGTGGCCATGGCTGTCCCTTCAGAGCCAAATAAAAGCTGGGTCGGGTGGCCTACAGGCCACTTTGACTTGAGAGCCCATTTGTCCTGCAAGCAGTTGGGTCCCATGAGCTCCACCCCAGCCCAGCCCTCCTGTCCTGGCTCTTTCTGCCAGCCTAGGCCTGTCCCCCACTGCTGAGCCAGGACACCTGGCCCATGGATGGCCTGGCTTCGACTGCAGTAGAGACGCAGGTCCCTGACACAGAAGGGGCCACAGGCATCGTGCAATTTCATCCCCTCTTTTGGTGGCCCAGGGAGGTAAGTTGACATGCTGGGTGGGGGTCACAAAGCAGTGAGGGCAGTGTTGTCAACCATGGTTTGTGGGAGGAATCAGCCCATACGGTGCTTTCAAAATAAGAAAAAAAAATTTTTTTTAAAGATTTATTTATTTATTTATTCATGATAGACATAGAGAAAGAGAGAGAGGCAGAGACACAGGCAGAGGGAGAAGCAAGCCCCATGCGGGGAGCCTGATGTGGGACTCGATCCCTGGTCTCCAAGATCGCGCCCTGAGCCGAAGGCAGACGCTTAACTGCTGAGCTACCCAGGCGTCCCAAAAAATAAAAATAAAAAAATTTTAAGATATATTCATTTGTGGGATCCCTGGGTGGTGCAGCGGTTTGGCGCCTGCCTTTGGCCCAGGGCGCGTTCCTGGAGACCCGGGATCGAATCCCACGTCGGGCTCCCGGTGCATGGAGCCTGCTTCTCCCTCTGCCTGTGTCTCTGCCTCTCTCTCTCTCTGTGTGTGACTATCATAAATAATAAATAAATAAAAATTTTAAGAGATATATTTATTTGTGAGAGAGAGGAAGAGAGACAATGCATGCGCAGGGGGACTGCAGAGGGAGACGGAGATGCAGACGCTCTGCTGAGCAGGGAGCCTGATGTGGGACTCAATCCCAGGGCCCTGGGATCGTGATCTGAGCTAAAGGCAGATGCTTAACCCACTGAATCCCCTGCTCCTCAGGGAGTCTGCTTCTCCCCCACACCCCCTGCCTGCCTCCAGCTCGCTCTCTCTCTTGCTCTCTCTGACTCTCAAATAAATAAATTTTAAAATAAAACAAAATAGAACCGTATAGCATATGAGAGTCAGGTTATCGTGTTTGTTACTGGTTACTGAGCCACGCATTGGTCAATTCCTTCAAATGTTTATTGAGCACCTAAATGTGCCAGGCACAGTTCTAGGTGTCAGGGACACAGTGGATGACAAAGTCCCCACCCACAGGCAGCTTCCGCTCTCGCAAGGAGGCAGAGAGCCAGACGGAACATGAGCGTATAATCCATAAAAGCCCCCCCCCCCCCGTGCTTTGAAGTAAATGGCAGCAAGCTGACCCCAGGGGCATGGGCTTGGAACCTGGTCTATCCCCCTGCTGACACTAGTGGAACCACCTGGCCACCCTCCCTCCTCACCCGTGTCGGGTGCTCACTTGGACCCTTGAAAAGGAAGCTGGCTGCCCATCTCCTCATCCAGAGATGGGCCCTCGGCCCCGGCAGGGAGGGGTGCCAGGGTGAGCACGGACTGGCTACCCCAAGGCCATCAGGTGGCTCTTCCTGCTGTCAGAGGCTTCTGCCATCTGCTCTGTCTGGGGTGGCCAGGTCCCACCAGGACATGCCTGCAGAGGTTGTCGAGGCCTCCGAGGACCTGGGCTGGGCCCTCTTTCTCCTCTTTGACTGTGTATATACTAGCTCCGCCAGATCAGGCCTTGACCACTCAACAGAGCCACTGTTGGAGTCTTCTGGGAAGATATATTTATGGCAAAATCTCGCTTCCTTCTGTTTTATGTATGACATTTCCCCACAAGGAAAAAAAAGAGTTGGAATAACTACTATCATTATTCTTCCATTGCTTTTATTTTCCACCCCAGAACCATCTGTCATCAGAGGACAGTTTACTTTACACCTCTTGGGCTGATTTCCACATCCAGAGGACACTGGACAGGGGACAGCAGTGACCCCTGGATACCCCGCTGCAAGGGGCCAGGAGGGGCGGGAGGGCAGTGAGTCATCAGCCCTGAGGTCGCTCAGGAGAGAGCAGAGGTAGATGCAGGAGTGTGAACACCAGGGTGGACGGCCCCCGGGATGGTGAGAGGTTGTGTGCCAGGTGTCCCCTCCTGCATTGCTTCTCCCGCTTTGGTCTACTCGGGTGAAAACACAAAGTTCCGCCATGGTAGGGGCACCATCTGTGACAGGAGGGGAAGCATCCATGGTGAACACTAGCACAAAATTGAGCTTCATCCTAAAGTCTGTGGGGTCCCTCGTGGACCAAGAGAAAAGAGGGCCTGAGCTAGTACTGATTTGTTAGCCAACTTCGACCTTCTGTGCCATGCACGTGAGGACCCAGTGGGACCCCACATTGAGGCTGTCATGGGAGGCCCCAAGCGTGGGTCGGACTGGGGAAACGCGCCCATGTCCTCACACGCTCGATCTGCTTCATCAGACATCCAGCCATTGGACCGTGGATGTTACACGTCTGGGTTTCTGGGCTGATGCTAAGCCGAGGAACCTGACCTTGATTCTTCGTTTCAACTTGGGTGAGCTTCAACAAATGCATTGAGCTACAGTTTCAGGGAACCCAGATTGAGGACATTTCAGGCCTGGCAACTGGAACCCACGCTGTCCTTGCACTGTCCCCCTGACTGGAAGACTGGGGCTCTTCCCTGGCAGAGGGCCAGGCTAATCAGAACCTTGTTCTGTAACCCATGAGGAGCCCCTGGGGGGTGTTAGAAGCACAATAGCAAGGCCAGATCTGTGCTTCTGGAAGAGTGTGTGAGAGGTGAATTACAGTGGAGATCTGCCATGGTCTGAATGTCGTGTCCCCCTAAAATTCATATGCTGAAAACCTAGCCCAAAGTGGTGTTGGGAGGTGGGGCCTTTGAGAGATGAGCAGTCTTGAAAGTGAGGCCATCGTGGGGGCATTAGTGCCCATGCGAAAGAGACCCCAGAGAGCCCCCTCGCCCCTTCTGCCACATGAAGATACAGCAGGAAGAGCCATCTATGAACTACAATAGTCCTCACCAGATCTGCCCACCCCTTAACCTTGGACTTCCAACCTCCCAGAACTGTGAGAAGTAAATTTCCCCTGTTTATGTTGTAAGCCACTGTGTCTGTGGTATTGTGTCATAGCAGCCCAAACAGACCAAGGCAAGGGCCCGCTGGAGTGACCCAGATGGGAGGTGATGACGTCTGGCAGCAGGCGAGGGAGGAAGGTGCGGGCGTGGTGGGCAGGTGTAAGGTGATCAGGATGGAGAACGAGGAACATCTAATCAGGCCTCAGCCCACTGTCGCCTCCCTGCATAGGTCCTAGGGAAACATGCAGGGAACAGAAGCTGAGCAAGGAAGGGAATATACCCCTTCGGTGATTCCCCTCTCTTCATGTTGCCTTCCAACTGTGGGAAGGACCAGCTTTCCAGGTACCATTAGGGCAACGCCCTGGTCTCCCTCCAACCTGCCGACTCGGCCCCGGGAGACAGCACACACTGTGGTCTGCTGGTCCATGGTTCATGGTTTAGGGGAACTGGCATCTGCCTCTCTCACCATCTGGAGGCTGCCCTGGTCCAGAGTTGACTGTAAGGTAGGGGGGACCTACTCACTTCCAGGACAAGCCATGTTCTCCAATATCAGCTTTATCTATCACAGAGATGGCAATTCGATATCCATATGCCTTATTCCTCCTTTTTTAAAAATATTTTATTTATTTATTCATGAGAGACGCACAGAGAGAGGCAGAGAGACAGGCAGAGGGAGAAGCAGGCTCCCTCTGGGGAGCCCAATGCAGGACTCGATCCCAGGACCCTGGGATCACGACCTGAGTCGAAGGCAGATGCTCAACCACCGAGCCACCCAAGTGTCCCTGTCTGCATGCTGGCTCCTTTGAGGCTCAAGAGTAGAAGAAACGAACTCTCCTTTTCAGAGAATGCTTGTCAGCGCCAGCTTTCTCCTGGTATGAGCCTTAGGGAGGTGAGCCGGGAACCACATCCAGTGACAGGAAATTGATCATGCAGCCAGAAATGGAAAGTCTGTCTCAGGAGTGTCTTTCTGTCCTCCTTTTGCATGATTAAAAACTTTTAATATATACATAATTGTGTGCCTCCACCGGGGTGTGGTTAAAAGGGCAACGTCCAAGGGCCTAGCTCAAATACTAAATAAATGTCAACTGCGTTCCCCAGGAGCACCGGGAAGGATCAGCACCCTCGTGCCAGCATGACTGCAAGGAAGGGTCTTACCTGGGGATTTCACCTTGTTTGGGGAGGAAAGAGCCCAGCCACAACTGTCGCTAAGAGCTGTGTGGCTTCAGCAAGACACCTTGCAGGGGCCTCTCCATATCTGGACATGATGGGCTAACCAGGCTCCGTGGTCCCCACCCCAGTCTGTGCCTCAGAATTTCCTGGGACCCTTAAAAACACAGAGTTGGGGCTCCAGGTCTGAAGACTTTGATTCACTGAGTCTGGGGTGAGAACCCAGGGGTCTTATTAATAAACAGCCTTTCGGGGCCGTACAGAGCAGGGGGCTCGTGAGGCTCAGGACTCCATTGTGACCAGCAGTGATGGGATCAGGATTGCTGCGGGGCTCTCAGCCTTGGGTCCTCAAGCATCTGAGAGAGAGAGCAAGAGTGAGACAACAGGAAACACCGGCTTCCTCCTTCTGGCGTCAGAGGAAATAAGTCAGGCCCGCCCCTGGGGATGCTCCCCTACCTGTAAGCCCCGCCAGGATCAGATGCACAGGTCTGGGTGGCAGGGTCTCTCTAGCTGGGGACTTCCTTGTCGAGAGCCTTGGAATAAATGTGGTTGTAGAGATTCAGGACACTAGTCGCTCCAGGGGGCTTGTAGGGCTGATTTCTCCACCCAGCCCCTGACCACACTTTGGGGAGGGGGGAAACAGGTGCTTCCCGCAGCTCCCTACGGAGGTGCTCTGCCCTTTCTGCAGCCTTCCCGCCACCAGCTCCCGTCTTCCTGGCCCTCCGCACAGCTGCCAGGGCCTGTTCCCTGATTCAGGAGAGAAATCCAGGCCTCTCTGGCTGGACCTCCAGCCACGGCTCACTGGTCCAGGGCCACGGATCTGCAGGAGGAGTGCAGCCAGATCCACATAGCAGGCACGGCGGTGGGGGTGGGGGCTGGGGGGTGGTGACAAGCCAAGTCGGGATCTCTAAGGAGGGCTCAGCAGCCTGTCCTGGGCTGGGTGTCAGAGCAAGGTGGGGGTGGAGGAGCGCAGAGCACCACGCATTCAGAATCTGTGTCAGAGCATTCTTACACAGTGATCCCAGGCTTCTGTGGTGTTTGGAGGCACGCTCCCAGATGTCCGCATCACACTGGGCATAAGGGTGCAGGTGTGTGGCCACCGGGAGGTGCATCTAGCTGCTGTGTTCCTGGGAGACCAAACTGGGGACAAGTGAACACAGCTGGTTCCAGAAAACGTTGGGTACCCAGCAGGTTAGCAGAGGCTGACAGTGAGTGTTCTGGGGGTGCTCCGTCCGTCTCCCTGGCACTTCTCCAAAGAGCCACCTGCCCTGGCCTCCTGTGGCAGCTCCATCCCCAGACTGCTGGCTTGGCGGCACCCAGAAACACAACCCAGGTCTGGTTCAGGGTCCTGGGGTGCTCCCAAGTGCTCTCCGACTTGGACACAGGAGTCTCTCCGGGGAGGGTGGCTGGTCATGGGAAGGAGGGTGAAGTGATTCCGGATGCTCAGTTTTCTGTGGTGTGATGGGAGCGTTCCTGTGCACCTCCTCTGATTCCCTTGGCCAGTCTCTGGTCAGTTTGACTCGCCAGGGCGATTTTTTGAGCGTCCTTGGCCAGAGCTGCTGCAAGGGGTCATGAGACTGTACTCACCAGGCTCTCCGGGAGGCAGGGCGGAGATCCCGCCTCCTCTCACAGATGGAAACACTGGGAGGTCATTTGACTCTTACAGAACAATCCCCCCCCCCCCCCCCCCCCCCCCCCCCCCCCCGTCCCCCCAAGACCGCTGATTTCCAGCTCACCACTGGAGACAGAGAGCGCATTCCAGGTCGGCTTTAGCAGTCACCAGGGAAACTGCCTAGTGACCGTGTCAGCAGCTGGGGGTGTGCTCTGCAGCGAACACCACACGGCATGCTGAGAAGCTGAACGCCAGATGACCTTGAGCCACTTCACTTGCGATTTCAAGTGTGCTGAAGACGAAGCCCATGCAGAGCGGGGGCGTGAAGAACGTGCAGCACCCAGATGAGTTCCTTGTGGGCGCCCAGGCCTGCAGCCCACGAGAGGCCCGAGGCCGGCTGTGGCCTCCCTGCCTCCTCTGCTTCTATGGGCATCTACGCAGTGGCCAGGAGGAACCTCCCACCACCCCAAGCAAACCCGCTGTCGTGGATGAAGGCCTTGTCACACTGGGACCGAGCAGATGGCCCACCACATCCATGACTGTCTCCCTACTGCTTCATCTTTGTGCTCAAATTTTCCCCTGTGGTCGATACCAGGGGCACACAGTCTCTTTTCCTAAAGAGAGAAAGAACTCCCAAAGTGAAAAAAATGAGGTCAATGGATATAGGAGTTTTTCTGACACTTGGCAAATTTCTTTCCAAAGTATGTGTGCCGTGTTATGACATCACCGTCAATGTGTGAGGAGTACCCAAGCCGCCCTGGCTCCGCTGGATATTCCTCTTTTAAAAGTATTTTTTGGATCCCTGGGTGGCACAGCGGTTTGGCCCAGGGCACGATCCTGGAGACCCGGGATCGAGTCCCATGTCGGGCTCCCGGCATGGAGCCTGCTTCTCCTTCTGCCTGTGTCTCTGCCTCTCTCTCTCTCTCTGTGTGACTATCATAAATAAATAAAAATTTTTAAAAAAAGTATTTTTCTAATTCAATAGTTACAAATGTGTGGCCTTATCAGTATTTCAAGCTGGATTCTTGGCCTACTAGTGATACTGAATATTTTCCCATGTTTGTTCACTGTTTTCCCATTTCTAACAGATTTTATTTATTTATTTGAGAGAGAAGGAGAGAGATAGCAAGAGAGAGCATGAATGGGGAGCAGAGGGAGAAGCAGACTTTGTGCTGAGCAGGGAGCCCAATGTGAGGCTCACTCCCAGGACCCTGAGATCATGACCTAAGCCGAAGGCAGATGCTTTACTGACTGAGCCACCCAGGCGCTCTGACTTCCCATTTCTAAATTGTGTTTTCTCACCCTTTGCCCACACATCTACTGGAAGGTCAGTGCGTTTTCTTGTCAATATGCCTGATGTTAATGCTTTGTGATGCTCACTATGTATGTATTAGGGGTTATAAAGCACAATTGGGTGTCCTACTCAGCTTTAATATGTCAGAGTGTGCCTGGGTGGCTCAATCAGTTAAATATCTGACTCTTGATTTCTGTTCAGGTCATGATATCAGGATTTGTGTGATCAAACCCCACTTTGGGCTCCACCCTGAGCATGGAGCCTGCTGGGGATTCTCTTTCTCTCCCTCTGCCCCCCCCGCCCCCACCCGCCCTGAGCACTCTAGCTAAAAAAAAAAAAAAAAAAAGATTTTAACATGTCAAGATGGGATCCTAGTTTTTCTTCTACAAACCTGCTGTACTTTCTCTGGTCACATTAGGTGATACTGCAATCCACCCTAGCCCAGAACCTGAGTCCTTCTGGATTCCTCTTGTTCCCTGATGCCACAAAACTCATCCACCGGCCAGGCTCCCTCCTCTGACCCTCCCCAACCACCCAGTCAGGGCCAGGCCCCCTATCCCAATCACTATTCATCACAGAGCCCTATATTTTCTTCCTCAAAGCACTTACTACAATCAGAAATTCTTTCATTAGTTTGTAAATCTGCTCTGTACCTTTTCTAGATTCTGGAGTATAGAGCATAACCTCCATGAGGTCAGGTGCCATGGCTGCCAATCCATCATTACACATCCAGTGCCTCAAGCCGTGTCTGTCCCTCAGTGTGAGTTCAATGAATGAGTGAACAAACTTGGCCCCTGGAAGCCTATTTTAAAGATTTTATTTATTTATTGATATATGTATTTTAGGGAGGGAGAGAGCATGGGAGTGGGAGGGAGGGGCAGAGGGAGAGGGAGAGAGAGAATCCCAAGGAGACTCTGTGCCAAGCTCACAGCCTGGCCTGGAGCTTGATCTCACCACCGTGAGATCATAATGTGAGACAAAATCAAGAGTCGGATGCTTGACCAACTGAGCCACCCAGCAGCCCCATGTAAGCCTATTTAAATTCATGTGGTTAAAAAAAAAAAGTTCATGTGGTGGAGAGCTCAGACAGAGGGTTCCAGCATTGGCTTTGGGGGCACATTCCAGATATAAAGCTCCACACCTTTCTGTATGATCTTGAGTGAGTTACTGGACATCTCTCTGCCTCAGTTTATTCACCTTTAAAAATGAGAACAATGGTACCACTTCCATAAGATTGGAAGATATACAAGATAATGTGGACAAAGTGCTTTAAAATTGAGACTTAGATGGTAAACTCTCAACAAATGTCAATCCTGGTCAACATTGCTTTATGATGTTCCCGTGTGGTTTCCAGGGTTAGTAGTTATTCCCTTCTTTTCATTAAAGCCTTAATTAATATTCATTTATATTTTATTTCAGTATCTATGATATATTTTTATTTATTTAAAAGATTGTTTTTCATCTATTTGACACAGAGAAGGAGAGAGAGCACAGGCAGGGAGAGCAGAAGAGGGAGAAGCAGACTCCTTGCTGAGCAGGGACCCCAATGAGGGGCTCAATCCCAGGACCCCAGGATCATGACCCGAGCTGAAGGCAGACACTTAACCGACTGAGCCACCAGGTGCTCCAATGATATACTTTAAAAATTATTTTAAAAAATGTTTACTCTTTAATTCATATGGAACTTACTTCAGCGAATTAAATAAAGTGAATTTTCAAATGCTATCGGTGGCATATGTTGACTCATCTGTCCCATCTGCTATGCTTTCTTTAGCACTCATTCAGTTTGTATATATAATAGGGCATTTTTCCTGGCTATCAGGTCTGTCCCCCAACCCCTCATGGGGTCGCCCTATTCCACTGAGCTCCTCAGGCTTCCTAACTATGTCTGTGCCTTGCAAGATTCAGGCATCCTCCCCAGATTGCAAAAACGTCACATCTGTTTGGGATGAGTGTTTGTTCTGGTTCCAGTCCCTCTCAAGACTGCTTGCCCATCTCACCCTTGGCTTCCCCAAGACACCAGTTTATCCTGGTGTAAATGCCTCCTTTTCACTTGAGCCAATTCAAACAGGTTTCTGCAGCTTGTGACCAAAAGAGTCCAAAAGTAAACTTCACCCTAATAATGTGCTTGAGGAACATCCCCAGCCAATGAGGCTGCTTTACTGCACCACGTGGAGATTAAAGTGCTGTCTCTAAAACGTCATCAGACAGTTATCGGCCAACAAGATCAGTGAAGGACAGGAAAGCCTTTGGGGCATGCACATGTCATGCCACACGCACCCACCCTGTGAGCACCTTGACCATGGTGGGTGCCCCAGCCCTGTGTCCCGGTGCTAAAGATTCAGGAGAATCCAGGAAGGCAGCTGTTGAGACACAGGAAATAATGTGTGTGCAAGTACTTGCAAAAACCATATTCAACATTTTTAAATATGTTTCGGGATCTGTGCTTTGAAAATATCAATATGGTTTCTCAGTCTATGAAGGTGATGAGTGTAGAGATGACTCTACACTCACCCTAGAGCGCAGCTGATCCTCCGCCCCTTCATTTTGTTTTAGAAATTCTTGACAGCTGCTTGGTTTTGCTAAGTACTTTATTCTTGCTTGGTTGAAGCGGGGAGGGTGTTTGTTGGCCATTTGACCATTTTTCTTAGACACTCGGTATGGGAAGAAAAGTGTATCATGGGAAGTGTGTTCTGGATTCTAGTTATGATTGGTTTGCTGTCCTTAGAGAAGGGAAGAGCTCCAAGGGAAGGGAAAAGATAGGCTGGCACATGGGAGCAGAAAATGTGTGGCGGGGCTCCTCAGGCAGAGGGAGGGAAGAGTGACTCAGTCTGATGCTCCATCTGGGCAGGAAAACCGGCCAAGCTTGCGCACTTCCCATCAGCCCTGCACCTGCTGGGATCTCCTGGCTGGAGCAGACTCTGTACGGTCACCTGGTGTCCCCAGCACAGGACACCCTGGGGCCTTTTTCCTATTCGGTCTGATGCCAGAGGGTGTGGCCATCTTCCAGTTACAGACAGAGCTAACAGCAGCCACTCTGCTCTCACTTGTGCTGTGCTTAAAGCACGGTGAAATGCTTGTACACAACAAAGAGATGGAGCATAAGCAAAGGGTCAAGTCCTTTTGATTTATCCCAAAATGATGGAAACCAATTTAGAATATGAAAACTCTGACCCTCTCGACTCCCCTTCTGTGCTGGTCTCACACTTACTGCTGGCCTGGGCCCTGCCCTTCCTTCATCTTTGCCACTCATCCATGGTATTTCTTGCAGGAAGCCTCCTGGGGTTGCCACATCCCCAATCCTTCCCCTTCCTCTGCTTCTTGGGAGAAGACTCTCCCAACGCCCACCACCGTGCATGCAGAGGGAACGTGAACGTGCAGACTATATGCTCAGACCATTGTAAACCCTGAGACTCTGAGCTAGAAGGAGAGAAGTATCCTCCTCTTCTGGGGTTCACCATTACTGGGTACTTCAGGTGAACCAGGGCAAGTAGTTTTGCTCTCTTCACTCTCCTTACCTAATTCAAAACAACCTCTACCAGCAGCTGATGTTATCAGGAAGCCCTGGTCCCCTTGTTTTTTGCCACCTGGCTATTCAAACATTCAGAGCAACAATTTACATACATCCTATTAGGAATCCTCCCAGATTCAAATGAGTTACTGCTAGAGGACATCTTTTTTCCATAACCTAGAGATTTGGTTGAAGATGATAGAGTCTTCCAGGAAAGAAAGGGCAAGTGATCTGCTTATGTTGGCAGCTGATACCTGCCCTGCCCTGTGGCTTAATGGTAGGTGAAGGCCAAATTCTCCACTGGCCAGATAATTTATCTCCAGAGTAAGTTTCCTGTGGCTCTCTCTGGTCTGGGGAGTGTGCCTAATGCCCCAGGAATTATCTGAGTGGGTCGTCCATGCCTGCCAGATACCTGAACACCAGTCTTGGGTTCCCTGATTCTAATAGGCCTGTGGATATGGCTCAGATGGCTCAGGAGAAACTGATTGATTTTAACAAACTGTGAGTCAGTGCGGCATGCGATTGACCATGCCAGGCCTTGAACATGGTTTCATAAGGGCGTTACTTTCCAACACTATTCCTGATTGCATTAGCGATATATTGCCGTGTAACAAACCATGCCAAGGCCTTGCAACTTCAGACAATAAAGATTTACTGTTTATTGTTCATGAGTCTATGGGTTGGCTGGGCTCAGCTGGGTGGTTCTTCTGCTCTGGGTCGGGTTGGCCTAGATCACCTGCTGCAATTGGCTGGCAACTTGGTAGGAATTAGAAGACCCAAGGTGGCTTCACTTGCATATCTAGCACCTTAGCTGGGGTCCCTCTCTACATGCAGACACCTGTCATTCAGCACTCTGGCCTGAGCTTATATGTAGTGACTGAACCCCAAGAGCCCAGAAGCAGGTACCATATGGTCTTGTAATGCCTGGGCCTAGACTGGCAGAGCACTTCAGCCATATTGTCCTGGTCAAATCAAGTTACAAAGACACTCTGGGTTTACTCATAGGGAGGGGAAACAGGCTCCACCTCTAGATGGGAGGAGCAGTGTGTGGTCTGGGGCTGGGAGGAATTGTTGGCATCATCTTTGAAAACAATTTACCACACTAGTCAAGGAAAGGAAGTCAACAGAGGGGTAGATTTTATGTGGTAACATACAAATTGCAATTTTTTTCAAGGTTGAACTGTCTCATGTGGTCCCCTTCCAGGGAGGGTGTCAAGCAGAAAATGTAGAACTCCACTTTTTTTACTACAGTATATTCTCATTAAAATCAAAGCCCTTCAAAGTGAGTCTATCGTGGCAGAAAGCACATCAGTAGTTTCCGGGAGCCAGGGGTGGGGAGGGAGGTTGACAGCAAAAGGGGAAAAGGAGACTTTTTGGGGTGATGGAAAATATTCTACATCTAGAGCATGGTGGTGGTTACACAGGTGTATACATTTGCCAAAACTCATTGAACCATATCCTTAAAACAGGTACATTTTATTGCATATAAATTATACCTCAATAGAACTGGTGAAAAAAAAAAAATCAAAGTTGACCTATGAGGACTGATCAGAAAGCCTGAGTTTGAAATGTGGTTAAACGAAGCTGGTGCTAGGAGTATACTCTATTTACAAACAATAGCAAATTCCTTCGGGGAGGGAAAGGAAGCTGGAGGCTAAAGGGGATGTTTTGTTCATTCCAAAGCAGGATACAGTTAACGTTACCATGTCCTCCTGCTGTGATTGTACTTAAAAACATTCGCTATCATTTGCAGAATGTTGAGTAGGTGATTCTTGGTATTTTATAGATTATTGAAGAGTGACTGCATCCTGCTTCCTGGGGTGCAGGAAGGGCTGGGGTCACCTCCAAGCAGAAACAAACAACAAAATGTGTGGGTCACTCCGTGTTAGACCATCTTGGAATTAAACTGGTGCCAGCATTGGGGAAAAGGAATTGGTGACCTTTGCATATCGCTCCAGGGACTTGCTAAGAACTTCAGGAGCCAGGATCCTGCAAAGCCGGGGATCCAAGGAAAGTCTGCACCTTGTTTGGATTCTGAACGTCAAGGAGGGTTGTCTTGGAGAACCTGGAGATGAGGTGGGCGGATGGGTGCCTTGAGTTCCCGACTGCCAAATGCATCTCACCTGGGCTTGTGGAGACGGGGCCAAGGACTGCCAGGCTCTGAGATTCAGCTCCAGGGAAAGAGAGTGTCTGGGGTGAGCAGGAGAGGGAACAGTGTTTGGCTTTTCTTGAGGGGGCCAGAGGCTGGCCAAGAATGCCCATCAGAAAAGCTATGCAGTGGCTGCAGGACTGGGAAGGGATAGGGATCCTTGCTCCTGGGTGAACTGGGTGGGGATCAAGGAGTTCCTGGTTGGGAAAGGTGGCCCTGGGTCTCCTGGGCTTACTGCATATACCAAGTGGTGGGTTGGGCCCTGAGCTGGAGACCTTCTATAAAGAATCTTCTGTAAATGAAGATGTGTTTGGGAAAACAAGTGTTAAGTAGAAGTAGTGGAGGTGCCTGGGTGGCTCAGTTGGTTGAGCATCTGCCTTCAGTTCAGGTCGTGATCTCAGGGTCCTGGGATCGAGTGGGGCTCCCAGCTCAGCGGGGAGTCTGCTTCTCCCTCTGCCTCTGCTGCTCCCCCTGCTCATGCTCTCTCTCTGTCAAATAAATAAATAGCCTTTTAAAAAAAGAAGTTATTGTTCAGATGAAATTCGCTGTAGCCACATCTGCAATGATTGCAATTTATTACAACCTTGTCAGCAAAGCACAATTTTACATGGACCACTGATTCTTGTATCACGATGGGTGGTAATCTTGGTTACTATCAGAATTCTACTTGAACTTCTAACTTGTAGGGTCAGGCCCAGGCCAAACCCTCTCTGGGGTTAAACTTCTGACTATAATGAATAAAGCACGTGGGCCGTTAAGGAGGGGAGGCTGTGCCCAAGATGTCATTCTAGCTTTCCTCTCAAAAGGGCTCCCTGTGAGGGACTGGTTTTCCCCTAAGTATAACTGGCTTATCAGTTAGTGTCCTCATGTGCCCCCTCCCCCAATTAAAACACAACTGTTAAAATAAATTTCTTGGGAAATTATTCTGCTCAAGGGATGTTGGAAGAGTTCTGATCACATACATATCTTCATTATTAATTATTAATCATTAATTATTGGCAAGGTCTTCACTTTTACCCTTTTAGAGATTTTGGATTAGGGTGTTTTCCCCTCAGGCCAAAGGAATAAAAATATTGAAGGGTGGATTTAGGCATTTGTAATCCAAAAACCTCTCCTGGGGGAAAAAAAAAACAACCTCTTCTTAAAATATTTTGTAAGGAAAAAAAAAATCTTCCTGGGATTAGCATTCTTTCAGTGATGCCATATATAAAACCACTACTGTGCTTGCCCCCTGTGAGATCCAAGAGAACACAAAGCATTCCCTGGAGGCTGTGGGATCCTTTTGAGCTGTGGGTTTGATTTTATAGTAGCTAAAACTGCCTTCCTGCATGTCCATGAACTATTTGTTACCCCTTCTTTAAATGCTTTTTAACTCTCAAAAGCCTCCGTGCAACATTTAATTTTCTGGTCAAGGCTCTGTGTTCAGGGTTTCCAGAGCATTCTTAGGAGCGAAGGCACAGTGTGAAGTCTCATTCCCAGAGACACTCACATAATACATCGGGTTTCCAAAGTGCTTATAAATTGTTGGTGGCTCCAAAACACCTAGGATGAATCCCGACAGCCTGGGGGGTGGGGGGGATGATGACTTCAGGTGAAGCGGCCCTCATCTCTCTTACCCCTAACCGTGTCTCCTGAGCACGAGCTCCTGGGAGCAGAGGCGTAGGGAGGCTCGGCTCCCATCTGGGTGCCTCATCCACGAGAGCTCTCAGGCCCAGAAGTCAGGAACACCTCAGGCACTGTTCCCCAAACCGGATGTGGGGACTCCCTACCCCCCAGGGAAAGCAGCCCTGAAAGACGCTTCCAGCAGTTTCCTCACCGATGTCTGAGAACAGTGTGCCAGTGACCCGCGCCTCGCCCAGAGAGGCCTTTCTGCAGCCACAGAAACCCACGTAGAGCTTTCCCCTCTCTGGTGACCAGGGTCTCTCTCCTCAGCCACTCCAAGCATAAAGAGGACCAGCTGCTCTGGGCTGGCGGTGATGCTCTGCAGCTGTAATGAGCGTGAGCTCCAACACCTAGTCTGAGCAATTCTGTTGGTTGGAAAAGCTGAACACTTCACCTTCCAGCTGCTAAAATTGACAGGCTTCTGACGACCATGCCGTGAGGCGAGGTGGCAACCAGAGTCCTTAACTGCAAAGAAAAAAATCCACACTGCAAGGGTTAAGGAGCAAACCTATTAATCAAAGGACACCTTGTGGCTTGCAGAATCTTCCGGAAGGCCAGAAAATCAGGCCGGGAGACCCTACAGTGGGGAACAGCACCCAGATCATCTTCCCACCACTGGTGAGTGCAAGTGCCATTGGCACTTCAGAGACTCAGAGGGGACCCTGCCAGGAGAGCTCAGGGATTGCCCCCCTGAACCTAGGAGAGAATGCCTCCAGAGGCTTTCTCACCAAGATGCGTCTGATTGTTGGGCCCAGGTTACATGCTCATGTCCTAGCTGCAAGGGATCTTGGGAAATGTAGTTCTGGCTTTAAGCTGTCTCAAACTAGGGAAGGTTTTTCTAGAAAGGTCGCTAAACATTCTTCACAGTCCCTCATTTTAGTCACTGTGGCCTGGAAATAGACATTACATATATTATTCATTTATTATATATCCATGTGTTATTGGATATAATTCATTCCTTCAGTCATTTGAAATCTCTGTTGTTTCTTATTGCAGCTGTAGCAACCAATCACAAACGCAGTGGATTAAAACAACACACGTTTATTATCTTATATTTCTGGAGGTCGGAGTTTTGAAATCAGTGTTGCTGGGATAAAATCCAGGGTTAGCAGGCTGGTGTTTCTCCCAGAGGCCCTAGGGGAGACTCTGTCTCCCCATCTTTGCCAGCTTCCAAAGACCACCCACTCTCCTTGGCACAGGGCGCCCCTCTCACTTCACTCTATCCTCTGGCCACCACGGTATGTCTCCTACCACCCTGGTCCTTCTTGTCCTGCCTCTAGTGACTCTTGTGATTCCATCAGCCCCACCCAGATTATCTCCCCACCTCAAAGTCCGTAATGTAATCATATCTGCAAAGTCCTTTTATACCAGGTTAGGTAAGTAGTTATAGGTTTGGGGGTTGTTCATCACCCTACCAAATCCTACGAGGCCAGCAGGCTGTCCACCAAAAGACCTTTGGGAGCAGAGTGAATTTCCTCTGGTTGGGGATCCAGTGTCCATCCATGCCGTGCCACAGAACCAATCAGATTTGGAGATTGTGGCTCAGGACCATCAGACACCCAGGACATTGTTGAATGTTCTTTATTCATTCATAGCTGGCCCTATTCCTTTGCAGGGGGTGTCAGGAGGTCCGCCTGGTTTCTGAATGTCTGGGTTCCAAGAGAAGGCTGTTTGGTGAACATGAACTCAAGCAACCAGTGGTGGATCCCTATTGCCATCCCACAGACCAAGCCATCTCACCTGGACCATCCTGACAGCCTCCTAATGGCCCTTCCTTGTCCCTGGTCCTGGTCCCCTTGCACTGAGTACTCCTCCTTGCAGCCAGACTGTTCTTTTCCAGATAAAATCTGATCACACTGCTCCCTTGTTTAAAGCACTTGAGGTACAATTAGAGTTAGGATAGAGCCTGTGTGAGTCCAGATCCTCCCAGAAGCAGACATCAGGTTAGGATTAAACATGCAAGGGTCTTCTTTAGGAAAACATTTGTGAATCAGGAGAGGGAGCTGGGGGAGGCTGGGAGAGCCATTGGGGCAAGAGAGGGGGAGGATACAAATGTCCTGTACTGCTGTGTGGCACCAGGAAGGCTCAGCAAAGCCACTGCATGGTCCTTAAGCCAAGCAGGTGCCTGAGCAGCCCCAGCTCCTGGGACTGAGCATGCCCCAGCCCCAATATCTCCCTCCCACCCCCCAAACACTCAGTCACAGCCTGGGGGCAGCCGGGGAGGCCACTTCCAGAGGGACTTAGACTATTGCAGCTTTTGCTCCCTGGGGTCAGAGGTCTGCATGGTGCCACCGTCTCATCTTGGCCACAGCCCACCTCCTCAGCTCACACGCCCTGCTCTCCACACGAAGGATGAAGGATGTCCTCTTCCCTGCATCCAAGTCTGCAAATGTGGTTTGCTCTGCCTGGATTACCCATCATTACCCTACCCCCACATCCCCTTTGCCTTCACCTAATGAACCAGGGTCTCAGCTGGAACACCCCCATTCCTCTACCCTGTGTGCCCATCACCTTGGTGCTCCTTCCCCATTCATTCAACTGTCGATTTAATACCCGACTGGTTCTTTACACTGGATCTCAGCAGAGCCAGAACCATGATGGTCCTATTCACTGCCATATCCCCCAAATCTGGCATATACCAGGGGGGCTCCCTAAAGTTATGGTTGTCGAGTTAGCAAGGTCACCCGAAAGGCAGCATGCCTCCTGAGAGGACCTGCTGTGTACAAAGAAAGAACATCACATTTGGGAGAGTGGTCACCCACTGAGGCCCAGGAAAGGGAGACACAGGGAGGACAAATGTGACAGAGCCCATCCAGGCATCATTGTTCGACTGAGCCCAACATCGTGAGCACCTAATATGTGCCATTGAGCACCTACAATGTGCCAGATGCTGGTAATCAAAGTGTGGAACCCCCTGAAGCCTAATGAGGGGATTATAGTCAGTCCAGCTGCTAGAAATCTGGACTCCTGTAGCAGCTGTATGCTTACTTGTGGTAAAGGTGATGTTCAGAATATTTAACTGATATGACAGAGACACCAACCAAAATGGACTCCAGTCATTAATAACCGATACAGTTATGAAGGGCATTTCAGGTGAATGTCTGCTCTGACCAATACAAGCAGAGACCCCTGCTGAGTACAGTGGATCACACTTCCCACCGAGCTTGTTATGAGCCATGGCCACCCAGGAAAGGCCCCTGCCCCAGCCCCTGCCCCTGCCCCTGCCCCTGCCTGGTGAGTTGATTGGGCTGATGGAAGCATCCGATCTTATTTCTCACTGTAAGTGATGGCTTCGTGCGTTGGTTTCTTGTGAGCATCTGTGACTCCCAGTGCCAATGGAGCCATGGACAAGATAGTTTCCCAGCAGGCAAGGCCACAGTCTGAGACCTGAGCCCCAGTGGTCCGCCTTGTCTAGGGCCAGGCCACCTCAGGAGCCCCCTTCCCTGCGACCCGGGCCTGTGTGTGCTGCGTGGTCACTGTCGTTGATGGCTGCCCTTGGTGCTTCTGAGCTGATGCTTGACTGGGGGCCGTTGGAGGGACCTCTCCGAAGACTGGTCCAGGAGCGTCTTCCAAGAGATTGCCTCTTGACATTGGGGTCATATGGGGGCTTCAGGACCGGGTCATTACAAGCTGGCGACAGATTTAACCCAAGATCTCAATACCAGATCCAGTGAAGATCATTAGGGGCTGCTGACCAGGGAGGGGCTCAGGACTTAGTACAGGATAAAGCAAGGGAGAGCTGAAAGCCAGAAGTAGCAGGGACTGGGCATCCCTGTGTGTGTCCTGAAGGTGGAGCCCTCTGTGCTGCTGGGCATCTCAAACACACCATTTGTACCAGACTAACAGGGGCCTAAAGTTCCCCTCCCAATTACTTGTGGCTTGTGCATCCAGTTCTCCAAAGTGGGTTTTTGTCCTGCAGCAATCACCACTGGCTCTCCCCGACCTGGCTGGGGTAGCCACGGATTCTCAAGCATGTTGACATCCGCTTTCACCAAACACCAGCAGAGCAGGAGGCACCACGCAAAGCCTAAAAGTGAGCTGCAGTCCAACAGCTGGGCTGAGTTCCAAGAACTGTCACACCTGTCAGAGTACCGCAGCGTGTGCGTGTGCGGGCATGTGGGGGTGCGGGTGTGTGCGTGCAAGCATGTGTGTGCAGATGTGTACCTGAGTTCGTGGCTGGAGTTGAGGGAAGCCCTGACATTCAGGAGGGGGAGGCACAGGCCAGATTCTCATCACAGGGCTTCTGTCCCAGGAGGGCAGGTTTCTTCCAAGAGCTCCGTGAAATAAAGGACAGCAGTTTAAAAGGCTGCTAGGCCCAAGGGAGTCACAAAGCATCAGGGGTAGGAGGTAGAGCAAGGCGCCTGGAGGGCTCAGTCAGGTGAGCATCTGACCCTTGGTTTCGGCTCAGGTCTGATCTCAGGGTTGTGAGATCTTGTGAGATCGAGTCCTGCATGTGGCTCTAGGCAGACTCTGCTTGAGATTCTTTCTCCCTCTCCCTCTGCCCCTCTCACTCATTCTCCCTCCCTCTCTGTCTCTCAAATCAATAAATAAATCTTAAAAAAAAAAAAAAAAGTAGGAGGCTGAGGGTCCTGAGTGGGAAGCAGAATTGAAGTGGGGCTTCTGGGAGACCCCACATTCCAGACCTGAGGTGAGGCCTGCTGGGGAGCCCAAGCATTACACAAGAGACTTGGTCTCTTACTGAAATATTAAAATGTGAGAAATCCCTGCATGGGTCTTTCCCTCCTGGAATACAGAATTTACATTTGAACTCTCAGGATGAAGCGAATGGCACCGCAGCATCGAGTCCAGCGGAAAGTTTCTCAAAGGATTATCTGCCTGAGAATCAAATGAGGTGTTTGCCAAAAAAGCAGATTCTTGGGCCACACCCTGTACCTATTGGGTTGGAACCTCCGAGGGTGGGGCCAGAATATCTGCTCTTTTAACTGGTGGCTCTGAAAGCTTATGTGGTCCAAGTGCCACCAGGAGGCTGTGTGATCAAGTGATGGGGAAGGGGGGCGCCTTCCTGTGCCTCTCACACCACCTTCGGCTTTTAGGAAGTAGCACAGAGGGAGGCAGAGCTCATGAAGGTGCTTTCCTTCAGACCTTGCCGTTTTTTATTTCAAAATTGTACTTTGATTTTGGGAACTCACAATTCGAGGCTAAAGGTACACCTCTCTTCAGCCACGGGCCTTGGGTGGCCGGGGGAGTGTGGTCTGTTTACTCACCCTCGCAGCCGGTTCCCCCAGAGAGGGTCAGTGCCAAGGTCCCTGAGAGCGATGTGTGTTCCCTGACTCAGTGAAACTTCTGGGCCTGAAGGCCCAAGGCCCACTTAAAGGCCTAAAAAATAGACTCCAGAGGCCGGGCTCAACCTGCAAGAGTGAGAGGCCTGCCTCCCTGGGTTGCCAAAGAAGGATCTAGACAAAGGAGCCGGCTGCCCTCTAGTGGGAGGGAAGCTGCTTCCCCGCTGGGCTCAGGGACTAAGGTGCAGGAACCCAGGTGGACAGGCGTGGGAAGAGTTGAAAAACCCAGGGGGGCAGCCCTGGTGACCCAGCAGTTTAGCGCCGCCTTGAGCTCAGGGTGTGATCCTGGAGACCCTGGATGGAGTCCTTACATGGGGCTCCCTGCATGGAGCCTGCTTCTCCCTCTGCCTGTGTCTCTTCTCTCTCTCTCTCTCTCTCTCTCTCTCTCTTTCTCTCTGTGTGTGTGTGTCTCCTGAATAAATAAATAAAATCTTAAAAAAAAAAAAAAAAACACAACCCAGGGACAGGGGCAACTGTGTGGCTCAGGCAACTCAGGTCATGATCCCAGGGTCCTGGGATTGAGCCCAACATCCAGTTCCCTACTCCACCGAGAGCCTGCTTCTCCCTCTCCCTGCAACTCCTCCTGCTCATGCTCTTTCTCTTTTTTTTTCTCTAATAAATAGATAAAAATCCTTTTTAAAAAAACAAAACAACCCAGTGATGATGGAAGGTATTCATTATTAAAACAGTAGACATCATAGTAACACATTCTAAAATCACGTGCCAGTTAGTAAACCAAGCAGCGCAACTTAAGGTGATATTATTATTATTTATTATTTATTTATTTTAAAGATTTATTTATTCATGAGATACACAGAGAGAGGTGGAGACACAGGCAGAGGGAGAAGCAGGCTTCACGCAGGAGCCCGATGCAGGACTCCATCCTAGGATCTCGGGATCACCCCCTGAGCCGAAGGCAGACAATCACTGAACCCCCCAGGTGCCCCACTTAAAGTGATTTTTAGAACATGTTGTCTGGGATGCAGGGGAATCACTGCTCAGAAGTCACCCAGGAAGAAAAGCGGTCATTCTTCAGGTTGGAAAATCGGCTTTGCATCAGCACCCCCCATCCTCGAAACCATCCAGTGGGAGCAAGAGAGGAAGAAACAATTAGAAAAAGAATGCAAAAATGTCAGAAGCAGCCTGCCATTTGCTTCCACTTTCAGCAGAGGAGGAGTCCACGAGCCATGTTCAGGGCCGGTACGCGCTACATCGTGTGGTGCCAAGGACAAAACTCTGAAAGAAATGCCACGTTGGTGTGCAGGAGAAGTGGGACGATCAGCCCAGCAGGCCTGATGTGTCCAAGTGAGAGAAGCCTCTTGGGAATAATCTCCATGGGGGAAGCTACCAACAACCTGATGTCTGTCTGAAATTCGCCTGTAAAAATCAGGAGCCAACAGCAAGCTCCTCATTTAGAAAGGGAGGTCATTGACATAGGGCCTTGCTTGGTTTTACGGGTACAACATAACGATCTGATATGTGTATCTATTGCAGGATGATTACACAAGAAACTCGCTTAACACCCATCACCCAACACCCTAACAACCAGCAGTTGTAATGCTTTCCCTGTGATGAGATCTTTCCAAGTCTACTCTCTTAGGAACATTCAAATATGCAATAAAGTATTGTTGACTCTCGTCACCGTGCTGTGTTACATGCCGAGGACGTATTCATCTTATAACTGGAAGTTTGTACCTTGTGACCCCTTCATCTACTTGCCCCACTTCCCACTCCCATTCCACCTCTGGCAACCACCAGTCTGTTCTTTGTATCTGTGAGTTAATTTTTTTCCTTTCAGATACCACATAAAACTGGGATGACGTATTTGTCTTTGTCTGACTTATTTCATGCAACACCATGTCCTCAAGGTCCATCTATTTGTTGCAAATGGCAGGAGTTCCTTCTTTTTATGGCTGAATAATATTCCCTACCTCTGTGTGTGTGTGTGTGTGTGTGTGTGTGTACATCACATTGGTTGGTGTATATATATTGGATACATCTTCTTTATCTTTTCATGTGTTGATGGACACTTAGATTATTGCCATGTGGTGGCTAGATAAATAATACTGTCATGAACGGGGGGGTGCACATAGGTTTTCAAGATAGTTGATTTCCAGCACATTCTTTTATTATCTTCAATGGTGGCAAGTCTTTGTTTTTACAGGGGCGGGTGGAATTTTTGGGAACAACCAAAAGTCATTCACAGCCAATGAATGTGAATGAAGAAAACCCAGCTGATGTCTCCCTTGCGGATCTTATGCCGATTCTGTTGGCATCTTTAACAGAAGAAATCCAGAAAGTACCCTGAGTCAGGCATCCATGCAGCACTCTTTTAGTGATTGAAAAAAGCGGGTAACAGCCATGTAGCTATGAGTTGTAGACAATTTCTCAAACAGCTTCATCATGTCGCATTTTGCAGCATTCACAAATCCCAAATAATTCTGGCTCACAGCTTGAAACACTCTCCAAGAGAGTGCTGTGAAGATCTATGGGAGATCAACAATAATTGCCTGGCTGCTTCTTGTACTTGAACCAGTTGTTGTTGCTAACAGCGGTTGCCATGTAGACCTGGCTTCAGAAAAGGCTCTGAGACACGAGTGTTCTTTTCAACTTACGCCAAGACCAGCTGCTCTGGAGCTGGAGGATAAAGTGTAGGTGCCACTAAGCCTGGCACTGAAATAACTACATATGCTTCCATGCACCCCAGCCCCCCACCCCGCATCTGATGCCACAGACTGGATCCAATCACTCAACGGTCACCACTCCTGGGGTTCGCGTATAATACGCATATATATTTCAAGATGCTTTTATTCCATTTAGAGGATTTTCCTGTGTTTTTTTTCCCCCAGGGGATGATTTCTGTTTTGTTGTTTTTTTTTTTGAGCATTTTCAGGACTATGCCTTTGTTTTAACTTCAAGAAACCAAGCTAATTTCAAGCTGTATGAACCAGAAAATGAGGCCATTTAGAGAAAGATGGTCATGTGCAGGGAAGGGACTGCGCCCCTTTGTGGAGAGGCTGACACTCTCAGGCTCTCCGCAAACAGCTGCCACCTCTTCCCTTTGGTTCAGGCTCTCCGCAAACAGCTGCCACCTCTTCCCTTTGGCCGGAGGCAGCAGACACCTAGAAGCAAGGAGCCCAGGGGAGGGAGCCCAGGGGAGGGAATGTCACTGTGAAAAGAAAGGCCTTTGCTCTTGCCCCATTGCAGTCAGGCATTCTTCCCTCCAAATGGGTTCTGGACAGATTACAGAGAAATGAGAAGAAAAAAAAATTTTTTTCCCCCAAATTTCTGTCTGGGCAAAGACTTTTTAAGCTTAGACTGTAGAGAAGTAAAGGCGAAAGAAAAGACAACATACAACACTTGAAAATCTTTATTATGTATTTTAACTTAAGGCATCATGTCTTTACTGTGGCCAAAAAAAGAGGAAAAAATCGCAGTGACATGTATTTTATTTTCCTTTTGATCTGTACCTTAACTAGCACTTCTTTGGATATTGGAGTGCCCATAACAAATATATATATTTTTATGTGTTGCATATATTTATCTATACTACATATAATACATTAAATTTTATATACAGTGAAACACAGGTATTAAATACATAGTTGAGCGGACCTAGGTGAGTGTATACACCCATGTAACCACGACTCTGATGGAATATATGGTTCTAACACCCTGAAAGTTCTCGAATGTCCCTTTCAGGTCCCTTTCACCCCCACAGGAAATCACTGCTCTGATTTCTAGCCCATAGATGTTTTCATCCATTCCTACCCTTTATAAACATGGTATGGTACAGCAGGTACTCTTTCATGTCTGACTCCTTTCACTAGGATATCTTTGAGATTCACTCATGTTGTTGCACATGTATCACTATGTTAGTTTTATTCTAAGATTTTATTTTTTTAGTCATTTCTATTCCCAATGCAGGTCTTGAACTCACGAACCCGAGATCAAGAGTTGCACACTCCACTGACTGAGCCAGCTGGGCACCTCTCACTACATTATTCTAATTGCTAAGTATTCCACAACAATTTGTTTATCTATTCTGATGATAGATTTTGGAGCTGTTTTCAGTTTTTGGCAATTGTGAATGAAGCTGCTACAAAGATTCTTATTCAAGAGTTGTTCTGGACAGTATGTTTTATTTCTCTTGGAGAAATACTTAGGAACGGAAGTACAGGGTCATAGGATGGATGCATGTGTACATTTTCCAAGTTTCCATTTTACCCTACTACCAGTATGAGAGCTCCAGTTGCTTAGCCCCCTCAACACATCTGCTGTTGTCACTCTTTAATATTAGTCATTCTCGAGGATGACAACTTGTGGTTTTAACTTGCATTTCCCTGGCAACTAACGATGTTGGACATGTTTTCATGTTCCTTTTATCCATTTATATATCTCCTTTTGTTAGGTATCTGGACGAATCTTTTGCCCATTTTTAACTGGATGGTTGGTGTTTTGTTATTTGTTTGTAGGAGTTCTTTATAAATTCTGGATATAGGTCTTTTGTCGAATGTATGTATTGCAAATATTTTCCAACAATCTGACTTGTCTTTTTGTTTCATTGATGGTGTCTTTCAAGAAGCAGGAATATTTCATTTCAAAAATAACCAATCTAATCAATTTTTAATTTTATGTTTAATGTTTTTGTGTTTGTGTCTGCTCTGAGAAAACTTTCCCTTTTGCAAGGTCATGAAAATAATCATTTAATTTTTTTTCTAGAAGGTATCCAGTGTTAGCATTTACGTTTAAATCTATGACTTAAATAGAAGACAAGGTTCATTTTTTCCCCCTACATTTATCCAATAGTTCCAGCACTGTTTGTTGAAAAAAACTTTCCTTTCCCTATTGAGTTACCTTGGCATCAATTGATTATCTATTAGACTCTATTCTGTTCCATTGATTCATTTGCCTATATGCTAGTACCATCCTGTCTTGGTTACTATAGCATTATAGGAGTCTTGAAATCAGGTTCGGTGAGTCCTCCTGTTGTTCTATTTATTTTCTTTTTTTTTTTAAAGATGTATTTATTTATTCATGAGAGACACACACACAGAGGCAGAGACTTAGGCAGAGGGAGCAGAAGCAGGCTCCATGCAGGGAGCCTGATGCGGGACTCCATCCTGGATTCCGGAATCATGCCCTGGGCCAAGGGCAGATGCTCAACTGCTAAGCCACCCAGGATCCCCAGTTGTTCTATTTCAAGATTGTTTGGGCTATTCTAGGCTCTTTACATTTCCATTATAATTTTTTTTTTTTGAGAGAGAGAGAAAGAGTATATGTGTGTGCATGAGCTGGGGGAGGGGTAGAGAGAGAGAGAGAGAGAGAGAGGGATGCCCCAGCGGACTCCATGCCCAGCACAGAGCCCAATGGTAAGCTTGATCTCACAACCCTGAGATCATGACCCGAGCCAAAACACAAGAGTTGGATACTCACCCGACTAAGCCACTCAGGTACCCCTCCATTTGGATTTTTTAATCAACCTGTCAGTTTCTACCAAAATATATTTTAATTTAATTGAGACTATAATTAGTATGACATTGAATTTATAGATAATTTTGGGGAAACTCAACATCTTCTACTCCATAGACATGATACATTTCTCCATTTATGTGGGTTTTCTTGAATTTTCTCATGATTTTCATGTTGTTTCTATGGTAGAGTTTTTGCATGTACTTTGATAACTTTTTTCTGAAGTACTTTCTTCTTGTTTTGGATGCTATTAAAAAGGGCTTTAAAATTTTTCATTTTTCATTGCTTGCTGTAAGTATATCAAAATACACTTAATTTTTGTGTGTTAACTTTGTATAATGTGATTTTACTAAAGTCACTTATTAGTTCCAGTGGTTATTTTGTAGCTGCCTTATAGATGGTTATGTTAGATGCAGATATGGTTTTTCTCTTTCCTTTCTGATCTTTATGCCTTGTATTTACTTTTCTTTGCCTGATTGCAATCATTAGGAGCTCCAGCACAATGCTGAATAGAATTGAGAACAGACAGTCTTGCCTTCTTCTCAGTCTTAGGGGAAAACATTCAATATTTTACCTTTATTAGCTATAGGTTTCTCATAGATAGTGTTTGTCAGAATGAGGAAATTGTCTTGTATTCCTAGTTTTCGGAGATTTTTATTATGAATGAGTAAAGAATTTTTCAAGTTCTTTTTCTACATCTACTGAGATGGCCACATGGTTTTTCTTCTTTATTCTGTTCATACAATGGATGACAATTGATTTCCCATATGATACCAACTTTGCACCCAAAGGATAAATCCCATTTAGAATGATGTGTTGCTTTTTTTATATATTGCTGGGTTCCATTCATTAATATTTTGTTAAAGATGTATGTAATGTATGTATCCATGTTCACAAGGGGTATTGGCCTATGATTTTCTCTTCTCATAGCATCTCTGTATATTTTGGTTTCAAGATGGTTGCTGGCATCATCAAACCGATTGGAAACTACTCCTTCCTTCTTTGTGCTCTGAAAGGGTTTGTGTGAGATTGGCATTATTTTTTCCTTAAATGTTGGATGGAATTTACTAAGGAAACCACCTGGCACGGGAGTTGTGTTTGTGGGAAGATTTTTATTTATTTATTTTTAAAGATTTTATTTATTTATTCATGAGAGACAGAGAGAAAGAGGCAGAGACACAGGCAGAGGGAAAAAGCAGGCTCCATGCAGGGAGCCAGACGTGGGACTCGATCCCAGGTCTCCAGGATCAGGCCCTGGACTGAAGGCAGCGCTAAACCGCTGAGCCACCCTGGCTTCCCTGTGGGAAGATTTTTAAATTGGGAGTTCAATATCTATAATAGACAATATTTGTTTTTTAAAAAAGTGCTGCTTATAGTAAAATTCGAGAAGTAACAGATATGTTGAGCAGGGGAGAACTGTTAAGATAAGAAGAGCCAACATAGGAACACCTGGCTGGCTCATTTGATAGGATATGTGGCTCTTGATCTTGGGGTTGTGAGTAGGGATTTGCTTAACTAAATAAATTAAAAAAAAAAAAAAAAAAGCCAAGACTTGATTTGGGAAACTCTCAGGCTAACCAGATCACAGAATGCAAAATAAGGAGATTTGCTAGCTTTCCAGAAAGCAGACCACTTGCTAGTGTTGGAGCGACCAGCCATGTGAACTGTGGGTTCCCTCAGCCACTGGAACAGAGGCCCAGGGTGGTGATAGGAGAACTCAGGAAATGTCTGTGGAGGAAGCTTGTGTTTATGGTGTCGCACCTGTGACATGCACAAGGCGTTGGAGAATCCTGTGTCGGCAGAAGCCTGCAAGCTCTACCTGAAAGAGACAGAGGATTATATGAAAGAAGGCCGTCGGACTCCCTGCATTCTAGAGGCAGTAAACAGGCTGGCAAATCTGCTCAGCTACCCCTCAAGAAAAAGAAACATGACTCAGGGGGTCCTGGAGCCATAAAGGATCCCTCCTGGGTCTTGTGACCCAATAGAGTTTACCCAGATGGAGTTCAAAATTGCTTGGGGCTGGTGATTCCTTTCTTCCTCCATTTTCTCCCATTTGGAATGGGAGTGTCTGTACCTGTTATCCTGTGTTGGTCCCACAATTGAATTTTGGAAACAGTTAACTCGTTTTCTAGTTTTACTGGTCCACAGACAGAAGGGAACTTTGTTCCAGGATGCACCATGCCCAGGGTCTCCTCCTTACCTGATTAAGATGATACACATGATGACATTTGGAAATTTCAGACTGGGGAAATTTAGACACGATTTGGGGCTTGAGTTGATACTGTCATGGGTTGAGACTTGGGGATGCCAGAACGGGGTGAGTGTGTTGCATGTGGGATGGACGCGAATCTTTGAGGGTTGAGGGCTGAATAATGCCCCCCACCATATCAGGTCCCAATCCCTGCAACCTGAGTGTTGCCTTATGTGGATAAACAAAAGCTCAGTCCTCCTCTGGTCTCCTACTACCACCCCCATAATGCTTCTGACACCAGATTTGGTGGAAGCATTCCCCACACTGAGCAGTTCCATGACACCAGCAGCATGTCCTACAATTTGGATTAATTCTTTTTATTTATTTTAATATTTTATTTATTTATTCATGAGAGACACAGAGAGAGAGGCAGAGACATAGGCAGAGGGAGAAGCAGGCTCCCTGTGGGGAGCCTGATGTGGGACTCAATCCTAGGACCCTGGGATCATGACCTGAGCCAAAGGCAGGTGCTTAGCCACTGAGCCATCTAGGTGCCCCTTGGTGTTTCTTTCAAGTGCTCAGAAGCTCTAGGACCAGGAACATACATGGGATGGTGATATCTTCCTGATGTGTCTCTTTCACTGTCAGAAAATGTCCTTCATCTCTGCTAATATCGTCATACAGTTTAGGGAATGGCCAAGGATTCAAGGTGGAATTTATATATAGATTTGGGGAGCTCACCCTGCAATGGCTCCATCCTCAGGTTTTGGGTACCTGACTGTGCATCTCAAAGAAAGTCTGAATGTGGCTGTGACTCTGTCTTTCTGCTTGACTTTTAGTTACCCCATGCTGTCACAGACTGGTCATGCCCCCTGGGAAAAAACCATAAAAAACAAGACCCCACAGTGCAGTTTTCTTCCCCAAGTCAAGTACCTTCCAGTTTCTGCCTGCTTCTAGCTGCTCTTCCGTACTTCAAAATTATGTATTTCTAAACCACCTTGTCTAGAGTTATCATTGTTTGCTAGAGGAATAAACTAGTATAGGCTACTCTGTCACTATCATAATGAGAAATCCCCTGAATTACAATAAAAATTTTTTAGACTTCAAGAGTCAGAAAAAAAAAATTAAATTGCAAACAGCTGCCTTGGAAAATGGAGAAGTAGAGAGGCTGGCTTGTGACAACTTCTCTGATTCTGGAAGGACAGGGAAAGTAAGAAGGCAGGTGACCTGGTCTGATCTCCTCATGAGGACATTGACAACTAGGTATTTGCTAGGAGCAGAGTGGTTAGTGATGAAACTCTTTCAGCATGGTGTTAAACAAGCATAGGCTCTATAGCTTTATGACTGGAGAAGGCATATTAGTTATAGAACTATCGGGGTGTAAGATGGAGATGTCTCAAACCTGAATGCCTCCCACCTTCTGTGTGAGGTGCCCTGAAAACCTTGTTAGAGACCTCATATATTACTGTGAGCCAGAGGGCACATGGGAAGAATGGACCTGGGGCCAACAAGGCTCCCAGCTTCAAAAACTACCAGGGGTACCTGGATGGCTCAGTCAGTTGAGTGTCTGCCTTCAGCTCAGGTCATGATCCCAGGGTCCTGGGATCAAGCCCCACATGGGGCTCCCTGATCCATGGGGAGTCTGCTTCTCCCTCTCCCTCTGCCTCTCCCCTCTGCTGGTTCTCTCTCTCTCAAATTAATAAATAAAAATCTTTTTAAAAAATTCTACCAAACTCTCGATGAAGAAAACTGTAGAAGAAATACCAGAAAAAGACATAAGATGGGCAAAGTGTCTTCTACAACGTATACAGTTTTCATAACAAGGAAACTGCTTGTTTTGTAACAAGAAATAACTGCTTATTTTTAAGTACCCACCATGAAAACCATAAGTTCATTAAATGAACCTTCCAGAAAAGTTTACAAGGAAAAATATTGCATGGAACTATAGGATGCCAAATGTCAAAGGTATAGATCAGATCAGCCTAAGCTACTCTGCAATGACAAATGGCTCTGGGTCTCAGTGGCTTACAACAACGCAGATATGTTTCCTGCACAAAGGACATGGCCCTCGTTATGCTAGCTGTGGATCCAGTCTAGTGGAGCTGCTTCTGTCTGGAACACAGCTGATCTGTCAGAAGGATAAGAGAGCAGGCGAAACATGCCCAGGATGTTAGAGCTTCTGTCCAGAGCTGCCACACAGCACTTCTGTTGACATTGGTCAAAGTCACACTGTCAGTCCTGCTCAACAGGACAGAGAAGTATGGCACCCCAGAAGTGGGTGGTGTAGAATATTTGTGAACAGTAAAAGTCTGTCATTTCAATGTTAAACAAAATCAAGCTCCCACCTCAAATAGAGGAAGGAGGTAGAGGCAGAAGGATGGCTTATATTTGCTGCAAGCCAGTTGTTCTCTGGCCACTGTTATCCTATTTCCCTTTTAATTCTCCCACCGTCTTCAGCAGATATCATTATACCCTTCCCAGATGAAGAATGTATGCCCAGCAAGACTAAGTACCTATCCTGGGCCATGCAGTAATAAGTGGAAGAGATGGATTTCTTTTGTTTTGTTTTGTTTTGTTTTAAGATTTTATTTATTCATGAGAGACACAGAGGCAAACATATAGGCAGAGGGAAAAACAGGCTCCCTGCAGGGAGCCCAATATAGGACTTGATGGCAGGACCCCAGGATTACACCCTGAGCCGAAGGCAGATGCTTAATGACTGAGCCACCCAGGTGCCCCAGAAGAGATGGATTTCAAGCCCAGGTGCACCTGGTTCTCAAGTTCATGTGGTCTCCACTACCCCCCACTGTCTCCCAGTGTTAAATACACACACATAATCGGGGTAGGGGGGCTGGTGGCACAGTCAGTTAAATGTCTGGCTCTTGGTTTCAGCTCAGGTCATGATCTCAGGACTGTGGGATCGAGCCCCACATTGGGCTCTGCGCTCAGTGCAAAGTCTGCTAAAGGTTCTCTCTTCTGCTCCCTCTGTCCCTCCCACTTGTGCTTTCTCTCTCTCTCTCTCTTTCCCTCTAAAATAAATAAATAAATCTTAAAAAAAGATTAAAAAAGAAAACATAACCCCCCAGAACACCAAAAAACCTGAGACAGAAGCCATCCCATCACAAACCGAGAGCAGGTCGAAAAAGACACTTCCCTATCCCTCACAAACCAGCATGTGAAAAGCAGCTGATGGTGATGACCTCAAAGGAGAACCATGAAGGGAATTAATTCATCAAGGATCACTTGACCTAGCACTGCTGGGGCCCTGCCATGGAAGTTTCTAGCGGGGGAGAGAGGTGTGTGGTGTCAGGCCAGGTGGACTTGAGTTCCATACTTAGCACTTCCGCTCATCATCTATGCACATTTGAGAAGCCTCCTTGTCTCTGTGAACCTCTGTTTCCTCATATGTAAAAGAGCAAGAACAATGTGCTGCCCCTCACAGAGTTTCTCCAACAATTAACAAATAAAATGTAAAGCACATAGAATTGGGACCCAACCAATGTCCATTCCTGATCCCACCCTTTCTTGCCTTAAAGAAGCTGATTGCATGGCAAGAATCTGAGAAATGGACAATCTTTGCTCTGGAGATGTTCCAAGGCAGTGAGGCAGGCAAGTGAGTAAGCCCTTGTAATAGCTTGCACGGGGAGTTTAGGGTAGCTGGTGGAGCCAGTGATGTAAGGGGAAGAGGGCTGGGATGGCTTGGTGTATTAAGTAAGCTTTGTTTAGCTGCATGTGAAGGAATCACAAAATAACAATTACCTAAACAGATAAAGGTTGTTTTTCCATCCCGAGACTAAGGATGTAAGCAATTCTGAGCTAGAACCTCCACAATTGTCAGAGTTCCTTCCATTTTGTGCTTCACAATCCTCACGATCATCACACTCCAAGATGGCAGCTTGAGCTCTGGCTATTACCTCTGTATTCTAAATAGGAAGAAGGAGAGTAAGGATATGCCCCTTCTTCTTCTTTTTTAAAAATTTTATTTATTCATTCATGAGAGACACACAGAGAGAGGCAAGGCATAAGCAGAGGGAGCAGCAGGCTCCCCAGAGGGAGCCTAATGTGGGACTCAGTCCCAGGACCCCAGGATCACGAACTGAGCCAAAGACAGACACTCATCTGCTGAGCCACCTAGGTGCCCCAGGACATGACTCTTCTTGTTCCATCCTTTTAGACAGAATTTACTTACATGGCTTTACTAGAATGGCCCTGTGGTATTTCTAAGTGGAACAGTCTGAGAGCAGTTGTCCACATGTCTGGGGCTCTAAGGACTAAATTGGAGACTCAGTGCCAGGCTTCATCAACACAGATGTGGTAGCTCTAGGAGTACTTGGGTTCCCCAAGAAAAGTGTATACAGTGAGGACAGCCCCTCCAGCCCCCAAGGCCTGGAAGCAAGGATGGGCAGTGGAGGTGAAGTTCACAAGACAGGAAGGAAATAAGAAAAGCATAGTATCAAGGACAAAATTTCAATCAATAGTGATCAGTGCTGAAAGTGAGGCTACTCAGGAAGATGTCATGGAAAATGGCAGATAAGAAGCTCCAAGCCTCAGTCCCTCCATTTAAGCAACCATTAAGTTGGCAAACACTGATAGAATCAGCTTTTTTGCTGTTCCCAGCAACAGCCCTGGGAACAACAATATGGACCTTGTTCTCAAACATGTGGTCGTGCACATTGACCTGGCTGGCAGTTTTCTGAGGGAGTGCTGAACTTTGCTTCATCCTCTGGATGGAGCCATTCCCAGGTAGTATCTGTTGAAAGCATTTAAAGACATGTACTACACATAGCTGTCTGGGGCAAGGGAAGGAAGATAGGGTAAGAAGCTGACAAACCAGAAAGACCTGGGAAAAGGAGACTGAGGAGGAAGGGTTTTGAAGGGCTACTTCATATACCAGGTAGTCGAGGCATAGACTGTGCCCAGGGCCAGAAAAATGCTGAGAAAAGACCTGAGAGACCCAAGGTATACACTTTTGGCTAATCTCTGGGCTTCATGCAAGCAGAAAGTAAAGGCTAAAGCAGAGTGGCAGGTGTCCTAGAAAGGCAGAGCAGAGATGCCCAGCTCAGAGACAATCTTAAAAGATCAAGAGTGTTTCCTTTTAGTTTTGTTTTGGTCTGGTTGTTTGCTTTTTGTTTTGTTTCTTCTTGCCTCCAGGTGTTTAAAGAAATCTGTGTTTGGTCGGTGGCTGACAGATAACAGAACAGAGACTTCAGTGACTACACATGATAAGGAATACAGTCTGCAAAAAACAGTTTGGAAATATCACTAAATAAATGGATGATTGTAACCCTTAACAAGAAATAACAGCAAACCTTCCAAAGGGGGAACAGAATCTAATTTCCAGAGTTATAATATTCAAAATGTGCAATTTTCAACAAAAAGTTACAAAGCAAAGAAAAAGAAATGCATAACTCAGGGGGAAAAAATGGACAGAAACCATCCCTGAGGAAGCCCAGATATTGGACTTCCTAAGACCAAGACTTATTTATTTATTTTTTAAGATTTTATTTATTTATTCATGAGACACACACACGTACACACACAGAGGCAGAGACACAGGCAGAGAGAGAACAGGCTCCATGCAGGAAGCCTGATGTGGGACTTGATCCTGGGACTCCAGGATCATGCCCTGAGCCAAAGGCAGATGCTTAACTGCTGAGCCACCCAGGCATCCCAAACCAAGACTTTAAAGGAACGATCTTAAATATGTTCAAATAGTGGGGTGCCTAGATGGTTCAGTTGGTTAAGCGTCTGCCTTCAGCTCAGGTCATGATCCCAGGGTTGTGGGATCAAGCCCCATGTTGGGCTTCCTGCTCAGCAGGGAGCCTGCTTCTCCCTCTCCCCCTATCCCTGCTCATGTGTTCTCTCTCTTGCTCACTCCCTCTCTCAAATAAATAAATAAAATCTTTAAAAAATATGTTCAAATAGCTGAAAGAAACTTTGGACAGAGAACTAAAGGAAGCCAGAGAACAATCAAAATATAAACAGAGGGTATCAAGAGATATAGAAATTATTAAAAGGAAGCAAATGGAATAATTCTGGAGCTTAAACGTACAACAATTAAAATGAAAAATTTGAAAAGCTCAACAACATTGATGAATCTTTAGGTAAACTAAGAAAAAAAGGAGAAGATGCAAATAAAATCAGGAATAAAGGTGAGGGCATTACTATAATGCTTGCAGTGAGGAGAAGAGAATACTATGAACAATTGTACACCAACAAATTGGACAGATGAAACGGACAAACTCCTAGAAACACACAAATTATCAAAACTGACTCAAGAGGGAAGAGGATATTGGAACATACTTCTAAAAAAAAAAAAAAACAAGATTGAATTAGTGTTCAAAACTCCCCCCAAAGGCAGGACAAGATGGCTTCTCAGGTGAATTCTACAACATCCTTAAAGAAGAATTAACACTGGGGTGCCTGGGTTGCTCAGTTACTTAAGTGGCCGACTCTTGATTTCAGCTTAGGTCTTGATCTCGGGGTCATGAAATCGAGCCCTGTGTTGGGCTCCAAGCTCAGTGAGAATCTGAGGATTCTCTCTCCTCTCCTATGTCTTCCCTCTGCACTTGCTTGTTCTCTCTCTCTCTCTCTCTCTCTCTCAAATAAATCTTAAAAGAAAGAAGAATTAACATGAATCCTTCTCAAACTATACCAAAAAATAGAAAAGAAAATATTCCTAACTCATTTTATGCGTCTTTTTGTTCCATTAGGGTTGAAATTCAACCCCTCACTAATGTACAACACCAAAAGCTCCCAAAACAACAGATCTGGCTGAGCAGACCTTCCTTAGGGATTCTGCAGAGGGTGCTTACATATTAGCGTTAGAGTTTGTGACCCTCAAATGTCCCTTCCCTTTTAAGAACTTATTATTGTAGGGGCACCTGGTTGGCTCAGTTGGTTAAGTATTGGACTTGTGATTTCAGCTCAGGTCATGATCTCAGGTTTATGAGATTGAGCCCCATGTCAGGCTCTGTGCTCAGTGGGGAGAGTCTGCTTGAGATTCTCTCTCCTTCTGGCCCTCCTCTCACTTGTGCATGTGTGTGCATGCATGCATAAATAAATAAATCTTTAAGAAAGAACTTATTATTTTGTGATTCTGTTCATTGTAATTCATTTCCCTAATTTATCAAAGATCATTATTTGCATATTATTTTATCTGTCAAAATGTTGGCCTGTGCAATTTCCAGCTTGGGTTGGGTTAATTTGCATTTAAGCAGCTTTTATTTTTTTATTTTATTTTGTTATTTTTTTAAAGATTTATTTATTTATTTTAGAGAGAGAGCATGGAGGGGAGAGGTAGAGGGAAATAATCTTGAGCAGACTCCCCACTGAGCATGTAGTTCAACCTCACACAACCATGAGATCATGACCTGAGCCAAAGTCAAGAGTCAGACACTTAATTAACTGAGCCACCCAGGTGCCCTGCATTTAAGCAGCTTTTAAATAATATTTGATTTTTTCCATTTGTCTATGGCTAATTGATTTCTGACAAGTGAGCCATGGCCATTTATTGGGGAAAAGACAGTCTCTTTAACAAATGGTACTGGGACAACTGGATATCCACATGCAAAAGAATTAAGCTGGACCCAGGCCTTATACCATATATAAGAATTAATTCAAAATGGATCAACCACCTAAATAGAAGTGCTCTTATAAAACTCTTAGAAGAAAACACAGAGGTAAAAAAAAAAAAAAAAAAAAGAAAACACAGAGGTAAATGCTCATGATTTTGGATTTGATGATAGGTTCTTAGATATGACACTGAATGCATAAGCAATGAAGGGAAAATAGATCAATTGGAATTAATAGACACTAAAGGCATGTGTGTTTTAAAGGACATTATCAGAAAGTGAAAAGATAACCCACGGTGTGGGAGAAAATATTTGCAAACTGTGTATCTGACAGGCGTCTGGTATCCCGATAGGTAAAGAGCTCATACCACTCAGCAATAAAAAAGCTAACTAATTTTTTTAAATGGGCAAAGGAAAAAAATAGGCAAAAGACTTGAATAGATATCTCTCCAAAGAACACACACAAATGGCCAATGAGCACATGAAGATGCTCAACATCACTAATTTATAGGGAAATGCAAACCAAAACCAGAATGAGGTGTCCCTTCATACCCACTGGGAAATCAATAATAATAATAGTTTTCCAAATAACAAGTGTTGGACAGTGTGGAGAAATGGGAACTTTCTATTGATTGCTTGAGAGATGTAAAATGGTTCATCCTCTGTGGGAAACAGTTTGGTGGTTCCTCAAAAAGCTAAACATAGAATTTCCATATGACCCAGAAATGTAACTCCTGGCATGTACACCAAATAATTGAAAAAGATACTCAAACAAATACATGTACACTTGTGTTTATAGTAGAAGGATGGACAATAATCAAAAGTTGGAAACAGTCCAGATGTCGATCAGTGAGTGAATGAATCAACAAATAGTAGGACATTCCTACAACAGAATATTATTTAGCCATGGAAAGGAATGAAGGCTAAAAACACCACAGGAAGGATGAACCTCAAAGATATTATCCAAATCAAAGATGCCAGACCGCAAAGGGCAAATATTGTATGATTCCATCTATATGAAATGTTAGAAGAGGGAAATGCATGGAGATAGAAATCGATTGGTGATTGCCAGGGGCTGGGGGAGAAGGGGATGAGAAGAAACTATATAACACATAGGAGGTTTTCAGAGTGGTGTAAAGGTCTGGGAACTACGTACATACAGGTGGCTGGGATCGCACAGTACTGTGAATGTACTAAATGCCACTGTACACTTTTAAAAGGTTAATTTGGGATCTCTGGATGGCTCAGCGGTTTGGCGCCTGCCTTTGGCCCAGGGCGCGATCCTGCAGTCCCGGGATCGAGTCCCACGTCGGGCTCCCGGCGTGGAGCCTGCTTCTCCCTCTGCCTGTGTCTCTGCCTCTCTCTCTCTCTGTATCATAAATAAATAAATCTTTTAAAAAAATAAAAAAGTTAATTTTATGTTATGTGAATTTTACCTTAACTTAAAAAAATGGGAAGCCACTCAGAAATGTCAGATGGCCGACCATCTCAGCTCTGCCCGCAGACCCCAAATCCAGGAGTCACAGCTCCTTCGGCCAATTCACAGGTCATCGGTCGCAACGTCATCCCTGTACAGTTTTATCTAGAGCTCCTTCCTGGGGGCTCTGAGGCTCTAGAAAACAGAGCAGGAAAATTCTCCTGATGTTAGCTCACAGCAGGCCGCGAGTGCTCCGTTAACGTGAGCAAAGCCTCGGGGGGGTCAGAAGGGCGGAAGGTGGGGAGGTCGCGGGACCAAGCCCTCCAAGGAAAGCCATGTCTTCCAGGCAAACGCGCTACTGCTCCAGGGAGCTGCGGGCCCTGTGAGATGGCAGGCCTGGCCTCCGCTCCTCCGAGTGTCGGTGCCGGGCCAGACGTCAGGTGCACCCGGCGTCCCCGCCGCGCCGCACCCGCAGGTCAGGCCGCCGCGAGCCACCAACCTCCCCCCGCCGGCGAGAGCGCCCTGCTCCGGGCGGGGCGGGGCGGGGGCGGAGGAGGGGCGGGGCCGGGGCGGAGGGGGGGCGGGCCCGGGGCGGGGTCTGCGCCGGCGCCGGGGCCCGGGCCGGACGGGCGCTCCGCCAGCCGCGTAAACACCGCCGGGGCGCCGCGGCCGAGCAGGTGAGCGGGCGGGGCCGGGGCGCGCGGGCCGGGCCGGGTCTGCAGCGCGCGGACGGCGCGGGGTGGGGCTCGGCTCCCCGCGCGCCCCTCGCCGCGGCCGGTCGCGGCCCCTTCCCCGGCGCGGGGCTGCGGTGTGCGCGCGCGGGTACGGCCTCTGCGGCCGGCGTGGGGGCGGGGCGGGGCGGGGCGGGGCGGGGCGGGGAGCGCGCAGGGCGCAGGGCGCAGGGCGCCGGCCCCGGCCGGGGGGGCTTAGAGGAGCGCGGGCCGCGGCCCCCGGGCCTGGGCCTGCCTCCCCGCGGCCGGACCCCGCCGGAGGGCCGGGCGTTTAAAGGAGCAGCGCACGTGGGTCTGGGCGGCGGGGGCGCGGCGGGGCCGGGGCCGGGGCCGGGGCCGGGGGCCCTGCCGGGCGGGGTGCGGCCAGGGGCTTCCCGCCGGGGTGGGGAACCGGCCGCAGGCCCGGCCTGGAGCCGGCGATTCCGTGATCAGCGGCGCTTGGCCGTTTTATCAGGCATTTACAGATGCAGCTTTTGAAGCCGAAGGAACCTGAGACAGAGGCTGCCCCCCTCCACCCCCACACATTTTATGGATAAAGAGACTCAGGCCACCGCGCTAGCGAGGCTGTCCAAGGCCACCCAGGTGGGACCTAGCGGGGCCAGGCTCCGAACCCGCTCGTGGTCTGGCCTGGCTGCGTGCTGTCCAGCCCTGGCACCAGACCTCAGCCCTTTGGCGCTTGGATGACACGCTCCTGTCTGCTGATGTAATGATGTCCCCTTTTAAAGAAATGAACTGTTGGTTAGGGGACTAACTGCATCCCCATTTACAGAGGCATCCTCTCCAGAACGTTGCAGAGGCAGCTTGACTTAGAATCCTCAGCCTGGGCTCTCAGGTTCTGTCCTGACAGGAACTTGATCAGGACAGACCCTGGCCTCTGCTATGGATGCCCTTGAGGTCCATTCTGTGGACACCTGAGCCTCCAGTGCTTTCCGCCAAGACCTTCGGCGCTAATTAAAGGCTCTGGATAAGCTGTTTCAGGTGTGGGAGCCTTAGGTGCCTCTGCGTGCAGGTGGCTATGTGGGAGCCCGGAGGTGTGTCAGCAGCTGTGTTTTCTGGGCCCAGCTGGTGAAGGGGGTTTCTGGCGGCAGCTCAGAGCTGCAGCCTCTGCCATCCATCGAGCAGACAGGCAGGCTGGCAGTCCAGATTCATCCCTGGGGTGCGTGAGGGGGCCTTTAGGTCAGGGGCTGGAAGTAGGGGGCTTGCAGGAGCATTGCTGCATGCAGAGTGGGATGAGGTTTCAGGTTTTCAGGGAACATTCCACTCGGTTGGGTGTTGAAGTAGCCGTGCACCAAGTCTGGAGTCTTACTTGGTGTATGTACAGGGGATGAATGAGATGAATGCTCTGTTCCTATGTTTGAGAAAGAGCCTGGCTGGAGGCTGCCTCTCTCATGTGTCTGGAGGCCCGCTGTGTGTTGCCATGCCTGTCACCCGTCCCCTCAACACCCCGATGGCTGCTCCCAGTCTCACTGCGCACACAGAGTTTGCCAAAGGAGAGGCTCCTCTTACCTTGGCCTCTGAGTTATTTTTTTACTTTTATTTTTTAAGGTTTTATTTATTTAAAGATTCTCTATGCCCAGTGTCACTATGCTTGAACTCACGACCCCGAGATCAAGAGTCACACACTCTTCCGACTGAGAACAGCCAGGTGCCCCAAGCCTCTGAGTTATTGATGATGAGCATGAAGTGTGTCATATGCAATAAAAAGCCACTTGGTACAGTACTTACGTCTCTTTACAGCTACAGTCACACTCAAGTAGCTACTATTTTTTATCTGCTACAGATCAAGAAATTGAAGTTCAGGGAGTTGAGCCACTTGTCCTGTTGGGTGACCAGAGCACCAGGATTTGAACCCAGATGGCTGGGTCTTAATCTTTTGAATTTTTGCATAGGGAAGTTTCGCACATTCACCCCCTACCGTGTCCCTGCTCTTCTGCCCAGGACGTTTCTTTGTGCTTTCCATTAGTAACTACTTGACAAAGCAAAATAACAATAAAAATTATTTTTTTAAAGATTTTATTTATTTATTTATTAGAGAGAGAGTGAGAGCCCCAGCATAAGCAGGGGGAGGGGCAGAGGGAGAGGGAGAAGCAGAATCCCAACTAAGCAGGAAGCCTGATACACAGGGCTTGAAGATCCCAGGACCCCAAGGTCACAACCTGAGCTGAAGTCAGATACTCAACCAACTAAGCCACCCAGGCGTCCCCCAAATAATTTTTTTTTTCAACAGATCAAAGCAGTGTGTGTGTAGGTCACATGCATGTTTTTGCCAAAGATATTTTTGGCTGTTTCTCAGCTGTTGCTTTGAGGTTCGGACACTGTTTAGTTGAGGACTGGCAGGACAACCAGTGTTTCTGCAAGTGTTCCCACCTGTTTCCCGACTCCAGCAGCTGAGGGAGGGTTGGTGGAGGGAAGGTCAGGGCTCCGAGGCTGGTGCAAGCTGCCCCCAGCCAGGGCCTGGGAGGGAGCTTGGCTGGACATGGGCTTCAAGCCTCGTGTGATCAACATTGGCCTCCGGGCCTGGAGGTGGCAAGGCTGCCATAGTAAAGTCTGGGGGAAAGTCTTCTTTCCAGTCAGTTCTCAGGAAAGACAGATGCCAGGATGTCAGGGAGGAGATGTGTTTTGTCCAGTGTTTTTATTGCCTGGGAGGATGAGTTGCAAGTTCGTCTTTGCCACAGTATGGTCGTCTTCTGGAGCATGGGAAGAAAAATGGGAAGAGTGCTTTCTGCTACACCTTACCCAGGGAATTCTTGACTTTGTAGAGATAAAGGTCACACATGTTTGTTCTAGAAAATTCAGGAAATATTTTTTTTAATTAGCTCTCAGCCCTGAGATATCCACTCTCAGCACACATTTATTTACAGCACTTCACACATACACATGTATTCCTTTATTAAAGCGTTGGAGACAGGAAGCTGGAGATGAACTTTTTTTTTGAAAAAAGATGTTATTTATTTATTTATTTATTTATTTATTTATTTATTCATGAGAGACACAGAGGCAGAGACATAGGCAGAGGGAGAAGCAGGCTCCCTCCTGGGAGCCCGATGTGGGACTCAATCCCAGGACTCTGGGATCATGCCCTGAGCTGAAGGCAGACTAGTTTAACCACTGAGCCACCTGGGCATCCCGGTGGAGATGAAGTTTTGTATTCTGTTTTTTATGCAAATGGTAGGTCTTCAGAATGTTCCCTTCACGGGCATTCTTGTGTATAGAGCACACGAGTGTGCCATCACTTATCTGGAAGCAGTGCCCCGACTCTGGCCCCCTCTGTGCCATGTGGAGCCCTGTTGCCTACAGAGGGCAGGGTGGGCCCCCAGGCTAGGGTTGAAGGGTTCGGGCAGGAGACAGCCTCGGTGAGGCCACAACTAGGAGGCCTTTGTAATTTGGCGACCACTTGCCTGTGTTTGGAGAAGCTGTAAAAGACGCAGGCAAAGGCTTATGCCTTGCAGGTATGGGCGCGCCCCCAGAAAGCCCACGTGGGGTTGCTGTGCTGGCCGCCTGTGTGACTGTGGCCCTGGGCCAATCCCCGAGTGTGCCAGCCTCATGTGTGCTTGGAGTGGGCAGTCCGCAGACCTGAATCAGAGCTGTGGCTTTGGTCCCTGTGGGCTTCAGTTCCCTTAACTACAAAATAGGGCACTGACCAGATGGCCTTTCAGGTCTGTGCCAGCTCTGGCACGCGTCCTGTGACACGGTGTTCGTGGTGCCCGCGTGTTCGGGCTGGGGCTAGGTGGGAACGGTGTCTCCCCAGGGCCCGGGTGAGGGGTGACCTTGGTCTCTCAACTCTTGTGTCCGGAAGGGGGTGGTTAGCACATCTCATAACCTTCCGAGGGGGCATCAGCAGCTTTCCTGCCCCTCCTGCCATACACCTACATCTGTTCCATCTTCATGGTCACTACTGTTTACTGAACACCTGCTCTGTACAGACACCTTGCACAATCTCTCCAGGTTCCACAGGACTCTTGCAAGGTGTGCTCCTTCTGCTTTTTCCAGGAGAGGAGATGGCCACAGGAGGTTAACTCACTGGTCTTGGGCCAAGGAGTGTGTGCATCACATCCCACGGCTCCTTGGTCGCTTAAAAGAATCTTTTTTTTTCCTGTGCCCTATCCACAGGTGGTGCGTTAGGGCCCTGGCCTCTGCAGCTTTCCCCAAACTGCCACCTTTCCTGGCTCCTTGAGAAAACGAGGGAGATTGCTGGGTTTGGACAGTTCTGAGGGCCATCTAGAGCCTGGGTCAAAGTTTAGGAGGCCCCATCAGAATCCCCTGGGGCGTCTGATGTGGGAGGGCAGAAGGGCCCTCCATCCCTTCCACCTGGAGGCATTCTGGCCGGTGAGGCTGCCTCCCTGTTGGGGAGCGATGCACATCCCCATTTGGGCTCAGGTGGACAGATGGAGGAAGGCCAGCCAAGGTCAAATACAGGATCAGCTGCCCTGGGCCTGGGGAGACAGGCAGGCAGGGAGGCTGTGGGCGTTCCTTAAGGGAGTTTTGTCACTGTCACAAACACCTCCCCGGCTTTGAGAGAACCTCGTGGGGGCTGTGGGCAGGCTGCTAGGTCCAGATGACTCTAGGGAGGGGCCACCCCCTTTGAAAGTGAGGGTCCCCCGTTCAGTTAGGCCTGCTGCAATCAAGAAAGAAGGTACATAGACAGAACCCTGACCTTTCTCATCGCCCCACTGTTCCTGGTAAATGTGGTAACTCCCACTTTGCTTTTGGAGTGGCGATTTCCATATTTTTCGAGCAAAACGCCGGCGCTCACGGTTACTATGGCGTTTTACAGTCTGGCTCTGAAAGCAAGAGAAGGTCAAGGAAACTGGGTGACGGCGGGGTTTCCTTAATCGCAGGAGCTGCTGACACAGGCACACTGGGGGAATTCTCTGGGTCAGACTCGCCCGGTTTGGCCAATTCAGCATTTCGATCCCATTCAGCTGATTAATGGGAGGAAGCGGTGGCTTCCCCGGCTGTGTGGGTTCTGCATTCTAAGGCCGGGGGCGCCTGCAGTCCCCGGGAAGGCCGCCCTCCTCCCGCCCTCCCGCCCGCGGCTCCCTCGGCCCCCTCCCAGCCGAGCCCGAGGGCTGGTTGCTATGTGGTTGGTAGGACCAGCCTCGGCGCCCTGGGGAGCCACCCCGCCCCAGCCCCCCCACCCGGGCGTTCCTGACGTCACTGGCGCTCAGCGGCCGACAGATATCGAGTAAGATTGTTGATCCGCAGGCATTTAGGTGGTGATTTTCCCTCCAGGGATTTCAGATTGGCGTCAGGCTTCCATTCCGGCTTGGAAGCAGAGAGGTGTGCCTCCCAGCTGCTCTGTTCTCCAGGAGCCAGGTAAAAAGGGGCTGTGCGTCCACCTGCCTGCCCCCATCCAATGAGGGCATGCAGGGGCAGCAGGATGGGAAGGAAGTCTGTCTCGGTGTTGACATTCCATATTTCCTTTTAAAAAAATAATGTTTTGGGGCGCCTTGGGGGCTCAGTCGATAAAGCATCCGACTCTTGATCTCAGCTCAGGTCATGATCTCAGGTTCTTGAGTTCAAGCCCCATGTTGGGCTCCACTCTGGGCATGGAGCCTGCTTTAAGAATAAATTAATGGCTTAAAAAATAAAACTCTAGAGACAATCCATGTTTATAATAGGTTTGAGAAAAGCAGAAAAATGTGCAGTAATAGTGACCTACAGCCTTAGTGTCTAGAGGTAACCACATTTGGTGTTTTGTCATCTATCTCACCAGTCTTTCGTACACGAGCGTTTTTCTGAGACCGTTCAGATGGTCGAGTATGTGAAGTTTGACATCTGTTACGTTCAACATCCTGTCGTGTTGTTTCCTGTTATGAACTATTCTTTGAAAGGAGGTTTTTTAAGTGGTCCTATAACATACCCCATTGGACGGACGTGTCGTAGGCCAGAGTTGGCTGTTTTGGCAATTTTTACTTTTTTGGACCATTACAAACAACCGCAACAAACATGTTTTTACAAAAATGTTTTATTATCTCCTTAGAACAGATTCCGAGAAGTAACATTTCAAGATCAAAAGGTATGAATGTTTTTAAAGCTTCCCCTGTTTACTGCCTTCAGAAAGGGCGGTCCAGGTGGCAATGCCCAAGGTGTGTGAGACCTAGTTTTTCCGCATTCTTGTCCCTGGTGGGCATTGCTTGGGGACTGTCTCTGTCTGGAAATCCCTTTCTCCCCCTGCAGCTCGGTTGGGTTTCAGGAGAAGGATTGTTCTTCCGCTCCGAGTGGAGCTGAGCCCCACCGGGGGACAGGGTGTAGACTATGACCTGACCCCTGTTGTCCTGAGCCGGGGGCCAGGCCTAGCCCCCTGACCGTCAGCCAAGGGGCCATCTCAAGGGGCAGACCCCTGGACCTTTGGTTGGAATGGAGCCTTTCACCCAGCGGTCTACCCTAACGCTAAGTACAGACCCATCACTCACTGCCTGCATTCAGGGGTGACTTTGAACCTGTCATGTTTCATACCTGTTACCTCATCTGTAAAATAGGCAAGAACAGCAGTACCCAGCTCCCCGGTCATTGGGTTCAGTACATGCTCAGGGCTCAGCTGGAGGTGTCCCCCCTCCCCTGCCCCAGGTGGCATGGACCCCTTAGAGAAAGGGCATGTTAAGGGGCCCAGCCTGTCCTGAGTCCTCAGTCCCCTGTCAGGTGTTCACCTGTCCCTGCCCAGCCAGCAGACCAGAGGGTAGGGATTGGATAGGCCCCTTGCCCTGACAGCCAACAGGACAGCCCTGGTGGCCAGCAGCCATAGCCCCCTTGCGCCCAGTTTCACGGCAGGTTTGGGAGGCATTTTGGGGAGCTGGATGAGGGAAGGAATCTGCCCAGGGAGCCTTTGTTTTCTTGTGAGGAGGCCGTCATCCCTAAGTTAGTTCTGACTCCTTCAGACGTCAGGGAGCCGCTGGGAGGCAGACGTGCTCCCTGGGGACTGCCTTGTTAGCTGCTGGCAGCCGCTGAAGAATAGAAATTGGAAGGATTAAACCTTTTTGCTCCTGGTCCCCACCCTCCTTGAGCAGCTCCCCTCTCCCTCCCTCCCTCCCTCCCTCCCTCCCTCCCTCCCTTCCTTCCTTCCTTCCTTCCTTCCTTCCTTCCTTCCTTCCTTCCTTCCTTCCTTTTTTTAAGATTTTATGATTCATGAGAGACACAGAGAGACAGAGACACAAGCAGAGGGAGAAGAGGGCTCCCCGGGGGCAGCCCTATTCAGGACTCTATCCCAGGACCCCGGGATCACGACCTGAGCCCAAGGCAGACGCTCAACCACTGAGCCACCCAGGCACCCCTCTTTTTCATTTTTGAAGTATAATTAACATACAGGGTCCCATCCGTCCAGATGGGCAGCGTAGCACTCTGGCAGTCCTGTACGACATTGTGTGTCGCGAGAAGCGTCTCTTCTTCCCCTTCCCTGCTTCCCGTCCCCGCACCCCACCTCCCTCTGGAAACCACCCTGTGGGGCTCTGTTTAAGGGCCTGCTTCTTCATGTGTTTGATTGTTCTGTTTCATAAACTCTGCCCGGGGGCCAAGTCCCGTGGCATTTCTCTTAATCTTGCTCTGCTCTGTGCCCTGCATCAGGGGAGCCTGTCGCATTTTGAGTCCTGCCTGGGAGCCTTTGGTCACAGGTCCTAATCCGTGAGGTGGGCAGATGCGGGCCTGTCATGGGCGGATGGAGGTGGGGTCCATTCTAGAATGATCCTGGCCAGAGCCCAGGTCATCGGCTTTGAATGGAGCAGCTGCCGCAGACCCTGCCAAGGCACACAGAGCTGGCTGCTGGTGGAAGGAACCTGCCTGCGTCACTTGGAGATCACACGTCCTGGGGGGACTGACATGGAGGCTTTTGTCCATCCCCAGCGCCCCAAAGCTCAGCCCCCAGGGCCTCTGGGAGTTTGGGGGGGGAGGGAAGAACAGGTCTGCCCAGGAAGCTGGAGGGACAGCCAGGTCTGCCAGGGCTTATCTGAAGCTCTTCTAGGCCCTTCTGCCACGTTGGCCTATAGACCCTCCAGCCCTGGCCTCCCTGGGGTGCCTGCCCTAAGCTGTGTTTTCCCACATATACACCCTGCCCTGCATGGTCTCACTCCTCCCCTGCATCCCAGACTCCTTGTGCCATCTTAACTCATGTAACCCCTTCCCACTCAGCAGGTTCCAGACTCCGTCTTTCCCCTGAGCTGCTTGTCTTCTGCCCGTGGCTCCATGCTTGGCTGTCATCCTGGGTTCTGGCCTGTGTTTCACTGCCACATCCAGCACTGACTGCTGTCTTCCTAACCCCCTCTGGGTCCGGTCCCCTCCCTGGCATCTACCCTGCTGTCCTGGGTCAGAGCCTGTCCCCTCCCACAGTGGTCTTCATGGGGGTCACCTTCCCTTCTGTCTTAGGGGATGTGGTGCAGGAGGCCCTACACCTCCCCAGGCCCTGACTGGAGTGTCTGTCATGCCCTCTGCCCTTTCCCCTCACCTGGAAAATTCTGTCTCCATCAGGGGTGCTATCTTCTCTAGAAAACATTCTTGATCTCCCTCTTTGTGCTTCTGTACCTCTAGGTGAATGCTTAGATTATATGAGTCACATGGGATGGTTGTTGGGCTTTTTTTCTTTTCTTTCTTTGTTTTTTTTTTTTTGTTTTGTTTTGTTTTTTAAGGACAAATGTATTTCTCGCCCATCCTCCTAACCCTGGAGCCCCACATGGTTGTTGTTAACTGCAGGTGCTCAGCAGATGTTTGTTGATTGAATGAATGAATGTGCTGGCAGTTTGGAATGGCCGTGACTTTTCTAGCTGGACCTTTCCCTCCAGAGGCTACCACGGCCCTAGAGGCAACCCATGGGAAGTCCTGCTTTCCAGCAGCTGCTTGACACATGCGTCCTGGGCGGTTGTCAGGCGGGACCTGTGTCCAGGTCTTCTTGTCGCCTCTGGCTGTCCCCTCGGTCCTGTGTGGCCTTTGCCTTGCAGGAAGATGGACCAAGCTCCCCTGTGCTGCTTCTTCCAGGCGCTTCCCGAGGCAGGGCCATGCTCACATTCATGGCCTCTGACAGTGAGGAAGAAGTGTGTGACGAGAGGACATCCCTGATGTCGGCTGAGAGCCCCCCGCCACGCTGCTGCCAGGAGGCCAGGCAGGGCCTGGAGGATGGAGAAAATGCTGCCCAGTGGGTAGGTTCCTGCCAGCAGTCAGGGGCCTTGAATCCAGGCCCTGGGCTCCTGGCCCTCCTGGGTGGAAGCCAGATGTGCCCTGATACAGGGGGAGGGGAGACTAAGGGAGAGAACCGGTCACCAGGGTGGGTCTCCCAGGGCAGGTTGTGGTCCCAGTGGGTGAGGGCTTTGCAGTAGACTGTATATCTGCAGCCCACCAGGCTGGATGGTTCTGTCCCAGCCCCCACCCCGCAGGCTCCCCTTCCTAGTGCAGGTGCTGTGCCGCGGGAGCTCTGGGAGCATGAGAGTGAGTCTGGATGCTGGGAGGGTTGCACGGGCCCAGGGAGGTAGGGGGAGTGCTGCAGAGGGCCAGGGGCCAGACTGGGAGCCACAGGACCAGCATGTGCATCATTGGTGACTGTTGAGCTGTGACGTGCTGTGGTGCGTTCAGGCTACCGAGCAGGGGTACCATAGACTGGGGGCTTGTACACAATGCACATGTGTTTCCCTCTTCTGGAGGTTGGAAGTGTGAGTTCACAGTGTTGGCAGATCCAGTGTCCAGTGAGAGTTCACACGTGTCAGTGGCTTCTCCCTGGGTCTCCTTGTGGCAGGAAAGACAGAGAGCTCTCTGGGGCCATTTTATTTTATTATTGTATTTTATTTTTAGTTTCAGAGGTAGAGTTCAGTGATTCATCAGTTGCATATAATACCTAGTGCTCATCACATCACATGCCCTCCTTCATGCCCATCACCCAATTACCCCATTTGCATACCCACGTCCCCTCCAGCAACCCTCAGTTTGTTTCCTATGGTTAAGAGTCTCTTATGATTTGTCTCCCTCTCTGATTTTGTCTTGTTTTATTTTTCCGTCCTTTCCTCTGTGCTTCTGTTTTGTTTCTTAAATTCCACCGAAGAGCGAGATCATACAGTGTTTGTCTTTCTCTATTTCACTCAGCATAACACCCTCTGGTTCCATCCATGTAATTGCAAATGGCAAGATTTCATTCTTTCTGATGGCTTAATGGTATTCCATTGTGTACATACCATATTTTCTTTATCCATTTGTTGATGGACATCTGGGCTCTTCATAGTTTGGCTATTGTGGACATTGCTGCTATACAGATTGGGGTGTGGGTGTCTGGGGCCCATTTGTAAGAGCTCTCATCTCATCAGGAGGGCCCCACCCAAAGGTCCCAACCCCAAGTGCCATCACATTGGGGGTTAGGGTCCAACATGTGAATTTTGGGGGGACACAGGGGTTTAATCTTAATTCTGTAGCCCACAGGGCAGGAGGTTATAACCTCATGAAGGCAGGGGTGCCCTGGGGGGGAAGTATCTGGATTAGCCTGAACCCCCACCTCAGTCTTGTGTATTACAGTATTTAAAACCTTCCATGTGGACTTTTCCTGCCAGCCGGCCTTAGTCCCTATAGTTGGAATTAGAGCTCATTCCTTCCACCCTCTGAGCTCCCAGTGAGCTGGTCTCATTGTCTGCCTCTCAAGGCTACCGCCAGCCGCTCCTGACTGCTCACTTGTCTTGTCTCCCGGAGCTCGGAGCTCGTCTGTGCATTTTAATTGTTGACATTCCCGCTCCTTTATGCTTTGCCATTTCTTAGCTGAGCATCGGCTGCAGTTCTCCCTGCAAAGAACCAAAGCAACGTCCTTTTGAATTTTTGTTGTGCTTGGCTCTGTCTTTGGCGGTTAATCTAATTAACAAGGCAGTGAGTGACTGAATTGGCACAATTCTGAAGCAGAAATTCTCGCAGATGGGTTTGGGCCAGCGCGTGCGGGTGTCTTGCCCTCCCACCTTCCTGGAGGATGGACACCCCCTGCCCCTCAGGAGCTTGGCGCCAGTTAGCCCGTCTGGGTCTGGTTTGCTGCTGCCAGTTCTGCACGCCCAATTTTGTGCGTGTTGGGGGAGTTCCAAGTAATGTCTCCTCCGCAAATTTCCAACGTCTTACCGTCAAGGACAGTCCCCATGTGAGCTCACTATTCTAGGGTGGGTGCAATCTGTTTTCCTCCTTTGTCACCTGGCTGGCTCCTCTTGAATCCTTATGGCTCCTCAGCCAGAACTGAGTAGCGTCTGAGTCCCTGAAGTAAGATGGGGGGGGGGGGGGTGGCGATCCCTAGAAACACTTCAGGCCCATGAGCCGCATGTGCTAGGCCTGCAGGCTGCCCTGTCCTGTGGCTGCTGTGGCCCCTTCCTGCATGTGAGGTGGCTAGTGCCGGCTCTCTGCCTTCCCTACTGGTCCTCGTAAACGTTTCAGATGCCCTGGCCTCCTGGCACCCGTGCGTCTGGACCCCAGCCCGCAGGCTGGTCCTTCCATCTGGAAAGCACCACTCAGACCGCCCATGTCCACTTCCACGACACCCGTGCACGGCGTCGCAGAGCCCACCGTGGGCGCAGCCTGTGGCCCTCACCGTGCGGTTTTCCACAGAGAAGCCAGGACAGCGAGGAGGACTTTGAGGATGATGCTGACCACTACGTCTGCGGCGGGGTACCTGGGCAGCCGTCGGGCCTGGAGGAGGAGCTGACCCTCAAGTATGGGGCAAAGCACGTGATCATGCTCTTTGTGCCGGTCACCCTGTGCATGATTGTGGTGGTGGCCACCATCAAGTCCGTGCGCTTCTACACAGAGAAGAACGGACAGCTGTAAGTTGGGGAGTGGCGTGGGGAGTCAGGGGTCCCCTGCACCTGCAGCTCCATGCCAGGGGCGTGTGCAGAGCTGGGCTGGTTGCTACCTGACTCCACACTCTGCTCTGTCCACTGCCTCCCGGCTACGTGACCTGCAAGGGCTCTTTCCTAGCTGCTCCCTGCCTCAGTTTCCTTGTTTGTATAATAGTCCCGATACTAGGAGAACTAGACGAGTTAAACAGTGCCTGCCCTGGTGCAGCACTAAGGCATGCTGGCTTTCATGGCAGAGGGCATGCTCTCACCCTGTGGCACGAGCGGGAGTCCCAGGTGCAGGGTCATGGGCGCGGGCATGCCATGCCACGCAGTGTGACTGGACAGGCGGTTTTCTCTCTGGGCCTCTGCTCTCGTGGATGGAAACCTGAGTGGTGGGCCGGGTGATTTCTTAGTGTGCTTTCAGCCTAGTGAGGGAGGTTTTGATCACTTGAGTGAGAAGAACACAGAAAGGGAGTGGGGAGCAACAGCACAGACAAGCTGCCTGTAACTACCTGCTCTGAACTTTTTATATTTTTTTGATTTTTTAAGATTTTATTTATTCATGAGAGACACAGAGAAAGAGGCAGAGACACAGGCAGAGGGAGAAGCAGGACTCAGTCCCAGGACCCCAGATCATGACCTGAGCTGAAAGCAGATGCTCAACCATTGAGCCACCCACGCATTCTTGTTTTTATTGTTTTTAGTTAGGGAGCTTTCCTTTCATCTTGGTTTGATTTTTCCAAAGAAAGGGGCAGGAGGAGAAGCCCCACCCTCTACTGGGCTGGGGTGCAGAGCAGGTGGGAGGGGCACAGCCTACAGTGTTCAGGGGAGGTGAGCACTTAGCAGGCAGCAGGCTTCTGCAGTCCGGGCAGACAGGTGGATAGGGCCAGGGGCTGGCTTCCCAAGTGTACTGGCTGTAGCAGGTGCCACTGCTGGCCTGTGCTGGGTGGGGTAGGGGAAGCAGTGGGCGAGTCCTGGGCTGGGTATGGGAGGAGAGCACATGGGGAATGGGAGACCTGGGGGAGGGGGGGGGGAGTCCTTGGGGAGGGGGGAGAGCATGGGGGAGAGGAGAGGGAGGACTAGGGTGGGAGCCTGGTGGGGACGGGGTGGTCTGGTGGGGAGGGGGAGGCCTGGGGGGGGCCCCTTCCTTTTCCACTCGGGGCTCAGGCATCAGGCTGAGGCTGGGTGGCTCACGGGCAGGCCCTATGGAGCAGGCAGGGAGCAGAGCCTGCAGCCCGCCATCTCCCTCAGCATCTACACACCATTCACCGAGGACACGCCCTCTGTGGGCCAGCGCCTCCTCAACTCTGTGCTCAACACCCTCATCATGATCAGCGTCATTGTGGCCATGACCATCTTCTTGGTCGTGCTCTACAAGTACCGCTGCTACAAGGTGAGTGCCAGCCGTGCCCCGCTGCCCCGTCCTGTCTGCCCGGCCCCCAACGCCAGCCCTCCGCCCCCCAGCCACCCACCAGGTCACCTACTGCCAGAGCAGACGCCTCAGTTCGGTTCTGCCCCACCCTGGCCACCGTGGGGATTGCCCACTACCACCATCCTTGGCGCTTGCACAGAATCTCCCCTGCCCAAGCACTTCATTGCTGTGCTCCACACACCCCTTCTCATGTTCAGAAGTTATTTTATTTTGCAGCTTCTTCCAAAGAAGCGAGATGTTCTATTTTCGGGTTCCTTCACCCCACACTTCCCCTGCAGGTTTACTCAACCTTCCTATTTTCCTCTGCACAGGGTGTGCAGGTGCCGTGTGGGGTCCTGCAGCCCCGAGACTGGAGGGCCCTGTAGCTGCAGCATAGCCCCCAGGAGCAGCGGAGGAGCAGGGGCCGGGGTGCAGGCCAGTCTAGCGGCCCACCTGGCCTAATTGGGGGCCTTGTTTATCCCTGGGCAGACTGTTAACTTTCAGACTAGGGGGAGGGGTTGTTTAGGGTCTGAAACCCTGAGGCCTGAAAGAAAGATTTAACTGGGAATCGTGACTTAAAGCCGTCCTCATGCAGGCTGCCTGCTGCCCCCTGGAGCAGATAGAGAGCAGTGAGGAGGCTCAGCCCAGGGCCTGGAGCCCATCCCTGCTGGCGAGATGCCAGGATAGATGCCAGGAGGGCTGTCCACAGGGGCTGATCAGGATGCTGGGGCTGATGAGTGCATAATTACCTGTGGAAATAAGGCAATTTTCACTGGGGCTGGGAAGCAGCATAGGGGGCTGCGTGGTTGGAGCAGAGGCCACAGTGCCCTTGGAAACAAGCTGGTCAGGGGATCGAGGAGCTGGGAAGCCAGTACTGCTGTGGTCAGTGGGTGTCAGGCAACCAGTCCCAGGACTGGCAGGAGGCAGATTGGTGAGGTTTACCTGCAGGTTCCGTGGCACTCAGGCAGGAGGTGATGGCAGTCCTGGGGGGCAGGGGTGGCTGGGATGAGGAGGGTCAACACATCCCAGAGGTAGCTGTGTCCATAGCATGGCCTGGGCTGCTGTTTGTTCTAGGTAGACCAGGTTCCCACTGAGGTCCCTGGTGGGTCAAGCAGGTGACTGACCGGTCCATCCCCTGAGGGGAGGCTGGTGGTCGTGACACCCCTGTGCCACGGACTGCCGGCTAAGGGACTGGCTTAGGATTACTCTACTGTCATCCTTGACCCTCCCCGGTTGGCCAGGACAGGAGGCATGGGTCTCTCTGAGGGCCTCAGGTGGGAGGGCTCCTCCTGGGGTGACCAGAGAAAGCTCCCTTAAAGGCTGCCCTGGCCACTCCAAGACAGCACCCCAGCAGGTCTCCTGCCACTTTGTCCTGACGCTCTTTTGCTCTTAGACATATTCACAGGTAGTCACAAGGGCTATGTGTTCCCCAGCTGAGGCCCTCACGCTGACACACGGCAAGTGGGACTCCACTAGCTTCTTCCCTGGAGCCTAGGGCTGTGCCTGGTGGGTGGGAGTCATCCAACACATCCTCTCTTGGGGTGGGGGCGGGGGAAGGTAGGGGGGACAGGGGTCTGGCTGCTTGGACCTGAAGGATTTTCATTCTGTGCACTTGCCAGGTGACCTCGAGAGAACTGTAGGAACTTCTTTGCACTCTATATCTGTCCAGTGGCCACTCCTTCCAGTGTCATCACAAAGGAGCCTAATGAAGATTCTTGAAGCTTGGGCGGTAGTCCCACAAGCTGGGTACCCATGCTCACTGTACCCATTTCTGTTGTCTAGTTTATCCATGGCTGGTTGATCATGTCATCCTTGATGCTCCTGTTCCTTTTCACCTATATCTACCTCGGGTAGGTAGCCCTGAGGTCCTGTCAGACACGCAGGATCTGGGTGGGGAGGGGCACCCCACCACCACCGGCCTCCAAGAGCCAGACCTCCTCCCAGGGCCTTGATGGGAGGCAAGGGTGCTGTGAGGCAGGCCATATCCCTTTCTGCTCCTGATTTAAAACAAATGAGCCCAATCACTATGGAGGAGGATCTCTATGAACCCAAGAGATTCCAGTCTTTGGGCCAGGCTTGGGAACTTCCTCGTTTGGAAAAGTGATCTGCTCTGTTGCCTTTGATGTGGGTTAGCAGCCTGACCCTGGGGCCCTGAGAGACGGAAGAGACAGGAGGCCTTTTCCCAGGGGCAAAGGGTCTTTCAGGTGGTACCAGCACACCTCTGTGTGAGTTGAGTCAAGCATGAGACATTGGTACATTCACCCCCTTATTCCAGAAAATACTTGACGTGATTAGATGTGGGACTCACAGAACCGGGCAGTGGGGGGTGTGTGTGTCTATAATGAAGCCAGAGGTCAGGAAAACCCAGCTGGGGACTTAATGGTCAGGAAACAGGGATGTTGCACTGTGTGTGATTGGGGTCTGACGTCTCTGCTGAGTTTCTTACCTCACAGGCTTGGCTTTGGTCATGCAGGGAAGTGCTTAAGACCTACAACGTGGCCATGGACTACCCTACCCTGTTCCTGACCGTCTGGAACTTTGGGGCAGTGGGCATGGTGTGCATCCATTGGAAAGGCCCCTTGGTGTTGCAGCAAGCCTACCTCATCATGATCAGTGCCCTCATGGCCTTGGTGTTCATCAAGTACCTCCCCGAATGGTCTGCCTGGGTCATTCTGGGCGCCATCTCTGTGTACGGTAGGCGGGTGTGGGTGGGCCCAGACCCTGGCGGTGGGTGGCGGGGGCAGCGTCCAGGATGACGAGTCCTCACTGGTGGATACAAGGGGCGGGTGCTGAAAGGTACCCCCTTCCTCCCTGACTAATCCTTCGTGAGGCACGGGGGCTGTTGGACTTGGGGCCATGGATGTGGTTACTGCTGATAGCACGTCTGGTAAGCCCTAGGCACGCTGTAAGCATTCACTCCTCAGAGCAGCTGTAGGGCTGGGCACAGGACCTATAAATAATGAGCACCCAAAACTTGAGTATTAGCATGGTTTTGTCTCTTGTGTCTCTTGGAAGTGATAACTTCCATTTTAAAAGGGTAAGGAAAGGGAGGCTCTGGACACCAAGCCCAGCATGGGGTCCCTGAGTCACATAGCAATTTCCTGTTTGCAGTCCACCCCGTTTAGACCCCATTCTGGGCTTCCATCAACACAAACAAACTCTTAAGGGTATGGCTGTAAACCAGTGGGTTGGGAGCTGGCATGTGGGACACACTCTGAGCCTCACTCTGAGGCTCGGGGCTATGTTTCCCCAGGTGTTAGCAGGCTGGCTCCTCTCTCTTTGGGCTGCTTGGGAATAAATGTCACTTACCACATGCCGTGACATCTTGGCTCTTGCAGATCTAGTGGCTGTGCTGTGCCCCAAAGGGCCTCTGAGGATGCTGGTGGAGACCGCCCAGGAGAGAAACGAGCCCATATTTCCTGCCCTGATATACTCCTGTGAGTGACCTCTGTTTCTGCTTTCGAGCTGGGAACCAGGGGCTGCTTCCCCGCTGCAGCTTTCGGAGTTCACTAGGGACTAGTTGTCTTTCCTAGATTAAAGGGGAGGAGGTGGCCTTGGTGATCCCGGGGTGCCCCACCCTCCAGGGACAAAGAGAAGCTGCATCTCCATCTCATTAGAAGGTGCTTAGAGAGTTGAGGCTGGCTGGGGCTGCAGAGGACGTGGTCTGCCCCACAGTTCCATCCCATCCAACTTCCAGTGGCGTGTGGGGAGTACTGCCCACGGCCACCCACTTAGCTCTCCACATTCCTGAGAGGGTGCTTTGGAGAGGGGCTGTCGAGGGCAGGGTTCTGGAGGAGCAGGGTGTACCTGCTTTTCTTTTCTTTTCTTTTTTTTTTTTTTAAGATTTTATTTATTCAGGGACACCTTGGTGGCTCAGCGGTTGAATGTCTGTCTTTGGCCCAGGTCATGATCCTGGAGTCCTGGGATCGAGTCCCGTGTCGGGTTCCCCACAAGGAGCCTGCTTCTCCCTCTGCCTATATCCTGTGCCTACAAATGAATAAATAAAATCTTTTTTTAAAAAAGATTTTATTTATTTATGAGAGATGCACAGAGAGGCAGAGACATAGTTAGAGGGAGAAGCAGGCTCCCCGTGGGTGACCCAATGTGGGACTCGATCCTGGGACCCCAGGATCATGACCTGGGCCGAAGGCAGATGCTCAACCGCTGAGCCACCCAGGTGCCCTGGGTGCACCTGCTTTTCACTGTGCTTCCTCGACAGCTCTGTGGCTGGGTGAAATTAAGTCTCTGAAGGGAAGTCACACGGGTTTGCTGCTGGCTACGGGGCCGGTGTGTAGGGATTTGGATTTATATGCTTATTCAACAGATGTGTGTCAGATCCCCACTTTGCGGCAAGCACAGTGCTGGGCTTTGGGGGTGTAGCAGGAAACAAGACCCACGTGGCCCCTGGCCTGACAGGGCTCACAGCCCTGGGGTCCTGATGGCCTCCCATCTGTTGATGGGCATATTTACGTCATGAGCCTGAATGCTGTGGCTCAGGCGTCTGCAGAGTGGACAGTCTGGATGCAGAGTGCTGGGTAATGTCTACAGAGGCAGGACGGAGTCTGGAGTGGACATGTCAGCAAGTGGCCCGTGGCATGAAAGCAAGTTGGAGGCACGCTCTGAGGAGGAGCAGAGACCCTGTGAGACAGGGCTCAATTCTGCATTCACCATCTCTGCTCCGGGGGAGTGCACATTGTTAGAGGGGAGATGTGCTTGGTCAAAAGTGAAGTGGTAGGAGACCCGAGGACTTTAGGGTAGTGGGGGGTGCTGTTGTGTGGCAGGTGGTCAAGGAAATCTCTGTCATAGGTGGCATTTGACCTGAGACCTGCCTCAGGAAGCCCAGGGGACAGAGTTCCAGCAGAGGCCCCAGGGGAGCTGAATCTGGCAGGGGCAGAGGGGAGGGGAGGCAGATCCCGGGGTGGGGAGCAGGTCCAGGGACACTGGGCCTTGCAGGCCATGGCGAGAGCTCGACTTTTATTCCTGGGTGAGCTTCACACTCCTGGAAGGTTTTGGACTGAGCTGATGTTAATATTTTAACAAGATCACGTAGGTTGCTAAGGGGGCAGAAAAGACATGGTGGCAAGAGTGGAAGAGGTCCTGGGTTAGGGGGGTAACTAGCACCCCAAGAGGTTGGGGGTGCTCAGGCCCCAGGGCAGCGGTGGAGGCTGTGAGACGCAGATCGTTCTGAAGATATTTTGGAGGTAGAATTGGCAGGATTTGCGACGGTAAGGGTGCGAGCTACAAGGAAGAAGCCAGGATGTCAGTGGGGGTTCGGCAGGGCCACCATGGGGAATGTTCTAGTGTTCACGGGGTGGCCAGATAGAGACTTGGAGACACTGTGGGCTGGGAGTTCAGGCAAGAGTTTCTGGGCCAGGGAGACAGAACCCAGGGGAAACCCCTGCCTAGCGAACCTACCCTGGATGGAACCCAAGGGAGCTGGAAAGTTGGTGAACACGTGCCATGGACTATCATTCAGCCCTAAAAAGGGAGGAGTTGTGCCACATGCCCTGTGGATAAGCTGGAGGCCACCAGGCTGAGTGGATGAAGCTAGTTATGAAAGGATGCGTGTGATCCACCTTTCTGGGGTGTCTGGAGGAGTCACGTTCATAGAGCTAGAATGGTGGGGGGCAGGGGGAAGAGAGGAGGTGTCCAGAGGGTGCAGTCTCAGGGCTGGAAGGAGAGCAGTTCTGAGGTCTGATTCAGTGACGTGAACATACTTCACGTGTGTGGTTAAGATGGTACCTTTCAGGTTGCATGTTGTTTTTTTTTTTTTTAACCACAATAAGACAAAATTCATTCACCAGACTGTTCATTGTCTTCATGAGGAGTGTCTTCATGTGGAGGCAAAGAAAGCCCAGGAAAGGCATGGTGTGCCCACATCTGGCCAGTCCGGACCCCTCCCCGGGGCCCCCTAAGGAAGGGCGGGTCCTGCGCGGGCCCCAGGGGCAGCTGCCCTTAGCAGCGCCTGAGGCACCACCTTTGGCACCACCTTTTGTCCCCACAGCTGCCATGGTGTGGACAGTGGGCATGGCCAAGCTGGACCCCTCCTCCCAGGGAGCCCTGCAGCTGCCCTACGACCCAGAGATGGGTGAGTGTCCAGAGGCTGGTGGCCTGTCGTCCTCAAGGGCCGCTGCCCGCCCGCGTGGCCTGGCCTGGCCTCCCTGGGAGGTGCGGGGTCAGAGGGTGCGGAAGGGAAACCCACCCTCCTGGTGGGCCTGTGCCAGGCACGTGGCAGCAGGGAGACTTCCAGCTCTGCTTCCCTTCCCTTGTTCCACGGAGTGGGGAGAACCTGTCTGTCTGCGTCAGGGCTGGGCTGGCTGGAGGGTGGGGGGCCAGGGAGCCCGGGCTCAGCCTCATTCCTCAGAGATCAGAGATCCCCCTGACTGGGCTTTTGTCTCTCTCCCTTGCCCCCGCCTCACACCATGATGGTTGCGTTCTCATGGACACCCAGAAGAAGACTCGTATGACAGTTTTGGGGAGCCCTCGTACCCGGAAGTCTTTGAGCCCCCCCTGCCTGGTTACCCAGGGGACGAACTGGAGGAAGAGGAGGAAAGTAAGGTGGTCGTGCCCAGATGGGTCTGCATGGGCCCAGGGTGGGGGTGAGGGTAGAGCTGGGGCTCCCTGAGACCAGGGGAGTGTACATGCAAAGAAGCCCCTCTTCACATCAGAGAGAGATGGGCACAAGAGTCCAGGAGAAGCCAGCAGAGGTGGAGTCTTGGTGGCGGGCCATGGGGACTCATGATCTGGCTAAGCCCTATATTTCGCAGATGTGAGTGTGGACTGTGTGTCTGTGTCGGGAGCAGGGAGTAATGTAGGCCTGGCTTGGGTCTAATGGCTGTGGACCCTGATTGCCCTCCCTAGGCCCGGGTCGCAGTGACCCAGCTCCTAGACCTGGTCTCAGGGGCTCAGGAAGTTACCTGAGGTGGGGACCTCGGAGCTGAGCTCCAGGGTTGAACTCTGGGTCAGGGGTGGCGGGGTGGAGGTGCGGGTAGTGGTGTCGAGGCCGTGGGGTAGGCAGTCCATAGTGAGTTAGAGGAAGCACAGGCAGGACACCAGATCAAGGGTGCAGACATGGGACTGGCCGGCTTGTGGGGGCTCAGAGGGCCTCCCAGAGATCAAAGTGAGGGTTCTGGTCTATGCACCATGCACAGTAGGGGCCACTGTGTGTGTGGGGTAATTTTGTAGGAGGAGGGATGTGATCCAGAGAGGGCAGAGTTGCAGCTGGTGGAGAATTCTATCCCAATGTGCACTGGCATGGCCTGAAGGAGGCCCAGTGTAGCCCTTAGGGCACAAGGTGTGGTGTCTGGGCCTGGGGACAGGTTGGGCAGGGCACTAACAGCACTGTCCCCATGCTCAACTAGCCATGGGCTCTGGAGCACAGGACAGAATTGGGTGGCGACCCCCAGGAACAGACCGATCTGGAGGGACCCGTGTAGAAGACAATCTTGAAGACACACCTAGGGGCATGTTCCCAAGGACACTAGGACACGTGTGGGGCCCACTACTGTGTGCCGGGTGGCCTATGGGACCGAGGGATACAAGGTGTTAACCTCTGCTTTGCGGTGGGTTCCCTGGGGAGGGCTTAGGTACAGGGGAGTCAGGGCAGGTGCAGGGAAGAAGACAGGCCTGGTGTGGGCCATGGAGGATGAGCTGGCGGTCACCCCACAGACAGACGCGGGCACCAACCACTGGGCTCAGCACAGGCCCCACTAGTTACAGGGCACAGTCCACGGCCACCCCAGTCACAGGTTTGGGGAGTCTTCAGGCCACTGGCTACAAATCTGGGGGTCCCACACTTTTCCAGTGTCAGTAATTCACTAGGACAACCCACAGGGCTCGGGGAAGTGCTGTATTTACGGCTTTATTATAAAGGAGACAACAGAGGGCTAGCTGTATGAAGAGACCCAGGGGCAGGTGGGGGAGGGCCTTGAATGCACAGCCTGTGTCGTCTCTCCATGTGGCATCGGGACAGGTTATGCCCACACACCTGGCACATGGATATGTTTGTCAGGCTTCAGAGTCTTGCTGGGGTTGTTTCATGTAGGCGTGATTGAATCCTCGCTCGGGGCCTAGCTTTGTCTCCAGGCTTGGCCCAGTCCCGGCCCCCTTCTCACACACGTGGTCTTTCTGGTCTGGCAACCCCTCCAGCCCCTCCTACTTGCATGAACTCAAGTGTTTAGGATCCTGAATAACAGACACTCCTGGTACTTGGGAAATTCCAGCCATGTGGTCTCCCTCCCACGAACCAGGGCCAGAAAAATTCTTTATGACCCAGCAGCCCTGGCAGAGGCTTGAGGAGGGAGAGGGGAGTCCCAGGGAGCTCAGAGAGCCGCTCAGGAGGGCCTACCAGTGGGGGGTGTGTTGCACCCAGGGAGTGGCTCCAATTCTGCCCCAGAGGCAGCAGGGAGGCCTTCGTGGTGTGTCGGCAGGGACGTGAAATGAGCAGAGCCACGTTCCAAGTGGACCCCTGGCTGCAGAAGGAGCTGACCCTGCAGGGAAGCTAGGCCCCTGGTGCAGGCAGGGCTGGGAGGAGGTGCTGTGGGAGGGGCCGGGGAGACGTGGGGGCGACCCAGGGGAACACGGAGTGGGTGGCTGGAAGCACCTCAGGACCTCCAGGGGGACATGCAGCAGCCACACAGAGGGTCAAGGCCAGGGTTGGAGTCAGAGTTGGCATCATATATATGTTGAAACCTGGGCTTGCAGGGGGATCCTGGGGAGGGTTCAGGGTTGGAATGGAGACAGAGGGGCTGCACCCGGGTCTTGCACAGTGAGGATGAGGGGACGGTGCCAGGGGAGGATCAGAGGAAGATGGGAGCTGGGCAGGGAGCAGCCTGAGGCCATGTGCATCTACAGGCTGAGTACTGGCCTCCCCTCTGTGCACAGGCTGGTGGGTTCCCCCAGCTTCTGGACCTTTCAGGTGCACAGGACGGGAGCATGGAGCTCTTTGGGGAGAGAAGTGATGGAAAAAAGAAAGAAGGAAGAGGGGAGAGCAGGAAAGCAGGGGGTGGGTGTGAGCAAGAGCGAGACCTGCAGACCACAGTGAGGAACGGGGTGCAGACAGGTACAGGGCTGAGGCCACAGAAGTCAGGCCGAGGGAGGCGGTGGACCAGAGGCATGCCAGTGATCTGGGGGCAGGAGCCAGCCAGAGGGGGTCCTGCCCCAGCCAAGGAGCCCCGTGAGCAGGAGGAGGCAGGAGAGGGGCCTACGAGGCACACCCTTGTTCAATAAGCTTTCTTACTGTTCACGGTGAGCAGTCTCCTGTAAACGAGCACACCGGCAGCCTGCCTAAGGGAAACGAGCATTCTGTGAGTTCTCATTTACCACCAGCAAGAGATAAGCTAATTACCTGTTAAGCTGCCCTATTTTTTAAAAATATTTTATTTATTTATTCATGAGAGACATGGAGAGAGAGGCAGAGATACAGCAGAGGGAGAAGCAGGCTCCCCACAGGGAGCCCGACATGGAACTCGATCTCAGGTCTCCAGGATCACACCCGGTGACTGGGGCTGCCCCAGCTGCCCTATTTTTAAGAGGAAGGGTTGCCAGAGGAGCTCTGAGCATCATGTGTGTTCTTGAAATTAAATTTCCTACAAAATACTCATAACTTAAACTTAGAACTGAATCGTACCGCCTCCCACCAACCCCTGATGATATATTTTGTTTTTTTTTTTTTCTTACTCAACTAAGTGTCAAGCACCAGTTTTACCTGAATTGTCAGAAATGCCAGCTTTTCACAGCCCAGGTGGCAGGTTGCCCAGCCCAACGGCCCCCTTTACCCACTGGCAGCAGTCCTTGTCCCAGAGGCCAGGTGAGGTGGGCTGGCGGTGACACTGCCCCACCCGACCCCCATGGGCCACAGGACTCTGGCCCCCAGGGTCCCGTGGGCCAGGCAGAGTGGCCGGGCTGTGGACTGGTGTCTTCCTTCTTTGCCACTTCCTCTTGGGGCTCCCGACACCAATGGGCTCGCCGTCTTCCCTGCACAGGGGGCGTGAAGCTCGGCCTGGGGGACTTCATCTTCTACAGTGTGCTGGTGGGCAAGGCAGCGGCCACAGGCAGCGGGGACTGGAACACCACGCTGGCGTGCTTCGTGGCCATCCTCATTGTGAGTGGGCTGGGGGTGCACCTGCCCCGTCTCCTGGGTTGGGGGTCCCTGGATCCCTGGGGAAGTTTCAGATGCTGCTGCCCCCTGGAGGGGCAGAGTGATGGGGGCTGGGCAGAGCTGCCAGGAGACCCCTGAGATGAGACCAGGCTTTTGGGAGGGTCTGGACAGGGCAGGTGTGGCTGAGGGGCTCTGGCATTACTGACCATGCGCACAGCGGTGCCACTGGCTTGGCCAGGCTTGTGTGCTGTGAGGTAGGGAGGGGCCCCATCACTTTATACCCAGGCAGTGACTCAACGAGGTCAGGTACCCGTAGTGGGGGAAGGAAGTGTCCTAAGAGGGTGGGGAGGCTCCGAGCGGCATATACTCCATGCCCTGGTGCAGGAAGGCTGAGGCTGTCTTCCTGAGAGATTGCCTACCTGCTCACAGCATGGGTGGGGGTTGGGGTGGTGGGCCCCCCAACTCTTCCACCTCCGTACTGTCTGACCTGAGGCCCTACCCAACCCAAGGACAGGGCGGGTGCTCTGGTTCACCGTCCCTTCCCTGGACCCTGTCTACACCAGCCTGGTGGGACAGGACAGCAGCCACTTCCCAGGGGATGGGTCCCACAGCATCTTTGGTTCCCTCCGTGCCAGCTGCTGAGACCCTCACTGATACTTCTGCAGAGCTCATCTAGTTCTTTATAAATACGTGTCCCTTAAGGGGAGCCCGCCTGCCACTGGTCACATGTGCTGCTGCCGTAGCCAGGCAGGGGAGGTGGTCTGAGGGTCAGGGGGCTCACGCATTAGCATGCAGAGTGTTAAACAAGAGTGAGAGCTCCCCCTCGGGCACGTCACAGAGCTTTGAGGGGACCTGGGAAGGTGGCATGTCCAGCGCTGTTGTCTGACCCACCTGAGCCCGGCGGAGACCTCACTAGCTGCCCCCCATCCAAACTGGTGGTCACCACTTCCCCTCTGTGTTCTGCAGGGTTTGTGTCTGACCCTCCTGCTGCTTGCTGTGTTCAAGAAGGCACTGCCTGCCCTCCCCATTTCCATCACATTTGGGCTCATCTTTTACTTCTCCACGGACAACTTGGTGCGTCCGTTCATGGATACCTTGGCCTCCCATCAGCTCTACATCTGACATGAGGCCAGGCACTGGGCTGGCAGCCATGGGAAGTTGTAATGGGTGCCCTCGTGTCATTTCACACTCTAGTGCCATATGTTTTTAAGACTTTCCTTTCCTTAAAAAAAAAAAAAAAGTATCGTGTTTACTTGACGAAGAGGAAGAACCAGCTTTTTGGTGCTAGTGGTTTTGTCACCTGACCACCGCTCACCGACTGGAAGCACCGGTGGTCTATCCGTAGGAACCGAGGACAGCTGTGCCACGTGGGGAGGGTGTGAGAAGCTGTCTGGCCTCGTGCCACAGCCCGGGATGCTCCGAGGGCCAAGGTGAAGGAGGGGACCAGGAGTTCGTGCTTGGGATGGCACCTAGCACCTGCCTGCTCTGGTAGGAGAAGAAAGCCAGTTTGCCCTGCGTGGAACATCCCCAACGCTTTGTCTATGATGTCATCGTTATTTTATTACCTTTAGAAACCAAGTCCTGTTCATGTCACAGCAGATACTGCTGGGAAGTGGCTTAATATTAATATCAATAAATAGATGAATCCTCTTGGAATTCTTGGAGTTTGGTGTGTTTGTAGGTGTGGACTCTGCTCTCTGCATCTCGTGGCCGCTCCTGGGAGGACCTGTGCTGTGAGCACAGACGGGAGATTGGCCCCATTACAGAGGAGAGAGGTTAACCACTCATGTCTTTCTGCAGTCATTTCTCCAACTAGAAGCTTCCCGAGCTGGGCCATGTGGAGCCGGGACAAGCAGTATCGTGCCTCAACAAACCAGCGCACCGGGGCTGGGTGGGGGCAGGGTTTGGAACCCCGTGGTCATCCCTTCTGTGTCCATCTCTGGGTGCTGTGATTGGGGCATGGACTGGTTGGCTTTTCCCTTTCCTGTCCATATTGTCCCAGGCCACAGAATCTCAGTGATGCTTCTCTCATACGTGGATATAGGTTTTACCCCTGATGTGTGATACAGATTACCAGCGTATTATGGTTTGGCTTCACCCTACATGTGAGATCATGGGCAAGGAGCTTATTTTCCTGACACTTGTATTCTTTAAGATGTGGATGCAATATCGACCTAATAAAGCTCCTGTGAGAAACGAGATAATGTATGTGATGTGTTGCACAGTGCTTTGCAAATTGCCCACTTTAATAGATATTGGTCCGAAAAAAAAAAAAAAAGCCATGAGGGCTGGTCCCTGGTGGTCTAAAGGGGAGGAATACCTGGGTTTAACTTGTTCAATTTGGCAATTGAAAATAGTTTGGGGGGCAGGGGGCATGTCCCAAAGATAAGCTACAGTAAGTTCCAATTTTTTGAGTGCGGATAGGTCTTTGTCAGAAGCCTGACCAGGGTGCTGGGGGTACAAGCTACATTTAGGGGTGCAAGCAGAAGGCAGAGGGCCTGCATCCATGTGAGCAGGTCACAGCGTGGGAGCTGTTGCAGGGGACATAGCTACTTGAGGAGGCCAGCCTGGGGAAGCTGTCCCCATAGCTGGCAGCAATCTTGGGCCCCAACACAGTGTGGGGCAGGAGGAGGAGGACACCAAGGTGATTCCAACATCCTGGAAGGAACAGAGAGGGGCTACCCCTGCCTGGGTCTCCCCACGTCCCCAACCAACTAGTCCTAGTATTTTTTCCATGTTTGCTTCAGATTTGTTTTTAGAAATAAAACCTTATGATCCAAAAGTCATATTCACTTTATAAAAATGATTACATGCTGTCCTCACTTGACAACTTCTGAAATTTTATTACTTCGTTCCTGAGACATGAATGTAGCGCGGGTTCAGTTACTCGAGGTGTTTAATGTTCTATTGTGTGACGGTCCACCGTGGACTGGTTACACCATTGATGGACATCGTGGGTTTGGCAGGTTTTTGAGTTAGAACCGTATCGCGGGGAGCAGCTGCTTGGTTGCATCCGGGTGAGTGCACACAGGCCCCTCCCTGACAGCATGTTCCCCTTCCTCCCCAAGCTTGTGGGACCCTTTGTCCTCAGCAGTCTGACAGCTTCTGAGTGGCCATGCCAACAGCAGATCCTTACCCAGGCACATAGAAAGTAAGTTGTGTGGTTAATACCTTTAATCCCGGGACGCCTGGGTGGCTCAGTGGTTGAACGTCTGCCTTCAGCTCAGGGCGTGAACCAGGGGTCCTGGGATCGAGTCCCATATCGGGCTCCCTGCAAGAAGTCTGCTTCTCCCTCTACCTATGTTTCTGCCTCTTTCTGTGTCTCTCGTGAGTAAATAAAATCCTCAAAAAAAAAAGAATCTTTAACCCTCATACCCGGGAAAGTGCATTAACATTGCCTGGAGAGAAATTAGGGTATCCACCTGCCAAGGGAGGGAAAGGAGCCAGTGGGAGGCCCACAGCTGCACTGTGGTATGACCTCACCCGAGCCCGGAGACTTGGTTCTGGGGATGCACCTTGCACAGTGTGTGCGCTGGGGACTCCAGAAGCTGAGGGTCAGAGTTCCCTCACCCCCAGGTGCCCTCTCCGTAGCCCCGTGGCCCTCCTGAGTGAGCACTGTGTCTGCTTGGAGCTTGAAAACATTCTCTTATTTCCTCAGCTCTCGCTTTGAGGGAGTTTTATTTATTTATTTTCTAAAGATTTTATTTATTTATTCATGAGAGACAGAGAGAGAGAGAAAAGCCAAGACACAGGCAGAGGGAGAAGCAGGCTCCATGCAGGGAGCCCAACATGGGACTCGATCCCGGGTCTCCAGGATCACACCCTGGGCCGAAGGCAGGCGCTAAACCGCTGAGCCACCCAGGGATCCCAGGGAGTTTTATTTTTGAGACCTCTGTCAGATTTCTCAGGCTGTTCCTTGTTTTCTCTGAATGGTTCTCTTCTCTCCATCCCTTGTGTCCCCTCCCTGCCCCCATTCTAGAATCGCTCTTTCAGCCTTGCAGCATTTTTTTTTTTTTGGCAAATATATATATATATTTATATATTAAAATATATATGTATAAAAATACATTTTAGATTTTATTTGCTTATTCATGAGATACACAAAGAGAAAGGCAGAGACACAGGCAGAGAGAGAAGCAGGTTCCCTGCAGGGAGCCCGATGCGGGACTTGATCCCAGGACCCAGGGATCACAGCCTGAGCCAAAGGCAGATGCTCAACCCCTGAACCACCCAGGCATCCCTAGCAATTATATATTTTTATTTTAAGTAGGCTCCTTATCGAAGGTGGGGCTTGAACTCAAGACCCTGAGATCAAGAGTCACGTGGTCCACTAACTGAGCCAGCCAGGCACCCAAGCAATCATATATTTTTAATGGGGGTGTCATTGCTGTTACATCTGAGCCACTGCATGCAGCGGGGAGGCTCGGGACTTACCTGTGCTGTGCAGTGACCCACCCCATGTCCAGCCGGCACTGTCGCTGTGATACGTACAGGATTGTTGCAAGGAAAGGCGATTATTTTAAAATTTCCCAAACCATTCATCTCCCTGCTCCTCCCCTGTGGGACCAGTCACTTTTCATATAGGTTATGTCTCTTCAGATTTCCCTGGAAAAGCAAAGTCCCTTTAATTCCCGGAATCTCATCCGTTTTCTCCACAGTCGTCTCAGTCTGCCTTGTCCTTTCCTTTCTTTCCTCTTCTCAAATGGCCGAGGGTGGGATTTTTGAGTGAGGAACTAGTGCAGGTGCCGAGCGTGACATCCCCGTGTTCCTGGGAGGCTGAGGGGCAGTGCTGCTCAGGTGCGCCCTCTCCTAGCCCTGCTCCAGGTGGGCTTCTGGGGGGCAGCTGAGACCAGTGCCTCCCCCGACATCACCTGTGGCCCCCTCCCTTCTCATCAGGCAAAGAGACCATTCCTAACATGAACGCATGTGAGACTCCCCCATAGTCATGGTTCCCTAAGAGTAGAAGAGTGAACACAACCAAATGCATGCGAGTTTGGTGCCTAGAAGGCTGATTCCTGTTCTGCCACCAGTAGCTGCCACCCGCTGGCTAGTTCAGCTCTCTGGGCCTCAGTTTTTCTCATTTGTAAAGTGAAAGACATAAAACATGTTAGTGATAGGGACATCTGGGTGGCTCAATCGGTTAAGCGTCTGGCTCTTGGTTTTGGCTCAGGTCATGATCTCAGGGTCCTGGGATTGAGCCCTATGTCGGGCTCTGGGCTTAGTAGGGAGTCTGCTTGACATTCTCTCTCCTGCCCCTCCTGATCATGTGCTCTCTCTCCCTCTCTCTCTCTCTCTCTCAAATAAACAAGTAAAAATCTTTTAAAAAACCACACACATTAGCGATCCTCAGGCTAGTGATTTGAAGTGTAGTGAAGGTGATCCTGATGGCATTTTAAGTTTTTAGGAAGCTCTGATGAGGCTGCTCAAACTGTTGGCTAGTACCTACAGTGAGTCCTGAGACCAGAATGAAACACAGGGTGGGTGAAGGACACAGACCTCTTGGAGGGGGGAAGGAGGGACCCTCCACACCAGTGGAGCTCTGCCCACCCCTGCCCCTCATGGAGGACTTGCGCTCGCTGCCCCAGGCTCCGCCCTACTGGGGGCCCCGTATGTAGGGGGTGGTTTGGAGGGGCTGGTACAGGCACAGGGAGACCCAGTTGTCACCACAGACACTCTTCCGAGTACCATCTGCTCTGATCCAGAAGGGGATTACTTGATTCATCCCAGAAAACTTCCTGTACTTGGTATATTCCAGGCAGTGTGGAGATACAGAAATGAGAAGTCTCTTCTTAAGGGGCTTGGAGTCTGGTTCACTGAAAGAATTTTTAGTTTCCAGAAGCCCAGGCCAGATGCAAGAGGGCCACAGTGGCAAAACCAGCAGCAAAGTGGAGCTGTTTGGAGATGCCTGCATGGGCCCCCAGGAGACCGCCTGAGGGCAGAGTCTGGCCTCCCTGGCTCCAGGAGGCCAAGGTGAAGAAGTATATCAAATGTTCAGGATGCTTTGGCTGCAAGCACCTGCAGGCCCTCATGGTGGGTAACAAATTGGTTAAATTGCTTAAGTCTTGGCTTAATTTAGGCTCCAAGGGGCTCACACTGTCAGGAGTTTCTCACCCAGGATAAGAATGGAGTGCACTGGTCTGGTTTGCTTTATTCAGCAGTTCAGTGAAATCCTCATTGATAATTCCCTTCTTCTTTCCATTTCCCTCTCTGGCGTTCCCACCTGCACAGAGCCAGTTGCACAGAGACAAGAGGGGAGGGAGAGGCGGAGAAGGAATCTTCCTCTGTCATTTCTTGAGGTCAGTGGAAATCACCCATAGCAGCCCCCTAGGTGGGCTTCCTCCTGAATCTCATTGGTGGGATCTGTGTGATTTCCTTAGATGACAAGTGTGGGCGTGTCATGGCCAGTGTAGATCAGTCAGGACATGACCCTGAGTCTTATGGGGGCACAATGTGCACTTGAGTAAAATCAGAGTTCTGGGACACCTGGGTGGCTCAGTGGTCGAGCATCTGCCTTCAGCTCAGGTCATGATCCTGGGGTCCTGGGATCTAGTCCCACATTGGGCACCCCACAGGGAGCCCGCTTCTCCCTCTGCCTGTGTCTCTGCCTCTCTTTCTCTGTGTCTCATGAATAAATAAATAAAATCTTTTAAAAAAAAATCAGAGTTCTGTTGGTGAGGAATGAGAGAGGAGAGGGAAGGCTCTACATGGACAGCCACCAGCAGCTGCAACAGTAACTTCCTCACTTTCGGGCAACTTCAACCTCGTTTTGTTTCATGTTGGAAAATAAACTCGCCAACTCAGTTTTGTGAGTTGTGCCCTGCTCCTGTCTCCCAGGAGTAGCACCTACGTGAGTCATGGGGCAGCCCTGGTCTTGGGGCACACCTGTCACAAAATGTATCACCTTAATCATCTCACTGTTTCAGGGTGATAGTGTTAGGGGCTTCACCTAGTGGTGGGGAGGTCTCCAGAAATTCCATCCTGCAACCCTGAAACAATGTACCCAGTGACAACTCCCCGGTCCCATCCCCCACCCCTGGCAGCCACCATTCTGCTTTCTGTCTCTGTGATTTGGGCTGCTCTAGATGCCTCCTGTAAGAGGAGTTGAATGGTATTTGTCTTTGGGTGACTGACCAGCTTCACTTAGCATAACGTCCTCCTGGTTTATCTATGTTGATGAACTTGTGACAGTTTTTCCTTTGGTTTTAAGGCTGAATAGTATTTCATTGTGTGTATAGGCCAAACGTTCTTTGTCCATTTGTCTGTCGCTGGACATTTGGGCTGCTTCCACCTCTTTGCTACTGTGAATAATGTAGTGAACATGGGTGTGCAAATGCCTCTTGGAGACCTTGCTTTCAATCATCTTGGAGGGACCCGAAGGTGAGATGGCTGGATCCTGGGGGTAGTTTTATCTAACTTTTTGAGGAACTTGCATACTGTTTTCCCCAGCACCTGCACCAGTTTGCATTCCCACCAGCAGCACATGAGGGTTCCAGTTTCTCCACACCCTCACCAGCACTGGTGATTTTCTCTGTTTGGTTGCATCCAACCTAACAGCTGTGAGGTGGTAGCTCTTTGTAGTTTGGGTTTGCATTTCCTTGGTGAAGAGTGATGTTGAGCATCTTTTTATGTGCTGGTGTGCCACTTATGTATCTCCTTTGGAGAAATGTCCTTCGCCCATTTTAAATCAGATTGTTCTTTTGTTGTTGAGTTGTAGGAGCTCTTTGTATATTCTGGGTATTAACTCTTTTTAAAAAGATTTTATCTATTTATTCATGAGAGACATAGAGAGAGAGGCAGAAACATAGGCAGAGGGAGAAGCAAGCTCCATGCAGGGAGCCTGATGCGGGACTCGATCCCAGGACTCCGGGATCACTCACTGAGCTGAAGGCAGACACTCAATCACTGAGCCACCCAGGTGTCCCTAAATAAATAAAATCTTAAGAAAAAAAAAAGAGAGAAATATGAAGATGTAACTAAGTGCCACTCTTTTCATCAAAATGTAGCTATTTTTCATAACCGTGTAATTTATGGTAACATAAAATATTATTTTTTAAAGGAATTGAGACATCACTACTTAAAAAAAAATTCTCAGCTGTAATTTCTAAATAGGATAGAACTATTCCACATAACAGAAGACCTCTGGAGCCATCAGGAATATTCTTGAGCATACAGGGGTCCTGAACTAAAATGTTGGCAGGACTGCTGCTTCCATCTGGTGGCTTCCCATTCAATCTTCCTCCCACCACAGTTTCCCACCAAGGCCCGATCCCCAGGGGCTCCATGTGCCTGACCAGCCTCTTTCGTTAAGGGCCCTGGTCACAATGGCCACATGAGGGCAGCAGATTCTTTCAGGAGCCAGGGTTTCAAGGTTCGGCCTGCAGCTCTGGATTCCTGTCCAGTCCCTGGCTGGTGGTGCTCCCCACCCTGAGGTTTGCCCAGGCCAGAGCCTGATCTCAGGGCAGGATTGACATGGTCAGTGAATGAGCCTAGCTCATCATCTTGTGCAGCTGAGCTGAGAAGCCAGTTTTCCATACTCTCAGCGTCTCCTGGAAGGGCTAGTCTTTGCGTTGCCTGCCAGGGAAGGGCACCCAGCATTCCCTTGTTACCAAGAGGGAAGTAAGTAGCTCTTTGTTACCATGCAGGGAAGTGGGGAGGCAAGGCAGGGAGCAGGGACATTCCACCTCCCCTGCATCTCATCTTGCAGGAAGCTGGTGGTAAAGGGACATATGTGGATTTTACACAAACATAGGATCTTGTTTCTCTTTGGTTGTGGACATGGACACCTCTAGCAATGGGAAAGGATGCCTGTGGCCATTTAACACAGATAATCATCTCCCTTCCTTTTAGCTCTTGCTTCCAGTGACCTCTCCTAACGATATTAAAGCAACCTGGCACGTATGGCTGGCTCCACTGCTGGTCAGTACAAAGGTCTCGTGCCACCAAAGATTGCAAGACAAGTCTTCAAGGCCTGAGACTCCTGGCTACTATGCTGGGTTCCCTCCCTTTTACCTGTAATGCCAACCCCACATTGGTTTTGATCCCAAGAATTTGTCATCCTACAGAGTCAGCCCAACAATACACAAAAATTCAGCAATTTTTTTTCAAGATTTTATTTATTTATTCATGAGACACACACAGAGAGAGAGAGGCAGAGACACAGGCAGAGGGAGAAGCAGACTCTATCCAGGGAGCCTGATGTGGGACTCAATCCCAGGACCCCAGGATCATGCCCTGAGCTGAAGGCAGATGCTCAACCACTGAGCCACCCAGGTGCCCCCCAAATTCAGCAGTTTTTGTTCACATATGTATGGCTTGATGCAGTGTAGGGCTTTGAAGGAGCAGGCCAGTAATACTCCTGGTTCCACCGCGTGTTAGCTCTGAGACCTTGGGGAAAATGGCTTCACTTCAGTCTCAGTATCTCTGCCGTAAAATGGGGATTAGGGAAAATGTCATGAGTTTGCTGTGTCATAATGCTTTTCATAACTAACGTGCTTAAATCAGGGCCTGGCTCATGGTAAGGAACTTGTAAACATTCAAATGTAAACTACATTTGAAATTCATAACTTTTTCAGATACCAGAGTCTGAAAGAATCTCAAAAGTCATTTAATTCAGTGTCCTCTGAAATGTGTTTGAAATGCTCTCTCCCTTTAAGACGTTCCATGAAAAAGGGTTCTGTGGCCAAGCATGATGGGGGATTTAAATTTCAAGTAGTATATTAAAGGCTCACAGAGTTCACGGGGTCAAGAAACTGTTCAACTCTGTTCCAGCATTGGTCAGGCTGATCGACCACAGGACCTTTACACATGGTTCCTTTTAACTTCTGCATTGCTGGTATCGGCTCCTAACCATGCAGTAGTCTGTCTTGTGACTCCACCTGTTAGTGATCATGCAGATTCTGTCAGGACATCCAGCGATGAGGCGCTGTGTCCCCATGAACACCACTGCAGATAGCAGGTAGCAGCGGGGGAGGGTTTGCTGCACACCAGGCGCCATCATAAGCACCAAGCATGCATTAATTCTTACAATAACACTACGAGAGAGTCTATCTCCTTCTGTGTTTGAAGAAACCAAGGTTTAGAAGAGTTCAGTAATCTGCCCGAAGTCATGTGGCTAGAAAGCACCAGGATGCAAACTCAGGTCGGCCTGGCTCCCTGTGCTGCTTCCTGCAGCCTCCGTGTCCCCTCCTTCTGTTGGAAAGCCCTCCCTTGTCTCGAGCTACCCTCCGATTCCCACTGCTCCCCTTTCTCCCCGATGCACACACATCGGTTTCAGTTCTGACATCCTCTGTTCGCTGTTGTTTCTAGAGCTTTAGCCATTCTGCTCCGTTTTCTCCTGACTTAGGTACTTTGTCATCCCTTTTGGACTAAGATACTCAGAACTGAACACAATTCCGTCTACTCCAGTATTGTGCGATAATTGCACTGGTAGGGAATCACACATTATCAAAAAACATAAGAAAAAAAATTTTTGGACAAGGTTGAGGGATAGAAACTTTTAGATGTTCAGGAACAAAAATTTTCCATCAAGACTTTCGATGAGAGCTGTTTCTCATAGCTCCAGTGGTATTGCTCTAGAAGCTTCAGCCTCACTTGGTCACCCCGGCTTCTGCTCTGCCCTGCCTCCCCCAGCACTGGTTTGCAGTTTCTCACCAGGCTCACCCCTTCTTTTATCCTCATGACTCATCGTTTGGTAAACAAGGCAAAAGCCACTAAAACCTAGCAGCTGGGCTCTTCCTGACAGGCTTTCCTCTCCCGAGCAGCTGTGATCTGCTTATAACCAATAGCAGTGCCCAGCAACGCAAATTGCTCTTTTCTATTTAATCAATCGTATTATAGCCAATTCTAGTTCTGAAAACACCACTGAGGGAAGAGCACTGGCAATCTCAGGGTGATTTGACCCTCGTTCTGAGCCTTCTACTTCATTAATTCAGCTCAGGAGCTTCACTGTTTTGGGGAGCTGCATTACCCCAAAGACCCACATAGAGCTTGTCTTCAACCAAAATTAATTCCCCCACAATTCTGGCATCCATCTGCGGGTGAATTTTGGAGGTCCCACTGAGGATAGTATGTTTACATCGGCTCAGGTTGCTGGAGACCCAACTCTAGACTGGAGATGCTCCTTCAGTGCTTATCAACCACTTAGCGTTTATAAAAATTGAGTTACACTTTCATAGTGTTGGACTTTGCTGGATGCCTTGTGAAATCCACACCTGCCACATACGTGCAGCTGCCTTGTTACACCAACCTGGTGATTATTTTTTAAAGAAAATAGTTGTTGTTTTTTTCTATCTGTAGAAGTAATTCATGCCCACTGTGGCAAAATGCAGGAACGTGCATCAAGGAAATTATCAATGACCCATAATCCTGCCATCGGAGACAACTACTGTTCACATTTCAGCACATAGCCTTCGTCTCCCTTCCGTGGTGGTATCTTCATATCACTGAGTATATATGTTCTCTGATATTTGCATACTGATTTTTTTCATTACCAGTATTTCATAAGTACTTTCTCTTATCATTAAACATTCTTCCAAGACGGTCTTAAAGACTGTATAATAGTTCATTAGATTAATGACTAATAATTTGCATAACCATTCCCCTACTGCTGTACTTTTGGGTTATGTCTTTTTTGCTATTATAAATAAAGCAACGGTAATATGTTTTGGTCCAAAATAGGTTTGTTTATACTTCACATTGATTCCTGAGCAGTATGAGTAAGTCTGAGGATATAGCCATCGTTAAAGCGAATTCTTTCAAGAGAGAATGGGAAGTTAGCCTGGACCACATGCTGGCTCTTCACAGTCAGTGCTTTCCTTCCGAATGTGAATGTCCTGACCCACCTATTGATTCTCTCGTAGCCCTCATCCCACGTTCACGTCAAGTCCACCAGTGGATGCTTCTTTGATTCCAGTTCCCTAGCCTTTGTGAAAATCAGGGTGACACTGTCCTCTTCAGTTCTCCAGCAGCACTTCTGTGTATTAGAGTTCGTCGATCAGGAGGTCAGCTTGTCGTGAGTCCCCTCAGTACCTTCATTCATCCTGTGTTGTCCTGCTGCCTCCTTCCGCACTCAGAGCTTCAATTCTTCTTGCTGGTATGGTTCTTCCACTTTCCACACTGGTTTCTCCCTAATAAGGAAAGTGGAAGGAGCGTGTGGCAGAGACTGCCCATCACTGGACAAAATCTGCATTCTTCTCCAGCTTCTGAGCACACACCTGGAGAACATTCCCCAGATCCCCACAGTTGGGTGGCCATGTGATTGAGTTCCAGCCAATGGCCTGGCCCATTAAAACCTATCCTGTGGGATGGCCCCATCTCCCAGGCAACCCTGGAAGTCACATGATGAAGATGCTAGTGCTTCTGTTAATGGGTGTGCAAAGGAATACCCTGCTGACCTATTCGCCCAACTATAGTTGTGTTTGATTGTGGGCCTGCTTTCCTCTTTTCCCTCTATGGGGTCATCTGCAATTTATAACTTCATTTAGTCCTGCCTGAGCTGTCTTTCCTTTATTCTTGGATCGTGCGATCAATCAAACTAACTTTTCGCCAATTATCTTGGAGGATAGTTGGAGGATTCTCCATCCTAAGTCTTGGCACACACTTGACCTTCCAGTAGGCCCTCCTCAGCTGTCCCAGATGCCTGGATGACTGGGAGCTTTCTTTCACTGTACCTTACAGACAGATGCCCCTGATTCAACGTGGAATTTGATCCTAAATGGTGCTCCTCTTCATTTTCTTTGCTTTCTAAGGAATGGAATTGTCAATGTGGCAAACACTTAGCAGAAATTGTATTGTAGTTTTGATCAAGTGAGGAAAAAACATTGACAGCCAGAACTGCCTGCTACCTAAGGAAGGTAGATTTTGCTGAGTGAAGGGCCATTCCCTGATGGGTCTGATGGCAAAGTTTACCAGGAGGAGTGGTAGACGAACACAGAACTCCATAGAATACGGTGAGGATTTGGCATCCTGGAGGCCATCTGAAAGGGAGAGTTAAGGTTGAGAGGTGGGCCAGGGGGGACAGGAGAAAACTAGACCATGTCCCAAGGGGAGTCAGCTGCTAGAAGTCCTCAGAGGAGGGGCACCTGGGTGGCTCAATGGCTGAGCATCTGCCTTCAGCTCAGGGCGTGATCTGGAGATCCTGGGATCGAGTCCTGCATCAGGCTCCCTGCATGGAGCCTGTTTCTTCCTCTGCCTGTGTCTCTGCCTCTCTCTGCATGTCTCTCATGAATAAATAAATAAAATATTAAAAAAAACAGAAGTCCTCAGAGAATGGGATAGCCAAAGAACCCTGGGGAACAGATGTGTCTAATAGTGACCGTGCAGCTGTCTAGATCTCTCCATTCCCTTAAACGGCTTGGCTCAGCTCTGGACAGGGACAGCATGCAGATGGCAGGATGGCTACGGCCTGACGGGACTCGGCAGCTGCAGGAGCTCAGGGCCGGAGGTGACCATGTAGATATAAGCCTCCTCTTGCCTTCTGCCCTGGCCTCCCAGGAATTGGCCAAACTTCTGGGGAGGATGTTTTGAACCCATTTTATTTAGGGAGGCTTCAGCTGACATGTGAGATGCAAAATAAACCTAGCCATTGCTGAAAGAAAGAAAGAAAAAAGAAAGAAAGAAAGAAAGAAAGAAAGAAAGAAAGAAAGAAAGAAAGAAAGAAAGAAAGAAATCATAATATCACAAAGTAAAATGAAGAATTAAGTAGGTGGTCAGATATTTGGCATCTCAGAACACTGAGGCCACAGAGAGCTTCCATGATGTGCCTAAGGGACCTGGTGTGAAGGCAGAGCTTGGCTTGTTCTTGAGTTCTCTGGCTCCTGGCCCCTTGTTCTCACAACGTGCCCGGGAGGAGAAAGGAGTGCTGCCAGGGTAGAAGGGGCCAGCTCCTCAGAGCTCCTCAGCTCTCGAGTCCTCATGGACTCAGCTCTTCCCTAAGCAGCTCCCACAGGGGCTTGGGGTTGATAGCGCAGAGCTCGGGGGGTGCCTGGTGAGAGTGCAGAAGGGGTCCTTCCCTTGGGGACATAAGCGTTCCCCAGGAAGGAGAAGCATGTAGGAACCGAATTCAGGATTAAGCCCATCAGGATCATAAGACTCTCTCTCCTGAATGTCAGAAACTTTCTTCATTTCAGTCAAAGGCTTTGGGCTCCCAGCCAAAAGTATGGAGACATTGGGGCCATTCAGGCAGCCATGGAGGAAAAGAGTTTATCAGACCCACTGTTCTCTGTTCCAGATAAGGATGTGTGTTGACTGGTGTGGAGAGGGGGAGGTTTCCTGAGTGCAAAGTGCCGAGGTGCAAACCCTGAGATAAAAAGTCATAAATAGACCGAGGGCCTGACGGGTGCCAAGCTCAGTGCCCTTGGGCCGGTAGGACACACAGGCCAGGTCCCAGGTGGGGGGGCTGGGGGCTGAGCAGCTGCTGTGGAAGTTTCCACGGGCCATCCACCAGCTCTTGGGAAACTCTGAGGCTCCTGACAGCATGGGGTTATGAAAGAGACACAAGACGTGGTCCCGGCTCGCAAGGAGCTGGGCCCCTGGAGAGGAGGCTCAGGGATGCTTGCCAAGAAAGCAAGTGAAAGAGCAGGTTGGAAGAGCTTAAATAATGTCAAGGCGTGGGACCAGTCAAGAAAATGTCAGTATTTCCTCCCAAGAATCAGAACCCCATCTCACCTTATAAGGAAGATGTTGAAAATACAAATTTCACATTACAGTAAAAGAGGATTTTGGGGTGCCTGCCTGGCTCTGTGGGAAGAGCATATGACTCTTGATCTCGGGGTCATACTCTTAGGCCCCACATCGGATGTAGACATTACTGAAAAAAATAAACTTTAAAAATAAAGCTGAGTTTATTACTTCAAGTACTAAAAAGAGTCACAAACAATATATTAATTTTTTTAAAGGAAAAATATTTTACAATTTGTTACCAGTTGCTAGAATCTGAGATAGTCTTAAGAATTCAGGTTAAAATTGCATAGTCATTTTAAAAAATATTTTATTTATTTATTTATAGACAGCATGTGTGACTGGGGGGAGGGGCAGAGAGAGAAAGCATCTTAAGGAGACCCTCTGCTAAGTGGGGAGCCCTAGATGGGGCTCAATCTCACGACTCTAAGATCATGACCTGAGCTGAAACCCTGAGATCACTGATTGAGTCATTCAGGTGCCCTGCAAAATCTTTTTTTTTTTTTTAGATTTTAATTTTTTTAGAGAGAGTATGTGTGTGCATGTGTGCACAAAGTGGGGAGGGGCAGAGGGAGAGGAAGAAAGAGTCTTTCTTATTTTTTTAAAGATTTTATTTATTTATTCATGAGAGACACAGAGAAAGAGGCAGAGACACAGGCAGAGGGAGAAGCAGACTCCAGGCAGGAAGCCCAATGTGGAACTCCATCTTGGGACTCCAGGGACAAAGGCAGGCACTCAACCACTAAGCCACCCAGGCGTCCTCCCCCAAATTCACTTTTAATACAGAAAAGTATTAAAAGACATCAGTTCCATGTCTTAGTAATTGTTACCAAAGGAGGTGTGTGTGAGGAGTTCCCCTTCCTGGTGAGGTTGCATGCGTGTGTGTGTACATGTGTGAACCCACAACACTCACCACAGTGCAGCATTCCCAATATGCTGGTTAGGATGATGCTTTGGGTTGCAAGTAAGAGAAACCACGAAGAGAATTTATTGGTTCACATGGCTCAAAACGTAAGCATTATGGCAAGCTTCCAATATGGCTTGACCAGAGCTCAACTATGTTTCTCTGATTCTCTCGGCCCTGTCCTCCTTTGTGGACCAGATTTCTTTCTAGGCTGGCTTTCTCCCTGGTGAAAGATGCCCACTGGAACTGGATGGCTTAGTTGGGATTTCTTGACAGCTAGTCTGGGGAGAGTGGGGCTATTGCTTCCTGTAACCAGTGAGCACAAGTCCTGAGTTTCCTTCTGGCCAGACCACCCAGGGCCAACAACTATGGACATGCCACGTGCTGATCAGCTCAGGCTCAGAAAAACCTATCTCCTGTGGCAAGTGGGTGGAGGTTGGCTTAGACCACAGGGGACCATGTGTGGAATTGGGTGAGGCCAAGGCCTCTGGCACTGGTGGTGACTACACTGTGGGGAGGAGGACAAGAAGTATTGCAAAGGCATTCCCTACATCTACCACACCTTGGTAGCGGTGTTTTGTAAGATTTTATTTATTTATTTATTTATTTATTTATTTATTTATTTATTTATTTATTTATTTGAGAGAGCTCACATGTGTGCACAAGCAGGGGTAGGGGCAGACTACCCTACAAGCAGGAGAGAAGCAGACTCTATGCTGAATGCAGAGCCCGACATGGGGCTCGATTTCATGACCTTGAGATCATGACCTGAGCCAAAATTGAGTCAAATGCTTAACCAGCTGAGCCACCCAGACACCCCACAATTTTTTTTAAATATAAGGGATACTTTCTAGGTACAAGGCCCTATGGGAAATATCATGATACGTGGTTTTTTAGATATAAAAAGATGAGCTGGCTCCTAACTACAACACACTATTACATGTAATGTAAAAAAGAGGCACGCACTTGCTTAAGCAAAGTCCTCCAAAAGTGAGAGGGGCTGGGTCGCATCTAGCTGAGGCGACCAGAGAAGCATTGTGTAGCAAATAGTGTTGGAATTGGGTCTTAGAGAGTGAGTAGGAGTGTGAGGGAGGGCATGGGAGGCAGGGGGCAGCAAGAGCAGAGCCTCACAGTCAGAAAGCCGAGGGGAGTGGCAGTCCAGGGTGGCTGGGCGCATGTTCTAGAAGTTGCTGCCAAAGCAAGAAGTAGGAGTTCAGGACAGAGAGATCCCTGGGTCAGGTGGCACCCGAATGAGTAAGATGAACCGTGCCACCAAGTCAGGGTACGGGGTGATCTTGCCTTGTATGGACCCCCATAAAAAGCTGGCTTCATACCCCATGTGCCTGACTAGCAGCAAGTTTAGTAGGTCTTCAAACCTGGGCACTAACACATCTGACCGGCCGATGCGAGTGGGGACCGCTGGTCTGTAGTCCAGCAGCCCTCCTACAAGTCTCTGAGTCTCTCTGAGCCCTCAGGAAGGACAGTTGTCCTCCTGTCACTTTGAGCTTGGTGTGCAGTACCCATCACCTGTGGTCCAGGGCTGGGATCTCAGAGCTCTGCTCTTCAGGTAAATCCATGGCTCCCTACTCCCCGCCCAGGCAGCTGCTGCCCCAGGGACTCTGGGTAAGAGGTACTGTAGGGCACCCCTGTGGATGCAGAGCTCCTGCCCTTTCCCCTTCTCTGGGGCCCTCAGTACGCAGAAGGCGGGGAGCTCCTCTGGGCCAGCTGAAACTCCCCACCGGTCTTCTGCCCTCCCTTCTACCACGGCCTCCCTGCACACCCTTCCCCACCGCACACACTCCTGGGGGCCCCGAGGTGGGAGCAGCTGTGTGAAATGCTTTGCCACGACCAAGCTGACTGTCTCACATCTATTTCTTTCTTTTTTAAAAAAAGATTTTATTTTTTTATTTATTTGACAAAGAGCGAGAGAAAGAGTGTGCACACAAGCAGGGAGAGCTACAGGCAGAGAGAGAAGCAGACTCCCCACTGAGCAGGGAGCCCCACGTGGGGCTCGATCCCTAAGATTATGACCTGAGCCCAAGGCAGACACCCAACTGACTGAGCCACCTGGGCACCCCTGACGTCTGTTTCACTGACACAGAAAAAGGAAATAGAACCCAAAGTTCAATCGCCAGGGGGACATGTTGCAATACCCAGATTAGAAGTTTCATGCCTCTTTGTTTCCCCCTGGAATGCTTGCTCTACCTGAGGGAGCCAGGCTCTCTCTGCCCCTTCACTGAAAGCTCAGATTGACTCCCAACCTCCTTGGTCATTGGCAAAATGGAGTCCTCTTGGCCTGTCCTCTCCTCCAAGTTGTAATTCCTTTTCCTGTAGGCCTCCTCCCTGCCTTGGGCACCCAGCTCCTGCCTGTCTCAACCCTGGCTCTGTGTGTCTCAGAGGGACGTGGTATGAGACCACACACTGTGAGGCTCCACCCATGGATGCCAGGTTCCAGCACGTTGCTGCTTCTCTAGTCTATGAACTTGGGGCCCAAGTCCAGAAACTACACTAAATACAAGAGAATTTAGAAATAAGTTTGAAAAATATATTTATTTATTAGAGAGAGAGAGCATGAGCAGTGGGGAGAGGGAAAAGCAGACTCCCCAGTGAGCAGGGAACCTGACACAGGCCTCGATCCCAGGACCCCAGGATCACTACCTGAGCCAAGGACAAATGCTCAACACTGAGTCACCCAGGCGCCCCCACCCCCAACAGAAGAGTTTTGAGAAAGTATCCAGTGGCTGAAGAAAACAAAGACAAATATATAGTCAGCAATTAGGATGGCTTCCCCCACAAATTCCATAATTTAAGGACACAACAATGAATTACATACCCTTTTGATTCAGAGGATGTTCCTTCCCAATTCCTGTCATATGATTAGCTATTTCTCCCTTAACCAAATCAGCCTAGAACAGTTGTCTGGGGTGAGGTGGGGGGTGCTTGGGAAGAGAGCATGGAGGAACATTTTGGAGGGAAAAGAATTGTTCTGCATTTTAATCAGGGTGTTGGTTGCATGATATATTCATTTGTACAAACTGGTGAACTCTAGACTTAAGATCAATGCACTTTACTACATGTAAATTATATCTCAGTTTAAAAATAGGAAAAAAATCAAACCAACAAATAGGCTTACTTGGCTAATGTCCATAGGCTACAGTGGGTTGACAAGAAATTAATCAGAAAAAGAAAAATAACACCCTATTGAGAAGTAAGACATGTGTGTCAAGCATAGGGGGGTGTAGTTCACGGGCTGGGCTGGGCTGTCTCAACTTGCGGGGAGCCTCTTCTGTAATATGCTTAATTACTTCCAATTGTACTGTCAGCTTATTACAGTAATTAGTTTTCTCTTCACTGAGCAGGTGTGGGGTTTCCCTGAACTCATTCTCTTAGCAGGACTGGGTTGGATTTTCCCAAGTCTGGTGACCTCCTCAGATTGTGACCTGTGATAGTGCATCTCTGGAAATGATCTGTTTTCACTGCAGGGTGTTTGGGGGGATGTGTGATTAATCTCGGAGTCAGCGAGTCATGCATGTCAGGCCTCTGGGCACAGCGAGGGTACTCATGGGTCCTGCCCTGGCATAGCACTCTCTGCCCGCCAACCCAGCTTCACCCAGGTCCAGGCTAATCATACCTTGGAAACAAGGTTATGGGATGCCTGGGTGGCTCAGCGGTTGAGTGTCTACCTTTGGCTCAGGTCATGATCCTGGGGTCCTGGGATCGAGTCCCATATTGGGCTCTGGTCATGGAGACTACTTCTCCCTCTGCCTGTGTGTGTCTCTGCCTCTCTCTCTGTGTCTTTCATGAATAAATAAAATCTTTTTTTAAAAAAAGAAACAAGGTTATTCATTACAGCACCATTTGAAATAGCAGAAGAATAGAGACAGTCTGCACATATATCGGTGGGAGACTAGTTAAAGAAGTAATGGCCCATCTGAATAATGGGATACTGAAAAAACAGTGAAGATTCTTCTCTGTGTACACACTTGGAAAGTTTCAGGCTATATTGTTCAATGGAAAAACAACAGAGTGTATAATATGACTGCATAAAATATGAGTGTGTTTGTCTTTGCTCATATATATAAAGACACATTGAGGAACGTTTGGGAAGCGCAGTTCGTTAAACTTCTGACTCTTGATTTCGGCTCATGATCTCAGGGGTGTGTGGAGCATTGGGTTCTGGGAATCGGGCGGGAGAGAGAGGGGCCAGGGGAGACTTAAAAATAGTTTTTAAAAAGTCACACGACTATGTTACCTAATGGAATATGGAATACAATGAGTAAAATGTTCAAAAGTTTTTAAAACTAGGGAAAACTTTCAGGGGGAGGAAGACCCTCATGATTGCCTGAACCAGCATTTTCTACACTGTGGGTTGTGAAGATGTCGTGGGAAATTCATGTATTTAAAGTAGGAATGGAATTTGTTTTAAGTCCTACTTTCTTATATTCAGTGAATGAAATGGTTATTAAACAAGTGTGTTAAAACAGACACATAGATCAATGGAACAGAATAGAGAATCCAGAAGTGGACCCTCAACTTTATGGTCAACTAACATTTGACAAAGCAGGAAAGACTATCCACTGAAAAAAGACAGTCTCTTTAATAAATGGTGCTGGGGAAATTGGACATCCACATGCAGAAGAATGAAACTAGACCACTCTCTTGCACCATACACAAAGATAAACTCAAAATGGATGAAAGATCTAAATGTGAGACAAGATTCCATCAGAATCCTAGAGGAGAACACAGGCAACATCCTTTTTGAACTTGGCCACAGCAACTTCTTGCAAAATACATCCATGAAGGCAAGAGAAACAAAAGCAAAAATGAATTATTGGGACTTCATCAAGATAAAAAGCTTCTGCACAGCAAAAGCAACAGTCAACAAAACTAAAAGACAACCTACAGAATGGGAGAAGATATTTGCAAATGACGTATCAGATAAAGGGCTAGTATCCAAGATCTATAAAGAACTTATTAAACTCGACAGCAAAGAAATAAACAATCCAATCATGAAATGGGAAAAAGACATGAAAAGAAATTTCAGAGAGGAAGACACAGACATGGCCAACAAGCACATGAGAAAATGCTCTGCATCACTTGCCATCAGGGAAATACAAATCAAAACCACAAGGAGATACCACCTCACACCAGTGAGAATGGGGAAAATTAACAAGGCAGGAAACAACAAATGTTGGAGAGGATGTGGAGAAAGGGGAACCCTCTTGCACTGTTGGTGGGAATGTGAACTGGTGCAGCCACTCTGGAAGACCATGTGCAGGTTCCTCAAAAAGTTAAAAATAGACCTGCCCTACGACCCAGCAATTGCGCTGCTGGGGATTTACCCCAAAGATACAGATGCAGTGAAACGCCGGGACACCTGCACCCCGATGTTTCTAGCAGCAATGTCCACAATAGCCAAACTGTGGAAGGAGCCTCAGTGTCCATCAAAAGATGAATGGATAAAGAAGATGTGGTCTATGTAAACAATGGAATATTACTCAGCCGTTAGAAACGACAAATACCCACTATTTGCTTCGATGTGGAGGGACCTGGAGGGTATTGTGCTGAGTGAAATAAGTCAATTGGAAAAGGACAAACATTATATGGTCTCATTCATTTGGGGAATACAAAAATTAGTGAAAGAGAATAAAGGGAAAGGAGAGAAAATATGTGAAAGTATCAGTGAGGGTGACAAAACATGAAAGACCTAACTCTGGGAAATGAACAAGGGGTAGTGGAAGGGGAAGTGGGCGGGGGGTTAGGGTGACTGGGTGATGGGCACTGAGGGGGGCACTTGGCGGGATGAGCACTGGGTGTTATGCTATATGTTGGCAAATTGAACTCCAATAAAAAAAAAAAAAAACAAGTGTGTTCATGTAATGCCACACTCTCTGAGAGCCCTGCAGGCATAGGGGGAGCACACCAGGAGGCCTGCGGAGAGGACTCCTATACAGGTTGTGACTCAGTGGCTCAGGTATATTCCTGCTTTGGAACAAGTGCTTCTGCACTGGTGGTTTTGACTATCACACAGTTTTGAGTTTTTTATTCTTAGCCACATGTTGTTTGATTTCTACCCCAAATGTCCCAGGAATTGGCAAAGGTTCTTTGCTTGATCAAATTTTAGTTGGGCTCCTGAACCTTCCTCTAGGCTGATATGTGCACTTCTGTGTAAATCCAGAAAGTTAGGGGAAGGTAGCATTGTCAACTGCCTAGGTTAGTGTCGAAGGCATGCCCCATCATGCACACTGTCCATCACCAAAAGCTGGGTGATTTGTTGGTTTCAGGCATTCAAGGAAATTCTGGATTATCATTTGCTGGCCACTAAGGTAACTGAATAGAGACCACATTAGTGGTCACATACAATGAAATTAGACTACTGAATTCATTTCCAAAAGTCACTTCACAAAGAACAGCAGCTTCGTTAAGCAGCAGCAAAAACAAACCTTGGGAGGAGGAGAATCTGCGTTCTCAAGATGCCACAGTATATCGCTTAAAATGTTTAGTTTTTAATAAAAAAATATGAGACAGGCAAAGAAACTAGAAAGTATGGCCCATGTATAGAAAAGAAAGCAATAGAAGCACAGAAGATGTCCCAGATGTTGTGCTTACTAGCCAGATATTTAATTAATTAATTAAGATAGAGTGAAAGAGAGAGTGTGAGCACAGGAGTGGGAGGCTGAGGGGCAGAGGGAGAGGGAGAAGCAGGCACTCCACTGAGCGGGGAGCCCAGTGCAGGACTTGATCCCAGGACCCTGAGATCATGACCCGAGCCCAAGGTAGATGCCTCACTGACTGAGCCCCAGGCACCCCCAGACTTCATTTTTTAAAAAGATTTGAGAGAGAGAGAGAGAGAGAGAGCAGAGGGGAGACTCTTTAAGCAGACTCTGCTGAGCACAGAGCCCCAAGTGGGGCTGTCTCAGGACCCTGAGATCACGACCTGAGCTGAAACCAAGAGTTGGACGCTCAACTAACTGAGCCACCCAGGCACCCCTACTAGCCAGGCTTTATTTTTTTTTTGTTTTTTTTATTTTTTTTATTTTTTTATTTTTTATTTATTTATTTTTTTACTAGCCAGGCTTTAAATCAGCTATTTGAAATATATTTAAAGAGCTAAATGAAACCATGTCTAAGTAATGGAATAAAATTTTGAGAATGTTGTCTTAACTAGAGAATATCAGTAAAAAGATAAAATGAAAAATAATCAAGTAGGAGTTCTAGAGTTGAGAAAAACAGGAACTGAAATGAAAAATTCACTACTGGGGCTCCACAGCAGAGTTAAGCAGGCAGGAGAAAACATCCTGACTTGTGGAAAGATCAATTTAGATGATCCACCTTGAAGAAAATTAAGGAAAAAGATGGAAAAAAAAATGAACCCAGCCCCAGAAATGTGTGAGATGTCATCCAACATACTGATATACATGTAATGGGAGTCCCACAAAGAGAAGAGAGAGAGAGAAATGGAGGATATAAAGAATGTTTGAGGGGCACTTGGGTGGGTCAGTTGGTTAAGTGTCTGACTCTTGATTTTGGCTCTGGCCATGATCTCAGGGTCGTGAAATTGAGCTCCACACTGGTTCAGTGGGGGGTTCAGTGGGGGGTTCAGTGGGGGCTTCCCACAATCTTCTTTGGTCCCCCCACCACCGCTCACTCTTTTCCTTTCTCTCATAAATAAATCTTAAAAAAAAAAAGAATATTTGAGGGGCACCTGGGTGGCTCAGCCAGTTAAGCATCTGCTTAACCGGGGATCAAGCCTTGCGTCAGGCTCCCTGCTCAGTGGGGAGTTTGCTTTTCCCTCTCCCTCTGCTGCCCTCCCTGCTTGTGCTCTTTCTCTCTCAAATAAATAAATAAAATCTTAAGGGAGCAAAAAAGAATATTTGAAAAAATAATGGCAGAAAACTTCCCAATTTTAATGAAAAACACTAAGCTATATGTCCAAGAAGTACATCAAACTCCAAATAGAATAAACTAAGGGATAGGATAAACACCTAGACACATGGTAATTAAACTGTCAAAAGACAAAGAATACTGAAAACAGAGAAGAAGCCATTCATTGTGCACAAAGATTTTCAATTAGATTAACATCTGATTTCTCAACAGAAACCATAGAGGCCAGAAGGCTGTGGCATGACGTATTTAAAGCACTGAAGGAAAGAAAACCTGTCAACTCAACGTTTTATATCCAGTAAAACTGTCCTTCAAAAATGAAGGACAAATTAAGACTTTGCCAGATGAACAAACACTGCCGGCATTCATCATTAGGGCACACCTGCCGTGTAAAAAAAAAAAAAAAAAAAAAATGGTGTCCTTCAGGCTGAAATGAAAGGACGTTAACTCAAATGCACATGAAGAAATAAGGAACCCTGGTAAAGGAAACTATATAGGTAAATAGGCAGCATTAATATATTTTTTGTTTGTAACTCTTACTTCTCCTGATTTTTAAAAAAAGACTTGAGAGAAAGCACGAAAAGAGAGAGAGGGAGAGAAGAGAGAGAGAGTGAGAGAGCGAGCGCACATGCAAGGGGAGAGGGAGAAACAGGCCCCCTGCTGAGAAGGGAGCCAGACATGGGGCTGATCCCAGGACTGGGTGATCATGACCCAACCTCAAGGCAGACACCTCACCAACTGAGCCACCCTGGGGCCCCTCTTCTCTTGATTTGAAAACGACCACATAAAGCAATAATGATAAATCTGTGGAGGTGGGCAGACAATATAAAAAATGTAATTGTATGACAATACCAAACAGAAGAGGAGTAGAATGGAATTATATAGGAGCAAAGTTTCTGTGTATTATTGGAATTAAGCTCCTATTAGGATCAGGATGTTAATTATACCCCAGGGCAATCACCGAGAAAACAGAAGGCGTGGCCACCCCTGTCACCTGCCACCATAGTTTAGATGAGCCCTGAGGACAGACTGCCTGGTCTGGCAGCCTGGAGGTCACAGGTCACAGGTGCAGTTCTGGGGGACATGCGGGGCGAGGGCTGACCAGATGGCTTCAGGCAGAATGGGAGAGAAGGAAGCAGAGAAAATGAATGCAGTTACTTCTTCCATGAGCTTTGCTGAAAATGGGAGCAGAGGTGGGGATGGGGCAAAGGGTGAGAGGTGGCTAAGCGTCATCGCAGGCTGGTGGGAAAAACATTAGGAAGCATTCTGGAGATGGCAGGGGGATTCCTGGAGCATCCTGCTTCTCAGCGGAGTGTCCCACCTGAGTCTTGGGTTATGGGGGGGGTGAGCATGCACGTGTGCAGGTATGCACACACACGTGGCACGACACTCCTATCCTGGGGGCAGGGGAGGAGGCGTGGGGGGCTCCGCGAGTCCCGGGCGGGAGCAGAGGGCGGGCGGAGGGTCCGTCCCGGGGCTCACACTCATCCCCCGGTCCTCCGCCCCCGAGCCGAGGGCAGGTGGAAGGTCCGGCCCCGGGCACAAGCCCACCACGCGGCCCCCCACTTGAGGAAAGTGGGCGCCGCCAGCCGTAGCGGTTTCCCAACTAGGGCAAAGGGCAGCGCCGAGCGAGGGCGGGAGGGGCCCCGAGCGCCCGGCGGCCCCCCATTGGACGCCCCTCGCTCCGCCCTCGGCTCTCATTGGCCGCGGCGCGCGCGCACGGGCCGAGCACGCTGCTCCGCGCCGCGCGGCGTGTGGCCGGGCACGGCGGCTCGGCCAATGGGAGCGCCCGCGGGGCGGGGCCGCGGCCGCAGGGGGCGGGGCCGCGGGCGGGGAGTCCGGACGCGGGCGGCGAGGTAAACAGATCCGGGGCGCTGGCGGCGCCGGCGCTGCGGCGGGCATCGCGCAGGCGGCGCGAAGGTGACCCAGAGCCCCGCTTCCTGCCGCCGGGTAAGGCCGCCGCGCGCCGCGAAGGCACGGCCGGGCTCGCCTTCCGCCTGCGCGCGCCCCTCCCTCCGGTGCCCCGCGCCCGGGCGGCTTCCCCGTGCCGAGGTGCGCCCGCCCCCGGCCCCGCTCCCAGTTCCCCGGCGGTGCTCGCTCCCAGGCCCGCCGCCCGTGCGCGGGGTTGGGCGTGCCGCCTGCTGCAGGCTCAGGCCGGAGCTCCGACTCCCGGGTTTCACAGGTGGGGGTTCGGGGTGGACTTGGGAAAGGGGGCCCTTCTCGCTCCTCTGCTCCGTTCGCTTTTCGTGGGCCCTTCCTCCTGCTTCTGCAAGCACTGGGGTCCCCGGAGTGCCTGAGCTGGTGCCTGTCCCTCATCCCAGCCCTCTGCCGCACGCAGTGTGTGCGCGGGCCCGGGGGGCCCGGAAGGCCGCCAGGCAGGTGTGGGCGCTGGGGCTCTCCACGTGGCTGAGGGGTGCCAGCCTCCTGAAGGGCGAGAGGCCCTCGGCTGCCTGTCAGCCTGTCCCGGCACAGCCCGTTGGAAAACTTGGGCTCGTTTGGGCCCTGGGGTGTGCGTGACAGAAGACCCAAGAGCTGGGCCTGCCACGCCTAACGGGTTGCCAGAGGATCCCAGCAGCGTGATACTCGCCTGCCAGTTGTCCTGTTGTGGATGGACAGGTCATCCTGGCAGGATGGCCCTTCTCCTGAGAGGGGAAGAGGGGGGTACTGTTGGTTCACAGGAGCAGTGTCCTTAAGACTCTGGTGGTGGCTCTGGGTATTTTGTTCAGTCTTCTAGACAGTGCAGGGTTATTACAATTTTTGGCCTGACCTTGGGCAGCTTGAGGGAAAAGTGACCCAGGTGATTTGAGCACTTCCTATGTGTCACCGCAGCCAGGTTTCCCCGTCCTCAGACTATTGACATATGGACAGGACAGTTCCTTGTTGTGGGAGGGCTGCTCTGTGCATTGCTGGATGTGCAGCAGCATCCCTGGTCTCTGTCCGCTATGTGCTGGTAGCAATCCCCCACCCCAACCACACACACTGGTTGTTAGAGAAATCAGAAATTTCTCCAGACATTGCCAAATGTGTCGTAGGTAGCAAAATCGTCCTTGGTTGAGAACTATTGAGCTAAGACTATAAAAAGAGTCTTCTCATGCTGCTGGAGAGACGTGCTGGGACCTGTGAGTGAGTAGTTGAGAGGCTTAGACAAGAGATAGTAGTGTGCCCCCTGCCCTGAACCAGTGATAGAAGCCATGTAGACGGGCTTCAAAAGAGACCACTCCCCCCGCCCCCCCAACTGGAGGGAGAGGAGAGCCATAGGAGGTAGAAGCTCATGGGCATTGCCGGGGCCTGCTGGATGCGTGGCAGTGACGGTCCAGAGCGAACAGAAGTAGAAGCCTGGTGGTTTCTATCTTTGGAGACTTTGCAAGACAGTGGGGGATATGCATGTGGAGTAACCATGGATCAGTTTTAAAATAGTGACTAAACAAGTTTCAGGCTTCTGTATCTTGGCAGAAAGGTCAACTCCATTATCCACAAGTGGCTCTTCAAGGTGATGCTTTGGTCATCTTCTTGTGTCTTATGATGTGGGAGGGGACCAGCCCTGTGTGTGCAGAGAGTAAGTGGCTGCATTTCAAGCGTCTGTGTGGGGATGCTGACATGAGCTGTGTGCCCCTCATGAGAGGCACATGTATCACTTGTACAGTTCCTTTATGGGTGATTGAAATGTCAGTGACAAAGATGCAGAGAAAGAGGCTTTATTTTTAAGTCTAGATTTTGCATTCAGTCCAAAAGTTCAAAATTTATGTCCCAAAGTTCAAAGTACCAAATCGATGGGATGCAGAAAAGCTGAAAAACAGTGATTATTGCCTAGGGCAAGGAAAAATATCCCAAGCCCCGATCTCCCACGATTTCTGTCTTGTTAATTGACTCCTGTGGATGTGTATCAGGATTTTCCTGTGACATTCCTTGGTTTAGTTAGGCGGCCTTTTGGGTGCCCTTGGTTGCCAGTAGAAAAGGATCTGGACAGAGAGGTCACTTCTTCTTTCTCAAAACGAAGCTTAGAGAAGTCCAAACTTGGCAGGATAATTTTCCACCAAGAGCCATGGACACTGAGTCATTATCTTTGTCAGTTGAAACAAGAGCTGTGTGCAAAATTAGACAGGAATATTTAGATAGAGAGTTGTCTTGATCTGACAGTGGCATCTGGAAATAGTCCGTGCATTCCTGCCGAATAACGGCCAGTCCTGGACTTGGAACCAGCAGAAGGGAGAGAGTGGCATGGGGAGCACAAGGACCTGCTTCTTCCAGTGGCGCCTGTGGGGCAGGAGAGGTCTGGGGATCCGCAGGCAGGGCCAGGATCCTGGAAACGACACATCCGCAGGACATGAGAGGCTGCTTCTCCCTACACTTTGCAAACCCGAGTGGGTGCCCACTGGTCCATCCACAAGCACGTTGTCCCTTGTGAGTTGCAGGCTCTTAAGCCCCTGACTGTTTGTTTTGAGGTCAGGGGCCCACGGGGGATTTAAAGTCGGAAATGACCCTGAAAATGTCCTTTTTTATTCTTCATATTTGGGAGTGAGTGATTCATTTTCAGTGTGTGCATGTAGAGAAGATTCGCAGTAGAGCTGAATGTTTTTCGCTCAGATAGACGTTTCAGGGTGTTCTAGAATAGTGACTGCATTCTTGTCCCAAGAGCCTTAGACTTGTGGCAGTTTTGGTTTTTGTTTAATATCCTCCTGTCCCATCTGGGCAAGGGGAGCAGGGCTACGTTTGGTTCCTGTGTGCCCTGCGGGTCAGTGCCCCTCCGCATCCTGTCCCCTAGGGAAAGCCACTCTGGATTCACAGGCAGATACGGTTTTTACTCCTTGCTGAGCAGTTATTGATGGATCGACTGCCTCAGGTGTGGTGTTGGGAATATTGAAGTGGACAGTACTTTCGTCTCCAAACTCGGGGAGCTTGTAGTGAGGGGGGCGGGTGCAGATCCCATCTCAACGCCCTCAGTGTGGTTTGGACAGGGGGCTCTGGGTGGAAACTGTGAAGGATTCTTGGAGGAGCAGTGTTGGCGGGGAGCTCTGCGGATGAGCAGGATTTCGTCAGGAAGAGGCAGGAGTTTGGAGGGTCAGGGTGCTTCCCAGAGTCCCAGTGACAAAAGACCGAGTTTGTTGTAGAGCAGTGTGTTCACAAAGCACAGTAAATGGAGATGCTTAATTGCCATGGAAGTTTCTAGGCACTCACTCCGTTTTTGCATGGGGGATGTTAGCAGTCCGAGGACCACTCTGGGTAGTGTCACTTGGCTCCCTGAGCAGGGGCACTGTGGTGGGTGGCGGGTGAGTGCAGGGCGGTCAGGGCGGGTGGGAGAGCAGTTGGGGCAAGCCCTCTCGCTCCCTATTGAAGCAGCTCATGTGCCCCGCCCTTACAGTTTGGGTGAGTTTGGGTGAATTTGTGTCAGGTAGAGCAGTGCTTCCACGCATTTTGTCTCAGCAGTGGCCTGGGGGCCAGGAAGGCTTGGCATTGCACTCCTGACATTTTGTTGAGGCCTCAGAGGGTTGCTGAGCACTCACTGCTCAAGAGTGCAACTGCAGCCTAGAGAGCCCCCAGGGAGAGACAGAGAGATAGAGTGAGAGACAGCGGCGAGTGAGCGTGAGCTCCCTGCCCCAATGTGGCACGGTCTGTGGCCGACTGTGCAAGACCCACAGGGCGGTACCAGGCCTCTGCCGTGGGGACCCAGGGCGAAGCGCAAGCTGGATCTGGTGGACAAAGGTGGAGAAAGTGCTTTCTTTCTATGGCAGGAGGCCCAGGTGCTGGGGCCCAAGGGCCATATGCGTGTGCCCCAGAGAGAGAAATGCTTAGAGGCTGGGACCCAGAGGGGTCAAAGGTCTGGCCGCCAGGGGACGTTGCTGTGGGGGGGGGTGCCAGGGTGGGCTGGCATTTGCAGAGCAGTCGGATGGCAGGTCAGGGTGGACAGGCAGGGGGCCCAGTGAGGTGTTGTGAGAAGTGAGGGTGGCCTGAGTCCCTGGTGGTGGGGGCCGGGCTGGGAGCATTGTAGAATGCAAGGCGCAGATTCGAGAGAATATAAATCTGTGCAGGTAGAGTGTCCAGGTTAAGTGGCTGGTTGGCCACTGAAGGCTGAGGTTTCTAGTTGTGGGGAGGATCTATTTGGAGTGGATGGTGGTGTTACTGCAGAAAACCGAGGGTGCAGGAGGAGGAGGAGCTGGTTTGGGGGGAGGTGGTGATGTTCCAGACAGGAGGGGGTTGAGGTACCTGTGGGATTCACCTCCTCTTTTTTTGGTTTTGTGTTTTTTTTTAATGTTTTATTTATTTACTCAACAGAGAGTGAGCAGGTGAGCACAGGCAGGGGAGCAGCAGGCGGGGGCAGGAGAAGCAGGTTCCCTGCTGAATAGGGACCCCGATGTGGAGCTCGATCCCAGGACCCTGAGATCATGACCTGAGCCAAAGGCAGGTGCCCCCTCAACTGCCTCTTTTTATAAAGATATAATTTGCGTGCAGTAGATCCCCCCTTTCTAGTGGGTGGTTGTGCCATTTGAGAAATGCACGTGGTCACAAGGCGCCTGGGGGGGCTTAGATGGTTGGGCAGCCAGCTCTGGATTTTGGCTCAGGTCATGATCTTGGGGTCTGGGACTGAGCCCCACCTCGGGCTCTGTGCTCAGAGTGATGTCTGTGTGAGGAGTCCATCTCCCTGTGCCCTCCCCCTGCTCATGCGCTCTCTCTCTCAGATAAATAAATAAATAAATTAAATAAATCTCACAAATGCATAATGTCACATAACCATTACCACAGTCGAGGTGTAGAACGATTTCATCAGCACCACTTTCCCCTGTGTTCTGTCATCAGTGTCTGTGGGGCTTGGAGGGGTTACATGGTGTGTGTGTGTGTGTGATTGGGTTGGTTCTAGAACTAGCTCCCTGGCAGAGATGGCCTGCCTGGGCTGAGAGCAGAGATGCACAGACCCGGGACAGCCCAGGGAACGGGGGCAGTCGGCAGGGAGCATGGGGGTCAGGACTGGGCCCAGGGCCTCCCTGGCCTGGGCAGGAGGTGGAGGAGGAGGGACTGATGTAGATAGTGGCACTGGACCGGGATGAGAAAATGAATCATGGGAGCCAAGGAAGGGCTTTAGGGGAGAGAGTGGGGCTGGTGGGAAACCCAGAGGGGAGTGATACTGGATGGGTCAGGTGCCCTGAGCTGTGGGCTGGGCCATATCAGGGAAGGGCTTGGGGTCCACAGTGTGACAGACAGGAGGGCACGGGAGGGGCAGCTAGTGGGGGGATCTTTGTATTTGGTACACGAAGGCTGAGGGAGAGGGTTTGTAGACGTGAGGGGGTAAGTTTTTGTGGGAGGAGAGAGTGAAGGCAAAAGCACAGCTGCGTGGGGAGAGTCCTAGTGGAGGATGGAGGAGGAGCTGGGCCCCGGGAGTCAGGAGAGGGCGTCCTGCTGTGCCCTCCTGCCCATCAGGCCCTGCCCCTGCCCGCCACTGGGGCCCTGCTTGTTCCCAGTGGGTGAGTGAATGTGTGTGTGTATGTTAGTGTGTGAGTGGATCACGTGGAGTGTGAGTGCACGAGTGTGAGGATGTTTGAGTGCATAAGTATGAGTACATGAGGTGTGAGTGTGAGTGCACAAGCCTGCATGGGTGTATGAGTGTGTAAGTGTGCCGGAGTGTGAGCGCACAAGTGTGTGTTGGTGGGTATGCATGTGTGAATACAAACGTACGAGTGTGCAGGTATGTAAGTGTGTGTGAGTGTGAGTGCACAAGTGGGTGTGTGTGCATATTTGTGACTGTGGGCGTGTGAGTGTGGTATAAATACGTGAGTGCATGGTGTGTGAGTATGGTGGAGAGGCAGGGAGGTGGGTTGCCCAGGGCTTGTGCCCCGAGACATACCCCTGGGAGGAGCAGGGTCCACCTCTTCACACTTGGTGTCCCCGATGCCTGGCTGGGCCAGCGCTTGGTTCTTCAGAGCGTAGGTCTCCCTGGGTCTGGACAGCCCTGGCCATGCTCCCGGATCAGCCTTCTGCACTCTGGGGATAAAGGGGTGCTAGTCTGCAATTTGGACACCATCACGGGCAGCCACCCCGTTCTGTAAAGGAGGAAACGAGGCAGTGCAGGCCCAAGGAGACCAAGTACCGAGGTCACATGTGGTGGGTGTCCCGGGGGCCTCACCGTCTGTCCTCCCCCGTCCACCGTCCCCAGCTGCCCAGGTCTGAGAACTAGGGGCCCAGTGGCAATGTCCTGCTGTCATGGGGACTGTTGACACACAACTCCTCAGGTGAGGGCCAGAGCCTGGGGTCAGGCCCGGCAGTACCTCCTCCCTCCTGGCACATTCTGTCTTTGGCACTGGTCCTGGCTGGGAGGAGGGTGGAGGTGAGGATGGATTGCCCTGTGAGCTGTGGGAGCCGGAGTCGGAGCAGACATCTCCCGCCTCTCTGAGGTCAAGGAGAGATCTCTGGCCCTGGCTCCTGCACTCGTTCACTGCCAGCAGTTGGTAAAGTGTAGGGCTGGGCCCCGCGCATGGTTGGGCCTGAGTGGACTTCACCGCTGCTGGGCCAGGCCTGCTGGTTTGCCCTCTTTTCCCCTCTCGATTTTTTGTCAGCAAGGAGTGGGCACAATGGGCAGTACTAGAAGCGCCATCCCACCTGGGGCCCCTGTGCACACCACCTGTGGCCTCGTCTCTGCCCCCCCCCCCCCCCCCCCCCCCCCGTTAGCACAGGGGATACTGCTGCCACCATGGTGATAGCTGTGTGTGGACAGGACCCCCTGGTTCTGGGTTCTAGATGTTGGGGCTCCAGAAGTTAGGGAGTACCCCAGGTGCAGATGGGTATTCGGCTCTGGGGGTGGATGAGTTGTGGAGTGGGCACCTGTGGGGAGTAGAGAACCAGGTCGCAGAGGCCCTTCTTTTTTTTTTTTTTCTTTTAAAGGTTTGTTTATTTATTCATGAGAGACACAGAGAGAGAGGCAGAGACACAGGCAGAGGGAGAAGCAGGTGCCCTGTGGGGAGCCTGATGTGGGACTCCATCCCAGGACCCTGGGATCACAACCTGAGCCCAAGGCAGACGCTCAACCACTGAGCCACCCACGTGCCTAAGAGAGGCCATTCTCCAGAGGCTCACCGTGTGGTAAGGGGTCTGGGCTGTGTGTGGTGTTAGAGGGGCAGTTGACAAAGTCTGGTCCTGGGTGTCCTTGTGGCAGTCTTGAGGGCCACATACCCAGCGTCTCCTTCTGGCTCCTGCATACCCCGAGGTGGCCCTCAGTGTGGGGCTCCTGCCTCTCTCTGCCATTTATGTCTGAGACCAGTATGAGGCTCAGACCCTGGCGGCTAGGAAGCCAACACTCTTAGTTCAGGTAACTGGGGAGTTTTCCAGAAGGGGCAGTCTGGCCAGATGGCCTTTGAGAGTCCTGCCAGTTCCAAGATTTCTGCAACTCATGATTTTTGCAACCGGGTGGATATGCTTTTCAGGGCATGAACCTTGCTGTGTCTCCAGAAGACTGGGTTTAAAATGGTGACTTACTGATGTGGGGGCAGATTTCTTACCTGGTTTTCCTTTAGCGCCCTGGGCAGCAAGGGGAGGACTGGAGCCTGGAGCCAGGCCACGGTACAAGGGCCGGCACCTGGCATTTCTGGGCCTCTCAGGACATTTCTCCCCCTTTCTGAGCTTTCACTCCCTCGCAGATGGGGAGCACACCTGTTTCGGTAGGGCAAGGAGTGGTGTAAGGGACAGGCACACAGGGGACCTGAAGTGGTAGCCACTCATTACTAATACTGTTTCACTGGAAAAGTAGATGTGAGGTGGAGGTGTCTTGAAAGATTAAGAGGGTAAAAGCTGATGAAAAGCATTTTGACAGTGGGGAGCTCTTCCTTGGACTTAGCGGCCCCTGCAGGCCTTGCACAGTGCTTGGCATGTAGCAGATCATCAGCAATGGTTTGGATGTGGACCTGAGCCTCAGGAAGCTTGGGTGCATTGATCCTGAAAGCTGGCAGGAATCTCATTGGGAACGGGGGTGTGTTTTGAGCTGGCTGTGGGTAGTCCAGAATCTGGCACTTGGTCGGCACTCAGTGCTGCTTGTGGGGTGACCACACCAATTATTTTAGAAGAATGATTGGGAAAGTAGTCTAGAATACAGCCCAGCCCTCTTTCCAACCCAGCGATTTGCTATTTAAAAATAGCCCCTGTATTCAAGTTTCCTATGGCTGCTCTGACAAAGGACCACAAACCCAGTGGTTTAAAACACTGCAGATTTATTATTCTATGGTCTGGAGGTCAGAAACCCAAGATGGGTGTCAGCAGGGCCAGTCCTTTCTGGAGGCTCAAGGGCAGAAGTGGCCCTGGCTTTCCCAGCCTCCGGGGGCCAGCCTTTTTCACACCTGCACCCCAGGCTCTGCTGTCACACCTCCTGCTGGCTCGGACCTGCCTGCCTCCCTCCCATAAGGACCGTGTGATTAATTGGGCCCATCCTGACAATCCACCCATCTTAAGGATCTTTAACTGAATCCCATGTACAAAGCCTCCTTTGCCACGGAAGGTGACATAGTCATACATGGCAGGGCTCAGAGTGCGGACATGTCTGTGAAGTCCCTGCTCAATCTGCCACATTTAAACACAACCCTTTAGATACCTGATTTCACTGTAAAGGAAACCCCTCGACCACAGCTCCAGGGTTGCCACCCAGGGTCCTGTCCCCCTTCCTGAGTGACAGTGCAGTGACACTTGTCGTTCGTGTGGTCACGATCAGTCTGGGTGTCAAGGTGGGTGGGGTCAGCCTTGGAGACCTCCAAGAGGGCCTAGGAGTTGAGCTGGAGAGAAAAGGCATGTGTGCACCGGGGACATAGCATACAGAGCAGGACAGGATCTGGCTGGCCTGGGAGGTGAGGGCAGTGATGGGAAGACGCCTGAGAGCACAGGGTCAGGTTGGGGCCCATCTGGAAATATGCGTCCTCGAGTAGATGTGGTGTGTTCATACATTTCAGGGCTCTTCCACCTCTCCTGCTTAGATCGGATGTTCTGACAACTGATGCTGTGATTTCTAGGCGAGAGACAGGTTATGGGGTGGTTCAGGAACAGGCCTGGAGCAACTGGCCAGTCAGGGCAGAGCTGATCCCCAGGCCCCGAGGCTGGTGGCACACACACAGGGGTCTCCATCTGCATGGCTGGTGGAGGCGTGTTTTCCATGTGCAGGAGCCAAGGGGTTGGAGCGTTGTTCCCTCGGCACAGGTGTGAGTGGAGGCTGGCCGGGAGGCCGGGTCCTGACTGTGATGCCCACAGCCTCAGGCTCAGGAGCTTGGGCAGGTCCTGTTTATCCTTTAGACAGCTAGGAGCCATTGGAGTAGGGGCTTAGCATGATGAAGTGGGCTGCGGGAAGATTATGCTGGTGGCAGAGTGTGCCATGATGTGCAGACAGAAAGGTCATGGGGATCAGAGAGCTCCCCCAACCTGCCCCCTGCCCCCGTACTGTTCCTCCCATAAAATACCAACGAAAGCTTCCCATTTTCTCCTCTGGGAGTGGCATTGACCATGGTAAGGATCACCAGTGGGTATTTATTTCTAGCCTCCACGTGGGCTCTGGCACCACAGCATAGACAAACCACGCTGGTGCCTGGAGAGGGCGAGATGGCCCTCCCTGAGTCAGACGTGATAGATACTGTACCCGCCTGAGTGCCTGGATATAAATAAGTAAGATTGTCCAAACTGCTGTCATTCATGTGCCCTCTGGTCTCCCCGGGCTGAGCCTCATTCCAGAATGTCTGCTAGGTGATGAATGCCTACTGTGTGCCAGTCCTTGGGGCCCTAAGTGCCACTGTATGGATTGTCTAACCTACTTCTGTTGGGAACAGATGGGGAAACTGAGGCACAGACACTTCTACAGCAGAGTCAGGATTTGAACCCTGGGGCGCCGGGCTCCAGAGAATCTTGAAGCTTCATCAGTCTCAGTTCCTGAGACAAGCACTGTTTTCATGTTTTTTCTTTTTTAAAGATTTTATTTATTTATTCTTGAGAGAGACAGAGTGAGGCAGAGACAGGCAGAGGGAGAAGCAAGCTCCTTGCAGGGAGTCCAATGCGGGACTCAATCCCAGGAGCCGGGATCATGCCCTGAGCTGAAGGCAGATGCCTAACCACTGAGCCACCCAGGTGTCCCTGTTTTCATTTTTTTTTTTTAAGATTTATTTTTTTTATTCATGAGAGACACAGAGAGGCAGAGACATAGGCAGAGGGAGAAGTGGGCTCCCAGCGGGAAGCCTGATGTGGGACTCGATCCCAGGATCCTGGGATCACACCCTGAGCCGAAGACAGACACTCAACCACTGAGCCACCCAGGTGCCCCTGTTTTCATGTTTTAAGCAGAAAACTTTGATGAGATTTTAGTCAGATGATGATGTTGCTGTCAGGACCCTGTACTTGGCAGGTGGGCATTTAGGGCCTCCTTTGCTCACCAGAAGGAGGAGGGGCTGCTCAGGACCCCCTGTGCTCCAGAGCCCTGGGCATCCTTGGGGTGAGGGAGCCTCTCCTGCTTCTTTGAGCACCCACCCCCCAGCCTGGTGCCCACCTGGGGCAACATACCAGGAAACCCAGACCATCCTGATCTCCTAGTGGCCAGGAGTGGAGGCTTCTAGCCTGAGATACTCGGACACCCTTCAGCTTGGTTTTCTCTGCTTTCCCTGTTAAGTGGTTGCCTAGTGTCTGAGCCCATAGACTCAAGCTCTTCCTGGCTCCAGTTCTCATAAGCTGTGTGACTTTGGCCAAGTTTTGGAATCTCTCTGTACTTTAGTGCCTTCATCTCAAACACGGACATGAAAATAGCACCTAGCTTATGAGAACGATGGAGGGAGAATGCAGAGAACACGCAGCTCACAGCCTGGTGGATGGTGAAGTCTCAGTGAGGACCTCCACTGTGGCTAGCACCCCGGGCCTGTCTTCTGCTCCTTGCAGAATGGAAACACTTGGGGACCTGGCGAAATGCCCTGGAGTGGAGTGTCAGAGTGCCTGCTGCCCGGCTTGCTCATGAGTGTGCACTTCTCACCAGCTCCGAGAAGCAGCCCTCGGGCCAGGAAGCCTCTCCCGAGGGAACAGGAGCTCCTCTGCCTAGGAGATGCCCTGAGTCCCCTTTCCTCTCTGTGTCTGGCTCTGCTGCTGCAGGTGCGGGGGCTCCCGGGGTGACGTGGCCCCGATGGCCTGTACTCCCGTGGAGAGGTGACCCTCCAGGCCCAGCTGCAGCTGGCAGATGTTGGGGGCTGTTTGTCTCTGTCTCTTCCCTGGTCTTTCTTCATGTATTTGGTCACCAGCCCAGGAGGCTGTCTCTGAAGCTGCTGGTGAGAGCCTGGGTGACCCTCACTGGCCGGAGCCCAGAGCCTGGAGTCCCTGCTGGAGGCCAGTGCTGGGCCCTGGGTGTGACTTTGAAGGCTGAGGCCAAGGGCACAGCTGCAGATGGTCCTGGATTTGGGTCTCAAAGTTTGAGTCTCTCCCTGGCTTGCACATTCCTCGGTCCCCTGAGTCACCTGCTGTTTTCATTTACTTAGAGTGGAGGAAAAAAACTTTCAAGCACGTAAAGGAACTTTTCAGGGCCCACACAGGCTGAAAATTGAGAAGGTTCCAGCCCAAAGTAAGGCTTGTTCTTGCCGAGGAGGGGGCAGAAGGTCACAGGCAGCCCCGCCCTGGGGCCTCCCGAAGAGGACAGTCTGGGCCCTGTGGGGAGTGACAGTCCGAGGCTCCTGTCTTTAAGCTCATTCATTTCTTGTCCAGCTTCTTGAGGCAGTAACAGAAGGAAGGGCAGGCCGGGGTTTCCATGGACCCAGAAGCCAGGTTGGGGGGAGGGGCAGTGGAAGAAACTTGGGAAGGATCTCTGCCACCTGGTCTCGCCTGGGCCACCTCTGCTCCTGTCCGCCTGGTCCTCCAGAACGGTCCTCCAGCACGAGCAGCAGCCCCGGGGAGCGTGCGAGCCATGCAGGTTTCTGGGCCCCTGAGAGCCAGGGCCGGCCCAGCAGTTTGTGCTGTACCAAGCCCCCTGGGGACTCTGGTGTCCCTGCCTCCACCAGGCCCCCTGGGGGCCTTTGATTCCGAATCTACATGAAAGCTGCAAGCTGGCGTGAGCCCGTCCCACAAAGGGCAGCCTTCAAGGGACTCGTTGAGTTCATTCGGTTTCAGGGTTATTGATTACCTGCCTGCTCTGTGTTGAGCCTGGAGCTGGGTGCTGGTGATAGAGCACGGGGAGGCAGGTGTAGTCCTTGCCCTGCTCTGGCCGGTAGCCCCTGGGGGAGGAGATGGTGATGCAGGCAGGGGTACAGCAGGCACTGCCATCCTGGGGGAAGGATGACCTGCCCCAGGAGAGGTGATGTTTGGTCCGGGAGTGGTGAAGGGAAAGAAAGCGTGATCCCGTGTCCAGGCTGGCAGGAGAGTTGGGTGGGCCTGACTGGGACACAGTGAATGGAGAGGACAAGGAGAGAAATTGGAGTGTGGGGTGGCCAGGTCACAAGAGTTCTTTCAGCCCCTTAGGAACCTCGGAGAGGTCGAGAAGCTGGGGAGTGGTTTGGGAGGGGGAACAGAGACTAGGGGCAGCAGGGTTAGCAAGGAGCCAGGGCCAGGGGAGGTGAGGGGACAATTGGAAAGAAGTGGTTGGTGGTCGAATTCCTCAGGATGGGGAGCCCAGGAGGGGTCTGGGGGTGGTGATGGCCATTTGGATACATGGAGCTTGATGCTGGTGGGACATGGGGGTGCCCTGGGGGGTGATGTGTCCATGGGAGGGGACAGACAGATGGATGAAGCTTCACACATTCCCCAAGACAAAGAGCTTTCTGTGCAGCTTCCTTTGGGGTCCTTCTACCAGCGACCCTGAGGCTTCAGGGCCCCTCAGTGTGGAGGAGACCAGAGTGGGGTTGTGTGCTGTTGGAAACAGAGCTACCCTAGCTCCGGTTGGCTTTGTTCAGATGGGGCTGCACTGTTATGCCTCACTTTAGAGCCATGGAGGGGATCTAACCCTGGCTTGGTAAATCCCCACCCTGTCTCTGGCTGTCCCCTTGAGAGGAGAGACGAGTGATTGATGGTGGGTCCTGGCTTCAAGTGGGGGGTGCTTGGGATGTGTGTGGGAACTCTCCCCGAAGATGCATTCCTGCTAGTGGGAGTGGACAGGTGCTTGATGCCTTGCCTTGCATTGCTTTCTGGCTGCAGAGCTACCTGTTACTTTGATCTTTTCAGGAGAACACAGTCATTCTCCTGCTGATACATCTTATTCTGGCCAGGTAGGTGTCCCTTTGTGGGTGTTCTTTCGTTTTGGAGACCAGATGTGAAGGTCCCCATGGCCCAGATAATTCCCTGCAAATGTGTGGGTCTGAACACCCAGGTCTATCCTGTAGCACGAGTGAGCTCATGTCCCGAATCTTGGGGAAGGTCAGAGAGTGAAGGGTCATTAGGAGAATTCTTGGAGCTTGGGGACTATGTTTTTCAGCCTCTCTACCCCTGGGGACAGTGAGCGTGTCTGTTCCCGTTCTCTCTCTCTCTAGATAACATCTTTATTTACATCCCTTATGACAGTTTAGCATGTTAGGACCAGAAAAGGGAGCCACCCAAAGCCGCCTCCTGCTGGAGAGGGATGTGTTGGTGAGTGATGCACTTAGCGTTAGCAACCCTGGCAGCTGGAACCCTGTGTCCTGCTCCCAGGACCATCTTTTCTGCCAGTCAGCGGCCTCCTCTGCACCTGACCCTGGTGTGTCAGCCTCAGTTGGCCTCAGCCCTCTCCCTGGTGTCTGTCTCATCATAGAAGTGCCTGCATGGCACCATGGCTGAGAGTGCCCTGGGGCCAAGGGCAGGTTCACCTGGGGCCTGCCAGGACCGGCCCAGAGCCCCAAGAGGGGACCTTCGTGAACATGTGCAGTGGGTGACTGAATGCCTTTGTCTTGTCCCTAGTGGGCACCCCCAAACGGGAGTGCTGCCTCCCCCAACTGCTACATCTATCTGTTGGCTTACCGAGCACTTCTGGCTGTCCCCTCTTCGCCAAGGCATTCTGGGGCCCGCCTACCAAGTAGGCAGAGGGCCGGACACTCAGTTGCTCTGTTACTTCTAGACGAGGCCTGAAAACCTGCTCAGCGAGCAGTGGGCTCTAATACTTGTAGATGAAATCCTGGTGCAGGTAAACTTTTTGCTTGTTTGTTTGATTTAAAGGTTCTATTTATTTTATTTATTTATTTATTTTAAATTTTTATTTATTTATGATAGTCACAGAGAGAGAGAGAGAGAGAGAGAGAGAGAGAGGCAGAGACACAGGCAGAGGGAGAAGCAGGCTCCATGCACCGGGAGCCCGACGTGGGATTCGATCCCGGGTCTCCAGGATCGCGCCCTGGGCCAAAGGCAGGCGCCAAACCGCTGCGCCACCCAGGGATCCCAGGTTCTATTTATTTTAGAGAGAGTGAGTAGGAGCAGGGTGCAGGGACAGAGGGAGAATCTCAAGCAGGCTCCCTGCTCAGCGCTGAACCTGACTCGGGGCCCAATCTCACTACCCTGAGCCAAAGTCAAGAGTCGGACAGTCAACCGACTGAGCTACCCAGGAGCCCCCAGCTAAGGTTTTTAATTGGTGTATTAAAAATGTTTTTTGGGGGCTTTTGCTTTTATTTCTTTAAGATCATGATGAAAACGCCTCTTGGTGTAGCCAAGTGCCTGGATCTTGCATTCCTGCAGGGGTTTTGCAGAAAAATTTCAGGGTAGCTGAATTCTGAGTCGCATTGGGATGCCTCAGATCCATGGGACCCACTTTTTGAAAACCAGAAGGTGAGAAATGTTCTGGAAAGGTACTGTCTTCTGGCAGCCGTTGCTGTTCCTGCTGCCCCGGAGGTAGACACTCCTTAGCAACCGAGTACCTGGCGTCAATGAGGGTGTGAACGGCTGACTTTGTACCCAGCAGAGCAGCTGGGGGAGGTTTGGGTACAGCCTCTGCTCCTTAGATAAATAGCACTTGTCAGAGCCCGGGCAGGCCCGCTATGGTTTTGAAAGACTCATCAGCGTGTGAATCTGCTCACAAATGACAGTATATTGATTAGTAGCATCTGTTGACTTGAGGAAAGCAGGTTTTGCCCCACAGCGAGCAGGGAGGTGGTTTCTCTGTGATGTGATTTCCGCCTGGACAGGGCCTGCCTGGTAGAGCCACCGGCTGGAGTCCCCTCCTCCCCTCTCTGGTGCTCACTGGTTGGGGTTGCACTTGTCCCCCACTGCAACATTGCTGGGGACAGGATGCAACTGTTTGCACAGGAAGAAAGGCATAACTAATTAGGTTGTTTTTTTTTTTTCTTTTTAAGATTTATTTATTTATTTGAGTCGGGGAGAGAGGAGAGAAAGAATCCCAAGGAGACTCCCTGCTCAGTGTGGGGGCCATCGAGGGGCTTCATCCCACGACCCTGAGATCAGGACCTGAACTGACTGACCCCCAAGGTGCACCATAGCTAATTACTTTTTAATGTGTGCTATTTTTAGATGACTTTCTTCTCGTCACTTTGAAAGTAGTATATATGAACTAAAAAAGTTAGGAAAATACTGGAAAAGACCATAGTTACTCATACCGCACAGATGCAGGAATTAACAAAAAATATGGTCAATTTATGTAGCATTTTTTAAAGGAATTTTTCTTTTCTTTTTTTTTTTTTTTTTTAAGATTTTATTTATTTATTCATGAGAGACACACAGAGAGAGAGGCAGGCTCCATGCAGGGAGCCCGACCTGGGACTCCATCCCGGGACTCAAGGATCCCGCCCTGAGCTGAAGGCAGGTGCTAAACCGCTGCGCCACCCAGGGATCCCCTAAGGAATTTTTCTAATGCATCATTGTGAAGTAGTTGTAACCCTGGCCTGTTCAGCAGCTGGGCCCTATGTGCCTAGGACTGGGGACTGAGGACTGGACTCCAGTGGGTCCCAGGCCTGCGTCTGCAGCGAGCGTGGGGCCAGAAGTGGGCTTTCTGGATTGAACGTCCACAGATTGGAGCGGCAGGTCAGTCAGGCCAGCACTGAGTGGGCGGACTTGCCCCACATCACTTCTCAGCTCTGCTCCAGTGATGCTTTCATTCATGCTCATAACTTGGATGAGAGATTCAGACAGTTAATTTTCAGCTTGGAAACAAAGTCTGAATTAAATAGGTCTTAGGAAGCTCTATGGGAGATGTGGTATCCATTAATAGACAAGGGAGGTTTGGAATTATTGGAGCCTGTGGCCTGTGGGAGGCTTCTGCCTTGGTTAGCTGGATTGGACTGGGGGGACCTTGGGGCAGTGCGGTATGGTGGATGCCCTGGGGCCACCAGCAAAGGGTCCTTCTGAACAGTGTGGCTGGGGCCCGGCCTCCATCCCTCCTCGGAAGTCCCTAATATCTCCTTCAGAAATCTCCTCTCTCACTGGGGTCTGTGGGCTGTGGTGGGCGCCTCGCCACTTGACAAGGGGTGCTGAGACCAGCGTATCTGTGTGGGGCTGGGGGGCTGGCCAGTTTGACCACTGGCAGCAGCCCTGTGTGAGCTCTGATTATGGATCTCATGCCAGGCCTGTACATTTGGTCTGTGGGGCTCACCCTTGTTTATTGCCGTAAAGTACGGGATCCCAGATCAGAGCCCAGGGTGTGAGATGACAGCAGGAGGTGGGCCCGGCTGGCCCTCTGTCCCTTTCAAGGGTACGGTCACCTCCCAGGAACGTCCTTTGCTTTGATGAGAGTGTAAGCAGCCCGTTTGTGTCTGAGCGGGGCCCTGGCCCTCCACTGCTTGGAGCCGGTGGGCCACGCGTTTGGGTAGTCAGCGTGGTGTGATGAGCACAGAGCAGAGGAGAGCCAGGGTCGGACCCCAGGGCTGGACCCCAGGGCCACCATTCAGGACACCACTTAGGATAGTTAACCTCTCTGGCTTTGGTTTTTTCCTGTGTGAAGTAGGAACAATGATACCCGTGTCACCAAGCTGTTTATAAAGAATTGAAAGAGATGGAGAGTGTGGAGTGCCCGGCCTGGTGGCTGCTGTTGGTGACGGTGACGGTGAGAGCAGGTGACAGGGGGTCATCTCAGCTCTGCAGGCTCCTGTTCCTTCGTGGGGTTCTCTGGCCGTCACTGCAGTTCTTGTATCTATGAGTAGCTGTACCTCCCGGGCTCAGGGAGAGTGGTCCCTGCAGGCCTCCCTGGCTGAGCGGGGCTGCCCTCCTGGGGCGGCGTTTCCCTCAGAGCCGGTGCTTCCCTTCCTTTGCATGAGGAGAAGGCTGAGTCCGCAGACGTCTGTGTGCCCACCGTCCCCTCCTGCTGCGGGGGCCTCCAGCCCCGACTCCATGGAGCCTTGGGTTCTGTTCAGAGCCTGGGCCGCGCAGGGGAGGGGCTCACCCAGGACCGTCCTTGAGCCCTGACCCGCCCTCGCTGTGCCCTCTCAGCCTGGATCAGATGGGGGCCAGTGGAAGGACCAGACCTCCTGTTGCCTCTGCCCAGGTCTCTGCGTGAGCGTGGGACGTACCCTGACTGGCCCTCTCTCTTCCAGCCCTGAGGATGGCTGCCATGCTGGGGGATGCCATCATGCTGGTCAGAGGCCTTGCCAAGCTGACCCAGGTGGCTGTGGAGACCCACCTGCAGCATCTCGGCCTCGGCGGGGAGCTCATTCTGGCCGCCAGGGCCCTGCAGTCCTCGGCCGCGGAGCAGATCAGCCTGGTCTTGGGGCAGGTGCAGGTGAGGAGGCCGGTGGGAGGGGCTGGCTCGGGGGACCTGCTGTCCTGTCCTGTCCCAGGTGTGGCGGGGTCCCCCATGGGGCTGTGGCCGCATGACTCAGGTTGTAGTTCAGGAAACCTCACGGAGCCGGGACAGCCCTCGGGAACCGGTGGCCCAGACCAATTCACCTGCCTGGGGACACAGGCTGTGCACCAGCTGGCCCAGGCCCATCCTGCCCCCTCCACCTGCCCTCCTCATTGCTGCCTGGCCCCTGTTCCATCCCTGGGCCTCTCCTGAACATGCTCAAGAAGGCTTTTTATTTTTGGAAATGAAAAAAATCACAAATAAAGCAACGTCCACCTGTGTTCTTATGGGAGGCAGCTGTAAGGAGCTGTGCTTCCTTCACTGAAGCAGTTCCTTTGGGAGACCGAGCACCTTCTCCCTGTGTATCTGATAGATGTTAGCAGTTTTTTTGTGGGGTTGGTTTTGGTACAAAAGTGGCAGAAGCTGCGCAACATATAGGCTGAGAGCTTACATGTCCCTGGATGTCACACTGCAGCATCGAGTGTCCCCAGACCCCAGTGTCCAAGGCCCTTCCCGCCACGCCAGCCACGCCACAGCCAGGGCCACGCTTCCCTGCTTCACGTCCGCGGGTCTCCAGGCGCTGACTCGGGCTCCGCTCCTTTCCGGGGGGACCGCTGGTGCAGCCTCATCTCCCGCCCCACCTCCCTCTCACCTTTCCTGCCCTGTTCCGCACCCAGGCCTGGGAAACCCCTACCTTTCCCGCCCAGCGAGAGGCTTGTAAGCGTGAATGAGTGTGAGGAGGTGGCTGTCAATAGGGTTTGCCACGTGGGAGCGCTGTCTGCCTAGGTGTCACCGTGTCACCATGCATGCCACCTGCCCCGTTCCTGGGAGTCCCTGCAGGTGGGAAGGAGACAGGGTACGAGCTGCAGACAGTACCTCGCCTCCTCCTTCTATTTCTGTCCTGTGCTTGATGGCCTTCTGCACGAGGCTCCTCTAGGCTATGAGGCTGTCGCAGCCCCCAGGCCTCTGGTCGGGGTTTTAGGATCCCCAGCCCCTCCCTCTTGCTCCCTAAGGGTCTGGTGATGACACCATGTCTCTGTCACCCTACAAAATTGCTTTTTAACTTACAGAAATCTCAACCCCGTGATTCCCCCCGCCCCACACCTGAGCCCAGCTGCTGTCCTGGGCATCACCCCTTCTCAGATGGGAAACTGGTCCCTGACTACTGAGCGACAGGGCCTGAGCCCTGGGCAGTCCTTCCATCTGGGGTCTCCTGGCCTCGCCCCCACCCCCAAGCTGTCCCAGGCAGTGTCCTCCCTGGTACAGAGCCATCCCCTTCCTGGTGGGTGTCTTGCCTGTGAAACACCAGGAGTAAGAGCATGCTAGGCCTGCGGGGGGCCTTCTGAGACCTATTGGGGACCTCTCTGTGCCCCAAGGACAGGCCGGGCATCTCTGGCAGGATCCCTCGGAGGGAGGAGGGAGTGCAGGTCCCACCACAAGGGAGGCACTGAGTGGGGTGATGGGCCTCAGTGTGCTGCTCTTTCCCTAACGCTTAGATCGTTGGGGCATCTTTCTCTCTGAGGGGATGGGGGCCACATAATCCAGAATGCCCCTCCCTCTGGATGTTCAAGGGCTTTGGTCACCTCTTCATTGAGTGGACACTGAATTCAGAGCCACTGAGGTCCTGCGGGCCAGGAGGCCATGGTAGGAGTCCTGGGGTAGAAGGAGGCCCTGCTGGGGAGCCTCCCCGGCCTCTCCCGGCTTCCCTGGCTCCAGTGCTTCCCCAGCACCTGACCAGAGCTGCCAAATCCAAGTACAGGTCGCCTTATGTGCAGAACAAAGTGCTGTCGGGGGTCACAGGGCAGCCAGTGGGACTGGCGATTCCTGCTCTGCTGCTGCGGCTGCCAGGCCTTTACTGGATGACTTCGGTTCTCCCAGCCTCACTGTCCCCCCCCCCTTTTTTTTTTTTTTCACTGTCCCCTTTATGAAGGGAGAGTGTCGGTCAGGCTTTCTTGGTCCTCCGGAGGGCGAGTAGCAGGACAGCAGCGAGCAGGCTCGGGGGGGTGCCCCCAGGTGCCCCGTGTGACCCCGTGCCCTGAGCCCATCCCTGCGGCCCGGGGCAGCCAGCCACAGCCCGGCCCTCAGGAGCCAGGCCGTCCCCCCAGCCCTGTCTGTGGCCCACGCAGCTCCGTGACCACGCGCAGCCCTATTTCTAGATGAGGAACTGGCTCAGGGTTACTCAGGGTTCAAACAGGAACCGGGCCTGCAGTTTGGGTCCATGTGACTCTTAGAGGGAAAGCGTGGTGCCTCCCTCCTGGCCTGTCCCTGCACCCCCAGCTCCCAGGGCCAGCGGTCCAGCCCTGCTGAGAGCCTCTTAGGGGAACGGCCAGGGAGCCGCATCTGCAGTGAGGTGCTGGCCTGGGGTGGTGGGTGGATCCCCTTGGTGTGCTGGTCTGGTGAACCTTTTACTTCTCTGAGCCCTGCCTCCCCCTTCTGCTGGCCTGGCTCGCTTGCTGGGACCTCGAGGCCCCTCCTGAGCCCCAATTTACAGATGATGAGCTTGCTGCCTGGAGCGTGGTGGTCATTCACCTGGGCCTGGAGAGGCACCCAGCAGGTGCTCAGCGACCTCCTGGCCTCCCTGGGACCAGAGCGGAGCCTGTCAGAAGCAGGGCCTCACCTGGCTCTCCTAGGTTGGGGTCAGGAAGGTGCTCACCTCTGGGACTGGCTGAGGGCCACTTACCCTGCGGAGTGTGTGTCGTTCTGTGCAGAGTGGGGTGCACACAAGGAGGAACCCTGGGCCAGGTCTTGCTCCTCTCACGCTGGCTTTTTTTCCATCATAGGGTCAGGATCGGCGCCCAGAGTCTTATGCTGAGAGCCTCGATGACGTGGAAGTGGAGTTCTCTGGGCCTCAGACCCCGGGGGCCCCCCCAGATTTCTCTGCAGCCACCTCCCCTGACCGGGGTGATCACACCGGAAGTGAAGGCCCGGCTCCTGCCTATGTCGCTAGTGGACCCTTCAGGGAAGCTGGGCTCCCAGGCCAGGCCGCCTCCCCTCTGGGCACAGTCACCAGGAGGCTCTTTGGAGACCCCAGAGCCCCCCTTTCTGTCCCGGGCCTTCCTCGAAGGTTCTTCCACCAGGACCAGTCCCCCGTGGGGGGCCTCACTACGGAGGACATTGAGAAGGCCCGGCAGGCCAAGGCTCGCCCCGAGAGCAAGCCCCACAAGCAGATGGTGCGTCCCGGAGGGCCCTGTGGAGCGGGGCTGGGGTGGCTGCTGCTCGCCGTGGCACTGGTGTCAGGCCCTCCCTGGGCACCCTCTGGATGCCATGGCCTGCCATTTTCAGGGATCCAGGGGCCCCCTCTTGGGGGAGTGTGCTGCCTGCCCGTGCGGCTGCCTGTGGGGGTGGGGAGGGCTCCTGGGGGGCAGTGTGAGACCGCAGGGCGGTCCTGGGCCTGGTCGCCGATGGTGTGAGGTCTCTATCCTTACTCCTTCTAGCTCAGTGAGCGGGCTCGGGAACGGAAGGTGCCAGTTACACGAATTGGGCGCCTGGCCAACTTCGGAGGTAAGCTGGCTGAGGGTCCCTGTGCCACCGCACCTGCCCTGGCATGCCCTTGGCGGGGCCTGTGTGGAGGTGGGAGAGGGTAGGGACCAGGGTGTCCTGTAGGGGGGCGCTGGCTCCTGTGCTGCCCTTCTGACCCTGTGCTCTGGGGGAGGAGCATGGGACTGGACTCCACTCTGCCTCCGCTGGCCCCTGGGGGTGAGTGTGCCTGACACTCTGCCGTGAGCTCCTTGGGCCACACTCGGGTGTGCTGTCTGTGATGTCAGCCCTGTCCTCTTGCCACCACCCCGGCCACGGAGCCCCTCTGCAACCAGTGGACAGTCGTCGTGGGGTAGCTGGGCTCCCACGGTGGTTTTGGTCCCTGACTGGCAGCACGGGGCCTCGTTGGCTGGACCCCCACAGGCCTGCGGGGTGTCAGTGGGGTGCTCACTGGGGGCTCTGGCCTTGAGCTGCCATCCAGAAGTCTGTGGCTGGGAGCTTGGTGTGTCCTTTTCTATGGAGATTTAAGTACTACTGTGTCCAGGCTGCCCGTGCCGAGTCGAAGATGATTTTAGAGCGAAGGTTTATAGCACTCGGACCTGCTTTTATGACCTTGTGTCGTCCTTTCTGTTGCTTGCATCCTGAGCAAGATGCAGGTCACCGTGTGTGTCTGAGCTGGGACCTGCTCGCCTTGTGCTTTGCTCAGGCTGGCTTCTGAGTCCCCTTCCCGTGTGCCGTCACACACGCCGCCCTCAGCCACCCCTTCTCCTGGAGATGCTGTCCTGCTCCTTGTTTGGAATTGGCTCTGTGATGCCCGGTAGCCTGGCCTTGTGTGGGCTCTGAGAGCATGGTCATGCTCCGTCTTCCTAGCATGCAGGGCCCACTGCGTTCACTGGATGGAACTTTCTTGAAGCTTTTGTTCCATCATCACGGTCTTAAAATTTGGCAGCTGCTTCTCCTTAGCAGCTCAAGAATCTGGCTGAAAGTATCATCTGTGTTTTAGGACAGAGTCTGTGCTTTGTTTTCTCACGTGGGCTTGTGTTCAGCCAGTTCCTCGCAGAACATTGTAACTGCCTGGGGTGCCACTACCAGGACACATTTGAGAATCTGTGCGCTGGCGGCCTCCATTGGGGGGCTCAGTCCGCGGGATGCTGGGCACGTGGGTAAAGGGTGGTGTTGGTTACCAAAGTGTTGCACGGAGGCCCACTGCCAGAACTGTCCCTTCCTGCTCTGTGGCCTTCCTCTCCAGCCCTCTCCCCACCACTCGAGGTTGGCTCACCGGAGGCTTTGCCCGGCTGACAGGTTTGGAGTGATGCAATTCTCCCCTGGGGGGTCTTTGCGGTAAGGCTAGTTGAGGGGGTGTTTGGGACAAGTGGCCAGAAAGAAGGTTGTGGGGGTAGATTAGAATTTGTTGGAATGCCATGAATTCTTGGGGAGAGGGCAGAGCCAGGTTCTCGGGGTCGGGGGCTGAGGAAGACCAGTGGAGTGGGCAGGTGTGTGGGCACACAGGCAGCCTCAGCAAGGCCCAGTGCAGGGCTCCCCTCAGGCCAGATGCCTCCCGGGTAGCGGTCGGGGTTGGGGTGAGCAGGTGCTCTTAGCCACCAGGAGCCTCTGGAGCCCTTGCTGACAGCTTCCCAGGGCCCCGAGCCGTCTTCGGTGTGCGCTGGAGGGTTGCCCAACACTTGGTGGCTGCTGTGTCAGGCTTCCAGGGGGTAGGTGGTTGCAGGGAGCGGCTGGGTCTGGGAGGAACGTGTCACTTGGGCTCCTGAGTGAGTTCCGGGCCTTCAGCCTCACCCCGAGGTTCTCACAATGTGTGTTCTGACCCTTCCACGGGCGGGAAGTCAATGTAGTGGGCTAAGGCAGGAGTTTAAAAAAGCAATAGAGTGGAGTTGAGTAGAAAGCAGTCGGAATTAATATCCTGGATTCTTAGAACCATGTGTGTTGCAAAAAAACTGTTTCCAGAGCTGCAAGCATCCCTTTTATGTGGCTCTTCACTGGGTTGCGAAGTGTGTGGTTTACTGGCGGGTCGTCATCCAAGCAGTGAGGTAACATTCCCACTTTGTTCTTCTAGCAGGCCTGCTAACCTCTCTTTCCCTCGTGAGGGTGCGAAGCAGACCAACAGATGTCGGATCTTTACAGGGGGGGCGGGGGCATGAAGGAAAGGGATGATTCTAGACCCCTGGGAGGCAGGCCCACCTTTGAAAAGGTCAGCAGTGGGTGTCTTACAGCCCACGTGTTGGGAGCAGAGTGATGGTGTGGATGTTGGGTCTTGTGAAGGAGTGATATGGAAATGGGGTCAAAGGCAGGGTTTGGGGTCAGGACTGGGCTTTAGGTCATCACAGTATCTGGGTTACAATTCCTGCCCTGCTTCCTTGGGACCTTGGACCCTATCTACTTTCCCTTCTTTAAAATTGGGGTCTTTTTCCAGAACCAGTAAGGTTTTACTTATTCATTGTATTTTTCCCCAGGGTAAGGAGAGAAGGGAAAGGGGTCAGCGTGTGTTACAAGCACCAGTGAGTAGGAGGATGTGCCCACCAGGCAAAGTCAGCCGCTCCCTAAACTGCCTGGAGGTGGAGGCCCTGGTGCCCTCGGGAGCTCGGTGGCCTGCAGTTCAGAAATGAGGGAAAGAACAGAGAGACACAAGCTTTCCTCCCCCCGCACCGCCCCATCCATTCGAGATTTCACACACAGGAAGGGAGGGCGCCACACTCGTCTGTCTCCTGTTAAACTGTGGCCACCGGGACGTAAGTTTCTCGCCCCCACATGGAAGTGCCCAAATGACATGGATGTAGCTCATCTTCTGTGTCTCAGTCTCCTGACCGTACTTCATACATGGAAGGTCCTCCCCTCCCCCGCTTCTCTCCACCCTGACTGAGATCAGGACTAAAGGAGATTGGTTCCATCATAGAACAAGTGCATTGGTATGAACCACATCCAGGAATGGTCTTGACACAGGAGATTGGGAACAAGGCTTGGCGTGTTCGTAGCTTCTTCAGACCTGTGTGTGTGTGTGTGTGTGTGTGTGTGTGTGTGTAGGGCAGTTTTTGGGAGTGGGAATTAGAAGAGGGGCTGGGGTGGGAGTCAATTGTTTAGGACAGACCTGGCCAAAGTAGGGAGGGAGCACAAGAGAAAGGGAGGTTCAGCCCCCACCTCAGGGGCCCCAGGCTGTGATCCAGATCCATTCCTGGAACAGAACTTTTGGTCAGAGATGCTCTGGCTCTTCTTCTCAAAATGAAAAGTTTATAAACAATAAAACCCCAGAGGAACAGGGAGAAGACCAACATGTTTGTCCTTTGGAGGCCAGACAAATACGATCACCAGAGTGAGCAGCAAGTGGACGCGTCACCCCAGGTGCTCTGTGAAGTTGTCCCCTTCTGGCACAGGGAGGGAGGTTGGTGGGGCTCTCTTGGCACAGGAATGGAGCTTTCTCTCTTCCTCGCGAACCCAGCCACTGCTGCGGCAGGCAGGACGTGGCTCTGGGCACCAGAGAAGTCATGGCTGATGGTCTCTCTGGAAGCTGACAGGAAAAGCCCAGAATTTATAAAGTAAGAAATGTAGGCTTTGCCTCAGACACCCATTCCCGGGCAGCTCAAGAAGGGTCCCGAGGTGTTGTTCCTAAACCTGTTCTTACCAACTCATTTTTTAAAAAAGATTTTATTTATTTATTTTATTAGAGAAAGAGAGAGAGTGCACACACATAAGCAGGCGGGGCAGCAGGGAGAGGGAGAAGCAGACTCTGCATTGAGCAGGGAGCCCAATTCAGGGCTTGATCGTAGGACCCCGGAATCATGGCCTGAGCTGAAGGCAGATGCTTCACTGACTGAGCCTCCCAGGTGCCCCCCCCTCCACCAAGTCATTTTTAACACACAGATACACAGACACACAGACACACAGACACACACACACACACACACCCTGTTGTGCATGGTAGGCCCCGCAGAGTCCCATGAAGGCTGGATGTGGTAGGAACAGTGAGTCCTGGGCTCTGGGACTAGAAGTCTGGACCAAGAACCCTCTGTGACATGGATAGACAACCCTCAGTCAACACTGGCTTCCCCTTGGCACCACATGTTCCTGTCGAGACCAATTTCCTGACTTCCAGGAGAAGATCAGGCCCTAGACAAGTTCAAATCTTCTCTCTCTGGAACACCACAGGTGGAGGGAGGGCTTTCGAGAGGACACTGTGGCTGAAGAGCTGACTCCAGTGCACAAATGAGGTGGCTCCATAGGCTCCGCCCTCCACATAATCGCTGTCCCTGGTGACACAAGTATTCTGCTGTGTAGACCTGGAGCTGCTGCCCCCTGACCCCTGGGATCTCTCATGTACCTGAGAACACAGCGTGGGAATGAGGGCCTAATACAAAACCAGCATATTCATATTACGGGAAAAAAAGGTTAAAATGCACATGATCCATCATTTGCATGGAGCTAGTGTGGTTGGCCTCCTGGAGAGAGAGGGCCTGGGGTATGGTCATCTAGGGGAGCAGATAGGATCCCGTGGGCCCAGAATGGGGTGGGCATCTGCAGAGGAGCAGCTGCCGCATGGCCCAAGGCTTGGGACAGTTCTCAGGGTGGGCTAGGCAACAAGATGGCATAAGAGCCAGCCTCACCCCTGGGAGAGTTCCTCCCACAGGATGGAGGGACTCCTGGCTTGGGCTGTCCGTTTGGTGGGCCGCAGCGTGGGGAACATTATGATTCCCCTGTGCAGGCCACTTTCAGAAGCTGCAGACCTGGGAGCAGAGACTCTGATAAAGCCCAGCAGGGAGGGATTTTGCCCACAGTGGTTGGCAGGCATTCGCCTCCTTCCTCCCCACACTAAGAAGGAAGGGGGGTGATGCTGCGGACTCCAGCCTGAGCAATGTGGCAGAGCCAGCCGCCCCTGCCTGCCCTGTCCCCAAGTTCTCCACTCTGCCGGCTGCTGCCCGCTTCTCACGACCTCCTGTCCACTGCAGCTCGGCTCTGGGCCTCTGGGAGCAGTGCAGGCTGGGATGTCGTCTTCCTCCAAGAGGAGGGTCTGCTGGGCCTTCTGTGGACACGGGGCCACCATATGGCGAAGGCTCTGGCAGGACTGGCACTTCTAGGGCCGGGGTGGCCTAGACCTCTGGACGTAGCACCTGGCTCCCTTTGTTCTGCACGTTCTTCCCGTTGGGCGCCTCTCACTCCCGGGATGGGACACTCCGCTGGACTGGCGACCCGCATTGACTTCGGACTTTGTAAACGTGGACTCTGCTGCCTACCCCCTGTCAGGCTCCGGCAGCCCTCCACGGGCAGCTGGCCGTGTGCTCAGAGACCTCTGCCAGAGGTGGCGGGGGGCGGGGGGGCCGGAGCGGAGCCCCGTGCGCACGGTGACCGCTTACAGGCGTGCTCCGGGTCTAGGCACCACCACCTGCAGCCTGCTGGGTTGATCCGGAGCCCGCAGTCGTGGCTGAGCCCTGGGCCGGGGGTGGACGCTGGCCCTGCGGAAGTCCCAGGCCCTGGACAGTACAGGTCTTGCATTGGCTTCAATGAGGATATTTCAATCTGTGGCTTGATATTTCTGTTGTCAGCATCAGGAAGTTCTGGTCATTTCTTCAAGTGCTGCTTCTGCCCTGTTCTGTCCCCCAACACGTGTTTGACGTATAATGTGTCCACGGTCCTGTGTGTCTCCCACGTTCTTATCTGTATCTTCTGTCCCTGTTCCAATTTCTGCTTCAGAGGAGTTGTCTTCCCGGCCTCCCGTGTGTCTGGAAAATGAAGGAGGCTTGAAAGACAGAGATGAGACTCCAGTGGGTCAGGCTGGCCGCCGAGGAGGCTGATCTCCCAAGGAGCCGAGCGCCGCTCGTTGGCACGTGTGGCAGCCAGAGGCCTCCGCCAGGAACCTGCAGTCCTGCCAGTGAGGCAGCGGCGAGGGGGTGCTGAGGGCACCAGGACGGAACGGGAGGAAACCAAACATGTAGAAGCAGGAGGAGATAGGGCGACGTGATGTGTGGGGCCGCTTGCGAAATCCGATCCAGGGAACAGATGTGAGAAGACTGTGCCAGGAATGGGGTGTAGAGCAAATGGACCCTTGGGAACCCTAGTATTTTTAGAAGGTGAAAGGTTAAGGGACCCTCAGTCCCAGAAAAGAGGCTTTGCTTTAAAAAATAGCTCAGGAGGGGCACCTGGCTTATCAGTCGGAGGACACGTGACTCTCAGTCTTGGGGTCGTGGGTTCAATTGCCACGTTGGGTGTGGAGTCTATTTAAAAAAAAAAAAAAGACTTGACCTCAGGAAGGGGCAGGGGCACTGTGGGACTCCTGTGTCACCCGTGGTGTGCTTCAGTGACCACGTGATGCCACTTGTCCGTGTGTGGTTCTGCTGGTGATCACGGATTCCAAAAGTGAAAAAAGTGAATAATGTCAGTAAAGAAATATATCGAGGAAGAGAGAAGGCCACAGAGGTGTATCCTATCGGAAGACAGGGTGGCGAGGGTGGAGGTGTGCCGCGCAGGCTGCCGTGACTCGGACCCGCACGGAAGGGGCAGGGGCACCCACATTCCTGTGTCTTAGAAGATGTGTCACGAAAGCGGGGCCCCGGAACAGTGCCTGGCGCGGCCTGTCGTCCGTAGCAATCTGTTCGCCCGCGGCTGTTGCGCAGAAGCCCCCACGAGCCTTGCCCCGTAGAGGGGGCCGGGTTTCTGGGCGCCCAGGCCAGAGTCGCCAGAAACCTGTGCTTCCTCCTCCCGCTCGGGGCCCCTCTCGCCACGCGTCCTTACCGATGGCGCCGCCTTCGCCTTCGGATGGTGTTTGTTCTTCCTCAGGGAGGAAGGCCTGGGCTGGGGGCCGGGAAGCTGGCCCAGGGCTCCCCGGTCTCCGGGGAGAGCCGTCTACTTGCCCCGCGTTTCTTGACGGCAGAAGCTCTGTTCTCGAGCGAAGCGCCAGCAGCCTTCCTGGCGGAGCTGGCCGGGCCGCGGGCTGCAGCACTGGTTCCGGGGCTGGTCGTCTTCCTTGCGGGCAGGCCGCGTGGGCCAGGCGGGCCGATCGTGGGTCACGGCACGGAGGGCAGTGCCATCCTGGGCCTTGTGCTTCCCCCTCCACGAGGCTCTGCAATGGCCTGAAGCTCGCCGGGTGGTGGCGGGGGACCGGGAGCTCCTGAGGCCAAGGTCAGGGCGGCCAGGCTGGCTGCAGTGGGGAGCCCATCAGCTGGCAGCACATCGGGCCTGGCGCTGGGCAAGCTCCCCGGGGAGCTTGGAGGGCCACAGGAGCCGCTGAAGGCCTTCTCTGCAGAATGTTCTTTTGGTGATTTAATGACACGTCCTTGCCCTTGGAAAGCTTCGGCCCTGCCTGGTGGCCTAGAAATGGCCAGGGAAGGGTTTGACATAGCATCTGGGGGAGAAGAGGGGCAGGGGAGCTGGTGGGCCGCCTCTGCTCGCAGTGGCCAGGCTGGCTAACCCTGGGCTTGTCTTTGGACTTGATGCAGGCAGAGAAAAGTCTAGAAGCAGAGAGACCGTGGTGCAGGTTACTCTTGTTTGAAAGTTAACCTTGCTTGTTATCACTTAGTTTGCAAAGTCAGATACGGTGCTGGGTGGGGTGAGGTGGGCAGGCAGCAGGGGAGTTAATGTTTAATTGGCATGGCTGCTCTCCGCTCCCTGCCCAGGGCCCCCCAGAGCCGGTTGGCAGGATAAACAGGCCCTGGCACCCGTGTCTGGGTGGGCGTGAGGGCCATTTCTGGGTGCTTGGCTCCTTTCTGTGGCTTCCAGAGCTCGGCTCATCCTGCGCTGCCCTGTGCTGTGTGCATGAGCGCCTGAAGCATCGCCAGCCCCAGCCGGGCCGGGGGCGGGGGTGGCGCTGTGTGAGGGCAAAGTACACACTGGTTTTGAAGACTCCATACAAAACCAAAACAGAACAGTGAAACACCTCTGATAAGTCTTAAACACAAGAGGACTTCCTGATAATATTTTGGATGTATTATGTTAGATAAAATACACAACATGCATTCACTTCCCACACTTCCTTTTGTCTTTTTGTCTTTTTTTTTTTAACGTGGCTACTAGAAAATTTAACCTTGTGCACATGGCTGGCCTTGTACTTCTTTTGGGCAGCCCAGTTCCAACCATCTTGAACAGAATTAGTGACGGTAACAGCAAGCACCGGAGCGCTGCCGGTGCCTGGCCCTACTGGGAGCTCTCGCCCCGACCCGTGGGCTTCCAGCTGGTGACCCGGTGGCTAGGATGGTCACTAAGCACATTGTAAGGTTAGGTTACCTTGAAAATTGTTGTTCACTTTTACCACTTATTTGCTATTATTTTTTTGTTAAATAACATTTTCAATAAATGCAGTAATATTTTTCATAACAGTAATACATGATCATTGTGCAAACCTTGGAAAACACAGAAGCACATGCTGGTTTTCTCACCCGCTGAACAGGGTGCCCGGGGTCAGCTCACCCCTCTGGGTGTGGGGGCTGCTGTGCCGCCCGCCTCCCTGGCCCACAGACCATCACTGGGCTGTGTCTATGCCGGGAAACCGCGTCACACTTGTGCGCTTTCTAGCCTCTTCACGGGTCTCACAAGCAGGGGTGGGGTGGGGGACGCCTTTTCCCACAGGCGCCCACCTGGAGCCAGACATCTGAAATCAGCGCCTGTGTACCTCCTTCCTTTTGTCCCTTTTCAGAAGGTCTGGACTGTCAGCGAGGGTCCCCGGGAGCTAAGGCGGGGCCACATGGGGCCGTTCTGGGCCTCGTGGATGTGGGGGTGGTGGGCAGGCCCTGCACCTGTGCCCAGTGCCTCGTCTCCTTGCAGGTCTGGCCGTGGGGCTAGGCTTTGGGGCCCTGGCCGAAGTAGCCAAGAAGAGCCTCCGCCCAGAGGACCCTTCAGGTGAGCTGGGCCCTGGGAGGTGGGCCAGTCAGCTCCCAGCACCCCCGCCCCCAACCCCGTTCTGGAGTGTTGACCACCTCCCCCACCCAGGGGCCGCCTCCTGCCCCATGTTCCACGTATATGGTGCCCCCGTGTCTGCTGAGGCCTCAAGGCTGCTCTGCTTGGCCCTTCCTGGCTCCTCTGGTGGTGGGCACACCCACCCACTTCCTGTTGGAGCCTCTGTTTTGGTCCTGCCTCTGCCCTGCTCGTGGGGCTGTCGGGGTGCAGGGCTCCCCATGGGGCTGTGGGTGAGGGATGTTTGTGCTACTGGCACAGACCCTTCAAGCCCTGCTGCCCTGGCCCAGACACCCACAGCGGCCCCTTCTCTTGCCCTGGACCCTCTGTCTCCGAGGTGAAGATCACGACTCCTCTGTCCCCTGCCTTCCTGGGCCCATGAGGTCCCAGCCGTCAGTCCCCTAGTTGGGGTGGCCTGGTCGGGGGTGTACTTCATGGAGAATGTTCTGCAGACTGGTGGTTTTCGTGACACTGGGTCTGGGGGCCCCTGGATGTCCTCCCACCGACCTGTCTGGGCTGGGGCCCTGGGGGCATCGAGAGCAGGGCTGGTAGAGGCCTCTGCTTGGTGGATTTCCCAAATATTTGAAGATCTAAGCTGGGTGCCCCCGGCCATTGAGGGGGCATCAGCTCCTTCCTTTTTCTGTGGGGACCCAGGGACGCCCACTGTGCTATTGCACTGTGGCCCCCGAAAGTCCAGGGCTGGGCTCCACTGGGGGCTGCGAGGGAGCCTTCTGGACACCTGGATGGCCCTGCTTCACCTGCAAGAACCCCCTGTGGGGATGAGGGGCCTCCTGGAGGGAGGGGCGCACGGGGCACACCGAGCGTCCTTGGAAGGAGCCGGAGGACAGAGAGGGTTTAGTGAGGGTATTTTTAGTGTTGGCACCGAGATACTTTGGGAAGCGAAGATGGGCTCTCTCTGGAATGAGAAGCCAGTGTTCTCTGGGCACAGCCCCCTCCTGTCCCCCTGGAAGCTGGCTGCTCTCCGGCCCACCTCCGCCAAGCAGAGAACTGGCTCCAGGGTTACAGCTGGTGACCTTCGTCAGGGAAGTGGGGACCCTGACTGGGGGTCAGGGGGCTTAGAGAGCATGGCCTGAGAGCTGCTGGGTGACCTGGGCAGTCCCGAGGGGGCTCCGGAGCCCCTGGCCAGCAAGGCCCGGTCTGCCCCAGCAGGGCCTCCCGTGAGTGGGGGGCCTGCCCGCCGTGGCCTGGCTTCCCCAGACCGCTCTCAGAACCGGCCATGCCTGGGCTGTGGGGGTGCTGTCTGGAAGGCCTGGGAGGACTGAGCACGGTCCCCAGATCTCAGGAGCGCCCCAGGCAGGGGCTGTGTGCTGAGGGCCAGCAGCCTCCCCGCCAGCCTTCTCCTCCTCCCCGCTTTTCCACAGTGGATTCGCGGCTGCTCTCAGGGGCTTCTCATCTGCAGACTGAACGTCCCCGGAGCCTCAATCCCCGTGTCCCTCCTGCCCCCCCGCCCTCTCCCACCCCCCTCACCTGTGCCTTTCCCTCCGTGAGGACTTGGCTCCCCCGTGGAGCGCTGGGCCAGGCCGGTGGTGATGGGGCCTGAGGACAGTGCCTGGCACCATGGGGACAGTGTGGGGACAGATCTGACTGGGCTCACAGGACAGAGCGCAGGGAGAGCAGTGGGTGTCCCGGGCTGGAGCAGCTGGGGTGGACAGGGGCAGCGTCCCGAGCAGGTGAGGAGAAAGCCCTGCTCCGGCCTCTCCCTACTTCAGAACAAGGGGACTTGGTGTTTGGGCTGCGCTGGGGTTGGGGTGGGAGGATGGGGTCAGCAGGCCCTGATGCCCTGCAGCCCTCCCCCCACCGCCGCCTGCCAGCTCCTTGCCCTTTCACCTGCCACCTGCCACCCCTGCTCGTGCCAGTCGGAGGTCATTTGCACCCAGGGCCTCCTGGGTGGAGGGAGGGGTACACCACCACTGCGCTGCCCTGGACCCTGTGCTTCCCTCCCCGGAGGACTGTACCCTCTGCAGCCAGCTGCCCATTGTCCCCTACCTGGGTGGGAGGGACAGTGACAGTCGTCCTCACGTTGGTCCCTCTGTCCTCGTACCCCTGCCTCTGAGCAGCTGAGCATGGCCTTCAGTGCTACCCCCAGCAGGCCCCAGGGACCACTACGGAGGGAGGGAGGGGCTCTGTGTGTGTGTGCATATGTGTGTGTGGGTGTGGGCATGTCTGCGTGCCTGTGAGCATGTGTGTGTGCATGTCCGTGTGCATGTGCCTGTGTGCGTGTACCTGTGTGCATGTGTGTATATGCATGTGTGTCTGTATGTGCGTGTCTGTGCATGTGCGTGTATGTGCATGTGTGTGTGTGTGCATGGGTGGGTTCCAGAATCAGGCCTGGGGAGAGCTGGGTGCCCGGGAGGCCCTTCCACAGCACCAGGCAGGGTGTCAGCACCATGCTGGTTTCTAGGAAGTTCGGGAGGCCGGAGCCCGTGTGTGGCCCCGACATTCCGTACTGTCCCTGTCTTCATGAGGCGTGGAGCCCCGGGAGGCACCCCCAGGCCCGCAGGCCCACCTCATCCTCCTCGGGCTGCTTGGCCAGGCCAGGTTGGGTCGGATGAGGTGTGTGGACACCCGAGAGGGGCCGGTGGGTGCGCACTGACCTGGCTCCTGCCTGCAGGGAAGAAAGCTGTGCTGGATTCCAGCCCCTTCCTGTCTGAGGCCAACGCGGAGCGCATCGTGCGCACGTTGTGCAAGGTGCGCGGGGCGGCGCTCAAGCTGGGCCAGATGCTGAGCATCCAGGGTAAGTGGGCACCGGGGGGCGGGGGCATGGCGCTTTGATCCCCCTCGGGAGGGGACGGGGGTGTGTCCCCACCACTGGGCCCTCTTGCTGGAGTCCTGGCTGTTAACCAGCCGGATGTTTAAGAACATCTGAAGTAGGAGCCTGTGCTCCTGTTTCTCGCCTCGTGGGTTGTCCTGACCTCTCACAAGTTGGTGAGGGTCCCCCTGCTGCTGCGTGTGTGGGTTGGAGGTGCTGGTGGGGGAGGTCGCGGGCTTGCCCCCGCAGGACCTGGGGTATGCGGGCACATGGGCCCCAGATCAGGGCCACGGTGGGAGGGGGGTGCCCCCAAGGCCTGGCTCCTGCGAGGGGAGTTTGAAGACAAGGCCCCTCCTGGCACCGCAGGGCTCACCGGGGGCGTGAGCTGGGAGTTAACCCCCTGGCCAGTGGGGTGCCTCCACAGCCCTTCTGTGGGCCAGCCCCGAGTCCAGGACACCCTGTGTGGTGGCCCTTCACGAGGACAGTGTCAGAGATGTGCACCGGGCTCTGCGCAGGAGGAGCGTCCTCTGTGGTCCTGGACACACAGACATGTAGAATGTTCAGGACGCCCACACCGGGAGAAACCACCGTGAGGAAAGCAGGCTGCAGCGGCCTCTGCGCAGCGTGACCACAGCTGTAGGGTCAGAGGGAAAAGGAATAGTTCTCTGTAGGGGCCAGGCTCTGTATTTTTGATACCTTATTTCACTTTACTTCCAAAATTTGCTTGTTTTATAATTCTGAAAAGCGTCTATTATTTCTAAGAAGCCGCCCTCTCAGGTCGCTGGGTGAGCTAGCGAGCCCACCTGCTGCTGTGCAGGGGCCCTCAGGCTGCACGGACGCCCCCTGCGCCCCGGGTGCCACTGTCTCGTGCCTGTGTCGGCCGCAGTGCCTGGGTGCGTGCCCCCCTGGGGCCTCCCTGGGCCTCCCTGGGGCTCCGTCCACGGTCCATGGCCTTGGGGGCCGGTATACTGGGTGGGGAGAGGCTCCTGGCCGCACGGGGGAGTTGGGGGGCTGCAGTGTGGCCTCGGTTGGTGCATGGAGCAGCGCGTCTGCCTCCATCCCGGGGCCACCCCACAGTGGGGCTGAGGGGGCTGCGCTGCCCCTGCCCCACGCTCCTGCCCTTTGAGGGGTGAGGCCTCTGCTCTGTGCCTTCTGGTGCCTTCTAGATGATGCTTTCATCAACCCCCATCTGGCCAAGATCTTCGAGCGGGTGAGGCAGAGCGCAGACTTCATGCCGCTGAAGCAGATGACTGTGAGCAGGCGGTGCTGGTGATGGGGGGGGCGCGGTGTCTGGGTCCTTGGCCGTCCCCCCACCCTTGGGGGTCAACTGCAGTAGCCTGAGGGGGACAGCCTGGGGGTGCTTGTCAGGGTGTCCCTGGGGTGGGCTGTGCTCACGGCCCCTCCCTCACCTCTCCTGCCAGAAAACTCTCAACAACGACCTGGGTCCCGGCTGGCGGGACAAGCTGGAGTACTTCGAGGAGCGGCCCTTCGCCGCGGCGTCCATCGGCCAGGTACACCTGGCTCGCATGAAGGGCGGCCGCGAGGTGGCCATGAAGATCCAGGTAGGCGCCCGGTGTATGCGGCCATCCTCGGGGGCCCTGCAGTGTTGGGGCGTCCGCACCCCCCACCCCTGTGTGCCCCCGCTCCGGGGTGGGGCCTGGGTCTTAGCATTTCCGTCCCCGGCACCTGGTCAGCACTGGGCACTGGGCAGTACACACTGAGAGTGACTTCTGGTGGCACAGCCTCCCTGCAGACTTGGTTTGGGCTGGTGAGGCGGGGAGGGGACAGGTCAGTGTCTGTCAGGGGGGTGGGGCCCTGACTGGGGAGGTTGGGGGAGGCACAGTGGCATGAGGGCCGCTGGTGGGGCCTGGGCGTCCTGGCGCATCATAGGTCCCATCTTTCACTCACCCTAGGCATGGGGTCTGGGTGGGCCTCGGCTGGGAGAGCGGGGCTCCCTAGCGGGGCCCTGCCTGGGACCCCTCTGCTTCCCCGCAGTACCCTGGTGTAGCCCAGAGCATCAACAGTGACGTCAACAATCTCATGGCCGTGCTGAACATGAGCAACATGCTTCCTGAAGGTCAGGGGCAGGCCCGCAGGATGGACTCTGGGGATCCGAGGGGGCCACCTTGGGGAGCCCTCAGCCCCCACTGACCCCCTGCTCCCCGGCGCAGGCCTGTTCCCTGAGCACCTGATTGACGTGCTGAGGCGGGAGCTGGCCCTGGAGTGTGACTACCAACGGGAGGCCGCCTGCGCCAAGAAGTTCAGGTGGGGCTCATGGCTGGGGGCTCCCGTGGGGGACACAGGTGACAAGCTTGAGGCAGCCTCCAGGCTGGGGTGAAGGCCCCTGTGGCTCTGAGGGGCAGGTGGCTGTAGTTGGGACCTGGGGTCACTGCCACACCCTGCCTGGCTCCGTTCCTCAGTGCCCATCTTGGGGGTGAGGGTGGGAGGCTCTGGCATCAGGATGTGACCCCCCCAACCCACCCTCAGGGAGCTGCTGAAGGACCATCCCTTCTTCTATGTGCCCGAGATCGTGGACGAGCTCTGCAGCCCCCATGTGCTGACCACAGAGCTGGTATCAGGCTTCCCCCTAGACCAGGCCGAGGGGCTGAGCCAGGAGATCCGGAACGAGGTGTGTGTCACAGTGGCCGTGTCACCGTGAGGGACACGGTGGGGAGGGAGGGAGGGGTCACCGGGGGCTCTCAGGTCCCCCTGCTGGGGACACTCAGCATCGGGAGTCCTGATGTGTGCAATGGGGGAGGGCGGCTGGAGGGGGAGGACGGGAGGTGGCTCCCTGGGCCCCAGACTGGGCCTGGTGCCACCATGTCCCCCCCTGCCCCCCCCAGATCTGCTATAACATCCTAGTCCTGTGCCTGAGGGAGCTGTTTGAGTTCCACTTCATGCAGACAGACCCCAACTGGTCCAACTTTTTCTATGACCCTCAGCAGCACAAGGTGAGCCCTGGGCACCTCCCTGGGGGCCCCTGAGGTTGGGGTCTGGCCCTGCTGTAGCAGGTAAACCTCCCCCGTGTTGCTTGTTCCAGGTGGCTCTTCTGGACTTTGGGGCGACTCGGGAATATGACCGGTCCTTCACGGACCTCTACATCCAGGTCAGCAGGGGCCAGGGGTGCTTAGAGGCTGGGAAGGGGGCGAGAGACGGGTTTGCTGTCCTCCTGCATGGTGTCTGGTGTCCACTGGAGGACAAAGCCCGGTGGGCTCCCAGGCCAGGAGCTTGGAGGGAGTGTGGGGGGTGCCTCCTCTGTGCCACTCACTGCCTCTCCCATGTGCCCAGATCATCAGGGCAGCTGCCGACAGAGACAGGGAGGCGGTGCTAAGGAAGTCCATAGAGATGAAGTTCCTCACTGGCTATGAGGTCAAGGTCAGCGGCCCATGGCTTCCGGGGCTCCGTGGGACTTCGCACGGGGAGGGTGGGCAGCAGCTGCTTTCCCCAAACCCTGACTTGTGAATGGATGAGAGGTGTTGGTGTCCTTGAGGACTCCCCCTGGCCCAGCCCCACCTCCCCCCCAACCCCACCCTACCCACCATTCATCAGTCTCCTTAATAATCACACACCCCCTTAACCTCCCCTCGCCTTCACCACCACTCAGTGGGAGAGCTCCATGCCCGGGTAACCCCCCCCACCCCTTGCCACGCCCCGCAGGCCATGGAGGACGCCCACCTGGATGCCATCCTCATCCTGGGGGAGGCCTTTGCCTCGGAGGAGCCCTTTGACTTTGGCACGCAGAGTACCACTGAGAAGATCCACAACCTGATCCCCATCATGCTGAAGCACCGGCTCGTCCCGCCCCCTGAGGAGACCTACTCCCTGCACAGAAAGATGGGGGGCTCCTTCCTCATCTGCTCCAAGCTGAAGGCCCGCTTCCCCTGCAAGTCCATGTTCGAGGAGGCTTACAGCAACTACTGCAAGCAGCGGGCTGAGCAGCAGTAGCTGGGCTGCCCCCTGGGGTCCTGGGCGCCCCCGCAACCGTCCCTGGCGCCCGGACCCTCCCAGCTGTCCCCGGCACCCCAACCTCCCACAGCCAGACTGCCGTCTCAGCCCTGGCTCCTCTGGGGTCTGCTCCGTGTGCGCTTAGCCTCTGAAATGAGTGAAGACAGCAGGTTTCCCCCTTTTCCTTGTAATGGTGGTTCTCCTCCTGGGAACGTGAGGAGCCCTTGGATTCCCTGCCACCAGAATTAGAGAAGCCCCTTTAGATTTTACCGAATGTTCGTAGAGGGTAAGGCTTGCGTGTCTCTGGGATGAGGTGTGTGTTTCCTCTGCCTGTGCTCCGAGCCGTGCCGGCAAGTATGCTTCCCCATGTGAGGCCTGGCCTGCTCGCTGGCTGGGCTCAATGCTCTGGACAGTGGAAGTTTCTGGAGATCTGCGGCCGCCCCTGGGAGGGGTGAGGAGCCAGAGATCGGTGTGCAGGGCCCCTCTTTCCTGCTCCAGGGCGGGGGCTTTTGTGGAAGGAGGTGAATGTGCAGATGTCACCTGTTTAGACCCGAGGGGTCACCACAGGCTGTTCATTTTTGTACAATTCTTGTAATTGTTTGATTTGTTTCAATATTAAAAAACCTAAAACCCACTCTCCTAGAATTGTGGTGTGACTTCTACTCGTAAAGGGCACTGGGCTGATTGTGACCTGCTTGAGACCGGTGTCACACCCCAGGTTGTTGGGCCCAGATTGATCCCTGGTGGGGAGGGGAGGGCTGGGGGGGGGAGGCACCCACCCCATCACATGCACGGAAGAGCTAGCTGGGACGGTGGTGACCCCTGCCAACAGGGTCTGCCCACCTGCATCTGAGGGGACAGCCATGCTGAGGGACAACACCCCCTGGGCTGTGGCTTTTCCCAAGGCAAGCTGAATCCTCTGCCTGGGCATTTGTGAGCATTGCCGTGGGGCCTTCACAGCTGGCATCCCCCCAGTGGGTGTGCAGCAGGCAGTGATGAACACAGGGAGACGGCTCCATGACAGAATAGGGGTTGGGCTGGTCTCAGTGACAGCAGCTGGGAGCCTGGCACCGGAGCTGTCGAGGCTCTTTTGGAGGCTGTTGCATTTTTGACTGAGGTTGTGTGTTTATAAAGGAGTGCCTTCTGTGGCCGTCAGGGCAGGCACGTATGGGGCAGGCTCAGAGCCCACGGGATGATGGGCAGGCCGCCAGGGACCCAGGTCTGGAATGAGACCAGACACGCAGCCCGAGCTCCCCTTCCACTACTCAAGGGCTGGCAGACTGCAATTTGTGGCCATGTGGGGCCCTCTGTCTACGGGCAAGTCATCTGGGGACACAGTGGCCACGTAAGCCCGCAGAGCCGACCCTCCCACCGGCCTCTTACAGAAAGCCTGGAGCTCCCCCAGAGCATAACGCCCCTTGGGTGAGACAGAGGGTCAGATGTGGCAACACCCAGGATCTGCCAGGGACATCAGCTGCTGTCTGCTGCATGTGAACAGGACCGGGGGCGGGGGATTGAGGGGCTTCAGATTTCCTTAGTAAGGCCCTGAGGCTGCCTGGTGTCCCCAGATGTGCCATTCTAACCAACTCAGGATCACAAGCACAGCGGACACACCAGGCAGCCCCCAGGTCTGTACAGTCAGAAGTGACAACTGGGGCGGAAACCCGGCCGCACAGGGAGTCCCAGAGTGGCAGGTGCATGCGGAGGGGGCCACAGAGGCCGCCGACAGGCCTGGCCTCTTTCACAGCCACCCTTACCTGAGCTACAGGGCGAACTTGCAAAGTCCCTGGTTAAACTAATCCCGCATCCTTCTGCAGGCTAAGGAGCACGCTGGGATGAGGACGGGGACGACAGGAGGCAGGATCTAGCAAGATGAGGAGTCAGTCACCTTTCCTCCATCGCTCAGACCTTGCAATCAGGGAAAGAAAGACAAGACCGTCAGGTCTAACAGTTCCCTGTTTTATTGCAATACATCAAATTCTGGTTAATATTAAGTGATACCAACATAAAATATTGGTGAGGAGTCTTGTTACATTTTTGACTATCCCACCTTAAATATTTCTGTGCAAAAGAATCCACACCATTGTCTGGTAGCAGAGAATTGCTTATAAACCTCTCTAAGACATTGAGGGTATAAAACCAAACAAAAGTCAATAAAGAGGAGAGGCCAAAGCATCTTTTTCCCTTCCATACACACATTTGTCAGCATTATATTCTAAACAAAAAAATGATTACACCTAGGCCATGCAAAACTGTACAATAATATTACAATGAGAAAAAACCCTAAAAATTTATAAAATAAATGATATTACACTATCAAATAAAAAGGCAGGTCATTTTGTTTTCATGAAATTTCCAGGTTTGTTGTTCAGCGGCCCTCATAAGTGACGTGGCTCCTGTGTGTGGCGATTGTCCTCCCTGGGAAGGAGGGCGGGGCCGGCCTGCGCCAAGGGGTGGACGGCGCCCGTGCAAGCCAGCCCTCCTCTCCAGCAGGACTCTGCAGAGGATCTCACTTGAGTGATCATTAAAGTCCTAACAAGGAAAGAGGCCTGACGGGTTCAGTGGAATGTCCCGCAGCTCACCTGTACGACTTGGGCCGGGCAGGGAGCCAGGGGCGCAGGGCCCCGTGGACCCGGGCAGCGGCCAGGTCCGACCACTGCCGAGCGTGCCGCCCCGGCCAAAGCCGGGATGGGGAGCTTTCAGGGTCCCGCTCAGCCGGGAGGCCACAGGGCTCGTGACCACCACTACGGGCTGACACGTGGCCCTACTGGGCTGCTTGGGATGTCTGCCTGCGCCCCCTCCGGCTCTTCTAGGCAGATACCGGAGAGTCGGTTTAAATGCAACCTGTCTTCCACAGAAATAGATGTGGCCACTAAGTAACAAAATGACATGACTCTAACCATATGGAAGGCAGAGAGGCCGAGAGCCAGCCAGGAATGACAGGCTGTCGCTGTCAACAGAACGGGGATTTCATATTCGTCCCAGAAGCCTGGGGACAAGAAGCGTGGGGGCCTGCGCATCTCCCGCTCCGAGCCTTCAAACTGTGCTCCCGGAAACGGGCCTGCCTGGCTGAAGGGGGAGCGTGTGCCCGGAACTACAAACGGGAAGTCTACTAATCGTTTGACAAGGAGGAAGGCTTTTGTTTTTGGCAAAAGGAAAGAGATCTGTATATGCTGGATGATTTTTCTATACCCAAAGCACACAAGATTAAATTAGAATTCCAGGATAGACAACAAATTGGCTGGACATAGCACCAAAATACCAATACATACAGACTATTCCAGAAATGCCCCACTGATCTGTCCTTCCTACTGTGAAATATGTTCCTGCTGCCGTATGCATTTTTCAAAGGTCTTGCAAGAGAACAAAGGAGGGCTTCAGGCAGCAGTCCTTCCTCCTGAGCCCTCTGAATGGTCCCTCTGTTTCCCTGGATCCCTTCCTGTCTTCTCAGATCCTTCTTCTCGGAAGCTTCTGAGGGTAACTACTTCATATCTGCGTGTGGGGTAAGCCCTGAAGGATCATTATCTCAGGAAGACCCGCCCCCCTAAACTATCACCTGTGGCAGGCACCTGTTTCCCCCTGTTCCCAACAGGACAGCTGTTGGAACTTGTTCTGCTCAGAACTGACCTACACGGCCTCAGATTGCTGAGGGAAGACGCGGAAGTGCCAGGGTGCAGGTCCCCGGGTCACCACTGCCTCCAGGGTCTCTCTCCTCTGCCCTGTGGTGACTCCCTGAACTGCTGTCCAGACCGCAGGGAGGGTGACACTTTGACCCTAAAAGCATCCTTTACAAAATAAGCACCTACAGGCCACACCAATTCACGTAGTTGTCGAAGCTACAAACTAATGCCGTAGTGCGGAGTCCTGTGACCCCTGGCCCGGGAGGCCGGGGAGGGAAGTGAGAGCCAAGGGAGGGTCGGGAGGGTGGGAGGCAGCCACTGGCTGGGGGCCTCTGTCCTTGCTGGGAAGTGCTGAGTTCCCAGGGCAACTGGGTCCCAGGGCAGGAACCACTCATGGCCTGGTCCTTGACACAGGGATGTCCAGGGGTATTTCACATGACACGTCTTTCCCCGCAGCAAAAGATTTAGAGAGGAGAACTGTGTGGTGGCTCGTGCCCTGTGTGCAGCAAACCGTCAGCAGTCTGGGCGCGGTGGCCTCCACTGGGCCTCTGTTCCCTCACCGAGCATCGGGCACGTCTCAGAGCAGCGGCAGCCTGGACCGGGTCCCAGCTCCGCAGAGGACTATGTGCCACGGGGGTCACGGTGCTCGGGAACTGCAGTTTAAAAAGAGGAGGAAATCTCACTGCCGGTTCTAGGAAAAATTTAGATAAAAAGTAAGAGAGCCAGATTCTCTTCACTTCCATGAGATAATTTTATTTCTTTCTCTGCTCATGTGCTTAACTGATGAACTACTCGGGAAGATCCGAAGCCCCTGGGGCTGTGCGTTCGCCTCCTGGGTGGTTCGAACAGCAGCAGCTCCACCAGGCGCCCGGACCGTAGTGCCAGGGCCAGGGCCACGGCTGCACCTGCCACGGCCCCACCTGCCCGGCTCTAGGAGCAGTTCTGTTCTCCCCCAGGGGTGGGAAAGCATATTTGGTTAAGGCTGTTCAAGTTCTTGCATGTCAGGTTTTCTATTATTTGGTAATTAAACTCTCAGGCTTCCCCAAGGAGCCCGGCCAGGGATGGGAGGGCGGGGGGAAGCGGGCTTAGCCCAGAGGAAAGCACTTCCAGGAACCTGGGTAAGGACCCTCGGAGGCTGTGCCATCCCTTGCGTGCTTTCAGTGGAAGGACTCGGGAGGTGACAAGACTGCATTTCTACATTCTTCTGCAGAAGATACCAAAATACAATAAAAACCGAGGAGTGTGGTTTGAATTCTATTGCTAGTGAAAGACGTGGAAGTGTTTTTTGCTGCCACTGAGGCGGCTTCCAGGGTTAAGCTTTGAGCGCAGGCTGCAGCCCAGAGCGGCCAGACGGGCTTTCAGAATGTCTTCCTGAAGCCCCCGGGGGACTGTGGCCCGACCACAGGGAACTGTCTTGTCTCCCTCTCCGGCTACCAATGTCTACGAACGTCTACGAACATCAGCGTGAGGCCTTCCTACCCTTGAAATCACTTAGCTGGAAAACAGACAAGAAACAACACATTTCTTTAAATTAAATGATCTCTCTCTTATATAGGAATCCATCTTTGTTGAATACAAGATGCTTTTTACTATGTACATTCAGTATTTAACCTCTACATTTGTGTACTTAAACTCTGTATTGTAGTAAAATATGCACTGTTGTAGTGGATAAGGATTTACTGGCAACAATCAGGTCGACTGGCTGTGGGTGCAGGGGGCGCGGGGGGGAAGGGAGGGCAGGCGGCTGGGTGCAGAGCCCGGCGGGCAGTGGGGATGACGGGACGACTCTGCAGTGGGAACAGATCTGCCGGGCCTCCGTCTACTTGAGCTACCTTTGGGGAGGGGACACGATGATGGGAAGCAACTCTAAGTGTAGGAAATGGAATCAATAGTCCTCGAAGCTGCTCAGTGAGTCTGCCTTTAGGGCTGTTGCTGTTAAGTGGAGGGAACATGGTGGGGGCAGAGGGGGCGTGGGGGGAGGGCAACACAGAGTGGGGCAGGGGCTGCAAGAACTATGTCACTGTCCCGAGCCCCCACTCTGCTCCTGCAGCAGGCCCTGGACCTTCTGGGCAGGGGTAGGGGACTGACGTGGAGACAGGGCAGCAGAAGGGGCTGAGAGGGAGGAGCCGGAGCCGGTCAGGGTCACGGGTCCCAGGTCCCACGGTCGGTGCTCTCCAGGGACAGGCTCTTGGTCTTCCGAGGTGACACTGGGCTGGGCGGGCTGCTGAGGTTGGAGCTGTTGGAAGCTGTGGAGTGCCTCGGAGAATCCGAGTCCTGTAGGCCGGAGAAGACAGTAGTGAGAAGCAAAGGACTGGCATGGGCTCAGTGCTGCCCCCCACAGGTGACCTGCAGGCACCTAGAGCAAATAACTGAGTGTGACTGGTCCATGGTCAGTAATGAGTTCCTTTTTTCTGAGCCCAATAAAGGGCATGGAATATGACAAGCGTTCACAGCCCTTCCTGCAGGCCTTTGGAAATGTGGGTCACTTTCACACAAAAGCTATTAGAACATCTCTGCAAAACTGCAGTGTGTAACCTACTGGCCACATCAGGCCTCCCCAAACCTGCCCTCACTGCAGCTGAGGCCATTCTTAAGGTGGTGGCATCACTGCAGTGAGTGTGTGAATCTGTTTAACACAGGACTTCTCCAGACCAGACACAGTTGCTGCCCACACCCCACTCACCTCTCCGTCATAGTCCCTGGCTGGGGCGTCACTTCCCTGGTCCATGCCTCCGGAAGACAAGGAGCCCTCTGATGGGGAGGGCATGGGCTGCCACTTAGCATTATAGCTTCCTCCGGAGAATTCTCTCTTTAATGCACTGCCATTCTGTGCAGATGACCCTATGGGACAGCACTGAGGTCAGACCTCACACAGGTGGACAAGAGAACACCCTGTGCAAGTGTGTTGACCTGGGAGGGGGGGACGGTGAGCCGGTAACCCATGGGGGGCCAGCCGGTGAGGGGCAGCCTTCTTGAGGCCTGTTAAGTGCTGGAGCACCCAGCACCTTACTGCTAAAGGATTTGCATACAGAGTGAGGAACCCGAGAGCATCTCTATCCTGCATCCATCCCGCAGGCCCAGAAGCCTGGGCTACAAAAGGTGAGCTTGAAAATCACACTCTGGTTCAGTGTCAGAGTGGGGGCACCTAAAGGAGGGACCAGCACCATTTGGAGGGAGGAGGATGGAGACAAAACCCTCGGAAATACTGGGGAATTGTTCCTACTTGTTCAAAGCTCTTGGTATTCCTTATTGTTTTAAAAAAGATTTTATGTATTTATTCATGAGAGACATAGAGAGAGGCAGAGACACAGGCAGAGGGAGAAGCAGACTTCCTGCGGGGAGCCGATGTGGGACTTGATCCCAGCATCCTGGTATCACGCCCTCAGCCAAAGGTGACACTCAACCACTGAGCCACCCAGGTGTCCCATTCCTTCTTCTTTAGTTTTTTTCCTAAAAAACATTTTAATCTTGCTGAGCTTCCATATTAAAACCACTTGGACTGAAAAGACTGCTGACTTGTCCATATAAGATACAGATTATGACTGTTTTCACTTGCTGCTGGTTGAAAAATAAATCCCAATCTAGTGGTTTTACATTAAGAATTCTGTAAGAGCATCAAAGACGACTGTGTCAGGCACCTCATGACGATGAAGACACAAAGTCTTCATCAGCCTGGGAATGTGCTCTAGGCCCCCCGCATGTCCAGAGTCACCCCTATCCCGTGTTGGGGAGCTTACAGATGCCCCAGCCTGGACCTGTCGTTGACCCACAGCAGCAGAACCTCAGGCTTCCTTGTTGGAACCTCTCGGGAGGATTGGGGGGGGGAGGCTCCTCCTCCTGCACCCTGGAACCTGCCCCCCCAGCACCCCATTTGCTGCAGGGGTCACTCACTAGCCACTCACTGATCTTTATGATCGCCATGAAGGTGCTTGTCGCTCCTTGGAGGTGGCTCTTCTGGGCCCCTGGGTCACCACCTTCCCAAAGGCTAACTCATCCCAATTCCCTGTTGCTTCAGGGCCACGGAAACTATCCAGTACATTGTTTTTATAAAAGTTTGTTATTCTGAAGAGAACATCCGAAGCACCAGAGGCTTCTGTGGCTCTGCTTATTAACCATGTGACTTCAAGTACCTTCTTTACCTGGGTCTCTGTTTCTACCTGTAGATAATGCCTAATTTCTGCTTTATGGGATTTCTATGGGAACAGCTTAGCCCTGGGTACATGGAAAACCCCAGAAGCAGAAGGCACACAGTGGGGCCTGCACCCCAGGGGCAGAAAGTGCACAGTGGGGCCCACACTCTCAAGAGTGCAAGGTGCACTTTCGCGGGGGGCTCTCTCCAGGCTGCACCTTCTTCTTAACCATCTCCTTGCCTTCATTCGAGTGCCATTTACAGAACACAAGAAATTCATGCCACCTCCGTGATGTACACTTTTTTTAAGAACAAACTTTAGGAATGTTCCTTTCAAAGAAAAGTCACACTGGACCACTCCAATCTTAACACATTAAAGCAAGGCTGCTGTGACAGGTCAGCAGAAGGGGCCTGGGGACAGTCTGAGGACTGTGGTCCCGGCTGAGACTATGTCCTTGGGCACAGCCTCCTCTAAGGAGCACTGGCTGATGGCTCTGGGGCTTGGGCGGCAAGGTCTCTGACTCTGCATGACCTCAGGAGAGGCGAGGCTCCCTTGTGAGTCGGCGGCTGACAGGAGTGGGTCTTCCTCTTCGGGGAGACTGGGACGGAGCCACTTTGCATCGTGAAGCCATCCTGATTCTGGCTCTGAAAGATCTGTGCTTCTGGTTGTGGAGACTGACAACAGGGTTCTCTATTACTTCTTGTGACTCTCGCAGCTGGCTGTCCTTCTGGAACCTTCTGGAAACTTCTCACATGACCTGGACTCTTCTGAAAGCCAGGAGGTGGCACCTGACACAGAAGAAGCCCCTTGGAATTCCTGGGAGGGCCTTCTCACTAAGGATCTCAAGCCGAGCACCCCTGATGGGTTCCTGAGAGGTGGCGGCCCCGGGCCCTTCACAGCCTTCCATTACAGGGCCCATCTTTACCTGCTGTTCAGTAAAACCAAAGCCCTGAAGATGGAAAGTGTTTTCATAAGCTTGATGTGAACTCATGCAGTGGCAAACCTAATCTGAGCTAATTGGAGGCTGACTACAGAGCTTATCTATTTATAGCATGACCAATCATGAATTTGGCTGTATAAATACTGATCTGTTTGTGGGTATTGTCCAGATCTTGCTGGGAATGTAACACATTATACAGCAGATTCCTTTTGTGCGTGTGTGTGTGTGTGTGTATATATATATATATTTGGAGCAGGGATTATACACAACTGTTAATGCTGTAATACTCTCTTTGCATCTCAAATCTTGAAAACTTAGTTATAATGTAAATCCACTATCTATGTAGCCACCATTAATAAAAAGAAAATAAAATGGTTATTACTTTTCCAACTGGCTAGATTTTTCACTGTCAGGGCCCTGCACCCAGGGCAGCGATGCTCTAAGGAGGCAATGACAAAGGGTCAGACGTTGAAGCTGAAAGCCCCATGCATGGGAGCCTCCCCTCTGGAGGCTTACGCCTGCCGGTAGTCTGAGGACTCTACAGTGCACCACAGAGGGGTGGGGTCTCCCCAGAGAAGAGCTTATAAAAATGTTGCCATTTCCATTTACCTGCCTCTCTGTCTACCTGCTCTGGGGGAAGCAACCACCATTGCACAAGGACATTCAGGGACCATAGAGACAGGCCTACATAGTAAGGAACACAGTCCCCAACCACAGCTGCATGAGAGGCTGGCTGGCTCTCGCTCCAGCCACAGCCACGGGGACCCTGACATGAGTCAGCCAGCTCAGCTGCTCCCAGATCCCTGACCCTTAGAAACGGACAGAGATGATCAAGGATCATTGTTTTTCTTTTCTTTTCTTTTTTTTTTTTTTGAGAAGGAGAGAGAGAATCCCAAGCAGGTTCCATCCCATCACCCTGACAACATGACCTGAACTGAAACCAAGAGTCAGCCGCTCAACTGACTGAGCCACCCAGGCACCCCCGATCATTGTTTCGATCTAAGTTTCAGGGTACCACTTTCTGCACGAGAAGTAACTACTATACTAGCCCCCATCTCTGTATCGCCAGGGCCTGGAAGCAACAGGCAGCACAGAGCAGGGTTGACTCCAACGTCTGCTGCAGACACAACAAACTGGATTCACAGCAGGAGACTGCCTCTCAGATATCTACTGTTCAAGGACGGGAGGCAACAGATACGATTTCTGACCGAGGGACTGAATGTGAGCTCGTGCCCCCAGAGACCAGCTGTGGGCACGGTGAGAGGTCTTGTTAAGGTTATGCTTGACACAATTGGAATGCACTTCTGGTGGCACCTTGCACGTACAACCTCCAACCTCTAGGCCGATGTCAAGCTACTTTTGCAAAAGGGACAGAAAAGCAGCCCTTGGCTACAAACAGTCTTCCCCGAGTCAGAAGCAGTGCCGATTGTCTAACAATCTAGCTCGCTGTTTGTAATCCAGGAACTCCCAAAGATCTCAGCGCACTAGAGACATTTCATTGTCATGACCAAATACTGCCTCTCTGCACGCCTCTTATTCTGAGGCTGGCAGCTGCTAGCATCCCTGAACCTTTCCTGGGACAAACAGTACCTTTTGACACCCCCCACGCCCCGGCCCTTGAAGTTGCTCTGACTATAGGGGGACAAGCCCAGTGTGGAGCAGAGTTTTCTCTCTGTGGCCCCTGAGCGCAGGGCTTTGTGTGAAGTAGAAGACCAGCAGTGCCGAGGTTCGGGGTGGAAGGAGAGAAGCTGCCAATAAAGACGGCAAGCGAGCCACCTGAAAGCAGGTGCTCGATTGCATATGACAGTGCCCTGGTGCCCCAGCAGAAGACTTGCTGTCTCCTGGATGGTCACTGGATGAGTGACGAGTGCCATCCTGCTCATGTGTCCCCGGTCTCCTTCCTCATGTCCTGCCAGCCATTCCAGACCCTGGCACCCACTGCTCCCACAGGAAACCGAGGGTCACCTGTTACTCTTCCATCTCCTTCACCTCCCACAACTAATGCCCTGCCAAGCCTCACTGTTTTCACCCTTGAGTGTCTCCCTGTTGCCTTCCCTTCTCCTCCACCGCTGTCCCCCAGGCCCTGTCACTCTTGCTGGCCACTCTGAGCCCCACCAGGAGGCACACTTCCACTCTTGCCCTGTATCCAGTCTCCATTTGGCAGTCGGAGAGGTTTTTTAAAAATGTGAATTGGATAAAGGTCACCCTTCCATGCTTAAATTTTTCAGAGGCTTCCCATTATATTTCTAATAAAAATGCCTCCGCTTGCTCTGCAACTCTCTGTTTGATCTGACCGTTGCCTATACCACTTGTGCTTTATGTTTGGGGTCAGTCCCTGACTACTACACCAGATAGCCACACTGGCCACCTCTGAATCAATCAAAAGTGACTAAAACATGGCATCAACCCTAGGGTAGGCCTGCGACCTTCCTAATGAATCTCAGTGTGAATCACCCCTAATAGCCCCCTGCTTGTTACTCTGTCATGGTGCATCTATCATCACAGATTGAGGTGTTAAGCATCTGTCTCCAGGATGGACCGGGAACTCGAAAAGGACCCCATGATCACTTGCTAAACACAGTGCACCCATGCTTCCTGGCCCCCTACCCAGAAGGCCACCAGAGCATGCATGCATGGACGAGGCCAGAGCAGGGGCACCCAGGGCAGCACTCACTTGCCGAAAGGCCGCTGCTGGCGCTCATGGAGCGGCCGGGCTCAGGGCGGGATTTAGTGATGGATGGAATACTGACTGAGCCGCTGAACACGGTCCGGCTTTCCTGAGGCCGAGGGTTCTGAAAACAAAACACAGAGGAAAACTCTTCAGCCAGAGAGAGTGAGTGATTTTCAGCAGAGATGTCTATTTTTCACTTGCATTTTAGCAAAGAAATGATCTTGACCAGAGTGATACAGAACAAGGAAGAGACTATATAATCCCTCCTGTCCCCAGAAGTACTGAACCCGAATGGAAGCAAACCTCACCCCAGTCAAGGATAAGTGCTCATCCTTGTATGGATTGAGATGGTTATTGGCAAATAAGAATACTCTTTGTTGTGAGAACAGTGAGTAAAAGTTACGTGGTTAGAAGTGACAGCGAAGCTCAGAATTACACGGACATTTGCAGATAATGAGACAAAGCATTTACTACATACTGCGAGATTTTTATTAGGATGACTCCATTAGCTGAAGAGAATGAGCCCACTTGGAGCAAAGAAAATTTAGAGTCTATTTTTCTCCAGCAGATGTTTTACAGTATGATACAGAATGTGCTGTGTGAGCAGCACTGTGGCACAGCTGGCACATCCACAACCGGGGTGAAGCAATCTCACCAGGCAACTCTGGTTTGGAAAGTTTTCTATCACATTATGGAATGGTTTTGGGGCTCCAGGTAGAAAAGTGGGCCACTGGGTACCTTGGAAGTCATACACAGTGAGAGAGGAGGCTACTAGTAAGAGCTATCTGAAGTTGGCTGAGAACCCAAACCTGTGAGACCAGAAAGAGGGTTGGCTGACTCCTGAGAGAAGGTTGTGTCAAAACAACCGTCGGGCCAAGGTTGGCAATCAGGGAAACACGCACTAATACTGCGTGAAGAACTCCAGATCCTACATTCTGAGCAGCCACGCCAGCTGAGTTAGTGGGCTGGTGGGTCGCAGAGCCAACCACTGCCTTTTGGTTCACATATCGAATCTGCAAAGTCCACTTAATTCTTAGTGTGTTATTTGTTCAAAGCAAATGCTTCCCCCCTTTTTTTTCCTCTAAGAAAATAAAACGATCAAAACTGAAACAGCACCAGCATTTTAACATTCAGGGTAGGGAAGCAACCCTCTAAGACACAGTGACAGGCAAACAGTGCAGCAAAGAAAAGATCAAAAGAGATGGGAAGATCAGTTTCAACCTTCCAGTTCTTATTGTTTCTGCTGTAAACCATAAGATACCTGGGGCGGGGGGGCGTCCTTTCCTATAGAACAAACCTAGCCTAGAATAAATGGCCTAAATGAAGTCTGTAAAAATATACCAGCTGTGCAGTAATCAAAGACTACACACAGAAGAAATATTTTGTGAGAAAAAACCCACAATGGAACAGTTTACCATTCATTCAGCTGGAGTTTGACGTCAGTCTAAAGTGACAGGAAACCAGCTTTGCTGGGCTCTTTTGGGCGCAAATACATTTCAGATCAGGGGAAAACTTTGACGACAGTGTTTTTACTTGCAGAGGAATGACTTACAGGACATCTCTGTCCTCTTTCATTGGAAAAATTCTTGACCGATTAATTTAGACAATAGTCCTCTGGAATGCACTCCCTGCAATGTTACCAGGCAAACTTAGGCTTGTTTTTATCATCGTTCATCTTATTTTGTTAAATAAGATGTTTAAATGACATTATGGTTTAATGTCAATGACTTTTCAAACATAATTTAGGGTAATTTCATAATACAAACAAAAACACAAAAATAAACTTCATACCCTATGGTTAGTTTTCTATGCAAATAAAAAATTGGTGCTACTGTTTTGCTAGTAAGTCAGGGGCGCTGTGGGACATGGGTATACATGACGGAATCCGAGTGTCTTGTTTGTAAAGTGAACTTGAGAAAACGTTCCTGAGGACTTAGCTAAGCGTGTATTTCTTGAGGGAAGCATGGGTAATCTGCTTCAATGGCCACCAGCTCTCCAGCCACAGCAAGGCCACTGGATTCCAGGATGTCAGGCCAAATTGCAGGGGCTGAGAGGAGAGAGAACACAGTCCTTCCCAATGCAGCCACTCTGTGTTTGTTTTCTCTCTGAATTAGTTGTCATATCTCGGATCCTGGCTGAAATTAAAGGTATAGCAGCACCTCAACTAGTGAGATTATCTTTTTTAAAAAAATTTTCCTGTTACTCATTAATACTATTATAATTTTTACCTGGGAGATTTTTAAGCTTTTCAAAAAGGGGTTTATTGTGGAAAGAAGGCCTGTGGCGAGGCCCTATCACAGACCTCAATGCCACTAAATAAAAAATTTTTCTCTGAGTTGAACTGGTTCTAGGCTAATGAGCTATAAAAAATTAAGATATTCTGGGAGACCTCTTTTGTTTGTTTAAACAAAATAAAGACCCATGCAGGGGCTATTTTTAACGATGGTATCTGTAAAGGGAAAATTGTGATGGGGAAATCATCTATTAAACATAAAAAACTCTCCAATACTGTTTAAAAACTAAAAGTGAAATCCTCCCCCAGTCTTCATGCTTTTCCTCAAAAGAAGAAACGAGCTAGAGCTTGAAGAGTAGGAGGAGGATACAGAGGTTTGGCAAAAGAGAAACAGGCCAAAGGAAAGAGTCAGTCACAAAATGCACCACCCTCAGCAGTGTTACTTATCAAGCCAGGTATAGGAGGTCCGCACACGGTTAGTGGAGTTAACACCTGACTCAGCTGTCCATACCCTCAGAGTCATAAAGCTTGGTGTACCGGGGACAGAGCGCAGAGACGGGGAATATGCAGGGTTTATGGAATCAGGAGAGAGAAATTTTTCAGCAGAATTAACAGTCATGTGATAGATGTGCTCAAAGTTGATCGGAGAGGAGATCAGACCGGAGTGATGATTTGGGGATGGATAAGGGAAGCCTGGCTATCAAAACAACAGAAAGAAGAAAAAAGGTAACAAGGTCATGAAAATGGATTCACTGATTATATATGACATTTCACATGGCATGCATGTAGAAGAAATGATATATCTCACATCAGAACTGATTCCTACATGAAATACTTTCACTTAGAAAGTTAAGTTTTTTAATCCCCCTGCCAGTAACTGAAACAGCCGATGTGCAAAAGATCATTCATTTTATAAAATCATTCTCTTTTATTACTATCATTAAATGAGCAGAAACTGGACTCTGGGAGGTGCAAGGAGACATTCAGAGTTTAGTTCAGTATTTTCTTATGTGACAGAATCAAAATATGGCAAAAACAAACCAATAACAAGGACAGAAAAAGCAAGAAAGTTAACAAGCAGCAAACCTAAAACCAACCTCTCGCTGGAAGTGCTATGAAACTGTTTCTTCAAAAACCTAAAACCATTTCCTGGTATTTACAGGCTCTGACATGTGTTTGCTTTCACTGATCTGATTTTCCCCCAACAGGATCAGTGAGTGAGTGAGGAAGAGCCTGATTACAGGTGGACCTCTCAGAGCCTGTCTCCACTCAGACATCCAGAGGACATGTTTGTTTTTAACATGAAAAAAAATCTGCCCTTCAATGTCTGGGTGTATTAAAACATAAAAGAACGTAATACTAAAGATACAGAAAAAAGCTTTTCACGTGGAGGACTCTAGTTTTTCAGTCAGAATGACTTCTGAGTAATTTGGGAGCCATCACTCAACACCCAGCCGCCTTCTCTGAGGGGCATTTTCAGGGTTCAGGAGTTGGAGGGGAAGGATTTTTTTGGGGAAGGCTGGCGGAACATGTGCCCTTCTGAGCTGGGATGAGCTAGCTTTGCCTATTAACAAAATCTTGCAAACTATGGAGACTTAAAAAAAAAACTCTTACATGAGATGTTGGTTTAAGTTTAGAGATGTGAATGAGCCAGTGCTTTTGGAAGTGATTTCCAAAAAGAACACACTAGTGATGTCAAAGCAACTTTGACCTGAAGAAGCAGTATTACTTGATAGAGCTCTCAGGGATCCTCAAGCTAGAAATGTGGTCTTCGTTAACCATGTTTGGGACGGAAAAAAGGCACAATGTCACGTGCCAAAAATAAATCTTCTGGAGGTAAAATAGTATTTCTGGATTCAACTGGAGAAAAATCTGCCCTCTCTTGCCAGCAGCCACTAATGAAAATAATAACAACAAGGAATGGAGAAGCTAAAGCAGGATGTCCTTCAAGTCCTGCAAGCTGCTCGTACTGACTGCGTGTGTTCTCAGTAAGACACATGTGAGGAGGGCTCATATCTGACTCAGGAGAGAGAAGGAAGCAAAGAGGACTCCCTCATCTCGATGGTCTCTTGCACATCCGTGATGCAAACAACCCTCTCTCAGTATCATTTTAGTGCAGAGAAAAGCCTCTGAAGACAACCATTAGCTCTCTAAGCTCGCAGGTATTTCCCAGGAAAGAACTGATATGAGTAAAACAAAAAATTGTCTGCGGTACATGCTGCTCTTTGCACGATGATAACATGTAACTTTGGGATCTGAAAGCTCTTTTTACATATGTAAATGATAGATGAATTTAATTTATCTTAATTTTTGGAAACAGTTCTTTAAACAGATAATTCCATTTCAGTGGAAAGAACAGATTAAAATCTGAGAACATAATAAAATATCACACATTTCTCAATAAACATATAGACACACAGGTACATGCATGCATACAATTAATTTTTTTCAGACGTGCATACTATCATGTAACAACCAGTGTCTACCCCAAGACAAGCATGGGGCTGGGTGGACCATATATCAAAAATATTGGTTTGGTCATGAAATGGGTGCCTAGAAACAGCCCCAGCTTGTACGTCTCCTGCTAGTAAAGGGAAGAAGGCCAGGTGAAAATAAAATTAAGGCAAAGAAATTGGTTTAAAAAATTTATATCAACTTCTTGTCCTGGAAATACAAAAGTGCTTACAGGGTAAGAAAGGGATGGAAGAAACATTAAAAACTGGACTTCATTCTAGGACAGAGAGGCACTTGCATTAATGACAAAGAGAGCCAATGAGGCAGCTGTTGGGTCAGCAAAATTGGTGACACGAAGTGCTAAAAATCAAGAGGCCTAATGGGGACACAAGGCCAACACAGAAGGCCATGTATCCTGGAGTCAGGTGGGGGAGAATCTTTGGGAGATGCTGTTGGAGCTTGCTGTACTCAGTAATTAAAACCAGACCTTATTTTGAATAAAATATACATAAATAAAAGAGAGATTTCCTTTACTTTACGTGATGGGAGGGGAAAGGGAGAAACAGTGGAGTAAGGAGGGATGATGCTTTGAGATACAAGTCCTTATAATGTTGGAAACCTGACATTTCTTTTTATGGTGCTCATGCAGGGTGTATGGTGATTACATCTTATTGTATATGAAGGCCTGAAAAAATTTTGGAACATTAGCAATTGGTTTTTCACTTGATGGCAGAAGACTACCAAGCAGAGGAATATTTTATGAAATCCTGAAACTATTTCACCTTAAGGAAAATATTTTAATTTCTGGGACATAATAGAATATATAGAAAAATTCTTTTTTTTTTTTTTTAGAAAAATTCTTTATAATTTTGTTGTGGGAATACAGAAGATAAAAAAAAAACTGTGTATATTTTTTTTTTGGTGCACCAAAATGAAACACAAATGAAAAAAATTTTAATTTAAAAAGGGTAATACCTATTAAAACTTTGTTAACTACTGAAATAATTTTGTATTTGTTGATATATTGCTTTGCAACATATTCATGTTTGAGATTTGTATCCCTCCAAAATCTGAAGTACATATCAGGTGTTGAAAAACCATTTACCAACAAAATTAAAAAAACTTTCATTAAAATTGTACATGAACACTTGAGCAATCAAACAGAAGCTATTCACATTTCCAATGTTTATCAAAATGGAAAAATTCTCTCTCAAATGACAGAGGCTTTGGACTGTATGGAACATTATGTCATGTTTCTTGAGAATAAAGGAAAAGCAGCCTGAGGACTTTCAACACATGCTCAGAATGGGCAAAGAGTGGAGAGAAATCTGAAATCTCACTCTCAGGCAATAGATGAAAAACCAGTGTAAGTTTTAAATATGATAGGTATGTCTAACAGTTCAATACTTAATATGGTTGGTCTTAGATTTTTTTTACTTAGTTTTAATTACTATGTGTAATCTTTCTGCATGCTTTATTTCTATTTATCTGGCACAGCTAATGAAAATCTCCATTCTGGGAGGATAAATGGCTATTGTTAATGATTTGAACTCCCTATGGGAGGGATGACACCAGGTCATCGGGATGCCTTGGTGGGGACAAGAACAGCACTGTATATGTTCATAAACAGGGTCAACTGGTTGATCGGGATACTTACAAAGAGGAACTCAGACTCAATGGCTGTTTTTTTTTGTTTTTCCCGTGGAACAAATGCAGAACTATCTTCAAAAGCTTAATGGTTATTTCAGAAAATGTGACTGCACACTAAACTTATTACCTAGCATTTTTTCCTGTCAGTGATGGACACCTGCATTTCCTGTCACGGCAGAGCTGGTAACGTGCGCAATGAGACAGACTCCCTTAGAAAGAGCTCTGGGTCCAGACTCACAGATCTAATGCTACCACCAGTGATCAGAGGCTCCTATTAAAGTTTCAATAATTTGCTGAGGTATCATAATACTGAAATGTTAAGTATAAACAGAGCCTGGAAAATTAGCTAATTCCACTAATATTCTTTCTTAACATAATGGGTCCAAGAATCTAATCTTCAAGTGAAAAACAAGTTTTCCTATGTTGTACTTCCGTGTGTAGGATGGACCAGGCGGCTTGTCTGTAACTGAGCAGAGGAGGAAAATTTGACTGCCCCGCCAGGCAACAGGTGTGACCATTACTGACCAACCTAACATGGCTCCCGGGGGGGGTTGGGGGGGGGAGGGGCAAAGGGGGAGGGTGCAGATATCTGTGTGGAATTGCTAAAACATAGTGAAATGTTAAGAGATTTGATGAGCAAGTTCTGAATCTCAGTTCAGATCCTCTCGAAGTCCAGCAGTAAGTCTGGATATAGGACAGGTTTATGGGGTGTGTAACTAAGCAAGAACTGGATCTGTCTGGTTTCTCAGAGATGCCCAAATGCCGAGTTTTTCTCATCAGGTATATATCATCATGCACCTTACACATACTGTGATGTATGGACACAAATGTCTCATCATCATACTAACATACCCTTTTTGGTCTGCATATGGATTTCAGCATACACGTATGCTTTCTCCCCCTCTGTCCCACTTGTAACCACGTTCCCATTCCCCTTTCATTTCTCTTACCATAGGCAGGTCTTTTAGGATCTGTATTCCATCCCCTGGGCCCATGTGTGCTATGTGGTTAAAATTAGTTGGGTTAGAAATTAATTTATTTCTCATTTCTGGATCTCGTAGCATCTCTCTGTAAGATAAAACACCTGTTTAGATACTTTTTCTGTGATCTATCTGGAACACTTTAGAAAAATATTAAGCATCCTTTATTTGTTCACAAAAATAAAACCATGAAGTCATGTTCAATAAGGACAGAATAATAAAATACACTCAATTAAAACTTTACTTAGAAACTTTTGTTTTAAATAAAAGATCTTGTGCATTTTGACGGGAGAGGGTTCACTTAGTACTGACACAGCAAAGCTCTGTTTTACAGATAGTTCTGACCATCTTATGTGTGTCTTTTAAAATAATTGATAACACTTTAGAGATGTTTTTATATGTGATTGGGAATACTATAAGCCTTTAGGCTGTTTGCTCATGAAGAGAATAATCTGAAGTTCCACAGACTATACAGATATACTACATGCAGATATGTTCTGTCTATATTATTACACAAAGGCCCATATTTAGAAAATTGTAAGTATTTCATATACACAGAGAAATGAATTAAAATACGGTACTTTAATCCAATGCATACTCACATTGTGGAGAGTATTAATTAAAATTACATTGAGAAGTACATTCATTACTGCAGTTTTGACACCAGAGATGCATGACAGATTTTCAGAGAGCAAGTCTGCTTTCCGCGTCAAATACCAGTATCGTCACCACGTAGGCCCGAGGTTGCACCGGCACTCATAGATGGGGAGCACAAGCCACGCACCCACCTCCTCTGCTGCATCCTCTCCTCTTCTGGGACCCTGAAGGAGAAGCGTCGCTTGTTGTTGATGTTTCTAACCATCTGCTTCCGACTATTGTCCGATGTTTCAGGAACCACCAGTTCATCCCCTTCTGTTAAAAAAATATGAAGAAGAGTGATGTTCTTTAAAGCCCTAAAATGCTTTTCATCCATTAATCTCCAAGATAGTACCAACAATTCAGTCACAGGACCTACATAACTCTCATTTTTAAAAGCTGTGTGTTGATACAGTAAATAATTTAAACCAGGACATATGTAAACAGGGATATATGAAAATTAAACATAGCTTACAAAGTATAGTTTCACTTTTATTTGATTATTAACATAAAATGGTACAATTTTAGTGGAAAAAAAGAAAAACACAGTTGCCTGGGTGTCCTGTCACTTTGCAGCTCCCCTGCCCCATCTCTCTACATTGTCTTCTCCTGCCTTCCAGCACTGATTCCAAGGCTTAAGGGGTTAAAAAGCCCCCCCCCCCCCCCCCCCGTGAAGCTGCACAGCAATCAGGCAGAAATGGTAAATTATTCATGTAAATGATAACTAAAATTATTTTGACATAATAAAACATTTCCTTTGCAGGATCCAGTCTGCCAGATGTGGAGAAAGAACAAAATCTCATGCTCCCACCAGCTTCCTTCACTAAAGGTAAGACTGTTGCTATTTCTACTCTTCTAATCTTGGGGAGGTGATGATACTTAATTGTATTGCATCCAGCTTCAATTTTAATACCTAGTAGTAAAACCGTCAGCCAAGGGCTTCCCAGACAAGCTGAAATTTCTGAACATGCTCTAGGAATCAAATAGACAGCTGTAGTCACATAACACAATGGATGCCATTCTCTAAATAAGGAATGGGAGAAAAGGATTCGCACCAGCCACAAAGCTGAAGTGAGAAAAAGCAGGAGGGCAGGAGCCTACAAGCAAGCCAGGGCAGGTGATCAGTGGAAAGCAATGTTCTTCTCGTAAGGAAATAATGTAGCTTCATCAGCTTGCTTTCTTAACTATGTGGGAAACACAGTTTTGGAATTTGAGAATGGTGAGTGCATAGCAGGTCTGGGTGGATATGGTGATAGCCAGGAGGCACAGCAGCACTCTGAGTCCCTGAGAGACGAGGGACAGAGTGAGACAGAGAAAAAGAAAGGGCCTCTGGGGAGTGGGGCCCCTTCCTTCTCCCGAGGACAGGACACCTTTGCTGAAATTCGGTCAGGTCTTCTGTTGTTAAGCTCTGCCTCCACTGCCAGCTCAGGGCAGAAAGCTGAGAGCATGGGGAACACATGTGGAAAAAGGCTTCATCCTGCGAACTCGACCGGGACATGGACATAGTCTATGATCATCATAGCCATACACCATGAGAACAGGGTGGAGCCAATCCTACACAAATACCTGGACTTCCTCTAAGAAAAAGATGCAAAAGCAAGTGCAGGCCCTTAGGGATGAGAAGTGTAAAGCTCAAGTGTCATTAGCTTCACAGTGAATCCATCACTGAGTGGGAATCACTTCTAAATCCTGAATCTCCCTTCTCAAATCTTGGTGGAATATCCCCTATTATGTAGGACCTCTCCTATAGCCACCAGCCTGTAAACCCAGTAACCTCCAGAGCTCTAAGAGCAGACACTGGCTACAAACTGCAAGGCAAGCAGTGACTGTGAACACGGTCCTTGTCCTCTCTAGAGCTCCCATCCCAGGGGCTCCTGTTGCTGCTGCTCCTGAACCTGCCTCTCTGTGGTCCTTGCCTGTGCCAACACAAGCACTTCAGAAGCTTGAAGCCCTAGGCATTGGTAGAAGGTATTCCTAAAGTTCCCGATCAGAACTCTTGATGAGTTTTCACAATTTTAGTGCCACACCTTGGGCTAGGTTTTATAGTATCAAGAGTACAGAAGATACATTCAACTATACTTTCTTGACTTGACTCAGTACTCCACAGAAAATAACAGGTAGGTCAGAAACAAGTATTTTGTATATACAGTTATGCAAGATTAAACAGACTGCCTTTTTGTGCAGACATTTATCCTAATACATTGAGGTGAGTATGATAGTAGCCAAGATCATAGACTTTGGAATAAGACAAACCCAAGTTTAAATCTGGTCTCTGTCACTTACTGATTATCTTAGGCAGTCAGCTTAGAGAGAACATTCCCATGGAAGCTATCCCATTAATGAATGTTTTCTTACCTGCCATCTTATTTTTGAAATATATTAATCTAATTGTCTCCAGCCCTAAAAGGTTTAATGATCCTTCACTGTTTAAGGGTCGAACCTAAAATAATAAAAAATAAAATAAAATTAGTATTTCAAAAACCTTCAAATGAAATAATAAAATTTCTGGCCTATTTAGAAAGCACACACTAGTGAGCCTTTCCATTAATCCTTCGTCTTCAAAATATGGCTCCCCTGAAAACCAAGAAGAGATTAACATTAATTCTGATGGGAAATGGGTATAAAGTTATCTAATTTGAACAAAAAAGTTATAATAAGAACATTTTAAAGGAAGAATATTCTGGGGGAAATAAAGCAGAAATATATTTAAATCTTAATTGACTTTTTAAGGCCATTAGTGACTAAATAATTATGCTATGAAGATATCAACGCAGCCACTTTATGAATGTGGTTAGAACTATAAGTCCACATGTGACAGAGATGAGACTGTGTATCCCTGGAGAGAGGAAGGCTGTCAGTAAATGCTGACAGAGCAACTGCTCACATACATGGAGTAGATGAATGGAGTCCCTACCTCACACCATGAATCAAACACAACTCCCTGGAGATTAAGGACATAAATGTAACAGGTACAACTTTTAAACTTTTGGAATAAAGGTCCTATCTTTTTTTTTTTTTTTTTAACTTTTATTTATTTATGATAGTCACACACAGAAAGAGAGAGAGAGGCAGAGACACAGGCAGAGGGAGAAGCAGGCTCCATGCATCGGAAGCCCGATGTGGGATTTGATCCTGGATCCCCAGGATCGCGCCCTGGGCCAAAGGCAGGCGCTAAACCGCTGCGCCACCCAGGGATCCCAGGTCCTATCTTTATGACCCTGAATTAGGAAAGAGTTTCCTAACAGAAAAAAGATAAGCTTAAAGGATAAGAATGATACATATAATGACATTAGAATCTGTAACAATAACCCTTGAAAATAATAATACACTATGTTAACTAACTTAAATTTAAATAAATTCTAAAAAAATTATAACAATTATAATTATAGAATTATAATTCTATAAAAATTATATAAAAATAATCATATAATTATTTTTTCAGTAAAAAAATAAGTTATTGTTATTTTATAAAAACAAATGTTTAGTAAAATACACAATCAAAATGGGTAGGTCATAAATGGAGATTTACCCCACCCCTTACTAACTCAGTATTTACAATATATAAAGAATTTCAACAAATTAATAAGAAGCCAGTCAAATAGAAAAAGGAGCAAAAAGCATGACTAGGTTTTCACAGAAGAAGAAATAAGAATGAATAAACATAAACAAAAATGAGATGAATAAACATACAAAGATTAGGGACAAGCAAATTCATGCCTCAAGGGGACAGCATTTTATGACCATATAATGGTTGTAAAACTATGAACTCTGAGAATGGCAAGATCAGAGAAGATGTGGGTCAGCAGGAACTCCTCTGTACTGCTGGGGGAAGTATGAACTAGTACAATTACTCTGGAAAATAGTGACACTATTTTGTAAAGTTGAACCCCTGCATTCCCTGTGCCCCATCAATTCTGCTCCTAGACATGTGATTTAAAGAAACTCCTGCACATGTAACCAAAGACACAGGCATCAGTATTCTCTGTAGCAAAACCTGGAAAATAATTCAAAGTCTGCTAATCAGAGAACAGAGAAATGAACTGTGATCTAGTCTCTCAATAGAATATTTTTATAGTAGTGAAAAGCAATGGGCTATCCACAGCACAGAGAACAACACAGATGAACCTTGGAGTATGCAGGAAGACAGCAAGGCAGATGACACATAACATTTCCATAAAGCTCAAAAACAAGCAAACCGAACAGTACAAAACAAAACAACTGTTTAGGAATATTTAAATATGCCCCATATCCATTCTGTATTTTAAGCAAAGCAATGATACCTACATATTCAGGACAGTGATTTTCTCGGGGAGGGACAGGGGTATGGGATATGGGAAAATGATGGAGGTAGAGAGAGTGACTGGTAATGTTCTGGCCTTAAAGTTTAGCAGGTGGGTTCATGAGCAAGCAGTTAATTATTGTGCTTCACAAAGGTCATATTCTTTCATACACATCATAAAATTCACATGATAAAAATAAACTGGAAAACGAAATGTAATCAGCCCACATACAAATCAGAGGGCCATATTTTAGGTGCTTTACATAAAGTGGGAGTATTTGTAAAAGTTTTCATTGCTGATGTGCTTTAAAACCAGGCAGATTTTGAAATATGACGTGTCTCTTTCTTGTACCTATTCTTCTAAACCCTGCTCCCTGATTGATGATACAAGCTATATATCTGTATGAAATGATAGTCTTCACTTATGCAAGACAATTGTTCTATACCTGTAAAAATTCTTTCTGTTATCATAGGGAGATATTAAAGGGAAAATCATATTTTATTAGGAATATATAAAGCCTTTATTTTTAAATCATGAGAGGCTTAAACAGTTTTGGTTCTAAGTTTAATCACACCTCTCTAGCATGTGAGAGCTGCCTCAGGATTAAAGCCTGCATACCATTATGTAAAAAGCAGTTACAAGAAAAAATGACAGCATTCTCCTTCAGAGCTCCAGAAGTAGAAGATGGCACTGGCATTTTACGCTGAGGTTATATCCTGGTGGCTCACTGTAACAATACTCCTATCAATACAGTAAAACTAAATGTGACAAAAATAGTATGGTATTGAGCTACCTACAAAAGTAACTAGCTTGACTTCTGTTTCTAGTTTTTCTCCTCTTAGTTTTTCTGTTTCTTAGTTTTCTGCTGCTAAATCCCAAATTACCGATTGTCAGAAAATGCTTGATTAGGGAAATAGCTAACTAGTCACATTAGTGTTTCACTACACTCATTAGTGTGCTGAGCCCATATTTTAATGTGAAGTTACCTTTTTGAGTGGGAGAGTCTGAATCCATTCCATGGAGTTCACATCGAAGATATCAACTGCATTCTCACTATACACTGAGAGATATGGTGCGTTGTAACCTGAGAGAAGGGAAGGAGGAACAGTTACTTTTCCAGTACTGTTACAGTTAATTACTTCTAACCCATAAACCCAAAACATTTTGAAAGATCTATGCCAAATTACTGTAGAGTGGAATCACACCCAAACCCTACTGTGTTCATGTAATAGCCATGTCAAAACATTTTTGAGGCAGGCAGAACATAAGTCATCGATGAGCAGGTGACATGCCATGAGTCAGCTCAGATGGTGGCTTTAACACATAGTGATTCTGCTAACACAGATGGGAGAATATTCCCTTCGCCAATACTAGTTCTATAAAGGGATGTCAGTACATATTAAAGTATTTGATTCCTCAACCAGTTAAACTGTTGATAGTGAAACAACTTACAAAGCAGTCTTGGGTGACACCTGCAGTCGCATCTACGAATGTATGATCATGCACCTGGCACAGGAACATGAAAGGGGGTGAATGCTCAAAACTGCTTACTGAAGGAATGAACAGCAGGAGGTGGTGACACAGCAAGCAGAGATTAGATAACTGACCTCAATGGAGGTCATGAAGGACATCACTGGCCGAGCCATTTGTCAGCCAGATATTCTGACTCCACATCAAAAAATAATACTTTGAATTATTATTTGACCAGGTTACAAAACACCTTTATTCTACATAGGACACCACAGATTAAAATACATATTTTAGAAGAAACAAAACTTTAAATATATTTAGGTCTGGGTGGGTAGGATTTACAAGGATTTTTCTTTTTTTTAATCCAGATTTTCTAACTTATCTGTAATTAGCATGTACAGCCCTCCTAACATTTCTTTCACCGAACCTTACCCTTGACTGTATCATGTCCATCATCCCACCTACCTGGTTTGAGCAGTAGCGATCTCACGCCTCCTACTCCAAATCCTTCCCCCTGAGTTCTGAATTCCAATCTCTCTGGCCTCCGTGGAGATTTTACTCTATTTCCTGTGTTTACCACATAGTCAACCTTTCCCTAGTTCCCTAGTTTAGTATTCAAGCATGCTCAAGTATCTTCCACTAAAAACAGAGCATTTAGGGTCAGATCCTCCTCCTGCAGGCCTCCCCAGAACTCTGTACTTTTGCTACAAAGCACTTCTAACCCACTGCAACTTCTAGTTTGTCAGGAACCTTTCCTACTTTATACTATGCTCCAGCAGGGTGAAAACTGCCTGCTGTGCTGCTGGCTATATCTTGTCCAGTGGGATGGCATGGAAGGAGTATCCAGTAATTTATTAATGTCTTAATATTTCTTTAAAGAGTGCAACAGGCAATCTCAAATATCTATTTAGATAAAACTATAAAACAGAGAAACACTTCTTACAGATGCTGTGTTATACCTTTACATAATTGATTAAATAATTCAATTAGTAACTACTTCTCCAGAGTAAGGCTCATGAGCTATTAACGCTCACAAGCCCTATATTTTGGGGGGAACCATGAAGATAACTGTTTAGTGCTACTTCAAAATACAACATGAGTTAAAAATCTACCTAAGTAAACTATTCTATAGAAAGAATAGCTTCAACTACAAACGAGGTAATGTTGACCTGCTGGCCTAGGTCTAACTACGGATAGTTACTTTAATGTTGACCTGCTGGCCTAACTATGGAAGTTTACTTTACATAATTAAACAACGTAACTGATACTTAGGCAAAACCTTAAGGATGACTTAAAAAAAACAAGCTGTTATTAATAGTGAATGTATTTAGGAGATGAGGTCAAAGGAAAAGGAAAGAGACAAAAAGGTAAAACAGCTGAAAGTAGAAGGCTCTTACAACAAGAGGAGGGATTTGACGGCCACATCAACTCCTGTTGTCTCGATCTCCGGCCCTGGCAGTCAGTGTATATCCCAATGCTGTTAAAACACAGCAGATACTCTTTACTGGAGATCTCAACTGCGCAGATGGCATCCATTGGCTGGTGGGCAATAAATGACAGTGTGTGGTCATTTGAATGGAGCATACTGTATGGGCTTCCCTCTCCGTTCAACGGGTATCTTAGGAATCCCGACTGGAATCCCACGCAGAGCTGTTCACTGAAGATCGCCATCCATTGCACGTTATATGGGACTTGAATTTCCTTAAATTTCCTGTGACGGGTCTTGCTCTGAAATAGTTCATAACAGAGGACCTGCCTTTTCATAGCCACACACAGGCATGTGAGAGCTCCATGGCACACTTTGCCCGAAGTTATGGTCTGACACCCTTTAGTTTCTGCCAGCTTATAAAAATCAGTCTCTCGTCCGTCCAAAGCTGATATAGGAAAAAGTCGTACATGACGATTTCGTCCTGAGATCACAGCAACAAGCTGATCATTTGGAATGAGTTCAATCTGATGTATCTTCTTATTATCACCAACTCTAATAATTTCTATGCAAAGAAATGATAATAAATCAAATGCAGAATGTTTTATTTATTAATTGTATCCTAATTATACTCAACTCAAAATGATATGTCAACTTCTAATCAAAACACAGATACACACAGAAGAATATGGGATCTGAATCATGGAGAAAGAGGAAGATAACTGTGCCCATTATAAGGTAACTGCACACACTTATAGTGAAGTGTTAAATTCAGCACCACAATTTCCGGCAACCAAAGCAAAGTGTCCCTGTGTGATAAAGCATGCCACATCTGTAGGAAAAACCTTCTTACTGGCACTAAATTCTCAGGAACTTCAGCATGGTACTCCTATTTTAAAAACTGAGTAAGGCATATTTTACTGAAGCTATTTCATTCATTCTTTCTCTTTTTAGAGACAGAGAGAGACAGAGATTGCATGAGCACAAGCAGCAGGAAGGGGTATAAGGAGAGACTCCCAAGCAGGCTCCATGCTGTGTGGAGCTTGTTGCAGGGCTCGATTCCAGGACCCTAAGTTCACAACGTGAACGGAAATCAAGAGTCTGATGCCTAACTGACTGAGCCCCCCAGGTGCCCCAGAAGGTATCTCTACGAGTAACAAATGGATACAGTTTAAATGCACTGTTCTCCCACCATCTCACTTGATCTGAAAATTGGTTCCTTTTTATTTCACTTAGTATTTAATTTCTCCCTGGGAAAAAATCTGTTATATTAAGTGTGGGGGGGAAAAACACCCCCAACAACGAACACATTTTAATGACTGTCATGTCTTCTAGTGCTAACAGAGCGATGAACAAATCAAGCTATTATCTTTCACATCCATTTTTAGGTATGCAACCTGAGTTTGTGCAGCAGGGCTGTTAAACAAGTGACAAAAGAAACACAACACAGGGCAGCCCAAGTGGCTCAGCCGTTTAGCGCCGCTTTCAGCCCAGGGCGTGATCCTGGAGACCTGGGATCGAGTCCCACGTCAGGCTCCCTGTATGGAGCCTGCTTCTCCCTCTGCCTGTGTCTCTGCCTCTCTGTCTCCTGTGTTTCTCATGAATAAATAAATAAAATCTTAAGAAAAAAAAAAAAAAAGAAACACAACACATACTTGCAAGTTTAAGAACTCAGGAAGATTAAAGAATTTTAAAAGTTATCTTTTGATTTATAAACACATCAAATTGGTGTGGAAAATTTCAATTATAGAATATATAAGAGCAAATCCTGCTCTTCTTAGGATTTAGAATCTAGAGTTTAGAATTGTCTACCAGTATCTAGTTGAAAGTTACTCCACAATAATTAAGTTTTGTCTTACCATCTTTGGTGATGTGCACAACAAATAATCCTTCTTCATTGCCCAGAGCTATCCTTTCGTGATCTATGGAAGACATGGATACGGAACACTGTTAACAGGTAAAACTATGTAAAACTAATAGAACAAAACAGATAATAAAAAAATTTGGTGCATAAAACTGAAGTAAGTAACTTAAAAATAATAACAATTTGTACTATTAAATCTCCTTCCAGATTACAGTGGTAAATGTTATTACTTCATGTCTTTTTTAATGGAACAATCATTAGAAAGTATATCAATACTTACAGAAAGAAGTAAATGTTTATTTAATAAAGGGTGAAAAAAATTAAAAATCTAGTTTGTTAGCACCCTGGATCTAGTTCTATTTCTTGTTTTGGGAGGGAAAAATTGTGGCAGGCATTTGAACCCTACTCATTAGCTTTTCATTATTTACTAGAAAGTAACAGCCAGATGTGCACAAAACAAGACAAAAATTTAAACCTCCAGACACAGAAGCTGCCATTTTTTTGAGGGGATTTGATATGCAGGGTGTCCTGTGTCACGTGTCCTGCCTTCCTGAAACCTCCCCATAACTTCTGAGAGGTAATCGGAACCTGCATCTCACCTAGGAAACTCACACACTAAAAAGTTAAACAACTTGCTCTATGTCACACAGCAGAAAATAGATGCAAGCCAGCTCTGCCCACAGAGGGGAGGTCAGTCAACAACTACGGTAACACTGTCAACGGGGCAAATCCGTACCTATGATTGCAGCTGCCTGGGTTGTTTTAATGAGGGGCAGAGTGCTGTCATAAGCCTCCTTGGGAACATAGACGGAGCGGTCTCTGAATTTGCTTTTCTTCAAAATCTTATGCAGCTCGTTGAGCACGCCCACCCACTTGTTCCTCTCGCTCTCACTCTCTGCGAGCATTAGGACCGAACACCTGCTGTCAGATGCTGAGAGCTGGGAAGCTGTGACCTAGGAGAGTTAATCAGCTTCTGTTAGGAAACAAATCAGGCCGGCTTCATGTTGATGCTGACTGGCCAGGCTTTGGCCAATAAGATGACACTCATTAGATGACACCCTTACCAGAGGTCAGCGCTCTTCAGGAGAATTACTAGTCTTTGCATTAGAATTCATGACAAAACAAAGGTAGCAGATACATCTATCTATCTATCTATCTATCTATCTATCTATCTATCTATCTATCTATCTACCATTTTTTATTTTTTATTTTCTTTGCTATAAAGTGCCAGGCTGCCATCTCTAAGGAACTCATTACCCACACTCATACATCAACAGCAGCTGATACTTATACTGAGCAATCGCTGAGCAGTGATTGGAGACTTACAAGTATGAGACAGATGTTGCTATTATATCCTGATTTTACATATGAAAATACTGTGGTGCAGAGTTACAGTCTCTAAGGATGTCCCACCAGACTGGGATCCAGGTTTATGCTCACAAGTACTACATCCAACTGACTTTCAACTTGTTTTAAAAAGTCAGAAATGCTTAGACATAACATTCTATGTTACTTCATAACATAACTATCTTAGAGAAGATCAGCTCACTTGAGTTAGTATTTACATGAAGATTTATCACTACACAAACAGCACTTAAAATCAGAACAGACTTAAATTTTATACACATGGATCCCTTCTTAAAAGTGATTTCAGCAGCAGTGACTATAGAGTCCCATTATGTGGGGCACGTGGGTGGCTCAGTGGTTTGTCTTTGGCTCAGGTCGTGATCCCAGAGTCCTGGGATTGAGGTCCCACATCAGGCTCCCCACTGGGAGCCTGCTTCTCTCTCTGCCTATGTCTCTGCCTCACTCTCTGTGTCTCTCATGAATAAATAAAATCTTAAAAAAAAAAAAAAAAAGAATCCCACTATATGAATCAGCTCCAGGCAAGAGGGCCTCTTAGGCTCTCTTGGTGACCTTCCTTGAATACAAGATTCATAGCAGGCACTCAGTATACAGGCATAACACTAGGGCAGTGGTCTTTTTTGTTTTGTTTTGCTTTGTGTTTTAAACCTTTATTGTCTTAATTCACCAATCCAAGATAACTCTGTGGGAGGGCAGACAGCCTCCAGAGATGGCTAATCAACAATTCTTCCTCTGGAATTAGATTCTTCTCATCAAGCTCTGGAGTCTGTTTCCCCTCCCCTTAAAAATCCAGGTTGGCCTCATGACAGCTCTGACCAACAGAAAGTACAAGAGTTATGCCCGTTTTGGCCTGGTCCTTAAAAGAAAAGTCTGGCAGTTTCTTTTGTCCTCTTGGAGGCCAGCCCCGTAGAGCTCAACCAGATGGTTGAATGAGAGACCACATGGACAAGTTCACAGAGAGAACGGAGATTGCCAAGCAAACAAGCAACAACAAAGCCCCAGATATGTAAACAAAGTCATTTTGGGATATTCTAGCCCCAAGTCAGCAAAATGTAGCCACAGGAGTGATCCTAGTCGACCTTACTCAAAGTGGATAGCTGCCCCACAGTGGCAAAAAATAAATCATTACTGGTTTAAGCCACTAAGTTGTGGAGTCATTATTACAAAGCAATAGAAATAATATTAATTTTGAAAAAATATTTTATTTATTTGACAGAGAGTGTGTGAAGGCATGTGAGAGAGAGAAGGGGGGAGGGGCAGAGGGAGATCCTTCTGGGGAGCCCGATGGGGGGGCTCAATCCCAGGACCTTGGGATCACTACCAGAGCTGAAGGCAGACGCTTATCCCACTCAACCACCCAAGTTGCCCCAAAACTAATTTTTTTAAATGAGATTTTATTTATATATTTATTTTTATTGATTATTTTATTATTTTTTAAAAGATTTTATTTATTCATTCATTAGAGACATGGAGAGAGAGAGGCAGAGACACAGGCTGAGGGAGAAGCAGGCTCCCCACAGAAAGCCCGATGCGGGACTTGATCACACCCTGAGCCGAAAGCAGATGCTCAACCGCTGAGGCACCCAGGTGTCCCTTAAAAGAGATTTTAAAAGAAATCTCTCCTTTTTTTTTTTCTCAGAAAGGAGAGAAACTTTACACTTACTCAGTTTTTCACATGGTATATTTATTTGGAAATTGTAGTCAAAAGTATCACCCAAGATGAAAACTAGTTTAGAGGCCAAATATTTATGCTTTCTACAGGTCTTTTACTAATGAAATATTTACTTAGTGCTAATTGTCTATACATTCAAGTACTGGATAACACAAAACACATTCAGGAATATAGGACTTGGTACTATTCCTAGTAAGTTTATGATCTATATGGAGAGACAAAATATATAATCCCTAAGAACACATAATCTAGTGATCAAATTATAGCACACAACTTACTCTGAATATACAGGGTATATCTTTTCGACTTGCATGAATAACATCAGAAGCCAACACTGAACTCACAGAAAATTCTTCATCCCTGAGAAAAGTGAAACATTAAAAGTTGGCATATGTAGGTATATGTGTGTTGTGTTTTGGGTGTGTATCCAAGTAACACACATGGAGCAATCCTTAAAATTTAATTGCACTAAACATCCAAATTGAATTTTAAAAGTTTTGATTTTTCCACCATTGTAAGTGATAGTGCTCAAAGTAATTTATCAGGAGTAACTCAGCAGTGGTGATCATACATTGAGCTAGAAAAGATTGCTGCTTCCCATTGCAAGGCCAGTATCTGTACATGCGAAGAGGGATCTGAACCCTCCCTAACAAGGGACCCTCTTGCCTCTCGCAATACATCTCACATACCCACAACATAGCTTATCTGACATTTCACTATTCTTTCAACACCTGAAACAGAATTCCTCCACAAGAATTTACTCCTTGTGACTCCCTTGCTTTGGTTCCTAGTGCCATCACTCTCCTCATCTTGAGGACTTGATGCCTTAGTCTTAGCTTTAATTCTCCCTGCATTTCTGTAGCGAGCCCCCGAGCAGGCTCTGTTGGACTTTCTTTGCTAATATTTCTCACACCTATCTCCTTGTATTCTGTATCTGTGGGGAAGAAGATGTGCCTGAGGAGCTGGTGGTATGAAATGCCACTGTGTGCCATTTCTGGAGAAAGCTGGATGGAGGCCCATGTGGGATTTATCAGCACAGAGGTGAGAGCTGAAGCTCTGGGGGTTCATGTCACCCCAGCGGAGTGCAAGAGTTAATAAGAGAGGTAAGGGAGAGCACTCCATGGGGTAGGGGAATAGCCTGAAAAGCAAGAGGTGTACTCATTCAAATGTTTGCCTGCTCATTATATGTTCCAAGAGCCTGATTTTGAGATTTCTGCTCCCTTTCCTCACACTGGAATTCCATTCCACACCTTGAGGCAATGATTGAACCGTCACACATTAGGCCTTCATTACCCCAGCCAGCTTTATGCCGGTCTTTTGGATTCAAACTTTAGTTTCTTTTCCCTGACCCCAAGCCCCATCCCTCTACACACACCAACCTGCCCTAGAACTACACCTTGCTTCCTGGTCTTAATTATGCTACTCTGGCAATATTAGCCAATTAGATTATGAACATAAAATTAGATTCAAATAAAAATATGGCAATATAATTAGGTGAAAAATCAGACGCTTTCAAAAGCTCACCTCATGTCAATCACCTGACTGACCACAACGCTGGGCTGAGATGCTTTTCCTTCAGCGACATCATACAGGAAGAGTTTAAAGTCACAAACCACAGCCAGGGCTCTCTGCCATCCTTTCTTTACTCCAGCTGGTTTCGGAATCTTCGGCAAACAGACAGAAACAACTCACACTAAAATGTCAAGCGCAGCCCCCTTAATTACCTACGGAACTGCACAACAGAAACCTCAAGACACTGCACACGTGCTCTAGGTCTGCGGGTCTGGTTGGTAAAGTGCAGACAGAAACACAGACCATTGAAAACATGAAAAGTCAACGGTAAGAATAATTTCTTCAAATACGTATGACTTTTTATTCTGAAAAAACTTTTAAATGGTACCATTTTAACTTTCACTAGTAATTCATTAAAATAACATTCACAGATTTTTTTTTTATTTTATTTTAAGTAGGCTTCATACCCAATGTGGGGCTTGAACTCACAAGCCTGAGATTAAGAGTCGCATGCTCTACCAACTGAGCCAGCTAGGGACCCCACAGATTTCTAAGTAGCATAAAAGTCAAATTTGAGAGTATAAGGAAATGCAGCTTATACTTTGAATACTATTCAAGATTACCAGTAAGAAACACCCTGATAATATCTCAGGCTTTGTAAGCCTATGCTACATCTCCAGGAAGACCAGGGGGAGAGACTCATTTTTGGAGATTCAACATCTGTTTGTTACAAGATAGAGATAGTACAGAAAATTTTAAGACATTTTGGAATTTATTTCTAAGCAAAGGCCAGGTTTTTGTTTTCACATCACTCTGGATAAAATAAAATTATTAGATGAATTTTATTTGCCTAATTTTCTGACAAGGAGTATGTTTGTAAAGCGACTAGACTCTATCCTCAGTCATTAATCAATCTCAAAAGATGAATCTAAACCCAACCTAATTATACTTACCCTGACATGACCTTCATAGGCTGTTCCTATTCCTTTCTGTGGATCTATCCCCAGAGGACCTTTTGTCTGCTCAGGAGGGACTGGACAAGCAGTTGGAGCTTTGTTTACACAAGTTATATGACATGAGAATCCGCACACTTTTGAAGAGGGGGAATAAAAAACAATGTTCAATAAAAATACACTTTTACAAAAAAGAAAATTCACTGAGCACTCATTACATACAAGGGGCTTATCTGTGGTTTTGTTTTAAATAATTGTTTTGTCATTTGGGGAGCTGATTCATTTGCTTATCAATAAGAATTTCAATGAGAAACAGTAAAGATTTTTATTATTGTAATATTATTGTTCTGTGTTAACAGGAGTAATCAAGAGGAGCAAATACATAGGAAAAAAAAATCTAAATTTGTGACTACAACAGTGATTTTAAACTTGGAATTCCAAAAAGTGGTTTCTAGAGTTCTAATTCTTCATTTTGCCACAACTTAGTATCTGCCCTGAAAATTTCTCTTGCCAGGCTCACTAATGGACATGAAATTACTCGACATCTTTGCAATATCTGGAAAATTTTATCAATCCTTTTTGAAAATGGAATTGTTCAATGATTAAAAAGGTACAAATTAAGGATAATCTTTAAGAGTTGTTAATATCATTATAGATTCTTCAGCTATAACTAAGGTCATAATAATGGTTAACTTAATTGAATGCATTTAATTTTTCTATAAGAGAGGTACAGTTACTCCTGTTTACGTATGACTTGCCCTGGTCACAGGACTCAAAAGTGGTACTGCTGGAATTCAAACCCAGGCAGTCGGGCTCAGAGCCTGCCCTACCTACCAACAATAGTGCTATGATACCTCTACCTGGTACTCACACGATGAACCTGAAACTCTAAGAGACAGGATAAACAAAAATAAGTATGTAAGTTTCACCGAGACTTGGTTGGGTGAATTGAAATATTGAAAGGCACCTGGGTGGCTCAGTTGGTTAAGCCTCCAACTCTCTTGATTTCAGCTCAGGTCATGATCTCAGGGTCATGGGATCGAGCCTCACACTGGGCTCCACACTCAGCTTGAGATTGGAGCTCAAGCTATGTCTGCTTGAGATTCTCTGTTTGCCCTCCCCCCCGCCACTTGCTCTCTCTCTAAAATAAATAAATAAAATCTTTTTAAAAGTTAAAACATTTAAAACAAACAAGTTTGTTGGAAGGGACTGCAGACTAAGGGAATCCATTTAGACAATTCTTACTCTAAGGCTCAGTGCTAGAGAATATTTGGGAAAGATTAAGAGAGGAGCTGAAGGGATACCGTTCTAGGAGTGCATGCACATGGGAAAATGTATATATACATCACTGATGGGCATTATGAAGCCATCAGAGGGGTAGGATGAACTAGTACTGACCTCCAAAACCACCAAACTTCTGTTAGACATCTCATTCACTTACAAGTGGAATGTCTTATAATTATAACAAGTTATAATCTGTTTTACTAATAGGCAAAACCTCACCTCCAAACAGCAGCGGAAACAACAAAATAATTGTCCTTTACAGGATCTAACTTCAATCAACCAAGAAGAAATTAAAATGATAGGAGTCTTTTGGAAGCTGTAACCGCATTACCATAACATTTATAAAAGCCTAGGCAGAGTCTAATGTGTCCCCACAGTGTATAGGGCAGAGTACTAAGGGTCCGTGGGAACGACAGGCACAATTTCATGACATGAGACTCTAGAAAGGGGCCTGGGGAGATCCAAAAAAATCCTACCATGTAATTATAAATGATTCTGATGCAACAGAAAGGATAAGGGATTAATACCAAGTAGCTATCCAGGATTCTTTCTGATAAACAGATTTTAGAATGACATTTATCTTTATTTGCATTTTATTTTTTAAAAGATTAATTTGTTTTAGAGAGAGAGAGTGAAAGAGCTGGGGAAGTACCAGAGGAAGAAGGAGAGAGAGAATCCTGAAGCAGACTCCCCACTGAGTGCGGAGCCCAATGCGGGGCTTAATCCCAGGACCTTGAGATCATGACCTGAGCCAAAACCAAGAGCCATCTAGGTGTCCCTAAAAGTGACACTTGTAAGTATTGGCTAAATCCAAAATGGGACAAGCCTTAAAACCTGTACAAATTCTCTCCTTTGGCTTCCATCATACCTTTCTGGTCAACAACATTAAGGGGATGTTAATAGCATCTTAAGACAGTGCATGCTATGTCTGCTTAGTTCTCATAGTCAAAGCAGAAGATCCAGACTGCATCATCTTCAATAGTCTTATAGATACATGCGTTTAGAACCAAAGAAAATGGTTGGGTTGTTAATGCTTTGCCGGAACCACGAATTCACCCAAAGAATGAAATAAAGACTGATAAAGTTCTCCCCTGTTTCTAGGGGCCGTCTATATTCTCCCATGTTCAACATTTAGCACAGTGTTTGGTTTATTATCTGTACTCCTGTTATCAGAAAAAAGCAAAGCCAGCAGATATTTAGATGTGTTTTAAGGAGAATACGGTTACGTGATCACAGTTGAGGTAGTCCATGCTAGGACCCTAACGTCACACTCTCCTGTCATTTTGTTCTTACCCTCACAGGAACAGCCTTGTCTTATCAAACCAACCATCAGAGAGGTGCACTGGTGACATCTGGTAGGTGTTGTGAAAGATTTGACAAAAAACTGATGAGTCTTGCGCTGCAAAACAAATGGATGAAAAAGACGCTGATGATCAAAAACATCAATTATTTAAAGGATTTCTGCAATGTGAATCTCTGGGCCTCACACGAGCTACTAGGATGTTTTCTAAATATAAGTAGAATCAATTGTTTTCATTTCTCACATCTTTTTGTAATTTATGCTCCTTAAATATTTTTACTAGGCAATACAGAGCTAGGTTATGCTAAAAATAACATAGGAAGTTACATGATAGGTTAACTGCTCTTGAATGCCATTTGAAAAGTTATAAATTGTAGGTTTTTATTTTTGCTCACAGATTTTGATTAAGGATTTTTACAAATTCTTCAAATGATTCTTCAGCAAAAAGTTAAATGAAACATTACATATTTATACTTTCACAAACACAAAAATTTAATATGCTTTTATACCTTCTTAGGAAGAACAAAGAGTAACTGAAAATTCTGGTCCCTGCTATAAGTACTTCATTCTCTGGGACTAAGAATAAAGAGTATACTTAATGAATCTGTTTCCTTCCGTGAAAGCAGGTGGTACTCCCCCTTCAGTAGACAAACATACAGATGTACCATCCTAGAGACAGATGGCAGCCTGAGACATCTTACTGCAAACCCAGTAAAGTTCTCCAAGGCTTATCTGTTCTATCGGGTTCTAAGTCACTAGACTGTAGCTCTCCAGAACATGCCTCTTCTCTCTTAGAAGGTTTTAATAATAAATGAATTATAATAGCTATTCTTCCACTCAACTGTATGAGCCTAGGGACAACCTTCTTAAGTTCTCGGTGTCTTACTTTCCTCATTCTGTAAAACAGGATCGATAACAGTATCTACTTCATTGGTTGTTTAAGTAAATATGTGAATATAAACAAAGCCTTTTGAACAGTGCTGGCATGGAATAAGCATTCAGAACACAGTTACTTACATATATATATATATATATATATATATATATATATATATATATATATATATATATATAATTTTACTGGAGTTCAATTTGCCAACATATAACACCCAGTGCTCATCTTGCCAAGTGCCCGTCACCCAGTCACCCCAATCCCCTGCCCATCTCTCCTTCCACTACCCCTTGTTCGTTTCCCAGAGTTAGGAGTCTCTCATGCTCTGTCACCCTCATTGATATTTCCCACTCATTTTCTCTCCTTTCCCCTTTAATCCCTTTCACTATTTTTTATATTCCCTGAATGAATGAAACCATATAATATTTGTCCTTCTCTGATTGACTTACTTCACTCAGCATAATACCCTCCAGTTCCATCCACGTTGAAGCAAATGGTGGGTATTCGTCATTTCTAATGGCTGAGGAATACTCCATTGTATATATAGACCACATCTTCTTTAGCCATTCATCTTTTGATGGACACCGAGGCTCCTTCCACAGTTTGGCTACTGTGAACATTGCTGCTATGAACATTGGGGTGTAGGTGTCTCGGTTTTTTCACTGCATCTATATCTTTGGGGTAAATACCCAGTAGTGCAATTGCTGGGTCGTAGGGTAGCTCTATTTTCACCTTATGTTTATGATTTGAGATCTGACCTTCATTGCCTAGTTACAAAGAATTTCTCCATTTTCTCCTACCCATGTTTTTAATTTTTTAAATCTACATTTTATTTATTTATTTATTTTTAAAGATTTATTTATTTATGATAGACATAGAGAGAGAGAGAGAGAGAGAGAGAGAGGCAGAGACACAGGAGGAGGGAGAAGCAGGCTCCATGCCCGGAGCCTGATGTGGGACTCGATTCCGGGACTCCAGGATCGCGCCCTGGGCCAAAGGCAGGCGCCAAACTTCTGAGCCACCCAGGGATCCCCTAAATCTACATTTTAAATCTAAATTTTAAAACTAATACACATACACAGTTTAAATAGTAAAATAGTATCACAATGCTTAGAATAAAAACTGAAGTACCCTTCCACCCCAAGTCATCCTTCCTAGAGGCAATTTCATTTAACTCTTCCAGCTGTTTGCCTCCTTCTGTATGTATCTCTGTAATTTTGGAGGAGGGTGAAGCAAGTCTATTCTGCTATTTTGCTATTTCTTGATTTGAGGCATTATACTGATTTCCTGTCATGGAAGATGAGGATTTGGCACTGTCACATCAACTACTCCCTTCATGGTCTTAATATTGGTATAGCACAGTTTTGGGTTAAATGTTACATTTAATGTTTAAGTTATTATGACCTTGGATTTTTAACTGAGTCAAGAAGTATACTATCGTTACATGTTTTTTGTGTCATTTTTTGACTTTTCTGAAACTAATGATGCCCTCCCTCTTTTAAACTTAATTTTCTAGGTCTCTCTTACGACTTACCCCCAGACTCTCCAAAGCAACCGCAAAATCCTCTCAAATCTATGTACCACATGGTCAAGCAGTGAGGAAGGAAGGCTTCAGTATTCCTCTGCCCCGTGTTATTGACCAGAAGTTTCTCCTGGAGCCTCTCTGCTTTTCTGTTGAATGTTCAGCTGCAGGGCTTGGGTCCTTCTCCCAACTGACCTCTGTGCAATTCTCTCCTGTGGACCCTCTGCCTTTCTCTTTCTTCACCTCCTCCCTTGCTTTGATGGAAATCATTTCTTAGTAGTTTACTTAGGAAGCAGAACATAGGTGATAATACTTTGAGAAAATCTAAATCTTCTGAAAATTCTATTATTTTCCCCTAAATTGATTAAATCTTTGACTGGGAATCAAAAATTCTAGCTCAAAATCGTTTTACCTTACAATTGTCCTTTCCATTTTGCTGTTAACAAGTATGATGCCGTTTCGGTTCCTAATCATTTGAATGTGATGTTTTTTCCCTAAATATTTATTTATTTGAGAGAGAGAGTGTGCAAGCCAGGGGAGGGAGGGGGGGTAGCAGAGAGACAGAGAATCTCCAGCAGACTTCTGGTGGAGTGTGGTACCCAACATGGGGCTCCATCTTCCAACCCTGAGATCATAACCTGAGCTTAATTGACTGAGCCACCCAGGAGTCCCTCATTTAATGAATTTTTAAATGCTTGTCTTATTTTTAACTTTCAAAGGACTCTATTTTTCTGGTTATTCCTTTTTAAAAAGTTTCCTCTTGCTTTGGCATTGCCTCTTTTTCCTTCAATGAAAATAGGAAATCTGTTTGTTGGGATCTTTTTCTTTCGCTAAAGGATTTCCTAAAATGTCTCCTGATCCTTGGGAATTTGTTCATATTTAAGTGTAGTCAGTAAAAAAGCTGAGTTGAAAGTGTTTTGGTTTAGATTTTGTGCGGGTGCCCACGCACCATCAATGAGGACCAAGCTGTCTCACTGGGACTCTCAGCTGCCATTATCTGTAAATCTTTTCTGGGTGAATTTCTTCAGAGACTCCAGTGAAATCCTCCCAGGAGGCTAGAGGGAAGGAGGAGGCAATAAACCCAACTGCCAACATTTTGGGAGCTACACAGGAGAGAGGGGTTCAGAACCTCACTTTTAGGTTGCAGACTTCTGCAAGATCTCACGACTCCTAGTTCAACACCTCCTCTTCTCTCACCAACCACTGATGTCCTTCAGTTTGTGGTCTTTCAGTGACTCCACAAAGTGAATGCACTGCTAAGTTGGTGGTACACTGGCTGGTTTTGAGGGATGCTCTAACAGTGCTTCATGTGGACTTTGAACCAATTCCCCAACTCATTCTAGACTCCCTTTCCCACTCAGACTCCTCAAAGGTATCAGGTGTCTTATCCTTCTGCATGATGTGAAGCTTGTCCTTCATGTGTTCCCCCAGAAGGGCTTATGGGAACAACAATCCTTGACTTCTTGCACATTCTTAATACTTCTCCGTGGTTTTATTTTTGAATGATGCCTTATTATGCTTAAAAACTCCAAAACTCTTAAAAATCTTTGACATTCTAAATTCATCAAATTGTTACAACTATGTGCAGTTTTTTTGTATATGAGTTATACCTCAATAAAGTTGTCAAAAAGAAAGTCACAAAGGAGGGAAAAAACCTTGGACTCACACTTTCCTTGGGTATTTTAAACGTCATCCAATTGTTTTCTGGCATAGTGTTGCTATTGAAAAGTCTGACAAAAAATTCATTCTTTTCTTCCTCCTTGAGTTACTTATTACGCTTCTGTCCAATGTTTTTTTCTTTATAAGCCAAGGGTTTACTAGAATGTGTTTTCTCTTGTCTGAGTTGATTTTCTTGGCTATTCTGGGTGCCTCCATAGTATGAGTTTCAAGTCTGCTTTATTTTATTTTAAAGAATATTTTACTTACTTATTTGATGGAGAGAGTGAGCAAGTGAGAGCACACACACAAGCAGGGGGAGCAGGAGAGGGAGAAGCAGACTCCTGGCTGAGCAGGAAGCCTGATGTGGGGCTTGACCCCAGAATCCCAGGATTATGATCCAAGCCAAAGGCAGACATGCTTAACCAACCAACTGAGCCACCCAGATGCCCCTCAGGTCTGCTCTATTTTAGAAAATTTTCCTGAACACAGATTTTAGAATTTTCTGTTACCTTGGTGTTCTCTATCACAGACTCCTATTATATAAACATTGGCCCTTCTTTGTTATTCTTTTCCAACACTTTTCTAAAATCCTTTTTACCTCTTTCCTCATTTCTGTTTAAAAAATTTTATTTATTCATTTCAGTGTGGAAGGAGGGGTAGAGAGAACATGCTTGAGTCATGGGAGGAGAAGAGGAAGGGAGAGAGAGAGAATCCTTAAGCTGACTGCTGAGCATGGAGCCTGACATGGGCTCAATCCCATAACCTCAAGATCATGACCTGAGCTGAAACCAAGAGTTAGAAGCTTAACCAACTAAGCCACCCAGGAGCCCCTCCTCATTTCTTTCTTTCTTTTTTTTTTATTTGTTTATTTATTCATGAGAGACAGAGACAGAGAGAGAGAGAGAGGCAGAGACACAGGCAGAGGGAGAAGCAGGGTCCATGCAGGGAGCCTGACATGGGACTCGATCCTGGGTCTCCAGATCCCACCCTGGGCCGAATGCGGCACTAAACCGCTGAGCCACTGGGGCTGCCCCCCTCCTCATTTCTTGATTAAAAGAAAAAAAAACTATTTTCTATTTTCATAAGTGATTTATTGAATTTATTTACTCCCAAATTCCTTATGTGCCAGTCTGTATTCCTTCAGTCTTATTTCACCTTAATTTCTAATTCTTTCCCAGAAAGATTCTGTCACCTTTCTTCAAATCTTGCTTTCTTCAACACTCTCATTTCTAAGGTTTGCTACTTTAAATTTTTGTTTTTTCATAGCTTCTACTGTTTCCTTAATTTGTTCTGAAATATTGATTGTTGGTTTCGCAGAAATGTTTTCTGGCATACTTTCATTTTTAAAGATGACACTTCTCTTTTTTGTGTATGTGTGATTTGACTGTGGCCACTTCCCTCAGTTTTAAAAAAAATATTCATGAGAGACACAGAGAGAGGCAGAGACATAGACAGAGGGAGAAACAGGTTCCCTGCAGGGAGCCTGATGTGGGCCTCTATCCAGGACCCTGGGATCACATCCTGAGCCAAAGGCAGATGCTCAATCACTGAGCCACCCAGATATCCCCATTTCCCCCATTTTTAAGTGAAATGACTTTTCCTATACCTCTGTGAGGGAGAGATGGGCCAGGGTAATCTTCCCAGCTCCATGCCTTTGACTCTGTTTTCTATCATTTTCATTAAGATGATTTTTTTAAATGACCTCATTCTTTCCAAGCTCCTCCTTCCCTCTTCTTAATCATCTGGACTTTCTCTTTCCTTTCCTGCCTTGCTCAATTCTGAACCCATTTCCTACTGACCCTCCTTAGGATGGGGCTGTGATCTGGAAGAGTATTCTGACCATCTGTTTTGAGAATTTACAACTGCAGCACTGTCACATCGTCCACTGTCTTGCCTCCCTGATCCTCACCTGCAGGATGGAGCTTGCAAAATTCTCTTGGTTTCTAATGTTCTTGAGATGCCCAGCAGTGCTTGCTTGTGTTCTGGTGGTTTTCTGGCTCTGGGATTATCACGAATCCCTCTGCTTCACCTCCATTTTCTCTAGAACAGTGTTTAATACCATGGGGAGTCTTATAGATGACTGTTTTTCCTCCCTATCAGTTTATATTTTGGAGTTCGTGGGAAAATCTCATCTATTGTTCAAGTGTCATCTGCCAGGCTCTTTTTTTTTTTTTTAAGTTTTGATGCCTATCCAGTTGGTCTATTTTTATGGAGAGATTCTCTAAGATTAAAAAACCATGCCACCACTGCAACCAAGTTCCCAGAATCCTCTACCCTCTACTCACTGGATTCTAGACTCAATGACATCTATTTTTCATTAAAATGTTTTTAGATTGCAATTAAAAAGGTGGTACTAATTCATATTTCCATCATAATGTTTCACAGTATCCTCCTGATAACAAAGAAAAGTACACCACAAATATAAAGAGGTAGCTCATTATTACTGTAATCTGCTTTTCTCCAACTCCTCCTAAGTCTGATCATCTTTTCACTCTCATTTTAATTTATTTTTCATCAGCCTATTTCTAGCTTTTGTCCAATTAACTATTGCGTGTCCATCCCCTTGTTTATAAAAGCTCTTGGCACATGCAGAGATTTACCCTCCATCCTCTGCTCTGCATTTTCTCTACTATATTGTTTGAGTTAAAATCTCCAATCTGTCTCTAACCTAGTTCTCCTGAGTTCTTAGCTCTTGCTTTATACAGGTTAGGGCATAAATGTGAGAATCATATACATTCATGATCATTATCTTCTATATATCTGTTATTCCCTTTGTTAGAATACAATGTCCTCTTTCGTGCCCTTTGGTATTTTACACCTTAACCTTTGTATTACAGTAGGTATCTGTGATCTCTACTTTATTTTCTTCCCTTCTATACATCTTTGCTTTCAGCCACACAACTTCTCACAGGCTCTTGTGTTAGGCTCACTCTGGGGAGTCAGCTGCCATGTAAGAAGATTGAAGCTATCATCTGGACAGACCCTATCAGCTGCCTGTCATGGAAGCAAGCCATCCTGGACATGCAGCACAGCTGAACCTCCACACATCTGCAGTCTCAGCTGATGGTTGACCATACCCACATGGCAGACCCTCGGTGAGAGCCTCCCCCTTGAGCCCTTCTCAAATTCATACCCACAAAACTGTGAGACTTAAAAAAAAATTTTAAGCCATTAGGATCTGAGACTATTGCAGTTAAGAGCACCAGGTTACCATGTTTTCCATTCTTTCTTTTCTGTTTCCTGCCTCCATTCAATGAATAGCATTTCCTTCTGCAGGTATGAAAATTACACATTTTATATGCCAGTCTTCTATTTATTCCTTTCAACTTGTTAAGATTTATATTTGGGCTTACTTTCCTTATCAGGTTATCAATATTTATTTAAACATTTATATGATACTACTATGTCAGGTACTGTTCTAGGGTGTTTACAAATATTAAGCTTCTTTCTTTATTTTTCAAGATTTTATTTATTTATTCACGAGAGACACAGAGAAAAAGGCAGAGACACAGGCAGAGAGAGAAGCAGGCTCCATGCAGGGAGCCCGACGTGGGACTCGATCCCGGTCTCCAGGATCACACCCTGGGCTGCAGGCGGCGCTAAACCGCTGCGCCACCAGGGCTGCCCCCTCATTGTGGTTTTGATTTGCATTTCCCTGATAATTAGTGATGCTGAACACCATTTTATGTACCTTTGGCCACTTTTTTTGTATGTCTTCTTTGGAAAATGTCTATTGTGGTCCTCTGCTCATCTTTTAATTGGATTATGTAGTGTTTTGTTTGTTTGTTTGTATTTTTGGCAATTGAGTTGTATGAGTTCTTTTATATTTTGGATATTCACCCCTTACCAGATTATGATTTACAAATATTTTCTCTCATTCCATAGCTTGCCTTTTCATTTTAATGGTTTTCTTTGCTTTGCATTAATTTTTTATTTGATGTAATTCCACTTATTTACTTTTGCTTTTGTTTCATTGTCTTTGCTTTTGATATCAAATCCAAAAAAAACATTCCTAAGACTAGCAGATTACCCATTGTTTTCTTCTAGGAGTTTTATGGCTTTAGGTTTTATGTTCATGTCTTTACTGTTTTGAGTTAATTTTTGTGTATGGTGTGAGAGAGTGGTCTAGTTTCATTCTTTTGTATGTAGGATATCCAGTTTTTCCAGCACCATTTATTGAAGAGACTCCTTTCACCATTGTATATTTTTGATGCCTTTGTCATAAATTAATTGATCATATGTGTGTTCAGTAAACAGACATATGCATATTCATTTCTGGCTCTCTATTCTGTTCCATTGATATATGTTTCTGTTTTTTTATGCCAGTACTATACTGTTTTGGTTACTATTGCTTTGTAATATAGTTTGAAATTAGGAGTGTGATGCCTCCAGCCTTTTTTTTTTAAGATTGTACTGTCTATTTGAAGGGACAAATTTTAGCATTGTTTTTTCTATTTTTGTGAAAAATACTGTTGGAATTTTCATAGGGAGCGCATTGAATCTGTAAATTGCTATAAATTGTAATATAGACATTTTAATAATATTAATTCTTGCAATCTATGAACACGTTTCCATTGATGTGTCTTCTTAAATTTCTTTTGTCAATGTCTTATCATTTTTAGTGAACAGATCTTCTTGATTAAATTTATTCCTAAGTATTTTATTCCTTTCGGTGCAGTTGTAAATGAGATTGTTATCTTAATTTCACTTTCTGATGGTTTATTGTTAGTGTATACAAGAGTATTTTCAGAGAAAGTTTTTTTTTTTTTCAGAGAAAGTTTTTTTTAATAATAAACTTACTAAGTTCTTTATACGTGAAAATATTTTTTAACTTACTCTCATAATTAAGTGATGTTACAGCTGGGTTAACATTTTAGGGTTCAAAGTTCTTTTTCTTCAACATTTTGAACATTTATCTTAGTTGTTTTCTTGCACTTAGTGTTGCTGTTGAGAAGTTTGATATCAATTTGATTTTTCTTTAAAGATGATTTACTCTTTGAAAAATTTTAGGATTTTCTCTTGATCTATGATCTCCATAAATTTTACTATAATGTGTCCAAGTGTGAGTTTTTAAAAAAATTATTCCACCTAATGATGTATTTCAATATGAGGTTTTCCTCTTTAATTACTGGGAAATGTTAGGTGACCATTTCTTCAAGTGCTTCTATTTTTTCTTTCCCCTTCCGATCCTATTACAGAGATACTGAAACTATTTCTCTCATGTCTTATATCATCCATGCCATCTTCCCCCTCCAACTTGTTCTTCTACTATATCCAGTTTGCTCATTCCATTAAAGCAATCTGATGAGTTCTTTATTCCAGCAGTTATAGTTTCACATGAAGCACTTGCAAATTTTCTTCCTAGGTGCCTCATCCTGTTCCATCCTGTTCCATACTTTCTTTTTAAAATTCTCTTTCAAATATGTATTGTGCCTATTTTAAATTCATATTTTGGCCTCAGAATTTTGCTTTATCTAGCGAAGGTTATTCAGCTAGTTTTTCTTTTATGCCAGTTATACTTTTGTACATTTTATTAGCTTTTCAGATACACCAACCTGTCTCTCATTCTGTGGCTTATCCAAGGTTTCTGTGCTGGGGAGGGAGGTCATTTTTTTTTCCAGTTTCTAGAATTTCTTTGTAGGAGCTTGAGATAAGCAACTAAATCTTCATGTTCTACCATAATCAACACTTCAGTCATAGTTATGTTGAATAGAATGAAAAAATAATTCACCTGAATTTTTCACTAAATGTTTCTCTTTCTCAGTTATTTGTCAACTTTGATCTTAGATTCTTCTGAGTGGCCTCAACTTAATGTCTTTTTTTTTTTTTTACAATGCATTCTCTAAGCACTACTCCTTACAATAACAGACTTCAAAATACTGAATTTAGGAAAATGGAAACAAGGAGACTACAACAAAGAAAGCAAGAATAGAAGCAATAGTTTCCATTCATTCTAAATTTCCATTTATTGTACTATATACATGTACTAACTATGCCAGATACTAAGTAATGCCAATCTGTGTTTTCTAAACCCCAAACCTTCTCAAATTATGGTGCAATTATGTACTAATTTTATTTGTGAATTGTATATCTAACTTTAATAGTAGATACTGTTTAAAAGAAAACATTTAGAAATGTACAGCTCTATATGCAAATATTGACATGTAGCTTACTATTTCTGTGATATTTGGAAACTTAATTTCTCAAAGCCTTAGTTTTCTGCTCTATGGAAACATATTAGATATCTTCAAATGCTGTAGTAAGAACCGAATTAGAAACTTTTAGATATGTGATAGAAATACTAGTGATAGAAATAATGATATAGTAGGTAGATAATGCCTGGAGAATAGTCCTATTCAGTAAGTTGTAGATATAATTATCAACTTGCTCTTTATATTATTTTTTATTGATAATTTAGAGATCTTCTAAAATGTTTAATCCCATAAATATTTATTTAAATAGTTCTAGAATAATGTCAAGGCTATTTTCCTGTAGATACAAAAATAAAAGTATAATCCCAAAGAACTAGCAAAACACAAACCCAGCATTCTTCTGAACTTTGCAGATCTGCAGTCTTTCTACTGAATCAAAAGTGCATTGAGTGCAAGTTAGTGCTGTGCTTATGGTATATTCAAGTTGCATATTCTTTCACTATGTATTTCATGTTTTATATTTTAAAATGAGAACAATTGATGATGGAAAATTATATGGAATTTTGAAAAAATTGGTTTATCATTTTATTTCTCCTTCAATCTGTTAGTGCCCAAAATGGATCTGAAAAAACATTGAGAGCATAAAGTAAAAGGAGAATATACTTCAAAAATAGTAATCTTTCAAAAACTCAGAAATTATAAAAAAGGGCAGAAAACTCCCAACTTGTAGGCTTTTCACTAATAAATAAAACCAACCAGGGATCCCTGGGTGGCGCAGCGGTTTAGCGCCTGCCTTTGGCCCAGGGCGCGATCCTGGAGACCCGGGATCGAATCCCACGTCAGGCTCCCGGTGCATGGAGCCTGCTTCTCCCTCTGCCTGTATCTCTGCGCCTCTCTCTCTCTCTCTGTGTGTGTAACTATCATAAATAAATAAAAATTAAAAAAAATAAAATAAATAAAACCAACCAAACCAAACTATCCATTTCAATATAGCCCTCCAATCTTCAACTTTTATAATTTTTCATTTTGATTAAAATTATTAAAAAATTGAAAAAAGATGGAAGAAAAACTAAATGGAACAAACTTTACAACACTCTTCCTACCTTTCTTAGTGGTGGTTATTTCCAGTCACATAAAATTTATTTTCTTTCCAAGCTTTTATGTTTGTAATTTTGAGGAAAATAGCATAAATCACAGCAAATACAAAAAGCAGAAGAAATCCATTATAGTATTTTTTTTCAGAAGTATATAGATTGAGTACCTTAGCTGGAAAGCCAGTTGAACCAGGACATCCCTTTTTCCTTAAGGTTGGTGTGTGAGCTGGAAGAGGAGTACTGTCTACAATCTGAATTCAGGAGCAAAAAAGGAAATAAATGTCATGAAGTATTCCATCTGTTTCAAACATCACTAAAAATAAATCAAAGTAAATAAAGCCAAGCAACATCAATAAGGCAAAAAAATATCTCAATGAAGCTACAATTCTCATAGTGTTGATAATTTAAATTTCAGCCTGCAATGTCTACAAATGAAATAGTTCTTCAATTAGCAAAAAAATATTGGTCTGGAAATTTAAAAAGAAATGATTCAGAAAAGAGAATTCACAGAAGAGAACAAATGTCACAGCACATTGCCTACGTAAAAATGAGGATATTAATCTTCAAGTTCATCTTAAAATGTCACATTAATTCTTAAAAGTATCTGATTTTTTAAAAGCATGATTTATAACCGAATACTTAGAAGATTCTCTTAACTCTAACTTCTATATACAGAATGTATGTTGCATAGATGGAACACAATTCAGTGGATTTGTGTGTGTTTGTGTATGCATATGGAGAGAGAGAAAGAGAGACCGATTAGTGGGATTTTGTGCAGAAATCAATTTCCAAAGAAGGGAGTTAGAGTATTTAATATTATTGGAATTCAGAACTTAATATACATATTTAAAAGTTAAAAGCCATATCTTTATAAAATATTAATGTACAATATTACTTTTAATGAAAGGAACCAGTGATTTTACTGGAAAAGAGACAGCACTTATTTAGGAAAGTATTAAAAAAAAGGCATAAAAAGGCATAAAGAATTACTTCATTTTAGGATGCTAAGCAAGCAAACAAAAGAAAAGGCTAGCTTTGAATAAAGTTATAGTTTAAAATATTAAAAAGTAGATGACTCTTTGCCTTTGTTATTATATAAACAGAGTATTTTATATGCCCTATAACCTTAGAATGGAACCTCTGTTTTCTGCTTAATTGTGAGTTTAGTTCTAATTTAAATTTACTTTTAAATAGCTTGAAAAAGCTTTGAACCAAATTTACAAATTAATGTTTCAACAGGTAAACATGAGAGATAAAAGAGAGGAACAGTGAAAACCTACACAAAAGTTAATAAAAAAACAACTAATAGGAAACAAAAATGACATTATAATTTACCCAGAAAGTCTAAAAGAAGTTTAGAATAAAAAGGAGTGAAGTAAGGGTGCTGGATACAAGATCAACAGAGTTCACAAAGACCATAAGAATGTATATTTGGAAAAGATCCCATTCACTGTAGCAACAAAAACTTTAAGGTACCTAGGAACAAATGTAACAAGCAATATGAGGTAAATTCATAAAGAAAATAACAAAACTTTACTGAAGGATATAAAAGAAAATCTAACTGATATGTATACCATGTTCATAGATGGAAAGACCCAATCACAAAGATGTCAATTCTCCTCAGATAAATCTGTAAGTTTAATACAATTCCAATCAAAAGCTCCACATGGAACTTGACAAACTGATCCTAAAAGTCAAATGTAAAACTAAAGGGTCAAAAAGAAAAGGAAAAACAAGGTGGGTGGGAGTGGCTAATCATACCAGATGAAGTATTTTAGGGTCATAGTAATTAAGACAATGTGATATTGATGCAGGAATAGATACAGAGAACAGAAGAGAATAAAGAACTCCCAAACAGACCCATATATATAAAGCAGAGAGTGGTTTATAAATCAATGGGGGGAAATGTAGTAGAGTTGGTTGTTCATATGAGAAAAATAGATATAGAACCCCATTTCACATAATATGTAACAATAAATTTCAGTTTAAGGTCGTAAACATGTAAAATAAAAGTTTTTAAGCTTTTAGAAAAAAGTATGGCAGAAAAATTTTAAATGCTGCATAGGGAAGAACTGCTTTAGAAAGGTATAAAAAATAGAAGTCATAAAGGAAAAGATTAATAATATATATAAGCCTACTTTAAAATAAATAATGTTGCAAGACGAAAAGATACCAAATAAAAATTTAAAATAAGCCACAGACTGGAAGAAAATATTTGCAGTGCACAGAGCCAGCTAAGGATTAGTATCCAGATTACGTAAAGAACACTTACAAAAGAATAGGAAAAATAATTCAATAGAACAACAGATGAAAGACATAAACAGGCAAACCACCACTGATCAATAAACATATAAAAAGATGCTGAATTAACAGTTGAGATCAGAGAAATGCAAATTTAAAAAATGCCGCTCCATACCCATCAAGTTGGCAATAGTTAATGTCTAACAGTACCAAGGGTTGGTAAGGATATGGGAAAATGGGGAACTCTCACACATTGTCGGTGCAAGTGAAAATTGGTCCAACCACTGTAGAAAATAATTTGGCAAAATCTAGTTAAAGTTGAAAATGCGTATACCACACAACCCAATAATTCAGCTTCCAAGTATATACACTAAACAAACTGCACATTTGCAAAAGCAGACAGCTACTAGGATGTTCACATCAGCACTGATTGTAATAACAGAAATTGGAAACAATCTAAATATCTAGCAATAGGAGAATGCATAAATGGTTATATTGTATTCATACAATGAAATACATAGCAGTTATAATAATGAACTAAATGGACATGTATCTGCATGAGTAAAGCTCAAAGGCATAATGCTGAATGAAAGGAGTTACAGAGAAATACAGATGCATGTTTGCATAAAACATAAATATAAAACAAATGTTCTCATATATCGTTTATGGATGCAAATAAAGTGAAATGTAAAACCAAGGAAGAGAATGCACACCAATTTTAAGGTCTTTAGATATGTCTGAGAAAGGAGAGAGGGGAATAGTATAGGGAAGGGTGTTTCAATTGTGTGGAATATTTTTTCTTTGAAAACAGAGTTGAAAAGAACAGGGCAAACTGTTCACATCTGTTCAATCTGTGGATGGTGGTTACATGTGTTTATTATTCTCTGTGTGCTTGAAATAGTTCAGCATTTAAAATGTATAAATTCAAAATATTAAAACAATGATTTAAAAAAAGCAGAGACTCATCAGCTTAACCTGTCTTAAGGTAGTCTATCATAGGGTTGTAAAAAATCAAGTCAGACTCTAATTACAAATCACACTTCACTTCAGATAGCTTTCCAAAGTGAACTATCTGCTTCTCTTGGAACGCTAGACACAGCTCTAGAGATAATATGGGAAACAAAGGGGCTATGTCAGAACTGCAAGCTGAGTGAAGAATCTAAATTGCATCTTGAGGCAGGAGGCATGACACATTCTTCTGACTCATTGAGGAAATGACCTCTGTTGAGAAAACAGGCTGACCGGCTGTTTGAAACCACTGACTGACGTGAGGTGCAAAACAACACTGGTTTTTTGTACTATTACCAGACATGACATGGTTGAATGCCATCTGACTGAACAGTTAGAATAAACTATTCAGTGACCAGCAGTGGCAATTTTAATTTTAAGCTGTACTAAGTAACAGTTACATATGTCTTATTAGACTTCTGAGATGAATTAAAATAGGAGAATGGCACCTGACACTGCCATGTGCCTACCAGGTTTGTATCTGACAATTCTAGAATGTAGATAACTCTGCCCTCTGATCCATAGTTCTCTACTTAATATTAAGATTACCTTTATAATTAAGTAAATATTGTTTATTTTAGGTTGAATCTGAGGGGTGATTTTCTACTTTTGTTTTACAGTCCTATTTACATTATCAGTGAAATGCAATGATCTCCAACATACTGTGACTTATTACATAATATATTTGATTAAAAGAAGAGTCAGATTTCACTTGTTTTTTTGCAATTCCCTCTTTTCTGACACAAGTGAAAAGTTGAGGAGCATGACTGCTCCAGTGAGGCACCTTAAGTGGCTCAGCTTCACTAGATGTAGAAGGAGATGTGGACCTTGACTGGACGTTAACCTTGACGTTCGGATTCCGTACATATGTGCTCTCAACGGGGTCGGTCTAGGAAGATAAGTCAGGAAAAACAAAAACCCAAGAAATCACTTTCAAACAATGTGCAGCTCTTAGCAAATTTCTGTAAGGCATCATCATGATAACATTTCTTGAGAAGAGGAAAACGAACCTCAGTTTGAATATTCACCTTCAAGATCTGTCATTACACAAAAGCATAACCTCTAGTTCTAATGTAAACAAAGATAAAGATAGCAACAGTTAATAAAATGCTCCCATCTTCACTGCCTGCCTCCTGCTTTGGGCACTGGTCTCTACTATATGTTCTTGACTTGTATTCTGCAAATGAAATACATGTGAACTAAGTGCAGAGTACTTAACAGAGTATGTGCTGCAGATCAGAGATAATTTTGTCCTTCATAAGAAGGAAATCGGTTGTCTACCAGGCATTACTTGATTGTAAAAGAAACTAATTTATCAGCTTTGTTTGTCATTGGGGACAACACTGTCCTTTTATTCTGCAGCAGGGGAAATACCAGCACTTAAATTCAGTTGCAGTCTTTTAACCAAGTGTTTTTAGAAACTAAAAATGCTTGGGGTTAAAATTTAGCATTCAAGATCTTATGGAGCATACTGATGGATGATATATTCAGCTTGGCAATTTTCAAAATTACCAGGACTGCATTTTTGAAATGAAAGGCAATGAAAGCAAGCTGGAAAAGAGGCTGGAGGAATTTGTTTCAACTGTGCTGTACAGAAAGACCAGAAGTTACAATTCAGTAAAAAGAACAATCAACTTCAGGATTTTAAACATGTACTTAAAATATTTTCTCTTTTCCTTTATTATTATTATTATGGTTATTCTTTTAGGGACTGGTTAGTGGGCTGGCTAACACTGCAGGAGTCCTCTACTGGGCACAGGCAGGCAGGCAGATATTCTGGCAAACCACACGGCAAGATTTTTGTGGGGATAACTCACATGGTTCCCAACCAGGCCTTATATCTTGAGTTCCTGCACTCAGGAGAAGTGGGGGATAAGAGGCGTCCTAGGGAGAACACCTAAGGAACTTGCAGCTACAGCTATGTACCATCAGCTAAGGAAGTATTCCCATGTTTTAAAAATGGGGAACTGAGGCATACCAGCTGTACATTGGCTCTGAAGTGTGCAATGTGGCTAATTTCATAAAACTAGTACATTTTTCAAGTGGGAGAGCCAGGCCTGAATCTCACTTGTTGACCTCAAGTTCAGTATTCTTTTTGTGGTACAGAAGCATCTCCACGGTAAAGGTACTCAGAGCAACTGAACAGTCATGCAGAATGAGTTACACTGTCTCTTTTCCTGACTGAACTTCCACCAGGAATAGGAGAGTAAAAGAAAGAAGAAAGTAAGACTCTTAGACATGTTTTGCCCAATTCACAATTTCACTCAGGGACAGTCATGGCGAAGGTGCTCCTTTTAATTATTAATCTGGAATATAAATCTGGGCTGGAAATAAGGCCAGAAAGATCCTACTTCCTAAACATCTCCTCCTTCTAGTTTTCATATGATTACAGAAATTGCAAGCTGAATAAGAATCCATGGGGCAGGGGGTTCAGTTAACATGGAATTGATAAGTAAAGCAGTACTGATGCATCTTACATTAATAAGAATTTAAAATGACCTCAAATAATCAAGTTAAGTAGCTCATAAAGTATTTAAGAAGTGTCCAAGTAGGGGATTTACTAAGTGCAAAAAATGGGTCATTTTAAATAAAATTTAAATTTCTGACCTGTCACTCCAAAGCCTTTATTATATTAGCCCACAATTTGAGTGAAAGACATAAAAGCAGACGTTCCTGTGCACAGGATAATGCTATGAATGGGACTGAATAGCTAATAGTGGCTTTTCTACCTCTGAGTCCAATTACTTTAAAACCACTTCAAAAATGAGCAAGGCAGGAGCTCGCTGCTTTCAGTAGTACTGGCTGACAATTTAAAGCAGGTCTGCTCTTTGAGCCCTGTGAATATGTGCTGCCCAGAATTGAGCAGGCAGTTTTATTACTTACGCTTTCTTGTGCTGAAATTAGAACACACTGCCTTAAGACATTTTGTCAGTATGTGCCCTGGTGAAAGGTTTACTCACAAAAATCATCACACCTAAAAACCAATCCCACTTCCCATCCCCACTCCATAGTTGGTCCTTAAAACATTTACCATCATGTTTTATGACCCCATGAAAATGTGACATGATGACAGGGTGATATTGAACAAAGGGAAAAATATACCATCAAAGTTTAATCCTTGATTACAGAAGTTAATGACTCTTAAGAACTCTCAAGGCTTTAAATACATACCTCTTGGCCCTTCTTTAGAATTATTGCCATTTATAAAAAATCTTTTTCTCCTAACAAGTTTTTACTTATAAATAAAAAACAACAGGAATGAAAATAGATTTTGAAATTATTTTCTTAGTTGCATGAGGTAAATAAAACTGGTTATTCAAAAGAGGAAACATTTAGATTTAAAAACTAATAAAAGAGAATAAGGAAAATTAGCATACTAGCTTTTTGGAACTATATACTCTTAAAACAAATTCCAGAGATTAAACAAAATCAGGTAGTTTTTGTTAAAACTAATTAAAAAAAGGAAAAATATTTAAGTAATATTTTGAGATGACATTGAGTATATTTAAAAAGCTGAACTATGCCATTTACAATGATACTCTGATTTAAAAAAAACCCAATTATGGATTTTTTTTCACTTAATGTATAAGTGAAGTTCAAAAATTACCACTTTATTTTTCAAAAGTATGTTTCTTAGAAAGACAAGGAACAAAGTTTGGTAAAGATGAATAAAACTCTTGGCAATAATGTTTTGAATATCAGACTAAAATTTTTTTCCCCATATCTTCTAAAAGCTATTAGCAGCTAATACCTGTTAAATTAAGAGATTTACACATCTCATTTCCTTTATTGATTACTGCCAGTATAAACAATATCTCAAAAGAGGTTTAACAGGAAGAATAAGAAAAATGTAATACCACTTATATATTTTCTTTTTTTTTTATTTTTTTACTTATTTATGATAGTCACAGAGAGAGAGAGAGAGGCAGAGACACAGGCAGAGGGAGAAGCAGGCCCCATGCACCGGGAGCCCGACGTGGGATTCGATCCCGGGTCTCCAGGATCGCGCCCTGGGCCAAAGGCAGACGCTAAACTGCTGCGCCACCCAGGGATCCCATATATTTTCTATATCAAAGTGTTAATTATCACCAACAGGACTGGTTTTTTAAGATGTTATTAATTTTATCTATAATTATATGCTTACTGATACATTTATAATTAAGAACTTATTCTATCCACTAAAAAGCAATTACTTTTACTGAACTTTCAGAATACTCAATAACTATAAGCCAGACTTTGCAGACAGCCTAAAATTAATTTAATAATTGGCAATGATGCAGATACAACATGGCAGCAAAGCAACTGATTAATAGCACATCAATTATGTTTATCTTCTGAACCTTTATCATGGTTATAATACAATCAACAATAGTATACTTAAATCTTGAAAGTGAAATTCTTTGTGTTTTGAAAAATTGTATAGCATTACATGTAAGCAATGACTTGAATTAGTAATGCAGGAAAAGCTGATAAATATGATATACATTAATAGCAGGAAAAGCTGATAAATATGATATACATCAATAGTAGAGATATCACAATTCAGTAACTGCGTTTATGGTTGTAGAAAGAATGATAAGGAAAAAATAGTGGAAAGCAATATGTAATACTAACTGGACAGGACATTCTAATAGTATTTGGAGGAAGAGCTTGGAAAAAAACTTAACTGAACAGTATAAACAATTCACTCAATATTTCTTTTTTTTTTAAATAATAAATTTATTTTTTATTGGTGTTCAACTTGCCAACATACAGAATAACACCCAGTGCTCATCCTGTCAAGTGCCCCCCTCAGTATTTCTAAGCTGCACTCTACTGAGAAAGATGGGGAATATCTTTATGTAGATGTGATTTTTTTCTATTTTTCGGTTCTTTTTTCCTGAGTAAGCCTACTTCAAGGCATTAGAAACACCTACTTCCTCCAATGTGGTTTTTTACCTACTGCTCTACTGTTTGGTAAAAAAAAAGAAAAGAAAAAAATAAACTGAGTTATTAGCAGTATCATCCACAATGCCTAACACTGTCATGTAAAAAGTCTATAAGGCTTCCTGAATCTATTAGGATTTCCCTATCAAGTGATTTACAAAATGTAGTTTTAGGGTAGTTCAGTAAAATAGAAGTTTTCTTTCCCCCTAGGATTAGGTATGATTTTTAGGTAAACTTCTCAAATTATGCAGTATGGTGTTCTGATAAATAATAAAAACAACTAAAACAACTCATCTTGAATGTGTATCAATGGGCCTTTTCTACTTCAAAAATAATTAGAGATTTGAACATATACAAGAAGCAAAACACTCATAAGAAACCTGGTTTTAAAATAAAAGATACCAAGATTTGATACAGATTAGATATAGCTTTTTTTAAAAAGCTTACATCTAACATGTTGTCTTGTATTTGTAAATATAAAACAGAAAAAATATAATTATCATCAATTAACTTTAGCCAGAAATATTTTGGATACAAAGTGGCAAGTAATCCAATTTTTTGTATTCAAAAACACTTTATAACCTCAAACTTTCACTGATATAATTTTTTAATTTTTTGTTAATTGAGCTTATGATAAAAAACAGTATTATGGAAATACCTTATCATTTGGAAAACAGCAAATCTTTTTATCATCCTAATAATAAACCACTGAAGAGTACAACTAGTAAGTACAATCTTACTAATTACAAATAATGTAACTTGCTACTCTTTAAGAAAATTCTCCTTACTTTCAATAGATCTATTTGAGTATCTATTCTGTAGAATTTACAAATGTTCTCAGAAAACAAAAGTTAAGCTACATGTTAGCTATTTATAATCTCTGTTCCACTCTAAAGGAATAATCTAAAATGAAACATTCAATGTGTCTCACTATTAATGAGAACACTGTGGACCCTTCCATAACCACTTATATTCAGTCATTAATAATAATATTAGTAACAAACCTTACTTGTGCTATGCCTAATTGAATAATGCCACTTATTAAGTATGTAAATGGAACCTTATAGCAGACTGGAAATAAAAATATAGCAAACCCTAAATAGTGATACCTCATTCATATGATATATGAGTCACTTAAAGAATTTTAACTATTACCTATTGCTCATCTGAAAGCACTATATATTATACAATCATATGTCACTGTTGGATTCTAGACCACTGTTAGCAATGGTAGCCATCTGTGTCCTACTGTAACACACTGCCATCTCTCAGGACCACTGAGGTGCCTCACTATGCCACTGAGATGCTTCTCTGCATCTGCTGAATACTTGGTGATTCTTCACTCAACTCCTTCAGAGATATCACTTTTCAGAGGTGGTTTTTAAACTTTTTCAGATATATAACTAAGGAAAAATTGAAGAAAGCCTGGAAAGCAGATTATTAAGCTTATCACAGCTGTATTAAAAAAACATATATGCATCAATAGGCTCTAGTTAAGTACGGCTTATTCATACCCTACAGAATGAAGATACAGACTAAATAGTAGGAACCTTATAATAGCTCTTTCCCTCAAAAATTTCTCCTTATATTACGATTCACAGAAGGGCTCCAGGAGGCCAAAGCCCCTAGAAATCTGCAAGGAAGTGAAATATAACTAATCTATATGTAACCAGAAAAATAAAATCTCTCTGAATTATAACAATATTTTTTAAAAAGAAACTAGTTAAAAATTCAGTCAGTTCAGTCTGATGATTTGAACCTAATAGAATTGGGCATATAACATTTTGGTCTTCCTTTCTAGAGGTTATATGATATACTTAACACATACTCAGATTAATTTGATAAATCCAAGCACCCGAAGGTTTTAACTCTCTAAATGTCAAAATCATTAAAAAAATCAGTTGAACGGCAATCTTTTCAGAAACTTTATCAATCAATGAGATATTAGTTGAAGTCATAGTTTCCATCTGCCACACCACTGGTATCTGATCTGCTTATTCACTATTGAACAGTAGTTTGGAAATATGTGCTATGTAAGGGTTAATCATATTTATTTTGCCATCAATGTATCATGACATCTGAAAGATAAGAGCACCAGGAAGCAGTGGGTGACCCTACTACTCCCCATGCTCTTTGTAAACCAGAGTTTACAGAATTCTCAAGAATTCTGGATTTAAGGTGTTGATCAATACCAATGATTATGAAGCTGACAGGTGAAAGTTTCAAAGCTTGTATCTACCACAGGTGTTCCTTTTTAATGCTACTATTTAACATGGTGTGTGAAAACCAGAGCAAACAAAACCAGCTAGCCCACTGCTTCTCAACTAGGGAGCGTGTATGTTGTATATATTGATGTTGGGGTGGACGTTGGTTTAGGAAAATTTGAGATCTTTCTACAAACACATTCCCCATTCTGGGGCATAACAGAATCTTGCAGGATAGAGGTAGTGGCTAGCCCATTTAATATTGAGAAACACTGAGCTAGCCTTAGCATAGGATGATGCTTATAGTTTGCTATCAATTCATACAGAAAGAATGCCATGATATTTAAAAAATCTTGGTATCTTAGAATATAAACAATTTATTATTAATATTATTGCCTTAAATCTATAAATAAATTTAGGGATATTCCTTTGAACTACATTAAATAATCTATCAAAGATTTCTGCAGAGATTTTACATAAAATTATAGTCAATAAAATCTATAACTTGTCCCAAATTCTTTTGAACTCTGAATAATATGAATCATCAAGTTTTTTTCCCCAAAATAATTAAGATCTGTAGGAAATCTCTACATATTTGCTTATACTATATTCTTATTTAGAAAGTCATTAACTCTGCATGTGATCAATTTGCAAAGCATATGTTAGGATCACATTTTACCCCTAATAAAAATTTAAAAGATACCTTATCATTTTAGCAGTTCGGTTACTGAAATTTATATGAACATTCCTAAAGCTCTACGGCCAAAGCCACGAAAAGAAAAAAAAAAAAAAGAAAAGAAAGAAAGAAAGAAAGAAAGAAAGAAAGAAAGAAAGAAAGAAAGAAAGAAAAGAAAAGAAAAGAAAAAGAAAAAGAAAAAAAGAAAATGCAGAAAGGCAGAGTAGCAATAGCAGGAGCAGCAGCACACAGCATGCAGTAAGGTAATAGTACATCACGGAGACGTTAGCGTGTTCTGCAACCACAGGCAAGAAGGGTAAGAGACAGGGTGGAGGGCATGGGGTGGGGACACACAGTGTAGTAGTCTCTTACACGTCTGCCTTTGCTAGCTGGAGTACAGGACGGAGAGCGCTTCAACAAAGAAAGGAGAATACTACACGTTACAAATACTCACACATGACTCTCGATGGCTACCGCTGTATTAACAGACAAAGTATATCAACATACACATAAAGACATATTTTGCGATACGTTGAAAGTACATGTATTTTCAGGAAAAACTGGAGGGTAGGACAGTAAAGAAACAGTTGCTCAGATTTGGCCTATGATGACAAGCTTTCACTAGACCCTGCACAAACAGTGACCCACAGAATAACACTCCATCAAGTGATGGATAATTTCTTCTCTGTAAAGGTTGGCAGTAGCGACTGGAAACATGAAAAAAGAAAGGATTCAAATAATTCTGATTTAGTGCCGGGTAGCATTTAATAAAATACTTTAGTCTTTTACCTACCAAGGTCTTACTCTTTTCAAAGATGCTTCTTTTAAAGTATAAAAGTTTAATTAGGACTTCAGAATTACTGATAATGAATTAAATCAAGAATTCACTTCACCAATACTGTTCAACCTGATTAGACATCAGGCTTAAGTCAAGAGGGACCTTCACCTTTCTGACGTTAAAGATTAAGTAATTAGGGTAAAACAGCAGTAACAACAAGCAGTTCATAATTAATTGTACTGAAAAATCTTCCAAGTCTCTGGAACTTGGTGATGTATGAACAGCAGAGTTTTACACAAATAAACTTTATCTGCCTTGGGCAATTCCCTATACGCAACTGAACCTAACATTTGTTTACTGAGGGTTTGCACTACGTCAGGTTTTTAGAAAACACAGAAGGCATACTATTCACAGACTGGTGGGGAAGACACCATGCCATCATCAGTGTGATGAATGCTGGGACAGAGGTGAACTGCAGAGTTTTCCAGGTAGCTGGGGGTGGTGGTGGCATGTACAAGATTTGTAGGGGGACTAGAGGATGGATTTTATCAACGGAGTCTACAGGAGCCACAAATTTCAGAGAAAACTTGAAGCATGACAAACATCCTTCCAGATGTTCAGTGTTATTTGTACAACAGGGAATTTTATTTCTTTCTAGGTGGAGGGAGCATGACCTGACCACAACGTGCCAAAGTCTTCAGGGCAAATCAGGATTAGAAGGCCTGCAGATTCCTCAGCAGGCTTTTGTTTCTTTGGTAATCCTCATTGCTTATGCAGAACTACCCTCCCTAACCATGCCCAGCCCGCCTAGTGCACACTCGTCTTTCACAGCTGCTCTTGCTCTGTGGACTACACCCGTCCATGTGTAAAGACCCCGCTCAGACACTGGCTCTTTCAGAAAGGCTTCCTGCAGGCGTCTCATTCAGTCAGATAGCTCTGCTTTATACTCCCATGATACACAGGCCATACCTTTTATTAGCGTGCTTCTCCCAATTGTTATAATTATTTATTTACATGTATGGTTTTTCCATCAGACTCAGATCCTTAAGGATCTAGAATATGCTTATCATAGGGCCTATAAATGTAAAAATCCTTAATAAATACTGAATGAATCCTCTGACACTCCTCAATACTGAACCTAAATATTTCCCATCACTTTCTACATGGCACAGAACATAACTATCGATTTTTTTCTCAGAACATAACTATCGATTTTTTTCTCTAACAGTAAGATAAGCATTTCGACGCCTACTTCTTCTGATTTATCTTAGCAGCTACCATTGTGCAAAGTATGGTACTGCATGTGTAGAAAGTGCTAAAATGTTTAACACAGAGAAGCTTTTACTTACTGGGTATCCCTACATTTCTAGAACAGATTTGGGAGTGTGCTGAAATCATGAAAAAAAGCATGACTAGCTCGAAGTAAATATATTACCACTATCCTAAAAACATGTCAACATGTCTCTCAAAACCATCTTTGCATATAAAGACAACACAGTGTCTAAACTAGCACAATATAAAGCTAATAATGGTATTAAGTTACCATAGTGACAATGTTCTTCCTAGAGCTTCTACCTAGAAATCAAATAGCTATTTTTATATTTTCAATAGAGAAGGGGAAATCAGACTATTTCCCGATAATATAATTGGAGAACACACATTGCACACACTTTCTCTTATACACACTCACCTACAACCACGGTGTGAAACTGGTCTCACAGCATACACTGGGAAGCAGTATGCTGTTTTCACAGACCATTTAAAACTATGCATTTTATATATGGTGTATAAATTGCCACCATAAATTTCAGACTGATTATGGAAGCAAGGCAGAAACCAAAAGAAGTAATTTATCTTACTGACACATAATTTGGAAAACAGATCTTAAGATTCAGTTAAAAAGGTCTTTTTAAATAAGATACTGAAGAGTAAAAGACTAGGTAGTCATGGTTTTTTCCCTCTAGATTGCCTAAATATATTAGGATATAATGTACAATATACCATACAAAACATATATATAAAATAATATATAATACTGCCTAAATTAGAGAAGGATACAACAACCTTCTAAAATGTGAGAGTTTCAAGTTGGGTTGTATTTAATATGTGGATGGAAGATTTTTTTAAAAAGCATTGAATGAGGAAATATCAGGAATGCCATAATTTCTCAGAAGGATTTAGGCCTGGTTTGGGTCATAGGATTAAAAGATCTTTTTAATCCATGTTTTAAAATTCTGTCTTCCTTTGATTTTTACATATGGTCAGACCTCCCCAGATACAGCTACACAAGGCTTCCAAGCCTCAGATTTCTGTGATGGGTTAGGACAGAATATGAAAGAAGCCAGAAGGAGAGAGAATGCTAAAAGCCAAGAGATGAATGAAGGAACCTAGGAGCCAGGACTGAAATTAAATATTTTAGGACATCTTAACAAGATTTTATTAGGAGGCCAAAATGAGGCACAGAAATCAGCTTGCCAATACTCTCAGGCTATTTGCTGCTTGTAATATGCCAGGATACAAGAAAGCAGTATTAGGAGGACCAGACAGTTGGACTACTGGGACCAAGCCTATTCCTTGATGTCTGACCTTTTCATTCACACCTTTGATTTCCTGGGTTTACTATTTCCTTAGTATGCTAGATTAGGAAGACAGCCTCCAAAAGCAAGTTGGTACACTCATTTGCCAGGTAAGAGGGCAATTTCCATTTTTTGTGAATTTGGCCTAAATGAACAGTGTATAGAACTGTCATTTAAATAAAACTCAAAACTTACCTGGCACAGATTTAATAAATGACAATATGTGTACCAGATATAAAGAACAAGTAGTTCATTTAAACAAGTATAATTAGTAGGACCTTTAATACAATCAAGCCAAGTATTTTGGGGGTTCAACTAAAAAGAAGAAAATGAACTGAACAGGATGGGAAGTTTGTAAGCTTGGTCTAATTGTGCCTGGACTTGCCACTGGAATGCAGGGAACAGACGGGAGAGAGACCAAGCTGGTGAGCTCCACCTGCCCCTCACCCTCTTTGGTGCTGGGCCTGACACGGACCACCCCCAGGCAGTCTAGGGTGTGTGAGGCTGAGAGAAAAGACAAGGTCAAGAGGAAATGATTTCCGTAGCAGAAGGACCCTGGAATCTATTCTACTCTGTCACTGGTGTCTCACCGCACCTGGGAATGCCTGATCCAAGAGACAAAGTGTTCAGAGTAACGTCAGTTTCTTTTACCATGAGCTAAAACCGCCTTTTATCTATCCTAAACAGTGTCATCCATAATCCTGTTGCCACCACTTCCCTCTTCCTCCAAAGACTGAGAGTCATACAACTTTACTAGTGGGGGAGCAAACGATCCAGTTTTTTAGTGGGAGAATGCTGTGATCAGCAACGGTCACAACCACCGGACTGAATATTTTCTCCAGTTCTTTTCTCTTTCAGAAGTCTATGACTCTACATGCAGAAAAGCCCAACCACCTGAGCTGTCCTGAATTACAGAAGCAGGGTGTTGGGAATATCTTCTGCTTCACCTGAGTCGGGGGAAGGATGGGACCTGTGTCATACACTCTGCTCTCCTGTCAAGACTGCTCTTATTAGACACTCGACTCAGAGAAAGAGCTGTCTAAACTATGCAACTTAAAAGGAAAGCTCAGCTCCAAATGTGTTCCCATATTGCCAGAAATTCTGGCATTCACTTGAATTTTGAGCTAACAGGCAAAGCACACTGAGGAAAAGCTGTGGCACGAGAGTGATTCTGTGCACTATGTTATGTGAAAAGAATTACTGTGTTAAAGGCCGATTAAGGGAGCGCTAAGGGAAAAAATAAGGGGTAATTTTGGAGGAGAGGAGGTACTGGTGGTATGTTCCTATGAGGTCACTAGGCCATGGGGAGCAGACAGGGAAGATCAATGATATGGATACCAGAGAACCCCTCATTTCCAGATGCAATTCAAATTCTAGGTCTTCAATGTAATCTACTTCTCTTCTATTTCTACAAGATAGAAATGAGCAAAGAATGACCAGAGGATGTGTTGTATGCGCTAGTTAAAGGGTCAGAGTCCACTTACTACAGGGGGCGGTCATGCACAACATTTCACTAGTTTTGGTACAAAGAACGATCAAGATTTATCCTATCCTATCCTACTCCTAAACAGAAGTTTAGCTCCATACCAAGTAAACCAGATGCGGAACATAAGCACGCCAAGGATCAAATATCATTTTTTCAAAACATCATCATTCTACTCTGGCCTTGAGGATGAAATGAATGGTAACTCTGGGAAGAGTGGTGATAGTCATCAACGATAAACAGAGGTTAACACCATAAAATACGAAGTTAAGAATACAATATATATATATATATTTTAAATGGGAGCTCACTGCTGGCCTTCTCCTTGACATGTGAAAATCAAATATGGTGGTCGTGTGGCTGAACAATTCGGGGTGCAGGGAGTGCAGTGACTCAGACTAGTGCGGGGGTTTGGGGACGGAAAGGGAGCAGAAGGCCAAGGAAGCCACACTGGATTCTTAGACAAGGAAGGGAGCAAAAGGGAACACAGGAAGGAGGGGTGAATGGCCCCATTCCAAGTAAGGACACAGTCACCAGTGTTCCCGAGGACTTTCCACATCTTGTTCCTTTAAATTCTCAAATCACTGCTTAGTCAGTACCCCTACTATTACCCTCATTCTTCTGAGAAGCAAGCTGGGGTTTACCTAACAGGAAAGGCTGAATGACTTGCTCCCGGTCATACATCCAGAAAGTGGGAAAGGCAGAATTCAAGTCCCCTTATGTGCTTAACCAGTAAGAAGAGAATTCCGGAAGCAAATGAGGGGAAAACCTTTTAGGCTTTTTAGGAGCTGGAGCCTGATGCGTAAAGCTTCACCCTGTGTGAACCCAACACCTTTTCACTTTATGAGAGGAGTTCCTTCATGCTGGTTTAAAATTCAATCCTATAGGCTGAGTGCTAGTGGATGAAGGATAAGAAGGGGTTCTCCCAGAGGACTCTGGAAGCTTCTATGCTACAGCTGGGTGGCAGTGGGGAGAGCAGAGACAAGGCGGGCATGGGACAGCATGTATTCTTGCAAACATTGTGCTGAGCAGAACAAACCTATCTGTCAAAATACACATGACTTCTAGGTTTTACATTCAGAACTTTTTTGTGGGAAGAAAGGGGATGTAGAGAGGAGTTTGTTAGGAAAAAAATGGAAATGGTTTTCTAGGGAAAGGAACAATAAAATATTTTAATCAAATTTTCTTCCCATTCCCTCTCATGTGAATAGTGTTTCTATGGATGTGCTATATTGAATATTTAGTACAGTGAAACATACAGTGGATCATAACATGAAATATTTTTGTACCTCAAGAAAGTTCTCTTTATTGCACTGTAGAATTAACTAGAACTGTCTCAAGAATAATGAAATAGTTTCCATTCAGAATGGAAAGTAGTACACTTGGGTATAGTATTTCAAAGACAGAAAAAAAAACCACTTAAAAGTTTTTAAAAATCTAGATCAAGAGATTTCTTTAGTGGAAAATCATGCGAAATATTTTTCCAAATATAAGAACTATATTTAACACAACACAAAAAATAAGACATATAAAAATTTCTCTGGTATAAAAACTGTTGCTATGTAGAACATTTGTATTTGAATTTATTTTATTTTCCGGTTTCTAGAGAGATTAAGTGTTCGACATGACAAGGATTTTTGTGCCATTTAATATGGAACAGAGAAAATGCATACATCTGGTATTTCAGTAAAGAGAATAAACAATATACATTAGGGATTTCTCAATTATCAAATTGATAGAATTAACTTAGAAGAGAAAATGGTAGTGCAGTCAATTTATAGTGTATGTGGCACAAATGTTAATAAAAATCACTTTCCACATTAGAAGAGAAATTCTCTCAGCATTAAAAATGGATTTGTACTCAATCATGTTATAGTAAAAGCGACTGAAAGATTTAATAAAACATGTCACTTTAAAAATTTTACCACCAAAAGTTTACTTCTGACTAACAGATAAATTAAATAGCAAAGTGCCAGAAACAGGAATGTGAAATAGAAATCACCATGAAAAATAAAAATGAGCATTTATATATATATATATATATGTGTGTGTGTGTATATATATATGTATATATATATATATGTATATGTATATGTATATATATAGTGACAATAATCAAGTAAGCATTCCAGTCTTCAGAATTGTTGCAATGAAAGGAAATACAGATTCTCTGATGGCCAAAGCATTTTTTAAAGTACATTTCATTTTCTGATGTTTAATAAACTCTTCATTATATTTCAGTTAAGAAGCAAATTTTGTCTCAAATAAATTACCAGGTGTGATAGTTCTAAAACTGACTGCATTACTAGGCAAAATTCTTCAATTCAATCCACTGATGTCTTTTACTGAAGGGTGCATTGGTTTGAAAATCAAAGACTTACGTCATCCAAAAAATCAATCAGTGAAGATGAGGAAGAAGAAAAGGAATCCTATTTAACGAATACAGCAATAAAAAATAGAAAATATGGATGAAGCAATTTAATAAGAACAAATAATAAATCAAAAATTTTGTAAAAACAATTGAAAGGCAAATGACATTAATTCAAATAAATAAATGAGGAAAGCAGTCATTGGCATTGTTTCTCAAAAAACTCAGAAATCCATTAATTACTTTTTAAAGCGTGGTTCTTTTTCTCTTTCCCAAAGGAATGAAATACAATGCATATATTGTGCTCAAAATGTAATAAAATGAAGCGCATGGCAAATCATTAATAATCAAATTAAATGAAGCACTTTAGAAGGGTAACAATTAAAAGTGAGCAGCAGAATCTCTCCACCTCTAGCTGTTCCCATTGGAATGTAACCTCTCTGAAAACAAGACTTGGCAAATGTGGTCACTACTGTTATCTCCAGCAACGAGAACAGTGCTCTGCACAGAGACTTATAATTATTTAATAGAGATAGAATCATGAACTTAAATTTTCTGAGACAAAAATATACTTTATATCATAAAATTTGTTTTTTTTTAACAGCAAAGAACTTGAGCACCAAAGAATGACAGTCATAGAGTCACTATTTCATTATTATGGAATACATTGCGTAATATCCTCTATGTAATGCTTTTTACAAAAATTATAAACTTCCAAAACAATTGAATTGATTTGGAGCTTGAACCAGCATTTCCCTATTATGAGCTTTGACCTTTTTTACTTTTTTTTTTTTATTGTGGCTCTATACTTGGGAGATTAAAGTATCAAAATTATTTCAGATTTGCTCTGCATTTACTGTTTCTCAGGGGAGGAGACGAAATTTCTTTTAAATCTTATGAGTCTCATATTTAGACCTTTCTTAGATTTTTCTTAAATACAAATGAGATTATAGTTTCCAAAAGAATGCAGAACATACTCCTTTCCTTATATGTTATTGTTTATATCAGATTTTAAGTCCTTTTATGTGGGAAGCAATAAAAGTTTCCTCGAAAATGAATTTTAAATCACAAAGTGAATTCTAAATGGACTACAGGGAATACTTGAAAAGTTTCGTACTTACTTCAAATTGATCCAGAGCATCGGTAGGCGTATTCAAAAATGCCAAGAAAGAATGCTGTGAGTCTTGGTGCTCTATACCTAGAAGACAGCAGCAACTTTTTTTTAAAACTAGAACAATTTAAACTAATTTTCATGGATAACCTTTCCTGTCTGAATCTACTAAGAGCTGTTCACAAACTACCACATTGTAAAGCTGATCAATATTAGTAACTCTACATATTTAAAAAATTATGTTAGTGATTCTTGGAATATCACTTAGCAGTTATAGTAGTCTCCATGACATACTTGTTTCCTGACTCGAGTTCCTGAATTTCTTTCTTTTCCATACAGCACATCGTAAGAAATACATTAAATCTTTGTAGATTTGAAAGAATTTTAAAAATAGGGTTATATCTGACTTTTCTAAGCTAATTTATCACCAAACAAGGTTTCTGTTTTGAAAAACTCTTACCAAACTTATAGTACACACTAATATAAAAAAATCTCTTATAATAATCTAGTGATAAAACAAATATATTTAGTTATGAAAAAACTTTTGTTGGGCAGCCCAGGTGGCTCAGCGGTTTAGCCCCACCTTCAGCCCAGGGCCTGATCCTGGAGATCCAGGATCAAGTCCCACGTCAGGCTCCTTGCATGGAGCCTACTTCTCCCTCTGCCTGTGTCTCTGCCTCTCTCTCCCTCTATCTGTCTCTCATGAATAAATTAAAAAATAAAAATCTTTAAAAAAAAGAAAAAAGAAAAAACTTTTGTTAAGACCTTAATTTGATTTCAGGCACTGCTTTAATTGACAGAATAAATAACTTATACCCTAGTTTTTCCTCAGATGAAGTTTTAAAAGTTAAAGCATATTTGTTGGCTATGGTATTAACTTTAAATGTAAGGTTTCCAAAATAATTCTTAAAATATATATGCAATGATAAATACTAGAAAGGAAAGAGCAGAAAACAACCAAGCACACATTTTCGATTTCTATATCCTTAGGAAGTGACATCAACTATTTTGTGTGGCTTTCATCCTACTCTCTAATAACACACCATGGATGCCAGATGAGGGGCTATGTTCAGAAATTCATTATTTATTGAGAGTCTATTATATACCGAACCTTGTCTAGATACCAGGACATATTAGTAAGCATAGCAGAAAAAAATCCTTGCCCTCATTTTTTTTTTTAAGATTTATTTATGATAGACATGGGGGGGGGGGGCAGAGACACAGGAGGAGGGAGAAGCAGGCTCCATGTCGGGAGCCCGACGTGGGACTCGATCCCGGAACTCCAGGATCGTGCCCTGAGCCAAAGGCAGGCGTCAAACCACTGAGCCACCCAGGGATCCCTGCCCTCATTATATATTACATTTTACTATTAAGTAGTATATACAGTACATTACAATATGAAGTGAAATTTCATGACTCTCCAATGTTCAAAATCCAAATAAAAGCTATAGGTTCACATGCTATCATAAAGCAATGTGATAAACTTATTTCTTTTGCACATTTAGATATATTCTACAAAGGATGGGGTCAGTCAGTGACATGGTATATTACAGTCACACTGCACTGATGTCTCTTCTACATAAACTGCCTCTGGGGATGCCTGCCCTCCAAATCTTATACATTCTTCTTCCTTTACTCACTAAATAATGCAGCTTTCCACTCTTCCCATCTGAAAGTCTGCTTGATTCTCAATTTAATGTGAAGTCCTAATTCACCTTCCTTTCTTGTTGACCAGGAAATTCAATCAACAAAAAAATTGTCTGAACATCTAGTACTTTCAATGTTTTTTTTTCCCCATGTCAATTCCTTTATGTGATACCCTCTCACATGGAAACAGAAACTCAACCAGCTTTCCATCACTGTGTGTTACAGGACTGAGAAATTATGGGGAAGCATCACATCACATAAGTGTAACATAAAGCCATTAATTAGTTCACTATTTGGTCAGGAATACTGATGTTGTCAGGACAGTGAACTCCTTCCTTCTTTCCTTCCTTCCTCCCTCCCTCCCTCCCTTCTCTCTCTCTCTCTCTTTCTTTCTTCTTAAAGTAGGCTCCACGTCCACAGTGGAGCCCAATGCAGGGCTTGAACTCACGACCCTGAGATCAAGAGTTGGATGCTCAACTGACTGAGCCACCCAGGCACCCAGGACAATGAATTTCTAATAACTGCATAAAAGAGATCCCTTCATTGAGAAAATAACACTCCACATTTTTTAAAATTAAATCTTCACATTCTTAATGCCCACATTATGGAAAGAAAGTTTAAAAGAAGTTTCTGTAATGGCCGCCACATACTCTGAGTTACTTTTCACATTAATGGAAGCATGCTCAGGTAATGCTTTTAAGAAAATGGGAATAAATCCTGAGAAATCCTGCAGGGCAGGAAGTTTAAGAATCAAACTTGGAAGAAAACAATTAAGTACCAAAACAGTTCATCACTGAATTCCCTTTTAAAACAGGATTAGATCAATCTTTAGTTACTTCATACATTATTTCCTCAACTACTCTAGAAGTGAATCCTACAACATTTGAAGAGGGTATAAAGTATACTATAAAAATAAGTTTGTTTTTTTCCCAATCACAAAAATCTTATTTGTGGAATAGTCCATGACATTGAAAAAACAGTCCCAATTTGTGGCAAAATGAATTCTTCTGTTATTATGAAACCTTTAAACAATGCATATTAAGTATGACAAAATGACTTAGAGACCAATCCAGCGAATGTGTGCATCACCTATGTGGATATACATCCAGCAGTGAGTGCCAGCCAGCGTGCTTCGTGTAAACAATTCTCTGACCTACACATGTGGGTTCTCGGGTAATAACATGTATTCACAAAAGAATAAGCCCTGATTGATGCAAAACACATTCTCATACCCTTTTCAGATCTAAGCTCTTCAGTGTCCTTTATCAGTTGTTCGATTTCTGAGAGGAGCTCCAAGTTCTTCTTCTCTGAATCTTTTAGTTTACTTCAATGAGGGAAAAAAAGGAAAACTGTCATTATTTTTTCTGCTGGTTAGTGAGCCATCCTACAACATGTAGCTGGAGTTTCCTGGTTTAAATGTCAGTCATGTCAAGTTAGGGAAGTACAAGCTACTGCAGGAAAGACACATCCAGAGGGTCGTCTACTCTTGTGTAAACAAACTACTGCAACACAGCCAAGCTTGTTCATTGACAGATCTGTGGCTGCTTTGCACCACAATAGTGCAGTTGAGTAGACACAGATAATATGGCCCCAAAACCCTAAAATATTTAGTATGTGGCCTTTTATAGAAAAAGATGCTGACCCGGAGCTAAATGATTCAATTTTAAAATGTCATAAAATCAAAGGTTAAATTTAGAATTTTGTTAGGCTCTTCCACAGAAAACCATGAAAGTGGAGCATTTTTATGAGTACATCTGTAGTTTCCAGTTTCATTTAGTCTGGTTTATGAGTGGATGCACAAATGCCTGTGTCCCAGGTACGGGAAGGCTGCTAATACTCATTCCAATTACAATACAGAGAATGACATTCAGTAGATCTTTGTGCCAGAATTGAGTCACATTCTCCAGAAAATGTTCTCTTGCATTTTTAATGTCACAACAGCACTTTTAAGCAAAGCATACTTAAATTTATGTCTGGATTATTTATTACAAGAGTTTATAATTTAATGAGGGTGCCAGGTATATGACCTCCAATTGGATTCAAAACATTAATGATTACAGTTTAAGGACTAAAGCTTCACACCATTACAAACTGAATTTATGTGACTATATTTCTTTTCATGATTGAATGCCTTTGGAACTTTGCTATTCCAGTGCCAAATGATTTTTTTATTTACATGGTGATTTGTAACATGAACTTTCTATTGTTCCTCTATATCACCAAGACTTATTCTTGAAGCATGTTCACATCCAATCCAACTAAGATTTTCATTTTGAAAAAAAAAAATTTTCATTTTGTCATTTATTTATTCAGAATATAATTTGCTTTACTGTTGTGATGAGGATTGAAGGAATGTATTGATCTGGTAATTGTCTTAGACTATGGAGGACATACTTTTCTCAAAACATAAAAGAACATGAAAAAGCAACTATAAATAGAATATATTATACCATTATGAAATCTATCATCAGGAGAAACTCCATTTGTAAAAGACCTATGGTAGAGGACAGAATTCCCAGATGACTGTCTTTGTTCTGAATATATATGTTGCATTTTTATACTAATATGATATTCTTGAACATGAGAGAATTTTGGATTTAATGGAACAGAATCTGAGAGTCAACTAAAATTTACAAATAAGGGGAAAAATAAACAGTAAAATATTAATTACCACTATTTATTTTACTTTATGGACAAATCAGAGGAAAATGAGGTTGTACTAAAATCCCAGCACTGCACACAAGGCCTGAAAGCATTTATTTATTTTCAAATATTCATAATTTTTTTCTGGTCATTACTTAAAAGAAAAGGTCATTACTTAAAAGAAATCCCAGCAGTTACTAAACACGTAACTACTACCCAGATAATTTTGGATCAACTTAGAAAGTATTCTAGTAGACTCTATTATTCAACCTTACCATTCTGTGATGATGTTAGATGCTTTAACTTTATTCAGTTCTTCTTGGATGGCCTGTTTAGCTCTTATTTCTGCATCCAGAGCTGACTGCAACTCCAGTCTAGCTGACATATCCAATTTTGCAAAACGACGCATTTTCCAGGGCATATCCTACAAATAATAGAACTGTTGTTAGCTCCATCCTATTTTTTCTTTAACATTCAAAATTTAGTAATGCAAGTAAATTTAGAAGCTAATTACAAGTACTCTCTCTAATAAATGAGTAGAACTGAAACTACTTGTGCAAATGTATAATTTTTCATTAAATTCAGAAATAATTACAGACTCACATATGAGTTTATTTTTCATCATTATTACCAATAATAGCTATCTATATAACTTACAGTTGAACAAAGATGTGTTATGATATCCTAAACTGGCAAAGACTTGGACTAACTGAATTCTCATGAGAAACTTTACAGTTAGCTTAAAGCCTAGACAAACTGATAGAAGTATTCAGACTTATTATAGTGTACTGGAGCTTCCCCACCCAGTAGGATAATTCTCTACGCAAAATGGCAGAGCTTACTGTTGCTCGTGCACCCAAGCTGGAATTCCTCAAAGCTTCCAATTCTTCAGTCATTTTAGAAGCTAAGGCCTGGAGATACCCTCGTGCATCCTTTTCATCACTGACCCTAGAATACATACATAAACAGACAAAAGACAAAAGTAAAACAAACAGGAAAACTGTAGTGAGTTATATATTGTTTTTAAAGCATCACACAAGAAATAAGTGAAATAAATATTTTCTTTCAGAAAATCTACCACAGCACTCCTGCTTATCAACAAATGGGAACAGGTTTACTAAACTCTCTGTTATCTGAATGAAAGCTGGTCACACTTAGGATCGTTCAAATTACTTATATCTGATAAATTAGTAAAATTGTGCCCTTAAACCAGAGAATTAATACTCTTCTAATCTACATTAAAAACACATACATTTACATAATTTCTAAAAAATATTAAGATTCCCCGTTAATTGAGTTCTGCCATTTTGTCTAATGAAAACAAAATGCATCTTTTAAAACTGGAGTACCCTATATTTAGAAAATTTAAAGTAAAAATACTCTGCTCTGTGAAAATCAAGGTTGTACTGCAATAAAACTCTGTTTTCTAACATGGTCAATAAAATAATCATCAAAAGGAAAAGATTAGAATCTACTGAAACTCACAACTGTCTTAACACTATCTTACTGATGCAACTGTTATGATTCTAGATAGAAATGTTTTCAAATTATATTCAATAACACACATTCTACATTTAAGAGTTTATCAAAAGAAAGTTTGTGTTTTGTTACATCTTCAAAATAAGGTCAAGAGTAGGATAAGGCCTGCCAGCATATGAAAATCTACAAAAGAAGGTCTATCCTCAAGAAGAATGAAAACAACTGTATATAGAAAGCTAAGTGTGTGTGTGTGTGTGTGTGTGTGTGTGTATATATATATATATATAAAGGAGTACAAGGAGTACAAATCTGCAGTGCTTAGAAGTGTGTTCTAATGCACCCTGGGGAACACTGTTTGCCTTTGGGAAGGCTGGCTGTTTTAATAAATACAATTCAGGCCACTGAATAGTGATGAGGAAAGGATATTTCAGGTAAACTAGTTAAGTATCTGATGCAGACAGCAGACAGATTGAAATCTCGAATTGGCTTTAAGATCTTCTAGAACTTATAATCCGGAAGAGCCAAATTCACATCTATCAATGTGTCTATCTTAAATAGGCCCTTTAGGAGGGATTTGGTTTTCTTTTCTCTCAGCTGGGAAGGTGTACTGAGGACAAGGGGAAGAATCTAACAATTTAAAAGTGATACAATCATCATAAAAAGTTGCCCAGCCTAATTAGTTACATATTTTTAGGCTCTACATACATGTATGTATCTTTATTGCCTTTTATAAAATATTGTTTATGTAAGCGGGAGGCTGTTTCTTCTAAAATTCTTTAACTTTGGACAACATATATGACTACAACAACCTTCTGATGTAATTCTCTGATCTACAATATAAAGAATAAGTAGAGATGAAGGAAGATTATCTTTTTTTAGAGTAGCAGAAAGACACTTAAGAAAACTGTATTCTCATTTACAGGACCAGGTTAATTGGCCTGTTGCAACCCGTACTGCTTTACTGTCTACCACAGCAATCTCTGCTTATGCACATTCCAGGAACCTAGAAAGTCCCATTTGCTTTATTAACTCTGGAAATCAGTAACTTCTTGTACACATGTGTTTCATGTTGTTCAACATTTCAAGTAAAAAAACTCTCTTGTAATTTTGTTTTTATTTGCATGTTGAGTATGTTCACATTCTCTGACTCATGTGGTTTCCCTCTAAGTCTCAATTTTTTATTAAAGCTATGTCTATTTTCTTGGCTACAGAAAATTAATGAAGGGAAGGGTTAAAAAAAAAAAAAAACAAAACAAAAACCAAAACACTCGGTCAGTTACAAAGTCTAAGTTCTACTGAGCCCTGGTCTCCTACACTTCCTTTTCAGAATCATTGCTATTTGTTTCCAACCTTCAGCCTACTTCCCCTCAGCTCAACACCATCTTGCCCTTCCTTCTACTAGGCTATCTGGATAAGATGACTCATGCTCATTCTCTTAACTTTTTTTTTTTTTTTTAAAGTTTTAGAGGAAGTCCCTCATCTTCTCTTTAGCCAAGTCATTTAAATGTATTCCTCGTCCCACATTTACCTTCTCTGAAAACTGCTTCTGTTTTCAATTTCATCATTTTTTTGGCTGCTGTAAACATATACGGACTTTTTCTAATCCAGAAAGGTTCCTGTCCCAATCCCACTCCCTGTCATTGCGATACAACCTGTATCTAATTATGCTTGTATTTAACTCCTCACTAACTCAGAATACTTTCTGAAGTCTGATTTACACAACTGTTCTGCTGAAACCATAGTTTATTCAAGTAACTACTCAACTACAAAAGGCCAATTTTGATCGATTTTGTTCTGCCATAGCTAGTCCTCTCCTCCCAATCTCTTTCAAATAATTAATGCAGAAATACTTATTACTTCTGACTATTATGTGGGGCATCCTCAGGAAAGAGAAGATTTAGAAGATACAGTTCTTAAAACGTCAAGGACATAAAATATACATAGTAGCGTCACTTAAGGACTTGATTATTGAGTCAAACAGACCTTGGTTCAAATCCTAACTCACTGCTCACCAGCTCCAGGACTTGGGCTAAGTCATTTAACCCTTCTTGCTCTCTGCTATCTCACCTACAAAATGGAGATAATAATTCTACCTCATAGGACTGCTGTGTTAACTAAAAGAGAATCTTGTACAAGTAGATTTTCAGCCCAATGCCTGGAATGTACTGTAATCAGTATAACCTATGACTATCCACAAATGAAGATTAATGAATGAGGAATAGTTCAAATAATAAGAGGGAATTTAAGTAAAGGGAAATAAAAGTGTTATTATTGAGACCCTTTTCTGATTGTGAAAACACTTTCCTGCTGCCCTCACTAAATTATCCTTTCTTCTGAGCTCTTTAAAAAGAACTCAACAACTTTAATGGCTTTACTGACTAGGACTTAAATCCCCAAATTTACATGCTCCACCCTAACCTTTCTGTACCCTTTTCAAAAGTGTACTGGAACTCTGTACCCAGATGTCTCAGGATGAGTTCAGACATACCAGTAAGCAAAATAACACAAACAAAATCGATTTTATCTTCCCCAAAGTTGGTTCCTTCTGACTTTCCTACTTATATAATATCATTTTCTTAATCTAATTCAGAAATACTAATTCTCCCTCAATTCTTGCCCTTCCTTCATAATTAAGTCCTATAGCTTCTTCTCTTACAACATTTTCTCCACCATTTGTTCAGTTTTCCCCAAATTTCCCTCCATTTCACCCTGAGCACCATTGTAAAGAATTGTTTTCCTTTTTTTTTTTTTTTTTTTAAGATTTTATTTATTTATTCATGAGAGACACAGAGGCAGAGACGCAGGCAGAGAGAGAAGCAGGCTCCTCACAGGGAGCCCGATGTGGGATTTGATCGCTGGACTGGGATCATGCCCTGAGCCAAAGGCAGACGCTCAACCATTGAGCCACCCAGGTATCCCAAGAATTGTTTTCCTAATGCATCATCTAATCAATACCTTTATCCTTGCAAAAACCCTCTCTTTCTTATACATAAAGCTAAAATTCTTACCCAATATTCATGTACCTTCACTAGTCTTAATTCCTATTGTTTTATATGAAATCTCCAATTCACTCAATGTACATATAAGGACCCTTTACTAACCTCAGGGTTTTCAGAAAATGCATTACAGGTTCAAATGATTACCCCCCATTCTCTCAAGCACCCAGTCTAAGGTAACTCTATAATACTATAGGAAAATCAGTATTGTATAATGCATAAGGCAACTTAAAGTCTTCTAACTGATCTCCAGATATGGTCACATTAGTTTTTAAACTTTTCAGTGGTATGTTATAAGCTACTTGAAGGCAAAACTATATTTTATAGGCCATTGTACCTTCTATTATACCAGAAAAGTGCATTATATGAGAGGAGACGCATTTAAAAAAATCAGTCTCTGGACTAGCTTATGAGTCTGACCTTTCTTTGTCATCTCATTTCAAAGAAAAAGTGAAGTATTCTGATGAGCCAATGGTGAGAAGAAAGGCCCCTACTCTAACACAGTGAGGAGCAACAAGGTCTCACTTCCCTAAAAGTTATTCTTTCATATGAAAGGGATAGGAAAAGGCAAAGGGGGCCAAGTAAGATGTTAGAAATGTATCCAAATGAGGTCTTATATACATAGGAAAAGGCAAAGGGGGCCAAGTAAGATGTTAGAAATGCATCCAAATGAGGTCTTACATACAATAGTGCTTGTTCTGTTTTAAAGCTGTTTTTTGTCCAATGGAAACATTTAAAATACTGTGTATCACAAGTTCCTAAAACCTTGTCTTGGCATCATTTCATTTTTTAAAGTTTTAACTTAAATTTCAGTTCATAAACATACAGTGTAATATTAGTTTCAGGTGTGCAATATAGTAATTCAACACTTGCATATGACACTCTGTGCTCATCCAGGTAAGTGCAGCCCATAATCCCTATCACTTATTTCACCCATCCCCCCCTCCCACCTTCCCTCTGGGTAACCAGCAGTGTGTTCTCTATAGGTAAGAGTCTGTTTCTGGATTTGTCTCTTTTCCCTTAGCTTGTTTTGTTTCTTAAATTCCACATATGAGTGAAATCATATGGTATAGGTCTCTCTCTTACTGACTTATTTTGCTTAGCATAATACACTCTAGCTCCATCCATACTGTTGCAAACGGCAAGATCTCATTCTATCTTATGGCTGTGTAATATTCCTCTGTGTGTGTGTGTATACACAGATACTTGGGCTGTTTCCAAAATTTGGCTATTACAGATAATGCTGCTATAAACATAGAGGTGCATGTATCCCTTTGAATTAGTATTTTTATACCCTTTAGGTAGATACCTAGTAGTGTGATTGCTGGGTCACAAGATAGTTTTATTTTTAACTTTTTGAGGGACCTCAATATTGTTTTCCACAGTTGCTGGGCCTGTTTGCATTCCCATCAGTAGTCCATGAGGGTTGCTTTCTTTTTCACATACTTGCCAATTTGTTGCTTCCTGTGTTTTTGATTTTAGCCATTCTGACAGGTGTGAAGTGGTATCTCATTATAGCTTTGATTTGTATTTCCTTGATGATCAGTGATGTTGAGCATCTTTTCATATCCTGTGGTGCTCTGGGTGCTCTTCCTTCAGGCCAGTTACCTGCAGAGGCTGTCCTTTCCTGCTATGGGCAGTGTTTGATCTCTGGCCTGAATGTGGTAAGTTTTCACGGGGTTGGGTGGTTTGTTTTGGTCTGCTTGTGAAATGAAACTAGTCACCATATCCTCTGGAACTGAGGCACTGCAGAACTCTCTGGTCAGGAGATGTGGTATGGACAAGGGTTTGTGCTAGTCTTCAAGGGGGGAGGGACCACCACACTACAGCTAAGCTAAGTGTGACTAGAAAGAATGGTTCCATTAGAGCACCTAGGGGTGGGGCTTGGTGGAACCAAGTTAGGCAGCCAGTATTTTCCCACAGGTGGCTCTGTGTTTATGTTGAGGGGCAGGGGTGGGACATGGTGCTGGCCAGCTCCTTTTATTCTCAAGAGAATTCTCTCTATGAATGCTGTCTCTCTGGGCTGCACTACAAGAAGAGAAAAAACCAGTGTCTGTCCACCCTGCTCCCCCCAACTCCGACCCCAGGCTGTTTGCCTGCCTTCTTTCCAAGAGAAGTGCAGTACCCTCTAGGCTCTATCCAGCCAAGCCTGCTGACCTTTAAAACTCCAGTCTTCAAACCCTGCTGGCTCCAAGAACTCACGAAATTTAGCCCCTCTTATTTTCCAAGCCAGCAGCCAGGGTTTGTTTCTTTCCTAAACCACGTCTCCACACTTCCTACCTTTTTCAATGTGGCTTCTTCTCTGCCTTTAATTGTGGTGTTTGTTTTGTCAGTCTTCAGTGTGATTTCTGGGGTATTTATTATAATTTGACAGTTATCTAGTTGTATTCATGGGATGAGGTAAGCCTAGGGCCCTCCTACTCCACCATCATCTTCCTGTCTCTGGCATCACTTCATTTTTTAATATACTAAGACTAAAAAACTGGGAATACCCTGAGACTCTTGACCTTCTTTTTTTTTTCTTTTTATAAATTTTTTCATGAGAGAGAGAGAGAGAGACATAAGCAGAGGAAGCAGCAGGCTCCCTGTGGGGTGCCTGATGTGGGACTCTAATCATAGGACCCTAGGATCATGCCCTGAGCCGAAGGCTGACACTCAACCACTGAATCAACCAGGTGTCCTGACTCTTGACCTTTTTAAGCATGGACAGAACGTCTCAGATTTAACATTCCAGTAGGTGAGAACTCTGAGAACAATACCCTATTAAGTATTTAATAATTAGTTATGTAATATATTAGCCCATTTCTTTTTGTTTTTTTCCCCCCAGAATTATCTATTTATTTATTTAGAGAGAGCATGAGCAAGGGGAGAGGCAGAAGGAAAGGGAGAAAATCTCAAGCAGACTCCGTGCTGAGTATGCAGAGCCCAACATCAGGCTGAATCTCATGACATGAGACCATGACCTGAGCCAAAACCAAGAGTTGGACGCTTAACTGACTGACTGAGACATCCAGGTGCCCTAATATATTAGCCCATTTCTAAATAACAGCTTTTATGCAAACTGACTTGCTTACATTCCTGGTTTCTTCTGCACATTGCACTTGAATGTGAAAAGCCTAAAATGAGTGTTTTGTAGTATCATGTAAAAACTTTCGCCTTGGGATGCCTGGGTGGTTCAGATGGTTAAGTGTCTGCCTTCAGCTCAGGTTATGATCTCTGGGTCCTGGGATTGAGCCCCTAGGGCTCGGGGGGAGCCTACTTCTCCCTCTGCCTCTGCCTCTCCCCCTGGCTCCTGCTCTCTGTCTCGATTGAATAAATAAAATCTTTAAAAAAAAAAACAAAACAAAACAGGGACACCTGGGTGGCTTAGCGGCTTAGCACCTGCGTTCAGCCCACGGTGTGATCCTGGAGTCCCGGGATCGAGTCCCATGTTGGGCTCCCTGCATGGAGCCTGCTTTTCTCTCTCTGCCTGTGTCTCTGCCTCTCTGTGTCTCTCATGAATAAATAAAATTAAAAAAAAAAAAAAAAAACCCTTTCATCTTCATCCTTTCTACTAACCCTTTCCAGAAAGTCTACATTAAAAGCTTCTTTCTTTTACTAGAACCACTTCCCATTCCATCTGAACCCATCATGCCTGTTGCTGGAAAAAAATCAATGGTCTAGGAACTCAGGATCTGGCCACATCATCTTTTTCTTCTGTAAAAAGTCATTTTCAGCAATAGCTTAATTATACATTTGATTACATAATAATGGAGCTATAAATGAAGAGTTATAATTTTTGGTATTATAATCTTGGATAAAGATTAGAATGATTTTGCTTCAGAAATTAGCAAATGTCCTTGTCATCAAGGACATAAATTTAACATTAATGAACTATTAACTGTATTATAGTGTTTGGAACACAACCAAATTTCTACAATTTGGGCATTTTCATTTAGATATGCACTGTATAGTCACATTCATGAGCCACAGATGACTGAACATAGGAGTTCTATAGTTAAGTCTATATCAAAATACTTGAGTTATTTGGGTAAGATCACTTAAAAAGGCAGTGTTTATCCACCTCTGATTTTATTTAAGATGGAGGGTATTAATTTGCAATAAGTAGGAAAATAGAAAAATTGCTTAAGGAACCAAAGTAAGAGTACAAGAAACTAAAATTCCTACTAAATGCTTGGTCTATAGATACACAAAGAAACAGTTTTCATATAAATTAAACCTCCATGATGTGCCAAAAAGAATAAAAAAGTTGAAAAGTAAATATTAAAATTCAGAAAATAGGTTTTCCTTAGAAGATAAAGTCCCTGCTGAATTCAACTTTTTTCATGTTTTATAAAAATAAGCATTTTTATAAACGCCAGAATCATTTTACGAAATAGTTAATGTGGAAAGTTATGGAAGTAATTCATTCTACACTGAATCCTGAGACCTTAAAGAATAGTTAATAAAATGAAACTATAATCATTTAAGGTTTTTATGATGACATGTATACAACAATCTGCTGTAATTATGAAAGAAGATGATAGGACAACATCTTCAGGTTCAAAATTCTTCTCCAGACTGTTTCTTAAAATAATTACAAATATAGCAATTTTGGTCTTAGACAGGAACTTCTATTGCTAGTCAATGAGTTCCTTCAGTTCTTTAAGAACCAACAGTCTTAAAATAACAGCTTTCAATGTAATTGTGGAGAGTTGACATGGGATACTTGCTGCAGTTGGGGAAAAGAGAAACTTAAAAGAAAATATAGAAGGATGCAGATGAGTAACAACAGGTCAATAATAAAATTATGCTTTTCAGGGAAACTTATTTTTTAAAGCAAAAAAATAAGAAAAAATGTCATGTTAATAGTCTTCTGGAATTCATGCCAATCTGGCCATATGTCCAAAATCACCCATAAAAACACATTTAAAAAGAGTACTCACCACTGAATTATTTCTGTGATTTGGGCTTCCCAATGTGCAACTGATTCTTTCTTGTCTGCTAGGTCTTTCACCTCTTCTTCTAACTGCTGGTTGCGCATACTTACATTTTCATACAAAGTGGTGAGCTGAAAAGCAGTTTTAAAGACACATGTGACTTTTAGGAACAGGAATACAAGGTATGCAAATACCTCTTGTTAAATCTGATAGCTCTCCATATTCCACTAAAAAATGCTTGCTTCCTGATTTCATATTATATGAAATCTGGTGACTGCATTTGGAAACATCAAATATTCTGAATTCTCCTCTGCCCTTGCTTTTCCTTTACCCCCTACACCGAATTACTTCCATTTATGAACACTCTTCAGCTGTCTGAAAATTTCCCATGTTCTACTGGTAACATCTTTCTTTTTTTTCTTGGTCTGTAAATGTCTCCATGTCATCCTCTTTTTAAAAAAATCTTACAAAGAATTTCCAGCATATACAAAAGTGGACAGTATAAATTAATTCCCATGAGCCCACAGCCAACGTCAATATTGAATTATCACCTCAATGACAGTCATTTCACTTGCATTCTGTCTCCTTACCCCTTCCTCCTGAATTATTCTGAAGTGAATACCAGACATCTATAACTTTACCTATATGTATTTCTGTGTATGTGTCTAGCAAATAAGGATCTTTAAAAATATAACAATATAATCACACTTAAAGAAATTTAATGAGTTTCCTTATATCATCACAAAGGTAGTAATTGATCAAATTCCCAGTTATCTCAGAACATCAAAAAACTAAACAGTTTACGAAATTGAATCATGATATCAACAAGAAACTACAGCTTAATGGTTCCTATATCTTTTAAGTCTCTTTTATTTTTAAGCTTTTAGTCCATTTGGGTCCCTATACTAGAATATCAGAGATTGGACACAAAACATTTATTTCTCACAGGCTGGAGGCTAGAGTCCAAGATTGAGGTGCCAGCACACTCAGTGTCTAGTGAAGTCTGCTCCTGGTTCACCGATGGCTGTTTTCTGGCTGTGTCCTCACAAGGTAGAAGGCATGAGGGGGCTCTTCAGGGTCACTTTCATAAGGATAATACTCCCACCATGAAGGCTCCACCTCACGACCTAATCACTTCCCAAAGGCAGCACCTCCTTACACAATCACATTGGGGGCGAGGTTTCAACACGTGAATTTTGAAGGGACACAAACATTCTGTCCATAGCAATTCTGCTCCAGCACTTTTTTCTTATATTTTATTTGTTGAAGAAAATAGACTGTCCAGTAGTCTGCTATAGTCTCAATTTCTGCTTTCATTTTTGAAAGACTTTTTTTTTTTTTTTTTTTAATGATAGTCACACAGAGAAAGAGAGACAGAGAGAGGCAGAGACACAGGTAGAGGGAGAAGCAGGCTCCATGCACCGGGAGCCCGACGTGGGACTCGATCCCAGGTCTCCAGGATCACGCCCTGGGCCAAAGGCAGGCGCTAAACCGCTGCGCCACCCAGGGATCCTTGAAAGACATTTTTTGCCATATATAACACTCCAGGTTGGCAATTCTTATCCTTCAGCACTTTGAAAATGTCATTCCTTTTTATTCCCTGTTTTGATTCCTTTATGGATTTCATTTTTTTTTTTTTTTCCTGGTGGGAAGTCAACTTTCAGTTTGACTTTTGCTCATTTGAATATAATGTGACTTTTTTCACTAGCTGCTTTTAGGATTTTCTTTGGCTGCTGGTTTTTAGCAGTTTTTCTGTGATGCCTCTAAGAAAGGATTTAATTTCTATTTATCACCTTTCTTGAATTTGGCATTTCTTGAATTTGTACCTAAATGCTTCTCATAGGTTTTGGAAAATTATGGGCCATTAATTCTTCAAATGCTGCTCTGGCATAGTCTTTCTGTCCTTTCCATCTGGGAGAACAAATATTTGTACATCAGATCTTTTTGTCATTTTGGTAGTAATTTGTCACACCCTTGGTCTTTGCCCTCTTTTAAGTATTTCCATCCTTTTTAATCTCTACCCATACTTTAGTCTGAAAATTTTTTACTTGTTCACTCTTTACTTCAGCTATTTTCAATCTACTGTTAAAATCTTCCATTGAGTATTTTGGCTATTTTAGATTTTACTTCTACAAGTTCCATTTGACTCTTTTGCATATATTCTAGTTATATGCTGAAATTCTTCATGTCTTCCATTTACAATCATACAGTTATTTTAAAATTTAATATATGGAAATTCTGATGGGAATCCCTGTGGGCTTGCTTATACAGACTGTCTAGCTTTCTTTCAATTTTCTTTCTTTTGTTTTTGTTATTATATTTTTACTCTTGGTTTTCGCTGATTTAGTTTTATCTCCTGGTATGCATGGTAATTGTTTAATGTATACCACATATTTGTATAAAAATTTTAGACGTAATCTGAGGCTCTGTAGAGTATCTTCCTCCAGGAAGTATTTACCTTTACTTCTGGCAGGCATTTGGACTCAAGAGAGGTCAGGTACTGAGTTACTTGGAGGCTATGTATCAGTCAGTGAGAGGTTTCATCTCTTTCTGGTTCACTCTTATTCCTAAAATGTAGCCTTTCAATGAGTCCAACTGAGAGCTTGTATTCATCTCTCTAAACTTGTGAGACTGTGGATTACTGTGCTCAGCTTCCTGGATACTCAGCTACTGCTTTCATATCAGCAAGTGCCTCAGGAAGAAAAGCAACACTGAATGCAGAGCTCATCTCTTTGCACTCCTCTATAGGATCTTGGTCAGTGATGATGGCTGCCTTTTTATCTCTCCAATGCTTTCCTGCATATAAATGCTGTAGGAAATAGTCTTAGCATATTAAGATAGTTTTTACAAAAATCTAGCTCTTGGTGAGGTGGTGGGTATGATGTAAGCTAATCTGTCACAGAAGCAAAAGTTTCTGCCTTAGTAAGTTTTAAAAAACTAATAAAATATTTGCATTCAGTTTTTATCTCACGGTTATGGTTTTTCTGATAAAAGTTTTTTTAAAACTTATAAAATATTTGCATTCAATTTTTATCTCACGGTTATGGTTTTTCTCACAGTTAATCTGCATTAGTTATTGCTATTCCTTTCTTGATTTTTGGGATGTTTTTAGAGATACTGTGTTCATTTCTTTTTGAGTACTCAACCTGAAGGAGGTGATTTTTTCCTAGAAGAGCTATTTACAGGTTTGTGGGGATGAGGGGTCAGGTGATGGTTAATTTTCGGTGTTAACCTGACTAGGCCTCAGGCTACTAACACATGTGACCAAACATTACTGAGTGAAGGTGTCTTTGGATAAGATCAACATCTGAATCAGGAGACTGAGTAAAGCAGATTGCCCTCCCTAAGACAGTGGGCCCATCCAATCATCTAAAGGCCTGCAGAACAAAACGGCTGACCCTAGTAAGATGAATAGTAGGGAGCTTCTCCTCCCTAAATGAATGTCCCTTCAAGCTGGAACATTGGTTTTTCCTGCTTTGGGACTGTTATTGAAACAGCAGCTCTTCCTGGGTCTAAAGTCCTCTGGATTTGGACTAAGACCACATAGGCTGTCCTGGGTCTCCAGACTGCAAACTATTGATCTTAGGACATGTAGCCTCCATCATCAGATGAGCAAATTCCTTACAATAAATGTCTTTATATATATGTGTGTGTGAGTTTGTATGTGTGGGTGTATGTATACATGCATATGTGTCTATGGTTCAGTTTCTAATACAGGCCAAATTCATGTTCTACGTGAGGGGTCTGCAAACTTTCCAATGAAGAATTAGATGTACATAGTTTTGGCTTTGTGGGCCATGCATGATCTCTATCACATCTTGTCCTTCTTAGAAAAACTGACTTAAAAGTGTAAAAATTCTTAGTTCGTGGGGCATAAAGAAACAGTCTGAGAGCTGGATCTGGCTAAAGGTCATCGTGTGTCAACTTCTCCATCAAAACAGATGGAGGAATCTTCCTCATGAGCCAGGGTTTTCTCATGTATTTTTGGCCTGTACTTCTGTGAGAGATAGACAGTCTTGGCACAAGTCCCAATGCAGTTTTATTTCTTCCCCTCTACCAAAGGAGCACAGCTGTAATTCTGTTTAGCTTTATCTCCAACCTCACTGTCTTCCCAGAAGGCAATGGGGTCCAGAGAAGCTATCACTGCCAACATACACCCTTATCTGCTTATTGAGAATACGGGATTTAAGTTCTATATCTCAAGGTACGCCATATACCTCTGAAATAGTACTTTACCAGCTGTTTTCTTTTTATAGATTTCCTGAGTTATAATTTATATAGAATAAAATTCATCCATTACAAGTGTATGATTCAATGATTTTTAATAAATTTAAACAGCTGTACAACAATCACCACAATCTGGTTTTGGTATACTTCCAATAGGAGAAATTTTTCCACTGCTGGTTTGCAGTCAATTCTGACTCCCAACCTGAGTTCAGGCATTGCTGATTTGCTTTCTATTTCTATAGTTTTGCTTTTCTAAGAAATTTAATACCAATGAAGTCACAACATGTAGTTTTTTTCTTTCCCTCATCACACTATTGAGGCTCAATCACAGTATTGCATCAATCAGAAATTCACTCTTTTTTACAGCTGAGTAATATTCTATTCTATGGATAATAGTAAACTTTAGTTGCTCATTCACTAGCTAATGGGCATTGGTACTGTTTCCAGTTCTTTGCTCTTGTGAACAATGATGCTATGAACATTCATATACAAGTCTTTAAAAGGACTAGGTTTTCAGTTCTCTTATATAAATATCTGTAAGAATTTCTGGGTCATGTGGTAAATGTATGCTTAATTTTTTGAGAGCTTTTGAAACTATTTTCTGAAGTGGCTATACCACCACCTGACACTCCCACAAGTAGTATAGGAGTTCCTATACTAGTTCTGATTCCTCCATATCCTTGCCGATAGTTGGTATGGTCACTCTTATTGATTCTACTCATTCTTGAGAGTATACAGCAATATATGGCTTTAACTCACATTTTTCTAACGATAACTGAACATCTTTTCACATGTTGGTCATTCACAGATCTTTCATGAAGTAACTACTCAAATTTCTCATTTTTTTCACTGAATTGTTTGCATTTCTTATAATTGAGTTTTAAGTTCTTTCTATATTTTGAGTATGTTTCTTATCAGGTCAATAATTTGCAAATGTTTCTCCTTCATCTGTGTATATCTTTTAGTTTTTTTAATGTTATCTTTAAACTGTGATGAAGTACAGTTTATTGTTATGTTTCTCTCATGGGTTGTATAATTTCTATCTATGAATCTTTAACCCTAAATCATGAAGATTTTTCTCCTATGCTTATCTCTCATGTTTCATTTTATGATCCACTGAGTTAATGTTCTTATATGGCATAAAAATTTAAGATAACTTTTTTGCACATGGATATCCAAATGTTCCAGCACCATTTGTTAAAAAGATTATCTTTTTTCCAGTGAACTGCCTTGGCACTTCTTCTTCTTCTTTTTTTTTTAAATTTATTTGTTCATGAGAGACAGAGAGAGGCAGAGACATAGGCAGAGGGAGAAGCAGGCTTCCTGCAGGGAGCCCGACGTGGGACTCGATCCCCATCCCAGGACCCTGGGATCACGACCTGAGCCAAAGGCAGATGCTCAACCACTGGGCCACCCAGATGCCTCTGTCTTGGGATTTCTGCTGAAAATTCAACTGGCCATTAATATGAGGGCTTATTTTTAGATCATTACTCTATGGTTCCATGATGCCAATACTACTAGTAAGTTTCAAAATACTGTCAGGTAAATCCTCTAATTTTTGTTGCACAAGGCTATTATATAGGTCTTTTGTATCCCCAAATAAATTTAAGGATAAACTTCTCTATTCCAACAAAAAGCCTACCAGGATTTTGACAGGGATTTCCCTGAGTTTATACACTGTAGGAGAACTGAGCTCCTATAACAATTCCTACTCTTTTGACTCATTAACAGGGTACATCTCTCTCTCTGTTTAGATATTCCTTCATTTATCTCAGCAATGTTTTGTAGTGGTCTTCCTCTGGTTAATCCCCAGAGCTCCTAAATAGTTGTTTCTGACAACTGTGTCCACTTTGAAGTGTTCTTTTCTAGAGAAGATTCATTAATCTCTTCATTTTAGCATAAACAGAAGTCTACCAATTTTTTTGTAGATGCAATATCTTTGCTAATTCCTACAACACATTATTTTTTATTATCTTTTGACAGTCCTTTTTGACAGCCCTTCTAACTAATTTGTGAGTGAGATCAGCTAGACATTTTCAGGAAGGAGAGGAAATGCAGATTTTGCATAGCCATGTTACAATAGTTAGAAATAGTTTTAAGTAGATTTGTTTGGTGTTAGTCAAAGAAATGCTAATCTTTTCATTATTATTGAAAAAGATCATGGACTCTGGAGCCAGACTGCCTGTTGTCAAATTCTATATGGCAACTTCCTGGTTCTCTGATTAGGAAAGAAGCCTCATCCTCCTCTGCCTTGGTCTCCTCACCTATATAATGGTTAGAGTAACAGGGTACACCTCACAGAGTTTTTGTGAGGATTAAATGATTTACACAAAGTAACTCAGAAGAGGACTTGCACTTAACAAATTCTACCTAAGTATTAGTTCATTTTGCTTGTTTGGGAATGAGACAGTTTCACTATTTGTAACTTGACATATCTAGCTTATAGTAATGAATAGTACAGTATAATAGAGAATATGGAAACATGCTAATGACATTTTAAATGAAAGGCATATTAGAAAATAGAATGCAAGTATAACTGCACCTATGTAATAATACATATACAAACAAAACCTGGAAAGGAACATATAAAACTAAATAATAGTTGTTTTGTAAAAAAAAAAAAAAAAAAAAAAAAAAAAAGGTTGTTTTGTAGTGATGAGACCATGGGTAGCTTTTATTTATTTTTATAATTTTGCTTTTTTGTAAGATAATAAGAACAAGAAACAATACTTTTCCTTACTAGAAACCATTTCCTTTTACTCCCTAACAGATATGGTTAATATATGTTTGCAAAAAAATTATCTCTTAATAAAAAGTAAAACTTAACAGGGGCACCTGGGTGGATCAGTTGGTTTAGCATTAGATTCTTGATTTCGGCTCAGATCATTATCTCAGGGTCATGAGATCGAGCCCTCCTCCCCAATCATGTTGGGCTCCGAGCTGGGTGTGGAACCTGTTTAAGATTCTCTGTCTTCCTCTCCTTCTGCCCCTTGCTCTCCTCATACCCCACTTGTATATGCTCTTTCTCTCTTTCTTATAAGAAAAACTGAAACTTAACAGACTTCTAAAAAATATTAACAAACTTTTTTCCAATTTCTTTTTTGGAAAGGAAGCCCAAGGTGGGGCTTGATCTCACAACCCTGAGATCATGACCTGAATTAAAATCAAGAGTCTTACACTTAATTGACTGGGCCATCCAGGTGCCCCTTTTCAATTTCCTTTTAAATTTAAATTTTTGGAGTTTAAAAATGTGAATGTGAGAACCTATTCATAATATTAATTACATAAGTTTCAAAATAAACGTAATAGTTACTTTCTGGCTTCTATACCAGAAGTGCTGGTGAGAAGAAATTCTGCTTTGAATCTTCACTCAGGTTCCAGACAGATGAGCTGGTATAGCAATGTTACGTAAAAGTATTCTTTGGTTATCCCTCTTGGTGAAAACACACAGTTCAAACCAAACCAGAAAATGAATGAACAAAAAGAAACAGTAAAGATGCTCAGTTAAGGTAAACTGAGAGTGAAGCAGAAAGAGAAACAAAGGCTGAATAAAAAGAACAGAAACAGGGAAGAGGCTTAAAAGGTTGCAGCAGAACCCAGATCAGTCTCTATTTCTCCAGGAATAAATATTTCCTTGTTATCGTATGTCATTAAATACTTGCCCACCATATAAATTTGCTTTCAAAGTTCTGCTCATTCTTCATCATACGTTCTAATTTAGTTAAAAAAAAAAAAGACAGTATTGCTTATAAATTATCTCTAAATATGTATTTCTGGTAAACTGGGCAGAACTTTATGGTTACTAACAAAACAAAAAAAAAAAAACAAAAAACCAAAGGGTGAATACAAGATTTGATCTACATTCATGTTGATTATTATTTAATTCAATTTTTCTTGAACTACATGTATTTTTCTTATTTATTTATTTTTAAAGATTTTTTTTATTTATTCATAAGAGACACACAGAGAGGCAGAGACATAGGCAGAGGGAGAAGCAGGCTCCCCATGGGGAGCCTGATGAGGGAATTGATCCTGGGACCCCAGGATCATGACTTGAGCCAAAGGCAGACCAATCACTCAACCACTGGGCCACCCAGGAGCCCCACTATATACATTTTTTACTAGGTAATTTGTTTAGAAACTACATGCAGAGGCTTTCTAGAGTTTAATTACATTTCTTACACCTCAAAGTAACTCCTTACAGAATCTTAAATTCTGTCTAATTGACAGAAATAATGCATGCATTATCTTTTAAAAGATTTTATTTATTTATTCATGAGTGACACAGAGCGAGAGGCAGAGACACAGCAGAGAGAGAAGCAGGCTCCATGCAGGGAGCCCGATGTGGGACCTGATCCTGGGTCTCCAGGATCACACCCTGGGCCAAAGGTGGTGTTAAACCGCTGAGCCACCCAGGCTGCCCAACACAAATAATATTTAATTTTATAGTCATATTAGTTAAACACATGAAATCACAATTATGTGACCCATTTGGATAAAATTCAAATATTGTTAATTTTCTTTTAGCGGAAATAACTAAAAGTTACACGATAACCATCATAAATTCTTCATACTTAAAGCATTCATGCTACTTATTCTCTTTGGCCACATCCCACAGTGGCTGGGTAAATCAGCTTCATAAGATTTTACAAAATAGAAAATGGAGTGATTTCTCAAATAGTTTTCAAGCAAAAAAGCAAAGTCATTATTAAATGTGTAAAGAACCAATTAGTCATGGGAAAGTAGTGAAAGATACATGGAATATAGGGGAAAACTGAGAGAGAATAAAGAGTCTCTCTTTTATGACTACTTAGTCATGGTCTTTCAATCTGTTATTGGAATAACTAATAACTGAACAAAATATTTTTGCTGAGGGAAAATCCTAGAAATCATTATTAAAACACAATTATCCAAATGTTCTTAATTAAATATAAATAAGATTACTGAAACATCTGGATAACATTAGGGTTTTTTACAGCTGTTTGTTAAGACCTGACAAAAGAAACGCAGAATGATGGCAATTCAAGAAATTTCAGCTACTAACTGGAAAAACATTCCTTTTAAGTATCTGGAATTTTGTTCATAAATCTGGCTAATCTATATGGTTCTGCTCTTTACTCAAGCTATAGCATTTAGGCAGTTGGCTTCTCTGGATTCCAATCTACCAATGATATTGTTTCTAGCTACAGGTTGTTCTCCACCATGAATATGAATCACAGTTGTCAAAACTTCTCCAGTTTGGTCTAAATGTTCCTGCTCTTGCCACGGGCCAGCTTGACTCCAATAGCCATGACAGAATTAAGTGCCAAATATGACAGGGAAGAGTGAAAATGAGAATAGATGGAAAGTGAAATAAAGCATAAAGGCTAAAAAAATAAATGAGACAAAGAATAAGATGAGATAAGCAAAACCCTCTCTCCAGAATTCCTGTACAGACTGGTGTAACTGGTGTAATGAAAACTTCCTGCACCATCCAAGTCATCTTTGTATATAAGGAGGAGGAATATTAAACCCAAACTGTGCATCAAATATAAAATTATATCTACAATTTTTATCACGGTGCTAGAACATATAGCATGCACTCAGGGAACAGAAATTGGATGGTATCACTCACCTTATCAAGTTCACTTGTCAGTTTTTTATTTTCTTCTGTTAATAATACTTTTTCTCGTTCATATTGTTGTTTGAATTCATTTTCAAACTCTTCCCTTTCACTTTGACTAACATAATTCGAAATGTAAGGAAATAAAAGAAACTGAATTAAAGGTAAAGTAATTGTATACCATATGCTTCTATCCTGAAAAATAACATATCATAAACGTGCCAAATCCCAATCTTCCCCCTTAAAATTAAAAGTCATAGTCATTTCCTTTTATTTAATCGACTTGTCTGCCTACCAACATCTACTTTGTTTTTCGTTTGAAAACCTGAGGAAGACATTTGTGATTTGTAGACTTTGTGACAGTGTTCACCTTACTTGGTTGCATATATACCAGAAAGTACGGGAAAATGAGATCAGGGCAAGAAAGGGACATGTGGGCCCCAATATGATTCATATTTTAGTATCTGTGCTGCCAAAGTGAGCCCTCCAATGTGATTCCTTATACCCAGCTCAAGATTGCTAGCAAACCCTTAGTGAAATTTTCAACAGTTCTCTAAATATATTCACCCCTCCCTTCATTCTTAAGTACCTACCTACCTAACACATCCATGCATACATACATCACACATTTAATATTATAAAACTTATTTAAAATGATAGTTCTGAGGGGCACAACTAATTCACCCTCAGAGGTAAACTCAGTGCTAAGACACTTTTTGTAAACTAAGGGAGAAAGGGTAATCTCATATTCTAAACAACCAAAGAACCAATGAGGAAATTAAAGAAATAAAATACATGGAAACAAATGAAAATGAATACACAATGGTCCAAAATCTCTGGGACATAGCAAAGGAGTTCTAAGAGTGAAATATCTAGCGACACAGGCCAACTCAAGGAGTAAAAAGCAGCTCACACAAACAATATAACTTTATACCTACAGTAATTGGGGGAAAAAAAAAGACAAATGAAACCCAAGGTGACCAGAAGGGAAGAAATAATAAAGACCAGAGCAGGAAAAAAAAATGAAATAGAGATTAGAAAGAAAGAAAGAAAGAAAGAAAGAAAGAAAGAAAGAAAGAAAGAAAGAAAGAAAGAAAGAAAGACTCACAATGAAACCAAGAACTAGTTATTTGAAAAGACAAAATTGATAAACCCTTACCTAGACTCATCAAGTAAGAAAAAAGACTCAAATACATAAAATCAGATACAAAAGAGAACATCTGACACCACAGAAATACAACCAGTCACAAAAGAATACTATGAAAAATTACATGCCAACAAATTGGACAAACTAGAAGAAATGGATAAATTCCTAGAAACACACTATCTTCCAAACTGAATCAGGAAGAAACAAAAAATCTGAACAGATCAATCACTAGTAACAAAGTGAATCAGTAATCAAAACACTTCCAAAAAAAAAAAGCAAAAACAACAACACTTCCCCAAAATAAGTCCAGGACAAGATGGCTTAACATGTGAACACCACCACACATTTAAAAAAGAGTTAGGGACGCCTGGGTGGCTCAGCAGTTGAGCAGCTGCCTTTGGCTCAGGGCGTGATCATGGGGTCCTGGGATTGAGTCCCACATCAGGCTCCCTGTATGGAGCCTGCTTCTCCCTCTGCCTGTGTCTCTGCCTCTCTCTGTGTCTCTCATGAATAAAATAAAATCTTAAAAAAAAAGAGTTAATACATACTTTCCTCAAACTTTTACAAAAAAACAGAAGAGGACAGAAATTTTCCAAATACGTTCTACGAGGCTAGCATCACCCTGATATCAAAATCAGACAAAGATACCACAAAAAAAAGAGAACTACAGGCCAAAATCCCTGATGAACCTGGATGTAAAAATGTTCAACAAAATACCAGCAAACCATATTCAACAATACATGAAAAGGATCATTCACCATGATCAAGAGGGATTTATTCTGGAATGTAAGGATGGTTCCATATGCACAAATCAATCAATATCATAAACCACATCAACAAAATGAAGGATAAAAATCATGTGATCATCTCAACAGATGCAGAAAAAGCATGTGACAAAATTCAACTTTGTATTCATGCCAAAAACTTTCAATAAAGTGGGTTTAGAGAGAACAGACCTCAACATAAAAAACGTCATCTATGAAAACCCCGCAGCTAACATCCTCTATAGTGGGGAAAAACTGAGATCTTCTCCCATAAGGTCAGAAACAAGAAAGGACTTCCACTCTCAGATCAGTGGAACAGAGATACGTGAAATAAACCCACACTTAAATGATCAATTAATCAATGACAAAAGAAGCAAGAATATACAATGGGAAAAAGACAGTCTCTTCAATAAATGGTGCTGAGAAAACTGGACAGTTACATGCAAAAGAATGAAACTGGACCACTTTCTCATACCATACATAAAAATAAACTCAACACAGATTAAAGTCCTAAATGTGAGATCTGAAAAAATTGCTAAAGAGAGTACAGGCAGTATTATCTGACATTGGCCATAGCAATACTTTTTTAGATATGTCTCCTAAGACAGGGGAAACACAAGCAAAAATAAACTGTTGGGACTAATCAAAATAAAAAACTTGCACAGTGAAGGAAACCATCATCAAAATGAAAAGGCAATCTACTGAATGGGAGAAGATATTTGTAAATGACATATCCAATTAGGAGTTAATAACCAAAGTATACAAAGAACTTATACAATTCAACACACACAAAAACCAAGTAATCCAATTAAAAAACAAGAAGAGGACCTAAATAGACATTTTTCTAAAGAAGACATACAGATGGTCAACAGACACATGAAAAAGATGCTCAACATCACTTATCAGGGAAATGCAAATTCAAACCACAATGAGATTATCATCTCACGCCTTCAGAATGGCTAACATAAAAAAAAAAAAGAAGTAAGTGTTGGCAAGGATGTGTAAAAAAAGGATCCCTCACTGATGGGAATGCAAACAGTGTGGAAGACAGTATGGAGGTGCCTCAAAAAATTAAAAACAGAAATACCAAATGATCCAGTAATTCCACTACTAGGTATTTATCTAAGAAAAACAAAAACACAAATTTGAAAAGATATATGCAACCTTCTGTTTACTGCAGCATTATTTACAAAACCAAGATATGGAAGCAACCCAAGTGTCTATCAATAGACAAATGGATAAGGAAGATGTGGTATATACATACACAATGCAATATTACACAGCCATAAAAAGGGTTGAGATCTTGCCATTTGTAGTAACATGGATGGGCCTAAAGGGTATGAAGCTAAGTGAAAGAAGCCAGACCTAGAAAGACAAATACCATATGATTTCACTGACATGTAGAATCTAAAAATCAAAACAAATGAATACACAAACAAACAAAAAGCAGAATCAGACCCATAAATACAGAGAACAAACATAGTTGCCAGAAGGGAAGGACAGTGGAAGATGGGAAGAATGGGTGAGGCAGAGTAGGAGGTGCAGGATTCCAGGTATGGAATGAATAAGACCTAGAAATAAAAGGCACAGTCTAGGGGATACAATCGATGTTATTGTAACGGTGTTGTACAGTGACAGATGGCAGCTGCACTAATGAGCACAGGTAAGATTGTGCGTCAACCTAAACTCAATTTAAAAAAATTAAAGAGGCTTATATCTTAGCAATAAATGAAATTCAATGTGGATCTGTTCTGGGTAATTTCATATGACTGATTCCAAGTCAACAAAGAACATAAGTAATGGCTGATTTTAAAAATGAAATCTTAAAAACCTCTTCTATCACTGTATTAGTGAATATAAATGAAATTATAATTTAAGTGATAAATTCTGGGAAAACAGACCATCCTGTGTGCAAGCAAATCTGCCACTTTAAAATGTCCAATTGATGGATGAATGGATATAGAAGATGTACACACACACACACACACACACACACACAGAGGAATATGACTCAGCCATCAAAAAGAATGAAATCTTGCCATTTGCAACAACATGGATGGAACTGGACTGTATTATACTAAGCCAAATAAGTCAGTCAGAGAAAGACAATATTATATGATTTCATTCATATGTGGAATTAAAGAAATAAAACAGATGAACATACGAGAAGGGAAGGAAAAATAAAATAAGACAAAATCAGAGAGGGGGACAAACGATAAGAGACTCAACTCTAGGAAACAAACAGGGTAGCTGGGGGGGGGTGGTCACTGGGTGATGGGCATGAAGGAGGGCACCTGTTGTGATGAGCACTGGGTATTATATAAGACTGATGAATCACTGAGCTCTACCTCTTAAACTAATACTACACTATATGTTAACTAACTTGAACTTAAATAAAATTTAAAAAAATCTTCCTTGATTCAGAAGAAACTCCAAGTAAGGATAAAAACTTGAAAAATGGCAAAGAAGCCTTTTAGGAAAACATCTACACAAATAAACTGAGTGAAATTTCTATGTAAAACTTTTTTTTTCCTACTAGCATTACACAAAGCTGAAGTCTCTTCCATACTAAAACAAAACAAACACACTTCCCTGAACCCTATGTCATGCTTCATTTTCCAATTCCCTGACTTCCTGTTCACTGGAAACCATCTGGAAACCTTGAACAGGTGTGCTGTATCCACTTTCTCATTACCTAACTGTTCCTCACAGGAATCTGGCTTCTGCCAAGCTACAACCACAAAAACTTGTTCTCTCACAACCAGCTGCTGTTCTGTTATCACATCCAGTCCATTGGACACCTTGGACAGCGTCATCCATTTCCTCCCTCTTGAAATGCTACCTTCTCTTGGCTTGGGTAACACCACACTCTATTTCCAGACTTCAGCTCTGCCTTTTTGGTCCCCACACTTTCTGTGCTTCCTGTAAATGCTCATGCTCGACTTCTCTCTCCATACATTTCCCCTGAGCTGGCTCATTTACTGCACCACCTGAATCCAATGACCTGTGATGCTGGTGAACTCTGAATTTAGTTGAACCTCTCCTGGGCTTATCTAAACTGCTGGCTTGGTATCTCCACAAAGATATCTTGCCAAGAACCTCAAATTCAACAAGCCCAACTCATGAGGGCGTGACACATAACCAAGTTCCTACTACCCTGTTTACTGTTCTCATGCACTCTACCCTCTTCTCTTTCCACAGGTGAGAAGCACAGCTAAGCATCTGCTTGAGTACAGTTCCAATACTTTTCTCCCTCTCTCTCCTGAATCATCTGTTGGGTAATTTCTATCAGATTATAAATAAGCTTGATATTATTTCTTCCATCTAAAAACAGCAACAAAAGGCAAAATAATTTCTTTTGGGATAAATTTCTCCTCCAGCTACTGCTGCACTGCACTACTTGCTTTTCAGAGACTCCAACTACTACTCTATTTTCCAACTGCACCGCTTAAAATCTTGGATCCCACTGTGGGGTTTTTGCCCACTTGTTCCACTGAAATCGTTCCTATCAAAGTTACCAATGAGTCTCATCTTGTTAAATTCAATGATCATTGTTTGGGCCTCATCTTACTCAATTCAGAACTCATCTCATTTAACACATAGACTGATTTGATATGCTTTCATGACATGGTTTCCAGGACACCAAATTTGCCTGGTCTTCTTCCTATCATTCTGTGCCGTCCATTTGGCTGTTTCTTCCTCATTTCCAAACTCCGAAAGACTGGAGCATGCCAGGGCTCAGTGCTGGACCTCTTTCCTATCGATAGCAATCACTAAGTGACTTCATATAGTCTCAATGTTTTAAATACTGTATGAGTATAAATACTCCCAGGATTTTCTCTCTCACCCTAAAATCCAGGTTGATCTATCCAATGGCCTACATGACAAATCCATGTGAGTGTCTATAAGCATCTTAAACATAACTTTTAAAAAATGAGCTCCTGATAATAGTACTATCTCAAACGTACTTCTCTTGCACTGTTCCTCTCTAAATGGTAACTACATTCTCCTGTGAAGGTCCCAAACCTCACTATCATCCTTGATTCTTCCTCTTCCTTTCTCACTCCACATCTAGTTCATCAGCAAAAATCAGTCTTTACTTTTAAGGAGTATCAGAATTCCAACATTTCTTAGCACTGCTTCGGCCTCCACCCTAGGCCAACCCACTGTCCTCTTTGGCCTGGGTATCGTGGACAGCTTTCTAAATCATTTCTGTGCTTTTATCTAAGTGCTTTTTTTCCCAGTAGCCAGAGTAACCGTGTTAAAACACAACCCAGTATTTGCCAGTTTTCCACTCAAAATCCTGTAGTATGTCCCTGCAATGGTTTTACTCAGGGCAAATAACCAGAAGTTGGCTGTCACAAAGCCTTGCATGATCTGATCCTGTACCCTCTCCTAGTCTTTCCCCTTGAGTCTACCTTGGCCATATTGGCCTCATTATTTTTAATAGACTTTTAAAGAAAAGTTTTAGGTTCATATCAGAGATTTCCCAGAAAACACAGGTAGAGCCTCCCCACAACACCCCCACCAGAGTGGAACATGTGTTTTGTCAGTAAACTTACAGTGGACACATCACCACCACCACTCAAACTTCACAGCTTCTATCAGGGTTTGGACATGTGTACGATAGCATGCACCCCATCATCATAGCATCACGCAGAGTAGCTGCGCTGACCTGGATATCTTCCTGGACATCCTCTGCTCTCCCCCAAGCCCTGGCAACCACTGATCTTTTTACTATCTCTATAGTTTTGTCTTCTCCTTATTTCTTTTACCAGACTGTTTTCTGTGTAGAGTGTACTTCTTCTACATCTGTACAGGGGCCTCCCTACTTTCTTCAGCCCTTACTTCAATTACCTTCTCAGCATAACTTCCCCAGACTGGCCTATACATACAATTAATCTCCCCCTCAGTGCTTCACGGGCTGGTCCTGTACCATATTTTTCGTTCTTGACACTTATCATTACCTAGTGTATTCTATATTTTACTTATTTTGTTTGTAGTCTTTCATCTAACTGAAGGAAAGCTCCATAAAGATGGAGATTTTTTTGTCTGTTCACTGCTATGTTTGCAGGGCCTAGAACAGTGCTTTACCTACCACAGGTTCTAAAAAATTATGTTGAATGAATGTACCAAAACTAAATAAATTTTGGCTTTCCATAGAAGTTGAGATTGACAACAGCATATATTCAGCTGCCTAAAATCCAGAAACAGGAACATCACCAGCAATTTCTCACATCTGGCCATTATGGCACCCAGGTTCTGGCTCTCTGGGATCTTCTGAGCCCACACGCTTCCCTCCACCTGCAGGGCCAGCACCTGCAGTCCTGCTCTTCTCTCTCAGCCAGTTTCCTACCTGCCAGCTGCTCCCCTCAGCCCCGCCCCCAAAGAAGCAAGGGTGATCTTTCATGACCATGTGTATCACCCTGTCACCTGCCTTCAATGGCAAAAAGATGAAGTCCAAACTCTCTGCCCTCCTTCAGGATCTTGCCTCTACTTCCTTCTGCAGACTCACTTCTCACCCTCTCATCTTTCTACAACTCCCCGGTAGGGAAGAGCCTTTGTCTTCTGAATGAGCCTTGCTCCTCTCATCCTCTCCATCTCAACACAATCCTGCTACTTCTGTCTGGACACTCTTCCACAGTTAGGTATTTTCTTATTTCTTTGGTCTTGACTTAGATATAATTTTGTCCAAAACACCCAGACACACCAAAGTTTCCTTCTGTGTCTCGTGCACGGGTGCTCCTGCATCTTCCTTGTGCTCCTACTATTCTGTTTGCTTTCCCATCAGGCTGCATTATAATCTACTATTTACCAATCTAGGGCTGGGAGATGGAGACTACCCATAAATCTCCAATCTCTAGCATACAACAGGCACTCAAGGAATATTTGTGAGACAAGTAAATGACTTGATTCTTACCTCTCTCTTCTGTTTTTCTCTAATTTGTCTTTCAAAATCATAATTTCCTTGTTGAGAGCAAGTTGCTGGCCTTCTGAATCATGAAGTTCTTTCTTCAGATTTTTAATTTCATTTGCATGTATTCCTTCTCTTTTAGACAATTCCTCTTCATAAAAGATACTTTTCTTTTCCAAATCCGTCTTTAGTTTGGATATCTCCTGCTGGTGTTCTATGCTGCACAGTCCTGGGGAGTAACTAATTTGTTTCTGCTATAGAAAAAATGACAAAAAATTGGTTCATCTGTAAGAATAATAAAATATCAAGTAATAACTTCTTTCTACAATATAAAGAACTGTTCATATAGCTGAACATTATTTTTATATATTATCACCTAAACATATTTTCTTTACTAAGGCTATTAATCTTTTGTCTGCCATATGCTACGACTCTCTTTCTCAGTAGGTATTCCTTTATCATGTTGTATTTTACAGCCTTCTTCACACCAAGATTATATATTTATCTGTAATTTCTGCTCATGGCTATATAATTATATGTTTATATTTTAATTTCTAGTTCATACATAATTATCATTGGTATATGGAGTACCAGAAAAATCTAACTGCATTCTATTTCTGATGTGGAAATAATAAAGGATTATAAAGATGTTTGTGTCTTTAGAAGATTACATCGGGGTAGGAAATGACAGAGCTAGAATGTGCAACAGGAAAGAGAGTGCTTTTCCAGTGGTCCAGGAAAACAGACAAAGGTTTAATCAAACATCTTCACATCCACTAGAATAAATGATAGGTTTCTTGGCATTTATGTAGGGCATTAGGGACAAGAAATTTAGTTGAAAGCCAACTTTTTAGAAATTATGATGAAATATATTCTCAGTAATAAGGTGCAAGAAATATACAAAGTCCAAAGTTCCTTCCAGACAATGGCTAAATGGTGAACAGAAACATACAAAGATTACACTGAACCTCCCGAGCTTTGTAATTTTTCTATTACTTTGCTATATGCTATTTTCCCAGGTGATCAAAAAAAAAAAAAAGTTTGAAACCCAAAACACCTATGGGTTTATGTTTAGTGACAACAAGGAATCATGCTCTGGAGGATGTGGTCCTTTTTTTGAAAACAGTATTAAGGGCTGAAAACCTGTTAATAGCTGGTTTAAAGTTGAGAGAAAACTATCCTCACTTCTTCACATAATTAAAAAAAAAGACATCAATTGTTCTGGAGATACGTCTCTGGGGTATTCATTGTAGTATGCAAGACTCAGACTGTCCAGCAGTTTCTGTGGCAGCCTGACACACAAAGCTCTGCTGGGACTGGGAGGAGCCACAGCAAGTCAGATTCTGGCCCTACACATCTCTACAAAAAAGAGACCCTAAATCCACATCTGTGGCACTGACCACTTACCTATACTACTCTTTCATTTTTGTAATCAACTAAAAAACAATCTTAGTTTGCTGTTCTGCTTAGTATAGCTTGGCTGTTGGAATGGTAGCAGCATGCACTTAAGTTTCAAGCAAAAACTACCCTGACATCAAAACCTAATAAAGATACCATCAAAACAAGTCATAGCCTCAAGTCACTTGTTGATAAGGTTGTAAAAAAAGTCAAATAAAATGCTGATAAAATCAAACCTTTTATAGGAAAGAACAATCTACTACCAGGAAAGAAAAGGTCTTATTGCAGGTATTGAAGGTAACTTAATACTGGTAAACTTATTAATTAAACACACAAAAATTGCATTACTTTAATAGATTAAATTAAAATAAATCCAGATGACAATCTCAGTAAGTACCTATGCCAAAACTATTTTATAAAGTCCCATACCCATTCCGAATACTACCTCACATCCCACAATAAAACAAAACAAAACAAAAAAACAGTAAAGTGATTCTCCTTTACCCATTTTCCAGCTATCAGACAAAATAATACCTACTGGTGAAGCACCAGAAATACATACAAGAGATTTAGGAATAATAACCAAAATGGTGTCTACCATTACTTCTTACTTAGTTTTTAGATATTGTCTGAACAAGTAACGTGCAATACTTACAAGAAATGAGTATCAGAAAGGTGATAAAACCATTATAATTTCCATAAAATTGCCCACAAAATGTAAATAAATCCACTAAAAAGTGTTGTAACTGATAAAGCTGAATAAAGCAACTGCATGTAAGATAAACAGAAATCAACAATACTTCTGAGTAGTGGAATGAGCAGTAATAAAACAGGTAAAAATTTCATTGTTTATAGCAAAAACAATCTAAGAAAAATTATTAGAAACTAATACATGCAGGGGGGAATAACAATAGTGAGTAATTTGAATTATATGAAGAAAGGACAAGTCTATAAAAGACATAAAAGAAGACTTGAAACAATATACGAAAATATCCACTACTTGAAAGACTAAATGTAAATGTATTCAATATTTCTCATATTATACTCCTTGTAAATATAAAAAAATAAATATGGGAGATGGTACACAAGTGTTCCTTGTATACAAGAAAAATACACTTGTAAAAAATGCCAAACAAAACCCTGGGGGGAAAAGGAATAAAGAGGGAGAGAGAAGAATGTTCTTTTCAGATATTAAAACATACTATAAAAATCTCTAATAAACTCTCAGTATAGTAAAGCTCTATCCCAAAATAATTCAATATATGAGACGTCTTCAGTCACCGAGGAAGGCAGTGATTAACAGAATTGGAACCACCAATTAGTAACAAAAGAATAAAATTATTCTCATAACATCCCATCCAGCAAAACAAATCCCAAGTAAGTTAGATTTAAATATATTTACAAATATATAGAAGTATAATTGACTAGAGTTAAATATTTTTAAACCCAATAGAAACATCCAGGAGAAGGCAGAATTACATACTTAACAAACTAAAAAAAGGACAAGCCAAGTTTTGAAGCAATAAAAGAAACAGTAAGGAAAATAAGAACAAGTCTCCTATAATCTGAAAAGGAAACAAGACCAAAATTAAAGGGCAAATGATAAGTGAATAAACAGTTGTGGAAAAATGGAAGGAAAATATAGTTTTCACTATGCAAAGAGTTTATATGAATTTTAAGAGAAACAGGTAGCCTGCAAATTAAAAATGCAAATGACGAAAAGCAGTAATTCACAAAGAAAAAATACAGTTAATAATCTAATAATGCAAGAAATGCCTCTTATACTTGCAACAATTTGTGGCCTGCATCAAGTGCCTTAAAGTGATCTGACAATTTCATTTCTAGATATCTAGTTTAAGAAACAATATCCAAAAATGCAATGCACAGAAGTGCTCATGATAGTGACAGTGTTGAAAAAGTGAAACATAAATATTCAATAGTAGAGAACTAGACTAAGTGGATATTCTTCTATACTCATTAAAATCATGTTTGTGACAGGTAAAGAGCGTAAATGCTTGTATCACACTTTCAAGTGAATAATTACATGTGTTAAGAGCTGAATTTTGTCCTTCCAAAATTCATGTTAAAGCATGTTAAGCACTAGTACCTCAAATAGTCTCAAATACTGCATGATCTACCTTATATGTGGAATCTAAAAAAGTCAAACTCTTAGGAGCAGAGGGTAGAATGGTGGTTGTCAAGGGGGGGTATGGAGGAAATGAGAAAATGGTGAAAAACAAGTTTCAAATAGGATGAATAAATTCTGGAGATCTAAGGTTAAAGCAGGGTGACTAAAGTTAACAGTACTGTATTGTATACATGAAATTTCTAAGAGGGTAGATCTTAATTGTTCTCAGCCAAAAAAAAAAAAAAAGATAAGTGACAGTATGTTAATTACCTTGTTGTGGTATATATTTCACAATGTATACAGATATTTAAACATTACATTTTATACCTTAAATATATACAATTATGATTTGTCAATTATATCTCAATAAGGCTGGAAAAAAGAAAGTAAAAGTAGGGTCTTTACAGAGGTAACTGACTTAAAAGGAGATCTTTAGGGTAGGCCCTATTCCAATAAAACTGTATCCTTATAAAAAGAAGAAATTTGGACTTGCAGTCTTGCACAGAGGAAGAAGGCAGAGATCCAGGTGATACATAAGCCAAGGAATGCAAACCATCAAAAGCCAAGCCTGCCAACACTTTGATTTCAGGTATCTAGTTGCAATAATTGAGACAATAAATTCTCAGGTTTCTCAGGTTACCCAGTTTCTGGTAATTTGTAGCAGCCCAGCAAACTAATACAACAGGGTAAAAAGTTCTTGTAGCATATGATCACAATTGAAAAGTTGTTTGTTTTTTTAAAGAGCCTTACTGACATATTATTCATATACCATACTATTCACCCATTTAAAGTGTACAATTCAATGGTTAATTTTAAGTAGTGTGTGTGTGTGTGTATATATATATATATATATATCATAAAGTTTTATCATTTTAACCATTTTAAATGTAGAATTCAGTAAGTATTAATTACATTCAGAATGTTGTGCAACCATGACCACTATGTATTTCCAAAACTTTTTCATTATCCCAAAGAGAAATTCTCTAACCAGTCAAGAATAATTTCCCATAATCCACTCTACCTGGCCCCTGGTAACCTCGTTTACTTTTTATCTCAATGAATTTGCCTAATCTAGGTGTTTTATACAAATAGAATAATACAATACTTGTTCTTTTTTGTCTAGCACCTGTCACTTAGCATAATGTTTTCAAGATTTGTCCACGTTGGGGCATGTATCCTTATGATAGTTGAGTGACATTCCACTGTATGTATGTATGTATTTATTTATTTATTTATTCATTCATTCATGATAGACAGAGAGAGAGAGAGAGAGAGGCAGAGACACAGGCAGAAGGAGAAGCAGGCTCCATGCTGGGTGCCCGACGCAGGAATCGATCCTGGGACTCCAGGATTGTGCCCTGGGCCAAAGGCACACGCTAAACCACTGAGCCACCCAGGGATCCCCCATTCCACCGTATTTAAAAACCACATTTTGCCTTTCCATCTGTTAATGGGCACTTGAACTGTTTCTACTTTTTGGCTATTGTAACACTGTTTCAAAGAACACTTATACAATTATCTGTTTGAGTTCTTGCTTAAAATTCTTCAGGGTACATACCTAGGAGCTGAAATGCTGGGTCATATGGTAACTCTATGTTTCCCTTTTTGAGGAACCACCAAACTATTTCACATCCTTGCAAACACTTGATTTGTTTCTTTCCCCACCTTCATTTTAGCTATCCTAGTAGGTATGGGAGTGGTATCTTGAGGTTTTAACTTCATTTCCCTAATGACTAATGATGCTGAACATCTTTTCGTGGGCTTATGAGCTATGAAAATATCCTCTTTAGAGAAATGTCTATACAAGTTATTTGCCCATTTTTTGATTGGGCATTTTGTCTTGTGTTGTTCAATTGTAGGACTTGTTTATATATTCTGGATTTCAAACTCTTATTAGATACTTGATTTGTAAATAATTTTTTCCATTTCCTTAAAAATGTCCTTTGATGCAATGCACACAAGCTTTTATTTTGATAAAGTTCAATTTATGAAAAAAAAAAACCTTTTTTTACTTATGCTTTCAGTGTTATACCTAAGAATCCATGCCATGGTCATGAATATTTACCCCAATGTTTTCTTTCAAGAGTTTTATAGTTATAGCTCTTTTATTCAGGTTGATCCATTTTGAGTAAATTGTTTTATATGGCATGGGCCAGGGATCCAAATCTGTTTGCATGCAGAAATACAGTTGTCCTGGCACATATGCTGAAGGGACTGTTCCTTCCCCTCTGAACAGATTTAGTATGATGTCCAAAATCACTTGGCCATAGATGCCAGAGATCCTTTCTCAACTCTTAGCTCTATTCCAGTGGCTTGTGTTTCTATTCTTGTATCAGTACACAATCTTTTTGTTACTGTAACTTTGTAGTCAGTCTTGAAACTGGAAAGTTTGAGTCCTCTAATTCTGTTTTTCTTTTGGTTTGTCACTTGGGGCCACTTGCAATTCCATTTGAATTTCAGGATCATATTTTCCATTTCTGCAAAAAGGACTGTTGGAATTTTACTAGGAATTGTGATGAACCTGTACATCACTTTGGGTAACACAACATCTAAACAATATTAAGTGATACCATACACATAGGATGGATGTCTACTTGTCTCCTTTAATATCTTTCAGCAATGTTTTATAATTTTCATCACACAACTCTAACCTTCTTGGTTAAATTTACTCCAAGAAACTCTATTCTTTTAGCTGTTATTGTAACTGAAATCGCTCCCACAATTTCCTCTGTGGATTATTCACTGCTGGCATACGGAAACACAACTATTTATTGTGTGTTGGTCCTGCAACCTCAGGGTCATTTGTTTTCTAACTGTTGAGTTTTAAAAGTTCTTTGCATATTCTGCACAACAGTCTTTTATTGGATCGGTCTACAATTTTTTGCAGTCTGTGCTTCATCTTTTCATTCTCTTCACAATGTCTTTTGCAGAGCAAAAATATTTAATTTCAATGAAATCTAGCATATCAATTCTTTATTTCATGATTATGCCATTGGTGCTGCATGCAGGAAGTCACTGTCCTACCAAAAGCGATCTAGGTCTTCTATGTTATCTCCTAGGAATGTTATAGTTTTACATTTTACATTTAGGTCTGTGACCCATTTTGAATAAATTTTTATAAAGGGTACAAGTTCTATGTCTAGATTCATTCATTCAGTTTTGGATATCTAGGTGTTCAGCACCATTTGATGAAAACACAATCTTTGCTCCATTATATTGCCTTCGCTCCTTTGTTAAAAATGACTTATTGGTATATTCATTTGCCACTACCACATAGCCATGATTACTGCAGACTTATGGTAAATCTTCAAGTCAAGTACTGTCAGTCTTTTCTGTGTTCTCTTCCTTCAGTATGGTGTTGGCTATTCGTCTTTTGTATTCTAGGTCTTTTGTATTTTATTTCTGTGGGTACTAATATTAATATTATTGAGTTTTAAATGTCAAATTCCACTTGTTTACTGCTGTCATAAAGGACAGTGACTGGCTTTTGTGTATTAAAACCTTGTATCCTTCAACCTTCCTAAATGGCTTATTAGTTCCAGTTGTTTTGTCAATCCTATTTGATTCTCTATGTAGATGCTCATGTCATCCCTAAACAGTTTCACATCTTCCTTCACAATCTGTATACCTCTTATTTTGTCTTTTTGTATTAGCATATTAGCTAGGATATGCAATACAATGTTAAAAGGCAGTGGTGAGAAGTACATCTTCACCATGCTCTTGATCTTAGTGGGGAAATGTCAAGCTTCTCACAAGTATGATGTTAGCTCATTTTCTGTTAGAGATTCTCAGGTTTAGACATTACTGACAGCTTTTTATTTGAACAGATGTTGGATTCTGTCAGGTGCTTTATTTGCATGTATTGAGATGATCATGTGATTTTTTTAGTCTATTGATGTGACACATTTTATTTGCTAATTTTTGAATGCCAAACCAGTCTTGCATACATGGGGTAAAAATACCACTATGGTATCATGTGTAATTCTTATTATACACTGTTGGATACAATTTATTAATATTTTGTTCAGGATTTTTGCATCCATGTCTATAAGACATATTGGTCTGTGGCTTTTTTCATGTAATGTTTTTCCCTAGTTTTAGTATTTGAGTAATGCTGGGTCATAAAATGACTTAGTAAATATTCTTTCTGCTTCTGACTTCTGAAAGAGATTGTAGAAAATTACTATGACTTCTTCCTTTCATATTTTGTAGAACATACCTGGGCCTGGTGCTTTTCCGGAAGGTTATTAATTATTGATCCAATTTGACAGAATACTTTTTAGATTATTTATTTTTTCTGTGTCAGCTTTGGCAGCTTGTGTCTTTTAAGGAACTAGTCCATTTCATCTAGGATATCAAATTTGTGTGTATGAAGTTATTCACAGTATTCCTTTATTAACCTTTTGATGAACATGAGATATGTAGGGATGTCTTCTCTTTGATTCCTAATATTAGTAGTATCTTCTCTTTTTTTCTTTGTTTTTGGTTTTATTTGTATTTTATTTTATAATAAGTGTTTAAAAATATAGCAGAAAGAACAGCATGTAAAACAGAATAAGCATATTCTTTGCAAAAAGATTTACTACAGAAAAGAGAAGAAAACTTTTAACAAAAAACTAGTGTCAAGAGAAATGCAAATGTGTGAAATAATATAGACTATTATCTAAAGGTAATCCCCTTCTTTTCAAGTATCTGGGGAGGTTATTAAATTTACATAAAGTACTGAACCCTGAGCTTACAGATTTGAAAATCAGTTTGTAAGACACTTTCACTGGAAAAATGAAAGTGAACCAAATTGTCTCAAAACGAATGAAAAATAAAATAAAGCAGTAATAGGGGAGGGGCAAGATGGCAGAAGAGTAGGGGTCTTCAACTCACCTGGTCCCACAAACTTACCTAGATAACTTTCAAAACATCCTGAACACCTACGAATTTGACCTGAGATTTAAAGAGAGAACAGCTGGAATGCTACAAAACGAAAAGTTTTTGCTTCTAACAAGGTAGGAAGGCGGAAAAAACTAAATAAATGAAAAAGAATAAAGTGGAGGAGGGGAACCGCGAGTAGCCCGGATAAAGCAAAAGCCTCTGGGACAGGAAAGCCCAGCCCTGGAGAAGCAGGAACTTTAAAACTCCATGCTAGAGTCTTCCTGGATGGAAAAGTGCTTAGCCGGGAAACTGGGCAGAATCGCAGGAGGGGCAGTGAAGCCTCTAGATTCCTGGAGGGGCACCTGGGGAAAAGCTCACCACAAGCCACAGTCCGATATGGGTAAAGGGCAGGAGCATCGCAGCCCTCTGAGGCATTTGGGAGAAGCCAGTCAGTGAGGTGGACCGGCTCTGGGCAGAGGTGGCTGTGCCCCATTCCCTTTGGGAGAGGTGGCCCCCAGGAGCACGGTTCCAGCAGAACAGGGCCCTGGATCTCAGGGTGCCCAAGCAGACAAAGCCAGGGATCCTGCATTCCCCCGGGACCAGCAGAAGCAGGGAGGGCACAGGACAGCGAGAACTCTCCTGCCAGTGGGTCTCCAAGCTGTGCAGATCAGTGCACCTGTGCCATGCTCCCCCGGGAGCATCTAGGCCAGTGTGGACTAGGAAACTGCAGTTAGTTACTCGCAGGGAGCTCAACTCCAGAGCTGAAGATGTGGCCATCACCATTGTTGTTCTTCCTCAATTGTTTCACCTTGTGCCAGGGAACAAAGGCCTCATGGGGATAAACAGCTCCCACTGAGCCCAGCACCTGGCAGGGGGTGGGGCATCTCTCACCAGGCACACACATCTGAGAATCAGCAAAGCAGACCCCTCCCCCAGAAGACCAGCTGGAAGAACAAGGTAAGAGCAAGTTTCTTGACCAAACAGCCCTGGAAAGCTCCAGGACCAAGGGAAAATTGAGGGGAAAATAGTATATAGAACTAGAAGGTTCCCCCCACTTTTTCCTTTTTCTATGATGACTTGTTTTTATATCACACTAAAATTTTCCAATATTTCTTTTTCTTTTCCCACCTTAACTACAGTATTTTACCAACTTTTTATTTTTAAGTTTTTTCCTTTTTGACTTTCATATTACTACAATTACATGTCTTAGATATAGTTTTCACTTCTAGATTCCCTTCAACGTATTCAATTTAATTTGGGGAGCTATACGAGATACGGGTTTTTGTTTTATGTTTTTTGTTTTTTCTGCCTTGTTTTCTTTTACAATGTTGGAAGCTAATATCTTCTAAAACAAGACCAGCATACACCCAGGATCAAGTGGAATACTGTGCTGGTTCATTCTGTGAAATTATATTCTCTCTTCCTTCCCATTCTGCCTCCCTCTTTTATCTTGTTTATGTTTTGGTGGTCAATATTGGGGTTTTCTATAAGTATTGCTGGTCTATATAAATTTGGGATTGAGCATCTTCTAACATACAGAACAAAGTACACTCAGAACTAAGAGAATCACCTTCTAGGACCCCTCAGGTAGACTACATTCTCTCCACTATCACTTCTTCACCACCACCATCCCTCAGCATACCCGCTTTTTAATTTTTTTTTCTTTTTAAATTTTTCTTTTTTCTTCTTTGTGGGTTTTGGCCTTTTATTTTTACTACTTTGTTTTAAAATTTGTTTTTCACCTTAGTGGGCCTTTTATTTTGTTCTGATCTTCTTTTTCATTTTCTGGTCTCTAACCTCTTTGAAATCATATATGGTGTATTTTACTTAGGTTGTGGTTGATATTTTTGACTCATCCCGCTCGTACAGCCACTCTTTACCGGACAAGATGACTAGAAGGAAGAATTCATCACAAAAGAAAGAACCGGAAACAGTACTCTCTGCCACAGAGTTACAGAATATGGATTTCAACATAATGTCAGAAAGTCAATTCAGAAGCACAATTATAAAGCTACTAGTGGCTCTGGAAAAAAAGCATAAAGGACTCTAGATACTTTGTTTTTGCAGAATTGAGATCTCATCAGGCTGAAATTAAAACCAGACTAAATGAGATGCAATCCAAACTGAATTTCCTAACTGCTAGGGTTAATGAGGTGAAAGAGAGAGTGAGTGACATAGAAGACAAGTTGATGGTAAGGAAGGAAGTTGAGGAAAAAAAGAGAAAAACAATTAAGAGACCATGAGGAAAGGCTTAGGGAAATAAATGATAGCCTGAGAAGGAAGAACTTACTTATAATTGGGGTTCCAGAAGAGGCCGAGAGGGAGAAAGGACCACAAAGTATATTTGAACAAATAATAGCTGAGAATTTCCCTAATCTGGGGAGGGAAACAGGCATTCAGATCCAAAAGATAGAGAGGACCCCCCTAAAAATCAATAAAAACTGTTCAACACCTCAACATTTAATAGTGAAACTTGCAAATTCCAAAGATAAAGGATTCCAGAGAAAATCCTTAAAGCAGCAAGAGACAAGAGATTCTTAACTTATATGGGGAGAAATATCAGATTAACAGCAGCCCTCTCCACAGAGACCTGGCAGGCCAGAAAGGGCTGGCATGATATATTCAGGGTACTAAATGAGAAAAACATGCAGCCAAGAATACTTTATCCAACAAGGCTGTCATTCAGAATAGAAAGAGATAAAGAGCTTCCAAGACACACAGAAACTGAAAGAATATGTGACCACCAAACCAGCTCTGCAAGAAATATTAAGGGGGACCCTGTAAAAGAAAGAGGAAGCCCAAAGAAATAATCCACAAAAACAGGGACTGAATAAGTATTACAAGAACACTAAATTCATCTTTCAATAGTGACTCTGAATGTGAATGGGCTAAATGATCCCATGAAAAGACACAGGGTATCAGACTGGATAAAAAAGCAAGACCCATCTATATGCTGTCTACAAGAGACTCATTTTAGACCTAAGGACACCTCTAACCTGAAAATGAAGGGATGGAGAACCATTTACCATTCAAATGGTCCTCAAAAGAAACCTGGGGTAGCAATCCTCATATTAGATAGATTAGAGTTTATACCAAAAACTGTAGTAAGAGATGAAAAGGGACACTATATCATACTTAAAGGGTCTATCCAACAAGAAGACCTAACAATCATGAATATTTATGCTACCAAGTACATCAATCAATTAATAACCAAAGTAAAGAGATACGTAGATAATAATACACTAATAGTAGGAGACTTCAACATGTCCTTTTCTGCAAATGACAGATTTTCTAAGCAGAACATCACCAAAGAAACAAGGGCCTTAAGTGATACAATGGACCAGATGGATTTCACAGATATATACAGAACTTTGCATCTGAACGCAACTGAATACACATTCTTCTCAAGTGCACATGGAACTTTCTCCAGAGTAGACCAAACACTGGACCACAAATCAGGTCTCAACCAATACCAAAAGATTGGGATTGTCCCCTGCCTATCTTCAGACCACCAATGCTTTGAAACTAGAATTCAATCACAAGAAGAAATTTGGAAGAAACTCAAACACATGGAGGTTAAAGAGCATCCTACTAAAAGATAAATGGGTCAACCAGGAAATTTAGAGAAGAATTAAAAAGATTCATAGAAACTAATGAAAATGAAGATACAACCGTTCAAAATTTTTGGGATATAGCAAAAGTGGTCCTAAGAGGGAAATACATTGAAATACAAGCCTCCCTCAAAAAACTGGAAAAAAACTCAAATACACAAGCTAACCTCACACCTAAATTGGAGAAAGAATAGCAAGTAAAACCTATGCAAAGCAGGAGGAGAGAGATAATAAAGATTCAAGCAGAACTCAATGAAATAGAGACCAGAAGAAATGTAGAACAGATCAACAAAACCATGAGTTGGTTCTTTATAAGAATAAGATAGATAAACCCCTAGCCAGCCTTTTTAAAAAGAAAAAAGACTCAAGTTAATAAAATCACAAAAGAGGAGAGATCACAAACAATACCCAGGAAATACAAACAATTTTTAAAATGTGTTATGAGCAGCTATATGCCAACAAATTAGGCAATCTAGAAGAAATAGATGCATTTCTGGAAAATCACAAATTACCAAAATTGGAACAGGAAGAAATAGAAAACCTGAACAGGCCAATAACCAGCAAGGAAATTGAAGCAGTCATCAAACACCTCCCAAGACACAAAAGTCCAGGGCCAGATGGTTTCCTAGGGGAATTCTATCAAACATTTAAAGAAGAAATAATACCTATTCTACTAAAGTTGTTCCAAAGGATAGAAAGGGATGGAATACTTCTAACTCATTTTATGAGGTCAGCATCACCTTGATTCCTAAACCAGACAAAGACTCCACCAAAACGGATAATTATAGACCAATATCCCTGATGAACAAGATGCAAAAGTTCTCACCACGATACTAGCCAATAGGATCTAATAGTAGTAGATTAAGAAGATTACTCACCATGACCAAGTGGGATTTATCCCTGGATGCAAGGCTGGTTCAACACTTGTAAAACAATCAATGTGATAGATCACATCAACAAGAGAAAAAAGAAACACTATCCTCTCAATAGATGCAGAGAAAGCATTTGACAAAATATAGCAACCACTCCTAAACAAAACTCTTCAGAGTGTAGGGATACAGGGAACATTCCTCAAGATCTTAAAAGCCATCTGTGTAAAAGCCCACAGCAAATATAATTATCAATGGGGAAAAACTGAGAGCCTTTTCCCTATGATCAGGAACATGACAGGGATGTCCACTCTCATCACTGTTAGTAAACATAGTACTAGAAGTCCTAGCCTCAGCAATCAGACAATAAAAAGAAACAAAAGGCAATCAAATTGGCAAAGAAGAAGTCAAACTCTCCCTCTTCTCATCTGACATGATACTGTATATAGAAAACCCAAAAGACTCCACTCCAAGATTACTAGAACTCACAGCAATTCAGCAATGTGGCAAGATACAAAATCAATGTCCATAAATCAGTGGCATTTCTATACAGTGAAATGAGACTGAAGAAAGAGAAATTAAGGAGTCAATCCCATTTACAATTGCACCCAAAACCATAAGATACCTAGGAATAAACCTAACCAAAGAGTTAAAGGATCTATACCCTAAAAACTACAGAACACTTCTGAAAGAAATTGAGGAAGACACAGAGATGGAAAAACGTTCCATGCTCATGGATTAAAAGAATAAATATTGGGAAAATGTCTGTGCCATCCAGGGCAATGTACACATTTAATGCAATCCCTATCAAAATACCATGGACTTTCTTCACAGAGTTGGAACAAATAATCTTAAGATTTGTGTGGAACCATAAAAGATCCCAAATAGCCAAGGGAATATTGAAAAAGAAAACCAATGCCAGGGGCATTACAGTGCCGGATTTCGAGCTGTATTACAAAGCTGTGCTCATCAAGACAGTTTGGTACTGGCACAAAAACAGACACAAAGATTAATGGAACAGAATAGAGAACTCAGAAACGGATCCTCAACTCTATGGTCAACTAATATTCAACAAAGCAAGAAAGGATATCTACTTCTGGAAAAAGGACAGTCTATTCAATAAATGGTGTTGGGAAAATTGGACAGTCACATGCAGAAGAATGAAACTAGATCATTCCCTTACACCATACAAAGATAAACTCAAAATGGATGAAAGATCTGAATGTGAGACAAAAATGAATCAAAATCCTAGAGAACACAGGCAACATCCTTTTTGAACTTGACTACAGTAACTTCTTGAAAGGTATATCTATGAAGGCAAAGGAAACAAAAGCAAAAATGAACTACTGGGACTTAGTCAAGATAAAAAGCTTCTGCACAGCAAAAGCAACAGTCAACAAAACTAAAAGACAACCTACAGAATGGGAGAAGATATTTGCAAATGACATATCAGATAAAGGGCTAGTATCCAAGATCTACTAAGAACTTATTAGACTCAACAGCAAAGAAACAAACAATCCAATCATAAATAGGCAAAAGACACGAACAGAAATTTCACCAAAGAAGACATATACATGGCCAACAGGCACATGAGAAAATGCTCCGCATCACTTGCCATCAGGGAAATGCAAGTCAAAACCACAATGAGACCACCTCACACCAGTGAGAATGGCGAAAATTAACAAAACCGGAAACAACAAATGTTGGAGAGGATGTGGAGAAAGGGGAACCCTCTTGTACTGTTGGTGGGAATACAAACTGGTATAGCCACTCTGGAAAACTGTGGAAGTTCTTCAAAGAGTTAAAAAGAGAGCTACCCTACGACCCAGCAATTTCACTACTTATTTACCCCAAGGATACAGATGTAGTGAAACTTTGGGACACCTGCACCCCAATGTTCATAGCAGCAATGTCCACAGTAGCCAAACTGTGGAAGGAGCCTCGGTGTCCATCGAAAGATGAATGGATAAAGAAGATGTGGTCTATGTATACAATGGAATATTACTCAGGCATTAGAAAACACAAACATCCACCATTTGCTTCAATGTGGATGGAACTCGAGGGTATTATGCTGAGTGAAGTAAGTCCATTTGAGAAGGAAAATCTCATATGGTTTCATTCATATGGGGAATATAAGAAATAGTGAAAGGGATTATAAGCAAAAGGAGGGAAAATGAGTGGGAAAAATTAGAGAGGGAGACAAACTATAAGAGACCCCTAACCCTGGGAAACAAACAAAGGGTTGTGGAAGGAGAGGTGAGTGGGGATGAGGTAACTGGGTGACAGGCACTGAGAAGGGCACTTGATGGGGTGAGCACTGGGTATTATATAGTGTATATTGGCAAACTGAACTTCAATAAAAAAAATAAAAATAAAAAATAAAAATAAAAGTAAATAAAGCAGTAATAAAGCTACAGTATAACAAAGAAAAGGGAAAGCTTCACTTTATATAAAGTTAACATAACCCTGAAACAAAACCTGACCAAAAGAGCATACAAATAATAGAACCACAACCTCATCTCAGTATAAATTTAATAAAACTTCTTAATAAAATGTAAGCAATTCTAATTCATTGCTGTATTGAAATTGTATTATTATATGAGCAATTGATTCCCAGAATGTAAGAACAGTTTAATGCTTCAAGGCTTGTTAATATAATTACTCTCAAAAATAGAAAAAAGGGATCTTTTTTCTTAATGAGCCTGCCAAAAGACTTCCTGATTTTACTATCTTTTCAAAGAATAAGCTTTGATTTCATTGATTTTTTTCTATTGGTTTCCTGTTTTCAATTTAATCAATTTTGGCTCTAGTTTTATTTCTTTTCTTGTTTACTTCAGATTTAATTTGTTATTTTCTTTCTAGTATCTAAAGTGAAAGCTAAAAAAAAAAAAAAGTGAAAGCTAAGATGACTAGTTTTAGATATTTCTTTCTTATATATGCATTCAATGCCATAAGCTGCCCCTAAATAGTGCTTTCACTTACATCCCACGAATTTTGGTAAGTTAAATTTGTTTTCATTTCTATTTAGTTCAAAATATTTAAAAATTTCTCAAGATATTTTCTTTGATTCATGTGTTACTTAGAAATATTTTAGAATTTTTCCAGCTGTATTACTGGTGTTGACATCTAATTTAATTCCACTGTGGCCTGAGAGCTGCCACGGTAGGTTTCCTACTCTCATAAATTTCTTAGGGATTTGTTACGGTTTGTTTTATGGACCAGAATATGTGGTCTAGTTTGGTAGATGTTCCATGTGAGGTTGAGAAGAATGCATATTCTGCTGTTATATGTAGTAGTCTGTAGATATGCCTTATATCCATGTGACTGATGATGTTGAGCTCATCTATGTCCTTACTGGTTTTATGCCTCCTGAATTCATTCACTTCTGAAACAGGGGTGTTGACATTTCCGTCTATAATAGATTCATCTATTTTTTCCTTGCAGTGCAAGGAAATGGTTTTGCTAAGATCAGAGTGAAGAAAAAGAGGCATCAGATTCAGATTATAATTTAGTGTTACAGAAATAGGACATCAATTTAATCCCAATTCTCTCACTTTGACAGACACATTATCACAGCTAAGAGTTGCTGAGCACTTTAAAAATATATGCATATACTCCTTACATAAAACCACTGAGATAGGGTTTTATAGATAGGAAAATTAAGGTCCAAAGAGATTAAATATTTTGTTCAGCATTACATGGCTAGTAATTCATGAGGCTAGGGGCTAAAATCAAGCAGTCCAACTACAGCTGGTACAAGGATTACCCTTGCTAACACTTCTGCTCAGATGGTTAGCCCAGGCCCATTATCATCCCATTCCAACCTAAATATCTGTGGAGCTACCCCTGAGCCTCTCCTATGCCATTTATAAGATAGAGGGTCTGGGTACCTAACCATGTCTCCCATGCAGATGACTGATACATCTTGTCCAGCTGTGCAGCCCTTCCTAAATATTTGAACTCTTTCCTGATAGATTTCTTCTCCCCACTAAAATTAATCTTCCCTTTCCTTCCAGAATGATGAAGAAGTCTACATTAGCTTCCTACTAGTAAGAAAGAGAATTAAGAATACTAGGTTTGAAGGATAGCCAGTTTTCACTCCACGTCAAAGAAAGTACATAAACTAACACTTCTGTTAAACCTAAAAAGAAGAAAATTAATTCAACTTCACAAATATGAAATCAAACCCTACCTTTAGACCCTCCAATTCATTTTCCAGTTGCTTAGAATAATGCTCACTCTGTTCACGCAGTTTCCTATCTTTAGATGCTTCAGCAGCCACAGCTTCTGTATGAACTTCCAGCTTTAAAATAAAATGAAAAAAGCAGATGTCATGGTTATAATTGTTTTTCCAATAAAACGCTTTTCCCCATGGGAATTTACCTTGTAACAAGAAGATAACTCAAATGTTGATATCATATTAAATAAAATTACTAAGCTAAAAAAAAAAAAAACCGTTTTCAACAATTAAAGAATGAGACATGATTTCACTCATCTGGAAAAAGCAGCTTTAATCACTACCCCGTGAGCACTAGAAAATCTGCCTGACTACTAACCTCTTTTTTGGCTCTCTCTGTTCTGCGCAGTTCTTGCCTTAAGCTTTCAACTTTTTGCATCACCAGGTCCACCTCTTCTTCCTTATCTCGGACATGGCGAGCAAGTTTCTGTTTTTGGGTGTGCAATTCTGTTAGCCGCTCATTGATCTCCATGAATTCCTGCATGGCCAGTTTCCTCTGACAGTGTGCGTCTTTCAGCTCTTTGGACTGGTTTTTTAATCGCTCACTAGCCTGGACTAGTTCCTACAGTTTTGTAAAAAGAATATAAGTTACCAATTCTGCAAGCTAGGGACCAATTTTGGCCATCAAAGTAGCTATCATGAAGTCAAGAAGAGCCAAAATTATTCATCTCAGGACAAAATTAAAAGAAATTTACTACTTCTGAAAAGATATTAAAACCAAGGTGATCTATTCATATTCTCAATTTCTGATGCTACCATGCTGTGATGAAGAGTTGATTTAATTCCAGTACCTTAGTTTCCACAAATAAATAAAGAGTATAGGAATACCAAATAGGATGGTTAAAATAAAGATTTTGTGAAATGTAATCATTACAAATGATATAAAACAAGGAATGCTCTTATGTGGAGGTTTAGGCCAGAAGCAAGGAGGAAAGGCTAAATAAACTCCCAGATCAAAGTGAGAAACTTGGGAGTGAAAGCACTCAAGTCTGCCTTCTGGCAAAAGGAAATGCAAACTGTTTTTGAGGAAAGAGCCTCAACAAAATGTAGGATTTTTACGAGCACGAAAATATGACTTCACCATAGATTTCCTAAACACCCAAAGAACAAACAACCATAGCAAAGAACAGAAACAATAAAAACAAACCCCAATGATATTTGGACATTAGAATTATCAAATATTAACCTAAAATTGACATGTATGAAACATCTGAGGAAGTAAAAATAAATAATAAAAATAGGAAAATGACAAAAGACTACTAAAAACGACCAGGCAGATTTATAAAACAACTGTGCAGAACATTTAGAAATGAAAAAATGGAAGTGTTTAAATTAAAGACTTGAGTCCATCAATGCAGTAAGCGCTACATTTATAAAGAAAAAAATGTTAAAGCTGAAATCCAGAAATTAAAAAAATATATTGTATAGTACCAAATAAAAATAAATGTCCTTAAATCAATGAAAAAAAGACAAATCACCTATTCTCCATCCTTAAAAACAAAAACAGACTAAGAAGTAACAATAGAAACAGAGGAAAATGTTTCTAATGAGGTAAGAAAATAATTAAACTTGTATATCCAGAAAAATCCCTTTCAAGTATGAGGCTAAAATAATTAGATTCATATAAACAAAAACTGACAGAGCTTATCATGATCAGATCTCCGCAAATAGGAACCTCTAAAGATTTACTTCAAGAAAAGGAAAAATAATTTTAAAAGCAAATGGCAGAGAAATGGAGGACTAAGAAACTGGTAAACATAAATGTGCATGTAAACAAACATGTGTATGAGACTGTATTATAAAAATGTCTCATTTGGACAGCAGAAAAAATGATACAAGTAAAATATTAGTGAAAAACCACACTGAAGTTGGGATGAGGTAACAGAGTTAAAGGTCCCTAAATTGATTGGGAGGTGTGGCTTAAGATAGTAAATTTAGACTTTGTTAAATATGCATGATAAAATTCAAGACCAACTACTAGAAATTGTTACAAGTAGCAAGTAAAGTGGAAACAAAAACACACATTTCAATTAAAATTCAAGAAAAAAACTTGCAAGATGAAAACAATTTTGGAGATTGGTTGCACAACAATGTGAATGTACTGTACACTACCTAATTGTACATTTTAAAAATGGTTAGCACAGATTTTATAAAATAGATATTTTACCACAATTTTTAAAAGGTGAGAAAGGAAGCAAAGATAGGCACAGAAAAAGCATGACAAGTATAAAGCAGAAAGTAAGGTGGTAGAAACATATCTACATACATTAGTAGTCAAAATAAATATGAAAGAGCGAAGGCTGTTATAATAAATTACAAAATAATATCTAGACGTTAATTAAAAAAAGCATTAAGGAGAATGTCCTACGCAATGATAAAATTCAATACTAGAAAGAAATGCTATTCTAAACTTTTATGTATTCCACAAGGTACACTCAAAATAGATTACAAAGAAATTCCAAGATCATTGAAAAATTGGTAAACACATGATCATAAAGAGAAATTTCAATTTGACAATCATTAATAAACAAAGCAGTTAAAACATAGTGAATATGATCAAGAAGATGATTAAGCTTCATATGTAGAAGCTTGCATCCAATATTGGAAACATACATTCTTCTCAAGTACACAGTGAACATTTAAAAATGGTTGGTGCCTGGCTTGTTCAGTTGGTAAAGTGTGTGACTCCTGATCTCAGGGTTGTAAGTTCAAGTCTCATGTTGGGTGTAGAGATTACTTAAAAATAAAATCTTAAAAAATAATAATAATAAAGATAAATAAAAGGAAAAAATGGAACAGTCTGTCTAAGCTGTGAAACAAGTCTCAGCAGATTTCAAAGAACAGATATTAAAAATCAAATTCTTTAATATCATCATTAAAACAGAAATCAAAAATAAAAAAGCTAATAAATTCCACAACAACTCACTGGTCAAGGAGAAAAGTCATAAAGAGTGTTAAAATATTTAGAACTTAAAAAAGGTGAAAAATAAAAAAATAAAAATATTGAGTACATATATTATAACTTGAAGATGCAATAAAAGGTTTACCTAGAAGATTTATAGCTAAATACTTATATTGAAACTAAAAAAATAAAAAGTAAAAAAAAATAAAAGGTTTTAATTCAATGAAATTCCACATAAAAAGAGAGAGAAAACACATTAATACTTCTGCCAATATGAGAAGATAATAAAAATCAGGACATAAACTAATGAAACAGAAATGTTAGGATAATGAACATCAACAAAGGCAAAAGTTGGTTCTTTGAGAAAAATAATAAATAGGAAAATAAAACAAGAAAGTATCTGGTGAGATCAAGGAGAGAAGAATAAATGCAAAAAGAAATAATATTAAGAAAGAAAAAAGGTTGTAACTACAAATCCAGAAGAGATCAAAAAAGCTAACAAAAAAATACAATGAAACACTTATGCTAGTAAATTTGCTAACTTTTGAAATTAATGAATTCCTATAAAAATACAATTTATCAAAATTGTTTCACCAAGAAATAGAAGGCTAAATAGTCCTTTAATAATTAAAGTACCTAAATCAATAGTTAACAAACATTCCCTATCCACTCTGTGGGAGAGAATTTCCAAACTTAGGTGGTTTCACAAGTGACTCCTTCAGTGTTTCAAGGAATAAAAATTCCTCTTATACAACAATTTATAAAGAAGAGAAAAAGAGGCAATTCTACCCAACTCATTCTATGAGACCAGTGTAACCTTAATATCATAAAAACATCAGAATAGAAAAAAATGACAAGCCAATCTTACTGAGGAAAACAAAAAATCCAACCAAAAAAAGACATAAGCAAATCAACTCCAGTGACATATAAGTTGATAAGCATGAACTCTGGACCTTGACTCCTTGTGTTGAAATTCCAGCTCCACCACTTTCTAGCTCTATGAAGTTGAGCAAGCGTACTTGACCTCTCTGTGCTTGGTCTCATCATTTATAAAATGAGAATAGAATAATACCACCTAAATCACAAGGCTCTTATAAAGATTAAGTGATCTAATACATGTAAAGCACTCCAGTAACAATGCTATTTCATTGTTTCATAGCTAGCATGTTATTATTTAGGAGATAATACACATTATTTATTAACCCAGAAATGCAAAAATGTTTAACATTAGAAAAAGTCCATCGGGGCACCTGGGTGGCTCAGGTGGTTAAGCATCTGCCTTCAGCTCAGGTCATGATCCCAGGGTCCTGGGATCAAGCCCCGCATCAGCTCCCTGCTCAGAGGGGAGTCTGCTTCTCCCTCTCCCTATCCCCCCCCACCCCACCCCCCGTTAATGCTTGCTCTGTCAATCTCTCAAATAAATAAATAAAATCTTTTAAAAAAAAAAAAGAAAGAAAAAGTCCATCAATGCAATTTACCAAACCAAGTTATTAAAGGACAATTATATAAATACATCAATAGATATTAACAAATTCCTAGAAATTAGCTGCAACAGTGTACAGAAAAGTGCATTTATTAAGTCCAATACTCATTCTTGATAAAAATGATTAGCAAAATAGGAAGAGAACTTTCTTAACCTGATAAAAAATATTTACCAAAAACTTACATAAAACATTAGTGGTGAAACAGTAAAGGCATTTTCTTTGAAATCAGGAATAAGACAGGGAAGCCTGCTATCACGAGTTCTATTCAACACTGTACTGTGGGTTCTAGCTAGTATAGTAAGACAAGGAAAGAAAGAAAGGTCATAAAACCAAAGGAAGAAACAAAACTGTCATTATTTTCAGAGAACCATAAAGAATCTCAAATATTAGTACAATTAATAAGAATTTAGCCATCTTGTCGAAGCAAAATATAATTTTAAAGATACCATTTAAAATATGAAAAAATAGAATAATAAATTTAAAGAAAGAGAAATAAGACATGCATAAAATTTTATGGAAAAACATTTAAAAATGTTTTTGGTATATGGAGAATACACCATGTTTCTGGATAGAAAGACTGTGGGGCTCTAGAGAAAATATTTTTATGTTTTTCTACAAATAGACCTTCGTAAACAAATTTTACTGAAATTTGGGACCTGGGCTCACAGCAAGCCTTGTAGTTTAGGACTAATTTAGAATAAGCAACTCCACAGCAATTTAACTGCTGGAAATATGTGCTTACACTTCGACGGGGGTGGGGAGAGAGAGAGGAGCCTGGATCAGGGAGTGATCCCCTTTATAGAGCTTGAGACTCTGGGCTTATCTTTCCACTGGAGTGATTCATTTATATTCTAAAGAGTCCACTTCCGATCCTTCTCTTTACATTTCCAAGGAGACTCTCAGAAGGGTGGGTGGAATTGGCAAGGAGGAGGGGAATAGGAAGCATCCGCCATTCTCCTTTATAGGAAAGCTCAAGACTCACTTTTTCGGGGTTCCTCACATCCACAAGAGATTCCATACATATAGGGTTTCGTCTATGTAGCTCTCATTGCACTGCCCCAGAGGTAAGAATTAGCATACAGAGGAAGGATGTGGTTATTTCTGCTCTATGTATATCACAATACTACACTCTGCTCTTGAAATCTGTGTGTGAGTTTGGAATGATATTAATAAATATGAATTTTAAGAACTTAAAGATTCAATGCTATAATGATGTCAGTTATCTTGAAATTACTCTACAGATTTAATGCAACTTTCATCAAAATCCCATCAGTTTTTAAGGCATGAGATATAGACTCATTCATAAATGGAAGTGTAACATATGACAGAAGTGACATCACACATCACTGTGGGAAAGAGAGCCTATTTAGTAAATGAGCAACTGGTTAGCTACACAGAAAAAACTGAAATTGGATCCTTATCTCACATGATATGAAAAAATAAATTTCTGCTGTATTAAAAATTTAAATATGAAAGATCGAACTTTAAAACCTCAAAATAAAAAGTGAGCACTTTTTTTAAGAAAGTAAGCACTTTTAACCTCAGATTTTTACACAAGCCAGCAAAACTTTAAAAAGAGTGATAAATTTGACTACATTAAAACTAAGAATTTCTGTTATACAAAAGATCCCATTAAAGAAAGTGAAAAGACAAGCACTGAGATATCTGTAACATACACAACTGACGAAAGATTAATATAAAATTTTCAAGAATTCTTAACCAACCAATAAGAAAAAGACAACCCAAGAGAAAAATATACAAAGGGGATTGAGAGGCACTTCACACTTCACTGAAGAAATATAAATGATAGATAGGCATATGTAAGAGACTCAACCTCATTAGTAGTTAGAGAAGTGACTTATAACAACACATAATTCTAGACTCAAATGTCAATTTCAACTAGGTTGGCCAAAATAATATACATCTAATAATATGAAGTATTGTTGAGTATACACTAGGTGGTGGGAGTGGGAGTATAAATCAGTATAATCAGTGGAAAGTGATTTGGCATTATCATAAAAATAGAATATTTGCATTACTTATGACCCAGTTATTCTCCTAGTGTTTGTATATGCAAGTGTATGCATTTCAGCATATTGTTCATGAATATTCATTTATAGTAGTGGTCAAGTATAAGCAACCTTGATGTCTATATATAAAAAAAATGGAATAACTAACTTCTGGAGTGTTCACATAATGGTATACTATATAGCAACTAAATGAATGCTCTTAGAAATATAAGTGAAATAGACAAATAGCAAAAAACTGCATATACTATTTTACAAAGCTCAGAAACAAGCAACACTAAATAATATATATATATATTTAATTTCCTATGGGATTAAAAATTCTTTAGCCACCAAGTTTAATGGCTATACACTATTTCATCATATGAACTGGTTGGGCATTTCGGTTATTTCTAATATTTTTCTTTTATAAATGTGGTGAGAAATTTCTCTGTAACTCTTTGTTTAAATGTCTGATTATCTTTTTTTTTTTTTTAAGATTTTATTTATTTATTCATGAGAGACACAGAGAGAGAGGCAGAGACATAGGCAGAGGGAGAAGCAGGCTCCATCCAGGAAGCTCAATGTGGGACTCAATTCCGGGACTCCGGGATCACACCCTAAGCCGAAGGCAGAAGACACTCAACCACTGAGCCACCCAGGCATCCCTGATTATCTTCTTAAATTAAATTTCGACAAATGGGAATTTACTATGTCAAATATTTCAGTATTTTAAGGTTTTAAATACTTTTTGCAAATTAGCTTTCCAGAAATAATGTATCAGATTATAATTTCATCTTTAATATTTGTCACTGGTGTTTTTATTTTTACTGAAATATAATTAACACAGAATGTTATATTAGTTTCAGGTGTATGACACAGCATCAACAATTCTATACCTTACTCAGGGCTCACCATGAGAAATGAGAAATGTAGCTACCGTTTGTCACCATGTAAGTTTATTTTATTATATATGATATATTAGTGATATACTAGTATGTAATAAAAATTTTTTTTCAATAAGGAAATGATTGACATAAAATTCAGAACAGTGATTACCATTTTCAGGGAAGTAAGGAGAAAGGGAAAACAATGGTCCAGGGGCTATGCTACAAAATTGGTGATGTTCTCTTCCTTAAATTAAATGGTAGGTTCAGAGGTGTGCATTTATATTAAAACTCATATAATGTTACATTTGTTCTTTTATATGTATCAAATGAAAAAACTCTTAAAAGGAGTATCTGCTGCCTGTAGGATATTAAACAAATCACTTAAGATTTGTTACCAATATAATGTTACCTTTCAGCACTACCCTCCTCTCAAAATATACAAAAAGGATTTTTAATATTAAAACTTATTAAAATTGGCAAGATACTCATTACTATAAATCTAAATATCAGATTTAATCCTTTTTATGTTTTCTAAGTTTGGCTGAATAATCCCACCTTTAAATACATAATAATTAGTACTAATATTACCACATTATTAGAACAGATAGGACATGTTATGAATTAAAAATATTTTTAAATTGACTTTAAATTTAAATGGATCTGTATACAACACTGTAACTGTATTAAGAAAAAAGTAAAAATATACTAATCTAATTCAATTTAACTGTTATAGCTTTCTCTGTTAGTCTTTTTGATTATCTTCATCAGCAAATGTTGTTTTATTTTTAATTGCCTCCATTTCTTTACTGGCAGCAAGACTTTAAAATCTTTCCCCAAAAGAAATTCATTATATTATCAATTATATTCTGTATCATTGAATACTATTTATACTATGCCCTAAACCAATCATTTCTTTTTGGTGTTGGCTAGTATTAATTCCAACATTTTAAATTTGTTAATGAAAAGCAAAGTCCATACACTGAGTGATTCAGGTAAAGTATTCTTCTCTGGTGCTTGAATATTATTCCCTACTGGATGTGTTAGAGTGTCTTGGCTATTAACAAATTTTGCTGATGTTACAATGCTGTTTAAGTGTTACATACAGTTTTTATGAAAATAACTTTTGCCTGTTTATCCATCATTTGAAAAACAAATTGACATTTCAAAAAATAATTAAAACATTAAAGAATTTTTGTTATAATCTTTTAAGAATGTTTAGATCAGGGGATCCCTGGGTGGCTCAATGGTTTAGCACCTGCCTTTGGCCCAGGGCGTGATCCTGGAGTCCTGGGATCAAGTCCCGCATCAGGCTTCCTGCACAGAGCCTGCTTCTCCTTCTGCCTGTCTCTCTTTCTCTCTCTCTGTGTCTCTCATGAATAAATAAATAAAATCTTAAAAAGAAAAAGAATGTTCTTATCAAAATCACAATGAAAATATGCCTATATTTATTTTTCCATAGACACTAAAATATTTTACTATTTGCTTATTCCTTTTTAATATTTTTCAATTACATTTACTTTTAATCAAGTCCTTCAATTATTAACTTTTAAAAAGAATAAATGATTCTAAACTTTAAAATCTTGAGAATATAAAAGTTTCTTCATTGCCAGCTACTAATCAAATGACATACACCAAAATAATTGTTAAATTTTTACACCAATATTTTACAGACAGAATATACTTGTTGTAATTCACTAGGAAAGCTTTCAGTATACAATTAAACAAGGTTAAGAATCCAAAAGCATTGGGCAGCCCAGGTGGCTCAGCGGTTTAGTGCTGCCGTCAGCCCAGGGCCTGATCCTGGGGATCCAGGATCGAGTCTCACGTCAGGCTCCCTGCATGTAGCCTGCATCTCCCTCTGCCTGTCTCTGCCTCTCTCTTTCTCTCTTTCTCTGTGTGTCTCTCATGAATAAATAAAAATCTAAAAAAAAAAAAAAAGAATCCAAAAGCAGCTTTAACAATCTATCTACATATTTTTACCTTGTTTAATTCTTCCCTTTCTTGTTGAAGTGTTCTGATTTGTTTTTCATAAGCCTTGATTTGTCGAAAAGCATCATCTAACTCTCTCCTCACAGAGTTGGCTTCTTCAAGTTGTTGTTCCAAATGACTTGATTCTAAAAAGAGAAGATAGTAATTATTTTATTATTTGTATAAAAACAAATGTTTGAAACCAAGGATTTATACAACCAAATTTAAAAAAATAAAGTATTCTGAATTTGGTATTAGACTTATAGACACCACAAACCCCTATGACTATGACTCATAAATGTTTTTAGCAAGTTCACTGTAAAGCTGATGAGTAGCTAGTGCCACTATGGAGATGCGTAAGACTTGTGTGCAAAAGTGCCTTACATTTCTATTAGAAAAAGAAGTATAATATTTCAAAAAAAGTACCTTTAGAAACTTTAGAAAAAAGTTTATACTTTAGAAAAAGTTTGTACTTTAGAAAAAAAAGTATAATATTTCAAAAAAGTACCTTTAGAAACAATTAAAAGCTTAAAACTAACAAAAACAATAAAACAGTTTTCCTCTAAGGCAGGTTATTAGCATTTGTGTGGCTGATGTCAGGTTACTTGTAAGATGGCCATGCTTCTATTGGTTGCAGACCCCCAGCCCAGTTTCACTAGTGGTTATCTGAAGAACAAACTCTGACTTGTGAAAGCAAGTATTTGAAAACCTCTGATCTAGAAGAAGACACTGAGGCCCAACAAAGGGAATATCTAGCCTGAGGTCACATTGCTAAATGGGTATCAGAGCAAAGACTACAGCTCAGAACTCTGGCATCAACCTAACTGGGAAAGTAATGTTATTAAAGGTCACTTATCATCACTTCAGGAGAGTTATTAGGAAATGAAACAAAATTACTAATTTTAATACATGCTTAAATAAAATTTAATAAATTGATACAAAACATTCCTGGCATCAAAAGTAAATTAGCAAATTAAAGAACTGAAGCTCATAAAAACAGAGAAATCTAAACACATTCCTTGTGAATTTTTGTTCTCAGTATTTTCTATTCTATACAACCTTGTTACTCTTAGTGTCCTTTCCAGACAAGTAGCATTAGCATCCTCTGGGACCTTGTTAGAAATGCAGTATCCCAAGCCCCATCCCAGACCTAAATGAATCTGATCTGTATTTAACAAGATCCCCAAGTTTTACATATTCAAGTGTGGGAACAGATGCATAAAGTACTGCACGTTGTTGAGTTCAATGCTTTCAATAAATGAAGTAGTGATTATAATACATTAGGCCTACTGAAAAGAGCATTTCATGTGTATAGATAAGTCCTGTGGTCAAAAAGTCACTAAAATGCATTAGTGTATCATATACTAACTGGTGCTACACTGCTTAAATAATTTACTGATATTCAGTGCCCTAAACTCATAGATTTAGTAAGAGCTTATTTATCGTAGGTATTTTGAAAGTCTAGATACATTTATGGATACCACAGTTGTTTTTTTTTTTTTTAACAATTTTCAAAAATATCTGCAAAGTTGCATTTAACTAGTTTTCATTTTGTCTTAAAACTATGATTTTAGGGATCCCTGGGTGGCGCAGCGGTTTGGCGCCTGCCTTTGGCCCAGGGCGCGATCCTGGAGACCCAGGATCGAGTCCCACGTCGGGCTCCCGGTGCATGGAGCCTGCTTCTCCCTCTGCCTGTGTCTCTGCCTCTCTCTCTCTCTCTGTGACTATCATAAAAAAACAAACAAACAAACAAAAAAAAACAGCTTTAAAAACTATGATTTTAATGGTCTAAATAAATGTTTCACTTGAAGAATGTTTCACTAAAAGATCATTGATGCTTACTCTTAAAGATAACAGGGTATGTAGTCATACTCAGAAGTTTTTATTTTATCATTTTCTCAAATTTTGGCATTTCGTGTTGGAATTTTTCTGCCTATACTAACTTCTTTGAAACATTTTAAGTGCTTTTTTTCTTGAAGTTTTTAACACTGTAAAAACTTCCAACAATTTGTTATTTCTAACAATTTGGAGTCAAAATTTAGTAGGTGACGTGGCTAACTTCAATCCCATTTTATGGTTAAGGGCATTCTCCCTCTGAGAATGCCCACCTCCTTTCTTTTTTTTTTTTAATTTATTTTTTATTGGTGGTCAATTTGCCAACATATAGAATAACACCTAGTGCTCATCCCGTAAAGTGCCCACCTCAGTGCCTGTCACCCAGTCACTCCCACCCCCCGCCCACCTCCCCTTCCACCACCCCTAGTTCATTTCCCAGAGTTAAGAGTTCTGTCTCCCTTTCTGATATTTCCCACTCATTTTTTCTCCTTTCCCCTTTATTCCCTTTCACTATTTTTTTATATTCCCCAAATGAATGAGACCATATAATGTTTGTCCTTCTCCGATTGACTTATTTCACTCAGCATAATACCCTCCAGTTCCACCCACGCCGAAGCAAATGGCCCACCTCCTTTCTGCACTCCGAAGAGCTCTTCCCCAGTTATGTTAAAGTTTTTTGCAAATTATTGAGTCATTTGCTTATCTCTTATTTCTGAAATCAGTGTTTCATAAAATTGCATTACATAAAAGTTTACAGCAAAATGATTCCATGGGACCACTTTGACAGCCTTCAAGGATGGTTGTCTTTTTTCAGTTTAGGTTAAATTCTAGTTTTATCCCAGCCATTTTACTTTGGCTGCTTTGCAATGGCGTTGTTAGGTATATAATAGGAATCTTATGTCACATTTTCATGTTTCACATAGAAAGGCTGAAGACAAACTCACTTGATTATTTATAAAATCTTCCAACATAAGAGAAGTAGAACACTTGTATTTGATATACACAGAATTTTGCATTTCCTAAAGATAAAAATCCCAAATCAAGAAAAGTCCAGAATGCACTAAACTTCACCAACCACTCTAAAATGGCTAAGGTACGGGAATGTTTACTTTCACTATAACAAACAGTGAATGGTTCAAAACTTTGTGAGAAATCCTCCAAGACTATCAAAAAAATATCTCATGCAACATGATGAACCATGCCATTTAGATGAATAATTAAAAAACAGTTTTAGTGAATAGAAGAAGCAGCACTAGCAAAGGGGGTTATTAGCTCATCCCAACAAAATGGTTCTTAACTCACTGCTGCTAATACAATCATCAGATTCAATCTCTTAGTAATAAGGATTTAATAATGGATCAACACACAGTAAATAAATTTTCTTTGCACTGTGTAGTGTGTAAGAAAAATAGAAAATAGAGTTTCTGCTTTGAAGGAGATGACCAACTCAGGAAGACAAGAGTAACACTCTTCAAATGATAAATGAAGCAGAAAATCAAATGTACACTGTGTGGCAGGTTATGGCAGTTCAGGGAATCACTCAGAGTGGAGTGTGGGTGTGCTCAGGGGAGTAGAACCACCAAGCACAACCACCCTGATCCACAAGGACACAGTGTCACAGCTTCTCCCTTATGCTCCTACTCCTAAAATAATCCATAACTCTTCTGAAATGTGAGGAGATCTGACTTTGAATCACAATGGGGGAAAACAGGTTCCTCTATTTTCGACCTCCTCCCTCCATTCACTATCTTTCTCCTTTACTTACATGATATAGGGAAGTGTGTGTGCAAGAGAGACAGCCAGACAGGGAGAGAGAGAAAGAGAGTTTAGTGTTGAAGAGACAGGACGTGGAGGCACAAACTACTCATCTCAAGGCAACAAAAGAAAGGGAGTTAAGATGTACATTACAGGTTATGAGAATTATTTTATTTAGGAAGAAACTATTTTCTCATGGAAAAATATTAAATGAGAGTATGAATTTTTATTTTTATCAGCAGATGGTCAACAAGTATGTACTTACTGACTGTTGGATGACACAAGGAAACTCTGTCTTACCCTCCTGGGAATTTAGAGTGGGATGAGGAAAGCAGATTTTAAGAAGAAATTGTAAGTAATTATAAACTTACTAAGTTTTCCAGGAGTTTAAATATTTATAAAACATTGCCATAGGGAAGAAAAAGATAGAAAGACACTGATGATGCATATTTGTTTACACAAAGATCCTGCTTAAGAAGTAGCTAGAGGAACATCATTTAGAAGGTGATTTGGACACTTTTCCTTTACAGCCACGACTATAGTTAGGGCCACTCATCAGGCAGGTCCCTAGGGAGCCTGTGCTCTATCTCTAGCTCTTACATCAACTATTTAAGGCAGCGTGGGTGTAATAATGAATGAGACACAGATAATAATCACCCTCAGCCTTATCACTATGCCTTTGGTACCTACTATAATTTTTGGTACAGAGTAGCAACTCCATAAAGAGGTTTATGGATTGAATTAAGAATGAATGAATGTTGCTGGTGGGAATGTAAATGGAAAACAGTATGGCAATTCCTTAAAACATTAAACACAGAATTTCCATATAAATTCAGGAATGCCACTTCTTGCTATATGCCCCAAAGAAGAGAAAGCAAGGACCTGAACAAATACAGGTACCCTCAGCATTATTTACAATAAACACAAGGGAGAAGCAATCCCAGCACTCATAAGCAGATGAATGAATAAACAAAATGGAGTATTTATACATACACAGTAGGATGCTGTTATTAAGGAAGGTCATTCTGACACCTGCTACAACATGGATGAATTTTGAATAGACTACACTAAGTGACATAAGCCAGCCACAAAAGCACAGATATTTTATGACAGCACGTACATGAGGTTCCTTGAGCTGTCAAATTCAGAGGAACAGAAAAGAGAATGGGATTGCCAGGGGCTGTGGGTGGGAGGAATGGGGAGCTGGCATCTGATGGGTGGAGAGTTTCCAAGTGGGAAAATGACAGGCCATGGAAACAGCAGATGATGGCTGTACAGCATGTGAATGTGTTTAATGCCACTGATCTGTTACTTAAAAGTGGTTAAAATGCTAATTTTTATGTTACTTACGTTTTACCTCAATAAAAAAAAAGGGTTTAAAAAAGAAAAGGGTTTAAAAACGGATGATACTGGAGAGATGGAATGGAATCATGGTGCAGAGAATAGCACCTGACCAAGAAAAGAGAGGCTGAGAAAGAAGAATACTAAAAAGAAGATTTCCCTTTCCCTCAATGTTGTTTTCACTGGTTCTGTCCCAGTCCCAGGAGAGGCTGAAACACACGGAGTGAAGAGCAGTCATGTATGCGTGAGCTCAGGGAGAAGGCAGGAGTAAAGAAGGAAATCCCAAGTGCCAGGAGTTCAATGGTAACCAATCTCCCCATTAGGAGGACTCTGGGCACTGCTGATTCGTACATAAGGGAAGAGTGAGGAGCTGTCTGTAGAGACACAACGTAGGAAGATGCCTCAGGATGCAGTCAGAGGTTTCCAAGAGCAAAGTTTCACTTAGTCACTCACTCATCCACAAACACCAACTTGGGTTTTGTTTTTTTTTTTTTTTTTAACATGTCAAGCAGTCTGCCACACACTCAGACACATCAGTGATGAAAAGGGTCAAAGTTTCTACTTTCAAGAAGCTTAGTCTAGCAGTGAGGTGATGGAAGTAAAGCAACATTCAAATAAAAAAGTCAGTGGTATAAAAAAAAAAAAAAAAAAGGGATCCCTGGGTGGCGCAGCGGTTTGGCGCCTGCCTTCGGCCCAGGGTGCGATCCTGGAGACCCGGGATCGAATCCCACGTCGGGCTCCCAGTGCATGGAGCCTGCTCCTCTGCCTGTGTCTCTGCCTCTCTTTCTTTCTCTCTCTGTGACTATCATTAAAAAAAAAAAAAAAAAAAAAGTCAGTGGTAAAATATATCACAGAGGAGTGTGAATGTGCCAGGTAAAGAGTGTTCCCAGCAAACAAGCAAAAATGAATAAACGAAGAAGGAAGGGAGGAAGCAAGAGGGCATGGAGAAAGAAACGATATAAAACAACACAAAATATGTGAAAACCCTGAAGGTTAGCAAGCAGACTAAGACTACTTCACTATGGTGGCATAGCTGCTGGGCAGTAATAACAAGACTTGAAGCTGGAGAGGCAAATATGCTCAATAACGAAGGGCCTTGGAAAGAACACAGAAATTGTGAGGATCCTTGGAAGACATTTGATCATGTGTGCTGAAGCTGTGAAGTGACCAGATTTACACTTGAAGAGCTTACTCTAGGGACTTCTGCTTCCAGAAAGATGGAATAGATGCACTTCCCCTCTTCCCATCAAATTCAACTAAAACTCCTGGATATTAACATAAAACAAACATAAGAAAACTGAAATTTGGGGAGAAAAAAGATGACCGACAAGGACAAGGGAATGTGACACAGTGGTGTCGGGAATGTGGACCAACATGGTGGGATGTTCCCTGGGTTTTCTTTCTGATTTCTATTTCCCAGACGCAGAGCTACAGAAACCAGAAAGCCAGGAATGCCAACAAGCCCCAACAAAAGCCTACTCTTTCTACCCAAAGGACCAGGAAAAGAGCAAACCGCTAAGACAGAACACTTTCAGTAGACAGAACCATTCTACTCAGGTTAAATAGCACAGAGATAACTTGCCCCAGGAACACTTCTGTCAGCAAAGGACATGTGAGGAGCTATATTTCCAATCACATAAGGCTGGAACAAAGTGCCCCAACACGCTGTGCAGGTATCCAGAGGAGGACTGGTAAAGGGCCAGGATTTTCAACCCCACCAGTTGGTAACAAGACTGTCCCACATGTAGGGTCAGTGGAGACCACGTGGCCAACTAGCATGTCCGCCCCCACCAAGAGTAATGAGGTTCTCCACCGTCCCCACCCTGGGGTGGTGTCAGAAGAAGTGAGAACTTCCACCACTGCCCAGGGGTACTAAGGTCATGCCTACCACAGTGTCAGTAGAAACCAGATGGGGGCCTAGAACACCCCATTCCTTCCAGGAATAATGAGGAGACCTTCTTAGATGTGAAGGGAGGCCAAGTGGCAATACTGAGCTTTTTTTTACCTCAACCCGGCAATCCACCACTGCTGGAGGGGTGTCAAGGAGAAGCAAACTAAAAATGGAAGGTTTAAACAAAATCCAGAATCACTAATTGAAAATCACTCATCCTATCAGGAACCAGGAAAATTTCAACTTGAATGAGATTAGAAAATCAACGGATGCTGACACTAAAATAGTAGAGATGCTAGAAATATCTGACAAGGGGTGCCTGGGTGGTTCAGTCGGTTAAGCCTCCAACTCTTGATTTTGGCTCAGGTCATGATCTCAGGGTCTGAGACTGAGCTCCATGTCCAGCTCTGATGAGTGTGGAGCCTGCTTGAGATTCTCCTTCTCCCTCTGCCCCTCCCCCTGCTCACCTGCCCTCTCTCTCTAAAGCAAATAAACAAAATTTCAAAAAAGAAAACAAGAAATATCTGATAAGACATTAAAAAGTTATGATAAAAATGCTTCACTGAGCAGTTATGAATGTATCTGAAAGAAATTAACAAACAGAAGAGCCAAGTAAAGATACAGGAAATCTCAGCAAAGAAACAGAAGTTTACAAAAAAACAAAACAGAAATTTTAGAAATAAATAAGACAAAAATCTGGGTAGATGTATTCAACAGTACAAAGGAGGGATCAGAGGAATCAGTAAAATGGAAGATAACACAGTAGAAACTGGCCAATCTGAACAGCAGAGAAATAATGGAATGAAAACAAAAATGAACCAAGATTTGTGAGACCCAAGATTTGTGGGTTGATAACAAAAGATCTAACATCCATATCTTCAGAGTCCCAGAAAGAAAAGAGAGAGTAGGCAGGTCTGTAAAAGTGCTCAAAGAAGTTAGGTCTAAAAACATCCCAAATTTAGCAAGACACATAAACGTACAGATTTCAGAAGAACAAATCCCAAACCAAATAAACCCCAAAAAAATCCATGCAAAAACACACCATTACACATCAGAAAACTATAAAAGGAGAAGAACTTGCAAGCAACCAGAGAAAAACAATACTTTAGATAAAAGAAAAAATACTCAGAATGACAGTGAATTTCTCCTCAAAGACCAGGGAGTCCTAAGAAAGTTGTACAGTATTTTTCAGATGCTAAAACAAAATAACTATTAATCCAACACGCTATGCAAAAATATTCTTTAGTAATAAAGAAAAAATTAAGACATTCTCAGATGAATAAAGGCTAAGAGAATTTGCTGATAGCAGGGGTATCTTTAAAAAAATGGCTTAAGGAAATTATCTAAACAGAAAATAAATAACAGAACAAGTAGCTCAGCAAAATATCAGAAAGCAAGCAAGTGAGGATGGTATATAAAAATATGGGTAAATCCACAGGGATTTTTTTCCTCCTCTTAAGTTCTCTAAATTATATTTCACAGTTGCAGGAAATAGTATAACCTTGTCTGATGTGCTTCTAAAACATATAAAGAAAAAATACTTGGGATCCCTGAGTGGCTCAGCGGGTTTAATGCCTGCCTTCACAGCCCGGGGCATGATCCTGGAGTCCGAGGATTGAGTCCCATGTCGGGCTCCCTGCATGGAGCCTGCTTCTCCCTCTGCCTGTGTCTCTGCCTTTCTTGCTCTCTCTCTCTCTCTGTCTCATGAATAAATAAATAAAATCTTCAAAAAAAAATACTTAAAGCAATTATGCAATAAATAGGGAGCAATTGGTATCAACTTACATTGGTATCAGCTCGTTATAACTAAGGTATTTTGTGTTAGCCTCATGATAACCAAAAAGCAAACAACTATAGTAGCTATACAACAGATAAAGAGAAGGGAATCAAAGCATAATACTACAGAAAATCAAAAAAAAAAAAAAAAATACTACAGAAAATCACCAATTTACAAATGAAGTCAATAAAAGAGGAAACTGAAAAACTCATAAAAATGTAGAGATTGAACAGAACACTCTCTGAATGTATCACAAAAAGAAATTAAAAGGGGAATTAAAATATATTTTTAACAAACAAAAGTGGACACACTATAAACCAAAACTTATGGAATATGGCAAAAGCAGTTCTAAAAAAAAGTTCATGGTAATAAACACCTACATTAAAAAATGAAAGATCTCAAACACCTAACTGTATATATCAAGCAGCTAGAAAAACAACAAACTAAACCTAAGTTAGCAGAAGAAAGGAATTAACAATGATCAGAGCAGCAGTAAATGAAATAAACACCAGGAAAACAAAAGAAAAGATTAATGAAACTAAGAGATTGTTTTGTGAACAGTCGAAATTGGCAAAATTTCGGCTAGACTAAAAAAAAGAGAAGACTCTCATAAATAAAATCAGAGGGGATCCCTGGGTGGCTCAGCAGTTTAGCGCCTGCCTTTGGCCCAGGGTGCGATCCTGGAGACCCGGGATCAAGTCCCACGCCGGGCTCCCAGCATGGAGCCTGCTTCTCCCTCCTCCTGTGTCTCTGCCTCTCTCTCTCTCTCTCTGTCTATCATAAATAAATAAATAAATCTTAAAAAAAAAAAAAATCAGAAATGAAAGAGAAAATATTTAAATGGGCAGCACAGAAATACAAAGATCCTAAGAGATTACTATGAACAATTACATGCCAGCAAACTGGGTAACCCAGAAGAAACTGATAAATCTTCAGAAACATAGAACCAAGTATGACCAAATTAGAATTAAAAAATCTGAACAAACCAATAATGAGTAAGAATGATGAAAGGAAACCCCAGGACCTGATGGTTTTATTGGTGAATTCTACCAAACATTTTAAAAAGAATTAATATCAGTCCTTCTCAAACTCTTCTAAAAAATGGAGGAGGAGGGAATACTTTCAAAGTCACTTTATAAGGCCAGCATTACAATGATACCACAGCCAGACAAGGGGTACCAACTGCAAAAATCAACAAGTGGGACTTCATCAAACTTACTTCTGAACAGCAATGGAAACCATCAACAAAATAAGGCAACCAACAGAAGGGAAAAAATAATTGCAAATCATATATCTGACAAAAATCCAATTTAAAAAATGGGCAAAGAATCTGAGTGGACATTTTTCCCAGAGAAGACATATAGATGGCCAACAGATACATGAAAAGATATTAACATCATAAATTACCAGGGAAATGAAAATCAAAACCACAGTCAAAGATCACCTTGCACCTGTCAGAATGGCTGTCACTCTAAAAATAAGAAATAACAAGCTCTGGCAAGGATATACATAAAAATGAATATTTGTGCACTTGTGCACTGTTGGAAATGTAAGTTGATGCAGCCACTTCGGAAACAGAAAGGGGGCTCCTCTATATTAAAAAATAGAACCACCACAGGATCCAGCAATTCCACTTCTGAGTATTTATCCAAAGAAAACAAAAACAGTGAATTGAAAAGATGTTTCGTACAGCATCATTCACAATAGTAAAGACACAGAAGCAATCTAACTAAATGTCCACGGACAGAGAAATGGGTAAAGAAAATGTGGGGCATATGTAGTGATATATTACTGAGTCATTGAAATGAATACCTTGCTAATTGCAACAACCTTGAGAGATTATGCTAATTGAAGTAAGTCAAAGAAAGACAAATACTGTATGATCTCACTTATATGTGGAATCTGAACTCAGAGAACAGATTAGTGGTTGCAAAGGCAGCAGGAACAGGGTGAGTTAAGGGGGAATGGTGATCAACAGGTACAAACTTCCTTAAATAATAAGTAAGTCTTGGAAATGTGATGTACAGCACAAGGACTATAGTTAATACTACCATACTACACATTTACAAGTTGTTAAGATAGTAGCTCTTAAAAATTTCTAATCACAAGAAAACAATTCTGTAACTATAGGTACTGATGGATGTTAGGTGGACTTCCTGTGGTGATCATTTCACAATACAAATATTGAATCATTATATGTACACCTAAAACTCATATAATGTTGTATGTCAATTATATCTCAATAAGCAAACAAAAAACCAAAAGAACAAAAACAAAGGCGAAAGAAAGAAAGAAAGAAAGAAAGAAAGAAAGAAAGAAAGAAAAAGAAAGAAAGCCAAAGACCAACATCTTTCACACATGCAGATGCAAAAATTCTTCACAAAATACTAGGAATAAAATTTAGTAATATATAAAAATAAACACCATGACCAGTGATGTGTATATTCCAGGGATATAAGTTTGGTTCAGTATTTCAAAATCAATCAATCTAATCCATCATATTAACAGGCTAACTAAAGAAAAAAAATCACATATTCACATCAATAAATGCAGAAAAAATATTTGACAAATTTCAACACCATTTGTGATAAAAACCCTGAGAGATATAGGAATATATGGGAACTTCTTACTTGGTAAAGAGCATCAATAAAAAAAAAAAAAAAAAAAAAAAAAAAACCCTAGCTAACATTACCGTGAATGCTTTCCCCCCTAAGAAAGCCAGGATGTCTGTTATCAGCTCTCTTCCTCAACATATGTTGCAAGTTCTAGCCAGTGCAATAAAAGGAAATAAAAAGCATAGAGATCAAACAGGCAAAAATACAACTGTTCCTGTTTGCAGATGCATGAAGATCAGCCCAGAAAATCCTAAGGAATCAATTAAAATAAAATAAAAACCCTCTTAGAGCTTAAAAAAAAAAAAAAAAAACCCTCTTAGAGCTAGTAAGAAAGATGGGCCTATGAGTAAGTCATCCCAATCCATACTACCTCTTTGAAGATAAATCACTGACAGTCCCAGCTGGTCTACTCCTTCTTCAGTGTCCAATAACTCTAACACATTCATTGCTATTGATGCTTTAGTGTTGATAGCAAAGCAAAGGATTCTGCTTATCATTTTCCTAATCTATCTTAATTTGGGGAAGATAAAGCTACAGAAATTTGATAAATGGATCTCTCTTAGGAAGGAGCCACTTAAAAAAAATAGAACAGCATAAATTACCAAATTCAAGAGCTCCATGTATATTCAAGCAAAGTATTAACAAGGCATTTTAAACAGTCCTTTTTATAAAAGAGACTCTATCAGATTCTTTCTTCTCCATCACTTATTTTGGTCTTAAAATGGTATTTCTGGAGGCCTAACTATCCTAGCTAAACTAGTACCTTTTCCTGTCTCTCTTCTTATACTTTGGTAAGGTGCCTTGCTTCTAAACCCTGCAAAAGGCTCCTATTACACTGAAAGAAAAAGCCAAGAACCTTTAACAGTCAGGCTCCCCAGACCTTTACTTCTCTAGTCTCACCTCCTCCACTCTCCCTTGCTTGTTCCTGCTCCAGCCATATTGTCTGTCCTCTGGTGTTTTTTTTTTTTTTTTTAATTTTTTTTTAATTTTTATTTATTTATGATAGTTACAGAGAGAGAGAGAGGCAGAGACACAGGCAGAGGGAGAAGCAGGCTCCACGCACCGGGAGCCCGACGTGGGATTCGATCCCGGGTCTCCAGGATCGCGCCCTGGGCCAAAGGCAGGCGCCAAACCGCTGCGCCACCCAGGGATCCCTGTCCTCTGGTTTTAACTGCACTCATGAGGCACATTCTGACTCCAGGGCCTTTGCATTGGCTAGCTCTTCTGCCTGGAACATGTTTCCCATTTAAATGCATGGCTAAGCAGTCATCTTCTTCAAGGTTTTGTTCACATGTCACTTCCTCCATGGGGCTTACACCCAGACTACCCTACCGAAAATTACAGAATTCCTCATCTTCTACATTTGACCCATTCTCCTTATTCTGCTCTATTTTTAAGTATTTCCCACCTTCTAACATACTGTATCATGTACAAAGTTATACTGTTCCTGTTCTATGTCTGTTGTGAGGCTTCCACTTCAGCAAAAACAAAGATTTTTGTCATTTTGTTTGGTACCAAATTCCAAGAGCCTAAAACAACACCTGGCACACAGTAGATGCTCAAAAATACTTGTTGAATGAGCAGAATAAGTGCATGAATGGATGTAACAGACATCAACAGTTGCCCAAATTAATTTTAATTAAATCTCATCAATATGCTGAAAGTAACTATTACAGAGAAAATAAATTTTCACATGCCTTGATGTCAGCATACATGTAGTTCCCTTATCTACACTGTCCTTCCTCACTCCTTACACTCCTTCCCCTATTCATATATATGCTATGCCAGAAAAATCCCAACTAAATGTCACAAACTAATAGGTCTTCCAAAACATCATCTTTGTCAACTTAAACCATGGTTAGGTGCCCCTCCTAAGTACTCTCCATGTACCTATGCTTCTTTTTCTTATAGCTTTTTCATAGTATTGCAAAAACTATTTTTTCCCCAGATCAAAACATGAGCTCGTTGAAAGCAGAAACTTTTTTTTTTTTTTTGAGAGAGAGACAGCACGCATGTGCAAGGGTGGAAGGCAAGAGGGAGAGGGAGAGAGAGGATCTTATGTAGGCTCCACGTCCAGCACAGAGACCAGTGCAGAGCTTAATCTTATGACCTGAGCTGAAATAAAGAGTTGGACGCTCAACTGACTGAGCCCCAATAGGCACCTCAGGCAGAAACCATTCTTACTTGCTCTTCCCTCAGTGCCACAGAGCTCCCATCACATAACACATGACAGGTACCCAATAAATGTTTTGTGTCAATAAAACATTTTTTGAAAAACCTACTCAACTGAATTAATAGTGAATCACAGAAATTTACCTCTTATTTGTTTCCTTAGGTTTTCAATTTCTTCTTTCAAGGTTTTTATTTCTAAATCTTTGCTTGCTGTTAGTGGGCCATCAGCAGTTGAATACTGTAGAGCTTGGACAGTCTGTGTTGACTCTTCAAAAAGAGAAGAACAGAAGAAAAAATGAGAAATATGGTCATACTTCAAGTTTTTAAAAACTAATATATTTATTTCTAGAGAAAAAAATGTAATTATACTGATCAAAACATCTACCCATTGACAAAAAGCATATAAATACATCACAATTAGGTCTCAAAAGTCCAATGCATGTTTTTTTAAAAGTATAATAGACATAGGAAAGGATCTGCCTACTAACGTGAGATTTTCTGTTTCAAACACTGCACATGCGTGTGCACACATACTCTCCCCTCTCTCAGAAAGAAGGAAGGAAGGAAGGAAGGAAGGAAGGAAGGAAGGAAGGAAGGAAGGAAGGAAAGAAAAAAGAAAGAAAAAGAAAGAAAGAAAGAAAGAAAGAAAGAAAGAAAGAAAGAAAGAAAGAAAGAAAGAAAGAAAGAAAGAAAGAAAGAAAGAAAGAAAGAAACCTAAGTTGGGAGTAGAAACAGGGAGATATAAAAATAGCCAGTTGACACGAGTAACAGCTACTTTTTCTCCTAGATTCCACCTCCTGCAGGACTTGGAGGTGGGTAGGCATCCTGGCTGCTCTTTGCTACTTCTGTCTACCCTGTAAATCCCAGTCTGCTAAAATGCCCATTACTTGTCTGCTGGAGTTATCATCTATTGTTTTTCTTACTCTGTCTTTGACTAACAATTTCACATATGGTTCACTGCCCTTCTTTTCATTACAACCCTTATTATTCTTAGTGAGTTTAACATCAAAATAGACAATCCATCCAACACTCTGGCTTCTTAGGCACACATATCCCCCATGTAGACACTGCTGGGGTTTTTGCCTTCCTGCTCATGAACCAAATGCAGGTATCAGGTTACAATGTGCATTGACAAGGTAGGCTGGCCAAATTGGAAGATAGTTTAAATCAATCATGGTGGACCCATTCTATGTTGCCAGTACTGGTTAAGAATTAGGGATGTGACCCAGTGAGTATTAATAGTTCCTTGAGAAGAAGTGCACCGGAAGGCTTCCTGGAAAGGTATAAATCTTCTACACAGTGAGAGATGAATGAAAGAAGTGAACCTGCTTCTTTTGGTCTTTACATGTGTGCAGACAAGAAGCCGGGAATTTTAGCAGTATGGTAGAATCATGAGAGGAAAGCCATGAGAATCATAGAGAAGCTAACCCCAGTATTGGCACAGTCTACTTCTAACTCCCTACATGAGATAATAAATCCTTATTATTTAAGAATTCTATGATTTGCAGCCTAAAACAACCTAGCTGGTTGACCCCTCTCCTGAAAAACCACCAAATCTACTGGTCACACTCTAGACCCGTGATTCTCACGTCGTCGGAACTTAGAAATGTGTATGTGTGTGTATAGAGGGGAGCGAGGGGTGTTGACACTGGTGTAGCTAGGAGATGGCTAAGTGTATTCAGTGTCTGGGAACCAAGAAAGCTCAGTATCTTACAAAATGTGGAACAGTCTCCCCCATCAAAGAATCTCCTTGCCCCAAATGCTAGCAGTTCACCTAGTGAGAAATGCTACTGTACAATTTTCCATTACTTAAAAACTATATATGGCCTCCTAAATCTTGATTTCAAGTACATCATTCTCTATCTCTTATCTTTACAGGTGCTTACTCCAGGGATCACTTCAGCGATGCTTCATTCCCACCAAGAGATCAAATCCACTGTCCTAAGGTTAATCAGTTTTTTTCTCTTTTCTTCCTTACTTACCCAGGTTGGATTCCATGGTCTATCACTACAATACCTGCTTTGTGCACAGACCTTGCACCTCTTTGACCTCTTCTCCTCCATTACACCCACCCTAGAAGGCCCCAATCTTGGCTGACTCTGACTCTCTGACTTGTGCTCCCACCCTAGAAGCTGACAAAGTGGCTGAAGAAAACAGTCACCTCAAATTCAGGTCTACTGGCATCAAACAGCTTGGCATGACTGGCAGTCCTCGGCTGTGTCCCTAGACCATTTATTCGTTCCACATATTCTCTTTTTCTTGTCAATAATCTAATACAATCCCCACTTTCCTCATTCTCAGCTGATGATCTTGCTCTGTATTTGATTTGGCATCTGTCTCCTCAAAGTAGAATGTAAGCACTGCATTGGCAAGTATTTTTCTCTTTTTCTGCTCACTGTTACCTCCCTAGTCATGTGTAGAACAGGCCCTGGGTCATCAGTGTTCAAAAAATAGCTGACAAATGCATGAAGCAGCTTGAATGAAAACCTATGCCACTGCATGAAACAGGAGTTAATACAAAAAGGCAATGATCCCACATTTTCATTATGCTTGCTTTGTGTAAATGATACCAATCACAGATAATGATAGTTTCTAAGAACATGATAATTCAAAACATCAAAAAAGCCTGGTATATAAGAATTTCTCATTCAGAATAGGAAGGAGTAGGAAGCACCTGGTCTATCACTCCAACCACAAAAAGTAAAAATATGTAACTTGCAAAAATCTTATTTTTAAAGAAGTCATGTATCTAAGAAGGCAAAGAGGACCAAGTACAATAAAACAAAGGGATGGACCTTCTGAGGTGGGAACTCTGGCAGCTGCCTCTGACGTCTGAATTTTACCCAATTCTGTAAGCAGGCTTAGACTCTAAGTTGCCCTAAATTGAGGAATATCATGCTGGAATAAAAACACAGGACAACTTCTGGAGAATGGGTGGGGCTGCCGAAATATTTTGGAAACTTTGAGATCCCTAAATATGTGGTGCTATTTTCATTGTGGTGCATTTGTTGTATCTGGAGAACTGCATAGGAAGTTAGTAGCTTCTAAAATTCAGACTGAAGTCTCCTCCAGTATTACAGTATTTCAGAAATAAAAGTCTTGCTCAAGGAAGAGAGTCTGTCTCAAATACATGGTCAGTCTCCCCATCAACACATTTGCCAGATAAAGAAATGGCATGAGGTAGGAGACATAAGGGCAGAATAAATTTTCCACAATTGACAGACTGAGGAAGAGAGAGCCCCAGCCAGGCTTTGTCCAGATCTCCTTTTGTGGTATTTGGAAACCAAAGGTAGGCTGAGTTCTGAAAACTGCAAACCAGCCTTGTCCTAGCTCCATTCTGGGTTAGACAGAGCGCCAGGAGAAACTAAAAACTTGTGCTATGGCGCCACCTTCTGGAAAACAAAACAAAGGCTTCTGATTGACAACCTGCTGAACCCTCCCTTAGAATAGAATCCAGGGGGGAAAACTACCTAAACAGGAAAGCTGTTTGCTAGCAAACTCTAAATGTGACAGCACAGGTACATTTCATGATACATTATGGAAAAAAAAATCACAGTAATAAGGTCTCACAAAAAGAAAAGGACTATTCTCCAGCAATCAATTTCAAAGACACGAAACACGGTGTTCTCACTGATAAAAGATTCAAAAATAGCAGTTATAAAGAGATTCAATGACCTACAAGAAAACTCAGAAAAGCAATTCAATGAACTCAGGAATAAAATTAATAAAAGTTGTTAAAATTCTGAGAAAAAACAAGAATTGTGGAGCTGAAGGACTCAATATATGAGATGAAGATGCCCTAGAAAGCACTAGAGAGAGTAGATGGGATGGAAGGGAGACTCTGTGAGGAAGAACTGAGATTTTTTAAAAGCGAAGAAATGCTACAAGAGTTATTCTACTCCATTAGACAACCAAGCATAAGGAAAATGGGGATACCACAGGGAGGGTTATATAAGACATAATAGTTGAGAACTTCCCAAAACTAGGGAGAGAACTAAACACACAAGTCCACACACCTAAACAGAACACCTTCCTAACTCAATATAAAAGGACTTTCACTAACACATCTTATAACGATACTGTCAAGAGTCAATGGTAAAGAATGTTAAAGGCAACCAGGGAAAAAGGATGTGATGTACACTCATGAGAGTATCAGCAGATATCTCAGCAGAGACTACAGACCAGGAGAGAGGGGAATGACACATCCAAAGGACTGACATAAGCACCCAGGCCAAGAATATCCCATCCAGCAAAGCTATCCTTCCAATATGAAGAGAGATAAAGGCCAGACAGACAGACAGTAGCTGAGGGGGTTCACCATCACCAGGCCTGCCTTACAAGAACTGTTGAAAGGAGCTCTTAAAACTGAAATGAAAAACTGAAAGCACAGAAAATTCTGATGAAGATGATAAACATTCAGAATTAGAAAACTGTGACTCCATTTCAGAACAGTGTTACATACCTAATTGTAGCAGAAATGCTAAAGGAAAGGGGTATTAAAAATATAACTCGTGTCCCTGGGTAGCTCAGTTGGTTAAATGTCTGTCTTTGGCTCAGCTCATGATCTCTGGGTCCTGGGATCGAGCCTCAAGTCAGGCTCCATGCTCAGCAGGGAGTCTGCTTCTCTGTCTTTGCCCCCCCCCCCCCCCGCCCCCCGCCCCTTGCTTGGGTTCTCTCTCTCTCTTAAAAAAATAACTTTAACTATCATAATTTGGTAACAAATTCATAGCAAAAAAAGAGATAAAATTGTGACACCAGATATATAAAAAAGGAGTCATAAAAGGATGGAACCTTTATAGGTGAATAAAGGTAAGTTGCTTTCAGCAGAGAAAGGATTGGTTTATCTAGGAGACATTTTATACTAACCTCATAGTTAACGCATGGCAAAAATTGAGAGCAGAAACACAAAACATAAAAAAAGGGAAAAGAAGCAAATCACCACGGAAAACCACCAAACGGCAAAGGTAGAGAGAAACAAAAGTTAAAAAGAAACAATGGAAAGACAAAATAACCAGAAGGCAAAAGATAAAATGGCAATAGTAAGTGCTTAAATAAATATCAATACTCACCCTGAATGTAAATGGATTGAATTCCCAATGAAAAGGCACAGAGTGGCTGGATGTATTAAAAACAAATAAACAAACAAAAACCCCAGGAGGTGCCTGGGTGTTTCACATAGTTAAGACCCTACTCCTGATTTCAGCTCAGGTCATGATCTCAGGGTCATGAGATGGAGCCCTGTGCTCGGCATAGAGCCTGCTTAAGATTCTTTCTCCTTCTCCCTCTACTCTTCCCCCTCCCCTTGCTTATGCATGTGCACACTCTCTCTCTAAAAAACAAACAAACAAAAACAAGACCCAAGTATATGCTGCTTAAAAGGACATTCATCGGCTTGGAAGATATACATAGGCTCGAAGTGAAGGGATGGAAGATAATATTCCAAGTATTCAAGCAAGTGAAAATCAAAAGTGAGAACAGCCATACCTACATCAAACAAAATGGACTTCAAGCCAAAAATGGTAATGAGACAAAGATCATTTTATACTGATAAAGGCATCAATATATTAAGAAGATATAATAATTATAAATATATACACTCATGACACCCAAGCACTGGAATATATTCAGCAAATACTAAGAGATCTTAAGGAAGAAACAGACAGTACAGTAATGGTAGGTGGCTTCACTACTCCACTATTAGTAATGGATGAACCATCCAGACAGAAAATCAGCAAGGAAATGTTGCAATCGGACCCTACTTTAGAACAAATGGACTTAACAGGTATTACAGAACATTCTACCCACCACCAGCATAATACACATATTTCTCAAGTGCACACAGGACATTCTTCAAGACGGATCATATGATAGGACATAAGAAGAAATTATATCATCTTTTCTGACCATGATGGTATGAAATTGAAATCAACAAGAGGAAAGTGAGATCTACAAATATGTGGAAATTAAATAATTCTAAACAACCACTGGGTCAACGGAGAAATCAAAAAAGACATAAAAAGTTTCTCAAATGACAACAAAAATACAACATACCAAATCTGTGGAATGGATGGATTAAAGCAGTTCTGAGAGAAAGTTCAAGCAACAAATGTACATATTAAGAAATTAGAAATATTTCAATTAATCTAATTTGCACTTCAAGGAACTAGAAAAAGAATAAATTAGCCCAAAGTGAGCAAATGAGAAGAAAAAATAAGGTTCAGAGCAGAAACAAATAAAACAGAGGCCAGAAAAACAACAGACCACAATGAAATGTTACAATGCTCATACCTGTCAGAACAGCCATCAAGAAGAAGACAAGAGATGACCTGTCATAGGTGCTGACAGGGATGTAGTGAAAAGGGAATCCTTGTATGCAACTGGTGGGAATATCAACTGGTCCAAACACCACTGAAAACGTTATGAAGTTTCCTTAAAAACTTAAAAATTGGGCAGCCCAGGTGTCTTAGTGGTTTAGTGCTGCCTTCAGCCCAGGGCATGATCCTGGAGACCTGGGATCAAGTCCCACGTAAGGCTCCCTGCATGTAGCCTGCTTCTCTCTCTGCCTGTGTCTCTCTCTCTTTCTCTCTCTCTGTGTGTGTGTCTCACGAATAAATAAAATCTTTAAAAAGAAAACTTAAAAATTGATCTGCCAGATCATCCAAAAATTCCACCTCTGGTTATATACTCAAAGGAAATGAAAGCAGGGTTTCAAAGAGATATATGTGCCCCCATGTTTACTGAAGCATTATTCACTAAAACCAAGATATGGAAACAATCTGAAGGCCCATGGGGGCATATGTCCACAATGGAATGTTATTCAGCCATGAGAAAGGACAGTATCCTGCCATTTGTGACAATACAGATGGATGGACCATGAGCACACAACGCTCAGTCACAGAGAGAAAGATAAGCACACTCATATATGAGATCTAAAAAACTTGTGAAAAACAAAGAGTAGAGTAGAACTGTAGTTACCAGGGGACAGGGCAGGAGTGGGGGGATAAGACTGATCTCGTCTAAGGGTACCAACTCACAACAGGTAGTAAATAAGTCACAGAGATCTAATGCAGTGTCATAATATGGACAAAAACACTATACACAGGGGTACACACATTATCTAATGTGACAATCTCATTACGGTATACAAACATATCAAATTAACAAGTTGTATATCTTAAATTTACACAATGACATATGGTAAAGACATTTAATTAAAAATCAAAACAAACAACTTGCAAGGAAGAAGTAATACACATACACAAAAAAAGAAGTAATACACATGCACAGATCTTAGCAACTTATTGAAAAATAGAAAGCAGTCTGTTTTACTGACGTCTGTAGTTTTTTTCTCTACTGGTATACCAGCAAAACTTTATTGTAAAACTTTGACTCTTTCTCTCTTAAAAGCTACAAGCTTTTTGATTATTTATACATACATTCCTTCATTCACAAAAGAAGTAAAATAAATTGTATGTTATGTCCTTTATTCTGGAGAAAATACAGCAGGAAAGGGGGACAGGACAGTAAGTGCTGGAGATAAAGCAAGATTAGGTTTCAAACAGAGTGGTCAGGGAAGGCCTCACTGAAAGGTAACACTCGAGGAGAAGCCTGAAGGAGGTAAGGGAATGAATCATGTGAACACCAAAGGAAGAAAATTTAAGGCAGGGCAATAGATGGGTCAAAGGCCCTGAGGTGGGGACATGCCCAGTTTGTGGAAAGAACAGCCAAGGAACCCAGGGTGGCTGAAACAGAAAGAGCAATGGGAGAAGAGGGAACAAGGTAAGGTGAGGGAAGCAGCTAGAAAGCTATTAAGAGAAGGCAGGAGACAGTGGTGGTGATGTGAACAGGGTGGTAGCTGCAGAGTGAGCAGTGATCAGACTCTGGATCTTCTGTGACGGCAGAGCTGCTTGGGTTTGCTGGCAGATGAGTCATGAGGTGTGACACAAGGAGAGGGCTTAATGATGCCTGGAAGGTTGTAGCTCTCAGCAGTCAGAAACTGGACAACTCTGCAGGGCCTGGACATTCAGAGGTCAGAGAGTCCAGGAAAACTCAGGAAGCAAGACAGAGTAACTGGTTTGTAAGGAAAAAGAAAACCAGGAGATTCAAGTGTCCCAGAAGCCAAAAGCAGAAAGAGCTGTCAGGAGGGGGACAAACAGCTCAGTCAGAGGCTGACAGGTAAGAAGGTGCAGCCTGAGAAATGCTCCCTGAGAGTCGCCTGGAGACTCATGCAGGTCAATCAGAAGTGCCACCAGTCAGTACCTGGCCTGCCCCAAGTACAGGACCTCCAGACACGTGGTTGCAGGCACCTTAGCAGGCAAGGGAGTGGGACAGACAGAGCAATGGACATGAGGATCCATCGAAGGTTGGCACGAGGCATAGGTGACAGTGTAGCTGAAGGAAGGCAGGAGGTGCCTGGAACTAGCCCACTACCAACAGGAAAAGATGCAGGGCTTGCTTGAAATGGAGACTCATAAAGAATCTCAGATACTGCAATGTCAAGACCCAAGGAGATGAGGTCAGGCAGAGGACAAGATTCTTGGACGTGTAAGGGACCAAGAGAAGTCATGTGCAGTTTCCAGTCACCAGGTATCACAACAGGAGTGCTCGTGCAGAGAAGGCCAGTGTTTGCCAGGAAGTTGTGCTTGCCAGGCTAAGGAAATAAGACCGTGACACAGAGCGCTACCCTGGATGGGAAGGGCTCCTTTCTCCCAATGAGCCCCATCTCCTTCTCCCAGGGGGGTGTTCCCAGGCACACATACCCAAGGAGAGATGATCGATGTGTTGTGTGTGGGTTACTGCTCATATCATGAGTCTACATAAACAGTATTACTTTGTATTCTGCATAAGTGTCTTCAATTGCATGTGTTTCACCTTCATACAAAAATCTCAAGATACAACGACCCCCCATAATCAAGAGTTCTTCAAACTCTGAGTCCACCCCCCAAAGGGAAGACGCCATCGTTATAACATACTTACCTTGAAGCTTCCGACTCAGCTCCAGCTTCTCCTGTTCGAGGCGCTTAATTCTCCTCTCATATGCCTCAGTGGCCAGGTTGTTGTCTAGAGTCCGCTGGACACTGACGTCAAGGTCCAGGGACGCAGGACCAGCCGTGACCCGTAAACAGCTCCGATCAGAAAGAACACTGAAGAAACAGACAAATGTGAGTTCACACAGAAGAGAAAGTCCGAAGAAGCAAAGAGAGCCTCCTGCAGCTGTTTGTTTAAAACATGGACTTTAATACCTAGCTACAGGTAGCCATCTCAGGAGACAGGAAAACACACTGTTGGCAAAACTCAACACAAACCACTTTTTAGAAGCATTTTTTAAAAATGAGAAGTAGTCCCAATTATTTTTTTATTTCAATAACTGCATATTATAAAATGATGTTCACTGAAAACAAGGTGACCACGTAAGTGAAACAGGAGTCAGAAGCACACACATGGTCCTCTTCATCAGAATTTGGACTCAAAAGTGAAATGCTTCCTTTAATTCAATACAATTTAGCTAAAAATATTTGAAGTGCTGGACACTGAGCAGTGAGCAAAACTGGCACTTGCCCGATTTACAACTTATGCTCCCATGACAGAGACAGAGAAAAATAAAATAAATAAGCAAAATATTCAGGGCATCAGATGGTGCTGAATGCTAGGGAGAAAAGCTGCAGAGGAGAGGTGAAGTATGAGGGGGAAGAAATAAATCTAGAAAAAGTGGCCAGGAGGCTATCACTCAGAAAGGAATGTTGAATAAAGTCAGGAGGGAGGAAGGGGACCAACCCAGGGAATAACAGGGGGGAAGAGCATTCCAGGCAGATGGAACAGAAGTAAAAGCCCTGAGACAAGAGTACGTCTGACATGTTCATAGGCCAGAAAGAGATGTATGCGGCTCGAGTGCAATCAGCAAGGTCAAGAGTAATGGGAAACAGAAAGATAAAGTGAGCCAGTCATGCAGGGTCTTGTTAAGAATGTTGGATTAAGATACAAGCCACTGGAATTGGGGGGCAGTGGGGATTCATCCTGAACAGGGAAGTGACACGTTCTGACTTTTTCTTTTTTAAATTTTTTTTTTTTTTTCAGAGAGAGAGAGAGAGGCAGAGACACAGGCAGAGGGAGAAGCAGGCACCATGCGGAAAGCCCGATGTGGGACTCGATCCCGGGTCTCCAGGATCACGCCCTGGGCTGCAGTCGGCGCTAAACCGCTGAGCCACCTGGGCTGCCCCTGACTTATCTTTTAGCAGGACCAGACAGGTTCAGAGAAATCTAAGAGACTAGATTATAAACATGTGAAGGAGATAGTTCAGAGAGATTTTAAGTAGGAGAGAGCAGAAGGGTCTCACAGTCAGAGGGCAACAGCAAGTATCTGGGAATGCACCACAGTATAAATGGAAACGGACCCAAGACTAAGCCGTGGGGCACAAGAGATCAGGAGATCAGAAGGCATCAGATGCAGAGACAGAGAAGGAGCGGCCAGAAAGGTAAGAAGTCAGGCAAGTGCTCTGGAAGCTAAGAGATGGAAGTGTTGTGATGGGAAGAAGCCACAACAAACCAGATGAGACAAGTGAGACAGGGCTGACTGGGAGTCCCTCCACCCCCAGTATCATCCACACAGATGAGTGCTCAGGGCCAGAGGCAGGCAGGTGATAGACGTGCAAAGGAGCCTGTGAAAGCTGTCTGCCTCAACCTCTCCATGCAAGAAGAAGTGAGATCAGGAGACAGCAGGGTAAGAGGTTTCAGAGGCAAGTAGAGAGTATGGAACAGTTGTCCAGGAGAGCAGGAGAGTGAGCACAGGCAGCAAAAAGGGTGCTGGTAATCATGAACATGGAAGGTGAGACTAATAAGAATGGTCAGGTGTTTTTCTCTGGACGCTTTGAACTGCACGGGTTTGGGCAGGAAATTGAACTGTAATGATGATGTCAACTCAGCAAAATTGTATAAGAGAACAAGAGGCAGGTGAGGCACTGAGGTAGCACACAAGAAGTGATTATTACAATCATACTCAGCCCAAACCGAGGAAGGAGGACCAGGAAGTGGGCAGTGTAATGACAACCCAAGAAAGCATGGCTAGGATTGCTGGTCTTGGTGGTTGGTGCCTGGAACATATTTGCTCAATAGCCAGGGACTCTTCTGATTCCTGCCCCACTGCTAAGAGGAAGATTCTTGTCCAAAATGACTTAAGATTCTCCCATGTTCTATTCATTACAGAACATCTTTTTCCGGCAGTAACTTCAGCCTATATTTAAAATTTTTTTCAACTTCTAAGATTCTCTTACATATTTTTTAAGACCTCAATTCATCTTAATTTGCTTTAAGTTGTCCAAATTATGGACTATCCAAATTATGGTAACTTTTCCAACTTACCAGCTACTGGTATATGTGAAACCAACAAATGGCAGGTGGTGGCCAGAAAATGCAGTATGTGTGGGTGGGGGCATCGTTTCCTGAAGGAGGAAAAAATACCTGGTAAGAAATCAGTAACTGTGACCTGGAGGTTGGTCTATAATATTAACTGTCAGTAGCAAATAACACGACTATTGGATTTAGAAACAGATTAAGTGTGGTGCAGACGTGCAGTGATCTCTAGAATCCAGACAATGAACACTAACATTCTGATAAATTTTTTTTTTTACATTCTGATAAAATTAAACTCAAGACTTTAAGTCTGACATTGAGAGCACATGATTATTCATGTATGCATATGTGCAGATTTGCCTCATCACTAAAAGTTATTTGTAACCCAAATCAATATTCACAGTACTTCTGCAATCACTCACAGACATATCCAAAGGAAAAAAAAAAAAAAAAATTGAGCTGCCGGATGCCTAAGTTTCCAGCTGGGCCTAAACAAGGAGATGCTCTGCCTTACAAATACATGTGTGTTAGAGGACCTTTGCTCAGGCATGAGTCACACTGCTGTTCACTTTGAATGTGATGTTAATCAACAATATGTATTAAATAAGGTGTCTTTAAATAGAAACATACATAAAACAAAGTTATGTACTGACTGGCTCATGACATGAAGCGGCTCAGAAGAACCTAACTCTGAAATCCCCCTAGGAACAGGAGTTCAATACTCATACTGTGTACATGGGAACTTTATTGAACATATAACTACCGTAATCAGAATCAACTGTACTACATATTTAACTTGGAATGACCCAAATTTCTGTTTATAGTAAATATAATTCTTTTAATTCCTATGATAACAAACTGATGAGGAAACATCATTTCATTTTTTCTTGGAGGCCCAAAGACGGAAGCATAAGAAGTTCTTACCTGCCTTACATATGCTACTTACTGGGAGTGAAAAGTGATATAAAATCAATATAAAAATTCTTAGTGCAGAATTAAAATCATAAGAAACAAAATAATGGGTGGGGGTGCCTGAGTGGCTCAGTCAGTTAAGCCTCTGCCTTCAGCTCAGGTCATGAACTCAGGGTCCTGGGATTGAGCCCACATCAAGCTCCCTACTCAGTGGGAAGTCTGCTTCTCCCTCTCTCCCTACACCTCCCTTGCTTTATGTTCGCTCACTCTCTCTCTCAAATAAATCAATAAAATGTCAAAAAAATAAAATAATGGAATAAAAAATAAAGTTCAAATTAAGAAGGCTAAAAAGGCCTTCAACAACCATAAAATTTTATGTTCTCATTGTCCTAAATTATAACAGAACAACCTAAAAGTTTAGAGCAGAGGTTGATGACCTATGCTGGCTCACAAGCTAAGAAAGGTCAAATGTTTGGCAACTCTGCTGGTTTGCCACTCACCTCAAGTGAGGCTATAACCTCAGGATAGCAAGGCTGTAGATTTATCCCCCATTCACTTCCTACCAAGTCTGCTATTTTTGGTTACACCACCACTGGGCATGGATAGCTCTTCAAATCAAGTCAGCCCAAATAAGCAGCCTCCTGCCAGCAGCTCTACAGCCCCAACCAAGCTGATGGAAGGGGGTGGGCGGCAGTTTTTAACCAAAGTCTGGTTTCTCCTGAATAAATGCTTCTCAATTTATTTACCTTGACAAGGGTTGAGTTGTCAAGCCCCAAAGTGGTTGTTTCTGACAATTCTGTCCAGTATTATGGAGCTTTTTAAGGAGAGATTTGCCAATCTCTTCACTCTGCCATCATGAAGTCCACTTTTCTAAGCATCTCATTTCCCTTCTTCCTAGGAAGCCTTACAGTGTAACTGATCTAATTAGCAAATATGTGAATTTTAATTTTGCTTCTTGTCATGAATAAAAATCTTCACCTCAGTGAATTCTCCTCATTTTTTGATGTATAAGAGAACAGATACTAGAAGCCATGATAAATGTCTGACTGGGAATTGATAAGGAGGTCCATAAATTGCTTTATAACCACATTGGAAAGAATGAGAGGGACAGAATTTCTTTGCAGTGTCATACTTACAGAATTCTTTAAACAATCATCATCCACATCAAAATTCGATGTATCTGTTGGGCTACTAACTTCTGGAATATACGGTGCTTCACAGTTTCGAATATTATCCCAATCAATTCCATTGAAAAATGGGTGTTTCTTAAAGTCTTCTATTCCATTTTGGCCAAGTCGATGTTCTCGGCTGCAAATGAGCCTACGAATCAGATCTTTAGCATTTTCAGACACATCCGTCACTTGAGCTGGAAACTGAAACCTCTCCTAAACACAGAATAATCAAAACGGAATATAAATCATTATTTAACTCCCTAAGTGGATTGATTGGTATTTACTTTCTTAAAAATGCATTTTCTTTTAAAAATGTCCAATAAGTGTATGCTGGTGCAAAGTTACTCATACTACAAAAGAAAAGAGCACTTTCCTAAAAGAATTTTTTAATTTTATACGTGACTTAGTCACACATGCGCTGTAGAAAGAACAAATTAAATGCAAAAATTCCTCAAACTGTTGTCAGAATGAAGAGGACGTATCAAAAGTAGCATCTGACTCAACATTTCAATCGAGTGCATAGAACTGATGAGGTTCCTATACGTCACAAACTAGGGATTACGTAACAGCAGTAAACACCTGTACAGAATGGACCATGCGCTTGACTCCTGGATGTGCTTAACATCTGTAACCCTCACAGCAATCCTCTAAGGCAGGTGCCACCATTAGCCTGATTTTACAGAAGAGACACAAGGCCCAGGGAGTTCAAGCAAGCCACTCCTGGTCACAGGATTTCTCTCTGTAATGCTTTCCGTACTCTTTACAACCCTGCAGATAGCTATTCCCAGTCTTCCAACTCTCCATAACTACTTAGCAAATTATCCTGGCAGCCAGGTATAAGAGTGTCAACTCCACAGAAGGGGGTCAACTGGTTTATTTGTAGGTAAAGCAACTGCTCACAATGGTCTCACCGTCCTCTTACAGGATTTCTATTCCAGGTGTTTGCAACTGCTCACAATCTTCTGAGACCAATCAGAACCTTCCTCTTTTAATTACAATTTACTTCTATTTTGCTTGGAACTCAATGGATGAAGGCTCTATTAATTTGTTCCTATGGTGAATCTGGATTGTCTTCCCTGTTTTGATTGTAAATAAGACTGGAACAGGTATCCTCGTACATACATCTTGTTTAAACTGAGTATTTCCTTAGGGCAGATTCCTAAAACTGAAGTTGCTCAATCCCAAATTCTAACCATTTTTAAAGGCTCTAAATGCATACTTACAGACTTGTTGACAGGAAGGTCACATCAATATATTTTCCTATCAACAATATCTAACAATGTCCACCTCGCTGGGTTACTCAGAGTACAGAATATAATTTTTCTTTTCATCTTTGCCAGGGGGAAAAAGAACATCTCAGTTTTATTTTGATTTGGATTTCATTTATTGTGGCTAAGGATGAGAATTTTTTAAATGTATTCTAGTCATGAGTATACTTACAGTAAGGACATAGGTTATCTGCTTACCAACTCTGTTATTCTACTGGAGAGACCCATTTAGTTTCCTATTTATTAGCATTTCTAATAAAATGTAGGAGACGGTTAGAACTAATGATTTTATGTATAATTTATGGATTTTGATTATTCATGTTCATCATGTCCCCTATTAGTATAGAAATTAGAATGCTCATTGTTTTTAAAAAACATTTTCTTTTTAACTATCACATTACTTTAAATTTATTGTATGTACCATTTACCACATTCATTTGAAAAACAGTAAAATATACTAACTTTATGATTCATGATTTTTCCATAGGTCTCCACCAGAGATTCTGCATAAAATGGTGTTTCTCCATAAAGCATTTCGTACATACAGACCCCCAGAGACCACCAGTCACATTCAGGCCCGTATCTTCCTTTCCCATCTTCCATGGCTTGAAGGATTTCAGGAGAGATATAATCTGGAGTTCCAACAGCCACTGAGGACTGGACCTGAAGAAGTTCACACATTTTTAGTAATCTACTATATTAGAAACAAATAATTTTTAATTAAAAATATTTACACTTACATACACAACAAACATTATTTCAAAACAATTACAATTTTGTCATACCTGAATTTAGCCTCCTTGTACATTAGTTAAATTGTACATAATGTCCACACTAACAGTTCTCCAGGTTCCAAAATACTATAAAATCTTTATTTTTGCCGGTTGTTCATTGACTACACTTAGGGTAACACTACAGTCATTAAAAACAAACTGAATATTTAGTACAGAACACTCTTATTATTGGTCTTATCTAACCAACACATTCATATAAATAATGGAAGTAGGAAAATTCTACAATTTGTTTAAAAGAAAATCTAGCCTGAAAAAACAGGCCAATACTTATAAGCAACCTGGAAATTATTTTGAAACACCTTAATTGAAATCTAAGGAAATAAATATTGATAAAATACTGCAAACTACTTATTAATTAAAAATTACAAAGGGGTTTGAAACATATTCTTCAAAAAATTAAGTCCCAATAGAGAAAAATAGTTGGGCATATAATTATGGCAAGTTAGATGTAAATAAGAAAATAATCACTAAAAATGATCCTGGGAACACCTTTTTTTTTTTTAGAAGCTAAAGGGGAATAATTTATTTATAGGATGTACACCTTTGAATGAATTACCCCCAAATCCCACACAATTATAAAACAGAAGCACTTAAATGAGTTCAATACAATAGAACAGAGTGAACCAATCAAAAAGAATATCCAGACAATGGGTCTCGATTGACTGTTTAAAGCGTGGACCAGGAGAAACCCATTTCTAAATGGCTTTTGAATAATCAATTATTTTTTGTGTATATATTTTTTATTGGAGTTCAACATGCCAACATATAGCATAACAACACCCAGTGCTCATCCCATCGAGTGCTGGGCACACATCTTGTAAGGTACTCAGAAGTAAAAGAAAATTGTTTCTTTGCAGGTTTTAAATAAGCATATCAAAAAAAGAACATTCTCAAGATAGAATAATTGTTAATATTCTGGAAAAAATCATTCTTGAAAAAAATATCATTCTTAGTAATTATTAGAATGGACTTCCTCTTTGGTAATACTAAGATAAAGTAACTTGAAAACTCTTGCATTGGGAACTCTTAAGAATACAGATAAAATACAACAACCATTTTTATAAACATATAAATGAGCTCTTAAAAAAAAAAGAAATTCTTAGGGGCAAGTAACCAAATGTTTGAGAACCAAGGTGATAATAAGCATTACAGCAGGAGTGGAGTTGGGGAATGCTGGTTTCCATTTTCTTGGTATTTGGATTTTAATATACACATGAGGACTGTCCTCAGCTTATATGTTTGAAGCAAGAGGCTACCCCACATGATAGCCTCTACTCTATAGGGTATATTGTAAGTGAAAAGGTATATTATAAAAATCTGCCAATATTTGTCAACTAATTATGACCTACCAATTAGGATTAAGTACAGACATTTTCCACAAAGAATGAGTGAATTTCCAGGTACAGACTCTCTCAGATAGACCTAAGGACACACTTCAGGAAACAAGAAATTTAACCCATGTGGAAGAATGTGACAATAGAAGCTATTGTGAACAAAGATATTAGTTCATACATATGGTTGTTAATTAGATAAAACAATGTCAAGTGGATGAGGACAAGGAGGAGTAGGAAAAAGAGAAGGAGAAACAGAGATGGCAAAGGAGGAGAGAAAAACCATCTAAAGGCTGAGAAATCAGATGGAACTAAAGTACCAGAAAACAGTAACATGTTACCAAGGGAACAATTAGGATTCAAGTGGTTTAAGTTTCTTGTTTTCTCATCTTTATTTTTCACTTACTTTTCAATTATTATTATTTTTTTTTTCAATTATTATTTTTAATTGTGATAAAATATACACAACATAAAATTTACCATTATAACCATTTCCAAGCATATACTCCAGTGGCATGAAGCACATTCATGCTGTGGTGCAATCATTACCACTTTCCTTCAGAACTCTTTTCATCTTGCAAACCTGAAACTCTGCATCCATTGAGCAATAACTACCCACTGCCCACCTCCCACCCCACTCCAGGTCCTGACAACCACCACTGTACTTTCTATCTCTAAATCTGACTACCCTAGGGGCCTCAAGAGCCATGAAATCATACGATATTTGACATTTTCGTGTCTGGCTTAAATCACTTAAGATAACATTTTCAAAGGTTACTCATGATGTATCATGTGTTAAAATTTCCTTCTTTTTAAAACTGAATAATATTCCATTGTATGTAAATACCATTTTCTTCATCCATTCATCTGCTGATGGACATCTTGATTACTTACATCTCTTGGATATTGTGGATACTATGAATGTGGGTGTATAAATACCTCTTAAAGTCCCTGCTTTCAATTCTGCAAAGTATATACCCAGAAGTAGAACTGCTGGACCATACAATAATTCCATTTTTAATTTTCTGAAGAAGTGCCATAATGTTTTTCAGAGTGGTTACAGCATTTTACATTTTACATTCCTACCAACAGTGCACAAGTTCTAATTTTTTCACATTTTCACCAACAGTTCTTATTTTCTGTTTTATTGCAGGGTTGTGGGGTTTTTTGTTTTGTTTTGTTTTAATAGTAGCCACTTATTGGGAATGAAGTAGTATCTTTGATTTGCATTTCCCTAATGACTAGTGACACTGAGCTTGCTGGCCATTTGTATATCTTCTTAGGAGAAATGTCTATTCTAGTACTTTGCTCATTTTGAATTGAGTTGTTATTGAGTTACAGATATTCTTCACGTATTCTGAATAATTAGCCCCTAAATAAGATATATGATTTGCAAGTATTTTCTCTCATTCTACTGGTTGCCTTTTCACTAAATGACTATGTCTTCCAATGCAAAAAAAAAATTTTAATGGTGGTGTAGTCCTATTTATCTATTTTTCCTTTTACTGCCTATTGTCTGGTATTATATCCAAGAAATCACTGCCAAATCTAATGTCATAAAGTTTTCCCCTATCTTTTCTTCTAAGAGTTTTATAGTTTTAGGTCTCATATTCAGGTCTTTGATTAATTTTTAGTTAATTTTTGTATATGGCATAAGATAAACTGAGTTTCTTGTTTGGCTTAGGAATATGGTGGAAAATCTGAGACTCTAGACTTTTGGTAAACTTTAAACGTTAAAAATTTAAAGATAAACATTAAAATATTTGAAATAGAATGTATAGCTTTCAAAGAAGCAAATAAAATGAGAAATTAAACTAAACTTGACCAAGTCAATAGCAGGCAGAAAAGGTGGGGGGTGGGAAAGAGGGAAGCATGCATGCAAACAAGCAAGCAAAACTTACAGTAAACAGTACAAGATCAGATACTAAGAATAATTAAATAAAAACAAATGTAAAAATGCAAAAAAAATAGATAATAAGAATAAATACAAATGTATTGATTATCATGAAATTCCTAAATGGATTAAAATTTATCTATTAAAAGACAGCAATATCACACTGGGTGACAAATAAAACCAAAATGAACAAATATTTTTTAAAATTAGCAATAATCTGTTTAAAAGGGATATACCTAAACATTGGACACAGAAAGGTTAAAAGTAAAAGGATGGAAAAGATACATCAGGCAGATGTTAAAAGAAAGTTAAGGGATCCCTGGGTGGCGCAGTGGTTTAGCGCCTGCCTTTGGCCCAGGGTGCGATCCTGGAGACCTGGGATCGAATCCCATGTCGGGCTCCTGGTGCATGGAGCCTGCTTCTCCCTCTGCGTATGTCTCTGCCTCTCTGTGTGTGTGTGTGTGACTATCATAAATAAATAAAAAATTTAAAAGGAAGTTAAGCTGGCTATATTTCTATCAGTTAAGACAGATTCCTAGGGTAAAACTGTTATTAGGATTTTTTAAAATTCATTAACATAATTGTAAAAGAAAATACTCTGGAATAGTAATTCTGAATAATATACCTAACAACGTAGCTACAAAATGATTATGAAAACATTGATGATGACAAGGAAAAATTAATAAGTTCAGTATCATGGTAAGACTTTTTAAATAATAGATGATATAGCAGAAAGAAATAAAACTGGTAAGAATATTAAAAAAATGAACAACAAATGAACAACTTCAATCTTATGGACTTACATAGAAACCTGCACCCAGAAATTAAAAAGAGTATATTATTTTCAAACAAGCAAATAACACTATAAAAACGAGCCTGTTATAAAGCAAAAAGCACATCTTGACAAATGCCAGAAAAAAAATCAAATCAGCCCATTCTCCAGTAAAGTAAAACTGACAGAAATAACCAAATAAGTAAATACTATACTATAGATATTAAAAGGTACATATCTAAATAATCAATGGTCCACAGAGGTATTCCAACTAAAGCTGGAAAATATTTAGACTGAAAATAGTAAAATGCGCTATATATCAAAAATGATGAAGGAAAAGAAAAGCACAAGCAAACAACATTAGGATTGAAAAAAAAAACACATGTAATAGAGATTTTAAAGCTAATAAGAGTACAATAGGAACATTATACCAACAAAATTGAAAACTCAGAGAAAATAGAAAATTTTCATAGAAAAAGAAAATAACTTACCAAACTGACTCAGGAAGAAATAGAAAACCAAAGAGACCTATAACCATTAAAAAATTTGAATCAATAGTATAAAATCTACCTGGAAAACAAACCAAAAAAACCAAGAGGAAAACAAAACCTCACCAACGCAAAGATTATTTAAAAGTGAATTCTACCAATTTCATGGGAAATAAACAACCCCTGTATTATATAAACTGTTCTAAAGCCAAAATGGATAAGGGTAGAGGATATGACTACTCCCCTATCCATTTTATAAGGATAAAATAACCCAAATACACAAATCAGACAAGGACAATGAGAAAAAAAAATCATACTGCAATCTCAGAATAATCAATCTCAGATATGAATCTTAGGTAACAATCTAATATAAAATATTAGCAGAGTCAATCCAGCAATTTTCAAAAATAACAACATCTTCACAATAAAGTTACATTTGGCCAAAGAATGGATGATTTAACATTAGACAATCTATCATTCATCAGTATAATAGATTAAAGGAAAAACACCCTTATATCATCTTCTCGATGGATGCAAAAAATCATTTGATTACAACAATAACAACCATAACAACACATTCTTTTGCTAGTAAGAAACAGAAATTTCATAAAAAGAAACAAAAACTTTCTTAATCTTGTAAAGAATATCTACCAAAGGCTTACAGCAAACATCATACTTAACTTGAAACTACAGAAAAACACCAATCAGCATCAAGAACAAGGCAAAGCAGCTCCCCAATACCATATCTATTTAATATTGTACGGAAGGTCACTGATTGCATAAGGGGGGGAAATAGCATATGTAAGCATTTGTAAAAGACAAAACCTAAAGCTGATCATTATTTGTGGATTATATGATTGTGTACAAACCTAGAAGAATCTATAAATTATTTTGAACTAATAAAAGACTTGGCAAGCTTGCTAGTCTGGAGATGAGCATGCAAAAATCAGCTGTGTTCCTAAACAAAAGCAACAAGCTATTAAACTGAAAAAAATGTAAAATGCTCCATGCACCCAAAATCCACAGCATGCCTAGGAACAAACTTAACAGATAAAGGTAACAGATTTACAGTGAACATGATTATAAAACTTCAATAACAGACATACAAGAAAACCTAAAGCAACGGAGAGAGACACCATGTTTGTGAAAGGGAAGATTTCATGTTATGGACATAAATTTCCCCCAAATTCACCTCTAAATTCAATGCAAGTCTACAAGCTTGTGTTTCTGAATGGGTATTTGTATATATGTACATGTATGTATGTAAACCAATAATATAATTCTAACAATCATATGGAAAAGCAAATGGCCAAGAAAAGCCAAGACAATTGTAGAAGAAGAAAAAGAACTACAACAGGACATCCGTCTTGGAAACTGACTTCCTACAAAGGTGTAGTGCTTAAGATGGCATAGTTTCAACTCATATGTAAGAGCCAAAAAGCAAGCTGACACTTGATTTGGAAAGTCACAAAATTTGGGAAAGGCTAAAATTGAAGCAGTTGCTGAGGTGATAAATAATGACCCACACAAAGTCATATAATCATAACATTTCAGAACACTGGGGGAAACAGAATGTCCCAAAAGCTTCTAGAAAAGGGGGGGAAGTTTTAATAGAAGAACTGAGATTCAGAATGGCACCAGATGTCTCAACAATAAATTAGAAGACAATGCAATGCCTGCTAAATTCTAATAAAAATCATTTGAAATCTGTAATATTATGCCCAAACAAATTATCAATCACATATGAGGGTAGAAGTGAAAGCATCTTTTACACATGCAAGATTATAAAATATTTACTTCCATTGGAACCCTTCTTGGGACCTACTATTAGATGAAGAGAAAGCCAGACATGGATTCCAGGAAACAGAGGATCCACTGCTAGACAGCAGCACAGTGATTTTTAAGATGAGTAAGGTAATCCTTGTATATCATTACTACAACAGCCCAACAGAACAGTCTAGATTAGGAAGGGAGAAGGCAAGACTCTAGTATATCTCTCTCCAAAAGACAAAAGAGAACCACTAGGTTACTTAATGTGTCTGAATGACAAAGGAATTATGGGCTGGAGAGTTTGGGGATAAACTGGTGAGAGTTATAGAGAAACAAGGAAAAGTGGTCACTTACACCAACAACAAAAAGATGTTCAAGAAAAGTATTGAAATTACAATAAACTGCATGGCAAAACTATGCATAATATTTATATAGAATCATAGGGAATTGAACAGGATTTGAGGGAAGGCTTACAGTAAGAATATAGAAAGCATACGGGTTGGATGAGATGATATGAAATTAACAGGTAATACATAGAAGTAAATAATCAAAAGACAGTAGCACGAGTATGATAAGAAATTTTTAAGTAAAGGAAGCAACAGAACAAGCAGCCAGCAGTCTGAAAGTGTTTGCCAATAGTTTGAAAGTAAAAGAGATACAGAGGCAGAAAGAATAGAACAAATAAATGCAGTTTTTAGGACAAACCTTCTTAAAATATATATAGATCATTTTGATAAAAAAATAATAATAGACACAAAACAAGTAAAAACACTTGTTCATTGGTTTTCTAAATGGAGAATAAACATGCTATTATGTCCAGGAAAATTATTTTGAGATCATTAGTAAAGAACGAGTGACTAAGAAGACACATCCAGGATTTCAAAGAACAAACTGGACACTGTCTTTGGGCTGATCCGTGGTAGACGTTTTGAGGGCAGCTGACCCGCAGCCTACGCGCCCCACACAGCCTCCCATGGAAGACTGAGCTGGCCGTGGAGCTTTCTCTCTTTGTCTCATAACCATGCCCACCAATGAGAATGCTAATTCACCAGATGCCCGCCTTAACAGATTCAAGAACAAGGGGAAAGACAGTACAGAAATGAGGCAGCACCAAATAGAAGTTAATGTGGAGCTGAGGAAAGCTAAGAAGGATAACCAGATGCTGAAAAGGAGAAATGTAAGCTCATTTTCTGATGACACTACCTCTCCACTGCAAGAAAACCGCAACAACCATGGCACTGTAAATTGGTCTGTTGATGACATTGTCAAAGGCATAAATAGCAACAATTTGGAAAGCCAACTCCAGGCTACTCAAGCTGCTAGGAAACTTTCTAGGGAAAAACAGCCCCCCATAGACAACATAATCCGGGCTGGTTTGATTCCAAAATTTGTGTCCTTCTTGGGCAGAACTGATTATAGTCCTATTCAGTTTGAATCTGCTTGGGCCCTCACTAACATTGCTTCTGGGACACCAGAACAGACCAAGGTTGTGGTAGATGGAGGTGCTATCCCAGCGTTCATTTCTCTGTTGGCATCTTCCCATGCCCACATCAGTGAACAAGCTGTATGGGCTCTAGGAAACATTGTAGGTGATGGTTCAGTTTTTCAAAACTTGGTTATCAAGTATGGTGCAGTTGACCCACTGTTGGCTCTCCTTGCAGTTCCTGATATGTCATCTTTAGCATGTGGTTACTTACATAACCTTACTTGGACACTCTCAAAACCTTTGTCGCAACAAGAATCCAGCACCCCCGTTAGATGCTGTTGAACAGATTCTTCCTACCTTAGTTCGTCTCCTGCATCATGATGATCCAGAAGTATTAGCAGATACCTGCTAGGCCATTTCCTACCTTACTGATGGTCCAAATGAACGGATTGAAATGGTTGTGAAAACAGGAGTTGTGCCCCAATTTGTGACACTTCTAGGAGCTACTGAATTACCCATTGTGACTCCTGCGCTAAGAGCCATAGGAAATATTGTCACTGGGACAGACGAACAGACTCAGGTTGTAATAGATGCAGGAGCACTTGCTGTCTTTCCCAGCCTGCTAACGAACCCCAAAACTAATATTCAGAAGGAAGCTACATGGACAATGTCAAACATCACAGCTGTTCGCCAGGATCAGATACAGCAAGTTGTGAATCATGGATTAGTCCCATTCCTCATTGGTGTTCTAAGGCAGACTTTAAGACACAAAAGGAAGCTGTGTGGGCTGTGACCAACCATACAAGTGGTGGAACAGTTGAACAGATTGTATATCTCGTTCATTGTGGCATAATAGAACCATTAATGAACCTCTTAACTGCAAAAGATACCAAAATTATTCTAGTTATTCTGGATGCCATTTCAAACATCTTTCAGGCTGCTGAGAAACTAGGTGAAACGGAGAAACTTAGTATAATGATTGAAGAATGCAGGGATTTGAACAAAATTGAAGCTCTACAAAACCATGAAAATGAGTCTGTGTACAAAGCTTCATTAAACTTGATTGAGAAGTATTACTCTGTAGAGTAAGAGGAAGATCAGAATATTGTGCCCAAAACTACCTCTGAAGGCTATACATTCCAAGTTCAGGATGGCACTCCTGGGACCTTTAACTTTTAGATTGTACAGCTAAGACAGAAAGTTGTTTGTTGTGTACTCTGTTTGGTAGAAGTTTGTCTTATTGTTTCTCTACTAAGAACTCTTTTTAAATGTGTTTTGTTATTGTAGCACTTTTTACAATGAAACTATACTTGACCAGTTCCGAACTGTACAAACTGTATGAAGCTCCTCCTCTCAGTGGGTTTCTTATTTCTTTTTTTTTTAAAGATTTATTTATTTATTTATTTATTTATTTATTTATTTATTTATTTATTTATGATAGACATAGAGAGAGAGAGAAAGAGAGAGAGAGAGGCAGAGACACAGCAGGAGGGAGAAGCAGGCTCTATGCCGGGAGCCCGACGCGGGACTCTATCCCGGGACTCCCGGATCATGCCCTGGGCCAAAGGCAGGCACTAAACCGCTGAGCCACCCAGGTTTTCTTATTTCTATGTGGAATCTCCTATCTTACAGTATCCTATAAATAAAGATTAAATTCCAAAAAAAAAAAAAAAAGAACTGGATCAAGTTAACCCCTACAGACACAGTCCTCACTGCATTCTGGAACGCACGGGGATTTGGAAGGAAGGCTGCCTGCCTACTAGACTCCAGAAGGGCCCCAGTTTTTGAGTGTATGGGGCGTACGACCTGCAGGACTCAGGAAACACTAGGTCTTCCCCTAGAATTCTTCTTCAGTCTAGCACTCTGCTCTACAGAATCCTGATCCCAAACTTCCTGATGCCACAGCCTCCCTGATTTGACTCTGTGTTTTCTCAGCTCGGCAAGTTCTCCCTTATCACGTCATACCTGCTGTTATCTGCTGCCCACCTGACCTTCACATTCACACAGGTGTCCCAAAGCAGCACAGTTCCATAGACACAGTTTACACTGTTTGTGTTACTGCTTCTACAAGTATCATAACCCCACCTGATGGTGTGATTATTTTTGCTTTTCACACCCATCAGATGGCTTTTATGTAAATTTTGAAGAAAAGATGAGAGTCTTCTCTTTATCCTTCAGATCTTATTTATCATATCTGATATTCTTTATCCTAGGGATCTAAGTATTCAAATGGTATCCCTTCCTTTGGATTAAAGAACTTTTTTTTTAATTCTTTTTTAAAATTTTTATTTATTTATGATAGTCACAGAGAGGGGGGCGGGGCAGAGACATAGGCAGAGGGAGAAGCAGGCTCCATGCACCGGGAGCCCGACGTGGGATTCGATCCCGGGTCTCCAGGATCGCGCCCTGGGCCAAAGGCTGCGCCACCCAGGGATCCCCTTAAAGAACATTTTTTAGGGGACCACGGAATCGCAGAGATGACTGAGGCTGATATAAATCCGAAGGCCTACCCCCTTGCAGATGCCCACCTCACCAAGAAACTACTGGACCTTGTTCAGCAGTCATGTAACTACAAGCAGCTTCAGAAAGGAGCCAACGAAGCCACCAAAACCCTCAACAAAGAACATTTTTTAGCATCCAAGTCTGCTGGAGATTAGTCTCTTTCATTTAACTGAAAGTTTTTTATGCACCTTCATTTCAGAATATTTTTGTTTGACATAAAATTCCTGGTTTACAGATTTTTTTTTCTTTCATGACTTTAAAGATACCATTTCATTATTTCTGATGAGAGACCTATGGTTATCCTTATTGTTTCCCCAAAGTATGTAATAGGTTTTTAATTCTGGCTGCTTTCCATTCCCCACCCCCTTACCTTTAATTCTCAGGAGTTTAATTGTAGACAAGTGTGTTTTCTTTTAACCTTGAGGTATACTAAGATACTTACATTTCTGTTTTTCATCATATTTGGTAAGTCTGAGCCATCAATCCTACAAATTTTGCTGCTCCTGTTTCATTCTCTTTTCCTTCTGATATGCAAATGATGCAGCTCCCTGAGCCTAGATGTATTTTGCTTCAATTTTTTTCCTCTCTCTTCTTCAGACTGGATCATCACATGACCTTTCTTCAAACTCACTGGCACTTTCTTCTCTTATTTCTAATCTGCTGTTAACCTCCTTCTGTGAGTTTTTTATGTCTATTATTAAACTTATCAAGTTCTAAAAGGTCCATTTGATTTCTTTTCCCTCTGACATCCCTTATCTGAGCCATCTTTAAGACTATACTTTGATTCCTTAACGATATTTATTTTAAAAAAACACATTTGGGGATCCCTGGGTGGCTCAGCGGTTTCGTGCCTGCCTTTGGCCCAGGGCGCGATCCTGGAGTCCCGGGATCGAGTCCCACGTCGGGCTCCTGGCATGGAGCCTGCTTCTTCCTCTCCTCTGCCTGTGTCTCTGCCCCTCTCTCTCTCTATGTCTATCATAAATAAATAAAAATAAGTTTTAAAAAAACACATTTATGATAGCTTCATTACATCTCTGTCTGCTAAATCCAACATCTGTGCTACCAAAGTTTCTACTGACTACTTTTATTTTTTAAGTCTGTATTACAATCTCCATCCTATCCTCATTTTTGTTTGATCTGGTGAATTCTGATTAAACGTTGGTCATTGACAGAATTATTCAGAGGATGGACTCTGTTGTCTTCCACTAAAGATCCTCAATTATTATTGAAGCAGATTAAAAAAAAACCACCACCTGATCTCCTTGAATAAGGGTTAGCTTACAATTACACTCTTTGGGGCAGCTTTGTGGAAATGCTAAGATTCATCTCAATCCCCCTGACTTGGAGGATCACTTTTCAAACTCGGTGAATTTTATCAGGACTTGGATTTAGACTGTTAGGCTTAGAGTAAGTCTCACATGTTATAAAGGTGTTAAATAGCTCTCCAGCCAAAACCCCAGTGTCCCCACGTGCTATGTCTCCTCCAGCACTGCTTGACTTTCAGCAACTTGTTCAATTTTCAGATGCACAGCATCTATTATTTGGTACATCTTATGTCTTATACTGCATACCCACAGATCTATCTTCAGGAGACAGCCCCATCGGCACACTTCAGGCCCGCTCTCTGAACAACTTCCTCTTCTCCAATATTAAGAGCTACAGACTAACAACTAAGTTGGTCCTGATGTCTTCCCCCTCAGCTCTGGAGGACTGCTACCCTTGGCTCTAACTCTAGCTTTTTGCATAGAGCCTGCAAACTGCCCCCGTCCTGGGAAACTGTAAGGTATATCTCATGGATACATTTCTCTTAAAGATAACAGTCTTATGTTGCCTATTTTCCACTGCCTGAAAACAGCTGTCCCAAATATTATGTACAGTTTTACAGTTGTTCATAGTGAGAGAACAATTTGGTACCAATTACTCCTCTCATCATGGCCAGAGGCAAAAGTTACATAATCTGTTTTTTTTAAGTTTATCTCCTTAAGATGAATTTTCAGAAGTCAAATTACTGGTCCAAAATAATAGGACATTTTCATGGCCTTTGGAATGTATTATGCTAAACTGCTCTCCAAAATAGTTTCTGCCAAGTGAAATTATATCTATTTGGACCTCTGTTATACAGCCAGGAAACTGAAGTAAAAACAAAACAAAACAGGGAATAAAATTGGGGCATATAATCTTTTACATTTATATGAGGGACCCAGGGTTAGTAGAACTAAAAACAAATGGGAATGTAAAACTAAATCAATGTTGAGAGTGTTCTGATGAAAGCATTCACTTGTTGAATATTCTCTCTCAAAAAAACTTGACAACTAGGAAAGAAAAATCTAAAAAATAAAAGTGAAGAAGAATCCACATTTTCTTTTCCCGACTGGGACTTATTTTTTCACCTCTCTAAAAATGACAATATTTCAAGTACAGTAACAAACAGTTCAGCTAAAGAAGAAACAAAGTTCTCATAAAAGATACACGTATCAATCTTAAGCTCATTAATATAAGAATGAAAAATAGCATAGGACTTTATAAACAAAACCTACTATGAATGAGTATGCCTAAAAGCCATTGTAGGAAAAGTTGGAGCATAGAAAGACAAGTGGATGGATGGATGGATGATTAGGTAACATAAATAGACATTTTCTAAAACAGAGAAGACAAGTAGCAACAGAATTATCTGTTGGTAAAATGGCTTAAGATTTATCTTTATTTACCGTTCCATCTTCCATCAGCTTCAGACAAGAACCAAAATCTGCTAATCGAATATGTCCATTCATATCCATCAATATATTGTCTGGTTTGATGTCCCTGAAAAGACAGACACATTCAATTTTTAGTTGGGAAAAATAAATATAACCATTTACTTGATAAGATAAAAATTAGCCTGAAAATCTCAACTTCTTTTAAAATTAATACTCTAAGAACACCTATTTGACTATGTTATGGGTTCAAATCCTGGCTCTGATCCATATTGATACTTTCTTTGAAACATGCACTTTCAGTGTTCTGGAGATAAAAAGCTTTTTGGTACTTTTTTGTCTTATTTTAAGGTTTTTGGTTTTGTTTTTAAGAAAGGGAGGGCAGGGCACAGAGGGAGAAGAAGAGAAGTCTTAAGCGGGCTCCACCCTCAGGGTAAAGCCCAACACAGGGCTCTGTCTCACAACCCTGAGATGGTTACCTGAGACAAAAATCAAGAGTCGGACACTTCACTAACTGAGCCACCCAGTCGTCCTTTTTTGGCAGGTTTCATTCAGATTAAATTAATTTATATTAATTTAGATTTGCACAGATTCCAATAAGATCACAATAGGCCTACTTTCTGTATACAGAGAAGAGCCATAATTACTTGATAAACACAAAACATACTTTCCTCTAGCCCATGAAATTGGAGGGAAAAATACACTTCTTAGACCTTGAACATAAATATAAATAAATAAATTTTCAATTGCAAAGAAATTGCTTCATAAAGCTAATTTTGAAATACAACGGACACAACTGCTTAATCGTATTTATGTTATATAAAGCTATTTATAGATGTTAATTCAAATGTAAGATATCCAAATCTAATTAACAAATTAAATCACACCAGTTTTTGTATTAGTTTCTACATTTGAAGGAAAAGGGGTGTAAACCTTAGTAAAATAATACATAAAATGATTCCTTTAAAGAATACCCATCAAAGTGTTTTCTAATCACAATCTAAAGATTAATTCTGAAAAATTAAAAGGTTAAGCCCTCTCCACATATTCTACATGTAGAGAAAAATAAAGAATCTTCTATGAACATCACATACGCAAAAAGAATTCTATTACCATGTGGCTAGGGTCATCTTTTCTTTTCTCATCTTTTTCCTTGACTTATTTATTTTATAACTAAGAAATTTGTACTTTTTAATGTCATTTACTTATTTCACCCATCCCCTGACCCACCTCCCCTCTGACAACCATCAGTCTGTTCTCTATATTCAAGAGTCTACTTTTTTTGGTTTTTTTTCCTTTCTTTGTTCATTAGTTTTGTTTTTTAGACCGACATACAAATGAAATCACATAGTATTTGTCTTTTTCTGACTTAACTTCATTTAGCACAATACTCTCCAGGTACATCCATGTTGTCACAATTGGCAAAGTAATATTCTTTTTAAGGCTAATATTACACTGTGTGTGTATATATACACATATATGTACATACTTATACACACACACACCTTCTTTGTCCATTCATCTATCGATAGACACTGTGGCTGCTACCTTATCTTGGCTATTGTAAATAATGCTGCAATAAACATAAGGGTGCATATATCTTCTCAAATTAGTGTTTTTGTTTTCTTTAGGTAAGTACTCAGGAATGGAATTGCTGGATCATAAGGTATCTCTATTTTTAATTTTTTTTTTTTTGAGGAACCTCCATGATGTTTTTCAAAGTGGCTACACCAATATACAAATCCAACCAACAATGCATGAGGTTTCTTTTTCTTCATATCCTAGCCAACACCTGTTATTTCTTGTCTTTTTGATCCTAGCCATCCTGACAGGTATGCAGTAACATCTCATTGTGGTTTTGATTTGCATTTCCCTAATGAGTGATGTTGAGCATCTTTTCATGTACCTGTTGGCCATTTGAAATACCCTTTGAAAAAAGTCTATTTAGTTCTTATGTCCATTTTTTTTTATTGGACTGCTAGGGTTTTCTTTTGTTATAATGTTATAGGAGTTATTCATATATTTTGGATATTAACCTCTTACTGGATATATCATTTACAAATATATTCTCCCATTTAATAGGCTGCCTTTTCATCTTGCTGATGGTTTCCTTTGCTAGGCAAAAGCTTTTTGTTTCAATGTAGTCCCAAAAGTTTATTCCTGCTTTTGCTTCCCTTCCTTGAGGAGACATATCTAGAACAATGGTGGAGGTATCACAATCGAGATATATTACAAAGATTTAATAATCAAAGCAGTATGATACTGGGACAAAAATAGGTCAATGGAACAGAATAGGGAGCCCAGAAATAAACCTAATTTTATATACCCAATCAATCTGTGACAAAGGAAGCAAGAATATAGAGTGGGGAAAAATATGGTCTATTCAGTAAACATTGTGAAAACTAGACAGCTACATGCAAAAAAACAAAACTGGACCACCTTCTTACACCATACACAAAAATAAACTCAAAATGGATTAAAGACTTAAATGTGAGACCTGAAACCATAAAACTAGAAGAAAACATAGGCAGTAATCTCTCTGACATTAGCCATGGTGACATTTCTGTAGGTATGTCTCCTTAGGTTAGGGTCCTGTAACTTGAATGATACCTAAGGTCTCTATGCCTCCATTTTCCCATCTGCAATAAGAGGGTATTATTGAAGGAATTTCTGCGTGTTATACATCATAAATTGGCAAAAGCTGACCTAGAGGCTAAACCCAGCCCACTTTCCATTTTTGTAAGTAAAATTTTATTGTAAATAAAGTCACATCTATTCACTTATAAGTATTATCTATGGCAGCTTTCCCACTACAATAGCAGAATTGAGTAGTTCTGACTACAGACAGCGTGGCCTTCAAAGTCTGAAAGATTTCCTACTTGGCCCTTTACAGAAAAAGTTTGGTGACATCTCTTGAAGATGACAGATGATGCTTAACAAAGAAAGGCAGACAGATGAACTGAAAATAACTTTTATAGGAAATTGGCTTCATTATCCTCAATGTTTGAATTTACCCCACAGTCAGAAAGGTATATATATAAAAAGATATTTCTGTTGTTTGGAAACATCAAAGAAGTATATTTTATTTCTAGAAGGCATCTTAGAAATTACCTAATCTATTTTTAGATGAGTGTAAAAAGTGGATTTTATTCTTTATTTTTAAAATATTAAGCTATATAGTCACTACACATACTGCTACTGGCATATTTCTCAGATTTTAAAGAAGACCAAATAAATTACAGAAAAGGAAAACTGAAAGGATTCATAATCATCAATAATATTTTAGGCTATTTGAAAATAGGAAGTAGTAAAACTTAGACAAATAAATTATATTTATAACAAATAATAAGTGATGAAATGGAAATTATTTAACAGCATTGTATTGACACTCCCCAAGTATCCCATTACCCTTCCATATTATCCCCTTCATCCACTCCCCACAGGTTAGCAATCGCTGCCCTGGCATTTACTATACCTACACGTATTTTATATTATTAGTATATAATGTGTGTGTGTGTGTATGTGTGTGTATATATACACACACACAACCATGAGACTATGTCTTTTTCTGAATCTCTTTAAACTTTATAATTGATGCCAAACTGTGTGTAACAAACTGTGTGTAACTTTTGAAACGTAGTTTTATTCTAATACTGTTTCTAAAACACATTACCCACATTGACATACATTGTTCTGGTATGTTAGTTTTAATTGCTATATGGAATATTTTCATAGACCAAATTTATCAGTTCTCCTTATTCTAGAATTTAGTTTCCAACAACTTTAGATTGTTGTAAATTATTTTACTATTATACAAAATCCTGAAATGAATACTCTTACCAATGTCACCCAGTGCTCGTCTACATGTAGAAGTGGAATTGCTATGATGAAAGACATGCACATTTTCAACTTTATAAGCACGAGTACTACTAGTAAGACTAAGAATCGTTTTTACATTATCACTATTTATCTCACATTCTTATTCTGTAAAAGGTCAGTTAATATCCTTTGTCATTTTCTTATACTGCCTGTGTGCTGTTTGTTTTTTGGCTTTTGGTTAATATTCAGGAATTCTGTTTACTCAAACTTAGTTTACATGTGTTACAAATCTCCTCTCTCAACATGCAGGCTTGTTTTCCCACATTGTTTATAATGTCTTATTTGTAAAAAAAAATTATTTAACGCCAGTATAATCTTATAATTTATAATTTTTTTTTACTATTTTCAGCTTTATTGAGAAATAACTGACATAATTGTCATATATTTAAAGTATACATCATGATGATTTGATATACACATGCACTGTGAAAGGATTCTCACTATTGAGTTAATTAACTCATCATGTATTCACTTTTGTTTTTCATGGGTTTTTTTTAGTAAAACACTTTATTTCTACTCTCAGAAAAGTTCAGTTATGTAACACAGTTTTATCAATTATAGTCACATGTTAACAGTAGTTTCTTAGAATTAATTTACCTTTTTTTAATATTTATTTATTGGTGGGGAGGGGCAGAGGGAAAGAGACAGAGAGAGAGAGAGAAAGAAAGAGAGAGAGAGAGAGAGAGAGAGAGAATCTCCAAGCAGACTCCTTGCTGAGCAAGGACCCCACCCTCACCCCCGATAAGGGGGCTTGATCTCACGACACTGAGATTATGACCTGAGCTGAAACCAAGAGTCAGATGCTCAACTGACTAGCCACCAAGGCTCCCCAAGATCTTATTCATCTTGTAACTGGAAGATTGTACCCTCTTACCAACCTCTCCCTATTTCCCCAGACCCTGGCAACCACAATTCTACTCCCATTAATTTATGGTTTATCCCCTAGGAAATCTCCCTTACCCTCTCCCTGAGGTCATTTGGATAATGTCCTATATTTTATAAGTTTTAAAGTTTTATTTTTCAAGTCTCTAGTCTCCCTGGAATGAATGTTTGTAGGGTGAGATCAAGGCCCATCTCATTTCTTTCTGTCCCAACATCACTGACTGAATGACATCCTTTCACCTCACCACTGATTCCTATCACCACTTAGGTCATAAATCAAGTGGATCTGTTTCAGAACTTGCTAAAGCAAATTCCCTGAACAGTCTTCAGGGTAAAAGAAAGCCTATTAATAATCACCAGAACAACCATAATCTGAAACTGATCCAAGCAAACAGATACATGATCACCCTATGTATACACCTATACTAGACCAGTACCACAATATCTTAATTATGAAAGCTCTGTAATGACCTCTCTACACCAGGAGACCAGGTTTTTTAAAATGTCAGGGTTCTTCTAGGTGAATGCCAGGATTAACTTAATATGTTCCATAGAATAACTGAGATTTTGATGGGAATCACAATGATTTTATATATTAAAGAACTGATTTCTCTGTAAGACTCTTCCCATCCATTTTTACAGAATATCTTACTTAGGAGTATTCTTTTATGTCTTTCAATAATACTGAATGTTTTTTGCAGAAAAATTTTTATCATCTATACAGCTATTATTTATCTTTTATTAACTATGTATCTATGTATTTATTTTATATATCTATGTTTTATTATCTATAGTTTTCAGTACCTTACAGTTTTGTTGCTATTGTGAATAGGATTTTCTTCAAAGAAGCATTCTCATTTGGCTTCCAATTTACTGGGAATGTTTCTAATGTTTCACTGTTAAGTATGATCCTTGGTTTAGATTTTCAATAGAAATTCAATAATAAGGTATGAGAATTTTTTATGGACATTTTACAATTTTTTATTATTTGAGACAGAGAAAGAGCATGCATGTGGGGGAGAGAGAGAGACAGAGAGTGAGAGAGAATGAGAGAGAGAGAGAAAGCACTTGCAGGAGGAGGATCAGAGGGAGAAGCAGACTCCCTGCTGGGCAGGGAGCTGGACAGGACATGGGACTTGATCCCAGGACCCTGAGATCACAACCTGAACCAACGGCAGACACTTAACCCACTGAGTCACCTAGGCACTCTACTTTTTTTTTTAATATACCATGTATCACAAAGTCTAAAATTTCATTGATTATAAAGATGCATCACTATGTCATGTGCCACTAAGAGAGAACACATGACTATAATTTCAGAAGTCATTTATTTTAAAAAGCATCCCAATTTCAGAGACATTAAATTGAAAAACAAGTTTGTCTTACTAGTATTGATAAATATATACAGTGCTGAATTTGATTCAATTTCTTCTTTAGGACTTTGCTTTTATATTCATAAGTGATACTGTTCTATATTAACATTTTCTTCTTGTACTATCCTCAAGTTTTGTTATCAAGGTTTTACTATCTTCATAAAGTAAAGTAAATGGCTTTTCAAAAACTTTCAAATTTTCTGAAAATATATAGAATTCAATTATTGCTTTTATTTTGTTTTTAATGATTCTATTTATTCATGAGAGACAGAGAGAGAGAGAGAGAGAGAGAGAGAGAGAGGCAGGGACACAGGCAGAGGGAGAAGCAGGCTCCATGCAGGGAGCCCGATGTGGGACTCAGTCTTAGGACTCTGGGATCACACCCTGAGCCAAAAGCAGCAGACGCTCAATCGCTGAGCCACCCAGGTGCCCCTCAATTACTGCTTTCTTAAAAGAGAACTTCTTCATCCACAAAACCATGTGGAGTAAAACAATGTCTCTAACACCTATATTGTAATAGCTCAAAACTGGAGAAAAAAACTCAACCGGCTATCAACAGGTAAATGGATAAATTGTCATAAATTTATATAATGGAAAACTACTCACCAATAAAGAAAAATCTGTTATCATATACATCAAACTGAATGAATCTCAAAAACTTTATGTTGATAAAATGACATCAAACAGGGCAGCCCAGGTGGCTCAGCGGTTTAGCACTGCCTTCAGCCCAGGGCCTGATCCTGGAGACCCGGGATCGAGTCCCCACATCGGGCTCCCTGCATGGATCCTGCTTCTCCCTCTGCCTGTGTCTCTGCCTCTGTGTGTGTGTGTCTCTCTCATGAATAAATAAATAAAATCTTAAAAAAAAGACATCAAACAGAAAAGAATACATGATGTACAATTCTATTTATAAGAAGTTCCAGAACAGGTAAAGAACTAAGTTATGGTGACAGAAACCAGAACAACTGGTGGCTGGAGAAACAGATGTTAACCAGAAAAGAGCACAAGGAAGTTTTCAGGGTGATAAAAACATTCTACATCTTGACTGCAATGATGCCAATACAGTCATATCCACTGTCAAAACTCACCACTGCACATTTAGCACTTGTGTATTTTATATGTATTTCGATGTTAAAAATAAAGGGGCAAAAGGTACAAAAAGCCTAAGAATATGAGATTGAAGTCTTGTGGAAGAACTTCCCATTACAGACTCAGTTTCTTTAAATGTTCTTACATTATTCAGATGGTTTCTATTTCTTCTTGAGTATATTCAGTGGCTTACAGCTTTCTAATGCACACTTCATCCACATTTTCAAATTTTATTGGAGTGTAGTACTCACTGTACTGTTCTTATCTTTTAAATCTACAACATACAGTTCTGTTCCTAATATGACCTCTTTATATCTTTTTTTTGTCCTGATAAAAATAACACCTAAGGCTTATTTAGTACTTTCTATTTCCCATGCAGTGTTTTAAGTGACAGAGATATTTTTAGATCAACAAGCAAAAACAATCGCTACATACGTAAGAGATGCTCAAAATGAAAAGAATAAAAATAAGATGAAAGAAAATCTGAGGGATATGAATACCATTATTAAAAAGCCTGGTATGGGGCAGCCCCAGTGGCGCAGTGGTTTAGAGCTGCCTTCAGCCCAGGGCCTGATCCTGGAGACCTGGGATCGAGTCCCCACATTGGGCTCCCTGCATGGAGCCTGCTTCTCCCTCTGCCTATGTCTCTGCCTCTCTCTCTCTGTGTCTCTCATGAATAAATAAATAAAATTTTTTAAAATTAAAAAATAAAATAAAAAGCCTGGTATACCTGTATTTTACCAAGCAAAGTATATTTCAAGGCAAAAACAAAATGCCATAATGTGATAAAAAAAGGATCCCTGAATCAGGATAAGCCCCATCTAACAAGTATGAATTTGTATATTCCAGTTTCCGGGAAAGAGGAAGTGAGGGAGGATGCTGGTATAATAATATAATCCCTTCCTCACCTCATCCTCCCTATCTGATGCAGGGCCCCAGGACCAGGGCTGCACCTGCAGGTGTCATAAGCAATAAATTCCACTTATGCCTTTAAATCCTAATGTCAGCATCCTTAAGGCCCTGATGGGATGAGTCACACCTTCATCCCATCTGGCAAAACCAAGATTGGCAGGGAGTATCGCTGGACTGCCTTGTGGTTGAGACAGCCCACTAATCTGTATCTCTATAACCCTACAATGAATGAAGGCACTGAGAGAGGTACTTGCAAGATGAGCACTGCTGCTGGCAATTTGGACTAGCACTGTGGTCAAACCGAACATCCCTTCCAAAGGTTGGAAAAGTTTGGGGAAAATAAGTGATAAGGAGAGAGAAGGAGGAATAATAACTAGGGTTTAAAAAATGAATAAATGGGTTATGCAATGAGGCAAATCCAAGATTACACAGATGCTTTGTGAGAGGCTCAGAGCAAAAGGTGTTATTGTCATCTAGCTTAATAACACCAGATGCCTGAAGGGCTGAAGCCATATGTTGCCAAGAGCACTTCTGCTTTTGTTACCTGACACAGTCAAATGGAAACCTGCAAACCTGGGTGGCATTGCTCTGGGAATGTGCTTTAGTCACACGATATGATGATGAACTAGATGGTTAACAGCTCAGTGGCACACTGGTAATACGCTAGTACCTTTCAGCTCTTATTTTTCAAGTTACGCCTACTGCCATACTGCAGTATGTTGTAACATTGGCCTGGCTGGCTGAGATTCAGTCATACTATGTAAACAGGTCTTATGATAATACTGATAATTAAATGTGTTAGGAGATTTGATTAAAGCCTCCTCAGGATCTAATAAAATGACCAGCCTGAGAAAGAAATAGATTTAGCTAATCATGAGCTAGTCTATGCTAAAGAGTTCGGCACAAATTTATCATACAGCAGAAACAGTAGCTTAAAGAGAGAAATAAGTAATTAATTAGTACAAAAATATGAAAATGCATGTAATGACCTTATAGGATGGGTAGCTGGTTAAATGATATATTCATTCTATTGCTGTGTAATATAAACGGTATACTAAATGTAGATGTCCAAACAAATGTGATCATTTTGCTATGAGAACACTTTGGGTTAAAGCCAGGGGTTGTCCTATGTCATGAAGAAGTAATCTTATCCAAGGTCTGGCCTTTGCTCAGCTACTGGGAGGTAGCTGAGGCCACTGGAATATCATTCCTGATATGCGTATCTTTTGCCTGGAGACTCAGACCACCAGACAGGCTAACAATGTAATTTATGATGTAATTTATTTGGGCCACATGGTATCAGTTTTACCTCCAGGAGGGATAGAAACTAATATTACTAATGTTTTCCAATCTCAGGGAAAGGTCAATCATGGAGGCAGTACATGATTGAGCCCCCCAAAAGTTCTGGAAACTAGGAAGAAAACTTATCAACCTACCACCACTTTTCTAGCCACACCATATGCCCATTACTAGAACATAAATAGCCATAAATACTGTTCTCTTACCCTCCTCACTTGTTTTGTTTCAGTTCTACATCCTACTTAATGAGTAACTCCAGTCCTTAAGGTGACGTCTCCCCGGTCATTTTGGTTTTCGGTAGCTCATTTTTGCAGATTACTAGATTCTTCAGGAAGAATTCACAGGATTGATATTCCCAAGCAAGTTAACGACATTTGTGAGTACTCTTTATACCTGGAAAAGTGACTGTGTTCCAGTTCTCTCTTCTGGGGTATCATAAATACTTACTGCATTTTTTACCTGTCATAAAGCTTTGTTGTTGAAAAGTCTAGTAATAAACTCATTTTCTTGCCCCTATAAGTCACTTGTTCTTTTTGTCTCCATAGGATTTTTTTCTTTAAAAAGATATTTTTAAAGGTCGATAATTATACTAGAATTTGTTTATGCTCCATCTCTGTGTTAGTTGTCATATATATTACATATTCACTCACTGAATATCTATCAAAACAAATTTCTTTAAACAATCAAGTATTTAAAGAACCTAAGGGGGCGCCTGGCTGGCTCAGTTGGTGGAACACAAGACTCTTGATCTTGGGGTTGTTTTTTTTTTTTTTTTTTTTTTTTAATTTTTATTTATTTATGATAGTTAGAGAGAGAGAGGCAGAGACACAGGCAGAGGGAGAAGCAGGCTCCATGCACTGGGAGCCCGACGTGGGATTCGATCCCGGGTCTCCAGGATCGCGCCCTGGGCCAAAGGCAGGCGCCAAACCGCTGCGCCACCCAGGGATCCCATTGATCTTGGGGTTGTATGATTGAGCCCCATATTGGGTGTAGAGATTACTCAAAAAATTTTTTTAAGAATTTAATCTTTAAAAAAAAATACAGAATTTAAGAGAAAAAAGTCTTATATACACTGAGATGTTTTATTTTGCCATTTATTATGTTCTTTCTTGAAAACCCTGAGAGACCTAACTCTGGGAAACAAACTAGGGGTGGTAGAAAGGGAGGTGGGTGAGGGGTGGGGGTGACTGGGTGACAGGCACTGAGGGGGGCACTTGATGGGATGAGCACTGGGTGTTATTCTATATGTTGGCAAATTGAACACCAATTGAACACCAATAAAAAATAAATTTATAAAAAAATTACAAATAGAAATATATTAATATAAAAAAAACCCCTTATTTCCTTCTGCTGACACTTCTCTTCATTCTGAAATGTCATTAGCATTTCTTGGAAGATTCTTGAGCAATAAATTCTCTTGGATTTCATGTATCTGGAAACATTCTCTTAACTTTATTCCTGAAGGAAATTTTCATTGGGTACAAAACTCTAGGTTGATAGTTTTCTTCCTTGCATAAGCATTTTGTTCAATTATCTTTTAGCCCCTGTGGTCTTGACAAGAAACCAGAGATCTTTCAGATTGTTTTTCCCCTGTATGTAAAATGTTATTTTCCTCTAGATGCTTTCAATACTGTTTCACTGACTTTTTCTCATAAGTCATCTTTCTGATACAGAAGCCATTCAGTGAATTTTTACTTGAGACACTGTTTTTTTATATTTTGAAGTTTTCATTTGGTCCTTTTTTTCTATTTCATTGCTGAGATTTTCTATCATCTCATTTCATTTCAAACGTGTTTTCCTTTGTTTCATGAAGTATGTTCAAAATAAGTACTTTTTTAAAGATTTTACCTGATAATTCTTGTAATTCAAAACTCAGTGACCTGGGTCATCCTGAGCTATCAGTCCACTTTTTTCTCGTAAGACAATCATAATTTCCTGAAGACTGAGTAATTTTGGGTTATGCTATGTACATTGTGATTCCCTGTCAAAAATCCCTAGGAAATCTTGTTTTAGTTTTACCAGGCAGCCAACCTGGCTAAGCTGAGATGCATACTCTAGTGAACTGTACAACACAATTGAACCTTGAACACAATATGCTAAGTGAAAGAAGCCAGTCAGAAGAGACCTGTTATACAATTTAATCTATGTTAAATGTCCAGAACACATAAATCTACAAAGAAAGAGAGACTCATGGTTCCTTAGGATTGAGAAAATAAGGGAACAGGGAGGTGAGAGCCTAAGGGTGCAGGGTTTCCATATGAAGTGATGAAAATGGTTTAAAATGGACTGAGATGATGGTTAAACATATCTCTACAGTGGGCACCTGGGTGGCTCAGTCAGTGAAGGATCTGTCTTTGGCTTAGGTGATGATCTCGTGGTCCTGCGGTCAAGCCTTGCAATGGACTCCCTGCTCAGCAGGGAGTGTATTTCTCCCTCTCCCTTGCCTCTGCCCCTCCCCCTGCTCATGCTCACTCTCTCTTGCTCTGTTCTCTTTCTTATATAAATAAAGCCTCTAAAAAGCCCTGTACATTTTAATTGACTGAATTGTATTGTAATGTGAATTACATCTCAATAAAGCTGTTAAAAAAGACTATTTACAATTAAATCTTAAAGCAATTTTTAATAAAGATCCCCTGAATAGGGCAGCCCCGGTGGCCCAGCGGTTTAGCGCCACCTTCAGCCCAGGCCGTGATCCTGGAGACCTGGGATCGAATCCCACGTCGGGCTTCCTGCATGGAGCCTGCTTCTGCCTCTGCCTGTGTCTCTGCCTCTCTGTCTCTCTCTCTCTCTCTCTGTGTCTCTCGTAAACAAATAATAATAATAAAAAGATCCCCTGAATATCACTGGCAAATAGTATAAAAAGGTAGAGATCACTTTTCTTCCTGTAGGTGAAAAAAGTTTGGAAAAAAATTAGTAACGTATCAATAATTACTTAATAATGTGAATTATCAAGGATTACATCTAATGCTACTACGAGTATAGCCAATAAAGAAGTTTGTGAGGCAGTCCTGGTGACTTGGAGGTTTAGCACCGCCTTCAGCCCAGGGTGTGATCCTAGAGACCCGGAATCAAGTCTCATGTTGGGCTCCCTGCACGGAGAACTCTTCCTCTCTCTCTCTCTCTCTCTCTCTCTCTAATAAATAATAATAAAAAATGAAGTTCGTGACTTTTAGATCATTTTTTAAAACTGAAGGGTTTAAAATGAAAAGATAATTCTTTTTTTTTTTTTTTTAAAGGCAGGGGAGGAAGGGCAAAGGGAGAGAAGACAATGAGAATCTCAAGCAGCCTCCACACAGTGCAGAACCCCACCTGGGGCTCAATCTCATGACTCTGAGATCACAACCTGAGCCAGAATCAAGAGTCTAATGCTTAACCAACTGAGCCACCCAGGCACCCCAAGAAAATTCTCCATTTTTAAAAAAAGATTTATTAATTTTAGAAAGAGAGAGACCATGCACATGCATGTGAGCAGGGGTAGGGAGAAAGGGAAAGGGTGAGAGAATCTTTGAGCACACTCACACTGAGCATGGAGCCCAATGCACGGCTCAAACTCAGGATCTATGATCATGCATGACCTGAGCTGAAATCAAGAGTCAGACGCTCAACCAATTGAGCCACCTATGCACCCCAAGAATTCTCCATCTTAAAAATTGGTTTCACACTCTACCATTACCCAAATATATGAATATCTATTTCCACTAAGAACTATAAAATGACAGGTGATACAAAATAAAGAAAGGCCCTTCTATCTGTACATTATATACACATATCTAATTCTCTCTAGTCAACAAGTTTAAAGCATTAAATATTTTATATCATCACTAATCTCTGTGACAAAACATCAATGCCAATCATAGATGACCTTCCCTTCTCTACCAAAGAAGTTTCTAATAATGTGGTTCTAGTTTGGAGACCATATGAGTACCACTCTTAAAATGGTGATATCGTAAAACCTACACAAGAAACAGAAATCAAGGTAAGGGGCAGCCCCGGTGGCGCAGTGGTTTAGCGCCGCCTGCAGCCTGGGGTGTGATCCTGGAGACCTGGGATCGAGTCCCACATCAGGCTCCCTGCATGGTGCCTGCTTCTCCCTCTGCCTGTGTCTCTGCCTCTCTCTCTAGCTGTGTCTCTATGAATAAATAAATAAAATCTTAAAAAAAAAAGAAATCAAGGTAAGATCCTGGCTACTGAATACACAATATTGGCTGGTAATATTTTGGTACCAGAATCAACTTTCTGATTATCTATATAGTATTTAAAAACACCACAAACATCTTCCTCTTTCCACTTGTATCATCTAAAACTATGTGACAGGATAATCAAACACAACATTCTAATCAGATCAAGCTTATTTTTTTGTTGTTCTAGTAGGATTTTGTGTCTTTCATTATTACTAGCATGCTTGAAGCTGCAGCTGACAATTTAAATAACATGTCTATTGCTGAGTTTAATTAACATATTTAGAAATAAGTTGGGCTTTTTTTTTTCAACCTACAATTAGGACTTAATTAGGACTTGCTTTACTATAACCCAACATTTGACATGTACTTAATCAGAGTCAGATATATGTCACATGATACTGTTTAGTTGCTACAAATAAATTTTGCATTTAAGAAAATAAATGGGGCAGCCCGGGTGGCTCAGCGGTTTAGTGCCGCCTTCAGCCCAGGGCTGGATCCTGGAGACCCAGGATCAAGTCCACATCGGGCTCCCTGCATGGAGCCTGCTTCTCCCTCTGCCTGTGTCTCTGCCTCTCTCTCTCCCTGTCTGTCTGTCATGAATAAATAAAATTTAAAAAAAAATAAATGATTGAAAAGAAAGGACACACTCTTAAAATACAAACTGCTTATTCAGCAAATCAAAGATGAAAACGTTGGCATTCAGACTTTAAGTTGAAAATTAAAGTGCGTATACAGCAAGTCTCAAATCTGAGTTGATAGATTGAAAATAAGGTATTTAGTGACCACCCAAAACAGCCATTTTGTTAAAAGCATTAAAAAAAATATGGACATGTCTTTACAAAAATGTTTTTACACTGTGTTTTCTAAGTATTCAAATGATATCTTTAACATTAAAATAAGGATATAATTTTATTTCTGAACCTTAATGGTCATTGTATATCTTGTTTACCTTGGCCCTCCTTCCTCCAATCAGCTATTAAAATCTGCTTTTTCCCCCAGAGGTCCTCCTGATCTACTTGTTCATGACATTATTTACTCTTTAATTCTACCTCTCCACAGTGGCTAGGTATATAACTCTTACTGCTTTTTTTTTTTTTAACCTGTTTTTTGCTGTCATTCAATTTGCTCTCTATTATTATAGTTAAGCTCATCTCAAAGTAATTTCTCAAGATGAGGACAGAATTCCTCACCCAAGAAAGTAGGCAGCATACTGGAAAAACAGGACTGCTTGAACACTACTTTCACAATGAATGAATTTACAAAATTAAAAATCTGTCCAACTTGGGCACAGCTATGAAGTAGAAATATTTCTTAAACTTAGTCTTTTCTCAAAAGACAATAAATTGAATGTAAAGAGCATATTACTTACATAAAAGTATATTACTCACAGAAACAGCCGCCCCCCCTGCCATTCCCAACACCCAGGACACTAGTATCCACAAAAAAGGACATTAAATGTTGGCTTGAAATGCATCAGCTAAGATTAATGTAATTAAACATAAAGGGAAAATTGATTCACTTTTATTTTCCATTTAACCCCTTATGTACACTCTCATTATTTCCTCCTAATGTTCCTTCTCAGTGTGCTTTGTTGGCCACTCTTACTGTACCCAATCTTGAAATACTGAAATTCCTCAGGGCTCAGTCCTGGATCTTCTTTACTACTGACCGTTCCACTAAGTGGTCTCAGCTCACCTTGTGATCTGCATGTCATCTATCTGCCACTGACATCCAGGCACCTGGATTACAGGCCCCAGCCTTATAGATGGTAAGAAAATGCAGGCCAGTAGCTAAGCAAATTGGCATCCTTAAGGAATTCACCAAAATTTATGCAAATTGCAGGTGTGGTATGATGGAAAGTTTCTTGGGCTTGGTTTTCAGACTTTAGAAAAGAAAGTAATAGAGGTATTTTTTCCTTAAAACTTTTTCATTTTGGAGCAGCCCCGGTGGCCCAGCGGTTTAGCGCTGCCTTCAGCCCAGGGCCTGATCCTGGAGACCCGGGATGGAGTCCCACCTCAGGCTCCCTGCATGAAGCCTGCTTCTCCCTCTGCCTGTGTCCCTGCCTCTCTCTGTGTGCCATGAATAAATAAAATCTTAAAAAAAAAAAAAAAAAAAAACTTTCTCATTTTGAAATGATGAAGGATTCAGGAAATTGCATAATGCCCTTTGGGTCCACCCAGGTTGCTGTGTGTTATTAGTACTGCATTCCTTTCTCCTGACAGTAGCAATCCCTTGTATGCATATAGCAGTTGCAGCAGAGGTGTCCAACCTGCTGCCCACAGACAGACTTGCAGGCTGCTTCCCGTATTTTGCTATTACAAATAAAGCTGCCACGAACAGGTTCGGGTTTTCAGGTACATACAGGTTTTTCTGTGAATATAAGTTTTAATTTTTCTGGGATAAATGTCTACCAATGTAATTGCTGTGTCACATGGTAAGTTTTATTTATTTATTTATTCTTTCATTCATTCATTTTTACACTTTCAAAACTTTCCAGATCAGCCAAATCATTTTACATACTTACCAGCAATGTGTGAGGGCTCTACTTTTTCCACATCCTCACTGGCATTTAGTATTATCACTATTTTTAATTTTAGCAGTACTAAGGTCTTCTCACTGATAACTCATTGTAGTTTTAATTTGCATTTTTCTAATGTCTAATGATGCTGAACAGCTTTTTATGTGCTTAGTTGCCACTCATCTCTTGGGTAAAATGTCTCTTCCTGTCTTTTGTTCATCCTATAATTGGATTGTTTGAGGTCTTTTGGTTATGTTGAGAGTTCTTTATATATTCTAGATATAAGGTCTCTGTCATACATATGATTTGTAAATATTTTCTCCCATTTTGTAGCTTGCCTTTTCATCCTCTTACCAGGGCCTTATTAAGTGTACATGTCTTTAATTTTGATAAAGTCCACTTCACTAATTTTTGGTGTCCTATCTAAGAACTCTTCACTAAGGAGGAAGATGAAACCCTAAGTCCAGAAGGTGCCCTCTGATGTTTTCTTCTGGCAGTTTTACACTTCTATGTTGTGTATTTAAATCCATGATCCATTCTGAATTATTTTTTCTAAATCTGTGTGAGGTTTAAGGAGATTTACTTTTTGTCTATTATTCTAGCACCATTTCCCAAAGATTATCCTTCCCTCCACTGAGATGCTTGTACACTTCTGTCAAAATCAGCTGGTAGTATATATGTTCTTCTGCCTGGGTTCTCTATTCTACCTTGTGATCTATGATTTTATTCCTCCACCAATACACAATGTCTTGCCTTAGGTAGCAATATGATAAGTCTTAATATCAGGTAGTTATTCTACCTACTTTCTTCTTCTGTTCCAAAACCATTTTAGCTACTGTAGTTTCACTGCTCTTCCATATAAACTTTGCAGTAAGTTTGTTTTTATCTTTAAAAAAGATCTTTACTCCTCTAAATAAAATATCTATATGAGCTGTCATACATGTTGAAAATGAGATGTATTAATGTGTAGGTAGGTACAGCTGTTCAGGGACAAGCCAGTAGCCTGAGGCCTGGAAGCAGCTGCAAATAGAAGAGCAGGAGCTAGAATCATTAAGGATGGTTAGCTCAACACTAATACTTTCACCTGGATTGGAAAAAAAGCAAAACTTTGCTGCAATTTTGATAGGGATTGCATCAAACCTGCAGTTCTTTGGGGAGAACTGACACCTTTAATCTGTAAAGATTTCACATCCATTAGGCACTCTACCAACAAGTGCTCCAACACTCTATTTCTTCCCTCCTCGACCCCACTGCGCCCTTGCCCTGCCTCCAGTGAAAGGGGAGAAGCTGATGGGGTATGCCTCAGAAAGTTAAAGTAATAGCGCCATAAACGTTCACCTTTATAGCACACAACATTCCCTGATTTCTCAACACAATGACAAGGAAATGGTCTGTGTGCCAGACAGCAGCTAGTCATTAACACTTTAATAAACACCATCTTTTCATCTTTACAGGAAGTTTTTTGGTTTTGTTTGTTTGTTTGTTTGTTTTTAGAAAAAGTTCTAAGTTGCTGTAATCTCAATGATAAATCATTTGAAATCTAAATTTAAAAAGCTTCTGGAGGAGCAAGCACAGTAAATAAGTCTCCTGGCACCTCGTTTAGTGCTTCTTCACTGCAATATCATTACTAGAAAACATTTTTACTTTATTGGGTCCTTGTGTAGATCAATTTTTACAGCTATTCGGAGTCAATCTCTTTAATTTGTATTTCCATGTTCCCATTCGTATCTTTTTCATCTCACATTAAGATCTCTTTTGAAAACAGGTTATAGGATGCTTTACATTGGTTTAATTTCAAAGGAAGTTGCAAATGTTCTTGACTGAAATAGGACAATGTGCTGAACACTTGGAAGCTGTGCACATACGACTGATTACTCCTATCATTCACTACTTTCCACTGCTCATTTCTCTCTCAATAAAAGCATGCATAAGTGAAAACAAAATTCTCGTATGAAAACGTTTGTGCTATTAGAAGACCAATTACATATTTTATGTCTGGAAATAAATTTATTTTAAAAGGACACATAGGGAAAAATGTATTTCCTTCCCTGAACAGAGTCAGTCTCCACTATTCCCTTTTTGTATTCTCTAATTCCATATGCTTGAAGTTCAAAATTATAAAACATTCTGAAATTTGGAAAAACATGAAAACTCTGATGTGCAATTTACTGTAAAACCAACTAACTTAACACACAGTTTGAGTTAAATACTTCATTCCCTAAGGTTATTGGTAGTTTGATGGTTACAAAGATACCAAGTGTACAGCACAGTATTTAAGTATTTCCACAATAGGGACTGAAATTGCTCTTCCTCAACTCAACTCAAGCACTCTTCTCCAGCAGAAGCACCTACCAACCCTCCTCCAGACGTGCCCTTTGCCTATGACCTTCTCCCCTCCATCCTTTCTCTAGAATACCTTCTTCTCTGCCTACAAAAAGCTTCCTCATTCGACAAAGTCCCACCAAGAAAGCATTCTCTTATGCGCAATATGATGTTATGTCAAAGCATATTCTGGCATCAGCCTGACGTAGATTTTAATCTAAGCTATGCTAATTATGGACCCATGTCTCTGAATCTGGGCTTCCTCATCTACAGAATGGAGCCACAGCTATTTTAGATGACACCCAAATTACCTAATTACTGTTAGAATTAGAATAATATAGATAAAGTCCATAACACACACTTAGTTAATAACCATTGGAAATCATCATTAGAATTAAGCTTATTACTTGTTTCTCTGAGTTCATTGTAATTTGCTTGTATAATTCTATTAGTAGTTGTTCACAATCTGGGCTCACTCCATCTCTTATACTTTTGCCCTAATTGATTATTTAACTTCTACTACTTTAGTTTATACTTGTGTCTTGTGTTTTGTGTCCCCAAACAGGCTGGAAGCTTCTTATAAGTCAGGAGTATATGCTATACTTACTTAAAATTGTACGTAATTTAGCACAGAGCTATTTATAAAAGAAGACTCAATGAATATTTCCTCAGTAAAGCATCTGCTGAAATAGTCTTTCAAAAGGGAATCACATTTTATTCTTTTAATTAACTTTTTTATTGGAGTTCAATTTGCCAACACATATTATAACACCCAGTGCTCATCCCGCCAAGTGCCCCCCTCAGTGCTCATCACCCAGTCACTCCAACCCCCCACCAACCTCCCCTTCCACTACCCCTTGTTTATTTCCCAATTAGGTGTTTCTCATGTTTTGTCACCCTCACTGATATTTTCACTCATTTTTTCTCCTTTCCCTTTATTCCCTTTCACTAATTTTATATTCCCTAAATGAATGAGACCATATAATATTTGTCCTTTTCCGATTGACTTATACCACTCAGCATAATAACCTCCAGCTTCATCCATGTCGAAGCAAATGGTGGGTATTTGTCGTTTCTAACGGCTGAGTAATATTCCATTGTATACATATACCCCATCTTCTTTATCCATTCATCTTTCGATGGACACTGAGGCTCCTTCCACAGTTTGGCTATTGTGGAATTGCTGCTATAAACATCAGGGTGCAGCTGTCCCGGCGTTTCACTGCATCTGTATCTTTGGGGTAAATCCCCAGCAGTGCAATTAACTCTTTGAGGAACCTCCACACAGTTTTCCAGAGTGGCTGCACCAGTTCACATTCCCACCAACAGTGTAAGAGGGTTCCCTTTTCTCCGCATCCTCTCCAACATTTGTTGTTTCCTGTCTTGTTAATTTTCACCATTCTCACTGGTGTGAGGTGGTATCTCATTGTGGTTTTGATTTGTATTTCCCTGATGGCCAGTGATGCGGAGCATTTTCTCATGTGCTTGTTAGCCATGTCTATGTCTTCTTCTGTGAGATTTCTGTTCATGTCTTTTGCCCATTTCATGATTGCATTGTTTCTTTGCTGTTGAGTTTAATAAGTTCTTTATAGATCTTGGATACTAGCCCTTTATCTGATACGTCATTTGCAAATATCTTCTCCCATTCTGTAGGCTTTTAGTTTTGTTGACTGTTTCTTTTGCTGTGCAAAGCTTTTTATCTTGATGAAGTCCCGATAATTCATTTTTGCCTTTGTTTCCCTTGCCTTCATGGATGTATCTTGCAAGAAGTTGCTGTGGCCAAGTTCAAAAAGGGTGTTGCCTGTGTTCTCCTCTAGGATTTTGATGGAATCTTGTCTCACATTTAGATCTTTCATCCATTTTGAGTTTATCTTTGTGTATGGTGTAAGAGAATGGTCTAGTTTCATTCTTCTGCATGTGGATGTCCAATTTTCCCAGCACCATTTATTGAAGAGACTGTCTTTTTTCCAGTGGATAGTCTTTCCTGCTTTGTCGAATATTAGTTGACCATAAAGTTAAGGGTCCACTTCTGGATTCTCTATTCTGTTCCATTGATCTATGGGTCTGTTTTTGTGCCAGTACCACACTGTCTTGATGACCACAGCTTTGTAGTACAACCTGAAATCTGGCATTGTGATGCCCCCAGCTATGGTTTTCTTTTTTAAAATTCCCCTGGCTATTCAGGGTCTTCTCTGATTTCACACAAATCTTAAGATTATTTGTTCCAACTCTCTGAAGAAAGTCCATGGTATTTCAATAGGGATTGCATTAAATGTGTAAATTGCCCTGGGTAACATTGATATTTTCACAATATTAATTCTTCCAATCCATGAGCATGGAATATTTTTCCATCTCTTTGTGTCTTCCTCAATTTCTTTCAGAAGTGCTCTGTAGTTTTCAGGGTATAGATCCTTTACCTCTTTGGTTAGGTTTATTCCTAGGTATCTTATGCTTTTTCAGTGCAATTGTAAATGGGATTGACTCCTTAATTTTTCCTTCTTCAGTCTCATTGTTAGTGTATAGAAATGTCACTGATTTCTGGGCATTGATTTTGTATCCTGCCACACTGCCGAACTGCTGTGTGAGTTCTAGCAATCTTGGGGTGGAGTCTTTCGGGTTTTCTACGTACAGTATCATGTCATCTGCAGACAGAGTTTGACTTCTTCTTTGCCAATTTGAATGCTTTTTATTTCTTTTTGTTGCCTGATTGCTGAGGCTAGGACTTCTAGTACTATGTTGAATAGCAGTGGTGAGTGGACATCCCTGTCGTGTTCCTGATCTTAGGGGAAAGGTTCCCAGTGTTTCCCCATTGAGAATAATATTTGCTGTGGGCTTTTCGTAGATGACTTTTAAGATGCTGAAGAATGTTCCCTCTATCCCTACACTCTGAAGAGTTTTGATCAGGAATGGATGCTGTATTTTGTCAAATGCTTTCTCTGCATCTATTGAGAGGATCATATGGTTCTTGTTTTTTCCCTTGCTGATATGATCAATCACATTGATTGCTTTACGAGTGTTGAACCAGCCTTGCATCCTGGGGATAAATCCCACTTGGTCATGGTGAATAATCTTCTTAATGTAATGTTGGATCCTATTGGCTATATCTTGGTGAGAATTTTGGCATCCGTGTTCATCAGGGATATTGGTCTATAATTTTCCTTTTTGGTGGGGTCTTTGTCTGTTTTTGGAATTAAGGTGATGCTGGCCTCATAGAACGAGTTTGGAAGTACTCCATCTCTTTCTATCTTTCCGAACAGCTTTTGTAGAATAGGTATGGTTTCTTCTTTAAACGTTTGATAGAGGGAATCACATTCTAAGAAGTGCATTGATCCACCTGAGCAAGTCCACTGAGAAGTAAAGGTGGGGGGAGACAAGGAAGGAGGATGAGGAGGTATGGAAATGGGCACAAGGTGAGGGCACACATATGTATGTGAGATAGTGGGAGAGAGAAGGTGTACATAAATTTTGGTAACAGAGAAACTAGATACCTAGATGTTTATCCTAAAGAAAAAATGACTTTTTTTAAAAGATTATTTATTTATTTATAGAGACACAGAGAGAGAATGAGAGGCAGAGACACAGGCAGAAGGAGAAGCAGGTTCCGTGCAGGGAGCCTGACGTGGTACTCTATCCAGGGTCTCCAGGATCACACCTCGGGCTGCAGGCGGCGCCAAACCACTGCGCCACCGGGGCTGCCCGAAGAAATGACTTCTGAAGGCATATTAACATAAATTAGACTATTATATATGGTTCTGAAGGCAAAACTGGTACCAATGATAAGGCAAATAAGTTCAGCTTAATATAAAGTAAAATTCTATAACATTATAGCTGTCCAACAATGGGATACATAGGACTCACTTAACACTAAGTACCTTGCAAAATTATTGGTATTTAAGCAGATCTCGGGGTTAAAATGGCTTTCCAAAGTCAACATCAGAAAGATAGTTGTCATCTAAAATGCCGTGTTGAGAAGAATTGTAAGACTGCATATACAGTTGGTACGAAAGGGTCCTGTCATCAGTTAAGAGTACTTGTCACAGCCTGGTAGAAATACCTCATATTTACTATCTCCCATTTAGACAAATTATTTTCCAAAGTAACCATTCCCTATTGAGAATTTAGATATGAACAAGAGAAAGTTTCACTGAACTCACTGAGTCTAAGACTAACATTCTTTAAAAAAAAAAAGGGGGGGGATCCCTGGGTGGCGCAGCGGTTTGGCGCCTGCCTTTGGACCAGGGCACGATCCTGGAGGCCCGGGATCGAATCCCACGTCAGGCTCCTGGTGCATGGAGCCTGCATGGAGCCTGCTTCTCCTTCTGCCTATGTCTCTGCCTCTCTCTCTCTCTCTGTGACTATCATAAATAAATAAAAATTAAAAAAAAAAAGATTTTATTTATCCATCCATGAGAGAGAGAGAGAGAGAGGCAGAGAGGCAGAGACACAGGCAGAGGGAGAAGCAGGCTCTATGCAGGGAGCTGGACGTGGGACTCGATCTCGGGTGTCCAGGATCACACCCGTGGCCAAAGGCGGTGCTAAACTGCTGAGCCACCCGGGCTGTCCAAGACTAACATTCTTTAAATGTTCAATAATGATACTTTTAAATGACAGTCATCAACTAGGATCTTGGGTTACTGTAACAAAAGCACTTTAGTTTCTCATTCTATAATTGGTCTTAAGACTATAATATTATTTTAAGAACTGTACTGTATTTTATAATTTTCATGTCATGTTTTTATTCTAAAAAAAATTGTGACTATTAGATATCAACAGAGAAACACATATGAATATGCAAGAGCCAAACTGAGATCTCATAAACACAAAATTTTTAATCAAAATATTCTCCCTTTAAAAAAAAAATTCTCCCTTTAATAATGTCCTAGAAGTTCATTACTAAATAAATCAACCCACATCTTTAAAAAAAAAGACACCCACATCATAAAAGAAAAACAAAATCAACACTAAAACAGAAATTTTCTCTTCTATCCATGCTCCTGTCCTGTGCATTACCCACAACTTCAAAGGAACAGTCGCTGCTGTGTTTACTGAGCAGAAGTACTCAAAGTGTGGTGGCCACAGCAATGGTGGCAGCAGCACCTAGGAACATGTCAGAAATGCCAATTCCCCAGCCCCTCCAACCTACAGACTCAGAAGCCCTGGAGCTGACTCAACAAAGTGAGTTCCTTCCCTCTAATGTGGCAGGCCCTTCACCAGCTTCTCCTCAGCGCCTCTTCATTCTTTCTCACATTTTGCACAACTCAGTTTCTCATTTGAATGATTAATTCACAAGTAACTCTGTGATGGTTTCTTACTTTTTTTTAAAATATGAGTCTGCGTTTTAAACTATCCAATACTTTTAAAAAATTTTTATTACACATAAATTATTATAAGCTGTTAACATTAGAAAGAGATTTTTAGCCTGTGTCAACAGGTATAAGAATAACCCGGTATTGGGAGAAAGGAGAACCCTCGTGCACTGTTGGTGGGAATGCAAGCTGGTACAGCCACTCTGGAAAACTGTATGGAGGTTCATCAAAAAGTTAAAAATACAAGTACCCTATGATCCAGTAATGGCACTACTGAGTATTTACCCAAAGAATACAAAAACACTAATTCAAAGGGATACATGCACCCCTAAGGTTTACTGCAGCATTATCTACAATAGCCAAACTATGGAAGTAGCCCCAGCGTCCACTGATAGATGAATGACTAAAGAAGATGTGGTTATGTATATAGATACATATATACACACACAATGGAATATTACTCATAAAAAATGAAATCTTACCATTTGACAAAGAGGGAGCTAGAGTATTATGCTAAGTGAAATAAGTCAGAGAAAGACAAATATCATAATTTCACTTATAGGTGGAATTTAAGAAACAAAATAAATGACCAAAGGGGAAAAAAAGAGAGAGAAGCAAACCAATAAACTGACTCTGAACTCCAGAGAACACACTGATGGGTCAGCAGAGAGGAGGTAAGTGGGGGGATGAGGTAAACAGGTGATAGGGATTAAGGAATGCACCTGTCATGATGAACACTGGGTGTTGTGTGGAAGTGTTGAATCTCTACACTGTATTCCTGGATTATACTATATGTTAACTAACTAGAATTTAAATAAAAACTTTAAAAAAATAATGCTGAATAAAAAAATCATTTTGTAAATAGGCCCACTTTTTTCTTTTCATTCCATCTTAAGCTGTATACAATCAAACACACATTTGTAGGAAGACTTTAAGTAAATCATTGTACCTGTCAAATAGTTTACAAAGACAAAATTATCCCATGGCCATCAAGAGTACAGTTTCCAACAGAAGTGTCTCCGTGACATTCACACAACCCACTCTTGCATGGCATCTTACCTATGCACATAGTGCAGCTGATGAACAGAATCGATTGCAATCACCATCTCGGCCAAGTAAAATCGAGCCATATCTTCAGGCAATCGATCTTCAAATTTGCTGAGCAGAGTAAGCAAATCCCCACCAACATAATAATCCATGACCAAGTACTGGGAATGAAAAAAGAAAAAGTACTCAATACATAATACGGGTGAAAAACTAATATATGTAATGTAATTCAAGGTCAAATAGCACTGGGTCAGATACTTTTGTTGCTAATTACAAGAAACTACATAAGACAATTAGTACAAGGTTTGTAAATTTCAGGAAGCAGTAAAATAAAATTTAAAAACCTGAAGCAGGGAACAACACACCCTTGTTTTGTTGTATTTCACAAAGTAACAACATGGAAAACATCATCATCACCACCTATAATAGTACATCACAGTTTGACCAACATTTCATAGAGGAAACATGAATTCTCCAAAAATGATTAAAATAACTCAGAATATAAGACAGTCCTTTACTATGCTGAGCAAATTCATTTTCATCATCACTACATTTTCCTTTATTTCCTGTTGGACTGCTAACAACTTTATCAAACCAGCACCTGGACCAGTACTTGGAAAGCACTAATATATAGAATATAATAATTTCCATCATATGCATATTTCTCTTTTCACTCCTGACAGTACAGAAATAGAAGAATGGACTTTTCTTAGGTATGTATAAATAGAAGTAAACTAATTTTAGAGTTTACAGTCTGTAGAGATACAGACTCTCATGAGTCTATTTGTAGGATACTGTGATTTATAATAAATAAATATATTGCATATATTAATATAGCTATATCGTATATAGTATATTAATGTAATTATTATATATTATATTATATTTTATTATATTATTATATTATATTTATTATATATATTTTGGCAGCACTCCTAAAAACCATTAGAATCTCCTAAGTAGGGGTACCTGGGTGGTTCAGTCATGATCCTGTGGTGCTGGGATAGAGCCCGTGTCAGGCTTCCTACTCAGTGAAGAGTCCGCTTCTCCCTCTCCCTCAGCCCTGTTCCCCTCCTCCTCTGCCTGTCCCCGCTCTGTCCCTCTCCCAGCTCGTGCTCTCTCTCAAATAAATTAAGTCCTTAAAAAAAAGATCTCCTAAGCGATAAGATAAAGGTAGCTTTTGTTACTTATAACAAACCCCTTTTCAACCACACTTGTGACTTCTGGAAAGCCCTTAGGTAGCCTAAGGATGGGGGCTGGTTGCCAAGGGAATCAACCAAGATTAGAAGGTTGGAAATTTCTAGGGAAGGCCTGGAGGCTGAATTAATCAACATCCAATGACTTGATCAATTATGCCTATCTAATGAAGCCTTCATAAAAACCCAAAAGGATAGGGTGTGGAGAGCTTCTGGCTTGGAAAACAAATGGCGGCGGTGCGGGAAGAATGGTGCACTTCTGCAGAGGCTTCATGCCTCTTCCATCATATCTTGCCCTGTGCACCTCCTTCATGGAGCTGTTCCTGAGGCAGGGGAGCAGCTCTAGAGAATCAAACATGTCTGAGGAGCAGGGAATCTCCAATCTTTCATCTGTGAGTCAGAAGCACAGATAATAACCTGAACGTGTAACTGGGGGTGGGGGGAGTGAGGAGGGGGTTTTGTAGGACTTGAACACTTAGTCTAGGATCTGATGTTGTCTCCAGGGAGACAGTGTCAGAACGGAGTTAAACTGTAGGACACTCTGCTGGTGTCGCAGAATTTCCTGATGAGTTGAAAACCCACACATCTAATGTCAGAAGTGAAGTAGTATTGAGGGAGTACCATGTGTGTGTTTGCCAAAAAAGAAAGACAAGTTGGAGGCACTAAAATGTTCACAGGGATTAGCTCTGGGTTGTTAGATTATCCCTGGTATCATAGCTTTTTGGTATTGTTCTAGATTGCTTTATATGCAATGCATGCATCTCATATGAGTGTGCATATTATATTACACACATATTTTTTTAAATGAGTGAAAATGAGAGGCAATGGAAGAAGACCTTTGTAGTCAGAGACACCTGTATTCAAATTCTGACACTGGGTTATAAGTGACTTTTGAAAAATTACTTAATTTCTTTGACACTTTATTTTCTTATCTTTTTTATCTATAATAATAATGCCTTCTTCAAAGTACAGCACTCAGCGTGAAGGATAGTAAATAGAAGATATTTAAATGTCACTTATAACACCTTGAAGTTAAAATTATTTTATTACCAAATGAAGATATTACTTCAGTGATATCATCAGGTTAACATTTAAGATTTAGATTCTTGAGAAAATTCATATTCTTATTACTATACATTATAATTATAAGCATGGGTAATTTTTGTTAAATAAAAGAAACTAATTTCATTTTTTGAATCCTTGAAAATTAGAAGAACAATGTATTTCAAATCCTGGTCTATGGTTGACTTGCTCTATTTACTAGGCCTCATGTTTAAGAGATTCCATCACAAAGATTAGAACTAATCTAATGTAATGAAACTGTGTTAGCATAAATATGTTGCGAGATGTGGCAATGGTTGCGGAGAAGAAATCCACATGTACTACTTTAAAGTACTCTGAATAGAAGAGCAAACACAAAAACTTTCCAAATAAAGATGTCTGCTATTAAAACTGAAATCGATTATTTACATATAAAAAGTCATAAATAACATAACTCACTCTTTCAAAAAACAGTCCTTAGGTGCAAATCAGGATTTTTTTTTGTACTAAACATGCAGGAAAAACCCAGAGGATAAAAAGACAAAAGGCTCCTTGCATCAAAAGCTTTCCTGTCTTGACGCGTACAATAGCTACTCCTGCCACCCCAGGCTCCTGAGGTCTAAGTACGACCGTCCACCAGAAAACTGCTACAAAACATTCATCTCAACATTTCTGCTACCGATGGTCACACTCAAAACTGTGTCATTGTCTATCACCTACTTTCTTTTTTTTTTTTTAAGATCTTATTTATTTACTCATGAGAGACACACAGAGAGAGGCTGAGACACATGCGGAGGGAGAAGCAGGCCCCATGCAGAGAGCCTGACGTGGGACTCGATCCCAGGTCTCCAGGATCACGCCCTGGGCCGAAGGCAGCGCTAAACCGCTGAGCCACCCAGGTGTTCCTATCACCTGCTTTCATCCATAATCTGCTTCATGCTTCCTCTTTACAAACCCTGAGCCCCTGGATCCGTTCCCTTCCAGCCTCTCCATGTGCCTTACTGAACCTCCTCTCCAGTAAACAAATCTCCTGAGATAGCATAAAAAATTATAAATACATAATTATTCTGTTTTCCTTTGCTGCTGCTGCTAAACAGAGTTCCAGCTCTGTCTGCTCATATTCTTTCCTTACCTTGCCCTCAGCGGAAATTAGCTGTTCCTAGAACAGAATTCAGCAACTAGAGAAAGCAACAAGCAGAAAATACAGAAGAAAATTCTCAAAGAAAAGTGATGATTTGAAAATTAACTACACTTGTAATTGGGTTTTGGTGTTAGAGAGATAAGATGCATCAGAAACGGCATAAAAATAAAAACCCCACAGGGGAAAAAAGCTTTTTCTCCATGACATTTCCCAGCAAGTATCTCTAAGAGCTATGAGCCATTCTTTTATTTTCTCCTTTGTTCAGAACAACATCCAACTAAATCACCATGGTCATGTTGGGTCTACTTCCTACTAAATCTCCATGGAGTCCATCTAACCCTACCCAAAACCCCAATCCTGATCCAGGCCCCTGGCCTTGCTTGACCTTATTACTAATACAAGTTTAAGGGCAAAGTAAAGAACTTGCCACATTATATTTTATTCTAGATGTAACTTTCTTGGGAATGGAAGATAGAATACAAAACAAACAGGGAACAAAGCGGCTCATTAATTCCACAGATATGGAGTACCCACTATGTACTAACATCACGCTATGATTAGAGGAGCTACAATGAGTAAGATGTGGCTCCTGCCTTGATGGAATTTACCAGCTAATGGAGAAGAAAACACAAATCATTGGGCAACTTCAGTGTAACATAAATACCATGACAGAAATAAGCAGAGGGTGCTGCTGTAAGGTCTAAAAGGAAAAGAACTTAACCTTTGAATCACGTTCATTCATTCATTCATCTAAAATAAAATTTCTTTTTGTACAAGGTGTGAAAATTATTCTCTTATTTATGGAGAGTCAATTATCTAAAATAAGTATCCACTCTTTTGGATATCCATTTTTTGGGAAAAATATCCATTTTTTCCAATTCAACTGAAATACTCCCTTATCCTAATTTAAGATCCAAAATATACTTGGATCTGCTCTTGGACACTCTATTCTGCTACGGTTACACTCAGTGATTAGTCAGTAAAATGTAATACCTGGTACAACAACCTCCTACTCATAAACCATCTTTGAAATAGTACCCAATATGGGTAAGATGCCTTTAAACAAGTTTAAGAAAAATACAGACTGAGAGGTAACGTTCATACGCTATGTCAAGGAGAGGATAATCGTAACATAAAGAGCTCCCACCAAGGATTAAGAGGGCAAGCAATAAAAAAAAAACCTAGGCTGAAGCTATTAACAGTTAATTCACCTAAGGGAAAACACAATAAGCCAATCAATACATGGTCAAAACCAAAGCAACAATGAGATACCACTCTATACCAATCAGATTAGCAAAGAGACCATTCCTATGTTGGGAACAGTGAGTTGAAACTGCTTTCTTGGGTATGACGACTTACTGCAACTGCTCAGCAAAGTGACTTCATAGTATCTACTGAAATTTAAAAGGCACATAACCCCTGGACCTAGCATTCCACTTTTAGGAATATAGTCAATTAAAATAAAAACTCCAATGTGTAGGGCATGTGGGCTCATATATTTACTGCACAGCACTCTGAATAACTGCAACAAATCAGAAACAATATGAATAGAGTCCAACAAGGAAACTATTAAATGTGTCCATCCAACATCCAACTGAATACTGTACAGCCACCAAAAGGAATAATTAAATAAATATGCCCATGAGCTCTTTGAAGGACACCAGTGACCTGCAGAATAATACAGGCTTTGTTTTTCCACATCCAAACCTCTGTATTGTAGGGGGGAAAGAGCTAGTCACAAAGAGCACAATTCTGCAAAGGGCCAAAGGCTATGGAACAAAAGTCAAAGGCAAATATCTCACCCACGCTGAGAGAGAAGAGGAGAACAGGTGCAAATACAAACAAATCTGTATACATATAGGGAAGAATGAAAGAGAACACTGAGACCAGAGTATGGAAAGTGAAAAGTTCATGAGTAAGCAGTGGTTCCATTTTCTCCATTAGTAGGAGGAGTTACAGAATGAGGGTACAAGGATGTTTATATAAGGTCCCTCTACTGCAGGTAGGGATCATCGCTGCTATGCCTGCTTTATGACTGTGTAATCAAAGGCATAAAAAGTCCACTGATTTGCCCAATCACACCCTAGACAGTGGGAAAACCAGAAGTCCGGGTTCTTGATCCTTACATCAGTCTCTTTTCACTCAGAGTCAGTGTTCAGTAAAAAAGCTAGCTACATCCATGACATGACACCAGACTGTATGTTCTGTATGTACAGAACACCAGAAAAATAAAAAAATTAAAGATACAGATTGAGTCTGTAGCAATCTTTTATCCCTCTAAAATAAACAGACCTCTAGGTATGGGTATAACACACCATAAGAGTTTCTAAATTTCTAAAAAAAAAAAAAAAAATCTTTATGTCAAAGTTTGTGCTTTGTAAGAAACTACATTCCAAAGAAACAATACTAAAACATCTAAAACCATACAATATGTGAACTGTGTTGGAGAGAAAGAACATCTCCTAGAACAGATATGCTTTTAGAAGTCTTCTTAGGGAGAACAGGAAGCTCATTTACTCATCCTGCTGTCAAAGACATTAATAGAAAAAAAAAAAAAAAAAACAAAGACATTAATAGTTAATCCTTAGAGCCCACTCTGTATTCATCCCTCCTTGCTTTCTCCTAACAATTTCTATCTTCAGCACAAACTGGATTCCAATAGAGTTTGGAATTCACAACACTATCTAACATTTAAATCTTTCAAAAAATAAATAAATAAAAAATAAATAAACGAATGTCTTTCATACTCTAAACAGTTTACAAATGCTAACTCAAGAGGTAACATTTTTGTTTTAAATATTTCCCTGGCTTTGTTTTCCTCCAGCATAAAATAACCCAAACAGGAAACAGAGGACAAGAAAATACGGAGAAGAGGCAAATTTCACTGATTCATAATATTCTAAATGATATCTAAGTGATAAGAATTTTATGTGACAGTGTCAATGCAACTAAGTAGATTTGTATTTAATATCAGAGTTTTTCCTACGGGAAAAAAAATGTTCTAATAACATTTTAAGATCATTTGTTTAATTATGCCACTTCTTCTCCAACAAATAAAATGCATGTAAACTAGAACTCTATATATTTTTCATAAATTGGTTTCAGAGATATTTGAGCAGTTATAAATGAAAAAAATTATTCATCACAGCCTTCTTGAATTGTATGGCACTACAGATCACTGTAGCCAATTATTTGGCTAATTCAGGGGCTATGAAAGTTAACAGTCATTTTGGAAAATAACTGTAAAATAAAATTTCCCTTATGGAATCTAAAACTAGATTTGCCAACATTTCTAAATGATTTTATTTTCTAATATTTTATAAATATTCAAAAGAAAATATTTGATAACAACCAAGGTAATTTAGGACTCCTACTCTTCAGACTAACATACCACAAGCTTCTTCTAAACTAAGAAAAACCAGCAACTTAAAGGAGATTTGACTATAGGAGTATTCCAGTCCTCCTCCAGTTATGCTGTAACTTTTTTCTAATATAATTAATGACTGGTATATATAGACTATTTCTCAAGGAGAAATGCCTCCGGAAAAAAAATGTGAATTCTAAAGTCAAATGCAAAGGGAACAGATAAGACTAAACTCAGAGGAGAGAGAATTGTATGTCAAGCTGTCAGTGAAAATTAGGCAAAATTTTGCTATACAAAATTTGGTACTTGGGTACTCTATTTCTGTACCTATACATTTCTAAGTTTCAAACAAAATGCAGATTTTTAAGCAATCCATACACTACAGCGTTACACCTACTTACAACAAAATACTGTCATAGTGGACTTTAGTCCTTACTACCTAAAACTTTTGAAAATCCATCACAGTAAACTGCTATAAGAAAATAAATAAATAAATAAATAAATAAATAAATAAATAAATAAGCAAGCAAACAAACTACTATAAGTTTGCTAATCAAGTACATGGCATGTGTTTAATTTACTCTTACAAATTTTGCTGACAAATCTCTGTAGATTATATCCGCATTGATACATTTATCCCAAAAATCTCATATACATGGGAAATCCAAGTCAAGTATCATTCCACTCAATTTAACAAAGCAACTAGAACGTGCACGCTCTACATTAAAAGTCGTATTTATTTTTTGTTTTTAAAAGATTTTATTTATTTATTCATGAGAGACACAGACACAGAGAGAGAGGTAGAGACACAGGCAGCAGGGAAGTAGCCTCCATGCAGGGAGCCCAACGTGGGACTCGATCCCAGGACCCCAGGATCACGCCCTGGGCCGATGGCAGCACCAAACTGCTGAGCCACACAGGCTGCCCTAAAAGTCATACTTAAACAATTCTGACTGAAATCTACAATAATATGATTTATATGATGATTCAATACATATTATAAAAGAAATAAACATCACAAAGCAATAATCCCTCTTACTGCTTGAACTCTGTCATTTTCTATTTTATTTAAGTTTTTAAATGCTGGTTGTAGCCCACTAAATTGATTTTACAATCCACCCACGGGTCACAATCTGAAGTCTGAAACACTATGATAACCTGCAAGCGTGTAAGGGATATAAAGAAAAATAATGGTGATGACACTGTTTGACCCCCTGGATCTGCCTGTATCAGATAAACTCCATGACTACTAAGTTACACACCCCTGGAAGTACATTTTAGCTAAAGACAGAAGGTTCATATCATTTATTTAATCTTAAGCTGTACCCCAAAAGTCAGAGATGTATATATATTTGTACATTAGTCATAATAGCAGTACTAAAAAAAAATGCAGAGCTAAAATGAAATGAGAAAGATTACTTCAAACTGGGAATTCTGGAGAAGACTTAAAATGCGGAATTTGAGACAATTCTGGAGTATCAGCTGGACTTCCACAGGACAACAGGGAGAAGAACAGCCCTGGTCTGGAAAGTACCAGAGATAACAGAAATAAAGGCAAAAGTAGAAGAGTACAGACAATGTCCAAGAACAGAGGTATTCCACTGAGGCCGAGAATAAGATCTGTGGGTGGGCATGACATTTCCAGTTTATCTTTAAAAAAAAAAAAAAAAGAAAAGAAAAAAACCTACTCTCATGTGTCTAACACTGCTGAGAAATCATCCCTCCACCTCGACAAACTCTTTTGGTTCAATGGTGCAGAACCTTGTTTCTCTTTCTTACTCCTTATTAGGTCCTTGATCTCTGTCTTCTCCAGGCAAACTTTTCTCCTTGTCCAAGCACCAGTTATTCTCATTTACAACTAGTATTCACTGTTATCATAAGAGGAGCTGGCCAATTTTTTTCTATAAAGGGTCAGAGAATAAACACTTCAGGCTTGGCAGACCAAGGGGAAAAAGAAAGATAGTAAGACAGAAAACAAATTTCCATACATTTTTATTGGCAAAAGTCAAAATAAAATAAGTGATTTTGAGTTTTGTAATATAGGTGTATTAACCAAAAAATGTAATTCTTTTTGTGGGGAAGGAGAGTATGTTTCCTTAATTGGAGCTCAAAGTCAGATTTTTTCCCTATCATCAAAATCTTATGGCTAATGTTCCTCTCCAAGTGTTGATCTGCAATGAGAGTTAACATATTTCATCTGTGAAAATATCCTCACAAAGACGGCTACTGGTCGTAATTCATGAGCATATAATTTTAATTGAGCATATTCCTCACTTGGAAGGCATTTACAGAATGCTATTAGATTCTTCTCCTGATATTTGTGGTTCCAACATGCTGATACACTGCAGATACACCTTTCTAACTAAAGGTTAGGTGGAGGGTCACAAGTGCCAGTAACCGGGTTTTGAACTATGGACATTTCCTTAGCTCTTGCATCAAATCCCAAAACCTGATGCTAACTGTAGTTAGATCTCAAAAGGTCTATCTGCTACAAATCTGTGGGAAATAGAGATCTCATCTTTTTACTTGTGACGGCATGAGAATTAGATAAAGCACCCTGACATTACTGTGATTCCTACAAATGTTAGCTGTCAAAATTACTTCATCAGAGTGTAAGTTTTACATGTAAGTGCGGTTTTGTCTTATAATTCTAGATAAAATTTATTTTTAAAACATATCAAGTCTACAGAAAAGCTCATTTCAGAGAAATTCAATATTTGTAATAATGGTTGTGGGTGAGATTTTTTTCTTCATCAATGTTTCAGTCGTGGCCCTTTGCAACAAAAGATTAACACTGAAAAAGCACTGAATGGCTGAATGTATAGCAAGTGAGGATATTCAGTTTTGATTTCTCACAAAAATTCACGGATATGATAACAGTGCTTCCATAAGACTAAATGAAGCTCATTGGTGATATTACTGTTTCAAAAACAAATGACAGATTCAAATCTACAGAGCCGAAAAAAAAATGAGAGATTCAAATATTTGCTGCCAACCACCTGCCGATTAATAAGTGATGAGTACCTATGGGGTTTGGGCATCTCATATGTTTACATAATTTGTAAAGCTGTCTGACCAAGTCTCTTCCTGCTCCACATGTATTTTTACCACTCTGAGTTGTAATACATCATAGCAAACTCCAATGCAGGTTGTAGCAAATTAGTGTTTCCTCAACTTCTGTGAACATATTATTGGCTATAATTATTCCACACGAACTATTAATAAAGGCTATTCCTCTGGACTACCCCTCAAATCACAACGAAAGACCAGGACCTGTAACCTCTTTAACTTAGAAGCCAAAAGCAACCCACTTAAAATCATTTCCTGGTTTTAAAATCAAACAATGATGTTTTTCCCAATGTGCCCCATTCTTAAAGCAACTGTTCTTGCCAAAGGGCTAATAGTGCAAGACAAGTTTATTTTCTGTGAACACATTTCTTTGGCTCCGGCAGTCAAATGTGATTTAATTAACTCAACACTGGTAAATGGCCTTCCTGCCTGGCTAACAAACGAGCCACTCAGGAGCTCACAATGGCTCATTTTGCCTTTTTGTGAAAGTTCTGCTGTGATAAGATATTGTTTTATATTTTTTGACTTTCCTGATAGCTGCCTTCCTGTGCACTGGGAAGGCTGCAAGGGGTGCTCGGTTTGGCCACGTGGACGCCCGCCATGCTAGCAGGACAGCCTCAGTGTGGATGCACAATAACACCAGGCTGGCTTTAATTTGTTAACAATATAACCCACACTCCACTGTGCCTGAAAAGTAAGGTATGTGAAGTCTGTGTGTGTACTGTCAATAACAAGAGTATTAAAATCATAGTATAGCAATATGTATAGCACCAGAAATAATATGAAGTCGTAACTGTCACAGAAATTTGTAAGCTGCTGAGCAGCAGTGCACAGCATCTAGAGTTAATGCATATGTATGGTGTTCCCCTCTATCATAAGAAGCCAACTCTGCCATCATCGTGCAACATACAGATCAGCAAGCATTGGTGCATCCCAACAGAACTTTATGGACACTGAAATCTGAATTTAATATAACATTTGCATGTCACAAAATATTCTTTTGATTTTTCAAATATTTAAAAATATTACAACAATTCTTAGCTTGTGGGCTGTACAAAAATAGGTGGGTCAAATTTGAGCTGCAGATTGTAGTTTGCCAAAAACTGATCTACAAGATAAGAACCCTATAAGATATATATAGTGCTATTTACCCTCAGGAGCACCAGACTTATATCCCTAACTCACTAAGTGGATCACACAATACTTCAAACCCAATACATACCAAATTAAACTAATTACCTTCCCTCTGCTCTCAGGTTTCCCTTCCCAAATATATTTCCTAACTCAACTCATCAACGACTAAGCACTGAAAACCACAAGTCAGACGCTGGAGAACCAATAATTTTTCACACTCTCCCCTGAAGCCTTTCCTGAAATCAGAATCGATCCTAGATCCTCAGCATCCACCACTGTCTGAAGCACCATTTTGTACTCCCTCCCTTTCACTACCGTAATCACACTGGCTTCTTCCAGTCCCTCAAACACATCTCTTGTCCCCTCCCACCACAGACTCTCCACAGTCCTCAAACAGCAGTTTCACACTTTGCTCTGTGCGAGACACCTAAGTCATCACGAGGGGAGGCAGAAGGAAGAAGCTAAGAAACCAGTTAAGACCTCACTGTCTTGGCTTGCAGACATAATGTCATTCTAAAATATACACAAGAGTTCCATGACCAAGATAATCCCATTGTTTTGAAAAACACGGCTGTAAAAGTCTAATTTCTTTACTGTAACATGTAAGGTGCTATATGATGTGACTCTCTGATCTCTCCAACCCCAACCCCTCATCCATCCTTCTCAGTGCAAACGAAACGAGCTTCAATTTCAACATTCTGGTTCACCAAGCCCTCTGCCTCTTCTCCCTTCTTGGTTTAACTAATTTATATTTGTCCTAGAAGTGTCCCCATTGACTTCACACCTTTGAAGAAATGTTACACATTCTTCATCCGAAATAATCTGAAAGTATTATTTACTTGACTTTGGATTCACTATCTTACCTTGGATCCTTTGTCTTACTACTGAATCTCCAGAATCTAGAGAACAATGCCAAACAGATGGCACATGTCCAATAAACACCCATCATGTGAATAAGACATCTTATTCATTTTATACCCCAGTATACAATGTTGTGTCTGGCACACAGCAGGAGCTCAACACACATATTCTAAAAAAAACTCAAAATGAAAACTTGGGCCTGGAGATCAAGAGCCTCGATCAGTAGGCCCAGGAGTTGTACACCCAGTGGTGGTGGGTTCCCTGTTCCCTTGTTGATCCCTTCAATCTTCAATTAGCTGTGATTCTCATATTTCAATATTCCTCTGACCTCATTCCTAACTTCCTCTGTCATGTGGTTTGTGATGTCCATATAAAATCAGATGAAGTATAGATTTTATTTTTTTAAGATTTTATTTATTTATTCATGAGAGACACAGAGAGAGGCAGAGACATGGGCAGAGGGAGAAGCAGGCTCCCTGTAGAGAGCCCGATGTGGGACTCAATTCCATGACCACAGGATCACGATCTGAGCCAAAGGCAGACGCTCAATCACTGAACCACTCAGGCGTCATGCAGCCTAGATTTTAAATGTGGCTCTCTACTTCAAGCAGCACATGGCCACTTTGAAAAATCTGTAAAGTGCCAAATAGCCATAGAATACTACAAATAAAACATATTGGGAAAAGCACGAAAAGAAAAATCCTGAACACCTTTTAAAGAATCTGAATGTTGGGATTTAGTTTAGACTTGTTTATTAAAAAGGATAAAATATTCCAGTGGAAAGCTATCAAATTACTCAGGGTGGGAGGATATATTAAATACACAATTTATATGCTGTGAAATTCATGGTTTTCTAAATAACAACTACATTTAAATAATGCTTAGAAGAGAATAATACTAAATTCTGCCAATAAAAATTTAATAAGAATATAGAAACATATAGAAATGATTCTTACTAAGTTATTGTCATCCTGGAAAGCATAATGCAGAGTTGTAATCCATTTATTATCTCCATTCACTAATACATCCCTTTCTTCACGAAAACATGCTGTCTGAAAAGGAAAAACAATTTTTTTTTAGTCAGAGGACACTTTATGTAAAATATATTATGCAAACAATTGCTTAATATGTTTATTATACTTTCTGTCCTGGAAATGGAGTATGTTTATTATACTTCCTGTCCTGGAAAAAGAATATGTTTATTATACTTCCTGTCCTAGGAAAAGAATACATCCAATATGATACGACTTTTCAATAAGTCAAGCTCTCTCAGAGAACAGACAATGGGAATAGAACTCTTGAAAACATTTTATATTAAAAAATATGGCTGTAGTTTAAAAAAAAAAAAAAACAGAAAAAAAGCACATATGCATTTGACGACCACAGTCCAATCTACCATTCAGATAATATAAACGTTAACATTTTGTCACCTTTACTTCTGTTATTTTTAAGGAAATAAAATACAAGTAAGTTGTAGTCTTCCTCTTCTTTACATATTTCCCTTCTTTCTTCCTGATAAAATGAATAATCCAAAGTTACTATACACACTATGTTCTTTCCTTCATATACTTTGATCACACATTTTTCTGTCTAAAACAACAGAATTGTTTTGCATTTTGAAAGTTTACATGAATGTCATAATTTTATCTATCCTTCTACAACTTGATTGCTTCTTATTCAATGATGGCTATTTTCCTTTTTTTTTTTTTTTTTTTGTTTTGACTATTTTCTTTTCAATTGCTATGACATTCCCTTGTCTGAATATACCAGAATTTATGTATGCAAACTCCAACCAGGAAAACATAGGTCACTTCCAATTTTCGTTTTATGATGTTGCAATGAATATATTTGTACAAATGTACAAGAGTCTCCTCGGGGTGTACACTTAGAAGTCAAAATGCTAGCTACAAGCATTTTCCACTTTACCAGACATAGCCAATTTTCTCTAAGTGTATATCGATTACTACCCTCAACCCAGTGTAGAAATCTCCTTTACTCCCCCACATCCTCAACTGCATTTAGCATTATTAGGCTTTTAAGTGTGTCAATAGGATGGCTGTAAAACTATACTGTTCCTTTCATCAACATATTCCTAATTCCCCATGCAGATAAACAGCTTTACATATGTTTTTTTACATCTGAACTTTCTCTATGAATTGTTCATTCCCTTTGTCCATTTTCTCTAATGAATTATCTTTTTCTTTTTGATTTGTAAAAGTTTTAATTTAATTCTGAAACCCTATTTCCACTATTATAAGGGTACATTCTGAGAACCTTAGAAATGTATGGCTAAAAATAATAATTTTATAGATACACTATAATTCTATAATCTATCATCTTCAAGGTTTCAATTTTTAAAACCCCACTATGCCAGCAAGCTCAAAAAGAACTGACAGGTAAAGTAAAACAAAAACAAAAAACAGCCCCATACTCACATTGTCACGGGTGTCCAGAGGTCACCACCAGCTACTCTGCTGAGTATTTTCTCAGAAAATTTCTCTGTAAGCATGAACATGAGCACGCACATGCACACAGACAATATTCATGTGGTACCTCTTTTCTTCACACAAATCAGATCATAGTGCTCCATAAGTTTCTTTTTTCAAGTATACCTGAACAGTTTCAAGTATACCTGAACAGTTTTCCACACCAGTACAGAGACCCACCTACCTCTTCTTCATGGCTGCATGATATTCCATGCACACTGAAAAATCATCACACAGTATCCTATCTACAGGAAATACTTAGTTACTTATTCCCATAAAAAATTAATAATTATGTTTGCTATCAACATTATATTACCCTAATTAGGTACCTTAATTTTTTCCAGGTATTCCCATAAATTTTATTTGATGGGAACTTCCAAAAGTCATGCATGAAATAGCACCAGAGAAAAATTTTAAAACAATTAAAGCTTAAACCAAATAAACGGGCAGTTTTATCTACCAATTCAACTATCTAAATCCATAGCATTACATGCTGGTTGACACACTCACTGCTAAATTGTGTTTTAGAATTTTAGTGACCTGGATTATAGTTTGCCACTAATGGTTCTGAAAGGGGTAAAGATGGTCAGAGCCCAGAAAGCCTCCATTCTCCTGGCTTTATCTTATTATGACAGCCTTCTGAAACCTCACAGACATTCTAGCTAAATTCTAATAAACGTGATTGGTGGCTCCAAACTCAATAAAGCTCCAAAGACTTTTTTGTCAATAGATTAAACTTTAGTACATTCTCATCTATTCCAAACTCTTCAGTGAAAAAATAAATTAAAAAATTAAAATATAAGCTATGATCTAAAACTTCAAACACATACAAGAGAGAAGAGTAAAAGCACCTCCTTCCCACAATGGCCTCATCAACCAGCCAACTTCAACAATGATGTTACCATTCAATCTGGTTTCATCACGTACACCCTCACCTCCTCAAACCCAGTACCGCACCCTTCACATACCACGACCCTCCCTCCATATACATGTGTGTGCATGCACATGTACACACATGCACAGGGTTTTTTCTTTTTTTGAAGCAAATCCCAGACGTCATGCAATTTTATCCCTAAGTATTTAGGTGTTACACTATCCATAATGATGCCTCAGATACTGAATTTAGATGTACAGCATCATGTTCTTTTCTGCTTCAGTATGTCTCATGGTCCTCAGCTGTCACAACTAGGAGATGTGAAGGTAATGGCAATCTACTAGAAAGAGGCCAGGGATGCTGTTACACATCCTACAATGCACAGGACAGCCCCTACAGTAATCATCTGGCCCCAAATGTCATAAGTGCCACTGCTGAGAAACCCTGTTCTAAATCAATATTAACGAAACCACAATGCATGCATACAACAAGGTTCATGAAGTTGTACTGAGGGCTCCACATGGATAAAGGCTATAATAACGTCTATTTCTACCTTTAAAAAAAATTTTTAATATCCTCCTTTAAAAGTAGAATATGAATATATAAGAATGTAATAAATATGTAGGAGGGGTTACTGGAGGTCACAGAGCTTCTTCAGATTCTGTCACAGATGAGGAGATGAGAAGGGATGGTTGACACACTAACCAAGTTTGTAAATGATCAACAGCAGGGCCAGGCGGCTCTGCACCTGTAAAATTAGCAGGTATTCAGCCACCCAAGAATAGAAAGAGAGAAGGTATCCTGCTACCTTCAAATAATGCATGTCCCACTAGTTCTATATTTGTTATATGCCTTAAATGGAAATAAATACAGCTAAAAAGGCTGGAGGTATGTCTTTGAAAAAGTGTATAAAGCATCAACAACACACAGGTTACAAATCGAGACATTTTGCTGCTCATCTGTAAGTGATTAAGCATCACTGGTAGGCCCAGTTTTCCAAAGCCAGATAAACCAAGGTCAGAACAGGGTTTTTTTTTTAAACATTTGTTTAAAAAAGGACTTAAAAAAAAAAAAAAAAAAAGGACTTGATAACTCAAGCATAGAAATACAACTCCACTATACTCCTACATGAATCTCTCTGTAAAAATTTTAATGTAGAATTTCTTCCTAAAAGACGAAAGTTTCAAGTAGTTTGAGGAGGGTTCCTTTCAAATATCGAACTAGCCTTTTTATACCTGAAGTAAATGCCACTGGGTCATGGTGTATGTACGAGTCTTTTCATACACTGCTGAATTCTATCTGCTAACATGTTGGATATTTTTATCTATGTTCACAAGGCTCTGTGGTCTTTAATTTTCTTTGTATGGTCCCTATTTGGTTTCTCTATTGGAATAACACAGAATGAGTGTTGCCCTCAGGCCCCAAGGTCCACCTTCTCCTGCCTTTGAGAATCTCCTTAAATTTCTTTTATATATAAAATGTCAAGGGTCTCTAAAACTGTACTTAGTGGGAGGAATATGAAGAAATATACCTATTCCATCTCATCCCAGAAAGAGAATATATTAATGGTTTTTAATTCAATAAAATAATTTAATTTCCAATTGTTCCTTATCTTCAACTTTGCCACTTAAGTAATGAAAGCTAACCCTGTGATCCTTCCTTTTCTTCTAATTCTCCCCAACACCAACTTCATAGAAAATAGCACAATTTTAACTCCTAAAAACTTCTAATGCTGAAACACTAAGCTTACTACAATTATGATTTCTGTGAAACAATTAGAACAGACTTATTTGCTATTTCTTACTAATAAGATTTGTTGCTCCAGCTGCTGGCGGTGCTGCCAGCACCTGCAGGCTCTACCTCAGCTGCAAGTGCTCTACGATCCCAAGGCTATGTCCTCCTGTGGATGGCCCAAAGTCCATGAATGAATAAAGCAGGTGCGAAAAAGGTCAGTCCATGGGCCTCAGGCGGGACTCCGAAGGACCGTTTCTGCTCCACAGCTCCCCGTGAGACAGCTTGACTTCCCCCTGAACATGATGTTTCACCTTTCTATCAACAGCCATTTCAGAAGAACACCCTAATTCAGTCTCCCTATGGGCTTCCTGGAAAATCCAACCAGTGACAATAAGGCAATTTAGTCTTAAGGAAGTTCAATAGAGTCAAAATAATGCCAGAGAGTGATGTAAAAGTTTCCAAATACTTTTCTCATCAGGACACTGTTCCACGGAGGCTACCTCTGGGAGGCAGGGAGGGGCTGCGCCCCATGGGGTGGACTCAGAGAGGGCTTCTATTTTATCTGTAAGGTGGCACCACTCGTTTTTATAAATACTCTATGTGTACTTCTCTTGTGCAGGTTTTGTCAGGAGACTCACAGAAGACAAAGCTGAAAGCAAAAACTTGCCCCAAAGGTTAGTGATCGATTCTACATGATGGAACATAAATGATTACCTTTCACTTCAAGTTCTGTTACATTTTTCAAATTTCTCCACAGAAACAGATGAGGTATTTTACTACTGCCACATCTATCACCAAGGGAACAATTTTTGCTTTTCTCTATATGTTCAGTTTTGTTTTTTTTTTCTCCCCAGGTTGCTACCAGTACTGGTGGATAAAGAAAGGTTTCTAAGGGCTAATTTCTCATTAGAGAAATCTTACTTCCAGAGCTAATGTTCAGTCTACACAACAGTATGATCCTCCTACAAATTCAAATACTGAAATACTTCCACACTGAGGCCCCTGAGGACCCTGTCTGGCCACTCACCATGATCTCACAGAGCAGGAGACCCCCAGAATCCCTCCCCAAATCTATGTGTAACGTCAGTTCTGACCATAGCATAACAGCTATGAGATAATTTTAACATCACTCCCATCATTCCCTCATATCTAGCATCAACATAAAAACACTGGCAATTCTTGCAATAGATTTTTCTACCATCCTTTCATAATATAAAAACATACATTTAACTGTATAATTAGCAATAAAGAGAATTCTTAGAGGGCACATTCAAAACTCCTGTTGACTTCCACTTTGAGCAGAACACAGATAAATACAGAATAATATAAACGAGTTACATCAAGTTGGAAATCCATTATTGCAAAATTTCTCCCTATAAAATAAACTGGTTTCCACACCTCCTTTTCACAAAATATACAAGCCCCACATTTAGTTTTCAGACAATATGAAATAAGCATCACAAATTATAACTTTTTATGTTTATTTTTTATGCATAACTTTTATCATTACTCTGTCACAACTGTAAATTGTAGAACTTATCTCATACGTCTTAAAAATAAATGCCACCATAGATAACATTGTATCTATGATAAATGTAAATGATATCTATAATTTTATAGGTCTCTAAAATTACTTCTGAAACATTAAACATTCCAATAAACAGAATCTTACCTCAGCCCTTTTCAGCATTTCCCATTTATTCAATATTTTCATGGCAAATACTTTATCTGCATTTTTTAGTTTCACTACAGCAACCTAGAAAAGGAAATACAACTTTTAAAATACGACAATGTAACAAATAAAACTTTTTCAGTCATCCATTTTCCTTTTTCCTCTCTGTAAGAAAATAAATACCAACATTATCAACAATTTCCATGCAGTTCATACTCTAAGCTCCAAAATCAAATAATATCGTCAGTTGAAAAGGTTACATTAGTCAACATGTGCCAAACATGTTAAGTGTATTTTTAACCCTGTATCACTGTTACATCCTCTTCTTCAAGTTCTCTGCTCTGGAATTTAACTTGACATCTACTGTCACTAGGAAATTGACCAAAATGTACAACACTGAAATAACGAGAGCTTACTGAGTACTGCATGCCAAATTCCAACACAGTGCTACAGGAAATGCAGCTGCCAAAACAAGTATGTTTCGTGGGAATCAAATAGTATAAAATAAACTGAAAATGATATTATTTTTCACACCACATATTCTTACCCACTGTACAACCCCCCACCTCTCTCTCTCTCTCTCTCTCTCTCTCTCTCTCTCTCTCACACACACACACAAAAACACCCCTGAAGATCAATTAAGGCTAATGGCTCTACAAAATTGCAGACTTCACACATTCCTTTCCAACATTAAAAGGAACAAATATTTTTGTATTTTGTAATTCAGTTATGGATCAAAAAAACTGTCAAATTTAAATAAATAAGCCTCAACAAACTGACTCCATTTGTTTTTACCTCTCTGCTTTGGTTTTACTAGCTGATCTCCAAGGGCCCTTCCAGCTCACTGGGGATATTGCAGGGCTGAGATAGCACTGCAGAAGGGGGAATCAAGGTTGTTTCCAGTCACTGGGGCCAGGATGAGGAAGACAAATACCCTAAAATGTGGCAGGAGAGAACAAATTACATACAGCATGTCTTCAAACAGATCAAAGGGATCCTGCCAAGGATGGAGACTGGGTTTAAATTCAAGTGTTGAAATTTTTAAAATCTTAATGGCAAATGTACATATTAGGAACATTTAATAAATTTATATTTGTATTAGATTACAATAAAAGTAATATGACCATATAATTAAAACTACTGTATAATACTATATAAACTAGGATATTTCTTGGTAATTGTCATAAATGGTTATGACTTGTGATTATAGTTTTTCACAGTTAAAATGGTAGGAAAGAAGACGGGTATCTCGATTTCAAGTGCAATCACTTCAATCTTAGTCATTTCTGGTCCTATCTACAGAAATGATGGGTCAGTTAAATTGTTCTCCCATTGCTTCATGCTCAAAGAAAGAGGACTGTCCGTGACACAGAAATAACCTGAATGTCCATCAACAGATGAATAACGAAAATGTGGCACACATATACAATGGGATATTATTCAGCCATAAAAACAGAAGGAAATCCTGCTTTTACGACAACATGGATGAACCTGGAGGGCATTATGCTAAGTGAAATCAGCCAGACAAAGAAAAATAAATACTGCATGATCTCATTTACATATGGAATCTGAGAGTCAAACGCATAAAAACAGAGACTAGAATGAGGGTTGCCAGGGGCTGAGGAAGATGGGGAGATGTTGGTCAAGGGGTACAAAGCTCCAGTTATAAGATGAATACATTCTGGGGATGTGATATAAAGCATGGTGAGTACAGTTAACAGTATTTTACTATATACTTGAAAGTTGCTAAAAGAAAAGATCTTAAATGTTCTCACCACAAATTTTTTAAAAAGGTAATTCTGTGAGGTGATATTAACCTTACTCTGCTAATCATTTTGCAATATATACATGTAACAAATGATCACTTTGTATGCCTTGCACTTACATAATGTTACATGTTAATTACATCTCAATAAAGATGGGGGTAAAATAAAGGAGTCTATGACAGAGAGCAAGGAAAAACCTGAAACATTGTTTCACCAAATCCTCTGAAAGTCTACAAGTTTAGCTGCTCTGTAGACTCACATTATATGTTGAAAGTAAGCAAACAGGAGCACTGAGCTCAATATGCTTACATTTAGGACAGGGAAGAGATTCTATCACTTAAGCCATCCTCATTCTGATTTAGGGAGGAATGGCTGAAAGACTCTAACATTTAAGATTTTCCATCCTCAGGTCCTTGTGAGAAGAGTACTCCTAGCTGTACATATCACTAGTTCTCTGTGTCTGAGGACGTATCTGATAACTGGTAGGAGTACTAGTAGTAGTACCCATGAACACATACTAAGTGTGCTCTAAATGCCAGATACTCTCCTAGGGGGTTTTATGCAGGTTCACAATCCCTTACCTGCAATTCTAAAGCCAAAAGATGTTCATAATTCACTTGGCAGCAGGTACTGACATCAGGCTAATTACAGTTTTTTTTTTTTGTTTTTGGTTTTTTATTTTCATTTAGTATAAAGACAAACATGCTTCACTGCAGAAACACTAACACGTCTGCTTTTGAGGTGCTGCTCCAAACCCCAAGAGGAGTACTATGTAAACAAGAGCATATGCACTAAATTATCTTTCTAAAATCCAAAATAGGGCAGCCCCGGTGGTTCAGCGGTTTGGCGCCGCCTTCAGCCCAGGATGTGATCCTGGAGACCCAGGATCGAGTCCCACGTCGGGCTCCCTGCATGGAGCCTACTTCTCCCTCTGCCTGTGTCTCTGCCCCTCTCTCTCTCTCTGTGTGTGTCCCTCATGAATGAATAAATAAAATCTTTAATTAATTAATTAATTAATGAAAATAAAATCCAAAATATCCTGGAACCCAAACCACCCCTGGATTATAGAGCTGTGAAGTGAATTAGCATTTCCTGTACAAACACTGAGCCAGCATTTACTGTAGCTGTTCAGGGTAGCGGTAATAGCATTGCACTCTGCAGCCAGACCATTTGGTTTTGAATCCTGGTTGTGTAACTCTGGGCAAGTAACTTAACCTTTCAAAACTTCAGTTCTCTTATCAATGTAGTAGGATTACTAGTAGTACTCATATAATTGTAGTAAAGATTTAAAAAATGTAGTAAAGATTAAAATAATTAATACAAGTATACAGTGCTTACCACTTAGCAGTGTTCAATAACTCCAGCTATTGTTATGTGTCAGGGGTTGCACTAAAAAATAAACACATTCTTATCCAATCTCTTAACCATCATTTGCCCAACACCTCAATACATAGCAGACATTATACATCCCAATTTATTCAATTTCTTTAACTGTGAAATAACTCTTCAATCTCTCCAACTCCAATCTCTTCAACTTCTAATAACTTTATACCCATGAAGCATAGAAATACAGCTAGGAATGTCCTCAACTAAAAAGATGTATAAGTAAAAATGAAGCCACAACATTTACTATAGTGTGGTTTCCAAGAGTAATCCATTAGTAATAACTTAAATATTCCAAAAGATGAAATTTAATAAACATGTCATAAAATAGAAAATTAGTCATATTTTTAAGAATATTCTTTTTTTAAGAATATTCTTAAAGAATACTATTTAATAGGCAAAAATGCAGAATAATATTCTGCTTGTAAGAAGTTTATTAAAGCTGGCACACTGATTACTTTTTCTGTATATATACAAAATACATACCTATGACTTTCTATGTCAGGTGAATAGAGAGAAAGACAGGAACCAAAATTTTTAAAGATGAGGTATTTCTAAGTGACATGATTTCTATTCATCTTTCTATGTTTTCTGTATGGAACATGTAAAATTTGAAGCATGGAATAGGACTGTGTGAAATACCACACCTCACCCTGGTCAGGAAATGACCACTAATTATTGGGGTATTTAGTGTGGCCGGTTAGGGCCCAAATGGGACCCACTCTGAACACATGTGGCAATTAAGAGTGCCACGCTGCTGCACGGTGACAACCATTCTTCATGCTACCTTTACAAAAGATTTATGAACTGCCTTAACTCTTCTCTGAAATGTGGTGGGATATAGTGAAATTTTAAAATATCAGTTCAGGTAATATTTGTGAATTATCGAATTGATGACATAATAAGACAAGACCATTAAGCTGATGAAATGCTAAAATAAAATAAAATAAAATAAAATAAAATAAAATAAAATAAAATAAAATAAAATAAAATAAAATAAAATAAAACTCATCTTGCTTTTCTCCTCTAACACTACAGATCATTTTCATGTTCATGGCAGCAGCAAGAGACTCAGAAAAAGAGGCTTCTCCCAGGACTCTGACTTCAGGTTCTAGCTTTTTAAGAACCACAGCCAATTGACATGCAAGAGGGCATGTATGTTAAAATGTCCTTTCTTACTTAACTTGATCAAAATAAAAAGTCCTCTGAGTATGGACTGAAAGTAAAGACTGAAGTTTAACACAGAACAAAGATGTACTTTATAAAAACACTAAACACAGAGATGTCTCTAAAGGCTTCATATTCAAAGTACTATGCTGGAAAAACTGTAAACACTACAGGAAAAAACCAGGTGACACATGTTAAGAAATGAGTTCTTAAATACAGTTTAAGTGTCTGCACTTATAGCTACAACATTTAACATAGGATTTATCACACTATATTAAATAGAATTTCAATCTCCAGTTAACAGTTCCCATGCAGGCCTCAAATCTAGTCTATGTTCAACATACCCAGAATTCACCTCCTCCAGTCCCTCCAAACAACCTGCCTTCATGTTCTGTCTGGACCATCCACCGGACTAGACCCTCCACTCCTGCCCTTAACCCCCACGATCTATTCTCAACCTGGCAGTCATAATGATTCTATTTCAATGTAGCTCAGATGGTGACACTCCTCTGCTCCAAAACTTCAACAGCTTCCCATGTCTCTCCAAGTAAAAGTCAACCTACTCTAACTGATAAGGCCAATGTATTCTGGTCATCCAACCTACCAGATCTCATACATTCTCTCAATCTAGTGCACTCTGCTGCAGACACAATGGTCACCTGGTTCAATCCCAACTCCACGGCCTTTGCACTTATTGCCTAGGTCTCAAGTAGGCTCCCCCCAGAAAGTCACATGGTCTGTTCTCTCAAGCTCAGTTGAGAAGTGTCTCTTTATAAACAGTCACTGTCCTGTCACACTTTCTATACCACCTCTCACTTCCTTTTCCCCTTCACTATTATTATTTAATAAACTGTTACGGCATCAATATTATCAACTTCAAGTATACTACAAAAGTGATACTGAAACTCAAGTAAGAACAAGGCATTATGGGGCACCTGGATGGCTCAGTCGGTTAGGCATCCAACTCTTGGTTTCAGCTCAGGCCATGATCCCACGGTTGTGGGATCGAGCCCACATTGGGCTCCACACTCAGTGCATTGTCTGCTTGAGATTCTGTCTCTCCCTCTGCCCCTCCTCCTGCTTATGCTCTAACATAAATAAATGTTTTTGAAAAAGTGCATTATGGTAAGATATATAAGTGTGTGTTTGAAGATTAAGTGTGTGTGTGTGTGAGATTATTCTAGCCCATGCTGCTCTCTTAATGACGTGTGGCTTTTAAAGTCTTGACTTCACAACTTAGTCTTTATCTCCTTTTCTTTATTTCTAATGTATAATACCTACCATCATTTATTAATAATAATAATAATAATAAAATAAGAACAACTCTTATTTACAGAGAGCTTACTCTATGGTTGGCACTGGGCTGAGCACACTGCATCGACGACCTCAGTGAGCTCCACTCTGCAGTACAACCTGCCGTGCTCCCTGCCCTGTTATACCACTAGCACTTTTTACTAGTGTAACTACTGAACACCCCTAGAGGTCCTGGACAGACCTTGCCACTCATCATGCCTATCATCTTGACACCTATTAACACGTTAACGGTAATCAGTGTTAATATGTATGGAAATCAGTGTTTGTTTTTTATTTTTATTTTTATTTTTTTTTAGTGTTTGTTTTTTATAATGTTCTGTTAGTGATCAGTCTGTGTTAAAAGTATTTACTAGGGGGAAAAACAGTCTTTAGCAAGCAAACTAAAAACACAACAAAGAGTTTACTAAACAGCTACAAGATACTCTCCTTGGAGACACAATCTATACATAAGTAGCAATAGTCAGAATATTTAAAAACTGGCACAGCTTGGGCATCGGCCACTCACAACAGACCCGGTTACCTGAAATTGGTGTGCCCATGACAGTGCACCCCTGGGGACTGAGGATCAACCCTGTAGGTGCAGGGGCTGCCAAAGTTGAATCATGCAGAACTTAACACTGCTTTTACTGTCCCTCGAATCCCAGGAGAGCCAGGGTACAAGAATTTTTAAGGAAGAACGAACAGCTAAAAATAATTCTCCCTTCAGACCCTAGGACTAGGCTATGCAGACACGTAAGGGCCTAGTTATAGTAAGTAGAGGAAGCAAGCTAATTAAAAGCTTTTTGACACCTGAAGCAGGGGTAGCAGGCCAAAGCAGCAAGCTTTCCCAACAAGCTCTGAAGCCCAGAAGCCTTGAAGCTGCCGGAGCAAGGCTGGAGCAGGCAGAAGCGGTGAGCCACCAGGAAACTGTGGACAGGCAACACCCAGGGCGTAAGTTAAAGGTTTTCCTGAAAGCAAAAAGGAAAACCCAGCGTTAAGTTAAGCAGTAACTGACAAGTGAGTCGTAGAGAAGGTTCTTAACTGGCAGAGCTGCTGATTTTCTATTATATCTTGCTCCTTTAGTGTTTCCCATGATTTATGCATTTCTTGAAGGAGTTACACAGATTATGCTTTTATTTTCATAGTTTTCGTTTTTTAAGAAAAAGCATAATTGCTAGAAATGCTGCTCCTATCAGATATCCATGCCAGAGGTGAGCCAGAGGCATATATAAACCTACTTACAAATTCCTGATAGAAGACAAAATACCATGGAGGAAATCGTTATCTCTGTAGGGTTGTCTTTGCACTTTACAATCTATCAGTTGAGAAATACAGGGACCTAAGGCCACCAGAGATACTTTCATCAGGAATGAATATGCAGTCAAGAGCTCACAATCCAGCCAATCCTGCCAATACTACTTTTCTATTCAAAATGCCCTCTGTCTTAAAATAAGTAAATTATGTGCCATCTGTTACTTTTATTTTACATATTTTAACTGATATTCATATAGTACAAGAATATACGAAAAAAAAAAAAAGGAAGAAAAAAAAAACACCTTCCCACACTAACTCTCATATATCCTCAGCCGTGTATGAAGTCCTCTGAGTTGACTCTGGAGGTCACCAGCCCACGCCAGGCAGGACCTGTTCCTGGTCTCCGATGGCTGCACTGCTGTCTGCCACAGCACGGTCCCCGGGCCTTCAATCCACCCAAGCATTAGACCTGAAGGACAAACATCACTATCTGCCTCACTTAATCCAATGTGTAAGTATAAATAATTCTCTAGTACCCTATCCTTTTTTCAGTCCTTTTCATGAAAAATAATAATAATAATATATATACATATATATATATATATAAAATTTACTTTTACTATTGCTTTATTTCCACAGCTCAACCTCCACTGAACCCTAAAATCTACCTGCAGTCCCATCAGTAATACTCTGTCCTTTACCAATCTTCTAAAATACCCTGGGCCACCCTGTCACCACCATCTATCCTACCTTGTCCTATCCACCTGTCACCCCACAATTAATGACTGGTAGCCTACTTCATAGAAGATAGATCTTCACATTCCCTCACAACACCTTTAAATGTCTCTGTATTTCTACTTATCCTTACTTCTTTTCCTTTTTAACCCAAGGAAGAAAAGTCCCCACTATTCTCAAGGCTAACGACGCCTCCCAAGACCTTGATTCTAGGCCCCCCTTCCTTCTTACCCTTGTTCCATTAAAGATTTCTTTTTGCACTTCAAGCCCCCTTTCTTCTGCTTCCTGAATATCAATTGATAAACTTTTCCAAGACCTTCTCCCATCCGAAAACAAAAAAATAAAACCAGAAATTCACCACACTGCTACCCTCCCCTCAAGGAGCTGATATTACATCTCTTTTGCATTAGGCATCATTTCTCCATAAAGCACATTTTTAAAGAGTAGTATGTGCTTGCTTTTCCCACTTGTTCATCATTTATTTGCTTCCCAGTCTCTTCCAATCCCTTATTTCCATCTAGTTTTTATTTCACTCCACTGGACCAAAATTATTCTCTCAAAGATCCATAATGACCTAATTTCCAAGTAAAATCTATTGTTCTCAATTCTCATCTACTTCAACCTTTCTTCCACTGAATACTGCTGATAATCAGTATATTTTCCTACTTTTCTTTTACTTGTTAAATGTTCCCCAATGATCCCTACTCCACCTTTTTATATCCCCTCCCCTTCCTGACTTATCTATTCCAAGTGCCCCAGCTCACACCTATCTGCTCATGACTCCTAAATCCTGATCTCCTAATATATATACCCATATTTCTAACTACCTACCAGTCATGTCTAAATGTTTAGCAAAGATCTCAAATTCAGCAAGTCAAAACCCTGTATACCAAATTCCTGTACTATGTTGCACGCCTCAACTATCCATAACTTCTACCTGTAACTCATCTATAACATCCAAATGACTTCTTTCCAATCTGTCTCTCCTACCCACTCTTCTCACCCACTACCACTGGCCTGGTTCAACCCCTCATTATTTCATCTAGAAAATGATAACTGGAACCCTTTTGACTACCTGACTATATGCCAGACATTATGCTAACTGCTGAGAATACAAAAATAAAAGAGCTCTTGCCCTCAAAAATCTCGCAGGTCAATGTAGGAAATAGACCTAAATAGACAATTACAGTACAACGTGCAAGAGGTAAAAACAAGATCCTATAAAAAGCACAAAAGACAGATTCCTGACACAAAAGGTGAGAGTGAGGGAGGGAGGTATGGAATAGGTGAATATATCTGTTACAGTGTCTTGGAAGAGTTGACTGACACCCGAGTCTACACAATTTACCCCTCAGAAAGGGGACCAAGGGGTCTGACTGCAGGAGAGGATTCTGGGAAGTGAGTGCAGATGAGGAACACCCAGAAGCCAGAAATATCTGTGTGGGGGAGAGGAGTGAGGATGTTCAGGACAAGGAAAGATTTTCCTCCTAGGAAGGAGTAGCAAGAAATGAGGCTGAAGGATCCCAATGATGGAAGAGCTCGTATGTTGTGTTAATCAACTAGAACCTTAAAATAGGAATAATAGGAAACCATTTTTCAGAGCTGGTTTTAGTTAGATCACTTCAGCAGCTCTATGGAGAGTGGCTCTGAGGCAGGGAAAGAAATGAGAAACTGAGGTTAAAGACACCGAGGACCTGAAGGGGGAGGAGAGGAAGAAATTCAAGGAATACTTAGGATATAAAAGTTGGTGATGAATTAGACACGGGGCTGGAGAGTGAGAAATCCAGGCTTTCCATGCCTCTGGTCTCCCCTCTCTCCACTCCTTCCTCAGCACTATCACCAGTATTATGCTTTTGATTGTTCCAACTCTTTCACACCTCCACTTACTACCTACCCTCTGCTCTTCTTCCATTCCTACAGAAGAAAGTTCTTTAGCATAGCACAGCTATGAATATACTGAATATCAATTGATATTCACAGTATCAATTGTGATAATTAGCACAATTGATAAGCACAAGGATTAATAAGCACAGCCATCACTCACATTCAAGTGACCTTCCAATCCTCAGCCTGTACCACCACCACGAGAAACTCTATATTCCACTTATAAGATCTCTAACTGCTCCCCAAATTGAAAGAAATGCACTTCAGTTAAAATAAAATTTTTAAAAACCTCTTTAATCCTAATAGAATATAATTATTGAAAATTTATAAAATCAAAGTATTAAAAAATAGAAATCCATAAATAATATTATTTCATAAAGAAAAGAAAACTACTCTGAAGTCCTATAACTTTGTCCATACCCTTTCACCAGCAAGATCCTCTTCTAGAAATTTATTCTGGAACAAATTATTTAGAAAAACCATTTGAAATGCAGTGAAAGCATTATGTGCAACATACTTGAGAGAGTATCATTTATAATATAGAAAAAACAGAACCACCTAAACATTCTTCACTTTACAAATACTTATTGAGTGCCTGATATGTGCCAGACCATACTGTGCCTCAGTACTGCAAAGAACTGATGGAGAAAATCCTTAAATTCACGGAGTGCACCTTCTAGCCTAATGTTACTGTTGAGTCAATTACAAAACAGCTATGTAAGGGACTTCTATGAAGCCATAAAGAAACCAGGTTTGCCAAGAAATATTTCAATACATGGGGAGAAGACTTAAACAATTTGTAAGAAAAGCCAGTTAGGTATTAATGTTGACAAAACTATCTCAATTTTATTATCCATGAATAGAAATAACATTAGAAAGAAATGCCCCAAAATTTTAAAAGTAGATCTCAAAGTCCTGTAACCTTCCCCTCTTGCTGGGTAAGATGGTGACTCTAACCACTGAATATATTTGGATTACGGTTCATGATTAATAAGTATTATTTTCATTAGTCACAACAGAGAAGCATTAAAGAAAAAAGAACCTCATTTTACTGCTTTTAATCTAACTAATAGGGAAAATTAAAAGCACTGTGCTAAGTACTTAGCCTAATGAATAAAGAAATTCTATCCTTGCCTTCATTTGCAGTCCACAGGAGAAGACAAACATGAAGTTTAGAAATAAAAAATTTGGGCAGCCCCGGTAGCGCAGCGGTTTAGCGCCCCCTGCAGCCCAGGGCGTGATCCTGGAGACCCTGGATGGAGTCCCATGTCGGGCTCTCTGCATAAAGCCTGCTTCTCCCTCTGCCTGTGTCTCTGCCTCTCTCTCTCTCTCTCTCTCTCTCTCTCTCTCTCTGCATCTCTACGAATAAATAAATAAAATCTTTAAAAAAAAAGAAATAAAAAATTTTAAGTTAGAAGTATATACTTGTTAGGAAGCAGTTGTACAGGGGTTCTCACCTTCCCCATTAGAAAGATAAAAGTATCTTACAACTTTACTCCCATTTTTATAAACACATTCCATCCACTGATTTCACTCTCCCATTTAGTTTCTTTATGGACTGCATTCTGCCATCAAGTATTTCATGGACTTGCAAATATGGAATGATTATCTTTAAGATTTTATTTATTTATTTGAGAGAGAGAGGAGGGATGGAGGGAGAGGGAGAATCTCAAGCAGACTCTCTACCGAGCATGGAGCCTGATGCAGAGCTCGACTGCACAATGCTGAGATCATGACCTGAGCCAAAAATCAAGTCACATGCTTAACTGACTGAGTCACCCCAGCCGCCGCTGGAATGATTTTAAAGAGGCAATAGGTGATAACGCAATACATTTTGTTTGGCAGGGAGGACCTCTGTTTTCTCTGAAAACATATAACCATTAATATTGGCCTTAAATATAATGCATTAGTCATTTCAAAGTATCTGCAGGAATTGTTTCAAAAGAGATGAGTGGATGGGCAAATTCCCTTTGCTTTTGAGTCTTCTTAGGGCTCAGAAGTTAGGAGTGAATGGAAATGGATATACTCTACCCCAAGAACAAGAAAGGCTCTATCATCTCTCTTAGAGTCAAAAGTCAAGTACTGAAAAACCAAAGTGAGTAACTCCCCTTCACTTCCATCCAAACAATGAACTTGATTAAGACTCAAGACTTGTCCACTAGCAATCAGTTGGGAGGCCCATTCCTCAACACTCTCTGTTCTGCTAGCAAATGAGTTTCTAAGGTACACTGGAAACCTCAATTCAGCCATCTGGACACACATACTTTGAGTCTATTTTGAGATCCAAAGTAGGGAACTGAGGTTTATACTTGGGGGAAGGTACCTGGAAGTCTCCAGTTTGGCTCCAAGTTCACATCCTGATCCCTCTAACAGGGGATCCTGATAACTTGAACCTGATTTGGTTCCACTGCACTGGTTAAAACCCATAGGCAAAGAGAAGACAGTAAATGGAGCATCACCTCCTTGCACTGATGCAATTATCTTGTAGCCCAGAAATAAAAGTATCAAAAACATCCAAGATCTAGAGTATAGGGACTAAAGACATTATGAATTATATGCACAGGCAGGAATAGGGAAGATGTGGGATTCTTAAAAAGTGGAAACACTTAAAAATAATAAAAAGAACCTCAGCTGTGAAGACCAGCCATGAAATATTCAATTATTGAAGAACAAGAACCAGGAACATGGACTTCTGTTAATGTTTTCTTTTTTTAAGTGAGAAACCATTAGAGACTTTCTAAGATGGCAGCTAGGGAAATTCACTTACTTCACTCCTACCCTCAATCTCACCAAGTGACAGAAAATACAAGTTGTCTAAAGGAATAAAACCATAACATTAGAATGTAAGAAAACAGGACGCCTGGGTGGCTCAGCAGTCTGGCGCCTGCCTTCGGCCCAGGGTGTGATCCTGAAGACCCAGGATCGAGACCCGCATCAGTCTCCTGCATGGAGCCTGCCTCTGCCTCTCTCTCTGTGTCTCTGCCTCTCTCTCTGTATCTCTCATGAATAAATAAATAAATAAAATCTTAAAAAAAAAAAAGGAATGTAAGAAAAGTAACAGGTGATAAAATATTTTAAAGAATTCCTAAGATCTAGGATGAATGAAACGGGGTTAGACAGGTAAGAACAGAGGAACCAAGGCCCACACTTCACTGCAAAAGAAAATTCATGCAGTCTGAAGATAAAATCAATAAGCTCAAAGAGTAAAATGGGCTCAGAGGGAAAGTGTCACCGTACACTGCAAATTTATCATTTATAGTAGAAAACATAATTATATACTGAAAAGGGAATACAATGATAAATAAAAAGGAAACTGTAAGAAACAAGGTAATTTGCTAAGGTAGCTGGTAACAAAAGTAATATTAATGAAGTAATATACATAAATAGCTTTCTTATTTTCCAAGAAAAAAGAAAACGAAATTTAATTGCAGAAAATATCCCACCAATAGAACAGAAGAGACAGAAGAGACAATACCCAGTAGTTAACATAAGAAACGAACAAAAAGTTTTTGAAAACTGCCCATCTTTTTTCTCTGAAATTCAATAAATCATATTGCAATCCCAAAGAAAACTAGGCATCAATCCTCCTTTAATCTGTAAATTTAATATTACCCAAAATGAAAATAACAGTTTAAATAGACAAGTGGAGTCTAATATTCATATAGAAAAATAAACACTTCTATTTCTAGTGGTATCGAAGATCACATATGTAAAATGAGCTTCCTAAACATCATAAATGTGAGAAACTATGGAACGTTTTAAACACATTTCAGAGAGAGAATGAAAGAAACTGGCACAGCCTCAAAACTAAACACATCTAAGAATACTAGAGAGTAAGCAAGCACAGCTGGCTTTCATCCTGAACTCTGGAGACTGATTTTGCACTGTGGTAACTGTAGAACAGGAAGGAATGGGAAATAAAGACCAGGTAGCATACAAGGTGAATAATCTAACAAAAAGCCAAACCTAGTGAGTGGATTTACAATGATCACAGGATATAAGGTCCCTATACAAAAAAATTAATTGCATTTTGATGCATCTATGCAGTAAATGCTAAATGCTCCACATATACTAGATAAGGAAGGATTCATCAGTCATTGATTATAGTGTTCTATACCAAATGAGTTTGCTGCTGTTCACATCTTTTATTCCTTACTGATCACTGTCTACTTGTTTAATCAGATATTAAATCAGTGTGCTAAAATCTCCTACTACGGGGTTCATATGTGAATACTTTTACTTCTGTCAATCTTTGCCCTATATACATAAAAGCAATTAATTAGGCAATACAAAGCTATGATGGGTGTGGTATAATAAAATTAAATATTTGATCTTTGTCCTCAGTTCCTGGCACACAGTTCCTAAAACCTTTGGGATTTGTGGAGAGAGAAGACTATCTTCTGTATGTTAATGAGATGACTAGCAGCTGGGGGCCTCAATAGCTTTAATACAGGGGCTGGTAACCAGAAACACTAGGATGCAATGAGAAGCTTATAACTCTCAGCCCCAGCCCCAACCTCCAGAGAAGGAGACAGCTGCTGGAGGTTGAGTTGTTAATGGCCAGTGATTTCATCAATCATGCCCATATAACAAAATCTCCACAAAAACCCCTAAATGAAGGAGTTCTGGAAGCTTCCTGGTTACTGAGCACATCAAGGCACTGGGAGATTGGCACACAGCCAGGGCATGGAAGCACCACTCCCCTCCTCCACCCCTAGCTCTGTGCATCTCTTCCACTTAGCAGTTCCTGTATCCTTGATACTAAATCAGTGATACTAAGTGAAGTTCCTGAGTTCTGTGAGCCCTCCTAGCAAACTGTTAAACCTGAGGAGGGACTGGTGGAAACCCCTAATTTACACCTGGTTGGTCAGAAGTACCCAATGGCCTAGGACTTTCTAATGGCATCTTGTGGGACTGAGCCTTTTAACTTGTGGGATCTCCTGCTAACTCCAGGTAGGCGGTGTCAGAATCAAACTGTTGGACACCCAGGTGGTGTCTAGAGAGTGGGAGAATTGGTTGATATAAGAAAAAGAAAAACCATACATTTGGTGTCAGAAGTGTTATGAATAAAACATGTCTAATTTCCTGAGGTATGATCTTAGCATGTAACATTCCTTTATTTGTGGTTAGATGGAGAAATACTTCTGGACTTAAAGTCTACTTTGAGTCTTAGAAAGACCATGTTACTTTATTTTACTATTTGCACAATAAGTGCAAACATTTCCAACATTTAATTTGTAACTTTTTAATATTCTTATATTGAAGATGTAGATCTTCTAATCAGATATTCCTGAGTTTTGTTTCTTTAGCTAAGTGAACAACCTTTTACTTGGATTTTTTTTTTAAGATTTTATTTATCTATTCATGAGAGACCTAGAGAGAGACAGGCAGAGACATAGGCAGTGGGAGAAGCAGGCTCCCTGCAGGGAGCCCAATGTGGGACTGGATCCCAATACCCCAGGAGCACAACCTGAGCCAAAGGCAGACGCTTAACCACTGAGCCACCCAAGTGCCCGTACTTGGATTATTTAAGCTGTTTACATGTTGGATAACTGCTTAAACTTTTGGGTATATTAATATTTTGATGTAACTGGTCTGCTAACTATTCCACTGTATTTCCCATCATTTATTTCCCATCTCGTAACTCATCAGTTGTACACGCTAATATTTTTCTTTCATTGGCTATCCCAAATATTATAATTTACAAAATCAAATTAGTCTTCTTGCCATCTCCTAGACAATGATTAGATCTTAGAACACATTAAGTCCATATCCCTACCTCCTATCCATTGTGCCACTGCTGTCAGGTAACCTAAATGTACAGTAGTGCATGACTGAAACTGTTTTATATTATCAAAAGACACATTTACCCTTTCTGAAGCTCTCCATCCCTTCTACATTCCCATGCTTTATTTAGGATTGTTTTCCTTCCACCTAAGGTTTCCTTTAGTATTTCCTTTAGTGTAAGTCTACTGAGGACAGAGTCTCAGTTTTCTCTTTGCCTAAAAAGGCCTTTGTCTTCATTTAAAAAAAAAAAATGGAGACATAAGTCATATACCATATAATTCATCCTTTAAAGTGTACAATTTGCTGGTTTTCTGTATACTCACAAAGTTGTACAATCATCACTATGTAATGCCAGAATATTTTCATCACTCCCCCCAAAACACCCCACACCTAGAGGCAAGCATGCCCCACGCCCCCCTCCCATCAGTCCCTGAAAAAAAATGATCTACTTTTAGTCTCCATGAATTTCATATAATTGGCATCAGACAATAAGTGGCTATTTGTGTCTGATTATTTTTACTTGGCATGATTTCAAGATTTACCCACTGTGGCAGATTCGAGTATCTCCTTCCTTGTGGCTGAATAATATCCCAGTGGATGGACAGACCACATGTGCTTTATCCATTCATCAGCTGACAGACACGTGGACTAGTCTTTTTTTTTTTTTTTTTTTTTGGCTATTATGACTAAGGCTCCTATGAACATTCATGTCAGGGTTGTGTGTTTCTTTTCAGTTCTCTTGAGTATGTACCTAGGATAGGATTGCTGGTTGAATGGCTGTTTTCTTTTTTTTTTTTTTTTTTTTTTTTGAATGGCTGTTTTCTAAAGCACCTGCACACTTTATATTCCCACCAGCAAAGTACAAGAGTTCCAGTCTTTCTACATCCTCATCAATGCCTGCTACTATCTTTTTATTTATAGCCATCTCGCTAAGTGAGAAGTGGTATCTCGCCGTAGCTTTGACTTGTGTTTCCCAAATGACTAACGATATTGGGCATCTTTTCATGTGCTTATTGGTCATTCTTATATCTTTGATGGAGATACGTCTATTAAAATCATTTGTCGATTTTTTAGTTAGGTTATTTGCATTTTTACTATTGAGTTGTAAATATTCTTTATAGGTTCCTGGATACTAGACCGTTTTCAGATATATAATTTGAAAATATTTTCTCCCATCCTGTGGACTGTTTTTTCACTTTCCTGATAGTATACTTTAGAAGCACAAAGTTTTTAATTTTGACGAAATCTTATTTACCAATTTTTCTTTGCACTGTCATTTTAGCATAGACGTAAGAAACCACTGCCCAACCCAAGGTCACCAGAATTTATACCTATGTTTCCTCTAAGAGTTCCAGTTTTGGCTCTTAGCTAAGTTTTAGCTTTTATTTATTTTTTTTAAATATTTTATTTATTTATTTATGATAGTCATACAGAGAGAGAGAGAGGCAGAGACACAGGCAGAGGGAGAAGCAGGCTCCATGCACCGGGAGCCCGATGTGGGACTCGATCCCGGGTCTCCAGGATCGCGCCCTGGGCCAAAGGCAGGCGCCAAACTGCTGCGCCACCCAGGGATCCCAAGTTTTAGCTTTTAGCTCTTTGGATATATAAGGTAGAGTCCAACTTCATTCTTTTCATGTGGATATCCAGTTGCTCCTGCACCATTTGTTGAAGACTATTTTTTTAAATCCCTTTGAATGTTCTTGGCACCCTTGTCAAAAATCAACTAACCAGGGGTGTCTGCCTGGCTCAGTCAGTAGAGCGCATAACTTGTGATCCTGGGGTTGTGGGTTTGAGCCCCATGTTGAGGTAGAGATTGCTTAATACGTAAAAGTTAAAAAAAAAAAAAAAAAAAAAGTCAGGGCGCCTGGGGTAGCTCGGTTGGTTAGGTGGCTGACTTCAGCTCAGGTCATGATTTCAGGGTCCTGGGATTGAACTCCACATTGACCTCCCTTCTCAATGGAAGAAGAGGCAAGCAGAGTCTGCTTGTCCCTCTAACACTCTCCCCAAGCTCATTTCTCTCTCTCCCTCTCAATAGGTAAATAAAATCTTGAAGGAAGGAAGGAAGGAAGGAAAGAAAGAAAAGTCAACTGACCATAAAGAAAAGTCAACTGACCACAGACATATGGGTTTATTCCTGGACTTTGAATTATATTCTATTGATCTACATGTGATCCTTAAGCCAGGACCACACAGCCTCGATTACCAATGCTTTGCAAAACGTTTTAAAATCAGGAAGTGTGTGTTCTCCCATTTTGTCCCTTTTCAAAATCTTTTAATTGTTCTGGGTCCCATAAATTTCTACATAAATTTTTAAATCAGCCTGTCAATTTCTACCCAAAAGGTAGCTTTTGAAAGGGATTACACTGAAGCTGTACATCAATTTGGAGAGAAGTGCCATCTTAACGGTATGGAGTCTTCCATCCTGTGAATGAACACATGATGTCTCTGATTTGTCTAGGTCTTCTTTAATTGCTCTCAATGATATTTTATAGTTTTGCTTTCATTTAAAAATAAGTATTTTTGCTGGGTGAAGAATCATAAGTTAACACACTTGGTTCCTTGAACAGTTTTAACATTTTCCATTATCTTCAATTTCCATCTTACCCTTGTTAAGTGAATTGTCTTCTCATTGCTTTTTGGAAGTTACACATCCTTTTTTCTCCAGCTGTTATTAAAACTTTATCTGTGGTTTTCAGAAGTTTTACTATCCTACGCTTGGATGTAATATGTACCTTGATGCATTTATCCTGTCATGGAGATCTAGGAACTCTCTGATTTATGTGTAGATTTCTGTTCTTAGTTAGCTTTGAAAAACTGCCACAGATGATCTCTTCAGATACTATTTCTGTCCCATTTTCTCTCTTGTCTCCTTTCTGGAACTATAAATACATACATGTTAATTTTTTCACTGTGTCTAATAGGAATCCTAATTTATTTTTTCATCCACTTTTTTCTCTCCATATTTCAGCCTAGATATTTTCTATTGACCTAGTTTCCAATCCACTAATCCTCTCTTCAGTTTTCTATGGTTGCTATGAAACCTATCAAGTTTTAATTTAAGCCACTGTATGTATGTTTTATTTCTACCCTAGGGTCAGATCATCTTAATACAATCTGGGATTGATTTGATTACAACAGAGATTCCATCTTGTGAGGGCTGGCCTATTTCCATTTGTCCTTCCACTTAAGGGGTATAACCCTTCAGGGTCCCCCATAAAATACCTAGAATATTTAACAGAGCCCTTCTCTTCATTGAGCTCTAATCTCTAATTTTTGTTTTCCCCGAACCTGTAAGATTTCTAGAAGTTTTCTTTAGCTTCCCTGCCCCCAGACAACTGCCTGCAATTGAAAAGGTAGAGCTAAATGCTCACATCTCAACAGACCTACTTCTCTGACTCGTAGCCTGAGTCCTTACTGATTTTATAGCTCTACAGTTCTGGATAAATTTATACTTTAATCAAGGTTTTCTAGTTGTTTTAAGAAGAGGTGCTGCAATACAAGTGTGTCATCATCAGAATTTCCATGCAAATTATTCAGTGTGTCAAATCTCTCTAAATACTCTACAGAGTTTTGATTGGCATTTAATAGAATTGATAGATTAAAGAGAACTGACGTGTTTACAAAGAAGTTATACTATGTTTGAACACGGTGTATCTCTTTTTCAGATCTTTTTATCATATACTCTGTTATAAGAGAGTTTTAAATTTGTCTCCCTGTAAATCTTGGCCATTATTCATCAGGTTAAATTCTAGCTACTTGATTGATTTTATTATTGCAAATGGTATCTTATACCATCATCTCTTCTAGTTGATTATTTTGAGTACAGAGGAATTCTGATTTTTGTAAAATGACCTTTTATTTGAGAAATATTAGATTATCTTATTAATATAAAATCTTATCTATTGCTTCTGTAAATTTTTATATGTAGGTGATCTATAAATACAGATTTATCACTTCCTTTCCAATTCTCTTAACTCATTTCTATTTATTTTCTGAACATACTGGCCAGGAACTCCAGTAACATGAAATGCTGTAACAGTGTTAACCATATTTGTCTTGTTCCTGATCTTAAATGGCATGCATCTGAAGTTTTTCCATTAAAAGTTTGCTTCAGGGATGTCCAAGTGGATCAATCAGTTAAGCATCTGCTTTTAGCTCAGGTCATGATCTCGGGGTCCTGGGATAGAGCCCTGCATCAGGCTACTTGCTCAGTGGGGAATCAGCTTCTCTCTCTCCCTCTCCCCTCCCCATACCTTGTGCACTTACACTCTGTCTCCCTCTCCCAAATGAATAAATAAAATCTTAAAAAAAGAGAAAAGTTTGTTTTAGGTTTTGGCACATATCCTTCATCAAATTAAAGATATTCTCTTTATTATTTTTAGAATTTTCATAATACATATGTATTAAACTTAATGCTTTTTCTGAAACTGAAATAATCATGAGCCATGACCCCATAATTTTTAAATACATTACTTTTTTTAAAGAATCAATTTTGGTTTTGATAATACTACTCTCTATTTAACAAATTTCCAGCCTTACTTTTATTATTTTTCTCCTTCTTATTTACTTTGTGGTTCTTTTTCCAACTTCCTGAATTAAAATTTGGGTCATTAAATACTGTATTAGTTTGCAAGGACTGCCATAAAAAGGAATCACAGATTAGGTAACTTAACCAACAGAAATCTATTTTCTTTTATATTTCTGGAGACTCGTAAGTCCAAGATCAAGGTGACGGGGTAAATTACTTCTGAGTGTCATGAAGGAAGGATCTATTCCAGGCCTCTCTCCTTGACTTGATATGACCATCTCCTCCCTGTGTCTTTAAATCGTCTTCACTCTGTCAATGACTGTGTCCAAATTTCCCCTTACAAGGATACCCATGATAGTACAATAGGGCCCACAGTAAAGACTTCATTTAACTTAGTTACCTCTATGAAGACTCTATTTCCAATTAGAGTCATATTTGAGGTACTAGATGTTAGGACTTCAACATATAAATGATTCTGAGGGCTTGGAGATAGAGCCACAATTCAGCCCACAGCACTTACAAAAGTTTCTTGTTTCCTGGTAAATTAATTGTAAACTATAAATCTCTCTTTAAATGTCTCACAAATTTTGAAATGCAGTATTTTCATTCACATGTAATTATCTTATAATTTCCCTTATGGTCTATAGTTTTAACTGTATAAATATATAGGTCATTTTTAGCTGATGGATATTAATTCCTTTTTTAAAAAAGACTTTATTTATCTATTTGAGAGACAGAGTGGGGGCCGGCAGAGGGAGAAGGAGAGAGAGAATCTCAAGCAGACTCTCCACTGAGCATGGAGCCCAACATAGCCTCAATCTCACAACCCTGAGATCATAACCTGAGCTAAAACCAAGAGTTGGATGCTTAACCCACTGAGCCATTCAGGCACCCCAATTTCTAACTGTATTTTATTAAGGTCAGAGATACCGGTCTGCATAATAACGATAATTTTTGGAAGTTTCTAAAGCACCCCTTCTGATCTAGAACAAGGTAAGTTTTAAGAATGATCTGTATGTGCTAGAAAAGAATGTGCATTCTCTACTGGATACAGAATTCTTTATCTATTAGGTTCATGATAATCATGTCATTAAAATATTTTACATCTTGTCCCAGTGGCAACAATGACAGACTAGGTTTACAGAAAGCAGGCACAAAGATTAGACATGACAACTATAGGCTCAGCGTCCCCAGAACTTCAGTAAATCCAAGATCCTGATCCCAAAGCGAGGTGGGCCCTAGCCATCCTTTTATGCCTGGTGGTACTGCTTACTAAAACAGACCCCATTTTGTACCCCTGCAGATAAACTGTTGAGCCTCCATAATGGGGACATCAGTTAAATGGTTGGTCTTTCCTGGATAGACCAATCAAAGCTCCTCAGAGACTACAGTTTGCTAAGAAAACAAGTCTGCCTGAAAAATTGGGATATCCAGAAACAGTGCCTGAACTGTCTAAACATTCAAAAGACATCATCAACAGAATTCCTGTTTCTTCCTAGCTGTTTGGGCCATGAAAATCATTTCTGACCAGCTCTGCATTCACACCCATGCAATTGCCAGTGTGGAGACTGGGGCCTGCTGAAAAGTACTCCTCTGTTTGGCTGGTGGGGGTATGACTGTATTGGGGGGGCGGGGGGCTTTCCTCCGGAGGCTGGAATTTCTGGACCAAGCCAGGCCTGGTCTCTGATGGCCTCATTATGATCCCCACATAGGCTGCAGAATCCACTCTATCCCCATGTGAGAGCTATTTCAATGGCTCTCAGCCACCAGGAGATGGAAGTGGAGAGACACTCCCAAGTGCAGAAAGGTCTGTGAGCTGGCTATCCTCCCTCCTACAGAGATAACAAGGAGCTACCACTCTAGTTTCTGGCCGTCCCTTCCTGCCCAAGTATCACAGCTGGTGTTTACAAGCAGGGCCCAGCAGAGGGAGCCTTCCCTGTGCCTGCCCACTCCTGGCATCCTGAAGTTCAACATGTCACCAACAGAGTAAAGGGAGGCCATAGCACAGGCCTCTGGGATGGACAGTGCAGAATGCCATCCCCTACTGGCCAGTTGTCACTCCTAAAACACTGACTATGGTGACAACCACTTCTTCAAATTCTCTGAGGAAAGGCTACTGTGGAACCAATCAGAAACTGTGGTAGAATCTCCAGTACTGATCAGCACCACAAAACTGTTGCGGCCTACTGCAGCCTGCTTGTTGTTTTTCGTTTTTTTATAAGGCTGGTAGGGTTAAGGTAGGGATGGCAGTGGGAACTCCTTTCATTCTTTCAGTTGAGAGAGGGATGGAGAGCTAAGTGGCTAGTGTACTGTGGGGCCTGAAAGACGAGACCAGGCCCCACCTCATGTGTATGGTAAGGTGGCCTTCTCTGGGTTAAACAGAGCTCTCCTACACATGACAACTCCCCACCCTGGCTGCATGCAGTCTTTTCAATGAACTGATCCTCATGGCTGACAGCACACTGAGCCCTTTCAATTTCCTAATAAGGACTTTGGCATAGATGTGCCTCCTGCTCCAAATCCTGCTCTGATGAACCTCCAGACTCTTCCCTCCACCCCAACATCTCCCCTGAGCAGCACTGAGTGAGAACCTACAGGGTCTCATTTCAGGTTTTCCAAAGGGAAGGTAAATGAAATTCCTAACAATGATTTAAATTCCTACATATATTCAGTACCTCTTACCCTGTAGTTATTTTCTAGATTTGGAATAAGAAGACAGATGACAGACAGCCCTTTCAATGAAGAAAGCCACTCTGTCCAGGGGTCCCCCAATCTGTTGAACCTTCCACTGCGGCACACCCTCTCTGTTCTTATATAAACAAGTTTTATCTGCAGTGAATCTGATCATGTGAATGAACAATTTCAACGTTGGCTAGAATTGCTGTGCTGGTTGCAGAACAAAAATCCCAACAGAATAGCTTAAACAAAACAAAAGCGGGTCCCTACTAGATACCAATTTGACTGCCTCTAATCCCTTAGTGAAATTAGTTTAGGAGAAACCAAATGTTACCATTTTTAAAAATCACTGCAATTGTTTTAACACAGAACAGAATAAATATGCCATTAAAAAATTCCACCTACAAAAGGCGAAAAAATCTAAGTCTTAATTTATCTGCTTGACTTGCCAATTTCTGAGAAAGGAGAGTCAAAAGTTCCATTTTAAACTGTTCTGAAAAAATAAATAAATTAAAAAAAAAAAAAAACTGTTCTGAGTTTTTGTATACCCCTACGGAAATTTTATCATTTGTTACTGTGTATATTTTAAAGTTCATCTGTTAGATGAACATATATTCCATAATTATTATGGCTTTTTATAAATTATAGTATTTGTGATACTATACAGAAGACAAAACAAAAGTAGAGTTAAACACATTTATAAAGTGAACAACATATAACTAAAATGGAGATCAAGAAACAGAACATTGCAGTAACCCAGAAACTGCCCATGCCCCTCCACCCTCTTACCATAGACAACCATGATCCTGACTTTTGTCATAAAATCAAATCATATGTGTATGTGTTCTTTCCTAGGATGCCCTTCTTCGACTCAACACACTGTCAGGTTTTAGAAACTAGGTTATTCTAGCCTCATCAAATGGGCTGGGCAGTGGTCCCTCTTTTTCTATTATCTGGGGAGGTTTACATTTAGAAGTACTTCTTCCTTAAATTACTCGCAGAACTTGCAGATTAATTCATCTCAACTTGGAAGAATTTCTAGTGATTTCTTAGATAGATAATAAGTTCAAAAAGAATTTATTAGTCAATAAATAGCAAATGCTTAAAAAATCAAAACAAAAATGTTTCTACTTAGAATGGTGACTTCTACTCCTGTCAGTGTCTACCTGTACCCCATTCCTCTTGCCCTTGTACAATGTTACTTTATGAAAACATAAGTATGAATTGTAAAATATCTACCTCTTCTTAACAAAAGATAGCATACTACATATACACTACCCTATAGCCTATTTTATTCACTTTGCAATATATCCTGGTGATCTCTCCACAGAAATAGAGTGAACTCCTTCTTTTTTACAGTTGTACGGTGTCCCATTATGTGGATATGCCATAGTTTGGTCAATCTATTTTGGATATTTCTGTTGTATTTGTCTTATTTTTTATACTTGGACATGTGGCCCATTTGTAGTTTGTCCTGATATATAATATGAATTTTAATGAGATCCACAAATGGACCCTTCCAACTGGCTATCCATTTTCTCAAAACCATGTATTAAAACTGCACCAATTGGAGATGCTGTCTTTACCAAACATTAAATTACTACGTGTATGTGAGCCCACTTCTGGATTTTTTTATTCATGTGCTATTTTGCGAGGTTTTACAACATGTTTTAATATACAGCAGGTCTGCTGCTGCTCCATTTTTCAAGTGTTTTTCTGTTGATTCTTAATTATTTTCCTATTAAGAATCAGCCTAGTAACTACCATATGTATTGGAATTATTTAATGTTAACTAATTTAGAAATAATTAACACTTTTATGATGTGGCAATTTTAAATATATTTTCCTCTTCCATTATCTTCCAACTATGGTTGTTTATACGTATAAAAGTTCATGACTTGTGTGTACATATGATTACTATGAAATTATCTAATTTATACTAGCTTTCAGCATTATCTTGGGACTTTTATATATATTAATAATATATTTGCAAACTGAGGCTCTAGCTCTTCCTTTTTAATTCTTATACCCAATTGATACAGGGTTTCTGGCAAAAATTATGTGCCTGTGTTTGGGTCATTCCAATTCATTTTTGTTTGACCCTAATTCTGGGCAATTTATGTGACTCCATCCTCTAATTTATGCAGTAGCAGAAAAGTAGAAGAAAGAGAGCAAAATTATCAACAAGAAGAAAACTGACACTGATGTTTCTGTAATGAATAAGAATGTCGTGATACTGAAAAGATGCTGAACTCCTGGAGTGTGGAAAAAAGATCCATATTAAAGAAAAACTATTATGAAAATAATGCAAGGATGTCTAGCAAAGAAGTCAATACAGAAATCAAAAGAGGAGGCACCTGGGTGGCTCAGTAGTTGAGCCTCTGCCTTCGGCTAAGGTCATGATCCCAGGGTCCTGGGAACAAGTCACATATCAGGCTCTCCGCAGGGAGCCTGCTTCTCCCTCTGCCTATGTCTATGCCTCTCTCTTTGTGTCTCTCATGAATAAATAAATAAAATCTTAAAAAAAAAAAAGACATCAAAAGAGAACATTAAAAATTATTCAAATAACTCCAAAAAAGACAGGAAGAGAACAAGAGAAGAACAAGGAGGGAGCAAACAGAAATCAAAAAAATGACATATCTATATATACTTATAAATATATCTATAAATTGTCATTAAAATGGCCTAAACCAGGCCTCAGCAAACCATGGCCCAGAAGTCACATATAGCCCAATATCTGTTTTATAAATAAAGTTTTATTTGAATACAGCCAAATTCCTTCATTTATAAATTGTCTACAGCTATGTTCACATTCCAATGACAGAGTAGTGTACTTGCCACACAAACCATATGGACTATGAAATCCAAAATATTTACTGTCTGGCAGATCACAGAAAAAAATTTGTTGACCCATGGTCTAAACAGTCCAATTAAAGTGCAGAGAAGACCAGAATGTATTGAAAAAAAATGCAAAACCTAGCTATATGCCATCCATAAGAGATTCACTTTTTTTTTTTAAGATTTATTTACTGAGAGAGAGAGAGAGAGCGAGCAGGGGGAGGAGCAAACAAGCAAACTCTCTGCTGAGTGGGGAGCCCAATGCAGTCAATCCCAGGACTCTGAGATCACGACCTGAGCCAAAATCAAGAGTCATATACTCAACTGACTGAACCACCCAGGTGCCCCAAGAGATTCACTTTATACACAAATGCAAAAAAGAAAAAGTTCAACCCTTAAGAAAGCTGACTATATTAATATAAGAGAAATTAGACGACCTGACAGACATATTATCTTACAAAAAAAGTCAGGCTCTCTGCATGGAGCCTGCTTATCCCTCTGCCTGTGTCTCTGCCTCTCATTCTCTCTCTGTGTCTCTATAAATAAATAAATAAAATCTTAAAAAAAAAAAAGACACATTCCATAATGATAAAAAAAAAGTTGATGTATCAGAAATACATAAAAATTGAGAAATCGTACGCCTGTTTTTTGAGTTTCAAAATGTATGAGGTGGAATCATAATTATATTTGAAGATTCTATATTATATTCTATATTCTATAATCACAATTGTATTTGAAGATTCTAATACTCCTCTCTCAAAAGAACCAAATAAAACTCACCAAAGTATGGAAGATTTTATTGACAGTGTCAACCATCTTGACCTGACATTTATAAAAGAATATAAGCAACAAATGTAAAATTATAATTATTTTCAAGTACACATATTGATAAGCCATATTTTGACCATAAAATAAATTTCAAAAAAACTGAAAAGTACTGAAAACTTAGAGTATGATGTCTGACCATAACAAACATAACTTAGACATCAATAACAGTAAAATAGGGATCCCTGGGTGGCGCAGCGGTTTGGCGCCTGCCTTTGGCCCAGGGCGCGATCCTGGAGACCCGGGATTGAATCCCATATCGGGCTCCCGGTGCATGGAGCCTGCTTCTCCCTCTGCCTATGTCTCTGCGCCTCTCTCTCTCTCTGTGACTATCATAAATAAATAAAAATTAAAAAAAAAAAAATAACAGTAAAATAACTCATATAGTCCCAAAATTATTAAAAGTAAATGCTCCACTTAATAACTCATCAAAGAAGATATCAAAGATAAAGTTAAATAGTATTTTGATATGAAAGATAATGAAAATATAACATCAAAATCTGTGAGATATACCTAAATCATGCTCAGGGGGAAATTTATAGTTTTAATGCTTAAACTGGAATGGAAAAGAAACAAAGATCTAAGTTTAAGTTTCTACCTTGAGAAGCTAGAAAAAAAGATAAGCAAATTGAATCCAAACCAAGTATTAGAAAAGAAATAACAAAGATTTTTAAAAATTTAAGTTAAAAAGTGACAAAAACAGAAGTCCTTGGGTGGCTCAGTCAGTCAAATATCTGCCTCTTGGTTTTGGCTCAGGTCATGATCTCAGGGTTGTGAGATCGAGACTTGTGTCAGGCTCTGCACTCAGCACAGAGTCTGCTTGAGATTCTCTTTTTTTCCCTCTCTCTCCCCTGCTCTGTCCCCCTCCACATTTAAGTGTACTCTCTCTCTAAAATAACTAAAGTCTTTTTTAAAAAGTGACAAAAATATAATAATTCACAAACCTAAAGTAGCTTTGTTCAAGATTAATAACACTAAACAACCTCAACATGACTGACAAAGAATGAGAGGAATAAAACATAAGTATGAGCAATGAAAGATAGAGTATCACCTCATATTCCATAGACATCAAAAATAATGAGATTATTATGAACAGCTTTGTATTTAAAAACTTAAGTGAAATAAACAAATTCCATGAAAAATAAAATTTACTGAAGCTGACACAATAGAAAATAGAAAATCTGAATAGCTCTTAACCATCAAGAAACTAATTTAGTAGGATTACATGCCCCACCAAAAAATCCAAGTCCGTATGGTTTCATTGGTAAATTCTATCAAACATTTAGGGGGAAAAAATACCAAATATACACAAAATACTTCCCAAAAAAGGGCAAACTCTCCACCAGTTCATTTTTTAAGTCTGGTATAACACTAACATCAAAATTTGACATCAACTCTATAAAAAATTCTCCATTAATTATAAATGATATGAAAATAGCTAAGAAAATACTAAAGATATCTCAAAAGGATAGTAAGTCAATCTCAAAGCATAGTAAGTCATGACCAATTGGAATTTATCCCAGAGATTAGGCTAACATTTGAAAATCAATCATATATACCAAAGGCATAATCCATGAAAGAATTAATCGATAAGCTAGACTTCACCAAAATTAAAAGCTTCTGCTCTGTGACAGACACTGTTAAGAGAATGAGAAGATAAACAAGGGAGCAAAATTTGCAAAAGACTGATATCTGATAAAGCATTGTTATACAAAATAAACAAAGAATTCTTAAAATTCAACATTAAGAAAACAAACCACCCCATTAAAAAAATGCGCCAAAGAGCCTACCAGACATCTCACCCAAGATGATTCACAGATGGCAAAAAAGGCATATGAAAAGATGCTCAACATAACCTAGGAAATTACAAGTTAAAAAACCCATGAGATACAACTACACACCTATTAAAATGGCCAAAATTTAAAACACTGAAAACCCCAAATGCTAATAAGGATGTGGAGTAACGGGAACTCTCATTCATTGCTGATAAAAATGCAAAATGGTACCAGCCATGTTGTAAGACATTGTGGCAGTTTCTTACAAAACTGTAACAATACTCTTATCATTCCATCTGGCAATTATGCTCCTTGGTATTTGCCCAAAGGAAGTGAAAATTTATGTCCACACAACAACTTGCACATGGATGTTTATGGCAGCTTTATTCACCAGTGCCATAAGTTAAAAGTAACCAAGATGACTTTCAGTAAGTAAATGGATAAATAATAATAGTGGCACATTCAAACAATGGCATATTATTCAGCACTAAAAAGGAATGAGCTATCAAAAGCTATGAAAAGACATAAATGAAACTTGAATAAACATTACTACATGGAAGAAGCCAATATGAAAAGGCTACAGCCTATAGAATTCGAACTATAGGACATTCTGAAAAAGGCAAAACTGTAGAAACAATAAAAAAATGAATGATAGCGAGAGGATGAAGGAAGGATAGGATGGTAAACAGAGTATAGAGGATTTTAAAGGCAATGAAATTATCTGTGTGACACTATAAGGGTGAATATGTATCATTATACATTTGTTGAAACCCATACGATATGCAACACCACGAGCAGATCCTGATGTAAATTATAGTCTTTCGGTGATAATGATGGGTAGATGCAGATTCACAGACTATAACAAATGCATCACTAGAGTGCAGGATGTCAACCGTGGAAGAGGCTATGCACAAGTCGGGGCTAAAGGTAAATGGGAATTCTCTATACTTTCTACTCAATTTTGCTATTAACATAAAAATGCTTTAAGAAATAAAGTCTATTTTTAAAAAGTCAACCAAAGTGAGTCACTGTATTAAGAGAATAAAAGGACAAATCTATATGATTATTTCAATAAATGCCTGAAAAGCAAATGACAAAATTCAGCACCCATTAGTAATTAAATTCTTTTTAATTCTTAGCAAACAAGTAATAGAAGACAGTATCTTCAATTGGATAAAAGGCACCTATACAAACACCTACAATTAACACCATGTTTAACAGTGAAACACTGAATCCTTTCTCCCAATGCTCAGGAATAAGGTAAAGATGCCTATCCTCATGACACCTATTCAATATTGTACTAGAGGTCCAAATTAGTACAATAGGATAAAGAAATAAAATGTATAAAGTCTGTAAAGTAAAAAGGAAATTGTCAAAAAAAAAAAAGAAAAAGGAAATTGTCCCTAGTCTCAGACAGTATGATCGTTCACAAAGAAAATCTAAGAAAGCAACAACTAAAACAACAAAAAAAAAACTATTTAAAAAATAGTAAGTGAATTTAGGAAATAATGTCAGATACAAAAATCAGTGGTGTATCCAAATATTAGCAGCATTCTATCTCAACATAAAGAGTTTTAGTATCATCTATCATAATATCAGAAAGCATAATATACTTGGAACATATTTAATAAAAAAATGAACAAAAACCTATACACTAAAATTATAAAATATTCTTGAGAAAAAATACACCTTAAAAAAAAAAAAAAAACCTAAGGGCAGCCCACGTGGCTCAGCAGTTTAGCACCTTCAGCCCAGGGTGTGATCCTGGAGACCCAGGATCAAGTCCCACGTCAGGCTCACTGCATGAAGCCTGCTTCTCCCTCTGCCTGCGTCTCTGCCTGCATCTCTCTCTCTCTCTGTCTCTCTGTCTCTCATGAATAAATAAAATCTTAAAAAAAAAAACTGAGAGAGGGGTGCCTGGGTAGCTGAGGCAGTTACGCGTCTGACTCTTGATTTGGGTTCATGTCATGATCTAAAGGTCATGAGATTAAGCCTCACATCAGGCTGCAAGCTGAGTGTGAAACCTGCTTAAGATTCTCTCTCCCCCTCTCCCTCTGCCCCTCCATGTCCTTCCCTGTCCACTCACACAGGCTCTCCCTCGCTCTCTCTTTAAAAAAAAGAGAGAGAGAAATACATAGTTTACAGACTAACTAGTAGACTCAACATTGTTAATGTCAGTCCTACCAAAACTGATCTATAATTGAATGCAAATTCATTTTCAAAACCAGTAGGCTTTTTCGGAAACTGACCAGATTCTAAAATTCATGTGATAATGCAACAGTTCTAGAATAACAAAAATGATTTTGAAAAAGAACCTAGTAGGACTTAGACTCAGACTTCACTATATGCTCTCAACTTTATAGTATAAGGCTATAGGAATTGAAATAGTGTGAGACCAGCATAGAGACATAGAGACCAATGAAATAGAACTAGACAGAACAGAAAAACATCAAGACTTACATGGTCAACTGATTTTTTTGGCAAAGGTATTAAAGTGATTCAATAGAAGGGAAACAACCTTTTCAACAAATGGTGTTGAAACAACTGAAAATCCATTAGGAAATAAATGAACCTCAATCCCTATCTCACATCATATACAAATTAGTTTAAAATGGATCACCAGTCTAAACATAAAAGCTAAAACTATAAAGCTTTTAGGGAAAAACATAAATGTCTTTGTGACCTGGATATGAACAAGAATTTCTTAGAACAAACACAGAAATTAACTGTAAGAGAAAAAATTTTCAATTATATCATCAAAATTTAAAACTTCTCATAAAAAAACATTTCTAAGAAATTTAATAGGTAAGCCACACAGCTTGTGAGAACATGTATCTGACAAAGGACTTTTATAAATACAAAATATAATGAACCCCTACAACCTGAACAGAAAAATTTGCCAGTTTCTTTTAAATTTAAACATGCATCTATCATTAACAGAGCAGTTCCAGTAGATATTTATCCAAGGAAAATATAAATGTATTTCCATAAATACTTGTACAATAATATTCATTATCAGCTTTATTCCCAATAGTCAAAAACTAAACACAGCCCAAATGCTCATCAACCTAGGAATGGATAAATTGTAGTATATTAATAAGATAGTATGCTAATCAGCAACAAAAAGGGAATATTGATACATTCAATCACAAGGATGGATCTTGCAGAGATCCAAATTCTGAGCAAAAGAATTTGTATACCAAAAAGTACACATGGTATGGTTCCATTTGCATGAAATTTTCAAAAACCCAAAACTAATCCACAGTTAAAATTTAGAACAGTGGTTATCATTTTATGGATGTTATAGGGAACTAACAGGGAAGGAAACTTCCTAGGGAGATGGAAATGTTCTATATCTTCAATAAAGGTGAGTCTATTTGTCAAAGCTCACAACATTATACATATACACAATTAGTGTATTTCAACATATATAAGGTTTACCTCAAAAGAGATAATCAAAAAGAAAAGAAATTACACTCCTATGGTTTCACTAGTTTTCAAAGAAATAATACTAATCTTATACAAACTTTCAAAAAACTGAGAAACCAAGAACACCTCCCAAGTTATCTTGTGAGCTAAGCATATTATTCACAAATATTAAAAAATTAACAGGATAGGTAAAGACCAATCTTTCTCATACAAAACAAAATGTAAGCAAATCAAACCAAACCATACATTTTAAAATGATACATGGGAATAATTGGATTTATACATTAATGTAGTATTAGGTACATGTAAAAACTAACCAAAATAATCCCCCGAGTAATCAAATATAGAAGTTAAATCATATCAACAAAACGCATAAAGAAAAAGGCTTCTGATAAAGTTAACTCCTATGCATGGAAAAACTCTTAAAAGACTAGGACTAGAAGGAAAATTCCCTTAACCTAAAAGAGGAGCAATACAAACAAAAAAGCTGCAGCAAACTTCAAACTCAATAGTAAAATATTGAACACTTCTCCCTGAAATCACAAACCAGACAAAAACTCTATTTTCACCACTTGAATTCAACATTTTATGGAAGATCCTCTCTACCACAATAATACAAGAAATAAAAGGCATAAAGATCAGACAGAAAAATAAAAGCTGTCATTATTTGGAAATAAAATTATGAAAAATTGAAAAAACTTACATATAATCCAGAACTAATAAATATGTCAAGATTCTTAAATACAATATTAATATACAAAAGTCTATTGTATTTCTATTCTAGCAACAAAGTTAGAAAACAATTCTATAAAAAGCTCATCCACAAACATCAAACACTCATAAATAAATGTATAAAACCTACAAAGAATAAAAGGAACCTTGACCTATACCTCAAGAAACAAATAATCAATACCAGATGGATGAGAGACTAAAATATAAAATGTTTTTTAAAGACAACAGAAGGTAACACAATATCTTCATGACCTTGGAGTTGGGGAAAAAACCTCTTTAAAGGAATATAAAAAGGACTAATCATAAAGAAAAGTTTAATTAACTAGACTTCACTAAATCTAAGAACTTCTCACCAATCAAAGATCTATATGGAGAGGGAAAAGCCAAGCCACAGAAAGGAAGAGATATTTTATTTAATACACACACACACACACACACACACACACACATTATCTCCAACAAAGGACTTGTATCCAGAATTTACCAATAAGTTAAACAACCCACTCCCAATTCCCCAACCTCAGAATGTGCACTTCATGGAAAAAAAAAAAATCTAAGTATGTAAAGTGATATGAAAATGGACTTATAGAGCTATCAGAAAATGTGAAGTGAAATCATAATTCAGTATTACTACTCACCTACCAAAAAAAATAGCTAAAGTTAAAAAAAAAAAAAAGGCAAAACCCAAGTATTGGCAAGGTTGTGAAGCAATTGGGACCTTCACACATTATTGGTAGATGGAATGGTGTAAACTGGTACACTGGGAGCCATTTGGGAAATCATCTGGCACTGCCTACCAAAGCTGAATATGCCTACTCAAGGACCCAGCAATTCCACTCTTAAGTTTATATCAAACACAAATGAATGCCTCTGTCTCCCAAAAGACATGTACAAGAATGTTCACATTATTAACATGGCCAAAAGCTATAAACAACTTGAATACCCACCAACATTAATATGAGTAAATAACTTGTGGTGTATTTATACAAAGGAACACTGTGAACTAATACAAACAAAGATGAATCACACAGGCATGATGTTGAGCAAAATAAGCCAAAAACAAGAGTATATATTATATAATTCCATCAATATAAAATTTAAAAGCAGGCAAAATAAGTCAACAGTGATAAAGTCAGCACAGAGGGTTCTAATGGAAGCACTTATTCACATAGAGGAGGCAATGGGTGCCTATCTAGGTCTCCATAATGGCTACACAAACACATGCAAATGTAAAAATCCATTGAGTCATGCATGCATATAACTCCATTTTTTTTTAATTTTATGACTTCAAAACAAATGTATTTTCAGACAAATAAAAGCAGACAGTTATCAGCAGATTTGACGTAAAAGGAATATTTAAGTCAAAATGAAAATGTTATCAAAAGGAAGTATGTGAATGTGAAGAGCAAGAGAAAATGTAAATATATAAGCAAATCTAAATGAATAGGGACAGTAGTCTTTGAGATTTTAAATATATATAGAACTAAAGACATAGCAGCAATGACCAAAAAAAGTGTAAGTCAGGTAAATCAGAACTGGCAAAATACAAATTTACCAAGGATACATGTGGCAATCTCTAGGGAAACCAACAAGAGGTAAAACTAAGAAATTAATAAATGAGGGAGAGAATAATTTAAAGTACTCCATTACCAGGAAATGAGAGACACATAATACAGGATGGGCAAGACAAATGGACAACAAATAGTAATAAATAATTACATTGCATATCCACTGACTATATATTCCAATGACAAAATGAGATTATCAGAAAGGATTAAAAAACAAAAAGTAGGGTGCCCAGCTGGCTCAGTCAGTAGAAAATGTTACTCTTGATCTTGGGGTAGAGATTACTTAAAACACACACACACACACAAAAACTATATTTTACTTTATAGTAAACATATCATAAGATTATAGAAAGCTAAAACTCATAAGGATAGAATAAGATATTTAATGCAAATACTGATAAAGAGCTGGAATCATTCTAATATCAAATTAAGTAAAATTTAACTCAAAAAACATTACTTAGTGACAACATGGATCATTCAATTATGAAAAAAGAGTTAATCACCAGGAAGATAGAATAACTCCTTATTTGTCATCCGTGAAAACTAAAAGAAACAAACAAATCCTCTCTCAGAAATGACAGATCAAGCTGAGAAAATAACAAAGTAAAGATGTGTAAGATTTAAACAAGGTTAATGATTTTTAACCTGTTATTTATACAAAAATGCACAGCAAATTTCAAAGGACTGAAATTATGCAGTGACTGTTATGGAATTCCACTGCAACTCAGGAACAGAAATATACCTAGAACAATGAAATTCTAAAGTAATAGAGAAAGAAAGCAAGAAAGAAAAGGGGAAAGAAAGAAAACAAATAGAAATTCAAAATCACATTGGAAATGACACTACATTTTAAGTAAAACAGCAATGAAAATATGAAAAATTCAAAAGGCAAAAGTTAGTTCATTGAAAAAATTTAAAAACTGATACAGCTCTAGTATAACAAATGAAAAAATGAGAGGTAAAAATAATAAATACAGTAATAACTGAAAAATTAGATGACATGGGTGAACTCAGCAAAACCAACACATCAAAAATTTAAGCTGATTTTCACTAAAGAAATTAAATATATAATTTAAAATTTTCTCACTGGCAACCTCCAGGCCCAATGGTTTCACAAGTTAAATCTTCTAAGCATATGAAGAAGAAATAAAAACAATCTTCCCAAACTCTTCCAGAGAACGGTTAAAGAGGCCAGTATAACCAAAGTACCAAAATCTAATCAGGATTCGAAGTAGGAAAAATTACAGGCCAGTTTCTCTCAAATAATCTAAACAAACAGACACACACACACACACACACACACACACAGAGCAAGCCAAGAGCAATGAGATATAAAAAGGATAATATACAGTTAGGGTTTATCTTAGAAATGCAAGGTTAGTTTAACACTTGAAAACAAATCGTTGTAATTCAACACATTCACAGAATAAAGGAGAAAAGCCTAAAGTGTCTCAAAAGTACTGATAAAACATTTTCTTAAAATCCAACATAATTTTAAAAAATCCAACATAATTCATAATTGAAAAAGTAAAATCAGCTGCATTCCTAGGTATGAAGTCAAAATTACATTATATTTCTAATTACTAGCAAAAGACAACTAGAAAATGGAATTTAACTAACAATTCTAATTAAAATAACAAAGAATATCACATTCCTTCATCGGCCAGATGACTCAGTATTATGAAGATGTCAATTATCTACATAATTGATCTCCAGCTTCAGTGTGCAATCCTAATCAAAACTGAAGCAGATGGATGAGTATGGCTTTTTAAGAGTAACTCTGAAACTGAAATACTCGTTGTAAAATTACATGAAAATATGAAGGGCCAAGAACAGAGAAGGAGAAAGCTTGAGTACATATACCATCAAATATTGAGATTCCCTAATTTAGAGTAATGTAAGACAGGGTGATATGGCATCAGGAGAGACAAATAAACCAATGGAACAGAAGAGTTCAGAACCATGCTCAAACTTACACTAACATCTGAAGAAGAAAAACATCTTGGAAAAAAAAATCCAGGAAGAAATATTTCATTTAAAACATTAATATATTTTCTGACTATTCATATTAATTCTGATAGCAAGGAAATCATATTTCAGTTAAATTCTCTCACAAACTGTATAAAATTGCTTCCAAGACAATCAGCAGAACTTCTCTAAAAACCTTCTCTCTTACCTCTCCAAAAGCTCCTCGACCTATCACCTTCAATATCTCAAAGTCTTCTCTATGTAGGCGCATCTGTTTCACTTTAGAAGTAAATGGTTTGGCTGAAACAAAAGAACACCACCAATTATTTTCTTAATGAAATGTGATGCAAATTAGATATGTACATAATGGCATTTGTTAAACAATAAAAATTCAGATTATGATTAAGAATGAAGTCAAACTATCTCATAATCCCTTCAAAATATATTAAGAAATACATTCCATAAGACAATTCCCTTTCTTACATGTGAATTATATTTTTGTAAGAAACATATTTTTAAACACCTACTAACATGAAATAATGCAAAGTAACAGGGATGTACAAATGAGACCAGTTCATTTTCATGTTGACACTGTATATTCTAACAAAAACACTAGACAATATTTTAACACAAATGTCTGAGAAGTAAAAGCAAATTCTCATGGAAGTGGGAGTTTCAGCAATTCCCACTAAGTAAATTCAGATTTCTTTCATACTCATTCATTTATTTATCCTTTTAACACTCCTTTAACAAGAGTCTATGCTACATAAAGCATGGTGGCAATCACTGGAGTCTAACAATTATGAGAACATGGTACCTTCCTTCAAAAAGTTCTCAGTCTTCAGAGCAGATAGACAGTAGACACACATACAAAATGTAACAATGTGATGAAACTTCAAATAGAGGTAAATATAAAGCACTTCAGGATAGGTAAGAATGGAACACTAATACTTCACAGATGGAGTAACACAGGAAGTGGACCCTAAGGACCAAGTAAAATTTTGCTACTCTGCCTGGGTTTGCAGTGTAGACACTGGCACAGGGAGCAATATAAGCAAATGAAGAGAGGCAAGAAAAGGACCTCGAGGTAGTAACTGTAAATATCCCAGTGTTGTTACAGAATTTTGAGAAGAAATGCAAAGCAATTGGAGCTGGAAAGTGCAAAGTGTAAATGGCCTTGAATACCATATAAGGGATTTAGATATCCTATTAATAATAGGGAATAAATCGACTTTTTAAAAAATCCTAAAATCAATATACATTTGGCTGCCTCTAAGAGAAATGTATACCTGTCTCCTTTCCTCCCCTCATGTCCTTCTTAATTTTCACACAAAAAGGAGCAATATGATTAAAGGGTCATTATATGGAGGTACAGCTCTCTTCCCTTCCTTCCATGGGGAGAGAGTATGATTTATTTGAGCATTAGGAGAGTAAAATAGGCAAGCCAGCTTTTATAACTTGATTTGTTCTGAAGGTATTTAGCTCGATTAAGTAATTTAGAAAAGAAGGGTAGTCCACATTGCACTCAGTCTAATAGAGATCTGTGTTGGTGTTTTATGTAATAAGGAAAGAAAATTGAGATTGGCTCTCTGTTTGCAATTCACAATAGAGAAGGTGATCAAAAGAATATCAAATCTGAATAAAGAGATGGAGGATCTCACCCAAGGAGAAAAAGAAAATACTTTTCAATGGTGCCAAATGAGGTGAACACTGATAAAATGACTAAGACACCTTGGTGTTGAACAAACCGGACTGGACAAATTGTTGAGACTATGGTTACTGTATACCAGTCAGGTCCCCATTATCATAATTGGAGGAAAGTTTATTGACAAATAGGCTATTTGCTAAGGTGCAGAAGGGATATAAAGGAACTGCAAGGAGGAGTAATAATCTATGTAGCAGTAGGAGTGCCACTATCTATCTAGCAGTAATCTGACACTACCATCTCTCCCTTCCTTCAGAGCTTCTATACCAGCATTTCAGAATACCTGCTTAAGATGGGTAGGTAGGGAATATATGAATCAGAAATAAAGATGTGAAGCCAGCCAGTAGGAGACTAGTGCTGGTACAGCATCCAACTATAGCTTAAAAAACATCACATAGCAGCCTAGAACAGTTAGCACTTCTTTAAATACATCTACTACTTCACTTTATGTTCCCCCTACCTCAAATGTCCCAATAACCCTAAGCCCCAAATAACGTACATGCTCTATATCGTTGTCTCATTATCGACCCCAAATCCAACACCAACTACAGTTATTTGTAATCTAGAATAGTTCCATTTATACCTTCTTTTGGGTAACATCCTACTTACCTAAAAGGTCAAAAATGTTGCTTTTTCAAACCTCTGAAATACTGTTGCAAAACAGAAAAAGAAACTATTTCTAACCACTAGAGTAAATGAAATACAATTCAGGAAAGCAAATGGTTGTTAAAATTATCTTTTGCCAAGGGTACAAAGGAAGATAGTATGTAAAAAAAAAAAAATCATTTTTCTACAAAGCAGCATCTATCCTGAAGGGACCAGATGATGTAAAATCATATGTAATTAGGATTAATTTAGGCTCCCAAGTTTTATGGGAGCCTAAAGGCATTAACAGAAATTTTAAAAGTAATCCTATCTAGTCTTTATTTCCTGGAACCTGCTGGTAAAAATCCCATTTCTTTGACATTGCAAAACTATTCTTTTTTAGGCATTCAAAAACGAGTTACATCACAAATTTCTTCAGAAGGCTCATAGCTTTCCTAATCATTTACTCAATTCAAGTATCTTCTAATACCTGCTGTATGCCAGCTATTATTTAAGATGCTAGAGATACAAAAGCTAAACAGTCCCTGTGCTCAAGTAAACAAATCATGCAATAAGTGTTACTCTTCTGTTTAAAATGTTCAATGTGGAAAAAATAAAATAAAATAAAATATTCAGTGTGGGGGCACCTGGGTGGCTCAGTAGGTTGAGCATCTGTCTTTGGCTCAGGTCATGATCCCAGGGTCCTTGGGTAGAGATAGATCAGGCTCCCTGTTTAGCAGAGAGCCTGCTTTTCTCTCTCCCTCTGCTGCTCCCCCAACTTGTGCTCCCTTATTTTCAGTCAAATAAATAAATAAACATTCAGTGTGAATACAAATGGCTAATAAACAGAAAATGGCACTTAAATCAGAGAAACACAAATAAACATACTAGAAATATTCTATTATTTACCAAACAAATGAGCCAAAACTAAAAAATGTGAAATCATCAAGTGTTTGCAGGTGTGTGATTAACAGGTATTCTCATATATAGCTGGTAGGACTGTTAGTTACAATCTCCATGAAGAGGATATGGTTTTCTATTTCATTCTTTTAATTTGGCATATTACTTAAAAAGATTTTAAAAGTTGAAACTATCTTTATATGCCTTGAGATAAACCATACTTGATTATAATGCATTTAATACACAGATGACTCTGTTTTGCTTTGATTTTATTTTTAAATTTTATATCTGTGTTCATAAACAATGTTGATCTACAATTATCTTTTCTCTATACTGTCTTCATCTGGTTTGGGGCAAATGATAAATCAACCTCATTAAGTATGCTTAGTAGCTTTTTCTCCTTTTTTATTCTCTAAACAAAATCCAGATTGTTTAACGATCTCAAGGTGAAAAACAAAACTATAAAACTTTCAGAAGACAAAAGCAGAGACTCTGACTGTAAGGTCTGGTAAGAACATGCTAGTGAAGATATCTTTTCAGTGGACTTTTAATAATTGACTTCTGTCATATTATTGTCATTTTCATAATTTCTATTTCTTTCTGTGATAACAGTGTTAATTATATTTTCCTACAAAATTATAGATTGCACTGAAATTTTCAAATTTATTGGAATAAAGTGAAATAATATCCTTTTGTTTTAAAACACTACAATAGGTTTGATTCCTTTTTAGATGCTAATATTGTATATTGGGTCTACTTTCATTGTTTTTACTTACCAATATTGCTAGGAATCTGCATATTTTACAATCATTCTCCCAAATACATAATATTTAGATTTGTTGGTCCTCTCTAAAATTCCGTGAAATTTTTCTTGCTTTAGTAGGTTCTTCCCCAAATGTATGCAAAATTTCAGAAAAAATAAAGGCTAATATTAACCCTCACCCTCCCATCAAAAAACTAAGTTAGACATATTAATAATAGACAAAAAAAGATATTAGGGGGAAAGGCATTAGTAGAATAGAGATGAAAAGGAGCCATACATAGAGTTTAAAAAAAAACAGTAAATCAAACTAGCCAAGACATAATTATTCTAAACATGTATATACCCAATAACATAATCTCAAACTATATAAAGCCAAAATGACAGACATAAAGGAAGAAATAAACTCACCTTCATAGATTTTACTATAACTACCAGTAATTGATAGCTCAAGCAAGTAAAAAAAAAAAAATTTGAGCACCATGCATGTAATGCTCTACCTTATGAGCTGGAGAATATCATTATAAAACACACACAGCACATCTACAAATTTTGACAACATGCCAAGACATAAAACTACCTCCAACAAATTTCAAAGTACAAGGAACATAAAAACCAAACTATATAATTACAGTTCAACTACAAATCAATAACAGAAAGGTTATCAGAAAGAATCATAAGCTCTGATATCCAAAAGTAATTTTAAAGAAGAAATAAGATAATTTGCAGAACTACATAGTAATAGCATACTATACATCAAAAGTTCTAGAACACAATCTAAACCAGTATGCACTGGAGGGAGGGAGGGGGAAGCTCTCAAATTTACACTGGTAAAGACAGCTTAAAAATTAAGATGTTAAACAGACAATGAAGTTTTAGACCAAAACAATAAACTCAAAGTAGAAGAAAACAAAAATGTAAGAAAGCAAAATAAATAAAATTAATTTGAAAATAAGCTTATGAAAGGCTCATCAAGGCCAAAGGATGGTTCATTGAAAAAACTAACAAAAACAATTGAAAAATCAATATTGGGAATGAGAAACTGGACAAAACTTCAGATGCTGCTGAGATTAAATGAGTGGTAAGAGAATATTATTAAAAGTTTATGTCAATAAATTTGAAAATATAGAAGTGAACAAATTCCTAGAATGAGTAACTGATTTCTTAAAAAATTTTTTTGAAAATATGAACTGTCCAATAAATAAGCTGAATCAGTAGTGTAAAAATCTTCCACAAAGGAAAGACCAATCCTGAACAGCTTTACCTGCAAGTTCAACTAATTAAACACATTAAGAAAGAGGTAATTCTCACATTAAATCAAATTTCCCAAAGAATAAACCAAGATGGAAAGCTAGCTAACCCATCCAAACGTCATACCAAAAATACAGATAATATTGTTCATGAATATAGATGCAAAAGGTCTCATCAAATTATCGATATAATCAAATAATTTAAAAAGAAAATAACATGACCAAGTCGGGTTTATCCCAAGAATACAAGGTTGTTTTAATATTAGAAAACTGATTAACATGATTCATCACAATACATTGAAGAAAGTATCAGTATTTCAATAAATATATCTACATACACTGTTCAAAATTATACAACCATTTCTATTTTTCAAATCCACACTTTTAACAAATGAGAAACAAAAAGGAAACCTCCGCAGCCTGATCACTGATAGCTACAACAGCACCAGCAGAGTAGCAAATGGAACACTTAAAAGTAAGATGTTAAAAACATTCTCTTTAAAATCAAGAGGCAAATAAGGATGTCTTCTATTAAAATAACTATTATCACTTCTAATTAATATCTTAATAATGATATAAGTTGGTGCAGTAGGAAAAGAAACACATAGGATTGAAAAGAAAGGAAGGAAACTATTTTACTATGTGCAGATAATATAATTATCTACATAGAAAATTCCACAAGCAAAACAAAACCATCATGAGGTATTATTTCACACCTGTCAGAATGGCTAGTATCAAAAAGACAAGAAGTAACAAGTATTGGCAAAGATGCAGAAAAAGGAACCCTCATGTACTATTGGTGGGAGTGCAAATTAGTGCAACAACTGTGGAAAATATGAAGGGTTCTTCAAAACATTAAAAAGAGAAATACTATATGATCTATTAATTCCATTACTATTTATCCACAGAAAATAAAAACACTAATTCAAAAAGATATATGTATTGCTAGGTTTATTATAGCATTATTTACAATAGCCAAGATATGGAAGCAATCCAAGTGCCCACTAATAGATAAATGGATAGAGAAGATCTGGAGGGTTTGTGTGTGTGTGTGCACAAGTGCACATGTGTGGGTTGGAATATTACACATCAATAGAAAGGAAGAACTCTTGCCATTTGTAACAGCATGGATGGACCCAGAGAGTTAGGTGAAATAAGTCAGTCAAAGAAAGACAAATACAAAATGATTTCACTCATATGTGGAATCTAAAAAACAAAACAAAACAAATGAATAAACAAACAAAAAGCAGAATCTGACCTATAAATACAGAGAACCAACCAATGGTTACCAGTGGGGAAAGAGGTGAGGGGATGGTGAAGATGGGTGAAGAGGAGTGAAGGTACAGACTTAAAGCTATGGAATCAGTAAGTTACAGGAATAAAGGACACAGCATAGAAATAGTCAGTGATATTTCAATAGTATTCTATGGAGACAGATGACTGGGCTTGTGAACCCAGCAAAGAGAAGGTGAATCAGTATGTTGTATACCTGAAACTACATTTGTGTCAACTACACTTAAAAAAAAATTGTTTAAGAAATGTATGTATTAAAATTATCTTCCAAAAAATATGCTTCAAATTAAACTAATGTATAAATCCATAATATTTTTAAGTGAGCTCTCTACTCTGAATGCAAATAAAGTATTGCAAATATATAACCACTTGCAAAAAATCCCAGACTGTTAATTACAGAGAACCAACTGTAGCTGCCAGGGAAGGCAGGTGAGAGCATGGGTAAAATAGGCGAAGGAGATTAAGAGATACAAACTTCCAGTTATAAACTAAATAAGCCACATAGATGAAAAGTATAGCACAGAGAGGAAAAAAAACACAAAAAAATCAATATGCATCATGACTGCAATGACTGAGTCAAGCAAGTTGCTGGACAGAAATAATACGCAAAAGTCAATTTCACTCATACATCAAAAAAATTTTTCAAAAATAATCCAGAAAGATATTTATGATGGCAGTTTTTAAAGGACCTATCAATAAATCTACCAAAGATGTATATCAGCCCTTAATATACTACAAATGTTTCCTGAAAGATCTTAAACACCCAAATAAAAAGTACATGGATAGGAAGGCACAGGATCATTAAAAGGACAATTCTCCCTCAAGTATATCTGCAAGTTAATGTAATTAAAATCAAAATCTCAACCAGGCTTATCATATATTTTTTTAAAGATTTTATTTATTCATTCTTGAGAGACACAGAGAGAGAGAGAGAGGCAGAGACACAGGCAGAGAAGCAGGCTTCCTGCAGGAAGCCCGATGTGGGACTCGATCCCTGATCCGGGGATCACGCCCTGGGCCAAAGGCAGATGCTCAACCGCTGAGCCACCCCAGCATCCCCGGCTTTTCATAAATTTTACAAGCTAATTCTAAAATTTACAAAGATGAAGAAAGGACCAAGAAAAATCAAGATACTTTCGACCAAAAAAAAAAAAAGAAAAGAAAAGAAAAGAAAAAGGAAAAAGACTTACAGTATTAACAAACCAAGACTTATAATAAAACTATGATAATTAAAATAGTATGTGTTGGCAAGAAGATGGACAAATTGGCCAAACAGAGAGCCAAGAAGCAACCCATACACATATGCATATAATTTATAACAGACTGGCACAGTACAATTGTGGGAAAAGAATGGACTACTTAACAAATGACACTGGGACAATGGTCATTTTCAGGAAAAGAATGCAACTGGAATAGTATTTCACACAATATACAAAGATATTCCAGGTTGTTTAAAAGACAATATACAGGATACTATCACTTAGGGCTGGAGAACAATTTTTTAATGAAGATAAAGTTACAAGTTTATTTAAAAAGTTAATAAATTTGACAATTAAGAATTTTTTCATCAGGGAGCCTGGGTGGTGCAGTTGGTTAAACATCCGACTCTTGGTTTTGGCTCAGGTTGTGATCTCAGGGTCATGAGACTGAGCCCCACATCAGGCTTTGAGCTCAGCACAGAGTCTTAAGACTCTCTCCCTCTGTCCCTCCTACCTGTGCTTGCTCATGTGTGCTCTTCTCCCTCTCTCAAAATAAATAAATATTTAAAAAAAATTTTTTTTCATCAAAAAGCACCATCAAGACACTAACTAGTATTTAGCTGTGACTGAAAATGGACTGATACCCAGAATACATACTGATCTCCTAGCAATCCATTTAAAAGAAACAAACCATTTGTTATGATGAGCACTGAGTGTGGGGTTTTTTTGGGTTTTTTTTGTTTTTTTTTTTAGCACTGAGTGTTCTATGTAAGTGATGAATCACTGAATTCTCCTCCTAAAACCAATACTGCACTGTACGTTAACTAGAATTTCAATAAAATTTTAAAAAGGAAAATAAATAAATAAATAAACCAATTGAAAAGCTGTGTATTTCATAGAGAAGAAAACACAATGGTCCATGAACTTGTTAAGACAGCCAACTCCTGGGATGCCTGGGTGGCTCAGCAGTTGACCTTCTGCCTCTAACTCAGGGTGTGATCCCAGAGTCCTGAGATCGAGTCCCACATCGGGCTCCCTGCATGGAGCCTGCTTCTCCCTCTGTCTGTGTCTCTGCCTCTCTCTCTCTCTGTCTCTCATGAATAAATAAATTATTTTTTAAAAAAAGACAGCCAACTCCTTGTAAAAATCAAACAAATGTACCATGATGACCCACAATTTCACACACATCTGACTGACAAAAATTCAAAAGTCAATAAAACCAAGTGTTGGGAGGAATAATGTCTTGTCCACTGCTAGTGGGAATATAAATGAACACAATTACTTTAAGTTTCCCAGTCAACTATTTCAATAGATTATGTGCATAACCTGCTACCCAGAGATTCCATCTTAGACATGTAACAGCACCCAGAGGAACTCTTGCATATGGGAATTGGAAGACAGTATTATTTAGCATTATCCACAATAATGAAAACTTGTAAGCAAATGTCCATCTATATAAAGATGGTTCATTCATACAACCAACTAATACAAAGAAGTGAAAATAAATGAACCATAGATATTTTAAGTGAAAATTAATAAAGGGAAACCTCACTAAAGTGAATTCCGGATGCAGGAGAGACTGGCCACACTAGTCAGAATTGCAAAAATTAACAAGTCAAGAAACAACAGATGTTGGCGAGGATATGGAGAAAGGAGCACTCTTCCACTGTTGGTAGGAATGCAAACTGGTGCAGCCACTCTGGAAAACAGTGTGGAGGTTCCTCAAAAAGTTAAAAATAGAGCTACCCTACGACCAGCAATTGCACTATTGGATATTTATCCAAAGGATACAAACACAGTGATACAAAGAAGCACATGCATCCCAATGTTTATAGCAGCAATGTCCATAATAGCCAAAATATGGACATCCAGATGTCCACTGATGGGCAAATGGATAAAGAAGATGGGGTACATTTATACAATGGAGTATTACCCAGCCATCAAAAATAATACAACTAGAGGGTAATATGCTAAGCAAAACAGGTCAGAGAAAGACAAGTATCATAAGATTTCACTCATATGGAATTTAAGAAACAAAACAGATGAACACAGGAGAAGGGAAGGAAAAATATAATAAGATGAAATCAGAAAGGGAGACAAACCATAAGAAACTCTTAACTTTAGGAAACAAATGAAGGATTGGTGGAGGGGAGGTGAGTAGAGGGATGGGGTAACTGGGTGATAGGCATTAAGGAGGGCATGTGATGTAGTGAGCACTGGGCATTATATGCAACTGATGAATCACTAAATTTCTGATAAAATTTTGATAAATCACTAATTTCTACCTCTGAAAATGATAATACACTATATGTTAATTAAATTGATTTTAAATTAAAAAAATTAAGTGACCGAAAAAGTGAAGGAAAAAAAAGAAGAAGGGGGGCTGGAAGGTGGAGCTGTACCCCTCAATGCCATTAGGAAGAACTGTCAATTATAGACCCCAAAAAAAAAATCATTAACAAGAAAGAATCATGAATTACAGGCCCAAACAGGAAAGATGAACACAGCATCTCCTACAAGAACTGACCACCCCTGCAGCTCAGCCAGTGAGAAACCACTATCACCTTAAAGTCCTGTTTTTCTCCAAATAGATTTTTGTTCAAATCAACTCCCAACTTCCTTATTATCCATAAAATATCATTCCTCTCCTTTGTTGGATTTGCCTATAGTTTTGCCATAATTTGCATACCCCAAATTGCAATTCTCTGTTACTCCCAAATAAACTCATTTTTGCTGGTAAAATAACTGTTTAATTTTCAAGGTTAATACAAGCAATGTGGATAAATGTCAAAAACATACTAGTTAGGAAAGAAGTTACAAAAACATACAGGATGATTTCTTTTACATAAAGTTCAAATACAGGCAAAATAAATAACATTCTACAGGAAGTTATAAAAGAGATAAATTTATAACGAAAAGCAAGCAATTTCATGGTGGTGATTTATTCTGAAGAAAAAAGAGAAACACGTTGACACACAGGATGTTTCTATAATCCTATTCATATTTCTTAGCCTGGATCAAAAGAGAGATGTTCATTTTATTATCATCTTTTGAATTGTACAGAAAAGCTTTATATACTCTTTTACATACATTCACGGGAAAAAATTTTAATAAAAAAATTTTTTAGTTTGTATAATATGAATGAATCAATAGTTATGTTAATAAAAATGCTTAGCTCAAAAATTCAGTTATTTGGTCAGAATTCTTTTACAACTTAGTATTCTTTCAAATTTGAGAAACGATGATGTTTTTAATGAAACCTGATGATACATCTTCATTTTAATTTCAGTGATCAGGGATCCCTGGGTGGCGCAGCGGTTTGGCGCCTGCCTTTGGCCCAGGGCGCGATCCTGGAGACCCGGGATCGAATCCCACGTCAGGCTCCCGGTGCATGGAGCCTGCTTCTCCCTCTGCCTGTGTCTCTGCCTCTCTCTCTCTCTCTCTCTCTCTCTCTGTGACTATCATAAATAAAATTAAAAAAAATAATAATAAAATAATTTCAGTGATCAAGTTAGATGAAAATAATTGGTCATGAAAAAATGGGCTGTGAACAACTTTAGGAATAAAAAAAATCTGTTCATATATTACTAAGAAGCACTACTCAAGAACTTCTGGGCAGAGGAGTAGGGGATCCTAAGCTTGTCTCTTCCCTTGAACATAGCGAGACAGTTATTAGCAAATCATTCTGAGGACCCAAGACTTCCACTGGAGATCTGCCAACAAAGCTACAAGTCCACAAGCAGAAAAGTGACCACATTCCAGAAGGTAAAAGGTGTTTAAAGCTGGGGGAGATAGAGCGGTGGATGAGGTGGGAGGCTGCCACAAACTATCTGAACCTTTACAAATGCCTGCCTTACAGGTGCTCAGCGGTGAAGCCCAGCAGAGCCCCAGGAGTGACAGCGCAGTCTCAGGATCCCCCGGGGCACGAGAATGGATGGTGCCACGAGCTGCACTGCTCCCAGGCACAGAAGCAGAGAAGCTGGCTGGGAGCAGTGGTCTCTGGGCCAGCCTTCTGCTCTGTTTTCCCATTAGCTAAACTGCTGCACGGTGCTGTGACCCCTCTTCCTGGGGCCCAAGGAAACGGCAAAAGCTCGGGGAGACCCTCCCCAGAGGAATAGTACAGGTCGAAGCCCCCAGGAATCCCTAAAATTTGTAGTTCTGAAACTCATTTACACATCTGAAATATCAAAAAGCTCAGACACAGGCAGGGAATGCAAGGTTCAGATGGAAACTGGGGACCTACAGAGGGGTGACTGCCTGCCCTTCCGTGAGGTTTCACTGAAAAGTGGGGGTGCAGACTTTCCACTCAGGTTAGAAATCTGAGTATGCCATGCCCGTCCCACCAATAAGGAGGGAAACTTCAGTGAGCAGAACAGCGCCTCCTAGTGGAGTCATTCTCACTGTAACAAGTCAGCCTGAGAATCAGCTCAGCAGGAAACCCCCCCGCCCCCCAGGAGATCAGCACAAACAACTCATTCAGAGTTTACTGATCATAGAGGGCTGCAAACCTTCAGCTATAAGGGCAAATGGGATCTACCTTTTTACTTTCATTATTTTTTTAATTCCTTTTAAATTTTTTATTACTAATTTTTAAATTTATATATATATATATATATATATATATATATATGCTTTATTTTTGTTTCTTTTACTTCTTTTTAATTTTTTTTTTTAATTTTGGGATTTAGATTCTTTTAACAAGCAGACCAAAACACACCCAGGATCTAGTTTTTCTGTTTTGGAGTTGTTTTGTTCTTTCTCTTTTGGATTTTTTTGTTTTTATTTTCTTTCCTCTTTTCTGGACAAAATGAGAAGATGGAGAAGTTCACACAACACAAAGAACAGGATAGGATGTAGAACTCACAGCCTTGGGACTTAACGAATACAGATATAAGAAAGATAGCTGAACTAGAACATAAAACAAAGATTATAAGGAAAAAGCATAGAAAACAACAGAGAATCTATTACTGCAGAGAGAAAAAAACTACAATCTAGTCAGGCTGAAATTAAAAATGCCACAACCAAGATGCAATCCTAAACACAGGCCATAAAAAAAAAAGGATGGACAAATCAAAGTAGCAAATCAGTGATACCATTAGATAAAATTATGGAAAATAATGAAGCTGAAAAAAAATAGGGAAAGAAAAGTAATGGACCACAAAGGCAGACTTAGGGAACTCAGTGACTTATTAAAACATAGTAACATTCATATCATAGGAATCTCAGAAGATGAAGAGAGAGAAAAAGGGGCAGAAGGTTTATTTGAACAAATAATAACTAAAAACTTCCCCAATCTGGGAAAGGACATAGATATCAAACTGCAAGAAGCACAAAGAACTCTCACTAAATTCAACAAAAGCCCAACTATGGTCAAGATGTATCATAGTCAAATGCACCAAATATATAGATAAGGAAAGAATCCTAAAAGCAGCAAGGCGGGGGGGGGGGGGTGCTTAGAAGGGAAGACAGATAAGGTTCGCAGCAGATCTGCCCAAAGAAACTTGGCAGGCCAAAAGAGAGTGGAAGAAAATATTCAACATGCTAAATGGGAAAAATATGCAGCCAAGAACTCTTTATCCAGCAAGACTGTCATTCAGAATTGTAAGAGAGGTAAAGATTTTCCCAAACAAAAACTAAGAGTTTGTGATGGCTAAACCAGCCCTGCAAGAAATTTTAAGGAGGACTCTGAGTGAAGAAAAAAAGACCAAAAGCAACAAAGACTAGAAAGAACCAGAGAACATCACCAGAAACATCAACTCTACAAATAACACAAGGGCATTAAATTTGTATCTTTCGATAATGAATGTAAATGGATTAAATGCTCCAATCAAGTAAGATCCATCTTTATGCTGCCGCTGCCTACAAGAGACTTATCTTAGACTTAAAGACACCTGTGGGAAAAAAAAAAGACACCTGCAGATTGAAAGTGAGGGGATGGGAAGGAACTATCTATCATTCTAATGGACATCAAAAGAAAACCAGAGTAACCAAACTTTTATCAAACTAGATTTTAAAACAAAGACTAGGGCAGCCTGGGTGGCTCAGCAGTTTAAGTGCCTGCCTTCAGCCCAGGGTGTGATCTAGGAGTCCCAGGATCGAGTCCCACGTTGGGCTCCCTACATGGAGCCTGCTTCTCCCTCTGCCTGTGTCTCTGCCTCTTTCTCTCTCTATCATGAATAAATAAATAAAATCTTAAAAAATAATAATAATAAAACAAAGACTAGAGCTGAAGAAGGGAACTATTCAGGGCATTACATCATAGTAAGGGTTCTGTCCATCAGGAAGATCTAACAATTGTAAATATTTATGCCCCCAACTTGGGAGCACCCAAATACATATATCAATTAATAATAAAGAAACTCCTTGATAATAATACAATAAAAGTAGGGACTTTAACATCCCACTGACACCAATGGACGGATAATCTAAGCAGAAAATCAACAAGGAAACAATAGCCTTGAGTGACCAGTGACCACTGGACCAGATGGACTTACCAGATATCTTCACAATATTTCTTTCTAAAGTTACCAGATATCTTCACAACATTTCTTTCTAAAGCAGAATATACAAAAACACAAGTACACATGGGACATTTTCCAGAAGAGATCACATGCTAGGTCACAAATCAGGTCTCAATAAGTACGAAAAGACTGACATCATACCATGCATATTTTCAGACCACCACAGTATGAAGCTTGAAGTCAACCACAAGAAAAGATCTGGAAAAATCACACATACATGAAGGTTAAAGAACATCCTATTAAAGAATGAAAGGGCTAACCAAGAAATAAAATAAGAGATTTTAAAAATACATGGAAGCATATGAAAATGAAAACAACACAGTCTAAAAACTTCGGGATGCAGCAAAGGCAGTCCCAAGCAGAAGTACTGCAATACAGGCACACCTCAAGAAGCAAGAAAAGTCTCAAATACACAATCTAACCTTACACCTAAAGGACCTATAAAAAGGAACTGCAAATAAAGCCTAAAGCCTGCAGAAGTAGGGAAATTAATAAGGATTAGGGCAGAAATAAACAATATAGAACTTCTCAAACTCAATACCCAAAAAACAAATAACCCAATTTAAAAATGTGCAAAGATGAATAAACACCTTTCAAAAGAAGACATACAGATGGCCAACAGACACATGAAAAAGCGCTCAACATAACTTATCAGCAGGGAAATACAAATCAAAACCACAATGTGATACCACCTCACACCTGTCCGAATGGCTAAATTAACAATGCAGAAAACAACAGGTATTGGTGAGGATGCGGAGAAAGGGGAACCCTCATGCACTATGGGTGGGAATATAAACTGGTGCAGCCATTCTGGAAAACAGTATGGAGATTCCTCGAAAAGCTGAAAATAGAACTACCCTACAATCAAGTAGCTGCACTACTAGGTATTTATACAAAGAATACAAAAATACAGATAGAAAGGGTACAATGCACCCAATGTTTACAGCAGCATTATCAACAACATCCAAACTATGGAGAGAGCCCAAATGTCCATCAACTATATATATTATGTGTATGTAATATATTCGTACTGGACTATTGGACTATTATTCAGCCATCAACAAATGAAATCTTGTCATTTGCAAAGATGTGAATTGAGCTAGAGTGTATTATGCTTTGTGAAATAAGTCAGAGAAAGACAAATACCATATGAACTCACTCATTTGTGTAATTTAAGAAAAAAAAAACAGATGAATGTATGGAAAGGGGGAAAAGAAAAAAAGGAGAGAGGGGAACAAGCCCTAAGAGACTCTCAAGGAGACAGAACAAACAAGGTTGATGGAGGGAGGTGGGTTGGGGAATAGGCTAAATGGGTGATGGGTATTAAGGAGCCCTGGGTGTTGTATGTAAGTAATAAATTACTGAATTCTACTCCAGAAATCAATAGTGCACTGTATGCTAACTAAAATTTAAATTTTTTAAAAAAGGAGCTTCTTACTATTCTACTTGTCCTCATGATCCTACTCTAGCTATACCTACAACATATTCCTCTGGGCCTCTCACTCTTCCGATTACAACTAATCTAACTGACACCACTAAAAACTCAGATTTATTCACCTTTAACAAAGACTAAAACAAGCCAAAAGATGTAACTGAAACAGATTCCATTAAACCTTCACAGTTATGGTCAATTGATTTCGACAATGTTGCCTAGATCATTCAGTGATGAAAGGGGAGTCTTTTCAACAAATGGTGCTGGGAAAGTTAAACATCCATATACCTAAGACTGAACATGGATCGTCATTTTTTATATCATATACAAAAAGTAACTTGAAATGCATCAGAGACCTAAACTTATAAGCCAAAACTGTAAAACTTAGAAGAAAACATAGGGGAAAACCTTCATGATTTTTTGGATAACACCCAAAAGGTGCAGTCAATAAAAAATAAATAAACAAGTTGGGCTTCATCAAAATTAAAAACTTTTGTACATAAACATATGTATACTATCGAGAGAGGAAAAAAACTCTCAGGATAAGGAAAAAAATATCTGCAAATCATCTGATAAGGGACTAATACTAGGACATTTAAGGAACTATAACTCAACAACAACAAAATTCTATTTAAAGTTAGGTGGAAGTTTGAACAAAGTATTCTCCAAAGATATACAAATAGCCAATAAGCACATTGAAAGATGCTAAACATTAACAATAATTAGGGAAATGCAAAGCAAAAATACAAGATACCACTTCAAACCCTCTAGGACAGGTATAATAAAAAATAATAAAATATAAAACTTAAAAAATAAGTATTGGCAAAGATGTAGAGAATGTGGAATCCTCCTGGTGGGACTGTAGATGGGACAGCTGCCTTAGGAAACAGTTTGGCAGCTCCTCAAAAAGCTAAACAAAGATATACCTTATGAGCCAGCAATTCCATCTCTAGATAGTACACCCAAAGGGAATTTACAGAAGGGATTCAAATAGAATCTTGCACACCAATGTTTTTTACAGCATGATTTACAATAGTCAAAAGGTAGAAACAACCCAAATGTCCATCAATAGATAAATGGATAAACAAAACATGGTATATACATACAATGATAAATTATTCAGCCTTAAAAAGAAATCAAAGTCTGAAACATATTCTAACATGGATGAATCTTGAAGAGAGTATGCTAAGTGAAATAAGCCAGACATTAAAAAGACAAATACTGTTTGCTTCAACTTACAGGAAATATCTAGAACAGGCAAATTGAGAGAGACAAAGTAGATCAGGGGTTACCAGGGGCTGGGGGAAGGAAGAAAATGGAGAGTTACCAGTTAATGCTTACAGAATTTCTCTCTGGGGTAATGGAAAAGTCTGGGACATAAATATAGTTGTGATGGTTGTACGACACTGTGAGTGCCATTAATGCCAATGAACTATATACTTAAAAATGGTTAAAATGGCAGATTTATATCTTTTACCACATGTTAAAAATGAGTGAGATAATATATCAAAACCACTGAATTACACATTTCAAATGAGTTAGTATGTGAATTATATCTAATAAAGCTTTTTTTTTTAAGGAAGAAATCTTAAAAAAAAAGTGCAATAAGATGGGTTGATACAGATACGCCTATCAGAGCTGAAAATGGGAACCTAAAAAAACTGTAAAGCCAATCTCCAATAATTAAAAGGAACTCTACTTTCAACTACATAACAGGATCACAAACCAAAGGTATCATTCACCCATAATTGACTTCCTCCCAAGGCTAAATCAGAAATCCAGAAATGGGGTGCTGAAAGCTGACACTTCAGACAAATTACATCTCTGATTATTCTAATTTATGGTAAAATGAACAAGGAATTAGAACTATGAAATATCTATAGAGGGGTAAATAGTTACCCTGTCATATTATGATACTCAAACAGTATAAAGAAAATGAACTAAAACAATTTGTATTCATGAGTACTCCATTCACAATGTCTGAGACAGCTAAAAGATGCTCTAATACATCAGAGCTGAGAGTTCAGAAATTAAATGAAATTATGATATAGAGCCAGACAATTTACAATTTCAATTACTTGAATATTTCTTATATCTATACTGCATTTGAAAAAACTGATTATACATCCAACTGACTCAAAATTTCATTAGCAATATTTAACAAAACAAAAATAAGTAAGAAAAAAGCCATGAATTCTATCCACAAGGCCATCTCAGGCACTCAGCATGATTAAAATAATTTTGCACATATAAGACAAACTGCAAAAAAAAAAAAAGCCAACTTTATATTCATTACAATAATTGGAAAAGATTTAATAACAACTGTATTACTGCCCTTGACAAAAATCATGGTTGTATCATTGATCTGTTGTACTTCTAGACAATAGACACATCTGTACTAAGATGCCACTAGGTTCAGTAACAGTTCACAAAGGACTACACCATCTTTTTTTTTTTTTTTTAAGATTTTATTTATTTATTCATGAGACACAAAGAGAAAGAGGGAGAAGCAGACTCTATGCAGGGAGCCCGACGCGGGACTCCATTACCCGTCTCCAGGATCAGGCTGTGGGCTGAAGGCAGCGCTAAACCGCTGAGCCACCTGGGCTGCCCCAAGAACTACACCATCTAATGAGACCAATACCATGACTTCCCTTAAGGCTGCACATTCTCTGTGAGATATCTGCCATGCCACCATCCTCCCTTTCTCCAAAAATCCTCCCGATTCTCGGGGGAAGGTCAAGCGTACATGGTGGAGCCCCAGTTACATGAACCGGTGTGGGAAACTGACCAAAGCTGTACAACAAATAGTTTAAAACTGCACTCAGAAAGAGTCTCAGGATGCTTGGGTGGCTAAGTGGTTGAGATCCTGGGGTCTGGGATCGAGTCCTGCATTGGGTTTCTTGCGGAGAACCTGCTTCTCCCTCTGCCTATGTCTCTGCCTCTCTATCTCATAAATAAATAAATTAAATATTTTTAAAAAAAAAGAAAGAAAGAGAAAGAAAGAAAGAAAGAAAGAAAGGAAGAAAGGAAGAAAGGAAGAAAGGAAGAAAGGAAGAAAGGAAGAAAGGAAGAAAGGAAGAAAGGAAGAAAGGAAGAAAGGAAGAAAGGAAGAAAGGAAGAAAGGAAGAAAGAAGAAAGGAAGAAAGAAAGAAAGAAAGAAAGAAAGAAAGAAAGAAAGAGTGAGTCTCTGCAGATGGTTCTAAACAGCAGCACATACCCTCAGGAGGTACTGGGGCAAGCATTCTACCAAGAGAAAATCATTTGAAAAAGACAGAAAGAGATAAGCGAAGCACATGCATGAGGAGAAGCAAAGATGAGTGACATGAGCTCTAAGAGCTCTCTCTTATTCCAGGTTCAGGCGGATTCCTGGACATTTGCTTGTACTCCTGACTTGAATTCCTTGAACGCCCCTCATGTTATAGGTAAATAACCTGTTTCTTCACTCATGGCTAGTCAAGGGTAGCATCCAAACTAATACCTAATTTATTGATCATAAAATTCCCTATTATAAACATTATTCACCCTTCTTTAGTCTGAGGCCGACAAGCAGTAGGTGATATAACCAGTAAGTCACAATACTTCTATGCCACAGCTGGTTCAGAGAAGGCCACACCAACATAAATCCTGAAAACCTGTCCCAATTTCAAGAACATGAGGTTTAAAAAAAAATCCCTTCATTGTTGTCTGAGTGTACCCCATTTTTTAAAGGGCAACAAAATGATTTAGTGCTGAGGACAAACTCTGTGTGATAACAATGACCTTAGCAGGGACCATTTCACTGAAAGCCATCTAAGGCAAAGACCATGCTATGCACTTGTCCTACATTATCTTTCATTCTCATCATCATTCAGAATAAGTATTATTATTCCCATTTTCAGGGAAAAAAAAACAGGTTCAGAAAGGTAAAATAAATTGCTGAAGGTCACACACTGCTAATCAGGAATCAAAGAGGATTCAAACTCTGATTGATCAGGCTCCACAGCCCTGCTAGTATTCCATGCTGCCTCCTTCTTCCCCAAAGTTTTGAAATAAACACAGATGCTAAAATTAAGAGATTCAAATACAAAATAATTCTAAGTTAAAAAAAAAAATCTCTGAAACAGGAAAGACCAGAAGAAAGCCTATTTCCATCTGAGCCCCCAGCATACTACCTGGTTCACTGTGCACTACTGAGTAAATGGATAAATGAATCAATTATTCTACAAGACAAAGATTCAAATCGCCAATATGAAATGCCCGGTACACCTTGCAAGGTAAGCCTTCCCTGTGGAATGCAGCCTGAGATCTAAACATGGAGTCCCTTCAATCCAGTCTCCGGCCTCCTCCTCCTCACAACTGCTGTCCAGGCCTGAGAATAGGAACACTGGCTGCAAGCCACGGTGACAGCTACCATGGACTGAGAAAAGAAGGAACCAAGTTAGAGGTTCCAACAGAAAAAGAAAGTGGAGAAGAAGGGACAAGTGAGCAGCTGGGATATAAAAACAGAGCCCCAGGGCACAGAGGCCTGGACAGGGAGAACTGGAGCCAGAGATTCTAACCTTTCCTTCGCCATAATCCCTGCTTCCCCCCTTTCCTCTCAGGCTTCTCTATCTTCCTCCCCCTTGTCCTTTCCATGGCACGTCCTTCCACTATGGGTGCAACTGCCAATCTTCAGTGGAAGATCAGGAGAGGCAGGACCCATGCCAGTGCACGAAGAGGCAACCATCAGGCAGAGAGGTGAGCTGACGGGAAGTACGAGGGCACAATGACAAGAGTAGCTTCTGAAGCCACACTAAAGCTTTTATCACTTGTAGCAAGTTCTAAGTCTCATATCTCAAATAAAACATACTAGGTACTTTACAATTACTATAGTTAAATATCTGTGAAAGAGAATGTGGGTATGCACTAGTCCTTTGTAATCTACAAAGAAAAAAGTTACTATGGTATGTTTCTGCGATTTCTGGCAACTACAGATACTTGGGAGCAGATGTAAAACTGCATCTTACCCACTCTGAAGCAACTAAAATAGGATCTTTGGTAGAGTGGGCTTTTTTTTTTTTAATTTTTAACAACTGAGTTATTATTGAAAGAAATTTCAAAGTACTCCATGTGGTTTTGGCAACCTAGTAATGAGCAAAGGTAACACAAATTCACACACACACACAACCATGGAACAAACACAGAAAACAGAAACGCTGAACCAAACTGACGACAACAATGAGAAATTTTAAACATACATTCAACTCAAATAGAGAAAACAGAAAGAGAGAGGGGAAGTCCCTAAGAGCCAGACCTACAGAGAGAAGTTCAATCAAAATTTTAAACACAGGAACAAATGCTAGAAAAAGTTTAAGAGAATATGGTCCTGGACACGCGCCATACTAGACAGACAAGGAAACATGAGGTATTGCTGGTGACCTCAGAGAAGCAGAAGCCTGGAGTCAAAACCCCTAATGAAAGAACCCAGGACCCTTTCTCCATGTAAGAAAACAACCAATATTCTAAACCTCCCCCAGGGTGGGAGCTAGGGCTAGTGGGAAGGAAGAGCACGCAAGAGTCTAGAGCCTGAATCTACACTGCTCAGGTGGTCAAAGAATCCTTAGTTGAGAAATTAATATTAAATTTAGTTTCTACCCCACAGAGCAAAAGCACTCAAGAGCAACAGAACTCAACCCAGAAAAATCTACCCCAATCAAAAGTGAGCTCACAATCTAAACCGTTAAACCTGATGAGGAAAATAGTCCAAAATAATAGAAAGCTGGCAATCAAAACAAACGGATTAGTACCCAGAAACTCAAGAGAATAGTACAATCTGAAAACACCATAAAGAGGGTAACAATGATTAAAGAGATAGAATGTAAATGATAAGGAAAACAAATTATGAAAATAAACCAAATAAAACATTAAGAAATGAAGTGTAGTCACCAAAATGTAATGTCTTAACATGTGCCTATCAGATAATTTAAGTCACCAACTTACTTCTCTGTACCTGTTTTAGGTATTCAAACCTTATTTAAAAAGAAAAACAAACACTCCCAATCAGTAACTCCAAAACAGGAAGAGGGAATGGGGAAGGAGGGGAGGTGTGCCCATTAGGGGTAAACCGTGGACCTCTTCAAGAATATGGTGTAAGATTATGAACTCCTCCCCAGAAAAAGCAGGACATACTTCAAATCTTAAATACTACGGAAAAAAAAAAAAAATACTACGGAAAAGATTACTAGGTATCACATATACTTAGAATAAGAAATCATGTTCTAAAGGGTATTAAGTATATAGAAATATTTCAACATTTACTATTTTTAAAGATTTTATTTGAAAGAGAGAAAGAGAGCACAAGCAGGGGGAGGGGCAAAGAAAGGGAAAAAGAGAAGCAAGCTCCTCACTGAGCAAGGAGTCCAATGCAGGGCTCGATTCCAGGACCCCAGATCATGACCTAAGCCGACAGCAGACGCTTCACATCTGAGCCACACAGGCACCCCAATATTTACTATTAAGTATAAATTTTAAGTATAAATTTTTTTAAAGATTTTATTTATTTATTCATGAGAGACACAGAGAGAGAGGCAGAGACACAGGCAAAGGGAGAAGCAGGCTCCATGCAGGGAGCCCGAAGTGGGACTCGATTGCAGGACTCCGGGATCACGCCCTGAGCCAAAGGCAGATGCTCAATAATGGGATGCCTGGATGGCTCAACGGTTAAGTATAAATTTGTATGTCATCACAAAAAAATCACCTGCTTAAAAAAAAATTAAAATTAAAAATTAAAAAAAATAAAATAAAATAAAATAAAATAAAATAATTACCCTTTTAAGGCACAGGATATCCTGAGAATGTCCACTAACCTATACCCAACCTTAAAATTATACTTCCTGTGTTTAGATGACAGGGTAAAACTTAAATATGCTGCACAGATTTAAAAACATCTCACCTAAACATTAATCTAAAACTTTCCCATTTCTACAATGTGACTTTAATAACAGCAAGTGACTGCAAGTAACAAAGCAGCTACTTTATTCTACAGAGTTTTAGCAATTTTCATTAAATCACTTTCTTACACAGAAAGGCTAAAGGAAGAATTTCATTTATATGAAAACAGAATGGTTAACTGTTAGTGGTTAAAAGTGTAGGCTTTGTGGGGAGCCTGGGTGGCTCAGTGGGTTAAGCGACCAACTCTTGGTTTCAGCTCAGGTCATGGTCTCAAGGTCGTTAAATTGAGACCCATGACGGGCTCCGTGCTCAGTGGGGAGTCTGCTTAAAGATTTTCTCTCCCTCCCTCCCCTCACTCACTCTCTCTCTCCAAAATCAATCAATCTTTAAAAAACAAAAACAAAAACACATAGGCTTTGGCCTCAAAGCCCTGAGGAAGTAGTCTGACTGACTCTTACTACCTGTGAGACTGTGCAAAGGGGAAGTTTACGCATCTATACAGGCATTTGCATCTCATAATCTTCAGTCATGGGGACATAATAAGAAACTAATCTAAGTACAGAGGGTCCCCAACTTAAGATGGTTTAATTCAACAATTTTCAACTTTACAATGCTATGAAAGCAACACACAATCAGTGGAAACCATACTTGGAATTTTGAATTTGGATCTTCTCCCAGGCTAGTGATTTGCAGAAGATCCTATCCCAAGATGCGGATCCCAGTCAGGCCCACAATCACGACTGCAAACAACCATGATTGTTGATGACCATTCTGTTGATCACTTTCAGTACAGTAGTGGCTAAGTGATGTCAGATACTCAGGACTTTTATAGGCTTAGTGTTAGATGATCTGCCCTCATGTAGGCTAGTGTAAGTGCTCTGAGCAAGTTTAAGGTGGACTAGGCTAAACCAGGACGTTTGGTAAATTAGATGTATTAAATGCATTTTCAGGACACCTGGGCAGCTCAGTGGTTGACCATCTGCCTTTGGCTCAGGGCATGATCCCTCGGTCTTGGAATCGAGTCCCTCATCGGGCTCCCTACAGGGAGCCTGCCTCTCCCTCTGCCTATGCCTCTGCCCCTCTCTGTGTCTTTCATTAATGAATAAATAAATTTTTTTAAAAAAATTTAAAAATAAGTAATGCATTTAAAATGAAATAAGAAAATGCACTTTCAACTTAGGATATTTTCAAATTACAATAGGTTTAGTGGGAAGTAACCCCATCGTAAGTCAAGGAAAATATGTAATAAGCCAAGTACCTGGAACATATAAGGATTCAAAAGCTATTAGCGGTATTATTAAAAGAATGTTTAGTGGCACTTATTATCTATTCAATCTTAAGGGTACTACCTCTCTGGACTCCAGACTCTCCTTTTCTCTGAAACTCAAAATACTAATGCAGAGTTGCAAGAGTAAAATATTTTGAAGCTGAACTACTTTTTTCCAAGGATCTCAAAACATGATGATGATCTGAAAAACCTGATGATCCAAAGAAAGTCCTTTAACTAAGACATATGATGAGCATTCAGGGCACAAGAAATTGCTTACATAACATTCTAACAGCAGCATAAATGAAAAGGAAAATGACAAGAAAAAAAGTCTCATGAATTCAAGGGAATAGATCTGTTTTATTCACTACTTTAAAACTTGTTACTCGGGGATCCCTGGGTGGCGCAGCAGTTTCGCGCCTGCCTTTGGCCCAGGGCAAGATCCTGGAGACCCGGGATCGAATCCCACGTCGGGCTCCTGCTGCATGGAGCCTGCTTCTCCCTCTACCTATGTCTCTCTCTCTCTCTCTCTCTCTCTCTGTGTGTGTGTGACTATCATAAATAAACAAAAAATTAAAAAAAAAACTTGTTACTCTGTAAATCATTGTAAAATAAATGAACATTGTGACATCCTGGCAGTCTAGCTACTTCCTAACAACTATTCTTCCTCCTCACCAGGGAACCTTATTTTGAGGTGGTAGTCATATGCTCTACCCCCAATGCTGAATTATAGTTGATACATGCCAACCACAGTCATCCCTTCCCCCTTTGCCTATTGTCTGGTCAGGCCTGCATGCAACCTGCTTGTGGCCAATGAGGTAAAGGGCCTGAGGGCCTCAGAAATTTTTTCTCCCTGATGAGTATGAAGAATAAAGAGAAGGCCCGTTCCCAAACCCTCCCTTTCTACTGAGGCTGTTCCAGTGACTGAGCTTTCCTAGGAGTGGTCCTGCACCCATGAGGGAAGTCCTGCCTATCTAACCAACTCTGTGACTGCCTGCCTCAAGACTTCTTATTTAACAGTAGATGTCCTTATGCTTTCAGCCACTGTTAGTTGGAGCCTCTGTCACTTACAGCTAATAAGCACACCTTAAGTGTTACAAATAGCAAGATGCCTTCGACTCAGGACGTGATCCCTGAGTCCCAGGACCGAGTCCCACATCGGGTTCTCTGCATGGAGCCTGCTTCTCCCTCTGCCTAAGTCTCTGCCTTCTCTCTGTGTCTCTCATGAATAAATAAACAAAATCTTTAAAAATAATAATTTTTTAAAAAGTGTTACAAATATGAAGTACAAATTCGACATATAGTTCTATCCTGTGACAAATAATATTCTGTAGAAATATTGTGAAGTTCAACCCTAATCAATAATGTTATCTCTGCATTTACTAACTGAAACTGTACATATTTGTAAGTACTCTTCTAGCTTCTCCCAAATTAGGTCATCAGAATAGTATTCATAATGTTAAGATTCATTCCATCTAAGAAGCTCAGCATTTTATATTCTTCCTCTCCTCAACTTTTTTTAATTTTAAATTTAAAAAAAAGCAGAGGCATAATCCTTATTTTATCCCTAATCTTAAGGGATCTTAGACACCAGACTAAAATATGGGAAACAATTTTTAAAAACCAGCACAAAATAATAATGATAACTCCTAACTAAAAGTTTACTATGTAACAAGTTCTGTTTAAATGCTTTGCATAGGGATGCATAGGGATGCCGGGGGCGGGGGGGGGGGGGGGGGAGGGGGGAGCCTCAGTGGTGCCCAGGGCATGATCCTGGAGTCTTGGGATCAATCCCACATCGGGCTCCCTGCATGGAGCCTGCTTTTTCCTCTACCTGTGTCTCTGCCTCTCTTTCACTGTGTCTCTCGTGAATAAATAAAATCTTACATACATACATACACACACACATACATACATGCATAAATGCTTTTTGCATATACCAACTTGCCTCACAATAACACATGAGGGTAGGCGCCATCATTAACTTCAATTTAGAAACCAGAGAACAAGAGAATTTAAATTATTTTACTTAGTTTTGGTCTGTTGGCATTTTTTTTACCTTTTTTTTTTTTTTTACTAATTTTTTATCATTTTGCTGGCTCTTAGTCAAATAAATGAAGGAACTGGGATTCGAACTCAGACTATCTAGCAGACTGTCTTTAGTAGATCAAAAAGGGCAGGAAAATGTTGATTAGGAGTTGTTGAGGAAGGCCTAACAAGAGAAGTAAAATTTTAAATGGCTATAGCAAATTTCAAAAAGAATAAACTAACCTATCAGATAAAGTTTGCTTGCACTAAGAAAATTAACATACTTTGTTTATATAGCTCCTTCAGCCAAGAATTCATATTTAGCATTGAATGACATAACGAATTCATGAATGATATCCCTACTTCCAATTCAGTTCCAGTCACTCAGAGATACACAGAATCATGTATGCAATTCACATAGATGCCATCAGCTAAGGGGTGACAGAGATCTGGTAATGAATATCTACACCTAGCTAATATGCAGTCTGAAGCAAAAGATACAATACAAAGAATTCTGAACCATTCATACAAATAGCATTCACCGATCATCTATCATGTGCCAGGTACCATGGCTAGTACTGATATATTTTTTTAAGTACTGATATTTAATCAAATACTTTAAAACTCCAAAATTATAGTTCAAATGTATCTAATCTCTTTGAAAAGTTTTATTTTTTTAAAGTATGCATTAAAAAGAAATCCCAAATATGATATTTGATTGAGGTTGGCAGCTATTAGCTGCAAGGCAAAATGCAGAGTAACCAAAGAAATATTTTAAATCAAAGATGGTAGAGAGGTAGGGGTTCATTCCTATCAGATATCAAAATATTATATAGTAAATAGAAAAGTGGGGTAAAGAGAGATTCATACAGAGGTTAGCAAATTTTCTATAGAGGCCACTAAATATTTTAGGCTTTGTCAAAACTCTGCCCTTATATAATGAGAGCAAATAATAACAATGTATAAACAAATGGGCAGATTTGTGTTTCAATCAATCTTTATTTACGAAAACAGGCCATGAGCCCCAGCTTTGTCCAACATGTCATATTTTGCTGAACCCTGAACTAACAAAACAAAAAGCTCAAAAATAGGTCCACAATTATCTGAAAATTTAGTGTAAATTCAAGAGGAATTTCAAATCAGTATGGGAAAGATAGACTACTTGGAAAAAAAAAATCAATCCACACTTCTGAAACTCAAAAAATAATACAGTAATTAAAGGAACAAATGTTTATAAAAACTGTAGTATTGCTAGAAAAAAGTACTGGAGCATATTTCTGTAATCTTGAAGAGCCGGAGATTTTCTTAGCAAAATAGAGCCATATGGCCAGAAGCCATAAAAGAAAAAATGTGCTAAATTTACTTATATAAAAACTTAAGTCTTATATAAGGTTGAAGTTAACATGGACAAAGTTAATTTTAAAAAGCTGAAAAAAAAATATTTGCAGCAAATATTTATTTAATAAGAATTAATATATAGAACTTATAGTTTACACATTAATAAGAAAAACACTAGTATTAGAAAAATGAACAGGGCATATGAATGAGTAATAAAAAGAAACTATGCATATGAAAAATGCCTAACACCTGGAAGTATATTAGAGATTTATATATTAAAGTAACAATTATTGACCATGGGTAGGAAGGGAAAAAAAGATTAATAATACCCTGTTCCTGGAAAACAGGCATTTACCAATTATCATTTACCATTACTGCAAGTTTAAACTGGTATCCACTTTGGGGAAGGAAACATTGCAATAACTTTTAATATTTTAAATGTGCATTCCATTTACCTCACTTCTGTGTATCTACTCTTGAGTAATGCACAAAGATACACAAACAAGTCCTATAACACCATATGTTAGAACAAAAATCTGGAAACTATCTAAGACAAACAAGGAAATTGCATCAAATTATACCATAAATTATATAATAAAGATTATGTAGTCGATAAAGAGAATGAAGTAGACCTATGCGAATTAACAGGGAAACATCTTTAGGGCACATTAAATGAAAAAAGCAGTCAGTCACATAATAGGTAGAAAATTATCGCAATTACATTAAAAAAGGGAAACAGTATACACATATGTAAATGTACACATATAATTAAGTGGATATATAGGAAAAAGCCTTAAAAAATATAGACTATAATTGGAACGTCTGGGTGGCTCAGTGGTTGAGCGTCTGCCTTCAGCTCAGGTCATGACCCCCCAGGTCCTAGGACCAAGTCCCACATCAGACTCCCCGGGGGGAATCTACCTCTCCCTCTGACTACACCTTTGCCTTTCTCTGTGTGTTTCTCATGAATAAACAAATAAAATCTCAGAAAAAAAATATGGGGGCAGCCCAGGTGGCTCAGCGGTTTAGCACTGCCTTCAGCCCAGGGCCTGATCCTGGAGACCTGGGATCAATCCCACATCAGGCTCCCTGCATGGAGCCTGCTTCTCTCTCTGCCTGTGTTTCTGCCTCTGTGTGTGTGTGTGTGTGTGTGTGTGTCTCATGAGTAAATAAAATCTTTAAAAAAAAAATATATATATATATATATATATATATATATATATATATATATGGACTCCGAGGTCAGTCATACTCAGGTTCAAGGTTAGGGTTGGTCACTTCATTAGCTATATGATCTCATACTAGTTATTTATCTTTTCTAAACCTCATTTGCAAAATGGAAATAGAACCTGAGCCAATGGGTTGTTTTTTCACTTTCATTTTGTAGTAAATGTATATAACAAAATATGCCATTTCAACCACTTTTGAGCATATATCAGCGACATTAACTACATTCACAGTGTTGTGCACTATTACTGGTATCTATTTCCAAAACTCTTTTTATCACCCAAACAAAAACTATGCAACTATTAAGCAGTAACTCCCGATTCCTCTTTCTCCCTCAGCCCCTGGAAACTATAATCTACTTTCTTTCTCTATGAACTTGCCTGTTCTACGTGCCTCATACAAGAGGAATACAATACAGTAATATGTAGCCTATTGCCAGTTTATTTCATTTAACATAATGTTTTCAAAGATCATCCATGTTATAATATGTATCAGAACTTCATTCCTTTTTATGGCTAAATCATATTACATTTATATGTAATATATGTTACTTCTACGTGATTTATAAATATACACATACAAAACATTCTTTTTATCAATTCAGTTAATGGACATTTGAGTTGTTTCAATTTTTTAGGTTTTATGAATAATGTTGCTATGAATATTGGTGTACAAGTATCTGAGTCCCTCAAGGGTTGTTTTATAATTAAATAAGAAAATTAAATACTTAGCATGTTCACTGCCATATACAAAGGCTCCATACATTTTAACTATACTTCTGTATTGTTTGAATGGCTTAAATAAACGTGTTCATATACAACATCTAAATTTTTTAAAATATCTGCTAATTCAGAGCAAGATCTGATGAAAAAAATCATACTGCTATAGAAAAAAATGTTTCCAAGAGGAAGACACTGATCTAAATAGAGTATCTGTGAGAAACCTAGGTATAGATCCGATTGATTTTTTTTCCACAGACAAGTGAACAAAAGATTAATTACTTGACATGTCACTCCTATCACAGACTATGAGAACTTAAACCCACTAGAGTAATTATCCTTATTCTAATTCCATTGTTTAAGCAAACTTCTGATAAAATTTTTCCACAGGGGTAAAAAAAGCACCAGTGGAGCTGACACAAATGACTCCAGTGTTTGATAGATAAGTCTTTATTGTAAATTATTAAACCAGCATTGTAGTTCATCTACTGTGCCTCTTATAAATCAGTGAGATTAGTAAATATATTAGCATACCTGATTTGATAAGTTCTATAAGGTTGAGACTGTGCTTGCTTCAGCAGCACATATACTATTTAAGATTGAGACGTAGAGACTCATAAATGCAACAACATAATGTCTTCATTAATCATCTACCTCTACTAATACTCTAAAGTTTAAAAAAAAAGAAATTACAAATAGGGAAATATCTATAACCTATGATTGTGAAAGGGCTGCCATCTTTAAAATTCAAAGAGCTCTTGCAATGCAGTTATGAAAAAGGAAAGAGAGAGCGCATTATAGTAGAAAACTGGGCAAATGGGTAATTTTTTAAAAATCAGTACAAACTGATTTAATATATACATTCAAAAAGCCTTAAATCAAATATACCAAGTAATTTAGAGCTCCACATTTAGTCTTCACATTCAGAAAGACCTGAGTTCCAAACCAGACTATAGCTGAAGAGCTATGTAAACGTGGGATTAATTTCTTGACCTAATTCTCATTTCTTCATAGATACTAAATTATTTATTAACTCAAAGATCGTGGTAAAATAAGTATTTTATAAGCAGAGGAGATGAAAACCTCAAAAAGACAAGACCTGGCTGTAAGATGACTGAAAAAAAATGGGGAAGAGTTCAACTTGAAATGAAAAGAATGATGAGCAGTGATGACTTCCGAAGAATGTCTTAGCTTAAAACATTTGGGTGTAAGCAAACAGGTGGCTTATACACATCTGTCCGTGGTCCTGAACCTCCATCTACTGTTAGGGCATAGTTCATTCTAACCTGGGTGACCCATTCAAATTTCCTAGGAATTCTCAACCAGATAAATACTAATGGAAAAGAAGGGAATGTACAAGGAAAGAGACATAAATAACCCAAGCCTTCTGAAACAGCACAGCCATGGAGACAAGACCACTGGGTGGGGTGGGGGGGGGGGGGACTTGCTTTGATAGGTTTCAAATATTCACATATACAAAACAGAAGGGGGAGAAGAAGTAGACAGGAAGGAGGAAAGAAAGGAAGAAGGAGCAGAGGAAGAGGCCCCCACCCCCAAAATTTGTGAGAAGTCTTACTGAAAGTTTATGGAAGTACTACATTTGGGTTTGCTGCAATTCTATACTAGACATCTCCTGAAAATGTTGATAAAAGTCCATAATATATGGTGCAAGAAAGGAGAAGCAGGTGTGAAGGAAGTAAGAGAGAGAAACCCAGGAACCATATCTCTACTAAAATTCTCCCTCTCCCCGACACCTTACAGTAGCTATGATCCAGAAGGAGGAACCTGACCCAAGCTACCCTGATCAGAGTCTCTCATTAAAAGAAACAGAGAACAGGAGTCACAGGAGAGGATCCTTGAGAAAAACATAAAAGACTATGATTAACTTTACACTTTGATAACTTACATGTATAAGTTTCAACTAGATACCTCTGAAGGAAGAGAAATGGATGTATGTCATCCTAACAAGTAGAAGTAGAAAATGGTTCAGGAAAATATACTGAATTAATCCAAAAGACAGAACATATGGAAAAAGAAATATCTGTAAAGTTTTATTTTTAAAAAGGAAAGAAAATAAAGAAGTAAATACAAACAAATCTGTATTTACAATAAATGTAAAAGGAATACACACTACAGTCAAAATATAAAAAGACTGCACACTAAGGGCAAAAAAATCCAGTTATGGCAAAAACCCTTAGTAGAAATAATAACTGTCATTGGATAAAAGGTGCAACTCATCAGGAAAAAGCAGTAATTCCACACTTTACATACTTAATTAATCTAGCCTCAAAGTGTATAATGGGCAAAAACTGATAGAGTTACACGGAAAAACTGGCAAATATGCCATCAAGATAGATGACGAATATACATTCTCAGTAAATAGCAGGTGAAGCAGACAAAAATCTAAACAATCTAAATAACAAGCTGGGACATAGATACAACACAATTGCAGAAGAAACATTATTTTGAAAAACATGTGGAACTTTTATAAATATGCAACATTGGGCCATGACAGAAATAAGTCAGAATTTTTTTTAAATAATGCTTTTTAGAAAAAGCATTTGGAAATTAAAATAACTCACAGTATAAAGAAGAAAACAGAAATAGAAAATTAGAAAACATTTAAAAGGGAAAAATAATGAAAAGACAACATATCAAATATGTAGGATATAACCATAGTGGCAAATAGAACTAAAGCCTTAAAATTCATACTAGAAAAGAAGAATGATAAGAATCAATGAATTAATCACAGAACTTTAAAAGATAAAAAATAATAACAGTAAATGAAAAAATAATATAGATGAGAATAGGTATTAACATTATAAAATACTGGTTCTTTCTCAAGATTGATATAACTAAAAAGAGATCAAGAAGAGAGAAGATAGAAGTAAGCAATATTAGAAATGGAAAAATGTATACAATTACTGATCTTCAGAGATTAAACCAAAAATCATTATTTTGAGCAAATTTATCCAAGAAATTTTAAAACTAAAATTAAATGGGCAAATTCCTAAGAAAACTCAACTTCTAAAAACAATAAAAATAAAAAAAAAGAAAACTCAACTTCTCACAAGAACAGGAAACTTAAATAATTCTATATTTAATAAAGAAATTGAATACCTACTTAAAAATATTCAAGAAAAATTCCAGATGAAATAGATCTATCATTGAATTCTGCCCAACTTTCAAATACCTAAAGTAGAAATGACACCAACATTACAGGAGGGAATACTTTTCAACTTATGAGGCCAGCATAATCTTGATACCAAAACCTTATACACATTATAGGAAAAGAAAAGTACAGGCAGGACACCTAGGTGGCTCAGCAGTTGAGCACCTGCCTTTAGCTCCAGGCATGATCCCAGGATCCAGGAAGGAGTTCTACCCTGGGCTCCCTGCAGGAAGCCTACTTCTCCCTCTGCCTATGTCTCTGCCTCTCTCTATGTCTCGGATGAGTAAATATATAAATCGTTAAAATGTGTGTGTGTATGTGTGTGTGTGTGCGCGCGCGCGCTTTAAAGAGTATTCCAACCAAACCTACAATTTGTGAAAAATTTAAGGGAAATGTCCACCATATAACCTACCTGGCAAAGTCAGTCCTCACTGTCAAACCAATCAGCAAAAATCAGACTTGTTTTCCGTTAGAAAAAGTATGACTCTAATTTTTACTTCAAAGGAGTATGTCATTACATAGTCCAGTATCAACTGTTTTGTTTCAGAGTTCTGAGAAAGATGAATGGCCAACAGAACTCTGCCACTAGTTTATAAACTAGAGAAATAAAGCACCTGCTTCAATACTTTTCATAGAAGTTCTTTTGTTTTGCCCTCCCTCGGGAGCCATGCAGAGAGTCAAACAGTCTCTTGTTTGGCACCCAGGAGATTTTCACAATCTAAGGCAATGCACCATCGCAAGATTCAAGACAGCTTATAAAGCAGAAGAGAGGCAATTGTGAAATAGGAGTGGAAAAAGAAAAACAGCAGACCACAGTGTTTTTAAACAGATGGATTTTAGGAGAGAATACTTTGGGAAGTTGAAGATTTGGAATTGGGTTCCCATAAAACTGTATGTACCCCTTGAGAAGTCTTCATGCACCGTGGGAACAGACTCTTCAGTTTTGAAGACTACTGCATTGGATCCCCAGAATCCTGAGCTGCCAAATGTCAGCAGATATTTATAAAGTGAAATTGATAATTTTTATTTTAACAAAAAATGTTAATCTGATATGAATTCTTGGGTGTAAGTGAATGATGGATACCTTAAAAATGGACCCCATCCTGGCGAATTTGTTTTCTAATGGTGATCACCTGCAGTCTGCGAGAGGGGAGTGTCTTGGCTGGAAACAGAGACCATTTTATTAGCCCTCTCCCTCTTCTCCTCACACTGAGGTGAGCTTGCTAGCCGGGAGCCCAGCACAGTGTGATTCAGGGGGTCAGAGCTGTCTCTAGGGGCAGAACTGCCTCTGAGGTCCCCAGGAACAGACTTGTGGCTAGTGGCCAAGGCTCCATCAACAGCTGGGGAGAGCCTGTCCCACAATTCAGATAGTGCCCAGCCTGCTGCCTCCCCACTCACCACATTCTCCTGAATTCAAGACCTCCACATCCTCGAAGAGTATGACATGTGGGAGTGCAGAGAATGCTGAGCACAGGAGAATCTAAGCCAAATCAAACTAGGAGAGTCACTCGAGTGTCCTATCAAAACCCCTTTAATATCACAGTTAAAAAAAATACATTTTTAAAAAAAATTTTTAAAGTACTTGCAAAAAGTGGTCACTTTTCTATCTGTAGAATTCTTAGATTTCAGGTTGAATTCACAGGCATTCAGAATGATTTGAGAGGTATCTAGCTGTATTCAAGGGACCAGATGAAACAAAAGTCACCTACTCTTCTGCCATCTTCCCTCCTCCTTAATTTTTTAAAAGTCCTTAGAATTCTTTTTCCTGACTGGCTCCTCTGGTTTTATGTAGAACCAGGTAGGGGTAGGTAGGTTCAGAGCCCCCCCTGGCTCCTCAGCTTCCCTTTCTGTCCTTACTTCCCACCTCAGGCTTGCCTAGGGACCTCCACAACTTCTCACAACACAGCTCTACAATATATCCTCAGGCTGGTCCCCCAAACTGTGGGACAGAGGCACTCGGCCAGTCAAGGGCCACAAGACTCATCCCAGCCCCTGTGATTCCAAGAGCAGGACCATAAGGCCTCGCAAACGTGAGACCCTTGGAACAGCTATCTCAGGGCATGCAGAGCAGCCCAGAGCTCACAGGCTTGCCCACTTCTGGCCGATGAGTCCCCGTGCCCACACCAAGCCAGGGGGATCGGACCTGAGGTCCTGCCCTGAGCACCAGGCACCAATTTTGTCTCTCAGGACCTCCACCCACCACCCAGATTTAGAGCTTTTGCAAATTCTCCAACTCAGACAATTGAGAATTTGAGAACAAAGCCTGAGGCAGAGGAGAAGAGTGGGACAGAACACTGCCCAAAGCCTTAGGAGACCTGAACTTCTGCTCTGGCCCTGCCATGAACTCATAAATCACCATGGGCAAGACATGGCCCTTAATATAAAAAGAAGAGTGAGGGCAGTCAGAAAAAAGAGTTCTAATGATGAAAAGAAAAATTAAAAGTGAATGAGTAAATATTGCCTAGGAATCTAATATTAATATTCTTGGGGTGAGAACAGTGATTTTCTAAAAATTACTATTTTTATGGCTCCTGTGCTGTGCAACACTTCTTATGAGTTTAAACTAAAATTAAACAGCTGTTTACATAACACCCTAAAATATCTGTACAGAAACTAGCAGAATCACTTCCAGTGTTTACGTATCTATTACTACACATGTATGATACAAAAATTTTGATTGGGGCTCAGTAGAAAAGGCAACAGAATTTCTCAAACACAATCCTGTAGCAGCAATGGAGTCTCTGTTACTATCTGCAGTTATCAAACATTTTGCTTAATATATTTTTGAAATACAAATAATAAACGGTTAAAAAATGTATTTAAGATAGTAAAACTGTTCACTTAGGAGCAGGTAAAAGGCAAAGAGCAGAAAGGCGGAACAGTACCTCACTCTTTGCTAGTGGTTCTTACATTTATTCAAGCACAGAACCAGGGAAATAAGCCAGTCAAAAAAGGACAAATAGTATGATTGCACTCCTAGGAGGGATTTAGAAGAGTGAAATTCATAGATAGAAAGCAGAATGGTGGTTGCCAGGTGCCAGAGGGAGGGAATAATGGGGAGTTATTTTTATGAGAACAGGTGGAGCTTTAGGAAGATGGAAAAAGCTCTGGGAACAGACGGTATGGATGGCTGCATAACAACATGAATGCAACTGACAACCCTAAGCTGGACACTTAAAAATGATTACAAAGGTAAATTTTGTTATGTCTTCTTTTATTACAACTTTTAAAAATACCTATTTTTTCAGTCACAAGGGAAAAAATTTTAAATTGAGAAAAATCCTACCCACTGACTCAATCTTTCCTGTAAATTAAAGAAAAATTTCCGTTATTCTATTTTAGTAGCAGAACGTGAGTGCTCTAAGAAACATGATCCACATATTAATGCAATAGCGATGTCCCAAAAAGATACATATAAATTAGTTTCATAAATATTTTTACAAGCAAAGAGTTGTAAATTGTTGATATTAAATGATACAGAAAATTTCTATATAGGCTCTGTATATGCTCAGAAACAAGAGAAATATAAATGAGCAAAAAGTATTTAACCCACCATAAAAATGAGGTTTCATTCACCATTGTGAAAACACTTTCCTACAATATCTACTACTACTTCTACAAATTTTGTCTTACTCATTTACCACTCTTTCTGCATTAAAAAAATACTAGCAAATGTACAGCAGACCCAATCAGGAAGATTCTATTTGTGATGAAAATGTTTTTGCCACAAGTTTGTGATACTTACTTTCAAAATGCTTTACTACATTGCTTTATGTAACTAATAAACAAACCATAAACTACTTTTCTTCTATTTAGGAAATTAATGTATAGAAAGTAATGCCTTCTTTTGCCACATCAGCTATGATGGTATGATTTGATGGGTATTTAATAACACACCTTAATATTTTGTAGCTGAAAATATCATTAGGATTCTTATTTCCTACAAAAATTACAGATTTACTTTTTTGTATTTTATTCTCGAAATGAAAAACTAAACTTCAACCAGTTCACAACTTATGAATTAGTCATAATCAGAAATTTATTTGCAAATAATTTGAAATTTAGAGAAAAATGTCACAAGTACTGGTTAGTTCCCCAGTCAACCACACATAGGTCTGTAAGCTTTAAACCTGAGGCCCAATAGGTAATCATTAATCCTTCCATTTACCATCACACTCAGGAGAGTGAGTGCCTGAACTTAACAGCACCAAAGAAAGTGTACTAATTTTCTCAATCTAGGACTCCTAAAGAAATACTAAGTCCCCGAGCCTAAACTTTAGAGCAACATCTAGTTGTTTCTTGTTATAAATCAAAGCTCTCTTAACCTTTAGAAATCCATTTAGTTCTAGACAAGCCAACAAAAATATTATTCTCTGTCATATGACTCTAGGTGGAGAAATTCGGTCCAAACAGTCCTCTTCAGTCTTCACAGCCAGATACATGGCCGAATATTACAAAATTCTCCTAATTTCTTGTATAAAACAGGGAGCAAAACAAGCTGCCTACATAGGTTTATTGATGGAGGGTCCAACACTTACCAAGATTCAGCTGACATTCTCCAGCCTTCTTAAACAGAAGTGCACATTAGAATCAACAGGGAAGCATTTATAAAATTCACATACCCTGGTCTCCAACCTGAATTAGCTGAATCATAACCTCTGGAAATGAATTAAAATCATACAGATTTTGAAAAAGCCATGCAAGTTAACTGGATATATATCCTATCTTAAGAACCGCATCCCTCAAGGACTTCACAAGTAATTGCTCAATAACCACAAACATCTACAAAAAGCAAACCCGAATCTGCATTTCTGGGTTCCAGTCACCTGTCTCCAAAGTAGCAGAGTCAAATGCCACCCTCCAGCCCCAAAATAACTGGCCCAAAACCAAACCAGGGAAAAGGACCCCCAAAATGTCACAATGAAAAGCTGTCAGATCTGGTGGTAGGAGCACCTGGAGAGCTTACTGGCTGAGCATCTGCCTTTGGCTCAGGTTGTGATCCCAGGATCCAGTCCCGCATCAGGCTCCCTGCAGGAAGCCTGCTTCTCCCTCTGCCTATGTCTCTGCCTCTGTGTGTGTGTGTGTCTCTCATGAATAAATAAAATCTTAAAAAAAAAAAAATAGGATCTGGTGGTTTGCTTCTCTTAAAGATAAGTTATTCCTTCCAAATTCTATCCTCTGTGAGTCCTGCATGCTCCTGTCACTAGGGAGAGAATCATTTAGGACATACCACCAGATTAGCAACTAAGAATCAAATCCAAGAAATCATTGTCTCTGTCTCAGGCTGGACTGAAAAAGGGGCAACCCAATTTTTGCATAAGTCAAATTATTTTGGTACCCTAGTTAAAATTGCAAGTCCACCTGCCCCTGCACAGCTAGATGCAGCTAGAAAGAAAAAAAAAATCACAAACATACCACGCATTTCATATGAACACAATATTCCTGACAATCTCCCAGGATGGTCACTCTTCCACCCTCCAAAATCACTACGTCACATATTGTGCTGGAAAGAGGTAGCTTCAGAGGGCAATGGCTGCTATTCTTTAAAAGGCCTGCTTGCAAGGTTGGTGATGATTAAGTAAGATAATCCATGAAAATTGCTTGGACATTGCCTGGCACATTGTAAATACTTAATAAATATTAGGCTGCTGTTACTCATCTAGTTGCCCAGGCCAAAAACCGGGGCTCTGTCCCGTGACCAACCAATCTAAGTTACCACCCAAATCACTCTGTCCTGGCATACTTTTCTTTACAGCTCTCACTGATATCTAAAATAATCTTCAACCAAAAAAATAAATAAATAAATAAATAAAATAATCTCCTTTATTTTCATGTTTATTTCCTGACTCCTCCCCCATCCCAAATTATGATGTAAGCTCCATGACAGGAGACACCTCACCTGTCTTAGTCACTGTTGTATCTCCAGAAACTGGTACCCACCCACCACAGAGGAGGTATGCAATAAACATTTGTTAAAATGAATTAATTAGCTTACTCTAAAAACATTCTATTGTAACAAAAGACTACAAATCTTGAGGTTACTTATGTTCTGGTAGAAAGCAATTTCCAAGTCTCCTTGCTTTAAAAACAAATATATATTCAATGGCTTCACTTCAGAGTCAAATTCAACTCGTGCAATAAGCCTTCTGAAATGGCCCCAATTCACCATTCCAAGTATGTTTCCCACTATTCCCTCACCCTGCTCCAAGCACATGCCTTGGAGCAATCCTGCCTCCCTACTCTCATACTCTTGGTTGCACTGTTCCTCTCTGCCATCTAAAATGCCCTCCTGCTATCTCTGATTCATAAAGCACTTCTCACGGGTCAGCTCCAATGTCATGACTGATCCTTCTGTTCTACACTCTCCCTATCAAGAGAAATCTCTCTCATGCCTCCCTGAATACACTCCTTGAATATTCTCCTTAATTCCTTGAGGGCAGGAGCCACATGCTGTTCATCTTTATTGTTCCTACACTCCATTATACACATAGTAATTCCCACACCCCATTATACACATAATATTTATTATACACTATAAATGTTCATTGAATTAACTTTAAACAGACCTCCTAACCACACCTTCTACAGACATCACTAACCATAAATACGTACTGGAATTTGTGTTAGAGATGCATTAAGAGATCATCCTTGGGGTGACATATATAAAAAGATAATTAATAATCTAAGATAATTCATACTGGCTGCCAAACTAGCACCATAAACAAATTTTATAGACATTCAGAGAAGGGAAGTCAACAGAAGATGACATGGCTGAGAAAAGTATTTTAATAACCATCTGCAATTTTAAAATTAAAATTTAATCATGGATATCTATAATGCATCCTTTTCTCTCTTCCGCACAATAACACTGACTCGGAATCATTAAATCAAAACCACACGTTAGAGAAGGCATTACTTCGAGTTGGTCAAGGCTAAGGCAAAGAACACATAAAACTTACTGTAGCATTAATTATCCCTAAAGAAAACATTATGAATATATTGCAAACTACAAAGCCAGCTGTAGTGGAGACTGTTTATGATTACCTAGAATCCATTTCCTCTTCCTAAATAGAATCCTAATATTATTATTTACTTATTTTTTGTACTTCCCTCACACAGCCCATGTACCTTAATAATCCCACCAATGCAACAACTAGTTCAAGAGTAGACATGAGATCTAATTCTGACCATTAAGAGTTGACTTTCTGGGTGTTTCTGTGAAAGGTAAAGTCTTGTTCCTCCTGAAAAGGCTATAGGAAGCCATGTCTCTCTTCCACCTGAACAAGGATGTTGTTCCAATGCCATCCTACAACGTTGGAGGAAAACAGAGTTAAGAGAAGACTACACTCTATGGCAGCAGGGAGACTACAAGAAACTCGATATAACACTGTGAGCCGCCAAACCAAGAAGCTTACCCCACACCTCTACTAGTGTTAGATAAAATATAGCTTAGCTAAAATATTCCCTATTACTTAAACCAGTTTGCATTGGACTTTAATTCAGTTATGTATAGCCAAAAGCACTATCAACCCTTCATTTTTGTTGCACAGTCAACAACCTTTTCTCTTTATTTTACTAGCATTTAAATGGTTTCTCTTTATACGAACCACTGAAGTCAGGACTTGTACCATTAGAAATTTGACCTGTTTCTGCTACAGAATCATAAACTCAAGAAATAAAGTACAGATGTTCACAAAATTCTGTTCAAGTTCATTTTAAAGGAAAGACAGTTTAAAAATAATGTAAGGGACGTCTGGGTGGCTCAGCAGTTGAGCGGCTGTCCTTCAGCTCAGGGAGGGCGTGGTCCTGGAGTCCTAGTTAGAGTCCCACATCGGGCTGTCCTCAAGGAGACTGCTTCTCCCTCTGCCTATGTCTCTGCCTCTCTGTTTCTCTCATGAATAAATAAAATCTTTAAAACAAAATAACATAAAAGCCTAAAGTCTGTAACAGACCTATCATAGTAGTTTTTGAAGTATCACTGTTTAAAAGAAATATAAAGTCTAAGATGGTTTTAAATTTCAAATGATAACTACACATCACTAAATATATACCACTATTTTTATATATATACAAGTATTTCCCTATTTTTATCCTAAGACATACAAAAGTGAGCTAGGGATCATAATTATTATGATATTATTCCAATTATTTTTGATAGAATGGTAGTAAAACAAGTATTGTGAAAATACGTTTATTAACAAATAATTCACCAAGAAAATTCACTGAATTCAAATCCTCTTCTATTACTAGAAGATACAGTGAAAATTCAACAGATTTTAATAATAAAATCTGTTGAATAATTAATTTGGTCATAATCTTACTACTTTCCACTGAATACTAAAATCAAAATTCTAAATTTGTTAACATTTGGCTTATAAAGAGGATTATGGAGGCTAATAATATTTTAATAATATATTTCTTTCTACCTTCCACAACTAATACAATTATCTATCATGAAGTAAACATTCCATAATTGTTTGGATTTATTACTGCCATTATTAATAATGACCACTCTTTGACCTCTGATCCATATTTCTGCCTCCTGAACATTCTACTTGAATGTCACTATGATTCAAACAAAACCAAAAGTCTAGGCTTAAACATTTTGATATTTAGATTGCCCTCTTTATCACATTCTATTTCTTTCCTGATTTCTACAGAATTGCTTTAAAGTAGGAGTTCTAGAAGTTTGTAACAATTGACTCAATGTTGAGATCTGACTATATTAAAATAATTTTGATTTTATTGCCTATTTATTCCATTGTGCATTTACCAATTCTTTCATTTATCCAATAAATATCTGTGTAACTACAATACACCGAATACTTCTGCTAAGTATTAGGGGTGAAGTGATAAGCAAAACAGACCCAGTCCCTGCTCTGGTAGGGAAGATGAATATATTAATCAAATAACGAAACAGGGGCGTCTAGGTAGCTCAGGGATCCTGGGATTGGGCTCTCTGCTCAGTAGAGTCCACTTTCCCTCTGCCCTTCCCCCCTGTTTGTGTGCACATACGTACACACACACCCTCTCTCTCTCATAAATTTTTTTTAAAAAAAGGACAAACATAATTTAAAATAGTGTGTGTTGTACATCAGGGATTGTGGTATATTTTCTTGAAACTGGTATATTTTTAATCACCTTTTAATCTTCATTGTTTACAATTTCTAAAAATTATCACAAAAAGGAAAGTCAATCAAGCTGAATCCTACAGCTCACAGAATTTATAATGAACGTGCAATCAGAACAAGTTATACGATTTGTGACTAACATGATTTATTGTGAAAGAAGTCTGCATCCCTAAGAGCCATCAGAATCATATGCAAGGTTATTATGATAAAGTCATTAAAAAAAAAGACCTATTTCACATTTTTGTCACTATTGCATTGTAAAAGCTGCTTTGAAAAATGGCCCTCATCAGGGAAATACAAATCAAAACCACAATGAGATACCACCTCACACCAGTGAGAATGGGGAAAATTAACAAGGCAGGAAACCACAAATGTTGGAGAGGATGCGGAGAAAAGGGAACCCTCTTACACTGTTGGTGGGAATGTGAACTGGTGCAGCCACTCTGGAAAACTGTGTGGAGGTTCCTCAAAGAGTTAAAAATAGACCTGCCCTAGAACCCAGCAATTGCACTGTTGGGGATTTACCCCAAAGATTCAGATGCAATGAAACGCCGGGACACCTGCACCCCGATGTTTCTAGCAGCAATGTCCATAATAGCCAAACTGTGGAAGGAGCCTCGGTGTCCATCGAAAGATGAATGGATAAAGAAGATGTGGTTTATGTATACAATGGAATATTACTCAGCCATTAGAAACAACAAATACCCACCATTTGCTTCAACGTGGATGGAACTGGAGGGTATTATGCTGAGTGAAGTAAGTCAATCGGAGAAGGACAAACAGTGTATGTTCTCATTCATTTGGGGAATATAAACAATAGTGAAAGGGAATATAAGGGAAGGGAGAAGAAATGTGTGGGAAATATCAGAAAGGGAGACAGAACATAAATACTCCTAACTCTGGGAAACGAACTGGGGGTGGTGGAAGGGGAGGAGGGCGGGGGGTGGGGGTGAATGGGTGACGGGCACTGAGGGGGACACTTGACAGGATGAGCACTGGGTGTTATTCTATATGTTGGTAAATTGAACACCAATAAAAAATTAATTTATTTAAAAAAAAAAAAAGAAAAATGGCCCTCACTTGTAATAAAATCACATTTAAACAGATCAGTCAGGACACCTGGGTGGCTCAGTGGTTGAATCTGCCTTTGGCTCAGGTTGTGATCGTGGGGTCCTGGGATTGAGTCCCACATCGGGCTCCCCACAGGGAGCCTGCTTCTCCCTCTGCTTGTGTCTCTGCCTCTCTCCCTGTGTCTCTCATGAAAAAATAAATAAAATATTTTTAAAAAATAAATAAAAATAAACAGATCAGTCTATAACAGTATTTTTTATAATAAAGAAAATTGGAAATACCTTAAATATTGAAAAAACATTATAATGCCCAATAAATAACTGTATATCTATTTAGTAGAATAGCAGACTTGGAAAATAGTAATCATGAAAATTCTACAATATAGAAAAAGGTTATGATTATATAATATTGGTGATAACTAATACCTATTGAAGGCTTACTATGGGCCAACATTTTCATATTATATATTAATAAAAAATGATTTCACAGTTAAATTTGCAAAAGATATTTATACAGTGCAAAATGTTTACATTAATCACAGTCCCAGCAATTCTGGCAATGTATTCTCTTCCTCACTCCCTTCACACACTGCACATAAAGAGACAACAAATTAATATAGTAGGAAAAGTGTATCGGTTGAGATTAAGTTCAGCTCTACCTAACAGAAAACTCAAACATACCTTAAACAAAATAAAAAAATGTATTTCTTTTTCAAGTAAAAGAAGTCTGAAGCTAAACTAAGTCCCTGGGAAAGCAGCTTGATAAAGCTGTCAGGAACCCAGGATGCTTCCGGTTCACAGCTATGCCATCCTTGCAAAATGGCCCTCACACCGCCAGCCTCATTGTCCAAGCTTGAACACGTCACATTTGTTCTGTGCTGCAGAAGTGAGTACAGTGGGGGAAGCCCCCCACTTTCAATGAAACCTCTGATAAATAACACGCATCACTTCTCCCTATATCAACTGACCAGAAGTAGTCATATGGTCACAGCTAACTGCAAAGAAAACTAAAACCTGGTCAATCAACTTGTGTTAATAAAGAGAGGGAGACCTTGAAAACTCCAAAGTCTTTTTTTGCAGAAATGGAAAAGCCAGTCCTCAAATTCAATGGAACTGCAAGGAACCTAGGACAGTCAAAAAGTCTTGAAAATGAAGCACAAAGTTAGAGAACTTACACTTTCCAATTTCACAATTTAGAACAAAACTACAGTAATAAATTGGGTATGTGGTACTGGCATAAGGATCAACGTATAGATCACTCAGAGTCCAGAAATAATCCATACATCTATGGCCAGATGATATTTGAAAAGGATGCTAAACCTATTCAATGGGGAAACAATAATCTGTTCAACGAATTACACCAGGATAATTGGACTTGCACACACAAAAGAATGATGCTAGACCTCTATATCACACCATATACAAAAATTAATTGATCAATGATTTAAATATAAAAGCTGAATGATAAAACTCTTAGAAGAAAACACAGAGCTAAGGCTTCATGATAGTGGACTTGGCAATGATTTCTTGGATAAGGCACCAAAGGCACAGGCAACAAAAGAAAAAAACAGATAAACTGAATTTCATGAAAATAAAGAAATTTTGTACATCAAAAGACAATATCACTAAGTAAAAAAAAACCCACAGAATGAGAGAAATTATTTGCAAATCATATATCTGGATAAGGGATTAATATCTGTAATATATAAAGAATGCTTATAGCTCCAACAACAAAAAGACAAACAACCCACTTAAAAAATGGGCAAATAAATAGACATTTTTCTAAAGTCTTTTCTTAAAGACTTATAAATGGCCAATAAGCACACTGGCCAACACAAAGCCATTATATATATTGCAACACAATGCAAACACAAAGAGGCTCAACATCACTTATCATGGAAGAAATGCAAACTAAAACTATGAGCTACCATTTCACACATTCTAGGATGGCTATAATGAAAAAAATGAAAAATACTACGTGTTGACAAGCAGATAGAGAAACTGAAATCTCAGTACATAGCTGATGGGACTGCACAACGGTGCAGCCACTTTGGAAAAGTCTGGCATTTCCTCAAAATCATATGACCAAGCAACTTCACTCCTAGGTACATACTCAACAGAATTTTTTTTTTTACATAATCTCTATGCCCAATGTGGAGCTCAAATTCACGACCCTGATATCAAGAGTTGGACAGTCTACTGACCAAGCCAGCTAGGTGCCCCTCAAAAGAATTCTAACAGGAAGTCAAATAGACACACACCAAGTTCAGGGCAGCATTATTCTTAATAGCTAAGAGGTACAAACAACGCAAATGTTCACTGACTGATGGACAGATAAACAAAATGTGGTATATATCCATTCAATGGTGTATTATTCAGCCTTAAAAATACATGAAATTCTGATTCATGCTACTAACCGGAATAAACCTTGAAAACAGTGTGCTAAGTGAAAAAAGCCAGATAAAAAGGATAAATACTGTATGATTCCACTTCTATGAAATATCCAGAATTGGAAAATTTATAAAGAAAGCAGATTAAGGTTACTAGAAGCTTTGGGGAGAAGGCAGAATTAGTGCTTTTGGGCACCAAGTTTGTTTGGGGTGATAACACGGTTTTAGAAACAGAGCAGCAGTGACGGTTGCACAGCACTGGGATTGTAATTAATGTCATTGAATTATATACTCAAAAATAGTTACAGTGACAAATTGCTATACTATTTTACCACAAAAAGAAAAAACTTGAAAGAAAAAAAAGGAGACAGAAAGTTGGGGAAATGACAGAAAACTATTTTCAAACATCTGAACACAAATACACACTCACATGTAAGAAGGTAAGAATTTCAGGCAGGTGGCATTTTCAAGGGTCCCTCCCTCCCAAGAATTATACCACAATTCCAAATTCATTCACAGTTCCAAGGCACAGGGAACAGGGAGCATTCTGATTACATTCAACACACACACATGCACATAAAACAACCACAAGTTAAATTGTGACCAAATAGTACCAGAAACCCAACCATTATAATTGCCCTCCCTCACCTTGTATCTTTTTTGTTGTTATTATAAGTAGACTCCATGCTGGGCAGAGCTTAAACTCTCAACCCTGAGAACAAGACCTGAGCTGAGATCAAGTGTCAGATGCTCAATCAACTGAGCCACCCAGGTGCCCCACCTTGTATCATTTTTTGTAGCAGTAACCTAAAGAAAATCATTTAGTTTTACTAATTTGGTTAAAAGTACATGTAAATTAGATAGTGACATTTGTATGTTGGGGCTGTATAGCCTAAACACTCCAAAGAAAATTTGTGAAAACTGGGCAAAATACATTGGTCATCTACAAAACTCCATATCCAATCTGCGAGGATATCACATATGATATCGTACAACTCTTCCCATTCTGGAGGCTGGTGACCTTCAGAAATGAACGTTAAAGTAGAAGAAATATAAATCATCTGAAGCACTTAAATAAAGTGAAAGTCCTTCTGTGAAAGGACAGTAAACTGAACTAAACATTTCCTTGGTATTTCTTTGTTTTCTGGATTTTCAAAAAAAGGGAATTCAGACTCAAATACAATTTGAGCCACAAGAAGACAATTTCAGGGGAAAAAAAGTTAAAATGGCTTTACCTGAAAAATCTTAGTGTTAATAAACACTTAACAAAGCTATTTAAAATCTAAATGGCTTCAACTGCCAAACTACATACTTTCACAAAAATCATCTGAAATATAAGTAAGACACTGAAATATAAGTTAGACACTGCTGCAAAGGAAGTATCACCATGGCTGGGGAGAAAATCCCTTTATCATTCCCAAATACTAGTTACATGACATCATTTCCTTTTACTTCTTTGTCTCTTTAAATGGGATTGGTGAAGTTGTATTTTTTTAGTGACATATCTTACTGAAAACAAAAATACACTAGACTACCATAAATACTTTATTCTGACCCCAACTAACTATTTAAACTGTGGATGCTGTGTTCAAAGCATTCTGCTTAGCATCTACTTTAAATTCTTTTCATTTCAAGTAAAGGCATTAAATCTAGAAATTAAAAAATAATCACCAATTTAAGATATAAATATTTATGGTTTTACTATTTTTAATGTTTTCTTTTTCCCTTTTAGGTAAAATGTGAGAGTAAATACAGAAGTTTTTATTTTTTTTTAAGATTTTATTTATTTATTTTGAGAGAGAGAGAATGTGAGTGGAGGCGAGGGGCAGAGAAGGAGAGAGAAAGAATCTCAAGTAGGCTCCATACCCAACGAGGGTCCCAACACAGGGCTCAATCTCACAATCCTGAAATCTTCTTAATCTCTACACCTAATGTGAATGTGGGGCTCGAACTCACAACCCCAAGATCAAGAGTCATATGCTCTACTGAGTCAGTCAGGTACCCCAGAACTTTTTACTTATTTTTTTTCTTGGAATTTTTTAAATACACAATTACCAACAAAATAAATGACCAACAAATTGGAAAACAGAACCAAAAAGACCTTGACAGCAAAAGCAGTCAACAAACTGATCAGAAAAATATTGTTTTAGTCCTTTGGGCTGCTGTAATAAAATGCCACAAACTAGACAGATCCTACACAACAGAAACGTCATTTTCTTACAGTTCTACAAGGTAAAAGTCTACAATCAAGGCGCCAGCACAGTTGCATTCCAGTGAAGACCCTCCTCCTAGTTGCTAGCTGGCACCATTTCACTGTGTCCTCACATGGTGGCAGGGCTTGAAAGCTCTCCCAAGGCCTTTTTCATAAAGGTTCTAGTTCCACTGCTGAGGGTACCAGCCTCATGATTTAAGCACCTCCCAAAGGTCTCACTTCCGAATACCATCATCATCTGTGGGGGTTAGGATTTTAACATACAAATTTTAGAGCAACACTAACATTCAGACCACAGCAATAATTCAGTAATAATTTGTTTGGAGGTGTGCTTTTCAACATGCACCCTAAAGTTCACATTAAAAATGAAGTCATCCCCCGAAAACCTGACCCAGGAGCAGTCAGAAATTTGACCAGTTTCCCAGTTAGGCCTATGTCTCAGCAACACTGCAAAACAAACTTCTCTTAACTTAGCCCTAAAACAGAAATGAAAAGGATGGCTCAATTATTTAGATTTCAAAAACAGTTTCTCTGTGAACAGGTAAATTCATTACAAGAACCTCATTTACTGTGAGGCATTTCTTTGCATTTGTAAGGACCAAATTAGATTTCAGAAGACCCAGGAGCAGTTGAATGCTGCTACAACAGAGCTGCTCTACAGCTGTGTACTTGACAAGAGTTCTGATGTCCACTCTCCAGTACCTGGCAGCTTACTAGGTGACAGAAGTGATCATCACATGCACCATTTACATCACTTGTGTGATATATTTTGTCTTTATGCTATTATGTCTTTTTTGCTATTAGAGTTCTTATGGTCTGTGTACAATTCAACAAGGAGAACTAGTGTGTGCTTGTGTAACCTCTGAAGGATCTGTGCACCATTAAATGTAAATACATAGAACTTATCCCACCTAGCTCTTTCAGGAATCAACCACCCTCCCCAGACAGGCAAAGACTTTATAAATTGTCATCTATGAGAATAATCACTAAAGAAGAAAAAAGACTGATTTGCTCAAAGAATATCCTGATGAATTCCAAATCCTCTATTTACTGTATTCCATCTTGAGCTCCTCTGTTCCAGGACTTAGAAAAAAGTCTGAAGATAAGATCATGAGGAAAGAGTACAGGAATTGGGACTTTTTAACTCTGCAAAAACTAAATCCATTTAAGTTTCCATTTTTATTAGTTATTCATGAACACAGATTCAATTGTCACTTTAAGAAAAACATCAGGGGCGCCTAGGGGGCTCAAACAGCTAAGCATCAGACTCTTGGTTTTGGCTCAGGTCTTGATCTCAGGGTCTGGGGTCGAGCCCTGAGCCATGCTCCATACTCAACACAGAGTCTGCTTGATATCCTCTCCCTTTCTCTCTCCCTATGTCCTTCTCCCTGCACGCATGCAGGGGCGCATACACTCTCCCTCTCACTCAAATAAGATCTTAAAAAAGAAAAAAAGAAAAACATCAGGCCCCAATAAGCACCATCACCCTTACTAAATAAAACTTTCCTTTCCCATACCATCCTCCCAATAGAGTTATAACATAATTTTGGCTAGATCGATACCAAGTGCTTCCATTACTATAACCATGTAAATTATTATTTTTCTTTCCTCAAATTTTTATGTAATAATTGCTTTCTTATTTGTTTCATTTTCTAAGCAACTCCGGACTCTCCAGACTTCCAAATCTCCCCTCAAGATGTCCATTCGCATCAGCATAGAAGTCTCTTCTCTCTGGACTGATGACAGACCTCAGTGTTCAGTGCAAAGCTGCCCTTCTGTGTTTTCCCTTCACCATCATCCATGGAAATCCCTCTTCTCTCCCCTGTATTATACTGCCTGCTTCCTATATCCTGCATTTCCTCATCTTAATTTATTCTCCTGTTTAGTTTCAGGCTAGGGTGACCAACTTGTCTGTCTGCCTAGGACTTTCCTGGTTTTTGCACAAGTCCCAAATATTGAGAAACTCCTCAGTCCTAAGGAACCCTGGATGGTGGGCTGCTTACCCTACCAGGAGCCCACAGATTACAGAAAACAAATTTTTTTAAAACTTGCATGTCTAAAGACAGCCATAACCCATTCTCACACCTGATTTAGAATTTAGGTATAAAATTCCAGTCTGGAAACCACTTTTCTTCAAACGTTAACACAGTCTTCTAGCTTCTAGTCTCTGCTGAGCAGTCCAAAGCCTCTCTGATCGCTGATCCTTTGTTCTCTTTCTCTGTGGTTTGTCCCAAGTTCTGAAAATTCCCCAGTGTTCTAGTTGTGAATCTTGACATGAATTTATTTCCATCCATTGTGCTGGGTGGGGCCCCTCTATAGAGAAACTCATAACCTTCAGTTCTGGAATATTTTTTTGAATTATTTCATCGATGAATTCCTCCCCTCTGTTCTCCTATTGAAATTCCCATAATTCAGATTATTATTCAGAGCTCTTAAAGTAGCTTATAATATTCTTCTATCTCCTCTTTTCTCTTTGTAGTTTTTGCTCTATTTTCTAAGAAACTTTCTGCTTTACTTCCAACTCTTCTGCTGAGGTTTTAATTTTAGCTATCGCATTTTTAATGTCAGAGAACTTTTCTCATTCTCTTTTATTCCCTTTTATGACATCCTGATTTATTTCATGATTCTCTCTTATCTCTGAGAATAGGAATAGTTTTGTTTTTGAAGTTATGTTTTCCCTATAGGGTCTGTTTTGCGTAAGTTGCTTCTGTTTGTTTGCTTGTTTGGAGCTATGCCTTATGCATTAGAGGCTTTCGTTGGATATCTGGCAATCTTTGGTGTCCTATTCATTCATCCTATATTCAGTATGAGAAAAATGAAAAAATGATCTGAAGCTCTGAACCCCTAGGTTCAGAAGCCCACTGAACAGCACAGTCACACTGTAGTGTGACTGCCTCAGTCCTCTACTGAAGGATCCCTGATATTTAAGACTTTTCTAATATGTCTTTTTGTTTTGTTGTTTTTAAGTAGGCTCCATCTCCAGGATGGAGCCTAATGCAGGGCTTGAACTCACAACCCTGAGATCAAAACCTGAGCTGAGATCAAGAGTCTGACACTTAACAGACTGAGCCACCCAGGCACCCCTTCTAATCTGTCTTTGTGATAAAGGCCTGTTGCCAGTATCCTGGGAGCCAAAGAGAAGTAAATAAACATTTATTTAATCTTATTTTCAGTATGAAATGCCCACTCTAAACTACATCTACTATCACTCAATCCAGAGAACCTCTATTTTGCTGAGAAAAATCACCCAATCTTTGAGGAGAAAAGACAATACTAGTCCAGTAGCACAGAGTAGGTTAGGGCCTCAGAGTTCCTACTGGTTAGGAACAGTTTCAATCAATCATACATATTTTACCTCCACACTGTGCCATTAGATGGGGAAGATCAAAGCAGGCACGGGTGGCGTCAGAAACCATGGTGGACCAGAGCAGGGTGCTGAAGGCTGAACTAGACAAAGAGGACGTCCACATAAAAGGGCTGCATGGGATCACTTCTGAGATATTCTTGCCAAAGATTTATCATTATGAGGAAATAAACCCAAATTTAGGGTTACCACAAATGCTGCAAAATAACTGGCCAATAATCTTCATAAGTCTCAATCATGAAAATTTAGGAAAATCTGAAGACCTAGTCCAGAACGAATGAATACTAAAAGACATGACATCCAAATGCAACATGTGATTCTGAACTTTTGCTATAAAAATATTACCGGCAGGCAGCCCCGGTGGCACAGCAGTTCAGCACCGCCTGCAGCCTGGGGAGTGGTCTTGGAGACCTGGGATCGAGTCCCACATCAGGCTCCCTGCATGTAGCCTGCTTCTCCCTCTGCCTGTGTCTCTGTCTCTCTCTCCCTCTTCGTGTGTGTCTCTCATTAATAAATAAATAAAATCTAAAAAAAAAAAAAATTATCGGCACAACTGACAAAATCTGAATGGGCTCTAAAGATGATGATAGTAACACATCAGTGTCAATTCCTTGATTTTAATAGTTGCATCATGGTTAAGCAAAAAAAAAAATATAGAAAATACACACGAACATAGTTGGGAATGATAGGAAATCAATAGGCAATTAACTCTCAAGTGGGTTAGAGGGAAAGACACTGCACTACAGTTGAATTTTTCTGTAAGTTTTGACATTGTTTCAATTTTTTGTTATTTCTTTGTTATGAAAAAAATTAGGAAAATAAACAAAGACTGTAGCATTAAAAATTCCATATGCCATGCTAAGGAGTTTAAATGTCATTTTGAAAACTATTAGCAGGGGATCCCTGGGTGGCGCAGCGGTTTGGCGCCTGCCTTTGGCCCAGGGCGCGATCCTGGAGACCCGGGATCGAATCCCACATCGGGCTCTCGGTGCATGGAGCCTGCTTCTCCCTCTGCCTGTGTCTCTGCCTCTCTCTCTCTCTCTGTGTGTGACTATCATAAATAAATAAAAATTAAAAAAAATTTAAAAAAAAAAAAAAAACTATTAGCAGTCATTGTAGGCTATTAAGCAGGATGTTGACGTGATTAAAGGATCATGTTTTTTTTAAAAATCTCATCTACTAAGCAAAGCCCTGGGTAGGATTCACAATATTTAGGGGTTAGGGACACATGGAATAATGAGGTTACAGATTACTTAACATTTAATGGAGAAACAAAAGTGTGATTAAAAGGTCGATAAGATCCAGGAATGGAATCCATTTAGATACGTTTCATACAGGCAAGTCAACTGAGCCACATATACACAGAGGTTGAATATGGGATAACCCATACTTAATTGAGAGTACTACAGGAACACAGGCTAAAGAAACAAAAATGTTCACACTTAATCATAACCTCATGCAACGTACCACAGCAGCATGGTCTCCTGGAGAAAACAGTAACCTCACATGCATCAGCCAGAAACAGGGTGACACGTTACAAAGACACACAGCAAAAAGGTAGAAATAGAAATCACACTAGACTTGCAAATACTACTGTGGTTTTAACCATAAACTCTAGGAAAATCTTTGTAAGCTTGGAGCATGGAGAAGCTTTATGTTATCATACCAGTATGTCAGCCTGACCACATACCTGAGCTTTCAGTCTGGTTTTAAATGTTTCTTAGTTATAATTTTTGGTCAGGGCAAGGCCATACTTAGCTAGCAATACAGTCTTAAAATGGAGTTGTAGCCACTGCAAGCTTTTCCTAATTTTTTTAAACAAATATTTTTTTAAACAGAAGTAAATGCATGACTGCTTTTAATAAAGCAACCTGGGGCATTAGCTGCTCCCAGGAAACCAGATATCTAAGGATGGGATTCTGGTTGTAGCAGAAAACTTTGTTCTGTTTCACAACAGCCACTACAATCTCTCAAAATCTGTACCAATGCAATGGTTAGAGAGGTAGCTGGATTAAAAAATGATCAAGTTCTATTGAAAATATAAATTATTAGGTTAGGCAGGAACATCTTTGCACACCAGGAACCACACACATAAACTCAAAGGCATGCACCAAGTGTTATTGTGCTTTGTAAATACATCCATCCATCCAATGCAGAACTCCACAGTAACCTAATAAAGACTGCCAGACTGGCTTCTAGGTGTTGCAAATGAAGTGCTAAAAATGTTAAGCAGAGAAAGGATAAAGGCCAAGTCATTCAATCCTTCACCTTTGGAGTCTGCTGTAAATCATGACAATATTCAAAACACTATGTGATAGAAGATTTTAGTAACAACCTTCTGTCACATAACCAGTTCAAAGGCTCTGACACTGCCTATGGAATCTTAATGTGACTTAGGCAAATTCTGGGTGAAACAAAGTTAAAAAGTTTTCTGTACTACAGAACTTAAAAAAAAAATTTTACTCTGATAATGTGTTTTATAGCATCCCAAGATGCAATAAAACTATTTCACAATGGGATCCCTGGGTGGCGCAGCGGTTTAGCGCCTGCCTTTGGCCCAGGGCGCGATCCTGGAGACCCGGGATCGAATCCCACGTCGGGCTCCCGGTGCATGGAGCCTGCTTCTCCCTCTGCCTGTGTCTCTGCCTCTCTCTCTCTCTCTCTCTCTCTCTATCATAAATAAATTTTAAAAATTAAAAAAAAAAAAACTATTTCACAATCTTACATATTCTCCAGAACATTCATTTATATCCCTTGATATATAGTTTAGGAAACACTAGTGTATACTGTTCATTTTCTTCATACTTAGACCACAACACATGTACTTATGGGTGCTGCATAATATTTAATCCACAAAAAGTCCTAAGTGAACAAAACATCAATGTCCTTTCAGGATTATTTTCGTCTTCTAAGTCGAGATCTAGAACTCTAGCACTCACTTGCAGACTGGAGCTATATAAATATAAAAACAAAACATAACTGGCCATTCAATAGTATTTGCTGTTAGTGATGCAAAGAATGGGTACTGGCTTGATATTTGCTAAAAACAGTTCAGTTAATAACAAGATGTTAAGCCAAAATATCTTGTCCTAAAAAAAAGAATAAGACGCTGTTTGTATAGTTACATAAGGAAAGATATCTCCAATGCCTATAATTTAAATAAAATCTTATTAGTAAGATGAATATTTGTTACTGATAAAATGCTTCCTAGTATTAATACAGTATACATTCCAATAAAGCTTAACCAAAAAATAGTATTTTAGTTCTTCCTTTATCGTTACACTAGACAAAAACTCAAAAAACCAGAAGAAAGGGGTGCCTGGGTGGTCAGTCAGTTAAGCGTCTGCCTTCAGCTCAGGTCCTGGTCACAGGGTCCTGGGATCAACCCCCATGTGGGCTCCTTGCTCAATGGGGAGTCTGCTTCTCCCTTTCCCTTTGCCTATTCCCCTATTCATGCTCTGTCTCTCAAATGAATAAATAAAATCTTTTAAAAAAAGAAAAGAAAAGAAAAGAAAAAGAAAACTAGGGGGGAAAAAAAAAACAGGAAAATATAAATCACCAGACAAGGAATAAACCTAAACCGACTTTCAACCTTTTGGCAAAATAAACTGTTACTATTACATCCATTTTTTCACAGATGATAAAAGAGACTTAGAGAGGTTCAGTCACTTGCTCACATCATTCAGGCAGTAATCAAAGGAGTCGTTCTGAATTCAAAGCTCCTGCTCTTTACCCATATATTTGTTTAGAACAGGAATATTTCAAGTTAAGGTATTCCACTTGTAGATCTTCACCATGGAAACTCTAAGTAAATTTAATTAAGCTTTATCACTATGAATAGAGCAAACAAAATAGGTGGGTTTTTTTTCACTAATTAAGCCTACAGTGATGTTTAAGCAATTTGAAATAAAACCGAAAGTTAAATGAGTGCACATGACTGAACTAATTCACATGTATTCTTAAAAGACTGTTTTCATCTGCATAAGTAGTACTTTCAAGCATAATTAGATTGGGGGAGAGAAGAACAATGCTGATGGGAAAGAAGGGAAAAATAAATATGTATCAGAGGAGAGAAGAAAAGCTAATTAATTTATCCCTCTATAAGCTATTTATCTTTAAATAATCAAATCGAACTATCCTCTAATCTTATTATCTGCCACCCTGAAATCCAGAGACGTTTATGGTAATCACAGAACTGCTCACATAGGGCTGAAACAGCACCAATTACAGTAGTCTTCCCTCATCCATGCATATATTCCAGGATCCCGGGTGGAGACTGCGGATCGTACTGAACCCTACAGACACTACGTTTTTTCCTATACATATATACTTATGGAAAAGCTTTATTTATAAAGTTACAATAGTAAGACATGAACAGTAACTAAAAATATAACCATCATAAAAATATACTGTAATAAAAGTTACGTGAACAGAGTCTCTCAAAATCTCTCTCTGTACTGCACTCACCCTTCTTGTGACCCACGTGAGATGATAAAATGCCTATGTGATGAGGTGACATGAGGTGAATGTCAAAGGCACCATGACATACTGTTAGGCTATACTACTGAGCTTCTGATGATCTGTTATTTTACTGTGCTTCATAGATACTGTGTTTTTTCTTTTTTCTTTTCACAAGTTGAAGGTATATGGCAGCATTACATAAAGCAAGTCCATCTGCACCATTGTTCCATTTACTTTGTGTCTCTATGTCACATTTTGGTAATGCTTGCAATATTTCAAACTTGTCATTATAATTGTATTTGTCATGGTGATCCAGTGACAGTAAAACTGTTTAGGGACACCGCAAACCACGCCTGTAGAAGATGGAGAACTTACCCAAAACATTGTGTGCATTCTGACTATTCCACCAACCAGCCACTGCCCGGTCTCTGTCCCTCTCCTTAGCCTCCGTATTCCCTGACATGCAACAATATTGAAATTAGGCCAGTGAATAACCCTACAATGGCCGCTAAGTGTTCAAGTGAAAAGGAAGAGTCTCCTCTCACCTTAAATAATAACTAGAAATTATTAAGCTGAGTGAGGAAGTCGTGTTGAAAGCCAAGATAGGCCAAAAGCCAGGCCTCTTGTACCAAACAGCCAACTTAAGAACACAATGAAAAAGTTCTTGAAGTAAATTAAATGTGCTACTCCAGTGAACACATGAATGATAAGAAAGCGAAGCAGCCTTACTGCTCATATGGAGAAAATTCCGGTGGTCTGGACAGAAGATCACACAGCCATGACATTCCCTTAGGCCAAAGCCTAATCCAGTGCAAGGCCCGGACTCTCATCAATTTTGTGAAGCCTCAGAGAGGTGAGGAAGTTGCAGAAGAAAAGTCTGAAGCTGGCTAAGGACTGGGGTTCATGATGTTTAAGGAAAGATGTCGCTTCTATAGAAATGGAAGGTGAAGTAGCAAGTGCTGCTGTAGAAGCTGCAGCAAATTATCCAGAAAACCCAGCTAAGAGAATTCTTGAAGGTTGCCACACTAACCATCAGATTTCAATGCAGACCAAACAGCCTTACACTGGAAGAAGATGCCATCTAGGACTTTCATAGCCAGAGAGGAGCCAATGCCTGGCTTCAAACTTTCAAAGGACAGGCGGACTCTCTTGTTTGTTAGTGGCTAAGGCAGCTGTGACTTTAGGTTGTAGTCAATGCTCATGGGCCATTCCAGAAATCTTAGGACCCTTAAGAATTATGCTAAATCTACTCCACTTGCGCTCCAGAAATGGAACAAAACCTAGATGTGGCAACACATCTGTTTACAACACGGTTTACTGAAGATTGTAAGCCCACTGTTGAGACCTACTGCTCAAAAAAAAAAAAGATTTTTTTTCAAAACATTACTGCTCACTGACAATGAACCTGGTCACCCAAGAGCCCTGAAGGAAATGGACGAGATAGTGTCTCATTGAGATTTCATGTCTGTGAGCACAACATCCATTCTCAGCCCTTGGATCACGAAGTAATTTTGACTTTCAAGTCTTATTATTAAAGAAACACACTTCATTAAACTATAGCAGCCATAGATTGTGATTCCTCTGATGGATCTGGGCAAAGTAAATAAAAAACCTCCTGGAAAGGATTCACTGTTCTATTGCATCTACTCTAGATGCCATTAGGAATATTTGTGATTCATGGGAAGAGGTCAAAATATCAACATTGACAGGGGTTTGGAAGACACTGATTGTAAGTCTCAGGGATGATTTTGAGGGGTTCAAAGGGAGGAAATCACTGCAAATGAGGTGGAAAGAGCAGGAGAACTAGAATCAAGAGTGGAGCCAGGGAATGGGACTGGCTAGCCACAATCTCATGGTAAAACCTGAATGGGGGATCCCTGGGTGGCTCAGCGGTTTAGTGCCTGCCTTTGGCCCAGGGCGTGATCCTGGAGCCCCGGGATCGAGTCCCGTGACAGGTTCCTGACATGGAGCCTGCTTCTCCCTCTGCCTGTGTCTCTGCCTCTCTCTCTCTCTCTCTCTCTCGTGAATAAATAAATAAAATCTTTAAGAAAATATGTTTAAAGAAAAAAACCTGAATGGATAAAGAGTTGCTTTCACAGATGAGCAAAGAAAGTGATTTCTTGAGATGGAATGTACTTCTGTTGAAGATGCTGTGAAGCTCCTTGAAATGACAATGAAGGATTCAGAATATCCCCCATAAACTGAGTTGATAAAGCACCAGTAAGGTTTGAGAGGACAGACTCCAATTCTAAAAGAAGTTCTATCCTGGGTCCGATGCTATCACAGCATCACATGCTACAGAGAAATCCTTCATGAAAGGAAGAGTCCATCAATGAGGTGAACTTCACTGTTGTCTTATTTTAAGAAGTTGCCACAGCCACCCCAACCTTCAGTGCCCACCACCCTGACCAGTCAGGAGCCACCAACATAGAGGCAAGACCTTCCAGCAGCAAAAAGATAGCAACTCCCTGAAAACTCAGATGATGGCTACCATTTTTTAATTAAGGTATCTCCTTTTTTAGATATAATGCTATTGCCCACTTAGTAGACCACAGTATTATGTAAACATAACCTTTATATTTATATGCACTGGGAAACCAAAAAATTCATTTGAATCAGTTTATTATGATATTCACTTTATTGTGGTGGTCTAGAACCAAACCCTCAGTATCTCCAAGGTGCCTGTATATATGTTTTTCTCTTTAATAAAAAGATGGTATTTTCTAGTTTCTTTACACCACATATAAATAGGTGTTGACACTTAAACCCTTACTTTCACATACAGTGTTGTAGGTAATAGGGAAATTTCACATGACACCAAAAATCTGAAACCAATAGGTTAGCTAATATATTATAAGCTTAGATAAAACAATAATACTCTAATGAATTCTAAAATTGCCTAATTTGCAACGTGTTAACAATTATAGTAACTAAAGCTACAAAAGATAAAGCAAGAATTTCTGTATTTATTGTGAATTCTGTATTTATTGTGAATGCCTATACTTGAAAAGCAAACTTAATTAAAACACAAAAGGCCATAAATAGTCTCAGTAATTTCAAGGACAGAAGGGTTGACAGCCCTGGTTCATTATTTTATATCTAATTTCACTGTATTTTATAAGGTGCTTTTCCTAGATGCAATTGTTCATCCGCATCGCATCACTCTTATGCTAGACCACCATGATCAAGTTTCTCTCTCAGGTCACATGACTATCACACAGAAGACAATTAAAAGTCCACAACCACTAAGTAAACGACAACTTCTTCAGGTTTAGATTCTCTCTCAAACCACACAATACCCCAAAGTTTCCCAAAATTATCTCTTTCTGACCCTGATACAAGGCTCACCATGACCTCCTACTAAAAGTACATTTCCCAAAGGGTGTTCCATGGAACACTGGTTGCCATACATCTTCCAGATATTCTAAAAAGAGATGGTTCTATATTCATACCAACTGTATAAATTCTAGGATAACTGGGAGTATTTCTGATGTTTAATTTTGTTTAAAATAGTTTCCCAAATTTCTTTAGCCACATAAACATCTCCCTCCCCTCCCTAGCCACAAAGCACCTATTAATATTCCCTGGGTTTCCAAAACACATTTTGAAACTAGGGATGGTGCTAGAGTAAAGAAGCCCTAATTCCAAAATAGAAGCAAAGAATTCATAGCAGGAAGAATTAAGGGGCAAGCAGCAAGATGGGAAAGTGGGGAGCCATGGGAGCCAGGTCTTCATGCCTTCTGTTACCACAAAAGCTAAAGTGCTGCTTTCCTACAGCAGCAGATAAAGAAGCATTAGAAGGGGGATAGGAAGGCTAGCTAATATAGGGTTAGCCGTTCCCCATGTACTAACTGGAAAAAGGAAGTGGACACAAGAAAGAAAGTATGGAACAGCTAGCTAGGAAGAGCGATTCTGGTGCTCTGATGGGCATCAGTGGAAAAGAGAAAGAAATCCTCTTGATCTACAAAAGAGTTTTGTATGCAATGACACAACAACAAAAAAGGCATTCTCTGCTCGCTTTCAGCAGCAAATATACTAAAATTGGAATGATACAAAGAAGATTAGCATGGCCCCTGCACAAGGATGACAAAAAAAAAAAAAAAGCCATTCTTATATCTGGGATGACCTATAATTACAGTATGGGTCATTCAAAAACAAATATCATTATGTAAAGAACTTCTTGACTCATTAACATACAGCAAAAGCAACTGAGCAAATACTTGGCCATAGCTTCTGAAAACTTGAAGTCACTCCCGCTGGTAGTTTCAGGAGTAAAAGGATCAGAAAATCCATGGAACTAGCAAATCCTTCTCACTTGCATCTATTCTAGAGTTCATCTGGAGTAATGGGGAAGATATAACCAAAAACCTAATACCAATGTCTGTCTACAGGTCACATGATTATCCCTCTTGTTCAACAAACTTCCAACTCTGACAATCAATAAACCAACATCCAAGAGCCCAAAGTCAGAAATGGAAAAATGTCAAAGGAAAAGGAAATGAAGCATCAAAGACTCAAAGACACTACAAAGGAATGAAGTCAATTTCTCTGTTCACTAAGTTCTTATAAATTAAACATAGCCGTTCACAGTACAGACTTAAGTAGCAACTCAGGACACCACCATATTCATGCTCATTTTTATCATTCATCCTTTCTCCCATTCTCCAACCCTCCCTTCCAAGTTTCTTGCCCCTACCTAAACTCCTCTGTATTAACTTCTTCAGTCTGTCCCTAACTTTATCATGTCTGCTTTTTGAAAAAAAGGAATTACATCTATCATCTTTTTGCTGTTAAAATATTTTAGCTTCATCTCCACTGAAGTTTCAAACTTTTAGGATCCCATTCCACAACAGAAATACAGGAAAACACAAGAGTTTTCCATGAAAATACTCTTTCAAAACGCAATGTCCTTGATTTTTTCGATTCTGATCTATTTAATTTTTTAAATGCTTGGACTTAGTAAATTGATTTTTTAAATCTATCTAAACCAACAGGATGAAACACAACGAGCTACATACACAACATAGCGGCAATAAGTCCACCAAAGGAGAAAAGATTTCAGAGAAATTTTTTGCCTACCATTATAGAGTAGTGTAGTAAAATATTAATTTGTACCAAGTAAGGTTCCCTACCCTAAAATAGCTTGGGCTTACTCTGTAATACTAATCAAGTCCCAGGAATTATGAAACATTTCATAAAATTGCCAACATTATGCTATTTGTTTTTACATTGCGAAGGTATGCCTTACATATCCATATGAAAAATAAATTACTAAAAGTCTTAAAACTGTTAATTCCTAATATCCCCATTCTTACTCCCCATTCTCTTCCTAAAAGAGAGAGACACAAAATACCATATGATTTCACTCATATGTGGAGTCTAAAAAAAACAAAACAAAGGCAAACAAAGACAAACAATAAACAGACTCTGAAACACAGAACAAACTGATAGTTGCCAGAGGGGAGATGGATGGGGGGCATGGGTGATTCAGACAAAAGGGATTAAGAGTAGTTTTATCTTGATGAGCACTGAGTAATGTACAGAATTGCTGAATCACTGTCTTGCACACCTGAAAATAATACAACACTGTATTGTTAACTACACTTCCATTAAAAACAGAAACAGAAAACAGAGAAATGGTTAAGTAATAGCCACCACTTATCGAGTATGCCTCTACCATGTACCAGCATTGTGCTAGGTCAAAAAATCATACTTCCTCACTGTTGTTCTTACACTAGAATATTAAGTGACTAGGATAAAGGAAACAAGTGCTCAATCTGTATTTCCAATGACATTTATGACAATCCTAAGGACTAACACAAAAATAAGCTTAATCAATTATATGAAATGAACACTTTGATAGTTTGACATGACAAATTCTCCTAAAGTAAAGCTAATAAGAAACAACAGAAGTGTAGAATGAAGTGTCCTAGAAAAGATTCAGATCCTTCTAATCAAGTCATCATCACCTCACTTAATTGACCCACATCTGAAAAAAATGTAAGTTTTAAAATTACCCAATGAAAGGAAAAGTTTAAACCACAGTACCCACTGAAGTGCTTTAGTAATAAGTTTATTATTAATCTTTTGGATATATCTTATGGATATATACACTAACCTATAAAACTATTAAGGATAATTTTAAACAAAAGATTACAAAGTACAAGATTCAAAAAGCATCAAAAAAGTTATCCACGTACAGATAGACTTGTACACATCTTTTGTATTGAGTAACAATATCTTACATCTATTCTTTAAGTACGTTGGTAAAGAACTGCCAAAAATTTCAATTTCTCATTTTAAAATAGAGAGTAGCCAATTCAATGAATAATGCACTCATTTAGTCACTGCTAGCGACTTAGTTTATAAAAAAATGTTATTTTTACTTCCACAACTCTAACTTATTCAAGAGTTATACTACTGATATCAAAACTATTATTTTATAAACAAATATACAAATCATTATCATTTCACCAGTTAAAAAACAAAGACACAAAAGTCTTTCAAATCTTACTGGATATAACTGGGACATATGTATTATTAAATTTCATAATGGGCCTATGGGCCTAAGGCACTCTTATCCCCTTGCTCTACTGCTAGTTGCCTTCATTCCTTCCCCCTCTCTAGAACTCTACTTATTACCTCCCCCCAACCATCAGCAAGAGCAAGGAATGCTGCCCTCCCTCAAAACAAAAACAAAAACAAAAACAAATCTGAGTGAAATGCCAGTTTTCTTCTCATGATACTGTAATGAACAAAACATTAACTATACCAATATAAAAGTGAAACGGACCATAACTAGGAATAAAGTGAAACTGATGGAAACGAACCAAAAAGCAGACAGAACCTTGGCTGACTCTATTTTTTAAAGTAGCCTATCATCAGCAAAAAACTAAGGCATAGCGAGCTGGCATGTTCATTAATATAAACAACCAAACACAAATATATAGCATGTAATATAGAGTATTTAACTACTACTGCTCTACTGTTGAAAATATTGGGCCTTTTAATTTTTTTTTTTTAATTTATTTATGATAGTCACAGAGAGAGAGGGAGGCAGAGACACAGGCAGAGGGAGAAGCAGGCTCCATGCACCGGGAGTCCGATGTGGGATTCGATCCCGGGTCTCCAGGATCGCGCCTTGGGCCAAAGGCAGGCGCCAAACCGCTGCACCACCCAGGGATCCCAAATATTGGGTCTTTTAAAACTAAAAATTTACAATCTAAAAATTCTATCTTTTACCACAAATCATAATGATCATATTTAAACCCTACAAACAATCCCTATAAATTTCCAACACCAACCAAAAAAGCAATGTTTAAGAAATTAAACTGAGGTCATTTCACTATCTGGAAACTTCATCTGTGTTTTTACATAATGTTAGATACTAAGAATAGCATAGGACATTTCCCCAAATGTAGTAATCAATTCAGACACAAAACAACAGCTGATCTATTTCAATACTTAAATGGAGAGAACAGACTGGGATTCTCAACCTAAATTCTCAAATAACTTTAAAATAGTAAATAATACAACTCAAGATACATCTTTTGACAGTTTTTCCATTCTTAACTTTTTCTTAGTCCTTACCCAAACTTCTGCAGTTGATAACTCCCACTTTCAAGACCTCCTACTTAAAAATGCCTGACTCAACACTGCCTAGCCCCACAGCGTACAAATTTCTCAAAAATTCTAGTCTCTTTTTCTCCACTACAGAGAAAAACAATACAAATTTACTGGAGACTGTACATTTTTGTTACATTATATCAGACATTATAAAAAAAAATATATGCAGAATACCACTAAAACAAACTGTGCAAAGTCCCTGGTTTGAAATTACTTAAAATATATTAAGAAAAATAAAATATATTTGGCCCAATACTTATTTGACTTATTTGGCTTAAATTAAATATGCATAAGCAATTTTTTAAATAGAGATGTAAAAAACAAAAATCCAAGAAAACATCTTTAGTGAAAAACATACACAAATTATTCTGGCAAAACAGCAAAATACCTTCTTATATAAAACTACCATGTAAACTCTTAATAACCAAAAGGCAACTGAGGATAGGATTTTCTCTTTTATCATAATTTTAAAATTATACCTATTACTGATACATAGAGTTCTCCCATCATTTTGTATATGAGAAGGAAGAGATTCTAACAACAATCATGATCATTGACAAAGAGTGTCGCTATGGAACCATAATTCAAGAACTGAAACTGTAAAAGTACCTAAGCCTTCTTTTTTTTAATTTTCAAAAGAAACACTTAAAAAAAAAAAAAAAACCTGAGTGTAGGAAACATGAAATGTAAAACGACGTATGCTTTACAAAATATTTTACTCTATGCATAAAAACAAAAGACATACAAAACCAGTACCAAAGTCAATCAAAAGTGTTACTCTTGAGGCAGATGACTTAGAATTCTTACATTCCTAGTATGAGCCTGGTAGTCTGTTTGTAAAAATCATCCCATTCACACTTAGGAATACACACACATTTTAAACACCTCATGACAAGTTGCTAGAAAACTTCTGATACTGGCAAGTTAGATAATTAAAGGTATCCTACAGGCCATCTTGAATGTGATTTATCTGAAAAACCAATTTTCAACAAATTTCTAATCAAATAAATAAATAAATGAAATAACCACCACTTGACTTTTACTTCAAGACAATCGAGCTTTACTGGGAACAGAGACATTTTAGGACACTTTCCAACAAACTAAAATTATTCATTCGTATTCCAAAGATACAAAACGCTTCTTTAGCTAAAAGCCAATGTACCAACACAGGTGCGGGTGGTGATGCGGGTTCTCCCAACAGAGACAGCCGCTGGATGCTGGAATGTGCTCTCTCTAACAAGGGAAGCAAAACTGAAGCCAAGCCTTCCAGCCTGAAGGTCACATGGACCTACTGCGCTCATCTCTGATCTATTCCACTACAGCGCGGTCTTCTAAAGCTCATCTCTATTTAGGGAAGTGAGGACAAAAATCTAACCGGTTTAGGTTTGCCTTAGATTTATAATCTATCTAACCCTCAAGTGGGAGCTGTTCCCAAACATTCTCCACCAACTACTATCACAGAATTTTTTGACTATTATGTCATGCTATTCTACAAACATGACAATTTTTGGAAAGCCCATGTTTAGTAGTTTCCTTTGCTTGCACCACATGGAGATGAAATAAAACCCCGGCCGAACGCCACCTTCCAGATCTCATTGACCTAAGTAAGACATTTTACTATCTCCTCCCATTTCAAGAGTGATTCCCAAAGTCTGGGAAGGAATGTTTCCACCAATAAATACCTTTCCACTGAATGTGTGTTATTCCGCCATGCGTTAGGCAACTGTAAGCAATAATCCATTTTGCTCATCACAGAATTATTCAAAAATCTCTGACTGCTGACCTAAAAAAAAAACTTAAGTTCTCCCTCCTGAATTCCACATTAAAATAAGCCAATCATTGAGCAGCATGGTTTTAGTCTTGGGGAAAATATCTACCAAAAACCTAAAAAAAAAAATCTGGAATAACTGGTATCTATTTCTTCATTGTACATGCATTTAAATGCACGGACGGCACCCATCCTGTATTTAAGTCTCTGTTATAAACACACGTTCACACGAACACGATAGCTACCTCTCCGTGTGCCGATTACAGGGTCGACAGCTTACTCCGAGAACTCCTCGCCAACAATTAAATCCTAATGCCCACCCAAAGGGAGCTTGCTGAAAAACACAGACTCACCCCATTCCAGGTATTCAAGAATGTTCTTCTCCCTCCGCAGCGGAGAATTGTTGCACTCATCGTAAAGGCAGATGAGGATGTCCAGCAGCGTCTCCACGCTGAAGCACTGCCCATTGGTCTGCGCCGGCCCATCCAAAATGAACTGCTCCAACTGCCTCAAGCGCACTTCTCCAGACATGGTTGCTCGGGGGGCCGCCGCTTTCCACTTCCAGGGGCCGTGCGGTTTGCACTCCGAGGATCCGAGAGCCTCCGTGGTCAGAGGCGCGGTGTGCACAATCCGCCCCTCGCTCCGCACCCGACTGTCATGCACCGCGGGGGCTGGGTGACACCCCGCCGCGCCAGGAAGCTCACTTCACCGGAGCGTCTCGGATCCCGCACCCGGGCATGGATTTGGGGGGACGAGGGGGGAAAGTTACCGTAAGAGAGATCTTTAACGCATCTTAGAACGAAGAACACAACCGTGTGCCGTAGGTTTAAATAAAATGATAATTAAAAGTACGGCGAACCCAACAGTCGGGATTGCCTTTTAAAAAAAAAAAAAAAAAAGAGAAAGAAAAGAAGAAAACCACAAAACCCAACTCTTCTCCTTCATTCAAAACGCAACTCGTGCAACACAATCCCGCAACGAATCCGGCCGCATCGTCCAGGAACGGGGTCCGATCCGCATCAGCAGCTCACTTCCCAGGAAGGAGGAGGACGGGAAGGGAGGAAAGCCCCAGAAGGTACATGGGGGAGGGAAAGGCTCCGCGCTGCTGCAAAGGCGGCCGCCCGCCGCTGGGAGAGCGCCCCGGCGGGCGGGCGGGCGGGGAGGGGGCGGCGGCGGCGGCGCGGCGCGGCGCGGCGGCGGGAGGGGGGCCGGGTCGCGGCCAGGCCCCCGAGGCAGCCCCTCGGCTCGCCGCCCGCCCGGTCCCGCCCGGAGGACGCGCTTCCTTTCTCCTCACGGCTCGGCGGCGACTCGTCCCCGCCGCGGACTCCGCGCCTCACTCCTCATCGCCCTCGCGGCGTCCGCCGGGGCCTGACGCGCGGCGCGGCCGGGAGCGCAGGCTGCGGCGGCGCTCGCCCCGGCTCCGGGGGCTGCGGCTACTCCGCCGCCCGCGCCCGCCCCATGGCGGGGGGTCTCCGGCCGGGGGCCTGCGCCGCGCCGGGCCGACAGCCGCTCTCCCGCTTCGGCCGCCCCGAGGCTCCCGACGTCCTGGCGCGGGAGGGCGGGCGGGCGGGCGGGGGCTCGGATTCACAGGACGCGGGCGGCGCCTTCTCCCCCTTCTTCACGCCCCGGGGCTCAGGGCATCTTTCCCCGACGAGGCGCAGGAGGAGGGGTCGGAGCGGCCGCCGAGGCGAGCAGAGGCTGCGGCAGCCCGGCTCGCAGCCACTCCCTTCCTCTCCGTCCCACCCCTCCCCCGCCTTCCCGGCCTGGCGCGCTCGCGCCCTGGGCTCCGCGGGGCCCCCCCCAGCCCCCACGCGCGCGCCGGCCGAAGGCGCGCCGCCGCGCCCGGATCCAAGATGGCGGCCCGGCCGCGCGCGCGCCGCCCCCGGCCCCCGCCCCCCGCCCCCCGCCCCCGCCCCGCCCCCGCCCCCGCCCGAGCGCGCGCGCGCGCAGCCGCAGGGGTCGGGTGCCGCGGCCGCGCGGAGCAGAGGGGAGGCCCCGGCGGGAGGGCGGGGCAGCGGCGGGCGCGACGTGGAGCGCGGGGGCGCGGGGGCGCGGGGGCGCGGGAGGAGCGGCGGAGCGCCACCTGCCCTCACGTTGGCCGTGGCGGGGCGGGGGCGGGGGCGGGGGCGGGAGGAGACGAGGGGCTGCCCTGCGGAGCCCCGTGCGCGCCCCCGCCCCCCAGATGCGGTTCCCGCGTGTCATTCCCAGGACGGACGCAGTGACACGCTCGTGTGCGCCAAGGGCACAGCGCCCACCTCCTGCCCCGAAAGGTCCCCGCGCGCGGCACTGCGCTTCCTGCCCGGGGCCCCTCCGGCCTCCGGCGCTTCCACCTACAGGGGAGCCGCGGTGGGGGGGTCTGCTCGGCGGGCACGACCCCCGGCCCCGGGGGCGCCCCGCGCGGTTGGCCCGGCGGCACCGCAGACGCCCGCGGACCGGAGCCTCTCAGCGGCTGAGCGGCCCCGGCGGCCCCGGCGGCCCCGGCGCACAGGAGCGGCGAGGGCCTTCCCGGTGTCTCGGTGTCGGGAGAGCTCTGTTTACACGTTCCTCCTGCAAGCCCCCCACCCCCACCCCCACCCCCGCAATGAAATGTACCACCAAACTGGGTCACTGCCTTTCTGTCATTTCCTCTCAAAACTGCCATCTCCTTCATCCTTTTTCTTTTTTTCCAAAATACAATTATGTGATGTGCTCTGCCTGTGCCCGCGGGCCAGTTATGTTTTCTATTAATGCCCACAATGGCATCTTTTTACATCTTCATAACACGGAAGCTGAAGAGCAGCTAGAAATGAAGCCTAAGAAATGAAGGCTAACAAATTATTCAAGTTGCTGCGAGTCGCAAAACAACGATGAATTTTGCGTGAAATCTATGCTCGCGAAGTCTACGCTCGCCTGGCATCATTTCCCATGTGCTGCGCACACATGTGTGACACTTAAACAAAAGATCAATCGTTTCTAGCCATGACATCGTCATGTGTGTGTGTTGTCTGATTATAAAAGTAATAGGCAAAAACGAGGTGTGTAATCCTAACGTAATATTTTGGTGTTTATTATTCAAGCCTTCTTCCCGTGCATTTTAACAAAAGTGATACATGATAAAAACAGTTATATAGCCTCCTCCCCCCCCCTTTTTTTTTTTGTTAAAGATTTTTTATTTATTCATGATAGGCATAGGGAAAGAGGCAGAGACACAGGTAGAGGGAAAAGCAAGCTCCATGCAGGAAGCCAGACGCGGGACTCAATCCCAGGTCTCCAGGATCACACTCTGGGCCAAAGGCAGGCACTAAACCGCTGAGCCACCCAGGGATCCGCTGTAGCCTCCTCCTTTCACTTAGCAATATACTATAAACATCCCTTCAGGTCAACAAATGTTCTTCAACAACATGGTTTTTAATAGTGAGGCCAAGACATTTTAACACTCCTATCTGACCTTGGAAGTGGGGTAGCAAAGAAAGAAGCCGTTTCGTCTGCCTTTCCACCATAGAATGGGCAGACTCTAGGATACCTACTTACCCAACTTGTAAGTAACTATAAAGAAGAATTTAAAAGGGAGAACCTAAGTAGTGTCTGGGTGGCTCTGTTGGTTGAGCCTCTGCCTTCAGCTCAGGTTATGATCCCTGGGTCCTGGGATCAAGCCCCATATTGGGCTCCTTGCTCAGTGGAGAGTCTGCTTCTCTCTCTTCCTCTGCCTGCCACTCCACCTGCTGTGCTCCCTGTCAAATAAATTTAAAAAATCTTTTTTCAAAAATTAAGAAAAGAGAAAACCTAAAACATGTTAGGTCTCTGTGAGTGCTAACTAATGATGGAAGTATGTGAGATACAGGTAAGTTTTTTAACAAAAGAGTCAAGCTGCCAGTCCACTCTCTACCTATTCTGTTAGCAGTTGGGTACCACCCACAGTCCAGGGTATTGATGGTTGCTTAATAACCTTTTCCACATTATTTAGAGAGTAAAGGGGAGGACTTATTTAAAAAAAAAAAAAAAAGGCACAAAGAGAAGGAGGAATGTTGGGCCCAATCAATTTGGCTTGAATAATTCAAGCTCAGAGACTTAATAATTAACTAGACACTAAACACATTGTGTGGGTGTTATTTTAAATGTTCCGGTTGAAGTGTGAACATGCTTGTTAATGAAACCGGTCTTAAGCCAAAGAAAGGCGCAGCCCCAGCAGCCCCACAGCGCTTGAAGTGCTCCTGTAAAGCCAGAGTGGCACAGGCGGTATGGCACAGTGTTGTCTGGGAAGGGAGCCTAGAGGAAGTCTTTGTGAAATTCTGCTTGGGGGCCTGGAGATCAGATGTAAGCTACCACAAACACAATTTGTTTAAAATCATCAGAAAAAGTTTTATATGAAAGTGCCGGGAATCATTCTAACCCTTCAGCAAAGAAAGGGAATGAGACAGGACCAGAAGACAGGAGTGAAAAGAATAGGACAGGACGGGAGTCATTAAGCCTAGTCTCCAATGCAAGCTCCATTCATTTATCCAATCCTCAGATTCTGGCCTAAGACTCAGAGAATCAATGCATCATTGAATATTTGTAGGGACCAAAGCCACTCTTACCTTGATGTATCTTGCTCCGGAATGACTATAGGTTCAGTGATGGAAAACAGGAACCAAAACAAGGTGCATGTCACATCACAGTCCCTTTCTGCCCAGCACAACCTGACCTAGCAAATGAATGACTAGGTTTATCAGCCTCTGAGGAAGAAACCCGACCTGGTCCTCACTTTATACTGGCTCCCACACGAGTAACACGGACTGCAAAGACTAGGTTTTTTTTGTTTTTTTTTGTTTGTTTGTTTGTTTTGTTTTTTTTTAAAGGAAGACTTTGTAATTGGTAATTGCTTCCTTTACAGAATACTGGCAGTGTATAAATACTGTCCTGAGTCCTTTGGACACGTTATTCTATTCAATCATGATAAACATAGGAAGTAGAAAAATTATCATCTCTGTGTCATAGACGAGAAAACGAAGCCTAGGGAACTTAGATCCATAACTAGCAAGTAAGCAAGGAACTATACAGGTCAGCACCAGGCCCACACAGCTCATGCCAAGTTCCGTGGTTTTATTTTATTTCTTTTCTTTTTTCCTTTTTTCCCTTCTTTCTTTATTTATTTTTAGATTTTAATTTTTAAGTAATCTTTACACCCAACGTGGGGCTTGAACCTACAACCCCGAGATCAAGAATCACATGCTTTACCAACTGAGCCGGCCAGGGAGCACCAGGGCCCATGGTTTTAACCACTACACAAGTGAGGTCTGAAAGTCTGCAGAATTCTGTAAACCCAGACTCTTGTTGCAACCAGGAAGCAAGGAGATAGAGTTGTTAGTTCACATATTTGGGCCTTAGAAATTGACACACAGGCAGACGAAGGAAACAAGTATGATGTGTCAGGGTCCAACCAGAAAACCAGAAATCGCCTGTGTATTTATACCAGGGAAACCTTAATTCTTGGAAATGATTTCAAGCCCTGGGTGATAGCAGGGTTCAGGAAACAAGGAAGAGCAAGTTTTTACCCAAACTATTAAAAAAAAAAAATGTTTTATCTCTGAACGAACACTAAGTAGGTTTTGAAGTGCCTGGTTTTAACATAGGAGCAATTTTCACTCCTCTCTTTTCATATTTATTTTGCCTTTTTTAAATCCCTCAAAAAGGTTAAAAAAACAAACAAACCCTACTCATCTAGGGCACGTTTAATTAGGTTCAGAGAACTAATGTTTCCCACTTGCTCATCAATGGATCTTGCTTATCTTTAAATCTCTTGTTTAAACTTCTCATTAAAGCTCTATGTAAACAAGCTCTACTATAAATGGAATTTTCAGAAGTATCCTTTGGGTCAAACATTATGATTCAGATATTGTCCACTCTTGGACTTAGTTAGGAAATTTGAACATTAGAAAGAGAGATGGTCTTCTCTTATACATTCCATCAGCAGGAAACATTTGGCAAGACTCCATGGCCATGTGTGATAACAAATCTCAAGTCTGCTAAGCCAGTATGTTCCTCTCAGGCCTGAGGTCCATTGGAGGTGACATAGCTGATACCCAGGAGCTGGCAGCCAAAGAAGTGAGAATTGGAGAATCCTGTTACCACACATGGAAATTGCTCTGGTACAGGTTAGCAGTGACTTCCATGTTACCAAAGCCAACAGTCATCAATCCTAAGTCCACTTTTCATTTGACCTTTTAGTGGTACTAGACAGCACTGATCACCTCCCCTTAACCGACACACTTTTCTTCACTCTTCTTCCGTGCTCTCTTGATTTTCTCCTATCTCACTGGCCACTCCTTCTCAGTCTTCTTTGGCATGTCTTCCTTGTCTTTCTGATGTCTACAAACAGGACGCCCCAAGGACCAATTGTTGAGCCTTCCCTCTCTTCTACCTACGCCCATTCCCTTAGGTGATCTCAATTGGTCTGAAGGATTTAAATATTAGGGCACCTGGGTGGCTCAGTCGGTTAAGCATCTGCCTTCAGCTCAGGTCGTGATCCCAGGGTGCTGGGATTGAGTCCCACATTGGGCTCCCTGTTCTACAAGGAGCCTGCTTCTCCCTCTCCCTTTGCCTCCTCCCCTCTGCCTCTCATCAATAGATAAATAAAATCTTTTTTAAAAAAAAAAAGGATTTAAATGCTATATATGATGGTTTGAAAAACATGTCACAAATTCTTCATCATTCTTCTCATCAAGAGGTTGGGTCTCTATCCCTTCACCTCGAATCTAGGCCAATCTTAGTGGTTCCCTTGTAACAAATAGGAGACAGTGGAAGTGACTGTTTCACTTCCCATAAAAGATCACGTAGCCTCACCTTGTCCACTGGAATATCATCACAAGAACACCACACTGCCATGTAAAATGTTCAACTGTTATAAGAAGTCCAGCTGTCCCCAGGGCTACCATGCTAGGAGGGAGCCCAAGCCATAAAGAAACCCCATACAGACACTAAGTTGGCAGCTCTAGGCAGCATCAACTGCCAGACATGTGACTGAAGATGTCTCTGGAGGATTCCAGCCCCCAGCTGTCAAGTCTGGGGCTCCACCCCAACCAAGACCTCAAGTCTTCCCAGTGAAGGCTCCAGGCATTGTGGAGCAGCCAAGCCATCTTCACCATAGCTTTTCCAATTTCTGATGTACAGCATCCATGAATCTAATAAAATGATTATGTTAAGCTGCTACATTTTGAGGTAATTTGTCATGCTAAAATAGCAACCAAAATAAAATATAAATGCTGATAACTCCCACATTTATTTTTTTTATCTGACTCATCAGCACCTAGTACCAGGGACCCATGCACTACCTTCTAGCAGGCTTTGTCTATTTCATATAACTCCCTCAGAGAACCAGGGGCAGGCACTGTCTCTTTCTAACCAAGAGGGAAATGAAAAGGCATTTTCCTAAGAGACTCCCCGTTGAGCTGCCTACTAAGAGAAGCTACCTGAGAAGATAGTAAAGCTATTACTCCTCTGGGAGCTTGATGACAGGTACATCAAGTGCCCCAAAGAGGTGGTCTTTAGAATCCTGTCATCACATCAGATAAAGGGTTAGTATCCAAGACCTATACAGAACTTATCAAACTCAACACCCACAGAACAAATAATCCAGTCGATAAATGGGCAGAAGACACGAACAGACATTTCTCTAAAGAAGATATCCAGATGACCAACAGACACATGAAAAATGCTCAACATCACTCAGCATCAGGGAAATACAAATCAAAAACACAATGAGATACCACCTCATACCAGTCAGTTAAAATTAACAAGACAGGAAACAACGAATGTAGGCAAGGATGCAGAGAAAGGGGAACCTTCTTACACTGTTGGTAGGAATGCATGATGGTATAGCCATTCTGGAAAACAGTATGGAGAGTCCTCAAGAAGTTAAAAAATAGAACTACCCTATGAACTACTAGATATTTATGCCCAAGATGCAAACGTAATGTTCTGAAGGGGTACATGCACCCCAGTATTTATAGCAGCAATGTCCACAATAGCCAAACTATGGAAAGATCCAAGATGTCCGTTGACAGATAAATGGATAAAGAAGATGTGGCACATTTATACAATGGAGTATTACTCAGCCATCAGAAAGGATGAATACTTAACATTTACTTCGATGTGGATGGAACTGGAGGGTAATATGTGCTGAGTAAAATAAGGCAGAGAAAGACAATTATCATATGGTTTCATTCATATGTAGAATATAAAAAGCAGTGCTGAAGATCCTAGGGGAAGGGTGGGAAAATTGAATGGGAAGTAATCATAGAGGGAGACAAACCATAAGAGACTTTTAACTCTAGGAAACAAACTAAGAGTTGTTGGAAGGGAGGGGGTAATTTTGTGATGGGCATTAAGGAGAGCATGCGATGTGATGAGCACTGGTTGTTATAGACAGCTGATGAATTATTGAACTCTACATCTGAAACTAATGACATTGGCTAACTGAATTTTTTTTTAAAAAAAGAATCCTATCATCCTAACATTACAAATCCCCGAATTCCTAAAGTATAAAGTAATAAAAACACTATTCTTTGAGAAAGGTAGGTGGTTTGTCTACAAAATTTTTTAACGAAAGGAAAAAAATCTTTAGATAGGTTATAAATTTTGAGAAAACAAGATGGGATATCAGTGTCCTCTGCTGTGCAATAACCGTTAAGCAGCAGTAATGACAGCTAACACTGAGTGTCTTCTATGTCAGCACCAAACTAAGGAACTTACATCCATGGAATCATCTTAACTGGATAGGGCAGAAACTACAATCATTTTCCTCAGCTCAGGCTGTTATAGCAAATTGCCTTGATTGCAGGGCGCAGGAGAGTGGGGGTAGGTGTTAAACAACAAACATTTATTTCTCACAGTTCTGGAGGCCAGAAAGTCCAAGATCAAGAATGCTGATGGATCTGATTCCTGATGAAGCACCTTTCCTGGTTTGCAGATGGTTATGGTCTCTCCAGGATCTTTATATGGTGGAGGAGAGAGAGGAAGCCTGTATAAGGGCACCAATCCCACCAGGAGGCTCCACCTCAAGACCTAATCACCCCCCATTCCCATTCACCCGGGGGAATGGAGATACAAACCTCCAGTCCATAACATTTCCATTTGACTAAGGACTAGAGAAGTCAAGTAGCTTTCCCAAGGTTATAAAGCTGATAGATAAGAAGGTTAGGATCTCAACCCAGGTGAGAATAATTAGAAAGCCCATGCGCTGAAATGCTTTGCTAAATACATCATAGCAAGCTTAGAGACACTATTATTGGTCACCTGATTAATCATTAGATTTAGCCCATTGTAGGGACGCCTGGGTGGCTCAGAGGTTGAGTGTCTACCTTCAGCTCAGGATGTAATCCTGGAGTACCAGGACTGAGTCCCATATGTGGCTCCCTGCATGGAGCCTGCTTCTCCCTCTGCTTATATCTCTGCCTCTCTCTTTCTGTGTCTCTCATGAATAAATAAATAAAATCTTAAAAGAAAAAGTTTTAGGGATTGTCTAAACAAAAGAAAACTAAAATGACTTTATTATAACCTTAAAGCACAGAAGACATTCTCTTGCAGGAATTTTGGTCAATTATTTCCCATGTAAAGAAGAGCTAAGCCAGAACGAATCATTTTATTAAAATAGGATTTGTTTCATGTAGACAAACAGAGAAACTCTTAATTATCAGGATGGTAAACCCCAAAATCAGATGCAAAGAGATTGTGGAGTTGTAATCTCTGATGATCTTAAAAACCATCACTTCAAACCAATTTCAACAGCCATTTTTCTTGAATAGTTTGGAATCCACCTGACAGAAGGTAAAAGGACCAGAACAGATGCACTCTCCAGGCTCCATTCAGCAAGAAGATTCAGTGCTTCCACACCAGTACGGGAGACTAATTAAACCCACAGTCATATGGTGGAGCCAGTGATTACGTTTTAGAACAGACTGTGACCTCTCTCTGACCCAGAGGGTAGCAGCATCAGCACTTACAAGCGAATGAAATAAGGCGCTGTCAGCAATGTTCCTCACGATAAAAAATGTAACAATAATAATAATAAAAAGTATCAAGACATAAACCCCCAAATTGGATGGTATCTGGAGCACTCCAGGCATTCATGAAAATAAAGGAAATGAAAACTCAAGAAAATCAAATCTGAGATATCAAGAGGGGCTTTCCTCAAAAAAGGCCCCCAATGTCATAAAATACCAAGCCAAAATTCATGCAAATGATAAGAGACAATATAAAAAACTTTGTAAGTATTGAAACTTGGCCTCATTCCAAACACTTCTTCAGATACTAGCATGGCATAGGTCAGGGAAAAAGCAAAAATTATATTAGAGACTCATGTTAGAAGAGACAAATTAAGTATTTTTCTCTACTGTAACATTAGATATTTCCATTCTTTGAAATTTTGTTTCTCGTAATGATGACATGTTGCCCTATATAAACAATTGATCATTATTATCTCAGCAATGGAGTTGAATTTTCTTTGAACCACCCTCACCCTTTTGCCCACCCTGCCTGTGAGAAGATCATAATTTATCTCATGACAAGCCCAGTGCAAGCTACCAATATAACTATGGAGCAGATAATTTCTCTACATAATGATAAATTGTCTCGGCAGTAATAAAACTACTACTTCGTCTTCTCCAAAGAAGACATACAAATGGCCAACAGACACATGAAAAGATGCTCAACATCACTGATCATCAGGGAAATGCAAATCAAAACTACAATGAGCTACCACTTCACAGCTGTCAGAATGACTAAAATAAAAAACACAAGAAACAACAGGTGCTGGCAAAGATGTGGAGAAAAAGGAGCCCTTGTGACTGTTGATGGGAATGCAAACTGTTGCAGCCACTGTGGAAAACAGTATGGAAGTTCCTAAAAAAAATTAAAAATAGAATTATCACATGATCCAATAATTCCTCTACTGGGTATTTACTCCAAAATTATGAAAACACTAATTCAAAAATATTTATTCACCTCTATGTTTATTGCAGCATTTTCTATAATAGCCAATTTATGGAAGCAGCTTAAAAGTCTATCAATAAATGAATGGATAAAGAAGATATGGTATGTATATGTGATGGAATATTACTCAGTCATAAAAAAGAATGAAATCTTCCCAGTTGCAACAACATGGATGGAGCTAGAGAGTATAATGCTAAGTGAAATAAGTCAATCAGAAAAAGAGAAAGACTGTATGATTTCACTCATATGTGGGGTTTAAGAAACAAAACAAACAAAAATAAAAGTAAATCAAAAAACAAACCTTTAACTATAGAGAACACACTGATGGTCACCAGAGGGGAGGTGGGTGGTAGATGGGAGAAATAGGTGATGGGAATTAAAGAGTGCACCTGTCGTGATAAGCACCGGCTGATGTATGGAAGCGTTGAATCACTATATTGTACACCTGAAACTAATATAACACTGTTAACTATAATGGAATTACATTTTTTAAATAAAATGGGTAATTTTAAGAATGACAGATCATAGGGGCACCTGGGTGGCCCATTCCGGTTGGGTGGCTGATTCTCAGGGTCATAGGATTGAGCCCTGAGTCAGGCTCCGAGCTCAGTGGGGAATCTGTTTCTCTCCCTCTTCCTCTGCCCCTCCCCATGTGCATGCTCTCTCTCTCTCCCTCTCTCCCCTCTCTCTCTCTCTCAAATAAATAAGTAAATCTTTTTTAAAAAGAATAACAGATAATAAAAATGTCTCTGAAGAAAAACAATCACTGCTTTGTCCTCATTAGTACTTCACACTTAGGACAGAATTAACTATCTCACAAAAGCATTATCTAATCATTAATGAGCATACTAGAGAAACCATTCCCAATTTTCTTAAACCATTATTAAGCTGCTTTAGTTCATTCTTTCATCAATAGTTATTTACCAAGCCCCCAAATTACACCAAGGACAGAGCAAAAGTATAAGTGAATGATGATCAACTTTCACTGTACAAATCCCCCAAAGACATAAATTGTAAGTGAAGGTATCACAATATGTTAGTGTCCTTTTGGTTGGAAGAGGAAGGTAGAAGGTGGTAGGAGGTGAAGAAACTGAGACATTTTCCTGAGAAGTTCAAAGAGAGTATACCTTTTGGTAAGCTTTGGATTACTCACACAACAGAGCAGACAAAGGGGATTTTTCCAAATAGGGAGGAAATAAAAAGCCAACTTCAGGCTGTAGGAAGCATGCCAGGACAGAAGAATCAGGCTGCTCTAGCAAGGGACAAAGGAACAGACCACCAAATCCAAGCAAGGCTAAATGAAATCTGTATAGGTGATTTAACATTCAAGTGGCTGATTCGATGAGGACAGGGTTGGGTAGAGCCATGTCTTGGAAGCAGTGATGGTTGTCAGTTGGATGCTAAGATTATAGATGATATTGGTCCTTCCAGGTTAGGGTGGTTTGGTTAGCAAAAAGGTGAGAAGAGACAAAGGCAGGAGGCTGTGAGAGGTTCCTGGTCTTGGCCAAAAGGGATAGACTCTAGTTTCAGCAGAGAATTGGAACAGAAACCCAACCCAAGATGCGAAGACTGACGCATGAGCTGACTAGGTAAAATAGGGGTCAGATAGAAGCTCTCCGAGGTGTCTGGGAGCTAAATGTTACTTTGGCTCCATTAGACCCAACATACAGAAGCAAGGATCTACATCACGATCTCGCTACCTAATGGTTAGAATTGTTGGTGTGTGCTATGATGCCAGGCTTGCCCTGTTCAGGTCCTCTATGAAGTGAGCCTGAGTGAAATCACTGCTGGCATGTGGTCAGCAGCCATGGACTGATGCCACCTGCCTAAAACTACCTCCCTCACTACCTACCATGACAGCCCCTTCTACAGTCTGACCACTGCTTTGGCTTAGGACAAAGTAGGGAAACGTCTGCCTTCCCCCCCACCCCCTCACACACACCGCCCCCCACCCCTGCCACCAACTAGTGTATGGATACTTACTACTTTGAGCACTAGAGCTAAAGTCCAAACAATGATTTCTTCCCTACAAGCAAGTTGGCCTTTTAAAGGAAAGTCGATAGAAGAGACAGCCAGGATATAACACCCTCAGCCTGAAGAACAATCAGGTGGTGATCAGGTGCCTCAATGACACTTTAGACTGAAGCTACCACCTCAGCCCCTTCTACACACTCTGTCATTCAGCACACATATATTGAGCACTGACTGTATGCCAGCCAGTGTGTGCTACATGCTTCCCAGCCTCCATGAGGTTTGAGAATACAAACCATCCTCTCTGTGGCTCTTTCTCACTCCTTGTAGAAACAAACCCTACCTTCACTTCAAGCTCTGCCAATGTAACTTTGCTGGCAGTTTCTATTTATCTACTGCTCCCTCCACCTTTTTCTGTGCCTACCTTCCCTCCATCCTTTTCCTCCTCCATTCTGGCCTTTCCCTTCTGTCTTTCCCTTCTTTCTCCCATCCCTTCCTGCTACCTTCTTTTCCCTTAACTCATCATCATCATCATAAACAAAAATAGATTTTAAAAATATTTATTTATTAATGAGATACAGAGAGAGAGGCAGAGAGAGATACAAGCAGAGGGAGAAGCAGGCTCCATGCAGGGAGCCCAATGTGGGACTCGATCCCGGGACCCCAGGATCACACCCTGAGCCCAAGGCAGACACTCAACTGCTGAGCCACTGAGGCGTCCCAATAAAAAGAGATCTTAAAGTATTTATTAGCTATAACCAGTCTTGGTGGGGAAAAAAATGTGTGGTTTCCCATATGCTCCTATGAGGTTTGTTAGGACACATCGCATGCAGGTATCCCTTAATGATCCATGAATGTAGATTTAGATGAACTCCCTTACCCAGAGGGGATAGGCTGAAGGAAGGGAATGCCAAGTGTCATTTTTTTTCCCCAACAATCGGTGATGGAGAGAAGGATGAAGAAACGATCCTATGCCTGGGACACTGCACAGGGTGGTGAAGAATGGAAAAATCTGAGCAGACATTTCATGGGGACATTCTTTTGAATGTCTTGTCCATTTCATCCTGAACGTTCTTCTCACATCCTCTATGTGTTCCTCATGATGTCCCTTCCAACCAGGCAGCATTATTATTTCCAGATGAAAAAACATGTGTGAAAGTTAGTGGCAGAGCTGGAACCTGGACCCAGTCTGCCTGATACCAAAGTCCGTGGTGACAGAACAAAGAGAATCTTCGCCAGCTTCCTAGCTGTGTCTGCTTGAACAAAACCACTCTGTAAAAGGTAAACACAGTCAGGATTCTGAGGGCTCACAGTCTCATTCAGCTTCACACGGTGGGCCCTGCCGTGTGCGGGTATAGACTTGGGGGGTGGGGAATGCGTGATCAGGGAACACATGAACAGGGTTCAAAGCAGTAAGCATTGAAATTTCTGAGCTAGAAAAATCATTATCTTACCTAATTCAGGAGTCACACAGCCTCTCCATAAACATTCCCAAGGACAATCCTCCGATAAAATAAGAGTCACAGTTTGGCCACATTTTTGATACTTCAAGGCCTTAGGCTCCCATGTATGCAGGGGCTTTAAGATATTTTTCTGATACTCCCACCTTTGTAAAATTTCATCTGTCATTAATTCTTTAGAAATCACCAGAGTGCAATGTGAGTATACTTAACGCTACACTTGAAAATGGCTAAGATGGTACATTTTAGGGTTGTGTGTTTTTGCAAGTAATATTTTAAATAATCATGAGAATGTAAATCATCATGAATATGAAATACACATAATCATCAAATATGCATCATGAAATTTGGTGGCATGGACAAGTAGGTTATTCATTTTATGTCAGAAAAAAATTAAAATCTAATGGATGACTAAGCAAGTCTGTTTGTCTGAAAACTTGGCTCTGAGCTGTTAACTATGCTGGATGCCCAATTAGTGCCACTCTCTTACATCTATTCTCTCAGAAATTCAAATAACTCCTCTTTCTCTTCGGCTTCTATGTAAACATAACTTTAGATTGTCTACAATAGTTAATATCTTACAATTTAATTCAGTTTACTCATTTGTGCTCTAACCTGATTATTTCTTCAATAAGATTTTTATTTGGGGAGATTCATGCCTTAGGTAATGTATTTTCTAAGATTTTCTTCTTAAGAGATTTATTCTCTTCATGTGATAGTACTTTGTGTGTAGATGTAATTTATTTTGAGTTCTCCACTCTTTGGAAGAAGTATGTGATTAGTCTACACCAAGTCTCAGGATGGAGGATTGTCGTGTCCATCGTACTGATCATAAAACTAAGACTCGGGTGTAAGGGACTTTCTGAGGTCCAGCAGTAACAGCAGGAAGAATTTAAAGACAAAACCATGGCTGAGAAGTCGGTGCCCATGCATCAGAATTTATCAATTCTGTTACTCTCTCGGCACACGACCAGTTGGTTTTATTTAGTCCTCACTCAATGGTCTTTACTAACTTGGGATATTTTCATGCTAATGTTCAGATATTGCATGTATGGGAAGAAGAGAACAATATGTTTTTGAATGTGTTTATTTGCATTTAGAATGATAAAGAAATAAAAGTATCATAATAATACAGGAATCACAAAGCCTCTGCTCAGAGATCCTGGTGATAAGGATCTTACAGCTTTTTTTTTTTTTTTTTTTTTAGATTTTATTTATTTAAGAGAGAGAGAGAGAGCATGCCCTAGCAGGGGGAGGGGAAGAGGGAAGGAATCTTCCCCAGACTCCATACTGAGTGTGGAGCCTGATAAGGGGCTCAATTCCACCACCCTGAGATCATGATCTGAGCTGAAACTGAGAGTCAAATGCCCAACCAATTGAGCCATCCAGGCACCCTGGATTTTATAGCTTTTCAAGTTTGGCTTTATTGCTAAATAAGTCTATTTTTTATTATGAATAATAAATAATATATCACACACCACTCAGCAATTGCTGCTATTGCATAACAAACCACTTCAAAATTTTGTGGCTTACCACAATCTTTCATGTACCTCGTGACCCTAGAGCCAGCAGGTTAGGCTCTGCTTAGTGGTTCTTCTGCTGTGTTCCTTCATGCACCGGTAGCCAGCTATAGATCAGTGTTGTTGGTGGTGGGTGGGCTCTCACACATGTCCAGAGCCTCAGCTGGGACCACTGAGCTGACTCAGCACTCATCCACATGGCCTTACATTCTTCAGCAAGCTAGCCTGGACTTTTTCACCTGGCAAGGCAGGAGTCCCAATGGAGCAAGTAGAAACACATAGGCCTCTAAAAGTGTTGGCATTGGCACAGCACCACTTCCACCATCTAATATTGGCCAGAGCAAAATCACGAGTCCCACCCATATTCAGAGAGTAGGAAAATGGACTTCACCTCTGAATGGAAGAAGACACACAATAAAGGGCATAGATATGCATAACTATGAACAATCGTGGCCATTTTGCCACCTACCACATAGATCATAAAAAGTACATTTGGGAGATATTGGGTATGATGTTAAGGATATAAGAGACGATGTTTCAGATGTCAAGAGGACAACCCATAGGGCATAGAAACTAAGCATCCAGAATGGATGATAGCTGGAAACAACAGATAATATGTACTCACTGACCTGAGGAGGATGTGACATTAAGGATGATACTCAAGTAGAAAGCCAGGACTGCCCAAATTCCCAAATTCCACCCTTTTGCAGAAGATTCCCACGACAAATACATGCTCCAAAAATACAGCCAATTACCTCGTCATTGGCAGGAGCTTTGGTCCCAACTCCTAGCAAAGAACTCAAATTATTTTTTAAAGATTATTTATTTATTTATTTATTTATTTATTTATTTATTTATTCATGAGAGACACACAGAGAGAGCCAGAGACATAGGCAGAGGGAGAAGCAGGTTCTCTGTGGGAAGCCTGTTGCAGGACTCTATCCCAGGACCATGGGATCATGCCCTTAGCCAAAAGCAGATGCTCAACCACTGAGCCAACCGGGTGCCCCAGCTCCAATTTTTAAGATTGTATTTATTTATTTGAGAGAGAGTGAGTGAGAGAGAGAGAGCATGAACAAAAGTAGTGGGTAGGGGCAGAGAGAGGGAAAGGCAGATTTCCCACCCAGCAGGGAGCCTGATGTGGGGCTGGATCCCAGGATGCTAAGATCATGACCTGAACTGAAGGCAGACACTTCACTCACTGTGCCACCCAGGTGCCCCAGCTCCAACATGTTTGATCCAGTGTCAAATGATGCAAGGACCAAATGCCAGAGAAACAATATCTAGCTGACCTAGTTTAATTGCATGCTCATCCATTGGACAGAGAAAGGGGTGGCACGTAACAGAGGTCTAATTTGAGCAGAAAGGACAGATTTCTCATTTTCCAAAAGAATTGGAAATTTTGCTGGGCCATCCCAAATAGTTCTGCTGTAATACAATAGACACAGAATCATTAAAATACTGAGTGAAGAGATTCAGGGAGGGTAAGGTGTCCTGGGTACTATAGTACATAATAGGTTAACAGGCAGCCTCAGAAAAAATCTGTCAAGTTGCAACAGTCTATGTGGATAGTTGAAAAATTTAGTAAATTTGCATAACACTATTGTTCTATAAATGTACCAGGGACTTGTTCTGAGCATGTACAAAAATGAAACATGAAAATGATTGCAATGAAGGAAGAATTTTTTTTATTATATTTACAATCCCCTAGGAATAGGGGGCATGCCACACTATGCCACAGCATACAGGGCCACACAGGGAAGTAGCAAAGCAAGATGAGCAAGCAGAGAGAGGCGAACTGTGGGCAGGAACTTCTATAGTGCTTTACACAGAAAGAACGGGAGAGGCAAGGTAAGCAAGCCCTCCAAACATATGATTGAGTAGTCTGAATGATCTTTGGCAGGCTCAGGGCTGTAGGAATAGTGTTTGGTTGTCCAGTACCTGACCCCAGGGTGATTAAGACAGTTTAGTGTCCCAGACCAAAGTGTGATCAAAGAAAATGATTACAGGGTGTGGCAGGGTGTGGTTTGGATATCAAAAGTGTGCTCTCAGGCAAGTTGTTATCTCTAGGAATCAGCCTGGAAAGGGTAATTCCCCAGGTCTGCAAAGCCCTCAGTGCCAGAGCATCAAGAATACAGAAGGTAAGAAAATATAGCTAATGCAACTATATTCTTTGGGCAGACACGTGAAGCCATGTGAAGATACTGGCTAAGGAATATGACATGTGGAATGAAACCTATAGAGCTCCATTCTAAGTTCCATTTTGGTGATCATCCTATATGCTTCAGACACAGTCTGATGAATCTCTTCCCACTACTCCAGGTCCTCTCTTCCTTTCTTCTAGTCTTGTTTATCATGCCCAAACTCTAGGCTTTATCAAGGCGGTTGCTATAGCCACAATTATTAGATGAATCCATTTTTAAATATGACAACATAGCGCATCCAAGCCTATTTTAATCATTCATTTTAAGATATAAACAGTTCTTTTTTAATATTATATTATAGATGTCATGTATGTATGATCTCATATTGATGCCAACATAAAATAAATTCCCAGTAATTTAAAATGTTTAGAATGTGAAACTAGTCTCATTTGTTTCTGCTTTGATGTCCCTTCATCTTCACATTTGTTTCAGTTTCACTACTAGAGTCATATTCTTATTTATTTTTTCTGTGTGCATTCTTGGGATATTTCTGCACCATAGAAATTCAATATCAAGCTTCACTATTTTATTAAATATATCAAACAGCAGATTCTCTGGATAGTGAGCCAAAAGTTGCCAAGGGATGTATTTCTTTTATCTGCTGTGAATTATGCCAGTATGCTCAACAGAGTGGTAAAGACTGGGTGTTTTATATTAAGTGAATATGCAAGAGTGGATCCCTACAAGGATGTGATTATCCTGTAGCCGTATGCCATCACCAAGAGAAATTTAAGCATTTTTTTTTTCTCCGCAGATGAAGTGTATATTTTCTTTGGCTTTACTTCTACTGAGTTTAGTTAATCCCTTTCAAACCGGGAACCTCAGACTTAATGTATATAGACATTTGCACAAAACCTTCTATATCTTGCATTTACTGATGCACGGTTTACCTGTCCTTTTAATCGCACTCACACAAATTATGCTAATTTATACTTAATGGACCAAATTTTATTTGTTTGTTTTTTGATTTTCAACAGCATTGAAAGTGAGCTGGCATAGTGCTTTGAATGGTTTCTTTTGTAAATAATGACGACACAACGTTCCTCCGTGACTATTTCCTTTAAAGTTAGTTAGTTTTCACATTGATAAAACAGGAAACTCTGCTAACTTTGGGCCTCTACTTTAATTTTCCAGTGCCTGCCCGTGACTATACTCATGTGACTACATTTAAGCCCCCTAAATCTCAGGTTTTTAATCTGATTTTTAACACTGACTTATTGCATAAACCTGCAAAAATTACTGTCTTGTATTATTTCCATTTCCCCTTATGTAAAAGAGTTAACAATATAGCTGCCACAGAACATATGGTGAAATTCCACCAAGAAACCACAGCAATCTGTTACTTTGGAGAGGGGAGGACCTCCATAAATAATGGGTCACACCAGTATTCCCCTACCAGTTCTCCAATACGCCCACAATTCTGATACACAGATTTCTGCCTTGCTCTAGAGTTTCAGACTTTCTTCTTTTATGAAGTAACCATTCCCTGTGAAGTTTAGTCCCATGCTACTCATTTTCTCTGTGTCTCCACTTCCTAAAGAAAGGTGTGGAACTGATCCAACTCCCGAATTCTAGGAATTGCTATAAACCAAGATATGTTTAAAGAAAACTTGATGAATCATAATGCTACCCCACCCCCACCAGACTGTGGAATGTTAGCTTTGAAAGGAATACAGAGAACATCCAATCCAAACCCTGCAGTGAGAAAACTGAGCTTGGGGGAGCTTCAGGAATCTGGAGATTTGGCTAAAGTGACAAAACTAGTAGGTAACAGATCCATATATTTATAATTTCAAAAGCATGCCTATTGATATTTATTTCATTTTCCTCAGTTTTTTTTTAAAGTATATTAAGACTAATATATCCTGGTTAAACTTTTGAAGACTCAAACCACAACGATAGTAAACTGTTGTGACTCACTTATTTATCAAAGAATAACTACTAAGGCTCCTTTAAGAATGGTTTCTAAAGGGGATCCCTGGGTGGCTCAGCAGTTCAGGGCCTGCTTTTGGCCAGGGGTGTGATCCTGGAGTCTCAGGATCTCTAGTCCCATGTCGGGCTCCCTGCATGGAGCCTGCTTCTCCCTCTGCCTGTCTCTGCCATTCTCTCTCTCTCTCTCTCTCATGAATAAATAAAATCTTAAAAAAAAAAAAAAAAGAATGGTTTCTAAGGAATGGTCCACTCAGAGGTGATACTCAACACATTTAACAACAGTACATCAAAGACATTGCCCCACGATTGGTGTGTCTGTCCTGGTTCAACCAGCTGCACATAAGCCTGAATTTATTACTCAAAAATGGACACTTCCCATGCTAGAAATAAAGAAATAATCCTGAGAGGTGGTTGCAACACAATGAAAATATAACCATACCTAGTAATGCTACAAGGTTTTCATTATCACCTTTGTTGAATATGCTCTGTTCTTTCTCAAAAATTTTAAAAAGAAACGAAGGATTTTTTCTTTCCCACATGATATTTCTGGTGGACTAATCATTAGGTTTAACTACTGGTAACAGTAACAGAACCAAAGTCCAGGAACTGGAAAAATCAATTGCCTCAAATTAGAATTTTTAATGTTACAAGATAAACTCTGGCTGTTGTTATCATGTATATGATTTGTAGAGTTGTTAGGTGGGTTTGGGGAGTGAGGACATAATCTGCTTTATTAGCAATCTGGAGGAGGGGCTAACTGTGTGTTTGCTGATTTACTTCATAAACAATAATGATGCATTTTTTCCCAAAGTCAATATGGAAATACACCACAGTGCTTGCTTTACTGAACAAGTCTGAATTTGTGGCAGGAATACATTCAGTTTTCCTGTGTTTCTCTGCTATTTGGAAGAACCAGATGGAGTGTTCTCTTAATCCTTTGCTCCCAGCTAGAAGAAATTTTTAAAAATCATGAAATATTAGTGTATTTTTTCACACAACAAAAAAAAATCCCTCCCGCAGCATTCCTGAAAATTTTTGATCCAGCTGCTTCTTGAATACTTTCAGTGATGGGGAGTTCATTGGTTAATGACGTTGCCTGTTACTTATGAACTGGTTGTATAAAGGTCTGTGTTAACACTTCACTGGCATTTCTGAAAATGTAGTCTCTGAACCAGCAGTGTCAGCATTACTTGGGAACTTGTTAGAAATACAAATTCTCAGGGCACCTGAGTGGCTCAGTCAGTTAAGCATCTGTCTTCAGCTCAGGTCATGTTCTCAGGATTCTGGGTCCCTGCTCAGCAGGAAGTCTGATTCTCCCTCTGTCCCTCCCACCTGCTCATGAACACGCTCACTCTCTCTCAAATAAACAAATAAAACCTAAAAAAGGAAAAGGAAATACAAATTCCCAGATCTCTACCCCAGATTGACTGAATCAAAAATTCTAAGAATAGTGTCCAGCCCTGTTTTAACAAGTGCCCTCTCCACCCAGGTAATTTTTTTGCATGCTCAAGTTTGAGAACCATTGTCCTATATACAACCCCATGCAATAGAATTAGCAAAGACATTGTATTATGTATGATTTGTTGGGTTGGAGACATTAGAAATGTAACTTTATATTTAGCGTTAGCATACAAAGAAAATATCCTAGTTTAAGAGGCTCTGGATAATGGGGTACCTTGTAGATAGATCAAGGAGGTTGATTGGACCTGAGGGACCTTCTGGAAGTGGAAAGAAGACAAGGAAGGTCTCCCTCTCCTTGCCTAATCACTAATGCTACACTGGCTTCCCACTCCTGTCAGCCCATACTTTGCTCATTTCTGGCTCTGCTTGATTTTATCTTTTTCTACAGATGGACTTCCACTCATGATGGAAAAGATGGCCACCTGTCCCACCCTCTCACTCACCCACATACCTTCATACGCCTGTGGCATCTGACTCCAGAGGCAACATAGTTCCTTCTTAGGCTGCCAATCAAGCTATCCCAGGGAAGGACTCCCAGGACCCAAGAAAGATGTTGGGAAATCTTGCAGGGCAGACAAATAACAATGGTAACTGTAGTCTATTACATAAACTATTGTCAATTTTACTTCGTGAAAAGGAAGTTTAGAAAAACCAGTCACCTTGCCCATATCATTCAAGTCAGTGAAAATCAAAACAAAAAATATTTTAAAGTAATAATATTTAAAACTATAATATAGTCACTCATCTACTGAAGACCTTCCTAGAAAAATTCAGTTTGGGTTTTAAGTCAACATGTTTGTACTGAACTTTCTTCCCCCATGGAAAAAAAACAGTTTTATAAAAATAGCTTCATGAACTTGCAGTAAAACAATGGTGAAAGAAATATAATTTTTCCTATTGCAGACAGACGGTTGAGATTTTTTTGCATTTATGTCATTCAAAAATGATTGTTACAAACTTCCAACTTGGCAGGAATGCACTCCCAATGGAGGAAGGGGAAAAAAATCAAGCCAATCTAAAGTCATAAAGATTTAAATAATGTATGTAAGAACAAGTACAAAATAGAACAGTTTATGGCCTTTTCTAGAACTTTGACTTAAGGCTTCCTGATTCAAAAAATTGTAATTTAGGGATCTGACTTTAGCAAAATGATCACTTTGTCTTTTGATAGACCTTCTAGCTAAATCTAGAAGAAATGATAGTCATGAAGCATATGGGTAAGGAATCTATGTGATCAAAGTACAAGAAATTCCACAGGTTTTCATAGCAATACTCAATCTCTTCAGCCTTAAGTAAGTCTTCCCATTTTTCCTTCAAGTGGTATATGATAGCATAACACATTATAATTTATATTTTCAGGATCTATTATTTAAACTATTTTAAATGTGCTATATAGCTGAATCGATATAAGAACTGTTACTCTAGAATTTCCTGATTCTTGAATGTCTAAGTTCATACTATTGTATTATGCCATTTAAGGACAGTTTCTAGAGAACAAGCACCACCTGCTAAGTTTTGTCTTTGCAGCTGTTTCCTGCTACCAGTTGAACCAACATGGCTCTCTGAGACAGCCTGAGACAAGAGTTTGTGTAAGCAGAGTCGAATGAATGTGGCACGAAATAGAGTGTGAGATGGAAGCTCTTATTAATATTTGAAGAAGGCTCTATGTGATGTTGTTGTGTTTTAAATCTTTTTTTTTTTTTTATGATAGTCACAGAGAGAGAGAGAGAGGGAGGCAAAGACATAGGCAGAGGGAGAAGCAGGCTCCATGCACCGGGAGCCTGATGTGGGATTCGATCCCGGGTCTCCAGGATCATGCCCTGGGCCAAAGGCAGGCGCCAAACCACTGCACCACCCAGGGATCCCCTGTTTTAAATCTTAAAATCATTATTGCCTCCTCCTACAAATTTCCGTCAGACAATCAAGCTGGACCAAGGCTTGCTGTGTAAGCGAAGAAACATCAGTGCTCTTCCATAAAGGTCAAACTTTGGTAAAATATGAGCTATTTTTCCATGGCCACTTGCAATAAATGTGGAATCTGAAACTATGTGAAACAGAGGGATTAGACTTGGTTTACCCTTACTCACACTCCCATCTTAGTAGATAATTGATAAAAATAAAATCAGAGAGAGTCATTGTGTTCTCTATTTCCGACACCAAATAAACCCAACCGTACCATTTTGCCACAAGAAGAACGTGTGAGAAATGCTGAATTAAAGACTGATATCCTCAGTATAAATATTCCAAAAGGCATCTGGTTCTATTCTTACTTGTCACTTTCAACTGGAATTCAAAACTGCCAACATTCTAGAACCGGTCCCTATTTTAGCAGGAACATACGCCTCCAGTTGGGGTCAGAATCTTGTATTAGGATGGTTTTTCTTTGTGGTCTCTTGTATGCTGGTTCTGTGTATTAACTTTCTTCTCTCTTCTAAATTCCCAGCGAGTGAGGGCTAATGTATATGATGATCATTTTGATGATGAGTGTGATGTTAATGATGATGACGATGGTTTCACAATCATCCAGGAGCATTTGCATCTAGACAGCCTCTATACTAAGTACAGTCTGCTCTGCTCCAGCGTCTAGGTATGTAATGCAAATTAGCTCATACATGAATGGAAACAGGAATATCTATATAACTGAGATTGCTTTGATTCATATGTGATTTTCATGTCAATATTTTGTAGCTCAGGACACACATGCTAATATTTTACAGTTCAATGCACACTATTCAATAAGCATTAAGAAACCACCGGAAGTCATGAAGTAATCCAGTGCTGAACAAGGTGCCCATTCACCCCACTGTCTCCCTCTTGGCTCTGTCTGGGAAGCACTCACTGGGAAATTTTCCTGGATCTTGGTGCAATTCACCCTCATATCCGTAACTTGGCAGCATCTACTCTTACTCATACCCTCTTCCATCAAGCAGCCATCACCTTTTCTTAAAGGCAAGTCTTACATTTACTTAGCATTTTTTTAAAGATTTATTTATGTAGTTTAGAGAAGGAGAGAGGGTGCAAGTGAGGGGGGCAGGGCAGGGGGAGAGATAGGGAGGGAGAGAAGGGTAAGCAGATTCCACACTGAGCGTGGAGCCCAATCTGGGGCTTGATCTCACGACCCTGAGATCAAGGCCTGAACCAAAATCATGAGTCAGGAGCTTAACTGCCTGAGCCCACCCAGATACCCCTACTTAGTATTTTTTTAGAAGTGTAACCTGAGGGCATTTTATTGGGATGGGAATTGTTATCGTCAGTGGTTTGGTGACAAAATTACGTAGGTTTTGGGCCACCTGTCCCAATCCTGCCCTTTCCATAAACTCTTATATTTGGTGGTCAAGTATGCAGAATGAGTGGTTTGTTGTTTCTGCACACAGTGAAGAAACGCTCATTCTTTGCCCATATAGTCCTATTCAGCGCTTGCCACTGTTGTAAAACATATAGGTATTATTTCCATTAGCTGATGAAAGGGTGCCAAGGCTCAGAGAACTTAAGTAACTTGATCAAAATCTCCCGGTTAATGAGAAGGCAAGATGACGTTGAGTCATTATGTACACCCTATTAGTTCCCTGGCTTCTGTCCAGTCTTACATGGGACCATGGAGAAGGCCCGGGCGGTGAGCCGCAGACTCCCTGCAAGAGGGTCATGGCGAGGTAGGACCACTGACCTGCCCTGATGTTCTGCAGGAGTGATATTACTTCCTCTTCATTTCTTGTGGAAGATAGGCCCCCAACGCTTTTTTTGTTTGTTTGTTTTGGTTTGGTTTGGTTCCAGAAAAAGGCTCCATAAAAATAAATTAAATATGTGGGTCAGCTGTAGCAAGCTCCTAGTAACATCACATGATGGGGGCTGTGGATCTGGGCAGCGGGAAAGAGCCAGGCAGAGCCTGACCCAGCCCTGGCTTCGCGCTGCAGTGATACAGCACATTCCAGGAGAAGAAAATAGGAGGTTGAGGATTCAAATAAAAAATAATCCCAGAAGGGATTTTCTGTCGTCCATTGGCTTCCTTTTAGAAATTGAATGTGATTTGAGGGAAGTACTACTGTTCTTCTCACAGATGAAAGCCATGCCTTTTTAAACAAAATTGTCTTGCACAGCATGATCCTGTTTTTATTAAAATAGAATACATGCACACAAAACCTTTGGACAGTAAACATCGACATTATAATGCAATTACTCTCTGGATGGTACAATTGTGGGTTGGGTCCCCCCCTCCCACCCGCTAATTTGTATTTTACAAGATGTCTAAAATACTTCTCCCAAAGCAGAGTGATAAAAGTCACTTATGAAAACAAATTATCAGGATAATTTGGGGATTTTCTTTCCCATAAACAATTGATTTTGTATTGGGAAAGGCATTCATGATTTTTTTTTTTTTTTGAGGGGGATCAGTCTTTTGGTATCACTCAGCTTTGCTGTTCTTCCTATACATGTCGCAGACTCATTGATTCTTTTGTTCTATTCATTCGTGTCAGCTTTTTACAGACTGGCTTCTCCCTCTTTCCCAAGCTCACCTGCTTTCCAGGATCCCCACCCACCCCTGCACTGCTGCTCTTCCCTGCTCCTCCTTCTCCCTGCCTTTCCTTGGGCATCCCTGCTTCCTGGGGACCCCGCCACCCCAGTGCTGACTCAGGTATCCTCTTCAGACCTGGCCAGCACACACCCCTGTTGGTGCACTCCTATTATTTTATGCATCTTCCCCCCACTTGTCTGTCTGAACAATAGCAGCGGCTACTTGCCCATTTCTAAGGAAACCATGTCATTTCCAACAACTAGAAAGTTATGCCCAACACAACAAATTTGTATTTCTGAGGTTTTTCTGTTGCCTCTCACTCATTTGCTCCTTAATTGCAGCAGCAGTATAGTCATCCCTAAAAATCAGCAGGCACCCTCAGTAAACACATGAAAGGTTATTATGGACTACCCTCTCAGTGCCTTTTCCTTATATTGTCTGTTACAGGTAAATTACAATAATAGCAGGACCTAATCTCCCTAGTAGTTTTATAACCTCTGTGGAAGGTGGCTGTAATCGTCAGAGCTTGTCTGCAACGACATCTTATTCCAGCCACAAGTCCTTGCGGTGTTGACGATTTCGTCCTTTGACGCACGGATTTGATTAGGACATTCAAAATCTGCATTAATTCCTGCTCTCTGAATCAAAATGAGCATAACGTCATTAATCTAACAGCTCAGAGTGATATCCTGCCTCCGTGGATGATCAAAATGGTCAAGGTCCCTGTGGGCTGTGTTGTCACAGAAGGAAAAAAGAGTTAACACAGCCCTGTGGCAAGACAGGGACTGCCTTGTAAAAGCAAACTGGTCCTGCTTTTCCTTTACTGATGACAGAAAGAGCACATTCACCACATCCATAGCTGCACTCCAAGTGCCAGACACTATGTAATACATCACAGTAAAGATGTAATATCTGATACAACAGGTGCAACTGAGTAGACCCAGTCACGGCCTGCCTTGGTCCATCTGGTTTCCACAAGGACCATACAGGTGGATTGGATGGGGTATGATCAAAGCCACTTCCTCTGCATCCCTCGGCCTAGCTGCACAGTTCTTCTTAGGATACATAATTGCTTCTGTTTACTACCTTGGCTGGAGGAGGGCAGTTTTAAGGACCCTTCCTACCAGAGCTCTAACTCCATAAATCAGAATTTCAGTGTAAGGATTCTGCTTGCTGTTATGTATATGCATCCAAATTATGCACTTGGGGACTGGGGTAGTAGCCACAGGTGGGTCTGCAGACTCGCTAGACCCACTGTCAGATGGGTTTATGCAGGATTCCGTTTATCGCCTGGCTTCCATAAGTTTCTACCAAGACCAGGGGATTGTCATGGTATTTTGAGTCCCTTATATCCAATACCCCCCAGAGGCTTGGTAATTTCCCTTTTCCCTCTCTATACTGATTCTGGCATATGACCACGGGTCATGGAAGAATGAGGGAGTTCTTCCATGAGGAAGAATTGGTGGAAACGATGTCTATTCCAGTAGCAGCATCATAGGCTCCTTTCTCAAGTGGACCCAGTCTCTCCTTCAGTCAGTGACCTCTGTGAGTAGAACTAGCTCAGACCTGGAAACTGGACAAGAGGTCATGATTTTCCGCTTCTTCAATTGATGTTAGCCTTCTGCTCACCAAGCTCTCAAGTATTTCTGGTTATGTAAGCGAAGAAGCATTTCAATCAGCCACCCATCTATCTTGCCTCTCTAGAATCACTATGGTCTATTTATTAGCCATTGCCACAAAACTCCGAGAGGAGGCATCTGTTCTAGGCTCTCACCTTGCTGCCTGATCCTGTTATATCCACCCTGCCCTTGTCTGTTAAGTGCCACGCCTGGGCTCTGCTATTCCAGAATCCTCTCACCTCCATTCATACTGGAGAGCCCAGTTCTACTCCTGCCCTGTGGGGCATAACCATCACTGGACTTTCCAAAGACACCGGTGCCCCTCGTTAGCACATCCTTATTGCTTTAGTGGAGGGGATGTTCTATGGACTGCATGCTCATGGATGGGTTCTCCGTATCATATAATAAATCCATTCCTGTATTTCTATCTCCTTGAGCTTTCTAACCCCATTCTCAAGACTCTGAAAGATAGTTCCAGCATCTCTCCCTCATTTACTGCTGGTCACCAATATGTTCAATATTTATACAGAGCAATCCCCGCACATTAACAACTGATTCAGATGAAACTTCTAATCATAGAACACTGTCAGGTCAACTAATTCTCCCCTCTTTCCCCATCACCCCCAGCTTTAGATCCTGCCCTCCTAGCCCAGTTCCATCAAGATCTGCCTCCAGCTATGCCTTCCCATTTCCTGCCAGTGACTATTAGCCAGATCTTGTGGCAACAAAAGGAAGCAGGAGGAGATCCAGAGGAGGACATTCATCTGTGAGGCAAGAGCCTCAAGTAAGGTCTCTGAAGAGTCTCCAGGAGAGAAGAGGCTCCCCTCCTCCAACATGGGATTTTGAGCTACTTCCACCAACCTGGAAACCTCAAGGGAATCGGGGGGCCAAATTTCTCTAGTTCATCCAAACCGGTGTTCCCTTTTCATTTTCCAGGGGCTCTGACTCTGGCATTTACTCTCTGTTGTGGCTCTGTATCTTTATAATTAAATCCCTTTTCCAGTACCACCATGGAGGCTTTCTGGCTTTCCCTGAATGTCTTAAGTGGATATTTGATTAATCTAAGCCTGTCACTTTCCTTTTCAGGACTTCTGATGCTGTTAACAAGATTCGGCCAACTGCACACCCACATAATATGCATTGTTCCCATACCATTTGGGTGCCATTACTGTGGCATACGAGTGTTCCAGTGATCCCACCTGCTCCTGGTGAAATTCTTCATGATTAGGATGCTGCTGCAAGCCAGGGACTGCTGTCCTCCCACTTAACACCAGAGGCCCTTGACTGGTGAAAGATCCCCTCTGAATGGGAGTTCTGGTTCCAACTGTCTTTGCCTGGGTTTCCCTAAAAAGTCCAGCCCAGGAAGAGAGTTTGCTCACAGGTAGTTTATTTTGGAAAATGATCCCAAGGAGCAGGAATAAGACTGGGAAGAGTAAAACAGGGAAGGAGGAAAAACAATCTGCAGGTGTGTTATAAAGCTGGCCATTTGGCTCAGGATTGAGCAACTCTTGAAGGGGCCCATGTAAAATGCTCCTCAAACCTGTCCACCTGAGCATCTCCCATTGGGTCAGGGGCTTCCACAGGCAATGAAACTCCCTGCCAGGTTTGCACAACCATTGTGTCAGGATGGCTGAATGGGTTCCTACAGACATCCCACAGGGCAGAAAGTGCTAGAAGTTGAGAGGTATGTGGTAGGGCTGAGGTGAGCTGCTGTCAGGTTGCACCTGCACATTGCCAAGGATGTTCTCACTGATCGGGATGCAAGCCAGCCCCACTGAACCCCACACAACATCAGTTATGTTAACGGCCAGAATATAAAGGTGGGCTGAGGGGATGTAGGACACGCAGGATGTCTCCCATATGTTCTCTCCTAGAGCATTGCTTTACCTAATCCTCTTTGCACAAACCTCCATCCCTCTGATTCTATTTCACCTCCATCACTCTGATTCCCTTCTGGAAACAGTCCCAACAGGGATTCTTGCCCCGTCTATAAAGCTCAACACAACAACACTCTTCTTACCTCTCAGCTCTATTCACTATTCTGTGCCATTTCCTTTATAAATTATCAGATAATGACTCTTTCCTCAGCTTGTTCCTCATATTATTTAACTCTCCCTGGAAATAAATTGTAATAAATTTGCAACAATGTTTTCTTAGGTCACATCCCCTGGGACACAGACTTTGAAACAGATTTGTGTACAGGAAGTTCACTGGGGAGTGTCTTTGGGATCAGCACCAATGGAGACCCAAGGAAGTAGAAGAGCTGAGCTGGGATGTATAAAAGCGAGGCTGCAGACACAGGAGTGCTGTGCAGAGCCTGCCTTGTCCCACTTTGATGCAAAGAGGTTAGACCTTTGTATCCCCCATCCAACTATCTTTGGTTGGAAACTGGCCCCAGGGAGGGTATGTTCCTGGGCAAGGGACGAAGAGCATTTCTGGAGAGTGACTCAGCTGAGAGCCTTCAGCTGCCAACACTTCCAACAGCTGGAGAAATGGTATCTCAGTCCTGAAGGGAAGATCTGGACAGTGAGTGTATCACAGTCCACCCTTTCTGCTGCCTGCGTTATTTTCTTTGTAAAGCAAGTTCTGCAATCAGTTCCTCCAGGATTCTGGCTGTTTTTTTTTTTTTTCCTGGAAAATTTAAAAAAGGAAGAACTATAACCTGTCACCGCAGCAATGGGTCCTACGGTGCCAACAGATCATTTCCCTTTCCACCACCTGTTCTAGATTCCCCTCATCCTTGACTGATGACTCTGTTGGTCTTGGTGGCTCACTTGGTAGGGAGACCTAGACTCTCATCCCTGATAGGTCTGAGACCCTGGTTGCCATGTCCTTCTCCAGCTTTGACTATGGCATCTTATCCACTTACCATCAAATTTGGGGAAAGAAGTACACGAAATTCTCCTGGAGGTGATATGGGGGCCAAGCATATCCCTCCCCCACCCCATCCCTGGCACCATTGTGTATCAGCAGCCCTGCCTCCTCCTGATGACCACAGTCGATGACCCCTGCTGTGTCACTAATATGATACAACCCAAGGGTGACGATTCCTTTTCTCTTCTTGTCTCTTACAACAAGGAGCCCGAAGTGATTGGGCAGCAACTATAGCTTAATGTTTAATGGAACCATTGCTGTGTCTCCTAATGGAAGTGGTTTCCCCTCTAGGTACAAGACCTCTAGGTCCACAGAGTCCAGAGTTTTGAGGACAGAAAGCACAAATTCCCATTAGTCTCTGACAGTAATGATAAACACAGCCACTCCTACCACCACATTGTTTCCCAGACCCACATATTCTTCCCTCTGGGAACATAGCACACATAGTGCTAGATGATTTGGGGTATGTTCTGCAACCTGGAGGATAATGCCCCATTCTGGCTGCTTATCATCTCCAAGCCTAAGCCTCAGCAGCCCCTTCAAAGGCCATTCCACCCTGCTAGGGAGCAGGGTCCAGTTGACCCCATGGTCACTTGTCTACTTTTACACCCCTTTTGCTATAAGGTGGGTGCCTCAGATTGATAAGGCATCACATGGTTTTATATCAAACCATCTGTGATCCTTCAGAGGGTGGTGCTGGCTAACACTCTGTGGACAGGAAAGGCAAACCACATCTATGTATTGATTCCTGCCAAGATGAATTGCCACCCTTTCCAGTGTAGAAGGGGACCAGTGTTGATAACTTGCCATGAGTAGCTAACAGGTCTCCTTGAGAGATGGTACCATACTGGGGACTCAAAGTCAGCTTACGTTGCTGGTGGTTGGACATTTGGCAGTTCCAGTACCTACACCAGCTTTGGTGAGTGAGAGTCCATGCTCTCAGCTCATGTGTAGCCCTACTCCTGCCACCATGGCTATCTGTTCCTATGCCTATTATGCCATCACTGGTTTGGTTGATGATGGGCTGGCTGATAACTACCAGTTGTCATTCTTTCTACTTGGTTCTGGCACCTCTTCCTTGGTGGATATTCTCTGCTGGGCATTAATGGTAGGATTTAAAACCCATCACACTCTGGGCCACGCCCAGAGGCCCACCAACATGCCTCTTCTACAGATGTCTTCATCCTCAATCTCCTAATATTGTCAGGGAAACTAACCACCCAAAGTAGATGACTATAAGCACCATCCAGAAGTCTGCCAACTGGTAGGATTTCCTTCTTTGTCTTCCAGGGTCTCCCCCACATGGCTGTCACACAGCAGTAGTGCAGGAGGGTCCCTTTTCGTCTTGCATCCAAACTCCAAGCAGACCCTATGAATTAGCATGACCTTTTCCCTCCCAATCAACTGGTCATAGGGGCATTCCATGGTCCTTAGGTATGAGCTGAGGGAGAACCAGTGGCTGGTGACCAATGAGTAACCCAGTCCCAAATCCATTTTAGAGTTGGCTTCTTCAGATCCTTCCTGGAACCAACTCTCCTAGGTGAAGCTCCCCAAGAAGCAGACTCTTTTTTTTTTTTTAATTCAATATTTTTTTTTTATTGAAGTTCCATTTGCCAACATATAGTATAACACCCAGTGCTCATCCAATCAAGTGCCCAAGAAGCAGACTCTGAGCCAGGAATTAGCATACATTAGATTGATAAATGGAGGAGTGTTATCAGGTCAAAACAGAAAGGAGACAAGGAAAGAGGACTGAGGGAGAGAGGACAGGAATTGCTCTGCAATCATGGTGAGGGCCTCAGCTGGTCCCAAAGGGAGTTCTGGGCTGGGCTGTGGGCCACCCAAGTTGAGAGTATGACTTGGGCAAAATGGCTCACTTTGACTAATGGCAACTCACAGAAAATCATTCAAATCAGAGCAGCCAGTGCTCCTGACAACTGGGAGAATGAGTGCCTCAGTCTGAAAAAGGCCCACAGACACCACATCGTAGCATCACTGTGTAAGGCCACATCTCTTTCAGGAGAAAAGATCTAATCAGTACATAACTTTATTATAAGGGAGGGGACTTAGCCCAGAGACATTAGGACCAGCAATATCAGCAATGTTAATAATGTGGTTATTAACCATATGAAGCTAATGGCTTCATGTAATTCCAAGGTTGAAAGAGCAAAAATATATTTTCTCCCACCCCCAAATGTCCCTGTGGTATTTTGCATATCCTTCCCTGTAAGAGGGGTATGGTGGAGAAACAAAGATTCTGTCTTCTATATTTCCTATAAAAAATTTTAAATATTTTATTTATTTATTCATGACAGACAGACAGAGACAGAGAGACAGAAACATTGGCAGAAGGAGAAGCACGCTCCCTGCAGGGAGCCTGATGCAGGACTCGATTCCAGAACTCCATGATCACGACCTGGGCTGAAGGTAGACACTCAACCACTGAGCCACCCAGGTGCCCCTCCTATAAACTTTAAATATCACTCATCTGTAAAGATGAGACTTTAAGTCTGTCCAAGTGTTGAAACTGACCCTTTAAAAGCTTATTTTCCAACAAAGTTGGGGATAGTCTAGCCTTTCTAAAACATTCTTCTCTGAATGAGTGCCACTGTTTTCACACCTTGCACCTTTGCAAATTCACTCTTTTGCCAGAATGTCTTTTCTTACCCTTTGTCATCCTCCAGAATTCTTTAAAACCTTCATCAAGTATTCATATGTTCATAGGATTGCCAGATTTCATAAATAGAAATACAGGACACATAAATAAATTTAAAATTCCAATCAACAAGAAATAATTTTTTAGTATAAGTATGTCCAAATAGTCCATGAGATGTACTGATACTAAACAATTAATATGTCATTTGTTTGAAGTTCAAAAGTAACTGGACATCCAATATTTTATCTAGCAAACCTGTTCATCCTCCAAGTATTTGTGGAATATCTACCACATGTCAGAAAGGATTCTAAGCATCAGGAATATAGCAGTGAGTAAAATAACTCAAATTCCTGCTTTCATAAAGTTTATATTCTAGTGGAGGGAATTAAGCCATAATCAGATCCACAGGTAAATATACATAGAATTGTTAAAGCATAAACAAATGTCATAAGAAGAATACAGGGGAGGACGGTGTAATGGGGAATTCTAGGGTTGCAAGTAAGACAGTACTGTTTTATAAAAGTTCTCCCTCATTCCATGAGCCCTGAAAGAAGTGAAAAAGAAAGCCGTGAGATTTGGTGGGGGTGTACATTCTAAAGGGAGTGAACGTCCAATACCAGTGCTGGAAGTAGAGGCGTGCTTGGCTTCTTTGAAGGACAGCAAGGAGACCACTGCGGCTGGAAGTACAGTGGTCAAGAATGGGCTGCTCAGAATGAGGTCAAAGGGGCATTTTCAGCTTTTTGGCCGCGGAGAGGTTTGGCATCTAGAGATGCAGCAGACACTTGGCAGGATCTCACATTTCAAACAGAGCACATGTTGCATTAATAAATATTTGTTAAGGGGCGCCTGGGTGGCTCAGTGGGTTAAGTGTCTGCCTTTAGCTCAGATCATGATCTCAGGGTCTTTGGATAGAGCCCCACGTTGGACTCCCTGCTCAGCAGGGAACCTGCTTCTCTCTCTCCCTCTGCCCCTGCTTCTGCATAGTCTCTCAAATAAATGAATAAAATCTTTAAAGTAAATAAATAAATGTTAAATAAATGGCTTCTACATTGAGAATCAATCCTTCTTTCTGGGACAGGGAGCCAGGGAAGAAACAAGGAGATCAACAAGGAGGCCAATAAGACAACCCAGGAGAGGGGGGGATGAAAGGATTAGGACTCTAGTCATCGTGGTAGAGATGGTAAGTGCTTGGAGCCTGAGCGTACCATGAAGATACAGCTGACAGGATATGCTGATGGATTTAGACATAGAGTGTGGGTAAAAGAGGGGAGGCTGGAGTCTCTAAAGAGATAGACTTGCCATTTACAGAGGCGGGAAAACCCACAAGAGTAGCAGGTGTGATGGTATGTCACTGGGGCAGAGGCAGCAAGCTGAAGTGCAGCCTGAGACTTGTTATTTGATATGCCTGTTACCCATCCAAGTGGAGATGTGAAGGCAATGGCTGGGGTTCAAAAGGGAGACGCAGGGGTGCCTGGGTGGCACTGTCAGTTGAGTGTCCAACTCTTTGACTTTGGCTCAGGTCGTGATCTCAGGGTCATGAGATGGAGCCCTGCATTGGGCTCCACGGTCTGCACAGAGTCTGCTGGAGATTCTCTCCCTCTCCCTCTCTCCTTTCCTGCTTGTGCTCTCTCTATCTCTTAAATAAATAAATCTTTTTAAAGGAGGGAGGGGGAGGAAACAAATTTGGGAACAGTGAGCATACTAAAAGCATGGGTCTGGATGAGATCCCCGAGGAGTAGGAGTAAATGGAGAAGAGTTCTAAAGACTGAGCCCTGGGTCTCCAGGCTGTCTAGAGGTTGGAGAGACAAGTGGAAACAAAGAGTCACCAGTTGAGCCAGAGGAGAACCGAGAAAGAGTGTCCCAGAAACCAAAGCAAAACAGCGTTTCAAGGAAGATGGTGTGATCGTTGTGTCAAACGCTTCTGGAAAGTGAACTTAGTTGGCGCCTGACCATTGAGTTTGGCGCTGACCTCTCCACGAGAGCTATTTCAGTAAGACAGTGGAAAAGAAAGCTGGACTGGAGTGGGTTCAAGAGGAATGCAAGGAGATAAAAGGAGTTCTGCTGCAATATGGGGATGATGCCAAATCCGAGATGAGAAATAATTGTGTTGGAGCTGAGGGAAGCCAGGTCTGGAGTGCTGTCGTCCAACAGGGGACAGAGATCGGGAGCTGGCACATGAAAGGAGAGGTTGGCTTATGACAGTTCCCTGGGAGTCCCAGAGGGGAGTGGGAGAGCCTGTGTGGGGAGCAGGGCAGGATGTGGCATGTGGGAGCCTTCTGCTGACAGCCCATCTCCCGACATCAGAAGCAGGGTGGGGTGCGGAGGGGGGAGATGTGTTAGCTGGGGAGGGGGGCAGAGGGTGGGTGCAGGGACTACACCTGTGCAGGAGGAGGGCCAGGCAGCATCAGCGCTGATTGAGATCAGTGGTTCTGTGTTTAAATGTGGTTGTATGTCTCCTCCGGTCACACTCAGCTGTCCAAGCACAGACAAGGTGTAGGCAGACAATAGGATATAAGCAGGGGTGGAATTTTGGCAGGCAAAGACATGAAAGCAAGAGAGAGGCTAGGGTGTGTTTACGACGATTGCCCAAGAATCTAAATTGGGTGAGGAGGCAGGCGAGGCCATTGGGGATGAAGGACAGTGCACAGGTGGTGAGGCCGGTAGATTCAAGGACCCAGGGGGACTGGAGGATTGCGAGCATCAGGCCCTAGAGAGTGTACTGGAAAAATAGAAAGTGGTGGACAGAGCACGAGTCTGGAAAGCAAACGTTCCAGAGGACCTGCAGTCATTAGTAATGTCGGGGTACATTCTGGTGAAGGGAATGAGTTGCGGAGGTAGGATAGAGTCCCTGGAAGAAAGGGAGAGTCTGTGTGTCTAAGGAAATGGCTGGGAATGGTAGGTTCCCAGGAATGAGTGAGCCAGTGTCTTGGGTCCCTATTACTACTATGACAGATCACCACAAACCTAGTAACTACAAACAATATGATTTATTGTCTTACAGTTTCAGAGATTAGGAGTCTTACTGGTCTTTGGTCAGGAGGTCCCAGGGCTGGTTCTTTCTGGAAGCTCAAGGGCAGAACCCAACCTGCTTCTCTCACATCTCGGTCGGACTCGGACCCTCCTTCCTCTCTCCTGTGAGGACTCTGAGACTACATTGGACCCATCCAGATAATCCCTCCTCTCTCAAGATCTTTAACTGAATCCCATTTGCAAAAGTACCTTTTGCCTAGGAGCTTGGATAGCTCAGTGGTTGAGTGTCTGCCTTTGGCTCAGGTTGTGATCCCGTGGTCCTGGGATCGAGTCCCACATCAGGTTCTCTGTGGGAAGCCTGCTTCTTCCTCTGCCTATGTCTCTGTGTCTCTCCTGAATGAATAAATAAAATAGAATAAAAAGTCCCTTTTGCTACTTACATAGTCACCTGTACTGGAGATGAGACACAGACATTATTGGGGGACTGTTACTCAGCCTACCATACCAGCTACATATTTTTTCCTCTTTGAAGACTTCTCTGATTCTGGTCTTTCCGCCCCACCCCAGGTTGGGTTGATAAGAATTCTTGTACCTTCTTAGAACATTCCTGTATCAGAGGATATGCATTCTTCATTGGAGTATTTACTGTGTTAAGTTCTGAGTTAGTTACTGTTAACATAAACAGGACACAGCATCTTGAGAGTCCTCCCTCTAATTGCCAATGTCGGCTTATCCCTCTATCTCCCCAGGTAGATACCGTGGATCACGCCAGGACAGGAACCACTCACACTCATGTCCCTGTGCTTGGCGCCTGCCATGGCACCTGCCATATGATATGTACTCAGTGGATCTTTTCAAATGATTAGATGAGCTCTGGTTACATTTAGTAACAGAAGTGCCTTCTCTAAGTGAACACATGCACATGAAAAAGACACTACTCTCATAACCCTAAGCCAGCTTCCCGACAACGCCTGTGCCTTAACATACACACAGATCATTTTACTAATCTGTATGCTAATCCCTCAGATGTCTGGAACCAACTGCTGGTCTCTTGAACACTGTGTATTTTTACATATCCACCAGCTAACATCGTAACTTAGGAGCTCTTGGACATCAACATTTACTGTGGTTTTGCCAAGCATGCTCTTTTAGGATGTTTAGATTGGGTCATATCTGCAGGGAAGTTGCTGGATTTAAGAAGGAAAAATATCATCTGTCTTCTGTTGAACCACAACAATTGAACACCAGTAAGAATCCATCAGCAGTCAGACGAGAAATGGATCCCTCAAAAAGCAGCCTGGTAAAGTAATAAATGATATTAGACACAAAAATTACCTGCCAACACTTAGGAAATTCATGTCCATTTATAATTGTTACCTCAAAGAACCTGTTGGGAGCAGATTCCAAGGAAGACTTTGGTATCTACAGTTAACGGATAATGGTGAAATTAGATACTGGGACAGAGTCCATTGCAAATCTTTTGTCAATGGAATTATCAAAGCATAAATCATGTTTTAACCAGACATATTGCTTTCTTCAGCTGTGCAGCCTTACAATTGCAGGCGTGTCTTTTGTGCATCACAGAGACCTAGAGACCTGTAGTGTAACGCCATCGGAACAGCTGAGCTGCCATGCAATTGGAAAAGCTCCAGAAGATGGCTATTATCAGAATTATTTAGACCCTATACTGATTTATGAGCCCCAGTCCTGGCCAAATTATTGTCCCTAACTAGCAGTAGGGTTAATTTCCCTCGGAATGGTTAATTTCCATCTCATTTTTTGAAAACGCTCCTCGGGTTTTAAACTAGTATACTAGATATTTCTTCAAATTCCAGGCTGATTTCCTTTCAACAAAATATAGGGTCATAGTTTCTAAATTTAGACTTTATGTAAAGAACAAAGGGACTTCAGGCATTGAAAGAGCACCAGTGACAGTTACTCTGTTTCAGCCTGAAGACAACAACAAAATGCCAAACAACTTAAGGCTGTTGGCAGCATTTATCAATCATTCATCAGCCTTTGATTCCTTAGACAAAAGCCATCCAACAGCCAAGTTCTCCTGAACTAAAAGAGCTAGAAAGCACTTGTGTTTCTGTGGAGCACCAGTCTGCCATCGAAATCAAAATCAGGATAGGTCTAGGCATCCACCCTAGAGAACTGCAAGCACACCTGAACTAAGGGTCACATCCAAGTATGTTCACTAGGATGTTGTAGGGAACAGCAAGAGCAAGAGAAATTAGATTCCATCTACCTTTGGGGAAACGTGGTGGCTGGATGGGGCATGTTCTAATTCTTCAGGAGGGGGGCTGATTATACAAATGTATTTAGTTTTGGGAAATATGATGATCTGTACATTCTGTACATAAGTTACACTTCAATAGAAAGCTTTTTTAAAAAATGATCACAAACCTTTGCCTGGCTCTCAAGGAGTTGCTTGTACATTCCTCTGAACTAGAACTAGGTTTTAACAGGATACTCAGGTGATCCGAATGTACAGTAAAATTTGAGAAGCACTGACCCAGGGCATAAACACACAAGTATAAAAGTACATATGAAAGCATAATAAAGAGAATGATGGAAGGACACACAGGGCAGTGAGGAGGCTGGAAGAGGCAGATCTCACCAGACCAGCCCAGGTGGCCCCTGACTCTGCTACTAGGAATATCCAACTGCCAGAAATATTAGCCCCAGTTTGCTGCCTCTCTTATTTATGGTTTAGCATTTTCGAGCAGTAATTGACCAGAATCAGTGCAAAAGAAGCCCGAATTTCAGGCCAAGAAAGTGCTGCTGTCATCCTGCAGTTGTTGAACAAGATAAATGGTCTCTATAGCTGAGGACGAAGAAAAGTAGGGCAAGCACGAGGAGAACCCGATAGGGAAGTGCATCGCAAATAATTAGTGGCTAATTTTAGCTCATCAGCTTACCTATTTTTTCATTATTCAGTAAAGCTAAGTTCCAGAGTCGTAAAATCTGACCCCACAGAAGAGTCAAAAATCACACAGAAGATCTTGCGATGCTGTCTCGTGTGACGGACACCGAAGGCAGGGCCCCAGGGGCGCCTCCCGTGGGAAGAGCTACCATTATCCTCCTCCTTCCCTGTGTCACATCTACCAGAAGCAAGACTATCCTTCTCTAGGACATTTGTTCATTTTATTTTTTTAAACTTATTTTTAAAGATTTTATTTATTTATTCATGAGAAACTAACAGAGAGAGAGAGGCAGAGACACAGGCAGAGGGAGAAGCAGGCTCCCTCCTTGAGTCCAATTCAGGACTCAATCCCAGGACCCCGGGATCACGCCCTGAGCCGATGACAGATGCCCAACCACTGAGACACCCCAGCACCCCTAGGATGTTTGTTCTTTTTAAAGTGAGATCGTAACAAATGAACTCCAACTACTCATAGTGCTCAAAGCCATGAAGAGATGACTTCTTGTCTCGGCAAGGTACTCTCCCTTTCAATTACCCTCGATCACAGTGAATTGTTTTACTAATGAAACTACATCACTAACTCATTCAGTTCACAGTCTGACGTGGGAGCACTTTCTCCTGCATTCGTGACTCTGGTTTCATGCCCCCTTGAGTGGATATTCCTGACTCCTAAAGATGTTAACATGCATTTGTCTCTGCTGTGATTAGGAGCAAATTTTGGTTTCCATAGACAGAATTTTTGATGTTTCAAAGGCATGCCGCTGTCTGTTCCTAATATCCAAGTTGATTGCATCCCCTCCCTGCAGATGGGGGCCCTCTCCTAATTTAGTGAATACTTTCAATATCTTTGTCCCAATTACTGATAAAGAACTAACCCCCAAGGATGTCCTTGAGTTGATAAGGAGTCACTGATAATCATTGTTTAGGAATTTTCAATGGGCCAACATAGAGTTACTGGCATCTCGGCTTCTGGTTTAGGGCATCACGTGACATAGAATCTAGAATCGATGGCTTTATTTACATCCACAGGGGCCACCTCCCCATCCCCCACCCTCTGCTACCCACCACCAGCCGCCATATATCCTGCCCCTTTAGCCCAAGAGGAAATAACTTTGGTCTGGCATAATCCTCTTCTTACCAGCCCAAGCCTTGGCATTAAAAAATGTAAGGAAATAAAGCCATTTTTCCCTGCGTCATAGCCAAGGCTCTCTGCAGCAGAGCCAGTGTGCTTTCTGAGCAACGTTCAATAAAGGGAACAGAAAACAAGCCAGATCACCCGATGCCCAGAAACACACGCAGGGTGAGATATTTATTAGTAAAAAGTGGCAGGAATGATTCAAGATCTGAGGTCACCAGGATCTGAGAACAACCCATCAGCCACCGTGGATAGAGCCTGACCTTCTTCCACTCCCACTCAGCCCTCCGCTGGCTCTGAACAGGCTAGAGTATCAGCCAAGGGAAGCTCTCAATTTTTATCTGAAACAGAAATGCAGACAATCATCAAGTGCAGACAACGACTCACTCTGTAACAAGAATACATACGTTGGTCTGTGTTAAATTAGACCTCAGCCATGCACAGGCAGGCCCTGTCGAGGCTCGATAATTCTACTCTGCTTTAACTTGTCCTGATAATTTACTTTTGGGATAAAATCCCTGCCATTATCGTGGGACTCCCTGGGGCATGATTTTCATTCACTGGAACCACCTCCTTTGCAAGAAATAAACTTCATTTTTCCTTCACCGCTTCTGACTTGACCATAACATAGGCAGACAGTTCCGGGTCACATACCAGTTCCTTGGGTTCCTTATCAGTGTCCGAATCACTGTTTCAATTGTAAGCAGTAGACGGACCTTCAGAAACTCTGTGTATGTGTGTGTGTATAAATTCTTTTTTTTAAAAGATTTTATTTATTCATGCCAGACAGAGAGAGAGGCAGAGACATAGGCAGAGGGAGAAGCAGGCTCCCCACGGGGAACCTGATGTGGGACTCAAGCCCAGGACCCCAGGATCATGACCTGAGCCAAAGGCAAACGCTCAACCACTGAGCCACCCAGGCGCCCCTATAGATTCTTAATGTAAGTGGCAAAAAGAAAGAGACTTCAAAGTTCAGCATTAGAACATAAATAAAGCAGGGAATTAATTTCAGGGTTAGAAATTCTTTTCTTGTGGAAACCAATGACTTGAAATTGCTGTGTTAACTGTAGGGGACAGCAGGCACTTGTCCTCCTCATGGCTGACGGAGCTGCAGAGTGGCCAAGGCTCTGTGCTGCCTGGTTACAGCTGTGACAGTGCCCACGGGCTCCAGTGCAGTGCTTCTAGAACAATGCCAGAGGTCCCAACCCTTCATCACTTCTTTCCCAACGACTAGACAAACGCCTGGGAACCAAAAGTCTCTAATCTAGAAGGCCACCCAACTCCCAGACCCAGCTCCTTCCCCCTTATTCCTACTTTCTCTAGGCCTCAATCCCATTGGGGTTAGAGGCCCAGTGTTCTCCCTGCTCGGTCTAACCCTCGATTTGCCTCTATGTCCTAATCTGTACCTTCTTGACCCTATCTTCTCTAGAACGCATCTCCCCAAAATAGAATTCATGACACAGAATCACACTTCTTTTTTAAAAAATGTAGGCTCCTTGCCCAGCATAGACCCCAAAGTGGGGCCTGAACTCAAGACCCTGTGATCAAGACCCGAGCTGAGATCAAGAGTCGAATGCCTAACCCACTGACTGAGACACCCAGGTGCCCCACAGGATCTCACTTTTTAACCATCTTAGCTGGTAGGGGATCTAAATCACTTTTGACTTCCACAGCTAATCATTGATTGCCCCTGATCAAAGGGGATTTGTAGCACCACAACAAGACGCCTAAATCCTGCTGTGCTGTGATGTGTTTATTCTTGCATCATCATTCATTCACACATACATATGCCCGTGTATTTAACCACGTATTTTAAAAGTATCTTGGAGCACCTGGGTGGCTCAGTGGTTAAGTATCTGCCTTCGGCTCAGGTCATGATCCCGGGGTCCTGGGATCAAGTCCTGCATCAGGCTCCTGGCAGGGAGCCTACTTCTCCCTAGCACTATGTCTCTGCCTCTCTCTCTGTGTGTTTCATGAATAAATAAATAAAATCTTTAAAAAAAAAAAAAAGATTACCCAGGTAATCTGTTAGGGGTACCCAGGTGGCTCCGTGGGTGAAGCATCTGCCTTCAGCTCAGGTCATGATCTCCGGGTCCTGGGGTGGAGCCCTGTGTTAGGCTTCCTGCTCAGGGGGAGTCTGCTTCTCCCTCTCCCTCTGCCTTCTTATGCTCTCTCTCCCTCTCTCGCATAAATAAATAAAACCTTAACAAATAAATAAATACCTGATTAGGATTTGTTAAACATCTGCCTTGTGCTAAGCAAGGAAGAGATAAATAATTTAATATTGCTAATCCTCAAGAAGCTAACAGTCTAGTAGTAGAGTCAGATAAATAAGGATAATTACAGTTATAAAAGAATAAGAAAATAGCAATATTGAAATGCAAAGGGTATTTTGAGAAGAGGTATCTCATCCAGCATGGAGAGGCTAGGAAAGCCTTTTGGACAAGGCTGGGGTAAGACCCTCTTTATTGCTAGCCGTAAGGCAAAGCTAGAATTAAGCAGCAAGTAAAATCAAATTACATCTCAGAAAATCAAATTATAGGTCCATAAAGGTTCAGCCAACATATGGAAAAAATTTTTATTATGTCCTTGACCGAATGCATCCAATCTTCAGTAGGCAGCGTCTTGCTGTGAGCACAATTAAATGGCATAAAGATGTTGGTTGTTGTAGTCTTTACGTCCTTGGGAAATGTTTTGAGGATTCGAGGTCCATGTTCTCTGCCCCTGGCTCACTATTTTCATAACAGATCTTCAGAGAGATCTATGTGCAGGAGACCTAGCTATTTCTAAAAGATGACCTCCAAAGTCAGAAAAGTTGAACACAGACTCATGGAAGGTTTGCATTGGACTCTGCCAACAGAGTCACATCCAGAATCTTTCATATCTGAAAATGCCCGGAAAAGAGACATTACCTATCCATATGTATACAAGCCACAGTGCTGATCTACTTAGGCCCGCTGCTTCCCACAAATAGAAAGAGAGGGAAAAAACAGCTTCTAGTCAAAATGAGATCAGCTCATCTGACCCACAAAAAAAAAAAAAAAAAAAATCCAATTAATTTACAACAGGACAATTAAGGCAATTCCCATGGAATAAGCTAGCTTGGGCTTTTAACTAATCCTGGGGAAGGCTTAGAGGCCAAGTTGATTTTAGACAATGATCCAAACATTTACATGCTTATTTGGAGTTTGGATCTCTTTGATTCATAAGAAAGGTTCTTGATATTTTCTTGGTGAAAACTTCTGGCATCTTCCTAATTTTTGTCAATGCCAAGCCTCTGAATGGCAGGAAGGTATCTAATTTTTTGTATCCCCAGTGTGTGACTCTTAGAACAATTTTATCAATGTTTATGAGCACATTTAAAATACCAAATTTAGGGGTGCCTCGGTGGCTCAGTGATTAAGCGTCTGGCTTCAGTTCAGGTCAAGATCCCAGGGTCCTGGGATTGAGTCCCACATCAGGCTCCCTCTCCCTCTGCTCTTGGGCTCTCTCACTCTCTCGTTCTCTCTGTCAAATAAACAAATAAAATCCCAGATTTGGAGAGAGGGTAAATGGAGAGGAGGGGAGGACATAATCCAATCTCTGCAGAGAGTGGTGAATCTGGTACCCCTGGACTGACTCCAACCATCTCAACCCAGAACGTCAGGACAAGTCTTAATCCCTGTTCAGAATGTCAATATTTCAAACTACGTGTGTTTGCTGGGTAAGGTCTCTGTTTGTTTGCCTGTGTTGTGCAGTCCTGTTTGTCTGCCCTTTGACGTGTTTGCGCACCCTGACAGGAAGCTCCAACAGAGCGGAAATGATGCCTATTTTAGTGGCTTCATGGCACTCAAGTGGTTACTTAAAGACGCTATTCCAAACAGAGCTTTTGAGAGACCCCGGTGAGTGACACCACTCTGAATGGACTGAAATGCCAAAAGAACAGCTTTGTCTTTGGAGGAAGAATACTGAGTGACATCACTGTGTTTTCAAGGCACAGCACCATCGTTTAGAATACATTGCTCAGTGCTTTGGGAGTCTCTTCCCTTTGCCCCAGTGCCCACTTCTGCCCCAGGGCCATGTTCAGGGTCAGCAGAGGAAGGGGAGGCAGCCATGGAGAACCACTGGGTGGTAGCTTCTTCCTCAAGCCAATCTGTGCTACATACACATAAGTGGTCAGCACATGAATGCGTATTTCTACCCACCACCTCCCACAAAACTCCTAGCAGTGATACTTGCTTGGGTTGGGGCATCAGGGCAATTTCCGGTTTGCTCAGGCTTGCCCTCTCCACGCCCCTCTCACTGTGAACCAGTGCTAGAAAGATGGAATCACAGAGCTGGAGGAGGGGGTTCAGAGAGTTCCTATGCCATCTGCACTTCCCAGGGTCTGTTGCTAGACCGTGGTCCAGTGGGTCCGACGTATGGCCTGGAATTTATTATATATTTAACAAGAACCCCCCCAAGTGAGTCCCAAGATCACTGATGCCTATCCAAACACTTAGTTTTACAGATGATATTGGTGATGAGACCAAACTAAGAACATGGCAATGACTTGGCTAGGGTCATACAGCCCATCTTTCTTTTAGCCTCGACTGGGCCACGAGGAGCTGCTCTTTTCACTTCATCCCAAATGATGCTACAGCAATACTGTAATTAACCAGTCTCCTGGAAACGACGCTTTTTCATACGCGAGTTGGTCACACGGCCTTCAGGAAGCACATGAGGCAGGGCTGACACATGTCATCTGGTGTGGTTTATCCCCACATGATTTGCTGCGTAAGACGAAATACCTCCATGGGTAGCATCTGCTTCCAGGCTGTGCTTAATTAAAGGTAATAAAAACCAATCCCTCAAGTACAGAGGGATTTGTAGGAAGAGAAAGCAGGAAAAGGAGTGAAGAAACAATTTGATGAATGTTAACAACAACAACAACAACAAAAAGTACTTTAACATATTTCAATGTCTGCATTCTAATCCTTATACTAACAAAGTAAACTTTTTTTCCAGTGGGAGAGGTCCTGTAAACTTTCAAAGGCATTGTCTTAGAGCAAAGCCTAAGACACAAATTTGGGAGTCCCCTTTCTTCCTTGCTTCTTTCTTTCTTTCTTCTTTCTTTCTTTCTTTCTTTCTTTCTTTCTTTCTTTCTTTCTTTCTTTCTTTCTTCTTTCCTTCCCTCCCTCTCAAAGATTTTATTTATTTATTTGAGAGAGCAAGAGAGCATGAGCAGGGGGAGGGGCAATGGGAGAGGAAGGAGAAGCAGACTCCCCACTAAGCAGGGAGCCCTATGCAAGTCTCAATCCCAGGACCTTGAGATCATGAGGAGATCGTGAGTGGCCTCTTCCTGCCACTTTAAAGAAGGTGACTGCTCATTTATTATTGAAGAATTCTATAATATAACACAAATTTCAAAGCATGATTTTAAAAAGACCATTGCTAGGGAAGGATACACAGACAGCAGACATGTTCCAAGCTACCCCTTTAATCCTACCAAACAACCAATCAGCCCCATGGTGGCCAGCGTCCTGCTCCCAGCCTCCCCATCTTGAGCATCTCAATACTCCTCTTTCCTGCTGTTCTTACCCTCTCTCTTTTTTTTTAAAGATTTTATTTATTTATTCATGAGAGACACGCAGAGAGAGGCAGAGACATAGGCAGAGGGAGAAGCAGGCTCCCTGTGTGAAGCCTGCTTCCCAGGACCCTGGGATCACAGCCTGAGCCAAAGGCAGATGCTCAACCACTGGGCTACCCAAGTGCCCCTGTTCTCAGCCTCCTTCCTACCAACTTCGGTCTCCTTTCTCTCTTTAGGAATGGCTCCCAACCCTACTTCACAGCCCTTCCTCACTGGCCTCCACCTGCTGAGTCCCTCCCCTGCTCCTTTCACCAACTCCCTTCATCTTCCTGCATCTTCAGTGAGCCTCCTGACTTAGGCCTCTTCTATTTTGACTCAATATATTTCCCTTGGATGATGCACCTGCTTCAAGACTTCAATGTCCACCTATAGACTAAAGATCCCCAAATCTGGAAGCACCTGGGTGGCTCAGTAAGTGAAGTGCCCACCTTCAGCTCAGATCATGATCTCAAGGTCCTGGGATTGAGACTTGCATAGGGCTCTCTGCTTAGTGGGGAGTCTGCTTCTCCTTCTTCCTCTCCCGTTGCCCCTCCCCCTGCTCATGCTCTCTTTCTTGCTCTCTCAAATAAATAAATAAAATCTTTGAGAGGGAAGGAAGGAAGGAAGGAAGGAAAGAAAGAAAGAAAGAAAGAAAGAAAGAAAGAAAGAAAGAAGAAAGAAAGAAAGAAAGAAAGAAAGAAAGAAAGAAAGAAAGAAAGAAAAGAAAGAAAAAAGAAAGGAAGGAAGGAAGGAAGGAAGGAAGGAAGGAAGGAAGGAAGGAAGGAAGAAAGGGGACCCCCAAATTTGTCTTAGGCTTTGCTCTTTCTCCTGAGCTCCAGGCACGTATATCCAACCACCCGAACACTCCATCTGGATGTCTTGCTGGCATAGCATGTTCCACAACAAACATGATATCCTCTGGTCACACCTACCCTTTCGTCTACACTGTGGTGGCAGGAAACTGAGCCTCCAGCCATTCCGTCTCTGAGTTTAGAAACTCCTGTCCTCTGAGCTGCCTCCCTCTTGAGCATCCACTCCATACATTTGGCCAGCCTGTCTCCAGAATATTTCTCCTGCACCCCCAAGCCACCATCCCTGATGTTCCCTCCCTTGTCACCTCTGGCAAGAGCCTCTGGACCAGCTTCCCTACCTCCTGCCTCTCCATCCTACACTGTTGCAGAGTTACCTTCCTTCTGAGAAGCTGATTGTCTCTTTGGTCTGGGTCCCCTTTGCCTTTAAATTAAAGCTGGGATTTTTACACATGATTCCTTCAGCCTAGATTTGTTAATCATTTTGACGAGTCTCTTGACTCTCCCAGTCAATGCATCCTCTTGCCAAATAAATGTACTCTTTCCTGAACACTCCAGGCTCTCTTGGCATTTTGTGCCTTCACATACTCTGCTCTCAGAGCCTGGACAACCCCCTCCCAACCCCCCCTCATTCTTCTTTCATAGTCTAGCAAACTTCCACTTGTCTATCACTTCCTCTGGAGTTTCTCCAATATTTTGAGCAAGGTAACATGTTCTGCTTCCAGAATCCTTTAGCACTTTGTTTGAATTTCAATTTCTATGTTCATGTGTTTGGATTTTTTACTTAACTATGAGTTTAGGTGCCCAAGGGCCGCAGCATGTTTTGTTTGTCTTGGCACCTGAGCACATAGCAGTTGCTCAGTAAATGGTGGGGGAATGTGATACTGAAAACAGGCATGCATTTCTTTTTTTAAAAAATGTTTATTCTATTTATTTATTTATTTATTTATTTTTCAGATTTTATTTATTTATTTGGCAGAGGAAGAGAGAGCACAAGCAGGGGGAGCAGAGACAGAGAAGCAGGCTCCTTGCTCAGCAACTCAGGGCTCAATCCCAGGATCCTGAGATCATTACCTGAGCCAGAGGCAGATGGTTAATGGACAGAGCCACTCATGTGCTCTTATTTATTTGGGGGTGAGGGAGAAAGAAAGTGAGAGAGAGAGTGGCGGTTTGGAGCAGAAAGAGAGGGGGAAATAATCTCAAGCAGACTCTGAGCTAAGCATAGAACTGGACACAGGGCTCAATCCCACAACCCTGAGATCATGATCTGGGCTGAAACCAAGGGTCAGACACTTAACCATCTTGGCCACCCAGACACCCCACCAGGCATGCATTTCTCATTAAAATCATTTAATAGCAACTTTATGAGGTATCATTTGCACCCCACACATACCACCTGAGTAAAGTGTACAAGTTGATGTTTTTAGGAAGTTCACAGGGGTATGCAATCATCACCACAATCTAATTTTAGAAATTGCTGTCCCCTCGGAAAGAAACCCTTAGGTATCCCCTCTCACCTCATTTACTGTTCCCCCAGCCCTAGGTGGCTACTGATTTACTTTCTTTCTATATAGACTTGCCTATCCTGGACATGGAATGACAAAATATATGGTCTTTTGTGGCTGGCTCCATTCACATAACATGCTTTCAAGACTCATCCATGTCATAGTATGTACCAATATGTAGTGAGTATCCTTCCCCTTTTATGTTCAGATAATACTCCATTGTATCTTATCTAAGAAACCACTGGCTAACCTAAGGTTATAAAGATTTACCACTAGGCTTTCTTCTAAAAGTTGTATATCAGATCCATTTTGATATGATCCATTTTGTGAATGGTTTGAGGTAGGGGTCTAACTCATCCTCTTGTATGTGAATATCCAGTTGTCCCTGAACCATTTGTTGAAAAGACTCTTCCCTCCCCCCTTGAATTGTCTTGGCACTCTTGGGAAATCAACTGACCGTAAATGTAAGGGTTTATTTGAGGACTCTCAATTTTATCCATTGAGCTATATGTCTATTCTTATGCTAATACTAATTGAAACATTAATTATGGATCAAAAGGTATTGTCTCTGTCATTAATTAAGCTGGACACAATAAAATATGAGCTCAGAAGAGTCCCTAAAATTGCACTAAGCTCAAGGTCCTGAGAGAAATCTTGCCCTAGAGAAGGCAATGGGCTTCAACTGCTGGAAGTCTCTTCTTGGATACTGTTTACATGAGGGAATCAAGCATAGGTCATCATTCTTTGGAACTGGCTGCATCCCTGCTCAGCAGACTTCATCTTTCTGGGGTCCCACTGAAAACTCTCATTCTTCTTTTGCTTTAAAACAAGCCCCACTAGGTCCTAATCTCACTCTCTCCTTTATGCCAAGGTTCATATTTTGAGTTTCCCCATAGATACAGTCATCAGAAACACATAATTCATTTTTTTCAACGTATATTTACTAAGCAAATTTCTGTGCCAGTTGTGGTTCTTGACTCAGAAAATACACTAATTAACAAAAGAGAAGACTCCTTGCCCTTAAAGAACTTATATTTTGGAGGTACAAGTAAGCAAGAAAACAAGTGATCAAACAAAAGAAGTAACTCCAGATAGTGATAAGTGCTATGAATAAAGTAGAGAGAGAGAACAGGATCACAAGTGAAAGAGGGGTCCTATTTTAGACAGACTGGTAGAAGGGAGCCTCCTCAAGGAGGTGGTATTCTAGCCGAGTCCTAAGCATTGAGAAGGGAACCATGTGAAGATCTAAGAAGGTGAAAAAGGACATCAGCTACCTCCATTTTGACCTCAGTCTGTACCTTCTAATTGATTAAATTCTTCTTTCCAGTTTATCTCTTAACTTAGGCAAAAGATCCTGCAGGCAAAGCAGCTCTCCTTGGGAACCTAAACTACCCCCTCCAGCAATAGTGGCTGCCCTGAGCCAGCAAGACCTCTTGTGACTGACCTCAAGAAAATGACCGACCTGACCTTTGCGGCTCACCTGCGTGGACCCGCTGACCTTTGTCTCACACTTTCCTTATATAAACCTAGAAGTATCTTCAGCACCTTGGAGACAGTCTTTTGAGATACTAATCTGCTATCTTCCCGGTGTGGGCCTCACTGAAATAAATTCCTTTCCCATGTCACCATCACTTGTCTTTCTGCCTTAAAACTTTGTCAGTGGCCAATTGCTGAACCTGTCGTGTCTGGGATCCCAGAGTCAGATGCTCTTGCACTTTTGGACCTATATAACAAGGGAAGTGATTCAGATGGAGGTGACAGCCAGTACAAGGGCTCCAAGGAGGATATGTGGAATGGCAAGAAAGCAGATGTGGCTGGAGTGGAGAAAATGAGAGAGAAAAGGGCAAGAGGCAGAGGTGGAAGAAGCCTAGGGTAACACCATGCAGGGCTTTGTAGATCAGGAATAGGACTTTAGATTTTTATTCTAAATATGAGGGAAAATCCTCAGAGAGTTTTAAGCAAGTTAGTGGTGTGATGTGATTTACACCTTAAAAATACCACTCTGCTAGAAGAAAACAGATGAAAATCTTTGTGACCTTGAGTTAGGTATCAATTTCTGAACTAAAGCACACGAAAGCTTGATCCATAAAAGAAGATATAGACTTCATTAAAATTAAAAATTTCTTCTCTCAGGGTGCATGGGTGGCACAGTCAGTTAAGTGTCATCTGCCTCCAGCTCAGGTCACAGTCTCAGGTCCTGGGATCGAGCCCTGCATCCAGCTCCTTGCTCAGCAGGAAGTGTTTCTCCCTCTTCCTCTGCATCTCTCCCCACTTGTTCTCTCTCTCTCTCTCAAATAAATAAATAAAATCTTAAAAAAAAAAAAAAGGAATTTCTGCCCTCTGAGAAACACTATTTAGAGGATTTAAAGACAGAGCACAACCAGTCCAGTATGTAAGAAGCTTCCATCCTAACTAGTAGAGAGCTGAACAAATTTTAAAAATCAACCACTGTTCTTACATCTGTTAAAAAGAAACAATAGAAACAGACCCAAAATGGAGCCACTGTGCTAAGCCATACCAAGACTTAATACCTATTCTAACTGCAGTGTCAGACTCTCTAAGGAGTGGAATCTCAAACCTGCCTGGAGCTCTCTGGTGTCACTAGTGAGGTCATCTGCATGATGAGACCTCCTGCCTTCCCCTAAGGAAGGTAGTGAGCTTACCTGAAATCATCTGCTCTCAACTTCCTAATCTACCTTCTTCCGCCTGTAAAACCTTCCATGTTGTACAGTTCCTTGAAGTGTCTTTCTACTTGCTGGTGGGATGTCCGATTCATGAGTTGTTGAATAAAGACAGATCTTTAAATTAGTCAGTTAAAATTTGTTTTTGTTTTTGTTTTTGTTTTTTTAGCAGATCCATAAGAGAAGTGAGATCACAGGACAAACCGCTGCCCACAAAACTTGGAGTGACAGATAGGTAAGTGCAAAGAATCCCAACTTATCTGAGCCGAAGCCCATAAACAAGAACCTCCATGGGAACCTGAACTGTAATTGACAAGTCCTGGAGGCTCAATGTGAACAAGTTTGGAGGTAAAAACTTCAGGACAACTAAGTCAGAGGGAGACCACCCCCCCCCCCCCACATACATTTTTGTGAGTTTTGCCTCCAGGAGCTCAAACAGGTGAGGATCAGAAGGAAAAAGCTCTGTGTGCTTCTGGACAGAGGAGCGGGGAAAGGAACCATTTTTAAGAACACCAGAGGATTCCATTCTTCTTCACACAGGCCATCCTCAGCGAAACTATTCAAGTAGAGTATACTTTGCTGGGGTTTTATCAGAGCCCAACTGACCTGGGGCAGGGGAAATACCCACCTCTAGCCCACTCTAGCCATCCTGTCCCTTCTAAGTGGGGGACAAGACTGACAAGCACTTGTGAAATTCACAGTGCAGAGGCACAGGCTCACTAAAAGCCTGAGATCTAATCCCAGAACTATAGAATGCTTCACTCCACGCCCACCACCCCCCGCCACCACTTTACCACCATGTCACTAAAAGCCTTTTTATACCACTTCCTTTTACCAAGTACATCAGGTCCACCTATCAAGAAAAAATTATAAGGCATAGTATAAAGCAGAAAACATAGTTGGAAGAGTCAGAGCAAGCATCAGAACTAGGCTCAGATATGGCAGGGATGTTGGAATTATCCAATTGGGATTTAAAGCAAGTAGGATTAAACACACTAGGGATCTATTAGATGAAGTAGACAATATGCAAAGACAGCTGTGCAAAGAAAGCAGAGAGATGTAAATTCTAAGACAGGACCAAAAAGGAAATGCTAGAAATTAAAGTAAACCAGAGTAGCAGAAACATGAATGCCTTTGATAGACTTATTAGTAGACTGGACACAATTGAGGAAGGCCTCTCTGATCTTGAGGATCTCTCAGTAGAAAGCAGTTTTTAGAGGGAACTTTGTATCATTGCATGCGTATATTAGAAAAGGAGAAGTATCTAAAATCACAATCTAAGCTTCCACCCTTAGAAGCTAGAAAAAGAAGAGCAAATTAAATCTAATGTAAGAAGATCTCATAAAAAGATAATGATGGAATACTACGAACAACTCTATGCCTACAAATTTTATAATCTAGATGAAATGGGCCAATTCCCTGAAAGGTGCAATCTGCCAAAACTCACACAAGAAGAAACAAACATCTGAATAGACCTGTATCTTTTAAAGAATTAGAATCAATAATTAATCTTTCTAAAATAGAAAGCACCAGGGTCAGATGGATTCACTGGTGAATTCTACCAAACATTTAAGGAAGAAATTGTCCTAATTCTCTATAATCTCTTTCAAAAGGTATAAGCAAGGGAATACTTCTTAACTCATTTTCTGAGGCTAATATTTTTAAAATACCAAAACCAGACAAAGACATTGCAACAAAAGAAAACTACAGACCAATAAGTCTCATGAATATAAATCTAAAAATCCTCAACAAAATTTTAGCAAATAGAATCCAACAATGCATAAAAAGCATCATACACCATGATCAAGTGAAATTTATCCTAGGGATGAAAAATTGGTTCGACATTTGAGAATCAATTAATGTAATCCACCATATCAATAGGCTAAAGAAGAAAATTTCCATGGTTATATCAATAAATACACAAAAAATATTTGATAAAATCCAACACCCATTCACAATAAACTCAGTAAGTTAGGAGCAGATGAGGAATACCTACAAATAACCAACAGTTAACACTATTCTAAGAATAGGGTGAAAATCTCAAAGCTTTTCTATTAAGATTAAGAGCCAGGCAAAAATATCCCCTCTCACTATTCCTTTTCAACTTCAAACTAGAAGTCCTAGCTATTGTATTAAGATAAGAAAAGGAAATAAAATGTGAACCCATTGGAAAGGAAGACATAAAACTATTTTTGTTTGCAAGTGACATGATTGTCTAAAAAGACATCAACCCAAAGAATCAACCAAAAAACTGGAATTAGGGGCACCTGGGTGGCTCAATTGTTGAGTATCTGCCTTCAGCTCAGATCGTGATCCCAGGGTCCTGGGATTGAGTCCTGCATTGGGCTCCCAGCAGGGAGCCTGCTTCTCCCTCTACCTATGTTTCTGCCTCTCTCTCTGTGTCTCTCATGAATAAATTAATAAAATCTTTTTTAAAACACCCACTGAAACTAATAAGTGACTATAGCAAATTTGCAGGATATAAAGTTAGTATACAAAAGTTGGTCACTTTCCTGTACACCAGCCATAACCAAATGGAATTCAAAATTAAAAACACAATGCCCTTTACTTTAGCACCCCAACAAAAAAAATCGTTTGGTATATATCTAACAAAATATGAACAAGATCTATATATAAGGAAAACTACAAAATTTCAATGAAAGATATCAAAGAACTGGGATCCCTGGGTGGTGCAGCGGTTTGGCGCCTGCCTTTGGCCCAGGGCGCGATCCTGGAGACCTGGGATCGAATCCCACGTCGGGCTCCCGGTGCATGGAGCCTGCTTCTCCCTCTGCCTGTGTCTCTGCCTCTCTCTCTCTCTCTGTGTGACTATCATAAATAAATAAAAATTTAAAAAAAAAAAGATATCAAAGAACTAAATAAGTGGAAAGATATTCCATGTTCATGGATTGGAAAACTCAAGGTACCAGTTCTTCCAAACTTGCTCTTTAAATTCAATATAATCCCACAAAAATCTGAGTTAGCTTTTTTGTGGCTATCAACAGACCCTAAAGTTTAGATGGATGGCCAAATAACAGAATGACTAACACCATATTGAAGGAGAACAAAGTTCCAGGACAGATACTACCCAACTTCAACACTTACTAAAGAGCTTCAATAATCCAGACAGTGTGGTATTGATTAGAAAATAGACAAATAGATCCATAGAACAGAAGGCCCAGAAATAGATCCACATACATACATCTATATCAATATATCTATGTAGGTATATAGATATAGATATATATAGTCAACTTACCTTTGATAAATGGCCAAGCAAAATGCAATGGAGAATAGTCTTTCTAGCAAATGGTACTGAAACAGCTATATATCCACATGCAAAATAATGAATCTAGACACAGACCTCACACTCTTCACAAAAATTAACTCAAAATGGGTCACAGACCTAAAACTAAAACACAAAACTATAAAATTCCTAGAAGATAATATGCAGGAGAAAACCTAGATGACCTTGGGTGTGGTAATGACTCTTTATATATAGGACCAAAGAATTAATAAGCTGTACTTTATCAAAATTAAAAACTTCTGCTATGTGCAACCAATCGGCCTTGCTTTGGTCATATGGGAACCCCTGGCCACTGTGGAGGGACAGAACCTTGACTGGCAGCCCTGCCAACCTGCAAACCTTGTTAAAGAACAACGAAAGTGCTGTTAGAAACTTATAGCAAGTTTAATTGCCAAAATTGGAAGCAACAAAGATGTCCTTCAGTGGGTGAATGGATAAATAAACTGTGGTCTATCCAGACAATGGGCTATTATTTAGTGCTAAAAATAAATGAAGCCATGAAAAGACATGGAGGAACATGAAATGCACGTTACTAAGTGAAAGAAGCCAACCTGAAAAGGCTACTTGCACTATGATTCCAACTAGGTGACATTCTAGAAAAGGCAAAGCTATGAAGACAGTGGAAGATCAGTGGCAGCCAGGCCTGGGGGAGGGGCACAGAGGGCTTCGAGGGCAGGAAGACTAGTCCGTGTGATAATATCATGGTAGATACATGTCATTACATATTTGTCAAAATCCACGAAATGTACACCACCAGGAGTGAACCCTAATGTAAACTGTGGACCTGGGGTGATAATGATGTGCCTGTGTAGGTTTGTCACTTGTAATAAGTGTCCCAGTCTGGTGGGAGCAGTTGACGGTGGGGGAGGCTGTGTGTGTGGGTGCAGGGGGCATATGGGGAATCTGTATACCTTCTGCTTGATTTTTCTAGGGTATAAACTGGGAGAAAATATTTGCAAAGCACATATCCAAAAAAAAAGACTTATCCATACTATTAACAAAACCTTCTAAACTCAATAGTCAGAAAACAAACAATCCAGGTGGAAAACAGCAAAGGCCTTGGCTTATTCCCTAAAGCAGGTATATGAATGGCAAATAAACACACAAAAAGATGTTTGACGTCATTAGCCACTAAGGAAATGCAAGTTAAAACCACAACAGATATCATTACACACTATATTTTCATTTGAAAAATAAAAGAAACTGGATCCCTTACACACTGCTGGTGGGAATGTAAAATGGTACAGCCACTCTGGAAAGCAGTTTGGCAGTTTCTTATAAAGTTAAAAATATACTCACCATATAACTTCACAGTGCCACTCCTATTTACCCAAAGAGAAATGAAAATTTATGTTCACTCTAAAGTCTATAAGTGAATGTTCCTAACAGTTCCATTTATTATCATCAAAAACTGCAAACAACAAACAACTTAAATGTCCTTCAGATAGACCAGCTGTGGTGCCACGGGAGACTACATCACGGGGATTCCGTACTATGGAATACTACTCAGCAATGAGAGGGAATGAAACACACTCCAACATGAACAAATCGCAAATACATTGGGATGAGTGGAGGAACCAGAAAGAAGACAAAACTATATGATTTTCTTTTTACATAACATTCTGGAAAAGGCGGAACCAGAACAGCGGTTGGATCTGCTATTTCCAGGGGCTGGAGACAGGAGGCAGGACCAACTACTACAAAGCATGGGGGCATATTTTAGGATAATGGAACAATTCTCTGTCTTACCTGTGCTAGTGTTTGCAGACTATGTACATTTGTCAAAACCCTCAGAACAACCGACTGGGTGAGCAAGGATTGTTGTTAACTGAAATGGGGCTGACAAAGTGGGGGGTAGTAGCAAGCTTCAGGGGTGTAGAATTGACAGTACTTTTTCAGACATGTTACTTTTTTTGTTTGTTTTGTTTTATTTATTTGTTTGTTTATTTTTAAAGATTTTATTTATTTGACAGAGAGAGCATGAGCACGGGGAGTGGCAGGCAGAGGGAGAGGGAGAAGCAGATTCCCTGCTGAGCAGGGAGCCTGATGCAGGACTCGATCCCAGGACCCTGGGATCATGACCGGAGACAAATGCAGATGCTTACCTGGCTGAGCCACCCAGGCACCCAGACATATTATGTTTTAAATCATCGGTCAAGTAGAAATGATATGTATGACCCTAGGATTCAGGAGAGAAGTCAGAAATGCTAGTCTAATTTGGGACTCATGAGCATTTTCATGGTGCTTTTATACCATCAACACACCACCAACAATCACCAGATGGATGTCACCTTCGTTATTTCTACACTGGGCAGTGTAGGTATAGGACTACCAGGTGCATTTTCTTCATTAGCCCTGATAGAAATGGGGATGAGACAGAAATCATTTCCTCTATGTGATTACTAACTAAATCTAGATGTATCTGGTCAAAAATCTGTAAACAGAACCTTTACCTTTGACCCACTTATTTTGTGAACATCAAGGTGAAGCTCAAACCAAGGCCCGGGCCTTGAAAATTTGAACCACCATGAGCTATAAATGACTGCCAGATTTGATTGGTCCTATAAAAGTGATTTATTGTACACATGCATGTGTGCATATGATTCGTAAGTATTCTCAGCAAATTGAAAACATATTTGAAACTTATAGAAATTTGCAGAAGTAAAAATGAGCGATAGATAGTAAGGGGGAAGATCACACTAAATTTGTGGCTTCCTGAACATTAAAAAAAAAAAATTGCTTAAACAAACTCATCCTATGTAAATAAAAAGTTAAAAGCAAAAGTCAGATCTAATTTACTCTGTTTGCACTTCCGTAGTCAGAAGGCTTTTCATTTTTTGTTTTGTCTTGGAATCAGTTCCCTTATATAACACATGTCAAAATAGCTGGAAAAATGTGATGAACCGGTGCCAGCTGACATTCTTGTCCCACAAGGACAACTCCCTTCTGGCTCCTTATTTTCTTTTCATATTTTGGGCACTGTGAGCTAGTGGTTGGAGCACAGGCAGGCAGGCCGCGTGGCTCAGCGGGAGCGAGAACTCAAGGCTTGGGCCTTCCCAGCTGACGGCGGTCTCGCCCAGGGTGTGGTCAGCAGGAGTCTTGCCAGTTCAATCCCTCCAGGAGCCCAGTTTTGTTAAAGTGTAATTTGGGTGCTTAAGGATGTGGGAAAGATGAACCAAAGTATTTTCAGAGACGTAGGGCCTTTCCCTCAATTTCCTCATCACCAAAGAAGGAAAACATTGTCTATACTCAAGAGCTGACCTTCCAGGGGAGATTCTAGAGAGATAGGCAGCCACATGCTAATCCTGGTCCCACCAAATGTGTCATCTGGAGCATCTAGCAACCCCTCAATTTCTCAGTAAGTTCTCTAAAATGAAGCTCATACCTGTGGTTAGAAAGTTCCTTTGATGGAAAATTCTATTAGAAAGGAATACATTCAGGGCCCCAAGGGTGGTTCAGTGGTTGAGCGTCTGCCTTTGGCTCAGGGTGTGATCCTGGGGTCCTGGGATCAAGTCTCATATCAGCCTGCTTCTCCCTCTGCCTATGTCGCTGTGTCTCTCATGAATAAATCAATAAAATCTTTTAAAAAGAGAGAGAAAGGAATACATTCAAGATGGATAACGGTTTTTGTGAATACATTCAAGATGGATAACGATTTTTGTCACATAGGAACTCAGAGAAACGTGTGTTTTTTTTAGTTTCTATTTAGATTTCAATTAGTTAATATACCGTGTACTATCAGTATCAGGTGTACAGTATAGTGATTCAACTGTTCCAAACATCACCTGGTGCTCATCAGGACAGGTGCACTCCTTCATCCCCATCACCCATTTCACCCACTCTCCATCCACCCGAAAAAGGTTTTGGATTGAGTTCCTTAGATGACTGGAAAAATTATTCCAAAGGATGCTTGCAAAAAAAAATTACAGGAAATAAAAAATAAATTCTTTCTTAAGATTTATTTATTTTAGAGGGGCAGAGAGAGAGGGGGCATGCAAGCAGGGGGAGGAATAGGGGCAGAGGGAGAGAGAAAGTATCCTCAAGTGGACTCCCTGCTGAGTGTGGAGCCTGACAAAGGGTTCTATCCTATCCATATCCCTGTGAGCTGCATCTCTGAAGCTGCATTAGTAGACTGGTCTGAACTGGGGTCCAGGGAGCCAAGGGCAGAGTGAAGGCAATAAAAAACCTAGTAGACAGGGAGGAGAAAGCAATTGGGTGTAGAGGAGAGAAGAGATATGGAGACAGAGGGAAGGCAAGCCTGGTCTCAACATGATTTTCTCAACCCAAACCCAATGCTGAGAAATGCAGCCAACAAACAAAACAAGAACATGAATTGACTCTCATTGAACTAATTTTATAGAACCACTGGGGAAAAGGTCTAATGTGTTTAGAATGTTCAGAGATACTGTGAAGGAATAGCTTCCATTTTTTAAAAGATTTTATATATTTGAAAAAAAAAGATTTTATATATTTGAAAAAGAGAGAGAGCATAAAGGGAGAGGGAGAAGAAAACTCCCCACTGAGTAGAGAACCCCATGCCAGGACTCGATCCCAGGACATGAGATCATGACCTGAGCCAAAGGCAGTTGCTTAACCACCTGAGCCACCAGGATCCAGAATAATTTCCATTTTATTTTATTTTTAATATTTTTTAAAATATTTTATTTATTTATTGATGAGAGACAGAGAGAGAGAGGCAGAGATATAGGCAAAAGGAGAAGCAGGCTCCATGCAGGGAGCCCGACGTGGGACTCGATCCCAGGACTCCAGGATCAGGTGCTAAGCCAACGGCATACACTTAACTCCTGAGCCACCCAGGCATCCTAGAATAGTTTCTACTTTTTTATTATTATTATTTATTAAAGACACACAGAGAGAGAGAGAGAGAGAGAGAGAGGCAGAGACACAGGAGGAGGGAGAAGCAGGCTCCATGCGGGGAGCCCGACATGTGGGACTCGATCCTGGGACTCCAGGATCGCGCCCTGGGCCAAAGGCAGGCGCTAAACCGCTGAGCCACCCAGGGATCCCCTAGTTTCTATTTTAAAAAGAGCAAGAAAAAAATGTAAAAAAAAAGAGCAAGACATGATGAGAAAAACTACAGCATAAATGGAGTACCGAATGCATGGGTACTGAAAAGCACAACTTAGAAACGTTGGAAATGAAAAATGGAGCAATCAAAATAAAAATCCAATGGGTTAGCTAGGTTCTAAACAGGAAGGAGTTCAAGAGAAAATTAGTGAGTGGAGAGGGTGTTGAGTATCTCCTCCAGAAAACAGGACAGAAACAGGGGATGACAATGTGGGGAGCAGAGAAGAGAGAGGATAAGTGGATGGGCCCTGCCAGCGTCCACGAAGGGGAGAGTGAGCATGGTGGTGGAAAGCACCTCCCAAGAGGCACTAGCTCAGGATTTTCAACATTTAGCCATCTGTGGTCTGAGGGGGGAAGGTCTCAGGGAGTGCCAGGAGGGATATACATGAATCCTCACATTTCAGTGAAATTGTGTGACATTAAAGACACATAGAAAACTTCAAAGCCATGCAAGAAAAAAAAAAAGACACATTGCTCTCCTAGGAATGAGAGTGAGACCAAAAGCTAACTTCTCATGGGCAGAAAACTAGGAAGCAATGTCTGTGATGCTGAGAGAAGTGGCTGAGAACCGAAAATCTCGTACCTCTTTAAATCATTATTCGACAGTGAGAGGCAGTTAAAGACATTTTCAAAAATACAGTGATTGAGGTATTTCAACTCCCAGGCCCTCATAAGAATAGCTAGAAGGGATATGTTTTGGCAAAAGAAAGAAAGAAAGAAAGAAAGAAAGAAAGAAAGAAAGAAAGAAAGAAAGAAAGAAAGAAAGAAAGAAAGAAAGAAAGGTTGGAAATGACAACACAGAAATCAATAAACTAGAGATCCCTGGGTGGCGCAGCGGTTTAGCCCCTGCCTTTGGCCCAGGGTGTGATCCTGGAGACCCGGGATCGAATCCCACGTCGGGCTCCCGGTGCGTGGAGCCTGCTTCTCCCTCTGCCTGTGTCTCTGCCTGTCTCTCTCACTGTGTGCCTATCATAAATAAATAAAAATTTTTTTAAAAAATCAATAAGCTAGTTAGTAAATTCAATTTTCTCACAAACCCCACTATTTTTTGCATTCATTAAAAAAGATGAACTCTAAGGGCGCCTGGCTGGTTCAGTCAGTAGAGCATGCAACTCTTGACCTCCAGATTGTGAGCTCCAGCCCTACACTGGGTGCAGAGATTACTTAAAAAATAAAAACTTAAAAAAAAAAAGGAGGGGTGCCTGGGTGGCTCAGTCAGTTGAGTGTCTGATCTTGATCTTGGCTCAGGTCATGATGTCAGGGGTCTTGGGATCGAGCCCCATGTTGGGCTCCCTGCTCAGCGGGGAGTCTGTGTCTCCCTCTCCCTCTACCTCTCCTTCTCCCTCCTCTCCCTTGTGTTCTCTCTTTCTCTCTCTCAAATGATTAAATAAAATCTTTAAGAAAAAAGAAAGAAAGAAAAATCATAGAGTAAGAAACAGAAACAAAGAGAAGGAAGGTGTGTTAGTTTCCTAGGGCCACCATAGCAAAGGACAACCAACTGGGTGGCCTAGACAACAGAAATGTATTGTCTCACAATTCTGAAGGCCAGAAGGAGAGACCCAGGTGGTGGCAGGGCCTTGCCCCCTCTGAAGGTGAGGTGGAAGGAATGATTCCAGGCTCCCTGCTAGCTCTGGTTGCTCCAGGCGTTCTTTGCCTTGTAGATACATCACTCCAAACCTCTTCACCTGGCATTCTCCCTATGGGTCTTTACAACATCTTCCTTGTGTCCAAATTTCCCTCCTCTTACAAGGACACCAGTCATGTTGGATTAGTGGCCCATCCTACACCAGTTTGACCTCGTGGCATCTTAGCTAATTACATCTGCAATGACTCTTATTTCCAAATAAAGTCACATTAGGAGGTACAGGGAGTTAGTGTCAATATTTTGGGGGAGAAGGGGGTACAATTTGACTCATCACAGAAAACATTGACAAAAATAAGAGCAGAAAAGGCTGAAATAGAAAATAAGTTATTAGAGGAAATAAATACAGCCAAAAGTTAGTGTTAGAAAAAAACCTAGCATGAACACGCAGTCTTTAACAAGACTGATCAAACAAAAAGGCACAAATACACAATATTAGGACTGATGAATTTCTACAGCCACAATGCAGAGCAGGTTTACAAAATCACAAGTCACTGAAAAAGAATACTGTGAGTAACTTCATGCCAACCAATTTGAAAACTTATATAAACATGGATAATTTTCTTTCAGATATACATTAGTAATCTGATGAATAAACCGGAGCCCCCATTTGAAGCTCAAGTTCCTATAGCAGTCTTTCACTTTGAATTGATCCTGATTAGATGTTAATTCTAGTCTTCCAGGATCCCTGGGTGACGCAGCGGTTTGGCGCCTGCCTTTGGCCCAGGGCGCGATCCTGGAGACCCGGGGTCGAATCCCACGTCAGGCTCCTGGTGCATGGAACCTGCTTCTCCCTCTGCCTGTGTCTCTGCCTCTCTCTCTCTCTGTGTGACTATCATAAATAAATAAAAAAATTAAAAAAAAAATTCTAGTCTTCCAGAGTTCATGTTTCAGAAAAAAGAAAAGTTAAAAAGAAAGTGCCATTAAATCATGGATTTTGTCAAATGAAAGCCAGCTCCACTCACTTCACCTAGCACTCATCGTACCTGGTTGATTTCACATAGTAATGACAGTGGTCTTGTTAGCAACAGGTCAGCAAAGGAAAAGTGACATTGGTCCGGATGTAAGGGCTTCTGCACAAATACGGGTATGGAGTCCCCCCACAGACTTCACACACAGTTCACAGTCACATTTATGTTTAAAGCAAATTCTATAAATCTTGAACAGGGTAGTGTTTCAATCAGTTTTAAAGACTTAGATGGGTAGATGACCATGTAATATCCTTATTTATAATAGCTAAGTCTCTTCCCTTGACTTATATTGGAAACTATTTTCAGGTTTTTATTTTTGTTTTATTTTTTACTATTTATATGTTTGTTTGTTTGTTTGTTTGTTTGTTTGTTTATTGAGAGAGAGAGCATGAGAGTGGGGAGTGGACAGAGGGAGAGGCAGAGAGAGAAACTTAAGCAGGCTCCACACCCAGCATGGACCCTGGCTAAAGGCTCCATCTCATGACCCTGAGATCATGACCTGAGCTGAAAACAAGAGTCAGATGCTCAACTGACGGAGGCACCCAGGCACCCCTATTTTCAGGTTTTTAGATGAAGAGCAAGGGATGGAGAAATGTGCTCTTAGCCAGTGGGGCTATGGAGACAGAAAAACAATTTCTAGGAACCTTTCATTTGAACCATTAAATAAATATTTAGTGTCCTTGTACATATACAGCATGTACTTTTACCTACTCTAATCTTTCTGTGGGGATATAAAAATATATGTATAAGAAAACAATAATGGTGCTACTGACAGATGCTTTGGTACAGCTGCAAATGGACATGTTTGTCTCTATATTCATATTCACTGTTGAGATAGAGACCTGCAAACCTGCTGAGCTGGTATTCCACTTACGTTCTATACTCTGCTTCCTAACAAGGGACTCCACATTCCTCAAACGATCTACACTTTAACTACTGTGTTCTTTGTTTTACTCTTTTCATGTCAGCTTTAGCCCTCAACAGCTGGTTTAATAGTGATTTCTCATCTTTGGACTCTGACTCAGTTTTCTCCCTCCTCAGAAATGTCCTGCAATTTTATTTATTGTTTCCTGAAGTGCGGCTCTCATTCATATTTTCCACAAATGACAGCCTTTCCCCAAGGGGACCAAATTAGTAGAATCATTCTCCAGCTCCAATAAAAAGCCACAGTCAAATGCAAATACAATTGCTCCCATTTTTTCTGCTTTGCTTCTCATATATGATCGAAAGTATCAAAACATTACCAAATGAAACCACAAAAGACTCTGAATAGCCAAAGCAGTCTTGAGGAGGAACCAAGTGGAGGCATCCCACTTTCTGATTTCAAACCATACTACAAAGCTGTGATAATCAAAACAGTATGGGAGAAAGATAGACACAGACCAATGGAACAGGATCAAAAGCCCAGAAATAGATCCACACATATCTAGTCAAGTAATATTGAACAAGGCAGCCTAGTATACTCAGTGGGGAGAGGATAGTCTTTTCAATAAATGGTGTTGGAAAACTGAATTAACACATGTAGAAGAATGAAATTGGACTTCACACCACTCCTCAAAATTAAGACTTAAACATAAGGCCTGAAATCATAAAACTCTTAGAGGAAAACATGGGGGGACTTCTCTTGGACATTCTTCTTGGCAATTTTGTGGATATGACACCCAAAACACAAAGGACAAAATCAATAAGTGAGACTAGAACAAAAGAAAAAGCTTCTGCACAGCCAAGGAAATAGGCAACAAAATGGAAAGGCAATCTATGGGACGGGAGGAAATTTTTGCAAATTTTATATCTTTTAAGGGGTTCATATCCAATATTTATAAACAACTCACACAACTCAATAGCAAACAAACAATAAAAAAAACCCAACCAATACAATAAAAAAAACAAGCAGAGGAACTGAATAGATGTTGTCCCAAAGAAGACATGCAGATGGCCAGCAGGCACACGAAACGGTGTTTGACATTGCTCATCATCAGGGAAATGCAAACCGAAACCCCAGTGAGATGTCATCTCACACCTGTTGAGATGGCTATCATCAAAGAGACAAGAGACAAGAGTTGGCGAGAATGTGGAGGAAAGGAATCCTTGTGCATCATTGGTGGGAATGTGAACTGGTACAGCCTCCATGGGCAAAGATAGGGCAAAGATACAGTCTCCATGCTCCTCAGTGAACTTCAAAGAAGTTAACATCTTCTAGAGCAACTAACTAACATTAAAACTGGTTCAGGAGGGACGTCTGGGTGGCTCAGTGGTTGAAAGTCTGTCTTTGGCTCAGGGCGTGATCCTGGGGTCCTGGGGTCGAGTCCCACATTCGGATCCCCATGGGGAGCCTGCTTCTCCCTCTGCCTATGTCTCTGCCTCTCTCTCCACATCTCTCATGAATAAAATCTTAAAAAAAAAAAAAAAAGGAAAGGAAATCAGAATCTTAAGAGAGATCTGTCTGCCTGTGCTTAGTGCAGCACTATTCACAATAACGAGGTATGGAAACAACCTCATTGTTCATTAACAGATGAATGGATACAGAAGATGTGATATATGTCTACATATAAATACTCTTTAGCCATGGGAAAGAAGGAAATCATGCCATCTGCAACAACATTGGTGGACCCTGAAGGTATTATGCTAAGAGAAAGAAGTCAGACACAGAAAGACAAATATTGCCTCTCACTTATATGTGGAATCTAAAAATGCCAAATTCACAGAAGCAGAGTAGAATGGTGGTTAACACGAGCATTGGGGAATGGGGAGATAGGGAGACGGTGGTCTAAGGGTACGAACTCTCAGCTATAAGATGAATTCGTTCTGGGGATCTAATGTGCAGCATGGTGATTATGGTAAAGAATACTATATTATGTACTTGAAAGTTGCTAAGAGAGTAGATCTGAAATGTTCTCACCACAGAACCGAAAAGGTCATTATGTGACATGAGGGAGGTATTAGCAAATGCTATGGTGGTGATCATTTTGCAGAAGAGAAGTATATCAAATAATTGTGAGCTTTAAACTTACACAGTGTTTGGGTGCCTGGGGGCTCAGTCAGGGAAATATCTGCCTTCAGCTAAGGTCATGATCCTGGGGTCCTGGGATCGAGTCCCATGTCGGGCTCCCTGCTCAGGTGGGAGCCTGCTTCTCCCTCCCCTGCTTGTGCTCTCTCTCTCTCATAAATAAATAAATAAATAAATAAATAAATAAATAAATAAATAAAATAAACGTACACAATGTTGTATGGCAGTAAAGGTGGCAGTGAGGGGTGAGGGGGAGGCATGTCATTACCAAAATCTAGCCATTGTTTTGGGGACAGTGGCTTTCAATTTTTTAAAACAAATTTTGGAGCGGGGTTGTCTTAGAATTATATAATGCTCAGGGACAAGTTATAAGGTGGTTGGGCTATGGTTTCACTTCAGAATTAATCAGACTATTCCATTTCCTGCACACACACACACACCTGTCCCTGCCGCTTTGCTTGTGACAGTCACTCCATCTAAAAACTCGTATCTCCTTTTCCCTCTTACTCAATTGCTGAAGAAACAAAGTCATGGGTCCTGACTTACCCCAGGTCACACAGTGAGGATATAATCGAGCCTGCAGATTATCTCTGGACTCCTGGTTTTCAGGGATTTCCCACCACACCCCACTCTGCCTTTTAACAGTTCATTATTTGAACTTCTAAAGCCCATTTCAGAGAATTTCTTGAAAACTTCAAATAGAACTAATCTGTCCCTTCTTTGAACTCCTACGTGCTTTAATTGTACCTTCTTAGGATGCTTATCACTTTGTGTTATGATCATTTGAGTACACCTCTTTTCTCCCCTCCACAAGGCATTCATTAAGGTCCCTGAGGACTGGCATTTGTTCGATTCACTTCTGTCTTTCATGTCACCTCACCTTGTATGAGTATGTCTTCAATGTATATTTGTTAAAGCAATTCAATCCCTTTTGGATTTGGGATACCTTGTCGCCACAGTAGGCAAATGGAAACCAGTTATGCAACACGCCAGTGGGCTTGGGGGGTTCTTTGAAGCTTGGCTATCCTGTCCCCTTGCTTCATGCTTCCTTGGCTCTCAGTCTGCACTGTCCAAGAGAACTTCCTGTTATGATGGAAATGTTTAATATCTGCACCGTCCAATATGCTACCACCGGGCACGTATGGCCATTGAGCATCTGAATGCGGCAAGCTTGGAGAAACGAACATTTAATTTTAGTGAAATTTTTTAAAGGATTTTATTTATTTATTCATGAGAGACACACAGAGAGAGGCAGAGACACAAGCAGAGGGAGAAGCAGGCTCCCTGTGGGGAACCCACAATCCCAGGAACCTGGGATCATGAAATGAGCAGAAGGCAGATGCTCAACAGCTGAGCTACCCAGGTGTCCCTAATTTTAGTGAATTTGTATTTGAGTAGGTGCATGTGACACATGGCTACCATATTGGTAGCACAGTTCTAGACTGTCTTGGCACTCCATTTTGATGAACGTAGTTGTCTCGCCCCTTTGAACTTGATTGCACAATTGCCTCCTTAGTGAGAAATGACTCTTATCCTCCAGGATCCATGCTTAAAGACTCCACACTTAACATCCTTTCTTCCTCTTTTCATGCCGGGAGAAAGATTAAACTCATAAAGATTTTCCCAAGGACTCCAGCCTTCATGGGCCTCCCTGCCTCCGAATCTGACTCTGCCTGCAATGCGTAGATATAATGCTTGCAGCCATTTGAGTCCCAATATTTCCTGAATAGATCATAAACTTTTTTCGCACAAGGACCATGCATGCATTCCATATCTTCCAGATCTTCTCTGGTGCCTACTACAGAGTCAGTTATATAGTCAATGTTCTATAAATATCAATCAACTGATGGATTTAAGGTAGAGAAAAGGAATCAAGTATGAGCAAGAAAAGAGTTTCTGAGACATAGAAGAGGGGATGTGTCATATCTTATGGTTTACTTAGCACCCTAAAATTTAAAGGCCTTTTAGAAATGATTTCTCTTGGAGCACCTGGGTGTTCAGCTGATTAAGCGGCTAACTCTTTTTTTTTTTTAAGATTTTATTTATTTATTTGATAGGGAGAGGGAACATGAGCAGGGGGAGCGGCAGGCAGAGGGAGAGGGAGAAGCAGATGTCCCGCTGAGCAGGGAGACCAATGCGGGGCTAGAACCCAGGACCCTGAGATCATGACCTGAAGCCTCCCAGGGGCCCCAGCGGCCAACTCTTGATTTGGGCTCAGGTCATGATCTCAGGGTCCCAGACAACACAGGTCCAGGTACCAAGCCAGGTGATGGACTGCTCCCTTTCTTGGTTACGTGGCAAGGTTCTGTGTGTGTCCTCTCACTCCCCTAAGTCCACATTGCTGGAAGCTATAGGCCAGGCAGAAAGAGCTTTTTTTTCATGAGTAAGAGGGGCCTGTCCCTGGCTGTGGCTTCAAGCAGGGAACCTGGCTTCAGTCTCCCATCTGGCATGGAACTCTTATTTTAATTTACACTGGAAAAGCCAAATTCTGGCTAATATTGACTCATTCCAGATCTAGAGCCCAGTAAGCTTGTGGGTGTCACTGCACTCACAGTTTTGTGTTTCTGTCCCAAATCTGGACCACAGAAGTGTTTATTTAGTTTTTAAGCTTGATAAATGCCGTTTGTCATTGCTATGTGTTTGGAGTAAAGACATGTCAAAGAACAAACTTGGAGAACTGTCTGGACTAGGTCTGTGCAGAGGGAGAATTTCTTTAGTAAATTCATGAGTCTGCAATGCATTCAGGTCAATCTTTTTTTTTTTTTAATTTATTGGAGTTCAATTTGCCAACATATAGCATAACATCCAGTGCTCATACCACCAAGTGCCCCCCTCAGTGCCCATCACCCAGTCACCCCAAGCCCCCGCCCACTGCCCCTTCCACTACCCCTTGTTCATTTCCTAGAGTTAGGTGTCTCTCATGTTTTGTCACCGTCACTGATATTTTCACTCATTTTCTCTCCTTTCCCTTTATCCCCTTTCACTAATTTTTATATTCCCCAAATAAATGAGACCATAAAATGTTTGTCCTTTTTCGATCACAGGTCAATCTTTGGTTCACTTTTAGGCAAGACCAGGACTCAGTCTGTGACTACACGTCTTGGGTAAAATAATGCTAAAAAAATAGTTCTTTAAATGATTTTTTTCTTAATATCTAAGTATCCAATAGTTAGCTTGTTTACCAAATGATCCAACCCAGTTTTCATGATATTGGAAAGGGCAAACTTTCCACCTTCCAGTTCACTTTCTTATCTAGATATTCATGGGATAGCAAGCATTTTTTTTAAATGATGAAGCAAGATGGAGGGAAATGTCAACTCCCAGCCCCTGAATTCTAGAATCTTCTAATGATTATTTCTATCCAGTAAATAAACCTAGGAGTAAATGAAATGTGGTTTACTGCTTATGCTTCCTGGAATTTCTTATGGTTAACTCAGAGTTGGACGAAATTCTTCATACAACCACACTGAATTTTTTTCCTGTTGGTCTGCACCAGATTTGTAAAGATTGGTGACTAATGGGCTAAGACTTTGGGGAGTCCTGTGGCAAAGGTAAAAGCTCACTTCAAAGGAAGTTGAGAGGCTCAGCTGGCTTTTTTGAAGACGGATTCATTTTCATGGAAAATACTCTGAAAACATTCTGATGGGAACAGAGAGAGCAGAGAAGGCCGGTCTCCCCCTATCATTTGGCTACAAATGGAGTCATAGTGCCAGGGATGACTTTCCAAGAAAAAGAAAACACCAATTTATTTTATTTTATTATCAATTAATTAACATATAGTGTATTATTAGTCTCATTGGATTTGCTCCTTACATGAAGTGCCCTCCTTTGTCATATTTGTTAAGGGACAGTGTATGAGCGTGCCCACCGCAGCTGACTTCAGACCAGGGTGTCATGGCTGAGAACCCAATCGGGAGATTCCCACAGTAGGGGTTCTAGGAGGACAGGAGAAAGCCTCAGCATTCCACTATCCTCATGCCAAAGCCAGTACTTCCTGGACCTCCCCTGAACCCTCAGCTGGCATTCAGCTCAATTGCCTGCACCAGTGTGGAGCCGGGCCCTAGGCCGTTCTGTCAGCCACATCTCCTCTCTTCCCTCCTGCCAGCTCTTCCTCCTCCCGACCATCTCTTATCATTAGAGGCCATCAGCTCTCCTCTCCTTGGGGAGCCTGCTGCCCTGCTCTCCCTACTTTCTCCACCCTGGGTGATCTCACCCAGCCCCACAGCTTTAAATATCACCCAAAGGCTGTTAACTCCCACATTTTTATCTCCAGCCCAGACCTTTCTTCTGAGCTCCAGGCTTGCACATCCAACTGCCTACTCAGATATCTCACACTTAACTTGTCCAAAATTGAACTCGGGATCTTCCTCCTCCCATCTTCCTTATCTCAATAAATGGAACTACCATCTGTTCATTTACTGAAGTCACAAACCCAGGAGTCATCTTTGCAAACTTCCTCCTCTTTGCTCATCAGAGCTAACCCGTTACCAAATGCCACCGCTTCCACTTTGCTCGCACCCCACAGACCCATCCGTGGCTCTCTGACTCCATGTCCCTACCACTTCCTCACTGGAATGCTGCAATATATTCTCCTCTTGCCCCTTCCTCCTGTACTCCCCACAGTGGCCAAGGAGGTCTTCTAAACATAGTGTAAAACCATCACTGGCTTCTCCTTGCATTTAATGGAAAATAAAACATCCTTAAAAGGCCTAGCCTGATCAGATTTCAATTTAATTCTTTAACCTCATTTCTTCCCACGATCCTCTTGATGGTCTATGCTCTGGCCACACAAGCTGTTTTAGGTTCTTAACACAGAAACTCTTGCGTGTTCTTGTCTCAGATCCTTGTCATTCCAAGTATCAATCTGATTGTTTATTTCCTGTCTGTCTTTCCCCATAAGTGCCGGGACCAGTCCCCAGTGCTCATCTTACACCCAAGGTCTTGCCTATGGTCAGTACTCAGTATTTGCCCAAAAAAATAATAAGTTGGGACGCCTAGGTGGCTCAGTGGTTGAGCTTTTGCCTTTGGCTCAGGTCTTGATCCCGGGGTCCTGGGATCGAATCCCTCACGGGCTCCCCGCAAGGAGCCTGCTTCTTCCTCTGCCTGTGTCTCTGCTTCTCTCTCTCTGTCTTTCATGAATAAATAAAATAAATAAAATCTTTTAAAAAATAAAAAAGAAGTAGTAAATCAATGAATGAATGAAACCTCAGATTTTCAGGTAAACCTCTTTGGGTGATATATTTGGATGTGGATAAAGGGAACATTAGAATAGCCATTGACGTGAAGCTTCCAGAATATTGTGACAATGGGATAGAAATTCACAGTTGCCCTGAGGATGGCCCTCTCAGAGCAATGTCAAGTTGGAATAGAGAAGATGGAAAATAACCAGGGAAAGGATGAACTTCCCTGTGTGTGACTAAAATTCAAAACAAAACAAAAAATATAAATAAAAATAAAATTAAAAACAAATGACCAAGCAATACAGTGACCAAGTGGCATTGTTTCTATGCAGACAGGTGCTGAAAGAGGGGATCTAGTGTTGAGCCTAGACTGGCTGCTCCGCCATCGGAGTGGATCCTGCCACTTTGCTGCTGTGGGAACTGGGTCCACCTCCCAGCCTCTCTGCCATCGTGGGCAACACAGGGACGCTCGCAGAGTACTTGTGAGCTGATGGATGGACACACATTCCACCCCCAAATCTGCTCTATCTCTAATTTTCTTAATTTCTCAAAGCCCCAGTACTCTCCTTTGTGAAACAATGGGTTTCTACTTAACTTCTTTCAAGATCCTTTTGGTGTAAAGACTCCGTGTAACACTAAATAACTTTGGTGCTCTAAGGCCATCATCTGTACCCTCAGTGGATGGATGTGTGGAGGAAGGACACTGGCTGGGAGGGTCCCGGAGGGCGTGCCAGGGGGAACAGGCTGTATCCGGATGCCCCCTGTGACGGACTGTCTGGCTTTCCCCCACCCAGTCACCACATTCCAGAATCAGCTTTAAATTAATGTTTTCAAAGTAGTTATGGGCTTTTCTCCTTCTTTTCCAGAGTAATACATACTAGGAAATATGCTCCATTAGGATAGGCTATAGCTATCTCTCTTGTTCCCTTTTCTAAGTGTATTCATTCATTTTGTTTTGTTTTACTTTTTTAAAAGGTTTATTTATTTATTTGAGAGAGAGAGAGCATGAGCAGGGGAAGCAGCGGATGGTGAAGGAGAAGCAGACTCCTTGAGGAGCAAGGAGCCTAATGAGGGGCTTGATCTCAGAACCCTGGGATCATGATCTGAGCCAAAGGCAGATGCTTAATGGACTGAACCATCCAGACATTCCCGTTCATTCCTTTTAATGAACTTTATTTTCTGCAGTAGTTTCAGGTTCATAGCAAAATTGAGCAAAAGGTACAGATTTCTCCGGGTTCTCCCTTAGAGCATATGACCCTTGATCTCAGGTCAGGGTCTTGAGTTCAAGGCCTCCGTTGGGCATGCAGACTACTTTTTAAAATTAAATAAGTAAGGGGCACCTGGGTGGCTCAGTCAGTTGAGTAACTGACTCTTGGTTTCAGCTCAGGTCATGATCTTAAAGTTGTGAGATTGAGCCCGGTGTGGGACTCTGCACTCAGTGGGGAGTCTGAGCGCAGAGTGTCTGTTTGAGATTCTTCTCTCCCTCTGCCCCCTGCCCCACATACACTCTCTCTCAAAATAATAAATACATTTTTTGAAAAATTAAATATGTAAATAAATAAATAATAAAACTTAAACAAAAGGAAAAAGGTACACAGATTCTCCATATGCCCCCTGCACCCACACACACAGCCTCCCCCACCATCAACTGCTCCCACCAGACTGGGACACTTATTACAAGTGACAAACCTACACAGGCAAATCATTATCACCCCAGGTCCACAGTTTACATTAGGGTTCACTCCTGGTGGTGTAGATTTCATGGGTTTTGACAAATATGTAATGACCTGTATCCACCATGATATTATCACACGGACTAGTCTTCCTGCCCTCGAAGCCCTCTGTGCCCCTCCCCCAGGCCTGGCTGCCACCGATCTTCCACTGTCTTCATAGTTTGCCTTTTCTAAAATGTCACCTAGTTGGAATCATAGTGTAAGTAGCCTTTTCAGATTGGCGTCTTTCACTTCGTAATGTGCATTTCAGGTTCCTCCATGTCTTTTCATGGCTTCATTTATTTTTAGCACTAAATAATAGCCCATTGTCTGGATGGCCCACAGTTTATTTATCCATTCAAGACCAAGAAGGACATCTTGGTTGCTTCCAGTTTGGGAACACAAGAATAAAACTCCAATACACATCTGTGCGCACATTTTTGTGTGGACACATGTTCTCAACTCTTCTGGGTAAATATCAGGGAGCATGATTGTTACATCATACAGTAAGAGCATGTTTAATTTTGGAGGACATTGCCAAATGTCCTGAAAAGTAGCTGGGCCATTTTGCATCCCCACCAGCAATGAATGAGACATCTTGTCCACATCCTCGCCAGCGTTCGACATCATCAGTGGTCTGGATTTGGGCCATTCTAATATGGGTGTAGCAGAATCATTGTTTTAATTTGCATTTTTCTGATGATATAGGATATGGAACATCTTTTAATCTACTTATTTGCCATATGGATATCACCTTCAGTGAGATGTCTATGAAGGGCTTTGGCCTATTTAATTCAATTGTTCATTTCCTTATTGTTAAGTATTAACCTTTTTCACTTTTCCCCCTTTTTCTCCCCCCCCCCCCTTTTTTTGTGACTCCATCAGGGCTCAAACCTGGAACTCACATTCACTGTTATCCAAATGATGCTTGCATGTAATTTTTTAAATGCCCAAGTGCTTTATAAGAATTGTTATGAAAATAAGCATTTTTCTGAATCCACCTTTGTTTCCTATGCCTTAGTGATGTCACTTTCAATTGATTCTTCTAGCAATTACTTCCATATTTCTAAAAAGGAAACTTGTCTTGCTACTTTATAATTTGTCAGTTTCAGTTCTTTGCCATTAACTCCCCTCCTGGGAGGACAAGGACATGGTATTTTATCCCCATCCCAGTCCTCCACCTACATCCCATACCCATTTCCTCCTCAGTCCTCATTCTACAATGTAGTTAAAACGAAATTTTGGTTAAATATTGTGTTTATGCTATTTTGACTACGATTAAAAGCTAAACCATGTAGTATGCTATGGTGACTATCTTTCCTGATCATTTTATTTTCCATGGGATTAATAATAGTCTTGTTTGATTTTAAAAATTCATTCCCCTTTTTTTATGCACTTATAACGAATCATCTCCAAATTCTTCCTTAGTTGTGCAGAGTTCTCGATAGAGGCAATCACATTGGGTCCTCCATTAATTTCATCTTCATGAAGAAGCTTTTCCTGGAAACTCCTGACCTGCTTCCATCTGGATTGGCTGCTCTGTAAACTGTCATCTCTGGCTCTTCCTTTTCCATGTTCTGGAGGATTCTGTGAGCTTCCTCCAAGTTGGACTTTCTGTTTTAGTGATCCCCTGTCTTTCTCTTTGGGTTTATTTTCCTTTTTGGTGAAGAAAAATTGGGGAGTGCTTACATGTCTGAAAATATCTTTAGCCTACCTTCACACGTAACTGAGAATGTGTCTGGGTATAAAATTCTAGGATTAGATTATTTTCCCTCAGAATTTCAAAGACATTGTTCCATTGTGTTCTGACTTCCATTGAGAAGGGGATGCTACTCTGATTCCTGATTCTTTGTGTATTAACTTATTTTCCTCTCGTGGAGTCTTTTCCTTGTTTCCAGTCTTCTGAGATTTTGTGTGGCTGTACCGTGGTGTGAGTCCACCTCCCTTTGACGTTGTAGGCACTCAGTGGGATCTTCTTATTTGCCTTATGTTCTGGAAAACCAACTGGATGTTTCTTTCTTTTTAATTTTTTTCTAATAGTATCCTGGTCTTATTTCATGGGTTTGAAATCTTCCCTTATCACTCTGAGGATACTAATTACAGTTTTTCTTTTGAATTATTCTTCTCCTTTCATCTCTATTTCATCAAAATTCCTTTTCCTGTTTATTCGTTTTCTGTTTTCATGTTAGAGGTTTTCCTCAAATGTCTGGGGACTTCTGGATGTCCACTTATATGTAAGAAAAATGTGCTAAGAAACAGATAGGAATCTGTATGTATGTATGTATGTATGTATGTGTGGAGCTTGCAAATGGTGGGTCTCACTGCAGACACATAGCCAGGCCTTGTCATTAGAAGACACACCCCTCCCCCACCCATATCAGTGTCATTAAATCTTTTCTCAAGGGCTGGACAGATTCTCCAGAAAATACTTTCAGTTTTCTGCTTGGATGGAAGGTCTAAGCAGCTGCCACCAGACTAGGAGCTGATGAATGGAAGAGGTGATACATGGACCAGCATTCAGTGAGCAAAATTTTACTCAGTATCTCTGCTTTTAGTGTGGTACCTCCATCCTGAACCATGTCTGGTGTTCCTTAGTCCAGAAAATATGTTCTTGGACAGGAGAGATAATAGGGACATCTAACCACCTTTTAACAACAGCTTTATTAAAATATAATTCACATACCACCCATTTAAAGTGTACTATTCAAGGGCACTTGGGTGGCTGTTAGTTAAGCATCCAACTCTTGGTTTTGACTCAGGTCATGACCTCAGGGTCCTGAGATGGAGCCCCACATCGCATCAGACTCCCTGCTCAGCAAGGAGTCTGCTCCTTCCCTCCCTGAGTCTGTCCCCACCGCCCCCCACAAATTGTCTGTCTCTCTCAAATGAATAAATAAATAAATAAATAAATAAATCTTTAAAAAAAGAAACAAGAGAAAAAAAAGAAACAAGAGGAGATTATTTTAATCTGATTTTATCAAATAAACAGAAGTAGTATAAAATTACCGATATCATAAAGCAATTACAAACAGTTCACTTTAAAAAATATGTGTACAACAAGCTATAAATAATACATAGTGCAGGTCTGGTTTTCTTTTTAGGCAAATATGGCTGATGGCAATATCCGTGCCCTGATCCCCCCTGACTTTTCCATTTCCTGATCACCCACTGATCCTTTCCTGTGTCCCACAGTGCCTTCCACACCCTCCTCTACCAGGAAGTCTTCCTGGGTGTCAGGAAGCATTTTATACTAATTGCAGAGATCTCTCAGCTTCTCTGTCTACCACCTGCTCCCTGGAGTACACTCTTCAGCGCACCCTCTGCTTTCAGCCAAGCATATTCCCACTCTCCTCCTGAATGGTGCTATATACAATGGAGACAGAGAGATCTGCTCACCTCCTGGATCCAGTAAAAATGACTTTGGCATCTGCCCTCTTCCTGAGGACAGTGTTTTTTTAGTTAGAGCAGGTGATCTTGCAGATGACACAGACCATGTCCCTAGGGCGACATTCCATCTCAGATCATATGTCATACATCACCTGCTGAAGAACAAGACACAGGGACTAACAGGATCGATTACTGAAAACAGCTCCCCACAATCCAATAACCACTGATTCTGTTATGTCCTATGTCTCGTTCTTATGGATGTGACACATAACACATGACATGTCCCCATAACATATCTTATGTTTGTCGTTTGCTGAGCAAATCTCACAGCTGAGATTAGGTGGAATGTTACCTGTGTTCTGTCTGAATCATAACATGTCCTAAATTAGAATAATCCAGGATAAAACAACTTTGTGACCACTCTGTCCCAGCCAGCAAGCATTATTTCACCCTGGTGTCCATCACTGTGAGGATTCGCCACCTGGGGTCTCATCTACCTGGGGCTGTGGGCTCAGTGTCTTAGGAAACTTTCCTTAGGACACCAGGCTTACAGTCCCAGGGAGGATGTGGGAATTCCAAGTTCCAATCCAGACTCTTCTTCCAGCTTACTGTGTGGCCTCCCACGAGTCAATTTCCCATTCACGCTGTCATCTCTTCATTTCAACATGGAAGTCATGTCTGCTAGGTTCTCAAGGGCATCGTGAGAAAGGGGCAAGCGCTGGTCAAGAAGAAAATGATCCAAAAGTACCAAGATCTCCTCGGTAGCACTGACCTGCCTGGAGACACGAAAACAGGCAGTACCAGAAAACCCAGCGTGTACACAGCCAAAACCAAAGGCGTGTTGTTGTTACAAAGAGAAAGGAACAATGTCTGATTTTAACATTCACACATTCCAAACCACAGTCTTCCAAGCCTGTGTCCTGCAGCCAAGCCACTTGGTAGGAGCCAGGTCTAAAGGAAAGTTTCCAGAAAGCAGATTTTGGCAGAGGTTGCCTTTAAACCTGCAGAGAATACAGTTCAGTTTTGTTGTGTGTGTGTGTGTGTTTCTTAAGAACATTTTCATTCCTTTTTGTCACAGAATTTCATGGGCTGTGTTTATTTTTCCTTTTCAGGTTACAGTGTATGGATTTTTCAAAGTCCGGATGAGAGGAACAGACACATTTCTTTCCTTCCTTACAAAATTCTTCCAACTTGTAGGTGGAGCCAGAGTCAAAGATGATATTTTAGATAATTTTTTCTTATGTTATCATTAAATTGCTTCAGGGGAAAAAATGAGGTACTAAAATCTACTTTTCAACTGCTTTGAAAAGAGGTAAACACAGTGGAGTAAAAAGAATGATTATTAATTTTAATTTATAGTCCTTGGAAAAATGGCCAAAGTGGCCCAGAGTCCTGGCACCCAGAGAGGGCAGTGGGCCCTGGGTCTGTTTCAGATAGCTTTGTAAACTGAAAACAACCACTGCAAGTGCACTGGTTTTAGAGGAATGTCCAAGAAAATTGCCCTCCTTCTACTCATAACGTGTCATTACAGAAAAATAGAAGCCCATACATTCCAATCTGATTTTCATTTAACTCTGGAAGCCTGTAAATTTTGCCATGAGGTAAGTGGCTGATTCAGAGCTCCACAATCTTTTTGGTGCCATAGACACTATTTTAAAATGGATATTCCTTTGGGTTTCTCAATGTTATTCCAGCAGGGGCATGAAATAAATGGGGCTCTGTCTAATGAGAACGCTCAGTCCTGGTAAACAAGAACTGAGGTGCCTTGTGGCCAAAGTAGCAGCCTCGGATTTTGAAGGTTAGGAGTTCAAGTCTCAAAGGTTTGCACTTGAGTTAAAGTATGCAGGTATGGGGATGCCTGGATGGCTCAGTGGTTGAGCATCTGCCTTTGGCTCAGGTCGTGAACCCAGGGTTCTAGGATTGAGTCCTGCATCAGGATCCTTGTGAGGATCCCACTTCTCCCTCCGCCTGTGTCTCTGCCTCTGTGTGTGTGTGTGTGTGTGTGTGTGTGTGTGTGTATCTTTCATGAATAAATAAATAAAATCTTAAAAAACTAAAAAACGCAAGTATGGTTGGAGAAACAGTAACATTGCACAGTGAAATCTGGCCTACCCACACCTGAGTTCTGGTTACAATTAATTAAACAAATACTTCCTATGGAGTTCTTTACATTGTAGATCCTGAACAAAGGATCCACATTCCAGAAAGTGCAGAAAGCTTTATTTTCCACACTTCCTACCCTGTACAGTAGATAGACACTTGAATTCCACCACACAGACTAGAGTTCATACTGGACACAGTCAAAATTTTTTGATATGTTTGTAGCCCCAGGCCTTCCTTCCTCTCTTTAATTTCTTTTCTCCTGATTTTCCAGGAAGATAATAATTTACAGATTTAAAGACATACTCTTGGCACTGATGACCAATTGGAAATAGATGCATTGGGAAAAAATATAACCCTGTACTAGGGTGTCAGGGCCTATCATTTTATTGGTCCAACCTTCATAATATTTTGTTTTTCTATAGAATTTTATCTGTTTATAAAGCACTCTACATATATAATTTCCTTGTATCCTCATAGCCATGGGTTACTGTAAATATTGTGCCCGTTTTACAAACCCAAAAAATTGAGACCTACTCCAATCCTGACTCTTGACCTTTGCAGCACTAGGTGTCTTTATCACCACAGTGGAAGGGCCTCTACTAGTCAAAAATTGCTAGAGAATCACATTCATATTCCAGATTTTGTCGCTGGCCCTACCATATTGAGCTATGCTCGGTAATGCCACTGCCATCGCATAAAGAAATATATACCAAAGTTCTCTGCAGATGCTGAAAATTTTTCAAAAAATTTTTAAATATTTATTTGTTTATTTGAGAGAGAGAGCAGGGAGGGACAAAGGGAGAGGGAGAGTCTTACCCCAACTCCACGCTCACCCCAGAGCCTGACGTGGGGCTCCATCCCACAACCCTCAGATCACCACCTGAGCTGAAACCAAGAGTCGGATGTTTAACCAACTGCACCACCAAAGCACCTCCAGATGCTGAATGTTTAAACAGTAGCAACAGTTGAACTGATTTAATTAAATCATCTGCTATCTCATTCCCTCCTGTACATCCACAAATAAAGAGAAATAATTTCAGAATGCCTGAAATTAGATTTACCCCAGTACTGGGACCTGAAGTTGCCTCCACAGGATGTTCTGTTTTTTAAATTCAGACTCCAGTCACTTTCTTTCAGGTAGCTCTTACTGCCAATAAGGCTCTGGGAAAATAATCCCCAGGAAAGCAATCTGTAAGTATATATGGGATAAAGACAATAATGACACCTGTTCCTTACCTACCTGGCACAAGTGTTGGGAAACAACCAGATAAGGTCTATTATGTACTTTGAATGCCTAGAAAGAAGATAAGGTTTACATGCAAAGGTGTAATTATACTGAGACAGCACAACATTATCGTCTATGTTTTACATGCGAGATTGTTGCCTAAGACACTGAGGAGCAGAATGTGGCTCTCACATTTGATGTTCTAAGGACATGATGATGTTACAATAAATTTGCAGAAGAGCCAAAGTTGAGAAGGTAAGACATCCTCTTCTCTTAAAAATTCCTGTATGACTGACATTTATTTTAGGCTATCTTCCCCAGCTGATCTCACAATGGGGACAGCCCTCAAGCACACCTTCCATTTCTTCATCGGTCACATGATTCCACTCCTAGGTAGGGTCAGGATGCCGTGACGAGGGGTGACCCGGAGAGGAGAGAACACATGTCCATTTCTACCCGGGGAGTACCAAAATTTGGAAGCCCAAATGTTGGATTTCTATGGCTTCTGGAAAGTCTCTGCCCCATGAGGTCTGTCCCCCAGAAAGCATCCTGCCCCCCACCTAGCAGGACCACACCAGATGACCTTTGAATCTGTTTAAAAGAATAATGCCAACCATCTGTACAGCTTCCTATTGCTGCAACAACCAATGACCACATACTTGGTGGCTTAAAACAACAGAAATCTATTCTTTCACATTTCTGGAGACCAGGAGTCTGAAGTCGATTGCACAAAGTTGAAATGAAGGCATTGGCCGGCCAGCACTCCCTCCTGAGGCTTTGGAGAGAATGGGTTGCTTTCTTCTTCTTCCAGCTCCTGGAAGCTACAGGCATCCATTGGCTTATGGCAACATTCACTCTAATCTCTGCTTCCCTGGTTGCACTGCCTTCTCCTCTTCTGTCTGCTTTGCCTGTGTCTTGTGCGGATGCTCAGGATCACATCTAGGGGCCACTTGGGCCATCTCTCTATCTCAAGATCCTTACCTTGATCACATCAGTGAGGTCCCCTTTTGCCACACAAGGTAATCTATTCGCAGGTTCTAGGAATGAGGACATGGTTATCTTTTGGGGAGGGTGGGGGCGGGAAGGGCAGTCAGTTGATCATACCACCCCTGTCTGAATCCCTGGGTTTCCAAGCATGAGCTCAATTAACATCTCGATTGAGTTTCTCTTTACCTTCCTTCAAAATAGCAGAGTAACTACTCTCTTCTTTCTTTAGGAGAGAGAAAAATGGGCAAAATGATGGAAGAAAACTTTTGCTGAGCCCCTACCATGTGCTCACTAATTTACAGACACTCTTCATGATAAGAAAAGCTCTTGTCACCATTTTACAGATGAGACACAGAGGCTCATAGAGGCCAAGTAACTTTCCATGGCCTCCCAGCAAGTAAGTTGTAGAGACAGAGTGGGAACATGGATCTATCTGGTCTCAAAGCCCATGTCCTGTCTACCCACCAATGTTCCTCAAATTCCATTAATACTGACAACTTATAAAGGAAAGGCAATTCTCACGGAACCCCATTGGAAAAACAACAGACTTAAAAAGACTATAAGTCTTAGTCCATGAAAACATGAATTTACGCATTCTCAAATTCTCCCCAAATCCCAGGGACACATGTGTGAGAAGCTCTAGGAGAACCATGGCATCCCCCATCTTGAGAACTCCACTTGTGTTCGCTTCGGCAGCACATATACTAAAATCGGAACGATACAGAGAAGATTAGCATGGCCCCTGCGCAAGGAGAACTCCACTATAAGGATCCTAATATTAAGAAGACCCAGGACAGCTGCATTTCAACCATGTCACTTTGCTGCTTAGGAAAGTCTTTAACGAAACAAAGCATTTACTACTGATAAGATGTTAACCCTAGCAGTCTCTTGGTATTATGGGTGTTAATTATTTCCACCACAGAGACGCTTGTGGAATTTCAGTCACAAGGAAGTAAGTGGCTGTGGCATATCCTGAGCTTAACCTAAATGAAAGTTTACCTAGATGTCCCATGGAAGCTTTGTAGATTGGAAATGTCACCCTTGTTTTGGCACACGCTAACAGCTATGGTAACATTGAAGCCTACTGCTTATCACACTATTATTGATTACAATTCCTCGTGTGCCAGGCACTGCTCTAAGCACTTCACATGAATTAACAAGTTTAATACTCATGAAAATCTTGTGGGGCAGGTCATATTCTTCTTGTCCTTTTACAAATGGTAAAACTAAAACACAGAAAGGTTAGGTAATTTCTTTTTTCTTTTTTTTTTCTTTTTTTAGATTTTATTTATTTATTCATGAGAGACACACACACAGAGAGAGAAAGAGAGAGACAGGCAGAGACACAGGCAGAGGCAGAAGCAGGGTCCATGCAGGGAGCCCAACAAGGGACTCAATCCCCGGTCTTCAGGATCAGGCCCTGGACCAAAGGGGGTGCTAAACCGCTGAGCCACTGGGGCTCCCCAGGTTAGGTAATTTCTTAAAGTCATTCTGCAAGTAAATGGTACAGAAGAGGATGAAACACAAGTCATCTAATTATAGATGCAATCTTTTTCTTTTTTTAAAGATTTTATTTATTTTTGAGAGAGAGAGAAAAAGCATGAGCTAAGGAGGGGGTAGAGGGAGAGGGAGAAGCACACTCCTCGTGCAGCAGGGAGGCCGACGCAGAGCTGGATACCAAGACCCTGAGATCACCACCTGAATGGAAGGCGATGCTTAACCAACTGAGCTACCCAGGCACCCTAGATGCCATCTTTTAAAATAACTGAGAACTAAGATGCTCACTGTGCCTAATTTCCTGGGCCCTGGCCCGAGCCATGGAGTGTTACACGGAGCATAAGCAGAAGCACTGCCCCTGTCCCCATCCTCCCTCATCCATGGCAGTTTTACCTTTTCAGGCTCTTCCTTGAGATCTTCTGCTCACTGTTCACTGTCCATCCAGTCCCCCAAGGACACAGCCTAAGGTGAAAGGACATTATCTTTGCATTGGCCACTAGAAATTCCAATCCACCTTACCAAACACCTGTTCCGAACAGCTTCTAAGGTAAAGGGAAAAGGGGAACATCACCTTCTCCCACACTGTCTCCATTTTGTCCCTCAGGCTACTCTTCTGGGACCTTTTTCCTGGAGAAATATTGAGGTTAGAGAAGAGGCATCACGTGACTGGTCTGGATTTTCCCAGGAACGGATGGACCTCCAGTTCCAAGAGACCCCTGGAGTTCTTAAACATTTATTCACTTTTCATGACCCATTATGTGTTCTTACAACTGATCATTAAATCTTGTGTATGGCAGTGGGATCCAGTTCCAGGTGAAAGACTACCTACCTGCACGTAACCACACTGTCTAAGTTATGGTACTTTCTCACACTCCTAAAGATCTCATCTTCTCTTTCTAAAATTCAGTCCTAGGGAGGAGAGTCAAATCCCACTTCCAAATGTGCCAGAACTCATTCTACCCAAAGAAATGAACTTGGTTTGTTTTCTTCTTTGTGTTTCTGGGAGGGATAGGCTGGTTCCCCATCTGACTAAAGAGTCTGATCACGCGAGGTTGGAAATGCTTTCACTGGGAAGATATGACAGTCCTCAAAAGGTCCCATCAACAGCAGAAGCTGTACAAGTGTCTTGATACTTGAGAAGCAAAAGAGAAGCAACATACTGTGGAAAATTAGAATAATATAGACATTCTCCATAAAGTAACTTTCTAAGGTTCTCAAACTATACCTCATTTACTCCGAGGTGAGCATATCCATATCGGTTCCAAAACAAAGGAATATTTATCGTTTTTTTAATCACTGATTTCCAGTTACAGTCTTGAGACTGCAAACTTGGCCATGATCAAGCCCGTCTAAGAATTCTAACAGCAGCCACAGCCATGTTGACTCTGTCCCTAGACCTCATCTTTTGGTCTTTGGACTCAACCTCAACATTTGGACTCCTGCAAGCAGAAAGAGATATTCCCAAATGAGGAAGTCAACAAAAGATCCATGTTCACATTATCCACTCCTTTCCCATTCCTACATTTGTAGGGCCTTTCTCTGAGATCCTATCAACCTATTTAATCAGCTTCTCTAAACTGTAAGTTCTTCAGAGGAAATAAAAATCAGTCTTTCCAATGCTTTGTTATTTTTTATTTCTCTGGGTCAGTGCCTTTGGACAATCCACATGGCTGACCAACAGAGCCTTGAGTTTGATAGGAATTCTAAATTTGCCTCCTGGTTCCTTTGGAAAATGCTAATTCTTATTTTATTACTTAGTGTGGCTTTTGTTGAGAGGTCAGGTCTTCTTGAGGGGCAAATGATCAAGAAATCTGGTGGAAGCTTTCCCATCTTAGGAATCTAGGTGAAAGAAAACCGTGTATCATACAGCTCCAGGGGGGTGTTTCTCCTGTGATCATGGCTGGTCTCAGTTTGCCCTGTCTCTCCAAGATCCTAGCAGCCTTTTTGCAGAATACCTAAGTGTTATGCATGTTTGTCATTCTGGCTACCCAGCTTTTATTTTTTTTATTTTTTTAAAATATTTTTTAATTTTTTTTATTTATGATAGTTACAGAGAGAGAGAGAGAGAGGCAGAGACACAGGCAGAGGGAGAAGCAGGCTCCATGCACTGGGAGCCTGATGTGGGATTCGATCCCGGGTCTCCAGGATCGCGCCCTGGGCCAAAGGCAGGCGCCAAACTGCTGCGCCACCCAGGGATCCCTACCCAGCTTTTAAATGACCTTCCCATTTTGGGGAGCCCCAGAACAGAGAGAAGGCAGGACTCTTCTCCCTACTTTAGAAGCCAAAGAAGGGTGCCTGGGTAGCTCAGTTGGCTAAGCACCTTCAGCTCAGGTCATGATCTCAGTGTCCTGGGATTGAGTGCCATGTCAGGCTCCTTGCTCAGTGAGGAGTCCACTTTTTTCTCTTCTGTGCTTCCCCCTAACTTGTGCTCTCTCTCTCTCTAATTAATAAATTTTTTAAAAAAAAGAAGAAGCCAAAGAGGTAGAATTTGTTCCAGCAACTAGGAAACTATCATATCTTCTGGGCTCAACCAGTCAGAGGCCCCATCTAGGACATGATGTGGTGGATCTGAGTGCCTAGCAGCATGGCAGTCAGTGTCTGAGGCAGCATAGCCCGGCAGCACTGTGACAAGTGTCCAGCAGTGACAGCACCAGTGGCAGATCCTAAGCTGATCATCCTATGTGAAGATCTTGGCTATGCCTTGCCTCCTGTGATTTTATTCATTTCCAATCACCTGGTTCTCTAGCCCTCCCACCAATTCTGCAAGCTGTACAGTACTCTTCCAATAAATTCATCTTCCACCCAGGTCAACTAGAAGAGATTTTTCTAGATTGCAACCAAGAATTTTGACTGGTAGGCCAGCATTTCCTTCGTGGACATGTGATCCAGTAACAACTGAGGATGGCGGGCTGGATTGGGCCAATTCCTGCACTAGAGTTGACCCTCTCACTGTGTGTAAACTGCTTAATTTTCTCTCAAATCTGAAGGAGCTCGTATACTCCAAGGACAGACCCCAGAACCTTAACAGGCAAGTGGTAGGGGACCCCAAGAACACTGGGACAAATGACTGGTGTGGGAGGAGACATCCAGTGGTTTCTCTGCAGAGAGTTGGATATGTTCATTAAGAACAAGTGAAAAGAGGGGATCCCTGGGTGGCTCAGCGGCTTAGCGCCTGCCTTCGGCCCAGGGCATGATCCTGGAGTCCCGGGATTGAGTCCCATGTCCGGCTCCCTGCATGGAGCCTGCTTCTCCCTCTGCCTGTGTCTCTGCCTCTCCCTCTCTCTCTCTCTCTCTCTCTGTGTCTCTCATGAATAAATAAATAAAATCTTAAAAAAAAAAAAAAAGACAAGTGAAAAGAATCTTAGATATTGATTCTTCTTTAAAAAATAGTTTCTCACCCCAGATATAGAAATAATTCATGTTCATTTTGAAAGATATGGGGAAAATAAACATAGAAGAAACTGAATTGCCTGTCATTCTACCAGCCACCAATAGCTACAAGTGAAATTTTGGCGTGTTTCTTTGTAATATTTCTTCTATGGAAACTTCTCCATAGTTATACTCACCTTGTCCATTGCCTGCTTGAATTCTGAAAAGAGCAGAAACATTTCCATTACATGCTGATGCCTATCTCTTTCTATATCCCCAGGCACTAAGTATAAGACCGTAAACTCTAGCTTTTGGTGAAGGGAACATTTCTCAAAGTGTGTCCCATGGAATACTTACTCCTTCATTTGTCATCAGCTCCTGTAGATAGAATATAAAAGGAGTTTTCCTTAATCAGAAAAATTGGGGAAATACTGAGATACTGAAATACTGAGAAAAAGTGTTTCTTTGTGGCATGAATTTCCAGAGGTCTGAACACATCAGACTCTCAAAGACAGCAGCATTTTTTGAGCATATTGGGCCACAGAAATCCCCTTTGAAAATACTTTTCTCTGGACCAGTGTTCTAGGGAATGCTGACCCAGAAAACTTAGAACTTCGTATCGTTTTACCTTCTTCCCACTTCATTAGTGAAGACCCAGTTCAGAGTCAGTAGGGGAAAAGGAGATTATATTTCAAATATATATAAATGAAATTTGGAAACTAGGAATGGGACCTAGCAAGTAATTTCCTTTGCTGATTTATTTACCTGTAGAACACACCCAAAGGAGTGAGGTTTACAGATAAACATCAGATGTTTGTCTGTAAACCTCAAGATTCATGCCTGAGAGAACTAAGACCAGAGCAATGCTAAACTCTAAGGGAAATTTTACTATCTGGGGAAATTTCACTGCATAATGGCTTGAGCCACGTTTAGGTAAAAATCCAATGAACTTACTAGAAGGCTGCATTGCCAGACTAAGGAGATTAACTTCATGTTACTGGAATAAAGTGTGGTAGACACAAGAAGCTTTGGCCAGATGTCCTGTTCTTGCCCCATCACTTTCCCCAGCTATATACTGTCTGGCCAGACTCCACGTGGAATCTGCTAGGGAATCTGGGGCTTCGGCCTCAGAATAAGAATGAAAAACTGCTTCCTCCATTAAGCCAACAAGTCTGAATGCCCATTTGACAGATGCAGAAACTGAGCTTTAAGGAAATTTTTAAAAGCCTTGAAAGTGGGTGGTGGCACACTTTACCTGCCTCCTTGGGGTCTGCTCTGTGAACCTGCACCAAAACCCAGCTGCAAGACTCCCGCAACACTCCCGAGCTTGGTGTCTGTCATTTTTGTCATTTTCCTAAACTAAGTGTTTAGGAAAGTCTGGGAATTACCAGAGTTCGAAAGTACCTTCTTTCTGTGAAGGAGCCTACAGGATATTCTAAGGCAACTTCCTGATTCTCTGCCTGAGACGTTTGTCGAGCTTCTGTTCGGTGAGCTGTTTGGTCAGCAGACCCCCATCGCTGAGTAGGACAGCAAGAGTTCCGGGTGACCCTCCAGAGGAAAGCAGAATCTGAGAATGTCAGAGCTGGAAAGGACCTTAGTGATCATTCCCGCAGCCCAGCCCCCTCTATTTACAGCTCCAAAACCACGAAGCCTGAAACCCACCCAGAATCCTGAGACTGAATGTCCTTTCCCCTTCTTCTATGTGTGTGCAATTTTCCCATGGCATCCGGCCAGAGCATCTACATCAGGAACGTCTAGAGGATTTACGAGGCCACGCGATCCTCTGGCTTTCTATGCAGACCTAAACAGGAAACCCACACAAGGAAATGCTCTTTCTATTTGCAGGCCGAATTCCCAGGATGCTTTCACCAGAGTGCCCTGGCTGGAACAAAACAAGTCCCTGGCCTTAGATCTGGAGGCAGAGGTGCCCTCGCGACCCCCTCCTCCGGGCCTGCGCTAGCTGATTTCATGAGAACAAGACTTACTTCTCTCAGACCTTGACTTCAGGTTGCTCCATTGGTCTAGATACCAAATAGGGGTGAGTCCAGAGACACCCATCCCTCCAATCTCTGAGTTCAAGACTTGGCTTCTTCGCACCTGTGTGACATCAATTAACCTGGGGAAGGTAGGCGCCCGGCTCACCCCCTCCCATCTTCCTGCCCAATGCACTTGGCCTCCAGAAAATGCCTCAGGGCTGAAAAACTATGCACATTTCCCAGCCCAGGGTCCACCAGATGCTCCTGGGTCCCTCTGAGTCATCCTGGCCCCTGACGGTGGCCACTCCATCTGACCCAACTCTGCTCTCCTTTGCTGCAGCCCCAATCTGGTGTTCTATCAAACCTCCTCTCACCAGGTCATCAGTCCATCTGCCCTCATGTCCAGCCATTCCGGCCCAGGATGGCATTTGTCATTCTTTTCAACTCTCTGTGGAAGATCTGGAACTTCCGAGGCTGCTGCTCAGGGGTGGACAGGAAGGAAGTGTGGCTGGCTGGCAGAGAACAGCACATGGGTGACCCTGCTCCCCCTCCCCAGGCGTCCTCGGGCTGACACTAAAAATAGACTCCGTTCTCCTTGGTTGCCCCTTTATCCCCAGAGGAGAGGAGACACAGGCTTCTGGTGAGCCTGAGGGCGGACTGTCTTTCAGGAATTACCAGATGTTGGGGAAGGATAATGTGTCACTTCCTCTAACAAATAGTCTGGGCATCTGTGCATTTCCTTCTGAGCCAGCTCTTTAGGGGAATGTGATGCAGTGATGCTGAAGTACAGACCACTCTGGCCTCCACTCTCAGGGGTACTGGGGAAGGTGCTCTCCAAACCCTTTGGTTCCAATCTTCCATTAAGAAACTGTTTCTGGGGGGGGGGGGTGCCTAGGAGGCTCCCTCAGTGAAGCATCTACCTTCAGCTCAGCTGATGATCTCAGGGTCTTGGGATCAAGCCACACGTGGGGCTCTGTGCTCCATGTGGTGTCTGGTTGTTTGTCTCTGCCCCTTTCCCTATTTGCATACTCTCTCGTTCTCTCTGTCTCTCAAATAAACAAATCTTTACTGAAAAAAAAAATGCAAGGGCTCTGGAAACAAGATAAAGGCACTAAGGGAAAAAGACAAGTAGCCAAGAACCCTAGGAGTAGACTTGGAGTCATCAGATTGTCCATCTGTTCCCCCAAACCAGTGGTCTCAGTGGGACTGGCATGAGCCACCTCATGGGAGAGCTTGCCCCACCACCCCAGCGAGTCCGATTGAATCTGAAACTCTGGGGATGAAGCTCAGCACCTTCGTTTGAGCCTTTCAGATGGTTCTGATGGGACATTGAGTTTGAGAATCTCTGACCCTGGATAGATGCACATTAGGGATTTCTCAGAAGCCAAGAGAAAAAGAGATAGTTACCCAAGAAAATGCTTTAGCAACCCCGCAGAGGTGGGACTTACAGGGGAGGCTATCTTGGCAAGAGAAAGGTCCTAGAAATAGAAATGAAGTGACATCAAAGGAAACAAAGATGCGGCAATATCTTTCTTTGCTTATACTGCGCTAATTTGTAGCACTTCCAGAAGATGGTTTAATCACTAAGAGTATATTCATAGAACATTCTTCAGATTAAATAGTGTACAATGTGAACCCAATTATGTAAAATGTATGTGTGTATCAGTCGATATATGGGAAAGATATTGGAAAATTATGTATGAAAATGTTAACAGCGATCATTCCCCAGTGATGGATAGATACTTTTTCTTCCATCCCTTAAGTTTATCTATGTACCCCCCAACTTTTCCAAAATAAAAGGGCATTTTTATGACCATTTTTTTTTTGTCAACAAAGTAAGGAACTTGTTGGGTCAAAACAGCCCTTTAAACAAATTTGTATGGCCCTCTGCAGAGGCTAGCTCTCCAAGAATTTATGTCACATGCATAATTAGCACCACCTGTTACCCTTGTGCTAAAATGGGGCTTGAAGAGCCACACACGGAGGGGGGTACTGTGAAACTCATGGGCTCCAGTTCGGACCCACACAGCAGGGAGATACCTCCCTCCCCGCCCCTGCAGCACCTGCTGCCTTGGCTGTCCAGCACCCAGAAGCACAGTACTGGGGTGCTGGGTCTGGGTGCTGGGCCTAGGGTGCTGTGCTGGGTACTGGGCCTGGAGTGCTGGGTCTAGGGTGCTGGGTCTGGGGTGCTGGGTCATGGTGCTGGGTCCTGGGCCTGGGGTGCTGGGCCTGGGGTGCTGGGCCTGGGATGCTGGGTCTGGGATGCTGGGTACTGGGTCTAGGGTGCTGGGTCTGGGTGCTCGGCCTGGAGTGCTAGGTCTCAGGTGCTGGGCGTCCTTAACATCTGCAGGGCCACTGTCCCTCCCATAGGGCCTCTCAGTTTTTACATGGTTTTCACACCCCGATTTCCAGTCAGCCAGGGATAAGCTGGAGGCAAACACAAAGCAAAAACAAAAACACTGAAAGAGCCCTTAAAAGCCTAGAAAGGAAGAAAGGACAATGGAACGTGATGTAAGAGCCGCTGAACAGCCAGTGACTCAGCGCTTCTGCATCAACACCAGCTGCAGCCCACGGTGGCGGTGGCAGCGGCGGTGGCGGCTTACAGAGCAGCCACACACACACACCCACACACACACACACACACATTCACACACACACACACGCTGTGCAAACAGCCCACCGCTTGGAGCGAGCAAGAATGCCAGCCCTTGCAGAGCGCGGCAGACAGGACCCAAAGAGCTCTGCAGCTGCCACCCTGGCAGGATGTCGGAGGGTGTCTGTTGCCCGTTAATTCGGCCTTCTGTTAGCATCTTTTATCCAGACTCCATCCCTAAGCAGCTGGATGCATGTCCCTGGGGGCAGAGTCAGCAAACTGGAATCAGTACCTGCCGGCAAGCACGGCTTGTCTCCTGCCTTGGACCCATCCCAGGGTGAATTTGGTCAGTGTGGTCTGTCCCAGGGCTGCCTTCTGCCGGAGGCCGGGCTGGGAGGTGGGGGGGCCAGAGGGGGGGTGCGTCTTCATTCCCCACCCTTTGAGTCAGGCAGACTACATACAGATGGGAGTGGGAATGTGTCCCATGGAATTTTGACTCAGGCAGTGACTCCATCTGCAAACGTATCATCTTATTAAAAGTTGCATTTTTATACTCGGCCTTTACCACAATTGGGAGTCGGTTGAAGGAGCCCCTCCCACGGAGGCGGTTGGGCTGCCCTGCTCCTCCCAGATGGCTCCGCTGCCACAGGGCCCGCCCGAGGAACACTGCCCGGAGGCCCGCGGTCCCGGAGGCCGGCGCTCCCAGCCAGCCCAGACCCACGGTGCGCCAGCACCACTCTCCAGATTCCATCCAAAAGCAGCTTTATTTTTTGTCACCCATGCTCCCTCAAAATTTATTCCACAGGGAAAGCTCTCTCTTGCCATTCAGTTAAGAACCCCATGAACTCCAGAATTTTTCTGCTGCTCTGAGGTATGAGATCATTGTATGGATGGACGTTCAGATCACAAAACACAGTCTTGTTGCAGGAATTGGGTGTCTGGGCCAAATATCCAGCATATCGACATTGTAATATTCATTCTGAGGTGGGGCTTCACAGCATTTCCTGTGCCTGCACGGTGGGTAGGAGCAGGGGTCAGGGGATGGCTTGGACCTTATCAGGCTCTCTAGGGACATGGCAATAGTCGGATGACTCTTTCCTGGGTCTGCTTGTTTGTTTTTAGTTTCATTTAGGCACCTGATGCCATCCTCAGGTTTGGGTTGTCGGCTGCTCCCCCTGCACAGATTCTCCTCATCCTCCCACCTCTCAGGTTAAGTCTTCTTTTTTTTTTTTTTTTTTAAGATTTTATTTATTTATTTGACACAGAGAGAGAGAGAGAAAAAAAGAGAGAGAGAGGAAGAGAACAAGCAGGAGGAGCAGCAGAGGCAGAAGGAGAAGCAGACTCACTGCTGAGCAGGGAGCCCGATACAGGACTTGATCCCAGGACCCCAGGATCAGGACCTGAGCTGAAGGCAGATGCTCAACCACTGAGCCACCGAGGTGCCCCTCTCAGGCCAACTCTTGGATCAAATTTAGAATGTCGGCTAGCCTGCTCCCTTCATCCTGAGGCCCACATAAGTGGGTCCCTGCTCTCTGCGGGGTGTAGCTCTGGCTCAAACGAAGCCCTGCCCTCCCTTTTCTCCACCTCTTCCCACTCTCAAGGCTACTGCCAGAGCTTGTTTTTTTTTCCTCTCTCTCTCTTCCTCCTGATTTATTTATGTATTTATTTATTTATTTAGTATATTTTTTTCATTGGAGTTCAATTTGCCAACATATAGCATGACACCCTGTGCTCATCCCATCAAGTGCCCCCCTCAGTGTCCGTCTCCCAGTCACCCCATCCCCCTGCCCACCTCCCTTTCCACTACCCCTTGTTCGTTTCCCAGATTAGTTTTCTGAGCTATTCCCCAAACGCAGGTCTCAGAGAGGATGTTCTCTTGCAAGACTTGAGGGGAAGGAGGTAACAGCCCCGGCCCCACCTTGCTTAGGGAGGCCAGTGAAGACAGGACTTTCCTGATAAATCCCTCTCTCCTTTCTCTTGATCCTCCTACATCCTTTCATGGGTGACGGTTTCTAAGGGCCATGAAAATCAATTTCTGGACATTTCCTTCAAAAATCTGTGTGTGGAGGTGCCTAGGGGGCTCAGGCGGTGAAGTGTCTGCTTTCATCTCAGGTCATGATCTCAGGATCCTGGGATCCAGTCCCATATCAGCTCTTTACTCAGTGGGAGCCTGCTTCCCTCTCCATCTGTTTCTCCTCCTACTTGTGCTCTCTCTGTGTGTCAAATAAATAAATAAAATCTAAAAAAAAAGAAAATCTACATGTGGTCTGTGTGACAAATACACATGCCTCAAATGAATATACTATTCAGCCAGCCACCTGTGTGGGGCACATAAGAGTCACCATCTCTAAAATAGGAGTAAACTATCCACCCCCAGGAAGCCTCCAAGGATGCCAGTCTGAGTACATGGCCCTTACGTGAAAGCAGTGTTCACCTTCACCTACTAATGGTGTTATGAACCCTCTTTGCTTTCAGCTTCTTATAATGTTAAGATCAGAAACCTTTGTCATATCCCATAGAGGATAGAAAACCTCCCCATATTTTTTAATTTCCATTTTTTAATATAAGCTACAGTTTGTAATTCTTAATATTCAACAGCAAGTATCATGACACCATAAAAAAAAATACTATTGACCTCCTCATCTCCTAAATGTGTCAAGTTTTGGACAAGACTAGAGGAGAAGCTCTGGTGACAAGCATATCTGTCAGTGGTGTGCGGGAGTCTGTATCTGTTCCCAGCTCCCAAGTTTTGGAATCTCATTTTGGTAGCTTGAAATCGGCTGTGGTGAGAATATTTCCACCATGGAATTGAGCAAATGCTGCAAGTTAGAGCTTTACCCCCTTCCCCACCCAAAGCTGATTATTAAACACTCACCAACATACCACTACATGCGATTATAATGCAATAAATTTTACTGCTATATACAGTCTGTATCTGGAGGCTACACATGTCATGGCTGGAAGATAAGGCTCCGGGTAGAGCTGTGATAAAGAAGAGAGCAGAAGAAGGAAGGCTTCCCTTCACAGAGGAATAGCCCTGGGAGTGGCCCCAGAGATGTGCCCAAGGGCAGCACAATAGGATTCTCAGGGCCTGAGGAAGCACCTGCTTTCTGGGAAGAGTAATTTCCTACAGTTGGGGGAGCAGGGGGGGGGGGTGTCCTCGGAGTGAGAACACGGGCTGGGATGGCTGGAGTGGCCCCTGTAGGTGGGCGGTCTTGGATTTTGCTCATCTGGCTTGACATCTTACCCTGGGGGGGTGAGGATGGGCCAGACTTGGAGCACAAGGCCAGGGCTGGTGAGTGCTCCAGGCTCAGTATGTGGAAGGCCAGGTCCTGAGAGTCCCTGGAGGGGCCGCAGGTACAGAGGAAAGCCTGTCACTGAACAGCAACATGGCCTACGACAGTGACCCAGTGAATGAGCAGTTTGGCAGTGCTGGGGGTTCCTAAAGGAGCATTAACATGCTGGAGGGAGGGGGAGGGAGGGTGGATCAGAGCCCTTCAGGCCTACACCCGCAGGGCCCATCGGAGAATCCATCTGTTGCCCTGGTTCTACACAGTAGAAAATACACAGCAGATCTGCTCCCTTTTCTCTATTTCTGCAGATTTGGGTTTCTCCTTGGACGTACTATCTTTACAGAAACTAGGTCTGATTGGATTTTTTTATGTCATTTGATGTCATAACTTTCTAATACTGTTTGAGAGTCTCCATTACATGAGAAATTAAGCCAAACTCGCCTTTCTTCAAAATGTTTAAATCTCCACGTAGGTCCCCTTGGCCTGATTTTCTTTTGCCCTCTGGGGCACAGGATTGCTGACAATGACACGGTCTCCCTTGTGGCAGAGACGGGAAGACAGGAATGTCACAGGACCATGGATCTAATCCTGAGGAGGGTCACACATCAGGCGGGGGGGAGAAGTTGCCCAATGCTAGCCTCGTTTGCTTTTTCAGTCTCAGCTAAGGAGAGCAGAGACAGAGGGAAGGGGAGAGTCCCTTCTAATGGAAAGATAAGCGTTTGTACTTGAATGTTGGGTACACAGCCGCTCCAGCAGGGAGTAGTGATAAATTATACATTTTGACATCTGAATCTTAAAAAGAAGTGAAGCCCAAAGCTGTTCTGAGGACAGAATGGGCAGAACAGAGCAACACCTCCAACCCATCCGAGCATCGTTCGGCTTTAACGGGTAATCACTCCAGATCTGGAGGTAACAGGGCTTCCAGCAACCACTAGAATGTTCATAGCCTCAGTGCCTCCTCTGACTTCCCCTGGAGTCTCACTCAGAGGTCCCGGGCCCCAATCTGCTCTGCTGGGGCTGGCGAGGACCTGATGATTCTACTAGACAGCCTTACATCCCTCTGAGCTTAGTTAAAGTGGGTGGGCACGCCTGGGGGGCTCGGGTGGTTGCGTGTTTGCGGTCTCTTGATTTCAGCTCAACCCATGATCTCAGGGTCCTGGGATCGAGCCCCACGTCCAGCTCCCCACTCAACAGGGAGATTGCTTGAGATTCTCTCTCTCTCTCTCTCTCTCCCCCTCGGCCCCTCCTCCCACTCGCACACACACACTCTCTCTCAAATAAATAAACCTTAGAATATTAAAATAAAATGGGTGAAGACACCCCAGATTGTCATGTGTGTTGCTATACTGCCATCTAATGGTGAGGTGCATTAAGACACAAATGTCACCCAGTCCAGGGACCACGGACTACTCCCAAATGTTTTTCCATGGCAAATAGTTATAATGTATCTCTCCATCTCCCCAGACAAGTCACCAAATGGCCCCCAGAGGTCACAGAAAAGAAAGTAATGAAGTCTCTAGTTGCACCATCTGAGAAAAGGTAGTGTGAGCATCAGTGAGGACAGAAAGATTTCTAAAACATTCCCGAAGTGTGCAAGGTAAGAAAGGACTGCTCTTTTAAGAAAGGTGTTGTTGAAACTTTCCTCTATATGAGACTCTAGGAACAACAGGAGGATCTTCCCAGTACAGTATGTGTATAATGAATTATTATCTTATAGAACGGAGGATAAAAATTTCAACCATAGGCCCAAACAGAAACTCACTGCTCTAAAAATAAAGTCCTACTGCACAAATCAAGTTCCATTGCTATATAAGAAAACAATAACATATAACTGACCCTTTGCCCTCTGCTCCAGCTAGTCAAGATTTTAGATTATTCGTTTTCCTCCCAGTGCTAAATGTTGGAAGCCGAGCTTGTTTGGGGGAAATTTACTGAGCAATGAAAACAGAGACTGCCCCCACCTTCCCCGCACTCTCCTCTGTTTCCAAACACACAGGACACACATATCAGGGATTTTTCCACTTACTGAGCCATTCCATTAGTGTCACTGATAACTCAACTCTAAATCACATCAGAAGTTAGCTGGAACCCCAAGAACTCCAGGATGCTGCAGAACACCCAGGACTCCATGGGGCGGGGGGGGAGTTGGCATAGATTGTTGACAACCTGACACTCAATAAGCTTGAGTGGAACCAAGTGCCATGGGAACAGAAAGCATGATGGGTAGGTAGAATTAGGATCCCCTGAAACATGCTTCGAACACCAATTATGCTGTGCACTGTTGAGAAATACCGTTAGCAAACTTACAATGTAGAAATGCAAATTGCAAGTTGACTGCCAGGCAGGGAAGTGGGTCACCATTAGACCAGAGAAAATACCTTTGGTTTGAGATCCACATTGATGTGTCCCTTCCCAAACAGTGCCACTCCCCAGCTGTTGGAGCACAGAGCCCCAGAAAGGTGTGCTGCTCTGTGGGCCTAGGTTATAAGCATACCTAGAAGCACAGAACTGTGCAAAAGTACCCACATCTTCTCTCCTGCCTTTCTTTCACCCTAGCACACAGATAGGATAAAACTACCAGACCTATCTTCTAAATCACTGGTTTTCTTTTTCTTTTAGGATTTATTTATTTATTTGAGAGAGAGAGAACAGGTACAAGTGTACATGAGCAGGAGGGGCAGAGGGAGAGGGAGAGAATCTCAAGCAGACCCCTCGCTGAGCGAGGAGCTCAATGTGGGGCTGCATCTCACAGCCCTGAGATAATGACTTGAGCTGAAACCAAGAGTCAGTTGCTTAATCGACTGTACCACCCAGGCACTCCTAAATCTGTCATTTTCTAAATGTTGATCCCAACAAGCAGCAGCAGCAGCAGCAACTTTACCTAGGAACTTACTAGAAATGCAAATTCTGCGGCCTGACACTCTTCCTACTGAATACACAACTCTGGCAGGTGGGTAGAGAAGTCAATGTTTTAACAAATATTCCAGGTGATTCTGATGCAGATGTGAGCTTGAGAACCAGCGCATGAAGGATGCAGTTTGCTGGTTACCAGATGGCAGACGAGGTTGTGACCAAGTCTGGTGAGAACCTGAAGCTCTAGAATCAACACCTCGGCCCTGTGCTCCCAGCTCCCTCTGTGTCAAGCAACGTGTCATCCCGGCCCGGCCCGAGCACCCCAGCAGCTCTGGGCTGGTCTGTCCCCCTCCTGAGCCTGCTTTGTTCTTGCTGCGAACCGGTGCAAAGCTACCGGAGCCGCTCTAAGTAATCCACAGTGGAGTACAGCAGAGAGGTCCCTGGGGATGCCCTATCTCCTTATTTTGTTTCTTAATCTTCAGCATCAGTGGTTCACTTCCAGGTCCAGCAAGAATGGTTGGCAAGCACGGTTGTTAGGTGGGAGAACCGGCCCGGAACACGGAGATCTCGCTGTGCTCAGAGCAAACAGCTCGGACCCACTCACCGCTGGGGTGCGGAGACAGCAACAGGCCCAGCACCACCCGGGAAGAGGACCGAAAGGGACTGATTTGAGGGGTTTGTGTTTTTTTCCAATGAAGTTCCAGAAATGTCTAAATGATCTGTAAAACCCTGCATTCTCACCAACTAGAATGAACAACTGTTAACACTGTGCCAGATGAAAAGGCTGATCTGCGGGGCTGTAAAGTGACTGCAGGCAGTCTGGGAGAACACAGAGCAGCTGGAACAGGGCAAAGCAAGGAAGTTTTTCCAAAAAATCATTTTTAACAAAGGACGTCCTCATTCTTTTATCAGAAAACATCTCCGACTATGAGGTTTCCACACAGCTACTAATAATAACTTGTGAATTTGCCTAGCTGGAGGCTGGAGAGTTGGGGTTTATGAATACCAAAGGGCAGAGAAAGAGCTGAAGAGGAAGCCAGCTCTTTTCCTTGGGAATAAACACAACATGCTTTTGAACAACCCTCCCCTTCCCTCCAGAGAGAGCAGGAAAGAGATCAGGCTAGGCAGAGAAAAATCAGGCTATAGATCATGAAAGTGGAATGCTTTTCCATCCCCGTTTATGGAGTCAGAGCGGATGCAGGAAGCCCCAACAGGAGAGAACCACCACCAAGGACATTCCCCTCCCTGGCTGACCTTGAACTATGTTTGGCGCCACCCATCAAAGCCCGGAGGCAGTAAGAATATGGGCTGAAGTCACTAGTGCTGGCTCCCGGGGTGGGGAAGGGGTGGGGGGGTCAAGGCCAGAGGGCTGGTTACCAAAGAGGACAAAGCCCAGCAGGGCAGGGCCGGCCGGCAGAGGAGCAGGTAGGAGGGGCTGTCACCCTTGCTCTGACTCAGTTTCCCAGCAACATTTAGAACCCCCAAAATGAAATCATATGTAGCACTGAGGACCTGCCTTCTGTTCTTGGATAAATTCAATCCTCCTCAAAGGAAAAAATAAATGCGTAATAAAATATTCATCTTCCACTTAACCTCGCCTGAGAACCTCATCCTTGCTGAGAGAATCCCATTTCCCCTGCAGGTAGAACAAAGACGGTGCGAGGCAAGGGAGGCCTTCGGTCTGTGCAAGAAGGTGGGGGTGCCTAGACCACATACCCACTCAGTGCCTCCCTTTTGTGTCCCTTTTGGTAAAATGAATATATTCATTGGTGAATTTATTTTTTTAAAGATTTTATTTATTTATTCATGAGAGACACAGAGTGAGAGGCGGAGACATAGGCAGAGGGAGAAGCAGGCTCCCTACAGGAAGCCCAATGTGGGACTCGATCCCCAGACTCGGGATCACGCCCTGAGCCAAAGGCAGACGCTCAACCACTGAACCACCCAGCCATCCCTCATTGGCAAATTTAATAAAGTTAAGCATGCAGCTCAGCTGGGCAGCCTCAGCAAGCCTTCCTGCACCCAACATCCTCCCCCAGCAGGTGCACAGCTGTTTCTATCAGCCGGCACCCCACTTCTCAGAGAAACACTACATGCTGTCATGGTCACGGACTTTATGATGACCACCAGCTCCACCACTCACCACACACACGCTGGTTGTGCTCCTTCCCGGATCCCTCAGAACCTCCTTAGAGGCAGTGGAAACCTGTTCACTGCTGCCAGAGCACAGTGCCGAGGAAGCCTGCAGAAGTATTCAGGCCCATTAAAAACCAATAACAAGAAATGGGTTTTTCACCTGGTTTCCCATGGAAAAAAATAATCTGGGGGAGGGGAGAGGAGCGCTTAGAATACACGTGTGGGTGGATGTGCGAGAGTTGTTCTCATGCCGATTAGAAATTCTTTCAGCCAATAAACCTTCTTGGTACCTACTGCGTGCACAGCTCTGTGCTTTCCGATGACAAATGTGAGTGAGACACAAGTCCCTGACTTCCAGGAGCTCACAATCTAGAAGAGAAAAATCACACATAAAAACTAGAAAATCGGGCAACCCCGATGGCCCAGCGGTTTGGCGTCACCTTCAGGCCGGGGTATGATCCTGGAGACCTAGAGTCGAGTCCCATGTCAGGCTCCCTGCATGGGGCCTGCTTCTCCCTCTGCCTGTGTCTCTGCCTCTGTGTGTGTGTGTGTGTGTGTGTGTGTGTGTGTCTGTCATGAATAAATAAATAAAATCTTTAAAAAAATAAAAACTAGAAAATCATATGCTAAGTTGTATAATAAAGGCTCATTCATCTATTCAACAAAGATTTATTGTGTACGATGTGCCAGCCTTAAGTATGAACAAATAATTTTGAGAACACAGGGGCCAAATGTAACTACCATTCCTCTTTCGAACGGGAAAGATGCAACAGGAGAGCCGCCACACACGCTCTTTGAGGATAGGGTCCTTCTTTTTGCACAACCATCTCACCTGGTGTGTGCCCGCAAACATCCAATAAATACTGCTCTTCAAGGTTGGATTTCCTGTCCTCCTATTCACTAGACAATTTCCACCCGATCTTTCTTTGCCACTCATTCATCTATTCGATAAACACTTAGTGAGCACCTATGGCATGCTGTGAACAGGGGAGGGGAGCTCAGTGTGGGGAGCAAGCAATTCACTGAACACCGTGTGGCCGATTCTAGAACACGGAATCCCTGTGAAGGCTGCAGAGGGAAGTCCATCACCAGCCTGAGGCTGGATGGAAGGCTTTCTGGAGGGAAGTCTGAACTGAGTCTCAGAGGACGTGTGAAAATAAAATCAAGTTGCGTGTGTCTGAAGGACAGCTGGGGAAAGACCAGAGAGATGCAGCGTGCGCATGGAGACCACCACCCGATCCAGCATCTTAAGCCTGGTGATTCCAAAATCTTGACCTTGTCGCTGTTGTTTGGAGTCCAGTGAGCTTCCAGGAGCCAACCCCATTCTTGAGAGGATGGTGTAGCAGCTAGAATGCCAGCTTCTTAAGTCAGAGTGGCTGGTGGGCCATGTGGCTTTGGAATCCGGGCATATGCAGAGGGATGCTGAGTGAGCGTGAAATTGGAGCGAGTTGCAAAGCCAGTGATCTTGTCATCAACTTAGGGCAGCTGCAGGCTCTGTCTGGCTCCCACCTCTCTCCCCTCCTTGCAGAGCCAAGCTCTGAGCCCTCAGCATCCATAGCCCGCAGTCCACCCTAGTCTGGATGCCACCCCACCCTCCCTGCACCTACCTCCGCAGAGGCCACCAGTCCCCCTGGTTCCTGGCATCTCTGCAGCCTCTGACCGTAGACCTGCTCTCCAGCTTCTGTGTCCGTTCACCGCTCCTTCCTGCTTTCCCTCCTATGAATCTGGCAGCTACGGCCCACGTCTCTCTGCATCCTCCTTTTTCTCTGCCAATCCCACATCTAATTAATCGCTCCCCTCTCCCAGTTCTCTCTCCAGGTGAGATCACAGATTCAGATGCCATTGATGTGCTCTAAAAATTCCCGAATCCCCATCCATGGCTCAAATGGCCTCTTCTTTTTTCAATGTGGTAAAATACATTTTAACATAAATTTACCCTCAGAATCCTTTTGGGTCTTCTTTTAAGCGTACAGCTCAGTGGCACAAAGCACATTCACACTGTTGTGGAACCATCCCCACATCTATCTCCAGAACTCATTTGTCTCACAAACCTGAAACTCTGTAACTGTTGAACATTTCCCCATCGCTGCCCTCCCAGCCCCTGGCAACCGCTGTTCTCCTTTCTGTCTCTGTAAGTTGGCAGGCTCTAGACACCTCATATAAGTGGAATCACAGTGTTTGTCCTCTTGTGACTTGTTTATCTCACTCAGCATGATGTCAAGATTCACGTATGTTGTAACAGGTGTCAGATCTCCTTCCTGTATCTTTTCTTTAAAAATTTTATTTATTTATTCATGAGACCCACAGAGAGAGGCAGAGACATAGACAGAGGGAGAACCAGGCTCCCCACAAGGAGCCTGATGCAGGACTCCATCCCAGGACCCCAGGATCACGACGTGAGCACTGGCAGACGCTCAACCACTGAGCCACCCAGGCACCCCAGATTTCCTTCCTTTTTAAGGATGAATTGTATACATATACAAATAGACTTACTACGTTTGGTTGATCTGTTCATCTGCCAATGGATATTTGTGTTCCTTCAACTCCTTGGCTATTTGAATAATCCACTAACATGGGTGTACAAATATCTTTTTGAGACCCTGTTTTCAATTCCTTGAAATATATACCCACAAGTGGAACCACTGGATCGTATAATAATTCCATTTTTAATTTTTGGAGAAACTGCCATACTGTCCTCCACCATTTTACATTCCCAACAACAGCACACAAGGAACTCAACCTCTCCCCATCCTTGCCAAAACTTGTGGTTATCTGTTTTTTTGATATTAGCCATCCTCATGGGTGCAAGATTCCAATGGCTCATGTCAACGCTAGACTCACATAGCCAGCTGCCTAGTGGACATTTCCATCTGAATATCCCAAGGAAACTTGAACTTGACTTGTTCAAAATTAATCTTTTCCCCCCACACCTGACCCCCTCTGGAGTTCCCTGTGGGAGGAAACCACCACTGTCCCTCCAGATGCCAGAGCCACGTGCTAGACAGCACGCTTGTCAGTTCCAGCAATCCTAGCTCCTTGATACATCCTGAACCTTCCCTCTTCTCCCCCCTTGATCCTGAGGCTTTCACCTGAGTTCAGTTCAGGGTCACCTCACATGGGAATGCCCACACAAGTCTCTGCCTTCGTCCCGCTCCCTCTGACTTATTCTTTCCACTCCAGCCCGACTTATCTCTTTAAAATGCCAATTTGATCCCATCTTCCCTGTTTAAAATCTATGGGGCTCCCCAGTGTCTTTAGGATCAAGCCCAGACTGGTTAGAATGACGCCTGCAGGGTGGCCCTTTCAGATCTGGACAAACCTTATCTCTTACCACTCCCCAGCTCTGTCCTCTCGAGTGCATGTTGAATAGCCAGGAGTGGCCCGAATGTGCTACAACTGCAATTCCTTTCACCAGGAATCCTATCTGGAACATTCTCCCCTGCTCCAGCTTCCTCTTGCTCCTAATGCTGTTGAAGTGTTACTTGCTCAGCCGGGCTGAGCACTCTGTCACAGCCCTCACCGCACTGCCCCGACCCCCAGATGGAGAGCACTTTGAAGTCCTATGCTCTATTTATCTTTGGGTCCCTGTGACTAGCATAGAGCTTGGCACCTGCGAAACACCATCTGGGCAGCCAAAGCAGGCTTCTTGGAGGAGATGACAACTAACCTGAGCCCTAACAAATGGTGAAAAATTGGCCAGATGAAAACAGGTCAGGGAACATCTCAGCTTAGGTAGAGGCAACAAGCAAAAAAGGATGCAGGCGAATGGTTCAGACCAATGCATCAGAGAAATGCACGTCGTGCAAGGTGGCTGGAGAACATGTCACCCAGGTCGGGCATATTTGCTGATGGACTCACAGTGGAAACACTCTCAGGCCGTCCTGGCCAGGGCTCCAGGGTGTGGAGCTATTATATACAACCAGTTAAGGGACGCCTGGGTGGCTCAGTAGTTGAATGTCTGCCTTTGGCTCAGGTCATGATCCTGGGGGCCTGGGATCGAGTCCTGCTTCAGACCTTCCACAGGGAGCCTGCTTCTCCCTCTGCCTATGTCTCTGCCTCTCTCTGTGTGTCTCTCATGAATAAATTAAATCTTAAAAAAAAAAAAAAAGACCAGTTAGGGAGGACCCCAGAGCACCGACATTCAACATAAGGCGCTGCTAACAGATAAAAGCATTAATTATCCTTTCAGAAGTATGTAAACTTGAATAAGTGGTGGATTGGCCCTTCCCCAGGTGGATCTTCAGGATGCCCTGTGTTGAACTGAACCAACAAAAGATTAACATTATATTAACAAAAGCATTATATTAATATTATATATTTATATAATAATAATAATTTATATATATATATCAATAATAATAATGAAATGTCTTACGTGCCCTAAAGTATAATCAGATAGTATTAATGAAGTTATGAAACGAAATTTTGGTGCTTTGGGAAATCAGTCGGAGGCTGAGGGAGATACAGTCTGGAGATACCGAGGCCCCTGAAATTGGGAAGCACTAGTTCTTCCCAGTCTCTGAAGATGAAGGGGTTGGAAGAGGTAAGGATGGAAGCAGCAGGGGTGGGAACAAGGGAGGAAAAGGTGTCACCTGGTGAGCCCCAGCGGGGCTGGGGAATCTTGCTGCACCTGCCACACAGAGGAGCCCTCCATGCTGTGTTCCGTCAGCCCAAGGGCTCTGAAGGACGGTGCACAGGTGGCCGCAGACCTTTCCACGCGTCTATAGAAAGCAGTCCCCAGCATCGGGTCAGATGGTTCTGGATTCTGACCCGGGTTCCTCCTGGGGTGCAGGGGGGTGGGAGCACCTGGCTCAGGGGTTCCAGACCGACCGAGTTCAGACGCTCCCCACGGACAGAATCAAAGGCAGAGAGTGAGTGATGGTGACACAGGAAAGGAGTTTATTCCAGGGAGGCCCAGACCCTTCAGACAGTGAACTAGACTCAGAGGGTCTCCGAAGTGCTGAAAGTACATCCAGGGTTATACATGGAAAATGTGGGACAAAGGGCGGTGGGCCCGTGCAGGTGGGCGGTGGAAGTGGGGTCTACCGCCCATCTTGGGGTGCTCAGTGGGGACTCCCGAGCCTCGGTAAAGCCAGGGCAGCTGATAATAAAGAGGCGCTGGCCTCATGGGCTCCACGGAGGCAGCTCAGAAAGGCTGGGGAAAGAGGTCTTTTCTGGGAATTGAGAATGGGGGGGCGGCCAAAAGCCAAGGGTGGGGGGGGCGGGACAAAGCCAAGGCTGCAGGAAACAAAGTGGGGGCTGGGAGCTGGGAGCTGGGGGCTGGGGGGGGGGGGGGCGGGGTGGAAGCATGACCGACCAGCGTGCGTCTGCTGCCACCTCCCGGGGGACCTCAGAGCTGCAGGGCCCCCTCCCGGGACGAGCCGCACCGGGTCTGCGCTGTGCGCCCGACGTGGGCTGCGCAGACGAGCTCCCCGACCCTGCTGACGCTGGGCTCCGGGTGGGACAGGCCAGCGACCGAGCGGAGCGTCCCGGGGCCGCTCGCCACCCCCGCCCGGCGATCCGTCCAAGTCATCGATTCCAAGCCCCAAATACTCCCCAGGTCCAAATACTCCTCCGCGCTTCCACTTCCCCTTCTCTTGGTCCACATCTCCCTTTTGCCTTCCCTCCTCCCTAAATATTGTCTTTCTTTGCCTCCATCACGCACAGCAGGCGGCTGAAAATCACCCGGTACCTCGTGATTGCGCTTAGGCTGGAGACCAGGGCCGCTGCGGGGGGCGGCTCCGGTGCCCCTCCTCCTCACCTCCATCAGCTCCTCCTTGCCTTCCGGGTCCTGCCTGACTGTCGCTGCCATCAAGCATTCTCTCCCTTCCCTCCTCCGTCTGTGTAATTCTGTCCCCGTCCCCCCCCCCCCCCCCCCCCCCCCAGGGCAGCTTGAACATCACCTCTTTGGAGAAACCTTCCCGGACCTGCATGCAGAGACTACACCAGAACGTAGGGGTCCCTCTTGGCAAATATGACTTAATTACATACACGCCCTTCAGTGGACCTCTGTGTCCTCCCCCCAAGCCTGCAAATGCAACAAATGTATCACCAGGGCTTCCCATGGTGGCTGCCATTTAGTAAATGCTGAATAAATCTGTATGGCATGAATCTGAATGGACCTGTGGACCTCTTATGTGGGAGAAGGGAACAGTTTGGCTTGCCGAGTGAGCATAGAGGTATATTCCCCAGAGCAGGAGTAGAGCAGGGCCAGGATTCCCCTTGCCACTTGGTGGGATGCTTTAATTGTGGTGGTGCCTCCTGTAAGACTCAACATTGTTCCATCCTGAATGGAGAGTCCCCAGAATGGGTCACTGGTGGAGGGAGGGGGAGACTAATGATGCAGGGGGTGAGTATAGGGAAAAGTAGTGGAGAGAGACCATTAAAAACAGAAGGCCTCTGGATTCATTACCTCTAAAGCATCTCAGAGTGGATGATGTGTATACACTGTGGGGACAGAGTTCTGATCACCTACTTGACATCATACCCCAGGGCTCTGGCTGGTTGGATTCATTCATTCTGCAACCTTTAGGGAATTCCCCTCATGACCAAGAGATCATACCCACCCAGGGCCCTTGGAGGGCACCCTGGATCCTGCAGTCAGGGGCTGACCAACTTCCAGGGTCACTGGGCCCAAATGTGAAAGCTGCTGAAGTCAAAGCAATCTGATTATGGAGCAGGCTGGGTGGGGGAGTGTAGGAGAGTGAATGTCTATTCTGTGAGCTGAGATTCCTTGAACAAACGTCTCCTTTTGTTGGGTTAGCTAAAGTTGGTTTTGTTGCTTGCAACCAAGGAGCCATGACACCTTATCATCTGGTTTGTAACTCCCAGTTGGCCATCCATGGATGACAGAAGCCAACCTAGCAAAAAACAGATACACTCAGATTCTGAGTAGCTCAGAGAGCAGCTGGAAGGATGGGAAGGGATGCATGTGTAATAGACAGGAATAGAAAGGAAGGCCCAGGCCCCTGCAGGGGGAGGGGAGGGGAGGACTCTGCTGAGGCTCCCACTGCCACCCCAGGGATGCTGGAGTGGGTGTGGCTGTCACCTTGTCACAACGGAAAGACCCTTGCTTCTCCATTTCATTAACTCCAAATTCTGACTCGAGGGTGTGCTTCAGGTGGGCTGAGTCTAAAAAAGAAAAAGAAAGAGGGCACTTGGGTGGCTCAGTGGTTGAGTGTCTGCCTTTAGCTCACGGTCCTGGGATGGAGTCCCACATAGGGCTCCCCCCACAGGAAACCTGCTTCTCCTTCTGCCTGTGTCTCTGTGTCTCTCATGAATAAATAAATAAAATCATTCTTAAAAATTAAAAAGATAAAGAAAGGAAGAAAAAAGAAGAAAGGAATCCAGTATAACTCCCTTCTACCTCCATAAATGCTAATTCTTCGCTTTCCTTTTATTGTCTGAATTCTTCCATGCACATGCCTCAGAGAAGAAATCTTGGCTGCCCCTCTGCTCTAGAGGCTACAGTGCCCTCCCAGGCCCTCCTCCCAGCTGCCCAGGGCCAGCAGCTAACAGCCCACAGCGGCCCCAACACCTCCACTGGCTGGGGGAGCTGCTGGTGATGCCTGGGATGGGGAGCCCCAGACAGAGTGACTGGGACCCAGGTACAAACGCTGGCCCCTGGCCTCGGGCAGGTTATGTCCCAGAGTATCCTCCCTCTATCAGCCTTTACCCGAGACCATGCCTGTCACCTGAGTTAGAACTTCTCTGGAACCCCATCTTCACCTGAGTTAGGCCTTCCCTGAGACCCCAACTGCATTTGAGTTAGTCCTTCTCTGGGTCCCCATCTTTACCTGAGTTAGACCTTCCCTGAGACCCCAACTACACCTGACTTAGACATTACCTAAGATTGCATACTTCACCTAAGTTAGTCCTTACCTGAGATTTCATATTCACCTAAATTAGACCTGACCAGACCACACCCTTCACCTGACTTAGACTTTACCTAAGATCACATTCTTCACCTGAGTTAGACTACCTAAGATCATATCTTCACCCAAGTTAGACTTTACCTAAGATCACATTCTTTACCTAACTTAGGTTAGGTAAAATCTCATTCTTAACCTGAGTTAGACCTTCCCTGAGACCACCTCCTTGCTTGGTGCTCCCTTTCCCGTACCTATCTGGTTTTCCTTCATCGCTTACAGGTTTTTCCTGAGAATAGCCCCAAGGTAAATCATAAGCACCTGAGTTAGACCACTACCTGTCTTGGGCTCTGCTTCCCCAGCTGGCCTCGGACACCCCTTTGCCAGGGTCACCTGTCCCCTCCCTCCCTCGGAGCTCTGCAATCTAAGAGTCTCCCTTCTGCTCCTACCCAGGAGTCACAGGAACAAGCCAGGCAGGAGGGAGGAGCTGGGTCCCAGGGGGAGAGCGGTACTAACCCAGGGATCACAACCCAATAAGCCTGGTACAGGAAGGGCAAGGGCACATGCCCCATGAGAGGATCCCATGGGTGGAAGGGCAGGGCCAGCCTCCCTGAGGAAGCCAGATGGGGCATCCCAGGCAGAGGGGCCTGCACAAGGCTCTGTGGCCGGAGGGAATGAGGGGACAAGAACCACACCTGAGGGCACCAGCTGAGACTCACGGACACAGACCTGAGCAGGCTACTTGGCATTTGAAGGAATTGGTCTTCATCCTAGAACAAAAGGGAGCCCTGAAAAGTTTCCTGCTCCTGGAAGAGTGACAGCGTCTGCCTGCCTTCTGGAGGCTCTCTCTGGCTGCAATGTTAGGAATGCATTTGGAAAGGTTTGGAAAGGGCCCGTCAGGTAGGTGGGGAGGGGCTGTCCAGAGCCCAGAGGAAAGAAGGGACGGCTCTGTGGGCACATGAGTGGCTAGGGAGCCAGGCGGGCAGATTTGGGAGAACTTTCAGTGTGACATTGGCAAGGTTTGGTGAAGGACACTATGGGGAGGGGAGGGAAGAGAAGGAGGTGTCAAGGATGACATCTGCATTTCTAGATTTAATAACTGGGGGGAGCGGATAGGAAATGCAGGCAGGCAGGAGGGCAGGCTCCCCCACAGATCTCTGCATTCCTCGAGGGTGAAGAGAGCCAGTTCCAGAATACTGTCATCCACACACGATCACTCAGTATGTGTGGCTGGTCATCCAACATGGACGCGGAACTTACCACCCATTGTCTTGGGTGACAAATGGCTTCCCTTGCATTCAGATGAGTTCCTCTCTGGGATCCTTATGTTCTTTCCTACCAGTAGACCTCAGCTGGAACCTCCCCAGTTCATCAGAGGACTCAAAATAGAAGTAGGATTGAGGTCCCCATTCCTTCCTTCTTGAGGGTCCATGCCCTGACCTCATGGTAGCCACAGAAGCAGTTCTCCAGACACAGGGCTTTTCTCCTAATTCACGCAGGGTTCCTCATTATTCTGAAGTGATTTCTTTCTTTCCTTAATTTCTCATTGTGCTTTGCCTGAAATGATGTGTAAGAACTTGATTTTAACGTTGGGAGATTTTGCAAGGGACCAAGTGGGGTGGCCAAAGGTTTGCCAGGGGTTTGAGCAATAAATAGTGATGGTGACTTTGATGATCTCTTACCAAATTGTTTGAAAGCCTTATTGAGAGAAAAATCAAACTCCAGCTTCTCCTGATTAAAACAAAACAAAACAAACAAGCAAAAAAAAACAACTAGGGATCCCTGGGTGGCGCAGCGGTTTAGCGCCTGCCTTTGGCCCAGGGCGCGATCCTGGAGACCCGGGATCGAATCCCACGTCGGGCTCCCGTTGCATGGAGCCTGCTTCTCCCTCTGCCTGTGTCTCTGCGCCTCTCTCTCTCTCTCTGTGTGACTATCATAAATAAATAAAAATTAAAAAAAAAAACTATGACAAGCCCTATTCATATCAATAATTCCCAAGACCTGGAAATTTCTGTCTGCATTTGTGTTCATGAAATTTGTCTCAATTCTCAATTTATAACTTTAGAGCTCTCTACCTTTCCTCCATAGATATTTAGACAAAAATCTTTGGAGACCTACCTCCGGCATTTTGTACAAGTTCTTTCATGATGTTATAGTCTTTTAGAGCTGGACATGTAACAAGAAGCATTTGTATGAGGACAAATATTAATTATTCACAGCGCATATAGTAATTGTTTCCTTGTTGTTTTAATTGCTTTTCCACCAAAATTGGTCTTTTGAATGTACATAGTTATTCTTTTTTTTTTTTTAGTTATTCTTTTTTTAAAGATTTATTTTTTTAGAGAGAGAGAGCACAAATGGGAGAGGGAGAGAAAATCTTAAGCAGATGCCCCACTGAGGACAGAGCCTAATGTGGGGCTTAATCACATAAGCCTGAGATCATGCCTTAAGCAGAAACCAAGAGTTGGGGGCTTAATCAACTGTGCTACCCAGGTGCCCCATATTTATTCTTTAAAATAAGTGCACTCACCGCAAAATATTCAAAAGTTACAAAAACTTAGAACACTTGCTCTTCAGCATCCTTGGTGTGGGGGTGTTTACTAGGGAAAAAGCAAACAGCCTTAGAACATGTAACACTGTGTTCTATGTCATTATCACTTAAATCTTGGTATTTGCCCAGATATTTTTGTGAAAATGAGCCCTTGGATTTGGGAGTCTTTGAAAGGGCCAGTCAGCTGAGAAACATTAGGGGACAGCAAATGGAGAAAGAAGACTGGAGAGCCAAAGACCAAGGACATCTCAGCGTGCTAGTGATGAGCTGGGAACCTCCACTGGTCATCAAGGACAGGGCTGATAGTCAGACGCCTGATCCTCGGGGGCATCTGTGTTCCACCAGGTATCCAGCTCCTTGTCCCATGCATTGCAGAAGTAGATGAGACTTTTTCCTCGTGAAGACCTGTCTCTTCCCAACTGAAACTCCAATCATTCTTTAATTCAACAAGTATTGAGCACCAAATGTGCGCCAGAAAGTACACTAAGTGCAAACAAGCACCCTGAGCTCATGGAAGTTACATTCCAGCGGGGAAGACAGACAATAAACAGGTAAACAAACAAACAAAAACAAGATAATTACATATCTGAAGTGCACTGAGGAAATATTCAGGTGATGAGATATGTGAGGGGGAACAGGAGCACTTTAGAAAGAGCCTTCAGCAAAGTTGTCTCCAATTAGGTGTTATCTGAGCTCTCTACCTGATGGTGAAGATGAGGTCACAGACACAGAAGGTCTGGCCTCACAAAATTCCTGGAGGAGAGCATCCCATGCAGAACACACGCCAAAAAAAAAAAAAAAAAAAAAAAAAAAGGAGAAGAAATGCGTAAGGCCCAGGAGACAGGGAAGAGCTTCCTAGTAATGAACATCAGGCTGGAGCAGCTGAGGAACAGTGACTGAGGAGGAGGGCTGCGTGAGGTATGACTGGTAAATTTGGAGGACGCTGATCACATGGGACCCTATGTTGCTCAGGGTCTAGTCAGGAAAGAAATCACACCAATTTTTTAATTTTATTTTTTGTTAAGATGTTTTATTTACTCATGAGAGACACACAGAGAGAGGCAGAGACACTGGCAGAGGGAGAAGCAGGCTCCCCGTTGCAGGACTCAATCCCAGGTCCCCAGGATCACACTCTGAGCCAAAGGCAGATGCTCAACCACTGAGCCACCCAGGCTCCCCTCACACCAATTGTTTTAACAGGGAGCATTTGGTGTACAGAATCATTGATGAGGTAATTAAAGAGGCAAAACCGTACAGTAAGGTATCACGAAAGTAGCAAGCTGAGGAAGCAGCTAACACCCCTAGAGCTGAGGGACAAAGGGAGGAGGTTGGTATCATTAACATATGTGAGTCTGGAAGAGGACCCCACTGGACTGATACTCAGACTTCCAAGAAGGGGGCACAGCTGGGCTCATGTCGATGTCCCTAAGCTCAGAAGGGGGACCCCCTTCTGCCTAGACTCGAAACTCTGAGGGGGTAAGAGCCAACTGGTCCTGGTATTTCTGTAGGTCATGATGAGGCTGGTACTGGATGAATTGGAAACACTGCAAATGAGACCCAACTATTGCTATGGGAAGAAGCTATCACGGACAGAATTGAGTGATGTTCTCAGAACTCTTGTACCCTACTGGGCATTAAAACACACACATACACACACACACACCAAAACAAAACAAAAAGCAAAGTACTGCCCAGTTCAGAAATATAGTTCTTAAAAATCCCAAGCCTAGCAAAACAAAGTTAGAAAAGAAGGATGGGTTTGGAGCTAAGAGCCAAATAAACCAGCACAGACCATGTATGCCACAAAAATGGAAACTTCTGTTTTGTTTTAAAAGCAATGGGAAATCACTGGTTGGTTTTATGTAGGAACTTGATATAATCAGATTTCCCTTTTGAGAATATCACCCTGACTACTGTGTAAAAATGAGAGTAGAGAAGGGCAGAGGCTCCAGCAGTGACTCTCAGGAGACATGGTCGTGGGTTGAGTTGTGGATGAAGAGACATGGCCGGATTGAGATGTGAAATGGAAGATCTCACCTACAGCTTGGATGTCGAGTGGGCAGAGATGGCAGAAATGATTAATACACCTGGCTTTCCAGAAGAATTGGATACCAATGTCATTTACAGAAACAACAAGAAGGCTTGGAGAAATGAATGAAGACAGGGAAATCCAGGATACCATTTTGGATCACATCACATTTTCACATTTCCATCAGACAAGCACGTGGGGAGCTCAAGCAGGTAGTTTGATGTGAGTTGGATTTTGGAGCTAAGGGGAAATGGCTGGACACTACAATGGGTGTGGGGCAGGAGAGGTCCTGGGACTCAGATCTGGTGACAATATCTGATCCAGGCAGAGCACTGAGAGAAGCTCCTGCTTTGTGGAATATTTTTGTTATAAAATTTCATGTGTTATACAGGTTCTTTCAGTTGAAGGTAACAGAGGTTTGCTCAGATTAACTTAGATAATCAAGGATTAGTCTCATCATACCTGTGGAAATAAAGATGAGGACTTTAGCCCAGAGCTGACCTTATGGTAACCCAGGGACACACAGAGAGCCATATTATTTTAAAATAGTTTTAAGGAGGTTAGGAGGAGCTAAGATGATAGAGTAGCAGGAGGACTCCAGACTTCCCTTGAACACAGCTAGATAAATATCACATCATTCTAAATACCCAAGAAATCAATCTGAGGACTAATAGAACAAACTGCATGACTAGAGGGAGAGAAGACAACACACTGTGGAAGGTAGAAGGTGTGGACATGAGATTAGGGGAGAAACAGATCACAGATGCTGTGGAGGAGAGGGACCTCTAGTCATGGAGAGAGAGAGAGAGAGAGAGAGAGAGATGAGAAAGTGAGAGAGACAGGAGTGTAAAAGGATATGCAGACGGAAAATACTTCCCCAAAGCCATTGACTGGGGAAAATGAGAGGGGCTGATTATCATGAGTTTTTACAACCAGTAGGGCTCAAAGACTGGAGTCATGGAGGTCCACAGTGTAGTTGGTGTGGAGCCCAGTGGGCACTGTAGTGCTCCTGTGGAGAAGGAGGGTGGAAGCCCAGGAGAGGGTGACAAGACCTGAGAATCCCCTGGGATGCAATGGGAGAGACAGTTCTCCCTTCTTGAATTGCATCTGGGAGAGGCAGCATTGCCTCTCAGGGGACAGAAGAGCCAGTGGGCATCATTGCACTCCCTGCCCCTTGGCATAGGCACAGAGACAACTGCTGAGGGCGGGTAACCCAAATGCCAGCCTTTTGCTGCGCTTTACTCCAAACCCCACACTAATGTGCTCTGGTGTGCCTCCCCTTCTGAGACAAACCTGCATCAGTCCCAGCTTGGCAAGACCCTCCCCCAGAGGACCAGCAGGGGTCTCCACCATGCCAGGTCCCTAGAGTTTGGAGTTTTAAAATCTTCGCTGGCCTGGATGGGATAGAACACAGGTGCACTGCTCTGGCAGGCAGGCAAACAGCCCAGAAACAGACAGGATGAAGGTAGGGAACTGAGGGATGCCTGGGACACACAAGGGGAGATTGTTCCCTCCTCTGTGAGACTTCCCAGGCAGTGGCAGGCAAAAACTCCCTTTGGCTGGGATGAGGGAGAGGGCTGGTGCCACTTTCCTCCCCCTGTCATCATAAACTAGCTTCAGTAAGCAGCACAGTGCCAACAGTGGCAGCCTAAACCTCTTACACCAAATCCCAGCCCTCTGCACTCAGCAGGTACTGCTTTTTTCAGTGGGTAAGTGCACCTGAGAACCAGAGCAGCAGGCCCCTCCCCCAGAAAACAAGTACAACACTCCCCACACACACACATATACCTCCTCTACTGACCATTCAGTGTTGCAAAGCTTCAGCTCCAGTGGAAATAGCATCAGGTCTCTTAACAAGCAGACCAGAGCGCACCTAGTTAAAACTCACCACACTCTGGCAAAGGTCCAAACAGTGCCCACTGCAGGCAAGGAGAAACTCTGCAGAGGACTGACCTGAGGGAATGAGCAGCCAAAACACAGCAGCACAGTACACGCAACACACACCAGGCCCTAGATGGTTTATAACTTCCTCTTAATAAAGCCACTACTCTCAGGAGCCGGAAACATAACAGGCTTTCCAAACCCACAGAAGAAGACAGAGACTTAGACAAAATGACAAGAAGGAGAAATTCATCTAAAAAAAAAAGAAGAAGAAGAAAAGGTCATGGCCAGGGATCGAATTGAAACAGATAGAAGTAATATGCCTAAGCCAGAATTTAAAGCAACAATTATAAGGATACTAGCTGGGTTTGAGAAAAGCACAGTAGACACCAGGAAGTCCCTTATTCCAGAGATACACCACACGACCTAAAAACTGAAATAAAAAATGCTATAACCAAGATTCAAAACTGACTAGGTGTAATGACCACAAGGACAGAAGAAGCAGAGGAATGAGATGTAGAAGATAAAAGTATGGAAAATAATGAAGTTGAAAAGAACAGGAAAAGAAAAATATTGGATTATGAATGTTGATGTAGGGAACTTAGTGACATCATAAAGCATAATGACATTCATATCATTGGAGTCTCAGAAGAAGAGAAGGAAAGGGGTGCAGAAGGTTTATTTGAGGAAATTGTAACTGAAAACTTTCCTAATCTGGGGAAGGAAACAGATATCCAAATCCAGGAGGAAAAGAGAAGTCCCATCAAAATCAACGAAAGCAGGCCAATGCCAAAACATGTTATAGTTAAATTTGCAAAATATAAAGAAAATGTTCTGAAAGCAGGCAAGGGGGAAAAAGTCCCTAACTTACAAGGAAAGACATACATAGCAGGTTGGTAGCAGATCTTGCCACAGAAACTTGACAGGCCAGAAGAGAAGGACACGATATGTTCAAGATGCTGAATGGGAAAAATAGGCAGCCAAGAATATTCTATCCAGCAAGACTGTCTTTCAGAACAGGAGGAGAGATAAAGAGTCTCCCAGATGAAGAGAGTTTGTGACCATGAAACCAGAGCTGCAAGAAATATTGAAGGGGACCTTTTCAGTGGGAAAGAAATACCAAAAGCAACAAAGACTAGAAAGGAATAGAAAAACTCTGAAAACATGACAGTCCAAAACCCTTGGGATACAGCAAAAGCAGTCATAAGAAGAAAGTATATAGCAATACAGGCCTATCTCAAATATGCAACCTATCCTTATACCTAAAGGAGTTAGAGAAAGAACAAATGAGCCAGCAGAAGGAGGGAAATAATAAAGATTAGAGCTGACATAAATTATTTATAAACAAAACAAAACTCAAAATTGTTGATGAAACCAGGAGCTGGTTCTTTGAAAGAATTAAGAAAAGTGATAACCCCCCAGCCAGACTTACCAAAAAGAAACAACAAAGGATCCAAATAAATAAAATCATGAATGAGAGAGGCAGAGAGGCAGATCACAACCAACATGACAGAAATGAAAATAATTGTAAGAAAATATTATGAAAAACTATATGCCAACAAATTGCGCAACCTAGAAGAAATGATTAATTCTGAGAAACAAATAAAATTACCAAAACTGAAACAAAAAGAAATAGAAAATTGCACAGACTGATAACTAGCAAAGAAATCAAATCCTTAATGAAAAAGCTCCCAACAAACAAAAGTCCAAGACCAGATGTCTTCACAGGTGAATTCTACCAAACACTTAAGGAAGTGATACCTATTCTTCTCAAACTGCTCCAAAAAAATAGAAATGGAAGGAAAGCTTCCTGACTCATTCTACAAAGCCAGCATTACTTTGATTCCAAAACCAGAGAAAGATCCCACTAAAAAGGAATATTGCAGGCCAAAATCTCTGATGAACATGGATGCAAAAATTCTCAACAAGAGACTAGCAAATCAAACTCAACAATACATTTAAAAAGTCATTCACCAAGATCAAGTGGGATTTATTCCTAGGCTGCGGGGTGGTTCAATATTCACAAGTCAATCAACATGATATGCCACATTAATACAAGAAAGGATAAGAACCATATGATCCTCTCTATAGATGCAGAAAAGGCATTTGACAAAATACAGCATCCATTCTTGACAAAAACCCTGAACAAAGTAGTGATAGATGCAACATCATAGGGCCATATATGAAAGACCCACAGTTAATATCATCCTCAATGGGGAAAAATTAGAGCTTTTCCTCTACAATCAGGAAAAGACAGGAATGTCCACTCTCACCACTGTTACTTAACATAGTACTGGAAGTCTTAGTTACAGCAGTCAGACAACAAAAAAGAAGTGAAAGCATCCAAATTGGCAAGGAAGAAGTCAAACTTTCACTATTTGCAGATGACATGATACTCTATGTAGAAAATCTGAAAGACTCCACCAAAATATTGCTAGAATTGATGCATGAATGCAGTAAAGTTGCAGGATACAAAATCAATAAACAGAAACCTGTTGCATTTCTATACACCAATAATGAAGCAACAGAAAAAGAAATCAAGGAATTGACCTATTTACAATTGCACCAGAAACCAGAGGATACCTAGGAATGAGCCTAACCAAAGAGGTAAAAGATCTGTACTCTGAAAACTATAGAATACTTATGAAAGAAATTGAAGAGGACACAGAGAAATGGAAAAATATTCCATGTTCATGGATCGGAAGAACAAATATTGTTAAAATGTTTATATTCTCAAAGCAATCTACACATTTAATGCAATCCTTATGAAAAATACCACCATCATTTTTCACAGAACTAGAATAAATAATTCTAAAGTTTGTATGGAACCACAAAAGATCCCAAATAGCCAAAGCAATTCTGAAAAAGAAAAGTAAAGCTGGAGACATCACAATTCCAGACTTCAAGTACTATTACAAAGCTGTGATCATCAAGACAGTATGGTACTGGCACAAAAACAGACACATAAAAAAAAAAAAAACAGACACATAGATCAATGGAACAGAATAGAAAAGCCAAAAGTGGGGACGCCTGGGTGGCTCAATGGTTGAGCATCTGCCTTCAGCTCAGGACATGATCCTGGGGTCCTGGGATCTAGTCCCGCATCGGGCTCCTGAGAGAAGCCTGCTTCTCCCTCTGCCTGTGTCTCTGCCTCTCTCTGTGTGTCTCTCATGAATAAATAAAAAAATAATCTTAAAAAAAAAGAAAGAAAGAAAATGGAAAAGTGGGCCCATAACTATGTGTCCAAGTAGTCTTTGACAAAGCAGGAAAGAGCATCCAATGGGAAAAAAGACCGTCTCTTCAACAAATGGCATTGGGAAAACTGGACAGCAACATGTAAAATAATGAAACTGGACCACTTTCTTACACCATACACAAAAATAAACTCAAAATGAATGAAAACTTAAATGTGAAACAGGAAACCGTCAAAATCCTTTGAGGAGAACATGGGTAGCAACCTCTGACATAGGCCATAGTGACTTCTTACTAGATATGTCTCCAGAGGCAAGGAAAACAAAAGCAAAAATAAATTATTGGGACTACATCAAAATAAAAATCTTCTGCACAGCGAAGGAAACAATCAACAAAACGAAAAGACCACCTTTGGAATGGGAGAAGATATTTGCAAATGACATATCTAATAAAGTGTTAATATCCAAAATCCATAAAGAACTTATCAAACTCTACACCCCCAAAACAAATAATCCAGTTAAGAAATGGACAGTAGATTGAATAGACATTTTTCCCATGAAGACATACAGATGTCCAGCGGACACATGAAAGGATGCTCAACATCATTCATCACCAGGGAAATAAATACAAATCAAAACCACAATGAGATACTACCTCACACCTGTCAGAATGGCTAAAATCAACAACATAGGAAACAACAGATGCTGGCAAGGATGTGGAGAAAGGGAAGCCCTCTTACTTAGTTGGTGGGAATGCAAACTGTTGCAGCCACTCTGGAAAACAGTATGGAGGTTTCTCAAAAAGCTAAAAATAGAACTACCCTACAATCCAGCAATTGCACACTAGGTATTTACCCAAGGATACAAAAATACAGATTCGAAGGGACACATGCCTACTGATGTTTATAGCAGCATTATTAACAATAGCCAAATTACAGAAAGAGCACAGATGTCCACTGACTGATGAATGGATAAAGGAGTTGTCGTGTGTCGTGTGTCGATAACACAATGGAATGTTATCCATAAAAAAGAATGAAATCCTGCCATTTGCAATGATGTGGATGGAGCTAGAGTGTATTATACTAAGCGAAATAAGTCAGTCAGAGGAAGACAAATACCCTATGATTTCCCTCTTATGTGGAATTTAAGAAACGAAACAGATGGGGGCGCCTACGTGGCGCAGTTCGTTAAAGTGTTGGACTCAGTTTCAGTTTAGGTTGTGATCTCAGAGTCCTGATGAGATTGAGCCCCACATTGGACTCTGCCCTCAGTGTGGAGTCTGCTTGAGAGTCTCTCTCTCTCTCGCTCTGCCCCTCCTGCTCATACTCTCTTTCTCAAATAAATAAATAAAGAAAGAAATAAATCCTTAAAAAAAAAAAAAAAAAGAAACAAAACAGATGAACATGGTGGGGGTAAGTGAGAGGCAAACCATAAAATAGACTCTTAATAATAGGGAACAAACTGAGGGCTACTGGGTAGGAGGTGGGTGGGGGGATGGGCTAAATGGGTGATAGGTATTAAGGAGGGCATTGTTATGATGAACATTAGCTGTTATATGTAAGTGATGAATCACTAAATTCTACTCCTGAAACTAATATTACACTATATGTGAATTAATTGGAATTTAAATAAAAACTTGAAACACGGGCAGCACCGGTGGTACAGTAATTTAGCGCCGCCTGCAGCCCAGGGCGTGATCCTGGAGACCCGGGATCAAGTCCCATGTCAGGCTCCCTGCATGGAGCCTGCTTCTCCCTCTGCCTGTGTCTCTGCCTCTCTCTCTCTCTCTCTCTGTGTCGCTCATAAATAAATAAATAAAATCTTAAAAAAAAATTGACACACAAAACAACAAAAATATAGTTTTGAGGAAATTTCAGTGGGTTTATGTTCCATGCAACCCAATGACCCTAACTAAACCATGATTGTCTCCTACAACACAGAACACAGGGCTAGCACATAAGTCACCACGAAAAGACAAAACTGTGAGCTCTAGGCATGTCTGGTGTACTTGAGAGTCTGGTGTACTTGAGACAATTGTAGATTGAGTAGGGAACTGAACTGACTACATATATTTGAGTCCATCACTCACAAATACTATCTTGCAACCACACTTTTGACATGTGGTCTTGGAGTTTATACTCCCAAGTAGTAACTGAAGTGCCTAGCAGATAGTAATTGTTCCGAATGTAGTTTTATTTTTATTTTTTAAAGATGTATTTATTTATTTTAGAGAGAGAGAGCACACAAGTGGCAGTGGAGGGGCAGAGGGAGAGGGAGAAGCAGAGTCCCCACTGAGCAAGTACATATTTTTAGAAAGAATGAGAATATTTTATGTTGTTGATTAGAACATATCCAGATGCTTTATTTTATTTTAATTTCTTTTTTATGAGGGGGGCAGAGGGAGAGAACCCCAAGCAGGCTCTACACCAGCCCAGAGTCAGTTGTCAGGCCCAGTCTCACAACCCCAATATCATGACCTGAGCCGAAATCCAGAGTCTGACGCTTAATTGATTGACCCACCCAGGCAAGCCTTCACCATACTTTTTTTTTTTTTTAATTTATTTATTCGTCACACGGAGAGAGAGAGAGAGAGAGAGAGAGAGAGGCAGAGACACAGGCAGAGGGAGAAGCAGGCTCCACGCACCGGGAGCCCGACGTGGGATTCGATCCCGGGTCTCCAGGATCGCGCCCCGGGCCAAAGGCAGGCGCCAAACCGCTGCGCCACCCAGGGATCCCTGCCTTCACCATACTTTAATCAAAGGCCACTTGACTGACCAAAAGTCTAATGCACAAAGAAAGGCCAAAGGAATGTTTGTGGGCAAAGCTATTTTTACACGTTATTTTATAGAGTAGTTTTGAATCCATTCCAGTACAGGTCAAATGGGTAATTAAAGTCCAAACTTCTATGCCGTGAAATATCACCATGATAACTTTTGCTCAGAATTTTTTTTTACATGAGGATTAACAAATGTCCCAAATAACCATTACGAAGTCTCAATAAAATAGCTGTAGAATGTCTAGTGCCAAGAATATCAATTGGTTCTCTGTATCTGGATGACTTTCTAGACTCTATTTCCTTGGTCTGTGTATCTTATGTACCATATATAATATACCACACTGTCTGCATGAGTATAGCTTTGCAGTAAACACTAAAGCCCAGTAGTGTAAGTTATCCAAATTATTTCTTCTTTTTCAACTTTCAATTATTCTAGAGCTTTGGATTTCCTCACAGATTTTGGTATCAGCTTGTCTGTTGGAATTTTTATCAGGATTCCACTGAATATCTAGAGTCATGTGGGGAGAAGTGACATCTCAACAACATTGAATCTTCCAACTCAGAACCAAATTCTCCCTCTCCATTTATTTAGGTCTCCTTTAACTTCTCCCAGCACAACTTTTTGACCTTGGCCACAGAAACTTCTTGCAAGACATGTCTATAAAGGCAAGAGAAACAAAAGCAATAAAGAACTATTGGGACTTCATCAAGATAAAAGGTTCTGCACAGCAAAAGAAACAGTCAACAAAACTAAAAAGCAACCTACAGAATGGGAGAAGATATTTGCAAATGATGTATCAGATTAAAGGCTAGTATCCAAGATCTATAAAGAACATACCAAACTCAAAACACCCAAAAAACAAACAATCCAGTCAAGAAATGAGCAGAAGACATGAATAGATATTCCTCCAAAGAAGACGTACACATGACCTACAGGCACATGAAAAAAATGCTCCACATCACTTGCCATCAGGGAAATACAAATCAAAACCACAATAAGATACCACTTTATACCAGTGAGAATGGCTAAAATTAATGAGACAGGAAACAAATATTGGAGAGGATGCAGAGAAAGGGGAACCCTCTTGCATTGTTGGTGGGAATGCAAGCTGGTACAGCCACTTTGGAAAATAGTGTGGAGGTTCCTCAAGAAGTTAATAATAGAGCTACCCTATGACCCAGCAATTGCACTACTGGGTATGTACTCCAAAGATACAGATGGGACAAAGATACAACAATTGGGAACACCTGCACCCCAATCAGTGTTCATAACAGCAATGTCCACAATAGCCAAACTGTGGAAGGAGCTGAGATGTCCTTCAACAGATGAATAGATAAAGAAGATGTGATATGTATATATATATACACACACACACACACACACAATGGAATATTACTCAGACATCAGAAAGGATGAATACCTACCATTTAAATTGACGTGGACAGAACTGGAGGGTATTATGCTGAGTGAAATAAGTCAGTCAGAGAAAGATGATTATCATATGGTTTCAGTCATATGTGGAATATAAGAAATAGTGAAAGGGACCATAAAGGCAGGGAGGAAACTGCGTGGAAAAAAATTAGAGAGAAAGACAAACCATGAGAGACTCTTTAAATCTGGGAAACAAACAAAGAGTTACAGAAGGGGAGGTGAGTGGGAGGATGAAGTAACTGGGTGACTGGCACTAAGGAGGGCACATGATGAGATGAGCCCTGGGTGTTATATGTTGGCAAATTGAATTTAAATAAAAAAAAGAAACTTCTCCTAGCAATGTTTTGTTATGGAGGTCATCCCATATTTTGTTACATTTATGCTGGTGAAGCAACTTTTGGGGGGTGTCATAAAGCCCCAATTTGTTCTGTGCCAATTTCTGTGTGTAAAATAGCCACACCATGATCAGTTTAGATCTATCAATGTGATGTCTCTAAGTGGTTCAGAAGAGATGAGAGAATATGCTCATTTCCTACATATGCTGGATACACCCCTAAATATTTCACAGGCTTTGATGCTATTTTAAATTCCTGACATTTAAGTGTGATCCTGTTGAGTGATGGGATTTTATAGTGTCCCTTTACAGAGTATTACAGTCTGTTTTCTTGAGCACTTAATTGCAGATGGGGTTGATCTTTGTTAATTTGTTTGTTTTAGGTCTTTGCTATTGGGCTAACTCAGTCCTCCTACAAGGCAGTGACCCTTCTGGAGTCTTTACTCAAGACCCCAGGTATTCAACGGGGTGCTCCACTCTGGAGGGCAGGGACTCAGTTTCCCAGGCCTGCCTGACCTTTGGGAATTGTCAGCCTATAGAATCCCCATCCATTGTTCTTTCTCGGGCCTAGGGTGTTTCACCCTATATATGCCCAGACTGGTCTCCACACAGTCTCAAGGAGCACTTTCTTTACATAGCTTATTTCTCTTCAATCTTTTGCCCAGAAAACTGCAAATCACCTTAGTGCCACCCTCCCTACCTCAATCTTTATCTCTTCAATTCAGCAAGGTTTCTTATGTTCTGCTTGGGTTCCCATTCCCTGCCCAGCAGTATAAAAATTGCCTTAGGCAGCAAGCTGGGGTGATTTAGGGCTCACCTAATTTGTTTCCCTTGCCTCAGGGACCACGTGCCACACAGTCTAGTGTCCCAGTATCTGAGCAGTCATTTCATATATTTTGACCAGTCTTCTAGTTGTTTATGCCAAAAGGGCAAGTTCCACTTCAATGACTCCTTTGAGGCCAGAACAGAAGTTTTTGGTTTGCTTTCTAGTCTGAGTCAACACATATTTAATCTAAAACATCTGTGTTCAAAGGGTTGTTTTGTGTGCTAAGGGCCCTGACAGTAAAAAAAAACCTCTCCAGAGTTATGGGAGAACCAGAGTACATCCTCTGAGTGAGGGGAGAGATGGGGGAAGGCTTTCAGGAGAAGACGCTGGAGTGATAAAATATCCCAAACTTTCCAAGTCCAACTCAAAATTCCTGATCTACCACCCAAAACCTGCTCATCCAAGTCTTCCTTATCTTAACGAATGGCAGCTCCATCCTTAGGGCTGCTCATACCAAAAGCCTTGACCCCATTCTTGTTACCTTTTTTCTTTTGTATCCCACATCCAACCCTTTGGCAAATCACATCAGACTCACCTTCACACTATACCCAGAGTCCAGCCAGCCTCACCACCCCTGCCACTACTGCCCTGGTCCATGCCACTTCCATCCCTATCTCACCACCCAACAGCAAGTGTGATTCTTGCAACTTGTAATCCCTCTGTTCAACCTGCCAGTGGTTCCTTATCTCACGGGGAGCAAAGCTTTGCAACATTTTTTACAAGGTCTCCTTGTCTCTCACCCTGACTTTTGCTGTTCTCCCCCTTACTCGTTCTGCTCAGGCCACGCTGGCTTCCTTCCAGTCCCTCCCACATATGAGGCATGCCCCTGATTCAGGGGCTTTGGCCTTGCTCTTCACTTTTCCCTGAATGATTTACCCAGACACTCACTCAGTTTGCTCCTTCACTTCCTTGTCTTTGTCAAATATCCCTTCTCAGTGAGGCCCTCCCTGAACACTCTATTGAAAACTGGAATGACTCCCACATCCATTGGGGCACTCCCCATACTGCTTCCCTGCTTTGTTTCTGTCCATGGCACCCCACCCCTTCTAGTTTGTTTTATGCATTGTTCAATGTCTGCCCCTTCCCACCATCATCACCACAACTAGGAGGTAAATCCTAAGTGTCAGGAAGTTCTATCTGTGCTGTTCACTGATGCCCAGTACCTGAAATAGTACCTGGCCATGATAAGCATCAGTAAATCTTCCACAAATAGGTGAATGTTGAAGCACAGGTAGAGGTCATTAGTGGGCATCAGCCATTTGGGGAGGAGGAAATGGCATGGACAAGCACCCTAGGGGACAATTGTGTGATGTGATTAGGAAACAAATTGGGGGGATGTAGCTGGAGTAAAGGGCGTGTGGGAATGGGGCCAAGCATCAGGGCAGCTTGCCATACTGATGTGTTTGAACTTCAGCCTGACGCAGGGAGGTTCTAAGCTGGGATTGAGTCCCACATCAGGCTCCCTATGGAGAGTCTGCTTCTTCCTCTGCCTCTCTCTGTGTGTCTTTCATGAATAAATAAATAAACCCTTAAAAAAAGAAGACAGTGGCTTAGAGGCAGTGAAGTCTAGACACAAGGAGACAAGGTTCTAAATCAGGTGATGAATGATGAGGACCTGGATTAAATCAGTGGCAGAGCTGGGAGTTTTCAGGGAAGATAGAGGTGGAGTAGGAGACCCCTAGGCTGGCCTCGTCCTATGAATACAATGAAATACTATCAATTCATCCCAAATACCCCCAAAATTGGTCTGAACACTGACAGAACAAATTCCACAACTAAAGGTAGAGAAAAGGCCACATCGAAGAAGGTAGGAAGTATGGACACATAGTTTGGGAGAGAATTGGATCATGGCTGCTGTAGTGGGGAAGGAGCCATGGTCTTGGAGAAGAGCAAGAGACAAACTAGAATGTAGGGGAGCTCACATGGAAAACAAACAACCATAGCAATTGGTTTGGAAAGTGGAGGGGCTGAATTTCATGAGTTCTTGTTACCAGTGGGGCTTAAAGCCTAGAGTTTTAAAGGTCAGCATGCTTGGATCTGGGAGAGCTCAGAGAACATTGTGGACACTCTTGGGGAGAAGGCAGGCATATAGACATACAATATAGAAACAGCAATCTGAAGAGAACCTGGGACAACAATGGGGTGATTAGTTGCTCATCTCAGAGTATGTCCCAGAGAAGCAGCATTCATAGAGAGACCTCCTCTGGAACAAAGGAGCTGTCCAGAGCCATTTCCCTTCCCTGCATCTCAGCATAAGCCTAAGGCCAGCTGTGGGAAGCAGTGTAGCGCCAACACTCATTACTTACCAAGCCCTGTTCCCCCAACACTCTGGTGGAGCCACCATTCCCAGTCATGTTTGCCTGAGTCCCAATGTGGCAGGCTCCCTCCCCCAGAAGAGTGGCCCAGATCCCTAATGACACTACATCTTCTTACCCAGGAGTTTTGCAAGGCCTCAGTTCTGGTGGCAGTGGTGGCAGGTCTCATTTCACAAGCAGAACAGAGCACACCTAGTGCGACCAGGACACAACAGCAGAGTGCACATAGCACACACAGAAGGCACTCCCAAAATGCCAGGACCTAGAGAGCAGGGGAAACTACATGGAAGGGCACTACACAACCTCTTCTTCATAAGGCCATTACCCTCAGGAACACAAAATGTAGCTGACTTTCCTAACACAGAGAAATAGACAAATTTAGACAAAATGAGAAGACAGAAGAATTTCCTAAATGAAAGAATAGGACAAGGTCATGGCCAGAGATCTAATCAAAACAGATATAAGTAATATGCTGATGGAGAAATTTTTAAAAGAATTTATTTATGTATTTATTTATTTATGAGAAAGAATGTGGTGGGGGGTGCAGGGGAAGAGGGAAAGAATCCCAAGCAGATTCCCCATTAAGTGAAGATCCCAGCGTGGGGCTCAATCTCATAACCCTGAGATCATGACCTAAGCTGAAACCAAGACTCGGGTGCTTAACTGACTGAGCCACCCAGGTACCCCCACATAATGGAGAATTTAAAGCAATGATCCTAAGGAAATTCACTGGATTTGAGAAAAGAGTGGAAGACCTGAGCGAGACTCTCAACATGGAAATAAAGAACAACATAGCAGAGATAAAGGACACAATAAGCAAAATGAGAAATATACTTGATGCAATGAACAGCAGGCTGGAAGAAGCAGAGGAATGAATTAATGATCTAGAAGACAGAGTAATGGAAGGTAATCAGCTGAATTAAAAAGAAAAAAAAGAATTATGCAAAATGAGAATAGACTTAGAGAACTCAGTGACTCCATCAAATATGATAACATTTGTTATAGGAGTCCCAGAAGAATAAGAAAGAGTAAAGGGAGCAGAAAAATTATTTGAAGAAATAATAGCTGAAAACTCCACTAATTTGGGGAAGGAAACAGACATATAGATCTAGGAGGCACAGAGAGCCTAAAAAATAATAAATAAAAGCAGATCCACTTATTTATTTATTTATTTATTTATTTATTTATTTATTTATTTAAGAGAGATAATGGGAGTGTGTATGAGTGGGGAAATGGGCAGAAGGCAGAGGGGAAAGGAGAGGGACAAGCAGACTCCCAGCTGAGTGTGGAGCCCAAGATGAGGTTCAATCAGGCAGCTGAAACCAAGACTGAGCCACTTAACTGGCTGAGCCACCCAGGAGCCCCAATACCAAGACATGTTGTAATTAAAGTGATAAAATATAGTGGTAAAGAAAAAATACTAAAAGCAGCAAGACAAAAGAAGACGGTTACCTACAAAGCAAACGCCATTAGGCTATTAGTGGGTTTTCAAGAGAAACATTCCAAGCCAGAAGGGACTGGTATGATATATTCAAAATGCTGTATGGGAAAACCTACAGCCAATAACACTCTATCCAACAAGGTTCTCATTCAGAATAAAAGGAGAGATTGTTTCCCAGGCAAATAAAAACTAAAGATATTCATGACCACTAAACCAGTCCTACAAGAAATATTAAAGAGGACTCTTTTAGTGGAAAGGAAAGACCAAGAATGATCGTCTGAAGGTAGGAAACACAGTGGTAAAAATGAATATTTTTACTGTAAGTCAGTAAAAAAAAAATATCAGTCAAGGAGCTCACAAAATAAAAGGATATAAAATATGACACCATATACCTAAAACGTGGGGAGGAGAGGAGTAAAGAGTGGGTTCAAACTTAAACCATCAACTTAATATAGATGCTATTTGCAGAAGAGGTTATATACGCACCTACTGATAACCATATATCAAAACAACTAATAAATATGCAAGTAATAAAGAGAAATAAATCCAAATATATTACTAAAGAAAACCAGCAAACCATGAAAGAGAGGAAGAAATGATCAGAATCTTTAGAAACAAACAAAAAAAGTAATAAGATGGTAATAAATACATATCTATCAATAATTACTTTGAGGTGATGAATCACTAAATTCTACTAGTGAAATCAATATTGCACTATATGTTAACTAACTAGAATTTAAATAAAAATTTGAAAAAAAAAAAGTATTATTTTGAGGGACACCTGACTGGCTCAGTCAGGATTAAACATTCCAATCAAAAGACAGGGTGTCAGAACAGATTAAAAAACAAGACCCTTCTATATGCTGCCTACAAGGGACTCATTTCAGACCTAAAGACTCCTGCAGATTGAAAGTGAGGGAATGGAGAAACATTTTATCATGCAAATGAATGTTGAAAAAAGCTGGAAGTGTGGCTGGGTGGCTCAGTTAGTTAAATGTCTGACTCTTGGTTTTGGCTCAAGTCATGATCTCAGTGATGTGAGATCGAGCCCTGTGTCAGGCTCTGCTCTGGGTGCGGAGCCTACTTAAGATTCTTCCCCCTTCCTCTATCTGCTCCTCTTGTCCTCCCCCCACTCAAGTGTGTACTCATTCTCTCTCTCTCTCAAATAAATAAATACATACAATCTTAAAATGAAAAGAAAGCAGGAGTAGCAATATTTGTATTAGAAAACTAGACTTTAAAACAAAGACTAGGGATCCCTGGGTGGCGCAGCGGTTTAGTGCCTGCCTTTGGCCTGGGGCGTGATCCTGGAAACCCGGGATCGAATCCCACATCGGGCTCCCAGTGCATGGAGCCTGCTTCTCCCTCTGCCTGTGCCTCTGCCTCTCTCTCTCTCTCTCTCTCTTTCTGTGTGACTATATAAATAAATAAAAATTAAAAAAAAAAAGAAAATTAAAAAAATAAAACAAAGACTATAACAAGAGACAAAGAAGGACACTATATAACCATAGAGGGGACAATTAAATAAGAAGATAGAACAATTGTAAATATTTATGCACCCAACATGGGAACACCCAAATACATAAAACAGTTAATAACAAAAATAAAGGAACTCAATGATAATAATACTGTAATAGTAGGGGACTTTAACAGTCATCAATGGACAGACCTCTAAACAGAAAATCAACAAGGAAACATTGGCTTTGAATGACACAGTGGAACAGATGAACTTAATGTATTCAGAACTTTCCATCCTAAAACAGCAGAATACTCATTTTTTACAAGTGCACATGGGACATTCTCCAGGATAGATCACACATGAGTCCATTGAACAAGCCTCGATAAATTCAAGAAGATGAAAATCATACCATGCTCCTTTTCTGACCACATGATGAAATTATGGGGTCAACCACCAGAAAAAATGATGAAATTATGGGGTCAACCACCAGAAAAAATCTGGAAAGAACATATATACATAGAGTTTAAATAACATGTTACTAAACAATGAACGGGTCAACCAGGAAATAAAGGCAAAATAAACAAGCATATGAGAACAAATGCAGGGCACCTGGGTGGCTCAGTGGTTGAGTGTCTGCCTTAGGCTCAGGTCATGGTCATGGGGTCTCAGGACTGAGTCCCACATTGGGCTCCCTTGTTTCTGCCTTTGTCTATGCCTTTCTCTCTGTGTCTCTCATGAATAAATAAAATTTAAAAAGAAAAGAAACACAAATGAAAACACAAAAGTCCAAAACCTTTGGGATGCAGCCAAAGCTGTTCTAAGAGGGGAATTTATAGCAATACAGGCCTATGTCCAGAAGTAAATCAGCAGCAGAGGTACTGAAAGAAAGAGATAGATTTCAATGATATTTAAGAAGTGAGGCCTGGGGCGCCTGGGTGGCTCAGTTGGTTAAGTGTCTGCCTTTGGCTCAGGCCATGATCCCAGGGTCTTGGGTTTGAGCCCCAAGTTGGATTTGCTACTCAGTGGGGAGCCTGCTTCTCCCTCTCCCTCTGCCTGCTGCTTCACCTGCTTGTTCTCTCTCTCTCTCTCTCTCTCTCTCTCATTCTCTGTCAAATAAATAAAATCTTTTTTAAAAAGTGAGGCCTTAAGGGCTTGGTAAATAAACTGATGTGAAATGGGGCAGAGGTGGAGTTTAGGAGGACCACCAGATTTCCAACTTGGGTCACCTGAGGGATGTTGGTGTCATCTGCCCATATAGATGTAAAGCAATCACACAGCATCATCGACTGTCCTCCTGCTACTGGGTCACCAGGACCTGTGACACCAAGCTGGTGGCAGGAATTCTGACCTAGCACCATTAGTCACAGTCTCCCTTTCATTATGAAAGACTAAGCCCACGATATAAATATTGCTTTAATTTGTTAGTCAGGGTTTTGTGGTTTCTTGCCTCACCCCAACTGCCCTCTGAAGTAACTGGAGAAGGAAATTATACCTGGGTTTCCCTAAGGAGAAGTTTAGATTTGTCTAAGGTGGCAAAGGTACACAGGAGGGAGTCATTATACCAAAATCTGCTGTGACAACAAATATTTATGCAAAGCACAGTACCAACACTAAACTAAGCTCATATGCCCTTGAGGTACTATTTTATTTCTTTGCCTTCTGGTGAAGATCTTTCCATTAATCAAGTGGTGGGGAGAGTGGTAAAGCAGAGCTTTTGTAACCAGCCTGGTCAACCTTGAAGTCAATGGTCACAGTGGTCAACTCACCTTCACCAAGCCTGAGCTGTCTGAATATCCCTCCCAGGCTGGGACTGGCTGTCCTTCCTAGACTGCAGGACAAAGAGCACAGGACCAGCACCCAAGAAAAGAGTGCGAAGCATCTTTCATCTAGCAAAGAGACCAGGCCAATAGGTTTGAAGAAAAGGGACTCTAAGTAGAGTTTGTAGGGAGGCAATGAGTTGACAGGAGAGTAGAAAGGAAACATCCTGGAAAGATACCCTGAGGGTCTGGAAAAGAGAAGCAGAACTTACCAGTGAGTATGGAGAGAGCTGTTTAAAACAACTCACTTGAACACAGCAGCTTATACAGCTATGACCCTACATTTTATGGAATGAAAGTGGTGGAGAGTGGCAATGTGGAGGTTAGGATATAAAGACATGAAGGTAGTGTATTTGTATTCATGTATTTAAAAATATTTTATTAAGTATCTCCATGCACATAAAACAATAGGTGGCAACACAGGACTGCCATATTAATGGGATAAGTAGATTAGAGGCTGGTGCCTTTTAGCACATGTGTAACTTCTAATGAAAAGTTGTGCCTAATTAGAAGAATGTATGTAATTTCTTTTCTAATGATACTGTCAAAGATGGCAATCTTGAGTTAAGTATATATTCTGTAAGAGTTTTATCCCACGGTGTTGAGGTAGTTAACTTTTCTTGAACATTAACTGACCCTAAGATAAGTTTCAATAAGTGAATCAAGCCAAGAGGTGCACCTTCATGATGTTTTTAAATGATAAATGAAATAAAAACATTTGCACTCTGGGGCACTTAGGTGGTGCATTTGGTTGGCGGCCAACCCTTGGTTTTGGTGCAGGTCATGATCTCAGGGTCTTGAGATGGAGCCCTTCATCAGCCTCCATGTTCAGCATAGGGTCTGCTGGAGATTCTCTCTCCCTGTCCTTCTGCCCCTCCCACTCCTACTCTCACTCTCCCTCAAATACATAAATCTTTTAAAAATTTTAAAAAAACATTTGTGCTCAAAAGATCTTCATGGATCCTTTGCTTTTACAGCAACTTATACTGTTTATAGGTTTGGAGGAGCATTAGCTTCCTTGCACTATTGAGAATTGGCCTGAATTAGTGGACAGACATGAAGACAAGAGCTTGTCCAGCATGGCCAAGCAGTTCTTGTATAGCCTTCATACTCCAGATGGAAATAAATTGTACTCTGGGAAAAAAAAATAAAAATAAATAAATTGTACTCTGGGGCTTTTATATATATGGAAACATGGGTGTTATTTCATGTTACTGCACTCACCAACCTGTCTTTGCTTTTACATGTATGACAAATAGCATTAAAGAAAGTAGCAAGCAAAAAATTCTATCAATAGCTAGAGAGAGAGACTGATTGATCTTTTACAAAACAGTAATCATACCACCTACTTTCACACAGCAAAATGCATCTGGGTCACTGAGAAATTTCAGGGTGGTAATGTTGTTCTCTCTAAATATATTAGTGTTTCAGATAAAACCACTGTTCCCTTTTTGCTGATGTGTTTACAATTTCTTTGAGCAGAAAAGAGGAAGTATTACAATATGATCATGTTTCCTTAAATAATGACACGGCAAAATGTGTTGACTATGCTAGGAAAAGTAAACAATTATGAATTCTTCACGAAATTTCTCCAACTAGCATTCTGATGGAAGAAAGAGCAACTTTTTCCAAACCAGACTTCCGGATGCAGCTTGCTTTGTTTCAAAGAGCACATTTGTGAAATATATAATCTGATATACTTACAAGGATTGGCTTGAGGTGAAACTATTTATTTCATGAGGACAGGAACCTACCAAAAATATCTAACCCTAGCTGTGAAAACTAATACAGTTGTCATAGAGTTAACAAGTTAGAAACACCTGAAGGCACCTACTGTGTGCTAAGCAATGCTCCCAAGGACACAGCAGTGCTCTCAGGAGCTTATATTCCAGATAGATAGCAGAAAAGAGCTGAGTTTGGAAAAGCTAAAAGTGCTATGTAAATACAGGGGATTGTCACTTTAGTTTCAGGGGACTGAAACAAATCTTGAAAAAAAAATCTTTTATACAAAAGAAAATGGATTTGGTGGTGGCTGGGTGGCTCAGTTGGTGAAGTATCTGCCTTCTGGTCATGATCTCGGGGTCTTGAGATCAAGCTTCCCACTGAGCGGGGAGCCTGCTTCTCCCTCTGTCCTCTGCTCCCCCTGCTTGTACTCTCTCATGCTCTTGCTCTCTCTCTCTCAAATAAATAAATAAAATCTTAAAAAAAAAAATAGAACGAAAATGGGTTTGAATTAAAATGAAACCATTTCTGTTCTTTGTAGATGTTTGGCAAACTAAGTGACAGGAGGAGCAATGCTGAACAGATTGACAATTTTAGAGTATATTTATTTTTTAAAAGATTTTATTTATTTATTCATGAGAGACACAGAGAGAGAGGCAGAGACACAGGCAGAGGGAGAAGCAGGCTCCATGCAGGGAGCCCAACGTGGGACTCCATCCTGGCTCTCCAAAATCACACCCTGGGCCAAAGGCAGCACTAAACCGCTGAGCCCCCCGGGCTGCCCAATTTTGGAGTTTAGAGTATTTCAAACACAAAGGTAAAAAAGGGGTTCTGCTCCTAATTAAATTACATATGCGCATTTTGTCACATCATATTGCTGGTTTTGACATTCTCGGTTATTATCCTTCTAACTCTTTAATAAGCAAGAAACCCACATCACAAGAGAGATGGTGAGGCCCACAGAGGTCATCTGATCCAGGTTCCGTGTTCTGACAGATGATCTCACCGGTGACCCTTGCAGAGGGATTTGCTTGGAACTTAAGTCTCTAAATACACTTGGTTTTTCCATGCAGAAGCCCCATTCCAAAGTCTTGCCATCAGATAAGACTGCCAGAATTTTGTGTTACCTTGATCTATGTTCTTCATCTTACATTATGTGAATTTTTCTGACCGTCCTATGATTGCTGAACTGGTCGGGCAACCTCAGTGTGACGATTGCCAGTCTGGAGATTGGTCTTAGGCCACCAGGAGGGTGTGTGTGTGGAGGGGGGGTGTCTTCTTTTGCAATCTGGGCTGAATGTAAGCAAAGCTGAGCCTTAGATCATCTTGGAGCCTTTCCCCTGGAACAGCAGACAGACATGGTGTGTATCTGCCTTTGGGTTCAAGCTGATGGGCAATGTGGTTGGGAGTGTGCACCAGTCTCGGGGGATTTTATTCTTCCTGTTGTAACAGTTGCTAGCTCTATTGGCTCTCAGGGAAATTCAGGACAAACTCCTTTTGTGACTTCAGGGTTAGCCTGACTGGCAGGAGGGTCTGTCCAGCTGAGCACAAATTGAAGGTATTTGTTTATTCATGGGCTAGGATCCCTGTGTCCAGGAACAGTTGTTCTAATGGTGGCAAAACAGGGGACATCAGAATTTATGATAATGTTGAATGGCTATCCTCTTGCAGATACTTATGGTCTTAGCAAAGTCTGATGTGCCACACTTTGCCTGACTTTCTTTGCTACTGAGGATATACTGCAGTTTTCTTAAAATAAACAATCAGCTTCTAGATTCAAATTTACAACTTTCATGACCTTCCAGAATTCATGAATGAATGGAACAATAGTTAGCAATGTCACATTAACCTGTTAAAATCTACTGGAATCTGCCAGTGTTCTCATGGTCCTCTCCAAAGGAGGCCTCACATTGGTGAGCAGGATAAGGAAACATTTAGTACAGTAGAACAAAGCCAGTACTGAACCAGGATTCTAGGAATGTGACAAAACCTGGTTATTTGGAACTGCAGAGAATTGAGTGGTATGTGCCCCTTCTAGTATGGCCCAGGCCAGGCCAGATCCTTTTCTTAGGTTTTCTTCAGCATGGCTAAAAAAGGTAATACTTTTCCAAAAGAAATTACATAATAATGTTGGGGGATGGGGAGGAGAAAGGAGAACAGATGAATCACACATAGAGAATGAAAAAAACTGACATCTTTCATTCAATCATTCATTTCAAAAATATTCAGTGAGCATCTAGTAGATAGAGGAGACACAAACAGTAGATAAAACTTTAGAGAAAGCTTGAGTGCCCACCACCAGCCCTCTAAAGCTTGTAGTTTTAAATACCCTTTGCTGATTAAAAAGACAAAAACTGTGTTCAAAATATGGGGAGATGCATGAAAAAATATTTTTTTACAATCACCTGTGCAAAGTATAGGGGACACGAGAGAACATTCGATAAATATTACCAGTGGTCCCACTTTCCCCACACAAAGGACCCGCCTCATGGAAGCTGGTTTTGCAGATCACTTGGATTCCTCCAGCTAAGGACTGGCACTTCTCCGAGGCCGGCTGGAGACTTGCCTCTTGATTTTACTTTCTGGTCCAGGAGCCTGGATTAGTTTTCTAGGGCTATTGTAACAATGACCACAAGCTGAAACTTGCTCTCATGCTGCTGTGGAGGTTAGAAGTCCAAAATCACGGTGTCAACAGGGTCATGCTTCTTCCAAAGCTTTCAAGGAAGATCTTCCCTTGTCTCTTCTGGCTTCTGGTGGCCACCGGTATTCCTTGCTGACGGCTGCATCAGTCCAATCACTGCCTCCACAGGTACACTTTCCCGCTGTGTCTGTGTCTCTTCTCTTCTCAAAGGACATCAGTCACATCCATTCTACTCCAGTATGACAACAGACCTAGTCATATCTGCAATGACCCTATTTCCAAATGAGGTCACATTCTGAGGTACTGGGGTTAAGGCTTCACCATAGCTTTATTTCTTTTATTATTATTTACGTGTAGTTGACATACAATGTTATATTGGTTTTTGCACAACAAAAACCAATGTGACTCAACAATTCTATACATTACTCAGTGCTCACACAATAAATACAGGCACCTTCAGTCATTGTCTGACATTATTGCAATGTTATTATCTTCCCTGTGCTGTGCTTTTCACCTCCCTGACTTACTTATTTTATAATTGGAAGTTTGTAGCTTTTAATCCCCTTTACCCATTTCGCCCAGCAACCCCCAACCCCTGTCCCCTGGTGGCCACCAGTTTGTTCTCTGTATTTATGGGTCTGTTTCTCTTTTTTGTTTATTTGCTCATTTGTTTTGTTTTTTAGATTCCACATATAAGTGAAAGCATATGGTTTGTCTTTCTCTGATAGACTTATTTCACTTAGCATCATACCCTTTAGGTCCATCCATGTTGTTGCAAGTGGCAAGATCTCATTCTTTCTTATGGCTGAGTAATATTTGTGCATGTGTGTGTATGTACCACATCTTTATCCATTCATTTATCAATGGACACTTGAGTTGCTTCCAAATCTTGGCTATTATAAATATAGATAATGCTTCAATAAACATAGAGGCGCATTTATCTTTTCAAATTAAAGTTTTCATTTTCTTTGGGTAAATACTCAGTAGTGGAATTGTTGGATCATATATGGTATTTCTATTCTTAATTTTTTTAAAGATTTTATTTATTTATTCATGAGAGACACACAGAGAGAGGCAGAGACATAGGCAGAGGGAGAAGCAGGCTCCCTGCAGAGAGCCCGATGCAGGACTTGATTCCAGGATCCCGGGATCATGACCTGAGCCAAAGGCAGACACTGAGCCACCCAGGTGCCCCTTCTATCCTTAATTTTTAAAGAATCCTCCATACTTTTATCCACAGGGGCTGCACCGATATACATTTTCACCTGCACTGCATGGGAGTTCCTTTTTATCCACATCCTCATCAATATTTGTCAGTTTTGTCTTTTTGATACTTGCCATTCTGACAGCTATGAGATGGTATCTCATCATGGTTTTGATTTGCATTTCCCTGAAGATGAGTGATGCTGAGCACTTTTTCATGTATCTGTTGGCCATCTTGATGTCTTCTTTGGAAAAATGTCTCCTCGTGTATTCTGCACATTTTAAAATCAGATTATTTGTTTTCTTTGTGTGGAGTTATATCAGTTCTTTATTTGTTTTAAATATTAACCCCTTAAAATAAATATTAACCCCTTATCAGATAAGTCATTTGCAAATATCCGCTCTCTCCTATTCAATATATTGCCTATTTGTCTTCTTGATGGTTTCCTTTTTTGTGCAAAAACACTTTACTTTGGTGTAGCCTTCACAGTTTGTTTTTGCTTTTGTCTCTCTTGCCCAAGGACATATATCCTAAATATGTTGCTAAGGCTGATGTCTAAGAGATTATGTCCATTCTGTTTCAGGAGTCTTGTGGTCTCAGGTCTTACAGTTAGGTGTTCAATCAATCTTGAGTTTGTTGTTGTGTGTAGGGTAAGAAAGCAGTCCAGTTTCATTCTTCGGCATGTGGCTGTCCACATTTACAAGGACTATTTATTGAAGAGACTGTCTTTTCCCCTTTTTATATTCCTGCCTCGTTTATCATTCATTAATTGACCATATACGCATGGGTTTATGTCTGGGCTCTCTACCCTGTTCCGTTGATCTGTGTCAACATATTTTTGGGGGAGGACACAATTCAACCTAAAACACAGGCCAAGCATCCAGGCAAAGATTTCCCAAACAAGTGACTGGGCCTGGAGTGATTGACATCATGGCTAAATGAGCACATACCCTGAGAATTTCTTAGAACCTCCATAGGAGGCTGACTACATGACATTTTAATTGTGTGATAAGCACAATATTCCTGCAATATGAATAACACCATTCTGTCCTAGGATAATGATTAATGTCAAACTCTTGGTTTCTTAATATATATATGTTGATTAGTAGTAAACAAGTGAATGTGGATTTGAAGAAACTAGAGGCACCTGATTAACTTTCTTAAATGTATAGTGATCATAGGGATAACTAATACTTGTTAGGTGCCAAGTACAGTTGACCTTGAACAATGTGTGGATTAGGAGCACAGTTGAGAATCCACACATAACTTTTTCTCTCCCAAACTACAAATAGATTACTATTGACTGGAAGTCTTACCAATGACACAAATCATCAATCAACACATATTTTGTATATGTATTTTATACTGTAGTCTAACAATAAATCTAGAGAAAAGCAAATGTTATTAAGAAAATCATAAGAAAGGGGAACCTGGGTGGCTCAGTCAATTAAGCATTGGACTCTTGGTTTCAGCTCATGTTGTGATCTCAGGATCTTGGGATCGAACCCTGACTTGGGTTCTGTGCTGAGTGTGGAGCCTACTTGAGATTCTCTCTCTCCCTCCCTCTGCCACTCTCCCTGTGCATGTGCTCTCTCTCTCTCTCAAATAAATCTTAAAGAAAGTCATAAGAAAGAGAAAATACATTTATAGTAATGCACTATATTTATTTTTAAAATCTGCACGTAAGTGGATGCATGTAGTTGAAATCCACGTTCAAAGGTGAACTGTACCATTCCTAAGTGTTTAATACAACTTAAGACATTTAATTTTCACAATGACATAATAAGATAAAACTACTATCTTTTTGCATTTTTCAAATGAGGACACTGAGGCATGGAACATTAAGTAATGCCCAAAGACACTCAGTTAGGAAGTTACAGAGCTGTGTGGGACAATAAAATGTTGATGGCTTCTGTAAATCCCTGTAATTTTTACCTGCATCTGTACTAGAAGCATTATTTTAAAAGGATTGTGTACAATCACAATGGTAGCACATCTGAATCTCTTTGGTAATTACTTTTAAATCATTCAAGAGTCCATCTTAGTTACACATTCAAACATTGTCCTTGATTGTAAGCAAACACCAATTTTGTCTTTCTCCTAGATGATCACAAATAATAAAATTAAGCAAAAGCAGGAGGCGACTAGATAAAAGTGGTCAGCAAAGAGCCTTTCACATTGCGTTACATCAACAGCACATTGGTTCCTTTGGCTTCCAGTAACTGAAACCTGGTCTGTGACTTTAGTACAAAAACTTTTTTTTTTTTTAATGGAGAACATGGACACTTAAAACTAAAATACAAATGCTATCTCTTCTTGTGGCATGAGATGAAGAAACATTCATGTGATAATTTTTTAAAGATTTTACTTATTTATTCACAAAAGACACACAGAGAGAGGCAGAGACACAGGCAGAGGTAGAAGCAGGCTCCCTATAGGGAGCCTGATGAGGGACTTGATCCCAGGACCCTGGGATCACAACGTGAGCCAAAGGCAGATGCTCAACTGCTGAGCCACCAGGTGCCACTCAGGTGATAAATTTTAAAGCTGAATTGCTTCCATTCCCTATACATTTCTCTCATAAGATGTACCATCTATAAACTTATATTAAGGGACACCTGGGTGGTTCAGTCGGTTGGGCATCCAACTCCTGATTTGGGCTCAGGTCATGATCTCAGGGTCATGAGATCAAGCCCCAAGATGGGCTCTGCCCCCAGCGCAGAGTCAGCTTGGGATTCTCTCCCTCTCCTCCTGCCCCTTTCCCTCTGCTCTCTCTCTGTCTGAAAAGAAAAAAAAAAAAAAAGAGAAACACACACATACACAATTGTTACTATATACTGATGGTTATGTTATATAGGAGAGCAGTAATTAGTCTTTGCCATTACTTTGCAATGTGGAAAAGGTATTAGCAGTCATGCTGACCACACACCCAGTAAGAAGGCAGGCAGAGGAGGTGGGAAGGATCAGTCACTCTGGGGACATGTAAGAATAAGGACATTCAGCTCAGTTAGAAAGGAGAGAGCTCTGTAGGAGACATGTGTCTCATGCAACACGACGGTATTGAGCCATAGTTCAAGTTCATGTGCTTCTTCTAGCATTAAATTATAAAAAACACCACGATATGCTATTTCTATTTTCATTCTTACCAGCGGGGTCCTTCTACTTTGTTCCTAGCTTTATTTTATGTATGTATGTATGTATGTATGTATGTATGTATGTTCTGGAGTTGCTGTTCCTTCTTGAAAACTTTTGCATATGGTTGTTTCCCTGAATATTATGCTACCATTCTTGGAAGTATCCTCAAAGCCAGTCAAAATGAAGGGAGAGAACTAGCATTTATTGGGCCCCTACTATATGTTTGGCACTATCCTGGGGGTTTTACATAGGCTGTGTACTTTAGGTCTGAATGACCACTCTATGTAGGGGCACTATTATCACCCCAGTGTCCACATGAGGGAGTAGATGCTGAGAGAAGCATGCAAGGGACTGCAGAGTCCCGGGGAGCATGGCAGGTGTAAGTAAACCCTCAGCCTCCTGCTTTTCTTCCCTTCTGTGAGCCTGTTGCTGGGTTACACTCACTAGAAAACCTCTCTGTCAGTGCTAAACTATGCAACAATAACAACAAAATAACAAAACAGACAACTATGCATTGTACTCCTGGCATGTATCATGTGTCATCATTAATTTTATCCCTGTAATAGGAGTTCTACTTAGTTGGTATTATTTCCCAATTTTATTGCTAAGGAGCCAGGGCCAGAAGGTAAATCAATGTACTGCATTCTTCATTGAGAAAGTTTCTCTGGGGAAGCACCCGGGTGGCTCAATGGTTGAGTATCTGCCTTTGGCTCAGGTCGTGATCCCAGGGTCCTAGGATTGAGTCCCGCATTAGGCTCCCCACAGGGAGTTTGCTTCTCCCTCTGCCTATGTCTCTGCCTCTCTCTGTGTGTCTCTCATGAATAAATAAATAAAATTTATTTTAAAAAAGAGAAATTTTCTCTGGGAAGAAAGTCAATGTGCTTAGTGAATGATTTCACATTCTGGTACCAGCATCTTAATTCCTCGAAGACCTATCTAGACTGTTTGAAGACCTCACTTGGAGTAGCGCTGGCTTAAAAGGTCGGGTAAATCACTCAGGGTCTCACAGAGAATGAGTGATATGATTGACCAGGATTCCAACCCAGGTCAGACTGTGCTCTCTCCTCATGCTCCCAGCACCACTCAGTCTTCCCAGTATTCACAGAATGAGGTGATGGCTTCAGCAAACAACCCTGTAAAAATGCGCTGCCTCTGCAGTAGTTTCTCTCTCCCATTCCCTGCCATGATTTGACTGTAAATAGGTTACAGTAGGAAGAACAAGGGCTTTTATAAGTGATCTATTAGAATTATAGAAGGGTATGGGGCCCCTGGGTGGCATAGTCGGTTGAGCTTCTGACTCTTGGTTTTGCCTCAGGTCATGATTTCAGGGTCCTGGGATCCAGCCCCACATTGGGCTTCATGCTCAGTGTGGAGTCTGTTTGAGATTCTTTCTCCCCGCCTCTGCCCCTACTCCCACCTCTGCTCTCTTTCTCTCTCAAGTAAATAAACAGATCTTGAAAAAAAAAAAAAAGGAAGACCGCAATATTGGTCTGTAGTAATGCATAGAAGTGAGAACCAGGTATCCCCTAAGAAAATAAGGGAAATCAAATTGTCCTTTGAATAACAAACAAATGAAATTCACACATATCATGGATAGACTTGACCAGCAGTGGGAGAGAATTAAGAGACCAGATGAATACATGTGGGTCAAGAACTGTGAAAACACCCATATATCACTCACAGAGCCCTGGAAGCAATCTTGAGGGGCCAGCTTGGTGATTTCACCAGCAAAACCCCAATGCATCATACTGGGCCATGTCTGGACTGACCTTGCACTCAGATTGGCAGCAGTGAACCTTTTCTCCCTGGGAAAGGAAGTCAGGGACCAGGAGCTGGCAGTGTTTATTCAGCACAGACTGTCCTCTGTTGTGAAGCAATTGTGAGTCATTGGACTTCTTGGGCCTGGATGAAATCTCTCTCAAAACAATTCCCTCCCCCAAAAATGGAAAAAAAAAAAAAAACAATTCCCCCCTTCAAATTTTGATTTCATGTTCATCAAGCAATCTTTTGATTATTCCACTTCCCAGATACCTCACCATCAGAAAAGGGGGTGCTATAGAGAGAAGTTATGGGGATCCTAGTGAAAGCAAGGAAATCTCCACTACTGTAAGTTAACACATTAGAGTTTGAGTTTATATAAACTTCTTATGACTGTGATTCCTACAAGTCAGTCTCCCTGAGACAGACAAGCTCCAGGAGTCCTGGCATGGCCCAGTTCTGGACCTCCACAGCCAAGACTGCAGCCAGGTTCATGGTGCTGTCACTCCAGGAAGGTGTGAGGGGCTCCCAGCCAGATGCCCTTGCTCTCAATGCCATTCCTTCCAACTTTCAAGGACAAGCACAACAGTTAGCTAGAACAATGCCAGGAAACTAGGAAAAGCCCAAGATTAGCAAACTTTTCAGAAGGCTAAAAGGGAATCAGATGGCACAGGCATAGAGCGTTTACTAGGAACCAGGTAATTCAGAAAGGTAGCAAAAGGAAAGAAAAAGCTTTGGAGGAGAATGAAAGTAAAAGCATGTTGTAGGAAATAGATGGAAAATGTTGCGGTGTCCACAGGAGACTGTCACGCAGCGGTATGGTACGTAGGCCTAGGAAACGTCGGGAAGCACTCAGGTGGTCAGGTGCTCAGTGGTGGGGTGGGGGCGAGGGGGTAGGGAGATGGGGTCAGGAGAGCCACAGGGCTTGAAAGCAGGGGACTGAGGATGATGCCTGGACTGGTAGGTGGGAAGGGTTTGCCATTTCCACTGCTCACTTGTAGGGGAAAGAAAATGAGCTAAAACAAAAACGAACAATTGAAAACATCTGTATTTATGGAACTATGGCTTAGCTTTAGATTTCCCTCATCTTGTGATCACCTCAAGCTTCTCAGAGCACTAAGAACTCAAAACAGGAATAGTGGAAGACTTCCCTACTTGAGATAAGTCTTCATTCCAAAACAGTGGAGCGTCGCCATACAACCTGCACCCACAGAGTGCCTCAGTGTGGACTGTGAGCTGCCCTAAAAGAGCCCAGCAGAGGCTGTGCTTCAAGCAAGAGGCTGATGGCAGGTGCATCCTCCCTGGCCCACCCAACCAATGTGGCTGTGTCCACGTGAGCTGCAAATTAAAAGCACATCTCTCCCCGCATCTAATTCTCATTGACGGTAAAGGGAGAGTTTCCCCATGTTTGTTTTTATGGACAGATATCTCTATCTTTTTTTCTTTCTTGCTCTCCAAATCCAAGAAAGAAAAGAAAACGTATTCATTCATTTCTTAAAAAAAAAAAAAAAGAAAAAAAAAAGTGAATGCCTACTAGATGGTAGGTTCTTTGAGGAGTGTTGTGGAAAAAGTGACAGAGCCCTTGCCTCTGTGCTAACAAAGCTCTCAGTGTGGTCAGGAAGATGATTAATAAAAAGTAATCAGAAAGTGTCAGAGATGCTATAATGCATCCCTGAACGCTCTTTGTCCTGTGTCAAGACACCCAGCTTGTCAACCAGTGCAAATAGCAACATCGGTTTGTCCTGAGTATCCCTTCTGTTAACTTGCTGCCAGCACACCAATAGTAGGAGCAATTATGGAGATTTTTTTTCTTTTTTTTTTAAAGATGTATTTATTTATTCATTCAGAGAGAGCGAGAGAGAGGCAGAGACACAGGGAGAGGGAGAAGCAGGCCCCATGCAGGAAGCCCGATGCGGGACTCGATCCCGGGTCTCCAGGATACACCCCAGGCTGCAGGCGGCACTAAACCGCTGAGCCACCAGGGCTGCCCGAGATTTTTTTTTCATTCTAGTTCATTAAGCCAAAAATGCTTTGTTTCTCTTTCATATCTCAACTGTGTTTTGTTGCTTGTCTAATTACCCTTGTTGATGTTTGAAAGTGGGCAGGAGAATAGATTTTATTTATTTTGTTTGCGTAACCCCGTGGGTTGTCTTGTTTAGGCTTGCTGAAATTAAACATGACTTCAAGCAAAAATCCCATTGAGACAGGCTGGACTAGGTAATTTCAAAGGGTCCTCTCGCTCTGGTGACCTATGATTAATATGTGAAATTATATATTGAATGGGTTAACATTAAAAATCAATGACTAGCAGCCTAGAAGAAAAATCTAAATAGAGTGACGGACCATAGCCTGATATTCATGAAGAACAATTCATCTGAAACATCAGAGAAACATGTTCCGTATCGTCACACATTGTTCTTTAAATAAGTCATCTGATGTCAGGCAAAGTGTCAGCTACAGCAAATAGTTGGTAGAAGCTCAAAGTTAACTGCATGTTTTTACACATAATCCTCATAACAGACAAAGACATGGAGCCTTGGACAGCTTAAGGTCTTTCTTCACGGTTACAGGTAGCAAAGGTAGCATTGGTCATCGGGATGGACATCTGCTCCCTGCGAAGTTGATGCTTTTGTGTGTGTGTGTGTGTGTGTTTAAGATTTTATGTATTTATTCATGAGAGACACAGAGAGAGAAGCAGAGGCATAGGCAGAGGGAGAAGCAGGCTCCTTGCAGGGAGCCTGTTGCAGGACTTGATCCCAGGACCCTGGGATCATGACCTAAGCTGAAGGCAGAATCTCAACCACTGAGCCATCCAGGTGCCCCAGTGCTTTTGTGTTTTAACACACTACTCCCCAAAGTGTTTCACATTTCAAGAATATTCTCAGGAGAATGCTCCTTTCAACTACGTGCTAGAGACCCTGCCCCCATTGTGTTTGAATTGATGCTGGTCTAGAGCAGGATGTGCCCAGGCTGTGCTGGCCTGTGGGCCTGATAGTCTGGGGGGATGCAAAGGCTGACATTAAGTTGGGAGCCACAGTTTCAGATCTCCTCTTCTCCAGGAGGCTGACAATACACAGGTTTGAAGTGTGCCAGCAAAAATAGGCAAAGGAAAGAAATGACTAAATATCATCAACAAAGTCACTGGGTTCTTAAGGACCCACCTACAACTGTCATCGAATGATTTATGGAGATTTATTGTACAGAACAAATAGTTTGCAAATCAGCTGGAATCATACCCAAGTCCACCAGTTCGTTTTCACACATCACTTTGTCCTTTCATGGTTCTGCCCCATGAGTCCCCCCAAGTCTTTTTTTTTTTTTAAGATTTTAATTATTTATTCATGAGAGACACACAGAGAGGCAGAGACACAGGCAGAGGGAGAAGCAGGCTCCACACAGGGAGCCGGACATTGGACTCAATCCCAGGTCTCCAGGATCATGCCCTGGGCTGAAGGCGGCGCTAAACCACTGAGCCACCCGGGCTGCCCCCACCCAAGTCTTATAGTATCAGTGGGAGTATATTTTATTCTTTGAAATCTTCATGATCTTTATTTTTTAATTATTTTTTTAGATTTTATTTATTTATTCTAGAGATCGAGCTAAAGTGGGAGGAGGGACAGAGGAGGGGAGAGAGAGAATCTCAAACAGACCCTCCATGGAGTTCTGAGTCTGATGTGGGGCTTGATCTCATGACGGAGATTATGACCTGAGCAGAAATGAAGAGTTGGACTCTCAACTGACTGGGCCACCCAGGCACCCCCTTCATGATCTGCATTTTTATTTTTATTTTGGGGGTGGGGGAGAAATCTTCATGATCTTTAAACCAAGACACTCTTGATCTTCTTTTCTAATCTTTGAACTCTAACTCAAAGAGACAGGGATTCTTCCACTATGGCTCTGCTGTGTCACTCCTCACCCTCTTCTTATAAGGAAGTTAAAGCTTCCACTCTACCCTGCTGAGGAGATAGCTCCCCAGCCTTATTTACTAAAGATTTATCAAGTGTCTTTTTCAAAAGCTGGAATGCAACATATATTTGTCTGAGATGGGATTAAAAGATCGCATGAGTGGCTGTAGCAATAGCCCAGAGAATATAAAAACCTCCCAACTATACAAAAACATAAACGCTGTGGGAACAATGTATAGCAAAAAGGAGCTTTGTTACTCATACTTTAATCAAAGCATTGGATTATATTTAATACCTGAAATTTGCCCAGTATATTACACTTTCATGTCCACAATCTGTGGCAAAGGTAACGAATGATAGTTATCCAACTTTAAAATTAGGCCCTTTAAGGGGCTCCTGGGTGGCTCAGTCAGTTGGGCGTCCAACTCTTGATCTCAACTCAGGTCTTGATCTCAGAGTCATGAGTTCAAGCCCTGCATTGGGCTCCATGCTGGGTGTGGAGCCTACTTAAAAAATGAATAAATAAAACTAGATTCTTTAAATAAGAGAATGTAGAATTATACAAACAAAAGAAATCTGGAATTATAGACCTGCCTTTCAAAAACACACCAAACATGAAAGTGGCAGGCCTTCCTTAAAAGTGCCTCTTGTCAGGGATCCCTGGGTGGCGCAGCGGTTTGGCGCCTGCCTTTGGCCCAGGGCGCGATCCTGGAGACCCGGGATCGAATCCCACATCGGGCTCCCTGCATGGAGCCTGCTTCTCCCTCTGCCTATGTCTCTGCCTCTCTCTCTCTCTCTGTGTGACTATCATGAATAAATAAATAAAATCTTTAAAAAAAAAAAAAAAAAGTGCCTCTTGTCCAACTGATGGAAAATGGGTCTGTGACCCGACCAAATCTATTGAATACATGACTTGACCAAAACCAGGATGTGAAGGTAAAATATACCTATGACTAACTAGGACACTGAGTATTCATTAAACTATCAACAAGATATTTAAGAGTCATAACTTTTCTTTTATTTGAAATGAGGGTTTAGGTGGCTCAGTTGGTTAAGCATCCAACTATTGATTTCGGCTAGGTTGTGATCTCAGGGTCTTGGGATTAAGCTCTGTGTTGGACTCTGGCCTCAGTAAGCAGTCTGCTTGGGATTCTTTCTCTCCCTCTGTCCCTTCTCCTGTTTGTCCACACATGTGCACCCTCTCATAAATAAATAAATAAATAAATAAATAAATAAATAAATAAATAAAAATTTTAAATGAGATTTTATTAAAAATATTTATTTTTTTTAAAGATTTTATTTATTTATTCATGAGAAATACAGAGAGAAAGCCAGAGACTATAGGCAGAGGGAGACATGTGAGACTTGATCCCAGGACCTTGGGATCATGACCTGAGCTGAAGGCAGATGCTCAACCACTGAGTCACCCAGATGCCCCTAAAAAATATTTCAAACGAAAGGTAATTTTTCTTTTCATTATGTTGTCCTCATTGCACTGCTGAAGGACACAGATACTGGTCTTAACAAGCTTTGTATCCACAGTGCCTTGAGTAACCACCAGCCTACTACAAACTTTCAATAAGTATTTGATGGACAGACGAATGAATGAATGACAGGGAACTGAAACAAAACTATACTGAACAATACTACTTGAGAGTTCTGATTTAGAATCTTAAGGATGTAATTTTGATTTTATTTAAGTTCTGTATCGTTTTCTCTACCAACCAGGAATTCTGTGGCCTGCTAATAAATAATTCACTTCTAAACCCTACAGGTCTTCTATATTTAAACTTATTTTCAGAAGAATGCTCTAGGGTATGCTGAACTTTATCCTGGACATTCCATTGCCAGCTCTCCACTTAGGGCATCCTAGTGAACATCTTGTTTTGATTTTCACAGACATTTCATGGTAAAAAATGGATACTACGTCACCTACGCCCTTTTCTAATCAAATCCAACAAATCTTCTTGAAGTTTATTAAAAAACCGTACAGAATACCCAAGAAGGAGCAAAGATCAGAAAAGGCAAATGAGGAAAAAATCTACAGTTTATAATCTAAACCATGTAGAACTATTTTTTTTTAAGATTTAATTTATTTATTCATGAGAGACATAGAGCAAGGGAGAGACACAATCAGAGGGAGAAGTAGGCTCCCTGCAGGGAGCCTGATGTGGGACTTGATCCCAGGATCCCGGGTTCAGGACCTGAGCCAAAGGCAGACGCTCAACCACTGAGTCACCCAGGTGCCCCGAGCTATTGTTTTGACTAGCAATTTAAAACACTTTGAAAATTAAAGCACTATGTAAACGTCACAGTTCCTATAGGACCTGCAAGCTCGATGGGGTGAAAATAAGTTCATGAGAAAAAGTAAGGCTGAGAAGCCAATAAAGTAGGCACAAAGCAACTGTTAAAATGGGTGACCTATCCCCTCAATGGAATATCAGACTTGGCTGTGCTTGGTCCGTCACTTCTCAACTCTGTAGAGCCCACTAGCTGGGTTTCTTTAGAGGCAGGAGTTGGGACAAGTGAGACATTTGTGACTTATGAGCAATACTTGCAACACCACTGGTTAAAAGAAGCCTGTAGCTGTTACATGCCCTCTGGAATCTGGTATAACAATCCTATAAGGCAATCGTGAATCTCGAAAAACCAAAGGTTGAAAAAAAAGCTCACATGATAGTGAGCGTGTGGTAGAATTTCAAGATCCATTATTAATGGTGTTTTCTGGGGATTAAGGAACAGAGAATTCAGAAGCTTGATAGTTTCAGGGAAAATATATACAGATTTTGGGGGCACCAGGGTGGCTCAGTTGGTGAAGACTCTGCCTTTGGCTCAGGTAGGTCATGATCCCGGGGATCCTGGGATCCAGCCAGTATCTGGAAGCATAGTGGGGAACAAGAAAGATAGGACTCTTCACTCACTAAGCTAATTGTCAATTGGGAAAGTCAAAGGTGAGGCAACATTCGTTCTAACCAATAATCTCTACAATAATAATGAAAATGTAACTGTTAAGGACAGAGGATTGCCTCTTATGGAGACAGAAAAGCTCCCTTTGTTGTTGTTGGAGTAGGAAAGTCCCCCACCCCCACCGATTTCTTTGTAAAACAAACAAGATCTAAATCGAGCACTTCAATGAGATTCTAAGATCTCTGAAATCACATGGTTGCCTGTTGCTCCCAGGATGTGCTGAGGTCTTGAAATACTACCTCTTAAAACATTCCAAATGGAAATATGAGGGAGGGTCCACACTAGACATTACCATTTTGTAGGCTTTTTTTTTTTTCCCCACCCCCAAACCTATTGACTATATAGATAGAAAGGGAATGAAGTTCTGAGCTGGGCACATGCTTCTCTTCAATCTCTGTAAGAGCCCTACAGGGGAAGGAAGTAACATTCTCCTTTCTTCCCAGATGAGAGAACAGGTTCAAAGATGAAAGTAATTCAGTTAAAGTCAGGTTGCCATAAAGCAGAGAAAAAGATTAAAACCCAAGTTCAAGTTCTGACTCCAAATTACTAGATTGTTGTCAGGACAGAGTGCTTCCTCCAGGAAGGGAAAGCTTTGAAGCCAGGGTTACCAAGGTCCATTCTGGGGAACACCCATGAGGCCAGATGATCTAAGAATATAAATGGAGTTCACTGTCATGTAACTTTGGGGAAATGTCAAGCCTATTAAAGGTTGTGAAGTATATATAAGAGAAATGTTTGATTTTATTCAATCAGCTTTTCCCAAACTCATTTGATTACCAGACTCAGATTTTCCCCCCATTTAATAATTATTAACGTCTCTTGAAGCTAACAAATCAATTTGCCATCTGCTTAAATGACTGAAAAAGACAAAAAAGGGTTGAAGGGAGCTTTAAAGTGAAGATTCAGTTTTCAAAAGGAATTTAAATAAGCAACTAGCAGTTATGAGGGTAACATTAAAAAGTGTGACATACAGTCTGCTCTCAGGATGATGGGAGTTGTGGGGGGAGGGAGGGAGTCGGAGGCAAACAGGGAAACAGACATAAAATCATGCAGTTAGCATACTTTTCAGTGCAAGTTCTTAGTAATGAATGTGGGCTAAAGCTGAAGGGAAGATTTGGGAGAGAAAAGAGGCTTGAGCTGTACCCGGAGGGATGCTGAGATTTAGATTAGGGGAGAGGCTGGGAGACACTGAAAGGCGGGAATATGTTTGGAGGATAGCTGATGTGAGATCATCAAGTGCAACGGTCAAGGAAGAATTCTCGGGACGTTTTTGGTGCAAAAGGTGTTTTTATTATAGCATGGGGACAGGAGTCATGGGCAGAAAGAACTGCATTCTGATCACACGGGGTTTTCTTTCCTGTGGAGGTGAAGGTGACGTTAGGGATCCAGGAGATGGAGTCTATAGGTTCCTGGAAGTCTGTTATTAAAATTTTGTTTTTCTTGTAAATTATTAAGATGGTTACATAGTATAGTGGAGTTTCAGATCCTCTATGACTATGATCTTTACCAGCAGACCATTGTTTTCCCTTAGCCTTGTGCTGGTTCTTAGGCAGTTACTACTGCCTGAGGAATATCTTATATATACATATATATATAATGGGGGTTGTGGGGCGTCAGCTTACGTTTTGCCCTCAGTTTGCCTTTTGCTCTCTCATCTGAGTAAAGAAAAGGATCCTTAGGGGATCCCTGGGTGGCTCAGTGGTTTAGCGCCGCCTTCAGTCCAAGGTGTGATCCTGGAGTCCAGGGATCGAGTCCCACATCAGGCTCCCTGCATGGAGCCTGCTTCTCCCTCTGCCTGTGTCTGTGCCTCTCTGTCTCTGTGTTTCTCATAAATAAATAATTAAAATCTTAAAGAAAGAAAAGGATCCTTAGAATTATGAGGAAAATAAAATAGGACAGGTAGGATGGGTCCTACCTGTATGGTATGACCCAACCATTCTGTATGGTTATAGGTAACCATACAGAAACCATTCTGCTGGTGATGATGGAAGGAAAAGATTACAATCTAATCTAGGGGGCACCTGGGTGGCTGGGTCTGCGAAACATCTGCCTTCGGCTCAAGTCACCATCTCCGGGTTCTCGGATGGAGCCCCACCTCAGGCTCCCTGCCCAGCGCAGAGTCTGCTTCTCCTTCCCCCTCTCCTGCTCCCCCTGCTTGTGCTCTCTCTCTCTAATAGATTTTTTAAAATAAAATAAAATCTGATTTAGAAAGTCAATTAATCTGTATAAGTATGAGGAAATAGTCTTCTGAATTTTACAACTGGTGAGCCCTTAGAGAAAAGTTAATAGAGGTCTGTCTGACGAATCAATCCTCTAAATCCAGTAACTCTACAGGTTTGCTCTACAGGTAACTGAAGCCCAGAGAGATCACTTGATTTTCCTGAGGTCTCAGAGTTGAGAACTCATGTCTACAACTACCTAGAAGTTCAGTACTCATGGATGGAGCACAAAGTGGTGCCAGAGAAGGACGTATAGGATGGGGCGCAAGGCCACCACATAAATCAGCACATTTGCCAGACCAGTGATGTGTTTGAAAAGGTCTATTTAAAATAATGAAGACAGGGGCAGCCCGGGCGCCTCAGCGGTTTAGGGCCTGCCTTTGGTGCAGGGGGTGACCCTAGAGACCCGGGATCGAGACCTGTATCGGGCTCCCTGCGTGGAGCCTGCTTCTCCCTCTCCCTCTGCCTCTCTCTCTGTGCTTCTCATGAATACATACATAAAAAGTCTTTAAAAAATAAAATAATTAAGACAGGGAGCATCCGGGTGGCTGAGTCCAGCACCCGCTCCCTGCATGGAGCCTGCTTCTCCCTCTGCCTGGGTCTCTGCCTCTTTCTGCATCTCTCGCGAATAAGTAAATAAAACCTTTTTAAAAGTAAGACAACCAAAAACCCCTTTTAATTCTGGCCTTCCAGATTAGCCCAGCACCTCTGCAAATCTGTTGCTGCGTGTAGACGCTGCTGTCAACAAAGAAACACACATTACAATAAGAGAGAAGGACAAACTTTCCTGGTAAGAGAAGCGGTGTTTACAACCAGGGACAGGATCGGCATCGATTTGTTTGAAACGCGTTTGGGGCTGGGACTAGCCCCAAAGACATTAGCAGCAAATTAAAGACATTCCACAGTGAATCCCCTGGCGACCAAAACGCTGAGACAGATTTGGGGTAAAACTAGGAAAAAGATAAGAGAAGGCGGCGTGACACCTGCGGCCACGAAAGCGAGCGCGGGCACTCATACGCGTTTCCCGTCCGCCCACGTCGGGCACCACGAGTCGGAGCACCGGGAAGACAAGCCCCCAGCGCAGACGCGCCAGCCACGGGGGCAGAGACCACCCCCCACGCCGCCAGCGAGATGGGCCACACGCTAACGTGGCGGCCGCTCTCCCGCCACAGGAGCCCCCGCCCCGCCCACACGGGCGGGACCGCGGGCAGAGACTACCACTCCCAGCTCCGCGCGCGTACGCGCACCCGGCCGCCGCAGCGGGATGGCGCGCAAGGCATCGCGGGACTTGTAGTTTCACCCCCCCCCACGCCTTCCAGCCGCTCTTTGGAGGCGGGGAAGACAGTTCTATGTAAATGACCAGCCCGGGCCCGGCAGGCTTCTCTTCCCTTCCTTTCCCTACCCCCACCTCCTCCTCCTGCGAGAGTTTGAAAATTCCCGCGGAGCCGGCGCCGAGGCCGGAACACTCGCGAGAACTCAGCTCTCCGCGCCGCGAACTCCTTTCCGCCCGCTGCCCTCCCCTCCGCGCCCCGCCCCGCCCCGCCCCACCCCTCCCGGGGTTATAAGGCTCGGTCGGTGCGCCCGGGGTAATGCTTAGAGCAGGGCCGGAGCCGGCGGGCCGCGGGAAGCAGAGTCGCGGGGAGGAGGACCCGGAACCGCGGCGCGGGCGGCGGCGGCGGGGTCTCCGATCTGCGGGCGGGCCTGCAGCCGGCGGAGGCGCCCCCGGGGCTGTGCGTCTGCGGCGGCCGGCGAGGTCGCGGGCGGAGGCTGGAGGGGCGGCGGCGGCGGCGTGCGCGCCCTGCCTTTGGCGGCCGTGTCTCCTGGGAGATGCTGTGACGGACCCGCGCGGGAGGAGCTCGCGCGCGGCCTCGCGGCGCCTGCACTCGGCGGCCGGGCTATCGGGCCGCCCGCCCTGCGCAGGTAGGGGAAGGGCGGGGGGCCGGGCCGGCGCGCGAGGGCGGGTCCGCGCGGCCTGGGCCTCAGGGCCGCGGGCCTCCCCGCGCGGGGCCGGGGCCGGGGCCGGGGGGGGGGCGGGGCGCGGGGGCGGGGAGCCGGGCTGGCGGGGCAGGGCGGACGGCGGGCGCGGTTGGCGGGGGGCGGGGGGCGGGGGGGGCGGCGCGCCCAGGGGGCCCCCGGGGCAGCGGGTTACATAACCACCGAGCGGCGGCACATGGCGGCGGAGCGGCGTTGCGGGGTCCACCTTCCGCGCCGGGCCCGCGGCGTGCCCTGGGCGGTGGAGACCTTGGCCGGCCTGGCCCCGGGCGAGCCCTCCGGGCCTCGGGGCGGCTTGCTGGTCGCCGTGTGCTCCGCATGCTCCTGGGCCTGGCTCGGGTAGGTGGGCGCCGCGGGAGGGGCCGAGCTGGGGCTCGGGCTGGGGCGGTGCGCCGAGCGGCCGGCCGGCCTTGGAGCGGCTGCGGTTCGCCGTCCCGCTCCCCCAGCCCTCCCCGCCCCAAACTCGAGGACGATTACTCTGGTTACTAGTTGACCCCGGGCTGGGGGTGGGGGTGGGGGTGTGCGTGGTTTGTTCGCAGCGCCCCCGAAGCCCATGCGGGGTCCCCACTCGCGGTTACGCCCTTTCACATCGGCCGTTTGAGAAGTGTTTGGAAGAACCTGGGCCCTTGAGGAGGAAACCTAGGCCTCTTGGAAACTCCAAACTTCGCTTTATTCTCGAAATATCCTAAAGAGCCGGTAGTTCTGACCGACGGGGTCAGAGGCCAGGGGATGACCAGCCCGCGCGTCCAGCTAATGCTGGAGGGATGCTCCAGGGAAGGCTGTGTACGTTCTCGCCAAACTGTAATTATTGATCGTGTTTTTCAGTAACCTGCTGCCAAGGTGTCACCAGTTCTCAAAACAACTCAGATGATTTGAAAGAAAATTTTTAGAACACTGTTCTATAGCAGTCTGGAAATAGACACATCTTCTTGATTTAAGAGGAAACAGAACATTGTTTCTTTCTCTCCTGACCGTGAGAATTTTCAGCGCCTCCTAATCTTTCTTCAGGACGAAGCCTGACTTTGCTAGGCTAGGTCAGCAGTCTCCGCAATGCCTGTTCTGCTGTCCAGGCTCTACTACCCACAGATTGATGCTTCACCTGTTCCAGAATCCTCCCCATGCCTCGTCCCATTTTCTTGAAGATGTACTTTCGTGTTCCTTTGCATGTGACCTTCAGCCTGGAGCGCTATCCCTGCTTTATTCAAGTTCTGAAATTTCAAATTCTCAGCTTCAATGCCATGTTTTCTAGTCATTCTTTCATTTTCCTTTATCCCCCATCGTGTATACCACATTTGTACCATGTATTGTCAGATATTCCAAGGGTTGATTATGTATCTCCTTCTAGAAAGTAAACTCTGAGGTCAGGAAGTGGGTCATCTTTGTGCCCTTGCGTTCCTGCACAGCACAGCGATGTTTTAAAAGTACTTGGAGATTAATAAAAGTTTGAATTAGGTTTGAAAGAGCAGCTACTGAAAGGCTGGAAGTTTTTGAGTCCACTGGCAGCTTACAGATACATTATAATTCTGTCTTTTGAGAGTCCCAGAAGAAGTAAAAATGCATACAAAATGTTCTGTAGAAATGTTTATTCAATATATGTTACAATATAATTATTGAACCTCTAGGTGAGGTTTTATTTGCCTGTGGTGGCATTCAGCTGCTTTCAAGGATATGTGTATTTCCCACAACTGATCTGTGGCATTCTGTGTTATGAAATTTTTCCTAGTAATTTCGTGAATTTTGTTTCACTTCTTAGTACTGAGACAATATATATTTATTTTATTTATTTAATATTTTATTTATTCATGAGAGACACAGAGAGGCAGAGACAACAGGCAGAGAGAGAAGCAGGCCCCATGCAGGGAGCCCAATGTGGGACTTCATACCGGGTCTCCAGGATCATGCCCTGGGCAGAAGGTAGATGCTCAATTGCTGAGCCACCCAGGAGTCCCAAGACAATATATATTTAAAAATAAATTGGACCCCATACTGACCAATGTTGATATATTTCTTTCTTCTTCTTCTGTTTTTTTTTTTTTTTTTTTTTTTTTTAGATTATTTATGTATTTTACAGAGGGGGCACAAGCAGGGAGTAGTGGCAGAGAGAGAGGGAGAAGCGGACTTCCCATTGAGCAGGGAATCTTGATTCCCGGCTCAATCCATTCCAGGACCCTGGCTGAGCTGAAGGCAGACTGAGCCACCCCGAAAAATCGACTTTATTTTTTAGAGTCATTTTAGGTTCAGAGCAGAGCTGAGTGGTAGGTACAGAGAGCTCTAGTATATACATTTTCCTTGCTCCCACTCATGTATAGCCTCCCCCCGCCCCGCCCCATTATCAACATCCCCCACTAGAGTAGAACATTTGTTACAATAGTTGAACCCACATGGGCACATTGTTATCACCGAAATCCATAGTTTGCATTAGGGTTCACTCTTGGTGTATATTCCATGGGTTTGGACAGATGTATAGTGATATGTATCTACTATTACAGTATCATTCAGAGTATTTCCAGTGTCCGAGAAATCCTCTGTCCTGCCTAGTCATCCCTCCACCACTGCTAACCCCTGGCAACTATTGATCTTTTTACTGTCTGTGTAGTTTTGCCTTTTCCAGAATGTCACATAGTTGGAATCATGCAGTATGTAGCCTATTCAGATTGGCTTTTTTCATTTAATAATAATTTTCTAATTCCTCCATGTTCTTTGATGGCTTGATAGTTCATTTCTTCTATAAAGCTTTTTTTTTTTTTTTTTTTTTTTAATTTTAAGTACTCTCTATGCCCAGTGTCGTGTCAAGACCCAGAGATCAAGAGTTACCTGCTCAACCTACTGAGTCAGCCAGGTGCCCCTTGCTCATTTCTTTTTAGCAGTACATTGTCTAGATGTTCTACCTTTTATTTAGCTGTTCACCTACAGAAGGACATGTCAATTGTTTACAAGTTTCAACAGTTAGGAGGAAAAGCTCTGACGACATCTGTGTGCAGTTTTTTTGTGTGTGGATGCAAGTTTCCAACTCCTTTGAGTAAATAACTAAGAAGTAGGATTGTTGGATCATATGGTGAGAATATGTTTGGTTCTGAAAGAAACTGCCAAACTATCTTCCACAGTGGCTGTACCATTTTGGATTCCCACCAGTGAAGGCGAGTTCCTGTTGCTCCACATCCTCACCAGCATTTGGTGGTGTCAGTGTTCCGGATTTTGGCCATTCTAAAAGGTGTGCAGTGGTGTCTCATTGCTTTGATATGAATTTCTGTGTTGATATATGAAATGGAGCTTCTTATGTGCTTATTTGTTATCTGTGTATCTTGTTTAGTGAGTGTTTGCTAAGGTCTTTGGCCATTTTTTAATTGGGTTGTTTTCTTGCTGGATTTTAAGAATATTGAGTTTTTAAAAATTGATCTTATTTGTTTAACGTGTTTATTTCTGTTCCCTGCTAGTATCTTTGCTGTCCGAATTTACTATGTTTTAGATCTATTAGTTGCAAGGCATTGTGATTCTCTGGAATTCACAGGGACAAGATACGATTTTTGCCTTAAGGAATTCATATTATAGGGGGGAATTACAGGCAAACACAAGGAACAAGTTTCAAAAATAATATTTATGATTGCTAACCTAAAGGTGGAAAGGAGTGAGCTCAGAGATAAGATTAAATGGGAAAGAATGGGTCTACCCAGATTGCCCTGGGAAGTTAGTCTTTGATGGATGGGATTTTGGCAGATAGAGATGGAAGGGGGATAAGCATAAAAGAATGAACGTCCTAGGCAGTAGCAAACTGATGATGGTTTTGGAGGATAGTACTGTAAAGCTAGTCTGGAGATGCCAGATTTGTGGAGGACCTTCTTCATTGCCCATGGCTGAGGATGTTGGTTTTTATGAGCAGTAGGGAATCATTGAAGGGTTTTCAGAAGGGAGTGACATAATCTATCTTTATCAAGCTTTATCTGCTTTATCAAGAAGATGAACAAATTTTTTATTTCATTGGCAGCCAGCACAGTGTCCTGCTCTGCTTACCTAGACTTTGAGAAGGAATTGAAACTTTCAGAGGTTGCTGTTGCTGACATGTCATAAAGGCTGGAACTCTACTTAATATTGTACAATACTGAGCATAGCTGCTTAATGTATATCTGTGAACATACATGTCTATATGAGATGTTGTAATAGTATCATTTTTAAAAGTTCTTTTTGATGTGCTTAAAATGTTAAAATTCATACTGTAAATTTGTGATTTGAAAGGTCTTGAAGCCAATTTTTGCCCTATTGATTCAAAGGCTAATGTGGGAATTTGAAAAAGTTTCTCTTTCATTCTCTGAACACTTTTTTGAATTCTTTTGTGCCAGGCACCATGATAAGCTAAGAAAGAGTTGGAGAGCTAGGTATTCACATTTTCTTAGAAGCTTAGATGTGACGCGAAGACAAAGTATAGAAGTTCAACATTACGTGTACTAGTTAGTGGCAGAACCTGGACTTAAAGCCATTTTAACTCAAAGTTCGTGTCTTTTCTAGTACTCTGGATGGAACCTGCGGTTATTGTTTGACTTCTTGTTTCTCAGATACTAAGAGCTTTGAGAAATTATTTTTCCTCTTGAAACAGGCATCAGTGTTATGGAAGTTAGAGAAACACTGCTCTAATTCTGGTGGAACTAAAGGGTAAATTCCTTTAGTTATGTAGAAACTGAGTCTAAACTTGCAGGACCAAGAAGTGAATTATAATTGTTATCCTAATCCTAAGAAACAATTGAATAAAGAGGGAAGTGGGGGAGATGAAGATAGAGGAGCACTTAGGAGGAATCTATGGTTTCAGCATTTCATTTTTGTACATCCAGTATTTTAGCATACAATAAGCATTTAGTATTGGTTGAATGAATTAAAAAATAGACTCAGTTGAAAAACTGATTATCCACTGAATGTGGGAAGTTAAACAGGACCACTAAGGAAATTAGCAGCCTCAAAGATTCAATGTTTTAGAGTCTTTAATTTCTAAATTTCTAAGGATAGCACTAAATGTTATAATATTAACCTTTTGTGGAAATACCTGGCCACAGGACAGATCTTGGTACCTGGTGACAGGACAGTGTACTTGTGGTTGCTATATTGGGTGTACTTGGATGCATGGTATTGAAGTGGCTGCAAACCATCTTGTTACCGGCCTGAGGTGGAAGGCATCAGCTAGAGCAGAAGTGGCATCTCCAAAGTGGAGCTTTGGAGATGTATGGCTGTACCCTGGATGTACCTGTACAGAAGTCTATCTGTGTTATAGACTTGTGACTGGGCCTAGCAGAGAGAAGATCATGGATCAACTTAGGACAAGTACTTTTACAGAAAAGTTGAGCTGCAAATGTGCTTGAGAACCAGATAGTGAGCTCCCACGCCAGCCAAGCAAGCATATATCACATCTGCTGACTATTGAGTGTTGCAAAGCTTCAGCTCCAGTGGAAATAGCATCGGGTCTCTTAACAAGCAGACCAGAGCACACCTAGTTAAAACTCGCCACACTCTGGCCAAGGTCCAAACAGTGCCCACTGCAGGCAAGGAGAAACTCTGCAGAGGACTGACTTAAGGGAACGAGCAGCCAAAACACCAGCAGCACAGTACCTACAGGACACACCAGGACACTTCCTGAAGTGTCAGGCCCTAGATGGTATATGACTTCTTCTTAATAAAGTCCTTACTCTCAGGAGCAGGAAACAGGAGCTTTCTTAACACACTGAAGACAGAGGCTTAGACAGAATGCCAAGATGGAGGAATTCGTCCACCAAAAAAGAAGAAAAGGTCGTGGCCAGGGAGCTATTGAAGCAGATAGAAGTAATATGCCTGAGCCAGAATTTAAAGCAACATTCATAAGGATACTAGTTGGGCTTGAGAGAGGCATAGAAGACACCAGGAAGTCCCTCACTATAGAAATAAAAGACCTAAAAACTACTCAGGCTGAAATGAGATGCTATAACTGAGATTCAAACCTGATTGGATATGATGACAAAGATGGAAGAAACAGAGGAACGAATAAGTGACATAGAAGATAAAATTATGAAAAAGAAGCTGAAAAGAACAGAGAAAGAAAAACATTGGATCATGAAGATAGACATAGGGAACTCAGTGACTCCATAAAGCATGATAACATTCATATCATAGGAGTCTCAGAAGAAGAGGAGAGGGCAGAGGGGGGCAGAAGGTTTATTGAGAAAATTATATCTGAAAACTTTCCTAATTCGGAGAAGGAAACAGACCTCCAAATCCAGGAGGAAAAGAGAAGTCGTATCAAAATCAATGAAATTGCTTTCGCAGTTTGGCACACCAATGCCAAAACACGTTGTAGTTAAATTTGCAAAATATAAAGAAGAAGTCCTGAAAGCAGCAAGGGAAAAAAGTCCCTAATTTAATAAGGCAAGATCTACAAGATTGACAGTAGATCTAATCAGAGAAACTTGGCAGGCCAGAAGAGGGGCACGATATGTTCAAGGTGCTGAATGGGAAAAATAGGCAGCCAAGAATACTCTATCCAACAAGACTGTCTTTCAGATCAGGAGGAGAGATAGTTTCCCAGATGAAAAACTAAAGTTTGTGACCACGAAACCAGCCCTACAAGAAATATTGAAGGGAATTCTTTGAGCAGCAAAGACTAGAAAGGAACAGAAAATCTCCAGTTACAGATTAAGAAGTAATACAATGGCACTAAATTTACATCTGTCAATACTTATTCTGAATGTAAATGGGCTAAATCCTCCAATCAAAGGACATAGGGTGTCAGAATGGAGTAAAAAAAAAAACATCTATATGCTGCCTATAAGAGACTCATCTTAGACCTAAAGACACCTGCAGATTGAAAGCAAGTATGGAGAACCATTTATCATTGCTAATGGACATCAAAAGAAAGCCAAAGTAGCCATCCTTATATCAGTCTTTTAAACTAAAGACTGTAACAAGAGGTGAAGAAGAGCACCATATCATAATAAAGGGGTCTATCCAGCAAGAAGAACTAACAATTATAAATCTTTATGCCCCCAACTTGGGAGCACCCAGATATTTAAGACAAGTCTTAACAAACATAAAGGAACTCAGTGATAAAAATGCAATAATGGTAGGGGTCTTTAATGCCCCACTTACAGCAATCTAAGCAGAAAATCAAGGAGAAATAGTGGCTGTGAATGACACACTGGACTAGATGGACCTAACTGATCTATTAAGAACATTTCATCCTAAAGGAGCAGAATATGCTTTCTTTTCAAGCGCACATGGGGCATTCCCCAGAATAAATCACATGCTAGGTTACAAACCAGACCTCAACAAGTACAAAAAGATTGAGATCAGCGGTGCCTGGCTGGCTCAGTCGGTTAAGCATCCGACTTTTGATCTCAGCTTAGGTCTTGATCTCAGGGTTGTGAGATCAAGCCCTGCGCTGGGCATGGAGCCTGCTTAAGATTCTCTCTCTCTCTCTCTCTCTCTCCTGCCCCTACATCCCAACTCCTGCACTCTTTCCCTCTCTCTCTCTCTTTCTTTTTTTAAAAAAGATGATTGAGATCATACCATGGGTATTGTCCATCACAACGCTGTCTTTTTTTTTTTTTTTTTTTTTTTTTTTAAGTAGGCTCCACACCCAACATGGGGTTTAAACTCACGACCCTGAGATCAAGAGTCACACCAACTGAGCCAGCCAGGTGCTCTTCCAGTCACAGCGCTAAGAAACTTGAAGACAATCACAAGAAAAACACTGGAGAGACCACAAATCCGTGGAGGTTAAAGAACATCTTACTAAAGAATGAATGGGTCAACCAGAAATTTAAAGAAGAAATTAAAAAAAAAATACATGGATACAATGTACTTGGAAGCTCTTAACCCCTGAAAGCATAAAAGGGTGTTTTAGCCTATAGTCTACACGGCTCTGGGCTCTGTTTCTGATGGGTTAATGCAATAGATACTCATTTGTTGAATTTATTTTGATGTAAAGTAACAGAAGAGTAATAAAAATTACCCACTGGTAAATTCAGGATTAAATTGTTACAAAAATTCTACTTCCTTTTATTTTATTTTAGGAGGTTCTACCCCCAACATGGGGCTAGAACCCCAGGATGAAGAGTTGCATGTTCTACTGGCTGAGACAGCCAGGCGCTCATACTTCCTTTTATTTTAGATTAGTGGTGGATTTATATAAATTTTACCTTTAAGGTTTTCCTCACATTAGGCTGTTCTTTTACAATTTAAAATTTTTGGAATTTATATTTGGAATTTAGTGATTATGTCAAATGACTCTGTGCACGCTCTGAGATCATGATTCTTGTCCCTTGAGTTTTCTTTTTGAGATGATTGTGTACCCCCTGCTCTGAAAGTTTTAATTTTCATATCAATTTTTACCTTCAACATTCTTTTTTGGGGTTAGCCACTGAAGCAGTTTTTTTTCCTCAAAAAGCAGTGTTATATGCTGTGCTTCTCAGAATGGTGGGACCAGTGATACAGAGATGAGACAGGGTGCCTGAAACCATAGGACAGACATGGCATCAATTTTACCTGAAGATTTAAAAGTCTGGTTAATGCCCAGAACATAAAAGTTGCTTCATAGATTATAGCCTCCTCTCCCTCACCACTCTTTGGGGTAGGGGGTTGCCTTCAGATCTTTTATCCATGTATAATTTCCCATTTCTGTATCATACTGAGGAGGAGCTTTTACGGTTTTTTGTGTTTTGTTTTGTTTTCCTGCCCAGCAGGGATGGCTAAATTATCTCAGGATATTATTAAAAATTTATTTTCCATCCGGTATAATTTTCACAGCAATTTGAAATGTCATTTTTGTTGTAAGTGGAATAGTTCAGTCTCTGGTCTCTTGGCTTTCATTCATTTATTATTCTATGTTGATTTTTTTTTTTTTTAAGCTCCAAGAACCAGCTTTTGATTTCACCAATTTTTTTTTTTTTAACTACGATTTTTCTGTTTTATTAGCTTCAGCTTTTATTCCTTCCTTCTGATGCTTCTGGGTTTGATTTGTTCCTTTTCTAGTTTCTTAAGTTGGAAGCTTAGGTTACTGATAGGAGATCTTATAGACATTTAGTGTTATGAATTTCCCTATAAGCATTGCTTTAGGCTGCATCACAAATTTTATTTTTTTTTTATTTTTTTTTTTTTTGCATCACAAATTTTAGTATGTCATATTTTCATTTTCATTCAGTTCAAAATACCCTTCTTCCTGAAGGAATTTCTTTAACATTCCCTTAGTCCATATCTGCTGGTGACCATCTTTTTAACACTCATATGTTTGAAATGTCTTTGTTTTGCCTTCATTTTTAAGGGATATTTTCACTGGGTCTAGAATTCTAGGTTGACAGCCTTTTTTTTTTTTTTTTTCCTTTCCAAACTTAAAATACATTGTTCACCAGTTTGACTTGCATCGTTTTCCATGAGAAGTCTCTTGGTCGTTCTTGTTCCTCTTGGCAGTGTGATACTTTTATGATTTTCTCTTTGTCCCTTGACTATATGTATTTTGATGACATTTCTTCAGTTTCTTGTGCTTGAGATTTATTGACCCCCTAAATGCTTTAGTTTCATCAAATTTGGCCATTAGTTTTTAAATATTTCTGTCCTCGGGGATCCCTGGGTGGCTCAGTGGTTTAGCGCCTGCCTTTGGCCCAGGGCGCGATCCTGGAGTCCCAGGATCAAGTCCCACGTCAGGCTTCCAGCATGGAGCCTGCTTCTCCCTCCTCCTGTGTCTCTGCCTCTCTCTCTCTCTGTGTGTGTGTCTATCATAAACAAATAAATAAATAAATCTTTAAAAAAATTAATATTTCTGTCCTTTTTTTGGAGATTGCGGTTTTATATTGGGGCACTTGATATGGTGCCATAGCTCATTGATGATCTCTTCTTTTCCTTTTTGCCCCAGTCTTTTTTCTCTTTGTGCTTCATTTTAGACTGTTTCTACCGTGGATGTTTAAGCCCAGTGGCGCTTTCTGTGTCTATGAATCCCATTTAGTATTTAGTATTTCTCCTTTCTAGATGTTTGATGTGGTCTTTTTTTTTTTTTTTGGTCTTAACATGCTTATGCTTTTTTCCCCTATTATCTTGGACATAGGGATTATACCTAAACTAATTCACTTAATGTTCTCATCTACTGATTCTAACTTCTGTCATTTCTAGGTCTGTTTCTATTGGTTGGGTTTTTTTTTTTTTATTATTATGGGGCATATATATTTTGCTTATTTTGCATGCCTGACAATTTTTGATTGGATGCCAATGCACTGTGAATTTCACTTTCATATTCTTGAGCCTCCTTCTGGGGTGCAGCTAAGTCATTTGGAAACAGTTTTATTCTTTAGAAGCTTTTTCGGATGAACCAGAATGGCCTTTAGACAGAGTTAATTTTTCCCCCCACTGCTGAAGCAGTCAATACCTTTCTGAGTACTCAACTGAGTGCCTCATGTATTATGAGGGTTGTTTTTCTTTTTTTCCCCATTCTGGAGCTACTCCTGGCCTCGTGTGAGCTTTGGGGATTGTTTCTCCTGTGACTCATTCCTTGGCCTCTGGTAGTTTCCTTCCACCCTTACACGGATCATAGGAAGGTTGAGGGGACCCCACTGTGGATACCTGGAGCTCTTTTTGTATTTTAGACCTCTGTCTGATCTCTATTGTACCTGACGCCTTCTATCTATCATCCTTTAAAACGCCCTTTAAGGGAGAGTTTATTTGTGGTAAACTCTGTTTCTGTTTTTTCTAAAAATGTATTTCACATTTAAGGATAATTTCAGTGATACGTAATTATGTGTTGACAGCTATTTTTGCGTAGAATTTTGAGATATTCCAGACTTCTGGCTTCTGCTGTTGTCAAATGTCAATGTCTGCTGCATTTTTACTTATTCTACCTAGGGATTAACTGGTCTTTCTGATTTCTGAGAATTTGCGTGTCTACAGATCTGGGAAATATCTTAGACTATTGCTCCTTCTTTACTATTTAGTATTATTCTTTGAGAGATTCTGAGTAAACATGTAAGATCTTCTCCCTTTCTTACCTATACATTTTTTTTTTAAGATTTTATTTTTAAGTAATCTCTAAACCCATCATGAGGCTTGAACTCACAACCCTGAGATTAAGAGTCTGATGCTCCACTGACTGAGTCAGCCAGGCGCCCCTCTTCTTTTGCTATAACTTTCAAATACTTAAATTTCTTTGTCTCTCTGTCCTACATTCTGAAAAAGTTTTGAGGCTCTCTAGTAAGCTATATTACTTTTTTTTTTAGTTTGTTTTTGTTGACTTTAGGTACAAGAGAACTGTTTGTTGAGTGGAGACAAAAGAATATTTGTAAGTTATAAAGAATCACAATGCAGTGAATACCTACCTGTTTTTTCACCATCAAGTTTTGTATGCCTCTCCGTTCCAGCCCCTTTCCCTCCTCTCCAAGTAACTACTATTACGATTTTCATGTTTGTTTCCTTGTTTCATTCAAGTTTTGCTATAAATGTTTGTATTCTTAGATATTATTTTGCTTAGTTTTCATAGCCTTTTAAACTTTATGTAAATGTAATCATTCTGCAGAGGTTTTTTGCTCCTTATATTGTTTATTATTATATTCTGACATTTGTCCATATTGTTGCATGTGCTGTAATTCTTATTATTCATTGAGGGTTTTTTCTTGTTGAGTTCTAAATTTTACTTAATTTTTCATTATGCAAGTTCTGCTATTTTTTCAAATCTACTTGACCATTTTAAGGTTTCTTCCTCATTAACAATTTAGATCTTTATTATTTTTTACCGTATAAAACATATTTTCTGTTCTCTGGTCATTTTCAATATCTGAAAACTTTGATAAATTGATTCTGCTGTCTGTTGATCATAGTATCCTTGCTATAATAGTTTGTTATTTTGACTGTGAGTCATTTTCTTTGGCATTTCATCTTTGAGAACCCTTTGAGGTTCCAGAGAATATTTAGTGGTGTCTGTGGGTTGTGTGGAGCATTACGAACCTGAGAATAATTTATAAAAAATTCTTCCCTGAGTGTTTTCAGATAACATAACTTGAATTCTGGCCACCAGTTTGTATGAAGGGAAATTTTCTGACTAGGCATGGTTGAAATGGGCAGCATTATTGCTCCTATCCTGCACAGTGTGTGCTTCTCTCACTGATTTTTATGCTGATGGTATAGCCTTATGGAGTTCAATGGGGTGGGGAGGAGACTCTTAGCTTGCCTTGGCTCTCTTAGTCCTTAGCTTTATCTCCTGCCTCTCTGCATCTCAGGAGTCTCAAAACAAAATCAGAGTCCCCACACTAGATTTAATAACCAACCCTTGAGGCCCAAGCCAGCTAGAGCCTCCCAAAATTCCTATGGTCTTCACATTTGGCTTTACCAACTCATTCAAAAAGAATTTTAACCATCATTTTTGGTTGTTTACAATAGATGGGTCATTCCAGGAATCTAATCTTATGTATATTGGAAGTAAAAGATAAATTTCTATTTTTCTTCTTCTGTCTAGTTAAAGACATGTCCCAGACTCAATTCATGAGGTTACTGTGTATTTGGACATTTTTATGGACTTTCTCCCCTTTTACTGTAGGAGTAATTTTTCCAGAATGGCTGTTTTTCCTGTTTATGTGTGAAGTGTTCTTTGAGAGTAGGTCAGGCAGTAAGATTAATTACATTATACCAGTTTTCAAATAATCTAGGGAATCACGTATATCCTTAGAACATCTGGCTTAATAAATCCTCACTCTCCTAAGGCAGTTGGGAAATACTTTCTTAGGAGGGAGTACCTCAGACCCAGAAGCACATAAAATGTGTTTTATGATCAGTTTTTAGATTTAGCTTACTTACTTTTGTGTGGTGGCTTTTTTTTTTTCTGGCTAGAGATAATCAAGTATATTATAGTATAAATATATCGTAATAATGTTATCTTTTAAAAATACTTACAGTGAAAGTATGCGAGGCTTAACAGCAAAAGTGACTAGTGGTCTTCTGCCCTTGCCAGAAGTGAGTCTTCAGGCCCTCGAAGATGAAGTAACAGTGGAATCTGTGCTTCATGGAAAGATTGCTGCAGGTATAATAATGTTGCTGAAAATTTACTGATTTGATTGATTTGTAAGATAATAGCATGTATTGTGATTTAATGTGGGAGGAAAAGAAAGCAATACTTGGTTATGGTGGTCTTATATAAATATAAAACCTCTATAGCTGCATAAGTAAGAACACTTGTATACTCTAGAATACATTTTCAGTGAATTTTGGCATAGTTATAGTTCATTTTTCTTAATTAAAAATACTGTAGACTTTGTATCTTTTAGTATTGGATATTTATATTTAGAAAGTAAAAATAATACACAGCTGGTTTTTTTTTTTCTTTTTTTCTTTTAAGAATGCGTGCTTGTATGCACCAGCCTGGGGTGGGGGAGGGAGGGAGGAACAGAGAGAGGGCGGGAAAGAATCTCAGGCAGGCTCCACACCCAGTGCAGAGCCTGATGCAGGGCTCCATCTCACGACCCTGAGGTCATACTGAGCCGAAATCAAGAGTCGGACACTCAACCAACTGAGCCACCCAGGTGCTCCTGTTATTTCTTTATAATCAGTAAGTTCTTTGGTGTTGAGTTTGGAGTAGAATCTAGTCATTATGAATAGAAGAATCTGATTGTAGGGCCCTAGGTAGTAACAAAATACTCAGAACGTCTTGTTTCTTAATTCTACTTATCTGAACAAGATCTTAATGTATAGTTTGATTATGTAATGCAGCAGTAAACTATACCAGAGTATCCATTAAATTATGGATTTTAGTTTAGTGAGAGGTCTTGTAAAAGACTTTTCTGAAAACGAATTTCACACCATCTATCCTAGAAGGTAGACAGCAAAACATGTCATTTAGCTAGTTACAGTACTGCCCTGTTGAATGTTAAAAGTAGTAACAGTGCTTACTATATGCAAGGCACTGTAACAACTTTTCATTGAGGTATTCGACTCCGAATTCTAAGTAGGCCCTTACTGTTTTGTGCAGCTAAGAATCAAATATCCCAGTTATACAGATAGCAAATGGTGAAAGTGGTCTTTGTGCTTTTGAGGTCTCCATTGTGCCATGCTATTTCCTTAAACTATGTAGCCTCCCTTAGCTGTAACATAGTATGACTAGCTGTGTATTGGATGTACTGGAGACATTACAAATTGAAAAGTTAACCATCTTAGCTGCTCAAGGGAAAATTTGAGTCTGTTCTTGATTATTTCCCTCCCCATATCTATATTCTGTCAATAAGCAGATCCTTGTAGTCTTCTAAGATGAATCTCTAGTCAATCCACTTCTGTTTATTCATGGTCACTGAGGAAGGTATTCTCTTCCTGCTTGGACCCTGTGCTCCCCCTCATTGTCCATTTCCTGGTTAGCAGCTGGAATAAGTTAAAAATATAAATCAGATTGCTTAAAAATCTCCAGTTATTTACATTGTGTACTTAAAAATCCAGATATGACTAGTAAGGGGTGAAGAAGGGCTTCTGGTATTTATTTTTGTATTAGTTTTCTAAATTAGAGTTTGAATTTTTCAGGAATAGGATCATGTGTTCCATTTCATGAGCCCCAGAGCACCTGGTTTAATTGTTGAGGTATGACACAGTGAAAGTGTGAATTTTGGAGTTAGACTAGTGATGCGCTTATGGCTCTGGTATTTGTAGCCATACATGCTTTTTTGTTTTTTAAGATTATATTTATTTATTAGAAAGAGCATGATCAGGATAGGTGGCAGAGAGGGAGAAGCCTGACTCCAGGCTCGATTCCAGGACCCTGAGATCATGACCTGAGCTGAAGGCAGACACTTAACGGACTTAGCCACCCAGGTGCCCTTGTAGCCATACATCACTAAACAAGTTATTTAACTGTATGAAAGTTTAGCTAAAATTATCTTTGTATTAAAGTGTGACAAGGAATAAATGAGATCTGTTTTTTATAGTGTATATGAAGGTACCATGTAGCATGGTACCTTTACTGAGTGGTTACTTTATTATTGAGGTAATAGTTCTTTAATGTATTTTACTAGTTTGGACCACTCTTTTCTATAAATGCTTAGATTTCACTTTGGAGATAATACATAAAATTATATATAATGAGCTATGTATTAAGTATGTAAAAGATCTAACTTCTATTTATTTGTGTGGTGTACATACGGTATTAAAATAAGGACAATTTTTTGCCTTCTTTTTTTTTTTTTCCTTTCCTTTAGGGAGAAGAGGACTTGCTTGCCTGGCTTGTGGTCAACATCTTGAGGTAGTACACTCTCTAACAGGAGAGCGGTTGTCTGCATATAGATTCAGTGGAGTGAATCAACAGCCTCCTATAATCCTAGCTATGAAGGAATTCTCTTGGCAGAAGAGAGTTGGATTGTTAATTGGATTGGAAGAAGCAGAGGGGAGTGTTCTCTGTCTTTACGACCTTGGTGTATCCAGAGTGGTTAAAGCAGTTGTTCTTCCTGGGAGGGTAGGTATTGTCTAAGATATGTGAACATGCTACTTTTCATACCTGAACCCCTGCTAATCACACAGGTGTGTTCACTTTATAAATGTATAGCTCGGTGACTTTTCACAGTTTACTTTTATGGCATTGTGTTATTTTTCATTAAAAGTTCAAAATAAGAAGTTAAAGATAGCATGTTATCAAAATAATGTTTAAAATAGAACTTTCTTATTCTTCGTTAGAAAATTGCAAAGTAAAGGTAGGTGTTAATAATGTCAAGTGTTCTAATACTCTTTTAGATGAAAAGTATCGTGAGTCTTATCTTCAGGTGTGCTTTTTGAGGACACTGAAAGTTTGTATTAAAATATTATTATACTCATTAGTATGGCATTTTTTGTTTTTTCTTTTTTGAGACTGTAGCCTTGAGACAACACGGAAAATATGTCTTCAGTGTTTTTTAAGATTTGAATAATATTTAAATAGATTCATTTATAATCACCATTTATTAATTCTAATATATGTATGCTTTCCATATAGCAAACATCTTAACCAGTAGTAAGTATAGAAGGACTTTTAATTCAGGTTGTTTCTCCAGCAGGTTTATTCCTGCTCTTCCATTCATGTTAAGAAAAAATTATGTACTTAACAAATACATACACACACATAAATACAAAATGATGTAAGAATAGAATTCTCTCTGTACATAGTGTGGGGAAAAAAGTAACAAGTATACTATGAACAATATACAATATAGACTAAGCAATATACAAATAATATATATAGCATACAAACAAGGACATATGCATGCATATAAATGTATTTTGTGGTCATAGACTAATTTTTAAAGTTAAAGGGAGGTAAATGTCAAAATACTATATTTTTGCAGTTTGAGGAAGCTGACTCAGAGATATGTAGGGGTCAAAGTGGTTTATAGCCTGGTATCTTAATTGTACTTGCCAGTGCAGATTTTAAAGGCAGAATTAATTTAGTGGTTTATTGAGTGCTTACTATAGATCAAGCTATGTGCTAAATTTTGGAGATAAGTAGATAAATAGGACTTGGTCCATGCTATTGAAAAAGCTGGTAATCTAGGGAGCGAAGACAGGTAATAAGTTTACAGCGTATATATAGTATTTTGATTAACTCAGCAATGAAACATGGAAACACCTGGATAATTTCTACTCAGGAGGTTGGACAGCTTAGGAAGAGAGACCAGCATATAAGAAGTCACAGTATATGGAACATTAGGAAACTGGGCTTATTTGGAATGGCTTTGGAGAGGGAAAGGCAGAGGTGGGGTCTGGAAATACTGAGGATTGAGATAGTAAATGGCCCTGTTTGCAGTTAGTGGCCTCCTGCCTGAAGTCTGGTAAAGTCATTTTAAGTTTAAAGCAGAACTCTAGTGTAAAAATTTTGTTGGATTGGAGTAGTTTGGGCAGATAATGGTGGTGAGCTGAACCAGGAAAATGACCCTAGAAACGGAGAGGATGGGACAGATTCAGAATATATTCAGGAGGTGACATGGACAGGACCTGTTGATCATTTGGTTAAGAGTAATTGAGAAGGAACAAGAGTTTAGATAAGTTGATTGCTCAGTTGCATGGATGATTGGTATCACATGGAAGAGGGATTATAGAAGGGAAGGATTGGGAGACTAGTGATAGATACCTTCCATAGAAGTTTAGTTAACTAGTTGTTTTTTTGGCTTAGGCACAGTATTCCCTCTTAAATTTGCTTTTTACTGCCTATTTTAAAATTAACCAAGGTATCATTATCAATTAATTCATAGAGTATTTGTATGAGGGCTGCAAACTGAGATAGATTTCTGAACCCCTGTCTTAGGGAATTGGAGAGACTGTGCTCTAGTATTTATAGACATTATTGCATTATTTAGAAAAGGTAGGCAGTCCATGAAATTACAGCTTTCAGAATTAGAAACACTGTAGAATATCTTGTGTACCAATGAAGTATAGACAGAGCCAGACTTTTGTCTGTGGTAATAAATTAAGCCTGAAACAAACTTTACTCATATTAACACATAAGCCATTGATAATAAATTTCCTCTTTACTTTTTTTTTTTTTTTTGTTTGTTTGTTTTTTCCTCTTTACTTTTTTTTTTTTTTTTTTTCCTCTTTACTTTTTAGGACACTCATCAGTATTTTTTTTTTTTTTTTTTAATTTTTATTTTATTTATTTATGATAAGCACACAGTGAGAGAGAGAGAGAGGCAGAGACACAGGCAGAGGGAGAAGCAGGCTCCATGCACCGGGAGCCCGATGTGGGACTCGATCCCGGGTCTCCAGGATCGCGCCCCGGGCCAAAGACAGGCGCTAAACCGCTGCGCCACCCAGGGATCCCTCATCAGTATTATAGTAGAAGTCACTACTTACTATCATATATCATACCTAATTCTTGTGAATTAGGGGAAATAGAAGGAAAGCTGAGTATAAAATACAGATTATTATAATATATGATTATATTATTTTAAATGTACAGACATTTAAAATTTGACTTATGAGAGAAAGGGATAAAAACATAACTCCATAATTAGCTACAGTACCAATTTTTTTTTTTTTTTTTTTTTTTAATTTAAGTTCTTGGTAAATGTCTGTGATCCAGGCATGGCCAAAGCCTGAAGTCCATTATAAAGAAGGTTAGACCTCTTCAGTCTTTAAGGCATAAACAGGACTTTTATTTTTAAAGAGTAAACAGTAAATTTTTCTTGAATGATTTATTTTTACTCTTCTTTAGGAGAAGAGGCTATCTGATCATGGAATAGCTGGTTGAGAGCTTTGAAGAGAAAAATCTAGGTTTGAGTTTTACACTTAATGTCTGTGTGACTTGAATAACCCCAGCTAAAATTGCTAAGCTTCAGGGTGGTTTCATCTTTGCATAGATAGAATTATATATGATCCAATATCCAGGGTTATCATGAACATCACAGGAACCAATTAGCACAAGGCCTGGCATATAGTAAGCTTTCAGTAAACATCAGTTATTCCAACTGCATGATTTGTTATGTATTGAAATAATGGTGTCATTTCTATTTTATCTGAAGATTTCATTATGTTATTCAGATTTACAGGTATCAGATGCAAATTTATATTAGAAAATGTTTTAAATCCATGATAACTAATAACCTTTAACCTTCAAATTTGTTGTGTTTTTTAATTGTATTTTCTCACTTTGTATAAGAAGAACAAATGCTATATTCTGCTTTCTAGGTGACAGCAATTGAACCTATAGTTAGTCATGGAGGAGCCAGTGCAAGCACACAGCATTTGCACCCAAGCCTGCGGTGGCTTTTTGGTGTGGCAGCAGTGGTGACCGATATTGGACAGATCCTTCTTATTGACCTGTGTTTGGATGACATGTCATGCAGTCAGAATGAATTAGAGGCATCAGGTAATTGTTTAAAACCCAAAACTGAGCACCTGAATATTCTGGTATAATGGATTTGTTTGATTTTTAAATACTGAAAATTTTTTATATAGAAGCTGTATGTCTTTGTTTCTTTTATTGTTGGGACCTATTATTGTTTTGGGCATTGTGGATACTTTTCGCATGAGTTATTCTATTTTATTGACGAGGTGTTCATATATTTAAAGTAAGTCTTGAAAGAGAGATTTTGATTTCTTTTTTTAGATACACTTGAAAAATAGTTGTTATTAAGTATATGCTAGAAGGGCTGAAGGTATTAGAAAACCTTTATCTTTATTGGTCAGTATAAAATTATCCAGTTGTGTGGCATCTAACGTAGTGTTTTTGGCATGCTGATTATGTGGTTACAGTAAGACAAGTTAGAAATAAAGTAATGTAATAGGAAATAACACAGTAATCAAAGGTTTTATTTCACAAAATAACATCCCAAGGTCCTGAGATCAAGTCCTACATCAGGCTCCCTGCTCAATGAGGAGCCTGCTGCTTCTTCCTCTGCCTGTGTCTCTGCCTCTTTCTGTGTGTCTCTCCTGAATAAATACATAAAATCTTTTTTAAAAGTATGCATTATGAAGTTTCAGGAAAGGACCATTTGATCTTGAGGACCTTCTTGATATTTGAAGCAGTCCTGTAATATTAGGGTAGAATATGTTTCTCAATGGATCAGCTAAGAAACAGATGATCATTATTTTATCCCAATTTATAATGAGCATAACTAATAAAAATTGTTAGTGCGTAGAACTGCTTAAAACTGCAAGTAGTAAAAATTGAATTTAACCAGAAATTTAAGAACCAAATTAGATTTCTGAACAAAATTTTAAATCTGTAAAATATGCCTTGAGAAAATTTGATTTGGCAAAAGTTAAGGCCACATGGACACTTAAGGAAAAGAAAAATCCAGTGATAAAAACTGTCTTAAAATTTGTTATGTACAAAGATCTGACTGATTAACCTTGGGTAAAATTTAAATGAAAAGACTTGACTAGCAGAAATAACAACTAAAAATGAACTTAGTGGATATTAGATATGCTTAAACTACTCTTCATAGAAAATTGGTAGAGGAATTAAATAGTTTTGATGCAATTTTATAGAAGATCTTTTTAGTACTACTGACTTGCTTAAGAAATTAGTTTATCTGAGAGACTGCCCCACATTTTGGAATTTTTAGGGTGGTTTTATGTGGTATCGTTTACATTTTGTATTTTCTGCAAATGCAAGTTAGCTTTGATTAGATTCAGATGTGACATTTGGCAAGGGCACTTCCGGAAGTGGTGGACATGGTGTATTGTATCACATCAGGAGGCACATGGTGTCTTGTTTCATCTTTAGTGATCAGTGGATTCAGATGATGACACCATGATCCTTCCTTGTTAACATTTCCCATCAACGTCTGTACCAGTGATTCTCAACCAGGGGATCTTTCTTAATGTCTTGGAGACCCTTTTGGTTGTTGCTCCTGGAAGGTGATGGTGCTACTGGCATCTAGTAGACAGAGGCCAGGGATGCAGTTGATTATCTTGTGATGCAGAGGGCCATTCCCCTCAGCAAAGATTTATCTGACCCAAAGTGTCAGTAGAGCCAAGGTTGAACCAACCCTATTTAAATTAAATGTTTCATCTATCGAGATCGTTACCTAAATCTCTTAATTCATTAGGGGACACAAAAATGATGATTTTAAAATTCTGTTACTCTAAAGAAGAATTTTCTCAGTAACTAAGGCTATTTGCTTACCCTGAAATAATAGGCTGTACAGACAGGGCAGGATAAATGCTTACTATTTCTTCAAGTACTCATTTTCAGAGTAAGGAGGTAGTACCCAGTTACTTAAAATGGTTTAGTAAGGTCTTTTGTAGGTGAAGAGGACAGGAATTCAGGAGGCTTTGCATATTTAATTAATGTCTTTCATTCATTTACTTTACTTATTGTTTATTGACGTTCAAGAGAAAAAAAATTTTTAAACTAATGAGAGCTCCTTCATGTAGTCTGACAGATGCTCCTTAGGCTTCCTAGGTTTCTGGCACAAGATATACTAGGCTTATCCTGCGTATTTTCTGCCCCAGACCTGGAACTGGCCATTTCTCCAAGGGGAACATTTAGGTTCTTAGTTCTAAATTTGAATAAGGAAACCCATCAGCTTTGTTTGTGATTAAGGAAATTGCTTGATCCTTTTTTAAAAATGTGATTCAGATAATATTTGTGATGTGCTTGAGGGTTTCAAAAATTACATAATTAAATGTATTTTGAAAATTAGATTATTTAACTGGATATTGGTGGCTATTTTATAGTTCATCATGCTTTGTTAGCATTAATCTGATTTTAATTGACCACAGCTTGAATAGTGGGTGACACATTTGCTCTTGTGGTTGTTAGCATCTGTTAATCTTGTTTTTCTAGACCTTGAAGTTGTGTCTGGCATCCCGGCTGAAGTGCCACACATCAGGGAGACGGTGATGCGTGAGGGACGCCACCTGTGTTTCCAGTTGGTGAGCCCATCGGGTACCCCTGTGTCAGCTCTCCGCTATATCAGCAGGACGAACCAGCTCGCCGTGGGCTTCTCTGATGGTTATCTAGCTCTTTGGAATATGAAAAGCATGAAAAGAGAGTAAGTACAACTTTTTTCTCTTACTTGATTATTGGTAGTTTCTTTCTAAATATAACATACTCAGTTATTACTATTTTGAAATTATCACGAGAAAAGAGAAAAAGGTATGATAGATTAATGATTGAATGAGTCAATATGAAGAAATTGTTCATTGCATGAAATCATAACTTTATGCAAGAAAGGAATGACTTAGCATGTGAATTTAGGTTGACTCAGTATATATTTAAAAGGCATTTCAGTTACTAGTAAAACATGACTCTAAACTATATTTGTGCAGTATGGATTCTTTCAGGAATACTTTTCCTTATAACCATGAGTGTAAAGTAGTGGCCAATAGGATTAGTTCTCAGCTGCCAGAAAAGCTTTTTTTTTTTTTTTTAATTTTTATTTATTTATGATAGTCACACAGAGAGAGAGAGAGAGAGGCAGAGACATAGGCAGAGGGAGAAGCAGGCTCCATGCACCGGGAGCCCGACGTGGGATTCGATCCCGGGTCTCCAGGATCGCGCCCTGGGCCAAAGGCAGGCGCCAAACAGCTGCGCCACCCAAGGATCCCGCTTTTTTTTTTTTTTTTTTTTTTTAATCAAAGTTGAAAGTCACCGTGTTTTACAATTTTTATGCTGTCTAAACTTTCCCCAGTGTTACTGATAACTTTTTTTTTTTTTTCTCTCTTCATGATTTTACTTAATTTTACAGAGAGGGCCAGGGGGAGAAGGGGTGGGGGGCAGAGCTGCCAAGCAGACTCTATGCTGATGAGCGTGGTGCTTGATGGGATCAATCCCATGACCCTGAGGTCACAACCTGAGACAGAACCAAGGGTCAGACACTTAAACAGGTACACCCCCCAGGTGCCCCTGACACCTCTTAAATGAATATTTATGGTGTTAAAACTGCTGAGGGGGGCACCTGGCTGGCTTAGTCGGAAGAGTGTGACTCTTGATCTTGGGATCATGAGTTCGATCCCCACATGGGATGTGGAGATGACTTAAAAATACATTCTTTTTTAAACTTTATTTTATTTAAGTCATGAAGTTGGCAGTGCTATTACCTACTAGCTCCCTAGGGTAAGCCCACCTCAACTGTCTTTGCTTGAGAATCTTTCACCAGCTTTTGTCTTTGAATTGCTCCTACATGAATGCCTGGAGAACTTGGCTTCTACAGTCTTTCCCCAGCTCTGTCATTCTTGGCTAATTATGCTTTTTAAGTGGTTTATGGGAAATCTTCAGATTCTCACTTGTTGGGGTATCGTGATGGGGAAACTGACTACATGCAAGCAGCTGAGATTGAGGGTTGTGTCCATGTTCATCTCTTCTTGAGTACCTCTCACTGGAGCAATACACACTGGTGCACGCTCCCCTGACAGGAAGGTCTAGTTCCTATCTGCGTGCATGTGCGTGTTCATGGTTTTGGCCCTTCCGTGCTGTCTGTGTCCGTTGTCTTGCTGTCCTCTACCCTGTGTGTTCTGGAAGATAAGATGATCCTGTGAACGGTAGTTGCCCTAACCCAGATCCTCACATGAGAACCCTTTATTGGCTCTGCATGCAATTATAATTTAAAAGTAGGAACCGTTGTACTTTCTGTGCCTGTTACAGGTACTACACACAGCTGGAAGGTGGGAGAGTCCCCGTGTATGCAGTCACTTTTCAAGAACCTGAGAATGATCCTCGTAATTGCTGTTACCTATGGGCGGTTCAGTCAACACAAGATAGGTAAGCATGACACGTGTGGTTTTTAAAAATACTTGTCAAAGATGAGGCAGCAGTTAATTTCTTTTGGCAAGCTTTATGTATAGTGTCTCTTTTTGGATAATTCAGTGAATTAGTAAGTGGTAGTTGAAATGATTTTGAAAGTTAAAGGATTGTTTCTATGTGGTTGAGTAAATTCTGAGATATCAGTAAGAAATTGTGCTTGTTTGATGTGTTTGAATGCTATTTCCAATAGTAAGCCAGTACAGGTGGGTGGGCAGCCTTATTGCCTTAAGACAGTTTTTGTGGCCTTCTGTATTCTTTCACAAGAACATTCTTACACTTTTAAAAATCTCATTTCTCGTTTTCTCTTTGTTGAGTATGCCTCTCTCATTTTTATTTACCCTTACTCTGCTCCCTGGTCCTCCTGTTTGCCTTTTTTAGTATATTCCTTCATTAACTTGGTTAATTTTTCTCTGTCATAAGATCTAATTTTGTCCCAGTTAAAGCTAATGAGAAATCTTTCCTTTCAACTGATCAAACTAGTTAAGTTTGTTCAGTTAGAATAGTACGTTGATGTTCTGTTTTTCTTTCGTTTTGTTCTTTCTTGAATGATTAGGGAAACAGTTGATCTTGTGATATAAATGCTGTGGTGGTGGTGGTGGTGGTAATGCATGGTTCCTAGTACTTTCTCTCCCCAAGTCCATTCTGCCTTGGGCTCTAGGGACCTGAATCGTGATCAGTTTGGATTTTTGTGTTAGATGTCCCCACTTGGTTTGGTCTTGCCTTCCTCTGTAGTAAGTCAGGAAAAGAAGAATTGATTTGCCACTTTGAACTTTGTCAATCCTGGAAAAATATCAAAATGAAAATATGGAGACTGCTCTTGGGCTACCCCTCATTGAGTGAAACCCATTTCTGTTCATCTGAGTGTAGTGTGGGCAACAGTTGGAGGGATGTGCCCTGTGAGGGCTCTCAATGGTGGGGAATGCAAGGGGACTTTTATCTAAACAATTGTATTCTGTTTATTTTTCCTCCTAGAACTGTCTTCTTAGTATAAGTTCTATTAATTTTTTATTCTTTATGTGGGTTTTTGTATTTTATAACCTCTGAATTTCTCACACTAAACTCTGGAGTGTTTTTCTCTTATTTTGGAACTTGGTGAATAAGTCTGCATTCTTTTTTTTTTTTTTTTTTTTTTTTACCATACCACTCTTGATTCTTTTAGTTATTATCTGTAAGTGGTGCCTACTCTGTTCTTACAATCATAAAGGTATCTGAATATTCTGTTTCTGACTTTCTTTTGTAAATTCTTGTGAACTGTATGCACTTCTCTTTGTCCTTTTTGAAATAGTTTTCAGAGCTGTCTACAGCACATTCTTGAACAGTGTGGGAGAGGGACTCTGACCCCCTTGTGCCATTAGAAATCCACATACAACTTTTGACCTCCCCCACCACACCCCCAAAATTTAGCTACTCATAGCCTACTGTTGACCAGAAGCCAAATGAATAAATATCAACAGCACATATTTTGTGTGTTAAATGTGTTATATACTATATTCTTAAAATAATGCCTAAGGTTTTGCTTAATTTTTTTTTTTTAAAGATTTTATTTATTTATTCATGAGAGACACAGAGAGAGAGAGAAAGAGAGAGGCAGAGACATAGGCAGAGGGAGGAGCAGGCTCCACGCAGGGAGCCTGATGTGGGACTTGATCCTGGGACCCCAGGATCATGCCCTGGGCCAAAGGCAGGCACTAAATCACTGAGCCACCCAGGCGTCCCGGTTTTGCTTAATTTTTTGAGTATATCTATGCTGTGCGATTCATCTGCAGGTTTTTTCAAATTGTCACAAATCTCCCCAAAATTTCCAGTTGTATTTATTGAAAAAAAAAAAAAAAACTGCATACAGATAGCCCCAACAGTTCAAGGGTCAACTGTATTTGCATTTGAAGCACAAATGAATCCCAGTCTAAACTATGGGCAGAATATACTGTTTCTGTTTCTCTTACAGTGATGCCCTGTGTTTACTTATCTTTATTATCCACAACACACCAAATAAATAACCCAAGGGAACAATTCTGTAGTGACTTTTAAACCACTTCCTAGTATTCTGTATATCCTTTTAATAGGACAGGGTTAATTTAATTGATAAGTTGGATTATTTATTCCTACATGATTTACTTTGCATTTGTTGGTATTATTGATGTGAAATATTTTTGAGAGGGGTATTTTTGTGCACTTCTAGTCTTTGATTTGGGCCCTTAAATTAGTAGATCATGGACCTCTTTGAGAATTTTTTTTTTTTTTTTTTTTCTCTTTGAGAATTTGATGAAGGCTGTGATATATATTGGTGTATGTATGTAATGTGATTTTTTTTTTTTTTAAGATTTTATTTATTCATGAGAGACACAGGCAGAGGGAGAAGTGGGCTCCCTGTGCCTGATGTGGGACTCGATCCTAGGACCCTGGGATCATGCCCTGAGCTGAAGGCAGATGCTCAACCACTGAGCCACCCAGGTGTCCCATGTAATATGATTTAAAGCAGAGTTCCTGACATGTGGTCTGTGGGTAGACATAGAGCAGTCTGTAAGCTCCTGGATATTACATATAAGATTATTTACATTTGCTTATGTATATATGTGAACAATACAAAATAAAAATACATATGTACACATATACAAATAATATGTATACACATGTATAAATAATAGTCATAGACATATGCAAATAGTACTTACACACATAACTAATGCTTATACACATGTTGGTATGTATAAGTAGATGGCATTAGTATTATAAGTGGATGAAAATAATATGAAGTATAAGTCTCAATTAGAAAGACAGGTGATATGGTCCTTCCTTTTCTCCATCAGAATGATTATATAAACAGAATAAAAAAGGAAAACCAAAAGAATCACTTGTAAAGTGATCATACCATCACGGAATTACATGAGTATCGATTTTAAATTGTTGCCATGGTGCTCATCAATTAGAATAAAAGCCATGTTAATTTTGTAATCTGGAAAGGGGAATGAAAAAACTGTTGTTCCCTTTATTTTTTTTTATTTTTTATTTTTTTTTCTGTTGTTCCCTTTAATGTTGGTTGTATACAGTTTATCTTTAGTATTTGGTCTTTTAGAGATTATTTGTTTTTGTTTCATGTCCATATGTTTATTCATTCCACAAAATCATTAAGTGATTATATGTGCTAGTGACTGTTGTAGAAAATGTAGTGATGCATAACACCAATAAGTTTCTGTACTTCTAGATGTTATATTTCGGTGACTACATTTCATAAATATACTAGTGCATATATTTCATATAATTTCGAGTATTGATGTTAAATACAGAAAAATAAAACTGGGAGAGGAGATCTAGAATATGGTGTAGGGAACTGTTCTTTTAGATAGTATAGTTGGGGAGATTTGAAAGAAGTTGGGGCATGTCGGTAGGAGAGCCATGGAGGTAATCTGGGGAAAAGAATGCAAAGGCCTTAGAAAAATGTCTCAAGGCACACAGCAAGAAGAGTAGTAAAGGGTAGAATGTATATATAGGTCACAGATGAGGTCAGAAGAGTAGAACTAATTTATATAGGGAGGATAAAGTAAGTGTTTGAATTTGGTCTGGCTAGATCAGACCAATTAAATCAATTTCTGGTGATTGGGTTTAAGCATAAGTATTTTTTCAAAGCTCCTCTGGTGATTCTAATAATAAGCAAACAAGATAGAGAACCACCAGCCCAGAGTGAGAACAGAGAAGGGAGCTAGAAACCTTTCTGCACTTGAAGATAATTGATGGTGGAGAAGCCTCAGAGGGTAGAACAGCCAGCAGAGGACTAAGGGTAGTGTAGTGTAAGGAACATGAAGATTGTGTGACATCCTGGAGGCCAAGTAGAATATGTGTTTTAAGAAGGATCAGCCAAAAAGAATAAGAATTCAAATTCAGACAATATGGAAATCAGTGGTCTTAATACTTACTGCATACTGTACTTGAGCAGTGAAGAGTTGATTTGGTATCTTTGCCTTCTATTCATATTCTGGAGCCCTCATTCTGTGGTTCAGGGCAGCAACTTACTTCTTCATTTGAGGTAGAAGCCTAGCAAGGTGGAGGAAGAGACCAGGAAGAAGAAGCAAAGGACAGGCAGTCCTCTAAAGAGGGTTTTCTGTAGTTGCCATGGGATAATTCTGTTTATATCCTGTTGGCCAGAACGTGGGCCTGCTGCATCCATCTTAAAGGAAGCTGGGAAATGTTTCAGATAGCCATGTGCCTAACTAGAGCACACCTGTTAAAGATGGGGAGAAGGAATGTTGGGTAAACGCTTATGATCTCTGCCACAGAAGGGGTCACCTGAAATGTGCAAATAACATCAGCTTAAGTTAATTGGAATCTGTTACAGATAAAAATTAGTTATTGTTTCAGAGGAGTGCATTTTGTGAAAACGACCAAATAAAGGTAAGTTCTTCACATTGACCTTCAATTTGTCATGTGCGCTCAATATTGTCTACTGGACAGAAAGAGATACTCAATGTGTTAAAAGGATCTTTAGTGTTTCTTCTCAGCTCGTTTCTGTTTCTTTCAGTGAAGGGGATGTTTTGAGTTTACATCTACTTCAGCTGGCCTTTGGTGATAGAAAGTGTTTGGCATCAGGGCAAGTCTTGTATGAGGTAAATGTACTGGGAATACGGGTTCATTATGACCATTTTTATCATTGTTTGCCTATTTTAGTCTTGAAGATAATAACATATTGAAAAGTTATTCTTCTATTCAAGTTAATGCTGTATTCACAGTGTAATGAAGAAAAGTGTTAGATTAGGGATCAGAAGACTAGCTGTTTTACCAAGGTAGCCCTCTTAACTCACCCACCTACCATTTTCATCTGAAATGAAGGGATTGAGCAAGACTCATCTTGTGACCTAATTGATACTCAGGAAAAAGAGGTCCACTTTGTTGCTCTAATATATCAAGCAGTAAGCCATGGGGTGACTTTATAAACAGTTGTGGGGCACTTGGCTGGCTCAGTCGGTGGAGCATGCAACTCTTGATCTCAGGGTTGTGAGTTGGAGCCCCACGCTGGGTGTAGAGATTACTTAAAATCTTTTTTTGTTGTGTTTTTGAAAGAGAGAGTGCAAGTGAGGTAGGGAGCAGAGGGAGAGAGAGAATCTTTAGCAGGGTCCACATTTAGCATGGAGCCCAATGCAGGGCTCAATCTCACAATCCCAAGATCATGACCTGAGCTGAAATCAAGAGTCAGATGCTCAACTGACTAAGCCACCCAGGCACCCCATTTAAAAATAAAAATCTAAAAAAAAAAAAATCTAAAAAAAAATAAAAATAAAAATCTTTATAAAAGTAAATACAATTTCTTAAATTAAAAAAAATGGTCTTTCCACTTCTAAAAAAGGATAAGTACATTAGCCTTTCAGGTGACTGTTTTTCTAGCTGAATTCTTCAAGAAAAAGTGGCATGCTGCTAATAGCCATGTTGCCCCTACATTACTTTGTATAGAATAGGGTTTCTTAACCTAGTGTTTGAGGTTATGTGGATGGGCTTTAAAGAATCCATGAATTATATGTAACATTTTTATGATTATGCATTTTTCTGGGAAAAGTTTCATAGCTTTTGTTAGATTGTTTTTCCCCCTAAAGATGTATCTATTTGAGAGAGAGCACATGCATGTGCATGGTGGGTAGGAGGGGTAGGTAGAGGGAGAGAGAGAGAATCCTAAGCAGACTCTAAACTGAGCGTGGAACCCAAAGAGGGTCTCGATTCCACAACCATGAAACCACGACCTGAACCAAAACCAAGACTCATGCACTCAACTGACTATGCCACGCGGGTGCCTCAGCTTTTGTTAGATTCTTAAAGAGATTGATGAGCAAAAAAAATTTACGAGCTGCTATTCTAGAGCAAGAATTTCACTGAGAACACAGGAAGAGGTTTGCTGGCCTGAGTATATTTGTACATAATTGTGATGGTTAGTCCAGTTTACACTCTAGCTGAAAATACATGAAGGTTTTCGTGTTTGATAACTGCCTTAGAAGGTTTGTTGGTTACTATTTTTAAGAGACTGAGTTTAGCCTTTTGTTTGTGTTTAAGCCATATAAAATTTCAGAGCCTTTTTCTGTGATTTGTTCTCTTTATTCTTTAAGTTTGTGTTTTCTTTGTATTGTATGAAAAATTTTTAAATTCAGAGAACATTTAATTTTTTAATGTCTTCTGGCTTAGAATTCTATTAAGATAGAGATTTGTGTACATTTTATGTTTCAGGGATTAGAGTACTGTGAAGAGAGATACACACTGGACCTCACAGGTGGCATGTTTCCTTTGAGGGGACAGACTAGTAATACCAAACTTTTGGGGTGCCAGAGTATAGAGAAATATCGATATCATGGCGACAGAGAGGAAGGTATGAATGAAGGTTGGTTAAAAGCAGTCTTATATGTCTTGTGGAATGCTTGATTTTAATATTTATCTTGATTTAAGATTTATGACAGATATTGCTTTTTAGCAATATTTCATACTCCTGGCAGTTAAAAAAAATTGGAATACTGATTATAGAATTGCTTTAGGGGTCTGTATGAGATACTTGGTATTTCTTACTTTCCAGTTTGCTGTGCAGAACCCAAGTAGAGTAGATCAAAGGACCCTTAAATGAGGGACCATTGTATTTTTTGGGGGGGGAGGACCATTGTATTTTAATCCAGCTCTCTAAACATACAAGAATGGTCTCTAGTTTTGACTAGTATGAATAGTCAAAATAATGGTTCCTTGTGTATTTTTTGACACAAATGGCAAACATGACTTGGTTGTCTTTAGTTTTTCTCTTTCGTTTAGTATCCTCCCTTTTTCCTGCTAAACAACCCTTGCACAGTAAAAATGCCATAGATTTTGGAATCTAATGTAGCTTCAGATGTCAGCTCTGTCACTAGTTGTAACCCTTGACAAATTATTTAACATTTCTGAGCCTCCCTTTACCCACCTATGAGTGGAATAATACAGTTGTACTTTTTGCAAAGGGTGGCTGTGAGAAAGAAATATGGTCCTGGGGTAGGTTCATTCAGCTCTGGGCATGTTCCCTAGAGTAGAGTCCTGTTTGTGTGTGTTTAAATTGGGATTCACTCTCATGGGTAGCTCCTCCATCCTGGGTACATCCTCTGTGCCTCTCCTACGTCTGTGTTTGTGGTCCAGTCTTCACATCCAGCTAAAAGTGCCCAGAATACCACTCTTCAGACTCTACCTCTTATTCCCTACTCCTCTCTGCTTTTATGTTTTCCATTAGTTGTGTCTCAGATGTTTGCTTTTTTCTCTCTTGTTGATGCCTCTTACTTGTTGATGCCTCCTACTTGTTCTTGTCTTTCTGTTCCCCACAACCACTGTCCAGGTGCTTGTCTCTATCCCCTCACTCCCCTTCCCATAGAGTTGGAGCAGCCCTTCTCCACTAGAAAGCTGGGTGCCTCACAGCTTCCATTTTCGGTATTGACAATCTCTGGTACTGGCTGTGTGCCCTTGTTAGGAGAAGGATAATTGTCTGCTTTTCCCTCTAGTACCTCAAAGTTGCCAAAATGTTAAACGAAAACAAACCAGGAATAACTTTGCTGGTTAGTACTTTTTAATGAAATCTTCTTGAAATGGAGAAACAGTAAAGATATAAGATATATCTTTACAAGATCTAAAGATACAACTTACAGAATGAGTGATAGAAATGTGCTTTGACATATCAAGTATGATTAAAACTTCATAATTTATGAGAAAATGTTGCTAAAATTTTATTTGAGATCATTTTACTTTGTGATTACTCAATGTATAAAAATTATATTCTTTCTTTTAGCTCTGTCTCCTGACACTAGTGTTTCAGTCTTTACCTGGCAGGTGAATATATATGGACAAGGAAAGCCCTCTATGTATTTAGGGCTTTTTGACATAAATCGTTGGTATCATGCACAAATGCCAGATTCATTAAGGTATGATTTCTCCCTCTCTTTTTTTGTATTTGTATGTGTGGCAGCTCAGTGATTTGATAATTTTGTAAAATTTTCTTTTAGATCAGGAGAGTATCTGCATAATTGCTCTTATTTTGCATTGTGGTCACTGGAGTCTGTTGTGAATAAGACTTACCCACATTACATCTTGGATGTACTAGTAAATGAGAGAAGCTTAAGTCGAGGAATCCCTCCTTCATATCCACCTCCTGAGCAGTTTTTTAACGCAAATATTTACAATTTTGGTATGTATTTCCTTAACATTACCTTTTGAGAAAAATAATACACACAAGGATGTCTGTGTGTAATATATATATATATGTATAGTGTGTGTGTGTGCGTACATAAATGGGCAATACATAGTGTGTAGTATACGTGGGTGTGTGTATGCGTGTATGTGTGTGTATATATATGTACGTATGTATGTATGTATATAGTTACCTGGTCATATCTCATTACCGTTAGTTAATACATGGGTATGCTTAGGAAATTAATTTGATATGTACATGAGAATTTTAATACTTGGATGTTTTATGAAAAAATTACCACTATTGATTTGCTAGAAAAGATAACTATTATTTATGTTGAAGTTTGGTATCTTATCAGGATAGAAATATCTGGAAAAATTATTTTAAAATTTATTGTATGTAATAATTTTGATATCTTGCCTAGCAGTCTCTTGTTAGGATAAATGTTGTTTTATTAATGCCATCTAAAATATAATATGTAAACAGATTTTTTTTTTTTTACATCTTTGTTTTAGATGCGACTTGTTTGTTAAACTCAGGAATTGTTCATGTAACTTGTAATGGCTTTCAAAAGGAGGTAGGTAACAACTATGTAGATAGAGTGTATCTTACTGAACTAAAGTCAGATTACAGATTTAAACTTTATTTAGTGTTAATTATATAAACTGTTGTTTCAGCTTAAATGGTAGCTTCTGCTAGGTTTGTGATATGAGCAACTAGTAGCATCAGTTACTGATGGCAACCTCCCAGAAGAAGTATTGGGGTTGTGTGGATGTTAGCTACTTGAACCTTAAGGAAAAGAGCAAAGTAGGTCAGTGCCTTAACAATATATATCCCTTTTTATTCTTACTCTTAATTCTCCTCTTTCATCTCAGGAAGTTTATGAATAAGTGGAGTAACTCAAAGAAGGTGCCTAGCACAGTGCCTGCCATGGAGTGGGTAATTTCGACTATAGATCGAAAAAGACTTTTCCAGGAAAACACAAAGTGGCAGATTTCGAGGTTGATAATCTGCTAGATGTGCATGAATGCCATATCTATACTTCATATTAACTCTTTTACATTAGATCAGGAGGAATAAACTGCAGGGCTGTGTGTGGGGTGCGGGGGGTGTTCGTTCATTAAGATCTGTTGTCACTGAGTGTCAGCTTTAGAAGTGATAGGCTTACCCATCATAAAAACAAAGCCACCCAAAGTACCCTTATCAGTGATTTATTCATAACTAGCATGTATTGGTTTAGCTCAACCCATAAACCTTTTTCCTTGCAAGAAGTGAGAGTCTTTTACAATTTCCAATCAGTATCAAAATATTAAGTATAAAGTAGAGTGATGAGTTTATTAACTTCTTAAATTTGATTATTTCAGATTGTGTGTTGATTGGTATTTATTCATCAATTTTCACAGACATTGAGGTTTTTGAAGAAGTCAGGAGCATCTCTGAGTGAATTCATACCTGATGGCTATAATCGGTGTCTTATGGCTGGCCTTCTGTCACCAAGACTTAATGATACTCACCCATCCAGTTTAAGTCAGGTGAGATGATGTCGAATGCTCTTGTTCCTTCTGAGTCACATTATTAGCTTTCTATCATAATTAAAATCTGCTAGATAATTTCTGCAAAAGTAGATTAAGTAGTGTAATGCTCACTCTGTGTGATCAGTAGCTGTGGTCTTATGTTTGGCTTAAAATACGTAATCCCAGGACTCGGTAGGCCATAACTTGGCACCAGATTCACTTAGCTGTACAGAAGGCCATAGGACAGGAGGCCCATCATGGCAGCCTCAGGCACGTCATGAATAGAAGTTGTTATAAGAGGCCGGGAGCCATTTTCCAGCTCCTGTGAGAACTGCACAGGTGCAAGGGAACAAGACCACATGAGTGAAAATCGTCTTGGATTTACTAGTAAATCTCATGGTATAGAACAAAAGTATGTGATCACTGGGAGCTTGTTCTTGGTTTTTATCATTGGAGTATTGAGTCAGAAATTCAGGAGTAGAGCCCAGCACTCAGTGTTTTAAGAAGCCTTTGATGTGGGGGCACCATGGCGCAGTTAGTTAAGCGTCCAACTCTTGATTTTGGCTCAGGTCATGATCTCAGGGTCCTGGGATCAAGCCCTGCCTGGGCTCCTTGCTCAGTGGGGAATCTACTTCTCTCCCTCTGTCCCTCCCCCTGCTCGCTGGCACTGTCTTGGTCTCTCTCAAATAAATAAATATCTTTTTAAAAAGAAATGCCTGGGTGGTTCAATGATTGAGCGTCTGCCTTTGGTTCCGGGTGAGACCCTCAGGTGCCAGGATTGAGTCCCACATTGGGCTCCCGATAAGGAGCCTGTTTCTCCTCCTTTAAGATTTTATTTATTTACCCATGAGAGACAGAGAGAGGCAGAGATAATAGGCAGAGGGAGAAGCAGGGTCCCCAAGGCGAGCCCAAATGGGACTCGATCCCAGGACTGCAGGACCATGCCCTGGGTCAAAGGCAGACGCTCAATTGCTGAGCCACCCAGGCGCCCTCTTGATGTGATTCTGATGCAGTGTTTTGAGAATCACTGCTTTATTTGAATCCAGTATCTTCTGAAAGCCTGTGAGAAGGTTCCAAGTTTCTGTAAAATGAGGGTATGTGAGTGGCTATTTTGTAGACTGTCTACCTGTTGCCTGCTTCCAGCCCTATGTCTGACCACCCTTGCCCCCAATTTCTCTGTGTGTGGTCTCTCCAATAACTTAGGCTGACTGCTTGGAGAGCTACCCCAACTCTGTTCTCACACCACTCCCCTCTGTGAGGACCTGAGGACACAGTTTCCATCACATCGCTGGGTCCATCACCTTTCCTTATTACTACTGTTCACAGATTTGGGTGACCTGTCTTGCCCCATGGTGTCTTCCTCTTTTCTTTGCCCTCGATTGATACCTTCCTCTGCTCTTTTAACAATCATTCATTGGGATCTGGTGATGATACAGAGGCAGAAAGTAAATGGCTGTGTTCCATCGTTATCCATAGATAGCAAGATCTTTTTTCAGAAAGGCTACAGCAGTTGGAGGTTTCTTTATTTCATCATGAGTTGTATGGTCTTTTTAACCCATCTACCAGGTGAGAGTTACAGAAGAATTGCTAGTATGTTGTGCAGAAGAGATATATTTGTTCTTTCTGTCTAATGGCCCAAGAATACGTTGAGGGTTGTTGTTGATAAAACAGCACAATCCAACTATGAGGCTGCTGATTTCCAGCCATACACATTCAGGCTAGTAGGTGTCCATTTCCCTGCCCTCAAGAAGACAAGTAGAAAAAGCACGAGACTCAAGATAGCTTTATGCAGCTCTGACTTGGGTTCATTAAAAGACCTTAGGTAACTCTGGCACTGGTGGCCCTACTGTCCTTCTGTCAGGGACTGGACTGCCTTTCCCTGCCCGGTGCTCCAGCTGGGTGATGGCAGAGGACTTACTGTTCATGGTCTTCAGGGACTTGAGCACTTGAAGTGCTCCATTTAACTTTCTCGTTTTAGGGAACTTACTGATACAGATTTTTTTTTTCTAATTACATATTGGCAAGTTTAGTTAAAGCAATAATATCTTAAAAATTTGAAATGAGAAAAAAATTACTTATAGTTCAGCCATGTGAATAAAACAGCATTTCATGTTTTCTGTGATTAAATCTGGTGTTCCAGTGCATTTTGGGTTTTTTTCCAATTATGTATAAATAATACATGAATAATTTGAATTTAGAAAATTGGCTAAAGTGTGTGGAGGCATGAAACTGTTGATATTTTGTTGACCATTCTTCATTGTATCTTTTTTTTTTTTAACTTCATTCCTAGAACAGACCAAATTAACTATATTTTTTAGAGATGCACATGTAGAGGTAAAGCAAAAAAGAAAAGCAAGAAAATGATGGCTTCAGAAGGCAGGGGAGAGATTGTGGTTGTCACGGTGGACGGGAGGGTTGGGTGGCAGCAGACACAGGGCTTCCACATTACTGCCAAATACTCTGAATCTAAACCTGAGTGGTAGTCTTGTCAGTGTCCACTTTGTAATCATTTGTTAGTTTAAATATATAGTGCATGGGTTTTATGTCTACTTTTCTTTCATGCATCTCTTTATCCCTTCTTCATGTACACAAAAAGGAAGATATAAGTGCAATTTATATTTTTATTGGCTGGTCAGTATTCTGTTAATTTCATATTTTAGGTCTTATCCTTTTTTTACTGGGTTGGCTATGGAAATCTATGATACATATTTATCATCTTTGTTGTCAGTCTTCTAGATATCCCCCTACTGTTTTCCTTGTGATTTGTTTTATGGTATCTTTTGCTACATACAAGTTGATATTTTTGTAGTCAAATATATATATATCCCTCCCTGTAGGGAGCCTGCTCCTCCCTCTGCCTATGTCTCTGCCTGTTTCTCATGAATAAATAAATAAAATCTTAAAAAAAAAAGTAAGATTTAAATGTTTCTTTAACATTTAAGGCTTCAGTTTATCTTTGTGTGTCGCATCAAAGGTTGATTGTTCTTTCTCCCAGATGATGAAGAGTCCAGCTGTGCTATACATACACTTATAGCTTAGAATGCAGAATATCCTTTTATCCTTCTACTGACTGACATACCACATTTATTTAATTTCCTGTGTCTGTCTGTACCGCGTTGTTTCTGGGTTTTTATTTCATCCCTTTAATCTCATCTAATTCTATGCCATTTTAAGATACTGCTTTAATATTTGCTAATATGGCCCCTTTTTTTCCATAGTTTTCAATTTATAGGCATTTATTCTTTTGTATTAATTATAAGATGATTTTATCCAGCACTCCCATTGGAACTCTTTTTTTTTTTTAAGATTTTATTTATTCATGAGAGACACAGAGAGAGAGAGAGAAAGAGGCAGAGAGACACACAGGCAGAGGGAGAAGTAGGCTCCATGCAGGGAGTCTGACATGGGACTCAATCCCGGGACTCAGGATCACGCCCTGGGCTGAAGGCGGCACTAAACCACTGAGCCACCTGGGCTGCCCGAAACTCTCTTTGGAAAAGTGTTATATTCACATTGATTTTGGAGAGTATTGATATTTTTATCATCATTTTGTCCAAGTGTAAATGTTATATGTTCCCATTTATTCAGGGTTGGTTTTCTATCAGCAAGAGTTTATAGTTCTAACAAATCTCATTCTGATTTTTATCCCTAAATGTTCCATAGTTTTGCTCTTTTTAGTAGAACATTTTTCATGTATTCATTTCTGGATGGTTATTGCCAGTACAAAAAAATGCAATTGATTTTTGTATATTCACTTAATATATATTTAACCACATTAGAATTTCTTAGATTTTCAAGATGTGCAGTCATCAGCAAATACAGGCTTCTATTTTCTTTTTCCATTTTTTGTCATCTTCTCACAGCATTTGGTAGAACCTCTTCAAACTGTGTAAAGATAATGGTACCAGCAGACATTCTTATTTTGTCCCTGATGTCAATGTAAATTGCTTTACCGGAGTCCAATTTGGGGTCATGCCTTTCTTCATTTTAGGGGAACCTTTATCATATTGTAGCCCCTCTATTCCTGTTTGACTCCTCTTTTTTCATTTAAAAAAGTTTGAATAAAAATAAAATAAAGTTTGCTACTTGAATGAATGGAATTCAGATTTCTTGGATATTCAGTGTGATTTGTAATGATTTTAAGTAACAGACTAAGACACAGCTATATCTTATAGTCACTTGCTTAAAATGTGTAATTCCATAGTTTTTAATAAATCTCTGGGGGATGCCTGGGTGGCTCAGCAGTTAAGCGTCTGCCTTCAGCTTGGAGCATGAGCCTGGAGTCCCGGGATTGAGTCCCACGTTGGGCTCCCTACATGGAGCCTGCTTCTCCCTCTGCCTGTGTTTCTGCCTCTCTCTTTGTCTCTCTCATAAATAAATAAAGAAAATCTTTAAAAATAATAATAATAATCCATGGAATTGTACACCTATCCCTACATTCAGTTTTAGAACACTTATTGCCCCCACAAAACCCCCATATTCTTTCCTCCCTCCTCCTCACCCCTGGCTTTTGATAACCATTCATCTGTTTTCTGTCTTCATAGTCTTCCTTGTTATTTATACGAATTCATCTGTGTTGTAGCATGTGTCAGCCCTTTGTCTTGTTTAACGTCTGTGTCCTGTAATGTCTGTAAGGAATGTACGTACTGCAGTTCATTTATTCGTTCTTTAGTTGATGGGCATTTGACTTGTTTCCAGTTTGGGACTATGATGAATAATGTTGCTTCATGAACAGTTTTGGTGTGGGCACGTGTTTTCATTTCTCTTGAGTGTGGAGTTGCTGGGTCATGAGGTGATGCAGTATTAAAGGCAGTTTACCAAAGTGGCTTTACCATCTTGCATCCTTACCATCGGTGTATGGAGATTCCAGGTATTCTGTATTACCACCAATAATTGTTACTGTCTGGCTTTTTGTTTATAGCCACCTAGTGAGTCATGATTTTATAAGCCTTTAAATGTAGGTGTTCTTTTTTTTTTTTTTTTTAAGATTTATTTATTTTAGAGAGCATGCATGCAGGGGGGCAGGAGGCAGGGGAAGAAGGGAGAGAGAAAATCTCTAGCAGTCTCCCCAGCTGAGCATGGAGCCCAAAGTGCGGCTCAATCCCAAGATCCAGAGATCATGACCTGAGATGAAACCAAGTATCAGATGCTTAACCAACTGAGCCACCCAGGTGCCCCTAAACGTTTGTATTCTTACAGAACTTGCTATCTTTGAGTCTGTAATCAGATATCCTTTATCTTCATTTCTTACTATTTTTCCCCCCTTTTTTTAATGTATGATTCAGGAAGAACAGTTAGAAGCTATATTGTCAGCAGCGATCCACACAAGTTGCCTGGGACTCTTGACTGGATGTATCAAAAAGTGGACAAAAGAAGGTAAGATGCTAGTTTGTTTTTTTTAAAAGACTTTATTTATTATTCATGAAAGACACGCAGAGAGAGGCAGAGACACAAGCAGAGAGAGAAGCAGGGTTCATGCAGGGAGCATGTAGGACTCCATCCGGGAACCGCGGGATCACACCCTGGGCCAAAGGCAGGCACTTAACCACTGAGCACCCCCAGGCGTCCCAAGATGATAATTTTTAACAAAAAAGTACTTTTGTATTTAAAATTTTCTAAATTATTAATTCCTTTGGAGAGTTTAGTTAAACTTTGAGATAATTATAGTCATCTTGCTATTTTAAGACGTTATGTAGAGGGATCCTATATACCCTTTTATCACCCTCCCCCTGCAGATCTGGTAAGCCTCTGGTACAATGTCTCAGGACCCCCACATTGTCCCCCACACCTGCCTCCCCCCACCGCTAAGCCCCAGGAGCTACCAGTCTGTTCTATACTTCTGTAATTTTGTCATTTCCAAAATGTTCAAAAATGAATTTATATAGTAGATATATAACTTTTGGGCTTGACTCTTGAGCAAAATTCTCTGGAATTCATCCCCATTGTTGTGTATCCTCTTTAAAAACACTCTACACACATTTTTGCTGAGTCATTTGAGAATAAGTTGAGGACATCACGTTCCTTGACTTGTATTTCAGTTTTTTTCCCAAGAACAAGAGCATTCATTACAAAACCACTTTGTACTTTAAAAAAAACAGGAAAACCTTGATACATGCTATTATCTGATTTCCAGATCTGATTGGAATCTTACTAATCATGCCAGTAAGGTCCTCAGTAGCATTTATAGGGATAGGGAGTCCAGAATGTAACCCACAATATGCTTTACATTTAGTGTTTATGTTCTTTTAATCTCTCTTACTCTGATGCAATTCCTAGGCTTTTTATCTTTCAAGAAATTGGCATGTTTAAAGAATATAAGCCTATAATTTTCCAGCCTTTCAATGTGTTTGTTAATTTTTCCTCATAATTAGATGGAGATTTTACATTTTTCACAGCCGCACTACATGAAGTGATGTTCTCCTTGCTGTATCTCTTGGGCTTGGTACCAGTTTGTGTCTCTTGTCAGTGTTGATGATGGCATTGCTCAGTGTGGTCTCTGTCAGGTTTCCCCACTGGAGTTACTAATTTTTTTGTTTGTAATTATTCTCCCTCCCTCCCCATTGATATTTACAAATAAGAGCAACCAAATTCTGCTGCTAATCTGCGTTTTGTTCTTGAATGGACATGGAATAAAGTGGTTTTTACAAAAGAGGAATTTGACAGACTATGTAAGTATTACATTAAAAAATTAACCTTGGTTTATGTTTTAAGTACATGACGATAATAACTTACTCACTTTGGAACTTGTAAACCATTTTTTTTTTAAGGATTTTATTTATTTGAGAAAGAGAGAGTTAGCACAAGCAAGAGGAGCAGCAGAGGCAGAGGGAGAAGCAGCCTCCCCACCAGGCAGGGAGCCCCACACAGGACTCAATCCCAGGACCCTGGGATCATGACCCAAGCAGAAGGCAGACATCTACCCAAGCTCCTGAAAACCATTTCTTTTAAAGATTTTATTTTTAAGTAATTTCTATACCCAGTGTTGGGCTCAAACTTATAATCTCAAGATCAGGAGTCCCAAGCTCTACCACTGAGCCAATCAGGCACCCTGACAAATTTATTTTTTTGAGCAAGATTTTGCAACAGATTGTTAAACTGGCAACATGTTAGTATGTCTGCAATACTGAGTTTCAGAGTTAAACCTTATCTTTGATCTTAGTAGATGAATTTATGAAGGATGCTGAAGATAGAGTTAGGAGAATGTGCCAGGTAACCTCAGAAGCTCCTCTGCTTACTCACTTTCTACTTAAAATATTTATGACTATAAAACAACTGAATAGGAGGGCAAAAAAAACCTCCATCTTCTAACAGATGTCATCAGTCATTTGAAGTAATCTTTCTTCTTGACAGTCTTACTCGTCTGTCATACACTTTGAGTTTTGAGGTGTCCTATAAATATCAAAAACCCATTTTGTGCAAAAATGATGTTCAGGGTATATGATTGCCCTGTACATAAAAGTAAGATTTAAGTTCATTTAGAAGTATTTGTTTTTGCTATTTCTATCATGTGTCAATGATGAATGAGTAAGTGTACTGTATAAATAAGTTACCCATAGTAGAGAATCTGCTGCCGTGTTACTAGGAAGACATGGGGTTCTATGGTATTTTAGGCCATATTTATGAAACTTTTAAACATGAAATAATTTTAAGTATTTCAGTAATCGGTTAAAGTGAGGAACAAACACCTGGTATTTCAGAGTCAGGGTTAAAAAAATGTATTTTTTTTTAGAGGAAAATGTCTTTAGGACTGGTTATGTAATTCATGTAAAAAAATTCAGATCCATTCATAAATTATATGCCTTTGTTATACTTTGAGCATAATGTGTGGTACTTCAGGTTTGAACCTGGTAACTCAGCCATTACTGCTGCCTTGAGCTTCATTACTGGTTAATGGAGTTTTTTTGTTTTTAATTATTAATTCATTCATGAGAGACATCGAGAGAGGCAGAGATATAGGCAGAGGGAGAAGCAGGTTCCTCAAGGGGAGCCTGATGTGAGACTTGAACCCAGGAACCCGGGATCATGCCCCGAGCTGAAGGCAGACGCTCAACCGCTGAGCCACCCAGGTGTCCCAAATGGAGTTGTTTTTTTTTTTTTGATCTAAATATAATTAAAATACAAAGTGTAGCATATTAAATGTATTGGAAGAAAAAAATAAATGTATTGGAAGTAAAGGAAATCATTTGATTTGAAGAAGGAAGCTTTGCACAGTGGCAGTATCGTAGCCAATGAGGTTTATCCGAGGCGTGATTATTGCTAATTGATTTGAGGAAGGATTTCTAATTAACATCTGTTTTCTGGTTTCCAATTACCCATTAAATATTAATGTAATTAAATCTTACCTAAAAGATGTAGCCAGTAGCAACTAAAATACCCATTTTTTTTCCCAAAAAATGAATTTGTAAACTCATTGTTGAGTTTAAAATGAAAGGATAATCAAGTCTACAATGACTTGTAACAAGCATGCGATTTTATTTTAATAAGTCTTTGAGTCTTAATCACTTTTGAAGACTGGAGGTGGAAAAAGTGCTTATAAAATCATCACAAAAACATCATGGGACATAAAAGATCTGATATGAAAGATTTCTTCGAGGGAGAAGCATTTAATGATTAGAACTAATTTCTAGTCAATCTCCCGTTGACTCTCCATCCCCTTCTTCTGATCCCATTGTTCATTCTGTGTCTTAAAAAACTAGGAATTTGTATTTGTCTCTTCTGGGTTTCTTGAGATCATTTGCCATTTCAACCTTGTTTTTGTAAATCTAATGTGTAGTCTAATTCTGTAATTAATAGGAGTTTGAGAAATCTTGTTTGTGATTTTAAGTAACTCAGATGTATTGTGTCAGAACCAATCTTGTATTTTATCCCACAAGGTACACCACTATTTGATGGTTCGTGTCGATTCATAGACCCACAGACCATACAGTCTCTCCAACAGTGCCACCTGCTTCTCAGCAACCTTAATTCCGTCTTAAACTGTTTTACCACAGAGGCCCAAGAGATCACCGAGAGAGGTGTGCTGTTTATCTTACATGAATGAGTTAATTTAGATTTTACTCCAAGAAAGAATAGATGTCTTAGATGCATCATTGTGCAAAGTGCAAAGAGGCCTTTTTAATTTATTTTTACTTACTTATTTTTAAATGGAAACCACAGAACATTATTAGATGTGCCATGAGCCCATGCTTATACAAGTTGGGAAATTTGACGGTTAAACTTCCTGTTAAGGTAGCGTGTATGAACTTCCAGTAGAGTTTTGAATTCTTATATATAAATTTTATTCACAGAAATCCTTGTAAATGTTTGTCTCTGTTTTGCCATTTAACCAAGATTGCTAATTTTACTTAAAAGCCTGGTTTGAACAACCTACATTGTTATTACTGTACTAGTTTACATTAATGTCTACATTTGACTTCTGAAACTAGGTAAATGGAAATGTAGCTAAGGTGGAAGCAGGTTCACCTTAATTGCCTAGTCATTAAGTTACTTAGTTCAGCATTTTGGAGGTTATTTTTTCAAGCTAAGTGTGTTTAAAAACCCATGTATGCTATTAAAGGTCACCAGATAATTCGTTTTTGAGAACTGTCCAGTGTCTTGATTTGTCGTTTGTGGCTGATAAATTGAACATTACACAACTGGTGTTCCACTCTTCACAGGTCTCATGGACTTACACAAAAAGTGCCTGGTTACCCGGCTCATCTGCCAGTACACGCAAGTGGTGCTTTGGTTCTGTCATTCTGGGCTTTTACCAGAGGGCTTAGGTAAAACATTTATTGAATCTGTAGATGCTAATGGAAACGTTCTTTAGTCTCTATCATTTGGTTGTTGTACTTTTCAGATTTCCTTTCTTCTGCCACCTCTCTTACATTTTCTTCTAGTCTTAGTTTGTATCTCAAGTGCCTTGCCCCATGCTTGATAAACAGGCTTTCCATACATGTTTATTGTGCCAAATGACATGAAAGAATATTTGACAAAACGTAGCTTCTAAAAAAGGGCTCAGTGATATCATCAGCTATAATTTAGATCCATTCAACTGTGGGTTTTATACTCTGATCTTTTTCTCCTTAAGTGTTCTCTTAATATGCTTATTGATCAAGATGATTTGCCATCAAGCAATATAATTTCATCTGTTCTCTTTTCATCTAATAATTCATGCCAATACCAAGAATCAGAGAATTTGACTTTTGCTGTGTTTGTTTAGAACACATTTTTTTTTTTTTTTTTTATGATTTTACTTATTAGCATGAGCAGGGAAGGGGTGGGGACGGCCAGAGGCAGAGGGAGAAGGAGAAGCAGTCTCTCCCCTGAGCAGGGAGCCAGATGTGAGGCTCAATTCTAGGACCCTGAGATCATGAATGGGCCAAAGACAGATGCTTCACCCACTTAGCCCCCCAGGCACCCCTGTTGAGACTTCTCAAGCCTCTAACTTCTTACATTTCCAGGGCACATGTTAGATTCTATTTAGAAGTGCTTCTGTCCCTGTTGATCTTATTCTTTCATTATTTTCTTTGGTTTTTACTTAAATAGTAAATACTGCTTGCTTTTAGATTATCATTTGAAATTAAGGGAATGATTAAGGATTAGGGGAGTGGAATCATTTCTGCAATAGATTCTCCAGAATTTTAAGCCAGCATCCTTGTTTTTTTATGGACCGTCATGAGAGACTTTTTTCATTTATGTATCTGTTAATAAAGGGCCGTATATTACTTAAATTTGGGAAGCCTGCAGACTAAACATCGTGCAATTATAGTAAAATATTAATGTGGGTAACTTTAGATATTGTTGGGATATTTTAGAAATATTACTGACTTTTTTCCCAACTCTTAAAAAAAATCTAGATGATGCTGTGCAGTTGTCCAGGTTGTACTACAACTACCCTGTAATTCAGAACTACTACACCAGTCGTCGACAGAAGTGTGAGCGTCTAGCAAGGTACCTTCCAGAACTTTCTAAAACCTATAGAAGTTGCTTTTGTAAGAAGTGATTGCTTTATCAGAACAGAATTCATCATGCTACAGAAAGAAAAAATGTGTGGAATTCTTAAGTGACAGAATTTGTTACCAGCATTATTTTAATTGTAATGTTTGCCTCTTTGCTTTGACCTAATGGTTATACCTTTATTTGATAACTTGAGTATGGCTACTCAGTATTTCCTAATTAAAGTAGTTACCACAATTGATTAGAGGAGATTCTATCACTTAAGCAAGTATTTTTCCGAGGATTCTTACTCTGAAAAGAACTAATAGCTCCAGTACATCAAAAACCATGAAGCATACCACCAGTTAGGCATTTTACATTCTTTATGTTAACAGTTGCATTTCAGTGCTTCAGCCACTGTTTTCTTTGACTTATTTTGTTTCTCTTTTTTAAAGTATATGAGTATCAGCCTCATTGGTTCCTTTGGAATAAAGAAGCAGAAGTAATAGAAGAAAGAGCAGGGTTCTGTCTCTGGAATTAGATAGCCTTCTTCCTCAAGTGGGAGTGATACTTGTAGAATAGCCTGCAATGTTGAGAGCAGTGGTTCACGAATGCGGAAACCAGGAGTGTTGTCAGAATCACCCAGAAATCAGTACTTAAAAGGCTGTGCTAGGTATAATTTGGTGTGTGGCAAGTTTGGTGCTTTAGAAGAAATAATCTTGGAGACAGAGCACCGATTTGAGAAATTTATGAGACATTATTTTTACAGATTTTCTTTATTTGAAAGGGAAAATGTATGCAAGTTGGGGGGAGGGCAGAGGGAAGAAGAGAGACTCTCAAGCAAACCCCCAGCTGAACATGGAGCCTGACAGGGGGCTTGATCTCACAACCCTGAGATCATGACCTGAGCCAAAATCAAGAGTTGGACCCTTAACTGACTGAGCCATCTAGGCAGGTGCCCCTATTAGGCATATTTTAAAATTCTAGATCTGTTAGTTCCTGAGTGTGTGTCTCTGAATGAGTTTGCTATGCTTTCTAATCCTGCTTGTCACATAAGTTGCACAGTCAGTATAAAGAAAGATTAAGTAGTGGATGCAGTGCTTGACTTGCCCAGGAAGCATAGGAAGTAGGAACTGCTGCCACCCTGGTTGTTATTAGATGAGGAGGCAGGGACAGTATCTGCCGACCACCTTGTGGGCACTCAGTGATAAATTTTTTGAAGGAATCACTAGGCTCAGAAGATTCTCAAGTAGTAAAATGGAAATCATAGCCCTTTGACTTTGAACTGCAGCATGTTTATGCTCAACCAGCTGCCATGCTCTTGTGCAGTTTGCTGTGGATGGTAAAACTTAGCATAGTCTTGGGCATCTGGCAGCAGGATCATGCTGTCCCCGGGACCTGACCTTTGCTCATGGGTTTATTGATGACCAAGCCTGAGGCTTTAGCAGGGTTCATCTGATTCTTAGTGACTGGACTTCATGTGATACTAAATGGGTTCCTGTTCTCAATTCTCTTCTTTTGATTGTGGGGATCGCTGAGGGTTTACTGCTTATCGTTCTGATAGTAGGAATTGACACAAATATTGAATAATCCTAAATGTTGCCCTTTTTGCAGAGGGAAGTGGAACCCGGATTGCTTGATGATTGACGAAATGGTCTCTCAGTTAGGAGATGGTGTAGAGAGGTTGTGGAAGCGGGATGAAGGCGGCACGGGAAAGTACCCTCCCTCTAGTCTGCATGTACGTTCTCCACAACACGGGCCCACGTGAGGACCACAGGGCTGCCCAGGGGCCGCGGGGGATGTGCTTAGCTACATTTTTCACACCTGGCACTAGGCCTGGGAAAAACAGTGTTAGTGAATTAATATATAAAACACACTGAATTTTTTATCCCTTGTATAGGCACTGCTTGACATATATCTACTGGACGACGTTACTGAAACAAGCAAACATGCTGTTGTATCCTTTAAAACACTGTCAAATGATTCATGTATTACCCAAATCAAAATTTGAGAATAGTAGGAACCTTGCACATCTAGTCTAATCTTAGTTTCACATTTGCAATTTTTTTAAAGGAATATTAACCCAGGGTCTGTTGGTTGGGTTTAGATGGTCTATGGCAGACCTGAAACTGTGCACCAAAGTTACCAACAGTGGCTCTGAAACATTGCTGGCCAAATGATCTTTCTTAATGAGGTTAACTTACGTGTTCCCTGCAAATACACGATAAGTTAGCTTAATGTTCCCTTTCTCATTGAGTCTGAGCCCAGTGGTCTTTGCGGTATTTTTGTACTGATGTCTGTTTCTTAATGTAAAAATGTGTCATATCTGTCATTCATAATTTATAAGACAATACATTATGTGTTTGCTTAAGCTGCTGGGTTCTGTGTACCTGGAGTTTTGTCTGTAGCTCTCTCTTTAGTTTGCTAGTAAGTTACTGACTTGAGGAATGAAGAAAGTGGACTTTAGTTCATGTCCTTTGCGGTGGTACTTACTGTTGAGAATGAGTGAAGTGGTTGTAGGATTGGCTGGTTTAATAACACTGCTATACTTGGATATCTGTTGTTGAATCCTAAAAGTGGTCTCTTCCAGCCTCTTGCTGCTGTAGTCTGTTCCTGCCTCATTTAAATAGATACATAGGATGTTTTCTTCTTGTTATTGTCCTTAATTCTCTTTTTGAAAGACCATTTATTTGTTGCTTGATATTATGTATTCCTTTCCAAACAAAACAGATTCTTGCATTGAATCATTTCCCACTGCCTTTGCCATTCCTTGGGGCCAGGTGAAACTTATTCAAGGGTTTTGGCTGATAGATCATAATGACTATGGGGTAAGTCTGCTCACTTAGAGTAAACTTTCATAAAACATTAGCATTTCAGAAGGAGTACATAGCTGTGGATTAAATGTGACATTCCAGATATGATACAGTCTGCTTCTGCAATAATTTACAGTGGACTCAGCTCAGCCAGTACCTTTACCAAGCATGATTATAGGCAGCGAGTATACAGAGATGGAACAGTTCAGAATCCCAGGTCCTATATTGCCTAAAGAAGGAAATAAATAATAAAAAATTACTAATAGTGCAAATACAGTGATTGCTCTGTTAGAGACACAATTGCTGTAGAACACAGGACTTGGCATTGATATATGAAGTTGAAGGCAGAAGGATTTTTACATAATAGCTTAATGAGGCCTCAAAAGAACAGGGCTTTTGATAAGGCTTTTATTTAAAATAAAACATATTGTGGGTTAAAGTAAAGTAGATCCTTACAGGTTATATTTAATGTGTTGCTTGTGACTTTAGGATTGCCTGTCTTTTTAAAGGATAGCTACTTTGTCTAAATGCAGCACGTTATATCTGCATTTATCACTTTTTGTGTCATTTTTGCAGAGCGGCTTGGATCTTCTGTTTCACCCAGCTACCGTGAAACCTGTGTCATGGCAACATTCAAAAATTATTCAAGCCTTCATGAGTCAGGGTGAGCACAGACAAGCACTCAGATATATTCAGACAATGAAGCCTACAGTGTCCAGTGGTGATGATGTTACCCTTCATCTCACCGTTTTGCTTTCTAATAAGTAAGTACATAAGTAAGTACATATTTTGAAAATACTGTCAAATTCTTGATCACATATGTTTAACAAAGTGGAATTGATGAAATGGTAGCAATATATAATATCTTGCTTTGGTTGCATTGTATAATATTCTTAGGATTCTTTATCTTTCAGCATTAACAAAAATACAGAAAACCTTTTATCCTAGAATAGGATGAAGAAAGAGTACCCTTGAGTAAAAGGGGAAACCAAACTGAGATTTGGAATTATATCTGTTGCTAATTGGCAGTGTTGGATAGTCCCATGTGGGTGGTTCAGGGTTAAGTGTGCTGAAGAGAAGCAAGAGATATAGAAGAAGGATGAAGTGCTATTGAGTTGTAAAATCAGATTTTGTATCTTAAATTGAACTGGATTTGAGCACATCCTATCTTTGCATTGCTTCTTTTCTTCCCTTTGCCATATTTTAATGTTCTCTAATCAGTATGATATGTTTGCCATTTATATTATAGCAGTATATATTATATGTTACTACAGTTATTTTATTTGTCATATATGACAAATTAAATGGCATGATTGGAAATACAGCAATCTGGGGTGCCTGGGTGGTTCAGTCAGTGAAGCATCTGCCTTTAGCTCAGGTCATGATATCGGGTCCTGGGATCGAGTCCACTTTGGGGCTCCCTGTGCAGTGGGGAGTCTCCTTCTCCCTCTGCCCTTTCCCCTACTTATGCGCACTCGCTGTCTCTCGCTCTGTCTCTCTGTCATATAAATAGTCTTTTTTTTTTTTTAATGTAAATACAGCATTCTGATTATTGAGTTTTCTTGTTAACCAGATTAGTTGGGGAAATTACTTGGAGTTAATACTTCTTAGTAAGATTGGAACTGTTTATACAACTCAGTTTTTTGTTTGTTTGTTTTTTGTTGTTTTTTTTTTTTTTTTTTGGTAAGTTCTGCTAGTCATTTTTATATTTTTAGAAATTGGTTACTTTACTCATCTGAGATTGTCGTTTATGAACCAAACACACCAGTCAGTTTCAGCACTCTGGAAATAAGTTTTCTTTATTCTCTTGGGTTAAACAGAATGTATTTCTGAGAGGAGAGGGTTGAACCTCTAAAAATTTCAGATAGAAGAGTTCTGTAACGTAATAATGAGTTGGCTAGATAGGTAGAAACAGCCAGTGTCCTCAAAAGTAATGAAGTAGGAAGTACTTGTTGAAATGAAATAACTTGGATTAGCCATATGTCTTTGGCTAGCTGAATAAATCTGGAATGAACAGAAGAGCAAAAAGAAATTTAAAGAAGCTAGCCGGTGATAAAGGTTTAACAAATGGGGTTAGAGTCCCAGTACTGGGTAGTCAGGCAGCATGTAAGTTATTTTCAGTTGCATATAAGCTGCTTGCTCTACTGACTTGAAAGAGGTGGTACTTGATCACTAATGTTTACCTCAAAAAAACATGTTGGAACCTCAGGAAAACATATTTGAAAGGTTGCTTGGTTTTCCTCTGTGATCCTGTTGTCCTTTGATTCATTCACAACGTTTCTCTGATTTGCTAGATCCTCATTCCCTTTTAGCCACAGCAAACATTGCATGTTAATGTTTATGATAATGGGAACATGTGTAATTTCTAAACCTTATTTCTAAGTAAAGGCTCAGTTATCTAGTCTTAAGAAAAATAGCACCATAAAGTGTCCCGTAGAGGAGTTGCAGAAGTAAAACCATAGAACCACCTAAATAGCATTTGTTGAGATTGCATGGGTTCTGATTCCGTACAGGCATATCTCAAGAGATGCTACAGGTGCTGCTCCAGACTGCTGCAGTGAAGCAAGTCAAGGAATTTGTCTTGTTGCCTCGAGTGTATGAAAGTTATGCGTTGGTAGTGTGTTTATGTTTACGTAGGAGTGTGTGTCAATCTGTCTTTTCTGGTGTATTACCAAGAACAACCGCCGTGCGTTCCTTAATGAAATGACTTTCTAGCCTTTTATCAGTTGAAATAATTTTATTTTTTCCCACAATCGTGGTTTTTTTTTTAACTATAGGAAGCAGGAGAGTAGTAGGAATTTGGGGGCTTTCTTATTTTTAAAATTTATGTCAGTGTTGGCAGTGGAGTAGCCTTCATCTTCTCAGCGATTCTGAAGAATTTACCCTTCACGATGACAAGCTGTTAGGGAGCTTTCTCTTCCCCAAAAGTCCGTAGTAGTGATCACAGCACATCAGTGATAGAAGCAGCTCCAGGCTTGTTTTGGGCAGCATTTACCTTTTAGCACCCCCCCCCCCCCGCACCCCCACACACATAGACTTTTAAAGTCCAAACAGCACACTCTATGTCTTTCTGCAGTATACATTTTTCATCTATTTAATTTGGGCTTTATTTCATAATAGCACAAAAAGAGCTTCCTTATTCTTGACTGTCACATGGTAGTTCCTTGTGATGTACAGTATTTATTTAACCCGCTACCTTGAGTGAACATTTTAGGTGTTTTCCAGCCTTTGCCAGTTTAACCACTGCCTTAGGAAACCACACATTTTGCACAGGTGCAGATTTAGTTTGTAAGATGCAAAATCCTAGAAGTGGAATTACTGGGTGAAAGGATATTTGCATTTGTCATTTTGGGTAGCTAATGGCATGCTGCCCTTGTGAGGGTCAGGCAACTTTAACCCTATCACCCCTTGGCTGTGCCCTTCAGTTGATACTTATTCATCTGACGGGTGAAAGTAGTAATAGTAATAGGTTTCGTTTCACCATAATTATAAGAGAACACGCCCTTTCATAAAGATGCTATTTCCTGCTTGTGATTTGCCCATTGTATTTTTGTGTGTGTTGTTGGGATTATTCTTCCTAACTTGTTAGAGCTCTTTATGTATTAGGTATATTAATCCTGAGATTTTTCTTTTTCCTCTTGTTTGTCATTTGTCTTTTTTACTTTGTTTTATGATGGATTTTGTTATGCTGAAAATTATGAAGTCAGAGTTACCAGTATTTTCATTTGGCTTTTGTGTTTTTTTTTTTTCACTTCAGTGTCATTATTTTCTAGTTCTCTCATGGTATCTACTACCACTTTTACGGTTTTTGTCTTACCATTTAGGTATTGATTGATCTGAAATTGATTTTGGTACAAGCATTTCTAAAAGAAGATTTCAGTGTATACAAAAATAGAATAGTATAGTATGGTAAAGGTGGTATACACCTGTCCTAAATCAGATTCAACAAATAGCAAGATTGTGTCATATCTACTTCATCTATGCTGGGTTTTAAAAAACTGATGGTGATAGGTTCATTTATCCTTCTTACATATTTTTTTATCTACAAACTGTTATGCTCATTTTAATACTCTCATATTTTTATATAGGAAAAAAATTACCCACCCTGCCTAAGATACTCAGGTTTATAACAACCATACTCTCCTGCTTGTCCTGGTGCACGGAGAAGTACAAGGCAAAAAAAGAGAGAAGTACAAGGCAGTTTTAGATTTTTAGGCAATACCAGTAAATGTGTTACTTATCTGGATTATTGACCTTTTCTAAGTCCTGCAGAATATGTAAAAACATTCTAGTCCCAAAATAATAGAATTAACAGCTGGCCCTGGCCTGTCAGCAGAGGGAGCCCTTTTCTTCCCTGAGGAGCTTTGTATCCACAAGAAATCTGGGAAGATGCTGCCAGAATTTCCTTCCATGCGCTTTCATGCTGAATATTAATTGGTATGACTATGTTTACATATTCTGTGTTTCTTTTACGTGTTATTTATTAAGAAGTCTTTGTGTTGGTATTTGTGACTTTCATAACTATAGCTAAAGCTTTTTTATGAAGATATCCATTGAAATAAAAATTACCTGTTGACTTTGAATTAGGTAAATGATTTTTTTTTTTTTTTAAGATTTTACTTATTTATTCATGAGAGAGGCAGAGACATAGGCAGAGGGAGAAGCAGGTTCCATGCTGGGAACCTGATGCAGGACTCGATCCTGGGACTCCAGGATCACGCCCTGGGCCGAAGGCAGGCGCTAAACCCCTGAGCCTCCCAGGCATCCCTAAATTTTTTTTTTTTTAAAGACAACTCCTGCCCTGATACTCCTGTGTACTTCTTGTTTTTATTCTAGCACCCACTTCAGCCCTGAAAGTTATCTAGTGTCTCCAAAAGTTCTGACAATTTTAGTTTATCTCTTTCAAGACCTTTTGTTACCTAACTAAATAAGTACGTAAACATCTACAGGCTTTGTTTATTGTTTAATTTTTTTTAATACTTAACAGTGTCATGAGAAGCACTGCTTTGTTTGATGTCTTGCTGCCCACGTAGTTTGTAAAACTACTGAATTTAACCCATGTTCTCTGATCAGATCTTGGTTACAGATCAGTCACAATATTCTTTTACTGAGCTATGCCTGTCACCGTCCCATAAACACACTGTTGCGTCTGTAAGTCTTTGCCAGCTTCCTGTCCCTCTGCTCTCAGGCTGGGTTCTGTTTCCATAAGAGCCGGCTTTTCTCTGTCGCACCACACTCTTTGTCTTCCATCCAGACCATATTAGGTTGTGTCTTCTAATTCCTGGGTACTTACTTTGCTTTCCTGTTTCACACTTAAAGGATAAAGAACAGCATCACATGAAGTCTTCTCGTTGAGATCAGCAAACTTCACCACACAATGATTAGCGTTTACTATCAGCTCAGAGAATACTTTGCGTTACAAAAATGAGGTGTCGCTGAGATTCTGTAGGTGGATCACCTGTTTTGAACACTTCAAACAGCTTTTCTAACACTAACCTGTGCTAAACGCTGGTTTCAGGTACATGGTTGAGGCCTGGACTTTCTTGCGACAGCACTCCACCAGTGTGAATGTAGAGGCGCTCCTGACACACACGTATAAAGTCTGCCAGGAAACGGGCCTAATGGAGGACTTGCTGAAGCTGCCTTTCACAGACCTCGAGCAGGTAATGACTCCTCGGTATCACCTCATCAGAAATGCAGAAGTTGGTAGCTTACAAGTGCTTTTATTTCTTCCTAGGACTGCTTGGTGAGATTTTTGCAGTCCAGCACCAATGTTCGGAATCACGAATTCCTTCTGGTTCACTATCTGCAGCGTGCCAATTATGTCTCTGCTCTGAGGCTGAACCAAACTCTGAAGACAAATTTTTCGGTATAGTGAAACTTGTTTTGTTGTGGGGGACAAGAGGAAAGGAAAAGTGGTTAACTTTGTTGTGTTAGAGTTTGTCGTTCGGTGACCACTGGCTTCTCTATATCCTTGAGCTTGGAGAATCCTCCTCTTACCTTCTCTAGCACGTGGGAAAGAGGGCATTATTATTTACCTAATCCTCTTACACATGCCATTTCTACTTTAGATAACTGCCCACAGTCTTGCCAGACTAATCACTCAGGGGGGATGAGAGGAAGAGGTGGAGGAGCAGTGAAGGTTACATAGTATGAAAAGCATGGCCTTCGAGGGTCAGACGGATTCTTTTTTGCACTCTGTGCTTGGAACACATTCTCTGAGCCTTGATTCCTCATCTGTAAAGTGACAGTCTCTGTTTGTGGGGATGTGCAGAGGTGTGTCTGAGCTGACCTGTTGCCTGACATATGTAAATGATTGATAAATGATAACCTCTGTTTTTATGTGGTGAAGACTCGAGGCTTGGGGGTGGAGTGGTGGGGAGGGCCTTACGGATGGGTGAGGACTGATAGTGCACTCAGATGCGTGTAAGAGGTTCTTGGTTTGAAAGAATGGATACAGAGAGGAGGAAAACATTCTTAGGTTTTCAGAACTATGTTTTAGATGGTAAATACATAAACATGGCGCTTTTGAAGATTAAATTTTTACTGATTATGTCGTTCAATAGAATGATCGTGATCCTCGTTTGCGGGAAAGATCGGAGGTTCGAAATGCTATAGTCGAGCAATATGGGAAAGTCCTTCCTAAAATCCAGCGAAGATTAGCCATTGAACAAGCTAAGCCTTACCATCTGTCCACATCACCAGTTCTTCGAGAAGGTAAGATCTAATAGAAGACTCTCATGAAGTACTAGGTGAGAAAGGACATTGAGTGGTTACCTTCTGAAACCATTGTTACCTTGTATTTAGCTCATTTTTGCTTTCATTCCAGTGGTGCTTTTATATTGGCCACTCTACTCCTTCTCCTTCCAGATACAAAGTTTTCTTGAAAGTTCTTATAGTTGATTTTCAGCATAGTATAGAATAAAAACCCTCATTTTATTTCGCTTGGACACTTCCATCCAATTTTTAGAGAATATGGACAATAATTTCAACACTCCTAAAAACCCAGGTTGTTAATTTTTGCATAGAAATGTTGCTGAACTAAGTATAACCTGTAACTGTTGCTGATCTTGTGAGTCCTGCGTCCCAAGTCACTCTTTCATACTCCTAGTAAAATCCTGGTGTTAGAGAAGAAATTGAACCCTGCAGTCTTTGTTTTACAGTTTCTAGACCCCAACCATTATCCACTATTACAAAGCAAGCTGCAACAGGGACTGTGTTAACAAGATCTGCTTTCATCAGTAATGTGTTATCTAAAATTGGAGAGATTTGGGCATGCACTGGACCTAAAGGTGGCAGCTCAGCCTACAAGAGGTATGTTTTCCTCACTCCTGTTATGGTCTTGCCGCTTGTTCATCTTTCCTTGATATCAGAAGCAGTCATCAGCCGTCCAGCCTTAGAGTTTATTAGTCTTTGTAAAAAAGGAAAAACTCCTATGTTGCCTGTTTTTATTGTAAGAACATTTTGTTTTTAATTTAAAAGCAATTGTGTTTATTATTTGTAAATAAGCAGAAATATACAAAGTAAAAAGTGAAAGCCCTCCTCCTACCTGATCCCACCTTCTTAAAGCATATTTTAATACTCTCTGTAGTATATACTCAGAAGTTCCATTTTTATTTTCTTTGCAGTCCTAGAAGAGAACCATCTCCTCTCCCCCATCCACAAGTGCCTGAGGCATTTGTTGGAACACCAATTTTAAAAGCATCACAAAAAATTTCTAGGTAAGACTTATTAGTTAAATCATTTTAAAGTCACAATGCTAGAAATCACAATGCTAGAAAATGATTACACTGTCATTTTTAATTATTTTTAAAATTTTATAGTATTTTAAATTTTTGTGAAAGAAAATTTTTTTGAATGAGTTTCTACTGCTTTTGATTTTTTAAAAAATAATTTGTAAAGTAGTACAGTAATTTTAGGAAATTTCACACCAGCTCCTAGCCTACTTAGAATTTTGGCTTAGAGAAAAGAAGGAAACTTTTTTTCATTAAAAATCATGAGCAAAAAGTAAATTGTTAACTTAAGTTCTTTAATATCACTTCCTTGTTGATTGATCCCTGAATGAAGGTTATTTTTATAATTCATAACTAATCTTGGTCAATTCATTTAAACTCTCCTGTACAACAGGGTCCACTGACATGTGTTCCATGGCTTCAGATGCAGTAATACTTGGACACCTTAAACTGTGATAATAGAAACATAGTCAAGTCAAAGTTTTGCATCCAGTATGCAATTGTGATTATGTTTTGTTTTAAGAATATTGGATAGTTGCAAAAGATGTTGGTGTCCTCAGTAGCCGAGAAAACAATGTCTTAGTGTTTGATTCTTTGTCTTTAACATCAGGCTCCTGATTGTTGTAAATTTGATTGTTGACATTTTATCAGGAACAAAATCACATTATTATTTTGGGAATAAAATGATCTGAATTTATAATAGAATGGACTAAGGTACTCAGAATAGATTAATAATTTACAAATGGTTGGCACCAAAGTTGCTTAGAGTGAGCGTATTTTTTTCAAAGCTTAAAACGGGGTTTTCTCTTTGGGGGAGGGGAGTGGTTAGATTTAATTAGGTTGAGATTGTTTTCCTTTAATTACCAGGAAGATTATTTCAAATGAAAGTCATTATTACTGTCATTCTGTTTTCCTAGTTAATAGTTCCATTTTTTTTCCCCCCGACAAGTCCCTTTTTCTCAGTCCCTTTGTGCTTTGATAGATCGGGAATTCAGGAAGGGAGTAATAATAAAAGTTTTCAGAAGCATGACTAATGGCCTAAGGACCTAAAGAAAAGTATTTTGAGAATCCTCCAAAGCTATGGTGAGCTCAGATTGAAGAAAGTCAATTGAGGTGTGAATATTTATTTTTATAGAAATCATTCCATTCCCTAATTCCGCTTTGCATTAGTGGGTAATAAGTAAACTTAATGGATTGTGACTAGAATCTTTAGCAGAGGTGATATCAGTGGGCACTGCACATAGTAAGGCTACATGCTGTTTTGTGCAATTTATGTTTTGTGTACATGTATGATCTGAAATGGATTACTAATGTGTGTCATGCTCAAAGATTTGTGGAAATCCTAAAACCTAATGCATGCATGCAATGATAATTGTTTTAGTGTAATTTAAATATATTAAGTCTCATTAGTAGAAGGATTTTGTTTTAACTCAGTAGGTACCTTTGCTGGACGGGCCCTGCTTTTGAAAAGCAATCGTTATAAATGAACACTTTGGAGATAAATATTAGCACAGTGCAAGGCACTTAACAAAATACCTACATGGGCTAATTCAGTATAAAAGTGAGCAGATGGTTTATAAATACAAATGAGATAGAGAAGGAAAAGAATTAGAACCAACAATAGAGAGAAATGTCTAATGGCCCGATTGGGTTTTTTTTTTTTAAGATTTTATTTATTCATGAGAGAGACAGAGAGAGAGGCAGAGACACAGGCAGAGGGAGAAGCAGGCTCCATGCAGGGAACCTGACATGGGACTCGATCCCGGGTCTCCAGGATCACGCCCTGGGCTGAAGGCCCTAAAGCGCTAAGCCACCAGGGCTGCCCCCAATTGGATATTTTTGATTTGGTGGAAGTCTCAAAGCTGTGCCTAGTATAGAATAACAAGCAGTTAAGGATTAAGGAAATGGTTTCTGTAAATATTTCCCACTGGGAACAGGTTGGGTCTTAAAGCACACATCTGTGATCTGCGTTCATCTGCTATCCCAGGTGTGAAATCTTATTTGAATGTAGAGGACAAAAGGACAAGAAAGGCACAGCAGTGGGGACCAGAACATGCTGTACCTTTCTGGCTATTCTCACCTGGGCCAGAGAGTCATTTTGAGGAAGTAAAAATATATTGTTTTTATTATAGAGAATATAACCATAAAATAGACTATTTATTAGGAAATTGGGAAAGGAGTGACCTATGCAAATGATCCATCAAAAATTATAACCTGAAAATTTCACCTTTGAATTTAAATTCCTTATCTGTTAAGTTTTTAAACTATTGGGACTATGCATGCTTAATATAATTTATCAATGAGATTAGTTTCATCATTTGTATAAACTACATCTAGGACATTACAGAAAACCATTCAGAATGTGTAGGCTCCATTTTGTCATTGACCTCATTAGTTTCAAAAACTTCTGTGTGTTGGAGTTCAGTCTTCTATTTCAATAGAAACCATAAAGGTAAAGCAAACCACATTCATTATGTACTTCACATGTAGATAAAAGGAATTTTTACATGTTCGTAAAAATGAGCTATAGCAAATGACTTTATCAGTGAATATTGGTAGAAGGGAAGGTGGAGGACTACAGCATTTGTTGTTGCCTAGAATTCCTAATTTTCATTAATATCCTTGACTGAATTTACAATTTCATGTGGTTACCATATTTACCAGCGGATATAGAAGTCAAATTACATGGCATAATGAGTTTTTTGGTTTTTTTTTTTTTACCATGCCTCAGTAAATTAGTTACCCAGATCTCTCTTTGTCCTGTGATTACAGACCACTGGATTTGGTCGTTCATCCTGTGCACCAGCCTTGTCAGCGTTTGGGATTTATTCAGCAAACGCCCAAAAGATCTCCTTTATACCTAGCATCCAGTTCATTGTTCAAAGGATCACCTCACAGTCCCTCCAGTACGCTAGAATTACGTGTACTTGAAACTCCTTTTGTAGTGAAGGTGAGTATTTCATACCTTGCATTCATAGTGAAGCTAGGGGATTGAAAAGTCAAGCAGCAAGGCAAAATAAGCTAGCTCTAACTAATGTCTCTGGGGAGTTGACAGCTTTAGGCCTTCTTTGGAGGTGTTACCTTTCCAAAATATTGATTGTATTTTTACATCTTCTTAAGTAGGACTTTATTACTAAGTTTACCTGTAGTGCTAACCTGAGGTTGTACTCAAGGTTAACAATTATCTTGTGTTCTGAGAGTAACCCAGATCTCTGGTTATTACTGGTTGAAACCTTAAATTAAAACCTCTGAAAAAAGCATTCACGTTCTTGAGTTGCTCCACCACCATCACACACGCACCACCACCACCACCAATTTCTTCTCCCATGCTGCTGTTTCTTCCTTCTTATGTCAGATGCTTTTAGTTCTCAGATTTCTTTTTATTTATTCTCTCCTTTGATGAAACTGCACTGTTACTCCTTCTTCCTAGCAGTCTATCTGTCTTAAATTCCTTTTCCTTCACCATCTCTGATAAACTATTAAATGGGAAACCACAAAACTAGACTTGTGGTGGCAGGGAGTGGGCACCTTTTCCCCATCCTGTTGTCAGAATGGTTTCAATCTGTTGTGTGCTGGCAACTTATCCAGTGTTCTGGATGGAGTTCTGGAAGCACTCCACCTTCATTTCTTTCCATTGTTTCTGGATAGTCAGTGTGGAGACTGAAGCCAGGGGATTCTTACTTTTCAAAGTGATTAAAAGATAGTTCAACAAATGTCAGTCCTAAAATAATTACTAAAAGAAGGTTGAGGAGCTTATTAAAATACCTGATATTTACTCTCCAGGGCTGTGATTCCTGTTTTCATCCTTTTAAAAAAATCACATTTTATATTCTCTAAATCAAGGAGTAATTTTGTGCCTGCCACCAGAAACAATCTAGAAAAAACATGAGTATAATATTGAAATATATCTAGTGGGTTACAGCCATCTGCTTTAGGGGAGAAGTGAAGTGAAGGAATGGTTGCTGCTGAACAGTGTCTATGCTGATTATTTTTATTAATTGATAAATCCTCAGGATTCTCATAAGTAATCAGTTATTGTTGGATTCCTGTGATGAGATGATATTTTTTATGACATTCTTAAAGTCAGGCTCATCATTTTGTATTAACTTGCTCTAATTAAGCTCAATTCTTTTCTATACGCACTGTCCTATCTCTTCACCTGACTTAAGTTTTATAGGCATCCACTCAATAATTTCTCTCTGTACTCTCTTTTTCCTCTTTTTTAAGTTGAACTTAAACTGAGAATAAGCAAGACCTTTATTTATTTATTTTTTTTAAGCAAGACCTTTAGAATGGACATAGTTTTAGGTTTTGTAACCTTAGGTATAGAAATGTCTGAGTAGAATTTTGTATTTTCTTTCCAGTAATTGGTAATGAAACTTTATGTTGGTATGTTTATTGGAGATGAGTATACAGGTAGCCTTGTGACTCAGTTTACTCCATCTATCCTCACGTAAGCGGTGTTTACAAACACTGGTGGTGGCCTTCATTATTTGTTGCAGAGAGCTAAGACTTTGGCCATGTCGGTTACTTCCTCTGGATTTGCCGAGTTCACTCCTCAGTCCATCTTAAGGTCTGGTCTCCGAACACCGCCTTTACCATCTCCCTCTCTGTCACCTGGAAGGTCTGTCACCCCTCCATTACGGCTTAAGGAAACTAGAATTTCATTCATGGAAGAAGACATGGCCTCCAAACAGACTGCTGGAGTAAGTTTGATAATAGTTGAAACAAATGAAGACTGTATTAGTTTTTACAAGTAAAAGGTAAGATAAATAAATCTTTTTTTGAGAGGAGGATGAGCAGGAAGAGGGGCAGAAGGAGAAGAACCAGACTCCCCACTGAGCAGGGAGCCTGACATGGAGCTTGATCCCAGGACTCTGAGATCATGACCTTAGCCGAAGGCTGATGCTTCACTGACTGAACCACCCAGGAGCCCCAGATAAATCAATTCAAATAAGATGACTATAGATTTTTTTATATAATTTCATTGATAGGCATGAAATGGGGGGGTGGGAACGCACAACACAAAAATAAAAATCGGAAAATATTATTAGTTCAGAAAGAATCTCATGGCATTGACTGGCTGAGCCAAACCCATCATTTACAAGTGAACCTTTAAAAGAGGACCCAGAAGCACCAAGTAAATTGCCTATAATCAAATGGCTATTTGGTCAAGACCTTGTAATTCCTTAGTCCATGTTCTTTACCTTATGTTGTAGCGGCTTTCTTACTAAAGTTCCTTATTGGGTGTCTATTGAGATGGTATTTCATCAAAGCTCTATTGTGGGTTATTAGGAATCCATGTGGTGGGAGTGGGTCATCTTGCCTATTCTGTTTTTAGTCTTTTGGAAATCCTGTTCTATTCCCAATCAAGGACACAGTAACAACCATTAACTTTCAACCATGTATCTGGAGAGAATGGATTTAGAATAAGTGAGTTTTGAGTGACTGTCTAGAGAAATACCAAACATAGGACAGGTGGGAATGATCAGATGGAGAGCTTAGACTTAGCTGATTTCTCCTGGTGAATTTTTTTCAAAACCTTTTACTTGACTAGGGTGCGGATGACAGCAAAACGAGACTCTCTGTTACTACACCTCTCCAGAAATGTGGAGTTCCAGCAAAAAGTGAATGGCTGAAGAGCAAAGCCAAGACAACAGACTTTTCCCTGAATAGTCCTGAAAAGGACCATCAGGAAGCAGAAGTGAGGTCACAGGACACTCCTTCTCAGATTTTGGAGAAACTGGATATGAGCAGAGAAAGTAGCGGAGCTTCAACCAAGTCAGACCAGACCACCTTGGAGTATCAGGATGCACCATCACCAGGAGACCTGGAAGGTATTTTCGTGGCCTCCAAGCCAGTGAGCTCTTCTGTGGAGCTAATCATTAACGTAGCTGAACCAACAAAGAAGGACAGTGATAAAGATGTGCTTGAGTCAGAAGGGGCTTCTCCAGACCTGGAGAAACAGGCAGGTAAGAACTCCTTTCCTGGACTTCATTCATAAGATGTGTTCTAGAATTCTTTCCACTGAAAAAAAGCATCAGGATCCAAGAATGACGTGATTACAGTGTCCTAGGTTCTAGACACAATGCACATGCCTAAGGCCCTCTTAGAGCTCTGAGAAGTAATAATACTAACTCTCTATAGCCTAGGTTGTTCCTACAGTTTCTAACTTGTCCAGAAGCCTCAGCTTTCTCGAAAGCTGCTCAGAAACCAGGTCCAGCAGTACCATCCCTAGCTCCAAAATAATCACCGGGCAATCAGAACAAGTATCTAGAGGCCCACAAACTTAAAGAGTCTTTATGTTTCCTTCTGTCTGTGGAACAGGTGGGCTCCCGCATGTGTGTGGTCCATGTTGAGGATCAGACAGTGCATACAGCAGACATGGCACCTGCCCGCCTGTCATTTAGAGCCTGGTGGACTATATATAAATGAACAAGCACTTGGAGTGTAGTTAGGAAAGTGCTTCTACAGGAGGCATGGAAGAGGCCAAGGAAACACCAGAGAGAGGGGAGAGATGTGGCTTAGAATTGGATCAGAATTTAGTCTGTTTTTTTCTGTCTTGTGCCCCCACACAGTTTTAACAAACATACGTAAAGGTCATTCCTAACTTTAAATCTGTAAAGGTAAATACTTTGATAAAAATCTGTGTCATACTAGTTTCTTTGGGGCTATGATGTCTCTAATGTAATAAACACAAGCATTATTAATTGGTCTAAGAGCTTAGGACTGTCCTCGTGAATGGCATCTGTCTCCAAGTATACATCAGTCTGGACATGCTCTGTTCCGCTAAAATATTTAAATCATGAAACAGATGAGGATGTTTATGACAGTATCTTCATTAGTTATTCCTAAAAAGATTAGGCAGTCTCAAATAGAATATTAATGTTTTAACGTTTCGTGGGGGGGGGGATTATATAGCACAGACTATTGGGTGAAAAAGGCCAGATTTGAATCACAGCTATTACTAGGCCTGGGATAAGCAGTAACTTTATGCTTCTGTTTCCTCATCTGTAAAATGGGAGTAATAATTCTACCACTTTGATTATTAAGGACTGAGCCAATCCATGTATGACGCAGGTTAAGCCACAAGTGAAAGAAGTGGTAGGTTAGGGGGTTCTTAGACTGGGTTCAGACTATTAGAAGAATCTGTTGGCATTCTGAGGCCAAGGGAGAAAACCTAAAAGTACAAAAAAGCAGATCCAGCAAGCTTGTTAATAAGTAATCACCCGAGAAAGATCCTGAGTGCTTGCTAAACATTAGGCATAAGTTATCGTAAATATTCTTCATGCATGATTTGTAGGCACCGTAGACGATGCAGAGACAAAGAACCTCTTGGTTGCAGAGGAGGTACTTTCAGACTTAAATCACTTACACCGCATTCCAGGAGTGGAAGCTTCCCTCTGTGTACCACCAGCTCATGAACGGTAAGTTAGTAGGGAAAGCTCCAACTGTTAATAACAGTGTGATGAAGTGGTGAACTGATAGCTTCACAGTCTGTGCATAGAGTAGCTTTTATTTCGACCTTGGGCATTCCCACTTTGGTAATGGTTCCTGTTATGCAGGACGTTCATTTGTACAAGTGTGTGTTATGTAGTAGTTGTCGTTAAAGTCTTAGAATGATATTAGACATTTCCTGAATATACAAAGTCATGGTGAATGGAGGCAGCTCTCCTTTTATATTCTTTGGTGATTGTGTTTTTGTTGAAGATCAGAAGTTTCACTTACAGCCATGCATTCCTCCATGCCCTGGTTTCCATGGTTTCAGGTTGGTGGGATGGGTTTCCTGCAGAACCAAGATACGGAGGACAAGGGACATGGCTCAGAGGCATTTTGTTCCCTACATTTGGTAAATATAAGACTCCAGCAGTTTTTTGGTTTTAATGACTGCTTGAACTGTTACGTTCCTGGTTAGTTTTATTTAATGTTTATGCATGCAGGAATTACTCTAGATCACATAGGTCAGTGCTGCTCAGTGTGGTCTAACAACCTAATGCCAGGTCCCAAACAGTTTATGGCCTGCAACAAGACAAGCAGCTTGTATTGGAATATAAACCAGCACACAACTTCCTTTCCTGAAAAGTCAGCTGAACTAATCAATGAAGTGATTGATTAGCCATCTGGCAAAACCTCCCCCTGTCATTGTAAGGCTGGACACCTTGCATGTCATGACTTAGAGCAGCTCTGTTCTTAGAGGATAGAGAAAAGTTGCAGCTTTGCTTATCACGAAGTAGTAAGAGTGATTTACTAAGATTGATTTACATAAAACATGGTCATTTAAGATACCGTAAAGAGTTCATTGCTTTGTAAGAACTAAGGGAGTTCACGCACCACCCATGAATATCAGTATCGTAATAGTCACCCCTCGTACGTTGAACTCGATCGTGTCCTTCACTTAGGAGATGAGAGAAACCCTAATTAGCTGGAATTTTTGCCAGGCCTCTATAGAAAACATGGGAAGAAACAATATAAAAGGATTATCTGGATTGTTTTATTATTTAATTCTAATGTTTCTTGAATTTTAATGAAAATACTATTTATTGCAATGAGTTTGACAGAGAATTTCAACAATTACAAAGCAGGAGGAATCACCTGACAAACTTTGTGGTCACCAGTTATCTGGGCGAATAGTCACCATCGTGACAAGCCTATGTCCTTTTTAAATATAAATTTATTAGTTGTTGGTTCTTAGTTATCCTAACGTTGTGACACAGAGATAAGTCTTAATAATACACTATAAGGGTGCTTGGGGCGGCTCAGTCAGTTAAAGGTCTGCTTTCAGCTCAGGTCATGATCTCAGGGTCTTGGGATCCAGCCCTGCATTGGGCTCCTTGCTCAGGTAGAGGGAATCTGCTCCCTCTACCTGTCCCCACACCCCTGCTCATGCTCTCTCTGAGATAAAATCTTAAAAAAAATAAATAAATAAATAAATAAATAAATAAATAAATAAATAAATAAATAAATAAATAAAACATATAAAATAAATGTATACAGGGCAGCCCCGGTGGCTCAGCGATTTAGCGCCACCTTCAGCCTAGGGCCTGATCCTGGAGACCTGAGGTCAAATCCCACTTCGGGCTCCCTGCATGAGGCCTGCTTCTCCCTCTGCCTGTGTCTCTCTCTGTGTGTCTCTCATGAATAAATAAGTAAAGTCTTTAAAAAAAAAAAAAAAAGAATGTACTTACAGCTAGTTAAAAACTGGCATAAGTGTAATTTATGTCGACCAGCATTTTAAAATAATTTTATGGGCAGCCCGGGTGGCTCATCGGTTTAGCGCCGCCTTTGGCTCGCGGTGTGATCCTGGGGACCCGGGATAGACTCCCACATCAGGCTCCCTGCATGGAGCCTGCTTCTCCCACTGCCTGTGTCTCTGGCCCTCTCTCTGCATCTCTGTGAATAAATAAATCTTAAAAAAAAAAAAAAGATTAAAATAATTTTATTTGTAGTGTAAGGCCATGCCACTGTTGCCAACAAAGTAAAATATTAGAAAATGGGAATACCAAATGTACCATTACTTGGTATATTGACTTATAAATTTTATAGTGTTATTCAAAATGAACATGGGTGATATTAAGTTCTCTGAACCTCACGTTTCATTACCAAAATAACACATAGCAGAAAGAGCAGGGTTAGAGGAGGGAGGAGCAGCTGAGACCTTCTTACACGCTAACGCATATATTTCTGTTTCTAAAGGAAAATCCTTACCCTGAAATCCCAGGTGCCAGTCTTAGACGAAGGACTAATATCTGTTGAGACCTGCACCTCTGCATTTAGAGCAGGTAACAATCAATGTGTATGTTACTTTGACTTTAGAATTATTCCATTTTAGGAATGCTTCTCAGTCAGTTGAGCCCGCCTGACTCTTGATTTCCACTCAGGTCATGATCTCAGGGTTGTTAAGCTCCCACCCTGTGTTGGGCTTCACCCTGGGCATGGAGCTTACTTTAAAACAAACAAGCAAACAAAACCCCTTTTAGTTTCTTAAACACTAAAGGGTTTTTTATTTTAATGACGTTAGATTCCCCTCCCTTCCTCCACCCCAAAATGTGTTGGGTTTCCTTCAAATGACATAAAATTATGAGTGCTAATGACAGAAAACTTTGGCAAAGAGGAAGGTAAAAAAGGGTTTTGTTTTAATGAGCTGTTGCCCTCTCGTTTTTTTAAGTGGTAGAGTATATTTGTGGCCATTTGGATGCTTTCTGCCAAAGGAGAGAGATCTTGTCCCTTTCACAGCAAGATAAAGTCCAGAGGCAGGTTCCTCTTGTCATTCCATCCTGCTCAGCAGGAAGAGCTGGTTGTCACTCATCCCCCTAGAAACACGATTTCCAGGCCAACAAAACAGGAAGCGGACATCTGGGCTCCTCAGAGCAGTTGTCCTGAAACGGAATTTTCACATTAAGGGCAGGAATTACACCTGAGTTGAAAAAAAAAAGCAAGCAACAAACCCCAATGTTGTCATTTTTAAACATTAAATTTATCTTAGTGTTTGTAGAAAAGCAAATACATATTGTTTAAACTGTTAATACCAAACCCTCACAGGCCTTTCCCCTTTGAGAAGTGAGAGACTATTGGGCATTAAGGACAGTTGAAGGAAATATTCTCAAGTACAATACACCTTTGCCTTTCTGTTGCTTCCCAGATAGTGTGTATGTCTTTTTGTTTTTGTTGTAGCTGTGGCCCATGGGCCCGATGACAGTGGAGACTCTGGGCTTGCTGTCTCTGCAAGTCCTGTTATCTCAGAACATAAGCCTGACCAGGAAGGAATCTTGAACTTACAAGAAGATCACAAAGTAGGACCCGATGTCCTGAAACCAAGTGTCGACTTTCCAGAAGCACAGCCTCCCGTTCCTGATGATTCTCCTGATCCTCAAGAAATTCATGTAAAAAATTAATTTTTTATTTAGTGGTTAGCTTTGGTTTAGTGGGGTTCAAGCCATAGTTTAAACCTAATGCATTCATTTATTTGACTACTGTGTAAAAACCTCTTTATAATAGTGTATATTAGAGAAAGCATGTAAATATCTTGTGGAATATAAAAGAACAAATCCTTTAAGTGAGAAATTGTTTTTCATGAAAACCAAAAAGCCTATGTTAAAGAAGTCAGAATTTTAACAATTTAATGTTTGCTGAGTATCTGGTTCAAATGGAAGTTCTTTTAGCCATGAGAAAACAGATACTGAGACAAATATGACAGCAAAAATATTCGGAGCATTTGAAAATAATTGAATACCGTTAGACAGGATTTTCCCCCCATGCATACTTGTAGGAGAGTGATCATCACCTGGCTGGTGTTTAACTTTCGTAACATGAGAAAGGATTTCTTTTCTTTTCTTTTTTCTTTTCTTTTTTCTCTTCCTTTCTTTTTTCTTTTTTTTTTTTTTTTTGTACTTAATATGACTTGATGGTTTCTAAAAATTCCATGTTTCTTTTAATATCAATAGGCAACTTTATATGATAAATGAATGTAAGATAAAAAACACGTCTTCTAATATTTATAGAAATGTGATTGTGTGGTATTTGGGAAGTTTCTTAACTCATAAAAGTGTCACGGTTGTCCATATTCATTTTCATGAGTATTCTCACTGTAAAATGGATGGATAAAGTCCCCATTCCTTCAGCTGGGAAGCTAATAAAAATTGTGGGCATGGCATGAGTGAGAATCCTCATTTCTGGGTATTTCCCGTCTTCATCTCACTGGATGTTTGGGGAGTGGGAATGTCGTTGTCTAGGTGGGTGGTAATGTTCTACCTTCTTGGTCAGGAGATCTCTGTTACTTTCTGCCTCCTCCTTTTTCTCCCCCTCCCTTACCAAAAGGTAAATGCAAGGACCATTCCTTCTTCCACCAAACCCTTGCAGGAGAGGTACTGAACTTGAAAGCCTTAGGAATTTCATGGTTTATGCAGCCCCAGCAAAGGGAAGAGGATTGAGTCTAGCCCAAGGGAGCTTATGTAGGTGAATTCTTCTTCAACCTTATGGGGATCATGCTGTTTAGAAAAAAAAGTGTGGTTAGTTAGGTAATTTGGGGATTACCATTAAATAAAACACAATTTGGGGGTTGTTTCTTTTTCTCCAGTTAATATTTTTTCTCGGGTGAGAACAGAATAAGTCCTTAAATTAGCATCATAATAATTTTCAAAGTTTTGTAAAGACTGTCTTTTTTAGCTTGGGAAATGTGGAGTTTCTATTTTAATTCCATTCAGAATCTCAGAATCTTTTTCTGCCTAGTTATTTTGACTGAGTAATAATGTCTGATTGCTTAAATGGATATTTTAGAAAGTAAACCCATAAGTATATGCCATATCAAATGTAGTTTATGTTTAACAATTCATATACCAAGGGTGAGGTGATTGTTAAAAAAAAACGTTATGCTTTAGGTTAAAGTAAATGTACACATTAAAATTCTTTAACCAGTCTCTTATCTTTAATTCGTTTTAGGTGACTGAACATGAAGAGCTCAGAGTTCAAGATTCAGGACACGAGGCTAGGAGTCTTTCATTTAGTGAGTTGTACCCCGCAGGGACTCTTAAGCTCCAATATAATTTTGATACCATTGAGCAACAGTTTTGTGACTTACCTGATAATAAAGACTCTGCTGAGTGTGACGTTGCCGAAGTAGAAGGGGAACTTTTTGGGGCTCAGAGCAACTTTACCTTGATACTGGAAGGTGAAGAAGGAGAATTGGAAGCAGGGGATTCTGCAGCATCTAATGTGTTAGCTCCGGCAGCAAACGCAGCAGCCGAGGAAAAACCTGTATGCAGCGAGGAAAATAGTGGCCCTGGATGCGTGGCAGAGCTGCCACCGGTCAGAACTAGCGATCGGGAGTCCCAAAAGGTAGAGACCTTACCATATGTGCCTGAACCAATTAAAGTAGCAATTGCAGAAAACTTATTAGATGTAATTAAAGACACAAGAAGTAAAGAAATTACTTCAGATTCAGTGGAACAGCAGTCCATTCACGAAAACATACCTTTAATAAGCCAAAGGGTTGTCAGCAAGGTAGTCAAATCTACGTTGAAGACTGTTAAGGAAACAAGTACAGTGACTATAAACATGAGCCAGCTTGATGACACGATTTCCTCCAGAACTCGCAGGAGAGGACGTGTCCAGAACCTGGGTGTCAGATCAGCAGGACAGGAAGATTCCACAGCTGTCACAGCTCCTGACACACCAGGACTTTCAGATATTAGGAGGACTCGGAAAAGGAAAGAAATTTCTGAGGCTTCTGAAGGTGCCTGTTCTGAAGCACCTTCTGTCAAAGTTGTATCTCAGAACCAGCAAATACCTCAAAATTTTGTGACTCCTAGGAGAGGAAGGAAAAGAAGAGAAGACCAAGACACGTTAGAAAGTGATCCTCCTCTGGAACAGGGCTTAGCAGTTACTCCAGATAGCAAACTAAGGAGGGTAAAATCCTCTCAGCTGCTGGAAACAGCAGCTGAAAAAATGAAGCTTTCATCTGTTACAAAAAAGACTCCTAAAGGAATTAAAAAATCTGTAGAATATCAGGAAACTGTTGAAATGGTAGATTTAGATCTGAAAGTTAGTAAAGTAGCTCGTCGCATCAGCGGAAGTACCAGAAAATTGAGAAGTGCCACTCTAGAAGCTTCTAAGAAGACACCACATAAACCAGATAGAGAAACTAACCTTTCATCTGTTACCAAAAAAAAGACTTCTAAAGGAATTAAAAAATCCATAGACTATCTGGAAGGTGTTGAAATGGTAGATCTAGATCTGAAAGTTAGTAAAGTAGACCGTCCCAGCGGAAGTACCAGAAAATTGAGGAGTGCTAATCTAGAAGCTTCTGTAAGTAAAGAACTTAAGCCAGATGAAAAGTCCATGGACCAGCCCCTGCCTGTTGAGCCTGACAGAGGTTCTACAAAGAGGGAAAGTAGCATGCTAGATGTCCCAGAAGAGTCCAGGTTCGATGCATCCCAGCCATGTCTTCAGGCAGAGTTTGGTAGACCTAGGAAACGTGGTAGGCCAAGAAAACTTAATCCACCTGAAGATGCCGGATCTAAGGCTGTTAAGGAAGTGAGAAGTCCCAAGAGGAGGTCAGGAACTCTCAGCAGCCAGAGGAGGTCGACCCGAAACACCCCAGCTAAAAGAAAGACTGATGTTGCAAAAGCAGCTTTAGAAAAATCCGCATTAGTGCCAACTGCAGACTTTGCTGTGGGCTCTAGGAAGAAGCTTACAGAAAAGGTGGAAGATCCCAGCCACACGGGCACGTTTCATGGCATAGATGAAGAGACGGCCACCATGGAAAGGGATAACCCGGAAGAAAAGGCCCTTGCCGCAGCTGCTCCGCCTAAATCTTCCCGCCGCACGAGGACTCGGTCCAGCAAGGCTGTCTCATTTCCTGACCTTTCTGAACCAAAAAATGAGTTTGTGTTCTCGACTCCTGTGTCAAAGGTTCCAAGGAAAGAGAAAGGTACTTCTTTTATATTCTAAGCACAATTTGCATCTCGTTCAGTCTTCAGCTTAAAATTCTGTTGTTCAAAGCGTAATTTGATTCCTTTTAAGACCGGAATTATTTCTCCTAAAAATGATTAGGAATTACAGGGAATTCCTCCCTCACCCACCCGCCCCCCAAAAGAAAATACTCGCTTAGAATTAAATAGTAAAATTTAAAGATTTTATATTTCACAGTGTACCTTTAGATTCAGGAGTTTTTTGGATCGCTCTCTTTAAGCCCTAAGTCACTTGACACTAATCTTCTGGAATAATACCATTTCTCTTCATTCTGCCCTGACATAGGTGACTCAGTTTCTCCTCAAATAGAATCAGCATTTTTAATCTAAGTGCTGCTGTGTTTGGCTCATGTCACAGCGGATATCTGCAACCTCAGATTGTTTTGAAGAGAAGGAGTAATAGAATTTTCTTGATTAGGATACAGAAATTATTTAAATGCCTCCTCCCTGCTGCCAGTAAATTGGCACGGCTGCATGTCTGGCCTCCCTCATTGATACTGATGAGCTCGCGTTTGTATCCTTGGGTTGTTATAGTGCATACCTCCCCACAGAGCTGACATGACTCCCCCAAGGGTGAAGTTATCTTAGTCTTTATCTGTGCTATTAGGATTTGTGGAAGGGGGGGGTCTTTCAGGGAATCAAGCAGTAAGAGAGTCTAAAGGTGATGATGAAGGAAATGTTGACACTGGTGTAGCTGAACAGAACCTATTAGGGTTGGTCGTTCTTTGTAGATGTGCTAAAAATGACTAGGTAAACAAAATGTAGTTGTTTGCTTAAGGTTGAACATTTGAATTTCAGCAAGCAGCTCAGGGACTTTATAAGAAAAGTTAGGTGACTTTGTTGTATTGACTTAAGCCTTTCAAAACTATTGCATGTACCTTTTTTTTTTTTTTTCTTTGTTCATGAGAGACACAGAGGGAAAAGCACTATAGGACTGTGTAGGACTCGATCCTGGAATTGCAGGACCACGCCCTGAGCCAAAGGCAGACACTCAACCACTGAGCCACCCAGGCATCCCTAAAAAAATTTTTTTAAATCTTTTATTTGAGAGAGAAGGAGCAGGAGCAGAGGGAGAGGGAGAAGCAGACTCCCTGCTGAGCAGGCAGCCTGACTTGGGGCTCGATCCCAGGACCCTGAGATCATGACCGGAGCCAAAGGCAGATGCTTCAGCCACTGAGCCCCCAGGAGACCCTATTATGTGTACTTTTAAATGCATCAGTGAACATCCTGTAGAGTTATTTGCCTGTGACTTGAGGGCCATAAGAAAAGCTGCAAGAAAATCTGCAAACTGAAAATGTTCTGTATTCAGCATTCACTCTGCAAACACCTTTTTAAGTGTGTTACTTATGCAGTCATTCGTTTCAGTTACATAGCCCAGGAAAGGAGGGGTCATCAAATTGATCATTTGTTTTACAAAAATAATTAGTAGTTGCAGGAGGTCCATCTCCCCCTCCCCACCCCTCCATCCTGGTTTTTTAAAAAATAGATCTGTGATGTGGTATTTGGTGGTGCTGTATGATTCAGCTTTTCACAATGTGAGGAAAGGGAGGTCATGCCCATATTTGGAGCAGAACGCAGTGATGGAAATGCGGAAATGCATGCGATTTTAGCTCACTTGACTAAGCTGTTAGATCAGATATATTTTAAATCAAATGCAGCACAGGTAGCAGAAGGTCATTGACACAGTTCTTTTATATTCTCCTCGTGACTTAGAAAGTATAGCAAACACAGAAATTGTGTGTTATTTCGGAGTAGATAGCAAACGTTTTAGTAATTCTGATCTTTGTCATCTTGACATACTTGTGACCTCTGTGCCCGTGAACTACTGCTCGTTTCTGTAATAAAACACATGCTTGCCATAGAAAATTTGAAATTCAGTGTATATCTAGTCAGCTGAAGGACCCATAAGCAGTACTCACAGATTTGTTCCATTTGCATGTGTAGTTTTTTTAAAAATCCAACAAACCAGTTTGTGAATCAGTAGATACCTATTCTGCTGTGTCTCCCCCCTCCATGAGCATTTTCAGATACTCTTAAATCCTCTTCAAAAACCAGGTGTTTATGATTTTGTTTGGTTACTTACCCACAGATAGGGTTCTTGGGTGGCAGTGCATCTGGCTGATGGGCCACAGCTGCTCATACGTTCTTCTGTTAGCTATTTGGATTGTTTGCAGATTTTCTAGTATTAAAAACAGGTATCTTCTCCCATCAGAAGGGATGAGGATGAGAAATTGGGGACTGAGATCTCTCATTTCTGCCACTTAGTAGCTGGGCAGCAAGTCATTTAACTTTTCTGAATCTGGTGTTCTCATTTTTAGGATGAAGGGGACAAGGCCTGTCCTGCAGCATTCTCATAACAAAGTGGTCACCACCATACCCAGCCTTCTCTGTTCTTTCACCCACTGGTTACAGCTTCCACACTCTTCCTGTGCCTCTGGCCCATGTGCCCATTTAAGTTGTATTCTTAAAGTTCTTTTGGCAGGGGGTGGAGGGCTTGGGGGGCTTGGCAGGGTTGTCAGAAGTACAGAGAAAGGGGCACAGAGATACCGTATGACCAGAAGGCAGCCAAACATCCATCTTAGAGTTTAGTTAGAGGTGTTTTCCTGGTCAAGAGAATGTCACACTTGACATATCCCTGGATCTCATCTAATTTCCGTCACTATAGCAGCAGGTATTTAAGAAGGCTATGCTGTGCCTGAGGCTAAACTGGGGTGGATGTTAAGTCAGCAGTGAGGTGTGGGTACTCTTCTATAGTGAGGGGAGGTAGCAGTTCCTGAGCACTCATGCCACCCAGCACGAGTGGGTGAGCCCACCTGCTGGCTGCTGAGTCCGGCTCTTCACAAATTCATCCCTGTTTTTTTTTATTTTTAATTTTTTAGATTTTTATTTATTTACCTATGAGAGACAGAGAGAGGCAGAGACACAGGCAGAGGGAGAAGCAGGCTCCATTGCAGGGAGCCTGACGTGGGACTTGATTCCGGGCTGAAGGTGGCGCTAAACCGCTGAACCATCCGGGCTGCCCACATCCCCCGTTTTGAAGCTAGTGCTTTGGAACTCTGGAAGCCTAGCCATCAAAAATTACCCTCAGGTGACGTAGAGAGGAGGATGGGGAATTAACCTGCCAAGAAGTATCCTAAAGTCTTACCTGTCTCAGTGAAGCCAGTGGAAGAAACAGTGGAGGCCGAGCATGTTTGCACTGATAGTGGGTGTTTTTATTTCCTTATTTATTTTTTTTGATATGTAGGGGAAACTGTAGGTGAACATGGGCTGGTCTTTGAAAAGCCAGAGCAGCTGTTGCTCTAGGTCACCTAGAAAGAGGAAAAACAATGTTTTAATTTCCCAGAGAGAACCTAGATACATTTCTTTATGACACTAAAAGGGGAAGATTTCCACCAGCACCCCCAACTATTTCTGTGTCTGCCCCTTATCAACTGGCAGCAGAGATGAGTTTTAGATCTGACCTCACCTCGAGTGTTTCTTAAGAATCCTATGCTTTAAAAGCAGAATTTGATGTCTCACAGAAGTTTTGACTGTCCTGGTGGGTGAAATAACAGCTCAACTAGACTGAGAATTTATTTCATGACTGTAAATTCTTAAAATAGTAACCTCATAACAAATGCAGACATCTATAAAACGCTTACTGTGTGTCACCCAATGCTGTTCAGATCCTCTGATCTTCATGGTAACTCTATAGGTACTGTTATTAATCCCACTTTATAGAAACTGAGGCACAGAGGGGTTTAAATAATTTGCCCAATCCAAAAGCTGGGATTTAACCTGTGGTGGACGGTTTCAGCTGCCACTGTCATAAGTACATTGCTACTTGCTGTTAGTATGGAGACCCCATGGCGAAAACAAACTCTGAGATAAAACCTGTGTATGTTTTGAATCAGTTCTTTTTTTTTTTTTTTAATTTTTTATTTATTTATGATAGTCACACAGAGAGAGAGAGAGAGGCAGAGACACAGGCAGAGGGAGAAGCAGGCTCCATGCACCGGGAGCCCGACGTGGGATTCGATCCCGGGTCTCCAGGATCACGCCCTGGGCCAAAGGCAGGCGCCAAACCGCTGCGCCACCCAGGGATCCCTGAATCAGTTCTTAATTAAGCCATTTTTATTTATCTATGGGATATTCTCCTGTCAGCCTGTTCTTCTATGCTAATTACTTTTTCTGCTTGCTTTTTTCCCTTTATGACGTGAACTTTTCTGTTGTTCTTTGACCCGAATAACTAGCTCAGAATGAGCTGGAAGGAAAAAACTTGAGTCTTCTTTGAAAATAATTTTGTAAATAAAAACCTTGCTTCTGGAACAGGAGGGATTATGAAGCAAACTAGCTCAGCTTCTATATATAAGATTGATGCTTTCCTTCCCGAGAGTGTTTGAAGAGCAGTAAAGATTAAAACTAGTGAGATGATAAAATTCTGAGTTCCCTTTTTGTATTTTATTTATATAATGTAGCACTGTTTAGTCTGGAGCATTAAATGTTCCTGGACATTGGGTTTGCCATGTGGTTACTCTCACCCTGGCATGGCTGCCACAGGATGCCAGTGTCTCCCCATGTCTTCCTGACATGTGTCATTTGTTCCAAACTTTTCAAAAAAAAAAAGATACTGAGGTGTATATAGATGAACATGGATACAGTGTGTGCTATTTTATTTTTCTCCCTGCCTTTCTTTAGGGAAAAAAATAGAGACTCCAGCCCAGCTGCAAGAATTAGTTTCAGATTTATCTTCTCGGTTTGTCTTCTCACCTCCTGCTTTAAGGACCAGGCGGAAAACCACATCTAACACATCCAGAGCTGGAGATGAACTGGTAAGAAATGGATTTTATCTGCATGCTTATTTAAACATGTTCTTTGTTTTGGCAGTGTTTCCTAAGTAAATCTATTTTTGAAGTGCAGACATTTATACCAAAAGCCCCTGATCCCCTTGTCTGTGCTTCTAGGGACCCTCCCCTTTGGACATATCTGCGATATGTCACTGATGGTGTGTTCCTGGAAGTTGCAGTTTCGATTACCCAAAGGGGAAAGGCTTTTAACCTTTAGTGTCTCATCAGAATGGTCTAAAACAGATCTATGGAAAACAGAGGTTCCTGACTCTCCAGGATGTCACATACAGACTGTATCACCTGATTGCACACAACCTTAAAATAAAAACAGTTCAGGGATTGAGAAGAAGACCCTGGTTTTTAACAAGATTCATTCATAAGATTTCTTAAAGTGTCTGCTGTGCGCTGGTTACTCTGCAGGGGCAAAGAGATGACTTGGTCAGATACTTTGCCTTTCAGGAGCTCAATTTAATTGAAAAACTGGAAACACCTAATTACTTCACAGTATGAAAAGAATCAGTTATGCACAAATAACCCTATAGACAGAAGATAAAGCAAACAGGCATCCCTGGAAGAGAAGACAGTGGGTTGCAGAGGCCAGAGGCCCGCAGTGGGTGGGGGTAGGGTGGAGGTTGCTTACACACCGGTAAACAGCCATGTGCACATTCAAGGAAGTACAAAATAAATTGTAGGGAGGAAAACTAGTCTCTGGTGGTCTTGATGAAAGATGAAGAGAACCTGGATTTGGACAGAAGCAAGGACAAATTACACGTGAAAAATACATGCCTTGGAGATGAACTGGGTGTGTGGAGACAGGGATAGAGAGCACCCCTAAAATGACTGGAGTCTCTGCTAAAGATGAAAGGGACCTGTTAGGTCTGAGTTCAGTAGCCCTGTTTGGCTGTATTCCTTGACTTGGGATAGAACTAATTCTACTTAGGTTTCAAGTATTCCCTTATAATTTATCTTTTAAATTTTTTAACCCATAGGAAGATGATGCTCCATCAGTAGAAAGTGTGGGAAGACCAAAAGTGAAAGCAACCAGGACTGCAAAGACGAGACAGGCAAGCAAGTACGCCCTTTTTTATGCCGTAATCTTTGTCCATTTTGTTTCATAGATTGGATTTGAGAAGAGTCTTAGAGAAATTAAGCTCTTTAGAAAAAGGTGATTCTTAGGGGCATTTATGCACAGTGGTTCCTGGAGATGGCTGGATCTCACCACAGAAGGCAGGTCTCTCCACACAGCAGTGAAAGCCCATCCATCCTTTTTAAGGAAGGGCCGTGGGGGTACTTCTGTGCGCAGTGGGTTAGGGGGAGGGCAGTGAGATGTTTCACCCTCTGCTTAATAAAGGTAGATAACTATTAATAAAAATAAATATAAACTTAAAATCTTATATTTATTCATGGGGAAATTTCTCTAGGTATATTCTTAGCCGTGGTTGAATTTCATAAAAAGTACAAAGTAAATCCATTTGAGCTTACTTTAAAAACTGAATGAGACTTTGGTCTGTAATTAACAACACTGTTTCTATGGCATTTGGCTTTATTTATATGTAGGAAACTTTAATATCATGAAAGTAGACACACTCACTGATCACTAGTGTGTGAGTTGCTGTTTCTCACACACGTCACAGGCCTGCTGGCTCTCTTGGCACCAATGTCATGTGAAGACTTTATTCAGCTTCCAGTTAGCTTATATGACAGAAAACAATGATAAAACCAAAGCACCAGGAGAGGCTGCTGCTCCTAAATGGCCTTTTTCTTAATTTAATTGCGAAGTGGATTCTAGTTTATATCATAATATGTTTATTCTTACTCGAATTGTTTTTGTTTTGTTTTGTTTTGTTTTTTTGTTTTCAGAATCAAAGAAGAAGATAACTGGTCACCTCCTCCTGTGAAAATCCGGCTGATTTCTCCCTTGCCAAGCCCGATTGACGAAGTCCAGAGCAAGCCTAAAAGAGCAACAGCAGCACCAGGAAGAGCTCCAGGAAGGGGCAAGAAGAAGCTGTCCTCCTTTCCAAAGCAAGTTTTACGCAGAAAAATGCTCTAATTTTTTTCAACTTTTTAATGAACACCAATTTGTAAAATCATCAGAATTGTGTGGATTATTAAAAATCGTTAATTTGGAAGAAAATAATTTGTATAAATTACTGTAAATTTTTGTAAACAAAAGGTCTTCAATAAGTAAAATAACTCCATAAGGAGTGTGATTCTTTTAGTCTGGGCAGTTTTTCTATTTTATATTAAGACTTCATACATTTATATAATATGTAAATATGGCTTACTACTGGAATGTTAAATAAAGTGTATACTTCACAGTAGTTTGTGTCTGTTAGCTTTTTGAGAAGGGATTTCTGTTTTAATAATGATTTTATAATGCAAGTAGGCATTGGTCCCATTTTCTTTCGCTATAGTTAAAGGTATTCAGCCTTAAAATGAGGATGACTGAAGAACTGTTGATGTTTTTTTTTTAATTGCTATTTTATAATTTATGCACTTTGCTCCTATGATTGAGATTTCTAATCATAAAATGTATATATATATATATTTTTGCCTGTTACTATGTTGAAATCAAATTATGGGCATGTAATTCTGCCGCTTTTTTTAGTTTTAACAGATTTTGTATATTCTACCTCAAATGAGTAATTTTCCAAGTAATGCATTGGTTAAATACAATGTTGGCATTTCTTATTCAGCAAGCTTAAAGGCTCTTTACCTTTAAAGTCTCTGAGTTCCTCAGAGACTAATCATCCAGGTTAGATTGACCGGTTCACTGCTCACTAGCCATTTCTTTAGGAAGATCTAAGAAGGTAGGGAAATGTCAAACAAATCTGCGTCATGGCTACTAGGTGCACCTTGTGCGTGCCTCGTAACCATAGAATGAGAAATCTGAACAAATTTTATAATATTCTTGCTGTAAAAGAGCTTCCTGTTAAACCTCAGAAATCCTTAATATTCAGGTTTGAAAACTGACACATTTTCATAAGACCTCAGGCACAGACTACTGAGGATGGGGGAAGCGTATGAGGCAGGGAAGGAAAAGAAAAATAAGACATTGTTGTGTGGAGATGGTGCAGTTAAGTGATGCTTGATGACAGCCTGTAAAACTCATCAATAAGTAAGTGTTGTAAAATAATTTATAACCAGTAATGGATAGTGTGTAATGAATGGACCATTAATAATTGATTGTCTCAAAACAAACTGCTTGTGTTGGCTAAGCTTGTAATGTTTTCGAGTGAAGCAGAAGCACTGTGCTTTCCACCTTATTTTTCTACCAAATAAACACCACAAGTGATGGGAAATGCCGACGACGCCCCTGCCAGGTATCGACACTGTGAGAGTAGCGGTACGGGTGCGGCCGTTCAGTCAGGTCAGTGATGGTGAAAGCTCCACCACCTTGTTGGAACTTTGACCAGGACTTGCATTTTCTTCATTTTCCAATGATAGTTACCAAACGTGTATTCAAGCTGCTTGTCACTGATGGAATTATTGAACTTATTTAAATGAACTTGTTAAACGAGTAACTTAAAGATCTCTGCATAATTAGTAAACACGTAACCTCATTCCTTTGCACAAGTAGCTCAATAAAAACATTGATGAGAGAAGCGTACTGTCAAGTTAATAATTTCTTAAACCAGTGCGGGTTGATGAATGGAGATACGTACTATTTTTAAGAAGTGTACTTGCACTCCCAACTACTCATTCAACTGTGTTGCTACAACACCATAGGATAAAATAGAGATTACGCTTGTTCTGGAACCTTGTAGTAATCTCTGATTATCCGTGCATTAGTTAAAATTTTAAGATAGTTCTGAACAATTGACCCAGTCAGCAAACTTCCGACTGCTATGCATCAAACACTGTGCTGCAGATAGGTTACAAAGCAGCTATCAGTCTTATCATGTAAGTAAGTGGTGGCAGCACGTACCACAGTGGTAAGGCAAGTAGTCTGGGCCCCCAGAGATGGATCAGTTCTAGTCAATTCTACCTAGCTAGGTCGTGAAGACTCTGCAGAGGGAGGCATTTCAGATGACCCAAGGGGCAAGTAAGGTTTGGACAAAAATATGCTAGATAGAACAATGTCCAAGGGCATACTGGTCAGTGACCAGTGTTGAGTGGCATACGATGAACGTAATGGGGACCACGTATCAGGTCTGGTTTCCCACTTGGAGATTGTTCAACCTGATGCTTTTTCTCCATCGGTTTTTAAGATTATGTTGCATGTTTTCAGTTGGTGTCAGTGATTTCCTGTGCCCTGGCATTTATCTGCATGGCAGGAAATGCTTCAGCAGCCCAGCAGGTATAGTACTGGATAGCTTTATGCGCATAACCAGACAACCTCAAGTGTCGCAGCTCATCAGGGCTTAGGCTCCTGAACAAACCAGGAGCCCAAGAACTGTGAGGAGTTTAATGTTTCAACCAAGAAAAAGGAAATAAAACAATTTTGTAATCAAACATGTCAATACGCTGAAAGTACTTGTTCCAGGGGTATTTTTCACTGGCCTTTACTACTGTGGCAGCAACTATAAGTTTTACAGTATGGGGGGAGCAAGTAGGCACTCAGTTAATTACATGGCTTTTAGGTCCCCTCATCAAAAAGATTGCATTTGATTGTATTCCACCCACACCGTTGGCTTGCCTGTAGCTAGGAGGAGAGCAGACCTGAGGGTGAACAGTTAGGGATCACCCCTGGACAACTGGAGCACCTCCAGGTGGCCTGGACTCTTAATCTCTGACTTCCTAGCTTTATCCTCATTGTGAGGTCGGAGCACCAACTTGGTGAGACTCTGATAAGAGGAAGCACTTTCTCAGGAGCCTTTGAAGCACAATCTGAGGTCAGATGAACTTGGGTTTCTCACTCACCCACTGTGTGACCCTGAAGAAGGTGCTAAACTCTCTGAGCCTTGGTTTCCTTACGTGCAAAGTGGAGATGTTGAACTCCGCAGGCTTACCGGTTCTAAAACCTAGGTGAAATAACGTGCAAATCAACACACTGCCTTGATGAATAAGGAGTCTTGATGGTAGCCACTATAATTTTTCCTTGAGAGAGAGAGAGACCATATGTGGGGGGAGAAGGGGCTGGTGGCAAAGAGAATCACACAGACTACAGTGAGTGCAGAGCTTGATCTCACAACAGCAAGATCACGACCTGAGCCAAAACCAAGAGTCGGGTGCCCAACCGAGCCACCCAGGTGCCCCTGCTATAATTTTTTGTGAATGGTTTTATTGAGATAGTTCACATACTATATAGTTCCCTCGCTTAAAGTATACCATCCAATACTTTTTAGTAGATTCACAGATTCGTGCCATTTTCACCAATTTCAGAACTAAAATTTTCATCACCTCAAGAATCTGCCAGTTAGCTTGACCATCCTTATCCCTTTAGTTCTAAGCAACTGGTACTCTAACCTTAGTCTGTACATATTTGCCTGTTCTGTACAGGTCGGGTGAATGGGGTTCGTCTTGTGACTTAGCATAATGGTTTCAAGGTCTGTCCATGTTGTAACATGGATCAAAATTTCATTTCTTTGTGGACTGGATCATACCCCATTGTGTGGACATGCACATTTTGTTTAATCCATTCTTCAGTGGATGTTTGAGTTGTGTTGGCTTTCTCCACAGCCTTATTTTGGTTTCTGCAGGAAATAATGCTGCTATAAACATTCACGTGTAAGTTTTTGTGTGGATGCATGTTTTTATTTCTTTTGGTTTTATACCCAGGCATGGAATTGCTGAGTCACGGAGTAGTAATTTCAGGAACTGACAGATTTTCCAAAGCCAGCTGTACCAGGGGTATACCCCACCAACCCGTGTATGAGGATTCCACTTTCTTCAGTCCAACCCAGTTACCAGTCTGTATTATAGCCATTCTGGGTGTGAAGTGATGTCCTGTGGTTTTGAATTGCAGTTCCCTGATGATGAAGAATGTCAAATATCTTCATATTATTGTCCATTAGTGTATCCTCTTTGAATGTCTATCTAGATCTCTTACTCATTTTTAAGTGGGTTATCTTTTTACATTGAGCTCTTCTGGATAGATTCAATTCCTTATTAGATAACATGCAAATTTTCTCATTCTGTGGGTATTTTCTTGATGGTGTCTTTTAAAGCATAAAGTTTTTAATTTTGATGAAGTCTTTTAAATTTTAACTCGTGCTTTGGTGTCCTTAGACTCTTTTGCCCAATCCAAGGTCACAAATATTTACTTCTATGTTTTCTTTTGTACTAATAGCTCTTACGTTTAGGTCTTTGGTCCATTTTGTGTTAATTTTTGTGTATAAAATGAAGTAAGCCTCCAAGTTCAATTTTTTTGCATGTAGCTGTCGAGTTTTCCCAGGACCACTTCTTTCCCCATTTTCATAGCCTTGTTGAAAATCAGTTGGCCGCAGAGGCCTAGGATGATTTCTAGACTTTCAATTTCATTATATTAATCTGTATGTCTGTTGTGCCAGTATTACACTACTGCCTTAGTCACTGTTTGGTTAGTACTAAGTTGAGAAATTGGGAATTGTGAATCCTGCTTTGTTCTTTTTCAAGACTGTTTTGGCTGTTCTGGGTGTCTTCCAGTTCCATTTAATTTTACAATTAACTTATCAATTTCTACACAGAATCAGGTGGGGTTCTGATAGAGATTTCACTGAATCTGTACATCAATTTGGAGAGTGTTATCATCTTAGCAATGCTAAGTCTGATCTATGAGCATAGGGTGTTTTCCCAATTTTTAAATCATCTTTAGTTTCATTCAACAATGTCTTGTAGTATTCGGAAGGTATGTTTTGTACTTCTTTTATTAACTATTCCTAAGTGTTTTGTTCCTTTTGATACTATTAAACATGGAACTTTTCCATTTCATTTTCAGATTGTTCCTTTCAAGTGTATGTAATTGATTTTCGTGTGTGGTTCTTATGTTTTACAAGCTTACTGAACTCCTTTATTAGTTCTAATAGTTTTTTTAGAGAATTCCTTAGGATTTTCTATAAATCCTGTCCTCTGCAAAGAGATAATTTTATTTCTTCCTTTCCTATGCAGATACCTTTAATTTCTTTTTTCCTGCCTATTTGCCCTAGATCCTCCAATACAATATTGAATAGAAGTGTTAAAGTAGAAATCCTTGTCTTCTACTTGATCTTAGCATATAACATTCAGTCTTGACCATTAATTATTTGGATACCGATGGTGGGTCTTTCATAGATGCTCTTTATCTGAAGAATTCCATTTCTTAATTCCTTGAGTGTTTTTTATCATGAAAGGGTGTTAGATTTTGCTAAATGCATTTTCTACATCTATTGAGATGGTACGTGATTTTTGGTTTTCATTCTATTGATCTATTTCATGAAGTCATTACCTTAAAGTTGCCAGAGATTTGCTTTAATCAAGTATAGTAAGGTGACAGACATAGAAACAACTGCCTTAAAATTCTCAAGAAAATGGAGCATGCCACACAGAGGAAGTATCAAGGTCAGGCAAATGACAGAAGGAGCATATCCCACAGCCTTATTTTGGTTTCTGCAGGAAGGAATGGGCAGGCATAATGGGGAAATTTGAGCAAGTTTAGGATTATATAGTTTGAGTAATTTCAATGGACTCTGGGCTAGAGTCCATAGAGAGGTGGTCTCTAGGCAGGTACCTGGCCCTGGGGTGATTTAGGGCATGGGAAATACTGGCTTGATGTGTGAGAGTTTGGTAAAGGAGGTGTTTGGGATATGGACTTTGGATTGGTTGGTTTACATGAAAGGCAAGTTGCTTACTATCTCTAGGAATCTATTAGCCCTGGAGGGGCAGTCTTTTTAGGCCCCAGGATGTCAATGCATTATCAAATATAGAAAATAAAAAACATGATTAATACAATAATTTTCAGATGTTAAATCAACCTTACAACCTTGGATAAATCACATTTGGCCATGACATATAATTCTTTTTACATGTTGCTGGATTTGGTTTGCTAATAATTTATTGAGGATTCTTGCATTGATACTCATGAGGGAAATTGATCTGTATTTCCATTTTCTTGTAATGTCTTTGCCTGGATTTGGTATAGAGGTAACATTGCCTTCATAAAAGTAGGTTTGGGAAGTATTCCCTCTTCTATTTTTTGGAAGAGTTTATGAAGAATTGATATTCTAAAGTTTTGGTAGGAATTCAAACCAGCATTCAAACCATCTAGGCTTTTTTTCTTTTTCTTTCTACTTCAATCTCTTGTTATAGGTGTATTCAGATTGTCTGTTTCTGGAGTCAGTTTCAGGAGTTCTGTGTTTAAGAATTTGCCCATTTAAATTATCTAACTTGTTGGTACCCAGTGGTTCATAGTATCCATTATAATCCTTTATTTCTTTAATCATGGTTTCCTTCAGTTCCTTATGTTTATAATGCTTCCTATAAGGACACTGCTGAGAAGTCTGGCATCTGGTCACTCACTGGTCACTGTCATTTTCCCAGTGAATAGGGAAATTCCTTTCCTGTTTCTTTGCAGCCTCCTCATTTTTCAACAGAAACTAGACACTTTAGGTAATACAGTATAGCAAATCTGGAAACTGATTCGCCCACCCCTGTGTAGTTTATTATTGTTACTTGGTTATTTGTTTAGTGACTGGTTGGATTATTGCAGTGAAGTCCATCCCCCCACCTCTGGAGGGCACAGCTTTGGGTATGCCCCGTCACCCTGAGTAACACTGGTTTGGATAGGGCTCATTCCTCTTTTGACCACGCCAAGCTGTTCAACTCTGCTGATTGATGACTGACTGCTCTGTTTTCAACAATGTCCTAGAGGCATAAATTACTCTTAACTAATGTGATCATATTCCGGTTCCTTTAAAAGGAACCGTCTCAGTGATTGATATTTTTTTTTCTCCAGGTGGGTTTGTCCCTGCTGTGTTATTTCCCAGCACCTGCTCCCCCTCCTCTGCCCCACAACCTCTGCAAACTAGAGAGACTGTAATTTAATCTAACAACAACCCTCCTCCCAGTTGCCTTTCATCACAATTTCTGTTCTTGAGTGTGCCCTTAGGATCAAGCTTCTCTGAAAGAGCAAATGATATCAGTTTCCTGGAGAAGACATTAGTTGCTATCCCCCCCAGACAGGTTGTCTAAACCTGATCTCTGGATTTGGGAGTGGAGACAATGGCAAGCTGCTCCCTGTTTTAGAAGCCCAGCACTTGAATGTGAAACAGCAGTTGGAGATCCTCCCAGCTTACCTGTCCTGGCGTGGACTCCCCAGCTCGGAGGTGGGGGCAAGGACAGCCAGCACCCTAGTATTCTCAGCATGATGTGTCCAAAGTAGAGCCTCCATTGCATGCATGGGCATTGGTTAGAAGAAGGAATGCTACCTCTCACCAAGTCTCTCCCAGGACTTAGCCTTGGCAACAAGTAGATGAGAGTGGGATGTGAAATCTGATATCCTGCCCCTGCCAAGAAAAAAAAAACCCTCCAGCTGGAATATCTGGGGATATTCCTTGTGGCATTGGCTCCAGGAGTCTGGGGTAGAGTCTCCACCTAGCTGAGCTGTCAGGGGAGACAAAGGGAATGGTCTTGCTTCAAATACCAGATGCAACTTTCTTAATAATTGTGGTATGTTTCCTTGAATAGATATTTTGTCATCGGTTGTCTGCCCTGAGGACCATTTCCAGTGTCTTGAAATGGCTGCTTTTCCATATCTTTTTTTCATGAATAATTGTCACCAGTTTCACTGGGGATAAAAAGGGGAAGCTCTTGGTTGCTATAGTTATTATTATTAGCATAGCTGCGTGTTAGGCTATTTTCAGAAAATTATTATCACTAGAGACAAGCCTTTCAGAAATTCTGAGGAAGTTTAAGAGCTGCTGCTTATCATAATAGCTGCTAAGAATAACAGAGAATAAAATGAATAAATGGTGAGTGCCTGGCTCAATTTCTTATGTATAAAGACTTGCAAAAACAATTCGAATGACAAAACTACAATGACTGACTGTGAATTTATAATTTGACTATAGAGAGAGAAGAATTCTGGGAGCAAATGTGTGATTTCCATGCATTCCAGGACTACCACCACCATACAAGACCCTAAGAATCCAGAACACAGGAAGACATTTACTTTTGACCTGGCATATTGGTCTCACGATGGATTTCAGAAGGATAAAGATGGCGTGTTTATTTCAGCTGATCCTAGCAGTCAATTTGCAAGCCAGGTAAATTGCTTTAAAGCACAACTTCAAAGGAAGGTGGTTGGGTTTTTTTGTTTTTTAATGAAATGTAACAGTAGAACAGTGTAATTTTTTTAATGCAAGCATGCTATGATATATAGTTCCATTTGAGAGTTTGATTTTAAATTTATTCCTTTTTCATGTTAAACATGAGGTCCAAAAGGACAGCTATTGTGTAAATAATTTTTAGAAACTCAAATCAATTGATTTCCCAATGTATTGACATAGTTTGAAAAAGAAGCGTCAGTTTAGTCAATTATATTTTGCCTGTTTGAAATAAGCAAAATTTGTGATGTGCTCAGCATTTGAGAAGTCTTGTTTTATTAAGTATTTATCATGTGCCATGTATTATTCCATCTTAAAGTTGCCCACAAATTGGTACAGAGTGACAGGCAAATAAGTTCATTCAGAAATGTTACATGTTCTGGGATAAGAATATGGGATACAATGGGGTACAAATGGAGAGGAGGTCATTTCAATCTGGACAAAGCTCACTGAGTTTCTTGGATCTGGGTGTGTGTATAGTTTTGATCAAATTTGAAAAAATTTCAACTATCATTTTTTTCAAACATCTTCCCTCACCACCAATCAATTGTGGGGAAATAATAATGTTTTATAGTGGATAGCTTTTGCATGTATTTTGTTAGATTTATTCTTAAAGTATTTCATTTTTTGGGGGGGTGGGCAAACAGATAACAAACTCCACACACTGAGTACAGAGCCCAATGTGAGGCTCTTTCCCACAACCCTGAGATCATGACTCAAGCCAAAATCAAGAGTCAGAGACTCAACTGACCGAGCCACCCAGGTGCCCTGATAGCCAAAATTATTTTGAAAGACCCTGAAACCTGAAGAACTTAAAACCCACTAGAGAGCTTCAGTAGTCAAGACAGAGTGGTATTGGCTAAAAGACAGAAATATAGATCAATGGAATAGAATAAAGTATTCAGAAATAGATCCTCATATATTGTCATTCTTTTTGTGATGGTGCTGTAATGGGTTGAATAGTGTTTCCCCAAAATCTGTATCTACTCAATACCTTAGAATGTAACCTTAAGTGGAAATAAGATATTGGCAGAAGTGATTAGGTAAGAATTAGGCCATACTAGATTAGAGTGGGCTCAAAATCTAATTTTGGGGGGCAGCCCGGGTGGCTCAGCAGTTTAGCACCTGCCTTCAACCCAGGGCCTGATCCTGGAGACCCAGGATCAAGTCCCACATTGGGATCCCTGCATGGAGCCTGCTTCTCCCTCTGCCTCTCCCTGTGTCTCTCATGAATAAATAAATAAAATCTTTTTTAAAAAATCTAATTTTTGTAAGATGAGGGAAATCTGGACATACACACAGAGAGAATGCCATGTGATTATGAAGGTAGAGATTGGAATTATATGGTAATGAGCCAAGGAATGCCAAGGAATGCTGGGAGTCACCAGAAGCTGGGAATAGTTAAGGAAGGATTCTTCCCTAGATCCTTCAGACAGCATGGCCTTGCCAGCACCTTGATTTCGGACTTTCAGGCTTCGGAATCAAGAAAATAATTTTCTTTTGTTTTTAGTCACCCATTTTGTGGCAATTTGCTATGGCAACCCTAGCAAACTAATAGAGGTGACATTGTTCTTCAAAATTAAAGCCTTTCAACAAATGATATTAGACATCCATGTGGAAAAGTATGACCTTTCATCTTTTCCTCATACCATATAAAAATGGACTCAGAATGAAACATAGACCTAATAGAGCTAAAATTATAAAACCTCTAAAAGAAAGGAGAAAATTTCTGTGGTATCAGATTTGAAAGATATCTTAGGTAGGACACAAACCTTAAAAAAATATTTATGTTTTAAGTTCAATTGTAATAAAAGAAAATAATAAATTAGACTGGTGAAAAAACAAACTTTTGCTCTTTACAGCATCCCAACAATAGCATGAAAAGGCTAGCCACAAAGAAAGAAAATATTTATAAAACAGATAAATTACCAAAATATTTAATGAATTCTTACAACTTAATATTAAAAAAGAAAAACAAGTCAGGGGCACCTGGGTGGCTCAGTGGTTGAGTGTCTGTCTTAGGCTCAGGGTGTGATCCTGGGGTCCTAGATGGAGTCCCACATTGGGCTCCCCCCACAGGGAGCCTGCTTCTCCCTCTGTGTTTCTGCCTCTATCTCTCTATGTCTCTCACTAATAAATACTTTAAAAAAAAAAAAAAAGAAAAGTGAATTTTTTTAAGGGAAAAGATTTGATCAGAGACTTCATTAAAGTATATGTGAGGGATCCCTGGGTGGCGCAGCGGTTTGGCGCCTGCCTTTGGCCCAGGGCGCGATCCTGGAGACCCGGGATCGAATCCCACGTCAGGCTCCCGGTGCATGGAGCTTGCTTCTCCCTCTGCCTGTGTCTCTGCCTCTCTCTCTCTCTCTCTGTGTGACTGTCATAAATAAATAAAAAAAATATTAAAAATAAAAAAAACACACATAAAGTATATGTGAAAAAACAATGAAAAAGTATCAGACTTTTTCAGTTAGGGAAATGCAAGTTAACACCAAAATGAAATACTACTACACGTCAATAAGAATGACAAAAATTAAAAATTGACAATATGAAGTATTACTATACACGTGGACCAATTGGAACTCTAATATAGTACTTAGGACATTGTAAAAATGTTGAGTTATCTTGGAAAATAAGCATGTTCTTCAAAAGTTATGCATACACTTAACCATATAATCCAGCAATTCTGAGAGAAACAAACATATGCCCTAACAAACAACCATCTGCAAGTGTCTTTCGCAACTTTATATATAATAGTCCCAAACTAGAAACTCACACTGAGAAAGAGGGGCAGAGGCACATTGGGGAAACAAGCCTCGGGTACAGAAACCCTCAGATAAGAAGGATATCACAGGTACAGAAGTTCTCCCCAATGATTGAAAGGATGGAGTTCCACAGTGGGCATCCCTAGCCCTGGAGACCTGAATGGCAAGAATGAGCCCCCATAACACCTGGCTTTGAAAATCAGCAGGCCTTAACTCTGGGAGAGCCTGAGGGTTATAAGAAACTGAGGCTCCCCTCTTAAAGATCCAGCACACCATAGAACACAATTTGAGACCCTGCACAGAAGCAGTAGTTTGAAAAGCACTATATGTGAAGGTTTATTGACTAGTTTTAGATGATGTGTTAGAGGGTCAGGGATCTGTAGGAATGTTATCCAACAGCCATCCCTAGACCACCTGGTTCTGCCAACCACGGGAGATTGTGCTACTGGGCCCTGCAGGACATCCTATACATAAAGCCACTATTTTCAAGACCAGGTGACATAACTGACTACGTAATAAACAAAAAGGAACACAAAGGGTAAGACAAATGGGGACATACATATATATGTTTCAAATGAAAGAATGAGATAAAACCTCAGGAAAAAACTGAAATACACCTGATAAAGAGCTCAACGTATTGTTCCTCAGATGCTCACCAAACTCAGGAGAATGGATGAACACAGGGAGAATGTCAAAAAAGAGAAAATATCTTTTAAAACCAATTATAGCTGAAGAGAAGAATACAATAGCAAATGAAAAAGATACTGGGAGGGATCAACAGCAGATCAGAGGATGCAGAAGATCCTTTCCACCACCCAGTTGAACAGCAATTATGAAAAAGAAAAAGAATTTTAAATATGAGCATAGGTTGTGAGACCTCTGGGACAACATTCAGCATACTAACATTTGCATTATTGGGATCCCAGAAAAAGAAGAGAGGGAGGAAGGGGCAAAAAAGTTATTTGAAGAAATAATAGCTAAAAACTTCCCTAACCCCTGGGAAGAAAACAGACATCCAGGTCTAGGAAGCATAGAGAGTCCCAAACAAGATGAACCCAAGGAGGCTCATACCAAGGCATTTAATAATTAAAATATAAAAAATTAATGATAATCTAAAGAAGAGCAAGAAGAAAGCAAAATGTTTTATACAAAGGAAACCCCAAAATGCTATCAGTTTATTTTTCAGCAGAAACTGCAAGCCAGAAGTGAGTGGCATGATGATGCCAGAAAGGAAAAACCCTACAACCAAGAATTTTATACCTGGCAAGATTATTATTTAGAACTGGAGAGAGAGTTTTCCAGACAAAAATTAAAAATGAAAAAGTTGATCAGCACTTAACCAGCCTTATAAGAAATGTTAAAAGGATTCTTTAAGTGGAAAAGAAAACACCATAAATAGAAGACATTAATAAAGGGAAAATTTTCACTGGCAAAGGCAAATATATAATAAATGTAGTAGATCAATTACTTATAATAAAACCAGTATAAAAGTTAAAAAATAAAAATAGGGCACCTGGTGGCTCAGTTGGTTAAGCACCTGCTTTCAGCTCAGGTCACAATTCCAGGGTCTTGGGATCAAGTCCTGTGTTGAGCTCCCTGCTCTGTGGAGGGGTCTGCTGCTACCTCTCCCTCTACCCCTCCCCCTGATTGTACTCTCTCTCTCTCTCTCTCTCAGATAAATAAATAAATAATCAATCTTTAAAAAGGTAAAAAAAAAAGTAGTAAAGTAATTTATATTTTAAGAAATGAGTTAAGGGAAACACAAAACTTAAAAAATGTGAAATATGGGGATGCCTGGGTGGCTCAGTGGTTGAGCGTCTACCTTTGGCTCAGGGCGTAAGTCCCCAAGTCCCATGATCAAATCCCACAACGGGCTTCCTGCATGGAGCCTACTTCTCCCTCTGCCTATGTCTCTGCCATTCTCTCTCTCTCTCTCTCTCTCTCTCTCTCTGTCTCTCTCTCTGTGTCTTTCATGAATAAATAAATAAAACTTTTTAAAAATATGAAATAGGATGTCATGTACATAAAACATGGAGAGGGAGTAAAATTGAGAGCTTTCAGAATGTGCTTAAACATAAGCAATCATCTCTTTAATATAGACTGCTATATACATCAAATATTACATGTCATTCTCATGTAACCACAAACCCAAATCCTATGATAGATACACAAAAAATAAAGAGAAAGGAATCCAAGCACAATGCTAAAGGAAGTTATCAAATCACAAGAAAAGAAGAACAAGAAAGGAACAGAGAATTAGAAAACAATGTCTGAATAACAAGAAGTACATACCAATCAATAATTAGTTTAAATGTAAATGGACTAAATACTCCAATCAAAAGACACATGGTGTAACTAGATGGGTGAAAAAAACAAGACCCATGTATATGCTGCCTACAAGGGACTCCACTGTAGATCCAAAGACACCTATAGATGGAAAGCACAAAGATGGAAAAAATATTCTAAGTGAATGGAAGTGGGGGGGAAATAAAGCTAGAGTAACAGTAGTTCTATCAAACAAAATAGACTTTATTTTTTCTTAAGATTTATTTATTTGAGAGAGAGAGAGAACATGCAAGCAGGGAAGGAGCAGAGGGAGAGAGAAAATCCTCAAGCAGACTCCCCACTGAGCACAGAGCCCTACTTGGTGTTCCATCCCAGCACTCTGAGATTATGACCTGAGCTGAAATCAAGAGTCAGATGCTCAACTGACTGAGCCACCCAGGCACCCCAGACAAAATAAACTTTAAAACAAATACTGTAAGAAGAGACAAAGAAGGCACTATATAATGATAAAGCAAACAGTCCAACAAGAGGATATAACAATTGTAAATCTCTATGCACCCAATATAGGAGCATCTAACTATATAAAGCCAATATTAAGAGACATAAAGGGAGAAACTGAAAGTAATGCAATTATAGAAGGGGACGTTAACACCCCAATTATGTCAGTAGACAGATCATTCAGACAGAAAATCAACAAGGAAAGTGTGGCTTTGAATGACACATAACAAGAGGGACTTAACAGCTATATTCAGAACATTTCATCCTAAAGAAGCAGAATACGCATTCTTCTCAAGCATACATGGGACCTTCTCCAGGATAGATTTCATGTTAGCCCACAAAACAAACCTCAAGAAACTTAAGAAATTTGAAATCATATCAAGCATCTTTTCTGACCACAATGGTATGAAACCAGAAATCAATTACAAGAATAAAACTGGAAAAAACATAAACAGGTGGATGCTAAACAACATGTTACTAAACAGCCAATGGACTAACATCAGAGAGGAAATAAAAAAATACATGGAGACAAATGAAAATGGAAACACAAAGGCTCAAAATCTTTGGGATGCGGCAAAAGCAGTTCTAAGAGGGAATATTATAGTGACACAGGCCTAAGTCAAGGAACAAGAAAAATATTAAATAAACAACCTAACCTTACTTCTAAAGGAACTAGAAAAAGAACAAAAGCCAAATTTAGTAGAAGGAAGGAAATAATAAAGATCAGAGGCAAAATAAATGAAATAAAGACTTAAAAAATAAGTCTGCAACTAAGAGCTGGTTCTTTGAAAAGATAGACAAATTAATAGATCTTTAGCCAGACTCATCAGGAGGGAGAGAGCTCAAATATGTAAAATCAGAAAGACGGAAGTTACAACAGACATCAGAGAAATACAAAGAATTACAGGAGACTAGTACGAGAAATTGCAAGCCAACAAATTGGACAACCTATAAGAAATGAATATATCTGTAGAAACACAACCTTCCAGACTGAATCAGAAAGAAAAAATCGGAACAGACTGACCACTGGTAACAAAAGTGAATTGGTAATTAAAGAACTCCCAACAAGGAAAAGTACACAACCAAATGGCTTCCCAGGTGAATTCTACCAAATATTTAAAGAAGTGTTAATATCCATTCTTCTCAAATTATAAATACACAAAGATCAAAAGCACAGAGTATAGAGCCGGAAATAAACCCACGCTTAAATGGTCAGTTCATCTATGACAAAGGAGGCAAGACTATACAATAGGGGAAAACACAATCTCTTCAGTAAATGGCACTGAGAAACTGATAATTACATGAAAAAGAATGAAAGTGAACCATTTTCTTACACTATACAGAAAAATTAAGTTGAAATGGGTTACAGACCTAAAAGTGATAACTGAATCTATAGAAATCCTAAAAGAAAACATAGGCAGTAAACTCTGAGATAATGGTCTTAGCAATATTTTTATGGATTTGTGGCCTCAGACAAGGGAAACCAAGGCAAAAACAATTAGAACTACATCAAACTAAAAAGCTTTTGCATAGCAAAGGAAATAATCAAGAACATAGAAAGGCAACCTGCCTAGATCAGTGGAACAGAATAGGGAGCCCAGAAATAAACCTATGTGTATATGGTCAATAATCTATGACAAAGGAGCCACAAATAGGCAATGGGGAAAGGATCATGTTTTCAGTAAATGGTGTTGGGGAAACTGATCAACCACATGAAATGTGACAAATGAAACTGGACCCCAACCTCAACCACTCACAAAAATTAACGTGAAATGTATTAAAAACCTGAACATAATGGCTGAAACCATAGAAGTTCTAGAAACAAACAAAGGTGGTAAGCTTCCACATATCGGTCTCAATAATGATGTTTTGGATTTGACACCAAAACCAAAAGTAAATAAGTAGGACTATATAAAAACAAAAAACTTCTGCACATAAAGGAAATCATCAACAAAATGAAATGGAAACATATGAAATAGAGAATGTTTGCACATCATGTATCTCGTAAGGGGTTAATATCTAAAATAGATGAAGAACTCATACAAGTCAATAGCAAACAAACAAACAAAAGCAAAAAATCAAAAACCAAACCCAAGTGCAGCCTGGATGGCTCAGCGGTTTAGCCCTACCTTCAGCCCAAGGCGTGATCCTGGGGTCCTGGGATTGAGTCCCACATCAGACTCCCTGCTTGGAGCCTACTTCTCCCTCTGCCTTTGTCTCTGCCTCTCTCTCTCTCTCTGTCATGAATAAATAAATAAAATCTTAAAAAAAAAACCCAAAGCACACACACACACAAAAATCCAATGAGCCAATGGGCAGAGGAACTGAATAGGCAGTTTTTCCAAAGATATGCAAATAGCCAACAGGTATATGTAAAGGCACTCAACATCAGTCATCACCAGTGAAATGCAAACCAAAACCACAATGAGACATCCCCTCACACAAGTTAGAATGACTTTTATCAAAAAGACTAATTCTGGTGATCATTTCACAATATACAAATATCAAATCATTATGTTTTTCACCTGAACCTAATATAATATTATATGCCAATTACATTTCAATTTTTAAAAAAGATTTATCTATTTTAGAGAGACAGCTTGAGCATGCATGCATGAGTGGGGGGAGGGGCAGAGGGAGAGAATCTCAAGCAGACTCCCCACTGAGCATGGAGGTCCATGACCCGTGAGCTCATGACCTGAGCTGAAACCAAGAGCCAAAACTTTAACCAACTGAGCCATCCAGATGCCCCACATCCCAATTATTTAAAAGATAGTTTTAACACACAGCAAGAGGGAATTTTTCTGGGATTAGTATGGTCCCAATGTTTTCAGAAACTACTGGTCAAACTACATTTTTGGCCTAAAGCTCCCCTAACCCTTGTAAGTGTAATAATTTTTATTCCTTTCTTATGAGAAATGAACTGTATGAGAATATTGTTTACTGTCTGAAATCATACTATGTTAGTATGTGCATCTTTCCCAGGAGTAAAAATTATATAAATTATACAAATGTATCTATTACCAGGGCCGCTGGGTGACTTGATCAGTTAAGTGTCTGCCTTCAGCTCAGGTCATGATCTCAGGGTCCTGAGATTGAGCCCCATGACCCTGCTTCTCATTCTCCCTCTGCTGCTCCTCCTGCTTGTGCTCTCTCTCTCTTTCAAATAAGTAAATAAAATCTTTTTTAAAATGTTCACATTGCAACGGAGGGATCGTGTAAAGCTTACTTACTATTTTATTGGTATTAGGGATCAGAGAAGAATGTACTCAGATAAGAGAATATTGCTGGCTGTGGCCATGGCCCAGATTCTAAAACAGCCAGATGTGGATCCCTTCTTTCAAGCAGTTGTGGGCACAGGCATCTGTGTCTCCTACTTAAAAAGGCAGAGGTGGAGGTGAACATGTATGTGTGCCTGTTGTAGAAATGCTCCAGAACCATTGGGTCTTGTGGCTGGAAAAAAAACAAAACAAAACAGTTTACCAGCAGAGGACTACAACTACTGTGGGCATTTTGTGATGTTATTGCTTGGAGTCAAGAACAATGAGAAAGTAGAAGACGCTTTGACTGGTCTCTATCCCCTGGCACCTTGGAATTTTTGTCTAATTGCTGAATTTTAAGACCTAGCCAGGCTAGGTTTGAGCAAGGCTGCAAGGTATCCAGATTTGCTATTGGATACCAGCTACTTAAAGATCCATGCTGATCGTGGTGATTTGGTTTTCCAAATTGCCAAATCCCTTTTTGGTCTCCAACTTTATTCCATTGGTTTTAAGACAGCATCAGAGTTTTATATCAAATAGGTTGTATTGTATTAATTAAGCAATTCATCAAAACCAGAATATTTATTTGTGAAAACCCTGTGCTGAAGGTGGTGCCTGTGATCTTCTTTCCAGAAAGATATTTTCCACGATCTCGGTAGGGGAATTCTGGACAGCGCTTGGCAAGGTTATAATGCCACCCTCTTAGCCTATGGCCAGACTGGCTCTGGAAAAAGCTATTCCATGGTTGGGTTTGGTGCAAACAAGGGTATCATTCCAAATGTGTGTGAAGAGCTCTTTCAAGCAATTGAGAAGCAGGAGGGAAATCAAGAATACCAGGTATGTGATATCCTAAAATCCCTTCTTTAAGGAATTTCTTGTTTGGAAATTTCCAGCTCCAAATTATCAGCATCTCTCTTTCAGGATAATGTTAATTTTCCACACCAAAATCTCGGGATTGCAAAATCAAGTTGTAGCTAACTAGAATGTGAATATTTTTGTTCTATGGAGGCAAACCCAAGGAAATATTTTTAAAAGGTACTCTGAGTACCCTAGAAGCAGATGACTTAAAAGTTAATACAAGGGATTGTTGTTGAGGCTGATCCAACAAGACCCTCATTGATCCCCCCTCTTCTACCAAGGCTAAGGATGTGTCCTCATTTTTCTTTCTTTCTTTCTTTCTTTCTTTCTTTCTTTCTTTCTTTCTTTCTTTCTTTCTTTCTTTTTCTTTCTTTCTTTCCTTTTCTTTCTTTAAAAATTTTTTCAATAATAAATTTATTTTTTATTGGTGTTCAATTTGCCAACATACAGAATAACACCCAGTGCTCATCCTGTCAAGTGCCCCCCTCAGTGCTCATCACCCATTCACCCTCACCCCCGCCCTCCTCCCCTTCCACCACCCCTAGTTCGTTTCCCAGAGTTAGGAATCTCTCATCTTTCTTTCTTTCTTTCTTTCTTTCTTTCTTTCTTTCTTTCTTTCTTTCTTTCTTTCTTTCTTTTTCTTTCTTTTCTTTCTTTCTTTCTTTTTTTTCTTTCTTTTCTTTCTTTCTCTCTCTCTTTCTCTTTCTTTCTTCTCTCTCTCTCTCTCTCTCTCTCTCTCTCTCTCTCGTAGGCTCCATGCCCATGGAGCCCAGTGCAGGGCTCAAATCTGAGATCAAGACCTGAGCTGAGATCAAGAGTTGGATGCTTAACCTACTGAGTCACCCAGGTGCCCCATGACATCCTGTTTTTTCATGAATAGCATTCTATCTCTCTCTGAAGCTATGAACAGAGGACTTAAAAGAACATTTTCTTCTACCCCATACATTGTCTGCTTTTTTGGAGTTCCTTTTTTCTACTGTTTGTTTAATTTCTCATATTGGTGGCTTTCTTGTCTGCTAATCCTAGGCCATTTGTTTAAAACATGTAACACTCAAGCTTATTGGAAGCTCTTGGGACATGAGATGTGACTGGCAAAACCCACCACAGGGCGATGAATTGCATAAGCCCACCTTCTCATGGGTGGGGGTGGCAAATATCAGTATCTTAGGACCTTTCCCTATGCTACATCCATTCAGATTCCTCCAGTCTATGCTTATGGGATATCAGCTTGTCCAGAAATATTCCAAAAACACAGTAGGGTAAAGACCAGTCTTTTTTTTTTTCTACATATGTTCATATTAGGGGTGAGCGATAAAGACTAATCTTTTTCTGTTGCCAATTGAGACCAAAATACACAGAGTTGCGTATGTTTTTAATTTACTTTAGGAACTTCCATCATATCATTAAAATTATGTGAGAATCATTTATTGCATGTGAAATAGAGCATCACCATATTTAACATTAACTTCTCCCTCTGTTGGAAATTTATGTTGCTCCTATATTACTTTTCTCCCCAGAGATGAGGTTCCAGAGAATATTTACTTTATGTTCTTTTCTACACAGGTTACATTCAGTATGCTGGAAATTTACAATGAACAGGTAACCGATTCTTTTTTTTTTTTTTAATTTTATGTATTTATTCATGAGAGACACAGAGAGAGTAGAGACACAGGCAGAGGGAGAAGCAGGCAGGCTCCCTATGGGGAGCCTGATGTGGAACTCGTTCCCAGGACCCCTGGGATCATGACCTGAGCCAAAGGCAGATGCTCAACCGCTGAGCCACCCAGGTGCCCCCCTGTAACAGTGATTCTAACCCTCTGACACATACATCTAAGGGACTCTGCAGCTTATTAACCACCAGGGCTACCCCCGACCCACCTATAGATAGAGTCAAAACTCTGTAGCCTGGCATTGACTACAGCCCTAATCTGTCTCTCCGGCTCCCTTCCTTGTTTCTTTATTTTTATTTATTTTATTTTATTTTATTTTATTTTATTTATTTATTTATTTTCCTTGTCCCTTTATCTCCATACTATCCTTCAGCCCCAGAAACTCCTTCCTTTCCAGAACATGTCATTCTTTCCCACATCTACCCTTCTCTGCCCTTGCAAGGGCAGCTCCAGGGTCAGCTACCCTATCCATCTTGAGGCAGTTGACCTTGGTCTGCCAGTAGAGTAGAGGAGGTGGCCAACTTTATTTTTAAAGGGCCAGATGGTTTCTTTCTTTTTTAAAGATTTTATTTTATTTATTCATTCATGAGAGATACAGAGAGAGAGGCAGAGACATAGGCAGAGAGAGAAGCAGGCTCTCCGTGGGGAGCCTGATGTGGGACTTGATCCTACAACCCCGGGATCACAACCTGAGCAGAAGACAGATGCTTAACCACTGAGCCACCCAGGCATCCCATGGCCAGATGGTTTCTGCTGCAACTATTCACTTCTGCCCTCATGGCACAAATGATGCATGAGTGATGGATGTGGTGGTGCACCAGTGAAACTCTACTAGGACACTGAAACTTCAATTTCACATCATTTTTGACATGGGACCAGGGGGTTAGGGACAGTGTAGGTATCTAAGGAATTGGTGCCTGTTAGAAATAAGGCCTTCAGGACCTTGGAGGGCTGGCTGGCTATTGTCAAGGTTGCTTTTGGTCTCTAATGAAACATCACCAGTAAGGTGGCCATGGTTCCCTGGGGATTGCCACACTCTGCATGCCTCAGGGTTTATCAGTGGGTTTCAAGTTGTCAGGAAATTTAATTTCAGCTGCATTTCTCTTCCCTTATTCTTCTTATCCATTTTCCCATGTCACAAAATATTCTTCTTTTTGATTTTTTGCAGTCATTTAAAAATGTGGAGAATGTTCTTATGTCAAGGATCATACAAAAACAGGGGGCTGCCTGAACTGAGCACTCATGCCACAATTTGCCTGTCCTTGTGAACACATTTCTATAGGAAATACCCTCTCAATACTCAACACACTTGTAGGTTTAGAATAGGTGCTCCCGAATATTCACTGAGTGTATGAATTAACAAAGGTATCTAAAACCGTGAATTTCTTATAAGAGACATATCCTGAAAGTTTTTGTGTAAACCCAAACACTATCCAAACCCTTGCACTTAATCATTCCTCTTTTTTAAAAAAGATTTTATTTATTTATTTATTCATGAGAGACACACAGAGAGAGGCAGAGATATAGGCAGAGGGAGAAGCAGGCTCCCTACAGGGAGCCCGATGCAGGACTGGATCCCAGGACCCAAGCATCACAACCTGAGCCAAAGGCAGACGCTCAACCAGTGAGCCACCCAGGCATTCTGTGCTTAATCATTCTTAAATAAATATTATTAAAGGAATAAATCTGTCAGTGTTTTTCTCTTTATATCAAGGAAATAAAATATCCATTTTGAAAAAAATATCCATTTTGTTTCTTACGTTCTTTCATGTGTCATTTATTACCATTGTAGGTTGATAGTAAATTCAAATTTTTTAAGTTTTTATTTAAATTCCAATTAGTTACCATATAGTGTTATATTAGCTTCAGGTGTATAATATAGTGATTTAACCCTTCCCTACATCACCCAGTGCTCATTACAACAGGTGCACTCCTTAATCCCTCTTTCCTCCATCCCCCCACCCACCTCCCCTCTGGTGACCAGCAGAGTGTTCCTAGAGTTAAGAGTCTGTTTTCTTGATTTCTCTCTTTATTTTTGCTTTGCTCTTTTGTTTGTTTCTTAAGTTCAACATATGAGTGAAATCGTATGGTATTTGTCTTTCTCTGAATGGCTTATTTCGCTTGGCATAATACTTTCTAGCTCTATCCACACCATTGCAAATGGCAAGTAAATGCCATTTTATGACTGAGTAATATTCCATTGTGTATACATACTACATCCTCTTTACCCATTCATCAGTTGATGGAAACTTGCACTGCTTCCCTAATTTGGCTGTTGCAGATAATACTGCAATAAACATCAGGGTGCATGTATCCCTTTGAATTAGTGTTGTCATATTCTTTGGGTGAATATCCCATAGTGTGATTGCTGGGTCATAGGGTAGCTCTATTTTTAACTTTTGAGGAACCTCCCTACTGTTCTCCAGAGTGGCTGCACCAGTTTGCCTTCCCACCAACAGGTTCAGAGGGCTCCCCTTCCTCCACATCCTCATCAACACTTGTTATTTTTTGTGTTTTGGATGTTAGCCATTCTGACAGTTATGAGGCAGTATCTCATTGTGGTTTTGATTTGCATTTCTCTGATGATGAGTGAAGTTGAGCATCTTTCCATGTGTCTGTTGGCTATCTGCATATCTTCTTTGGAGAAATGTCTTTTCATGTCTTCTGTCCCTTTAAAAATTGGATTATTTGTTTTTGAGTTGTTGAGTTTTATAAGTTCTTTATATATTTTGGATACTAACCCTCCGATATGTCATTTGTAAATATCTTCTCCCATTCTGTAGGTTGCTTTTTAATTTTGTTTCCTTTGACATACAGAAGCTTTTTATTTTGATGAAGTCCCAGTCATTTATTTTTGCTTTTGTTTCCCTTGCCTCGGGAGACATATCTAGAAAGAAGTTGCTATGGCCTGTGTCAAAGAGGTTATTGCCTGTGTTCTCCTCTAGGATTTTGATGCCTTCCTTTATCACACTTATTTCTTTAATCCATCTTGAATTTATTTTTGAGTATCATGTAAGAAAGTGGTCCAGTTTCATTCTTCTGCATGCTGCTGTCCAATTTTCCCAACACTAATTGTTGAAGAGACTGTCTTTTTCCGACTGGATATTCTTTCCTGCTTTGTTGAAGATTAATTGACCATATAGTTGTGAGTTCCAAATGAGTTCTTATGCTAAGGTCACTGATTAAGTTTCTATTTCTTTCAAGTTGCTAAAGGTCAGAAGACAATATGGCTCCTTTATCTCATACCAATAACTTTACAAGGACAATTTAATTTCCTTTGTTACCAAGTTCTGGTGGACATCTCAGTGTGGTCCTCCTACTCATATCTGTTTATGATGATACTCTGTCTGAACTCTGTTTCTTCATCTCTAAAATAAGAACATCTGACATTCTAAGAAACTTTCCATTTCTCATATTCCTTGAGTCTCTGGTATTTTCTCAGTAAGTATTTCAACAGTCAACTGAAGTGTAGTTTATCAGGTATTTATAATGTTTTAGACATCATACCAGACTCTGAGAATGGGTTAATCCCAAGACTTAATTCCTACCATGGAGGAGTCTTGTGGGCACTACAACACCCTCTCCAGACAGTGATGTATTACATGTGTGGCATGAATGGTGAAGAGCAAGGGAGAGAAGGGAATCCATGACTACCTGGAATGTTGGGCCACATTGGTCAATGCTGGACTTAGACTGGACCTCAAGAAATATATATGAGTTTGGTGAGGCAGCAAGAGGGCTGGAGGCACACCTAGGGGCACTTTGGGCAGGATTCATTTTGACCAGTCCAAAAGTACAGGAAAGTGCATGGCATTTAAAGCAATAGTCAGTATGCTGTGTAGCCAGAGTTGTATACATGGCAGGGATGTCAGGAGATGAAGCTCAAGATAAGTTCTACCAAAAAGTAACAGACCTTTGTCCTGGAGGCAGTGGAGAATCAGTGGAGGGTTTTACAGGGAAATCAGATAATCAGATTGGGATTCTAGAAGAGTTCTCTAGCAGCAGAGTGAAGTTGGATTTGAGGGTGTACCAAATAGAGGCAGAGTTAGGGGATTCTCAGCAAAGCCCTAGTGAGTGAAGAAAGTCTTGTGACAGTCACAAATTTTGATCTCCAGGCACAACCTGGAGGGTCCTGGCACCAGGATCCAACCTTGTCTCTGGGCCCCCACACTTCTACTCTATCCCAATAAATCTACTTACCTTTTTTCTGATAAGCCATATCCAGTCCCATCTTCAGCCTTAGGTGCCCCCTCCCACACTCTCTACATTAGAGGAAAGGCTTCCTATTTATGTCAAAAGTTGTCTCTGTTTTGATGTCTCCTTATCTCTGGCACCGTCTGTCCACTGTCTTAGTTTGGCTTGACCGAGTTTCAATCTGTGATCTTGCCTTGGCTCTAGGATGTAAGGCCATAGAATACCAGAGCTGGGGGAAGTCTCAGAGATAATTGAATCCATCCCCTCCTATTATGAGCACTGGAAAAGTAAGAGATTTTCCAAAGCACTCCCAGGTTAGAGGCAGAACCAGGACTAAGAATCCAGGTTTTCAGGTTCCCAGTCTAGATATCTCTGCACCATATAACACCAACCGCCCCTCTGGGGTCTATGACTCTACAGAATCCCACAGTAGGATCTACTTGGCCTTATCAGAAGTAGCTTTTCTTGGGTGAGAGGCAACATGGGCTTTCACCCAAAGCCAAGGTCTAGGTGGGACATCTCACAAATCTCTGATAATGAGATCCAAAGAATCACCCATATTCTCTTGTTAGGTTTGACTATAGCAAATACTGTTTGGATTGAATCAGTTTCCCTTGGAAGTAGAGTTCAAAATGGTGGCATTTATGGGAGCATGATCTCATCTAGGCAGATCATGCCTTCTGCTTATATTAGGTACTTAGAATGTTACTATCTAATATTTATTTTTATTTTCATTTATCACTGTTTTCAGTAAAATAAGACTTCATTTATAATGAAGTTATAATTTGTTATAACTTGTTGAATTTGTTATAATTTGTTGAATTTGTTATAATTCAGAGAGGGGCTAGGATAATGTATTTTTATAATATCCACAAAGGAATTGGTAATCAAATAAAATGGTTAGCAAGATTCCTAGGCAAATGTTTATGTCAAGAAGAGAATAAGGGGGCAGCCCGGGTGGCTCGGCGGTTTAGTGCTGCCTTTGGCCTGGGGCGTGATCCTGGAGACCCGGGATCGAGTCCCATGTTGGGCTCCCTGCATGGAGCCTGCTTCTCCCTCTGCCTGTGTCTCTGTCTCTCTCTCTCTCCTCTCTGTGTATTCTCATGAATGAATAAATAAAGTATTTTTTTAAAAAAGAAGAGAATAAGGGTTTCAAGCACAAATGTTTTAGAAGCACCTTTTGAAAGCCAGACACCTATACATACCTATTCCAATATTTTATCATGCTGCAGAAGCAGCTCTGCAGCATCCTACATGCAACATACTAAACATTATTTGTTAGCCTAGCTCTGGTTACACTGTCCTGTCAAAAATCATTCACTGAGTGCCTCTTCTATGTCAGGAACTATGTCAGGATTCACTAGTAAAAAGCCCTGGTCCCACCCAAAGGGAGTTCACAGGCTGATTAGAGTGCTCCAGATACTAGAAAATACTAGAACTGAATTTTTTAAAATTATGCTTACATCACTAATTACAACAGGTTTCCCTCTTGTCATTCCCCTATTTCTTTTTTTAAAGATTTTATTTATTTATTTATTTATTTATTTGAGAAAAACAGAGAGAGCATGAGCAGGGAGAGGGGCAGAGGGAGAGGAAGAGGCAGACTTCCCGCTGAGCAGGGAACCCATCGTGGGGCTCCATCCCAGGACCCTGGGATCATGACCTGAGCCACCCAAGTGCCCTTCCCTCATTTATTACCTAAATTATGGGCTTGTCTAATACCTACAGATAATTAACATTTATTCATTCATCTAATAAGTTTTTATTGAGCATTTAACATATTCTAGGTAGAGATCTAACAGTGAAATAAAAAGAAATCCCTGCCTTTCTGAAGTTTACATTATTTATTCTTTTTTCCATAGATAAGAGACTTGCTATCTAGAACCAAGAAACCTGAGAGACTAAAAGTGAGAGAAGATCAACAGCTGGGCTTTTATGTGGACGGCCTGAAGTCAGTGCCCTGTGAGAACTATGCACAGATTGAAAGGCTGATGGAACAAGGGACAAAGATAAGGACTACAGCATCGACCAACATGAATGCCAGCAGCAGTCGGTCTCATATGGTCATTACCATTCAGTTCAAGCAGGTGAGACTCAAGGGAAGGCCACTGTCTCAGTTTCCCACCAAGCGTGGTCCATGGGAAGGGTTCCCAGTGGCATGATGAGTTGGTGAATACTATGGAATCCTTTCAGATTTGACCTACAGGTTAAGGTGGCTACTTCCAACCATGGGCTATGGAGTCAGAAACAGGAGAAAGTGAGGTACTTGCTCTTTTCCTACCTCCCCACATCCCTGCTCCACCCAGGCTCCCCAGGATGATGATGATCAGCTTTCAGATCCACGAGCCTAGAGAACCACCAGATACTGAACTACCTTTCTGATACTTGGAAGTAGCAAGATAAAGTCTTTGAAACTAGCTAATCCATATAACTCTCCATTAACTAGATTTTTTTCACAAAACTGAGCACATTTTTCTCCTCCATACTTCTTGGTAGATATCAGTAAACTAGTAAACTATAGATCATCACCAGTTTGATTCAGAAAAAGGTATTTACAAAGCCTGAGTAAATAGTACAGTTAACTATGATTTCACCATCGGGCAGCCCTGGTGGTGCAGCGATTTTGCGCCACCTGCAGCCGAGGGCGTGATCTGGAGACCCTGGATGGAGTCCCATGTTGAGCTCTCTGCATGGAGCCTGCTTGTGTCTCTGCCTCTCTTTCTCCCTGCATCTCTATGAATAAATAAATAAAATCTTAAAAAAAAACTATGATTTCACCATCTCTGTTCCCAAAGCCACAGCCCTAGTAATAGGTAAAATGGTAATAAATGAAGATTACCCTGCTCTAACCAGGAATAATGGGAAAACACTGAACTCTACCTGACTCTTTGTTTACCAGCTTTGGAACTTTGGGAAATAACTTATTCATCCTTAGTCTCAGCATCCTAGTCTGTAAAATAAGACAAATGGCAATCCTGCAAGAATGCCAGGAAGCTTAGAGAAGAACCTACATTTTAAAGAACTTTGGAGGATGACTGAGAAGATGGCAGAGAGGGCTCTGAGCTCACCTCCTTCCACCGACACACAGAGGCAACAATTACACATGATCCAACTCATTCTGGAGACTGAAAGAACAGCTCTTCCACAACTAAAGACAGAAAAGAGTAGGAGGGGCAGAGAGCTAGCTGGAAATCAAACCACAGGCACAGTGACCCTCAAAGCCTGAAGGATATCACAGGTACCAAGGTATTTCTTGAGTAAGGATATCAAGCTTTACATCAGGCACCCCCTGCCCTGGAGACTGTGCACCAGGAAGACAAGCCCTACCACGTCGGGCTTTGAAAATTAGTCGACTCAACTCTGGGAGAGATGAAGAGCTATAAGAAACTGAGAGTCCCTCAAAGGGTCAACATACTACATGCTCCTACATACACTATGAGACCCAGGAGAAAAGCAGTAGTTTAAAAAGTGCCTAGGTTATACATGAAGAAGATTTATTGACTAATTTTAGGGCATGTGCCAGAGGATCAGAGATCTATAGGAACTTTCTCAAGGAATAAGAGTGCTGGCAGGTGCTATTTTTCTTGATCTCCTTCAGCCTTACCAGTCAGTCCTTGCAGGAGCCAGTTCTGACACTTTACATCCATCTTTTTAACACTGTTTGCCCTGCCTTAGTGTTTCTCTGTGGATAAACCCACCCACCCCTAGAAGCACCCCTCCAAAGAGACTCCTGTCCCAAGGAGGAGAGGAGCCAGTCTTGACCACCAGCACACCTGTAGCAGCTACAGTCAGGTCTCTCAGCAAGCTGTTCTGGGAGCCAGCTCTACCCACCACTATACCTGCAATGGTCATAGCAGTTACACAGGAGGTGCACACAGCTCACACAACAGACATCCCTGAAGTGCCTGGTTGTGCTGACTGGGTGGGGGGGTTGTGTTGCTGGACCCACATAATGCCTTCTACACAAGGCCACTACTGTCAGGACCAGGAGACATAGTTAACCTACTTAGTACATAGAAACAAAGAGTCAGACAAAATGAGGAGACAAAAAAATACATTCCAAACAAAAAAATGAGACAAAACATCAGGAAAAGAACTAAATAAAATGGAGATTAGTAATCTGCTTGATAAAGAGTTCAAATGATAGGGTGCTCTGCAGACTAGAGAGAAGAGTGGATGAGCTCAGTGAGAATTCCAACAAAGAGAAATATAAAAAGAACCAATCATAGCTGAGTAGTTCAATAACTGAAATGAAAAATCAGACACTAGGAGGAATCAACAGCAGATTGGAGGACACAGAACAACAGATCAGCAATCTGGAAAACAGGGTGGTGGAAAGTACCCAGCTGAAGAGCAATTTAAAAAAACAAGAATTTTAAAATGAGCATAGGTTGTGAGACTTTTGGGTCAACATCCAACATAATAACATTTGCATTCTTTGGGTCCCAGAAAGAGAGGAGAGAGAGAAAGGCGTAAAAAACTTTTTTTGAAGAAATAATAGCTAAAAACTTCCCTAACCCTTGGGAAGAAAACAGACATCCAGGTCCAGGAATCACAGAGAGCCCCAAACAAAAAGAACTCAAGGAGGTCTACACCAAGACACTTAATAATTAAAATGTCAAAAATTAATAATAAGGGATCCCTGGGTGGCACAGTGGTTTGGCGCCTGCCTTTGGCCCAGGGCGCGATCCTGGCGACCCGGGATCGAATCCCACGTCGGGCTCCCTGCATGGAGCCTGCTTCTCCCTCTGCCTGTGTCTCTGCCTCTCTCTCTCTCTCTGTGTGTGACTATCATAAATAAATAAATAAAAATTTAAAAAAATTAATAATAAAAGGAACATCTAAAGGGCAGCGAAAGAAAAGCAAATAGGATTAGAAGAGACTACCAGAAAAGATTATACACCAACAAATTGGACAATCTAGAAGAAATAGATAAACTCCTAGAAACAATCTTCCAAGTCTGAATCAGGAAGAAATAGAAAATCTGATCAGAATAATTACTAGTAACAAAAGTGAATTCATAATCAAAGAACTCCCAACAAACAAAAGTACAGGACCAGATAGCTTCACAGATGAATTATACCAAACATTTATTTTATTTATTTTTTTAAAGATTTATTTATTTATTTTAGAGAGAGAGATTGAGATTGAGAGAGAGAGAGAGAGAGAGAGCTCATGTGTGAGAATGAACATGATTGGGAAGGGGGGAGAGGGAGAGAATCTCAAGCATACTGTCTACTGAGCATGGAGCCTGATATGGGGCTTCAACTCACAACTGTGAGATCATGACCTGAATGGAAATGGAGAATCAAACACTCAACCAACTGAGTCACGCAGGTGTCCCTCTACCAAACATTTAAAGAAGTGTTAATATCCTTTCAAACTATTCCAAAATATGGGAGAGGAAAGAAAACTTCCAAATTCACATTATGAGACTAGAAATATGCTGATGAAAAAAGAAAATTACAGATCAATATCCCTGATGAATATAGATGCAAAAATCTTCAAGAAACCAAATTCAGCAATACATTAAAAGTATCCTCCCCCATATATCAATTGGGATTTATTGCAGGGATGTAAAGAGGGGTCAATATTTGCAAATCAATCAAATGTGATGCACCACATTAACAAAATGAAGGATAAAAAGTCATATCATTATCCTAACAGATGCAGATAAAAGCATTTGACAAAACATGTGTTCACGGTGAAAACTCTCAACAAAGTAGATTTAAGGGGAACATCTCAATGTGTCTAAAAAAATCCACATGTGCCAAACTCACAGCCAGCATCATACTCGATAGTGAAAAACTAACAGCTTTTCTTCCAAGATGAGGAAAAAGGCAAGGATGTGCATTCTTGCCACTTTTATCCAACACAATACTGGAAGTCCTAACCAAAGCAATGAGGTGATCAGACATGGAAAAGGCATCCAAATAAGTGAAGAAGAAGTAAAAATTTCATTATTTGCAGTAAAATGATACTATACACAGAATACTCTAAAGACTACCAAAAAAAAAACTATTAGAACTAATAAATGAAATCAGTAAAGTTTCAGGATATAAAATTAATACACAATAATCTGTATATTTCTATTTCTATGCATTAATAATGAACTAGCAGAAAGAGAAATTAATTCCATTTACAATTCTTTTAGAAAGAATAAAATACACAGGAATAAATTTAACCAAGGTAGTAAAAGAAATATCCTCTGAAAACCATGACATTGATAAAAGAAACTGAAGAAGAAACAAATAAATGGAGAGACATTCCATGCTCGTAGGTTGGAAGAACAAATATTGTTAAAATGTCTATAGTACCCAAGGTGAGCCACAGATTCAATGCAACCCCCATCAAAATATCAATAGTACTTTTTTTTTGTAAAACAAATAATCCTAGAATTTGTATGGAACCACAAAAGACTCCAAATAGCCAAGGCAACCTTGAGAAAGAGGAATAAAACTGGAGGAATTGTAATCCCAGATTTCAAACTATACTACAAAGCTATAGTAAACAAGTATGGTACTGGCACAGAAACAGACATGTAGATGAATGGAACAGAATAGAGAGCCCAGAAGTAAACCCATGCTTTTATGGTCAATTAATCTACAACAAAGGAAATAATATACAATGGGAGAAAAGACAGTCTCTTCAATAAATGGTGTTGGGAAAGCTGGCCAGCTATGTGCAAAATAATGAAACTAGAACACTTTTTAACACCATACACAACAATAAATGCAAAATTGATTAAAGATCTAAAAGTGATAACCGAATCTATGTTTTAAAAAAAAGAAAACATAGGCAGTAAATACTCAGATAACAGTCTTAGCAATATTTTTCTGGATCTATCTCCTCAGACAAGGGAAGCAAAACCAAAAATAAATAGCTGGGACTACATCAAAATAAAAAGCTTTTGCACAGCAAAGGACCCCATCCACATAATGGAAAGGCAGCCTACAGAATGGGAGAAGATATTTGCAAATGACATATCCAGTAAGGGGTTAGTATCCAAGATACATAAAGAATTTATGAACATCAAAAAAAAAAAAAAAAGAAAAGGAAAAAGAATTTATGAACATCAAAAAAACAAAATAAAAAACAATTTGACTTAAAAATTGGACAAAGAATCTGAATGGACATTGTCCCAAAGAAGACATACAGACACATGAAAAGATGCCCAACATCACTCATCATCAGGGAAATGCAAATCAAAATCATAAGATACCACCTCCCACCTGTCAGAGTGGCTAAAATCCAAACACAAGAAATAACGAGTGTTGGCTAGGATGTAGAGAAAGGGAAATCCTTGTGCACTGTTGATGGGAATGAAAATTGGTGCAGCCACCATGGAAAACAGTGTGGAGGCTCTTCAAAAAATTAAAAATAGAAATACCATGATGATCCAGTAATTCCACTGCTGAATTACTTACTCAAATGATAGATAGAAAATGATAACACTAAATCAAAAAGATATATGCACCTCTATTTATTTACCATAGCCAAGATATAGAAACAACCTAAGTGGAGCACCTGAGTAGCTCAGTCCATTTAACATCTGCCTTTGGCTCAAGCTGTGATCCCAGGGTCCTGGGATCAAGTCCCACATCAGGCTCCCTGCTCTGTGGGGAGCCAGCTTCTCTTTCTGTCTCAGCCACCCCACCTCTCTCTCTCTCTCATAAATAAATAAAATCTAAAAAAGAAAGAAAGAAGAAAAAAGAAACAATCTAAGTGTCTAATAATACCATATGGTATATATACCCAATGAAATATTACTTAGCTTTAAAAAAGAATGAAATATTGCCTTTCAGTACAATATGGAAGGGCCTATAGGGTATTATGCTAAGTGAAATAAATCAGAGAAAGAAAAATACCACATTACTTCACTTGTATGTGGAATCTTAAAACATAAGACAAAGAACAAACTCACACAAATAGAAACAGACTCATAGATACAGAGAACTGGTGGTTGCCAGTAGGGAGAGTTTGGAAAGATGGGTGAAACAGGTGAAGGCAAGTAAGATGTACAAACCTTTAGTTAACAAAATAAGTCACAGGGATGAAAAGTACAGCATAGGGAATACAGTCAGTAATATTGTAATGACATTGTATGGTGACAGATGATAACTCCACTCATCATGGTGAGCATTTTGTAAATTATATAATTGCCAAATCACTATGTTGCACACCTGAAACTAATGTAATGTTTTATGTAAACTGCCCTTTGATTAAAAGTAAAAATATAAGGGCACCCAGGTGGCCCAGTTAGTTAAGCACCTGATTGTTGGTTTCAGCTCAGGACATGATTTCAGGGTCATGAGATTGAGCCCCATGTGCAGCTCCACACTCGTGGATAGTCTGCTTAAGATTCTCTCTCTCTCTCTCTCTCTCTCTCTCTCTCTCTCCCTCTTACCCTCCCTTTGCTTGTTCACTCTCTCTGCCCCCCAACCCTGCTTGTATATGCACGTGTGCTCTCCCATAAATAAATAAATAAATAAATAAATAAATAAATAAATAAATAAATAAATAAATAAATGATTTAAGTAAAAAAATAAAGAATTTATTAACTTTAAGTACTACTCAGATGATTTTACAATGTTAGTAACACTCATAAAACTTGTATATGGTTTGCCTTGCTATTTTTATAACTTAATGTTTTAGAGGCAAGGGAAGAAATCCACTGGAAAAATGTGTGTAGAGATCTAGTGTCACACTGTGCTTCCTGCTATCAGTAATAATATTAATATCTGTTACTGTATGCCAACCATGGTTGGAACCATGACTTCTCTTATCTGTTACCCTCCTAACACTCCAATAATATGCTATGATCCCTGTTTTCCAACCGAAATAGTTGAAATTCTACAAAGAATTATGGTTATGTAACCAGTGAGGGGGTCTGTCACATTCTAAAATCCACATTCTTTTCCCTTCCCTGCATGACCACACTGTCCTGAACAGTTACTTATTTTGCAGATTTCCCAGTATTTTCTATTTAAAATGTTTGATCACAGAAATACTAGAGAATTAATTGGTATCTAATATACCACTGGAAATAGCTTTGCAAAATTGAGAAGGAGCAACTAAGACATTTGGGCCTGGCGATGTATTATTGTGAAATGTCATTGTAAAGAAGATGGCCTTTTTTTATGTATATATATATATATATATAGAGAGAGAGAGAGAGAGAGAAGAGAGTGAGCAGGGGGAGGGAGGCAGTACAGAAGTAGAGAGAGAGAATCTTAAGCTGGCTCCATGCCCAGCACATAGTCTGACAAGGGACTTGATCTCACGATCCTGAGATCATGACTTGAACCAAAATCAAGAGTTGGACACTTGGGGCATCTGGGTGGTTCAGTCAGTTAAGTGCCTGCCTTTGGCTCAGGTTGTGATCCCAGGGTCCTGGTCCTAGGGTCCTGGGATTGAGCCCCACATCCGGCTCTGTGCTCAGCAGGGAGCCTGCTTCTCCCTCTCCCTCTGCCTGCCACTCTGCCTACTTGTGCTCTCTCTCTGTCAAATAAATAAATACTATCTTTTAAAAAAAGAAGAGTCAGATACCTAACTGACTGAGCCACCCAGGCACCCCCAAGGTAGCCTTTTAATTTGTAAGTTTTATTATATATTTTTGAATGTAAAGTACAATTAGAAAAAATATTTTAAAGTGTGAACTGGATTAACTTTATAGGTAGCCTACTACCACTCTAATAACATGATTTATGGCACTTTTCTACAGGTTTTCCTAGACAGAGACCTCACCAAGCAATCCAGTATTAATTTAGTGGATTTAGCAGGAAGTGAAAGACAAAAATCTTCAGGATCTGAAGGAGATAGACTGAGGGAAGGATCACGAGTTAACTTAAGTTTAACCAATTTAGGAATTGTTATCAGGTAAATAATTGGTGCATGGGTATTTATTTCCACCATAAAAATAATTTCAGAAATACAAAATCAGATTGATCATAAACCCTTGGTTCAAGACCCACTGTCATCATTGGTTCATGCCTGGTCCTCCTATATGTTTTAAACTTACTAGTTTTTAATAAAACTAAAAACACTAGTAAAGTCACCACCCAACCCAAGAAACAGTTGGTATTTCTCTGCTATGCTTCCCTTGGAGGCAACCGCCATCTTGAATTTTGCTTATTGTCCCTCTGTCCCTCACTTCCTTTCTTCTCTTACCCTTGCTTTATCACTTGTGAATATTATTAGTTAGTGGCATTCATTTTTGAAAATGTACAAAAAGGGTAAATATTATACTGTCTTTTGGATCTTGTTCTTTTTTAAGTGATCAAAGTATAAATTACGTGAAGTACACAAATCTTAAATGTTCAGCTCAGTGAATTTTTATATGCATATATCTATGTAATTACTACCCAGTTCAAGATAACAAAACATTTCCAAAATCCAGAAAGCTCCCTCGTACCCTCCTCCTAGCTTTTATTCCCACCAAAAGAAATTGATCTTTGCCACTAATAATTGATTTTGCCTAACTATATTGATTTTCATCTAAATGTGACCATTTATAAAGAGGTCACTATCTTTTGCATTTGGCTTCATTCACTAAGGACTGTGTCTGTGAGACTAAACCGTGTTTCTTATGTAGTGTATTAGTTCTTTCTCATTGCTGTATAAGATTCCATTGTAGGAATTTACCACAATTCATTTATCCATTTATTTATTTATTTATTTATTTATTTATTTATTTATTTATTTATTTATTTATGGGAGACACAGAGAGAGAGGCAGAGACACAGGCAGAGGGAGAAGCAGGCCCCATGCACAGACCCCGACGTGGGACTTGATCCCGAGTCCCCAGGATCACACCCTGGCGGGAAGGTGGTGCTAAACCGCTGAGCCACCCAGGCTGCCTCTCCATTCTCTTATTGATGGATATTTCATTTGTATCCAGGTTTTGACTATTATGAATAGTGTTACTATGAACACTCTTGTATATATTGATTTTTAGGTGTCCTTTACATATTTTTTATTAGTCTTTCTCAGGTATGTAGTAATATCTTCTCCCAAAAGGTAGCTTGTTTTTTCACTTTAAGGTGTTTACTGATGAGCAGAAATCATGATAATGATTTTTGTTTTGCATTTTTTATGGCTTGTTTAAGAAAAGTAGAATCCAAAAGCTGTCTCCTCACTGAGGGGGGCACTTGACAGGATGAGCACTGGGTGTTACGCTATATGTTGGCATACAGAACTCCAATTAAAAAATATATACAAAAAAAAAAAAAAGCTGTCTCCCTACATTTTGCTTAATTTCTTATCCATCCGGAGTTGACTTCGGTGTGTAGTGTAAGGTAGGCATCATTTTCCTTATTTTTTTTCCTTACAGATTACCACTTTTTCCAGTTAGACTTGTTGAATAGTGCCTCCGTTCCCCAGCGGATTTTCTATGCTACCTCTGTCATAGACCAAAATCCAGTATATTTTATTATTTAGCTTTTTAATCTGTTCAACTGGTCAAAGTCTAGTTAGTAATAAAGGCTTTATCCTCTTCCTGAATAATACAAGGATTTCCATCCTATATTTGTGATTGTTGATGTGTATGTTAATTCTATTCTTCTCTAATCCTAAAAGACATTATTATTTCTATTTTACACAATTTTCATTTTTTAATTTATTTGCTCCTTCTTAAACCTCAGAGTTGCTAAAATCGGTCTCCTCTTGGTGGAAGTAGATTCTGTAGAATTTCCTTCAGTGATCACCTGCTGATGGCAATTTCTGTTTTTTGGTTGAAATTTTTTTATTTCACCTCATTCTCAGAAGGCAGTTTGGCTGGGTTTAAAGTTATAGATGTGCAGTATTTTCTTCAGCTCATTAAGGTTACAGTCTCCTGCTTTCTCCTGGTGGTTTAATTGCTATTTTCTTGAAGATAGTTTATCTTGCCCTCCTCCAGCTGCTTTTAAGCTCTTTTGTTTTTAAACTTTATTTATTCATGAGAGACACAGAGAGGCAGAGACATAGGTAGAGGGAGAAGCAGGCTCCCTGTAGGGAGCCTGATGTGGAACTCAATCCCAGAACTCTGGGATCACTCCCTGAGCTGAAGGTAGGCACTCAACTCCTGAGCCACCCAGGCATCCCCTAAGCTCTTTTGTTTTGATGTTCTCCAGTTTCATTATGTTGCATTTGAGTGTGAATTTATTAATTCTGCTTGGAATTCCCTGTCCTCCATAGTTCTATATATATAGATTAAAGATTTTTATCAGTATTGGGAAATTCTCACCCATTACATCTCATATACTGTCTGTGCCCATTTTCCCTCTTCTTTTCTGGAATTTCAACTAGACCATTTAAATCTTCTCACACTATCCTCCGTGACTCAACCTTCCTTGCTTGCTTCCCATCTCCGTGTCTCCAGGCTGCAATCTTGTTGATCTCTTTTGAACCATCTAGTTCACTAATTCCAGGGTTGGGTTTTTTCTTTTTTTTTTAAGATTTTATTTATTTATTCGAGAGAGAGGCAGAGACAACAGAGGGAGAAGCAGGCTCCGTGCAGGGAGCCTGACGCGGGACTCGATCCCAGGACTCCAGGATCATGCCATGAGCCAAAGGCAGGCACCAAACTGCTGAGCCACCCAGGGATCACTCACTAATTCCAATTATAAGTGTCTAACTTGCTGTTAAACGTGTCCATTGTGGGGATCCCTGGGTGTCGCAGTGGTTTGGCGCCTGCCTTTGGCCCAGGGGGCGATCCTGGAGTCCCCAGATCGAGTCCCACGTCGGGCTCCCGGCAAGGAGCCTGCTTCTCTCTCCTCCTGTGTCTCTGCCTCTCTCTCTCTCTCTCTCTCTCTATGTGTCTATCATAAATAAATAAATAAATAAATAAATAAATAAATAAATAAATCTTAAAAATAAAAACCTGTCCATTGTATTTTTCATTTCAATTACTGTATTTCTTTCTAGAAGATCATTTTGTTTCTTTTACAAATCTGCTAAAATAACTTTATAGATTTCTTGTCACTGTTGGTAATTATAATTTCCCACAGATGGGATTGCTTCCCTCTTCCTTCCCACTTTCATCAGTCTCTCATCAATGACAACACCACTGTCTTTGCAGTGGCTGGAGTGGGGTGGGGACTGACACAGTTATTCATGCTTTCTCTGGTGTGTTGTCATACAGGGTCCTAAGTTTATGTGCTCTTCTGAAGGCAGTGTGAGAGAAAAGCAAGAAGAGGACTTCAACCCAGTCTCCATTCTGGCCTTTACGCTGCTAGCTGGCCACCCTCTTCTTTCCAGAAACTCCTCTAATACACAGATTTACAGTAGCCTGCAGGCTCTTTGGGTCTCCTCACAAAGTTTAGTGTGTTCCTTCTTCAGATCAGCTTCCCACTATCTGTCATGGTCTCTTTCCAGGGCTGAGTTCAGAGACTGAGCCAGTGGCTCATGTGGTTAGCTGTCTTGCTTTGGCATCTTTGTACAGAAGGTGTCTCAATTGGTTAATATTCTTTAGAGCCATGTCTTAGGTTTATGGGGCCAAAGAGGGGATGGGGGTGTTTCTGGCTTATTCCCAGGGAGGCAAATTTCTTCTCAACATATATTTTTTTAATCTCTTGTTTTGTATTTTCTTTTTCATCCAGTGCTCTAGCTGATGCAGCCATGGGGAAGAAAGTCTTGCACATTCCCTACAGAGATTCTGTTCTGACCAAACTGCTGCAGCCAGCTCTGGGCGGCAACAGCAGAACTACTTTGGTAAAGTGACTTTCTTACAACATGTGAGACTGATTCCGCTGTTGCTGCTGTTGTCATTGTTATTATTGTTATGCTTGGTGTACTACAGTGCCGCATTTTACATTTAGCAGCACATTCCTACATGTCTCGTGACTCCTGGAACTCTTTCTCCTACGATGTTCAAATATTGCTCATTTTAATAATTTAATTATTCTTTTCTGCAGTTTTTAGGTTCTCAACAAGGAACATATGTTACTATTATTATCAGAGAAAAACATACAGCTTTTCAAATAACACTGATAATGTTGTACTATTCTAAATCAGTGGTCATTTCACGGCAAGACTAGAAATCAGTTTGACTATGTGTGAGTCATGAGGCAGGTATTTAATTACAGAGGAGATGAACTGTGTCATCTTAGCAAAGACTTGAGACTTACTATTGAATGTTTGCCAAGTGGGTCCAATGTAGAATGTGTTAAAATTCTCGGCTCTTCACTGCAGGTGTGAGAAGGAACAAAACCAGGTAAACTCGTCCTGCCTCCAATCTGCTGTCCCCATTGGGAGAGAAATGCTCACTTCAGGGCTTGTTCTATGCACTGTCTCCCAAATTCACAGCATAAGATGTCCTTACTTTCTATCACTGAATCTTGCCTAAGCCTTTACAAATATTTTCAATTTTTTCTGGTTGTCTGTCAGGGCCTGTGGGTCTCAGTGGGACATCCCCCAAGAACCTGGAAAAAAAGTGCCCATAAGATGCTCAGAATGTTAGACTACAAAGTCAAGTAACGGGTCTGAGCAGGTCTGTGCAAATGCCTGAAGAGGGCCGGACTTCCAGGTCTGCAGGATAAGGTCCCAACTCGGGCACTACAACACTTTGACAGAAAAAGATGTAGTTGAGAAGAGGTTGGGGGTGACTCAAAAGAGAATCTGAAAAGCCAACATCCAAGCACTAGATCCTCTGTGGCTCCAATCCCATTTCCAGTACAATTATCCTAACACCTCCTGTGCTTTATTTCTAAAGACAAGATGCTAACAGTATTCCCTTGAAAATGTTGCTGTTCAAAGGACAAAAACGAATGAGCCTTAAAAGCCACAGGGCTAAACCAAGGGGAAGGGTTATTCCCCGGGCCCTCGTGCTCTGGATTGTGATCTCCAGTTCCATAGATTACGCACTGCCACTAGGGCAGCTGTGTTCCCTCTAGTGCACCTCAGCTTGCTTTCTCATTTGAATTCTGGAACAATTAACCCTGTCAGGGTTGGTTCCAGGCTCAGGTCTTCCCATGGTCCTGTGGGTGACCTCAAGCATGTGATTTTTCTTTGAGCCTCAGGGTGTGTGTGTGTGTATGTGTGTGTGTGTATGGGGAGGAGGGGAGGAGTATAGGCTGTAAAGGTGTGTTGTATGTGTTTTCAGAGTTGAAAATCTTGAACGATACTGTAAATCACAAGATACTCTATGAACGTCAGCTGTATAATATCTACAACAATAAACCCCTATAAAATCACACAACCCAGAAGGAATGTTTTTCTTTACAGATAGCAGCCATAAGTCCTGCTGACATCTGCTATGAAGAAACGTTGTCCACGTTAAGATATGCTGAAAGGTACGGTTATGAATATTTACTATCCCTAGTGGCTCTCAGTTGTAAACATGTCAGCTTCTTCCAGGACTCTTGTACCCAATGGGTTGGTGGTTGGGGAAGAGGTCCAGGAGAAGGCTGAACAGAATGATTTCTGGGGACGTGGTGCCCTCCTGGCCTATCACTCGGTCATTCCAGCTCTGCATGGGAGAGGCACCATGGACTCAGATCAATGAAGGAGAATTGATCCCAATCCTGATGTGATTGGCATCAGTCTCCCTGTGTTTCCAAATAGCATGGCCTTTCACATATCTCTCCCTTTGTTACACGGCCCACGGGTATTGTGTAGTAGCAGGCAAGGGACTTTTATGCTAATGATAGGAGAAGGTGAGTATGTGCGAGGCGACTCCCGGGCTGGCACCCACCCTCCAGCTCTGCAGGTGCGGCTTTCCCTGAGCTCATTCTCACTTCTCCAGGCCTCCACACAGACAGATTATACTCTTCAGAGTAGGCTTGACAGTCACTGGTATCTCTCTTCCCAGGGAGGGTCCACCCTCACCAGGTTCCTTCTATCCAATGGGGCCAGGGAAGCAAGTCCACACACTTAGTCCTGGCAGGAGGCAGGCATCTGGATCCTGCTTCTCCTGACCCTTTTGAAAAAGATGAGGGTCCAAGGCAAGGGAACTTCTAAGCAGGGCAGAAGCCACACGCCACCACCACTCCTCCCTCCCTTTCACACAGCAGACACTGAGAATCCACCACAGAGACTCATCTGTCAGGTTCAGATGGGAGCTTGGAATTCTCAGGCCCGCGTTCCAGGAAGCTGGAGCTGCAAGTGAAATGAAACTCCTTCGCCTGCTGTAATGTGTCACTCGTCAGCCTATGGGCTTGCATGTCAGTCAGGATCTGGCCCTACCAGCCATGTAAACTCAGGCAAGACACTCTCCCTCCCCAACCCTTGGCCACATCCCATATCGAGAGAGGCGACTTCTCATCAGAGTTAAGGTGAAGAACACAGGAGATCAGCACAAACTGCCTGACACATGGTGGATGCTCAAAACCACAGCTGTTTCTGTGCTACTAAGTAGTGACTACTTCCCTCTGGCCCCGACTCAGGGAGGGAGCTCTTGCATTTCAGGGACACATACTAGCGTCTTCCTACACTGTACAGCCTCAAGATGTGTTACACCAGCAGATGTCTGGCAGCATCTGGACCACAAGATCAGATCTTTAGGTCAATTTTATCTCTCTGCTTATCAGATACAAATCTGTGGCCAGGAGATTTCATGTGAGAGACTACGTGATGCACATGAAGGAGCACACAGAGTCCTGGGCTCTGATCCCAAATCTGCCACAGGCTGTATGACGTGGGAGCAAGGCTTGGAAACCCTCTCTTCCTCAGGGAAAGGAGGAAGGTGGTCAGAGATAGTAAACAACAACACAGGGTTCCCTGTTAAATTCTGATTTCAGAGGCAGAGCAAGTCAGTAATGTGTGTGAACGTGAGTTCGTCCCATGCAATATTTGGGGGTGTCCCACATCTCCTGCGGGGTACTAGAGGCAGTGTAAGAGTTAACCATCAAGACCCTGCTCACTTGAGGCACATGCAGAGCAGCAAGGGGCACCTCCAGGGCTGGGTTAGAACCATGCGTTCAGGGCCCAGGACACATCAGTGTGGGGCTGTGGGTCCAGAGGAGCTGCTCATGTTTATCTGAGCCATGGATGCCCCTTAAGTCCCTTTTGGCCTTAATGGTTCACTGGAACCCGACATAGTGGAGCCTGAAATCACCCCAGCTGAAAGGCTCCCACTCTGCGGGTTTCTGGCCAGTGCTCTGCAAGGGGTCCAGGGCCTGATCATGTGTTCCTCTTTGAACATGGAAGGGCTAAAAAGATCCAGAACAAAGCTGTGGTCAACACCTCAATGCTGATGAGAGAGGCAGAGGCGGAGAACAACAAAGTTCTGCTTGCACGCGGAAATTCCAGAATGGCAGGTAAACTGAGTCTGGAGTCAGTGCCTGGACCAGGCCAGCAGTGGGATGGAGGGAAGGATCAACTGCAGGCTCAGCCTGGGGCTTGAGGGGAAAACACCTGCTTAAAGTCACTGGAGCCTTAGTCCAGCCCAGGGCAGCCTCTGGGAACATTTGGGCCCTGGCCTTGGGGAAAAACACTTTATTTTGGAGGCAAATGCAGATTCACGTGCTGTTGTAATAATGGCCCTGCTCTTTCTAGAAGGTCACTTTAGTCTCATTTTTATTGCCATTTTTATCCCGAAGCCATTGTTTCTGCCAAGACTACTCTTGAGGATCTTCCCGGAATTGCATGGTGGCTGTCTGACATTTGTTCTACTGATGGCCTGATGCAGTTCAATGATGTTTGCATCTCCAGAAGCCTTAGTGGCCCACCCCTACCTGCATGGTAGCGTCACCTGGTGAGCATCACCAGGCCCATTAAACCACAAGGCCAGCAGTAGAGCTCAAGGTGTCCCACTGTGCTTTGAATTAAGGCCTCAGATTTCCGGGGGCAGCACGGAGGCATATATAAATATGCTTATTAATCACTTAAAATGGGATGGACCCTCCCCCCCCAAAAAAAGGCAAATTATAAAACTGGGGAAATAAAATTGGTGAAAGTGTTTAGCATGAAAACAGCAATATCAGATGGTCCAAACCCTTGGTGTTTAATGCTTGTTAAGGGAGTATGAGCTCCAGCCACCATGCACCCTGGCACCCAGCCCTGCCAGCAGGGCTCCCTTGCTCCGGAGCAGCTCGAAGGTAGCGGCAGCCGTTTCTGACTCCAGCACTTCTGTGCACATGCATGCACGCGCACACCGGGCTGCCTGGGGGCAGGGCGGGTGGTGCTCCACCTGGCATATGTCCAGACTCCCACGTCCTGACACACAGAGACTTCCCAGCAAAGCGCTTCCTACATTAGAGGCAGTGCCTACGGCTGCTACACGCCTGATTCTGCTTAGTCCCAAATCTTTGCGTCATCATGAACTGGACGTGCCAGATAATGACCTGAACATAGCATCAAATGCCCACTGTTCATAAGCACAGACACAAAATATGCAGGAAGCCACCTGAGTCTGATTCCCCCTGAGTGCCCTGGCCTTACAGGAATTCCCTGTAAAAATGGTCTATGGGGGAGGACGTGCCTCCCCCCAGTCACATGCCTACGCAAATGAAAAATAGAATATTGAGCTTCCTGCGTCTTCCAATACAAGGCCTTCTTGCTCTAGGACCCTATGAACTAAGATGATAGCACTCTTTGTAGAAATGGCCAAGGGATTTCTTCTTCACAGGTAAGCACAGCACAATTTCCCACTCTGCTCAGTCCCCAGTTTGGGCTGAGGAAGGAGTCAAGTCTTATTATAGTTATTCTGCTCCTCACCCTTGATACTGCAGACCCGTCGCTTAAGTACCTCCCCCCTTTCAGAGCTGCCGGCCTGCCTCCTGGCAGATCAGAGCCTCGGACAGCAGACCGGCCAGGTGACCTGGGCACACCAGCTGGAGCAGGCTCGGGAGGAGTGGCAGCAGCAGTACCTGGCCATTGCCCAGGTGAGCTTCACTGCCTCCACCTGCAGAGGCCGACACCTGGCGGGAGCCTCACCCCGTTCCCAGACACACACGGCTGCCTGGACTGCTTTTTCCAGTGAATGTGTGTAGTATGTGAGATGTGGCGTGTAATATGTGACAAATGACTCCCATCACTGCTGTTGACAGGGACGAGAAGGAAGGAAGCCAAGAGGGTTGATGAGTAAGGCTGAAGGTAGATCCAAGGCTGTTGATAATTACAGTTTGGGGAGAATTTGAGGACTGTCTTCTGGGGACCGTGTGGTGTGCCCCTGAACCATGGTATCTCCTTGGCATTTGCTGCCGGGATCGGATTGTGTGAATCGGATCGATGTGAATTTCGTAGGTGGGTTAGGGAGATACCCTCTTGGCCCCCATCCACAGCCCACTCCCGCCATGACCCGACCCCCTGCAGCCACAGGTTCTGCACAAACTTCAAGTCATGGGCCAGACTCAGAGCACTTTGGGAGCAGTGGCAGAGGTCCAGGCTGGCTCCTGAAAGGCTTATGAAGCCTGGAATGGAGGTGAGCCTCAGACTGGGGGAGTGCAGTGGGGTCAGGTCTGCAGCCCCAGGAGGCTAGGTTGAGTTAGGGCCCAAAGATTCTAGAAGTGTAGACAGTAACAACGGAAAAGATTCTTACCCTCCTTACCCTTTAGCGGAATTTCAAGATTTAAAGGCTTTCCATGTGCATGCTCAGTGTAGTCTAGTTCTAATTGACTGCGAATCCTCTATAAGCCCAATACTAATCAATACTGTACTCAGGGAGGAGACGCAGTCAGGTGACCAGGAGAGAGTACTACATGCCACATTTTGTCCTCTGTGCCTGATTACCAGTGAGCTCACCAGCAGGATGTGGGAAGCATGAGATGTAGGGTAGCAGGTTTAGTGGAGGCCCAAGGCAGAACGAGCCAGATTAGGCACCTCCCTGGGGCATCGGAATGACTGGGGATATGGGGACCTGCAGAAAATAGTGGGGTAGAATTCAGGGTAGAAGGGGATGAGACAGGGCAGCCAGGAAGGGGGAGCAGAGTCAGGGAAACCAGCTACACTGGGCAGCATTCCTATCCCAGTGAACTCAGGCCCCAACGGCCGACCTGCCAAGGCTCTCACCTCTGCAGAGCCCCTGCCCTACCCGGCCTTCCTCATCCAGGTTCGCCTCTCTGGGCGATTTGACAGGATGCATAGACAAAGGGCTTTGGCACAAAGTGGACAGGACAGGAACACTGCTGTCCCGAACCCACGGGCCCTGGGACCTCTCCGTGTCTCCTCCAGGAGCGGCAGATGATGGAGACCTTCCCACACCTTCTCAACGTCAACGAGGACCCGCAGCTCACGGGAGTCCTCAAGTACTTCATTCAGGCTGGTACTCCCCCGTCTTGACTCACTCGGCACCTGCTCCTGTGTCTTGCTTTCAGGAGCACATTTCTCTTTTGAATCTCTCTTTTCATGGTAAATATATGTAACGTAGAGGTCAGCACGCTGATGATTTTTCAGTATGTAGTTCAGGGGCATTAGAATAATCACCTCGATCCAACTCCAGAACCTGTCCCCTCCCAAACCGGAACTCTGTCCACATTCAGCAACAACTCCACGTGCCCCTACGCCAGCCCCTGGCAACCGCCAACTATTCTAGATACTCCGTATAATTGGAATCATGCGGTATCTGTCCTTCCGTGACTAGCATGATTCAGCCGGGATAATGCCCTCAAGGTTCACTGATGTAGCAGGTTATACAGATCTCCTCCCTTCCTTTTTAAGGCCGAATCATATTCCATTATATGTATAGACCACATTTTTTAATCTATTCAAATTTTGGAAAATAGCCTCAATATTGTAGCAACAGCTGACTTTCCGCATGCGAGTGCTATACAGGCCCCCAACGGGAGAAGGCTCATGCGGGATGGAGGTGGGGCCCGGGAGCTGGGCAGCCCCCAGGAGGGCCGGAGGGTGCTCTGGGCCATGTCCAGGGTATCAGTGACAGGACAGAAACAGCTTCACAGATTAGGACCTTGTCCGGGCCAGGCTTCCACGCATCTCCCAAGGCCCCGGCTCAACAGTTTCTCCCTCCAGGATTCCCACTGATCAGGTAGAATTTGAAAAAAGTCAAGAATCCCACAAAAAGGGCAGAAAGTAAAATAATCACCCCTAAGGCAGGGTGATGTCCAAGCACTTGTGACTAAAAAGTCCAGGTGGCAAAATCCCTGCACCCCATCATCCTCAAGACGAAATGGCACGGCCTGAACATGAGACACGTTCCCTTGTCAAGGTCAAATTCTGACAATTTTGAAAATAAATTATCTTCATTCTTTTCAAGGCTCCTGTGATGCTGGTCGGGCTGCTTCAAATGCCATCCCTCTTCTAGGTTTGGGGTAAGTGTGCGTACGCCATTTGTGTCCCGCGTGCGAGAGCCATGACCTCAGCTCACACGGCCTGGTCTGCGAAGCTCCACATTTGTCTGGTCACTGCCCAGTCAGGCCACAGACCCTGCTGGATGACCCAGAACCAAAGAGTCCCAGCCTGTCCCCAGAGCCCCATGTCAGTGCTGGGCGGGAGGAGGCCCCTGTAAGTCCTTGTAGGCTCTCACCGCAGACCTCCTCCTCCAGACATCACCTTGTCTCCTTGGTCTCATGTGGGGCCAGAGGGGAAGGCCATGTGCTAGACGCTGTTTGATAATTCTGTACAAGGGGACAAAGCAGACGAGGCCAGGGAGTGAAAAGGGAGCCAGCCACAAGTGGCCTGCGTCTTCTGGGGTCTTAACCACCAAAGCAATGGCATCCTCAGATCTCTGTGCTCAGAGCCCTCACCAGCTGGACCAAGAGGAAGCCCAGCCTCTGAAGTGATACCCTCTGCAAGGGGAGGCCCCGAGGTGCCCTGTGGTGGTCCCCATGAACCCTGACTGTCCTGTACATCTATGGCCTCCCTACTGCTCCTTCCCATTCCAGAGTTTCCTGGCTGCCCACGGATTCCCAGCCAGGAAGCCCAGGTGGCTCTTACAGAGGCCTGACTGACCCGTCCCCCTGACATACCTCAGCCCTCCTGAGCCAACATGCAGGGAGAAGAGAGGAGGAGGCCTGTGCTGACCCTGCCCCACCAGCTTCCAGCTCCCTTCTCCTGACTCATCCTGGGGATCCCTCTCATCTCCCTTTCCAGACCACTCCCTGTGGGCACCCTACACAGATCTGTACATGGCTGAACTCCAGATGAGTTGAGGTTAAAACCTTTCCCACAGCATCCCTGAGCCCCAAGCAAACAGGGATATGCATGGACACATGTCTCAGCACCCAGAACAGTCCATGACAACCAAGGAGTCTAGGAACATTCTAGAACAGTTAAGCTGGTCATTCAGGCACACAGATAATGTCCAGGGGGCAGCCACTCTGACACCTCTGACATCTATCCCCAGATCCTTAGCATATAAAGTCTGGATTCGTATTATAAGACCTAGAAACGGATTTAAACTTCTCTGTGGTGTGTACGTTATTATTAATCACATGCCCCAGCATCCCTCCTGAAACATCTTTGCTTTGTTTCCATTTCCCCACCACTCGCTCCTGCTGGCCTGGGAGTTTCTGAAGGACCACTGGAACTGTTCGCTAACTGTTCATTATCTTGGCTACTTAGACAAACTCTTGTCTTTTTAGAATTTCAGATAAACACGCTTCCTTCACAAATCTGGACGGGAAAGTGACAGTCACTCCACACAGCAAATGCAACGTTGTTGTCAATGGGGTGCCCATCACGACCACGACAAAGCTGCAGCATCTGGTAGCATTTCCTGCCTGAAATTCCCTAAGTCCTACCCAAGAGCTGGGAGAGGGGGTTCTCAGGAGGTACCCCCAACATCTGCGCTGTGGCGAGGGCTGGGCAGGGCTGGGTGCTAACCACCCCGTTTCCTTCTGGAACAGTGTCATGATGGACATGGTCACAGCCTGGGGCTGGGAGACCTGATAGTAGCACACTATGTGTTCTTGGGCAGGTCACTTCACTTCTCTGGACTTCATCTCTGGACCTCACCAAGACCCTTTCCAGCTCTAACACTTTATGAGAAACAAAACTACAGCCCCTTGCAGACACCGGGCTCTCCATCTCCTCCCCACACCCCAGCCAGAGCCCCCAGCACCAAAGGGGCCCCCCTCAGCCTCCCTGTGGCCCAATCCCCTCTTCAACCCATTCCCCACACCGTAGCCACAGGGAGCCTATTGGACAAGCTGCTGGGATTAGACCACACCCTTCTGGAAATTCTCAGTGACCAACCTGTTAGGACACCCGTGTGAGCTGCCCCTCTCTCCACTGCTTCCAACCTCACTGCTCCGCATGAACGTTGCACTGACCTCCTGATTGTTGGGAACATTCCAGGCTCTGTCTGGCAGCAGACTTCTCAGCGTTGCTAAAACTCCCCACCCCTGAAGTCTTAGCTTAAATAGTGCACCTTGGGAGAGGACCACTCTGGTCCTCAGTGCAAATCAGGCCCCCTCCTCCCTTCTGCAGAAGTGCCCCCTTTCATTCAAGCATCTCTCTCGGGCTATTACACCGTTGGTCTGTAAAGTCCTAGATGGGAGGGCCCAGGTCTGTTTGGTCCCCACTGGGGTTCCCAGTGTCCCATGCAGTCGGAGCTCAGTGTGGGATGCAGAGGAAACAGATGAAAGCACGCACACAAAAGCAAGATGCCAACCTCTTCCTCCCCGTTCACAAGTCTCTTCCCTGTCCGGGGAACTCATGGAGGTCTTGTGATTTATCCCAGCTGGTGGGCCTGGGGCCTTGGCTTCCCCTGGGGCAGGCTGACCCCACAGCGCCCTTCCCCTGAGTCACCCGTCTCCTCCCTAGGACCGCGTTATCTTGGGATCCAGCAGCGCCTACCTCTACATTGGGTTTCCTTCAGAGCGAGGCAGCGAAGACTTGAACAGGTTTGACTATGACTTTTTCCAGCTGGAGAGAGCAGCTGTGGAGGGAGTGAGCATGGACAAGCTTGGTGAGCAGCCCAGGGCCCTGCCTTTCCGGCATCTTCTGCACGCTGGTCCGCTAATCCGAAAGCAACTGCTTTCACTGTGTGCTCTCCCACTTCACTTAAGGAAATAATCTTTTAAAAGTGCAACATTTAGGAAGTTAACATGATTTCCATGTAAATGAAGAATGAGGGCATGTCAAAGATTAAATTCATTAATCTGTTACTTTAATAAACAGTAGAGAAGAGAGTGGTAATCCAGTTGACTCTTGAACAACACGAGTTTGAACTGCTCTGATCCACTTACATGTGGACTTTTTTTTACATGTAGATTTTTTGTTAAATAAATGCAGCATAGCTCTGAAAATGTATTTTCTCTTATGACTTTCTTCTCTGTAGCATACCTTATTGTAAGAACACAGTATATAATACATAGAACAGACAAAATGTGTGTTAATCAACTGTTTACTGGTGAGTCTTCAGGACAACAATAGGCTGTTAGTGGGTAAATTTGGGGGGACTCAAAAGTTAAGTGGATTTTTGACTCTACGGGGGTTTGGAGCTCTAACCCCCATGGTGTTCAAGATTCGACTATATAACCAACGAGAGAAGAATACTCAAATAAGGCTCTGAGTTAGACAAAGCTGATTAATGGCCTTCGGGGTGATAATCTTCTACTGGACAAAAGTCCTTGTAATTTGCCAATCTTCTACAAATTCCATCTCACAGCTCAGAGTGCAGGCTCCAGTCAACAGTTTAGTGAGTGTATGCTGGTCCACCCCCCAGGGGATCAGAATCCCTACACAAGGCTCTGCTAGGACATTTAAAGGACAGTCATCCCTTTTGCCTTATTTCCATGTTTGGGAGGTTTTTTGAGACAGCTTCCCCTGTGCTGCACAGTCACCGAGTGGCTCTCTCAGACACGGGGCCCCCTGCGTCGTGGCCAGCAATCCCACAGTGGCCAGTCAGTTGGTCTTCACCTGCCTGGACACACTCCACCCTTGTTCCCTGGAGCCTCTTGCCGTGACAGGGAAGCATTTTGTGCACAGTTCTCAATTTTGTGTTTTTTTTTTAATAATAAATTTATTTTTTATTGGTGTTCAATTTGCCAACATACAGAATAACACCCAGTGCTCATCCTGTCAAGTGCCCCCCTAGTTCTCAATTTTGAAGCAATTTCTTGAGATGCACAGCAAAGTTTCAAGAGCAGTACATAGGATTTTCATACACACTTAAGTTCCTGTTTCAACATTTAGTACACTTGCTTTATTATATATCTGCATATGTGTGTGTATATAAGTATGGGTATATATCATCTTTAAATATATTTTTTTTCTGAATCATTTGAGAATAAGTTGCAGTATGGATTTTATGCATATTTAACTAATTGTTAATATCAATAGCATCCTTTATAATAAAAACAAATTCAAGCCCAACATCCAAGTAAGGACCACATATGTCTCTTTGGTCTCCTTAAACCTGGAATGATCACCAGTCTTTGCCTTTCATAACCTTTCATGACCTTGGCATTCTTAAAGTGTAAAGGCCAGTTGTTTTGTTCAACTTTCTTTATTTTGTCTTTTTGGTGGCTGTCAGATTTGTCTCCTGTACAGTTACTAATTCCATCTTTTGATCAATAAATACTTTATGAGGAGAGTCTTTTGATATGTGGATACCCTACCTACACTTTGCCATAGTTTCATCCACTAGTTTTTTCATCCTTTCATTTTTGCTTGGATTAATTATGCTGGGGATTTTGCCAAATGGTGCATCTCTGGCTCTACCATTTCTTCTACATTTATTTGGGAAAAGAAATCTACTGTAAGGAAGAAATAATCTCTCCTGTTTGTTTATTCACTTATTTATGTCAATACTCATAGAATCCAATTTTACACAGTAGGTTTGAATCTGTTGCTTTCGGGGTTGACTTTGACCTGCACACTGTCCCAGATATGGCCAGAAAGAGCCTCTTCAAGCTGATTTTCATGTCTTTCTGGCTCATCCCCATAGGTCTTTGAATACCAGCTTACTTTTTGGTATAAGAACACATTCTAGGTTCCATTCTAGGTTCATTTGCAGACTCTCACTCCCAGCTCTGCAGTCGGGCATTTCTCAAGCATCCTGACTCCTTTTGGTCGAGAACAGCATTTATAAGTCAAGATCTGGAGCTAGGTGTGCAGACCACAGTATTGATATATTGATACATCTCTATGGACAGACAGACGCACATATGCCACGCACATATGTATAACTTTGTCAATATCCACAAAACCATGAGTTCACAGTGATACCTCCAATTCCAGCTCAATACCCCAGGGATTAGTCTAGTTTTCCCTTGGTGGGGAAACCTTATAATATTTATGTCCCATTTTTCTCCATCTATCCTCTGGATTCCATACCCTGTCACCTTCTTTTTTTAAAAGACTTTATTTATTTATTTGAGAGATGGAGTGAAAGAGAGAGAAAGAGAGAGTGAATGAGCATGAGTAGGGGGAGGAGTAGAGGGAGGCAGAGGGACGGAGGGAGCAGCAGACCTTTGGTGAGCAGGGAGCCCCACTTGGGGCTCGATCCCACCCTGAGATCATGTTCTGTGGTGAAGGCAGAGGCTCACCGACTGAGCCACCGAGGTGCTCCTGGTTTTTTATTTTGTTTTAATTACATGCTTGTAATTTTAAAATGCAAACATTTGATGGACAGCTAAACAAATGAGCAAGCGTATGAATTCCCTTGTGGCTGGTCAGTATCCCAGGACAGGTGGCCGATGCTCATGGGCTCTCTGCGTCTTCCCAGGGGCCGTGAGCCACGGGGATGGAATGGCAGACCCCAGCGTGCTGGCTGTGTTCCAGGACTATGTCAAACTGATGCCACTGGTGGCAGAAGCGAATCAAATGGGCGAAGAGCTGGAGAAGGTGGGAGCCAGGAGACAGTACGGCCGGGTCCAGAAAGGGCCTTGGGGAACAGGGTCCACGGACCCTCACACCACTCCCCCCAGCCAGCTTCGTGATGTGGATGGGGACAGGGGGACCTGGGGAGGTCGGGACCCAGGGCCCCCACTGGGAGCCATGACAGACCCCAGGTCAACACCCAGGCCTCACCAGTCCCAGCGCCACCTCTGGCCTCCACGGCCACCCAGGACCCCGGACCAGGACTTGCTTGCACACACCCCATCCCAGATCATCCTTCGGAGCGACTTTTCTGGGCCCAGCACCCCAAGGCCCTCTATGCCTGAGTGGGGGTCGGCCCCCTGGTGCCCTGGGGTGCCAATCCTCAGGACACCCGGGGAGCATCAGAGAAAGAGGGGGACATGGCGGGGATGGTGTGACTGATACCACAGGGTGACCTGGTGCAACGTGCTTCTCTTACCAGGGACTCAGAATGGAACTGAAGGTGAAGAATCTAGCATCATCCGACTCCAGAGGTTACGACCTACAGAAAGAGGTCATGGTGAAGGTGACAAACCAGAGGACTCAGGAGGTGAGCGCAACTTTGGGGACAGACAGAGCTTCTGCGGTGCTCTCCCAGAGATAGGGTTGGTGCAGCCCTGACAGCCTGCCGATGCTCAGTGAAGGGACACGGTGTGTTCCAAGTGGGGCTGGGACCCTGGGGACACAAGACCCCTTCATCTGTGTCCTCCTGGGCCTCTCCCCACACAGCACCGAGCCCCAGGATCCTTCCCCACCACCTGCGCTGACCATTCCTGTCTGTTTTTAACATGACTTGAAGGCTTGAGTCCAGAAGGGAGCCTGAGAGTTTATCCAGCAGACGGTGGTGTCTGTGACAGAGAGACAGAGAGACAGACAGTGAGACAGAGAGACAAAGAGAGACAGAGAGACCTGCCAATGTGGAGCAATGAGAAGATCTGCGCTCTTGTTAAGATTCCAGAAAATGGGGCAGCCCGGGTGGCTCAGTGGTTTAGTGCCACCTTCAGCCCAGGGCGTGACCCTGGAGACCTGGGATCAAGTCCCACGTCGGACTCCCTGCATGGAGCCTGCTTATGTCTCTGCCTCTCTCTGTGTGTCTCTCATGAATAAATAAAATCTATAAAAAAAAAAAAAAAAAGAAGAAGAAGTAGAAGATTCCAGAAAAGGCCTTTGTCGATCCATAACCACGTTGACCCATTCCCAGGCTCACTGTCAGGAACATCCCCTTGGGAATCTAAAACCCCTTTCTTTTCCCAACAGGAAAGACTGGGGCTCTCTTCTGGCATCCCCCCCCATATTTTTGCCTTCGGAGCCACACTCAGCCCTCTGGCCCCGACCTGAAGCTCACTCCTTAGCCTGTCCTCTGAGAGCCCCTACTTCTCAGGTGGCCTCGGGGTGTGCTGCTGCCTCCCCAGTCCACAGCTGAAGGGGACCGCATGTCCCTGGGTGATCTGCTCTACCGAGTGACACAGCAACACTTGTCTGAGCATCACACTTCTGCTCATTCCCCCAAAGTCACCAACATCTTCTTAAAATTGTGAAAGAACTAGAACTAGATGGAAGAACTAGAAATGGCAAGGTCCACACTCAGCCTCGGTGCATTGGCTTTCTGCCTGGTGCTGGGACCCCAAGGTCATGGCTCAAGTTTAACTGGTCTCTAGGCTGCAAGGCCTCAGGAGCAACCCTGAGTGAGGCTAGTTGGGGGCCCCAACTTCTGAGACAGTTTCCTGTTCCTTTCTGTGTCTTTCCCTGGCCAGTCCCTTCATGTCACATAGCCTGGGGGCCTCAAACAACAGCTCTGTACTTGTCACAGCTCTGGAGGCCGGCAGCCTGAGACCACCAGGTAGATGTGTCTGGTGAGGGCTGGCTGTGCGGGCCACAGTGGACACCTTCTCACTGAGTCCTCACGTGACCTTAGGGGCCTCAGAAGGGCACTAACTCCATTCCGGGGCCTCCACCCACATGACCCACTCACCTCCCATAGGCCCTGCCTCCTCCACCATCGCACTGGGGGACAGAACACTCAGCCCAGAGCAACGGGCCTGATGCCAGCTCACCATACACCCCAGTGCAGCTGTCAGGGCTCTCGGGGTGAGACCCCCACCCTGGGAGTCAACCTGGACATCTGTGCCATGTCCCATGAGGCCTTCAGACAAGCTGAAGCCTCAAGGTGTCTGTGATTGTGACATTGTGTTTGTGTTTTCTGGAAGATTCCATGAGGACAGACAACTTTGGTGATCCCATGTTCCACATGCCTCTCTGGAGCCATGCACTCCCGCCCTGAGTTTGGCTTAGCAGTTTCCTACTGTCTTGCCAGACCTTGTTTTAAGGAGATCTTTAATTTTTAAAAACTGTTTTCCATGTGATTCTGTGTTTCCCTATTGACTGTTTATCATGGTTTAAGGGGACTTAGATTTTATTCAGCCTTTTCTAAGATCAGCAGGAAGGTTCCCTCAACCACACAGGCTGCCACGGCCAGTGTTTTCACTTCTGATGGTTAAGCAAGTCCTGTGGGACAGCTTGGCCTGCTCCTGAGCAAACCGCGCCGGGCTCTCCTACAAGGGACTCTGCGCTGATTTTACAGTGATTCTGTTCCTATTTCTCATTTCTCCTCAGAGGTAAATCTTACTGATCTGTCATCTTCGAGGCTGTCCATTTTTCCCTTTTAAAAGTTTCAGTGACCTTTCCCCAGAAGAAGCTTCCCTGGGAGCTGCTCGCCGTGCTGGCCGTAACCGGCCCATTCTGGGAACACTGGCGTGGTCTGAGGGCCTGCCAGCAGCCTGGGGCAGGGCGGCAGCGCGTGTAGACACACTCAGCACCTTTTTGGTGGTTGGTCTTACAAACGTTGACTGCAGACTGTGTAGACTGTGAATGTCACCGGGAGAGGATGGGACCCACAGGCTGCTTCGTGTGACCATCATCACACGTCACTGACAATTTGGGAGCCAGCCAGGTCCCTGGGAGGACAGGGAGCTTTTCTACACTGGAAATGCCACCCATACTGACTTTTCAGGAGCATCTGTGCAAAAGCTTCTAGCCAGGGAGTCTGTGCCTGGCCCCGCAGGCCCCCCTGGGGTGAAGGGTCAGTACAGGGGCCCCTGCCTGTCTCTGCCTGGGGGAGGGGGGTCAGCACAGGCCCCCCACCGGCCCGCAGAGCCCGGCTGCCCTGTCCCGGGGCCCGCGTCCGCTCTCTGTGGGGAAGGATGCATGGGGCTGATGATCTGGCTGCCCACAATCCTGGCCCCACGGCCTAAAGGTCTTTGAAAGGCCCACTCCCTCGCCAGCCGTAGCATTGCCACAGCCAGGCTCGCGTGGACTCTCGGAGGACCGTGCTGCACTTCGCTGTCCTGGAGGCAGCAAAGGGAAGAAAGAAGTCTTTTTAGTCTGGAGGATGTTCCTTTTTCTGAGGACACAGAACACTCACAGAGAGAATGACGTATCTGTTGGTTTCTGGTGTCGTTTGAGGCTGTTCAGAGAAGGAGTTACTCATTCTACATGGTAACCACTTCGGATATGACGTTTATGGTCTAGAACTTTCCATCTCACTTGTATTCTCCCCCCCACACACACAGCTTATGCTTCTGTTCTCTAGCTCAGCAGCCTCAGGGAGGGGACAGCCCGTGGCAGGCTCTGGGGGGCAGGGGGGCAAGGGGTGGGGGGAGCTCACATGTCCATCACCTCACAGCTCTGCCGCCTACAGGCCCAGCCCAGGCCTCCCTGCACCAAAAGCAAGGGCCCCACAGAACCATTTCGCTTTCCGGAGGCTTGAGGGCCCATCTGCTTCCCAGGCTCTTTCCCCGCTTTCCCGGGCTCACGGCCATCACACGCCATCTCCCAAGTCAGCCACCGGGCATCTCCCGGACGGGCTTTGGCCACTGTCTCCCCGACCTCGTCCGCCGCCTCCTCTTCCTCGTGATTACTCTGGGCCCCGGGGTTAACCTCAGCAAACCTCCCTGCTTCATCAGCTCATTAGCAAACGAGGCGGCCGCCACCTCAGTGCGTGCCAGGTGCCGCAGAGCGGGCGGCCGACACGGCGGGCTGGTGCCGTGGACCGCGGGCCTCGCCTGCGCTGCCGAGGGCCCCCTGGGCCGCCGTGGCCGTGTGCCCGGGTGCTGCGCCAGGCGGCGGGCCAAGAGCGAATGTGGACGGAGACGGGGGTCAGACCCTGCTGACCCGCCTTTGTGTTTCCAGGTGTGGATTTGGTCAAAAGCCAAGTTTATCAACAGGAAGTTCCTGATGGAGGAACTGTACCAGCGCTTTCTAGAAGGGGAGGACAGCCACGTGGCCCAGGAAGACGACCCTTTCTGGGACCCCGTCGAGGCCGTGCACCTGGGCTCGGCTCACGTCTGGCTCCAGCCGCTGGCCCACTGCATGAAACTCGAGGAGCAGGTGGAGTTCCTGAGCTGCGACGGGACGGAGGAGGCCACGCTGCACGTCCACGTGACGCCCTGCTCCCCGGCGGGACAGTGGGTGTCCCCTTCTCCTCTGGCCTGGTCCGGGGCTCATAGGGTGCCTGAGTTCCCCCGGAGGAGGTGGTCAGCTGGTCATTCAGTAACCATTTGGCTTCATCAAATGATTTTTGCCACGGCGACCAAGCCGGCCAACCTGGAATCTTCCAGAGCCTTGTGAAGAGGCCCTGGAGCCAGAAGCAGAAAGCTCATTTCCCAGTTCATCCTTTCTCCATCCTGGGTATAGGCTTCGGTCATTTTTTTGGTTCCTTTTCTGAAGTAAGACACTGAGGTGCCTTTGTTCCAGACCCGGCCTCATTCTCTGTGCTTATCTGACCTTCTGTGGGGACGGGCTTTGCTTTATCTCTGCAGTGTTGCCTCTCAACCTCCTTCCAGGGAGCCTCTTCTGTTTCTCTTTTCAGGCCGTAGGCAGTTCGGGCAGTTTCCACAAAAGCCCAAATCTCTTAGCAATACGAAGCGAAGAGGCAGGTGGCAGGGGCTCTGGTCTGGAGGCTCAGTTCCCTCAGGCGCCCACGGATGCCATTTTGTCTTTCTGAAGAAGCAACAGGCACAGGAAGGGGGCAAGGGGACTGCGAGGTCCTGAGCCCCAGGGACCAAGCTGACCATTGACCCGCCATCTTGGTGGGAATTCCACGAAGCCTTCTGATCACTGGGCCACCTCGGGCTTCTGGGCTGTGAGTGGTTGATCTCTCGCTGCCACTTAATCAGGTGGCATCCTGGTTTGTAGGCTTTGTGGGAGCTTGATGTGAGGTTGGTGTGAGATGGCCGCTGTTGGAAAATGCTCCAAATTGGTTTGCGAACTTGTAGACCTGGAGTTGACTCTGGACTGTGAAGAGGTCGCCAAGGAAGTTGGCGGCCAGCTGGCTCTCCCTGGGTGACAGCCCCTCTCTCCCACTGGGCACCTACCTGGGTCTCCAATGCTAGCCCATTTATTATACAAAGTGGTTATATCATTCTCTCCTTCTCGAGAGGGTTATGAGCTCCTTGAATGTTTCTTGAATGAATGAATTCTGCAGCTGGTAACACCCCCTGTCTTTCCTTCAGGGAGGGTGGCCACCTCTTGAGGAGGTTTCAATAACCGCCTATGACAACACAATGCTAACTCCCTCAGGCCCAGGCTAACCCAGGGCCCATGTTCTCCTCTGTTTGCAGAGCGTGCAGTGAGGAGGATGTGGTTATTGACACTGCGGAGTTGCTGGGCAAGAGGATGGATTTCCAGATTGGCCTTGTGCGGTGCCTTGGCATCAAGTGGCTCAAGGAAGGCGCGGAGCGGGGCGTTCAGATGGGGTACCAGCCTGCCCCACTGAGCTGTGTGCACGCACCCACCCCCTGGGCCCTGGTGGGAGGAAGTCTTTCCTCAACTATCAAAAACGAGCCTATTATGAAATTTTCTTAATTTTCCCTCCTTGCTCAACCCCGAAATGAGTATTTCCCCTTCTGTTTAACGGAGGTCCCACATCCCTGTGGGTTGCTGGGCTGTAAGCCGTGTGTGCTGATCTTAGAAGAGTGGTTGATGCAGTAATCAGAAAGTTTAATGACCTGATGGAATATTCAGTAAAGCTTATTATCTAAATGGAATAGGTTTTTCTGAGTTTGAAACAAAGGGACTGTATCACAGTATGGCAAAAGCACCGGATAGGCTTAATTGGGCTAAAGAGATTTGAAGACTAAATCGATAAAAGGAAGCTTTGAAGGCCAGAAGTCAAACCACCACCTCACGTGGAAAATTGACAGTTTTAGATTATGGAAGTAGAAAGTATCTATCAAAGCCCATCTCCTTTTTGTTAGACATGTAATACTGTCCACATAGTGATGCTACTTGTGGGCCGTGGCTGAGATGCTGGGGCGGTGCTCACGAGAAGCAATTACAGGTCATCCTGCATCAACAGACCAACGCCGGCCATCCTTCTCTGGCTCATCTGATCCTTTTCCTCATAAATGTGTCCCTTCTGGTTTTAAATCGTGTTTTATGTCCTTTTCTCAGTTACAGAATGTATGATCTTTCAAGCACTTTCTATACCAAGCCTGTGTGGAAAATTGTGAATCCCCAAATAGAAGAAACAGTCCAATTTACAGCCTTAAATGCATCTCAGGACTTTCTGAATTATTTACAAACAAATGCTCTCATTGTCGATTTATGGGGTCTTCAAGGTACCGTGGTTACTTCCCCTTTTGTACAATGCACTCCACTTGGCTAGCATGTCACGGTATCTAGGGCTGCTGAGGGAGGGAGGAAGTGGGAGGGGTCGGGGGTCCTAACAGCCATGAGCCATCTTCCCAGGTCCCTGGGCTCTTGTCCACAGGTGACTATAGGGTTTACATCTCTTCACACCACAATGGGGCCAGATAGTGATGAGGTTCTTTCCTTGATGATGTCTCCCTCACATTGCAGAAGGCTGCGCCCAACTGAGCTGCTCTCAGCCAGACCTCATGGTCACAAGTGAAGGCCATGTCATGGTGGACACCAAGAAAATTTCTGCATTGGTGGATACAGGCCAGGTGTGCACATTTATATAGCCTTCAAATAGACATGGCAAAGGACCAAGAAATCCCAGGTGATAGCCGCTTAGGGATCATTGATGTGCCTTCCCTAAACAAGCGTTTTCTTGATTTTCTCCCGTGTTCCTGGAGGAGCTTACACCCTGCTCACCTCCCCACCCCCCATCTAGTTGTCTCCCAGTAGTAAAAATTGCCAGTCCCAAAGGGTATGCAAATAATCCAGCAAAAGGCTAAACGGACATGTGTTTTGTAGACCACTTCAGATCAGACTTCAGAACTTTATATGAAGTTGCTCAAGTTAGAACAGGAGACGGAACAGCTCCGGAACGTGAACAGAGCCTTGAGAGAGGAGAATGTGCTTCTCAGACAAGCACTTGAGAAAGTTGGTTCTCCCCAACAAGGTGAGAGGCAGCCCACGTCTTGGTGGTTTACTTTTTCTTTAAACTCCTACATCTGAGATGTGTGTCTGTATTTCTGAGAAACTTCCTTTTTAATGAGTTGATCTAGATCTCGTTTCATAAAAAAAAAAAAAAAAAAAAATCAGGGGCACCTGGATGGCTCAGTGGTTGAGTGTCTGCCTTCAGCTCAGGGCATGATCCCGGGGTCTAGGGATCGAGTCCCGCATCAGTCTCTCCGCAGGGAGCCTGCTTCTCCCTCCGCCTGTGTCTCTGCCTCTCTCTGTGTGTCTCTCATGAATAAATAAATAAAATCTTAAAAAAAAAAATGGAGACTTTTTTTCTCCCCCTTCTGCCTGGTAAGATTTCTTTTGGAGGCATCTCAATGGGTGCTTGATAAATGCTGATGTAGAATACCGCCAAAATAAACACATAGATGCTTGGAGGAGCAGAGGATTAAATACATATTATCTTTTCTCACTACCGCAGCACATGAGCCTTCAGATGCCCTGAAGGTAACTCAGAGGACAGCACACCTGTTGGCAGCCAGAGCCGAGAATGACAGGCCGGCTCCGCCTGCAGCCAGCTCCGACAGGGAGTTAGCCAATGCTCTCAAGGTCTTCTACCAAAGCATGAACACGGCAAGAGGACGGTTTCTCAGACTGAGACATTATAAACCTCCTGTAAGTAATCAAAATCTTGCAAGCAAAAGGAATCTCTCTCCATTAAACTTAGGCATTTGAGGGACCTGCATCTCTTGAGCTTGGGGAAGTGTGTGTGTTTCAGCAAAAGAGCGGGCGGAGGCCTGAGCCATGTGTCCCCTGCTCTTGCGCATCCGTCTTTGCTTTTGCTTTTTTAGTCAAATAACCATCTGGCTGGTTCCCGATATGGCCATTCATTTACTTTGTGATTTACAGAGTATCCCAGAAATGCAAAATTGGTTTATTGTTATAAACCAAGTAAGATACTTCAGATTCAGAAAACGTGTGTGATAAAATTCAGCATCTATTTTTTTTAAATATTTTATTTGAGAGAAAGAGATCACAAGTGAGGGGAAGGGCAGAGAGAGAAGCATACTCCTCGCTGAGCAGGAAGTCCGACACGGGACCAGATCCCAACACCCGGGGATCATGACGTGAGCCGAAGGCAGACACCAACTAAACCACCCAGGCACACCAAAATTCAGCATCTTACCATGATAAAGACTCTTAGCATATTAGGAATACAATGTGCATTCCTTACTTTGATAAAGGCAATCTTAAACTCAGAGTAAGCACGATGCTTCATGGCAAATCACCGAATGCTTTTCCTTTCCGTCAGGAAAAAGTGAGAGATGCCAGCAAATTTTATTCCTGTTTGCCATTGTCCTTGAGGCTCTAGCCAGTTCAGCAAGGCAAAAAATACAAAGTATAAAGATTGAAAAGGGGAGAAACATCCCAGTAGCAATAGCACATATTTATACAGTATTTATTGAACGCTTTACCGTTACTAACTCAATTCTACAACAACCCGATGCAGTAGGAACTATTAGCCTTATCTTGCAGTTCATGGCCTAAGGCACAAGGGGGGTAAGTAACCTGTGTGAGGACACATGCCTGGTTAAGCAGCAGGCCCAACCTCCAAACCCAGCAAGGTCACTCCACAGTCTATACCACTCCATGCTGCCTCTGTTTTTATTCCCAGAGGACATGTTAATGCAAATTAAAAATTCAGAAGAATCTATAAAAGAATCACAAAGTTGCTGAAAAATCAGCACTTAAAAATTAACTGTATTTGAATATAACAGTATCAAATAGAACTGCTTCGTATAAAAGATGCCATTTATATCAAATAAAGTACTTAGGCCTACAACTACCATAAAACTATGGACTTCTATGGAGGGAATTTAAAAACTTGCCTGAGGGATGTTGAAGAAGATATAAATAAAGAGCAACCCATGCCATGTCTCCCTGGTTTGGAAGATTAGCTCTTATAAATCTTGTCAAGTCTCTCTGAGATTCAGTGTAATCCCAAAGAAATGTAATGGGATTTTGTTTTTCCCCTTTTCAATCTTTATACTTTGTATTTCTTGCCTTGCTGAACTGGCTAGAGCCTCATGGACAATGGCAAACAGAAATAAAATTTGCTGGCATCTCTCACTTTTCCCTGATGGTCTGAAGCAACAGAAACAAGCTCATGCTCTGCTGGAAAGAGTGGAAGTTGGAACCACCACTTGAAACATTTTTTTGCCATTTACCTAATAAAGGTAGAAGATGTGCCTACTCCTGAAGCCTGCACCCTCCTCCAGAGAGTCAGCTGATTCTGCAGAGGATTCAGCCCTTCACGCCCTGAAGCAGAGGTTGTCAAAGTGTGGTCCCCGGCCAGCAGCCTCAGAATCATCAGTGGTTTTAGAAATACAAACCCTCCTAAACCAGACCTGTGGTGTGAGGCCCATTAATCTGTCCCCTAACAAGCCCCCCAGGTGGACTCTGCCTTAAATTGAAGTTTGAGAACCACCTTGTTAGGGATTCAATGTATATAATGGATTCATTTCTCTCCTATGTGTCTAGAATAGCCCTTGTTATATACCATTCTTGAAAGAATTGAGAAATAGTCACTCAGATAATTTCCTGTCCTGTGGTTCAATGAGGAAGGGGCTGAAAAACTGCAGAAACCCATGCCTATATATGCAGTGGCTGCTGCTCTTAACACCCTCTTTAGTACCCCAAACTGGAAATGTCCCAGTGCACACCCACCCCCATACTGTTGTGCCCAAGATCGCGAATCTGAGAAACCACTGAGGAGCCGACACCGATGAAAACACACGAGGGTTTATTTACAAGCTCGAGCTTGGGTCCAAGTATACCCGACACAGCGGAGCAGGGACTTGGACCCCAAGACTAAGAGGCGTAGCAGCTTTACAGGGGCCAGTGGCCAATGAAGTACACAGAAAGTTGCATAGTCATGTCGGTCCACACGCAGGTGGCCACTTGAATTACATTTTACCCTATAGTATCCATTTGAACTGGCCTATTAATTTGGTCAGTTTTGGCGGGCATAAGGCAGAGTTACATTGTTATGAGCCGATTTCCGATTAGGGCGTGCCCAGCGGCTTGACTAGGGTGGGGCAGCGCCTTAAGCAATAAGCAGGTCATGTGGGGGGTCATACAGGAGGTTGCGGGTGCAGCACAAAATGGAGTTAGTCCTGCTCTGCTTGTCCAGGGGTAGGGGATTTTTGTTAAATTTCCTGGGTCCCACAATACTGAGGAACACCATAGTGCTGTGAAAACGAACCCTAGCCACGTGCAACACGGTGAGTCTCAGCACGGACCGTGCTGACTTGCAAGTCACAGCAGATACCATCCAATGGGACTCCATAAATGGTCAAGAAACAGGCAGGAGACTGTCTAGGGCTGCATTCCAGGTGGCAAGGCAATGATTATCCCATGAGTCAGGCCTCCCCGCGGGGGGAGAGAGAGAAGGAGTGACCACGAGGGGCTGGAGACGCAGAGCTCTTTCTGGAGGTGTATTCACTCTAACACATTACAAGTACTGGTTTGTGTGTTTATGTCACAACAAAAGAAAAACTGGTTAGGCGAAAGACACTATAAACAAAGCTCAAAATAAGCCACAGCCTGTTTGTATTATTTATCATCAATACTACGTCAAAGAGTAGTATTTAGAATATATAAGCAATGCTTTTAAGAGAAAGACATAGAAAACGAATTGGGAAAAAAAGGACCAGGGTACCTGAGTGGCCATTTGGTTAGTGATGCAGATACGCCAGGCCCCGCAGGGAGGGACAGGCTGGGTGCTGGCCGTCACCCTCGAAACTTGCTCCCCTGGGGCAGGGGGCACAGCAGTCCCCCTGCCCTACCCATGGAGTATCCCCACCCAACCCAGTCCGTGCCAGACCTCAGAACTTCAACAGTGGGGGGGAATGTAGGTCATCCCAAGCCAAAAAGCCCACATTTGCTCCTGTGTCTCCCTGACAGCAACCTGCACACTTTTCACTCCACTGATGGGAGGCGATGGGCGCTTTCTCCCTTTGCTTTATTTTCAGGAAGATGACAGGATGCTCCGACCGTTTGTATACCAACAGTCACAGAGGCTGAGGGATGTTGGGGAGCTGCTCGATCGCAGCTTGCAGAGACTGAGAAGCGATGTTGCTCGTATAGCAAAGGAGAAGAGAGCGTGCCTGCTGCATCCCCAGCAGCATCGATGGGCCAAGGGGTCGCCCCAGGTTTGCGAGGAGCGCACATAGCTCTGAGCTTGATGAACTTGGCCACCAGCCGAGCCGTGCGTACCACGCACCCAGCCCATTCCTCACATTGTTTCTGTTCTGCAATTTGGTTTAAAGTCTTGTGAAAATGAATTCACATCCGGAGTGAAGGTGAGCCTGGAAGTGGGAGGCCAGCCCTCCGGGCGTTGAGACCTGTCTGTCTGGGGCTAAATATCTAATCGGTCACTCCCCACCTGCAGTTTGAGGCAAATGCCTTCCCCTTGCTAACCCCCCATTCATTATTATAGGGACATGAGAATAGTACCAAGTACAGATGGTGAGTGAATATAAACCTTAGAACAGAGCCTGGCACTGAAGTCACTGACAAGCATTGATATTCAACAGTTTGAAAGTTCAAATAAAGCTGTTTTGAAAAATTTGCTGTCAGACCTAGAGACAAATGGTTATTTTACCCCTCATTTTGTATCCTTGTTCCACAAATTGGATCTTTTACCTCTACTTCCTCTGCTTTCCTAAGCTTATCTGGAAACCATGGGGGGCGGGGGAGCAGCGGCAGTGGGGCCTGTGCGGTGCGGGCCACGTGGCAGAGGCGGAGGCTGCCAGTGCAATCTGCTGGCAATTGGGCTTGGGTGATCCAGGTTCCAGGGAGAACGGATGGGTCTCTGCTGAGGGCAGACGGGCACTGGGTGCTCGGGGGAAAGGCTGTGGGGAGCCTGCCAGTGACGGCAGGGGCCCCACGAGCACATCTGTGAGCTGGGCTCTAGACTACGTAGCTCATTCATGACAATTCTCTGAGTCTGGCACAATCATCTCCCCCATTTTGAGGCTTTAAACATTAAATAAACAAGGCCTGTCCAGGCATCTGTGAGCGAGCATTGGGCTGACTGAAGGTGCCATTCCTGATGGTAACAGCTGCTGCAGAACGGCCCCAGGCAGAGGCATAAGAACCCAGGAAGGAGGAAAAAGAGGTAACAACCCCAATCCTTGTTCCCTGGAGTATGAAGTTAGGGAGATCAAGCAGGAAAAACCTGAAACTCTGCTGGCAGGACAGTCTAGCAATGGCTTCCAAAAGGAGTCTCCCTAGGAAGGCGGGAATCTGGGCTGGTCATTTCTGCAAAATAACAGGACCCAAGGCTTCTCAGAGAGGCTTCGGTTCTATCTGCAGCTCAGGTTCAGGACTAGTGTACATGCAACTAAAGAATAACTCGAAAGCTTACAGCCTACAGGTGGAGCTCCATGCGGTGATGGCAACAGGAACCAGGGTCTGGAAAGCCTGTCAGTGAGGCAAAGCAGCTGTGAGGTCACAGGAAGACGGGAAGGCTTCTTCTACCTCCTGGGCTGAGCCTCAAAGTTCTTTAACCATCTGCAGAAATAACTGCAGAAGTAATATACTTTCTGCAAAAAAGCAGCTTGAGGAGCCCTGGGGGTTAAAAAGAAATCTGGATGAGACACACCTGTATCTCAAGCTGGAGGAAGGTCACACAGGTTCTATGTACATCAGTGTCCATGTCAGAGCCGGACACAACACACGCCACCAAGCTGGGAAGAACACAACCGGCAGCCTCACCCAGAGGCTCCCAGTGCACATCTGAACCACAGATTCCTCAGCTCCAACCTGCAGACCTCCCGCCCGCAAGCTGCGGGGGCCACTGGGGAGCCCACTGTCGTGTCAGGATTCTGTCCCGGGGCTGGTCATGGCCTCTGTTGCTCCTGAACACCTTCCTGATTTTAGAGAGGATAAAAACTTTTCTACCAGCCCACCAATTAGGACCCAACCCAGGCCAGGGCAGAGGATAGAGGGTACACCATAAATCTCCCTCTTCAAGTTAGACAGCCTCTGCTGATAGCCTCAGGCAGCACAGGAGGCTCCCTCCAGACAAATCATGTTCTTATCTGTGCCACGCTTCTCAATGCAGAGTAGAAATTTCATAGAGGCAGTGGCTGCGTCCTCTTTATGTAGCAAATGGCACAGAACACTATGTATGTGTTTATCATATGCTTATTACAAAGGAAAAAGTCCTTTGCCTTATTTTAGGGCTTCAGGGGAAAACCTAGTTAAAATACAAAAAATAAATTAAAGAAATTCACTTCTGGTCAGGCAATGAAAAGAACAGAAACTTACCAGCTCTATCTTTGAAACCAATCACAGGTACAGAACCAGAGAAAACAAATGACAGGCCCAGTTATGAGCAGTACACAGGTCAGACCCCTACCTCAAATACCTAGGGCAGGTCCAAACACAAAGCCATTGTTCAACTGACAATCCTTTATTATTCAACTTAGGTAACAGTCAAAAAATCAGTGTAGATGGGTGGAAAACTAAGCTAAAATAAAAATTAAAAATGTAGTTTCACTTGGCAAAGGCCCAAACAGTATGTAGAGAAATTCATCTGAAGGTAAGATCCTGTTCAACATCTAGGCAAGGGGAGCAGCAGTCCTGCCTCCATGAACACCAGCCTGCGGGCCTTGTCTGCAGCCTGTCGGCAGCACGGAGAGAGGCACCCACCCCACCTCTGGTCTGTCAGTTCACTTAGAGGAACTGAGCATGAATTCTCCAATGAAAAAGTCAATATTAGTTCTCTCACAGCAATAAAATCACAAAGCCAGCTAAGATTTGAAATTTAGGGTAAGTGAGCACAATTTCCTGCTTTTAATGTGTATATATTTTAGATTTGACAATCTTTTTTACATACAGACAGGATATAGAAGAATTTCAAATTTTACATTAAAAAAAAGCCGTTAATTCATGCATTCTATGCCTTCAGTTAATTCTTTAAATGTTTAGACTTCAGAGCTGCTAATGACACTAAATTCAATGCCACGTTGGTTGAGTCTGTCAATCAACTTTGTTCTGCAGAAGGCTGCTCCAGGTGTGAAGACCCCGCCCCTGTAAGACAAGAACAAGATAAAAACAGTGCACAAAGCCATCTCTGGCCCTCTTCTGTTGTAGTGTCATTAGCTGGAGGCCTAGCCATCGAGCCATCAGCACTCATGAAAACCTTCACTCCACCATAAACTAGTTTGGGTTCCATTCTTAAACTCAGCCAAATGAGCAAGGCGCCATAACTCAGGAAGAAACCAGCAGCCCAGCAAACTATCTCGATGGGTTCCACTTCTAGTGAGACTGCCCCCATGATACTGCTGTGTGTTTGAGGGGACACAAGGGTCATTGATGCTGCTGTTGATAAAGTCAGTGCTCAGACTTGAGAGGATAAAAAAGGACCTGGGTGAAATCATCTTTGGCAACAGATTATTATAAGAGCATAAAGAAGACTTAAACTGGATGAAAAAGAAGTTTCTTTAAACAGAATGACTAAAAAAAATTTAAAAATAAACAGAATGACTGACATTTTATAAAATGCTAAATGCTTTCAAATGGTACAGTTGACTCTTGAACAACATGGGATTGAACTGCGTGGGTCCACTTACATGTGATTTTTTACCATACAGCACTATAAATGTATTTTCTCTCACGATTTTAACATTTTCTTCTTCCTAGTTTACTTTGTTACAAGATTATAGTATATAATATATATGTCAACAACATATGTGGGTTTTTGATTATGTAGGGGGTCAACTGTAGAATTATTTGAAAAACTTTAATTAGGATTCACTTGATACCATTTTTATGTTTATTAACTTCATACTGTTCTAGATCCTATCTATATTTATTTGTTCCTAAGCCTGCAGGTCCAAGACTCATTTGTAAAGTTGGCCTACTTTTACAGTAGCGGCTACATGCTCCAGTAACAGAGTCTACTTGATAAACATCTAGCCAAGACGCCATGAATCAATTCACACTTGCTCTCTGGGCTCCCCACTGCCAGCAGGGCATCATCAGGACTGACCAGAGGCTCCAGATAATACCGTTTGACAACACAGACCTTTTCTGAGCAGCTGACTCCAGCCCTGAGCTATTTTTATGAGGAACTAAAGTCAACCTACCTAAGTCTCAAATCTCTGTTGTCTCCTCTTGTTTATCTCTGTGCTGTCCTCGGAGGCCAGTAAGAAACTGTCCCTCTTACAAGTTTAATTTACCTGTATCTTTGGATCAAAGGTACTGTAAATGCTTATGTGTAGACCCAATGCCTGAAAACTGAATCAAAATAAGCTAAAATATGACGTAGATAAAAACAAGGAAAACCACAAGGAAAATAGACTCACGTGTTAGGAAGATCAGAGGTATCGTTTAGAAGTGTCATGGCTGCCTGGACCATGGCTATGGGGGTAGCCACGTAGCCAGCCTCTGCAGAACATAGTTGATCAAAGAAAACTCTTAATGAAGTAGGCATTCAACAACACTCAAAAATCAAATGTAGATTTTATCTCTAACTCTAGGTATACAGAATTGTCTTAATAAATACTCTGTCCACTTAAAACTAATAATTAACTAGTACTTTACTAAGTTAGGATGTGTTAGTAAGTGCTTTAATTTTATTATCCTCACTTAATTTTCCTAACAATTACATGAAGTTAGTCCTATTTTTATCCCCACTTTCCAGATGAAGACAATTGAGGCACAGGCTGGAAGCCAGGCACACACGGGGAGTGGCACTGCCTCTGACAACGTCCAAAGCCAATGATCCTCACTTGTTTCTCCAGTAACACACCAGGCTCCACTTAAAAAAAAAAGGTTCCATTTCTTTAAAAGAACTGAGTAACTTTAAACGAAGTCTAACTTTAAGAAGAAGTAGCTTTAAATGAAGTCTATAAACAAGTGGAACTTTAGCGTTTACAATTCTGCCAAATAATACAAATACAGTGAAATTATCTTAAAAAGCCTGGCAGGGAGTTCGAAAAGAAGGGAAGGCACAAAGATACCTTTGCCATCTGGCTTGACTAAAACTGCAAAGCAGACACTCTCTCATCTCTCAGAGGTGATGGTAACTAAACTGATAATTATACTAGAATTCACAAGTAGGGCTGTCTCTCTAGGATTCTATGAAATGTACGCCAAAAGTTCTTGAACTTTTTTTGGGTGACAGATCCTTTCAACCACCCATCAAAAGCTTTACCCTCCCCAGAAAAATGCGCATGGGCACAGACATTTTACAAACAATGTTAGGGTGTTTACAGACTCCAAAGAAACCTTGGCCCACAGCTTTATAACTACACTGCTTTAAAGTGACTATTGAGGGACACCCAGGTGGTTCAGTCAGTGAAGTGTCTGCCTTCAGCTTGGGTCATGATCCTGGGGTCCTGGGATCGAGCCCCACATTGGGCTCCCTGCACAGCGGAGCGTCTGTTTCTCCCTTTCCCTCTGCTCTCTCCCCTCCCCACTGCTTGTGCTCTCTCTCTCACAAATAAATAAAATATTTTTTTTAAATTTTATTTATTTATTTATTATAGTCACACAGAGAGAGAGAGAGAGGCAGAGACACAGGCAGAGGGAGAAGCAGGCTCCATGCACCGGGAGCCCGATGTGGGATTCGATCCCGGGTCTCCAGGATCGCGCCCTGGGCCAAAGGCAGGTGCTAAACCGCTGCGCCACCCAGGGATCCCCTCAAATAAATAAAATCTTAAAAAAAAAAAGTGATCCATGAGTATGAGAATAAATAGCAATCAGCCTTTTCTTACTCATGTTAAAATATGCCACAGAATTATGAAATCATACTAAAAAAAACAGGAGGATTATGCTAATAAAATTAAATTATAACAATTTCAATCCTTCCCTTAACAGAATAATTTATATTATTAAATAATTTGTGCAAATTTATTTCTAAAATTATTAAGCTTTAAGGAAAAAACATCGTAATACTGCTTTATACCTTAAGACAATGTAAAACTCCCCAGGATTCTTAAGTCCTATGTGAAATACCTGGTCCTTTCACCTGAGTACAAATTCTCATATTTGGTTTGTTCTTCTCCGGACCAAAGCCTTGACTGTATCCTTGACCAAAGAATGTCATTGTAAACGAGGCGGCATCCATCTGAGAAAAAAGCAAGCAAAAGCTTTACTTAATAAATATGTCATTTCCTCCCCGAACACAGTAAAACCTACTATGCTATCTCAATAGGAGACATTTTCAATAGATGAAAACATTAACATTCTGCCAGAATGCTCTATCATCCTTTAAGCACGAGGCAAAAATCAATTATTTGAAGACGCAAGTTTTGATGAAGGGGAGGAAGGTGGTGAGGAAGAGGGATGTGGTGTAGACGGTTCTTAGCCTGGGGACTACGTGAGGACAGCACCACAAGAACAAAGTTTCAGAGGAAAAGCTGGAGGTAGTTTTTATTTTAGTTTGGTGGCAGTGGTCGAATGTGGTAATCTGGTTTCAGATATCTCTTGGAGGAGACCAGACAAAAACAGCCAACAAGCAATGGAAATATAGGTGATACAGAATTGTTCCACTTGGAGATGTAAAAACGGGACTCAAAAAATTAAATTCTAGAAGTCATCTTTCACAATCATTAAATTTAGAAATAAGGTAATGAAGAATTCAGTTGTGGTCAACAAATTTTTATTACTGAGACATCATTAAAATATGGCTCCTATCTTTTCTGGAACTGACAGTTCAGTAGGGGATACATGTGTGTATATATACATATAGATGTAATAACAACACATGACATGAATGAAAAGATGTAAGACTTGTTCAAAGGAGGGTATTATTAAATCTGTTGGGGAGGACAGGGCGGGGTTTGAAGTGTGTACACACAGACACTCTAACAGAAGTGTACTACACAGGACAGTGGGGTGGGCACCAGAAAGGAGAAACCACCATTTAAAGGCAAGAAGGTACACAGCATCACGGTGGAACAGGGTGGCGCTCATCTGTTAAAGGTACAGACAAGGTCTGACACAGGCCAGCACTTGTCTCCTTCCCTCCCTGAGCACAATCCTCTCAGGATGGGCATATATGTTCAGCTTCAGAACAATTTTCAATAGTCTCCAGGCTGTTACTACCGATTAATCAGGGTTGGCATGAAAAATGAAACCTATCTGCCAGCCAGGACTAGATGATCAAGGACCTTACTTCTCCAGAGATGAACTGAATCAAAATCACCCAAACCTGACTTGGAACCCATCTACCTCCACACTAGAGACCACAACCTTGGCAGCACATTAACATAATTGGCTTTTTAAAAAAGCCCAATGTTCAGGCCACATTCCCAACCAATCACACTCAAATCTCTGTCATTGGTTTTGGGCTCTTTGTTAAAGTTGAGAACCACTGTTCTATACTTCCAGGCCCTATTCCACACCTACTGCATCAGAAGATCCAGACGTAGGGTCAGGACATGTATTTGGGAAAGCTCCCGGGGACATTCTGTTACATACAATCCCAGGTAAGAATCATTGCCCATGCAGTGGTCAGGGAAGTAGGTCAGATCTGTCTTTGATCTTAGACAGCAGTGAGAAGACTGATAAGGGATTCATATCCATATATGGATAACTCCTAAAACTCAACAATAAAAACACAAACAACCAATTCAAAAATGGGCAAAGAATTTGAATGGACATTCTCTAAAGAAGACCTACAAATGGCCAATAAGCACATGAAAAGATGCTCAACACCAACCACTAATGATGGGGAAGTACAGATCAAAACCACGATAGATACCACCTCTCACCTGTGAGAATAACAGGGGGCACTGGGCTGGCTCAGCTGATGAAGTGTGTGACTCTTGATCTCGGGGCTGTGGGTTTGACCCCACCCTAGGTATAGGGATTACTAAAAATAAACTTTAAAATAAACCCAGGAAACAAGTGTTGGCAAGGATGTGAAACAATGGGCACACTCGTGCACTGCTGATGGGAATGTAACATGGTGTGGAGCCCTGGAGAGGATGTGGAGAAAGGGGAAACCTCCTGCACTGTTGGTGGGATTGTGAATTGGTGCAGCCACTCTGGAAAACTGTGTGGAGGTTCCTCAAAGAGTTAAAAATAGACCTGCCTTACGACCCAGCAATTGCACTGCTGGGGATTTACCCCAAAGATACAGATGCAGTGCAACACCAGGACACCTGCACCCCGATGTTTATAGCAGCAATGGCCACAATAGCCAAACTGTGGAAGGAGCCTCGGTGTCCATCGAAAGATGAATGGATAAAGAAGCTGTGGTTTATGTATACAATGGAATATTACTCAGCCATTAGAAACGACAAATACCCACCATTTGCTTCGACGTGGATGGAACTGGAGGGTATTATGCTGAGTGAAATAAGCCAATCGGAGAAGGACAAACGTTATATGTTCTCATTCATTTGGGGAATATAAAAAATAGTGACAGGGAATAAAGGGGAAAGGAGTGGGAAATATCAGAAAGGGATACAAAACATGAGACTCCTAACTCTGGGAAACAAACTACGGGTGGTGGAAGGGGAGGTGGGCGGGGAGTGGGGGTGACTGGGTGACGGGCACTGAGGGGGGCACTTGATGGGATGAGCACTAGGTGTTATTCTATATGTTGGCAAATTGAACACCAATAAAAAATAAATTTACAAAAAAAATAAAAAATAAAAAAAGAATTACCACAGGATCCGGCAATTGCATGTCAGGATATTTATCCCAATGAACTGAAAGGAGGATCCTAAAGATATATTTGCACACCCATGTTCAAAGCAGCATTATTCAAAATATTCAAATGGTGGAAGTAACCCAAGTGTCCATGGATGGATAAATGGAAATGGGGTACATATATATGGTATGTGTGTGTGTGTCTATAGGAGGGATGTCTATGTGTGTGTGTGGGGGTCTGTGTCTGTGTGTTTGAGGGGTGTCTGTGTGTGTGTGGTGTGTGTATGTAAGTGTGTGAAAATGAACCTTAAAAAGGAATGAAGTCTGGCACCTGCTACCATGAGGATGGACCTTGAGGACATCATTCTCAGTGAAATAAGCCAGTCACAGAAGGACAAATACTGTGTGACCACTTGTATGAGGCACCCAGAGTGGTCATATTCAAAGAGAGAGTAGAACAGTGGTTGCCAAGAGCAGGGGGAAGAGAGGAAAGGCAAGTTATTGTTTAGTGGGGACAAGGTTTCAGTTCTGGGAGAGGAAAAAGTTCTGGAATGGACAGTGGGGATGGTTGCACAATAATACAAATGTGCTGCATAACAACTTGGATTTGCATAATATGAGTATTTTGAATACGGTATTGATATCACTGCACTTAAAAATGGTTAAGATGGTAAATTTTATGTTCTGTGTACTTTACCACAACTGTGGATGAGAGGGAAAAGAAAACAAGAGAGAGGGTAGCCCGGGTGGCTCAGTGGGGTAGCCCAGGTGGCTCAGCGGTTTAGTGCTGCCTTCAGTCCAGGGTGTGATCCCGGGGACCTGGGATTGAGCCCTGGGTCGGGCTCCCTGCATGGAGCCTGCTTCTCCCTCTGCCTGTGTCTCTGCCTCTTTCTCTCTCTTTCTCTCTCTGTCTCTATGAATAAATAAAATATAAAAAAAAAAAAACAAGAGAGAGCTAAGAGCTAAGAGCCTCAGCTAAGGTGGGTATGATGAGTTTGGAGAAAAATCTAGAATTATGCCTATGTTTGTGATGGTGCAAATGACTGTGCCCCCAACAGAGATGGGAAGTAAAAGAAGAGTGTTTGGGGGAAAGAAGTTCAGATCTTGACACGTTCAATTCAAGTACCTGAGACACATCCAAGTGATCTACAGATCTAAGCAGATTTGCTGAGAACACAGCTCAGATGACTCAGGGACAGTGAGTGGGCTGAGGGTGGAATCTGGGGGGAGGTCAACACATAAGGAGTAGTCCCCTCAGAAGTGAGGGTACAGCAGAGGAGGAGAGGAACAGAGTGGACCCTTGGAAGAGCGATGTTCTCAGAAGCCAAGGGAAGTGAGTATTTCAAGAAAGACAACAATATCAGAGATCACAGCACTCAAAACACTCAGCAGTATGAAGACCAATGTCAACTCTAGCAAGGGGACAGTAGAGGGTAAGGGAAGGCCAAGGACTCCTTTCTGGGTTGGCATGAGCATAGGATGAGGAGAGGCTGTGAAAGATCAACTGAGGAAGTGAGCAGTGAAGACTCAGGCTGGAGTGATTCTCAGGGCTGCCACATTCTAGCTGTAGGAACTTGGCAGGAACACCCGCTCTGATTACGTCCTCGGCTATACAAAGTGGCTATTACCTCTACCTACGTGGTCATGGTGTAAAGCACTTGGCTCTGTGCCTGCCACAAGCACAAGAAGTGCTTGATTTTTAAAGTGCCCAGGGAGTGGATTTGTCTCATACAGAATCCTTTCCTGAGAGGAACAGAGAAGGTAAAGATGAGAGCAGTGGTGTGAGTCTGAGAGCAGGAAGCCGAGGGGCACACGACCCACGCTCTCAACTCCATCAGTGAAGCAGGAGTTGAAACTGCAGACACAGGGGGTCTGGGGCGAGGGGGAATGCTGAGAAAACCCTGGGACAGGAGATGAACAGATGGCTAATTATAAGTGATAGGATCAGCCAATGGTGCTACCGTTCCAGCGGGAGGGGGAAGAAGCATTGGCCTCATGCCCATCCTCTCAGTGAGGGCACCTCCCCAGTGGTGCCTGGTGCCAGCAGACCGGGCTCCTGACTGGGGTCTGCCTTGGGGTCCGTGAACCATGACAGGAATGAGCCTGGCGTGCACAGAAGAGGAAGGAGAAGGGAAATACTGGGAAGGAGGAGGTGTGGAGGAGAAAAATGAAGACTAAACATTTCTGAGGCCTCTAGGAAGAGAGTAAGACTCTAGAGCCAGATGACTGGGATCCCACCCTGGCTTGGCCATGGCCTCATTCGCTGTAGGACCCTGGGCAAGTTTCCTAGCTTTTGTGCCTCAGGCTTCTCATCTGTAAAGTGGAGAGGAGGGGCAAGATGGCGGAAGAGTAGGGTCTCATCTGTAAAGTGGAGAGAATACCCACTCTAAGGGTGTTTTAAGAGACTAAGCCACCTAATTTATGTGACGAACATAAAAGCATACTGAAACACAGTTAAGTGCTCAAGTCTTACCTGTTGTAGTAAACGCACTGAGGAAAAATAAAAAAATAAAGAAAATTATTAAAGAGTTGTATACAAAAGGAAGGGTTACCTGTTTTTGTGTTGGACCTTGTTTTGAAAAATAACCAAAGGAGAAGAGCCATGGAAACTAAAGGAAAAAACAAAACAAAACAAAACCCTCAGTGATATATTTTTTTAAACTCATGGAAAATATTTCTAAAGACCTAATTTCATAAAAGTATCACTTACTTTTATGAGAAGCTGTCTGCCAATGCCACACTTCACAAAGAATAAAAAGAAAAGTCCTGCAAACATCAGCTTAATAACGGAGGTGATGCCTCCCACAGTCACATAAGCGGCATACTGAACCTGGATAATGATGCGAGGTCAGAAGGTTACTCCCTACTTTTGTAGACTGAGGAAATCAATAATGTTAGCTATTTATAACTTACTCCATAGTCATCAACACTGAGCAAAAGCAGTTTCCACTTTATGAACATGTTATGCTTTAAAAGCTTGTTTAGAAACCAGACACTGGAAGCATATTGTTTATAGTAGAAATTGTTGCAAATGATAATTAGCTTCCTCTACCTGAACACAAAAGTCCCCATGATCCATACATAAAAAGACCACATGAACATATCTAAATTTAGTGATTACCTATTATAAAATACAGATTCTACTTACAACTTCTTCTTTGAGAAAATAATCTTTTAAATTGAGAAAATAATCTTTTAAACAGAGAATATAATTTTTAAATAAAAGATTTAAAGAATCTTTTAAATAGAGAAAATAATCTTCTTTGAGAAAATAATCTTTTAAATTGAGATATGGTTTCCTCTTCAAGTCTCAGAAATGGGGGCAATCACTTCCCTCACCAAAAGGAATGTCACTCCAAAGGTTGGAGGTTGAAAGACCTAAGAATTCAGACATCTCCACAAGCAACAGAGTATCCTTGAAGCTAAAACCCTCAAGTGGGTTGCTGGGTGTTCATGACACCAGCATTTCCTGGACGAAATTTGCTGCTGTTGTTTCATTAACAAGGTACGCAGATGGCCAGACTTGAATTATGGGGGAGGCTATATCTGCCCCCATAAAATGCAAAATACTTTATACACTACTGATTCTCACACTTCCAGAAACCAAAACCTGCATTAATTTAGCCTTCTTTTTTTTGCTTTGTAAACATAAAAATCCTAAACAGGTAGGAGGAGCAATAATGAATAGAATACTCTTCATTAAAAATTAAATCGTGGAAAAAAAAAATTAAATTGTGGGATGCCTGGGTGGCTCAGTAGTTGAGGGTCTGTCTTCAGCTCAGTTTGTGATTCCAGGGTTCTGGGATTAAGTTTTGCACTGGGCTCCCTGTAGGGAGAGCCTGCTTCTCCCTCTGCCTATGTCTCTGCCTCTCTCATGAATAAATAAATAAAATCTTAAAAAAAAAAACCCAAAAATAAAAAAAAATTTTAAATTAAATTGTATGCACTTACAGGCGATTGCTCCAAATTCTCATGCAAGTAACGCTGAGTCCGCCTCACAACAGAGACATCCGCTCCCAAGAAAGGAATAGAATAGCTATTCAGTTCTCTGCAGTAAGAAATTGGCCACCTGTAAGACAGACCCATGAAGAGTATGATGCATTTTCTCTACTCACAGTTAACTTGGCAAATTTCTGAATAAAAAATAGAGATTTTCTCAGGGCAGTAATGACAACAAAGATGGCAGGTCTGCTCTTCACTTGATCTTAGCCAAAAGGCCAAGAAGCGATGGCAGGTCTACTCTTAATTAAAATTTCTCTTAGTATCTATCCTGTGTTCTCTACACCTGCACCAAACCAGTGACGAGTGGACAGAGCAGTATTCTTCATACCAAGGGCACAGGACAAATATATTTTACCCCATCAATCTCCTTAGACAGTACTGATAAAAAGAATGTTCAACAGCCAAACCCTAGTATGAATTTAGAGTTCTCACATAAAAAGTTTTCACAATCACATTTTAAAATGGCAGTTTTACTGCATAAAATTTAACTGGTATTTGATTTTGAAAATGATAGTGAAAAAAGGCACAAAAATCCATTTTCTTCCAGAATACAAATATATTATTACATATGAAGTACTTAAGCTTAGGATAATACATTAATTATATTTTATTTAGCTAGGAAGATAATCCTGAACTCACTACAACAGTCTCAGGCTTTTCTAAGTGGCATACTTTATTAATAACCACACCAACAGCAATATACTTAGACTCGATATACTAAAGAAGAGATTTTGAGTTAACATACCTTCTTTTCAATTTTGGACCAACAATTGGGACAGGTTTCAGATTTGACTCGTTTCGCAGTTTTTTCAAATTACTCTGATCTCCAAAACCATAAACTGCAGACTTCCAGGTACCATCATGAATGCACAACCCCTAATAAAAATTCAAAAGGTAAAAAAACACGACTTAGGGGATAATTACTGAACTATAAAACCAAGGAATTTAGAATGGTTACAGAGAACATTTTGCCTCTATTTGAGGAAGCCATAATCTTTTATTTAACAATCTTGAGAGGAATTTTCAGGCAGGACTAACACACACTAACTTGATCACATTTGATATTTATACCCACGTATACTCTTCTTCCTTCCCACCATCACTTATGCTCCTTTCAGTATGGCACTGAGTTGCACCTCTGCATTTTCACTCAACTGACCATACTCCTTCAAAACTAACCTAATTCCTATCCCTGTGATGATTCCCCCAAATTTCAAGATGTGTTCATGTGCATATTTACGCACACATACATAATGTACACACCTATTCCAGCCCTGTCGTCCTTGGTGCCCCACCAACCCCAACACCCCTTACTATAACCCCAAGCTATATAAATATCTTCCACATAAGTCTTGTTAAAATACTTTCTTTTTTCATTTTAAGGCTTACTAATATGATTTATATTTTAATTTCTTTCACTTCAATTTCTTTCTGAAACTGTAGCCAGAATAGACCTTGCTTATCTTACCCAGACTCATTCATTCACTTATTTCCCACCTTTCAGTGCTTCCCATTTTTCTAACATAATTACCCTTCCACCACCCTCACCTCCAATGTCCATTAGAAGCAAGGGACAGAAAGGAGAGTACAGGCAAGGATCTAACCTGGGGACTCATTAGTGCCCAAGCTTCTTTACCTAATTTCTATGTGAGCCTTTTAATTCTCTGTTATGTAAATATCTTATGCTTCATTTATAACTTTAAGTCCTGCCTTACATGTAGTTTAACTTGTTTGAATGAACAGTTATTAGAAATATTAAAAACCAATTTGGTCACAAGATTTTGAAGGAGGAGTATCATCAGTAAAGCTCATGTGAAGATACTGTTGCTTGTTAATAAGCAGGACAAGAGAAACAATAAAAGCATCAGAAGATTCAGGTGTTTATATCAGAACTTTGATGACAATGGAAGGCAGAGAGACACCAAACTTAGCTTCCATTTTGATAAAGATTAGTATCTTCTGTTGTGTTAAAACAAACAGGGTTGGAAGTCTGAGATGTTCTATGTGAAACTACTCTAAATCTGGGTTTAGTCAATGTGATTTGCAAATACAGAGATTCCCAGGGGCACCTCACTGGCTTGGTTGTTGGAGCATGTGACCCTTGTAGAGATTACTTAAAAACAAAATCTTTAAATAAAAATTAAAAAATAAAAGACTTGCAAATACCAGAAGAAAACAGCTTGTTGAAAACCTAAGAATATCCTCTTATACAAATAAGCCATCAAAAAGGACAAATTACATTCCAGTTTTAAAAACTGTTTATCTTGGCAGCCCAGGTGGCTCAGCAATTTAGCGCCGCCTTCGGCCCAGGGCCTGATCCTGGAGACCCGGGATCGAGTCCCATGTCAGGTTCCCTGCATGGAGCCTGCTTCTCCCTCTACCTGTGTCTCTGCCTCTCTCTCTGTGTGTCTCTCATGAATAAATAAATAAAATCTTAAAAAAAAAAAGCCTGTTTATCTTACTGAAAAACAAAGTACACAAAACATAAATATACAATTAAATGAAATTATGAAACAAACAACCCTGTAGCTCAGAAGGTCCTCCTGTCCCACTTTCATAGTAATAAAGACAAATACTTGCTTTTCCTTAGAGTTTTACCACCTAAGTATTTATTTCTAAACAGTACAGTGAATTTTGCCTGTTTGTAAACTTTACAGAAATGGAAGCACACAGCCTATATTTCTTTGAATTTGGCCTTTTATACCCAAAACTGTGATGTTAAAATTCATCATGTGTTAGAAATAACTCCTACTCTGGAAATAAAAATTACATGGAAACAAATGAAAATGAAAATATGACAGTCCAAAACCTCTGGGATACAGCAAAAGCAGTTCTAAAAAGGATGTTTATAGCCGTACAGGCCTACCTCAAGAAGAATGAAAAATCTCAAATACACAGCCTAATCTCACTCCTAAAGGAGCTAGAAAAACAACAACAAACAAAACTCAAAACTAGCAGAAGGAAGGAAATAAAAATTAGAGCAGAAATATATGATACAGAAAACTAAAAAGCAATAGAAGCAATCAAAACCAGGAGATGGTTCTTTGAAAAGATCAACAAAATTGATAAATCTCTAACCAGAATCAGAGAGAGAGAGAGAGAGAGAGAGAGAGAGAGAATTTAAAATCACAAAAGAAAGAGGAGAAATAATAACCAACACTACAGAAATACAATTTTTAGAGAATATTATGAAAAACTATATGCCAACAAATTGGACAACCTAGATGAAATGGATAAATTCCTAGAAACATATGACCTAACAAAACTGAGGCAGGAAGAAACAGAAGATTTGAACAGACTGATTACCAGCAATGAAATTGATCAGTTATAAAAAAAAACTCCCAATAAACAAAGTCCAGGACCAGACAGCTTCACAGGTGAATTCTACCAAACACCTATTCTTCTCAAACTATTTCAAAAAGTGGAAAAGGAAGGAAAACTTCCAAATTCATTCTATGAGGCCAGCATTACCCTGATACCAAAGCCAGATAAAGATACTACCCCCAAAAAAAGAACTACAGGCCAATATCTCTGATAAACATAGCTACAAAAATCCTCAACAAAATACTAGCTAACTGAATCCAATAATACATTAAAAAAGTCATTCACTACAATCAAGTGGGATTTATTCCCAGGATGCAAGGATGGTTCAGTATTCCACACATCAACCATGATACATCACATCAATGAGAGAAAGGATAAAAACCATATGATCATTTCAACAGATGCAGAAAAAGCACGATAAAGTACAACATCCATTACAAAGTACATTTAGAGTGAACATACCTCAGCATAATAAAGACCATCTAGAAAAACCCACAGCTAACACCATCTGTAAATGGGGAAAATTTGAGAGTTTTTTCCCTAAGATCTGGAATAAGGCAAGAGTGTCCAATCTCACCACTTTTATTCAACATAGTACTAGAAGTCCTAGCCACAGCAATCAGACAACAAAAATAAGTAAGAAGCATCCCAACTGGTAAGGAAGAAGTAAAACACTTAACTATTTACAGATGACATGATACTCTATGTAGAAAACCCAAGACTCCACCAAAAAACTGCTGGAGCTGATAAAAAAAAAAAAATTCAGTTAAGGGGCACCTGGCTGGCTCAGTCAGGTAAGCAGTTGGCTCTTGATTTCAGCTCAGGTCATGGTCTCAGGGTCCTGGGATCAAGTCCCACACCAGGCTCTGCAGAGTCTGAAAGAGGATTTGAGCTCTTCCTCTGCCCCTACCCCCACTCACCCATGCATGCACTCTCTAATTAAAAAGAAAAAAATTCAGTTAAAGTCACAGGACCCAAAATCAATGCAAAGAAATCTGTTGCATTTCTATACACCAGTAATGAAGAAGAGAAATCAAGGAATCAATCCTATTTATAATTGTACAAAAATAATAAAATACCTAGGAACAAGCTTAACCAAAGAGTATTAAAGACCTGTACTCTGAAAACTATAAACACCAAGGAAAGAAACTGAAGATGATACCTAGAAATGGAAAGACATTCATTCCATGCTAATGGGTTCAAAGAACAAATATTGTTAAAATGTCTATATTATCTAAAACAATCTACAGATTTAATGTAATCCCTATCAAAATACCAGTAGCATTCTTCAGAGAACAATCCTAAAATTTGTATGGAATCTCTGAGGCACCTGGGTGGCTAATTGGTTAAGCAGTCAACTCTTGGTTTCAGCTCAGATCATGATCTCAGGGTTGTGGGATCTAGCCCCATGCTGGGCTCCACACTGAGTACAGAGTCCGCTTGAGATTCTCTCTCCCTCTCTCCCTCTCTTCCTTCCTGCTCATGCATACTCTCTCAAAAGAAAACCTTAAAGTTGGGGATCCCTGGGTGGCTCAGTGGTTTGGCATCTGCCTTTGGCCCAGAGTGCGGTCCTGGAGTCCCGGGATCGAGTCCCACGTCGGGTTCCCGGCAGGGAGCCTGCTTCTCCCTCTGCCTGTGTCTCTGCCTCTCTATGTCTATCATGAATAAATACATTTTAAAAAATCTAAAAAAATTTTTTTAAAAAAGAAAACCTTAAAGTTAAAATTAAAAAATAAAATTTGTATGGAATCTCTAAAGACCCTGAATAGCCAAAGCAATCTTGAAAAAGAAAAACAAAACCAGAAGTATCACAATTCCAGACTTCAAGTTATATAAACAAAGCTATTGTAATCAAAACAGTACGGCACAAAAAATAGACACAGATCAGTGGAATAAAACAGAAAACTCAGAAATAAACCCACAATTATATGGACAATTAGTCTTTGACAAACCAGAACAGTATCCAGTGGAGAAAGTCTCTTGAACAAATGGTGCTGGGAAAACTGGACAACTACATGTAAAGGAATGAAACTGGACCACTTTCTTATACCATACACAAAAAGAAAACCTCAAAATGGATTAAAGACCTAAATGTGAGACATGAAACCACAAAACCCCTAAAAGAGAGCACAGGGAATGTCTCTGACATTGGTTGTAGCAGTGTTTTTCTAGATATGTGGCAAGGGAAATAAATGCAAAATTAAACTGTTGGGTCTACATCAAAATAAAAAGTTTCTGTACAACAAAGGAAACAATCAACAAAACTAAAAGACAACCTACTGAATGGGAGAAGATATTTGCAAATGACATATATCATAGGAGTTAGTATCCAAAATACACACACACAAAAAACTGACACAATACCCAAAAACCCCCCAAATAATGCAATTAAAAAATGGTCAGAAGGGGATCCCTGGGTGGCGTAGTGGTTTGGCGCCTGCCTTTAGCCCAGGGCGCAATCCTGGAGACCTGGGATCGAATCCCACATCGGGCTCCCGGTGCATGGAGCCTGCTTCTCCCTCTGCCTTATGTCTCTGCCTCTCTCTCTCTCTCTCTCTCTGTGGCTATCATAAATAAATAAAAAAATATTTTTAAAAAAATGGTCAGAAGACATGAACACACATTTCTCCAAAGACATACAGATGGCCAACAGACAGACTCATAAAAAGACTAATTATCAGGAAAATGCAAATCAAAACTATAATGAAATATCATTTCACACCTGGGAGAATGGCCAAAATCAACAACACAAGAAGCCATAGGTGTTGGCAAGGATGCAGAGAAAAAGGAACCCTTGTGCTCTGTTGATGGGAATGCAAACTGGTGCAGCCACTTGGAAAACAGTACGGAGGTTCTTCAAAAATAGAGGGGATCTCTGGGTGTCTCAGCAGTTTAGTGCCTGCCTTTGGCCCAGGGCGTGATCCTGGAGTCCCAGGATCGAGTCCCACATTGGGCTCCCTGCATGGAGCCTGCTTCTCCCTCTGCCTGTGTCTGCCTCTCTATCTGTGTGTCTTTCATAAATAAATAAATAAAATCTTTTTTAAAAAGTTAAAAATAGAACTTCCCTATGATCCAGCAATCACACTAGTGGGTATTTACACAAAGAATACAAAAACATGAATTCAAAGGGATACATGCACCCGATGTTTATTGCAGCATCATCTACAATAGCCAAAAACTGGAAGCAACCCAAGTGTCCACTGATAGATGAGTAGATAAAGAGGATATACTCATACACTTTAGCCAAAAAAAAAAAAAAAAAAAAAAAAAAACTCTTGCCATTTCCAACAATATGGATGGAGCTAGAGAGTATTATGCTAAGCGAAATAAGTCAGTCAGAGAAAGACAAATAGCAAATGATTTCACTCACAGGTGGAATTTAAGAAAGAAAACAAGTGAAGGGAAAAAAGAGGCAGAGAGGAACTAAGAAACAGACTCTTAACTCTAGAGAACACATTGCTGGTCACCAGAGGCGGGCAGGTAGGGGATGAGTGAAACAGATGATGGGGATTAAAGAGTGCACCTGTCATGTTGAGCAGCAGGTAATGTATGGAAGTGTGGAATCACTATGTCATACACCTGAAATTAATATAATACTGTATGTTAACTACACTGAAATTAAAATTAAAAACTTAATTTTCTAAATGGTATCTTTTTATAAACAGATATTCTCAATTTTAAATGTACACAAATTTATCACTTTTTCTTTATATCTAATGCCTTTTGTGTCTCTTTTACAAACCATTCAATACAGCCTGGTGACAATAGTTAATACTATATTGCATATGTGAAAGTTGCTAAGAGAGAAGCTTAAAAATTTTCATCACAAGGGGGTGCTTGGGTGGCTCAGATGGTTAAGCATCAGGTTCTTGGTCTCAGCCCCAGGGCTTGATTTCAGGGTTGTGAGTTCAAACCCTGTGTTGCACTCAAAACTGGGCATGGTAGGCCTACTAAAAAAAAAAAAAAAAAAAAAAAAAAAAAAAAAAAAAAAATTCCTCACAAGAAAAACAAATTTCCAAGTATATATGGAGATAGATGTTAACTAGATTTATTGTGGTAATCGTTTCACAATATACTGCAGTATACATAAATATCAAATCATTCTGTTGTACACCTCAAACTAATTAAATATTATATGTCAATTATACCTCATTAAAAAACAATAAAATATATGTATGTGTGAGAGGAAAAAAGTAATTCCTAACCCAGAGGCCATGAAATACATGTCATCTTCTAGAAGCTTCACTGTGTTGCCTTTTGCACGTAGGTGGGTAATTCACCTAAACATGATTTTTGTACATAGTGCAAAGCATGAATTCAATTTCATTTCTCTCCACTTGGATATTGAGTGGTCCCAGCATCATCTCCTAAAAAGCCCCATTCCCATAAATCAAGTGCTCACACATGCATGAACTACACTGAGCTCTCTCCTCTGTTCCAGGCCTGATGTCCCACTGCTAATTAAGTAAGTCTTGATATCCAAGAGCATCTTTCTACCTTTTTCGCCTTCAAGAATGTCTCAGTTATTCTCAGCCCTCTGCGTTTCCATAAATATTTTAGAATTAGCTTGTCAAGTTGCACACCATAACAAAGCAAAACAAACAAACAAAAACCTGTTTCAGCTTTTGATTGGAATTACATGGGATTATAAAACAATTTGAGGAAAACTGACACTGTAACAAAATTGAGTCCCCCTAATCAAGATTATAGTGGATCCTTCCACTTACTTGTTTTCCTTAAGGTCTCCAATCATGTGTTATAGTTTTATCCACAGAAATATTGCACATTTTTCTATTACCAGTCTTAGGTACTTAATTTTTTCTATGCTAATAAGAATGGTCATTTTTTAAAAATTTCATTTCCTAACTGTAGCTGGTATATAGAAATGCAACTGATTTTTGTATTAATTCTGTGTCTAGCAATAATAAAGACTAGAATGTAAATAAATGAAACAATAGAAAAAATAGCGAAAATCAATGAAATCAAATTTCTTTGAAGAAATCAACCAAATTGACAAACTTGGTGCCAGACTGACAAAGCACTCAAATTACTAAAATCTGGAATGAAAGAAAGAACATTACTACCAACCTTACAGAAACAAAAAGGGGTATGAGAGAATACTATGAATACCCACAAATAAGACAACCTGGATGAAATGGACAAACTCCTAGAAAGATACTGTTACAGACTTAACTTTGTCTCCCCAAATTCAAAGGCTGAAGTCCTAACTGCTAATACCTTAAAATGTGGCCTTATTTGAAAATAGGGTTGTTGTAGATGTAATTAGGTAAGGTGAGGTCATACTACAGTAGGTAAGTCCCCAATCCAGAATGGCTGGTGTCCTTAATAAAGGTGAAATGTGGACACAGGCATGCACACAGGGAGCCACGCCACGTGAAGATGGAACAGAGATCAGAGTGCAGCATCTACATGCCCAGAATGCCCAGGACAGCCAGCAAACCACCAGAAGCCAGGAGAGAAATATGAAGCATATTTTGCCTCAAAGCCTCTGAAGGAACCAACCTTACCAATACCTTGATCTCCAACTTCTAGCCTCTGGGACTGTTAGAATATCAAGTTTCTGTTTATTAAGCAATCCAGTGTGTGGTAGTTCGTTATGGCAGGCCTAGAAAACTAATGCAGATGCAAACCACCAAAACTGACTTAAGAGGAAATAGAATATCCAAATAAACCGATAAGAAGAGATTGAATAATCAAAAACTTCCCACAAAGAAAAGCTTAGGCACAGATGATCTCATTGATGAATTCTACCATGTAAAGAAGATTTAACACCAATTCTTGACAAACTCTTCCTAAAAGGTCAGTACTAATTACTCTGATACCAAAACCAGAGAGACATCACCAGAAAACTATAGACAATGTTCCTGACGAATATGGATGCAAAAATCATCAACAAAACACTAGCAAACTAAATCAGCAATATACAAAAAACAAAAACCACACGACTGTCTCAAGAGTTGCAGAAAAAGCATTTGATAAAATATAACACCCTTCATGTTAACAACACTCAACAAACTAGGAATAGAAGGAAATTTCCTCAACCTGATAAAGAGCACCTATAAAAAGCCACAGCCAGATAAGGATGTCTACTTTTGCCACTTCAGCTCCCCACTGTACCGGAGGGTCTAGCCAAGGAAATCAGGTAAGAAAAAGAATTTTTTCCAGCAATTTATGAAACTCATTTATTAATTCTAATAATATTGCCTATAGATTTCTTTGGAATTTCCTACATTCAAAATTATATCATCTGCTGAAAATACCTTTGTTTCTTTTCCAATCTACATACAGTTTCTCTCTTTTCCTGTATTACTGCTCTGCCTACAATCTGGCTGACGTAATGACAGTGGGCACCCAGGTCTTATTCCTGAGCTCAGAGCAAAAGTTTTCAGTGTTAAACACTGGGTATCATCTTTGTTATAACTTTTTTAAAAAAGATAATCTTTCCTTCTACTTCTGGCTTGCTCTAAGTATTAATCATGAAGAGATAGTACACTTTGTCAAACATCTTTTCTCTGTTGAAATTATCATAGAACTATCCCCATTTAACCTGTTAGTGAGGTAGACTATGGGAATTATATAATACAAACCCTCCTATTCCTCTCTAAAACTTAGTCAAAATGTATCCTTTTCATGTATTACTGCTTTTAATTTGCTAATATTTTATTTAGGATTTTTACATCTATGTTCCTTCTGCACTCTGGAATTGTTCTTGGAGGTTTTTAGAATTAAAGTTAAGTGAGCTTTGTCTGTTCAAGTTAGCCAATAAACACTGAGCTCGTGCTAGGTGACCAGCCCTGTTCTGGGTGCTTGGTGAATTAAACAAAGATCCTTCTATTCGTGGTGCTCACATTCCAGACAGGGTGACAAACTCAATAGAAAATACAATACATAGAATTTAGAAGGTGAGAAGCACTATAGGAAAAAGGACAAAGAGTACATGTGATGAACTGAAAATGATGGGCAAAGGAATTAAGTTTGCAATTTTATTATTATTATTTTTTTAAGTTTGCAATTTTAAATGGAACTATCCAGGTAGACTTCATCAGAAAGGTGACATTTGAGAAAAGACTTGAAGGAGAAGATGAGGGTGTCAGTCATGCAAACGTCTCTGAGATGGATTTCAGGGAAAAGGCGATAGCTAACATAAAAGCACTCTGGCGGAAGTGTGCTGGAGTGTTTGCAAGAGGACGCAGAAGTCAGTGTAAATGAGGGAGTATGAACAGGGTGAACGGGAGGTTGGAGAGGGAACAGGGGCCAGATCACTTATAATCTTGCATGCTACTGGAAGGACACAATCCAAGTTGTGTCTGAACAGGATCATCCTGGCTGTAGAGGAACAGATGGTAGCAAGCATAGGGTGGTAGAAAGAGAAAGGTGAAGAGTGATCAGATTCTGATGTATTGTGACGGCAGAATCAACAGGATTTCCTGACAGATAGGATTTGGGTTTCAGAGAACAGACACAGCAATGACCCCACCATCTGACCTGAACTTGTGGCAGGACACATCACTGCCAACTGAAATTGGTACAAATAAGCTGAGGTTGGAGCACATTTGGACAAGACAGAGTTTGGGAGCTCTAACAAGTGTTCAATTAGGTCACTGGAGGTTTTAAGTTTGGAGCTTAGGAAAAAGATCTGGGTTGATGACCTAAATTTAAAATACATTTCATAATACCCAAATATACAGAGATTTTCATGTTATCTCTTCACTGATTTCTACTATAATTGCACGGTAGTCTAAAACCTGCTCTAGGGTAGGTGTTGGCAAACGGTCTCAGAAAGATCTGACCCTTAGGTTTTACAGGCCACATATGGTTTCTACTACATATTCTTCTTTATATTTCTACCATGGCCCTTTAAAAAGGTAAAAATCATCCTTAGCTTGTGCGCATATAAAAAAGGCCATGGGCTGAGGTGCCTGGGTGGCTCAGTCAGTTAAGCATCTGACTCTTGGTTTCAGCTCAGGTTGTCATCTCAGGATCCAGAGATGGAGCCCCTCTTCGAGTTCCGTGCTCATTGCAGAGCCTGTTTCAGATTCTCTCTCTTTCTCTCTCCCTCTGCCCCTCCCCAACTGTGTGCTCACTTGCTCTCTCTAATAAATCTTCAAAAAACTAAATAAATAAAAGGCCATGGGGTGACCTGCCTAGAGCTACAACAGTCAATACATAAGCCACTACACAGCACACATACATTTCCATCATTGTGGGAAGACCTACTAGACGGGCCTGTTTCACAGTATATGATTTTGATCCTCTGAAATTCTGTGAGTCTTGCTTGATAACCAAGCATATGGTCTATGGTACAATTTTTTATGTAAAATAAAAAATCTCCAGGGGAAGAGAAAGATAAGGAGGGGCAGGAGAACAATTCAGTGACTAGGGATACACAGAATCTGTCCCATTCTTGTAAAATTCAGGCTGTGTATCTTGCTTTAAGAGGAATGAGAGAGGGAACTGCACTGGTGTGGATGCTTCAACTCTCTTCTCCTGAACTAAGCCCCAACTTAAAGCTCAAATAATACTAATAAAAATAATATTTAAAACATTTACTGAGCAATTTGCTAACTGCCAACTACTGTTCTGATTTATATTCACTGACTAATTTAGTCCTCACAGTCTCAGAGAGACCATATGAAGTAGATACTATTACCATCTCCTTTTATGGATGAAGGAAATGAGGTGCCCTGAAGATAAGTGTAGCATACTTGCCCACAGTCACATCACTGATAAGTGACAGAGCCAGAATTCAAGCCCCGGCAGTCCAGCTTCAAAATCTGTACTCACAAAAACTCTAGGAAGGCTTCCTGGCAAAAACCATTCACTCAATGGCTTTTTCATCCCTCTAGTAAAGGGAAGACACCTTTGTTATATCACCTCATCTTTCCAATTGCATCTCCTGCTGCTTCTTCAAAAGAAGCCTCTTTTCTATTCTACCAATTTTCTCACGATCTCCCTGTTGTGGACATCTGTGTTTTGTCAGTCCTGTGCCAATTCCCTGCAATCCTCTACTGCAACTTCTGCTTATAAAACACTCTTTCCTATCTGGAACTAGTTCCATGTTGGACACAGGCCTGACTCTCTGCCCCCCCTTGCCCCCAGAGGCCTATAACCCAGGCCTAGGCAACCTGACTACTCCCATCACACCAGGTCATACTGCAGGGCTCAAGAATAGCCACAGGACCCAATACTTAACTGATCTTTCCTGTCATTTGATACAACTCTGCTAGCTGTTCCCAGGAAATTGGGAACATAAGGACAATGTATACCTGGGACTGCCAGCACCTTCCCTGCTGTGCTGAGCCTACACAGAGGAGCCCGAAAGAAATGAAAGAGGAGCTTTTCGCAACGGGTTTGCCGCCAGAACACAGGTGTCGTGAAAACCACCACTAAACCTAAACCAAAATGGGAAAGGAAAACACTCACATCAACATCGTCATTGGACACGTAGATTCGGGCAAGTCTACCACTACTGGCCATTTGATCTACAAATGTGGTGGGATCGACAAAAGAACTATCGAAAAATTTGAGAAGGAGGCTGCTGAGATGGGAAAAGTCTCCTTCAAGTATGCCTGGGTCTTGGATAAACTGAAAGCTGAACGTGAACGTGGTATCACCATTGATAGCTCCCTGTGGAAATTCGAGACCAGCAAGTATTATGTGACCATCATTGAAGCCCCAGGACACAGAGACTTTATCAAAAACATGATTACAGGCACATCTCAGGCTGACTGTGCTGTCCTGATTGTTGCTGCTGGTGTTGGTGAATTTGAAGCAGGTATCTCCAAGAATGGGCAGACCCGTGAGCATGCCCTTCTGGCTTACACACTGGGTGTAAAACAACTAATTGTTGGTGTTAACAAAATGGATTCCACTGAACCACCCTACAGCCAGAAGAGATACGAGGAAATCGTTAAGGAAGTCAGCACCTACATTAAGAAAATTAGCTACAACCCCGACACAGTAGCATTTGTGCCAATTTCTGGTTGGAATGGTGACAACATGCTGGAGCCAAGTGCTAACATGCCTTGGTTCAAGGGGTGGAAAGTCACCCGTAAAGATGGGAATGCCAGCGGAACCACACTGCTTGAAGCCCTGGATTGCATTCTGCCACCAACTCGTCCAACTGATAAGCCCTTGTGTCTGCCTCTCCAAGACGTCTACAAAATTGGTGGTATTGGTACTGTCCCAGTGGGTCGAGTGGAGACTGATGTTCTTAAGCCTGATATGGTGGTCACCTTTGCTCCAGTCAATGTTACAACTGAAGTAAAGTCTGTTGAAATGCACCATGAAGCTTTGAGTGAGGCTCTTCCTGAGGACAATGTGGGCGTCAATGTCAAGAACGTATCTGTCAAAGATGTTCGTCGTGGCAACATGGCTGGTGACAGAAAAAATGACCCACCAATGGAAGCAGCTGGCTTCACAGCTCAGGTGATTATCCTGAACCATCCAGGCCAAATCAGTGCTGGATATGCACCTGTGCCGGATTGTCACACAGCTCACATTGCTTGCAAGTTTGCTGAGCTGAAGGAAAAGATAGATCGTCGTTCTGGAAAGAAGCTGGAAGATGGTCCCAAGTTCTTGAAATCTGGGGATGCTGCCATTGTTGATATGGTTCCTGGCAAACCTATGTGTGTTGAGAGCTTCTCTGACTATCCTCCTCTGGGCCATTTTGCTGTTCGTGACATGAGACAGACAGTTGCTGTGGGTGTCATCAAAGCAGTGGACAAGAAGGCAGCTGGAGCTGGCAAAGTCACCAAGTCTGCCCAGAAAGCTCAGAAGGCTAAATGAATATTATCCCCAATACCTGACACCCCAATCTTAATCAGTGGTGGAAGAAAGGTCTCAGAACTGTTTGTGTCAATTGGCCATTTAAGTTTAATAGTAAAAGACTGGTTAATGATAACAATGCATCGTAAAACCTTCAGAATGAAAGGAGAATGTTTTGTGGACCATTTTTTTGTGTGTGTGCGTGTGTGGCAGTTTTAAGTTATTAGTTTTTAAAATCAGTACTTTTTAATGGAAACAACTTGACCAAAAATCTGTCACAGAATTTTGAGACCCATTAAAACAAAAGTTTAATGAGAAAAAAAAAAAAAAGAAAGAAAGAAATGAAAGAGGAAACAACAGGGAAAAAAGCTCTGATAATACCATTGGAACATCCAAATCCAGCCACATTATTTATTCACCTGGAGACATTTGGTTATTCAAATCAGTAAATTCCTCTGCATGTTGCTGGTTTAAACTGGGTGGAGCTAGGTATTTATGCATGCTCCCCCGATGTCCAAGCATATCTCTCATTCTTGCTTCTGAGCCTCTGCTGAGGTGATTGCCTCTGATCTTCCAAATGCTCTTCCCTTCTCAGGGCTAAACTCAGCAAGGCTTCTAGGAGACATTCCCAAATTACTGAGGCCAACTATCAGTTCCTTTAATTCTCATACTCCAGTGGACACTCTCTGTAATCACGAATTTTACCATGTTTTATATAGTTCTTTATTAACCTGAAACCACAACCTAGATGACCAGAACCATTACTCTTACCCAAACATGCCATATAACATCCAACAGCTACATCCTGATCATACTCCTCCCTCTTCTGTTCCCAAGCTCCATGGCACCAACCTCTGACACTCAGTCCATGTGACAGCTTCTCCTGACAGCTCTTACCTCTGGCCTTCCAACTGGATTAACTCTCCATTCTCTGATTCCTACAGTATTTCACCCTATCTCTTTAAAATCTCTATTTCCTGCCAAGCTACATTAGTATCTCTTTGACGACAGGTTTGCATCTTCTTCATTTCTGTGTCACACTACCTTGTTGGATGAATGTATTTTAAGGAGAACAAATACATGCGGAGGCTCACATGTAGACCTAGAATTAGTTCAGATACAACTGGCAATGAAAGTCCTATTGTAAACATGGGCCTCCAGGAATGCGACCATCTCAGGTCTCATGTTCCCAAGTACACTACACATTCAGTGACTCGTCATCCATTTCTTTTACGGCCACGACAGCAACAGACAGAACACAAGTGCCCTGACTTGCACTAAGGTGACAATTGTCTTGGTGGACAACATTTATTACACAACAAGGAGAGATATTTTGGTGTTGGGATCATCTGACACAGTCAACTGTGCAGTTGTTTTTAACAAAATTCTATTTTAAGTCTGAGTAAAATTACCAGCAATCTACCATCTTTACTTTTTAAAATTAAACATAGTGACTTTCACACCTTAAAAATTACAAATATATGTGATATTTAATTCATCTTAATCTGTTTTAGGAGGCATATATCATTTCCAAAATGTTTTTTCTGTTAACTTTAAGAAATACCTGAGAAACAGAAAAACTAACCTCAGGTCCGGAATGTATAGTCAGGAAACTTTCCACAGCAGTCAGGGTACCTAAAAGAGTAAGAGAACAGTAAAAGTAAAATTAAATAAAATCTATGTAACTAAGATATGCAGTAATAAATTATTCCCATTTTTAAAAAGATTTTATCTACTTATTTGAGAGAGAGAGAGAGAGAGAGAGAGCATGAACAGGTAGGGGAAGGACAGAGGAAGGAACAGACTCCCTGTTGAGAAGGCAGGCCAATGCAGGACTTGATCCCAGGATCCTGAGATCATGACCTAAGCTGAAGGCAGATGCTTAACTGACTGAGTCACACAGGCACCTCAAATTATTGCTATTTCTTGGGACCATTTTTACCAAGCCTACAGCTGATATAGTCAGAAAAATCTATACTGGTAATAGTTTTATTACTGAAAACAGACTTATGAAATATAACTTTACCAGTTAAAGCCAGGGAAATTGTCAGAAAGAGTAGGTTAGAATAAAGTCTAAGTGCTAGTACTGGCAAAATATTTTCTAGTATTGAAACTAATACTATAGATCTCTTCTAACAAGGCAACAATTTAGCTCACTCATTCACCCTGGAAGGCCATCAGCACACAGTTCTCAAAATTACATCTGTGGGATGAATTCTGCTTTCCAGTAAAAGTGCTCTCAAGAAGGCTTAGTAGTAGTGGTTTACAATGAATGTACAGAAAACTTAGTGAGATGGTCTCTGTGATGGCTTATATACTACTTAAAATAAAGCTGTTAAAATGAAATAAAAATAAGTGTAAATAACAATAGAAAAACCAAAGCCAGAAACAGAGAAATCAACCACAAGGACTAATACACAGGCATAGTGGTTAATTAATCATGGAGTTTTTCAAGAGCAGTAAGACAAAAAAAACATGTGGGCAAATTCTCAAGATCTGATAAAATGAAGTACAGCGATCTCTTAAGAATCGGTGTTTCTAGTTTTAATTCCAAAAGATGACTAAATCATGGGGCCTTAGAAAGCTGACCCTGAGAAAGAGAATGAAGAACCACATCATCAGCAATGATGAAAACCACAATCACCTAAATGCCACTAGGTGACCACTGACAAACACCTAGATCACGACCTATAATTCCCTGAGATGATTCTGGAGTTTCTCAGAGAATGCAACCTGGATTTATGGCTCTGTGATCTAACCTAGCCACAGAAAGAACGTGGACCACCACAATAAGACGTGGGTCACTTGTACCAAACAATCAGCTGGGGCACTTGCTAACACTCACTCTTAGCATTCAGTATTTGAAAACAAAGTTTTTAAACAAGTCTTAAAGTAATATTTCTCCCTGAAAAGAAGGTGTTCAAAGTAACAGAAACTACCAAATATTTAAAAACAGTCTTAGTAAGAAATATGTAAAACCATCATAACGAAAATAGCTGAACTTTAGAAACTTAAAAGTATTTTTTGATAAATGGGGATCTACCATGCCCATGACGTGAAGACTCTGTATTTTAAAGATGTTCAGTTCGGGGGCACCTGTGTGGCTCAGTCAGTTAAGCAACTCACTCTTGGTTTCAGCTCAGGCCATTATCTCAGGGTCCTAGGATCAATCCTGAGTTGGGCTCCGCAGTTAGCGTGGAGTTTGCTTGGAACTCTCTCTCCCTCTCTCTCCACCCCTCCCACCTTGGCGTGCATGCAACTGCACATGCAAACTCTCTCTCTCAAATAAACAAACCTTAAAAAAAAAAAAAAAAAAAAAAAAAAAGGACGTTCTGGGATGCCTGGGTGGCTCAGTGGTTGAGCGTCTGCCTTTGGCTCAGGGTGTGATCCCAGGGTCCTGGGATCTATTCCCACATCGGGCTCCCCACAGGGAGCCTGCTTCTCCTCCCTCTGCCTGTGTCTCTGCCTCTCTCTCTCATAAATAAATAAATAAAATTAAAAAAAAAAAAAGATGTTCAATTCATGTTCTCTTTGGAATGGTTCTAGTGTTCCTCACTGAGTATGATATTGGCTACTGCTTTCCAGCATCTATTATGTTAATAAAGTTTTCTATTCCTAAATTCCTAAAAATCTGCAATCAGTAAATGGCATAAATTTTCAAATCATGTACTGAGATGAGCATCTAGCTTTTCATCTTCAATAGTCTGATTGATGATTATATAATTTCCTAATAAACCTTGGTCTTGATATATTATTCTTTAAAAATTCCATTGAATATTTATTAAAACTTTATTTAGCACTTTTTGACTACTAATTTCACAAAGCAAAACTCATTTGTAGCTTTCTTCTTTTTCTGGTGCTATCTGGGGCTTTACTTTGAGTTAATTTTTCAATATAAACTGAAATAGTTCCCATATTTTTAAGCTCTAGAACAGTTTATATGATACTGGAGTTACCTGTTTCATGTCATTTTCTAAATGGACCCTTTTAAAATATGCATGACATTAGTAACTTCCGCTGTTTACCATAACACTGATTTTTTTTTCCATTTTTTTAAGATAAAGGATTTTTATTTCTAAACTGGTATTATTTACATCATACAGCTTTCAAGAAGAGCATAATATCTGTTAAGACACAGAACTCTGTTCATTTTCTCAGTGGAGAGTAGAGCTGGCATTTCCAGTCAACTCCGGAAGCTTAGTAATCCTGCAAATGTCTTTCTTTTCTTTCAAATTGCATATCTATTGCTATCACCCATTATCTTCTTTTTTTTAAAAGTTTTTATTTTAATTACCTGGTACTCATCATGACAAGTACACCCCTTAATCCCCATCACCTCTTTCACCCATCTGCCTGGATCCTCCTCTGATGACCACCATCAATGTGTTCTCTGTAGTTAAGTGTCTATTTCTTGGTTTGTCTCCTTTTTCCCCTCTTTGCTTGTGTCTTAAATCTCACATGAGTGAGATCATATGGTGTGTCTTTCTCTAACTTACTTCTTAGCATAATACTCTCCAGCTCCATCCATGTTGTTGCAAATGGCAAGATCTCATGCTTTTTTACAGCTGAAGTGTGTGTATGTATGCACATATATCACTTATTTATCCATTCATCAATTGACAGACACTGGGGCTGCTTCCATATCTTGGCTGTTGTAGATAATGTTGCAGTAAATAGGGGTGGATGTATCTCTTTGATTTAGTGTTGTATTCTCTGGGTAAATATTTAGCAGTGCAATTGCTGGATGGTAGATTAGTTCTATTTTCAAATTGTTGAGGAACCTCCCTACTGTTTTCCAAGTGGCTGCACCAGTTTGCATTCTCACCAAGTGTAGATTAGAGGTCCTTTTCCTCCACATCCTTGCCAACACCCATATTTTCAAAAATATAGAATGCTTCATGAATTCAATTACTGCTTATTGATTGATAATTACCGTTCATCTTATTTTTGGTATATATTACGCCCAGATCTGCTGGAATGGAGTCAAAGCCACTGCTTCCGATGATATAAACCCCTTTTTCTGCAGCTTTCTCATGATACTTCCAATACATTAACTCCAGAAACTAAAAGATTCAGGACAAAATTCTAGATCAGAGCTACACAGAAACATTTAAATCAGCATTAAATGACAGACCTTAAAAGACAAAGCAATTACATTATGAAAATGCTAACCAATATGACTTTATAGTGAAAAAGTAACTGTGAAAATGTTTTTCACTTATTCCGTAAATATTTACTGTGTATCTACCATGTGCCAAGTAGCGTGATACACAGGCTGATCTGACTTAATGACACTATTAACTTTTTCAGAATGACTTTTATATGCAAAAGTAGTATCTATTATGAAAACCTAAATATACAAAAATATACAAAGAGAGCGAAAAAATATAACCCAAATCGTATTACTCAGAGGGAATTACAGAAGTGGGTCTCCGCACATACAGACACACACACACACACACACGGATCTTCGCACACATGCGTGCACACACACACACACACACAGAGATTTAGGATAAAGAAGTGGTAGGAAAGGGGATGTTCAAATCCACTGTCTTTACAAATTACTTTTATTTTTTTTTTAAGATTTTTATTTATTCATTAGAGACACAGAGAGAGGCAGAGACACAGGCAGAGGGAGAAGCAGGCTCCATGCAGGGAACCCAACGTGGGACCCAATCCCATGTCTCCAGGATCAGGCCTTGGGCTGAAAGTGGCGCCAAACCGCTGAGCTACCCGGGCGTCCCACAAATTACTTCTAGAACAGTTTTAGGTTCACAGAAAATTTGAGTAGTGGGGAGTGTGCATGTACTCCAACCCAGTTTCTCCTATTGTTAAAGCTCTTACATTAACATTTGTTATAATTAACGAACTAATACTGATAACGTTGTCATTAGCTAAAGTCCATAGTTTACCCAGATTTCATTAGTTTTTACCTAATGTCCTTTTTCTCCCCCAAGATCCCACATTACATTTAGCCATCATGTATACTTAGGCTCCTCTTGGTTGTGATGGTCTCTCAGACTCTCCTACTTGTTTTTGAGGACTGTGAGAATTTTGAGAACTTTTGATCAGGTATTTTGTAGCATGCTCCTCTATTGGAATTTTTCTCATGACTAGCCTGGGGTTACAGCTTTGAGGAGGGGAGACCACAGGGGTAAAGGCCATTTCATGACATTCTATCAAGGGTATGTACCATCACCATGACTTCTCAGTGTTGATGGTGGCCCTGAACACCTACCTGAGGTAGTATTTGCCAGGTTCCATCACTATAAAGCTCTCTGTTTCCCCTCCCTTCCATACTGTTCTCTCTGGGAGTAACCACGTCTGGTGCACAAACATGGTGGTGAGTCATGTTCCCCACCTCAAGGGTGGAGTTACACAAGGTCTTTGGAATTCTTTTGCACAGGACATTTGTCTCTACTCATCCCTTTGCTCATTTTTAATTGGGTTTTTTGAATTTGTACTATTCCCAAGTTAGAGTTCTTTATGTAGTCTGGATCTTTATTAGATTTTGATACCACTTTTATCGTAGTTTACAGAATATCATAGAAATGTTTCATCATTTTCTTTGCCCTGGGATTTTTTTTTTCCAAAGTAAGACAGGAACTGGTTTTGCTTTCATTCAAGTTTCCTACCTCTACTTGAACCAATTTTGGTAATTCACACTTCCTTAGCATTTTCCAGTATGCTATATTGGCACCTTGGTGATGATAAACAGCAGAGACTGCAGGGACAGAGGAGACTGTGGTTTTTGAGGAGCTGAGGTAGCTTGGAGCTTACTGAAACTCTACTTCCTGTGACCAGGCAACCTGATTCTTCTACATAGTGGTGGCAGGCCCTGGAGCTGCACGACTTAACCTTCCTCAGCTTCAATTTCCTCATCCACAAAATAGGAAAGACAATACTAACTTTATAGGGATGTGGAACATTCAGATCGCAAAAAAATGCTTTATTAGTAGAGCATCAGGCATGCAGTCAGCCCTCAAGTGTGAATACCTAAAATGTTTAAATTTGGAGGATTTTACACTGCCTTTTCTGTAATGTTGTAAAGTATGTGATTACAGAAAGGGATTTCGCTATGAAAAAGTTACAAAAGTAAGATTCTAAGAATTTATACATAGCACACCATTTTAATTCATTCCATGCACAACATGCAGCAGCTATAGAAATCAACACATTCTACATACAAAAGACCTGGAGTTAATGAGGTGCTAAGGAAGAAAAAAATTCAAGAAAACCAAAGAAAAGACCTGACCATCACACTCTCCTTCAAGCCGTCAACAGAACACCATCTCTTAACATCAGGAAGGGGTCATCAACTTCGAAAACAGGTCTGTAAGACTGCACCAAATATTTTCTACTTCAACAAGAATTTGACTTGTTAATTCCATTTTCTCTTTTTCATTTTACATACCTGAGGTTCTCCACAGATGTCAATACAGCTGGTTCCATTTTCAATACATGCTTTTATCACAGGTTCTCCATAAAACCGATACTGGGGGAATAAAGAAAACCAACAGTTTAGCAAGCTTAAAGATTTATTTATTCGAGAGAAGGAGAGAGAGAAAATGAGCACATGGCGGGGGTGGAGGTAGAACAAAAGGGAGAGAGAGAATTTCACGCTAACTGTTCACTGAGTGCAGAGCCCAATGTGGGGCTCGATCTCAGGACCCCAAGATCATGAGCTAAGCTGAAATCAAGAGTTGGACAGTGAACTGATTGAACCCCCCAGGTGCCCCTTACTTAGCAAGCTTAAACAAATGAAATGCCATTGAGTTTTGCAAGTATAGTCCTGGTTATTAAGAATCAAATATTAATAAAGTAGTCAAAAGATAAATTGAGAAAATCACATGACTGAGCCATGCCACTTCTTACGGTGTAAACAAAGACTCGGTGGAATCAGAGCAAAGTGTGCTAACCTCTAACTGAAAACCAAACAGGAAGTTTTACAGAACAGGTAATTCATTTGAGTTGAATTCTGCAGAATAAGGATCTGCCAGGAAAAGAAAAATCCAAATAAAAGAACAAGTATATGTAAAGGTGTGAAAAAGGGTAAGGATATCTGAAGCAAAGCATAGTTGAAAGAGTGACAGGAGACGGGCCTGGAAAGCAACACTGGGGCCAGGTCAGGAAGGATCATTAGCATCATGCTAGCAAGACTGAACTTTTCTGGATTACTAGGCTCCCCTAGAGAATTTTAAGTAAGACAGTGGTGTTAGGCTTATAAAAACACACATTACTCTGCCTGCCGTGCTAGAAAACGAAACCCATGGCTGGTAAGAAATGATGGGGATGGCTCTAGAGCAAGGATGAGATTATTAAAGAGGCAGAAATGACTGGGCTTGCCGATTAGACAGACAAGAGGGCCAATGGACATGGGGGCTACTGGTATTTCTAGCCAAAAAAACACAAACAAGAAGAGGAGAAAGTTTTTTGTTACTATAAATGACATCACTCTCCACAAAGTTCAAGTGAGAAACCTAGAAGCTGTTTTTGACTCCACCTACCCTGGAAGTCGCCAAGTTTTACCCAATCAGTCTCTTCCCCTCTACCCATCCAAATCTAAATTCACACCCTTACCGCCGCTCATGTGATTTACTACACATAGTAACAGGCTTCACTGCAGCCTAGGTAGCCCCATCTCTAGAGAAACGCCAAATTATTATCCTAAAATAAAAATCTGATGTCACCTTTGTTTCCATAATGTGTATACAACACACGCACAGATATCTACATCTCTCTCTCTCAGAATCCTTCACTAGTTCTGCAGTGCCTGTATTCACTACAGTATAAAGTATAAACCAAAAAAAATAATAATAATAATAATAAAGTATAAACCTCTCAGTATCTCACAAAAAAGCATCGGGTCACACCACAACCCCTTAATCCCCATATCCTGGCAGCTCTAACCTCCCAGTCGTTTCCTAAACGTGCTGTTTCTTCATCCTCCACTACGTGGAGTCCCCTCCCCTGCTTGGGGTTGCAGGGTTTGCTCCTGGCCCCTCCTGTGCCAGCTGTCTGGCCTTGGGTTAACTTCTCGTGCTCAGCTAGTAAGCTACAGCCTGATGACTACTCGTTTTTTCTAGAAGTACTGGTACACGCAGTAAAGCATTATGAGCTTTAGGAAATAACAACTCCTTCTGGAAAGAGTATACGCTTCCTTATTTGCCACAGCACTCCCATTCCCCACACTGTATTCTGTCTCAGCTGGCCTGCCTCTCCTCCGGACAACCTGAGGTTGAGGCTTCTGCACTAATGCATTAATGTCCCTATATTAGTACGTATTGGGGTTTTTTTTTTTTTTTTTCTACTTCTACTCTTGTACTTTTATGAGATAAATGGGCAAACAGTAACAATCCTTGATCTCAGAGAAGACATTTCTCCCCAGTGAAGCCAATTAGCTTATAGCTTCTAACCCAGGCGTTAGCTGTGGAAATAAATATCAGTATATTTATTTGTGTTACTTTTTATAGGAAACACAAAGAAAAAGAGAAAGTTTTATTAATAGTGAATACATGAATTGACCTCAGCATGTTCCCTGGGCCATGGGAAGTAGTCACGTGTTGAATGGAAGCTACAAAAGGGATCCTGAGGGCAGCCTAGGAGAGTCCCATACACAAAGGGGGCCCCAGTGACACTCTCATTCATTCATTTCCAGTATATTTCAATCTAATGCTTAACACATGCCTAGATAGTTTTACAGATATCATTTGGTTTTTAACTAAACAAACCTTCACAAGATGGACAAATAGTTAAGAACAAACAAAAAAGCAGGTAACGATCCTAACTGGCAAAGTGAAAATGACAATCCCAGGAGAGCCTAGGAAGGAGGTTTGGGGGCAAAAACTTAGAGACTCAGATGCCTGTGAACAACCCAAGGAGAAACATTAAGAGGGTAACTGGAGCTACCAACCTGAAGTCTAGGGGCAGTCCTCACTGGAGATAACACAGGCATCATCAGCATACAGATGGCATTTAAAGCTACGGCATTCAAAATGTTTTTTTGACCACAACCCCTGCTGAGAAATCCATTTCACATAGTAGCCAGTATACAAATATTTCTAACTGATCTATATTATGAGTAATTCAGCCTATTTTCTATTTTAGTTTCATCTGATTGTTTTCTTTTTAATATTGAGCCTCAACTCACTAAACTGATTTACACTACCGAATGTTAGTGTTGTTAAATACTGTTAAAAAACGCTGGCCCAAAATGGTAAAGTAGGAAGCACAAAGATTTCTTTAAAAAAACACAAACAAAAACAAACCTGACCCAGTTAAGAGCTTCTGTCTGGGATGATGCCAAGTTCTGAAGATAAGATAGTGAGGATTACAGGACACTCCCAATGTACCAAATGCCATCGAATTGGACACTTAGAAATGGTTAAAATGGTCATTTTGGTTATGTACACTTTATTACAATACTAATAATTTTTTTAAAAAACCAGCTTGGAGAGTGTAAACAGAGAAGAGTTTGTAAGGCTTGAGCTCTGAGCCTCTGGTACTTAGAGGAAGATGAGAAGACCCAACAGAAAGGACAGGGACAGAGCTGGTAGGCAGGTGGAAAATCAGGGAAGGGCCAGACCTCAGAAACCACATGCAGGAAGACGAGATCGAGGAGGGTAAATACCAGGAGCTTGGATCAAGGTGAGAACCAAGAGCTGGCGAGGGGCAAAGCAGACCAGGGAGGTGTGCAGAAGCCTGGCAACAGTGGTTTAGGATGGCATAGGAGCTGAGAAAGTGGACGTAGGAAGGAGAAAGAACACTTTCAAGGAGTTTTGCTAAAAATGGGGCACAGAAACAGATCAGTAAAGAGGGAGAATGTGATAAAAATGTCAACATGAGGTCCTCAGATCCTGCACCTGTGAGGAGCAGGGACAGTCTTTTCTCAAAACAGATAAGGCAGAGTCAGGGTAATACAGTATGCAGCTGGAGAAATTCTCTCTTGACAGCTTCCATTGCCAAAGTAAAAAACAAAACAAAACAAAAAAGCAAAATTATCAGATCAGTGAGGAAAGAGGAACAGGATACTGAAAACATGAAGAAAAAGAAGACACAAAGCTGCTTCAGACAGTCAGAGAAAGACAGGTCTGGGAGAGCAGGGCTGCTAGAGGTGCTGAGGCCTGAAACCACTATTCAAAGCAGGACCCGCAACAAGGGGATGCACAGATCTCCAGGGCTACTAGATTACTGGCTAATGGGGGTTCAAGTTCAGGTAAGATACACAGGGTTGGTATAACCGGAAAAACCAGTTTTGGAGATTCAAAGGGGCACCTGCAACCCACTGTTTACAGCAGCAATATCCACAATAGCCAAACTATAGAAAAAGCCCAGATGTCCAGCGACAGATGAGTGGATGAAGAGGTGGTAGATACACAATGAAATATTACTCAGCCATCAGAAAGAATGAGATCTTGCCATTTGCAATAACATGTTATGCTGCGCAAAATAAGTCAGTCAGGGGCACCTGGGTGCTCAGTGGTTGAATGTCTGCCTTTGGCACAGATCACGATCCCAGGTTTCTGGGATCGAGTCCCACATCGGGCTCCCCTCAGGGAGCCTGCTTCTCCCTCTATGTCTCTGCTCCTCTCTCTGTGTCTCTCATGAATAAGTGTCCCTCATCTTTAAAAAAATAAAAGAAAAAGAAGTCAGTCAGAGAGAGACAAATATTGTATGATCTCACCCATATGTGGAATTTAAGAAACAAAACAGATGAATACAAGGGAAGGGAAGAAAAAACAAAAGAAGAGGAAAACAGAAAGGGAGACAAACCCTAAGAGACTCTTAACTCTAAGAAACAAACTGAGAGTCGCTGCAGGGGAGGGAGTGGGGGGACGGGGTCACTGGGTGATGGGCATGAAGGAGGGCATGTGATGGAATGAGCACTGGGTGGTCTATGCAACTCATGAATCACTGACCTCTACCCCTGAAACTAAAAACAAATAAATAAATAACACCCATACACCCACCCACCCACCCACACACCAGTTTTGGATTTTTCCAGAGCACTGAGGTGGGAAGGGCAAGGAGGTTGGCCAAGGGTGGACATAAGAGAATGGTTGTAGCAAGAGAGCACAGACAGAATCAAAGCTAATTAGGAATGAGATTAATCTAAATAAACAATTTAAATACATTTTTACTTGATAATCAAAAAACAGTTCCGCTTTCATTTAAAACATTATTGTCAATCTTCTAGATGCTTAGTTTCCAAATGTTTTGACAATTGTGATGGCTTCCTCAGGTCAGTAAATGTCACCGACATTCCCCTGGGACACAGGCCAAGAGTGTGTCCCTCACATCCAGAACAAACAGCAAAAAGGAGGGGGGGGGATTCTAGCCTCAAAGCACCCTCTGTCCCCACCCCAACTGCTTCTCTCCACCTCTTCCACCCCCATCCTGTGATCAGCTTGCCTGGACCATTCCCCTGCTGGTCCCCTCTTGCCTTCTTTCTGTCAGAAGACAAGAACTACAAAACCGCCAATCAGCTCACGCTCTTTCTTTCAACCATTCAAAGACTCCGTCGCACTTACAAGAAAACTCAAACCCTCTCTCAAGAGGGCAAGAAAACATTGCCCTCTCTCACATTCGTGTCTGCTCTTCCCTGGAACATCCTGCTCCTCAAATACTCCCACACGTCAGCCTCCTCACTTCCCTCAGGGCTGTACACAAATGTGAGGTCCTCACAGAGACCTTCCCTGGCCACCCACCTCACAGAGACTGATGTGCCAATCCTTCAGTCTCCTTATCCGGTTTGATTTTTCTTCAAAGCGCTTCTCACTACCTACAACTAAACTTTATGTTTCTGTCTCCCCCACTGGATGGTAAGCTCCGTGAGGGAGTTTCAGTTTGGTTCAGCCTTCTGTCTCAGGTATCTACACCAGAGCAGTTTTACATATAATGAATATTCAATGAGTATTTAGTTTATAAATAATACAGAAATATCATTTATCAATAAATAAAAATATATCAGGGGTACATGCTCAACATTTTTTACTTAAGCATGCAGTAAGAAAAAAAAAAAAAAGCTGGCCAATGATAGCTGCCAATTAACAAACCAGGACACAATCCCTGAGATGGTGTCACAGAGAGCCTGTGTCTCTCTCAGGAGCCTCTGGTCACATCCACTGGCTCCTCACAAGCAGTGAAAACTCCCCCTCGTGGGGTTGAAGCCCTGAACCAACTCTTCTGTCCCCTGTCCTTATGTTCCTCTGGAATATCAAATACCAGATTCTGCTGGAAATGAATACATTGTTTGTTCCCACACAAAACAGGGTGGATGACTTACTGGTCCCACACAGTTGAGGACAACCGCTGCCTGTTTAGCCATTTCATCTAGTGAGGCTGGATTCGTGATATCACAAATTATTATTCCAACTTCGGACGGGAGAGTCGGTCTTCCTGGAATAAGAAATAAATCGTCTGAAGCAAATTCTGATACAGTATTAGATCTTCCAGATCTTCTTTGTATAGTAATCAGGGATGGCAGATTTACTAAATGTACAGACAAGAGCTAAAACTTGTTAAAACTAGGTTAAGGGCAGCCCAGGTGGCTCAGCGGTTTAGCACCGCCTTTAGCCCAGGGCGAGATCCTGGAGTCCCAGGATCGAGTCCCACATCGGGCTCCCTGCATGGAGCCTGCTTCTCCCTCTGCCTGTGTCTCTGCCTCTCTCTGTCTCTGCGTGTCTCTCATGAATAAATAAATAAATTTTTTTTAAAAAACAGGTTAAAGAAAGAAAAGGCTAGGAGAAAAATGGAGCTAATGCTACAGATTGCTAGAGAAAACATCAGTTGCCTTGAAAAAAAATCTAACTTAAGCAATATGCCAACAATAACCCTGCGTAAAATATTTTACAATCGTTTGGATATTGAGTAGATGACTGTCCTGATTTCCTCTCTATGGAGAATTCCATTATAAAAAGTTTCCCATCAACGACTAAGCAATTACACATGACAAAATACCAGGGTACAGCAGGGTTGTCAACGTCAACATAGGAACAAGCAAGAGCTCCAAGGTAGAAACCAGTCTAGGAAAGAACACTCATTTTAGGCTCATAATAAGTAAATCGCTGGAATTAGTGGCATGCAGGTTTTGATGGGTCAAGGTGTGTTCCCCACAAGAACTGAGTCTGGGCATTAGGAATGGCCAGGTAGGTAGGCTGCACCTGGTCAGCTGAATTTGTCGGGCAGGAAAATTAAAAAAAAATTAAAAAAAATTTAAAAAAAGGAAGAATGTATTTTAACAGTGAAATTTATTTCTTTTGAAAAAGTAAAAGAAACTAAAAGCACCAAGAAGCTCTTTGGTCACGACTGTGTGTGTTGGCGGTGGCAGCAGAGGGATCCTCTCCTCCGGGCTCAGGGTGCAGCGAGCGGCGCGACGGGGGCCCAGGAGAACGCAGGTGCCGCGGGTGTGCTGGGGGCCGTGGGGCGGGGCCCCGCGCGCCAAAGGCCGCGTCGGAAAACCAAGCGCAATGAATGATGCTGAGAGGAAGGGCGCGCAACGGCGACTCGCCAGCCAGCAAGCAAGGGAAACACGAGGGCCACAGCGTTCCGAAAACCTGCGAAGCCTCCTCGCCCACTTCCAACCCCGGGGCGAAGGGCGAGGCCGGCGGATCCCGGGGACGCCAAGGCCCTCCTCTCCCGCCCCCAGGGCTGGAGGCGCGTCCGCCCCGCGGGCCCCCGCTCGGAGGCCGACGTCCTCGCCGCCCGGCCCGCGGGGCCCGCCACGCTCGGAAGGAGGCGCCGACGGAGGGGACACGCGTCCGCGCCGGTGGGTCTGGGGGGCACCGAGCCACGACCCCCCCGCCCCCGCCCCCGCCCCCCGGCGCCGCTCGCCGCCCCGGGCCGGCCCGCACCGCCCCGGGCGCCTCCCCCGAAGGACCCACTCTCGCTGCGGGCGGCCCGACCCCGGGCCCCGGCGGGAAGCCGCCCCCCCCCCCGCCCCTTTACCCAGCTTCAGGGCGGCCCTGTCCAGCACTCGCTGCAGCTTCTCCCGGGAGCGGCCCGCCACCGCCCAGGGCAGGCGCGGGTTCTGCTCCCGGACCACCTGCTCCCGGGCCACCTCCTGGGCCACGAACTGGCCGGTGAAGCCGGAGGCGCCCAGCACCACCAGGCGGTACGGCCTCTCCTGGGTCGCCATGACGAGCCCACGGCGAGCCGAGGCCCGGAGAGGGCACAGTCCACCGCGCCTGCGCCTGCGCCTCACGCAGCGCCCCCAGTACCGGGCGCAGCAACCGCCTCCGTCGCGGCCGCCGCCGCAGCCGCCGCCACTGCCGCCTGCAAGCCGCGCTCCCGACACGCCCCGCGCGCCGCCGCTTAAGGGCCCCGCCCCGCCCCGCCCACGCGCCCACTCGCCCCGCCCACGCGCCCACTCGCCCCGCCCACGCCGCGACCTGTGGGCCCCCCCCCCCCCCCGCCCCGGGAGGGCGTTGCACCTGGAGGGAGTCAGCCGAGATTTCCTGGAGTCTGGAGCTTCCGCGCCCTCCGACAACTGTCCCACGAGCGCGATGCCCCTCGAGTGTCTGCGAAGCCAGGGCAGCTGGAGGCCAGTGCGCTCTGGGGCCCCAGTCCGCAAGCCGCGACCCCGCCACCGCCCCGGGGCCCCCCTTCGGGGTTGTCACTGCCCTGCGGCTCCCTGGGAAAACAGCTTCCAGAGCCGTCCTGCCTCGGAGCTGGGAAGCTAGGGAGAGCCTCAAAATGCAAAAGAAATAAGTTTCTTGAGCTGTTACTCATCTATCCTGAAGCGTTTTTAATATACATAAGTACATTTGTAAATGCACACGGGAGCGGAGACATCTCCTAGCAGGGAAGAAGTCCAAATAATGGCGTAGTTACTACCTCCTCCAGGAGAGGAGCTTAACGCCTCCCCCTTTGGATGTAGGAAACTGCCTAGTGACTTATGTTAACCTCAAAAATAACGCAGCTATTTCAGCGGCAAAAATGGGTTTATTCGGAAATAGCAGAAAATTGCAATCCTGGACAAATGAGCTCTGGCAAAATCAGATGCAAGTCCCCAGAACAAAGGAGGAGAGCTCTTATCTGTAGATGAAATGGGGGAGATCAGGAAGGATTTCATAAAAAGTGCTTTGGAAAAAACTGGGAGCTCAGAGTGTAGTAGCTTCTCGTAGGCTGAGCTGTGACAGTCTCTCCTCGGCTGGGCAGTTGCCAGGGCAACCTGTCTTCCTCCTGCGTGGATGGCATCTACTTTCAAGGTCCTCCTGTCCCAGTTGGGTCTGCCATTGACAAGAGTGGCAGGGAGTGAGACCTCCCCTACTGGCCTCTCCATTCTCTTCTAAAGGTGGCTTCCTTTTATTAATTTTCACACTTGTTCCAAAGAGTAGAATATGGAAAGAGGAGGGAGGGAATAGCTTTACAATAGAAAAACCTGGTAAACACTACCCCAGCCAAATGAACAAGGTTAACACCATCAATGACGAGGCATTTTTTAAAATTTTTTTATGATAGTCACACAGAGAGAGAGAGAGGCAGAGACACAGGCAGAGGGAGAAGCAGGCTCCATGCACCGGGAGCCCGATGTGGGATTCGATCCCGGGTCTCCAGGATCGCGCCCTGGGCCAAAGGCAGGCGCCAAACCGCTGCGCCACCCAGGGATCCAATGACGAGGCATGTTAATGGCACATGCTTTTACTACCATGTGATAGGGCTGATACTTCATCTCTGTGAGCTTCCCCCCCAAACCCTGTAAGTGCAGTCTGAGCATGATAAATATTCTACAAAATACCTGACCAGTACACCTCGAAACTTCTAGGGCCATCCTGCCTGAGAAGACATCACAGACTACAGGAGACTACAGGAGCCTCAAAAGACATGGTGACAAGATATAATATGGTATCCTGGCTGAGACCCTGGGACGGAAAAAGGACATCAGAGAAAAGCTAGTGGAATCTGAATAAAGTGGACCATTTAGTTAATAATAACGTACCACTACTGGTTTCTTAAATGTGATGAATGTACCAAAGTAGTGTTAGATGTGACAGTGGGGGAAAATAGTGAGGGGTTAAAGGGAACACTCTGTACCATCCTTTCAACTTTTCTGTAAATCTAAAACTATTCAAAACAACAAAAAATAATTTAACCATTTTTATGCCTTTGTATCAGACACATGGAAATATATTATTTCATGTAATGCTGTTCAGCAAGCATTTCCAGCCAACCTGCTATCTGACAAGTCTTCAAATAGACACAACAATAAATAGACAAGGTCCTTGCCCTCCCTAATTGGGAGATAAATAGTTTAATTGCAGAACATGTGGTAAATGAGGAAAGGAACTATCTCTGGGACAGAAGAAATAAGACTCTTTGTTTTAAGAGTTTATTTATTTGAGAGAGAGCAAGCACACAAGAGAGGGAGAGAGAGAGAAGCAGGCTCCCCACTGAGCAGGAAGCCTGAAGCAGGACTTGATCCCAGGACCCTGGGATCATGACCCAAGCAAAAGGCAGACATTTAACCAACTGAGCTACCCAAGTATCCTGAAGAAATAAGACTCTTGCCCTTGGTTACAGCCTATTGGTCATGCCCAACACTATGGCAGGGAACCTCGAAGAGGGAGTCTTCGAGAGGATTTTGGCCCAGACTCAAATAGTAGGGCTTTGATGTAGAAAGATTGAGAGAGACAGGTATTCATTTATTCAACGAACATTTATTGTGTGTTATATGCATCAGATGCAGAAACAAGGGCCAGGGGATCCCTGGGTGGCTTAGCAGTTTGGCGCCTACCTTCAGCCCAGGGTGTGATCCTGGAATCCCGGGATTGATTCCACATTGGGCTTCCTGGATGGGGCCTGCTTCTCCTCTGTCTGTGTCTCTGCCTCTCTCTCTCTCTCTCTCTCTCTCTCTGTGTCTCCCACGAATAAATAAATAAAATCTTAAAAAAAAAAAAAAGAAAAAGAAACAAGGGCCAGATTTTGACGTAAAGTGGTATTTTAATAAGTACCAAGAAGTCACCCAATTAGACTTAACACGCAGTCTTGATTTTCTGAACTCTCATTTAAGTAAGAGTAAATTGCTGCTTTTTAAAATTATGAAATGTATTGATCATACCAAAAGAGAGAAAACAAGTAACAAATGTGTACCTACCACACAACTTAAGAAAAATATCCCAGATAGCAAGGCTTTGAGCATCCATCCCTGAACATGTTTCTTTTCCTATGCTCAAGGTAGCCACATGCCTAAATTTGGTGTTTATCATTCCATTCCCCATGTTTCTGTTTCTGCCATACATATGTGTATTTCTAAGCATTATAGTATTGTTTTGTATACTTTGATTTTTTTTACCTCCTCCTTCTTTTGCATAACAGCTCTGGACATTGTGAAAATTTTCCTTAAATTTAGGACAGGAACACAAAACAATGTGACATAGACGTGCAGAAAGGCTGTATATTTTGGATTTTTTAATGAATGCTAATCCTTTTGCAACTTTCTTGTTTGGTAACTATGTCTTCACTTTATTCTTAAAAAAAAAAAAAAAGATTTTTATGAGAGAAACAGAGAGAGAGAGAGGCAGAAGGAGAAGCAGGCTCCCTGTGGGGGGAAGCACAATGTGGGACCCGCTCCCAGGACCCCAAAGGCAGACACTCAACCACTGAGCCACCCAGGTGTCCCTCTTCACCTTATTTTTAAGTGGTTCAGAACAAAAAATAACGTGTGGTATGCATTTGTGGAAGGTGACTAATATAATGCTACAGGCTTTTGAACAATTTTGTGCACTGCTTTTGTAGAATGCAATCATGGAATTCTTGCAACTGTCTCCTTGAGCACATGCACAAAAGTATATCTTAATATATACCTAAGAATGAAATAGTTAGATATAGAGTACACACATATTAGATGTTATCAATTTGCTTTCCAAAACAAAGTACTGACTTACACTCTCAGCAGGATATGAGGATTCTGTTGCTTCACATCCATGCCAACAGTTGGTATTTTTTTAAAGATTTTATTTATTTATTTATTTATTTATTTATTTATTTATTTATTTATTTGAGAGAGAGAGAGTAGGAGAGGAAGAAGCAGACCTCCCGATAAGGGCAGTGCCCAATGCAGGGCTCCACCACTCTAGGCGGGACATGATCCCAGGACCCTGAGATCATGACCTGAGCCGAAGTCAGATGCTCAGTCGACTCAACCATCCAGGTGCCTGGCCTACAGTTGGTATTGTCAAGCTCCTAATTTTTGTCCCTCGAATGGGTGCGCAATGGTAGGTGTCTGAGTACTTATTGAGCACCTACTATATGCTAGGCTCTAGGAATAAAATACTGGGGATATTGAAATATACAAACCAAGGCTGCTGCCCACATTAAAATTTACATTCTAATACAGTAGAAAATAAATTTTTAAAAAAGATTTTATTTACTTATTCATGAGAGATAGAGAGAGGCAGGGGGAGAAGCAGGCTCCATGCAGGGAGCCTGATGTGGGACTCGATCTGAGGACTCCAGGATCATGCCCTGGGTGAAAGGCAGGTGCTAAACCATTGAGCCACACAGGAATCCCTGAAAATCAATTTTAAAATAATCTTATAGATATGCACAAGTTTACAAAAACATTTATGCTACAATGCTTATTTCAATATTACTTGTAATAAACTAGAAATGACTAAAATATCCTTCATCAGAGGACGCTTTTTTTAAAAAGACTTTATTTATTCATTCATGAGAGATACAGAGAGAGAGGCAGAGAGAGAAGCAGGCTCCCTAAAGGGAGCCTGATGCGGGACTCAATCCTAGGACCCCAGGATCACGACCTGAGCCAACGGCAGACACTCAACCACTGAGCCACCGAGGTGCCAGAAGAATTTTTTGCAAAGATTTTATTTACTTCAGAAAGAGAGCAAGCATGAGCAGGGGGGAGGGACAAAGGGAGAGGGAGAAGCAGATACCCCATTGACCAGGGAGCCCAATACAGGGGCTCTATCCCAGGACTCTGGGATCACAATCCAAGCTGAATATAGAAGCTTAACCTACTGAGCCAACCAGGTGCCCCCAGAGGACTTGTTTAATAAAGTATGGTCCCAAATCCATTCAATACCAACTATGCAAGTGAAGAAGAATGAGGAAGACATATGTGTTGTGATCCAGAAATTGTCCAAGATACTTTGTAAGTGAAAAGAACAAGTTTACTAATAATATGAGAGCATAAATCCTTTACTTAATATGAAAAGGATATGCGTATATCCATATAAAACAATGGGAAGAATACATGACAAATCTTCATAAAGCAATCGCGGTAAAATGCTTGGGAACATGCCTTACATATAGTAACTGTTCAGTAAATGTAAGCTATTATTAGCAGTGCTGGTTATTATTACTGGGAAGTGGATTTGTATGAATTATGCGAGCAGAAAGGGACTTTTACTTTAAAATGTTTACCTTTCTATATTGTTAAAACTTGTGGTCTTTTAAAACAAGTATATGTTCCTTTTAGCATCAAAATTTTGTTTTAAAGATTTTAATTATTCATGACAGAGAGAGAGAGGCTGATACATAGGCAGAGGGAGAAGCAGGCTCCCCGAGGGGAGCCCAATGTGGGACTCAATCCTAGGACCCCAGGACCACGCCCTGAGCCAAAGGCAGATACTGAACCACTGAGCCACTGAGGCATCCTAGTGTCATAATTTTTAAAAAGGAGCAGAGGCTGGCTTTGCAGGAGGGGTAGAGGGGCAGTTGTGGGAATCATGCCTCACCACCTGTAGTCCTGCCCCCAAGACCAGGTTCCTGTTGCCCCCATGGCATGTTTTTTGATCCATTTAACACACAACAATATGTATAAATCTCACAAACTCTAATGTGAGCAGAGAAAATCTTGGAAAGAAAGAGTAAATCTGTATGTGTCCATTTATTTCAAGCCCAAAAGCAGGCCGGATCTATGGTGACGGGCGTCATGGAAAAATTTGCTTTTGCATTGAGCAGCCCCAGAAGGTCAGGCTTTTCCTGAAGTAATCCTCCACCTGAAGGATTGACAAGGGATTCCTTCTTCCCCAGGGACCAACACAGAGGATCATTTGGTTTCTCAGGGTAGCACCAAGGAGAAGGAAAGCCCCCTGGTCCAACCAGAAAAGACAAGGTTGGCTTGCAGATGAGGCTGCTGGCCACCATCTTCATGAAGTCGGAGCCTCAGCCCTCTGTGCTTTGGGACCTGAAAAGAGAAGAGAATGCCCAGAATCTCAGCTCAAATGTTTTGCTGGGTGACACAGCTTGTCTCTGTGGGCCAACTGTAGCCAGGCCCCTCTGAGTCCTCTTCTCAACTAGGCCTCAACCTTGGCCTATAAAGACTCGAACAAACACTGATAACACAGCTCAAGGCCGCCTTCCTAGGATGAGACTGGACTCCTTGGAGTGCTTGCCTGAGAAAACTCAAGACTGCCAAAAGAACGTACCGTTTGTTCTTCAACTCTGAAGAGAGGATCCCAGCTCCCCAGCCTCTGCAGGAGGGTAGTAAGCTCTAATTAGCAAGCCCTGATGACTTTCACACAGACCAACCCTTCTTCTCCACTCTTGTTCATTCTTTACTTCCTGGATACCCCCTCCCTCTTCTTTTCCAGATCACATCTTTTGGGTTCAGTTCACACTGGACTCTTTCTCTAATGCAATAATGTATTACTAATTAAAACCTGTTCTTACCACTTCATCTACTGTGTGGCTTTCTCCTTTTTTAAAAAGTAAGCTCTATGCCCAACATGGGGCTTGAACTCAAGACCCTGGGATCTTGAGTTCTAGCAATGGAGACAGCCAGGAACCCCTTGGCTTTGTTTATCTTTGCATAGAGAATCAGAAAGAAGAGAGAAATAAAGGAACACAGAGGTAGTTCTAAGGCTCTTCCAGAAGAGAACTATGCTTGCAAGGTGGGGGCTGTAGGAATCAGGGGGCTCTGGAGGCAGAAAGCAGATGTAGGTATGACCCACACTCAAGAACCAGTTTGACAGTTATGGCCAAATGTGAAGGGAAGAAGTAATGGGGAGTCACCTATACGTTGTTGTAATGGCCAGAATTACTGGTTAATCCCTAGTGGATAATGCCATGCTTCCAAATGTAAACAGAAGGCAGGCAAAGTAGCCAATACACTCAGAAAATCCTTCATAAGCTACCACATTTTAGAACACATTATGATCTTAGCACATAAGGGATTGCTAAACAGTACAACACAGGCCCATCCGATAATATCCATTGTTTCTACCAGTCTCGCCCATCATGCTAATAATGACTCTGTGAAAAGAAATTCATCTGAGTTGATCTTTTAGGAAAGTAACAGAAACTAAGTTCTTTTATTTTTAACCCATTAGATGCTATCTCTTTTTCCTTCCCTTTTACATATCACTTTCTCTTTTTCCCTAACTAAAAATTTGTTCATTAAAAGGTCTCTGTACAAATCCTCAGACATTTATACTTTATTATTTTTAATTTTTTTAAAGATTGTAGTTATTTATTTGAGAGAGAGACAGAGTGAGCATAAGGAGGGGGCTGGGCAGAGGGAGAGGGTCAAGCAGACTCCCTGCCAAGCAGTGAGCCTGACATGGGGCTTGATCCCAGGACCCTGAGATTATGACCTGAGCCAAAGGCAGACATCTAACTGGACTGAGCCACCCCGGCGCCCCTGTTTTTAATGATTTTAGTTTTAATAAACTCTATATCCACTGGTGCAATGAGGCCATTCATACTGGCTCAAGAGAGTCAACTGTTAGATTTTCAGGAATTTTACGAGACAGGTGAAGTCACATTGGTAACTTGAAATCCCCGTGGTGGGAGTATTTAGTGGGGCAGACCCTACAGGTGAAGGGATCAGCCCATGAGATGGCACCCCACTCCAGATGCCAGTCGTAAGCCTTGGGCCATCCATACTTTTGGCTATAAGCCACCTTCTCAGGTTTGATAATTTGCTATAAAGGCTCACAGAATATCAGAGAAGCACTTAAAAAGCACTTAACATCCTATTGCAGGTTTATTATCAAGGATATTATAAAGGTGGGGACGTCTAGGTGGCTCAGCGGTTGACCGGTTGACCGTCTGCCTTCGGCTTGGGGAGTGATCCCATAGTTCGGGGATCGAGTCCCACATCAGGCTCCCTGTGGGGAGCCTGCTTCTCCCTGTGCCTGTGTCTCTGCCTCTCTCTGTGTGTCTCTCATGAATAAATAAATAAAATATTTTTTAAAAAAGGATATTATAAAGGATACAAATGAACATCCAGATGACGAGGTACATGGAAGGAAGTCCCCAAGGGTCCCAAGCACAGGAGCTTCTATTCCTGTGGAGCTTGGGTGTCTCACACTCCCAACATGTGGATACATTCACCAACCAACCTGGAAGCATGATGGATAAAATCATTTGCCATTGGTGGTAGAACTAAAAATTTCAGCTCTCTGGTGACAGGGTTGTTTCCTGGGGCGGAGAGAGGCAGGGACAAGATCCCACCCAGCATCTCTCTAAGGACCTTCCAGGATTTGGCTTATTAGCATAAACTCAGGTACCCTTGAAAGGTGCTTATTATGAATAACAAAAGCTGCTCCTCTCATTTCTTTCACTCAGAAAATTATAAGACTTTTAGCATTTCTGTGCCAGGAACCAGGGATGAAGACCAACTATTATTTCTCATTATATCAAAAGATCACATGTCACAGGTACTCTTTGAAGTGCCAAGGCCAGGACTAGGGGGCATCTCCGGGCCTTAAGTGCAAAATTTAAGGAGCCATCAAAAAACTCCTCAATAATCCTGATAAATAATATTTTTTAAAAAATCAACACAGGAGTGCCTGGCTGGCTCAGTCAGTAGAACATGGGACTCCTGATCTTGGGTTGTGAGTTCAAGGCCATGTTGAGCATAGAGCTTACTTAAAAATAAATTAATTAATTAAAAATAATTTTAAAAAATAATGCAAGATATCCATAATGAGCAAAATATGAAAATTTCAAATAAAGATAGGACCAGGGCACCTAGTGGCTCAGTGGTTGAACGTCTGGGATTGAGCCCAGGGTCCTGGGATTGAGCCCTGCATTGGGCTTCCTACTCAGTAAGGAGTCTGCTTCTCCTTCTCTCTCTGCCCTTCCCCCCACTCATACTCTCTCTCTCTCTCTCTCTCTCTCAAGTAAATTTTAAAAAATCATTAAAATACCTACTCTTTCAATTGTTGCATGCTAGGGATGCCTGGGTGGCTCAGTGGTTGAGCCTCTGCCTTTGGCTCAGGTCTTGATCCCAGGGGCCTGGGCTAGAGTCCTGTATTAGGGTCCCTGCAGGGAGTCTGCTTCTCTATCTGCCTGTGTCTCTGCCTTTCTCTCTGGGTCTCCATGAATAAATAAATTTGTTAAATCTTAAAAAAAAAAAAAAAAAAAAAGAAGAAGAACATACAGAATGTTAGGTAAGTAGTGGAGGAAGAAAAGGTAGGAAGAGAGATGTAAATAGTCAGGGTGGTGCTGTGTGTGAGATTTTGGATGAAATGTCAGGGAAGACCTGACTCAGAAGGTGGCTTTGAGAGAAGCCCTGAAGGAGGCTGTGCAGATATCTGAGAGAACATTCCAGACCAAATAATGCAACAAGGGCCCTAAGGTGGGAACACCCTGGGTACATCTGAGCACCTTTGAGAAAACTAGTTTAAGTGGATGGATGAGGAGACGGTGGGAGGACACAAGGCCCCGTAGAAGGCAGGAGGGCATAGTATGCAGGAGCTTTAGGTCACAGTCAGGACCCCGACTGTCCTCTGAGTGAGACCGGGGTCTCTTTGGGGAGAAAAGTCACCCTACTTCTTTTTTTCCCCAAGACCTATTTTTAAACCCCCATGCTGACTACTTTGTGGGGAATAGATTACAGAGGGACCAAGTTCAGACTTAGGTACATATTAGGAGATTTCGCAATGATCTAGGTGAGGGGTGATGGTTTGTGTCAGGATGTGGACAGTGAAAGCGCTGGGAAGTGGTCAGCATTCAGATATCTTTGCAGGTGGAGTGAAGGGGATTTTCTGGTGGATTGGGTGGAGAAGGGAACATAAAGAGAAAGAGGGATCTAAGATGACTCTAAGACATTTGGCCTGAGCAGCTGCAAGTTTGAGTGGTTATTAACTAATGCTCGAAAAGACCACGGAGGACTCCAGGGTTTTGCTGGCTTGGGGTGGACACTGGGGGCACCATTCTGGACCCAATAAGTTTGGGATGTCCAAGACATCCAAGTAGGAAATGTCAAGTAGACAATTTGATCTTCTCTCTTGGAGCTCAGAGGTAGGATCTGGCTGCAGCTAAACCTTTGGGGCTCTTGGTATACAGGTAGTAATCACAGCCATGTGGTTGAGTAACACTACCAGGAGCATGGGTGTAGGCAGAGAAAAGAGAAGATCCAAATGTAACAGCACTCCAGCCAGTGTCAAACGTTAGCATGCTTCAGGATAACACACCCCCTGCTTGCTGATGCAAGGCCCTTAATCCATAACAGAACTAATCCCCTTTCTTTGAGATTGGCAGATCCCTGGCCTTGGGAAATGAGGGACCAGAATGTTCACATTCTGAGGCCAGAGCCTGTTTGAAGCCACCTTAGCTTTCGGATGAACCCAGCCATCTTTTAGCAAAATGTTTTTCTCTTTTAAGGCCACACAAAGGACTTTATTTGTTGTGCTCAAGATTGCGAATCCGAGAAAACCACCAAGGAGCCGACACGGTTGCAAGTACATGAGGGTTTATTAGCAAGCTCGAGCTTGGGTTCAAGTATACCCGACACAGCAGAGCAGGGACTTGGACCCTGAGGGGGGTTTTTATGGGCTAGTCTAGGGGATTTTCAGAAGGGGTGGAGGAATTTCTTAAGCTCTGTTTTCATTCCAATACGGGACTTTCTGTCTCTGTCAAGGGCGTTCTGAGCTCTGTTTTCATTCTGATATGTGACTTTCTGTCAAGGGCATTAAGCTCTGTTCTCATTCTGATATGGGACTCTCTGTCAAGGGCATTCTGCGTTTTTTCCTGTAAAGTTCAGCTCTTATTCACAGGGGCCTAAGGTGGCTGTACTTGTGCTAACGCTAAACTTGAGGTGGAATGGCCTTAATTTTCTCGGCCTCCGCAATTAACCAACCTTTGCACACCTGTAGACCTTTTCCTCCTTTACAGAAAGAACAGAATACTCTTATACCACCCCCAGGTGCCAAGGAAGCAGATCTTCTCAGACAAACCCTCTCTGAGCATTAAGAAATAAGAATTTCTTGCACAACTTCCAAGCACCAAGCTTACTCTGTAGCTGGCATCACTGAGTCTGCATGTAATCAAGAAATGACACAGACCACAACACTCCGTTAGTTGATCAATGCCCTTTAAGGGTGCCTAGGTTGTGCAGTCGGTTAAGCATCCAATTCTTGGTTTCAACTCAGATTGTGACCTCAGGGTCATGAGATCGACCCCCAGGTGGGGCTCCACACTCAGCACGAAGTCTGCTAGAGATTCTCTCCCTGCTGTCTGCTCCTCCCCTGCTCCTGCTCTCTCTCTCTCTCAAATCAATAAATATTTTTTTTAAAAAATAAAGCCCTTTACAAATGTCTGGGCCAGGCACAAACGTCAGAGTTGGGTTTGGACAAGGGTCCGCCTTCTCCCCAGGTGGCTGACCTCCTTAATAAAGTTCATATTGCTTTCCAATCAAAATTCTCTTGAGCATTGACCTTTGGAGAGCTATGGGCGCCTGAACTTGGATTTAATTAGCATAAGAACTGAGCCCAGGGACACTCCCATATCTAGAGCTGCACTGTTCAATACAATAGTCTTTGCTCACATGTGGTTATTAAAATTAAATTTTAAACTAAAGTTAAAATTCAGTTCTTCAAGTATGCTAGCCTCATTTTAAGAGGGTAACAGCGCACAGGCCGACTGATGTAGTTTTGGAATGTAGGTGAGGTTTGGTGGGGTAAGGTCCGGAGCCCACGGCCGAGATAGAATTCTTAAGACATTTATGGTACAAAAAGGTGATTTCATTAAAGCACCAGAACAGGACCTGTGGGCAGAAAGAGCTGCTGCCCGGGGTTGTAAGGGGTGTCTGATTTATATACTTGGGAGTTGGGGGTGGTAGGAAAAGAGAGGTTTTCAAGAGAACTTTCATAGGCAAAAGAGGACCTACAAGATGCTGGAGGCCTTGCCATTGTCAAATTAAGGTTGTTGCCCCGTCCCCACCCCCCACCCCCCACTCCCCAGGAAAGTATTAACATTCAGACAGTTGGGAGCTTCCTGGAGGAACATTACACTCTGTACCTACCTGTCAATGGGCTGCAGGTTATAAGGACATTTAATTGAATCTACAGTTCCCTCTGGAAGTTAGATTATTGATAAGCAATCACTAAGACATTTGTGAACTGAGAGAGACTGGTGTCTGGCAGGACTGTGATCCCTGAAAGTTAACCATTTGTTTTTCTTTTCCCTTAGCTTTAGGGCAGCCAGGGCTACCTGAGGAAGGTCACCCATGTCCCACCTGTGTGTGGGCAGGGGAGGGCTGGTGTTTCAGCTCCTGCTTTGTCCTCAGCTGCCTCCTGCTCCCTCGTCCCTACCATACTGGAGAGTGCAGACACAGAACGTCTGGATCAGTGCAGAAAGTTCTGGACCGCACTGATTTAGAGGGGAAGAAGGGGAGAGGAATCAGCAAAGGTACAGAGGAAACCAGGGGAGTGTGGTATCTTGGCAGCCAATGGAGGAAAAATATTTCTAGAAGACACTTCACAGCGCCCAATGCTGCTGGGACTGAAAATGAGCACTGGCTCCACAGTGCGGAACAGCAGGAGCAGAAATCTCACGGTGAAATCAAGCAGTTTTATTGTCCAGGGGAAAATAGGACAAGGGCAAGATCTGTGCTAGGAGTCAGTGGGACAGTTAGGGAGTCAGGGCAGGGTCTCCAACACAGAAATATGGAGTCAAGGCAGCTAAAATCAAACAGCACCGGCATCCCATTGTGCAGCTGAGACAGAACCCCATTGACATTCTGCTTTGCAGCCTTTGCAGAAATGATATCTGCAGAATGTCCTAAAATAAGACAATGAACCATGAAAGCATTTGTCAGTATCACGGGCAAGGGATAGGTAAGACCCAAGTCGCTGGATGTCATCAAAAAAAGAACCATAAGCACGTGGACATTCACCTAAGAGGTAGACAGGTACATGACCAAAGCCCCGATTGGCATGACTCAGCATACCCTGATTGCATAAGAAAGTTCCACAAAAGACCCCATAAAAACTTAGGAACTAAACTTAGGAACTCTGAGGGCAACCCACTCAGGCCCCCCTCCTTCTCTGGGAGCTTTATACTCTTGCTCAATAAACTTTGCCTTGCTGCCCTCATCATTCTTCAAAGTGGCATGACCAAGAACCATGGGCACTAAGGGGACACCAAATCCTGTAACAGCAAGGAGAAAGGAGATCCAGAGGGATATTTTTGGTTTGTTTCTTGGTTGGTTGGTTGGTTGGTTGGTTGGTTGGTTGGTTGATTGGTTTGTAGGACAATCCAGCAAAAAGAAACTGATGATGTGGGAGAGAAAGGGGAAGTGCCCGGGAATGACCTTGAATCAAAGATAGGATAGAGGCTAGTATGCCCCCGGTACTCCTGATGGCATGTCAGAGACAGCACTGGGGCATGGACGCAGGAGATGGATTGGTGTAACCAGCCTGTGAAAATCCCCATCTGATTAGGTGATTTTTATTTTTTTATTTTTTTATTTTTTTTATTTTTTTGCAGTGATGTCTGAAGCCAAGTCTCCAGCTGGGAGAGAAGCTGGAGGAAATAGAAGCAGGAACAAAGGAGGGAGGGGGTGCTCATAACCATCTGGGGTAAGACAGTGCAACCAGCCTGCGGAAGTGAATGCTCACACATTTACAACAAGCCTCATCCGGAGGCTGCCTTCGTTTCCCTCAGCCAAGTTCAGCTGCACAGGTGTGGTGTTGAGTGAGAGGAGCGCTGGATCTTGCCAGGATTATGGTTCCAGCCCAGGGATGTGACCAAGCAACAGGAGATATCTCAGGCTTCTGAGCACAAGCACGTGCTTGTCTTCTGCTTCACAAAGGGGAGGGGATGGGATGGGGTGGCTTCCCTGTGGAGAGGGCTCCTCAGAACAACACTCCTGGCCTCCTTTCCCACCTCTTTCCCAGTAGAGGAGAATGCTTATCTGATTGGTGAGTCAGGAGAAGGAAAAGGTGTTCCCTCTATCTTTTCAGACGTCTGTGTGCAGAGCTGATTCTGCTTTGCTCTCCACCATGTCTAACTGTGTCAGTGCCCAGATGACAACATCTGTCTAACTCAGGGGTGAAGGATTAGGGAGCCCACTGTGGCCACACACCCAGCACTCTTTAGAAAGCTGATATAAACTAATCCACGCCCGATTCCTCAATTAGATCCCAATTTGGGCTGAGAAGAGAAAGTTATTTATCAGGTTTCTCCATCACTAACATAAATTATCAGCCCATTACACATTCATCCAGCTGACTAAGACCAATATTACTCAATGCAATCCCTATCAAAATACAACAGCATTTTTCATGAAACTAGAACAAATAATACGAAAATTTGTATGGAACCACAAAAGACCCCAATGGGGAAGGCAATCTTGAGAAAGAAGAACAAAGCTGGAGGTATCATAATTCCAGATTTCAAGCTATACTACAAAGCTGTACTAACCAAAACAGTATGGTGCTGGCACAAAAATAGACACATAGATCAATGGCACAGAATAGAGGGCGTAGAAACAAACCCACAATGATATCATCAACCTGTGACAAAGGAGGCAAGAATATACAATGAGGAAAAAACCGTCTCTTCAGTAAATGGTGTTGGGGAAACGACAGCCACATGCAAAAGAGTGAATCTGGATCACTTTCTTACACCATACACAAAATTAAACTAAAAATGGATTAAAAACCTAAATGTGAGATCCAATAAGAAGTTACTATCCAAAATATATAAAGAAGTTAAATAACTCAAGATATATATATATATGTAATCCACATAATACTGATAGACATAGAGTTTTTTTGTTTGTTTGTTTTTTGTTTCTAAAGATTGTATTTATTCACTCATGAGAGACACACAGAGAGAGAGGCAGAGACATAGGCAGAGGGAGAAGCAGGACTCAGTCCCAGGACCCCAGATCATGACCTGAGCTGAAGGCAGATGCTCAAAGACTGAGCTGCCCAGGTGCCCCCTGATAGACACGGTTTAAGTACAGAAGCCCTCTGTAGATGTGCACGGAGAGAATTTTCATCTGTCAATTTACTATTGTAAATTATCCTGCTGTATGCATTTACATAGATAAAACTTTTCACTCTTTTGCATAATTTTGTTACAATAAATTTCCAAACCAAAGATTATGGAGTCGAAGCTCTTGATATATATTTTCTAACTGCTGTGTTTATCAAGGGTTCCTAACTGGGTGTGGTTTGAACTTGTTTACACCTGTCAGTATATAAACCTGAACTGCTTTTTATAGCCATTGCCAAGATACCTGCCCCAAAACAAAATCTTGTTAAAAAGATTCTGACTGGGATGCCTGGGTGGCTCAGCAGTTGAGCTTCTGCCTTTGGCTCAGGGCGTGATCCCGAGGTCCTGGGATCAAGTCCCACATCGGGCTCCCTGCAGGGAGCCTGCTTCTCCCTCTGCCTATGTCTCTGCTTCTCTCTCTCTCATGAATAAATAAATAAAATCTTAAATAAAAGAAAAAAGATTCTGACTCCCATTTTATGTGGCAGAGAAGGATTCCCACAGATATTTAGGCATTGTTTGAAAGTGCCTGCTCATGTGCCGTTCTTTCAATACTGTCTCACTAGTGAAAGAGCTATTTTATTTTATTTTTATTTTTTAAAGACTTAATTTATTTATTTGACAGAGAGAGAGCACAAGCAGGGAGAGCTCCAGGAAGAGGGAGCTAAAAGCAGACTCCCCACTGAGCACGGAGCCCGAGGTGGGACTTGATCCCAGGACTCTGGGATCATGACCTAAGCTGAAGGCAGACGCTTAATCAACTGAGACACTCAGGCACCCCGAAAAAGCTATTTTGTTTTATTTAATTTTTAAGAACTATTTTAAATAATATTTTGGCAAGACTATAAAAAAACATATCATTAAGATTTTTTTAAATGAGAAATTAATCCTGCTTGTTCTTCCCGTGTCGTTTTAATGTGTCTCCATGTTTCTGGGCACATGGATATTTCACTTGGTTAAGCATCTGTCTTCAGTTCAGGTCATGATCTCAGGGTCCTGGGATCAAGCCCCAAGTGTGTAGGGCTCCTCACTCAGTGGGGAGCCTTCTTCTCCCTCTGTCTCTGCCCCTTCTGCACTCGTGCTCTCTCTCTCTCTCTCTCAAATAAATAAATAAAATCTTTTAAAAATATTTTTATATTAAGTTCTTCTCCCCTCAACATTTATTTTTGAAATTGCTCAAACCTACTAAAAAATAATACAATGAACACCCATATATCTTCTTCATAAATTGTTAATACTCTGCCACTTTTTCTGTCTATCCTCATATATATATGTGTGTGTGTGTGTATTTTTGCTGAACCATTTCAAAGCAAGTTGCAGACATAATAAATTTTGCCCTTAAATTTTCCAGCATTTATTTCCAGAGAACAAAGACATTCTTCAACATGACCATACACTGTTATCACACCTAAGACATCTTATACTGTTATGGTTATGCTAGCTAATATTTGGGACATATTTAAATTTCAAATTGTTCCCAAAATGTCTCACAGGATTTTTTAAACATCGGGACCCAGCTGATAATCATGCATTGCATTTGGCTGTTGTATACTTCTTTGCTGCTACTGCAGCACCCCCAAAGGAACACAATGTCAGCTTGTCTCATTGCTGGTGATGCTGAGTTACGACTCTGTTAAGGAAATTTTTCCTTCTGGAATGAAGAGATAATCTTTCATGTAAAACTTGGAGACTGTGCCCCCAATGACTTTCTTCCTTTCACTCAACAGTGTGGTGATTCTGGCTTGGATCAATTATTACATGGATTTTTGCAAAAATAATTATTTTTTAAGATTTTTTTTTACTCTATCATTCCTTTTACATTGATTAGTTGGAATTGTCTCATAAAGAAGAGCCATGCAGGGGCACCCAGGTAGTGTAGTCAATTAAGCATTGGACTCGATTTTGGCTCAGGTTGTGATCTCAGGGTCGTGAGATCAAGCCCTGCATTGGACTCCACGCTTAGTGGAGTCTGCTTCTGTCCTCTCTTTGTCCCTCCCTTCACACACACACACACACACACACACACACACTCTCTCTCTCTCTCTCTCAAATAGAGAAATAAATAAATAAATAAATAAAAGAAGAGCCATACATTCCCTCATTTAACTTTGTTTTAGTATTACTAAAAATTTGTGGATTGCGTTTTCACTGAAAATGTAGAATCCATTAACATCTTGTTTTTAACACAAAATTGCCCCAAATAGGGTAGCTCGGGTGGCTCAGGGGTTTAGCGTCGCCTTCAGCCCAGGGCACGATCCTGGGGTCTCGGAATCGAGTCCCACGTTGGGCTCCCTGCATGGAGCCTACTTCTCCCTCTGCCTCTCTCTCCCTCTCTCTGTTTCTGCCCCTGTCTCCCCCCCCCTCTCTCTGTCTCTCATGAATAAATAAATAAATAAATAAATAAATAAATAAAACCTTTTTTAAAAATTGCCCCAAATATGACCAGTGCAAGCCTCTTGAAACTACTTCTATGCCTTCTTATTTTAATGAGGCAAATCTTATAGACAGGGAAAGGTATAAATCTTAAGTGTACAATTTGAAATCTTATTTTTTATTTTTTTATTTTTTTAAAGATTTTATTTATTTATTCATAGAGACACACACACAAAGGCAGAGACACAGACAGAAGGAGAAGCAGGCTCCACGCAGGGAGTCCGACGTGGGACTCGATCCAGGGTCTCCAGGACCACACTCTGGGCGGAAGGTGGCGCTAAACCGCTGAGCCACCCAGGCTGCCCCACAATTTGAAATATTAAAAATAAAAAAGACTTATTTAACCAGCACCTACATAAGATACAGAACATTTTTACCATCCCAGAATCATTCCTATTACCCTTTGTCAATCAATCCTTTCGTCAATAGGCGTCAATCCCCTATTCTGATTCCTACACAGAGATTAATCCTGCTTGTTCTTCCCATGTTGTTTTAATGTGTCTCCATGTTTCTGGGCATTTCCTTCCTTGCACAAGAAAAGGTTTCCGGCTCACATTATCTCTACACTAGCTCTGGAATCAGCCATTTCTCCAAGGACCCCTATTCTTTTAATGAGAAGTCGTATTTAGACTTTAGGATCTGAATGTTATCATTGTTATTGGGATATCATTGTTTCTAAGCCTTTTCCTTTTTTAAAGATTTTATTTACTTATTCATGAGAGTCACAGAGAGAGAGAGAGAGAGAGAGAGAGAGAGGCAGAGACACAGGCAGAGGAAGAAGCAGGCTCCCTGCAGGGAGCCTGAGGTGGGATTCGATTCCAGGTCTCCAGGATCAGGCCCTGGACTGAAAGTGGTGCTAAACCTCTGGGCCACCAGGGCTGCCCTTCAATGGACAGAATCAGGAAACCACACACTTAGAGAAAAGCTAGAAGAACATGACAAAACCAATCAAAAATAAGTAGCCGACCTGATACTGCGTTGCCCTGAATACACATGTATGTATATTGTATACATTATCGGTATCAGCCTGGACTTGTGCAACTTTTTTAAGATTTTATTTATTTGTTCATGAGAGACACACAGAGAGAGGCAGAGACATAGGCAGAGGGAGAACCATGATGAGGCGCTCGATCCCAGGACCTGGGGATCACAACCTGAGCAAAGGCATATGCTCAACCACTGAGCCACGCAGGTGCCCTGCATTTTTATTTTATTCAATGGCTTATAAGCTTTTACTATTATTATTTATGCTAATATTTAAATTGTTCCATATTTAGAGGTTTTCACACTGGCTCCTATATCAATAAGGAATTTTTTAAAATTTTTTTAAGATTTATTTATTTGTTTGAGAGAGAGAGAGCAGAGGGAGGGGCAGAGGGAGAGGGAAAGAACCTCAAGCGGACTCCATGCCCAGCACAGAGCCAGACAAGGGGCTCAATCCCACGACACTGAGGTCATGATCTGGCAACCCCTTTTTTAAAAAATCTTATGCCTCAGGGCACCTGGGTGGTTCAGTCAGTTAAGTGTCAGACTCTTGACCTCAGCTCAGATCTTGATCTCAGGGTCATGAGTTCAAGCCCTGAGATGGGTGGGCACGGGGCCTACTTTAAAAAAAAGTCTTAAGCCCCAAAGTCTCACCACAATTGATATTAACAATAATTCCTTAATATAATGTCATATTCAGTTCACGGTCAAGTTTCAGGATTACCTCACACTGTAAGTTCAGTTTAAATCGGCTTCCAAACAATACACATTATTTGTTTATAAACTTTGTAAGTCTCTTAATCTATAACGATGCCTTCTACCCTCATGTATTTTCATGCTATTTATTTGTTGCTGAAATCACATCTCTTGTCCTATAGAATCACCCACATTCCGGATTTGGTTGATTGCACTTCAATATGTCATTTAACATTTTCCTTTATTCCCCCAATTTCCTGTACATGAATAGGTAGACCAAGACGCTTGATTACATTCAGGGCTATTCTTTGGAAGAGAATGCTTTGTGGTTGGCACTGTGTGCTCCATATTATATCATATCATGAGGCACAGAGCATTAGACTCTCCCACTTGTAGTGATCAGTTCAGTCTTTGGGTTGAGGTGGGGTCAACTTGATTCCTCCACTACAAAACGCCACATCCACCATTTACCTGATTGGCAGGCATTGATAATTCTTATTTCACTAGTGTTTTAAAGCCATAAAGTTCGAATTCTGTTGTTCCTTCTGCAATATTATGCTGTAATTGATATATAGAGAAAAAAAAATGCCTTATCAACTATGATTACCCTGGAATATTGTTGGAAAAAAAAAGAAAGAAGAAAGAAAGAAAGAAAGAAAGAAAGAAAGAAAGAAAGAAAGAAAGAAAGAAAGAAAAGAAAGAAAGAAAGGAAGGAAGGAAGGAAGGGAGAGAGAGAGAAAGAAAGAAAGAAAGAAAGAAAGAAAGAAAGAAAGAAAGAAAGAAAGAAAGAAAGAAAGAAAGAAAGGCACCTGGGTGGCTCAGTCAGTTATGTGTCTAACTCTTGGTTTTAGCTCAGGTCCTTATATAAGGGCCCTGGGATTGAGCCCCATATTGGGATCTGCTTGTCCCTCTCCTCTCTCTCTCTCTCTCATAAATAAATAAAATCTTTTTTTAAAAATGAAAGAAATGCTTGATTCCTTCCCTTCATTAATTTTTCCGAATAGAGGCAGCTGGGTGGCTCAATGGCTGAGCATCTGCCTTCAGCTCAGGGCATGATCCCAGGGTCCTGGGATCGAGTCCCACACTGGGCTCCCTGCATGGAGCCTGCTTTTCCCTCCACCTGTGTCTCTGTCACTCTCTGTGTGTCTCTCATGAATAAATAAATAAAATCTTTAAATTTTTTTTTCAGAATAATAACAGTGACCAATGAACATTTTTAGAATTCCTATAAATTCATGGATTTTTATTTAATATGCTTCAACACATCACAGTCAAAATTGTTTTTATGTTCAAACTGTCCCATTTTTTGAACAGTAGGATTCCCTTTGAGTTAGCTTATGCATGCTTTTTCTTCTCTATTGAGGTATAAAGTAAACATAGTAAAGTCAACTTCCACTAACCTTAAATATACAGATGTTGAACTTTAACACATATATGCATCCAGTAACTACCACTCAGATCACTCAGATCAAGCTCTTGGATGTTTCCAGCACCCCAGAGGGTTCCCTGAGATCCTTTTCATTCAGTACAACCCTTTCCAGGGGGACCCTCTCTTCTGACTTCTCAAACTTCATATAAGTGAAGCCATTCAGTATATACTCTTCTGTACCTGGTTTCTTTCACAGAATATCTGTAAGACTCTTCCATGCTGCTGCATGTACCAGGAATGTATTATTTCTTATTTTTATTGCTGTGTAATAGTATATTGCATACATCAACCCAAATCTTAGTTTTTATTCTTCTGCTGATAGACCTTTAGGTCATTTCTAGTTTTACTATTAGGAATAAAGCTGCTTTAAAAAAAAAAAAAAGGAATAAAGCTGCTCTGACCTTTCTGGTACATATTTTTTACTGCTCATGTAGACTCATGTCTTGAGATATGTATCTATCAATGAAATTGCTGTATTGAAAAATTGGACTCAGGACACCTGGGTGGCTCAGTGGTTGAGTGTCTGCCTTCAGCTTGGGGCGTGATCCTGGGGTCCTGGGATAGAGTCCCACATTGGGCTCTCCACAGGGAGCCTGCTTCTCCTCTGCCTATGTCTCTGCCTCTCTCTCTGTGTCTCTCATGAATAAATAAATAAAATCTTAAAAAAAAAAGACTGGACTCTGGCCATTGTGGATATTGCTAAGCAGTTTTCGACAGTGGCTGTTTTAGCTACACTGTAGACAGTGGCTTCAGAGAGAGCTCTAGTTGAATCCTCACCAACACTTGGTATTGTCAGTCTTTTTTATGTTTAAGCCATTGCTGTTGGTATGTAGTGGTACCTCATCCTGTTTTTAATTTGTATTTACTTGTAACTAATGATACAGATTGGCTTTTCACATATTTATTGATCATTTACATGTCCTCTTTTATAAGATACCTATTAAGAATTCCCTGTCCTCCCATGGTTGTTTCTTCTTGGTGATGTTAAATTTGATCACTTGATTAAGGTGGAACCTGACATACTTCCCACACATTAAAGGCTCCTTTACCCTTTGTCCCAGTTAAGTGACCTGTGGAGAGAGACTGGGAGACCACATGAGTGTCTGGCTCGCTGACTTCACATCCACTGATGACTTTTGCTGGATAAGCAACAACAGTGGTTGTATGGTGGGCATCAGTACAGTCTCGATAGGAGTCTCTCCTGGTCTGTGCCTTGCATTTTCACTGTTCCAATAGTATCTTTTATGGAACAGAATGGCTTCATTCTAATGAAGCTCAATTTGTCACTTTTCTTCTTTTAAGGCTAGTGCCTTTTGTTTTCTGTTTAAGAAATCTTCGCATCCTGAGGGCGCCTGGGTGGCTCAGTTAGTTATGTGTCCAACTCGATTTCAGCTCATGTCATGATCTCAGAGTCATGGGATTGAGCCCTATATTGGGCTCTGCTCTGGGTCTGGAGCCTGCTTGGGATTCTCTCTCCCTCTCCTTCTGCCCCTCCACCCCATTCTCCCTCTCTAAAAAATAAATAAATAAAAGAAGAGAGAAAGAAATCTTTATGAACTCTAAATCTGTACATTATTCTAAAACGTTATTGTTTTACCTGACACATTTTCATCCATGATCCATCTTAACATTTTATTAGGGTGCCAAGATTCACTTTTTTTCCCATGCACATATCCAGTGATCCTATCAGCATTTGTTGAAATAAATAGGTATATTTTAAAATTCATAGGGGCAAAAAAAAAAAAATCGTAGGGGCATTTGGCTAGTTCAGTCTGTGGAGTGTGGGACTCCTGATCTCAGAGTCATGGGTAGGAGTCCCACATTGGACATAGAGCCCACTTGAAAAAGTAAAATAAAATAAAAATTGTGACAAATGTGACATTTGAACTAGTTGGTGAGCTGAGTGGGGGAAATTTGAACACTGAATATTTGATGATATTAAAGTGTTAATGTTATTTTTCTTTTTTTTAAGATGCAAACATTGTTTTCCTTTTTAAAAAATTTTTTTAAAGATTTATTTACTTACTTATGATAGACAGAGAGAGAGAGAGAGAGAGAGAGGCAGAGACACAGGCAGAGGGAGAAGCAGGCTCCATGCCGGGAGCCTGTCGCGGGATTCAATCCCGGGACTCCAGGATTGCGCCCTGGGCCAAAGGCAGGCGCCAAACCGCTGAGCCACCCAGGGATCCCCCTAATGTTATTTTTCTTAAATGTAATCATGGTATTATTGCTAGTTTTTTAAAATTCTTATCTTTTAGAGATATATAGATATATGTATATCTTATCTTTTTTATATATAGTGAATTTTTTACAGAAAAAATGATATGATGCCTGGGATGGCTTCAAAAGAATCTGGGATACATATCAACATAAAGAGTTAAAACATCTTTGTATTTCAACTATAATGGTTATTTCTTCTAATCTAGATAAATATGTCATAAAAATTAAAATATCCTCAAGATGAGGAAGGAAGGTTAACGTGTTACATTGAATAACATATGCTCACTTAGCTGTGCATTGACTCCAGCTAATTGCACACCCACATGTAGCTGTCGGACTCGCTCTTTTTGGTGCTGCCATCTGCTGCCCATACATGAAGGAGACACCTCCAAACATTTGACGCAGAGTCATGGGGGGGGGGGGGGCTGTGTCTGGTGGCTTGATGATGTTTCTCATCTCTGCTTTCTTTTTATTTTTTAAGATTAAAAAAAATTTTTTTAAGGATTTTATTTATTTGAGAGAGACAGCACAAGCATGAGAGAGAGCTCACATAAGTGAGGGGAGCAGCAGAGGGAGAGGGAGAAGCAGACCCCCGGCTGAGCAGGGAGCCTAACACGGGGTGGGGGTGGGGGGGGCTCAATCCCAGGACCCTGAGATAATGACCTAAGCCAAATGTAGATGCTTCACCCACCGAATCCCCCAGGCGCCCTCATCTCTGCTTTCCAGGAATGTCAGCAGACATATGAGGATCCAAGTTTGGTCTCATCCAGACCCAGGCCTGCCTTTGTTCCATGAACATACATGTAGACTGTCTAACAGTTGTGAACATTCCAGGAGATGGTGGGTTTTGCTGATTTTTAGGTCTTGCTTTGTATTATTCCTTGTATCTTTGGGCTCTCCCCCTCCTCCACTGGCATTCAAACACACACACAGGCATAAACTTCCCTTCCAGCATAGTTCTTATTAATTTTGTCTACATTTTACATTTTCTCTGAACTCGATGATGTTGTTTTGTATAAGATTTTCCCTAAATTCTGGGAAGAAAAAGCCCCCATACAATTATTGCAAACTGGAATATTTCAATTAATAAGTGTTCTGTAATCAGAAAGATGCTATAACATCAAACCAAGTGATACTTTGGCACTCTGTGTTTTCTTTTCAAGGCATTTCTTTCTCACCTTCTGTGAGAAGAGGGATCAAGATCAAGATCCCTTGCCCTAGACTTTGACCAGGCACAGGATGTGCAGGGGCCACCAGGTGCGCCCCTGTGCTCTTCTCACCCAGAGGCCGCTTGTTTTGATTGGCTTTTGTGCTCCCCTAAAAACTTCCCTGGGCATTCTCAGAGTAACCCTTTCCACCCTTTTAGCTATAAATAGCAGCTCTTGCACCCCAGTGCCCTTAGCCGAAGCCATGTTTTAATCTTCTGGGAGTCACTTGGGAGACAATCCCAATCTGTGTTTCACTCTCTTTCTGAGACCATCCTTGTACACATAAAAATGAACATTTTTAGGCTGGCAGAGATACTTACCAAATGTGAGTCTCATTAGTCTTTGTCATGTTTTAAAGCCTGCTGCCACGGAAGGAACCCTGATGACGGAATGGAGGAACACACTACAAGCATTGCTCTTATACCTGTTAATGTCATTTCATGCACATGTGGCAGGAGGGGCACAGGTGACCTGCCTTGGCCTCACTCTAGTGGGGTGGGTCTCCTGGCATCGGCACACATCATCAAAACACTTACCAATATCTAACAATAAACATTAATATGAAGGAGGTTTGTCGTCTTGGTGCTCATCTCTGAAGTATCATGGCTGGGGGCAAGTAGGGAGGTATTCTCCAGAATGGCTGGAATGAAGGAGGCCATGGGAAGTGAGGCAGGATGGGGAGAGGGAGCAGAAGAGGAGGCAGGTGCTTCAGGTGGTCTGAGCACCTGGAGAGTGGAAGGTCACCTAAGAAGAAAAGTAGAGAAGTATTTGCACCATCATCCAGCCCTTGAGTGTGTCTTTGGTCACCAGTGGGTAGGAATGAGTTCTGAGCACCTTGCCAGGAGTAGAGGAACAGTAATAGTGGGGCATGACTACCATTTTCCTTGGCTGACACAATTCTACAGACCCATTTCATTCAAATTCTTTCTCTCTCCAGCCACACTCCTCAGAACCAAGGCAGAGAAACTGATGTTAGTGGCAAGACCTAGGCAAGCCAGCATCAAAACACACCTGCTAGCTATCTTGAGACCCAAATTGTCCAAATTAGATTGTCTATATGAATTAAGTAAGAATAAAAGTAAATGAGGAAGAAGGTTAGCATCAAGATGGAGACATAGGTTGTTCATGACCTTAGTCTCCCTCACAAGAAAACCAACTAGCAACTAAACATGGACAAGACATTATCACTAAAAATCCCAGAACATGGGGTGGGAGGGTGGGTAGGGGAGGCTGAAACAGCCCCTGGAACACAGTGAAGAAGCCCCACTTGTCAGAGTGAGCACAGTCTGAGACCTCACCCAATCATGTTGGAAGCCCAATAGGAATGGTTCCATTTTGATCACATCCTTCCTTCCCCTGGCCAACACAGCAGAGCTCCAAGGGGGCACCCTGGGCCCACCATTTTCCCAGTGGGTAAAAGAGAACCAAGAGCGGACATCCAGCTCTCCAATGTTCTGGGATGCTTCTGGGGAAGCCCACTGGGTACGGCCTCATGGAGATCACCAGGGGAACCCATGGGGCTGCACCAGTGGGGATCAGAGAGAGATGGACAAGGAGGCAGGGGTTACAGCAACCAGTGCTTAGATTTTGGAGGACCACATACCTGCTGGCACCAGTATCCCGACCAGATACCAGGCAGCAGCTCTGCACATCTGCAGAGCTAAGCTGGTGGCCCCTTCTGGCCAGGGACCCTGACTGACTTGGAGTTCTGTCTGATTTTGATCCCCACTCAACTGGGCTGAACCCGATGTGGAGCACATCCTACATCCTGCCTGGGCAGGAAAGCAAATTCACCAACGCACCCAACTGCTCGGCATAGCCTCCAGTCTTGCCCCTCTGGAAAACATGGCCACAGTTGCCTGGCAGCCTTGAAAGACATTCTATGGCCCTTATCTCTCAAAAGCATGCACTTCCTCTCAAATAAATAAAATCTTAAAGAAAAAAAATTAGAAATGGAGATCTATGAACTGTCTGACAAATAATGAAGAATAATTCTCTTACAGAAGGTCAGCCGGCAGACTGCAAGAACATGCAGACACCCAAGCAAACTTAGGAAAACAATGCATGCACAAAACGAGAAACTCAGCAAAGAACTAGAAACCATTAAAAAGACACACACAAGCAGCAATCCTAGAATTGAAGAACGCAGTGACCGCAATGAAGAATTTAATAGTGAGGCTGAGCTGGAGGCTGGTTAGAAAGGGCCTTCTCTGGGTCACCTCTGTGCTCCTCAGGGTTCTTGGCAAGAGGCGTGGTGTTTGCTTGGCCAGGTCCTCACCTGCGATTCCAGGGCCAAGCTCTGCGGCCGAGCCTTCCCAGCTCCCACCCTGGGCCTGCTGCCTCCTCTCTCATTCCTGAAGGCAGTGGGGGAGGGGAGCGCGCAGGTGCTCGAGGAGCGCGCCTTCGCTGCAGATGCGCTGGGATCCACCTTTACTCATCGTGGGTGACAGCCGTCAGGGTTTGGTTCAGCCTCACACCATCAGCTCAGAAGATGAGTCCAGAGCAGGTCATCTGTTTCTCGAATAAATTCTTGGTCCGTGGATGCCATTTGGATTTTCCACAGGATTCTTCTCTGCATTCCGAGTGGGCGCAGGAAAATCCTTTCTGTTCACTCCTCAGCGTTATCTTCCTCCTGGGAGGCTGGGCACCTGCATAAAGAAGATGGCGAAAACCGACGAGGCGCTGGGACCCCAGCAGAGGTTTGCAAAACAGCGGGCCCTGCTCGCTGGGCGGGGCCCGACCGCGCCTCCTCCCTCCGCGGTGGCTCCCGGAGCTGCAGTTCCTCTTGCAGCCCAGCAGGTGGCGCGCCGAGCACCAACGCCGGAGCCCAGGCCCCCCCACCTCTTGAAAGCACCCCGCCCAGCCCCACTGGCTAGAGTTTTGATTGATTTTTCCATCTCTTGGAGCACTGACTGTTTACACACACTTTCCTTCTTTCTTTCTTTTTAAGATTTTATTTATTTATTCATGAAAGACACAGAGGCAGAGGGAGAAGCAGGCTCCACGCAGGGAGCCCGATGCGGGGCTCGATCTCACAACCCCGGAATCAAGACCTGAACTGAGATCGAGTGGGATGCCCAATGCGCCCCCAGGGATGAGTAAGCTTTTTTTTTTTTTTTTTTTTGTATGAGAGAGAGAGAGAGAGAGAGAGAGGCAGGCAGAGATACAGGCAGAGGGAGAAGCAGGCTCCATGCAGGGAACCTGCCATGGGACTCGATCCCGGGACTCCAGGATCACACCCTGGGCCAAAGGCAGGCGCTAAACCGCTGAGCCACCCAGGGATCCCCGATGAGTAGGTTTTATGAGCACTGGGAGTAGAGGGTGCTTGTGGGCTTCTCCAAGGCATAGGGTGCAATTGAAGCGAGGACAGTGGCCTGGAATGAGCTGCCCTGGGCCTCAGTGTCAAATCCTCAGGAGGCCCAGTCGGCGCCTCACCGCACTGAGTGAAGGCAGCAGCAACCAGAGCCTTGGGAGGCGTTGCTCACTGTGCCCTTCTCTGTGCCCTTCTCTGGCATCACTGGAAGTGCTGGACAGGCTGTCAGGTGTGAAGGGAGCACCTGGGACCAGGCACCCAGACCCACAGTCAAATCCCAGCTCAGCCAACTACTTATTTAATTATTTAATTTATTTATTCATGATATATATATAGAGAGAGGCAGAGACACAGGCAGAGGGAGAAGCAGGCTCCATGCAGGGAGCCCGACGTGGGACTCGATCCCTGGGTCGCCAGGACCACACCCTGGTCTGCAGGCGGTGTCAAACTGCTGAGCCACCTGGGCTTCCCTAAGGTGATGCTTTTAATCCAGGGCCTAGGGCAGGCTGGGTGCTCACAGAGCTGCACTTCTGCCAGAAAGACAGTTTAGCCATATATTGCTCACAGATGTTATGTTTGCTGGCCTTGTCTCCACAACAAAATTTTGAGCTTCATAAGGTCATGGAGCAGGTTGCCTAGCACCGGGCACACAGTAAGCAAAGAATAAACAGATCTCTGTGCCAAGTGCCAATGCCAGGATACTCAGATGTTGGCCCTTCCAACATCAGTCAATGTTCCAGAAGCCAGTATATTCAGGCTTATAAATTCTGGAACTTTTCCTTTTAAGGACTTAAACTTTATCTATGATGATGTCACATGAGATGCTCCCAGGATCACAGAGAAATTCTACTACTACTCCTACTACTAACTAACCTTTATTGAATGTCTACTGAGTACCGGACAGTATGCTTTGTATGCATCAGCTTATATGATTAATATTAATATTATCAATAATTGATAAGTATACTATTATAATATTATATTACTATTATATTATTAATAACAACCTTATGGGGTGATTTATCATTATTCCCACTTACAGATAAGAGACCGGTGGCAGAGGACGGGTAAGGAATGAATGAGGCCTATGCACTAGCTAGGGTGTAAGTCCAGGTCTTTTTGATGATGGAGCTCTTGCCCATGGCTACTCTGCCATCCAGCCTTCCAGCCTGTGAGCACCTCACACAGCATCCAGCACAAGTAAAAGGTGGCTCTCTTCCCTCCATCGAGGTGTATCTATCAAATTTAGGTTGAAACCATTCCAGCAGTGAATAGGCTGGGTATAAACCCGTCTCTCGGCCCTCAGGTGATCCAATCCCAGTCACAAGCTGTAATGTGCTGCAGAGAAGTACAGATACTTGGAGCTCTTCCAGCTGAGGATGGAAGGGGGACAAGATGTGAGAATCCAAGCACCTGGTGCCTCATGCAATGACATCATCAGCAGGTACAACCGTCCCGGGAGGTTGGCCTCCCAGGGGAGCACTGGGAAGACAAACAGAAGGTAGGAGGGCCCCATGAGGATCGGAGAGCTGAGCTGGATGTTCCTGAGAGATAGAAGCTCTGTGTCCTCTGTCCCAACCCTAAGACCAACAGCCTCTGACCCAGATGCTGGCCATTGGAATCTCTTCTTTGGGAAAAAAATAAGGTGAGCTTGCCACGGAGCTTATTTACTACACAGATGCACGGAGCTAATTTGAGCAACTGTACCCAAGAATCCTTCTAGTGCAACTTATGTAACTGAAACTAGGTCACAGAGTAATCTCGCCAGAGTCGGAGGATGTGCATCTGGAAGGAGAACACAACCCCAGGATGGTGAGAGGAGTCCTCTTGTTAACCCATTCACATTCCTGGACAAAACTGAAGACGTAAGACAGATGGGAATAAAGGGGACTGAACGTTTTCTGGTAAAATTGGTGATAATCTGTGATGCCTGGGTGGCTCAGTGGTTGAGTGTCTGCCTTTGGCTCAGGTCGTGATCCTGGGGTTGGGCCTGCTTCTCCCTCTGCCTGTGTCTCTGCCTCTCTCTGTGTCTCGCATGAGTAAATAAATAAAATCTTAAAAAATAATAAAATTGGTGATGATCTGACCACAAAATAAAGGTAAAAGCACCAAGCCCTCTGGGTTTTGTTTTGGTATTATCATAGCTGCCAAGGGTTGTCATGGAAACCAGCAAGGGTGTCAAATCCTAGCACTCATGGCTTTGTGAAGAGGATTTGAAGATACTCTGATGGGAGCTTTTAAAAAATAGAAAATGTCTTGAACCCGGATGAGCTGACCTCCAAGTTTTCTCTCTGCCTAGCCTGAAATGTTGTTTATCTTTTCTGGTTACACAGACTCTAATAATGCAGCAGGAACTGGTTCCGGGGAAGTCTATAAAATGTTCCATGAAGGTTTCTTCTCAATTGTCAAAGGCCAAAACCTAAGTTGACCGAGGCTAGGTCAGACAATGGGGAGAGGCAAGGTTCGTTAGCTTGCACAAGGAGGGAGGACTAAAGCTGTCTTCAAAATTATTCAGAGACCCCAAGATGGCATTAGGAGTAACTCTGTTTTGCCACCTGTCACCGTGGTGTCCATCTGTGGGTAGACCTCATTTTAGGCTCCTCTAGGGCAAGGATGTATTTGCTAGCAGTTCTGAAATCATTTTTTCACATTCTGCCAATTTCAGTTCAAGGGATAGATTCTTGGCTTCAGGATGGAAGAAACCTCCTGGTTGGGTTTGAATGGATCGGGCTGGGATCACCTGCTCCTGGGCCAGTTGCTGTGAGGCGTGTGTTAGGCAGGACCACACACCCTGCATCCCCGAGATGAGGAAGAGGAGAAGCCCCCCCAAACTTCCCCAAACTTTGTAAGTAGAGAAGGGAAGAGCTACTCCCTGCCCAAGGCCCATCAACTTTTTTGTCAAAATGGCTCTCAGGTAGCTGAGTGCTGTAATGGATCTAAAAAACTAATTCTGTGTAGGATGTGTGAGCAGATGATGGCTAAATATGGTGTTCCCTCTAGGGGAGCACAGCTCTGTCAGTCCAATCAGGGAGAAATCACAGTACTGTAGGGCACTGGGGTGGCTCAGTCAGTTGGATGGCCAACTCCTGATTTTGGCTCAGCTCATGATCTCAGGGTCCTGAGATGGAGCCCCACTTCAGGCTCTGTGCTCAGCACTGAGTCAGCTTGATATGCTCTCCCTCTGCCCTTCCCCCTGCTCCCTTGCTCTCACTCACTTTCTCTCTTTCTCAAATAAATTAATTAAAAAAGAAAAGAAAAGAAAGAAATCACAGTACTGTAAACAGGGAAGATTTAATATAAAGTTTCTAACTACAACAAGGGTTGGCAGATATAAGAACCAGCCACTACTACCCACAGAGCTGAGATCTCCCATCCCAGACTGAGATCCACACTCACTGAATAGTAGGGATGCTATGATGGTGCCATGCAGTGGAAGTTTGTGGAAATGTGCCCTCTGGAGTGTGGAGAAAAGCTGTTTACAGGGAATCGTCTTGAGCCCCCCAGGCTCTCTGCCAGAAAGTTGCAAGGTGTAGGGGATACCCAGTAGGGTGCAGGGCAGATGCTGCCTGCTGCCTGCTGCGGGGTGTAGTCCACGGCAGAAGCTGGGTGCTGGAGGTGCTCTGAGTATCCTAGGAGCCTGGCACTAGAGGACCCCCACACGCTCAGGAACCTGCAGAGTGTGCACCCAGGAACTAGGAGGCAAATAAACCGCTTTTCCTCCTGCAGTGTAGCTCTGGCACCCTCTGTTGACAAAGTTCAGTGCCAGCTCCACTGAAAAAATATTTAAAGGCCCAGATCCATTTTCACACTGTAATCCAAAAGGGTGAATGATTCGGAGCTGAATCACTAAATCAGTAAACCATGCAATACCCACGATAATGATGCTCCATTGCGGAAATGCTTATTTTGATTTATTTTGATTTCAGTTTCGATTTAGAAGCCATAAAGCAATCAGAAGGTATTTAGCTCCCTTTATGTGCTATGTTTAGATTAGAAACAAATGGGAATAAGGTGCTAAGGTGAGTTCTGAGCAGTGGTGTGATATGATGAGTGTAGTTCTGCAACATGAAGAGCATTTTTGATACTTCTGTTCACTCTGTAGGAAAGTATGCTTCTTCCCCAGTAATTAATTTTTTTAAATGAAATTTAAAATTATTTCATTGCACCATTTTACATATACTGGCAAAAAATAAATAAGAAAGTGTGATCTGGTGCTGGCCAGGTGTTGATACAGACACACGCAAACATTGCTGGTCCCCTTCAGTTTACTGAGGAGTTTCTGATTTCTGGAGGAATATATTAAAGAGCCTTAAAATCCCATCCCTTTATTCAATAATCCAACACCTCTGGATATAAAAATATTCCTAAGGAGATGATTCAAAACAAAGATTTGTCTGTACAATAATGTTTATGGTGGTATCAATTATTATAATTAATAAGTATATAATATACTATATATTTAAATTATTCCAGTTATAATAATTGCTATAATAATATTATATATAATAAATTACTATGCTTAACAATCATAATACTTTAAGAAGTAAAAAGGCCAAGTGTCCAGTGAATAGAAAATGGTCCAGTAAGTGAAGGTGTATGGACTCTCTCCAACTCAAAATAAATGTGACAACTATATGGAAACACAGAAACATGAGGATAAAATTAGGCAAAATTAGGAAGATAGAGCAGGATGATGTTTACATATTGCAATTATAACTATGGGGGAAACTTTATACCTAAGACTAGATGAATATAATAAAAAATAACTGAATTGTATCCTTTATTTATTTATTTATTTATTTATTTTTTAAATTTTTATTTATTTATGATAGTCACACACACAGAGAGAGAGAGAGAGAGAGAGGCAGAGACACAGGCAGAGGGAGAAGCAGGCTCCACGCACCGGGAGCCCGATGTGGGATTTGATCCCGGGTCTCCAGGATCGCGCCCTGGGCCAAAGGCAGGGGCTAAACCGCTGCGCCACCCAGGGATCCCCCTCCTTTATTTATTTTTAAAGAGGAGGTAAAGGGGCAGAAGGGGAGAGAGAAAATCTTTTTTTTTTTTTTTTTTTTTAAGAATTTATTTGACACACAGAGAGAGCTCACAAGCAGGGGGAGCGGCAGAGAGAGGGAGAACCAGGTTCCTCACTGAGCAGGGAGCCCAATGTGGGACTCGATCCCAGGGCTCCAAGATCATGACCCAAGCCAAAGGCAGATGCCTAACCAACTGAGCCACCCAGGTGCCCCTCCTTGAAGCACTTCTGATCATCTCACATATCCACTTAGACTTCTCAACAGTTCCTCACTGACTACTGATCCCAACCTCAACCTCTCCAGGCTTAGAAGGATTCGTTGGATTTTCAGCACCAATGTTCCCTCCTAGCCTTAACGCTCACTGCACTGCCTATTACATGAACATGCCTTCCTTTTCCTCATCTACATATCTTCATTTATGCCATTCTTTTCATTTGGATTTGCTATCCTTCAGGGACCACATCAAATCCTATATCCTCCACAAAAGTATTTGTCATTCTTTAAAAACAAAAATTGGAAGTGATCCTTTCTCCTTCTGAATCTTATGTCACTTCCATGTAACATCCTTTAACATCCTTATGGAGGTCTGTCTGGCCCTGGGGTTGTGGTGGGTGGGTGTCCTGAGATGGATGAGGGGAAATCAAGATGACTCAGTCACCACATCCTTACGGTACTTACCACATAATGCCTTAATGATGGCTAACATTTATCACCCAATTACATGAGAAAGCATGTTGTGTGCATTACCTCACTTAATTTTCACAGTGCATAAGCAAATGGTAGCTCAAAGATTTCAATATAGGAGAGCCTTCAGGGCTGCCACCTTTTTTTAAAAGATTTATTTATTTATTCCAGAGAGAGAGAGAGAGAGCAAGGGAAGGGGCAGAGGGAGAGAAGAGAAAGAGAGAGGATCTCCAGCAGATTCCCCACTGAGTGTGGAACCCAACTCGGGACTCCATCCCAGGATCCTGAGATCATGACCTGAGCTGAAATCAAGAGTCAGTCCCCAACTAACTGAGCCACCCAACCCCATGGCTGCCATCTTATTCAAGAGGGAGATGCAAGTGTCAAATAAAGGTACTAGTTTTAATTAGATTTCACACTTATTCAAGGTGGCTTTGGAGGACGCTGATGACAGTTATGGAAGATGGACAAAGGCTTCCCCGAGCCACCACTAGGGACACCAATAGATAAGGTGTTACTATTGTCTGTATTGTACCAATGAGGAGACTGAGGCCTAGAAAGGGTGAGTGACTTGCCCAAGGTCACATAGCTGGCACTGGATAGAGCTTGGTTTTGAGCCCAATCCTTGTGTTGACAAAGCCCATGCTTTATGGCATCATCATTACTGCAGCACAGCTTACGGGATTTGGTTTTTTACAAAGTTGTTCTTCCCAAATCCTTTAGCACATGCTTTCATGTAATTGGAACCTTATTCATATTGCTTGAATGGATGAATAAATGACTATCGAGTGAATAAAAGAGATAAAGCCATTGGGATGTCTGGGTGGCAGAATTGGTTAAGTGTCCAACTCTTGATTTCAGCTCGGATCATGATCTCAGGGTCTTGAGATTGAGCCCCAAGCCCAAAGTTGGGCTCCACGCTAGGCATGGAATCTGCTTAAAATGCTTTCTCTTCCCCCTCAAAATCCCTTACTTGCTCTCTCTAAAAAAAATAGAGATAAAGCCATCATAGTACATTTTCTCTTTCTTTTTTTAAAAAAAGATTTTATTTATTTATTCATGAGAGACACACACACAGAGAGAGAGAGAGAGAGAGAGGAGCAAAGACACAGGCAGAGGGAGAAGCAGGCTCCATGCAGAGAGCCCAATGTGGGACTCAATCCGGGGTCTCCAGGATCATGCTCTGGGCCGAAGACGCTGCTAAACCACTGAGCCACCTGGGCTGCCCCACTTTTTCTCCTTCTATACTCAGTACTATCCCCAGAAAAATTCAGTTATCCTATTATCTGTAGAAAGTCCCCTTGTTCCTTAGGTATGGAGTCCATGTTTGTGTGTGAACCTACATTGGTATAAATGTGTGTGTGCTCTGGCTTCTCTGGCCAATATTCATATTATCTGGATTAAGTAGGGTGGATATAATGATATTCATAGCAACTAGATTTAGGAAAGCAGCACTGTTTTTATTTGTTTTTATTTTTATTTTTTTCAGCACTGTTTTTAAAAGGCTACCAACTACTCATTTAGCAGTTCAAATTCTGTTACAGTATGGATTACTCCTTCAAACATGACTTTGGCCAACCCTGTCTTATGTAGTTAAATACTGACTTTGGTCTTTTATAATAAGATAGGGCTGAATGTGTGCTAACAGGTATTAAATATCTGGGATACAATAAGACCTTGGAATATTGTTATGGCTGCACTGTGTCCCCTCCAAAGTCATATGTTGAAGCCCCTAGTACTTCAGAATATGACTGTATTTGGAAATAGGGCCTTTAGTAATTAAGGAAAAGGGAGTTCATGTGGCTGGGCCCTAACCTATTATGATTGGTGTCCTCAGAAGAAGAGATTAATACAGAGATACAGGAGGAGGATGATCTGAAGACAGGGAGAGCACAGCCAAGGAAAGAGACCTCAAAAGAAACCAAACCTGATGACACTTTGATCATGAACTTCTAGCTTCCAGAGAAATGAATTTCTGTTGTATTTTCTACCCTATCTGCTGTATTTTGTGATGGCAGCTTTAGCGACCTATTATAGATATTAAGGTCTTAATGTAAGAAGGGACTCTGGAAGACATCCAGTCTATCCACCCTATTCCTTTTTTTTTAAGATTTATTTTAGAGAGAATGTGCATGTATGTGCACACATGCACACAAGGAGGGGGAGGAGCAGAGGGGAAAGGAGAGGGAGAAGCAGACTCCATGCTGGTCATGGAGCCAGTACAAGGCTCAATCCCAGGATTCTGAGAGCATGACCTGAGCCAAAACCAAGAGTCGGATGCTTAACCAACTGCAGCATCCAGGTGCCCCATCCAACCAGAGTATTTTTTATTTCCAGTCCTTCACCTAGTCATCGTCTTTCCAATAGCATTTTTCTCTGAGCATCTATCTCCTCTCTGAAGATCTCCTCATCTATGTGGGATGTCTCTTTCATTTCAGGCAGCTTTTACTGGTAGAAAGCTTTGTAGATTGTACCAAATCTTTGCCCAAATTCTGAAGGCAACTCTGTAAATGTAAATTGAACTAGCATGGAGCAGAGAACTGGCGTGATGTCTTTGCAGGCTGGGTTCCCCAGGAAGTGCTGGCTAGCTGGCAGGACGTTTAGAAAGGAGTGAACTTAAGATCAACAGCTGTGGGAGAGAGGGCATCAAAGTAGGAGTGGGCAGGAGAAATGGAGCTCTAGGACAGACTCAAGGATGGCCCTGGCCAACCTACAGGGCTCTCTGGAGCTAGGTACTTTCCTAAGCTATCCTGCTCTGGGCTGAGATGGATTTGATCCACCACTGAATATGGGCAGACCAAGTGCTCAGTCAAGGCTCATCTCCTCTTTGGAAACTTTTATTGAGGGGGCACCTGGGTGGCTTAGTGTTTGAGGGTCTGCGTTCAGCTCAGGTCATGATCCTGGGGTCCTGGGATCAAGTCCACATCCCGCTCCCCACAGGGAGCCTGCTTCTCCCTCTGCCTATGTCTCTGCCTCTCTGTGTGTCTCTCATGAATAAATAAATAAAATCTTTTAAAAAATCTATTTTGTGAGCTTGCCGCAGAACCTATTTATGAAACAGACTCATAGAGCTATCTTGAGTGATCATCCTTAAGAGTCATTACAGCCAAAAAATAAAAAAATAAATAAGTAAGAGTCATCACAGCCCAACTAGATAGAGCTGGAGCTGCCCCGGAGTCATGTCTCTTTAGCACTCTAGCAGTAGAGGCAAACCAGGTCTGTCCTTAAAGGGGACCCCAGGAGGACATCACTGTGTTCAGCATACAATCCTGGTTTTATACAGTAAGTGTTTATTAATGCAGCCTGAATCATGTCATTAGCATTTAGAGTCACATTATCACTATTGGCTTGGGTGCTGGTCCATTAGACCACTAATTCTTTTTCACATGAGCAAACCTCTTCCTGCACAGAAGTCCTGGAAGCCAAAGCAGCTGTATGACTTATTTTCTTAGAATAAACATTAATTTTTTTTCCTGTATGTTTATGACCTGTATGTGATTCTCTCCTTGTCCTCATCAAGCTCCCTCAAAATTAAGTTTCATTTGCACCAAAACATTAATTGGCAATGACTTGGGGCCTTTGAATGGGGGCTGGCACAAAACGGATTTTTTTCATTAGATATTTTTATTCCAAGGGGAAGGAAATAAACTGCAGTCACTGAACGGGATCAGAAACAGCTTTCCTCACCTGCAGTGTCAGGAGGCCCGGGGCCACGTCACTAACGCGGCAGGCTTCCCGTGTATTCTCCTGATCTTTTAGACCTTTGCTGGCCAACGAAGGGGTCAGCGGCGGGAGGACCGCGGGTCAACCAGGGAGCCGCGGGGCCCTGAGGGCAGCGTCCCTGCAGGGGTAGGACTGCAAACTACCCCCCAAACAAGGGCTGGGAGGAGGGAGCAGGGGACCATGACAGCCAAACGTGTTGTCACAGCGCCCTGGCTCTCCGAAGCACCCCTGCAGGAGCGGGGTAGGGGGTGGGGGTGGGGGGTCCTACCTGCCTCTCTCTCCCGCTTGGCCCTTGTTTCCCACAGGCACCGAGGGATCTTGAAATACAAAACTCTCTGAATTTAAACCCTAAACCAAGCCGTGCTTGGTTCTGATTGGTGAGAGGGTGTGGTGGTGCAAGCTCTGATTGGTGGACATGGGAGCTCCTGGTCTTGATTAGTGGAGATGGGACTGGCCCTTATTGATGGAGATGGGAGCACCTGGCCTGATTGGTGGAGATGGGAGCCTGGCTCTGATTGGCAGGGACCCCTCCCCGGCACCCTGGCTCTTCTGCGCCTCTGGGTGAGAGTCCTCACTGCCTGTTCTCAGTGTATCCCAAGCCTCTCCCCGGCTCCCCATCCCTCCAGCATGGGGTCTCCTTGGAGGTTGCGTGAGTGCCAGGCCCTCCTTACCCCAGAGGGCACCTGCCTCGGTGTCAGCCGGCCCAGGGCTCCCTAGTGTAAGGAAGGCTGGCTCTAAGACACCTGCAGCAGTTCAACGACTCGGGCAGGGCTCGCCCCCAGGGATTGGCCTCAGTCCCCCAAGACGGCTCAGTGACCCCAGGAAAGACGGCAAGCATTAAAATGGCACATCAGTAGTTCTGTTGACAACTCATTAGAACATATGAGAAATGATGTACCTCACTCCTCATCACCGTCTCCAGATTTTGGAAACGTTGCCCAGGAAGGCAAAAAACCCACCCTCCAGTGCCTGGGTTCCCATTGGCTTAACTGAGTTTTGGGAAATGCAGCTGGAGTGGAGGAAGGCAGGCTTTGTGCCGGCCCTTCCAGCCCCAGCTCCCAGTATTCCTCTAGCCAGCCGTGTGCTTTCCAGGGGTCCTCGGCTCATCCCAGAGCACCCACCACACATTCCTTCCTGTAGTTGTGTGAGGCAAGAGCTCAAGGATCAGAAAGCCATCCAGAAATTGAAAACTGGGTTTTCTCTCTTGTGAAGATCCTAGAAGGCGTCTGACTCGTCCCAGTTTGTCCGTTTTGGAATAAGAAAATTTTTTCTTTTCATTTTTACCATTCTGTCCCACAGAAGAACTAAAAAAAAATCCTGCCTCTGAGAGTAATGTAGGGAAAAAGCAGTTCCATTACCAATGAGACCTGGAATAGTGCAGGAGAGGAGGACAAGGAAGCGTTCCTGTCCCATAAGATAAGCCATTCTAGGACAAGGGGGTTGCTGACTGCATTCCACTCTTGTAACTAAGACACCACTGAGCAAGCACATGAGGTCACAGAAAGGTTGCTTGGAAAGTTCTGCAGGAGAATTGTCTCTGAGCCTCCAGAGAAGGGAATTGTAGGTGCTGGGCCAAGGGCTCTTGGCCATGTGAGCACTGCCCCTAGGAAGGCTTGCAGACAGGTATCTCCCATCTCCCCAACCCTGCCCTCTCTCAGACCTGTCTTTTATGACATTTGTACTTCTACCATTTCAGTGTTTTCCATTAGCATTCACTGTTATTTAAATTATTGATCCTTTAAGTGTTTGTACCTTGCTAGACTGAGTAGTAAGTGGCTAAATGGTTGTGGGGGGTGGGGAGGAATTTACACACACAGAGACACTCATCAATAGGCATGATTTCTAAAATTCTGTATCCTTTATTGCTTTTCCCTGTCTTCTTGCTTGCTTTTTCCTCTGCCAAATCCAGGATGCTTTGCAGACATGTAGGCAAACATGGCATTTCCTGCATTCTATATTAAAATCTTCAGTAGCCATGGAGCTAGGGAGGGTACTTCCCAGGACACATAGAGGCTCTCTCTGCATGAGGAGCCTGGCATCTGTGCACACAGGCTGTAGCCTGGCATCTGTGCACACAGGCTGTGTCTCTGCAGGGACTGGCCTAGCCTGCTCCCTGACCCTTCTCTTCCTGCCCTTTTGCCAATTTGTCATTCTGCACAGAAGGGAAGAGACCAGATGGATTTTGGCCAGAGCTAGCACTAATGCACTTCTATTTATGAGTAATCATTTAAACAGAAAATGGGGTTTGTTGTCCTGAAGAGAAGGTCAGACAGAGAAAGCTAAACCCCTTATCATGGAGAAGCTGGGCTCACCGAGGGAAAACAAAAAGGCAAAGGGGCAAACAGTCATTGGCACTAAGCACAGGAATGGAAAGCTAAGCCTAGGAATATACCAAAGTAAAAAACCATCTTTTTTCTTGAGAGGAAGAAATGAATAATTTAGTTTCTGCTAGGTACAGTCAGCAATCTTATATCTGAAACAACGCTGCACAAGATCAGGATGGCCTAAGAGCTACTCATCGGCCACATCTCATATTTGTGTTATTAGCTGGTGCTAACTGAAAAGCATGAGTAAAACAACTCTGTAAGTTTGGGTCATTGAGTGTGCTGGGTACTTAAGGACAAGGAAGCACACAAAACCACACTTGGAGGATTTGTCACTTCAGAGGCAAGATGCTAAATTAATTTTTTGCATTATATTCTAAGCTCTGCTCCAATTCTCACTTTTGTGAAAGATTAAAAACAGTTAAAATTCTACAGATACAGGGTTTTGAGAACCACAAATGCCAACAAGTTCTGGCCAGTTGCTGCCCCTTTGCAGACACATTGGTCTCACAGCCGTGCTGATGCCATGTTTTCTGTCTGCAGACCCAAGACATTGCAGATCTTTAGGGAATCCAGACGGGGCAGCTAAGAGCTACTCCCCAGAGCTCCTCAGGTCTAATCTCCTCCCCTCTGCTGCTCTTGCCCGGATGAGCCTCTCCCTCTGGTCTTCAGCGTTGGTATCACACTGTGGTGCTGATAGGATTGCCAGTTTTAGCAAGAAACAAGGGTGCATGTTGGGTCTGCCAGGGAAGCGCTCTGCCTTCCTATTGGGCTGCCCCAGAGTCCCTCATGCAACCACAGGACGACTACACACCAGCTGTCCCAGTGCCTAGGCCTTGCGGAAATGGAGTGATTGCTGCCTTTTCCATACATAAGACGCAGGGTCACAGTGATCCAGGGTATAAAGTGGTCAGTAACAAAATCACAAAAGGAGGATGCTGTAGGAGTCCTAAGAAAAACACCCTGTAGATTTCCAGTTTCTTGTTTAGAAGTAGAAAATCTTTTTTTTTTTGTATTTCATTTATTTATTTGAGATAGAGAACAAGAGAGAGAGCATGAGCAGGGGGGAGAGGGAGAAGCAGAAAGCCCCCCGAGGGACTCAATCCCAGGACCCTGAGATCATGACCTGAGCCAAAGGCAGATGCTTAATTGACTGAGCCACCCAGGTGCCGCTAGACGTAGAAAATCTTTCATTGGCTCTGCTGATCTTGACCATAAGGAAGTCCCTGAAGCTTCATTTCTGACACCACAGAGCAAATCAGTGTTTACACTATGGTTTTACTCATGCAGGTAAATGCTCATGCACAAGATCTGTTGTGCAGCTGGTCTCCCCAGATTGTAATAAAGAATACTCCCCGAGAGCCAGACCTTCTGGACCTGTAAGTGTAGTGTAGGTCCTGGAGACTCTCCAGAGCCAGAATTTCTGCCTCTCTGCTGTAGGGGCTGTGCTGTTTATGGGACTCCAGCCTTAGTGGTCTCCCTGATGCCTGGTGGGCTTCTGCTCCTTCCCATTGCCAGGACTGGATGTAGACTCTGTACCCAAAATTCAAATGATTCTGTTTTAGGCAGATACAGTTTACTAAAACTCCTGATTCTATGCTGTTTTGGAGACTAAAAACTCTCCAAAGAACCCATTCCTGTCCAGTCCACTATTCTCCTTTATATTTAGGTTCCCAGAAAAGCATCAGGGTAGGGCACCATTCCCCTAATCCAATCAAATGAGGGCCAGAGTTGCAGGATGACAAAACAAAAAGCATAGCAACTTATCAAGAAGGAACCACCTGTGCAGTCTCTTCCTCAGAAAGGGCTTTGGGCACAGTGGGGACTTCAGAGTCTATGGATCAGTTAATATATTCCACCTCTTTCTTCCATGAACAGCTTCAAAGGACCCCCCCATCCAATTTCATCCAACTATTGTAACCCAGCAAGTGTAGACATCCACGTTGTCTTTTCTGTGATGGAAAACAGGATGCTTTGGAATTTTTGAAGTTTGATGTTATTTTAGAAATTACATGGATAAGGAAACAAGTCCAGACAGCAGGCTGAACATCTAGTTAATGTGATCTCATTCATCACTGAGATTCCAACTCTAGGGATCACTTCCCTTCTTTGGCTCTTCTGTCCCACCAAACTATCCTGTATTCCCAGTCTCTTCTGCAAGGTTGACCAAATTACTATTCCTATCCCCAAAATTTAGTTTTTCCAATGGAGAAAAAATGAAATGGAAAAAAAAAGCAGATGGCTTCTATTTACAGTCACTTTTGGACAAGTTCCTATCCACACCAGAAATGTAGGCAAGGATATTTTTCTTCTTTGTTTAGTTTTCATGGATCTTGTAAACCTCCCAATTTTGTACATGGAAAGGGTCTGTCGTCACTTTAATGAATCATGGGAACCTTCTCTGCTCCCTGAGTGCATATCTCCTTCCTGACCCTTGATTTAAGGCAATTAAGAAAGCAATAAAATCACTTTTGATCAATGCATTCTGGCCAGAGGGAGGGAGAACAGGTTGTCCTTACAGGATATCTATAATTAGATTGGGTTTGGAATTGGACTGCTGCATTGAGTAGAGAAAAAGCATAGTTTTAAATCACCATCTCAATATTTCAGAAGGAGCTAGAGGTATCTAAAAGCTCTGAACAGAATGAGGAGTGAAATCAAGGCATTTTGAACTAGTGACCTTATTGCAACACTTTATAAATAGGCACGTGAGTAGCTGGGTCTTGTACAAATGAGGGGTGGTACTTGGAGGTCATAATTTTTCTGCAGCCTAAAGCAGTATCTATTCAGATAGATGATACAGATTCCCTTGCCCCTCGTAACACCTCAAGGTGCCATGAAGATACAGACTGAAACTTAAAAAAAATAACAACTTTATTGAGGTATAACTTACATACATAGCTGTATCTATGTAAATTGTATAACTCAATTCATTTTGAAAGATGTATATACCCATGATATTATGACCACAATCAAGATACATAACATTTCCATCAATTCCAAAAGTTGCCCTATGACCTCTGCAGCCCATCTTTCTGCTATCTTTTGCCCCTTAAGGAACCACTGATCTGTTTGTCACATTGGATTAATTTGCATTTTCTAAAATTTTATATGAATGGAAACATGTGATATGTACTCTCTTGTCACTGGCTTCTTTCACTCAGAATAATTATTTTGAGATTAATTCATATGACTTGTATATTCACAAGTTTGTGCTTTTTATTTTATTTTTTAAATATTTTATTTATTTATTAATGAGAGACACAGAGAGAGAGTGAGAGAGAGAGAGGCAGAGACACAGGCAGAGGGAGAAGTAGGCTCCACACAGGGAGCCCGACCTGGGACTCAATCCCGGGTCTCCAGGATCACGCCCTGGACCAAAGGTGGCACTAAACCACTGAACCACCCGGGCTGCCCAAGTTTGTGCTTTTTATTGTTAAATAGTATTCTATTAGTGATGGGCACTAGGGTGTTTTCACTTACTGGCTATTATAGATAAAGCTGCCATGAACATATATGTAAAAGTTTTTGTATGGACACTGTTTCATCTCTCTTAAGCAGGAATCTAGGTGGGGAATTGCTGGGTCATGCAGGAGAGGTGTTCTTAACTTTATAAAGAAACTGCCAGGCTGTTTTCCAAAGTGGTTGTCCGATGCCATATTCTCACTAGCTGTGTGTGAGAATTTGGTTGTTACACTTCCTTATCAACGCTTTGCAGCGCCAGTCCTTCTGGGTAAGTTAAATTTTTAAAAAAGATTTATCTATTTGAGAGAGTGTGCAGGGGGAGGGGCAGAGAGAGGAAAGAGAAACTTAAGCAGACTCTGTGCTGACTGAGGAGCCTGACACAGGGCTTGATACCATGACCCTGAGATCAAGATCTGAGCCGAAACTAAGAGTCAGGGGATCCCTGGGGGGTGGCTCAGCGGTTTAGCGCCTGCTTTTGGCCCAGGGCGCGGTCCTGGAGTCCCGGGATGAAGTCCCGCGTCGGGCTCCCAGCGTGGAGCCTGCTTCTCCCTCTGCCTGTGTCTCTGCCGTTCTCTCTCTCTCTCTATCATAAATAAATAAATCTTAAAAAAAAAAAACTAAGAGTCAGATGCTTAACATACTGAGCCAATGATGTGCCCCACTTTTTTGTGTAACTTAAAATTTGCTTTTTAAACTATCTTTAGCCATACAGTTCAGTGGCATTAAATGCATTACTGTGTACAACCATCACCGCTACTATCTACTTTAAAATCGTTTTCAGCACCCAAACAGAAACCCAAACAATTAAGCAATAACTCCATTTCCCCTTCCCTCAGCACCTGGTAACCATCGTTCTACTTCCTGTCTCTTTGAACTTGCCTACTATCCACACTTGATATAAATGGAATCACACAATATTTGCTCACATCTGGCTTATTTCTCATAACATAGTGTTTGTCCAGGTTCATCCATGTTATAGTATGTGTCATTTCATGGATCTTATTGTGATTTTGATTTGTGTTTCCCCAATGATCAGTGATATTGAGTGTCTTTTCACATGTTTATCAGCCATTTGTATATCTTTTTTTAAAAGATTTTATTTATTCATGAGAGACACAGAGAGAGGCAGAGACATAGGCAGAGAGAGAAGCAGGCTCCATGCACGGAGTCTGACATGGGACTCGATCCCAGGACTCCAGGATCAGGCCCTGAGCTGAAGGTGGCGCTAAACTGCTGAGCCACCTGGGCTGCCCTATTTGTATATCTTCTTTAGAAAAACATAGATTCAAGTTCTTTGCACATTTTTCATTGGATTGCTTTTGTTGAATTGTATAAGTCTGTATAGATTCTGGGTATTAAACCTTAGCAGATATTTGATCTGCAAGTATTTTCACTCATTCTATGTCTTTTCATTTTCTTGATGATTTCCTTTGATGCACAAAATTTTAAAGTTTTTATGAAGTCAAACTTACCTGTATTCTGTTGCTTATGCTTTTGGTCTCATATCTAAGAACCCATTCCCAAATCTATAGTCATGAAAACCTTTATGTTTTCTTCTAAGAGTTTTACAGATTTAGCTCATACATAGGTCATTGATCTATTTTGCATTAATTTTTGTATACGGTATGAAGCAGAGATCTAATCTTTCTCTTGCAAGTGGAAACCCAGTGATCCCAGAACAACCATCAGTTGAAGAGAGTATTCTTTCACCCTTGAATGAACTTGACATTCTTGACATCAAAAATCAATTGGCCATGGAAAAAAAAAAAAAAAGAAAAAAGAAAAAAAGAAAAAAATCAATTGGCCAAAGATGTTTGGGTCTACTTCCCAACTCTCAATTTGACTCCTTTTGTCTATATGTTTATCCTTATGCCGAGATTTTGTTTTCTTTTTGAAGTTTCATCCTTTGTCTTTGGATCCATTTATTTCTAGTTAATTTTTATGTGTGAAGTAAAGGTCTAAGTGTATTTTACTCCAAATGGGATATGCAGTTGTTTCAGCATTACCTGCTGAAGACTTCTCTTTGCCCCACTGAATTACCTTGGAGCCTTTGTAGAGGATCACTAGTGTCCATGCAGATGTCCTGCTATTTTGTTCTCATGGTTTCATTGGCTGCTTTCTTCTTTCCTCCTCCTCCTTCTTCTTCTTCTTCCTTCTTCTTCTTCTTCTTCTTCTTCTTCTTCTTCTTCTTCTTCTTCTTCTTCTTCTTCTTCTTCTTCTTCTTCTTCTTCTTCTTCTTCTTTCTTCTTCTTCTTCTTCTTCTTCTTCTTCTTCTTCTTCTTCCTTCTTCTCCTTCTTCTTCCTTCTTCTTCTTCTCCTTTTCTTTTCTTCTTCTTTCTTCTTCTTCTTCTTCTTCTTCTTCTTCTTCTTCTTCTTCTTCTTCTTCTTCTTTTTTAAGATTTATTTGTTTGAGAGAGATAGAGTGAGATAATGCAAGGGATGGGGCAGAGGGAGAGGTAAAGAGAATCTCAAGTAGACTCTGTAGTGAGCACAGAGTACAGAGCCTGATGTGGGGCTTGATCTCATGACTCTGAGATCATGACCTGAGTCTGGTGCCTAACTGACTGTGCCACCTAGGTGCCCCTCACAGTTTATATTCGAAGTCATCTGCATCCTTGCACAAATTTTAAAATTGGCCTGTCCATTTGTAGACACTGCTGGGACTTCGAGGTGGTGTCAGGTCTGCATATCGATCTGGAGGGAACTGACATCTTCACAACACAAAGTCTTCTACTCCACGAGCAGATGGTGTCTCCTCATTTATTTAGGGATCCTTCTTCCAGCAGTGGCTTATAGTTTCCATTGCACAGGTTTTGCACACATTTTGTTAAATTTGAGTCCTTCATGTCTTTGGTGACTCTTTTACAATTTTTAATTTCATGTTCTAGTGGTTCATTGCTAATACCCAGAAATACTATTGATTTTTTTGTATATTGACCTTGTATCTTGTGAATTTCCTAACTTTGCTTATTCTAATAGCATTTTACAGATTCCTTAGGATTTTCTGGATAAACAATCATGTCATTGGCAAAACATTTTATTTCGTCCTTTCTAATTGGTATGCCTTTTATTTCTTGCCTTGTCATAGGTCATCTGGTACAACATTGAATAGAAGTGGTCAGAGTGCACATTCTTGCCTTGTTGCTGACCTGAGGAAGAGAAGCATTTGTCTTTTTTTCAATTAGGTATTTAATATTAGCTGCAAGTTTTTCAGAAATGCCCTTGATCAAGTTAAGGAAGTCCTACTTTGATCAGAGTTTTTATCATGAATGGTGTATGAATTGTATGCATTTATTGGTATGGTAATATGGTTTTCTTATTAAAATGGTGAATTATATTGAGTGATTTTTGAATGTGAAAATATTATACTTACTCCTGGGATTCATCTCAATTGGTCATGATACTGTATTACCTTGTGTGTATATTGTTAGATTGGATCTACTATATTTGTTAGGCTAAGTCATGAGTGATATTGGTCTTTAGGTATCTTTTCTTATTGTCTTGTTTGGTTTTGGTTTCAGAGTTAATACTGGTCCCTTGAAACAAACTGGCAAGTACACTCTCATTTTTGAGGTATTTTGTAGGATGGATAGGATTTCTCACTTAAATGATAGAATTTACTAAGGAAGCATCTGGACCTGGAATTTTGTGGTTTTCACTTGTGCTATTTGGGGCTATTGAGGCTTTCAATTTTGAAGAAGGCTCTTACTGAAGCTTTCCACTGCTGGAAAGCCCACCAGCTATTAATGCCACAAATGGAAGTGAAAAGTAGTAAGTACAACTTAGGTTATGAGAAAACATTCCTATCACGCTGTTATGCAAGAAGCCTAGATTTACTTTTTTAAAAAATAATTTTATTTATTTATTTGAGAGAGAGTGTGTCTGTGCACATGTGAGCATGAGCAGGGGAAGCGGCAAAGGGAGACGGAGAAGCAGACTCCCCACTGAGCAGGGAGCCCGACACAGGGCTTGATCCCAGGACCCTGGGATCATGACCTGAGCTGAAGGCAGATACTTAACCACCTGAGCCACCCAGGCGCCCCTAGAATTTTATTCCTTATAGTGCATGACACCTGGTAGGAAAGAATGAACTCAAGTTTCTATTCCCATGGGGAGCATGAGTCTCAATTTCCTCATTTTGATTCCTCCTTCACAAATGCATGTGCCTCATCAGACACTCATTTTAAGCTAATAGGATTTCTCGTTTCTGGAGCTCCAGCAGCCAGCTCAGCTCTAGGCACACTACAGGCACACACACATTTGTCGAGTTTCCACACTGGTGATTGATGTGATTGACACTGCTCATGGATCTGCACTCATGTCCGGGCAATAGGCAAAAATTTGAGTTTAGGAGTTGCTCTTGTTTGAACCAGGGAGAAGAAATACCTTTTATTTCAGCACCCTAAACCCAGAAAGATTTAAATTGTCCTCGAATCCTTGGAAATTTTTAGCTTCCTGTATCTTTCACAGGGCTAGTACATAAGGCTCAATAAATGTTGATCTCTGAGGTCATTAAAGCAGCAGATGGCACTAGAATTTATGCCGTCAACCCTAGATCACTTTCATTCTTTTTGGGGGTGGAGGCAACATGACAATGGAAAGCAGGCTGGATTTGGGAGATACAAACCTGTGCTTAGAGATGTGTGGTTACTAATGGAAGCATCAAATGAGTAAATGTGAAAACTATATACACTGCACACGAAGTGTACAAGGGTGCATTAATATTATTTAAACCCATGGAAATCAAAGGAAATTATACAGATCCCTTTACTGGGAAGGCAAAAACTGAGGGTAAATGCCACAAAACCAGCCTCAGCAAAGCAGGTGAGTGGCCAAAGGCTGTCTTTGTTCTTTTTCCACCTTCCTGCTTTTATATCTCAATTCCTACTCCTTCTGCACCCTGCCACCCCAGCAGGCCCCAATTCACACTTGTCATTTTTAAATCAGAAGGAATGAGTTTTTAGAGTAAATTTCAGTTACTGGGTCAGGCAGATAAGGACATGTTTTAGAACCAGAAGACCTTTTGTGTAGGGATCTCTTAGACTTCCCAAAATAGATGCCCATGTGGGGCCAGACCAACTTCTCAAAGCATTTTACTGTCCCTTTAAGGCTTTTCTCAGCACCCCAGGGTTCAAATAAACTCTCCGAGACACTTGTTGGTGTAATTTTAAATTACAAGCTTGATCTGTTACCCTCAAATACAGTTTTTAAGGAAGATTAGTTACAAATAGTTGTCAGTACTTTCAAATGGCAGAAAAAGGTTACATCGTAGTAAAACTGGAATGAATTTTTTATGCATGAGATAACAATTTTCTTTTTTATCACCAGATGGAATTAATCCAATTCATGCAATAAATGACTATTACATTTTTTTAAAGTTGCCCTAATTTTTCTAGTTGACATTTCATGCTTATTTTAAGTCAAGATATCAATTAGCTCCTGAGCTCACCTTGCCCTCCCCGGAAAGTGGTGAGTACACACATGGCCTCTCTGATACTCAGCTGGGCCCAGAGAACCAGGTAGGAGATCTCAGTCCTTATGCCTTGGGGTGAGAGCTTCGGTTTCAGAGGCAGTGGCCCTGGCAGCCTTTAGACAAATATGACACTATAGATTATTTAGGACTTTGACAGTGACCTAAAGGAGGTGAACAGGAGGGAAATTCTGATTTATCTTGACATAAAATTGGCAGAAATCACCACCACCAAATTCCCGTAACTAGAAATCACGAGGGTTAAACAGAAAAGGTTCATCTATGATGGGGATACCCCTCACAGCAGACTTTGTGAATGTCTTTTATAGAACCACATAAGATAGTACCATCACCTTTTTACATATTTTACATACAATCTGAATACAAATTCTTAAAATTTATTATAGAACATTAAAATAATCCTCTAATAAAATCAGCCTTAAGTATAAGGAATCTAAATTTCAGTATCTTGTACACTTCTAAATAAATATCTTTGATCTATAATTCTTGAAAATATTACAGTTTATGGTGACATGAAAGAGATAAGTCAAACAGTGTTATAAGTGAAAATAAAACATCAATTCAAAAATTAACAAGCCTAAAAATATACCGAACTGAAATTATAGAAAATCAAAACACTAAGTACAGAGCAATTAAATATGTAGCATCGGGATAACCGAATGCATGCTCAACAACACACTTCCAACTTATATAAAAAGCCCTTTAAAATTCACATGATCGAAATAAATAAGCAGAAACACACAGGGAGCTACTGTACCTGCCAGTAACAACTAGAAAGTAATTTCTCCCTTTCTTTCAAATGATCTAAACAAAAAATACAAAACGATGATCATCTGCTAAAAAACTAGAATTCATGTGTCCTGTTTCTGTTAAAATGCTGCCTATGCTATAAAAAGCCAAAGCAAGGCTTTCTAAATGTTAGACTGTACCTTAGAAAAGGAAATGCCACTGAACTGACACATTTAAACAAAAATCTGACACTTATCTATTTAAGATATGATTGATTGAATTTTAGCTTCATGACCCCATAAGAGGTCTAAATCAAACCCATGATATGAATGCACATTCAAACATCTGAACACGTGATTTGTTAATACTGAATTATATATTGTGATTTAATTGCATTTGTGAAAGTAGGAGTTTATTTTACATAAGACCAGAATTAAAACATTTAGAGCAGGAACTAACATCTTATCTTTGTATTCTGGTTCTTATATTTTCAAAGCATAATAAATAGGTGTTCATGTCCTGAGAAGTGAGTCCAGCATTCATCATACCCCAGGAAGCACTGTATCCACAATGAAGTGGCGTGCTGAGACTGAGAGGAAGCTCTTTACTTCTAGGCCTGTGATTAATTTCTGTCAAGTTAATCAAATTAATTGTCACATATCTATCACACTGTCTGATTTCAGGGCCAAGATTTCTACCATTCATCTGTTCCACAGTTAAGCCTTCTATTTGTGCCTGCACATCTACAGTCAGGTTCAAATAAAGATCATCTTTGTTATTCTGTGTCGGGTATCTGCTTATGATAACCATTTGAAACAGACATGCATGCATGTGTGTGTGCACACACGCTCATGTGTGTGCACACACACAATCATTTCACAAATGGAAAATGGAATCTGGAAATAATGCACAAAAAAAGCCTAAATTACATAGCTCCCAAGGTTAACTAAAAAAAAAAAAAAAAAAAGAAAAAAAAGACAATGAAACTGTAAGGTAACTCCTTTTGATCATACACAAACTTATTGCATGATGGCTGGAAGCAATGTCTTTGGACTAACAAATGTAAACCAAGTGTCCTTTAACTATTAGCTTGACAAGGCAGCTAAAAATGATGCGGCTGCAACAGTGCCCTTGAACTCTGCTCAGCTTAGCTCACTACACTAGGAAGCAGCACAGAGCAGGGGACGTGCCCTCCAAAGACCATTCCTCCCATCCACGATGCTCAAACGGATATCTGCCTCAGTATGTGGATTACTCTAAGAGCTCCTCAGGATTACCATTTAAAGCTGCCATTTCTGGATGGTCAGGGCTCCTCACTGGGGGAGGGACGCATGTTACAGAACTCCTGAAATAAAAGCTGTTTGGAAAGTTTCACTCTTTTTCACTGCCAGCATGTCTGTGCCTCTTGCGTGCTGCTAGGAGAGGTAGATCCAGTGTTTCAGTTCTGCCATTCCCTGCAGTAACTTGGTGTAATAGAAGTCCACGTTGTCTGCAAAGTCTGTACACATGGGGGACTCCATGTCACCGAAAGTGCAGTACAATGCAGTTCCCCCAATACTGAGGAACACCGTCACTATGCACAGCAAGACCAGTAAAATACAGGAACCACCTCCAACTTCATCTGCAAACATGAGAACAGAGAAAGGTTAAGTTGAGGCAAAAATGGAAATCCTGGCATCTGCTGTCTTCTCACTGACCACAGGAAGTAGATGTTTCTAGTTAACCAGAGTCCTCCAGTGGCTGGGGTTGCTGATGGAAAGCTAGTGTACCTGACGACTGCATGAGTGGCACCTAGTAGTTGCCACAGGTGACTCCATCTCAGGACCCTGAGATCATCACCTGAGCCAAAGGCAGACACTTACCCAACTGAGCCCCGAGGTGTCCCTACTCCCCTACTCAATTTTACTCTTATCCTTTAGTGGAACAGAAATGTTTTCGCTAGTTCAGTGATTTTTCTTAATAACAGGCAGGTCTGTTTTTAATAAAAATGTATCAGCTCTCTGTAGATAGATAGAAGATAGCTATTCTTTGGTTGGAAAGTCTCAATGATCATTCATAATTAAGAAAAACATTTCAAATTTGGAAAAAGACTAAAAAGTTTTATGATCAGCATGATGAGAATGTACCAGAACCTTCTTGGAAGGTGATTTGGCAGTATCTATTAAAACTTTAAATTTATCTATCCTCCTGACCAGGACATGTTTGAGAACGAGAGAGATGGGGAACAAAGCTGGGATGACCGGTGTAAACCAGGACCACCTCAGGGCAGCTGGACCCTATCACTTAGTCCAACAAATTCACTCCCAGGAATCAGCCTATATATTTGCACAATGCATACTAGTGTATTTATGGGCACGTTCACTGTGGCAAAGTTTGTTAGAACAAAAAGTCAAGAATAACTCAGTTATTCCAGTTACAATGGAACAGTTAAATAATTGTGGGACAATCGTGTTATGAAATAACATGTAATTATTTAATAGAATGAAGAAAATTTAATGTATTCTCTTATAGGAAGATATCCAAGATTGATGGTTAAATGAAAAAGAAGTGACCTAACAATATATAACGAACCCATCTGTATTAAAACAAAAGCCATATGTGTCAGTGTGTATATGCACATGTGCGCACATATACACACAATGTGTCTTGAAAAGATGGTAACTTCAATTAGTACTTGGGGGAAACTTTAATTAGTACTTGGGGGAAACCCTCAAGGGAAGGTTGTTAGACTTGATACTGTTTTACTTCATTACTGCATGAGTTTGTGGGGTATTTTTTAGATTTTATTTATTTTTAAAAGACAAAGAAAAAGAGCACACATGTCCAAGGTGGGGTAGAGGGGCAGAGAGAGAGGGAAAGAGAGAATTTCAAGCAGATTTCCCACTGAGCATGGAGCCTGATATGGGGCTGGGCCCTGTGACTCCGAGATCATGACCTGAGCCAAAACCAAGAGTCAGACTGGACCACCCAGGTGCCGCATTACTCCATGAGTTTTCCATGATTAGCATTTATTACTTTTATGTTAAAATCCCCACATTTTACAAAATGTAATATAAACAAAATGGACTTTATTTGGAAGATTTTCCAGTAATAAGTGAACATATTTTTCCTGTAAAAGTTCAAACGCGGGGATCCCTCGGTGGCTTAGCAGTTTAGTGTCTGTCTTCGGCCCAGGGCGTGATCCTGGAGTCCCAGGATCGAGTCCCGCATCAGGTTCCCTACATGGGGCCTGCTTCTCCCTCTGCCTGTGTCTCTGCCTCTCTCTCTCTTCTCTCTCTCTCTGTGTGTGTCTCCATGAATAAATAAATAAAATCTTAAAAAATTAAAAAATTAAAAAAAAATAAAAATTCAAAAGCAAAAACATCTAAGAATCTAAGGGATTCTCTGTTTTTCTCCTACTAAAGCATATTCCCCTCCCACCCCAGAAGCAAACACTCAAATCTAGTGCATATCCTTCCAGATCAGAGACACAGGTTTCAGGATTCTTAGGTAAATAGGATTATGTAATTGTATTGTTCTGTGATTTACAAATTTATAGTTTAATAAATTGTAATAGTCAATAGGTTTAATAATTTATATGTGCAAATATATTTTTCTACAAATGAATATAATGTCATTAATATATCTCTGGGTTTTTTTTGTTTTTTTTTGGTCAGTTCAGTTTTTTTTGACCCTCTTTTCTGTTTTTTGGCATTATGCACTCCCACTCCCTCATCTATGTTAACAATCTAGTGCATGTAGCTTTCCACATTTTTCTTCATAATCATATATTTATATGTTAACATTTAAACACTTTATTTTAAAAAATTTATCTTGTTTTATCAACAGGTGCTGATACTGTTTAGAGCTGTTCAGCCAATCTGGAGGCTGAGAGGCCCAAGTGGCTGCAGAACATACACTAAGTGACCTCGTCAAAGACGTGATGGCTACTAAGTATGTAGGAACGTCATTTGTAACTCCGGGGCTCCTCTGGGAAGCAAGGATTCAGTGCCATTGTGCAGAGAATGGAGCGCACTCTCTGGAGAAGTCTGGGAAAGTCTGCAAGATGCAGAGGTAAAAGGAGGGATGGGAATAGATTATTCCCAAGGCTCCTTTATTACTCTAAATTAGAAACTTTCTACTATAAAAATTTAGAAACCTCTACTGCTATCACTTTAGAAAGCAGAGCCACGTTTACACTGTTATTTTAACAATGCAGCTGTTTTACAAACTTGAGAAACACGTCAAAAAGCTCTTGGCTGTATTTCCTCTCACCCTTAGTGACCTAGGCCTTCAGTAAACCTAGCAACCAATGCAGACAGGCCTAGAAGGGGAGTGCCAAACATGAGTAACAGTGTCACAGTGCTGCTCTGGAGAGCCACCTTCTGTAGAGTCAGGAAGAAATCACCACAGAGAATATCCTTGTAATCCATAAATACTTCTCAGACTTACAAAGGAGTATTAAATGTCACTTAAAAAAAAACAAAAAACAAAAAACAAAAAACCAGGGGCAGCCCAGGTGGCTCAGCGGTTTAGCGCCACCTTCAGCCCAGGGCCTGATCCTGGAGACCTGGAATCGAGTCCCACATCGGGCTTCCTGCATGGAGCCTGCTTCTCCCTCTGCCTCTCTCTCTCTCTCTGTCTCTCTCTCTCTCATAAATAAATAAAATCTTAAAAAAAAAAAAAAGGTAGCAGGCTCACTTAAAAAAAAAAAAAAAAGTATTTAACAGGACATTGAAATGAGCTTCCAGCACACCATCTGTGAGACAGGGAGGCCAGGAGTTGAATTTTACAACCTGCTCATTTATTTGAACAAAATGCTCAGGAATAATGGAAGAGCTGATGATCATTTGATTCTATGTATTTCTTTGTGGAATATAAAGCAAGTGAGCACACATGTTCTTTTACAAACTCCATTACCAGATATCTTTCCAGGTCCACACCCACTCTCAGCCGACCCCGAGAAGCAGCTCCATGCTACACAGGGCCCCAGGGTGCTTTACCTTGATCTAAGTCATCATCGATCTCCTGGAACCTTACTCTTCGCTTCGATGGTTTCTGCTGCATCTGGGCAGGATGGTCTCCTCCACTCTCATTCCTCTTCTTCAATATAGAGACCAATCCTTCAGTAGGGACAACCTGTCCAAGATAATTCACAAGGAATGTTTTATTCAGTTCTATTCAACAGGCACTTGCATTTCTGTTACAATTTCTGTTAGGTTTATCTACCTCCTACAGAAAAAACATCATAGTGAATCATCAGAATCATTATAACAAGATAATATTTCATTTTATGCAGGTGACTGCCAAATACACACACATCTGAAATTCTAGCCACTCTCACACAGCCCTGAGCCAACCCCAGGCCCAGGTGCTCTGATGCAGCGTGCAGGGACTGGACACCAGGCTTTCTGTACCCACCCTGCTCTGGGCTCCACTTCCCCCATAGGAGGGCTATAAAATGGCCACTCACAGCCCCTCTCTGCTAATTATGAGTGCTGGCTTTTGCTTTATAACAGAGGCTGATGATCCACCACTTCTTTTTCTAGCAATTTTTAAGAAATGAATGTGTGAGACTCAAAATCTACTTGATACTATGAACTCATGAATCTGAGATCGAGAGTTGCATGCTCTACTGACTCAGCCAGCCAGATGCCCCTGGATGCCAACTTTTAACATCAAAATGGGTGCTAAGCTCAGTTCCTCCGAGAAACTATGTATTTATTAAATTATTCTCTACTGCTCAAATATTTTAAGGACTTCTCTTCTGGAATATCTCAGAGCCAGTTTCCTAGGGATATGTTAACCTTGTAATACGCAGAGGTTGGCAAACTATGGGCAGTAGGCCAAAGGCCCTCTGCCTTCTTTTTATAAATAACATTTACTGGCAACACAGCCAAGCCAACTCATCCACACACCGTGTGGGGCTGCTACAACAGCCGATAGGAGGCTCCAGCAGACCCTAAAGTCTAAAATGTTTACTATTTGGCCCTTCGTAGAAAGAGTTAGCTAACATTTGTCCCCCACCTCTACCCCTTTCTGTGATGCCTCCTGGTTTTCCCCAGAGACTCCTCTCCTGCCTCCACCCCACGGCTTATTTAGGAATAAAGACAAAAACAAAAACCCTTGCCATTTAGGAGTTTAGAGACTCCACGGTGTATGGAGAAGGGGATCAGTTGGTAGAGACAGACTAGGAAACAAAAGCCCCTCCCTAAGCAGCAGGTTGATTCAGAGAAGTTAGCTTGTGAGTTGGCCTGTGTGGACAAGCTGCAGGTGATGACACAGGTGGGCATTGTGGGCATAACATTGCAGATGTCAGTGACTTGCTGGGAGCAGGTCACTGGAAGCTGAGGGCTGCCTGTAATGTCATTTCTCTGATCAATGGCATAAAATACTTAATATAATTTCCAGCTCCAGCCAGTCATCTCTGATAATGTGCTATGTATAAATATTATTGATCCTATTAGTTCTTTTTAGAACTCAAAGCTTTTAGGGCCAAATGACTCAATATAATCTTCTACTAGGCTTTCCTGAACATGGGTCTATAGAAACCATTATCTCAAAAAAAAAAAAAATCAATGCCAGCAATTTATTCTTTTTATAGGAAATGTGTATTTCAAATGATGTCCTTCTTCTGAGAAAACTAAAGCACTTTAGTGACATTAAAATGGAACGTACAAATATGCAAGGGAATAGCCTTTCAAATGTTTCTTTAGAAAGCAACATTAAACACTCCCTCATATAGCATTTAAGAGCTCCTTTCTATGACTGAGAAAACTGATTTTACAAGTACCACACTGAAAAAAAGAGAGGAAAAAAGTCCTCGTAAGTTTCTGAAGAGGAAGAGATGAAAAACAGAAATGACTTTTAGTGGCTATATTACTACTAACAATGTATCACTGATATTCTCTTTATTTTTAGTAAATGTAAAAAAAAAAAAGGGGGTGGAATTATCATAGACTGATTCACTATTTTTCTCCATAAAATAAAGTCCTACATTTACCCACAGCGAATTCACCTATCATAAGTGTTTTCAAGTTGCTTTAACTACTAAGGAAAAAACAGTCCTATTAAGAATAATTGTGAGGGGGATCCCTGGGTGGCGCAGCGGTTTGGCGCCTGACTTTGGCCCAGGGCGCGATCCTGGAGACCCTGGATCGAATCCCACGTCAGGCTCCCAGTGCATGGAGCCTGCTTCTCCTTCTGCCTGTGTCTCTGCCTCTCTCTTTCTCTGTGACTATCATAGATAAATAAAAAAAATTAAAAAAAAAAAAAAAAGAATAATTGTGAGGATGAGCCCCAGGGTGGCGTTACTGTTACTTTCATATCTTTGGGATACAAATTTTCAATCTGTAAATTCAAGAAACAGACTCAAATCATAAATAAAAAGACAGGGGCACCTGGGTGGCTCACTGGTTGAGCATCTGCCTTTGGTTCAGGTTGTGATCTCGGAGTCCTGGGATGGAGTCCCATATCGGGCTCCCCACAGGGAGCCTGCTTCTCCCTCTACCTATGTCTCTGCCTCTCTCTGCGTCTCTCATGAATAGATGGATGGAATCTTAAAAATGAATAAATTAAATTAAATAAAATAAATAAAATAAAATAAAAGACAGTGAATGTGAATAAAAGTATATTGAAGGACCAAGCGAGAAACTCTGAAGTCATCTGAAAGACAGAGATGTGCTTCTGAGATGTAGCAGCCAGTGGTAGCACACCAGCCTGGTAGGCCCCTGCCTTAAGGGCCAGAGCAGGAAAAATCCTCCATAAACATGGAACAGTTTGTAGCACCAGAATATGAGGAAGTATGCTATAAAGAATGGAGTTTGTCAGAACAACACAGAAGCCAACCTGAAGGTGCTTCTAATGGCCAAAGGTGGAACAATTTGCAACAAAATGAAAGACACAGTTGTGTGAGATGGGCCAACATTCTATTTTGACACCCTTCCTCAATCAACCCTTAATTCTTGTCTAGAAATCTAACCACACCTTATACAAGGTATGGTGGGACCAATTTTAGGCATGGGAGATGAATGCCAAGGGGGCAACTCTTAGAAGGCAAATGGATGCCGTCCTTCCTGTATTGGCAGGAGTTTTGGGCAGGGGTCTTAGAACCCATCCCCAGAACAGAAATTCCACCTACCACACCAAGGCAGTCAAACATAAACATTTAAGAAACAACTTGCAGAGTTTTCCTTGATTCTATGGTACAAAGGCAAGTAAGCCCAAGCAAGGTCAGGGTCTTAGTTTGAGGTCTCACTCAAAAGACTGCCAAGTGCTTCTACATAGGTAGAGATGATGATTATGGACACATATTCTCCAAACTATTGTAAAAAAAAGTTTCAATGCCTTTTTCCCCTCTTTTACCATAATGTCAACATTAAAAGGCTAATTTTTAAGTAAAAAAATAAAGCTTTTAAAAACCTTAGTTTCCCACTTCAATTACCAAGTTTCTTTCCTATCCAAACAAAGTATAACAGCCCTTCCACTGAGAACAAAAAGAACGCCTAAACTGTAATTAATGTAATTGTCACTGGTGGTACTCCATGAATTAGCACAGAATTAAAAACAAAAGCAAAACAAAATATCCATCTAGCTTAGTCCCATACATTTGCAAGGAAAGAGTTCCTCTGCGTGTCCCCTCAAATATCAATGACATCTTAAATAGTGTTTTAAGAATTAACTACTCATAAAAAAACAAAGTTTTGCTTGGCACAGTGAATCCTAACTGACAAGGATCCCACTGAGAGGGCCTTGCTGTTAGAACTGCTTCCGCAAAAAAAATTAAAGGAGAAAGCAGATACCACATAATACTCTTCTAGTGACAGAAGCCTGCTCAATTCTGAAGTTCAGGGCTGGTAAATTTTGAACAGGAACCCACGCTTGGTTTCTCAATGACCTGAGAATTGACATTCACAAATCATACTCGTATATTCTATGGCTTACTTGCCTGTGGTTTCCCAAAAGAAGAACGTGTCAAATTTACCATCCCTGTTCACTGAAGGAACAAGAGATGCTCCCTGCCAGCTCCCTTAGATTTGGGCTCCAGAGTAAGAAGTACAATTTAGTGAATCAGTACACATTTACACGACATGCCACAATCTTTACAACTCTATCACACAGGCATCAGCAGTCCCATTTTACAGAAGAGCCAAGCTTAGGCAGCTCACGTAACCTGCTTACATTTGTTGCGCCTGCTCCCCATAGGGTTTGGATACAAGTTTGTTAAACCTTTTGCCATTTTCTTTACGTGAAGAGAACTTATTCTCTAGGACTATTAAAATTCTGCTTAGTGTTGCCTGTTACATATTGCAGTGAAAGTGAGATGAACAGAATTTTCAAATAAACCCAAGCAGTTTCTTTTGTGTTTCCAAAGTACTTGCTACCTCTTGTGACAAATCCTTACCTTACACATCACCCCATTTAAGAGATACTTAAACTAATGGCTAAATCCACTGATCTAGCAACATGGGGGAGGAGATGGGTAGAGGAAAGAGCTTCTGTGTCATTCAATTACTCTGCAAGTAGATTAATGTCATGGCTTCTCATACAGTAAATTAATATTATCAGTCACAGCAGGAGCAAGAGGAGGCAGCTAGAGGAGGAAAGGCATCTTTCAGAAGGAAAGCAGTGGTGACCTCTGGCCCCGCAGTGCTGCATCTTAGTGCAATAGGGAGAGAGCAAAAAAGAGGAAAAAACAAATGATGGAGTACATCAATGCTGGACTTTTATTTTTAAAGATTTTATTTATTTATTCATGAGTGACACATACACACAGAGAGAGAGGCAGAGACACAGGCAGAGGGAGAAGCAGGCTCCATGCAGGGAGCCCGATGCAGGACTCGATCCCAAGTCTCCAGGATCACACCCTGGGCTGCAGGCGGCGCCAAACCGCTGCGCCACCGGGGCTGCTCAATGCTGGACTTTTAAAAGAGGAGTTTAAAAAGGAAAGAGGCTTTGCTTTTTTTTAAATAAAAATAGGTTGAAAAAAGATTTTATTTATTTATTTGAGAGAGAATGAATGGGGGGGGAGAGAGAGAGAGAGAGAGAGAGAGAGCGTGCGAGCACAAACAGGGAGGTAGAGGGAGAAGACTCCCCCGCATAGCAAGCAGCCCAACTCGGGGCTCGATCTCAGGACCTGGGGATCATGACCTGAGCAGAAGGTGGATGCTTCATCAACTGAGCCATCCATGCGCCTCCAGATTATTTTATTATCTAAATTTCTAGATTAGGCACCACTTCATGTTTTTGTAATTTGCTTTTGTTTGCTTAACCATTTAATAAGTATAAAGTAGGAAAAGAAATAAGAATGTTAAGAACCACTCTACTTTTTAACTCCCATTGTTTAAATAGGTAGACTCCAGGGGCGCCTGGGTGGCTCAGGTCATAATCCTGGGGTCCTGGATGGAGCCCCAGGTTGGGCTTCCTGGGGTGTGTGTGTATGTGTGTGTGTGTTTCTCCCTCTTTCTCTGTGCTCGAGATCTCTCTCTCTCAAATAAATAAATAAAATATAATAGGTAGATTCCAGAACAGAACATTTGATTTTCCTGCTCTCAGGGCTGCTGCTTCAGTCACAGCCTGACTCTAACCCATCAGCCAGTCCCGTCAGTCCTCGCTCAAAGGGCATCCTCACCACGGCTGCTGCAGCCCACTCTTCAGGACTTCTCACCTGAACCGTGGCCAAAACCTGATCGGTCTCCTTGCCTTGGCCCAGCCTCCCACCACACCTTGCCTGCGGCCATAACCTGATGGGTCTCCGTGCTTTGGCTCTGCCTCCTGTGCCTCCGGCTCTCCGCAGTGCAGCCAGAAAGCAGATCTGGTCACAGGTCCTGCTCAAAACCTCGGCTTTCCGCCACCCACTGAATTTGACTCCAGTTCCCTACCCTGGTCCAGAGGCCCTTCAGGAACCGGCCGCGCAGCCTGCCCGCCTCCCCTGTTCACTGTGCCCCAGCGGCGCCAGCTCTCCCAGTGCCTCCCTCCCGCTTGATCAGTGTGGCGGTTGAACTCACAAACCTGAGATCAAGACCTGAGCTGAGATCGAGTCCCACACTTAACCCACCGAGACCCCCGGGGTGCCTCTATATTGTTTATTTTTATGTGAACTTATTTATTATGTGTCTCTCCATCTAGAGAGTAAGCTTCACAAGAGCAGGGACCTGACCTGTGCTCGCTGGTGTGTCCTCAGTTTCTAGAGTATATAGTAGGTACTCAACAAATATGCCAAAGGTAAAATGAATACACAGATGAGCAGTTTACCTGCAGACAGCACCTAGCTTATACTTATTTGGATAACATAGATTTTACCCCTTAACATAACCAAAACTAAATATGTTTTCAAAGGTTATTTATTTTTCTAAGTAAACTCGGTTTAAAAACAAAACAAAAGCCTTCTGTGTAGGCGACCATTATTGGCAATAATGTGTTAGCTTTGTAGAAAATACAAAAATGTATTTTTTTTAAAAAAGATTTTATTATTTGAGAGAGAAAAAATGTGTGCTCAAGCAGCATGGAGGGGCAGAGGCAGAGGGAGAAGCAGACTCTCTGCTGAGCAGGGAGCCCAAAGCTGGGCTAAATCCCAGGACCCTGGCATCATGACCTGAGCTGAAGGCAGACGCTTCATGGATTGAGCCTCTAGGCACCCCGTATTAAAAACTTTTAAAAATGATTATAACATCATTTTTAAAGACAAGTATCAATTGCAATCTGAAACATTTATTATAGTTTTCTGAACATACCATGTCAGTCCCTGCAAACAGATTACACACGTATATATTAATGAGGAAAAATGAATGGTTTATCTCCATATGGTGTATCATGCTGCTAAAATGTGCTCACGAAGGGGATCTCTTAAATTATATACTATGATTCTTTTCAATATGAAAAGACAGATTAATTTTCATGAAATTTACCCAATATTCAATGTTACTCAGAAAACAAAACAATTCCCTCACCCCCACTCCCTTATGGAACAACCTACTACAAGCTGAGTGGACTTTTATTTTATTGTTTTTAAATATTTATTTATTTATTCATGAGAGACACAAAGAGAGAGAGAGAAAGAAAGAAAGAAAGAAAGAAAGAAAGAAAGAAAGAGAAAGAAAGAAAGAAAGAGAAAGAAAGAAAGAAGAAAGAAAGAAGAAAGAAAGAAAGAAAGAAAGAAAGAAAGAAAGAAAGAAAGAAAGAAAGAAAGAAAGAGAAAGAAAGAAAGAGGCAGAGACACAGGCAGAGGGAGAAGCAGGCTCCATGCAGGAAGCCTGATGCAGGACTCGATCCTGGGTCTCCAGGATCACGCCCTGGGCCGAAGGCAGGCGCTAAACCGCTGTGAGCCACCCAGGGATCCCAGAGTGGACTTTTATTAGCAGTATGGGGTTGGATCATGACACCATCTTGAATTTGAATAACTCATTTCTTGTGTCAGGTTTGATGCTAGGTAAAGCTGAAGAACTGGTAGTGTTTTGTTTTTGTTTGTTTTTTTAGATTTTATTTCTTTATTTTAGAGATAGAGAGCAGAAGCAGGGGGAGGAGCAGAGAGAATGAGGGACAAGCAGACTCTCCACTTTGTGTGGAGCCTATGGGGAGGCTCAATCCCACAACCCTGAAATCATGACCTCAGCCCAAGTCAAGAGTCAGCTGCTCAACCCACTGAGTCACCCAGATGCCCTGTAACAGCTGAAGGGTTTTAAAAGAAGGTAACACAACCCTCCCAGGTTCCAGAACCAAGCAAGTCAGTGATTTATTGGCATTACCAGGCTCCTTGGGTAGAGGCAGTTTGGGTTTTGACATTAAAATAATGTCAGAATTTCATGGGTATTGTAATAAAATTTCATCTTTTCCCCAAAACTGGGATAGTGAAATTCAGCCAACAGATAACACTTGGATTTGGACACCTGTTGGGAATGCAGGCTTTATATATGGAGTGTCCCTATCTGAATTTTTAGCCACTGCATCTGTAATCATTGTACATACAGAAGTCACATAAAAATTACTGAGGAGGGACCCCAAAAGAGTGAATCTCTACCTTGCTGACACTGTACATGTGATGAACTTATGTTAAATATCTATGAAATGAGCATAAATGTTTTTGATGCTTTTAAAAATAGCACCAGTTGGGGAGCCTGGGTGGCTCAGTTGGTTGGGTGTTTGCCTTCAGCACGAGTCATTATCCTGGGGTCCTGAGATTGGGCCCCATGTCGGGCTCCCTGTTTAGTGGGGAGTCTGCTTCTGCCTCTGCTCCACTTGTGTTCTTTTTCTCAAATAAAACCTTTTAAAGAAATTAAAACAGTGCCAGTTATACTTCCAGTGAGAGGGTGTCATGCTCTTTTTTTACATAGGAAAGAACATCGGTGCTTCAGATACTAAGCTATCATTTTACCTAGAAAAGTTGTTCTGGATTTAAAACTGCTTCTAAAACCCAGAAAAGGGCAGCCCTGGGGGCGCAGCGGTTTAGTGCCACCTGCAGCCCAGGGCGTGATCCTGGAGACCCTGGATCGAGTCCCACGTCGGGCTCTCTGCATGGAGCCTGCTTCTCCCTCTGCCTGTGTCTCTGCCTCTCTCTCTCTCTCTGCCTCTCTATGAATAAATAAATAGAATCTTAAAAAAAAAAACCAGAAAAGTTTCATTTACACATGCCTCTACATCCTGGAATTAAATTAGTGTAAACAGTTTTCATTCTCCATGAGATTCTGCATAAATTATTTCATTTGATGTGAGCCTAATTTTTTTAATAAAGATTTTATTTATTCATGAGAGACACAGAGAGAGAGAGGCAGAGACATAGGCAAAGAGAGAAGCAGAGAGAGAAGCAGGCTCCATGCAGGGAGCCCAATGTGGGACTCAATCCCGGGTCTCCAGGATCAGGCCCTGGGCCAAAGACAGGTGCTCAACTGCTGAGCCACCCAGGCGTCCCTAATTTTTTTTTAAAAGATTTTATTTATTTATTCATGAGAGACACACAGAGAGAGGCAGAGACATAGGCAGAGGGAGAGGCAGACTCCTTGTGGGGGAGCCTGATGCGGACTCGATCCCAGGACCCCAGGATCACACCCTGAGCCAAAGGCAGACGCTCAACCACTGAACCACCCAGGTGCCCCTGATTGCTTAAAAGACAACAGCAAACGCTCCCAATGGGCTGGTGGTGGTTGTCAAAGCCAAGCAGCACCGCATCCACAGTTGAGCAATGCCAAGAGAATGAAAGCAGGGAGACCAACAAATGGGGAAAATGTGGCAGTGACTTTCATTGTGACCATTCCACCATAACCACAGAGGTTGGCAGAGTGAGGACCAGTGAGGAAATTGCTTAGGGGCAGAGTCACTCACATTGAAGCAAGGGTGGGTTTGGAAGAGAGACTGGAGGACTCACTAGGGCAGCACAGCAATCTGGAAGAGAGTAGACCTAGCAGCCTCTGTGGCTCCAGAGGGCATGAACATACTGTGTGCAAATATTTGGTTATTAAGACATTATGCTCTGTATCTTCTATTCACCAAAGTATGGAAGCATGAAAAATATTTTAAAAACAAGTCCAGGAAAATTACCCAAGTGAGGCCCCAATAGATGAAATCAGAAGTTCATCTGAATCCTCACTGTATCCTCAGCACTTGATGGAACAGAGAGCCTTAGTAGGATGCTGCTGAGAACATACAACAGTGTTTGGATTAAAAAGTTTGCAGGGTGCCTGGGTGGCTCAGTTGGTTGGAAAAGCATCTGCCTTCGGCTCAGATGATGTTCCCAGGGTCCTGGGATCCAGCCCCAAGTTAGGCTCCCTGCTCAATGGAGTCTGCTTCTCCGTCTCGGTTTCCATGCCCTTCACCCCAGCTCATGCGCTTTCTCAAATAAATTAATAAAATTAAAAAAAAAAAAAGAAAGAAAGAAAGAAAGAAGTTTGCATTTACAAGCAAACCCAGTATTGCCTGGACATTTTATTTAGGCCAAAACTTCACTCTTAAGGTAGTAAGGAAATTGTAAGCATTAGTGATTTTTAATTTTAATTTTATTTTAAAGATTTTATTTATTTATTCATGAGAGACAGAGAGAGAGGCGGAGACACAGGCAGAGGGAGAAGCAGGCTCCCTCTGGGGAGCCTGATGCGGGACTCAATCTCGGGACCTTGGAATCATGCTCTGAGCCAAAGGCAGATGCTCAATCACTGAGCCACCCAAGCATCCTGCACTAGTGATTTTTTAGTTTTGAAACTTTAAAACTCTTTTCCTGTCAGGGTGAGGCAGAATTTATTGAAGCATATTCCTCAGAATGAAGAGGAAATATTCAGAAACAATCTGTTCACCATTATCACAGGAATACAAATTAGTTTTGTTAATCATATGCAGCTTTTGGGGTTCTTAAAATAGCACAGCTTAACAGATCAATAGAATTTTAGGAAAGGGAAGCAGCACTTACAGAAGAGAACTTCACAGGAAAGACAAGTTTAAAACGTAAATCATTTCTACCCCTGGGACGCCTGGATGGCTCAGCAGTTGAGCACCTGCCTTCAGTCCAGGGCGTGATCCTGGAGTTCTGGGATCAAGTGCCATATTGGGCTCCCTGCATGGAGCCTGCTTCTCCCTCTGCCTGTGTCTCTGCTTCTCTCTCTCTCTCTCTCTCTCTCTCTCTCTCATAAATAAAATCTTAAAAAAAATAGTTTCTACCCCTGTGAGGTGTTATCTGTAGGAAAAACTGACGTTATGAGCTGAAGGAAGAACACTCCACGTGGCTGTAGTTCAATAGCAAACCCTGACTACAGGTAAAGTAGGAGACCCATCAGGAGCGCTCTGACCCTTCACCATTTGTACCTAAAAATCTAAAACTAGACCTTCTGTCTTTTCTCCACAGGGTCAACTGGATCATTGGTGTGAAAAGCAGTGGTCAGGGAAGGGGAAACTGGTATTACAGCTAGATTTGAATATAGGTGTGACTTCCGTTTTGATAGTTCCCTGTATCAGAAGCCTGGTGAAAATGAACAAGGGAAGGAATACTGGGTCCAGTATTTTACTACTGGCTTTATTTATTTATTTTATTTTAATGAAAACACTATTTTTTTGAAGATTTTATATTTATATAATTTGTACACCCAATGTTGGGCTCGAACTCACGACCCCGAGATCAAGAGTTGCATGCTCCACTGACTGAGCCAGCCAGGCACCCCTCTATTTAATTTTTTTTAACTTTAAGAAAAAATTGTGGTAAGGTATGTCTAATATAAAATTGCAGTCTTAACAATTCAGTGTATTAATTATATTTACGATGTTGTGCCACCACTACTAGTATCTATTTCTAAAATTTTCATCAACCCAAACAGAAACTCTGCACTCATTAAGTACTATGAAACAATTTCAAGAGGAAATTAGGAAGAAAAAAAAATCATAGTTTATAGAGGACTGACTTGCAAATGGTAATAAAAAGATCTAGTTAAAATAAACGAATGAATAATAGATCAAGTGCTTTATTATTTTATCTAACTTAGTCAAGAACAAATTAGGACTAGCTGCTGGGGAGCTGACTAGAAGTGGCAATGCAGCAAGCCAGTGGCCTGACAGCTGAGGATCTGAGCAAGCTCCTGCAGGGCGCTGCTTTCCTGGGTACTCTGCTGTCCATTCTGGCTCTGTTGCTTTTTCAGTTTCTACTTAAAGTTTGTTTTTTTTCCCTCCAATGATGATGCAGAAAGAGAAAACAATGGCTATAAATGGGACTTAAAAGCTTACTTGGAAAAACCTAGAAGATGAAAAACAGGAAGAGTAGTTGGTATCCTAATTTTCAGGGGAGGAAACATACATGGAGAGGTTAGCAGGAACTCTGCAGGGTTGCTAGTGGGTGGGTCTGTATGTGACTTTAGACTGTGTAAGACTGTTCTTTCCACTGAACAAAGCCACCTTCCACTGGGGCTAGTTTGCATATGGATTTTTCCCCCTTAACTATATTATTATTTTTTTTTAAAGATTTCTATTTTGTTTATTTGAGAGAGAGCACACAAACAGGGGAAAGGGCAGAGGGAGAAGGAGAAGCAGGCTCTCCACAGAGCAAGGAGTCTGATGGGGGCTCGATCTCAGGACCCTGAGATCTCAGACCCTCTCTCAGGACCTGAGTCAAGGGCAGACGCTTCATTGACTGAGCTGCCCAGGCACCCCCTTTTTCCCTCTTAACTTAAAAAAATTGTATTATCAAACAAAGAAGACTGATCATTTTGATCCTGTCTACCATGATATGTTTTGTTTTGACCAGCTTCCTTACTATTTGGAGAAACTTTATATTATGTATAAAATTTGTCTTAGTGAAGCAGTAAGTATGAAATCTGATCAAACTACAGCTTATAAATTAATACTACAAGAAAGAGAAGACTTACAACATATAAGTTAATGGCTTGAAAATCCACCCAGTTTCTCTTTGTATTTTAAAACGTGGGCAGCCCCGGTGGCCCAGCGGTTTAGTGCCACATTTGGCCCGGGGTGTGATCCTGGAGACCCGGGATCGAGTCCCACGTTGGGTTCCCTGCGTGGAGCCTGCTTCTCCCTCTGCCTCTCTCTCTCTCTCTTTGTCATGAATAAATAAATAAAACCTTAAAAAAATAATAAAACGTTTCCTTTGTTCTGTTGTAATTTTTTAAAGAATTAAAAAATATAATAATAATCATAAAAAATAGTGAGTATGTGTTTTAACTTCTAGATGTATGTGGGGGAAAAATGAGATTTTCTTACAAGAATGTAAGTAATCTTGCCTTGATCATAATTGCCAGAACTGTCAAAGTGACAGCAGAATAAGAAACAGTGTTGCTAACACTAACTTTCCCTGGAGGCATGCAATAAAAGTTCCTGAGGTTTAAACATCATGATAAAAAGTCATCTTATTCAATCCATATACAAAATAAAATTACTAATTATTAAAAGTTTATGTTAGGTAGATTTCCCTGTCATGTTGGAAACCAGGGAAAATGTACAAAACCAAGGCACTATTTAGCAGAGGTGTTTTTTAAATTTCCTTTTGCTTTTAATTGCTCTTCTATTAAATCCCAAACTTACCTCTGCAATCTCTATCCTTTTTGCGAGGTCATCAAGAGAAAGAGAGCTGTCGTCGGAAGGCAGATCCTCCTGCAGACTGTAGGAGGCTTCTTCAGGAGAAAGATCTGGAAGGAGGTCCGAGTCTTCCTCTTGGTTCTCTTCACAGGACAGGGAGTCCTCGGTGTCTTTTAAGCAACCTTCTAAAAGGCTGTTCAAATAGTCTTCAGTCTCTCTGCTGACTCGATCGTCCTCATCCACCACCTCCTCCGGGGCCATACACACCCCTGGAGGAGCTGCACTTAAGACAGACACCTTATTACCCTCACCAAGTGCGCTCTCAGAGCGCTGGGGGTCAGGCGGCCCCAGCGGTGATTTTCCATTGCTGTCTGGGAGATCGGGTTGCTGCAGCTCATTGAATTCCCTATGTTCCAGTCGGTCCGTGGGCAACGCCTCCGAAGCATCCTTAAGTGGTAAACGGAGTCCCTTTCTGTGAGTCTGTGAATATCTTCCCTCGGAGATCAGCGCAGGTGCTATGAGGTCAGAGCCGGGGGAGATGAGAGGCTCTCTCATAGACTCGCTGGGGAGCGCCACGGCAGGGTCTGCAGCCAGGCCTATTGTGGCCACATCTCCGCTGGGCCCCGGGAGAGGCAGCTGCAGGCGGCTGTCATCCTCGCAGGCGTCCCAGGGCTGGGCGGGCAGCTCCCGCGGGGCCTCGGCGCTGCAGAGCGGCTCCTCCCCCCCGTGGTCCTTCCCTGAAGTTACAGGCAGGCGCGGGGGATCCGCCAGCCTGTCCATGTGAGGACAGCAGGGGCTACTCCTCTCCCTGGTTTGCTCTTGATGACGCTGGCTTTCTCCCCCTGGCGCCGTGCCAAGACAACTTTCACTCTCTGAAGACGAAGAAAAACAAGTTGTTTAAGGTTCAAAACAACACTTTGCACAGGAGGAAAGGGCAAGGGACAGATGTGAATAATACGTGTGACACAACAAAATTTGAAACCTCTCCAGTGGAAATTGCATCTGCTGGATTAATGGGGTCCTTAGAGAGAGGAAATACTCTAATATTATATATTAAATAACCCTTTACATATAGAAATTAACACTGTTCAGAACACGAATATGAATGCAGAGTTCTTCATTATTCATGGAACAAGTAATTTTTTCAAAGGTTGAAAGATGGTTTTTTGAACTTTACTGGCTTTCTATAATTCCTTTCATATTTACCCTCCATTTACCAACAGATAACATTTATGCTGTTGCTGATTTTTTCAGTTTTAAAAACTACCTACTGGGGAAGAAGAGGATTAGTTCTCTCGGTTCTTTCTATTCCTTTCCCCCAGTGGTATATTATTTCCCCTTCTCTAGCTTCTCACTAGAATTCAACACAATTCTGGGGCAAATCGATATTCACATTTACCTTGCTATGGGTTTATAAGTAGTATTCACGACTGACTCACACGGTGTAGTAGGATATATTTTCCTTTCTCTTTTCCACTTATTTTGTGTACTCTTGGTAACTGCCTCATTCCTTCATGTAATAAAAATTCTTGCTGGGGCGCCTGGGTGGCTCAGGTGTCTGCCTTTGGCTCAGGCCATGATCCCTACAGGGTCCTGGGATGGAGCCCTGAATCAGGCTCCTTGCTCAGCAGGAAGTCTGCCCCTCTGCCTGACACTCCCTCTACTTGTGCTCACTTTCCATCAAATAAATAAATAAATAAATAAATAAGTAAATAGATAGATAGATAGATAGATAAATAAATAAATAAAATGTAAAAAAAAAAAAATCCTTGCCTACATATCTCTAGACTCTGACAGATATACAAGTATATCCTATGTATCAACAGATACAGGCAGAGGGAGAAGCAGGCTCCATGCACCGGGAGCCCAACATGGGATTCGATCCCAGGTCTCCAGGATCGCGCCCTGGGCCAAAGGCAGGCGCCAAACTGCTGCGCCACCCAGGGATCCCTATACCATCAGTTTTAAAATATATCCTTTTTTGGGCAGCTGGCTGGCTCAGTCAGTGGAGCATGTGACTCTTGATCTCAGGGTTTTGAGTTTGAGCCCCACATTGAGTGTAGAGTTTACTTTAAAAAGTAAAAAAAAAAAAAAAAATCTTAAAAAAACCACACAAGATACCTTCTTGAGCTCCTAACCGGAGCTGCTCTCTAGGCCAGTTACACGGGGCTTGTCCTAGAATTCCCTTCCCGTGATCCTTGGAGTTCCCTTCCGTGATCCCTGGAATTCCCTCTGGTTCTGTGCTGGAAACATTGTTTCTGAATCCCAGGTCTTCCTCTTTGCTTATTCTCTTGGAATTTTTTTTTTTCTTTTTAAGGCATATGGAAGGTAAACCTAAGGTTGTTTAGATCTGAAAGTCTTTTCCTTCACCCCTGACGAAAATATTTGGTTGGGTCAAGTTTCCTATGTTGGAGACAATTTCCTTTCACAGCTTCTAGGGCTCTGGTAGGGCTGCTGAGTCTCTCAACTAATCTGAATGCCAATCTCCCATAACCTACATTTGCATCCTTGAAGATTTAGATTATTTTACTTGTATCTGGTCCTGGTCCTGAAGCTTCTTGAAGTTTCTCTTTCTTTGTTTTGGGTACTTGGTGGGACTTTGAACCTGGAAACTCATGAACTTCAATTCTGGGAATTTTCCTGTATTATTTCCCTGATTATTTGTTGCTTTCTGTTCTCTCATTCTAGAATGCTTGTCTTCAGATCTGGCCTCATGGACTGCTCATCTTTACCTTTCCTGCCACACTCTTCCTCTTTGCTTTCGGATTAACTTTCGGGGATGCTGCCTCAATTTTTGACTTTTCTAATTAATTTTAATTTTTATTATTTATTTTTTTAGAGAGAAAGTGCATGAGAGTGAGGGGTGGAGGGGCAGAGGCAGACAGCGAATCTTAAGCAGGTTCCACACTCAACACAGAGCCTGACGTGGGGCTTGATCTCACGACCGTGAGATCATGACCTGAGCTGAAATCAAGAGTTGGGGCGCACAGCTGACTGAGCCACCCAGGCGTCCTGTAATTAATTTTTTATTGTGGGTATCATTCTTTTTAACTTCAAAGAGCATTTTCTTTCCCTGAATGTTTTTCTTATTTTAAAACAGCTCCTTATTCTTGTTTTTATGTATACAATATTCTCTCTAACCTGTGACACTGTTCATTTATTTAAAGCTTTCATCTGTTCTCTACATTTTATTTCCTTTGAGCTTCTTTGGGCTTGACAGGCTGATTTGGTTTTGTCTTTCCTATCTGAGGCTTTCTTAAATGAGACAACATGCAGCTCTGTGGTTAAAGGCAAGTTCTCCAGGAGGAGTCAGTCCTCTGTATGGGACCAAGAGGGCCTGGGCCATTTGCTGGGAGGCCTTTAATATGAATTTTTTTTAAAGATTTTATTTATTTAATCATGAGAGATACACAGAGAGAGAGGCAGAGGCACAGGCAGAGAGAGAAGCAGGCTCCATGCAGGGAGCCCGATGTGGGACTCGATCCCGGGTCCCCAGGATCACGCCCTGGGCTGCAGGCGGTGCTAAACCCGCTGAGCCACCCCGGCTGCCCTAATATGAATTTTAATATGAATATCTGGAGGTTTTATCTCCTGGACAAGTAGCCAGTGTCTCTGAGAGGAAGCAGGAGACCAGGGTTCTAGATAAGGCTCTTGCCACTGTTCAGGTGTTAAGATTTGCACTCAGTTCTCATTTTCTATATAATACCCCTTCCTTGAGTTATGCCTGATGCACATCCACAGTTCTTCCAGTTCAGACGCTCTACGAAATAAACAACAACTTCCTGCTTGGTAGAAAGGGCTTATAAATGTCTAAGTGTTTCTTGTAGAGTCTTTCGACCCAACCTCCCATTGCCAGTCCAACCCTGTATGCTGGACATTAGAGGCACCTCTGTGCTTCCCATTCCCAAACCTTTCCAGGCAGGACTCGATATTGTTCCTGTAGACACTCAGCTTTCAGCTTTCTCTGGTGTAATAAGCTAGTTGCCATTCATCTACCTGCTTTCTAGCTTCTGGATCTTTCTAGATGTCACATCCACTGCTGCTGCCAATTCTGTCACTGTGGGTTTCTGCCTTTGAGGATGCATTCTAGGGGTGTCTGGGTGCCTCAGTCAGATAAGGGTCTGACTTTGGCTCAGCCCATGATCTTGGGGTGCTGGGATTGAGCTCTACATCGGTGTCCCTGCTTGATGGGGAGTCTGCATCTCCCTCTGATGCTCCCTCCACTTGTGCTCTCTTTCTGTCTTAAATAAATAAAATCTTTAAAAACAAATCCCATAAAAAACAAAGAATACCTTTCTGACATTTCAATGGTGTTCCAAGAAAAAATGAAGTTAAATGTTTGATCCACTCTGATTAATAAAAAATATTTTCTGAATTTTTGACGAGTATTCTAGTATAAAACTTATCATTGCTTATGTTTCTGTTAATATTAGCATGAATTTCTGTAATTGGTATTCCTGAACCCAAAGATCTAGTGAGTCTGTTATTCCCAACTTCATTCACTTCACATCTACTAACAAAAACTCCACTTTGATTAAAAAAAAAAAAAGAAAAAAAGAAAAATGGCTGAATGCATGACAGATGCTTAATAGACCCTGAGTTAAAGAATTCTAAAAGGAGCAGTTAGATTTAATCTAAATTCTAACACATAATCTACAGAAATGTCCCTGAGTTATTTCCCATTCCCCCATGAGTTCCCTCTTTCTTGTTTTAAATTTTTATTTATTTATTTTTTTAGTAATCTCTACACTCACCACAGGGCTTGGACTCAAAACCTGGAGATCAAGAGTCACATGTTCCTCCAACTGAGCCAGCCGGGTGCCCCGCCCAGGAGTTCTCTTTAGGGTAAAATTCCTCCAAAATTCATGATATAAGACTAAATCATTCATGAATGAACATGTCTTATATTTTCTGAATATCTCATTAATTAACATAAGTACAAACATCTCAGTGATATCAGGACAGTACACTGAAAAAAATACTTAAACTAAGTACAAAATGTTGATAATGTCCAGCTTCTATAGAGGCGAATTCAAAACTAAAAATGTTCATACCCAGTCATCAGGGAAAAGCAAGTTAAAACCACAATGATATTCATGTTCCTAAAATGACTAAATTAAAAAAAAAAACTGACAACAGTAAATGTCAGCAAGGATGTGGAGCAACTAGAGTCCTCACATACCACTGGTGGGTATCCTGGAGAACAGCTTGGCAGTTTCTTAGAAAATTAAAAATGTACCTTCCCTATGACCAGCAATTCCACCCTCAATTCTTTACTTAAGAGAAATGAAATCATATCTCCACAGAAAAGACTTCACAGAAGTTCTGTTCATCCCCTCCGCTGCTCATGCTCTCTCTTAAACAGATAAATAAAATCTTTTTCAAAAAATTAGAAGTTTTATTCATGATATCCCCAACATGGAAACAACCCAAATGTCTATTAACAGGTGAATGGATAAACAAATTGTGGTATAGTCTAAGAGTAGAATACTACTCAGCAATGAAAAGGAATGAACTAATCATACGTGTAACAAGATGGTGCCTCTGGAAAACTATGCTGAGAAATTATATTTACAGTAAATTCTAAAGCAAGGAAAACCTACTGATAGTAACAGGAAGCACTGGGTTGCCTGGGCCTGGGTGGAGGAGGGACTGATTGTAAAGAGGACTGGGAAGAAGATTTTGGCATGACGAAGATGTGCTTGGGTTAATAGTTATATGAATGTATACAGTTGTCAAAACTCCTCAAATTACACACTGAAAATGGTGATTTTTTTTTTGGTATGGAAATTGTGCTTCAATAACATTGAAAAAAAAAGGGAGGGGAGGGGCATCTGGGTGGCTCAGTCAGCTGAGTGTCCCACTCATGATTTTGGCTCAGGTCATGATCTCAGGGTCATGACACTGAGCCTCAGTTGGGTTCCATGCTCAGCGGGGAGTCTGTTTGAGATTCTCTCTCCCTGGCCTTCTTGCCTTCCCCACTGCTTGCGCATGAGTGCTTGCTCTCTTTCAAAAAAATAAATAAAATTTTTAAAAATTAAAAATAAAAATAAATAAAAAATGAGAAGGGAAAGAGAAGTATAAAACCCAGGCTTGGGCAGCCCAGGTGGCTCAGCAGTTCAGCTCACCTTCGGCCCAGGGTGTGATCCTGGAGACCCGGGATCGGGTCCCATGTCGGGCTCCCTGCATGGAGCCTGCTTCTCCTTCTGCCTGTGTCTCTGCCCCTCTCTCTCTGTCTCTCTCATGAATAAATAAATAAAATATTAAAAACAAAAACAAAAACAAAAACCCCAGTATGATGGTTTTTTTCAGCAGTGGGGTGAAAGTAGGGGATGGAGCAGATGGGAACACAAAGATAGTTGTCACAACCAACAGTAATTCGGTCCTTTGTTGGGTATTAGTCTTACATATCTTCATTTTGTTGTTTGTGATAATGTATTGTGTAGCGTGTGATTTTTTACATATAAAATGATACCTGATAAAGAAAAATATAAATTAATAAAATACCTGGACTTCAGGGTCAGAAAACTAGGGTCTGGATTTGAGTTCTAATGAATTCTATTCCTGGATAAGTTACTTCCTTGAGTTTCTTAAAATAGATTCAGGCTAATTTACATTGGTTGTTAACAGGAACAGATGAAATAATATATATAAAGGTATTCTGAAAATACAAAATACTGTGTAAATTACTTGAAGACTTAACAATGGTAGATTGTAATGAATACTACATAGAGGACATTAACAGAACACCATTAGCAGGGGCGTTGATAATGTGGAGAGGAGGAAGAGAAGAAAGAGCAGTGAGCATATACTGAGTTCTGCTCTCGGGGCAAGTTCCGTTCTGAACTTTTTTTTTTTAAGATTTATTTATTTATTCATGAGAAACAGAGAGAGAGAGAGGCAGAGACACAGGCAGAGAGAGAGGCAGGCTCCATGCAGGGAGCCTGACGTGGGACTTGATCCCAGGACTCCAGGACCACACCCTGGGCTGAAGGCAGGCACCAAACCACTGAGCCACCCAGGGGATCCCCCCCCACCCCCTGCTCTGAACTTTTAACATGAAATGACTAGTTGAATCTTCACAAAAATCCTATGAGGTAAGTACTATTAGTGTCCACTTTGCGGAGCTGAGGAAAGAGAGGCCCAGAGAAGTTAGGCAACTTGCCTAAGGTCACACAGTTTTACATGGTGGAGACAGGATTCAAACCAGACCAGTCTGGCTCCAGAAACAATATCTTTAACATTTACACAAAAAACGGCAAGTTACATATTATAGAAAGAACTTAAGAACAAGGAATTTGGAGATAAAGAACAAGAAAAGGCAAGTCTAGATTGGACTACATGTCGGATGTTGTTAAAAATGAGGAATATGAGGTAAAACAAGAAAAATACATTTAATAACAATCATTTAAAGGATTATTTTCATATTTCTACTTTTCTCACATTTCTATGCATTTATTCAGAAAATAACCAATCTGAGGAAATTAATTCTGGGAGAGTTGACACTCTTCTTTAAAAGATACTGTTTTATCAGACATGGCAAGATTTCTCTCCCCAGAATTTACCTTCCTCCTGAGATGGTTGTCAGGGGAGATGTCTGCATTAGGAAAGTCTTGATGATGCATATAACTTACTCAGCAGAAGGATGCTGCATTCAGTTGTAAACCAGAAGACACAGTTTTTTTTTCTTTTCTTTTTTTTTTTTTTGAAGACACAGTTTCTAGTTGTGAGTCAAAGCACAAGGAAGTGACTTGAATGTGGTAGCTCAGTTTCCTCATCTGTACCACATATCTCACAGCAGAGCCCAAGCTAGAAAGCTAGAAATAGTGCTGAGCCTGAGCTGCAGCAACCGGTGCTACCGGTCAAACCAACCAGCCAGTAACAGCAGTCTTCCCAAAGCACAGACCATGGAGACAGCCATATCCAAAGTGGGAGGCTATTTTGTGAATTCCTCCCTCTTTAAGATCTTTATAAAGCTAATTTTACTATAATTTCCAATATAAAAATGACTAGAAAAAGAGACAGCCACTGTACATAGTATAGAGGTTCCTCAAAGAATTAAAAAGATTTACCATATGATCCAATAATTCCTGATACTACTGAGTATTTACCCAAAGAAAACAAAAACACTAATTTGAAAAAAATGTGCATTCCTACATTTATCACAGCATTATTTACAATAGCCAAGATATGGAAGCACCTCAAATGTTCACTGACAGATGAAAGGATACGGAAGATGTGGTATATCTACAATGGAATATTAGCCATCAAGAAGAATGATATGTTGCCATTTGCAACAACATGGATGGATCTAGAGAGTATTATGCTAAGTGAAATAAGCCAGCCTGAGAAAGACAAATACCAAATGATTTCACACACCTGTAGAATCTAAAAAACAAATGAATAAACAGACAAAACACAGAATCAGACCTATAAATACAGAGAATGAACTAATGGTTGTCAGAGAGGAGAGGGCAGGAAGGGCAAAATGGGTGAAGAAGAGTGAGAGATACAGGAATGAAGAAGCCAAAGGAATAAAAGGTACACTGTAGGGAATATATAGTCAATGATTCTGTAATAGCATTGCATGATGACAGCTAGTAGCTATACTTATGGTGAGTCCAGCGTAATGTATAGGGATGTCCAATGTTGTGCACCTGAAACAAAGGTAACATTGTGTATCAACATACCCCAAATAAAGAAAATCACAAACTTACTTGTAGGACTTAAAAAAAAAAAAAAAAAAAAGGTGAAAAAAAAAAAAAGGTGAAGGGAGAAAAAGGAAGAGAAGTTTGTATTTCAAAATACAAAATATGGAATATAATTTTATTTGGAGAAAACTTCAATTTATTAAAAAAAAAGAAAAAAAGAGAAGAGACAGGAAGAACAGAGAATAGTAGGATGGACTTGAGGCAATATCCTAAATTCACCTCACAGAAGAAGAGGGGATAATGATGTAGAGAGGGAAAAGAGGCTTTGTAGAGAGAAGACAGCAGATTACATTCAAGGCATCGTCATCACCATCATCTTATCTCTTTAGGCAACTCAGTCAAACACCTGATGCTGCATGTTTACTAGGACAGGTCTCAGGCCCAGGAACATGGAGCCTCAGAATATAAATCAGCACTAAAATCATACGTCAGGAAAAACAAACACCCTAAAATGTAGTTATTTATTTTCTAAAGTATGTATGTATGTATGTATTTATTTTTCCTAAAATTTTTTATAATGAACATATATTAGTACTGTAAGAGTTTCTAAAAATCTTTGGGCTTTTAGCATAAGACACAGAAAGTGGTATAAAATATAAATGCTTTAGAAATGTATACATGGAAATTAAATTACACCATAAGTTAGTTTATAAGAAAGGGGAAGAGAAGATAAAAAACCAAGAAACAGAGTTCTTAAATATCTAGATTACAGCATAAATTTCTGGTCAAATCTGTACATAATTGCTGGTTTTTAAACAGAAAAGTGTATCTGAATATACCAAAACCAACTTTGTTTCAGAGTATTTTTGTACAATTTTGTCATACTCAGATAGATATAACTATCTACTGAAAACATGGAAGTAACTTTGTTTCTATAAGAATTTAGATGTTACAATTTCCATGACTAGATATCTAAAAATAGGGTTACACAATATAAAAAGATTCTCGCTTTGCAATTTGTCTGGTAGGAGAGGTATATGCAAAAAAATGTAAATGCACAAATAGTCCTTGTAACACTTGCAAAATTTAAGAGGCGGGTGCCTCTTACAACCCTTTCTTTCTTTCTTTTTTTTCTTTAAGATTATTTATTTATGAGAGAGAGAGAGAGAGAGAGAGAGAGAGGGGCAGAGACACAGGAGAGGGAGAAGCAGGCTCCCTGTAGGGAGCCCAAGAAGGACTCCATCCCTAGGACCCCAGAATCGCACCCTGAGACACCCAGGTGCCCCTCTTACACCTCTTTCTAATGTAAAAACATACCCGGCTCTTTGGCTGTGGCTCCTCTTTCCTTTGGATCCTCAGAAACTATTAACTGTGTAAAGCATTTCCTTCCCAGAGGTTTTTCTACAGCTGCTATCTAAAAAGTTAAAAAACAAAAACAAAAAAAAACTTGGGGAAACTATTCCGTTAAGTTAGAAAGCTGAAAATAATTTGAGAAAGGTTTGATTATTTCCTAAAACAGTCCACACAACAGACATAAGAGTTAACATTTTGCCATAAATATTTTCGAGGAAACAGTCTCTTACCTTATGTTTGGATAAAAGAGGACTGTAGAAAAAAAAAAAAAAAACAAGATTTAAAAAAAATTACAGCAGCAATATGCTTCCAAACAAATGTCACTGAAATGGCTGTAAAAATAAAATATAGCTTCTCTGGATTCTAATATTAGCACAGAACATTTCCAGGGCTGAAACATTACCACTGGTTCACACAGTTCAAAGGGCAGCTCTATCATGTGTTACTTTCTCAGCTAGCCAACTACTACTAAAAACCCCCAAAGAAGCTGTGAATACTTAGCCCCAGAAAAAAAAAATTAATATGTTGCTAATAATGTAAAGAGTATTTTATACACATATTTTCAAAATTCCAGTTTATGTCATTATAGCCTGAAACAGGTTATGATAAAAGATAATTTTATTGGCATTATCCATGGAAACGGGCAACAAAAAAAGGAATTTTTAAATATTATGTGTTTTAAGGGGATATCAAGGATAAGAGAATGCATTTGTCCACAGAAAAGGTATGCACACAAATATTCATAGCCATTTAATTCACAATACTCAGAAACCAGAAAGGATCTGAATGCCTGTTAACACTATCATGGATAAATAAATTGATACACAATCACACAGTGTATCTGCACAGGAATAAAACCGAGCTAATTACCATTACATGCAACAACATGGAACACAGACCTAACACAATGATGAGCAACAGCAGTTAATACAGAAATCTGCATTCTGTATGATTACGTTTATAAGAATTACAGAACAGGCAAACAGACTGTTATGGAGCTTAGATAGTGGTTATTTTGGGGAGTGGGTACTGACCTGGTACAAGCGTGAGGGATCATTCTGAGGGGCTGGGCTATTCTGTCTTGGTCAGTGGTAGTTCCATAGACATATATGTGTATATAAAACCTCCCTGAGCTTCTGCATTTTCATGTAAATAAATTAAACACTACTTTTTATAGTAAAAAATTTGGGGGGTTATCCAAATTTAAAGCTAAAAGTGCTGTGCCAATATTATATGAAATAAATATTTGTTTTTAAATAATTTAGACAACTCCAACACATTTAAAAACTATGAGTTCCATGGGTAAGACAGGGAAAGTGTCTGTTCTGAATATTTTGAAAGAACACAATCTCCTTTATCTATCGTAAAAGATTCCATTATTTTAAAAGTCTAAGAAGTTAAACATTAATTTATTTAACATCCTAAGAAACTAGATTATAATGCAGAGTCCCTAAAAATATTGTTTCAAAGGTTCAAATCAATGGAAGAAAACTATCATGTTTCATCAATGAGCAACATTTTTGAATCTACAAAGATTCTTCAAAGGCTGGTCTCCAAAATAATTAGACCCTAAAGCAACTATCTACTAGTGAGCTAAACAACAATTACTTGGGTCTGTTTCATCAGTGACAAATACACTTTTAGTTTACTTCTTTAGTTAATTTTGGTGGAAAAGGAGAAAAAGTTATCAACAGAATGAAATCTTCTAGCTTCTGTATCAAGGATTCTTATACATCCCAGACATCTGCACTAGTTTAAACACTACCAAGTCCCCTCACCTTCAGAATTCTGAGTCTTAGAATAATGAATTCTGAAAATATATTTATTTATTTTTTCCGAAAATATATTTAAGTGCTTTATTATTACTATAATTTAGTTTTGAAAATCCTAATTTTTGATACAAATCAAGCAATTTAAAATTATCTGGTAAGTGTAAAAAAAATAGCTGGTAAATATAGCTTTCCTTTTGCAGTATTTTGGTTAAGTATCATACTGTTTCTACATCCCACTATTAGACAAATCTTACAGATTTTTTTTACAACAACCTACAAACAGTGGCAAACAAGTATAATAAAAAAATCCTAATATACAACTTTCTTCTATTTCAATCACCTAATTTCTTAACCAAAAAGAGATCAAAATTAGAAGTTATATATATTAAAATTTCTGATTAGAAGGTGCTTTAAACTTATGTAAAGTTGAACTTTTACTTACTTCTCTCTCAGAAATTATAATAGAAGCTGAGAAAGATAAAAGCTAATCAGATAGAAGCTGGTAAAAGCCAATCATTTTATTCTACCTGCTTTAATTTCTCCAGCTGAAAACATTAATAAAAAAATGGATCATGAATTTCAGATAGCCAGCACTACAATGCTTCAATACTCTACTCCAACTCATTCTACACAAATACTGATGTACTTACTCTTGATGTGTTGTACAAAATTTGGTAAGCTGTTCAAAATCTTCACCATTAAATCCTTTTTCTGAATTCCTTAGAGATGTAACTGTATGTGGTTGTACAGTTTTCCATTTTGTTTCTAAATTTAAAATATTTGTTAATTATTAGCTACTACCAAACATATTTAGGGGGCAAAAGTAGTTAACTAGTACCACTGATAAAGATCTCCATGCAAAATTATCTTCTCATGCAACCCAAGTTATTAACACAGAAATAACTAAGTGACTACTTTTCACTATGAGTAAATATTATCTCAGAGACTAAATTAGCCAGAGGGCATGCCAAGGAATCAGAAGAAATGCAAACAGTTTTAAGTGTTCTTTTCTTGGCATTGATGCAAAGAACAAAATACAAAGAGAGAAATTTTCTCACAATGACACAGACTTGTGGTAAAAATGCTACTTTCTTTGCAACATTAACTTGACTATGGAAACATCTATTTCCTGACTTACAAAAAGCCAGGTCAAATATGTTAAATTTCTAGATAGGAACATGTCAGATTACTGATAATTGCACATCCTATGGTAGCCTGTACTTACCCCACTCTTCTTGAATGGCAGAGAGATTTGCGAGCAACTTCTCATGATACAGTCGTTCAAGCTGAATGAATTTCATTGCTTTCTCATCTGAATAGAAAATTTGAGGAAAATAGAAATCCAGACTCTTTACACGTAGCTTCTTATTTGAAGAAGAATGTCCAATCAAAACTGGGAAATTTGGAGCTTACCAAAAAAACGAAAGCACTCTAAATATTTTTAAATTAGGGTTTCTTGGTTTGGAGTAGGTTAAGTTCAATGTAGCATGTGATGCCATAGCTACTCGGGTTCCATTCTATCAGCAAACAGAAACTAAAAGAAGGTTTTAATGCTGAAGGAATGCCAGCTTACCAGTATATCTCTGGCAGAATCAATTAAGGGTAATTGAATTGGAAACAGATCCACATGAAATCCTGGAATCTAAACGTTTCCCATTTTTTCCCTCTCCTAAAATCACTTTCTGTCAAGCAGCTACATTACCCTCTGGTCAAATGTGTGTTCCTGATTTCAGCTCATCTTGACTCTACTTATTTCTCACTGAATGCTTTTCTCCCATAAGACCAAAGGCTTACTAGCCAAAACAAGGACAGAGTACAACATTATATGGATCTTTTGTAAAAATTTAATTAACTAAAAAAAAATTAACTGGACAGAGTGATTTTCATAGTTATGTGCTTCTACTCTTTTGTAGATTTTCTTATAAGCTTCTGCCTTCTCCATCTGTATCACATACTTAGCATCATATGAGGTTGTGCTAATTGTCCAACTGTCTATCTTCCTTTGGGCCATGTTCTAAATGTTGACCCAGAAAGAGAGAAGAGGAAAAACTCACTGTTTAGCTATTTGCCCTTCCCATGATCACTTGGAGATTCAGCTCTCTCTCTCTCATCTGTAGTCTTCAAAATATTCCAGGATCATTAAGTAGGGCAGGGAGAAGTGGGGACAATTCCATTTTCTATGACTTAAAGTATGCCAATGTTTCTCAAACTTCACTGAACATAAAAATCAGGGCAGCCTGGGTAGCTCAGTGGTTTAGTGCCACCTTCGGCCCAGGGCTTGATCCTGGAAACCCCAGGATCGAGTCCCACATCAGGTTCCCTGCATGAAGCCTGCTTCTCCCTCTGCTTGTGTCTCTGCCTCTCTCTCTCTTTCTCTCTGTGTCTCTCTCATGAATAAATAAATAAAATCTTAAAAAAAATAATCTGAAAACCTTGCTAAAATGCATATTTCTGGGTCTGACCTCCAAAAGCTCTGATGCTAAGGCTCATGGGTTTGCACACTAAGAAGTTCTTCGGGATGTGGATGCTATTCTGCACTGCATTGCATCGTGCTCATTATTTGGTTAGAAAAAGAGTTCTAGCTTCCCTTCCACGAGAATTAGATCTCCTGTGCACTTAATCATGCATTGTTGTTGTCTGAAGTGGTGACCACAGTTGGTTTGATAGGGGTCAGGATCATAACTGCATTTCCCTCAATCTGCTTAGAGATGTGGTAAAAGTCAACAAGATTGGGAGGGAGTTGAAATCACACAAATGGGGAAACACAGATGTTTAGGGCACATTCCTTCTAGAGAATCTATACTGGGCCATTCCTGGAAAAGAGAAGCAATTTTTACAAAGGGCAGTTGGAAAACTGAGTAAAGAAATGTTTCCTATACAAAAGCTAATATGCAGTCTCACTTGACAGCATCTGTTCTGTTTATTACAAATGAAGAATTCAGTCTTCCCTTTGCAGCCGAAAGTTAGAATAAGACAGTCACGAGATTTACTGTGCATAATATGCTCAACAGGCTCTACCATATGAGTATCACTTGACTTGCACTTCTGTTTTAATTCAAAAGAAAGAAAACCCAATGGTTTTTTAAATTATATTTTCCAGCCATGTGTTCCCCCTCCCCCAACACACAAATATTTAGATTGTGGTAAAATTGGAGCTTCTTCACAGAAGGCCAAATTTAGGTGGTTCTAGAGAATTTTCTGGAGTGGCAGGAATTCTCTATACCTTGCCTTCTGAGGTAGCTACATGGGTGAACACAGCTGTTAAAATCCATTGAAAACAATTATACACACACACACACATACATATATATAAAAACTATATATATATATATAGAGAGAGAGAGATAGAAAACAACTATATATTTTATATATATAAACTATATATATATATAAAACTATACACACACACACACACACACACACATATATATAGTATGTAAATCTCAGTTTAAAAAAATGAGCAGTTCCCTATGCATCCTATGAATTTCTTCCTGTAATAAAGAAAAGGATACAGTCCTCCTCCTGGAAATAGGATTCTGCTATCTGTTAAAAACAAACAAACAAAAAGACAGGAAGTTAGATTAATAGTCGGATGAGAAGGCACAAAATTAGGACCATGACACTCTCAAAGTCTCTGATATCAAACTAAAAAAACTCTGAACTACACTTACCAGTTGAGAAGAAATCTGACTGTAGGTATAGTACACATTTTTTGAAGTCACTGATTGCAAGAAGCAAAGCAGAGACATTCTTTGATCTTTATAGCAACCCCTCTCTCCTTATTCTATTTCAAATCAAGGCTAACTTCATCAATTCATTAGAGTTTAGAAATAAGAATTTCTTAAAGATTGAGGAAAATACTGTGGGGGCTTATAAAGGTATAACACAGGTAAAAGAGTGACTCTGTATTCTAAATAAAAAAGTTAAGATGTGTGGGGCGCCTAGGTGGCTCAGTCAGTTGAGCCTCGGCCTTCAGCTCAGGGCATGATCTCAGGGTCCTGGGATTGGGCCCCAAGTCGGGCTTCCTGCTCAGTGGGGAGTCTGCTTCTCTTTGTGCCTCTTCCCTCCACCTCATGCTTATGCATGTTCTCTTTCTCTAATAAATAAATAAAATCTTAAAAAAAGAAAGTTAAAATGTGTCAAGTCACCTAAGACTCATTTGTATTTCACCAAGTACCTCATGGGACACTGATTTTTGACTTTTGGTTCTCTTTCGATATTTCAGAAAATGCAGGGTCAAGTGCTAAGAGTTGAGCAATGATATCTGGAATACACAGTGCAGCACAGGATAAAGGGCACTGGATAGAGGGGTCCAGAGTCAGAATCTTGTCCTAGTCAAGGCTTATCAGTTACCAGATTCATTCTAAGGCATATTTAAATTAAGAAATTCTTTGATTCTAACCATTTTGGGATCTTTTAGTAATACCTTTATTTAGATATAGCATTTATAAATAGAACAACAGTAAGACTATTCACCGAGAAATACTTGCACAAACTGTTGTCATATTTAGAATATTTCATATAAATACTTTATACTTTTAAAATAGTTTCGTTCTGGGGACGCCTGGGTGGCTCAGTGGTTTAGTGCCTGCCTTTGGCCCAGGGCGTGATCCTGGAGACCCGGGATTGAGTCCCGCATCGGGCTCCCTGCAGGGAGCCTGCTTCTCCCTCTACCTATGTCTCTGCCTCTCTCTCTCTCTCTGTCTCTCATGAATAAATAAAAATAAAAAATCTAAAAAATATAAAATAAAATAAAAAAATAAAATAGTTTCATTCTAAGTCTCTAGTAAGAAAGGTGTCCCATCTATAGGCCCCTACTACCATTTTCCAGCCAGCTGCCACTGCAAAGAGCAACACAGTACTTGTCAAACCTATAATCTAGCAACAAAAAGAAATGGTTTTTCCCAAATCCCACAATGAAAACAGCATACTTTTAAAGGAAAATATTTGCCTACCTTAAAACTTATACTATAACTCTAACAGTTTTCCATGAGCAATATACAACTGGACTCAATCACCTCTTGGTAAAGTTTTAGTTTAACCTAATCTTGATCCATACTGACTCTCTACTCTGAGGACTTTGCAAAGGATAAATTGCTTCTCAAGATTCTGCTTGTCTTTTGACAGTTCATCAACAGTATGACAGTACTAACCAGAACTGAATCAAATTGTCAATATTTAACCAGTTTTACTTATAAAACAAGAATTTCATATACTACAACCAGTAATGGACTGACACACAGCCTACATTTGGCTCTAGAGTACTGGGGAGAGCCCTGATTTGTAGCGTTTGCTCATTTCTGTGTTGTCAATACTTCTATCATAGCCAGTGTCAAGCTACCATGATGGACCACTGAATATGGTTCTCATGAGCTAGTAGTAGCGAGCTCCAGCACACTACTGGGTTACACCTAATAGAAATCACCAACATTTCATTTATCAACTTCCAGTGAAAAAAATCTCTTGCATGGCATATAGTTTCTCTTCTGTACATCAAATACTGTTTCAGGTTGCCCATGAAGATTAAATTTCTGGCTCTTCAAAGCTACTCTCCTTGACTTTGTGCATTTGTGTACCATTGGCACATAGTTATTTATAAAAAGCTTCATACTTTTATAAACCAGACTTCCTGGCACTACAGAAATCCAAATTTCAATTAGCTTTCAGATCTCTGTGACAGTTCCAATACCATAAAAACAACTATAAAGGTATCCTGACATCCAATGTCTCAAAAGTAATAGGCATTTCTAGGTGAAAGAGCAGCTGAGGAAAATAAATACCTAAGCCATTTCCACTATAGAAACACACCCCTGGCAAATCCAGCAGGGCAAGAGCAGATGGGATTTTCTTTGATGTCCATATATCTAAATCTGGGAAGTACCCTGGTAGAGCAGAACGAACATGAGGCGTGGAGATGAGTAACGACTGCATTCTGGTCCAAACTTTGCCACTGTTAGTCATGTGACTTTGGACATGCAATGTCTCAAGCCTCAGGTTCCTTATCTGTGCAACAGGGACAATAATGCCTATACCTACAATTCTGCAAGACAAGGATGCTAGGCTACTGTCAGGATTAAGTGAGGGAGTGCATATCTAGGGTAGTGGTCATCACATAGCAATAAGTGCTGAAAATGGTTTTTGAGTCAGAGTCTGAACCAGAAGTGCAAGATGCAGAGTAGAATCATGTGAAGAAGTAAGTTGACTATCACTTTGGGAGGGTAATAGTTTTAGGGTTATTCTGGCTTCAGGATTCTTTTACCTACCAGAAACCAGAAAAGGGAAGAAGGAAGGTCTATTTTTTTACCACAGTCACGGAGACTGGCTTCAAGGATCCCAGTGGATCCATTTCCTGAGTCTGACATCAGTTCTAGTACAAATTCACTGAGCAGAGTACCACACTTGATGCTTTTCCTCTGACTTCTATATGAAAAGCTTCCATGTTTATGACTTCAGTTATATACTTAGAGCTAACCTGTAATCATATTAACTAAGTATACAAAAGATTACTCATACTGAGAACAAGAATTTTAAAATGGAATCTTCAAGAGTTTCGAGAGCTAAAAATACAAATATATAACTGATGTAACTGTAGTCATGTTTCCAACAGCCTTTAGCACATATTCACTGATGGAATATCACTTCAAAAATAACAACTGTCTCCAAAGGGACTCTCCCTCTCCAATTCCTCATTTCTGTTATTGGAACTACCACTCATCCAGTCTGGATCTCCTGGCCATCTAGGACTTCTCGCATCTGCTTTCCTATCCACATCAAGTTCTAGGGATTTTTCCTTCAAAGGGACTGCAATCCATCTCTCTCTGTAGCCACTACAATGACTGTAACCAAAATGCTTTTCTTACCTTATACTTGAATTATCAATATCTCCTTTCAGTTATTTTCATTAAAATTGTGCATGCATGTGGTTTAAGGAGTCAAATACTCCTATTATATGTGTTCACAAAGCCCTCCTCTCTCTTGCCCTTTTCTCCTTTCATTGGGAATAAGTGCTCAGAGTTCTTCCTTTTTTTTTTTTTCTTTTAAACTGTATATTCCTAAACATGCCTATTTTGGCCACTTCTGGATTTTAGATTTTAGAAGGTGAGGACTGAGTCTTTTGTTCCCTCGGGGCTGCTATTTAGCAAAAGGAGGAAGACTAGGGAAGCAGAAGATTTGGGAGAATGAAATCAAAGTTTGATTTCATACATCTTAAGTTTGAAGTGCTCTTTTAGACATGTCAGGAGGCTGGATATTTAAGCCTGGAGTTCAGAACTGCATACTGAAATGCTCCAAAGTATAAAAATTAGTGAAATTTGTGGGGCACCTGGATGGCTCAGTTGGTTGTACATCTGCCTTTGGCTCAGGTCATGATCTCAGGGTCCTGGGATCAAGTCCCACATGGGGCTCCCTACTCATGGGTGAGCCTACTTCTCCCTCTCCCTCCACCTCTCCCCCAGCTTGCTCTCTCTCTCTCTCTCTCTCTCTCACATGAATAAAAAAAAAAAAAAGACTCTTGGGCTCTTTGTGTCAGTATAAGTTAAAAAAAAAAACAGAAAAGGCAGGGACTGTTTCAGATTACAGAAGACTAAAGAATCCTGATGACCAAATGCAATGTGGGGTCTTTCATGGGATCCTGGGTTAGGGGAAAATTAGTTACGTTTGTGAACAATGTGAGGGAAACCCAACTACAGATTGTCTGTGGAATAATACTCAGATATCAGCATCTCACCTTCTGCAGGAAATGTTGGGGAGCAGCTGCTAGCTTGGAAACACATGTACATGTATTTAAGGGTGATGCCATCAAATGCCTGAGGATTACTTTAAAACGTTTCAGTGGAAAGCATGTGTGCAGGTGATGGGGGACACAAAAGTTTGGCAAAATGTCAATGACTAACAAATCCAGGTGAAAGAATCAACATGAGGGGCCGGGAGTTACAGAAATTCATCAAACGTCCTCCATCTCTCCTGGATTTGTGTCTCCCTTGGGAAGCGATGGAGAGCTTGTATTCCTGGACTGACGAAGGAACTATCAGCTGGCTTCTGCTGCCCTGCTGATCCCCAGCTTTCACTCCTAACAAGGAATCCTTGAATTAGTGACAGTGAGGGTACAGTCATAATGCTTAATATCTATTTGGCTCTTACTGTGTACCAAGCATTATGTTAAGTGCTTTTACACGCATTATTTCATTTGATCCTCCACCACTTTACAGATCAAACTGAAAGCCATTTAGATTGTTAGTGGTGGAGCCCAAAGCCCTGCTTTTAAACCATGCTCTCTAAGCCCCTTCTGTCAGGGGAGGACAGATTGCTGAGATAGTTAAGAAGCATGACTTACAGGATTCAGCAAACTGATATGTTTCTCGGGGATGGGGGCAATGGAGAATTTTAGTTTGAGACATAAAAAAATTAAATAACGGGTGCCAGGCTGGCTCATCGGAAGAGTACGCGACTCTTGATCTCAGGTCATGAGTTCGAACCCCACTTAGGGTGTAGAGATTACAAAAAATAAAAATAAATTAATAAATAAACTTTAAAAACTTTAAATAATCTTCAGGTCTGATCCAGATCTACTAGAACTGCTCTGGCTGTGGGATCATATACCAGTAGAAAAGAGCATTCTTTTTACCTTTAATATAACAACAGCCCAGTGACATAAACTCCTTGAAAAGATTTGACTACATTTGCTATTTCCATCTTTACTCCAAATGTCCTTTTCCTCAACTTTTTATCGAAATTCTACAGAAGAGTTCAAAGAAGAGTAAAATCAACAGCCATTTAGGTTTCACCTAGATTTGTCAAATGTTGACATTTTGCCAAATTTGCTTTTTCTCTTGGTCTTTCCCTCTCTTATGTACTTTTCCTACTGAAATATAAGTAATATAAGTGAAAATATCATAATACAGGCACTTTGTTGCTTCACTCCCAAATACTTGGGCATGTATCTCTCAAGAACAAGGATACTGTCTCATAAAACCTACAATTCTGTGACGCCTGGGTGGCTCAGCGGTTGAGCGTCTACCTTTGGCTCAGGGCATGATTCCAGAGTACTGGGATGGAGTCCCACATCAGACTCTCTGCATGGAGCCTGCTTCTCCTTTTGCCTGTGTCTCTGCCTCTCTCTCTCCCCATGTCTTTCATGAATAAATACATTAAAAAAAAAAAAAAACACCCTACAATCCTATTACCAGTCTCAAGAAATTAGGGCAATAATGTTGTTTAATATACAGCCTATATTCAAATTTCTCCCACAGTGTTTCAAAAACAGAGACACTAAATGGAATAAAGAAATTTGGCCCCAGAACTATAAGGAACTTGCTTGGTGAGGGAGTCTTAGTTTCTCCATTATTTTCTAATTTTCATCTTAAAGGAAAAATTAAATGCATCTCATACATATCTTATTTTTCTGAATTAGCTCCTTGTCTCCTAATTTACTCTCCCAGTCATCGGCAGAGTGATTCTTCTAAAATTCACATTAGGTTTGGCACTCCCACCATTAAAAACCCCCAGCCCTTAGGAGGAAGGTGGTGATCACTGCCCCCAACCATCCAGTGTCCATTCCCACTTCTTCTCCATCTTAATCTCCAACATCAGCTCAGCCATGTCTTTGCTGGCGCTGCTCTCTCTTCCTGCACCAGTCCACTCAGTTCTTCTAGTGAGCGCCTACATACTCTGCAAACCCCAGCTCAGCAGTCACCTTTTTTCCCCCTGATGCCCACAGAAAAAGTTAATCACGCATTTTGTGCTTCTGTGGAATCTTAAATATCTTTCTACACTTAGTACAGACATCTCCAATTATTAATCTCTAGAAATGTCTCAACTATTCCACAGTTGCTCCCTTAAGGACATATTCTGATAAGTAATCTTTGTTTGCCCAGTATCTAGCAGAGTTTTTTGGCATCTTGTAGGTACTTATGAAGCGCTGCTATACTGACTCTTACTCATACACAGCTAATTCACTACATAAAGGAAGTTAGTGATTGTCGGAACCACCGATTGATTATTCAAGGCCAGTATGTGGCCACCAGTAGTTACATGCTAAATTTCCCACCAGCCAGACCCACGGTCACCTCCTGGGCTCCCCAGTGACAAGTCAGGGAGGATCAATTACAGAGAATTTCATTTTCAGTGATTCCAAACCCTGGTCCCAGAACTGTGGTGAGGCTACAAGTGAAGGGTTTCATGGAGTACCTGGTGAAGGCAAAGGGGAAGTGCTCTGGAATCCAACTGCTCTACTTCCCCTCGTATGAGTGAGAATAGATACTGAAGAACTAGCTTTGGGGCTTCTGGTTGATCATTAGCATTTATTTCTGCAGACTCTTCATCACTCACAGCATGTGTGGACACACTTAGTGCATTTTCTTGCATTGAAGCTGTGGCAGCTCCTGAAGAAAGTCCTTGAAGAAGTAAATAAAATGCCCACATTAGGATAAAGTTTCATCATGATGGAATACCTTAAAATAATCATGCCTGCTAACTATAACATTTTCAAATAAAGCTAATCATATGGGGGGGGGGGGACCCAGAACCACAAGTTTTTATCCTCATTAAACTGTGCCATCATCTGCTTCTATGAGCACAAACACGAACCATTTTTTTGCAGACTTATAATTAAGAGTGTTAATAAAAAGAGATCTAAAGGAGGGCAGCCTGGGTGGCTCAGCGGTTTAGCGCCACCTTCAGCCCAGGGCGTGATCCTGGAGACCGGGGATGGAGTCCCACGTTGGGCTCCCTGCATGGAGCCTGCTTCTCCTTCTGCCTGTGTCTCTGCCTCTCTCTCTCTCTCTCTCTCTCTCTCTCTCTGTGTCTCTCTCATGAATAAATAAATAAAATCTTAAAAAAAAAAAAGAGATCTAAAGGAAAGTATGCAGGGTAAAACCTGACCACAAACTTGATTCAACCAAAGGAAAAATGGATTAGCTGTAATTGGAAATCCGGCTTGCTCAAAATAAAACAATTAAGCAGCAAAGTAAATACACTTATCATATAAAATGGCTAAGGAAGTTAAGCCCTTCTCTTTAAACTCTGGTCTGATAACTGTAGAACTACTTCTGGATCCCAGGAGAGCAACATGAATTCAGATGCCAGAGCTAATGGCCATCGAAAATTTTTTCATAATAAGAAGTTAAGTAATACAAACTTCTAAAAAAAAATCATCAATGAATAAATGCTTGGCCTGCAGCTCCTGAAATGGTGTACCAAATTTAAAAAGTTTAATCATTACACATTATAACTTCATCCTTCACTGAAGTCTCGGTATCTCTTCTAATTTTCATACTCAAAAAGATTGTCTCCATCTGTACATTTAGGTGATCAGCCTCAGAAGGGATCTTTCTCAGTAATTCAGTGTATGTACCACATTTGAGGATGCAAACTCTTTAGAGTATGCCCAGAACTTCTAAGTAAACCCACTGCTCTAGCCAGGCGGGTCAGTTCTTCATCTCCCTAGTAAAATATTCTGTACCTTTCTGAGCAATTACAGATTCTAACAGAATATTTTCTTCCCATTTATACCTATTAATGTTTACCCAAACAAAATCCATGTATTTCTAGTATTCCATGGGCCTAATGTAAACTTACTTTCCTCTGAGTACTGTATATATAGCCCTATATTATGCTGGACTGTATTACAGTGATGATGAAAGGTCTCATCTTCATTAGATCAAAACTCCTACATCACAAAAATTAATTTATGGGCCATGGTTATTGTAATTACAACCAGCAGTGTCTTCAGCACTAAAATTCCAAGTACTGTGATTTCTAAAATTAATTACCTATGATGATTCTTTATATTTTAGAAAATTCTCTTCTATGAATTTTGTATCATTTGGGATAAGGAAATACAAGGCCTGGTGATAGCCTGCCATTTTTGCAAGGATGGTATTTGTGAAAACAGGGATGATTCTTCTTTCTAATTTTCTACCCAAATGGCAAAAGTGCCAGTGTGAGAAGAGAAGCTTTCCATAGAGAACTACAAAGAAACTAAGAGAACTACTGTTTCTTTCCCTTTTCCCTGGCCACACTAATATGTTCAAGACATTTAGTCTCATCTAGACTGTGATAAAGTCAGCCTCCCAAAGTCTATACTTCTCTTGATTAAATTCTTCCCATATAGTTATCAAATATTACTCCATGCTTCTTCCTTGAAAAAAATGTAGGAATTATATCATGGTCATTTTCAGTAAAGGGGAGTTAAATAAAACCCTTGAAGAATATTACCAAATAAGGACCAGATTTTTAAAGGTAATGAAAAAGGACAGAATTTAAAGGAGGTCTCTGACTCTACAGGAGGTCAGAACAGGGTTTCAAATAGTGAACTGGAAACATGTACGGTGGTTATCTCAGTTAGTTAGACCATGTAGATTCATAATGGCCATGGTTCCTGCTAGATCCATTGTCAAGTTATTTTAATAATTAATGTTATGGATACATATAATTTATAAACATGCCATTTGTTGGTAAATAAAATTATGTAACCAACAAAAGAAATTATAACAGAAAGAAGAGTATTAGTCATAAAACAAAACCAACAAAAGTTCCAAAAGCGTATATACAAGCCAAAAGATTCCAAGAGCAATGGAAGGCTAATATAAACAATTAGAAAGAATATAGTACTTTAATCACCAAGTGTAGGGAGGGGATGGAAAATATGAACTAGGCTCACATGGGTCATTCCAAATGAATTAAGAGTTCAGGGAAACTTGAAAGACTCATACCACAAAAAGATTATTTACTGGGGTTGAAGATCATGAGTTTCAGAGATAACTTAATTATCAAACTTACCTCTTAAGATAACATTCCTTGCTGGGACAGAGTAGTATAAATCAAAGAGCTCTAGAATAGGAGCAAGAGACATCAGTTCTGTCATTATTTTTCCAAGTGACCTTGGGTTAGACATTTTATTCTCTTTACTGTAGTTTCCTCATCTTGAAAATGAAGGGATTCAGGACACCTGGGTGGCTCAGTCAGTTAAGCATCTGCCTTTGGCTCAGGTCATGATCTCAGGGTCCTGGGGATCAAGCCCTGTGGTGGGCTCCCTACTCAGTGGAGGTTCTGCTTCTCCCTCTCCACCTGCCCCTCCTCCCTGCTTGTGTCCCTCCTCTGAATAAACACATAAAATCTAAATCAATCAATCAATCAATCAATCAATCTAAGGGATTGGCCAGATGAGACCTCAGATTCCTCCTAGATCTGACCATCTCAAGCATTTAAAGTCTCCACAGTGATTCTGTTATTTAAGAAATGTAGCTAGGCTGGCCACCATGACCCCAGCTTCTAGGCCAGCTCCCATAGACCCAGGCTCTGGGATTACCCTGGTTCCAGGCAACCTCCTACTGACTTAGGCTCCAGGCTGGGTCTCATAGATACAGGCTCCCAGCCAACACCAGAGCCAGGCTGGCTTTCATAGACAGAAGTGTCAGGCCTGCCACCCCAGTGGTCCCTGATACCTCATCTACCCCCAAGAGTCCAGGACCCAAGGCCAAACCACATGAACTCAAGCATCAGGCCCACCTCAGTGGACCCAGGCAGCAGGCTGTCCCCTGTGGATCAAACCACCAGGCCTGTCCACCTGCTAACTCAGGCACCAGATTTGTCCACCCGAGGATTCTAGCGCCAAGCCTGCCCATGGTTACTACTAGGTGACCCATCCAGAATCTCTGGACAGGCGGACTAACAGTCTCCCTGCTGAAGCCATTCTGTACAGACTGCTTCTTTAGATGTGCAGATATCAACACAAGTCCACGAGGATCATAAATAATCAAGGAAACATGACACTACCAGAGGAAACTAATAAAGATTCAATAAAAGGCTCTACAAAAATGGAGATCTATGAACTGCTTGACAAAGAATTCAGAATAATCCTCTTAAAGAAATTTAGTCAACAACACAGAGAAACAGACAAAATTAGGAAGACAGCATATGAATAAAATGAGTTTAATAAAGAAATAGAAGCCACAATAAAAATCAAATCAAAATCCTAAAGTTGAATACATTGAAATGAGAAATTCAACAGAGAGCTCCAACAGCAGACTCAACCAAGCACAAGAAGGAATCAGTGAGTTTAAGGGTATGTCAGTTAAAATTATCTGGTCAGGGGATCCCTGGTGGTTCAGACGTTTAGCGCCTCCCTTCGGCCCAGGGTGTACTGGAGTCCCAGGATTGAGTCCCACATCAGGCTCCCTGAATGGAGCCTGCTTCTCCTTCTGCCTGTGTCTCTGCCTCTCTGTCTCTCTCTGTCTCTCTCTGTCTCTCATGAATATATAAATAAAATCTTAAAAAAAAGAAAAAAATTGTAAAAAAAAAAAGTTATCTGGTCGGAAGAGCAAAAAGAAAAAAGAGTGAAAAAAACCTTACATGAATCGTGCAATATCATGTAGAGAAATAACTTAAGTATTACTGGAGTCTCAGAAGGAGAAGAGAGGGAAAGAGGGCGGAAAATTAACAAAAAGAAGTAATGTCTAAAGAAATCTCCAAATATGGAGAAAGATTTGGACATCCAAGCTCATGAAGCTTATAGGTTCCCAAAAATTATCAACCTAAAAAGATCTTCTCTAAGATACATTATAATAAAACTATCTAAAATAAAAATAGAATATTTTTAAAACAGCAAGGGAGGGGTACCTGGCTGGCTCAGTCAGAAGAGTGTGCAACTCTTGATCTTGGGGTCATGAGTTGGAGCCCCACATTGGGCATAGGGATCCCCCCCAAAAGTCTCAGGTTTCTAGCTCTCAATGCTCCTGTAATAAATCTGATAAACTATTTCTAAAATACAAAAATAACAATAAAAAAACACAGCAACCCCAAAGAAAAAAAATCCCTCACACACTAGCCAACCCTTGGAAGGTATTTGTGGATTTCTCAGCAGAAACACTGCAGGCCCAGAGAGAGTGGGATAATGTAGTCAACATGCTAGATTTCAAAATAAGTTTGATGTCGCATAAGTATAACAAAAGTTTTCTTGAAAAAGTGTAATAATATATCACAATTAATACAAAAGTTCCTTTTGATAACATAAAAATTTTCTGGTAAAGACATTTATAGGTAAGAAGGAAAGCCAAATAAAAATATATACAACATGTAATTTCATCTTTGCTACAAAGTCTTATTCAATTTAAATGAAACTTTCTTTTGCTAGATATTAATCTATACAGGATCATAAAATTCTGTTTACTTTAACTTGTGAAAGTCAAATAAGTTATGGTTAAAACTCTAAGCAATTTGGTGATACTATTTATATGCAGATGGTGACAAATTCATAGGCTCTAACAATACCTGTCAACTTCATCAAGCTCTAAAATAAACATCAGTGTTTACTTGAACCCACTGAGGTTTTATTTTTTTATTATTTGTAACTACTTTGCACCAGAAATTAAAAGAATTACCTTGAGAGATTTTATTCAATTTATCATACCACCCAAATTCTATTCATTTTGATACATAATTTTTTTTTTTTTTCAGAGAGAGGTGTCAGTGGGAGTACAGGGGGAGAGGGAGAGAGAGAATCCCAAGCAGGCTCCACTCCCAGCATGGAACCCAATGTGGGGCTCAATTCCAGGACCCTTAGATCATGACCTGAGCTGAAATTAAGAGTTGGACACTTAACTGAGCCATCCAGGTGACCCTTGACATATAATTTTTTATTTATTTTAATTCCAGTATAATTAATGTACAGTGTCATATTAGTTTCAAGTCTACAATATAGTGGTTCAGCAACTCTTTATATTACTCAGTGTTCAGTATGAGTATTCTCTTAATCCCCTTCATTTATTCCCCTTTTCCCCCAGCCTCTCCCCTCTGGTAATCACCAGTTTGTTCTCTATAATTAAGATTCTGTATTTTGTTTGTCCTTTTTTTTCTTTGCTCATTTATTTTGGTTTTGAAGTTCCACATATGAGTGAAATCATATGGTACCTGTCTTCTGGCATATAATTTTTTTATTCAAATTGGAATCTGTCTCTGGTAGTCATTAAGAGACACACTGTGGGAGAATTAAGAGACACACCGTGGGAGAATATAGTAGTATCCTTTACCTGGAAACATTAGGAATGTACCCTGATATTATTATTCACATTATTCTCTGCTACTTAATCTACTATTGGTCTGTCATCTATAAATATACCTGTGAGAATGATGAACTTAGGTAAAGGTAATACCTCACACCTGGTACCTTAGGTAGTAAGTACTCAGAGAATGAAAACTTACCAGAGACAAAGTGGGAATTAGCAGGATGCTACACAGAAGGCACTGAGGCTGAGGTAAAGGTCGAAGTAGTGATGATGCTTAGAATAAAATGTTCACAGTGATGATGTAAGCTAAGCTAGGGATGAGAGAAGGGTTATTTAAAGGCCTAATACAGGGGCACCTGTGTGGCTCAGTCAGTTGAGCATCTGCTTTCAGCTCAGGTCATGATCCTGGGGTTTTGGGACTGAGCCCCGAACTGTCTCCTGCTCTGTGAGGAGTCTGCTTCTCCCTCTCTTTCTTTCCCATTGGTGCTCTCCCTATATCTCTCAGAAAATAATTAAACAAACAAATGTATAATGTAAAAACAAAGGCCTAATACATTTCAAATTCTACAGACTACTACTCAAAGTATAAGGATATCATCTGATACGCAGGATCGTGTGGTCTTAAGAGAACAGGCTGTTCACACGGTCAGCCTTTACAGGGCAGGTGTACGCTACAGTGCCATGACCTCAGCCCTGAGCATGGTGCTGACACAGACCAGGTGCCCCAATACTTCTGGGACAAAGGTTGACCAAATGTTAGTGCCTCTTGTGGAGTATACCACAAGCCCATTACACTATGTTACTTAATTCTCACAGCAACATTATAAAGTAGGTATTAGAAATTATAGATGAGGGATCCCTGGGTGGCGCAGTGGTTTAGCGCCTGCCTTTGGCCCAGGGCGCGATCCTGGAGACCTGGGATCGAATCCCACTTCGGGCTCCTGGTGCATGGAGCCTGCTTCTCCCTCTGCCTATGTCTCTGCCTCTCTCTCTCTCTCTCTCTCTGTGACTATCATAAATAAATAAACGTTAAAAAAAAGATTTATTAAAAAAAAATTATAGATGAAGCACTTGAAATTCATCAGAGATTACAGGAGAGATTACTGGAGTCAGGGTGTCTGGGTTTGAGCCCTACATTTACTGCTTCCTAGTTCTGGAACTAGGCAAGTCAGTCTCTTTAATCCTTAAGTTTTCCATCTGTTAAATATACTGCCTTTCTATCACATAAAGTCTCCTAAGAAATTACAGTTAGATCAGAAAGTAGTAGGCATTTCCATTTATCCACAATTCCATGGCCTCTCTCCTTTTAAATAAGAGCACTAAGTTTTTGAAGAAACATATTAGGAAAAAAAAATCTAAGATTCACTGATTTTTTAAAAAAGATTTTATTTATTTATTCATGAGAGACACAGAGAGAGAGGCCGAGACGTAGGCAGAGGGAGAAGCAGGCTCCTTGCAGGGAACCTGAGGTGGGACTCGATCCCCAGACCAGGATTATGCCCTGAGCCCAAGGCAGACGCTGAACCGCTGAACCATCCAGGCATCTCTAAGATCCACTGATTTTATACTTTTTTATACTGATCCACTTTTTTATACTTTCCCTGAACTAAGTGTTGAAGTGCTCACTACACTGATGCTGCATCCAGTTAGGAACCCAAGGGAGAGCTACACTAGCATCCAGAGACAACTGCTAACACACATCAAACTCCACCACTTCCCACTTCCCTTCAGAGTGAACCATCCATTCTTCTTCTCCGAGGTCTCATCTCATCTTCTCACGTGTGGTTGGTAACACACTCAGAGGAGAGGCATGCACCATAATGGTTCTGTGGTAATTTATGGTAACTCCAATATGAAAAAGAATTCCTTTAAACATATTTTAAAATTCAGCAAAAGCGAGGGCACCTGGGTGGCTTAGTCTGTTAAGCATTTGACTCTTGGTTTTGGCTCAGGTCGTGATCTCAGGGTCATGAGATCAAGCTCTGCTCAGTGTGGAGTCTGCTTGAGATTCTCCCTCTCCCTCGGCCCCTCCCCAACTCTAAAATAAATAAATAAATCTTAAAAGAAAAATGTCAGCAAAAGTGAGATAGCATGGTGTAACATTTAGGCTAAGTGTAAAGTCAGAATACCTGGGATAGAATCCAAAGAGTGTCACTTATTAGTTAAATGATATTGGGCAAGTTATTTACTCTCTCTGTGCTTCAAAAGCTTCATCTATAAATTGAAGCTAATTGTATTACCTATTTAACAAGGCTGTAAAGAAGAGTAAATGAGATAGAAAGCACATATTACAGTAGCTGGCAAACAGCAAGTGCTCAATAAATGCTCAAGAACAAATTTTGTTTTAAAACTCAGCCAGCTGAGGGGTGCCTGGGTGGCGCAGTCAGTTGAGCATCTGACCTGAGCCGAGATCATGACCCAAGCCAAAATCAAGAGTCCAATGCTTAACCCATTGAGGGAAGCTGGTGCCCTTGCCTTCCATCTTTTAAACAGAGCTAATATCACATCCTAAAGGTTAATGACTTGATGTTTCCTTTTTTCTTTTAAGAATTATTTATTTGAAAGAGAGAGAGTGCATACATGCATATGTACAAAGCAGAGAGAGCAGCAGAGAGAGAATCTGAGATAAGGGATATACAGGCTTCCAGTTCTAGAGTGAATAAGTCATGGAATAAAAGACATGGCATAAAGAATTCTTATTCCTTAGCTATAAAAAACCTTTTTAGGGATCCCTGGGTGGCACAGCAGTTTAACGCCTGCCTTTGGCCCAGGGCGCAATCCTGGAGACCTGGGATCGGATCCCACGTCGGGCTCCCGGTGCATGGAGCCTGCTTCTCCCTCTGTGTATGTCTCTGCGCCTCTCTCTCTCTCTCTCTGTGTGACTATCATAAACAAATAAAAATTAAAAAAAAAAAAACTTTTTATTTTGGTGTAGTCCCAATAGTTTATTTTTGCTTTTGCTTCCCTTGCCTGAGAAGACATACCTAGAAGATCATTTTTAAGGCCAATGTCAAAGAGATTATTCCCTATGTTTACTCGTAGGAGTTTTATGGTTTTGGGTCTTACATTTAAGTCTTTATTTAACCCATTTTGAGTTTATTTTTATATATGGTGTAAGAAAGCAGACCAGTTTCATTCTTTTACATGTAGCCGTCCAGCTTTCCCAGAACCATTTATTGATGAGACTGCCTTTTCCTTGGTGTACATTCTTATCTCTTGTTATAGAAAGTTTGGCCACATACTTGTGAATTTATTTCTGGGTTCTCTATTCTGTGCCATTGATCCATTTGTCTCTTTTTGATCCAGTACCATACTGTTTTGATTACTATAGAGTTGTAGTGTATCTTGAAATCTGTGATTGTGATACCTCCCTGTTGTTGTTCTTTCTCAAGATTGCTTTCACTATTTGGGGTTTCCTTTTCTGTAAAGAAATACCATCAAGAGGGGAGGGGCAAGATGGCGGAAGAGTAGGGTCCCCAAGTCACCTGTCCCCACCAAATTACCTAGATAACCTTCAAATCATCCTGAAAACCTACGAATTCAGCCTGAGATTTGAAGAGAGAACACCTGGAATGCTACAGTGAGAAGAGTTCGCGCTTCTATCAAGGTAGGAAGACGGGAAAAAAGAAAGAAACAAAAGGCCTCCAAGGGGGAGGGGCCCCGCCAGGAGCCGGGCTGAGGCCGGGGCGAGTGTCCCCAGGACAGGAGAGCCCCGTCCCGGAGACTGCAGGAGCTGCACCAACCTTCCCGGGCGGAAAGGGGCTCGCAGGGAGTTGGAGCAGGACCCAGGAGGGCGGGGATGCCCTCGGGCTCCCTGGGACAGTAACAGAGCAACTGCGCACGGGGAGAGTGCGCCGAGCTCCCTAAGGGCTGCAGCGCGCACGGCGGGACCCGGAGCAGCTCGGGGGGCTCGGGCGGCGGCTCCGCGGAGGGGGCTGCGGGGCGGGAGCGCGAATCCAACAGCGCAGGCCCGGGAGCACTGGGCGCCGGGACACAGCCCAGGATCCGGCCTCCTCCCGGGACAGGCAGAGGCCAGGAGGGCCCAGAACCGCAAGGACGCTCCTGCCCCGCCCCGGAGCCTCCAGGCCCTGCAGACGGAGAGCTCCGTAGTTACTGCGGGGGCTGAATCCAGGGCTCTAGAGCTGCCACCGCCACTGGGGTTGTTCCTCCTGGGAACAGATCAACAAAACCAGGAGTTGGTTCTTTGAAAGAATTAATAAGATAGATAAACCATTAGCCAGCCTATTAAAAAGAAGAGAGAGAAGACTCAAATTAATAAAATCATGAATGAGAAAGGAGAGATCACTACCAACACCAAAGAAATACAAACGATTTTAAAAACATATTATGAACAGCTATACGCCAATAAATTAGGCAATCTAGAAGAAATGGATGCACTCCTGGAAAGCCACAAACTACCAAAACTGGAACAGGAAGAAATAGAAAACCTGAACAGGCCAATAACCAGGGAGGAAATTGAAGCAGTCATCAAAAACCTCCCAAGACACAAAAGTCCAGGGCCAGATGGCTTCCCTGGGGAATTCTATCAAATGTTTAAAGAAGAAACCATACCTATTTTACTAAAGCTGTTTGGAAAGATAGAAAGAGATGGAGTGCTTCCAAATTCGTTCTATGAGGCCAGCATTACCTTAATTCCAAAACCAGACAAAGACCCCACCAAAAAGGAGAATTACAGACCAATATCCCTGATGAACATGGATGCAAAAATTCTCAACAAGATACTAGCCAATAGGATCCAACAGTACATTATGAAAATTATTCACCATGACCAAGTAGGATTTATCCCCCGGCACACAAGGCTGGTTCAACACTCATAAAACAATCAGTGTGATTCATCATATCAGTAAGAGAGAAATGCCATCAATTTCTGGGTATTATATTATATCCTGCCACTTTACTGAATCATTTATTACTTTTAGTTGTTTTTTTGGTGTGGAGTTTTAGGATGCTCTATGTTTAGTATCATGTCATCTGCAAATAGTGACAGTAAAAAAAAAAAGGATTCTGAAAGCAGAGAAGCCTCACAAACAAGAGAATCTTCAATAAGAATCACAGCTAATTTCTCTTCCCAAACAATGGAAGTCAGGAGGCAATGAGATGGCAATATTCAAAGTACTGAAAGAAAAGGGCAATCAACCAAAAATTCTATATCTAAGAAAACTATCCTCAAAAATGAGGGAGAGGGATGCCTGAGTGGTTGAACATCTGCCTTTGGCTCAGGGTGTGAACCTGGGATCGAGTCTCACATCGGTCTCCCTGCAAGGAGCCTGCTTGCTTCTCCCTCTGCCTATGTCTCTGCCTCTCTCTGTGTGTCTATCATGAATAAATACAATCCTTAAAAAAAAAGTGAGGGTGGGCAACCCAGGTGGCTCAGCGGTTTAGCGCTGCCTTTGGCCAAGGGCGTGATCCTGGAGATCCGGGATTGAGTCCCATGTCAGGATCCTTGCATGGAGCCTGCTTCTCCCTCTGCCTGTGTCTCTGCCTCTCTCTCTCTCTCTGTGTGTGTGTGTCTCTCATGAATAAGTAAATAAAATCTTTTAAAAAAAAAGTGAGGGATAAATTAAGAAATTCTCAAAAGAACAAATGCTAAGGGAGTTGTTACTTGCAGAGCTATACTACAGCAAAAGTTAAAGGGAGTCTAGGCTGAAATGAAAGAACACTAAACAGTAACTCAAACTCACATGAAATAAAAACATGGGTAACAAAAACAATATACGTAAATATAAAAGTCAGGATAATTGTACTTCTGGTTTGTAATTCCTGTTTTTTCCATATCATTTAGAAGGAAAATGTATTAAAATATAATTATGTTAATTGGAACAAAAAACATATAGAACAGAAAACAAATAGCTAAGCGCCAGAAGTAAGTCCTTCCTTGTAATTACTTTAAACTGTAAATGGTTTAAATTCCTCAATTAAAAGGCAGCTATTAGCAGAATGGATGGCTTAATGATAAATTCAACCAAATACTTTTTATTTTTATATTTTTAAAGATTTTATTTGTTTATTCATGAGAAACACAGAGAGAGAGGCAGAGACACAAACAGGGAGAAGCAGGCTCCACACAGGGAGCCCAACATGGGACTTGATCCCAGGTCTCCAGGATCAGGCCCTGGGCTGAAGGTGGCGCTAAACCGCTGAGCCACCTGGGCTGCCCCTCAACCAAACATTTAAAGAAAAATTAACATGAATTATCTTTAAACTCTTCCCAAAATTTGAAGAGGATGAAACACTGAGTCATTCTATGAGGCCAGCTTTACATTGACCCCAAATCCAGACAAAGACACTAAAAAAAAAAAAAAAAAACAAAAAAAAACTGCAGACCCATATCCCTTATGAAAGTACATGTAAAAATGCTCAACAAAATACTAGAAAAACAAATTCAGCAGCATATGAAAATGATTATATACCGTGATCAAGTTAGTTTTATCCCATGAACTCAAGGGTAGTTCAACATAAAAGCAATCAATGTAATACATCATGTTAACAGAATGAAAAAAAAAACACATTATCATCTAATAATGCATAAAACACATCTGACAAAATCCAACACCCTTTTTTGATAACAACTCTTAATAAATCAGGAATAGAAGTGAACTTATTCAATATAATAAAGGCCAAACATGAAAAACGTACAACAAACATCAAGGAACAAGAAGAAATAAAAGGCATTCAAGGTGGAAAGGAAGAAGTAAAACTATCTCTATTTGCAAATAACATCATCTTACATCTAGAAAACCCTTAGGAATCCATACATACGGGGCACCTGGGGGCTCAGGGGTTGAGCGTCTGCCTTTGGCTTAGGTCATGATCCCAGGATCCTAGGAACAAGTCCCACATCAGGCTCCCCAGAGGGAGCCTGCTTCTATCTCTGCCTATGTCTCTGCTTCTGTGTCTCTCATGTACAAATAAATAAAATCTTAAAAAAAAAAAGAATCCACAGATAGAATTATTAGGCCTAATAAATCAATTCAACAAATTTGCAAAAATCAGCTGTATTTTTATACACTAGTACTGAACAACTGGAAGAGGTAGTTAAGAAAACAATTCCATTTACAATAGCATCAAAAAGAATAAAATACCTAGGAATAAATTTAAACACGGTGAAACAAGTCTTGTACACTAAGAACCACAAAATAATACTGAAAGAAATTAAAGAAGATAAAAATAAGGGGCATCTGAGTGACTTAGTCAGTTAAGCATCTGCCTTTGGCTTTGGTTATGATCCCAGGGTCCTGGGATCTGGCCCCATGTCGGGCTCTCTGCTCATCAGGGAGCCTTCTCCTCCCTCTCCCTCTCCTTCTGTCTCTAACCCTCCCCCTGCTTGTGCTTGCACGTGCGCTCTCTCTCTCTCTCTCTCAAATAAATAAATAAATAAATAAATAAATCTTTAAAAAAAGGTAAAAATAATAGAGAGACATGCACTGCTCATGAATTATAAGATTTAATGTTAAGATGGCAATTCCGGGAGAAGAAATGTGTGGGAAATATCAGAAAGGGAGACGGAACATAAAGACTCCTAACTCTGGGAAACGAACTAGGGGTGGTGGAAGGGGAGGAGGGCGGAGGGTGGGGGTGAATGGGTGACGGGCACTGACGGGGGGCACTTGATGGGATGAGCACTGGGTGTTATTCTGTATGTTGGCAAACTGAACACCAATAAAAAATAAATTTATTATTAAAAAAAAGATGGCAATCTCACCAAACAATCTACAGATTCAGTGTAATCCAAATCAAAATCCCAACAGTGTTTTCTGCTAAAAAAGAAGACAACATCCTAAAATTCATATAAAATTTCAAGGGACCCAGAATAGCCAAAATTGTCTTGAAAATGAACAAAATTAGAGGACTCATACTTCCAGATTTCAAAACTTATTATAAAGTTACGGTAAAAACACACTGTGGTATTGGCATAAGGATAGACCTATTACATACATACCAATGGTACAGAATTGAGAACCCAAGAATAAACTCTCATATTCATAGTTAATTCATTTTTGACAAGGGTGCTATGGTCATCCAATGTGAAAAGAAGTGTTTTCAACAGACTGCTGGGGCAACTGGATATCTTCATGTAAAAGAATGAAGTTGGATCCTTACTTATATATAGAAGGAACTAAAAACGGATCAAAGATGGGGTGCCTGGGTGGCTCAGTTGGTTGAGTGACTGACTCTTGATTTCAGCTGAGGTCATGATTTCAGGGTTGTGAGATGGAGCCCTGCATTGGGCTCTGCACTGAGCATGGAGCCTGCCTAAGATTCTCTCTCCTACTGTCCCTCTCCCTCCTAGAGCTCTCTCTCTCTAGGTGGATCAAAGACCTAAATAAAGAGCTAAAACTTTTAGAAAAAACTTTTAGAAAAAAGTTTTCAAACTTTTAGAAAAAAACATTGGGGAGTTATTTTCTTTACATTGGATTTGCCAATGATTTTTTGGATAAGGCATCAAAAGCACAGCAAATAAAAGAAAAAAAATAGATAAATTGTTTATCTAAATTAAAAACATCTGTGAATGAATGTTAAAACTAAAATGTGAGTGAAAAGACAATCCACAGAATGGAAGAAAATATCTTCAAGTCATAAATCTGATAAGGAATTAATAATATCTAGAATACATAAAGAACTTCTACAACTGAACAATAATGAAACAAACAACCCAATTCAAAAATGAACAAAGGACTTGAATGGATGTATCGCTAAGGAAGATACACAAATGGGCAATAAGCATGAAAAGATGTTGAATATCACAAGCCACTGGGAAAATGCAAATCAAATCCACAACGAGATGCCAGTTTATACCCATTACTATGACTATAGCGTAAGCCTGATCATTTGGTTTGCCTATAAAAACCAGTCTGGAATAAACATGCTGCCAGTTACACTACTAGATGAAGAGCCAGGCCACCCACCCATGTAGTTCCCCTTTTCACAAAGCCCTGGTTGACCTGGATAACTGACCATTTGACTGATCCCTTCTCCCTTCCTGTGCTTTATTTCCTGCTCTTATGTTTTAAATTCACCCACAAAGTCCTAGGTGCTCTATCCTCCACCAAATAAAGGCAAAACTCCAATCTGTTTTCCCTCCCTTTTTCTATAGGTGATATTGCTGCGTGGCTTTGAGCATGTAATGTACCCTCCAAAACTTATAAATTACAACCCTTGTTTTTTCAAAGTTCACTAATGGTTGTTACTGAGGTGTGTCTTGGTTTTTTTTTTTTAGATTTTTAAAAAAATTTATTTATTCACGAGAGACAGAGAGGCAGAGACACAGGCAGAGGGAGAAGCAGGCTCCATGCAGGGAGCCTGACGTGGGACTCAATCCCAGGTCTCCAGGATCAGGCCCTGGGCTGAAGGCGGCGCTAAACCACTGAGCCACCCGGGCTGCCCTGAGGTGTGTCTTGTAATTGTAATCAGAACTGCAAGGTCCTGTCCAACCACAACGTTGTCTCTGGTCAGGGAAATGTCTGTGGGGGCCACCTCAAGTAATATCAGTAAGTGGCTGGTGGTATTTCTAGCCCATAGCATCGCTATCCACGGGTGAGATGGACACCTATCAATGGCAATCATCAGACAAACAGACAGGATGTAGAGAAACTAGAACCCTTGTGCATCCCTGATAGGAATGTACAATGATGCAGCTGCTAGAGAGGACAGTTTGGCAATTCCTCAAAAAATTAAACTTTATTACCATATGATCTAGCAATTCCATTTCTAGGTACATATATACAAACCAGGTATATTTCTAGGCATAAGGCACTCAAACAGATATACGTATGCCAATGTTCAAAGCAGCATTATTCACATTTTTCAAAAGATTTTTAAATTTATTTATTTTAGAGATAGAGTGAGAGGGAGTGAGCAAGCAGGGCAGGGAGAAGAAGAGGGAGAGGGACAAGCAGACTCCCTGTTGAGTGCAGAGCCCGACGTGTCTCGGGGCTTTATTTCAGGACCCTGAGATCATGACCTGAACTGAAATTAAGAGTCAGATGCTCAAGTGACTGAGTCACCCAAGTGCCTTGCAGCATTATTCACATTAGCCAAAAGGTGAAGATGAATGGATACACAAAACGTGGTATATATGTGCTGCAACATGGGTGAACTTGAAAACATTGCTCTAAGTGAAATAAGCCAGTAACATAAAAACAAATTATTGTCTGACTGTACTTAGATGAAAATCTACAACAGGAAATTCATACAGAGAGAAAGCAGAACTGAGGTTACCAGGGGGGATGAGAGGAGGGATGTGGAGCTATTACTGAATGTTCACAGAGTCTCTGCTTTGAGTGATAAAAATTTTGGAAATGGTGGTGATGGTTATGCAACATTATGAATGTAATTAATGACTTTGAACTGTACTCTTAAAATAGCAAATTTGGGCAGCCCCGGTGGCTCAGCAGATTAGTGCCGCCTTTGGCCCAGGGTGTGATCCTGGAGACCCAGGATTGAGTCCCATGTCGGGTTCCCTGCATGGAGCCTGCTTCTCCCTCTGCCTGTGTCTCTGCCTCTCTCTCTCTCTCTCTCTCTCTCTCTCTCTTTCTGTGTCTGTCATGAATAAATAAATAAAATCTTAAGAAAGAATAGCAAATTCATGTTATACATATTTTGCTGCAATATTAAAACAATAAAAGGAAAAAAACAATAAAAGGGAAAAAAGCACCTTCATTTCTGTGATTTCGTGTTAGGATTCTTAGAGTTATTACATAACTGAATTTCTCAAACCGCCTGACTTGTTTATACTGATGCATACCTTGGGCGTAATTTTGGAAGATGGATCAGAAATAATTTTTAGGGGCCCCTGGGTGGTACAGTCAGTTGATTGGTGGACTCTTGGTTTTGGCTCAGATAGTGATCTTGGGGTCCTGAGATCTAGCCCCAGGTCGGGCTCCCTGCTCAGCCTGGAGTCTGCTTCTCTCCCTCTGCCCCTCCCCACTGCTCACACAAGGTGTCTCTAAAATAAATAAATAAAACTTTTTTTTTTAAAGAAAGACTTTTTAATAATGTTATATGTAGTTCTGATGGCAGACTCTCTGTGCTTCGCTCCTTTTTCCTTCTACATTTCCTCACTGTGAGGTGGTTAGTGCCATAAAAATGGAGAGGAGAGCACTCATATTTAAATATCCCTGATCACTGGCTAAGCAGTTAAGTATGAAAAGGAAGGAATACTTCCTTTTAAACTTTGTAAAAAGGAAGTATTCCTTCCTTCTCCCCAACATTAGATACTAGTGTTATGAGTGAGATAAATCTGAAAATGAGCCAACTTCCTTGTGACCTGACCTGGGGTCAAAGGGATACCTTATGTAATCATGGCACAATTACCACCTGCTCCACCCCACACATTCCTCTGCCTTCAGAGGAAACAGCATACAGCAGAGGCTGGGAGCTGAGGCCACATCAAGCTGCCCTGGGACTAAAGGAAGTGACCCAACTCCTCATAAACGAATGGCTAAGGATGACATAAAGTGACACATGACGGACACCCAGTGTTTAGTACACACTAAAAGTGGCAGCACCGGTCTCTTGACTGAGTGTCAGGCAGGTGATTTCAGTCAGTGTCAATACGGGACAGGACGACATAAATACAGACACTGGACTTTATGAAAATTCCTTAATGTTTCAGGACTATTGAGAGGGTCAGAACTCAAAGAAGGCTGAGAGACCACTCCAGGCGTTAGCTAAATCACCAATGTTTTCATTGCGTTGGTGGCAATGCACCATGCAGATTCCATGGTGCATTACACAGCACAATATAAACCTTCTAAACAATGTTCTTATTTTCCTCTCAGGTAGATGCCATGAAAGATGCTTGAGTGGAAGGAACAGCCCTTTTCACAGCTTGTTTGCTCTGCTAAAGCTCTTAAAGAAGCAGAGCTCTATTTACTCATCAGGATTGTATGGGATTGAGCCCAGCCTAACTGCTGTCTAGATCTATCATAAGCCTAACTTGATATGCACGCACTGCTGCCTCCAGCCAGCCTTGAACTCAAAGACCATTATTTCTTTTTCTCCTTTCATATAAAAGGCTCACTTAAGATACAAGCTGTCTGAATATCCTGAACTCAATATTTAGACTTACAAATACACAGCAGATCTGAAAAAGGGTTTCAAGAAACTCAAAGGTAGTTCAACAGATGTATGCCCATGATGCTCAGATGCACTGTTAAAAGCCCGTCTCCACATCCACTGACTCGTCAATTGAAAAAGCAGATAATCCCACTAGCAGTTCTAAGTGACACCCTTCCTATCACAGCTATTCCCTCAAGTTCTACCACTTTCTAATTTTTTTTTAATTTTTTTTTTATTTATTTATGATAGTCACAGAGAGAGAGAGAGAGAGGCAGAGACACAGGCAGAGGGAGAAGCAGGCTCCATGCACCGGGAGCCTGACGTGGGATTCGATCCCGGGTCTCCAGGATCGCACCCTGGGCCAAAGGCAGGCGCCAAACCGCTGCGCCACCCAGGGATCCCTCTACCACTTTCTAGAGTGTGGTCCAGGCTGTTTTCAATTCATATTCAAGGCATAATTAGTACACATAAATATTGCTGGGATTTAGTTCTAAATTATGTGTAATATGTCAGCCAGCTGGATTGGATTCCCTAATTTTCTTCTTAGAAGTCTGCTTAGTTAGACATTTTATACTTAACTCATTTTACTAAAAACTAAAAATGAAGATTTCTCTAAGCATACAATTAATTATGCTAGTTTTTAGACTTTTCATCTACAGACAAATACCAAAGTTTTTTCTTATCTTAAGCACTACCAAAGTTCAAATGCAATTAATATGTTATTTTTCCTTTAGAAGTGCACTGCTAATCTCAAAAAAGGCTAAATTTTACCATATTTTTCAGTTCATTCCAAGCATATTGAATTCATCAGCTATCAAATATAAAATATTCCTTGGTTCTCTAGGATAAACAAAATTCTCAAATTTGATGTGGCCTATAAGAAACATGATCTTCTTATAAACTGAAATTACACGTATTTTATTTCTCTAACAAATATAAAGGTATACATTTAAATTCAAAACTTAAAAAGTGCCTATTTGTGGAAGAAGAGGGAGGACCTAAACACCCAAAGGAAACCAGATTGCTAAATTTTCCTTAAAGCCTCCCTCCCTTCCCTTAATATTCTGTAATTCTCTAAAAGCTACTGACATCAGAGATTCTCTTTGCAATTAGTGGAATTATATAAGAAAGAAAAATTTAGAAAGCCAGGAGTTAACTCTGAACCTTCAATAAGTCAAAAGAAAAACAGAAACATGCCGAATTTCTTGCAGTTTACAAAAAAGGTTGTCACATTCCATTATGCCAATAATCTGTAAATTTTGCAGAGACAAAGGACCACACCCCAACCATTTCTTCATATCACCGAGCCAACTACCACCCCAAATTGTTTTCAAAACTGTTTTACTGATATATATATATATATATATATATATATATATATATATAATTAAAGTGTCCATACATACATATATAATTAAAGTGTCCATACAGTTCAATGGCTTAGTATATTCAGTGGTGTGCAACCATCACCACAATCAATTTTACAAAGTTTTTATTACCCAAAAAAGAAACCCTATACTGTTTAGCACCTAATTTCTTTATTTCTCCCAATGTTCCCAGCCCCAGGTAGCCACTGATCTACCTCCTGTCTCTAAGGAATTGCCTACTCTGGATATTTCATATAAATGGAATCATACAATGTATGTATGGTCTTTTGTGGCTTTGTTCACTGAGGGTAAGGTTTTCATGATGTAGGATGTGTCAGTACTTTATTCTTTCTTTCTTAGAGAGAAAGTGCACACACAGGAGGAGGGGGCAGGAGCAGAGGGAGGAGAGAGAGAATCTCAAGCAGGCTCCATGCTCCAGTGCAAAGTCCAATGCAGGGCTCCGTCTCATGACCCTGAATCATGACTGGAGCTGAAATCAAGACTCTGATGTTCAACCAGCTGAGCCACCCAGGTGCCCCAGTACTTTATTCTTTTATTGCCAAATAATATTCTATTGTATGGCTATACCCTCTACCTGCTTTTGATCATATAGCTACATTTTTCAAATGCCTGTTTATGCTTTTTTCACGATTAGAAGCCAGTTGGATGTAATAACTTGGTTAAAAACACAACAAAACAAGAAAAAAAGCCCTTTGAATTAGTTTTGACTCTGTGAATGATGCTCAGAAATAGTTATTTTAAATAAATAAAGGTAAAAAGACATGTACTCTTTGTAGAGATTATGAACAAACAACAGTTGGAGTAAACAAAACAAAACAAAAAATCCAAAAAGCAAAAGGGACAATTTTGGAAAGTTCGACTTTAACAGTAGAAAACTGAGAAGCCAAGTCCCTAAACATCCTACCTGAATTTATGCTTTCATTAAGCTGAGTTCTATGAAATCAGTCACGCAATATTCTTAGTAAAATAAAGACAAAAGTCTTCATTTGTGCTTGTGTCACTATATATGTCTAATTGCAGAAAAATATATACATTTTTGAAGGTGCAGATTTCTCAACTTTTCTTTATATAAGAATATCACATTATAGAGACTTGATGGAGAATGCTGGTTTCTGGAAAGAATTTGAAAGGCCAGACTGAGAAGAATTCCCTTCTTTTTCACCATCTTTCTATATAGCTAACAGAGCATGACTGAAATCATGAAAAAAATACCTATATAAGAAGCAGAAAGTTGTCTGACCAGCCTGTCTATGCCACAGAGTCTCCTGAGTCCCACCAGCAATCTCAGAGAAAGGCGCTCAGACCAAAAAGAATGTGGCTAGAAGTACCGTTACCTTCTGGCAGGACTGCTGTCATACTGGGGAGACACAGGGCTCTCCTGGCCTACTGAATGTAGGAGTAACCTGGGAGAGGTCCCCAGTGATCTGCCTCTGAATATCCATGCCCTTGGGGAATCCTCTCCCAGTATGGGCTGGACCTAGTGACCTATCTAACACAGAACATGGGAAAAGTGACATTCTGTCACTTTTTAAAAGATTTTCTTTCTTTATTTAAGAGAGGAAGAAAGGGAATGCGTGTGTGAGTGGGGGGAGGGGCGGGAGAGGAAGAGAGGAAGAGAGAGAGAGAGAGAGAATACTCAAGCAGACTCTGTGCTGAATGGGAAGCCAGAACCAGTGCTCGATCTCACCACCCTGAGATCATGACTTGAGCCAAAACCAAGAGTTGGATGCTTAACCCACTGAGCCACCCAGGTACCCCAGAATGTCACTTTTAAAATTACACTTTAAAAAAAAGTGTTTTGGGGGGTGGTTCAGTCAGTGGAGCATGCATGTGGCTCTTCGTCTCGGAGCTGAGTTCAGGTCCCACACTGGGCATAGACTTTAAAAAAAAAAAAGGTGTGGCTTCTCACTGGGGTGCTCTCTCTTGCATTGCTACCGTTGGGGAGAGCCAGCTGACATGGTGTAAGGCATGAGGTAAAGTACTGGGAGGTAAGCCACACAGGGAGGGACTGAGGCCGATTATGTACAGTCTGAGTGAGCTTGGAAGCACATTCTCCAGGCCCAGTCCAAGCCTTGACATGACTGCAGGCCTGCCCAATAGGTTGACTGGAATCTCATGAGACTTAAACCAGAGACAAGAAGCTAAGCCACACCCAGATTCCTGACCCACAGAAACCATGAAATTATAAATGTGTGTCATTTTAAGCTGCTAAATTTTATGAATATTTGTTAATGCAGTAACAGATAACACCAAACTATGTAAAATTCTTCAATTTTCTGCTTTTTGATTATATTCTACTGTCCCTTCCCACATATTTGTGTTTTCAATGGCAACAAACACCATTCCCAATGCTCCTGGAAATGGCACAGTCTGTTGGAAGGACTAGAGGATGGTACAGGTTACATTTCTACCATTCTAGCTACCAAGTTAGGATCATCCTCAGAAGAGGGTGACATGTTTCCCCAAACCCTCACCTGAGCTGTTCATGGAAGTTTTCCACTATTTCATTTGTGGTCAGAATACTTAGGAGACTATACTTGAAGCTCATGCCCATCATCCTCCAAACTGCTCCCTCCATCCCACACACTGAATTTGTGTTCCTTCCTGCCCTAAGCCACTGCTCTCAGCATGGACTTCAAGTACCATGCACCCTTGGGATAATTCTATTATTTGACTTAACACTTGCCTTCCCATTGAACTCCAGGAGGAGTCCATGAGGGTTAGAGCATCAGCTGTCTTGTTATTGCTGTATTCCTATTGCCTGGAAAATATTTACACAGTAGAATGTTAATGAAAGTTGGAGAATTTCCATCGCCATTATTATTAATCCTTTTTTAAAAAATTTTTATGTATTTATGATAGTCACAGAGAGAGAGAGAGGCAGAGACACAGGCAGAGGGAGCAGCAGGCTCCATGCACCGGGAGCCCGACGTGGGATTCGATCCCGGGTCTCCAGGATCGCGCCCGGGCCAAAGGCAGGCGCCAAACCGCTGCGCCACCCAGGGATCCCCCATTATTATTAATCCTATCGAGAGAAACTCACTGTTTAGCATGACAAGCAGAACTCTGCTACACAGGAAACACATCTGGCTCACTAGAAGCCATGGGTTCACATCCTATTTTTCCCCCTTATCTCCTGCAGAGATGGACAAGGCACTTTATAGAGTAAACCTGAATCTCCATATTTATAAAAATTAAGGGTAGTCTACCTTCTGGGTGGTGAACACATTGAGATGTGGGAGAGAAGTCCACCTGGAAAGGGAGTGGATAGCTCCCCGCCCTTTCCCCAGACCTTGTCCTATGCATTTCTTTCATCTGGCTGTTCCTGAGTTATATCCTTTCATAATAAACTGGTGATCTAGTAAGTAAAAATCAATAAATTAACCAGTAAAATTTAGAAAAATGAAAGTAAATTTTAAAATAAATTTTAAAAGGAGGTTAAAGTAGGCCATTTTCAAGATCCTTTCTAGCTTTCCCAAAGCTACATCTTTAGCCAAGATCACAGTCCTGAGATCTAGACCAACTGCCTGTTCAACATGCCCACTTAGATGTCTAAAGGATGTCCAAACACCTGACTCCAAATCACCACACTGCCTTCTGCCCTCCTCTTCCCACACTTGCTCCCTGTCTTTCTATATTCCCACCCTCTGTAAGCAGCATTATCATGCATCTGTCCCCTAAACCACACAACTGGGTTAATTGTGGACTCTTTTCTACACCTAATATATGACCTGGACCAGTTAATTCCACCCCCTTAGTAACTCTGAGCCCACTTACTTCTCTCCAGCCCCACAGCTACTCCCTCATAAGGACCACTAGCAGCATCCCCTGCATAGATTATTGCAAAGGCCCCTTAACCAGTTGTACTACCCCTAATCTTCTAGTATTCTAACCCATTCTCCACATTGTAGACTGAGCGATCTTTCTAAAAAACTGCAACTCACATCACATCAATCCTGTTCAGACCTGCTGGGAAGGCCCAGCCTGGTTATTACAAAACAATAATTCTTTATAACCTGGACCTGTTAATCTTTCGAGCTTCAGTCTCTCTACTGTTGTACTCTCTACTTTTTCCCCTAGATTCATTCTTCCCTTCTATTCTGCTCCAGACAAACTGAATATTGAGAGTTGCTGAAACATGGGGTATTCCCTTCTCAGAATCCTCTGGGCTTTTGTCTGTAGTGTGCCTGCTACTTCTGAGGTCTTTCCTTTGCCCTCTATCCCCATTTCCTTTCCTTAGCTAGCACTTATTTGTCCTCAGATCAGCTTAGATGTCCAATCTCATCAATTCCTCCTAGAAGCCTTCCATAACCCACCAAGGACAATATTTCCACAGCTCCTAGTACCAGTAATGACTCTATATGGCTAGACTGAACTTGTTAGTTACTTGGTTCCCATACTCAAACACACAAAACTTAATGGCAGGTTCACCAACAATGTTATAGTGCCTTGCATACACAACAATGCTCAATAAATGTCTGTTGACTAAGTAACTCTGTATGGTTATATAGAATAATGTAAAAAAAATTATAAGGGGAAGAATTCTTCTCTTATATAAAGTTATCATTTAGTCTATCTTAAAATATTTTTGTGGTGGAAGACTAATGGCCCCCACAGATATTCATGTTCTAATCCCCATAAATATGTCACATTATGTCACAAAGGGGAATTAGGCTGCAGATGGGATTAAGGTTGTTGGTTGATTAGTTGACCTTAAAAAAAAGCAGATTATCCTAAATTATCTGGGTGGGCCTTTACACGTGGAGGGAGTTGCATGTTGGCTATGAAACTGTGGAAGGGCAGCCACAAGCTGAGAAATGCAGTACCTAAGAGCCGGAAAGGCAAGGAAGCTCAATTGCCCCTACAGCGTCGGGAAAAGAATCCAGCCCTGCTGACACCTTGAGACCCCTGTCAGATTCCTGACCCACAGGACTGGATGGTAATGAATATGTGTTGGTTTTGAGCCACCAAGGTTGTGGTAATTTGTTATGGCAGCAATAGAAACCTAAATGTACTTTTAATATTGGGGCTTTTTTTAAATAAAGAGAATTTTGGCTAGGAACCTTAAAGTCCCTTCTGATTGTACAATTATTTGGATCTAAGTAAATCAAAAGTCTTTTATTCTATTGTTACCTAGGAAACAGTTACCTTTCAGAGGAGATAGGATCTGTCTTCTTTGATCAATCCCTGAGGGAAGAGTAAAAAGAGAGGATACTGTTTCTGCAGGTCACTTTCTAAAGAAATTTTAATTTAAAAGAGCTGAAGCAAAGATAAGGTAAACCAGGACCTCAGAATCCTGAAGAATCTTGAAAGTTTAGTGTATAGTCTGCAAGCGAGTTAAATTGTTCATTTACCTACCTAATGAACAGAATGGGTTATAACCCCAAAATATCAATACCAGAGTCTATCATTCTTAGACAAGTTTTACCAGGCCTTTACACTTTTTTTTTTTTAAGATTTTATTTATTTATTCATGAGAGATACAGAGAGAGAGAGAGAGAGAGGCAGAGATACAGGCAGAGGGAGAAGCAGGCTCCATGCAGGGAGCCTGACCTGGGACTCAATCCCAGGTCTCCAGGGTCAGGCCCTGGGCTGAAGGCAGGGGCTAAACTGCTGAGCCACCTGGGCTGCCACCTATACACTTTTTAATTCGAATGCTCTTAGGTAAGTATCCATAGTCTTGTTCACCAAAGTCCACATCAATCCCATCAATCCTGGCCAAAACTATAACATATACATTACTCAACGGACTCCACTAGGCATTTGGCATCCCCATATGCCCAGAGGCATATAGGGGCCAACTATAAAGGTCTGCCAATGGCTGAAGTCAGATATGTGAAATTTAAATTTGGAAAACAAAACAAAACAAAAATAAATTTCGCATTTGCACTACCAGTTACTTTTACAGCATTACCAGTTATTACTTTAGATAGCAGTTAACTTGCCAGCAGGCATGTGATACCTAAAATTAAGCCAGGGTGGCCCTGGAATTACAATTTTTGGAATACACCTTAGGGGAGCAAGGCAGGGACAGGTAAACCTGAAAAGAGAGTATTAAAAAGATCTCAGGAGATAAGAAAGATACCGACAAAAGAGGTAAGATGGTGTTAGAGTAAAAATTAAACCAATTTCTTAATTTTGTTGAATGTTGCTCTGGGTTGAGGCACTCAGAAATCATCCTGTGACACACAACAAGACAAGTACTATCTAGAAGCACTTAACTTTGGCTGGCTACTTGATAAAGTGCTCTGCATACAGGATCACTCATTCTAAGGACAGTCTTGTAGAAATGGTAGGATCAGCCCACCTACAGATAAGGCAACAGGCTCAGGGAAAGGAGTTACTTTTCAAAGGTCACAGAGGTAGGAACAGGCAGGGCCAAAGTCTTTACTCTTTTCACTCTGTAAACCTGACTCCAGCCACAGATGCATTCCCAAGATTTGTTTTCGTCCAGCTTTCATGCCCTTCTGTCACCCACCCTCTCCCCACCTCCAGCTTGAGGCCGTCAGGGGAACAAGCCAGGGCATTGACCAGTGAGCGCTGCAAGTCAATCTGGAAGTTCTTCCTTTCTCAATTTCTATTTGCTGCCTATCTCTGGCTTCCTGCCATTTGCTGAAATGTTTGGTTAAATGCTTAGATACTAAGGTGACTGAGTAAATAAAGTATGTTTGATGGCAAGCATCAGAGCTTAATCTGAACTTGTCTTTTATAACCACACAAAATTTATGGGTTAATGGTTGCCAGAGGGTGAGGGGGGGATAGAGAAATGGGGAGTGACTTCTAATGGGTACAGGATTTCTTTTGAGGAGGATAAAATATTCTAGAATTACATACTAGTGATGGTTGTATAACTATGTGAATATATTAAAACCAGGAAGCTGTATACTTTATGAAGATGAATTTTACGGCATGTGAGTTACATCTGAAAAAGAAGACTGTAGAGGAACTCTTGGGTGGCTCAGTGGTTGAGCATCTGCCTTCGGCTCAGGACATGATCCCAGAGTTCTGGGATGGAGTCCCACATCGGGTTCTCCGCAGGGAGCCTGCTTCTCCCTCTGCCTATGTCTCTGCCTCTCTCTATGTGCCTCTCATGAATAAATAAATAAAATTAAAAAAAAAGAGACTGTAGCAAAAAATCAAAGGATCAGATATTAACAAGTGTTGGAGAGGATATGGAAAAATTATAACCCTCATATGTTGCTGGTGAGAATGTAAATGGTGTAGCCACAGTGGAAGATAGTTCAGGAAGATAGTTCAGCAGGTCCTAGAACAGTTAAACAAAGTGTTTATTTATGATGCAGGAATTCTACTCCTAGGCATAATCAAAAAAAAAAAAAAAAAAAAAAGAAAGAAAGAAAGAAAAGAAAACATATGTCCACATAAAAAACTTGTATGGTGTATGGTAATGTTCTTTGGAGCATTATTCAGCATAGCCAAAAAGTAGACAGTCTAAATGCCCATCAGCAAATAGATAAATGAAAATGTGGTATATCCATTGCAATGGAATATTAATTGACAATAAAAAGGAATAAAGTGAGGCAGTCGGTTACTGCCTTGGGCTCAAGTCATGATCTCAGGGTCCTGGGATTAAGCCCCATATGTCGAGCTCGGCTCAGTGGGGAGCCTGCTTCTCCCTCTTCCTCTGCCCCTCCCCCTGCTGTGCGTGCACACTCTCTCAAACAAACAAATAAATGTTTAAAAAAAAGGAAAAAAGTACTGATATGTGGGGGTACAATATGGATGGATCTTGAAAACATTATGCTAAGTGAAAGAAGCCAGTCGTAAAAGACCCGTTGTTCGATCCCATTTACATTTATGTCCTGAGGAGATAAATCTATAATGAAAGAAAGTAGATTAGTGGTTGCCTAGGGCTGGGATGGCTCAGTGGAAAATGGGGAGTGCCCACTAATGGATTTTGGGTTTCTTTGTGTGATGATGAAAATGTTCTAAAATCAAAGGTGGTAATGGTTGTACAGCTTTGGTTAATATACGAAAAATCAATGAATTGTACATATTAAGTAACTGAAGTGTATGGTATGTGAATACCTCAATAAAGCTGTTTTAAAAATGGGGGAGGAGGGCAGAGGGAGAGGGAAATCTCAAACACGCTTCACACCCAGCAGGGAGCCCAACGGGGTTGGGGGCTTGATTTTAAGACCCTGACATCACAATCTAAGCTGAAATCAAGAATTGGACAGTTAGCCCACTAAGCCACCTAGGTGCCCCAAGCTGTTAAAAATTTATAGACTAATTTTCATTTGTCTTTAAGGTATTTACTTAGAGCCACGCCAGATTCAACTATAGTGAAAATTTGCTGTAATGGAGCTTGAAACCCTGCTTAGTTGACTATATTAAAGGGATTCAACTATTTTAAGGAAAGAAAATCTCATAATATAATGGCAACTGGACTTCTGTGAGGCTGAGTTCACGGTTTTAGCAGATTAACAGAGTGCTGCCTTCGGAAAAACCTGTAAATGACATCTCCTAATATTATTGCTCAACTATTTTTCCAGTACTAGCTTTCAGATACATGAAAAATTATTATAAATTAAACTAGGTATAGAAGCATAAGAGTAAATATATTCATCTTAACATGTTTTTTTTTTTTTTTTTTTTTTAATTGTTGAAAGAACACCTATCTATAACAAACTTATTTCTGGTCTGGAATTGAATATCATGTTTTATATATCATTTCACATTTGAAAAGCTATTATTAGAAAAGTACTCATTTGCAAAATTTTGAAATTTTATTTACTTAGGATCTTAGAATTTCACAATAATGGAAGACCTATCATACCCATGGCTAGACACCTATGTATGGACACTCTGCATTGTTTGCTCTGACACAGGAAATGGATTTGGGAGTGACAAGATGGAGACATCTTTAGGCAGCTTTACTCCAGCTGAAGATGATGGCGCTGAATGGTGGCAGTGGAGATGAAGAGAAACAGACTAACCAGAGAGATCTGAGGGAGATATGATCACTTGTACCTGGTGATAGGGTAAGTATTAAGAGGACAGGCTTCTGCAATTTCTCAGGATAGAGTGAGAAGAGCCCCTAGGCCATCCTAAAGCTTCCCATGCCAGGTGCCTTCCAGGTCTAGAGAGAAGTAATTCTGCTCTCCTGGAAATCTTTCCACTCAGCTTAAAATTCTTCTGCCCACCCAAACTTATCTTCTTTTAACAACAAAACTTAATGTACAAATAAAAATGTACCCCTTACATATAAAAAAACCCCTATATGGATACAGAAGTGAATCACCAAATTTTAATCAAGGTTGGACCAAACCATCTCTGATCAGGAATCTAAGGAATTGGGATGCCTGGGTGGCTCAGCAGTTGAGCGTCTGCCTTTGGCTCAGGGCGTGATCCCAGAGTTCCAGGATTGAGTCCCACATTGGGCTCCCTGCAAGAAGCCTGCTACTCCCTCTGCTTATGTCTCTGCCTTCTCTCCATGTCTCTCATGACTAAATAAATAAAAATCCTAAAAAAAAAAAAAAAAAGGAATCTAAGGAATTCATAGCTTGGAAAGGAATTTTATAGATATATACAGATGAACATCATCATTATACATTTGAGAAAACAAAAGTACAAAATGGTTAAGTCTCACCAAATGACCTAGAACCAGAGGTAATTGAATGTAGGTTTTGCAACTCCTAATTTTCTTACAGTTTTAAACTAATTTTATTTAAGATATATAAAATAATTTTACAGCTAATCTGTATAAAGACTATTCCTAAGTTTTATAAATCATATATTTCAAAATGCATATCTGCTCAATGGCTAATAAATAACATAACTTTAAATAATATAATCACACCTACGGCAAATGGAATAAGGTCATGGAAAGAAGGAATATAAGGAGCCATAATCTTGAAGCTACGATTGACCCATATACATATGCAACTAGGTCCCAGTTCTTAAAAACACATTAGAGAGGCATAGTCAAATTGCTCTTGAATTATAGTTATTGGATAAATCAATTTATATACAAATAGCACTACATACATCATCTGCTTATTTTAGGTCTTTTAAGAAAAGGCTTTCTATATGTCTTTTCAAAAATTATTTTAATTTTCTTTAAGCATACTAAAGAAAAGCAAAAATGAAGGGATCAGTGAAAAGTGGAAAGCCTAACTAAGGAGCTACATTAAAAAGTTATCAAATCACTTTACTGAATAAATAAGGATCAAGGTGTAGAAACTGGAAAGTTTCATCTTTTACTCCAAATTAAAAAAAACAAGAAACAGGATATGGATAAATGGACTATATTTCTAAGCAGCAGAAGATGAGGAGACACTGTCCTTGGTTCTCTGGAACCTTCTGCAAAGACGTGGCTGAGGTGAGGCCATGCTACACTAGAGTCCCGGCCTCAGCCTCAGATGTGCCAGAACTCTCTAGTTCCACGTGTTTCTGATGGCAAATAACCACAGGCTGCCTTTGCCCCAGGGTCCCCCGTGATTAAGGAAAAAAAAGTCCATAGCTCCAAACTTTGCCAAACTATATACCACAGGACAAATACTCTGCCAAAAAAAAACCCCAAGACCAAAAAACAAACATAAAACAAAAGAAAGATAAAAAAAGAGAAAAGAATTACTCTGAATTACTTTGTAACCAAAGTGATACAAAGAAAGCTAGATGTCCTGTTCAACACTGATATATCATTGATATAAGATTAATATATGTTAATGCATATTATTCACTTAACTAAGTGACTTGGAAAGATTCTATAAAGATTTTAAAACTGTACCAGCACCTTGCACTCTCTCAAAAATAAACAAACAAACAAACAAACAAATAAAATGTTGGGAGATCGAGCCCTATGTTGGACTCCATACTCAGCATAGAGTATGTTTGAGATTCTCCCTCTCCCTCTGCCCTTTCCACTGCTCTCTTTCACTCTCTCAAACAAAATAAATTTTAAAAAACCCTGAACTGTACCAGCACAAAAACTCACAGATGAGAGATAAGAGCCACAGTGATGACAGAAGGAAATTTCTAGGGCTGATTCTGGTAGAAAATGATCTAATTTATAAAGGAAGAAGACTACATATATTTTAAATACTTAGTGTGGGGGTGCCTGGGTGGCTAAGTCAGTTAAGCATCTGTCTTTGGCACAAGTCATAACTTCAGAGACATGGGATCGAGCTCCATGTTGGGCTCCTGCTCAGTGGGGAGTCACCTTCTCCCTCTTCCTCTGTGCCTCCCCCTGCTCATGTATGCTCGCACATGCTCTTAAATAAATAAACAAAATCTTTTAAAAAATAATGAATAAAATATGTACAAATAACTTCAATTTCAGTACATTTATTATAGCAAATTACTGGGAATTGCCGTAAAGAAGTAGTGAAATAAATTACGCACACCCATGGGATGGAACACTGTGGAATATGTCACGTGTATGAAACGCCACACAGTTGGATCTACTCATGCTGCTGCAGAAGTAGCTCCAGAGTATATTAAGAGAAGTAAAGCAAGATGCAGGACTCTTGGGATGATACAAGTATATGGAATATGGAATGAGAAGAGTTTATTTTTAGGTGAAGAATAGCATAAAAAATAATTTTAAAAAAATACCTTGTGGTATCTTAGTCATGCCTTTTTTGGTTCTTGTGCTTCTTTTTCCAGGTACTTTTCTGTCCCTTCCCACAAGGGCCTGCCCATCCCTGGGGCTTTCACAGGAAGTATCCTCCGAGCTCTCCCACACAGCCACCTCACAGCTTGGTGGGCAGTTTTCATTATTGTTGATACTGTCCTGGGCAAGCACATCAGGTTTGCCCATGGCGCTGGTACCGCTGCTCAGACACTTGTGCCCGTCCCTCTCCAGCTGATTTTCATTTTCATCTGATGCAGAAGGCAAGCATGTCACTATGCGTCCCACACCGTCACCGGGATGGCACCCATCTTGTGACTCTATCTGCAGATTATCTGTAGGAGTTCCGCTGTCATCCATCAGAGCATCTTTTGTTGAACCATTTAAGTTTCAATCAAGTCTTTCCATATCTACAAAGACAAAAAGAAAAAAAGCTGCTTCAACTCTGGATTCTCAGATCTTTGAATTTCCTCTTGAGCTGTTTTACTCTAAGTAGGGAAAGGACAGAAAAGACCAAGGTTCATTTCTACTTCTTCCCCACTCACAACCCCACCCAACCTTACCTGGTTCTTGCTTTACTACAGCGGTTCTCACCCCTGGCTGCATGTTTATTACCTGAAGAGTTTGTCCAGCATGGAGCCCTGCTACTGATATGTTTTTTTAAGTTCTCTAAGGTATTTTACTGTGCATGATGTTGGGACCATTGCCTTAATGAAATAAATTAATGGTTCAATGAGGTTATCTGCTAAAATCAATCCCTCATGTTATTGCTAGACACTTCCCAGACAAATGTACATTGAATAAGTCCTTTGTCTGCCTGAACAGCAGCAATATTTGGAAACAAACACATTTAAAGATATTGAAAAAGTGGGATCCCTGGGTGGCGCAGCGGTTTGGCGCCTGCCTTTGGCCCAGGGCACGATCCTGGAGACCCGGGATCGAATCCCACATCAGGCTCCCGGTGCATGGAGCCTGCTTCTCCCTCTGCCTGTGTCTCTGCCTCGCTCTCTCTCTCTCTGTGACTATCATAAATAAAAAAAAAAAAAAAAAAAAAAAAAAAAAAAAAAAAAATAAAGATATTGAAAAAGTAAATAAAAAAAGGTATGTAGAAAAAAATTCAGGTAGTATATATTTATACTCTATTATACTCTATATATTATACTCTATTCTCTATATGTCATTTGCTTACTAAAAATAAGCCCTGGAAAGTACCTTAGAATTGTCGGCAAATTCCTTTTATATAATTAAAAAAAAAAAAAAAAGAAAAGAAAAAAGAGGGCTATGATTAACTCTAGGCTAGTTTAGACTTGGAAAATCTAAATCTGCTCCAAGGATCCTTCTAACATTGTAAAGACATAGAAAATAGATTCCAAATCTTTTATCAGACATGTTTATCCCCTCTTATCATCTAAAAATATATTACATTTTAAGGAAAATAATGTCAGCAAGATTTTGGAATTCTTTGCTTGTCAATCATTATTCTGCGTTTGAATCAAACATTCCAGTAATCTGAGAAAAATGTTAGTGACTTTCAAAATTCTTCAAATTAATATAAATTCTTATTTGGTGTTTAGAAACACATCTATAAAGTACAATTCTTTTAAAACATGAAAACAAAGCACAAAATAAAACATTAGCCCCGCACTGACTGCATCATATGTTTTCAACATATTTTGCAACTGGAATATTTCATTTGATTCAGACATAAAAGTACTGGTTGGCAAACATAAAAATATCTAAATTTGTTTGGTATCATTTTCCTTATATCATTGCCCTAAAATAAATCCTAGAGTATACTTTTTAATTTAAAAATAGTTACTATTTTAATCAAGTGTCTTTGAGATCACTATCATGCTCTGAACCCAAGCCCGCATAACTTTTAAAATGTATGCAGCTAAAACAGACAAAGATCAATAGAACACCATAGAGAGCCCAGAAATAAACCCAAAGTGATATGGTCAATTGATCTATGACAAAGGAGGCAAGTATCTACAATGGAGAAAAGGCAATCTCTTGTGGGGAAAACTGAACAGTCATATGTTAAAGAATGAAAACCGCACCACTCTCTCACACCAAATATACACAAAAATAAACTCTGAATGGATTAAAAAGACCTATATATGAAACTTGAAAGCATAAAAGTACTAGAAGAAAACACAGCCAGTATACTCTTAGATATCAGCCTTAGCATCATCTTCCTAGATATATCATCACAAACAAGGAAAACAAAAGCAAAATAAACTATTGGGACTACATCAAAATAAAAAGCCTTTGCAAATGAAGGAAACCAACAAAGTGACATGGCAACCTACTGAACAGGAGAGGATATCTGCAAATGTTGTATCTTATAAGGGGTTAGTATACAAAATATAGAAAGAACTTACACCATACCAAAAAGCCAAATAATCTGATTTAAAATGGGCAGAGTACCTGAATAGACATTCTTCCAAAAACAACAGCAATGAAAATGCAAACAAATGAAAAACAAAACACACAGATGGCCAACAAAACATGAAAGGATGCTCAACATCACTCATCATCAGAGAAATGCAAATCCAAACCACAATGAGATATCACCTCACACCAGTCTGAAAGGTTAGGATCAGAAAGATAAGAAATAATAAGAGTTGACAAGAATGTGGAGAAATGGGAACACTTGTGCACTATTAGTGGGAATGCAAACTGGTGTAGCTACTCTGGAAAACAGTATGGAGGTTCCTCAAAAAATTAGAGATAGAAATATCAGATGATCCAGTAATTCCACTGCTGGGTATTTACCCAAAGAAAACCAAAACACTAATTTGAAAAAATATATACACCCCTATGTTTATCATAGCATTGTTTTTTGTTTTTTTAAAGGTTTTATTTATTCATGAGAGACAGAGGCAGAGACACAACCTGCAGGGAGCCTGATGCAGGACTCGATCCGAGGACCCCAGGGATCATGACCTGAGCCGAAGGCAGATGCTCAACCACTGAGCCACCCAGGCACTCTATCACAGCACTGTTAACAACTGTGGAAGCAATCTAAGCAACATTGATCAACAGATGGATAAAGACTGTGTGGTATATATACACAACATAATAATACTCAGCCACAAAAAAAGAATGAAATCTTGCCATTTATGACAACATAGATGGACCTAGAGGGCATACTGCTAAGTAAAAGGAGTCAGATAGAAAAAAACCAATATGATATGATTTGACTTATATGTGGAGGCTAGAAACCAAACCAACCAACCAACCAACAACAAAAAGCAGAAACAGAATGATAAATATAGAGGACAAATTGTTGGTGGCCAGAATTAAGGGCTTGGGGTAGGGGCGAAAATGGTGCAGGTGATTAAGAAGTGCAAACTTCCGGTTATAAGTAAGTGACAGGGATGAAGGGTGCAGCATAGGGAATATAGTGGATAATATTGTAATAATCTTGTTGTGACAGATGATAACAATACCATGGTAGCACAGTAATAACATTCTTAGTGTAAATCATTATGTTGTAACATCTGAAACTAATGTAACATTTTATGTCAACTATACTTCAATAAATCAACAAACAAGTAAATAAAGTGCATGTAGCTAATACAGTGAAAATGACCCAAATGATCACTCACAGATGAGTAGATAAACAAAATGGGGTCCGTTCACGCAAGGAAATATTATCTAGCCATAAGAAGGAAGTTCTGATACATGTAAAAATATGGAAAAACCTTGACAACATTATACAAGTGAAATTAGTCTGACACAAAGGGATGAAAACAGTATGATTCCACTTGCATGAAATTTCTATGGCAGACAAATTCATGGAGACAGAAAACAGACAACAGAGATGGAGGGCAGGGGAGAAAAGGGAGTTCCTGCATAATGGTTGCAATTTTTGCCTGGGGTGATGGAAAAGGTTTGGAAACGCAGCAGTGATGGTTACAAAACAGCGATGGTATTACTAGTGCCACTGCATCATATACTGAAAATCCGTTAAAATGGCATATGATATGTATACTTAATCGCAACAGTGAAAAGAAATTCATGTCTGTGCAGGAAAAATGTCAGTCCTTAAAACTAGGAGCAGCCTTGGCTATCTTCTAAATAATTCCTTTACATTCTTTTTTTAAAAGATTTTATTCATTTATTTGAGAGACAGAGACAGAGTGCATGAGTGGTGGGGGATGGGGAGAGGGAGATGAAGAAGCAGACTCCTCACTTAACAGGAAGATGGACCTGGGACTCAATCCAGGCCTGATCATGGCCTGAGCTGAAGGCAGACGCTTAACTGATTCAGCCGCCCACGTGCCCCTAATCACGCTGTATTTTTTTTTTTTAAGATTTTATTTATTTATTCATGAGAGACAGAGGCAGAGAGAGAGGCAGAGACACAGGCAGAGGGAGAACAGGCTCCATGCAGGGAGCCCGACGTGGGACTCGATCCGGGGTCCCCAGGATCACGCGCTGGCCCAAAAGTGGCGCTAAACCGCTGGGCCACCCGGGCTGCCCTAATCCCATTTATACTAACAGAGAAACCAGGTTTCATATTTCACCACATCATTCAGCTAATAAGTTTCTAAACTAACTTACTTCCATTTCTAAAACGAATATGGAGCACCTATGATTCTGAGGCCATATTTTTGATCACTGTGCGCTCTGTAGACATTGGGGAGAAAGTCACTGAAAGGAGTATTTCACTCCAGCTGTGGTATACCTTGATGAAGAAACTCCACTACAGCAGAGGACACATCTCTAATGACCAAGAAGTTCAAGTTCCTGGAAGTACTTCTTTCCTTTCCCAGCAATTGCTAGATCTGCACACAAAATACCATTTCCTATATGGCTCACCTTTTTTCTGTTGAGAATCCTTTTGGCCTCAAGACGTTTTGCCTCTTACTATTTTGTGATGACATGATTTAATTCTCAAAAGGTAACTTTGTAAACTACTTTCCAATATTAACTCTTCCTCCAACTCTAAGTCTTTCCAAGGTGTCAATGTCCTGTAATTATTCTGACTGGATACATAGCTATTATTCAAGGCCTGGCTCAGAAGCCATTCCACTGTACCTCCCTGAGGTCTCCATTCCAGCGACCTATGGCATAATGTACTGCTTGTTAGCACTCTGAACCACACACACACACACACACACACACACAGTCCTCACAAAGACTGCTCTGCACTGCGTATTTTTGCAGATATGTCCGATTAGCTTGAAACCACTTGAATACCCATAACTCAGCCACAGAGAGTTTTTATTCTTCACAATATCTAGCCCTGGGCCTTGTACTTAAGAGCTACAATGACTACACGGCACTGACTGGCATATTTTGCCTTTTAAAAGCATGGTAGTGAGTGCTGTTCAAGTTCCCACCCTCTCATGTGAAAACCACATTCCAAATATGTATGCTGTGCAAAAGCTACTTGACAAGTTGACTCTGTACAGCTGAGAATTTCAAGCAAACATATCCAAGTCAGGCTTAGACAAAACCTGAAAAACCACAAAGCTTTGTGAAAGAAGCCTTAAATAAACCAATAATTTAGAGCCACAGACTAACAAAAAAGAAATCTGTATTTTGTCAGAAATATTCTCCATCCCAGGTATAATTTGAATTCATCTTTTGATACATCTTAATGGATATCTGCTGAGATTAAGCATCACTTGTCACTCAAACTAAAAACTTAATCTATGGGGATGGCTAAATATGTATTACTCAATTATTTTATTAAAATCCTTTAAGGAGGGATGCCTGAGTGGCTTGGTCGATTAAGTATCAAACTCTGTTTTTTTTTTTTTTTTTTTAGTATCAGACTCTTGATTCCAGCTCAGGTCTTTTTTTTTTTTTTTTATTTTTTTTGGTGAATTTTTATTTATTTATGATAGTTACACACACACAGAGAGAGAGAGAGAGAGGCAGAGACATAGGCAGAGGGAGAAGCAGGCTCCATGCATCGGGAGCCGGACGTGGGATTCGATCCCGGGTCTCCATGATCGCGCCCTGGGCCAAAGGCAGGCGCTCAACCGCTGCGCCACCCAGGGATCCCCCAGCTCAGGTCTTGATCTCAGAGTCTGGGGATCACGTCCCACCTCAGGCTCACACTGGGCATGGAGACTGCATAAGATTCTCTCTCTTTCCCTCTTTCTCTCTGCCCCTCCTCTCTACTCAAAAAAATAATAACAATACTTTAAGGAGATTTTGAGTGAAATTTTTCTATAATCCATACAAATTAGGCCTAAATACATACTTTCACTTTTTTTAAAAAAAGCAAGCTCTATGCCCAAAGTGGGGCTTGACCTCACTATCCTGAGATCAAGAGTCTCAGGTTCCACTGACTGAGCCAGCCAGCCGTTCTCATACTTTCACTTTTGAAAGAAATCGAGATTCTTTTTTTTTTTTTTAAGATTTTATTTATTCATTCATGAGAGACAGAGAGAGAGAGAGAGAGAGGCAGAGATATAGGCAGAGGGAGAAAGCAGGCTCCACACAGGGAGCCCAATGTGGGACTCAATCCCAAGACACCAAGATCACGCCCTAAACTGAAGGTAGATGCTCAACTGCTGAGCAACCCAAATATCCTGAAACCGAGATTCTTAAGAGTTAAGATGCAACCCCAAGTTGAAATCTGATGCCTTCGCAGTCAACCCAAAATTTAAAGACAGCTATCAAACCAATAAGGTATTCTATTAATCCCAAATTTAAATTTGGCTACTACTAGTCAGCTCAGGATTGAGAAAGAAAGTCACCATATGCATATGTTGTGTTTATTATGAGGATTACATATGTCACTTTACATTTTACCATCATATTCACTACACATATTCCAATACACTTCTATCTCATTGCTAAATCTAAGATCTTCTGTGATTAATGCTTTGTTTAGATATGTGTACCTGTAGACAATATTCAGTATATCAGCAATCAAAAGTATGCCTCAGAGGAATGAGTCTCAAAACTTTTGCAACCCAGAATAAGGAATTCATTTTGCACGGAGATCCTGTACATACAACAACAACAACAACAACAACAAATATATATATATATAACTGAAAGGTTTCTTGAAACTAAATACATTCTGATGCATTCTTCATTCTATTCAGTACTATTTCATATTTTTAGAAATGCTGATCAAGATTCACTAGGCTGATTTCATACCCTGCTAATAAGCAATATGCTATAAGGTGGCTATTCGGAATTAATAGTATCTCAACCTGAGGACAACCATCCAAGGACCAGAAAAGTTTGTGATTATCTCCAGATAGTTTTCTGAAAATGCCAGTCATATGAAACTCAGACATATAAAACTTCAACTTCATTAAAATGTCCCTATAATTTCAATATCATAATTTTTGCTAATTTGTATCATTCCCCTCATTAGTTAAAATTTAACTAAACTATTAAGCCTGACCCAGGGTCCCTTGGCTGACATCTCCAGCTGTGAGCTATATTCTATACCTATGTTGTCCAATGTAGTATCCACTAATCACATATATATGGTCACTGAGTACTTTAAATATGCACAGTGAGACTGAGGAACTGAATTTTTACTTTTAATTTTAATTAATTTAACTTTTAATTAACTTAAATTTAAAAACAGGTTTTGATTCAGCTACTGAAAAACTTATGTATCTTTAGAACAAACTAGGTATGTGAATCTACTTTCTCACCTGTAAGTTTTAGGAAGTCTAAATATAGACCAAGCATTTCTAATAAAAGATGTGTCCAAATTGAGATGTGCTGTATTTGTAAAATACATACCATATTTCAAAGACTTATGAAGACAAAGAAGGTAAAATAGTTCACCAATACTTTTGAATATTGATTTTCTGCTGAAATAATATTTTTATCTATTGGGTTAAGTAAACCCTATAATTAAAATTAATTTCACATTTTAAAAAGCCTTTTTAATGTGGTGACTATGAAAAAAATGCTATATATGGTTCACATTATATTTCTACAGGACAGTGTTGCTCTCTATGACATTGTCTTGACAGTGCCACAGCCAAAGTCATGCAAGGCTCGCGGTATTCACTCCATCCCAGACTCTTACCTGATAATACAAGTTATGCTGTAGGCATTTCCTGGCTGAAGATATTATTACTATAATTAAACAAGGTAAATAGCTACTGAAGGAAATAAATACTATACACTTTTGAAATCAATTTGTAAGTACCTGTCTACACTGGTGTTCAGAATGTAAAACTGAGGGTCATGCCATCTCTTTTTTGGGGTACTTCCAGATATTCAAACTAACTAGTAAGATAGCCATACAGTAATCTTTCTAAATACTTCAATTTCTATATAATAGTACAGTACAGGTGCATCTGGGTAGCTCAGGCAGTTAAGCGTGTGACCCTTGGTTTCAGCTAAGGTTGTGATCTCAGGGTCCTGAGACTGAGTGCTGCGTCTGGCTCTGTGCTCAGTGGGAAATCTGCTTGAAATTCTCTCCTCCTCTCCCTCTGCTCACACTCTCTCTAAGTAAATAAATAAATCTTTTTAAAAGTACAGTACAGAGGCAAATGGATGGCTCAGTGGTTGAGTATCTGCCTTGGCTCAGGTCGTGATCCCAGGATCCTGGGATCCAGTCCTGCACCAGGCTCCCTGCAGGGAGCCTGCTTCTCCCTCTGCCTATGTCTCTGCCTCTCTCTCTCTCTGTCTCTCATGAATAAATAAACAAAATCTTAAAAAAAAGTATAGTACTATAGTAACTATAGTATAGTTAACCAGAGCATACTCATATTTCTTCAATGAGAATAAAAAACATTTCATAATAAGGAATTCATTCTTAATACAGAAACAAGAAAGGTCATAAAAAATTTACGCCAGAAGGAAGATAAACATATGACAAAGTACATAACAAAACCACAAGCATAGGGATCCCTGGGTGGCTCAGCGGTTTAGCGTCTGCCTTCAGCCCGGGGCATGATTCTGGAGTCCCGGGATCAAGTCCCACGTTGGCTCCCTGCATGGAGCCTGCTTCTCCCTCTGTGTCTCTGCCTCATGTGTCTCTCATGAATAAATAAATAAAATCTTAAAAAAAAAACCCCACAAGAATATAAAAGAAAACACAAGAAAAATAAATGATCAATTATAGTCAAATGTGAGGTAATGATTCTAAGGAAAAAACAACCAACATGGATTTTTATTTATACAGAGAAAGTAGTTTTCAAAAAGAAGAAATTAAGTGAAATCATGTAACTGCTAAGTCCAAAACAACCTTGCTGCAGCTCACTTGAGTAAAGAAAGTATAATTTGTTTCATCCTTCTCAGTCCTCCCTTCATTAATGGGGCTCAATTCAACACAGCTGACACATCCACAGGGCCTTTGAGGTCAAAACCCATTATATACATGGAGGGGCACCCGGTTGGCTCTGTTTAGTGTCTGCCTTTGGCTCAGGTCACAATTCTGGAGTTCTAGGATCGAGCCCCACCTCAGGGTCCCTGTTCAGCAGTTAAGTCAGTTTCTTCCTCTCTCTCCCTGTGCCCCTCCCACCCTACGCCCTACTCATTATTTCTCTCTCTCAAATAAATAAGTAAAATCTTAAAAACAAAACACACCCAAGCCCATTGCATACATGGAAATGACAGTCCTGTCAAGAGCCTCACCACACGTATATCCATCCATGCAGTGCAAAAACAGTCACCACACTCCTCTTTGCCCTCTCTCTCAGACATATACAAATTTTACTTAAAGAAAAAAATATAGAAGGAAATCTCTAAAATAGTATAAGCTCAAAGACATCTTCAAGTATCCATCCAGTGACATGTATTTTTAGCAACAATTTCTAACAATTTTTTTCAATTAACATTCAGCAATTTTACCTACCTCAGGTTCACTGACTTTATGACTCAAGACACTCCTAGACATTAATGACTTCTCCATCACTTGAAGATAAAGGGTGGGCAAATCATAGCATAGAAAGTTACCAGTACAACACAAGCATTTTCTTTAGTTTCACAGTTAATGCCACACAGAGAAGGGGAATCACAGTTTAGAGGAATAATCATTTTACCAGGTTCCCACAGAAGTTGTGCTTACTTGGTTTCAAATGCTTCTTTGCTGTAAAACATATCGCAACCATACTTTGAAGCCACAACCAACAGAACAGGAACCTGAAAGTATTTTCTGGTTCAGATCATGATTCCTTTTAAAACAAAAATTATGTTTACTAGTACATACCTACAATATATTTTTGTGGAAACTGTCTTATTAATTTTTAAACTTAGAACACTTTGCTATGCAACTAGGAACATCAAGTAATCTATCTACACATTAATCATTAAATGTATATATAAAACTTGGGCTGAAGGCTGTCTCAGTAGGTGGAGTATGCACTCTCCATCTCCCGGTTGGGAATTCAATCCCCACACTGGGTGTGGAGATTATTTAAAAGTAAAATCTGAGTGAATAAATAAAATCTTAAAAAAAAAAAAAAGTAAAATCTTAAAAAAAAATATATATATATATATACACACACACACATAAAACCTACACATTTAATTTTAAGATTTTATTTATTTATTCATGAGAGACAGAGAGAGAGACAGAGACACAGGTAGAGGGAGAAGCAGGCTCCATGCAGGGAGCCCAACCTGGGACTTGATCCCGGAACTCCAGGGTCATGCCCTTGGGCTGAAGGTGGCGCTCAACCGCAGAGCCACCCGGGCTGTCCTACACATTTTATTTTAAAAAGACAATTCCTGCTAATATAGCAGCAAAAGCAAATAGTTCTTTAGAACCTTCCCTTAAGAGGCCTGACTAAATAGTATTTTCTGAATAAAAAATGCTTATTATTAACAGTAATCCACAGTTATTGAATATTAACTGAGTATCAGAAAGTGTTTCAGTCAAATATTTATATATATATATATATATATAAAATTTAATCCTCATACAGATCCTACAAAGTAGTTCTATAATTATATCCGTATTATAGAGGAAACAGCAACAGAAAGATTAACTAAATAGGCCAAGGTTACATAGCTAGTACGTGGCAAAGTCAGGATCAAACTCAAAGGTCCCAACTCCAGAGCCTATACCTTTAAGCACCATAATCATTTTATCATTAATTTTAAAAATCAATTATTCTCATATATACATTTTGTAAACAACAAATTGCTAGCTTGAATGAGCAATACAAACAATTCCTAGTGCCTTGAAATATGTTTCAGATATATAAAGTTTAGAAAATTGGTTAAGGCAAAAGAAAATAAAACCCACCAATAAGACTATTTACTTGCTGTATTCCTTAAACATGATAAATTCATTTATTTAGAGTTACAGATTTATCTCTGTAAATCCCTGTTAGAGATCACCATCAAGAATCTGACATGTTCCTTTGTACACACAGAATAATTTCTGTGAGGCAGATGACAGATATCCACTGAGTAAACATCACAGCTAACAGGGAAACAAAGGACAAGTCTCCTAACTTTGACAGTACACCCCTAATGAGCAGAGAAATTTACCACATGTATACCCATTATATATGTTTGTTTCTTACTTATGTGGACATATGCTGGGCTTATATATATGCACATATCCACTTTTAAACATGAAGAAAGGATCGCAGAGTTCTACCTCTGGCAAGGGCAGACCAGTTCATTTCAGCCAAACTGTCCTGCTGATAACAACCAGAAAAGCTGGCAGAAAATTTCAATCTGGAGGCCAAAAAAGCTGAGCAGCGCTTTTAACAGACTTACAGACCTGGAGGAAAAACCGAAGTCCAGGGCTTGCCAAGAAAAGGGGAGCCTCTGGCTTTCCAATGGGACCTAAAAGGGTTACTCCCTAGAAGAAAAGGTGAGGCTGAGATAGTCCAGCCTTCACAGGGACTGAAGCCCTGCAGAATCATTGTCATCTCTGGTTGAATTAGGTTGATCTGCTATAACGTCCTTGCCTACCAACAACATCAGTAAATCCCCTCTGGAAGACGAAATCCAACAAAGGCTCAGACTATCTCCACTAGTTTTCAACCATAAGGCCCAATATATAATCTAAAATAACCAGGCATACAAGAGATCAAGATTTGACAAAAAACTGGGAGAAAAAGCAGTTAAAAGAAATAGATTCATAGGAGATCTATACACTGGAAGGATTACATATGTTAGCCTACAGGAAATTTAAAACAAGTTTTGTTAAAATGTTCAAGGACATAAATAGGTAAGAGAAATTTCAGAAGAAACCAGAATTGGTAATATAGTAGCAAAAACAAATAGTTTGCTTTTTAATCAAATCACTAGATTTGATTTTTAAAAATCAAATATTGTATTAGATACTAGATCAGATATTCTAGATCTTCAAAATATTGTAACTGAAATCATTCCAGATATGGAACTCAAGGGCATGTTTAGCCTTTAATCTTTTTTTTTTAAGATTTTACTTATTCATGAAAGACACACACACACACACAGAGGCAGAGATACAGGCAGAGGGAGAAGCAGGCTCCATGCAGGAAGCCCGATGTGGGACTTGATCCCGTGTCTCCAGGACCACGCCCTGGGCTGAAGGTGGTGCTAAACCACTGAGCCACCCGGGCTGCCTGCATTTAATCTTTATTAATTTCTAAAAGACTTCAGAATGACAAAGAAATCAGTGTATGATAACTTTTGAATGTATTCAACACGGTGTCTAATAACTTCATCAATTCTAGAAAATTTTTATTTAAATGTGCTTTTTAAGGGGCAAAACAAAAAGAGACAGTTTCCTACACTCTATTTTCTACTGTTTAAACCCAGTCACTATGATATGCACTAGGCCTGGCTAAGCTCACTTTGCTACCATGAACAAATCTTTCCCTACAAAATCAATTTCTTGCCTTATGCTGATTTATGAGTATTTTAGAATAAAAATTAGACTGAATGAGATCTCATATTCCCAAACTTCTAAGTCATAACTAAATTAACATGCACGTAAGATAATAATCAAATCACTCAAATATTGTCTTTTACACAAGCACACCAACTATATATTTGTGCCACTATCAAGAGACGTGGGTGACTTAAGAGGTGATATATTGCCAAAAGGCCCAGCTGTCATGTTTGCTTGTTTCAAGCGTCCTCGACATTTAGTAAATAAGTGTTATCTTTGAGTCCCACGGTTTATTTTGCAGATCCTAAGAGACAGAACATTGTGATAGTCATGGACAACATGGAATTATATTCAAAATATCTGCCAAAAAATATTTTTTTTCCGTTGCAATTAACTTCTAACAAATGAGTAAATGCTGTGCTGTACTTTGCAGAGAGAGCAGACAAAAAGAAGCTGGCTAATAACTATAACAAAACCATTGCTCCAGGGGTGCCTGGGTGGCTCAGTGGTTGAGCGTCTGTCTGCCTTTGGCTTAGGTCGTGATCCCAAGGTCAAGGTCTACGGGGAGCCTGCTTCTCCCTCTGCCTATGTCTCGGCCTCTGTGTCTCTCATGAATAAATAAAATCTTAAAAAAAAAAAAAAAGAAAAGAAAAGAAAACCACTGCTCCAAATCCTTGATCACTAGTGGGAATCTTTAAATCATTAAATGTATCAGAAAGGGATGTGCTGCAAGATTTTTAATCAGAGGAGTAACATGATTAGGTTTACATATGAGAGAAACCACTCATGTTGATCTTAAATAATAGGTTTCCTCTCTTTTTCCAGAATGAGATATGTATGGCCCAGGAAAGGGCCAGCTGAAAGGGAGTAGTTAAGGGTAACAGGAGAGACAGCACAGACTGAGAAGTGGGATGGCATCCAGGACACAGGCCAGGTGAATGCCCTTAAAGAGATGGGCCATGTTTCCCGTTGTCACAGAAGGATGTGTGTGTGTGTGTGTGTGTGTGTGTGTGTTTTACACCAGAGTTAAGTTAGAGGCATTTGTAGTCCATAAAGGATCTGTCTCAGGGAAATAAGGAGTAGGGTATCTGTGGAAGGAGGAAGCTCAGAGAAGGTTTGAAACAGACCCTCGAAGGTGAGGGGGCTGCTGCTGCAGGCCCACTGAAATTCACGACTACAATCTCCAGGGGCGCCTGGGGGGCTCAGTCCCGAAGGAGCTGCCTTGGGCTCAGGTCATGATCCCTCCTGCTGAGCAAAGAAAATGCTTCTTCCTCTTCCTCTGCCTGCCACTCCCCTGCTTGTGTGTTCTCTCTCTCTCTCTTCCAAGTGAATAAATAAAATCTGACAAAAAAAAAAAAGCAAAAAAAAGCAGCAGCAGCCAGTCCCCAGTCTACTCAGTCATATACATTGCCTTTAAGACATGGGACAAGGAAGACACGAAATAGCAACTAATAGGTTCTTTCAACCTAACTTACAAAAGTATCAACAGAAATGCTGGCATGTGCTCACTGTAATGAAAAGAAACAGATTATCTTCAGTTTGTCTCAACACCAATTTTCATGAATATTCCCATTTTTCTGTCCTGCACCGCTCTGCCATTCTGCTTCCTGCCTCTTCATGCTGACAAGAAAACGCAGTTTGTAAAATCCTGGCCTATATTGTAACTGTTCAGCGTAGAGCACCACCTCATCTCAACCCGTCACTTCAATCTCACAGATGGTATTCATGACACTTCTGTGCTTCATATAGTTTAAACACCAGAGTTCTAAAATGCCACCTCTTTTGTTGAAGTCAGTTTCAAATTTTGTCTTATTGCTTAGCAATTTCAGACATGATACAAAATGAAATTCCTGGAATACGGTCAACATACTGATTCCATGAATCTGGAACTTAAGCTCTGATATTAGCTCTTTTTTTGGGATTTAAAGTTTCCTTTAAGATTCCTGCAAACTCTAACAATCAACAATTCTTGTTCTTAGTTCTCAAGTCCTCTGTTGTCTTTTACTGCTTCAAGGCTAAAACAAATATTGCTTCCTGGTTCATTGTTATGTGAGCTGTGATTGCTAGTTATCTACCCAAAAATTACAGTTTCAGGCAAACTCACACTTTTTTCTTCTGCCACCTTTACTGGCTGCGTTTCCTTATCTTGAAAAGCAGTGATGTAAGGTTGCCCTTTGAATAGGAATATGATGCTCCTGCCCCACAGCCAGGAGAATACTAGTTCTGAACTGTTTATGCTACACAGTTACTAATTCTTCATTTTTTATCCATTGGTCTTTGTACCCCAAAGCACACATTTGGCTGGCACTGAAGGCTTAGTAGCAGGGCAGGAAACAAAGCAAACAAATCTCCACGTGGAGCCTGAACCTCGACCTCAGAAGTGGAGTGCTTTAACTGAACTAGCCTGATGTTAATGTAATCAATCCTAATTGTCTACTACGAATAAGATACACTTACCAAAAACAAAACAAAACAAACAAAACAAAACAAAACAAAACAAAACACCTCCCACATTTACTAGATACAGTGGGAGAAGACAGAGACAGATGAGACAGCTCACCTACAAGCTTATATTCCAAGGTTAGTACCCAAAATATAACAAGAAGTCAGTCATACGATAGTAAAACAAAACACAAAAAATCTGATTTAAAAATGAACAGAAGAGGGGCGCCTGGGTGACACAGTTACGCATCTGACTCTTGGTTTTGGCTCAGGTCATGATCTCAGGGTCATGGGATTGAGCCTTGTCAGGCTCTGAGTGAGGTCTACACCAGAGTCTACTTGAGTTTCTCTCTCCCTCTGCTCCTCACCCCATCTCTTTCTCATAAATAAATAAATAAATAAATAAATAAATAAATAAATAAATAAATAAAATCTTGAAAAACACACACACAAAGACTTATGAAAGGGCTACAGGTACATGAAAAGATGTTCAACATCACTAGTCATCAGGGAAACGCAAATCAAAATCACTATGAGATACTATCTCATGCCTGTTAGAACAGCTCTCATCAAAAGGACAGGAGACAACAAATGCTAATGAGGATGTGGTGAAAAAGGAACCCTCGTACTCTTGGTGGGAATGCAAACTGATGCAGCCACCATAGAAAACAGCATGGAGAATCCTCAAAAAATTAAAAACTGAACTACCATATGATTCAGCAATTCCTTATCTGGGAATATAGCCAGAGGAAATGAAAAACACTAACTTGTAAAGATATATGTACCTCATGTTCACAGCATTTTTTTAAATAATAGCCAAGAGAGGAAACAACCTCAGTCTCCCTCTACAGATGAACAGAATAAGACAGAAATAAAACAGAAATTATCTGTTGTGTGTGTGTATGTGTATGTATGCTTGAGATTCTCTCCCTCTGCCTCTCCCCTACTTGTGCATGCATACTCTCTCTAAAATAAATCTTAAAAAAAAAGAATATTCTATTACAAAACATAGTAGAAATAGGGAAGAGAGATGAAACTAGAACAGAATCAAACAGGTAGACCTGCTAGACATAGAAAAGGTAAATAGAGCTAAACATAGGTAAGGAGGAATGGAAGAACCAAAGACTACCAAATATTCCTGAGACCACAGAGGAGAGGAACCAAATATCCATGAAGGTATTGATATGAATGAGTTATTAAATCAGCCTCTCTAGATCAACACACCTTTGCTTGAGAAACAGACAAGATGCATAGCTGTAGCTCACACTAACTGGTGGAGCCCAGCATGGGCCCAGCACACTTGTCCCTGCTTTCCTCACACAGGCTGAGTGTTGGCTCCAGGAACTTCAGCCTGAGTTGCTGCCCTGCTCATCCTCAACTCTGGTCAGTGCCATCAGCCAGGAGGGCTGATCCAGCAGAGAGTGGATGGGACGTGTGAAGCTCTCTACCCCCACCCTATCCTAAGTGCATGGAAAGGCAGTTTCAAGAGAAGGAACAAGCATAAGCTAAATAAAACAGTGAGCAAATACAGTGTGTGTTTTAAGAACAAACTATTGGACTTTGAAAAAGGAGTCTATAGGAAAGAAGGGAGTGATGAGATTGATCACTCGAGGTGGGGCTAGATCAAAATGACAAAGGAATTTAAACCAGTGTTTCTCACACTCTCTGTTGTGGAAGAGCAGCTTTTTTCCCCCTTCCAGTAGGCCATGACTCACCTACTAGGAAAAAAGGAGAGGAGGGAAAAGACGTATAAAACACAAATGCTGGGATCCCTGGGTGGCTCAGCGGTTTAGCGCCTGCCTTTGGCCCAGGGCGTGATCCTGGAGTCCCGGGATCGAGTCCCACGTCGGGCTACCGGCATGGAGCCTGCTTCTCCCTCTGCCCGTGTCTCTGCCTCTCTTTCTCTCTCTATGTCTATCATGAATAAATAAATAAAATCTTTTAAAAAAATAAATAAAACACAAATGCTGTATGTATTATGATTATATCCAGGTAACACTCCATTGAAATGCCACAGAAGTTTCTGAACACTCTCAATTGTGGAGTGCTTTCCATGCTGGCAGGTTCTGGTGGACTCTCACCCGACTGCAGACTGTAATTTGAGCTGCTCTGATTCAGACGTTGTGTGGATAGACTGAGAAGGCATTAAGGCTGCTGACCCAAGGGCCAGGGTGAGAGAAAATGTGCTCTGTGCAGACTCTTGGAGGTAAGGGATGAGGGATGAGGGAGCAGTGAGGTCAGCACTTGAGGGGGCAGTGCTGGAAACAGGAATACAACAGACCACAGAAGCAGAGTTCACAGTTTGGACTACTGACTGGATGTGGGAAGTAAAAGACAGTGGACTTTGCCACCAGAGGTCGGGGAACAGCAGTGCACTAGAAGATTGCACAGGACGAGGAACCACCTGCTTACCAGGCACCCACCCTCCTCCTAATCACGGCCCCTCACTGCCTGTCCCATCACCTCCAGATACAGGTCCCTCTCTCCCTGAGGACACACTACAGAGGGAGAAGGTGATGACAGACAAACAGCAATGCTGAAGTTGTGCTTCACTTAAACCTTTTGATTTTTGTGAAGGTTATTCTTTGTGGGAAGTCAGCAAATTTGATCATTCTCAAGCATAAACATCTAAATGTTTCATCTTCCGAAAAACAAAGAGTACTAAAAAAATATTAATGATTTCATTCCTGACCAATGTAAAAGTTTACAATTATCTTTTAAACTTTAACCAAGAGGGGCACCTGGGTGGCTCGGTTGGTGGAGTGTCTGCCATTGACTCAGGTCACGATCTCAGGGTCTTGGGATCGAGTCTCGTGTGGGGCTCCTTGCTCAGTGAAGAGGTCTGCTCACTGGGGAGGAGTGGGGAGTCTGCTTCTTCCTCTCCCTCTGCCCCTCTCCTTGCTCATGCTCGCTCTTTCTTACACTCACTCTCTCTTTCTCAAATAATAAAACAATTTTAAAGAAAGAAATGTAAAACTGTAAAATGCAGTGTCCTTTTGGGAATACAAAAGAAAAAAATAGTTCTTGAAACTGAGAAAATTGGTAAAAGGTGAAGGAAGTGCTATTTTATGAGTGCTTTCCCTGGAAAATCCTACTAGGGTCAGTTTTTAAGCACTCTTGTTAATTTTTTTTGGAGAGGGTGGAAGAGCAGAGAGAGAGACAGGGAATCTTAAGCAGGCTCCATGCTGAGTGCAGAGCCCTAGTGGAGCTTGATAGCCCGAACCTGAGATCATGACCTGAGCCGCAAACCAAGAGTGAATGCTTAACTGACCAAGCTACCCAGGCACTCCTGTTACTTTTTATTTAGTCTTTCCATATTTCTGCCTGGCTCTTTCCACTTTATGTTTCTTTTCTTTTTTTTTATTTTCCTGAACAGGGTTTTCAGTAATTTACAATTCTACCACAATACAAAAATAGTATTTAAAACCTGTTTCATGAACTCCCCCCAACAAAATCTAAAATGGATTTATTCATATTATTCACACTCTCTTGTTCGATAACAAATTTCTATCAAAAAATCATCAGAATTCTAGATTATTTCTATTATTCTTACTCCTATCCTATTTCTCTATTATGTCCTTTCATCAGAATTCTAGATTATTTCTATTATTCTTACTCCTATCCTATTTCTCTATTATGTCCTTTCTCTCACAATTATCTTTATTATTCTATTAGCTGGTAAGGCCAAGTTTTCCAAGTTCAAAAAGGTTAGAGAAAAATACATTATAAGATATTAAACTGTTATTTACACTATGACCCAAAACCTCAATCTTGGTATGAGATGCTACTTATGGCTGACACTATGTCTACAACTAACCCCTAAAAGGAAAAAATTATGTATTTACTATGGGCTATGAAGAAGAAAGATATTTTGATGTGAAAAAAGAATTCAACAAAACAGAAGAAAAAGAACATGCTACATATACAGTTGACTTTTGAACAATAAGGACTTGAACTGCATGGGTCCACTTATATATGGATTTTTAAATAAATACAGTACTATAAATCTATTTTCCTTACGATTTTCTTTATAATATTTTCTTTTCTCTGGCTTACTTTATTGTAAGAATATAGTACATAATACATATGGCATATAAAATATGTTAATCAGTTGTTTTAAGTTATTGGTAAGGCCCCCCATCAACAGTTGGCTGTCAGCAAAGTTCTTGTGAAGTTAAAAGTTATATTCAGATTTTTGACTGCGCAGAGGCTGGCTCGAGTTATTTCATACTTAGTACCTTCAGTGGCTAATCCATACCATTTAGCTGAACGATACTAACAGCTAACACTTACTGGGCAATTAGTGTGTGTCAGAAATCGCATTTTTAAAAAAGATTTATTTACTTCTTTTAAAGAAAGAGCACGAGCAGGAAGGGCAGAAGGAGGGAATCTTAAGCATACTGTGTGCTAAGCATGGAGCTTGATGTAGGGCTTGATCTCATGACCCTGAGATCACTACCTTATAAATGAAGCAAACTAGTAAAGAAATTCCTTATTACCACTGGTAAGTGGTATTATTACCACTGGGAAGTGATACAATTACCTTAAGTTTTTTTTGGCTCTGATTTTGTATTTAATGATAGCCTGAATTTGCAACTAAGCATAGATTGAAAAGTTAGAAATAAGCTTCAACCATGTCCCTACACCATCTGTGCACATCAAATAATCATTTGGCAAACTCAATGGATCACTTTACTTTTTATTTTTATAATTTCAATTTGCATCAAAAGATCACTCAACTATTAGACTTGGTATATATGTATGTACGTATGTATATGCACACATACACACACACAACAGAATATTATTTGGCCATAAAAAAGGTTGAAATCTTGCTATTTGCAATGACATAGATAATACTAAGTGAAATAAGTCAGAGAAAGACAAATACCATATGACTTCACTCATATGTGGAATTTAAGAAGCAAAACAAGAGAGCAAAAGGGGGAAAAAAAAAGAAAAGACAGAGAAAGGCAAACCAAGAAATTGACTCTTAATTCTAGAGACCACAGTGATGATCACCAGAGGTGAGGTGGTAGGGTGATGAGGGAACTAGGTGATGAGATTGAAGGAGTGGCCTGTTGTGATGAGCACCAGGTGATGTAGGAAAGTGTTGAATCACTATATTGTTCATTTGAAACTAATATAACACTGTATGTTAAACTAACTGGAATTTGAATAAAACTTTTAAAAAAATTACTCAACTATTAAGATTCCAAAAAAATTAAAGTAATTAAACTCATTAACAATAATTAAAGACCTATTTATATATGTGCCCTGGAATAATTGAAATAAAGCCACAGGTATAATTAATATAGGACCAAAAAAAAAAAAAAAAAAGACAACCTAACAAATTCTCTATGATAATGGAGACTAGAATAAATCCTGTGATTTTAGATTGGAATTAGAGGGGTCACATGAACTCAGGGTTTTTAAGATTAGATATAGAAGTAAATACATGCATACATACATATATCTCTTAGTGTTATGTATCAAAAAATCTAGAAGAGGGGTGCCTGGGTGGCTCAGTCAGTTGAGCATCTGCCTTCAGCTCAGGTCATGATCTCAGGGTCCTGAGATAGAGCCCTGTGTCAGGCTCCCTGCTCAGTGGAGAGCCGACTTCTTCCTCTCCCTCTATCCCTCCCCCTGCTTGCTCTCTCTTTCCCAAATAAATTAATAAAATATATATTTTTAAATCTAGAAGCAATGGCCCAGTACCACTGAATATACCTAGCTCCTAGTTCTTGGTTTCTAAAGACTATCCTCCACTAAAAGCAACCATTGTTCCTTCGAGGAATGGTTGATTCCAAGACTACAGAGAAAGGAAAGTACAAGATGAACCTGGAATACTTTGTGGTGCAGAAAGCAAGTAAATCCAGAGAGATGGGGAAATGCCAAAAGGATGAAGTAAACAGCCTGAAGTGTTCCCAACTGGCAAAATGTAGCACCATTAGAGCATCAAGATAATAGATTATAATTCACTGATAAGATAGGAATCCAAGGCTTATAGGTAATATACATAAACAGATAAATAGGTATGAAGGACAATGCTTTTCTTCAGTAGAATACCAATTAATAAACGTAGAAAGGATAATGGTTATAAAGCAAATTGCTTCTTTGCAACCATCACAGTAATAACTAACTAAGTCAAGAATGGATGTCAAAAATGAGTAGGTACAAGTTTCATTGGATAACTCCACCTTGAACAAGTGATTAAAGTTAAGATCCCCCAAAATGGGACAAACTAATATATATTCCTCCTGACAGGATTCATTAAAAAGGACATAATTTCACTTCTCTGGTGTTCTTGACAAAGATGCGTAGCCTATAGCCAATCATTTGGGGCTTCAAAATAATTGTCCTGTCCTCAAAAATGTCAAGATCAATAAAGAAGAAAGACCGAGGAATATTCCAATTTAAAAGAGGCTAAGAAAACACAGTATGCAATGTTTGATGTGTGGGATCCTGGACTGGGAAAAAAAGGCAGCTGTAAAGGGTATTATTTAAGACAACTGTCAAAATTTGAATATGGACTGCAGAATAGATAACAGTATTACATCAACATTGCATTTCCAGACTGATAACTACACTGTGGTTATGTAAGAGAATGTCTTTATTCTTAGGAAATTCACCTTCCAATATATTTACAAGTAAAAGACATGTTTGGAATGTACTCTGAAATGGTTCAGAAGAAAGTCTGTGTGTATATGCGTAAATGTGTTAACACAAATATATATACATATATTTACATATGCACACAGAGCAGAACAAAATGATAAAGCAAAAGGGCAAAAATGAAACAATCAGTGAATCCATCTGAAGGATACAGGAGAATTCTCTACACTATTCTTGTAACTTCTCTATAAGCTTGCAACCATCTTAAAAAGTTATTACCCCACTTCCCAAAACCTCGTATTTCTCCTTTTTTTTTCCCTCTGGCTACCTTTAAAAAAGGATTCTTTTATTTTTTACATATTTTACTTTAGATCAATTAGTAACAAAATCTAATTCATCACCTCCAACATTAGTAATGCATTTGGAAGTATATTTTCTATCTTTCCCTAAAGTATACAGGAATGAACTATCTTTTTTTTTTTAAGATTTTATTTATTTATTCATGAGAGACACAGAGAGAGGGGGAGAGGCAGAGACACAGGTAGAGGGAGAAGCAGGCCTCATGCAGGGAGCCTGATGTGGGACTCGATCCCAGGTCTCCAGGATCATGCCCTGGACTGAAGGCAGCACTAAACCGCTAAGCCACCAGGGCTGCCCTGAACTATCTTTTCCAAGAATACTCAATTTATTAATTGGCACGGTATCCTGGAATAAATTATTTCTCAAGTACATACACTGAACACAGCTAAAGCTTAATAACTCTAATTTTAAAGAATTTTATCTTCCCACACAACTCCTTTGTCAGTATATTCCACTCAGAAAATTCTATTTCCAGAAAAAAAATTCAGAAAAGTATTAACACAGTCTCACTATATAAAATTTTCCTTGAATTATTTCCGTATATATGTAAAAAAAAATCTTCACAGGGTCTGGCAGAAATCTGGCAAAAGAAGTGGAGTTTTAAAAAAGTATCCTGCACGTTCTGTGGGGGAAGTATCATTAGGAAAAAAGGTACAGACACGCAGGATGTATCAGGCAAACAGGTGGTACGGGGGAGGGGGCGCTTTGTACCCTCTGGTTCTACAGCTTGATGCCGCCTTCCTCACTGTCAAGGCATTTACAGCTGCAATGGGGTATATCTGAGCAACCACATACTTGACAAGGACCCAGGATGGGGCTCTGAGAAATTGTGATGGGGAATACAATACAGAGATACAGATGGAAGATCCAGCCAATGTGGCTGTTTCCGTATCTGTGGGCGGAATTGTTTGAGGAAGGAAAGCATATAATTACAAGGACCAAATCGGACAGAAATAGCACCTGGAGGCAAAGTACTCACTGAAGGAAACATCAAGGGGTGTAAATGGATGTTTTTTAATGCTATGAGGAAACCTTCAGAAAGACACCCATGTTCTCAAAATTGAATCCATGTATATGATGCGCTCAGTTTTTAGAGAACAGTAATTCAACTAGGAATGGTTAAAAAAAAAAAAAAGGGACTAAAAAAACATTGGTCCTTTTGGTATGAAGTCAATCAAATATTTAAAGGTCTATTATGGGGGATCCCTGGGTGGCTCAGCGGTTTGACGCCTGCCTTCGGCCCAGGGTGTGATCCTGGAGTCCTGGGATCGAGTCCCACATCGGGCTTCCTGCATGGAGCCTGCTTCTCCTCTGGCTGTTCTCTGCCTCTCTCTCTCTCTCTCTCTCTCTCTCTCTCTCTTTGTGTCTCTCATGAATAAATAAATAAAATCTTAAAAAAAAAGAAGGTCTATTACGTGCAAAGTACTGCAACAGTTAAAAGAAGCCATTTAGAGAGATATTTTTCTGAAAATTGGGCATTGGGGCCTCCTGAATTAGTCTTTGCAAGTAAGAGAACAACTTTACCACGGTTCTTACCTTTCTGTCCTTTAGACTAAGGTATGCAAAAAAAAAAAATGTTGGTAAATGGCAAAGTCTTGTCCTCCTGATGGTGATAAAATGTTCAGAGATTAATTTTAGTCTACTCAAAAACAGATTTCAGTATGTTTTAAAAATATTTATTAGAAAGAGAGAGAGCGCGCGTGCACCCACATGCCTCGGGGCATGGAGTGAGGGGCAGAGGGAAGAGAAAGAGTCCCAAGCAAATTCATTCTGAGTCCAGAGCCTCACGGGGGCCATCCCACGACCCCAAGACCATGACCAGAGTGGAAGTCAAGAGCTGGAAGCTGGGCAGCCCAGGTAGCTCAGTGGTTTGGTGCCACCTTCAGCCCAGGGCGTGATCCTGGAGACCCGGGATTGAGTCCCACGTCGGGCTCCCTGCATGGAGCCTGCTTCTCCCTCTACCTGTGTCTCTGCCTTTCTCTCTGTGTGTCTCTCATAAATAATAAACAAAATCTTAAAAAAAAAAAAAAAAGAGCTGGAAGCTTAACTACCTGTGCCACCCAGGTGCCTACAGATTTCAACACTTTTATGCATTCCTTTCTTTTCTAATGAATATACTTTAAATGCTACAAAAGCCTTACTATTTACATGTCAAGAATAAAATACACATTTAGGCCTCAAAAGAAGATGGCTGACTTTTTTTGTTGTTGTTGTTAAGATTTTATTTATTTATTTGAGAGAGAAAGAGAGCATGAGTGGGGAGACAGGCAGAAGGAGAAACAGACTGCATGCCCAGTGTGGAACATGACCTGAGCTGAAACTGAGTCAAACGAGTAAGCCACTCAGGTGCCCCTAAACTTATTTTTTTTTAATGCAAGGAAAGCATCAGTAAAACAGGCAACCGCTAATGTTAAATCTTAACAAAAAAAATTAGTTTTAAAATTTACAGTTTACTACTGTACTGAATTTATTGTACTGTAGTTTATTTTCAAGAATATAATTCCTTATCATTCCTAAGTGGCAGAATTTCTACTTCAAGATATGAAGTGAAGCCTGGAGGCAGAATAGAGCATGAAGTGATGTTCTGATTCTGGAGTCCTTCCCTCCTCCATTTGAAAACAGGCTCCTGTATTTATTAGCTGTGTAACTGTACTCCAATTACTTCTGCTCTAGGAGCCTTTATTTCTTTGTTGTCAGAATGAAATGAAGTGACGTACGGGACCCTTCTAAGGTCATCCATAAAGGTAAGTGAAGACAGCTCTGGAAAATAGTCCCCGGGTGTCCCCGAGACAGTCATAAAATCCTGAGCTCCAATTAAAAAGCCAACTGCCCCACTGGAGTTATTTCTTGCCATGTATTCTACGTGGCAATCTTTTACTCTGCTTAGGACTCTGTGATTACTGAATCTCAGTGTTTGATTTATCAATGTTGGCAAACCATTAGTATATCCTTAAAGATGGTCCCTCCCCAACTGACATCACTGTCTCCATCTACAACTCCCATTAGATGTCCATGAGATGTCCTTACTATGTCATCTATATCACTCAACCTCTCTTTTATAACTTCTCTTAATATTTTTGTACTGTAACCAAGCCAGGAGCTTGAATTCATAATCAAAATTTACAACATCCACTCACTCAGGGGTGCCTGAGTGGCTCAGTCAGTTGACTGACAGATTCTTGATCTCAGCTCAGGTCATTATCTCAGGGTTCTGGGATCAAGCCCCGACTTGGGGTCCCTGCTCAGTGCAGAGTCTGCTTCTCCCTCTTCCCCTGTCTCTCCCCTGCTCTCTCAATAAATCTTTTAATAAAATTCACAATATCCAACTAAGTACTTTTTTCTTTGGCTGTGTACAATTTGCTACTTAATTTGTCCATTCAGCTTATTTCTGTGACTATCCTATAGTTCTAGAAGTCACATATGGTAACATCTAAGATGCCTTTGATTTTTTTATATGATCTTTTCCCATGTTTTTTTATCCCACATTTTAGAAGTCAGAACATGCTGTTTTAAATTCTTGGGAGTCTAAATGTATTTTGTTGTTTTTGTGGACTCTTATTCATGGTGGATTATCTTGTAATTTTGAGATTCTGTAATTCTGAGCCTCTGCAGTGAGGGGCTTCCCAGGTGGGAGTTTTGTGCAGGCTGATTTAGGATCACTCCTTCCAGATAGCTTTTGCCAGGTATCCCAGGTTGTGTTAGCAACCAGGTCAGTTTTTATATTAATTCTCAGCTGAGGCAGTTTGGCGCCTGCCTTTGGCCCAGGGCGTGATCCTGGGGTCTCGGGATCGAGTCCCACGTCAGGCTCCCTGCATAGGGCCTGCTTCTCCCTCTGCCTGTGTCTCTGCCTCTCTCTCTCTCTCTGTCTCTCATGAATAAATAAAATCTTGAAAAAAAAATTCTCAGCTGAAGAAAGCATTCATGTGAACCCCAAATCTCGGGGTTAATAGAGCTATAGTTACAACATCTCGGAGAAGCCCCTCTCTTCAACATAATGTCAAGGCAGAAACAGAAAAAAAAAATCCCTTTTCTATTAGGCGGATTACCGCCCACATCCCCCCCCCCCCCCAAATCCATCAAGGGTCCTGGCTATATGTGGAGCTCCTAGCACGAATACCCTATTTGGGTTCCTTGGCTCAGTCTTGACAGCCTCCTTTTCTGTCCTCACGTGACAGTTAAAATTCAAGCCCACTGAGGGGGCACCTGGATGGCTCAGTTGGCTAAGCATTAAACTCCATTTCAGCTAGGCCTTGGTCTCAGTGTTGTGAGTTCAAGCCCTGTACTGGGCTCCATGCTAGGGGTAGAGCCTACTCAAAAAAAAAAAAAAAAAAAAAAAAAAAGGAAAGAAATTCAAGCTCATCGGATAGCTGCCCCCACTCTGTTCTCCTAAAAGAGCTCTTGATAATATGCCATATTCACAGAACAGTTAATGTACTGTGCTAACAGTTTACATCTTATTTCATTTCATTCTCATAGAAACCTTACTATTTTTCTCATGTTATAGATGAGGATAGAGAGACATAAGTAACTGGCTCTAGTTTGTATAGAAAGTAAGTAGCAGAACTAAGATTTGAACCCAGAGCTATGTGAATGTGGAGTGTGCCCTGTTAAGTACCATGCACTGTCACTTTTTAGAACTTCCAACAATGGGGGCACCTGGATGGCTTGGTGGTTGAGCATCTGCCTTTGGCTCAAGTCGTTATCCCAGGGTCCTGGGATGGAGTTCCACATCACACTCCCCACAGGGAGCCTGCTTTTTCCTCTGCTTCTGTCTTTCGTGAATGAATGAATGAATGAATGAATGAATAAATAAATAAATAAATAAATAAATAAAATCTTTTAAAAACCAGAACTTCTGACGAGTGCCCAGGCTAGTGCTAAATGCAGAACCATCAGTGAAGGATTGTCTGCTGAATGAACACATTCTCCTACAGTGTACAAGTCTGTTTTGGGAAACTCTGAGAATAATCGAGTATTTGGCAGATTACAAAGAGCAGAGATAATGCTGAATGGCACTTTAATCACACTTCATACTTTAATTGCAATATTAAAATACCTATCTTGTTGACTGCTTTTGAAAATAAATTTTTTAGTGATAGCAAGACACATGACATTGTGTTCAGTAATTGTTACAATTGTCACCATCATCAACAGGACAGAACCCCTCTCTGAGAAGAACATGTAAGCTAGTGGAGAGCACTCATATAGAACCTGGCAGGCAGTAAGGCATGATTAATGAATATTTATTTAATAGAAGAAGTAAAGAGGAAAGATGAAAAGCTAATTGAAGATCTGAAAAGTCAAAGGATGATAAATGTGCCCTTTTTGGTAACACCAAATCACTCCAAAAATCGAGGGGGTAACACTATTAAAACAGACGTTATAGAGCAGAATAAAAAAATTCAAAATTCCAAAAAATCTTTAGGTTCAAATACATATCATAGAATGTTTGTTTGTTGTCAGGAATAAGCATCATCACAGATTATGAGAATAAAAACACTGTGCTCACTCTTGCCATGTGTACATGACCTCATATCCTCATGACATCTCTGTCAAGGAGCCCTTATTAGCACCTCCAGTTTACTAGGAAGCAAACCCAGGCACTGATAGGTTATGTAACTCATCAGAGGCCAAATAGTGTTGGAATTGGGGCTCAATAGTCTGCGTCGCCTCCGATGGCCACACAGACAGTGGATTTGGAGCAGGTACTGAAAAGGAGGCCTTAGGACAAGTTAAGAGAAGGATGAAAGGAAATTGTGAGAGTCTTTACTATTTGGCCTTAGAAAAAGTCCAGTTGCAGTGTGAGATACTAGGTAATATAAGTTCTACATGACATTTCCAAAGGCTTATTTTTTTTAAAGCATTCTTAATCTTTTTTTTTTAATTTTTTATTTATTTATGATAGTCAGAGAGAGAGAGGCAGAGACACAGGCAGAGGGAGAAGCAGGCTCCATGCACCGGGAGCCCGATGTGGGACTCGATCCCAGGTCTCCGGGATCGCGCCCTGGGCCAAAGGCAGGCGCCAAACCACTGCGCCACCCAGGGATCCCTAAAGGCTTATTTTTTAAAATGAAATAAGCACTATAGTTTTTAAAAAGTATCTAGTTGATATGGTCTTGCTTATTTATTGCTTCACGATTTTCCACGAATTATTTCATGCATGTAGATTATTCCCTAAGCGGCATTCAAGTGTCTGAAGCAAGAAAACGTGTTACTTCTTGTGCCATCACAGTGCCAGAGGCACACAACAGATATTTATAAATACTTGCTCAACTGAACTGACATACAAGTGTCTGTCTTTCACTACCTCTTACCTAAGGAAACAAATTTAGGAAAAATGGCCACATCCTTTAAGATGATGTTTAAAATCTATTTAACAACAAAAACCCCACAAATATTATCTGGTAGGAAACAGAGGAGAAGCTCAACAAAGAATATTTTTGTCTCTGAAAGACGAAATATGATAAGAACAAGTCAGCAAATTCCAAAAAAGAGGCATAAATTAGTAAAAAACAAAAAGGCAACAAAATTAAATGGGCCTACTGTACTTTCTGACCTAGAAAGTTTTGAGTCTGTAGTTATAAATCCTTGCTGCTCATGCTATGAAAATTAAAGAAAGGTTAAACATTCAAAGAAAATACAGAAGAACTGTTTTCTTTCCAAAGATAGAAATGAGACAGATGGAATAAGACCAACGTCAACTTTATTTTAAACTAGCTTGTTCATTTTTTTTCTTCAATTACAATTTTACTAGAAAGATTCACCTTCTCACATTCTTGACTGGCTTTCTCCATGAAAGAGAAAACATAAAAGATCATTCCATGCCCTTTTAAAAGGCAAATATGAAAAAAAAATCTTTGAAACAAATGGAATAAGACTGGTTCCAAGAAGAATCATGACTGGACTTATTGAAATTAAGACATTATTTTGTTAATAGGACTGTCTTGAAGTTTTAAAGGTAAAAGACTATAAAATAATAGAGTAACCTCAGAGGTCCAAGTCAGAATGGAGATATGTTTTGAGCATAATGGGTATAAAATATTGGATGGAATACAGGCTATCACCCAGACTTGAGTTTCAGAATAACCTGATCGCACAGTTCAATTTAAAAATGACCCAGAGGGCCCGCCTCCTGCCCGCAGGTGGGTGGGCGGGTGGGGGGGGGGGGGGAGAAAAAGAAAAAATTACCCAGAGGAGGGGTAAGATGGCGGAAGAATAGGGGTCCTCAACTCACCTGATCCTCACCAACTTACCTAGATAACTTTCAAAACACCCTGAACACCAATGAATTCGACCTGAGATTTAAAGAGAGAACAGCCAGAACACTGCAGAGAGAACAGTTTTCACTTCTAGCAAGTTCTTCTTAAAAATTTAAGTTTCTTCGTTTTTGACTTTCATATTTCTACTTACATGTCTTAGATATATTTTTCACTTCTGGATTCCCTTCAACATATTCAATTTAATTTTGGGACATAAACGAGATATGGGTTTTTGTTTTGTATTTTTTATTTATTCTCTGTCTCGTTTTGTTCTACAATGGTGGAAGTTAATACTTTCTAAAACATGACCAGCATGCACCCAGAACCAAGTGGAATACTGTGCTGGTTCCTTCTGTGAGATTATATTCTCTCTTCATTCCCATTCTGCCCCCCTCTTTTATCTTGTTATGTTTTGGTGGTCAATGTTGGGGCTTTCTACAAGAATTGCTAAAAGATCCCAAATTTATATGAATTTGGGATTGAGTATCTTCTAATATACAGAACTTAATACACTCAGAACCAAGAGGATCACCCTCTAGGACCTCTCAGGTAGACTACATTCTCCCTCTACAACTTCTTCACCACCACCATCTCCCAATCCCCCCCACCCCTTTTTTTTTTCTCTTTACTTTTGTTTGTCTCTCCTCTTTTTTCTTATTTTTCTTCTTCTTTAGGATTTTTGGCCTTTTATTTTTTACTACTTGTTTTAAAATTTGTTTTTCACGTTAGTGGTCCTCTTGTTTTATTCAGTTCTGATCTTTGTTTTCATTTTCTGGTCTTTGACCTCATCAGAATCATCTAGGGTGAAATTTACTTAGGTTGCAGTTGATATTTTAGACTCAGCCCATTCATAAAGCCACTCTGCACTGAGCAAAATGACTAGAAGGAAGAATTCACCACAAAAGAAAGGATGAGAAATGGTACTCTCTGCCACAGAGTTACAGAATATGGATTACAATTCAAAGTCTGAAAGCCAATTCAGTGCAATCAAAAAGTGCAATTAAAATGCTACTGGTGGGGATCCCTGGGTGGCGCAGCGGTTTAGCGCCTGCCTTTGGCCCAGGGCGCGATCCTGGAGACCCGGGATCGAATCCCACATCGGGCTCCCGGTGCATGGAGCCTGCTTCTCCCTCTGCCTGTGTCTCTGCCCCTCTCTTTCTCTCTCTCTGTGACTATCATAAATAAAAATTAAAAAAAAATAAAAATAAAAAGCTACTGGTGGCTCTGGTAAAAAGCATAAAGGACTCTAGAGACTTCATTACTGCAGAATTGAGATCTAATCAGGTTGAAATTAAAAATCAATTAAATGAGGCACAATCCAAAGTGGATGTCTAATGGCTAGAGTTAATGAGGTGGAAGAGTGAGCAACATAAAAGAGAAGTTGATGGTAAGGAAGAAAACTGAGGAAAAAAGAGAAAAACAATTAAGAGACCATGAAGAAAGGCTAAGGGAAATAAAGGAGAGCCTGAGAAGGAAGAATCTACGTATAATTGGGGTTCCAGAAAATGCCGAGGGCCAGAGGGCCAGAAAGTATATTTGAACAAATTATAGCTGAGAACCTCCCTAATTTAGGGAGGGGAGCAGGAATTAGGGTCCAAGAGATAGAGAGGCTGCCCCCCCCCCCAAAATCAATAAAAACTATTCAACACCTCGACATTTAATAATGAAATTTGCAAATTCCAAAGATAAAGAGAAAATCCTTAAAGCAGCAAGAGACAAGAGATTCTTAACTTATATGGGAGAAATATCAGATTAACAGCAGACCTCTACAGAGACCTAGCAGGCCAGAAAGGGCTGGCATAACATATTCAAGGTACTAAATGAGAAGACCATGCAGCCAAGAATATCCAGCAAGGCTGTCATTCAGAATAAAAGGGGAGATAAAGACCTTCCAAGATAGACAAAAACTGAAAGAATATGTGATCACCAAACAAGCTCTGCAAGAAATATTAAGGGGGACCCTGTAAAAGAAAGAGGAAGCCCAAAGAAATAATCCACAAAAAAAAGGACTGAATAGGTATTACGATGACACTAAATTCATATCTTTTGATAATTACTCTGAACATGAATGGGCTAAATGATCCCATCAAAAGATGCAGGGTGTCGGACTGGATAAGAAAGCAAGACCCATCTATTCGCTGTCTACAAGAGACTCATTTTAGACCCAAGGACACCTTCAGCCTGAAAATGAAGGGGTGGAGAACCATTTACCATTCAAATGATCCTCAAAAAGAAGCTGGGATAGCAATCCTCATATCAGATAAATTAAGGTTTATCCCAAAGACTGTAGTAAGAGATGAAGAGGGACACTATATCGTACTTAAAGGGTCTATATGCCAATAAATTAGGCAATCTAGAAGAAGTGGATCCATTTCTGGAAAACCACAAATTACCAAAATTGGAACAGGAAGAAATAGAAAACCTGAACAGGCCAACAACCAGTGAGGAAATTGAAGCAGTAATCAAAAACCACTCAAGACACAAAAGTCCAGGGCCAGATGGCTTTCCAGGGGAATTCTATCAAATGTTTAAAGAAGAAATAATACCTATTCTACTAAAGCTGTTCTGAAGGATAGAAAGGGACAGAATACTTCCAAACTTGTTTTATGAGGCCAGTATCATCTTGATTCTAAAACCAGACAAAGCCCCCACCAAAAAGGAAAATTATAGACCAGTATCCCTGATGACCACGGATGCAAAAATTCTCAACAAGATACTAGCCAATAGGATACAACAGTACATTAAGAAGATTTTCACCAACACCAAGTGGGATTTATCCCCAGGATGCAAGGCTGGTTCAGCACTCGTAAAACAATCAACAATGTGATAGATCACATCAACAAGAGAAAAAACAAGAACCATACGATCCTCTCAATAGATGCAGAGAAAGCATTTGACAAAATACAGCATCCATTTCTGGTCAAAACTCTTCAGAGTATAGGGATAGAGGGAACATTCCTCAGTATCTTAAAAGCCACCTATGAAAAGGCCACAGCAAATATCATTTTCAATGCGGAAAAACTGAGAGCCTTTCCCCTAAGATCAGGAATACGACAGGGATGTCCACTCTCACCACTGTTATCCAATATAGTACTAGAAGTCCTAGCCTCAGCAATAAGACAACTAAAAGAAATAAAAGGCATTCAAATTGCCAAAGAAGAAGTCAAACTCTCCCTCTTCACAGATGACATGATACTGTACATAGAAAGCCCAAAAGACTCCACCCCAAGATTGCTAGAATTCATATAGCAATTTGGCAATGTGTCTGGATACAAAATCAATGCCCAGAAATCAGTGGCATTTCTATACACTAACAATGAGATTGAAGAAAAAGAAATTAAGGAGTCCCATTTACAATTGCACCCCAAACCATAAGATACCTAGGAATAAACCTCATCAAAGAGGTGAAGGATCTATACCCTAAAAACTACAGAACACTTCTGAAAGAAACTGAGGAAGACACAAAGAGATGGAAAAATATTCCACGCTCATGGATTGGAAGAACTAATATTGTGAAAATGTCTATGCTACCCAGGGCAATGTACATGTTTAAAGCAATCCCTATCCAAATACCAGGGACTTTCTTCAGAGAGTTGGAACAAATAACCTTAAGATTTGTGTGGAATCAGAAAAGACCCTGAATAGCCAGGGGAATACTGAAAAAGAAAACCAAAGCTGAGGGCATCACAATGCCAGATTTCAAGTTGTACTACAAAGCTGTGATCATCAAGACAGTGTGGTAGTGGCACAAACACAGACACACAGATCAATGGAACAGAAAAAAGAACCCAGAAGTGGGCCCTCAACTCTATGGTCGACTAATATTCGAGAAAGCAGGGAAGACTATCCACTGGAAAAAGTATATAGTCTCTTCAAAAAATGGTGCTGGGAAAATTGGACAGCCACATGCAGAAGAATGAAACTAGACCATTTCCTTACATTATGCACAAAGATAAAGTCAGATGGAAGAAAGATCTAAATGTGAGACAAGAATCAATCAAAATCCTAGAGAAGAACACAGGTAACAATCTTTTTGAACTCGGCTGCAGCAACTTCTTGCAAGATACATCTATGAAGGCAAGGGGAACAAAAGCAAAAATGAACTACTGGGACTTCATCAACATAAAAGGCTTCTGCACAGCAAAAGAAACAGTCAACAAAACTAAAAGACAACCTACAGAATGGGAGAAGATATTTGCAAATGACGTATCAGATAAAGGGCTAGTATCCAAGATCTATAAGAACTTCTTAAACTCAACACCCAAGAAACAAACAATCCAATCATGAAATACAAGAAACAAACAATCCAATCATGAAATAGACAAAAGACATGAACATAAATTTCACCTAAGACATACACATGGCCAAAAAACACATGAGAAAATGCTCCGCATCACTTGCCATCAGGGAAATACAAATCAAAAACCACAATGAGATACCACCTCACACCAGTGAGAACGGTGAAAATTAACAAGACAGGAAATAGCAAATGTTGGAGAGGATGTGGAGAAAGGGGAACCCTCTTGCACTGTTGGTGGGAATGTGAACTGGTACGGCCACTCTGGAAAACTGTGTGGACGTTCCTCAAAGAGTTAAAAATAGAGCTACCCATCTAAAAAGAAAAAAAAAAAAATAGAGCTCCCTATGATCCAGCAATTGCACTACTGGGTATTTACCCCAAAGGTACAGATGCAGTAAAACGTTAGGACACCTGTACCCAATGTTTATAGCAGCAATGTCCACAATAGCCAAACTGTGGAAGGAGCCTCGATGTTGTCCATCGACAGATAAATGGATGAAAAAAATGTGGTGTATACACACACACACACACACACACACACACACACACACAATGGAATATTACTCAGCCATCAGAAAGGATGAATACCCACCATTTGCTTCGACGTGGATGGACCTGGAGGGTATCATACTGAGTGAAGTAAGTCAATCGTAGAAGGACAATCATTATATGGTCACTCATATAGGGAATATAAGAAATAATAAAAGGGATTATCGGGGAAAGGAAGGAAAATAAGTGGGAAAAATTAGAGAGGGTGACAAAACATGAGTGACTCCTAACTCTGGGAAACGAACAAGAGGTAGTGGAAGGGGAGGTGGGCAGGGGGATGTGATGACTGGGTGACAGGCACTGAGAAGGGCACTTGACAGGATGAGCACTGGGTGTCACACTGTATGATGGCAAATCAAACTTCAGTAAAAAAATATTTAGGGCAGCCCCGGTGGCGCAGCGGTTTAGCGCTGCCTTCAGCCCAGGGCGTGATCCTGGAGACCCGGGATTGAGTCCCACATCAGGCTCCCTGCCTGGAGCCTGCTTCTCCCTCTGCCGGTGTCTTTGCCTCTTTCTCTCTCCGTGTCTCTCATGAATAAATAAATAAAATCTAAAAAAAAAAAAATTTAAATAATAAATAAATAAAAATGACGCAGAGGAGGGTCAGAGGGTCTGCAAAGTGAATTAGCATAAGGAAGTAAAAGTAAGAGAGGAGGAAATAACGCGGTAGGAGATAACAAAGTCATAAGAACAGTAGAGCAGGATTTGCTTGTGCTGCTTATACTTTTATTTCATATGAATTACCAATCTTGAAAATGTTTTAAATACAAAAACATCTGCACCTTAATGTTTCCTTAGTACGTGTTTTTTCCTTACTGAAAGGAAGATGTCCACTTTAGTGACCTTCAGGAAAAGCAGTAACTTGGTCATATCCCATCAAAAAAGAGAGGGCAGGATATTTTCTAAAAAGGTAAAAAACCAAAATCAATATTTTCAACTTTTAAAATAAAAATGTTACTTTACTTGTCCCATGTTAGAACAAGACTTCCAAATGTTTCCACTCTGGCACTTGTTTAAATTCTGAAGGCCACATTTTCACAGCTTCCTAAATGCAAACTTAATGTCTTTTACGAACATAGTTTACTGAGTGTCTAACGAAGTACATACCACCAGGCTCTGTGCAGTGTATGGAGGGGTACAAGGGGGAAGGGGAACAGGAATAAAAAAGAGTTAAGAAAACCACAGGCCCAAAATGGTTTCACTTCAGTCAGGTCGCCACACTGGGGCTTAATAACCTAACTTAACTACAGTTCCAACCTTCCCTAGAAATGTAGTCTTAACTGGTCAGTCAGGAATTTTCCAGTCAATGCTAAGAAGGCAATCTATCCACAAAGGAAGATGGCATGATCCACTAATAAGACCCCTCTGTCCCCCTCAAAAAGGTGATCTCAAACTGAAATCTTTTTTTTTTCTGTTCATGACTTCCTTGTACTGCTTTTTAAAACCTTTCTCTTGGGGCGCCTGGGTGGCTCAGTCAGTTGATCCTCTGCCTTTGGCTCAGATCATGATCTCAGGGTCCTAGGATCAAGCCCCACATTGGGATTCCTGCTCAGCAGGGAGTCTGCTTCTCCCTCTCCCTGCTGCTCTGCCTGCTATGTGTCTTTGTGCTCTAATACATAAATAAAATATTTTTTAAAAAATGTTCCCCCTGTCTGTAGCCCTTTGGAGCTCCCTTCTACTTGCCAGCCGCCTAATTCACAAGTTGTTTTATAAAGCCGATTAAATTTACAAATGTAATAGGTTGAATTTTTTTTTAATCAAAGAATTAAGCGGTGTAATCTGTGTCCAAGACTGTTCATTCTATTTGAGGAGACAAAGCACATGTACAAGAAAACAACAGTAAAAGACAAGCTATTAGTAGTAACTATTGAGAATAAGGGAAAAGAAGGACGTGATAAAGCATAGCAGAAATAACACCAGACTGCAAGTAGTGAAATCTGCATTATAATCCAAATCCTGTTCATAACTTTTTTGAAAAGCTCAGGCAATACATCTGTCTGAACCTTAATTTCCTCAGCAATAAAAACATGGGCTTTTTCAATTGTAACTATTTATGCCACTACTTCATAAATATGGCATTCTTGAATGCCTTTAGTAAAAAAAAAAAAAAAAAAAAAAGTGATAGTCCTTAAGCACCAACATATTATTTTTACTTATAATACCAAAGATGTAAAGACAAAAAACACCAATAAAATTAAAATAGCATCAATTTAACATTTTGCTGGCTGCTCTGTAAAAATTAGATTTCTGATCATAACTTGAATATGATTATCAATTGTGATAACTCTGAATAAGCTTTTATTTTCTTGTAGCTTATCAAAATGAACATTCTAATAAATTAACATTTTCCATTTTTGCACTTCTCTATTTTATACATCTTCTATGATGAACATGCATTTTTTTCCAATTAAGTTTTAAAAAAATCATAGCTTTATTAAGATATAATTCACATCCCATACAATTTACACATTTATAACATATAATTCAACAGTTTTTGGTATATTCACAAAGTTGTGCAACTCTGTCACAATAGATTTTAGAATATTTCATCATCACTCCCCACATACCTATGAATTGTCACTTTAAATCCTCTCAGCTCCCTCTCCCCCAACCCCAGGCAACCAGTAAACCACGAAGCCACTTTCTGTCTCTCCCTATTCTAAATATTTCATTTAAGTGGAATCATACCATATGTGGTCTTTTGGGACTGGCTTCTTTTGTTTAGCATAATGTTTTCAAGATATATCCATGTGGTAACATATTATCAACACTTCATTTATTGCCAAAAATATTCCATTGTATCAACATACTACATTTTATCCATTCATCAGCTAATGGACATTTGAGTTGTTTCTACTTTTTGTCTATTGTGACTAATGCCTAAAAAATCATTCCTATGCAGGCTTTTTTTTTTTTTTTTTTGAACAACTGCCTTCAATTCTTTTCAGTATATCTAGCAGTGGAATTCCTGGGTCATATGCCAATGTGATGCTTAAGTTATTGAGAAACCACATTTTTTACAGTTGCCATACCATTTTCCATTTCCACCAGCAACATATAAGGGTTCCAGTATCTTCATCTCAAGGTACAAAGTGATATCTCATTGTGGTTTTGATTTGCCATTTCTCTGATGGATAATAAGCTTCCTTTCATGTGTTTACTGGCCACCTATATATCATTTTTGGAGAAATGTCTATTCAGATACTTTGCCATTTTTAAATTAGATTATTTGTCTTTTCATGGAGTTTTAAGTTGCATTATTTTTATACTCAGAAAGCACTTCAGGAGTGCCTGGCTGGCTCAGCGTGCAACTCTTGATCTTTGGGCTTTAAGTTTGAGCCATATGTTGGGTATAGAGATCACTTAAAAACAAAATCTTAAAAAAGAAAAAGAAAAAAAATTAAAGAGCCTTGAACACATGCTAATTTTTCTGTTTTCTTCTAAATCATTAGGAATGTGATAGGGTTAATATAAAAATTGAGAGTTGTGTTAATAAAGAAATCTTCCCCATTCCTCATATACTCCTTTACTCACCTCTGGGGAGGTAGACTGATTTATCTGTTTGGTAAACTTGGTAATAACTAAGTTTGGCTGGCTCAGCCACCTTTTTTCTTCCTCAAGTGAGCCTGCCTGCAGAGAACACACTCTGCTCTGCTGTTTTAGCTGGGCAGGTACCTGGACAGGAAAAGATATGGAAGAGATTAAGCATGGATCAAAATATTATATAGGTGGTGGGCAGCCCCGGTAGCTCAGTGGTTCAGTGCTGCCTTCAGTCCAGAGCATGATCCTGGAGACCCGGGATCTAGTCCCACATCGGGCTCCCTGCATGGAGCCTGCTTCTCCCTCTGCCTGTGTCTCTGTCTTTCTCTCTCTCTGTGTCTCTCATGAATAAATAAATAAAATCTTTAATATATATATTATATAGGTGGACAGTAAGGACAGGTGGGATGGGCCAGGCACTTCAATACAGGTACAAAGACCAGGAGTTTTGAGAGGAAACTGACAGTCTGGCTGGATGGGGAAAGCATGAGAAGTACCATGGAGACCTACTGAACTCATTATTGCTCCTATTTCAGCTCAAATCCCAAGCCTTATTACCAGTCCCTCAGCAACCCATCTCTCTAACTTTATTCCCTACTAGTCTTCTACGAAATTTCTTCCCTGACTACAATGGGCAACTTATTTACCTCTAAAATTAACAAGGATTTTTAAAAATGAGAGCTATCATATGGGTAAAGGTTCAGTGAAATACACATTGACACAGGCTGCTCAATTTGCAGGTAAATTGGCACAACTTATCAGAAAACAACTTCATGGTATGTAGCAAGAATATTGAAACAGGGATCCCTGGGTGGCGCAGCGGTTTAGTGCCTGCCTTTGGCCCAGGGCGCGATCCTGGAGACCCGGGATCGAATCCCACGTTGGACTCCCGGTGCATGGAGCCTGCTTCTCCCTCTGCCTGTGTCTCTGCCTCTCTCTCTCTCTCTCTGTGTGACTATCATAAATAAATAAAAATTAAAAAAAAAAGAATATTGAAACAGTTAAGATCTAGTAGTTTTATTTCTGAAGATCGATGATAAGAAATAATACCAACAAAAAAAGAAGAAAAGAAAGGGGGGGATCCTCTATGCACAAAGATGATCATGGAGGCATTCTTTTAAAGGTTTATTTTGTTCCAGGAACTGCTCTGCATATTCTGTACACATTACTTAAGTTAACCTTGTAAGTCCCATGAAGTGTTATTTCCCCCACTTACATATGCGAAAACTAAAGGGTAAGGCGGTTCAAGAGTCTTCGCCAGGTTTCTGTGGCAGTGAGTGAAAAACTAGAAACAATCTCAATTTTCAATAACAGAGGAGCAACTAAGTAAATTAGCTTATACCTCAAGTGTTACAAAGCCCATAATACGTACATTATGAATCTGTACTAAAATCACAGAAAGTAAAATCTGAAACAAATCATAAATAGGATCTCAACTCTGTTTACATATACTGCAAAGAGACTGAAAGTAAATATACAAAAATGTTAACAGTTCCTTCTCTTGATGAATGGGAATGATCAATGGGAGTAAAAGTGATTTTTTTTTTGCACTTTTCTGTATTTTGTATATTTAAAGATTATATTTTTATAATAAAAAAATTTTTAAGTTGAATCATGGGGTGCCTGGGTGGCTCAGCTAATTAAGCATCTGACTCTTGGTTTCAGCTCAGGTCGTGATCTCATGACTGTGAGACTGAGCCCCTTGTTGAGCTCCATGCTCAGCACAGAGTCAGCCTGAGATTCTCTCCTTCTCCTTCTGCCCCTCCCCCTGCTTGCAAGCACATGTGTTCACTCTCAAATAAATAAAGCTTTATAAAAAGTTGAATTGGGGTATGAGGGTGGCTCAGTCGGTTAAGTGTCCAACTCTTGTTTTTCAGCTCAGGTCATGATCTCAGGGTCCCGGAATTGAGCCCCATGTTGGGCTCCAAGCTCAGTGGGAATCTGCTAGAGAACCTCTCTCTCCCTCTGCCCCTCCGCCTGGGCTCTCTCTTGTGTGCGCAAGTGCACTCTCTCTAAAATAAGTAAATAAAATCTTAAAAAAGAAAGTTGAATCAAGAACACATATTTTTAAAAAATCACTAATAATGCTACTGTTAAGTACTAATCTTGTTCACTTCTTTAAAAAGAAAATAATACAAGTAAATACAAAGTTATCACAAAAGTTTAGCAAATTTAAAACAAAACACACCATTCAAGTGCTTTCTGTAGGCTACACATCATGGAAGGTAGTCACTTTGACAAGCATTATCTCATGTAATACATGGTGGGTCTTCCTTTTGAGATGTGTGTTTATGCACCATTTCAGAAGACAGCTATTACTTTATTTGTTCTATTTTAGAACCATCAAAGAGTTGCCTGATATTTTTGTCAATAACCTAGAGAAACAGGAGTTCCTAAAAAGCCATTTTTTAAGGGCACAAAGTATACACCATAACCGAGGAACTTCACAGATCTTAGAAATGAACTCATCTCAATTGTTACAGAATCTGTCCCTGTATGTTTACCAAACTCTAAGTCAAAAAGGTAGCATTTGAAATTCCAGTAAAATTAAAAGAATAAAATTCTACGCAATATTTACTGAATTAATTATAAATTATACTGACAATTGTTTTTCATGTATTTTTCTTTTCCTGTCTAAAAAAAATTAAAACAAATCTGCATAAAGCTCTTTATGACAATAAGAGATAAAATTATGTATATATATATTTGTGATGTGCATTTTTCATTAATTTTTTTTTCATTAAATGTTTTGGTGAAAACGCTGATTCTACTGCATTTCCCACAGTACTTAGCATAATACTGATCACCTATGGGCTCAAACATTAGCCATTAAACTGATAGGACCTGATGCTAGGTTTGGATTCATTCACAAGCCATCATATTTCAAAATTATTCACCAAAATGTGTATAAATGTTGTTAAAGTGTACATACCCATATACACTGTAATGTGTAGGTTCATATGGAATATCAGTAAAATTAAATAATGAACTCAACTAGGATGAAGTACATGATCCATACAACATCAAACACAATTCTAACGATATTTTTAAATCACAAAACCTAAGCCAGGAATTCTGTAACTTAGTTTCTATTCTTCTTTTGAACAATAAAAACTCATTAATTCTGTCATTTCCAAAGTTATTAGGAAATTTCAAAATGAGTTTAGGCCAATATATTTGCTCTTAATTAAAGTTCTCATAGTCTCACAAAGCCCTTTCAATCCATCCTGCATACCAGAAGCAGAGTTCTCTTTTGAAAACAAGTACCTTTGTGTTTTACAATAAAAACAGTGACCTGATACACTTGTGGAATGAATATTTCTTCGTATCTCAAAGATCTATGGTGACATCTCACTTCTGACCAGTATAGCCAGTATCTCCCCTGTCATGTTGTTACCGGCACCAAAACAATCTCTGCATCTCACATAAGCCCCAGCACCCCCAGCAGACAACTACCAAGGTCTCATTATCTGGTTCTTACTTCCTACCCCATCCGGCTGTCAGTCACTTGCAGCTGCTACCCTACTGCCACTGCCCAGTCCAAGCATACCAAGAACTCCAGACTCCTGGATTTTTGTCTGGCCTAATAGACATATATTGATTTATAGCTATAGCATACTGAAAGTTAACAGGCAGGTAGAGAGAAAGGTGTAAAAGAGAATATGCTTTCTTTTAGTTATTCAAGAGAATGTATTTTTTAATAGATTTTATTTATTTATTCATGAGAGACCCAGAGAGAGAGAGACAGAGAAGCAGAGACATAGGCAGGGGGAAAAGCAGGCTCCATGCAGGGAGACTGACATGGGACTCGATCCCGGGTCTCCAGGATCACGCCCTGGGCTGAAGGCGGCGCTAAACCGCTGGCCCACCCGGGCTGCCCAAGAGAAAGTATTTTGATGGTGTTTTGAGAAAAGAAAAAAATCCAAGAGCAAGGTAGTTTGCTTTAGGTTACAAATTCTAAAAGGATAAACTAATAGAAAAAAAAAATTGTCCCAGAGAAATACCTTACAGTGTTTTAGAAGATTGTTGGTAGAATATGATTTTCCCCAAAGATGTTTTATTTCAGTGGCAAATATTCCCTGAGGAAACATAAACAATAAGAGATACACACTCTAGTACAGCCTATGTTTGTGTACTCAAAGTATACTTGTACTCAGTTTTTTCAGGACATATCCATTGGACATTTGAAGTAGGCTGAGAGATAAATGGATTTGGACTCTCAATTAGAGCTTCTGTTCAACTTTAATTATAGAGAAAATACTAATTTTTGAATGAGCATTTCATCCTCAAGTTAAAATTTATCTACCTTTTTTCACTTTGGAGCATTATTACTTTTGTAATAGAGAAGGAAGGAAAGAAGAAGGCGTAAGGTTTGTATTCCTCCTCCACTTCTAGGTTATAGTAAACCATGACCTGTTCTGACTTTTGAACTTTCCATATAAAACTGAAGAATAGAAAGAAACCAAAAGGTGAAGTAAGGCAGAGTAAGCTTTGGGACATCCCCGATATCTTTCAAATACTCTGAAAAGCTACAACAGAATGGAAACTTTCCAGCAGAGGCTATAAAAAATACAAAGGACTACATAAGTACATGGAAGCTTTAGTTATAAGACAGACATTCTTAGAATGTCTGTTTCCTCAGCCTCAGTTAAGTGTTCTGAAGCCGACTTTTTGCTTGTTGTTGTTGTTTGTACACACAGGTATATACTCTTTGAAGCTGTCAAGGAAGGCAAAGGTCAAAGCCCTGTTGGGGCCCACCAGGGAAGCCCTATGTTTTCCCCAGGTATGTAGCTGAAAAAGGACAAAAAGCCTGTAGGCATCAAAATCCACAAAATTATAATTAAACAAGAGGCCATTTGATCCAGTTAAAAACTATCTCCTGAATTAAATGCTATTTTACTTTAGGTGAATGTGCAACAGATCTTTCTCTGGCTAGTGAAAATATGAGCTTTGGTGGATAGAAGACCTAGCAGATCAATTTTTAAGCTAGAGTTCAGATGTAAGACCAAGAAGACAAACCTTTTTTTCTCTCCTCAGCCACAAAATATGTATAATATGATTAACATAAGGAAGTCACATGACCTTGTCTCTAATTGTGGCTCTTTACACTGCTTACCGAATGTTGTAGGTATAATTCTAATTGGGATGGCAAAGAACTCCACAACAACTACAAAATTTTTAACTATTAGAGCAAATGGAAGCAAGTGATTACTTTGTAAAGTATCAGAAAAAAATAAAGTTGGTGATTTAATCTGGATTAAGAAGTCACAAATGAGTAGAATGCCTTTTCCAGGAAACCAAACTTTGTGATTTACTGATCAGCAGTTTTCACGAACTTCCACTCTTCATCTGAGTTGAAGTCCAGGGAGGAAATCATGATTACTTGGAATGAATCCCTTTAAGACCTGCATTAAATAAACCATTTTCATGCTCCACAAGCAGGGGAAAAACAAAAAACTGAAGGAAATAATCTTTGGTGCTTCATAAGGTACAGAAGAAATAACTCCACTAGGTTTCAGTAAAGGAAATACATTTTCACAAAAATAAGTTCTCATTGAAAAATCTTAAGCAATGTTTTTCACTTCATCCAAAACCTTTTTTTTTTTTTAGGGGATCCCTGGGTGGCTCGGCAGTTTAGCGTCTGCTTTTGGCCCAGGGCATGATCCTGGAATCCCAGGATCGAGTCCCACGTCGGGCTCCCTATGTGGAGCCTGATTCTCCCTTTGCCTGTGTGTCTGCCTTTCTCTCTCTCTCTCTCTCTCTCTCTGTATCTTTCGTGAATAAATAAATAAATAAATAAATAAATAAAATCTTAAAAAAAAATAAAAATAAAAACTTTTTTTTAAAGACTTGTAAAAAAAAAAAAGTTGTACTGTTTTGATACCTGAAGACAAAAATAGCAAGAGAAGTAATGCATGCATAAAATAAAAATGTGTTATGCTCTCAAATAGTCAGAAACAACAGCATTCTTAATCTTTTCATGAAGTTCACATATTTATTTAGTTAGGTAGAAGTCTTCCAGGAAAAACAGGCTAGTATTCTCATAAGAGAATTTAACAGATACGAAATTACAAAAAAACACTAATTCCTAAAATTGCCTAGGTACTGTCGTTTCAAATGTCCAAAGACCAAATGTCAATAAAGGTGACAATATTTGTTGCTTAATGCTTCAATTCAGCATTCTTCTTATGGCCAAAAGAAAAAATTAATTTTGTCAATATTTTGACAGACACATTACTATCTTTCCTTTCCACATGGCTGATGAGATTAAAAACAGGAAGTCCTACAAGATGGCAGGGAGGAGTGGTGTGATGCTACAAAGTTTCCATCTGCAAACATGTAAAGACCAGAATCTTACAACTGTGATTAAACAATTTGAGAAATCTCAAGCTATCATGATTCAGAAGTTTTATGAGACTTTTTTTTTCAGATTGTTTGGACAAGATCTTTTTCTTTTATTGAGGTATTATTGACTAGTGATGTATTTCTTCAAAAAATATTACAAATAAATTACTTCAAAAAATAAATTACTTCAAGTGAGTGAAAAACAAAAGTATTCCCTAGTTAAAAGGAAATATAATTTCCCCCAAGGGAATGATTCCTAAATAAAGAAAAGCCTGTATTCATGTGAATCTTCAAGGCTCTACTGGAGAGAACTCTCTGCAACAGTATCGAGACACAGACATACTGAATGTAGAATTTCTCAATAAAAATATAATCTTAAATGTATTAAGATCATCTTTAAAAACTGAAGATTGCCAAACTCTCAATTACTCTTCCTAAAATTTAAAAAAAAAATTGCTAAGACTACTTTATAGGAACAAAATACATTCTCTTTTATTCAACTAAAATGGTGTTGATGGGCAGTCATCTAGATTTAAATACAAATGAAAACACTGTATTCTCCTACTATAATGTGCACGTATGTCTCATGAAACAATCATCATCCAAACACTACCTCCTTCCTCAATTCTGTCTCTAATCCTTTAATACTCCACACACTGCCCACACTGAGCTACATCTATAATGACTAGACCTTACAGAGGGATTTTGTTTACTGACCAGGTAATTTAAGATTTCTTTAAACCATAAACGTTGGGAAGGGGGCATTTTTCTTAGATTACATTAAATATTAATTAGTCTTTCAAGTGAATTTCGATGCTAAATGTTAATATTTAATGTAGATGTAAACAATGCAGATAAAGCAGTATTTAGGGTAGTTTAAATAGGATATACAAGTCAAGGGGTGCCTGGGTGGCTCAGTCGGTTAACCATCTGACTTTTATTTTTTAAGATTTATTTATTCATGAGAGACATAGAAAGAGAGAGAGGTAGAGACATAGGCAGAGGGAGAAGCACGCTCTTCACAGAAGCCCGATGGAGGACTCGATCCTGGATTCTGGGATTATGACCTGAGCCGATGGCAGCTACCCAAACACTTAGCTACCCAGGCATCCCAAAGCATCTGACTCTTGATTTCAGCTCAGGTCATGATCTCAAGGTCTTGAGATGGAGCCCCAGATCTATCCACGGCATTTGCTTGAGATTGTCTCCCCCTCTGCCCCTGCCCCTGCACCAGCTCTCTCTAAAGAAAAAAAAAAAAAAAAAAAAAAAGAATATACAAGTCAAGATAGGAACAATGATGGGTCCTATTGATCCCACTGAGGTCAGCTAGCTGCAGGGTTTGTTTTCCAACAGAGTTATCCTTCAGGTTTAACAGCTCTGAATAAGATGGTTCCATGCAGTCACCACTTCTGTTGCAAACACAACTTAAACAACATATCTAGACAGCATGTCAGTTAGTTTTCTATTAAAAGTGCTATCTTGGGATTCCTGGGTGGCTCAGCAGTTGAGTGTCTGCCTTTGGCTCAGGGGTCCTGGGAACAAGTCCCACATCGGGCTCCCCGTGTGCCTCTCTCTCTCTCTGTTGTGTCTCTCGTGAATAAATAAATAAAATCTTAAAAAAAAAAAAAAAGTGCTATCTTTCCCTCTGGTCACTGATCCTAGACTCCTGGAACAAAGCCCTGAGTTGGGTTCCCTGCTGAGTGAGGAGCCTGCTTTTCCCTCTGCTCGTGTTCTCTCACTTTCTCTCAAATGAATGAATGAATGAATGAATAAATAAATAAATAAATAAATAAATCTTAAAAAGTGTGATGTTTCCTTTTATTTTTTTTAAGATTTTATTTACTTATTCATGAGAGACACCGGGTGGGGGTAGGGGTTCAGAGACACAGGCAGAGGGAGAAGCAGGCTCCATGCAGGGAGCCCGACGTGGAACTCGGTCCCGGGACTCCAGGATCAGGCCTTGGGTTGAAGGCAGCACTAAACCGCTGAGCCACCCAGGCTGCCCTGATGTTTCAGCCTGATGTTTCTTTTATTTTTATTTTTTTAAGATTTTATTTATTTATTCATAGAGACACAGAGAGGAGAGAGAGAGACAGGCAGAGGGAGAAGCAGGCTCCACGCAGGGAGCCCAACGTGGGACTCGATACTGGGTCTCCAGGATCACACCCCGGGCTGCAGGCGGCGCCAAACCGCGTGCCACTGGGGCTGCTCTGATGTTTCCTTTTAAATTTACCTAAAGCACCAGACACGTGTTGTTTCCTAGTAATCAGACTCCCAGCATCTTAGAGCCAAAAAATACACCCCTTCTTTCTAAATTTTACTGAAAAGATTTTCTTTTTCCTTCGACCAACAACACTGTAATACAGAGGAGCACATGTACGAAACAGCCATACCTGAAACTGACTCAGAAAATAAGTCTACGACTGCAGGAACTCTCCCTGTTCACAGTAAAGTCCAATCTTCTTGTAAGTCTTCCAGCTCTCCCTCCTTAATATAGACAGGTAAAGGAGACAGAGACTCACACAGGACTGACATTGTTGACATGCAGATATAAATGACTGTAACAATGACACCCCAGGAAATGACTGAGTATTCTAATTATCTTACAGCCCTCACAAAACATGCACTTGGGCACCTGTTTATCCTCCTCAGTATGATACAGTCAACATTAAGGGGAAGAGATTTCTTGGAACTTTCTTCCTGTCACACAAACTTCTCAATCTGAACATCACAGCACTTTAGGAAAAGGATTTTTAAAATTATCCCACTGGGTTTACCCCAGACTCTCAGGGTAGGAAGACATCTTTTTTTTTTTTTTTTTTTTAATTTATTTATGATAGTCATACAGAGAGAGAGGGAGAGAGAGGCAGAGACACAGGCAGAGGGAGAAGCAGGCTCCATGCACCAGGAGCCTGACGTGGGATTCGATCCCGGGTCTCCAGGATCACACCCTGGGCCAAAGGCAGGCGCCAAACCGCTGCGCCACCCAGGGATCCCCGGAAGACATCTTTAAAAGCCCACAGTAGGGGATCCCTGGGTGGCTCAGCAGTTTGGCGCCTGTCTTTGGCTCAGGGCATGATCCTGGAGTCCCGGGATCGGGTCCCGCGTCAGGCTCCTGGCATGGAGCCTGCTTATCTCTCTGCCTGTGTGTGTGTGTGTCTCTCTCTCTCTGTGTCTATCATAAATAAATAAATAAATAAATGAATGAATGAATGAATGAATGATAAAAGCCCATAGTAGCTCTGTGCTGCCCACTGAGGTTCTATCCATTGGCTAGCTATGTGTAGCTTCTGAGCACTTGAAATGCGCTGGTCTGAATTCAAATGTACTCTAGGTATAAAAACCAGATTTTGTGGCTCAGGAGGTTGGGCATCTGACTTTGGTTCAGGTCATGATCTCAGGGTCCTGTGACTGAGCTTCTCCCTCTCCCTCTGCCTCTCCCTCTCTCCGGTACTTGCTCTCTCTCAAAATGAATAAGTAAAATCTTAAACCAGATTTTGTAGATTAAGTATAAAAGATTGCAAAATATCTCATTATTAACCTACCAAACTGATTACATCTGAAATTGTATCGGTTCCATAAAATATATTATTAAAAATAATCTCAGTTGTTTCTCTCTTTTTATTTAGGAAACTTTACGTTGCTCATGTGGTTTGCATTACAGTTGGATTGTTACAGACCTACATCCCTATAGCAATGCTTAGAGACTTACAGCCTTAGTTCTGACAGCAAACAAGAGCTATCACCTGACATTTTCCAATTACAACTTCCATTTAAAAGCCAAAAGAGGGATGCCTGGGTGGCTCAGGGATTGAGCAACTGCCTTTGGCTCAGGGTGTGATCCTGGGGCCTGGGATCGTCCCATATCAGGCTCCTTGTGGAGAGCCTGCTTCTTCCTCTGCCGGTGTCTCTGCCAGCCCCCTCCCCAACTCTCATGAATAAATAAATAAAATCTTAAAAAAAAAAAAAAAAACAAGAGGGGCTCCTGGGTGGTTCATTCACTTGGGCTCTGACTTTTGGTTTAGTCTTAGGTCATGATCTCAGGGTTGTGGGCATGTAGTCCCACGCGGGGCTCCTCACTTATCGGGAGTCTGCTTCTATTCCACTCTCTCCCTAAATAAATAGATCATTAAAAAAATAATTTAAAAAATCAAAAGAAAATGTATTTTCTGGATTCAATCCATTGAGATTATAATAACAACAACTTAAGAAGAATGTAAAAACAGAATCACTTTGCCCTGACAACATTTTAAAGACTGAGTTCAAAAAGGCAAAAATAGCACAGGATGCAGAAACTACACCTCTTAAGAAAGTAATGTGGGAAATACACAAACCAAATTTTTCTAATAAAATCTGAATGCTGATTATAAGGTAGATCTTTCAAGTGAAATCAACATTTCTTTCATTTTCAGTACCTAGGGCCTCAGAAAAGATAAAACAGGTATGATCCTGTCTTTAATATTCAAGCACCTTCAACCACAAGCAACCACCAACATTATAAAAAGGGAAATACTTGTAACCTAATTCTCTTGTCCAAAACTAAAAAGAAGAAAAACAAAAATCCCACAAAAACCCCACAACTCAAAGGCAAAATCAGAAACACCAGTTTCTTTGGGGGTGAGTAGGCAACCACAAACCTTATGAAATAAGAAAACATTATTTTAAAATAAATACCTCAATATTTTTAGAAGTGTATTTTAAAAGCGAGAAATCCACAACACAGGGCCACCTGGGTGGCTCAGTGGTTGAGCATCTGCCTTCGGCTCAGGACGTGGGATCGAGTCCCATGAGTCCCATATCGGGTTCCTTGCAAGAAGCCTGCTTCTCCCTGTGCCTGGGTCTCTCATGAATAAATAAATAAAATTTTTTTTTAAACAGTGTTTTTTTTTTTTTTAAAGATTTTATTTATTTTTTCATAAGCGACACAGAGAGAGGGAGAAACACAGGCAGAGGGAGAAGCAGGCTCCATGCAGGGAGCCTGACGTGGGACTCGATCCCGGGACTCCAGGATCGCGCCCTGGGCTGAAGGCAGACGCTCAACCGCTGAGCCACCCGGGTGTCCCAATAAATAAAATCTTAAAAAAACAAACAAACAAAAAACACATTTCTAGAGGCAAATCATTTATTTCTCTATCATAAGAAATCTTTCTTATTTATTTGATTTTAAAATATTCGCCCCCCCCCGTCGTTTAAGGAAAAAAAAAAAAAGGAATTGTATTTCTGAATTCATGAATATATTATTAAAAGGGTAAAGCAGGAGACAGCTCTTTCAAGAATGGAAGTGAAAAGCTTTCTCAGGTGTGCGGACCGGGCCAGTCACTTCTAGAAAACTGTCAATGGGGAAACCATTAAAAAAAAAAAAAAAAAAGGAATTTGTGGACATTTAGACCAAGGAGTCCCCAGGGCTTCCCCAACAGTTGGCGAGATACTTTCTATGCCCAAAAAGCCATTATAAAATTTGTGGCTGTCAATTTCTTGATCCATTTTGAGGTTCACCAGCTGAGTACCCTCTTCCGATTTCCTCGGGCAGAGGACAGCATCGCTTCGAAACCCCTTGCTCTTGCATTTAAACACCCAGCTCCGTGACGCTGGAGTCAGTACGCAGAAAGGACCGTGCAAATTCTAAAGGGGTGTCGGCGGGCCGCAGCTCCCTGCCCCCGACACCGGCCCCGAGCCTCGCCTCGCGCGCTGCCCCGGGGAGAGGCGCGGGCAGCGCCGTCCTCTGCAGCCTATTTTTGGAGTCTCGGGAGCGGGGCTCCGGGATGCAGCGCACACACCGCGTCCGACTTAAGTTTGCACCGGCAGCAGCCTGAGCATCCGCAGGTCGCCGCCGTCCTAAGCGGACAAACCCGTTTAAAGGTTTCCAACCTCCACGTCAAACCCCTTAACTTTAAATCTTCCCTACGCGCAAGTTACACACAACAATGAAGGTAGAGCCTTGGCCCGGGGGTGAGGACCGGAGCCTCCGGGCGGCGGCGGCGGCGGCGGCGGAGGGCGGAGGGACGACGGCCCCGGGTGGAGAGCGAGTCCAGGGCACCGGGCTGCCCGGAGGGCACGCGGAGCACCCAGGCTGCGCGCGGCGCCGGGGGAGGAGCCAGGGGTCCCGGGGGGCGGGGAGGGGGGCTTCCCGCCGCGGCCGCCCGCCGCCCGCCGCCCGCCGCCCGCCGCCCGCGCCCGCTCCTCCTCTCCTCACCTGCGAGTCGGAGGCGAACGCGGGGCTACGGCCGGGCGCCCGCTCTGTTCCCATTCCCGCTGGCTGACATGGCGGCCGAAGAGCTGTCACCCAGCCGGCTCGGGTCTCCCGCCGCGCGGGTGGAGGAGACACCTCTAGCCTTCCCGCCCCGCCTCCCTCTGCGCACCCTTCCCCGCTGGCCGGCTGGCGGCGGGCGGCCAGCGACCGCGGAGCATAGAGCTCGGACGGCTAGAGAGGAAGCGCAACCATAGAGTACTGGTCCAGAAGCAACCCGGATGGTCCGTCGGCCTCCTCGTCCGTCCACTCGCAATCCCGGGGCGGCTCGCCCGGACGGAAGCGGAAGTGAGGGAAGTGGCAGGAAGGGGGACCGTTCGCATGCGCAGTGTGCGGCGTCTAGTCGCGCGGGGCCTAGTAGGGTGGTGGGGACCAGCGGCACGTGGGGGTGGGGGTGGGGGCTCTGCACGGAGCTCGCCCGCGATGTGACGCTCGCCCGTTACGCTGGCGCAGACCTCGGAGAGTGAGGATGTCGGTCCCCGCGGCGGGGCTGTCCCCGCGCCTGGCGCTCTCAGCCTTGGCCGGCGCGGGGCGCTTTTGCGTTCTGGGGCCGGGAGCGGCGAGGCGGGCGGGCGTGTGCCCCGGGCACCGCCGGGCCCTGTCTGACCTCCACCCGCAGCTGGTGCCCACGGAGGGCTTCAAGGACTCACCGTCCTGGTTCCCCAGGTGCCGCTCAGAGCCCAGGAGCTACATCACCAGTCCGAAACTGGCCACGACCTTGGCGCATATTCTGGAGAACGAAAGGAAAACCCCCGACAAGCTCCTGCTGGAGTGCAATCCAGGTGAGTGCGTCGGGGCTGCGCTTCCTGGATACAGTCACTCCTGCCGACCCCCCCCCCCCCCGCCCGACGGCGCCCGGGAGCAGGTGGGCGGTCTGTTGGGATCCCCACGCGGGAGCGATGTCTGCGGCGCTCCGCCTGCTCCTGGATTTTGCCGACTCCTCCAGATACTTGCACGACCCCCGCTCCACCCCCACTCCCACCCCTGGCAAGAACCTGTATTTTTACATACTCCTCCTAGAGAATGTAAGATGTATAGATAGACGTTCTGAAAAAGACATTTTTTGGGGGGGAGATTTTAAGTAATCTCTCTACCCCGCGTGGGGCTCGAACTTAGAACTCGAAGGTCAAGAGCCTAGCACTCCCCAAACTGAAAAATACTTACTTAAAGCAGCACTGGGTGTCACGAGTCAGTTCTGTTTCGATTTGGCAGTATCTTTCATGGTTAAAGTTTCTGTGTAGCCCGCCTATGCGTGGTATGCTAAAGGCATCTTTGTTTTGCTGAGACCTAGTGAAACATTGTGATTAAGAACACAGGCAGGCTTGGCTTGGCTTGGCTTGGCTTGGCTTGGACACGGTGGATTCAAAGCCAAGCAGCACAGCAGCACTTAGTTGTGATGTTGGAGTCCACTGGTTTTATCCAATCCCCGGTTTTCTTACATGTCAATAGCAGTGTGATATCTACTTTGAGGATGTTGTGAGGATCAAAATTAGGTAATACAGGTAAAATGTCTGCTTTAGTCGATATGCAAAGAATTTTTTTTTTCTTTTGCAAATAAATCTTTTTGTTCTGTTAATAACACTAGGTCCTGGGATTCTGACTGAAGCATTACTTAAAAGCAAGGCCAAAGTGATTGCCCTTGAAAGTAACAGAAATTTTCTTCCACATTTGCAGGTATCCTTTGTTTCTAAAAATAATTTGTTGCTCAGTCAGCTATCTTTGAATATGTAGGAAAGTGAAAATTAAGAACACAGTTTACTTTTATAGAATCACTTTTGAGGATCATGCTATAAATATATTGTTATCCCCAGTGACTGGAACATTAGTCCAGTAAGTATGGTAGTGTCAATGCTTGTTGAATGACTGACTGAAAGATTGAACTGAAAGATTGAGTTCTGAGATTTGTTCCCTGGGATGCCTCTGTTTCCTCAACATAGAATCTAGGTTAATGGGACTTCATTAACTCTGGATTTAGTGTTTCAGAGGCAAGAAAGGTTCGGTATAGTCAGATACAGTTGCATGTAGTGAAAACATTATCCAAATGGGTTTTTTTAGTGAAATCTGCTACGTTATAGCAGACAGCTTCACTTAACAGTGAAGTGGAAATTAAGTAACTTAACCTGCTTGACTTTGGTTTTTTCATACATAAACTAGAGACCTTAATACCCACTTGTATACGATCTTACTGCAATTTATTTTTATTTTAAAGCCTTTATTTATTTTAGAGAGAGCAAGCGAGCAGGGGTGACAGGGGAAGGGGTAGATGGGGAGGTAGAGAGAGAATCACAGGCCAACTCCCTGCTGAGTGTGGAGCCTGACATGGGGCTCAATCTCATGACCCTGAGATCCTGACCTGAGACATAAACAAGAGTGGGACGCTAACCAACTATGCCACCCAGGAGCCCCTCTTGTTGCTATTTAAATTAAATAAGATAAATTGTACTGTTTTTGAATCCTAAATGCAATCAAGTTTTTAACTGTGATTTCACTATTGTAGAATTGAATTATTTTTTTTTAAAGACTTTATTCATGAGAGACACACAGAGAGAGACAGAGACAGAGATACAGGCAAAGGGAGAAGCAGGCTCCATGCAGGGAACCTGATGTGGGACTCGATCCAGGGTCTCCAGGATCACACCCTGGAGCTGAAGGCGGCGCTAAACCGCTGAGCCACCCAGGCTACCCCTAGAATTGAATTATTTTAGAATTCTGACTGTCATATCATTATTATCATTATAGCATGGTATGTGACATTACAAAAGCAAAAAATGTGCATAACAAAGTCTTAATGTATGCATTCCTCTTACACTCCTATCAAACAAAATTCATTAGCTTTTCTTAGTTTAAGATTAAATATTAATCATATTTATTATGACTATTATATTTTAATAGTCATAATACTATTATGACTGTTATATTTTAATAGTCATGATAATTTAATAGACTATTAAAATATGTCATAATAATTTAATCATCATTATATTTAAAAATATGACTCTTGAGTAACCCGTGAGGTTATTTTATTGCTATACGTAGAACAATTTGTAAGAATTTCAGTATAATATGTTTTTAAGATACACATTAAGTGAGGGGCACCTGGGTTGCTCAGTCAGTTAAATGTCTGCCTTAGGCTCAACTCTTATCTCAGGGTCCTGAGATCCAGTCCCCCACCCCCCCTTGGGCTCCCTGCGGGGGGGGGGGGGGACGACGGGGATCTGCTTCTACCTCTCCCTCTGCTACCGCCCTCCCCCTCCCCCTGTACGTGCTCTCTCTCTTTCTCTCAAATAATAATAATAATAATAAATCCTTTAAAGAAAAAAGATATACATCAAGTGAGTGTTCTTTTTCTCTGTCATAATGCCACACTCTGGCTTTCTTTACATTGTTGGCTTATTTTCAGCTTCTTGTGGACTCTGGAGTTATTCAATCCTCAGGCCTTCTGTGCTTCTCCCTAGGGGGCCTCATCTGCACCCCTGGGTTTAATAACCTTCAACAAGCCAAGTCCTCACCAATGTATGTCTTTAGCCTGGACCACTGCACTGACCTCCCAATTTAGGCCTACAGATTCTCACCTGGCATTGCCACTTGGTTCACCCAATAGGCATCTCAAAATTAACAGGGTCAAAAATATTTGATTTCTACCCCAGTATGTTCCTTCCCTAGTCTTTCTTAAGGATCTTCACAAAAATGATTATTAGAATTTACTAGATTTAGAAATAGAGTAATATTTAGATTGAAATCAAACACTTAAGAATAATTAGGGTTTTTATTTCATGAGTTTAAATTGCAAATTCTTGAAACCTTGATGTATACCAATAGAATTTTCTGTGCATGAGAACCTCAAAATGCATATCAAGTCACATTGTGCCCTCTTCTATTTGATTTTTTTTACAACTTCAAATTAAGTTTTATGGAGTCTGTAGCTGACCTTGCTCTCACTACTGAGATCTCCAGTGCTACGGCAGAATGAGCACATTGGGGCAGTGAAAAGATTGAGGTATATCAGACCTCTTCCAGCAGACAAGGAGCTTTCCCTCTATAGTGCTTCTGTCTTTAGAAAACAGAAATGAAAAACCCTAGGGGAAAATAGAAGGTGATCTACACAATGAGTATAGCCACGTTCATTTGGGAAAGGACTCCTTAAACTCTTCTAGTAAAAAAAAAAGGACTGTCTGCCTTTCACTTTAATATTTTTATTGTTTTCCTCTTCTATGAAGCATTTTGCCACTACCTGCAGACAGGTTGCAGCTCTCTGCCTGGGCCCAGGTGTGATCTTAGAATCGCTGCCAGTCCCCCAGGCAGCTTCCATTAAGCAATCAGATTAGTGTGTGGACACTTTTTGAACAATTGAAGCCATCGATATAGAGATAGCAAAAGAATAAGAATTGGTTGAAGGCTTTTTTGTTTTTTTGGGCTTTTTCTTAGTAGTAGCGTATTTTCATCACTTTTCAGGCATTAATTTCTCTTAACTCTTAAATTTTGGGGTAAATATCTTAAAGTAGATTTTTGAATTGGTACAAAGTATGCATAACTGACAATTTTGAACACGTTATCTCTTTATCTCTTTAGTCCCTGCGAAAAAAGGTGGATGGAGAACTAGAAGTGATCTACTGTGACTTCTTTAAAATGGATCCTAGAAATTTTGGAATAGTAAAACCACCCATTATGATTTCAGAAACACTTTTTCAGCATTTGGGAATAGCAGCAGTTCCTTGGTCAGAAGGTAATTTTTGTCACTCACTGCAGCAAATAGCTTATAATTTGCCAGCTTTCTCCAGCAGTACAGCTTGTCTACCGAATGGATCCGCATCCTGTATAGATGATGCAGTTTATTGGGTGGGCGCTCTTCACTTGACTGGCTTTCCTCTCACATAGCCAGGGTCAGAGCAGCTCCACAGAAGCCATGTGCCTATCAAGGAAAGATGCCCAGGCTTAGTTTTAATTGACTTAATATAGTTTATTAACGTTTGACTCGACAACCCCAACCTCCTCCTCTTTCTCTGTAGTGGAACCTGTGGACTCTTTGAACTTCAGGATGGTTCATGCTAAGAGCTGGATTCTGAAGAAGCACTTTGAAGGCAGCCCTACTCATACATAGTAACTTTGAGTTAAAGACAATTGAACTCCTGTCCTTAAAAAATGGAGAGGTCCTGCTGGAAGCTTTGTTCCTTACTGTGGATCCTTAACATGAGAGTGGCAGCCAAAAGGTTGAAGGAGGGTGATATGATGATAGGGCAGCAAGTGGCCAGAGTTGTGAAAAATAAAAACTCAGCCTTCCCAGCAGGAACTGTGGTAGTGGCTTCTCCAGGCTGGACATTGCACTGTATTTCTGATGGGAAAGATCTGGAAAGCTGCCTGCAGAGTGGCCGGACACGGTACCAGGGTCTTTGGCTCTGGGAACAATTGGCATGACAGGTCTAATGGCCTACTTTGGCCTCCTTGACATCTGTGATGTGAAGGGTGGAGAAACAGTGATGGTTAATGCAGCAGCAGGGGCAGTGGGCTCTGTGGTGGGGCAGATTGCTGAGCTCAAGGGCTGCAAAGTTGTTGGAGCAGCAGGGTCTGATGAAAAGGTTGGGTACCTTAAAAAGCTTGGATATGATGTTGCTTTTAACTACAAAACCGTGGAGTCTTTGGAAGAAACTGAAAAAAGCCTTTTCTGATGGTTATGATTGTTACTTTGATAATGTAGGTGGAAAGTTTTCAAACATTGTTATTCCCCAGATGAAGAAATTTGGAAGAATTTCTATTTGTGGGGCCATCATGAGGTATAATATTACTCGCCCACTTCCCCCAGGCCCACCCCAAGAGAATATTATCTATCAGCAGCTCTGCTTGGAAGGGTTCATCGTTTATCGCTGGCAAGGAGAGGTCCGCCAGATTGAAAGGCTTTTTTTGCTGACATGGGTCATAGAGGGTAAAATCCAGTACCACGAATACATCATTGAAGGATTTGAAAACATGCCAGCTGCATTTATGGGAATGCTGAAAGGAGATAATTTGGGAAAAACAATAGTGAAAGCATGAAAAAGAATGGCACATGGAATCTAGACATCATTTGGATGATGACTTAATTTCTTTTTAACCATTTAATAAAAAATGTATGTTACCTTCATTATCTAAAAAAGAAAAAACTTAGTTTGACTCAATAAAATGTGATTTTAGGAAAAAAGTTTTAATTCAAATATTTTTGCTTGTATTCCTAACAGATACTCCACTAAGAGTAGTTGGAATTTTCCCAGCAAAAAATGAGAAAAAGATACTTTGGAAACTTTTATATGACCTATATTCCTCAACTTCTGTATATAGTTATGGACGAGTACAACTAAATATGTTTATTACTGAAAGGGAATATGAGGTAGGTTATTAACAAATACCTGATTAGTTTTTGTTTTGAAAGAGTGCTGTGATCTTCTCTGAATGGTCTTAATCTGTATTTTAATTTGAGCTCATGACATTGTTTTTAAATTTCTGTAATTTTTGAGTTTGATTTTTTAGTCTTTGTGGTTAAATATACATGACATAATATTTACCATTTTAACTTTTTAAGTGTGTAGTTCAGTGACATTAAGTATATTAAAATTGTGGTACAACTGTTACCACCATCTAGCTCTTCTTGGCACATTTTTTTTTTTTTTAAAGATTTTATTTATTTATTCATGGAAGACACAGAGAGAGAGAGGCAGAGACACAGGCAGAGGGAGAAGCAGGCTCCATGCAGGGAACCTGATGTGGGCCTTGATCCCGGGTCTCCAGGATCACATCCTGGGCTGAAGGCGGCGCTAACCCGCTGAGCCACCAGGGCTGCCCTTCTTGGCACATTTTTATCATTCCATACTAAATTAAACATTACCTCCCCTTCCCCTGAGCCTCCGGTAAACTTTCTTCTACTTTCTATCGCTGTGAGTTTGACTGTTCTAGGTACTTTGTCACTGTTGGAGTCATGGAATGTCGCACTTTTGTGTCTGACTGGCTTCAATTAGCCTAATGCTTTGGAGATTCGTGCAAGTCCTAGCATATGTCAATTACGGTTTTCTTTTTTTTTTTTTTTTTTTTTTTAGAATTTCAGTTTTTAAGGTAGAAAAATAGGTCATTGCCTAGCTGTACGTATATTTACACACAAGCACATAATGCACATAGGCACACATGCCTTCCACCTTCTGTTTATCCATTCATCTGTCAGTTGGCATATGAGGTGCTTCCACTTTATTACTGTGAATGATGCTGCTGTGAGATTTGGTGTGCAGATCTTTTCCAGTCCCTGCTTTCAGTACTTTGGGCTATTTACCCAGAAGTGGAATTGCTGAACCATATGGCAATAATTTTTTTTTTAAGATTTTATATATTTTTGAGAGAGAGACAGAGCATGAGAGGTGGGAGAGGTAGAGGGAGAGAGTTAAGGACACTCCCCGCTGAGTGAGGAGCCCAATATAAGGCTTGATCCCAGGATCTTAGGACCATGACTTGAACCAAAGGCAAACGCTTAATGCACTGAGCCACCCAGGCACCTCAATACTATTAAATTTTTTTTTCTATTTTTTGATTTTTTAAGGGCCCACTCTTCAGTTTTCTGTAGTGTTTTTACCATTTTGTATTCCCACCAACAACGCACAAGAGTTCCGGTTTCTCCATGTTCAGTCAACACTTCTTTCCTGTTGTTTTATAGTGCCTGTTGTAGTGCTGTGAGATAGTATCCCATTGTGGTTTTGATTAGATTCATGATGTTGGACATCTTTTCATGTGCTTATACACCATTTATATATCACCTTTGGAGGAATGTCCTTTGCCCTTTTCTTTGGGTTTTTTTTTTTCTGTTGAGTTTTAAGAGTTACTTATATATTCTCAGTATTAATCCCTGCTTAGGTATTTGATTTGTAAATTTTTTTTCTCCCCATCTGTGGGTTGCCATTTTATACTGTTGATTGTGTCCTTTGATTCTCAAAGTTGTTAATTTGATGACATCTAGTTTGTCTTTTGCTGCCTGTCCCGTTAGTATCATAGCTAAGAAATCACCGTCAAATCCAAGGTCATGAAGCTTTTCTTGTCTTCTTAAGAGTTTTATAGTTTCAACTCTTATATTCTAGTCTTTGATCCATTTTGAATTACTTTTTTTAATATGGTGTTGGGTAAGGGTCCAACTTTGTTCTTTTGCATGAGTATCCAGTTTTCCCAGCATCTTTTATTTTTTTTAAATTTTTTAAAATTTTTATTTATTTATGATAGTCACAGAGAGAGAGAGAGAGAGAGGCAGAGACATAGGCAGAGGGAGAAGCAGGCTCCATGCAGGGAGCCTCATGTGGGACTCGATCCCGGGTCTCCAGGATCGCGCCCTGGGCCAAAGGCAGGCGCTAAACCCCTGCGCCACCCAGGGATCCCCTTCCCAGCATCTTTTATTGAAAAGACTGTTTCTTTCCCCATCAAATGGCCTTGGTACTCTTGTCAAAACATCACTTAACTATACACATGAGCATCTGTTTCTGGGCTATTTTATTACATTAGGTTCTTCAGTGTCTCTTGAGATTGCATATGAATTTTAGGATGGGTTTTTCTGTTTGTGAGAAAAAACATCGTTGGGATTTTGATATGGATTGCATTGACTCTGTAGATCACATTGGGTAATGTTGAAACATTTTAACATTGATCAGTCTTCCAGTTTGTGAACATAGGTTGTTTCTCCATTTATGTTTAGTTTCTTTCATCAGCGTTTTACAGTTTTAAGTGTACGAGTATTTCAACGTACAAGTATTTCAACCTCCTTGGTTAAATTTTTTTTTTTTTAAGATTTTATTTATTCATGAGAGACACAGAGAGAGAGAGAGAGAGACGCAGACACAGGCAGAGGGAGAAGCAGGCTCCTCACTGGGAGTCCACTGTGGGACTCAGTCCCAGGACCCAGGGATCACAACCTGAGCCAAAGGCAAATGCTCAACCACTGAGCCACCCAGGCACCCCTTCCTTGGTTACATTGGTTCCTAAGTATTTTATTCTTTTTAATGTTATTATAAACAAAGTTGTTTTCTTAATTTTACTTTTCAGATTATTCATTGTTAGTATACAGAAATATGCTTGACTTTTGTGTATTATTTTTATATTCTGCAGCTTTGCTGAATTTATGTATTGACTCTCACAGGAATAGTTAGGGTTTTTAGACTACTCTCTGAAATTGAAGGGCCTTCTGAGAGTAGTGTCTAGAGTCTGGAGAGTACTGTTTCTTTGCTGCTCAGAAAGCTTCATATTATTAATCTTGTAATCCATTGTAATAGATGTTTACTTGTACATCAGAGTTATGTGTTAGGATAGTGGAGCAAGAAATGAAAGAGTGGTTTATTCACCAAGACTCAGTAAGGAAATAGTGACGATCCATGGAAAGAGAAGGGGACTCAGAACCTTGAGGCTGTACATACGTTATGTACATGAAAAATTGAAAGAACAGAAACTGGAAATGCTTCATCAGGTTTTACTTTGCTACTAGGGAAATGTTCTGGTACTAATACCATGGACCTTTTCATACGTGTTTTCCTCTGTGTACTGCTCTTTCATTCACTGAGAAAACCACACATCCCTCAAATGTCAACCTGAACAATTCTTGTCTCAAAATTTAATAGCCCACCTGATACATACTTCTGATACACACTTGTGCTTCTCCATGGGAATTCTATGTTTTTGTTTCATTATTTTTTTTTTCTTTAAGATTTATTTATTTATTCATGAGAGAGACAGAGGGTTTCATTATTTCTTTAATGAGATTTTACCCTGATCGGGGTTATGGCTAAAGGAAATCAGTTTCACACACATTGTAAGTGTGATGATGTATTTTAGTATGAAAGTTCAAAAAAGTTTTTCTCTTTTTTGAAATAGTTATGGTAAAAAAAAAAAAAGAAATAGTTATGGTTAAGATGTTGCATTTCTAATTTCCTTTAATTTTTAAATACTCTTAAGGTATTTTAAGATTCGGAATTTCATTTTTATTGCTTATAGTTATATAAACCTGTAACTTATTTTCTTTTACTAGAAACTGGTGGCAAGTCCTGAAACTCCACACTTGTATCAAGTATTAAGTGTGCTCTGGCAAGTAGCCTGTAAGATTAAGCTTCTGCATGTGGTAAGTAAAATCCTTCTAAATTTTAAATGCAAGAGATAAGTTGTTTTTATTTTTAATTTTTTAAAATTTTAATTAAATTCAGTTTATTAACATATAGTGTATTATTAGTTTCAGAGGTAGAGTTCAGTGATACATCAGTTGTGTAGAACACCCAGTGCTCATTCCATCACCTGTGCTTCATAATGCCCGTCATCCAGTTACTCCATCCTCCCACACCCCGAACTTCATTTTGTTTTTAAAAAACAAACTTTCATTTGTTTTTTAAAGAGGCTACATTTCTGTGACCAGTAAATGGAGAAAAATTAAAAATTCATTTTATTATTTTTCCCAGCTATTGAAGATAACAGAGCAAGGTAACTTCGTGCTTATATTTTTGCCACAAATATTTATGTTTTTCTCTGATTATAAAAATAATAACACACTCATTGTAAAAATACGAGACATAAGAAAGGAAGGAAGAAGAAAAGAATTTTAAAAACTCATCACTATAATTCCACTACCCAGAGGTCACTATTGACATTTGTGGCCTATTTGTAGCCTTTTATTTTTCCTATGTTTTTTTTTCTTTAAGTTATAGAGATTATATTATTTTGTATCTTATCTTTTTTTACTTAATAGCTAATAGATAATGATAAGTTTTTTTTTTCTCTTGTCACTAGACATTTTTCCCAAGTTGTCTTTTTCGTTTTGTTTTTTAATTTTGAGAGAGTGAGAGAGTGAGCATGAGAACAGGGAGGGACAGGGAGAAGCAGACTCCCTCCTGCGGACCAGGAGCCCAAAGCAGACACTGAACCATCCGAGCCACCTAGGAGCCCTTTTCCTAAGGTTTATATCTATTTTAAGATTGTATTTATTTATTCATGAGAGACACTGAGAGAGATGCAGAGACACAGGCAGAGGGAGAAGCAGGTTCCATGCAGGAAGCCCGATGCGGGACTCGATCCCAGAACTCCAGGATCACTCCCCTGGGCCGAAGGCAGGTGTTCAGCCACTGAGCCACCCAGGCATCCTCTTTTCCTAAGTTTTTAATGGCCACTTAAAACCTCACTAGAGAGCATTCCCCTTCGTACTTTATTTCTTTAGGCAAAATCAGAGTCAGCTAATAGAAATATGTGAGCCACACGTATAACTTTACATGTAATGCTATATTTCATAGCAACATTTATAAAAAGTAAAAAAGAAACAGGTGAAACTAATGCTAATATGTCTTTTTTAATCTTCTTGATTTAAAATATCATTTCAGGGGATCCCTGGGTGGCTCAGCAGTTTAGTGCCTGCCTTTGGCCCAGGGTGTGATCCTGGGGTCCCAGGGTCAAGTCCCATATCAGTCTCCCTGCATGGAGCCTGCTTCTCTCTCTGCCTGTGTCTCTGCCTCTTTCTCTCTCTCTCTCTCTCTCTCTCTGTCTCATAAATAAATAAATAAAATCTTAAAAAATTATATCATTTCAGTGTGTAGTCAGTATTTTACAATTAGTTATTACATAACTTTTTTTTAAATGTGTGGGGCCTTTGAAGTCCAATGTGTGTTTTACCCTTAACAGCACATTTCCATTCAGACTAGGTATGTTTCAGGTATCAATAGCCACATATGACTAATGGCTGCTATATTCATAGCAAAGGGCCAGAGTGAAGACAAAACTGATAAACACTATTTCTCTCATGTAATAATTTGGTCTTTCACTTTTTTATTTTAGTAGAATTTTTACTGGATGTATGTTTACATATTTGCTGAGCCCTTGTACTTCTAGGGACCTGATGGTTTCACTTCTTAATTCGCCTTGTGTATGTCCCTGTCATCCCATTACTGCTGTCGTCTAGCAACACATTAAGCCCATGCATACTTAGTTGTTAGAAGTTTATCCATTTGATTTTAGCTTTTGTGCCAATTCTGTTTGTTTTCCTCTAGTACATGAGGTTCTTAGATTGGCTTTCTCTTTTTTTTTTTTTTTTTTTATCAGATTGGCTCTCTGTTCCTTGTCTTTAGTATCTGTCGAGTTCCTACTGTTTTTCTGTCTTCCCAGAAATCTTTCACCCTAGGATTCACAGCACTGCCCCTGCCTGTATACTGTAATGTTTGTATTGCTGTTCTCCATGTCCCTAAAATCCTTTCTTACCTCAGTGATCTCTCATTCTATTGGCTTTTTATCTGGGCCTCCTCCCCTCATGGCTATTGGCTAGTGTCTTCATAAAGCTTCATGAGGACTTTAGCTTTCTGGAGAATCTTCTCTTTTCTTTGTTCTGCAGTATTTATTTTCAAAGGCTCTGTTTTGACTTGTGCCATTGATTAATGTCAGTGTTGATCCAGTGGCTCCTAACCTGACTGTGACCCTAATATGCAAATCTTAGCTGTTAAACTATCTTAAGGACCTGTTTGCATAATTACATTAGGATGCCACTTTATCTAAATAAGTAAGAGAAATAGCAATATCTGGATAGACCTTTGATTCTCATCTTTTTTTTTTTTTTTTTTTTTTTTAAGAGCACGGAGAGAGAAGAGGGAAGTTTATGGTTTAACTATCCCATGTTGTTTTTCTTAAGTCCGAGTAGAATAGTGACTTGGATTTGATTCATTTTGTTGCTCAAAGGCAGTAGTAACTTAGGGCACTTTGACTAAAGAGAACTAAAAGAAATATTTTGGTTTCATTTACCTTCCCTTAAGGAGCCTTGGTCCTCATTTGGCGTATATGGCCAACGTGGGCGACTGGATGATCTGAAGAATAAGGTAAGAATGAATGAATACCCTTGCCTTTTTCCCTCTAAATGGAACATCCTATTTTCTTTAAGATTTTTTGGTATTCTGTATTTACTTAGATTTTTAATTTTAGGATGTTTGGAAATGTTCTTTAAACATACCTTAACTGCTTTTAATAAATTCAAATTATTTTGGAAAAGAGTAATAATTTTCAGCTAGTTAAACAGTGGATACTAGTTAGCATAGTCATATCTTAAACAGAATTTGACTTCCATCTCTTGAACATACATCTCAAATTTAGAAAATACAGTCATCTTAGGGTACATCTAATTTGATGAGCTAAAGATGCAATTTTATACTCAGAAATCTGTTATATTACTATTTATAATGATGGAGTTCATCAACAGGTATGTCTTGTTTCTTACCCTCAGGGTGGGGCTTTTGTTTGTTTATTTTTTTCCTCTTTCTATAAAACCAAAGTGATAATGTTATAAAGTGATCCTCCATTTACTTTATGTCAGGAATACACATAGCAAAATCAGAATAAAGTAGCTAGATTTTAAAAAATAATCCAGAGTTTCACTTCAGGATAAAATGCTAATGATGCATAGTTCAGCCTGAAGTCTCATTTGCCTACTTACTTTTTTTTTTCCCCCTCACTCCTGCCACTAAAAGAAAAAAAAGAAATGACCAATTTAGAGATGGTCTGACTTTTCAATAATCAGTCATTGTTATGATCACTGAGATTTTAGCTCTATTTCACTCTTCATAAGCATATTTTTGTAGCCTCATAGAATAGAATCAGAGTAATATATTTTGCCTTAAGACCATTAGGAACTTACTTACAAATGTCCCTAGAGTGAACAATCCTGTATATAAGACACTTGCTCATTTTTTTAGTTATAAGAACTAACGCTTAAAATGGTGTGTTTGGCCAAATTAAATATATAAACTTTAGGGATGGGATCCCTGGGTGGCGCAGCGGTTTGGCGCCTGCCTTTGGCCCAGGGCGCCATCCTGGAAACCCGGGATCGAATCCCACGTCGGGCTCCCGGTGCATGGAGCCTGCTTCTCCCTCTGCCTGTGTCTCTGCCTCTCTCTGTGTGACTATCATAAATAAATAAAAAATTTATTAAAAAAAAAAAAAAACTTCAGGGATGAAGAGGAGATAACCAGACGTCATGTTTCATGAGAGAATTTTATTCAGATATTCCACCCTGTATCTCTGATATCAGCATGTTCATAATTGCTACAGAGGCACTTGAGACATTTAATCATTCATTAGAGCACATAATTCTTATTTCCATCCAAGTTGTTTGGGGTTTTCCACTTTTTGGAAGCCATCTTTTTATCACTGAAATTTTTTTTTCTTACTTTAAAAAAAAAAAAGATTTTATTTATTTATTTGAGAGAGAGCAGGAGCAGCAGAGAGGGGCAGAGGGAGAGGAAGAAGCAGGCTCCCTACTTAGGGCTCCAGTGTGGGGTTTGATCCCAGTTCCCAAGATCATGACCTGAGCCCAAAGCAGATGCTTCACTGACTTGAGCCACCCAGGTGCCCCCAGAACATTTTTTTCAAAGATATAAATAGCCATTTATTTAACACCAAGAAAGTTTTTTCTTCCCTATTTATCGAGTAAGTATCTGTAACTACAAAACTACCTACAAGCTTGCTTGCTTGCTTGCTTGATTTTTCTTTTTAAGGTTTTATTTTTAAGTAATTTAGGTCACCAACCTGGAGCTTGAACTCACAACCCGGAAGATTGCACACTCTACCAACTGAGCCAGCCAGGCACCCCCTACCAGCTCATTTTTTAAAGTCCTCCTCAGGGATACCTGGGTGGCTCAGCTATTGAGCATCAGCCTTCTGCTCAAGATGTGACCCTGGGGTCCCGGGATCGAGCCCCACGTTGGACTCTCTGCATGGAGCCTGCTTCTTCCTCTGCCTGTGTCTCTGCCTGTCTCTCTCTGTGTCTCTCATGAATGAATGAATGAATAAATAAATTAATTAATTAAAAAAAATAAAGTCCCCTTCAAAAGTCTTATTATCAACAACATAGGACACTTCATGCCTGAGGTTATCTCCCTCTCTAATAATTACTAAATATTTTTTTAATTTTATTACCTTCCCTCTTTTGAAAAAAGATTAATCCTTCAAGCAGGCATCCAAAACTAGAACTGGAATTGATTGAAAGTTTATTTTTTAAGCTAATAGATCTTCCACAACAGTATATATATTTAAAAATATGTATGTTTGTGAATGTACATATATGTGTGTGTTTGTGTATATATAGCTAGATAAGTAATAAGGGATCACTACCACTATATGAGATTTCCAGAGGACTTAAATGGAAGGCCTCTCTGCTTTCTGAGGGATAATTTCAGAGGAAAAAAAACATCTTAACTTTATATCAAGGCATATACTTTCTGAATCAGAGTTCTGTATACTAGAGCAGGTTGGTCAGCTTTTTCAGTAAAGGGCCAAACAGCAAATGTTTTATGCTTTGCAGACCACATAATAGTCTCTGTCATATTCTTTGTTGTTTTGTTCTGTTTTGTTTTATTTTAACAATCCTTTACAAATGTAAAAACCATTTTAGATCCAACTACACAAAAACAGCCAGGCCACGGACCATAGTTGTAACCCCATAGTTTTTTAAATATCCAAGTGAAAATGTTAAGTCAAGGGGTGCCTGGGTGGCTCAGTCGGTTAGGCAGCTGCCTTCGACTTGGGTCATGATCTCAGGGTCCTGGGATTGAGCTGCTCAGCAGGGAACCTGCTTCTCCCTCTTCCCCCTGCTCGTGCTCTTTCTCGCTGTCTCTCTCAATAAATAAAATCTAAAAAAAAAAAAGGGAAAATATAAGTCAATAATGGTTTTTTATCCTTAGGATCTGGGGTTGTGTCTCAAACATAGAAGAAACTCAGTATGTGTTAGCATCATATTTGGGATCTGATTTTACCCTGCTTCAAAGTTAATTAGCTGTTATTCTTTCATTGATACTGCCCAAAGGTAGACTCCTGTATTAGATGAAGGACTTTATCTACCCTACATCCCATGGGGTAACAGGGTGTACCTTAATTGGATGGTGTACATGCTGGGCCTTGCATTGCAACTTAGAAACACTAGGGGATTTCACTTCCTTTATAGCAAATATGAAGCAAGCCTCCTCTTTGCCATGCAGGGAGCCATTATTTCATCCTCCAAGGTGGCTCACTGCAAACAACCCTGAAAAACTGCCCAGGTAAAGAGTAGTTTTAGGGCCTTGCACTCTTGACACACCTAGCAAGAACAGAGAACACTCAGGATCTGTGGTGATGGCCTTTTCAAATAGCTAGTTTGAATGAGTAAATGAACTATGTCTTTTTCTGGCAGTATTTATGACTAACACACTTTATTTTTTTTCTCTCTCCAGAAACCATTAGAACAAATAAACAAACACGAAGGACAAAACATGTGTTTAATTCAACTGACTCCTCATCAGAATTTATTTACAGAGAATTTAACATCTATTAACTATGATGTATTTTTTCTCATGTTAAAGCAGTGTTTTATGAAGCGCAATTTCAAGCTAATGGACCATTTACAGTAAGTAAAAAGAATAAAAGCAAGTATAAAAGTGGCAGTGTTTTTTTTTTGTTTGTTTGTTTTGTTTTTTTTTAAGATTTTGTTTATTAATGAAAGACACCAAGAGAGGGCAGGGACACAGGCAGGAAGAGAAGCAGGCTCCCTGCAGGGAGAGCCCGTTGTGGGACTCAATCCTAGGACTCGAGGATCACATCCTGAGCCAAAGGCAGCCACTCAACCACTGAGCCACCCAGGTATCCCAGAAGTGGCAGTTTAATGTAAGAATTATACTTCATGTTAGAGGTCCATTTTCTGTATCTTGTATATCATGATTAACAGAGTGAGGTACCATGTTTTCATGCATCTATTTCTTCAAAACAGTTCCTTCTCCAGTGCACATTTTGAGAAAAATAAAATTCAATTTTCCGTATAATCTCTTGAGCTTAATTTTTTTTCCATTGAGAAAACAACAGCCTACCAGTTATTTCATCTTTGTCAGAGTATATGGCCAGGATTAACTTAGGTGGAGAACTAGCTGCTTGCCAGTGACCAGGATGGAAGGAGCCTCAGTGGTGACATACCCATCATCTTGCCTTTTCTCACTGCTTATCCTTTGTGGTTTTATTTCCTAAATCAAAGCAGGCACAGATTATTATACCTCCCTAGTCCTCCTGTCCTGGGCCAAATTCTACTAAAGCTTTTAAAAAATTATAGCTATTACTGCCTACTCTGTATCTATGTAACTTTTACGTGGGGCTGTGCACTTTGGAATCAGCAGCCCATGTCTTTGAAAGTACTGTCAGAGAATAGGTGAAACTCTGAATGAGCTGTTGATTGAACAATATTTGTATAAAAATAAATGTTAAGGGGCGCCTGGGTGGCTCAGTGGTCGAGCATCTGCCTTTAGTTCAGGGCATGATCTCGTGGTCCTGGGATCAAGTCTCACATCGGTTCCCCACAGGGAGCCTGCTTCTCCCTCTGCCTCTGTCTCTGCCTCTCTCTGTGTGTCTCTCATGAATAAATAAATAAAATCTTTAAAAAAAATAAAATTAAAAAAGTAAATGTTAAGAATGGCAATAGTCTAATAAATTTAATCTGTTTTTTATCTTATCACCTGTGGTACTGATTGTGTTGAATGAAAATATCAAGGATAAAGGAAATTAGGGGGTGCCTGGGTGGCTCAGTCAGTTAAGCATCTACCTTCAGCTCAGGTCCTGATCTCAGGGTCCTGGGATCGAGCCCCATGTCGGGCTCCCTGCTTAGCGTGGGTCTGCTTCTCTCTATCCCTCCACCTGCCTCGTGCTTTCTCTCTCCCTCTCTTTCAAATAAATTTAAGTCTTTAAAAAAAAAAAAAAAAAAAGAATGTAGGAAATTAGGGGTACCTGGGTGGCTCAGTTGGTTGAGTGTCTCTTGATTTCAGTTCAAGTCTTGATTTCAGGATTGTGAGTTCGAGCTCTGTGTGGAGCCTACCTTAAAAAAATTAAAAAAAAAAAGGCAGCCCTAGTAAATATGATAAACCATGGTGAAAAATGTTAAAAATTCCTTTGGCGATCTCTGAATTGAAAATATGTTTATACCTATGAGCAGGATTCCATTCAAAATCTAAAAGTTCTTGTCAAAGGCTCATTGATGGTTTCTTGCTAGGGTAATTAATAAGGCAGTTTTTTTGCTTTATAATTTATCACCAGCAATTGTTAAATAAAAAGGTGAAACCTATTTCCTCTTTGACATCTCCTGGATGCCAGTTTCTGCTGTTTGTACTTACTGATGTATTACATGGACCTAAATGTAGTTAAGAATGCTTTGCAAAGAGAATTAACAGATGGAAGAGGTAGGCAGAAGAATTGTTTTGGGGCAGCCTGGATAGCTCAGTGGTTTAGAGTCGCCTTTACCCCAGGGCGTGATTCTGGAGACGTGGGACCCACGTCGAGCTCCCTGCATGAAGCCTGTTTCTCTCTCTGCCTCTCTCTGCCTTTCTCTGTGTCTCTCATGAATAGATAAATAAAATCTTTAAAAAAAATTATTTTGAAGGGCAATGGTAGACTAGAATTTTGTGTAAGACTTGATGAGAACACGTTAAAAGTCCAAATTTGCTCTTTGGGTGATAGGTAAGCCATGAATCTTTAGAAATAATGGTAAAAGCTGCATATTTTATGCAGGCTCTTAAACCAAATAAGATTAATTATAGATCCATAAATTAAGCATCTTAAGTTGGGCATAGAAGCCATCTCTACCAATATTTACTGCAGTTATAAAAAGGAACCAAGCAGATTTACTTTGTGTTTCTTTTGCAGGTTATTGAGTCCAGTTAATGCAGCAGCTATATTGAAGCAAATAGGGAAAGATGGAGACATGAAAATAACAGATCTGTATCCTCAAGACTTTAAACAGCTTTTTGAAGCTATAGAGTATTTCAGAGAATCTTGCAGGTGGCTCTTGGATGATTGTATGGAAGAAATGATCATGTAGGAACTTGATTGCCCATACCTGAGCCATTGATATATTTGAAAATTATGGCACAAATGGAAGAGAACCACATTTGAAAAGCTTCCAGCCTTTCAACAGAAGATAACTCTTCTTGTTTTGCAGATTGAGCAGATAATTTCTTTTGAAGGTGATAGTTTCCTAAATTGGATAAAACCGTGGCTGCCATTATATTCACAGAAAATAAAATGAAAACTTCAGTTAATTGTGGATTTGATCAGATTGCATTTGTTTTGTTTTGAATTCCTATCTACTGTAGACGCACTGGTAGTTGTAGGATATTGCCAGATGAAGTTTCTTTTTAAAAATCCCTTTGGCCAAGGGCGCCTGGCTGGCTCAGTCAGTAGAGCATGTGTCTTGATCTCAGGGTTGTGAGTTTACGCCCCATCCATGTTGGGTGTAGAGTTTACTTTAAAAAAAAATCCCTTTGGCCAAATATCTTACATTATATTAACTTAAATATTCCACTTTCACTGTTGAGTTTTGCTTCCTCCTGGAGGGCAAGAGTTTGTACATTATTAAGCTTAGAAAGTAAATTAAAATGATTTTTTTTTAAACTTTATTTATTTATGATAGTCACAGAGAGAGAGAGAGAGAGAGAGAGAGAGGCAGAGACACAGGCAGAGGGAGAAGCAGGCTCCATGCACCGGAAGCCCGACGTGGGATTCAATCCTGGATCCCCAGGATCGCGCCCTGGGCCAAAGGCAGGCTCTAAACTGCTGCGCCACCCAGGGATCCCGTAAATTAAAATTATTTTAAGTGGTTTGTTTTACTTTTCAGATTGTTGAATTAATATTATCAAGTATTGTACAATGAAATTATTTCAATTTTAAAATGGATTAAACTTTTTTAGAAAGTAAAATATTTTAAGTAATAAGATTTTGTGATTTGTTGGTCTTTGATGAAATATTAAATTGATCCTAAGTTATTCACTTTAAATTCTGTTATGTATAGTCAGTGTACTTCCAGTGAGTATTTCAGTCTGTGTTCTTCAAAAGTTGCTTGATTTTTGTTCTATTAAGAACATCTGAAGTTAGATCTTTGGATGAACCTAATGGAATTAAGAATGTTTTCTTAGATCATTGAAGAAGCTACTAGATTTTAACTAAGACATATCAAATCTCCTTTGATTTGGATGGTAATATTTGAATGGTAATATTCCACAATAATACAAAACATTTTTAAAATCCTTCTAATACAGAACATGCCTATTTTGGTCCCAATCACTCCTGAATTTACAATGACTATGTTCTTAAATATTCTAGAGAAAAACATCTATTTTCTTTTTGGGAAGTTATCAATATTTCAAAAACAAATGCACAAAAAGATTCTTAAGTACCACTGAGCATCTCCTGTTGTAATGACTAAAGCTCTCAGCTCTGCTAGCTATTTTAAGCCACTATGATCTTACCTAGAGTTAACCAATGCTCTTTCACCCTTGTGGTTAATAAAATTCAAAAAAAAATTTTTTCAAAAAAAAAATAAACTAGTTTGGAATGAAATTGTATCACTTGCAAGACTCCTAATATAAATACCTTTTTTTTTTTAAGGATTTTATTATTTATTCATGAGATACACAGAGAGAAAGGCAGAGACACAGGCAGAGGGCGAAGCAAGCCCCCTGCGGGGAACCCAGAGGACTTGACCCCAAGACCACAGGATCACGCCCTGAGCCAAGGCAGACACAACCACTGAGCCACCCAGGTGCCCTTATAAATACTATCTATAAGGCACTGATCAGTAGTATCCCATTCCAACATTACTACAATGACTCATGATCCTAACTACTAAAAATTTGCAGACTCCTGAAGTGATGATTGGTGTCTAAGCCACAAGCCCGGACCTTATATATATATTTTTTAATATTTTACTTATTTACTCATGAGATATTACAGAGAGAAAGAGACACAGGCAGAGGGAGAGGCAGGCCCCCTGTGGGGAACCGATGTGGGACTCAATCCCAGGACCCCAGGATCACAGCCTGAGCCAAAGGCAGATGCTCAACCACTGAGCCACCCAGGTACCCCCAGACTTTGGATTAATGAGTAGGAAAGGTTTGTTTTTTATTGTTTTTCTTTTTTTCCTTTTTAAGAAAATGAATTTTTTTTTTTTTTTTTTTTAAGATTTCATTTATTCGTGAGAGACCCAGAGAGAGGCAGAGACACAGGCAGAGGGAGAAGCAGGCTCCATGCAGGGAGCCCTATGTGGGACTCGATCCTGAGACTCCAAGATCATGCCCCGGACCTAAGGTAGATGCTCAACCGCTGAGTTACCCAGGTGTCCCAAGATTTTATTTTTTTGAGAGTGAGAGAACACAACTGGGCAAGGGCAGAGGGAGAGGGAGAAGCAGGCTCTGACAGTAGAGAGCCTGATGCTGGGCTCAATCCCAGTATCTCGAGATCATGATCTGAGCCAAAGGCAGGCACCTGACCAACAGCCACCCAGGTACCCTGAAGGAAGGGTTTTTGGTGTTTTTTTTTAAGCTCCGTGTTTTATAACTATATTATTTGCACCAATCTAAGGCTTGAAAGAGGAATCCAGTTACCCAGTGAGACACATAATACACTTAAAAAGTAATCCAATAAGTTTTGGTTAAATGTCCATTTGGCTTATTACTAAAACTGCTGGATAGTTCTGTAATAACATAGATATTATTTAATTACCCTCTTGCTAATAAAACTTAAATGTTCAATTATGGTTTATGGGATATAGAGGCACAATTTTCTATGCTCTCTTCGTTTTTTATCTGCTAATTAGAAGCGAGGATATGAAAGTAACAAGTAGGGCAAGAAAGCATTGCTTTTTGTATATTTTAAAGTCCAATTTAGATTCCTGGTGAAAGCTGACTGTAAATTTAGCAAGAATTTTCATTGGAGGGACGCCTGGGTGGCTCAGCGGTTGAGTGCCTGCCTTCAGCCAAGGGTGTGATCCTAGAGTCCCAGGATGGAGTCCCACATAGGACTCCCTGCATGGAGCCTGCTTCTCCCTCGGCCTCTATCTCTGCCTCTCTCTCATAAATAAAATAAATAAATAAATAAATAAATAAATAATAAATAAATAAATAAATAAATAAATTTTTTTCTTTTTTTTTTTTTTTTTAAGAATATGAGAGACAGAGGCAGACACAGGCCGAGGGAGAAGCAGGCTCCCCCTAGGGAGCCCGATGTAGGATGTGATTCCTGATCCTGGGATCACGCCCTGGGGCCAAAGGCAGATGCCCAACCTCTGAACCACCCAGGCGTCCCTAAAATCTTTAAAATAAATTTTTTTTTTCCATCAGAAACATTACATCTCCAAGACTTGAAGATTTGGGGATCCTACTCATGATTTCCTTATTATTTATTTATGGTATAAAAACCTGTACTCCATATATCATGAACCTCTCTTAACGTCTTCCATTTCTCTTTAAACCTCTTTTATCATTTTCATACAAGAGAAACCACCAAAATAATTTATTGAGTTGCAGGCTAGGATGGAGGATCCAGGGATTCTGAGCTTCTGTTTCTAAAATACATTTAAACCACAGCCATTCCCTCTCAGGCAACTTTAAAGAATATTAAGAGTCAGCTATCTTTCTAGTTTCTGAGTGGTCTTTGCATAGGACTGGAAACTGATGTTTATGATTTATCATTTAAGAGTTCTGGAAAGCAATAGCGCATTTTGCAATAGTTAAATCCCTTTTTTTAAGTAAAAAAAAAAAAAAACCCTCCTGGTACAAATACATGGTTCTTATTATAGGATGTCATATTGTATTGCTTTGGAATTGCTTATTTCATTGGTAGGAACAGATCTAATTTTGTGGGGCTCAGGTTTATACAACTTTAGGGAATAAGCCCCCTTTAAAATTGTGATTATAGGGATCCCTGGGTGGTGCAGCGGTTTAGTGTCTGCCTTTGGCCCAGGGCGTGATCCTGGAGACCCGGGATCGAATCCCACATCGGGCTCCCGGTGCATGGAGCCTGCTTCTCCCTCTGCCTGTGTCTCTGCCTCTCTCTCTCTCTCTCTCTCTCTGTGTGACTATCATAAATACATAAAAATTAAAAAAAAAGAAAAGTTTAAAAATAAATAAAATTGTGATTATATATATATCATAAAATGTAACATTTTGACCATTTGAAATGCATAATCCAGTGGCATTAGGTACATTGTTGTGTAAAAATCACCATTACATATTTCCAGAACTTTTTCATAGTTCCAAATAATAGCTCCATACTCGTTGACCACTTAGTTCTCCATTCCCCTTCCCCTAGCTCCTGTTGACTGCACGTCTACATTTTGTCTATGGATCTGTACATTCCAGGTACCTCATATAAGTGGAGCCACACAATATTTATCGTTTTGAGTCTGAAGTATTTCACTTAACATTTTTAAAGTTCATCCACATTGTAATGTATTAGAATTTCATTTCTTTTTAAGGCTGAATAATATTCCATTGTATGCATATACCATATTTTGTTTAGTCATCTGTTGATGGATACTTTCATTCCTTTTTTTTTTTTAAGATTTTATTTATTCATGAGAGACACAGAGAGGCAGAGACATAGGCAGAGGGAGAAGCAGGCTCCATGCAGGGAGCCTGACGTGGGACTAGATCCCAGGTCTCCAGGATCAGGCCCTGGGCTGAAGGCAGGTACTAAACAGCTAAGCCACCCAGGCTGCCCTGGATACTTTATTTCTGCATTTTGGCTACCGTGCATAATGCTACTGTACGTGCACCATAGCTGCAGAAGAGGCTGCAAGCAGACAACATTGGTTTTGTTCCTTTAACACAAAATAAGGGTGATTTTAAACAATTTCCATGTGTCTCTCATGGAAATGTCCAACCAGGTGAACAATTAGGGGTATAGGGGTCTTCGTATCTCATTTCAGCGTTTTCTGAGATACTGCTTTTTTCTTCATGGTGAGAGGTGGCTCATCGGATATTCCTATAAGATTTATGACAGTTGGCTTCCTGAATTAAGGGGAGGAGGAACAAGATCTCAGGGGAAATGGGTCGTGTCTGGTAGGTGAATCCACATCACAGAACAGGAAAGACTACAGAGTCAAGGGTAATGGTTTCCCTGAGAACTATTCTCACACTCTTTAGTAATTGGGAATATATATTTTTTAAAGATTTTATTTACTTATTCATGAGACACACACACACACACAGAGGCCGAGACATAGGCATGGGGAGAAGCAGGCTTCCGGCAGGGGAGCCCAATGTGGGTCTCGATCCCAGGATCCTGGGACCACGCCCAGAGCCAAAGGCAGACACTCAACCACTGAGCCACCCAGGCGTCCCAGTAATTGGGAATATTCTGTGGTAGAATTAGCCCCTGGTTCTCTGGAACTCCTTATGACATGTTAATTATGTAAACACTTGAAGCACCTGGGTGGCTCAGTGGTTGAGCATCTGCCTTTGGCTCAGGTCATGATTCTGGGTTCCTGGGCTCGAGTCCCACATTGGGCTCCTCTGCAGGGAGCCTGCTTCTCTCTCTGCCTATGTCTCTGTTTCTCTCTGTGTTTATGTTTCTGTTTCTCTCATGAATAAATAAAATCTTAAAAAAATAATTATGTGAATGCTGTTTTAGTTCATTCTATGTATGATACCTAATGCTAATGCATGAGATGATTATCCTAGTGGTGCTGGTAGGGTGCTGTATGCAGGCATTATCCTATACTCACAGACTTAGGAGTTTTAACTCAGAATAATTATCCCTTTCACATTTGTATGGTACTTTGAAGGTTTTTCAAAATACTTTCAAAGGATATATTCCCACCGCTTCAAAACATATTATCATGTTCATCATAAAGTTAATAAACAGGCTTGGAAAAATTACCTAGAGTCACATGGAAGAACTGCGACTCAAATCAATGTCTTTGAAATCCTCACCCACCACTCTTTCCACTACACCACAGCCATTTCTAGACTACTTCCGGAAGTGTCAAAAGTCTGCCTTTCCAGGCTATGGAGATCAGGCTATTTTACGGTCCCCAATCACCCCACAAGTTACTAATTGCAAATGTAAAATGTACCTTTGCAGTTTACAATTCTGGCAGTCACCACTTTAACCACCTGATTGAGTTCAATTTTATGAGTAGTGGGACAACCTCACATTATGCACATTCAGATGATATGTGATGCAATGTGAAATGAACAATATAAATTGGAGTGTTTTTCTGAAAAACACTTAAAACACTTAAATTGTATCAAATTGAGCCTCTAGACTCCAGTATCTAGATCTAGACTGCATTTAACAGGAAAAACAGGGAATAGAGGAACAATGTAATGATACCATGAGGAAACAGCCAGGCAAATACAAAATGTGGAACACTTTACAAAACTAGCCTGGCATCTCAAGAATTGATGTCATGAAAAAGAAAATGCATGACCTTTGACTGGATCTTTTTTTTTTTTTTAAGTTACAAAAGCCATTCTGAAGGTCAATATCGCTTTAAAATTTTTTTATTTTAGAAAGAGAGAGAGCAAGGGGAATGATAGAGGAAGAAGGAATGAGTCCCAAGCTGACTCTGCACCAAGTGCGGAGCCGACATGGGGCTCCATCCCATGACTCCGAGATCATGACCTGAGCTGAAAGCGAGTCGGTTGTTTAAACAACTGAGCTACCCAGGCTTCCCAAAGTGAGTATCATTTTTACTTGCTAACACAGAAAAATCTTTGTAGGGATGATGTAGTTTTTTTGAGAAGTGTCTGGATTCCGCAGGCAGTGGCTAAGAAAGAATTCTTGCGCTGACTTCAGTGCAAAAAGTGGTTTTATTAAAGTAGAGTGACATGACCTGTGGGCAGAAAGAGCTGCTGCCTAAGAATTGTAAGGAGCAAGGATTATATACTTTTGGATTAGGGGGGAAGATAAGGAAAGTTCCAAAAGGATTTTCATATGCTAGGGAAGATACAAGGATACTGGAGGCCTTGCTATTGTCAAGCTAAGGCTGTTTTTCCCCTTGAGCAAAGCATTAACTTGAAGACATTTGGGAATTTCCCTAAGGAATGTTATACTCTGTCTGCCCTCCGTATTTGTCAATGGGCTATAGGTTGTAATCACATTGAGCAGATATTGGGGTTTGAAGCCAATAGCCAAGAAAGAATTCTTGAGTTGTCTTTGATGCAAAAAGGTGGTTTTATTAAAACACAGGGCAGAAAGAGCAGAAAGAGCTGCACGGGGGTCATGAGGAGTGGCTGAGTTGGAGGGGGTTTCGAGTTGGGAAAAGTTCCAACCTTTCAAGTTGGGAGGGGGTTAGGGAGAATGGAAGTCTCTAAGGAATTTTGGAAGCAAGGTTTCCAGGACCTTGGGGAGGCTAGCTGTTGTTGGAAAAGGTCATTTATTCCCGTCTAATAAGAACTTAGCCATGAGCCAAGACAATGGTGTATATTGATGGGTCATATGTTTGGGGAATGATTGCAAACATGTATCTTGGGGAGTAGAGATAAAGGAAGTTTCCAAAGGAATTTTTGTACTTTAAGGTAGACTGATAGGGCAGCCCGGGTGGCTCGGGGGTTTGGCGCCGCCGCCTTCCGCCCGGGGTGTGATCCTGGAGACCCTGGATCAAGTCCCACCCCGGTTCGAGTCCCATATCGGGCTCCCTGCATGGAGCCTGCTTCTCCCTCTGCCTGTGTCTCTGCCTCTCTCTGTCTCTCATGAATAAATAAATAAAATCTTTTTAAAAAATAATAAAGTAGACTGATAGGGTCCTGGAGGGTTGGACTAAGATTTCCTTTTACCCTGGGACGCCTGGGTGGCTTGGCCGCTGGGCATCTGCCTTAGGTTCAGGGCATAATCCTGGGGTACCGGGATGGAGTCTCATGTCACGCTCCCTGCATGGAGCCTGCTTCTTCCTCTGCCTGTATCTCTGCCTCTCTCTTTGTGTCTCTAATGAATAAATTTTAAAAAATCTTTAAAAAAATTTCCTTTTGCCCTTAGCAAAGTATTATCATTGAGGAAACTGAATCCTTAGAGGAAGTTCACTCTCTGTTGCAAGGACTTGTCAGTGGGCTGTAGGTAGTAATGAAATTTAATAATTTCTCTTCTGCTGCCTTTGTTTCCTACAATAATGATATTATAGTTTCTTTTTAATGATTTATTAGGATGGGGGTAAGAGAATCTGACTTCTGGCTGAGCAGGGAGCCAGTAGTGGGGCTTGATCTCAGGACCCGGAGATCATGGCCTGAGCTGAAACCAAGAGTTATGTTCAACTCACTGAGCCACCCAGGAGCTCTTTTTTTTCTTTTTTGATTTTATTTATTCATGAGAGACACAGAGGGAGGGAGGCAGAGACATAGGCTGAGAGAGAAGCAGGCTCCATGCAGGAAGCAGGATGTGGGACTTGATCCCAGGACTCCAGCCTGCCCTGGGCTGAAGGCAGGCACTAAACCACTGAGCCATCCAGGGATCCCCGCCAGGAGTTCTTGATATGGTAGTTCTATAGGATATTGTGTTTATTCTGAAGAAATGCATGTGATGTAGTTTTAGAATGTTGTTGAGGTCCGGAGCCCACGGCCAAGAAAGAATTTTTGAGACCTCCTTGGTGCCAAAAAGGGTGATTTTATTAAAGTACAGGGATGGGACTCATGGGCAGAAAGAGCTGCTGCACTGGGGTTGAGGGGTGGCTGATGGCGCTTGGGAGTTGGGAGAGGTAAGGAAAAAGGAGGCATCCGAAAGCACTTTGATCTGAAGACCTTCAGGATACTGGAGGCCTTGCTTTTGTCAAGTGAGGGTTGTTTTTCCCCTCTAGCAAAGCATTAACATGAAGACAGTGGGGAGTTTCCCGGAGGAATGTCACACACATCCCACCCAGGAGTGGGGCCGCGGGAGTGCGGGGTGTCAGCTCCCGCTTTGTCCTCAGCCTGCCTTGTGCTCCCTCATCACATGTGGTCTCTCATCACATGTGATGGCATTTAATTATGAAATGAGCTATGAGATTTCATGTGGTCTGCAGCTTACTTTTTTTTTTTTTTTTTTTTAAAGATCTTATTTGCTCAGGAGAGACACAGAGGGGCGGAGACACAGGCCAAGGGAGGAGGAGCGGGACTCCATCCCAGAATTCCGGAGGCTAAGGAGGCTCAGGCAAGCGCTGGACCGCTGGGCCACCCAGGCGCCCCTGCAGCTTACATTCATTCATTCATTCATTCATTCATTCATTTATTTATTTATTTATTTATTTATTTATTTATTTATTTCAGCTTACTTTTAAATGAAACAACACAACTTCCTTTCGAGAGGTTCAACACCACCACCTCTGTGCACCGGGAGAGAAAAGGAGCAGGAACAGCCAAATGCTAACCACCTGACCTCGGAATAGGCTATGCGCGTATTCGCTGCCCTGCTCCCTCACCTCTCTGCACACAAACGGTCAAAGCGGAATGCTGGGGCAGTTAGCGTGTGTAACCCGCCCCCCGCCCCCCTGCGCGGTAGCTGGAGCGCCCCGGCGGCCGGCCCCGGGCTCCGACCCCAGCCGCCGCGGGGGACCGCGCGCAGCTCCCACCCGCCTCCCCTCGGCCGCGTCTGGGCATGCTCCGACGGCCCGCGCGCCTGCCCCGCCCCTCGGGCGTACGCGTGCGCACAAGGCGCGGGCGCGCGGCTCCGGGAGGCACGCGAGGCGCTCGCTGCGGGACGCGGAGGCCGGCTGAGGTGCGGACCTGAGGTGATGGAGCCGCCGAAGGTGGAAAAGTTCAGCTCCGCCAGCAGGGGAAACGGGCTGCGCGCGTCGGCGCAGCTGCGCCCCGGGGAGCTGCTCTTCCGCTCGGATCCCCTGGCGTACACGGTGTGCAAGGGGAGTCGTGGCGTCGTCTGCGACCGCTGCCTCCTCGGGTACGTGCGGAGCGCCCTCGCCCACCCGAGTCCCGGGCGGCGCGGGGTCGGGCGCGGGGGGCAGTGGTGCGGCGCGTGAGGGTCGTGGGTGCGCACGTCGGGGGGCGCTGCCCCGCTGTCCCGCTGTCCCGCTGTCCGGGGGCGCCCCAGGTCAGCTCCGGGTCAGCCGCGGGTCAGCCGCGGGTCAGCCGCGGGTCAGCCCCAGCCGCCCCGTGGGGCGCAGCTGCCGCCGCCGGCACCTCCGCCCGCCCCCGCGCCGCTCTAGGAACCGGAGGGAGCCAGCGGGCCGAGCGAAGGGGCAGCCGTGTGCTGCGGGGGATTTTACTGGGGAACAAAGTGTCGGCGTCCTGGGCTGCGCGCTTCTCCGCTGCGGCCCTGGAGGTGGCGACTGGCGGGGCCGGGGGCGCGGGGCTGCGTGTGCAGCCACCCTGGGGGCTCAGGCCCCGCCGGGAGGGCGCGGGCGGGCGCGAGGCGGAAGAACCGCGGTGTTCACGGAGCACTTTCCAGGGTGCAGGTTGTGTTGGGCCTGGGGACGGGGAGAGGATCAGGGCGTCCTTAGGAATCCTTACGGAGCGCAGAAGTGGGAGAGCGAATGACCGCGAATCGGAAGGGGCCGAAATAGAGACGCCGAGCAGTGCAACGGGAGCCTAAGTCACGGAGCTTCCATGGTGCGCTTTTGCATTTAATGGCCGTGTAGGAAAGTCTAATTCTGAACCACCTATCGGGAGGCGAGGATTCATGTGGAAGTGTTTCATAAGCCTGGAAGCCCTGGGCTCACGTAAAGTGCTATGGGAAAGCAATTTATGGAAATAAGGTAATATATATGCACAGCCCTAGGAATTGTAGTCAAGCAGCTCTGTTACCGAGCTCCTACTATCTGCCAAAGAGGAGAGCTGTGTTTGAGATGGGTGGGATGACTTTTTCCAGGACTGCTTTTCCTCTTCCAGATCTCTTAGCCTGGGATTTAGGTGGGGTGGAGCTGAGGAGGTAGTTGCAGAATTCGAATCTGTCGCTTGACCATTAATGTTACCAATTCCTTATTTGATTCGTAATTGAGGGATTTGTTTGCATTTTATTTTATATTTTTAAAGATTTTATTTATTTATTCGTGAGAGAGACCTACAGAGAGAGGCGGCGACATAGGCAGAAGGAGAAGCAGGCTCCATGCAGGAAGCCCGATGTGGGACTCGATCCCGGGTCTCCAGGATCATGACCTGAGCCAAAGGCAGATGCTCAGCCACTGAGCCAGCCAGGCGTCTCTATTTATATTTTAAAGTTACTATGTAACAATTGTATCTGTAGTTTCCTAATGTAACCATGACAGCAAAAATGAAAAAAGTCTGTTGAGAGAGCACTTTGAAGTTGTGTCGACTTCAAAACTAAAAAAAGTTTTGAAAACAGTTAATTCCTTTCAAGACTGGACTGTTTGCCAAAGGCCCCCACGTTGAAAGTTCTAGATCTTTGATTCTTATTCAAGCAATTTAGAGACCTCTTCATCCAGTTAAATCATCTGGGAGTGTATCTAGAGTTTGAATATGAAGTAGAGAACTTGGTGTCCTACATTAGTTGATGGAGAGAGAGGTGTGGGTGGTCTTCCAGATGAAATCAGACTGGCAAAGTTATTTAGTAGTTGGGATGGAAAAGTTTTGGAATTAATACATGGTGACAGATTATTCACTGGATTGTCAGAGTTTAACTTCAGTTGTGTGACACACAGAATTGTCTGTTTTCCAAAGTAGACTACACAGACCCAGCCCTTTATTTACCATACTATTTCATCACTGTTGGCTATCACTCATACATCTTATTAGCAAGAAATTACTTGTTAGTAATGCTTTAAGCAAAAAAGGAATTTCATGCGAGAGCATTGAGGAGATGTTTAGCATTCTTTGAAGTCTTGAGGAACCCCAGTTCTGAAAGTGGGCAGGAACCAAGGAAAGTTCCACAGTCAGAATTAGACTTCAGAAGTAGTCTGGGTTGGGACCTGGGGAGTACATCATTTCTGATGCTGCCTGGTATTCTGATGCTGCCTGGGTTCTCCCACATGTATTACCAGCACCATGATCTGGGGCCGTGTTGCTACTCTTGCCACTGCTATTGGGAAACAGGGAGTTGTTCGAAAGTTGCTTTCTCAGCCATGTTTCCTTGTATTAGCTTCTGATCCAAAATCCTCAGTGGATTGGCTTAAGTTAGGTCACTGCTTGCTCCTGAGAAGCAAGGGAATTTGAGAAGATGACTATTAGGGCTTGGCTTTTAGGAAAGGAGGCAGGCTCTGTACCCACCAATATTCATATAATGGGGAAATTAGCAAAAATAAACATAGGAAAAGGAATATTGGTAAATGCCAAGCATCCAAACTAATACAAACAAAAGAAATTTTCATACCAACATGCATTCGTTTAGTAGTGCTTTACACAAAAAATACATTTACATTTATTAATTTTTTTGCACCTCTTTGATATTGCTAGGATATAGTTAACTTGTGCTTTGGTAGTAGGTGTTCCGTGTCAGTGATTGTAGTATTTCTGAAGTGCCTAGTTGGGAATCACCACTAGCCTTGAACACCAGCCTGAAAATGGTGTTTGAGAGGGCAAACTTTGATGCATTGTTTCATGCAGTTTTCTACCACAGTTGAATGACCATTGTTGGGATAAAGTTTTTGTGTTGTTTATCACCTTGTGATTAAAATTTGTTCGTCATCCATTGTGAAGCCCTTGAGGGTAGGTATTATATCTTTCAATTTTTGTAGTCCCAATGTCTGACACATAGTAAGCTTGTAGTTTGTGTTAAGAACATCTGGCTGAATTTTTCTCTTGCTGCCCTTGCTATTTTGTTGTCTTCCATTTGAATTAAGAAATGGAATGAAAATATTTGTTTGTTACAGTTACAGTTCAGGGTGTGGTAGGGACATAAAATAACAACAGATTTGTTATGATTTATTACTTCATTCTATCTGATTTTCTTTGGACTTGGGCTGTTTGATCAGTGCTTTAGTTTTTGCATATTTATTTTTATTAATAGAGAAACTTGAACCTGCTTCATGGCTTCTCTTGCATTTCTCCTCTCATTAAGGACTGGTTTTTCATCTTGTGAGTAGAAAAGAAAATGAAAAAAAAAAAAAGTAAAAAGTATGTGAATTGGGGAAAGATGAAATGATATGAAGTTGTCATGTGAAATAATTTTTTTTAAAGATTTTATTTATTTATTCATGAGAGGCACAGAGAGAAGGGAGAGACATAGGCAGAGGGAGAAGCAGGCTCCTCGCTGGGAGCCTGATGTGGGATGGATCATGCCCTGAGCTGAAGGCAGACGCTCAACTGCTGAGCCACCCAGGCATCCCAGACATGAAATAATTGATACTATCCTTTTCTGCAGTTGCTCACCTCTTTAGTTTGATAGACCTGGACAGTATTGACAAATGGATTACTTTTTTTCTGTTATCGTAAATGCACCATATAAAATTCCATTGTAATTATTTTGTTTGTAGGTCTCCCCGCTTTATTTAGTAACCTAATTCTCTAATCTTATATCCTAGGAACCTAGCACACAGGAGATGTTTACTGTTGAAGTTGAGATGGGATAATATTTTAGGGAATTTTAAGTCACTGTATCTTTGTTTTTGGTTTTCTAAAGTTCCAAGTTCCCTGTAGTTTCCATATTAAGAGCTTCTCTGACTTACTGTAATGATAGTTTCTTCTGTAGGGTAAGGATATATGGTATCTTTTCCATCATTAAGGCTGAGCTTGAGGCTTAGAGTTTCCCAGGAGGAAAGAGGATAAATTGGAAATGGAAAGTCCATCTTTTTCAGCCCTGAACAAGCCCTGGTGAGTTATGGGAAGAAGGGGGACAGAGGTAGGGAAACAGATTGTGAGAAATAGATGCCTTTTTTTTTTTTTTTTTTTTTTTGGTGAAAGTACTCTCTATACCCAATATGGGGCTTGAACTCACAACCTCGAGATCAAGAGTTACAACACTCCACTGACTGAGCCAGCCAGGCACCCCTGAAATACATGTTTTATTTGTATAATACAATTTATATAAATACAAACCTTCTTTGTATAAATTTGTATAAATACAAACCTTCTTTGTCTGGTTTGAGTTCTGGGATTGCGGTGAGAGTGTTAAATAGGTTGAGGGGACAGTTACAGGTAGAAGGCCTTTGATGGGGCACCTGGCTGGTTCAATTGGTAGAGCATGTGACTTTTGATTTTGGGGTCATGAGTCCAAGCCTCACCTTGGGCATAGAGCTTACTAAAAAAAGAGAAAATTTGGGGATCCCTAGGTGGCTCAGCAGTTTAGCGCCTGCCTTGGGCCCAGGGCATGATCCTGGAGTCCCGGAATCGAGTTCCGCCATCAGGCTCCCTGCATGGAGCCTGCCTCTCCCTCTGCCTGTGTCTCGGCCTCTCTCTCTGTGTTTCTCCTGAATAAATAAATAAAATCTTTAAAAAAGAGAGAGGAAATTTGAAAAAAAGGCTCAAAAGTTGAAGGCCTTTGGCTGTGCTCCTTATTTGGAATCTCGAGAAGATAGCTGTGCAGGTTGGTACCATGCCATGCCATGCCAACATGAGGATAGAGCACAGTGGTGGTAGAAGGAAGTGGCTAGATAGATGAGCCTGTGGTAGCAGGGGAGTTTCGAATGCTCTCATACCATTGGGAGCTGAAGGGCCTGGTGGGACAACAGGCATCATATATCTCTAGGTCAGTGGATATAGCACTAGGAGCAGGCATGACATCCCACAAGATAAGGTGGCAGCAGTCCATCAGTGGCACATGCGCTTCTTTGTGGCAGAGGTTGGTGAAGATCCACAGAGACACCAAGATCCTAAGTCTTCTTGCCACCTTAAGGATGTCTCTTAAGCCCCATTTGGAGAAAAATTTACCTGAAACATCAATTTAAACCAGCTCTGGTAAGGAGTTAAACTTAGTGTCTAAATATTAACTGAAAGAGACTGAGATATTATTTGCCAAATTTTAAGTTTCTGGCTGTTTCCTAGGGTGAATGTTCATAAGAAAGGTGAGACTAATTATAGAAAAAACAGCCGTAAGTTCATGAGACAGATTTGATCAATTAATTGAAAATAACCAGGTACATTTGAGTTACAGTGTGGGTAGATGTGACTGGGCAGTAAAAAGAACACTGTGTTTAGCGAGGTGATGTAATCCATCGTGGCCAAGGACTGAACCTAGGGCAGAGGCAGGAAGGAATACCTTCATATAGTGAGGTAAGAAGAATAGTGCCAGAGAAGGCAGCAGCAGCAGTGATTAACGGTTTGAGGACAGCTAGGGAAGTGGTTGCTCAGTGGCTCAGTTGTAGAGAAGAGAAGATTTGAAATATTCTTCTAGAAGAATGAATAATTGCCTTGTAGAATGTAGTAGCATAGCTGGGACATGCTGAAGGTCCACTTGAAACTTGTGTTCATTTACTTAAAGTGAAAGCAATTAGTTAGCCTGAGAGTGTGTTTTTCTCTCTCCATGCTCAGCTACTTGATGTCAGGTTAGTTTAATGGTTGGAGAGTGGAAGAAGGGTTAGTGGAAGTTGTAGGCAAGGGAGGTAATCAGGCACCATGATTAATCAAGGGCCTGAGGCCATAAGGAGGGTAGAGTGATAGACAGTGGACTGTGATGGAATCATGGATTAGGGGACATGGTCAAGGAAGATGTGGGGTGGTCACAATGGGATGACTTGAGATGTGTGTGTGTGTGTGTGTGTGTATACACATATATGTACTTTAGAAGTAGTGTGTGTATTGGAACAAGAGAGTTTAAGGTATGGCAGAAAGTGAGATAGGGAAGAAGATTGTTAAAATGATCAGGAAATAGACTCAGATGTTAAATGAATTTCCTCCCCCCGCCCCCCCTTTTTTTAAATAAGGGAGTGCATGTATTAGAGGGGAGGGGATGTGGGTTATGGGAGAGGGAGAGAATCCCAAGCAGGCTTTGTGCCCAGCACAGGACCCCAACAAACCTGAAACCATGACCTGAGTCAAAATCAAGAGTTGGATGCTTAACCAACTAAGCCACCCAGGGGCTACCCTCCCCCGTTTCAGATGAATTTTCTAAGAGAAGTGACCGAGAATGTTAGGTGTTGAAATGAATAGTTGCAACAAAGGCAGAATTCTCACACTGGCTTCTTAAGCCAAGATTTAAGGGCCTGGTAGAAAGAGTCAAGTGAAGACAGGGAGGCGCTCACCTCTGTTTCAGTAATGGGTAAACGGCATTCTGGGGTTTACAGCTGATTTTGTGAACTAGGTCAGTACCAGGTGCTGGCGAACTGCTGTTGTTGCAAACTCTCCTTGGGGAGGAGAAGGCCCTCAAAGAGTAGAACCTCTTGAGATGGATTGGAGTCCGGATTTGCAGATTCCTGGGCACTGGCTAATGGATTTACCTGAGCATCAAGGAAGGATTGATAATAAGGTGGATTGGGAAAGGACTCTAGGGATATGACTTCCATTTTTCTGTTTAAGGGGGAGTTATAATTCCTGTTTTTTTTTTTTTTTTTTTCTTCTGGAAGGAGGTTTGGTAAAGGGCTGTTTGGCAGAGTCCTGAGCCTGGAAACATTTGGTCCATGTGAATACCACAGCAGAGGACGTTCTTAATCAGACAGGATGGCCTGCTTTATGGATAGCAGTAAGTGGTTCTCCTTCTTCAGACAGCCTGGTGATTGTTCTGAGGCCTCAAAACAGAACCCATGGGGACAGGGGTGGAGATGGGTGCCTGGAACTCAGCAGTACAAACTTGCCCTCACCATGGCCATCGTGGCCTCTACGGATACAGAGTGCCCAGTTTGCCACCAGTAGAAAGGGATCCTGAGTTCCCCAAATGGCGACACATCTTTGGGACCAGCCAGCCAGCAGTTGTCAGGTTTTTACTGTAGACCCTTTTGTCATGGGGAGGGATCACTGATTTGTTCTTACTGGAACTTTTCCTGCCCTTTGATTTGCCTTCTCTACCTGTGCTGCCATCTCTGAGACCTACTGACAGGCTTCTGTAGAGCTTCTACAGTTTTCTCTGATCTTCACAGGAGAATTAAAAAAATGACTAATGCCTGTGGTTTGACTTCTATAGACATATGTTGTCATTGAGGCAACTGATAACAGAGCCGTGCATCACAAACTTTTCAGTCTTAGAACTCCTTTACACTCTTAAAAATTGAGGAGGATTTCATAGGAGAGGCTTTAAAAAACAGTTATTTAGGACTCTGAATAGGTTTTACTTATGTGGCTATCTCTTGATTTTATTGCATGAAAAATTAAAACTGATAGGTTTTGAAAATAAATATTTAAACAATTATTACATTTTAACAAAGTTTTTAGTGAAACAAACTATTTTCTGAAACAAAACAACACTTACTAAAAGAAGTTGCTTGCTTTACATTTCTATGTATCCCTTTAATGTCTGACTTAATAGAAGACCTTTGGGTTCCCATAACTGCTTCTGCATTCAGTATATTGCAAAATGTCATACAGCCTCTAGAAAACTCCACTGTATGCTCATGAGAGAATGAGAATTAAAAAGACAGAAATGGTGTGAATGTTATTATGAAAATAGTTTTGACTTCATGGGATTCCTGAAAGGGCTGTGGGGACTTATGGTGGTCCTTGGACCTTATTTTGAGAACCATTGTTAGAAAACACTGGACATGTCTTTTTTTTCCCCCGTAAGTAGGCTCCATGTCCAGCATGGAAACCAACATAGGGCTTGAACTCAGGACCCTGAGACCAAGACCTTAGCTGAGATCAAGAGTTGGCCAATTAACTGACCCACGCAGGTGCCCCTGGACGTTTTTTTGTATCATTTTGAGAGGCTAGGGATCGGTCCTAGTATATGTTGTGAGCCAGTAAGCAAGTTTGGGTTCTGGTTTTTTCACAAATCGGGGTACATTGGCATCAGGAACCAAGGTGTGGACTTAGTGCCACCCAGTCAGGTTGACTCACTCCATTTTTGCTTCCCATTCTCTAACTCTAGGCTGGTTCTGGCTGTCTAGGAGTCAAGGAAGAGATGTTCCTCTGTACTGGATATGGCCAAACATGGGATGGTGATTAACCTTGATTATAAGGGAAAGAGAGCTATCTTCCATTTACTTGTTACCACATTGTATGACGATTGGATATTATTCAATAATTAATATTTATTATCACTTAGCAATACCAGGCATGATTTTATGTGCTTTACTTTGTGTATTACTTAATTCTTTTTTTTGTATTACTTAATTCTCATAACAACCTGAAAAAAGTGTCTACCTGTGTTCCTTATAAACACAAATATGGAGTACAGAACATTCATACCTTGTACAATTGATAGTACCTATCAACTGAGCACTATGTTTTCTTGACCTTACTTGCGGAATTCTGACTGAATTAGACTGCAGTGGCTGCACAAGGATACTTAGCAAGAACAGTTTGATAATTAAAAAGGGAGAGAGAATTTTAATGTTCATTAGTAGGGGACTGGTTAAGTTATGGTGTAGCCATATTGTAGAATATTATCCTGCTGTTCAGATTGAAGTAGATCCACTTGTACAGATGTGGATGGATGTCCATGACACATTGCTTGGTGAATAAATTGTAGAACAATGTGTGTATTTTAAATAAATCTTTGTATGTGTATATGTATGTACTTGTGTGTATAGAAGAAGTTTGGAGGAACACCCCAGAATTCTAATATGAATTATTCTGGAGAATGGGACTTGGAGGCGGGAGGGAAGATATTCTTCTGTGCTTTTTATATTTTGTATTTTTCCCCCAATCAAGTTTGTATCCTTTTTTTTGTAATTAGAAATTTAAATAAACTTTGAGAAAGTCTTTCTTAGACTTTGTTTCATTTGAAATTGTATGAACTGGTGTGTGCTTCTTGGGATGAAGATGTCTTAGAAATGCTTGCCAGTATAGGTCCACTTTTTTTTTTTTTTTAATCATTTGATTAGACTAAATGAACCTCTTGATGTAAGGTGAGTTAGTTTATTGGCTGGCCTGTGGCTTTAGAATTTGAACTGAGAGAAGTAGAACTCCTGTTAATAGTCCTCATGATGGTTTGCTTCTGCTCAAGCTTGGTTATTTAACTTTTCCTTAGTATTCCTGAGACATCTCAGTATCCCATTAGTAAACTGTATTCATTTTCCTCCATGAGTACACAGAATGACTACATTTCTCAGTCTCCTTGCAGTTTGATCGGGTCCCTGTGACTCATTCTTGGCCAGAGGAGTGTGAGCTAGAGGTTATAAAAGCCATTTCTGGGTCTGCCTGTGCATTCTTCCCTGCTCTCTCTCCTTTGCCTTGAGTCGTGTCGTGGAGGAGAGCTGCTCTGGGGAATTGCACTTCATGCATCAAAGTTAGTGGGAGCTAGAGATAAACGTGTCAAGGCATTCAGAGTGGCCCTTCTTGAAATTTTTAAAATTTTATTTTTTATTTTTAAAGATTTTATTTATTTGTTCATGAAAGACACACAGAGAGAGAGGCAGGGTCATAGGGAGAGGGAGAAGCAGGCTCCCTGCGGGGAGCCGGATGCAGGACTCGATCCTGGGACTCCAGGACCACACTCTGAGCCAAAGGCAGATACTTAACCGCTGAGCCACCTAGTCATCCCCCTTTCTTGATTTTTAATGTGTCGATAAATCACCTGAAGATTTTGTTCAAGGGTAGATTGTGATTCAGTAGGTCTGGGTTGGATGTGAGATTCTGCATTTCTAACAATCTAAAGCTGCTGGTTTGCTGATTACTACACAAGAGTAGCAAAGATTTAGGAAAGGGTTAAATGACATAACAGCCCATTGTAAGAACTCAGTAAGCACTTATCAAATGGTTATTATGGCATTCTGGAATAGCTCTAAATATGAGGAAAAGGAACTACTAGATACTCCACATTTATAATCAAGTGTTAAGTTATTCCTAAGTACAAATATACTCATGTATCATAGGCTGCAATTTAGTTTTAGTATGATGTATGCAGAAAATATATGAAATTAGAACCTGGAGTTATTTTTATTTAAATATTTTATTTATTTATTTGAGAGTACGAGCAGAGTAGGGGGGTGGTGGGAGAGGCAGAGGGAGAAACAGGCTCTCCACTGAGCAGGGAGCCAGACGTGGGGCTTGATCCCAGGACCCTGAGATCATGACCTGAGCCACCCAGGTACCCCAGAACCTGGAGTTATTTTTACCTTCAGACATACCATGATTTTGGTGTTTGCAGTTGTTACATGCTTCTCTAGCTATTTTGTTGAAAAGTAACCTCTTCCCATTATAATTAAATTTTTTTTATACTTTAGAAATAACTTCAAATTTACAGAGAAGTTGCAAGAATAAGTAGGGGACAAAAAAATTCGATACCCTTTACCCAGATTAAGTTATTAATATTTGACATCATTTACACACGCTCTCCTCTCTGTCCTCCCTTAAGTCCTCTCTTTATCCACATATACACACTTTCTTCTTCCCGAATATGTAAGTTCCATATATCCTGGCCCTTTATCCTAAATACTTTAATGTGTATACCCAACAATTAGTAAAGTCATACATGCCAAGTTCATTAAATGTAACATTACCATAATACTTTACTATATTTCAGTTCTGTCAAGTGACCCAAAAATGTTCTTCATAACATTTTTGTCCCCCCTTTTGTTTTATTTTTATTTTTAAAGGTTTTATTTATTAGCATGGGCAGGGGCACAGGGAGAGGGAGAAGCAGACTCTCCACTGAGCAGGGAGCCCGTTGCAGGGCTCTCTACCAGGACCCTGAGCCGAAAGCAGATGTTTAACCATCTGAGCCACCGGGGTCCCCTTTGTCCCCCATTTAATACAGGATCCAGTCTAGGGTCAAATATTGTACTTAATTATCTGGCTTCTTTAATCTGGAACATTCTACTTTTCTTTGCCTATAACACTGACTTCCTTTTCCTTTCCTTTCTGTTTTAATATAACTTTCCTCATTTTAGGTTTATCTAATTTTTCTTCATGGTTAGATTCAGGGTATGTTTTTCTCACCTGTGTTGCTGCGTGTATTGATGTATCCTTTGTATTTATTTGGAGATTCACAGTGCTTAGGTGCCTTTCATTGGTGGTGTTGTGATCACCCAGTCAAGCTGTTGTCTTGTTTTCCCATTGTGCACAGTCCTCTCCTCTCCCAACTAATAATCTGTGGGAAGACATTTTAAGACCATGGAACTATGCTGTTCATTGAAATTTCCCTCTAGGTTTAGAATCCATGGATGATTTTTTTTAAAGGTTTTATTTATTTATTCATGAGAGAGAGAGAGAGAGATAGAGGGAAACGCAGAGACATAGGCAGAGGGAGAAGCAGGCTCCATTCAGGGAGCCTGACGTGGGACTTGATCCTGGGTCTCCACGATCACGCCCTGGGCTGAAGGCAGCGCTAAACCACTGAGCCACCTGGGCTGCCCTCCATGGATGATTCTTGACTAAATCTTTGGTATGATATTTGCGAGATGCTTTTTTTCCAACTGCAGCGTTCACCCCCACACTTAGCAGTTAGCATTCAGCTCAGCATTCTACCATAAGCAAGAGCCCATCCTTCTTCCTCATTATTTGTGTATTTATTATTGATGTTGGACTCATGAATTACCATTTTTCTTAGTAGCTTATAACTAGTTATGTAATTATCTCTCGGTGCTCAGATTATCCCAGAATTTTTTAGGAGGAAAGATTTCAAGGTGGATTGTCTGTCCTGTGCCTTTTATTTTTTATTTTATTTATTTATTTTTAATTTTTTAAAAGATTTTATTTGTTTATTCACGAGAGACACAGAGGCAGAGACACAGGCAAAGAGAAAAAGCAGGCTCCATGCAGGGAGCCTGATATGGGACTCGATCCCAGGACTCCAGGATCACACTGTGGATGTGAAGGCAGGTGCTCAACTGCTGAGCCACTCAGGCATTCCCCCCCACCTCTGGCCTTTTTTTTTTTTTTTTTTTAAAGCATTTCCTTACTTTCTTGCATAACAGATGTTCTGAGCTCATCCTGTAACTAGCCCATCCTAATCCTGGAATCAGTATTTCTCTGAGAATTCCTGGATTTTTTCAGTGAGGAATGGTATTAGACACCAAGTTCTGTTGCTAGGTGTGCTCACTAATACTGTGGTGTCTTTGCTCTTTGACCTTTGTAGTAGAGTTAGGAAGTATGCAGGTTCATGAAAATGTGCATACACATACATACATGTATGTATTTTATTTTATTTTTTTTTAAGATTTTATTTATTTATTAGAGGCACAGAGAGAGAGAGAGAGAGAGAGAGAGGCAGAGACACAGGCAGAGGGAGAAGCAGGCTCCATGCAGGGAGCCCAATGTGGGACTCAATCCCAGGTCTCTAGGATCATGCCCTGGGCAGAAGGCGGTGCTAAACCGCTAAGCCACGGGGGCTACCCCATGTATATATTTTAGAAATCATGAATTCACACCAATACTTTTTAAAGATTTTATTTGAGAGACAGTGAGCAAGAGAGAGCCCATTAGTAGGGGTAGAGGGAAAAGGAGAAGCAGGCTCCCTGCTGAGCAGGCTCAATCCCAGGACCCCAGGATCATGACCTGAGCTGAAGGGAGATGCTTAACTGACTGAACTACCCAGGTGCTCCCACACCAATACTTTCATGTTAGATTTGTCTCCTTAGGATTCTTGCCTTTCCTTGTTTTATAATTGTATATTTCTTCTGCTTTGGTTATAGTCTTACTAAGAGCGTCAACTTATTTACTCATTTATTCAGTTCTGTATATCATCTAAAATTATTTAAGAATTGCTTCATCTCCATATTACAAAAAAAGTCCCTACTTATTAGTATAGAATTGGTTTGCAATGTCCCTTTCCCTGCTACTCTGCTGAAGACTAAGAGTGTATAGGTACATACTGTGCTTATTTTGTATTCTTTCTATTTTTCCCTTCAGTGTATTTATTGGGTATTAATTGGCAATACAATTGAGTTCATATGTTTTAGATTTTCTTCCCCATTCTTGTTGATTTAATTTTGTAGTTTAAATATGTAGAATATTCACATGCTTCCAAACTGTAACTGTAAAAAAGAGAAGCGTCAGCTCCTTCCATATTCATACTGTTCCCCATTCCCCCAGCCTCACCCCTTTACAGGTAGCTGTGTTCATCATTTTCTGGCTTATCTTTTCTCTCTCTCTCTCTTTTTTTGGTAAGGATAAGCACATATGTGTGTTTTCTTACTTTCCATTGATACACAAAAGGTAGCATGCTGTATCTGCTCTTTTGCACTTGTTTTCTTCACTTACAATATCTAGTGGATATGACTCCATATCATATTTGTAGAATCTTTTTTTTAAGATTTTATTTATTTAGTTGACAGAGCACAATTAGGCAGAGCAGCAGGCAGAGGGAGAGGGAGAAGCAGACTCCCCACTGAGGAGTGAGCCCAAAATGATACTTGATTCCCAGGACCCTGGGATCACAATCTGAGCAGATGTCTAACCAACTCAACCACTCAGGCACCCTGAATCTTTCTTTTTTATGGCTCTATAATACTCTATTTTGTGTGTATACCATAGTTTCTAATTTCCTCCGCTTGGCCATTTATGTAATTTCTAGCATTTTGCAATTGTCAATACTGTAATGAATAACCTGCCCTTCGCGATCCTGGAGACCCGGGATCGAATCCCACGTCGGGCTTCCGGTGCATGGAGCCTGCTTCTCCCTCTGCCTATGTCTCTGCCTCTCTCTCTCTCACTGTGTGCCTATCATAAATAAATAAAAAATTAAAAAAAAAATAACCTGCCCTTATGTACTTGTGTTTTGTTGCAGATGTATATTCAGGGTAAATTCCTGGAAATGGTAATGCTAAGCCAGTGTCATTATCCCTGTGGAGTGGTACCTTTTTACATCTCTACTAGTGGTGTATAAGAGTGCTTGTTTCCCTCAGCGTTGTAGACTCAGTGTATTGTTAAGCTTTTGAATTTTTATCAATGTGATGGATGAGAGGTGGTATCTTAGTATAGCTTTAAATTGCATTTTAGTTATATTATTAGTAAATTAAACATCTTTTTATTTATTTATTTTTCTACTTTATGTTTTAAGCTAGCTCTATGCCCAACATGGGGCTTGAACTCATGAGAGTTCAGTTGTATCTGAGATCAAATTGTATCTTCTACCAACTGAGCCAACCATGTGCCCCTGTTAAATACTTTTTCATATGTGTAAATGCCATATTTATATATTTTTGTGAATTGTATATATATTTTGACCATTTATCGGATTTTTGGTCTTTTTCTTCCTATTTAAATTTTAAACATTTTTTGTGCATTAGCAGTATTAGTCTTTTATCTTTTTTTTTTTTTTTTTTTTTTTTACAGATTTTCTATTTATTCATAAGAGACACAGAGAGAGAGAGGCAGAGACATAGGTAAGGGAGAAGCAGGCTCTTCACATGGAGCCCCTTGTGGGACTCAATCCCTGGACTGGGATCATGCCCTGAGCCAAAGGCAGATGCTCAACTGCTGAGCCACCCAGGTGTCCCTAGTCTTTTATCTGTGATAAATACTGGAAATATTTTCTCTTTGGTTGTTATTTAACTTTGATTATGATAGAGTAATTCATCCATGCTTTCTTTTAGAACTTGTATATTTTTTATCTTATTTTATTTTATTGATAGAACATGTGCTTGCTCTTGTACCTGTGGTGTGAGGGAGGAGCAGAGGGGGAGAGAGACACTTAAGCTGACTCCCTGCTGATCTCAGAGCCTGTCCCTTGGTCTCACAACCCTGAGTTCTTGACCTGAGCTGAAATCATGAGTCAGGCACTTAACCAACTGAGTCACTCAGGCACCCCAAGAACTTGTATACTTTGTCTTTACATTTATTTATCTATCATCTATCTATCTATCTATCTATCTATCTATCTATCTATCTATTTATTTAAAGATTTTATTTATTTATTCATGACAGACACAGAGAGAGAGGCAGAGACATAGGCAGAAGCAGGCTCCATGCGGGGAGCCTGACGTGGGACTTGATCCCGGGTCTCCAGGATCACACCCTAGGCTGAAGGCAGGCGCTAAACCGCCTGAGCCACCCAGGGTTCCCACGTCTTTACATTTAGATCTCTGATTCATTTAGAATTTATGTGTGGTATAAAGTATGGATCTGATTTTTTTGTTTTGTTTTTTTTTTATTTTTTATTTTTTTTAAATTTATTTATTTATGATAGTCACAGAGAGAGAGAGAGAGGCAGAGACACAGGCAGAGGAAGAAGCAGGCTCCATGCACCGGGAGCCCGATGTGGGATTCGATCCCAGGTCTCAGGATTGCACCCTGGGCCAAAGGCAGGCGCCAAACCGCTGCACCACCCAGGGATCCCTGTTTTTTTTTTTTAGAGAGAGAGGGAGTGAGGGTGGAGGGGCAGAGGGAGAGGGAGAGAGAATCTTATATAGGCTCCATGCCCAGCATAAAACTGGATGTGGGGCTCAGGCTCATGACCCTGACATCACAACCTGAGCTGAAATCAAGTTGGATGCTTAACTGAATGAACCATGCAGACACCCTGGTATAGATCTAATTTTATCTTTTTCCAAATGGCTATCTAGTCCTTTTAACATTTATTAAAAAGATTAGAGCAAATCAGTGGGACAAAACCAATGTTCATATTATAGGTCATATACTAATTGGCTCTAATGCTGGGCAGTCTACCCTGTTTCATTGGTCTGTCTGTATACTCAGGTACTTGTATCACACTGTTTAGTTATAGAGAATTACAGAGAATTTAATATCTGGGAATACTCATGTCATCTTCAGATGTGTAATCTCGTTTCTTTTTCAATTTTTATGCCTGTCATTCATTGTTATTTTTTTCAGGCAAATATACCTTGAAAAATACCTCAAGAACAACGTTAAATAGTAGTGGATGTAGTGAGCATTCTTATATTTTTTCTGGCCTCCCTGGGGCTTACTTATTAAGATTTTGGATTTAGGACTGAGGGACATAGATTTTATCATGTTAAGGAAGTGTGTCCACCCATTTCTGTTTTCTTAAGAGTTTTTATTATTTTTTTATTTTTATTTATTTTATTTTTTTAATTTTTATTTATTTATGATAGTCACAGAGAGAGAGAGAGAGGCGCAGAGACACAGGCAGAGGGAGAAGCAGGCTCCATGCACCGGGAGCCCGATGTGGGATTCGATCCCAGGTCTCCAGGATCGCGCCCTGGGCCAAAGGCAGGCGCCAAACCGCTGTGCCACCCAGGGATCCCTCTTAAGAGTTTTTAATTAAGAACGTGTTGAATTCTGCCAAAGACATTTTCATCATCTGTGGAGAGTCATGATTTTTTTCCTCCTAGACTTATAAATATGCTGCTATAAATTTACTTAAGAGAGACTATAGAACCAACTTATATATGTAAGTCTTCTTATATTTCAGGCTTTCTTGCTTAGGTAAAGAGCATCATTAAAATAAAACTTTTAGTGTGAAATTTTAATCAGTGGAGTGTTTATGCAAATGATTTCCTCTACCCTAGTCTTGTCTAAAATTTTTAACAGTTTATTTTTAAAAAGTTTTTATTTATTTATTCATGAAAGACAGACAGAGAGAGAGAGGCAGAGACACAGGCAGAGGGAGAAGCAGGCTTCATGCAGGGAGCCTGACGTGAGACTTGATCCCGGGTCTCCAGGATCATGCCCTGGGCTGAAGGTGGCGCTAAACCGCTGAGCCACCAAGGCTGCCCTTTTTATTTATTTTTTTTTAAGGTTTTATTTATTTATTCATGAGAGACACAGAGAGAGACAGGAGACAGAATTTTTAACAGTCTAACCAAATAAAGGTGAAGATCTTAATTTAAGATGCTAATAGAATCATGGGATAGAATGTTTGAGTTGGATTCTATCTCAATCTAATCTGTAACCTTTGGTCAAGAATAGTCAATGAATACTTAAATTCATTTAAGTCGGCAAAAGTATCATCAAAAATAGATATTTACAGGGGCACCGGGGTGCTCAGTTGGTTATGCATTAGCCTTGGGTCAGGTCATGATCTCAGGCTCCTAGGATCGAACTCTGCATTGGGCTACCTGAGTAGTGGGGAGTCTGCTTCTCCCTCTGCCCTTTACCCTGCTCAAGTTTTCTTTCTCTGACACACTTTCTCAAATAAATAAAATCTTAAAAAAAAAAAGAAATAGATATTCACAGAATTTTAATAGTTCCCTTACTAGATACTTAATTACAAGGGAAAAAATATAGTAACTTTACAGTGGAAAAACTTGGCAGACATCACTTTAACCAGGTGATCAGAATTAATAACACTAATAATATGACATTGACATCATATACTTCTGATATGCACTGAGCAGGGCACGGCATCACTTCTCTGATGCATAGATATTATAAGTGTAACCTTAATTTAATCATGAGGAAACATCAGAGGATACCAAATGGAGGGATAGTATACACTAACTACGCAGTAGTACCCTGTAAATGAATCTAGGTGTTGAATGATGGACTGAAGAAGCTATTCCAGATTAAAGGACATCAAGGGAGCATGAAAACCAAAGCATGCAAAGTATGCCCCTGGATTAAAAATTGGGACATAAGTGGGACAATTGATGAATATGAATAAGGTTTATAGATTAGATAACAATACTGAATCAATGTTAATTTGTTTTGCAATTAATACATTTATTAGATATGTTGAAGACTATACACTTTGCAGAGTTTTCATATTCTTGAGTAATCATGGACTCTTAAAAAATGTACCTTATATTAGACCATAAAGGAAGTTTCAACAAATCTCAAGTAATAGCAGGTATGTTCTCTGATTGTAATGCAATAAAATTAGAAATTATTAGAATCAGTTGTTAATTTTTTGATTTTGGTAATTGTTCTTTGATTATTTAAGATGTAAGCATCATATGATGTCCTTGTGAAGGACATATGGAATTCTTTATTCTTTATTGCAATTTTTGTTATCAGTCTGAAATTATTTCAAAATGAGAAGTTAAAAAACAAAAACAATCAAAGGTTTTTATTTTTTTGAGGTAGATGGTGAGTGAGGTGACAGACTGGGATTTACTTTAAAGTCATATAGTTGATTTAAAAAAAGTAATGTATTTGGGAGGTATTGGTGAGGTTATATAAGATTATTTATGTGTTGATAATTTTTGAAGCTGGTTGATGAATATGTGGGGTTTCATTATACTATTCTCTCTACTTTTGAGAATGTTTCCCACTTGCTGTGATAAAAGTAAAAGGAGAGGAAAGATAAGAGAACTGTCTTCAGGTGTCTGGTCATTTTTGATGAGTCATATTGAAGAAAGAGGCACTGAAAAGTTTTAGGTTGAAAAAACTCTGGGTGTTCAGATTCTTGCCCAATGGGTGTCTATATATTTGGTCATTTGGTGTCTCCCAGCTGTCAGGACTCGCAGACTGATCAGTTTTTCTAGAAAGGGGTTATATCAATTTAGGGTTTTATTGGAGAAGCAGAATCACTGAATGGCCAAGGAATAAGGATTACAGAGGTTAGACCTTATATAATTGTGGGAACTGGTAAAAATGTTGTTGCCTCTGAATTGTGGTGGCCCTAAAAAGTCAGGTGGAGCTGGCAGAAAGAAGCCGGATGTCAACTTGGGGGACGCAAAAAACACATGGCAATCCAGCTGGAACTATTGATGACAACTTGAAACCTGTGTGTATGTGTTACTGCCTCCCCCTCAGTGACGCTGACGGTCTGCAGAAACTGCTAATGCTCTGTCACAGAACTGTTCATGTACTGAGCCCCACAACTTGGAGAAGGTTCAGGAAGAGATACCATGGGAGATGGAGGAGCAGAGGGCCTGGCTGTGTCCCAGACCAACAAGGCAAGTCATTAGGTAGTGATAGTGTACACAAGCTGCAACAGTACATGGTACCCTACACAAACCCTACACCCTACAGAAGATGATGGTTGCTTCACTTCTGCATTATAAATCTCACACATCTTTTTTGGACAACCTTAACCTAGAGTCACACAGAGAGGAAATTTTGGGAATTGTACTTCCAGCTTGCTATGTCAATATACTACGGAAGCTGCCACACAGTTCATTCATCCCCTGTCAAACATGCATATCTGTTTAACCATCCTTAACCATTCCTGGTTGACAACAGCAAGTTCATTCACCTAACTGTCCTGCGCACAACTGAAAACACACTGTCATTCTCCAAGATCCATCTGTCTACTACATTGGCCAACAAGTTAAATGAAGTTGTGGGAGGCAATCACCACCTTTGCATCTCTCACATCATTGATGGTTGCATTAAGTCCTCCAGAAATGCAGTATTGGTTTTGGTTTACTGTTTAGGTAAGTAAAGGCAGTTCTAATGGCTTTCACATGGACTTTTATACCATACTAGTCATTATTGTATAGGTAAGGGAGTAAGAGGGGAATTTTTGAAAAGATTTTATTTATTTTTAAAAATTTATTTATTTATTTTAGAGAGAGAGAATTTCAAGCAGACTTCATGCTGAGTACTGAGCCTCAGTACTGTGGGGCTTGATCCCATGACTCTGAGATCATGACCTGAGCCAAAATCAAGAGTCAGACACTTGGGATCCCTGGGTGGTGCAGCAGTTTGGCGCCTGCCTTTGGCCCAGGGTGCAATCCTGATACCTGGGATCGAGTCCCACGTCGGGCTCCCGGTGCATGGAGCCTGCTTCTCCCTCTGCGTGTGTCTCTGCCTCTCTCTTTCTCTCTCTCTCTCTCTGTGTGACTATCATTAAAAAAAAAAAAAAGAGTCAGACACTTAACTGAGCAACCCAAGGTGCTCATATTTATTTTAGAGATATTATAAAATTTATAAAATAATTATAAAATATTATTTAAAATATTTATTTTATTCATTTTATTTATTTATTTATCTATTTATTTATTATTATTTATTTATTTATTTATTTATTTATTTTAGAGTGAGAGTGCATGCAAGTGATGGGAGGGGCAGAATGGGAGGGGGAGAGAGAGAATCCCAAGCAGACTCCACCTTGAGCGTGGAGTCCAGAGGTTGTGCTCCATCTCACTACCCTGAGATCATGACCTGAGCTGAAATCAAGTCGGATGCCCAACTGACTGAACCACCCAGGCACCGCAAGAGAAGGAATTCTGATAGTTAAGGATATTTGTTCCAACTGTATTCTGAAACTGGAGAATCTAATACAAGGTGGATTTAGGATCTGTTGCACCCACTATGAGATAAATCTGAGCCCAATTTGTATTGATCCTCTGACTTCCTATAAGCTGCTATTCCTGAAAGTTTGGCCCAAAATGGTACTTTGAGTGTCCAGTAAACCTCCCAAAGTCTGGTTATGTCCTCTTCCCCAGTACAAAATCATCCTTATTAAGTGGCTGTTGATCTCTCTTGGGAAACCTAGTGGAAAATGTACAGTATCCATATTTGGCTCTGTGGTAGAATTCTTTTTTTTTTTTTTTTTTTTGTGGTAGAATTCTTTAAGGAGATTTTACCTTCCCTTAATTCCAGAGACTCCCGGTCTGGGAAATGTCTCAAATTTGGGAGTTGGTAGAGGGGTCACAACTTAATTTTTTGGGTGATTTAAGTCATACTTCTGTTTACTAGATTTAGCATTTTTCCACCTACACTAATCAAGACTTTATTAGTTTACTCATCTATTTCAGTTCTAGAGACACCGATTTCTTCGTGTCAGAGATCTCTGCAGTTCAACGCTTTCTGGGTACTGTTTTGGCTGCCATTATGGTATTCATTCCCACCTTGTCTTTGGTGATGAAATACTGCCCTTGGTCCCTGCTACCATAGGATCCCATCATTTCCTGCTCAATTTAGGGAGCTCAGGTTGATGGCAGGAGTTACCATTTTTATTCCTGGTCTATGAAGGCTAGCTATCACCAAGATTTATTTTATTTTATTTTATTTTATTTTATTTTATTTTATTTTATTTATTTATTTTATTTTATTTTATTTATTTTATTTTATTTTTTTATTATTTTGTTTATTTTATTATTATTTTTTTTTATCACCAAGCTTTTAAAGGGGTTCAGGGTTCCTCTCACGAATATATTTCTCTTAGCTTGGTGAATGGAATGTTTTCTGGATCCTCCCAGGGACATGGTTAAGGGTAAGCACGTCTTACATGTTAAGTCCACTCAGCATTCTGACCTCCTTAGGCCATCAGGAAGATTTCAGTACCCAAAGAAGTTATGTCATTTCACCTTTATTTAGGACCAGCTTTCAGTAAACCAACCAAGCACACTCTTCGTAATTCCCCATGCTTGAGCCAACCTGTTGAATCCACAATTTCTGCTTAGGGCACCATAGCAATAAATTCAGCTTAATCTAGCATTATCTTCCACCTCAATCCAACACTTCAACACTCTTAGGATCTTTTCCCATATGTGTTCCTCAAGTTTTTGTGGATATAAATTGGCAGAATCTTGCAATTCTTTTGTGTGTAATGAATCTCCTAATGGGTTGCCCCCCCCCCCCCCCCCCCCCCCGTTTTTAAAAAGATTTTTTTCATTTACCTCAGAGAACAGGCAGGAGCAGGGGGGAGGGGCAAAGGGAGAGGGAGAGGCAGACTCCACAAGAACAGGGAGCCCAATGCATGCTTTGTCCCAAGACTGAGATCGTGACCTGAACTGAAGGCAGATGCTTAACCAACCAAGCCACTCAGGCACCCTGCACTTTTTTTTTTTTTTTTAAGATTTATTTATTAGAGCACATGCACAAGTGGGGGTTGGGGAGCAGAGGTAGAGGGAAGATTATCAGGCAGATTCCCTGCTGAGGGTGGAGCCTGATGTGGGCTCAATCTCACAACCCTGAGATCATGACCTGAGCTGTCATCAAGAGATGCTTAACTGACTGAGCCACACAGGTGTACTAGTGGGTTGTTTTTAGCTTTATCCTTTGGGGTCTCCTGGGACTTGAGTCTGTTCATAGATCTAAAGCACTGAGAGATGGTGAAGGTAGTTCCATAGGAGGTCAGTGGTCCTTCACAGGGCACTTACCATAGGGGGAGACCATTGCAGGTTATTCAGGCAAAGGGAGACCGTTGTCAAGTGTTTTTCCTGGGAAAGGGAATTCAACAGAGCTTAGGAGCTCAAGGCATCAAGTTTCATGAGTTTGTGTCCCAAATTTAGGGTTCCACTACTTACCAATCGGTTTCCTAATTTTACGTAAGAGTTAAAATTTGTGAGTTTGGAAATTCAGTTTACATTGTCATCAGTTCTTGCTATACCACATGTGTTCTATGGATCAGGAGCATCATTATCAATGGGAACTTGTTCGCATCGCAGAGTTTTGTGGTGCACCACAGACTTATTGAATCAACATATTTTGCTGTGTATAATTTCAGGGTGTCTGTGTAACTTGTGTATTTACATTAAACATGAATGGATTTCTCTAAGTACTAAAGTTCTCAGCAGTCTAGTTACTTGATAAATATTTCATTTGAATTTTTTGGATGCTATGATTTGGTTTCATATTTAATTCTGTATATGCTACATCTGAAATTTTTGTGGAGCAAGTTTTAGATGATTTCTCCTTTCCATCTGGGAGTTCCCTATTTAGACTTGAAATTAGGTGTGATGCTCCCTCTGGTGGACAATGGGGTTAAAAGCATACAGGCATTTTTCAGTGTAGTGACTTTTCAGCTATTGAAACTTAATATCCCTGAGTAAGCATCTTCATGAATGTCCTTTCCAAACTGTTCTCAACCTCTGATATTTACCATAGCTTTTACTTTGAATATGATACAGAAAAACAGTTTTGTCATAAATGACTATAGAAAATTCACCATAATGAAAAAATATTGGGCAAATTTATTATAATAGTGCCTTATTAATAATGACCATGTTATTCACTTTAAAAGCAAAAACTCATGTATGACACTAGTAGTCAATTAAATTTGTGATGATCTAGGAGAGAATTGTGCCTATTGATCTATATTTACAATCGGATTTATTACTACAAAATATTTTGTGCGATGAAAACCCCCCTCAGATTTTGCTGTAATTTTTACTTGCTAGTATGAAAATAATAAATGTGATTGTGTGGAATAACCTTGTCTATTCTGTCTTGTTTTAATCTTAGAACTCAAATGGTTGCTTCCCCCACAACACAGCTATATTTCTGAACAGTTCCTGAAAAGGTTATCACATAACGCATGTGGTAAACATCTTAGTTTATTTTAAAAGTAAAAATGGGGTGGGAGGAGGCCCTGGGTAGCATAGTTGGTTAAGCATCAGATTAAAAAAAATTACTTATTTATTCATGAGAGTCAGAGAGAGAGAGAGAGAGGAGAGAGAGAGAGACAGAGAGGCAGAGACATAGGCAGAGGGAGAAGCAGGCTCCCCATGGGGGAGCCCAATTTGGGACTGGATCCCAGGACCCCTGGATCACTACCTGAGCCAAAGGCAGGCACTCAACCACTGAGCCACCCAGGTGCCCTAAGCATCAGATTCTTGATTTCCACTCAGGTCTTGTGATTTTGAGCCCTGCTTTGGGCTCTGTGCTGGATGTGGAGCCAATCAATCAATCAACCAATTTAACAAAGTTATTTACTTGTTTACAGTAAAATAAAATATCATTTTAAAAGTTGACTTGCTACCATTTTATTTCATACATGACCTATTTGTAATTTTAAACACTTAAGAGTATATTTCTTGGTTAATACTGATTTTTAAAAAGATTTTATTTATTTGAGAGCCAGAGAGCATGAGCTGTTTTTTTAAATTGTTTTGGTTTTGTTGTTAGTCTTTGAGGCAAAAATTTTTTTTATAAAGATTTTATTTTTTTATTCATGAGAGACACAGAGAGAGGCAGAGACACAGGCTGACAGAGAAGCAGGCTCCTCAAGAAAAAATAAGGGGTGGGGGGAGTTAGTTTGAGCAATAGATTTGACCACAAAAATAAAAAACAAACAAACATCTGTTTGTCAAAGAACTGATTTATAACTGAGAAATCAAGAAACTAAGGAAAATATTTGCAAAATAAAAAGGCACATATCCTTAATACATAGAAATCATTTATAACTTAAGAGAAAGAAGCTTACTTATGAAATACTCCATGCTTTCTGGGAATTTTTTTCCTCTTTGTGCATAGTTCTGATCTTTAGATTTTTAGAACCTGGGAGAGATTCTCCTGATTCATTGGTTCTCAACATTGGCTACACATTGGAAGCACCTGGGGAGCGTTAAAAAATACTGGTGCATGGTTCCCACCCTAGAGATCTGATTTAATTGGTTTAGAGTGTACTTGAACGTGGAAATTTTAAAAGCTCCCCAGGTTATTATAATGTGCAGTCTGGTTTGACAATGACTATCTTTCATTTTCATATTAATTGACTCCCTTCTTTATATTCAAGGGCTAAGGTGAAATTGCCACAGCTGGGTTCATTCAGGCTACTCAGGGTATCCATAAATAATTCTGCATGTTGAATTTCAAACTGGACATTCATATTAGCACGTTCTGTTCATATTTAAATGATTGTCATATATAAGGCAAGAACGTATTAAATTGAATTTAAAAAAATTTTTTAAATTTATTTATGATAGTCACACACAGAGAGAGAGAGAGGCAGAGACATAGGCAGAGGGAGAAGCAGGCTCCATGCACCGGGAGCCCGACGTGGGATTCGATCCCGGGTCTCCAGGATTGTGCCCTGGGCCAAAGGCAGGTGCTAAACTGCTGCGCCACCCAGGGATCCCTTAAATTGAATTTTTAATTGGAATTGGTTATGTTTCTCACAAATAAATTTGATGAATATATCAAAATTTAATTCTTACTAGCATTTTTCAGTTACCCTGTTTACCTTTCATTAGGAAGTAGATGTTAATTGGAAAGATTTATTATACAGGTGATCAAGAAAAGAATGCTTAGATATTTAGGTAAAGGTTTCCCTGGGCAATTTAATTTTAAGTTTTTTTTTTAATTTTAAGTTTTTTAATGAATAATATTTAGATACTTTAGGTGCTGAAAACATAACCACCTTACAGAAGGTGGTCTATCAATCAGTTGGGTTTTACTTTTTGTTAAATAATTTACTTGCAAAATTTTGAAAAATATCCAGATTTTTGGACCATGTCTTTAAACTCTACAGGTGAGGCTGATGCATAACCTGAGTTGTGAACCTTTGGGAAAGAAAAAAAAAAACCAAACAGGATAGTAGTGAAAATCAGTGGCACAGGTAATGACTCTAGGTGGTAGCTAAGGGGGAAATGCATATAGATTCTTTGGTAGACCATTTGACTGTATTGGAGTGTCATTTGTATAGGAGGTTATAGGGGATAAGGTTGGAATAGATTGTGGAATACAGAGGCCTGATGATCAGGCTAAAGAATGTGAACTTCAGTGGTGCTTGGGCAGCTCAGTTGGTGAAGTGTCTGCCTTTGGCTCAGGTCATGATCTCCGGGTCCTGGGATTGAGCCCCGTGTGGGGCTCCCTGCTCAGTGGAGAGTCTGCTTCTCCCTCTGCCTCTCCTCCTGCTCCTGCTCTTTCTCTCTCAAATAAATAAATAAAAATCTATAAAAAGAATGTGAACTTTGTTTTGTAGGCATTGAGGAGCCCATAGAGATTTTTTTTTTGAACCCATAGAGATTTTTGAGTAGCAGTACGAAGTGCACAGAATTCTAGAAGATTAGTGTAGCAGTACTGATTTTGTGAACGTGCGTGAGAGGAAAGATGCAGAAAGACTGAAGATGAGGATTCCAGTTAAGAAAAAATTTGCTTTATTCTGGGTATGAAGAATGAAGGCCTGAGTTAGGAGGTGGTGGTAGCCCAAAAAAGAAGATGGGTCCTTTGAGAGAAGAGTTGATCCAATTCATTGAATGATTATGAGGTGAGGAAGGAGTGAAGGATGAGTGTAGGGTTTTGAGCTCAAATTGTTGGTATAATGATGATACTACCGCTGTTTGAAGTCATAGGTATGGGTGAAATCTCCAAGTAGCAAGTTGCACAGCCAGAGATAGGCACTGGTCAGGACCCAGCTGAAGGAAAATCAGGTCTCAGGATTGGGAGCCAGAGCAAGCTTTTAATTCAGTCAGTATTTCCCCCTTTTTTTGGCCTAGTTTTTACTGTCTTGGTGAGTAGGGTAATTTCATCTGTTTAGCCTCAGTTTTACCTGTTTTCAAAGTGTGCTTGAAATGAAGGGACTGATTGATTCCTGGCATCCTTGTTAACCTTTTCTAGAGTTCTTGAAACATATCTGTATTTCCTCTTTCTCTTTTTTTGGAACAGTTATATTGAGATATAATTCATATATCATGCCGATCACTCACTCGAAGTTACACAAAATAACATAAAATTTGCTATTTATCCATTTTTAAATGTATCACTCAGGCATTAAGTACATCAAAATGTTATGCAGCTGGGGCACCTGGGTGGGTCAGTTGGTTGAAGCGTCTGCTTTTAGCTCAGGTCATGATTTCAGGGCCCTGGGATCGAGCCCCATATCTGGTTCTCTGCTCAGCAGGGAGCCTGCTTCTCCCTCTGCCTCTGCCTGCTGCTCCCCCTGCTTGTGTGCTCTCTGTCAAATAAATAGATAAAATCATAAACCCCAATAAAATGTTATGCAGCCATTACCACAATTTTAGAACGTTTTCATCACCATCCAAAGGAACCACCCTGTACCTCAAGGCTATCTTCTGCTCTAGAGGAAAACATTAGGGTTAAACCCTTGAATTTAGGCTCTTTACCACCTCTCTTGTAACCAGCTGAATTCACAGCCCGCTAGAAATCGCTTCTAGTTCAAATCAGTCCATGCCATCTTGACCACTAGATGGTAGTGTGGGACCACCACTGGAAAAGTCCCGGTGGTGGTGGTGGTGGTGGTGGTGGTGGTGGTGGTAATGCACGTTAATTTGTACACTATTAAAACAGTTGTCTGTGATTACCTATCTGTGGTAGTATGTGTAGTTTGTTCCACAGGCAGCCTCAGAGGATTTAAAATCTTCCACGTGTAGATTTTGCTAAAGCTGAATGCTCTTTACCAGTTGACCATGTTTGCCAGTCATTGAAACCTGTCTGGTTTGTTTGTCGTTTGTTAAATGCAGACTCTTAACATTTTCATTGTTCTCACCGTACCTGGGAATTCTGTTCAGTCTTCAAGCCAATATTTTCATTTCTGATTTTTGCTGGATAGTTCCTTAGGTCTCTTTTCATTCTTACCATTGTGTTTCCTTCTGCCTCCCAGCCCTGAGCCATTGATGTTCTCTAAGATAATGATTCTCAACTCTGGCTGACTTAATTACCTGAGGAGCTTTTTAAAATCCTGATGCCCAGGATACCCTCAAGATCTATTAAACCAGAATCTTTGTAGGTGGGACCCATACACATCATTATTTTTTAATCTCTAAATTATCTTCCAGGTATTTTTCTGTCTTTATCTTTTAAAAATCTTCCTTTATGTGTAAAAAATGAGCTAATTCAACCAGGTCTACTCTAACTAAGTTCATGATGTTTTAGTCTGATGTCTCTATTCTCCGCCCAAGTGGTGCAGGAGTCAACCTTTTTTTCCCCTCTTTTGTAATCTCTTACTAGTTCTTTTCATTCTTTCTTGGAAATGTCTCGTTCTTTGCTCCATTCCCACTGCTAGCAGCCTAGGGTAGAGGCTTCCATCTCTGTCATTGCTGTCCAGCCAGGAATACCAGGAACATAGTTGTAGTTGAACAAAGTTGGGTTTATTAACTGTGGGGAATTATGGGGGTATTTTAGAGGATATTAGAAGGGATTTATTACAGGATTTGGCTTGTGAGGTGATTTGGGGGAGGGATCAAGGAAGTAGGATCTCACTCTGGATTGGATGCCATCACGAAGTGGGTGTAATTCCATTATTGAGGATCTTAATAAATCCTACTAGAAGACAGGAGTGAAATGAGGCTACAGCTGTGATTGGTAAAGCAGTAGCTATCACTTGTAGTCACCAGATTGGGAGATCATTTTTGTGGCTTGGACAATGTTCACATTTTGTCCATGTTCAGACATGATTCCAGAGAGGTCCTGTTTTTGTCTTGATCCATCCTGGCCAAAGAGTGGTTTTGTCTGACATTGATGCTCTGTGAAATCATTTGTAGTCATCAGGAGGATGGCAGTGCCTGTGAGTGACAGTGCCTGGCAGCAGCGGAGCATAGCTATAATGCCAGGCCAGCTCTGGCAGGTCAGAACAGCTCATTCCTAGGGCCCTAAGAAAGGGCTTATACCATCTTGGTATAAATCTTCCCTACTTCTGTCTGCTTTGTGAAGTACTGTTTAGTCTTCCTTAAATATCCCTTTACCAACTGGCTCATCTCATCAAATGTGAATAATGGTTCTTTCTAGTTTGGCCTGACTCTGGCCAACCCTGACTCCCCTCTTTGGTCCTTTCCTTGTGTTATTTCTGCTCATTTTGTGAGTTGGGCCAAGCTGCCTAACTGCTCTGAACTTGGTTTTCTTCATCTTTTTTTTTTTTTTTTTAATAGATTTATTTATTAGAGAGCAGGGGGAAGAGGAGAGGCAGAGGCAGGAGGGATTGAGAGAATGGCAGACACATGCCACACTCCTTGAGGAACCCGTCGAGGGGCTCAATCTCACAAATCTGAAATCATGATCTGAGCAGAAACCAAGAGTTGGTTGTGTAACCAACTGAGCCACTCAGACGCCTCTGAACTTGATTTTCTTCATCTTGAACCCTGTCTCTTAGGGTTATTCTTAAAATTAAAAGAAGTAACAAAAGTGAAAGTATTTGGTATATAATGGATACTCATACTTCATGAATGTTCTTTTTTTGTTTTACTTGTCATTGATTTCCTTCATTGATTTGTGGCATTAGGTAATATTACATAATTTAGCTCTTCATTTTTTTTTTTTTTTTTTTAAGATTTTATTTATTTATTCATGAGAGACACACACAGAGAGGAAGAGACATAGGCAGAGGGAGATACAGGCTCCCTGCAAGAAGCCCAATGTGGGACACTCGATCCCCGACCCTGGAATCACAACCTGAGCTGAAGGCAGATGCTCAACTGCTGAGCCACCTAGGTGTCCCTCATTTGTTTATTATTAGGTTTTGTCAGTTATTTCCCTTCTGGTTTTAGCTTCCTTGAGGACAGGGACCTAGTCTTATTTTTCTATGTGTTTCCAGAGCCTAGCACAGTGTTGAGCGTACATGCAGACCAATAAATATCTTTGTGACTGAGATTTGCAGGATTATCAGAGCACTGTGTTTTTTTTTTTATGATAGTCACAGAGAGAGAGAGAGAAAGGCAGAGACATAGGCAGAGAAAGAAGCAGGCTCCATGCACCGGGAGCCCGACGTGGGATTCGATCCCGGGTCTCCAGGATCGCGCCCTGGGCCAAAGGCAGGCGCTAAACCGCTGCACCACCCAGGGATCTCCCAGAGCACTGTGTTTACAGACTACATGTGAGATATGTTCCTGATACTTTCTGAAACTTTCTCATTCCTTTAATTACTACTCTTGGTCAGTTTATACTTACTACTGGTTAGGAGAGTTTGGGCCACAGGCTGAATTCTTGGTATCAAAATGGTAATTCCATGTGGTTACCTAAACATTTATATCAAAATAAATATTTATAGATGAGTATTTAATTCACCTATTAAAAATGCCTTAAAGCTCAAAGATTGTCGGTTTCAAGCATAGATAAGTTCATACCAGTGTGCTTTTATTCTCTGCCCACATACAGCCAACCACACACAGAGGTGAGTTGTATTTTAAATGTTATTTAAACAGTTATTTGTAATTTTTCTTTTTTTTTAAGATTTTATTTATTTATTCATGAGAAAGGGAGAGAGAGAGAGAGAGAGAGAGAGAGGCAGAGACACAGGCAGAGGGAGAAGCAGGCTCCATGCAGGGAGCCCGACATGGGACTTGATCCTGGCTCTCCAGGATCACACCCTGGGCTGAAGGCGGCGCTAAACTGCTGAGCCACCCGGGCTGCCCTGTAATTTTTCATATTGGCCTTTTCTCTGTATCTTTGAGTGACAGAAGATAAACTCTCTGATCTACTGTTATTTTTATTTTTTTTAAATGATTTTTAGGATGCTGGCCTCATCTAGTTCCTCTAAAACTGCTGTCTGATAAAGGAAATTTCTCTTCGGTTCCTTTTCTTTCTCTTTAGTTGTTTAATCTTCACCATCTTAATCCCTGGGCTTCTGTTTCCTCATTCATGAAACAAGGATACTATCTTCCTCATGGTTTCACAGGATTAGATGAAAGAACAAATGAAAGTACCAGGATAGGACCTCTCAAAACAATGCCCGTCACTCACCTGCAGGGAGCCTGACCTGGGACTCAATCCCGGGTCTCCAGGATCAGGCCCTCAGCTGAAAGCGATGCTAAACCGCTGAGTCACCCGGCTGCCCATAGCTTATATCTTTTATCTCACTTACTACATTGTATTTTAATTAGTTATTTGAACAATACTTATTAAATATTTTTCTATCATCCTTGGAAGCTCTGGATGCAGGAACTGTTTTGCACTGCCACCAATATATACCAATTCTGACTGTTCTTCCCTAATGTAAATTGAATCTGTCAATACAGTTGTAAGCCATATTTCCTTCATTTTTCTATTAGTACAAGTGGATAATTTTATTTATTTTGTTATCTTGGGTACTGATTGATCCCCTGTCTTCCTTACAGGTCCAGTAGCCATCCGTTTTAAATAGTGTTATGCTGTATACTCCTCTAAATCTGTTCTCCTTTCTTTAAATGTTATAGTTTGGAGAATTGCAGCATTGCTTTGTCTCTAAGGCTGTGATCATTGATGAAAATGAGGATGTGTGACCTTTTTTTCTTGGGGGGGAGATTACCTTTTTTTGAGATTATTTTTATTTTTATTTTTTTTTAAATATTTTTATTTATTTATTCACGAGAGACACAGAGAGAGGCAGAGACATAGGCAGAAGGAGGAGAAGCAGGCTCCATGCAGGAGCCTGATACAGGACTCGATCCCAGAACTCCAGGACCATGTCCTGAGCCGAAGGCAGATGCTCAACCGCTGAGCCACCCAGGCATCCCTTATTTTTTAATTTTTTAAAAGATTTTGTTTATTTACTAGAGTCAGAGAGCGTGAGAGGGAGTGAGAGAGCACAAGCAGGGGGACGGGCAGAGGCAAAAGCAGACACCCCGCTGAGCAGGGAGCCCTAAGCGGGCCTGGATCTCAGGACCCTGAGATCATGACCTGAGCCCAAGGCAGATGCTTAACTGACTGAACCATCTGGCGCCCTGAGATTAGTTTTTAATTAGTATTTATCCATCTATTTGTCTACATGATATAGTGAAAAATAGCTCTGTATTGGAGCAGAAAACTTAGGCCTGAGTCCTTTGTCCATTTTTTTAATCAGATTTGTGACTTTTCCTTTTCCTTATTTACAACATGGAGGTGATAATTCCTACTGATGATACACATGGGAATGTAGTGAAAAATCAAATTAGTTACTGTATCAAAGCATTACGTAAATGTGATGTATTGTAATTATCACCTTCATTCCTGAAATTGTTTTTAGAAATGGAAGATTTATAAATCTAGAGTTGGAATTTAGTTTTGGCTTCTTTTTTTGGATAAAACACTCCGAAGTTAATGTAGTTATTTGTATGAATATCACCTGTAACATCTTTTGGGTAATGAATCTGCTGTTACTTATTCTAGAGGAATTTGAACCTGTTAATACTTATGTCATATCTTTTAAGGAGCTTTGTTGTCAGTTAGATTTTGGTTCAGATTCTAGTTATGCCATTTATTGATTATATGAACATGGAAAATTGCTAGCTGAACCTAGTTTACTCAGTGGTAAAATGAGGACAATAATAATAAATATATGAATAATATGTATATTAATAATACATAGTAATAATAATAAATATATAAATAATAAAACCACCTACCATAATAGCTAGCTGAACCTAGTTTATTCAGTGGTAAAATGAGGATAATAATAATAGACATATAAATAATATAATTAATAAGTATATAAATAATAAAACCACCTACTATAGACTGTTGCTGAAGGGAATAAATTGTAAAACCTATGATAAAGTATTTAATACTCAAAAAAAGTATTTAATATCAATACAATGCCTGAGATATTGTTTATTGTGATAGTAATCAGTATAGAGGATGATGAGAACACAGAATACTTGTCATGTGTCAGGCACGATGCCAAGGGCTTTCATGTGCATTATCTCATATAATCTTGCAAAATCTCTTGACGTTTCTATAGATATTTCTACTATTCCCATTTTATTTATTTTTAATTAATTAATTAATTAACTAATTAATTAATTTTTAAAAAAGATTTTATTCATTTATTCATGAGAGACAGAGAGAGACACACAGGCAGAGACACAGGCAGAGGGAGAAGCAGGCTCCATGCAGGGAGCTCGATACGGGACTCGATTTCGGGTCTCTAGGATTACACCCTGGGCCGAAGGCAGGTGCTGTTGAGCCACCCAGGGATCCCTACTATTCCCATTTTATAGGTAAGGAAACAAATTTAGATAGGCTATCACCTGATCAAGTTATATAGCTAATTCTGTCTGAATTCAGAACCCATGATGTTTATTACCAATTAAACTTCTCATTCTTGTTGGAAACTTACTAGATTCAACAGTAATGATACATTCTGTGATGCAATAATATTGATCATAACATATTTCTCAGAGTTTAGAAAATATGTACACACAAGATTGGATACATAAAACCCTTTCTGGCAATAGATAGCTAGTCCAATAGTTATGAGATTTAGGTTGAAGTTAGGTATTTTTGTGTTTTCAGTACCTTTAAGATATTTTTTTGAACGGTATCTGTTAAAATAGTGAAAAACCAATGTTAGACTTATTAAAATATGAAATATTACTTGGACTAAACCATAAAACTACTCATACTGCATTGAAATTTTCTTTCCTTTTATCAGAAAGGCCCCAAATAACAGGGTGGATGAAAGAAAAAGAAAGAGGTACTGATTACTGTTCTCTGTAGTTGCTAATGGTTGGTATGAATATATCTCTTTCTGTGCTGTCCCATTTTAATTGCTCCATGTTCTTGTGGGAAGCTGATGTAAGAGTCACAGTTGTATTAGAGAACAGAATTACATAATCACACTTCCATAAGTGGTCCCTTAAGCTGTAGGTCAGTGGTAGAGATAACTTCGTGACTGTTTTTCCCAAAGAAGTTCTTAAGTTTCATTCTTAGAGAGAGAAGTCTTTTATTTGCCTGCAACAATACTTTGTTAAATGTTGTGTATTTAAGAGGAAGAATAGGGTACTTCTGGGGGCTCAGGTAAGTATTTTGATGTTAGTCTTCAAACATTTTCATTCTGTGAATGATAACTTGTGATAAACTGGTGCTCTGGGTGTTTTAATGGTTGTTTCTCTCATTGCCATTTTAGTCTGACTCATTATGTAATGCTCTTTAATGTTTTGCTTGAATTAATGTGAATGTTTTATGAGAATACCGGATTTAAAGGACTTATCAACAGCTTAATTCTTAGTGTAATATTAAAGCACATCAACTGAGGTATACGTATCATCAAGGGGGAAATCCTTCTTTGATTACCTTAACTTCGGTAACTTAAAAAGGAAAATTAAAAAAGAGTCATCTGGGTGTAGTGGAAAATTAGTTTTGTTGTTGTGAACACTAAATCCTTTCTAAGTACAGGTAGGTTTTATTTAGGTTCAAGAGTGGGGCATGGAGATCAACTTGGTGGTATAAGAACATACAGTCTAAATCAGAATAAACTTGAAATTTGGGGTAACAGTTTGATCTCTTTGGGAAAACTACTTATATGGCCATACACTCTTAGGAGTCTTGGAGGTTCCCTGGTTCGTCCTTGTTTATAGTACAATATTTTCTTTTCTTTGTCCCAGACTGGCAGTTTTCTAAGTTTTTAGGGGACATTTCCCTTACTGAGAAGTATACAGCTTTGATTTCCCTGACCTGAAATTGGAGTGATACTTGTTTCTCACTGTATCCTAAGTTACTGTGTTTATAAAACATGTAGAACTTGTTACCTTAACTTTATTGGCTAAACAGTCAGTATTTGAGATTCCCACTGCACAGTAACAGCTGTGCTCCTGTGCTGTCCGCTATCTGCCAGGTACTGCTTTCAAGTTAAGATGCAGTGATAGTTGTTGGTTTGATGCCAGTGGGTTTTTGGTGTTTTGTAATCATCCATAGTATTTTTGTTTAGAAAATAATTTGCTGTGTTTTAATTCCACATCAATAAAGGAAGCTATTTTGTGTGTCAAAAAAAAAAGAAACTTTATTGGCTAAAGTTATGTGTTTGTTAGATGTGTAGAAGTTGCTGGACTGAGATTGAATAGCTGTTTATCTCCTGATGTGTTGGAGGACGTGTACTTAAACCTCTGAGTGGCTGCTAATCTGAGGTGAGGCAGAGGGCTTATACTTACTACTGGTGTAGGCCAGGAATGGGGGTACAGTGGTCCACCAGGCATTGTAGCTGTGAAAAAAAAATCTAAGAAATAAGATACCAGCTTGTACCACGTGGATGCATACGTATGTGATATATATAGATGCCTGATGAATCAGTTTATGGAGTAATAAGTGTCTAATCTGTAACATTGAAGATTAGGACTACCATAGCTTTACACCCAACAACCTTCAGTGAGACCATTCATATAAAGATTGTATGCCTGGGCCTGTCTCAGAAAATTCCTTCTGATGGCAAACTGAGGATCGCTTTGATGTTATGGAAGAACAGTTAGAAGTTACAGAAGTTTTTTGAGCTCCTGAGAAAGGAGATTGCTTATGGACCGAATGGTATCTGCAGCAGGTTTATTATATCCATAATGTGTGTATGGTACTGTTTCCCTGTTGGTTATTTTAAAGACTAAGATATACAGAGATCCTTAGGGTGGGACCAAGGTTACTTGGATTACATTGAGATTTGCTTTCATTTTATCAGGCCCAAAGTAGAGTGGGAGGAGCAAAAGAGGATTGATTGCTATGGTTCCCATGAATTTATTAGTCTTATCTTGCTAAGGATTTTGAAATACTTTAACATGGTAAAAAAGATGTTGATAATTGTTGAAGCTGGTTCATGAGTTCTTGAAGGTGCATTTTACTTCTTTGTATGTTTACTGTTTTATTTTATAAAATGTTCAGTTAAAGGTATTTTAACATACATGACAAAAATCTCACATGGAGTCTCAGGAACTGAACTTCTCTTATTAAAAATAATAGACTTGGAGGCACCTGGGTGGCTAAATCAGTTGAGCGTCCAACTTTTGGTTTTGGCTCAGATTGTGGTGTTGGGTTATGAGATCCAGCCCTGTGTTGGACTCCATGCTTAGTAGGGAGTCTACTTGAGATTCTTTCCCTCTGCATCTCCCCTCTCCCCCATGGTTGTGCGTGCGCGCACACACGCGTACTCTGTCTCTTCCTTTCTCTCTCTCTCTCTCTCTCTCTCAAATGAATAATCTTAAAAAAAAAAAAAAAGAGAGGCGCCTGGTTGGCTCAGCCATTGAGTGTCTCAGGGCGTGATCCCGGTATCAAGTTCCGCATCGGGCTTCCTGCATGGAACTTCCTGCTTTTCCTCTGCCTATGTCTCTGCCTCTTTGTTTCTGTGTCTATCATGAATAAATAAATAAAATCTTTAAAAAAAGAGAGAGAGACTTGGACACCTGGGTGGTTCAGTTGGTTAAGCGTCCAACTCTTGATCTCAACCCAGGTCTTTATCTCAGAGTCATGAGTTCAAGCTCTGCATTGGGTTCCACATTTGGCATGGAGCCTACTTAGAAAAACATAAATAAAATGTTAAAAAAGAGAGACCTGAACAAGTGTATATGTTCAAGAAGGCTGAATCCAAATAGGGCGTGGGGGAGGGAATAGTTTCTGACCCACCTGACACTAAACAATTTATTCTTTTTATTGATCATTGAACTTTAGGAGTTTTTTTTTTAAAGATTTTTAAAAATTTATTCATTCATGAGAGAGAGAGAGAGAGAGAGAGAGAGAGGGAGAGAGGCAGAGACATAGGCAGAGGGAGAAGCAGGCTCCCCACAAAAAGCCTGATGCTGGATTCTATCCCAGACCACAGGATCACACTCTGCCCGAAGGTAGACACTCAACTGCTGAGCCACCGAGGCGTCCCGAACTTTAGGAATTTGATTTCACCTATTATATGTGTTCCCCAATTAACAGAACACTTAAAAATTCTGTCCTAGCAAAAAAAGAATTATACAGTTAACTCTAAAAAGGAGTCCTTCCAAACCCACAGCCTGTGTTCACATTTTATATTCTATCCCCCTGTGTAGGAATGGGTGAGTAACCAATAGGAAACTTCTTTTTCCAGCAGGATGCTTTGTATCACAGATCATTTAGGGAAGTTTTGACTAAATTATTTTAGGCTGTGACCGATAATAGGGAAAATTAGAAATTATTATTTTTCTTGATAAAAGTACCATTCACACATTTTATTTTATTTATTTTTATTTATTTATTTTCCATTCACACATTTTAGATGACAATTTCCCCAAGTCAGGAAATATCCTTGAAATTACTAGGATATCTAGTATAGTAATTTTGCCTGAATTTTCTTATATAGGTGATCCTTGGCTCTTCCTACAAATCATACTATTTCCTTTGAATAGCAGTTATTGCAGATTTTTTTATTATTCTTAAATGTTGCAGTTAGAAATGTATATTTTTAAGATCTCTGGCTTTGAACAAATTCCCATTTTGTTTGTAATACCTGCTGTAACCTCGAGCAGACTTAAACTAAAAAAAAGGTACATTTTTCCTTAGACTTCATCCCAAGTGGCATTTTTCCAATGTATTCATATATGCAAATCACATAAAAACATATACACTTTATTCATAGTTATCACAATATTTATGGCAAGTCTTCTACATATCTGTTGCTGTTCTAGGTCTGAGGCTACAGCAGGGAACAATACAGACAAAAATCCCTACTTTGTTCTGGACATATGCTGAGCACATGCATTTTTATACCTAACCCACTCTGCCTAGCACAATGCCACATGGCAAGCTGTAGCTTCAATAAAAGTGTGCTAAATGAATAACCTTTTAAAATAAGTGCTGTTTTTATTCCCATCTGACAGTTGAAGTGAAGCTTAAATAGAGATTACTTGACCAAAGTCACTCAGCTGTACGCGACAGAGCTGGATATTAAAGTCAGGTCTTTGTGACTGCAGGCCCAAGCTATGAACCGTGACCCTGCCCTGCCTCCAGGATAGAGGATAGGTCGTGCACATGCGTAGACAGGTACTTCCTCACTGCTGGCACCTTTATACACCGTATTTAGCTGTACTTTAGGTGTTGTATGTCCTGAGATGCAATTAAATTAAATCTATCCCTTAAAGCACCAGTTATTAGATACTTTTATTGTGGTTTAGGTTAGTTTATTTTTCTTGTTTCAAGCTGTCCTGGTCTTTAGTCTTAATCCTTGTCATAATGTTTGGTATATTATAACTCAGTCTCCAGCACCATGTTCTCACAGGTTTTCAACAGATGTTTGTTAGAATGGAAAAGTGAGAGGGCCTTCGGAGCTAATTTTCTCAGTCATATTTGCCCTTAGTTACATAAATATGTATTAGGCTGGGGTGGGTGGCTCAGTCGGTTAAGCGCCTGCCTTCAGCTCAGGTCATGATCTGGGGTCCTGGAATCGAGCCCCTTGAGAGCTCCCTGCTCAGTGGGAAGTCTGCTTCTTCCTCTCTCTGTGCCCTTACCCCTCCCCTCCCTCGTGCTCTCTCTTTCTCAAATGATTAAATAAAATATTTTTTTAAAGAAAGTATATATTAGGTTACTGGAGATTGACTTTTGTTTTTTCTTTCTCTCCAGGTGCTTGATACTTAATAATTGGTTGTCTTAGTACCAACAGTATAGGTGTAGGTAGCTTTTGTGCTACGGTACCAGTGTACGCTTTTTAATGTTAAAGATCCATTCTTAGTGCCTGAAAAGTATTTGATATCTCAGCTAAGCAATTGATAACTCCACATTAGAAATGTAGCATATGGGTCAGAGGAGAAATCCTGGGCTTTGGAGTCAGATAGCTGGACTTATTCTAGCTTTTTCAATTATGTGACCTTCAACGAGTTGTATAAATTCCATGGGCTTTCATTTTCTTTTTTATAAAAAGGATTCTATAATATTTGTTGCAATAATAACTATGTAATTGAGTGTTTACTATATGACCTAGTAAGTTTAGGAAAACTTGCCCGTAGGTTACATAGTCACTCAAGGCTGTCATAAACCCATGTCTTCCCAACTGCCTGGCTTGTACCTACGCTCTGGCAAGTGTGCTGTAAATAAGAGTTCCCTCTGCCGTTTTCTTCAAGTGGTTCTCTGTGTTTCAAAATGAACATTAGAATACAATCATGGTAACTGGTGATTTTAGAAAGTGGGCATTTTCAAAACGTAAGATACCTGCTAGAGAAAGCTATTATAGTTAATTTGGTCAATAAGACTACATTTTAATTTCAAAATCTAATAAATTCTTTGATTACATTTATTCAGGTATCCTTTAAGGAGGAAAAACAATGCATAAACAAAGAAAACTCTGAATAGTCTTTAAAAGAGACTACAAGATAATTTTTAGAAACAGCTTGATTTTGAGATAGAGAAATTAGGTTTAAGTGTATTACAAATTAACCATATTTTAATGTTGGCCTAGATTCAAACAAGCAAATCATTTTCAATTCACATCAGAGATGTCTGTAAGTGCAAGAGCCTGAAGCATGTTGTTTTTAATAGAGAAACATGACTAGTTGGAACATTTTCATTTTGTAATCCCTTCTTTAAAAAATTGCTGAGCTGGAGTAATCCAGAGACAAGCTGTCATTTGCAGCTTTTTGTGGCATATTTGAGAATGGATAAGTCAAGAGTTTTGTGTCTTAATGATGTGTCTGTTTTTACTTGTAATATTCAGTCAGATGCTAAGTTGAAAAGATCCCCACCTCCCAGAGCCCCAAAAAAGAAAGAGTTTTTTTTTTTTTTTTTTTTATTGTGTATTTGCATGGGAATAGGGAGAAATAGGTTTCTGTCCTAAGAAAGGAAAAAGGACATTGCACAGATCAAGTGGATGTTAGGTAGGTCTGAAAAGTATTGTAAGTCAAAACTTTTCACATAGACTTGAATTTAGGATATCAATGCTTTTTTGCTTAGGTCACTAGGTCCTAAGTTAAATACCACCCTCTAAGTGCTTAGTTGGGCAGCAGAGCACAGTTGCTTAGAATCTTAATAGCCCTGGCCTCTGGACCAGCAGCATTAGTGTAAGTAGACCTAGCTTTTTGGAAATGTGAAATCTCAGGCCCAGCCCTGGAGCAACATAATGAGAGTGTACATTTTGACAAGGTCTCCAGGTGATCTGTGTACATCTTAAAGTCTGAGAAGCACTAGTTGAGAGAGTTTCTGAATCTGATAGTTTCTAGCATTGTCACATTGGGTGTTATTTAACCTCCTGTGTCTGTTTCCTTATGTGTGAAACAGGGATAGAAATGGTATAATGCACAAGGTTCAGAGGAGTGTAGGGAATAGAAGTGCTCCATTAGAATTAGCAAGATAGTATTAAAATGTAGGGTACACTGTGTATACCTTGCACTAGATGTGCAAGAATGACAAAGTAAAAGACTCGTATTCATAGCATGAACCTCATCATTCATTTATTGGTACTTTTCAAAAAATAGCTTAGGATCCTATACTAGTGTTCTGTTTTTGTACCACATTTCTGCATTACTTGTTGTAGAATAACAAAGTGAAATCTAGGTAACATAACTTTGAGCATGAACAAGATAAATTTAGGGGCTCCAGGGTGGCACAGTTGGTTGAATGTCTGACTCTTGGTTTTGGCTCAGGTCCTCAGGGTTCTGGGATTGAGCCCAGGGTTGGGCTCTGCATTCAGCGTGGAGCCTGCTTGAGATTCTCTCTCTCTCTGCCCACCTTCCCACTCACGTGCCCATGTGCACACACGCTCTTTCTCAAATAAATAAATCTTATAAAAAATAAAATAAATTCAAGCTATTGCTTCACAGTAAAAACTTTTAATATGCCATAAATACCATAAGGTGCCTTTGGGTAGTTGCTTTTTGTATTTTGCTCAGAATTTACAAGTTGTTATTGGCAGGAGGATTGCTCCATATAGGAGCAATTACCCATGACTTTTTTCCTTTTTTTTTTTAAATTGAGATGTAACTCACATACCATAAAACTCACCCACCTCTTTAAAATGTACAATTCAATGGTTTTTAGTACATTCACAAAATTGTGCAACCTTCACCACTCTCTAATACTAGAACATTTTAAGCACTGGAAGAAGAAATGCTGTAGCCTTCAGCAGTCACTCTCCACCCTCCCCTCTTCCTGAGGCCCAGACAAGCAGTAAGATATATTCACTTCCCATGGATTTGCCAATTCTGGACATTCTGTATAAATGTGTCTGGCTTCTTTCACTTAGGTAGTTTTTATTGTGTATCCTTCTTGTATCACATGTCATTACTTCATTCCCCCACCCTTTTTAAGAATTACTTATTTTACAGAGAGAATGCACAAGGTGGGGGTTTGGGGCAGAGGGAAAGAGAGAATCCCAAGTTGACTCTCTGCTGATTGCAGAACCCAATGAGGGCTGCATCCCAGAACCCTATGATTATGACCTGAGCTGAAATCAAGAGTCAGATACTTACTGCCTTACTGAGTCACCCAAGCTCCCCTTCATTCCTTTTTATAGCTGAGTAATTTCCATCTCCTAGAACATATTTGTTCATCTATTCATCATTTGTTGGGTATTTGGGGTTCCACCTTTTGGCTATTATGAATAATTGATTTTTATATCTTTATCTGAGTTCCAAGTGCTTTCCCTAGTTCTAGACTCATATCTCAGGTAACCTATTGGTTATCTCTTCTTGGATGACTCACAGACACCTAAACCTCACTCTGAAATTCCAGTCCTTATCTTTTTTTCAGACCCATACCACTTTCTCTTGTCTTACCTCACCTGCTCAGGTTACAACCCTGGCTACCATCCCTTATTTTCCCTTTCCCTCATCTGCTATACCCCGTCATTACCAGGCTCTCATTATTCCTTTTCATAAGTAGCTCTCAGATTTTCCACTTTGCTGCACCCTGCTGCTACTTCCTTAGTTCGGCTCTCATGATCCCCTCCTCCTCTGTCACTACACAGCCAGCCTGTCTTCCTGCCTCGAGGCTTGCTCTCTCCAGTTCCTTTTCCCCATATCTAGAATGATTCTTCTAAAAATAAATATCTGCTCATGGCCCTCCCTTGCCTTCAACCTCTCCTGTGGTTTTTCATTACTCTTGGGATAGTTCGTAAGACAAATATGGCTATGGCTTCTTTTTCCATTCCAGCTGGACCTCTTGATGTTCTTTTCCCCATCTTTGTACTCCAGCCAAATTGAATTACTTTTGGGTCCCTAAATGGTCCATACTTTTCCTTGCCTTTGGCTTTTGCATATATTGTTCTTTTTCTCTTTCTCCTCCCCTGCCTTATACCCTTTTCCTGGCTAATTTCTACATATTCTTCACATTTCAGCTTACATGGCACTTTTTCCAGCACCCTCCCTGTGCCTCTCCTAATCTGATTTAAGTGCTTCTCTTAGGTTTTTTCCATAGCATCCTGTTTTTTTTTTTTTTTAAGATTTATTTATTTATCTTAGAAAGAGTGTACATGGGTGACTGTGAGTGGTAGGAAGGGGCAGAGGAAGAGGGAGAGAAGCAGACTCCCCACTGAGTGCAGAGCCTGACATGGGGCTTGATCCCATGGCCCTGAGATCATGACCTGAGCTGAAATCAGGAGTGAGACACCCAACCGACTGAGCCACTCAGGCACCCCAGCATCCTGTATTTCTCCCATCATGGCACACTTTATCCTTTTTTTTTTTTTTTTTTTTGGGAGAGAGAGCATGTGTGTGATTGAAGGAGAGAGGGGCATAGAGAGAGGGAGAGAAAATCCTAAGCAGGCTCCACCCCCAGCACAGAACCCACACAGTGTTGGATCTGAGATCATTACTTGGATCGAAATCAAGAGTTGGATGCTTATCTGACTGAGCCACCCAGGCACTCTGCACACTTTGCTTTATGTTGGGATTTCCCATTCTTTTATTTATGTCTTCTACCATACTCTGACCTTCCTGAGGAACTGTGTCTATTTACTGTTAGAGGAATTCTTAGGTCTTCATGTAGAGACTGGCATAGTAGGTACTTAATAAATATTTAGATAAAGAAATGAGGAACACTGTGACAGGGCTGCAGACAATTGGATTAATCAATAAGTAGTTAATAGCTGCTGACTGTGTGCTAAGGACTGTGTGAGATGTCGGGCAGGCTGAAAGCAAAGGGGAGATCAAGTGCCAGTCTTCCTTCTCGAGCTTATGTTAATTGTTAAAGTAAACAAATGAGAAAACAAATGACAGACTGTTGTGTTAATTCTTGTGGTGTAGACTGTACACAGTTCAAGAATCTGTGTGATTACTGGATATTGGAGTATTCAGAGATATATATGATATAGAAAGAGTCTCTGATCCACCTGGGAAAGAGTAATACTTAAACATTAAATGACCAATAATTATTGATTAGTTTAAAATGGTGCTTAATACTTTTATTACTTGGAGTTATATGGATATATTAATTAAGCCTATAAACAATGCTTTTCGCAAAGTAGTTCTTCATTAAATACTTCTGGGTTAATTTAAGTGAGAAATCTGTGAGATTTAAGTAATTTAATCTTTCTATGAGAAGTCCTAATAATTCTAAAGCAGCTAGAGTGTTGTTTAATAAACTGGTTAGAGTTGGTGATTGTATAAAAATATGACTTAAAATTAGTCAATTTTATAGCCCTCTTATAATTTTGACAAGGACTTAATAATATTTATATGTTAAATTCTCTTTATCTAAGAAAGGTTTGAGATTTTTAAAGCATGCAGCGCCAGGAATTGAGAGATGAGTGCAAATATTCAGTTGCCTTTAAGCTGAGTAGTGTCACTGGTGCATAGTAAAGCATCTGAACTCCTGATTGCATGGGAGAAAAACATGCTATAATGAAAGTATTTTTGTTAATTGAAATTCTCCTTTGTCTATATTCATTTCCTGTAAAGACTAGTATATGACTAGGTCCTTTGCAAAGAAAGTTAGTTCTTTGGATTTTGGTGCCTCGTTCCCCTTTTGTTTCTCTAGGTATTTTTTACTAGAGTGTGTGTCATTGAATAGGTCTGCTTTCTGCTACTGTTTCTGTGTTTGGTCCCTTTGCCTTCTCTTGCCAGCTCCACATTGCCTGTGTGGGTGTGTATTTACTTCAACAAACATTTGCTGAGCAGTGGTTCAGGTATTGTGCCAGGTGCAGTTGATTGTGGGTATCACAGGGATGTATGACATAGCCCAGGCGAGGCCTCTGGGTGAGAGGAGGTTAGGAGTCTAAGGGAACATTGTGTTCCCCTAGGGGAACAGGATAATGGTGGAGGAGAGACAGTGGAAATGACACAGGAGGTGGTCATAGATGCCACAAAAGATAGTTTCAAGAAGGCAGAGTGGCTCATAGAGTGTAAATCCTTTAGAGAAGTTGAATAGATTGAGACTAAAAAAACAGGCTACTGTTTTGATTTGAAAATCCAGGGGTTATTAGTGATTTGCAGGGAAGCAGTTTCATAGATTGATTGGTGAAGGCACATTAGGTTGTTTGGAAGAGGTCAGCGTTGGTGAAGATACTGGTGAAGTCTGGAGGCAGAGGGAGGTATGTCGGGAATTCACGCTGAGTGACTTCTTTCCTTTGCCTCAGGAGATGAGCAGGGTAGGATTGGAGTTACACACTTCAATGGAATGAAAAAGTTTACCACCTGAGAAAGCCTTGCTTCGGTGGAAGTAATACTGCAGATGTTGGAGTTCAAAATAAGCCTTTATGCAGTTATTAGGGAGCACATCTCAAGCATCAATTGCTGGATGTGTAAATGTTTTTATATCTCTCTCTTTTCAAAAAATATTTATTTATTTATTTTAGAGATTGCGCACAGGTGGGTAGGGGCGGAGGAAGAGAGGATCCCAAGCAGACTCCCTGCTGAGCACGGAGCCCAACATGGGGCTCAATCTCATGACCCTGAGATCAGGACCTGAACCGAAACCAAGAGTCAGGTGCTTGACCTACTGAGCCACCCGAGTGCCCCATAAGTTATAGAGCTCTTTTAAAGAATAGTCAAAATCTTGTTATAACTAAGATAATTAACAATATTGTTTTAAAATTGCTAGACATTAAGTTTTTAAATGTTTCCAATTCTCATTTTTTGTTTGTTCAAATCAGGATTAAATAAGGAATACATTGTAATTGGTCGATAGTGTTTTGTTTTGTTTTTTTTTTTTTTTTTTTACTTTTTAAAGTAAAATTTGCATAACATAAAAGTAACCATTTTTTTTTTTAAAGTAACCATTTTAAAGTGAACAATTCAGTGGCTTTTAGGACAAAAACAATATTGTACAACATTGTTGTACAACATTGATCCCCTTTTGTGTGTGTGTGTGTGTGTTTTTTAAAGATTTTATATATTTATTCATGAGAGACACGGAGAGAAAGAGAGAGAGAGAGACAGAGACATAGGCAGAGGGAGAAGCAGGCTCCATGCAGAAAGCCTGATGTGGGATTCGATCCCAGGACTCCAGGATCACACCCTGGGCTGAAGGAACCATCCCCTTTTGATACTGATTTTTAACTCTTAATTCATTCTGTATTTTTTTCTCTATTTTTTTTTTTTTTTTGCAATTTATTCTTTGAAGAAACTTTGTTTTTTTGCCTCTAGACTTTCCCAAATCTGTTTTTTTTCTGATTGTATCCCCAAAAGTTGTTTAATATATTCCTCCTTCCCCATAAATTATAACTTGATAGCTAGATCTAGGCTTCAATATTTCTATATTGAAGATTCAGTATTTTCAAGAATATTTTATGGGAGGTTTTGTGTTCTTTCAGGTGGCACATAATGTCTATGAAAAGGGAAAACTTTGGACAGCCTTTTCTTCTCTTTAGTCTGGACATTTGTTAAGTCTTTATATTGCTTTATAATTGAAAAGACATCATTTTTGGAGATTTGTACACCCTATCTTGCATTTCCTACTGAGGCTAAACCAGTGTTAGCCTAGGGAGCTATGCTGCTGGAAGTAGCCCTGAGTCCCTCTGTCTGTCTCTTTCTCTTGCTCACTATATTCAATCCACTAGCATAATCTGTTGGGTGTTATTTCTCAAAGATATTGAATCCACACACTTCCTCCATCCCCACTGGTTATCCTAATCCAAGATACTCTTTCCCTTGTCATGATAATATAATAGCTTTCCTCATTCTCTGCTTGCGCTCTTGCCCTTGCTTAGCCATTTATCCACAGCTGCTCATTGATTCTTTTCTTTTCAATGTTAAAATAATATAAACTATGTCATTTCAGCCATTTTAAAGTATACAATTTAGTGGCCTTAATTACATTTACAGCATTGCACAATCATCACTTTTATGTTTCCAAAACTGTTTTAATCATCCTGAACTGAAACTCTGTAACCATTAGGCAGTAACTCCCCCTCCCCCTTCCCTATGCCCCTAGTAACCTCTAACCTAATTTCTGTCTCTATGAATTTGCCTGCTCTAGATAGTTTCATGTAAGTGGAATCATGTAGTATGTTCTCTTTTGTGATTGGCTTCTTTCACTTAGCATAATGTTTTCAAGGTTATCCTTGTTGTAGCATGGATCAACTTCATATATATTTTTTTTTTTTTATGGCTGAATACCGTTACATGTATGTGTAAAGAACCCGAGACATATTTGTTACCAAGTTTATATACCTAGTGATCACCCTTGGTTATCTCTTAAAACACTGCCTATAAATTGATGACTCTTAAATATATACCTCCACTTCTAAACCTCTCCCCTGAGCTCTAGGAAACAGTAAAACTCCCTGTGGTGCAGTAAAACCCCAGAATGACTGCAACATCCATTTGGTTCCAATAGAAGAGAAGGACATTAGTTTCCTAATCTAAATTATAGGTACACAGACACACACACACCGTAAAGGAAAGCAAATTCCAAAGGGGGAAATAGTGTAATAAATTGTGATCTAAATGTGAATCAAATTAAAATGTGTTGTGTGCGGGATCCCTGGGTGGCGCAGCGGTTTGGCGCCTGCCTTTGGCCCAGGGCACGATCCTGGAGACCCGGGATCGAATCCCACATCGGGCTCCCGGTGCATGGAGCCTGCTTCTCCCTCTGCCTATGTCTCTGCCTCTCTCTTTCTCTCTCTCTCTCTGTGTGTGTGACTATCATAAATAAATAAAAATTAAAAAAAAATGTGTTGTGTGCTTTGGAGCAATTGGTAGTAGGCAGAAAGATTGCATTTAATTGTGGTACTAGGAATATGCTTTTTTTTTTTTTCTCCCTTCCTTCCTTCCTTCCTTCCTTCCTTCCTTCCTTCCTTCCTTCCTTCCTTCCTTCCTTCCTTCCTTCCTTCCTTCCTTCTTTCCTTCCTCCCTCCCTCCCTCCCTGCCTCCCTTCCTCCCTCCTTCACTCCTTTCCTCCTTCCCTCACACACTGGGGCTGAACTCATGACCCTGAGATCAAGACCTGAACTGAAATCAAGAGATATATGCTTAATGGAGCCCCAGAATGTTCTTTTTTGAGTGGCAAAAGGATCTTGACATTACCACCATAAAGAATGAAATGTAATCTTTTTCCCCCCAAATTTTATGTATTTTATTTTTTTTGAAAGATTTTATTTATTTATTCATGAGAGACACAGAGAGAGAGGCAGAAACATAGGCAGATGGAGAAGCAGGCTCTCCATTGGGAGCCTGATGTGGGGACTCGATCCCAGGACCCTAGGATCATGCCCTGAGCCAAAGGCACTCAGCCACTGAGCCAACCAGGTGCCCCTGTATTTTATTTTTTTAAGTTAATTTTTAAAAAATTAAATTCAATTTGCCAACATATAACAAACACCCAGTGCTCATTTCATCTTATGCCCTCCTTAATGCCTGTCACACAGTTACCCCACCCCCGACCCACCTTCCCTTCTGCAACTTTTAGTTTGTTTCCAGAGTCAGGAGTCTTTCATGGTTTGTCTTCCTCTCTAATATGAAACGTAATCTTAACTGATGTACTATGTGGTCCTCTGGTGAACAGTATTCTCAAAGGTAGATTTCCAGACCACTAGCATCAGCATCATCTGGGAACTTGTTAGAAATTCAGTCTCAGGCCACACCCCAGATAGAACCAATCAAAAACTCACTGGGTAAGGCCTTTTCTTTTCTTTTCTTTCTTTTCTTTTCTTTTCTTTTCTTTTCTTTTCTTTTCTTTCTTTCTTCTTTCTTTCTTTCTTCTTTCTTTCTTTCTTTCTTTTCTTCTTTCTTTTTCTTTCTTTCTTTCTTTCTTTCTTTCTTTCTTTCTTTCTTTCTTTCTTTCTTTCTTCTTCTTTCTTAAAAGATTTTATTTATTTATTCACGATAGACATAGAGAGAGAGAGAGAGTGAGGCAGAGGGAGAAGCAGACTCCATGCCAGGAGCCTGACGCGGGACTCGATCCCAGGACTCCAGGATCACGCCCTGGGCCAAAGGCAGGCGCCAAACCACTGAGCCACCCAGAGATCCCCAGGTAAGACCTTTTAACTTGCATTTTAACTGCTTCTCCGGGTGATTCTGATGTACATCGCACTTTAAGAACTGCTTCAGACAGTGCATTAAATACTTAATTATGATTCTAAATTGGAATGTGAATTTCAAATCTTGACAATGTAAAAAAAAAAAAAAACTACAGCTGACAGAAGTTGGAAGGATGTGAAGAAAAATTATAGGTTCTGATAGCCTGATAGCCTTTTTCTGTGAAGGAGTTATGATCTTTTGTAGTTGGTAGAACAGAAATGAAATCAGAAGTATGTCTTACAAATAACCAGTCTGTTAGTGACACACGTTGAGAAGAAGGGAGAAAGGTGTGTGTGGGAAGCAGAATTTGGCTCCAGCGTCATGTCCTAGTAGGTTAATGTCTAATAATATCTAAAGGTGTTAAATGAAGAAATAGATGTAAAAAGTGTACTATTTAGAAAATTGAGGGTATCTGCCAGAGTCTTTCAAAATGAGATGGTTAAAGTATGATTGCCTTTAGGGGAGCAAGGCAAGGGAATCTTTTTCTACTCTGACTTTTTAACCATATGCTATATATTCTTGATAAAAAATTTAAAAACAAAGTGTGCTTCAGTCTACTCATTAAAGAGCGGAAAGGGCTGCTTGTCACTTTTCTGGGTCCTTTTTCACAAAGTTAAAAGCACCTGATTATTGTAATTACTTATGGCAGTTTCTGCATGGGAGCTAGGTGAGTGGGTTTGTAGAAAAGTGTTGTGTGGGTTTTTTTTTTTTTTCTTTTTTGAGACCATTTGTGGCTTGTGCTTGGTAATTAACCTTTAGTTTGTATATCATATATTAAATTTTTTTATTTATTAATTTTTAAAGATTTTTATTTATTTATTCATGAGAGACACACACAGAGAGGCAGAAACATAGGCAGAGGGAGAAGCAGGCTCCTTCCCAGAGCCTGATGTGGAACTCGGTCCCACCCTGGGATCATGACCTGAGCCAAAGGCAGATGCTCAACCACTGAGCCACCACGTGCCCCTCTTCTCATATGTTTAGTACTTAAATAGCATCAGGGGTCATTAGAAAACTAAAATCAAGTATTTTGGATGAATGCTTACATTTTTATTTTTTATTTTTACTTATTTATTTTTTTTAAAGATTTTATTTATTTATTCATGAGAGAGAGAGAGAGGCAGAGACACAGGCAGAGGGAAAAGCAGGCTCCATGCAGGGAGCCTGACATGGGACTCGATCCCGGGTCTCTAGGATCAGACCCTGGACTGAAGCCGGTGCTAAACCCCTGAGCCACCCGGGTTGCACTGAATGCTTACATTTTTAAAAATAGAATTATTCATAGCTAAAACATCCTATATAATACCTTCTTGAGGATTTTGTTTCCCAAGATTGGCCTGAATGGACTCTACTTTCTGTATTTGAATTGTGCATCCTGCTAATTAGCTTTTATTATTATTATTATTTTTTATTTTTTTAAAGATTTGATTTATTTATTCATGATAGAGAGAGAAAGAGAGGCAGGGACACAGGCAGAGGGAGAAGCAGGCTCCATGCCGGGAGCCCGATGCAGGACTCGATTTCGGGACTCCAGGATCACACCCTGGGCCCCAAAGGCAAGTGCTAAACCCCCGAGCCACCCAGGGATCCCCCAAGCTAATTAGCTTTTAGAGACTCATGGGATCAGGAGATAGACTTGGTAGCTGGGCAGTTTTGTACCTGGTTGACTATGATCGTATCTTCCTACATTTTTAGAAGTATTTTGTATTCAAAAGTAATGATCTATTTATAGATAAGAGATAAAGTGTTTTAATCTTGCTTGGGGGATCCCGGATGCCCAAAATGAAATCTAACTGAAACAATAAGCTGAACACTGATGCATAATTGCTGTACTAGCTAAAGCTTTAATTCTCTTATAAAATATTTATCTGTGCTTTTTATCACATTGATTTTTAGATTTCTTCCACTGGAAATATCTTTTGGCAGCTTGCTAATTATGGTTAAATTAGAGATGAAGCATGAATGCATTCTTATTTTAAATATGTTTTAAAGTTAGGCAAATCTTGGGATGCATGGGTGGCTCAGCAGTTGAATGTCTGCCTTCAGCCCAGGCTGTGATCCTGGAGTCCTGGGATCGAGTCCTGCATCAGGCTCCCTGCATGGAGCCTGCTTCTCTGCCTGTGTTTCTGCCTCTCTCTCTCTCTGTGTCTCTCATGAATAAATAAATAAAATCTTAAAAAAAATAAAGTTAGGCAAATCTCTTTAAAAAACTTTAATGGAATAATTTCAAAATTATAGAGAAATTGAAGGAATAGTACAGAGAGCTCTGATATGTCCTTTACCCAAATTCAGCAAATTTTAACATTTTGCAACATTAGCTTTATATATATTTATTTTTCTTTATCTACAAAGACACACACACATACACAATTTATTCTTTCTAAACTATTGACAGTCGATTGTATAATGTCCCTTTGCTTTTAATATTTTTGGGTGTTTCCTGAGAACAAGGATATTCTCTACTATAACCACTATACACTTAATCAAATCCAGGAAATTTACCATTCATACAATACTTCTATCTGTTACATTTTTCCAATTTTACCAATGGTTCCAAATATATTTTTTAAAGATTTTATTTATTTATTTGAGAGAGACAGTGTGAGAGAGAGTGTGAGCACCAGCAGAGGGGAGAAGGTGAGGGAGAGGTAGTAGTAGGCTTCCCACTGACTGGGGAGACTGTCATGGGCATGGATCCTGGGATTCCAGGATCATGACCTGAGCTGAAGGCAGATGCTTAACTGACTGAGCCATCTAGGCACCCCCAAATATTTGTTTTTGTTGCAGTTTTTCCTTCCAGTCCAACATGTATTCTAGGATCCCACATTCCATGCAGTTGCCATGACTCTTGAAGTCTCCTTTAATCTGGAATAGTTCATTAGCCTTTCTTAGTTGGTTATGATATTATAATTTTTATGATGTTAGTATTTTTTAAAAATATTTTATTCATTCATGAGAGAGAGAGAGAGAGAGAGAGAGAGGGACACAGGGAGAGGGAGAAGCAGGTTCCATGCAAGGAGCCCAACCCTAGACTCGATCTCGGGACTCCAGGATCATGCCCTGGGCCGAAGGCAGGTGCCAAACCGCTGTGCCACCCAGGGATCCCCTGATGTTACTATTTTTGAAGAATGTAAGCTGGTTATTTTATAGATTTTTCTTAAATTAGGATTTGTCTAATGTTTCCTGGTGATGAGACTTGGATTGCTCATCTCCAGCCAGAGTCATACTTAACTGATGTGTCCTCCGGGTGTCACTTCAGGAGGCATACCATGTCTATGTGTTCTTGATTGGTGAAATTTTGATCATGTAGTCATGATACTGTCTGGGCTGAGTAGTTCCTGTTTTTCCCCTTGTAACTAATAAACTAGTCTTTGTGGAGATACTTTTTTGTTTTTTTAAAGATTTTTATTTATTTGACAGAGAGATTGAGAGAGAGAGAAAGAGAGAGAGAGAGCGCATGACATGGATGAACAGGGGGAGGGGCAGAGGGAGAGAGACAGTCAGACCTGGGGCTGAGCACAGAGCCCAACGCAGGGATTGATCCCAGGACCATGACCTGAGCCAAAGGCTGATGCTTTGACTGAGAGGCCCACCCAGAGGCCCCTGTGTGGAGACACTGAGCCACCCAGATACCCCTCTGCAGAGACACTTTGAGACCGTTGAAAATATCTAGTCCTCACCATTTTTTTCCTCCATATATTTAGCATCTGTTGATAATTGGTTTTTGCCTGAACCAATATCTATAGTGATGATCGTAAAATAATGGTTTTCTAACTCCTTCACTTCTTCCACATTTATCACTGTTTATTTCCTTCAAAGGAAGAGTCTTCCTCCCTTCTCATTTTTTTACCTAATTTTATCAGTATGGGCTCCTACAGATAAGTTAAAACTAATAGGTTAGGAACAATAAAAAAACTATTTTATTCAGTGGGTTACAATCTATTAATGTCCTGTTTGTTTTGATGCTGATATTGTCACATATTTGACTCACGGGAGCCCCTTTAAGTTGGTCCTTGTATTTTTTTTTATCTCCCTCCATAGTTTTTTGGAACATGTTTTTACTCTGGCACAACAAAGTGTTCCAGGTTTATCTTGTATCTTGCCTCCCCAATCTGGAATCAGCCTTTTTAAAATTATTTATTTATTTATTTATTTATTTATTTATTTATTCATTCATTCATTCATTCATTCATTCATTCATGAGACACACAGAGAGAAAGAGAGAGAGAGAGAGAGAGAGAGAGAGAGACAGGCACCGACACAGGCAGAGGGAGAAGCAGGCTCCATGCAGGGAGCCCAACGTGGGACTCGATCCTGGGTCTCCAGGATCAGGCCCTGGGCTGAAGGCGGCGCTAAACCGCTGAGCCACCCAGGCTGCCCTGGAATCAGCCATTTTTGTAAATTCCCTTAGCCTCTATTAATATATGAACACCCAAGCATAGACTAGGAGGTAGTGAGATTTATGATTTTTAAGGTTTTTCTCAACCAAGATAAATTGTGGAAAAAGTAAAAAGATCCAGATTAAAGAAGTAGTTGATGAGACTTTACCTCTTCAGGAGGTGGTAGATAGGTGGTTGTGTGATGGTAGAAAGCAGATGGCCAGCAGCAGAGGCCACTTCTGTGGGTGGCCAAAAATTGAATAAATATGACAGCACTCCTTGTTCTTTTTGGCATATGCTTATCATGCTGGGATTCCAGAAGTTGCCTTTTGCTCTAATAATGGACTATGGAGGTACTGAATGGGTAGTGGGTAGGTGGTGCCTGGGTATAGGATGGAAAGGCTACTGTGTATAGAGACTTAATGACCAAAGGCCAAAGGCAAAGTACTGTGGTAGTGTGTGCACAACGTCCCAAAAAGATCATTCGGCAGGGGTAGGGGGTAGAGAGAGGGGTTGACTACAAAGGAGTACAACAAAGGGATTTTGGGGATGATGGAACTGTTCTGTGTCTGTGCATTTGTGGAAATTATAGAACTATGTATCTAAAAAGTGAATTTAACTGTATGTAAATTTAAAAAAGGCATATTGGGTAGTTTTCATGAAGGTAAAGAGGAGCCATCCTATTGTATGTGAAAATTCAATTTTGTCCAGTGTTGTATGTATGTCTTCTGCTAAGATATTAAAATAATAGAATGATACAACATTCCCATTGTTTTAGCAATACAGATTTATTTTATTAATTAATTTATTTTTAGGGGGTGGAGGGCCAGAGGGAGAGGAAGAGAGAACCCATGACCTTGAGATCAAGACTTGAGCTGAAATCAACAGCCTGACACCTAACTGACTGAGCCAGCCAGGCACCTCTCAAACTTTCTTAAATCTGCTTCTCCCACTTTCAGTGATTGGTAACACTGCTTTGCCCTTATCAGAAATCTGGGGGTCATTGTTGATGTCTTCTCACCCTTTTCCTGCCCCAACAACCTTATGATTAGCGAATCCCATTGATTTTAGCGATGAAATATTTCTCAAATATATGTTTATCTCAGTATCTCCCCTGTCATCACCCTAGTCAGAACCATTGTCCGATTATCCTGCAGCCTTGTGTCCAATTTTTTTTTTTTCGTGGCTGAATTTCTATAGTAGTTTCCTAACTCATCACCTGGTACCCATTCTTATTTCCCTCCTAGCTATTGTTCTTTAAAATTCTTTCTGTGCCTATGGATCCCCCACCTCATCTTGAACCACTGCTTTACCTTTTCCTTTCCTCTGCTCTCTTTCCATTCAGCAGGTCGAGCTAACCTTATTTTCTGTATTACAGGGTTTGTGTGGAACCCTCCTTCTTCCATGCCTCCTACCACTGTCACTTCAGGCCTTCATTGTCTCACCTGGGTGCCACTCATGGAGCAGCTGCTTACAAGTGGTTTTACTGGCTCCGGATCTCTTTGTCTTTGTCTTTTCCTTTGTCTTTTTCTTTCTCTTCCTCCTCCTTTCTCCACCCCCCCCTTTCTTTCTTCCTTTTTCTTTTTAAAAAGATTTTATTTATTCATGAGAGACATACAGAGAGAGAGACAGAGACCAGACAGAGGGAGAAGCAGGCTCCCCGCAGGGAGCCCAATGTGGGACTCACTCAGTCTCAGGATCTGGGATCATACCCTGAGCCAAAGGCAGACCCTCAACTACTGAGCCACCCAGGCATCCTTCCCTCTGGATTTCTTATGCACCAGTCCATCCTCTGTCAGCCACTAGAATGAGCTGTCTGAAATTTCTCTGGATCTTGATTTCTTATAACATAAAGTCCTAAAAGGGTCATAAATTCTGACCCTTTCTTTAAACCTGGGCTCATCTTGTCTCTGTCCTGAATTTATTTCAGCTACCTCAGGTTCCCTGGAGGTGGTTCTCTTGTCCTCCTGCACACCCAGCATGCCAACTCTTCTCCTGGTGGCTGGGCTCAAAATGCAGGCCTCCCTCGGGCTCCTGGTGCATGGAGCCTGCTTCTCCCTCTGCCTATGTCTCTGCCTCTCTCTCTCTCTCTCTCTCTCTCTCTCTCTGTGACTATCATAAATAAATAAAACTTTAAAAAAAAAAAAAAAGAAGGGATCCCTGGGTGGCGCAGCGGTTTGGCACCTGCCTTTGGCCCAGGGTGCGATCCTGGAGACCCGGGATCGAATCCCACGTCGGGCTCCTGGTGCATGGAGCCTGCTTCTCCCTCTGCCTATGTCTCTGCCCCTCTCTCTCTCTCTCTCTTTCTCTCTCTCTCTCTGTGACTATCATAAATAAATAAAACTTAAAAAAAAAAAAAAGAATGTGCTTTAAAAAAAAAATGCAGGCCTCCCACATCTCCACACGCACCTTACCTGGGTGCCTCCTCCCCTTTGTTTTAAATTCACTTCTTTTGGGACGCCTGGGTGGCTCAGCCATTGTCTGCCTTTGGCTCAGGGCGTGATCCCGAGGTCCCGGCATTGAGTCCCGCATCAGGCTCCTTTCTTTCTCCCTCTGCCTATGTCTCTGCCTCTCTCTGTGTCTTTCATGGATAAATAAATAAAACCTAAAAAAATAAACTCACGTCTTTCATGGAAGCCTTCCTTGCTCTCCCCACCACACCACACCATATTAAGTATTCTTCTCTGGTGTGCTTTCCAAATTAAATCACAGTTGGGTTTATGTGTTTATTCGTTTTCTAAACTGTGAATGCCTTCATCTTTATGTACCTAGAATTAGGCAGACATAAAATTAATTTAGAATAAATAAGAACGAATGCATGGACATGGCTGTTCTGTGAGCTATAAGTATGTGCCACTGCGATAATGACAGTACTTGTGGGAGAAAAAAAAATGTGAGTGTGTTTTCTCAATTTCAATTTTTTACACATTTCACCTTCGTTTACATATTTCTGCCTGATGAAATGGAGGAATAAGTAGCACATATATGTTTATGGTTTTGAAAAAACATGGAAATAGACTGCTATGCTTTGTGTGATAGGTTTTTGTTTCTCTGTGAGAATGTTCTTGTGACGTGATTATTTTCACCACTAAAATTGTCCTAAGGTTTTATGATGGGTTTTTAACATATCACTGTTTCATGACATTCCGCATCATTTATGGGATTCCTTGTGATTCCTAGAGCACACATGCTGGGTGTTCAGTACGTATTCTGGTTGACTAGTCCGGAGTAGCATAACTTCTGCTATCTGATAAAGATTGGCAGCCTTTAAAGTAGAGAATAAACACGTTTGAATTCCTTTTCCTTGAAATGAACTCAGATTCTTAGGCTCAAGACACTTGGAAAATATCAGAAATATGACAATATGCCCAAGGCTTATTTGCTGTACTTTTCTTACATTCTCTTCAATTATTGTTTTTCAGAAGTTATTTTAAACACTTCAAACCCATTGTATGCCTTTCATAATATTTGAACACAGCCATCTTCTGCCTCGTGGTCTTTTTTCCAGGCTCAATTGTCATCTCTTATAGCTGGATAGTGAGTTACTCTGATGATGAGTGGGTTTTGCTTGGTCAGCATTCATTATAAGTATGGCAGAAATTTACTGAATTTATACTTAGCTAATTAAGAGTTTATAATAATTCTGACATGCTGATTTGAACTTTCTCTGTACTGTTTAAGGCAAAGAGAAAAGGATTTGCTTAGCTAATTAAAACTAAACAAGAAGGAATGTTTAATCTACTTGAGGCAAACCGATAACTGTTTTCAAGCGTGTAAAAATCAACATAAACTAAGGATATGGCAGTTAAAATAATTTTTATTAATTAAAGCATTAATGGATTCTCTAAGGCACAACTTTTGTCTGCCCTCTTTCTTGGCGTTTGTTGAGGTTTTTAGGAAATAGGGACCCATTAGTATTTTTAAAGCTCTTTGTTCATGACTCATGGTAAGAAATACGTATTACATTGGTATCCAGTATAAATATATGTAATTCAAACAAAAGCTGTAGAAAGCAGTATTTAACCTTACCTTTTATCTCTGTTTTTTTTATTCTCCTATATTTCACATTTCTAAAAAGCACTTCTTGGGACTGACTAAATTGATTTTACAAATTGGTGAAGACCTGTGGTTTGAAAGAAGCCCTCTGCCAGGTTATGAGCCTGAGTGCGGGGACTTTCTGCTGCCAGGTGCTAGTGGTGCCTGGCGTGAAGCAGATGCTCAGGAGATATTAATTGAATGACTTTGTTGGAAAGAGGAGTAAGAAATGAAATCGGAGCTATAAAAGGAGTAGATGTTTTTGGCAGTGACTTTCTTAGATGGAATCAAAGGAGAAGAGGCAAAGTGCTTTGTCATGTTACTGTTTGGTTTAAGAGTGTTTGTTTGCAGGTAACAGAAACCAGTTTGGAGCTAGCTTATGTAACAAATAGGTTAGAAGGATCCAGGGTGTTTGACAGAACTGAAGGCCAGGGGTGCATCTTGTGAGTTGGGAAGGGAAACTAGGGATGGAAAGCCTTCGAGAACCCAGACGTGTTCTCCTGCATTTTCTCATCCCTGCTTCTCTCTGCTTGCCTGTGTTTCCCCTCTGCGGAATGGTTTCCTCTGATGCTCAGTCCACATGATGGTTTATGTCCAAAGCTCCTAATTTTATATTTCAGTCCAGGCTTTAGTACTATGTGTAACAGGTATAATGTAGGATTAGTAAAGTAGTCTTTTGATAAATACTGCATGCTAGGTGTTAGTCATCCCAGGTCACTGGTTTTAGATGGGATCTCTTCTGTTATCCTGCTCTAAAGTTTAGATTTTCTAATGGCTTTGTTTTACCTTCTGAATCACACAAATTCATTGTGTGCATGTGTACGTGTATGATCATTGCTTGCAAAAGTGTGAATTCAGCACACTTTTGGAGCATCCATTCCTAGTACTAGGTGATGTATAGGATGGTTACAAAGATGAATATAGTGTGTTTAGAATGGTTTTGCCCTTCGAAGGTTATGGCGGTGTTGCAGCAAAGTGTATCAAGTCCTGCACAGATGAGCTGTATTTGTGATGTTTCTTCAAAATTAGTCTTTAGTTTTTTTTATACCCATCTTGTTACATTTATCTGCTTTGTCCACATTGACCTGCTTTGACCCTTCACTTTTTGGTTCATTATTTGTATTCTACATGTGGGTTCTAGCCTTTATTTCAGTATCAGTCTTTGTAGCCTGATCCAGGGGCCCTATGTAGCTGTGAACTGCACTCAAGGGTGTGTTCTGGCATCCTGGGCCCCTGTTGGTCCCAAGTCAGAAACACAAAGAGAGCTGGACCAGAAATTATGGCTCTTATCTGCAGGAAACATAGACTGATGGAGAAAATAAAATCACAAATTCAAAAAAAAATTTATGTATATTTGTATGTTGGGGGAGGGTAGAAGGAGAGGGACAAACAGACTGCTGAGCATGAGCCCGACACAGGGCTCAATCCCATGACCCTGAGATCATGACCTGAGCCAAAGTCAAGAGTTAACTGACACTTAACCGACAGAGCCACTGTGGTGCCCCAAATCACACATATTTTTAATACAACATTATAACCATCATAACTCAAGTTTGAACTGAGTACTGTAGGATTAGCTATGCCAATGCCTGTCACATAGTAGGGCCTCTAGGAAAACTTTTGGAAAGAATCATTAAATGCCTGGGGGTGTACCTCTGCTGTAGCCTCATTGAGGAGGGAACATTTGAGCAAGCTCTGCAAAATTTGGATGAGTGTGGGTAAAGGGTTGGGCATTTTTTCCTGTAAGAACAGCTTGTATATTAGAACCAAGGTGTGGGCTGATGGAGAGCAGTTGAGTGAATGTAGTGTTATTATAGTGGGAGAAGAGCTGAAAGGGCTAGATAGAGCAGGTGGAGAAAGGATAGGGCATGGTAGAGAATTTGAACTTTATTTTCTGAGAGCCACATGAGAATTCCCCATGAAGGAGTAACGGGGGGAGATTTTTTCTTTTTCTTTTTTTTTTTTTTTGAGATTTGTTTTTTATAGGTAACTCTGTGGTCAGCCTCAGCCTGGAGTGGCAAGAAATGGACCATGTAGACATGATTTAAGATGCTCTTTTAAAAGGCTAGGCAAAGATGATGGAGGCTTACCTTAAAGGCTGTAGCAGTGAGGGTGAAAAGAGCTTAAATTTGGGGAGATAGACTCTTTAGGACTGTTTGGCTTCAGTGCAGGATCAGATTTAATCAGTGTGGTCCATTCAGTGTACGGGGTGGAGGCTAACAAAGCTGAGCCTTAGGTATACCATCTGCTTCTTCTGTGTCCTTCATGACTCTGATCCCATGTCTACCTGGTTAATCATTCCTTAGCCATGTCTCTAGTTTTCCAGTCTTGTAGTTACTTCTTAAACCTGACTATAGACATTTAGTTAGTCTCTTTGGCTTTTGGTTATCACAAAAACCTGTTATCTATCTAACCTTTGGCTTTTTGGTTATCACAGTGCAGCCTGTACCACTCGTATGTGGATGCTTTGGATGGTAAAATGAAACAGACAAACAAGACAGCTGCCCAGTCTTAACGGGGGAAATAGGCACATACACAGTTCCTATAAATTGTGATAAATGCTTTAATGGAGGCATGGAATACCTGTGGAAGAATACTGTGGACAGAATACTGTGGAAGCTGGGAGGAAGGACTGTGTGATGCACCTGGGGTCAGTTAAGGAAGAGGAGAAGAGGGATGCCTGGATGGCTTCGAGGTTGAGCGTCTGTCTTTAGTTCAGGGTGTGATCCTGCAGTCCCAGGATTGAGTACCGCATCGGGCTCCCTGCATGGAGCCTGTTTCTCCCTCTGCCTGTGTCTCTGCCTCTCTCTCTCTCTCTGTCTCTCATGAATAAATAAATAAAATATTTAAAAGAAAAAAAGAGGAGAAAAAGCTCTAGCTTAGTCCTGGTGGATGAGTGAGTCAGAAGAGAATTTGAGGTGCCTGTGGGATGTTCGGGTGGAAATGATCAAGGAGAGGGTTGGAGCAATGGAGGAACAGTAGGCCTGGACCTTGACTGCCCATCAGGGAAACTAAGCAGTAACAAAACCATGCCCCAGTGCTATGCATGGGGACTTTGATTTAATTAACCTGGGGTAGGGACTTGGCTTGGTGTGTTCTAAGTGGCTGAGGTGATGCTAATGTGCAGCCAAAGTTGACAATCATTTTAATTCAGGGGGGAGTTTTCTTGGAAATAGTGGAGTGTAGGTGATAGCAGAAGCCTTAGATATGGATCAGTTTGGGAACAGGGAGAATTAGAAGAAAAAAGAGCCAAAAATCCTAATTAGGGAACACCAATATTGTGGTTGACGGCATGGATGTGCCAGCTAAGGAGAACCTGGGAGCAATTTCTAAATTGCACCCTTTTAAAATTTAGGTTGTTAATGTGTGTTTTGCATAACTTCTTTCTTATCCAGCATGGATTGTGTATCAGGATACCTTTAATGCCTGATTCACATATATATTGTTGATTGACAGACTGATGCAACTGATTAAACATTAATCCTTTTATCATTGATGTAGAAAATCATGACTTTTAATTCTTATCAGCAGCAAATACCTATATCTGCTTCCAAGTTTATTTAGAAGAAGAATGCATGAAAGTAACAATTCTGAAGAATCCATTTTATTTTCTGAATTCAAAGTCACCTGTCATTTTTGCCATAAATTCTTTGAGGCATGAAATAGCCTGCCAGTTGTCTATTGCTCTCAAACTTAATGAATGGTTATCAATTTATCATGGGTAATAACCTAGCTACAAATTGTAAAGAAGGCATTCTATCACTTCCTAGCATTTTTGCCTCAAGGCTGTATCTGCCTTTTCTTCAGGTTTTGGAGGCCCAGTTTCCTCAAGCTTTTAACAGAGTACATTTCTTACTTGGAAACCTCTTTACAATTTGTAATAGTGCAGTGAAATATTAGCTGTGTATATCTTGCTCTTGTGTGATACATTTTGTGTAAATAAAATTTCTCGATGTAGGATGCTGTAGTTTTACATTGAACCAATACAGCATTTTGTTTTAGAGACATTTACTTTTTATATACAATTCATTATTCTGTTCAGTTTTTACAAGTAAAGTGTAGTGGCTTTCCAGCTCTCTAGCTTCTTGGTTAGGTAGTTAATGATTGGAAAAACAGGACTGTATTTTAGTTATTTCCTCCCCCTCCCCCTAACAAAGAGAAGAACGCTGTAACATGGGCTCTTTCAAATCAAGTATTTGGACTTGGCAGTAATCTTATTTAAAAACAGCAGCAATGGGCAGCCCAGGTGGCTCAGCGGTTTAGCGCCTGCCTACAGCCCAGGGCGTGATCCTGGAGTCCGGGGATCAAGTCCAACGTCGGGCTCCCTGCATGGAGCCTGCTTCTCCTTCTGCCTGTGTCTCTGCCACCGCCCCCTCCCTGTTTCTCATGAATAAATAAATAAAATCTTAAAAAAAAAAAAAACCAGCAGCAACAAACTGGGTCCATGTCTTATTCAACTTCACATTTCAGGCACTGAGCATAGCATAATGAACTGTCACCCTACTTCCCAAGTAATAAGTTTGTGGTATTGTAAAGTGTCCCATACTAAGGGATAGGAGGACATGGATTTAACCTCATGTGTGGCTTTTATCCTTGCAGTATAAATAGAACTACATAGCTGTGTTTCTTTCTTTTTTTTTTTTTTAAAGATTTAATTTATTTTTTCATGAGAGACACAGAGAGAGGCAGAGACATAGGCAGAGGGAAAAGCAGGCTCCGTTCAGGGAGTCCCAGGACCCCGGGATCACGACCTGAGCCAAAGGCAGACACTCAACCGCAGAGCCACCCGGGTGTCCCTATAGCTATGTTTCTTTTCAGTTACAAATTTAAGAATTTCAGTTCCGTTTCTTCAATTACAGAGCAGCCCTCAGAACTTGCGTCTGGTCCTGTTGCTTTATGTAAGAATCCTTTGTGTATTTTTATCTATTTCATTTTGGCTCCTTCAAAGGAGCCTTGCACAGTGGCTTGTGTATAGCAGTGGTTAAAGTAATTAGTGACTCTGATTTAATGAGGCAGGAGAGTAAACATTACTGAGATTTCTTTGAGGTTTTAGTATGTTCAATAGTCTCTGATCAGTTATTACCATTGCTGTAGGTTATTTATTTCTGTATATTTAAGGAGCTCCAAATCTTTTCAGCTTCTAAAAGCTGGAGAAATAAAATTCTGCTCTCATTGACTGCTTTTGTATTCTTATTCCTAAAATATGTATAGGAAAGCAGAGAGAGAAAATCTTCTATTAATAGTTTGCCTTACTTTTTTCATGTATTGCTTTATGTTCTCTTTATGTGTTTATTCTATCTACCTAACCAAAGAAGCAATATTTTCCTTGATGGAACCATATCTTACATTTCATTCTAACAGCTGCAGAGAGTTGTGCACGTAGTAGGAATTGTTGATTGGTTGATTGGCTGACTGATTAGTTATGGGGCTCACCTTGACAATGAAAGCATTTAATCTTATCAAAATGCACAGCAGTTGTTTATGGATGCATCTGTGTCCTATAGAAATATTTCCTAAAGAGATTTGCAGTTTCCCTTCTTAATTCATTTCATAGCTGGATGATCCTTATTTTTCAGGGAGCTTATCTCTGTATATTTATTCAAGATTTCTCCTTTTGCAGTGTGAGCAATTCCCTCACATGTGACTTAATGTGAGTCAGCTGGTCTGAAGCAGCTGTCTTCATCTGGGCACTTACTGTTCACCTGTAGTCCAGGTCCTTAATTTAGAATAGGATCCAATGAGATGATCCACTAGTACCTTTCAGATTTCCTCCTCCCTCTCATTGTTTGGAAAGCTGGTACTTATTCAGGTAATAAAAATGTGGACTATTGTATGAGCACAGTTAAGGTTTACTAATAATTTGCCACAAAGCTACTCTGTATCTGTTTATGCTCTTGGGCTGGTGACCAGGAGATTACATTTGTTGGGGGTTGACCTAACTTGGGTATAAACAGGTTACTTGACAAAGCTCACCTGCTATTGTTTTTTAGGGTTGGTTTACTTCCTACTCTTGCAACTTAGGTGCTTGAGGAACCCTTTGAGCCCCTGTTTTTTTTTTTTTTTTTGCTAAGATTTTATTTATTTTAGAGGGAGAGTACACGTACGTTTGGGGAGGTGCAGGAAGGGAGAGAGAGGGAGAAGCAGATGCCTTACTAAGCATGGAGCCTCACGTGGGGCTTGCTTCTTCAACCTTGAAATCTGGCCTGAGCCTGAAACATGAGTCAGACGTCCGACCCACTGAGGCACCCACATGCCCTCCTTTGAACCTTTTGAATACCTCACTTCCTATAAATTTGGAGTTTATATCCACTGTTTTAAGTTTTGATTCAAATAGGAATTGCATTGTATTTATTGGTAAACTAACAGAAGCATAAAGTTTTACTCAAAAAGGAGCTGTATATATTTTAAAAATTTCCGGTTAGCTTTTTTGGTCACTGGAGTCAGTGGCATCTTTGTTACAAATATGTTTTCTAAGTTTTAATTATTAACATATCAAAATACTGTTGTTCATTTAATTGATTTTTGTAACCAACCACTCTACTAAATTCTCATTTCTGACAGCATTTTGGCTTCTCACCCCTTAGTTTTCTGGCTACAGCATAATATCTGGATGTATGGATAATTTTGCCTTTCCTGTGTAGAGATTCATGTAGCATGGTGGTGAAGAGCTTAGGCTCTGGAACCTCTCCTGTGTGGGTTTTTTTTTTTTTTTATTCTATTTATTCATGAGAGACAGAGAGAGAGAGTGTCAGAGACACAGGCAGAGGGAGAAGCAGGCTCCATGCAGAGAACCTGATGTGGGACTCGATCCTGGGACTCCAGGATCATGCCCTGGGCCGAAAGCAGGCACCAAACCACTGAGCCACCCAGGGATCCCCTCTGTGTGGGTTTTAATCCCACCTCCATTGACTTGCTCCCTGTGTGATTTTAGTCAAGTTACTATCTATGTGCCTCCAACTCCCCATCTATAAAATGGGATAATAGTACACTTTATAGGATTGTTAGGAAGATTATATGAATTCAGTTATTTAGTATGTATTAAAGTGCTTAAAACAGTGTCAGACACCTAGTAAGCACCATAAAAATGTTTGATAAATAGAAAACTTTTTTCACCCTTATATTGGCTAATACTTGTAGATCAAAGTCAAAAAATGATGGTGAACTTGATTTTTTATAGACTTCAACAGAAATGCCTCGGATGCTTCATTATTTTAGTGTTTCAATGATACTTCTTTGAAACATTAGCAAGTTTTGGACTGATATAAAATTTTGCATTTTTCAATTATTTAAAGAAATGGTCATCTGTTGCTATTTTGCTAAGGGTTAATCAGGAATCATTAAAATATTTTAATGCTTTTTGGCATTAAGAGATGCCAAAGTTAATGAGATGGTCATTAACTCTTCTTTTTCTGTTTATATGGTTATTTATATAAGTCAGTTTCCTAGTATTCAACTGTTCTTGCATCAGTGGAATGAATACATTTTGCTTATAGCTTAGCTTTCATTTAGAGCACTTCTGGGTTCTTTTTGTTACTATTTTTAAAGTTTTTGCATTAATATTCATAAGTGAGATCTGACAGTAATTCTTAATCTATTCTGTGCCAGGTTTTGGGGTCAGTGTGATGTTGTAATATTTGAACAGTTTCCTTTATATGCTAGAAAAATTTAAATTGTATTTAAAAAATATTTTAAAAAATATTTTATTTATTTTAGAGAGGGAGAGTACATGTGCTACATGAGTGTGTGTGTGGGGGGTGGGTAGGGGTAGAGGGAGAAGGAGAGAGGGAGTCTCAAACAAACTCCCTGCTGAGCTCTGGAGTCAGAGCCAGGGCTCCATCTCAAGACCCTGAGATCATGACCTTACCTGAAACCAAGAGTAGGTTGTTCAGCTGACTGAGCCACTCAGGCAGTCCCTCTTTTTTAAAAAATAAAAGTGTTAAATTAGGAAGGAAATGGAAAGATTTAACCCAGCTGCCTCAGTTTTATAGTTGAAGAAACAGTGTCTTGTTTATAGCTACTTAATAGTAGCTATACTTAGGGGTTGGGGTTGGGGCTGTCGAGTGGGGGGAAGTAACATTTATTGAACATATACTTAGGTGTTTGAAAACAATATCATACTTTTGATATATGTATTAGATGTATTTGAAATCTAAAGTCAGAATATAAAATCAGAATATAAAATCTAAAGTCAGAATATAAAATCCTATTGATTTTTAAAAAATGGACTTTTTTTTTCAATGTACAGTTTTAGATTCATAGCAAAATTGAGTGGAAAGTATAGAGAGTTCCCATCTACCACCTGCCTATGCACTTGTACAGCCTCACCTACCATCAACATCCCCCACCAGAGTAGTACATTTGTTACAATTGATGAACCTACATTGACATATCATTATCACCCAAAGTCTTAGTTTATATTAGAGTTCATTCCTGGTGTTGGTTGTACATTCTGTGGGTCTGAACAAATGTTTGATGATTTGTATCCACCGGTCGAGTATCATACAGAATAGTTTCACTGCCCAAAAAATCCTGTTCTCTGCCTGTTCATTCTTCCTTTTCCCTTCACCTTTGGTAACCACTGATATTTTTGCTGTCTCCATAATTTTACCTTTTCCAGAATGTCATACAGTTGGAATCATAGTGCATAGCATTTCAGATTAGCTTCTTTTACTTAGTAATATGATTTAAGTTCCTCTAGTTCTATCTTTTCATGGATGGTAGCTTTTTTTTTTTTTTAATTGCTGAATTATATTCCATTGTATGGATAAAGCTCTAATGGTTTTGGATGACTGGATGTCTTTCTTGAAAACCTTAGTTTCTTTTTGTTTATTATTATTATTTTTTAAAGATTTTATTTATTCATGAGAGACAGAGAGAGAGAGGCAGAGACACAGGCAGAGGGAGAAGCAGGCTCCATGCATGGAGCCCGACCTGGGACTTGATCCCAGGTCTCTTGGATCATGCCCTGGGCTGAAGGCAGCGTTAAACCGCTGAGCCACCCAGGCTGCTCCTTAGTTTCTTTTTAATCCCAGAATTTAGTCAGTCAGCTAACAAATATTTGCTGGAAGCCAACAAAGTGCTTTGTCACTCTCCTAGGCTGTGGTGATACAGCTGTGATCAAAACAGATGTGAGCTATGCTTGTCCTCATGGAACCTGGGATATTTTATGAAAACTAACAGGTGCCTAATTGAAGTGTTTCTGCTCATGGCCCATCGGAGAGTCTTTGTCTGGTTTTCAAGCATGGTAATACACACTTATTTCCACTAAGTGGTAGTAGAGTCATACACCCGGATTATTTTGCACCATAATTAAGTCACTAATTGTTTGCTTGTAAATACAGTTTTCTTTATAGTAAGTAAAATTTAAATCTGTTTATATTAATTCACTAGAATGTAATCACTAATTAAAATGAGAACTTTTAACACATCTTGCAGAACAAATCCCGAGAGGTAAAATTCTCTAGTTTTTAAGTTTGTCTTTCTTTAATGATGAAAATGTATTGAGATTTGCCTACATGGCAAGTGTTGTGCTAATATTGGGGGTTCAGAATTGAATATGATTCCCTTTTTTGTCATTGATATGTTACAGTTTAATGAGGGAGACAGACACGAAAAGAGATCTAATACGTACAGTGAAATGTATATGTATTAAGTATATCATTAGATGAGCTTTGGCAGATGCATACACCTGTGTATAACCCAGATCCTCCAGAGTTATAGGTCATTACCATTTTGGGGTGGTTATTTGTAAGGGTCTTGTGCAGGCTGAGTAAGCAGAGGAAGCCAGTTGAGAGAGAAATGGTGATGAAAAAAAAACAAGCATTTACTGAGAGGGAATCTGACTCATGTATCAGTTCAAATTCAGCCCTTGTGAATCCTGGATGTGCTTTGGTTCTGTCTCTCAGATTTTATATGAACTGGTTTTGGTGGTGTTCTTTCACTTGTCACCAGAACAGTACTTCCATGCTAGAATGCCCATCCTTTACCTTCTAAGATAAGGGATTTGGTCCTATACTCCTAATAACATAACTTAAAAAAACCCATAAAATATAACTCCCAGACCTGATAGCAAAAGGTTATTGAATCACAGGATTAAATGTTTCAATGGTGAGAATAACAACCTACACAAAGCAGGTAACTTCATCGATCACTTACTCTGTGCCAGGCACTGTTCTTACTTGTGGTCACCATCTCTTTTTAGGACAGTCCTAAACAGCAGGTGGTTATTGTTCCTTAGGTTGGGGGCATCCGTGGGGAAACTCATGTTCAAAGAGATTATGGAATTTGCATAACATCATAGCTGAAGGAGTCAGATTTTGTAAGCCAGGTCCTCTGTGGTTCTAAAACAGGAATTCCCCACCCCCAACTACATGGTCCTGTCTTGGAAGGAATATTTAAGCCACAGAGTGAAAAACATCACACAAATAAGACGAAGATTTTAAGTTATTTTATCCTAGTTGTGGAAGTAAGTGAAGACCATCCAAATGAGAACAACCAATGGCTATGTATTCAGAGCTTGCTATCATAAGGAGTCAGCCCTCATCACTTTAATTTGGCAGAGATTCAATGGCAGGTGGTGGAAATGGGAAAGTGTTATAGTGGAAAAAAGGGAAGTTCAGGTATGTTCTGATCAGAGCTGTTTGGGGAAGCTGGAGGCAGGCTAATTAGAAGCAGGACATCCTATGTGATTTTTTTTTTAAGATTTTATTTACTTATTCATGAGAGAGAGAGAGAGAGAGAGGCAGAGTTGCAGGCAGAGGGAGAAGCAGGCTCCATGCAGGAAGCCCGATGTGGGACTCAATACAGGGACTCTGGGGATCATGCCCTGAGGCAAAGGCAGCCGCTCAACAGGTAAGCCACCCAGGCATACCTATGATTGGTTATTGGTGCATTTTTTATTTTCTCTGTTGGTCTTAAGTTGAAGTAGGGGCAAAAATGAGGGAAGCTGTCCATTAGTAATCAAGCCCTGGTCATTTGAGGCCGATTATTACTGAACTCTTGTTTAGCTTCCTGTACTGGTTACTGTAGATAATGGATTGGCTTCCTGGGCTAGTTGCTGCAAGTTGCGGGTCAGAATTCTATTTTTATATATGGTTTGGCCATTGTCCATTTGTATATTGAATTTCTTATAATAGATGGGTTGGGGGTGGGTAGTGCCTGCTAATGGATTGACCAGGTAATATATATTCAAATATATTTTATTTTCATAGGATAATGACAATTTGGCTTCTGGAAAGGGAAGAGTAGAGGAAGACAAGAGGATCATTTCTTGAACATCTGTTTTATCCCAGTCTTTTTGTTTTGGTTTTCAAAGTATGCTCTGGGGCAGCAGCCTCAGCATCCTCTGGACCTTTAGCAATGCAGATAGTCAGCCCTCACCCCAGACCCGCTGAATCAGAAACTGTGTGTGGGAGCCAGCAATTTATTTTTTCACAAAATTTATTTTTTCATCAGTTTGTCTATTTCTATAAAAATGCTGGGATTTTGATTGAGATTGCTTTGAATCTATTGATCAATTTGATTTCTTAATTTTTTGAAAGAAGATTTTATTTATCTATTCATGAGAGAGGCAGAGACATAGGCAGAGTAGGCAGAGGGAGAAACAGGCTCCCTGTGGGGCTCTTGATGCCGAACTCGAATCCAGGATCCCAGGATCATGACCTGAGCCAAAGGCAGATGCTAAACCATTGAGCCATCCAGATGCCCCTCATTTCTTAATATTCATTGAGTTTTCTGATTCATGTGTTTAGGTCTCCTTGCACAGTGTTTAGTGGTGGCTTGAGGAGTTCCTTGGTTTGTGGTTGTAAGTCTGGTCTCTGTGTCTGTCTTCATAAGGCCTACTCTCTGTGTCTTCTCCTCTTCTGCCTCTTACTGGGACAGCCATCACTAGATTTAGGGCCCATCCAGGGCATCATGGATCATCTCTTCTCAAGATTTAATTACTTAATTATATCTGCAGATAGCTGTTTTCCAAATAAGGTCACGTTCACATGTTCCTGGGGTAAGGATGTGTTTGTATCTTTTTGAGGGCCACTGTTTGACCCACTATAGGAACCATGCTCAGTCCCTTGCTTGAAAAATTATTACTTTATGGTAAAAATGCAAAGCAAATCCTGTTTACAAACTGTGTATAGGAAAATATTAAGGTCCATTCTTTACTGATCTTATTTCCTATAGCTAGCCCCAGCTCACTGGACTCCAGCCACACTGTCTTTTTTGCCATTTGTGAAACATTCCAAGCCGGGCTTCTTTTCTGTTCCCATTGCCTGTGTTTCTCATCTTCCACATGTCACAGGCTATTCCCTCAGAGTCATTTGGGTCTCTGCCCAATGTTATCAGAGGGGCTGTCTCTAAAGTATCTATACTCTTCTATCATTCTTTTTTTTTTAAGATTTTATTTATTCATTCATGAGGGGGAGAGAGAGAGAGAGAGAGAGAGAGAGAGAGAGAGAGGCAGAGACACAGACAGGGAGAAGCAGGCTCCATCTTCTATGGAAAGCAGAAGCAGCTTTCTATAGAAGTCAGAAGCTTCTATAGAAGCAGGCTTCTATCATTCTTCATCACTATGCTGCTTTATTTTTTTTCTAAGCATTTAACACCATCTGATAATTATTTCTTTGGCGTTTGTCTTCATAAACTATAATGTAAGCCCCATAATCATAGGGACTCTGTTGTCTATTAATATATCCCAAACATCTAAAAAGTATCTGGCACATGATAAATATTTGGCAGATAATTTTGAATAAATTTAAATGAATGTGGGAGGGAAAAATAAAACATGATGAAATCAAAGAGGGAGATAAACCACAAGAGACTATTAATCATGGGAAACAAACTGAGGGTCACTGAAGGGGAGAGGAGTGAAGGGACGGGGTCATTGAGTGATGGGCATGAAGGAGAGCATGTGATGTGATGAGCACCAGTGTTACATAAGACTGATGAATCACTGCGTTCTACCTCTGAAACTAATACTACACTATGTGTTAATTAATTGAATTTGAATAAATTAAAGAAAGAAAGAACTTTAAATGAATGAATGGGTGATTTTCTTTAGTTGAGAAATAACCTTTAAATAAGGAGATGGCTTTTTTTTTTTTTAAAGATTTGTTTATGTATTTGGGAGAGTGCACACATGCATGTGGAGGAGGGGCAGAGGGAGAGGGAGAGAGAATACCAAACAGACTCCCCGCTGAAGTGCAGAGCCCAAGGGGGTTAACCTCACGACCTTGAGATCATGACCTGAGCTGAAATCAAGAGTCAGACGACGAACTGACTGAGCCACCCAGGTGCCCCAAAGGAGGTGACTTTATAAATCACATTGTATTAAAACCCAGAGTTTAAAAAGACAGCTTCAAGATGCTCCCTAATGGTCAAGTTTGGGACAATTTATTATTATTTTTTATTTATATTTTTTTAGAGCTTTTAATTTTTTTAAAAATTTTTATTTATTTATGATAGTCACACAGAGAGAGAGACAGAGAGAGAGAGAGAGAGGCAGAGACACAGGCAGAGGGAGAAGGAGGCTCCATGCACTGGGAGCCTGACGTGGGACTCGATCCTGGGTCTCCAGGATCGCGCCCTGGGCCAAAGGCAGGCGCTAAACCGCTGTGCCACCCAGGATCCCTAGAGCTTTTAATTTTTAAAAAAATTTTAAAAAGATTATTTATTTATTTATTTATTTATTTATTTATTTATTTATTTATTTATGAGAGACACAGAGAGAGAGGGAGGCAGAGACACAGGCAGAGGGAGAAGCAGGCTCCATGCAGGGAGCCTGATGTGAGACTCTATCCTGGGTCTCCAGAATCACACCCTGGGCTGAAGATGGTGCTAAACTGCTGAGCCACCTGGGCTGCCCAAGTTTGGGATAATTTAAATATCAAGAAAATAATAATTCTAGTTGATTATAACATTTCGAGTAAGTTAAAATCTCTTGGTCTGTAGTGGTACAGAAAGGGTAGTGTGGGGTGAGGGGGGAAAACCAAAGGAAGCCTCTACCTTACAAGAGAATGCATTCTTGTAAGTATAGATGAAGGATAGAAAATCACCACTTTGAGATACTTTTGCAAAAATATTTCACTTGAGTCTCATCAGTCCTGTAATGAACTTCAAAGTTTTAGGAATCACAAGGGACAGAGCAACAAGGTAAATGGCCTCAAGAGGAAGAAAGTCATATAAATTCACAACACGTCATGTTCAATAAGACAGTTTTCTGGAATGTTTCAAAAAGTCACAATAAAGGGACTCTGTGTAAGGGGGGGGGAGAGAGGGAGACAGAGAGAGAGAGAGAGAAACAGAAGGATTTTCTAGACTAAAGGAAACTGAAGAGACATAATTACCCCTTGTGATATAGGAACATAGATTGGATCCAGGTTGAAGCAGGAAGTTTTTAACAAACCTTTCACAAACTGGAGAGATGTGAACACCGAATCCATAGCAGATCATGTTATATAATCATTGTTTATGTTCTTGGGTGGGATAATAGCATGTGATTCTATCAGAGATGTTATTTTTAGAAGTCACATGCTGTAGATTCTTGGGATGGTTATGGCCCCTGCTGTTCTCAGATGGATGAGCAGAAGAACACACATGTGTGCACGTTGCAGTGCTGGAGCAGCTGTGGCACATCGCTGACACATTGAACCTACGGGAAGGGCACGTTGGTGACTGTTGTATTTTCTTTCCCCCTCAACATCTCTGAAAAAAGTGGAAGGAAAATAAGGAAAACAGTTCTTTTGAAAAGTTTCCTGTGAAAGAATAGTGCTTAACAATCCTAGTGATAATTGCATGGCAGTTAATTCCCTGGAGGAGGTGAGGCTGCCTCTAAGTGGGCAAGAGTGTTGAATGAGGAACTAAGTATGAAGCTGACCTGTCCACCATGATTTATGATGTGTGTGTCCTTCTAACTCTGCGTATGGGGGTATTTCTGTAGACTATAAGGTTGAAAAAGAAATATTGGAAAGACAATCATCCTTGTATTGAGAGAATCAATCTTAAAAGACAGGTGAGACCACTTCAGGTATGTGGCCTGTGAGTTAAGTCTATTCTGTCTTTGTTTCTCTGTCTCTCTGTCTCTTTCTCTCTCTCAGGTATTTGTGGTAGAAACTATAGGGGTTGGGTTTTTTTTTTTTTTGCAAATATCAAATATTTTTAGTATTTTTTACCTTGTTATAAGACTGACATTTTCCTCTGGCTTCTATAACCAATAGTTTTTCTGTTTTGAAGCAATCAGTTATGGTACTGATTTTACAAGTATTCTTTTTCCATACTGCATTTTGTTACTCAACTCAATTAAGGAAGATAAGAGGACCAAAAAAGTGGGGTGCATGCTGTAATTCACATACTTACCCACCCAATGTCTCAGAGAAAGGCAAAACATCACAGATTACCTTACAATTAAATCTACTTTCCAAAGGAAATGATATGATGACAGTGATGCATTTAACACTTAAAATTTTGATATTGCTTATTGAAAACTATATGGCTTAAAATAGATAACTTGCTTTAAGTTATGGTGTGATAAAATTGGCTAGGATGGCATTTCTCAATCACTCTGTTACTGCAATAATAGAAAATCCCTTTTAATAATGCAGTGTCATCAGATGCCTCAACTTACAAAGGTTTATAGAATTTGTCTCCATATGGTACCAGTCTAAATTATATATAAGTTTTTGTTGAAAATTTAGAAATAGGCAGAGATCCTGTCGCAAACTCAGAAAGCCAGCTTGAATATGTTAAAAAAAAAAAAAAAAACAGCACCTGTTAGAGAATATCTCTAATGTGAAAATTCCATTTACTAAGATTAGTACATTTTCTCTCCCAGTTCACAATATATTAGATAATATATCTTTTTTATTTTTTATATCCTTGGGAGAATTCTGTTTGTTTATATAGTAAATTGTCCCCCTTTATTAGGTAAATAGAATTAATTCTAAAAGTTGCCTTTGGGATAAGTGTGGTAACACATTATCTTAAGGGAATAGCATTATGATGTCTTGATTCTCTGCTTACTTGGTGTTTGTTCCATGTAGTGATACACTGCTTCATAGTTTGTTCAATAGTGAGGTAAGTGATGATTTTGGGCTGTACTTTCACAATAGCATTGGAAACTATCCCATATCTTCTCCATCTTTCCATTATTTGTTCTTTGTTTTTAGAGGTAATTGATATAATGGAGTCTTTTGATTTACCTTAGTAAATGGGAAGATAAAGATTAAGAAAGAAATCAGTAGTAGCAAAGTTTGAAATGGAATGGAATTAACTGCTTTGAGATCTTGAATGAACTTGATATATGGGGCAATTCGTTATATTCATGTTATTCAGTCTTAACAAATGTCTAGGAGTGCCTGTCTTTTTGTGAGTTATTAAGGTAATTCCTTCATTTCTAGAAATACCTTTTTTTTTTTTTTTTTGGATGTCTACTCAAAGGCAAAGCTCTAGGCATATTTCAGAAGTGAGAATGTTTGTGAAATTAAGTCTGGGTCATTCAGGAAAATTAAGTTCTTATCTGTACTAAGCTTTCCCAGACAAATGACTGGAAGTCCCCTCCATACTTGCACAAATTAAATTCCTAATCTCTTGGTTTGCAAAAAGAGTATATCTTAACACCTGTAGGGGTTTTCTAACTCAGCTCTCTTGAGTTTATTCTCTTTGTTGTTAACTATGTCATATGCTGATAGACTCTGGGCACCTTAAACAATGTGAAATTCAGTTAAAGATTTGTGAGTGGCTTCAAAATAGAATCTTCATGGTGCTATTTATCTCTTAGGTGACTGACTAGTAGGGAAAAATTTTTATGTTCTTCTAAACTGTGTGCTGATTGGGGTTAGAGTCATGGAAGGCAATTTTAGAGACCTAGGACAGACTTGTAATTGAACATAATATATTTCCGTTTTGTTGGAGTTGAATGTTAACAAGTTTCTTCTTATTTGTGGCCTAAACTGCTGGCTGTTAGCATTTATTGAGTTTTCACTACGTGCTAGGATTGGTGTTAAGTGCCTCATGTTATCTCATCCAATCCTCACAAACATTTCAGTCAAATGTAAAATAAAATTGTTATGTCATCACTGCCATTGTCATGATGACATCTTTACCATTTCTTGTGTTTTAAGATTTTATTCAGAGAGAGAGAGAGAGAGTGCATGCACATGTGCGTGTGAGTTTGAGGAGGGACAGAGGGAGAGGGAGAGAGAATCTCAAGCGAATTCCTTGCTGAGCATGGATCCAACAAGAGGCTTAATCTCATGACCCTGAGATCATGACCTGAGCTGAAACCAAGAGTCAGATGCTCAACCAAATGAGATACCCAGGCACCCATGCTCATATATTATAGATGAGGAAGCTGAGCCTTCAGGAAATAAGGACTTGTCATATGTGATCTTTATTATGTTGAGGTGGGTTCCTTTCTGATCCAATGTATTGAGAGTTTTTTTTTTATTTTTAAAAGATTTTATTCATTTATTCATGAGACACACACACACACATACGCACACACAGAGAGAGAGAGAGAGAGGGAGAGAGAGAGAGGCAGAGACCACAGGCAGAGGGAGAAACAGGCTCCATGCAGGGAGCCTGATGTGGGACTCGATCCTGGGTCTCCAGGTCAGGCCCTGGGCTGAAGGCCGTGCTAAACCGCTGAGCTACCTGGGCTGCCCTGTATTGAGAGTTTTTATCATGAGTGTTGAATTTTGTCAAATGCTTTTTCTGCATCTACTGAGATGATTGTATGGTTTTTATCTTTCATTCTGTTAATGAAATATATCGCATTTATTGGTATGTGTATGTTGATCATCATACTCTGGTGAAATGATGAAGTGTTGAAAGCTTTTTCTCTTAAAAAATGAGGAACAGGACAACTACTTTAGTAGTTTACTTTAACTACTCCTATTGAATATAGTACTGCAAGTCCTAGCCAGAGCAGTCAAGAAAGGAAAGAAACCAAAGGCATCAGAATCGGAAAGGAAGAAACAATTATTTGTTTTTGTGCATGACATAATCTTATATATAGAAAATCCTAAAGACTACTAAATAACCTAGGATAGGTGAATTCAGTACATACAGGATACAAAATCTTTTTTTAAAAAAAGGTTTTATTTATATATTTGAGAGAGAGAGAGTCCATGAGCTGGGGGTGGGGGACAGATAAAGAGGGAAAGAGAGAAGAAGCAGACTCCCTGCTGAGTAGGGAGCCCGACATGGGACTCAAACCCAGGACCCTGGGATCATGACCTGAGCCAAAGGCAGGTGCTTAACTTACTGAGCCACCCAGGAGCCCCCAGGATACAAAACCTAATGTAATGTACAGCATAGTGACTGTAGTTAACAGCACTGTATTGTGTATTTGGAAATTGCTGAGAGAATAGATCTTAAAAGTTCTCACCCTTGAAAATACTGTAGCTATGTGATGTATATATTAACTCTCTTTATTGGAGGTAATCATTTCACAATATACACATATATTAAATGATTGCACTGTATACTTTAAACTTTTACAATGTTATTTGTCAGTTATATCTCAGTAAGGTCAAAAACAAAGGGGTGGGGGGATAAGGGAATTTACCCAAAGTCACATGGCTCAGAAGCGGTAAAGCTGGACTCCATATCCTGTGTTTTATGATTCCAGAGTCCAAACTCTGCACCCCTACTTTGAACTTATATATTTATAGCTTTCACCATGTTGTCCTGGATCTTGGTTCTGTTCTGTGCTTAGGTGTTATGATGGACAGTTACCACAGTTTATGTTCCTTGGCTTTCCATTTTGAGTTCAGCTCTGTAGCTGTTTTTTAGTCTTTAAACTCGAGTATATGTATACCTGGAGTTTCATGGAAACTTTCCAGGGATTTTACATGCAAAAATAGATTTAATGGTATTTAGATGCTCAATATACATATTTACTTTCCTAGAATTACTTTCCTGAGAGTTCTTGTGCCTGGCTGATTCTCCTTTCCTACCTTTCCATTCAGATTGCTTTTCTCCCACCTGACAAAGACAGTCCTGCCTCTCACCCAGCATGAATCTTTCAGTAGTTGATTGCCTCATGGAGCAAAATTTTCTGGTTCTTCCAGTAAAGGGATCATTTAAGAATTCTTAGCTCTTGAATGAGAATTTATAAATAGTAGAGCAAGGAGAGTTTTGGTCAGGAATCATAGATAGGGCAGAGTCTTATTTTATTTTGGTAACAAATACATGGCAGGATCCCATGTCTTATTTATTTCTTTTAGAATTGGGTATGATTGGTGTGTGTGTGTGTGTGTGTGTGTAAGGGGTAGGGAAGTTTACAGAGAAGGCAGATTAGCACATTTATTTAAATTGAAAAATTAGGCCAGGCTTTTCTGAATGGAAGTTTGATTTGGTTTATTGATTTGACAATGAGGACAGGCTTAGCAATTAGATTGTTTGGTGGACATATTTCATTAAGTAAATGAGTGAAATGTATAGCTCCCAGGGTTGCAACAATAATATATTTAAAATACATATATACTGTGGTATATTATATGTGATTATATATTAAATATTTGTACATATATATCTGCCCATATGTGTGTACATATATATATAGTGAAATAATGAACAGCCATAAAAAAGAGGGAAATCCTGTAAGATAACATGGATCAACCTGGAGGATGTTATGTGAAGTGAAATATGCCAGACGCAGAAAGAAAAATACTATATGATATCATTTCTATGTTAAATCTAAAAGGGTTGAACCAGGGAGTAGAATGGTGGCCGCCAGGGGCTAAGGGATGGGGGAAACAGGGAGATGTTGGGTAGAGGGTACAAACTTGTTTATAAGATGAATAGGTACTGAGATTCTCATGCATAGCATTGTAACTTTAGTTTATAATAGTGTATTGTGGGGATCCCTGGGTGGCTCAGCAGTTTGGCGCCTGCCTTTGGCCCGGGGCGTGATCTTGGGGTCCTGGGATGGAGTCCTGTGTCGGGCTCCCTGCGTGGAGCCTGCTTCTCCCTCTGCCTGTGTCTCTGCTTCTCTCTCTCTCTGTGTCTCTCATGAATAAATTTAAAAATAGAATCTTCTAATAGTGTATTGTATATTTGAAATTTGCTAAGGTTATAGATCTTAAATATTCTCAACACACACGGAAGAAACTACGTGAGGTGTTAGATATGTCCAGTAGCTTGATTAAGGCAATTATTTCACTATGTATATTAGATCGTCATGTTGTATAATACCCTGAATAATTTTTGTCAGTTATATTTCAATAAAGCTGGAAAAATAAAATGAAATATGTGTGTACTGTGCTGGAAGTGATATCCTCTGCCTCCATTAAATTTTTTTTTAAGATTTTATTTATTTATTCATGATAGACATAGAGAGAGAGGCAGAGATACAGGGAGAGGGAGAAACAGGCTCCGACGCGGGACTCGATCCCTGGATTCCAGGATCACACCCTGGGCCAAAGGCAGGTGCCAAACCGCTGAGCCACCCAGGGATCCCCTGACTCCATTAAATTTGTAATAAAAATTTAAGATGTCAACCTAATAATGTCAGAAGAGTACAAGATTCTTTTAGGAAGTGCCAAAGCGAAGGACGTGAACCACATGGTGTTAGATTGCTGAGCTCCCTCACCTACCCCCACACCAGCAGATGGAGAGATGTCGAATTTTAGAATCAAACGGAAAAGTATTAATGAGCTTGGCATTTATTATTATCTCCTTCCTTGATAAAAGAAGGAGAACTAATTTGTAGGAAGTTGAGCAAACTTCCTATGTCAACATATGTGTTAGGTGAGCTAAACTACAAGAAGTAAGGGACATGTGGGTGGCTCAGCGGTTGGGCATCTGCCTTTGGCTCCAGGCATGATCCCGGGGTCCTGGGATCCAGTCCTGCATTGGGCTCCCTGTAGGGAGCCTGCTTCTCCCTCTGCCTATGTCTCTGCCTCTCTCTCTGTGTCTCTCATGAATAAATAAATAAATAAATCTTTAAGAAAAATAAAATACAAGAAGAGTAAAAACCAAAACAACTACAAGGAGTACACAAAAGTCAAAGTAGCTACCACAAGGTTTTCATTTAAATAACGTTTTAAACAGAGTGGAGCCTCAAGTCTGATGTTGAGTGCATGGAGCAATTTGCACGGGAAGTCGGTAGAATTCCTGGAAGATGCAATGGGTAGCCTGAAAGTAGGGGGACACACTGCTGGGTCCTGAGTGGGAAAGCTGACCTTCCCAAGCCATTAGATTCCTACCTCCGTTTATCTCCGGTGATCATCCATTCATTCCCTTCTTGCCCTGCTTATCTCACAGAAGCTTTGAGGGAGGAGAATCTTGATGGTTGTGCTTTGCCAGTGAGCCAGAGCATGTATTCATTTGGAAGCTATAGATGCCTGGCTTCGTTGAATACCCAGTTCAAAGAAAAAAAAAAATTTAAATTTAACCTCCAGTTGGTTTGCAGTTCCGCATCAGTACATTTCTTTATCATAATATTGTCTTTCCTTTTCTCATTTTTTTAATGTAACTACTTTTACTCTTTTGACCTCTTCTCACTAAATCTTTTCAATAGTCTTTTAATGAAAAATTTTCCTGAAGGGTCCATTAGTTCCATCCCCTTTGCTCTAGCTCTAATGGATAGTTAATTCACCCCTTCCGTGCCTAATGAAAAGGTACCTCCTGGTACAACTTAACACCCCGCCGTACCCTCAGAGCACTTACATACTCTAGCACTTATCATATGATTCAGGATGTAGGGGTGTGTAGATGGGATTCCTTTGTTCAGTGGGCAAGCCCTGAGAGTAGTATTACCTGTGATTCTTGGTGCTTTCCAGAGAGGCTGTCACATCGCAGGCATTCTCTGCTTGTTGACTGAATGAATGGATATATGAACATCAAATCATTTAAGAGAAAGTAGTGAGAAGAAAAACACTAATAGTAATATCAGGCAACATTTATGGTCTGTTTATTATGCGCTGTAATGAGTGCTTTCTGTGCATTATTGGCTGCTCCGGTCGCTCTCACATCTTTTGTTCTTTTTTTTTTTTTCTCAAGATTTTATTTATTTATTTAGAGAGAGGGTGTGCAAGAGTGACAGCGGGAGAGGGAGAGGTAAAGGTAGAGAGGATCTCAAGCTGACTGCACTGAGCTTGGAGCCCAATTTTGGGTTTGATCCCAGGACCCTGAGATCCTGACCTGAGCCGAAGACAGATGCTTAACTGACTGAATCACCCAGGTGTCCCCAACTTATTGTTTTTAAATGAGCCTCCATTTGCTCACTAGTGTAGTGGACTGGGGATACTTTTCTCACAGGAACTCATGGGGTGAAATGGGATAACTTGGAGCCAGTGTAATCACAAATTCTGCAGCATTTCATAAACCATTTTTTGGCCCTTTTAGGTGAAGTGACTTTGAAACAGGTATTTTTATACTTTTGAATAAGTTAGTGTCTATGAATGAGATCTACAAAAGGACCACCATAGCATGAATTTTACTTATAATAATTGCTCTCTACAGCTTTTCATGTGAGTTTCCTCATGAGCTCTTCTAAAGTCTTGGAGCAGGTCTCCTCATATGTCTGTAATATGAACATCTGTGTGAAAAGCCAAGCGGACAGCTACAAAACAGAGATTAAGGGTTACCTATCATTTGCTTCTGCATGTAGTTCCATAGTGCTCCCTGCTCACAGGTGTGCATCACTGCCCATGGCCTTAGACCAAGCAACAGGCAGAGATACCCTTACAACACATGGCACTAAGGGCATTGTTCCATTCACGAAGGGATTTCTGCCTCTCTTAGGAAAGTACAAAGGAAGGGGCACACCAGGATATTCAGAAAGGTGGTCACAGATGGGAAAGCCCCAACCCTGTAATTATGAAAGGGATTTTGTGAACTTTTTCTCTGAAAGCTCTTGATCCTGCTGCTGGTTGTTTGAATTCCCTTCTGTACTCCATCAAAGTAGTCAAACATGAGACTTTCTATTTTAGTCGCATGAAAGTCAAGATTCTTAGCGTCACCTTAAATATGTTCACATTAAATATGTTTGCACCTCTGAAGTCTTTTCTTTCGGTAGACATGTACTGTCAATTTGAGGAGAGGGTTCCTACATCAATAGGTTCTGCCTGAAAAAATTTCTGTAAATTTGACATTGTAATTAAAAAAAAAAAAAAGTACTGAGGTGCCTGGGTGGCTCAGTCAGTGAAGGTGAAGTGTCTGCCTTCGGCTCAGGTTACAATTCCGGGGTCCCCGCTCAGCGGGAAGTCTGCTTCTTTCTCTCCCTCTGCCCCCCATCTCTGGTCTCTCTCAAATAAATAAATAAACCTTTAAAAAAAGAGATACTATTCTGATTATTTGCCCTGTGACCCTAAACATCATTAAATACTACTACTCAATTTGTTCATCAGTATAATGAGGGTGATTCTACCTTTCTCATAGATTTTTTTTTTTTTTTTTTGTGAGGTTGAAAGAGCTTATGGCAAGTGCTAAGCCTAGTACTTGACAGTGGGAAGTAGTCAGTATGAGGCAGGTGTCTTTTATTATTCATTTTTAAAAAAGATTTTATTTATTCATGAGAATAAATGAGAGAGAGAAAGAGAGAGAGAGAGAGAGAGGCAGAGACACAGGCAGAGAGAGAAGCAGGCTCCATGCAGGGAGCCCGATGTGGGACTCAATCCTGGGTCTCCAGGATCAGGCCCTGGGCTGAAGGTGGCACTAAATCGCTGAACCACCCGGGCTGCCCTTATTGTTCATTTTTAATGCTATTTGGTTAATGACATGGGCATATAATCCAATTGAATGACAAAAATAAATTACAAAATGGTATCCTAGATCTTGAAAAATAAAGTCATATATATATTTTTTGTATGTGTATTAATCGTGGTTGTCTTTCTGGGTGATGGCATTCTTCTGTTTTTCTTATTAATTTACAATGTAACACACTCCCCTCCATCCCTAAACATGACTATTTGAGTGAAAGCTTTTTTTCTTTTTGTTAAGAATGCTGCTGAAAACTCTCATAACTTACTGCAGAAATGTTTAACTTGTATGTTAACTATACTGGAATTAAAATTTAAAAAAAAAAAAAAAAAGAAAGAATGTTTAACTTTTTTCAGCCAGAGGGTAAATTGAGGATTACTCCTTCTCTCACTGTGAAATAGAATTGCAACAGGGATCCCTGGGTGGCGCAGCGGTTTAGCGCCTGCCTTTGGCCCAGGGCGCGATCCTGGAGACCCAGGATTGAATCCCACGTCGGGCTCCCGGTGCATGGAGCCTGCTTCTCCCTCTGCCTATGTCTCTGCCTCTCTCTCTCTCTCTCTCTCTCTCTGTGACTATCATAAATTAAAAAAAAAGAAAAAAGAATTGCAACATATATGGGTGACATTTGGTTTTTGAGACAGAATGTTATTGATGCAAAAAATGCAGAATTATTAGATGGCTGATCATCATAAATCTCTCCCAAAATCTATTTTGACTTTTTGAAAAATTTCTAAATTAGGTTTTTAGCTGTCTGAGGTAATATTAGATAATCGGCCAATCACATTTTTATTTCTCATGAATTACATTTGGGTTAAAAGAAAATAAAATCCTGAATCCTAAGGTGATAACATTTTTTATCTGAATTTAAGATACAAAGTGGTAATTGTCTTCATGATCAGATATTAAAAGTTTTAGAATATATAATAACATAGTCACTTCATTCTCAGCATTTGTCAGTGCAGCTGTAAGAAAAGACAAATTGGCCTTAGTAATAACAGTGGGAAACTATGTATTATTGCTTGAATAAATTTAAAAAAATGTATGAAGAGGGGCGGTTGTGTGCCTCAGCTCTTTAAGTGACTGTCTTTGGCTTGGATCATGATCCCAAGGTCCTGGGATCAAGCCTCGAGTTGTTGGGCTCCCTGCTTTGGGGGGAGTCTGCTTTTTCCTCTTCCTCTGCCTGCTGCCTTCTCATGCTCTTTCTCTCAAATAGATAAGTAAAATCTTTAAAAAGATGTGTGGAAAGAAAATTTAAGATAAAAGTCAACCCCATTATTTTCATGGGGTTGATGAAATATAATTTCATGGGGTTGATGGATATAATTTAAAAAAGGATAGTTGTAGATTTTGAGACTAGAAGCATAGTGAAGTAGAAGTACTTCAGAAGTTGATTTTTCAAGTAGGTTATGTGTGTTCTCTGGGTATCAGTAAACTTTTTTTAGTTAGATAATTTGGGTCATTTGTAGTTTTTCCTTGGGTTATTACCAGTTCCAAGTAAGCAGAACTGGAGAAAATGCAAATTGTTTGGATGTAGGATATGCTGGACATATTACTTTTTATTCCAACTCCTCCTTGGTAATCCATCTTTATCATAGGGCCTGGTAACAAGGGCAGTCTTGGCTGTCAGGAGGCTCTAGGCTGCTTCTAGAACTAACCTCAGCAACCAGACAGTTCTGATAATGTCTTTTTTTTTCTTTTTAAAACTGAAATGAAATACATAAAATCAAATTTATCATCTTAACCACCTTTAAGCCAATAGTTCAGTGACATTAACTATAGTCGCGTCATTGTGCCCCTGTCACCATCATCCATTTCTACAGTTCTTTTCATCTTGCAAATCTGAAACTGTATTCATTACAATAACTCCCCTGTCTATGTGAATTTGAGTACACTGAATACTTGATATAATTAGAATTATATAGAATTTGTTCCACTGTGACTAGCTTATTTCATTTCACATGATGTCCTCAAACTTCATCCCTACTGTACCATGTGTCACAATTTCCTTCATTTTTTTAAGGCTAGTAATATTCTATGGTATATATACAACATTTTGTTACTCATTCATCTGTAGATGGACACTTGGATTTCTTCCACCTTTTGGCTCTTATGGAAGGAGAGATAATGCAACCAAGAAGATGGGTATACAAGTATCTATTTCAAGTCCTTGGTTTAAATTCTTTTTTCTTTTTAGAAGATTTTATTTATTCATGAGACACATGGGGGGAGAGAGAGAGAGAGAGAGAGAGAGAGAGAGAGAGAGAGGCAGAGACATAGGCAGAGGGAGAAGCAGGCTCTTCAGAGGGAGCCTGATGTGGGACTCGATCCCCAAACTGGGATCATGCCATGAGCCAAAGGCAGACACTCAACTGCTGAGCCACCCAGGCATCCCACTTTAAATTCTTTTGTAAACATATCTAGAAATGGAATTGCTGGCTTATATGCTAGTTCTTTTTTAAATTTTTTGAGGAACTGACCTACTGTTTTCCAAAGTGGCATGCCATTTTATATTCCCATCAACAGTCTGTGTTAGTCTTCATACATCTTTGCAAACACTTGTTATTTTCTTTCTTTCTTTTTTTGATTCACTCTTGTTCCCTCTGTGACAGTGTATGTTTTTATTGTATCTTGTTTCACGTTGTTCTTGGACGCGCTGAATGAAGTAGACCGGTATTTCCTAAGCTTGCTGCACCATACAGTTCAACTGCAGTAAGCTTCCTTGTACCAGACCTATTGAATCAGAATCTCCAGGCTTGGAAATGTATGTGTTTGAGAGGCAGTCCAGGTAATTCTTAAAACCATGCGAATTTGAGAAATACTGATGAAAGCTTTATTTTTCATGATGATTCTTCTGATAGATTTCTTTTTTTAAAAAAATATTTTATTTATTTATTCATGAGAGATACAGAGAGAGGCAGAGACACAGGCAGAGGGAGAAGCAGGCCCCCTGCAGGGAGCCCAATGCAGGACTTGATCTTGGACCAGAGATCACGCCCTGTGCCAAAGGTAGACCCTCAACCACTGAGCCACCCAGGTGTCCCATCGTCTGATAAATTTCATAATTCATTTGTAATCTTCCTCTTGGAGATTCAGAATGAATATTAGCTTAGTAAAGGATATATAGAAATTTCTTAGAAAAGCTATCTTTGTTCATCCCAGCATTTCCCATTTTAAGCACGAGCACTCCTTTGGCAGCATACTTAACTTTTCATGCTATACAATTATTCCTTAAAACATAGTTCGGTAAATACTGATTTAGACAAATGTTTAACTCCCACGGAAAGATTTTACCATTTGATAATTTTACTACTGAAAAGTCTCATTAGATCTAGTAATTTGCAACCTTACTTAACATATTCAGTCCTTAAGTATTGATTAATTCTTCATGTGTAAGAGGTCTCCTGTTTTCTGTGTACATACCTCAATCCATTTGCCTATGATTAGTGGGAGCTGTTATTTTTTTGGTGTTTTCTCTTGATTGTTTTAATTACTTTAGTCTTAAATTTATAGACTTACTCATTATAGTCTTCTGACAACTAATGAACGAGAAGGATGGTTTTCAAACATGAGGGAGAGATATCCAGAGATGTTGTTTCTTGTGACTACAGTAGTCACTGTGAGTCAGATTCTTCAGAGTGTTCTCCAACAAAAATGAAGCATAGCGTTATATCTGTAGAGCAGAAAATGATAGGTGTTGTTTAGAAGTGCACCGTTCAGTAGAATAGCTAGTAGACACTTGTGGTTATTTAAATTAATTTAAACTTAAAAATTGAGTATTTTAGTTACATATCTGCATGTTAAGTGTTCAGTAGCAACATATGGCTAGCAGCTTTTGTGTGGACAGTGAGAATATAGAACGTTTCCACTGTTGCAGAAAGTTCTGTTGCAGAAGGATCCTCTTGATCCTCCCATTGAGAGGATCTAAAACATGATTATGGCTAATTGTTTAACCTATATGAAGTGTGTCAGAACTATGCTGTGGCATTTGTGGAGATGATTTGCTGAGCAAAACTATGGAGGCAGAGAAGTTTTATTTACATCTATAGATAAAAATTTAGAATTAGAAAATAAACACATCTTAAAAACAAGGGTACCTAGCTGGTTTGGTTGGAGGAGCATGCAACTCTTGATCTTGGGATCATATGTTCAAGATCCACCTTGGGTGTGCAGATTAATTAAAAATAAATTCTTTAAACAAAACAAAATAATAGCAACAATATACTCTTCAAAAACTCAAAACATCCACACAAGGGATTTGTTTATAAGCCCATCAATTCTTTAAAAACTTTTTATTGAACGACTGTGTGTGTGTGTGTGTGTGTGTGTGTATACACATATATATTATATTCAACTATATTAAACTATATATATAGTTTATTTTTTATTTTTTATTTTTTTATATATATAGTTTAATACACACATATTGTCTGTAAAAGCATGTGTTACAGGTTGATGCATTTGTACCAACTGAACACCAAAGTGTCAGTGGCACCCCATGTGCCACCTTTTGTATTGAAAATGTTACAAAGCTCTCTTATTTATTAAGGAATGTATTTTTACTTTTAAATATTAAATGATTTGAGATACTGTGTCATAAGGAAATGCCTCTTCAATTTATGAAATAAAAATTAAATTTTGAAATAAAATTGAATTCCAGTCCTCTGTAATATAAATACTATCTCCAATTTGTGAAACAAAACTAGACATGAATATTAGACATAAATGTAAGAAGCTACAAAAACACTATTTATGAACATTTGTTTAAAAATAAACATAAATAGTAAAAAACTATACACTGGAAGAACATTTGCATTTGGGAGACATGGGCATTACCAGTTCTTCTGTGAATTGCCAAAATTCCATTTCATGTACACCAAGGAAAAACCCACAGCCTCACCTTTGGATTTAGGATTAAATAAATATTTAATAAATGAATGTGGTAAGTTGGAGTGATTAAACTCTCCCCAAAAGAATGCTCGCTTTGGCAACACATATGCTAAACTCTTCCAAAGAGGGACAATAAAATTATTAGTATTTTTTTCCAGTTGTACAACAAAATTTGAGGCTTTGATGATGAAAACCAAAGCATAGAAACTGGTTGATTTCTAGACTTTTTGTTTTGTATCTACTAATTTACTAAATAGTAAAGTTAGTAGGAAAATAATAGTCACATGAATATTTAAATTTTAGCAATTTGTTTGTTTTCTAAAAAAGATTTTATTTATTTGATGGAGAGAGATAGAGAGTAGCACAAGCAGGGGGAGATGCACCTGGAGAGGGAGCAGCAGACTCCTCTATGAGCCAGGGAGCCCAGTGTGGGATCAGAACCTGAGCTGAAGGCAGACCCCTGTAATAAATCTTTAGATACAACTTCTTATGGACAAATAAATACATATTTTTTATCGTACTTACTGAAGTAGTTAATAAATAGATTGTTTTATACCTGTGGATTTTTTTCTTTTCTAATTATTTGAAGTATAGTTGACATATGGTTAATTAAATTAGTTTCAGGTGTTCAACATAGTGATTTAAAATCATACACATTATGAAATGCTCACCATGATATATGTTATAATATATATATGTTATATATAATAAGTATGTTATAATATAATTGACTATATTTCCTATGCTATAGTTTTCATCCTATTTATTTTTAATAGTCTGCAGCAGAGATTTTTACTATGTATTCTAGACTCATTTTTTTCAGGGTTTTTATTGTTTTGGACTAGAATCACAAAAACATTTACCTTTTGAGTCAGTACGAACACATGTATGTTTATAACTGAAACACCTTATAACTAAGGTGTTTATAACACCTTAGTAGCTGTGATGTAGTATAAAAACGTATGAGCACATAAAATTCATCTTTATTCTTAGTTCACTTAAAAGATGCCCTACTAGATTTATTTTACAACTCACTGATGGGTTGTAGCTGGCTATGTGAAAATCCTAGAAGCCTAAGTGTGGCAGTTGCTGATTGAGGAACCCTGTCTTCCTCTATCTCCATGTAAGGGCTGATTGTATGGATTTCCTCCTCACAGCTACCATTGGCCATCCAAATTGAGGTCTGCCCCTCCTAGTAAACACACGAGCTCTGACTACCTTTTACATCTTGTGACCACTGTCTTCTAATCCTGCTTGACTTGGGTCTACATAGTCCTTCTCAGGGTGGGTCTGCAACCTGCACCAGCATTCCTTCCTCCATTTTTTTTAAATACCAATTTTTAGAAATTGAGATAAAATTTACACAACAAAATTTTACTGTTAACTATTTTAAAGTGTACATTTGGATTTTTTAGCAAATTCAGTGTTGTGTAAGCATCACCATTATATAATTCTAGAATGTTTATGTCACTCTAAAAAGAAATGCTGTACTTCCCAATTTTCTTCGCTCTTACCCTCTGGCAACTACTAATCTCTTTCCTTTTTCTGTGGATTTGCCTCTTCTGGACAATGCATGTCACTGAAATCATGTGGTATTCTGTGACTGACTTAACTTAGCATAATGTTTTTTCTAAGTCCATCCATGTTATACAATTTGTTAGTACTTAATTCCTTTTTTAAAAAAACTGAGCTATAATTGACATGTAACATTATATTAGTTTTAGGCATACAACATAATGTTTTGATATTTGTTGTATATTGTGAATTCATTCCTTTTTATGGCCAAGTAATATTCCACCACACTTTGCTTATCCAGTCATCAGTCAATGGACTTGTTTTTCCACTTTCTGACTTTTATGAATAATGTTGTTTCGAACATTTATGAAAAAGTTTTTATGTGCTCATATGTTTTTATTTCTCTTCTGGGGGAGTGTGTGTGCATTTGGGAGAGGAACTGCTGGGTTATATAGTAACACTATGTTTATCTTGAGGAACTGCCAAACTTTTCCAAAACGGTGGTCCTATTTTATAGGCAGTGTACAGGGGTTTATTTTATACAGCAGTGTACAAGGGTTTCAATTTATGTACGTCCTCAACAATATTTATTTCCATTTTTAAAAAAAGTTGTAGCCATTCTAGTGGGTGTGGAGTGGTATCTCATTGTAGTTTGGTTTGTATTTCTCTAATAAATTATATTAAGCATCTTTTCATGAGCTTTTGGCCATTTTATATCTTCTTTGAAGAAATGTTCAAATCCTTTGCCCATTTTTAAAATTGAGTTATTTGACCCTTTAATGTTAACTTGAAAGAGTTCTTTATATAATCTGGATATTAGTTCTTTATCAGATATGTGATTTTTCAAATATTTTCTCTTGTTTTGTGGCTTGTCTTTTCATTTCTTGATAGTGTCCTTTGATGCACAAAAGTTTTTAATTTTGATGAAGTCCAGCTTCTCTTTCTTCTTTTGTTATTTGTGCATTTGGTGTTGTATTTAGGAAACTTATCTAATGCAAGGTCACTAAGATTTATACCTACATTTCTTTCCAAGAGCCTTAGCACTTCCATTTAGTTCTTTGATTCATTTCAAGTTAATTTTCACATATAGGGTGAAGTAGGGGTGCATATTCATCCTTTTGGCTGTGAATATCCAGTTGTCCCAGTACCAGTTATTGAAAAGACTTTTCTCCCCTTTTTTTGAGACCTAGCTGCACCTCTGTATAGGAAGGAGAATGAGAATTATTTGTAGATTCAGTCATTGATTCAGTAACATTGAATCCAGTGATAGTTCTTTCCTTTTTTTTTTTAAGATTTTTAAAAAACATTTTATTTATTCAGGAGAGACAGAGAGAGAGAGAAAGAGAGACAGAGACAGAGACACAGGCAGAGGGAGAGGCAGGCTCCGTGCAGGGAGCCTGATGCAGAACTCGATCCCGGGACTCCAGGATCACACCCTGGGCCGAAGGCAGGCGCTAAACTGCTGAGCCACCCAGGGATCCCCTCCCCTTTAAGATTTTATTTATTTATTCATGAGAGACAGAAAGAGAGAGGCAGAAACATAGGCAGAGGGAGAAGCAGGCTTCTCACAGAGAGCTCGATGCCAGACCCTGGGATCACGCCCTGAGCCGAAGGCAGACACTCAGGGATCCCAGGACCCTGGGATCATGCCTGAGCCACCCAGGCGTCCCTCTTTCCTTTTTTTCTTAAACAGCTTTATTTATTTATTTATTTATTTATTTATTTATTTATTTAGATTTTATTTATTTATTCTTTGAGAAACAAAGAGAGAGAGAGAAAGGAGGAGGGGGGCAGAGACACAGGCAGAGGGAGAAACAGGGTTTATGCAGGGAGCCTGATGCGGGACTCAATCCCTAGACTCCGGATCACACCCTGAGCCAAAGGCAGATGCTCAACGGCTAAGCCACCCAGGCATCCCTTAAACAGCTTCATTGTTTAGGTGTCATTTAAATACTATGAAATTCACCCATTTTAAGTGTACAATTCAGCTATTGTGAGAGGAGACAGAAGGTAAAGGTACACTGAGAAAAGAACCAGACCTCATCCTAGAATGCTTTGATGGATATCAAAGGCCATAATTGTAGGTATGCCCATAAGCATTTGACTCAGGAGACAAAAAGTACTTCTTCTGTCCTAAAAGAAATGTGCCAAATAATTTATCTTCTCAGAAGTTCTTGATTGTTTCCAAGGTGAAGATGTAGGACAGGGTATCTAGGTTTTTACATAAAGGAAAGTCCAGGGAAACTTGTGAATTGTTGGCTGGTACCAGGAAAGTAATTTCTCTGGGCCTGAGTGAGCTACATATTTCATGTTCTGCTCCAGCTGTCTCTCATCATTCACCCATGAGCTTGTGCATAAAGTCCTCTCCATGGTTGAAAATTCATTTACTATGCATGGTTTTATAATAGAAATTTGATCATGTATTTGCAGGAAGAAAGTTATAAAGACAGTAATTTACTGACTTGATTTTATTTTTCCATTGTTGACATCGTTTGTATTTTGGCAAAAAGGAGTTGGGTCTCATATAGAAGAATTCCCTCTGAACGTTTGCCAGAATCAGTTTACTGTCATTTCTAGTTAAAAAGGTTTTCCTTTTTTTCAAACTTAACATATACTTCCTTTTTTACATAGCAGATGGGAAAGATCAATGAGCTGCTACAGAGAATTACAGGGTTTTTTTCTTCATTTGATCTTTGATCTTAAGACAGCTTTTAACCCTGTAGTAATCTCCCTAGAGATTTGAGGAAATATTTTGTAAAACAAAATTATGGGGACTATGAATACATAATTGTTGTTCTCAAAGCATTCTGTCAAGTGTGAAGTAAATGCTTTTATGAAATCATTATCAGCTGTTACGTGTTTTTTCATTAGGCTGAGTTCTAAGTGTAGTCTATATCTAGTTGCATTTATTGCAATTTAAGTTTTGAATTTATTGTTAGGGAAGTAATGAGACTTTTCTTGATATATCAACAGTTGGAAAAAAATCACATCAATGAACAGCTGAAACTCTTTAATTAGGTTTTAAGACTAAGAACTATATTAGAGTATTTTAATTTGGAATTTGGATTGTTGCTTTTATGTTGACTTTTCAATAAACTTTAAATTTGGTTTCATAGTGTTATACTTTAGCAAAGAAGTTCAGGCATTAATAAAACAAAATCGTGGTGCAGAAAAATCATGGCTTTTACCCTTAAAAAACATGACAAAACAAAACAAAAAAAAGGCTGGACAACTGTAGGTTCATTATTTTTTTGGAATGCATCAGAGTTTATATAGGCAGCCAACTAGCTTGAAGTTTTAGGAGAAACAGATGCCTGTGTTGAGACTTTCTTACCTGGGCAGACATTGCCTGGCACTCTTAGGAATTTAGCTAGAGCAGGTAAAGAAATGATGGATGCTGAATGAAGGCTGGAGAGAAAATGTGAAGTCCTAGCGGCTATATGTATAGGGAAAGTTTATATCCACCTGCAAGCTTTATCTCTATGAACTCTACCATGTATTCCCAAAAAAGATAAGTGGTATTCCTAAGAAAGTATCCTTTGGTAGTGCAGAGCTTGGGGAGAACAGTAGCTGCTACAGATGGAACAAGAATTTCTGCCAGGACCCTATCTTCCCTGTGCTCTACTGAATGAAATTAAGGGGAAAAGAAAAAAAAAGTTACTATTGCCTTTAGGGCATTGGTAAAATCCCATTGCATCTGGGGTTAGGGAATAGAATCAAACCTACCCGTGATGGCATGTTTGGTCCAGAACCACAGCTAGGTAAGGAGTAGGAGCACAGAGAAGGGAAAGGCCATATTCCTGAGACCCCAGGATTCAGTGGCTATCTAGGATTGACTCTTAATCAGAACAATACAAAATCCTAATGGAATGCTATGGGGAGAACGGTCAGACCATGGACAGATCATCTTGGAGGTGCAGCACAAAGGAGGATCTGGAGCTAAGAGTATAATAGCAGACAGAAGAAACCTTGGCAAACCAGTCCTTACTCTAAATACAAGTTACCGGTAGATGAATTTGAAGACTGATGTGCCGAGGGTAACTGTATCTGTAATAAGCCTCAAACCCAGCCTGACTTCTGACCAGACCAACTTAAACCTCCACCCTAGAGGCATAGCAAAAAAAATGTTCATATTTAGGCATAAAAATTATCTCAGTCCCTCCTCTTCACAGGATGTTCAACTTTCAACAAAAATCAGGAAGCCTCCAAAAAGGCAGCAGTAATAATATCCACAACACTGCCAAGAGACAAAGCAGTCAACAGAATCAGATTCAGATATGAAACAAATGCTGGGACTATTTGATAGAGAATTTAAAATAACTGTAATTACTATATTGAAAGCTCTAATGAAAAAGATTAACAGCATGATAAATTAATGGGTAGTTTTAGCAGAAAGATAGAAGCCCTAGAAGAAAGAATTAAGTAAAAATACTACAAGTGAGGAAAAGCAGAACTAAAGGGTATCTGTGGTATGCTTATGAGTAGCTCTGACAGAACTAAGGAAAGAATCAGTGAACTTGACAAGAGGTGAATATAAATAATTGAGGGGGTGCCTGCGTGGTTCAGTTGGTGAAGTGGCTAACTCTTGGTTTCAGCTCTAGTCATGGTCTTGGGATGGTGGGATGGAGCCCCCCGTCAGGCTCCCAGCTGTGCGGGGAACCTGCTTGGAATTCTCTCTGTCTCCCTTTGCCTCTCACCTGCTCGTTCATGCTGTCTCTCTCTCTTTAAAAAAATCACAAAAGAGGGATCCCTGGGTGGCGCAACGGTTTGGCGCCTGCCTTTGGCCCAGGGCGCGATCCTGGAGACCCGGGATCGAATCCCACGTCGGGCTCCCGGTGCATGGAGTCTGCTTCTCCCTCTGCCTGTGTCTCTGCCTCTCTCTCTCTCTCTCTCTCTCTCTCTCTCTCTCTCTCTCTCTGTGACTATCATAAATAAATTAAAAAAAAATCACAAAAGGGAAAAAAATAGTAGGGAAAAAACACAATGCAGAACAGAGTGTCTAAGAGCAATTTCAGCATGTCTAATATAAGCACAATCATAATACTGTAAATCATTAAAAAAATTAAACTAGAAAATGCAAACCTATAGGGAATACAGATCAGGGGTTGGCAGGGTTGGAGACCGGGAAGGAGTTAATTTCAAGGGGCAAAATGGGAATTTTTGGGAGGGTGATGAAGCTATTCTGTAACATGAAGTGTGTAGGAGTGCTGACAATACTGACTCCATCTCTGGCCCTATGTCTTGTTCTTTGCTCAGTGACTTCTTGGGGCTATGTGTTTCAGGCCCCTTGGAGATTAATATACATACCTTAGAAATGCCCGCCAAGGCTGGGATGGGGGGAGGCTTGTTTTTGCCTCCCAAGACTCAGAGATAATATAGTCTTTCCCCTACCTGATGCACAGCTGGTGCCACAAGATCTAATTAAAGGTTAGCTGTCAATTAGGTGCATGCAAGCCCTTTGAGTGTGTGCAGACCCTTTGATCTCATTACAGTGCCCTTCTGCGTGTTCCCTTGCTCTATAAAATCTGGGAACTAAGGTCTGGATTTTGCAGAGAATAATTGTGTAGTTGTCATGGATCATATTTAACACCCCCCCTCCCCCCCCCCCCGTCAATAAGTTACCCTGATTAAGCTCTGTATAAACTGTATGGTGTGGTCTCCTTCATTTTCTGGTCTCAAAGTGCCTTCTCAGTTTGGGGGATATTTTATTGTCCCTCCTCCACCATCTAAGAAGTCAAACTTGACTCTCCTTGTCAAAACTCATAGAACTGCATATCTGAAAGAGTAAGTTTTACTTTATGTAAATTAAAAAAAAACCCTTAGGATGTGAGGGGAAACCTATAAAATAGAATACAGACTATTTTCAATGAACCTAACTATATTACAAAATGAATAGCATAATTTCACAGAAGGGATTGAGAAAGAAAATGACTAGCTTAATTAATGTTGGAAAATAGTATTTTGACTTGATATTGTAAGGCTAAAGACAAAAAAGCTGTATACAAGTACTGTACCCTAGTTCGTAAATTTTTTTCTCACAGAAGTATGGATTAGCAATTCTGAAACTATATGTTTACTAGGGTTGAAAAAGTAGGTAGAGTAGGTAACAGAGAGCCAGAGAAATTAGAGAAATTATAAATTAAGGAAAGGTAACAGATCAGAATGAACCTGTGGAGTTAGATTGCAATCAGAGATATCAGTATAAATTCATTCTGAATATTTTAGCTATACGTGTAAATAGATATGGGAATAAAGCATTTCTATATGAATTAAAAAGTGTAGTGTATGCATGGGTTTGTATACATACATATTCTTCCTATCTCTTCTGAGAGACTCCAGAAGCAGAGATAGCCCAGTGGCAATGAGCACACCTGGTTCCTATATCTTGTTTTCTAAATACCATTCTCTAATTAAAGGAACACCTTCAAGAAGTGTTTAATTCCAGTACTGGGTTAGAGATAGACAAGATGAGTCTGGAACATCTTATTTTACTACAACTAAGGGGAAGTCTTAAAAAAACAAACAAACAAACAAACAAACAAAAAAACTACAGGACATATTGAGGGGCATAGGAGCCAAACAAAAAGAGCTCTCAGTGGCCAAATCTGGAACAGTTTGAGCAACAAAATGTCAAAAGTTTTGGATTATAACTCACAGAATAAATAAAGGTTTGTGAGCTTGTACTGATATAAATATATAATTAGGTGAATAAATAAGGAAGTGGCATACAAAGAATTTGAATTATACATGTAGAAGGAATGAGGGAAGAAAATAGAAAAATCAGCATTAGAACACCACAGTAGTAATTGTGATAGGCAAGATCCAGTGATGGACACTAAAATTAGTGGATGAAAGTTTGAGAAGAAACAGGATGTTTGCAGAATCTCAGAGTATCTTTTCCAAGATCTTAATTACAAGGGGAAGAGAGTAACTTTACAGTGGATAAATCTAGCAGATACCACCTTAACTGAGAGAAGGGAACATCACTTTTATGGTATTCTTGCCAAAATGCATAACCTCAATATAATTGTGGGAAAACCTCAGATGGTCCCCAAATACTTGATTATTACTCTTCAAAAATATCAAGTGTCAAAGACAAGGAGAGCTTTAGGGATTTTCACAGATTAGAGAGAATAATGCATGTCTAATTTGGCCAGAACAAGGATATTAGTGGAAAAATTCATTTGGCATCTACTTCTAACTCTGAATTGTATTATTGATTCGTGAAACGTTGGGTAACAACTGGTGACAAGTGCTGAGCCAGGACCTGTGCTACAAAGATTATGAAGGTAGGCCTCTTCCCTTGACAAACTTGCAGTTACTTGGAGGTTGTAGCAAAGAGTAGTAAAGTTAACTGTGATGTGGGACACCCTAATCAGTGTGCTTTTACTGAGCATGTTTTGCCCAGTGCCCTTATACCTTCTGCTTGACATTCTGTCATTTAGATTTCCCATTCTTTTACTCTGCCCTCGCCCAACACCCCCCCTCCCGCCACTAAAGCCACTTTGAAATTCTCAGTAGTTCTCAAAGGAATTTAAGGAAGAGAAGGACTATAGTTATTGCCCTCTCTGTACATTATCGGGTATTCCAGTTATTCCTTAACACACTGCTTTTACTAGAGAAAATTTGAAATATAAATAAAATGTCTTTGCTTAAAATTCTTCTTCTCTTTCTTGTTTATCCCATGGTCTATTCATGGAATAATAAGATAACTTAGGAATATGTGGACTCTCCTTGTAGAAAAATGTATATGTACACTTTTGCAGTAATTTTAGATAATTAGACTTCAGTGAAGCTTCTCAGTTGCCCCTAGGTGAGAACCATGTTTCAGGGCAAAAATGAAATATCAATTTGTCTTGATAACTGATTTGGTTCTTATCACATTAGTAAATAATTTTGATGGGGTGGTGAGTTGATGATCCTGAAGGCATACAGGAGGATCATTGTACTGTAGCAGGCTGCCTTCGGAGTAGGAATATGATTTAGAAAAAGAGTATGCCATCGATGAGGCAGCCAAGACTGAGCGAGTGATGGCCCTCCCTTTTTCCCCTAGTGGAATGAGCAAGGAATAAAACTGAAGGTTGATGGTTCTGGGAATCTTTTACATTACTCTTGTGTCTCAGCAGGGTTAAGCAGTGAGGTCAAATTCTTTTACTTCTTTCCACTCCATTCCTGATGAACATGTTACATCTGCCCTGGTGCTGTTGCTGTGACACTGGTTTAATTTGATGTTTCAAGGTGAACCTTTTAGTTCTTAATGTTTCAGTGTCAGAGTGGTTGTGCTGAATTCAGATTGCAGGTGTTTATGGAATGTCTGCTAGGTGGCAGACTGCAAGATCCATTTTCATATGCCTTAGTTCATTTGATCTTATTTAATTAAATAAGGTTTTGAAATATAACGGGGCACCCTGACATTTTATGGTGTGGGCTGAACTGTCTTTCGAGAAGTGTGTGGGAAACCTGAATTCGTGTTTTAAGAGTTACTAATGGGATTATGGAAGTTAGTGGAAGAATGGCATGCAATTTGTATAAAGTAAGCTACAGAAAGGCCAATAAGACTGCAGATAAGGTTGTGTGTATGTTTTGAAAGTTACCTCTAATGCTAAATGCTAGTGATGACACCTTGCCTGCATAAAACTGTGATGATTTACATTTTAAGATGGAGTTCCTGTCTGTAGAAATAAATTGCTTTATTTTTAGTGAATCTAGGATGAGGCAAATGTATGCTACAATTGCAGCTCATACATGATTTACTTACTGATTGGTAAGATCTTCGGTTATCTAGTCAATGAAACTTTTCTTATTTATAGTTTAATTTATAATATGTCTGAGCTAATTTGGAGCTTTGTTAGTTGTAGATTATGATTTTGTTTGCCTTTTGTCTGTTATAAATATTCTAAGAAAAACTCTAGAGGTCCTTTTACTATTTAGTGAAGTCTCACAGCATAGTGAAAACTAAACCTGACACACAGAAGTGGTTTTTCTTCTCAGAGCGAACATGAATAGACTCATTAAAGAGAATCTCTTACTGTTTTTTGACTCTATGCAGATTACATATTTTGAGTTTTTGATAAACTTTATTTTCTGGATGATCTCTCTTGCTGAGTGCACTCTGATTAACTTAAAAAAAAAAAAACAAAACACAACAACACCCAAACAGTACCACCTTCTCGCCAATGTAAAATCTTTTTGTGAGAACAAGGAGAATGATTAACTTTCTAATTGATGTATGGTGGCATAGCTTATCTAAAATACTTTCATTAAAGCAACTTAATGTTTAAAGATAGCCAAGTTTAAATATGTAATCACTCTCCAGAGTAATTAAAACAAAAGAATGGATATAATTAGAAATTGTGTCTGTCTTTTTATAGGGCATCGTGTAACTGATAGTTCTGCTATGAACACACAGTTGATAATACATGGTTCTCTGATAGTTTCCTTGGAGAAACTGCTAAAGGAGGTATTATTTCAAGATTTGTAGTCCAGTCTGAGTTTAACATAACTTTTACATTGCTCTCATGTGGCATCTGCAGTTATGAGGTGAGGTAAAAAGCATACATGTATATTGTACTGTCTTTTTTCTCCCACAGTATAGCCAGAAATACAGGTTTTAAGGAATCATTTTTCTTAATTTCATAAGTAAAGGCAGTTTTTGAGTTTTTAATTTTCAAACTGTATTTATTTGTTTATTTTAGAGAGAGAGAGAGAGAGAGCTGTGTGTGTGCATGGGCTGGAGGGAGGGGCAGAGGGAGAGGGAGAGAGAATCCTAAGTCCACTCCATACTGAGCATGGAGCCCTACTCAGGCTCGATCTCACGATCCTGAGATCACAACCTGAGTTGAAACCAAGAGTTGGATGCCCAGCTGACTGAGTGACCCAGGCACCCATAGGCAATTTTTGAGTTTTTTTAAATGGCATCTTCTATTATAAAAAAATTAAGTTCTTGGGTGCCTGGGTGGCTCAGTTGGTTGAGCATCCAACTTTTGATCTCAGCTCAGGTCTTAATCTCAGGGTTGTGAGTTTAAGCCGCATGTTAGGTTCCACTCTGGACATTTGACTAGGCCTAAGCCTATTTAAAAAAAAAGAAATTAAGTTCTTCTTAAGAAAAGAGGAACTGAGTAAAAAGTAAAGATTAAAATTGAAGTTCAGTTGCTTAAAGTCAGCTTGAACAGATTGTGGCAGAATTGGAAAGTAATTTATGCAGTGGATCATAAATTGCTCTGTTTAGCATTCATGCAAAACTCATGGCTCTTTTTATATACCTTTTCATGAAATTTTTCTGAGCAATGTATTTGCCAGAGTTTTGATTTGTTTCTTTTTCTCAAAAAGTTAGCATTGTAAATAAAATAAAAGATTTTCTTAAAATAACAAATTAATTATGCTAGTTTAATTTGAAGGTCTTTTTATGTGTCCTTTACTGCTTTTTTTCTTCTTCTTAGGATGAACATCTTGAAATTGCATCCAGCCCATCCTTTGCAGATACTATTTTCCTTTCTTTCCATCTGATGACTTTCCCTGTCTGTTTTGGGAACTTCACCTCAAGGCTAGTTTTTTCTGACCTCTCTGTGTGTACTCCACCCCCTATTCCTGCTACCCCACTTAAGCTGCTTCCAGCCAGGTCATTAACAACCCAAATCCTGCAGTATAGGTTTTGCTTCTTACTTTATTTTGTCCTACTATGAAATTTGTTAGTATTGGCCTCTCTCTCTCTCCTTTATTTTTTTTAAGATTTATTTTATTTATGTATTTGAGGGTGAGAGATCAAAAGAGAGCATGTGTGTTAGCCGAGGGGTGGCTGGGAGGGGCAGAAAGAGAGGGAGAGAGGATCTTGAGCAGACTCAAGCAGAGTGTAGAGCCCAGAGCCCAATGCTGCTTCCTCACTGTGGCTCTCTGGGCAAGGAACACCAACTTCTCTCAGTTTCCTGAATGGTGAAAAAGAAGGGATGCTGGCATATATAGAAATACAATTGTACTATCAGGGTTAATCTGTCAAATAATCAGCATCTTCCCTTAATAGGAAAATGCCAGAGGTAGTCCCACAAGTGTCAGAAACTGGGTACTGGAGGTATTAACAAATGCAGTTGACAAGAGAAAACAAGTAGAGGCGTCATATCCAAACACTGTGTTCTGTTTGTGGTGATGTGGCATTTTACTTGGAAAACTCTTAACAAATTAGTGGTAAAACTGACTTAAGACACTGAATCTAATGAGCATTATGCTAACTGAAATAAGCCACACAGAGCAGACCACATATTGTATGATTCCGTTTATATGAAATGTTCACAACAGGCAAATCTATAGAGATGGAAGGTAGATTAGTGCTTGCCTAAGGTTGGGAGGGGAGAGGGGGAGTGACTTTATATGGGCACAAGGTTTCTTTTTGGGGCTAGGGAACTGTTCTAAAATTAGAATCATTGAATGGTGGTGAATTGTTGAATTGCTGTATTGTACATCTGAAACTAATGCAACACTGTTAATTATACTGGAACTAATTAAAAAAATTAGGTTGTGGTGTTGGTTATACTACTCTAAATATACTGAGACTTATGAACTGTATACTTCAAGGAGTGAATTTTATGGTATATAAATGATTTCTTAATATAGTGTTTTTTTAAAAAAATTAACTCAAACGGTGAAATAATTCAATAGAGTAGTAGGATATAAAATTAACATACCAAAATTACAAACCTTCATACACACAAACAATAACCAGTTAGAATGTGTGATGGAAGAGAAAACCCCATTGACGGTTAAGCAACAAAAACGATAAGATACCCAGGAATTAAACTTCAAACATATGCAAAACTTGTATGAAGAAAACTTTAAAACACTCCCGAAAGGCTTACGGGTAGAATGTACAAAGCTAAAGTCTTGCCTTATTCTGGGATAAGATGACAACACTCTAAAGTTGGGATCAAGGATTTGGGTGCAAGTAGTTTATTTAGGAGACAATCCCAGTAGAGAGTAGGGGGTGGAGAGGGAAGTGTGTGTAGGGGGAAGTGAGATGGGTTGGGATGAAGCCAACAATGGGTGTTAATGAGCGCGCTATCAGCTCTTGGCTGCGTCTGACACTCAGTCCTATTGGGGATTTCTGTAAAGATGCATGGAGCTTATTGTTTTACTTGAGGGCAAAGAAAGCTGAGATATTTATTCACCAACTTCTGTCTAGCTTTAGTGGCTGGTTTCTCCCTGCTAGTGTGACCTGTGGCAGAAAGCCATAAACATGTAAGGGATTGGTGAATGTTCAGCATGTCAGCAGCTTATGTCACTGTGGGTGGCATTCCAGATCTATGTTGTTGAGACGTAAAGAGACTCCAGTTTCCTTTTTAAAAAAGATTTTATGTATTTACTCATGACAGACAGAGAGAAGCAGAGACATAGGCAGAGGGATAAGCAGACTCCTTGCAAGGAGCCTGATGCAGGACTCGATCTCAGGACCCGGGGATCACGACCTGAACCAAAGGCAGACGCTCAACTGCTGAGCCACCTAGGTGCCCTGAGATTCCAGTTTCAAACAATATTGAGGAGCTGGATGTACTCTGTGGTTTTCATTGTCTCTTTGGTGTCATAGCTCCATAACGTGCGTGCAGAGCTATGGATTTCTCTGACTGGGACCATCCATAAAGGAGTTGGGCAGCAGATTTACATTTTTTGTGTTGGAGAATGGGGGTGGGCTCCTCCACAGCAGGACCTCTCAACACATGCTCTGCCTGCACCTGCTCAGAAGTCCACACCTTCTCAGAAGGGAGTTGGGCTGTTCTTGCTGTGACCAGTTGTCCATTGAATCTGGTGTTCTTGATGATTAGATTTAGTCAAATAAGATATGTTGTAACATCAACAAGCCAATTATTTATTTTCCAAAAGCAAGAAAATATTTTTGTTCCTTTAGCTTCTGCCAGTATGAATTCTAATATATTTGGTACTCTGTCACCATTTATACTGTATAAAATGAAGAAAGCATGCTAGGATTTTTGCAGACAAGGTTGCTGTGACAACTTTTTAAATTTAGTTTTTAAATTTTAATTCTAGTATAGTTAACATACAGCATTATATTAGTTTCAGGTGTTCAGTATAGTGATGCAGCACTTCTGTACTTTGCTCAGGGCTCCTCATGATAAATATACTGATGTGACAACTTTTTGAATGTTGATGAAGAAAACATATGGTATATAAGAATCATAATGGTTCTGTGAGTCAAAGATTCAGGACTTTGCAAATAACTAATTTATTTTATTTTATTATTATTATTTCTAAATTTTTTCTTTATTTACTCATGAGAGACAGACAGAGAGAGGCAGAGACACAGGCAGAGAGAGAAACAGGCTCCCTGCGGGGGTAGCCTGATGTGGGACTCGATCCTAGGACCCTGGAATCACGACCTGAGCCGAAGGAAGACTCAACCACAGAGCCACCCAGGTGCCCTGTAAATAACTATTTTAATTCATTATTTTACTTGGTTTTCTTCTTAAAGATTCCAACTCTATTTTTGTTTGATGATGCCTAGTATGTCAAAAAGCTTATTTCAGAAGATATCTGTAAACCAGTTAGCTAATTAAAAATATCTCTTGATTTTGAAAATGATGCACAACTATCTTGTGATAGATTGAACAAGAAGCAGTGCAAAATGACCATATTACAATAAATTATCTATGAAGCCTAGAGGCAGACATTTATATCAATAAGTAAAGATACAAGTATTCAGCTTTATTCCTGATAGATAAACTTACACAGATTAGCTTAAGTATGCGGCTTGGTAGACATTTTTCTTGCCAAGTTTTATTAAGTGTTGTGTACTTATATTTTTTTTTTGTTCTATCCTCTCTTTTTCTGCCTTCCCTTGGGTTGAGTATTTTTTAATTTTCCTTTTTATCTCTTCTTTGCCTTACCTAGCTATACTTTATTTTTTGTTGTTGTTTCTAAAGGATTTAAAATGTTTATCTCTAACTTATAATCTGTTAAATAATATTGTATACATAGCATAATGTAAGGACCTTATGATAGTATATTTCCACTTTCTCTCTCCCATTTTTTGTGCTATTTTATCATCCATTTTACTTGTACATGTTAGAAACACAACAGTATATTGTCATTGTTTTTGCTTTAAGCAGTTTAAAATTTTAAAATTATCTTTCAAGTAAAATTTCACAATAGAAACAAAGATTTTTTTAAAAAGAATTTTATTTAAGAGAGAGGGAGAGGGGGAGAGAGAGAGAGAGTGCATGCACATGCTCAGGAGCAGAGGTAGGTAACAGACTCCTTACTGAGCAGGGAGCCCAACATGGGGCTCAATCCTAGGACCCTGAGATCACAGCCTGAGCCAAAGTCAGATCTTAACCAACTGAGCCACCCAGGTGCCCCTGAAACTTCCTGATTCTTTGACCTCATTTCTTTCTCCTCCTCCTTCCATTTAAATAACCTAAGTGTAATACCTCTTTCAGATTTTTATGTTTCTTTTTTCTTTTTTATAAGTTTTCTTTTTTAAAGATTTTATTTATTTGAGAGAGAGCAAGAGAGAAAGAGAGAGCACGAGCAAGAAGGGGGAGGGGTAGAGGGAGAGGGAGAAGCAGACTTCTTGCTGAGCAGGGAGCCCAACTTGGGGCACTATCCCAGGACCCTGAGATCATGATCTGAACCCAAGTCAGACCCTTAACAGACTGTGCTGGCCACCCAGGTGCCCCTGAAACTGAAACTTCCTGATTCTTTGACCTCATTTCTTTCTTATTTCTCTGTCCCTCATTTAAATAGCTTAAGTGTGTACCTGCTCCTGTGTGTATTTCTGAAGATTTTATTTATGTATTTGAGAGAGAGAGCGTGCATATGAGAGCAGGAAGGGGAAGGGTCAAAGGGAAGAGAACATGACTTCCCATTGAGGAAAGAAACTGAGGAAGGAGTCCAGCCACTCCAGGTTGGTAGATGGCAGCTTTAATAAGCAAAAGTAACATATAAAAGACTTGCCTTGGTTGGTGGCAAAATGAATGGATCTTCCCCAACTTCCCATCAAATCTTAAAAGTTTAAAAGGAAGCCTTAATTGGATTCAGTCACATATATCTTGCAGATGTTCTCAATGCCATATCACTAGCTCAAGGGTCTGTCCTTGGAGCAACCTCTGAGAGCAGAACCCACATTCCAAGGACAAGGGAGGGAGGGAGGAGCCTCCCAGTGTCTGGGTCTAGCTCACCGGTCACTACTTATTTTTGTTTGTTTGTTTAGAGAGAGAGAGAGAGTGAACACAGGAGTTGGGGGGAGCAGCAGAGGGAGAGAGAGAATCTTAAGCAGGCTCCATGCTCAGTGGGGAGCCCGACGTGGGGTTCAATCTCATGACCCTGAGATCATGTTCTGAGCCAAAACCAAGAGTCAGGTGCTCAACCCACTGAGCTACCCAAGTGCCCCGAATTCACATCTTTTTGATGATGTTCCCCAATAGGGGACCACTCTTTTCTCACATATTCTTATGACTCAGGTTCTCCCCTTCTGCAGATCATCTTATGAAAAAGGCATTCTACTTTGTATATAATACCTTCCACTCTGCACTTATTTTCCCTGTGATCCTACTTCATTTTTCTCCATAATGCTTACCACTGTGTGACATAATATGTGTTGATTTATTAATTGTCTTGTTTCTTCTGTTGGGTTTTAGATATAACAGAGGAGATAATCAGTTTTTCTTTATCTTCTAGAACAGTACTGGTCACATAGTATGGATTCAGCAGTTATTTGTAGAGTGTATGAATGAATGAACGAAGGACTTCAGTTCATTAAGAAAGTGATGGTATAAATTTTGGGGATTGAAAAAAGCTATCTTTATTTATTTATTTATTTATTTATTTATTTATTTATTTATTTAGATTTTATTTATTTATTCATGAGAGACACAGAAAGAAAGAGAGAGGCAGAGACACAGGCAGAGGGAGAAGCAGGGAGCCTGATGCAGGACTCGATCCCAGGATCCCAGGATCATGCCCTGAGCCAAAGGCAGATGCTCAACCACTAAGCCACCCAGCCTTCCCTATAATATATAAAATATGTATGTGTGTATATTTATTCTAAGCAAGGTTTTCTTTTTCTCCTTTTTTAAAAAGCTCATGAGAGAGCATCAGAGAGAAAGGGAGAGAGAGAATCCCAAGCAGACTCCCCACTGAGTGTGGAGCCTGTCATGGAAATTGATCTCAGACCTTGGGATCATGACCTGAGCTGAAATCAAGAGTCAGACACTCAACTGACTGTGCCACCCAGGCTCCCCATTCTAAATAAGTTTTTAATGAGGTCTTCTTTAGTCTTCTCTTCAAAAATCTATTGTAATCAGGTTAAATATCCAGTAGAGAGATTAATTCTGCTATTTTCCTATGTAGATAACCTTTGTTGGTTTTCTGTTGCTCTAGAATTCTTTGGTCCATCATGAAAGGGTCTTCACAGTGTTGTTCAGTTGTGTCTCCAGAATTCATTCCTTCCTTCCTTCCTTCCTTCCTTCCTTCCTTCCTTCCTTCCTTCCTTCCTTCCTTCCTTCCTTCCTTCCTTCCTTCCTTCTTTCCTTTTCCTTTTCCTTTCCCTTTCCCTTTCCCTTTCCCTTTCCTTCCCTTTCCTTCCCTTTCCTTCCCTTTCCTTCCTTCCTTTCGGCACACTCTATGCTGAGTGTGAAGCCCAGGTAGGGTTTGAACTCACAAACCCTCAGGTCAAGACCTGAGCTAAGATCAAGAGTTGGACACTTAACTGACTGAGCCATACAGGTATCCCCCCGTCCAGTATTCTTTATCTCCATCCTTTACTGTTTCCTATTCTGTATCTCATGTTGTACTTTTTTTTTTAGTTCTTCCATTAGGAACTCCTGTCTCCTATTCCTGTTCATCAAAATTTTACCTGTCTTTTATGTCTAAAATCAAATGTTGTCTTCTTTGTGCATCATTCTCAGTGCTCAGAATTAAATATAGCTGTTTCTTGGGGTGCCTCAGTGTGTCATTGGTTGTCTGCCTTCAGTTCAGGTCATCATGGTCCTAGGATCCAGCCCTGTGTTGGGCTCCCTGCTCAGCGGGGAGCCTGCTTCTCCTTCTGCATGCGCTCCTTCTCTCTCAATAAATAAAATCTTAATAAATAAATAAATGAGCCTGTTTCTTAATCTTCCCCTGTTTCCTTTGGAGGAGCATTGACCTGCCCCCACACCGTTGTGTTCCCTTGCTTTGCATCTGACGATTGAAGCTTTGTACTGGAGCTTTCCTTTCCCTCATGGGCAATCCTGGCTGTAGGCCTTTCCGAACTCTTCTAGGCTTAAAAAATTTCTATTCTATATTATTGCTTTTAATCATTCTCTGTTCTTTTCAGATACCTCTATGTTTTTTATGATCATTTTTACAATTTTTAAATTATTACTTTAAGTCCAATAGGATTGCCTTTAATATAGACCTTGGATTCTATGACTTTAAATTAAATAAAATCACATTAGAACTTGAGTTTTAAGGTTATCTTATTCACCCCCCCCCCCAATTTCTCTCATGGATTTTAAGGTTGCCTTTTTGATTTTATCAGTTTATTATGTTTTATTGCCTTTAGCATTTTTATACAAAGGACCTCTTGATATCATTTTGTTCAAGTTCTTTTGATAACTTTTACTTGTTTTCAGATATCAGATATCAGTAAAGGAGTCTTTCAATAAGAAAAGTAACTCATCAACCATTTGCTATTCTTTATTGTAAGGTAAATCAAAATGTATATCTATTTTAGCTTTATTAGTTTTGTGTAAACAAAGTATTGAATATGGTCTTGATATAAATTACAGAAGCTTCTTCCTATAATTAGTAATTTATATTACTCCTTTTCAGTTAATGATGCAGGGTTGACCCTTGTCTATTAGATATAATAATACAAACATTGGAGAAGAATGGTTATTCGAGTTTAGAGGTTATTTTGATGTAGTAGATATCATACTTTTGCAAGAACATATCTTTATAAGGAGTAACAGGACTGACTAAATAAAAATATCTGTCATATAAAAATAGGCATACTCTAAAATATAGACAAAGAAAATGGTAAAATTTATCAACTTCTGGATTCCTACCAAATATGGCTGATTATCTTTCCAGTTAATCATTTTTCTTATTCTCCATGACAGCTTCTCTGATCTAACATATGCTAAAATTTTAGTGGGCACTACCCTTCCTTTTTTTTTTTTTTAAGATTTTATTTATTTATTCATGAGAGACACACAGAAAGAGAGGCAGAGACATAGGCAGAGGGAGAAGCAGGCTCCATGCAGGGAGCCTGACGTGGGACTCGATCCCGGGACTCCAGGATCACGAGCTGGGCTGAAGGCAGGCGCTTAACTGCTGAGCCACCCAGCCACCCAGCCACCCAGGCTTCCCAGCACTACTCTTCCTATTAATATTTCCATTTTAATAATCTTTCTGAAGACTTATTATCTGGAAAGGTTTCTATTAGTGGGAATTTGATATGTTAGAGCAAATTGATGGATCAGATATTTTTGAGCAGCTGAATGTTTTAACTCCCTGGGAAATCATGCCAAGTATGTTAGTTTCTCCTCTGCCCATTTATAAGACCAGATCTGGATAGAGTCATGGATTCTTGGAAATAAAACTATAGTTCTTCACATATCCTTTCCAACCTGTTAAATTATTTATAAACTAACCTTACATGATAGTGGTTCCAAATTACTGTAGCCTGAATGATCACTGACCACAGTCCACTGTAGGATGTAGGAGCTTAATACATGTTGGTTGCATGTTCACTGTGTCTGTAATGGCTTTGTTAACTTCTGGTCCCAAGCTTTAAGAACATTCTCTTGCATTCTGGAGTTAATTCTCTTTGTTATGCTTTCTTTTTTAGAAGATTTAAAAGAATTTTTTTTTTTTTTCATTTGAGAAAGAGACACACACAGAGACAGGGAGCACAAGCAGGGAGAGAAGCTGAGGAAGAAGGAGAAGCAGACTCCCTGCTGAGCTGGGAGCCTGATGAGGATCCTGGGATTATGACCTAAGCTGAAGGCAGATGCCCAACTGTCTTAGCCACCCAGGTGCTCCTATGTTATACTTTCTAAGAAACTTCTTCAACCTCATCTTCTAACCTGTCATTGAATTGTTTATATGTTAGTTTCTTGTTGCTGTTGCAACAAATATTTCCACAAATTTGAGAGCTTAAGGTACCATACTTTTATTAATTTACAGTTTTGGGGGTCAGAAGTGGCTCTCACTGAGCTAATATCAGTTGTCAGTAGACTGCATCCATTCTGGAGGTTCTACAGGAGAAACTGCTGCCTTTCCCTTTCCAACTTTTAGAGGTGGCTTGCTTTTCTTGTATAATCCCTTTTGCCATCTTCAAAGTTAATGGTGTAGCATCTTTAAATCTCTGACTCTGACCTTCTTTCTCCTTCAGTCAATAAGGACCCTTGTGATTACACTGGGCTTACTGGGTTAATCTAGGAATAATCTTATTGTTTTTAAAGTTGTATTTATTTGAGAGAGAGAGAGAGAGATTGAGAGAGAAGGCACATGCATAGTAGGGAGGGGCAAAGGGGGAAGGAGAGAGAATCTAAGCCAACTCTGCCCTGGGCATGGAGTCTGAAGAGGGGCTGTATCTCACAACCCTGAGATGCAGGGCCCTGAGATCACAACATGAGCCAAAACCAAAGGCTTAAGTCTTAATTGACTGTACTACCCAGGCACCCCTAATCTTATTTTAAGGTCAGATGATTAGCAAACCTTACTTCCATTTTCATACCTCATTGTCTTTTGCCGTGTAGCCTATTCATAGGTTCCAGGATTAGGAAGAGGAGAGTGTCTTTGGGAGGCTGTTTTTCCACGTACTATAGTTCATTTCTGCCCTTGGATTTTAATTTCCAAGAATGTATTTTTTTTTCCATTTTTAAAAAACAGGATTGCAGTAACTCTTTCCTAAGGATAACAGGGTAGTTTTCTCTTGGTTTGTTTTCAGTTTTTTTTCCAGTTTCAACACTGTTGAGTGGAAGGCTTTACTCTAGAGCAGCTCTGTCCAGCAGGAATACATCATCTCAAGTTTTGGGATAGCAACGTTTGAAAGAAATAGTTTAAATTAATTTTAATACAGTATTTTATTTAACCTAGTGTATCAAAAATATTTTTTCCAACTTTCAGCATAAAAATTATTGTGATGTTTTACATTCTTTTCTTATTAAGTTTTAAAAACACAGTGACTTTTCACTGCCTGTTAGAGAGCAGCACAGTATCCAGAATATGAAATACTTAGGTCTTTTGGGCATGAGCCTTTTTGAATCTTCTCAACACAACCAAATATATTATAATTTAGTAAATTTGACTCATAATCTGAATTTTTGTATAGAATATCTGTACAACTACAAGATTGCCTTGACTTTGAACTTTGTTTTAAAATGATAAAAAAATACTCTTTAGTTTTAATTGCATATGGATTTGGTTTATAATATTTCAAGTTGCTTAAGGGAAGAATGCTATGAATGACTGGTAGCAGTGTCTTCTTAATAAGTTATTTCTGTTTAAATCCATTTAGACTATTATTATATTGTGTTGTTAAAAATACAAGTAACTGGTGATATGATGGAATTCTTCGGAGAAAGACATGGTTTTAAGTTTTAGAGGCATGGTATTGTGTCATAGAACATACAGTGAATAAATAGTTTTCAAATGAATGCACCCTAATATATATATATAATATATATATATAATATATATATATATATATATAGTGATTTTATTCTTATGGACCATCTTAACTCAAATTACCTACCTTTTAATGCCAAGGAGCTGCATGTTGGCTATGTGGCTCCCCTGTTGGGCAATGCAGGTGTAGAGTGATTTGGGGAAAGCCTGGCTATTGGATTTGGGGCTGGTCGACTTCCCCCTGGAAAGGAGAAAAGTGCCTTCCCATCTTCTGCTGTGGTAGTTGTGAACCAGTCTACCTTTGTTCTGGGATTGAAATTTAGGAAAAGGTGGGAGGTCAGGGTATCTTCTCTCCTATTTTTAAAGTTGCCAGTACAGGGATGGAAGTGATCCAAGTTTTGTGTTGTCAGGTCTCTAAGACAAATGGTGTTAAGTGTTTTTGGAGCATAGAGGAGAAGCTGGTGAGTTTCTTCCACGGCACATCTGATCCTGTCTTCTCAGCATGGCTTGTCTGATTTTCGTTTTTGTCCCCTTTTCATTCTTTTTAAGACTTAAATTTTCCAAGTTTCATCTCAGTCTCCTACTCTGGGTCAGCCAGCTTCTTTCCCAACCCACCGTGTCTCAGAAGCTGTTCACATTTAGATTCGTCTGTCCCTTTGACTTCCATCCTCGGTATGACCTTGAGGCATGGCATGCAAGGCTTACCCGTGGGCAGAGAGTGTATCTTGGGATAGTGTGTGACCTAGTCCACTATCTGTGAAATCACTTCCTGTCTGAACTCAAGAATTGAAAAAAAAGTTTAAATTTTTATCCCAATAGCTTAGGTTTTTTTAAAATTGAGATAAAATATACATCTTGTAAAAGTTGACATTTCAGCCATTTTAAAGTCCAGTTCAGTGGCCTTAATTACGTACATGATGTTGTGCAATTATAATCAATATCTTTTTCCAAAATGTTTTCATATCCCCAAATAAAATTCTAACGTTTAAGCAGTGAGTTCTCAGGTAGTTCTCCCTGGTCCCAGTCCCTGGTAACCTCTAATCTACTTAACATATTTCTGAATTTGCCTGTTCTAGATTTCATAGAAGTGGAATCAGACCATAGTTGTCCTTTTGTGTCTGGCTCATTTCACTTAATCTCATGTTTTCAAGGTTCACCCATGCTGTAATATATATCAGAACTTCATCTGTTGGTTTTTGATCTTGACTGCCATACTAATTTTCTCTTGAAACATATGTGTGGGGTTTTTAATGCAAAAATGAAATTTTAAATTTTCCTTCTTTTTCTTTCATATACATGACCGTAGTAACAGCTTTTTTTTTTTTTTTTTTTACTTTTCCCAGTGGATACTATTATAATTGTGGGCTTGTTGATTCATGCTGCTGAATAGTAATTTCTTGCAAGTTATCCTGGCAGGTAGGATTCATTTTTCATGTGATCTGCATAAAAATAGTGGTAATAAATATTAATCAAGTAAGAATGCAGATTTGAACGCTAAGCTTCAAAAAAAACTTAATTAGAATATACAAGTCACGTCAGCGGTCCCTCTGTAGGGAAAGTATTTTGTACTAGTTCTGTAGCTTGAAACTTTTTTCTTGTTTTAACCTGTAAACTGATAGATGTTGTCCTGTGGATAAGAAATTGGAGGTGGGATGCGTTGCAACACTGTGCTCAAATGAAGTTTTCATAGTGTCTTATTATTATCGGTAATATATTTTATACTAAATTAAAATGGTTTTTCCTAGGACCAAAAATAGGATTTATTTAGCCAGTCAAATCAAATTTATATCCTTTACATTTCTCACTGCTGGCTTTCCTTGTAAATAACTGTAGGATAACTGTAGGATACCTCGGCCCTAGTGTTCTCTTTCTAAGACTGCCTGTTGTGTTTTGCATTTGCATTCTGTCTGACTGACCTGGGGTGGGTGGGCAGGAGTTCCCGGGAGAAAAGTGGGTTTCCAACTGGGCACATATAGGGAGACATTTCTGTGTTGAAACATTAACTATCACCTCCCCTTCTACCCCAAAGTAGCAATTATATGGAATTATTCTTTAATCACTCCATGTTCAGTATTTACAGTACCGCATCAAAAGACGATATTTAATTCTTAAGGTTAATGGCTATGTTTTTTTTAAAAGTTTTAATCATTTGTGGTCTAAAAAGATACATCCCACTTTGATGTGCTAATGCATCCTTATGAAGACAGCTACTGTTAAATAAATAAACCATTCTGTTGAGGATAGAACTGCTGTGGTTTTTATCAGCAGTCTTTCCTCATGAGAATTAGCTGTTCACTAGTTTGCCTGGTGAATGTTAGTCATGGCAGAGTATAGCCTCATGATAAGGCCTGTGGGTTCTGGAGTCTGCCCGGGTTTGAATATCAGCTGCACTATTTACTCTGTGACTTGTCAGTCGAACTTATTTTCTCTAGCCTTAGTTTTCTTGTTAGTAAAATGGGGCTAAACTTGGTTCCTACCACATAGCGTTATTCTGAAGGTTAAATGAACTATACCTAGCACAATTCCTGGCATGTTGCTCTCACTTGTTATAATAATTATTATTGAGAGGCAGCATGGTGTGATGGAGGTAGACGAACAGGGTTTATAATTCTAGCATGGGGTGGGGGGGGTAGAGGTGTCTTTTTTTCATGTCCTTGAGCAAACTGTCCAGCCTCTTTGTATTGCTTTCTTAGGTCTATAAATTGTTGGTAATTTTTCTTATCAGGTAATTGGAAAGAAGATGTGGTACAAAGCAAAATTTAAAAATTGTCACTATTTTATTATTCTCTTGTTCCTTTCCAGTTCTTTAGTTCAGTTTAGGAATGCTGCAAATTCAGAAAAACCTTCCAATTCCCTGGGGAAAAAATTACGTAATGTTTTTTCATAACCTATGTTCAGTATTTGTCATTTATATATTTTGTTTAATTTTATTGGAATATTTTTTTCTGCCTGCCCTATCTTTTGGCTGAATTCACAGGGAACAAATAGAAGGCATTGAAAAGAGATCAAGTATTCAAGAATTTTAAGGTTTTATAGCTAAAGAACAATTAGCAAATAAAAGAATAGGCAGTACAGTTTTGTTTTCCCTAGAAGCTAAGGATCTGGGAACAGAGGACAGACCACTCCGGTCAGGGAAGTGATTTTGGAATCCTGTGTTCTATCTTGGATTCACTGATGGAAATGTGAGCAACATTAAGAAGCTGTTTTCAGGCTGGGAGAATGTTTTAGGAACTACCCAAGGAGTTGTGAAAAATGCTTTTACTGGGCAGGTAGAAGTACCAGAGTTTTGGGGTGATCTGATGGGGGTCAGTCCAAGGTCGTGGGCCTTCCCTGAAGTAAGGGACTATGCTGTGAATGGTTGGTAATTCAGACCAATTTGACTCAGCCAGAAGTAATTCAGACCAATTTGACTAGTGATAATAGAGGAGGAGTGGTGTCTTCAATTCCTCAAAGACTTGCTTGAAGGGCAAGTGTAGAATGGGAGGGCCCAGGACTCTACTATGGAGAACTCACAAGTTTGGAGTTTCATTTCCTCTTGGTTGATCAATTTTCCTGGGTAGTCAGAAAGCTGATGTTGGGGACATGGAGCCCTGTTTTTACTGCATTGTAAGATCCTGATAGGAAATAGGATAGTATCACATGAGCTTATTCTGTGGACCACCAGTTTCACAGAACACGAACCCTCGCAGGCACAATATCCCCTTTTTATAAACATGTTTTTTGTTTTTTGTTTTTGTTGTCACCGTTCCCTCCCCTCCCCACTTCTCAGAGTTCTTCTTGACCATAAAATTTAGGATATAGGGGATCCCTGGGTGGCGCAGAGGTTTGACGCCTACCTTTGGCCCAGGGCGCGATCCTGGAGACCCGGGATCGAATCCCACGTCGGGCTCCCGGTGCATGGAGCCTGCTTCTCCCTCTGCCTATGTCTCTGCCTCTCTCTCTCTCTCTCTCTCTCTCTCTCTCTCTGTGTGACTATCATAAATAAATAAAAATTAAAAAATTAAAAAAATTAGGATATAAAATCACAAACAATTACCATAATTCCTTCAATTGTGGACCAGCTTCTTGGGCATGCAGAGGGCTCCAGGCTTATCAGAGCCCCACATATGGTTTAGTGTTCTACTGTCTCTGTCTTGAAAGTCTAATACTTTTTGAACAAGCACTTTATTTCTGTGTATACAGATCTTGTATACAAAGCTCTAAAGCACTTTTGACACAAAGCCCAGATGCATACCAAAATGTTGTATGATAGCATATCTGTTCATAGTGGGACCCCACTTAACACAAGTGTGAAGGCCACAAGGTTCATAGCATCACTGCCTCTTGCAACATCCTTCCATCCTATTCTTAAACATGTATTTTGAAACCGACAGACACACAATCATGAAGAAAAATATCTTTGCTCATAGAAGTACTTAGGCACACAATTTCAAAATGTCATTATGATGCCCTAATGATAACATAAAGAAGAAATAAATGGAAAGTTATCATAGAATAGTGTATGCTACCATGTATAACTGTTTAGGCACTAATAGAGTTCGTGTTGAAGAAATACTGTAACATGTAGTTTTTACGGGGACTGATAGAAGTGTGTTGTGTTGGTGATTCAAATAGCATGATATTGTCATTTGGAATGATGAACAATTCTTAATAGGGTTTTGGACCAAAAAAAGTACCAGTTTCCTTTGATTTACCTAAGTTGTTGCAATAGTGGAAAATTTAGCATATATTAAATATACTAAACCTATAAAATGATTATTTCTGCTAATGTGTAAACAGGGATTTGGTTTAGACATAAATGTCCTAGTTGGATATTTGAAAGATGTGTGGGATTGTGACATATATCATAGGATATAAGCACCCTTATCTGTTTCAGAGTGAGTGCCTATGGTGCTACCCAGTCAATGGGAAAAACCAGAGCACCCTCACAACTTTCTGCCATGCTCCCAGGGGTCAGTGTCAGCCCTGCTGAGAAGCAGAGCTTGACTCCACTCACAGTTGTGAAGGGATTTGGAAAGCAGGACAGTGATTGCTTCAGTGCTCCCATCCAAATCCCGAGACTTCCTCCTTCTGAGTCATAGCCAACCCCATTAAATAAACTGTCTGTTTCTAATACAATTACATAGCAGCTTGGAAATGTTTTGTTTGCTTTGGAAGCTTGAGTCAGCATATAGACACAATCGTGCATAATGGCTGTGAGCAGGGACTCTGGATCCAGAGTCCAGAGTTTGGATACAGACTGCCTGTATTGCAGTCCAGTCACTGCTACTTACTAGCTGCAGGATCTCCCAGGAATTACTTAACCTCTCGGTGTGTCAATTTCTTTCATCTGAAAATGGGTAGGTACATTGTCACCTACTTTGTGGGATCCTCGTGCTGATTTATTTATTTTTCTTTATTTTTTAAATATTTTATTTATTTGAGAGAGAGAGAGAGACAGAGTTAGTGACAGAGATAGTGAGAGAGAGCACGAGCTGGGAGGAAAGGGAGAATTGGAGCCTGCTGCAGGGCTTAAGATCATGACCTGAGCTAAAGGCACTCGCTTAACCAACTGAGCCACCTAGGCGTCCCTAGTAATGCAGATTTAATAAACGCTCTGTGTCATGTGCTTTGAATAGTTCTTGACACAGCACTGTGCACACAGTGTGTAGAAGAGAGACTTGTATAGTGAAAAGGTCAGGATAAGGTTTTTATATTATATTTTATTTATTTATTTAATTTTATTTTCAGTAGGCTCCATGCCCAACATGGGGCTTGAACTCCCAGCTCTGAGACCAGGAGTCTTATTCTCTACCAACTGAGCTAGCTAGGTGTCCCACAAGAGCAGGGTTTTTAAGATTATTTATTTATTTAGTTTTTAAAAATTATCTCTACACTCAACATGGGGTTCAAACTCACAACCCTGAGATCAAGAGTAGTGTACTCCACTGACTGAGCCAGCCTGACACCCTAGGAAGGACAGGGTTTTTTAAAAGTGAGAAAGGACATAATAAAATTACAAACATACACTGCAGAAAATGAAAAAGGTATTTTGATTTTCTTGGATAGTGAATCTTTACCAGAGTTCTCTGTAGATTTCAATTAATAAAATTCATCATCATTTCCCCCTTTTCTTCCTTTTGGCAAAGATAATGGTGGTTAGGGGATCCCTGGGTGGCGCAGTGGTTTGGCGCCTGCCTTTGGCCCAGGGCGCGATCCTGGAGACCCGGGATCGAATCCCACATCAGGCTCCCAGTGCATGGAGCCTGCTTCTCCCTCTGCCTGTGTCTCTGCCTCTCTCTCTCTCTCTCTCTGTGACTATCATAAATAAATTAAAAAAAAAATAAAAAAAAAAAAGATAATGGTGGTGGTTAATAGCTAACATTATCGAGTTCTTACCATGTGCCAAGCGTGGCACTAATGGTTTGCAAGTCCTGTATCATTTAATCTTTAAACAGTCCTGTGAAGAAGTTGCTACTATTACAATCGCCGTGTTTACATACAGAAAATGAGCCAGATTGAGAAATTCAGTGTCTTGGGTTAGAGGGAGTCATTCTTTCCATCCCTAGGCAGCAACACTAAATGATGAAATGGACAAAGAAAGATGCCATTCAAGAGAAGCCTCCAGCATCCAGTCTCAGATTTGTTGTGTTGGGTAACTGATTTTTGATATTTTTTGGGTGACCCTAGGATATTTATGTTTAGCATGCTGGTGTTATGTTTTGGTTTTGTTTTAAAAGTGGATTAGTGTCTAGATCAGGACTGTCCATAAGTACTTTCTGTAATGATGAAAATATTAGATATTTGTTTTGCCCAGTAGTCATTAGCCACCGCCGTGTATTGCTATTGAGTGTTTGAAATGTGGCCAGAGTATCTGAGGAATTAATTTTGAAATTTTATGGAATTTTTAAATTACTTTAAATGTAAATTGCCTCTGTGGCTGGTAATGGACAGCACAGGTCTGGATAAGTAAAGGGGATGCAAAGAGAAATTGCTGGCAGGGACATTCTAAATGCTGTCGTTTTGCTGCCTTTTTTTGTGTGTGTCCTGGACCCGCAAAGCTGCTACTTTGCAATTGGATGGAAGTCAGTGTCTGCTCTAAGGTATGGAAATAATATATACGGTAGTGAGACCTCTGCTTTTTTGGATACGGTGGCCTTATTGCATGTCTCCCGAAGCATGTCTCTGTTTAGCAGGTGGGTGCCCTGCGTGAAGACCCCTACTGTGCTCTCACGTCACCAGTGTCAGCATTCCTGGTACTGCTGAACTGGCTTTAAGGAATATTTAGTTATTACAGCATATGTTTTGGTGTTCGGCTGGAGGAAATTTATTTTCCTCAGCCTGAAGTCAGCACAGATGGGATCTTGAGCCAAGGCCTCAACATGAAAGAACTAAATTGCAAACCCTTCAGTGCTGCCATGATGCCTCTGACCTCAACAGCTGTGGTTGCCATGGTATATAGAAATCTTTCATAATAAAAAGCAGAAAATTTCCATTTATGGCCATTTTTGTGATTTGAATCCAAGGTAGGTAAATGAAGGATGGTGTATGTTGCTGGCTTTATTTATTTATTTCTCAAAAGCAACAGTGTTAGAACAGAAATAGGTTGTTTGTGTTCGGTGTGTCTGTATATATATTGCAGGGTACATTTCAGCTCAGGTCTGTGTCTAAACATGAATAAGTTTCTGTGAAAATGTTAGCTTTGAGTTAGGGTATCTGAGTTTTAACACGTGTGGGTGTATGCTTAAACATACATATTTGTTTCTTCTTACTTTTTGAGGTTCATTAAAATGGCATCATGGCTGAATGTAGTCTTACAGGATTTTTTTTTTATTTGGCATTTTCAAAATGCATCTGTTATTCACGGAGCTATAGTTTGTTCCTTGTCTCTGCGTGGTATTCCACTGTATGGAGTATGCCACACTTTATCCATTCTCTGGAATGTGGGCGTCTGGGTTGTTTTGTAGGAAAATATTCTTTCAGTTGATTATATTCAGTTGATTATATGTTCTGTTACATTATTGTTTGGAAGCAAGGTGAGGGCATAGATCATTCACATCTCAGAAGAAGGGACCAGTGGGAAGACCATTAAGAATCTAGGGTATATTTGATATAGGGAGAAGAGCAGGGAACTGACAGTATTTTCGGGGTGTCTGGAGCATCACATATGCCTGATAGCTCAAGTCATTCTCATCACATTCCTGTGAGGGCTTCTACTCTTTCCATTTAAGAGGTGAAGAAACGGACATGGAAGGAAAGTAACTTTTCCATGATCATGCAGCTAGTAAGAAAGACATGGAACTCCGTGTTCAACCCTAGTTGTTCTGACCCTTTCAGCTGACTGGCACAGTCAGAGCTGTGCAGCCATGGAAGCAGACAAGTTATACATTAGAAAAAGGTTACCTTCAGGCGTTGTCACTTAAAACAGCAGAGTAAATATAACACGTGGGGAAATTTGAATTTAAGGTGGACAACTGAAGGAAAGCAAAAGAACTTCATGTGTGGGCCCCTGCATGTTGCTCTCCAACAGAAATTACCCTGATGTTGGCTGTGACTTGCCTGACTTGTTCTGTAGTTCTTACACTTCTAGTAACTTTTCTTCTGCCAGGGAGGAGCTAAGACGCCATGTAGTCCCCAGGCTCACCATTAATCAGCTGCAAATAGAATAAATTGACCCTGATTTATCAGCAGTCCACCATAGGAGGGTTTTTGTTTGTTTGTGTATTTGATGGTGAGTCTTTATGGAGAAGTAGGATAGAATGGAGTGCCAGCCTTGGATATGAGAGAACTTTGCTTTTTTTTCAGTATGTAATATATTTGACTGCCACGAATGCAATCTATAATAGAACATAAGTGCAGATTCAAAATTTATTTCCATGATTTTGAATTACTGGCTACTACTGCCAAGGGCCTGTATAGCTGAGTGATTGTGGAACTGAATAGAGAAAAATCTCCGTTGGTAAACAGAGGCTGGAAATTGGCATTGCTTTTTGCAGGGAGCTGTTGTATTTGCTCATGTTTTATTTAGGTGTTTAGCAGTGCCATTTGAGTTTCTAATTCACGTTGTGCCTGCACTTCAGTTGTTTATGAATAAGCCCACATAGATTTAATGGTAAGATCAGCTTGATGAGGATTTGCAAAGGTAAACTTTATTGCTTCACACAGTGGCTTCTAGCCTCTATCTTGACTGGGAAGGGAACATTGATTCATAAGAACATTACAAATAGCTCAATGATCACTGGAGTATATTGAATGGAGAATGAAATGCAGAAGTCTATTACAGATACTCTGTCTCTATTAACCCTCTCTAACCCTTCCATTTAGTTTGATGGATAGAAGGATTTGTGCCCTGAAATCACAGAGGTACCACGTGCTCAGATGCGGGATCATCTGTAGGATGGTGTTGTTAATCATTTTAGCAGATCAAGACTCAGTTTAACTGGTTTTGAACAATTTTGCTTCATATTTTATGGTATTTCATAAGTTTAGAAAGTAGGTAATCAGCAAATCTAATCTTGAATTTACTCATTAGGATGAATAAATACATGTATTTCGGTATTTACTGTATTTTGTATTTTGATACAAAATTTTGATGTTAGTGCCATATGTATTGAATTAACATTCCTATAACTACAATAAAAATATTGAATTCTGTTTTTTGCCATTATATTGGAAAAAGAAATGATGAGGGTGGCATGAGGGTATTCTTATCCTGGGCTAGAATCCATTATGACAGTAATCTTATCAGTGTTTTCCATTTTAATGACTCTCCTTGGTTACTTTGAAATATTCTTCTAGCTTTTGAAGAAAGCTTTGCTTTGAAAATGATTATTAGCGGTACCTGGGTGGCTCAGTTGGGGAAGTGTATGCCTTTGGCTCAGCTCATGATCTCAGGGTCCTGGGATGGAGCCCCACTTTGGGATCCGTGCTCAGTGGGGAGCTTGCTTCTCCCTCTCCCTTTGCCCCTCCCCCTGCCTATGCACATGCTCTCTCTCTCTCAGATAAGTAAATTAAAAAAAATGTTCATTAAATTAATCTAAGGAGATACGAGTCTTACGATACTGTAATGTTCACCTGCCACAAGCACTTTTTTAAAAAGTCAGTGTATTCATTGAGTATGACCAGTTTCTTTTGATTTGTAAACTTCACATTTGTGATGTTTATCAGTTACAAGTGTTTCTGAAAAAAGATAATGGCAGAGGTGAAGTAATTTCTTTCCATGTGAATGATTTTGTTTTTTAGTGTTTTTCAAAGAATACATGCTCAGATATCATGTGATTCATATTTCTTTTTGCAACTAGAATAAATAAAGTTAAGTGCCTTGGGTCTTTTATCACATGGCTTGTATTGTTTCCCATTGCTGTTTTGTTTGTTTTGTTTTAAAAAATATCTTCAGTTTTCTGTCTTAACTGCAGGAGTCTGAAAGGGGCAAGAGTTAATCTTTTGGGAATGGCTAGTGGCAAAAGTATAGAGTATCAAAATATTAGAAGTCATAAAATAGGACAATTAATGACTGATGCCACTCCTGTTAATGTTTCTTAAAGTTTTCTGAATATCTCAAGTACTTTTAAAAATGGATTTGAAATGAGATATTGAAAGAAGACATTGGTCGCATTGATATAATGCAGTGGTATTTGTGATTATTTGTAGCTACAAAGATTATTTGTAGAAAGCACTTCCTATACTGTGTTTTAGTTCTTTGTTAAATTATTTTCCCTCTAGCCTAAGCTTTGTGAAGGCAGGTACTGTTTCTTCTTGTTCTGTGCTTATTCTTCACTGCCTATCATGGTATCTGGCTTAATAAATCATTTTAAGGTGAATAAATGAATGAGTGACTTCTTACACTGATGATAGCACATCTTAAAATTAGTCCCCTAGCAATTGAAGGTGAAAATAAAGTAGCATAAAAATATGGCTGTAAAAAAAAAATATGGCTGTAATCTTACTGGTCTTGTTGAATGGCTTATTGATGTAAGTATTTTGAATACCTGGATACAATGAAAGCATTACAGAAATTTATGATGACCATATACTGATTTTTTTGATCAGCATTATTAATTCCCATGTTTGAATTTTTGTGTTTATTCATACAGGTAATTTTAAAGCTAATGTAAATGCATCCTATTTATGGACATCAAATATCTCATATGTAGTCTTTATAATAAAGTTTATAGATGACATAGAACTATAAATCCATAAATGACTTTATTGCTATAGAATATAGGATCCTTAAGCATGGCATGCGTCTTTCTCATCTTTGTCTTTAATACCATTTTCAATATTAATTATTTAAAATATACTAAAAATATGAGCACAATTAAAATTTCATGGGAAAATCTACAACCATCTCAAGATTACTTAATTCCTTTATGATATGACTGATTTTGCTAGGCATCTGGCCATGTGAGTCAGTTTTTTTCTCTACTAATAAAAGGCTGGCTTTTAGATCTAGTATGATTCCGTCTATTTTATACAACTATGTCCAGACTGAATGCTCTCTCTTTCCTTGGCTTCCATGAGAGGTCTCTCAGTTTTTCATCCTCCCCTGTGCATGTCTCCTCATTTTTTCTTGTCTGGTCTTCTCCTCCCTTATGGCTTCTGCCTGTCCACGGGACCTCAGCCCCTAGTGGTCTCTTTTTTTTTTTTTTTTTTTTTAAGATTTTATTTATTTATTCATGAGAGAGGCAGAGACACAGGCAGAGGGAGAAGCAGGCTCCCTGTGGGGAGCCTGATGTGGGACTCCATCCCAGGACCCCGGAATTATGCCCTGAGATGAAGGCAGACGCTCAACCACTGAGCTACCCAGGTCCCCCACGCTGTATTTTTTTTTTAATTTTATTTTTATTTATTTATTTATTTTTTCCCACGCTGTATTTTTTAAATCAGATTTTCAAAAGCTAATTCTACCTTTTCATGTACCTGACATATGTGTCTGGCATCTGCTGGCTCTTGATGTGTGCTATCATTGCTCATGTTCTTTAGGTGGTGGCAGAGCACAGAGCCAGGATTGGGGCCCCCGTCCTTCTCTTGCAGTGATGGTCCCTACTGCATAGTGATGCACATAGCCCTCTTGAAAAAATGGGAGAACTTTTCAAGGCCACACCGACAACCAGTAACATGGCCCTGTCCGTTTTTTAGAGAACCCCTTAGGGCAATTCAGACAACTCTGAACGGAGTCAGTTTATCTCAGGCTGAAGGGAGGTAGAGAAAATACTTCCAGAAAGGACTGCATGAATGGTATTGGTATTGAGGTTCCAATGTGGCTGACGGTGAATATTTCAGGAATGGAAGAAAATGATGTATTTCTGTATATGTACTTTGCCCATGTGTATGGATTTGTATATTAATATGTTTAAATGGCCTAATTCCAAACATTTATGTTTCAAGATCCATGCTATTTAGTTATAGGTTTTTACTTGGGGTTAATGGTAGAAATACAGCCTTCTGTTTTGTGTTAAAATGGAGGGAATTTGAGGGCACCTGGGTGGCTCAGTCGTTTGAGCATCTGACTACTGATCTCAATTCAGGTCTTGATCTCAGAGTTGTGGAGCCTACTTAAAAAAAATTAAAAATAAAAAAAAATACAATGGAGGGAACTTAAGTTTTAATTTTTTTGAGGAACCCCCATCCTGTTTTCCACAGTGGTGCCTGGATTTGCTTTCCCATCAATAGTGCACGAGAATTCCTTTTTCTCCAGGCCCTCACCAACACTTGTTATTTCTTGTTATTTTGATTTTAGCTATTCTGAGAGGTGTGAAGTGATATCTCATAGTGATTTTGATTTGTATTTCCCTGATGATCAGGGATATTGAGCATCTTTTCATGTGTCTCCTGGTCATCTGTATATCTTGGGAAAAATGTCTGTTCAGATCCTCTGACCATTTTGTAATTGGATTATTTGGAGTTTTTTTGGTGTTGAATTGTGTAAGTTCTTTATATATTTTGGATATTAACTCCTTTTTTTAAAAAAAAGATTTTATTTATTTATTCATAAAAGACAGAGAGAGAGGCAGAGACATAGGCAGAGGGAGAAGAAGGCGCTCCATGCAGGGAGCCCGATGTGGGACTTGATCCCGGGACCCCAGAATCATGCCCTGAGCCGAAGGCAGATGCTTAACCACTGAGCTACCCAGGTGTCCCTGAATATTAACTCATTATCTGATGTATCATTTGCAAATATATTCTCCCATAAGAGAATCAAGATCTCAGGGTTGTGAGTTGGAGCCCTGTGCTGGGCTCCATGCTGAGCAGGGTTCTGCTTAAGATTCTCTCTCTCCCTCTCCTTTTGCCCATCCCCTTGCTCTCTCTCTGTCACACACATGCATGTGCACACACACACACAATATTCCCTTTCTCTCAAATAAATAAATAATTTTTTTTTAATGAAGACAAAACCAAATTGAAGGACATTCTGTAAAATACTTTATCAGAACTCCTCAAAACTGTTAAAATAATAAAAAACAAAGAAAGTCTGAGAAACCGTCACAGCCAAGAGTAGTTTGGGCTGATATGACAAATAAATGGAATGTGGTATTTGGCCTGGATAGAATCCTGGAACAAAGAAGAGAATTAGGTAAAAATTAAGAAAATCCAAATAAAGTATGAATTTTAGTTAATAATAATATATCATCATAGGTTCATGAGTTGTAACCAAAGCACCACACGAATGTAAAATGTTAGCACAAGAGGAAACTGGAAGTGGAGTACATGGCTGCTCCTGTACCATCTTTGAACTGTTGTATAAATCTAGAAACATTCTAAAACTGGGTGAGGGGATGGGCAAAGCACATGAAGGAGATTAAAGGGGAAGACTTCTAGTTACAAAATAAATAAATCATGGGAATGAAAAGTACAACATGGGGAATATAGTTAATAATATTGTAGAAAAATAAAATGGAAGGGATTTGAACCCCTTTCTTGGTGTTAAAACTGCATGTCACAGGTGGTTCTACCCAACAAGACCAAATTGTCACTCTCACATAATAAATCATAGCTAAATTCATTATTTGTTTGTTGCTGTTCGTTCATTTTCTTTCCAGCAGTAGGATTTAGGCCAGAGTCTCTAACATCCGTGTTTTCTTGTTTTGATATATTCTGACCTCTGTTTTCAAAAGCCTGTGATCCAGCAAAATCCAGTGTAGGACTCTAAATGTTGGTGGAAAGATTAAGGCTCTGTCTCTAAAAAAATAGTAGTTATTCAGGTGATGTCTGGTCTTGCTGCATGTTTCTGTTGTAAGGTCCTCTGTTTTGGTCTGCTGACATCTGGATCTTGTCTATGTTGTCAGATTTGTGGACAGGGGACTCAAACTTCCTTTCATCCGTGATGAGGTACATGGGAAGTCTCTCATAGTATGTTTTGGTCAGAACTAGCTATTTGGATTTCATTCCTCAAGGGGATTAGTACCTAACTCAGTTTCAAATATGTTAGAGATGGTTGGTTTTATCAGTTTCACACCTGGGTTATATGAGTCAGTTTAATATTTTAGGTAACGGCTGGTAAGGCACTTAAAAAACACTTACCATTTATCTGTTACTATAACCCCCCTCCTGAAGGACATAGGGTAACAGGTATTTATTAGGATGCGACATTGCAGAATAATAGAATTCATTTGATTTTCCTTGCTTTCTGTTTCTATGAAATAAATAAAAATAAAACTAAGAAAAACCAAAGCCATATGGAAAAATCATCTGCTCTCACAGCTAATGATAGTTTTCAGTTTTTTAATATAGAATGTCTCACCTAAGTACAGATGTTAGTTCAGAAATAAAATAACTGTTTCCTTTAGAAATTTATTTACTATCTTAAATTTTGTTCTCATGCTACTTAGCTTTGTAAAAAAAAGTTACAACAATAGAAAAATACTGGTAGGAAAATATATTGCTTTGGTTTAGATATGTAGATGATGTTTTCATGGACAATGAGCTAATTAGAATCGTTCTCTTGTTAACTTGGTGAAGCATTTGATTGCTATACAATTCACGCCCTATACAATTAGCTGTTTAAATTGTGCCATGCAGGGGCTCCTGGGTTGGTTAAGCATCCTAGTCTTGATTTTGGCTCAGGTCATGATCTTAGGGTGGTGAGATGGGGCCCGGAGTTAGGCTCCAAGCTCAATGTGGAGTCTGCTTCTCCCTCTCCCACTGCCCCATACACGCACACTAGCATGTGCTTTCTCTCTCTCTCAAGTAAATAAAATAAACAAAACCTTTAAAAAAATTAATTGTGCAGTGCAGTATTTTCAGTATATTCTTAGAATTTTAGAACATTTTCCTCCTCCCCCAAAAGAAAACCTGTAAACCATTAGCTGTCATCCCACAATCTGGTGGATCATATGGTAACTTTATGTTTAATTTTTGAGGAATTGCCAGATTGTTTCCAAAGCGATAGACCATTTTACATTTCCACCAGTAATGTGTGAGGGATCCAATTTCTCTTCATCCTTGTTAACCCTTTTCACTGTGTGTCTTACTATGATTCTCCTACTGTGTTTGAAGTGGTATATCCTTGTGATTTGTGTTATATTTCCCTCCCTAATGATTAATGATGTTTAGCATCTTTTCATATGCTTATTGGCCATTTGTATATCTTCTTTGGAGAAATGTCATTTATTTTAATTGACTTTTCGTTGCTGTTGACCCATATCTAAGTGGCAATAAAACTAATTCCTTTCTAATGGAGTTATTATGAGGATGAAAAGAATTAATACATGCAAAATGTTGAGAGCAGTGCAGGATACATAGTAAATGGTCCTTCAGTTTTGGTTATTGTTATTGTTTTTAATCACTTGTAATCACTTCTTCATGTGCTTGATGCTTCCTAGTGACCCTATCCTATATTTGCTGATGGGAGCTGTGCAAAAACAAACTTGTGGGGTGTTTTGTTTTGTTTTGTTGGTTTTATGTAGGCTCCACACCCAGTGTGCAACCTTACATGAGGCTTGACCTCAAGACCCTGGAGATCAAGACCTGAGCTGAGATCAAGAGTTGATGGCTTGATCGACTGTGCCACCCACACCCAGCTGACCCCAAAATAAACTTGCTTTTTGTCTTTGGTCCCTAGCTCTGCCACCCTGGGCTTTTCTCCCTCTGTTTAGTGGTTCATTTGTTCCTTCATGGAGCAAGCATTTTTGAACATGTATTCTTTGTCATATGAGAGCCTGAAAATGCAAATCAAAAACAATGATGGTTTTTTTTTTTTTCAGGAAGTCTGGATAGATACCAAAGTGATTGTTGTAGAGCAGTGAGTGCTTTGCTGTAGGTCTGTACAGCTATGGTGAAAGCCCAAGGGAAGCCTTCAGGAAAGGCTTATGGACCAGCTGAAGCTGGGAGGGGTGGGAGTATCTCCTGCTGTAGATTGGGGGTCTGTGCTGGGAGTGGGACATGGGCGTGTTCAACAGCATAAGGATGTGAGGTATACCTGGGTGCCTCAGTTGGTGAAGGGCCTGCCTTCTGCTCAGGTCATAACCCCTGGGTCCTGGGATCGAGTCCCTGTTGGGCTCCCTGCTCTGTGGGAAGTCTGCTTCTCCCTCTTCCTCTGCTGCCTCTGCTTGTGCTCTCTTTCTCTCTCTCTATCAAATAAACAAACAAACAATCTTAAAAAAAAAAAGCATAGGAATGTGAAAGCACTGAATGTTCAGCAGGGTGAGATGACAGGACTGTTGGCCTGTGCAATACTGAGCAGGATCAGAGGGGTTGTACCATCAGCTCGAGACAGGGCGGCAACAATAGGAAAGCTTCTCTCCTCCTTCTGAACTTTTGTGCTCATAACATTCTTTCATCATGAAATGCTTTTTCATTATAAAATGCCTCTCTTTGTTCCTAGTAATACTTCTGTCTTAAAGCCTGTGTTGTCTGATGCTAATAGAGTCACTGCAGCACCTCTATGGTTACTGTTTTGTTTTGTTTTCAGCCTATTTGTATCTTTGAATCTAGAATATTTGTCCTGTACATAGCATATAGTTGGATTGTGCTCTTTAAAAAAATGCAGTCGGGCCCTGTGTCCCCTTTGATTTGAATATTTAGTCCATTCACAATAATTTTTGATGTAGTTTGATTTATCTTTGGATTTATTTTGCTATTTGTTTTCTGTGGGCCTTATGTCTTTCATTCTGATGTTCCTTAGTTTGCTGCCTTCTTTTGTGTTAAATATATGCTTTTTGAGTGTACTATTTTAATTCATTGATTTTTAAAAAATTCTATATATTCATTTGTTTAATTTAGAGAGAGCCTGTGCACATGTGTGAATTGGGGGAAGCGGCAGAGGGAGAGGGAGAAGCAGTCTACTGCTGAGCAGGAAGCACAGTGAGGGGCTCTATCTCTTTACCCTGAGATGAGGACCTGAGTAGAAATCAAGAGTGGGCTGCTCAACTGACTAAGGCACCTGATGACCCCTAATTTGTTTACTTAAAAATAATTTATTTACTTATTTGAAAGAGAATGAGAGCATGCAGTGGGTTGGGAGGCAGAGGGAGAAGAAGAAGCAGACTCCTGAGACCATGATCTGAGCTGAAGGCCGACGCTTTCACTGACTAAGCCACTCAGGTGCCCCTTGATTTTTTTTTTTTAAAGGCATATTTCTTGAGTTATTTCTTCTAGTGATTGGTCTAGGACTGTGCTGCCCAGTACAATAGCTACTAGCCTTATGTGGCTTTTATGCACTTGAAATGTGGCCAGTCTGAACTGATAACACACTAAAGTAATATACCAACCAGATTTCAATGACTTAGTTTGAAGTACAGATGTAAAATATTTCATTAATAATTTATATATTGATCACATAGTAATATTTTAAACATTTGATTTAAAACTATAGAAATTTCATGTTTGAAAATTTCAAAAAATAGAAAATTTTAAATTACATATATTACATTTGTGGCTCTCATATTTCTGTTGGACAGCACTGCTTTAAGTGTTACAGCTTGCATCTTTAATATACCATGCTCTATTTCAGTTTAATATTGATGTAATGCTAGCAAAATACAGCAACTTTGTTTCAATATAGCTCTGATTTCTCATCCTTTCTTTATGCTGTTTTTGTCATATATAGAGCATCTACTTGTTATAAATCCAAACAATACAGAAATTTTACTTTAAGCCATCTTAGTGTTTTTTTTTTTTTTTAGATTTTATTTATTCATGAGAGACAGAGATCTCTGAGAGAGGCAGAGACACAGGCAGAGGGAGAAGCAGGCTCCGTGCAGGAAGCCCGACGTGGGACTCGATCCCGGGTCTCCAGGATCATGCCCTGGGCCAAGGCCAGTGCTAAACCGCTGGGCCACCAGGGCTGCCCCAATCTTAGTTTTTTTTTTAATAGAAATTAAGAATGAAATGATGTGTGTGTATATAGTCTTACATTTACCTACGTATTAACAATTTCTAATCCTTTTCATTCCTTTTTATGGAGTTGGGTTACCATCTGAATTGTAGTATTTGATTTCTTGTCATATTTCATGTAGTTCAGGTCTGCTTGGGAATGAATTCTCCCACTTTACCTTATATGGGAATGTCTTTATTTCTCCTTTAGTTTAGAAAGATGGTTTCTTTGAATACAGATTTGAACGTTGGAAGTTTTTTTTTTTTCTTTCAAGATTTTGAATATTACCTTTTATTTGTGTCTGGCCTGTATTATTTCTGATGAGAAGTCAAACATTAATTGTGCTGTTGTTCCCCTGCATATGAAGTTGTTTTTCTCTGGTAGTTCTCAAGGTTATGTCTTTGTCTTTGAATCTTAACTGTAGTTAAGATTCAAACTATGCCTTGGTGTGGTTCTTTGTTTTTATCTTATTAGGGGTTTGTTAATCTTTTCTGATGTGTAGATTAATATTTTTCAACAGATTTGGAAACTTTGAGATCATTTTTTAATGTGTAGTTGACATATGCTATTATAATATTATATTAGTTTCAGGCACACTAGTGATTCAATATCTATATATGTTACTTTGTACACATTGCAGTTGATCACAATGATAAATCTAGTTACCATCTGTCATGATACAGAGTTGTTATATTTTATTAACTATATTTCTTATATTCCCTGTATTCCCTATTCTGTATATTCCATTCCCATGCCTTATTTATTTTATAAATGGATCTTTGTACTTTTTAATTCTTACTTATTTTGTCTATTCCCCACACCCTTTCCCCGTCTGGCAACCCCACCAGATTGTTCTTTGTGTCTGTGACTCTGTTTCTGTTTTGTTTTATGTTTGTGTGTTTGTTTTGGTTTCATATATAAATGTAATCAAAAGTTATTTGTCTTTGTCTGACTTATTTTTCTTAGCATAATAACCTCTTGTTCCATCCATGTTGTCACAATTAGCAAAACTTCCTTATTTCTTATGGCTAAATAATATTCTATGTGTCTGTATTGCACATCTTCAATAATCTGTTGATGGATCCTTGGGCTGCTTCCATATCTTGGCTACTGTAAGTAATGCAGTGAACATAGAAGTGCCTAGATCTTTTCAACTCTATGTTTTAATTTCTATGGGTAAGTATCCAGAAGTGAAATTACTAGAATATATGGTATTTATATTTTTAATTTTTTGAGGAATCTCCATAATGTTTTCTTTTCTTGGATTTATATATTTATTTGAGAGTGAGTGGGCAGGGGAATGGGCAGAGGGAAAGGGAGAGAGAGAGAGAATCTCACAGAATCTCCATTGAGCAGAGTGTCTGTCACAGGACTTGATCTCACAACCCTGACATCATGACTTGAACTGAAATCAAGAGTCAGATACTTAACCTATTGAGCCACACAGGCACCCTGACATTCTAGTTTACATAGTTGGTGCACCAAATTTTCTTTGGTTCTTGGTGTGCCTTGGGGTAACTCTCAGTTTCAGCTCAGATCATGATCTTAGTGTCATGAGATCGAGCACCATGTCAGGCTCCACACTCAGTGTGGAGTATGCTTGGGATTCCTTTTCTCTTTCCCTTTAATCCCTACCCCTCTTTCAAAGAAATAAAATAAAAACTATCTTTGTTTTCTGACAAATCCAGAACAGACTTCCATTTCCTTAACCCTCTCCCAGATTACCCAGCAGAAGCCCAAACCCCATATTGAGTTCATTCTGTCACTTACAGTGATGCCCAGTTTCCCATGGTATGCAGTTTCTGTTATTGCAGTGTGCCAGTAAACCTAACTGGTGGTCTTGGGGCATGACTCTAGCAACCCCAAATAAAATGTGGATATTCTCTTTCCTTACTTCAAATATGGTCCATGGAAAAGAGCATCAGTATTACCTGGAACTTTGTTAGATATGCATAGAAGCCCCATTCTAGATCTGTGGAATTAGAATCATCATTTTATTTTTTTATTTTATTGTTTTTTTAAAAGATTTTATTTATTTATTCAGACACAGGTAGAGGGAGAAGCAGGCTCCATGCAAGAAGCCCGATGTGGGACTCGATCCCGGGACTCCAGGATCACGCCCTGGGCTGAAGGCTGGGGCTAAACCACTGAGCCACCTGGGCTGCCCAGAATCATCATTTTAAAGAAGACTCTATGTGATTTGTTTGAAAAGCACTTGTCCACTGGATTCCCACTTCCATTGCTCTGTGTCCATTTCATTTCTTGTGATGGATAATAGTATACATGGTTTGGAGGAAGAGTGCTGTTTGTACAGGGTTTATAACTGAATGCTTTCATTCAGGTTATTTATTTTTTCTTCTGTTTCTTTTAAGGGAAACATTTCTAGTTTTTATTTTAATTACAAAGTCTGGCTGCTTTTTTCTCAAAGGACTGGGACTTAATTTAGCATATCAGGAGTTGATGAGGGATTAGAAATGCAGTAAGGCATTCACTCAATATTTGTAAGCTACTATAAAACTTATAGAGCCATGTGAGTTTTTAAGTACTAATGATAAATTGAAATATTAGGAAATGAGTATATTTTGTTTATCGGTCTTAAATACTTTATGCTTATTATTTACTCAGATCAATTTCCAATCTTAGGTATTGTGTTATATGCATAAACTTTAATTTAGCTGTTAGTTTCAGTTTGAGAGACATTTTGGAAACAAAGGTAAATTTTTAGTGTTTTGGCCCATAAGAAAAACCTGATCCTGTAAGATTTTATTCAATAACATACCTATACACAAAACATCTAAACTTTGCCCTCTTGAACTGTAACTAATTTATTTTCTATTTTCTTAAATGTGTGAATGAAAGATTTCTATATTAGAAATTTGGTCAGGTTTTTTGTCATCCTGTAAGTTCTAGGCAGTTATTTAATATCTCAGTGGTGAAATATTTCTAAGTTAGGAAGACAGTCTACCCTATCAGCTACTACAAATAACACCATTAGATAGCTAATAAATAAGAGGGCCAATTAACTACCCTTGTCTTTTGTGTTACTGAACTGTTGAAGTATATCCTTTATTATAATTTTTTTTTCCAGACCAAGGCTTTTCAATGACAGTGACTATTGGTACTTCTTTTGATACACGCACAGACCCATATATTATATAAAATTCTGACCCTTAGTATAGTTTTATCTTGTTCATCAGTTACATTTTCTGCCTCTTATATTCATCTGTTTAGAACATTATGGGAATTAAATTTTCTAAATTTAGTTTCACTGTAAATGGAATGGAAACCTGGAAAATTTATGAGACCTGATGTATAGAGAGATGAACAAACACATTATACTTCCAGTTTCTGGTTTTGCATGTGAGGAGCTTGGAAGTTGTTAGTATATCCTGACAAATAAAAAGCTGAAAAGGGTGAAAAATCATCAGCTCTTCTTGGATCTGTAAGGAAGGGGAGGATGTAGGTGCAAACCATTATCCCCTGGATTGAAGACAGATGGGTGAATAAAGGGAGCCACAGCTCAGCAGAACAGATTTATGAGTAGGAAAGCAGTGCTGTAGTAGGAAAACCTAAACTGTAATTGAGGAATTTCTGGAGGCTCAGTGTGGACCAGGTGACTTAAAAAGTCCAGGAGGACTCTTCTCATGGAGGGATGCTCCTCTCTTGTGAATTTTACCTCCAGTAGTCTGACCACGTTCTCATAGTACATATTAGAGAAAAATCTTCTTGTGCTTTTGGCAGAGGGAGGGATAAAGGAACCATTTTGAAATATGCCAGAGCACTCTTTGTTGTTGTTGTTTTTCTTCTTCCCCTTCTTCTCCTTTTATTTTTTAAAAAGATTTATTTATTTATTTTAGAGAGAGAGAGAGAGAGCACAAGCAGGAGGGGCAGGGTGAGGGAGATAGGACTCCAAGCAGATCCCCAGCCAAGCACCAATCCCAATGTAGGACCCAACCCCACAACTCATATCATGACCTGAGCTGAAACCAAGAGTCAGATGCTCAGTGGACTGTGCTATCCGGGCACTCCTCAGAGCACTCTGTGCTTCTTGACAAGGCATGCCCTCGGGAGAATCTAGTAATCATATTCTAGCCAGCTGAGGTATTATTGGAGATTCACTGCCCTGGGAGGAAGGAAACACCAAACTCCAGGCAACTCTTGCTGTCTTCTTGCAACTAAGGAAGCAGAAAAAAACTTGAGAAACACTTGTGAAGTTCACAGTCCTGAGACAATATGCTCACTCAAATATTGAGGCATAATCAGGGGCGCTTGGGTGGCTTGTTGGGGTAAGTGCCTGCCTTTGGCTCAGGTTATGATCTTCTGCTGTATCATGCTCAGCATTCAAGAAAAAAATCACCAGACATTACCAAAAGGGAAAAAACACAATGTCAAGAGAAAGATAAATCATCAGAATGGGGCAGCATGGATGTTGGAATTATCAGACTGGGAATCTTATGATTAATTTGACATGTGATTGATATGCTTAAGTAGACAGCATGTAAGAATTGATGTACAGTGTAAGTAGAAAGATGGAAATCATAAGAAAGAACCAAAAAGAAATACTAGGGATCAAAAACCCTGTAACAAAAATGCAGAATGTCTTTAATGGGAGTATTAGTAGATTGAACATGGGTGAGGAAGGAATCTCCAAGCTGGAGAATATCTCATCAGAAATCTCCAATACTGAAAAGCAAAGAGAAGAAAGACTGAATAAAAAAGAAAAACTAAACCATAATATCCAAATACTGTGGGACCACGACAGAAGGTATAATATACACATATTGGGAATACCAGAGACCACAGAGAAAAAGGAATGGAAAAAATATTTGAAACAGTAAGGACTGAGAATTTCTCTAAATAATACCAGACACCAAACTGTAGATCAGGAAGCTCAGAGACTATTAAGCAGGATAAATGCCAAAACTATTGTTTGCATATCTTTCTTTCTTTCTTTCTTTCTTTCTTTCTTTCTTTCTTTCTTTCTTTCTTTCTTTCTTTCTTTCTTTCTTCCTTCCTTCCTTCCTTCCTTCCTTCCTTCCTTCCTTCCTTCCTTTCTTTCTTCTTTCTTTCTTTCTTCTTTCTTTCTTTTTTCATATCATTTCAAACCACAGAGAAGCAAAGAGAAGGCAAAAATCTTGAAAGATACAAGAAGATCAAACACTGCACCTATCAAGGAACCAAGATAAGAATTTACATCTGAGTTCTTAGAGATCATGCAAGAAGGACATGAGTGGAGTGAACAATTTAAGTGTTGAGAGAAAAAGAATCCCCACCAATCTTCAATTCTGTACCCTGTGAAATTATCCTTCCAAAATGAAGGAGAAACGACCTTTCTCAAAGTTCTTTTCTTAAAAATTTATTTTTTATTGGAGAGAGGGAGAAAGCAAGTGCATGTGCACATGTGAACATGAGCAACTGGGGTAGAGGGTGAGGGAGAGAGAATCTCAAGCAGAATCCATGCAGACCATGGAAACAAGGAATATGCTCCAAAGGGAAGCACAAGCTAAAACTACAGGAGAAAAAAGAAAAAAATGAAACAAAAAGGAGGTAAAAACCCTAATTGTTAAAGAGTTCAAAGTAATGGTCATAAAGATATTTACCAGAGTTGAGAGAAGTGTGGATGAACTCAGATTTTAAACAAAGAGATAGAAAATATTAAAAAGGACTAGAGTTGAAGGACACAATAACTAAAATGAAAAACACACTAGAGAGAGAGAGAGAGAGTCCACACAGATTAGAGGATGCACAAGAATGGATCAATGATCTAGAAGAAGGGTATTTGAAAGCACCTAAGCTGAAAAGCAAAAAATTAAAAAGAATTAAAAAAAATGATGACAGGTTATGGGACCTCTGGGACAACATCAAGTGTACCAACATTTGCATTATAGGGGTACCAGAAACAGAAGAGATAGAGAAAGGGGCAGAGATCTTACTTGAAATAATGCTGAAGATTTCCCTAATCTGGGGGAAGGAGACAGATATGGAAGTACCGGAAACATAGAGAGATCCAAACAAGATAACTGTAAGAAGGTCCAAACCAAGACATACTATTAGACATATAATAATAAAAATATTTAAAATAAAGCTAAGGAGAGAATTTTAGGAGTTGCTACATAAAATCAACTATTCACCTACAAGGGAAACCCCATAATGCTCATTTCTCATCCGAAGTTTGCAGGCCAGAATGGAGTGGCATAGTATATTCAAACTTCTGAGAGCAAAAAAGCTACAACCTAGAATAGTCCAATTGGCAAGGTTATTACTCAGAGATGAGGAGTTATAAAGAGTTTCCTAGACAAAAGTTAGAGGAGTTAATCATCACTAAAAAAAATAAAAAATAAAAATCATCACTAAAAATGTTGAAGGGGCTTTTTTAAGTGGAAAAGGCTATAACTAGAATCAAGAAAATCATGAAAGGAAAAATTTTCATTGATAAAAGCAAATTAAAGTAATGGTGGTAGATTAATCACAAAGCTAGTACAAAGATAAAAGACAAAAATTGTAAAAATCAGTTATATCTAAAAAATCAGTTAAAGATTAAATGAAATAAAAGGATGTAAAGTCAAGAAGATGAGGAGGGGACTAGAACTAGTGTGTTTAGAATATGTTTGATCTTAAGTGACCATCAGCTTAATATAGATTGCTGTATACTTAAGATACTATATGAGTCTTCTGGTAGGCAGAAATCAAAAACCTGTAATAGATGCGCAGATGTGAAAAGAAAGGAATTGAAACATAGCACTAAAGAACGTCATCAAATTGTAAGGGAAGAGAGTAAGAAATGTAGAATGGAAGAGAGAAGAACTACGAAAGCAACAACAAAACAAGTAAAAGAAATGGAAATATACCTATCAATAATTACTTTACATATTTTGGGAAGATTTTATTTATTTATTTTAGGGCAAAAGAGAGTGAGGACAAGTGGAGGGAGTGGACAGAGGGAGATAGAAACCCAAGTGGACTCCACGTTCAGTGTGGATCCCGACTCAGGGCTTGATCTCACAGCCCTGAGATCATGACCTGAAGAGAAACCAAGAGTGAGATGCTTAACTGACTGTGCCACCCAGGTGCCCTGACAAAATAGACTTTGAAACAAAAACTGTAACAAGAGACAAAGGCATTAATAATGATAAAAGAATCTATCCAACAAGAAGATATAACAATTATAAATATCTATATACCGAACACAGAAGCACCTAAATATATAAACAAGTATTAACAGATGTAAAGGGAAAGACTGACAGTAATACAATAATGGCAGAAGACTTTAATATGCCCCTTATGTCAATGGATACATCATCTAGACAGAAAATCAATGAAGAAACAGTGGCTTTGAAAGACACATAAAACCAGATCTACTCAACAAAACATACAGAACATTTCTTCCCAAACCAGCAGAATTCACATTTTTTTCAAGTGTGCATGAAACATTCTCCAAGATCAATCACATTAGGCTATAAAACCAGTCTCAGTAAATTCAAGAAGATTGAAATCATATCAGACATTTTTTTGCAACCACAACAGCATGAAACTAGAAATCCATTTTTGAAAATTGGAAAAAACACAGACATGGTAGCTCAAGTACATGCTACCAATGAATCAATGAAGAAATCAAAGAGAAAATAAAAGAAATACCTGGAGACAAATGAAAATGGAAACACGAAAGGCCCACATCTTTGAGACACAGCAGAAACCAAAGAGGGAAATTTATAGTGATGCAGTGATGCAAGAAATAAGAAAAGTCTCAAACAATCTGACTTTACACCTAAAGGAACTAAAAAAAGGACAAGGGCCAAATTTAGTAAAAGGATGGAAGTAATAAAGATCAGAGTGAAAGGAAATGAAATCGCAAGTAAAAAGTAATAGAAAAGATTAATGAGACTAGGAGCTAGTTCATTGAAAAGATAAACAATATTGATAAAACTTGAGCCAGATTCATCATGAGAAAAAGAGAACTCAAATAAATAAAATGAAAAATAAAAGAGAACTAACAACCAACACCACAGAAATACAAGGGATTATGAGACTACTGTGAAAAAGCTTCTGTACAGCAAAAGAAGCAATAAACAAAACTAAAAGATAACCTACTGAATGGGAGAAGATATCTGCAAATGACGTATCTGATAAAGGGCTAATATTTACAACATATAAAGAACTCCTACAACTCAACAACCAGAAAATAATCCAATTAAAAATGAGTAGAATACACCAACAGACATTTTTCTAAAGAAGAGATACAGATGACCAACAGACAAATGAAGAGATGCTCAGCATTACTAATTTTCAAGGAAATGCAAATGAAAGTCACAATGAGATATCTTCTCAGAGGTGTCAAATTGGCTAAAATCAAAATAACAAGAAGCAAGTGTTTGTGAGGTTGTGGAGAAAACGGAACCTTTATGCACTGTTGGTGAGAATGCAGATTGGTACATCCAATATTAAAAACAGTGTGGAGGTACCTCAAAAAAAGTAAGAATAGAATTCTCATATGATCCAATATTTCTGCTCCTGGATCTTTACTCAAAAGAATGTGAAAACACTCATTTGAAAGAGGTGTATGTATCCTTATGTTTATTACAGCATTATTTACGATAGCCAAATTATGGAAGCAGTCCAAGTGTCCATTGTAGATGAATGGGTGTAGAAGAATTGATATATGTGTGTAGATAGATAGATAGATAGATAGATAGATAGATATTACTCAGCCATAAAAAAGAATGCAGTCATAGAAAAGAATGAAATCTTGCTCTTTGCAACAACATGGATGAATCTTACGAAGTAAGTCAGTAAGAGAGGAAGGCAGATAACATATGATTTCACTCGTGTAATTTAAGAAACAAAACAAAGAAAAAAAGCCACACAAACAAAACTAGCCCCTTTTCTTTTCTTTTCTTTTCTTTTCTTTTCTTTTCTTTCTTTCTTTTCTTTCTTTCTTTCTTTTCTTTTTTCTTTCTTCTTTCTTTCTTTTCTTTCTTTCTTTCTTTCTTTCTCTTTTCTTTTCTTTCTTTCTTCTTTCTTTCTTTCTTTCTTTTTCTTTTTCTTTCTTCTTCTTTCTTTTTCTTTCTTTTTTTCTCACCTCTTTTCTTAAAAAATTTATTTGAGAGAGAGAGCATGCACACATGAGTAGGGTGAAGGGCAGAGGGAGCATGGAGTCTGTTACAGGACTCCAACACAGGATCCCGAGATCATGACTAGAGCAGAAATCAGGAGTTGGGTGCTTAACCAGCTCAGCCACCCAGGCATCCCCCAAAAGTATACTTTTCATACAGAGAACAAACTGCTGGTTACTAGAGGAGAATTGGGTGGAGAAATAGGTACATTGGTTGAAGGAGGGGATTAAGAGCACACTTAAATTGTGATAAGCACTGGGTAATGAAGAAAATTGTTGAATCTCATTTGTATACCTAAAGCTAATATAACATTGTATGTTAATTATACTGAAATTTAAAAGTGAATAAATAGATAAAAATTAAATTAAAACAACTAAATGCATGGAGTAAAATATACCACATTCATACTAATTAAAAAAAACAGGAGTAATATTAATATCAGACAGAGTAGACTTTATTTATGTATTTTTAAAGATTTTATTTATTTTATTTATTTCTTTGACAGAGGGAGAGAGAGTGAGAGAGGCACAAGCAGAAGGAGGGGCAGAGGGAGAGAGATAAGGAGACTCCCTGCTGAGGTGCCCCACAGAGTAGGCATCAAAACAAGGGGTATTAGCAGAGATAAGGGTGTTACTCAAGTATTGAAGGGTTCTTCTCCAAGAAGAGAGAACAGTTCTGGGGCATCTGGATAGCTCAGTCAGTTAAGTGTCGGACTGTTTGTTTTCAGCTCAAGTCATGATCTCAAGGTTGTGAAATAGAGCCCTGTGTTGGGCTTTCCTCTGGGGATGGAGCCTCTTTATGATTCATTCTCTCTCTCTCTCTCTCTCCACCCCTTTGCCCCTCCCCCTCCCTGCCTCACCCAGTTGCACACTGTCTCTCTTTCAAAATTAAAAAAAAAAAAAAAGTTTTTTTTTTTTAAACATTTTTACAATCTTGAGGTCTTTTTAACATTTATCATGCCATGAAGTCAGGGAATGGGCTCCAGCACTTGGGGCTCCTTTCCATTGGTTCTCACAAAGTGTGCTTCCCTGGGTGGGGCAGACTGGTGCTTCCGTTAAACCCAAGTATCTTTCTCTTTGGCTTCTTTCTTGTTCTGATTCATTTTCCTTCACATACTTCAGGAAGCTATCTCAGCTCTTTGAGTATTTAATATGCTCAATGCATACATTAATTCTCTTGGCAAGAATCTTGCCCTTAATTTGTTTGTTTACAACAATGTCATCAGCATGCTGAGTAGCATTGTAGACTCTTCCAGTTTTGCCATGGTAACATTTGTAGAGCATTCCTTTTTGAACAGTGCCCATTCCCTTGGTGTCCACAATTATCACCTTTCTTGTAGATTCTCATGCATGTGGCCAAAGGAACAACTCCATATTTTCTAAAAGGCGTAGAGGACATATAGCAACACCTCTCTATTTCTCTTTGTGTTGATCATTTTGGCGAATTACTGGAAGCTGGTGGTTCTGGCCAAAAGGCGATGGAAGAGTTCTTAACATGGGTTTGCCGAACAACAGAGCATCCATCTATGTCATGCAGAAACTCATACTACTGCAAGGAGAAATAGATAAATCCTTTTTCATAGTTGGATTTTTCAACACTCCTCTATTAGAAATTTACAGATTGAAGAGAAAGAAAATCAGGATGTGAAGGAACTTAGCAACACCATCAATCAACTGAATATAATTGACATTTATGAACTACTTCATCAACAACAGCAAAATACATATTCTTCTCAAGCTCACTTGTAATATTTCCCAAAAAAGATCACATATTAGGAAATAAAACACACCTAAAGAAATTTAAAAAATAGTAATTCTACAGTATTCTCAGAACAGTTTGGAATTACACTTGAAATCAGGGAAAATTATCGAAAAATCTTAAACTTGAAGATTAAACAACACATTTCTAAATAGCACATAAGTCAAAAAAGAAGTCTCTAAGACATTAAAAAATATTTTGAATTAAACAAAAATGAAACAAGTTATTAAGATTTATGTAATGTAGCTAAACCACTGATTACAGGGATATTTATAGCATTGAATTCATATAATATAAAAAGAAAGCTATAAAATCAATTGTATAAATTTCTATTTTAGAAAAAGAAGAAGAGCAAATTAAAACACAGAACAGAGGAAAAGCAATAAGAATTATAGCAGAGAACAGTGAAATTCAAAACAAGAAATTAATAGAGAAAATCACTGCAACCAGAAACTGTTTCTTCAAAAAATCAATAAAATCCATATACCCAACCAGGCTGACTCAGAAAAAAATGAGCAAAGACACAAATTACTAATAACAGAAATGAAAGAAGGGACATTGCAATGGATCCCATGAACATTAAAAAGATGATAAAGGAATATTATGTACAACTCTGTGCGTTAATTTTATAACCTAACCAATTTCTTAAAAGACAGAAGCTGTCAAAACACACAGGAAAAATTACCCATGAATAAGCCTGTATTTATTAAAGAAATGGAATCAATCATTAATATTGTGCAAAACAGAAAGAAGTAGACCCAGATCATTTTTCTAGTAAATTCTATTGTACATTACACCAGTTTTTGTTTTTTTTTTTTTTCACAACCTCCAATAGGATAGGAGCAGAGGGACTACTTCTTAATTCATTCATTGAGGTCAGATCATTCTGATAATTAAGATCAGTTAAAGACATTGTAAGAGAAGAAAATTATGGACCAGTATGTGTCATGAACAAAAAATTTCAAGAAAATATTGAGAAACAAAACCCATAAATGTATATAAAGAATTATACAGCACAGCTAAGTAAGATATGTCCCAGGTAAGCAATGTTGGTTCAACATTGAAAAATCAGTTAGGGTCTCCCGGGTAGTTTAGTTGGTTAAGCGTCTTTCTCTTGACTTCAGCCCATTTCATGATCTGAGTCTTTTTTTTTTTTTTAAGATTTTATTTATTTATTCATGAGAGACACACAGAGAGAGGCAGAGACATAAGCAGAGAGAGAAGCAGGCTCCACGCAGGGAGCCGATGTGGGGCTCAATCCTGGTACTCCAGGATCATGCCCTGGACTGAAGGCAGGCACTCAACTGCTAAGCCACCCAGGCATCCCATGACCTCAGAGTCCTGAGATCAAGCCTTGTGTGGGACTTCACCCTGGGAATGGAGTTTGCCTAAGATTCTCTCTCTGCCTTTCTCTCTGCCCCTGCTCATGCACTCCTTCTCTCTTTAGATAAATAAATAAAATATGTAAAAAAAAAAATCAATTATTGGGCTAAAGAAAAATTACATCTGCACTAGCATACAAGTAAATGCAGCAAATGTATTGGACAAAATCTAACATTCATGAGAAAAGTTATCAGTAAACTAGGAATTTCCTCAACCAGAAAAAGAATCTCTACAAAATACCAATTGCTAATATACTCAATACTCAGTTGTGTATATCTGGAGTTTTGCAGTAAGTGCACAACAAATCAAGGATATCACTATCTCCTTGCTCCTTTTCAACATCGTTCTGGGAATACCTAGCCAATGAAATAAGACAAGATAAGGAAATTAAAAGGATGCACATTTGGAAGGGAGAAGTTAAGCTCTTTGTTTACAGGTGACATGATTGTCTGTGTAGGCAGTCTGAGAGAATTGACCAGAACTTCTTGGAACCAATAGGCAACTATAGCAAGGTTGCAGGATTCAAAGTTGATAAACAAAAGTCAGTTGCTTTTCTACATACCAGCAATTATTTTTTTTTTAAGATTTTATTTATTTATTCATGAGAGATACAGAGAGAGGCAGAGACACAGGCAGAGGGATAAGCAGGCTCCCCGAGGGAGCCCAGTGTGGGACTCGATCCCGGGTCTCCAGGATCAGGCCCTGGGCTGAAGGTGGCGCTAAACCGCTGAGCCACCCGGGCTGCCCCATACCAGCAATTATTAAATGGAATTTGTGTTGTGTGTGTGTATGTGTGTGTCTTTTTTTTAAATTGGCTACACACACCGTGGAGCCCAGTGCAGTGCTTGAACTCTAGACCCTGAGGTCAAGGCCTGAGTTGAGATCAAGAGTCACTCAACTGACTGAGCCACCCAAGGGCCCCAGTAAGTGGAATTTGGAATTTGAAACCCAATACCATTTATATTAGCACCGTCCTCCCCCAAAATTGCTAGGTATAAATCTAACAAAATATGTATATCAACATGAAGAAAACTATAAAAATTTGATGAGTGAAATTAAAAAAAAATAAGTGGAGAGATATTCCATGTTTTAAGAATAAGAAGAGTCAATATTGTGGAGATGTCAGTTCTTCCCAGATTGATGTTATTTATTCCCAGGTTGATCTATAAATTCAATACAATAGCAGTCTAAACCCTGGTGAGTTATTTGTGGATATCAGTAAACTGATTCTAAAGTTTAGAGATGTGTAAGACCCCGGATACCTTATTGGGGAATTATAAAGTTGGAAGACCGACACCACCCAACTTCAAGACTTAATATGAAGCTATAGCAGTTAAGTCAGGGTATTATTGGCAAAATAATAGATGAATGGATCGTTAGAACCAAGTGGGGAGCCCTGAAATAGATTTGCATAAATATGGTCAACTGCTCTTTTACAAAGGAACAAAGGCAATACAGTGGAACAAAGGTAGTCTTTTCAACAAATGGTGCTGTAACAGTTGGACTTCTGGAACAAAAAGGGAATGGTCTAGACACAGTCCTTAAACCTGCTACAATAATTAACTCAAAGTGGAAAATAGTTGTAAGTGGAAAACAAAATACTGTAGGACTCCTAGACGATAGCACAGGAACAAACCCATGACACCTGTGGCACGATTCATGAAACAAATACTTGACAAGCTGGACTTTGTTAAAATGTAAAACACCTGCTTTGCCAAAAAATTAATGTTAAGAGAATGAGAAGACACACTATCAACTGGGAGAAAATATTTGCAAAACATACATATAATAAGGGACTGTTAGCCAAAATATTCAAAGAACTCTTAAAATTTAACAATAAGGAAACAATCTGATTAAAAAAAATAGGTAAAGGGACACCTGGGTGTCTCAGCCATTGGGTGTTTGCCTCCGGCTCAGAGCGTGATCCCAGTTTTGGGATCGGGTCCCACACCGGGCTTCCTGCGAGGAGCCTGCTTCTTCCTCTGCCTATGTCTCTGCCTCTCTCTCTGTGTCTCTCATGAATAAATAAATAAGATCTTTAAAAAAATAGGTAAAGATCTTAACAGGCATCTCACCAAAAATAATACAGATGTCAAGCATGTGACAAAATTCTCCACCATCATATGTAGATTAAAATAACAGTGAGTGAGATACACTGTTTGCAATAGAATGGTTAAGATCTAGAACTTGACAACACCAAAGTCTGGTAGGATATGAAGTAACATAAAATCTCATTCACTGCTGGTGGGAATATGAAATGGGATAGTCAGTTTGGAAGACATTTTAGCACTTTCTTACAAAACTAACCATACTTTTATGCTATGATCCAGTAATAGTGCTCCTTTATCTTTACTCAAAGGGGTTAGAAACTTATGTTCATGGAATAGCCTTCTATGGATGTTTATAGCAGTTTATTTCATATTTGCCTAAACTTGGGAGAAACCAAGATGTCGGGGATCCCTAGGTGGCTCAGCAGTTTAGTGCTTGCCTTTGGCCCAGGGTGTGATCCTGGAGTCCCGGGGTCGAGTCCTACACCGGACTCCCTGCATGGAGCCTGCTTCTCCCTCTGCCTGTGTCTCTGTCTCTCTCTCTCTCTATGTCTCTCATGAATAAATAAATAAAATCTTAAAAAAAAAAAACCCAAGATGTCCATGAGCCCACCTGGGTGGCTCAGTCGGTTAAGCTTCTGCCTCTTGGTTTTGGCTCAGGTCGTGATCTCATAGTCTGCCTGAGATTCTCTCTCCCTCTCCCTCTGCCTTCCCTGCTCATGTTTCTTTTCTCTTTCTCTAAAATAAATACAGAAATATTAAAAAAAAATGAAGAAACCAAAGTTTCCTTCAGTAGGGGAACGAAGAAATAAATTCTTATACCTCCAGACTGTGGAATATTATTCAGCATTGAAAAGAAATGAGCTATCAAGCCATGAAAAGTCACGGAGGGGGATCCCTGGGTGGCTCAGTGGTTTAGTGCCTGTCTTTGGCCCAGGGCATGATCCTGGAGTCCTGGGATCGAGTCCCACATCGGGCTCCCTGCGTAGAGCTTGCTTCTTCCTCTGCCTGTGTCTCTGCCTTTCTCCCTCTCTGTGTCTTTCATGAATGAATAAATAAAATCTTAGAAAAAAAAAAGAAAAGTCATGGAAGTACCTTTTATGCATATCACTGAGAGAATAACAACCTGAAAGGCTACATAGTATGATTCCAACCATGCCACATTTCGGAAATGGCAAAACTTGGACAGAGTAAAAGAGTAGTGGTCACCAGGGATCGGGGTGTGGGGAGGGATGCGTAGGCAGAGCACAGTATTCTAGGGCAGTGAAAATACTGTGTATGATACTATGATGATGGATATATATCATCATACATTTGTTCAGACAAATTAATATATCTAAACTGTGGACTTTGAATGATTATGATGTATTGGTGTAGGTTCATCAACTGTGATTGATCACTAGGAGTCATGTTGATGGGAAGGGCATGAATGTGGGGTGGTCAGGTTATATGGGTAATCTCTTTGCCTTCCTGTCAGTTTTGCTGTGAGTCTAAAGCTGCTCTCAAATAGTTATAGAAAATGATACAAGAATCAGCACAATACAAATAGCCTGGGAGAAAAAAAATCTGAAAGATAATTATCCTTTAGGATATTTTTCCTAAATATTTGCAAATTATAATATTTCTCTAGAATAGATATGTGATTTTCCAGTTTATCTAGATGAAAATATTTTATGTGAGATGTATGTACAGTGAAAGCAAGCCCTACATTTTCCCATTTTCCATCCTCAATCTTTCTTTTTGACTTCACCCTCTTTATCAGATCTCCTATGGAGCAGCTGCCGGCACCCCCCAAGTGTTTACTTTCAGACAACTAATTACACCCATTGTTCCAGATGACTTAATTTTGTTTAATGTCTTCATCTTCTCCACAGCCATAGATTTTTTTTTAAAGATTTTATTTATTCATGAGAGACACACAGAAAGAGGCAGACATAGGCAGAGGGAGAGACAGTCTCCCTGTGGGTAGCCTGATGCAGGACTCGATCCCAAAACCCCAGGATCATGACCTGAGCCAAAGGCAGATGCTCAACCACTGAGCCACCCACGTACCCCTGGTTTTTTCCCTTATGTTTCACGTTCATCTTTGTATATTGTAGATATCAAGAGTAGAATAAAAGCTAACATGCTTATAATGTGCATGAGAGGGTAGTAGTAACAAAGATTTGTATTTACTGCGATTATGTAGAGGAGCAGGGTTTTGGTGATAGTTTTTTCTGGAAGTTCTGGTAGATTAAGCAAACAGAGATACATGAGGAGAGATGCAGAAGGAAAGATGAAGGGAATGAGAGGATTATCCATGATGGGTGTGGACTGGAAGCTAGTGTTTTCGTTCAGTGGTTCTGCTTGGATTGAACTGGATGATGATCTTTCACATACCTTTCCACTTGAATGATTTGTCTTTTGAGGAGACCAAATGGATTTTGATAGTGTGTTTATATATGAAGATGATAATATTATGCCTCAAGGTTTGTTACTTCTTATAGTCATTTCCCCATGATTAGTAATACATGTTTGCAAGGTACTCAGTGATAAATGAGGGTTGGCTGTGGGTGAGTAATTTTTGTGTGTGTACAATGCTTATATGGTCTCTCTTATAAATTTTATCATTAAACCAAACTATCTGAATTGTTCATCCAATTGCTGAATATTGAGCACCTGTCATATGCTTTGTCTTGTGCCAGATGCTGATGGAATAAAGACAGGGATGATCGGAGGGTGCCTCGGTGGCTCAGTGGTTGAGCCTCTGCCTTCAGCTCAGGTTGTGATCCTGGGGTCCTGGGATCAAGTCCTGCATCAGGCTCCCCACTGGGAGCCTGCTTCTCTCTCTGGCTGTGTCTCTGCCTCTCTCTGTGTGTCTCTCATGAATAAATAGATACAATCTATTTTTTTTTTTAAAGAACATTGTCTTAGTTTTTTTTTTAAAGATTTTATTTATTTATTCATGAGAGAGAGAGAGAGAGAGAGAGAGAGAGAGGCAGAGACAGGCAGAGGGAGAAGCAGGCTCCATGCAGGGAGCCCGACGTGGGACTCCATCCCAGGTCTCCAGGATCATGCCTGAAGACGGTGCTAAACGCTGAGCCACCCAGGCTGCCCAAATAGATACAATCCTAAAAAAAAAAAAAAAAAAAAAAAAAAAGATATGGATGATCAGGATGAGGTAGTGAGCACAGGAGTATGCCACCAAATGTAACTCGGTGAAATAGTCACCCAGTGAGTGGAAAACTCCGTCATGTCTTTCATTAATTTGTCCTTTAAGTTTAAATATTTCGGGATGCCAGACCTCATGGCCGCTATGTCTTTGGAGAGACTGATAGACTTTGGAAAAATCATTGTAAAATGCATTTTAAAAGCCTTTTCTATTTTTACTTGTCACTTTCATTTCAGAATTGCTTCATTGAGGGAAAAACGTGACCTTAAAAATCAATTTAAAGTTTTTTCTGAGTAATAAGTTATTAAGGAAATGGTAATTCTTTTGCTTGCCATCTGTAGTCTTGGGGGCACAAGTGCACTGTGTCATAATTTTATCGTGCATTTTTGCTTTTATTCTTGCTTGCCATTCCCCTCATCATGAATCCTTCTTCTGTACTTGATAGCATCTTTATACTTCTCTCCTTTTTGTCTGGGTAGTTTTCTTTAAAGATTTTATTTATTTATTCATGAGTATACATTAAGAGGAGAAGGAGAGAGAGAGAGAGAGAGAGAGGCAGAGACACAGGCAGAGGGAGAAGGAGGCTCTATGCAGGGAGCCTGATGTGGGACTCGATCCTGGGTCTCCAGGATCACGCCCTGGGCTGAAGGTGGCGCTAAACCACTGAGCCACCTGGGCTGCCCTAGTCCGGGTATTTTTAATGTCTTCTGTCCTGGGGCTATAGTGTCACTTTTTACTAGTCTTTGTTTTCTGGTATTGCATGCTTCAATAAATCCTTAGATGTTTTGGACTTGGAGCTTCATGTTGGTGAAATACATTAGACTTTCCTTTATCAGTATTTTTCAAACAGATTTATATAAAATGACAGCTACCAATTAGTAACTGGGTTGATTACAATTCTGCCCTTTTCTTTGGCTCTGTTGCTGTAACATAATGTATGTATATGTGTGTGTAGTTTGCCCTTAATGTTATAAATTGGGGGTCGGTCTTCTTGGTATTTGACCATCTTCTAAAAAGCAGCATCATGACAGCTTTTATTTCATGTGATTTGTCAGATTTTGCTGCCTACCATTTCAGGGATAAATATTTTTAAACCAAAGAGGCTTCATATCCAAAATAATTGCCTATAATTCAGTTTTAAGGTATGGCTATTTTTTGTAGTTTAGAACAATACTTTTCTACCTTTAATGAAATACAAATCACCTAGGGATCTTACCGTGATGCAGATTCTGGATTTAGTAGGTCTGGGGTTTTGTCAGTCTCCCAAATGAAGCTAGATTGCTGGTACCAGTAGTTGCTGTCTTCTGTCATTTTGGGAGGAGGATATTCTTAAGAAGTCTCCTTTCAATGATTGCTGGGATCTCCATCTCATTCATATGCCCTCCATGGTGGTAGATCTTGCTGTAAAAATAGAGGCCATGTTGGTGCTTCCTTTTGTATCTTTCATGTCTGTAAGATTCTTTGCCCTCCCTCTGCACTACCTGAGCTTCCTGGAGAGGGTGGAGGGACACTACATTATGGGAGATGTTGGACTCATTGCCTGGATTGCTTATTTAGCTTACCTGTGGTCCAAGAATGGCAGTAACTTTGTTTTATGATATATATATAGGAGCATATCTTTATTTTAGTTTGGAGATGTAGTCGTGGCATGACAAGTGCTAATAAAATTTAATCAATCTAATAATATTAACTATAACAGAAACAGTTCCACTTAAAAGAATTCTTTAGTACATTTTTCGGAAAAGTGAAATGAGGAATTCCTTTTATTTTTTAAATGACAATTACTTTCTAATTTTCATTTTTGGTAGCTGTTTCTCGATGTTAGCTTTTTAAAAAAAGATGAATGTTTTATGGGACACCTGGGTGGCACAGTCAGTTAAGCATCCGACTCTTGTCTTTTTTTTTTTTAAGATTCTATTTATTTATTCATGAGAGACACATAGACAGAGGCAGAGACATAGGCAGAGGGAGAAGCAGGCTCCCTGCAGGGAACCCGATGTGGGACTCAATCCCAGGACCCTGGGATCACACCATGAGCCAAGGGCAGATGCTCAACGGCTGAGCCACCCAGGTACCTCAAGCATCTGACTGTTTTTTTTTTTTTTTAATTTATTTATTTATGATAGTCAGAGAGAGAGAGAGGCAGAGACACAGGCAGAGGGAGAAGCAGGCTCCATGCACTGGGAGCCCGATGTAGGATTCGATCCCGGGTCTCCAGGATCGTGCCCTGGGCCAAAGGCAGGCGCCAAACCGCTGCGCCACCCAGGGATCCCAGCATCTGACTCTTGATTTCAGTTCAGGCCATGATCTCAGGGTTATAATCTTAGGGTCATGAGTTAGAGTCCCTGTCAGCTTCCACATTAAGCATGAAGTCTGCTTAAAACTTTTTCCCTCTCCCTCTGCCCCACCCTCTCTTCTCAAATAAATATTTTTTTAAAAGAAAGGACGTTTATTCTGTGTGCACATTTTTTCACTCAATTTCTTTTATAAAATTTAAAATCTCCATAAATAAGCAGATGGGAAAAACATGGTGTTATATACCTTTGTTTTCCCCCCCCCAGCACACGAAATCAGTTAATAGTATGTGTGGTGACCAGGTTAGAATTTTGAATTTGCCCTTAAACTAAGATTTCTAACATAAAATTTTGAAAACTGTATTGTGTTTGTTGGGATAGTTATCTGAATGAAGGTAAAGACCGTTTTACTTTTATCTGTGAGGCAGTAGAAGAGTTAAGCACAAAGGGCTAACCTTCAAGTGTTCTAAATAGTTGCCTCTTGATGTGTAGAAGAACAATTTTGGAAACATTTGCAGTGACTTTCTTTTATAGGTCTCAAGCATTACTGATCTTGGAGGTATAGTTGAAAGTACTTTTTATATGTAGATGTGTTTATTCATTTTGCAAACACTTGTTCACTGTGTCGGACGTGCAAAGCATTGTGGGAAGTATGGCCAGATGCCATAGTACTTTTCAGAAAGTGCACTTTGCTTCTAGTGCGTATGCCACGCAGTCTGAGTTCACTGGTCTTCCTTGATGGTATGAGAAAATCCTTAAGTCTTCTGAATGAACATGATTGCAGTTTGTGTATGGTACCCTACACAAAAGCACTGACAAACTTTTTGTCTCTCTTTTCCACTTTTTCTCAGGAGGCAGTGTCTTTAATCTCTTCAGTACTGTCCTTGGTTAATTTTATTATCTGAATCTGTTATGTTGTTGCAACAATTTGAATGTATTATTTAATGTCTTCCTTTGTATATAGCATATCCTGGGTTCACTGACTGTTCCAGGGCTTTCATCCTTAATGAAATTAAGAAACCTTTTGATTCAGATTGCACTCCAAGATCACGCCCTGGGCTGAAGGTGGGGCTAAACCGCTAAGCCACTGGGGCTGCCCTGAAACATTCTTTTCATCTTAAAACCTCCATATCCTGTAGATCTCTGAGTATTCCCTTCTCCATCTTGCTGTAAGTGAAACTGACTGCCTTCCGAGGACAGTGTTTCTATCCTCCCAAGTAGTGGCTGTTTTTTTTTTTTTTTTTTCCCCATACCCTAAAAGTACCTTAGATCTAGCAAAAGAGTGCTCCCCTTGCTGCTTTTAGATAATTTTTCACCTCCCTCCAAATTGCCTGCATCTTTGAATGAGTTGCCAGCGTACCTCCCCATTACTTCACCTTCCAGTGACTTCTTTATATTCAGGCTCACATTTTCTTTTTTTCGTCATTACTCCTTTTGTCATTCTTGGAGAGGTGAACATCCACCCAGCACCTGGCCTCTTCATCCACACTTCTGGCTGTCTTTATCCCAATTTAGCTGCTTCTTCTTATGGTCATGTTCTAGGACCTGTGATGACCAATAACTATTACTTCCCATTCGTCAGTTTATGACTCTTCGTCTACTACTGTTTTACAGGTACCTAGCATATCTAGCATAGTAGCTGATATCACGTAATAGATCCTTAGTAAACATTATTGCTGTTTCTGCTAGTCGGCTTCTATTGTAGAATCAATAGTCCTTGAAGGCAAGAATTAAGTCCTTTGGTCTGTATTTCTCCAGAACTATCATAGTTCATAGTATAAAAAGTCTTTGGTGATTTTATGGGTGCAGTGAAATAACAACAGGAAGGATGTGGCACCCAGATCTTTGTCCTGGAAAAAGAGATAATTAAAATTTACCATTTAAAATATCACATAATTTTTTAAAAAACCTTTTGAGTAATAACATTTCAAAAATTATTTTCTTTCTCATTTTCTCTGGGGGAAAATAGATGTTATAATTTATTGCCATTGGCATTCTTTTAGTTCTTCAAGGTTGATCATTTACAAATTTCTGTCTTCTAAAGATAATTGTAAATGAGCCATAAACAGGGAAATTACTTTTTAATAAAATGGGTAGTTTACCTGCAAAGAGTTAATTATCTTTTCTTTCCTGTGCTGAATAAGTTTTGCTACCAGTCTAATAAGAGGAGGGGGAACTTGGTGTGTTAAGATTTTCTCGGCTTTTCCTGTGATCTCTTTAGAAAAATAAAAGCATTCGGTGAAGCCTTGTATCTGTTTCTTTTTTTTTTCTTTTGAGATAAGAGAAAAATGTATAAAAGTTTTGTATTATTTGGGTGTAGGTGTTAACAAAAGTTAAATGTTCTAACAGTAGAACATTTAAAACTCATGTTGACAAACAATTTTCCCTAAAACACTAGTTTCATTGTTAAATTGTATTCGTGTTTGGTTGCTTCTAAGCTAAGAAGTAGTTACCATTTAATTATATACATGAATATTTCAGTAAATAATTTGTGCTGTGTCTATACTTTGATCCAACAGTTTAGAGTTAGCTGTATGAAGAACTTAAAAACAACTGGGGAAAAAAGGTTTATAAAATTCTGAATTTCTAGAATCATTAAACTTTTAAAAATATTTCTACTCAACACTAAAGTATTTCAAATGATATCCAGACACGTCTTTTGAGCATTTACTATTAAAAAAAAACTCTTAAAGGAATAATAATAATGTGATGAAAAGAAGACTAATATTTAATTAGAACTTTTTATGAACCAAACACAGTGTTAAGAGTTTTACATGTCTTATTTAATTCTCATTACAGCCAAATAATGTTGGTACCGTTATTATTCTCACTTTAGTTTGGTGGTTTAGAGAGATTAAATTGCTTGGTATAAGATAGCTACTAGGTGATAAACTAGAATTCAATTACGGGAGCAGCCCAGGTGGCTCAGTGGTTTGGTGCTGCCTTCAGCCCAGCGTGTGATCCTGGAGACCCAGGATCGAGTCCCATGTCAGGCTCCCTGCATGGAGCCTGCTTCTTCCTCTGTCTGTGTCTCTGCCTCTCTCTCTCTCTCTATCTCATGAATAAATAAATAAAATCTTGAAAAAAAAAAAAAGAATTCAATTCTAGGCCATATGATCCTAGTGTTAGTGATTTACTGTATTATATTATCTTATAGTGCCTATTTGAGAAATTAATATAGACACAATCTGTGAGAAATTAGTTTACAAAGCATGCATCTGACAAGAGATTAAACTCAGTAAATTATTAAAAAATATTTTGAGTTTAATCTCTTAAAAAGACAACCTAGTAGAAAGTGTGCAAATATTATGAACAGGTAATTCATAGATGAGAAATCTGGAATGGTGAATGAACTTGAATAGGCTGCTCAAACTCTAACTGCTTAGCAGGAGATGCCCAGTAAAAGCACAGTGAGATGAGGCAGCTAGGGGCATAGTCGGTTGAGCCTCTGATGACTCTTGGTTTCAGCTTAGGTCATGATCTCACCATGGAGAGATCGAGTCCTGCATCTGGCTCTGTGCTCAGTGTGGAGTCTGCTTTTCTCTCTCCCTCTGCCCCAACCCCCTTCTCTCTCTTTCCCTCTCTCTCAAATAAATAAATTAATCTTTATTAAAAAAAAACCCACAGTGAGATAAAACATTCCATACCAGTCAGACTGGTAGAAAGTAAAATGACAATTTGAAGGTTTGACAAGACATGGATTTAAGGGAACTTTTTTTATATACTGTATTTTTTTATTGGAGTTCGATTTGCCAACATATAGTATAATACCTAGTGCTTATCCCGCCAAGTGCCCCCCTCAGTGCCCGTCACTCAGTCACCCCATCCTCCCACCCACCTCCCCTTCTACTACCCCTTGTTTGTTTCCCAGAGTTAGGAGTCTCTCATGTTCTGTCACCCTCTCTGATATTTCCCACTCATTTTCTCTCCTTTCCTCTTTAATCTTTAAGGGAACTCTTAAACTGCTGTGGGAGTGTAAAATTCCTCCAGACACTTTGGAGACCCATTTGTCAAAATGGAAAAAGCCAATCACGATGTGCATTTATACAACTATAGCCATTCCTTTTCTAGGAAAATGTACTCTAAAGCAGTGGAAGTCAAAGTGGGCTCCCCAAGGTCCTTTCAGGGGATCTATAAAATGAGAGCTATTTTTATAATAATATTAAGGCATTACTTGCCTTCTTAAGTCTCGTTCCATCACTAGTGTATACAGTGGAATTTTCTAGAAGTGATATGATATCTCATTATTCAGCAGAAACATAAGTGAGAATCCAGTTGCCTTCTGTAAAGCCAGGAATTTAAGAGATTTTTCAAAAATGCAAAATAGTACTGTTCTCTTTAGAACTTATTTCTGTTTCAGAAAAATTTTTATAGAAATATGCTATTTATGTTATAATAATGAGATTATTAAATGCATTAGTGAACATTTAAAAAATTTATTAGTTTTAGTCTGTATATAGTAAATAGTTACAGATATATAAATATCTATAGATATAAGCCACATGAATAAAACTTCTTTGTGGTTCTCTAGTCTTTTAAATCTCAATTGAGATTAAAAGTTTTGAAAATCATTGCACAATGCAAGTATTCATTGTGGTATTTTTTTTAAATTTTTGTGGTATTGTTTATAATGGTAAAACATTGGAATCAACCCAGATGTACATTAGTATGGACATGATGTTCATTCTGTCAAGGTGGAATGATAAAATACATTACGATACATCTTGATATATACATACATATATTCGTACATAATTATATAGGGATCAGATAGTATAATATGCTGTCAGACATACCTTACCTCATGTGTCAAATAAAATTTTTTGAGAATATGTATATTTCTGTTTATAAATACATAATAAAATTATTTGCAAACTCTATTAAGAATTAGATATTAGTTTATATTAGTATAGATCTGTTGGCTTTATTTTTAATGATTTATTTATTTATTTATTTATTTGGAAAGAAAGAATATGTGTGTGGTGGGGGTAGGGGCAGAAGGAGAGGGAAAGAGAGAATCTCAAACAGATTCCCCTGTGTGCTCAGAGTCCCATGGAGTAAGGGGAGGGCCTTCATACTATATGACACTAAAATCATGACCTGAGCCGAAATCAAGAGTTGGACACTTAACCCATTGAGCCACCCAGTCTTCCCTCTAGGTAGCTTTTATCATCATCATCATCATGGGTATTATTTTAGATTAGAATAACTTTAGGGACAAAGAAGTATATTTATTACCTGTAGTTGCAGAACAATAAATGAAGTAGCCAAGATTAAAGTGCATTTTTCTTGGAAATTTTTCTGCTCAGTTTAACTTCCCTGTTCCATACCTGGGAGTGTACTGAGCATAGGTCCAAATACCAGGGTAAATGAAATTTCCTTCTTGCATATTTCTGAATTCCATTTTGGTACATTGTCATAGTTTATCCTATTTTTTCTCTTTAAACCTACTAAATGTTCCAAATTCTGGTATTTATCTTCCCTTTCTATATTCCTATGCTGAGCAAAATTTCTATTCCTAAAATCCCACCTAAGTGTTTGAGAAAAGCAGTGTCATTATCTTATGAGTGGAGTCTTTGAGGTTGATAGTTGGGGCCACAGGAGAGCCTGCTATTGGCCATACCTTCTGTTTCCTTTAAGAGGAGCACAAAAAAAAAAAAAAAAAGAGGAGCACAGAGATTTCAAAATCCCTGCACTGATCTGTTAACTCTCATTGCAGGGTTGTCAGCTAATGATCACTTTGTACAAGTCTTAATGAATTTATTATTAATTACAGTGCATTGGACACATTCTGTGTGTCTTAAGGACTCAAGGGTTTTTTTTTTTTACACTTTGGGACTAGGTCAGTGAAATCTACTTTTTTTTTTTTAAGATTTATTTATTTATTAGAGAGAGAGCACACATCAGCTGGGTGATGGGCAGAGGGAGAGGAAGAGAATCCTCAAGCAGACTCCCCACTGATTGAGGTGCCCTTCCTTGGGCTGAATCTCCAGATCCTGAGATCACAACCTGAGCCAAAATCAAGGATGCTCAACTGGTTGGGCCATCCAGGCTCCCCATCCACTTTCTTTATAAACTTAAAGTTTAATTTTGTTCTCCAAAAGAGAGAATGACTTATTTGAGATTTCATTATGCTTATTTCCATGACTATTTAAGGAAATTTGTAGTTAAAAGTTAAACAAAGTAATATACTTAATTATGAAATAGAAGGGCAAATTTTTAAAGCAGACAGCGGAGAAGATGCTTCCGGGCCTCTTAAATGAAGAGATTAGTATAATTAGATAGTGAATTTGGCTTTTGGCTTTCTCACTCTTAAGGCTAAAATAGAATCATGGTGCTGTTAAGTTTCATTTTTATTTTATTTATTCGAGAGAGAGAGAGAGAGCAAGAGTGAGATAGAGCATGAGCACGGGGAGAGACAGAGGGAGAGAGAGAAGCAGATTTCCTGCTGAGCAGGGAGCCTGACATGGGGCTCTATCCCAGGACCCCCGAGATCATGACCTGAGACAAAGGCAGATGATTCACTGACTGAGCCACCTGGGCACCCCTAAGTTTCAATTTTTAATTAGAGGAAGATACAGAGAATTCCTCCTTTATGACAAACTGGCTCCTGGAATTGAAATCAAGGTGACCATCTTTTGCCAGTTTGAATGCTTAGGTCATAGTATATTGATGAAAATATTGATCAAATATTTTTGTACCTTCTTTGAAATTCTACCCACAGTATTTTGATTTTTATGTATATGCTGAGTGATATTTATACTAGCAATGCTTACAAGTTTAAGGATTTCTGATTTCACTCTTTGGGTGAAATCAGATCTTTTTTATTTCTCACATTTTTATTATTTTGTATTTCAGGAAGACTTGGGGAAATTATATACATCTCTTAGACTTACCAGTCATATTACTAGACTCGGCTCGAGAGGTTTCCTATTTAGGAACATAGATGTTGTTAGAACAGATCCTTTTTTCAGCATTGCATTTTGGCCATAGATTTCTTCAGTTTACTCATGTGTGCTTTGCCTAAAAAATAGCTGTAAGGCACCAGTTTTAAACATGGATAGGGCCCTGAGTACATGATGCTGAATTTTGCAGGGAAACATTATATAACAAGGAAACTTTAAGTCTGTGCTCTTGTAAAAATGTGATAATTTCCTCCTTAACTTGTGGTAGAGGTTACCTTGTGAAAAGCAAACAGAATGTCAGGAGTCATAATTGCCTTTTAATTTTGCCTAAGATGTAACAGTCTTCTCTGATTTTCATTTTTCACAAATGAAACCTTCATACAGTGTCTTTAGCTTCTTGAATCAGACCAGTCTGAAGTTAATCATTCTGATCAAATTAAAAATAATAGGGATCCCTGGGTGGCTCAGCGGTTTGGTGCCTGCCCAAGGTGTGATCCTGGAGACCCGGGATCGAGTCCCACGTCGGGACTCCCTGCGTGGAGCCTGCTTCTCCCTCTGCCGGTGTCTCTGCCTCTCTCTCTCTCTCTCTCTCTCTCTCTGTCTCTCTGTGTCTCTCATGAATAAATAAATAAAACCTTAAAAAAAAAATAGTACCAGACCCCTTAGTGAATGGAGATTGAGCAGGGAAGCACTTCTCATTCAGGTCAAAACTTGGAATTAGAGCCAAGGACAAAGTGGTAGTAGTGTATGTAATGTCTGTCTGTGTGCCTGCATGGAGATGACCAGATTTGTGGCACAGGTGGATTTTGCTTTTTTTTTAGAAGTCACGGGATAGTTCCAGAAGAAGCTCTGTTCAGATAGGGCATAGATACAGACCAAGTTATCTTGAGCACTCTGGCAATATTACTCTCAGCAGCCCAGTTTTAACTCTGCTAGATGCTTTAATTAGCACGTTGTCAGTGGGCACTTTGGACAGATGATCTCATGGGGTTCACCAGGCAGTTTTATGAGTGGTTTCTTAATCCCATTTTACAGAGAGGAAATTGAGGATAAGGGAAGTTGCAAGGTTGCACTGCTGGTAGGGAGTGGGCTTGGTGTCTTAGTCCTTGGAGCTACTCTAACAAATATCAGACGGGATAAGTTTTAAGCACAGGAAGTTTATTTACACAGTTCTGGAAGCTGGAAAGTTCAAACTCAGAGTGCCACCACGGTCGCTTTCTGGTGAGGCTTTCTTCCTGCTTCTTATTAGCAGGTGCCTTCCCTCTGTGTCCTCACCTGGTAGAAGGGGTGATGGAGCTCTTTGGGCTCACTTTTTAAGAACACTAATTTCATTTATGAATGCTCCACCCTGATAACCTAAGCACCTCCTGAAGGGCCTGCCTCCTCATCCTGTCAGCTTTGATATTAAGATTTCAACCCATGAATTTTGATGTGGACACATTCAGACCATAGCACTTGGACTGCAGATTTTGAACTCTAAACAGCTCAAGCACCTTCCTTTGTAGGTAATGGGGACTTCCCTTTTCCTTAACAGCCCTGCCATCCTCTCTTATTTACTCTTTATCAGAATGTGACTTTGCCTTCATCTCAACTCAGGTTCTATAGCCTGTGCTGCTTCTCAAAAGTTGGTTTTGTGTTGTGGCTGATTCTGCAAGTGGTATGTATTGATCTGTCCTCATTTATCATGAGCTCCTAGGAGTTGTGACTGTAGTGCCCTCCTTGCATTTGTCAACACAGGACCTTGCAGGATGCTGTCCACATGGTGACCAGTCACTGAACACTTGCTGAATTACAGTTGGGAGTTTGTGTTCATCAGGTAGCACTGTCTCCCCAAGTATAATAGTTTTAATTTAGGAGCCAGAGAACAGTGTAAAGAGAAGTACCCAAGTCAGATGATCTGCCCCTCTTGTCTGATTTGGCTCCGATACCTTGCTATGCTTTTTCTCTAAACGCTAATGTGGATTTGAATTACTTTGTGTTTTGCCCCGAAATGTATGGTACCTATGGGTCATAGATCCTTTTTTTTTTCCCCCTGAAATACTAACCATTACGTTTTCTTGTTTTGTACTTTTTCTTTTTTTTTAAGATTTTGTTTATTTATTCATGAGAGACACAGAGAGAGGCAGAGACATTGGCAGAGGGAGAAGCAGGCTCTCTGCAGGGAACCTGATGTGGGACTCAATCCCAGGACTCCGGGATCACTCCCTGAGCCAAAGTCAACGGCTGAGCCACCCAGGTGCCCCTCTTGTTTTGTACTTTAAATGTTAGGATTCTGAAAGAAAGTGAGAGGGGATGTAGAAAAATGAATCTAAACCAATTCTGCTTTCCTATGAGTCTTTATTATATTGATCATGTCTGCTATTTTGTGTTATTTGATAGTTAGGTGAATGGTGGATGTGATTTAAAAAGAAGCCTTGGGCTCATACCAACGTAATTACCATCTGGAAACAAAAATGGAAGATTTCTTTTCTTATATTATTATGAATATTTATGTCAAAGGAACTCTGTATGCCTAGCATTTTGTAGTGTATTTTATTTGGTCAGAGTAAAAGTAATTGTACTACCCTTGGATAGAACAGCATGACTTTGTGTGGAATAATCTCCTTTTCATAGTGGAGAATTCCATTTGCTTCAGAAATTTCTATGAGGAAACAGCCAAGTACTTAGGTACCTGACGTTAACATTTCTATTCTTTTTTATTTTTTTTAAAGATTTTATTTATTTATTTGAGATAGAGACAAAGATAGAGAAAGCACAAGCTGGGAGGACAGGGAGAAGTGGGCTCCCCATCATGGAGCTCGATCCCAGGACCCTGGAGATCATGACCTGAGCTGAAGGCAGACGCTTAACAGACTGAGCCACCTGAGTACCCGGACATTAATATTTCTAATGAGTCAGGATTCTGAGATTTCAGAGATGTTTACAAATACAAAATTCTTTTTGTTTTTAAAAAGATTTTACTTATTTATTCATGAGAGACACAGAGAGAGAGAGAGAAAGAGAGAGAGAGAGAGGTAGAGACACAGGCAGAGGGAGAAGAAAGCTTCATACATGGAGCCCGATGTGGGACTTGATCCCAGGTCTCCAGGATCACGCCCTGGGCTGAAGGTAGCACTAAACCGCTGAGCCACCCGGGCTGCCCTAAAATTCTTTTATTTTTAAATATTTTATTTATTTATTCATGAAGAGAGGCAGAGACACAGGCAGAGGGAGAAGTAGGCTTCCTGTGGGGAGCCTGTTGTGGGACTTGATCCCAGGACCCTGAGATCACGCCCTGAGCTGAAGGCAGATACTCAGCCACTGAACCACCCAGGCATCCCAAACATAAAATTCTTTATAGAAGTATTATTTCTGTGGTCTGTCTGTCTTAGGAATTATATTTAGGCTTTATTCACTTAGTTATTTTGGTTTTTGCCTTTTGAAAAAATAGAGCTCTTTATTCTTAAGACAGTCAGTATTCCTCATACTCCAGGAGTGTCTTATGTGTTAATTGTGTGAAGAAATATTTTCATAGGAATGGTTATCAGAGACTCTTCTTTAAAGCCTTGTATATTATGGCAAGGGTACTACATTAGAGCTCCCAAGGTCAACAGTTTCTTAAGCAAGTATAAGTGATTTGGCCTCTACCTAATGAGGTCTGTTCTTTTTCTTAGCTCAGATTTCTTCTCTAAGGTCACAGTGATCAACCACAAACTAAATTTTGGTCCTTGAAAAAGAACCAGAAGTATCCAAAAGATTTCTGGGCATGGATCTTCAGCTCAGAAAAGGAGGCTGCAAAGACATACATTGGTTTCTGGGTTGCATCCGATTGTACAGGGCTGTGCTTTATCCAGATGAGCTGCTTTGGAGGGCAGAAGGGTTGCTGGGTTTCCCTGTGCTTCCTGAGCCTTTTGCCTGGGCCAGAGTGGCCAACAGTGAGTGTGCTGCTAGCCCTTGAAGGAGAGATTCTACTGCAAGGCACGCTGGGAGACTTCTAGGGGATCAAGACATAATTGACCGTGTCCCAAGCATACTATCCATGAATGTGTTATAGATACCTTGTTTTCTCTATGGAAAGTTTAAAATGGATTCAGTAGCTGCCAGGGCTGGGGAGGATTTAATTTGAATCACTAGGATTTGTTTGTTTTCTCTATGCTTTCCAGGAAACTTTTTTTTTCTCTGTCTGGTCCCTGCCTATATTATTTTAGGGCACAATTTTAAACCTTGGGATACTTTCTCCCACTGATAACCAAGGACAGAGAGACATTCCTTTAAATATTACCGCAATTGTTGGGATTTGAAGGAGCCAATTGATTTTTCTTCTTTGATTTTTTTTAGATACAGTGATATAAGTTCTAAATTTGTATGCTGGAAGAACAAGTAATTTTGCGCTGTTTTTATTTCCTTTCCGCGTTTCTGTTGCCTATGCTGTTGGAGAAACTCGGGATGTCCCAGCCTTTACTTGGAAGAGAGGACTTCACTTGTTTTGCTCTATGAACGACTGTATCTGGAATACTGAACAACCTAATTTTCTGTGATTTAACATTGTTCTAAAGTGTATCACAGATTGCATGAATAAGTGATAGGGGGTTCCTTTTTGCTGTTTTGGTGGGTAGGGCAAAAGAGAACACTAATTTTGGTGTAAAATAATTTTAATATCTTCTTTTATTTGAGGGTAGAATACTATTATTTATCTCTTAAGTGGAGAGGGGAAAAGGTAAAAAATTAATTATTTCCTGTTGCTGATACATTGCTAACCTATTTCCTTAGATTGCTTTTCTTTTTTTTTTTTTTTATAGATTTTATTTATTTATTCATGAGAGACACAGACAGAGAGGCAGAGACACAGGCAGAGGGAGAAGCAGGCTCCATGCAGGGAGCCTGATGTGGGACTTGATCCTGGGACTCCAGGATCACAACCTGGGCAGGTGCTAAACGCTGAGCCACCCAGGCGTCCCCTTAGATTGCTTTTCATTCAGAAAGTCTATTTGGACCTTTGAGTTAATAATTTTGCAAACAAGATATTTCTGCAATTTGTGAAAACTCTATATTTATTACTTCTCTGTCCCTCTGAGACTACTGTAATTCACCTTAGAACATGCACAACTTTTGTCATCTTCAAATTTTGTTTATATTTGTTGGCTGTGCAAAAGAAGCAGAACCAAAGAATTTTAGTTTGGAAGGAAACTCATTTAACTTATTCTCCTTTGTTGGAATTTGCTTCTTGGGATGCCATTGCTCTGAATCTTCCCTCTGAGAGAGAAGGAGTAACCCTTCCAAGGCTCAGTGGTTTTCTGATGAAACACACAACTTTTCTCTTGAATTCACTTGACTCTTTTTTTGAAACTTAAGAACTTAAATTTTGTTTGTTTATTTGATATGTAAAAATAACTCTGAACATTTAAATAACTCATGTTAAGGCGTTTCCTTCATGCATCAAAACAACAATTATATAATTTAGGTACTTACACTAATCTTCGTATTTGCTTTGCCACCATTCTGTGTTAAAATGCATTAAAGCCCGTGGTTGGTAGTTATGGGAGGGAAGGACCTAGTTTGACTTGCTAACCTCTTCATCACTGACCTCCTAAGGTATCTTGATTTTGCTCATTAATTTTTAAAATTGCAAAGAAACATTTTATACAGCTGGGGCTTTTAATTTGAAAAGAATGGAGATTACTTCTGAATAACTTATACCAGAAAAAAGGAGATGAGGGAAGATCTGAGCCTCAGAGCCCGGTCTGAGGAAGATGGCATTCAGGGGTACCCCCGTGCCTCATCCTCAGGAATATTCTTGCCGAAAGCATCCTCTCCCAATTTTGGCTACCTGTTCTCAGGTTAGCTTGACTCACTGGGTATCTTTTGGCAGTTTGGGACTTACTTTTGTTCTCAGGCTTATTGAGAGCCCATCTGCCTTTCTTGTTTTTCTCCCACAAATAGATTGATTTAATTTCAGAGCTTGTAGTGTTTTCCTCTGCAGCATTCATATTTAGGGTTTGTTGGGATGTTTTCTAGGGTGGGTAGTGATACTCAGGTTTGCTGTTGTTGCTTGCACTGTTGTTTTAAGGAGATTGAAAAATTGTGTCATTACTATCATTCCCTCAGAAGTCTCTCCTGTTTGTTTTTCAGTCTACTGAATCTTGACTTGATTCCGTTTTGTTCCTAATGTTATTTGTTTGTAAACTTCCTGCTAACTAATCTTGCAAGACATCTGTTGATGTTACCCATCCTGGTTTTGCTTGTCCTCTATTATGTCACTGTGTTCTGTTTCGTTTTGTGGATTTGTTGGGAAATTTCCTGCTTTCCTTAGTTTTCTGCTATCTTTACGTTGAAATTCTTGATTTATATGTTTAGCTCATTTACTTTCAGTTTTTCTTTTACTTATTTATTTATTTTTTTTTAAAGATTTTTATTTATTCATAGACACACACACACACACACACACACACACACACACAGAGGCAGAGACACAGGCAGAGGGAGAAGCAGGCTCCATGCAGGGAGCCCGACGTGGGACTGGATCCCGGGCCTCCAGGATCACACCCCAGGCTGCAGGCAGCGCTAAACCGCTGCGCCACAGGGATTGCCCAGTTTTTCTTTTTTTAAAGAAGATTTATTTATTTGTTTGAGAGAGAAAGGGGTGAGGGAGAGGCAGAGGTGGAGGGAGAGACTCTCAAGCTGGCTCTCCATTGAATGCAGAGCCCCATGTGGGGCTTGATCTTCTGACCCTGAGATCATGATCTGAGCTGAAATCAGGAGTCCTTTGCTTAACCAACTGAGCCACCCAGGCTTCCCTCAGTTTGTTATTTTTAGTGTAAATATTTGAAGTTGTGAAAGTTCTTGTAAGTATGATTGTTGCTTTATCTCACAAGTTTTGGTATTTTTTCATTATTTAATCTCATATATTTTCAGGGCACCTGGCTGGCTCAGTTATCAGAACATGTGACTCTTGATCTCAGGGCTGTGAGTTTGAACCTTATCCTGTGTGTATGGAGCCTACTCAACAAAATATATATTTTTTCTGATTTCATGATCATTCTTCTTTAATCCTTGAGTTCTATAAAAACATGCTTTTACCCTTTCGTGCATATGATATTTCCCTGGATTTCTTTTTGTTACTGATTTCTAATTTGATTCCTTTATGATTGGAGGAAAAGATCTATGTGGTATTGATTCTGTGGGATTTTTTTTTTTTTCTTAATTCATGAAAGACACAGGCAGAGACATAGGCAGAGGGAGAGGCAGGCTCCTTTGGGGAGCCTCTGGATCACGCCTCAAGCCAAAGGCAAACGCTCAACCACTGAGCCATCCAGGTGCCCAGATTCTTTGGGATTTTTGAGATTTAATCTGTGGTCTGCTTTCTGTGCATTTTTTGTAAATGGTCAGTGAGTGCTTAAAAGGAATATGTATACGTCATGTAAAGGATATAAGGGTCTGTGTATTGCATGAGATCAAGTAAATTATTGAGCTCCTTTTTCTTTATCTGTTTGGTCTGTGAATTGCTGAAAAAGGCTTCATATATTTTTATAGTAATAAATAATACTTATTTGGTACTTACTACATTCCAGACACTATTTTAAGGGCCTTATATATACTAAATTACTGTGGTGGTCATTTTTTCCCTTAGAGCTGTTACTTGTACTTTATATATTTTGTGACTGGGTACATTTGTCACTAGGTGCTTAACATCTGGGGATGGGAGTTTCTTATCATTGAATATTAACTTTATTTATCTCTAACACTATCTTTAACTGTAAAGTGCTTTTTTTCTGAAATTGATGTTGATACACAGGTTTTTTCTCTAGTTAGTATTTGCTTTGCATATCCTTTTCATCCTCTTTTGTATGTCCTTTTATTTACAGTGTGTTTCATATACAGCCTATGGGTGGATTTTTTTCCTTAAGTGTTATTTATTTAGTTTGGAGATAGAGAGTGGGAGGGAAGGAGGGAGAGAGAGAGAGAGAGAGAGAGAGAGAGAGAATCTCAAGCCCACTGCCTGGAGCCTACCCTGGGCTTGAACCCAGACTCTAAGATCATGACCTGAGTCAATATTAATAGATGCTTAACCAACTGAACCACCCAGATGTCCCTTGGTGGATTTTGTTTTTATCTAATTTTATCAAAGAGTGGTAGTATGGTGTTGATGGTCAAAACAAGAACCTGAAGGTCAGATTGCTTGGCTTGCATTGTTGCTTGGAATGTTGATATGTGGCAGCTACAGTTCTGTTCTTGGGTTGGGAAGCATTTTGGCTTCCCTTTATTTAGATTTTAACCTTTCCCCATGTTTTATGCTCCATATCTGATGCTCACTGTCCCAGAAGTGAATGAAGTATGTGATCTGTTTAAGTTCTGATTCTCTTTAGGATTCTGGTTTTTCTCTTTCAATATCCCTGCCACATGCCCTTTATGTTGTTTGCACTACTCTGTCTACTTTCTATCTCAGGAAAATGAATTGAAGTATCCGTAAATTTGTCATAGTAAGACTGCTTCTTTGTAGGACTGTTTGAAATTAAGTGTAAGTCATAGGTATAAAAATCTTTGAACAGTACCTGGCACATTAGAAGTGCTTGGAAAGATTTGTTCTTATTTTATCCTTGATATTAATATTATAGTTTGACTTTTAATGCTCTTGGCTACTCTGAGTATCCATAGTCCTTCCTGCTTTTTGTTTATTGCTATTAATTTTATCATATTTATTTTTTATTTTATAATTCAATTTTCCTTCATTTTTGCTTTTTTCTTACATAGGGGATGTAACTTTTGAGCATCACAATTCAGCATGTCTAAAGTAGTAACTGGATTTAGTAGAATTTTAAAGTCATTTTCCAGAAAGAGTATATTCATAATTAAAGTATATGAAAAGTTAAGAATTCTACAATTTTAATGTTTGAAGAGTATAGATACTTCCAGCTAGTTGATGGCACTGTATTTTGTATTTCATATGGAGACATTAAAATCTGTATGATGTAAAATTTTTGGACTCTGGGAATCTCTGACTTTAATGAATTTTTTTAATTAAAAAGGATATTAGTGGTCCTGATGGTGCACAACAGTGTGAATGTACTTAATGCCATTTGTTAAGAAACATAATTCAACTGAGTAGATATTATTCTTTATTTTTAAAGATTTTATTTATTTATTCATGGCGGCACAGAGAGGCAGAGACATAGGCAGAGGGAGAAGCAGGCTGTGGGACTTGATCCCTAGACCCTGGAATCAAGTCCGACCGTGAACCAAAGGCAGACACTTAACCACTGAGCCCCCTAGGCAGATAGGGTAAATTTTAAAGATCTTTTGGGGTTTATTCAGTAGTTCATGAATTGGGCAGCAGCCACAGTGTAGTAGATAAAAAGTAGTCCTATTATGCTGTACAAAATGAAAGACTTCTTTAGGCAGAAGAGAGCAGAAATAAGGAAATAATACTAGGTGAGAAAATGGGTTGATTCTTGCAAGGTCACTTTCTATAGGGGTGAGCAGGGAGCCCGAGTGGGGCTCTATCCCAGGACCCTGGGATCATGACCTGAGCTGAGGGCAGATGGTTAACCGACTGAGCCTCCCAGGCACCCCCTGATTGACTGTTTTAAGATTCCATTTCTGGAAGAGCCAAAACTAGTTACATCTCAAACATTATATGGGGCTTAGCATAAGTGACTCCATTTTGGACCTTGAATTATCTTTTTAACACACTGAAGTATGCACTTAAAAGTGAGGTGGTAAATTTTGTTATATTCATTTTACTACAATTTATAAAAAGAGATCATTAGCTATTATGTCCATGTCTCACATTAAGGATGAAAGATGTTCATCGGTATGAAAATCTGAATCTTACAGTACTGTACAGATGGGATGAGCCGAACATATTGGTGTCAGTAGGGTAGGTTGATTTGTATTTCTTTCTTCAATCATAGATGATTTTCACTCGTTTCCTAATGTGAAATTTTTTTTTTTTTTTTTTTTTTTAACAGGAAAGAAAAACTGATGCGATGTTCTCAATGCCGAGTTGCCAAATACTGTAGTGCTAAGTGTCAGGTAAGAATGTTCAGCTACAGGGGCACCTGGGTGGCTCAGTTGGCTCAGGTCATGATCTCAGGGTCATGAGATCGAGCCCTGTGTTGGACTCCCACTTCAGTCTGTAGTCTGCTTCTCCCTTTCTCTTTGTTCCTCCCTTCATACTCTCTGTCTCCGAAATAAATAAATAAAAGAATGTTCAAGTGAAACTTTCAAGGTCTCTGCTCTTAATTTCTCTTTTTTTTTCAATCTTTGATTAATTTTAACTTGTTATTTTCCTTCAATTTAAAAGTTAATAATGTGTATGGTAAAAATTCATATATGTATGAAGTCTTTATATATAAACTAAATACATAATATCCATATATTGTGAAAAAAAAGTTCATTCCTATCTTCTTGTCCTCCTGACCTCAGTCTCATTGCCCAGAGATATACCCACTGTTAAATTTCTTCTTTGTCTTTGCAGTATTTTCTTGTGCAGACACATTCACATTTTTATATTCTTTGTTTAGAAAAACAGAGTTGGATTATTCTTATATACCTAAATTCTCCTTTTCATTTTATAATCTGCCTAGAGGACCGTTTATTGTCGTCTATTCTGTTATGTGAATGAACCATGATTGTTTCTTCCTCGTTAATGAATACTTAACTTTTTTTCAATATTTGGTACTCCCAGTAATGGACCAAGCATCTTCTTGTGCACATTTTTGCACACCTCCAGAAATTAATTGTAGGATAAGTTCTTCCTGGCTGTATCGATGAGTAAAAGGGTGCTTGATTTCGAATTTTTAAAGATTGCCTTCCAAGAGTTTTATTTATGACAACCAACAGAGTCTGTGAGAGTATCACTGTTAATGGTTTTGAAATTCTTCAAAGGATGTATAATTAACATTCAACATAACCTTTTCTTCTAACCTTATCATTTCATAAGAAATGCAATTATGCTATAATGAATTGCATCATAATAAAAAGTGTAATTGGAGGTTTTATGTCTGTGTCACTTGCTCTCAACCTTCAACCCATCCTTTTTGTTTCTCATTTTGGAGTGTATGATTATGTCCCCACACACCTAGCCTTCCTTTTTCCTTTTTTCACATCTAGGCCATACTTATCTGAGGGCTTTTCTGCTATCTCACTTTCTCCTTTGAAAGTAATGTCCCCAGACTGCAAATAGTGTTCTTACCAGAAAAGAAACATACGTGTACAAATTAATCAGAGGACCTAAGTTCTAATGACAGTTATGCAATTAGCTTGTTAAATTATCCCAAAGAAAGCCTGTAAATTCTTTGGGCCTCAGTTTCCTAATCTGTACTACTAATAAGAGCTAATATTTACGAGACGTCTATTGTGTGTCAAGTACTGTTTTATTCTGTTTGTTCTTACAAGAATCTTGGGGGGATCACTATCATTGTGCTCATTTTACCAGTAAGGGGACTGAGCTCCAGAATCATAAGCAACCTGCCAAACATCCTACACCGAATAGGCCCTGGAATTTGGGAAATGAACCCAGGATAGTCAGTATCCAGAGCTCTTAATTTCTCTTCCACACCCAAATTTTATTTTTGCTCTTACATTCTGATTAGGTGTAGTTTTCTGTTTCCTATCGTAGTCACATTTTTTCCTAGCATTTGTTTTGTTTTTAATAAGGGAGCATCCTATCCCCAAGGAACACAAAAGAAAAAAATACTTATATAGAAGGTTAGAAGTAACACTTTCCTAATAAAAATATGGAATGTGAAAAATAATTGGATTATTTTTGCTTCATTTTGTAAAGCAAAAATTCTGTCACAGAAAGACACCAGTTTTATGTAAGATTGTTAGTAATAATAAGAAAAAGCAAAATATGAAAGCAAGGACATTCTTTTTTCTACAAGATAAGTTCTAGATAGTCTATTTTATAGTGATGTTATCTAATTCATGTGAAACTGAGATTCATTTCAGGGAACTTCAAATTAAGATGACTATATATAGAACCTTCGAATTACATATATCTTTTGGATGAACTTCCTTTATAGTCTCAATGACCTAAACATTTATTATTTTTCCTCTGTTTTTATGAGTGTTTTTTTCTCCAATGGTTCTTCCTCCTTTTGTAGTACACTCAAGGAAAAAAAAAATCCATTATCTGATTAGAATGTGTAGAGGGAGTTTGATGGGTGGGTATGTCATTTTGATTCATTGTTGTGCATATACTTTTACCACATATATTAGCTGTTTACTGAACATCAATAATAATATCATTGTCAGATGTACTGTAGAAAGTAATGGAAAATAGCTAGTGTAAGAGGAAAGATATCTTACATAAGCCAACTAGTTCACATCTTGTGTATAAGAAAGGGATGGGATGTGTGTAGAGGTAGGATGGGAGTCAAAGATTGGCCAGAACATATGCATTTAAACAGCTCTGTTTAGCTCACCCTTCAGGTACAGAATTAAACATTGTAATTATTGTGGGTTCCTACAAAGCCTCACAAAATTAAACTGACAAACTGAACTCTGAACAGTAATGAACAGGAGGTGAATGCCCTCTGAATGGAAATTGATAGAGAGGATGTGAATTTGTAGCATAAAATCTATAATATGTTTGCCCTGGAGGAACATAACTTTGGTTCATTAGCTTAGCATTTGATGTGTGGGGCTGTGGCATCGAGTTATCTCAGAGAGGCTACTGTGGTATTATGAAGTGTAGAGTCCCTCGCGCTCCTAAGGCTGGTTTCAGTGTCATTGCTTTTCAGATTTCATTTTTTAAAAAATATTTTATATATGTATTAGAGAGAGAGAGAATGAGAATGAGCAGGAAAGGGGCAGGAGGCCAGAGAGAAGCAGACTCCCCACTGAGCAGGGAGCCCGATGCAGGGCTTGATCCAGGGACCCTGAGATCATGACCTGAGCCAAAGGCAGATCCTTCATTGACTGAGCCACCCAGGTGCCCCTCAAATTTCATTTTTAAACAGAAGAGTACATGAAGAAGGGTGAATGTTTCCTCCAGCTTCCTTTCTCATTCCTATTTCTATTTTCCAGAGGTAATCTCTGTGTGTTTGTTTTTTGAGTGGAGGATACACGCCAAACTTTAGTCTACACTTCATATGTAGTGTACACAGATATGTATATATTGACTGCTATGTTCAGTACTCTTTCTTATACTGGCTACAGTAGTTTGTTATCAGTGGCTTTGTATTCCTCTGTGTACACTTTATTATATCATATAATGCAATAGAGAGTTTATATATGGGAACCAGTCTTCTTTCTTTCTTTTTTTTTTTTTTTTAAAGATTTTTAATTTATTTATTGAGAGAGAGAGAGGCAGAGACACAGGCAGAGGGAGAAGCAGGCACCATGCAGGGAACCTGACGTGGGACTCCATCCTGGGTCTCCAGGATCATGCCCTGGCCTGCAGGCGGCGTTAAACTGCTGTGCCACCGGGACTGCCCTTATTTCTATATTACCAGAACATTACAGGTGATTTTGAGATGAAAGAGGAGGAGCAAGTTAAGTTTTCTTTTAAAAGAATGTATAAACCAATTTCAAGCTAATTCACCAATTGCTATTTTACCTCTGCTGGATTTAATTTGATTCATAAAATGTATGTTTCTAATTGAATTACTTGCCATGCAAAATAAGCAGCCGGGTACTGTAACAAATTGTAATTTATATAGTTTAAAAAATACTATATTAGCAGGGAGAGGCTCTATTTTATGTTAATAATTATAGATCTTTTTAAAAAATGTAAATCTTATTTGTGGGTTTACATTTTATGCTTAGTTACAGAATGATCTGATTCAATTATGATGAATCTCATATTAGTTGGCACTAACAGGGTGATCTAATAAATTGGGGTTTAGAATATCACACTCAATAATGGTAATAATGCAGAAAGCCAAACCTTTTGTTTGTTTCAAAAATAGCTCTGTGCCCAGCTTCAGACTGATAGGACATGCACTGAGTGTTCTGTAGAGAAGTTGGCTTTCTATCTAATTGTAAATAAAAAGAGAATACCATATAAGGGTTGAAAGTATTTGATCATATTTGTTTTTGACTTCTACAAACGTCTGGGGCTGTACGCTTGTCTCTGCTTCCTTTGAATTCACCTGCTGAGTGGTCCCATCTGCTCCCATGACTTCAGTTGGCATCTGTATATTAATCATTCTCCAATCTTCTCCTTTCTCCCAAGCACCAGACCCATACGTTCAGTGTACCTCTACTTTGGTGGTGCACTCATATCTCAGTTGCCATATAGCAGGACTTCATGCATGATCTTCACCCAAATCTGCTTTTCTTCACAATTTTCAGCCTCAGTGAATAATTCACCAACCACTTAGCAGTCCGAGTTGCCAGGCTGGAATCATCTTTGGTTCATATCTTTTCTTGGCCCCATGCCCAGTTAATGAACATATCCTGCTGATTTTAGTATCTAAGATCTAAATTGGTTTGCGTCTCTCTAGCCTCTCCACCACCAGCAATCAGTGTGTACTCTCGGCTACACTGACTGCAGTTTTTGCCCCCCTGCCAGCTCTTTTTCTACTTCCTACATGGGAGCCAAAGCAACTGTTTTATTCTAGAGTGTCAGCATGCTCTGTCACTCACCTGGAGAAGACCCTGGCCCTTTTCCTCAGGATGAAATTCAAGCTTGTGGACTTTGCCGTGCTTTTACTTCTGAGCCTTTGGGCTTGGACCCAGACCTGATCCCCCAGCTACTGAACTCCTGCTACTTATCTTTTATATCCTGGATTAAATGTCACTCCCTCCTTTCCTAAACTTCTGAGACTAGTTTGTGTCCCTCCTTTTTCACACAGAAATTATCTTCATTATTGGTTTAATTGGCTGGTTTTGCAGGCAGATGGTCAGGCTTGTTCAAGGGGTACTCTCTCTGTATAGTTCACTGATGTGGATGTAGCATGAGTGGTTAAGTGAATGAGTTAATACATACATTAGCGATACTTGTTTAGAATTAGATTTTAAAGTATTAACTTATCTTTATATAATCTGTAGTAATCTATGTTTTGATTTTTTTAGGTGAATTATAATTGACATACAGAATCATGTTAGCTTTAGGTGTACAGCATGATGTGATAATTGTATATATTGTGAAGTGATCATCACAATAAGTTTAGTTAACGTCTATCACCACACAATTATAATCTTTCATCTTATGAGAACTTTTAAGATCTACCATCTTAGCAATTTTTAAATATACAGTACTGTATTGGGGCATCTGCATGGCTTAGTCAGTTAAGCATCCTACTCTTGATCTCATCTCAGGTCTTGATCTCTGGGTCGTTAGTTCAAGCCCTGCGTTGGGCCCCACACTGGGTGTGGAGCCTATTTTTAAAAAAATGTGTGTATATGCATATACACACATCCATATACCAGTATTATTAACTCTAGTCACCGTCTTGTATATTATATCTCCAAGACTCTTTAATTTCTAACCTGATGTTTGTACCTTCTGTCTGCTTATACTCAATTCCCCTTATAGCATACTTCTTGCCTCTTGGAACTACCTCTCTGTTGTCTGTATCTGATTTGGTTCTTTTTAGAGTCTACGTATATGTGAGACAGGGAAATATTTCCTGAGATCTGTGTAGGCATTATTGATTGACTTCCTGAAGTGGTAGATAAGGGAATTTAGCTCACCTACATCAGCATCTCCTTCTCCCTCTTCCTATATAGTTATTGCTTAACCTCTATTCACCCAGACTTTATCCAATAGATATTTCTTGAGTAGCTACTAGCTAGTCCCTGTTCTAAGTTATTCTGGGGGTTGGAGTGGTGGGCAGTTTGCAATGAGCAAGTCAACAAGATTCTGGCTTTCCTTAAGCTTATATTATGGAATGGAGTGAGACAGATAATGACAAATGTCCACAATTATATGAGTGAATGTGCTTTGGATGAGCATGAGCTCACCTTTGAAAAGGTGATTACAGAAGGACATCCTATAGAGGTGACATTTGACCTGGGATCTAATTGCCAAAAGTGGCCAGCAATGGAAAGCTCTGGAACAGATTTTTTACTGTTACTCATAAATGGACAACACCAATGTTCACCATGGACCTATGGTGATAATGATGTGTCACTATAAGTTCATCTGTTGTCATAAATGTACCATCTGATGGGGATCATATAGATGGCTATGTATGTGTGGTGGTAGGGAATATATGGGCATCTTCTGTACTGTCCTCTCGATTTTGCTGCGAATTTAAAACTGCTCTAAAACAATTAAGTCTCAAAAAAAAAAAAAAAAAAAAAGGAAAAATAGGAGTTGGAAATGAAGCCAGTAAGTGAAGATCTGAAGGACTTGATTATGGATTCATCCATCCATTGATTTACTTAGCAAATATTAGGGTCAGCACCAGGACTTTTCTAGGCTCTGATGCAATGTTATTGAACAAGACACAGAAAGAAAGCCCTTGGCCAGGGGAGTTTACATTTTCTAGGTGAGACATCATAAATTAATAGAGTGATATATAATATTATCTTTATGCCTAAAATAAAGAGTGTAGAAAATGATAGAGATTGGAGGCTGTTTTGTGTGTGTGTGTATATATACATATCTCCATGTATGTATCTTCATATGTCAAATATAAAGATATTGAGAGAGATGGATATATCTATACTAATTCTAAAGAGATCTGTTTCTACCTACCTATGTATTTATCTATTTAGCTACCTACCTGCCTACCTGTCTGTCTGTCACCTACCAATCTGTCTGTTGATCTAAGACCTGTCAGGGTTACATTTGAGTGGAGACCTGAAAGAAGTAATCAAGGCATGCCAAGATTGGGAGAAAGGAGTTTCGGGCCGGTTGTACATCAAATGGAAAAGCAGGAATGGATATGATTTGTTTAAGGAAGGCCAGGAAGGCCAGATGGTGGACCAGAGGTAGCTACAAAGAGGTTGTAGGAGATCAGGTTGGAGATATAGGAGGGGCCAGGTTATGATAAGGCTCTTATATGCTACTATGGTTAAAGATACACATTTTTGTTCTGTGTGTGATGGGCTGCTACAGTAGGGTTCTCAGGGGGCAAGGAGAGTCAATATTATGGTGTGATTGAGATTTTAAAGGAACCTTTCTGACTGCTATGGGGATAGCTTACAGGGGAGTAAAGGTAGGGGATGAAGAACCAGTCAGGAGCTTATTCCAGAAGTCTGGTCATCATATATTGGTGGCTAGGACAACAGTAGTGGCAACAAAGAAGGTCTGGTAAATTCAGGGTAACTTTTGAAGGAAGCACTGCCTGAATTTGCCCCTAGATGCATTCATTCATGTGTTTAAGAGATCAGCATTTGCTTGGCACTGAGCTAGTACTGATCTAGTCAAGAGCTTGGATGGTTTGGATTAGAGTTTGAGCAGGGAGAGTCAAAAATGATTAGATCTGAGACCTATTTTGAAATTGTAGCTCTGTGTTTGCCAATAGCTTAGATATAAAAGGTGAGGCAAAAAGAAGAGTCAGAGGGTCAGAGGTGATGTCAGCTTTACAACCTGAGCAGCTTCAGGTGAATGGCGGTGCCATTTAATGACTTACAGAAATCTGAGGGAAGAGCAAGTTCTGGGAGAGGAAGCCTTAACATCCAGGTTTTGAGTTTGTGCCCATTGAGCATACAGTTGGAGATGTTAAATTGGCAACTGATACATTTGTGTGGAGCTCAGAGGAGGGGCTGAAACTGCATGAAATAGATAAAATGGGATGAATATGGATTGGGGAGGGAGAAGATTCAAGAAAGACTTGTTTTTGGCTTTTCCAACTGAGGAGATGATGATTGCATTTATGACATGGGGAAAACCATGTGAGAGATGGGAAGAATCTGCTTTGGCCACATTAGTTTGGGGATAACTGTTTACATCTGCTAAGCTCAATTTCCTCTTCTCACATTTGTAACTTTAACAGTATGAGCAAGCCTCCAGTTCTGCTTTATGAAGTTTAGTAGTCTCCCCTTATCTGTGCTTTCCCTTACTACATTTCTAGTTACCCAAAGTCAGCTGCAGCTCAAAAATATTACATGGGAAATCTCAGAGATAAAGAGTTCATAAGTTTTAAGTTACATGCTGTTCTGAGTAGTGTGGTGAAGTCTTGTGCCGTCCCGCACTGTCCTCTTCCTCCCATGTGGGTCATGCATCATGTCTTTGTCCAGTGTTTTCACACTGTAGACACTATCGAGGTAATTATGTGTCAGAAAAGAGGTACGTGTGTGTGTGTATGTGTGTGTGTGTGTATACAGAGATTGGTAATATCTGCAGTTTCAGACATCCATGGATAAGGGAGATCTATTTTATAGACAGTATCTCTCTATTCCCTACTTTTAAAGGTGAACATATTAGTGTTCCCACATATCCCTCTATTTCTTATCACTCTATTTCCCATAATTTACCAATTGTGCCTTCACTTTTGTATTCTCAAGATTAATATTTACATTCTGTTCTGGAACACAAAGTTGGGCCCTGTCTAGAGGTGGGTGGCTCAATCAGTTAAGTGTCCAACTCTTGATTTCAACTCAGGTTATGATCTCAGGGTCCTGGGATCGAGTTCTACATCAGGCAACATGAAATTCTGGCTCCCTCTTCCTCTGCCCAACCCCCAAATAAATAATTCTTTAAAAAAATTGCTTACTGCAGAGTCTGTGTGTGTGCATGGATCTCTTTCCTTGTCTGTAATAAAGGGGTCACAGCCTTTAGCCCCTGGAGGAATGAGACCGCTATCAAGGAAGCCATCCTAGGGTGAGCCAGGGCCAGGAAGACCAAAGAGAAGGCTGAGAGAAATCTCTGCAGCAGAAATATTAGTGTCAAATTCAGCTTGATTTGCCATTTGACATTCCTCTGCTCATTCATTCCTCTTGCTCATTCCAGTAGCAAGGAGCTGTTTTCAGACTGTTTGGTATGCAGACTGTTGGTTAAGTCTCTCTTTTTAATGCTACTTTTCAGTTCCCTTCTGTGCCTGATGTATACTTTGATGCTAGATCCTTGCTGGATTTCTCCTTGGTAGGTTGACTCCCCTCAGAAAAGACTTTGAAGGTAACTGCACTTTGGTGTAGCCTTCACTGCTCTGTTTGTATAGCCTGTCTTACCCATACCTTCTGACTTCTAAACACGAAGTTAAACTCCTCATTCATTGATGGCCCTTCTGATACACTTTGGGAGTTAGAAACTTGCTAATTACTTTTACCTGGGAACTAAAATGTGCTCCATCTTCATGTTCTGCTAGAACTTGGTGCTGACATTCTGATTAATCTAGCATGGAAGTTTCTTTCAAAGAAAAAAGATTGGAAGTCTGTAGAGGCAAATGAGTTATTTTGTCTTTCTAGCTTAAATATATTAATTAGGTTACCCCATCTTCGTATGATCTTTATCCAGATCAGAGGTTGGCATACTTTTTTAGAGTGGTCCAGATAATAAATACTTTCTGTCATAACTACTCAGCTGTGTTGTCATCATGTGAAAAGGAGGGGGAGTGTAAATTGTGAGTGTGGCTATGTTTCAATAAAACTTTATAAAAGCAGATGACAGAATGAATTTGACCTGGGTCCTGCACTAGATGATCACTGATTTACTCTGGGAGCCCTAATATTATTATTATGTGATTCCTCAGTTAACCAGGAGACTGTAATTTCCATTTTTTTAAGAAGTAATATTTGATTCTTGTCTATTCTGTCAAATTAATGCCCTTCGATGATTCTTGTGCCTCATTCCATCTTTATATTTGGCTCTACCTGTCTAATTTGATTAAGGCTACTGGGAAGGCACTCTTGTTCTCCATTTGATGCAGAATTCAGTAAGCTTTGAAGGTGATAAGTCTAATGTCTATCACTAGGTCTCTTGTGTGCCCTAAGGAGATTTAATGCGAGATTTTAATCAATGCCTGTCAGTCAGCTGAGGCACCCAGCTTTGCTTTCCAATTTTCTTTTTCCAGATTCCAACTTTTTAGACCTTCATGTATTTGTCAACCTTCAGTTCATTACTGGGCTATTTTGGAAGCATGAAGAAGGAGATATTGTTTATTCGCTTTCTTTCTTTTTCTTTCTTTCTTTCTTTCTTTCTTTCTTTCTTTCTTTCTTTCTTTCTTTCTTCTTCTTCTTTCTTTCTTTCTTTTCTTTCTTTCTTTCTTCTTTCTTTTTTAAAGATTTTATTTATTTATTCATGAGAGACACAAGAGAGAGAGAGGCAGAGACATAGGCAGAGGGAGAAGCAGGCTCCATGCAGGGAGCCCGATGTGTGACTCGATCCCAGTCCTCCAGGATCACACCCTGAGCTGAACACAGACACCACCCAGGTGTCCCTATTGGCTCTTGAATGGTTTGTGAGGGCCAGAATAACTATTGGGTCTCTCTCTCTCTCTCTTCCTTTTTTTTTTTTTTTTTGCCACAGGTTTCATGGCAACCCAGCTACCTGACATTTTGCTCATAGGAAATCTCTATCTATATTGTTTGTGATTTGTGGTAAAAAGACCATAACAATCTTTCACACAGAAGTTGTTCAGGTAGTGGTATTTATGATAAATACAATTGCTGAATACATGACTAAAAAGAATTCATTTTCTATTTGCATATTTTACACCAATTTCTTTATCCTCAGTAATCCAGAATTTGAGGAAATACTGTTCCAAATTTTCAGCTCTTTGTAAGCCTAATGTGAGCAGATTTCACACCTATTTTGACATAATTCAGATATCTTTTTCTATGGATATTACAGCATCATGGATTTTATAACGGGGAGGCTGCCTTAGAGATTACTGAACCTAGTCTTCTTACAGAATAAATATCTGGTGAGCCCAGGTCATGAATTAGATGTGTTTACCCAAACCAGGCTCGATACGTGTCATACTCCATCCCACACAATAATAAGCTGCCTTAAAATGAGTCTTTAACCCAAATCGAATATTTAACAGTATTTAAGTGGGTTATTGAGCTGTAGTGACTTTGTTTCCAGGGAAGGAAGGGAATTGTCATAGTAGTGCTAAGGTAATTTTGTGTAAGAAAGAAGAACTAAATTGATTTTCTCTTTCTGTTGTCACATTTCATCAATTCTCTTCTTTAGAATTCAAAACCGTGTCTTACTGGCCAAAGAAGGTATTGTTAGAGAGTTTACTTGCTTTTTTTTCTTTTTGGATGGCCTTAATTTCAAATAATGATAAATATATAGTAAGTTATATCTTCTATAAAGAATACTGGTTTAGGAAGAAATCATCAGATAGCTTTTGAACACCTGGTACATGCTAGATGTACCTAATTGGTAGAATACTTATTTATTTATCTTTTAAAAAATTTTATTTATTTATTTATTTATTTATTTATTTATTTATTTATTTATTGAATGCAGGCAGGGTCAGAGGGAGAGAGACAGTCTCAAGCAGACTCCATGATGAGCACAGAGCCCTTCATGAGGCTTAGTTCTGGGACCCTGAGATCATGACCTGAGCCAAAATCAAGAGTTAGATACTTGGGATCCCTGGGTGGCGCAGCGGTTTGGCGCCTGCCTTTGGCCTAGGGCGCGATCCTGGAGACCCAGGATCGATTCCCACGTCGGGCTCCCGGTGCATGGAGCCTGCTTCTCTCTGCCTGTGTCTCTGCCTCTCTTTCTCTCTCTGTGACTATCATAAATAAAAAAAAAAATAAAAAAAAAAAAGTTAGATACTTGACAACTGAGCCACCCAGGTGCCCCAGTAGTATATTTATTTTTAAAAACCAGACATGAATGAAGCTAACCCAATAAAACAGTCTTTGCATTACAGAATATTTCAGTGAAGTATTTTTTAACATTTAAAAATTAATACATTTACACCATTCTTTGAGTTATAAGCAGATTTTCCAAAATATTTAAGTGTTTACTGAACAGTAATTTTGCTTTCTCTTTCATGTAAAAATGGTTCTCCTTGAATGACAGTTGTTAGACATAAGAAAGATAATTATATTTACTATTATTTGTAAATATAATAACATGATATTTGCAGAAAATTCAAACACTGTGGGAAAGCATAAGGAGAAAGGCAAAAAGTAGCTTTTTCTTTTAGGAAATGCTGAAAAAATTATTACCAGTTCAGTTTTATAAAGAAATGTATGATGAGCATTCTTACACTTTTTCTGTACATAAATTACATTTGTGAGGATTAAGTGCATTATAAATATTACTTATATGCCAACAATATGCACATAAGAGTTTTTCTGTTCATTACCAGACACCTATGAGAAAGATGAGAGGGGTGCCTGGGGGCTCAGTCAGTTAAGAGTCCAACTGTTGATTTCTACTCAGGTCATGGTCTCAGGGTGTGAGATTGAGCCCCACGTTGGGCTCTACATGGGGTGTGGAGTCTACTTGGTATTCTCTCTCTCCCTGGCCCTCCTGCAGCTTGCATAGGAGCTCACTCGTGTGCTCTCTCTCTCATTTAAAAAAAAAAAAAAAGTTTAGAAAACCTTACAGTTCTACTGATAAGGCTGGAATGTTCCCATTTCATTAGACCCCAGACACCAGACCCTTCCAAATACTGTTAGTTTTACTCACCTTTGCTGAACTAAGGCTGCCCTTGTTATCTTCTTTCTTTTCACATTCCTTTGCTTGCTGGTATGTTTCGTCTATTTTTTTTAAATTATTGTTTTTCTTTTTTAGTCTTGGGTTTTCTATTCATATCCCTTACTTTTTTGTTGAAATATTCATCATTTCTTTAGTTATTTTGTTAAGACCTCCTTTCATTTTAGAGACATTTAACATGGTCAACATATATAGTGTAGCCTTTGTTCTCCTGGTCTGTCCTTTATCTTTCGATTTTGCTTGTGGTATTAGGTTGTTCTTTCTCATGTACAAAAGTTATTTATTTTTAATGTAGTGTAATATATACATATTTTCCTTTTTGGGTTTGATGTCCTGCTTAGAAACATTTTCCACACCTCAGTCTTATAAAATGTTCATTCCTAAAGGACAACAGTTTAATAGTTTAGTAAATATAGGATAGTTATTTTTTTTGTTTCTTCTGTTTAGCATATACAATGGCCTCCCCTTTTAATTTAGTTTAGATCCTTTGTAGTGATTAAAAAGAATTTGGACACCTGATCCTATCTCATCACTACTGTCAGAATCTTTTCAGTTGTCTCAGGCTGTGAATTTAAATAGATATTTTTATGTGTGTGTGTGTGTATGTGTGTGTGCATGTGCATGTGCTGTATATGCCTGTGTAGCATTGTTCTCACTCTGCAGTTTTCAGCTCTCTCAGACCTAACTCTATCTTTTTGCTTAAAGTTTTTATTTATTTTAGAGAGAGAGAGAGAGAGCGAGCGAGAGCGAGCACACAAGTAGTGGGAGGGGCAGTGGGAGGAGAGAGAATCTCAAGCAGACTCTGCTGAGCACAGAGCTCAGCTCTGGGCTCTGTCCTATGACCCTGAGATCATCATCTGAGCAGAAATCAAGAGTGGGATGCTCAATTGACTGAGCTACTCAGGTGCCCTTTTACCTTTTTATTATAATTATTTTTTTGTCCTCTCTACTATCTTGAAATGAAATTCCATAGTTAATACAACTTAGCTACTTACATATTTTCAAGTTCAATATTAATATAATGCTATAACTTGAACATAAAGGAGAAAAAATGAAAATTTATTTATGTATTTTATTTTTTCAAATTTTTATTTAAATTCTAGTTTGTTAACATACAGTATAATATTGGTTTCAGGAGTAGAATTTAGTGATTCATCCCTTACAAATAATACCCAGTGCTCACCACAACAGGAGTAATACATATTTTAGTATATAGATGCTTAGGCATGAGTAGATTAGAGAACATCATTGAGAAGTCGGATATTTTTGGCTATACAGGTACCTTGGAAAGGGAAGTACAAAATGCAGGATCAGAAAATACGTTCTTATGGGTACCTCAAATACCACAGGTGTTGTTGCCTTCAGTGATATGCTTTTATAAAATATTAAATAACAGCTAGAGTTCTTAAAATGTAGTCTTTCCTTGATTTACCTAGAAAATTCAGTGCTATCAAGGCTGTGTAAAAACAAGCTCTTTGTTTTTATATGTGAAAGGAGACTTAGTTCCAGGCTCTGATAAATAGAAACAAGTTTGGAAAAAAAAAAAAAAAAGAAACAAGTTTGTCTCCTTTATAGAATGTTTGGATAGTTAAAACTCATCTTGGATTTGAAACAGTTGATTTTTTAAAAAAAGATTAGTTAGTTAGTTAGTTAATTAATTAATTTTTAGAGAGAGCAAGAAAGCATGCAAGCAGTGAGAGGTGCAGAGGGAGAGGGAGAGAGAGAATCCTTTTTTTTTTTTTTTTAATTTTTTTTATTTATTTATGATAGTCACACACAGAGAGAGAGAGAGGCAGAGAGATAGGCAGAGGGAGAAGCAGGCTCCATGCACCGGGGTCCTGACGTGGGACTCGATCCCGGGTCTCCAGGATCGTGCCCTGGGCCAAAGGCAGGTGCCAAACCGCTGCGCCACCCAGGGATCCCCGAGAGAGAGAATCCTTAAGTAGACCCCTCTCTGCGGGCAGACCCTGATGAGGGGGTTTGATCCTATGACCCTGAGATCATGTCCTGAGGCAAGATCAAGAGCTGGACCCTCAACTAACTCAGCCACCCAGGCACCCCTGGAAGTATTCTTCATTGTATGGAACTATCCTACACAGGATGTCCAGCATCTCTGGTTTCTGGCCACTCAGTGCCATGTCTCTCCCCAGGCATAGTAACAAATAAGAATGCCCCCATACATTTCCCAAACAACCCTCAATATTAATTGGGTTACCCCCATTGAAAGCTACTGGTTTACTGAATTAGTTTATGTTCTGAGACACTATAAATACTATAAAACATGAAAATGTAGAGATTCCAGTCATTCCTGAGTCTTGTATGTACTGACATGTGGAATCATCATAGATGTCTTCATTTCCTTTTTTCCATCCAAAACTCTTTTTCCCATTGTCTTTGTGTTTTAATGCAACATTTCACTTTCCTTTGTCTTTCATGCTAATCTGTGCTTATTGTACATCATTGTTAATTTTCAACTTTGAGAACAGAAAACATTACAGCCAGTATTGTGAACACAATCTTAATTATATCCTGCATTGCAGTAAAGGAAGAAAATAGGAAAAAGTAAATCAGGGAGGTTGTCTTTGAAAAACTGGCAGATATATTATGTGCTGTTGACATCTAAACCAAGGTTAAAGTTTGTACAGTTTAGATAATACCTAATGCTTTTGTAAGATTGTGAGGTTTTGCTTTCAACGTCTAATGTGGTTACTTGAAAGATTGCTTTGTGAGCCTTTTCTGTGGTATGCTTCTGTTAGTGAGCCTTATGGTAAGATGTGATGGTGATGCTGAACAGTAAATCTTAATAATTAATGTTTTAAAAACATGGTTTTTAATATCATGGTAAGATATGAAGTAGGATGTACATTGCCACTATGCTATAGACCAGTTTTAAGTTGATGACTTTCTGTATTTATATAGATCTGGTTTGGTTTTTAGATGAAAAGACTGAATATCTTTTTCCTGAAGCAAATGGGAAGATAAGAATGTTCTCTGGTGTTTTCATGCAGTGATTTAGGAATAGCTTTAAGAAACATACTGTCTAGTAAGATGAGAAATAGGAGTGCGATATTAATAATGCTAAAGACCTAAAGTTGTTTTGACAGGAATTCTCCAAAATTTGGATGTGTAATTCTAAGTAATGTCATGTAACAGATTAACGGGTTCTTTACCTAGGCATACATTTTGTAGTTACTTTAGCCTGGTAAGCCAGCAGTAAACTGAGCTGCTCAGAATATAACAAAGGAGTTGTGGATGATCTCTTGTACTTACAAGTATTGATTAAAATCTGCTCTTAAGATCTTTTGGTCCAAATGGTCTCAGCCTTCTTTTGCTGGGAGCAGTCCTTTGTCATCTGGACAGTTGCTCAGGCTTTGAACAGGACCAGTGTTTTCTGAGACCCATTAGTACTTGTGGTTTATTCCTGCCCACATAGCTGGGCCCATGAGGGCATCTCTTGGTCTTCTCAACTTTTATTTATTTTTTATTTTTTTTCCTTTTTTTTAAAATTTATTTTTTATTGGTGTTCAATTTACCAACATACAGAATAACCCATAACCCCCAGTGCCCGTCACCCATTCACTCCCACCCCCCGCCCTCCTCCCCTTCTACCACCCCTAGTTCGTTTCCCAGAGTTAGGAGTCTTTATGTTCCGTCTCCCTTTCTGATATTTCCCACACATTTCTTCTCCCTTCCCTTATATTCCCTTTCACTATTATTTATATTCCCCAAATGAATGAGAACATATAATGTTTGTCCTTCTCCAATTGACTTACTTCACTCAGCATAATACCCTCCAGTTCCATCCACGTTGAAGCAAATAGTGGGTATTTGTCATTTCTAATGGCTGAGTAATATTCCATTGTATACATAAACCACATCTTCTTTATTCACTCATCTTTCGATGGACAGTGAGGCTCCTTCCACAGTTTGGCTATTGTGGCCATTGCTGCTATAAACATCGGGGTGCAGGTGTCCCGGCGTTTCATTGCCTCTGTATCTTTAGGGTAAATCCCCAACAGTGCAATTGCTGGGTTGTAAGGCAGGTCTATTTTTAACTCTTTGAGGAACCTCCACACTGTTTTCCAGAGTGGCTGCACCAGTTTACATTCCCACCGACAGTGTAAGAGGGTTCCCTTTCCTCCGCATCCTCTCCAACATTTGTGGTTTCCTGCCTTGTTAATTTTTCCCATTCTCACTGGTGTGAGGTGGTATCTCATTGTGGTTTTGATTTGTATTTCTCTGATGGCAAGTGATGCAGAGCATTTTCTCATGTGCATGTTGGCCATGTCCATGTCTTCCTCTGTGAGATTTCTCTTCATGTCTTTTGCCCATTTCATGATTGGATTGTTTGTTTCTTTGGTGTTGAGTTTAATAAGTTCTTTATAGATCTTGGAAACTAGCCCTTTATCTGATATGTCATTTGCAAATATCTTCTCCCATTCTGTAGGTTGTCTTTTAGTTTTGTTGACTGTATCCTTTGCTGTGCAAAAGCTTCTTATCTTGATGAAGTCCCAATAGTTCATTTTTGCTTTTGTTTCTTTTGCCTTCGTGGATATATCTTGCAAGAAGTTAGTGTGGCCGAGTTCAAAAAGGGTGTTGCCTGTGTTCTCCTCTAGAATTTTGATGGAATCTTGTCTCACATTTAGATCTTTCATCCATTTTGAATTTATCTTTGTGTATGGTGCAAGAGAGTGGTCTAGTTTCATTCTTCTGCATGTGGATGTCCAATTTTCCCAGCACCATTTATTGAAGAGACTGTCTTTCTTCCAATGGATAGTCTTTCCTCCTTTATCGAATATTAGTTGACCATAAAGTTGAGGGTCCACTTCTGGGTTCTCTATTCTGTTCCATTGATCGATGTGTCTGTTTTTGTGCCAGTACCACACTGTCTTGATGACCACAGCTTTGTAGTACAACCTGAAATCTGGCATTGTGATACCCCCAGATATGGTTTTCTTTTTTAAAATTCCCCTGGCTATTCGGGGTCTTTTCTGATTCCACACAAATCTTAAAATAATTTGTTCTAACTCTCTGAAGAAAGTCCATGGTATTTTGATAGGGATTGCATTAAACGTGTATATTGCCCTGGGTAACATTGACATTTTCACAATATTTATTCTGCCAATCCATGAGCATGGAATATTTTTCCATCTCTTTGTGTCTTCCTCAATTTCTTTCAGAAGTGTTCTGTGGTTTTTAGGGTATAGATCCTTTACCTCTTTGGTTAGGTTTATTCCTAGGTATCTTATGCTTTTGGGTGCAATTGTAAATGGGATTGACTCCTTAATTTCTCTTTCTTCAGTCTCATTATTAGTGTATAGAAATGCCACTGATTTCTGGGCATTGATTTTGTATCCTGCCATGCTGCCAAATTGCTGTATGAGTTCTAGCAATCTTGGGGTGGAGTCTTTTGGGCTTTCTATGTACAGTATCATGTCATTTGCGAAGAGGGAGAGTTTGACTTCTTCTTTGCCAATTTGAATGCCTTTAATGTCTTTTTGTTGTCTGATTGCTGAGGCTAGGACTTCCAGTACTATGTTGAATAGCAGTGGTGAGAGTGGACATCCCTGTCTTGTTCCTGATCTTAGGGGAAAGGCTCCCAGTGCTTCCCCATTGAGAATGATATTTGCTGTGGGTCTTCTCAACTTTTAATACCAAAGTTGTGGTTTTCCTTTCCATCAGTAATAAAAAATATTAGTGTGAAAGATTGTGAATTTGTCTGCTAAACCCACTCTCATGGAAAAATCAGATGAAGGAAACAAAGTATGCAGTTCTATCTGAGTCCATATATACCAACCTCATTTTCCAAAATATTTGCCATATTTTTATGGCAATAAAAATCATGGGAAACTGTGTTAACTAAGTTATATAAGTTTCCTTAATGCAGAGCTTTTTAGCAAATGAAATTACTTCAAATCTCTAATCAGGGTGTTTATTATGTAGCATTTTTCTAACTTATTTGACAATGGAACCATATTATTTTTTAAAGATTTTTATTTATTTATTTATGAGCGACAGAGAGAGAGAGGCAGAGACACAGGCAGGGGAGAAGCAGGCTCCATGCAGGGAGCCTGACATGGGACTCGATCCCGAGTCTCCAGGATCACACCCTGGGCTGAAGGTGGTGCTAAACTGCTGAGCCATTCAGGCTGCTCGGAACAATATTTTTTTAAAGTGATCTTACATATATTGGTAAGTTGCTAATTTGCTGGTTCTAGACTAGCCCCCTAAACAGTAGAAACATTGTCTTTCACTGACTTATAGTTTAATAGTATGCCTTTTAGTGAATACTGACATTAGAAGTAGCTCTATGAAGGCAATTAGAATTGTCCAATATGTTTATTAGCATTCTTGGAATAAATTCCTCCTGTGATTTAATACTTAGTAAAGCTATATGTTTTTCTTTTCTGTCAAATGAGGATTATATAAGCCATTATGCTTTATTTTTTGCCTTGCCTGTAAGGCAAGTTAGATAAATGTAGTGCACAGACATGGCAATTACTTAGCTCTCCTGTGTAGAATACTAAGAATCTTTCCTCTCCTCCTTTATGTTTATGTACCTTGGTGGTGAGATCCCACCCAGCTTTTCTTTATTCATCTTTAAAGTAAGTATAATATCTACTGTTTGCATTATTATGAAAGTCAAATTAAATACACTTTTTAAATTGTTTAGCCATGTGTCTAACATACTGTAGGATGCTAGTGAATGCTAGAAGACTATTTTTTTATAACTTTAACATTTTTTCCGTTTCTAATTTTACAAACATATTTCATATACATCTTTATTTTGAAGCAAATGAGTCTTGTTTAGAAGTGAGTGAAGTGTAAATACTAAAAATAAAAAGATTACAAACATCACATTAAGAGCATAGCTGTAGTGGATAAGAAGAAATGAAGTGAGAGAGTCATGGGTAGAGTTGATAAGAAAAGTGATATGCCCTTTGCAGACAGTGTCTTCAAGATTGGGTTCAGAGGAAATGGCAGATAAGCCACACCTTCACTCAGCAACTCAACTCAGGAGTCTTTCTGAATGAAATGCTGGCTTGAGCTTGAATTCAAGTCACAGTTTCAAAGTAGCTCCAGCAGTTTTGAAATTTTTTTAAAAAAATTATTATTTGAGGGGGGCACATACATGTGCACACACGAGGGCAGGGGGACAGACAGAGGGACAAGCTAACTCCCCACTGAGTTGAGAGCCCAATGTGGGGCTTGATCCCAGGACCCCAAGATCATGACCCCAGATATTTAACCGATTGGACCACTGAGGCTCCCCCAGTTTTGAAATTTTTGGTTGCAGTACATATTTGTGCTACAGGTGGCAAAGAGAGTTCCTTGTGGAGGGATTTTATAAGGTGAGAAGTTGGGAGGCAGATTTACAATTTTTGAAGCAAGAGAGTGTCAGGCATTTCAGTGATAGAACTTCCAGCTTTCGGTTGGATTAGACATATCAGACATTTGGTTGAGCTGTTCCCCACTCACCAGGGTTAAGTCTTAGATACTCTGGATTGGATTTTTCTATAGAAGTAATTCTATGTGAAGGAGCCATAACATTTCTGACTCCAAGATTCAGGGAGACAGTGTCCTCCCCGCTGTCCTCTCTTCTCATTGTTACAGGATTGGTAACAATCCTGGCTCACTGGTCTTTCAGCCACACTAGCACAGGGGCGGGATCATGGGTTAAGTGACCCTGTAATTTATCATCCAAAGCACACTTTCTGGAACAAAAGGGTTATTATTAATGATTAGGCCAGAGTGACATAAATAAACCACAGCAGTACTGGGCAAATGACATTTGGTCATTTTAGCTAATCACCCCTTTCTGTGTGATCTTCAAAAACAAAAGGTTTCATATTTATTGTTATATTAGCTCTTGATACCTCTGTACTCTCTATAGCAGCATAGAAATTCAGAAGGCTTTCTGCCCTGTTTTGATTTTCCTGAACCATGTGCTTATTTTCTAATTTGGTGTGATATTTTCTTTTTGTATTCTAAATTACTATTATTGAATCTTATTTAATCAGCTAAGAGACTATGTAATAAATTATTAAGTAAGCCATAATGATTCTTCATTTGGGCTCCACCAGCCAGGTAATAACCATGGGGTAAATTAAAGGGCAGAGGTGGAGGAGAGGCATCAATGTCCACACCTGGTAATTACATGCTTGGCAAAGACTGGATTCTGCATTTCTATTAGTATTAAAATATTGCTTTCATTTTCTATTTTGTACTTATATTTAGGCTGTTGAAATTAAATTAATGTTGATGACTTTCCTCATCCAAAACCGGTATAAATGAAAGTTACATTTTTATGTCACTTGTGCTGTCCCCACTCTTGTCTTATCAGAAAAAAGCTTGGCCGGACCACAAGCGAGAATGCAAATGCCTTAAAAGCTGCAAACCCAGGTATCCCCCGGATTCCGTTCGACTGCTTGGCAGAGTTGTTTTCAAACTTGTAAGTATAAAACTTGTGAAATATGCTTGGGTTTTAGTTAATCAAGGCACTTGCAGTTGTATGTATTGCTCATATTTTTTTCCAAAAGATTTTATCTATCTATCTATCTATCTATCTATCTATCTATCTATTAATTTATTTATTGTGTGAGTGTGGGGGGAAGGGTGGAGGGAGAGGGAAGAAGCATTCTCAAGCAGACTCTCTGAGCCTGAGCCTGACCTGTGGCTCAATCTCACGACTCTGAGATCATGACCTGAGCTGAAATTAAGAGTCAGGCACTCAACTGACTGAGCCCCCCAGGCTCCTCGTATTATTACTGCTAACATTAAATCCACATGAAGGTAGAAGGTAGATTATTCCTGGGAGTATCTTAATACAAAACCTAGCCATTTCCCTATTAATGTCAGTATCAGTGGTGGTGAGACAGTACAGGGCCCTGCGTGTGTAATCATAACCTTAGAAACATAAGGTCCTGTATTGAAGGCATGAGATATCAGAAATGTCTGTTAAGTTGCCTTCATAACTTTTTGACCATGAACTAATGCACAGGGCAGGTGTATCACTTTTTGGTTGCTTCTTGAAGTGAGGCTTTAATTAGATGACAATTAATCATACATGGAAAAGTGCTGCCATGTTTCATTGAAATTGTTTCTTCAGTCCTTTCCCCCTATTCTGCCTAAACAGCCACTGTGTTCTGTGAAGTAAACCTGTGGCGATACCCTCCAGACTTCTTTTTTGCCAGGCTTTTACATGAATATCTTTTTCTCAAATTATTTCAGTATCCAGCTCTGTCTGACCTGCTTTTGGGTGGAGGGACTATAAAATTCTATAGAGAGTTGTAAGAATGTAAAATGTTTTTACATGTAAAACTATCATAATGTTATATGTCAATTTGCTTCAATTTTTAAAAAATGGATGTGTAATACCAAATGGGCATTGTCTTTGGACTGAATATATAACATCCATCATATATTTAGCTACTGTTTGCAAATATATATTGTATTGAACTAAAAATTACAAATTTATTTCAAAGCATTAAGAAATTCGATCAACTTTGTTATACATTTTTAATTGCTAGACATTAAAATATGATCATTATATTTGAGGTTGATTTTTTTTTTGGAATCAGGTGCTATGATTACTCCTATGTTTTAGATAAGGAAATAGACACATCTTCATTAAGGTAACTTGGTAAAGGTTGCACAGTTTGTAATGAATTCTTATTTTTATTCATCCATCTTTGCTTTTCTGTAATCTGCTTTTCTATAGTCAAATCCTTACAGTGATACGAGTCTGTGGGTAGAGCTGGGGAAAAAGTAAAAGTATGAAAACTTCTTGTAAAAGAATTTTGCATTTGGAAATTAAACTGCTGGGTTAAGTTACTACTTAGATATTATTTTAAAATTGTTATTGATTGAATAATTCAACTCTAAGAGATGAAGAGGAGGAATATATAGAATGTTGTCTTTTTAAATAGACTTTCATTTAAATATCTAAAGAGGTTCAAATATATTCATTTATATTTTGGAGCACTTGAAATTGTTTTTGGTGTTTTCCCCCTTTTCTTCACAGATGGAAGAAACACCTTCTGAATCGGAGAAACTTTACTCATTTTATGATCTGGAGTCAAGTAAGTGATTGTCTGTCAGCACCAAAAAAATCCTGTCATTTATTTGCTGACCTTATGCATTGCTCTCTCTTTACCATTGTTGTGCTGTCTCATTATTTGAGGTAAATCTAACAAAACTTTTCATGTTTTTATATACGATTGACACATTAGCTTATTTAATTGATTCCAGGGTAGCTTTGGCTGTTTAGGAGTTTGTAAAATACTATAACCTACTCTTTGTTTCTTTTTGATGCCAGGAATAGTGATGTGAACAAGAGGGTTGTAGGGAACATTTAGATTCATTAATCCTTTAGATAATAAGCAAAGTAGATGGTATGGGTGATTTGGGCTGTCTGATTGAGCATTATTCTTCTTTTCTGCTACCATGATGGTGGCCATGATACTTGGCAACACTGACAGGCCCTCCACATATGAGTGTTCAGTAATGCGGGGTACATGTTCCTTTTCTACTAGCACAGAGTCCCTTCAGTGAGGTTGTTGATGATTCAACCCCAACGTAGCCAGGGCTCATAGAGTAAATTTTGCGACACAGTTTAATATTTCTGGGCGGAGAAAACTAAGAAGATGATCTAGTACAGATTTATGGTTATGGGATCCTAAGTGCCGATGATAATAAATTATTATTTAAGAAATCATTGGGTTAATTGTTCTGTTGAACAATTAATTTAAAGAGAATATTTAGACCTGACATGAGCCCCAGAATTATGCTGTAGTTCAACTTGATGTATCTTTTCAGTTTTAATAGAGAACTAATTAGTCTTTTTTTGTGTGTGTTCTGTTACTGCTAGGTAATTAACATCTCTTGCAGTGAGTTTTACTGTTAATAGTAGCCCTGCTCAGTGGTGGTGGCCTACCTGCTGCTTTAAGTGAAATGTTCTCAAATGCTATTAATTGTATACTCTTAAACCTAACACCTTTCTGTGGTATAAATTAAACTGAGTTTTCCAGGAGGTGATTTTTTGACAACTAGGCTCTGGAACCTTCTCTTTCTGTTTGGGTTTTAGCAGCACCACATCTTGTTTATTCGATGTGGAAATAACTTGAAGTCCAGATTTTTTTGGTTGGTCCCGTGTTCTTTTCCATGTACTTTTTGTGTGATACATTTCACCAGTTGAACTCTAGCTGAACTTTTTATTATTTTTTTCTTTTCTTTTCTTTTCTTTTCTTTTCTTTTCTTTTCTTTTCTTTTCTTTTCTTTTTTCTTTCTTTCTTTCTTTTCTTTCTTTCTTTCTTTCTTTCTTTCTTTCTTTTTTTTTTTTTGCCTTTGAGATACGCCGTTTATCAGTTGGTCATAACATGGTTGTAAATTGGTTCATGAAAAAGATCTGCTTAAATTCACTGACTTTCAGCATTTGTGATGGCTTTGAAAGTGTGTACATGGTGAAGTGGAGGACCTGTAACACACATCTTTATAGATTTTGGTTGCAGTGTTTCTTGTCTGTATGTGTATTTATTTTGTTTTGATAGGTATTTGATCTTGTAGATGAAGTTTGGTACTATTTAATTGATACTGTATGTATTGTAATTTGTAGTTGTGAGAAAATAAAAAGAAATGTATTTGCTCTCTGTTAGAATGAAATCTGGAGAGGAGAAGTCTCGTTGAACAGCTACCATTGAACACCTGAACATTACCCATTAAAAATTCACTGTGTGATTGTGCTATTATTTATTTTCTCTTTAAAAAAGATATTAACAAACTGACTGAAGATAAGAAAGATGGCCTCAGGCAACTTGTGATGACATTTCAACATTTCATGAGAGAAGAAATCCAGGATGCTTCTCAGCTGCCATCTTCCTTTGACATCTTTGAAGCTTTTGCAAAAGTAAGTGTTAAGTGTTTGGTATCTTTGTTTATGCCATAAATTATCCCTTTACTTCTTATTTTGTTGTTGATCCATAAAAATCCAGTAGCATTCATGCCTTAAGTCACTCTCCTACCTTAATGAGTAGAGAATGAGAGAAGTTACTGCTTCTGTTGGAAAGGGTATTCCTTTTTCTGTTTTGTCAGTACTCTTATTCATGGCCTGTGTATGTTCATCATCAGCATGCAAAGCTTGTTATCATAGTGTCAAGAGTATGCTTTCTTTTCTTCAAAGAAAACAGCATATTCCTTTGTTTTATACTAATGGATTTTTAAGGTTGCCATTGCATGTCGTTTTGTGGTGGTGTGTCAGTGATGGATCTTGGTCTTTGAAGTGAAAACTACATTGGAATCTGTTTCTTGATTATGTGAATTCTTGATAATATGAAAATACAACCATTTCTGATTTAAAAATAATTGTCTAAACATCTATTTAAATGTTTCAAGTCCCTAAAATCCTAGATGAGGGTTAGAAAATAGGTTTAATTTAATATTTTTTGTGTGGTCTCTTGGTAGTTGCTACCTGACATGCTCTGTTTGGAGATGATTCTGGGGGTTTGTTTGGGCCTAGGGAGACAGAACGTGCTGGCTGATCCTTGCTGTGCACCCTGGGGTAGGTCAGAGGATCAGATGCATCCCCACTGCTGTTAGGCTTGCTGTTCTTGCTTTCCCGTATAGTGCATTTGGGTTTGCTTAAATACTGATCACATTCTAATAACAAGTAAAATTTTACTTTTGAGGGTGACTTCGCCACTGGTATTACAATTCACAAGTGCACATCCATTGACATACTTAACCCATGAATATTTTTCAAGCATGTTTTGTAATCTGCCTATTTTCTAAGAATTTAAATGTGATTAGTGTGATTGCTAGAGGTTTATTCTTGTTTTTTCCAAATGTATTTTTGTTCTTCAGGATATGTTTTTATGATATTCTGGTAATATCACTTAGCATTAAATTCTGGTTTGTCTCCACTTTAAAACTGATTTTGAAAGACAGTGGTTCCTTATAATATATAGGAGAAGTTTCTCATGTGTTTCACATTCTTCTGAAAACTATAGCCTTTGGCAGGAGCATGTCCGCAGTACACACAGGTGCTTCTGATGTTGGACACAATACAGTTATGCACCCGAAAGGTAAAAATATGCCATTGTTAGAAATTGTTCAGGTGGTAGTTACTGGTGTTCTTAGTATTTATGGAAAATATTTATTTTTTTTTAATTTTTTATTTATTTATGATAGTCACAGAGAGAGAGAGAGGCAGAGACACAGGCAGAGGGAGAAGCAGGCTCCATGCACCGGGAGCCCGATGTGGGACTCGATCCCGGGTTTCCGGGATCGCGCCCTGGGCCAAAGGCAGGCGCCAAACCGCTGCGCCACCCAGGGATCCCTGGAAAATATTTAAAAAGACTTTTTCAGTGTAACATGTGGAATTACTTTCTTATTTCTTTTAAAAAAAATGTTGAATTCATATATCTTACAGTGAAATTTTTTCTGTGCTGTGGAGGGGAAAATTCTGTCATTGTGAATAAGTAGACAAGGTTTTAATAATATGCCATCCTTTTTCCTCACATAGTTGTATTTGTTATGGTCACAAAAGTAGAACATAGACATCTTTGAGATTTTTGAGGAAAGTGGACTCAGGTGTGTGATTTCTGCCTTAAAATCTAGGTTAAAGCAATATTAACCAATGACTCCTGTTCTTCCTTGTAAAAGTTTTGTTAATATTTTACAAATTATAGTTACCTTTCTGCTTATACATATGTCCTTAAAATAGATCACTTTCATCCTCCTCCTTCTTTTCTCCTCATCTTCTTCTTTGTCACCGTTTTTTTTTTTAATAAAATAGTCTTGGGGTGCCTAGGAGGTTCAGTGGGTTAAGCGTCTGCCTTTGGCTCAGGTCATGATCTCAGGGTTCTGGGATTGAGCCCCGCATTGGGCTCCCTGCTCTGTGGGGAGTCTGCTTGTCTTTCCCTCTGCTGCTCTCTCTCTCTTTCTCAAATAAATAAAATCTTTTAAGAAATGGAATAGTTTAATATTAAACTAATTGGTATCCTGTGCACCTCAGGGATGAGCTGCTGAGCTGTTAACATTTCAAGTGTGTGATGGTGCAGGTCACCACAAATGCATTGGAAGTGGGTAGTGAATCTTGGACAGAGGATTTTATTCCTATGTGCTGTCTCTCTCCCAGTCCTAGTGGCATAGAATCACCAGAAAGAAGTGGGCTGTACAGGGTGTACTGCCCACAGCTGTTGCTGTCATATATACAGACTGTCAGGCATCAGTCCAGGCTGCCCTGCCTTTCTCAGACTCGTGCACTAATTTTTTAATTTATGCTTTGCAGAAGATTGGCTTTACCTGGCCTCAAAGAAGAAAGTTGTATTTTATGTTTTGCTTTTGGTCCCCTTCATTTATATTCATTCAGGTTCTATGCAGGTATTAGATGTGCTAAGCTTATATGTTAGCTCATTCCACTGTCACTTAGGGCAGAAGGAGTTCTGAGAACTTTTCTAAATTTGTTTAGATCATATTTTTTTTTGACTTTTTGATTATGGACTTTTCCAAACATACACAAAAGTAGAGAGATTAGTTTAATGAATCTTCATGTCTCCATCACCTGATTTCAATAATTTTCAAAATTGTTTTATATCTTGTTATGCTTTTAATACTTAGATTTCAGACAAATGCTCTTTTTTTAATTTAGATTTCCAAATGTCCCTTACAATTAGTCTTTTGTTATGAAGCTTCTTGGCCACCTGAGAAGTTAGTGAATTCACTTATTAAACAGACCTTTTCTATTATTTTTGCAGGCTTACTATGTGCAAGGCATTCTTTTTTTAAAAGAGTTTCTTTATGAGAGAGAGAGAGAGACATCTTTACTTTTGCAAAGATGTCAAAGGACATCTCTACATCTACATAATCATTTGTTATGTAGTCCTGGATTCCAGGTCTCCAGGACTACACCCTGGGCTGAAGGTGGCGCTAAACTGCTGAGCCACCCGGGCTGTCCTGTGCAAGACATTCTTGATACATGTTACAGAAACATGTGGCTAATTATAAATCAGAAAATTATCTACCAAAAGCTTTAGCAAGTCAAAAGTCTTACTTGGGCATAGGTGTATTTTTGTTTGACTTGCACTTGCCTGGAAACGAAAGGGTTCAGTGGAGGATGAAAAGGTTCTTAATCCTGAGAGTATGTTTCATTCCTGCTAGCCTTATTGTCATTTTTCCTCTTCTTTTTTGTTTTTTTGTTTGTTTTTAGTTTACAGTGTAATATTAGTTTCAGGTGTACAATATAGTGATTCAACACTTCCCTACATCCCCTGGTGCTCATCTGGACAGGTGCACTCCTTAATCCCCATCATCTATTTCCTCCATCCCTCACCTGCCTCCCCTCTGGTAACCAGCAGTGTGTTTTCTGTAAGTGAGAGTCTGTTTCTTGATTTCTCTCTCTCTTTTCCCTTTGTTCGTTTGCTTTGTTTCTTACGTTCTACATATGAGTGAAATCATATGATATTTGTCTTTCTCTGACTGACTTATTTCTCTTAGTATAATACTCTCTAGCTCTATCCAAGGCTTTGCAAATAGCAAGATTTCATTCTTTTTGAAGGCTGGGTAATATTCCATTGTCTATATATCTTCTTTATCCATCATCTGTTGATGGACACTTGGTTTCTTTCCATAATTTGGCTATTGTAGGTGATGCTGTTATAAACAGGCTGGTGGCTTTTTCTAATAGAAGACCATGAGTTATTCTCCAAAAGGTGTAAGTTTATGTTTTGAACACTCTGGGGTTTTCTGTTGAAAATAATGTATGTATCTCCAGTTGGACTAGGTTCTTAGCACTGAATGTGCTTCTGCTACTTAAGACTTAGTTTTACTTAGGAAGACACCCCTCCCCAACATTACTCCAAGGACATTATTCTGTAGTCATTTTTTTGGGATCATATTTCCATATTTCTATCTTTTCATTTTTCCCCTACTTCCTTAGCACCGATATTATTATTCTCTTGCTTGCCACTCGCACATAAACAAACAAGCCTGTGAACAGAAATGGCCAATTGGGGTTTAAGTTGTAGGAATTTGCATTATAAATATATCCTATCACTTGTGAATTTGTTGCCTGGCTCTAAAAAGTTAAATAGCATGAGGGGTGTCAGGGTGGCTCAGTCATTTAAACGTCTGCATCTTGATTTTAGGTCTCAGGGTTTGTGAGATCGAGCCCCACATTAGGCTCTGAGCTGGGGCATGAAATCTGCTTAAGATTCTCTCTCTCCCTCTGTCCCTCCCTGCCTTCTCCCTCTCTTAAAAAAAAAAAAAAAAAAAAAGTTAAATAGCATGACACTTACAAAGGAGAAATTTTTCTAGGGGACAGTATCCAGGAAGACTTTACATAATAAGTAAGCAAAATTAATGGCATGAATTTCAGAAGAGAGTTTGGTATAGGGAAACAGTTCCAGACAGATGGTCTGCAAATACTGGTGGGGAGTGAGTGGTGCTGGCTTCTCTGACATCCTGAGCTTCAAGAACATACTGACCTCTTCTGGGGATCTGAAATGGTAGTTGTTACCTATGCAATATGTGCTTCCATTGTTTTTAGTGAGTACGATACAAGTTTGAATAAAATTTTGATGTTTAAAATGTTTGTTTTGCATTAGGTGGAAATTAGGCTAATAGTATGTGTGGAATTTCTATAGAAGGGCTGCAGAGTGATGGTGTGGCTGGAGTGATTTGCCAGGAGCTTTGTTTTCAGAGCAGTTTCCTGAGTTTAAGCTTAGATTGTGTGTTTTCTGGTGAGGGTGGATGGTTGGAGGTTGTGGCTGAGTGGGAATGAAGCTATAAGTGTGAGGGAAGCTATAGGTGCTGGTGACAGTAATGGTGGTGGCTAAAGTGTGGGGTGCATTGGAGATACTTGGTAGAACCCAGGAGACATGCAGTTATTTATATATGTATGAGAGGCCAGATTCACCTCAGTTGGCTCTTTGTCAGATTATTCAGAGGAAATTCACCTTTCCATCTCAACAAGCCCCTTCTTCCTACCCCACACTTTTTCCCTTCTATTTCTACCTTCAAACAAAATTTTGGGTTAGGTTTCAAAATGGATTTATCTTATTGTGGCAGCTACTGTGGTTTAGCCTATTGATCAAGTTCTAAATATTTGCTACAATCCAGAAAAAATGTTTATACTACTACTAATAAATCTAAACTTTAAATTAGAGAGGGACAAATTAAAATGGCATGCTGGATAGTATGATGGTTGAGTTGCTTTCTGAGACAAGAAAATGAAATTCTCTTAGTCTTGGTTTTTTCATCTCTTAATGGGAATCATCATCATCATATCTACCTCAGAGGTGAAAGTGAGGATTAAGTCAAAAGTACTTAGTGTGACACGTTACTAATTTCTACTACTGCTGGCCGTACCTCCCAGCTTTATTTTTATTCTTAAAAATAAAGTCTTAAACTTTAGTGTTTTATGTCTCCCTGTGCTGTCAGATAGATGGTCAGGAGCCAGTCTGCAGCTCATTGTAAACCAAACCAGTCTCAGATGTTGACTCACGTTGTACCCAGTTCTGGTGTCTCTTGAGGTGCTGAGAATTACCTGTAGCTTTGTCACAAAGGACAAACAGAAGGAGGTTTTACATAATGAATGAAATGTTTCTCAGGCATGCATTTTAGAAGGATGAAATGAAATTATAAGATTCATTAGTTATGTTACAATTCACTGAAATGGCATGGAATGTGTAGTAGTACTTCTCTAGTCCATCCCTCAAAAATTTATATTGATTGTTATTCATAATGAATATTAATGCCTAAACTTAATGTCCGTAGACCTGGTTTTGAGTTTATTTGTTATGCAAAGAATAGATTTTTTAGAGATTATTGCACAGAATTCTAGAAAAATATACTTTTTTCTGGACTTAAATCTTTCTTTTCTAAAAATGCATTTGGTAAACCTAATGTGGTAAGATCAGAGCAATGAAATGGAAAATGAACTCGTTGCATAAAATGTTTCAAAAGCAGACATTAAATTGGAAGCAACAATAATAGAAGTGGCCTTCCTGATCACAAAACATGTGTCATTGTGTTCACAAAGCTCTGCAAAGTACTTTTTAACTTTATAATATTGTATAACTGCTGCAGAATTTTTTGATTAGAAATTCCACATGTGTTTGAGAAGATGTTCTCTCCCTTTTCCTTTCAAACAAAATAATAATTCTGGTAGCGTGTTATTTTTATTTTTTAGGGCACATATGTGACCTCCAAAGCCTGCCTTTTTAAACTCTACATTTTAATGTTATTAGTTGCAGCTGGTGTTTGCAGTATAGCACTATGCTTGTACAGGCTTAAAATGCATTTTTTAGAAGGGTTTTTTAATACTCTGGTACTTAAAATTTACATTCCTTTCTATCCTGGCCAAAATGTTTTTTACTGGGGGAAAATTCTTTTTATTGGAGAAGCAGTGGAAAATGTGTTAACACAAGAATTTTGCTAATTCAATAGGAAAAGAAATATTAATTTAATAATTTTTATTGAGATGTTAGAAATAAGACACAAGAAAATAGTAATGATATTATTACATTTGAGACTGCGTACTTATATTTGGCTCCTGTGTCCGTTTAGGCTGAGGGTGTTACTAATCTATATGACATTGTGTCATAACCTTACAATTTTAGTAAAGTGTGAAAATCAGCAAGAAGGAATTACTTCTTTTATAATTACTAAATAACCCTTTGTGGTCCTTTTTATTTTTTTAAAGATTTTATTTACTTATTCATGAGAGACACAGAGAGAGAGGTAGAGACAGGCAGAGGGAGAAGCAGGCTCCCTGCAGGGAGCCCAATGCAGGGCTCGATCCCAGGACCCCAGGATCATGCCCTGAGCCAGAGGCAGATGCTCAACCATTGAGCCACCCAGGTACCCCAGTTCTCTTTATTCACTGAGGAGCATTGTGTCTCAGTTAGAAAGCAGGAATAAACTTGTTCTTGATATATTCACTTTGTAGTTGAAAATTTTCAGTTTCGTTAGCCCCCTTATTCTATTTTTTTAAATTAAATTAAATTTTTTTTTTTTTTTGTTAGCCCTCTTATCTAGATGTGGTGGTGCTTTATTCACTGTTGCTGGTAGGCTAATATGTGGGAAGAATATTACTTCTGTTGGTTTGAAAGGTCAGGAATATGTGTCTCTTTGCCACTCAAGGGTTTTAAGTTCACGTAGGACCAAGTTTTAGAGCCTTTTTGTTGATCAGCTCAGTTGGGCTTCCCCACTGTAGCATGCTAGAAAGTAGTAAAGAAAGCCATCTTTTGAATTAATAAAGTGATGAATTATCTAATTACAAAGATGATGTGAAATGGCAGTATGATAACTTTGACTGCATTACTAAATGATCCCAGTGACTGATCAGATGTGCCTGGGTTCCATTAAGGAAAAATGTGCCATTAAATATTTACTACTCAAAGCGAGCAGACACACCAGGATTGCTAACCTCTGATCACTGGGGTGCTTGTATCTGCATGCTTGGAGGTAACTGCTAGATGAGACATCTCTCATGTCTGCTCAGCACAGCTGCTAGAAGACTTGGTTATTGGGATATTACCTCTCCTCTGTTTTTAAGGAAAGCAAGCAAACAGCCAAGGTGCTTAACTGCTTGCAGATCCTGGCTTTCTAATTATGAAATGCTGATGCATTTATGATTTATATATTTTTTATTACAATAAATTGAATCTCTGTGTCAGTTCAAGAGACCATTATTCTTGAAAATGTTCTTCCGAGTAAAGTGACATTTGTAGGACACTTGGGCTTTCAAAACAAAACAAGTCATTGTGATTTTAATGTGTGTCTCATGTTCTTCACTTTTAGCCATTCAGTTAACATTTATCTTCACTGAAGTGTAAATAAATAACCTATGATGAGTTGGTGTGTGTTTATTATAAAGACCAGATGCTAGCTAACTTCTGAAGTTGGGAAGGATAATTAGTAAATTCTTAATCAGCATTTTTATTCATACCTGTGTTGGTCAAGGTTAATTGCTTTTGAAAGGCTAATGCTGTAATTAAAACTATTGATGGATAAACATGTTAGCCAAGCCTTGTTGCCTTCTCTATTTGAGTGTACAAGTTGCCATTAATTCAAATAGAGGCAATATTTTTTAAATGATAGTATGTTACTGTGAAATGGTGGAAGTTGCTTTCCTTGCTTTGGTCTTCTCTTTGGTGGCAAGAATCAGAGGGCTGTGTCTGCCTACCCAACTGGCACTTTTTTTAGAGCCATGAATTAGATTTCATTTCAAATCCCTAGCCATCTTCATGGCATGCAGTATTTAAGTATTTAATTGATGACTGGATGAAGGACTACATGAAAACTGTCCATTTTTTTGTTTTATGGAGTGTATTTTGTTAAATATGTTTAAAAAATAATACATTACTACAAACATATAAGACTAGGTAAAAAGAAGTCTTTAATGTGGTAAAATTCAAGAAGTTCAGTAAATTCGCTGATGAGTCAGAATCAGAGAGGCTACCATTATCCTAATGTCTTCAGGAAATGATGAATCATCATGTTAATTATTACAATTCAGCATACCTTTTCTGTAAAAGCCCAGATAGTATGGTTTCGTAGGCCAAGAGGCAAAAGTGGACTATTACAGTATCATGGCAGTTTGTAGTGCCTGCTGAGAGAGCAGCTTCTTAACTTTATTGTGGCAGCCAACAAGCCTCCCTGGGCCATATGTAAGTGAACAGGGGTGGCCACATTCTAACAACTTTATTTATGGACACTGAACACTGATTTTCATACACTTGCACTTATCCCCCAGTATTCTTTTCATTGTTTCCCCAGACATTTAAAAATGTAAGAAAACACTAAGCTTGCAAGCTGTGTAGAAGCATCTAGTGGGCCAGATTTGGCCCATGGACCATTGTTTGCCAACTCTTGAGTTATTCCTGTAAGCCAGAAGATTTTTTGCACTTGGAAGGAAACAGAATATATTCTACCAGAAAATTCTCTGAGAATTAAAAAAAAAAAAAAAAGATAAGGATACCTGGGTGCTACAGTTGATTATATAACTGACTCTTGGTTTTGGTTCAGGTCTTGACTGCAGGATCTTGGGATTGAGTCCTGCGTCAGACTCCATGCTGGGTGTGTAGTCCACTTGATATTTGTTCTCCCTTTCCCTCTTCCCCTCCTACTCGTGCTGTCTCTTTCTCTCTTTCTCAAATAAATAAAGAAATCTTAAAAAAAAGAAAATATTTAAATGTCACCTTCTAACAAGCCATTAGTTCTATAGTTTTACATTGTCAATCATGTTTGTAAGCACAGTATGTATACAATACTTGATTTTTGAGTTTTTTTTTTACTCCAAGAAGATTTAATTTAGTAACTTAACAAATGGCTTAATTCAGTAATATAGTGGGATAGAGGTAATATTTCATTAAAGATTAGGAAGACATAGAATTGTTGAATAGAAAAAAGTATGTACTTTATAAATCTTTTTTTTTTTAATTTTTATTTATTTATGATAGTCACAGAGAGAGAGAGAGAGGCAGAGACAAAGGCAGAGGGAGAAGCAGGCTCCATGCACCGGGAGCCCGATGTGGGATTCGATCCCGGGTCTCCAGGATCGCGCCCTGGGCCAAAGGCAGGCGCCAAACCGCTGCGCCACCCAGGGATCCCGAGTATGTACTTTATAATGTCTTATATATTTACACTTTCATTCTTAGGGTTTTTGTTTGTTTGTTTAAAGATTTTATTTATTTATTCATGAGAGGCACACAGAGAGAGGCAGGGACATAGGCAGAGGGAGAAGCAGGCTCATTGCAGGGAACCTGATGCGGGACTCGATCCCGGGGCCCGGGGATCACATCCCCAGCCAAAGGCAGAAGCTCAACCGCTGAGCCACCCAGGATCCCAGTTTTTTGTTTTTTAACTGTAGGTGTTATATTTTATTATTTTGCCTTGAAATGAAATATAAAGATACAATTTTCTAGTAGAAATATTTGGCCATATAACTCAAGTTCAGAAAGTTTTTGTTTGATTCTTTAGATCTTCTTTTTAAATTATGGATATTGCACTCAGACCTTACATATTGTGGTTTGATTTTTTCTATTAGGAATGAGAAGGACCTCTCATGGGACAAAAAACCAAGTATGTTTTAGGGGTATACTTTTAGTAGTAATAAACATTGTGATAAACTCCTCTGTTACATTTTACAACCAACAGAAACAGGGTGAAATTTTAATGGCAGAAATTAGACATTGCTATTTGATATGGAAAGTAAGGTTGACTTGGTATATTACAAAGATAAGAGAATTTGGGGATGGCTTCTCTAAGGCAGATAAACAAATGTGTCCTGATTGAGAGAGAACATAACCTCACTAGAGTTTATCAAAGGTCATTTTTCATTAAAATATTTATTTTCAGTACTTAGATGTTTAAAGAGACATATTCAGGTAAATTTTCATTTATGAAACAATGAAGGAAGGAAGGAAAGTCTTGTCCTATTAGGCAAGCTGATTATGACTTAGTATCTGGAACAACTTTTTAATATTCAAGTGGTCCAACCATGTGTCAGGCTGCCTTGACACAGCTTAGAGCTCCACTGTCCTTGAAAGGGTTTCACTCAGGATCAACATCACACGTCAGGGTGAGTTATCTCTGTGAGTATAAGGCAGGGCTAATGCTCTTTAAATTTGTGGTGTTTATGGTAACCATGGAAGGAGGGTAGTATATCTTCCTGTATCCTTTCTCTCTCTGTCCTGTTTATTCCCAAAGTTTCAGTGAAAACCTTTGATCAAATCCACTTGACTAGGATTCATCTGTTCCTGTTGTCAGATTAGTAGTCCCTGGCATTAGCTCTGCCAACCACTTGGCAACAGTGAATATTCTGTTTTAATTGGTTATATGTCTTCATTTCCTCTACTTAGAACAGACTCATTTTACCCTGCTCCTTCTTTCAGCACAGAAGCATACAATTTTAGGATTGGCAAGATCACAGAAAATAACCAGATCCATGGCCCCTCTGCTCCTCTTGCCATGATGCATCAGTTGTGGCTCAGAGGAGGTCACGTAGTCACCTGGTAATGGAGGAATACTAAAATTTAGGTCTTTTGAGCTCAGTTGAATGCTTTCTCTGTTACTTGGTGCCTCATTACTCAAGAACTAGCTTCTAAGTTGAAGTAAAAATGTGATACAGCAAATGATTTAGCAGTACAAACAACTTTTCAGCAATACCTGTTCCTTATATATTTTTTAGCTTTATTGGTATGTAATTTACATACAGCATTATGGAAGTGTAAGGTGTACAGGGTGTTGATACACATATATTGCAAAATAATTTTGGGTTAGCTAACACCTTCATTATACCAAATAACTACCATTTGTTTTTTACAATGAGAATATAACATTTAAGAACTTAATTTTCAGGTAAATAATACAGTGTTATGAGGTATAAACACTGTGCTGTCCATGCTGTCCAATAGATTCCTAGAACTTATTCATCTTTTGGCTGAAGTATGTACCCTTTGATCAATGTTTACCAATTTTCCTCATTTCACTCCCCATTCCTTATATTGAAGGTTATCTGTATAAGGCCAGAAAAGTATGAATAGGTTACACTATAGGATTACTTGTGTTAGTATTTGAAACTAGACTCAATTCAATTATCTGTATATTGATATGTTTAAATCTCAGAAAGTCTGTATGTTTAAGTGATTGCAGCTTTCCATTCCAGCTAGGTACTCTTCCTTCAATAACTCAGTTATAAACAAAACTACTGTATTATGTACTTGACAGGATGTGAATTTGTCTTCTGTTTTTCATTTTTTTTTGTCACTACTCAACCATGAAGCCAATGAATATTAGACACTGGCTTTTGTCTTACATTGGTAGATCAAGAGACAATTGAGGGATTTATCATGGATTGTCCAGTGAAAATTGTCATGAAATACCCTGATTTCATTTTTATTTTTACTTTTTTTAAATAAATTCTATAAAGTAGCTTAACAAATATAATCAAATATATTTCCTACAACAGCCCTCTGAGTCATTATTGTTTTTATTCCTTTTGCAGATGAGGAATGCTTAAGATCACACTGTTTTAAAAACAAAAGAGCCAGAGCTTTAACCTGGCTCTCCTAATTTCAGGTTTTCCCTGTATTCCACCATACTGCATTCTGGGTTATGCAAGTTCTGTGTTAGAGCTCTAATCATAAACTGTTAGAAGCCTTAGGAATGAAATCCAGAGTGAGCAAAATGAGAATATTTGATAAGATTTCTATCACTAATACTAAAGTAGTGCTATAGGCAAAGCTCTGAATTATTTAATTAGGATTCCTGCTATTTTCATACAGGTGATACATCCTGTCTTACACACCTCTCTGCCTCATATATTGAAATCTAAATAAGTGTGCTTGTAGGGTGTGTGGGAGGAGGATGGGTTTTTCATATCAAACATTTCTGAACTGATGCTGCCACAATTCTAGGTGAAAATAAAAGTGATTGAAATGGAATTTGCATGGAGTTAAGCTACTTTGTGAAATCTGAATTCCATAACCTTGAAGTACTGAATATTAAAACATTAATTATTCAAGAGCCTGGATCTGTCTCATTTTCAAACCATTATTAGATGTGGTTTTTTTAAATGATTCTATAAATATTTGCATTTACAGATTAAAATATTTTATAATGTAGGAGAATATATGTGCAATATGGAAGAAAATCCTCTTCGACCTTCTTGGACACTTCTTTTTCTTTAAGTAGTGTTATTTGACCTTAAAATTTATACTGGATATTAATGGAATAGGCAAGTAATTTAGAAATTATCATTTTTGAACATACACTTGTCAAGTAAAAGAAAAGCATTGGAATCGCATCTGATCAAACTTGACAGTTGTGGGGCCTGTTTAAAGTTTTAATTAATAATTTGTTTTTGGGGTGCCTGGGTGGTGTAGTCAATTAAACATCTCACTCGATTTCGGCTCAGGTTGTGATCTCAGGGTTGTGAGATCGAGCTTCACCCTGGATTCTGCGCTCATTGTGGAGTTGGCTTGGGATTCTCCTTTCTGTCTAGCCCACTCTCTTGTGCTCTCTCTCTCTCTCTAAAAATAAATAAATTTTTAAAGAAAATAATTTTAGTTTTGATGATTGTAGGAAAATTTTATCACAGCACTCTTTACACAGAGCTGTTTAATTAGGATCAGCTGAATTAGGATCAGGATGAAAAATACTCTTACAGCACTTTATTTCTTATGCTCTTTTCCCCTGTGGCTGGCAGCATTTTGTTGAAATGGCAGAGACAACTTATCATCTGAAGAGCCCATACAACTTACTGGTTGATGTCCTGGGGCCCGGTTCATCCTTCACAACCTTTCAGGTTTAGAGCAGAAGTTGGTAAGGAATGTTATTTTGGTGCCTCAGAAGTCTTTTTGTGATAGTAGGCAACTGTGAGTTTTCTTATTTTCCATTTGTTTAGAGTTCCAAGAACAGTATCAAAAACCTGGAATATGCAGATCTTAAGGTGAGATATTGTCTAATGTTTGGAAATCTTTTAATTGGCCTCTGGCATGACCTCCCTCTGATTTTCCTACATTTCTTACCATTTTGTTTATTATTTGCTTATTCTCTTTTTACCCACTGAATAGTGGTATTCCACTGCCCTGGCTTGACTTGCCTGCCTGTGGGCTGAAAATACCCCAACCTTCAGCTCTAGCCTTGGCATTTCTTCTGCTGTCCAATCTTATGTTTTCTACTTATTAATAAAAATATTCCCTTTTATGATCTGTTTTAACTTCAGATTCATCATGAATGATACTTATACACTATCTTGTCCTCAATAAGATATGCTGCTCTTCCACTTGTTCTGTCTTTTCTCTTGGCATGGTGGTCTCCTGAGTCATCTATGCCTGAAACCTCGGGGGTGGTGGTGGGGCTCTTGTTTTTCCCTCTCTCCTTCCTTCCAAATACCCTGCCACTTTTTCGATGTCTCTTAATTGTGTTCTTTTCTTTTTATATTTTTTTGCCACTGACCCAAAAGTCAGTGTCTTTTCTGTCTTTCTGTCTTGCCTGAGTGGCTCTAACAAATCTCTTTGCCTCTTACTTTCAATGATGATTGCTATAAAGGTAATTTTTTTGAACTGAAACTATTTCCTTTATATTGGGAGATTTGGATGATCTTTGTTACTTCTTTTTATCCTGATACATATATTTTTAAAAGCAGATCTGATCATTTGAATCCTCTGCTTAAAAATGTTTGTTGAGTCCCTACTGCCTATTATATAAAACCAAGCTTTTAAAAAGTACGGCATTTGAAGACTCTGCAATCCTCATCTCGTGTTAATTTCCAGAGCTGGCTACCCATAACTTGAGAGGTGTAACCATTTTTGTAGCATCTTGCGGAGTGACCAGTAAATTGCAGGGGTTCTGTCAGTGTAGCTTTTACTCCTTTATATTGTTGCACTGTCAATATGTTTCTTCACACCACCAAATCTTAATGATAGCATGTTGCTATGATGATAACCAATAAGTGTAGGCAAGAAAAGGACAGTCTCTGGATAGGGAATTATTTTTGACACTCTAGGGTATTTCTTAGCCAACTTTAAAGCTGCCCATGTATATGGGCAGGAGAGGCCTTCAGAGCCAGTAACAAGTCAGCAAGGCCCTAGGGTGCGTGTGTGCATGTGTGTAAATGTGTAAGCAAGGAGGTGGAGATCATTGTGTTCTGTTGGCTCCTGAGGTAGTGAGCTTCTACTTATAAGCCATTCTCATTTGATAAAGGAGCTTTAGCTTTGAAAAATAATCATCAGCAGTCGTTGAGTGGGCTTCTGCTTAGTCAACATAGCTGGATTTGATATTAGATAATTATAGGGATGTAATCAGATTTTGGAAATCCATTCCTGGAAGATATCCCTGTGTGTTGCTAATGGTTGTCAGTCAGGCTTCTAGCTTTTCTTTAGAGCAATGATGATTGCTATAAAGATAACTTTGTTGAGCTGAAAATATTTCCTCCATCTTGTGAGATTTGAATGATCTTTGTCACTTCTTACTTCCTCAGAGTCAGCTAAGAGAAGCTTGCCTAATCCTTCGCATTTTACAGAAGCAAGGCATTATTCTATATAGTTAAAAACAATTACGTTTTGGATTACTAGAGGAGGAGAGTATTTCCCACATGGCAAGGAATGTTTAGACTTGTGTGATTTTGGTACTTTTTTTTTTTTTAGATTTTATTTATTTGAGAGAGCATGTACGTGGGTACACAAGTGCTGGGAGGGGGTGCAGAGCAGAAGGAGAGGGAGAAGCAGACTCCCCACTGAGTAGGAAACCAAAGCAGGTCTAGATCCCAGGGCCTTGAGATCATGACCTGAGCCAAAGGCAGCTGCTTAACCAGTTGAGCCACCTAGGTGGCCCTGATTTTGGTATTTAAAAGTCCTTTTTGAAAACACCTTCATGTTTTCAATTATAGAATAATTCCTTCATGTTTTTAATTATAAAATAACGTAGCATCTCCTTGAGTGTGATCATCCACGTTTCCTAGTACTCATCAGCATTAGTTGAGGTGGAGTCACGGTACTCTGAAACCTTGCCATTTGTGATTTCCTCAATTTGATCTCTGCATGTACAGTTTCTTTTCCATTCTTCTTGGCACTTTTTTTTTTTTTTTGATTCTTCAAGATTCACTTCAAATTTCCCCTTTTCTGAGACGCCTTTCTCAACTTGCTGAGATATGTCCCATTATGACAGGAATGGGAAGGTAGAAGCATGTAAGATATGTGGATAAAAAAAATCAGAGCAGGCACTTGTGTAATTTAATCCCTGCAGCCAGGTGCTGTTGTGGTGAGTTGGCCAGTTTAACACAGAAGGGAAGAGCCAAAGGCTCCATTCAGCCCCTCAGAACTGATAGGCTGCCAAGAATGAATGGCAGCATTTCACATCCAGACATGCTGGAAGTCCTTCCTTCCAGTCTGTTCGTGGCATTCTGCCTTTATAGGTAGTTTGCCTCCTATCATTCTGGTCCTCTTTGGAGAATCAAAGAGGTTTTTGAAAAAGCAGATCTGTAAAAGCTGCCAAGTGACAAATTGTAATTATCCTCATAGCCAAATGATAAACAGAAGAATTAAATGGTATATTGTACGGTGTAGTTTTTCCTGAAAATTTTGCTTGTAAATTTAATTTCTTTAAATAAGATATCAAGTTATGTGAAGTAGGAAAATTGGATATTTATGGAGTTCTATTATAATTCTTTTTGTGAAGGGAGGTTTATTTTGATAAGCTCATTGCTCTGTTTTAAAAACCTGGATTTCTGCACATGTCTAGATTTCCTGAAAGCAGAGTACATCTGTGATTAGTAAAATCTGCTTTCTTTTTTTCTTTTTTGGGGGACCAATTGTTTTTTGATAGACAACAAATTCTTGGGGCTTGTTTGCACATATGTTTCTAGAATTAGGTAGGATCTGCCTTGCTAAATTGTAATTTGTAGGAAGAGCGGTATGGAATTGGCTCTTAAAGCCTTTTGGCCATGAAGCCACTCATCAAGTGACTTTCTCTTTTCCAAAACCTGATTAGTGTCCCTGAGAGTATTTCCAGGTGAAATACATATTACATAGTCCAGCTTGCTCATTTCTAAGTGGGATTTCAAAACCCTATAACTTGAGGTTTTTAAATTAACCACAGTATACACAGCATGAGAGAGAGAGTAGCCTCCTTAGACCCTCTACCTGGTAAGTAGACGGAATAAAGACAGTATGCACCCTTATTGTCATCTTCCTTCAGGTTGCCATTTGGGTCAATTCGAGAGTATTCGACACATTGGAGCTTTTCTATTTCCTTTTGTGATAAACTGGCCAATTCACTGTACTGGCACTTGCCTGGAGGAATATAACAATCCAAGCGCCTGTTCTTATGGTTTTATCTGCATATATTTTCCATTCATGTCATAAAATCTTAAGATTTTATTTATTTACTCAGAGAGAGTGTATGCATGGGGGAGAGAGGCAGAGGGAGAAGCAGACTCCTCACTGAGCACAGAGCTGGATATCCCAGGAACCTGGGATCATGACCTAAGCTGAAGGCAGATGCTTCACTTGCTGAGCCACCCAGGTGCCTGGACATGTTTTGATAGATGCATTGTTTTGATGGAAGTTGAGCCTGCTATGAAGTGGAGACCTTGTGAGAAGAGGGTAGGCTGATATACTTGCTAACACTAAACATTTTTAAACACTCAAAAATGGAAACAACTTTGATGTTCTATTAATTATATTAAAATAGAATAAATGTTTTAAAAACTTTTCAGTGTTTTTAAAAACACTGAAGTTTAAAACTCTTAGGCACATAAGTAATTTTGCATTGTTCTAGGTGAATACTAGTTGGGGGCTTATTTTGATGTTGTGTGTCAGAATGTTGACATTATAGTGCTTTCTGTCTTTAAGTGACAGCAGAATGCCATGTAAGAAAATGTGAATAAATAAATAAAATCTTTAAAAAAAAGAAAATGTGAATAATTCTCTCACATTGAAGCCATTTAATCGTTCCTTGACTAATAGCTGCTTTTTATTCAATACATTGAACATAAAATTCTAGAGTGTCTTTGTGCTATCATAAATTTTAAATATGAGCCATTCTTCCTTTTAAGTGTCATATGGTATTGTTGTTTTGGATTTGTCGGTTTGGTGGGTGGTTTTGTAAGATTGCTATTGTAGTTGGCTAGGAGGGCATTCTTCCGGGACTAAACTCTTTCCCCAGCTCTGTATGTCACTGTGATATTTAATATTGGCTGTAAAGAAGCGGGGAAAAATTGGCTTGACTTGTCATGTTAAGCTCCCTTTATTTCCAGATCATATTGGAGAAGTAGAGAAATAGGATCAAAACAAAGTAGTGGGATTCTTACTTGGATATTTTAGGTTGGAAAGAACCAGGTTAATCAGTTTCAGCTCAACAAATTTATATCAACTCTATCTGCAGTACTATTTTGAAAAAGGACAGTTAAGACTTAGTTTTTGCCCCATCTGCTGGGAGATATAAAAGAAATACATGTAAATAAATATATTTAAAGTGTTTTGAAAGCAGGACAGTGTCATCCTCTTCTTCTTTTCCTCCTTCTTCACTCCAAACTTAGTACCTATTTGATTCTCAGAACATTCTATAGCAGACTGTGATAATGGATGACAGTCTTGAGAGGGAGGTTTATGTGCAGAGACCATTTGATTTGGGCCTTTAATGAAAGGTATTGTTGGTGGAAGAATCAGTGCTGACTTCCTAGAATTTAGGGGGGCCAGTGGGGACCAAATGAGACTATTACAACTCTCAGTGCCGAAAGAAGAAGCCATCCAAGAATTTTGCTGCTGTTTTATGCAAATGTTTTTGGTTAGAGCAGTTGATTTAAGATTTTCCTTGAAACTTACACCTTTGACTTCTCCAGTGAGTCTCAAGACTCCCTTCCCTGTGTGAGCCCTCCACATGCCACTTGCTCTTCCTAATCCTGATGTAATCCCTTCATTCATGATAGCAACGTTTTCAAGTGGGGAATTTGGCTGTAGGCTTTTGTTAGTTTTTTTTTTCTTTATGTTTTCTGTTTTGCAAAATAAACAGAGAAAGATCATTTAAAAGACATGAGGAGAGAGAGTAGCCTTAGGTGTCTCAGGAGCCCATGTGGTCTCAGGCTTTTTGGGATCCATGAAAAAAGAGAATTTTAGGGGCCCCTGGTTGGCTCAGTAGGTGAAGCGTCTGCCTTCCGCTCAGGTCATGATCCCAGGGTTCTGGGATCGAGCCTCACATCGTCGGGCTCCCTGTTCAGTGGGGTGTTTGCTTCTCCCTCCCTCTATCTGCCCCTCCCCTTGCTCATGTCTCTCTCAAATAAATAAAATCTTTTTTAAAAAAGAGAATTTCAAAAAGGAGATGGTTAGCATGTGAAAGTTAAGAGACGTTAAGGAGGGAATAAATTCAGTATTGAATTTAGCAATTAGAAATTTACTGGCCCTAGTTTTATTTTTCATGTGGACTAAAAGTGTGAAGACTTACTTTTTTTCTACTTCAGAGTAGAAGTTGAATGATTAGGCTTTTGGTATTTTTACCAAAATGGTAAGTTGTTTCTCAGAATATATTGCTCCTAATGAAAAGCTGAGCTATTCTTTTTATTCTTAGGATAGCCACCCCTACCCCCGTATTTTTACTTGAAACTGCTTCTATCTGAATTAGTATGTTAGTTCATTGGCCTGAAAATCAGTCAAGATGTTTGCAAGTATTTTATGAGATGCTTTAGAGCCTTGGTGATTTAGAATTTTGTGATTTTGACAACTTTGTTGTGTTCTGTAATGAAAGTATCTAGGATGGGGGAGAAGGAAAGTCAAGATGGTCTTATCTGAGCAATTGTTTGCCTCATTTAATCTTTTGTAAAGCAAAGTTTTACAATATTAACCTGAAAAATGGGAGCACAAATTTAATTTAGGGATTACATATACCTTAGTAAATCACATGTGTAGGTTTGTTTTTCTTTACATTGTGTGATCTCTTTAAGTATTGTACTAAGGTACTAAATAAGGTTATTATCCATCGAAAAGCCATACCTGTAGTGGTTCCATCATGCTGTGAAAATACTTATCAGCAGATGAGGGTAGATGATGTAAACCAGATTGTACTATTTTGAATAGAGAGGTGCTTGGATGGCCAGAAATGTTCACATTGTATCCACAGAACCTCCTTTAATTCATGAACATTAAAACAGTATAATGTATCTATCTTAGCTTAATTATTAAAAAAAAAATACTTTGAGGGAATATAGTGGCACAGCCAGAGTAAAAGCTTGCCAGATACATTCTGTTGAATGTTTTTAACTCAATTCAGAAATTTGTGTCAGCCTTCAGTTTTGATCTGTAATGAAAGATGCCACAGAGAGTGTTTCCCAAGTCACTGGTGGGAGTGCCCTATTCACCTGTCAAGCCTCGCTCTTCACAGCTGGAAGGCAGTAAGGTCTGGAGTGATTTGATTTGATTGAATGCTATGACTGAATTTTAGGGACATATTCAAGAGGAGATTGGGCAGTAAATATCGTACTCATTTATTAAGACAAGATAATAGTTGAAAAATCAGAGGACAGGCTAACTTTGTGTGCTCTTTAAAGAAAGGAGCTTTGGGTTCTTTTATATTTGATTTTCTAATTTAAAATTCTGTGGTAATTAATAAAAAGTCAAACTTCAGTGGGAATGTTCCTTCTAAATATGACTGTGGAAGCTTAGCTGTTAATTTCAAATCATCTTTTTCAAATGGTTTTATTCTCTTTATCCTCTTTAATTTTCATTTCTTAGCATCTTCATGAAGAAGTAGCCCTTATCTGCATATTATAAAATGGATGCAAGCCGACTTGACCATTAAAATTTTTTTCTAATGTAATAAAGCCGTGAAAACACTATGACCCGTAATATTTTATGTTAAAAGGACGATTTGTGTTATATTGAAGATAAGAGGGAAGCTCTTATGTGGAGACATCTGCCAGAATGAGGTTTTCTATAATTCTATGAAATTGTTGTCTGACTGTAACATTTTTCTTCAGGCAATTTTGTATCTTCTCTTAAGATTTTAGAATGAAATGTGAAACAAAATCTTCAATCAGTGCTTTCACTAAATGAAATCCATGCTTCTCAAAAACATGAGCTCTGAACTTCTTTGGATTCTCTCTGAACACCTCAGATAAGCTGGAAGCAATCTTGGGATAAGTGAAGTAATTGTAGGCAGTAGATACAGTTCTATAAAATCACACCTTCTTTGGGTCAAAATGTATCTCACATCTTCTGTGCCTGTCATAGGGATTCAAGGTCAAGCAGAGGTCCAGCAGAGGCTCTGGGGCTGCTTTGAGTGATTATCAATGAGAATGAAAGTCTCCTATCTCATTGGTAGTTTTTAAACAAACAAGCCTCAACCCACAGAGATTTGTCATAGGGGCTATTCATCTATTACTTCAGATATAAGTTTATTAGTTTATAGCTTATGGCTCATAAGTAAGAGATATTGACAGAATATTAAGTTCAAGCTTAATGTCAGAGATGTCCACAGTGGTCATGCTGTAAAGTAGTATTTTCTTTTCTTTTCTTTTTTTTTTTAAAGTAGTATTTTCAAGGTAATGGTAACTGTTACTATCACAGTAAGTGCTGGGGATGAAGAGAATATTCCAATTCCAGTTTTGTGAGTGGGCTTTCAGCCTTTGAGCTGTGACTTACTTGGTTTTGAGGATGAAGATAAAAATCTTTATATAGCTTTTTCTCACTCTTTTTTCCTACTTACATTTCCAACAAAGTCTGTTTTTATAGTATTTTCGGTTGTTTTCTCTTGCTGATCATTTACTAATATTCAGAGAAATACGTGCTTTCATGGCATGTTTGTACATTATGGTGGAGTTGTTTCAAATTCATTACTTTTCTGTATGCTTTGAGCTAGGTTTTTTTTTTATAAAGTGACATTTCTACATGCATGTATAAAGTTTTCAGATTTGTTAAATTTTACTGCCTACTTTCTACAGATTTTTACTATAGTATTTCTTTTGTATATGTACTCTACAGGAATTCATTCAAATATATTTTAAATTATGGGTTTTCTTACTTGCTAGTATCATATAAAATATAGTATCATTATTTAATACTATGTATGTGATATAGGATTTCATTTACCAGTAAAATTATATTATGCTTTGTTTTGTGCTAAGTATTTGTTGGTCGAGTATGCTTTAAAAAATCACTTTATGATGTAGTTTATTTTTAGGTTAGTAGACTGTCATTGCATATCCTTAACTTATTTCTAGCTGGTTTCCAGTCTCCAGTATTTGAACATAATAATTAGTTTTCCTCCTACAAAATCATTTCAGAATCACTCTCAATATACTGCATTATAAAAAGTACTTTTACAAATTGCCTTCCCTAGTTCCTTGTATCATTGGGAGGTATATTAGGATTCTCCAGAGAAATACAACCAATAGGATATATATACAAATAGATATATAAAAGAGATTTATTTTTAAGAATTGGCACATGCAATTATGGAGGCTGAAATATCTGCAAGTGGGATAACTTGGAAAGCCAGTGGTGTAATTTAGGCTGAGTTTGAAGGCATTAAGAACAGGGAATCTGATGGCATAAGTCCAAGCCCAAAGGAACAAAGATGGGAGGCTAATACCATAAGTCCTGGTCTGAGTCAGAAGGTCTGAGAACAAGGAGCACAGATGTCTTGAAGGCAAGGGAACAGAAGGTGGCTGTCTCAGCTCAAGCAAAGGGCAATTTCACCCTTTTTCTATTCAGGCTCTCATGGGCCTGGATGATTGGTGATGGCAGTCTTCTTTACTTGGTCTACTGATAGAAACGTGGATCTCTTCTGGAGATCCGTTCACAGACACACCCAGAAATAACATTCTACCAGCCAGCTAGGCATCCCTTTGCCCAGTCAAATTGACCGAAAAATTAACCATCCCGGGATGCATCTTGTATACCTGTTCATCTTCTGTGCCAGCAAATATGGGCAAATTTTTGTAATCAGAACCTTATTTTAAATACATCAGACGAACATATGGTTTAATGGACTCCTGTAATAACAATAGCTAATATTCATTGAGGACTTTGTGTCAAGCTGTGTTCTAAATGCTTTGCAAGTGTATTAATTTCCTATTGCTGGATAACGAGTTGCTACAGGCTCAGGAGCTTGAAGCAGCACCCATTTATTATAGGGAAGTGAGTGCACCAGGGGGCAGGGATCTTGGGAGTTCTTAGAATTCTTGCAGTAAGTATCAACTCATTTATTCTTCAGAATGCTACAAAGTAGCTAATGTAATGAGTGGTGTTTTACAGAGGTGGAAAGGAAGGAGAGCCTGGAGAGCTCCTTGGGGCACCCGCCTTGAGAGCATAGGTAGGTTCCTTCATTATTTTCGCCTACTCAATAGCTATTTTTTGTGCTAGGAGCAGTCCTAGACATTCAGTCTGTCATTCCTTCTGTGTATCTGTAATTCTCTCTTCCATTCTTTTGTCATAGGAGCTTTCCTTAGGATATCCATATACTTGTGTTCTTTAGAAAACCTTTACATGGGTCAAATCCTTTTATATGGATTTGAGCTTAATTTCTTGACTTTTGGAATAGACTCTGAGTCAGGATACCAGCTGCTGGATCCTGTCCATAGACTTGTATATGTAGACCATACATCTCTGTCAGTTCATTTTTTATATTATTTCTTGCCAACATCTTTAAAGTCCGGATTGAGTTTTTTTGCTGAAAAACTGGGGCATGTGACTATATTGGGTTTGTTCCCAAATGGCAGCAGTTTGCTTGAGTTGGGTAGCAGCCACTCCTTTTAGTGTGGTGTGAGAAGTCCCATTTGTTATACCCACCTCACTCAGCTAACCCCATCGCATTCTCTCAGACGTAATCTAAACTTAAACTTGACAAGCTAAAGATTTTTACAAAAGTAAATATAGCTGAAGTAACTTCTGTTTCTTTACCTTACTGCTTACATAGTCCTATCCATCTCACGCTACAGACAAGAAACGCAGGTGAGAGTGGTTAAGTCCTGGCTTGAGCACAAACAGCTGGCAGGCAGTCTTTTCCAGAGCCTTTTGGTGCCTACAAGGCTCTTCCCTATTTGAAAAGCTGCCACTTTCTTCATCGATGAGTTCTAATTCCATCTTTCAGTGAAAACTCTTACAGTCTCACATGACAGAAAATCCAGACTAATATTGAATGAAGCAAGAAAGATTTGTTGCCTATGAACTAAAAAATGCTTCCTTTTAGCAATGCTAAATCCAGGGACTCAAATGATGTCATTAGGATTAGTCTCCCTCTATTGCTAGGCTCTCTTTCCATGAGTTGCTTCCATTCTCAGACAGGGTTTCCCCATGTATGGTGGTGACACAGTGGTCAGAAGCTCTGTTTTCATCCCTTCAACTCCAAATCCAGCATGAAAAATGACTTTTCAGTTGCTTAAGCAAGATTCCAAAGATTAGCTGTGATTGTATTAAGCATGGCTTGGGTCAGGTATGCATGTTTTAACCAATTGCTATGGCCAGTGGGATGTAGTATTTCAGTGTGCTTACCTTGGGTCATATGCCCACCCCTGGAGTTAGCTCCAAGGGAACAGGGAGATAATGGGGAAAAGATGATTGCCAGAGGAGTATGGAGAAGGAGAGCCAGGTGACAGAAGCAACATATCTCTTCGTCTTCCTTGCTTACCCTATCGTGGGTGCTCTGTTCCTCTGATAAACTCTCTAATCCTGATTATCAGTGGCATATATAATATTCTGCTTTGTATTATAGTCCTTTATTTATTCACTTGTTTGCCAGACATTTATTTAGTGCCAATGACATTGCAGGCATAGTGCAAGGGGTTGGGAATGCAGAGATAAAAAAGACACATCAGTTGCCTTTGGGAATTCATGATACAATATGTTTGAAATGCTGTCCAAGTGGATTGTAGAGCTTAGGAGGCATTAGAAATATTGTGCTTCCTTATAGCACATAATATAATACTTTCCACAAAACAGGCTTCTGATAGATGGTATAAAATTTGTGCATGCAGCTTATTAAGACATAGTTTCATTACTTCACACTTGTTAGAGGAATGAATCTTGGTTTCTGACTTTCTTGTTTATACTCATACCTGAAAAGCACTCCCACTATAGCTGGATTGTTCTTCAACCAGCAGGAAGTCCGCCTTCTCTTTGTTAGGCTCCCATGGAGCTTGGTAATTCCTGTGTCACAGTTAACTTGTTGGTTTATCTTGGCTCCTGTAGTAGAATTGGGTATTCTTGAGGGCAAATAATTGCTTAATACTGCTGACTGGAATCTGTGGAGTGGGGGAAATGCATGTGTTTTGATTATGGGAAACAGTTTCTGTTGTTATTTTTTTTCCTCCCACTATCTCTTTAAACTCTTTTTATTCATAAGATTTTGCTTTGGTTTCCCTCCAAGTGCTCACTTATGTTTATAGGCAAATTTGGGTTTGATCTTCATTCAGTTTTCTCTGTGTGCATTTTGTAGCTGGTATTATTTTAATATTTGTTAGAAAGTCAGGGTTGGTATCGATAATCAGAGAGGACTTGTCTCTCTGGAAAGCTAAAACTGTTCTTACCATGGCTAGCATTATTATAGGTGGATAATGAACTCCACTGGCAGGCTGAGTGTTTTCTATTATCCAATCTGAAGTTAATATCCCTTGTTTCTATTTGTTTGCAATAAAACTCAGGGTTTGATTTCCTGAAGCCCTTGTAATTGCTAAAGAAAAAAACAAAGTTGGTGTGCTCTGAGAAGAGCCGACAGTGAGTAAAGCCATATGCCAGGTACTGTGCGTTGTGTATGTTACCTTCTAAATCTTCACAATTCTATGGGATAAGTACTGTTAGTACCCTGTTTTACAGGATATAGAGGCTTGGAAAAGTGAAGGAACCTCCCCAGGCTCATATAGCTTGTCAGGGCGCCTGGAAGCCTCAGTCAGATAAGCGCCCAGCTCTTGGTTTCAGCTCAGGTCATGATCTCAGGGTTGTGAGTTGGAGCTCTGTGATGGGCTCCATGCTGAGCAGGGGTCTGCTTAAGATTCTCTCTCTCCCTCTCCTTCTGCCCCTCCCCCCGCTCTCACATTTTCTCTCAAGAAAAAAAATAAATATAAAAAACCCAAATTCGTACCTTGTTACTTGGCCTCCAAGTTGATAGCATCTTAATTTTGATAATACATCAAACATTTGCTGGACTGCTGTCTTCACTTATAGTTCCCAAAAGGCAGTTTTCTGTGTTTTTTTCCTCTTCTGTATTAATAACAGTACTACAGATAGCCAACACATTACCTTTCATATCTCTAGATATCTTTTAACTTTTTTTGACACAAACAGAAACCATTGTCAGTAACACATACAAATGTGTGTTTTTCAACTGTGCTAATACATTTCTTCACTTGTTTTAAACATTTATTCAGGTGTTTTAAGAATTGTATGGTCATTATAAAAAAATTAAAATACAAATCACAAATTCGGGTGTCCCAGAAACCCTACTTCTGTTAACAGGTTTACATTCCATTATCTATATTTAATATATACACTCCTGCAGACACATCACATATAATTTTATTTAATGATTGTGTATTACTCCATTGTAGGAACATTAAAATTTAATCAGTACCCTATTGGATTATTTTCATTTCTTTGTTTTTATTGCAAAGAACATCACTATACATATATCTTTACTTACTTAAATGGTTGTTTGCATAAGATAAATTAATAGAATTGAAATTGCTGAGTCAGATTATACATTTTTATATTTGTTGCCAAATTGTGCTCCAATATATATTTTTTTACATTTCACCAATACTGTATAAATGCACTGTTTATTTACAACCTTGCTAGCATTAGATGATAGTACTTTTTTTAATCCTTGCCTGTCTTATAAGTGCTACAAATAATATCAATTTGCAATTCTAGTTTTAACTTCTTTAGTTATAAAATTCTGATGGACTTTAAATTGTGAATTTGCATGATGAAACCTTGAGACTTTGACTCTTTTTCCCTGTGAAATATTTGGGGCCATGACAATTCTAAGCAGATCTAGACATTTTCTCTGGCTTTTCAAATTAGAGATGTCTCTTCCTTCTTTATATGATATAGTATAGAGGGAATGTTGTATATTCATGATGGTCTAGTCATTGCTGCATAATGAAAGATTTTGTATATCCTTATTTTTAAAGCCAAAGGGTCTAGAAAATTTTAATCTGATGGAGGTATATCTTTTACTATTAGAGCAAAACTTCCACTTTGTCTCTGATTTTTTATGAAGGAATACTTGGAACTGAATATAGCAGCTCCTGTTGGATATCTGAAATTGTGTTGCAAACACAGGAGAACCCCCTATATTGTTCATAATTTTCTTTTTTTATATTCAAATACTTTAAATTTAAAGAAGTATGTTAGGCATTAGTTGAGTTTGTAAGCTTAACTATACTTTTTGTTATAGAAAAAGATTAATATTTGGACTTTTTTCAATTTACTATCTTTGTAGTGCTTGATAGTACTATTCAGTTGTATTTTATCACTACCTGCTGGGATAGTTGCTCATTATTATTTTTTATCTCAGTAAGTGCTTTCTTGCCTTTTATGAATATACTTTTTCTTAGAAATTACTTCCTGTTTTTGTTTGGATGTTGATAAAACTGTCTCTGAACCTGCAGGCTTAAATAGACAAAGGAATAAACCTATGTTGTTTGTTGTCTTTCCAGAAGTGGGTGTAATGGGATGCCTGGGTGGCTCGGTGGTTGAGTGTCTGCCTTAGGCCCAGGGCGTGATCCTGGGGATTTGGGATTGAGTCCCACATCTGGCTCCCTGCGAGGAGCCTGTTTCTCCCTCTGCCTGTGTCTCTGCCTCTCTGTGTGTCTCTCATGAATAAATATGTAAAATCTTAAAAAAAAAAAAAAGTGTAACCAGAGAGGACTGGAAAAGAGCAAGTATATTGTCCCATCCCTCTTCATATTAAGCATCTCTTAAAATGATGAATATTTCATCATACTGAAAAACACTCCTTCAATTGTAATTCATAAATAATATTGGTAATTAGATCCAAGATGTCCTGTTAGCAGGAAGCCAACAGTAAAGCTGTCTACCTCTAAAATATGGAGAGCATTGTCCTATGAGACAAAGATGAATGGATATAACACATATTTAGGACTGAAATGGAAGTCTTGGAGGGAAAAATCTTTTAATTTAATTAAAAAGCATTACTGATTCCAGACAGATTCATATCATCCTCTGATCGATACAGTGGATCTATGGCATTTACACATCAGAAAAAAATACATGAACTTTTGACATTTGATGCATGAGAAACTATTCTTATTTTTGTCAAGAAATGTATTTATGCTGCAAGAAAAAAGAAAAAGGATGGGTTGCCATTATAACTTAGCAATTTCAAGTTCTTAGCTTTAAAAATAAATGCTGCTGCTGTTTCTTTTTCACCAGAAACATTATTAAATAATCCAGAGTCACTAGCCTTTATTTCTTGAGGATTCCTGATTGTAGTGTTAAATGCTTAGGATAACCATGTTTGATGTACTTTCTTGCTCATCTAGCCAGCCTTGGGAATCTCGTTTCTGCCTCCAGTGCTGTTCTGATGCAAGTGGTTACATCTTAATGTGGGTTCCAGTATTCTTGTCTGTTCTGGGTTCTGGTGGAGCTGAGGCACACAATGTTGGTGTTCCCTTCCTGAAACCCTTCTCCCCAGACTTTGGAGACCTGTTTGTCATCTTGCTTGTTCAGACTCCACTGACCTGTAAAAATTGGTCTCCCCCAAGGATTAGCATTGTTTCTCTACACACTGTTTTCCTAAGGGATATCATCCTCTTTTGTAGATTCACTGACTGATTTTCCACCAATGAGTGAATCTTTGTCTATTTCAGGACCCCATTCTGAGTTCCAATTCTGTGTTTCCAACTACTGACTGTTTACTACATGTCTCCATCTCGCTATCCAGTTCTTTTTTTTTTTTTTAAGATTTTATTTATTTATTCATGAAAGACACACACAGAGAGAGAGAGGCAGAGACACAGGCAGAGTGAGAAGCAGGCTCCATGCAGGGAGCCCGACATGGGACTTGATTTTGGGTCTCCAGGATCACGCCCTGGGCTGAAGGCAGGCACTAAACTGCTGAGCCACCTGGGCTGCCCTCGCTATCCAGTTCTGCTTAAAGTCTGGATGATTCTCTCCACTTCTGCTCAAGTCTGTACTCATGTGTTTCCTTTACTATTTGATGTGGTTATCCTTCACCTGAGTCCTTTAACAGACTTTTGATATTAAAATTTCCAACATCTCCATGAGCTTGAAGAAAAATAGGCAAAAGCAGTTGCCTATGCTGGCTATAGATGTTGTTATTTAAGTTGTTAATATTTTGCCTGAATTTACTAAAATTTAAATATTTGACTTTATGAAGTTTGCCGTAATCTTAACTGTATTTAAAAAATACATATCTTGGGGTGGCTCAGTGGTTAGATGTCTGACTGTTAGTCTCAGCTCAGATCTTGGTCTCATGGTTGAGTTCAAGCCCTGTGTTGGGCTCCATGCTAGGTAGGCATGGAGTCTACTTCAAAAGAGAAAACTGAAAAACCAAACTAAAACAAATACATACACAGACACACACATACACATTTGTTCAGCCAGTCCTCTTTAGGGAGTTTGGAGAACAGCAGTTCTATAATTTTATATTGAAAGTAGAAGGAAAGCATGACTTGTTATATGGGAAATTTGATTACACATGGTTTTCAGGACTGCATTTCAGAAAATAAACTGCTTATATGTAAATATATTTTATTTTTATATATAAATATTTGTTTGTAAAATATATTATAACACATGACAAGTATAGTACTGTATATAATATAAACATACAGGGATCCCTGGGTGGCGCAGCGGTTTGGCGCCTGCCTTTGGCCCAGGGCGCGATCCTGGAGCCCCGGGATCGAATCCCACGTCGGGCTCCCGGTGCATGGAGCCTGCTTCTCCTTCTGCCTGTGTCTCTGCCTCTCTCTCTCTCTCTCTGTGTGACTATCATAAATAACTAAAAAAGAAAAAAAAATTAAAAAAAAATAAACATACATTATTAAAATAAAGTTATTTATATCTAAATCTAAACTTCCTGTGTAAGTTAAGAGCTGGCCAGTGTGGAAAAAAATTTCTTTTATCATGAATGTTGATATTTTTTTATAAAAGCTAATTCATTGTTGATGTAGAGGGAGTGCAATTTTTATTCTGATTGTCTTTGAGGATATCAAGCATGTATATACTGTTTTGTAAAGTCATTAAAATAGCAAAGAAATTATTTTGGAAACTGTTACCATTTCTTGGATAGTTGTGGAAACGAGTTTTGGAAAAGCTTACCGGGAGAGGAAATCTGATTTTCCTACTTGTGACTGAGGCTTTGCTGATTGCTTAGAAATTGTCCCTGTCTGTACCAGGAGCCTGCATGTTCAAACTTCAGGATGTTCTAATTAATAACAATAACTTTCTTCCTTTTTTATTTAAGATCAATTTATTTTGAATATATTCTCTGACATATTCTAGAGAAAAGTCGAAGGAGGCATAGAGTTCAGAATCCAGCTCCTCACACGTACATGCACACGCAAACACCCAACAAAACAGAAAAATGAAACCTTTGAGCTTTCGGTAGAAATTTAGTCTTTATAATTCATACTTTCTTTGAGAATTGATTTTGTTCTCCTGTTGATGAATTCTGACTTTCTTGTTCCATGGCTGTTATCTCGGTTGTTTAACGATTTATTTTTCTTGCTCAGAGAATTGAGTTTTCCAGATCAGATGGCTGTACCTTGTATTGGTGTCAAGGTCAAAATCTTTTAATTTTATTGATGGAACTGGTATTGTAACCCGAGGATCTCCTGCTGTATATTTTAATCCTGTCATATTGCCTAAAAACAGTCATATCTTGGCTTTTGGTCCAGTGGATACTTTTATTAAATTCCTTGGCCACATCTAGTTTACTTTTCCTTGAGAGAAATATAACAGAATACCACCAGCATCATGATCGCAAATAGATTGTTACCATGGCAACCTGACAGTTTTTAATATAAGAATTTTCTTGTTAAAGCAGAACTTATGACATTGGGGACCTTTCCCTGACTGATAACTTTATGCTGCCTCTGATAGTTGGCATTACCTTGTGTCCAGTAAGAAAACTATTGTCCTTTAGTAAGGAAACAGTTCATTTAGACACTTTGCTCAGAATTTCTCAGCTCCTATGTTAGGAAGACCTATTCTTTCTCAGCTCTACTCCTCTTTGGTGTGGTATCTTTTATAGGGAGGCACAGTGAGATTTATGAGTCACTAAGTAAAGAGAATCAGTTTTGTATCTGACACCAAAGAACTTTGCTACTGCTAACTGCATGAGTGTTCCTGGGAAAATAGCTTTGGTTCCCTGGGACTATTTCTAAAAATTATAAGTAGGGGTATTAACCTCTGTCTTATTTGTTTCATGAGCTGTTTTAATAAAGTAATACATAAAATATTTATTACTACTTTTTATTCCTGGTAGATAAGGAATAACTAATATGTATGCCCCATATTGGGTTTATGGATTACCTCACTTAATCCCCTGTAAAATAGATATATTATTCTCAACTTATATATGAAGATGTTTGTAGGCAGAGAGCTTAATTGGTTTACCCAAATCACACAACATATTAAATGTCTGCATGGACTTGGCAGTAGAATTGTCTGTTTGTTGGGCTAGCTACTTGGATTTGGTTACACTCTTCATATAAGGACCTATTGAGTTTTGGTTCATTTCCTCAAATAGGACAGTCACAGTCCTGGTAGGGGTACTGTACATATGGGGCTCCTGCCCTTAGAGCATCACACCCAGGCTGTGGGTGTCCAGGGAAGCGATGGGTAGGACAGGGCCTCTTAGCCATGTCTCCAAGTCTTTGCAGCTAGACAGAGTTGGGAGAAGCGCAGTCAAGCAGAAGAGACAGCATATGCCATCACACAGATAGGAAAGATTTTGCTTTTTTTAGAAACTGCTGAGTGATTCCGTATGGCTAGAGCAGAGCCAGGAGGCAGGAAGTTGTTTAGTAGGGAGGCAAATGACAGGCAAGAGCCATGGACCTGGACCTTTTCTTGAAGAAGAACCATTTGCAGATTTTTAATTTGACAAGAGACATGGGATTTGGGGAATTTGATATACTCTGTCTAAAAGAGGATTGGAAGATGGCAAAATTGAGGCTGGGAGGCCACTGTAGGAATCAAATCAGTGCCCCATGTGACCCTGAGCTAGGGCCATCACTGTGGTGGGCAGAGGAAGGAAAGGAGGTGGAGATGCCAGTGCTTGGAAACTGTCCACGTGGGTGGTGGGAGGAAAGGAGGTAAAGAGGATGCCCTGGTCTCTAACCTGGCAAACCCAGGTAGAGTTTGGTGTAGTGCCTTTCAGAAAGACAGCCAATCCAGCAAGAGGAGCTAACAGCAGAGGCACAGGGATAGGGGAGGGAGGAGGGCAGGTGTAGACCATGAATTCTGTTTTGCACATGTCAAGTGTGAGGTGCTTGTGGGAGCATCCAAGTGATGTCATCAGAAGGGGTCTGGTCATATGGGACTGAGTCTCAAGAGAGATTTAAGGAGGAAATTGAGACTTGAAAACTCAGAACTGTTTAGCTGACAGCTGATGCTGTGGAAAGGGGAGTAGTTAGTAGAGGGAGGGGCTGGAAACGAAGATAGGAGAGTGCGGAGAGAACCCTGTGGAACAGGCTGGGCAGAGCTGGCTGAGAAAAGAGAAGCCAGCGGCTGTGACTGACAGGGAGAGAAGTCGGAGGAGCTCTTGGAGAGAAAGATGTTGTAGAAACCAAGGGAGAGAAAACGTTTCAAGAAGGAAGTCAGCAGTTTCCCGTTGCAGAGAGATCAGTTAAGATGAGGACTGAAGTTTAGATTGATTTCAATAATGAAGCATTCTTTTTTTTCTTTTTAAGATTTACTTATTTATTTTTTAAAGATTTTATTTACTTATTCATGAGAGACAGAGAGGCAGAGACACAGGCAGAGGGAGAAGTAGGCTCCATGCAGGGAGCCTGAAGTGGGACTCAATCCTGGGTCTCCAGGATCAGGCCTTGGGCTGAAGGTGGCGCTAAACCACTGAGCTATCCGGGCTGCCCATAATGAAGCATTCTATAGCGAGCTTTGCTGGAGCACCTTAGGTAGAGTGATGAGTGCTGGATCTTTTTTTTTTCTTTAAAGATTTATTTATTTTATTTTAGTGAGAGAGCATGAAGTGGGGGAGGGGCAGAGAGAGGGAGACAAGCTGACTCCTCACCGAGTGCAGAGCCCTTGTTGGATTGATCCCAGGACCCCAAGATCTTAATCTGAGTGGAAGGCCTAGGAGTCAGAGGCTTTGTGAGATGAGCCACCCAGGCGCCCCTGAGTGCTGGCTCTTTTAAAGAAATTTGGCTGCGAATAAGAAAAGAATAGGGGGCACCTGGGTGGCTCAGTGGTTGAGCGTCTGCCTTCAGCTCAGGTCATGATCCTGGGATTGGGTCTTCACGGGCTCCCCATGGGGAGCCTTCTTCTCCCTCTGCCTATGTCTCTGCCTCTCTCTGCATCCCATGAATAAATAAATAATCTTAAAAAAAATGGGATGACAGAGGGATGTAGGTGGTTGGTTGGTTGTTGTAAAGAGATAGAAGCTTGGGAGTCAGTAATGATGCAGATTTAAAGATAGGTCAGGGAGAGGGTTATTAGTGAGTGAGGTGAAGTTTCTAAGAAGGTGAGAGCAAAGGAATTAACCTGAGTCCTGGGGTGGGCAGTTTTCCTCTGAGACTGTTGTGAGTTGTCCCACGAGCCAAGTGCAAAGTCCCCTGCCAGTAGAAGGGCCTCAATATGGAAGCACATATACATATGCCAAAGCACGCGTAATACTACTTTGATGTCACAGTACCCTAATTTTTTTTCACAGTATCCTAATTTTTTAACTCACTTTCTGAAAAACAGCTTAAAAGAAATCACAGTTTAATACAAAACATACTGACCATTTGTACATTAAAGCATAGCCTTCTAGAAGCTCCAGGTGTTCTAAGGTGAGTACGTAGGTACATATAAATGAGGTAGAAGAAGTGAAACATTTGCTGTACAAGTTGCCAGTGTGCACCACTCAGAAGTGGCCTGCCAGTGCTGGGCCCTCGTGGACGAGACTGTCCACTAGGCTGTGGACCTATACTTTTCTTTGAGGGATATTCAGTATACTTCACGCTCCCTGTCCATGAGGACCTGCAAACGGGCCTCGTGATTCCTACCATGTGTGGAATGATGTCATACGCGATCTAGTTTGTCTGCAGTCCTCCTGCAGCACTGATGTTCCCACAGTGGAGGGACAGGTTGACCCACCAAGTGTGGTGACTTGTGATCATTGCCTGTGGTGGCCCTCTGTGATTTTGTCTGCAGGTTTTCTCAGCTCAGGCTTTAGTCATTAGTCTTAACACTTGTGGCCTGCCAAAATTATTTTCTTGAAAATAGCTATTGCCTTTTTTAACTTATTTTTTAAAGCTTTATTTATGTATTTATTTGAGAGAGAAAGAGAGAGAGAGAGAGAGAGAGAGAGAGAGAGAATGAGCAGGAGGGGCAGAGGAAGAGAGAGAATTGCAGGCAGACTCTGTTGAGTGTGGAGCCTAATGCAGGGCTCAATCCCAGGACCCTGAGATCATGACCTGAGGCAAAACCAAGAGTTGGACGCTCAACCAACTGTGCCACCCACATGCCCTTACTTAGTTTTTTTAAGCAGGCAGATACTCCCTACCTAATCTCCCTCTGCCATTTGCTCAGCTTATGGCTGAGCATAAGCTTTCTGTTGCAAAGACTTTTATTTCATTCTGGCCTGTTTCCCCTCCCACAGCTCTCATGTCCTAGTTCAACAGCTCTGCTCACAGTACTTTGAGGAAAACTTGTGATACACCAGGCCTTTAATTGTGTCACACAGTTGATTGCCGTGTATACCTACAAAAATTATATTGTGGTGTGCTGGAATGACTTAGTGTGTTGGAGCAGATTTTTATGAGCAGTATATTTGCCCATATAGTGATCATATCTGCTGTAATATTGTAGGTTAAGATACAGATGTGCTGGATTGGTTTTGGGAAGTAGTAATGACTCCTTTACCACCTACCTGTATGAAAACCAAAGTCATTTTTTCCCAAGACCAATATTTCCTTCCTTCTATTGTAATTAGTTTTCTCATTCTGCAAGTTAACAATGTTAATAAATACTGAATAGTTGGCATGTTTCCTCAAGTATGAAAATAAGAGCTTATACTTAATGTGTAAATTACAGCTGAACATAGGTCCAGACATATGGTTATTAGTGTTGCTTAAATCACTGGGATTTCTTGTCAGTGTTGTCACAAATGTTCTCAAAGGGCTTTCGAATTTGCTTCCCTTTCTGTCCCCTGTAAATAAAATAAATACAGTTTTAAATGCATGATTTTCAAATTTATGTGGCTCTTTACCTGGAGGTTCATGTATAAACAGCAAAGACTAGTACTGAGAAGTCCAGATGCACTGGGCTTGCTTAGATGCCTCATGGTCTCTAAACATTTGGTCTAGTGTTTCTGGCAAAGAGCCAGCAGCAATTTATACTTTCCATGCAACTATTAGCTCATTCTCTCCCTTCTCAGACCATGGTCTGCAAAATGTACTCATAAGATACTGAATTTGAATTGCAAATTTCTGTGTGAATATTATTTTACAGTCAGGAAAGAAACCAATGGGGAACATTTCCCTAATTTGTTAGCAAGCTGTACACATAATTTGTAACTGATGCTCATTTTGACCATATAGTCATCAGTATTCTGCAGGATATGGAAATGCCAATATTCTCGAATCTTTCTTTTTTTTAAATTGAGATCACTTTATTAACCTACATATTTTCTATTTTTCTTAAATTAAAAGCCCGTTTAAGTGTACCATCACAAGATAACAAATGGTTTTTATTTTATACTGTGTAAAATTGCCTATTTCAAAGAAGTATATAATCTCAGAAATTTGTGTACTAATTATTACTTTACTTTTGACTGGCTTTGTAGTAAGCAGGTGTTAGAGTAGTTGAGATCAAGCTGGGAGTCAGTGCAGGAAATTATGATGACCGTGTGTGTGTGTGTGTGTGTGTGTGTGTGTCAGTGATTGAGTGTTCACTCCAGAATAATACTAGGTTTTTCTTCTCCGTCTGTGGAAGGGGAAAGAGAGTGAGAGAAAGAAAAATATAGGTTTTTGCTCCTCATTTTGTGAGGCATCTGTGCTTGTACTTCCGTTCTGCCAATTGTAGTATTGCTTATTGATATCAGGAGAACAAACCTCCAGACACAGGAGAGAAAAGCAGTGGAATGAAAGATCAGCGGGTGAGGATGGCCTTGCCAGAGTGTTAAAGTATCTGAGACTCTCACTCTTTAAATTAAAGTCAAAGCCAAGGCTTGAAGTTTCCTCTAAGCTCAGTTTTAAGGTTGGACAAGTTACTATTTTTATAGGTGCACTTCATGTGTAAAGAGACTTCTGTAGAGGAATCATGCCCACAGAGTTGATAATTTAAGAAATTAATCACATATTCTCCTTGATAGCTTTTGCTCTCTCCCTTGACTAGTATCCTCTCTGTTCACATCCTAACATAGTTAACTTCACTGTCTCGCTTTTTCTCCTATAGTCAGGATCAGTCACCTAAGTTTTGAATATCATCCAAACATCCCTTAAATTATGGAGGAGCACATTCAGTCACCAAGATGGCTTCTTTCAGAGCCTTGTACTTAATCTTGCTAAGGTAGGGTTGTTTTCTCCCCATAGGCCCACACACATATTGTGATAAATATACAAGCGATTCTCAGGACACCTGGGTGGCTTAGTTGGTTACGTGCCTACCTTTGGCTCTGGTCAAAAACCCAGGGTCACCATCTCCCTTTGCCCCTCCCCTTGCTCATGCTCACTCTCTCTTGAAAATAAACAAACAAAATATTAAAAAAATGCAAGTGATTCTCACCATCTGCACTGATCATTTGGGAATTACTTTGAGCAGAGTGGCTCCCTGTATTTGTAATATTTGCAAATGGCTCCTACTTGAAAAAGCCTTCCATGTGTAACTCCTGATCTGGGTTACCCACAGTTATTGCTATGGATCCCTATTGGTGAGTTCATGGTTGCTACCGAGGGTCAAGTAAAAACCCCTTTTGCTATTAGCAGCTATGAATAACGACATGTTTACTGAGCATTTACTATGTACCACACACTGTGCTAAGCACTTTACTTGAATTATCTTATAAAATACCTGTTTGCAGTCATTGTCAGTGGGTGGCAGATTTGCACAAACCATCCAATCTGCAAAGAAAATATACTATTAAAGTATAATTTTCAAAATGTTAAAACCTAAATCTCATAGAAATACAGACTATAATGTCTATAATGTGTCAGTGATTTATTAACTTATTAACAAGGTAGCCAGTGAAGATTAATGGTGGTTCTAAGAGTGTTCTGGCATTAAATAACAATTTTGGACTAAGATTGGAGAGACAAAGCTGGTAATGTTCTGCAGGCAGTAAAACCAGGACTTTTGAGCTTTCCTTTCTGTGGGCCAGAAACCTACAAGTTAACCTATAGCTCCAAATGTCTGGACTCTAATGAGATAGTAAATAACAGCATCAAACCAGGGACATTATTCTAGAGTATTAAACCTTGGGCAAGCCCATTTTATGGTACCTAGTACCACACTGAAAGGGCATGTGACTCTCTTTTCTCATGTTTTGGATAGTTTTGATAACAATGGCTTCTTTAAAAAATTTTATTTATTTATTTGACAGAGAGAGAGAAAGAAAAAGTGAGCTCAAGCAGAGGCGGGGTGGTGGGGCGGCAGGCAGAGGGAGAAGGAAAAGCAGATTCTCGCTGAGCAGGGAGCCCAATGTGGGGCTCGATCCCAGCACCTTGGTATTATGACTAGAGCTGAAGGCAGCTGCTTAACCAACTGAGCCACCCAGGCGCCCCTCAAAATTTCATTTTTAAAATGAAGTATAGTTGACACATGGTGTGACAGTAGTTTCAGGTGTACGACAGTGACCCAACAACCCTATACATTATGTTCTGCTCACAAGTGTAGCTGCCATCCATCACTGTACAATGCTATTGTAATATCGTTGACTATACTCCCTGTGCTATGCCTTCTATGTCTGTAACTGGAAGCCCACACCCCCCAATCCCCTTTACCCACTCCGTCCATCCCCCTTTCCCTTCCACTCTGGCAACCATCAGTCCATTCTTTGGAACAGTGGCTTTTTTATAATATGTAACTGAGTTACTTTTCCTTCCAAGCCTCCACCTCAGGGGGGACAAGGAGGGGTGAAGGGGAGGAATGGGCAGGAGCCAACTCATGCTGTCTCTGTTCCTTCTGGTTTGATCTGTTTCTTTCATGTAGCTCAGCTTTCTTCAGGTAAATGCTCAACCTTTTTTGCATTTTCTCCTTCACTTACTCTCATAGAGTGGGACCAAGTCTGTCTTCTCGTCTTTTTTTTTTTTTTTTTTACATTTTTATTTATTTATGATAGTCAGAGAGAGAGAGAGAGAGAGAGAGAGAGAGAGAGGCAGAGGGAGAAGCAGGCTCCATGTACCGGGAGCCTGATGTGGGATTCGATCCCGGGTCTCCAGGATCGCGCCCTGGGCCAAAGGCAGGCGCCAAACCGCTGCGCCACCCAGGGATCCCATGTCTTCTCGTCTTTACTTGTATCTGTGCCAGGTGGTTTAGCTAGTCTGGTGAACTGGCCTTGCCTCTGTTCCTGTGATCACTCCACACTGGCCTCATTCTTCTACTTCCACTCATCCTTTCCATGTGTCCACATGACCCCCTGGATTACGGAAAAGCTCCAGATCCCCAGCACGTGGTACGTGCATGGCTGTAGGGGGCAAGGAGGCCACTGCTGGGTTTTACTTCCTGTTCTGTGTTGGTCATGGTTTTGAACCAAATGGGAGGCTTCACTTAAGAGCTGTTATTCTAAGACCAGACTACGTATTAGAATCACCTAATGGCGCTTTATAAAAAAATGGCTAATGCCCAAGGACCTCATCCTAGACCAATCAGAATGTCTGGGGTGGGGCCAGGCAGTAGAATGTTCCAAAAGCTTCCCAGGTGATTTGAATATTTGGGTAGGCTCAGTGAGGTGGGTCATCACCAGTGCTGGGGTGCTTGTGCCTCCCTAAACCTTAATTGTTAAAACTGATGTTTAAGGGATTTAGAAAACACATTTTCTCCTGAAAAAAGGTGGGTTTTAAGAATGTGGTCTTGCTGTTGACTTAAAATAATGATTTCCAGGTGTCAAAACTTAATATCAAGTCTTTCTCTTTGTAGTTCTGTTTCAACAAACTTAAACATCACTTAGACAATTGGATGCCTTTGACAAAAAAACAGAGGCAGAGTCCAGGATAAGGAAACACAAAAAGAGCAAATCTGATTAATATATTTCAAGGATAATATTCTCATAACTTAGTGTTGTCTCCATGTTAGAAGTGTGGTAACAATGTGGAAAGGTTTAGTATAACTTGCTCAAGGTCAGTTGGGAAATGATGGAACTGGATTTCAAACCAGTTCACTCTGGGCCTGTTTGGATATGGAGGTCAGTTCTTCTGGCATCTTGACTTAAGAGATAGAATGTCAAATATGTTTTTAGAAAATATAAACTATTAAATAGTGATTAGAGTCATGGGCTCCTACTACAGAAGCCTTTAAACTTGTAATGAAATTGTAAAATGAAATCTTTAGCTCATCTGACCTAATTACTATTCAAAATACCATTTATATGAGAAAATGTATCTTAAGTTCAGGACAGTTGTAGACTTTAAATATCAAACTTTTGGAAATTGTTTTTATTAATATTTTATAACCTGTTAATATTCATGAAGTTCTAAAATGATTGCTGCTTTTTAAAATGTGGATTTTATTACCTTATATCTTGAGGTCAGATACTTTCCAAAGATAGGCAACTCCAATTTTATAATGAAAGTCAATGGAAGAAAATTTTTCCATTTGAATTTGGAAGAAGTTTGATTATCAAACATTTGTGAGGCTACAGATCTACTCGTTAGTTACAAATTTTGTGTCTGGTATGTGCCAGGCATGATGCTAGGTGCTGAATATATAAAGACGAACAAAAACAGTGTCCTTTATTCACAGTTGTTTTGGTAAGCTATTAATTACTACATACAAATTTCTAACATAAAGATTTTTTTTCAGACATTCAGGGAATTGATAGTAATCAAGCACTGATTTTCTCAGAATGTGAGAACTGACCTTGTGTCATCCATAGAAGTTTACCTTGAGTGAAAACTTGGGGGGAATAATTTATATAGCAAATTTCATGTAAATTTTAACTTCTCAAGACTGTGGAAAATATTTGCTGGTAAGAGGCAGGGTTTGTCATTGTCACATTAAAGACAAGTGCTGGCAAGTGCCACAAAGCAAGATTTTATTAATATCCTTTATTAAGATTTTTTTTTGTGGAGTGGAGGCTTTGCTTTAGGTTCAGAAACCTTTAGGTTCTATCCTCAGGGGATAGAAGTTGTGTGCACATTTCATGAGGGGGTTGGAATTTACCTTGTAGACCAGGTGGTCCTGGGAAGGTGGGTGTGTAAGTGCTGGTCACAGGCAGGCTGAGCCTCTGAGCCTGCACCTTCTTTGTTCTGCCGTTGTGATGCAGTAGCAGATGCTGGATGCAGAAGGACTGCAGTACTGGCCTGTTGGGAAATCCTAATCAAACGGCCAAAGGAGCGCTGATGTACAGTATCTGACAGCCTTGTACATGTGAGCCACCTGTTCACCAGCACATTTCACACTGGCTCCAAAGAAGCCATTCAGGCTATAGATGATGTGGGACACACCTCTGTTAGGAGGATGTCACATCTAAGAGATATTCATAGTCTTGTTTTTCCAGAGTGACTTACAGTGTTTCATTTTCGTGCAGTTTACTATTTTACTTAAATACTGATGTGTAAAATTTAAACACTTAATTGGATTTAAAATACCTCCTTTTGTTATATTTTAATCAACAATTGGAAGCAGAATGTTATGAATGGCGTATCTGAAGGCTATACGTAGGTCACAGTTGTCCTGGGGTCTGAAATCTGGAATGTGCTTTGGTCTTTGCTTATGGTTGTGTAGTGTGAAGAGTAGGAGATATAAATTTTGAAGATGTAGCAAGCAGGGATCCTGGTAGATTCTGTGAGGGCTCCAAGTTCTATGCACAAACAGTCTTGTGCTTTTGATGTCACAGGTTTGGCAACGAGATTCTTTTCTGTTCCACAGAAGCAAGTGTCCTTAAGGGACCACGGTACCAGAATGTTTGAAATTTGGCTCATACTGGCTAATTTGAGATCTCTGGTTACCAAAATAAGGCATATACAAGGACACAAGTATATATGAACAGGAGCACCATTTATATATGAGCAAAGGAAGCTTTCCTGGTGCTGATTGTCGGCAGGAAAGGAAAAGGATGGAAAGAAGGCAAGATAGACTCCTTGAGCATACTGGAAGTTCAGTCCAGCTAGGGTAAGGATTCTGAGGGCCTATGTTTTTGTCCAGGTTGAAAGTTGAGGGCAAGGCTTAGGAGAGAAGTCCTGTGGGGTTAATGTTCATTGCACACAGATGTTCCAGATAGTAGGTTGAGCCATTTGCTTATAATAGCTTGGTTAAAAAAAAAAATAGCTTGGTTTTACAATCCAAGTCATCTTATTATATTTGATTTAGAAAGGTAGGTGCCTTGGCCAAGATTACTGCTGCAGTCTGAACCCAGAGCCCAGAAGCCTGACCACTGTTTTATTTTCTATGGGGCTACATGTTTCCTCAGTAAACTTGAGATTTTTAAGGAGACCATTGTTGAGCAGAAGAATCCGATTTTCCCTGTCATGTGCTCCTGTGTCAGGAAAGGTGTAGGAAGAGGTTAAGTTCCAGTCTCTCTTAAGGAATGAATTGGAGCTATGGTTTGCTGGAGGGTGGGAGGACATAGAAAGTATTGACAGTCCAAAGACTCTGGGGTATTTCATTCTTGTCTGGAGAGAGAGGTTGGAGCTTCAGTTTTACCTGACTTCAGAATCACACAAACCAGAACCATTTACAATATTTTCTAGGCAGTTTTTGTGGACTGTTTAGTTATTTTAGTCACGAATACATTTTCACCATTTTCCCCCATAACATATGTTGAAGCAGAAGTCTCATCTGCTGGAAGCACTATTAAAAGTGCTTACATAACAATAATGTTGATACAAAAGATAATTTGTAACCAAACAGAGAAGTTTAACCACTGTACTTCATTTATCTTCATCTGTCTGGAATGCATGAAAAGAAATATTAAAAAATAAGGGGAAGTGAGAAAAAGAAAAATGGATTAGCTCTTTGGGAAACATAAAAAATATGGTTGGGTGGGGCATCTGGGTGGCTCAGTCATTTAAGCATCCGACTTGGTTTCGGCTCAGGTCGTGATCTCAGGGTCGTGAAATCAAGACCCCCGGTGGGCTCTGCACTCAATGCAGAGTCTGCTTAGGATTCTCTCCCTCTGCCCCTCCCCTATCTCTTAAAGAGATAAATAAAATATAAATTAAAAAAAATTTCTATACTTTATTTATTTTCATGATTTTCTTCTTTCTTTTCTTCATTTCTCTTAATTGGTTTCAGGTTCTGGTAGCATCCAGCACCTGTGTGTGTCATCCTCTGATGTAGGAGTTCTTTTCCTATTTGCCTTTTAACTGACTAGTGTTAAGCTTTGTTTCCATAGCATTCTATTTACTCATATCTAGAGGCTTCTTTTTTCCTGAATGTCTGTGTTCAGGAATCAAAACTTCTTTCTTTTTATTTCCCTCCACTACTTTTTCAGTGCTTAAGCACACACCGGTCATGCACATAGTATGCAGTTAGAAGGCACATTCACGTGGTGATATATCCATTCATATATTCTGCTGACACATTTTGAGTACCCTTTATGTGCCAAGTATTGGGTATGTGCTAGCTTCTCAGGATACAAAGAGGGCAATGATATAATCCCATGTTCTTAAAACACTCTCTTATAGAAGGGAAATGTCTGTTTAAAAGAAAAACATTGTAGTGTATTACGATCAATATTAGAATAGAGCTTTCTTCATCCATGAACTAAACATAAAAATACCCATCTCATAGAGTTACAACTGGGGTTATAAATGTATAATGTCTGGAAAGCACCAAGCCATAGGTCATCAGCAAATGGCAGCCATTATTATCCATGAAGTATAGTGGATTCATAAAAATGAAAGAGATCGAATTTCCCTGCCGGTTTAGTAAAGAATCTCAAGTGAACCCAGGAGGCAGGATATGCCACCATCTTCACGGTAGCTCTGATTCCTTCTTACCTTTCTGGTACCCAATTGTGAGGTAGAGTTTAATTCTGAAATGTATCTCTTCAAGGACTCCTAAGTGTCTGTGAATTCCTAGAGGGCAGGTGATTTCATTCTAAGTATCTTTTCTTCTCTGTGGTCTTTCTGAAACCTGTAAGTGAAGGTGGCTCAGTTGGTTGAGCATCCAACTTTTGATTTTGGCTCAGGTCATGATCTCAGGTTTATAGGATCGAGCCCCGAGTAGGGGTCCATGGTGGTGGGGAGGCTGCTTGGAATTCTCTCTGTCTCCCTGTGTCCCCACCCTGGCTCCACCACTCTTGTGCACTTCTCTCTCTTAAAACCTGTAAACGTGTGTTGATTGAATTCATGTGTAGAATAGATAGATAGGCTCTAGAAAACACCTCTGTGGGATATTAGTGTGAATTTAATTGCTAGATCTTTGCAAGTATAATAGCCAAAGCTCTGAGGAAGAGAGGCATCCTTCCACTTGCAATGGTGGGACTGATTGTCTTTTTCCTAGGCCATGTGTTTGACAACAAGGACTGATCAAATGCAGGTTCAACTATAGGATGTGATTAGGTGTTGCACTATGTGATAAGTGCAGAAACAGAAGAGGAGACCAGCAGGGGTCAGTTTAATACCAGCTTAAATTGCAAGCACAGTATGTGTTCCTTCTGTGTAAAGTGGAATGAAAATATAAACAAAAATATAGTCCAAATGTCATCTTTTTTATTTCGAGCTATAGCAAAGAATTGCCAAAAATTTAGGTAACAATCTTCAACCATTTTTGTTGGATGATAAAGACTACTAATGAGATAGATTATGAAAAGCAGGTAGTTTAGCTGTCCTCTAACAGGGCAGCATAGGACTTTCAGCCAAACTTATTTTCCTCGCCAACTGTTTTGTATTGATACTCTCTAGAAGATGCCTGGAAATATGATGTGTATTTATTTGATCTTAGTTACTTGGTGAGCTTTTTATAACATAGTACTTTAATCTGTGACTCCCCCCTTTTTTGCTGGCTAGCTATAAACTAGCACTAGTCATAGCTTGCATATGAAATGTCAGTATTTCAGAGTTACGTTTATAATAAGAAATAGGACATGAAATGATTATTCCTGGGCACTACATTTTAAATAAAATAACAAAGGAATATGTATAGAATGGCAGCAGGTTATCTTCGAGGACTACGATGGACTTTTCTTTGCAACCTAGATGTATGGGGTTGGCATTTATAAAATGAGGTTCCCAAATGCTGAGAACACAAGGTGTGTTAAAACTCAGAGTCCTGCAGGCTGATCTTAGGTATTGAGAATAAGTGCTCTTAGCAGATGGAATAGTTTTTTAGATGCTTGGGTTTAATATTCCCCCCACCCCCACCAGCCCAGTAGTGGCTCCTTGTAACTTACTGTAACTACTGGACTATAGATTCTTATGTTGAGACTGGAGAATGATGGACTGTTTGGCCTGGAAGACACTCTACTGGTTATAAGTCACTCGTTTGATGGCAGGCTGTGTGATGCATCATGGGCAGGGCTGTTGCTGGCAAAGTACTTCCGACATCCTACATTGTTCTTTATCCATGTCACCCACACTGTCTTTTTCCCTCCATCTTGTATGCTTGCCTGTTCATTATTCGACATATTTGAGTTTCATGCTAAATGTATTGGAGCCCTGGAGGACCTGCCTTTGTCTCACATTATATGTCTTTAGTTGTAAAACAGAACTCCATGCACAAAATGACTGGTTACAGCAGGCTTCCACCTGGACTTTAAGTGGCTTTTTGGGATTGTCATGAGCCATGTCCACCAGGGCTAGGGCCAAGAGAGTGTGTGGCTCTTCGGAAGGGGATAGGGCACTGGCTTGAAAGGACAGTAGGTAAATCCTACTCCTTGCAGTGTTCTTGGGATGATCGTGAAGTCTAGTGATCCATGTGTGTTAGCACTTCAAGGCTTGGAGATGCTAGACTCTTATGGAAGGGCACAGGGCAGCATTACTTACTCACCTAAGAGGTAGTTATATGTCTGGACAACAGACAGGCAGCTCTGCCTAGCACTTGTGTGATGAGAAAGCCTGCTTTGTTTGGTGCATTAAGGTTCTTTCTTTTTAACCATTTAATTATCTCCTCTGTCTGTATTAACTGTCTATTTTTTTAAAAAATTTTATTTATTTATGATAGTCACCCACAGAGAGAGAGAGAGAGAGAGAGAGAGAGAGAGAGAGGCAGAGACACAGGCAGAGAGAGAAGCAGGCTCCATGCACCGGGAGCCCGACGTGGGATTCGATCCCGGGTCTCCAGGATCACGCCCTGGGCCAAAGGCAGGTGCCAAACCGCTGCGCCACCCAGGGACCCCTTAACTGTCTATTTTGAGTGACAAATGCCCACAAACTTACTGGCTTAAAACAACATATATTTATTGTATCTTACAGTTTTGGTGATTCTAATAGTTAATTTACTTCCATATTATCTAAATTTTACCTCTGATACGTTCTTCCTTTGGTTTTATTATTCTAAGTTTCACACCTATCTGAGCTTCTTATAATGCCTCTTTTCTTTTCTTTTCTTTTCTTTTCTTTTCTTTTCTTTTCTTTCTTTCTTCTTTTTCCTTTCCTTTCCTTTCCTTTCCTTTCCTTTCCTTTCCTTTCCTTTCCTTTCCTTTCCTTTCCTTTCCTTTTCTTTTCTTTTCTTTTCTTTTCTTTTCTTCCTTTTCTTTTTCTGGAAGGAACAGAGGACTATAGTTCCTTGCTCTCAAAAACAAAACAAAACAAAACAAAACAAAACAAAACAAAAACAACCCACTAATGTGAGCACATTGACATTCAACCCAGGGTTTCATCCTGGGGCTGTTGCTTCAAATGTTACTGGATGCTGAGTCCCCCATTCTCCAAATGTGTCTGTTTATTTTTTGTTTAAAAATAACTAAATTAGGCCTAATAGTTTATTTTTGCTTTTGTTTCTCTTGCCTTAGGAGACATATCCAGAAAAATGTTGCAATGGCTGATGTCAGAGAAATTACTCCCTGTGCTCTCTTCTAGGATTTTTATGGTTTCAGGTCTCACATTTAGGTTTTTAATCCATTTTGAGTTTGTTTTGTGTACAGTGTTAGAAAGTGGTCCAGTTTCATTCTCTCACATGTAGCTGTCCAGTTCCCAGCACCATTTATTAAAAAGACTATTGTATTAAAAAGACTATCTATTCTCATTGTATATTCTTGCCTCCTTTGTCATAGACTAATTGACCTTATAATGATGGGCTTATTTCTGGCCTCTCTTCTGTTTTTGTGTGAGTACCATATGGTTTTGATTACTACAGGTCTGTAGTATGTCTTGAAATCTGGGATTATGATACCTCCACTTTGTACTTCTTTCTCAGGATTGCTTTGAGTGTTCAGAGTCTTTTGTGATTCCATACACATTTTAGTATCATTTATTCTAGTTTTGTGAAAAACGATTTTGGGATTTTGATAGGCATTGCACTGAATGTATAGATTGTTTTGGGTAATTAATTCTCCCAGTCCATGAGCATGGAATATATACTTCCATTTGTTTGTGTACTCTTCAATATAACATTAACATCACAATATTAAAAGGATTAAAGTCTTATAATGATAACAGAGAAGTCATTCAATTTACTATTTATTGAGTTGTTAATAGGTGCTACTGTCACATTAAGTATACCTAGTAAGTAGAGAGGAAGATCTGGAAAGGGTGATATCCATCAAACAGCAAACAGAGGGAACTAGGAGGCTTCTGGAGAGAGCTAGGATTTACCCCTGGGCCTTCAGGGTGTGCTTCAGATTGGTACACAGTGGGATGTAGCAGCATAGACAAAGGGAAGGTTTTATTAATTAGGTACAGACAATATAGTTATTCTTCTTTTTTTAAGATTTTATTTATTTATTTGTGAGAGAGAGAGAGAGAGAGAGGCAGGCAGAGACACAGGCAGAGGGAGAAGCAGGCTTCATGCAGGGAGCCCAACGTGGGACTCAATCCCGGGTCTCCAGGATCATGCCCTGGACTGAAGGCGGTGCTAAACCACTGAGCAACCAGAGCTGCTCAACATAGTTGTTCTTTATTGATTCTAATGTAGTAAAGAGAATTCGTGCATTTTTATTCTTCAGCTACTCCAAATTAACCAAGTTATCTCACCAGCGGTGATGATTAAAATTTGGACCATTTTATTGATATGATTCTCAGTTGATAATTGCTATTTTATTAAATATGGGAGAAATGACAGAGAAAGAGAAACTTAAAAACTCCAAGGTATCTGGAGAGCAATCCAAGTGTGTGTTATTTTATATCACCTTACCCCTGGGAATGGTGAGTATGTGAGGCCTGTCCTCTTGTTAACCAAAGACAAAGGATCTTGCTCCTTTAGGGGCCGACAGGACAAGGAAGAGGGACCTTGGGCTTGGGCCGAGGATATAGTCTGTTGAACTGAGGAGCCAGAAGAGAACTTCCTAAAAGCCTACTTTCAGTTCACTTAGTATTCTTGTGCCTGCAACTCTGTGCTCAGCTGTGTGAGGTGCAGTCTCTGCCTTGGGTTTACAGTCCAGGAAGAGTATCTCAGTCCTTGTAAGAGATACAGAAAAAAAAAATGGTTTGAAGATATATGGGCATAGCTTCTGGTTGGATCGTGAGGAGAATTTGAGATGGCTTAGAAGCCTGTGACATTGGAGCTGTTTTTTTTTTTTTTTTTTTAAGATTTTTACTCATTTTGGAGAGAGAGAGAAAGAGATCATGGAGAAGGGAGTAGGGCAGAGGGAAAGCAAGAGACAGTCCCAAGCGGACTCTGTAGTGAGCTCAGGGCGCAACACTGGGCTTCATCTCATGATCCCAAGACCAAGACCTGAGCAGAAACAAGAGCCAGATGCTCAACCAGCTGAGCCATCTGGGCACCCCTGGAGCTCATTCTTAGACAGTGAGGGAGATTTCCACAGACCAGAGAGGAGACTTTCTCATGTCAACAGCGAGTTCTTTGGTTAAGAGCTCTTTCTGTAGACCAGGAGCAGTTTGCTGGCATTTGAGAAGTGTGCACAATGAAAATACGAGAATATTTCCCCAAAACATTATTCATGCTTTAGGGATTTGCCCACGGACTGGAAATAATCAAATAACAAAACATAATTTTTTCTACTTTCAGATGTGGGTCCTGAATATGTATTTGCAGCTGCTTTATCAACTGATAAAATTTCAGTTCATCAGCTTCAGTTCATATGTTAATACATGATTATTAGCTTTGTTAAATTATCTAGGTATATTTATAATTGTGATCCTCCTTCTCCCTTTGGCCAAGTATATACTCAGTAATCTCTAGCCTGGTTTGGATTTAGGCTATGCAAATTTATTTTAATATTGTCTTATTCTGTCTTTAAAAGGCAGGCAAATATTCTGATAAAAGGTTGCAAAGTGAGTTGTGTATTATTTAGTGCTAAATACATATTTCTGTAACTTTGGGGCAAGACATTTGTGAGATTCATAAAATTGAATATTACTATTCATAAATAAAATTGCCCCTAGAGTCATTTAATGGAAGAGAATTAAGAAACCATAGAAAATGAATGAGAAAAGGAAAATATTATTTTCTGCAATTTATATTGTTTACTTGGGATTTTACTCTAGTTTGAATTTTCACTTAAAAGGATATTTTATTTTTCTCATTACTTTTTCAGAGACTAATATAATATTCTCCTTACATGAAATAAAATTGTTTGTAAAGGTTTTGAGTCACAGTAAAATTATTTAACAAGAATTTATTGAATAATACCCTGTTTCAGGTCCTTTTTTGGACACAGATGAATAAGTGATATTTCCTGTCTTCATGGACTTTATTATCGGCATACAAAGACTTACTATAAAGATTAGTTCTCCAGGAGTAGTGTGAACAAGATAGTTTGGGGATGCAGCAGACGGAAGTGTTAATTCTGTTAAGATGGTTTGGAAATGGCATTTGCACTGGTCCTTGCAGGATGAACATGACATTGCCTGATGGAGAAGAGAAGATAGGTTGAAAGGGAAAGGTATGGCATTCCTGGTAGAGGTCTTCCCCTGCCCTTAAAAAAAAAGAAAGCTGAGTTTTTTAGGGATCATAGCTTTGCTATATGGTGAGCAAAAAGTTGATCAGATGCCCATTGTAGATGGAACAGCTGGTAAAAGGGGCTTGTATGATCCCCTGTGGAAATGAGATGTTCAGCACACAGAAGGACTTGAAACAGCTTGAGGTGTCTTGAGAAACTAGCTCAAAATTTTAAGGAGGTAGTCAGTTGCATGTGCTTTTTTATAAATAGCCCATGTGTGGACCTTGAGAGTTAACATTGGTGAGACTGGCTAATGTAGGACAGAAGGGTCTCAAACCCAATACCTTTGGGAGTATTTCTCCCAAATGGAAGTAATTCTCAGGTACTTTCACATAATCCTACTTAAAAAGTAAGCACTGTGGGAGTATTTTCTGTTGATCCTTTGGTTCATCGAGATGTCCCTGTGGGAGAAGGCTTATCTCAGCTGGACAATAACTCATTTATTAAGATATGTGACGGTCATTAAAGGCCACCATGTTTCTTCCTCCTGCTTACTTGCTGGCTTTTCATTGTTATCGTGTTTATATTGAGGCTTGCTGACATGCAAAATCCCAAGACCTATCATCTTTGAAGGATGTGTTCATTCCGTAATCCCCATCACCTGTTTTGCCCATTCCCTGACCCCTTCCCCTCTGGTGCCCATCAGTTTGTTCTCTAGAGTTGAGAGTCTGTTTCTTGACTTGTTCTGAAACGTTTTTTTTAAAATACTCAGATTTATCACTACATTTTGGATTTGCTCATGCCTTTGGAAGAAATTGATATTTTCTTTTTAAAAGGAAAAGGCATAATTTGTTGAGGGAGTATAGAATCATATAGAAGGAACTTAGCAATTTTCCCACTTTTACTATTATATCATCAGCAGTTAGTGTGAATGGTAATAGGAAAAGTGTGTGTGTGTGTGTGTGTGTGTGTGTGTGTGTGTGTTAAGCAGGATGTTGTTAAGATAAACAAATAAGGTGATTTTTCTGGAATCGCACATTATGGAGATCTGCATTCAGGAGCAGGCATTTTGCTGCATACTGAGAAGCTTTAAAGGTTAGAGAATAGGAGGGTGACCAGTGTCTTACCTGCTGTACCCCGTAGGCACCAAGACTGTACCCCTTCCCTACTTCTTCCTCCAACATAAAGTCGATATTTAATAAGCCCTAGTAGTGAGCTGGGCATGTACTAAATATTTTACATATGCCATGTCATCCTCACAATGATCTCTGAAGTGGGTACTAGAAGAGATTGTAATTCTATATGCACTTTACAACATAGGAAGAGAAGTTCAAAAAGTAAAGTAACTTCCTCAAGACAAGGCAGGTTAGAAATGGTAGAGGTGGCATTTAAACTCTTCTGTGTCTGACCATAAAGTAATCCATGCATTGATCTTTTTTTTTTTTTTAAGATTTTTTTTGAGGCAGAGAAAGAGAAAATTCCTACATACAAGCAGAGAGGGAGGGGCAGAGGAAGAAGTAGAAACAGGCTCCCTGCTCAGGTGAGGCTCCCTGAGGCTGGGGTCAATCCCAGCACCCTGACAACATCACCTGAGCTTGAAATCAAGAGTAGGATGTCCAGCCTACTGAGCCACCCAGGTGCCCCTCCATGCATTAATCTTTATATTACATAGCTTTCTTATTTTCCATTTTTGGCATATACTCTGCATTATGCCTTGAGTCTGTGAAAAATCATTAGAAGTCCATACTCACATGATGTTTGCAGTCGAATGGGTATTCCAATCACACACTCCTGAAATAATTAGATTTTGTGTGGTAGTTTATTTACACACTAGGTTGAGTGAAATATGCATGATGCGCATACCGTTCTGTACTTTGTCTCTATAATTGTATGAGTTTGAGGTGTAGGTATTTGCCACCTGATATGGGTTTCCTGGATGCCCGTAATCAGTGAAATAATTTACCTTTTAAAAAATAATTTAAAAAAATATATGTTTTAGTGTTGAATCACAAGATGTTTTAAGATAATATAATAGGGGCCAAATAGCTATTTAAATGTTCATTTTGTGGAGAAAAGTAACTTACTTAGTTAAGCAAACAGTTCAATGGACCTTCTTCACAGAGATCTTGCTGTGGACTTGGAAGTGTCCTGGAGTCAGGGACTGGCTGTGTGTGCAGTAAAAAGAAATAGACATGGAAGGTGGACACTGTGCTGAGCACAGGGCCTGGCACATACAGAAAGTTCTAAGGAAATATTTATTAACTGAAAGGAAGAATAAAGTTGAAATTGTGGCCTATTTCAGTATATGTGCTGCCGAAGCGAGCACTGTGGCCTATTTCAACTGGTCAAATTGGTCAATGCCTCCAAGTTTGTTTCTTCATCTGACATAAAGGGTAGTAAAATCCACATCAGAGGTATGTTGTCAAGATTAAATGAGTTAAAATATGAGAATATGTCCAGGACTGTGCCTGGCACATATTAGATAGTTAATCATTGTTAGTCAAATAGTGTTAAATAAATAACACATTATCCCTGTTCTCAAGGAGTGTTAAAGGTTAGGACTGGTGATTCTTCTGTGCTGTTGAGGTTGGACTTCACTTGTCATATTCCTATATTTGCTTTCAAATACTGTCTGAGCTTCAGTGATCATCCAAAGGGTTTTTGGACTGTAAGAAGAAAATACACATATACAAACAAACACACCCAGCCACTCCCCAGGTTCTGCACTCCTATCTCATTCTTCTCCTTTTGTTCTAGGAGTTCACACACTATTGCTTAATACCATCAAGTCGTTTTACATTTAGATGCCCTCTGTAATAGCATGAGAACATGGGAAATGAGCAGACGCAGCAGAATTATATTACCGGATAAAACTTTGAATACAGAAGGAGATGTATAGGTATTGAAATTTCAACAGCTAATTTTTCACTCAGTTCTGCAAACAATGTGGTTCCTATAAATAGATTTATTGCATTTTTCTTTCCTAATTGAAAATTGACAGACATGAATCTGAGTGATAGCAAAGGGATATGATGTTCATGTGACATAGGCTGCTGTTTGTGCTCGTCTTTATGGATGCCACTCATTTTAAAGTGCTTTTTTCCCTCTCTCTCAATAGGAAGAGAAAATGATGTGTTTTTCCTTCCAGAAAACAGTGAACTGATTTGTTTTGGTCCCTATCACTGTTTTCGTGAAAAATTGCTAGTGTGAATTGTACTAGATGCAAAGTTGTGTTTTTACTTACTAAGGTCAATTCCTATCTTAATAATGTGTTCTGTGCTTTGTCCCTTTTCAGAATTTATTTAAAAATTTTGATCTCTCAATCATTTCTTATATAATTGCTTAAATCCCATAGGTCACATTGGCCTTTCTAATATATTTTTTTTAAAGCAGGTAGCCTTTTTTTTTTAAGATTTTATTTATTTATTCATAGAGATGCAGAGAGAGAGAGAGAGAGAGAGAGAGAGGCAGAGACACAGGCAGAGGGAGAAGCAGGCTCCATGCAGAGAGCCTGAGGTGGGACTCGATCCAGGGTCTCCAGATCACGCCCTGGGCTGCAGGCGGCGCTAAACCACTGTGCCACCGGGGCTGCCCTCTAATATGTTTTTTGAATGTCTTTGACGATGATCCTATCTTTAATGCCCAACCCCCTTTTCTGAAGTTGGAATCGAATCACCATTAAAGGTAAAATTGTATGATCATATGGTGACATTAAAAAGCCAGATATTTATTAAACTTAAACTGCTACTTTCTGGCACATATTTTCAACCCTTTAGCAATACTTTTCAGTTAAAATTGAAATGTCAAATAACATAAAATTTAAAACACACATTTGGTTTAGTATTGCCATCACATGGTATTAAATATTAAACATTAATTTATTTCAAGCTGTTGGCAGGTCACAGTGATTCAGTGTTTAATGAAAAAAATATTCTCTGCTTGATGACTTCTATGTATTGTAATAGAACTGTGTGTGTTTATTTACTATAGATTAATAGGCTTTGTTCTGCTGGTGTGTACTTAAATGATTTATAAGTCATATATGAATATGCCTATTTCAGACATAATCTGTAACTGAAATCTACAAATTCTGTAACTTTTGGGAAATTTCTCTTTGTTTCTTTTATTAAAGAAATGTTTATGAAAAGATGCCTCTACCTCATATATGCTACATTCTGTACAGTAACCAAGGCAGGCCTCATGAAAACCAGGTGCTTTGTACCCAGTGATGAGTTTAATATCTGAAGTAAAATCTTGCTATACATGTCTGAAAAGAAGGCTGCTTTAAGTAAAGGGAATGAATCTAAAGTGAATAGAATGTGTGCTACTTGGAGCAGAAGTAAACAGGAATCTTTAACAGAGAATAAATCTATTTCATTGTATTTTAGGATCAGTGTAGGTGGGTGTATGATTTGTTCATACCACTAACTGTGTCACCCTGGAAAGTTACTAATATCTCTGTGCTTCAGGTTTTTTTGTTTTTTTTTTTTAAATCTGAAAAAGTAGGCATAGCAGTATTTCCTGTGGAATTGTACCTGGTACTTAGCAAACACCACAGAAGTGTTATATTTTGTTATTAATATAGATCACGTGTTTGATCAGTTCTTCAGTAGGGTAGAGAATTGGGAACAGAAGGATGAGCCATTCAGAATCAACTGAAATAGCACTGTTTAAGGGACCTCCTTAGGGATCCCAGCTGGAGCTTGTTGCACTTGAGATGAGCCCCAAACACAAAATGATAACATTTTGTTGAAGGTATTTTATATATACAGCTTACCTATAAAATATCTCAGGAAAGATACTACCATTTGCAGTCAGCTTGGTTATTTTTCATTATCAGAAAAAATGAAGGTCCCACATCCCACTCCCAAAACCCAAATGCGGCCAACACAATTGTTGCCTCCAACTCAAATAGATTACCAGTCACTCAAATCTGTTTTGGTTTTACCAACTGATTTTTCTTTTAAGAAACCACTTCTGAAACAAACTTATAATATCTATATGTAGGGTATATTTAATTTCTAGAAGAGCTTAAGATAGTTGGCTTTTAGGATTTCATATTAGTTTATTGGTCTCATAAAGCTATTATCATTTGAAATGTGGCTGCTTTTTTATTGAGGTATAATTGATATATAACATTGTATTAGTTTTAGGTGTACAACATAAAATTCAATATTTGTATGTATTGTGAAATGACCACCACAGTGTAAATTAGTTAACATCTGGGACTATAGTCAGAAATTTTTTTTTCCTGTGATGAGAACTTTTGAGATCCATTCTGTTAGCAACTTTCAAGTATGCAATACACTATTATTAACTATAATCTGTTATGCTATACATTTTATGCCATATATTATATCACCAGGACTTATTTATTTTAGTACTGAAGTTTGTACCTTTTGATCTGTGTCACCCATTTTGCTTCTCCCTCCTACTTCTCCCTTTGGCAACCACCAATCTATTCTTTGTATCTATGAGCTTGGGTTTTTTGTTTGTTTGTTTGTTTTGTTTTGGATTTCACAAAAAAGTGAGATCATACAGCATTTGTCTTTCTTTCTCTGACTTATTTCACTTAGCATAATGCCCTCAAGGACCATCCAGGTTGGTGCAAATGGAAAGATTTTCTATTTTATGACTGAGTAATATTCCACAGTGTGTTTGTGTATCAGATTTTCTGTATCCATTCATCCATTGATGGACATTTATGTTGTATCCATATCTTGGCTATTGTTAATAATGCTGCAGTGAACATAGGGGTGCAGATATCCTTTAAAATTAGTGTTTTGTTTTCTTCGAATATATAGCCAGAAGGGGAATTCTTGGATCCTATAGTAGTTTTCTTTTTAATTTTTGAGAAATCATTGTATTGTTTTCCTTTGCGGCCACATCAATTTACATTCCCACCAGCAGTGCACAAGTGTTTCCTTTTCTCCACATCCTCATCAAAGCTTGTTATTTCTTGTCTTTTTGATAATATCCATTCTGTTACACTCACAGGTGTGAAGTGATAGCTCATTGTGATTTTGATTTGCATTTTTCTAATGATTAGTGATGTTGAGGTTGAGTACCTTTCCCTGTATCTGTTGACCATCTGTATATCTTCTTTGGAAAATGTCTGTTCAGATCTCTGCCCTTCGTGTGTGTGTGTCTGTGTGTGCACATGCTATTGAGTTACATGCGTTTTTTATATATTTTGGATATTAATTACTTATCAGTTCTATGATTTGCAGGTATTTTCTCCCATTGAGTAGGTTGCCTTTTCATTTTATTGATGCTTTCCTTTGCTGTGTAGAAGCTTTTTGGTTTTATGTAGTTCCACTTGTTCATTTTTGCTTTTGCTGCCTTTGCTTTTGTTGTCAGATGGCTGCCTTTTAGAAGTTTGATTTAGGGGAGTCATATTTACAATCCAAAGTGTTATAATCATTTTTAAAAGTGTCTACCAACTTTATTCATTTATTGTTTTGTTCAGTAGAATTCTAAGTGCATGAAAACAGCTTTAAGAAAAGGATCTTCAGGGCATGCTTCAGTTGATGAAGCATCTGCCTTTGGCTCAGGTCATGATCCCCGGGTCCTGGATGGAGTTCTGCATCAGGCTCCCTCCTTTAGTGGGGAGCCTGCTTCTCCCTCTCCCTCTGCCTGCCACTCCCCTTGCTGTGCTCTTTCTTTCTCTCTGTTAAGATAAATGGATAAAAATCTTTAAGAAAAGGAACTTAAATTGTAATTTAATTTCCAACTCAAGACACACATGACTTTGCTACCATTTTGTAGTGTTAAAAGCTGATTGACTATTTCGGATGTTATCAGTGTTCTGTTTCGGAATATTCCAGATGCATTTAATGTAATGATGTCTTACTGGTTTTCTGTAAACTTATGTGTTTAGTCTGGTGGAGATTTATTTTTTAAAATAATCTCTTATGAAATTTGAATGTTATCTGTCTTTATACCTAGCTTCTGTGAAAAAATACCTGCTTTGTGTACTCTAGTTTTGCAGTCACTAAAAATAGTGTTTTGAGCTTAGTTGATTTCTTTAAGTAGATGTATTGTGACAGTCAAATTTGTCAAGAAAGAGTTGAAATGTGGGTATTGGACTATGAAAATGAGATTTCAAAGGCGTGACAGTAGACCCAGAGTGAGGGTAGATTAGACAGGACCACCAAAGTTGTAGAGAGTGTATTAGACTGGGGGATCCATAGGAGGGACATAAGGATATAGAAAAGTCCAGTTTTCCATTTTAGATTTCATAAGGTTTTTGAGACAGTTTTGCAGGTATGTATCGAAAGTGAAAGAGGGGAGCAGGGTTGGTGGGAAAATGAAGGAAAGGAATACATTTTGAATTTATCCTGTAAGCACTTAAAATCATTAAACTGTCCAGAATGCATCATGCCAGAGGTGGCTCGGCTTGAAAGCAAGCTAACATGGAGCAGATACGAGTACCTGGGGGAACTGCTGTCAGCAGAAAAGACACATAGTTTATTATAAAAAGGACAAGATCCCTTATCTGAGAGAGAAATAACCTGAGAGTTCATAGAACATGGTATCTAAGAAACAGTTGCCAAAGCAGATATTATAATGAAAAGTAAGGGCAGTAGACTTAATGTGATATTATCTTATTATCTGATAAGAAAAGCTGGTTTTGGAAATACATACACATACACGTGCACACAACACACACACTTTTTTGTTTTTTTAAGGGGAAGAGAAGTATAGTTTTGATGTTGCTTTAGGTAAAACTTTATCATGCTGCACAGTGATTCTCAAACATGCCTTGAAATTAAGATTTTTATAAGACCTATTTTTTCTGAAATATTTTCCACAGTGCATTGCAGAAATTAAAAAAAATTTAAATGACTACATAAACTCCATGATGGGTATCTTCCTCAGGAATTGAAGCCTGGAAATAAATTTTGTGTTAATTTTGTATCTTTTCTACATTGTGTATGGAATAATGAGTAACTAACACCTCTATTTTTGTTGTCCTTCACGATTTTCGCATCTGTTTTATTTATTTATTTATTTATTTATTTATTTATTTATTTATTTATTTATTTATTTATTTATTTATTTTTGCATCTGTTTCATGATCTCAATTGATTCTCAGAACCACACCATGAATCAGGTGGATGGTTTCCTCATTCTTGGAGCACCATGAATCAGGTGGATAGTTTCCTCATTCTTGGAGATGTGGCTTTATGGTCCAGGGTTTCAGAGCCCCATGGCAAAGTGATCACGGATGGTGAAAAAGAGCATTGGGAAGCGCTGGAGCAGCTCTGATTTAGGAAAATAAGAATTTCTGTGCCGGTCAGTAATTGATGTTGGAACAAACGAGTCTGGCTTAGCTTTATCAGGGGAACCATGCAGGATAGCCAGTCTTTGTGAAGTTGCGAAAGCGTGCACTTAGACCTAAAAGGAATTGAATTTCTAGACTTAGATAAATTTGTTTCTGTATACTGATTTGGCCAAAATGACTTACTTTATAATTATTGTCTCTGTGTTCAGAGAAGTTTCATGTTGGAAAGAAGAGCAATTTTTGGATGTGACAAGAAGATTTTAAATCTTTTGAAATCTTTTCATCATCCAAAAATCAGTGCGTCAGAGCCCACCATCTGTTTTGTGATCAGACTTTTCCTGCAGCTAATTAATTACATTGGTGAGACGGCATGATTTGAAATAAGCTCAGCAACAGTTGGGGAAACTGACAAGTCATCAGTTCTTGTCTTATTGGCCCCAGCTCGCTTTCTTGTGGTGGTTTCTCAGTTCCATGAAATGATTTACCCACAAACACCTTATCAGTTGCTCAATCTGTTAATCTTTTACTTCAGAATCTATTTTCAAAGGAGATACTCTCACCCCCCATGAACTATTTTAATTGATTCCCAGATTTTCTGTCACAAGAATGAATCTTCCTGGTGGGAGGGATTTTGGTGATGAGGGACAGTGAAAGCAGGAAATGGTATGTTTCCATTGCTCATGAAGACATAGTATACTTCTGCGGTAGCATCTACACATCATAGGTACCCAGTCCAGGCAGTAATTATCTAGATTCTGCTACTACCTGAATTCTGTTGGAGGAAAAGACTACCAGAAGAATCAGAGCAAACATTGTAATGCACTACATCAATTTATGTTTTGGAAGAAAATAGGTAACATTTAGCCAGAAGATTGTGTTCATATAGCTTCTGTTTTTTTTTAAGAAGCATTTTCTTAAACAAAGATCATGAAATGTTCTTGAGAAATGAAATAAAAAAGAAATGAAACTTGAGATTTTAGTGTTGTGCTTGTAACACATGAAGTTTGCAATCTGGGATTGCAAATATTTCCTGCTGAATTGCACGTGGATTTCTAGATGCCATTATGGACTTCAGTCCAGCACCTGGCAAACAGTTACGGTGAACTGTTCATTTTTCAGTGCGGGTCCTCTGTGGTTCAGCGCAGAGTCACACAACACAAGTGGCCAAGCGGAGTCATAGCCCAAATTCAGATCAGATCCATGTGAGTTACAACTCTGGAATCTTCAGGCCTAAGCAGAAAGTTGTTCACCAAATAGCATTTGGTTTGTTAATCCATTTAGTAGTTGGATGTGTAATCTGGATATTTTGACATCTGTAATAACCAAGAAATATACTGAATGTTCTTTTCTTCTTAAACACGTTATAATTGTGGGGGCTCCTGGGTGGCACAGTCGTTTGAGTGAACGACTCTTGGTTTTGGCTCAGGTCTTGATCTTGGGAGGAGCTCCATGTTGGGCTCTGGGCTCAGCAAGGAGTCTGCTAGGGATCCTCTCTCTCCCTCTGCCCCTCCTGCTTGTGCTCTCTGGCTCTCTCTAAAATAAATAAATCTTTTAAAAAAAGTTTCAATTGTCTGAAGAATTGGAATTTAGATGTCTTCACCCTTGTTTAAGGTATTGTAATCATATTTGATGGTGTCATTGTTGGAATCCGGCAAGTTGTGTTTGAACTTGGCAGAAACGCAGTGTCATTTGAGTATCTCCCTGTGCCTCAGTTTCCACATCTGTAAAAGGAGGATGCTAAAAATAGCAATTTCATATGGCTGTTGTGGCTACTGGATAAAATCATAGATGTACAATTAATGCACATTATAAAGTGCTTTAATGTGATATTCTTTTTGCAGTTAATATAATTCATTGTAGAATAGGAAGCTTCAGAACTTCTTTGATCCTAACAAATGCATATTTGGCAATATGAGCAGTTCTATCTTGATAAGTATACTTGTTCTGAAATAATGCAAAGTATTGATTGAACTTCCCTACTTAAGATAATGGCTCTACTTTGGAAGACTTATTACTTGGGATTAGTGCCCTTTCCACCATGACAAGAACCCCAGTTGCTCAGATAGATTCAATTGGACAGTCCTGTAGAAAAATGGATGCTTATATTCTGTGTAGAATCTGACTTGAAGAATTACAGCAGTGACTAGTTCAATATAATAAGTGGATTTCCATGACTACAGTTTATAATAATAAGCTTTATCCAATATAAAGAATACCACTGAACAAAAAATTCAATATAGTTAAAATTTTTTATTTTCCTTTATTTGTACATTATACTATATTTGAGTATCTTCATGATGTTAAGTTTTTTTGGTGCTTTTTTCTTTCTTTCTCTCTCTCTTTTGATGAAAAGAGGATTATTATATAGGCCAGGGTTTGTGAGCTGAAGATGTACAGTTTTGAGCCAAATACCATGGTTATCAGGGAATCAGCTTCTTTTCACAAAGTCAATGAATTTCCTCCATTGAGGCCTATTCCTTCTAGCTAATTGGAGTCTTGGTTTTGGCTTTTTCCCCTTTGCTCGTGACTGCCAGCTTCTTGCCATGTTCATTTTGGATGGTGTCCAAATGGTGGTACCTTTCTGAGCCCGGTACCACTCTGGGGGCCAACATCAAGAAAGTAATTTTATCAGAAAGAAATATAAGTACGTACTTACCCACTTTAGTCCCCAGCCAAACTCCATCTCAAATGAGTACCACACCCCGATCTGTTGTCTCTGTGTGTGTGTGTGTGTGTGTGTGTGTAAACACTTTGGAAACAAATTCCTTTGATTTCATATCCTCTTTCTCTCTTGGGTCATTCGTCTCATCAATATTAATGTTCCACCTTGAATGAGGATGCTATACTGGTTTGTAATTCACACTGGGCACAGGTGGTGACATGATCTTAAAAAGGTAAAGGCCCCAAATCCCTTAGGTTATTAAGAGGAACCCTCTCATTCTCTAATTATTTAGCCATTTGTTACCTGCAGAGTGAAAGAGATTGTTGCTCTTCAGTTCAGCCTGATGCCTTACATTTGACCAGAGGCTCATCAAACCCAGTTATCTTGTTGTGGGTGAAGTGGTGCCTTTCACTCTTTTCTCATTTGGATACTAAATTGGTAAGTGAAGCAGGGAACCTGGCTGTCACCTCTCACTCTAATTTCATTTTTTGGTGATCTCTCAGGCTTTATTATCTCTTGAATTGCCCCTCCCCCCACCTTTCAAAGAAAAAACAAAACCCTACCGTATCTGTGGTTGGTTCCCATGTGATCCAGGTCATCCAGGCTCCATGGCCACCGAGTTCCCTGGAGTAAACCTTTGTTACAAATTATAGATCTTGTGACAACTAGATATAATCGGTGAGAGAGATGGCCATTATTTATTTTACTTATTTATTTTTTTAACAGCATGGACTCAGTACTGAATTCAGTAGATAGGACTTTGGTATATAAATTATGTACATATATCTGGCTAGAGAAAATTCTCATTCGCAAAAATCCTTAACCTCTAAAGTCAATTAAGAAAGTGATTATGATACAGGAGGAGGCACCAGTATTCATTTAAATCAGGAATCTTACTAAACTTAGGAGATATTTCAACCAATGAATGGAAAGGTAAGGGAAGCTTGAACATAACCTGTCTTACTGCAGACGGTGACTGGGATCATCCCAGAGTTCACTGCTCCAGTCTGGCACACTTGAAGTTTGGTTTAAAAGAGATACAAGTTATTTTTCTCTGTAGTCAAGATACATGCCCTAGGCATAGCAAAACTGAAAGCCTATGTGATGCATTAAACTCATAAAACCAGAGCTAACTTCTGCCCTTTGGACTGTAATGACTCAACTTGATCCTGCATTCAAGGCCTGAAGCTGTTCCTACCACTTGACCTCTCTCTTCTTTTATTAAGAGACTTTATGTTGAAAGTAGTAGAAACCAGCTCTGGCTAGCTTAAGTGAAAGGGGCATTAGTTAGCCGGGCCCTGGAATATTTTATAAGATCAAAGGAATCCCTTGGTAGCCAAGCCAGAACTTGTGGATCTGCTCATTCTTCAGAATGCTACCATAGGTGTGACTGCTCCTCCAGTTTCCTGCCTCTCAGTGTCTCTCTTTCAAACCTTTTTACCCAAAATGAGAATCTAGTATAGTTTGAGTTAGGCATCAGTCACCAGGGCTGTGCTCTGTCCCTCTCTCTCACAAATAAGTAAATACAAATGTTAAAAAAAAAAAAGCAAAAAACAAAAAAACACTCAGATAACTTTAAATTCTTTAAATTGTGATACTTGTGAAAATTCAAAAAGTAATGGCAGCCTGGTGACTTTGCATTACTTCTTTCAGGAAAAGGGAGGTAAAGGAGGGATCTTGAGATGTGGTTAGGGGTAAAGGCACCTGCCTAGCATCTCTTCACATGTGTCAGTGCCCTCTGTCAGATACTGAGCATCTCCTGCTGTGCTGCTGTGTCAGAGATGTAGCACCTCACAGCCGTTGTGTGACCTTGGGAAATGGGAGTGCTCTATTTAAATTCCTCATTTCCAACTTACAGTAAAATGTCAGGTACAGTAAGCTCAGGGGTCATACCATAAGGACAAAGACAAAAGCCAGGTAGTAAAGGGGAAGGGACAAGAAAAATTATATTGCAGCTTCTTTTGACTAAGGAGGAAGCCATAGCAATTAAATTTAAACCTTAGCCTTGACTTTCGTACCAGCTAGAAAAGAAGTGAAAACATTGTCTGGTAGCAGTCAATATCCCAGTTTATGAAAAGAAGAAAGTATTTGCTGAACTTGAGGTCCTGTCTTTGAGTTTGGGGATCCTTTTGGTCTTGGTTTCCTAGTTAAATTCTATATTCCTTATCCTGGATATTTTTTATTATTATTTATTTTTAAAAAACATTTTAAGAAAGATTTATTTATTTATTTATTTATTTATTTATTTATTTATTTATTTGGAGGGGAGAGAGGGACAGAGGGGAAAGAGAGGAAGAGTCCTCATTCAGAGTCCCCTCTGAGTGCAAAGCCCACCTTGGAGCTGGGTTCTAGGACCCTAAGATTATGACCTTAGCTGAAATCAAGAGTTGCCCCTCAGCTGACTGAGCCACTCAGGCGCCCCCTGGATATTTTTAATCCATCATTTGTGATTTTGGTGCAGTTTCTCAAACACTTTTGGGAATAAACTGGTGTACAAATATGATTAAATAACAAAATGAAATACAAAGTAATGCATAAGTTAAAAAAATAATTTCATTATCACCATCGCCAAAATCAAATGAATTTCCTGGGGAGGAAAACATGGCTAAGTTATTAATTGATGGAAGCCTTAACCTTCTTTGTTTCCATGGTTGCATTCTTACTAAATTTACACATTGAAGAAAATGTAACCATTACTTTTCATACAGTGTGGAGTATTCATAAGCAAAGTATGAGCATGAATGAATTACCTTTGTGATGTGGAAGAAAAAGGCCCCCAGAGGTTTGTTGGTACAGAATGAATGTTAATCAGTTAATATCAATTTAGCCAACAGTGATGCAGAAATGTCCCAAGATTTACTCAGAAAACGTGGGGTGCCTGGCTGGCTCAGGAGGTGGAGCATGGGACTCTTGATTTTGGGGTTCTGAGTTCCAGCCCCATGGTGGGTGTAGAGATTACTTAACAATAAATTTTTTTTAAAAAGAAAAAGACTTACTCAGAATCACATTTTTCAAACATTCTCTACTTTAAATCTAACGTTTCAGTTTCTTAGCTTAAAGTCTTCATTATTTTGATGAAGTATTGTCACATTTTCTTACTTACAAAATGTCTGTTTCATGTCTCTCTCCCTTTTGGAGGTAGGGCGAATCCTGAGAGTGTTGAGTGTCTGCCCTTTCCTTAATATGATAGAAACAATATATTCCAGCATGTTCCATAATATTTTTGTTCCCAGTTTTTTTTTTTCCCATTTGATAGTTTTGTCTGGAGATGAAACTAAAAGGAAAAGTAAAATTTAGTAGCTGTTTAACTCCTCCAGGAACTTTACAGAGTCCAGGTTCTTGGTCTGTTTGTCCATAGTAGAATTTATGAAAATCTAAAACATTAATGATGCCTGAAAGGCAGGCTTCTACCCAGAAATGAATGCATTGCTTGGCCTGATAGCAGAATTATAGAAACTTGAAACCTCAGCATTTTGAAGATCACTGAGATACCATTTTTGTATGTGTTCAGAATATTTCATGAATAATGTTTAGATGGACTCCATATAAACCCCATTCATTTTCAAACTGAAATACTTTTTTTTCTGTACAGAAAACTTGTAACTAAACTATAAATGAAAGCATGTTTAAATGTTTATAGTAGGCAACAGAAAACACTGAAAAATCTAGTATTAGTACTGCTTCCTGTTTTTTTTTCTAGTACTAACAAAAACAAAGCCAAAGGAATTTTGGTTTTATATGCAGAAGATCTGCTCTTACAGTGTATGTTTTCTCTCTGCATTATAGACCCACAAAGGTCTATTTCCTTTGTCCAATTGAGTCCTATCTTCCTTTGTCCAATTGAGTTAGCTGTGGTGCAGATCATGGAGGGCTCTAAAGCTATTTTTTCCATTAAAAAGGTGTTTAAAAATATATAAATAAATGATTATGGTGTACACTGCTGATGCTTTCAGTTTGCTCTTTTGCATGAGTTCTATTTTAGGGTGGCATTATCCAGAATGAATGGGAGAAAATGATCCAGAAAATCAGGACTGTTTTCACAATCTCGAGTGAAAGCTTCATTTTCTCTAATGAAGTGAGTCAGCACTCCATAATGAAAAATTCTGATATGTAGATGAGATAATCCCAAAATGCATTTTAAAATGGGGTCATTGAAGAAAGTGAAAAGTGCAGTGAATTTGCATATAAGTGTCTTTGGACTCTTTCAGGTGTGGGAGGTGAATGATTAGAAGCTGCTTCATGAACTGTAGCTAACCCCTTCTATAGTGTATTTTAGAATCCAATAAAAAAAAAGAGGTAGTATTTTGTGTTAATGTTTCCTAGTTAGAGATGACAATAAAATAAAGTTTTTTACATGTAAACTAATTTAGTAGGGACTCTTCTTTGTGTGTGTGTGTGTGTGTGTGTGTGTGTGTTTTGTTTTGTTTTCCTCCTGTGATTATCCTTCTCCTAAACCCCTGGAATAAGCAGTATCTGTCACAGTAGTCAGTTGAGTCCATGTTTGCCTGGACACACGTTTTAAATTTTACTGCCCAAAAATATGCATGCATAGAGCATGAAGTTTTTATTGATATTGGTTACATTTCATTTTATATTTCACATTTGATTGGGAGATTGGTTGACATTTAGTTAAAAAATCATTTTCTAACTCCAAATAATAGGGAAAATTTTTTTAAAGCCCTCTAAACTCTTTCTTTCTCACTTAACTCTGTGTTCTTTGTCCACAAACTAAGAATTCTTCTATACCAACCTTTCAGAGTGGAAACCAAAGCACTGTTCCGATAGTTAGACCTTTTCTTTTCTTTTCTTTTCTTTTCTTTTCTTTTCTTTTCTTTTCTTTTCTTTTCTTTTCTTTTCTTTTCTTTTCTTTCTTTCTTTCTTTCTTTCTTTCTTTCTTTCTTTCTTTCTTTTCTTTCCTTTTCTTTTCTTTCTTTTCTTCTTTTCTTTCTCTTTTCTTTTCTTTTTTCTTTTCTTTTCTCTTTTCTTTTTTCTTTTCTTTTCTCTTTTCTTTCCTTTTCTTTTTTTCTTCTCTTTTTCTTTTCTTTTCTTTTTCTTCTTCTTCTTCTTCTTCTTCTTCTTTTTTTTTTTTAGTTAGACCTTTTCTTAAGAAGTGCAGTATGATCTCAAAAATAAAGGCGGTGTATGGACAACGGTAGAATAAATATAGCCTAAGACTGATGTTGAAAGGACAGATGACTCCTCAGGATAGGGAGGAGGAATAAACAGACTAAGTAGAGAAGTAAAAAGACAGAGGTTAATGTCTCAGAAGATCAACTCCCCTCTATTAGGATTTCCAGAAGCAGATAATAGAACAGAGGGGAGGAGATAATCAATGACATATCATAGAAGAATTCTTCACAGGGCTGAAGAAGCACACCAGTCTTCAGATTGAAAGGATTCACCATGTGTTGAGTCAGATGAAAAAAATCCAATACCCAGTTATTCCTACCCTGAGAGCTTCAGGGAGTAAAAAGTATGTATATCTATATACTTCTACAGAGTGGGAAAAAAAAGAAATTAAAAAAAGTACAAGAACTGGACTAAAATCACATTTCTCATAAGCCTCGTTGGATTCTAGGAGATAATGAAGCAATAGTTGCAGAGTTTTCAGGGAAAATAATAATTTTTGAGCCAAAAATCTATGTAGCCAAGCTATTTGTTAGTTAAGAAGGTGACAATACTATGTGTTGGCAAATTGAATTTAAATTAAAATAATTTTTAAAAGAAGGTAAAAATAAAAATATATTCTAGGAGTGCCTGGGTGGTTCAGCCGGTTAAGTGTTTGACTCTTGGTTTCTTCTCAGGTCTTGATCTTAGGATTGTGGAATCGAGCCCCGGCTCGGGCTCTATGCTCAGTGAGGAGTCTGCTTGTCACCTCTCCCGCTGCTTCTTCCGGCCCTCAAACAAATAAGTGAATAAAATCATATATATACGTATATACATATATATGTATATATGTATATGCAGAGATATAAGCTACATGTTATCCAGGCTTCTATATGAAGAAATATATCTGGGGGAGTTACTTCAACAACGTGGTAAAGGAATCCAACAATACATATAACTTGAAATGTAAGAAAGAGATGTAGGTGGGGATGCCTCGGTGGCTTAGTTATTAAGTGTCTGCCTTCAGCTCAGATCTTAGTCTTGGGGTCCTGGGATTGAGCCCCCTGTTGTGCCCTGTTGGGCTCCCTGCCTGCTGCTGCTTCTTCTTCCTCTGTTGCTCACCCAGCTTGTGCTCTCTCGATCACTCTCTCCTTCTCTCCCAAATAAATAAAATCTTTATTTCTTTCTTTCTTTTTTTTTTCTAAAGACAGATGTAGGTGAAGTGAAGCAAAACCAGGGAACAACAAAAAATGGAATCCATGTGACCTTGATTCCTGGGACATTTTCCTTTAAATAGAAGAGTCAGGGGCATAGGATTACATTTCTTCCCCTGTGAGTCTATCCATAATACTTGGGTTCATGTTTAATAATATTTTTGTAATTATAATCTTGTAAGTGCTGTGTATTGGCTTTTGGTCTCCTAAAATCAACTACTGAGAAAGTACAGAGGACTGAGTTCTAGTTAGAATTTTTTTTTCCCCCAGAGAGAGAGAGAGAGGGTACACGTGAGTGGGTGGGAAGGGAAGAGGGAGAATCATAAGCTTTTGCCCACACCCTGGGCAAAGCTAGACCTGGGGCTGTATCTGTTGACCCTGAGATCATGACCTGAGCTAAAATCAAGATTTGGACACTTAGCTGACTGAGCCACCCACTCAACCCAAGAGTTTAATGGTTTATAAATAAACCCTGACAATGTAAAATAGTAACATAATAAAAATCTAGAATATAGGATGACTGTATTATTTTTTATTTTTTTAAAAATAATTTTTTATTGATTAATATTGTATTTAATTTTCATTATTTTAATTCCAGCTAGCATACATACAGTGTCATATTAATTTCAGGTGTACAATATAGTGATTCAACACTTCCATGCAATCACCTGATGCTCATCATAAGTACACTCCTTAATCTCCATCACCTGTTTCCCCTGTCCGCCACCCACTTCCCCTCTCATGACCAGCAGTGTTCTCTAGTTAAGAGTATGTTTCTTTGCCTCTCTTTTTTGTTGTTCTTTTTTTTAAATTTTTATTTATTTATGATAGTCACACACAGAGAGAGAGGCAGAGACACAGGCAGAGGGAGAAGCAGGCTCCATGCACCAGGAGCCCGACGTGGGATTCGATCCTGGGTCTCCAGGATCGCGCCCTGGGCCAAAGGCAGGCACTAAACTGCTGAGCCACCCAGGGATCCCTGCCTATCTCTCTTTTTTCTTTAAAAGTATAATAGTAACCATCAGAAGAATAAAAAGGTACATTTTAGGAGTTTTCTTTTTTTTTTTTCTCAGAGAGAGTGGATTTGGAGAAAGGAAAGTTTTCATTTTATACTTAAAAACAAAAACAAAAACCTGCATGCATATATTACTTTCTTAGTTTAAAGAAAAGCTTAACAAATTTAAAGGGCACTTCCATCACTAGGGGATTGTTTATAGAGTTTTTCCGTATTAATATGAAACACAAACGAATGGAAGAGATTTATATATGTATTGAAATCAAGACTTTAAGTGAATAAAATAGTGAAATGAATGGCATAATTTAAGTTAAAACACATTTATGTTTATATATATTCATGTGAGAAAAAGTCTAGGAGACTGCATAGCTACTCTCATTTCTTTTTCCAGTTCTATATGTATATAAAGATTTACAGGGACTTTTTATCACTTTTGCAGCTATAACACTCAGTAAAGATATTTTCAAAAAGGAGATTGTTTGAGTCCTAGAGAAGAGAATGGTGTGCCCAAGATCAGCCCTGAAGCAAGTAGCAGAATTGGAACTATAATCCTGTTAGTAGTGGTTGCTAGGTTCTTGGAAAGTAGCCTCTCCTCATTTCTCTCAGCTCTCTCAAGCCATCCCTAATAATCATCATAACAACAACAAGAATAGTGGTTGATAATCTGTATTAAATTTTATGTAAAATGTGAATAAAAGTATCTTCAGGAATAAATGTATATTCTTGACAGTTTGGTGACAAGGTGGGGATGACCAGGGAAGTCTTAATAGAGGAGGTGGCAATTGAGAAACACCTTGAACAATGAGGGATAGTTTTTGACAGAGCAGGATGGGGTTGGAGCTGTGGCCAGGATCCTTCTAGGTAATTCAAGGACACCAGAAAGCAGCCATGTGACAAACGCAGCCTTTCCTGTTACTATTCATGTCTCTGTCACAGAGTTAATTCAGACACACTTGATAAATAAGGAAATGACCCTGATGTGGCAGTCTCTCTGGTTTACAGGAGATTTTTCTTGGCCTGTGAATGGTTTTTGTCACCAAGCATAGCAGCTGATCCCAAAATACAGCAACCTACAAACATGACTCAGTCATGAACCTGAGGCCCCTTCACTTGCTCTATCTACTCCTTTGCTTTGTTTGGCCACAGTTCTTTGTGGCCTCTGCATTTCTGTAACATTTCTTATATAGCCTTCTTTCAAGCTACCTTCATCCTTACTTTAAAAGTTTTGTTGTGTATTTACTGTTTTATTTCTTTTTTTTTAATTTTAAAGATTGTATTTATTCACTAGAAGGAGGAGGGGGCAGAGACAGAGAGAGCAGCAGACTCCCTGCAGAGACCTATGGGGGACTTGATCCCAGGACCCTGGGATCACGACCTGAGCTAGAGGCAGACACTTAACAGACTGAGCCATCCAGACACCCTATTTTTTAAAACGGTTAAAACGGTTCTATTTTTTTTTAATGAGTTTTTGTTTGTTTGTTTGTTTGTTTTTAGGGCTCTGGTTACAATATTGTATAGTTTTTGAATGTTCTGGCTTATAATTCCTTATAGTGTAAAGTTTTACAGACCACGAGATATTTCAGGAATAATGTATATCCCCAAGTACCTTAAACCTCTAGTTTGGCTTCGAGAGCAGTGCTATCGAATAGAACTTTCTGTGATGGAAATGTGTATCTTCTAATATTGTGACCGCTAACCACCATGGCTGTTTACTTTTAAATTCATTAAATTAGATACTAAATTCATTTCCTCACTTGCACCAGCCACATTTCAAGTACTCATGGATGCTGGTGTCTCAGGGCCGATGCTGGGCAGTGCATCTAGAGAGGGATTGGATTTGTGAGCTCCCTGAAATGACAAAGCATTCTTTTCTTAACATTCCTGATAAGAGGTTAGGAATGTGCTCCAGAGGACAGATTAAAGCAGAGGTTCTGGGAGAGTGTCAGGAATTTGGAACCCTGGGCAGAGACACTGCCTTGAGCCTGATGAGCGTAGCTGGCTCACTCTGAATAAATATTTCCCTCTGAGCCTTACTGCTGCTCTGCTGAGGACCACAGGTGGGCTTAATTAACCTGGTTATGTATTCCTAAGCACATGATACATAACTTGAGAGCAGGGATTGTATTTTTTTTTATAATTCTGCATCTTCCTCCAAACACTTTAGTAACATACATAGGAAGGGATCACTATCTGGCTGGAAGACAAACTGTTCTTCCTATTCCAGCAGAAATTGAGAACAATTTTTCACTTTCAGTGAACTGGAAGGGATTACACATAGGATGATAAGAACAGAAACTGGTGGTGGACTCATGATACTTTGTAATTATACTCCATAAAACAGTGTTAGCTCTTGTTTTCTCTGATTGTACACTTTCTACCTCAGCCTTGCACTTAAGAGCAGATCTGTTAATGAGATGTATGACCTTTTGTTTGTTTCTTTTTTTTTTTTCAAAGTCGTTCACAAGACCTACTGCTTTGAGAACTGGGAGAATAGGAGCCTAATGCAAAGAAAAATATAAACCACTGTGGCAGAATCAGATTTAGTATCACATTTCATGTTGCAGTACTCTGCATTTCTGTACCTCTGCCATAGCTAATATCCTGATTTCCTTCCTTTGTATAGGTTTTCTTCACTCTTCCTTTACTTTGCATCTGCTTAAATAGACACATAGTTTAAACATAATTCGAATTCCAAATTATGTAGTTACAAAGGCTTCATGCACAAGTTTTTTTTTTTTTTCATGCACAAGTTTTAACTGCTTTGTAGAATTCTGTATTTTTAAGTTAACATTTACAATGAGGCATAGTTCACTATGTCAGCAATTTAACGTTTATTTTCTTGCAGGTTAAATGCAATATTCTATTCCATGAGATATTTTAAGGTACTAAAATTTAAAGCACATAGTGGCCTGCTAGGCCACTAACCATCCCAGTGCTGACTTGAAGGAGTGGGTTTTCTGTATAGTGTGTGTTCTTTTAAGGTAGCCGACTTCAATTTCTCAGACCTCATTGTAATTCACACTGCATCCCACGCTACTGGAGAACTAATGAAAATGCTGGCACTACAAGGCTTTATTTTACTGTTGAGAATTCTCAGTGGTTACAGTATTATGTAGTGCCTAATTCTCCTGGTGTTGCTTTTTTTTTTTTTTTAATAGTGATTTTTATTTTCAGTCCAGTGATCCATATTGTTCATTAACCCCCTACCCACTGGATAAGCTTCATGTCACAAAAGAGCTTCTGAAGGAGGGGACTTGCTTCGGATTTATTATCAATGTAAATGTCCTCATTACTTCTAAATCTTAATATACATATTCTCATTGGAAAGAAAAACTGTGGCTTTTAAGTCAAACTATGAGATGATCAAAGAGCTGGAGTATGAGAACAAATACTGTGTTTTTCCTATAGTATGCTCTCAAGTCATACAACTGTTGCCATAGCAAAATTGGGTTAAATTTCATAAAATCTGCTCCTGGCTCCACAGGAAAAACTAAACTAGGGCATAAGGATTTTAATGTCACTCGGTCCCCTTTCACTTGATTTCCCATCCTTAACACAGAATAAACACTGAGCATACCCTTCATTTTGAAAAATTGATTTACTGTGGGAAATTTGACTGTTTTGGATCCTGTGCGTGATCTGTACTGATTTTGTACCCAAAATAGTAACTGTCATTCATGCCATGCCTTTGTGTGTCAAGTGCCATATCTGATGAACAATTGGTATCCCAGATGACTAAGGCTGTTTTGAAATGTGAGGGATATTATCTCTAGGATATTATGAAATGTGTTATGATCTCATTTTGAATATTTTCCCTTGCAATTTAAAGTAGTACTTTTTCTTTTTTCTGTATATAAATGTGAGTGTATGTATATGTGCATTTTGTTAAATACAAAAAGCCAGTTATTAATGTGGAGTTTAGAATTATGTTGATGCTTGTTTGACCCTTTAAAAGTATTACAGCTGCTTTTTGCATATATTGTTCCTTGTAATAGGGATATATATATATGTATTTTATTAAATCCATGTATAGGTGATGCTATTGTCAACTGCCCCATGACTATAGAAGCTGCTTTGTGGACAGCATCTTTATTACATTCTCCATGTGTCCACAAGCTATATCAAAAAAACCAGGAAACAGGAGAGAAAAATATACCTCTTTGAAAGTGGAGTGAGAAGGAGGTAAAAATGAGTCATAGTTTGAAGAAGAAAGATTGCTTTCAGGGATGAGTGAAGACTAGAATCTGAGTGTATCTCATATCATACTTGTCAGCAATCCAGTATTATCCCTGAGAATACTGACTCTATAATTTGAAAAATTCTTTAGAATAAAATGCATTAATTAGAAACTCAGCTAAAGTATATATGTATGTATGTATGTATGTATTTACGAGAGGACACAGAGAGAAAGAGAGGCTGAGACACAGGCAGAGGGAGAAGCAGGCTCCATGCAGGCAGCCCGACATGGGACTTGATCCTGTGTCTCCAGGATCAGGCCCTGGGCTGAAGGCAGCCCTAAACCGGTGAGCCACCAGGGCTGCCCTCAAGTAAAGTATTTAGATGAAAATATGCCACATATGAAAAATATTTCTCTCTGAATTAGGAAACTGAGTAACTGATTGAGAAAGGTACCACCATTAGAGAAACATTTATTTATTTTTTAAAAGATTTTATTCATTTATTCATGAGAGACACAGAGAGAAGAGAGAGAGAGAGAGAGAGAGAGAGAGAGGCAGAGATACATGCAGAGGGAGAAGCAGGTTCCATGCAGGGAGCCTGACGTGGGACTCGATCCTGGGGCTCCAGGATCCCTGGGCTGAAGGCAGGTGCCAAACTGCTGAGCCACCCAGCGATCCCTCTAGAGAAAAATTTATACACACACATAGGCATTAGAAGTTCACTGTCAAATACAGCAGTCACTAGCCACATTTGGATACTTAAATTTAAATTAACTAAAATTAAAATCAAATTAGTAATCAGGTTATTTGGTTGCACTAATCATATTAATAGCCAAGCCACATGTGAGTAGTGACTACCGTATTTAATGGTACAGATAAATCACATCCCTGTCATTGCAGAAAGATATATAGTAGTGCTGATATGGAAGAATTTCTTAATCAGGAGACAGAAGGATCATGATAATATTCCTTAATTGTAAAAGTAAGCCTAACAATAAAATTGTGACGCTACATTTTGCAGTTAACCTTGTCTAAGGATAAAATGGTAATCTGAGAGTTAAAAACACTGAACCTGTTGTTAGCTCTGCTCTAAAACTTCTTTGTGGTATCTCAGATTTATTATTGAATCTCTCCAAACTTGTGATTTGCCTTGCATGTGGTCTTTTAAAAATTATTTATTTATTTATTATTATTTTTGCATGTGTTCTATATACTAGCCTGACTCCTGACTCTGTTTCCGTTTGTATTTAAGTTATGATTTCTTTATGAACCTTTAAAAAAGTCTGTGTTAACTTTTTGTTATTGAATGTGCCCATGCAAATTAAATCTTTCTGGGGGTGGGTAAGGATGATAGAGAGAAATCTATTCTTTCTCTTTGAACCTTGGTATCCCTACTTGTTTAAAAAAAAAAAAAAAGGATTGATATTACTAACCCACAGATCATAGCAGCGTGAGAATTAATGAATTGATCATATGATCATAGGGAACAATTAGAAGAATGTTAGAGATAGCTACACAAGAGGATATATGAAAAGCAGTGGCTCTTAGAGGTTTGGTGAATTATTAAATTAAAAAATCCTAAAGCATTCCTCTTCTTCAAATTAATGTTTAAACACTATGGTATTAAATTTTTTTCTGTGTCTGGATAATGCCTCATTTTCAGGGTTCACCTGGTAAAACCTGTAAGGCCCAGATTTTTTTATTTTATGGTTGAAGATACATAGAAGTTTATTGTAGGTGTTCATAGATACTGAAATAATTCTAATCATGTCATTTTCTAAGAAGCTCAAAATACTTGAATACTGTGTTATTTAACTTTACAACATCTCTATGAGATGGATAAGGGGCAGTTATAATTATCCCATAAAAAGAGTTAAATTTTAAAAAAATTTTCTTAGGATTAAATAAGTTATTTGTGTTCCTTTGTTCTCTGGCAGGCAGATTGAAACAATGTAACACCTGTTATTAACACTAAACTCATTATTCAACAGGTTATTGCTAATTATTTCATTTAAATGGACACTAATCCTTTTTATTTTTAATTAGTAAGACAAATTGATTTCAAAGAATTTTAGCAGGGTGATAAGATGAACAAAAACCAAATGTAGAGTTTCTCAGGAGAATAATGGTGAAGAATTTTTGTATATAAGCAAGATAACTTATTAGGAGATGTTCTAACCTCATTTATTCCTATAATGAATTTAAGTTTTAAATTAATGAACCACTCATTGAAGATTTTGGATAATAGTTATCATTAATGAATGTAAAAAGAATATTGAAGCTTTACTTGTGAAATTATTTCAGGCCACTAAATTGCTGATCTTAGCCTTAATGATGTTAATGTATATTCTAAATTTATTTGAAAGAATTTTAAAATCTGTTCTCAAAAATCCCACTTCATTAATTCATTCATTTTTTTAAATGGATATTTCCTAGGATAATGGGAATTTCTAAAAACTTCTAAAATATATCCAAATTAATATAAAATTAAAAGAGGCCTTACTTCTTTTAGAAGAAACATTGAGTCTAGATGGTATTTTTTATTATTTTCATGAAATCAGGTAAGTGTTGCTAGAAGATACACATTTTGTTTTTCTGCCTCTGAGAAACTCATACAGAAATGTGGGTCAGTAGAATGGAGGTCTTTGAACTTTTTAACCATTTGGAACCTAAATTGCTCTTCAGCTAATATAATAAATGTGATCTAGATATTAAGATATATGGCCATTTGGGATTTATGCTGCCATTCAGCTGGAAATGTAGGCAGGCCCTGAGATGGCAGGGAAAGTATCACCAGCAAGTACTAGGCATGCACAAAAGAATGTGTGGTTGTTAGAATCAGATACTTGGTTTTTTAAATTATTTTTTAAATGAAAATCCCAGTATAGTTAACATACAATGTTATATTAGATTCAGGTGTGCAATAAAGCGATTCAGCACTTCCATACATTACCTGGCGCTCATTACAACAGGTGTACTCCTTAACCCCATCACTTGTTTCTCCCACTCTCTACACACCTCCCCTCTGGTAACCAGCAGTGTATCCATTATAGGTGAGAGTCTGTTTCTTGATTTGTCTTTGTCTTTCTTTTTTTCCCCTTTGTTCATTTGTTTTGTTTCTTAAAATCCACATATGAGTGAAATCATATGGCATTTATCTTTGTCTGACTGACTTATTTCACTTAACATTATACTCTCTAGTTCTATATATGTTGTTGCAAATGGCAAGGTTTCATTCTTTTTTATGGGTGCATAATACTCTAATATATATTATATGTAATAACATATAGCAATCATAATATATATGTATATATACACTTACATATATAACAATTCACATCTTTATTCATCTATCAGTGGACAATTGGGCTGCTTCCATAATTTTGTTATTGTAAATAACTTTGCAGTAAACACAGAAGTGCATGCATCCTTTTGAATTAGTGTTTGTGTATGTTTTGGGTAAATACCCAATAGTGTGATTACTGGATCATAGGGCAGTTCTGTTTTTAACTTTTTAACTTTTAACATCCATTCTGTTTTCTGCAGTGGCTGTACCAGTTTGCATTCCCACCAACAGTGCATGAATGTTCCTTTTTCTCCACATCCTCATCAATGCTTGTTTCTTGTGTTGTTGATTATAGCCATTCTGACAGGTGTGAGGTGGTATCTCATTGTAATTTTGATTTGCATTTCCCTGATGATGAGTGATGAGCGTCTTTTCATGTGTTTGTTGGCCATCTGGGTGTCTTCGTTGGAGAGATGTCTGTTCATGCCTTCTTCCCATTTTTAATTGGATTATTTGTTTTGTTTTTGTTTTTGTTTTTTGGTGTTGAGTTGTATAGTTCTTTATATATTTTGGATACTAACCCTTTATTTGGATATGTCATTTGCAAGTATCTTCTCCCATTCTGTAGGTTGCTTTTTGTTTTTGTTGACTATATGCAAAATCTTTTAATTTTGATGTCGTCCCATAAGTTTGTTTTTACTTTTGTTTCTCTTACTTCAGGAGACCTATCGAGATATGTGTTGCTATGGCCGATGTTAGAGGCATTACTGCATGTGTTCTCTTCTAGGGTTTTTATGGTTTCAGGTTTCACTTTTATGTCTTTAATCCATTTTTAGTTTATTCTATGGTGTAAGAAGGTGGTCCAGTTTCATTCTTTGTATGTTGCTGTCCAGGTTTCCCAACACCATTTGTTGAAGAGGCTGTCTTTTTTCTTGGATATTCTTTCCTCTTTTGTTGAAAGTTGGGAGGAAATTAAGCCTATAATTAGGCTTGTAAGTGTGGGTTTATTTCTGGACTCTCTGTTCTGTTCTGTTGATCTATGTATCTCTTTTTGTGCCAGTACCTTCCTGTTTTGATTACTACAGTTTTGGCTATTCACCATCATTTGTGGTTCATACCAATTTTAGGATTTTTTTTTCTGGTTCTGTAAAGAATGCCGTTGGTACTTTGGTATGGATTGATTAAATTTATAGGTTGCTTTGGGTAATATACATATTTTAACAATATTCTTCCAATCCATGAGCGTGGAATGTCTTTCCACTTCTTTGTGTCATCTTTAATTTCTTTAATTAGTATTTTATAGTTTTTAGATTACAGGTTTTTTATCTCTTTGGTTAGGTATATTCCTAGGTATTTTATTATTTTTGGTGTAATTGTAAAGGGGATTGTTTTCTTAATTTCTCTTTCTCCTGCTTCATTATTAGTCTGTAGATATGCTACAGATTTCTGTACATTGATTTTTGTATCCTGCAACTGTTTCAAATTCACTTATCAATTTTAGTAGCTTTTTGGTGGAGTCTTTAGGGTTTTCAATATATAGTATCATGTCATCTGCACATAGTGACAGTTTTACTTCTTCCTTACTTTTTAATTTTTTTTATTGTCAAACTTGATCTTCATATGCCTCAAAACTTTGGAGATTAGCATAGAAGAAGTACCACACAATCCAATATTCTATCAACTTTGCCTTCCTTTAAAAAATGATATAAACTGAAGAGTCCTCTAAGATAAACTATTTCAGTGTTTAAATGTAGAAGCCAATTGAATTGTCCTGCTTTAGGGTATTCTGAAGTAAAACTTGAAATAAGGAAATATATTATGTAAGCATAAATAACATATGATGCCAAATCCAGTTTATAAATATATTTATCATAGATTTTTAGACACAGTTGGGAGCTTAGAAAATTATGTGAATGTTTATGTGTAAATTCATATTACTTTAATCTCATGCATAAAAATAAAGGGGCTAGAGCAGTTATCTGCTCAAGTTCAAACTGTTAGTAAAGTGCAGAGGGACCCAGTTCTCCAGCCTGGCATCTTAGGATGGAGTTTCTACCACCACCAAAATTATGTTATTTTGTCCTTTGGAAGGCTTTTAAGTATATGAGCTAGAGAGGAATTGGAGAAGGGTAAATATATAATCAGCATTTCCAAAAATAGAAACTTTGTCCACCAGTAATAGAAAAAGGGAAAAGTATGTCTCATCATGTATTGTGGTATGTTCCAATGAAAATATTACCCCAGTTCTCCTTGGGTCTGCTGTATTGCCATGGGTTGTATGGGAGATTCGACTTGTTTAATATTTCCCATGAACTGAAGTTATTTGGATTGTTGAGATACAGGTTTTTTTTTTTTTTTTTAAAGATTTATTTATTTATTTGAGAGAGAGAGAGGGAGGAAGGAAAGAAGGAGAATACAAGTGGGAGGAGAGGGACAAAGGAAGACACAGAGAGAAAATCCTCATGCAGACTCCCTGCTGAGTGCAGAGGTGCATGGGGGCTGGATCTCAGACCCCGAGATTATCACCTAAGCCAAAATCAAGAGTCAGTCGCTTAGCCAGCTGAGCCACCCAGGTGAGGTGCCCCTCATCACTTTTGATTAATTCTTTCTGTCACCATACCCCACTCCCATTCTAATCCTTCAGTAATTCCTATTAGCACTTCCTCCAAAATATATTTATTATCTGTTTCTCTCCCCCCGTTTTTTTGCCACCATGGTAGTCCAAAGTAACATCATATCTTGTCTGAACAATTAATGGTAGTCTTCCTCACCGGTGTTCCTTTCCTGTTCCTTTATAATCTTTCCACCTTGGAACCAGAGTGATTTTTTAAAAAGATTTTATTCATTTATTTCAGACACAGAGTAAGAAAGAGAGGAATGAGTGGGGGGGGGGGGCGGGGGGGAGGCAGGAAGGGGTAGTGGGAGAAGTGGGGGCCAGGAAGGGGTAATGGGAGAAGCAGACACTCTACTGAGCAGGGAGCCCAACATGGGGCTCCATTCCAGGACTCTGGGATCTTGAACAGAGCTGATGGCAGATGCTTAATAGATTGAGCCACCCAGGTACCCCCAGAGTGATCTTTTTAAATGTAAATTAGGCCTTACTTGCCTCTTCTCCTCAATCCTCTCATTGACTCCCGTGATAGTCACACAGAGAGAGAGAGAGAGAGGCAGAGACATAGGCAGAGGGAGAAGCAGGCTCAATGCACTGGGAGCCTGACGTGGGATTCGATCCCGGGTCTCCAGGATCGCGCCCTGGGCCAAACGCAAGCGCTAAACCGCTGCGCCACCCAGGGATTCTCATAATGTGAATTTCTTCGGGGCACTTGACTGGCTTGGTCAAAAGAGCTTCTGGCTTCTGATCTATGGGTCATGAGTTTAAGCCCTATGTTGGGTGTAGAAATTATCTAAATAATTAAACAAACAAATAAAACTTGAAGAATTTAGTATGAATTTCTGATGGTATTTCAACACTAACTTATCTGTCCCCAGCTTACCTCCCCCAAATCACTTCACACTAGCCTTCTTTTTGTTCCTCTAACACACAAGTCTAATTTTTTTTGTTTTTTGTTTTTTTTTTATTTTTTATTTTTTTTTGTTTTTTTTTTACAAGTCTAATTTTGATGCAGGGTCCATACAATTGCTATTTCCTCTGGTTGGAATGGTCTTAGGTATATAGGTTTCAGTATAAAAGTCATACCCTCAGAAAGGGCTTTCTTGAAGACTCAATCTAAAGGAGCTACCTCATTAAATCTATATTATATTCTCTTTGAGTATAAGTACTGTCTAAAATGTGGTTGTTCACTTATTGCTTTTCTGCTGCATGAGGACAGAGTCCTTGCCCGTCTTAGTCACTATATTAGCCATACTAACCCATAACTGAATACTGCTTGAATGATGCTCTCAAATAAAAGGAGTAAAATCCTCTTACAAGTGAAAGAGCAATCTTTACAACTGAAAGAATTTTTCAGTTCTTTTCAGATTACAATGAAAACAGGTTTTGGAAATAAGTCAAACTGAATGTTATGATATGATTAAGTTTAACTAATGAAATTATAGATTTCAGCAATTCTAGCACATTTATTGAATAGTTACTGAAGTTTTCATATCCTAAGGGACCATTCTGGAATGCACAGTTCCAGTCCAGTTGTCAGGCAAGAGAAACTACATGCTGCATGGTAGAGATTGGAGCCTAGAAAGGGTAGACCTGCCCAGGTGACATCAAGGTTAGGCCAGATCTGTGAGTGCCTTCAATCGCTATCGTACCATGTTTGTCCATAACAGAAGCAAGGGGACACTAGACCTCCCCTCCTGTAACTGTGACTCTGATTTTCAGTATTTCTTGAAAATGTTGGAATGAACAAATAAATCCTCTATGAAATGTTGTGTGTCACCCCCAAGCAGGAAATACAGGGGCAAGAAACTGAAATCATGAAGGTTGGAAGGTTTCTAAGATTTTTACTCAGGCTGTGTGGTTCATCTGAGAATACCACTCCTCCCACTCCCAGGTGACAATTCTGTCGCTATTGTCTGATGAGCAACAAGATATGCATCTTGTCTGTCCTATAACTAGCCCTGTCCTCATCCCTGGCTACAATAGACTTTCCTGATGAAGCCCCAGTTGCCCTCCCTGCCCATGAGCTTCAGGAGTTGGGCTGAAGGGTGTCTACTTGAAACTCCAGGGAGGAATTTATAAATTCAAAGTCACCTATAACTGAAACAGCAAATCTGTGAATGAATGTCCTAGGCTGTGTGAATGTGACATGGAGTTACTTTTTAACTGTGTAGAAAAGCTATGTGTGTATTAGGTGTCAGATTATAGCATTAGAGGATATGTGGTTTAGTATCAAATGAGTCCTGTGTATTACTGATAGGGCGGTTCAGTCTTTCCTAAACCACTTTATGACCTGCTTATTAGACTCTGTCCATTCTTTCACGCTGTGAGAAGCCACTGGTGTGTGACTGTAGAGTGTTTAGAGCTCCTTACAACTTCCCAATTTATATTGGTGTTTTAGGTATAGAGTTTTCTCTTGCCCGAAATCCCAGTTACCCCCTACTCCTTTTGAAGGGAGGAAAGATGAAAATTTTGAATTTTTCTTGTCAACAGGGACTTCATTACCAAATTATTATTTAAGGAAGGATATACTTAGGAGTATTATAAATCTTACATAGTTCTCACAGGAACCTTGTGTACTAGGTGTTTGTCTGTTTACAAATGACGAGATGGAGACTCTGGGAAATTAAGTTGCTTGCTCAGAGTTACACAGCTAATGAGGCACAGATGAGCTCAGATTCCAGGTCTGACTTCTGAGGTCAGTCCTTTTCTGGGATAACATAGCCACCCTCCCCCCATGCTTTAATCCTTTTCTTTATAAAGTCAGGGAATAATACCTCAAAATCTATTTCATAGAGCTATAAGAACCCACTGAGTATGAACACAATACCTATATACATTTCAAGTTCTATTATGATTATTAGTAGCATTAATTTAATAACATACCAAAGCTTTCTTTTAATTGTCATTTTATATCAAAATTTCTGAAAAAACATTGTGTTTCTGTGGAAACTTGTATCCGCAACAGTGGATATTTTAATTATTTGTTAGACTCCTCATGGTTATGTTTGGGTTTCTTTGAGAATAAGTTTTACACCCTTCCAATTGTTGGCAAATAATCATACCAGAGAAAAATATCCATCTGTTCAGCTTCTAGCCAAAACATCACAGTCAAAATAGTAGATTCAGCTCTAACAGGAATTATGATGAAACAGTTTAACATAGAATATAAGTCATACCCCAGTCAATAAATGTGGAAAGAGGTAGTATCATTCTGGGAAAATTCAAGATTTTCATCATATAAAGTTATGGCTGGGTTTAGAAGAACATAACACATGCCAAAAATTGTACTTACAAGGTATCTTTAGAGTTGGAACTAAATGAACAGAAATAATGGGAGAAGAAAAATCACTGATTATTTAGCATAAGCCAGCCGGTAGTGAAGTTAGGCTTGACTCCCAGGCATTCATGTAGTATAGATGTCTACTTTAGAAAATTGGTCTTCTACTTAACACAGTATCTTATATATTCTTGAGCATGTGGATGTCTTGCTATGGTTGTCCTGAATGTTAACTTGTTTCCTTTTTTCTAAGGCATGTTTTTTGCTATAAGGTATAATTTTATACTTTTGGCTAGGATACCAAAGTATATTATTCCTTTTTTCTTTAATTAAATAATTTTTACCTTTGAATACATAGAAAACATGTTTGTAAGTCACAAATAGCAGTAAACAATAACTCGTAAAGCAATCAACCAGCCTAAACAAATAGAATGTTGCCAGTGCCTGTGAAGTTCCCTCTTTTATCTTATATCTCTCTATCATCGTCTTGAATCTGTGTTATCATTCAGTGACTTTTCTTTATGGTTTTTCACATAATGTATTACAATCACAATTTCGTTTAGTTTAGTATGTTTTAAAATTTTTTTTAAATGGAGTCAGATTATGTTTATTCTTTTTCTCTTTCCTTTTTTGGTTCAGTATTTTGAAATTTATCCATGATGAATATAGCTATAGCTCATTCAGCTTCACTGCTGTATAATTTTCTACTGTGTGGATACGTCATAGATTACTTGATTTCCTTTTAACCATTACACACTTACATCCCATAACATTAGTGAATTTATCTCCTCTTGATTGTCTACAGGAGTTTTTATAGGATATATAATTTGTGATAGAATTGTTGGGCCATGAGTATGCTTATCTCAGCCTCACTGGATAATGTCAAATCGTTTTCCAGAGGGACTGCATACATTTATACTGAACCATCTGTATATCAGAGTTCACATTCTTTCAAATCTTTGCCAACATTTGACACTGTAGGATTTAATGATTGTTGCCAATTGTTAAATTAGCATTTTAATTATAATTGTATTTTTCAGTTCTAGAAGTATTTTGGCTTAGACATTACAGAATTGTTTATGCTTTCTCATATTTCCAATTTCTTATTTCTTTAAATATATTAAACATTTAATTTAAATTCTGACAGTCCAGATTATGAGATCTTTGTCAGTTTAATTCAGCCAGATCAGATTTTTATTGAACCTTTCTCATTAGTGTTTGTTTCCTTATTTTATTTGTATGTGTATTTAAACCATAAGCTCAAGCTCTTTGGAAATTCTCTGAAGTCTGTGTTAAGATGGAGTCTGGATGAAGTCATCCAGAGTGAATTTGCTCTTGTTCTGGTGACTAACTAGGACTTTAACAGCCATAGTTCTCTTGAAAGTTAATTTCTGTACTTCAGGCTTCTTGGACTGGAAAGATAATGTTAATTTAGGCTGCAAGACTGGCCACCTCCCAAGTTATGGTTAGACATTCTCTGGAAAAAAACTATCCCACTCTATCCAGTGCTCAGATCTAGATGGACAGTTTCCCAGCTGTCTCTCATGTGGAATGAGTTTATTGTAATTTGTTCTAAGGGTGTCATCCTCTGGAATCCGGGTCTGTTCAGGAGTTTGGTTTTCAATTCCCCACTCTGGGTGTGGCCCAGGCGGCTGTCAAGTAGAAGTTCAGGGTCCCTGGCTTAGCCAGACATCTCCAGGGAGAAAGCTAGTTGGAGAGGTTACTAAACCTCTCAGGTTTGCTGCTTTTGTTTTTATGTAGTCATCTAAGGATACTTTTCTTTATTTTAATCACAGTAATGAATTTTATTTGTCCATTTTCACTTTTTAAATAGGATTTCTCATAAGCCTTAATTTTTCTTCATCTTTTATTATAAAAACTTTCAATCATGAAGAAATGATAAAAGGATAAGATAGGACGGATATCACCTAGAGTTGTTAATTGTTAATATTTTGTCATTTTTGTGTATTTGCGCTGTGTGTGTGTGTATGTGTGTGTGTGTGTGTTGAACCATTTAGAAGTCATTTGCAGGTGTCATGCAGCTTGAGCCTGGATGTTTTGCTGTGCATCTTCTAAAAATAAGGACATTCTGCTTTAGAACACTATGTCATATCACTCCTTAGAAGATGAATACCAGTTTGCCAATATTTATCTAATCCTAATCTGTGTTCAATTCCCCAGTTTTCCCTAAATATCTTTTATGTTTTTACCCCAAAATAAGGATACAAATATTGTAGTAATGCATTTCAAAATGTATTTTTCATCAGAGCTCTTTGGGTTATTGGTTCAGTGTCCTCTCAGATGTAGAAATAAGCTTTATTGTTTGACCTTTTCTGAAGTCTGCTCTTTTTTTCTAGTAGCCAGAGTTACTCCATCTTTTTGCTTTCTCTTCACTTTCTTTGTGAGTTAAGTATTTGAGTATGCATTTTAAAGGACCGTAATTTAATTGAAAATCTATTTTTATGTCATTTTTATTTAATTTTTTAAAAAGATTTTATTTATTTTAAAGAGAGAGAGAGGAAGGCAGGGAAGGAGAGAGCATGAGAAGGAGGAGGGGAAGAGGGAGAGGGAGAGAAAGAATCTCAAGCAGACTCCACCCTGAGCAAGGAGGCCAGTGTGGGGCTCGATCTCAGGTCCCTGAGATCGTGACCTGATATGAAACCAAGAGTCTGACACTCAACTGACTGAGCCACCCAGGTGCCCTGATTTTATGTCCTTTTTAAATAGTTTTACTTCTCAAGTGGAGGATACAAGGTGGTTAGCTCATTGACTTTCATCAAAGTAGTTACAATTTTAAGTTTTGTCAGGTAAGTAGACTGACCAAGATCTCATCACTGGGAAGCCTTTTACAAAAAAGATCTTTGGTTTTACAGAACAAAACCAATTTGTCTTTTGACTTTTCTTGGGTCAGCAGAATTCTGCTGACCCCTGTTGTGTCCAGCTGCTGGTCAGCCTGGCTGCATGGAGACTAAGGGTGATTCAGATTACTCTGTGGGGTGACAACAGCTGGATAATGACTTCCTCTTAAATGCAAACCAAATCTAATGATGTTGCCCCTTACTGGTAACTTTATTTGGAGATTAAGACTTTTTTTAAAAAAAGGTTTTAGTTATTTATTCATGAGAGACACAGAGAGAAGCAGAGACATAGGCAGAGAGAGAAACAGGCTCCATGCAGGGGGCCGGATGTGGGACCCCACCCGGGACTCCAGGATCATGCCCTGGGTCGAAGGCAGATGCTCAACCACTGAGCCACCCAGGCGTCCCTGGAGGTTAAGCCTTGATAAAGTTTGTGTTGCTTGACATACTTTTAAGATGACTGAAGATTAATAAAAATATATTGCTATCATTGAATTATATATAATAAGTACCAAGTAAGAAATATGGATGTGCTGTTTTTTTTTATTTTGTAGTTATTTATGTACTTAGCTATATACAAGAAGCCCCCATGTTTGTATTTTTGTCATTGACTTCACAGCAGTTCAGTAGGATTTTAAATATTTATATTTTATATTTTCCGGCACCTGCCCCATGACAATATACATAGACCATGCAAACAAAGATGTATTTAGTGAAGAGATTGTGAAACTGTTTTATTGCTGTCCTGATCTCCATCGGAAATGAAGCTGCCTTTCAAAACACTATGTTTAGGCATGCTATCTAGCCGTCAGTAATTGTGCAGATTATAATCATGAGCTTCTCTTCAATGTGTATGGCTATTGTGGTAATAACTGGTGAATCATTGTATTTTAATTTGAATGAATAAAAAATAGAAGCTCAGCAGAAGCATTCTTTAGAGAGGTAGAAACCTAAGAACAAGAAAGAAAACAAAAAGAAAATAAGGTATATCCATGAATTTTAACTTACTACATAGTAGAAAATTACTCTGACAATAGAATATATATGAATATATATATACATAGTCTTATAATACCTTTGATATAAACATGGGCATGTATGTTTGGGGGTTCAGCTAGTTTAGTTGCAAAATGGCTTTTCACCATCCCTCTCTGTGTTTTTTAACTATCATCCCTCAGTAATCACAAGGCTTTATCTGTTTATTTTTACACCTAAATATCCCCTAGTAGCTGTCTTTGGAAAGTCTTTTTGTTTGTTTTGTTTTTGTTTTGTTTTGTTTTAAAGATCTGTTTATTTCAGAGGGGAGGAAGGGCAGATTTATAGAGAGAATCCCAAGCTGACTCCCTGCTGAGCTGGGAGCCCCTAGGAGGAGCCTTGATCCAAGGACCCTGTGGTCACAGCTTGAGCAGAAACCAAGAGTAGGACATGTCACCGACTGCGCCACCAAGGTGCCCCTCATCTTGCATGCTTTTACCAAAAATGTCTTTTAAAAAAAATCACCTCTCTACTGATTAGTGACCTTGGATGTGAAATCTAATCTGACAGCAGTTGAAGACTCCTACCTTGTCTTTTTCAGTGTCATTATTCACAACTTGACATTGTGAAGACCATGTTCCATTTAGGGCAATACCATCACTTCTTTTGAATAAAAGAAAGTCTGGTTGATTTTAGAGGATGGAGAGGAGAGTGTGTGTTTAATTCAGTACCTCGAAGGTCAAACCATGACCAGTTTTAACTGTATCTTTTGCCTCCTGTTGTTGAAGGGGCATTTTGTTGTTACAAGAGAATCAGCAAATATAGGGCAGTTTGTGGGAGCCAGCTCTACAGAGCTTCTGATAGCAGAAGTTTCGGAGAGATTATAAGCTAGGAAACCTGGGATATCTCTGAAAGGCACTTCTTGAAGGAAGAGGAGCCAGATTTAGTAACGGAAAACAGCAGGACAGGAGGAATTTTTTTAAATTTAGTGGCAAATTTAAAACTGGACTTTACTCAAAGCCAGTGGTCACTACAAATATTTCAATGGTCCCAGAGGTCACGGGGAGACCATCAAGCTGTAAGGGAGCAGGGAGCCAGTGAGGGGAGCATCAGGGTGCAACTAATGTTGACTTGTGAACAGGGCCACTGTCCTGGCCTAGAAATGCAGGATTTGGGGCAGGTGTGGCACTATTGCCCCTTTTCTAGAACATCTGATTTGTTTCTGCCTTCCTTTCTTGTCCATGGTGCTCCTCGGAAATGGATACTTCTCTCTTGTCCACTTACCCAAATGTCATGTGTGCTGTAAAGGAAGGATCACTGACGTAAAGAGGTGAGCTGACCTAGGCTTGAGTTTTGTCTTCTTGCTGATTAGCTGGGTGACCCTGGTCAAGTTACTTCACGATTTCAATCTCCTGTGTCTTTCTTTCCTATTGGAGGTGTTAACATATTTTCTGCTGGTATAGAGATTGAAATGTCTGCCCCTCAGTTCTTAGGCTGGGAAGCTGTGCTATCCTATCTGTATGTCCTGTGCTTGGTGTATATTTGTTGAATTGTTAAATAAATGATAATTTTCTTTTGACTAAATTATATGCTTTTATTATAACTGTCCTCTGTGAAATATTGACTAAGTTTATCAGATATTTATGGAAATGCAAACTTGTTCACCCAAAAATACTTGTGAAACTGAAGTATTTCATCATTCAAGTTGTCAGTCCAGCAAGGGCTCATGTGCTTTTCTTTAGATTTATTTATTTATTTGAGGAAGAGAAAAAGAGAACGAGAGAGCATGGGAGAGTGCAAGCACGCATGGAGGAAAAGAGGGAGAGGGAGAGAGAGAATCTCAAGCAGACTCTTTGCTGAACATAAAGCCTGACATGGGGCTTGATCACACAACCCTGAGATCATGGCCTGATGTGTAACCAAGAGTCAGATGCCTAAACGATTGAGCCACCCAGGCGCCCCAAAGGTTGACATTCTGAGATGAAATTTTAAAGTTTGTAAATATAAGTTCAAATAAGATTCTGATGTACATATTAGGACATTTTTCTGATTGCAAAATATGTGATAGTCAATGTAAAAATTCTAGGAAGGCATAGAAAAAGCAAAGCAAAGAAATAAACATTACCTCTAATTATTAATATTATGTTTTCCTCCACTATATTTTCTATGCATTTGTATATTGGTTATTTTATTTCATTGTTTTCCCTCTTAACATTATAACAAGTATTTCTTGTCATAAAATACTTTTTTTAATTAAGTTTTTAATTTTAATTCCATTATAGTTAACATACAGTGTTATATTAGTTTCAGGTGTACAACATAGTGATTCAGCAATTCTATACATTGCTCAATGCTTCTCATAAGTGGACTCTTAATCCTCTTCACTATTTCCCCCATCCCCAACCCACCTCCCCTGTGGTAAACACCTCTTTGTTCTCTATCATTAAGCATCTGTTTCTTGGGGGCACCTGGGTGGCTCAGCAGGTTGAGCATCAGACTCTCGGTTTTGGCTCCAGTTGTGATCTAATGGGTTGTGGGATCGAGCTCGTCGTCGGGATCTGTGCTGAGAGCAGAGTCTGGTTGAGATTCTCTCCCTTTGCCCTGCAACCTCTAAAAAAAAAGAATCTGTTTCTTGGTTTTTCGTTTTTTAAATTTTCCATTTGTTTCTTAAATTCCACATGAGTGAAATCATATATTTGTCTTTCTCTGATTGACTTATTTGCTTAGTATTATACTCTTTAGCTCTTATAAAATACTCTTGAAAAATATTTTAATTATACTCATCATATGGCTGTATCATTATTCATTTAATTATTCTATTATTTGGGTGTATAAGTACTTGCTGTTTTAAATTAAGCCAAATTAAATATCTTTGTTGGCATCTTTGATTTTTAAAAAATATTTTATTTATTTATTTATTTATTTATTTATTTATTTATTTATTCATGAAAGACACACGGAGAGAGAGGCAGAAACAGGTGGAATGAGAAGCAGGCTCCATGCAGGAAGCTTGATGTGGGACTCGATCCTGGGACTCTAGGATCACACCCTGGGCCAAAGGCAGATGCTCAACCACTGAGCCACCCAGGCATCCCTGATTTTCTTTTTTAAGATTTTGTTTATTTATTCATGAGAGACAGAGAGAGAGAGGGAGAGAGAGAGAGAGAGGCAGAGACACAGGCAGAGGGAGAAGCAGGCTCCACGCAGGGAGCCCAATGTGGGACTCGATCCTGGGTCTCCAGGATCATGCCTTGGGCCGAAGGCAGTGCCAAACCGCTGAGCCACCCAGGCTGCCCTGATTATTTTTTTTGAAATAGTTTCTTGGATATATAATTATTAGGTCAAAATTCAACATATGCATATTTTAAATATATTTAAATATTTTTCAGAAAGGTTGATTTACTTTACTGGCCTGATATCTCTTATAGGTGGTACTCCTGTCTTGCTACATCCTCACCAACACTGATTGTTATCATAAAAAAAAGGCTTTGGATTCTGATTTATTCATATAGTCTGTGTTGCAGATATAACCCATAATAATTGGGATATTTGTTGTAACTAAACAAATATCTGAGTTAATATCTATATTCTGCTGTGACTGTTTCTAGCATGATTTGTAAAAGGATCACATTTTACTCATCTTTATGCTGCCCATAGAGATTTGTACATAGTAGACGCTTAGTAACATGGAAAATAATTGTCTGGTAATACCTACCTGGATGGGTTCCACCTATGACTAACTCATCTGTGTATATACTTTAAACAACTATCAACTGTTTTTATTGGAAAGCATCACGTAAGGTTCCTGGGCCCTCATTCTTGTTTTTGTATGAAGAATCCATTCATTGGCAGGGGAAATACTGATGTACTTAAAATAAAAATTCTTACCTGCTTCTTCAAAGTCAGCGTTAGTATTGTGTGTATGTAATTTAGCTTGGAAATTATATCAGAAGCACCAAGTAATTTAGATGATAAGCATTGCCCATCTGAAAGATTTGTATTATCAGTGGAAGGGTGTTGGAAAATATTGCTAGTGGTTAGTAAGAATATAACCAAGGCAGGAGCCTTAACAGAGATATGAGATGTGTATTAAACCAGTTTCTGAAAACCCTTTGCTTTTTGTGTTTTATGGCAACACTTTGTGGATCTGCATTTAGAATGATAATTCATGCTAATAGCTTTCATCTCCCATGAGCTAGCAGAAATCAATTCTAAAATGGCAGAATAAAAGGGTATAGCAAATAAAGTCAATGAGCTGTCAAAGAATTTTTCTTCATCAAACAAATCCCAAAGCACCCTGTGTTATACTGACCCCTCATTCTTTTCTCTTGAATTCTCATGCTGATTTGATTCCTGATTTTTTTTCATAATAGAAATATTAACAAACATGTTTGGTTAGTGAAACAGAAGGTATTTGAAAATAATACCTTGGAGCAGTGTCTCAATCTTTAGGAAAATGGTGAAGAGGAAATACAGCATTGATTGCTGTTGCTAAGCAACGACTTTCCCAGCAGATGTGCTTGGGACAGTGGTGGTGTCTGCCAGTACGCTATGCAGGGTAGAATGTAGTACAGCATCATGATGTTTCTCAGAGATCAGAATCACAGCCTTGCATTTCCTCTTTTTTCACAGTTTGCTGTGATCAATATTTGAGCAGCTTAGATCAGAGTGTCAGATATATACGCTGAAAAATTTGGAGCACTATGGGGATTTTTAGAAAGCTGGTGAATGGATTCGTAGCACCAACTCTAATGGAATCGGAATTCCTATTTTATTTCAGAAATACTATTAACTTTCTCATTCATGCATTTATCCATTCATTCATGCTGCTCTTAAGAGTCTGGTATCTCTTGTACTGCTGAGTGCCCCGTCGGTGTTTTGTAGGAAATGAGAAGGACTGGCAGCAGCAGGTACAGATGTGGTGTCATGAAGAGCCCTTTGGGCTTTCCTCCCAGGACCATATCTCTCAAGCTTTAGGGCACGTGAGAATCTCCTGGGCAGCTTGTTGAAAGACTTTTCCAGCCCACTCCTGGTGATCTTATTACTGGAGATCTGCAAGGTAATGTAGGAATACATATTTTCAACAAGCTGCCTGAGTGATTGTGATATACTGGGGAGGACCCCTCTTGAGAAATACCAAAGTGGATGCATTAGTGAAGATTTCTTCACTGTTACCAGGCAAGATGTCACCTGTGAGTTTTAATTCAGTAATGGGGAAGCTATTATTTCTTCAATTTGTGCCTCTTTTAGCTTGCTTCTTTTTTCTGTTAAGATTTTATTTATTTATTTTATTTAAAGAGAGAGAGAACAAGAGCAAGCAGGAGCTGAGGGAGGGGGGCAGAGGAGGAGGAAGAGATGCAGACTCCCTGCAGAGCAGAGCCAGATGCTCGGCTCAATCTCAGGACCTTGAGATCATGACCTGAGCCTAAACCAAGAGTCCGACACTTAACCTTAAGACTGAGCCACCCAGGTGCCCCTTTTAGCTGGGTTCTTAAGTCTCTTCATATTAGAAGTGTTTTGATTCTGCAAGGTTAGACAAATTTGGGGTCCTTCCAGAACCTGCTCTGTGGATGTCCCTCAGGAGGACATTGGAGGGCAGCCCCCGTTGCTGCCTGTGACTCCCCCAAAAGCAAAACAATGGGAGTACACACATAAAGTATACAAGCCCCAATCCAAACAGTCTGCAATAAAGACCAAAATTTTCACATTGCCTTTCATTGAAAGCAAAAAACAAAACAAAACAAAACAAAACCCAAAAACAAAAACAACAAAACAAACAAACAAACAAACAAAAAACACCAAACCCCAAATGAACAAGCAAACACCTGAACTTACTGGTCACCTAATATTTTTTATCCCAGACCTGGTAAAATTTCAGTGGTCTGTTGGTTGTGAATCTGGCCAGTCCTTTAATAAAACCTTTTGTGCTTATGAATTATTTGTGTAAATTAAAGAGTGGTTATCATTAATACAGTTTTTTAAGAAGATAATTCATTTTCTTCCTCCAGTTATATATCCTCAAGTGCCTAGTTTTGTTCTTTATTAGACCATGTTTGAGATCTTGGCCTCATGCCGTGTTGTAGTATGGACTAATGCATGGTTCTTACAGTTTTTGTAGCTTGTTAACTATTTATCTATCAAGCTAAATGACTCATAGATGACTTGTACATTTAAAACTATTTGAAGTTATTAGGGTCTGCCATCTATCATCACTAACATTTCTGACCTTGTTTTTGGTCCCTTACCAGAATGACGTTCATGGAAGGTACTGACACAACAGGAAGAAAATTAAACCACGTTAAAGGCATTGCTAGTATGCGTGGGGAGATTTTAAATGTTGGCAGTAGTCAATAGTAGAACTTAATTTGTGTACTTCATAATGGAGACATTTTTCATTACATTTATATTTTCCAAATTGCTTCCAATTTTAAATTAGTTGCCCTCGTTTCAGACCATACTGAGCAGCAAAATAATATATTTTGTGGATCTAAACCATCATATATGGTTTGACCTTTAGCTGAATCAAGTAGTAAAGATGAAAATGAATTATGCTTGGGTGGAAAGGGATTTTAATATTGCTCAGCACTGTGTTTTCCCTCATCCCACATGCTGTTTAATAGTATTAATTCAGCTTGAATGATGATGAGCCAAAAACGACCTTAGTTGGTTATGGCTAATGCATTCTTGGATGTTATAGAAGTGACTGTAACACCTGAGTGGTTCCACATAAATAGGAGTGCAGTTTTTTTTTTTGTCCACAAAAGAAAATGCACCATGATTGCCTATAAGCAGCAGAGAACAGGTTCCTACATGTATGTTCTTTCCTCAGTGCAAATACATAACTTCCGTTAGTGCTAATAGGGCCTGTGTATTTGCATCGAGGAATTCAATATTTAGAATATGACAAGCAATGAATATTTGAGGAGTTATTACTGAACCTTTCAAATAATTGAAAGACATAAATGACTTTGAGTATTGAAGAAGAGACATAATCCCTTAGAAATGAACTATTTAGAATATTTAACTCTATTACCAGTGCATTGTTAGTCAGAAAGGAAGCATCTACACACTTAGATTAATTTCAGCTTAATAGTATCTATGTACATTTTGTGGTGACATCAATTCCCTGGTAATGAATGCACTTTGCCATGACATCAGTGGGATAGTCTTGGCCTTGTTCTGGATGCCAGGGCCTCTCATCCTTTCCTTGTTTAATTTGCTGCCATTCTGATGGTTCTCGCAGCTCCTCTTTTGCAGAAACAAGATGTGCATGCAGAGAGATAACTGTACTTTCAGTTAGCATATGTGTAAAGATAACTATAATTCTAGAATTATTTCATCATATAGACCCAGAACAAAAACGCATAATCTTGTTCTATAAAATAGTTGCATCTAAAGAATTTCTTGTTACCTGAAGTTTTGTATACCAAATTGATTTTCCTTCATGTTTTCTTTATAGACATAGAGAGATATTCATCTAGATGAAAAGCCATTACACCAAGATATAGATGATATTACATTTAGGAATGCTTCAAGTCTCTTAAGACTAGAAATCACAGATTTATGGGTAAATAATAATTTTTCTAATAGAATATGACAATTCCCAAATAACTGGGCTTATTTTTACATTTGGCATCTTGAAGGAAAAATAACTCAATAAGCTGTGTTGTAAAGTCACCTGGGAAGTCCCAACTGCATGGCTATTTATGGGAGCCAGTGTCACTGAGGAATTTCCAGGTTTAACTGGGCATTTGAAATGAGTAGTGGTTTTGAAATGCAGCACTGACTTACATAGGCATAGGGTAGTTTCTGATAACTCCTCTCAGAAATCATGAAAATTACATGTTTTCTTGTTTTGTAAATTATTCAGATTCATTTTTTCCGTTTTTAATATACTGCCATTTATTATTTATTTATTTATTTATTTATTTATTTATTTATTTATGAGAGACCGAGAGAGATAGAAACATAGGCATAGGGAGAAGCAGGCTTCTTGCGGGGAGCCTGATGTGGAACTTGATCCCAGGATCCCAGGATCACGACCTGAGTCTAAGGCAAACGCTCAACCACTAAGCCAGGTATCCCTATTGTGTAGTTTTAAAAATGCCTCAAATATTTTCTAAACATACAAGCAGAAGTAATAGTACTTAAAACAGAAATGTGAATTTGAATAAAGGTAATAGGAATGGTGGAAGCTACATAGATACAGAGAACAGATTGGTGGTTGCCTGAAGGTGGGGTATGGAGGAGGATAGTTGTCACAGGCGAAGGGAGTTAAAAGGTGTAAGCTTCCAGGCATAAGATAAACAAGTCCTGAAGGCTTAATGTACAGCATGGTGATTATAGGTAATGATATTGTACTGCATATTTGGAAGTTGCTGCTAAGAGAGTAATTTTTAAAAGTCTTCATGAGAAGAATAAATATTTTGTAACTGTGTATAGTAGTGGATGTTTAATGGGACTTAACTGTGATGATCATTTTGCAGTGTATACAAATATTGAATTGTTATGTTGTACACCTGAAACCAATATAATGGCAGTCATTTATATTTCAATTAAAACAAAAGGCATTCTACGACTGGATACTCAATTGGCTTAAATATACTGCAATTTTCTCCTTGAATATAATGGTAATGAATACCCGTTTTACAAAATAGGGAAAGTCTAGAAAAATTCTTGAAAATGTTATCCATGTTTTAACCTATAGATGTAACTGTAGTTTTTCTATGTTTATGTGTTTTTTCTTTTTGTTGTCACAGTTGCTATTACTTTATATAATTTTATACGCCACTTTTTCACTTATCATTAAAGACATTGTAGTATATAATTACAAATATTTATAAATGTGACTTTTAATAGTAAAAGAAATATTAGTGGAAATGTGCAAAAATTAATATAGTTTGCTGTTGTTAAGCTTATATCTAGGTTTTTTTTTATCACTGTAGTAAAGAGAGTTCTTAGCTTTCTGTTCCATTATGTAACATATGTTTACTTACTTATTTATTTATTTATTTATTTATTTATTTATTTATTTGAGAGAGAGAAAAGGAACAGGGGTGTGGGGAAGGGCGGAGGGAGAGGGAGAGAGAGAGAGAGTCTCAATCTCAAGAAGATATCCTGCTGAGTGCGCATCCAGATGCAGGGCTCCATCTCATTAGGACCCTGAGATCATGACCTGAGCTGAATCCAAGAGCTGGACACTCAACCAGCTGAGCCACCCAGGCTCCCCTTTCAATGTGCATTCTGTTGTTTCTAACTCATGATTTCCTTTAAGGCCTTGCTCTTGAATGTTTAATATATTTGCCTTTCTTTTTTTTTTTTTTTTTTAACTTTATAATGAAAGCCTTTAAGGGTATGAAACGAATTATCAGCACAGTGTTGGCTGTAACCTATGAGTTCTTTTTTTGTTCTTTTCTAAGAAATACACTGTTACAGATACGCTTTTTAAGTTTTAGATGGCATTTTGTGTTTATGTTCAGTACTCTCTAGTTTTTGGAATATAGTCAATGTATTTATGTCATTTTGCTTCAGAGATGATCAGTTGTTCAGACTCTCTCATGGACATTTTTCCAGAAGTAGAATATTGTTTGTTGGATACAGAGTTGATCTGCTTAATAATCCAACCTTGCAGGTGAACTCTTCCACAACTGTAATTGTGGTTTGAATGCTGTATTTCCCAGTCTTTTGTTGCTATTTGTTTTTGCTCTTACTAATTTCTAATAGCTTTTGATTTTCACATTTTGAGGTTATGTTGCTGAAGGATGAAAGGCTCACAGTTGTTTCATTATAGGGTTGGTAGCAATGTAAATTGCCCTCAGGTCTTTGATTTTGCTCAGATTTTATGTTACCTAATTTTAATTTGTTAACTCTGCTTTTGTTCTGATTATGTTTCACATATCTTTGACTGCTCTTTAACTTTTACCCTTTCTCTTTCATTTTGTTTCTTGACTCTATTTTAAGTTCTTTGTCCTGGTTAAATAGAGTTTAAGTAATTTACGTTTGTTTCTGCAACTAACAGATTTCATGTTTTCCACATTCAGTGCTTCCTTGCTATTTTGTAACATGAACTTGGTTTTGTGATTGGAAGTCAATCTAATTAAGAATCTACAAATTATATTTATTGTTCGATATATATTTTAAAAACAATATATTTTGACTCTGGTGCCTCCAGTTTCTAAAGTGTAGTCTTCTAAAACTCTATCATTAGTGAATTTTAATTTTTTGTTTTGTTTTCTTCTTCAAGAGTTGTTCTTTACTTTTACCACATTTACAATCATTTTGACCTCATTGTTTAACCATCATTTTCGATAATCAGTTCTCTAATACTTTAAATTCTCAATTTTTCTGGTTCTCAATTTCTTTTCATCTGGTAGCGTGCAGGATAATTGTAATAGCAAGAGCAACATCCAGCATTTATTAAGTATTTACAAAGTGCTTCCGAAGGCACTGTGCTTAGCCCTTTAGATGAGCTTACTCATGTTCAGTCTTATCTGTGTTGTTCTGAGGTATATCTCCTTAATAAGTCCACTGTACAGATGAAGGAATGGAGGCATGAAGAACAGAACTAATTGGTTCCTGCTGACAAACCTTCTGGAGGCAGGACTCTGAATAAATTCAGATCTCTATCCAGAGTCCATGCTCTTCCGCCTTCCACTCCTACTGCCTCACCTCTGTTACCTGGGGTAAAACACACTCACAACTATTAAGAAAGTTTGGGTAGGTGGTCAATTTTCTGAACCTTTTCGCACGTCTGAAGGAGTGTCTTTATGACTTGTAGACAGAAAACATCAATGTACGTGAATATGAAACTCCTGAGTCACAATATTTTTTCTTCAAGAAAAAAATAGAACTGTCTCTACCATGCCATTGTTTTACTGTTGCAGAGGGAAAGTCAGTGGCCAGCCTGGTTTTTGTTTCTTCACGGGTAACCTGCCCCTTCTCTCATTGCCCCCAACCCTGTCTGAATGTTGTTAGAATTTTTTTCTTTAACCTTAAAATTCAAAGATTTTGCTAAGGGTTGTCCAGATGTGAGTCACTCTTTGAATTACTTATGCCAAATGGTCTGAAATCCCTTTAGTATCAGATTTAGCTATTTCTTTTTTCTTTTCTTCTTAATTTTTTGTTTTTTTTTAGATTTAGCTATTTCTTTAGATCAGAAAAAGTTATTTGAATTATATCTCTGGTTATAACTCCCATTTGTGTTGATTCTTCTTTGAAATACCCACTATTCATTGGTTGGATTTCTTCTCCTGGACCCCATAGCCATTTCTTTACTCTAGCCTATAGATTTCTCTCTTTCCTCTAAAGCAGAGGTCAAAAAGCTTTTTTTGTTAAAGAGCCAGATAGTTAATATTTTATACTTTGTGGACCAAGAGGCAAACTGGAGGATATTATGTAGCTGTGTATTTAACAAGAGAAAACAAATTTCTATAAATTCTTTATTAATAAAATTCGAAATATAATAATAACTGAGTAGAGGGTTTTTTTGTTAATATAGATCTAATGAGCTGAATATAATTCTTTGGGGCAGAGATATGTTTTTGCTTAGTGAGGGTTCAGAGTTCCTTATCATTAATTGATTGCAAGTATTCATCTGTAAAAACCATTCTTAGCTCACAGGATATTTAAAGAACAGATGGCAGGCCAGATTTGACTTTCAAGCTGTAGTTTGCTGACCTCAGTTCTAATGACTTGGAGAATTTCTCTGATTTGTCTTCTGCTCTTCAGGATTTATTTTCTGTATTGTTTCTTTTGCTTTTATTGCTTTGGATGTGAATTTTAAACCTCCATTTATTCTTGTGAAATCACAGTCATTTTCCTTCAAAACTCAACCTGTTGATTTTTTCATATCCTATTCATTCCCGGCTTCTGTTCTTTTTGGAGCCATGTTTTTTATATTTCATTGGGAATACAAAGCTGAAGTCTTGAAATAGTCACAGGTAATGATGGTAGTAAGTCATTTTAAGATGACATCCTCAAATTGAACACCAATAAAAAATAAATTTATTATTAAAAAAAAAAAAGATGACATCCTGAGTGCTGGCTGAGGAATGTGCCCCTAGTCCTGAAGCTTGTGGTTTTCGTAGGCACATGCACTGCTTTCTCCTGTATCATAGTCTTTCCATAAAGAGAGAGTTCAGCAGTCATCCAAAATTTAAGCAGACAGATATTTGGCTTCCTTTTCATCTTCTGACCAGTTATACCTTTCTTCCCATATTTTAAGCGTAGACAGTGTTTTTTGTCTCATCCCACCTCATTTTTCCAACCCTTTCTTCCAGTGTGACTTTGCCAAAATGAGGCTAGTTCTTTTTTGTCACTCTTCATTTTTAAAAATTTTGAGAATGCTAATCTGCTCTTATATCCCCAGAGGTAGTCTGCACGTCTTATTTAACTAGATCAGTTAATGCAAAGCAGTAATCCCCACAGTGGACTGAGTCCTGGCTCCATGGTCCCCAGTCTTTGTCTCCATCTTATTGATGGGATTCCTGTGGAAACTTGAGATAGAATAGTACGTACAGTTAGCAAGTCAACTCAAAACGGCAAATCTCAGAATTTTTCTTAAGCAAACCCAACCCCCACCAGGTACGTGTGATTTGTCTCTCTTCCACTTAGAGATGAAAAACATGTTTCATGTCTTGTAATGATAAATTTCTAAACTTTGAAATGTCTTTTTTTCCTTTCTTTTTTTAAAAAAGATTTTATTCATTTTGAGAGAGTGAGAGAGAGCATGTGTGTGAGTGGGGAGAGGGGCAGAGAGAGAGGATCCCAAGCAGATTCCCACTCTTGCCGAGGACCCCAATGAGGGGCTTGATCTCATGACCTAAGCTGATAACAGTAGTAGGACGCTTATCCTAACTGACTGAGCCACCGAGGTGACCATTTATTCTTTCCTTTTTAAATTTTTTGTGTTCTTCAACAGTTCTTTGGATACTCTTTCAGCTTTTGCACTTCATATAAATAAGGGAGAGAAACACAGATAGATAATGGAGTCTGATGGTGGTAAAGAACATAGACATTCTGGACTTAACAGTGGTTTGGCTTATGATTTTTTGACTTTATGATGTGCGAAAGTGATACACAATCATTAGAAACTATGCTCGAAGTTTGAATTTGGAACTTTTTCTGGGCTAGTGACATGATGCTCTCTTGGGATACTGGGCGGACACTGCAAGCTGCAGCTACTGTCAGCCATGTGTTCGTGATGCTAAACAACCGACACACTTGCGACCCATAGAAGCATTCTGTTTTTGCTTTCATTACAGTGTTCTTAAAAAGTAGGCTCTGTGTTATTTGATTTTGCCTATCTGTAGGCTAAGGTAAGTGTTCTCAGCACATTAATGGTAGGGTAGACTAAGACATTGTTTGGTAGGTTAGGCATTTTAGTTTTACTAAATGTTTAATTTATTATGGGTTTATTGGGGTGTCACTGCATCATAAGTTGAAGAAAATCTGTAATTAAAAAAAAAGGTAAATGTATGAATGATTTATACCCAGGATATAGATTTTGTGATGTTTCATATAAAACATTTATTCAAATAGCTGGGGTAAGGCAAACAATTCAAATGTAATTTTTATGTCCAGTATCCATTATCTGTGTAGAAGTAACCTCTTGGGGCACCTGGGTGGCTCAGCGGTTGAGCGTCTACCTTTGACTCAGGTTGCGATCCCAGGGTCCTGGGACTGAGTCCTGCATCAGACTCTCCGCAGGGAGCCTGCTTCTCCCTCTGCCTATGTCTCTGCCTCTCTGTGTCTCTCATGAATAAATAAATAAAATCTTTAATAAAATAAATGACCTCTCATTTTGTACATTTCAGGTAATTTGAAGTCCTAATACCTGCCTATGTACTGTAACATAGGATGGCATTCCTGGCCAATGCCCAGCAATGAAATGTTTGGGAAACTCAGTTTTGTTTTTTAGAAAGCTTCAGCATCTGATAGCACTTGTGGTCAATCACTATTTCTGAAAAAGTGAATTGTAAAATTAATATGGATTCAATTACCCTAAATTTGGCTTTTAATAATTATTATATCAGTTGAAGTGATAACAGTTTCTAAAACTATATTAAAATGTAATATGTTTGTTCTAAAGTCACTAGGATTTTAGGGAATTCTCAACCTTTCCTGAGTTTTATTAAAGCCTTAGATATAAAGTGCTCTCTCTGCTACTATATGATGAGTTATGTATTGGCCAGAATGACAGATTTACTTGTCTGAGAAGATGCTGAGTCAAGGATTCTGTTCGGGGAGTATTCAGATTGCCTTTATATACTATGGTGGATAAAAATCTAAAATAAAATTGGTTATTGATTTTGCTTCTTTTGCATTGGTAGCAAGAGAAAAATAATACCTGCAATTTTTTTTTTCAAGTATACAAATTCTAGACAAACTTTTTCTCTGTTGGTTTTGTGTGGCTTTTTTAACCACTGGAACTTTCTGAGTGATACTAACTCAATTTTTTTTCTTTTTTCTTTTTTTAAACTCAATTTATTTCTTCAGTGGGACATTCAGCACACCCAAATACCTGTTTAATTTTTTCAGCTAGTTCATTTACCCACAGAATTCATGTGTTTTTTTTTTTTTTTTCTTTCTTCCCTAATAGATATTTCAGAATTCCCCTTCTTTCAGGAAAATTTCACATTGGTTAATGGAGGAATGTTGACTTCAGTGTAGATTTTTCTCTCGTATTGATGTATAGTTATATATCATTTGGGCTGTATTTTTGTTTTTTAATATATGTTAGTTGTCTTAATAGTAGTTCTGGTCAACAATAGTTTTCTCATTTCTTTGAGACTATCTAAACATTGGAGAACACGTAATTCAGATTTCCAGGATGGCCCAACATAAAAAAAAGGGGATAAATAAAATCAGGTGTGGGTGTATTTTTTTAATAACTTTTTTCTTTTTATTCATTTCAGGTTTCCTAGATTTTTATAAGGTACAGTTTTAGAATGTTCTGGGGTTTTTTTTTTCTATTCTTTACACATGTAGTTGAAATTATCCTAAGAATCATTAAAATATTATTTCATGGTGCCTGGGTGGCTTACTCAGTTGACGGTGTTTGATTCTTGGTTTTGACTCAAGTTATGATCTCAGGGTCCTGAGATTGAACTCTATCCATAGTAGCTCTGTGCTCCTGGAGTTGGGTTGTTGGCTTGTTCTTTCCCCTCCTCCTCTGTGTTTGGGTGCATAAACTCTTATTAAAAAAAAAAAAAAAAGAAAATATTTCATGTAAAATTTTCAATAGAAAATCTGATTCTTACTGTGAATGCCATACCAGGGATAAATGAGGACAGTTTTCCAAGTCTGATAAGAAAACCTTGGCTGAAAGGGTAATTCTAATATGTGGGACCCTTGATTTCTCTTTTGAAGTGAAAGTGAAGATAGGATGTTAAGCGTGTCAACCTAATTAAAGTAGTAAACTGAGGCAGGCTCCAAATTGTCAAAAAAATATGAGTTTATTCAGGAAGAGCATAGCGATCACAAGTCAAGGCAGGCTGACTACAAGCTATAGGCAGATCACTGAGGATGCTGTGTTTATGGGCAGAGGAGCCTTGAGGAGGGGTACTTTCAGTTCTCATCAGTGACTGCTTTGCCTGCAGGGTGTTTTGCCTTAGTGAAGAGATAAAGTGGAAAGAACTGAATCAATTAGAAATATTGAGGTCAGAATGGAGATGGTTGAAGTTCTCTTTCCAGTTTTCACACATAAGTGAAGTTAGCTGGCAGAGGGCCATGGCTTCTGCCTTCAGATGGGGCTGGCCTCTCTGGTCCTCCAGCCGGCCCATTGATAGTCTGCCTTCTGATTTGAGTTGGAGACTCCTAGTTCAGGCTATTTTCACATCTGCAGTTAAGGAAAGCAGCCAGATGGACCTGGGGAAGATAAGGAGTAGGGTGGCTTGTTGGTGTTTTCAGAATGAAAAGGATTTGGGATTGTTATTTACTGAGGGCTAGGACCAAGTGAGGGACTAGACCCAGGGGATTGTGAGTGTCCTGGGTGTGTTCTGTTCTTCCAAAATTTGTATGTTAAAGGCTCAGCCCCCATTTACCTCAGGATGTAAATCTATTTGGATATAAGGTCTTTAAAGAAGTGATTAAGTTGGGAACCCCTGGGTGGCTTGGTGGTTTAGTGCCTGCCTTTGGCCCAGGGCATGATCCTGGGGACCCGGGATCTGGTCCCACATCCGGCTCCCTGCATGGGGCCTGCTTCTCCCTCTGCCTGTGTCTCTGCCTGCCTTTGTCTGTCTCTCATGAATAAATAAATTAAAAAAAAATCTTTAGGGATCCCTGGGTGGCGCAGCGGTTTAGCGCCTGCCTTTGGCCCAGGGCGCGATCCTGGAGACCCGGGATCGAATCCCACGTCGGGCTCCCAGTGCATGGAGCCTGCTTCTCCCTCTGCCTATGTCTCTGCCTCTCTCTCTCTCACTGTGTGCCTATCATAAATAAAATAAAAATAAAAAAAAATCTTTAAAAAAAAAGTGATTAAGTTAAAATGAGGCCTTTAAGATGGAGCACTAGTCCACTATGACTAGTGTCCTTATGACAGACAGACAGACGCTGGGGATGTGCATGCACGTGTGCACCTGTGTGTACACACACAGAGGACCTTTGGAAGACAGTGACAAGACAGCCATCCACAAGCCAAACAGAGAGGCCTCAGGATGCACCAGTCCTGCCCACACCATGGTCTCAGTGTCCCAGCCCCCAGAATAGAGAGAAAAGATGTCTCTGCTGTGTAATCCAGAACCAGTCTGTGGTTCTTTGTTACACAGCACAGGCTGATTCATACAAGGGAGGCCTGGCCAGGATGAGTACAGAGTAACTGAGGTGACAGAGACCATTGGCTCTGTGAGGGCGGGGAACTCTGTTGCCTAGAAAAGTCTCCAGCATCTTGTGGACAGCTGGCTCAGAGTTCAGTGCATGTTTATTGAATTACTTTATCAGTGGGAGGGAAACAGCCCCAGGGGGTTCGCTCTGAAAAGGGCAGGAAATTGAGGGTATTATTAGTTTCTTAGTCTTTCTTTTCCTTGTGACAACTTTAAGGAGAAATTGGATATAATTTGTCACCATATTGTGTCGCTAGCCAAAGAAACTTTTCGTTTCTATGTAAGCAAGTTTAAATATTCATATTCTCTGTCTGTCAAAGGGAAGAGGATTTTGACTTATTTTGTTAGATGAAAGCAAAAAGTCCTTTTTGTTAAGAACTGTATTTTTTAAGGGAGACTTGCATTTGTGAAACTGTGTGGATATACTGCTTCCTGTCTCAGTGGTTTAGTTGGAGAGATGTGAGGAGTCAGAGGAACAGTGCAAGAGCCTCTAAGGGAAGGGGAGGAATTCACATGGTTTCAGTAGGACTCTTGCTGGTGAGCGGAGGCCCAGCCTGGGCTTTGCAGTAACAGGAGTCCCCTGATTTGAGCTGGAAGAAGCAGCCAGTATGAAGATACTAGAGGGCTTCATAGGCCAAGTTGGGAGGTTGGCTATGAAAAATGAAAAATTGGGGCACTTTGGTGGCTCAGTGGGTGAGTGTCTGCCTTAGGCTCAGGGTATAATCCCAGGGTCCTGAGATCGAGTTCTGCATCGGGCTCCCTGCATGGAGCCTGCTTCTCTCTCTGCCTGTGTCTCTGCACCTCTCTCTGTCTCTCACAAACAAATAAATAAAATCTTAAAAAAAAAAAAAAGAAAAAGAAAAAATTACTTAAATGTAGATGAGAAAGTGGAGTTTTTTATAACAAAAAATGGATTCTTAAGGCAGTATTTCGGGAACTCAGGTATGATACAAAAAGACTTTTATGAGTAGAAGTCATTGGTCTTTAAAATAAGTCATTGAAATCATAAAAATACATAGAAAAAATAAAACTCAACTGTGAGTTCATCATCTAGAAATAAGAACCATTTCTATTTTGAAGTACATATTTCCATATTTTTTTCTTGTATGTACCCATGTAAATCATTTAAAAATAGTATACAATAAACCCAGAGTGTCTGAAGGTGAGTGATGTGAACCAGATTGCTCTGCTTAAGCTGACATTTCTTGCCTTCGGTGTGGCAAAGTTAGAGTAGCTGATATTTTCAGCAACAGGCTCCCTTTCTGGGACTTGTCCAAATGTTGCCATCCTCATTTTGCTGACATCTCCTCCTTTACCAAGGTCAGCAGGCCATAACAGCTGGAACTGCCACATTCCTGATGGCCTAATTAAATATTCCACATAGAACGCATATACCATCTGCATAGGTTACAGATATAGTGACCCAAATAATAATGTGAATTGCATGTGTGTGCTTCAGTGGATCTAGAGATGAACCTACATTTTCTGCAGAGTGGAAAAATGCTGGGCTTGCACTGGTTTAAAAAATGTTTCTGCTTCTGTTTCCCTGTTAGTGGTGTGGACCATCTGCCATTAGGGATTAGCAATTTTTGCCTAATGATCCCTGGTTACCCATACCATATATATGGTGAGGGGTGTTCTGAGCTTGTAAAGAGACGAGTGGATTCATTAACCTGTTCTTAAGGATTCTGTTTGTTACCTTGGCATCTACATTTTCTGTCATCAGCCATGGAAACTGCAGGTTTATTAATTAAATTAATTAAATTAATTAAAAATATTTTTCTTGATTGAAGAGGATTCTGTATATATTATGTGAAAAAACCTGGGTAATACAAGAGGTCCTTATCATCAGGCACTGTTGGTTACAAGAAAGGTTTGCATTTCTGACTCTATATGGATTTAATGTTTTACATCTTGATACTTTGATAAGAAACTTCTGTTTCCATAGAGAGACAGAGGGAAAGAAGGCCTAGATTGATTCCACGTGACTTTAGCTAAGTAACTTGAACCCCATGAACTTCAGTTTCAACTGTAGTGAAATGGGGCTCTGATATCCATCTTACAAGATCATTTGGACAGTTGGATCAGATAGATGAAGATCAGAATATCTGGAGATTGGTTTGTTACTCCTACCCCCTGCTCCTTCTCTGTCAGGGTGTTCATGTGAGCTCATGCCTGCCTGGCATCCATATTCCTCTCTCCTAGGAATAGCACCCTACATTTGCTTCGGATGACTCCTTCTCCATCTGTGGATCAAAGTGTGGTGTAGTTGTGGGTGGAGATCTGGTGAACCTGGAGCCTATGCCAGCCGGTCCGATGTGTTCTTCTGAATCCCTGAGCCATGTGACATGGTGCCAGCGTCTAGAATGGCGTCCCAAAGGGAAGGACTGTCCAGTACTTTCCACCATTTAGAGCCTGACAACTGCTCTGGTCCTGTTAGAGTAAATACTTTCTCTTTTTAAAAAAACTTAAATTAGCAGGGTTGTTTGTGTTGATTACATCCAAAGCTCCCTGAGTAGTACATTTGAGTAGGAATGATTTCACACGCAGATATATGCATCTGTTTCCTAATTATTTCCTCTTCACACCCCCAGTGCTCAGTGCTGGGGTGCATTCTGAGCAGAGAGAGCTGGGCTCTCCTGCTGCCTTGGGGTGGCACTCTGAGCCCAGTTCCCTGGCTTTGCTGCATAGTCAGCTCCCAAAATCACTGCTCTTGGGGAGTGCAGCCTGGGGCCCAGTTCCAAATTAAATATGGTACTAGGCCTAAGTGACAGTTCATCTAACTCTGAAAACAGCTAATTAAGAAGTTTTAAGTTTTAAAAAATAACAACCCTCTAATGCCCGTTAGCTAATTATAGTCTTTTTAAAGAATCTCTGTTACTCTCAGGCTTTTCATTTGTTTTCATTTGTTTCACTTAATTTCATCTTTTTATTTATTCAGTCTGGTCAAGACACTGTCTTAATATAGTTTTATATCACAAAGTAGGTGAAACTAGAAAATTCTGAGCTTTTGCTGAAAACCTGACCTTTGATTATTATTCATCCTGGTCATTTATTTCTGGGTTTTATGTTGCTGTTAAAGCATTCAAAGCTGTAAACTAAGATCTAATAATTTAGAAGCGCCAGGGTCATCGTTGGACCAAGATGACAAGACTTTAATGACTGTCTTAGTTGCTAAAAGCCACTGCAATTGCTACATGAATATTCATTTGTGAAGCACGCATTGGTAGGAAAGTTGTAAATCTTACAACGTGCAAACTCTTAAGAAAAAAAGAAAAGAACACTGTAAGCCCTGGCCTTTTTTTTTTTTTTTTTAAGGTTTTATTTATTTGAGAGAGTGAGGTGTGGAGGTAGGGCATAGGGAAAGGGAGTAGCAGACTCCCCACTCAGCAGGGAGTCTGATGCAGGGCTCCATTTCAGGACCCCCGGGATCATGACCCGAGGGGAAGGAAGACAGCCAACTGACTGAGCCACCCAGGCACCCTGCCCTGGCCATTTATTATTGAAAGTATCTTCTGATATTTTCATCAAATTCATTTTGTTCCTTTTTCTTACCATAAACCTTGCTTTGGAAAGACTAGCATTTCATTGGCGTCATTTTAATAATAAAAATAAACAGGTAGTGTTCATATCATCTGAAATTACTGACAGCTCTTAAAGCCACTTCTGCACCTTGCTTGGAGGCATTGATCACATTGCTGGTTATATCTGTTCTTGGGAAGCAGAGCTTGCTTGCCTGTAAGTGGAGAATAGGTTGCCAAAGGCCTATTCCCAGTTTTATTCAGGGCAACACATTGGCCTGATCATTACTACATGTGGCTACCATGTGACAAGAAAGGTGTGCTTAATTGGAACTCACTTGTCTTATTCTCTCTTGCTGGGAAAGCAAAGATTGTGCTGAATGTGACTGAAGGCTTAGGCCCATGCTAGCTCTATATTATGTATAGGGCAAGTGCATCACTGGTAAAAATTGATAGAGGCATTTGAGCTGGATTCAAATCCAGGCTGTTTGATCAGTCTACACTCTTTATCACAATTATAATGTCAAACAAACAAATATATTCTTTAAAGATTTTATTTATTTATTTGACAGAGAGAGAGTGTGCGTACTAGCTTGAGCAGGTGGGGAGGGCAGAGGCAGAAGCAGACTCTCTGCTGAGCAGGGAGCCTGATGCAGGGCTCGATCCCAGGACCCTGAGATCCTGAGGATCTGAGACCTCTGAGACCTCTATGACCGAGCCATAGACAGATGCTTCACCTACTGAGTCACCCAGGTGCCCCAAACAAATATTTTTTTAAACAAATATTTTTAAAACTAGAAATATGTAATATGATTTAGTGTTGGAGATATTACATAGTTTTTTTAAAGATTTTATTTTTATTTATTTTAGAAAGAGAGAAAGAGAGCAAGTGAGTGAGGGGAGGACCAGAGGGAGAGAGAGGGGGAAAGAATCTGACTTTCAGAATCTGACTCTGTGCTGAGTGGCTACATCCCAGGACCCTGAGATCATGATCTGAGCCCAAACCAAACTCTTAACCAACTTAGCCACCTAGGTGCCCCTATTGTATAAATTTTTAAAATAAACGTTTAATTTCAGAACAGTTTAGATTTACAGCATAAATGTGAAGACAATACAATTCCCCTATATATCTGGGGCAAGTTTTTCCTTATTATGAAGACTTAAATTAATTTGGTAAGTGGGTTTTACTTGTTACAGTGAGTGAATCCATATGGATACACTGATGCTAACTGAACTCCATATCTCATTCAGACTCTCTTACTTTATACCTAATGCCCTACCCTCACAGGATACTACATTACCCTTGGTCATCATCCTACCTTAGGGTCCTCTGACAGTCGCTCATATTTTCTTTTTGATGATCCTGACAGTTTTGAGGAGTACTGGTCAGATGTTATATAAAATGTCCCTTGTGTGGAAACAAAGTAATACTTGTCTGAGGTTTTTCATTACTAAAGAGGAGGTTTGAGTTCTAGAGAGAACACCACAGAGGTAAAGTGCCATTGTCCTTACTTCATATCAGAGCTCTGCATTGTCACGTGACTTCTTCTTGCTATTCATCTTGATCGCCTGCCAAATTGTGTTTGTGAAGTTTCTCCTCTGCAGAGATGTTCTTTTGCCCCCTTCGGTCTGGTCCTCCTTGATTGGAAGTTGCTATATGGAGCCCATACTTAAGGAGTGGGGACTTCATAGTCCATGTTCTTAAAGGAGGAGTATTTATAAATTATTTGCAATTTTTCTGCCTATGAGATTGGTCTCTCTATATTTAGTCATTTAATTAAATCAGTATGGACTCATGGATATTTATTTTACATTTTGGGTTATAATCCAATACCGCTTTATTTATGTTGCTGCTCAGAGCAGTCCAGCTTTAGCTCTAGGAGCTCTTTCACTTGGCTCCTGTGTGCCTTTGACATATCCCCATCTTTGTGGAGTTTGTGTTTAGCACATCCTTCCTTTCTGGCACTACAGAATGCTCCAGGTTTGTCTTGTATATTTCCTGCTCTAGTCTTAGAATGAGCCATTTCTGCAAGGAGCCTGGTTCTTTTATTAGAGAATGGTATTGGAAATCAGCAGCTACATGCTAGTTGCTGCTAGGATGTCTTTGATGATAGGACTTAATTAAAAGTTTTAACCCTAATTTTTTTTAAGTCTACATTTATTTCATTTTTTTATGAGTTAAATCTTTTATTTTGTTGGTTTTTTTTTTTACCTCTTTAAAAAATTTAAATTCAATTTGCTAACATATAGTATAACACCTACTGCTCATTCCATCAAGTGCCCTCCTCATTGCCTGTCACCCAGTTACCCCATTCCCCCGCCCACCTCCCCTTCCACAACCCTTTGTTTCCCAGAGTTAGGAGTTTCTCATGATTTGTCTCCCTCTCTAGTTTTAATTTTTATTTATTTTTTAAAAAATATTTATTTATTTATTTATTATTTATGATAGACATAGAGAGAGAGAGAGGCAGAGACACAGGAGGAGGGAGAGGCAGGCTCCATGCCAGGACCCCGACGTGGGACTCGGTCCCGGGACTCCAGGATCACGCCCTGGGCCAAAGGCAGGCGCTAAACCACTGAGCCACTCAGGGATCCCCTCTAGTTTTAATTTTTAAAGTGCTTAAGTTTTGAGTGCCTGGGTGGCTCAGTCGATTATGTATCTACTTTCAGCTTTGGTAATGGCCCCAGGATCCTGGGATCGAGCCCCGAGTTGGGCTCCCTGCTCAGCAGGAAGTCTACATCTCTAACCCTCACCCCAGTTTTGCTCTCTCTCTCTCTCTCTCTCTCTCGCTCACTCAAATAAATAACACATCTCTTTTACTCAAATAAATAACACATGTGTTAGAAAGAAAGAGATGTGTTCTTTCTTTCTTTCTTTCTTTCTTTCTTTCTTTCTTTCTTTCTCTTCTTTCTTTCTTTCTTTCTTTCTTTCTTTTCTTTCTTTCCTAAAGAATAAAGCTGCTTGAGTTCCCACACTCAGCAGTACTATTTTTTTTTTTTAATGTTGGTGAAGTATTAATTTGTCTTTCCCTGGATAAAAACTGTTCTGTTGTGGTCATGATCGAGAATTGCCAACAGTCAGATGTGAAGGTGATCTGGCTGTGACTTCTGACACCCCACTGGTCACCAGGGTTGGTTTGACTGGTCTGGCTCTTTAGGCAGGTATCTCCTACTTCCCTCACAGCTCCAAGTGTGTCTCTCCCAAAGCTGTGTGCTCGGTCCAAGAGGATGACCTGCCCTGATAGAGGAAGATCACACTTAGGTTACACGTATGAGTAGCTGTGCTCCCATGTCAGAACCTCCAGACAAGCTCTCAGGGTCCACTTTTTTGGGAAAATGTAGGGGAGCCAAGCTTCTAGGATTCCATAGACACATATGTGAGAGCCTACCCTCCCCCTCCTTTAAAAAAAAATCATCCACAATAAAATTTAAAAAGAACATGTACTTTGTAAGAACTTGCTGTAGAATTTCATAATTGTCTCCATAAATTTACCCTTATAATTTTTTAAAAAATATTATTTATTTATTTATTCATGAGAGACACAGAGAAAGAGAGAGAGAGAGAGAGAAAGAGAGAGGCAGAGACAGAGGGAAAGCAGTCTCCTCACAGGGAGCCTGATGTGGAACTTGATCCCTGGACCCAGGATCACACCCTGGGGCAAAGGCAGATGCTCAACCACTGAGCTACCCAGGCATCCCTACCTTTATAATTTTTCAAAACAATTTTTAATAATTGTTCACAAAGGAGTAATACCCTGGTTAGTGACTATGAAGAATGCCATTCATGTTTTTCTTTCATAGTAGATTTTCCATTTATCTAATTTGAATTAGAGCTAGAAATGCAAACAGGTCCACAAATTGAATTTAGCATGTAGAAGCTGGACATTTACTATCTTAGTTACATAATGGAAGAAAAAAAGACAAACTTCAGTATCTGTACCCGGGAATGATTTTCAGAATTTTTAATAGTTAGTTCTGCTGGGCACCTGGGTGGTTCAGTCGGTTAAGCATCTGACTCTTGATTTTGGCTCAGGTCATGATCTTGTGGTTGTGGGATCCAGCCCAGCGTTGGGCTCTGAGCTCAGCATGGAGTCTGCTTGGGATTTTCTCTCTCTTCCTCCTTGTGCCACTGCTCCCACTTGCACATGCTCACTCACTAGTTCTCTCTCATGAATAAATAAACAAAAATCTCTTTTAAAAAAGATTTTTGTTTATTTATTCATGAGAGAGAGAGAGAGAGAGAGGCAGACATAGGTAGAGAGAGAAGCAGGCTCCCCACAAGGAGCCTGATGCAGGAATCTATCCCAGATGCTGGATTCAGGACCTGATCCAAAGGCAAATGCTCAATTGCTGAGCCATCCAGGCATCCCTAAATAAAAAAAAATCTTAAGAAAAACTAGTTAGTACTGCACACACATTGATATTCAGAACAGGATAGCCAGAACAACCAGGAGCTCATGACAGGTGCATTCTGGACAAACAGCACCCCTATCCAGGCCTGATGAACTGCCAAATAAAGTATTTGTGATATTTCTAAAACAGAATCCTTTTTATTTTATTTTTTAAACATTTTATTTATTTATTCATGAGAGACAGAGGGGGGCGGGGAGGGCAGAGACACAGGCAGAGGGAGAAGCAGGCTCCATGCAGGGAGCCTGATGTGGAACTTGATCCCGGTTCTATAGGATCACACCCTGGGCTGAAGGCAGCGCTAAACCGCTGAGTCACCCGGGCTGCCCGAGAAGCCTTTTTAAAATACAGAAGTGACAATAAAATTTGTTTTTTGCTGCCTTTTAAGATAGTGTTGTCCTCTGTATGGTGACATAATACCCTAGGAAAACCTTCTTCATTTCAAGGTAAAAAGCGCCAGTCATCACAGGCAGCCAACCAGTGCAACAGCTGACAGTGACAAAGGCTCTGAATCCTTTGTTTAAAAATTCAGCCTAGTCAGAGTTTTCATAGAGCTTCGCAACCTGCTATTGAGCTATGTGATCATGTATTCTAGTGACCTACAGAATAATAATCTAGTGAGAGGTATTCTTTGTTAGAATAGGGAATGTCTGAAAGTAAAATTTAGGAGAAAAGTGAACTATTATGATATTTGTATGTATTTTTGAGCAAAATGTCATATGGTCTAGGAATTTCTGAACCATTTTGAAGTATGGAGGGTAGAGTGTGAATATGCCTGTGCAATTGACATGATATATTACCTTGTTGGTTGTTGGAATAGAGTCCGAATGCCCCAAAGTGTTTGTGAAAACTCACCAACTTATAGAGGCCTAGTGTCATGTCACACTACATTATATGGGCTAATATTGCAGTCCTGCTGTCGGATGTTCAAGGAAATATAATTAAAATTGAACTCAATTACAAGTGTAGCTTTTTTGTTTATTGGTTTTATAATGACATTCCACACAAAAAATTTTTTTATTATTCATTTTTAAAAACTTTAAATTATGTACTATCGCCTTCACATCACACAAATCCATTATGTCTCCTGAGCTACTTACTACTATGTAAATCTATGCTGCCCTGGAAGTCACACTTCATATGGGCCAAAGGATTTTCAGGAAGCAATAGTGTTATTTCATATGTGTAACAGTTTGATGTCTTTTAATTTTTAATTTTTAAATTTTTATCTTTTAGAGTGAGTGAGTGCACATGCGGGAGGAGAGGGGTAAGGATCAGAAGGATAGGGAGACAGAGAATCCCAAGCACACTCCGTGCTGAGCAAAGAGCCCCAGGCTGGGCTTGATCCAAAGTCCCTGAGATCCTGACCCGAGAAGAAATCAAGAGTTGGATGATCAACTGACTGAGTCACCCAAGCACCTTGATGTCTTTTTAAAAAATTAATTTATTTTTCAGAGTGAAAGAGAGAGCATGAGCAGGAGGAGGGTCAGATAGAGAGAGAGAGAAGCAGACTCCCCACTGAGTGTGGAGCCCCACCTGGGGCTCCATCCTGTGACTCTGAGATCCTGACCTGATCTGAAATCAAGAGTCAGAGACTTAATGGACTGAGCCACCCAAGCACCCCTGGTGTTTTCTTTGATTGAAATTTTTGTCAGCCATTCAAGATAGGTGAGGATATAGTCAGGAGTGAAAGGCTGGAGTTCCCTGTAGGCAGATATAGGGTAGAAAATTACAGAGGTGAAAAACTAGGTAGGTAAGGAAAGCTCATACAAAAAGATGCAAGGTTCTAGTTATAGATATATTCATTGTGCCAGAGGGAACAAGTGTAATTCTGCAGACATTATGGTGGAAAATCTTCAATAAGGAGAAAGGACAAGTATATTGGTGGAGATATTCTGTATCAGTGCCGTGCATTGCAGTAGTCACTAACCACATGCATCTGTTGAGCCCTTGGAATGTGGTGAATGTGACTGAGGAACTGAATTTTAATTTAATTTAACTTTAAATTTAAATACTACTGTTCTAGGTAGTTTGTCACCTATTCGTGAGATAATGTCCAAAAAACTGTGGCATACAGATCCTCAAAAATGTTTATTTTTCTCTTTAGGAAATGTAAACCCACTTTAAACAACAACCTAGAGTAGAATAAATCCTTTACCTATTCCAATATAGCACCATTGCACATTTATGTCTTCAATTTTAAGATGGAACTGGGAGCCTTTATAACCATGGGGCTGTAGAGAAATGCTTGGAAACAGTCTATCTCTCTTAATCACATAGGTCTCAGAATGAATGAGAACAAAGAGGATAATTTTTTTTTTAAGATTTTATTTACGTATGTGAGAGAGTGAGACAGAGATAGTAAGAGAGAGAACACTAGTTGGGAGGAGAGGGAGAAGCAGACTCCCTGCTGAGAACTGAGAACCCCAACATCAGGACCTGAGCTGAAGGCAGATGCCTGACTCACTGAGCCTCCCAGGGGATAAAGAGGATAAATTTCTATCCATTTTTATTCTCCAGGGTGAGATTAAGTGAGCATGATTGAAGATGCTTTGCTCCTTTGCCACTTTGGTATATATCCCTCCTCCTTGATTAGAAGGGAAAATTTTGAAAGCACACAGAGGTAGGAAGGAAAGAAAAGATGCCTAGAATTAATGATGGAGAAAAAGAAAAGGAAATACTTGCTTCTGTGACAGCAGTTTACAGCCAAGGAGAGCTGGCTGTGGATCTGGGAGGGTATTTACTGCTGGGCGGATCCTTCTGGAGGCTTTCTTAGAAGGTTAGAGAAGGTGATGGGTAGATCTAAGGTAGATCTAAAGGATCTGATCTAAGGGTAGATCCTCCCTTTTTTTTGTTGTTGCTGCTGACTGCAATTAGTAGTTGACTTGCATCTGGTTTATACTGTGGGAAAGAGGCCTGGAGAGAATTGTGGGAAACCCAAAAGTGATGGCGGTGGATGGGGTGTGGGGGGTGTCTTTGCTGTCTATATAGTGGGTCCAGCCGCAGGGCCACGTCTAGGGCTGTTCTTTTCTTCATATCCAGGCACTCTGTCCAGTACATTGCACAGCATAGATTTTTACCGGTGGGCACATTAATAAATATCTTACAAATAAGCATGTCATGAAGATTTATGAATCAGTATAGTCCAATTTTAAGCTCTAAATGGTTGGCAGTTTAATTCTTGGGCAAAACTTTCTGTTAGTTCCTATTTTAACTGTGAATTTGTTCTTCATGTCTCTTCCTCCCTTTCCCATCAGACATGTATGTAATGTTAGCAAAGTGGCTCTCGGGTCATCAGCAGTCTGTAAAAGGCTACAGTGTGGATCCCCTTACCTAGAGGTAATAAATGAGCTGCCAACTTAGATATAAACTGAGAATATTTCTAGTAAGCGATATTCTTGTCAAATGTGTTTTATTGGGCTTAATTAGAAAGCAGAATGAAACTGCCTGAATACTACCTTTCAGCTTTCTTTCTTAGCATATTTTGTTCTTAATTTAGTTATACTTATTTGGAACTCAAACACTTCCTATAATGATTTCAGTAAATAAAGCCCTGCATTGTCTGTTGGAATGCATCCTTTGCAGCCAGGTTCTTCTTTTGATTTCATATTTTATCTTTTTCAAAAGCAATGAATGAGTTACTCTTGCCAGAATGTGTAAAGATCCCAGTAAGATTTATTTCTCTCATTTCCCCAAGAGAAAGGGGAATCTGAAACTTACTCTTTTCTTTACTAATAACTGGATTTAAACCAATTCAGTCAAATATTTACTCCTTTAAGCATAATGTTTATTTGATTTCTTCTCCCCAATACTTTTTAAGTTATAACTAAATATAATACATTTTAATATTGATAGATGCCATAATTTTTAAATTTCATTTTATTTTATTAGTACCATTTACTAAAGAAACTGATGGAATGTGAATCTAAGTGTAATATACACACACATTCTTCTCTATATCCAAATATGTGTAAATGGAAGTTCTTGAAATCTTCAAACAAGTATTACATCCCTAATTTTTTGTAATAGCAACTTTATATTTAGTGTTTTAATGTTTTCTGGTTGTTTTCATATATGTTTTTACAGACTTTATGTCTGTATATATGTTCTCAGACTTTAGAGTGTGTCAGAATTACAGATTATTGGAGTTCTGATGTGGTAGGTTAGGGGTGGGGTTCAAGACTTTGCATTTTGAAGATGTTCTTAGGTGCTGATGATGCTGGTAATGGGGATTGTACTGCACAAATAATTGTGTTGTCATATTTGAACCCTCATGAGAATCCTGTGTAGTCTTGGGCAGATTTACATGAAGGAAATTAGGTTTGGAGAAACTCATGCTTTTCCTGCTGGCACATAATGGTGGTTGAACAGAGGCTAGAATACATGAAGACCTTTCAGGTTTCTTCCTGCATAGGGCAAGAGTTCAGGTCCCCAAAATGTCTCTCTTGATTTCAAATGTTTGATACTTTTCTCTTTCTTTCTTTAAAAAAGCCATTTTTTTGAGGCACCTGGGTGACTCAGTTAAGTGTCCAGGTTTGGCTCAGGTTCTAATCTCAGGATCCTGGGATCAAGCCCCTGCCCTTAGGCTCTGAGGTCAGTGAGGAGTCTGCTTTAGGATTCTCTCTCTTTCCTTCTCCCTCTGCCCCTCCCCACTGCACTTGCATGCTCCTGCCCCCCAATCTCTCTCCAAAATAAGAGCCATTTTTAATTTGGGTATACCCTCCCCCAGTTTGCACATTTAATAAATATATCTGAGAAAATTTTTTCTCTCTTAAAGATACAACTGATTTTCCTACCTCAAGATGTTCTAAATATGCAATATTCTTCCACAGAAATGGAAAACTTATATGACTTATTAAGGCCACACAAGGTTAATCACAAGGAAGGATATTGGTTTTGTATCCACCAGCCTGGTGCTCTGGCATTTTTTCACTCTAACTTGTGGTGGTGGTTCTAGGCAGAACCATTATTTGTGGATCCAGAAAATAAGCATGGGCCATGAGTGACCCAGGACATGGAATCTGAAAATCACACCACCAGCTCATGGCCGAAGGGCCCTGCCCTGACTTCAAGGATATTATTATCCATTACAGCTTCCGTGGAGTGCAGTTGGTTTGTCTTTCTGTGGTTGGTACCCAACCACTTAACCTCATGTGGGAGCAGTAGCATCTAGAAGCGAACTGTGGGGAGTGCTTTCCCTCCTCTGCATCATGTCTCTGGACTAGTTCAGCAGGCCCATATGGTGGATGTGGAGAGAGACTCAACCTCAGCACCACCCAGGACGTTGGACACTGAGAGGTGGTCCTTGCTGATATTGTCATGAACATGGTGCTGCACTTCTCTGATTTGTTTCTCTAGCTCCTACCTTCTGTTTTCTCCTACTTTCCTCCTGTTCTGCTTTGACCTTGAAATACTTTAATTTAAAAAGAAGTATTTCAAGAAAGATAGTGACTGTAAAACAAACTGAAATCACGACCTTCACTATCTTGTATTATTTATTATTTCATTGTTGTCTTGTTTTGTTCCCCCTTCATGGTAAAATGGAGAGAGCCTTGATATGTTTTACTTAGTCTTGTTTTTCTGTTCTTGGTTTTTTTTTTTTTTTTTTTTTTTTTTTTTTTTTTTTAACTCCATCTTGTTGGCAGTATAAATCTTCATTAATGTGCTTTCCCACTGGAAACTAATTCTGGGCTTAGCTACTTCTTTCCTCTCCTACTCTTTTTATATGAAGGTTTTAATGTGTGCTAGGCTCTGTGTGGTGCTTTGTATGCACAATTTTATTTAATCTTCTCATCAGTCTTATGAGATATTTTGAGGAAATTTATTCTGAGAGATTATATAGCCTGGCCAAGGTCTCACACTTGGTACGTGATTGACCTGGGACTTAGGTTCAGGTCTTTCAGACTCCAAAGCTTATGCATTTAAAGACTAGACTATGTTACCCACTCTGGGAGACCATTACTCAGATGAAGGCTGCATTTAATAATCCAGATTCCTGAAGTAAATAAGGCTCCACATGAAACAAGATCCTGACTTTAAACTTGTTTCATATTTCCCCTTGTTACTCTGTCAGTTCTTTAAAAATTATTGTAAAGAGAAGGAAGGATTTGCACTGTTTTTGGCAATATGTGCCTCTCCTAAGTACATATCACTGACAGCAGTTGCTTAGCTGTACCTGGGAGTATGTATTCTAGTCATTTGGTTTTTAAAAGCAGCCAATGGTAGAGTTCTAATTTGTCTTAAAACCAGAGTGCCACCTTGAAACAAACACCAATAACATAGTGTGTACATCAGGCTCTCTCTTTTCACTTTGCCCTTGAGGTATCTGGCAGCGTTCAGAAAAAGATAGCCACCCTAAGTGACTGAAATGACCCATTTGTAGGAGGTAGATGAGAATCTCTCCCAAAGCTTATCCTTTTAAAATCACTTCATTAGCCTCTCCTCTGTCTTAAAATTTTTTTAAAATCTTTTCTTTTTATTTCTTATGTTTCTCTTCTTGTTGTATGAGTATACATTTTAATAATAGATTTCTTTAAAGATTTATTTATTTATTTGAGAGAGAGAGAGAGCACGAGCTGCGTTATGGGCAGAAGGAGAGGGAGAGAGTATCCTAAGCAGGTGCCACATTTAGCGTGGAGCCCAAAGTGGGGCTTGTTCTCATGACCCTGAGATCATGACCTAAACTGAAACCAAGAATCAGACTTACAACACAACAGGGCCATCCTCTGCCCCTGTATTTTAATACTTCATTAAACATAGCATTCAGATTTAGAACCAGGGATTAGTGAATATTTTTTATGGTAATTCTACACAAAACCAAACACAAATCTTCCCTCCCATTTTCTTTCCTTTCTTCCTGTCTTTCTCCTCCTTTCCTTCCTTCCTTCCTTCCTTCCTTCCTTCCTTCCTTCCTTCCTTCCTTCCTTCCTTCCTTCCTTCCTTCCTTCTTCTTTCCTTCCTTCCTTCCTCCTTTTCTTCCTTGCTCCAATACAGAAAAAGGGCTGACTCTTGGACTTTTCCCTTACTAGCTGAGTAGCCTTTTGAAAAATCATTCATTCATTTGAGCCTCAGCTTCCTTATCTATGAAAAGGTGATGATACTGTCTTTCTAATATTTGTAAGTCTTGGATGAGATAGCGTACAGCATACAAGAAAGCACCTCTGTGCAGAATCCTGGTGGCCACAATGGCACATGGTGGTGAGGTCCCTTTCTTCTCAATTAATAGGCATGCCGGCATGCCTTGTAGAAAACAGTTATGATCGGGATCCCTGGGTGGCGCAGCGGTTTAGCGCCTGCCTTTGGCCCAGGGCGCGATCCTGGAGACCTGGGATTGAATCCCACGTCAGGCTCCCGGTGCATGGAGCCTGCTTCTCCCTCTGCTTCTCCCTCTGCCTATGTCTCTGCCTCTCTCTCTCTTTCTCTCTCTGTGACTATCATAAATAAATAAAAATAAAAAAAAAAGGAAAACAGTTATGATCAAAACACAATAGCTAAAGTAACATATAAGCTAAAGGAATGGATAAGAGGCAGACCTGTAATCTTACTGATAAGAGAGTATATTTAAAAGGGATGTGTGAACCAAAAATGTTAGTAACCTGTGCCCTTTTAAAAAGCAAATTTCTGGGGATCCCTGGGTGGCTCAGCGGTTTTGCACCTGCCTTTGGCCCAGGGTGCGATCCTGGAGTCCCAGGATCGTGTCCTGCGTCAGGCTCCCGGCATGGAACCTGCTTCTCCCTCTGCCTGTGTCTCTGCCTCTCTCTCTCTCTCTGTCTATCATAAATAAATAAGAATAAATCCTAAAAAAAGCAAGTTTCTTTGATAATTAGATGGCCATCAGGTTTTCATTAAGCAATATTTGTTACAGTAAACCATGAAATAAGGTCTTCAAAATTGTGAGGCAAGATTATTTTAAACTTCAATTCTATTCCCAAAGTCGCACTCATGAGTGAAAGCTAAGGATATTTTTGGACATGCTTAGAATTTGTTCTACCTGGGGTTGCCTGGGTGGCTCAGGCACTGAAGTGTCTGCCTTTAGCTCAGGTCATGATATCAGGGTCCTGGGATGGGGCCCCACATTGGATTCTCTGCTCAGCTGGGAGCCTGCTTCTCCCTCTGCTCCTGCCCCTGCTCCTCCTGCTTGTGCTCTCTCTTTGTCAAATGAATAAATAAAATCTTTTAAAAAAAGAAATTTTTTTTTTTTTTAAGAAATTTTTTTTATATGAGGATTGCATTTGAAAGAATTAGTGGAGGCTGTGTTCTAGTAAAAACAAAAGGAAGTATGGGACACCTGGGTGGCTCAGTGGTTGAGCATCTGCCTTTGGCTCAGATCATGATCCCAGTCCAGGGATCGAGTCCCACATTGGGCTCCCTGAGAGTGAATAAATAAATAAAATCTTAAAAAAAAAAAAAAAAGAAAGAAAAAGAAGTAAAAGAGAGAGGAAGACAGGGGATACAGGTAACACTGAAGAATAAACATACCGGTAAAATTAACAAAATTTACATAATTGAGGTGTATGTTAAAAACAGCAAAATCTGCAATCTAAACCCTAGACAGTTGTGTTGTGGACGCTGATAGCTCTGGTGTGAGAAGGCCAGGAGGGAAGTGAAATGAAGCAGGTTATTTTTTGTCTTGCTGGAGGGAAGCCATATCTTAATATAGTTTATTAAAAAGTGAACTCATTACAGAGTTTCTGTTTGGGGTGATGAAGAAGTCTTGGAAATAGTGGTGCTGGTTATACAACATTGTGAATTAAATTAATGCTATTGAACTGTGAACTTGAAAATGGTCACAATGGGAGATTTTGTTATGAAAAAATGAAAAAAAAATCAAACCAGAGTCGGTGAGATGCATATTCATAGCTCTACCCTGGGCATCATCTAGGCTCAGAAAAGGAGAGCTGGGACCACTGCACAGAGCCAGGGGGTAAATAGACCCCTTTGTGCAGTTCATGCCAGAGACTGAGCTGCCCAAGGCCAGGACTCTCTCTTCTCTCTTCGCTGAATGAATGGATGTCCCAGTGTCACTGAATATTTTATTTACGCATCTTCCTGCTCCTGCAGTGGTGCTGGATGGAACAATATTCTGATTGTAATTTGGCTTTCTATGAGTGGAGAGAACAGATGGGTCAGAAGATGCCCACCTTATCTTTCCCTCATTATCTTTTCATTGTAAACAAATAAATTGTTACTTATGAAACATTCTTTAAAATACTCTAATGAATTAAAGGTTTATAACTGGACTCCAAGAGGTTTGCTGGGTATTTTTTACCTGGGCCTTCCTTAGTGTGTATGAAGAATGTGTGCCAAAGACCATGGTATATTTTCCTTCTTAGTGCTATAATGAAAAGAGATATTTTAAGGAACACTTAGCAATATTTCAATCAGTAGGTGCTCAGTGAAATTAATACTTAATTGAATATTCTTTCATTTCTCTCCTTTGTCTTGGTATTGTTGTTACCCTCAAGGAATGTGTTCCATTACTGTTTTTTTTTTTTGCCTGCTTGCTTGATTGATTTAACTCATGATTTTTCTACTTAAACAATGAGGATAAGTGTGTTTATTTCTCAAGAAAGATCGAAATTTGGTGGTCTCTTGAGAGCTTCAGCCTTAAGAATGAGCAGAATTCAGACATATTTTAATTAAAATATTTACAAGATTCAAAACTTATAATTTTGAGATGTGTTTGGTTTTTTCATAGAGGAGGTATTGAAAAATTGCTTCAGCTACTTATGTTATTATTGGCTTTCTGAATGTTGCCTGCAATGATCTTCTTGAGCATTTTTGAGAAAAAAAAAGTTGGAAGAATTTTTAGTTGAATCCTTGATTCCCATTCTCCTCTTGTACTTGTCCTATGATTCTTTGCCTACACACAAGACATGAGAAGACCTTCTTATTCTTTGGTGTGCTTTTGAGCCAAATCTTAAACTTTTTTTTTTGCTCTTCACCCTGTTTACTCTTTAAGGATAGATTTTCTCATTAGAGCTATGCAACTGGGCTCATTTGATCAACATGTCAGCTAGTTATCATCTTATACATTCTTTGCATGTTTATGCAGCAGATTATTTTTTCTCTTGCCTTTTCTCATTTTGCATTTTATCTGAAGAACAATGAAAAAATATTCTTGTAGACCTTTTTTTTTTATAGACTTTAAAGGGCATTAGAGACTTTCTCTTGTGGGCTAACTATACCAGTGATGTTGCAGAAAGGGTATGGGATCTGGAGTCAGAAGTCCTGAGTTTAAATATAGGCTTTGTATCCACCTGGGTTTAAGGAATTGGTTGCTAATTGGTTACTCTCATGGGATTATTGTATGATGAGTCATCGTAGTGGGAAGGCATGTGGGGGGGGGGGGGTATGGGAAGGAGTTGCAACATTGACTGCGCTCATCTATCCAAGTAGAGATTTCATTATCTGTAAGTTTCTGTGTTAATGTGAAGTGAACTTGGACCTCTTCCTGACTAAGCAACTACACAAGAATTCTGAATTCCATCTCTTGGCACACCAGCCATGCTTTCTGTAGTTTTATAGTATCTACATATAGTGAGAGACTTGGAGGGGGAACTGTGGAAGACTTTGAAATTGTGAAAAAAATCAATGGGTGTTCTGTCTAGCTCAACTAACCAGGTTCTCTCTGCCTTTCACTGTCTTTGAGCAGTTTTATATCTCTTTCTGTTGTAGAAATCAGGGAGCAAAGGAAGTGATCTTGTCCATGGAAAGCTAATTATGATGGGAGAATGCAATAGATGACTGCCTTATGTATACTGACCAGCTTCATCAATTTTGCTTCTTTCATTCCTGATATTTTTAAAAATATTTTATTTATTCATGAGAGACACACAGAGAGAGGCAGAGACACAGGCAGAGAGAGAAGCAGGCTCCATGCAGGGAGCCCGATGTGGGACTTGATCCCAGGTCTCCAGGATCACACCCTGGGCTGAAGGCGGCACTAAACCACTGAGCCACCTGGGCTGCCCCTCTGTCATTCCTGATTGCTTGTATATTTCTTTACTCTTTGGATTCTCCTAACAGGTTGTAACATCTCATTGGTTCCCTAATTAATGAATTTAACAAAAACTTCTACACTTTATTTTTTGAGATTTATGATTTAAACTTAACTTTTCTAAGATTATTCCTTAGTAAGTCAGTAGAAGAACACAATTCTGGTACCTAAGGGATCTCTTTATTGTTCATATCACTGATCTGGTTTTCTCATTTAAAGCAAAACCAGTTGACACAAATTATCTCTGGTCTGTATTCTCATTCTCTGCATTTGTGATCCTCTAAGTCTATGATTTGGTGTTCTATAAGCTCAAAGTGCACTGTTCTAAGCTTATTATTTTTTTTAAACTTTTAAAAGACTTGTTAATTCCAATTAGTTAACACACATTGTTATATTAGTTTCAGATGTACAATATAGTGTGTAAGTTTATTATTAGCAAGTTGAATTGGCATAAAATCAAGGAATTTAAGTATCTTATATGAAATGATTGCAACAGATTTTTTTTGTAGTATTTTTAGCGTGTATGTAAGTGCACATAAATTAGCATTACAGAAGATCATTTATTTTGGTATTTTTGTTTCTCAAAATGGAGTTGTATTACTTGAATTGCTATTGAGTTTGAGAAAAGGTTAGCATTCTATTGTTTGCTGCTTAATAAGGAGATATGCGTGTTTGCCTGTAAAAATGATAACTCCGCTGGTAACACTTTTGGTGCTGATAGATAATTGTGGGTGTTACTGTGGTCAGTGTAGTTTTTAATCATTATTATAGTCAAAGCCATTGATTGATTGATTCATTCATTCATTCATTTATAGAGAGTGGTGGGTGGGCGGGAAGACAGAGGGAGAGAAAGGATCTCCAGCGGACTCCACCCTGAGCACAGAGACCAAAGTGGAATCTGATTTCAGACCCTGAGATCAAAACCTGAGCTGAAATCAAGAGTCAGACTCTTAACAGAATGAGCCACCCAGGCACCCCAGTCAAAGGCATTCTGAAGCCTCTCACTTCCCACAGCATTGTCCCTGCTGTTTGGGAAGTCATTATTAAACACTGACAGAATATGTGTCTTAGTTCAAGTCACTGTAACAAAATACCACAGATGGGGTGGCTTAAACAACAGAAATTTATTTTCTCACAGTCTGGGGCCTAGAAATCCAGGTTTAAAGTTTCAGCTGATTGGATTTCTCACGAAGACTGTCTTTCTGGCTTATAGATAGTTGCCTTCTTGATATGTCCTCACATGGCCTTTCTTTTGTGTGTGCTTGTGGTGAAAGAGGAAGCTCTCTGGGGCCTCTTCTTAAAAGGACACTAATTCCTATTGGATCAGGGCCCCACTATTATAACCTAATTTAACATTAATTATTTCCATAGAAGCACCTTCTCTAAATATAGCTGCACTGGCAGCTAGTTAAACATATGAACTGTGTAGAGGCATAAATATTCAGTCTGTGACAGGTGTGTGATATTAAAAGCAGGAATCGCACATCTACGGGACAGATTGGGGGATGACAGGAAATGCTATCTCCCGAGGAGGCCAGGTGAATGCTGAGGACACCAGCCAGCCTTGATGAAATCGTTGCTACCAAAGTGTGTGGACATAGAGAAGATCAATTATACTGACCCATTGTACTCACCTGATCTGATTTCTCAACTGTTACCTCCATGTATCTCCCAATAGGAGAAAAAAGGGCAATGCACTTGCATTTCTTTCACTTTGAATTTAAAGGCTGGGACCTCTCTGGGTCAAAGGCATGTCTTTGGATTCTTTGAGCATGCCTACTAGTATCTCAGAAAGGATAGGTATTTTATATTCTTCTCACTCTTGGTTTTTCCATTTTGCTGCCTATTTACTGGTTTGATGCACTGCCTCTTAGAGAATCACAAAACACACTCTTTCATGGATCCTGGGGTAGCTTACTTGGCTTAAAATAATCTAGTATGTGCATAGATGGAGTTATTTCAAGTCCTCTGGCTTTACTTCTGTGCCCCATGCCTTTTCTCATTATTTATTAAAGCTAGCCTTTTGACTCTGATGTATGTCATATTAGCACCTTGTAAACTCTTCTAGTAATACCTTTGTGTTAGTAAGGTGTAAACACTGTTGTTTCTACTCCATTTGCTTTTGTCTCTGTCATTTTTATAGGGCTTTTTAACCTGCTAATGTTCCAGGATATTAATTTAAAACAGCCAGCCAAATAATAGAAACTTCCTCCTTGTCCATGATGAGCTGACCTCTTTTTACCTTTCTCCTTTTCAGATTCAGTTTAGAAAGCTCAATTTTCATAATCTTTTGAGCTAGTACTTCACCTCCCTAGTGCTTGCAATTTAGCAGCTGTATTATTTTCAGGACTCTATACCAAGAACCCACACCCAACTACTGTTTTTTTCTGAACACACTTTATGAGCTCAGTCGGGATTTTCATTTAATTTTCTTTCTTTACTTTGTAGAAAAAGGAATTTACCTTTTCCCTAATTCCCTCATCTTGCTTTTTCCTGACTTGGCTAATATTTAAAGGATTTAGTTTAGACATTTCTGGCTTTTATCTCTTAGGCCTTCTCCTGTTTAGCTACATGGTGAATGTCCAAGCTAGGTGATATTTGGTAGACTTTATTTGATGGTTCCTCCTTGGTTTCTGCTATTATGTAAGTTTACAGTTATTCTGTCTGAAAGTACTATTGTCATAATACTGCCTCTTCTGTGTGCAGGTTTCCTTCACTGCCCTGGGCTTATGCAGACTTTCTAATTCCAAAGGATTGATGGCTTTTCTCTTGTATCAAGGATTTCATCTATCTGCCCTTTGTTTTAGACTCTATCTTTCAAAAGGGAACATGGACAATTTGAAGGGGTCTTAATTAAGCAGGACCCAAAAATATCATGAAAAAATTGGTAGAATTAAGGGGGCATGAAAAGATTGGTAGAATTAAGGAGGCTGAGATTCCTCGACCTGCTAAAGAGTAAGGCTGTGGAGAGTTGGAACAGAAGGCTCTTCACAAAAGTTTCTAGTGTTCTCTGGGCTAATTATGCCTACCTGCACTTAGGTGTTTTCCTAGAGTGCCTTTCCTACCTTGTGTTGTCCATTGAGCTTCAGGATTGCATTTAAGAATCCAGAGCTAAAAAAAAAAAAAAAAAAAGAATCCAGAGCTGTTTCTTACCTTAGAAAGGATATGGATTTGACCCATGAAAAGTATTCCTCCAGGGATGTTGAACGCTGTGGGGGAGTAACAGGGAAAGGGTCACTTTGGAAAACAGCTTCTTGACTCTGGGAACTTCGGTGGTGTCTTCCAGGTATAGGGTTTGAATCTGGTTGATGCGGCCAGTTTTATCTTTTTGTATGACTTGAAGCCCTTCATAATGGTGGGAGAACAGTGAGATGCACCAGCAGTTCTTCAGATTCCTTTTTGAGTAAAAGTGGTGAACAGTCTCATATAGAACATAGTGTAGGGCAGCACACAACAACGTTCTACTGGCAGTCACATGTCCATGAGGTCCAGCTGTTCAGCTAATGAGCTACCTGTCCGTGAAGCTGTGGCTTCTGTTTCTTCAGGTTTCACCTTTCTGTTTATGATGCAAGACTTGAATAGAGGAATTTCAGTGGGAAGGAGCAAAAAAAGAGGCTGAAATTGGGGAGGCGGAAGCGCTAGAGGAGCAAGAGATGGGGGAGGTGCGGGGGAAGGCCACGGCCACCAGAGAAAGGGGAAAGAAGGAGTTGCAAAGGAGTAGTGGTAGGGAGGAGTTGACAAGAAGGGCAGTGTTAGTGGCCACCAATCATGGATGTTTCTGAGTCTCAGAAGTTAATCTCTCTTTTCAGTTGGACTAATTGGTCAGTATTTGAGACAATTTGTTCAGGTTTCTCTTTCTGTTTCCTTCATTAGTAGGTTAAAATTGTGCTTTCTGTGAAGATCTCAAAGGATTATTTATGTTACTCAGAATACCACTGCGTTGTAAGCAAAGGTCATTATCTATACTTTATAAAGTGTAGAAATGAAAGTGCAAGGTGGTTAAGCTATTTATTGAGGAAACCAGTGTGCTAGTGTTAGAATGCAGTTTTTCAGCTCTTTCTGACTTTCCTGCTTTCAATTGTGTGTGAGTATCTAGAGGATACATCTTGTAGACTACTTATGCTTGGCACACGGCTATCAGAAGTAATATCGTATCTCACTGATAGGTATTCTTCATCCTTTTGTACTCTTATTGGGGAGTGGATTCCAAACCAGACCATCCCAGTCTGTACATGTGTTTCATTATTCAGTAACTTTAATTCTCTTATAAATAAAATGATACAAATTAGGAAACTGTCCATACCCACAGGGAGCAGAGATTCTGAGATTTCATCTGTGTTGGTGTGTGGAGGGGATCTTTGGTTATCTAGAGTGCCATTCATGAAATGATAGAATTCATGTTATTCTTGAATTTCCTGAGTCCATTATGTGGTGAATAGAATGTCAGATGTACTGCTCCTGCTGAGCTCTCAGCCCTGGGGGCTGGAGAGAATGTGAGTTGTTCATTAATTTTGTAAACAGGCAGATATTTTACATCATAGCCACATGTAATTTGAAGGGCACATGTCTCTGCTTTCCACTAAAGTGGAGACCAGGGTCTCTGTTTTTATTTTGTAGCTTGATCAGTTTATCTCCAGGAGGAAAAGAAGGTAAAACCCATGTGATGTTCATACTACAGTAGAATATGTTCCTTGCATGGTATTTAGTTGCTTTTGTCACATCTCTTTACGGCTCCTTATATCACATGCTTTGTTTATGTCAGTTCTGGGGAGTATATGCAAAGGGTTTCTTGCTGGAAACTATATAGTGATTGCTGCCCATTCTCCTCTGCCCTTCTGGGTTCTAAAATCAGAGGCAAGCATCTGCATCATGACTTTGAGAGGAAGGTGTTAGATATTTAATATTCTTAAATAAATACAAAGGATTTTTTTATTAGATCTTCCTTACTTGGGGATATTCAAATTAAGAAAAAGTCTGCTTTCTGAAGAGGCCCTTAAAGAGACAGATAAGTTTTAAAGTATATTGTGCCTTTATTTACCTCAGCCTCCAAACGTGCTACGATACTGGACAGTTTTGGATTTCTGACACAGGTGGGTCTCCTGAAGGAAATTTCAGAGTTAAAAATAAAATCTCTTTGGTCATTTTCTTTTTAAAATGATATTAGGGAATCTGCTCATAATTTGGAAACCTAGTGAACCAGAACGGAAAGAATCAAGTGTTCAACTTGCTTACTCTTACTAATTATACCTCGGATTAACCAATAGTTGAAGAGAAAGTCTCTCTGTAGAGAAGTAGTTCAGGGAGCAGATGAGGAAGGATTCAGAAGGGTCATATTTCATTATTTTGCAACCCCGATGAGTTGATAGGTCCAAGCAGTGAGCTGCCGGCATCACAATAGAAAGACAACTGAGATTGTATGTCTCCTGGTAAAGTATACAGCCTGTGAAATATTCTTGCTGAAATTTCAAAGTGTAATCTGCTCTGGCCTCTTTCTCTGGATACCGATTAACAGGAAGTACAGAGGACAGGGGAAGAGTGACTTAACATTATAGAGATACAATTAAAAAAAATCTAGATTGGGCAATTCTACAGGGCAAATAACTTTTCTCATTAGCAATAAAAAAAAAACACAACTGAAGTAAAAAAGATGGAGGATGAAATCTATAAATTAAAAGGATTAAGAGATATGTCAACTAATACTCATATCTGGACCTCTTTTGGATACCAATTTATACAAACTGTAAAAAATCATAATACAATTGAGAGAAAGGCACAGTATCTGAATATTTGGTTATATTGAGGAATTCTTTTATTTTTTTTTAAGATTTTATTTATTTATTCATGGGGGACACACAGAGAGAGGCAGAGACATAAGCAGAGGGAGAAGCAGGCTTCTCTCAGGGAGCCTGATGTGAGATTCCATCCTGGACCCCGAGATCACACCCTGAGCGAAAGGCTGACACTCAACCACTGAGCCACCCAGGTGTCCCATATTGAGGAATTCTTATTAATGTATTTAAGGAATTATTACATTGAAGTTTATAAAAATGAGCCCTGTAAAGAAACAGTTAGCCCTGTAAATATTGACAGATGAAATGTGATATCTAGGATTTGCTTCAAAATAATATAGGAAACTACTAATACAGGGTATAAATGAAGAAAGATTGGTCATCATTACTGAATCTGGAAGATGGGTACAAGGGGTATTCTCTCTATTGATGTATATGATTGAAATTGTCATCATAGAATGTTTCTTAAAAGGATTTTAGGTAAAGATAGGGAGGAGAGCTTTGGGTACAATGAAAAGAAAATTGAAAGAGAGGAAAAGAGATATAAAGTGCTTAGCATGGTACCTGATATGTTCTGTGTGTTGAGTACTTACTGGCTATAGTTATTTCCAAGTCTTGCATGCTCCTGTTCATTTACCTTTCCAATCCCTCATTTCCTTGTCTCAGCAGATATATGTGCACCTATGATGTGGCAAGCACTGAAACACTTCCATGAATGAAGTAATATGAGTAGAACTCATCACACATGAGTGGTATTTTTGTCCTGCACTCTTTTTACAGAGTCTTTGACCGTGTGTGAATAGCTCCCAGACTAGAGGGTTTAAAATGGCACTGTGTAGCATCATTCCTGGATTCGTTCAAGTTTTGTCTTTCACACTCTTCTCAGTGTAGCTCTAAACTGCTGCTGGTGCTTTGCTTTCTTCTTGAATCATTCAACTCTTAAAGGGTATGGTTGACACCTACTTGATTCCAGAAGGACCGTCTCTGATCCCTGGCCTAGTTCATCCAAGTGATGGCCAGGTAAACAGCCATCCCCAGATTTATAGGTGAGATCCTCTGGGAAAGCTCCCTTTTCCGACCATTTCACCTTAGGAAGTGTCTACATTCTGGAAGATTTTCCAATTACTATATCTAATTACAAGGAAGAATAAATTACTGAAGCAAGTTAAATTGTGTGTCACAACAGTAATTAACATTCAAATAGGAAACCGCTGCCATTTTTATAAACATCACTAAATGGAGGCAGCATCCCTTTTGAAAGCAGAAAGCAACAGTCTGGCATAAGGAGAGTTGATAGGTTGAGTGTTTAGAAAATCTGCGTGGTGGATGAGATTGATATCATTGGAGAGATCAGTTTTTGAATTGCCCCTTTAGGTTTTATCTAAATCCTCAGAAATAGCAAGCTTTCTGTGCATTTATCATCATCTATTTTCCCCTCCTGACCCCACATGTTTTTCCTATCTCTTTTTCTCCATATTTTCAAGTAGGAATGGACACCAGTCTGGTTATGAGACATTTTCTGGAGTAGGCTCTTCTTGGAAAGAGGCTTACAGCCTTTTCAGATTCCACTTTTCACTGATTTCATGCTCATTCTGTGCCCATTCAGTGCTCTACAGCCATGAAGATGTTTATTCGTCTTCTTTGTCATCTCTGATTTTATGTTGTCTTTTTGAGCTCTTCTGTAGATTGAACATACTTTTCTTGCTCGATATAACTTCCAGCCTGGCATTATCACATATAGTATTTAGTAATTTTTAATAGTAGTACTGAAGTGAACAACTCAAAAGGAAGAATGCCTTTCAAATTATAGGGTAATGGCACCCAGAACTAGTAATAAATGGTAATTAGATACTTTTATCCTCACTTGGTGAGTAGTGTGTGAGCAGTTAAAACTCAGCAAGGTTAGGGAAGATCATTTTAGCCTGCCATTGATGGCTGTGGTTATGAATTTTTTATTTTTTCAATAGTGAATTAAGTCTAGAATTTATTTAGACAATTGACACAGAGACTTTGGGTCAACTCTGCCCTTTGTAATGATGAATTGTGATGATTTTTGTTCCTGGTTTTGTAAATTTACAAAGTCCTAAACGAGGTGAGGACTGTGAGCAATAGGATCTAATTTAAGAAAGCAGTGAAGTTATAAATTCTGTTAATAACCCAGAGGTGGCCCTTAATATTCCCTGCACTTTGAAGAGAACAGCACATTAGCAGAGTGTATGAAGGTTTAAATCACTTTTTTCTTAATATCATAAATAGGTGTCTGCTGGTATGAAAATATTTGACCAACTCATGGGTATCAGCATAGATCTTTGTACCATCAGGTCAAAAGTGAATCACTCAAACCATAAGTCTGAAAAAATTTTAAATTTCTCTTCCTTTTACTTTTTATTAAGAGAGAACTACATTTCTACCAATTTGGTTATGGTATAGAGTTTGAGGATTTGTGCATTATGCATTATGTGTGTCTCTTATACATATGTTCTTTTGGCTCAGGAGTGGCTAATGTCATCACCTCAGGGGAAGAGCCAGCATTTACTAGTATGCTGGACAAAAGACAAATATAAGTGTTATTCTCCTTGCTTTGAAAATGTTTTCCAGTTGCTGATGATTTGATTGTATATGTCATTTTTGTTTTAAGGAACAAAATAAAAAAAAAAAGGAACAAAATACTGTTTTCTCCGTATATCAGTTCAGTTTTACATTGTATGCTGTTTGTGCTGTTATTTGAATGTTTTCTCTCTCTGCCAAGGTCTCCGATGAGGCAGATATGGCCTCAAATTTTGGTTCTCTTTTTGGATCTGGGGCAATGGCAGGAGGTAGGAATGGTTTTTATTCCCTGGTACTCACCAGTGTGGTCAATGGAGACGAATTCTGTTTACTGCTCTTCAGTTTTGCAACTCCACATTTTGTTTCTGAGACTAGGTGTCATGTACAAATCAGAATTGACTTGTGGTCCCCAGGAAGGGGGCTCATGGTGGGACCTGGAGGAGGCCATGAAATGAGCACGAGGGTACTGGAACGGAATAAAGAGCGATCTCCTTACTGTTTTTGTGGAACTTTAGTTCAGATTGGAAGACTTGTTTCCCATTATCTTGTTGCTTTTGCATAAATATCCACTCTGAAAGAAACATGGAAGGCACAGGAACTTGGGTCAATAACAAATTGCTTTTCCTGGAGAACATATTTAAGGTAGGAAACTCCCTCAAATAAATCATATATTTTGAAGAAGGCTTTTATTCTGTGTTTTACACAGTATAGTACATTTGGAATCACGGCTAATTTTACTTGAAATGTATTTAAAAGCCCTCCTCAATGAATAGTTGGTAATTAGGTGATTGACATATTCTCCCACTTGACAATCACACACACCAGGAAATTGCCCTCTCTTTTCCAGGAGTATTTCCAATAAATGTTTGAAACTCCCTCGCATATGTTGTTGAGCAAAATTGTAAGGGACTGAAGGATACTTTATTTCCACAAATTGAGTGAATACTCATGCTGGAATGCCCTGTTGTCCTCCATAAGTGAAATACTTTGTGATGGCAAGTGTAGATCAACGTGAATAGTAAGAGAGGAATATTTAAAGTATTTTAATCCTTGGGTGGTGAGGGAGTTTTAAAGGTTTGTTTGTTTAATATGTGGGTAATTCTATGGCAAATCTCAAAGATCAAAGCAGTTATTCTACTTGACTGGTAAACACCGAGAGATACTTTTTGGTTGATTTTGTTTTGTTTTCTCTATTATTAGGAAAATACTAAGTTTATTTTCATAATTTATGTAAAAATCATCTTGAAAACTAGCTTTAATTTTTGGTGCAACAAAGGGATAGTTGACTGGTCACAAAATACTATCAGATAATTTTGTACACAATTTTATGAATAAAATCAAAGTTTATGTCTGTATTGCCAATAATCTCTTCTTCATGGGGCCACAAGGAAGCTACTCCATGAGCTATACTTCTGTCTTTTCCCTCCAATCCCATTTTTATTTGAATTGCAATTTACAATCAACTATATATATTTAGATAGAATTTGATAACATATAAATATTTTTTTAATTTTTTAAAAAGATTTTTTTTATTCATGAGAGACACAGAGAGGCAGAGGGAGAAGCAGGCTCCCTGCAGAGAGCCCAATGTGGGACTCAACCCCAGGATTCAAGGATCACGACCTGAGCCATAGGTAGAGAGGCTCAACCACTGAGCTACCCAGGTGCCCCTGATGACATTTGAATACTGATAGATATTCATGTAACCCCCATTCCCATCAGTCCATAAAATAATTCCATGAACTTAGAAAGGATTATAATACTTTAATTTATAATATTACGGAGTATTCCTTATTCCTTATTTTCAGAGCAGCAGAGAAGCACAGCTTAGTGATCAAAGAAAACCTCGTTTCGCTTTATTAGGTGCTTACCAGATGCAAGTATGATGGAGAAAGACAGATGTTTTATAATGAACAACTTAATAATTGCTGAGACTCCATTCTGTGCCAGGTGCTCCTTTAGCTCCTAGAATAGATGCCTGTCAAGTGTAAGGTGTTCATAAGTGACAACACTCCCTCCACCCAAAAACTAAAGTGTGATTAAAGTAAAATGATAGGCAAAGGCAAATCAAGCAAATTAAAACTAAAAGAGGGGCTCCTGGATGCTCAGTTGGTTAATCATCTGACTTCAGCTCAGGTCAGGGAAAACACAAAGATTTACAGACTGTAAACAATACAGGGGATCCCTGGGTAGCTCAGCAGTTTAGTGCCTGCCTTCAGCCTAGGGGGTGATCCAGGAGTCCTGGGATCTAGTCCCGTACAGGGCTCCCTGCATGGAGCCTGCTTCTCTCTCTCTCTCTCTCTCTCTCTCTCTCTCTCTCTCTCTCTCTCTTTCTCTGTGTCTCTCATGAATAAATAAATAAAATATTTAAAAACAAAACAAAATACAGATTAATTACAGAGGCGAACTGTGCTCACAGATGATAGAACTAAGCATTATAAAGATGATGGGCTTTCCAGACTAAATGGTTTTAAGGCATTGTCCCAGATATTTAGTGATTATTTGGAAGAATGAATAGACAAGATAGTATACTATACAATACGCACAGAATCCACAAAAAAGTACAGTTTTCCTATAAACTTATGGGAAAAAATTAACATTACTAATAGTCAAAGAAAGGCAAATAATGAGGTGCCATTTGACAGAAAGTAACAAGAATTGTTAATGTTCAAATGTTAGTAAGAATTTAGTAAGGCAGGTACTCCCATATTACTACTATTGTGTAAATTGATTTATTTTTTGGGACAAAGCAAACTTAGAAGTGTTTAAAAGAGTCTAAAATTGTTCATAATGCTCTTTGTCTGGTGAAAGTAGTAATTGCACTATTTTTTCCCTTTAGTAGCAAAGAGAAAAATTCAGCAAGGTGGAAGTGGATAAGTACATTCTATGTAAAACTGCAGAGAAGTTACTTGCAGCCATGAAGCATTTCTAATAATATAGGAAAATAACCATAGTGTGTTACTAGTTGAATGATATCTGTAACATCATTGTGTTATTTTTAGTAGGGAAGATACCACAGTGTGTTAACTTCTTAGTTTTAAAATAATACAAAATATAGAAATATTGCCTTTGATAGGAAATATAACAAACATACTCCTTTTCTCAAGAGTCATAGTATATCATATTCCCTTTTTTCCTCTTGTTTTATTCTATGATTTCTATATTTTCTGTAATGGCCAGAGAACAAAATACAATATAGTTCTCAGAATCAAACTACCTCAAACATTTAGTTGTCACTACAGTTGGAAATCGTAATCTATGAAAAATGAGCTTATAGGCACATTTTAGATGTGAAGTTTCTTGCCAAGTCTTCAGATCTGGAACTCAAACTGGGATTCGCAGTGCTGTGCATTATAGAATTCTGCCTCTTAAACATCCTTCTTTAACTGTGATCTGGAACAAGAAAGAACATTTTGATGACTAATCCAGAACTTATTTCTATGTATTTCTTTTTCCAGGAACATGATTTTTTTTTAAGAGTAAATTCACTTAAGCTTCCCCATTTCATATATCACATTATTAGAGGTCTTTCAAAGAAAGTAAGTTTCGTTGTTTGTTTGTTTGCTGTGTAACACTTTCACTGATTTCCCGTGACTCTACTTGGTAAATTAACTTTGGCATTTTTCCTTTCAATTCACTTATTTCTGATCACTTCGTCTGTTCATTTTGTCCATTTGTTCCACTATTGAGAATAAACATGAACTTGCCCATGACTCCAGTTCCATGGCATCAATCCTTTGCAGAAGATGCATGGATTGCTATCCAAGTTAATTAGTATGTCAAGGTTTAAATTTGCTGGATGGAGGAGATTGGGGAGCGAAACCTAAGCTTTTAGGAAACCGAAGCTACCTAAAGAATTCAAGAGAAGAAAGGATTTCATTCCTTATTAAATTAATGCAAAATGACAGGAAACATTATGAGTATGAAATTGTGTATTATAACTTGGAAATTTAATTGAGCCTGAGTCCATTTTAGGTGATATTGAATCCCTAATTTGGAAGAGCCTTTATCTTTCAAGTATAGGATAGAATTGGAGAAGAGGCAGTGGATTGCTGTCATATGTTATCCTGAACCTCCTTTCCAAAGACTGTATGGAGGGAGCATAATGGCAGCAGCATAGACTGGGCTGAATGATAACTATGACTTTTGGGCCTGAGCAGGTGAATCGCCTGACATGATTGTTCTGCGTACAATTGGATTTTTTTCCGTATACAGAAAAAAATGGAGAGGGTCTTGATACTTTTCAACCATATACTATGATTTATTATCCTCACTCACAGTGACAGATGGGCATTTCAAAGAAATCACAATTATAAAATACAGCAGCCTGTAAACTTTCTTCATCTTTTTTCATTTCATGGAATGTATGATGGGGCAAAAGATTTGGTCCCGTGTAGTATATGTATTACCAAAATTTTTTCACAGATGTCAGTTCTGCCTTCTTGCCATAGTATAAGAATGCTTCCCCTGTGTTGTTGAAAAGCTACAAGGGACAATGTGTTATGTAGTGCTCTTCAGTATTTTGGGATCATTGTAGACTTAACATGGAGGCAAAATACTGTGACTTGCTCCCTGCAGTTCCTTTTCCTCCTGTGTGGCTGGGTCTGGCAGAAAGGTTCATCCACATCTCCCATTTCTATGGGAATACATATGTAATTTCATGGAGGTGCTTTCTCTGTAAACGTTATTGATTTTTTTAAAAAAATTGTGTTTATTTGGCAGAGAGAGAGAGCATGTGCATGTATGCATAAGCAATGGGAGCAGGAAAGGAAGAAGCAGGCTCCCTGTGGAGCAGGGTGGGGCTTGATTCCAGGACTCTGAGATCATGACCTGAGCTGAAGGCAGACACTTAACCAGCTGAACCATCCGGGCGCCCCTAAACTTTATTGATTTTTGAAACATTTTATAGCTTTTAACTTTTTGTCAGATTCTACTATAAGCCTATTATATTGATTAAATTATTTGATGTACCACACATCCATGAAGTTTACTCTTAATACCTTCCTTTTTACAGATGAAGAGCTTGTGGCTCAGGGAGGTAACTTTGCCAAGCAACTGTGTTGTGGAGTGAACCCACCTGGCCTGGTTTCAGAGTACAACCTCTCAACTACTACATTGTTAACATCTTGCTTTGCATCTTGTCTCCTGAAGCAGGCTGTTCTGAGAGGAGTATCAGAGTGCCTTGCTTAAAAATAACTGAAACACAAACAACCCAACTAAAATATGGGTAAGGGGCTTAAATAGACATTTCTCTGGCATAGAGACATTCTCTGGCCAAGGAACACATGAAAAGGTACTCAACATCATTAATCATCAGGAAAATTCATGTCAAAACCACAGTGAGGTATCATTCAACATTCACTAGGATGGCTATACTAAAAAAAGAAGGAAAAAGAATGTGTTGGCAAGGATGTGAGAAATTAGAATTCTTGAACATTGCTGGTGGGGATGTACAGCCACTGTGGACAACAGTTCCTCAAAAAATTAAGCAGAGAATTACCATATGACTAAGTCGTTCTACTCTTATATATACAGTTGACCATTGAATAACAAGGATTTGAACTACCCAAGTCCACTTATATGTGTTTTTTTTTTTTCAAAAAGTACAGTATGGTAGATGTATTTTTCTCTCAAGAATTTAGCATTTTCTTTTCTCTAGCTTGCTTTTTTGTAAGAGTACAATATATAATACATGTAACATACAAAATGTGTTAATTGACTGTTCGCAGTAAGACTTCTGGTCAGTAGTAGGCTAGTAATAATTCAGTTTCTGGGGAGTCAAAAGTTATACACAGATTTTCAGTTGCACCTGGTTGTGAGGGGTGTTGGGTCTCCTACCACCCATGTTATTCAACAGTCAACTGTATATCCAAAGAATTGAAAGCCAATACTTAACAAATACATATATATATATATATATACACACATTCATAGCAGTACTGTTCACAATAGTCCAAATATAGAAACAGCCCTAGAGTTCATTAACAGTTGAATGGATAAGCCAATTGTGTTGTATTCCTGAAATGGAATATTATTCAGCCATAAAAAAGAATGAAGTACCGATACATGCCACAACATGGAAGAATCTTGAGAATATAAGAAGCCAAACACAGAAGGCCATACTTCATGTTCCATTTATATGTAATATTCAAACAGACCATTCCATGCAGACAGAATTTAAATTAGTGGTTGCCAGTCTGAGGTTGAAGGAAGGGGAAGGGGGAGCTACTGCTTGATGGTTATAGGGTTTCCTTCTGAGGTGATAAAAATGTTTTAGAACTATGTAGAGGTGGTGATTATGCACCACCTCATTCACAACACTATGAATGTACTACATGCTACTGAATTGTTTTATGTATATATTTAATTTTAGCGGGAGAGAGAGAGCGAGCGAGAATGGGGATGGGGGAGGGAAGTCTTAAACAGGCTCCACATCCAGCGTGGAGCTCAGTGTGAGACTTGAACTCACAGCCCTGGGGTCATGACCTGTGTTAAAATCAAAAGTTGGCCACTTAACCAATAGAGCCATCCCGGTGCCCCTGAATTGTTCATTTAAAAATGGTTCATTTTTACGTGGGTTTTACCTCAATACAAAAATTTTAAAAATATATAAAATGGCTAAGCTATCCCTCATCCTCTAGCCTACAGTTATTGTCTCTGTCTTGGCTTTCATGGAGCACACATGTGCCACATGGCAGTAGCAGGTTCAGCAAGTGCTAGCATCAGCAAACATTACGCTGAGTACTTATCATGTACCTTGCACAAAGGTTGACGTGGTTCCTAGTCTCTAGGAACCTGCTGGCTCCAAGAATCAACAGAACAGAGGGACAGACAAAATATGAAGGCTCTGTGTTGATTGAGCAGACACTCAGTAAATAAAGGGCTTACATTTGGGTAAGCAGAGGGATAACATGTCTTTTCACACGATGAGTCGGGAGCAGGGAGTTGTCAGACTTGCCCACATGTTCAGACAGCGTTATGTTCTCTGTCTTCTGATTCGGGTTGGTTCTGTCACGCATCCTGGAACAGGTGATTCAGGTGAGGGAAACACTTGTGAAAGAGCCCTATACAAATTGTACCTTTTCTCTCAGTAAGCACGAAGGGGACCTACCAGTGTGGCCCTGTGGCACCCTTGCTCAGAAGATTCTTCCAGTGCGGCACAGGCCTTTGATGTTCTTGGGCTTTAAATAGATACTGGATTCATTTCTACTGTACCCCAGGGGAGCCAAAGGAAAAACAGATAAGTGTTTTCTTTAAAAAAAAAAAATAAAAGCTTGGGACAAAATGACATGGAGCAGTTGGCCTGAAGTCAAGTGACTGAGGTGTGAGTCCTGGAGGCTGAACCTGGTTGCCCAGAATTCCTCAACTCTTGCATTCAGACAGACATGCGCAGATGCCTTTGCTTTGATACAGTGCTCTGAGGTTACTGACCTGGGTGTTGATTTGGCAAGTCTCCATGTGCAGGTTTTTGCCCAGGCTCGAAGTGATACCCGGAAATATTTACTCAAAAATCTGTGAATCACTGTGCTGCTACCCAGGTGTTTCTTCACTGCCTAGTTGGACAAATTTTATATATTCCTGTGTGAAGCACATTCAATAATCAGACATAACCTACATTCCCCCTCCCAAACCACCCATTTACTTTTACCAGTTGTCAACCAACCTAACCCCAAATACCTGTCAACAGTTTCTGGGGGCCTCTTCCATTTGCACTGAGACTTGCCTGTGAATTTTCCTGGCCTTATGGCCATTTTGTAGGGGATTCTTCCAACTTTTAATGATCCCCTGCTCCCCACCGCAGCCCTGCCCCCACCCCACTCTGTTCCCCACCCCTGCCCCACACCCCATCCTACTCATGTTTCCTATCCCAGCCCTGTTGCCACCCACTCCTGCCCTCAGCAACATCTTTCTTCCTCCTATCTCTCAATACTCAGTGGAAACGGTATCTCTTCCTCCTCTCTAAATTCCATTCTCTTTTAATCTGTTAGGGACTTCACTCCACCAGTTGTCTTTTCTCCATTTTTGTCTCCTTTCAGCCTTTAAATGTGGTTACTTCTATTTTATTTGGGGAAGGAAGGGAAAGAAGAAAAACTCCTCTGCCAGACTTCTTTCTCTGTCTATCTTTGCTTCTTTTCTTGTTTCACAGTCAATATTGGAACAGGTTCACTCTCTCAGTCTTCGCTTCCTTCTTGCTGGCTCATCTGAATATGTGGTCTGGTGTTCAGGTCCATATCTTGATCAGAACCACTCTGGTCTTCATGTTGCTGAATCCTGTGATATTGGCTCCTCTTCGAACTTGAGTTTATGACTGTGCCTATACAATGGGTGACTCCCTTCTCCGAACACACTGCTCCAGTGCTGAACCCTGGCTTGAGTGACACCATACTCTCCGTTAATGACACCACACCTGCCATATTTGTGACTCCCCCCCCCCCACACACACACACTTTGTTCCCTATGTCTTCTCTGGGTGACCTCATTAATTCCTGAAGATTCATTTACCATCTGTGTGTGGCTGAATCCCAGATTTTGCTTATGTTTTAATTACCATTGTACCCTCTGAGCACCTAACACAGAACCTGATGCCCATCATGCATCCGGTTTGTTGTGAGTGAATGAATGGACCAATAGATAGATGTTTCTCTAAAAGCACTGATCATTCTCCTGAGGATGCTGTTGTTATTATTATTTATCACTTGCGTACAAGAATATAAACTTCCCGTGACCAGAAACATTTGTTAATCTTGTTCCCTGCAAGGACAGTGCAGTTGCCCATGGCGGGTACTTACTTATGATGAGCAGATGAATGAGCAGGTCCCCAAGGAACATTCTTCTCTGGGCCTGGCTTCCTTCCTAAACTTTTCCCCATCCCTGTGCATTCTCTCTGGGCTTCTCTGGGAATTAGGGTTGTGGAACACATTTCCTCCCAGTCCCACCAGTGCTGCTCCTGCATATGCTAAGGAGAAAGTTAGAATCTTTTCTAAGAAATCTCCCTCACCTCCTGCCTTGGATTAAGCATCACAGGTTTGGCTTATGAGCTGGACCTGATAGCACTTGAAAATGTCAGCTCTCCAAAGCATTCCGACTCTTGACAGCAGCCTTCTTTTTATACCTTCCTCCCTCAAGCCCTTTGCAAAGGGACCTGTTGGGAGAGAGCAGCTCCACACTAAGTGCACATTGACCCTGTTATGGACTGACTGTGCTGGGTGGGGAGGAGGGTAGAGACGCAGCACAGAACTTGGACTGTACTCCCACAGTGCCTTCCCTCCTGAGTGTTACTTTTGTTAGGGGGATTCGGTTCTTTGGACTTCTTCCGGGTTGGTTTTTACCTTGGAGGTTCTGATTTTCCTTGGACCTGTCAGCCTTGCTGTGCCCTGCGGTCCCAAGGTGTGGCTGAACAGGATTTCCCTCGGCCCCATCCCCCGTGCAGGGAGCATGTGCAGTTGTGCACTCTGGGCCCCACAGCATTCAGGTCTCAGAAGTATTTTCTGTCCATCTCACCATTGTTTGTGATTGTGGGATTTTTTTTGTTTTTGTTTTTGTTTTTGTTGCACTTGTTCCTTTATTATAAAGTGACAGCAGCTAAATATATTTATCAAGATGCTTGCATGTTCCCCTTTTAAAGAGCATCAAAATTAATAAACATTGAGCAGAGAAAAGCTAATCTGAATTTGTGTTTTTACTAAGAGCACTCTAATTAAACACAGGCTAAAAACAAATCAGCCAGGCTCTTTGCCTCTTGCAATATCTCAATTTTTCCCCATGCTAGTGGGCTGAGACCTGGTTGCCTTTATTTCCAGAGGGATACTGGTAAACAAGGTTAGAATGGCCTTGTACGGAATATGTGTAAGCCTATAAAATACAAATATAAATTGGTTAAAGAGCAATAAAACTTCTTTCTAGTTCATGAATGCTTAGCAGCATTGTAAAGACATGAACATATTGTCCTATTTCAGTGAACTGCAGCCTTACCGCTTGATATGCTTCATTATTTTCAAGGTCATTTCTTTTTATAAAATCAGGGTGAGCTGGAAAATGTCAAGCAGCCTACAACTATAGAATGAACTCTGTTTTCATTGTCATTTTATAGTCACTTATGGTTTTGGTTTTGAGTTTCCAAGTTACGACTAGTCATTGGGAATAAAAATCACAATAATTTATAATACTAGGAACATGGCATACATTATTTCTCTAACCATGCATGTTCCAAAGATCTTTTCAAATGAAAAAGAATGGCAAAAAATAATTGATGTGTTCTGGGAGTATGAATATTTAAAGGATCAGGTTAACAATACGGATGAAGGTGATTAACTGTGCAATAGGTATCTACAGTAAAATAAGTGTAATTGAGGCATATAGCTGAAGGGATTACATACTTAGCCCCTAAGCCACGTAAGATGTATATTAAGTAAGCTCCTTGCACCCTACCATTTCCACAGAAAATAATTTTTCCTTGCATGAAGCAGATACCTAGGAATATAACATCTTCAATAAAAGTAATTGAAAAAAAGGTTGTAATTGTAACACTCGAGTGGTAAAGGTCCATTGTTCATGACATAGGTATATGGTACAGTTAATGTCTTTTTACAGGAATCCTGATATGGCAGGAATCTCTGCACATCTGGAATAACCCTCATACTTTATTGTGTTTGGGCATTTGAAGTGATTGTTAGCTAGGCATCCTAAGTAAGAAATCTTATCCCAGGATTCAGATTTTTCCTGCCACCAGCTGTTTGCAAATGCTAGTTATTTTTGTCATGATGAATGAAAACAAAGGACTCCTCATGTAAACTCAGATTCAGAGGTAATGCACCCAGAAATTCCAGATCCTCATAAACAGGAAATAAGAACTTGAAATGACTCAAGAGCATTCTTGGTCATTTTGTTAGTTTAAAAAGAATTAACTTGCCTTGAGTGGCAATCGTGTTCAGATCTGTTGGTGACAATATTCGGAAATGCTCATCTGTGGGTCTCCAGCCCAGGCTGTCCCAGAGGCAGTTCCAAGTGTCACCGTGCCAGGCTCTGACAGACTTCCCCAGAGTTGCCCTCGTTCTCGTGATGCTTATTCTTCTCATTCAGTCCAGAGTGTTCTCTTGGAGTAATTGAGGTAAGACTTGACCTTTCATATAGCCAACGTGGCCATGCTTCCTCCTCAGCTGGCAGTGACTTTGCTGTAGCATTGCTTCACTGTCAGGCTGCCTCTGCACTTCAGAAGCATCACTTCTGAATCAGACGTAGCCTGTTCTCTGACAGAGTCACCAAGGAAAAACTAACTTAGCTTCGCCAGCCAGATACATTGCAGCATGATTCCACCTCCTCACTTGTCCTGGGAGCTCCCGCGTCCTCCACACCATCCTTTTCTCTGGCCTCCAGGCTCCTTGAGGCTGCTTGCAGGCTTTTATCTCTGTTTTGTAATACTCATCTTCTCACACTTCACACACACACACACACACACACGCACGCGCGCACCCTCTCTGTTGCTGGCAAGCTGGCAAACTCCTGCTTGTAAAGGGAGCCTCCCTTAATCCACATCCACTTCCACTGGCAAACCTCCCTCCCGATCCTGACGCAGAAGAGATTAGGTCCCCCTATTAAATTGTTACCCACTCCATAATACCCTGCCATTCTTCCTCACAAAACACTTATTGCAACTGTAATGTTTTAGATGTTTATCTGTGGATGGAATTCCACAAGGATAACAGTAATGTGGCTTTCATCCGTTTGTGCATCTCCAGAGTTTAGCGCCGTGCTTCATGGATGAAGTGCATGATGCATATTTGTGGAGTGAAAGAACGTTAGCTTTTCACAAGCAGCGTTCATAGTTTCGATTTGAAGGCTGCTGTTGGCTTAACTAGTGAGGGTAGCATGAGAGTCAGGGTGGAGGCCAGAAGAGTTAGAGCGCTGTGTCGAAGGAAAAAGCAAGATGTGGGAAGATCTGTTCCCATTGAAATATACTCTTGGGCAGATCTGTGTTCAGTTATCTTTTTAGGCTTTGAAATAAAAGCTTTTAGGTCAAGAATTTATGGAATAGTTACTACATTGTAGGCACAGTACTAGGTTCTATGGACATGTGTTGGGGAGACATGTCAATCAGTGAGGATGCTGGAGCACTCTGTGCTGGGATAGAGTATACTTGGCTTGGCAGGGAGCATGGAGGAGGCCATCAGAATGGCATGTGGAAGCAGGAGAGGCTTCTGGAGGCCATGATGCCTGAGGTGCTTTCTGAAGTCCTCATAGTTTGGTGGGCACAGATGTGGCATGGAAAAGAGCACAGCTGTACAAAGGCGAGGAGAGGAACATTGTGGCACATGGAGCCACGCTGGTCTATCTTACTGGTGCTCAGGGCCACAGGGTGAGACTGGGCTGTAGGCAGGGGCCCCTCACCGACACTTAACACATAGAGGAATTTGGAGCTCACAGGGAAAGCCACTGGGCTCCAGAGAAGAGATGTCTTGGGGAACACAGACCCTTTAGCTGCAGTGAACTGTACCAGGTGTGCCCTGGCAGCTGCATTGGCCTTTGCAGGTCACTCTGCTTGGAGGGGTTGGGTGGGGGAAAGGGGCTGTCAAGGAGGGACAGGAGGGAAGTGGTTCCCTAAAACAGTTGCTGGAATGCTGTTCTGGTCTGGTATTTTCTTTGCCTTGCTGTGCAGGGCAGTACCATTGAGGGTGAGTGCAGTAAGCAAATAGCTCCGCCTTAGGTCTGACTCCACCCTGGAGAACACCCGAGGAGCTCTGTAGGCCCTGCTCAGATTCTTCCAGACTCACCATCCCCCTTTAATCTGCCCAGATTTTAAAATCCTGGCTCACTTCTGGGCATGATCTCTGAGCAGGTCTCACTGCCAGCCCATAGGCGTCTGCTGGGGAATGTCATCCATCTGCCCTTAGATGGGAAGCTGGACATGCTGGAGTCATCGGAGATACCATGTGAGGTTAGGCCACAGCTGCCCTCCCAGCCCCCTGCCTCCTCCATTTTCCTTGGCCTCTTTATTCTCTGATTCTTTGGGAAACTCCATTACCTTTACTTCATTATGCAGAGCAATTTAACTCTCAAACGTCCTTAGGCTCTGGGCTCACCTTTGCAAATCCGGAAGCTCATTAATGTTTCCCAGCACTGAAGAACTGGCAGGAGCTTTGAAATTTCTGCCTTCTTTTCTTCCACCCCAGGTATCTCAGAGTGAAAAGCAGCAGTGTAGAGATTTATTTTCCCACTAATATGAGTTTCACACCTCCAAACCTCAATGTCAGAAAGAGATAGTCAGTTCCAATTTTCAGATTTTTTTTCCTTTTTGTGCATATTTAGATAGGTAGAGAATCACACGGAATCCCTCTATCTAGAATTCCAAAATTCCAAATAAATGAAAATATCTAAAAAAATAAAGAAGCCCTTTTCTGAAGTGTTAGTGAAGAGGAGAGCACGTAATGACAGGAATGGATCTGGAAGAATGAATTCTGTTGGTTCACTATTGAGAGGCTCATGGTTGAAGCAGAGCAATGAAGGCAGCGGGGTTAGTAGCTTAAATTTAAGAGTCGAATCCCCCCGTCCCCTCCGCCCAGGTTAGAATTGCGTCTCCTCTCCCTCCTAACTTTGAATTTGGGCTAGTCCCGTAACTGAAGCGCTTGCTTGCTTATTTGTACAATGAAGGTAGTCCCCATCCCGGGGCTGCGCGGGACATTTAAATGAGGTATGAAAAGTGCTCGTGGGTACCGACCAACTGATTGCGCTAGTGGATTCCAGAGCCCTGCTCTCGGTGTTCTTGGCAGTACAGGCTGTTCTTCTGTTTTACCAGCCAGCCCTGTTGTCACGTCATGGACTTCGCACTTGGCCTTTGCCCTGTCTGAGATGCCTCAGCACGCATGCTCTGCACAGACCTATGCCCGTTTAAGCTTTCTTCCTCCTGACTGAATTCCAGGGTTTTGTGTGGAGTGGGCTGCAAAAGGCCCATGCCCGTTCAAAGCACACAGCCTTCCAAGCTGCTTTACAGTAGCTGTGGGACAGTGTTCAGAGCAGACATAGGTGGGGCTTTATGGTCAGGGCTTCTGGAAAAGCTACTATTTTCTGATGTAGAGGGACTGACTAGCCTGGCTGGGGCTTGGGCCCTTCCCATTTCTCCCTTCCTATTCACTAGAATATGGCATAGGACAGCTCTCTGGGTGAGCAGGAGGGAGAAAGCAGTATGCCAGGGAGGCAAAGGAAAGATCCTAAGGACTTTGGGTTCCCCCCATTGGCAGCGCGGAGCCCTGTGAGAAAAAGAATCACCTCTGAGTAAACAATTTTGTTCAGCGTATATTCTCATGTAAGTGGCTGGATTTCAGTCTGATTGTTATATGTGTTCTTCCCATATCCTTTTTTAAAATTAAATCAGGGATCCCTGGGTGGCGCAGAGGTTTGGCGCCTGCCTTTGGCCCAGGGCGCGGTCCTGGATATCCAGGATCGAATCCCATGTCAGGCTCCTGGTGCATGGAGCCTGCTTCTCCCTCTGCCTGTGTCTCTGCCTCTCTCTCTCTCACTGTGTGCCTATCATAAATAAATAAAAGTTAAAAAAAAATAAAAAAAAAATTAAATCAAATTTTTATGACTGGCTCCTTCTTATTATTCAGAATTTAGTTGAAAATAGTCTCCACCAGGGCACTGGGTGGGTCAGTCTGCTGAGCGTCTGACTCTTGGCCTCAGCTCACGTCTTGATCTCAGGGTTGTTCATGCCCTGCTTTGGGCTCCATGCTGGGCATGGAGGCTGCTTTTAAAAATAAAATAAAATAAATATTAAAAAAAAGAAAGAAAATGGTCCCCACAAAGAAGCCTTCTCAGGTCATCCCATCCAAAAGTAGCTCCTTTCATATGCTTGTGACAGCAGTGTTTCATTGTCATCATAGTGTTAACATGATCTGAAATTATCTTGTCTCTTTACTTCTGGTACTGTACATCTCATGCGCTGCTCTGTTTGCAGTATCTGGTGCAAAGTAGATGCTGAGTAAGTTTTTCTTAGACATAAAATGTATTATCTAGATTAAAGGAGCAACATTTTGGACTTAGTAGTTTATTGGTTAAAGAAAAAACTGAGGTGGAATTAATGGTATTGGACTGATTATATGCATATACTTAATATATTTTGTGCTTGTTTGTATGTTTACATAATTTAGACCAGTAAATTGAACACTTATTACTATGTGCTGAGAGAATTCTAAGCACTACCAGCTTTTCATATTTTTCAGTGGTTTGTATAGAAAAAGGAAATACAGGGGTGCCTGGGTGGCACACTCAGTTGAGCATCCGACTCTTAGTTTCAGCTCAGGTCGTGATCTTCGGGTCCTGGGATCAAGCCCTGGGCTGGTCTCAGTGCATGACATGGGGTTTGCTTGAGATTCTCTCTCTTTCTCTCTCTCTCTCTCTGCCCCTCCTGCTCATGCTCTCTCTCTCTCTCTAAAATAAATGAATAAATCTTTTTTTAAAAAAGTTTAAGCAAAAGGATATATAACAGTGACACCTTACTCTACCTTTATTGGGTATTTCTGAAAAAAGAAAAACAAAGCTAGTTTCTTCCTTTAGCCACAATATGTTTGTTTGTTTATCCTAAAGTGTTGTCTCAAAGTGGAATTTGAAATGTTTAAAGAGAACTGTATTTCTATTATCCCAGTAGAAAAATGCCCTTTCACATGTATCTCAGTGGCTTCATATCAAAACGTGCTATTTTGCATGTCAAGACCATCTTCTTTTCTTACTGTGTGTTTCAAAGGGTGGCAGTGCATGGGATGAAATTTTAGTGTCAGACACATCAGTTACAAAGCAATGGATCTGTTTTCATTTTTCATCGATGATGGGGAAAAAGACTTGGGGGAATAATGAGTCTATTTTTACCTGAAAGTAGCAGCAGTATTCAGGAGAGCATGTCTTCACTCAGAAATCAGTCACTCCCATGACTGTAGACCAGCACGGGTTTTAATAATTCATTCTGCAACCTGCGTTTCCCTGGCTCTTTACTTATTTAGAGGTCTGTTTACCTCTCGGTTTGTACCTACAACTATCCATTCACTCGACTCAGTATAACCAGGGGAGAATAGACCCATTTCCTAGGATAATTTAAGCATTTCAGTTTTTGCCATCTTCAACCTACTGGGATCTCAGTGGCCACATATTTCTTTATAAAGCTCATCTTCCATCTGTGCTGTAGGTCCAGATCCTTCATGCAGTGGTCAGAAACATGAGATTCTGTGGCACTCAGATTTCAGGATCTCCATGATATGTGGCCTGGTTTGCAGATTCTGGAAACACTTTGCCTAGGAATTGGTGTAGTTATGCTCATGGGTTGTGTAGTTAACCGCAATGACAGATTGTAGCTGAGGACAGTAGTAGGAAGCTGGCTCTGGAAAAGCAGACAGAGCTTGTTGTAGCAAGAGGTGACGCCAGTCCTGTAGGATGGGCTACCCACATGAACCTGTGGTGGCCACAGAGAAATCCTGGCATTAGAATAGGCCTTTTGCTCATAACAAAGTATATGAGGAAAGAGAGTGACTGGAGAGGGAATACCTCTCAACATCTGTCTCCTGGGCCATCTAGCAGGAGAGATGATGTCCCAGTGACTGAGAGCCTGTCTTTGGAAAGCTTGTGCTTCTGAGGAGAGGAATTGCTGCTTCTGCTGAATGCAGGATGATATGGTGAGAGGCTGGGGCCCTAGATGAGGGCCACCAGCCTGCTGTCTCCTGCTGGGCAAGTACTGTACCTCAGTTTTGTCATCTGTAGACGGGACCTCTGCAGCCAGAGCTCCCTGAGGAACATTTTGCTGACATGGCCAAAGCCCAATGCAGCTAGGCAAAAAGATTCAGGTTGTGAATCCGTGCGGAGGTGGGAGGAGGGGCAGGGAACACCTGTATACCTGTGTGCTGTTGGGGTGGTGGCAGGTCCTGGGCAGCCCCTGTCCTCTAATACTACCTCACTTCATGGGTTTGCTGACAGAAGCCCTAAATAGAAATTGCCTTTTCTTCCTAACAGATGGAAGGCAGAGGTTTCGACTTTGCTTGGTTTGTGTGTGAACTTCTTGCCTCTGCCCTTTTATCTCCTATGACTCTTTTCTCTATGAGCAGTGCCCATGTTTGAATCAGTTGCCCAGACCACACACCCAAATCACGTGAGGCCCCTTTGTGGCACCTACCTCCATCATCTGATCAGCCATCAAGTACCTTTTCACCTACGGCTTCCTTTTTAGTGTAGCTAATTCCCACGTGACCTTCAAATCCACCTCAAATGTAATCTCTTACAGGGCCACGTTCTGTGACTCCCCCTGCAGTCTGGCTCAGGTACCCCTTTTATTGGCTCTCCAAAGCACCTTGTGAATATTCTAGAACACACTTAGAGCACCCTTCTGTAAACATTAGTTTAGTTTCTTTGGTCCAAAGCTCCTTTGGGCAGAATAGCGTCTTCCTTGACTTTTATCCCTAATTCTTGGCATGGTGTCTCACAGGATTTTTTTTTAAATAAGATTTTATTTATTCATGAGAGACCACACAGAGAGAGAGGCAGAGACAGAGGCAGAAGAAGAAGCAGGCTCCCTGCGGGGAGCCCAATGTGGGACTCCATCCCAGGACTCCAGCATCATGACCTGAGCCTAAGGCAGATGCTCAACCACTGCGCCACCTAGGTGCCCCATGCCACACGGGATTTTAATGTTTATTGAAGGAATCAGAGAAATGGGTCTTTGTGAGTTAACCTTGCATCATAACCATGATGTAGAATTAATTTTCATGGAGAAACACATTCTCAGCTTCCAAATAACTTACTATAAGATTGTTAATCTGTTCTTTTGGATGAAATGACATGGACCCCAATGAAGACATGGCCCACGACATGGTAAGTTCACAGAAACTGTTGCTTCCCTTCCTCTTCTCTTGGCTTCCCTCTTACAAGCACCTTCACTTCTTACTGAGGTGATAGTAGTCTAAAGACACCTAACTCTTGCTTTCCCAATTTACTCTGGTTTAGGATGACAGTAGTACCAAAATGGTTCTTCCCATGCCCATCTCTGCACATCCATTTGTAAGTTCCTCTAGGTTGCCTTTGAAAGTCCTCTTGGCCACCAGGCCAGTTGATGACACCGCTCCTTCAGCATGTCCACAGACCCTCTCTCCTTTCTATTTCTCCATCCGTCTTCTCCAGGTATAGGGTCCTTGGCCTCTCCCACCCATCTCCCAAGCTCTCTGGTCTGTGTTGTACTCCAGGATCCACTGGGCTCATCCTTCACCTCTGGTGACTCTGTTTTGCTTCTAAGACTTCAGAGGATGTAATGCTGCACTTGTGCTCCCAGAAACAGTGATTTTAGTCAAGTTTAGTCAAGTGATTTATAGTTGTTTCTCTAACCCCCACCCAAGGATGTTGACCTCAGACCTGGGGGTCACGGTGGTCTTGTTGAAACTTGCCTCATCTCTTCACTCCTCTAGGTGTCCCTTGACCAAATTTGCAAGCATCTTCTTATTCTTTTAGGATGACTATTTTTTTCTGGAATATTCTTTGTTCTTCCCACATAAAGATGGTTGGAGGGCAGACTACAGGTCAAACGTGCCTAAACGTGTCTCAGTCTTTGGGTATAGATAACATAGGTCCTTAAGATACCCCTGTGGAATGTTGAATATACTTTCAGTGTTGAAATGGACCATAAAGATAATTTTTCTTATATAATCAAGTGTTTATTTATCTAAGGAAGTAACGTTTGCACCCATTTGCTGGTGGAATGGGGATTAGAGGGAAAAGATGAACAATCTTTTAGTGTCTCCTCATTGCTGGAGTCTAGGCTGGGTGCTCTTCAAGTCATATTTTCATTCTTCCAATAATCTTCTGAGGCAGGTTTATTGTCTGCATTTCACAAATGGGAAAACCAAAGGTCAGATATTAAAGTTACTTATTCTTTACATCATATTCAAGAAATAACAGAGTCAGGATTTTAAACTGCATGGCCTCAAACCCTGTACTTTTTCTACCATGTTACAAAGACTCACTACCTAATAAAGATTCCATCCTGAATGTATAATGTCATATAAAAAATAGAGGGTATTATGGGACTAATATTTTCCCCCAAATAATATTTTATGAGTCATAATATCTGTGGATTTTCATTTCAAATCTCAACAAGTCTTATTCCTCCAGTATCTTTCAGGATGGTAAACTGGGGACATTATTTTCAAAATCTTTATTTTTGGGGCAGGGCTCTGGATGGGGAAATAGCCATTGGGGCATAACCACAATAACATGGATAAGAATTTCTTTGGTTCTGTCTCCCTGTGGCCTCTTCCCTGTGTCCTCCTTATCCCCTGTGCTGTCTTTGTTGATTGGGTCAGGCCTTTTTTTCCTGAGACAGGCTGTCTCTCTTTGTCCCCTCCATGGCTGCAGAGGAGATATCCTTGGCTGGGGTCTCAGTTTGTACACATGGCTTGTTATTATGCTTTACACAAACAGAAATATTAGTATATCTAGAATTAGCAATGTAGTACTAAATCACGTTAACCAGTAGATGTAAAACATGCTTCATCAGACCTTAGTAGACCTTCTTAGAAGATGGGGATGGTCTGTTTCCCTTATTCCTGTGAAAACTCAGAACAACAGCATTAACAGACTATAGGCATAGGCATAAGATGATAATAGGAGAATCTAGAAAATGACAGACCAGGTAGTTGACCTCTGATTACAAAAAGCTTAATTACTGATTCACTCATTCATCTAATATTAATATTAATTTTGAAATTTATACTATATTTTGTTACAAATTCAGGGTATACAGGACTTTACATGATTGATGTTCTGTATTTTGGACTGGATTTTTAGGGGATTTAGGGGTTGTTGAATGTGGTATCATCATTTCATGACAGCTGGGACCAGAGTTTGGAGTACTTTGGAGTAAGTGGTTTTAATCATAAATTTGTAGGGAGATGAATTGAGCTCCTCTTCCAAGTTTAATTGTAACTACTGCTGTGCTCTTGTTGAAATTACAGCTGAACCTGGCTTTGGTGGCTTATTTTTGTTGTTGTCTAAATAATGTGTTCAGCGTGAGTGAGCAGTAGTAAAAAAAACACACACACACACACACACACACACAAAAGCTCAGAATGAGTGAAAAGCAATTAACTTCGCTTCACCAAAGTCATTTTTGCTGCCACGTTTACCTGAATACTAATAGCCAAGCTTGATGTGGCAAGGTTGTGGCAGAATCAGGAGAACCTAATAGCCAAGAAATGTGTTATGTTTTGAGAAAGAAAGGTTTATTATTGTAGGTGTCCTATATGTTGTGCTTTCTTCAGCTAATATTTATTTCTTTGCATTCAAATTGGGAAAGAACAACTTCTGATGTTTTCTTCTGAGACCTAAAAGATTTAAACATTTGTGTAGCAAATCTGTGTTGGTGCTCAAAGTTGGCTACGGTATTTTTTTCTTTAATCAACCCCAGTGAGATGAGTCAGAAACTAACTTTCTTTTTCTGTAGCTGCAGATGAAAAAGAACAGAGATGCTAAATGGGCTTCCTTAAAAGGAGAAATGGATGGTTGATTCAGATTTTAAAATGTAGGGCACCTGGCTGGCTCCTTCTGTAGAGCATTTGACTGTCAATCTCGGGGTCATGAGTTCTAGCCCTATGTTGGGCAGAGTGTACTTTTAAAAACATGTGTAGAATCATGATTTCTTAGGGTGTGGGTTAAATGATAAGCCTTTGAGTAAAATTTAGACAGAAGGACATCTTTATATATCAGAAAACTCCACCAAGTCTTACATGTTTTACTTTCAAAGATGGTCCTTAGAATATTGATCTCTGGGTGCCACTCAGGATCTGAGGTTAATTTTAATATTCTACTCGGCACATATATCAGATTTTGTCTGATATAGCAGAAAGTTTCTAAACAGAATAATTTTTAAAACATGATTATATTGGAATAGGGCAATGAACACATTGTTCATCTCAATAATACTTCCAGCTTTTGAATTCATTAAAATAAAAAAGTTTTTCTTTATCTGCCTCATTATTTTTAAAGCAGCTCTGTTGCAGAGCAGACTTATTCCCTTTGTTGTTGAAGATAGTTAAAATTTATCTTCTGAAAGGAAAAAAAAAATCACTTCCAGTTAATCTGATACCTTTACCTCTAATGTCTTTTGAAGTCTCTTTGCAAAAACAGAACTGCCACTAAAATTGGGTAGCAGTTGCTGTGAAGAGAGACATGGCATGGGATCGTGGTGGACAGAGGAGATGCTCGGTGATGTTGATGGATCCTGATTGCAGAATCCCGTCCTGCTCTTCATTAGCACTGCTTTGGGCAAGAAGTCACTTAACCTCTCTGGTCTCAGTGTTTTCTTTCTTTAAAATATTTTATTTATTTACTTGAGGGAGAGAGTGTGTGCAGGAGCTGGGGGTGAGGGGATGGCAGAGAGAGAGGGAGAAGCAGATTCCCCACTGAGCAGGGATCCTGACATGGGGCTCCATCCTAGGACCCCGGGATCAGGACCTGAGCCGAAGGCAGACGCTCAACTGCTGAGCCACTCAGACATCCCTCACCCTGCTTTCAACGTGGAATAAAGGCATATTCTTTTTTTTTTTTAAGATTTTATTTATTTATTCATGAGAGACGAGAGAGAGAGAGAGAGAGAGAGAGAGAGAGAGGCAGAAACACAGGCAGAGGGAGAAGGAGGGAGCCTGATGTGGGACTTGATCCCCGGGACTCCAGGATCATGCCCCAGGAAGTGAGGGCTGCCCTCCCATTGTACCTGCAGCTCCTGCCACTTGTCCTCCGAGGTATGGCCTTTCTCCAGCAGTAAATCATCCGAGCTGCTGCTGGTCCTGACGGGGAGGCTTTTCCAGGCTTGGGAAATTAAAAGAGCGGGATCCCCTCCTTTCCCTTAGGGTTTGTCGAGACAGTTTGTTTACGGTGAAGAATGCCACGTAGCTCCAGCTCTAACCCGATCAGCGAGCATATGGATTTGGATGGAAGCGAAATGAGATATTGTAAATACGTTGGCTGCTTCTGCCACCAAGGCAAGAAGTGCGGGGGAATCTCATTTTTCTTGAACAGATTGTCCTCTATCAATGCTGTCATCCCCGTGTGCAGATTAACGAGCAACAGCCTGAGTCTGACCTGAAACCACACAGGGCCATCCGTGGGCTCTCTGTTTACTCCTGTGATTAGGTGGACGGCACCATTTGCCTGCACTGGATTAGGAGCCATTTGGACAATGCTTGAAATGTCAAGCAGCTTCTTTTCCTTTTCTCTGACAGCCTCCTTCATCTTGTCCCTTGTCTCAGGATGCATCATTCGTGTCCTGCTAATTATCAGCTAATTATATGTCCTGGCTCTGCACAGTACACGGGGCCAGGCTCCATTACTTAGATTCTGCAGCCAGTTTACCTCCTTTCATTCTCCCTGCTTCCCTCTAGTCCCTCTTATTCTTCTTCCTTAAAACCCACCTTCTGGAAAGGTTTCCTTTCAGCTTCTCAGGCCTTCCCATGCCCCAGATCCCTGAGCTCTGTGTTCTAAGAAAGACATTTGTTCCTCCTTAATTGTCAGAGAAGCAGTTTTGCCCCATGTTTTAAGGCATTGGCACTTGGTGGGAGGACAGAGGCTTGTTTGGATGGGCGGCTCTCTCTCGAACCTGTGACGTTACCCTGTATGTACTTGTTCTGCTGAGCATTTCCTTTTTTGTGGTGCTGAAATGCTTGATACTCAGATGTCCTGAGCTGCTGGATGTCTCTGCAAATTTTGATTTTGAGGAAAGGATCAGGTGTGAGGTAATGCTAGCAGTTTCATTACCTATATTCTTGTCTTCTATCTGTTCACTTCCCTGTTCCTCTCCCATTCTGCTCCCTTAACCCTGGATATTTATATTTTTCCTGTCAGATCATGTGCCACAACACCTTGGAATGTCCTTTCACCTGTCTGTTTATCTCAGATACGTAAGCTCTCTGAGGACAGGGACACTCTCTACCTTGTTCATTATCATATCCTCAATAACTAGCACTTTGAAGAAGATGTTGTGAATACTCAAGTGTTTATTAATAAATAATGATTAATGCACCTCTTGATATTTAGCCAAAGGAGGTGAAAACCTACGCTTTCAAAAAATCCACACATGGATATATATATATATATATATATATATATCTTTGTTCAAAATTGCCAAATCTTTTCCTTTTCTATTATTTATTCATGAGAGACACACAGAAAGAGACAGAGAGAGACACAGGCCTCGATCCCAGGACCCCGGGATCACGACCTGAGCTGAAGGCAGATGCTCAACCACTGAGCCACACAGGCATCCCCATAATTGCCAAATCTTGAAGGAAGCAAGGTGATGCTCTGTAATTGAATAGATGAGAAACTGGGCTACATCCTGTAATGAAATAATATTCAGCACTAAAAATAAATGAGCAATCAAGCTAAGAAAAGACATGGAGGAGAGGAGCCTTAGATGCATATAATGAAGTTCACTTAATAATAAGGAGCCAATGTGAAAGGGTGGAGTAGTACATGATCCTACCTGTGTGCCACTCTTGAAGAGAAAAACTAGGAACACAGGAAAAATATCAGTGGTTGCCATAGGCTGGAGGGCATTGGGGAAGGATAAAAAGAAATAGCGTAGAGGATTTTTTGGGGAATGCAAGTACTGATTATATATACATTAGTTCAAACTCCTAGAACATACAACATCAAGAGTGGCCCATAATCTGTGGAATTTGGATGATGGCGTGCCAGTGTAGGTTCATCAGTTGTGTCACTGTTCCAGTCTGATGCGGGATTCTGATCACAGGGGACGCTCTCCATGTGAGTAAGGATTTCCTTAATTTAACTTTACCATTTTAAGTGTTGTGTTTTCCTTCCTATTTGTGTTTTGGATAATAGGAAACAAAAGTTACCAAAGAAAAGAAAACCCAAAAGATTGAGCCTTTTTAAGAGTAGTTTCCTAGCATGAGAGTTGAGCATGAGCTTTGAAGTCAGTCAGCCTTGGGATAAGATTCCCACCTCTCTGCTTGCAGCAGCAAGCCTCTGTCCCCTGACTACTGCATGGCTTTTGTGTGGCCTGCTTATCCACAGTAGACATGAGCTGGTATTGTGGCTGATTAGATGAGGACAGCTCACACACTGGGTGCTTACTACTTGCCAGGCATTGTGCTGAGAAATCTACATGGCCTATTTAACTCTCATGCTGTTTGTGGGGGGAGTACTGTTATCATGACTGGGTTTTGTTTTGTTTTGTTTTGTTTTGTTTTGTTTTATGAGATACTCAAGGCTCAAGGAGGTTGATCTTCTTAAGGTTAGCTAGCTAGGAGGTGGCTAGGCTCCCAGTGAGCACTCAGGCTACTGTCTCACTCCTTCCTGTTAGCTTGCAGTTTATTGAAGGTGGCAACATTGGGTGGGAATATAGTACTTCTACGATAACCACACTTTGATGATCAAAACAAACCAAGGGAAGAAACTACGTTAAAAATTGTCTTTGATCCAGTGAAGCTGAGATGCTTACAGTTCCTCTAATTGTCTCAGCCCTTGCACGAAATTATTTAACTTGATCCCAACAGCTCAGTATTATTAGCCAAAATTAATACATAATCATTATGAGAATAAAAGTGACTATTTATTGAGAAGCTAAGCAGTTTACATACTTTGTAACTAATTTTCAAGACAGCCTGGCCACTTAGGTGTTCATGATTATGCTTTCATGTTTCAAACAAGAACTAAAGCTCAGAAGAGTGAATGAACTTGATTGTAGCCACAGTGGTAGAGCTCAAATAGACTCAGATCTCATTCTCAAGCCAGCATTCATTCCAGTGCACACATTAATAAATTTGCACTGAGTGGAGAGTTCAGGCTGTTTATACTTTCTCAATGAATCCACCATAATATTGGTGTCTTAGAAAGCATAAAAAGCCTGCTGTCTAGGGTGACTCCAGCTTAACTCGTCCAGTTCCTACAAACTTATGCATAGATGAAAACTGAGTTGTGAATTGAATAACAGAGTCACAGTTTAAATAATTATTTTATTGATATTTCTATTTAAAAAATCTAATTCCAAGGAGCTTAACATTATATAAAAGGAATGAGCCTACCTAAAAATTATTTTATAATTTTTAGGTTCATAATGGGCTTTGTTTTCTTGCATTTTGTTTTTTTTTTTTTAAGATTTATTTAGTTTAGAGAGAGGGAGCACACGAGGAAGGAGAGGGGCTGAGGGAAAGGGTGAGATTCTCAAACTGACTCCAAGTTGAGCAAGGAGTCTGATGTGGGGTTTGATCTCCTGATGCTGAGATCATGACCTGAGCCAGAATCAAGGGTCGGATGCTTAACTGACTGAGCCGCCCAGGTGCTCCTGGATTTGTTTCTTAATAGAGAATACTTGCATAGTTTTCAGGAGTCATACATCCACACGCAACACGACATACCCACGCTTTCCTAATTCCAGTTACCAGAATAGTAACTGTGTTCTAGAGATTGACTCCAAACTATTTTCAGGAAGATTAAGTATATATTTTATCTTAAGGCTGTGGGAATGACATTTGGCCAGAACTATATTTCTCATCATGTTTTTAAGAAGCATTATTACCCCTTTCATTAGATTTGATAGGTTAGCGAAAGATTCGTCTCCTACAGTGCTTTCCACAGCACTCACAAACAGCCTCATCTCTGAATCTCTCTACGTCAGTAAGTGATGCTTCTGTGAAGTGGAGGCCAAGTTGACTTTCTGGCTGTTTTGTGCTGCTCAGGGCATACATTTCATGCTTTCAGAATTAGCTGTGTGTGTATACCTCAAGGTTAAATTCTACGTCCCAAGTCTTTAGTGAAGTAGGAACATAGTGTCTGTGTCCAAATGTTTCCTGTTCTGCTGAGACTTCTAAAGGTCTTATTTATGAAGGTTATTAGTTATGCAAAGTCCGCCTTTATGGGTGGTTCTCTGAAATGGCTCCAATTAAAAACAAGTGGAGAGATTGCCGGTCAGTATCAGCTAATCACATTATGATGTGCTTCTGTCATTTATGGCACCTGACTGGAGAAAAGCAAATGATAAATGTAGATTTTTGAAACTTGCTGGTAGGGAGGATATATTACTCTGTCCATTCTTATATACATAGAATAAAACAGCAGCTTCCCATTATGTATTTGAAATAAGGAAGTCTGTTATTACTTTATTCTAGGGTGTAATTAATCAACTTCAGCTGCAGTACTTTACATGTTATGGTAGGGTTTCATTGGAAACTGTGGTTTAATAATAATGGGTCAATCAAACTGACACTAGTGCAAACATAAAAATGAGCTTCAAATACCAAAAATACATTTCTTCTTCAGTGTTGCCTAGAGAAGACATTGAACTGAGAGGTGCTAGGGTAGCATTTTAAAGCTAGTTCCATCTCAGAATGTTGCTGCATCTGAGGGGAAACAGTGTAGGCCACAGGAACGCACTGGACAGCACCAAGGATGTGGCAGTAGCAGCCTCTCAAATCCTCAGTAATACCCTGGGGGTGTGTGTGGTGTATCCATCACCACCTGTCAGCTCTGCCAGGAGGCTGTCGATCCAGGTAGGGAGCACCTTGCTGGCTGCAGTAAGTAGCTTTTATAAGTACAATCAGGGAGTGGAAAGGAAAAGCTCAAGCTTTTTTTTCCCAGCTAAAGTTATAAATCTTTACAGGAGTTTCTAGAAGCAGTTTGTTAACTGTGCTGCTGCTCTGTGAGGAAGAAAATGCCTGACTAGAAAGTGTAAAAGCTTTGGGAAAGTTCTCTTTTCTGCATTAAATCACATTTGTTGTGTATCTTGATCTAGTGCTCTTCTGTGGGTTATATCGCTGGGCATTCTTCCAGACATGTAGATAGATGATGTTGACTGACTTACCAGCTAGGGGGATCCAGGACAAATTTGAGAATCCCAGTCATGAATAAGCAAAATTTTGAGAATTTCTTTTTTTAAAAGATTTTATTTATTTATTCATGAGAGACACACAGAGAGAGGCAGAGACATAGGCAGAGAAGCAGGCTCCATGCAGGAAGCCCGATGCGGAACTCGATCCCGGGTCTCCAGGATCATGGCCTGAGCCAAAGGCAGATGATGCTCAACTGCTGAGCCACCCAGGTGTCCCAAAATTTTGAGAATTTTGACTTCACTAATTTGATAATTATGATTCACATAAGGCTTCTTTGACACACCTCTCTCTCTCTCTCTCTCTCTATATATATATATATATATTATATATATAGCTGTGTGTGTGTGTATATATAGAGAGAGGTATATATATATATATACATATATACACACACACACACATGTATTTGAAATATTTGAGAGAGAGCACAAGCACTAGTGAAAGAAGCAGAAGGATGGAGAGAGAGAGACAGAGACGAAAGGGGAAGAGAGAGAGAGAGAGAGAATATATCTCAATCAGACTCCATCCTGAGCACATAGCCTGACATGGGGCTCCATCCCACAACCCGAGATCACAACATGAGCCAAAACCAAGAGTCAATCGCTCAACCAACTGTGCTACCCAGGCACCCCTCTTTGAAAATATATTAAATGGAATCTTACTTGGAATGCTGTTATATAACCAAGACTACAAGTTGACCATTTAAACACACTTTAAAAAGTCTCCTATTTCTAAATCTTTCAGGAGGATGTATTTCATGCAATAATATGTAGCTTACAAATAATCCCTATCCCTGAGGTAGATCCCAAGTCCCTCTACATTATTAGTTTGATTTAAGGGTGTACATGTGTGTATGTATTAAATGTACTACAACTGTATTTCCTTTAAAAAGCACACTATCATCCAGATTTACTTTTTTTCATGTTACCACACGTTAGTAAGATTTTGTTGTACTTTGTGACAGCAATTGTTTCTCGTCATGGAATCCATGCGGGTTTCACGCACTTACAAGAGACTGGTTGTGTAGCTAGTGTGACTTGAACAGAACCTCCTGTGCTTGTTTATCTCTGTGCAGAAGCCAACAGATGTTAGAACTAAGATCTCTAGGCCCCCTCACTTGGTCTTTGCTTTCATTGTTCTTCATTATATTCTGGCCAGTTTGTTTTTGTTGATGTTCAGAAAAGAACAATATGCTTATAAGGACTCACTTCTGAGAATAGGCTTCCTCTGCTTGCCCATGGAAAGCAGGCCTGTCAGCATTGACAGAATCGGTTTTAGTATTGAGAGAGCAAGTGCTATCCTTCTGATAACAGAACACAAGAAGGAAAAAGAACACGGTTGCAGTTAGGTTTGAGGGTGGCCATGACTGGTCATACATAACTACTGTCTTCCAAGTTATCTGTTTTTTTTAAAAAAAGACTTTTATTTATTCATGAGAGACAGAGAGAGAGGCAGAGACACAGGCAGGGGAAGAAGTAGGCTCCCCGTAGGAGGTCTGATGCGGGACTCGATCCCAGGACTCTGGGATCACAACCTGAGCCAAAGGCAGATGCTCAACCACTGAGCCATCCAGATGCCCCAAGCTATCTGTTTTTGCTTAAAAGTAAATTCTCATTTAGGCTATAAGGAAGAAAACTTTGAAAAAAGAGGAAAAATCAACATAAGTATAATTCTTCTTATTTACAAGAAACTTAACTTTGTTCCACAGTAAGTGGCTCAGTGGGTTGATAAGTGTCTGCCTTTGGCTCGGGTCATGATCTCAGGGTCCTGGGATGGAGCCTCTGTGTCTGGCTCCCTGCTCAGCAGGGAGTCTGCTTTTCCCTTTACCCTCACCATACCCACTAGTGCCTGCTCTCTTTCTCCCTCTCAAAGAAAGAAAGAAAGAAAGAAAGAAAGAAAGAAAGAAAGAAAGAAAGAAAGAAAGAAAATTTTAAAAAATAAGTAAGTCCTCTGTTGCTTCTCTCTGAACTGTGCCTCCATGGAATGTAAAACTCAATAACTAGGATTTAAACAGGAACTAGTACTGTGTTCTTTTGCCTTGGAATCCAGAAGATACAGTTAACTAAATGTAAATGTAAATTTTGAATTTACATGAACATTGGTTCAGAAATTCTGGATCATTTAATTTACACAAAAATTTTTAGAAATGTGTTTACAGTGGCACATTCATCACTCACTTTGTACATCCTGAGAACATTCAGGAGGACTGGGATTGCATCAAGGATTCATCTCAGTTCCTGGCATGCCATACATGTTTAATAAACATAAGCCGTTGTTGCTGTTGTTAGCCATCACAACTGTGAGCATAGAAAACGACAGCAAGCAATCACAGGAATGTCCTGCCTGCCTGGCTTCTGTCTGATAGACAGCCAACTTTCAGGATGCACACCCTCTCCTCCCTGTGACAAGGTATACTTAAATTCAGATTCCTTTGAATATCAGCACAAACAAGACAGAATTGGAGAAATAATTATTTGTTCTCATTTTAATATTAGCTTTTAAAAAAAAAAAAAAACCTGTGGCCTATGACCTTGGCCAACATTCAGTCAAACAGAATTCAAATCCCAATCATTCTTGGCAGAGTTTATGGTGCTGGAGCCTGAATCCAGAAACCACTGAGTACTGTGTGGAGTATAGGAGGAACCTGATCCCAGGCCAGACACTCTGAGGTTCAAGTGACTGTTCCCTCATGTGTTAGCTGCATGTGGCCCTGGGAGATGGAGTTTCTCCTGCACCTTTGTGAGATTTCGTTTCCTGAAAAAAGTCACCAGTTTCAAGAAAATCCTGGCAGTTGAATGGATAGGGCCACCTGATGCCTCCTCGTAAGGGTGGCCCCTGGCAGCTCCTCTTTACTATCAGAACTTAACACAAGACAGCAACCATGGAATGGAGTAGCTCTGCTGACGTTCTGAACCTAATTCCAAAGCATGGCAGACTAGGTGGGAACTGTGGGGATCCAAGGTCAAGAAACCTTTTTCTTATGATTTGTAGCTACCTACTGTGCCTGACTTGGTGCCTGTGTGAGGATGAAGCCCTTAGCTGCTCTTGCAATTATTCACATGACTGAAGTTAAAAGAACTTGCTTTTGTAATAACAATAAAAATTGTCATATTCTTTTTTGAAAAAAAAAAAGTCAGCAACCATGGATCATTTGTTTTTTTAAAGATTTTATTTATTTATTCATGAGAGATACACAGAGAGAGGCTGAGACACAGGCAGAGGGAGAAGGAGGCTCCATGCAGAGAGCCTGACATGGGACTTGATCCCGGGTCTCTAGGATCACGCCCCAGGCTGAAGGCAGCCCGAAACCGCTGAGCCACCTGGGCTACCCAACCATGGATCTTAAACATGATGCTGAATCAGAAGGAAGGGGACTCTCCACCCTGTTGAGCCAGGCACCATGATGTGCATTTAAAATGCACTTTCAGGACCCCTGGGTGGCTCAGTGGTTGAACATCTCCTTTCAGCTTGGGGCGTGATCCTAGAGTCTGGGGATTTAGTCCCACATCAGGCTCCCTGCGTGGAGCCTCCTTCTCCCTCTGTGTATGTCTCTGCCTCTCTCTCTATCTTACATGAATAAGTAAATAAAACCTTTTTTTTAATTTATTCATTCATAAGAGACACAGAGTGAGAAAGAGAGGCAGAGACATAGACAGAGGGAGAAGCAGGCTCCATGCAGGGAGCCTGATGCGGGACTCGATCCCGGGACTCCAGGATCGTGCCCTGGGCTGAAGGCGGGGCTAAACCGCTGAGCTACCCAGGCTACCCAGTAAATAAAATCTTTAAAAAAACCACACATTTTCTTCCAAGTGGTTTCATTAAAAAAAAAAAAATGATGCTTAAATGCATAAGCGGTAGTTGACAAGGAAGTAAGCCACCGTGGAACAGTGGAGCTGAAGGATATGCATGGCATCACTGTCAACACCTTTCACTTCTATCTGCGCAGCTTTCCTGATTGCTGGGGGCTCTGCTGCTGCAGGACTTAATACTGGTCACAACAGCTGGCAAGTACTGAGCTGTGTTGTCCACTAGACAATGTGTCAGGTCTTTTTCATGGTTATATTCTTCCTTAGTCTCACAGAACAGGTGTGCAACATAAGTACCATTTGTAATAATCCAGATAGGGAGACTGAGGCTTATGGGAAAATTTCTTTCCCAGGATGATTCATATCAGAGCCTGCCCTCTTAACCACTTACTGCACATTTCAGACGGAATCTGGTATTTGTTCTTCGATCGCCATTGTTGGCATATCTTCCTGTTTCGTATGTATGTGCATTCTTCATTCATCAGATTTATTTATTTATTTATTTATTAATTTATTTAGATTTTTATTTATTTATTCATGAGAGATACAGAGAGAGACAGAGACACAGGCAGAGGGAGAAGCAGGCTCCCTGCAGGGAGCCCAATGTGGGACTGGATCCTCCAATGCCAGACGTTGGACCCCAGGATCACAACCCTAACTAACCAAAGGTAGATGTCTGCTCAACCACTGAGCTACCCAGGTGCCCCCATTCATCAGCTTTAGAAGAGATCTTGGCTTTAGATACTATTCTTATGTAATTAAAGAATGATTTCACCATTCTTAAGTTTATTTGTCTTCTGATCAACCAATAAGTAATGGAAAGGCTGTTAGGGTTTAATAAAGGGGAGAACTGCTTCATTGAAAAATGAATCAAAGTGAACTCTTCTATGTCTTTAAGAGGATGTCCATGGCATGTTCAGAGCAGCCACTTCTTGCTTTCTAGCAAGATTCTTGGCTGTTTCTTCCCTCAGGGTATACTGAAAAATTCAAATTCTGTTGGATTCAGGTTGAATAAAACAAACATGGGGGAATAATAAACATGGGGAAATAATAAACCTATTAGGAAGATCTTCTGTAATCCAGCATTGTTAACCATTTCATATTTTCTATGCAACATTGACACATAATGGGAATTTGGAATTTAAAGGCATAGATGGGGAATCATAAAATCAGAATTTATCATTTTTGTTTAACAAATATGTTTCATAATCAGCCACTTGATGCAGTTTGATTGTTTTTGCTATTTATGGGCAAGGTGAAGTACCAGAAAAGGAGAAATTGGGTGCAGAATATTCAAAATTCCTTTGCTTGAATAATGGCAATTGAAAAATGAAAGTATATTTTAAAGCCCCTATAATGCACCCTTGAAAATAATCATTAAAGATGCGAAAAATAATTAAGACTTTTAGTTCTAATTTTGTTTTTCTGTATGATCTTAGCAAATCTCCTAGGTATTGAAATACTCATTTTTGCCTCCTGCTTTTATTAAATGTGCTTCTTAAATATTTTTCATTCCTTTGGGAAAGATCTTTTATAATGATAAGGTTAAAAGGTTAATTTTACGTCTTTGGACTATGAAAAATTAAATTTTCTGAGGTAGTTAAGTCAGATATTAATATAACACTCAATCAGTCCTTTGGAACCTGCTGTGAGTTTGCCATTACTCCTTATTGATTAGGGCATGCTCTTTTTGCAGCTTTTGAATTATTGATTGCAGATCCCCTCAGGGTTTACAGGCTTTGTGAACGAGGTAGATGGAACTGCCTCTTTGAATGGCTCAGGCTGGGGCTTGGTGGCTGCTATGCCACGGCCACCTCCCTGGGTTCCCTTGGGTCTCACCTACCCTGCAGCCCTGTGAAGTCCTGGGTTGCTGACGGAAGACAGACCGGGGGTCAGATTGTGCCCAGCAAACACTTCAGAAAAGATTTTTAACCTGTACTTGTCTATGGAGAGAGCAGCTCAAAGAAATCTAGACACTGTAGGAAGCATTTAAACTGTAAAAAAAGGAAAACAGATTTTTAAAAATAGTCATTAGGAAAAGGTGAACTGGCCCAAATACATTCTTTATATTTTTTAGTTTGAAGTTGTTTTTTTTTAAATCTCAGAAGCCAAATTATCATTAAAACAGTGATGTTGGGGCGCCTGTGTGGCTCAGTCAGTGAAGCATCTGCCTTCGGCTCAGGTCATGATCCCGGGATCCTGGGATCAAGTCCCATATCAGAATCCCTGCCCAGTGGGGAGTCTGCTTCTCCCTCTCCTTCTCTTCTCCCCCTGCTTGTGCTCTCTTGATCTTTCTCATAAATAATAAATAAATAATAAATAAATAAATAAATAAATAATCTTAAAAATCAAACAACTGTGCTCATGCCAATATCTTCTGTACGTAGAGTGTAAGTATATCTTGGTCCTCAGGGTACAGCACTTGGGGGGGGAGAGGGTGGAAAAGATGAGAATGTTGACAACATCTGTCCTATTTGTAAATGTAGTCTCATGGGCCATATTCATAGAACTGGGAAAATACGAGCCACAATTCTTTTTGTTCAGCCTGATTTCATTAACTTGAGGAATAGCTTCTTTTTTGCATGTTAGAAGAATACAGAGAGAGAAAGAATGTGCATATAGGTAGGGGCAGAGAGGCCTATAAATCCAAATGAGAGTTCTTCTAAAATTCAGGGCAATAATAATCTGTGAGAGAAATTTGGAGATTTGCTTATTTTTAAAATGTGTTGCCAAATGGCAAAGAACAATCCCCAAACACAATAGTAAAATTATATACAAATGTTAATGCCAGTACATTTTTCGTTGAACCTAAAACAGGGGAAAAAACTCAACTAAACTTACAAACCTTGAATATTGCCACTTCCCAAGTAAGAATAAAAATGGTGCATGAGGTAAGTAGAAAAAATTGTCTACTGTGATACTTCCTGGGTTTGGAAGATTGTTTTTTTTTCTTGGTCGGGGGAAGAATCATTTATCTTATCTACTGAGACTTCTGTCTGCAAATCTCCATATATGCACTTTGGGGAGCTATAAAAAAGTGAAATCCGAATTAAGATTTAAGTATGTAAATTTCATGCGCAGGAGGGAGGGAATATGAGGAGTGATTGCTGATGGGCACAAGGATTTTTTTTGGGTGTGATGAAATGTTCTGGAATGAGATAGTGGTGATGATTTGATCACTTTGTGAATGCTAAGAACCCCTGAATTACATATTTTAAAAGCATAGATATTTTGGTGTTTCAATTGTACCTCAATTTTTTAAAAGATCATTAAGTCCAAAATTGTTGTTATTATGTGCATATCTTACATTGGTCTTTTCTGGTCAAAACAGTGGCTTAGCTTGTAATTCTTGTATGTGCTATAAGGCTTCTGTGTCTTACATTTCATTTACTGCTTCCTGATTAATGTTCCTCAAGCACTTATGTCCTAATTCTAAAAACTTCCAATGAATGCTCATTGCTTTTAGGCAAGTATCTGTGTACAGTTGGGCAGACTGTCTGCTGCACAACTCTTAGGTATGCCTGTTTCATCCTGTTCTTTGGGTTGGATTCAGACTCATTATCCCCATCTTAGTTCCAACATTCCCTTCATCTACCTCATTCTTTATAGGCTCAGTCTTCACTTACTCATTTTGTTTGTTCACCGGTTCCTTTCATTAATTCACTCATTCATTCAGTAAACTGTATTCCTTATCTTAAAATTGCCCCCTGGTTGTTATGTTCATTCTGCCCTATCTGCAGAGTTTGTTTTCTTTATCCCAGCCTTCTTCCCATCTTTTCCCTTCACCCCCCAGAAAATCTGAAGGCCCTGCTTACATCCTTCCTTATCTGTGCCACTTTTTTTTCCCTGCCATTGCAAAGCCACTGTTTCCTCTCTGTTCAATGTCCAAAAAACAAAACAAAACAAAACAAAACCCAAAAGAAGATTCTATCTCAAAGCAGGGATGAATGCAAGGGGAGATTCATTCTTTTGACTGTCTCTGGGCTCCTCCAGAATGCACCTGCAGTGTATACCTTTCTTTCAACTTCCAAATCTGATCAGGAGGCATCTTTGCTTTTGGAATTGATGATGGATATCAAACTGAAATTTGAGGATCTACTCCTCACCTGGATGGCTAGTTATTATGCAGGATAATAACCACAAATCAAGAAGATCTACATATTTATCACAGAGGGTCTGAGCTTTAAGCTCTAGAGCTTAGAGAAACTTTAAGTTTCTGTATATGGTTGTTAACTTTATCCAGTTTGTTGGAACTGCACTGGCATGGTAGTTTGAGAATGTGTGCAACTCCTGACATATTTGAAAGGATTTCAGGATACGAATGATCAAGAAAACCAGGACTTGTGACTGTGACCTAATGCTCCCAAGTGCTGTTCTCCTTGGGTACTCCAGATTTGAGAACCCTCTTCTTAAAAAAATAAAAAATAAAAAAAAGAGAGAGAACCCTCTTCTTTTCTCCTTCATTTTTTTTTTTGTTCCTGTTTTCATAATTGAACAGAGGATAGTTTTGGAGAGCTCTACGCCTAATAATGCACTTTATAATCCTAGGGACCTTTACAAAACTTACTTTGAATAACAAATAGCCACTTGGAGTTTGAACTAGGTCACCCCTAGAAATTCCTTCTGTTTGTATGATCTTACATGTTTCTCTTCTATTTAAAATTTCATTTTGGTTTGAACATGCAAGGATTTTGACTGTGTATTCCTATTCTTGTCTAAATATATGTAGATCTCTGTATAGATATATTTGGTATATCTAGGAAGATTGATACTGGAATCACTTACTATCTCTGTATTTTAAGCAAGTTCATGTTCTTTGCCTAATTACTCCTATGTTTATTAGCATTGATTTGTTATGAAATGACTCAAGGAATATGACTGGAAATGATAGTTCCCTGGAAGATTTTACCACGTGTCTCTAAGATGGCTTCTTTTATTTGTTACCCTCCATCATTTCTAGAGTGTACTAAAACTGTCCAGATTGGGATTGCTTTCAACAGTTCAAATGATAGGCTTAATCAGGGCATACAATATTAATTAATCAAGAACTATTAGAATTAATATGTTTGGCCTTAGATAGGGAAGAATGGATGAGACAGGGCCCGCCCCTACCCTAAGCAGCATAGACAGACCTCATTAAACAGGTTTGGATTGAAAAGCCTTCAGGTAGATGACCAAAACATTATAACTCCTCAACCTATCAAGGCAGAAGATTTATTTTGTCAATTTGTATGAGTGTATTAGAGTTTTAAATAATAGTAATTTTACTATTAAATGTGCAAATACGCATCCTTTAAAACTCTATTATTTAGTGGTTGAGTAGAAATTAAAAATGTGGGAGGAAATAATATTTGCTAAACTCATTTCAATTATATAGAGGTGTGGAGGTAAAGAGAAAGCTCCATCATTACTTAAGACCTCCAAAAGTTAGAGAGCATTATGTCCCCTTTTCAGAATGATACTTTTAGGTAAGTAATATAATGGCCATTTGGGAAAAATACAGTAGTTCTTAACTTTTTTGATTTATAGATTCTTTTGAGAAACTATTAAAAGCTAAGCACGTGTGTGCACACACATACAGAATCTGCATTTAATTTCAAAGCATATTAGTGGACTTGCCAGGGCATGTAAGTAGTATGTGTTAATTTATCTTATGAAAACTGTATTATTGATGTATAATTTAAATTTCACCTACAAAATTTATAAATTATCTAGATTATCTATAAATTATATATCATTCATATGTATATTCATATATGTCTTAATGGAGTTTAGGTTGGAATATATGTTTGCAGCATTTCTAAAAGAAAGGATTTTCAAGTAAAGGCTATTCCTCTTGAAGTGTCAGTCATATGCCACTTCTAGAAGGAAAGGTGAGAAAATAAAAACATTTTTCATAATGTAATACAGCAAATGACAAAGTGAGCTGATGTGCTAGGTTAGGAGATGTGGTTTGTAAAGGAAGACTAAAATGTCATTTTATCTGAAGGTTCACTAATCATTTCCCCAAGGCCATCTTTGCCTATATATAGAAATGGGTTCTTTTGGTCCAATATCATGGATTTTTAAGATAACTGATCATAAAAATAATATATTCTGTTTGATGTACCTTTAGCCTATAGATGGCAATAGTTGAATTACAGAGTTTAAAAATGAAAACTTAAGTTAGGGTATAATTTAAATTATAATACTAATAGCTACAGCAGTGTCATTTCCTAACTTCACTGTTGCTGTAATTAGAATAGTGAAACATTTTCAAGAATTATTTTGACAACAATGAGTTTATTGCTCTCTTTTTCTTTGTTCCTTTTTAAAAAATATGTTCATGAGAGAGAAAGTTTTAATTTTTTAAGAGGTTTTTCTTGCTGCTCCCGATAACGCCACAGCCCTCCCTCCATTAATAGTTGCCGAGGGTGATGACGTGAGTGAAGAATCATGGGTTTAGGTGAGGTAAGCTGTTATATCAGATGGGCTTCTTAAGCTCTTCTTTTCTTTTCTTTCTTCTTTTCCTTTTTTTCCTTTCCTTTTCTTTTCTTTTCTTTTCTTTTTCTTTTCTTTTCTTTTCTTTCTTTCTTTCTTTTCTTTTCTTTCTTTCTTTCTTTCTCTTTCTCTTTCTTTCTTTCTTTCTTTCTTTCTTTCTTTCTTTCTTTCTTTCTTTTTTTTAAATATTTTATTTATTTATTTGATAGAGCACAGAGGGAGTGATAGGCAGAGACAGAGGGAGAAGCAGGCTCCATCTCACTGCAGATCAGCAAGCCAAATGTGGGACTCAATCTGGGACTCAATCCCAGGACCCTGTGATCATGACCTGAGCCGAAGGCAGACACTTAGTGACACTGAATGAGTCACCCAGGCACCCTTAGGCTCTTCTTTTCATATAAATTTTGAACTACAGAAATCAAAATTAAAAACTGCTAAGAGACAGTGAGATATTATCATTAGATATCAAGTTTAATAATATTCAGGCCTTTTGAAAAGTTTATTTTTAAAATTTTTAAATTTTTTTAAAACTTCTTTTTGGCTTCTCTATTTAGTAAAGTATGGAGATTTGCTATGGAAAATATTCTTGGGTAGCCCCTGGGGCTCAGCAGTTTAGCGCCGCCTTCAGCCCAGGGTGTGATCCTGGAGACCCAGGATCAAGTCCCATGTCAGGTTCCCTGCATGGAGCCTGCTTCTCCCTCTGCCTATGTCTCTGCCTCTGTGTGTCTCTCATGAATAAATAAATAAAATCTTTAAAAAAAGAAAAGGAAAACATTCTCATTCTTTTCTGACTTGATGAGAACTAGAACAACTGTCTTTTTCAAGAATTCCAAGAGCCCAGGAGTGGAATGCTCATGATATTCTGCTTTTTCCTCAGTCATGCCATGCCATATGAGTTGATTTACATGACATAGTTTGGGAAAGTCACCTTTTTTGCATTAAATCAAATGTTCACATTACAAACTGTTGAATTTTGAGAGTTCTTTATATCTGCTAGATACTAGTCCTTTATCAGATATATGGTTTACAAATGGTTCGTCTAGTCTGTAATTTGTCTTTTTATTCTCTTAGATGGTCTTATTTGGATCAAAAACTTTAAATTTTGTTGAAGTTTAGTTTATCAAGATTTTCATTTTCTGGGTAGTGTGTTTGCTGTCAGATCTAAGAGCTCTTTGCCTACTCCTAGAGTCCAGGATTTTCATTTGTGTATGTGTCTATTCTTCTGTCAATACCATACAGTCTTGATCACTGTTGCTATATAATGTCTTGAAATCAGGTAGTCGGATACCTCTCACTTTACTCATTTTCACAATTGTTTTAGCTATTCTGGTTCCTTTGTATTTTCAAATAAATTTTAGGATAATCTTGTGTATATCTACAAAAATTGTTGCTAGGATTTTTATAGTAACTACATTAAACCTGTGTGTTAATTTGGAGAGAATTTACATTTTTACTACGATGAGTCTTCTAATCCATGAGCATGACATGTTGCTCTATTTATTTAGACCTTCTATGTTTTCTTTCATCAGCATTATACTGTTTTCATCATACAAGTTCCATACATGTTTGTTAGATTTATAATAAAGTATTTCATTTTTGGGGGGACAATTATAAATGGTATTGATTTTGATTTTCGGTATCCATGTGTTTATTTTATATACATGCATGTGTGCATATGCTTACGAATACACACACACACACACACACACACACACACACACGTTTGGTATATTTATTTTGTCTCCTGAAAAACCCATGGTGATGACATGTATAAATGCAGGTGCTCAAAGCCCTGTCATTGCTCAAAGCTTTGCCTTTTCCCCTTCTTACTGATTTGTTGGTTGATTGTGTGATTAATTCACGCTTTGATTCAGCAAAAATTCACTGTGAAACCATCATTTGTTGGTACTTTTGGTCATCTGGAGTTTAATAAGAGGATCATTGATCTTACACAGTAGCAGGAAAGAGGAAAATGCAGAGAACCACCTATAATCCTAATCATGATAAACATCATTTATCATGAGAGATAAAACGTGTGTGGTGGGAATGCAAAAAAAAAACAAACAATTATGACTATGAGTATTGAGAACGTATTCAAGAATAAAGTAGGATATGTGTGGGCTAAGGTTGATTTTACATGTCAGTGGCAGATAAATGGAGGGACTGAGGGAGCCAGATGATAAAGTCCTAGACCCATAGATAGGACTTGGTGTGTTCCTGGTCTTTAGAACCAGGGTATGTTGATCTTTGTTGTGTGATATAAGGCACTGGAAAAGTGAGGTCATGGGGTTTCTTGAGTGTTCTGGTATGAAATATGGACTTTATCCTATAGGAGATAGTTATTTAAGGTTTCTAAGCAAGACAATAGCATGATAATGATGATTTAATAAGATAATTCTGGTAATAGTGTCAGTGATAGATTAGAAAGTCAACTCTCAAGCCATTGCAATAGTCTAGGTGAAAGAAATGGAAATGCAAAAATTGGTCTCTTTCAAAAAGGTCAGAGCCATCTGAAGAGCAGTGAGTGGCACATGACTACTGCTTTTATAATAAATAGCCTTTTCTTCCTGTGATGAGGAAGAGATTAAAATTCTCTGTTATGCAAGGAGAGTAAAAATTGGATTTTGAAAACAAAAATGCTCTATTTTCATTTAAGGTTTGTAGCTTCTTTCCAAATAATAAATGTAGGTTGTAGTTTTGTTTTGTTTTATTTTTTTGAGTGATGTGCTTTTAAATTTTCAAAGGCCAGTTACTCTATAAGAATGAGTACATTTTAGCATAAATTGGTCTTCCCATGGAATGCAGTCATTCTGAGTTACCTGTTTTGTAATTTTAAATTTCCAGGTTTTCAGGGGCATAAAATTGGTACAATACTTGTAAATAGGAGCTCAGTTTGTGAAAATTCACTCTGTCCTCACCACTGAAGATATGGAGAATAATATATGAAAGGGCAGAGAAGCCTAAGGGTTTGGGGTTATCTGTTGTGTGTATGTATGTATGCAAGTACACACACACACACACACACACACACACACACATTTAAAATATTTGTTTATTTTAGAGAGAGAGAAGGAGCAAAGGGAGAGGAAGAGAGAGAATCCTCAAGCAGACTCTATGCTGAGCAGGGAGCCTGAGGTGAGGCTCTATCCTAGAATTCTGAGATCAGGACCTGAGCCAAAACCAAGATTTGGATTATCCCACTGGATTAACTCAGTTTAACCCACTGAGCCACCCAGATGCTCCCCAAGTATCTCTGCCTTTAAAATGGAGTAGTTGTAGGTATAGTTGTATATTTAAATTACTAGAACTTTAACTTTTAATATCCTTGAGACAATTCAGTGAAGGGCAGCCTAGTGAAGTATTTTCTGCTATGTGTTCATGATTATTTATATGTCAAGAATTTACAGTGTTCCCCTCACCAGTTAACAGGTGCTGTGAAATTGTTCTCTCCATTTTCTGTCTTAAAAAAGAGAGAAAGAAATGTGTTCAGAACTTTCTCAATCCTGATGGAGAAATTACTCACCTTCTGTGAACAGATGAGTCCTCTCCTGGCAGCCTCTTCATGTAACCTCTAGTGAGTCCCTTGACACATTTCTCTTTCCTTCTGCACACAAGCACTTTATTCAGGTTTGATTAAATGGCAGAATAATAGTGGCAGACTGTCATTGTTCCCTTTGGTCTAGTTTGAATAGTGAACATGCAGCAGAAGATGCTGCAGGTTGAAAGGAAAAAGCACTGAATGTCAAAAGGTGAGTCCCTCAAAGCCACTTGGACCAAATGAAAAAATATAAAATGTCAGTTTGGGAAGCTGCCATCAACCATGCTCTGCTTTGTTCCTCATTTTCATTTTTACTGCATTTGATGAAGAAATTTCCTTCTGTTTCAGGAATGTTTAGGTGCAGGTCTTTCTTTGTTTTAAAAGTGTTAAGTTAACAATTACCATGACCCCAACGTTGAGGTATTTAGAAATACAAGTATATTAAGATACTATTTTTCAGGATACCTGGGTGGCTCAGTTGGTTGGGTGTCTGAACTCTTGATTTCGGCTCACGTCATGATTTCAGGTTGTGAAATGGAGCTCCGATTCGGACTCTGCACTCAGTGGGGAGTTGGCTCAAAGATTCACTGGCTCTCCCTTTGCTCCCTACCCCCCGCCGCTTATGCACCTGTCCACATACTCTGTCTTTCTCTCTCAAAGAAATAAATCTTTAAAATATATAGTATTTTTCATCTTGCACATTTAGCTGGGGGGCCTCAGTGAGCAAACATGAGATAAACTTTGAGGCTACCTAATCCAAAGTCCTCTTTTATCTCCCCGAGGGAGAAGGACAGGGTCTGAGCTCTACTAAGTTCCATTGCATTGACTGGAGAATAGGCTTTCATGTCAGACTACCTGGGCTTGACTTTAATACCGGCCCCACTGCTCACTGGCTGTACTACATTGAACAACTTTTTTTTTTCTCTCTAATTTCCAATTTGCTCGTCTTAATAATGGCAATTCATAATATTTACCTCCTGGGGTTTTTTAGTGAGGATTCAATAAGATTCCTCTGTGTAGAGCACTTAATGTGTGTGATCCATAGAAAGAATTCAGTAAATGGTAGGTGCTATTTTTCGTACACAAACATGTATTGGACTCCAACTATGTTCCAGACACTATTCTAGATACTGGGTTATAAAGCAAACAAAAGAAGCAAAGCCTCCTCCCCTCACAGAGAATATATTCTAGTGATAGGAAGCAGCAATAGCCACAGTAAATAAATAAATTATATAGCATGATAGAAATTGATAGAGCCATAGGGCAAAATTAAGCCTCATTATAGAAATTAGAAATGTAGGATTCTGGAATAGACTGCGGTTTTATTTTATTTTAATTTTAATTTTTTTAAAGATTTTACTTATTTATTCATGAGAGACACAGAGAAAGAGGCAGAGACATAGGTAGAGGGAGAAGCAGGCTCCCTGTAGAGAGCCCACTGTGAGACTGGATCCCAGGACCCTGGGATCATTCCCTGAGCCAAAGGCAGATGCTCAACCACACAGGTGCCTCTAGAGTGCAGTTTTGAATAGGGAGTCACCTTAGGTCTCACTGAGAAGATGACATTTGAACAATGAGTTGAAGACATATGATTATTAGTATTATTAAATCTGCCAGTTAGGGTTTTGCTTTGTGTCTACATTTCTGCTCTTACCATGTGTTGTGCAACTTGGTAATAATAACAGATTAATACTTACTACTAATACTAATCAAATGTAACCCTGATTATAGAAATTACAATATACTATATACCCATGTTGACTACACCTCTTCTCTTCCCCACTCATGTCTCTCCTGTGTCTCTGCCCCTTATGCAGTTTACGAATTAGACCAGTTTAGAAATTAGTTCTTTAAAAGCAAAATAGAGCATTCATCATCAGCTTGAGGATTTCCCAACTGTCTTTAGTCAAGTGCTTCTCAGTAGAGAATCATCATCGCCTGCAACACCAATGTTTCTGGACATACTCAGACTCCTCTAAGCTGCATTTGTTGACAGAAAAGATGTTTTCTGTGAAGGAGAGGCGGTCAAGTGCTGATGCCAAGCTGCACTGAAAGAACAGGAAATCTGTCCCTCAGATCCTGGTGTTGTGCTAATCTGTTAGCATCTCCTTTTGTTAGTCGTGACTGGGAGATGTTTTCTTTTTCAGTGCTTACATCAACTTTTGATCCTTTTGCCCTTTGCCTTTCTCTGTAGGCTTATCAGAATCCATTCCAGTTTCTCTCTGGTGCAGTGAACACAGTAGTTGCTAACCCTAGGAGATACAATTCCCCCTCTTTATTACATATTTTATTTCTGAAATGAAATTTAAAGATTATGTAAATACCTATACACATAATTTTAAAATTAAAATCATGCTCTAATTGTAATATAAATTAAAAGGAAAAATAATATTGAATGCATTTGACTGTAAATACTTGCTGAGGACTGCTCTAGGAAATGCAATAAGTACTCGGATATTTGAATCTACTTGTAATAGGGAAGTTCGGATTAAAAAAAGTAGAACAACTTTCAACTGAGTATTGGCAGCAGTTATTTATATATGAAACTTTGAAATGTGGTCTAAGTAAGTATATACAAATACACAGAATCACCATAAATGTAACATCCACATCTATTATGCAATCTCCATCTATGTTAGATAAACGTAACATCTGTAGATTGATGCAGGTGTGTTGTATTAATAACTTAAACACCGTGAGTTGGTGACGTTTTTCCAAAATGGTGAACAAGTCTTGGTATCGTTCTAAACAAAACAAAGTATAATTCTTCCTCCATTTACGTTCAAGGAAGCTGCAGTCTTTGAAAATTCAGTATATATTAAAATGTGCAAAAATACTTTGTGTCTATAAGTGAAGAGGATTTGGGCTCTAAGTTTAGGTAATTACAAACAGGAATTTTTCATCTACAAGAAAACATGATGGGACATTTGAAAGACTTGCAGGATGCAGAGCAATTCTCTGTTTCCCAAGACTGTTCTCTCTAGCAAGCCTGGCTCCAGCTGAACAGATGCCACTGTAGTAACTAAAAACACCCCAAATCACCGCTAGGGGTAGTGGCACTCCCTCTAAGGACTGCTGATCTAAAGCTATCCTGTAGGGCTTGTGACCAACCTGAGCTGCTGTGCTGTGCTGCTTCTTGACTAGGCTTGGCAGCAAGCCGCATCAATGTACAACTGCCCCTGGGTACTCTGGAAGTGTTTGAAGCAGTTTTCAGATGACTAGCTGATAGCTTCTGGGAATGCTGAAATCTGTTCAGGTGGCTTCTAATTCTCCTAACTCCCCAGACCCCTCTTTATTTTTATTTTTTTTTAAGATTTTATTTATTTATTCATGATAGAGAAAGACACACACACACACACACACACACAGAGAGGCAGAGACACAGGCAGAGGGAGAAGCAGGCTTCATGCAGGGAGCCTGATGTGGGACTCGATCCTGGGTCTTCAGGATCACTCCCTGGGCTGAAGGCGGCACTAAGCTGAGTCACCCAGGGATCCCCTCCCAGGCCCCTCTTTAGATACAGCTTACAGATTCCCCGAAGGTTATTGTGTACAAAGGGGATAGAATGGGTAGGTAGTTAACACTCCAGTTCACCATCATTTTTTCCTTTCCTTTCCTTTCCTTTCCTTTCTTTCCTTTCCTTTCCTTTCCTTTCCTTTCCTTTCCTTTCCTCCTCCCCCTCCCCCTGCCACCTTCCTCCCTCCCCTTCCATTCCCGTCCCTTCCCTTTCCCTTCCCTTTCCCTTCCCTTCCTTCCTTTTTCTTTTTTCTTTTTTCTTTTTCTTTCTTTCTTTTCTTTCTTTTTTCTTTTCTTTTCTTTCTTTTCTTTTCTTTTCTTCTTTCTTTTCTTTTCTTTTCTTCTCTTCTCTTTTCTTCTTTCTTTTCTTTCTTTTCTTTTCTTTCTTTCTTTTTTAAAGTATCATTTTTTTTTTTTTTAAGTAACCTCTACACCCAACATGGGCTTGAACTCATGAGCCCGAAATCAAGAGTTGTGTGTTCCATCGACTGAGCCCACCGGGCACCCCCTCATCACCTTTCTGCTCACAGAACTATTTCTTATTTTCTTTTCTCTGATCATCTAAGTTTCAGGCCACATACTGATATCTGTCTATTTTTCGGAGTCCCTGTCACCACTTCAGATCAAGATTATCGTTACTTTTGCTGTTTCTCTTTCTTCTGTTCCTTCGTTTTGCTGAAGTATCTTTTATGCTTTGTCACCACTCCCTCAGAATACTTATTTCCTTATAACTCCTCAATCATTCATGGTTCCCAGCTGTATTTTCTGCAGTGTTGAACACTCAGTGATTGCTTCCTTAGTGTTGATTTTTTTACAAGGTTCCTTTTGTTTTTGTTTACTCTTTTTTTTTGGACTGTCTATACTGGAAGCAAGAGATACTGAAAGATGTGACTCTGGTTTCTTTGTCCTACAGACCCATTGTCTGCCATGTGGTCACCACCTTTACCAATAGGCATGAGGGACCTTGTCTTTAATTTGATATGAAGAGTTACTACATACTCCTAGGAGTAAAAGTTGTACTCTAATGACTTAATTTGTGATCATTTTGTAGGGTTTTGTTTTGTTTTGTCTGAGAGGGATTGGCTGTGGATTCTACCTCAGTGTAGGGAGTGTGAAAGCAGATTATTCAAGGTTTGCTGGTATCAACACACTTGCCAGCTAGAGTGAAGTCACATAATAGTTGACATATCAGAAATCCAGTAAGGGAAACATGATCAGATCATGTTTTAAGCGGAAGATCACACTCCAGTGCAGTGTCATGGGTGGCCTGGGGCAAGGCTGTCCAGGTCTTTGTCTGGAACTGTAAGACATAATCTAGCTGGAGACAGCACATCCAGTTGTTGTCTTTATAAAATTATGTTATTTATGTCACTTTCCAGCATTTATGTTATCTCCCTTACATTATAGTCTTTTCCTTATCCATCTCACCCATTAGATTGAAAGCCCTAGGGATGGTCTTATGCATTTTTGTGTACTTACATTGCCTAGCACAGTGTGTTACACTTAATAGATGGCCGATACATGTTAGGAAATTGGCTCTACTCAAACTGCATCTTCTTATTTGTGCACAGCATTTTTCAATATTATGCAATTTCTTCAATTACCTTCAGATAATTTTGGTCATTACAGCCTTTAAAAAAATCATAGAATTATAGTCTTTCATTGCAGAAAGAATTTCTTTAAAAGTCACTTTGTCGAGATTCCTGGCTGGCACAGCGGTTTAGCGCCTGCCTTTGGCCCAGGGCGCGATCCTGGAGACCCGGGATCGAATCCCACGTCGGGCTCCCGGTACACGGAGCCTGCTTCTCCCTCTGCCTATGTCTCTGCCTCTCTCTCTCTCTCTCTGTGTGTGACTATCATAAATAAATAAAAATTTTAAAAAAAAAGTCACTTTGTCCATAGGATGCCTGGGTGGCTTAGTCATTTGAGTCTGACTCTTGGTTTCAGCTCAGGTCATGATCTCAGAGTCATGAGATGGAGCCCCTCTTTGTACTCCCATCTCAGCATGGAGTCTGCTTGAGATTCTCTCCCTCTCCCTCCTCCTCTGCCCCTCCTCCTGTTCCCCTCTCCCTGCCCTGGCATGTGTGTGCGCTCTCTCTCTCTCTCTCAAATAAATAAAATATTTTTTAAAAAGCCATATTGGTCAATTTCATGTTTTACAAATGAGAAAACTGAAACGTGGGGAGGTTAATGACTTGTCCCACTTGTCACATCAGGAGCCAGTTTGTAACATTTCAAAGACCAGAATGTAGGTTAAAAAACTGTGGAAGGAGCCTCGGTGTCCATCAAAAGATGAATGGATAAAGAAGATGTGGTTTATGTATACAATGGAATATTACTCAGCCATTGGAAATGACAAATACCTACCATTTGCTTCGACGTGGATGGAACTGGAAGGTATTATGCTGAGTGAAATAAGTCAATTGGAGAAGGACAAACATTATGTGATCTCATTCATTTGGGGAATATAAAAAATAGTGAAAGGGAATAAAGGGGAAAGGAGAAAAAATGAGTGGGAAATATCAGAAAGGGAGACAGAACATGAGAGACTCCTAACTCTGGGAAATGAATTAGGGGTGGTGGAAGGGGAGGTGGGTGGGGGTTTGGGGTGACTAGGTGATGGGCACTGAGGGGGGCACTTGATGGGATGAGCACTGGATGTTATTCTATATGTTGGCAAATTGAACACCAATAAAAAATAAATTTATAAAAAAAAAGAAAGAGGTTATTTTTCACTTACTAAAACTGAGTGCTCTTTCCTAATGATAGTAGTAAAGGGATTTAGCACTAATTCAACAAATACTTATTGACATCTGTTATGCAGAGGTGTGGTATTAAGCCTGAGCAGGACGTACTTAGAAAGACAAAAAATTTATTCTGATAAGGATCTGAAATGGAGAGATTGAAAAATAAAGAAAATGCAGTGTATTTATAGATGAGCACAGTGAAAGGGATAGCAATGATCATCTGATAGGTGTGAGGCACTGACTGAAGAAAAGCTGATGGCACCAAATGGAGAATTAGTCTCTGCCTTTGGTGGGGGCTTTGATACTTCCTATAGAAAATCATATATTTCTTAAAAGGAAAAAAAAAAAAACAGGAAAGATTGACAGAATGGATTTTTAAAGGTTTTTTTTGTTTTTTTTTTTTTTTTTCTCTCCTTCTTCTGATGGGGGTGGTGCCTGAAGGGCTGTTGATTAAGCATCTGACTCTTGGTTTCAGCTCAGGTCCTGATTCCAGGATCCTGCGAGCAAGCCCCACCTAGGGCTCCATGTTCCCTTTTCCCTACCCCCTACCGCTCATGTTCTCTGTCTCTCTCAAATAAATAAATAAAATCTTTATTAAAAAGGTTTTGTTTTGTTTTTTTTTTTCAAGTAATCTCTACACCCAACATGGGGCCTTGAACTCATGACTCTGAGATCTAGAGTCAAATGCCACTAACTGAGCTAGCCAGCTGCCCCAAAACAGCATGCATTTTTGTGTGATGGTTTCATGAGGTTTTTTGGACTTACTATACTACCTATGTAAAACAGTACAAGCATGTAATACAATGTTAGGAGCTTCAGTTTTATTAGGGTCGAAAATATAAAAATGCAAACCAAGGACTGCCACCATTAGGAAATGCTTAATTTCTAACACAGGATGACTTAGTCTGTTGCAGAGGGTGGCTCCCCTTCTCTCGGCCCTCCAATGTTTGTATCATGAAGTTCTCTTTAATCCTGGATTGCTTTGAACGTGTCCAGCTCCAGGTATCATCTGACAATTGTTCTGGCAACTTCAAAATTTTGGATTTCTGTGATTTTGAACTCCATAGTTGACTAAAGCTATTCAGTTTTTGGTGAGAGGACAGGGTTGGAAAGAAAGAGAATTCACTCACTGTAAAGGACAGTCTCTTATCTCCCCTTTAATCTTTCTCTTTAATTGCACTTCACTGAATATTATAGATATCATGTTCCCTGAAAGTCAGAGTAAAAGCCAAAAAACTCAAAGTGTGTTTTCTCATGACAGAAACTTCCTGTGAATTAATTCCATGATCTGTAGATTTAAATATGCCTCCTCTGGGGACCACAAGATTTTCCTGAAGTTAATAACTGCTGTAGTTTGCATTGTGCATTCTGTTTTTTTAGTACATACATGAAAACAGTCCTGGATAGCAGGGGCACATTTGCTTGGTTTCCGTGTCCAGGGGATCAGCTGGGATTGGTCCAATCACCACACATGCTGCCATCTTGCATTTAGTGTAACTGAGATCCAGCTATATCATAAACTTGGGCTTGTTATGATGACCATCTAGAGTTCAGTGAAAAGATTCATCTAAGAGTTACATGATACGTATTCCTTAGTCAAGTATGTGATTGTTTTCTTTAATGAATTGGTACATTTTTGAAATGTACTTGGCAACTGAGGATATTTCATTAACATGAAATAGGATTACTATTTAGTGTATTATTTTTGAAATACATGACAGATATTTGGAGCTTCAGCAGTTTGTCATTTAGTAGCAAGGAGTAGATTTCAAAATTCTTAATGCCGTCATGTATGAATACACTTTCATAAGGATGTGTAGATGTGTGATTTTGACTGGTATATATTCTTGGTACTATGTCTATTTGACTCTGGAAAACATTGGAAATTACCTTTTCTTATTCTTTCTTCCTATGGGATCAGTCTTTCCTTTTTAGACATTCTATAGAGTGTGTTTATTTTTGAAATTTGAGAAAATAAAAACATATTTTCTTTTGAAAATGGAAATATTTTTGAATATCGGAATAGCTCATTAGAGGCATTATAGTTTACTACAAAAGAGGATACAGATATGTGTGAGCTAGAATTTTAATCTGAGCATTTAATAAATTTCTTTTTAAGATTTTATTTATTTATTTGAGAGAGAGTGTGTGACTGGAGCAGGGGAAGAACAGAGGGAAAGGAACAAGCAGACTCTGAGCTGAGCCAGGAGTTGGTCACGGGACTCAATCTCACGACTCCGAGGTCATGGTCTGAGCCAAAATCAAGAGTTGGCAGCTCAACTGACTGAGCCACCCAGGCACCCAGAGCATGGAATATTTTAATTAGCTAATGATATTTTGTTTAATTAGAAAACTTTTTAGTAAAACTCTTTGTTGTGTTTTGATACTGCTGTCATCAGTGATATTCCCAGATGCTGTCATTAACATTGTGTTTTTTATCCCAGAATGAGATCACTGATTACTCATTTTAGGGCTAGTTTCCAGAATAGTATAGTCTTCCTACTTTTTGTTGTTATGGCCCTGTAGGGCAAGTCTTTATTCTTCTTTAAAAGAGTCTGGCATTAGCTGCTATTAATTTTAGGACAGGAAAGAAAAATAATCAACATTTTTACTTGTCTGGGAACAACTGAAAATTAAATATCTTGGCCAAAAAAATATATCTAGACTAAAAGTATCTCAAACTAACCTCTATTTATTTTAACACACATGTTTTGAGGAATTTTGTGCTCTTTTATTTTTAAAAGATTACAATTAAAATGATGAATAATTAGGAAAGCAGTGTCCTTGGCACAGTGGATGGGGTTTCAAAATTCACCCTAATGGTGGAAAGTCAAGTAAAACAAACGTACAGGAAGAAAGGCAGTTAGCCATGTTCTGACTCCATTTGCAACATAGGGAAGTTTCCATGTGGTTCTTTGTTGCTATGCATTTCCTAGATGAGTTTTTTAAAATACTCATAGAACAAGAACTATCATGTATTAGGATTATACTATTATAAAAGATTACTTTTGTCTTAAGTATTACAAAATATTTAAAGAGTAGAACATAAAGGGGGCTAAAGATCGCAGATATAGCATGATGCTCTGTCTTAAAAGGCGTATTCATACTTTTCTATCATTATTACACATAGCCACATAGCCTTCTCAAAGTAAGGGCTATATCTTACTCATTTTGTACCCCTGCTGTAGCACTGTGCGATGAATGTGAGATCAAAGGAAGCCCTTCTTTGTTTAGTCACTTTTTTGTTAACACTGAGTAAACATTTATTGAGCATGGTTGAGTCAGGCTCAGTACTTGGTGTTGAGATACCAGCTATTACAACATATGGTCCCTGCCCGTCTGGATCTCACCATCTAGCAGAAGAGGCAAGTGCGTAAATAGTACATTATTCAGTGGTATGTACAGAACGTTCTGGAGGCACACAGGAGGGAGAGGTTGGGTTACTGATAATGATTTCACAGAACAAATCACATTCAAGCTTGGCTGGCCTGTGATCCATTATTTATTTATAAATCAAAATATTGGCCATCCCATCAAGGCCATGAGTCAGGCAATATTCCAAATACTAAGGGAATAGAGAAAATGTGATGTACGTCCTGCTCTCAAGCACAAGGGTTGTGGAAGCCAGACACATACAGATGATTAAAATCCAATGAGTAGAGCTGAGAATGAGATGCTGATGGAGGGAGAGAAAAGAGGCAGCACAGGAGATCCTTACTTGGGCTGGGAGAGGGACGGCCCGCAAAGACCACACAGGAATGACCCTTGAGCTTAGGTTGTGGGGCTGGGGATTTAATAAGTCAGTAGTGGGTGGGTTGAGGTCTGGTTTCAGGCTGAGGACTCTGATCTGTGAACCTTAAGGACAGGTTAGGGAAGAGCATTCTTAGGAAAGGTGGTATAGTGTGACAGGAGGTGAAGCTGTAAAGGCACCAGGGTTTGGTCATATGATGGCTGGTAGAGAGTTGTACAAGACTAGTGCACTAATTAGAACTAATATCTGGCTGCAAGGAACAGAGACCAACTACAGCGGTGTATATCCAGAAGTTTATATGCTCATGTGAAGAAGCCTGGAAATGAGGGTTCTGGGGCTGGAGTAGCAGCTTTAATGAGTCCTCAGAGATTAGGGGTTCCTGGGTGGCTCCATCGGTTGAGCGTCTGACTCTTGAATTCGGTTCAGGTCATGATCTCAGGGTCATGAGATCAAGCCCTGTGTTGGGCTCTGTGCTGAGCATGGAGTCTGCTTAAGATTCTCTATCTCCCTCTCCCTCTGCCCCACCCCTTCACACTATCTCTGTCTCTTTCTCTAAAATAAATGAATAACTACAATCTTTTGGTTGTGCTGTACCTGGCTTTCACCTTTACCCACAGGGTTGAAAGCAGCTATGGAGCATCAGCCATCATTCCTATACCGAGGAAGAAGGCAGAAAGTTGGAAAAGCCAGGGTGGGTATATGACTTATGCCTTTTATAAAGCTCCTTTTCACTTTCACACAACACTGACATTTCATGCATTTTTTTTTTAAGGCAAAGATCTCTTCATAACGAAGGAGGGAGAATGAGTGTTTGAAAATAGAGGATTCGTTAGGGCAGTAATAAAGCCAGCATGAAATGAACAGAAATAGGTACTCCACAGTTTGTTTGTTTTTTTAATGTTTCTCATCACTGATATTCCTTAGTAGGCATAAGAGATAGTTCTAACCTGGTTCATTTGACCATTGGACAAAGGTGGACTATGTTCTGCATGGACCTGCATCGATAACTCCCCTGTGGGTTTAATGCAGGTGTCTGGTGTACTTCTGTGAGTCTTCAGGGGATTTGAGACATAGGATGGAATTGAGTTATATCTTCTGAGATTATATGCTTTACTGGATCCTCTACTTGGAAAAATTTCATAGGCTGCTTTTAAAAAATGTTTTTAAGTTTATTTCTTTAAGTATTCTCTACACCCAACATGGGGCTCAAACTCATGACCCTCAGATCAAGAGTCACAATCACAAGTTCCTCCGACTGAGCCAGCCAGGCACCTCTCCTAGTCTGTCTTTAAAACAATTTTTACCCTGGGGTGCCTGGGTAGCTCAGTCAGTTAAGGGTCTGCCTTTGGCTAAGGTCATGATCTCAGGGTTCTGGTATCAAGTCCCACATTGGGCTCTCTGCTCAGTGAAGAGTCTGCTCTTCCCTTTCCCTCACCCTCTGTACTCTTGCCCCCCTCTCCAAAATAAATAAATAAAATCCTTAAAAAAAAACAAAACAAAACAATTTTTGCCCTTTCAGTGGCTTTCAGGGGAGCACTTATGATGTCTTCTGCTTCTTTTATTTTGAAAAATTTTCTCTAACATTTGAGTTTTGGGAAAATAAACTAGAAGGCAGAGTTGTGTTCTGCTACTTTTTGTTCCTTAAATATACTCTCTATTGAATTTTGAAATAATTATCTGTATACTCTGATTTCTCCTTAGATTGCATAAATATTTTGCCTTTTACTAAAGAAAATAATTACTTGTAAAATTTCATCGTGCTTTGGGCTTATATACTTGGCTATTGATAAGATAATATACAGGCATTTATATAGAACCATGTGTTTTTCTTGTAGTCCCTTTCCTTTAAAAGTTCACTATCAGGATTGGGTAGCTGTTGTTATTTGCCTCATAGGAATGTATGTCCTTTGTGCTACATTGCAGTGCTAGTGAGATGGATAAGTACATCAATAATCATGACACTGTAACTATTACTTTATATTTTCTAACAGAAATATATTCCACCATAGTGAGAATATGTACATTTGACCAGTGATGAGAAGTAATATTATTCCATTGTTTTTTGAGAATAAAGGAACCCAAATTTTAAAGTCGTAATGTGTTTTTACCAGGAACCTGAGATTGCTGGCTGCATGTATGACAAAAGGGATTCCTAAATTGCTTCCTACTTAGCAGAGTAAGCAGAAGGGAGGGGGTGCCTTCCCTTGTCATCACTGGGTTTGCAAAACCTGACACATGGATCAGATTTGAGGATACACACAAAATGATTTCTGTTGCAAAGTGAAAAACTTCTTTTAAAAAAACAAGATAATCAAGTCTTCATGCCAGTCTGGATTTTGTATTCTGTTAGCCTGGCTTTGAGTTATTTTTGACATCTGGGGAACCCACTTCCTGTGTCTTGTTTAGGCAGAAGGGGGCAGCAGAGAACCCATTTGAAAAAAAGTCAATATATGAGGCTGCTTCATCCTAATGGAAGCAATTGGGTAACATAAATATACTAAAGGAAATGAAAACTGAAATTAATATTTTTTTTATTTATTTAAACCTAAAAATTATTAGAAAAAATTAAAATAACATGATTTGGATTTCTACTTGTCAGTTTTTGGCTTAGTTATACAAGATGTTGCAAAGTGGATATAATATTTGTGGGTTTTGTTGTTCTCAGATCTGACAAGCAAATGTAGAGTGGATTATTTAATGGAGCTAGGCTTTCAATATGCCTTGTTTTCCAGAAGATATCCTGTGTGTTTATAGAAAAGCAAATGTGGCAGTGGGTTTTTGTGGTTTCTTGTAGTATGTTTATCCATCAGAGTTGGAGTTTCTAAGGAAAACCATTTCATTTCTTGTTAAAACAAAGGGAACTTAATGCCTTTTTACTGAATTTTGGTTTTGAAGTTAACATTCTAACTTTTTTGTTGTTTTATTTTTATGATATTGCCTTTGTAAATTTTCCCTCCAATTTGTTGAAAGGAATGTAATCTAAGCAAGTCGATTGTTTTCATGCTTTTGACCTTTGAAAATGTGTTACCTAATTAATTGAAGCAATACAATTTTTTTTGTAAAGGCTAGCTTAAATCATGTTGATGGGTCTGGCTAACTAATTTTATTTACTATGTATGAAAGCTATTCTCATTAATTTCTCATTAATATTCAGTATTTCTTTTCCTCTGATTCAGGATAGTAGATTAGCATAATTAAGGGATTCTCTCTGAAAACCAATCTGGTATTTTGATATATTCTGTGTTTAGGATAAAGATCAATGTTCAGTGCTTAACACATAACTAATGCTTCTTTTCCCTGATCTCTACAAGTGAAAAGAGGAATCTTAAAGTCATAATGTGTCTTTTCTCTGCAAAGCAACCAATGAGGATAAAGCTGCAGTTCTGTTCTAAATCCATCATGTGTATTGTTTATATTGTGGTAAATTTAACCTATTGATTTCTCTGTTACAGCCTTATTTTATAAGATAAGCTGTGAAATAAATGGCCTCCATGTGATTTACAAAGTGAGAAGGTTAAGCGTTAGTTGTATTCTGATGGTAGTGATGGATAATGTGGCCTAGTGCTTAGCAGAATGTGTGTGCCTGTGTGTGTCCATTTCAAGGTGCTCTACACATAGGACTGTGGTTCATTCTTACACAGGGCACTTCATGGCTCATCTCCTCCATCTCCTCTTGACTCTGGTCCTTCCCATTCTCTCCTTGTATGGGAGGTGTTGGCTGGTAAGCATTAACTGTACAGAAATAATGGGTTTGATCTCATCAAGAAACAGTTACCTCTGCTGTCATGTATGACCCCAGACCACATCTCTGTGCACACCACGGGACCACTGTCCAGTGGAATTGTGCTCAGGTATACTACTCTTTCCCTGCAGGTGTTCTTGCCCTTTGAAGAGGTACCACAGCTCACTGATGCTCTTTCCACCTTTGTAAAGATTCATTTATGTATTTGAAGGGGAGAGAGAGAAAGAAAAGGGAGAGGGACAGAGAAAGAGGGAGAGAATTCTCAAGCAGACTCCCTGCTGAGCACACAGCCTGATTTGAGGCTCAATCCCAGGATGCTAAGATCACAACCTGATCCAAAATCAAGAGTTGACTGCTCAACCGACTGAGCCACTCAGGTGCCCCACTCTTTCTCTTTTAATTTTTTAAATTATTTTTTAAAGATTTACTTATTTATTTGAGAGAAAGAGAATGAACAGGATGGGTAGAGGGAGAAGGAGAGAGAATCTGAAGTAGACTCTGTGCCTAGCTCGGAGCCTGACACAGAGGTCCATTTCACAACCCCAAGATCATGACCCAAGCTGAAACCAGGAGTCTGACACTCAACTGATTGTGTCACCCAGGTGCCTCTCTGAGTCTGCTATTCAGTGCCCTGTGAATCTGGAGTTTTTCTACTCTTGCTGATGGGAACAGGCTGTATTCTTGGCCTGTTTTTGAGTACCTGGCACTGTTACCTCTGATTATTTCAATTGGTTTGCTCCTCAGGCTAGATTACTGTCTTCCTGTGCACATCCTGATCACCACTCTGTTAAATAGTTAAGGGTGACCATAGGCAGATTTTTGCAGTTTTGTCTCAATTCAGTTCTTTTGCCCTGTTGTTCTGACCAGTGAACTCTGACTTACTTGGTCCCCCTGTACTCTAAGCAGCAACTCCTTAACTCGGGGAATACACCAGGCTTCATTTGGCTTCCCCCTTCCTATACTGATGTCTAGAAAACTCTTAAGTCAGTAAGCTTGGGCAGGCTTTTTGTTCATTTCTCTCAGTGATCATTGGTTTTTGTTTCCTGATATTCAGTATCATGAAAGCTATTGTTTCAGATACTTTGTCAGGTTTTTGGTGGTTTTGTATGGAAGGGTAAATTTGATTCTTATTACTCCATTTTATCTGGTAGCTCAGGTGTCTCTGTCTAAATCCTAAAGCTGTCCCCTCTCAGAGCCCATCTGAATTTGGTGCTTTTCCTTCCTCTTGATATTGAAGTTCTGTTAGCAGTGGTATAAGTTCAATCATAGGCCCTGTGGGGAAAAACTGCATAGCATCCCCAAGAAAATACCGTCACCATGCTGTCATGTGGCATCTTGTCCTTTTGTGGATTTCTAAACAGGTTTATAGGGAGTGTTAAGAGGATGGCTGGATCTATGACTCTTTTTTTTTTTTTAATTCAATTAGCCAACATCTAGTACATCACTAGTTTCAGATATGATTTTCAATATTTCATCAGTTGTGTATAACACCCATTGCTCATCATATCACATGCCCTCCTTAATGCTCATCACCAAATTACCCCATCACCCATGTCCCTCTCCTCCAGTGACCCTTAGTTTGTTTCCTAGAGTTAAGAGTCTCTCATAGTTTGTTTCCCTCTATTACTTCCCATTCAGTTTTCCCTCCCTTCTCCTATGGTCCTTTGCCCTGTTCCTTATATCCCACATATGAGTGAAATCATATGATAATTGTCTTTCTCTGATTGATTTATTTCACTTAGCATAATATCCTCCAGTTCTATCCATGCTGATGCAAATGGTAGGAATTCATCCTTTCTGATGGCTGAGTAATATTGCATTGCATTGCATGTATATATATATGCATCTTCTTTATCCATTCATGTGTCAGTGGACATCTTGGCTCCTTCCACAGTTTGGCTATTGTGGACATTGCTGCCATGAACATTGGAGTGCAGGTGCCCCTTTGGATCACTATGGACCTATTCCTCTTGCTGGTGACTTGTCAGAGTGAGCAGTGTGAAGAAGAGCTAAATAACATAGTCATTTCTCAGCAGATATGTTTAAAGTTCCCCATACCTTCTTCTGAAAAGGTACATACATAGATGAAATTATGTGTTGACATACTTTTAAAGTCTCTGTGTGTCATGGCCTGACAGATACTGAAGTCTCAGGATGAACAAGATGATATCTCAGCCCACAGGAAGCTCGTTGTCTTAAGGAGAAGCAAATATGTAAATAGAAAACTATAATATAATCTGAGAAGCTATGGCTTTCCAACTTAAAGACTTCTAGGAGCCAGGGACATTCTCTGTCATTCCTTGTCCTATTTTAGCAAAAGCAGAACAATACCATCTGGGTGCTTTTTTGTACTTTGGATTTCCTTATGAACAGAAAATCATCTTATTGTATTCTCTCTCAACCAACCATTAAAAAGCAAAAAAAATATTTTAAACGTTTTTTTTCTTACTAAGACTGATTTTATCTCCAACGGACACTTTTTATTGATATGTCTAGTTTGTAGCCACCTAAATAGAATTTGCTGTTTGTTTATGTAATTTTTCAGATTGGTGACAGTTTTATTCTTTTTAACAAATGGAAAGCAATTCTAAGCCCTGATTTTTAAAATATATATTTCCCTTGGAAGCTATTTTAGTAGAAAAATAGGATTGTCTGCTTTTACTGAATTTATTCTGTTTTTTTAAAAACAAGTGTGAAAAAGTTTGATCTTCATTACTATTTTTATCTATGCTTTCAGAAGCAGAATTTTTTCTGTAAAAATATATTACTGATGCATCAGTATTCTACAAGGTAGCATTAAAGGAAATAGTTTCTAAGTATATTTGAAAATGAACATTACTGTACATGGCTTTTAATTTTCTTTGTTTTGTATTTTAATACCAAAACAAACAAAATGTCACTTCTCAAAATTTGAGTTTCCAAAACACACATAATTCACAATGCAAATCTTTCAGTAGCCTTCTCTTAAGTAGCACTAGGAAGAAAAACTGGACCGATTTAGCTCTGATCATTTTTTAAAAATTGAAGTACAATTAACATGCAATATGAGTTTCAGGTGTACAATATAGTGATTCAGCAATTCTATATTCAGTACTTACGTAATGCTAGCCTTATAGCATAAATTTGGACGTTTCCCTCCTCTTCTGTTTTATAGAATAGTTTGAGGAGAATAAGTATTCACTCTTTTTAAATGTTTGGTAGCTCTTTTTCTCTTTTTGGTAGAAATCTATGTGTATTATCATTGACTTCTCTTAAAGCAGCCTCAAGGGGCGCCTGGATGGCTCAGTTGGGTAAGCATCAGACTCTTGGTTTCAGCTCAGGTTCTGATCCCCTGAGCCAAACGCTTTCAACAGGAGGTCTGCCTGAAGATTCTCTCTCCCAGCCCTTCCCCGCCCCACCTCTAAAATAAACAAATTTACTATAAATCTGAATCTGAATCTTAAAAATTTTAAGTCTGAATCTTAAAAGAAAAAAAAAAGAAACCTCATTATTAAACTAATTAAAGAGTCTCTAGTAAAGAACTGCTTTGGGGGAAATCAAAGCAATGCAGTCATTATATAACCAAAATTTATATATAACCAAAAATTTAACCTAGGATTTGTTAGAATATAAGATTGAGTTTTCTTTAGAACAGTTGATGATTAAAAAAAAAAAAAAGAACAGTCGATGGAAATTCTAGAAAAACAGCTCAGATTTGGGTAAAAGAAGAAAATGGGGGTTGGCTTTTTCTTTCTGCTTGATCATTTATCTTTTGAAGAATTAACTCTTAAGTGTAAATTTGAGTTTACTTATGACATGCAGTGAGGCCTTAATCCCAGAATGACTTAACAATTAATAGTTTTAAGTTTGTAGGGAGTATGCAGCCCACTCTATCCAGGGTAAACAGCCCTCGTTAAAACAACAAAATGTTTTGCGTAGATAAGCAGAGTGTGATATAAGTAGCGTTCCTCAAAACTAATTTCAGGACTGGGTGGCTCAGCGGTTGAGAGTTTGCCTTCAGCTCAGGGCCTGATCCCAGGATTCGGGATCAAGTGCCACATCCGGCTCCCTGCATGGAGCCTGCTTCTCCCTCTGCCTATGTCTCTGCCTCTCTCTCTCTCTCTATCTCATGAATAAATAAATCTTAAAAAAAAAACTAATTTATGTCCTATTTGTGTAAATTAACTGGATAATGAGCAGCTCCTAAAGATCTGTCATAACCTGGGTCTTGTCCTAGCCATAAGCTGAGCAGACCTATTGCTAACTACCATTTACCCCACATAGTAAAGTAACATGGGAAAACGTACTCTCATGGGTCCACTCCAAATGGGTGCCTGTAATTGTGATATTATATAAATGAGCAGAATGTTGTGGGATGCAACTTCTTTGGTGAATATTGGGCACTCCTCCTTATCTAGAGGAACCTGGAGGGAAGGCTCATACAATCTAGTCATGTGAGGAGACGTTACCATATGAGTAAAACCATTCCTCCTGATGTAGAGAGGAGCTCATATAGAGGAATGATAGATATGTACCTCAAGCAAACTTCTTTTTGAGCAAAGATACCCACAAGATGCCACATGACAGCATGGTGATGGTATTTTCTTGGGGATGCTATGCAATTTTTCCCCACAGGGCCTACAATTGAACTTATACCACTGCTAACAGAAATGTAATATCAAGAGGAAGGAAGGCAAAGCAAATATTCTTCAGGTTGCACTTTGTCACCATAGGAATTTCTGGGTGGTATAGCATTGAGAGGACAGATCACCACTGGTTGCCTAGTAAGGTTTTCTTCAGCCTCTCTGGCCCACATGGGTTACTGTCAAGATCATTTGACTCTGAGTCAAAATGGGAAGACATGAAACTTACTAGACTTTAAGATAAGTTTAGCAGTGGTAGAATTGTTTAGTTTGGGATCCCTTCGAGTATATCCATGGTAAAAACACCTGGATTTTCTTAACTAAGAGAAATGTTAAGTGTGTGAACTGCCTTCTTCTGCAGATGAAATTCTTTTTATTTTATATTTCAAGATTTTATTTATTCACATATATTTTTTTTTTCAAGAGAGAGAGAGACAGAGAGAAAGAAGAGTAAGAGGAGGGATGGAGGGAGTAGCAAAGAATCTTAAGCAGACTCCATGCTGAGCATGGAGCCTGATGCAGGCTCCATCTTACAATCCCAAGATCATGACCTAAGCTGAAACCAAGAGTTAAATGCTTAACTGACTGAGCCACTCAAGTGCCCCAAGGATGAAATTCTTAGTGAATTATTAAGAGTGAGTATGAAAGCCCAGGTGTGTTTCTATCATGTGAATATCATGTTTGACTGTCATGCTATGTTCACTGCGTCTGGGCCAGGGTCTTTGGTAAAGCTTACTTGTCATTTTTGTTGAATTTTATATTTGTTTATCTTTAGAGAGGATTTGGTGATTTATCTCATGGACAATGAAAGAGGAAACATCCTCATGAAGTCTTCTCTCTGAAATTTGTATTTGAAAAATACCTAATATCCTAATTTTATTATTTAGAACATGGAATTATAGAAGTTTAGAATTAAAAGGGACTTAGGAGGTAATCTGATTAGGTTCTTACGTTACTAGTCAAAGAGACTGAGTCCTAAAGTAGTTAATTGACCTGTCCAAGGCTACACCTTTAGCCAGAGAGTCAGCCAAGAGAGAACCTGACTTGTGATTTCTAAACCTATGACCCTTACTCATGGGCATGTAACTTTTAGTTTCCACTCACTTTTTGCCAAGGTCTGCTGCTCCTAAGACAGTTTCTACCCGGGAGGAGGTATATATTGCTGAATGAGAAAAAGCTTGAGATAATGTGGGCCATGGTTGCTACAGCTGCAACTCTGACTATATTAACCAACACCACCATTGCTTATCTCTACTCCTACTTCCAGCCCAAGGATTTGGACTTCCTGTAGCTTAAGATGGGAGTGCCTGGGAGCCTGTAAGGAAGGCCCTCACTCCTGAGCCCTTGCCCCAAGATGGCAAATTGACATCCTCACCGTGAGTCTGGGCTCCTCTGGTTTCCACTGAGCGGCGCCCTCGTGTGCACCTGCTGCCCTGGGAGGACTCTATTTTAGTGAAACAAAGCAAGCTGGAGACCACAAGACCTGTAATCAGTCGTTTGGTAGTGAGTCAGAACTTGGTCAGAGGCTTTCTGTTCGTTTACCAATGAGAGCTGGATGTGTGAGGCTGTTGGTGTAACCTGAATTTTTATTTTCATTTATTTTTTATTTTTTATTTTTTTAAGATTTTATTTATTTATTTATTCATGATAAGCACAGAAAGAGAGAGAGAGAGAGAGAGAGAGAGAGGCCGCGACACAGGCAGAGGGAGAAGCAGGCTCCATGCAGGGAGCCCAATGTGGGATTCGATCCCGGGTCTCCAGGATCGCGCCCTGGGCCAAAGGCAGGCGCCAAACCGCTGCGCCACCCAGGGATCCCTAACCTGAATTTTTAAATGCAGGTTAATGACTTTGCCAGAAGCAAGCCAGAGATTAAGGTTTTTCTTGACCATACAGAGATTTCATCTGCAAGAGAGAAATTAAAAAAAAAAAAAAAAAGAAAAAGAAATTCTTATTCTTGAGACACATAGTATTTATTTTTTCTAATAAAATCTGACCTCAAACTTTAAAATAAGTGTGTCAGATACCAATCTTGTTTTCCCTTGAGCTCAGCTGGAACCTTAAATACATTGCAAGTTGCAAAAGTACCACCCGTGAGTAGGTTGGTACAGTTGAATGGTAAGGAAGCCATTTACAAAAATAACCTTACATTCAGGCTGTTTCCAGGACTATGAACAGAATTTTTTTTAATCAAGCTCAGAATAATTTTATCTTTGTAAGGTGGTACAGTACCAGCCTAATAGGTAGTAATTTCCTTTATTAGACTTGTATTTAGTGTGGATGAGTCATTTTCCTAGTTCATTCATCAAATTTTTATCAAGAATATTCTTCATGTCATGCATTGTGCTTAGGTTCTGAGAGACGATTAAAAAATGGTCCTTTTTTAAGAAAAGAAAAGACAAAATCACACCAGTACAGTGAATACAGTTTTATGGCATACAGTGTTATAGCTGGTCAGCGCCTAGAGGCAAATGTGCCTGCAGCCAAAGAAGGTTATTACATGGAACACAGTGCATCCAAAGGAAGAGAAAGAACTGTCCATGCAAGGCCAAGGGGAAAGGACCCTCTGGAAGAAGAACATCACACACAAAGCCATGGCGGTTCTGATGTATCCCAGCATGACCAGCCCCCTAACACCAAGTCCAGTGTGATTGTCAGTCTTAGCTTGCTTAAGGGGCAGGGAACATAAAGCTAGTATTTGCTTTGCTGGTTAGGCTGAGCTGTGCTAAGTACTCTGAACTTCATCTTCTACCCAACAGGAACTGTTGGAGGTTTTTAAGAAAGGAAGTGAAATCAGATTCTTGGTGGTGGGAAATATTTTATTAGCTGAGTGATAATTCATGAAGGGTGTGGACACTGGGAATGAGGACCCTGGTTCTGGGAAGCATGTATAATAGAAGGTGTCCAGTAGGTGGTAAGCAGCGGGCCATGACTGTGAGGTAAGAATCAATCTGGATGATGTTTTAGAGGTATGTCTAAAACTCAGTAAAGCAAGGAATTTAGAGAGTGAACTTTAGGGACTAGGTGAATGTTGACAGCATGACACATGGGAAGGCATCATCTGTCATTGTTGAAATTGTAGCTGAGGGTATTTTCTGGGATATCTATATTCATTCGTAGCTAACCTCTGGCTTTCTCTAGTGCAACTCTTGTACTTTTGTATTGTAGTTGTCAGTGACTTACTCAGACGACAAACTGCTTGTGGTCAGGAACAAGTTTTATTTTGTTATTGTTGTCATTATTTCAGCACCTGGCACAAATGCATGGTATGTAGTAAGTAGGTAGTACCAAGTAAAAACTTGGGTGTGTGGATGAATGCTCCAGCCATCTACATAAGGATTTCCTCTGATCCAACGAGGTGTTTGGTTCTTTCTTGTCAGAAATAAGACTAGACAGCTCTCAAAGTCATTCTCATTGTCTGAGCAAATTTAGCTGGACTTTGATTTTCTGAAACTACCCAGGCTTCTATTTGACAGTTTTCCTTGGTGGCAACTCACTAAGTTCTTATTGTTTTGAGATCAATGATAAAGAGGTGATAGATATATTTTTTTTTCTTTAACTTTGTTTCTTTGGACCTATGGCTCTCTGATAAAAATAATTTCTCGATTTATTTATATGGAACTTTTATTCATTCATTCATGATACTCTGGTTCTGGTCTTGCATTAAAAACACTTATAATTGCCACAGAATTTTCCCATGGCATCCTCACAGCTGGAGGTCTGGTGGGCTTTTGTAAATGGCATTTGGAAGAATGATTAGTTTGCCAAAGCATTAGCAGTCTTTTGTATTGTTAGCATCTGCTTTTTGTCTAAAGAACCAAGTGTTGGGATTTTATTTATTTAATGGACTTTGTTTGAATCAGCTTTTTTCCCCACTATCCCAAATTACTGAGGGAAAACTTGAGCATTTATTTCAGAGACTATATCCCTCTCTTGCTTGGTGGGGGGCAAGGCCAAAGAGATTGGTCACTTTCGTGGCCATCAAGCACTGATATTTCTGATCTTCTCTGTGATGAAATTTTAGAAAGCATCTCTTTGTGATCTTGTTTGGTTCTGGTATAAAGCCATATATCTAAAGAACAATTGTCAGTGGGATATGTTTGGCTGTATTTTTTAGTTTTCTTTTTGTTTTTTCTAAAGAAGGAAAAGATAGATGAATTTACATTTAAAAATGTTTTCCTTGATAAGAGGCTATTACACGCCCAACTTTTGGGGTGCTTTTTCTAATTTCACCTTCACACTATCCCTCCTTGAACCCTATCTTTATAGTTGAACACAATGTTTCAGAGAGCTTAAGAAATCTACAGAACTCTCTTGGCCCTCAGTTGCTTCAAATCTGGGTCTTTTGCAGAAGGCAGGGGCATTCATGTGTTGGAGAGAAGCCTCTGCCTCCGCAGTTCCACATGGGCTCAGAGCGCTTCCACCTGCTGATAGAATTCATGAACCCAGAAGTTGATAGACTTGCACTGTGAAAACCATCGAGACTGGGGCATTTCAGTTCTTCCTTGGTAACCATGGAGATCATTAATTAATTACGGCACCTCCGTGTATTAGGACTTCTCATTTTGAGAAATTAATAGTCTTTTGTCTTCTCTCTGTCCATGTGATGTGGGGACATGTGACCACTGAAGAGCTGGCTCACGTGGTACAGTTGGCAGACACGAGAGCAATCAGTTTTACTCCCCTTGCTGTTTAAAAATTGTGAGAAATGTAAAATGGAAGGAGTTCATAAACATTTGGGAATATCCTTATTACACCGAAGCATAGGGGATTTCACCTTCAGTAAATTTAATTCCTGGCATTGGCTTTAGACCACAGCAATCTTCAATGAGGTATTTTGTTGCATGCGAATGACCTCAGGGATTTTATCTGCTGCCCCTCTGGTCTTTTGAGGAGGATTCTCCTATTGTAAAGAGTGCCTTGGTATAATAAATGGCAAGAAGTATCAGGAGTATTTCTGAGTGCTTACACCCATCTGAGGTTTATTAATTTTCCGGATGTGGGTTAACATGGTTCTGTGAATAGGCACAAGGCCTAGTGAGTAGGATTAGGATGGCTTCCAAGGCCTCTGAACTCATGTCAAGCAAAACTGGCATGCTAGGCAGCTAAGTCAGCTGAATAGGGAAAAGCCTTTGAAAGTACTTTATCTCACTATGTAATGTTTGTAAATTTTATTCAATTAATTTACAGCTGCAGGGCTCATGAGGCTGAAATTAAAGTTTTGTAAAGTTTCGATAAGGAGGCAGCCAAACAAGTTTGATTAGCAGTGGAGGTTTTAGAAATTAGTTGGCAGTAATGCAGACATAGAAGGTTTGGATTTCAGGAGGTGTGTTGGCATTGCTGTGCCCATTTGATTAACCATGGAAAGCCGGTGGCTTCTACCTGCCACTTCTAGCATTTCTCCTCTCTTGTGCTTCTCCATGCTGACCTCTGACATGAGTGAGTATCTTTTGTAGTTAAGTCTAATCAGCTCCATGTTCTTGGAAAGCCTGTTTTATTAGTGCAAGTGAGTGGGAATCTTTTTCATTTTACACCCAGGCAACATGTGCTTTCTCCCTCTGTAGATTGAGGCAGCAGACGTCCCTTTACTTGTGGAGTTCAGGTCTGTCTGTCTTTGCTGAAGGGTCACAGAGAGGGCACAAGACAGGTTTTCACATAATACTAACAGACAGGGGGGATCCCTGGGTGGCGCAGTGGTTTGGCGCCTGCCCTTGGCCCAGGGCGCGATCCTGGAGACCCGGGATTGATCCCACATCGGGCTCCCGGTGCATGGAGCCTGCTTCTCCCTCTGCCTATGTCTCTGCCTCTCTCTCTCTCTCTGTGTGACTATCATAAATAAATAAAAATATTTTTAAAAAATACTAACAGACAGGGGTCTTCAAAATAACACTTATTACCATTGTTAAATTTTAATTATTTTGGTGAAAGGAATTCTAATTGCATTAAAGCCTCAGCAGGAAAGTTTCACATTATTGAACAGGATTTCGTCGCTTATTTAAGAAGTCAGTGGTAGGCTGTCTCTTGAGAGGGAAGGAGGACACAAGGGCTGGGGAACGGCACAAAGGTGGCTTTACCCCTATATGTAATGTTTTATTTCATGGGGGAAAAATGTCTCAAGCAAATATGGAAGGTAAATATAGAGAAATGGGTTGTGGAACACGGGAGTTTGTTATATTATTCTCCTTTGCTAGTGTTTTCCGGACTGTCTCTGGTGAAACACCTTTTGTTTTTCTTATCATTTCCAGTGTATCAGAGACCAGTATTTGGTCATTGAGCCATGACTGGCCTGTGATTCTTGCCCTACATGCCACGTTAGGACATGTATTCACCAAGACCAACACCAACCAATACTTTCTTCCATCAGACAAGTCCATGATGGTATGTTTGGATGTCTTGGCCTTGTCAAGTTGGCATAAAAGTTTCCAAATGCTTATTCTTTATTTCAGTTCTTACTTCACAGTGGGACCCATAACAGAATTCCAGGCCAATGGTATACTCTGAGTAGCCATGCTCTAGTCTTTGTCTGCCAAAGTGATTCATAATAAAAATGTTTAAATCAGTCTGGAAATATTTACATTTAAAAAAATATTTATTTGAGAGAGAGAACAGGGAGGGGCAGAGGGAGAGGGAGAAGCAGACTCCCCACGGAGCAGGGGGGCCTCAATCCCAGGGTCCTGGAATCATGACCTGAGCTGAAGGCAATGCTTAACCAACTGAGACACCCAGGTGCCCCGAAATATTTACATTTAAAAAATATTTCATATTAGCTCATTTATCTGTTCTGTGTATTTGCCCCCAAAGAAGGGTCATTCTTTTATTTCACGAAGATATATTGATCTTGGAGCTATGGTAGGTGCTCCTAAAAATACAGAGATGAATAAAGTATTGTTCCTGCCTTTGAGAATTTGTTATGTAATGAAGGCAACATAATTCAACAAATATTTCTTTTGAGCACTTGATTTGCCTTAGACTTTATCTTAAAAAAAAAGTGAATACTCGAAGATGTGTAATTCACAGAGTTTTCTTTCAAGGAGTTTCCATTTTATAATGGAGATAGAGGCAGTATCATGTGTGCCATAGCAGGTGTAAACACTAAATCTTTGGAAACCCCGAAAGTAGCCATGATTTGTATGTAATTGGGCAGTTTTGAAGTTTTTATAGAGTAGGAGCTTATTTGAAGTCAGTCTTCTTGAAGGATGAATAGGCATTTTTCAAACTGCCAGAGGGATAAAGTCAAAGAACCTTCATGAGCAGGATTGGAGAAATGTGGTAGACTTAATAAGAAGTGATCAGTAATCAGCAGATTGGTGTGATCCTGGAATATACAAAGGAAGATGAGATTAAAAAGGCAGGGTGGGGCAAGGTGTTATAGGGCCTTGAATTTCAGGCTAAGATATTTAAACTTTGCCTTGTTCACCTGAGATTTCAAGGCACAATCAGATTTGTGGTTAGGGCTCAGAGAATATGAAGACTGGATTATTAAAGGGGGAGGCCAGAGGAGGGGAAACTAGTTAAGAGGCTGTTAAAATAATCTACATGAGAGATGATAAAGACCTGGTTCTGTGAATTTAGACGAGGTGATCAATCTAAGGACCATTTTGGAAAGTAAGGAGTGGAATGCAAGAAGAAAGGTGCTGGGGGAGGCCCAGGAGCTTATTAACATGGATAAACTGAATCACAGAGGGACAGGTTTTCCTGCAGATGAAGATACAAATAATATGTCACAAAGAGGAGAGAGGATAGGGGTATTGCTTTCACTAGCCTTGATAGTCTCAAAGTAATTGAAGTTATTTCAGGAATATGAGAAGTATTGTAAGCATTGAAACTGATGACAATGGAAAGAATACAAATTTGCCTTGGGGAATGTAACAGGGTTTTCTGTATTTTAGCACCTCAGATCTTTGACTTACCATTTTCTGGTATAGACCTTTGGCTAAATATGGAGGACAGACACATCGACAGAGCATATGGTCTGGGTAGGTAGGCTCAAGGGGTGATGCCTAAGCCTGCTGATGCCACTGTGGGGCCATGACAAACACTGGAGAAGGTAAATTTTCCTAGTCTTAGGAGATGAGTACATGTTAACTGAAAAGAAATGGAGAATATGGAAGATAGGAGGAGAAGTGGGCTGGGGCCAGATTCTTAAGGGCCCACTGTTGCACATGACAATTTATGGTTGGATGAGGAAGAACCCAAGAAGGGTTTAAGTGGAAGCAGTAAGGGAGCAATTTGAGATTTAGGTAGATTGCACTGGTCACCATGTGGAGGGTGGGGTGGAAGTTCTGCCCTGAAGAGTAGAATTAAGGAGCCTAGCTGGGAGATGCTGTGGGAATTCAAGTGAGAAACTATTGGGATTTGAATCAGGTAAGCAATAGTGGGCATAGACCAAGGAGTTAGTATTAGAAACATGGCAAATTGCCAGGACATTGAGATTGATTCAGATCAGAAGGCGAAAGAGAGAGAGAGAGGTGTGAGATGACAATGGGTCAAGCTTGAGCTACTTGAATGGTGGGGCCACCATATTGGGCAGAAAGATGAGGACTTCAGCCAGAGACACCAAACCAGACCCCCTTGAGATGTCTAGCAGGTGGCTAAATACTCATGTGCCGAGTACTTCAGGGAAGTTGAGGCCAGGGAGGACTGTGTCATCAGGAGGTAGGAGTGGATCATTGAAATCGACAGAGGAATTGGCATCGGCAGAGCTGAGACAGTTTCAAACAACTTCATCCATTCACCATCTGTAGTTAAAATTTCCTAACAACTATTAAAGATAGGAAGGATGATTTTAGGGAATTGACCTCAAAAGTCAAAAGAAGCCAATTTAAGTGTAACTGGCTGGTGTTTATCTGTGGTTTATCTACTGGAAGAGTACAGAGTTGCTCAAGATGAAAATAGTGGTAGTGGGGAACCTCTCCTTTCCTTAAGCTATTTAGTTGAAGAAATAACAAATGAGAACATGAAATAATTTGATAACAGGAACAACATATTAATACAACCTATGCATAAAAATGTCATTTCTGTTTATGTTGAAATAATTTGTATGAATTTTTTTTAAAAAAGATTCATTTATTTATTCATGAGAGACACAGACTGAGAGAGAGGTGGAGACACAGGCGGAGGGAGAAGCAGGTTCCCCACAGGATCCCAGATTCCAGGATCACGACCTGAGCCAAAGGCAGGCGCCCAGTTGCTCAGCCACCCAGGCGTCCCTGTATGAAATTTCTGTAAGCCATATTTTTTAAAGTGTGATGCAGTTAGTTCTAAACTAAGCTTCTAAGTACTGTGATGAGGTCGAATAAGGTAAAAGTACTATGGGTAGCATTTGGTCAGGGAAATCCCATGCCAGCTTGAAGGAAGCATGGTTGGAGAGGGCAGATTTTGGGAGCACCGCCGTTGTGCCAGATGCTGTGCAGGAGAGGGAGGGATAAATAGGCAAAGTCTACTAACATTTTTGGCAGTTTTTTAAGGATAAAACCCTGTCTTCACCAATCCATTCTATGACTGTGACACTTACATTCGTTCTTGTTTGTGGACTTTCATCCCTAGCTGGAGGATACAGAGTCACACTAGCGTTCCAATTATTTTTGTTCACAAACATTATATTTGGCTGCCTCTGAGGAGTATAATTCTTTTTTTTTAATTGGAGTTCAGTTTGCCAACATATAGCATAACTCCCAGTGCTCATCCTGCCAAGTGCCCCCCTCAGTGCCCATCACCCAGTCAGCCCATCCCCCCCGCCCACCTCCCCTTCCACTACCCCTTGTTCATTTCCCAGAGTTAGGAGTCTCTCATGTTTTGTCACCCTCTCTGGTATTTCCCATTCATTTTTTCTCCTTTCCCCTTTATTCCTTTTCACTATTTTTTATATTCCCCAAATGAATGAGACCATATAATCTTTGTCCTCTGATTGACTTACTTCACTCAGCATAATAAATACTAAGCAGAACCAACTCTAGCATCTCACAAAATAGTTGACCAAACTTCACGTTTCAAGGTCCTTAATTCATAGAAAAAATCAAAATGTTACTAGTAACATATTCATTGAAATAATTCTTTAGCAGTTTATCTGGTTTCTGGAAGAGATGACTTAATAATGCCTAGAATGTAAATTAAATGGTTGTTTTTACCGATCTTGTTTCTTTTTTTTTTTTAAGATTTTATTTATTCATGAGAGACCGAGACAGAGAGACAGAGAGACAGACAGAGACACAGGCAGAGGGAGAAGCAGGCTCCATGCAGGGACTTGATCCCGGGGGTCTCCAGGATGCCGCCCTGGGCTGAAGGCAGCGCTAAACTGCTGAGCCACCCCGGCTGCCCACCGATCTTGTTTCAATTTATTTTGTTTTCTACGTCAAAGCATCTCTTCTCCCATGATAATATTTGTAAGACTGAATGAAAAAAGAGACTATAATATGCACAGGAGTCTTTGTGTCACGCTGAAAGCTGAGGCAGTGTTGGGGACTTTCCTTTGGGAATTCATACCTTCTCAGAGGGCTGCTGTCTGAATATTAGACTCAGGAATATAAGAAATCCAAGTCTACGGAAAGATGTGGCAAAGCTGACGGGTTCACAGCTCAGTGGGCAGGTGTCCCCTGACTTGGGAGGGTGCGCAGCCTTGAACTCTGAACCTGGATATGCTCCCTGGCCTCTTGAGTCAGGCATGTCCTGTCCTCAGGGGCAGCCCGCAGTGGGGTGGGGGGTGGGGGAAGCCAAACCTGCAGGAGGATGTTTGGAAACAGCTGAGTGCTGGTATTACTGTGAGAGTGAATAGGAGCACGCATGGGTGTGGGGCTTGCCCATGAGAAGTCTGCAGACATTTGAGTGATGGGGAATGGGGTGATGTGACTCCTCACACTGGCAGCAGCACAGCTCCCAGTTGACAAGTGCCTTCTGATTCCTTAGGTACTAATCTGGCTTTTTCATGTAAATGAACTTTCACTCAGTCAACATTTCTGCATTGTCTATGGAGGATCTACAAAAAGATTATACTAATCTAAATACTAACCCTAGTGAAACAATTAGGAAGGGTGACTTGTTAGGTAAACCTCACGCTAAGCATCCCAAAGATGAATAAAATGTATTACTTTTAATTACCCACTCCAGTTTTTGTTTCTTTGTTTTTTCCTCTTGGCATGGAGAATTGTGAGCTGCTTATCTGTGCCGGCCCATCCATGAATAGGCATTGTGCTGCTAATAATAATTTCATGATTTAATCAGAAGGGGCTGGCTTTAGATTTCTGATGAGGTAGTGAGAATTGGCATTTAACAAGTTAATTGGAATTGGAAAGAGCTATTAAAAGGCCATGAGAAGGTCTTTCATGAAACCCTTGAATATGCTTCAGTCTGAAGCTCTTATTAAATTATGCTAAGGGTGTTTTTCCTTTCACTTTAAATCACCCATTATGATCATCTAATCAACTTCCTGAATATTGCTGCCTATGAGATTATTATTAACTTCATAATTATTGGAATTTATATTTTTTCCCTCCAATTGTCAGTGAATTGCTGTTTGATAGAAGACAATAGCTTTTCTCGTCCCATTGGGACTAAACTGGAATCGGCTTTAGATTTTCTTTTTGAGTTTAAAACTTTCTTATTCTAGATATTGGTGCCTGTTTTGAGTGCTTAATTCCATTGCCTCTTGAAGGCACTGCTTCATTTCTTTTGAACAAACAGCTTCGCTGTGGTCACATGTTGCTCCTAAATCAGCTTGTTGTCACAGAGGAGCAGATGGATAGATGCCATGCTTGAATTTTTCTGCCCCTTTGCTACTAACTCAGAGCAAGCTGTTTATTTCACAGCCAGTTATGGGACAGACTAATTGTTTGTGTCAAAACAAATGATCAAATTGAATATTATTTTGAAGAACATTCAAAATAATATTAGGCCCAAGAATTTTATAAGAAATACTTCTTGTTGAAGTCTTAAGTACTTGTTTTGGACCTAGATTCAAAGGTTCCATCAACACTTTTTAAGAGACTTTATCAAGCAGTGGATGGTGAATATGGACTCTCTTTCAAATCAATAAAGATCTTGAAAAGCAGTTTATCAGACATTCTATAAGCATAGACTTGGTGCCACTTTTTTTTTTTTTGTAAGATTTTATTTATTTGAGAGAGAAACAGAACACAAGTGAGGGGAGGGGCAGAAGGAGAGGGAGAAGTAGACTCCTCACTGAGCAGGGGGCCCATGTGCAGTTCGATTCTAGGATCTCCGGATCATGACCTGAGCCAAAATCAGATGCTTAACTGACTGAGCCACCCAGGCGCCCCTTGGTGCCACTTTTAAATTCAAGATTGTTGACTGGATGAAGATTGGACAGCAGTCTCCATAAGCATCACACTGTGCAGACTGTCTGGCTGTGACCTTTTGTTCTCAACTCACCAGTCCCACAAAACCAAGCAGATCAAATCTGGTAGTTGAAAACTGTTGTATGTCTCCAGTATTATTTAAAGATTGAGTCTGGTTGGGAGGGTTGACTCAAATTCCACTCTTCTTTGCTTAGAGACAGCCTGAAAATAGTTTGGCAAAATGGCCATTTTAGTTATTTTTGGAACTTCTTTTCAATGTTCTAACATGTATTTATGTATAAAGTTTTTAATGTGTTTATGTGTTAATCAAAGAATTAAAGTGTGTGTATACACACCAACAGATAGACATACTTGTCTTAATATAATAATGTTTCTGAAAAGTTCAGTATAAAAATTTTATAATTTAAAAACCACTTTAATAGGACAAGAGAACCTTACTATCTCAAAAATTACAACGCCTTGGGGTGCCTGAGTGGCTCAGTGGTTGAGCGTCTACCTTTGGCTTAGGTCATGATATCAGGGTCCTGGGATCCGGCTCCTGTCTCAGGCTACCCACAGGGAGCCTACTTCTCCCTCTGCTTATGTCTCTGCCTCTCTTTCTGCATCTGTCATGAAGAAATAAATAAAAGTAAAATAAAAATAAAAAAAGAATTACAATGCCTTATTCTAAGTGATGAACATGCTTTTTTTTAATATGTTATTTATTTATTTATGAGAGACACAGAGAGAGAAAGGCAGAGACACAGGCAGAGGGAGAGGCAGGCTCCACGCAAGGGAGCCCAATGTGGGACTCGATCCCGGGTCTCCAGGATCACGCCCTGGGCCGAAGGCAGATGCTCAACTGCTGAGCCACCCAGGCATCCCTGAACATACTTTTTTAATGTAAAATTCAAGATAGTAAAGGTAAAATAAGTCTCCCAACATGAAAACTTTTCCAATATTTTGATATATTTATTTTGCAAATGTAATAAAACATTAGAGGACAATTTTGAGAAGGTATTTTTAAAGAAAACAATAGCTCCTTATTTCTTGGCTTTATACAATTGAACATTCAAACAGTGAGCTCTTTCTACATACACAAGATATGAAATATTTTCTCCTAGAGTGTATAGTTGGTGTTTTGGACATTCATGAACTCTCTTAACATAGCAGGTTCTTGAGTGCACTGGATACCTGCAGAGGGCTTTTAACTTAGGGCTTTTTTAGGTTGACATTAATCTAATATTTGAAATATACTTATTGGCATTGAATAGATAGATAAATGTGAAGGTAAGTAGTTGGAGAACTAATCCCATCTTTGTTCTTGTTCTCCATTTGCACCTTTGCACTGGATTACAGTGTCTGTTTGGGTACATGTATAGATACGGTTTCCCCTCAATTGCTTATTAGTTTCTGAGGGCATGTATTTGTATCTTACTTTTAATTTTTATGGAAATAAAATATAAAAACAAGTCTAATCATATTTGGGAAATAAGTAGTCACAGGAAGAAGAGAGAAGCAAACACTACAAGAAAAGTGTAAGGATGGTGGGAAAGCAAGTGAAAACTTAAGGCCAGCTGTTGTCTATAAAAGGTAGTAGAAATGAAACTTCTCATTCTACAGAATTTCAATCACAGAAGCATACTGGAAAAAGACATCAAAGTCTTGAAGAAAGCCATCTCAAATCAGATTTGCCACTCAGAAAGGTAACGCAGGTGCCTAATGAGGTCACCTGGGTCTCAGACCCCAAATATTTTTCCACATCCTATTGGTGTGATAGGTCAGGAGGTGGATGGTTATTTCCGATTTGGGCAGAAAGTAAGAAGGCTGCCCAAGTTGTATAGCCCTCCCAGTAGAAAGTACTGGTTGGAAACTGGGGTGAAATGAGAGCAGAGGTAGGGAGTTAGAATTAAATGTTGGAACAGAGGAGCAGAGGGTTTTTAGACATGTCTTCTTGAGAACAGTGGAGTCCTAAAAGTCTCTGATTTTGCAGCTCCCTCTGATCAGGCCAGTGTAGTTTGCAGATGCATGTTGGGAATCATGAGGAACCTTTATTACATGGAGAGGTACCATGGCCGGGGAACAGTGGAGAGGCTCTCTGGGATCCTGTATGAGCTGACTTGGAATCATGTAGGCAGCTTGCTGTGTACCGTGTACTTACTGCCTCTGCTACCCCTTCAGCGAGCTAGGTTCCCCCAGAGTAAGGTATACACTGGGAATCAACATGGTTTACTACCTCCTCCAAACTCTGTTCAGTGCTTTCTACAGACTAGGAAAATAATGCACTTAAAGGGGATGGGTTGAAGTGCATTCTGTTTCTGGGGGAGAAACACAAGATCAGAGTAATGGATCTTTGTTCTAAAAACTATCCTTTTCATATGTCTTACACATTTTCCAAATATTTAAGAACTCAAGAAATGCATACTTTGTAATGGAAGAACATTTAACAGGCTCTGTGGGGCAAGTTTAAATTATATATCTATGCCTAGTGTTTACAAAACTCTTTAGATTCCTGGATTCTCTATGAGAAGGTGTTTTGAACAAGTAAAATTAAAGCCTTGGAAAAGAAATTGTTCATGCACAAGCAGAGAGCCTATCATTTCCTTGCCTTTGATAAGATGGGCAGATCATTTGGCAGTTATTATAAGTGTCTCTTCTTATAAACTCTACTTGTTGTCATGTAGTTGGAAATAGAATGAAGATGATAAACACTTGCAAGAGCTATGAATCCTTTTGTTCAATGCAAGCTAGTTCTGGTATCTTTTTCATATATATGATTTTCCTAGGATGGTAGTTTCTTGTTAACCTGTCTGGGAACCAAGCTCAGAATCACAGTATACTCTGGTTGGGTCTTTGTGGTCCTGCTCCAGAGTTCTTGTATTAATTGGAGATTCTAAAAAGTACTTCCATAAATACAGTGGACTGAGATTGCCAGATTTCTTAGGTGAAAAAGATGATTACTGTTTAAAAGATTGAGACCTTAGATCACCATTCTTCCCACTGTCGTAATTGACTTAGTGCTGATGCATTGCAGATCTTGTCTCTGTTTATTCAGTTGTGCTTTTTGCCAGCAAAGAGGCCTGGACAAGAGGGTAATAGGAGACTGTCTTCATAGAGCTGCTGCTAAGCCCTCAACTGCCCCCTGACAAGGGCAGTTAAGGATATAGCGTTTCAGGTAGTTCATTCTGCTTGCTATGAGTTTGCTGGTTGAAGAAAGGCAAGCTCTAGACACAAAGCAAGGTCTAGTCACTTGAGCTAATACGGATAAGCATGAGTGCATGCATATGCTCAGCAGCAAGCTATTTTACATTCTTTCTTAACATTTTTTTTATGTTTGTTAAACAAAAGATGCATCTGCTTACTTCTCGGTTGTAGAGAAAGTAGTGTTGGATATCTACCAGGTTTACTTACAACAGCTTCATGGAATTACCTTTCTAGTGTTTGTATGGGAAAATATTTTATATAATTTCCATTAAGTGTTGGGGAGATGCTTCCTCCATCATGGTCTGATAGAAGATATCTTTGTGTGAATAGCTTATTTAAAAGGATTGTTGATGGTCCTGATGTATGGAAGTAATGGAATGATGGCAGTGAAGGTGATGTTTCAGGTTATTTCTCGCACCGAGGGGGTCTTCAGGCTCTGGAATTTTGACTGGTGACTTTGGTGCCTGGGCTGCCTTCCTTTGTGTCTCTGGCTGCTGAATGACAGTCCTCAGCTCAGGCATTGGGGCAGTCTCCTCCAAATCTTTAGGCGTGATTTGTCCTTTCAATCTGTGTTTTCACAGAACCCATGCTTATCATTTTATAGTTGTGTTTGCTTGTCGGGCCCTCTTTTGGGGGGGGTCCTCTTTATTGTCTGCCACTGTGTCTTTTTTATTAGATTTTATTTTTTTATGTATTTATGTATTTATTTATTTATTTATTTATTTGAGGCTGATCTGGGACTTGATCTCAGGATCCTGAGATCATGACCTGAGCCAAAACCAAGAATCGGGTGCTTAACCAGTTGAGCCACTTAGGAGCCCTTGTGTCTTAATCATTTCTGTACTTTTAGTGCTGAGCCCAGTGTAAGTTCAGTATTTGTTAAATGAACTATTAGATAGCTAAAGCCTGCAAAAGTCCAAGAGATACGAAATGAATATGGGGGTCTCTCCTCCTCCTCTGACATTCTCACACTTGTATGAGAATGGAAAGACTCAAATGGAAAGACATTCTCACACTTGTATGAGAATGGAAAGACTCAAAAAGTTGTATTTGTGCTAGCTACCAGGAAACCCATTCGCCCATTCGAGAAAGAGACAGACAAGGATACATATGTTGGTACTATGCATCAGTGATACAGTGATGTGCGCAAGGGGTTCGGGGAGGGCAGAGGAGGGACCCCCCCAGTCTAGCCCAAGGGTCCAGAGAAGATTGTTTGGAGTGGATGGTGCCCGAGGGAAGAGGATCATTGGCTGTGATGTGGAGAAGCCATTGTCCAGAAGAGGTGGAGGCACACCAATCCTGTACTTCCTACATATACTGAGGTCAAGGAAGAAGAGGGTCTAAGCAAGGCAGGGAGCTGAATGTGGGAAGGAGGGGCCAGATCCAACAATGTGAGAGACAGAGTCAACTGACTTTGGTGCTGAATAGATTTGAAAAATGGGAATCATGATAAGTGTTAGGTTTGTTATGATATGAATTTCTGCCATTTCTGGAGAAACTAAGTGTGGCTCCCATGGTGTATATGACTTTAAAGCCCTGTGAGAGAGCCAGAAGATCTCAATAAGTTTTGATTTAGAAAAGAAGAACAGGAGCGCCTGGGTGACTCAGTTGAGTCTGCTTTTGGCTCAGGTCATGATCTCAGAGTCCTGGGATCCAGTCCCACATTGGGCTCCTTGCTCAGAGGGGAGTTTGCTTCTCCCTTTGCCTCTGCCTTCGGCTGTGCTCTCTGTCTCAGGTTAATAAATAAAATCTTAAAAAAAAAAAAAAAAGAAGAAGAAGAAGAAGAAAGAAAAACAAGGGGCATCTGGGTGGCTCATTCGGTTAAGCGTCTGATTCTTGGTCTCAGCCCAAGGTCTTGAATCTCAGGGTCATGGGTTCAAGTCCCATGATGGGCTCTACCCTGGGTGTGGAGCCTATCTAAAAAACAAAAAAGAGAAAACAATTACTTTGGACCTTTGTGTATCTTGAAGGATGCATTGAAGATGAGTCTTTGAATTCCTTACAACCCAAAGGTCTCTGAAAGTATGGTAAGTATAGACTGTGGGAGTGAAAACACCCTGTAGAAAATTAATCTGGGAAAGCACAGAACATCCCGACATACACTTCAAGTCATAATTTTGCAAAATGTAAATGCTGTAGTGTTGTAAGGTGAGCAGAATCAAGGACAAGCCTGCCTTGCAGTCCTCACTCTATCATTTCCTACTATGCAAGCTTAGGGAAGTTATGTAACCTCTTAAAGGCTGCCTGGGACAGATGGCTAGGACTCCTTCATGAAGTTGGTATGGGGATTGAAGGACATGGGGTATGGAAAGCCTGTAGCTCAGAGCTTGGCCTGTGAGGTCTCTTTGTCATTGTCAGTTGCAGTATAAGATTATCACCTCACTTTATTGGGCCATTTTCTGGTGTCCTGAAAAAATGTGAATATTAAAACCACTGCATAATCCTAGTGATCTTTTCCACTGTTGCTTCTGTGAGAGGGCCTGGAGAAGTCTCTGTAGTGAGAACCCTGCTGTCTCTCTAGTACATTCTTTCCTTGTATGTTGGATCCTCTCTTCCCAATGGTCAGGTGGATTTTGGTGTTTGTCACAGGCCTGTCCCTGTCCCAATGAGGAAGGTATGGGGGATGATAGAGCATACACCAAAGAAACTTTAAGTAAACCGGTTATTTATATAGATTATGTGTTTCTTCTTTTAAAAACACCGGGGGGGGGGGGGAGTGGGATCCCTGGGTGGCTCAGCGGTTTAGTGCCTGCCTTCAGTCCCTGGGTGTGATCCTGGAGTCCCTGGATCGAGTCCCGCATCTGGCTCCCTGCATGGAGCCTGCTTCTCCCTCTGCCTCTCTCTCTCTCTGTGTGTCTCTCATGAATAAATAAATTTTTAAAATCTTAAAAATAAATAAATAAATAGATAGATAGATAGATAGATAAATAAATAAATAAATAAATAAATACAAACAACTGGGGGGAGGGAGAGGGGAGCATGCCAAAAAATGAGATTTATTTATATTTTAAATATATCCAGATAAGCAGAGGGTCCTGTGATGATATTTTAGAATTTTATCCTCATGCTAATATAATTTTTGTTGGAATTTAAAAAGTAAACTGGAAAATTATCGCTCAAAAGATACTGTTTTCTAGCATTGAAGCTTTAAGTTTTTAATGTGTAGGGTTGTTTTCCAAGAAGTTGAAATGTGTTTATTCCTGGTTGTCCAGTGGTTTACTCTTATCTGATAGGTCTTGGATAATTTTAAACAGCAGTTTAAGTTTGCACTGGCCATATACAAATTTTGAAGCCATTTCAGCATTTTTTCTTTTGGAGAAAACCAAATATTTACAATGATCCCGACCCCCCCCCCCAATTAAGATTAACCCTAGCGTTATTCATTTTAATTAGTCCCATTTTATCATAGGTATAATACCACATACAACCTTTAATCTAAATTGACTTTTTATGCTGGAAGTAACATTTGAATGGATAACACACGTAATTAGGACAGAATTTTGTATAATACAGTTGAGTAAAAGCCACATGTACTTTTAAAGAAAAAAAAACTATTAAATGATTAGAGGGAATATCCAGATTTTTCTGTTGCTGTGATTACTACCAGCTTTTCTGGTGCTGTACAGTGATAACTTGAATAAGAGACCTATTTTCCTCTCTCTTCTGTCCTCCATGCCCAATAGAAAGTTACAGGTATTACAAAGATTAATGTTTATATAGCTGTTCTTTGAGACTGAAGATAAAAGTAGCATTTGAAACACATAATTAATATTCCTGATGTAGAGTTAGCACCAAGCTAATTACTCATGCCTGTTGGCACGATATTTAGCTTAGTGAGCACATACTTTTCCAAGAACTATTAGGATTTCTAGTGAAGCTGCAGTCATAGGGAGCTTTGTCGAAATCATTCAAGTATGTGTTTAAAAAAAGCTGCCTGTCAGTGCGCAATGGAAATGCCAAAGCACAAATCAGTAGCATATTCTCCTTGACCACTGGGGAAAACAACCACAGGCAAATTTAAAGCACATTTGCACAGTGCAAGCCCAGGACTGATTTCAGATCTTGGCTGACATCAGGGTTTTGTTCAGAAAGAGGATGCCGTACTGTTTTCCTAGTGCCACTTACTGCCCAACTTCACTATCACCAGGCACTGGGTAGAAGAGAGTAGCTCCAGTGTACTGACATTCACTGTTTTCCTAGATGTGGTTTCTCCCCTGTTTAGGACACATTGAAAAAGCTTATATGTTGGTCAGTTTAGCCGTTGGTATATATTGTAGAATTTTTCTACATTTTTTTGCTGTAATATTTACACATTTTTTATCAATCTGTAATTTAAGCCTGGATTTGAAATAGTGTCACCTTTTCTTTGATGGAAAAATAATTCCTTATAGGCTTTTTAAAAGATTTTATTTATTTATTTGATAGAGAGAGGTAGAGAGTGCGAATGGGAGCAGGGTAAGGAGCAGAGAGAGTAGGAGAAGCAGACTCTGTGGTGAGTGGGGAGCCTGACTCGGGACTTGATCTCAAGACCTTGACATCATGACCTGAGCTGAAACCGAGAGTCAGACACTTAACTGACTGAGCCACCCAGGAACCCCAATAATTCCTTATCTAATAATAGTAGACTGAGAAATGGACCCTGAGGACAGCTTATTATAGGACCAAGGGAAAAAAGAGCAGGAATAATAAACTGACTAAATTTTTTAAGTCTGGGCCACTGGGAATTGGAAAGAAATTTTCTCCCTATTCCATATTTCCCCCAATCTGCCGTCTACGAATACTCTCTCTCCCATATAAAAATGCTAATTCCCGAGGTAGGTCTTAAATAGCAGCCTCATGGAAACTCTGAGCCGTTTGGAGGATAAGGCGATATTATATGTATGTGTGGCATCAGGGATGCCACTCCCATTTGGAGTGGGGGCAGGGGCATCCCACTCTTGATTGGAGCTCAGGTCATGATCTCATGGGTCATGTGATCAAGCTCAGCAGAGAGTCTACTTGTATAGACTCCGATATAAGCTTATAGGAGCTTATATAAGCTTATATACCTATATAAGCTCCATGAAGTCTGGAACACTGTCCTGATTACTCATCTCTGTATATCCCTGGGTTCTAGCATGTATGGCATGTATTAGTCAGCCATTTAATACTCGTTAAATGAGTAAATAAAAGAAAGATTTCCTGATTTCTCATCTGGACTTCAATAGTTGCTTTTCTCCTTTTGAAATCAATGAGAAGGGAAAAAAATCCCAAAGTAGAGGCTCTTGTAAAAGCTGCAGGAGGAAAAAGTTTGGATGATTGTTCTCCTTGGCACTCCTGGTACTGGCTGAAAATAAGCAATATGTTCTATACTCTCATCTAGTGACACATCTGGTCTACCTGCACATAGGACGTGACTGCACCTGCTTGTGCATCTTGAGTTTAATTTTTATTATAAAAACTCAATCTGGCAAAGTAGGGTTTCAACACTGCCAGGATTAAAGGTTACATAAATAGCAATGATAAGGTCCACTCCAGACCCCACATGAAGACATGAAGCAATGATAAGGTCCACTCCAGACCCCACATGAAGACTTAAATAAAGCCCATCCCTGTTAATCAAACACTCTTCAATTCCAACTGACTAGTCTTACAGCAAGTAAATGTTTAAATTCAAAGTTTTTTAAAGATTCTATTTATTTTTATTTGAGAGAGCGAGAGAGCATGAGCACATGCAAGCAGGGCAGGATGCAGTAGGAGAGGGAGAGACAGGATAGATCCCAAGCAGACTCTGCACTGAGCATGGAGCCTGATATGGGGCTCAATTCTAGAACCATGAGATCAAGACCTGAGCAGAACCCAACAGGCCAATGATCAACCAACGGAGCCACTAAACTTAAATGCCCCTAAACTTAAATGTAAATAAAAGTATCATTTCTTACCTGTTTGGGGCACTGACTTTCTAAGCTCTCATCAGAAAAGAGAAGTTAGAACAGCCACTGCTTGGAAGAATAAACATCATGCTCTTGCTCCTTTACGGATTCCTTCGATCCATGAGTTGATTTAATTTCTGCCACATTCAGTGCAGACTGTCTCCATCCAAGGGAAGAGCAGTACAGATTTTCAGTAGGAAATACACATCTGACAAAGCTCAGAACTGCCACAGAAATGTAACCCATGTAACAAAGACACACATGCACACACAATCCTTCCGAGTTCTCAATTTCTTATTCCTTCCGGCTTAAAAGTTGAAAGGAGTGAGAAAAGTCCCACAGAGTAGTGGATTTAAAATTTTATTTTACTCACAATGTAAGTCTAGGATTGATAACTGCCTATTTTGTTTTCAATATGACATCCCAAAATGTTTTAAAGAATTATCTTTCTATAGACTATAAAATGCTTTCTATATTACATGCCGTTTTAGTAATTACAAAAAAGCATATAATTTCCATACTCACCTACTTTAAGGTTATATACTTATCTGCTTTATGAATGTACATATGTGCATGCATACATACATATGTACACATATGCTATATCCAGAAGGGTTTTAACCACGTTGTTAGTTTCAGGGCCTTTGAACCCTTTGACTATCCTATGGATAATTACTAACCTTACTTGAAAATTCAATGCAAATTCTCAATTTACTTGTCCCTCTCCCTGCTTGCATGTGCTCTCTCTCTCTCAAATAAATAAATAAATCTTAAAAAAATAAATAAAATGAAGGGGCAATTTTCTGCAAGAGGGCTTGGTCAAATGGTCAGAGACCTATTTTCATTAGTGTACAAAAGATATCTATGATGTAAACCATGATCAAGTGAAACATATTTTTGGAACCTGATTAACTTCAACGAGCTTCAGTGAAGGTTTTATGGAGCCTGGAACTGTTCCTTTCTGGAGGTCTTAAAGGAACAGTTTGAGTGATCTGGGACAGTTTAAGTGCTTCTGGCTAGAAATATGGTTGAGTTGGATATGCATCCTTTCTAAAATAGCAAATCTCTGGATCTAACATTTATAATTAAAATAGATATTAGGAAATAGAAGATCATAATATATTATTTATGGATGTGGAAAATGTAACAGACTCCTCATGCCTACTGTTTTAGTTAGAGAAGAAAGAATGAATCAGGACAGTGTTCCAGACTTCATGGAGCTTATATAGGCATACCTTGTTTCATTGTATTTTGCAGACACTGTTTTTTTTGTTTTTGTTTTTGTTTTTGTTTTTTTGTTTGTTTGTTTTTACAGATTGTGAAGGTTTGTGGCAACCCTGCATTGACCAAGTCCACTGATGCCATTTTTCTAATGGCATTTGCTCACTTCATGTCTCTGTGTCACATTTTGGCAATTCTCTCAATATTTCAAACTTTTTCATTATTACTTTTGTTATGGTGATCTGTGATCAGTGGTTATGATTCCCCGAAAGCTTATGTGATGGTTAGCAGTTTTTAGCACTAAAGTGTTTTTAAATTAAGGTATTCACATTGTTTTTTTAGATATAAAGCTATTGCACTTTTAATAGACCACAGTATAGTATAAACATAACTTGTATATGCAGTGGGATACCCAGAAATTCATTTGTTTGCTTTGTTGCAGTATGTGCTTTATTGCGGTGGTCTGGAAACCAACCCACAGTATCTCTGAGGTTAGAGCCTATAGCCTAGTGTTGGAAGAAAGATACTGAAAAAGTAATAAAAAGTAGCAAGAGGTGCTTATTCTCTTATAATAAGAGTGACATGGTGGATCTGGAAATAGGCACATGGATTTGTAGAATTGGTGGCAAGAATTTGACATCACTTCTCGCCGAAAGCTGAGATGTGGGAAGAGCACTTATCTGCTGGGGACTGCGGGGTAAATGAGGAATTTGGAACAGCTAAGAAGACCTAACATAGTCATTAGAGAACACGGAGGCTCGAATAGACATAAAAAATACTTTATTACCTTTGCCTTTAAAACACATCCTTACAGTTGGCATCATGTTCATAGGTAGCAACAGTGAGGAGGAAGAGTAAAGAGAAGTGAGCCAGTGGCACCATTGGCTCTGCTCTTCTCATATTGTTCAGACAGATGAGGGAGAGAGAGAGAGACCTGCTCGGGCCTTTGTGGAATAAAACTACATTTCTATTGAAGAGCTTTGATGAACATTCTTGTTAGTTCTGCTGTATAGCAGTAATTTTGTATTCAAGGCTGTCATTATCCAGATCATCACAAGATTTTCAACTCAGAGGTTGATTTCATTCTAAGAGTTGAGGTTGGTAAGGTATAGTTGACATTTAAACAACATGGGAGTGAACTGCCCGGGTCCACTTATACGCAGACTTTAAAAAATTTATTTATTTATTTATTCATGAGACACAGAGAGAGAGAGAGAGAGAGAGGCAGAGACACAGGCAGAGGGAGAAGCAGGCTCCATGCAGGGAGCCTGACGTGGGACTTGATCCTGGGTCTCCAGGATCAGGCCCTGGGCTGAAGACAGCACTAAACCACTGAGCCCCCCGGGCTGCCCTGCAGACTTTATTCAATAAATACATCATGGTATTGTAAATGTATTCTCTCTTCCTGATTATTTTCTTCATAACATTTTCTTTTCTGTAGCTTACTTTATTGTAAGAACACAGTACACAATACCTATAACATACAAGATGTGTGTTAATTGACTATGTTATTAGTAAGACTTCCTGTCAAGAATAGGCAATTCATGGGATGCTTGGGTGGCTCAGTCTGTTAAGCTTCTGCCTTTGTTTAACTTTAGTTAAGCATCTGCCTTCTGCTCAGGTCATGATCTCAGGGTCCTGGGATCGAGTCCTGGATTGAGCCTGCTTCTCCTTCTCCGTTTGCCCTTCAGCCCAGTCATGGTCTTGCTTGTTTTCTCTCTCAAATGAATAAATAAAAAATCTTAAAAAAAAAGTTACATGTGGACTTTCAGCTGTGCCGGGACCAGTGCCCCAACCGCCACTGTCTTTCATTCATTTTGTTTGTCCTTGTCATATTGTCTCAAGGGCTGAAGCATTTCTTGCCCTCCTCACTATACTGTTTTGTGAATGTACAGTCCCCTCATGTCACTAGTTTTGCTACTTGGCTTTGTTTCCATGGCTTTCAGAGGTATGTGCATGATGACAAATGTCATGACATCCATGAGGTGGACATCTTCTGCAAACTGACCTGAGAAAATTTATATTGTTACTGATTGTATGGAAATATTGTCTGTAGCCTCCAATAGTTAGGAACAGATGAGAACTGAGGTTCTTGTCATCTGCAAGCCCCATTCCGGGCAGCGCTTATTATAATGAAATCAAGGCTCTGACTGCATCATGCACAAATACAAACATTTATCATCAAGCAGGCACAAAAGCTGTCATAACCAATTCTTTGTCCTTTAGGTATTCCAACAAGTACCTCGCGAGGAATCACTCACTTGAAACAGATAGAATAATATTTCAGCTTCAGGATTTAGCTCTAGGCTAGTGGCAGTCGATTGACAGAAGTTCATGAAGTTTCCATCATACTGCTAAATATAGGGGGCTTTTAAATAGTGTGTGCTGTTGTGGGATGCCCATATAATTTATTGTCCAAAACAGAATACATCTGAGGATAAAAGAGGGAAGCTATTAATAATTTTGCAGGGATAGGAGTGTAAACTGGTACTCTACCAGGCAAATTAGAACCTATGGTTTTTCTGACAATGGGCATGCTAGATTCTCTGACTCTGTTCATGCAAAGCAAATAGATATCTACTGTTTTTTACATACCCGAATCCTAAACACACATTGTTTATCCAAGGAAAAAATAATTTCTATCAGCTGTAATGCAAATTAATAAGTCCTTTTGGGTGGGGCAGAGATAAAGATATTTTAAACCTTTTTGTAGCTACTTCTGGCTTTGTGGCATATCATTAGAGCCTGTGAGATAATCACTAACCACTCTTGGAATAATTCTTTACTGGGGTACTTGAGATGCTAACTAATGCCAGTAGACTTTAAGTGGAAACTCACCAAAACACATAAGTTACACCAGAATACTTCTCTATTGAAGTACTTAAAAGTTACTACAGATAGTAGAATAGTGCCTTTGCTGAAGGATGAAATCTTGTAGTTTTTAAAGAGAAAATGCAGTATTCTTTAGTATGTTCAGGTTTATAGCTGCATTAAGAGGAAAACACAGGTATTTGCAGCATTTAGTATTTTACTCTTGTTTATGTATTCTTTTGGGTACTCTAATCACAAAATATTAATGTACATCTTTAGGGATAAAATAGTGTGCTCTAAATAATACAAATAATCACTGATAACTTGTAATTATTTACTAGATTTTTAAAGTAAATAATTCAACAGTAGCACTATCAGATCAATAATCAGCCTGCTGAAGAATAAATAATGCAATCGATTTACATTCTTTTGTTGCTGCTGATAGAGCAAGAACAATTTACCTTTCCTCTCTTCTATAAGAGTCTAAGAAGAAGATATATCAAAACTTTAGGTATCAAACTCTGTTTTTCAAAAATATATAAAAGTATGATTCTCTTACAGATATAAAGTTGAACACATATCATAAGTTAATTTGTCTTATGAGTGTTGGAATCGACAGAAGTAAACCTTGTTCCCTCAAAATTCAAGAGATTATACGTACACACACACACACACACACTCACGAGGAAGCACTTGTGGAATCCTGCAATAAGATTGTAAGATTAGTAAATTGGTTATTATTTATAGACAATATAACTATAATCTTTGAGGTTTTCTTTCTACCACAGAAAAATCATTTCTATCTCTGTGGATAAAAATCTGTAAGTTAGCACACGTTATCCTAAACTATTAAATAATCCTTGGATGGGCCAGTTGGTGATCTAGTTTGACATTGAAAGGGCATGAAATTATCCTTTTGACTTACTTCCAGTTTTTTTCATAATTTTTCCTAAAAAAGGTATTGTTTTAGTTTGACTCTGGTTTATACTTACGTACATGGCTCTTAAGCAGATACCAGATTGTGATGTGTGTGTTTTTGTGTTATTTGTTAGACTCAAGGAGTTGGAGTGGGACCCAGTAAAGGAAGGGGCTGAGACTTGTGACTTCCTTGAAGCAAGAGCAGCTGTGTATTAGGTTTTGCAGCTTTCCAACCCTGTGAAGGGAGCTCTTTAAAATCCAGAGCTCAGTGTGGCCCTTAGGCCAGCCTGAGAGAAGTATATCTGTTGTAAGTGTTCTCTAGCTGCGGGGAAGATGTATTCAATTCTGAGCTGACACACTAGTAATTAAAACATAGAAGCTAGGAAAAGAAGGAAACAGCCTTTAAAATTTTTTTATTTAAATTCATTTAATTAGCATATAGTGTATTATTGATTTCAGAGGTAGAGCTCATGATACATCAGTTATATAATACCCATTACTCATCACATCAGGTGCCTTCCTTCATGCCCATCACCCAGTGACCCCGTCCCCCTCCCCTCCTTCCCTCTTATTTCCTAGAGTTAGAGTCTCTTATTAGTTTGTCTCCCTCTCTGATTTCGTCTTGTTTTATTTTTTCCTTTAAGAAGGAAACAGCCCTATATTTAACTGCACTTACAGCTTCTAAGAGATATAATCTTTTGTAGCTTATATGCAGATACCCTCTGAGTGGTAGAAAATGCTTGCTTCAATGCAGAGATGTCCTTTAGATCTTAGGGTTTAGATTTTGACCTCCATTTTTAGGTAACCTACTTTCTCTGTTGGAAACCAGCTGACTGTGCCGAGATTCTATTTCTCCTTCAAAGCTAAGGTTATAGATTTAAATGTCTTACATTTTTCCCCCTAGTGGATCCCATTGTTTTATAATTTATACTAATCAAACAAATTGGTAACTTATTTGCATGGGTGATGGTCTTCTGTCAGAGTGGCTTGTTTTTGAGTGACACACACTAATTATCCTTCTGAAAATATACACACAGTTCACAGATGGGCTGCTTAGTCCTTTAAGTGTTCATCTTTCATCCCTTCAGCAGCTGCTGCTGACAATCTCAGTTTGTCTGGCATTATTCTAGGTATTGGCGAGATAGCAGTGAAGAAACACACAGGAAAAAAAATCTCTCTTACAGAGTTCATCACTCTATCAGGCAGACAGATAACAAACAAGATAAATACAATGTGTGTTAGGTAACAAAATAGTACGCTGGACTTGGACTCAGAAGTAAAGTTCAGGGTTTCCTAAGGCTTTCCCCCTTTTGTGATAATCATTCTCTTCTGGGTGCACCTGAGTGGCTCAGCAGTTGATCATCTGCCTTTGGCTTGGGTCTTGATCCCAGAGTCCTGGGATCGAGTCCTGCATTGGGCTCCCCATAGGGAGCCTGCTTCTTCTCTGCCTGTGTCTCTGCCTCTCTCTCTGTGTCTCTTGTGAATAAATAAATAAAATCTTTATTTTAAAAAATTGTTCTCTACTGTTAGGAATAGTGTCCTCTCCTCTGAGCCCCCAGTTTCCTGTAAGGATTTTCCCTAGCAGGGAAGGCTCCCACAGGGCACTGATGGCTGAGCTGGTAAGAGATCCATTTAGTGGTCAGGTTGAGCCATGTGCTGCTCCAAAGTTCCAAATCGCCCCAAAGGGCCTGGAATTAAGCTATTGCCCCTACAAATTGTGCATTTCCCAATTGATCTTCTCTCCCCTCTTTTAACCTCTCCGACTCTTTTGTAATCATTCTGGAGTTTAAAGAGAATCATTAGAGAGATCCTATTCTGTGACTGACAAAGGTCATGTAAAATTAAAATCAGAATTTATGATTTTGTGTGAAATGTTTATTGAATTCTCTTCTGAGACAAATTTCATTTACTTGCTCTATTGCTAACATCTAGGATTTTTTCTGTTGGTGTCCTTTCTTTCCTTCCTTCCTTCCTTCCTTCCTTCCTTCCTTCCTTCCTTCCTTCCTTCCTTCCTTCTTTCCTTCCTTCCTTCTTCCATATTTTTTTCTTTTTACTTTTTGCACTGGAGATCAGAATTTGCAATAAAGTACTACACTGAGCCTCTTCACTTCCACTCAGCTCATGTTTATTGAGCATCTCATATGTGTCTTGGGACTCCGCCAGGGACCATGGGCACATGGTCAACATGCAAGGCAGGGCTCCATCTTTCATGAGTTTGAAAGGACTTTGAAACTTACAGAAGTAGTTTTTGCTTACTTATGCATGTGACTCAATTAGAGAAAAATAACAAAGAATATACTGATGACTGCTTGAGAAGTGGAGATGGGAAGTAAATTAGCTTTGAAACTTATAACCTAATGTAAAAAAAAAGTTAAGATTCTCTTGAAAATCCCTTAAATTGTCCAAAAGTACAAGCAATATTTTACTTCTTTAGGAGACGCCAGAAAAAAAAAATCCTTAAAATCATTCGAATCTTCTTTCTGCACGGATGACTCTTTTCAGACCCAGTCAGCCCATCGTCTCTTTAATGTAAGTGTTGTAGGATTCCCAGCCGAGTGTGTGGATGATGTGACCCTCCTCACTTTCACCCAGGGTCACCGTGTGAGGTGTCCCCTGGCACACCCAGGGAGATAGAAACCATTATTGACCAGAATGATCAGAGATGGTTTCGTGGGGAGCTTCATTTCTTGTCTGTCATCTCTTGCTAGGATATAACCTTCCTCTGTTCGCTTGTGTGTCTCTCGTACCCAGAACTATAGAACATACGAGGTGCTTAGTAGATAAATTCTAGGATGACTGGATAGAGGGCACCTGAAAGTTGTCATTGATTATTTTTGTCTCATCTCTACCTCTAGTTAGTATGTGTGTTAGTTCTTCCTTCTCACTTTCGTTGCCTCTTGCATTTGTCTCCACCACTCTTGCCAACACCTTACTTCAAGCCACATCATGGTGGTCCCTGAGTCAACCTCCTGCCTGGCTTCCGTGCTTCCGGTCTCTTTGCTTTCCTTCAGCCAACGATCTTTCTACAGCAAATGGATTGAAAAGCTACCCTCTCTAGACCTTTGATGACTCCCCATTGGCTTCTAATAAGAGCCAAACTCCTCAGCTTACCATAAAATAAAACCCTTCATAATTTGTCCGCTCTGACCACTCCATTCGTTCTGTGTGTCCTCACTTTGCATTCCAGGTTGCTGTCTCACTGGAGTTCTCCAACCCTGCCATGATTTCTGTCCTCAAGGTAATTTTTTAACTCATGCTACATGCCCAAATGCCCTTCCTGCAGGGCTCTACCTTTTCTGTGAAGCTTTCCCTGGACACTCAGGTCTGGGAAAGATGCCGCGCTTCATGTTCCCAGAGTGTCCTGATTCTTTCTCCCTGTAATTAGAGTACTTATCCCATGGCGTTGAAATTGCCTTTTACTTCTCTGCCTTCTCTGGTATTTTCTTATTTTTCTGCATCTTATGAATTTTTTCCTAACTCTGGAAGCTAACATCGGTCTCACATGTAGTATATACGTGCAGTAAATAATGAATGAATAAGTGAAAGACTAATTCAGTGGGACTTAAGTGTGACCTTGAAAGGTGGATGGGCTGCATGTGAAGTGAATATTATTAGAGACAGGACTAAAGTGAAGTGAATACTATTAGAGACAGGAGAGTCATAGTTGCAGGGTAGAGCAGAGCTATCTAGGTTGGAGTTCACTTAGTTGCTGGTGTTCTTAGAAGTGAGCTCTAACTGTCTTAGGGACCCTGGGGATGAAGGTCACCTGGATCCTTTGTGGCATCTTCATTAATTCACTTCATTCCCTTTTTTCTTTAGTCCAAGAGTAACATTGAGATAACAGTAGTCCAATAAGGAGTATTTTCGGGGGAAAAATGTTTTAATGGCTCCGATAAAAGTTGTCCAGATGTTTTACAGTGAGAAAGCTTAAATTACATTATCTTAGAGTTTTTTGTTAAGTGTGTCTATGAATCTTCTGCTTGTTTAATGGAAGGCATTTTGAAGGAAGCTGCCAAGATGTACTTTTATTGAACATTGGCAATAATAGATTTTTTACTTGAACTGATTTTGAAACTTTATTTTTTTTATTTTTTAGAATGAGAGAGAACATGTGCAGGGGCAGTGGTACAGAGGGAGAGGGAGAATACTAGCAGGCTCTGCACCCATTGTGGAGCCCAATCTAACACAACCCCAGCCAAAATCAAGAGTCAGATGCCCAACTGACTCAGTCACCCAGGTGCCCCTTGAAACTTTAAAGAAGAGGAGATAATTCATTTTTGTTCTCGTTTGACAAACCATTATCTTTTTGAAATGATATCACCAGAACAGGAAAGGAACACTAGAGCATTTGTAAAAGAGGTTCTGAATTCATTTTTGCTAAAAAAAAAAAAAAATCATCTTTCTTCCCTCAGGCTAGTGGTGTCATTTTGCATGATTTTATGACCTTTTATTAGATGGTGGGTATTCTGATTACAGCAAAAGTGGATTCCTCTAATCACCCCTTTGTTTCTTTTTATGATTTTAAATTATTTATTCTTCTGCTAGTATTATAAGGTAGACTAAAGGGCTGGAATTTGATAAGGCAGGCCCAGCCAGTAGGTGTGTCTGACAGGACCTCAGTGTGGTCTCTTCGCCATGCTGCTGCTTTGCAGGTTGTTTTCTCTACACATTTAGCTGCCACACTCAGCTGCAACCTTCTTGGGGGTGGATGTGGTGGGATGCAGCTTTGTACTCCTACTTTTGAGCATAGTTGCTGGTGCATTACAGACACGCAGAGAATATTGTTGGGGGCACCTGAGTGGCTCAGTCACTTAAACATCTGCCCTTCAGGTCCTGGGATTGAGCCCCGTGTAGGGCTCCCTGCCCAGTGAGTCTCTTTCTCCCTCTGGCCTTCCCCAGCTTGTGTTCTGACTCTTGCCTCCCCCGCCTCAAATGAATGAATGAATGAATGAATGAATGAATGAAATCTTTTTTTTTTTTTTTTTAAAGAATATTGTTGGTAAATGATGAAGCATGTTAATCCACAGTTTGGAAAAATCTCCAGTGGACCCCACTGCCTGTCAGATAGGGCCCAAGCTCTGTAGTTTGGCACTAAGGCCCCAAATTACATAGCATTCTCTCTTGGAGCATTCATCTGTGGCACTTGTGGCTTTTACCTGTGGCAAATGTGTCCTGCAGTCACACAGGTCCCACCTTTCCCTCCAGTGCACTGTACTCCCTTGTCTTCTGTTTCTACTCCTGATTCTCCAACGGAAGAACATGTTCCTACTTCTGTAGGACAGACTTGTTTTATATCTTTTTTTGTTTTTAGCTTGCTTATCTGTTATACTTTAGTCTGAGGGAATACAAGTTGTCTTATTCACTTTTATTTCTGTCTATATCTACCAAATAATCATCTCTAAATAAATACTGTGTTACTATATATTCAATAAATGCAGACTCACTATGAAGCAAAGTATGTTGCGTTTTTTACCTTAACTGAAGGGAAGACAATTGAATAATTTATCTAGCTTGATGATGACAAAAATGATAGGATGCTAGTGGAAACAGTTGTATTAAGTGAACCAAAAAGGGCAAGTGTCTGACATACCTCTTTCATACAATTATTCTTTAAAATATTTCAGCCAATACCATTAATGTTCTTAATTACTAGTTATATGTTGGCTAATCACACAGTAAAGTCTTAAGATTTTGAACTTTTTTTTAGAGCTCAGAGGAGTTACGTTGAATCAAATTTGATTGCCTCAAACAAAATGGGATATATTAGAAAGACAGTGAAACCTAACTTAGCATTTCTCTGCCTTGGGTGTTTCTGTTGGCAACATGTTTCAATGGGTGGGTCAACAGTTGGGTGACACTGAAGAATCATTGCTTGGCTAAATATGTAGGAAATGAAGTCCCAGCTCTGGTGCATATTTCTTTTTTCTCCTCAGTGAGAATTATGAATGGAGCAGATGACAGAACTAGAGATGGATTTGTTACTTTGCCTCCTGGAGTCTTCTCTTTATGGTTTCATTCTTTTTTAATTGAATAAAAAAAGGAAATGACATTTTAATGGACTTAGGTGTTTTTGGACATGTTGAAATCTGCTTCTTGTGCAAATGAACAAGGAACAGGCGACATGATCACTGAGACTTCCCAGTAGCATTTCCCAAAGTATTTTCTGTGGAAAACCTAGGGGATGGTATCAAGAGAAAGACTTTGGGAAATGCTGTATGGGACAAACCCCGGAGAGTTGCAGTGTACAGTTGTGTAGTAAAGGAGAAGTTCTGCTGTAAAAAATTTTATTTAAAAAACAATAAAAAAAAAAATAAAATAAGATGGCTTATTTAATTTTGTTTATGCCAGCATTTCTTAAATTTCTCTGACGGCAGAGCACTTTTTTCAAATAACGCTTCTGTCTTAGTTTGGGCTACTATAGCAATTATGGTAGACTAGAGTGGCTTAAACAACGAGTATTTATTTCACAGTCCTGGAACCTGGGAAAGCGAAATCCTAGGTGACCCTAGTAGGGTCAGCATCTGGTGAGAGCCCTCTGCCTACATTGCAGATGGCGGCCTTCTTGCCATGTCCTCATGTGGAAGAGAAAGAGACCCTCTCTCTTGTGTCTGTTCTTGCAAAGGCACTAATCCTATACACGAGGGCTCCACTCTTGTGACCTAACCACCTCCCCACTGCCAATACTATCACATTAGAAATCAGAGCTTCAACATATGAATTATAAGGAGACAAACATTTCCCTAACTTATTTTGAGAAATACTGCTTTATTTTACTGAAGCTATTGTAACTTTTAGGTCTGACATTTTACTACTTAGTTCTGTTTTTTTTTGTTCCACTTTTCTTCCTTTCTTGCCTTCCTTTGATCATATAAAAGGTTTTGTTTTGTTTTGTTTTGTTTTGTGTTTTTTTTAGATACTAACTTTTGGCTTTCAGGCTATACCTCCTTATACTCTTTTTTAGTTTTTTTCTTTAGGGATTACTATATACACAGTTAGATTTTCACAATCTACTTACATTCAAATTTTACCATTCATGTAAAATGTAGAATCCTTCTTCTGTCTGTATAATATTGTATGTATTACATTTGCATACTTTAGAAACCTGTAATATAGTGTTTTGCTGTTGGTTTAAATAGTCATATGTATTTTGAAGAAATGAAGATGGGAAAAATGTCTTTGATGTTTACCTACATAGTTACTATTTCCAGTGCTCTTCTTTCATGAAGTTCCAGGTTTCTCTGTGATACCATTTTTTCCCTCATCCTGAAGAACATCCTTTAGCTCTTGCAGTGTGCAGTTCTGCTGGCAGTGAATTCTCTTTTCTTTTATATGAAAATGTATTTTGCCTTCATTGTTGAAGAAGATTTTTGCTAGATATAGAATTAGAGGCTGACAGGTTTTTGTTTTTTTCCCCCTCTCAGAATATGTTTTAGTTATCTGCTGTTGCTGTACAAAATTACCATAAACTTAGTGACATAAAACAAAACAGATTTTTTTTTATCTTGCATTTCTGTTAGTTGGAAGTCAAAAAGTGATCTCAGCAGGCTAAAATCAAGGTGCAGGCAAGGTTATATTCCTTCCAGAAGCTCTAGGAAAAAGTCTGCTTCCTTGCTTCTCCAGCTTCTAGAGGCTGCCTGCTTTTCCTGACTCATGGCCCAGACATCAAAGTCAGCAACATCAGGCTGGGTCTTTTTTACTACCATTTCTCTTGCTCTCTCTTTTCTGCCTTCCTCTTTATATACGGGGAACAGCTGGATAATCCAGGGCAGTCTCCCATCTCAAGGTCAACTGATTAGTGCACTCACTTCTGAAATCGTAACTGCCTTTTGCCCCTTAATTTAACGTAGTCGTTGGGTGTGGGAATTAGGACTTGGACATCTTTGGGGGAATCATTATTCTACCTATCATAGCACTTTAAAGATATTATTCCACTGTCTTCTAGTCTCCATAGTTTCTGAGAAGAACTCAAAATAATTGTTCTAATTATGTGTGTGTACAATATGATACTTTCTCCTGGCTTCTTTCAAGATAGTCTCATCTTTGTTTTTCATCAGATTGAGTAGGATACATAAATGTTTTCTTTGTATTCATACTACTTAAGATTTCTGAACATCTTGAATATATATTTTAATATCTTTTGCCAAATTCAGGAAGGTTTTGATAGTTAAATTTTCAAATAATTTTTCTGCCCTATTTCCTTTCTTTCTGTTCTTTCTCTGGGATTCCAATTACAAATATGTCTGACCTTTGATATTTTCTCAGAAGTCTCAGAGTTTTTATTTTTATTTTATTTTTTTAAAAGATTTTATTGGGATCCCTGGGTGGCGCAGCGGTTTAGCACCTGCCTTTGGCCCAGGGCGCGATCCTGGAGACCTGGGATCGAATCCCATGTCGGGCTCCCAGTGCATGGAGCCTGCTTCTCCCTCTGCCTATGTCTCTGCCTCTCTCTCTCTCTCTCTCTCTCTGTGTGTGTGTGACTATCATAAATAAATAAAAATTAAAAATATATATAAAAAAATAAAAATAAAGATTTTATTTATTTATTCATGAGAGACATGGGGAGAGAAGGAGAGAGAGAGGCAGAGACACAGGCAGAGGGAGAAGCAGGCTCCAATGCAGGGAGCCTGATGTGGGACTCCATCCCGGGACTACAGGATCGAATCCTAGGCCGAAGGCAGGCACTAAACCACTGAGCCACCCAGGGACCTAGTCTCAGGGTTTTTAAAGGTTTATTCAGTCCTTTTCTTTCCATTCTTTAGATTAGATGATTTTTAGGTGGATTTTTCTTCATATTTATAACCTGCTCTTTTAAGCCATCCCCTGAATTTTTAAATTACGGATACTGTAGTTTTTAGTTTTAGAATTTCCAGTTTCCTTTCCTTTCCTTTCCTTTCCTTTCTTTTCTTTTCTTTTCTTTTCTTTCTTTCGTTCTCTGGTGATATTTCCTATTTGTTTATTTATTACAAACATATTATCCTTTTTCCCCTAGGTATAATTATGAAACCTGATTAAAAACATTCTTAGTTAGTTATTATAACACCTAAATCAACCTTGGGTTGCTCTCCATTGGCTGCATTTTTTTTTTTTTTTTTTTTGCCTTGAAAATAGGTCACTTTTTCATTGTCTAGTAATTTTGGATTTCATCCTGAATGTTTTTAAGATATTCCAGGATTCTGGATTCTTTATATTCTTCTGAAGACCATTAAATTTGGTTTGTTTTAGGAAGCTATTATCTTGGCTGAGCTCTTGCTCCAAACTTTGTTACCAATGTGAAGGGCAGTCATTCAGTTCCTTTAGCCTTGGCTTGACTACTGGGCATCTGCTTGATGCATGCGGATTTCAGGGATTAGCCAGAGATCCAGGTACTGCTTACACAGTAAATTTAGGGTTTCCCTTCTGTGGTTCTCACTGGGATATTTTCTTCTCACTTTATTCTGTTTTTTCGAGTTTTAGTTGTCCCAGGTGGCACAGACCTTCATTCAGCCAAAAAGCCTTAGACACAAGAAACTCACCTAGTGGTGTTCATTTATTTCAAGTGTTGATTCTCCTCTAGCTTCTCTCTGCTTTACATTACTCTCCAGCGCCTTCAGATAGTTGCTTTATATATTTTATGTAGAGTTTATAGCTGTTATATATGATTGGTTTTTATGATAGGAGCTACTTCACCATTGCCAGAAGCCTTATTGTAACTTAAAAAAAAAAAAAAAAGTAGATTTATTTGATTGATTTATGAGAGAGAGAGTGAGCATGAGCAGGGGGAGGAGCAGATGGACCCAGAAAAGGAGAGAAGCAGACTCCAGCTGAGTGAGGAGCCCAGTGTGGGGCTTCTTCCCATGACCCTGAGATCATGACCTCAGCTGAAATCAAAGGTGAGATGCTTAACTGACTGAGCAGCCCAGGTGCCTGCCTTATTGTAACTTTTAAAAACTATTGCTTCTAGCATATGTTTACAGCCTTTTTTTTGCAAAGCCAATAAAAAAGAAAGGCAAGGTTTTCTCTTGTTTTTATTTGCAAAAAGTATTTTATTTTGAATCATTTTATTTTGAAAAATCCATACAAAGTTAAAATCACACTTGATCATTGTTCCCAATCCCTATTTCCTCTCCTCCTACTTTTTCTACATACCTTCCCAGACATAACCATTGCTAACATTTTGGTATGTGACCTTAAAGATTACATACAAAGGTGCCTGGCTATCTCAGTCAGTAGAGCATGCAACTCTTGATCCTCAGGGTTATAAATTCAAACCCTATCTTGGGTGTAGAGCCCACTTTAAATTATTAATCATTTAAAAAATAATAAATAAATAAGATTACACACACATGCTCTGTGAGAAAAATTGAGAATTGTTTTGTTCTATTTTGGTAAGTTGCATCTTATTGTGTATATATCTGTAACATCTCCATTTTTACTTACTACTATGCCATAGCTATCTTTCTGTGTTTACTATATACATTTGATATTCTATACTCCAGTGTTTCTGTAGATAGAGTTAATTTATCCTATTGTAATTCTCATAGGAAACCCTTCAACTAGTATTTTTAATTGAAACAGTAAAGCTTTATTGTTTTGGAGCCTTCTTAGTTGAAATTTGTGATAATTAGACCAAGAACAGAATTACAATTGATGGTTGCCACTTACTGACTTAAAAGAATGTTTTTTCTAACTGATATATAAAAAGCTTTTAAATGCTAGTTTAAAATTACCAATTACACATAAATTTTTAGCTGTTTCATTATCTAACAAAGTCATAGCTTGTTCGACTTACTCTATGCCTTTGAAAGCAGTAAAAGGTACATGCCATTAAAATAATTCCACAATCAGATTTGTCACTAATTAGTGCCCTGCCTTTGTAACTTTAAACATAATCAGTACCTTCCCATTTTATCACACGACTTCACTTGGTTCTGTTACTTCCTGATTAGAGTACTGACAGATCCCTGGGTAAGGAGTTTAGCTCTTGGTGAGGAGTTCTCTGTTTGGAGCTGATCCCTGGGTAGTAGGGAAAGGAATACAGGGACTTTGTCTCTTGGTGCTCTGATAGCCTGAAGTTTTTGTCCTTTTGGATATCATTTTCAAAAGATAAAATGGGAATTAATAAAGGATATATCAGAAAACTGATAACTTAAGCTCATTATTTTGAAATAGGTACATTTATAAATCTCTTATAGATGGCTACAGAAATGCTCACATGTGTTTCTGGCTAGACACCAAGAAAGTGTAATTGGACCGGATCAATATTGAATACTGCTTTCTCTATCTCCTCCTTTGAGAATTGAATTGTCTTGTGGCATCTTTTCTCCTCTTGCCCAAAGAGGTGGGATGGATGTTATCAGTCCAGCCCTCAGGATGGAAGAAGGGAAAGGAAGGAAGATGGCCAGAGAGGGCCATGCTGTTGCCATGGATTTAGGAATTGGCTGGCTCCCGCCTCGCTTTTTCTGTGCCTCCTCAGTTGTCTTTGTGATTCTATGTGTCCCCACTGCCTTTCAGCCTTAAAAATGGATTAGGAAGGGAAGAGTGAGCTACTCTAAAAGCATGAGCCCTTCCTCTGAGCAAAGATTCAAGCCAAACAAGTGGCCTACCACATCCATGGGATTGGATCCATTAAAGGAGAGGGAAGAGGAGGGTGCTGTGGTTCACTTCTCACAACCAAGGCTACTCAGAGTGAAGATGTGGGGCAGTGATGTCACTGCCATAGCCCACTGCCTGCTTAAGCATCTAGGGGAAGAATTCGACCAGTTCCTGCCTGATGCTAATTCCAAGGGGAACTCAGCTCTGGTAGGGGCCAGAGCAGGAGAATCCTGCTTCCTCTGTCTGATTCAGGAATGAGCCGGTGGGAGTGTTGGATCCTTTCAGAAGAAGCTACAAAGCAGTTCCTGCATATTTTGGGGGTTGAAATCAAGATGAGTTTGAAAGCTGCATGATAAAAAGCTTGAGGTCCTATTTTTTTGAGTTTAAAGATGTCATCTTTCTCTTTTATTGTGGTTTTGTTTCTTGAGTTGAGGTTGTATTTATTTGTTTGGTTAATTAACATTAAAATGATTATGAAACATGATACATGCATTTATGAACCGGTCTTACATTTAATTTCTGGCAATATTTTTGTCCCTAAATGCTTTGCATGGTTTATTTGCCAAAACAAATATAGGGCATGATTGTAGGTTAGCAGATTAATATAGATAATCTACTTTAAAGATTTTTATCTAATTTAGAAGGATAATTACCATGATTGTAATTTTTATTGTTTAATACATAACATAAACAGTCAATTAATACATATTTTATGTGTTATGTGTATTACAGTAGAGTAAGATAGAAAAAGAAAATGTTATTAAAAGTAATCAGGGAAAAAAAATTAAAAAAACATTAAAAAAAGAAAGTAATCAGGAAAACACATTTATGGTACTGATACTATATTTATGGAGAACAAATCCATGTTAAGTGGACATGCACAGTTCAAACCTGTGTTGTTCAAGGGTCAATTGTACTTCCTGTCACTTTACCTGAGTCGACGTATCTAAACAACAGAGATAACAATCCAAATGGTGCTCTTCAAAGCTGATTGCCATCATTTTATTTTCCAATAGGAGCTACCTCATTTCTTGCTTAAATATAGCCTAGTCAGTAATTCTTCTTCCCTTGTTGGTTTTGGTGGTTTCATTTTTGGTAGGGAGATCACTTTTTCACCTGCACATGAGACATTGGCCTTTGCCCTGCTGGAGGTATGTGTGGTCATTCGGATGGATAACTACAGATGATGGCTGTTATGCCTGCAGAACTGGCTCCCTTCCGAGAATCATTTACACTGCTTTGGTATGAAGGAGATTCTTGGATTGGATACTAGTTAAGAGTAGTAATTATTGTGGTTTTCATTAGTAGAACAGTAGCAAATGCTCCTTTAGTTCACTACTATTGACAGTATGTGTACGTCCATTACCACACTCTTGATAGAGATGAGAAGCAGTGGCTTGGGATTTGGCTGGCGGGAGGGTCCTCAGGTAGCAAGTTGCGGACACCTCAGGCTCCGTCTCTTCTGCTCTTGTTCTGCTACAGTCTTTCAGAGACCTTCCCAGTCATATCTTCCTCCTCAAGCCTGGCATTTATCAGCACAGACATATTAAGCTTACACATTTAAGTTTGTTTTATTATTACTTTTAGTTTTTCTTTTTCAGTTGTTTGTATCAGCTAAAGAGGTTTTGTTATGAAGAAAAGAAAATTATAAAACATTGATGTGAAAGAAGCAGATCGTACCCTTTTAATAAAGGCAGTGATGTGACAGCTTTTTGCTGCTTGGGTGTTCTTTTTTTTGCTGACCTGTAGTTTAATTTCCAGTGTCTAGACTTAATAGTCTGGATTTAAACACAAAGCATATAAACAGAATCATCTGGAACTGAGTTTTTCACACTAAACACTTCTTTCTGATCCTAGTTTCCAGGAGGTTCCTTCTGTGAACCACACCTCCAGATGAGAATCACTTAAATAACCAAGAGAGATTTAACTGTCCTTGGTTTTCTAAACAGTCACCTGCATTGGATTCACTTATGTTAAGACTTGAGTGGCTGGTTGCAAAGCACAGATTCATTCTCATAGACCTTCTGCATAGTCTCTCGTGCCCCCCCAAATAGGATCCTGCTAACGAGCATTTGCTCCTGTTCCAGCAGCACAGCTCAGTAGGGGCACCAGAGCGTGTGGCCTTTAGAACTACTTATGGTTTTCCTGCCACGTGATGCTGACGGAGCCAGACCTCTCCCGGGTGTGGGCACATCCAGCAAAATACATCTAAATCTTCAATTTGTCTTCCAGGCTGTTGTTACACATACGCTTTCCATTCAAACAAGATGATAGAGTATATTTAAATCAAGTTAGTTATAGAATTACTTGTCTAATAAAAATAATGTCACTTGCTAGATTCACAAGCAATTTGTCCTTAGTGATGGTTTTGAGCTCCCCCACAGCTGTGGGACATGGAGAGTATTAGTGAGTGGAGGAGTAGCTGTTATTTGTACCAGGAAGCACAAGTCTGCAGAGCAACACTGAAAGATTTAGAATTTGAAGAAATTTGCAAATCCTGACACACCAAGTGATAAAAACCAGATGTTCTCTCTAACCCACACCTTCCCCCCCAGCTCCCCACACTGACTAGATTTTTCTCATTTAGTCCACTAGATAAGGGAGGAGAAGACTGGTAAAGGAGCCTGTGTGGTTGAGGGATGGGGTGAAGGAATGCTTGGCTTACTTGCCAGTTAGCTCCAGCTCAGAATTGTGTGCTAATTAAGAACAAAACTGTTCTCCCCGCTGGCTGGTATATAGACAAATATAGAGATAGGTAAAAAGTCATTATATTGGAGCGTAGTGTATTTTAGCATTGATGATGGGGTTCAGTTTATTTTTTTACTGATGATAATCATGGTCTTTGTGACATGTACAATCTCCCTAGCTCTGTCTTAATTGAACCATACTGTCTTAAAATGGCCATTACAGTGATCTCAAAAGGACTCTATCAGCTCTGATCTGTTAGAACTTTTACTTTTATTGACTCTCTCCCTCTGTCTCTCTAAGTTTACTAATTCAAAGAAAGATTATTCCTACTAAAGTAAAGTACTAAATTCTGCCATTCTCTCCTCCTACCCCAGGCTTTAATTATAAAACCACTATCACACCAGAAAATAAACCTTAAATATTTTAACATTTTCCCAGCAGGAGGACAGCAGCACGTAAAGCAACATGCAATTATACTAACAGATTTATTTGTCTCTGACCCAGGAAGCTATGCATCAGTGCTTAAGATGATAAAGTTACCCTGCCCACCCTGTGGGAGCTCATGAATTAGCATAAATACCTGTGAGCAATGTGACAGATGATAAAGAAAAGTAAACACTGGACAAGGACTTTAAAACATTGATCTGTCAGATGTTCTGAGAAATCTTTGGTTATAAATGCAGAGCTCAGCTCAAGTTTTATCAAACAGCTTAAACGGTACTGTCTTGTTTTTTGGCTCTAGGTCAGAGTTCATCCCCAATCCATTTCTAAGGTAGTTTCAGTCTGAATGTACATATTTAGAAGTTGTTAAAATTTGGGACATAAATTGGCTAAAATGACATTTTCAGTGTTTGTAAGAAATGATTTGAAGAAAAAATGGTAATGTAAGCAATACTGGAAGACTGATCCTTAACCTCCATGAAAGAACAGCTTTTGAAATCTTGTTTATATTTGAACTATTGAGAAGCAAATCACAAATCTATTGATTCATTAAAATTAAATCTCCCATGATGTCTGCTAAGCCACCTTTGATGAGCAAAGTTTGACTACTATCTTTGTACTTGAGGTAAATTAACCTGAATTGCGTTAAAAATTCAGATCTGTAATTAACTCAGAAAGAGTCTTCATATAGTAATTCAAATTAGCAATATTTAATATTAAATTTAGATATTTAAGTGGCAATGAGCTTTAAATCTTCTGCAGGGGTCGCTGGGCTGGCTCAGTCAGAAGGGCGTGTGACTCTTGATCTTGGGATCCTGGTTTGAGCTCCACAATAGGTGTAGACATGACTTAAAAAATAAAATAGATCTTCTTCAGGACTTTTTCCATCTCTGCATGAGTTTCTTTCTATGTTCCTTTTTCTTTGTAGTTATTTGTTAGGAATCTCACAAAGCAAATTAGTGAAAACCATCTCCAGCCTGGGAATTTATAAAGCAAACGTAAATATAAAGGGGAAAAAAAAATAAAAACCTGGATCAAAGAAGAAAAACATGCTTCGTGTCAATAATAGTTAGATATTATTGTAAAATGAAATGGCAGGGAAAGGACCAGAATGAGGTTGCTCACTAAATAAGCAGTAAGTTCTTTGAGGGCAAGCACTGTCCCTCTGTCCCTTAATTGCACTGAATCCCCTTTGATACCCTGGGAAATGTGTTATAGTGCTGTCAGGGAGTGTTCGTCAAAGGGGAAGGCCAGGTGGGGAATTAGCAAGGCTTTGAGATCATTCTCACATTCAAGGTGCTAATAATTTCTGGTGTGAATTTGGTGATAACAGTGTTTCTGTATTTAAAATTAATTTTATTTTTCTGGCTGGTTTTGAACTTGAGTTATGTTTAGAGGTGAGTAAACAAATTAAAAAGATGGTGTATTTATATGCAGGAGAGTCTGAGAAGGCAGTTTCTAATAGCACACTTTTAAATAGCCTCCATTTATAAATCTGGGATTACAAAGGAGATGATACATTTTGGAACGATTGCTTGCTTCACCCCCAAATCGCTTCATTGATTTGCTGTATTCCATTATATAGCAAGCATCTCGAGTAAATTTCAATTTTGATTCTGTTTACACAACTCATTTTACATGTAACTTTTCAGTAGCACATTGACTGAATCAAGGCACACATCTGGGCTCACTTCTTTGGGTCTTGTTCCTAAATCCTGTGAGGAAAATATGGGCACACCTGTGCAAACCTTTTATTCCACTGACCAAACTGAGCTGAGTGGACCTGAAGAAACAGAAGGAATATATTTCCTTTTGTAAGTTTTGCTTTCTGGCACTTTGGATCTAGCCAGGGATGGTTACCAGAATCACTGAGGATTCACCTTCTCTAGAGAGAAATGGGATAGTGTTTTCATATCTCCGGGACTGTATACAGATCTTATTCTGCCTTGTTCCAGAAAGAATTTAATTTTCTTTTAAGGCAGGATTCAAAAAAATAATAAATAAAGTAATTAGTATAAGACGTTAAGGAAAATAAGTAAAAAATCAGAGGTACAGAGGTATAGAAGTTTCATGCCGTGAGGATCTGCATTCCCAAGAGGTAGATCATACGTGTGGCTGTTTGCTTTTGAACAAAGCAAATGCAGACCCAGTGATGCACATAATGCACCACTCCCAGCGTCTGTGCCAGAACTAAGCTGGGGATGAGGCTGACTTTAGGAAGACTTTGCTAAAAATGGGATATTCCGTCAGTCAGTCAACAAGTATTTCTTCAATTCAGGCAGTGTTGGTTACCCTCCTGGGCACCAGGGACCGCACCCTTATATTACTCAGGATGCACAGGGAAGCTGACATGCCATGTAACACATTCCACAGAGGGAGGTAAACTCAAGGTTGTGAGACTTAATCCAGGTTGGGAGAGGGAGCAGATGTGGGGAGGGCTTCTGGAGGAGTTGAAGCCTTGCCTTGAATGCTAACGGATATGGAGTCCTTAACCCTGGCTAAAGTGGATGATGTTCCAGGAGGAAAGGGCAAGTATCCTGGACCAAGTGATAGAGGCAAGAAAGTGTGATGCCTTCGGGGACTTGTGTGTCATAGATCCGAGTGGCAGACTGTGTTGAGAAATGAGACCATGACTAGGGAACATGAGAAAAGGCTCTGTTACGTTAATGGTGTAAGGAAGGAGGAACCTGTGAGGACAGAGAGGAGTGGAGGCAGGGAGGCTGGAGAGGAGTCACTGCAGTGCCTCTGGGAGATGTGGAAGCCCTGCCTGAAGCAGTGACTGTGTGGGTGGGGGGGACAGGTGCAAGAGGTGGTCAAGAAGTAGATGACTGGATTTGGCCTTGAGTAGAAGAGGAACATCGAGGAAGTAGGAACAGAGGCTGCTCTTTGGTTTTTGGTGTGGTCACCATGCAGAGGAGAGTAACGCAGAAGGCCTAACTGCTGTCATTGAAAAGACCTACTTGTTTTGTAAGGTTCATCCTTGACTGACATCTGATAACTGAGATTTGGGGAAGGTTTTCCCCATATCTAGTAAGAGTTGCTCACGGTGCCCAGACTGCTTGTACAAACACAGTGATTTTTGCTCAACACTTGCTACCTTTCTGGGTGCTGCCCATGTCAACACACAGTCCCCCCACTGAAGTCCCTGGGCCCTGAATCTCTGCATGTTCCCCAGGCTGGAAGCATCCCACAGGTGTTATCCTAACTCCAAGTTGGAGGAACAGCGCACCTGCTGCCTGACTACACTGGGAGAGGAGCCTTGAACACTTGTGCATGGTTCCTTCCCCTACACTTCCACCATGTGCCTCTTCCCTTTGCTGATTTTGTCATCTTTTCACTGTGATAAGTCACAGACAGTTGCGAGTGCAACTATGTGCCGAGTCCTGGGAGTCTTTTGTGTGAATCATCCAAACTGAGGGTGTTCTTGGCTTCTTTCTGACAATGGCTGGCTCGTGATGTAGTGGCACATCATGCAGAGGTAAAGGAGTGGCAGCTTTGGGGTTGAGAGCAGTGATAAGCCACACTGTAAGTTTTCCAGTTGAGTTCTTGTATGACTTCATTAGAGTCATTTTGAGCTAGTGTATGGTTATCGACTCTTTGTTGCCTTTGCAAAATTGATTTACTAGGAAAATCTAATTATTTTTCAGCATACCTTCATTCATTAATTTATTCAGCAAATATTTGCTGAAAACCAGACTGAATGCTTGGAACTGGTTAGACATTTCATAGGCCATAATAGTGTGTAGGAATATGGGTCGTGTGTTCGAAGACATTATTTCACTGGGAAGATAAGACATTTGCCTTTGAAAAATAACAGTATGCATTTCAGGAATGAAGTGTTGAAATATATCAATATGTAAATATTTTGGTTATTGGGAAGAAAAATACCCTAAGTGTTCCTGTGTTAGTTTATGGGCAAGAGGACTAGCATATGAAATTGGGAAAATTGTACTCAATTTAGGATGGATGTACCGCCTCTCAGGTTCATTATCACTTGAGCCATTGTTCTCCTCTTTTGATGTCACAGTGTATTTAAAACTCAACTTCAAGCCTTTACTGTATAGGAGTTGTATAGTGGTCACCCCATCCGAAATGTGCCCCATATTCAGCACAGTGTTTTCAAGCTACTCCTCGTGGATGTTTCTTTTAGAGAGGTCACGTCACCCTTAAATGGTGGACTAAAAGGACCCCTAAGTCAGTGACTAGCCACTTTGTCATCTCTAAGAAATAGTCTTAGAGACTATTTCTCTAGAATAGAGAATAGATGGTTTCTTTCACCTAAAAACAAGGAATGGCGCCAGTCTGTGTATTACCACTGTTACTGCTGTGAAGTTCATGCAGATGAACTAGGAATCTTTCCTGTTTCTCAGTCCTATTGAGCAGTTAGTTCCTCATTAAATTTGTGGATTCTTTTTTTTTAAAGATTTTATTTATTTGAGAGAACTAGCAGGGGAGGGGAAGAAGGAAAAGCAGACTCCCCACTGAGCAGGGAGCCCTATGCCAGGCTTCATCCCAGGACCCTGGGATCATGTTCTGAGCTGAAGGTAGATGCTTAACTGACTGAGCCACTCATGCATTGAGAAAGCATGAAGAGTTTTGGCTTGTGATTGTTGAGATTCTAAAGAAATACCAGCCAAATAAGCCAACTTATCAAATAGATGAATAATCAGCTTGCTTTCCTTTTTCAGATACTTAGATTCTAATGTTATGACCTTTTTTCCCCACTCCATGAAAAAAATAATAAATGTGTGTGGTTTGAAAACTGAGCAGCACTGCCCCTTGCTCAGGCAATGCGAATCTCTGGAACATAGCCAGTTAGGTCACTTACAAATGGATCGTGAGGTATATTCACACCGTTTGGAGGTTTTTATTTGGTTGGGTTGTTTTTTTTTTTTTTTTCTACCTTATTGGCCTTGATGTGTGGATTACCCTACCACACTTTTGGTCCTAAGAGAATGAATCTGTGTATTTTTTTCCAGTTGATAAGTATGTGCTTAAACACTTAGGTGTTACAACCCCCATTACGCCTCTTGGTGCAACTATCTTTCCCTGTTATTTAGCCATGAAACATTTATGAGAGTTTAAAACATCTATTTCTAATGAGGAGTACCAGAATAAAGCCAAGTTTACATTAGGAATGAAAAAAAGGAATGGATGCCTTGACCAGTAATGTCCCGAAGCCCATAATTCCTGTTAGGAGTGTCTGAGAGAGACCACCTTCCCAAGCTTCTATGGCCTGGCTTAGCAAAATAATCTGAAGGTAAGTAAGGTGGGTCCCGGATGTCTTTCTTGGTGGGAACTGACTATTCATGTCAGAGCTCAGATCTAGGGACCCCTTCTGCAAATGGAAACAACTTTAACAACTAAAAATTGGTCAATATAAATGATACCCAGAAGAGAAAGTATTATGTGCTCCAACCCAGGAATGACTGAGGCACCATAAAAATCTATTAAAAATGAACCAAGAGTCAGCTGGTCTCTTCTCTGCTTTTTCTTTCTTATTTCTTACTTTGTTATCTCCAGAAATCAAGAAGGATACCCTGCTGCTTTGGGAATGTCATGTCATTTTTGTTGTTAAATACAAATATTCAGAGTTAAGATGATGATAGGGTATAACTTTATGATAGGTTCCTCGTGTAAATGTAAAGAACGCTTAAACTGTCTGTTCAAATGAAATAGTTATATTTGACACATTGTGTCAGATACATGGTGTTTAAAAAGCAGTATATTTAGTGATTGCTCGAGTTGCTTAATTTGTTAACACTGACACATTTGAAATTATAACAAGTATTCTGTACTGTTTTGTCTTTTAACTTTCATATTAATACTTAAATGTTTTTTTATTTGAGCATAAATGAATCTTGCTTCACAAATATTGTTAGTAATTAGGTTCTTACCAGCTTAAGCGGCCTTTTTCGAGCAGGAGACACATTTCTTCTTCATTAGTTCTCCTAATTGAGTTCCAGAAAATGAAATATTACTATGCCACAGAGTAATTGTCTTATTTGCTTTTTTTCTTGAATCTTCTTATGAAATTTAAGACCCTTTAAAAGCAGAGGAATAGATTTGTTTTTTTTCCCTCAACCCACTTATCCCTCAGCCTCAAGTCTAAAATTACTTTTTATAACTTCTGAAAGATACTGCATTTAGTTTTGGTTCTGAAGACTATGCAACATTCTGGGGCTCCTGGGTGGCTCAGATGGTTGTGTCTGCCTTTGACTCAGTTCATGATGTCAGGATCCTGGGATCGAGCCGCACATCCATCAAGGAGTCTGCTTCTCCCTCTTTTTTTGCACATGCATTATCTCTCTCTGTCTCTCTCTCAAATAAATAAAATCTTTAAAAAACAAAACAAAACTATGCAACATTCTGATACAACACAGGCCAGCTCAACATACCTGCTAATAAAATGTGAGCAAAGGGTCCTGATGCTAGTGGAGTAGGAGACGTATTACCTCCAGGTGGACAGGTACCTGTTGAGTTTTCAGAACAGTGAATTTTAATTGAATTTTAATTTAAAAGCTCTTCTGTTGTTACAGAATATTTACAATCATTTTAATTTGAATCGTTCTTTTCTCCCCTTCTTATTATCTCTGACTGGGCTAGTCTGGAAGAGCTGGCCATAGTATGCTGTGATTTGAATATAATTTGAATATAATATAAGCCCTAAAGGATTTGCTCCTTTACCTCCTTTACTTTTACCACTAGCGAAATTGGAGTTTCTCAGAGATGTGACTTGAGTTGGCAAATGGGTACCTACCTTTGTTAACTATAAGAAGCAATTCTTTTTACATTATTTTTATTACACTAAAAGTCATTTTCTACACTATATAAATTTTGAAAATTTCCAACAGTTTTCTTGTTTCCACAGTGAGAGTGGTTTTGCTGTTGTGAGCTGCTGTATTTGTAGAAGAGCGAAATGTTTTTATATGGCCTTTCAGACTGTCAGCTGTAATACTTGGCTATAAAAAGACTTCCTCAAGCTTCTGAATACTGGCTCTTCAAAAATGATCTTCCAAGTTTTTGAGAAAGAATAAAATTTTTATTTCCCCAGAAAGAGAAATGCAGGGAAAAGACCTAATTCTGCCAGAGAGAAATGAATCATTTATTCTTTCATAAGATAATGTGCTACTTTAGGTTACTGACGGAGGTTTGCTTCTATCATTCCTAGTTTCCATCATACATTTTTAATGCCAGAACTCCATTTGATGAACAATAGTGCATTAGAAGGAGGGGAGGGAGGGAGGGGCAGAGGGAGGGAAAAAAGAGAGGAAGGAAAGAAAACACCAATGAATCCAGATCACCACCCAGGAAGCCACCTTCTTTTTCATTATTGCATGTGACTCTGTACTTTCTATACCTATATATTACAGATGGAATTTATAGAAAAAGAAGACTAATATTTATTGAGAACTTATAATGTGCACCACGTTATATTAAGTGCATCACATGCATTATTTTCTCTTGATCATTACAAAAGCCCTTTGTAGTAGATATAGTTATAATCTCTGTTTTGCACTCAAGAAAATAGAGGCAAGAAGAGATCACATCAGGTCACAGAACCAGGAGTGGGACCTGGGAAGTGTGATTCTGGAGCTTATGTGCTTAACCTCTGTACTCAACTGTTCAGTAAGGAGAAATGCCAAAGACATGTCTTGAACTCTTTACAAGAAGTCCTTAAATGTGAACAGAAGTTGGGGCTCCGGTGTGGTCAGGTAAATGTTGGACTCTTGGTTGTGGCTCAGGTCATAATCTCAGTCATGAGATCGAGCCTTGCATTGGGCTCTGCACTCAGCATGCAGTTTGCTTAAGCTTCTCTCTCTCTCTCTCTCTCTCAAATAAATAAACAAATCTTTTTTTAAAAAATGTGAACAGGTAGCTCAGTCAATCAAGTGTCTGTTTTTTTTATTTCGGCTCAGGTCATGATCTCAGAGTCCTGGGATCAAGCACCATGTCCATCTCTGTGCTTAGCTTAGAATCTTCTTATCTTTTTCTCTCTGCTCCTTACCCTGTTCTCTCTCAAATAAATAAATAAATAAATAAATAAATAAATAAATAAATAAAATCTTTTAAAAAGATATGAACAGAAGTACCCGTTTCGCACACATTTTGTTTTGACTGATAATGTACAGTTGTCATGGCTTAGCATCTTACCACTTTCCCCTGCTTGTGCATCCTTTCCCCTCTTGTGTGTAGGCCTCATACGATCACAGACAAGGAGAAAATTTCTGCAGTGCACATCTGCAAAGACTTCAGACCACAGTCAGTGGCTGCACATTGAGCTCTAGTGTCTACTCGATAAATGACTACCTTGGCAAACCTTGATGTCTTTGTCCTTAAACCTGCAATGCTCAGTGTCACTGGAGTAATAGACGAACTAGATGCTCCCCAAATAATTTGTGAATAAATGAGTCTTTTTTCATTAAAGATTTTATTTAGGGATCCCTGGGTGGCGCAGCGGTTTGGCGCCTGCCTTTGGCCCAGGGCGCGATCCTGGAGACCCGGGATCGAATCCCATGTCGGGCTCCCGGTGCATGGAGCCTGCTTCTCCCTCTGCCTGTGTGTCTCTGCCTCTCTCTCTCTCTCTCTCTCTCTCTCTGTGACTATCATAAATAAATAAAAATTAAAAAAAAAAGATTTTATTTAATCATGAGAGACACACACATACAGAGAGAGAGAGAGAAAGAGAGAGAGAGGTAGAGACACAGGCAGAGGGAGAAGCAAGCTTCCTGCAAGGAGCCCAATGTGGGACTCAATCCTGGATCCAAGCATCACCCCCTGAGCCAAAGGCAGGCACTCAACCACTGAGCCACCCAGGCATCCCTAAATGCATCTTTTTTCCTCTTTGCTCCCTTTTCTTCCTGCTTCCTATGGGATGAAAACAAAACTAGGCATGGTGGGATGAATTGGAGGAAGGGAGGGAGGAGAGGCATAAATTATATTCTTGCTAATTTGTTGGTGTCTTCTTTTCCCCTTAAAGTTGATAAGGGGAACTCAACTTTATTGAGCAATAATTTTATACAATTAAATAAATCTATTTAATTGGATGAGTTTCTACAGTTTTATACTTTGGTGAAAGCACAGTCCCATTCAAGATACAGAACAATCCCATTAACTCTCAAAAGATTCCCTCTGCCACTTTTTTTTATACTATTTTTTTATTGCAATAAAATATACCTAAGAAGAAATTTGCCATTTTAACTATTTTAAAGTTCATCATTCAGTTTCATTAGTTATATCCCCAGTGTCATGCAGCCACCACTATCTGTCCCTGTCAGTTGTCATTGCTCCAAACAGAAATTCTGCACCCACAAAGCAGTAATTTTTCATTCTCTCTGGTAACCTCTCACCTAATTTCCTGCTGTGTGAATTTACCCATTTTAGATATCTCATATAAGTGGAATCATACAATATTTGTCTTTTTTATGTTTGACTTATCTCACTTAGCCTGATGTTTTCAAGGTCTTTCCATGCTGTAGCTCATCTATCAGAGTTTCATTCCTTTTTATGGCCAAATAATATTCCATGGTTTTTATGTACATAATTTTTTATCCATTCAGCTGTTGACCTGACAATTGGGCTATTAGCACTTTTTGTTTGTTATGTTAAGGCTCCTATGAACATTGGTATAGAAAGATCTGTTTGAGAGGTACCTGGGTGGTTTAGTTGTTAAGTGTCAGACTTGGTTTTGGCTAAGGTCATGATCTCTAGGTTGTCGTGAGATCAAGCGCCGTGCTGGGCTTTGTGCTCAGTGTGGAGTCTCTTTGGGATTCTCTCTCCCTCTGCCCCTCCTGCTTGTGCTCTCTCTCTCTCTCAAAATAGACAAATAAATCTTTAAAAAACAACAACAAAATCCCACCAAAGATCTGACTGAGTCTCTGCTTTCAGTTCTTCTGGCAGCATACCCAGAAGTAAAATTGCTGGATTGTACAATAATTCTATGTTTTACTTTTTGAGGAACCATTCTGTCTTCTGCAACAGTTGCATGATTTTACATTCTCACTGACAATGCACAAGCATTCCAATTTCTCCATATCCTACCAACATTTACTGTTCTATATTTTTGTTTTTTATAGGTATCCTGATGGGTGTGAGGTGGTATCTCATTGTGGTTTTGACTTGCATTTCCTTGATTATTAGTGATGTTGAGCCTCTTTTCCTGTGCATACACATGGCTATCTGTGTATATCTTCTTTGCACCTGGACCACTCACTTCCTCTGTTCCCTACCCCAGGCAACTCCTTTTTGTCACTGTATATTAGATTGCATTTTATATGAGTGAAATCATTCACTATGCACCCTTATATCTGAATTCTTTCACTTGGTGTAATACACCCACTCACTGTTGGATGTATTTACTCCTTTTTATTGCTGAGTACTATTTCATTGGGTAGAGGTATCACATTTTGTTTATCCATTTGCCAGCTGATGGGCATATAGTTTGAATAAACCTTCTATGAACATTCATATACAAATCTCTGTTGGATATACATGTTCATTTTACTCTGGTAAATATTGAGGGGCATTGTGGCTAGGTTTGTAGTAGATGTTTATGTTTAACTTTATGAAAAACTGCCAAACCACTTATCAAAACAATTGTAACATTTTATGTACTTACTAGCAGTATACAAGTTTTAGTTGGTTTTATGTCCTTGTCAACACTTGGTATTGCTAATCTTTTTAATTTTAAGCATTGTAACAGATATGCAGCAGTAACTCATCATGGTTTTAATTTACATTTCTCTGCTTAGGTAATGATGTTGATCATGATTTCATGTGTTTGCCATTTGTATATTTTCTTTTGAGGGGATCCCTGGGTGGCGCAGCGGTTTGGCGCCTGCCTTTGGCCCAGGGCGCGATCCTGGAGACCCGGGATCGAATCCCACATCGGGCTCCCGGTGCATGGAGCCTGCTTCTCCCTCGGCCTGTGTCTCTGCCTCTCTCTCTCTCTCTCTCTCTCTCTCTCTCTCTCTGTGACTATCATAAATAAATAAAAATTGAAAAAAAAATATTTAAAAAAAAGAGAAAATATTCTGTCTTTTGCCTATTTTATATTGCATTATTTTTCTTCATATTATGGAGTTGTAAGCATTCTTTATATAGTTTGGATATAAGTTCTTTGACAGACATGCATTGCAAACATCTTCTCCCTATGTGATTTGTCTCTATTTTCTTAATGGTATCTTTGAGGAGTAAAAGTTTTTAAATTTTGATACAGTCCTGCTTATCAATTTTTTTATGGTTGTGTTTCTTTTATGAAATATTTTTCTATGGAAAGTCACAAAGATTTTCTTCTAGAAGTTTTACAATTTAGCTTTTACATTTAAATTTATAATCCTTTTTAGTGAGTTTTTGCATATGGTATGAGATATAGCATAATGTTTAGTTTTCATACAGACATGTAGTAGTTCTAATATCATTTATTGAAGAGATTTTCCCTCCCCCAATGAGTTATAATACCTGACACCATTATCATATCTTGCTTATGAGGTCTTATGTCATCTTTGTTGGAAATCAGTAGGTCATAAGTTTGGCTCTATTTCTAGATTCTATACCTTGTCTATCCTTTCTTCAATAACACATCATGTTGATTGGTGTAACTCTTCAGTAAATCTTTTGAAATCAGGTAGTGCATGCCCTCAAAGTTTTTGTTTCTTTTTTAAAAATCAATCTGGCTATTATAAATTTTCAGCTTTTCATATAAATTTCAGAAACAGGGTTTTTTTTTGTTTTTGTTTTTGTTTTTTTGTTTTGTTTTGTTTTCTTGGGGGTTTTTTTGTTTTGTTTTTTTAAAGCCTGCTGATACTTTCATTGAAATGGTACTGAATGTAGAGTACTTGGGGGAAGATTTGACATCTTAATATTGAATTTTCCAGTCTATGAATATGGTATATATCTATTTATTTATTTAGTGGTTTTTAATTTCTCTCAAATGTGCTTTTCTCTTCTGATTGTGACTCAATTTATTGAATACCTACTCTAGCCCAGGAAAAGTGCTTTACACTTAATCCCCCATAATTACCCTATGAAGCCTGTGTTGTTTTTACTATGTTTAGTGGGACAGCTGTAACTGAAAAAGGTTAAGTTACTTGTCCAGAGTCACAGAGCTAATAAATACTAGAACTGGGATTTAAAAGAGGTCTGCTGACTCTGGTAGGCCATGTTCTTAGTCACTAGTAGTCAAGATAATATGTTTAGTAACTACAGATAATTATTTAAAGAAAGTCTTAGTAAGTGTTGCATAGCTGTTTCCATCCTCTGTCTCTCTCAACCTAAAATAAACACATAAATATCTGAGTAGATAGATAACATCCATGGAAGGATAGACAGGTCTGTAGTCAACCATCTCAGACTCATGATGGACTTGCTTATCCTTAGCAAGTCATTTGAAGATTATCTCTGAAATGCATCGTAATTGGCTGGATACTTTTTTTTTTTTTGTCTTGTCTCTCTCATCTAGACACCATCAAGCAGAAAATAGGTCTTGAACTATCAGTAACACATAGGAAATTGTTAGAATTCCCCATAGGACATCATTAGAATTCCCCAAAGTTTTTTAATTGCATAGGATCCCATTGATGTGTTGGTCACCTGACACCATTATCATATCTTGCTTATGAGGTCTCAGAATGTGGCACACTTGGATTTCACTTGTTAAAAAGTTGCCTGGAACTTTAGTTGTGCCTAATGGTTCTTTCTTCCTCCTTTTAAAAGACAAAAATGAATGGGCTGTTTTATAACCCCCTTTCAATCCTCTGATCTTCAGAGAGGGAAATGTTGAAAGGCATGGTGCAGCTGTTTTATGTTGCAGTTTATAATCTAATTAAATGTGTTTTATCCAGATCATTATGGACTTCATTAGAGCTGGACTTTTTATAAGAGGGATGATGAGTTAGATTTATACAGAATCATCTGGGTCTTTTAAATTCTGCAATCATGCCAGCAGTCCTGATGAAAAAGAAATTCAAATCTGCCTATCTGATTCAGTTGGTCATTCATTTTTGGAACATTCTTGCTTCCCAGTTTGTTCACTTTTTTGTGAGCATACTGTTTTCGGAATGATTAATAAGTGAAGTTTGTTGTTTCAGAGAGAGTGCCATTTGGGAATGGTATGTAGTCTTTTTAGAAGCCTATATATCATTCGAACATACTGGTACATATGGGAAATAAAAACATCCAAAGTAATTGGCATAATCTAGGTCAAAGAGAGATGAAATTACATTTTGTTAGCTGTGTATTTGTACTGGAGAAGAAATTAGTTTTGTGGTCTTCAGTTTAATTGCTAAATTTTTCCAGTGTCAGGAAGAAGTATCTAAACTAGAAACTGATTTGGAAAGGGAATATGACTAATGGTAGCCTTAATTACTTAATTTGTATATAAAATTTTGAGGGTATTTTAACTCTCATTTTGTTTTAGATATCATGACCAACTTCCATATGACTCCCTAGTCTGTCATATTAAAAAATTAAGCGGTGCTTAACAAAAATTTTATCTTTCCAAGAAATTGTACTTGGGATGTCTTCCTCTTCATAATTTTATATTTTCTCAATCAGTGCATCTGTGGCCTTGAATTTGCCCATCCTTTCAGCTCCGATCATGTGATCCTAATGACATTCATAGCTTTTCTGCACTTAGATAATTTATTCTATCAGTTTAACTGTGGCTATTCACAAGCAATTCTGAATTGTCATTCAGTAGGGGACAATATGAAACTATGATTTAGTGGTTAATACTTAATTGGAACGTTGGTCTTGCCTAGCTCCTTTAAGGCATGAAACTTGCCCTTTTCTTCCTGTTTCCCAGCTCATTGTCTACAGGTGCAGGCCTGCCTAATACATCGTGTCATGCAACTGGAGCAGTATGGCAGAAATCCTGCAGCCTCTCAGTATTCACTGTTTTAGTTCTGAACTGCTTATAGGCACTCGATTTCTTTTCTCCATACCCTTTAGCTTCTGATTTTCCTTGTGTCTGACCTAGCAATTCTTTTTGCTTTTCACGACCTCATTATGTACATTGGACCTGACACTGAGAACTGCTTCTTCATTAATGCACCTTGGCTTCCTTCCTCAGCAGTGACTAAGATTATCCCTCCAAGTAGAGGCTACCTTTTGAGTGAACAGCATGCCCAGCCTGGCCTGGCCTTCAAACTCTCCTCCTCTGCTGCCTGTGTATATTGCTGTTCTCTTAGTTTGTCTGGAGGTGGTCACTTAACAAATATGCTGCACGTTGAGGCTCTTTGACTTCATAGTTGGTTAATATTAGGTCTATGAAATTTTTTGTGTTTTGGATTAGGCCTGTCTGACTAGCGACCATCATGTGGCTCAGGCTTTTTGATGTTCCTTTTTATTGGAAAAAGAGGTAAAATTCTAGACATAATTATCAGTCTGGTGCCCTACAGGAAACTTCTAATCTGGCATTTTGAAGCGAAAAGAACATTTGCAGATTATGGCCCTTACTCTCCAATGCATTTTGTAAAAAGTTGTAGTATTACCTTTACTACTTCCTTTTGAGTTGTATTCCTTATTGATATTTTTTCATATAGATCTTATATTTTGTTGTTGTTAAATTTGTCCTGTGTATCATATGATATGTGTTGCTACTTTTTGTATAATATTTTTAATTAAATATCTAGTGGAGCCAAAATTAATAATTTTTTTGGTATACTTATCTTGCATCTGTGCATCTTAGTGAATTCTTTTGTTTAAACATTTAATTAGAGTTGGATTTTCAAAGCATATAATCTTATCATCTGCAAGTAAAGACTATTTGTGTATATTCATAGTTTCTTCTTACATCAAAGCAATATTATATTTATTTATTTTTTAAAAGATTTTATTTATTTATTTATTTATTTATTTATTTATTTATTTATTTATTTATGAGAGAGAGAGCATGCACTAGGGTGCATCCACATAGGGGTAGAGGAGGAAGGTTGCAGAGGGATAAGCAGATCCCAGCTGAGTATGGAGCCCAAAGCCAGGCTCCATTCCAGGACTCAGATCATGATCTGGGCTGAAAGTAAGAATCACCCAGGTGCCCCCAAAGCAATATTTTAAAAGAGTTAGTGATAGTCAACCTTATCAAAGTTCTCATTTTCATAAAAATGGCTTTAAGGTTTTAGCATTTAGCATTTTATGCTATTGAATTTTGCTGAATTGTCTTTCTCATATTTAAGTATTTCTTGTCTTTCCTGTTTAAGTATTTTTTTAAGATTTTATTTATTTATTTGAGAGAGAGAATGAGAGAGGGAGCAGGAGTGAGGGGGTGGAAGTGGGGGAAGGGCAGAGAGAGAAGGGGAGGCAGGCTCTCTGCTAAGCAGGCTCCATATCAGGACCCCAGGCTCATTAGCTGAGCCGAAGGCAGATGCTTAACCGACTGAGCCACCCAGGCAACCCCCTGTTTAAGTATTTTTTAACACACTTATTTATTGACCTGATTTGAATATACATACAGGTCTCCACTAGGGGCCATACTGATCAGATTGGACAGTTCTTCATAAAAAAATTATATGATGAAGAGGGTTGGAAATCAGTTTCCTTGATATATTTTTTCTCAGTGACCCACGACCTCTAGCCTAGCCTTTCTATGAAACATGAGACGGAGCTTGTGTCAACTCTAATTTTGTTCTGTCTGTATGTACCTATGTAATTTCTACCCCAAACTATCCATTTATATGAGATTCTTTATACCAGCAGAATCATTAACAGGTTTATGCATGTTTTACTCAAGGTAAAATGGAAATCATGTGATATCTCCTTTTTACAGAGAGTTCTAATTTTTAATGAATAGTTATGTATTCATACAGAACGTGTTATTTTGGTATGTATGGACATGGACTGGTGTAAGCCATTCCTGGATACTGAACCATGAATCGTTATCATTTGCATGAATAACTGGTTCTAAAAGTAATGAATTCTTATTGCACAGTGAACTCCCCCTGGTTTAGAAAAATATACTGTGAATCAGTTCAAGTTAGATCTGTGTTTAATTATTTACAAAACTACCAAATTGGGGGAAATTGGGATACATATTATTCTGTGGAATGATTTATTTCCATTTTTTAAAGCGTAAGTGTTAGCGGAAAGAGGCTGCAAGCCCGCCCATAGGAATTGTACTTGACCCTGAATACTCCTAAGTTGCACCTTCTAACAGGTTTCCTTTACGTGCAGATCCCAGAAATTTTCGGTGAGACTCATTTCTCAGTCCACTGTCTGTTCAGGATTGTTGGCTCTGGCGGTGGGGCTCTAACCCCAGGATTTCTGAGGAAGGGGAAAACACACCGTAATGGCTTTGGGAAGCTGCCAGGGAAAAACTATCAATTATTTTATATTATACTTTACTGCACATATGATACATTATTCTCTACTCTCTAAGCATGTTCATTGTAAATGCTGTGTAATCACATTTTAAAGGTAAACTGTTTATCAAACTATCATCTGATATCCCACCCAAGTCGGCACTGATCCTTCACCACAAACCTATGCCCTTTAGGAGAAAGTGTGTTTATTTTTTTTCTCACTGTCTATCCAAAAGCTGTGAGCCACATCTACATCCCTTTGCGTTACTCGTTGAGTTTCTGGCCATCCTCTGGTTTAAAATAGCCATCTTGTTTTGGTAGTGTCAGTGCTTTTCCAGGGTATGCTTTAACTAAGTGCAGTAATTAACTTTGCTTTGCTAGACCTTTCTGAATTTCCATAATGTTCAAATGTTTTTTGTCTTGCATATGAGTGTCTTAATTGATTTGCTTTCAGGGCTTTATACGGCAGTATGTGAATATTTGTTCAATTGAGTGGCAACAACGCATGGTAAGACTTTGGTACGTTGTGTACTTTTGTGGCAGTTATCAGAGATTCTTAGATTTTGTTATTCTTTTTTGCCTATTTTTAATATCAGTGGGAATGAGGGAGGCAAGATAAGTCCATGAGGAAGTTAGAATAGACGATGATGACAACAATGATGAGTGTGTGTCTGTGTGCATGTATACTTAAGTGCTTATGTTTGCATGTATTCATATGTAGGCAAATGTGAAGATAAATAAGTAATGGGAATTGCTGATAAACGAGAAAAAAAATTTTTAAATGAGAAAAATTTCTCACTATGTTCTGGAAATTGTTTTAGGCCATTTGGACTGTTTGATTTTTCATTTATCCCTCTGGATACATTTATTAAACATCTGCTAAGAGAAGGCACCATACAGAGGCCTGAAGATTGCCTCAAAGAACTGTCCAGAGAAGGAGTAGGAGGGAACTGATTAAGGTAATTGTAGAGTTCCAGGGTGAGGGGTAACATGGAGCTTGCATATGAGAATGGAGTTTGAGAAGGCTTTCAAGAAGTGAGCTTTGGATTTAGTCTTGAAGATTAAGGGGGAAGTAACTTGCTAGAAAGAGAGAAGGGGGCAAAGGGAGCAGCAGACATCAGTGACTGAAGAATATAGCTTTAGTTTCTTCTTAGGGGATGGGGAGATACCATTGAACCTTCGATGTCACATCAGATCCCCATTTTAGAATTAGTTTGTTAATCATGTTCAGTCCTTTCACAGGAGACTAATCAAACATTGCCCTCAAAGGGCAAACTGTGGCCATTGAATGTTGTGTTATTTGGAGTGTCGACCATATGAAGCTACCCATGCTCCTCACTGCTTAATTTGCAATTAGGAATTTGTAGACAGTTCGAATATATGGTTCTTGAATAAAGATTACTTTCCTGTAAATTCCCCTTGGATTATTCCCCCCACTCTTTTCTTGTCATATGAATTTGATTCTAACCCTAGTTTTCATCCATTCTTACAGTATATAATAGGATCTGTGGATCCAGGGGAACTTCTTATAAATATTAATTAGCATTGAAGAATATCAGATAGTCAGAGGATAAGCTGCATAGGGATAGAATTTGGAGGGAAGTAGTTAGCTATCCTTTTTCTTTTTTTTTTAAGCTACGCATTCTAAAACATACAGAAGACCTGTCCCCAGAAGCCTATTGTTCTGACCTGTCCCAGCAGCCTATTGTATGGGAATAATGTGGCATTGGAATCAGATGGACTTGGGGGTCACAGTCTCAAACTGTCACCAGTCATCTGACTGACAACACATTACTTAGTCCTTTTGACCCTCAATTTCCTCAACTGAAGTCAACATACACTTAAACCAGCTTTGTTGGGGAAGGATATTAGAGAAAGTGTTATCAAAAACCTTATAAGGGCTCAAGAAACGGTAGCCCTTCTATTGGTAGTTTTATCTAGGCATAGAATTATGACTAAAGCATATGTATTTGGTCACACATTTATTTTTCTAACAGAGATTTCCTGCCATTTAAATTAAGCAAGGTATAATTCTATCTGACATTGAAAAAGATATTATTACCCTTCTACTTGTCTTCCAGAATCAGAAATTAAAATTTTTCTAATATACCTGGTATATTTAATAACTCAATGAATATTTTCCTCTCTCAGCCTTTCATATTACTTTGTTGTAGAGTATAAATCATTGCAGAATTACCCACAAGGCAGATTTGAGCTTCTTATGTTCCTACTTAGACCCCCAGCAACACTGGATTCATCACAGGCATAGACACATGTATATACTTTGCCTTCACAAGAACAGTAGTCTCTGAACAAGTTAACTGAAAATTTATTATTAGAAACTCTAGAAAGATGTTAATTTCAGCATCTGCAACATTTTGTCTTTTGATGTTTAGTATTGTTTTTATCTTGAGATCCGTATTGCAGGTGAGGGGCTGAGGAGCACCAAGTCTTTTCTCTGAATGAGGACTATAAAGATTTTATTACCACCCTCAGGATAAGTATATCCTAATTAGGAGGTAGTAGTACCTAGCACAAAGTTCTTCAACATTTATATATCAGAAATGGAAAAAACATAACTATCTGTCTTCCAGTTATATTGCCATTTGTGCAGTATTTAATAATTTTCAAACAAAATTCTAAGCAGTAAATATTGAGATGCAGTAGAGTCGGTGAAGTGTAGAACACAAAATGTTAATGCGCTATCAGAATTTAGGAATGAGCTAGTAAAGGCTGTCAAAATATTTTAGCATGACACCATTTTTTCAAATGAAAGAGACTCCTGGAGCCATTTTGGTAAAGGTACATAGGTAACTGCTGAGAGGAGTGCAAGGGAGCCTGGTGCCTCTTCCTCAATGTCCCCCTACTTGGTCTGTTAGACTCTGGGTAGGTTCTGGGAAACAGTTTGTTCACTACTGGTTTAATACAACCCCCATTTGAGAACCTTGACACCCAGAGGGATTTGTCCCAATATGACTAAAGTGAGTTTAGTTTCTCTATGTATTTTGAATTAAATTCCTATCAGAAAAGAACATTCAGAAGGCATTATCAGCTCTATTGGGATGTTTCATCTGAGAGGAGCAAAACATTGTGTCAGAGCCATTCAAAGCTGAAGTTCACATCTGTGGAAGATAAGCAACAGCATGTCTTAGGTCTGTGGTTACGAAGTACCAGTAGTTGACCACTTGTGGTGGTGAGGTGTCATGCCAAGATGCTTTAATCCTGGTGGTTTTACTGTTTCTTTAACCTATCAGCCAAACAAATCCTCGTCCATTTTAATCTTTGCATGTTAAAAGTATTTAGATTGTGCATATGATGTAGGAAATATCCAAAATAGCCCCAAATTAATTGCAAACCAAAACATTAGAATATATCCATTCGAAAGGTGAGAACGTTTGCATTATAGGAACTTACAAGGTTGACTGAATAAATTCTCATTTAATGCTATGTCTTACTTAATTTTACTTAGCCACAGATTATGTTGGACGTTAACTGTGATTTATACTAAGACAATGGTATTGATCCACTCTGAGTTAATGTAAGTTAATTTTCTAGCACTTGAAGTGAATTTGGGTTCAGCCACTCTCTTTTCTTCCCAAATCTCTTTTCATCTTGTGGTAAGATGTTGAGAACTCTCAGGCCTGGTCTGTGTCTTTGAAATACAATAAAGGTAATTGGTAAAGAGAGGCTTGAACCTGTGGCCTTGCCTCCATTACAATATGACCTAATCGATGGAGAAAATTCCTGTCCCTAGTTCTTTGAAGGGTTCTCCTCTCTTTACTGCCATATACCTGATGTTTGTTGTCTTGTAACTCAACTAAACTGTTACCAGTTACTCTTACCTCTTAACTTCTCATAGTATTCTTACATATTAGGAGCTTAGTAAAATTTAGTGAGTCATTGGTAAATGGAGACATGAGGTCTCTAACCAGTTTGTAAGTGTCAGTTATTCCTTTGATGAATATAGCAATATTGCTATGAATGGTCACATTTCAAAAGCTCCCTCAGATCACCCTAGGTAGTCTACTTATTATTGAGCTTTGTCTTTTCTGTTTTCCAAAGGCTGTATTTGCCTTGGCCACAGTGATTTTATATGTTAACCTTTTTTTTTTTTATGTTAACCTTTTATATACTTTATAGGCAATATAATGAGATGAGGCAGATATATATTTGCATATATCTATATCTACTTTTACATTTGAATGAACATATACTAAAATATACTTATGTGTATGCACATATGTCTATAGAGGGACAGCTCAATTTGTTCATGTAGAGAGCAACAAATTATAATTTCAAGGATTATCTTTATAATCCTCAACTGAGAAATTTCAAATTGTTAATAACCTATTGCTAGTATTATTTCAGATACAATTCTGGGGTGCCTGGGTGATTTAGTTGGTTAAACATCTGACTCTTAATTTCAGCTAAGGTCATGATCCCAGGGTCCTGGGATTGAGACCCTCGTTAGGCTCCAAGCTCAGCACAGAGTCTGTTTGGGATTCTCTCTTTCCCTCTCCCTCTGTCCTTTCTTCTCTGGTGCTATCTCTCTCAAATAAATAAGATCTTAAAAAAAAAAAAATGCAATGGTGCCTGTGTCGCTCAGTCAGTTAAGTCTCTGCCTTTGGCTCAGGTCATGATCTCAGGGTCATGGGATCCAGCCCAGTGTCTGGCTCCCTGCTCAGCGGGGACTCCTCTTCTCCCTCTCCATTTGCCCCTCCCCTTTGCTCTTATGTAGTTTTTCTCTCTCTCAAATAAATAAAAATCTTTAAAGATTTTATTTATTTATTCATGAGAGAGAGTCAGAGAGAGAGAGACAGAGAGGCAGAAACACAGGCAGAGGGAGAAGCAGGCTCACCGCAAGGAGCCCGATGTGGGACTTGATCCTGGATCCCGGGATCACACCCTGAGCCAAAGGCAGACGCTCGACTGCTGAGCCACCCAGGCATCCCAATAAATAAAAATCTTTAAAAAAAAAAAGTTGCACACCCATGCTGAAACCCCCAAATTACCATCATCTGTGTTTTATTCTTACCTATAATTGGGTTTGCTTCTCTGTGGTGGGAAAAAGTAAGCAAAGCTGATTGTGGCTTTAAAATATTAAACCCCAGGAAGAGATATGAATGTCCAATACTTTCTCCTAAGAGAAAAACCTAGCCTATTTTATGCAAAGTAAGTATTTAAATTGGCAGTGTTTTACTTCCACACTGTTTCTGCTCATAAAATTTGCTTAAAGGTATTTATTTTTTAATTTGTAGAAGGCAAAAAATAAATTCACTACAGATAAAGGCTAATAGCCTTTATACTCTGGAGCAAGACCATCCAAGAACAAAGGTGTAGGTCTGAAAAGCAAGCAGAGAGACCCCTTAATGATGAGTGCTGCAGTGGATGTCACCTTGTCACCACTGCCAGAAAGATGTTGGGGTGGGCCAGAAAGATGTTGAGGTGGGCAAGTTGGTCTGGCTCTGTACCTGATGGAATGGAACATTTTTGGAAGTTTTACTTGGATATAATGTGGTAAACTCTTTTCTGATTTCTAGAGTCCTTAGTGTTCATGTAGAGAAGTGGTTAAGGTCTAGAATCCGGTGGCCCGCAGGAAGCACCTCACACACTTGGGGGTAGGTACCTTTGCCTCAGCCAGGGTGCTCACGCTATTTTATATTTCAGCCTTCCATGGAAGAGTTTACTTCACAAATGGGTCCCACTAATTAGGACATGCTGGAAACGGCCTAGTCTTAGCAGGCTGAGTGGTGACCTCATTAGTAAGACTGCACGGTAGCATTGGCTGTCGGATCCAGCTTATGGTATAATCAATCTTTCTGCCTTGAGTTTCTTGTGGTTTGACAACTCGCTTCCTATTCTAAGCAAAAAATCTGATGCATAAATATAGATAAATTCTACTTTTTAAAATAAGATTAAAACAAAATCTGCTCGGCAAAACCCCTGTAGGAAAAGTAAGAAAGGGAGAAAAATATTTGCAGCTCATATGACAGAGAAAGGATAATTTTCTTAATTCTGTGCTCAGCAACTCCAGCTCTAGGGTGAAATGTGGCTTGCTTCGTATTTTTTTGTAAATCAAGTTTTACTAGAGGGATCCCTGGGTGGCGCAGCGGTTTGGCGCCTGCCTTTGGCCCAGGGCGCAATCCTGGAGACCCGGGATCGAATCCCACGTCGGGCTCCCGGTGCATGGAGCCTGCTTCTCCCTCTGCTTGTGTCTCTGCCTCTCTCTCTCTCTCTCTCTGTGACTATCATAAATAAATAAATAAAATTAAAAAAAAAATCAAGTTTTACTAGAGCGCAGCCCTGCTCATTTGTTTGCACATCATTTGTGGCTGCTTTCACCTGAGGGTGGCAGAGTTAAGTAGTTGAAACAGACCATATGGTCCACAGAGCTGAGAGTATTTACTGTCAGGCCCTTTAGAGAAGTTCGGCAATCCCACTCTAATGAATAATGAGCTCCTATAACTACAAAGCGATATGAAAAAGATCAACAACTCAATAGAAAAATCGGTAAGAGGAATGGATGTTTGTGTCTCAGCAAAACAAAACAACAGCAGATTTGTCTCAAATGGTTCAAATGAAGACATAGTTGAAAGAATAAGATTAGGGGATGAATGAGGCATGGTGAGGCAGAGACATGCAAGGATGGGAATCCATTACCATCCTTGGATTGAAAGCCAGAGAGAAAACATGCACGTGCATGTGAATGAATGCAGTCATCTCTCAAAATTGTAAATGCATGTCCTGTTTGACTTAGTAATTACACTTCCAGGAATTTATCCTACAGATACTTTTGCAAATATGCGAAGTGATATATGCGTAAGGCTATTCATGGCAGCCTTATTTGTAAATATAAAAAGAATTGGAATAATATAATATAATGTAATATAATATAATAATGATGGAAATGTCCATCAGCAAGGGTCTCATTATATAAATGATGTGATATCCATTTAATGGAATACTATGGAGCCATAAAAAAGAATGAGGAAGCTCTTCATGTTCTTATATAAAATCAATTCTAAGTTGTGTTGTTAAGAGTACAGAGAAAGTAAAAATAGGATGTGTAGGGTATAGCCATTTGCGTACAAAATAGAAGGGAAAGCATACATACACATTTTCTTATATATGCATGAAAGAGAAAACCTGTGGAATAATAAAATTAGATGCCTTTGGAGATGGGGGCAGGAGTAGGGAGATTTTTTTCATCTTTTGAACCTCTTAAATTTTGATTCGTAGCAGTATATTACCTATTTTTCTTGAGTAGGCTCTACGCCTGGCCTGGATCCCAACACATGACTTGAACTCACAATCCTGAGATCAAGACCTGAGCTGTGAGACCAAGAGTTGGATGCTTAACTGAGCCACCCTTGCGCCCCAGCATATTACCTGATTTTTAAAAAGAAAAGTTAGGAATAACCTTGTAGACCAGTTAGTTACCATCTTAAACAGATAGCTTTTGTGTGAAAATTTAATTAGGAGAATTTGAAAATTTTAGCCTTGACTTGTGTCCTCTAATAATTTTACAAACAAGATCTGAGAAGTTGTGGCAGGTCCACTGATGTGGTGGCTCTCATAGCTTCACAGAGGAAGCTTCATCTCCTCCTCAATCCAGTTTCAACCATGGCCAGTTGGTGTTGATCCCAGGTACCGTCTCTTAAATTGTTCTTTTCCTCAAAATACTTGAAATCAATAATACTATTTGTTTTTTCAGTGTTCTCTATTTTGGGGTTTTCAGCTAATTCAGTCTGCCTCCATCTGTTGGTCTGATTTTTGGAAACTTTTCTGTGCATGTGTAATCTCTCCTTTTCACCTAAGGTAGATGTATGCTTTAGTTATTTGGAGCCGTGTCTTTTGAATATTTATTTTGATGTGGAGCAAATTGTAGATTATCAACAAGTCAACATTTAGACAGAGGATCAAAATATAGGAACAAATCTTAATTTTTCAAATCTGTCTCTTTTTATTTTTTATTTTTTATTTTTTTGGGGGGCAATATTTTCTTGAAGTGGAAATAACTGAATATGGATGAGCGCATGTTGCAAACTGATTTTCAACTGTAATTGCTTTGCACTACAAAATAGGCAAAGTAAGTAGATTGGGAATATAGGCAATCAGAGATGAGATCCTTACACCTGCCAGATACCACGTGTAGCACACAAGCATTCAGAGAAATTGAAATGCTCCTATCTTGTGACAAGAAGTTCCAATTAATGGGATCTAGATGCATCTGTCTGCCAATAGCTCACTTCATGAAATGACAATACTGTTCTAATGTTGGAGGCAGTCAAAAGTCTGAGTTCGTGAGCGGCACAGGAGTTATCCCAAAAACTTTACTAAGGGGCTCTGACCCTCATTCTTTTCCATTTACATCAACTCAGGAACAGCAGCTTCCAGGGAACTCTCCTAGCTGGAAGGCTTGTAACAAGATGGCATTTATACAATAAATGTCATTCTGAAAGTCTAAGTTCCTCAAATACATGACAGAAGTAGGGGCTTCACATAGCAAATTGCTAGGGTCTGATCATTGAAATAAGGATACACTTACCATCTTAATTTGGCTGAAAAAGATTTGGACAGTGTGTGGACCACTTGAAGCTCTAATTTAGAATCAAAGAGTTCAAACAAGGCTACCTGGTAATTATATACCCTGGCTCATTGACCGGCGGGAGATGAGGTGGTAATGTTAGCACTGCCAAAGACTTTGCTCCTAATTTTATTTTTATTTTTATTTATTTATTTTTTTTAAGATTTACTTATTTAGGGCAGCCCCAATGGTGCAGCGGTTTAGCGCCACCTGCAGCCCGGGGTGTGATCCTGGAGACCTAGGGTCGAGTCCCACATTGGGCTCCCTGCATGGAGCCTGCTTCTCCCTCTGCCTGTGACTCTGCCTCTCTCTCTCTCTCTCTCTCTCTGAATAAATAAACAAATAAAAATTTTTAAAAATATTTACTTATTTATTTGAGAGAGGGAGAGGGAGGCGGGGGGAGGAACCGAGAGGGAGAAAGAATCTTAAGTAGACTCCCTGCTGAGGGCAGAGCGGGGCTCCATCTCATGACCCCAAAAAATCTAACCTGAGCCGAAAGCAGGAGCCAGCTGCTCAACCGACTGAGCCACCCAGGTACCCCGCTCCAAATTTTATTTTTGAGGCCAGAACATTAGGATACTTTATCCCCCGTACAGGTGTGTATTTTCCCTCCTTTGCTCATGTTGTACACAGGAGCTCCGTCCAAGCTAATTTATGCATCAGGGATCAGGTGGGAAATCGAGTTCTCTGGGAGAGGTAGGATTATTTTGCAGCACCAGCAGAGTACTAAGGTTTGTTGCAGTCCTTCAGAAGGCCAAGGCCATATACCAGTCAACAATACCATGGCACAAGAGGGGTAGGTACCATGTGGAGTCAGCATCCTGTTTAGATGTGCCCCCCACCCCTAGCCACATGCCCAGATCCGCAGCCCATGTGTTCCTCTCCCTTCTCTGCATATTTGTGGCACTCATGGGTCTGTTCTCCATCAACTTAGCCTTTGACTTATCATATATGAGTCTTTTCCTCTCTTAACTAGGTATGAACTCCCAAACACATAAAACCGGGTTTTATCCCTTCTCTTTTCTTTCTTCGGTATCTATAACAAAAGATACTAATTAATTTTGGGCCATGATTTTTCTCTTTCAACTATGGCTCTCAGCCAACTGAATTATAATCCACTGCAGCCTGTCCCACTATTAACATTTTCAATGAAGAAATTTGGTGGTAGCTGGATTGCACAGTTTTGCTGTGGGAATTGGACTGATGCTATTTAGTATGAAATAATACAAATTTTCCCCAAAGACCAGATTTACAGGAAAAAAATGCTAAATAGGCCAAAAGGCATTGTATTACATTCATACCCTTTTCATGGAGTTACATTTTCATTTAATCCACAAATAAGAATTCACCAGAACACATTCTATCCATGTATAACTTAGTAGAGGGAAAAAAAAAAAAAGAACATATAGCGAGCCTCCATTATTACTAAGAAATGACCGTGCTAGGTGATTTTTCATGGGATATTTAATAATTATTTACTTATTGCTCAGTTCCACATACTATGTAATCCTCATGGTGATCTTCTAAAATATGCATTGTTGCATTGTTATTTTTTATGTCTTTTAAATAAACCTTTATTTTGAGATGATTATAGATTCAGATACAGTTATAATAAAACAGATCTCATTGTCCTCTACCCATTTTTCTCCAATGGTACCATCTTGCAGAGCTGTAGTACAGTATCATAGCCAGAACACTGACATTGATACAGTCAAAAACGAGAGGATTTCCGTCACTGTAAGATTCCTTATGTTGGCCTGTTAGAGCTACACCTGCCCCTCCCTCCCTTCCTCCTTCCTTCCTTCCTTCCTTCCTTCCTTCCTTCCTTCCTTCCTTCCTTCCTCTACCTGCCCACCACTAACCCACACAACCACTAATCTCCATTCTATAATATTTTTTCAAGAATATTGTAGAAATTTAAATACACTATATGTAACCTTTTGGATTGGCTTTTTTTTTCACTCAGCATAATTCTGTGGATATTCATCCATGTATTAATAATTGTATTTCTATTACTAAGTATTCTGTGGTATATCATATAGACCACAGTTTAACCTTTCACTCATTGAAGGACATCTTGATTGCTTCTAGTTTTTAGCTATTACAAATAAAGGTGCTATAAACATTCATGTACAGGTTTTTTAGGAACACAAGTTTTCATTTCTCTGAAATAAAGTCTCAGGAGTGTGATCACTGGGTTGTGTGCTAGTTGCACATGTAGCATGTAACTTAAGTATTTATTATTACAATTATTAGTCTTTATAGATGACAAAATTAGTATTTACAGAAGGTCAGAGTAGTTAGTTGATTTTCCCAAGATTACATATCTATTAAGTAGTAGAGCTATGACTAGAATTTAGATCTGTCTGACTTTCCAAATCTATACCTTTCCTAGTCAAAGACTAACAGAGTATGTAGCCTTTATGTGTAACAGTGTTTGGGATGAGTGACTAAGGACCCTGTTTCCATCTGACCTTGGGACACTAGAAATAGGACAGTGATTTCATGGCCATACTACTATATTTGTTTTTATCTTGAAGAACAAAAGCAAGAATCAGTAACAAAGGCATAATCAGACTGGGGACTCCTAGCATTTCAGTACTAAAGCAGCAAGTTTGATGATCCCACCTTTGCTGAGAGGTCAAAGGGGTACAGCTGTTTGCCCAGTGAATCAAGGTCAGAGCCAAGAGTTGGATAGATGTGAGCTGTCCAATCCCCTCCCATCTGGTTGCCCTGTACCCTTGAGCTTGGACAGCTTTCAGGGCTAGGGCAGGCAGCTGGTGACCCTCATCCTCAGGAAGGAGGATACCATCCATTATTGCTGTGTTTGTGGGAAAGATGTGGGTGGTGGTGGGGGAAGCAGGGGTGTGGGATGATCTGACTGTGGCAGGTACTGAAACTGATGGTGTCCATGGTTATCAGATGTGCTGTGGGGAGTTGTCATCCCTTCCTGTAATCTGATGGGCTGTTTCTGGGTGACATTTTGACAGGAAGCTGCCCTTTGGGAGAAGAGTGCTCACTCAGTGTGTCTGACCAGCAGTTAATTAGTAATACTTCTCGCCCTGAGAAGTAGAGTGGTATTACTTGGGCACCTATCATGAAGTGATTGTTTTTTGCCAATTTTTTATCTGGTAAAAAGGAGAAGGTTTTATTAAGCAGTTTGAGAAAATTGCAACCACAAAATTGCACATTGCTGCAAGAGTAAAAAGAGTCTTTTCTGTATAACTCTGGAGCCTGTATAATTCAAGCCGTTATAGGAAATATTCCTTCTGTTTCAGACATTTTAAACAAAGGCAGGTTATCATTGCTTTCTGCAGACTAACATCATTTCTGAACTAAAATGGCTGATTTCTGTGTAGTCCCTGCAGACAGCGATGAAACCAGAATGAAAACGACCTAATTTGATGTTCAGAGCAGCAAAACCTTTTGAAATCCGTTTCTTTCCTAGCTTAACATCTTCTTAACCTGAAATAATGTTTATTTCCAGATGTTAATATTATTTCTGTTATTGTAATGATTTTCCCCAGTAAATACTTTACTCAGTTTCAGAACTCAATATTTAATGTATGATAAATACATAAATAGGTTCCAGAAGTAGATCTGATTAAGCTCTCCCTCTTTTCTTGGCAGATAGATAATTTGCTACCAGGATTGTTTAGTATGATCTATTGTAATGATTATCTTGTCAGTGATCCTTTCTTTGTTTATGTGATTTCCTATGAGGACCTTATATAATAGGGTCAAAACAAGTTACTGTTAGAAGCATCTAGGTAGAAAAAGCTGGTCCAAATTCCTCAGTATGTATAAGGGAGTTCCTTACCTGGCAGATAATTTTTATTTAGTTTTGTCTGGGAACGAGAAGATTATACTTCATCAATGATTTTCAAACAATGTTCTGAGGAAGCAGCCCTGCCTTCCCCACAAATACATGCAGGCTCATGCACCCCCAGAACACATGCACATCTTGCTTCTGTCACATTAGATCACTCTTATTTTGGGATTCTGTATTTATGGTTTACATACCATATTATTTGATATAAAGGTTCCACTGGAAAAGAAGTTTGAAAACTATTGTCAGGATGTTGAAAGGCTTCTTAGGGCTCTGTCATCAGTGATACATAGTAAGTGACACATAATTTGTGTGTGGGTATATTTATGATTTTCTGTGTGACGAGTTTGGCAACAACAGAATTTTGAAGAAGCTTATTTTATGCGATTCTTCTAAGGCTACTGAAGTGGATTGGCTACCTAGAATTTGATGTAGAATGCTCTAAGTATCAGAGTGCCTAGGTGGCTCTGTCGGTGAAGTGTCTGCCTTCGGCTCAGGTCATGCTCTTGGGTCCTGGGATCGAGTTCTGCATTGGGCTCCCTGCTCAGTGGGGAGCCTGTTTCTCTCTCTCCCTCTCCACCTGTTCCTCCCCCTGCTTGTGCTCTCTCTCTCAAATAATAAGTAAATAAAATCTTGAAAAATAAATGAATGCTGTAAGTATCTGCTTGATTTACATGTCCCATGGAATTCTGATTTTATCTCTATGATTAATATAGACATACTGGGGGGAAAAAACCCCACCCAACCTGTCTTCTCCCAAAGACAAACTGGAAAATCTCTAAATTTGTTAGGTGAGTGTGTGTTTCAGTGTTCTGTGATCAAACTGTGTATATCCTGGAGAGAAACAGGTGATAGTAAACAGACAATAAGACGCTGATTTAAATGAGAGCACGAAAAAAATTAAAAAAAAAATAAATGAGAGCACGAGGTCCACAGGTTCTTTATGATCTCTTCTGTGGAACTCAGGGATGGTTAGAAAGACCACATGGTTTTGGTGTTGTTTATTTTTGTTTTTTGTTTTGAAGAAAAGGCAGCCTTCTTCCTGGGATAGGGATCCTTTCAGAGCATTTGTGTACTTAGCACACAGTTGCAGGGTTCTGAGGTCACTGAAAATGCTCGTACTCCCTCTTAGTGATGTCACCATGCCTGTCATCTCTCTCTCTCTCTTTCTCTCTCTCTCTCTCCTCCCCTCCTCCCTCCCTCCCTGCACTGACCTACCCCTGATTCTCTCAGATAACAAAAGGAGAAATTGCACTCATTGTCTTTATCAGGATGGTATGTTGCTGAACGAAGTCCCACGCACCTGCCTCTCTGAAGGCACTGAATGTGAGAAAGTCTGAGTCTTCTATGTGGTTTTGGCTGGAGTAGAATGCAGGATACTTGGCTAGCTTAGGCGACGAGCTTTGACCTGACATTATTCCCTTCATGATTCAGTCAGTTAATTCCTGAGACCTGCCCTGCCCAATCATTGACGCTTCTTTTTTGTTTGTAGAGGGACGTTCGTGTCTCTATTTTGACACGTTTGGATGGAGGGGACAGATTTTTTTTAATGGATGCTCTCAAGTTCAGGGTGATCTATTTTGTTTTTTTTTTTTTCTTCTTGGATCAAATCTGTCATAACTTCCTTTCTAGATGCTGTCCACCAATATAGATTTTAACCTTTTCTTGTCCAGACAGAGGTTGTACTGAGGTTCTTCTTTTACCTGAAAAAGATAGAGTACAAGCTATCTTGTGTATCTATGACTGTATCTCAGAATTCCTGTTGTCTCTCATCATATTGCAAATGCAGAATCTGGTGTGGTGTGGTTGAAAATACTGGACTGTGGTATGAAATGTCATTCATACTCATCCCTTCACTCCTGGATGACCTGGCTTGACTGCAAATTTGATGATCTCCATCATCCCTTATTTTATCCCTCCTCCCTAACATCTATAATAGCAGGAGTTTTATAATGATATTATTCTCCATTTCTTTTCACTAATGGTCAGTACTGACCATCCACACGAGTCTCCTGGAAACAATAGTGAAAGTGGCAACGTGTGTACCATACACTGTTTTTAAGCACTTTACATGTCTTAATTGGTATGTTTCATACAACAGCCTTATGAAGGGGATTTTGGTAGTGTCTTCATTCAACTGATGAGGAAATTTAGCTCCAGAGAAGTTAAGTAACTTGTACGACATAAATAGCTACAAAGTGGGGAGCCAGGATTTGAATTCAAGCAGGTTACCCTGTATGTGTTCTCTCTTTTGTTCCTTGTGATTTCCTGGCTCTCTGTCTCAGAGCTGAAAGCCACAGCTTCATCTTCCAAACACGGCTGGTTTCCAAAGTGAAGCGGTTCATTCTCAGCATCATCCTCTATGCTGAGAGGAACAAAACATGTATCATTTTTTCTTGACAATCTTAAAAATAGTATTGACTTCAGAGAATGACAAAGAGTGACCCTTTTCTAGTGAAAACTTCAGGGAAAAAAAGAAAATGATTCAAGCAGATTCCCTTGGTCATTTTCAGACACTCTGTTTTCTCTATCACATAAGTCTAGCAGCGAGACGTGTGTATTCATCAGCTGGAGCCCACTGTACTACCTAACCCTGTATGTTCTAAGTGCGTGCTAGTGTGAAATATGCACAGACACATATTCCAACAAAGCTTTCCATCAGTGTCGTCCACATATAATTTCTTGAGACTCTTCTCACTGATTAGCAAGAGTTTGCTCTTTAAGTAGATGCGTCTTTAATTCTCAGCACTTGGGCCTTTTAGCTGTTTTCATCTGCTGTGAATACTCACTCTGGGGCAATTACCCTATGAGTTTGAGAGGAACAAAATTGTGCCTGTATCCTAAAGTGGAGAGGTATGCCTGGTTGGGAAGTGTAGACAATGGATTGGTAGAAAAGTAGCAAGGTATGTTTTATTGCTGCTTTAAAAATTCTCAGGCTGGGGTCCTGAGTAGCTCAGTCAGTGAAGTGTCTGCCTTTGGCTCAGATCATGATCCTGGGGTCCTGGGATCAAGCCCTGGGTTGGACTCCCTGCTGAGTGAGCAGGAGTCTGCCTCTGCCTCTCCCTCTGCCCACTGCCTTGTGCAAATACTGTAGTACACACACACTCTCTCTCTCTTTCAAATAAGTAAATAAAATCTTTAAATAATTTTTAAATTAAAAATAAATATTCACAGGCTAACAGGTTAAAACTTTACTCTTCCTACAGTACATCTTACCATACTGGTATGAAAAAGAGAAAATTCTTCACAAAATTCAATTTTAGCTGAGGAAATTTAAAGTTAAGGTTGTTATACTTACTGGGTACTGATGTGATGTGGAGTTACCCTGGCCCCCTCGAAAGTATGAAAGTGGAAGCCTTCTCCCCGCCAGAAAGGAATCTGCTGTGACAGTGTGACATGTGTCCCTGCAGGCTTCCCACCAGCACAGGTAGACACGGGCATGTGCATACATGCAGTTAAGTTACTTATCCTCCTCTGTAATGCTAAGGATTATCATTATGCATATCTATATCCTTATTTTCATCTGTAATGCAACTTACGTTTTTTTTGCTCACTAATGACTCACAGTCATCTTTCTGTATCTATATCTTTCTATATTTTTCTCTATCTTGAGGGTACAGATCTATTGATTCTTTTTCTAGTGGTCACATATGCACCTAATAATAATGTAGCGTAATAATACTTGCTACCATTTTTTGAGCTCTTATTTTATATCAGGTGTTGTAAACCCTTCATATATAAATGAGGAAACCAACATTCAAAGAGGTTGCGTAACTTGCCCAAGGTCACATGGTCAGTCGTGGCAGAACCATGATTAAAACCAAGGCCACGTGGCACCAAAACCCAAATATGTATTGGAATTCATGTAACTGATCCTCTACTGACTGACATGGATATCTTAATTTTCACCATAGCAAACATTCCCCCACCCCATTTATCTATTTATTTATTTTTGAGAGAGAGTGATATGAATAGGGGGCGGGGTAGAGGGAGATAATCCTCAAGCCGACTCTGCACTGAGCATGAAGCCTGACCCAGAGCTCGATCTCAGGGCATTGAAATCATGACCTGAGCCAAAACCAAGAGTTGGACACTCACCTGACTGAGCCTCCCAGGTGCCCCTTTCATAACAAATATTTCTTTTTTAAAAAGATTTATTTATTTATTTATTTATTTATTTATTTATGAGAGACAGAGAGAGAGAGAGAGGCAGAGACATAGGCCGAGGGAGAAGCAGGCTCCATGGTGGGAGGCCAATGTGGGGCTCGATCCCAGTACTCCAGGATCACGCTCTGAGCCAAAGGCAGATGCTCAGTTGCTGAGCCGCCCAGGGTCCCCATAACAAATATTTCTATAATGAACATCTTTGTACATAGATACTTGTGAAACTATTTTTTTGATATGTACCTTTGAATCTTTGAGAGCCAACGTATTTTTAACAAATGATCTTAGCTTATATTGACTTGTGTGAAGAGGTTACAGCTCATCTACAGAGAAGGTGATGCCATGAGCATAGCAATATGTCATCTTGATAATGACAGTGAATTTCAATTCTGTTGTCATTTGACGAGGCTTTTATTTACCTAACACAAGAGTTACCACCAGTCTCTGGCTGTGCTCAGCAGCGCTCCATTGCTGCTGGAGTCCATGCTTTCACCTCTCACTCTCTTTTTGTTTTTTTTTTTTAAATAATAGATTTATTTTTTATTGGTGTTCAATTTGCCAACATACAGAATAACACTCAGTGCTCATCCCGTCAAGTGCCCTCCTCAGTGCGCATCACCCATTCACCCCCACCCCCCGCCCACCTCTCACTCTCATTCAAAGCAGAGGAGGGGCACCCCTGGTTATGTAGCAATTTGGGGTAGTCCCCAAGAGCCAAACCTTCAAAGAGTTCACAAACAGAATATCAAAGTAAGACAGTGTTTGCAAAGTGAAGTGCTGAGGTCTTTTGCTCAGGATCACGCTTAAACTTGCAATTTTATTTTTCTATTTTCCATTTGAATGAGTTTTGTTTTACTATAAAAGGAATAAAAATGGATAAACAAGAAATTCCATCTGTGAAATTTTTGCCTGTATTGCCTAAAAAGCAGTAGAGTTGTGAAGCTGAGATGGCTTTTGATCAAGAGTGATTAATTACTACCTTGGAGAATATGGAGGCTGATCAATAAAATAATGATAGATAAGTGGATTTCCTGCACCCCTAAAAGCATCTCCTATACCTCTTTCTTTCCTCACATCTACACAACAGGTACTTATACTTGATTGGGTGGCTGGTTGGCCAGCCAGGTTTCTTTGTGGCTCTAGGCCCCAAATCCATGGATTTCAGTTCCTCTGAGTGTGGGGCCAGTTCACACTCTCGTATCATCTGACTATTCCCGGCCCTGTGGCCTGGGCTTTTTGAGATGGGGTAGGTGGGACAGGAATCAGAGTACTGTCCCTGCCACTAGGGGTAAACTCTGAGCATTTATCAAAATGGCAGACTTCTCGTTTGCGCTGAAACAGAAAGACCTAATGGAATTCTGCACCTGTATCAAGAGACTGGAAAGCTCCTGTCTTCCCTGAATTCTGCTGCCAGCAGCGAGGGCTGCAGAGGGGCCAAGGTGAAGAAAGAAGCTTTGATCTGAAGTTGGGCAGGTGCCCTCCAATGTCCCTTTTCTCAGATCCTTTGATGACTGTCATGTGATAGTCACATGTTTCTGCCATTGGCATTGAGAATAGTTGCCTGTGACCTTAATGAAGCAAATATTGTCCTTTTTCATTTTTACTTTTGCAATGAAATTGTAGGTCAGCCTCAGCAAACCTATAAAGATTTGTGCGGACAGCTAACTGTACGAACCTGAGTTGGATCTGTGCACATGCAGTTAGGCAATGTTAGAAAAAAGAGCCGTGGGTTTCATGCTATAATGTTGAAGCTCAGATTCAATCCAGTATAAAAGTTGAAGAAAATTTTATTTTCTCCCATTAAAAAGTAACATTTCTTTCAGCACATAACTTAAAAGAAACCAGTTTCTCCTGAAAGAGAAACTATAATACTTTGAGGAGAGTGGAAATCAGAGAGGAATAATAGTGGTTAAACCCATGGATTTTGTCATCAAACTTTCTGATTTCAATCCTGGTTCTGACCTAGAAAAAGTTATTTAAACCCCTGGACTTCAGGTTCCTTCTCTATAAAATGGGATTAATAATTATTATAGTAGTGCCTGCTTTGTAAATTGGCATAAGATTATGTGAGTTAACACCTATAAAGCATTCAGAATAGAATCCAGCCCCTAATAAGCTCTCAATTTAATATGTCAGCTACTATTATAATTGTTGTTTTATTAATGTTATAATTTAATAATGTTTATTTTGTCATTCTAACAGGCTACTTTTTTATAACAACTCAGGAAAAATACAAAAGCATTTAAAGTAAACCAGTCAAAAATTTGAACATAGGGGCTCCTGGGTGGCCTGGTCAGTTGAGCATCCGACTCATGGTTGCAGCGGGGGTCATGGTGGCTGGGTGGTGGCATGGATCCCTGAGTTGGGCTCCATGCTCTTTGGGGAGTCTGCTTGAGACTCTCTCTCCCTCTGCCCTTCCTCCCACTTGCACACACACTCTGTCTCTCCAAAATGAATAAACAAAATCTTTAAAAAAAATAAAAAATTTGAACACAAGCTAGGTTCAGTGTTTACAGAAAAGGAAACGATTTATAGAGTTTGTAGGCTTTTGGAATCTAAGTAGGTCAAGAAGAGTGATCATCACTATGCAAGTTCTCATAGTTCGTTAGAAAACCAAGACCACAAGAAGTCTCTGTAATGCGTTTAGCAGTTTCTCACTGAAAAATCAGTTTCTGAGAATAATATTTTATTAATGGTCCTTTTTAAGGTATCGTGCTGAAGAAAAGGTTGCCAGCATAGATTTTTGTTTGGCTGTTAGCCTCTAGATAAGTCTTACTGGATTCAGCGCTCTGCTCTATTCCTGTGTGGTGGTGGTGGAAAGGAGATGTCAAATCTGTCAGGAGGATAGGATTATGCTCAGATGGATCCGGGACAAAGGATTGTTCTGATTAGGTGGAGGAGCTTGCGAAATCCCTTGGTTCTAAGAACTGAATACTTGTGAAAATGATAGTAAACTGTTCTGGCAGGCCAGTAACAATTCTATAAGCAGAAGATACACAATGTCTGTGTAAAATGAAAAATATCTCAGAATCTTGTTTCTTTCTAATATATCTTATATAGCTTCTTAAATATCCCCCCTCAGCTTTATTAAAGTATATATAATTGACTCTGGTTATATTTCTTCACATTATTCTGCTATATAAATAATTTCTTTAAAGGTTCTGAATTCCAAAAAAGCAAGGATTTTATTTTGAATACTGTCCTTCATTAAAAAAAATACGTATATTTATTAGTATTTTGTCAGTACTAAGGCCCTTGATACTGGCATTATAGGATGTGAAAAAAATTAAATTATTTATTGCCTGCCCTTTCTGTTGGTGTTTAAGGTAGAACAAATCCAAATAATCTGGATATGAATTCTTAACATTGTAACAAACAGAGATTCAAGATTTTATGGAGCAGGTAACTGTGTTTTTATGTCAAGACCTCAGCTAGGAGAATCCTTTGTGGAAATAAAGTTTTTCTTTTCTTGTCTTTTTCTCTTCTTTCTTTTCCTTTTCTTTCTTTTGACAGTGACTTTGGATTGTAGAAGGTGCTATGGCCAACACTTGCAAGTCAAACAGCATTTACAGAAAGCTATTGTCTGTACTAAAAATATTTCCCATGGGATGCCTGGGTGGCTCAGTCGGTTAAGCATCTGCCTTCAGCTCCGGTTGTGATCCCAAGGTCCCAGGATCAAGCCCCACATTGGGCTCCCTGCTCTGTGGAGAGCCTGCTTCTCTATCTCCCTCTGCTTGCCACTCCCCCTGCTTATGCTTTCTCTGTCAAATAAATAAAATCTAAAAAAAATAAAGATACATCCCTTTTTAGCCTTTCTTCCAATATCTTGTTTTGGAAAAAAATGAGACTGCCTGTAAAGCAGTGGAGAATGGAGCAGAGTTCTTCAACCTTGGCAGTATTGGCATTTGGTTCTGTATTGTGTGGGCTGTCGTGGGGATGGTTGGGTGTTTAGCAACATTCCTGGCTTCTACCTACTGGATGCTAGTGACAACAATCAAAAATGTCTCCAGATGTTGCTGTATGTCCACTGTGGGGCAAAATTACCCCAATTGAGAACCACTGATGTAGAGAATAATGAAGAAATGCAAAAACCTCAGAAAAAAAGTTGGACTAAGAGGTAGTAGAAAAGCACTAAGGGGTTTAGATTTTCTCAATCAACAAAAGTTTCTGTTAAAAATTAAAAAAAAAAAAAAGAAATAAGAAACACAGAAGACTTTGGGAGATTGTTAGCCACACTAAAGAATGGGATATTTGTATATTCTCAAAGTAACTCCCCACATCCCCAAATACTTACTAATTTTTTTTTTACTTACTAATTTCAAAGGGAGAACGAGAACCTTCACAGTGGAGAGGCCTGGTAGACAGCACCTTAGCCAAGTGATCAAAGTTAATAGCATCAGCGCTAAGGCTGATTGAAATTATGTACCACCTGATAGAATATAATGAGAATGTATCCTCTTTACTGTGATATTCATGCCAGAGATGCATGACCTGAATCTAATCATGAGGAGACATCAAGGAAACGCAAATTGGGGGACATTATACAAAATAACTGGCCCCTAATCTTCAAAAGTGTCAAAATTGTGAAAATGAAGGAAACTGGAAGCTTTGAGCTGCATCCTCTCAGTGAGGAAGTCATTATGGAACGATTGGTGAACTTCAAATTGAGCCCAAGGGTTACATGGAGGTGATGTGTCTGTATCACTGTGCTACCTGCTTTTCATGGTTTTGTGCAGGATGGTGTCATTGTATATTGGAAATATATGATCTGGAGGTGGTAGGGTGACTACCTCTCATACGGTTCTGAAAAAATAAGTCTTACTGATTTTGCAGCTTTTCTCTAAGTTTGAGATTCCTTCAAAATAAAAAAAAATTAAATAATAAAATCAATAATGGCGGTGCAATTTGTCTTAAACCTTGCAGATAGGCCCCCTGAATAGCAAACTGACAGGATGTATCGAAAGTCCTAAAAATCATCATATCCTGTCTGACATCTGGTTTCTGTTGTAAGTAAAGGAAGAAAAAAAATAAGTTGGAAGGCTGATTGTATTATAGCATTAAGTGCAAAAGTCCCATTAGTAGACTGTACATAGAGTGGGTTCTTAACTATTTACAAAAATAATGTGAGAAGACTAGAAGCCTCCTTAGTGCTGGCTCTTCGAGGCTGGACAGCCCTGAGTGGTCCCAAATTGGCTAAACTATTCTCTGTTTGTTGGTTTGCAGTATAAATTTTATTTTTATTAGGGCAATTCCAGTTTCATCTAAAATAGCTTCCCTGCTCCCTCACTTCACCTTTATCTCTGCCCATCCCTGCCTCCTCCACAGAGCCCTTGTTTGCCTTCTTGTATCTCCCTAAGGACAGGAGTTGCTCTGTTTCCTGTGTTGAAACATTTTCAAATTCATGCTTTCATGTCATCTTCTCTTCTCTTCTCTTGTACTGTTTTTAATCTCTGCCAACAGGCAGGATCAGCTTGGCCACAAGCAATTTGGGATGCCCCCTCTGATGTTAGCAAGGATGATTGCTTGGGTTTCTGGATCTTCGATTTCAAACTGCTGGCCAGGCATTAGAAGGTAGAACACTCATTCATCGGTCTACACTACAAGGAAACTCTCCTCCAATGATTGAGTATGGGATACGGAATCTTCTCTTGAGTGTATGGTACTGTGCCTAGCTTCTGTAGATCTCTCTGGATATTTCAGTGGGAAATTAAAAGATTTCTACTCAAGTCCACAAAGCCTGAAATTAGGCATTTTTAAAAAACACCTACTGTAAATAAATAATCCTTTAAAATATAGTAAAAATAAAATATAATACTCATGGTAGCCTTACAAAGGATTTCTTTTCTTTTTTTCTTTAAGATTTTATTTATTTATTCATGAGAGATAACAGAGAGAGAGGAGACACACAGGTAGAGGGAGAAGCAGGCTCCATGCAGGGAGCCTGATGCAGGACTCAATCCCAGGACTCCAGGATCACGCCCTGGGCCAAAGGCAGGCGCTAAACTGCTGAGCCACCCAGGGATCCCCTTCCAAAGGTTTTCTTATGTGATTATTTAACACACTAGGAAAGTAGGGTTGGGAAAGGTTAGTAATGTGACTGGTTAACCAGTTCTTAAGTGGTAGAGTCAGGATTAAGCCCACATGTCTTGGTTCAAAATTCATGAAACTTTACTGTTATGTGAAACCCTTGTTCATCCAGAAAGCATGAATGCAATGTTATCTGATCATCAGGAAATCATGTGGGCTATGCAATTTGTTGTTTAGGACACATGCTTTCTCTTAACAAAACCCTTAATGAAAGCCAAATTTCTCCAATGCCTTTGAGTTCTAGGTGACGTATTTTTTTTTTTTCGGCATTCTTCTCTCTTTTTTTTTCCTTTTACAAGATAATACTAATAAGACAGCATAAACTGTACACCAGGGTAGGATTTCCCAGCTCTGTGCTCAGAAAGCAAGAGTATGGACATTTGATGCTCTGTAACAGAGAGAAGTACAAGAAAAGCACATCGCTTCTTTGTAGTACAGGCTATGATTTTCAGTATAATTTTCCTCTGATCCATTCACCCACATTCACACAAATATATTTGAGTTCTTCTGCAGTGAAACATGCCAACCTGTCTCCTACCTGGCACGTCTCTTTAGGCTTGTGCTTCACCCTGCAGTCGCTTTTATCTCTGCTTTGCTGCATTGGGAGATTTCCATTGTTAAATTGTCCTAATTAAAAAAAAAACACACACAAATTAAAAATTTCATAAATTTAACATATCAAACCAATAACTGATACATTATAGTATAGAAATCACATAAGAACTGCTCCATAATAAAATTATGCACATGAATAAAAATATGAGCAGTAGATGTTGAATGAGGGATTTTTGACATGGCAATTTTCTTGTATTTAAAGCACACACCAAAAGCCTACGAAATGTAATCTGTCTTCTTGGCACATTTGAAAGCAGTCCTGAATTCTGTGTTCTCCTTGCAGAAATGTAATTCACATACCTATTCGTTTTTTCAAGATATTGAGCATGCTCTCTTGATGTGGAAGAGTGGAAACCGTGCTTATGAAAAACGGACAGTGGAGTGTTTTTTCTTCATGTGGATTAAAAACACAGCATACTTCTCGGGTCCCAGATTTGCCAGAAATATGCCCCAGGACCTTGTGAGATCGCCCTTCCCTTGCATGTGTCGTAGGTGTGAGTGGGGCATATATGCATATATGGCAGAAGATTGGGACAAGTGTGACACACAATCTGTTTCCCTTTTGCTCCCCCTCCCCCTGCAAACCCCCCCCCCCCCCCCCGCACTCACTCCCTTGTGCAGAGAAGGATGGGTACGGGGAGGGTGGCACTTGGTAGGACTGCGTTCACACAGATTCAGTTTTCTCACTCGTGTTTGCGTTTACCACAGAGGAGCATATGTACATGCTAGCAGTGGAGGTGATTACAGAAACTGTTAATGCCTCCTGGAAGGTGAAATCACAAACTGCCAAGGTTTCTTGCCAGGGACAATGTAGAAATGGCAGTGCCACCTGTTGTTTAAACCAGAGAATAGCTCCAAGTTCTGTTGCAGGAATACAAGGGCAGACACTGGAGGTAAACATCCCCTGAGCTTATCTTGTCTCCTCTCACAGGGAACCACCAACGCCTTATTTATAATCTCACACATTTGTGCTAAAGTGAGCTATCAAATGTGGGTTTTCACAATGCAGAAGAAGATAGTTAAGTTAAAAACATGCACTGGGTCCTTGTTTACACCATGTTGTGACTTTCACAACAAAGTGATTTTACACACAAGTGCGGCTTAGGGCTCTCGATTTTGGGTGCTTTTTCCCTCAAGAAAACAAAACAAAAGCACAAGAGGAATTTGTCTTCCTTATTGGTGCTAATGATGGATGAAAACGTAGCAGAATGTTTGGGACTAGCGTCATGTTCTCTCTTCCAGAAGGCAATTCATCCAGAGTTTGTGAGAGCCGATACTGGTTGCTTGCTTTTGTTGCTGTCCATGCGCAGATTCATTTGGGTATCAGATGGCTTGCTTTGTTCCTGGGTGTTCAGTCCTGCAGGGAGGGAAGGGATAGATAGCTCTTGAGAGCTTTAAGAGCTGGTGTTAAGTTTATGCAGTGGAGCAGATGTGAACTTTGTGGGAGGAGCTTTTTTTTTTTTTAAAAGCTTTCTTTTTTGTTTTAGATTTTATTTATTTTAGAGAGAGAACAAGCACAAGCAGGGTGAGGAGCAGAGGGAGAATCTCAAGCAGACTCTTCACTGAGCACAGAGCCCAAATAGGGGGTCAATTTCACACCCCTGAGATCATGACCTGAACCAAAATCAAGAGTTGGCCGCTTAACTGACTAAGCCACCCAGGCACCCCCGAAGCTTTCTTTTTCTCTTCTTTTCTTTCTTTTTTTTTTTTTTTAAGATTTTATTTATTTATTCATGAGAGACACACAGAAAGAGGCAGAGACACAGGCAGAAGGAGAAGCAGGCTCCATGCAGGGAGCCCGACGTGGGACTCGATTCCGGGACTCCAGGATCACATCCTGGGCTAAAGGCAGTGCTAAACCGCTGAGCCACTGGGGCTGCCCAAGCTTTATTTTTCTAAAGTAATCTCTGTATCCAATGTGGAGCTTGAAATCACAGCCGTGAGATAAGAGTCACATCCTCTATGACTGAACCAGCCAGGCACCCGTGAGGAGTTGTTTGACAGGTGATATGTGATCATGTAGGTTTCAGTACGTCTTGGAAATTACCAAACTCTAATTGCCTTGTGTGCCAGTTTCCATGGTGGAATTCGGTAGCTGTCCCAGAGTTAAAGAGCTCTGTGTTTAGAAACAGATCAGAAGGCAACTCAAGGTCAAGTGAACACAAGCCTGATTGGATTCTAGTCTCTGAAATTGTTGCTGTGTTTTTAGACCATTTCTCGACATTCTGAATTTTAGGGAGGTTGCACTGGGGCCTTGGTGAGTAGGGCCTCCCACGCAGAGTACAGACCATGGCCTAGTGGCTTTCTCAATTCTCCCCTTTACTTACATTCTCTTTCCTAATTTCTGATACACATGGGGTAGACATGGGGTGCTCACTTCATGACTTTGCTATGCTACTACCAATAAACTTCAAGTTGCTTATTGAGGATTAACACCCACCAGTGGTGTTCATGTTGGCCTTTTAAGTTCAAGAAAGTCAAAGCTCAGGAAGAGTAATAAAATGCAGAAACAGTAGAAAGTAATAGATGGGAGGCAGAAGACATTCAAGGGCTGGTTCTCAACTTTGGGCAAATTAACTTTGGGCCTTGATTTTCCCATCTATAAAATGGGAATTTGAGATCAGATCAGAAGATTTTGAGGTTTCTAGTACCTATAGTTACAGGTATACGTCAGAGATGTTGTGGAGTTGGTATCAAACCACCTTAATAAAGTGATTATCTCAATTAAATTGGTCAGATGAAATTTTTGGTTTCCCATGCATATGAAAGTTATGTTTACACTATACTTTGGTCTGTTAGGTTTGCAATAGCATTATGTCTTAATAAACAACATATATATTTTAATTAAGAATACTTGATTGCTAAAAAATGCTAACCATTTGAGCTTTCAGCGAGTCATATTCTCTTTGCTTCTGGAGAACGTTGCCTCTGTATTGGTGGCTGCTGACTGGTCAGGGTGGTGGGTGTTGAAGGTTGGGGTGGCTGTGGCACTTTCTTAAAATAAGACAACATTGCAGTTTGTCTCATCGATGGACTCTTCCTTTCATGAAGGATTTCTCTGTAGCCTTATGATACTGTGTGATAGGATCAGACCCATGGTAGAACTTCTTCCAGAATTAGAGTCTGTCCTGTCAAACCCTACTGCTGCTTTATCAACTCAATTTATGGGAAATTCTAAGTCCTTCATTGTCATTTCAAGGATCTTCACAGCATCTTTAGCAGGAGTAGATTCCATCTCAGGAAACCACTTACTTTGCGCATTCATTCAGATTTTATCATGAGATTATGGCCAATCAGTCCCATCCTGAGGCTCTACTTCTAATTCTAGCTCCCTTTCTCTTTCTACCCTATCTGCAGTGACCTTCTCCCCTGAAGTCTTGAACTCCTCAGAGTCATCCAACTTCTTCCAAACTCCTCTTAATGTCAATGTTTTGATTCCTTCCCATGAATCATAAATATTTTTAATGGTATCTAGGATAATGGATCCTTTCCAGAAGGCTTTCAGTTTTCTTTGCCCAGATCCATCAGAAGAATCACTGTCTATGGCAGCTATAGTCTTACAAAATGTAATTTTTCAATAATAAGACTTGAAACCTAGATCCAAGGGCTTAGAATGGATGTTGTGCTCACAGACATGAAATCAACACTAATCTCATTGTCCATCTCCATCAGGGCTCTTTGGTGACCAGGTGCATTGTCAGTGAGCAGTAATGTTTTGAAAGGAATCTTTTTTCTGAGCAGTAGGTCTCAACAGTGGGCTTACAATCCATGTTGTAAACAAATGTGCTGTCACATCCAGGTCTTGTTCTATTTCTGGAGCACAGGCGGAGTAGATTTAGCATAATTCTTAAGGGTTCTAGGATTTCTGGAATGGCCCACGAGCATTGGCTTCCACCTAAAGTCACGGGTGCATTAGCCCCTAACAAGAGAGTCTGCCTGTCCTTTGAAGGTTTGAAGCCAGGCATTGGCTCTTCTCTGGCTATGAAAGTCTTAGATGGCATCTTCTTCCAGTGTAAGGCTGTTTGGTCTACATTGCAGTCTCATGGTTGGTGGGGCAGCCTTCAAGAATTCTCTTAGCTGGATCTTCGGAATAACTTGCTGCAGCTTCTACAGTAGCACTTGCTACTTCCCCCTTCATTTCTATAGAGATGACATCTTTCCTTAAACCTCATGAACCAACAGTCTGCCCAGCTTCAGACTTTTCTTCTGCGGCTCCCTCACCTCTCTGAGCCTTCATAGAATTGACGAGAGTCAGAGCCTTGCTCTGGGTTTGGCTTTGGCCTAAGGAAATGTTGTGGCCGTGTGATCTTCTATTCAGACTGAAACATTCTCCATATGAGCAGTAAGGCTGTTTTGCTTTCTTATCATTCATGTGTTCACTGGAGTAGCACTTGTAATTTCTCTCCAGAGCTTTCCCTTTACATTTACAACTTGGCTCACTGTTTGGTGTAGGAGGCCTGGCTTCCAGACTCTCTACTTCAACCTGCCTTCCTCACTCAGCTTAATCACATCTAGCTTCTGATTTAAAGTGAGACATATGGGACACTTCCTATCACTTGAATACACAGAGGCCATTATAGATTGTTAATTGGTTTAATTTTGCTATTGCTGCATCTCAGGGAATAGGGAGGCTGAGAAGGGGAGAGAGATGGGGAATGGCTGGTTGATGGAGCAGTCAGATCACACATGTTTATCAGTTAAGTTAGCCCATCTTTTATGGGTGTGGTTTGTGGTATCTCAGAACAATTACAATTGCTACATCATAGATTACTGATCACAGATCACCATAACACATATAATAATGGTGAAAAAGTTTGAAATATTATAAGAAGTGAGCAGATGCTGTTAGAAAAATTGATGCCAATAGGCTTGCTAAAGACAGGGTTGCCACACACCTTCAATTTGTGGGGAAAAAAACATCCCCCAAATGCACCACCCTTCAAGTACAATAAAGTGTAGATCAGTAGAGCAAGTGGACCACTGTCCACTGGTCTGTGTATGTATTTGGATTTTATCATGCTAATATGCCATTAGATATCTAATTTTAAAGTCCTATTTAAAATACAGGTTTTCAGTGTCAGTGCAATCCTGTCCTTTCCCTGGATCACATGCGGTGACTGACAGGATGACCTCTCCAGTCCTCATCCAGTCTCATGATCCTGGGAGAACGTTACTCATTCTTTCCACAATAAAAGTTCTGAAGTGTTTTCCTTGGAGACTCACAGATAAACTAGAATAAACACAGCTTTCTTTGTGGAAATACAATTTTCCCTTCACTTTCCTCAGCCTAATATTTTTTATCTTTAGTACATAATATCTAAATAGATAACAGAATTTTATATTCATAAAGAATGTATCATATTTTATGCCTGATGCCTTCTTTTTTTTTAAGACTATTTTATTTCAGAGAGGGGTGGGGGTGGGTGTAGGGGCAGAGGGAGAGAATCTCAAGCAGATTTCCCACTGAGTGTAGAGCCAGATATGCAACTCGATTCCAGGACTCTGAGATCATGACCTGAGATGAAATCAAGAGTTGACTGCCCAACCAGCTGAGCCACCAGGGGCCCCATACCTGATGCCTTCTGACCAGCTATGTTTGGGAACAGTTGCTTCATATATATTTTTAAAGATTTTATTTATTTATTTGAGAGAGAGCACTAATGAGCACTAATGAGTACAAACAGGGGAGCAGCAGAGGGAAAAGGGAAGCAGACCCCCCACTGAGCAGGGAGCCCGAGTGGGGCTTGATCCCAGAACCCTGCGATCATGACCTGAGCTGAAGGCAGATGCTTCCCAGACACCCTGGGAACGATTACTTTGACCTCCAAACCTTAAGATTGTCTAAGTTTTATTTTTGATCTAAGAAATATTTTATGCTGGACATTTAAAGATGGAGAACACCTCTTCTTAGTCTCTTTGCTATTTGGATTTTCTTTATCATAACTATTCATTCCATGAATCAACAAAGATAATGCAGTTAACTCCTTGCCAAAAATGCACTCATTTCTCTGAAAGAACTAATTTTTAAGCAAATCAAAAAATATCAGGAAATGAAGAAAACAGAGAAGGGGCTTATTAAATTGTTTTTAGGCTCCCCTTTTGACATGGCTGGGCTCTGGATCCATGTTGATCTGGCTGCTTAATTAATGGGCATTTCTATCCAGGGTCAAATCCAGGCACAACTCTTACTGGTGAGTATCTCATGTTGGAACTTTAGGTCCTTAATTCCCTGGGCAAGGAAGCTTCATCCCCAGTGTGAAGTCTAGCAGCAAACTGGTGAAGGGGAAGAGGAATAAAAGCAGAGGTCCATTTTAAAAAGTTCATTTTTATCCATTTTATGCATTTTTACTACAATCATGCTGTTGTTCTGAATAGAAAATATAACTCTGCGTTGTTGTCCATCAGAAATCCTGAAAAAGGAGAGAAGTGTCTCATAATACTCACAAATACCACTTCTAATGCTAGTTTTAAAATTATTATTGTGGCTCCTGGATGGCTCAGTTGGTTAAATGTCTGACCCTTGATTTCAGCTCAGGTCATGATTTCATGAGTCCCAAGATCAAGACCTGTGAAGAGCTCCACACTCAGCAGGGAGTTTGCTTAAAGATTCTCTCCCTCTCCCTCTGCTCCTCCCCCTACTTGTGTGCACATGCTCGTTCTCTCTCCCTCTCTTTCTCTCTCTCATAAATAAATAAATAGATCCTTAAAAAAATAAAATAATTATTGTTATTATTATTTCAAGCTCTTATTCTTAGATAATACCAAGAGCATTTCACAGTAAACATTACGATGTACACAGGCTTACATGAGACAGCATCACTTCTCAGTAGTGTCTTCCCCTTTGGTCAGGTTATTCTTCCGTAGTCAGAATGGTATTTTCAAATAATGAGAAGACCTGATCAGAGAGATTGAGAGTTGCCAGAAGATTCCTGCATCTTCAGTATTGGAAGCAAGTGGTTGAAATTGGAATCTACTATTTTTCCTACTGTGTTACATGTACAAACCAGTATTATTTTCTGTTTGGTATCTTCCCATCAATGTGTATGTATACATAATATACACTTTATATATATCATATACATGTGTTATAGAGTTACCAAAGTTCCAATGAAACATATGTGTTCATAAATATTTCCATGACTTCAAATGCTGTGAAAACTCCTAGTTTAGATGAGAATGCATGAAAGTCACTACTGTTGACTCTTCCCAGGAATTGGAAAGGACACTTAACAAGAGATTAAGAGAGATTAGGGATCCCTGGGTGGCTCAGTGGTTTAGCACCTGCCTTCGGCCCAGGATGTGATCCTTGAGACCTGAGATCGAGTCCCACATCAGGCTCCTTGCATGGAGCCTGCTTCTCTCACTGCCTGTGTCTCTGCCTCTCTCTCTGTGTGTCTCTCATGAATAAGTAAAATCTTAAAAAAAAAAAAAATAGATTAATGAAGTCTGCTAGCTTTCTGGCTGTTCTGCACCAGAAGTAATGTGGACAGATCCCATACACTTTCTATGTGTTGGTGTCTCCTACTTTACGGGGATCTATAGGGTATTATCACTGGGCTCCTACAGCCTAGAGCAGTGTGAGTATTAAGACAGAGGCTGCGCCCAATGCTATGCATGTAACATCCCATTGCAGCCAGCGGTTATGTACTCCTGGAGATCTGTTGGTGGCTTTGCCTCTGTTTTCTATAGTTGACATTTACTGAGTGTTGACTAAGTAGGGGTCATTTCACAGCATCCCTCTTTTCCTCATTTTGAGCTAAGGAAAGGGAACAGAGGTTAAATGATTCACCTAAGGTCGCACTGCCAGCACACAGCCTGTCTGCTATTTGAACTTGGGTCTCTGTGACTCCAGAATCTAAACTCTTCCCTGTCCTTCATCATCTCTCCTGGAACAGCCACTGTGGTGTCTCAGAGGTTTTGCCCACACTCTGCAGGCCTACACAGAATCACTCTTGTGGTTGAATTTCTTAACAGGGATGCTGAGGGCAAAGGAGAGGCTCTTATTTTCAAAACAAATGACTTTGGCATTCATAAAAAAAAATAAAAAATAAAAAAAAATAAAAAAGGAACGTAGGAAATTGCCAGCATCTCTCTTTGTGAGCAGACACTACTGCTTTGTTTCCCAGCGTAGTCACTTCTCATGAAACAATCCTCGTGTTGCTGGAGGAAGACAGGAAAACTTCAGATGTACAGCTCCTCCCCAAGCACTGTGGTTGCCAGAGCTTCTGGTGTTTACTTTTCAAAATCTAAAAAACAGTGGTGGCATTCCTACAGCCCCACACCCTCTAGGACCCTGCTAGACGTCCAAGCACAGAAATGTGAATGCGCACCTGTTTCCCAGAAACTCAGACTCAGCCCATCCTCAGCTCAGAAGGGTGCTACCTTTCACGGAGGTCACCCCTATTTCTTATTTATGTGGAGTTCTAGAATATATAAAGAGCTCTTGGACATCATAGAGCCTAGTGGTAATGGATGTTTTCCTGAGATAGGCTCTGAGTATATGTGGGGTCTGATTTCCACTATTTCACCAGAGTCACTTGGGCAAGCTATGAAGCATAGACTATGGTTCTTCATTGCCATCCAGGTTTAGAAGCCCTGAGTATTTCAGCCTTCCTCTTTTGAAAGAGGCCTTCCTCTTCCTGTTTACAGATAATAAAAGGCTGAGAGAAGCCAAGGGACCTGATTATTGTCACAGAGCTGTGATGTCCATAATGCCCCCTCCAGACACACACATCATAGAACACGACCACTCACTGGCATGCTTTCATTGTAAGCTCCTGTGGGCAGGGACCATGATTTATACATATTTTTTTCTCTTTTCTTTTTTTTTTCTTTGTATAAAATCAACTCCTTGGGCATGGGGAATAGCTTGTTAATTGACTGATTACCATTATTTTTCAAAATTTCCGTTTGGTTCTTTGCTACTAAATTTGATACCATTTCTTACTTCTGAGTACAAATTGCCCCAGAGTATATTTCTCATCTTACCTTCTGCCTTTTCTTCTATTCTTTTCTGTTCAAAAATGTTGCTGTGGTTGGGGTTCCTGGGTGGCTCAGTTGGGTGATAAGCATCTGCCTTCGGCTCAGGTCATGATCCCAAGGTCCTGGGATTGAGCCCCATGTCGGGCTCCCTGCTCAGTGGGGGGTCTGCTTCTCCCTCTCCCTTTGTTGCTCCCTCTGCTTGTGCTCTCTTTCTCGCATGCTCTCTCTTTTGTAAATAAATAAAATCTTTAAAAAAAATGTATTGTGGTAAAAACACTTAACATGAGATCTCTTAGCAGACTGCCAAGTTGTACAATGCAGTATTATCTAAGATTTTAGATCGACTGATTAGCAAGCCATCCTGACACCCACCATTCCATTCTGAGCTTTTGTGAGTTCAACTATTCTATATCTATTGCGTAAGCAGAATTGGGCAGTTTGTCCTTCTGTGACCATCTTACTGTACTTGGCATAATGCCCTCATGGTTCATCCATGTTGTCAACTTTGCAGCTTTCCTTCTTATTAAAGACTGAATAATATTCCTTTGTATGTATATACCACATTCTTTTAATTCATTAATCCTTCCGTGGAAATTTAAATTGTTTCTACCTTGTGGCTACTGTGAGTAAAGCCCCAGTGAAAATGGGAGCCCTAGTGTCTCTTCAAGATCCTGATTACATTTGTTGTGGAAAAATACCCATGAGATAGGATCTTCTTTTCTTATCCCTTTTTCCTCCTCTGACTTTTCCATCCTTTTCCAGGACAGAGTGCTAAACTCCCCACTGTCGACAGAGTCAACCCAAAGTTCATGATTCAGATTCATGAATCTGGTTTATTAAGAAGGGTCAGATTCCCTAGAGTATTCACTTATTTACTTTGGTATTTATTACTACCACCTATTCTGTATTTAATCCCCCTTTTCTTTAACCTTGAAGAGACTTGAGGGCATTTATCTTGGTTTTCCCATCATAGTTTGGTTTTTAAAATTAGTCCAGGGACGCCTGGGTGGCTCAGCAGTTGAATGTCTGCCTTTTGCTCAGGTTGTGATCCCAGGGTTCATGGTCAAGTCCCACATCGGGCTCCTTGCATGGAGCCTGCTTCTCCCTCGATCTATGTCTCTGCATCTCTCTCTCTGTATCTCTCATGAATAAATAAATAAAATCTTTAAAAAATATAAAATAAAATTAGTCCAGCCCAGTACAAACCTCCAATTTTATATCTGAGTCAAACTTCTTTCTCCCCATCATAGATTAGACTTAAAACTCCGAGAGTGTAGTGTAAAGAAGAGAAAGAGTCTTCTCCATACTTTGTGTTCCCTATCGTTGGAGGCTCTGGAACCTGTGCCGTGGTGGGCCAGTAGGAGGAATGGTTCAGGAAACATGACCTCTTCTTCATGAGGAAGTTGCTGATTGTCCCCACTTCTCTGAAGTGCTATCTGCGGCATGACACTGACCACATGTTATGTGTGGGTAACTTGTGGGCTCTCTCCCCAGCCACTGTGAAGGTGCTAGATGTAGAAGCTCTGGCCCTCGATCCATTGGCCACCTCTGGGGTTAGGTAGTAGGAGCATGATGATTTAAGCCCAGCTACTTCTGCAGTGCCCCCTTATCGCACATGTGTTTCATAACAGAACAGTTGGTGGCATACGGGCTCTGCCTTTGCCTCCTTATCAGCTCTCCCATTCTCTTAGTCCCTTTCAGGTAGGTGAGGAGAGATCAGAAAATTGACTGCCTAAGTAGATCTAACCAGGGAACCAACACCAGACTCCCTCCTCGGTGTATTCCCAACACCCCAGATCACTGCCTTCTGGAAAGGCAAAACACCCTGTCCCATCCCCCGTGGAGTCACTTTTCATCTTGAACACAAACCTTCCACAAGGCCAAAGACAAACACACCCTTCAAATTCTTTCTTTCTACAGACTGGGAAGGATTGTGTGGCTAGGAGAGTTGACTGCAGAGTCCTGCTTAGTAAGCCCGGGGAGGATGTCTGGAACCAATTGTTGGCAGCTTCTTTAGCAGTCTCTGTTGACTGTGGGCAGTTCACCACTCTGTCCTTGGCTTTGGGCCTTAGCCTCCGTTCTGGACCAGTAGGGAAGGGCCCTGGATAGTAGGAAGGAAAGGGAAGAAGCCAGACCTCGCATCTTTTGTCTGGAAGAGGAGAGAATAATCTATCCCTGCTCCCTGCCACTGCCCACCGCTTCTTTTTCTAAGCTCTGGCTGTTTCTGTTCTTGAATTTCATGTTGTTAACTGGTTTGAGGTTCTAGAGGTTGCAGATTCCTTTATTTTGTTCATTGCCAGGTCATCAGTTGCCCTGCCGTGATGCGTTCATTGTGCTGTGGGGGATGTTACATACCACTAATGGAGCAGGGGGTCTGCGTGGAGGGGAGGCTCCTTCACAGACCCCTCCCTCCTGTGTTGTCTGAGCTTCAGTTCCCCAGTGGGCTGGGCATACAAATGTTTTGTTTTGTGAAACAGGTTAGTGTTTGGTGTGGCCAATTTGCACATTCCTTGATCACATCCCAGGAAGGCTATGTATTTTTAGGGTATCTTGGAAACAGACCTCGTTGCCTTAACCTGCTGGCCTTGGCAATGACCAAACTTTATGAACAAGCCCCCCGACAGCAGAAGCTAACCAACATTCCCTGGCTGTCCATCTCTTTTGCTCACAGGAAATCCTCTTGGACTGAGTCAGAATTATGCACGGGTTGCTTATCACATCCTGGTTTTCTCCCACATTTTCTAAAAATGTGCAGAAAGGCAGATGTGCCGGAAGGACTTTCCACATTATCACCTAGGGTTTCCATCTGGGAAGCAGGCTTTAGCTGCCTTTTGGTAGGACGGGGCACATAGATGAGTCTATCTGAGCATTCCTGAGCTGTCCCTCTTCACACATTGTATCTCCACTCTCTGACCAGCTTCTCCCAATGCCCTGCCCTAGCGCACACGCACACATGTACGTATTCCCTCTCTCTCTCCCTTCAACCCTCCCCTCTCCCATACCCTCCACCCTTTCTAGTCAGTTATAAGGTAAAATGGCAAGGCTTGCTCTTCCTACAAAGTATATTTTTATTCTAACAACTTTAAATTTACTTCGAGAGACCACTGCATGTAGTTAGATTTCTTTTAGCAAGCAAGGCATGTTTGTGCTTTTAATGCAAACAACAAGAGCACAGTCTGTATTTCTTACACCAGTCTTTAAATGTTATTGTAGAAATGGGCAGCCCCGGTAGCTCAGCGGTTTAGCACCTGCCTTCAGCCCAGGGTGTGATCCTGGAGCCCCAGGATCGAGTCCCGCGTCGGGCTCCCTGCATGAAGCCTGCTTCTCCCTCTGCCTGTGTTTCTATCTCTCTCAATCTCTCTCTCTCTGTGTCTCTAATAAATAAATAAAATCTTAAAAATAAATAAATAAATAAATAAATAAATAAATAAATAAATAAATAAATGTTATTGTAGAAATGATTCCCAAATTCACAGTCTTTTTCCCTCACGATACAGACTTCTAGTTTTCTTTCAAGTGCAAAGACCCAAATAAATAAATAAATGTTATTGTAGAAATGATTCCCAAATTCACAGTCTTTTTCCCTCACGATACAGACTTCTAGTTTTCTTTCAAGTGCAAAGACCCCAAAGACCCCACTCGCAGGGCTTGGGAACAGTCAGGTCCTCGATGGGCACATCTGCCACAGAGGCCAGCTATGTATGGAGACAGACTGGAGATGAACTTCAGAGAGCAAGATGTGTGAGCGTCAACCCCTACCCGGGGCTGCATCCTTACTGCAGTTCTGCCAGAGGCTCTGAAGTCAAAGAAGACATCCGGTAGTGATCGATGGTGAATCACAGCAACTGGAGGGTCAGAAAACTTGGCTTCCTGCCCCCCATTCTTACCCCTTGGTAGTTTCTGTAGGATTTGGTTTGTGAGAGGGTTCTGTAATAAGCAGATACTTAGGTTTTACTTGCAATAATATCATTTTAAAGGTGTCTCTTTACATCCTTAAACTGTGGTCTTATTGGCCAGTTGCAAAAAGCTGGATCTGGAGCCCAGGCCCTGGAGATGAGGAATGGAGTCCACCAAGGCCAAGTGGCTCATCCTTGTTCTCATGCCTCCAGCTTTGGCTTCCTGACAGTGGCTCATGGAGACGTGACTGCTTCCATCTTGGATGAGCAAACCACTGTATAGGGAAGTGGTCCAAGGTCAGAAAGCTAGTTAGGTGAGAAACCAGGACTTACTCCAATTCCAAGTATAGTCTTCTCTCCACCATATGTGATTAATTCCCAACTACAAGCATTTGCTTTGCTGCTGTGCAAAAAATTTATACTTCTTTTCCTGAGTCTCACGATGATAGGATTATCTTAGGTCTGCCACATTCTTAATGTGACTCTCCTCCCTTTAAATGTTTTAATTGTTATCCCATTATTTATTTTTTTTCTGGTAACATCTGTCATCCCATGGGTCCTTCCAGAGAACAGTGTTTACTTACTATTTTATGGGCTGGCCCCACCCCAACTCAACACTATGGTCCACGCTGTTCGTATCCCAGCGCATGTGTTCTTGGGCTCCCAACGATAGAGTCTCCTGCATGAGGAAGCTGGATGAAAGCCTGGAAAGGTTATTTTGTTTAAATTCTTTCCTTGAAGTTCCTTTGGCAAAGGAGCCAGGCTGGAAATCATACCAGAACAGTTGTGTTTCATAGCTCCAGTGTAATTGAGAGACTGTAATTCATGGCCATTGAATTGCTTCTTTGAAGTATAAGAAAAACCAGAACAACTTTTATGGCCCTTTAACCCACAGGATTATAGTACACATGAATTAAAGTCAAGTGTATTATGAACTCTCCCAGGTACCACGGCTGGCAGAATTCCATCTTCACCCTAGCACTCACTAATTGGTTGACTTTCAACTGAAAGTGGAGAGGAGGTTATCAGAATCTCGGAAGGCTCTTTCTTCTCTCTCATCTTTGCAGTTTTGTAAAACAGACCAGAGATGAGGGGTCTCCTTATGGCAGCTCAACTAAACATGAGAATTGTTCTTTCTCTGCTGGATCTCTTCAAGAAAGGGCAGCAGAAAAAGAAGGAACATGTACCTGTCACTTCCTACCTGTCAGCACAATGCTGTCCATTTTGCACACCCATTTTCACTGAATTCTCACAAACAGTCCTATGAAGCTACTGGTAGCATTCCCATTGTACAGGTGGGAATGAGACTGGCTCAGTAAATGAAAGAAGTCCAAGGTCACCAAGTTAGGGGGTAGTACTTGAATTCCAGTGGAGACGTGAGCCGAAGCATGTGCCTTGTACGGAGCCAACATTGCTTCCCAGAACTCATACCTGAGGCCACAGAAAAATCCAGACTATTGCAGGAGCCCCATGGCCTGGGTCCTGATAGCCTCAGCATAATCAGCTGTACAATAAATCATGGAGATTTACATTGTTACAGCTGTTCATTTCAGAATTTTGGGGGAAAACTGTAGAGAAAGAAAGGCAGCAAAACCATATATTAGTATTTAATGACTCTGAAGTGTTTCTATTATGTTTAATAAATATATGTCTCATGACATCTTTCTGTCTTATTTTAAGAGATGCTCAAAAATCAATATCATTAGAAAAGGAGATCCCTGGGTGGCACAGGGGTTTGGCGCCTGCTTTTGGCCCAGGGCGCGATCCTGGAGACCCGGGATCAAATCCCGCGTCGGGCTCCCGGTGCATGGAGCCTGCTTCTTCCTCTGCCTATATCTCTGCCTCTCTCTCTCTCTGTGACTATCATAAATAAATAAAAATTTTAAAAAATATCATTAGAAAAATAGGGAAAGTAGTTCTCTGGTGCTTGAAAAAGTCCATGTCTTCAAAGGCAATGGTTTTTCCATTAAAAATTTCATCAATAGCTGAGCTGATTTAAAAAGTGGTGAGGGGAGCACCTGGGTGGCTCAGCCAGTTAGGTGTCCAACTATTGGTTTCTGTTTGAGTCATGATCTCAGGTTGTAAGATTGAGCCCAGCTTCGGGCTCTGTGCTCAGCATGGGATCTACTTGAGATTCTCTCTCTCTCTCCTTGTCCCCCTCCCCCACCACCCCATGTGCACTCTCTCTCTCAAATAAATAAATATTTAAAAAATAATAAGATAAAAAGAAGTGGGGTGGTTCTTTAAGAATGGTGAAGGTAGGGATCCCTGGGTGGCTCAGCGGTTTACCGCCTGCTTTCACGCCCGGGACGTGATCTTAGAGAACTGGGATCGAGTCCCACATTGGGCTCTCTGCGTGGGGCCTGTGTCTCTCTCTGCCTGTGTCTCTGCCCCTCTTGCTCTGTGTCTCTCATGAATAAAATATTTTTAAAAAAAGAATGGGGAAAGTAGAATCATGCTCCACTTATCCTGAGAGGAGACAACCCATAGGACATAAAAATTTGTGAGCTTACATTGTATATATTCCTTAGTAATAGCTTCTGTCAGCTATGTTTACTGCGTGGGCTATCTTCAATAGGGACTTAATCCTAGAGAATACTGGTTAGGTCATTACCAGTCCTGCCACGCCACTAGATGGCGCTGTGGTAGCATGGATCTGCCTGGTGCCCCCGCCATGGGTTTGAGAAGCAGGTGAGAACTTCTTATTCTGTTGGGATACCCCCAGAGCCTAAGGAAGTGAGAATTAGACCCCAGAGTATGATATCTTTTCACACCTCTGCTTCTGGTTCCTGCACGTCTCTTCTATGTGCCTGCACATCTTCACTTGCTGTTTTCTTGCCCCTTTACTGCCTTTCCCTCCATGTCTTCCTAACACCTGCCCACCAATCCTCTTTACCTGTAACTTTCACTCTTTCCTCCCTTATTCTTCACTCATGTTTTCTCTTTGATGGGTGGGTGCACAGCACACTTACATGGTGCAGTGATAAACCGAGGTGTATATCTGGGAGTCAGGCATGGGACCAACTATGGGGGGCTACTTTGCAGAAGGATGATCATCTTGCCCTTCAGACTGGAATCTTTCCTCACTCCTGGCATGGTCTCTTTGTGGGCTTCTCTTGCTACCTTTCTCTATGATGCATTTGCTGCTTTCTCAAAAATGATGGGTTTGGTTTTAGCAAATACGGTCAGAGGAAGGATGGAGACTCTGGCATAGATGTAGAATGTGAGGAGTGCACCAAATGTTTTGATCTTCTTGGGCATCATCCGGAAGCAGAGCTGAAAGGAAGCTGCCAGAGCCTCCATCTAAATCCCTTTGAAGTGGGGAAAGAAACATCCAAATGAGCCCAGGTCTCCTCCTGGTCAGTTTGGTGCTCTGTTCTGAGTAGCTGCTAGCTCCAAGGAGGAAGAGTCTTGATAGACAAAGAGAGGAACCATTGACCAATGCTATTTATTGTAGGGCCTGTAGTTCTGAATACTTGGAAGGGTGACCTGTGTCTGACTCATTTGTAGTTTAGAAGGGGATCATGAAAAATCATCTCAAATATTTCAGTCTTCCCCTTAAAGTGTTTTGTCACTGCTGTGTGGGATTATCATTATTCCCATCTGCAAACCACAGCTTTGCAAAACCAGGGATCATGTGATGGGAAATGGGCATGGCCCTTAGATTTTGGCAAGGGTGTCTAGAGTAAAAATTCCCCATCTTTAACAAATGGTGGATTCCTTATGTCCTTTAGTTTCTAGAATGAGGCTGGACATGGTCTCTTCATAGTACCCAGAGCAAGGAGAAACTTTCAAAACATCTGTACTCTCTAAGGTTGAAAGTAGGTTGGCAAGAGGAGGCGGCACTCATGAGAATCAGACCTGTACATGGGCAAGCATGTTTGGACTTGCCCGGCATATTTTCTCTCCGGTGCAGTTCATCTTCTATTGAAATAAGACTTCCTCACGCTTCAGAAGAAACACTTTCTGAGATGTTATTCATGCTAACCAATTACAATGAAGTTCAAGTGAATAGTTGGAAGGCAGTGTTTAGAGCTGGCCTCAAATGACCTTGAATGTGGTTGTGTCCGGTGCTGTAGATGTATCCTTTGTATTGACCATGCCTCTGTCCTGCATCAGAGGTGCAGGCTGATGGTCCCGTTTCATAAGACACAGGTGAATAATGTGAATATGTTGTTTTTGGTGGGCTTTCCCTTGCCACCACAGGACTTTAAAAATCAAGTACAATCTGAGATGAAACAAATCATTCTCTGGGCTACCTAGATATTCAGTCTGTGGAGAATATATTTCCAAAGAAATGTAATCATTTTGTTTTCCAACGCTACAAATAGTCACTGATATAGCATGTTATATTGAAGCATGTTATATTGAAGCACATTCTCTGCCTTCGGAATCCTACAATTTACTAGATAAGATGCACTCAGTGAATACCCAACGATCAACATAAGGCCTGTAGGCCAAATATTTGAACTCTCTTTTATCTTGATTAGTGAACACTGTAGAGATGACGCTCCTTGACGACTGCTTTGGCCATGCTGTAAACTAAAGGATCATAATTGAAATGTGTGTCTGGTGGTAGACAGGGGAGCGAGAAACAGGGTTGAGTCCTTTGGTTTTGAAGGTCTAGAGAAGTGTCTTGCCCTTTTCAGTGTGGGGGCATGGTTGACGTTATGGGACTCTCTGGTGAGAAATGAAAGGTGGGAGCCCCCTGCAGACCACAGCTCCCCCCCCCACTCCCCACCCCCAATTTCTGGCTTCACATCCTGTTTCCTTCTCTTCTTCCATGTTCTTTTTTCCCTTTCTCCTTTGCCTCCTGTCATCTTCCCACCCCTTCTGGGAAGAAGAGCAAAGAGCTGACACTTCTCAGGGCCTGCCATGTGTCATAATCTGGCTGGCCCGAGGGTAGGAAACAGGGAGGGGTAGAATCACCAGGTAGCTGTTTGTGCCTATTTGTCCACAGTCTGGCAGGCACAATGCCTTCATTGGAAAAACAAGCACCAAGGTTTATGTATCTGATCATTATCAAGAAAATATTCTGAGGAATTAAGCAAGAGAAAACATCTTCAATCAACTATTATTACTCGTAAATGAGAGTCAGGAACATGCGTAGCCTCTCTCATTCGACTAAGACTTGAAACTGTAAGTGAACTAGCCAGCCTGTTGCCCCATGCCCATGGACAGATTGCCAGGTGAATAAGCAGATCAGATAGGTGACAGAGCCAGGAATTAAAACCAGATTTTATAACCTCAGGTCGGGCGCTCATTCTACTTTACTCATCTTCCTGAGGGGACTTGGGGAGCCCCAAAGATCAGTGGTATCCTGTGCTATTTACTCAACAGTTAATGTTTGGTTTTGAAGGAAGAGGAATAAGAAAGAAAGAAAGAAAGAAAGAAAGAGAGAGAGAGAGAGAGAGAGAGAGAGAGAGAGGGAGGGAGGGAGGGAAGGAAGGAAGGAAGGAAGGAAGGAAGGAAGGAAGGAAGGAAGGAAGGAAGGAAGGAAGGAAGGAGAGGAGAGGAATATGTCAGGTCTCATTAGCCCTTATCTGTCTCTTTAACTTGATTAGCCAATAATTATTTATAATAGCCCTATCCTTTTCTCTCTCTCTCTCTCTCTCTCTCTCTCACTTCTCTCTCTCTCTCTCTCTCTCTCTCTCTTTTGGACTCACCTTTACATCTTTCATACTGATAAGGGCTTAGTTGTTAAAATGAAGACTTTGGGTTTAAAATTTTTAGGTTTAAATCCAAGCTCTGCCACTCACTAGTTGCATGACCTTGGGGGAGGTTATTTAACTTCCAGGTGTCTCAGAATCATTAACTTCGAAATGGGGTAACAAGAGATCGTACATCAAGGGGTTATTGTGAGGATTATGTGAGTTAATATGTGTATAGCCCTTAAAAGAATTCCTGATGTTGAATCAGTACTATGTAAATGTAGTGAATTTAGCACTGTTGTGAATATTACCACTTTGCTGTGTTTCTTCTAGCTTTGGAAATGAGCTTTATGACAACAGTGTGTCATTAATACAGTCCCCTTTAAAAAAATTTTTTTTCAAGATTCTGTTTACATTCTAGTTAGTTATCATATAGTGTAATGTTGGTTTCAGGAGCAGAATTTAGTGATTCATCACTTGCATACAACACCCAGTGCTCGTCACAACAAATACCCTCCTTAATGCCCGTCATTCATCCAGCCCATCCCCTCACTCACCTTCCTCCATCAACCCTGTTTGTTGTTTTGTATCCTTAAAAGTCTCTTACGGTTTGCTTTCTTCTCTCTTTTATTCCCTTTTCCCTATGTTCATTGGTTTCATTTCTTAAATTCTACATGAGTGAAATCCTATGGTTGTCTTTCTCTGACTTATTTCACTTAGCACAATACCCTCTAGTTCCATCCATGTTGTTGCAAATAGCAAGATTTCATTCTTTTTGATGGATGAATGATACTCCATTATGCATATATAAACACCACATCCTCTTTATCCATTCATAAATTCTTGGACTTTTGGGCTTTCTCCATTGTTTGGCTATTGTTGACACTGCTGTTGTAAACATCAGGGTGCATATGCCCTTCAAAGGGTTGAATCAGTATTTTTGTATCTTTTGGGTAAATACCTAGTAGTGCAATTGCTGGATCATAGGGTAGCTCTATTTTTAACTTTTAAAAATATTTCTTGAGAAAGCTCTTTATATATTGTTCTTTTTTAAAGTTTCTACATTGATTTCTCTTTTACATTTGATTTTATGTTTGGTTGGTTATTCATCTTTATTGTGGTAAAATATACATAACATAAAATTTACCATTTCAACCATTTCTAAATATACGGTTCAGTGGCATTAATTACATTCACAGTGTTGCACAACCATCGCCACTTTATATTTCCAAACCTTTATTATCACCCCAAACAGAAACTGTACTCCAGGAGGCAATAATTTCCCCATCCCCACTCCCCAGCCCCTGGTAATCTCTCATCTACCTTCTGTCACTATACTTGGAGTATTCTGTCCATCCTTTTGTGTCTGGCTTTTGTCACTTATCATACTGTCTTTAAGGTTCCTCCATGGTGTAGCAGGTGTCAGAACTGCATTTCTTCTTGTGGCTGAAGAATAGCCCATTGTATAGATATACTACATTTAGTTTGTCCATTCATCCATCCATGGACATTTGAGTTGTTTCCACATTTTGGCTGTTGTGAATAATGCTGCCATGGATATGGGCATACAAGTATCTGTTTGAGTTTCTGCTTTTAATTCCTTTAGGTATTAATTCCTTTAGGTATTCTAGAATTGGAATTGCTAGATCATACGGTACTTCTTTGCTTAGTTCTCTGTGACCCCACCAATCAGTTTTCCACAGCAGCTGTGCTATTACACTTTCCCCTCAACAATGCAGAAGGGTTCCAGTTGCTCTATATCTTCACCAGCATTTGTTATTTGTATTTGTGCATAGTCTCTTGCTAGCATTATAGGTATTAAATAAAAACAATTTATAATAAAAATTGAAGACATCAAACTGTATGTCAGACATGAGTCCTTAGTTAGGTCACTGACCTAGAGTTATTTATTCAGCAAGAAGAGTGTCTTGATAAGAGCATTGGGTTTCAAAACCCCAGGAGTTCAGAAAATGAAGTTTCATTATACTTTTTACCTGGGGTTAATGATCTCCGTGCACTCCCAGAAGGCAGAGGAGAGGTGTGTGGGGGTCACCTACATGGGGCTGCTGTAGGAAGTTACTTCCCGGTCCTCACGTCTCTGCTGCAGAAAGGCCAGGGCCACTCCTCAAGGAAGCCAGCTGTGACTGCACATTTTGGAATTCACTCGCCACAGGTGTTGGCAGCCCTGGCCCTGGTTCAGCATAACGTTTTCCCTGGAGGAACGCCACCCTGAGGATTTCCTTGTCTGCAGATTATGTTATTGTCAGACCGTTCAACTTGGATCAGAGAGAGATTGGTTTGTCTGGACGTTGCCAGAAAAGTGCCTACGCATGACCTGCTGTCTGAGCACCTGCCAAAGAAAGCTGTTATCTCCTCATGGCAGTTTGGGGCTTAAAGATGCGCCAGATAGTGGCTGGTCCCAGTGCCGGCGGTTCTGATTGCTCCCTGACATGCAAGGCCCCGTCTTCACCCCTCACCCACATACTTCCTCCTCTGTCCTCACATACTCCAGGCTGCCTTGAGTTGGCTCCTCGTCCCTGGGTGCTATTGGGTGCTCTGCAGCCAGGGCTGGGAACCAGGAAATGTGAGCTGCAGGCCTTGCCCTTGCCATGCCATTAGCATAGTTGAGCGACCTGAAAGGAGGCCCTGGTTGCACAGCACACCATACACCAGCCCACATCTCAGTTTTTCTCAGGGAAGATAATCCCTGTCACTGGTGATTCCCAGCTAAGACCAAATGGGATCATGGGAGATGAAAGTGCATTGCTAATCAAAGTATTAGCTGTTAACATCCATCAAAAGCTTCTTGAGAAGAGAGAGAACCTTCTGTGTCTTACAGCACAGAGTGCACTCAGAGTGGAAACTCAGGAAATTCCAGCCAAAACAAAGATGCCCACACTTTGGTTTTCACAGTGAGGCCAGTTCTCCAGGGACTTGTCCCCAGTGACATTGCCAGTTACCTTTGATTAACGCCCAGGTGGCTCGGTTGCTCTGAGAGGTCTTGTCACACAAATCAGTTTCCTTCTCTTGCTGTTCCTCACATTGCTCCTTTTAAAGGGAACTTCCCTCTATTTGGCATCATTAAGCACATTCATTAAGTGTCTCGTGGTGTAGGGCCAGTACATCATGCCTTTTTTTTTTAAGATTTTATTTATTTATTAATGAGAGAGAGAGAGAGCGGCAGAGACACAGGCAGAGGGAGAAGCAGGCTCCATGCAAGGAGCCCGACGTGGGACTCGATCTCGAGTCCCCAGGATCAGGCCCTGGGCTGAAGGCGGTGCTAAACTGCTGAGCCACTGGGGCTGTCCTACGTTATACCTTTGATGAAAGTCCAGGCCCCGAAGTGGGTTTGGAGGCCCTGAGACAGCCAGAGCTGACCGCGATGCACCCGCGGAAAATCACTCCCATCTGCACATCCCCTCAAAACAGACGCCGTGGCATTTTGCACCAGCTGATGTCGTCTTGGTGCCAATTCATAAGTCAGAACCTTTCTGGAATGTAGGTCACATTAATGCTTCGGATTGTGGGACCAACTCCTTCATCCAAAGCATAGAGACATCTTGCTACACGAAAGGAAGGAGCTCGAGGAAGGTTAAGCCTGGGGCTGATAAATTGCTCTTTCCTCTCCCCTATGCCTCCTGCCCACAGACTTTGAGCTTTTTGTGTCTGTAGAGGGGTCTCCAGTTTGGAGGGGGACCCTGGAAGGCCAGCCAGCCCTTGTTCTGTGTTGTGTTCTTGATTTGGTTGGGATCTTGAATCCTGGACCCACCTGTATTTGTTGCAGCTGCCCCTACTTTATATTTCATACTTGGAGGTAGAGGTCTTATGTCTTCTGACTGTCCACATTTGTCAGATATCTACGAACTCCTCCCACGTCTGGAACTCTTCTAGCCTCAGGGACTGCATCAGGTAACTAGACAAAAGCCCAACCCTCATGGGTTTATCTGTTTCATCCTCAAGTGGTTAGCTCACAGTGTTGAAAGTATCACACATATCATGGATTGTATTCTGTGCAAACACGTTAACTTTGCATACAGAAAAGGCCCACTCATCACAATGTACTGCACGTCTAATACTAGCCAACTAGCTGGCAGGTGTATGCTATTGATCGCAAGAGTCTGGGGGAGTTGGGAGCTGCTCTGGACATTTTGTCACCAGTCAGCCAACAGGCTTTCATTGAGCATCCTCTACCTGCCCAGCGGTATAGACAGAATCATTTTACCACGTGTCTGCCAATGCTGTTTTCATTAGAGCACCATGACATGTGTTTTAGTCAGAGGAGATGGTTTATATGTATTTGTAAAGGGGCTCCTGGGTGGCTCAGTGATTGAGCATCTGCCTTTGGCTCAGGTTGTGATCCCAGGACGCTGGGAGTCCTGCATTGGGCTCCCCTCAGGGAGCCTGCTTCTCCCTCCTCCTGTGTCTCTGCCTCTCTCTCTGTGTCTCTCATGAATAAATAAATAAAATCTTTAAGAAATAAAAAATAAAATATTTTGTATGAAGTTGTCCAATTTGTGGCAGATTCTTCTTTCACCTGGGTGGTGGAAAAGCTCACTTCCCTCTCGAATGTCTGGGGTCATCCCCAGAGCTGAGCTGTTGTGGCTCAGGTCTCTCAACCCTCCTTCTCTGCAGGCCGGGCTGCTCTCAGATACTCCCTCGCCACACATGGTGCTTGGGAGTCTGTGAGGGTGTGCATGGCTCTGTCGGCCCATCTCCTCCTCCAGGGGACGCTGTGCTGCCGGGGCCCAGGCCCCTACTCACCTAGACTCTCAGGCCTCCCTGATCCCTCCGCTGCCTCCCCGGAGGCGCTGAGCAAGGGTGACCCATGGGAAGAATACAGATTCATGTCTCAAAATATCACCCAGCCCCCCCCCCCCTTCTTCGTACTATCTGTAAAGACTTATCAAACATTGTGACATAAATTATCCTTTGGATCCTGTGTGTTGCTGCTCTCTTCTTTATTAAGTGCACAGACCGGCTTAGGTGCAATCCCTGCCATAGGAGCAACAGTCATGGGGACAGGACACGAACTGGTGGCATATTGGGGGTCTGTACCTCATCTTAAACCCCTCACCATGGTGTCTCTGCTGCATAGTGCCCCTTGGGTGGTCCTGCTGTTTGTGAAGTCCCCTCTGATAGCTGCTATCAACAAGCAGGACAGTTTGTTTCCTAAGTGGGCATTAGAAGCATCCGGGTAAATCATGTGCTTTGTTCTATTTATTTATTGGTAGTTTTAAAATTTCTTTTTGGGGGCACCTGGGTGGCTCAGCAGTTTAGGGTCTAGCCAGCCAGGGCATGATACCAGGGTCCTGGGATCAAGTCCTGCATCAGGCTCCCCACAGGGAACCTGCTTCTCTCTCCACTGATGTCTCTGCCTCTCTCTGTGTGTCTCTTATGAATAAGTAAATAAAATTAAAAAAAAATCTCATGAAGTAAATAAAATCTTTTTAAAGTCTCATAAATAAGTAAATAAAACCTTTAAAAATTCTTTCTTGAAGATTAGCTTTTTCCCTGTATCCTTTTCACAATCTTTTTTTTTTTTTTTTAATTTCTGTATCTTTTACATTCTATCACTTCATACCACCTGGTTTGTGATCAGGCCTGTGGATAAGAGGTGGTGATCAGTGAATTAAAACAACATGTGTTTTAGAATAAGGCCATAATACCCCTTTTTATGACTGGGGTCTTTCCTGTTTTTGAAATGAGGCCAGAAATGCCTCAGGAAGTATAACTCCTGCCCCAGACTGGAGGAGAGAGGACTGTGGCAGGGAGGGAGCCGCCAAAGCCCTAGCCTGTGAGCTCCTGGAGTCAGGATACACCTTAACAAAGTTAAGAGGACAAAGTTCCAGGGGACAAGGACAGGGAAAGGATGTTAATCCCAAGGGCTTACCTTGAGCCAGAGTGACCTTCCCAGCTCCCCTCTCATCAGCCAGCATGCCCAAAACAGTAGTTTAATAAGAAACCCCAAGTGCCAGGTGGCCACCCATCCTGCTCCTTTACCTCAGAGCCCCAGCTCCCTGTCAGCTGACTCTGCTGCCTTCGATCTATTGCACCAATCTCTGACTCTCAAAACATCTAGGGAGGGTGTAAATAATGATAATCACAGAGTAGTCCCAAAAGTATAGGCTACAAAGCACTTAATAGTGTGGGCAGATTTTCCCTGGGTTTAGGATCGGATTGCAATTTCCAGTTTAAAATTGCTACTTATGTGACTTGGAGATAGAAGCATAAAGGAAGCTATTCTAACATCTTCTGTTTTTGAGGGGAAGAAGCAGCCAGGAGTTGAGAGAAAGGTGATGGACCAACCAGAACGGACAAACCCTTTTGGATTCCTTTCTATGCTTTAGAAGTAAAAGAGATTTTCAGGGCACTTGCTGGCTCAGTCCATAGAGTGTGTGACTCTTGATCTCAGGGTTGTGAGTTCAAGCCCCACGTTGGATGTGGAGCCTACTTAAATAAATAAATAAAAATACTAAGCAGCTACATTGATTAGATGTATGGGATTTTTCATTTTGAGTGAGTCTCTGGATGGAATAGCAGATAATGAGTTTAATGTTTGTTTTTTTAATTGCGGTAAAATACACCTGGCATAGAATTTACCACTTTAACAATTTTCTATAAGACTTTATTTATTCATTATTTGAAAGAGAGAGACAGTAAGTAGGGGAGGAGCAGAGGGGGAGAGAGAAGCAGGCCCTGCACGGAATGCAGAGCCCGACATGGGGCTCCATCTCCCAACACCCAGATCATGACCTGAGCCGAAATCAAGACTTGGATGCTTAACCGACTAAGCCACCCAGGTGCCCCTTATTTTAACAATTTTTAAGCCTCCAATTCAGTGGTATTAAGCACATCAAGAATATTGCACAACCATCACTACCACTCATCTCCAGAACTTTTTCACCTTACCACACTGTACCCTGTACCCACTAACAGTAACCCCCTGGCCATCACTTCCATGGCTCTACTTCTTGTCTTTATGAATCTCATTGTTGTAGGTCCCTTGTATAGATAGTATTATACTCTTTTTGAGCCAAAATTTTAAATGTGGTTTTCCTTTCAAATTTTAGTATTGCTCATGCTCTTACAAATAGTTGATTTACTTGCATTACTTCCATACCCGTGGCTTTGTACAGGGATTCAAGTGCTAAATGACCTGGATCCCGACTGCCTGTTCTAAGTGATGCAGCTTTGGGCAAAAGCATGAACCTCTCTGTGCTTCAGTCTCCTCTGCTGTCACCTGGGGGTGACAAACGTCCTCACCTCCTAGGATTGTAGTGAGGAGGAAATGAGGTGGTAAGAGTGTGATGCTTTACAGTGTCTGGCATGTGGCAAGCACTCACAAGTTTAAGTAGCAGGAGCATCAGTATGACCACCAGTGTTATTTAATAAGCAGGACCATTCTCATCCTATAGTTGTGGGACCTAAGGCCTTGATAGCTCATACAGACTAAAGAGTCACAGATCCATGACTACTCCAGACCTCATGAGCATTAATTCCACTTAGCTTCCCTTGTTGAGATGTTGTGGAAGAACATGGTATTATAGCCAGCCTCCACCATGGCCTCCGGGTACTCAACATTTGTGGATATCCTCTCCCATCTTCAGCCAGAGTTGATCTGTGTGACCAATAGAATATGGCAGAAATGATGGTTTGCCATTTCTGAGATTAGATTATAAAGGACATTGGCTTCTGTTTTGGTCATTTCTTTCTTTCCTGGGTCACTCACTTGGAGGGAAGCTGCCTGCCTTCTTGTGGTGGCCCTATGGAGAAGCTCACATGATAGATCACTGAAGCCTCTGGTAAATAGCCAGGGAGAAACTGAGGTGTGCCAACAGCCCCATGAGTGAGCCTGGGAATGCCTCCTCCAACCTTTGTCCATTCTTAAATTAACTATATTCCCTGCTAACTGCTTTACTGCAACCAATGTTTCACTGAAACATTCTGAGCCAGTGGCTAAGCCACTTCCAGACTCCTGAGCCCCCAAAACTGTGTGAAAGAATGTTTGTTGCTTTAAGCAACAACAAATGTGTTGTGTAGCAATAGGTGATAAATACAGATGGCTTAGCTCTTAATCCATATACCTGTCTTTAATAATACAACATTATTTTCTATTTTAGGATTGATGAACTAAGATGCAAAGAATTTATTTCTGAGCTTGCCTTTGCTTACATAGATTGTTAGCATCTTGAAGGTAGATCCTTCTCAGGACTTGGGGCTCTGTTAATCATGTTTTGAATTAATGAATAAATTCATTTTATTTAAAGAAAAGAAAATAAGGCATTTTAGTTAAAGGAAGGTATCCATCTTTTCAGCACTGTTGTGTGAAGAGGAGAGGGATGTTTGGTATTCATATTTGAGTTGTTATCTGAATTTTCTTCTTTGGATCCTTGATAAATTTAAGTAGTATTTTCTTTTTCTTACCCTGACCTCAACTTATGACCATGGCTTATTATCATGTTTCATGTTTGATAAACTTACCAATTTCTTTGAAGGCTCACTCAGTTTGGAAAGGGGGCTGCTATGGATACCAAAGAGCTAGCAGTCACCTGTATGGGAAAGTTAGTATATTAGTGTTCTATTACTGTCATCACAAAGTATCACACACTTAGTGGCTCTAAGAACATTATTATCTTATGGTTCTGTAGGTCACAAGTTCAACCTAAGTCTCACTGGGTTATAAAAATAAGGTATTGACATGGTTGCATATCTTTTTGGAAGCTTGAGGGGGAGAATCGCTTCCGGCTTCTAAAGGGTGCCCTCCTTCCTTGGTTTATGGCCCCATTCCTCCAGACCAAGATGATCCATATTAGTGAGGACTTTGAATTGCGGGATTATCTCCTAGTTAATGAGAATGTGGATTGACTGTTGAAATGTGAGCAAATCTACTTCAGTTTATGGTGTGTATTTCCTTCCTTTGGAAGAAGGTTTCATGTGAAACCATGACAGATCCAAACATTTCATGTAAGGTCCAGATTTAGGACCAGGGAATCAGAACTAGAGCAGAGTTCCTCTGTCTAGTCACTTTTCTCACTTAAGGGGAAAAAAGTGAAATACAACAAATGAGGGAGAAAAGCCTCCCAACATAGGTAATATAGAATGATGTTAGAACTGAGAGTTGTGGTATATTACAGAAGAGAGGTGATGGTGTCCTTACATTTTTACAGAGATCACTGAAGATATCTTATGGCAGGGTATCCACAGGACCTGAGTTTTCCACCTTGATTGTACAAGTTAAGATCTGAGTAGGTTTAATATAGTTGGAAAAGACTCTAAACATCACCAGAAACTGTATCACACCTGAATTGAATTTTGAGGGGAAAAAAAAAAGACCCACTTGTAATTGGAGATCAGAGATAGAGAATATGTCTCCTTGATTCCTTCAAGGCAGAAGGCAGGACAATCTATGGCAGTATTACTGTCATCTTGTGTATCCAGCTAACCAGGCATCTGGCATTTTTAATGAATTGGTGGAAGTTTACTACTGCATGTCCAGCCCCACATCAGGCACTGGATATACACAATAAGCTAAGATGCTATTTGCTACATGGGGTGCTCACAGCCTACATTTAAGGGGAGGATGAGAAAAATTCACAGTGAAATGAGAGATAAAAGTGGGGGTGCAGGGGAAGATTGATTAACTGCTTCCTCTAAAAAACCTTACAGTAATGGTGGCAATTAAATTAAGCCCTGAAAGATACGGAGTTTTAAGAGGAGAAGGAGGGTAAGTCATTCCAGGCTGAAGAACCCTGTTGCTATAAGTTCTGTGAATCTTAGGACAGGCACTGATAGAAATAGCCTAAGAAGCCACAAAATCTGGGGGCACCTGGGTGGCTCAGTCAGTTGGGCATCTGACTCTTGGTTTTGGTTCAGGTCATGATCTCAGGTTCCAGGGATCAAGCGCCATGTTGGGTTCACACTCAGTAGGCAGTTTGCTTGAGGATTCTCTCTCCTCCTCCCTCTGTCCCTTCCTCCACTTGCACTCACTCTCTCTAAAATAAATAAATAAATCTTAAATAAAAAAAAAAAAGTCACAGAATCTAAGTTAGATATGGCCTAAGTGGTTATGTCTCACCTCTGCCATCTAGGCAGTTCTGCACACGTTAGAATGTTTTCAGTCTCTGTAATAGAAAAATCACCTCAAACTAGTTTAGATTGCAAAATAAAGGGGATTTATTGGTGCACAGATCTCAAAAAATATAGTTAGGTCAGGCTGCAAATACAGTTTGATAAAGGTGTTCGGTAGCAAAATGGTTGCTTAGTGCCGGGTGTTGTGTTGACATCCCACTGTCTGGAAGAGGAACTACTCCCTTCTCCCTCCAACTCTCAAACAAAGGTCTTTGGGTTCATTCTGTTTGACCCAATGTAGAGTTTTTGACTGTTTCCTTTGCTGTGCAGAAGGTTTTTATTCTGATGAAGCCCCAGTAGTTCATTTTTGTTTTTGTTTCGCTTGCCTTTGGATATGTGTCTTGTAAGAAGTTGCTATAGCTGAGGTTGAAGAGGTTGCTGTGTGTTCTCCTCTAGGGTTTTGATGAATTCCTGTCTCACATCTAGGTCTTTCATCCATTTTGAATTTATTTTTGTGTATGGTGTAAGAAAGTGGTTAATGAGAGTTTTTGAAAGGAAGTCATCTTCTGTCATTTTTGATGGAGAAAACAGATCAGAGAGGAAATGACTTAACCAAGGCTGCCTGCCTAAGAAATGGCCAAACTGAGATTGGAACCAGCAACCTCTGTTTCCAGAGATTGAGCTCTTTTCCAGTAAAGCTGTAACCATATGTGGAAAGTTCTAGTTGTTAGGGCAGGGGGCTGTGTGTGTCTGTGTTTCTGTGTGTCTGGGTATCTATGGGTAGTTTGGTTTGGTTTGTGTAATGATATGAAGCCACATATGCCTCCTGCTATCTCCTCTGCATTTCTTATAGTTCTGGGGTCTAGAGCAGTGGTTCCCAGACCCAGTAGAACATTGGAGTCCTGTGGGAGACCATTATAAAAATACAATTTTCTGGGCTCTATGCCAAATTCAATTGAATCAGAATCTGATTGTAGGACCTTGGAAATTGTTTTTTTGTTTTGTTTTGTTTTGTTTTGCTTTGATTTATTTTGTTGTTTGTTAAGTAGGCTCCACGCCCAGCATGGAGCCCAACGCAGGGCTTGAACTCAAGATCCTGAGATCAAGATCTGAACTGAATTCAAGAGTTGATTACTTAACCGACTAAGCCACCCAGGCATCCTGGAAATTATATGTTTTTATAAAAGGCCCAGAGGTGATTCTGTAGCACAAATGGCTTTGGGAACCCCTACTTTAGAATATAGCCAAACTCTTCTCTGTCCAGAGCTGCGGAATCAGAAGAGTTCAACTCCCTTCCTCATGTCTATAAGACCTGTACCTTGGGCAAGTTTCTTAATAACTCCATGTCTACGTTTCCTCCTTTGTAAAGTGGGAATACCCTAACCCTGACCCTATAGACAGTGAGCTGTCAAGAAGAATAAGTGAAGAATGCTCACGTGGTGCTCTCAGCACAATGCTGGCACCAAGAAAGGACTCTGTGACTATCACTTGTTATTAGTACTTGGTAAACTTCCCTGCTGCCTTCAGTTCATTTTAAGAGTGTGCGTGTTCTATGTCTGTGTCTTTTATCCCTGGGTGATTTCCCTCCACTTTTTAGAAGGTGGTATGCTGGGAGTGTGAACCTCAGTGCAAAACTCTAGACGTCTGACCCCATCAGACGCTGATCATGACTTTGCAAGGCCCGGTGCAAAGATTCTCTGCATGCAAATATTCTCTGGTATTAAATCTTGGAATTTCCCATCTTTGTTAAAGTTCTTTTCTCCTGGGAAATTTATCAGTGATGATTACAGGAACATCTGGATTCTTCAAGATTTTTTGGACATTCTTCAACTTGGTTTCAGGCCTAAGCTGGGTTTGGAGGCATGGATGGATATGAGAGTTGGTTTCATCATGAAAGTGGATTGTTTCCAAGACTGCTGTGATCTGTTTTATCTAGTGCAGATCTGTCAGCATTTTCCTATCCAGCTATAAGTGATGACTAATTTGAAATGGGGTAGGTAGGCTCTCCAGCTTGCTGCACACGTGCAGTGACATTTACAAAGAATGCAATTATGTTCATTTAGTTCTATTTATTTTTGTTTCTTGATCCCCAAACACATGTTTATTTGCTGTGTCCATCTGAACTAGTTTTCTTTGAAATATCTGTAAGGTTGGAATGTCTGCGAGGCTTAGTCAGTTGAGCATCCAACTCTTGGTTTTGGTTCAAGTTCCTATCTCATGGGTCATAAGACGGAGCCCCATGACCTCTCAGCAGGAGTCTGCTTGGATGTTCTCCCCCTCTGCCCCTCCTTCACCTTGTGCGCATGCACACACTCCCTCTCTCTCAAATAAATAAGATATAAAATAAAATAAAATATCTGTAAGGCAAGACTCTGACTGTTTCTAAGCCTGATGAAGGCAATTAATATATTCCCTTTGATGAGGGTGCTTCACTGCCAGCTGTGCTGGTGGGTGGGGGTGGGTCACCCTTACACAGAAGAACATGAAATAAAGAACAGAAGAAATGAAGTTTTTGTTCTTTGATGGTGCACAGGGATGGGTTGTTCAGGACAAATAAAGCCTCCTGAAGACCGTGAAAATGCCCAAATGCTACCTGTTTTCAGTCAGCTAATTGATACATTTACTACTGGCCTTAAAATGTCATTTAACTTTGTTTATGGTATCATAATAGTGTAAAAGCAGTGAGGCTCACTAAGGAACTGTGTAAGTAGTCTGTAAAACTTGGCTCAGCGGCAACAAAAACAGTGGAGCTTTATACAGTGCACGTGAATTTCGAGGTGGCTGCCATTTAAAATATCAGAAAACAAACTCAGGTACTTAGAGAAAATGGAAATACCAGCTTCTCTTAACTCCCCTCATTCTTCTAATGACTAGAGGGAAAAACCTGTTATAATCAGAAATTTTCTTCAAAAAAAATTTTTAAGGTTTTATTTATATTTAATTGAGAGAGAGAGAGAGCATGTGTGCACACATGTGCATGTGTGCAGGGGAAAGGGTATGGGGAGAGAAAGAAGCAGACTCCCTGTTGAGCAGGGAGCCCGACGTGGGACTCCATCCCAGGACCCTGAGATCAAGACCTGAGCTGAAATCAGAGGCTTCACCGACTAAACCACCCAAGCGCCCCTCTTCAAAAAAATTTCAACAGACTCCTAAGCATCCCAGAATCTAATGTCAGTGTCTCCTCTGCTCTCTGGAAGAAGAGATGTGAACAAGGGATTTAACATGTTCTAAATGAAGTGAAATAAATATATGACATAGGCTGTCTGAAATTTAGCATTTCGGGTGATCTTGAAATGTTTGTGTTCCCTTGTTCAGAGACACTGATAATGTTATTTAAAAATTACTTTTAGGGGCGCCTAGGTGGTGACTCAGTCGGTTAAGCATCTGCCCCATATTGGTCTCCCTGCTCAGCGGGGAATCTGCCTCTCCCTCTCCCTCTGCTGCTCCCTCTGCCGGTGTGCTCTCTCTCTCTCTCTCTCTAATAAATAAAATCTTTAAAAAAATAAACAAACTCTGGATTTGGGCCCCAGTGGTTTTAAGAAGAAGCCTCCAGGTGATTGTGATGCTCACTCAGGTTTTCCAGGTCCTGTCTTAGAGGGGGATAAGCAGTGGGATCCAGAACCCAGGTGGTTCACTCATGTTGTACAGGAAAGGAAGGCAGGGCATAGGCGCAACTAGATTCCTAGTGAGTTTTTGTGAAGCTGGTGGAGTTTGCTCCTGATTACACACTTTTTCTTTTAGAAACAGGAAGCAGCTTTGTCTATGAAAGATGCAGGAGTAAGAGTAGGGTTGATTGAGTCCATTCAAATGCAAACACATTTAGGTTTTGGAAATATTCCCTTCCAGTTGAGCTAGAAAGTGATAGTTTTAAGCTGAAATATATACCTTATTCTTTCTCTCCTTTTATTCTTTACTTCTTCTGGCCCTTCTCACTGGTAGCAAGATATTTTCCTCACTGGTTTCTGATCCCTTAGAACCAACACTAGCCCATCACACTACATATTTGGAGAATCGGTCTTTAGATGTTTGGGGCTTTCTGTTTTTTTGGGTTTCAGTGGGGCCCCTATGTCATTTCCTTAATCATTGGAAACTTTTGGGATATGGCTGAGATCACGTTATTGAGACCCAGAGCAAAGAAGAAAATTAAAGCAGGGATCCATCATACCAATAGGAGAGGCTTACAGATGGTAGATTTTATTAACACTCTCACACAGGAGGTTTGAAACAAACAAGGGAAGAGCCACACTCCTAGTGGAAGAAGAAAAGTGAAACCATGTAAAAATCTGCTGTGGGCATCTGGTCAGGGGCCCCATGGGCCCATATATGCTGGACTTTTGATCTCCTCGGATGTGTTTCTTAGCTGGTCATGAAAAGATTGTCATTTCCTTGCAGGATGTCAGTGTTGTGAAGGACTTTGATAGGGAAGCAGCATTCTGGCCTGTGTGGTTCTCCCTGAAAAGCCATGAATCTGCTGTAATTTGCCATTAACTTTCTTTCCCTATTTTATTTCCTTTTGATGAAAATGCATTTAAATTAATTCTAGTAGAGGCACCCAGTCACTCCTTAAGGGTGAAAGAGTCTGAAAAGTTACAACTGGAAACAATATCTAGAAGGCAGTGGCAAAGACAAGGGGAAGAAGAGTGGACACTGTGTCTCTTAGACCTTCAGTATCTGGTGTTCTCAGCAGGTAGCAGGGGAATTAGGTCAAGTTGGGGCCTCATCTACCCTCTGCAGAGCCCCAGGGCCTTCAGGAGTCTTTTAGGAAATGCTGAACCACTTGTCTTACGGTGTGACTACAAAAGAAATAGGGAAATCCTCTAACTGGAATATAACACTCTTCAAAGCAGGTTGAATGAGTCAATCCTTGTGTGATTTTTTTGTTGTTGTTGTTCATCCTATGGAATAAATAAAGTCTCTGAATGTTGTAGAAACAGTTTATATGGACTGTGCACATTTTCCCATAGTGCCTGGATTTTTTTGTTGTGGAAGATATGAATTCAATAAGTGGGTTTAAAGGGAATTAATTAAAGAAAACTTGTTATATTGGGATTTCTTTGATATAGTATTTAACTTACAAATAACCCTTTCACTGTTAAATGAGGTCAGCCTTCAAACTGACATTTTGATTTTTTTTTTCACATTTCATCAGAAACGGAGGCAATAAATGCCGATTTTATTTAAATTCTAATGTGATCTTATAACTGTAACTAAAACCCTCACCGCCTTTTAAAGATAGATGATTGTTCAGTATTACCCAAACATGCCTGGATTATGTAAGAGAGTCACATCTCTACAAACCTCCCGAAAAGAAGGTACCACAGTGCTCAGGGTCCCAGGGACCATGGATGTACCCACAGCTGGACCTGAGGGAAGCTAGAGAGAGTCTCCTGCCCAAGCCTGCCTCAAAGACATGTCTATGGAGCAGTAGTTCTTTGAGTGAGCAGGAAAAAGAGAGAAAAATAATACCGAATTCTTTCTTTATACAACACGTTCCATGTGATCATTTTCCAAGTTAAGGACCCTTTCATACTTTAAACCTAACCATAGACAATTTTATTGGAGCCAGAACACACACATGCTTTTAATATTAAGACGAAAGGATCATTCTCAGAAATGTCTGGCTTTTTTGTTTCTTTCTCTGCTTTTGTTATGGCAGGATAGATTGGGCTTTTTCTTTCCAATCTGAGGGTCTTCTTTTTTTCCTCAGTACCTTGAGCATTTGTGTTTATAAATGTTTGGCTTCTAACAGCTGTTTGGGGTTCCTCTGTGTAAGGGAATCCTTAAATTTGAACTGCTTTGCAAGTGTTTATTTCCTTCAAGCGTTCCTAATGTACATGTGTATATACAGAAAAAGGATTTTGAAAGGTTCTTCTTAGGTTTAATCTATCCTGACAGCTCAGTATTATTGAATTCTTGTAATGATTACATCCCACTTGTTTGTCTAAGTCGATGCTCGTGGAGGACTCCTAGGTAGTTGGTTAACCAAGAGACATCCAGTGGCAGCATCATGATCCTTGTGGTCTGACAGCAATCCAGTGGGCAGCCTCCATATCACGCAGTCTGGACTGGGATTTTGTTTTCCATACTCTACGGCATCTCTCCAGGCAGCATCATGCAGCCATAGATACTAAGTACATTTCTCAGCATTTGCTGGTTATTGCAAAACTACTGACTGCTGCATTTGTCATGTGTTTGGTATTATTTTCTCTGCCTTGGGTTTAATAGGTTTTCTCAGACTCCTCAGTGAGGATGTATCACCCTGATTTGCTCTACCTGTCATGTGTGTATGATAAGCAGAAAGGAAACAGGCAAACCCAGGTCCAAACCCTGAACTTAGAATGAAGCATTTAATTCTTGGTTCCATTCCAGCCTGCTGGGACAATGTAGCCACAGCCCACCATCCAGCTGTGCGTAACCTTTCAGTGGGTACTATGGATGATTCAAAATTTGGATCTTACCCTCAGGAAGTTCAGAGGCACAGGAGTCAAACAGATGATAAAAGTTCTGCCTTCCTTCCTCAGTTATGTCTGACTACGTATCACATTTATGCAAGGAAGGTGAGAATGGCCAAGAGCCAAGCCCTGCTCTAGATGAGTTTGCAATAAAGCAAATAGATAATAACGCACAGTAAAATGCAGTCAAGTAATGTCACATTGCTTGGATTGTGGAGTCCATCTTCCTCCGTATAGTTCACATGGCTTCCCAGCATGCCACGTACCCATCTGTGAGGCGAGGTATAGTATCGTTCCCACTTCCAGACGAGGAGACAGACCCAGGAGCCCAAACCTCGCAGCTAATAGGGAGCAGGACTAGCATATGAGCCTAGGCAGTCTGGCTGTAGAACCCATGCTTCTAACCTCCAGGTTCTAGAAGATAATTCTGCTCTTTATAAGTATGTATTTGAAGGTGTAACCTCCAGGAGATTGCTTTTTTTTTTTTTTTTTACACAAAACCAAACCAAAAACAAACAAAAAAACCCAGTTTTGTTAAGCATTTTTGTTTTCCTACACAAATGCTTCTTACCTCTTGGATACTCGAAGCAGCTCGGCCACCGGGACCTGGGTCCAGCCCACAGTTGTGTTTTTTGGCCAACACAGGATTTTTTAGACATCTGAATTTGGACACTGTGTTTGTTTCTGAGGGATGCCATAACTAAGTACCACAAACTGGGTGACTTAAGAACAACAGAAATTTTTCAGAATGTCAGCAGAGTTATCCCCGTGTAAGGGTTTGGAGAGCATCTGCTCCATTGCCCTCTCTCCATACTGGTGACATCTTGCCATCCTCACCATCTCTTATCTCCTAGAGGTGTCACTCCAGTCTCTGCGAGTCCTCTGTCTCTCTACATGTCCTTCTCACAAGGATCACCACTCACACTGGCGTGGGGGCCCCTGCTCCAGCAGGACCTCATCTTAACCAATCACACCCACAGTGACACTACTGCCAGAGCACATTCCCAGATACAGGGGCTGGCACTTCAACATATCTTTTTTCAACAGACACCTTTAGACAGGGTAGAGTTCCCTGTTCACCCTGTCCTCTCCCATTATTTGACCCTGGAACACATCCATGAGTCTCTGTGGTTGCTGGTCCCCTTGGGCACTTGAGTTGACTGCCCCTGCCTTCCAGACGTTTCTGCCTGGTAGTGTGGTGGTGGTGAGAGGGAAGGGTTGAATGAGAGATTTCCAGGCATCTGACTTGCTTCAGCATGAAGCTGAGTTTATTCTCTCCACTAAAGACCATTTCTGCCCACATACTTAGAAGGTGCCTACCTCCCATGAGAGGGTAGATATTGGAGGGTAGGCTGTACTGCCCTGAAATTTTAGTTCCTTTCCCAAATGTTTCCTGGGAAAGGAGTTCTTTATTAGTGTGGGGAAAGACTCTTCAGCCCTGGGCACATGTGGGTTAGTAGGAGTTGGAACAAACACTAGGATGGAGCAGATACTGGGAACCTGAAGAAGCGTGGCAGGGGGTAGCACTGGCCTATTGACCCCTCACAGAGGCTCGGGCTGACCAGGATGTTTACTGGCTGCATTGCACCATTTAGGATAGATAGTAAGAAAGCTTTGGGGATAGTTCTCTCTACCCACCCCACACTCCACTTAACTTTTCCCAATAAAGATGATTCCTACTCACTCACAGGGTAGAAAGCCATTCTGTAAAATGACTCTTGAATTTTGGAAACCCAGAATACCTGCAGGACCAAATTAATTTTGTAAGTGACTAAAATGATAAATGATAACTGTTGTACTTATTTATTTTTTACAGGAACACTTAGTTGACTTTCAGTTTATTGCGACTCCGGCTAATTTCTACTAACCTTTAAATGCTAGCGTCCATTAGGCAAACTTTTTGAGTCCCTGCCATTATGTGGGATACCATGAGAGACACGAAGATGGATGAAACATGATTCTTGCCCTCCAGGAGCTTATAAATCAGGGCTGAAAGTATGCATATGAACATGAATGATAGAACAAGGAAGGGGCAAAGGAACACATAAAGATACCAATTTTCTCGGATGTTCAGACTTAGAGGAGTTTACCACATTATTCATTGAGCCGGGGTTTAATGGGCTCCTCCAATGAGCCAGGCCCACTGCTGTATATTAGGTATATATAGTGTGGTAACGAGGAACATGGACTCTGGGGCATGACTTCCTGGGCTTATACTTGGCTCTGCTTCTCACTAGTTGTGTGACCCAAAGGACATGTTTGACTTCTCTTTGTCTTGGATTTCTTCATCTGTAAAATGAGGATGATGTTAGGGTAAAAGAGAGCACATGCTGTAAAAGTAGCATGACTTCTGGGGCACCTGGATGGCTGAGTCAGTAAAGCATCTGACTTGATTTTGGCTCAGGTCATGACCTCAGGGTTGTGAGATTGAGCCCTGTGTCGGGCTCCATGCTGGGTGTGGAGCCTGCTTAAGAGTCTCTCTCTCTCTCCCTCTGCCTCTCCTCACACTTGCTCATGCACACATGCTCACTTGCTGTCTCAAAAACAGTAAAAGTAGTATGACTCTTGGCTTCTTAGGGCTTACCTTCAGAGACATTAATAATAAATCAAAAAGAAATGAAGAGCTAGTACAAATTGGGGCAGGTGGAGAGCAAATGAATGTCAGTATTACCTCTCAATAGAGAGAATATTAAAGAAGGAACTACTTTAGATTTTGTGACTAGGGATAGACTCCCAGAAAGGTGGTGTTTAAGCTGTGTGAGGGAGTGAGCGTGGAGAAGGGGACGGAGAACAGGAAGTGAGCAGTGGGTAGCAGGCAGGGCTGGATCAAGCAGAGCCTCAGAGGCCATTTGGAAAAGTTTGTATTTTATTCCAAAGCAGTGGAAGGCCATTGAAAGGTTTGAAACATGAACATGACCATGAACATCTAATCCCTGTTTTAAAAAGATCATTTTGATACTATGTAGAGAATGGATCCAAGGGGTCAAGAGTATAGGCTGAGCAGGAGGCAGTTACAGGAGTACAGGAGATGGACTGGCTTTCACCAGGAGGTTGACATGGGAGATGAAAAGAAGTGAGCAGATTCTGGACACTTTCTGGAGGCAGAATTGTCTGGACTCTGATGAACTAGATGTGGTGAGTGAGGAAGAGAGAGAAGAAGGAAGGTTTTAAAATGTCTCTCAGGCTTCTGATCTGAGCATTTGAGTTGATGAGATGGGAAGGAGGGAGAGAAAAAGAACAGGTTTGGGGGCAGGACTGAGTCATGTGAAGTTTAAGACATGTCACTGGAAGAGACTTATGCTCACTGAAATACAGTTTTAGAGAAAATGAATGTCATGCTAGGGCACTTCCGAGACATGGCTTCGAGAGATGTGGGTGACGAGGAGGAGGAGTGGGGACGTGTGCCTAGCCAAGTGGCCCCTTTAGCAAGAGTCGCCACCTGGGGGTCAGGGGCACAGCGTCCATAGGCAGCATGACTGCGCATATTTAAATCGAGAAGCACAGGTATTTGTAATGATGATTTTGTGAAGATGCCAAAGCCTGTTTTACAGAGTGTCCAGTGAGAACGTATTCTGAAATTGAATTAATTTGACACCCGGGAAATTCTTTTTTTTCTTTTTTCTTTTTTTTTTTTTTTAAAGATCCATACCAAAGATTTTATTTATTTATTTATTTTTTATTTTTATTTTTTATTTTTTGATAGTCACACAGAGAGAGAGAGAGAGAGAGAGAGAGGCAGAGACACAACACAGGCAGAGGGAGAAGCAGGCTCCATGCACCAGGAGCCCGACGTGGGATTTGATCCCGGGTCTCCAGGATCCCGCCCTGGGCCAAAGGCAGGCGCCAAACCGCTGCGCCACCCAGGGATCCCGACACCCAGGAAATTCTATAGTATTTTAAAGTTTATGTTTCTAGGCACCTAACTGCAGAATGTTTGGGTAACAAATAGGTCTGTAGCCAGCTCTGTGAGCCAAAAAAAGGATGGTTACCTGTAGAGTTCCTTGTGCAGATCACAGGATGTTATCGAGGGAAATATTTCTTAGCCATCGCTGGCTGGGACAGTCGTCCTTGCATTGGGATGGTCCCACGTTCCTTGGACAGTGTCCATTTCCATGCGCAGCTGATGGGCAGGATGTGGCTTTTATTGAGAACATAAATACAATTCTTTAGTACTTTTGTTCTCTCTCTTGCCCTGACAAAGAAGGTAGCTGTTGCCCCTCATCCTTTCCCCCTTCCAGATGTACCCAATAAGTTACTTATTCTCACCTCACTTTATTTGGTTAAAAGTCTTATGGAAGCAAGAGGGATAAGCTAATGTCTGCACTTCCATCATTTAGCAGACATGCAGGACTTCGCTTGTGTTTAATAAATATTTGCAGACCGGCCTAATACCCTGTGCCGAAGATGCCCTGGGGTACGCGGCCTCCTGAAATTCTTTCCACTGCTGTGTCTGTAAACGTTCTGCTCTAACCTCAGAAACAGGATTAGCATCCCAGCGAAAGCAGCAAAGAGTATGGCTATTTTGTCAAAGTGCTGTACACTTTGAAGATACTTGGAAGGTGTTTTCTGTAGGGTTGCCTCCCCCTAGGCACCTGCCTTTCCTGACTTTCCCGACTTTCCCCTTCTGTAGCCGAGACAGTAGTGGGGTCTGTGGCCCTGGAGCCCCTCGGCCTGTGTGGGCAGCGGGGTGCTCTTCACAAGCCCAGTGTCTCTGGGCTCTGGCCCAGAAGCAGCCCCGAAAGCTCCCACTCCTATTCCCCTGGAGAGACCTTAGTCTCATGGCCAAGCCTGATCCTGGGGGGAAGCAGCCCGGAAACAGTTCCTTCTTGAGCAGGGAAGACCAAGTGTTGGTGAGCAACTAGCCATCTCCAGCACTTCCCATGGTATAGACATTATCCTGCACACTTTGCAGATGAGGGAATTGAATTTGGAGAGGTTCATTGACTTGACTTGCCCAAGATCACCAGGTTTTAGGTGGGAAGGCACAGATTCTACTCTGTTGTGTCCGATCCCAAAAACTCTTCACCACATCGCCATGGAATGCTTTGTCGTTATCATAGAACACCGAATTTATGGTGGCACTGCATGTGTGTTAACTCGCTTGTGGCTTCAGAAGCACATCCCCAACCACCAGACTTAACCTAGCCAGCTGCAGTGCTTCATGACTGAGTACCAGGATCAAAATGTGGTGTAACCCTAAGGAATCAGAATCTGATGTCCTTGACCTCTGCTTTCAGGGTATAGAGGTGAAGACAAGAAGACAATCTGGTTATCAGAGTCTTATTAAAACATTCTAGGGACAACCTGGTCAGAGGACATTCAGATCACTGCCCCCTGCTAACCTGGTACAGTTACAGCGGAGCGTGGGTCAGAGGCATTGCAAGGCCGGTGGTCATCACGGAGAAGGCACATCAGTGGTATCTCGCCTGCACTTAGCAAGGCAGCAGAGTGTTCAGTGCAGACTTGCCTTCAGCGGGGCTTTGGGGTCTGCATACCTTTTGGTCGCTTGCCAGCCATATAACCTCGGACAAGTTTCTCAATCTCCCCAAGCCTGAGATTTCTCATCCATAAAGTAGGGTTCATTAAACTCACTTCAGAGCATTGCTTTAAGTATTAGTGATCCGCTGAGCCAAGGGCCTGCCACAAAGTAGCATCACGTTCTCCCTCAGGAAGAATAATACAGACTCATCAGATTAGAGTGTATGTTCTGTTAATAGACTGTGTAAACTCAAATTATACAATAGCTAGTTTGGGTGCAACTAGGTATTCAAACGAAACATTGACATTTTTATATGTTGTTTTAATAGTCCTTATGATAAATGTCAACAAAGTATACTTTTTAGAGACACTTGGTTTTTACACATACTTTGAGAGGTAATAAAATCTCTCGTTAATACTAATAACATTCTAATGGGGTGAAAAATTAGCAGTGTAACAAAAATAAGTCACCTTGCTCTTTTCCTAATGTAATCTGAATTTTCAAACAACAGAGAGGAATGCTGTTGGTATTTAATCAGGGATTTGCATGTGCCTTTGATAGATACCATTTATCTCAAACAGAGGAGGTCATACTCTTGGCTTTTTCCCTCTCACCAGTTGGTTGGGATTTCCTCAGAACCCCTTGCCCTTTGCAGAGTTTGTGTGCTCTTAAGTAAATGAACAGAGTATATACTTTTGACTTGGTTTACAGCAGGGATGGCAAATCCAGCACAGAAAACAGGGCCAGGCAGATACTGTGGCTCGGCGGCTCTGCTGATTTGGATAGAGAACTTTTCGCTCAGTGTTTTCTTGGCCTGCAGTAGAGAGAGGTGGGGGCTGAGGCCTGGGGACCCCATGTACTGTCAACTCTGGCAGAACCATCTTCGCCGCTACTGTTGGAAGAAGTGGTTGCAGTGTGTTTCATTGCTAAGGATGGTTCTGTTACCCCTGGCTATCTTGTATTATTCTGTTCTGTGCCGTCCCCTGAAGAGTCGTTAATTAATTATTATGACTAATGCTCACAGTGACCCTATGCTAATTTTAATTCATCCAAGACTCTCAATTTCTTAAAGAGAAAATCTAGCAGTTATTTTTATTATATTTTGCCCCCTATTCTGACTTAACAAAGAGAATTCACAAGTACTTTTTTTTTTTTTTTTTTTTTTGAGGAGAAAGATCAGTTTAAGTAGTACTGCCAAGGTAGCATGTTATTAACTGGGGAAACCATCGTCATGACACACTTTAGAGGTTATTCTCACAGAACACAGCAGCAATCACTGAAGTCTGAAAGTCTGCCAGTTTTATGGTGCAGAATATTACCAGCCTCTCTTTGATCAGGAACAGGAAGAGGCGACGTTTCCTCAACGGTCCGTGGAGACATCTTCTAGCACATGGAAAGACACGGACCTGAGAAGGTCATATTTGACAACATGGGAAGGACGTGGGCAACACAGAGTTATTAATCAGGATATGTGAAATGTGTGTTTCTTGTCTACCATCTACCTTTGTGATGTGGGTATTGTTCTATCTGTCTTACAGTATAGACAACTATAACTCCATTTCCGAAAGGTTGGTTAACTTGAACAAGGCCATGAGATTAAAATATGTCAGAGCCAGAATGTAAACCCACAAGGACCAGACTTCAAAGTCCATACCTCATGCTTTGCCTCACAGGGCTTTCAAACACACATATTGGTAACAAAATTACTTGGCCTTGACCTTCTTTCACCCTCTGCTTTGGAGGGTGCCCTTTTTCATTATAATGCAAATTCCGAATCATTTTGTTGACCAGAGAAGTTCTAGCCATTCCTTCTTAAAAAAGGAGTTTGAGTCCTGCAGGACAATGCCATTTCTGTTGTCTGATGAAGGGCATTTCAGACAGAGGACCCAGCATAGGCAAAAGCATGGAAGGGAGGAAGTTGCAGGGTTAGTCAGGAAATGAAGAGTAGTTCAGCAGCCTGTACCTGCGGGGCAGGGTCTAGTCATGACAAGGCTGAAAACCTCCCCAGCTGCTGGTAAGCAGAGGGGTGACATTTTGAAGGGGGAGCAAAGTGCTGAGAGCTGTGTCCTGAGATTGTTCCCATGGCAGTGTAAATCGAAATGGGCTGAGTTAGACTCGAGGGAGAACTGACTATTCTCCATGTAAGCTGTTAGGGAGTTAGTGAAATCTGGATTTCTATTTCTTTGGTTCAGGAACCATTAAGTGTGTCACAGAAATTTCCCAGAGCTATGAACAAACTCTGTATCATACTGATCAAGGATGTGAAGCTTGGGGTGGTTAAGGAACACGCATAAGCCATAAGATGGATGCTCAAAATTGAAATATTCCTCAGAAGTGGTGAGTAAGGAGTGGAAATATGAAAACATGAACTCCTCCCACTCTCCTGTCTGCTGCCTCGCACCAACCATTCCACTGAAACTTGATTTCTCCTATGGCTTTTGGGGTAAAATTAGTCACAAATGGAATTATTCAAAGAATGATGCATTTACTTTGCATTTAATACTCTGCCATTAACCCTCTGTTTTGGTCTTTGATCTTGGTTGCTTTAATGAAGAAGAAATTTTTGAGTTATGCCTGCCCCTGCTCTGAAGGCCCCCAGGAAGTCTGTGGCACACTGTCAGCCGCCCACTTGTGAGCTTTCCAGATGAACAGAGTCTGGGTTACAGATGCTTCATTTTGTTGGCTCAATACACATCACACTAGGTATAGCCACCAGATGTGATCATGGGTCAACATTTTTTGCTTCTCAGACTACAACAGTTTCACAGTATGACAGATTTGGGGGAACAACCCCACATTTCCAGATGTGCCCCTGTGCCATTGATTTTTCCCAGACATATTGTTCGCAATCACTCATTAGACTCATTAGGTAGTGATTGATCACTAGCTCTGTGCCTGGCTTTATCTTTGGAGTTTGGAATATTAAACTTCTTTCTAGTTCATCTATCCAGTAACTTGTTTATAATCTTAAAAGCAAGCAAAAAGAAAAGACTTGCAGAAACATTCAGTCATATTTGAAATAGGTATATTCCTACTTGACAGTGAAATATATAAAAAGCTATAATAATACAGTGCTAGGATACCATGTAAGAACAGGAGTTATAGTGGGATAGAAATCTTTCCGCCTCTCTCTTCCCTCAAAACTCATTGATCACCATGCAAGACAAGGAGAACGAAGATTAGAAACACAGATGCTACTTTGGATGAGATCAGGAGCAATCTGTAACATCGGTCCACCAACAGTTGGAAGCCAGAAACCTTGGAGGCTTGATAGCTGCATTAGAAGAGTGGAGTCAGGTGAGATCTGAGCACCTATATCCATGGCTCTCAGGGAGAAGCAAGCAGATTTACTGCCAAACTCTGTAAAGACTCAGAAATTAAAGACACCAGGTAGTGACGAGGATGAATTGATGTGGGGAGCTTGCAAGAGAAGTGTTGGAGACATGCAAAAGGTCTTCCCCTCCACCCCTGCCAACCACTGGTGGCACTCGCTCACTGATCTTCACATTAAGGCCTCTGGGACAGGGCCCCAGGCCTCAGGCACAGCAGAAGTTGAGGATAAGGAGGCCATAGATTATCTGAAAGTCTGTCTCCCCAAGGACCAGACCTGTAACAGTCAGGTTTATACTTCCTGTTGATTAAATCAGAATTTAAAAAATATCTGTGGCTAGAAAAAAGTTTGGAAGGAAATATTCCATAATTTTAGCTCCAGTTAGAGAACTCTTGATGATTTGTTTAACTTTTTCCCCGTTTTGCACATTTTTTGTTGTATTACTTGCATGCTAAAAATAGCAAAATAATTCAGAGAAACAGTAATCGTGATGAAGGAGAAAGGAGGAGAAAACTTTATCAAGGCTTAGTTAATTTGCTCCTGAAAATCATCTTTTTTTTTTTTTTTAAGATTTTATTTATTTGAAAGAGAGAGCATGAGCGAGGGGAGGAGCAGAGGGAGAGGGAGAAGCAGACTCCCCTGCTAAACAGGGAGCCTGATGAGGGACTCCATCCCAGGAACCTGAGATCATGACCTGAGCTGAAGGCAGATAGATGCTTCACCACCTGAGCTACCCAGGTGCCCCTGAAAATCATCTTTTTTTAAAAAAATGAATAAACTTTATTTTTAGAGCAGTTTGGGCTTACAGAAAGTACAGAGAGTTCCAATACACTCTCTGGCCCCACACAAGTCCAGCTGCACCAATAGTGACAACTCCAAACACAGTGCTGCTACACTTGCTATAATCAGGGAACTTGAAGTGGCACATAGGGTTTGCTCTTGGTGGTGTGCATTCTCTGGGTTTGGACAGATGGATAATGACATGTACCCACCAGTACAGCATCACAGAGCGAGGTGTCCTGCCCTACAGATCCTCTGTGCTCTTCCTAGTCATCCCTCCCTCACTGCTAACCCCAGTAACCACTGATCTTTTTACTGTCTCCATGCTTTTGCCATTTCCAGAATTGTCTCATAGGTGGAATGCTACAGTTTGTAGCCTTTCAAATTGGCTTCTTTACTTAGTAAATTATATGCACTTAAGGTTCCTCCATACCTTTTTATGGCTTGATACCTCATTTCTTTGTAGCATGGTCCGTTGTCTGGATGGACCACAGTTTATCTCTTTGCCTACTAAAGGACACCTTGATTGCTTCCAGGTTATGAATAAAGCTGCATTTTACATGATTCCATTTTCTGTCTTCTTAAAGTACCAAGTATACTTAAAAAAATATATATATATATATAATTTATTTATTCGAGAGAGAAAATGTGAACAGGGGGAGGAGCAGAGGGAGAGGGACAAGCAGACTGCACCGAGCATGGAGCCTGATGTAGGGCTTGATCCCAGGACCCCAAGATCACAATCCCACCTGAAATCAAAGAGTTGGGTGCCTAAGCCACTGAGCTGCCCAGGTGTCCCTCAAGTATGCTTCTTTTAAAACTTTTTTTAAAAGTGGTTGCCCTAGAGTTTGCAACATAAATATACATTTATAAATAATCCAAGTCTACTTTCAAATAACTCTATACCACTTCATGGGTAATGTGAGTGCCTTATAATAATAAGAAAATAATTCTAATCTCAGCCTCCTGTTCCCTGTATAATTGCTGTCATCCATTTCACTTATATTAAGCATACATAATTCAATGAATTATTTCTGTTATTTTGAACAAACTTTTGTTAGATCAATTAAAAATAAGAAAAATAAAAATTTGTGTTTTACTTTCAATTGCTCCTTCTGTGATGCTCTTCCTTTCTTTATGGAAGAGCTCTTCCTTTCTTTATCTAGTGGGTAAAAGGAACTGCTATAAATAGACCTTTAAAAAATATATGCATTTATTTATTTGAGAGAGAAAGAGAGAATCTGGGCAGCCCAGGTGGCTCAGCGGTTTAGTGCTGCCTTCAGCCCAGGGCATGATCCTGGAGACCTAGGATTGAGTCCCACATCAGGCTCCCTGCATGGATCCTGCTTCTCCCTCTGCCTATGTCTCTGCCTCTCTCCCTCTCTCTCTCTCTCTCTAATAAATAAATAAAATATTTAAAAATAAATAAATAAAGAGAGAATCTCAATAAAATTCCATGCTGAGCTCGGAGCCTGACATGGGGCTCGATCCCGTGACCCAGAGATCACAACCCTAGCTGAAACCAAGAGTAGACAGTTTAACTGCACCATCCAGACACCCCCAAATAGACCTTCAATAACATAATAGGTGAGGTCTGAGGGACTGGGAAGCCTCTGTAGGCGTGTGATTAGGTCCCGCAAACTTGACCAATGCTTCTCAGTTTTTAACCCCACTTGGAGGGGACAAGATGTCTGAAATGATCTGGAGTTGGTTATTTCACTTCCCTAGGTTGTTAGGCTCTGGTGAAACTCCAGCAGGGTAGTCTGTATTAAAATAGTTTCTCCTGATGTCAGCCCTGGTAAAAAAAAAACAGAATACAGTGACAGTTTTCAAAGTGGTTGCCTTTCTCTCCCTCTGCTGGAAGCATAAGATGTTTTTTCTCTGGTATTAACTCTGAGGGTCTGGTAGAGCTCTTGGAGGTTAAACTCACAAAAGTGTGGGGGCGCTTCAGACTGGGTCTCCCTAGAAATTTTGACTCTCAGACTTGTGCACATGTAGTTTCCAGCAGTTCATCTGTTACAGTTTAGGTTTTCCTGGTCCTGCACTGGGTCTTGCTGGGGTTTGTGCTTCTATAAGCTGTGATTCTCTGTATCTGGCTCCCCAGTTTTGGGCAGTAGTCTGCCCCGTGATCTGACCGTTCTTTTTTCTTTTTTAAGATTTTATTTATTTATTCATGAGAGACAGAGAGAGAAGCAGAGACATGGGCAGAGGAAGAAGCAGGCTCCCTATGGGGAGCCCAATGTGAGACTCAATCCCAGGACCCGAGGATCATGCCCTGAGCCAAAGGCAGACACTCAACCACTGAGCCACCCAGGTGCCCCTTGTCTGATGGTTCTAAGAAAAATGGTTGATTTTACAGTTTGTTTAGCTTTATACTCATTAGGATGGATTGGTGACTTCTCTGTCCCTTACATACTAGAGTGGAGAACCAAGTCTCATCCTGTTTTCCAGATGGGGCTTTGGGCAGTTTTATTTTCTTTCAACACAATGCCAGCAGCACAAACTGCTTGGCAATCCAGTGGTTTTTAGTTTTATAAGAGCGTATAAAGAAGGACCTCATATCTTACCCGGTAAACTTCCCTTGACTCTTTTATAGTTCAAGTAAAATCCAAGTTTCTGGCAAGATCTGAAACTGTAGCTTTTTCGGTTTTGTCATGTATTTAAAATATACCAGAAGTAAGCCCATGAGAGACATTATCATGTATTAAGGGCTACTGTGATTTTTCCTCTATCGATGTTCCTTGCAACACAGTGAAATACAGAGATGATTGGTTTTACAGCTGTTAAGGTCAATCTCTGGCCCATGATTTCATGTCCCTGTTTTCTCTTTACTGTTCAGCACAGCCAGCATTTGGTGTTCTTTTTCTCCTTCCCCCACCTCATCTGGTTGATATGTTGATAGGACCTTGGCCAGGCTGCCTGGCAACTGAACCAAAAGCCATATGGCTTGTTCAATCAGAAGGAATGTTCAGGAATGACATAACCACGTGGACAGCCCTGCGCAAGATCTTCAATCGCAGAAGCATTGAACTTTAGAAGGTGGGTGGTGATCACCTTGTCCTTCCCCTTGTTTCACAGTCCTGGAACCAGCATTAGCAAGATTGTGTCTCTGGAACATCACATTCTCCAGCCATTTCACGTATAGTCACCCTGCAAGATAAATAATAAAGAGAAATGAAGGAAATTAAGCCACTTGCTTCAAGTCCCAAGGGTAGTGCTAAAAACAGAATGAGAAGTGAGATTTGTTACCTGCTGCCTTTGAATCTCACCATGAAGTCAGTGGTTTGGAAACCTATTTTTTTCTCTACCACCAACCCCTTCTTGTGTCAAGTGCTGGGCAGTGTCCTATGTAAAGCAGATTAAAAAAAAAAAAAAAGCTGCTGGCCCATGTGGGAGGTTCTGTGGGCGATGTGGTCTGAGGAGTGAGACTCTGCATCCAGGCTGCCTGGCATCTCCTCTGTAAAGTGAGCATAACCCTTGCACCTTCCTCAGATCAGTGCCACAAACATCAACCAGAGCAGCTCCCCGCTGCAGCAAATATACACTCTCTCCATCCTCTCCCCGGTTCATCTGAAGAGTTTTTACCAAGAACCTTACCAGATTCCATGCCAAGATGTTCGTGAGGATTCCTGAGGGCACTGTGTGAAAACGACTGTACTAGGCCATGCATCTTAATATGCAGGATGTTGTTCAGAGCTGGAGTGGAAAAAAAATGGAATTATATGAGAGCTTTCAAATTTTCCATTACTGACATAAACTCTTCCAGAAACACCAGGTAGGAAAGAAGGATGATTCATTTGAGGGTCCAGTTTAGAGAGCTCATTAGTGACTCTTCTGTTTTTCCTTCCTTCACTGTCTTGAATGTTTGCAGCTGTGTCTCACTTAGCATCTTGTGAAAGCCAATCCTTTAGGGGGAAAGGGTGGGAAGACAATGTGAATCCAAAATGCTGACAAGATAAAGTGTACTCTTTAAAGCTCATTCCCCTTAAAAATGAAGTTATCACCCAGACATCTTCTCTTAGGCAGCTGATGTGGAGAAAGTGGAAAACTTAAGAAAATTGTTTGCTTGAAAATGACGTCTCTGGAAATCAGGGTTGACTCAGTTTATATCAGAAGAATGGGCACATACAGCTCTGCCGGGGGTGTTCAGGAGAAACTGTTCTGTTGTAGCACCTGAAAGAGAATCAAGAGTAGGTCATGAACACTATCTTGTGATTATCTTCTGTTTTTTTCAGTTGCCTGCAAACATGTGAACCTTAGCTAACTCCACCTTGCCTCAGGAATCCTCAGGAACATCTGGGAGAATTTTAACACGCTAAATTGATTTTGAGAGATAAAGGGGGGGTCGTTTTTTGTTTTAGTTTTAGGGTGTTTTTTTTTAATGTTGCCATTTAGAAGGGGCTACATACCACACAGGAGACCTTTGGCGTCCACATGGACTCTGCCTCAAGACAGTTAACGAATTTCCAACTGTAACAATGCCATATAATGTAATTCTCGCTTTCTCTCTCCCTGACAGATATAAAATATAATGAAAAATTTATGTAATCCAGATATGTAATGATTCTATAAATTCAGTATTTTTTTAAGATTTTATTTATTTATTCATGAAAGAGGCAGAGACACAGGCAGAGACATAGGCAGAGGGAGAAGCAGGCTCCCTGTGAGGAGCCCAATGTGGGACTTGATCTCAGGACTCCAGGATCACACCCTGAACCAAAGGCAGGTGCTCAACCACTGAGCCACCCAGGCACCCCTATAAATTTAGTATTAAAGTAATTTCTACAGCTAATTTCTGACTGGTCTTTCTCTTCACTTCTCCTTGCTACTGTCACCAACACTATTAGCTGGTTTTCATGACAGGATCATTTTCAGGCAGAGCAAAGATTCTTGCCACTTCACCTGTTTCTGCTTTTATTACAAACAGCCAAGAATAATAAAGCCTATGAATCATCGTCGTTAATTAACGGACCTTTTCCTGTGGACATCAGCTTTACAACAAGGAGGATCCAGATACCTTTCTCAATAAAATTACAAATGATTACATATCTTGGACCTTCAGCATCAAGCATGGTCACATATGGAAGTGTGAAATCCAATGAACACTAAGTGTCTGTCGTATCTGCAGCCAATTAAGTTTTCTCTCAATACCAATTTCTTTTTGGACTCTGATTTTACCTTCATTCATTTATCCTGTTAATTTTTTCCCCAAAAGCATCCTGTCCACTGCATTCAAATAAAATATGTAGATTTTACTCATTTTCTCTGGCACATTATTATTCTTTATTGTTTAGAAGAGGAACCATGAGACCCAAGAGAGTGTTGGCACAGGATGGGCACTGAGGACTTCAGGCCTCAGTGTGTCATGTAAGAACACGGTAAATGGTGGGAAAACGTACAGGAAACTTTTCTCAGACGTAGAGTAAGAGGCCATCTGGCTAGTCACCTCTACCCACGTCTTTTCTCTTTTCATTTTGTAAATGGGGAAAGTCATCTCTTGTAAAGTCATACCCAGCCAATCAGGACTGGATCCCAGGTCTTCTGACTCCCTTACCTGTGCTCTCCCTGTTGTGTTTCCAAGATGTTGGTTCATCCTCTTCAGAAAACTCACATTAGGAGCGGTCTGTAGCCACAGGTCATTGGAGCTGGAATGGATGTTTGAGCTTATTGAGGCCCCTCTCTCCCACCTCGCCTACTGTCAGCAGATGGTGACCAGTTCTGGAAGGTTACTCTCTTGCTTCTGCTTAATCACTGACATGAGCTCGACCACTTTGGTTTTTAAAGGTTCTCTGGGGTTTCCTGATTCTCCTTCTGCCTATGTCTCTGCCTCTCCCTCTGTGTCTCTCATGAATAAATAAATATCTTAAAAAAAAAAAAAGATGCCTCCAGGTTTAATTTTTCCTGCTTTGGAGCATAAGGATCAGAAAAAACTTTGGTAGAGATCTCATACAGGGGGTGTCTGGGTGGCTCAGTGGTTGAGTGACTGCCTTTGGCTCAGGTCGGGATCCCGGGTTCCTGGGATCAAATCCTGCATCAGGCTCCTCGCAGAGAGATTGCTTCTCCCTCTGCCTGTGTCTCTGTCTCTCTCTGTCTCTCAAGAATAAATAAATAAAATCTTTAAAAAAAAAAAAGAAAGAAAGCACCTCATACAGTCCCCAGCTGACTGTAGCTATTAATAAGTGTTGGTTTCCATTCTTTTCCTGAAATCTCTGTAATAATTGTGCGCAGAGTCCCTACCTTGGCTGTTATAAACCCTGACATCAGACTAGTGTTTTCTTGCAAGGATCCTGTCCTTTATACCTAAGCACACAATTCTAGATTTTGGAGTTAAATTAAGTCTGAAGTAAAGATTTCCCTCATTACTTCCTAAGGCTTGAGAGAGAAAGTAATTAGTAAGGTAGGCTATGGCTTTTCCTGATCACCTGCTTTTAAGCAGGGTAACTAACAGAGTTAGATTGTGAGGATCTTTGGAAGACATAGACAAAAGGTCAGGGAAGGTACTGGATTTGATTGAAATATGTGGAGGAGACCGTATTGATATGACAGATATATTTTGCTTGAAGAAGGATTTGGAACCTACTCAAATCTAGTAGCATATTTCCGGAGCAGAGAGTGTACATGAGCCAAAGCACATGTAAGAAATGTAGCAACCCGGGGAAAGAATGTAAAAGAAAGAGTTTAATTATTTACAGTGAAGTAATAGTTCAAATTTGAGAGGAAAGGGCCTGGCCTCTCTTGAATCCCTTCCCAGGGGTTATTGCCAGAAGCCAGAGAAATGCAGAAGAGAAGGGAACCTGGGTGGGAGGGTGTGAGTGGTGATGGGACAGAGAAAAGAGGATGATTTGGTTATGGGAACAGAAATGAAGGAAAAAATGATGTGCCGGCTTTGTTTGTATTTCTATTATGTCTGCTGTGTAAGGATCATGGCTTTTCTCCTGACTTCCTTCCTTCCTTCTTTCCTTCCTTCCTTTTTAGGGGACTAAATATTTAGGTCTAAATTATGACCATGGTAAAATGATGAAGTCAAGTCAAAGTGAGATGAACTTGCGTGAATAATCCTCAGTTTCATGGAGAAACTTGTCTGTAGTTGATAGTCTTTTCTTTACCTTTGGATGTAATTTCTTTTCATTATTTTCCATACCGGCTCTTTTGAAAGTAATTGGCTAACGTTGCAGATAAACACATACTCATTTGGTTTGGCATCGTTTGTTTTCCCCTGCATCTTCACCGACAGCATTATCCTGAGAATTAGTTTCTATTTCAGTAAAATGGGAAGTAGACTAATAGCATACCGGGATGGTGATCATTTTTCTAGGGTCTTGCTTCTGCCAAAGAGCTGACATCAAATATGTTAAAAAGGCGACAAGCAGGGTAGCTTGACTGCCTTAAAATGGGTATGCAATGTTCAAATGGTGACACAGTGAGAGACAAATCATTGTCCAACAAAATGTGATTATCAAGGAATTAAGTCAGAGCTTGAGATAGCAAGGCAGAGAAGAGAATCAAAAAGCCACCTCTTGCCCCCATTCCTAAGGCTGTCCCAGGTGTACCAGAGCAGGCTCATCCGAAGAGAGGCATAGCAAAGAAGGTAGAGTGGGCAGGGCGAGAGGAGAGTTGTGGGAGAAAGAGGGATGCCTCTCAGAAATAAGCAGCTAGAATTAACACTATCAGAAATTATACCTGTCCAGGTGCCTGGATGGCTCCGTGGTTGAGCATCTGCCTTTGGCTTAGGTTGGAATCCCAGGGTCCTGGGATCAAGTCCCACATCAGGCTCCCTGCAAGCAGCCTACTACTCCCTCTCCCTGCATCTCTGCCTCTCTCTATGTATCTCTCATGAATAAATAAAGAAAATCTTAAGAAAAAAAATTAATTAGACCTGTCTGCCGAGCTTGTTGCAGGTAGACATAGCACAGTTGCCATTTTGTCCTCTAATCAGCTCAAATGATCTGAGTTGTCAGTTTATCTGACTCTCTGGTCCACTACTAGCCTTAGAGGCTAACATGGCTTTGTGGATAAATGTCTCAGATGTTTACTGAGCATGTCTTGGGCTTGGGGGAGGAGCCCATGATGAGTCAGTGATATTTTTTCCTCAAGTCTATTTATCTATTCAAAAAATATTTATAGAGGGCCTACTACATGCCAGACATATTAGAAGATCCAAGTGTAGAAAATACTTTGATTTGTTTATGTAGCCTCCTGATAATGAACAAGTTAGGTCATTCTCAGTGTTTTGCATTAACAATGTTACTGTGGACATTATTCTCAGATGTGCCATCCAGAGCTCATTTGCAAGAGGTTCTCTTAGGTAGTGCAAATGAATGAACTATAGTTACATGCATCAACATATGTGAATCATACGAACATAATGTTGAGCCAAAAAAACAAAAACAAACACAAAAAATTGCAAAATAATAAATGCAGTATGATTCCATTTATAAGAAACCAAAAGCATGCAAAACTAAACAGTATGTTGTTTAGGGATTCATGCATATGGGATAAGACTGTTATAAAAACAAGCGGATAAGAAACACAAAATTAAGATAGTGATTACCTCTGGAAGATGGGGAGGGAATGAGATGGGCAGGAGCACAAAGGATATTGTCCTGTTCTACCAATACTCTAAGTAAGGTATGGGGGATTTCTATTTATTCAGTGGATAAACGGAAGCTTGATGTACATTATAAATACTACCATATATGATATACAGTTTTCCCCCACTATCTGAAAGTAGAGCATTCCTTATGAAATCTTTACTAATTTTAAATGATATAAAAGCAGAGAAGCAATTACCATTAATTTATATGGAGAAATTTTTGAGCATTCTCAGAGCCAAAAAATAACCTCTCAGGCTTTTCTGATACCTTAAGACGCGTCTTGCTAATGGATGCACAAAATAAATTTTAAAGGCAGGGGCCACACAGAGAAAGATGCTCACAGACACAGGTCATAGGTCACCAGGTCTGATGGCTGGATGCTGAGATGCTGAGTGTAGTTCTCTAGGAGGAGCTGGGCGGGGCACTCTTGCTGCTGGAGATGGGGGGTTGGGGGAGCCTTATACAGCTCCCTGCAAAATAAATGCTGAACGCTGTTTTGTTTTTTGTCTTTATTGCATAAAGTGGAATCTTTGCCAGCTTCCTTCTGGTTAGTGAAAACAGGTACTAATTTTAACATAGGTCTTTTTGTAAAAGCAAAGTGGTGTAATGTGAAATTTTGAAAAGCAGAGGAAACCTATATGTATACACTTATGTATAATATACATTAAGTTTTATATTTATATTGGAAATATTTAATTTTTCATTTAAAATATTTTCTAGAGGGAGATGTGTATCATGACCTCTGGAAATTTATGGTTTATTGAAAAAGAAAAGACATATGAGCAAATAAATGCCATAAAGCTCTTAAGAGCTAGGACTTGGAGTGTTCAGTTGCTTCTAATCTAGTGGTAGAGATTGACTTTCACATAATTAGCTTCAATTCAGAGTAGAACGTGGTAAATGCTGTAGTTTATATGTGAAAAAAGTACTATGAAAGTATAGAGAAGTAAAATTAGTGGGATATAGGAAACCTTCTGAAGGAGGTGTCACTTAAGTTGTGTCTTGAAGGCTGACTAAAATTATGAGCAGCTAAGACAGGGATCAAAGTATTTTTGAAATAGGAAGCATACAGACAAAGGCACAGAACTGAATAAGTGCAGGGCATGACTAGGGATAGCAAAGAAGCCAGTGTAACAGAAACACATGGCGTGTGTGGGGGTACAGCAGGAAGGTAGGGTGAGGGCAGAATGTGGAGAACCTTTGATGTCATGTTGAAGAGTTTTGTCTTTTTGCTGGAGTCACTGGGTAGATCTTCTATTTCTCTTTTCTGGCAGTTTGAAGGGTGGATTGACAAAAGACAGGGTGGGCAGGCAGAGAGCCTACCTTGGAAAGTTGCAAGCAAGAGATCTTAAAGGTCCAAGACAGGTGACAGCAATAGGAATGAATAGAAAGGGGTGAATGTGTGAGAGTGACACAGAGATATGACCTGATGGGCAACTGAAGATGGAATGATCTACCACTTTCTTTCTTTCTTTTTAAGATTTATGTATTTTAGAAAGAGAGAAAGAAAGTGGGGGTAGAGGCTGAGGGAAACGAAAAGAATCTCAAGCTGACTCCCCAATGAGCACAGAGCCTGATGCAGGCAGGGCTCCATCTGAGGACCCCGAGATCATGACCTGAGCTGAAATCAAGAGGAGGTGCTTACCGACTGAGCCATCCAGGCGCCCCTACCACTTTCTTTATTTGCTTTGTGGCCTTGGTTTTGCACTGACTCCTGGGTCTGTCTCATGTTTCATCTGCAGCCTTAATTTACATAATTGCCCAGTAGCTTGCACCTAGGGAAAGGAGTTACCAACTGCATTGTAGTTGCCATCTTGAAAACACTTGTCTAGGAAAGATTAGCAGTATTTGACCACTACCAATATTTATACAGGGCAAATGATGTAAAGATTAAGGAGAAATATATTTTTCCTAATTACACCCTAGATTCCTCAGAACATTATTTAATCACATCGGTGAGTTAACCTGTAAAGGTGCCTGTTATACTACGTGTTAGTTTCTTTTCACTTAAAAGTATTATATCCATTAGCTATTTTGTTTCTAATCATTTAAGGTAAAAAGGATTATTGTGCTCAAAAAAAAGTTTAACAGAAAATGCTTTTTTTTAAATTTCAACAAAAATCATTATTGAAAATCTTTCTAAAGTTGTGTTGTGCTTTATTTTTTATTTATTGATTTTCTGTTGTGCTTTAGTAGATACAATTTACTAAACACATTTTTTAAAAAGATTTTATTCATTTATTTATTTGAGAAAGAGTGGGGTGGGGAGGAGCAGAGAGAGAGGAAGAAGCAAACAGATCCTGTGCTGTACACAGAACCAGATGATATGGAGCTTGATCCCACGACCCCAAGACCATGACATGAGCCCAAACGAAGAGTTGGACACTTAACAGACTGAGCTACCCAGGCATCCCCTAAACACATTTTAATATTACTTGCTGTTAAACTGCTGGGCTTCCTTTGTGATACATAATACTGTGGTTGAGGAACAGACAGCAGAGTAATCACAGGATGCACTTTGGAAAGTATAAGAAATTTTTGTTATTGATGCTGTTCATTCTTTAACTTTAAACCCGACACATAAGCTAATTATCTTGAGATGTGCTTTCCCTACCTCCTCTCTTCAGAATAACAGCCTGAAAAATATTTTTAGGTAATTTAAAGATTTCATATAGTTAGAGTCCAGTAGATCAACATGCAAACAAGTTTCCCAATGTAGTAAGTAAATTCAAATGTGTAAGAAAAAAAGGGAGAATATCATCTTGCCTTATTTCTTTCTCCTAAATACACTGATAATAGTTTATATTATAACCAAAGAGGTCTAACTATCTTGACTTCCTCTTTGGGGAAATATCAACACTTTACCCAAAGTATTTCTTTTTAGCACTTTCTGGTATGTTTTGGGGATTTTATGATTGCACGCCTATGAAATTCCTTTGTTTTAGATTCTTAGAGCCTTTTGCTCAGCCTCTAATTGCTACCCACTCCATCTGATAACTACCTTTCTGTTTGGAATCTATTGCCTTCCTAGAACTAAAAATACTTAGACTTCACCTTGATATAGCTTGTAGGTGTTTGTGTTGACTCCTGAATAAGGCAGGACAGTTGGGTGTGTTCGAAGGCTTTCCCTGGGACAGGACACTCTCTGTGTCCCTGAGCATATTTGGGGGAATTGAGGCTCATCATTTCAGGAAGTGTTTTTAAAACTCTCTGTTGCAGTGTGTAGCCAGTACAATACCTCCTTTTACTTAGTAAGTACCTGGAATGTCTACACTAGTTTACAAAATATATCATTAGGACATGTTGACTTTCAGGGTTTCTTTTGCATAGAATGTGAGCCATGCTAGGGTGGGGAGGGTACCTTCCCTTCGTCTTAACAGGAGCCTCTTCGAAGCCAGCATCACAGTCTTCTCAAATTATTGTGATTAGAACAGTGGTAATAATGATGCCCATCACCCAATCCTCTCCCTGTTTACCTATAAACTGCCACTTCTTTCTTTTTTTTTTTTTTTTCTTTTTTTTTGCCACTTCTTTCATTTGCTTCAGAGAATCAGCTTTCTAATTTAATGGGCTGAACTAGGTCAGAAGAGGTCACATAAAATCATTAGTTTACTTTTTTTTCCCCAATTCTTGTCTATCTTTTATTTTTCATCATGACACTCCAAATACATCATCAGTAATTCTCTTTCCTGAGAGTCTTTGTAACTTTTTTGTTGTGGATTCATTGTTCTCTTAATCCTCTTTTCTTTTCATGCCTTGTTTCCTTTGGTTTCATTTTTTCTCCATTTCCTAAGGCGATCCTTGCATTTTAGCTCTTCAGGCTTACCTTTCATAGATATGCTTTCCTTTATTTTTCTTCTCCAAATAAGCTTCACCATAATCATCTTTACTTTGGAGCATTTCTGTTATTTTCTTTAAAACCAGCATTTCTTTAACCACCATTGACAATTTACTAATTTTTTTTTCAAAACCATTAAATTAATTCTTGTTTGACTGTTAACACTGTTCGTTGTCTCTGAATTCAAAGTTGGAAACCTCACATATGCAAATTCAGTCATGCTTGCTGTAATTATCAAACCCTGACTCCTTTAGTGAATATGTTCTATTTTGCATTTAGATGCTAGGGGAAAATGAGAAGCATGTGCAAAAGTAAGGCTGGAGGGAAAGAAAGAATCATGTTGGAATTTAATTTTTTTTTTTTAAACTAAATCTGTGTATAACCCAAGAAAAGGAAAACCCGACTCTTATTTGTGGTAGTGAGCAGTAGGCTAGCTGTTGAATCTCACAAATTAGGAAGTTTGGGTGTTTTTTCTTCCAGGGGGTAATGCTGAGTAATCATTATAAAGGACAGTGTAAAGAAGTGGGGGGAGTTTTAATGGCCAGACTGCTGGCAGCTGTGTAATTGGGCATTGATTGATTGATTGATTGATTGATTATTTATCTGTTCGAGAAAGAGCAGGGTTGAGAGGACGGGCAGAGGGAGAGGGAGAAGTAGGCTCCCTCTCGAGTGGGGAGCTAGATGTGGGGCTCCATCCCAAGACCCTGAGATCATGACCTTGAGCCAAAACTAAGAGTTGGACCCTTAATCAACTGAGCCACCCAGGCACTCCATTCTGACTTTCAGTAGTTAGGATTTATCTATCATCATGAAAAAATATTTTTAAGAACATCTGAAGAGTGTGTTCGCATGATGGGGAAATGGCCACTGAGTGGACAGTTCACTCTCAGATCTCTATATAGTCCAGGAATGCTGTGGGCTCCTGGCCACTGGGGACCCTGGCTGGTATTTTAGGGGAGTACCCACTCCTTGGCATTGCACATAATACACGGGATGCAGAAACCATATTTCTACAGGGCACAGGTGCCCTGTTTTTGTTTGGTTCCTGCATAGTTTCTATATATGTCTTTATGTAGCTTTCTTCCGTTCCTGTATAGGCTGATTGTCTTGGAGGCCAGCGCTCTCAGTGAAAAATAGCCAGTGCAGATTCCAGAGCATTTAGTACCTGTCTGTACAGTTTGTCTGAATGGCTTTGAAAGCCATCTGCCACTTCTCTACCCAAACTGTCCTCCTAAGTGCTTTCTGTTGGTTATTTAGACAGAACTGTATGGTGGGCGGAAAAAGAGACATGAATTTAGGTTTTTTAAAAAGATTTATTTATTTATTTATTTATTTATTTATTTATTTATTTATTTATTTATTTATTTATGATAGAGAGAGGCAGAGACACAGGAGGAGGGAGAAGCAGGCCCCATGCCGGGAGCCCGACGCGGTACTCGATCCCGGGACTCCAGGATCACGCCCTGGGCCAAAGGCAGGCACCAAACCACCGAGCCACCCAGGGATCCCCTGAATTTAGGTTTTAAAGCAACTAATTTAAGTCCATTCCAAGGGAAATTGCCCTGTTTCATTCACTATTGAAAGAAGATGCCGGGAACACGTGTGCCTTGAGTCACCTCCAGAGTACAGCCAAATTTGGCAAAACCGTTAACTTGGCACAAGCAGTGTAACTTTAGATCAAGGTTGTATGTTGGGTTGTGAGTGACTTATGGCAACTGACTCAGAGGATGGTGAAAATAAAGTGCTGGAAGTGGTGGAGAATGAGTTTGGGTGTGAAGAGTCAGAGAGCGACCCAGTCTGTTCAGAGAGATGGAGGGGTGGCCAGAACCTGACATGGCACAAATGTCTTGCACGTAGACATCAGTTACACTGAGCACAACTTCTGTTCTGTGAGAACCTGGAGGTTCACGCAGTGATGCTGTATTTCAGTCATTCCGGGCCGTATATGTTTTCACAATTTTACATTCCTTGAACTGGAATCCATTTCACAACAGATAGCCTGATGAACTTTGCTGATGCTTCTTCTTAGGAGAACAAAATAAAATAGTGCATTTATCGAGTGTGTCTTATAGCTGATGAACTTGGGTAATAATCGATCTTGCTACTATTTCCTAAGCTCCCTGTGTGCCGGGAGCTATTCTCGCATGCATTGTTAGCTCATTTATTTCTCACGGCTTTTCTGCTTTACAGGTTTCTGATAAATTCTGCTTCTTTATTTCTGGTTTCTTCCTAATCAAAATTAATTGGCCAATAATACGGAAATGCAGACACATAATTTAGCACATTGTACCCAACATAAAAATCCTAATTCCCTGATGTTTTTAAACATGATCAAGTGGAGGCACCTGGGTGGCTCAGTTAAGTGTCTGGCTTTGGCTCCAGTCATGATCTCAGGATCCTGGGATCAAGTCCCTCATCCGGCTTCCTGCTCCATGAAGAGTCTGCTTCTCCCTTTGCCTGCCACTTCCCCGCGCCCTCCCCCCACCCCCACTCCCCGCTAGTGTTCTCTCTCTTGCTCTCTGTCTCTATAAATAAATAAAATCTTTAAAAAAATCTAATCAGGTAGGAAGGTGAAGGTGTTTGTGAAACAAGAAAAAACTATCACACAATCACATTTATTCGGGGAGGGGAGGGAGGTGGGAGGAGGGCCAGAGTGAGAGGGAGGGGTTCTTTGCAGTTCTGTCCTGATGACTCATGTATAAATACCTACAAATACTGTGACATTCACATGACAAGGTGTCAGGGTTTCATTTTCTCTTTCTTTCTTTAGCCATTTGCTCTTTTGTAGCTGATTTATCTTTCCAGCTTGCCCGAGGGAGAGAATATCCCTCTCTTTGTGGCACTAATTTGGTAATGGTGTCTGGCTGCAGTCAGACCATGGGGAGAGTGGAGAATTCAAAGGCCATCCACTTTCCTTACATCTCCCAGCTGGTCCTTGGTAATCCCCAGGCATCCTTCCTGGATGATCATATGGGGAGGCCAGCATGCCTCCCCGGGCCATGGACGCACAGAAGACTCATGTGTTTCTGAATTGAGCTGACAGATTAGAGTGCTGCCCTGCATTATTGCAACTTGTTTTTTGACAGAGTGACTTACAAAGAAATATGGCCAATAGTCAAAATCATCTTGGCTAAGAAAGGCTAAAATTTGTCAGAATTAGAGAAAAATGTGACATTTTTGTGCTTTCTTATTTCACTAGGCAGACTGGTGCAAGGGGTGGATTTTCCTACCTCCTCCCTGGTGTATAAAATAGGCCCTTGATGAATGAATGAATAAACCTCTATTTCTGAGGGCTGGGGTGCAGCACAGCACCATTCCAGACCTTGCCTGGACCTTACCACTCCCCCCAGCCTGTCTTGTGTGATTCCTTCAGGGCTGAGTTTTCTGTTCCAAAGGTTATTTTGACAAACTAAATTCTGCTGATGTGTGAGGGCAGGTGAATATCTAGCCTTAGAAGAGTGTATCGATTTCCCTTAGCCTTCTGTCCTCATCCATGGAATGAAGGCACTGTTCTAAGAGCTCCCTTGTGAGAGGACTGGAGACCCTGAGAGACTGGGAACTAGAAGTGCAGGGGAGAGGGAGCACCTACTGTGGGAGTGCTAGTGCTCCCACCTCGGACAGCACAGGTGTGCCTCAGTGAGGGCTTTGCCTTGTTGCAAACAGTGGGCTCAGTGGTATGACTTTCAGGTGGCCTCCGGAGGTGGTGGAGGAAGGCTCTGCCGACCAGTTGGTCCCGGCACCCCCGTAGGCACTCCTCGTCTGGTGCACCAACGCCTGTGTCCAGCCCCTGCATCTCCTTCCTGGCTCTGCAGAGAAAGAATTACATCATGGCATTTCAGGCACCACTGTCTTTAATATCATTCTGCTTTTTCCTTCCTCTCCACGTTCAGTGATGCAGACTAGGATCAGGACACATTCTAGAGGTTTTCAAGGGTTTTTTTTTTAAACTAAGGAAAATGTGATGGGCTTCTCTTGTAATGTCTGCATCATCAGATGTCACCACATTCACCTTTAGGAAGTCACAGTAGTCTATGTGGGTATTAAGCTTATGCCAACTTGCTTCAATGTCAGGAAAATATTTTCCAGAATTTACAATTAGATTTGTACTTTGCCTCCGTGTCACATAAGGAATAAGGAGTGTGGGTTATCCTTGTGAGTCCAGGTGGAGGTACCTCCTCTGGCACCCCGTTCTCATGTAGCCTTCTCTGACCTGGCCCTCTGCTGGGCACTGGCACTGCTGTCTTTCTGGCTGCTCCCGGTGTCGCTGAGGACAGGACTCGTGCTGACACCTTCCTGTAGCTTCAGAACCTGGTCTGTGCAGGTCGCTGAGTGGGTGTTTGTTATGGGAAGGGATGCAGACTGAGAGAGGAAGGAGGGAAAGACAGAAGGACAAGAAGAGATTTTTTGTTGTTGCATAATGATGATTGCCTTGGTTTATCAGCAATGCCATATGGAAGCCACAGAGTCTAAAACAAAGTCACCGGTACCGAATGTACTCTGTCCATCGGTATTGACTCAGCAAACATTTTTTGAGCATGCTCAGTGTGTAGACCAATCTGATCCAGGGGGAAAGGTAATGAAATACAATTTCTCCCCTCTTGGAACTCAAATAAGAAATGGCTGTAACATACAGTGCAGGACGTGGGAGCAGATTCGTGCCCAAGTCTGGGAGCACCAGCCAGAGAGCCTCCCTCCCCCAGCAAGGCAGTCACAAGGCTCCTCCAGGAGAAGAGTTGAGCTGGGCCCAAAGGCTCACGGGAGTTGAGTAGATGCAGAGAGGGGATGCTTCAAGCAGAGGGACTGGCTCGCCCTGCAGAGACAGGGAGGTGTGAAGAGTGGAAAGTGCAGAGAACAGCCCAGCAGGCAGAGAAGGAACGGAAGGAGAAGATTAGGTCAGGACCATGTCCAGTCTCAGGGCTCGTCTCCCCCTAGGCCAGGGCTTGTCTATCTTTCTTAAAGCCATGCTTCTATTTTGCTCTCCTCCTAGGAGCCCCACAAACTAGTTAAAAAGAGTTTGTTAAACTTTCCTTTTGGTAGTGGACATCAAAAAAGGAAACATATGTTTAATCTCCTTTTCCAGAATCCCTCCTCTCTTCATATTCTGGTGAACTGTGACCCAGGGAAGGGACCTCCCTGGGAACTCTTTGCAGGTCACTGGTGGAGGGGTGGAGGGGCAGCACACAGATGTTTCATCTAGGGGCCAGCTCAGGCATCTGGTCAGGAGCAAGGCTGGGGGAGAACCATTTATGTATTCATTATGGTGGCAGAAGAGACAAATGATCACACAGAAATGCCACTAGTGTGTTTTGCATACCTGGCTGGAAGGAAGCTACTTAGGAGCTGGGGTACTTAGGAGCTACCTCCAGAGAAATGGGAGGTAGTGAGGAATGAAGCCACGATTTCTCTTCTCTTTTCCTTCCTTCTGTGTCCTGAAAACAAAGGAGTGCACCCTGAGAGGTCACAAGACGGACTGTCTGACCTCAGACAGGGCTGCTAACTTCTTGTAGCCCCTGCACTGCATAGAATTGGGACCCTCGCCTGATCGGTGTCCACCCTTCCCCGTCTCCTGCTTGCATGGGTCGTCAGGCACTGGGTGTGCATAGGCCACCACAGAAGGATGGACCCACTGAGGTGCCCCCTTGCCTACTGCCACTGCCTGCCAGAAACCGCCCCTGGTCCTGATCTCCAGGACACCCCTGTGTAGCTTGGAGACAAGCTGTGTGCCCTCCTCATGGTATAATATGAGGGGCTACACTCCCTGAGGGGTCAATGTCAAGTATGATCATCATGACAAACCCTGCCACACAGAATTTCTCCTGGAAAGAGTATTCGCCTCAGTTTCCCCATAAAGTAACCCCGGCTCACGCTGGAATCTTTCATTGAGGTTTACGTGAAGCAATGGGTTAGTGTTCAGTTTTACCTTCCACATAGAACATTTTTTCTGTGGTTTCCTTTCTTCCATTAACTTGATGGAAAAACACAGCCAATCTGAGCCCCACTGTGCCTCATCCAGGTGAGCCTCGCTTGGGGAATGCCCAACACCCAGCATACTTCATTTCAGATTTTAGCACCAGGACTAAGAGACATGACCATGCAGGGTACCAGCAGTAGATTTTTGCTCCAGTTACCTGGAAAGAGAAGAATGAGACGAGATGATCACGAAAGAGAACATTTTTAGAGACTCGAGCTGAACAAAAGAATCCTTAAGTGTTATCTGTTGCAGAAAGTTGAGCTCATCGTGATAATAAACTTTGTGGACAGGAACGTGACTACATGAAATGTTTGGCAGAAAGGACACTTACGGTAGAGCTGTGGAAACTATAACAATATCCTGTAATAAATTATTTAAGAATATCGCCATATTTCTGAGCCTCGGGATGTGGGAGGAAAATTAAATGATGGAAACCATGTTAAGAGCTTTTATACTTTTATACGTACTTGACAGACATACACTGCAAATGCTTTTCTCATCATCTGAGTTATATAAGGAGGTGGAATGCCAGGGTACATCCTAAGAGGAAGGACAAATTTCTGGATGTCATTCCTGTTTTGCTTTCTCTTATCAGAGACAATTATTTCAGACATAATGGGTTCCACTGTGAGGAAAGTCCTTAGAAAAATGAAGATGTGGGTGAGCTTCCGAAGACAGACTTGTTATCCACAAGGGCTGCATTTTGTGATTCTTCATTGGCTAACGTTGGGTAGCTCTACCTTGCGAACATTTGAAACAGGAAGCAAAATTCTATGATCCTGCTATCCCTGTGCTTACAATACTGGCCTTGATATTGACTTTAACCTTTGCAAGTCATCGTGGAGTCTTTTGTGTGTCTCGTGTACACTCTTGGTGACCATGGCTGGAAATGTGATCGATACTATTGCCATTTGTGGAAACAGATAATACTTGAATTTACAGGACGTAGGACACGTGCCCAAGGGTGTTTGTGATACAGGATGTAGTAAAGCTGTGGTTCTTAATTAGATTATTTTATTGTTTACTTGGCTTGTCTTATACAGTACATTTGCAGAACTTTTAGTAATATTCATATAAAGACAGATTTTTAGTTTTCTCATTTAACAACTGGAAGACATGATTTAATTTGCTTTAAATTAGATTACTTATCAATATTGGAATAAATACTTTTTATCAGCATCTTATCAACAGTTTTTATCCATCAACATACATTCAAATGAATGGTTTTAGTTTGGGCCTTAGCATCATGCTTTTAAAACCTGATGCTTACCATTCTTATAATCCACTCTTTTCTAGAAAACCAACCAGATTAAATTTTGTAATTTTTATGTTGTTTCCAAGTGATGAGGTAAGAGAAGGTGCAAGCACATTTCAAATAACACACTGGAGACTTCAATGGCTTTCATGCCATCTGCTGAAAATAAGAGTATACACTCATTATTTGTTCTCCTTCTAGCATTTTCTAAATACTAGAGACATCTTGAGGTGGTGGAAGATTTCAAACAGATAAAAATCATTATAATGGAGCATCTTGAGTCAAATTTATAGAATTATCATTTTTAGGTTCCTCCTTTACTCGTTTTCTAGCATCCTTGCTTGCTGTGTTTAACTAGGGTCCATTAAATTTGCAATCAGAAGAGCCTATGACAGAAACATAGAAAATTTCATCAGGTCAGACTCCACAAGGCTGGCTGTGGAGTCTGACCTGATGCAGCACAGTGATGGGGCCTGAGCATACTAGCTCAGTGCCTGCTCACAAATGAAATGCTGACCTGAGCAGCACAGTGATGGGGCCTGAGCATACTAGCTCAGTGCCTGCTCACAAATGAAACGTGGAGGCTCTTCAGCTATTTCCCAACCAAGGGAAAATATACTGCACTGATTGTTCTATTGATTGATTTTTAAAGACTGAAATTGAAAAGATGCCATCCATACCTATCCTTACTGTTGTAAACCTTCTGGAATTCTGGGATTTGTGATTTTTGTCATTTGAGTGCTGCCTCCTCATGTGCCAGCTCACCTCCTTCCCCAGCCTGAGTCCCTTCCGTTCTTCTGGTTGGTGGATTGTATACCTTTTGTGTTCTGGGGAAGGAAAAAATTGTAAATGAGTGACCAAAGGGGGAGGTAAGCTATCAGGAATGGCCGGAGTTGCATCATGAGAAATGGTTCAGTACTTGGCATGCAGATAGGAAGGATCAGGGGTAAAATTTTAAATCTCTTGAGGTTTAGGGGCACCTGGGTGGCTCAGTTGGTTAAGCGACCCCACTCTTGGTTTAGGCTCAGATCATGATCTCAGGGCCCTGGGATTGAGAACCCTGGTCAGGCTCTGCACTTAGTGGGGAGTCAGCTTGAGGATTCTTCCTCTCTCCCTCTGCTCCCACCCCCGCTATCTCTCTCTCTGTCTGTCTCAAATAAATAAATCTTTAAACAATAAATAATAAATAAATAAATCTCTTGGGGTTTATGAGAAGATTCTGAAAAAATAGTTCTGTTTTTAATAAAATGTCATATGCCATGGAGGAGAATAATACACCCAGACTAAAATCATTACCATGCTTCTAAAATTAGAGAATAGTTCTGGGTCGGGGGTGGGGGGAGCAGTTATTTTGTACAAAAACCTCTGCTTTGGGTTTTGGTATGTGCCAACTCTCCCTGCTTCCTTTCCTTCTATGCACAGACTTTAATAAAACGAAATGCAGTAAGCTCTCTGTTGAAAATTTACCTTTAGCCTCTCTATTAATAAACTCTGTGTGTCAAATTTGTGTGTCCTGCACATTCTACTTATGCCTTAAATAGAGAAATTATAAAGGAGATGCAGATGGTCTTTGAGAAAACTGCCTGATGTTTGTGTTTAGAAACTGAGTTCCCTTTTGTTTAAATCTTTTAAAATTTATATCTTTTGAAATTGAAAGCATTCTTTAAGGTCGGCTAGAAGCCAGCTATAGCTACTTGCACACAGACCAAGTACTTTGTAGAAGTGAGTAATTAGGGCGAGGAGGTGCTGGGAAGTGGATGGCTTCTCCTGTTATGGTGTAGAAGTAATCTGTTCTGAATGGGTTGTATGTTTTCTTAGGGCTGCTCAGCTTTGCCATTAAAAGATAATGGTATGTCGGTGATTTTCCCTTGTGTCTCAAATACCTTAATTTATCTGCTGCTACAATAAAAAGCTTCTAGTTCAGAAAATTAGAGGAAAATGTAAAATTTAAACATGTATATAAAATAACTCTCTGAAGTATTCACTTTGTGTTTTTATGATGGCTACGGGGGAACTTTTATTTTTTATTTTTATTTTTTTAAAGATTTTGTTTATTCATTGAGAGACACAGAGAGAGAGGCAGAGACATAAGCAGAAGGAGAAGCAGGCTCCCTGCTGGGAGCCCAATGTGGGACTTGATCACAGAATCCTGGGATCACTCCCTATGCCGAAGGAAGATGCTCAACTGCTAAGCCACCCAGGCATCCCAGCTACAGGAGAACTTTTAATCCCAGAACACAAATGTCAGGTTCTGGACCTAGAACCCAAACCAAATGACATAAAAGTATGGTTCATAGGATATTTATATATTATAGTTTATATATGTTTGCATTCCAGTATAGTTAGCATATAGTGTTGTATTAGTTACAGGTGTAAATATAGTGATTGAACACTTCCATACATCACCTGGTGCTCATCATGACAGGTATACTCCTTAATCCCCTGTCACCTACTTCACGCATCCCCCCATCTGCCTCCCCTCTGGTCACCATCACTTTGTTCTCTAGACTTAAGGATCTGTTTTTTGGTTTGTCTCTTTTTTCTTTGTTTTGTTTCTTAAATTCCACATATGAATGAAATCATGGTATTTGTCTTTCTCTGACTTTTTTCACTTAGCATTATTCTCTAGATTCATCCATGTCATTGCAAATGGCAAGATTTCATTCTTTTTAATGATTGAGTAATATTCCATTGTATATACATAACCAAAGCTGCTTTATCCATTCATCAATCAATGAATATTTGGGTTGCTTCCATAGTTTGGTTATTATAAATAAAGCTGCAATAAACATATGGGTGCATGTATGTTTTTGAATTAATGTTTTCATATCCTATTGGTATATTTCTAGCAGAGGAATTACTGGATCATATGGTAATTGTAGTTTTAATTTTTCTGAAGACACTCCATATTTTTTTATAAATTTATTTTTTATTGGTGTTCAATTTGCCAACATATAGAATAACACCCAGTGCTCATTCCATCAAGTGCCCCCCTCAGTGCCCATCACTCAGTCACCACCAACCCCCCGCCCACCTCCCTTTCTACCATCCCTAGTTCATTTCCCAGAGTTAGGAGTCTCTCATGTTCTGTCTCCCTTTCTGCTATTTCCCACTCATTTTTTCTCCTTTCCCCTTTATTCCCTGTCACTATTTTTTATATTCCCCAAATGAATGAGACCATATAATGTTTGTCCTTCTCCGATTGACTTATTTCACTCAGCATAATACCCTCCAGTTCCATCCACATGGAAGCAAATGATGGGTATTTGTCGTTTCTTTTTTTATATATAAATTTATTTTTTATTGATGTTCAATTTGCCAGCATATAGAATAACACCCAGTGCCCATCCTGTCAAGTGCCCACCTCAGTGCCTGTCACCCAGTCACCCCCACCCCCCGCCCACCTCCCCTTCCACCACCCCTAGTTAATTTCCCAGAGTTAGGAGTCTTTCATGTTCTGTCTCCCTTTCTGATATTTTCACTCATTTTCTCTCCTTTCCCCTTTATTCCCTTTCACTATTTTTTATATTCCCCAAATGAATGAGACCTTATTTTTGTCCTTCTCCGATTGACTTATTTCACTCAGTAGTTCCATCCACGTCGAAGCAAATGGTGGGTATTTGTTGTTTCTAATGGCTGAGTAATATTCCATTGTATACATAAACCACATCTTCTTTATCCATTCATCTGTCCATGGATACCGAGTGTGGCTATTGTGGACATTGCTGCTAGAAACATCGGGGTGCAGGTGTCCCGGCATTTCACTGCATCTGTATCTTTGGGGTAAATCCCCAGCAGTGCAATTGCTGGGTCATAGGGCAGACCTATTTTTAACTCTTTGAGGAACCTCCACACAGTTTTCCAGAGTGGCTGCACCAGTTCACATTCCCACCAACAGTGCAAGAAGGTTCTCCTTTCTCCACATCCTCCCCAACATTTGTTGTTTCCTGCTTTGTTAATTTTCCCCATTCTCACTGGTGTGAGGTGGTATCTCATTGTGGTTTTGATTTGTATTTCCCTGATGGCAAGTGATGCGGAGCATTTTCTCATGTGCTTGTTGGCCATGTCTATGTCTTCCTCTGTGAGATTTCTGTTCATGTCTTTTGCCCATTTCATGATTGGATTGTTTCTTTGCTGTTGAGTCTAATAAGTTCTTTATAGATCTTGGAAACTAGCCCTTTATCTGATACGTCATTTGCAAATATCTTCTCCCATTCTGTAGGTTGTCTTTTAGTTTTGTTGACTGTTGCTTTCGCTGTGCAGAAGATTCTTATCTTGATGAAGTCCCAATAATTCATTTTTGCTTTTGTTTCTCTTGCCTTCATGGGTGTATCTTGCAAGAAGTTGCTGTGGCCAAATTCAAAAAGGGTGTTGCCTGTGTTCTCCTCTAGGATTTTGATGGAATCTTGTCTCACATTTAGATCTTTCATCCATTTTGAGTTTATCTTTGTGTATGGTGCAAGAGAGTGGTCTAGTTTCATTCTTCTGCATGTGGATGTCCAATTTTCCCAGCACCATTATTTATTGAAGAGATTATCTTTTTTTCCAGTGGATAGTCTTTCCTCCTTTGTTGAATATTAGTTGACCATAAAGTAGAGGGTCCACTTCTGGATTTTCTATTCTGTTCCACTGATCTGTGTGTCTGTTTTTGTGCCAGTACCACACTGTCTTGATGACCACAGCTTTGTAGTACAACCTGAAATCTGGCATTGTGATGCCCCCAGCTATGGTTTTCTTTTTTAATATTCCCCTGGCTATTTGGGGTCTTTTCTGATTCCACACAAATCTTAAAATAACTTGTTCCAACTCTCTGAAGAAAGTCCATGGTATTTTGATAGGGATTGCATTAAACGTGTAAATTGCCCTGGGTAACATTGACATTTTCACAATATTAATTCTGCCAATCCATGAGCATGGAATATTTTTGCATCTCTTTGTGTCTTCCTCAATTTCTTTCAGAAGTGTTCTGTAGTTTTTAGGGTATAAATCCTTTACCTCTTTGGTTAGGTTTATTCCTAGGTATCTTATGCTTTTGGGTGCAATTGTAAATGGGACTGACTCCTTAAATTCTCTTTCTTCAGTCTCATTGTTAGTGTATAGAAATGCCACTGACTTCTGGGCATTGAGTTTGTATCCTGCCATGCTGCCAAATTGCTGTATGAGTTCTAGCAATCTTGGGGTGGAGTCTTTTGGGTTTTCTATGTAGAGTGTCATGTCATCTGCGAAGAGGCAGAGTTTGACTTCTTCTTTGCCCTTTTGGATGCCTTTTATTTCTTTTTTGTTGTCTGATTGCTGAGGCTAGGACTTCTAGTACTATGTTGAATAGCAGTGGTGAGAGTGGACATCCCTGTCTTGTTCCTGATCTTAGGGGAAAGGCTCCCAGTGTTTCCCCATTGACAATGATATTTGCTGTGGGCTTTTCATAGATGGCTTTTAAGATGCTAAGGAATGTTCCCTCTATCCCTACACTCTGAAGAGTTTTGATCAGGAATGAGTGCTGTATTTTGTCAAATGCTTTCTCTGCATCTATTGAGAGGATCATATGGTTTTTGTTTTTTCTCTTGCTGATGTGATGAATCACATTGGTTGTTTTACGAGTGTTGAACCAGCCTTGCATCCTGGGGATAAATCCCACTTGGTCATGGTGAATAATCTTCTTAATGTATTGTTGTATCCTATTGGCTAGTATCTTGTTGAGAATTTTTGCATCCATGTTCATCAGGGATATTGGTCTATAATTCTCCTTTTTGGTGGGGTCTTTGTCTGGTTTTGGAATGAAGATGATGCTGGCCTCATAGAACGAGTTTGGAAGTATTCTATCTCTTTCTATCTTTCTATGGATACCTATTCTACTAAAGCTGTTCGGAAAGATAGAATCCCCCAGGGAAACCATCTGGCCCTGGACTTTTGTGTCTTGGGAGGTTTTTGATGACTGCTTCGATTTCCTCCCTGGTTATTGGCCTGTTCAGGTTTTCTATTTCTTCCTGTTCCAGTTTTGGTAGTTTGTGGTTTTCCAGAAATGCGTCCATTTCTTCTAGATTGCCTGATTTATTGGCGTATAGCTGCTGATAATGTGTCTTTAAAATCGTTTGTATTTCCTTGGTGTTGGTAGTGACCTCTCCTTTCTCATTCATGATTTTATTAATTTGAGTCTTTTCTCTCATCTTTTTAATAAGGCGCTAATGGTTTATCTATCTTACTAATTCTTTCAAAGAACCAGCTCCTGGTTTTGTTGATCTGTTCCACAGTTCTTCTGGTCTCTATTTCATTGAGTTCTGCTCGAATCTTTATTAACTCTCTTCTTCTGCTGGGTGTAGGATCTATTTGCTGTTTTTACTCTAGCTCCTTTAGGTGCAAGATTAACTTTTGTATTTGAGTTCTTTCCATTTTTTGGATGGATGCTTGTATTGTGATGTATTTCCCCTTCAGGACTGCTTTTGCTGTATCCCAAAGATTTTGAATGGTTGTATCTTCATTCTCATTAGTTTCCATGAATCTTTTTAATTCTTCTCTAATTTCCTGGTTGACCTTTTCATCTTTTAGCAGGATGGTCCTTAACCTCCACGTGTTTTTTTGAGCAAACTTTTCACAGTGGCTGTAACAGTTTTCATTCCAACAGTGCACAAGGGTTATTTGTTCTCCACATTCTTGGCAACACCTGTTGTTTCTTGTGTTTTTGATTTTAGGTGTTCTGACAGGTATGAGGTGGTAACTCATTTGTATTTCCCTGATGTTGAGCTGATGTTGAGCATTTTTTCATGTGTCTGTTGGCCATTTGCATGTCTTCTTTGGAGAAATGTCTGTTCATGGCTTCTGCCCATTTTTTATTTGGATTATTTGGGTTTTGGATATTACGTAGTATCAGTTCTTTATAGATCTTGAATGCTAGCCCTTTACCAGCTATGTCATTTGCAAATATCTTCTCCCATTCTACAGGTTGCTTTTTAGTTTTGTTGATTGTTTCCTTTGCTATACAGAAGCTTTTTATTTTAATGTAGTCTCAATAGTTTAGTTTTTCTTTTATTTTTCATGACTCAGGAGATACACCTAGAAAAATGTTGCTACAGCCAATGTTAGAAATTACTGTTTTTGCTCTCTTCTAGGATTTTATGATTTCAGATCTCACATTTAGGTCCTTAATCCATTTTGCATTTATATTTTATATGATGTAAGAAGGTGGTCTTGTTTCATCCTTTTTGCATGTAGCTGTTCAGTGTTCCCAGCATCATTTATTGAAGAGACTGTTTTTTCCCCATTGTATATTCTTGCCTCCTTTGATAAAATTAATTAACCATATAATTGTGGGTATATTCTGGGTTCTTTATTCTGTTCTTCTGATCTATGTATCTGTGCACCAGTACTACCATATTGCTTTGATTATCACAGCTTTGTAGAATATCTCGAAATCTGGAATTGTGGATCTTGACACTTCCAGTTTTGTTTTTCTTTTTCATGATTGCTTTGGTTATTTGGGTTATTTTGTGGCTCCGTATAAATTTTAGGATTATTTGTTCTAGTTCTCTGAAAAATGCTCGTGGTATTTTGATGGGAATTAGATTAAATCTGTAGGTCACTTTGGGAAGTAGACATTTTAACAATATTTGTTCTTCCAGTCAATGAGAATGAAATAGTTTTCTGTTTGTGTTGTCTTCAATTTCTTTTATCAGTGCTGTATAGTTCTCAAAGTACAGGTCTTTCACCTTTTTGGTTAAGTTTATTCCTAGGCATTTTATTCTTTTTGGTGCAATTATAAATGTGATTGTTTTCCAAATTCCTCTTTCTCCCACTTCATTATTAGTGTATAGAAATGTAATGGATTTCTGTATATTGGTTTTGTATCTTACAACCTTTCTGAATTAATTTATCAGTTCTGATAGTTTTTTGGTGAAATCTTTAGCGTTTTCTATAAATAGCATTATATCATCTGTAAATAGTGGAAGTTCTATTTCTTCTTTACCAATTTTGATACCTTTTATTTCTTTTTCTTGTCTGATTGCTGTGACTGGTACTTCCAGTACTATGCCAAATAAAAGTGGTGAGAGTAGACATCCTTTTCTAGTTCCTGACCTTAGGGAAAAAGCTGTTTTCCACTATTAAGTATGATGTTAGCTGTGTGTTTTTCATACATAGCTTTTATTATGTTGAGGATGTTTCCTATAAACCCACTTTGTTAAGGGTTTTTATCATGTTTCATAGATTATTTAAAATTTTACTTTAGTTGTTTTTACAAAATACAGAGGTTCAACAATCACTTGTTCTAACTCACTAGAATTTTACTATCCAGAAAGACTACAGTGTTAGATTATAAAGGCTTTTGATTTTTTTTTTGATTGGAGTTCGATTTGCCAGCATATAGTATAACACTCAGTGCTCATCCCATCAAGTGCCCCCCTCAGTGCCCATCACCCAGTTACCCCATCCGCCCGCCCACCTCCCCTTCCACTACCCCTTATTTGTTTCCCAGAGTTAGAAGTCTCTCATGTTTTGTCACCCTCTCTGATTTTTCCCACTCATTTTCTCTCCTTTCCCCTATAATCCCTTTCACTATTTTTTATATTCCCTGTATGAGTGAAACCATATAATGATTGTCCTTCTCCGATTGACTTACTTCACTCAGCATAATACCCTCCAGTTCCATCCACACTGAAGCAAATGGTGGGTATTCATCACTTCTAATAGTTGAGTAATATTCCACTGTATATATAGACCACATCTTCTTTATCCATTCATCTTTCGATGGACACCAAGGCTCCTTTTACAGTTTGGCTATTGTGGACATTGCTGCTGTAAACATTGGGGTGCAAGTGTTTCGGCTTTTCACTGCATCTGTATCTTTGGGGTAAATCCCCAGTAGTGCAATTGCTGGGTTATAGGGTAGCTTTATTTTTTAACTCTTTGAGGAACCTCTACTTAGTTTTTATAAAGAATATTTTTAACTGAAACAATCCCATTAATATGCTTTTCTAAAGGCATCTGTGTGAAGTCTTCATTCATTGTTTAACCTGCGCAATTTTCCAAGAAAATTGTTTATACAAGGAAATACTTTGGAAAGTATTTAAACTTTTATTTCTGGGCTTTATTTCCATTCTTTTATTTCTTGGTATAAAGAGGACTTCCTTTCAGATTTTTACTTGAGCACATATGGATATACTAATGAGTGAAACCAGTATTTTTAATAAAAGTGGGAGTAGGCACAAAGTTACAACTGTTCTGGCTCAGGAATACTCGCACAAAACACCTCTCAGGATAATATGAATGAGGAACTTGTCTGGAATTGGTGCAGTAGGACTTTAAAACATCCTACCTAGGAATCTTGGATGGCTCAGTGTTTGAGTCTGCCTTCGGCTCAGGTCCTGGTTTCAGAATCCCAGGATGGAGTCCCACATCAGGCTCCCTGTGGGGAGCCTGCTTCTCCCTCTGCCTAAGACTTTGCCTCTCTCCATCTCTCTCATGAATAAATAAATAAAATCTTAAAAAAAAATTGTACCTATTTTGTGGAGTAGGGCAGAAGGAGAGAGTAGCTGACAGGTACCAGTGAAAACAAGAGAAGGAAAAGAAGGGAGAAAAGTTAACAAAGGAAAAGATGCCAGAAAAATGGGAGGGAAGGCAAGGGGTATGGGGACTCTTGCTCATTCATTCATTCGTTTTGCACATATTAATTTTGTGCCCCATGTATCAAGCCCCTGGGCATATTTTTGCGTGTGTTGATGGGGGGGGGGGGCGGCGAGAGTGCATGGGAGGGGCAGAGGGAGAGGGAAAGAGAGACTCCCCAGCGAACTTCCTACCCAGTGGAGCCTATCATGGGGCTCCATCTCATGATCCTGAGATCATGACCTAAGCTGAAAATCAGGAGTTGGTCGTTTAACCGACTGAGCCACCCAGGTGCCCCAGGCTCCTGGCATTTTAAGCAGAGGATCAATAAGAAGCCCTTATGCTCTTCTCAGGCCTGAGCCTGTCGTCCCATCCATTGGACTAATGGAAGAGAGTTTGAAACAAAAGATGAGCCAGAGTGGAGAGAGAGAATGGGCAAAGAGATCTGAGCAAGGATCTCAACAGATTGGATGCCTAGCGACAAGAGAGATGGATGATTAACTTCTTACTCCTTGTCAGAGTGTGGAACCACATCCGTCTCTCCTCTTCCACACCTGCAGGGTACCTGTGACTTCTGGCTTCTTCTCTGACCCTGTCCTAGATAGGGACCCCCTGGGGACCCTGAGGACCACACCCACACAACCATCCACCTCTCAGAAAAACCTGTATTAGTGTCTTTCCATAGGCAGCCACCATCTCTGTCCTCTCAGTATTTTACACTGGAGTTGGTTTTAGTGTCAAGTAAACGGGTAGATAATAACCCAGGATGATAAATGCTGCTAATAAGACGTAAGTCAGCCAAGTCTGTGGGATTGGGAAAAGTTTCCTGGAGGAAGACCTAGCCAAGCTCACATTTCCCCCTGTTAGCTCTTTCTTTTTAAAAATTCTGTCAGAATAAATCTATTTTGGAAAAACCTTTACTTTGCTTCACAGTGAAGCAAAAATGTTTGCATTTTGGTTTGATTCAAAAGTTAACAAATTAGATTGGTTTGATCCGATTTTTCATTGGTGGATTAATTTTGGTAAAGTCCTGATCACACTTTAAAAATACCTGCTAAAATTTGTTATTCCTCACCCCCAAATTCATACCCGTTTAAAAATGTTTAGACATTTTAGAGTTCCTAAAAGAAAACACAGGATCTTTTGTCCTAGATTTCCACCATCCATTTTATACATAAATATGTATAGGCAGTGCACTGTTGCAACTTAATAGGAACCACATGCCCTTAAAGCAGTTTAACTAGTGTGTGTTCAAAATATGTGTGTACACCAACTTATTTCCCGATTCAAAACTGTAGTTTTATCAGACTTTTAGAGGAAATGCCAAATCGTGATAGTTTGTACTAGATTTCATAAAAGCGCTCTTTAGAGTGGTGGAAGAGTCTCAGGAATGAATGCTTTTTCATACTTTATGTTCTTTCATATAAAGCTGATTTAGAGAAATTCGTTGTCACTTGTTGTTTCTCCTTTACAGAAACTATAACAATAAGTCAGCATCCACTCATAGTCCCTGGTTCATCTCAAGTCTGTGGTGGCCTCTCCTACTTTCTTCTTGATGGGCTTTGTTCTGTTTTGTTCTAAGTGTCTATCTCCAGCCCAGCTGCTGCGTTGAACTCCAAGCACTCATGCTTCATCTTGGCTGAAATGTCTAATGGGCCATTTCAAATTTAATATGGCTTAAAACAGCCCCTAGACTTCTTCCAACTCCCTGCAACCGGGCCTGTTCCTCTTACAGTCTTGCTCATGTTCATGATGGCAACCATAGCCAAGCCTGTGTAGGTCCAAGTGCAAACCTTATCCTTGACTCTTTCCATTCCCCTGGGGGCAGGCCATCAGGGTAAATCCTGTTGGCAGCACCACTGCCTTCTCCCCACTTCCTGCTACCAGAATCCATGCCTCAGTCTCATCTGGGCTTCTCATTCCCTCTCCATCACCCTTGCCTTTCTATTTTTTTTTTCCCTTGCCTTTCTATAGCCCATTCTCTACACAATAGCCAGAGTAATCCTTTCCAAACAGAAACTGATCCAGTCATGTCTTGACTCAGAAGCACCCCAGTAGTTTTCTGTCTCATTTAGAATAAAACTTAGACATGGCTCTAAGCGCCTGTATGATCTAACTGCCACTCTGATCTCATATTTTACCCCTCTTCTTCTCCCTTACCCTGCTTTGCCCACACTAACTTTCTTGCTGTTACTCTGTACCTGAGAATATTCGCACCTCAGGGCCTTTGCACTTGTGCTTTCTCCTGACAGGAACATGCATGACATCAATATACACATGTTCATTTCCACAGCTTCTTGGGTCTCTGCTTAAATGTCATCTTATGCTCCAGAGCTTTCCTGAGCACTTTTTCCTCTGTGCCTTTACCTTTCTTCCTTAGCACTTATTCACATGTGACATTTGACAGGCTGCTGCTATTCCTTATCAGATACACAGTGGCATTTGGAAACTGCAGGTAGTTTGAGGGGAAAAAATCCAATGTGGTGGGAGTCTCTAGTTCTCACAAATAGATTATTTGAATTTTGAAACTTGAACCTGGCTTGGAACTGTGTAATTTAGGGGTCGGGGGGAGGGGATTAGATTGAAATTAATGCCTTGTGCTGGTTTAAGCCTAAATTTTTGTACAGGATGTTTCTATTAATGCACTTAACCTGCCCTTCTTCAGGGAAGCCTGTCCCAGATACATTCTTTTGCAAATGAAAGAGCATCCCTGTTTGGCTTGGATCTTTCCAAAGCAGCTACAAAAAGTATTGAAAGTGCTCCATTTGATTTTGAAAATCTCTGTCTTCTGCCTGCAACATTTCTTAGGTGACTCTGGTAATCCCAATGGTCTTTCCCTTGTTTTTACAGGTGATCTGCAATGCTTTCACCATCTGTAATGCGGAGATGCAGGAAGTTGGTGTTGGCCTCTATCCTAGGTATGGCGAACGGTATTTCATTTACTCGAAGAAACAACTATAATTCACCCGGCTCTCTGACCTCGTAGAAGGTGTCAGAAAGGCGATTACAGCTGCTGGCTCATGAGCAATGGTTGGAACCTAATGACAAATTATGAGAAAGCAGAAAATGTTAAGTTTAAAGAAAAGAATTTTATAGCCCCATGGTATATGCTGTGGTATGAGCAGAGAGGCAGACCTCAGACCTAAATTCTTGCTCTCAGGAAAAGAAGTTGGGGTTTGTGGGTGCTAATAAAATTTGGTTATTACCTTGGGGTGTCTGGGTGGTTCAGTCGGTGAAGCATCTGCCTTGGGTTCAAGTCATGAGTCCAGGGTCCTGGGATAGAGCCCCATATCGGGCTCCCTGCTCAGTGGAGAGTCTGCTTCTCCCTCTGCCCCTCCCCTCCCAGCTTGTGCTCTCTCTCCCTCTCTCAAATAAATAAATAAATCATCTTTAGAAAATGTTTGTTTAGTGCCCCATCCTTGCCCTGATCTTTTCCCCCAGCCTTTTGGGCAGAAGCACCAATTGGGTTGATTTTGTCTTTTGGCTTAGCACACTCCAAGCTCCAACTTTCAAGGTTGGCCTTCTGAAGTGCTCTGTGCCACTGCCGCTGAGGTGACCTCATCCCCTGAGCTGCCAGGCTGTCCCTCCACAAACACCTGCAGTCACTCATTTCATTTTGTTTTTGCCGCTGTTAAGGTGCAAATACAAATATAGCCCTTTTTATAATTAACTGTGAAACTGAGAATTTGGCTTCTTTTCTTTCTTCTCACAAGGGTTGTGAATCACCGGTATATTGTTCTGGGTCCTCAGGGTGCACTGGCACAGAGGGGCCCAGGGTTCACAGCACCTGGTTCCGATTCAGTGCACTCCCAGCTGTGCATCCTGGGCCAGCTACTTCCCTGTACGTGACAATTGCTTTGTCTGTAAATGCCTCTCGTGAGAGTCACGTGGTGATATACATGTGCAAGGGCAAAGAAAGTGCTTTCTACACAGTGAAGTGTAGAGGTGCAGCCTCCCTGGTACTAAAACAACCAGGTGGGGGCCCTGGACACTCCAGCGTCAAAATGCTAATGCCATTGCAAGTCATCTCTCACTTCTGTGTGAGAGTGAGAGGGGGAACTCTCCTTAGCCCTTGGCCTGGCTCTGGGTATCCCAGCACAGGAGGCAAGGTCTGCACAGAGCTGCGTGAGAAGGGCCCCAGGTGTCCTGGCTGCCATTGAAAGGCACAGCTGTCTCCCATCTTCATCCCCAGGGAGATCTCAGAAAACATTTTTGTTAACACACTTCCCTACGTGGCCTCATTTTGGGGGGCATTTTGCTTCATGCCATGTGGGCTAGGGACGTTTCTGGGATCTCCCTGGTGCACTGCTGACCTTATCTGCCCCTCCCTGCCCCCGCCGTGCTAAAGTGTCTTTTGCTCACTATATTCATTAGCTTTAGGTGTCTGACTATCTGCTGAGTGACAGTACCCGCTTCTCTCTTTCCTCCAGTATGTCTTTGCTCAATCACAGCTGCGACCCCAATTGCTCCATTGTGTTCAACGGGCCGCACCTCTTACTGCGAGCAGTCCGAGACATCGAGGCAGGAGAGGAGGTAAGCAACCTACTTTTCCCACCGCCTGGCCCCCTTTTGCATCCAGGACCCTCTCGGTATGGCCCTTCCCTGAAACCAGTTGTGCTTGAGAGATAGCTTGTCATTAACCTGCCAGGGGGGGAAGAGCTAGGAATTGTCCCTCCAGCCACAGATTTGCCCCTCAGTGCTTGTGCAGGATTACAGATGGGCTGACTTTGTAAATCACTGTTTCTATGGATTCCAGCAGCTCCTCTTGAACATGTGCAAGAGAGAGGTATGAGTGTGTGATGGTGTATATGTGTTCTATGTGTGTGACAGCTCACCAGCCCCTCACATTCCTGCCAGTGGCCATCCCTTTGTGTGCGGGAGGGCAGCCTGGCTTGTGAGTGGGATCCCAGGCCACTCATCACATCTTGAAGGTGACTTGTTTTTATCTCAATGACAAGAAAGTAGCAAGACTTACTCGTTCATGTGGTCATGGAGGCTTTACAAACCTATCACCATCTCTGTGTGATTGTTCGGGAAAGATGTGAAGGGAAGAGAGGCCAGGGGGGTATAGCCTCCAACGGTGACTGAGCCTTGACATCCAGGTTTCCTTCTCAGAAGCGCCAGGTCTCACAAGGCAGCTGCAGATGGGCTGCCCTGTGGCTGCCAAGCCAGAGCCCGCTGAGGGTTTGTACATGTACCACCCTGAATGTGGGGTTATAGGTATTCACACTCTGGAGAACCTGGTTTCCTTCTACCTTCCAATTTGCTAAAGTGGATATTTATTGCACGGAAAGCAGAGTATCATAAGCTTTTATTGCATTGATGCAGCACTCAGGCAATAAAACTTAAACTCGAGGGCACCATATTTTATGTAGACAGAGATTTGGCTTCGATAAGACTCCCTCCAATCTGATTTTCAATGGAATAAGCTGTCTCTTATACAGCCACTTACTGGATTTCCCATTTTTTAGGAGCCCTGTGCTCAGTACACTGGGGTATCTGTCAACGAGATGGAGAATTTAATTGTTTTTCCCCTAGAGCCACATGGACTTTGAGGCAGGTAAAAAAGGGAGGCACTGTCCGTTTGTAGCAGCATTAGTGCAGGAGCTGAGGGCCAACTGTCTTCGATGATGATGTTACTGCTGCTGACTTGAGGATGGCTTACTAAATTAAAAAAATCAATAACTTGAGAGGCAAACAGAAAAACTATTAGAAACAGAATTTTCAGGAACAACAAAGAAATTTTCCTATGTCTTGTTTTCTAGGCTTGGCTGCCAATTATTTTCCTTGGTTCTTTTCATTCAGTTGAAAACGTCTTGTTTGGTGCTGATTTCACTTCTTTCATGTCCTTTTTCCTCCATCTCTGGAGCAACAAGCAAATCCTTCCTCTTGGTTGACACAGAATAACTCTGCTCCATGTCAGGCCCTGCAGACTCAGATGTGTCTTTCATGATACTTACCAAAGTGGATTCCCAACAAAGGGAGGATTCTCCCCATACATCCTGTCCTACCATCTTGTTTGGGAGATGACTTTGTTTGATTGAGGTATAATGGACGTACGACATTGTGTAAGTTTTGGGTGTATCACACAACAATTTGATGTTTATATATATTGTGAAATAATCACCTCAGTGCATCTGGTTAACATCTGTCACCAAATAGTTACAGAAATTTTTTCTCCTGTGATATGAACTTTTAAGATGTACTCTCATAGGGGCGCCTGGGTGACTTAGTCCATTAAGCATCTGCCTTCAGCTCAAATCATGATCTCAGCGTCCTGGATCGACTCCTGCATCAGGCTCCCTGCTCAGCGAGGAGTCTGCTTCTCCCTCTGCCCTACTGCCCTGTTTGTGCTCTCTCTCTGTCAAATAAATAAATAAATGAAATCTTTAAAAAAAATTTAGTCTCTTAGTAACTTTCAAATATGCTTTGCAGTGCTGTTAACTACAATTGCTGTGCCGTACCTTACATCCCCTAGGACTGTTTCATACCTGGCACTTGTACCTTTTTACCTGCTTGACCCATTTTGTGCTCCCCCCTCCGCCAGCCCAGCTCTGGCAACTACCAATCTGTTCTCTGTGTCTATGAGCTTGGGTTTTTTTTTTTTGTTGTTGTTGTTGTTTGTTTTGTTTTGTTTTGAGCTTGTTTTTTTATTTTGGTATTTGTTTGTGTGTTTGTTTCAGAAAATAAAATCTCCCCACCCTATCTGGTCTTGGTGGGAACATTTTGTCTGCAGGGCTGTCCCCCTCTCCCATTTTCCTGAGTTAATATTACACACCTTTTAAGGTCCTTTCAAACATTATTTCCTCTATAAACCTTTTCCACATTTCCCAAATTACAGGAAATGTCTTTTTGCTTTGAGGTCTCCTTTACAATGGTTCTTTTCTTTGCAGTTATTCTGACTCTTCTGGTGACTCCTCTGTTCAGCCATAAGCTTCATGCGGACAAGCCATTGTATCTTACTATCTCATTTAGTACTCAGTACTTGCACCCAGGAAGCTTCCATAGCTCATTGCTGACTTGACTTCCCATTCAGTTGAGCTCATATGAAGACCAGGAGTGCTTCTCACCAAGGTGACTGTTGGCATTCTGGATGAATCAGTCGTTCGTTGTGTAGGACGCTTGTGTCAGGGAAGGCTGATGACCTGAGTCCCTGTTCAGCAGATGCCTGTGGCCACCCACCCCCAATGACTGACAGACCTCCTGTTCATTTAACATTGGTCTGTTGGGGCAGAGATGGGGCAGAGGGAGAACCAGGAGCAAAGACATTTTGAGGTTAAGAGGGGCAGTTCCTTTTTATTGTGCAAATATTTGCTTAAACTGGGCAAGGAAGTAAATTTAGAAATGTTTGGCAGTTTCGTAGGATCAATTCTGCATTTTGGTTTTGCTGCTCACCTGGGCACTCCCCAGTTCTAATATATGCTTCATGGGATTGAGTTCTGGAATGGAGGCTCTTTGAGGGAAGTCTCCATAGTGCTTCTTATAGAGACAATCCTTACTCTCTACTTGTTGAGTGAGTGAATAAAGCTTTGTGAAAGGCAAAACCAGAGGTGGAATAGGATATGAACCATTCTTAAAACTACCACTAATCTTCAGGTGTGTCCCACGGGCCCCAGAAAGAAAGTAATGTGATAGCCAGCCAGTGCCAGTTTGAGATGAGAGCACTTCAGACCTCAGCCAAGAAGAGCTGGGAATTTGCATAGGCTCCTTAGTAGCAGGAGTCACCATGGAAATTCCCTACCCTTTGTTTCTCTGCACATAAAGCCATCTCTTGGACCACTTTCAGACCATTCCCTTCAAACCAGCACAGTTTCTAACACTTGGCTACTTAAAGATTTCCACTGTAATGCTGAGCTGTTGGGTCTCTTGGTTTGGTTTAGTTTGGTTTGGTTTTGCTTTGGGGTTTTTGTCTCCTTATCTAGCACCTCCTTACAGAGATGTTTATAGTAAGGTTTAAGGCATGGCTCATGTGCTAGATTGCAGATGGCTGCCTCTTCAGGGTTTTGGTAAGCTATGACATTTGTTATAATCGGTTTTGCAATTTGTAACTGCAATTTTCTGATATTTTACCTTCCTCTAAACTGAGTTTTATTATTGATTCTTAATCTTTCTTATTAATGTGTACGAGTAAATTAATACATCTTATTTTCAGAAAGCTAGTTCTAAAATGCAATACAATAAAGAGGCATAACCTAAAATATCCTTTAAAGTATAAAATATTTCTGCTTGAAATTTTGTGTCAAAAAGTGTCTTATCAAATGACAGTGTTCTAAAACATAGATCAGGGAAGAAAACTGGACAGTCCAGGCCACCATTGTGGGAATTTCTGGTTAGAAGAGGTTGTAGTTATTACAAATAACGCCACTTGCTACCAGCATTCTCTGGAGCCATAGCGACCTGGAGAAATGTGATTTGCATAAACTGAGTGTGTTGATATCTGTAATATTTTAATCTAAATGGTTGTGAGATTAAGACAGTCTGTTTCTTCTCTCATCTTTACTTATGTTCTAAGTCATTTGACAAATTTGCTGCCTACTTATAGGGTGTCATGTGCTGGGCTGGGCATTGGGAATAGAAAGATGAATAAGACCCCACCTTGCCTTCAGGAGCTCAAGGTATAAATGAGGAAACTGACATAGAACAGAAAAAAGTAACAGAATATGAAAAGTACAAAAGTGTAAATAAAGTACACGGGGCTTTATAGACATTCAGATGAGGGGTACCTACGTGGTGGTAGGGCACAGGGATGAGGAAGCTGGTAAGAAAAGTGGAGCTTCCAGAGAAGTGACTCCTAGACTCTTAGAGCATCCACAGACTTTGAGTTGGCTGGGACAGGGGATGGAGTTCTAGACAGAGACAAAGGACAGAATGGTGAGCTCAAGGAGTAGGAAGCATTCTTATCAGAAGAATGAAGACATAGACTGAAGACTTCAAATGTGACCAGCAGATGAGTGAATATTCAGGGACCACACCTTATTGTAGGAATGCCTGTGGGTCTTATTAAGGAACTGCTAACAGTGTCTGGTCTATAGGAGGCACTCAGTAGATTGTGAAGGGCTTGGATAGGCAGTGAGCGCCTCAGAGTCAGTGGAACTGCATGATGGATTTTCCATGTGTAAGCAAGGTTGGGCAGATGAGGGTCAGGTTGATGTAGTAATCCAGCAAAAGGTGACAATGGCACCCCGAAGTCAGGAGGAATTCAACTGGTGGCTCATGATCAGCGATCTGAAGAAAATAATGTTAGAAATTAAAATTAGCAGAATTTGCTAATGACTGAGTACAGGGGTGTGACAGTGAGAAGAGAGAATAACACTCAGGTTTGATTTTAAAAAGAGGTGAGATCTGCGTGTTGTTTTCAGCTCAGAGCCAGTATCTGTAGAAAAATTTATAATTGTGATAATGTAATCCTAGAAATAAAAACTAAGTCTAATTTGACTTTGGTCTTCTTATCCACTCTGTTGTATATAACGAAAAGATGGGCTTCCTGGAAAAGAGGTTTCTTTGCCTTGAAATTTTTAAGTAAGTAATACATCCAATATCCATACTCAATGTTGGAAGTGATTTACAGCCTTTCCCATAAAAGCTGCTCTAAAATGGTAAAGCAATGGTCAGTGGCATTAATATTTTAATGCGATTTTGTTCTGTGCCATTAAAACATCCACTGATCAATGGCAAAGTTTCATATATACATTCCTGCTAAATGAGCCTTATATGTAGTGAGCAGATTCTTCATTAAAAGTGGTGAATCAGTGAGTCTTCAATAAGGATTTTTTATCTTTGGCTGATACAATGATTTCACTGGCATTACCAGTTAGGAAGCTCTGTGTTTTGTTTCCCCCCCAAAAAAAAATATGCATAAAAATGTTTTGCCATTGAGACGTTCAGTTTTGACAGTGTATTTTGTCAACTTCTATAAACATGGAGGAGGTAGAAAGGGGGGAATTGGGCACTCTTCATGGGAGGAGGCATATCTGAGCCAAGCTTGTGGGGTGAGAATGCTCCGAAGAAGCTGAGTGTAGGGGATCCCTGGGTGGCTCAGCGGTTTAGCACCTGCCTTCCGCTCAGGGCGTGATCCTAGGTCCTGGGATCGAGTCCCGCATTGGGCTCCCTGCATGGAGCCTGCTTCTCCCTCTGCCTGTGTCTCTGCTTCTCTCTCTCTCTCTCTCTCTGTGTCTCCCATGAATAAATAAATAAAATCTTAAAAAAAAAAAAAGAAGCTGAGTGTAGGATAGGCTAGGGCAGAGATGCACAGTATGCACTGGCACTGTGTGCATTGTTTCAGAGGCGTAGCAGTGTCTATAACTGTGAAGACTGGAAGGTGTCTGGAGAGAGATTCAGGCTAGAAAGGCAGACAGAAGATCACCTGGGAAGCCCTTGTGTGCCTTATCCTGCAGGCAGAGAGGCCATCAAAAATATTCACATAGGGAAACAATGTGATCAGATATGAGTTTTAGGAAGATCTCTCAAAGCAGTTGAGAAGATGAGAGGTAGACCACAGGCAGTCCAAGGGTCCATTAGAAAGCCATAGTTCAGTCCAGGTAGTGGTTTTGGGCAGTTACAGGGTAACAAGGAAGGCTGTCAGAGGCTATTTAGTGGGATTAAATGAAATAATTAGTCTTCTGTTGCCTATTCACTGCCTGTCATGATCACTCATGAGTTTTGGCCCTTGTGATTAAGTCTTGGGTTAGCCAAACTTATTTCTCTGGCCTTGGATTTGTTGGCTTGAGGCCAGATACTCTTGTTTCTGTGTTACAGAGCAGCATGATATGTTGCCTAACACGGAAAGGCTCTAGAGAGAGCCGGCCAGCCAGACTGGACCCTGGGGATGGCTATGGAGGATGGGACAGCTTTGGCTGGCTGACCAGGCTTCTTTTCCACTGAGACTCACCCAAAGCTATGTTTTCTGTCAAAGAGGATGGCCTTTCTTCCCTATCATGCTTTCCAGCATGTAAGATCATGCTTTGAAGACACAAGATGCTTTCTTTCAAGTCTAAGAAAAAGCATCTGGGATTATTTGCTCTAGAGAGCTTTTGTACCTTCCTTCCATGGATGGTCCTTCCTTCTTTCTCTCCAGCAGCACCTCCACTTCTGCCCACCATACATATATACCCTGGCAATTACCTTCACATGTAAAAGCAAATACAGAAGTATTGTATGTACACAATATGTTACAAGTGGACATTTGTTACCAAAAAGAAACTAGAAAAGTGTGAGGGGATGAGGAGCCCTGGGTGAGATGATTGTCAGGTTGTTATCTTAAGGAGGGGGTCCAGGTTAGATTTCAATGAAGAAGTGAGATTCACTGACACCCAGCAGAGGCAAGGGAGGCCCTGGTGTGGGTTCTGGGGGCAGCGCAGCAGAAACAGCCAGTGTCGTCAGGCATAGGGGTGCATGGGGACAGGAGGAGCAAGGGCTGGCAGTGGGGATGGTGCTCAGAGAGGGAACCGGGCTGCTGGTGGTGGCTGTTGTTGTTGTTATTATTAGTCCTCATCCATTGGAGACTAATATTTTTGTAAAATTTCATGAAAATAAATTACTGGAAAAATGAGATTTTAAACACATATGAAATAAAAGCCTAACATTTTATTATTAGAGTTTCTTACCAGATTCCTATAGAAGTTTCTAAGTGTTCCTTTGTGTTTGGTTCCTGACATTACTACAGACGAGTGACATAGGCCCTGGAACCACACACTGAGTTATGCTGTGGGAATCCCTTGTCAGGACTTGGCCCATAAGCAAAAGCCGGGGGGCGGGGGGCACTGGAGAATTTTGAGCACAGGGAAGAGCTGATCTGTCTTAAATTTGAAGAGAATCCCCTGCTGGAGGGTGGAGTGCAGGGGGAACAGGGGGACCGGCTGTGAGACTTGCTTGTTTTAGGAGCGAGAAAGAAAGGCAACTCAGACCAGGATGATCACATTGGGAGAGGTAGAAAGGAGTATATATTTTTAAGGTTGGGTGCATTGAATTTCCTGGTGGATTGGGTGAGAATGTGAAGGGGAGAGAGAAGTCAAGGGTGACTTTGAGGTTTCCACTTGAAGGACACAGAAGATGCATTGCTGTCAGCTGAGGTTAGGATGGCTCCAGCAGGGATGGAACAGGCTGGGGGAATCAGGAGTGCCATCTTGTGTATTTTGAATTAGACTTTCAGTGCAAATATCTGGTTGAGTGAGGGATATGTGAACATTACAGTGTTACCTAAAGACCTATGACTTCCCAGTGGAACTTGACAGCTACAGGGAGACCTGACCTTTCGTCATCCAAGACAACATAATTACTGTTTGAAAGGGAGTCAGCTTAAGAGCTTCCACCTAGGATCACATTCTGACATTATTTGTCCCTAGTTGCAAATTATTCCTTTTTTTTTTTTTAATTAAATCTACCTGGTCACAAGTAAAACAGTGTCCTAACTTCAAAGACACCAAATTTGGTGGACCTCAAATTCCATGAGGTCTGCCTCATGGCAGTCCATGCAGGACTGCTCAGGATTTAAGAGCATCTGGGTACAGCGTCTGCCACCCCTTGGGGATCAGAATTGATCTGGCTTCTCTGATTGCCAGCAGTTACAGATTTTACTACACAACCTTAGGATGACCAAACACATGCCAGCTCTTGATATTCTCTTGTTTGGTGAATAAAAGGCAAGGTGTAAAAACGTATAGAGGTCATGAGTCCAATTCTTTAAAGTAGATATATAATATATATGTACTCATGACACAATGAAGACTGGAAGGTAACACATTAAAATTTTACATGGGATTATTTGCATAGAGAGACTCTAAGTAGTATCTTTCTTTCCTCTTGCACTTTGTGGTACATAATAGAAACACGTTTGCTTAAATAGTCAGCAGTGATGGTAAGCATGTGTTCAGGAGGAGGAGCACTACAGCCCTGTGACCCTGTCCTCTCTGGCCTCCCCAGCTCACCATCTGCTACCTGGACATGCTGATGACCAGCGAGGAGCGCCGGAAGCAGCTGAAGGATCAGTACTGTTTTGAGTGTGACTGTGTCCGATGCGAAACCCAAGACAAGGTATGTGGTGTGGAACCGGCCTGGAACATGTTCTAGGCCCCGTCCCAGTGAATTGTTTGCTTTTCTCTCATTTGTCCAAAAGGAGAAGATTCTCAGTGCAGAGTGGGAAACAAAGTGGGTAAAAAAAAAAAAATCATTGTGCGGCACATGTTTTATCTCCTAGAATTTTTATCACCCACGAAGTCGTAAGAGGCTTAATCTCAAGTAGGGATCTGGGGAGCTTAGATTCTAAAGGGAATATAGGTGTCAAAAATGTAATGAAAAGGATATTGATGGTCGGAGCACTGTTAGAGCATGGCGGGGGAGGGGTGAGGGGGAGGGTGCTAATAGCTACTGCTTGCAGACAAATCTACCAAGTCATTTCTAGCTTTTTATTTCCTTAGAATTTGTTCTGTAAGGCTTTTTACTCTAACACTTAATCAGAGATCACTTACCTAGCAACTTTTACTCTCTGAGAAAGGAAGAAGAGCCAAAATAAATGCCAGAAAGATAATGAATGAACTTAGGTTTAAAAAAATAATAATGATGAATGAACTTTTCTTCTGTTACTCATGTGCTTTCCTCACATTGAATCTATTTACTTTTAGTTTGCACACAACCGAGTTATCTGATTGATTTTTTCCTTCGTGGAGTGTTTTGCATTTGTGGGGATTTTTTTGTAATCACTCTGTCCTTTAAGCCAATAATTGTACGTGAGGAACTGGAACTCAGGTTCAGAGATACAACTGTAGGGGAGGATGAACAAAACAGGGGCGAAAGGAGTCCCAAGCCCAGATCTTTTGACTAAGTCTCGTGCTCTACCATAGAGCTACTGGCAATCATTGGTGCCAGCATCGATAGAGAGAGGCTGCTGTTTTCACTACAGAAGGGACTGTGTACTCATTCTAATGAGGCAGGAATCAGTGAACACAATTAGTTTTTAATTAAAAGGAAGTAAATAATCTAAATGGGAAAAGCTGGATTCACTGCTACTACCTGCCCAAGATTCAGTCCACTTTAGCATTAGCCTTTGGCAACAACCACGTGTGCTAGAATTATATTCCCCAGGGATTTCTCCCCAGACCATCCTCTGAAATGGCAAGAAACAAGGTCTCTTCTCCCCAGCATCCTTGAAGGGGAGGTCTTGGATTTAGTGCCTCTTCATGCCATCTGTATTGTAGACCCGCAAAAAATTTCTTGGATAAATGCTTGTATTTTATTAAAACTGGGGTCATGTTTGCTTTTGTTTTTCATTATAGCTGAAATCTGGCTAGAATTGTCTATTAGGAAAAGATTTAGCCTCAAGTGACAGATAACACGACTAAAACTGGCTTTGTCTCACAAATTCTAGAGAAGCAGTCCAAGGCAGGAGCAGCTACTCCTAGATCTCATCACAGACCCAGAATCTTTCTGTCTTCCTCCTTAGCCATCCTGAGGGGGTACCTTTTGTCCTCATGGTCCCAGGATAACTGATGTCCTCAACCATCATCAGCTGGTGTGTCCAAGCTCTAGACATAAAGAAGGGGCAATAAAAGGAGAAGCTCCTAGGGATTTCCACCTGCAATTTATTGTTCAGAACTGTGTTGTATGACCACCATTAGCTATAAGAGAGGTGAAGAAACTACATTTTAGGTTTTCAGCCTTTAAACTACAGGATGACAGGGGAAGAGAAGGTTGTGAATGGCTCTTGGGTAGCTGATCTACAGTGTCCACCATGTTCATTGGGACCATTTTCTTTCCTCTTTTGAGTTGAAAGTTTAATATTGTATTAGTGTTCTCCAGAGAAAGAGAATCAACAGGAGTGTGTGGGTGGGTGGGTAGGTGTGTGTGTGTGTAAAGAAGTAGTGGGGGGATATTTATTTGAAGGATTTGGTTCATGTGATTGTGGAGGCTAAGAAGTCCCAAGACCTATAGTTCATAAGTAGGAGAGCAAATGGCGAAGTCCCAGTCTGACCCAGGAAGAGCCAGCCTTCCATTTGAGTCCAAAGGCAGGGAAAAACCAGTGTCCCAGCTTCAAGGCATTTGGGCGGGAGGAGTTCCCCCTTACTTGTGGTAGGGTCGGTCTTTGTTCTCTTCAGGCCTTCAACTGATTGGGTGAGACCCACTCACATTGGGGAGGACAGTCCACTAATTGATTCCAGTCATTTATCTCATCCAAAAACAGTCTCACACACATACCCAGAATAATATTTAACCAAATACCTGGGCACCCTTTGGCCCAGTCAAACTGACACATAACATTAACCATCACAAATGTTGTGTTAGAGATAGGCCAGATGGTAACATGGAAAAAGTACTTTATTGCTCTGCTAGATTCTAATCCATTCTGTACCTGACAAACTGAGTGGCCTTGGGCAGGTCATTCAACCTCTCTGATTTATTCCATCATTTGTCATACAAGAGACCCATGTCTCATTGTGGTTTTGATTTGCATTTCCCTGATGGTCACTATGTTGAGCATCTTTTCCCATACCTCTTGGCCATCTCTATCTCTTTACACCTGTTGGGATAGCTAGAATCAAGAAGATAAGAAATAACAAGTGTTGGTGAGATTGTGAAGAAAAGGGAACCCTTGTGTGTTATGTTTTGATGGGAATGCAAAGTGGCATAGCCACTAGAGCAAACAAAAAATTAAAAACTTAATTGAGGTTCCTCAAAAAATTAAAAATAGAATAACCACATGATCCAGCAATTCTGCTTCTGAATATTTATCTAAAGGAAATGAAAACACTAACTCAAAAGATATGTACACCCTCATGTTCATTGCAGCCTTATTTACAATAGCCAAGATATGGAAACAACTTCAAGTGTCCATCCATAGATGAGTGGATAAAGAAAATGGGATGTGATATCTTCTATCTATATCCTGGAATGTTATTCAGCCATTGAAAACAAGAGAATCTTGCCATTTGCAAGAACATGGATGGACTTTGGGGACATTATGCTAATTGAAATAAGCTAGACAGAGAAAGACAAATACTGTATGTAACACAAGCAAATTAAACTGGATGCTCTTAAAGCCCCTTCCAGCTCTGTTATCCCATGTTTCTCTGAAATGTTTCCTAGTAGAAGTGAGTGGGGATGTATATAGATGAGAATATGAATGTGATTTTAATTAGTTCATCAGTTATATTTTCAAGTTTCTATTTATCTGAGAGTTTTGTCCTGTTTAGTGATGTAAACATCCCTCCTGAAATCTCTGTATTGCTGGTTTGCCTTGAAAAAGTAATACACAGGTGACTCCAGCTTAGTGCATTCCCCAAAGATTATGAATTCAAAACTACTTCAGTCAAAATTAAATTTACTTCAGTTCCTAGGTTTAAAGTTTTCAAGATTATTTTTCTGGGGCAGCCCCTGTGGCACAGCAGTTTAGCACTGCCTGCAGCCCGGGGTGTGATCCTGGGGACCTGGGATTGAGTCCCTCGTCGGGCTCCCTGCATGGAGCCTGCTTCTCCCTCTGCCTGTGTCTCTGCCTCTCTCTCTCTCTCTCTCTCTCTCTCTCTTTCTCTTTCTGAATAAATAAATAGATCTTTAAAAAAGAAGATTATTTTTCTGCTTTTCTTGGACCCAAAGCTTCCTTTACCGACTTAGCCTAAGGGAATATATCATCAGCTCTGTGTCTTCAGCCTCTTTTTATAGACAAAGGAGCCTTACCTCACCCCCTGGCTTAAAGCCTTAAAGTGGACTCAACTCACCTTTCTAATGTGAAGCAGTTCTATTGCCTTTTAACCACAGGAAAGGAACCCCAGCCTGCTACTGCTTGCTTCCAGACCTGAGGCCCTCACTTTAGCTTCCCTTATTGCTTTGTATTTCTGTTCTCTTTTTGCTCCAGGGAGATGCTTTTCTTATTTTTGAATCAGTAAAGCTATTTTTCATTTCTCTTTTCCTACTTCACTTCCCACTACTGTGGGTTTGGGGTAGAAGAGAGCACTTCGAAGTCTGACCTTACAGCATCTTGTTTGGACGTCTGCAGTTTGCTGTTCAAGCACATAGGTATGAATTCAGGTCTTTGGAGGCAAAAGAAGGTGTGAGGGTAAACGATCTAATTCTCCTGAGGGCTTCCAAGGCACATGTGTACCTTTTACCTGGTACCAGCCTATCTGGGGAGAAGGGACCTAGATCTTTTATCATAGGGCCTTCTGTGGACAGAGACAGAGCAGAGTCATTCTGAAAATGTGTCCCTTCTGAAAACAGTTTAATAAATGGCTTGGGGGATCCCTGGGTGGGTCAGCGATTTGGCGCCTGCCTTTGGCCCAGGGCGCGATCCTGGAGTCCCGGGATCGAGTCCCATGTCAGGCTCCCGGCATGGAGCCTGCTTCTCCCTCCTCCTGTGTCTCTACCTCTCTCTCTTTCTCTATATCTATCATAAATAAATCAATAAATAAATCTTTTAAAAAATGGCTTGGGAGTGGGGAGGAGGTAGGTATTGGGGGGAAACTGCAAGAAGCTTCTCATTCCTTGATGCTACAAAGTCTACTTCCTCCTATTCTCTTCCATAGAAATAAAGTTCTGTTAGTTACTGTCCTTGGTAATTATTTTCAGCCCGTGTTTGAAGATCCTCTTGTGTGGAATTTCCTTTCTTTGGTTTCCTCTGAGGCCCCGCCTAGCACATGCATGTTATAGAGCCTGGGAATGGCCCAGCATTCTAACACAGGGAGCACCTTTGGGGTTGCTGTGTCCAGTTTCTGCATACACTGCACCTCAATGGAGCTATTACTTGAAACTCTGATAAACCCAGCAACAAAAGAGGCAGGAGTGAGCCAAGGAAGAAACAGCGATTGTCTGAAGAAGTAGTGAAGGCAGTGCTAGAATGAAAGCCATAGACCAAGGAAATGAGAGTACTCTGCCCAAGAAGTTTATGGTAACTTGAGTCTATTTAAAATACGAGCAATTACTTAAAGGTCGTTTAGTAAACCAAGATTTTTTTTTTTTTTTTTTTTTTTTGCTACTGCCTTCTTCTATTTTGCTAAATTAATTGTAAGCAGAAATGCCTTGTGGCAGGCCGATGAGCTCAACCCCCTCTGAGTTGTTTTATGTTACAAGTTTTAACAGCCTAAGCAGGAATGTGTGCCTCGTGTCTAATGTTTTCATCATAACGGGATTACATTATCTCAGGAAGATTTGGCAGGGGATTGAAGAAGTGTGTGTGTGTGTGTGTGTGTGTGTGTGTGAGAGAGAGAGAGAGAGAGAGAGAGAGAGAGAGAGAAGAGACGAGACACAGGGAGACAAATTTTATATGGTCAAACCCCAATATTAGTGTATGTTACCTGGGTCTTGCTTCTCCAAACAGAAGAAAGGATTTCCCTCGAGTGCAGTGCTGGCTGTCATCAGTGTTCAGGTGAGGAAAGGAGTGTCCTGACTTCATGACCACATCATCCCATCTGCCACATTACCATGAGATGGGAGAGGCTTCTGGGCTTGGTACAACAGTCTATAAAGTTGGCCGGGAAAATAGACAATGTAGCTATTGTGTCTCCTTGGAATATGCTGCAGGCCACATCACAGAGAATGGGCAGCTGTGCTCCCAAGCTGCTTCAAGTTGCTCTGGTTCGTTCAGAAGTCGTCTGTGTCCCGTCCCCCCCCCCGCCCCCTCCCGGGGATAAGAAGAGGGTGGCTCCAGGATGTGTGGTGACAGGAATTCTGTCTTGCAACCATTTCAGTTCTTGCACAGAAATGCTTTTCTTTTGGTTTGTGGTCTACAAGGAGCTCTGGCTCAGGGAACAGAGTTGGGGGGGAGGGTTGACAGTTGCTGTGTCACACAAGTCTGTGTCCATTTGTCCCGGGCACTGTACCTAGCCCAACACAGTGCACGCAACATTCAAGGGGTGCTGTAGAAGGAGTGACCTTTCTCTGAGAACGTTCTATATTAAAATCCCTGCAAAAGCTTCAGGGGCATTTCCTCTGTGCTCTGTGCTTTGTGGAGTGATTTATACACCTTGTCTCACTTAATCACCATGACTTTATGAGGGCGATGGTTGCTCTTCTTCCTATTTTGCCGATGAAGTAACTGGAGCTTTTAGCTGCAGAGGCTATAATCTTAACCTCTCCACTATGCTGTCTCTGATTTTATGAACAACAAAGATACTCTTCCTATCTTTTTAAAATTCAAGTATCCAGGCACTTCGGTGGCTCAGTGGTTGAGCATCTGCCTTCAGCTCAGGTCATGATCCTGGGGTCGAGCCCTGCATTGGGGCTCCCTGCTCATCAGGGAGTCTGCTTCTCTCTCTCCTTCTGTCCCTACCAACTCTGCTTGTGTGCATGCTCTTTCTCTCTCTCTCTCATAAATAAATAAGATCTTTAAAAATAAAACAAAATCCAGGTATTATTTTCATTCAGTAAAACTCACTATTTTTAGTGTCCAGTGCAATGAGTTTTGACAAATGCAGTCTGCAACCACCATCCCAGAACAGTCCCATCCCCCCCATCAAATTTCCTCATGCCACTTTCTAGCCCCTGCTAACCTCTGATCTGCTTTATCTCACTGTAACTTTACCTTTTTCAAAATGTCATGTGAATTGTTCCAAAGAGCCATTTGATTCTGGGTTCCTTCACCTAACATTATGCTTTTGCTATTCAGTTATGTTATTTTACACATACACACAACTCTCTAATCTCAGTATTTGGTTCCTTTTTATTGCCAAATAGTATTCTATTATGTGGCTGTTCCACAGTTTACCTACCCATTCATCATTGGAGGACATTCGGTTCTTTTCCAGTGGTTGGTGGTTATCAGTACAGCCACTATAAACATTCACATATGCGTTATTGTGGGAATATAAATTTTCATTTCATCTGTGTAAATACCTAGGAGTAGGATTGTTGGGTTGCATGGTAAGTACATGTTTAACTTTAAAACTGCCTGTTTTCCAGTGTAGCCGTACCATTTTGAATTCCCACAGGCAAGGAGTGATAATTTCAATTACTCCATACTCTTGCCAGCACTTGATTTTGTCAGGTTTTCTTTTGTTTGTAATCATTCCAATAGATCTGTAGTGATGTCCAAAAAAATACTTTTGGTATTTTGATAGAGATTGCATTAAATCTATAGATTGCTTTGGGTAGAATAGACATCTTAGCAATATTTTTGTTCTAATCCATGAGGATGGAACAGCTTTTCATCTGTGTGTATCATCTTCCATTTCTTTCATCATAGTTTCCTTATAGTTTTCAGAGTAGAAGTGTTTCATCTCTTTGGTTACAACTATTCCTAAGCATTTAATTCTTTTTGGTGCAATTGTAAATGGGATTGTTTTCTTAATTCTCCTTCTGCTACTTCGGTACTAGTGTATAGAAATGCAGCTGATTTCTGTATATTGATTTTGTATCCTCCAACCTTACTGGATTCTATTATCAGTTCTAGTAGTTTTTGGTGGAGTTTTTAGGATTTTCTATATATAGTGTCAGGATATCTGCAAATACTGAAAGTTTTACCTCTACTTTATCAATTTTGATGCCTTTTATTTCTCTTTCTTGTCTGATTGCTGTGGCTCAGACTTCCAGTATTATGTTGCATAAAAGTGGCAAAAATAGACATCCTTGTCTTGTTCCTCAGTTTTTCACCCTTGAGTATGATTAGCTGTGCATTTTTATATATGGTTTTTATTATGGTAAGGTATGTTTCCTCTAAACCTGTTTTATTGAGGGTTTTTTTTTCATCATGAATGGATGTTGTACTTTGTCAAATGCCTTTGCTGCATCTATTGAGAAGATCAAATGGTTTTTATCCTTTTTGTTTGGAATGTGTTGTATCACATTGAGTGATTTGCAAATAGTGAGTCACACTTGGATCTGGAGTGAATCCCACTTGATTGTGGTGAATGATTTTTTAATGTATTGTTAGATTCGATTTGCCAGTATTCTGTTGAGGATTTTTGCATCTATATTCATGAGAGATATTGGTCTGTAGTTATCTTTTTTTGTAGTGTCTTATCTGGTTTTGGTATCAAGGTAATGCTGGCTTCACAGAATGAATTTGGAAGCTTTTCTTCCTTTTCTAATATTTGGAATACTTTGAGAAGAATAGGTATTAACTCATCTTTAAATATTTGCTAGAATTCACATGTGAAGCTGTGGTCCCAGACTCTTGTTTGTTGGGAGTGTTTTAATTACTGATTCAATTTCACTGTTGGTAGTCAGTTTGTTCAAATTTTTTATTTTTCTTGATTCATTTTTGGCAGGTTATATGTTTCTAGGAATTTATCCATTTCTTCTAGGTTGTCCAGTTTGTTGGCATATAATTTTTCATAATATTCTCTTATAATGCTTTATATTTATGTGGAGGCATTTTTATTTTTCTCTCTTATTTTGTTTGAGTCCCAACAACCCTCTCTGATGAGTCTGACTAAATATTTATCAATTTTGTTTATCTTTTCAAAAACCAGCTCCTGATTTCTTTGACCTGTTTTATTCCTTTTTTTAGTTTCTATTTCATTCATTTCTGCTCTAATCTTTATTATTTCCTTCCTTCTACTGGTTTGGGATTTGGTTTGTTCTTTTTGTATTTTCTTTATGTATAAGGTTAGGTTGTTTATTTGAGCGTTTTCTTGCTTCTTGAGGTAGTCCTATCTTGCTGTAAACTTCCCTCCCACAAGAGCTTTTGCTGCATCCCAAAGAGTTTGGACCACTGGGTTTCATTTCAGTTTGTCTCCATGTATTTTTTAATTTCCTCTTTGATTTCTTGGTTGACCCATTCATTGTTTAGTAGCATGTTATTTAACCTCCATGTATATGTTCTCTCTCCAGATTTTTCCTTGTGGTTGATTTTTAACTTGATAGCATTGTGGTTAGAAAAGATCCATGGAATGACTTCAGTCTTTTCTGAAGTTGGGAGTTTTTTGTGGCCATATGATCTGCTTTGAAGAATGTTTCATGTAGTCTTTTTTTATTTTTAATTTCTTTTTATTGGAGTTCAATTTGCCAACATATAGCATAACACCCAGTGCTCATCCCATCAAGTGCCCCCCTCAGTGCCTGTCACCCAGTCCATGTAGTCTTGAAAAAAATGTGTATTCTGCTGTTTCAGGACAAAATATTCTGAATATATCTTTTAAATACATGTGGTCTGATGTGTCATTAAAAGCCACTATTTTCTTGTTGATTTTCTGTTTGGATGATTTATCTATTAATATAAATGGAGGGTTACAGTCCCCCACCCCCATTATTGTATTACTATTCATTAGTTCCTTCATGTTTGTTACTAGCTGCTTTATGTATTTGGGTGCTCCCATGTTGGGTGCAAATATATTTATAATTGTTATATCTTCTTGTTGGGTTGTCCCCTTTATGTTTATATAGTGTCCTTCTGGGATCCCTGGGTGGCGCAGCGGTTTGGCGCCTGCCTTTGGCCCAGGGCGTGATCCTGGAGATCCAGGATCGAATCCCATGTCAGGCTCCCGGTGCATGGAGCCTGCTTCTCCCTCTGCCTGTGTCTCCGCCTCTCTCTCTCTCTCTCTGTGACTATCATAAATTAAAAAAAAAAAATTATAGTGTCCTTCTTTGTCTCTTGTGACAGTCTTTGTTTTAAAGCTTTTTTTTTTTTTTTTTTTTTTTGGTCTAAGTATTGCTATGCTGGCTTTCTTTTTACTTCCATCTGCATGCTAAATGCATTCCTTCATTTTGATCTGCATGTGTCTTTAGGTCTGAAAGGAGTTTCTTGTAGGCAGCATATAGATGGGCCTTGCTTTTTTTTTTTTAAGATTTTATTTATTTATTCATGAGAGACAGAGAGAGAGAGACAAACAGACACAGGCAGAGGGAGAAGCAGGCTCCACGCAGAGAGCCTGACGTGAGACTCCATCCCGGGTCTCCAGGATTACACCCTGGGCCAAAGGCGGCACTAAACCGCTGAGCCCCCCGGGCTGCCCAGACCTTGCTTTTTTAATCCTTTCTGTCACCCTGTGTCTTTCTATTGGAGTACCAAGTCCATGTACATTCACAGTAATTATTGATAGGTTTTGCCATTTCATTACTTGTTTTATGGTTGTTTGTAGCTCTTCTCTGTTCACCAGAACCTGGCATTTCAGGGATGTCTCCTGTATGTTATGTTGTTGAGGGGACCTCAGCCTGGGAAAACTCTGGCTGAGCCCTGCTGGGTTGGAGGGGGTGGATCTGCAGAAGCACACAGGGGCAGGGTGCTCTGTTGGCAAGCTCTGTGGAGAGTATTGGTACTGCACTGGTTTCTGCAGGTGTCTGTGTATCTAGGCTGGGGGGCAGGGGAGGGAAATGGCACCAGCTCTTTCATTCTTGGAGAAGTCTTCCAAAGATCCCTGCCCCTCCAGCACATATTGTGAGATTAGTAAATAAATCTCCTTCCTGTATTCCTCAGGGATTTTCCAAACTGCTGCTTCTATGCTGTATCTCAGCTGAGCTGTTTGTTGTGCTAAGGGCAGACTTCAGTTTTCTATTGCCCTCCAGCTCTCCCAGGGCCATGCCCACTGATTTTTAAAGTTCCAGGTGTTAAGCCCCACTGGTTGTAAGAACTCTGGATGTTAGTCCCCTCTGGTTTTCAAAGCCAAATGTTATGGGGAGTCATCTTCCCCATATAGGTCCCCTGTGCCTGGGGTGGCTTGTACCTCTTCCCTCTCTGTGACCACAGGTTCCTCCCTCTCATGAATAGTCTCGTGGGTCTCTTTTGCTTCCATCCATGTCTCTGCCTTTCCTACCTTTTTCCTGATCTCCTCTTTACATTTCAGTATGGAGAGTCTATCCTATCAGTCTTTGGGTCATTTTCTCAGTTATTTATACTGATGTGGGTGTTAACTAGATACAGCTAGTTGTATCTGTGGACATACAGTATAGGATTCTCTGGACATGTCATCTTTCTAAAGTCTAGACTTCTTTATTTTTTAAAAAATGTATTTATCTGAGAGAGAGCATGAACAAGCAGGGGGAAGGGGCAGAAGGAGAGGGAGAGAGAATCTCAAGTTGGCTCCCCACTGAGCACAGAGCCTGATGCAGAGCTAGATCCCATGACCCTGAGATCACAACCTGAGTCAAAATCAAGAGTCAAACAAATGTTCAACTGACGGAACCACCCAGGCATCCCAGAGTTCCTTATTCTTTACACATTTTTTGTTGTTGTTGTTGTTTGTTTTTTAATCAAATATGTGCTTCATAAATTATTTTTTCTGTCTGTGGCTTATCTTTTCATTCTCTTAGTAGAGTCTTTTGAGGAACAGAAGTTTTAAATTTTGACATAGTTCACTTTTTAGGGTCTTTTTCCTTTTTTATGGATCAGTCTTTTGATGTCATATCTAAGAAATCTTTGTCTAAGAAAATAAAGATTTTTCTCCTATGTTTTTTTTTAAGATTTTATTTATTTATTCATGAGAGACACATACCCAGAGAGAGAAAGAGAGAGAGAGAGGCAGAGACATAGGCAGAGAGAGAAGCAGGCTCCATGCAGGAAGCCCTATGCAGGACTCAATCCCAGGACCCCAGGATCATGCCCTGGGCTGAAGGCAGGCGCTAAACCGCTGAGCCACTCAGGGATCCCCTCTCCTATGTTTTCTATTAGGCATTTTATAGTTTTAGGTTTTGTGATTAGGTCTTTGATCCATTTTGAGTTAATTTTTGTACAGGATTCATTTTTTGCCTATGGATGTTCCATTTTCCCAGTACTATTTGTTGAATCATTATCTTCCTTAAGGCAGTAGGATATTATAGAGTGTACAGAATTAGATAGAGGAAGAATTGGGTTCTAATCCTCAGGTATGTACTTGTTATATCAGTGACACTGGCCAGAGAGATCAAATCTGGGTGGTGGCTAACAGGGCAGCTCATACAGTGGAAAGAGCACATGCTCTGAAGTCTGATAGTCCTAGGTTCTGTTGTTTACTCACCATTTGACATTGGCAACTTCCCTGTCTTCATCTTTGTTTACTCTTTTGCAAAATGAGAGTGATATATCTGGCAAAACTGTTTTGACGGTTCGGTTAGATAGTGTAAGCAAAAAAAAAAAAAAAAAAGATAGTGTAAGCATAGGCTGGGAGATGGTGGACACTTAATGGTTGCCATCATTATCAAATGTTCTGAAGACATCGTCTATATGTGGAGTCCTAGGAATTATAGCCTCCTTAGCACCCGTCATTTGTTGTCAGGATCCGTGAACTTCTCATATAATCTTCTTGGTAACTTTTTAAGTCTTCCTGCTCCAACTTACTCTCTGCCGCCTCACCCATTTTTCTTTTTAGTGTTTTCTGTGTGGTTTCTGTGGTCACTGCATTGGGCAATGGATGCTCTCTCTTGCACTGTCCTTGGTGCAGACCTTCTCCCTCACCTGGGTTCTCCCTTGTGAGAGATGAGCTGACCTTTGTCCAGACTTTAGGGGTAAATCACTGCCCTTCATCTCCACTCATATGGCCCTGCTCCCTCACACCTACTGTTGGTAACATCGCTCACACTGAGGGTGTGCAGGGGCTGCAAGTAGAGTCATGGGGGAGGCATATGTGTGTGGAGAGGTGCGCTAGGGAGCTCTTGGGCTGAGCATGAGCCGCACCGCATAGACTCACATGCCAGACCGTTCCTCCTTCCCCCATCCCTGGACACAATAGAGGTCATCCTGGACCCTCCCTCTCCTCCGATTATCTCCCAAATGGAGATGATGCCTCTTTTAGGATTTGCCACACAGGAAATCATCTCCCTGAGGGAGACCACACTTGGAGTCTTTGGCAAGGGCAGTGGCGGCAGAGGGCTCTGCCTAAAACCTGACCTAGCCCTGCCACAACCATAGGAAGGATGTCCTAGAAGTCAAGAGTAGGGTGGTGGAGTATTCTAGTTCCTCTCATTACCTTACTTTGTGGAGAAATTGAGGGTATATGCTGTCATCCAAAAATAACTTTTATTTAGTTTACTAAATGGGATAAAACACATTTTCCCTCTAATCTGTTTGCTGGGTTCAACCGTGGACTTGCAGGCTGATGCTCTGGGTCTATAGTACCTGCCCGAAGCCCCTAAATTATGACATGCTTAACTGCATCAGCCTTTGGAACCCTTCTGCCACGCACACTTCCATGAATACCTCGCTGTTGAAATATGGGAGGAAGCAAACAAAGCAGTGAATTTCACGATAACTCTTTGGGGTCAGTGTTTCCTAGGCAGACACAGCCACCTGCAGTGACACTGCCTCCTTGGAGGCATGATCCTGGGGAAGTGGTGTCACTGGTGAGAATATGTAGTGCAGCTCCACAGGTTGGGGATGGTACTCTACCAAGTGTGGTTGTGCTGACAAACTGCTCTGAAAATCAGTGGCCACTGGGCTCCAGGTAAATGCAGCAGATTGAGCACATGCATTTCTCTGCATTCTTTCCCCAAAACTAGTTGGAATGATGGTCAGATTAGGCTCTTCCTACCTTTAGGGCCTGAAAGGTTTCTACCTTTTAGAATGAGAGCATATACTTTTTACTTACACCCACACACAAATACCACAGAGGCCAAGAGGTATATCAGAAGGCATCAATTAAATTTGAATACCTGGAAGAAACATTAGGCCTCTGGTTTAATGCCTTCATTTTACAGAGAGGAGAAGGGACTTGTGGTACTCACTAATCAAGTCATGTCGGAGAGTCAGGACCAGATTATCCAGGTCTCCTAATTCTGGGGCAGTGCCCTTTTCATGAAATACTGTGGGCACTGCTCCTGAGTGTGGAGGCAAAGGGAAAAGTTAAAGGTAAAAAAATAAATTGATCTAGAAGTTCCCCCTTTGACTATTTTTCTAGAAAGAGTATTTACATTTATTCCTCATTTTAAAGTGCTTGGAATATTATTTTTATCCAATTTCTCAAACCCTTTGGATAATTGAACTACAGAAATAAATCAGAAAAGATATATTTTTTTAGATTGGTTTTGCCACTGGATAACTCAGCACGTTTTAATGATAATGTCTGTCCAAGACCCTGGACAAACATTCGCTGATGTTTCCCCTGTCCACCTGGGAGGGTGTGAGTAGGTTAGTCTTGTAAGAAGAGATTAACCCATAGCTTCTGTGGGTAGTCTGGGGAGCTGGGATTCACACTTCCCAGCAAGGGCTGTGATTTGGAGCCAGTCTGTTCTCTTCCTAGGCTGAGCATTAACCCTCTGGAAATGAGGCTTCTGCTGTTCCTTAACTTGAGTAGACTCAAGACTCCTTTTCTGGGCTTCTTACTTATCTACAATTACCATTTGTCTCTAGTCCTTTAGCAAGCCTGCTTGAGTATTTTCTTCTCTCCCTCTTTTTCCCCATTCTTTATTCCTTCCTCAAGTATTTAGTGAGTAGCTTATAGTATATCAACTGTGGGACTCTGAGATGAGAAGATCACCCCCTCCTGCAAGTGGGTTATGTCCTAGTGTGGAGACAGAGTGCAGACACATGGTTCAGTTAGTGTGGCAGTTATCTTAATGTTAGCCTGTTCGAAGTGCAGTGGGAATGGAAAAGAAAAAAACATCTCCCTGGTCCATCAGGGAAGACTTCACAGAGCAGGGGGCGTTGACCTCAGATGTAATGGCTGTGCAGGACTTTTCAGTGCATTAGGTTCAGGGGACACACGACCCCATGAAATGTCCCGGAGGTCTGGAGAGTACAACGTATTAGAGAACTGCACATGGCAAGGCTAGTGATCCAGGGAGAGGGGCAGGGTATGCCAGGCAGAGTTTGCATTTCCGTCATGGTGGAGGGCTGGGAAGCCAGGGAAGAACAGTGAGGGTGGGCTTTTGGCCAGGAACAGACAGCTAAGTATATTGACAGATGTAGAGGCAAAAAGTCAGAAACTATTGCACGAGGCAGGAGAATCAAAAATTCTGAAAATAGGCCAGGAAACGAGCATGGTTCTCTCACCATTACACTCCGCAGAAGGGCTTTCTGAGAACTGCTTCTGCCTGTCTCTGATGGCAGCCTTCCTCTTGCCCTCACAACGAATGAGATGTTACTGGGCCCAATTAATACCCGGGGATATGGCAAATGGTTTGTTTCAAATACTCATCTGCTTACAGGCTGTTTCGGGGAGCTTCAATTAAAGATAAGGGTGTTTACCAATTGTGCTGAGTATTAATTGCTGAGAGAGGGTGTGCGGGCTCTGAACTAACTGTACTTCTTGGTAATTAGGATATGGTACTGCTTCATTTGCAGACATCAGCATATCTTCTGCTTTCTTTTCGTTCAACCTTTGCTGCCAAGTCATTTTCAGAGCCTGAGCACTCTGAAAAGTGAAGAGAGATGGGGGCCCCCTCTGTCTCCTGTTTTGATATGTAAATTGGGATCCTGGAATTATTAAAGCATTGATAATGCTTTTCTGTCTATAAAATTAAAATTTGAAGGCTGCAGCTAACCACCCATAAAAACAGCTTCCTTCCCATTTGTTGTTAAACCCCGCCATGCAATAAATTTACTTATCCTTAATTTAGACTCCTCTTGCTTTTTTTCAGAATTTAGTCAATCTTGGCATTTTTTCAATACCTTCTTATGCTAATTTCTTTATTTATTGTGCCTCTTAAAATGGAACACGTAAAGTCGCAGCCAATTAATAAATTATGTTTTCTACAACTGAAATAAAAACATGTTAATTATTTCTAAACAATTAGCCTGCATGCAGCGTGGGGCAGTTCCTCAGTACGATTAATGAACGCAGCCTCAGAAAAAGAGGAAAATTGTCCACCTCTAACATCCGGTCAATGAATATCTACTGTTCACAACTGCACCCTGTTAGGAATAAGGCCCATTAAAATCATGGTAAAAATAGTGAGTGCTACCCTCTTTGATTTCATATTACTGCCTTTTAGCTCAGCAAAAGACCCGAGCAATGTCCACAGGCTTTTTTCTGCAGTTGCATTCACTCTGTCCAACAGCCCCATAACTTAAAAAAGGCTAAAGAGAAGGCCTGGTGTGCACAGAGAAGCAACGTCAAGACTCCTAAGGAAAGGAAGGGAACAGAAACTCTTCAGCCTTTGAGAGAAAAGGAAGGCTCTACGCCCAGGCAGGGTGGCCTCAGGTGCTCAGTCCTTGCTGATCTTGGGGAAACATACTTTAACTGCAGGTTTTTGGATTGGAATTCCTGATCTTCTGAACATTTGTTTGTTTGTTTGTTTGTTTGTTTGTTTGTTTGTTTGTTTTTTAAAGACATGGTAGCATTTTCTCCATGTGCGTCTTCTAAAGAACAGTCTTTCCCATTTGTCTGATCTTTCAAATTTCCCTAGGAGCTTTCCAGTCATCAAGTTCCGGAATCCTTTGACTTGGATAAATCCCTGGATAAGTTAGATATTTGGGGATTGCTATATTTTATTAAAACATACATTTTTGGGGTGCCTGGCTGTCTCAGTCAGTAGAACATGTGACTCTTGATCTCAGAATTGTAAGTTTGAGCCCCATGTCAGGTATAGAGATTACTTAAAAATAAAAATCTTAAAAAAATAAATAAAAATAAGAATCACACATTTTGCCACCCAAAAAAAAAAAAAAAAGAATTAGTTTTTTTTTTTTTTTTTTTTTTAAACTGCCCACTCTGAGCTTGGGCCATTTTCACCTTTACCTGCATATTCCCATGACAGACAACCAGCAGGTATTTGCTGAGTACCTGCTATCACTCAAAGACCTAAACAAAGACCCTATTGGAGCACCTGGTGGGCTCAGGAGCAAGAGCACACAGGCAGGAACAGTGAGGGGAGAAGCAGAAGCAGAGAATCTGCAGCAGACTCCCCGCTGAGCGCAGAGTGGGTCGTGGGGCTCCATCTCACAACCCAGAGATCGCAACCTGAGCTGAAATCAAGAGTTGGACACTCAGCCGACTGAGACACCCAGGTGCCCCAGTTCTGTTCTGGTTTTTAAGCAAGAGAGGGGAAGCAAAGAGAGAAGTGAGGGAAGAGTTTAAAAATGGAAGAAAGGTGGTGGACTAGCCTCTTCTTTGCCCCCAAATCAGTGGAAAGGAGCAAAATCATTACAGGGTGTCTTGGGCTTCAGACTTTCCTTTCAGGGTTTTCAAGGCTTACATAAGACACTCCTGTCAGGTTTATTTAGAGTGTGCCCCTCAATCTTGGTCCTGGGAGCCTACTTGAGATGTTATCTGGATTTTTTCCGAGGAAATCTAATACCACTATGTCATTCGGGACAAAATAAACTGTTTTTATAATGCTGTTGGTTTAGTATCAAGTTACCAAGGGTACAGTCGGTAGAGAGCAGACAGATTTTTAATATTAATAGCAGAGCTTCAAGGATTGTTTATACCCTTTCTGCATTTGTCATTTCAGACCCTAAAGATTGAACAGACAAGTTTAAGTGTAAAATCACTAATATTGTCAATTATGGGCAATTACTGGATATCAGCTCAGTTTCTTTCTCTGACAATCATGGTGCTGCTGTATTAACGATTAGAGAAGCACAGCCTACCCTTTCTGTAAAGTATGCATTCCTGAAAGCAGTTTGCCTACATAAGTCCCTTTATTAATTGAGCTTTTCATGCTACCATAAGCACATCTCAATAATTTTTACCCATGAAAATTACTACTCCTGCCATCCAGCCTTTCAATTAAGTACACTTTGCTATGAGATGTATCATTTGGATTTTTATTAATTTAAACATTTTGTGTCAACAGAAGGTAGATCATTATTAACTGGTGCAATGTGGTGTCTCACAAAATACATACATGTCATAGAAAAGTAATTAACTTCCTCATTCCATTGCCGAACAGATGTATAACTGAATAAGAACTGGGACCCAGGGGTACCCAAGTACACTTATTTATTTATTTAAAGTCCTTAAGTTGTTGACTCAGACACTTCATGGCGATTTTCCAAACTTGGTTCTCTTTTTCATTGCCACATCACCCCCTCCCCGACTTACGGTTGAAAATGGGTTTAGAACCATCACCCAAAATTATAAATTCATTTTTGCCTTATTGTGGTAACTTCAAGCTCTGGATGTGCTCCCTTTCAGATGAAAGAAAAGGTTTGATGGCTTAGAGTTAAGAATATAGAAGCTACCCAGGGAATTTTGTTGTCGACAGCCCTGGGCAGACAGGGGTAGCAGCAGGGTCTGGGTTAGTAGACCAAACCAGTGTTGGCTGACCTGCACGCCAGCCCAAATGAGGTAAGTCAAGACCTCATGATGGACACCAGACCATTGTCTCTCTTTTTCTCCTTCCAGCAACAGCTGTAATTCCACAGGCCTGTCTTCAAACCATTCTCTCCTGTCTGGGCTGCTGCAAGCACATCCTAAGTGGTCTGTTTCTACCCTGATACTCTGGAGCTTCATTTTTGCACAGAAGCCAGAAGGGTGTTTCCAGGAGGAACCTTGTCCACAGTGTCCCACTCACTTGTAAGAGGAGATCCAGCTTCACCAACCAGGCTGACGGGCCCTGTGTGGCCTGGCTCCTGCTCACCTTCCCAGCCTTGGTTCAGTCTCGTGGTTGGGACAGGCCAAGCTCTTGCCTGCCCTGGGGTCCTTGCACTTGGCTTCCCTCGCCTGGAACAGTCTTCTTATAGCTTTGTGCCTCTCAGCTCTTTATCACATCCTTGGAGAGACATCCTTGACCACCTTTTAGAAAGCAAGTGTCTTTCTTTGTTGAATTCTCTTCCCTCCTTGTCTCCATTCCAGCTCAAACACACAGTGCTTCCATAATGATGACACTGCTTCATGAATTTGTGTTGTGTAAGTGGATAGTTAGAGAAATACTGCTTTTGCCCAGCCTCCAGTTAAGCTCTATAGGATGTATAGCTACCAAGTAACTGTATTACTTGAAGCTTGAAAATGACTTTTGTCCAGAAGCAATTTTGTAATAGTTCCAAGAGTGGGCCATCAGGAAGGAATGTTCTTGTCTTCTCCAACTCTTTCCAGGTGCAGACATTACGTACCCCAACCCCTGACACCAAGACTTACAAACCCCCATGTAAACCACCCCGTGCAAAGACAGGATGTATAGTCCCCATTGTCATCTCAGAAGATTCATGCTCCCAGCATTTCTTTCTCTCCAGGAAAGCACACTTTTTCCAGCATTTTTGAGACTAGACTTCAGTTACACGGGCTTGATGGGGTACCTCAATTTGTGAGTTTCCTGATCTGGTCAGGAGCATAAGTATTACTGCCATTCTCTTGTCAGATATCTATGTGTCTCATAGGGGCCCAGAGAGATCACACCAGCCAGAGCAGGACCCTCCTCTCCAGTCTCTTCCAGTTGGGTGTCCCCACTCCATGTGAACATCTTCGTGGAGATCTCAGTACACTCTCTTGGAGTAGACCATTCCCCTCTCCGGCAGCTGCGATCGCAAAGTTAGTCTCATGAACTAAAAACTGCCTCTTTTAACTTACATGAGCCTCTTCCTTCTGTCCCATGGAGTAGTGAAGAATAAATCGGTTCCTTATTCCAGTCTTCTAGTGCTCAAGTGTTTATGGTGGCTTTCAGATTACACAGCCAGGGACTGGAATAGGTCACCCCCACTGTCTAGCTACTTGAACCTGAGGATGTTCTTTCATCTTTATCGGCTGTAGTCTTTTCATCTATAAATGAGGGACTGGAATGGTTTTTACTTTCTATCTCTGTTGAAATGATTCAGTGAGGTAAAACCATTAAAATAATTAGTACAATGACCCTTTAATAAGTGGTGATGGTGCTTACCCTGCAGCAGGCCAGCCCTCTGAAACTTAGCCCCGCCTGTAGAAAAAGGATATGGTTTCCTACCAGGCGGTGGACCCTGATTGAGCTCAGTCTGTCCTGGGATAGGCTGGGTGTTGGGTCAGCCCCAGATTGATACATGATCTTCCACCCAAACCAGACTGCATGTTTCTAAACCACTTGATTGAGATATGACAGGCATACAAGGAGCTGTACACATTTAATGTATACAACGTGATGAGTTTGAAGGTAAGTACACACCCTGGCCACCATTAGCAAAATCTGTGCTATAAATATATCCATCATATCCAGAAGTTTTCTTCTACTGTCTTTATTACTTTATTTCTTTGTGACCAGAACACTTAAGATCTTGTCATTAAAAGGTCTTGTAAGCTCTACTTTCTTAGCGAATATTTTTATAAAGATTTTATTTATTTGAGAGAGAGATCATGAGCAGGGGAGAGAGATGGAGAGGGAGAAGCAGGCTCCCTCCTGAACAGGGTTCCCTATGTGGGGCCTGATCCCTGGACCCTGAGATCATGACCTGAGTCAAAGTCACATGTTTACTTGACTGAGCCACCCAGGTGCCCTTTAGTGATTATTTAAGTATACAATACACTGCTGTTAACTGTAGATCTACATAGTCTTTATGAAAAAATGAGCTCATATTGCCGAGATTTGTTCTTGACGCTGCTATGCTGTCTCTAGTGGATACCTTGTATTTTTTTAAGCCACAGCAAGCTTTAGCCAGAGACAGGCAGTTGACTGACTAACAGCTGCCATTATGCAGACTTCCATTTTTGCTGTTTTCTTGGGACTCTCTTTGCTACCACTCAGGGTTTCTACTCTCACTTCCTTTCTACCACTTCTGCACAGAGGAATAATAGTGGTTTCATGACAAAGTTCTTAGGCTATCCTGGGGTATAGTTTATCTGGAATTAAACATGTGGGTTTTGCTAAAATACTGTGCTCGACTCTGTCCTATTTTTGAATAATTTGGGGAGAAGGGAAAGGGGAAAAAAAAACACTAAGAATCAAGTGTGTCTCTGTTCTTTCTGTTATCTGTTGATCATTCACCACTTCCCCCAAGCAGTAAATGCATCTCTTCCGTGCTTGCTTCCTTGCTTAGGGAGCACTGGAATATATTTCCTAAGCCTCCTCACACTATTCTGAGAGATTACTGCTTCTCTTTTGTGAATGTCCTTTGTGCTGTCTGCTCTTGGCCTCACCTTCTGTGACTGGACAGCTCATGTGTTTCACAGTCACTGTGAGCTGGCTACTGTGCTGAGAACTTTATACACACTCTCCCATTTGGTCCCAATACCAGCCCTATGAGCTAGGTCCTCTAGTCTTGCCTCCTGCCGGGAAGGCTTAACAGCTATTTACCATCAGTGTTCTCAGATCTTGTTCTTCCACCCTTGCCGAAACTCAAAATGGATTGATGATGACTGTGCCCTCCTTATCAAAACTGCAGCTGCTCTGTTACAAAATCAAAACAAAAAATGCATTAGAAGCAGGAGCAGAGAGATGGACAAGCAGTTCTAAAATCTGTCATTGGCGTCATGGGACCAACAAACAAAGGCAGGCTTCTGGGAGGTTAAACAAACATGTGCTGGTTTCCTAGGCTGAATTGTAGTTGGAGAAAAGAAAGGTGATTTGCTCCTTGGCCCGGTTTCCCCCACTTCTCTGGCCAACCCCACGTTTGCTTCAGCTCCCTCTTTTCCGCCCTCCCTGCACCCCTGTTGCCCAACCAGGGATGAACTCAGCAGGGTGCTCCTGCTGCTCTGGCTCCTGTAATGTGGGTCAATGCCCCCTGAGAATCGCAGGTCCCTTAGGAGGGGCTGTATTGAGCCTTCCCCTCAGCTGGCCTGCCACCATGCCGAGTTGTCCTGCACATCCTCAGGTGGCCCCCATATTCTTCCCCTCCGGCATATCCAGCTTTCACTGCTGCTGCACCTTCCTGATTTTGGTAGGTACAGAAATAATAAGCCCGGCAGGCATATTGTCCTTCAACTTCTTGCCCCAACACCTCCACGCACAGCAGCACCTGCACGCATCCATGTCAACCTACTACAGAGCAGATGCACCCGCTTGCTGGAGCCCAGTGTCTGCGGCCAGTAGGGCCCCTAACCCCAGCCTGCCGCTTGGGGCCCAGCTTCTCCAGCCACGATTGACCTCTCCCTCTGTGCAGGCTCCTTTCCTGTGGCACAAACACACTCTCTCCTGTTACTAAAAACAGCTGGTTTTGCTTCTACCCACTGTTTCCTTCGATTCATGAAAACCCTTGAAAGAGTTTTCTGTGCATGTAACGTCTCCGTATTCTCTCTTCTCGTCACTGCCACTGCTGACAGCTTCCCATCTTTGCCTCTGAGACTGTCTCCCTCTGATGCCAGTGAGCCTCGATGCCCGGTCTGATGGCTTCCCTAAGGCCCTCCCCCAATGGGTCCTCTGTTCAGTACCTGCCATGGATCCCTTGTACCCTCCCTCTTGGGGTACCCCCACCGTAGCTTCTGTGCCCTCCTCTCCTCCAGCTGAGCTCCTCGGCTGATGGCACTCTCTTGGGGTGAGTGATGCTCTGTATCCTACGTCTTCAGGTTCTGCCTCTCATCACTGACTTCAGAGTCTGCTTCTCACCCTTGCTCATATTCTGGCTCTGGTTTCTTATTTCCTGCTCGCTACAGGGCAGCACAACCAGGGATGCAGGCACCTCATCGTCAGGTTCCAGGAGTGTACACCCTGATCTCCCTGCAGCCCTCGTCATGCCCTCAGTCACGGAGCCCAGTGCTTAGCAGGTGTGTCCTCTGCAGGCCACTCCATCTGGAGCCATCACCAATTCTACCTGAGATCCTTCCACGTCTCTGCTGCTCACACAGAATCAAGTTTGCCCTTTCTTGGGGCCTCTGCCCTGCCCTTCAACCTCATCTCCAGACCCGTGCTTTCCTCCCTGTCCCTCTATGATTGGTCTGACCCAGCATTTTGTTTTTAGGTCTGGGGGCATTCTGATGTAGACCCCCATTGGGCACCCCCCCACTCAAAGTGTTTAACTCCAGACATCAGTAGCTGCAAACCCAGTAGGGCCGTAGAGGACTGAGGTGCACCACCCACCTTTCGCATCACCACCCTGCCCCACTTGTCTCCTCCCCCTGCCATCTTATGACCCACTCTCCTCCTGCTCTTCGACTCTTGGCTATATTCCGGAGCCTTTCTGATGGAACTCGTGCATCGCCCTCCTGGGGACACTTCGCTGAGCCCTAGCTGGGTAAAGGATGCTGCCCTGTGCTCCCAGAGCCCCGGGGCTCTTCTTTTGTCACATGCAACATCCAGACTGACATGTGTATGTGGCTCTTTCACCCACTGGACTATAAGCACATCGAGGCCAGGCCGCATCTCATCTGCATCTTTGTAGTTCTGATACCTAGTCCTGGCACATATGTGGGATATGTTATTTCATATTGGACTAAAGATAGTCTCAATGTATTACCACTAGTGTCCTGAACTCGATCGCCTTTTGTGTCTTATGGGAATAAACGAATACAAGCAAATGCAGAGAGCATGAGAGATGCAATTGTAGATTGAAGAGACGGGGGAAAAGCCTGAACCGTCAAGTACTTGTGGCAGATCTCCACGATGTTGACACAAAAAGTGACAGTGTAATAACAGAGATTAGAGGTGGTGGGGGAGGCAGCACACAATGGGCTGCTGGTCCTTGTTCCTGACTGTGCATCAGAATAACGTGGCAAGCTTGTGAAAGACACAGATACCTGCCCACCCCCCCACCCCAAACTGACAGCTGCTGCTGTCAGTTTGCCTCTGTGGGATCTGGGGCCCTGTGTTCTTGAGCGTTCTCCAGGTGATTGTAAAATAGACCCACTGCATCACACCCTAACAGCCAGGAAAAGAACCAAAGCTACAGGAATTAACAGGTCTGAGTTTAGAGGGAAGTCAGAGACCGCAGTATCCCATAGAGCATGGAGGGACATTCCCGCTGAGGATGGGGCGACATGTGGGTGTGTTCTTGGCAGTGTGGGCAGCAGGTCAGCACACTCTAGCACCCTAGAGCAAATTAAAGCCTCTGAGCTGTACAAAAAAAAAGCTACAGCTTTTGGTTCAGCTTAGGTCAGCTCCCACTTGGTGACAAAAAAAAACAGGTTTCCCCCTACATTAAACTCTCTGAATGAAGTTTTATCTACTCTTGCATGGAACAGGAGGGCTTTTCATACTTGGTTACTTCCAGAAAAGAAATCCCTGCCTATTCTAATTGATGATAAGCATTTGCTCCTGTTAGAATCTTACTCTCACAGAATCTAGAAGGTTAAAGAAACAGAAATGTTAAAGGAAGAGGTGCCTGGTGAAGCAGTGGGTGAAGCATCCACCTTTGGCTCAGGTCATGATCTCAGAGTCCTGGGATGGGGCTCCCTGCTCAGCGAGGAGTCCACTTCTCCCTCTCCCTCTGCCCCTCCCCCTACTTGTGCTCCCTCTCTTTCTCTCTCAACTAAATAAAATCCTTTTTAAAAATGTTAAAGGAAAACAGCTGGGTTATATACTTTTGACCCACAAAGTATGACTCAGAAAGAAAATAAAACTTGATTAAGAGCTAATGATTTCATAAACTCTCCGTGGCTGGCATCATAGCATTCCCTGGGGTAAGGGGTATGAGAAGAGAGAGCCTCGTATACCCAGAATGCTGTTTTGGACATTGAGATTAGATAAGGACCTTATCAAGCATCAATACGCAGATTATATCTATACCTATACTGTCTGGAGCAGATTTGAGATCCAGCCTGCCAGGACCTCATGAAAGGTGCCTGTGACTCAGGCAGCTCAGTGAGCAGCTCCTCAGGATCAGGGATATGTGGGGTATATACTAGAGCATATATTTCCACGTCTCCCTGTGATTCCCAGCTGCCCTCTGCAAAATCATGGGCCCTTCTCTGTACCTCTTTCTCTTCCTGTGCAGTGGGGGCATCTCGGATCGGCATCTGGTAATGTTTATGAAGCTCCACTAGACTTTTGTCTGGAAGGCCTGTGAACAGTAATGCATGCCTGGTTTAAGAGATGGTTACAAGAGAATGGAGGTGAGGGCAGGGTGCCAAACATGGCCAGTGCTTTTATCTTTGACATTATAAAGAGGTCCCCTGGCCAAGGGCCAGATTGGAGTTTACTGGAATATAAAATGCAGACATGTGCTTTCTGTTGGTGAGGCGCCAGCATGAAAGCTCCCCATGTATTCAGCCAGCATTTCGTTTCCATTGGATGCAGAATTGCCAGGAAAAGCATCTGAGTCCCGGTAATTTTGTGCAGGGTCTCTGATAGGCGTGAGGTGGGGCAGAAAAAGAGCTGAACCATGGAATCTGGTCATGTCCTTTCTTCTCCCCCCAGCACCCCTAGACCTCAGGAGGAGTGCTTTCCCTGCCAGGCCCTCAGCCCATGAGTGATTGCCCTCTGCAGTGACCCACCCCCGAGCTTCCAGGAACAGAACTCTGCACGGACTGATTCACAACTGCAGAAGTATTTTGAATGATTGGAAGTACATTGGCTTTTCTCCACTGAGAGACAAATGCAATTCTGAGCTCTTTCCTTTTGAAAACACAACTGAGATACTACAGATAGTTCTTCCCCTCAAACTGGACCATACTTCTTTTGAACTTTATGCTTGTTTGATATGTGGTCTGATGATTTCAGAGCTGCCTTACAAGGTGATAGTACAAACCAGCGAATTTGTGCAAGCCAGCTCTGAAGAGTAGAGGAGTCTATTGGAAATCACATTAACTGATGTTAAAGACATTAAATACTTTCCTTTGGTTACCCTTATGATCGCCTTCTAAAACAGCATAGACAGACCTGTGTCCAGGACTTATTATCTGAAATCATTAGTGTGGACCCCAACTAAACCACTTCCTTGGTTTGGGACCACAGATCAAATAATCTGATGTGCTCACTTTAGCAGATCAGCAAACACCATGTTCTGTGTGAGTTTGGAATGTTGCCCACTATAATCAGCATACATGCAAATGTTGGAGGGAACATGGAAATTAAATAATCATTGTCCGATCCTCGGGTTGGCAGGGAGCACTACTGGGTGAGGTGTGGCCATGGTTCGGCCCTCTGTGTACTCCCCGTGCTCTGACTACAGCATTTCCTGCCTGAAAAACCTCAGCTTAAGATGGAATGAAGGAAAAAAGAGGGAGAATGAAGGTATTTGCAATTTGTCGCACAAACACAAATTCCAAAGTGTCTCCTCTTCCAAATTTCAGGTCTCTCCTCAGGCACATCAGACACCGGATATACGTAGGTGACTAATGAAGTGGAATGATTAGTTTCTGTCTCCATGGTAACGGTTATCAGGTGCTCACCTGGGGAGGCTGAGCCAGGATGAGCCAGGAGATGTTGTCAGCCTTGAGTTTCCTGGCGGCCAGCGGCAAAGCCAGGATTGGGGGGCTTCAGCCTCCTGATTTCCATTATCCTGGTGCTGCCTGTCACACGCTCCTATATGCCAGGAGCACCGAGCCCAAATCATGCTGTTGTTCATCCTATTTTCAAATGTCTCTGGAGAAACCATGTCCAGGTTAGCCTAACCTTTGGGAATCTGTTCTGCTGCAGTGGAAAGCGTTTTCCTGTTTGCAGCTGTCCCCGAACAAGGAAATATAAGGGATGGAGGCATGGCAGATTGGAGGCGATGAGAGCTATGGCTCCCGTCTCTGTTAAATCAAAACCCACCCAGGGGTGCTTGGGTGGCTCAATCAGCTGAGCGGCCACCTCTTGGTTTGGGCTCTGGTCATGATCTCACAGTCATGGGATCCAGCCCAGAGGCTGGTTCTGCACTTGACTCAGCGTCTCTGCTTGAGATTCTCTCTCCCACTGCCCTTCCCCCCGCCCGCCCCCTCCTGCTCTCTCAAGTGAATATATAAAATCTTATATAAAATCTTAATAAAAAAATAAAAAGAACAAATCTTAAAAAAAAGCCAGCCCTGAAATTTGAGGGTACGTTTTATCTTAATCACTGTTGCTATTAGAATAATTTTTCCTGTAAAATCAAGGCACTTTTTTCCCCTTTGCCTCAAACCTCCTACCTTGTAGTGCTTACCTGAGGCTGGCAGGCCCCTCCCCTATCAGGAATTTGCAGGTCTACAGCCATCCATTTGATCATCTCTGTACAAATGTGAAAAGATTTTGCTTAAATGTGCTTTTGCAAGCTGAGCCTATAACCTTCTGCTTCATGTAATCCCTATTATGTCCTCTGAGGACCACATCTTTCCAGTTGGGAGGAGGGTGCAAGGAAGTGTCTCCTTCCTAAATGTCTTTGTGTAATGTTTAACTGCCAGTATAGGTCAGTGCTAGTTTTCCACAAAATGTTGCACTAAAGGCAGATTTTCAGCAAACACCACTGACACAGGTGGGCTCGCAGATTGTCCCACGTTTGTGAATATCAACTATTTTTTAATTTCCCCTCAGTTGACCTGATTTTATAAGCAAGGGAGCTTATATCTCTGAGAATGAGTTTTAGTCCCTGGGATAAGAAAACCCAGAACAGACAGAAGGCAGTTGTTGACATGGCAGCTGGAAAAGGCTGTTAGTGGTTCTAGATGTTCTAACTTCACTGTCGCAAGGCTGTTGTCACTCCTAGAAGTGGTGAAGGGGACATTCCCTTTCTGGCAGTTCTGGGTACCTGGAGATTTGACCTTGAACCTGCAATTGGTTTCACTGTGTGGTCGGTCTTGCGGAAATCTGTGGCTGCAATTGAGTCCCGTTTCCATCCAGGAAACAAAGTTAAAAGGGTGCTAGCTGCTGCTGCCAGCTATGGGGGAAACATGAAGGGAAATGAGAGTTCAGTGGAACTTCTCTGCAAGAGGCTCGGGTGTCCTGCGAAACCCCCTCAACACTGACATTTATGTGGGCTGGGCTTAGTGTCCTCTGTTGCCCAGATGCTCCTCAGGATCCAAGGCAGTGGTGGGACCCACTGATTGGAGAAGGCTGGCCAGCATGACAAGAGGACACTTGCCCTGGGCTCAGCCAGCACAGGGGGAGGGTGTGAAGGGCTGGTGGCTGGGGCTCCCGGCTCTGGTGAGGACACTGGGTTTCGAACTCTGTTGCATCCTGCCTGTAGACACAGATCTCACCGTTCTATGAAGTAAATGAAGAAAATAACCTTTGTTAGGCAATTTTATTTCTGGGGACTGCTAACAGCACCTGGATGACATCCTGTGCACCTGTATCAGCTTATTCCCATTGCCATAACCATCATGGAATTCAGTGGGAATGCACAGAGCATTGTGCCTATGGAAGTCAGAGGCCGTTTGGCCCACTCTTGGTAGATGGGGGACGCTTATGTGGATGACTCAGTTAAGCAAGAAGCTTCCAGGGAGAGGGAACAAACGGAACATGCAGCGATGTGAGGGCGCGGAAGAATTGGTTCTTGATTAGTATCCTCTGTTATATTAAGATCATTCTTGGGGCGCCTGAGTGGCTCAGTTTGTTGAGCATCCAACCAAATGCTCATGATCTCATGGTCCTGGAATCGAACCCTGTGTCCAGCTCCACACTTAGTGGGGAGTCTGCTTGTCTCCCTCTCCTCTCCCTGCTCCTCCTCCTGCTTGTACTCTCTTTCCCTCTCTTAAAAAAAATAAATCTTTTATTAAAAAAAAAAAAAAGAAGACTGTTCTTCTCTCTCCCACCAAACAAAGCAGACTCCAGTCAGACCCCCAGGGACACTCACCTGCTAGGATGGGAATTAAAAAGTCAGACCAGGGTGCCATTTGTCACATTAGTGCTTCTAGAGGGTGCAAAAGGAAGGGATAGAAGATACTTGGAGGGGATCCCTGGGTGGCGCAGCGGTTTGGCGCCTGCCTTTGGCCCAGGGCGCGATCCTGGGGATCCGGGATCGAGTCCCAATTCGGGCTCCTGGTGCATGGAGCCTGCTTCTCCCTCTCTCTCTCTCACTGTGTGCCTATCATAAATAAATAAAAATTAAAAAAAAAAGAAGATACTCGGAGAATTATTAGTGCTGAAGAAGCTTAGTTAGCTCCAGGAAGGAGAACCATCTTGCTGAGGTCACGCAGCTCTGGAGTAGGGACTCAGATCTACAGTTCATGACTCTAAAACTAATGTTCCTCTCACTAAGTTCTAATTATTGTGTACAGTTGCTTGTTAATTGCTAATTAGAACATGCAGCACACTGAACATGCTTCAAGTGGTGAACATTCCTTCCTTTACTTTCTTTCCTGAACCCATAATGCCCATTGACTGGTTTGCGCTTGATGGAAGAGTGGATGCTCTATTTTTAACCACTATTTTTCCACTTTATGAAAGAGCCACTTTCCCCCTCAAGTTAAATCTGAATTGCTTTCAGTTGTTTTTGCCAAAGGAGGAATTGGTTCCAGCAGAGATGTTTCCTATGAATCATAAAGGTTTTGAGTGATGTCGTATATTAATCTGTTTAGTTCCCAGTACATCCTCCACAGACCAGGACACTGCAGTGCTTATTCCCCTCCTGATTTTGAATCTCTCTCTTAAGTGCAGACACTGTATTTGAACCTCACTCTACTTTAAAAACAAAACACGAAAAACCTCATCTTCTTTTGAGACTCTAGAATTATTGAATTACTGGAAAAGTTTCTAAGTATCCAGTAATTTTATTTCCCATCCTATTCTCCTCTCCATCCAATCCAATCTAATTAGACGTTGCAGGAGGATTGGATAACAGGAAGTACTGGAAAGCAGATTGCCTTTCTCCTTTTTCTTTTAATATGAACCATCTGAAATTAGCTCAGTGCAAGAGTTTCAGCATCAGCACTCATGAGCCGAGTGAACACATCTGTTGAAGTGTTTCAGAGACAAAGGAGATCCGGACAGCTGCATATGAGGTTTAAGCCTGGTAGAGCCCATGGTCTTTCCCAAGGGTAGACAGCCTTGCTGGGTCCGAACCTTATCCTGTTAAACTCAGATTTCTCATCCACCACCGGCACCTGACAGGTATGCTTCCCCTCTGAAACTCAGTGGAAGCGCTTGGCCGGTTCAACGTGATTGTGTTGAGTGGCACCCTTTGATGTCATGGTGAGATTATCTCAGATCATCTGGCACCTAATTTTTTTTACAGCTAAGGGAAGGCCAAAAGGGTATTGATTTAGCAGCTGTGTCAGGGAACCTAAGTGGCCTCACTGATCCACCCAGGGTCAGATGAGGACAGAGACCTCTCGGCCAACAGAGCAACAGGAGGCTCAGGATGATGTTAGGGGTGGAAGCCAGGAGAGTCAACCCAGTGCCCCCCAAAACTGCTGTGATGCTGTTGTCAGAGAACAGGGGTCCTGAGCTAGCATGGGATTTCTGATGATAGGGGGAAGAGTTCACATTTATGTTCTAGACCCCTTCCTGGGCATTTAGGCAATATGGGCAGCTACAGAGGAAACAGCCTTTTCCCACATAATCGTGATATAGAAGTAGTAGAAACAAGTCGAGCTACAAGTATTTTGTGACACAAACAACTTTGTGTTTCCTTGGTTGCGATTCTCTTTCCTATTGTTGTAGAGTCAAGGTGTTTTATTCTTTTAATACTATTACTTGTGGATCGTAGATCACTCCCCTCTCTTCTTTCGTTTGTCACCAAACATGTACCAGATAACTGACCATGCTGGCCCTGGGGATACAGAGATGATCGGATCATGGTCTCTTTAAAAATTCTGAGGCTTGCTGGGGACACAGTAAAGCCAACCATTAAGGACAGCTTGGTGCTAAGAGAGGTCTGCAGAGTGGCTGCAGTGGCTCAGGAAGGCAGAATGAGACAAGATGACCTGTTGGAGGACATTCAAGGCCGGTCCTAAAGGGACAAATGGGAAGAAGACCAAAAAAGTGAATAGACCCAAGGGAAGAGCAGAACCTGCAGTCCAGCTCCTCCTAGAATCCAAGGGGAAGGATTCTAGTTGGAAGATTAGGTGCAGGGGCTGTAAAATGGAGCCTGGGGTTTGCCAGATTTGGGGTATGCTCTGAGAGGACAGAATGGGGGTAAGAAGGAACCAAGTATCAAGGGAACTGACTCTTGAATTGTGGGGAATGATTTGCACCTGGCCCCTGGGCCGGTGGGGTGGGGAGGCTGTGAGTAGAGGAACTTAAGAGGTCAGAGAGAGAGAGAGAAGGGAGCAACTCCAGAGACTCGTTCTTACTAAATCCTGAGAGCAGCTGACATAGCTCTGCCTCAAATGGACAGCTGCCATGTTTTTACTGTTTAAAACGAAGCCAAGCTCCTTAAGGACTTTTATCAAGCTATGCAAGAGAGTGGTCACCAGAGGCAGAGCTAACCTGGCTCTGCACTACTTCTGCCTCTAGAATGGTCATGCGGAAGGAATGGTGGAGGTCACCTAGACCAGTTGCTGTTTTTCCTGGCGAGGGGGCTGTGGGACAGGAAAAGGAAGGCTTGCCTTGGACATATACAGCTGGTCGGGGCAGGGGTGCTATTGGTGCTGGAACTGACAGGTCCTTACTTCTCTTCATCATTTCCCAGAGTGAACTTCCTCAGAAAGCACAATCCTTATGCCTGTAGTCTGAATTATTTTTTCTACAAAATAATTTTTGTAGAAAAACTCAACAATACACATTTGATTTTTAAAAAGAATATATGTATATATGCATGCATAAAATTAATGTTTTCATTCATTGAATGTTTCCACCTGTTGGAAACGAATTTCAGGACTCACCCATTCAAGCCCCAGGCTCATAGTAGAGCTAAAGTTCAAAAAGGATTTTTTTTCACTAAATAACTTAGTTGTGAATGATAGCAAGTATCTTTGTTATGTTTAGATAAGAAATAATGAAATAAGGTTGTAAATTTACCTATTTTATACCTTCAGGGACTGTAGAAAAGAACACACTAATTTACTCTTACATTTGCATATTGAGAAAGTAGATTTAACTTATGCTTCCCTAAGTCATTTCTCTGTTTATGTACGTATGTCCTATGTATGTAGGTATACATATGTATGTAAGAACATACACAATCGAACGTGTCCCTACCTGGTGTGGGGAGAGGGAGACAGACCCCACTGTGGGAACAGTCACAGAAGAAGTTACAGGATAGAACAAGAAGGTTGGTGGGAGTGAGGTGAGGTGAGCTGAGAGCCCAAGGGTGTAGTGAATAGTACACTCTCATCATAGTGAAACACTCCAGGGAGTTGATGGGTAGCTGATAATGAATATAGTTTGTCTTGCTCCAATATAGAGTGCTCTCAGAGCTATTATTTTTGGAGGTTTGGAAGCAATTTCAAGGCTTGACTGCTCCTCCGTTAAGTAGCAAAGTCTTAGGCCCAACCCAAAGAACAGCCAGTCAGATTATTGTGGGGGTTTAGTTGTGAGCATAATTCCCATATGAAATTATTCTGTCTTCCTCTGGTCTCACCCTGCTTGGTGGAAGAGGACCAGATCCACTGTGGGATCCATATTAAAGGATTTACTGCCTTTTTTCCAAGTGCTGGTATTAGGAAGATCCTAGGAACCATGATTTGAAGATATTTTGGAGTTACTATCTCACAGACCTATTTCACCTTTTAAGCAAGCCTAGGAGAAGAACAAATCCAGATGAAACATAAAGGTAGCACAAAGAGCTTGAGCCATGAAGCCAGCAGACTTGGATTTGAATCTTACCTCTGGCAGTGAGGGACAGAGGACATTTTAGCAGTTACTTAACCATTAGAGCTATCTTGTGCCTCATTTGTAGATTAGAGGTATGGATGCCCTACAAGGACGTTGTGGGGAATAATGGAAATACATACAAGAGATATCCAGATCATGACCAAACAGATGTCAACTTTCATCTTCCAGATCCATCCTCCAGATGTTTAACTGGGTGTTTGTTATGTACAGTGAGCTGGGCCAGGTATTTGGGAGGGACAGGATCAAAGAAGAAGAGAACCTATATTTAGCTCTAAAATGGAGAAGATTTGACGTGCACACAAACTACAACTGAGGATCTCTTTCCATACCTGCCTCCTTGCTATTTCCGGAACATTGGGCAAGCTCCTGGCTCTGCACTGGGGCACTCACTGTCCCTTCTCCCTGGAATTCTTATCTCCCACTGCTTTACCACTCTCAGATCTTCAGGCTTTCCCTGATCACCCTGCCTAAAGTGGAACTCCCTGCGGCCAGTACTCCCCATCCACCTTCCCTGCTTGCTTGTTTTTCCCTCCAATAAATATGTATTTTACATGTGCATGTTCTCTGTCATACCATGCTCCTCCTGCCTCTTCGGTGTAAACACTATGATTCCTTTACTGCTCTATTCTCAGTGCCTGGAACATTGCACTAGGTGGGTACTTGGTAAGTGCTGATGGAATAGATGAATGATCAGGTGACTTCATTTTAGCCACAGGGAGGGGCATGTGCCAAGGTCCAGTGGCCAGAAGAACAGCAGGGCTGTGAGAGACTGTAGTAGTTTTCTATTGCTGCTGTAACAGATGATCACAAACTCAGTGGCTTAAATCTGGCAAACAACACAGATTTATTATCTTAGAGTTCTGAAGATCAGAAGCCTGACACAGGTCTCACTGGGCAAAAATGAAGGTCTTGGCAGGGCTACCTTCCTTTGTAAAGTCTCCAGGGTGGGGATTTGTTTCCTTGACTTTGCTGGCTTTTGGAAGCCGCCTGCACTCCTTAGGTCTTTGGTTCCCTTCTTCTGTCTTCTAAGTCAACAGGGAGGTTGGGTCTTCATGTCACATCACTGACCTCTTCTCCTGTCTCTTTCTGACACCCTGAAAGACCTTTGTGATTACACTGGGCCCACCTGGGAAATCCAGGACACTCTGCCTATTTTTGGGTCAGCGACTAGCAGCCTTCATCCCGTTGGCAATTTAATTTCCCTTTGCTGTGTACCCAAACATATGTACAGGGTCTGGGGACCAGGACGTGGACATCTGTGGGGCTCTGTTATTCTGCCTCCTGTAGATTCTAACAAGTGAGACAATTTACCTAGAGCCTAAGGCTTGAGCCTGTGGTAGTGAAATGTAAAACAGGAATATTTCATCCTTAAACAGCCATCATTGTCAAGATTTAACATACGGGCTTTATCTCGGAGGCACTAGGAAGTTGCTTTGGAGTAAGGTGAGAGAACTGAGGCTTTAGGAGATGAATATGGACTTAGGGCAGGTATTTAGAAGGAGATTTATGTTTACCTTTTTAAAAGCAATTAACTTTCATTGCCTTGTCCTATGTACAGAAAGCTAGGTTCTTATTTAGAATTTCCCCAAAAAAAGTAGGGTGCTTTAAAAACCACCCTGTGATATTATTCATGTGCACAACATGTATACTTAAAGATCCATGAATCCCTGCTACACAGACATACTCACGCACGTACATTTCCTCTTCTGCACACCCAAAGCCTCACGTTCTTCTTGAGAGCTCTTTTCTCTGGCTCTCCGTGGTCCTCTTTATTCTCTGCCCCGGCACACCTCAGTGATCTGTAGCTTCCTACCAGTAACACAGGCCGACTCTTGCAGTGATTCTCATAAGGGTCATTGTATAAATGTCCCCTGGTAGGCATGTAAAAACCTCCAGGGAGATCTCTATAGTTTGAAAAAGTCTTCCCTCCCTCACCCTTACCATGATTTGGCCGTAATTTGATATGACTTCCTAGGATGGTTTCTGACACCTACTGAGAATTTAATGAATATTAAACACCTGGTTTTAAATGAATGGTGTCTGATGACCGTATTTTATGCTTTGGTTAACTTCTTTAAAGCAGCTCTGTCCAATAGAACTTTCTGTGACAGAATTGTTCTCTATCTATGCTGCCCAACATGGTGCTCACAGCCACACATGGCTATGGAGCTCTGAAGCTGTGGACATACAGGAAAAATACAGGACCTGCTTGCTAAACCAGGGGAGAAACACTTAATAAATGTAACTCACACTTTTGTTTTGAATTGCTTTTTATTTTTTTTTTGTTTTTTATTTTTAATTGCTTTTTAAATTGTTGAGTATCTCTTTTTTCTTTTTTTTTTCAGTTTTTTATAGAAGTCAAAATAAGTTCACATGGGTGTAATTGTACTCTTCTTAGTCTTTCCTAGACTCATTTTGATTGATAACTACATTTTTTATTAAAGTATCTGTAGGTCTCCAAACAGATGATTCTTCCTCTTGCCCCTCTTCCCCTTCCTGATATATAATCAGCTTTATCGAGATATAATTCACATATACAAAGCAGTCAATTAAAGTATACAAGTATATTCACCAAGTTGTGGAACCATTAGCACAGTGGTTTTTACTATATTTTCATCACCCCAAGAAGAAACATCCTCATGAGCAGTCCTGTTCACTAACTCCCCAGCCCCCTCCTTAGCTGATTAGTAATTGACTTTGTCTCTATGAATTTGCCTATTCTGAACATTTCACATCAGTGGAATCATACAATATATGATTGTGACTGGCTTCTTACACTTAGCATGGTGTTTTTAGGGGTCATCTGTGTTGTAGTAATTCATTTCTTTTTACTGCCAGTAATATTCCATTGGATGGAATATGCTGTATTTTATTTATCCATTCATCAGCTGATGGGCATTTGGGTTGTTTCCACCTTATTTGCTAGCATTATGCTGCTATAAACATTGATGCACAAATTTTTGTATGAACGTATGTTTTCCTTTCTCTTGGGTATATATCTGAGTAGAATTGTTAAATGATGTGGTAACTCTGTATTGAACTTTTTGAGAAACTGCCAGACTTTTTTTCCAAAGTTCTGAAACATTTCACATTGCTACCAGTAATATATGAGTTTCAGGTTTTCCACATCCTCGCCAACACTTGTTATTATCTTTTTGATATCCCTATAGCCAAGCTGGGGGTGTGAAGTGATGTCTCATTATGGTTTTGAATTATATTTCCCTGGTGGCTAATGATGTTGAACATCTTTCTATGTGCTTATTGGCCATTTGTGTATCTTCTCTGGAGAAATATCTGTTCAAATCATTTGCCCATTTTTTTCTTTTGCTTATTTTTTAATTGAATAATTTGTCTTCCTTTCTATTCTCTTCATTTGACCTGAACAGGATGCTGATATGCTCACTGGCGATGAGCAAGTATGGAGGCAAGTTCAAGAATCCTTGAAAAAAATTGAAGAACTGAAGGCACATTGGAGTATCCTTTTACCTGTGGATTGAACCATACTATTGGAGTTGCTTCTTTATTGGTTGGAGCTTGGCATTAATGAAGCCAAGTCCATGGTTTGACTTCCATGTGAGCCAGTGAGCTTCATTCTGTTTCATGGTCACAAGCTGATTCCCAAATCCCAGCCAACATTTTGGGTAATGGCTCGGGCAGATCATGGCAGGATCAGCATAAAAACCTCACCACCATTAGATAGTAATCAAAATTCATGGCTAGTAATAAGACAGTAAGTAATAGTCTCTATAGGTACAAGGTAACAAATTTCTGTATTCTGTTCCTCCCATAACCTACTTCTCTAGGAAAGAATAACTTAGAATCCTTAAAATTTAATGCCATTGACTCTCAGGATCTAGAAGCTTCATATTAAATCAACCACGACCACCATGGCAGCAGGAGCTGCTGCACAATAAATTTTCTGGGCATAAATAGTAAGGACCATGAGTGAGTGGGTCAAAATTCAGAGTAAAGAGAGAGCCCTTTTGCTGGTGGTCATCTGGCACATCATCTGGATATCACTGAACAACACTGGTGGTGTACTGGGTGAGAGGCAGCCCGAATCAAGGATGGGATTTGAATGAGCATAGGCTGAACGGGAGGTTGCTTCCAGTAGGGGAGTTCACTTGAGCAAAAACATGACAGAGGGAAACCCCGCGGTAAGAAGAAATAGACCAAGGTAGATGAAAAAGATAGTGCAAGGTCCTTCAGATGCTTTGGGGAAATTAGATCCCAGGCAATAAGAAAATCTGCAAATGAAGTTTCTATCTACAATGTTCTTTAAAGAATTGTACAGAATAGGAGAGGTAGATGGACAAATGTTACTTTTTTTAGAAGTAAAATAACTAGTTTCTGAAATCTTTATCTAGTGAGTTGTGTTTTGTTTTGTTTTGTTTTGTTTTGGTAAAGAATCTGTAATTGATTACTAAAGGAAGGAAAAGGAAGCTGTGATCAGCCCAAGGACCATAGGTTCAGCAGAAGCAAGTGAGTCCGCAAAGTCATGGCTTTCTTGGGTAAAATTCGTATATGGATTTCAGGAAGAAATTTAGTTAAAAGCAGGCAAGACATTGATGCTAGATGCTAGCCTGGCCAGACAGCTTTCTCAATGCTTGAACAGCCATACTGAGAAAATGATGCTGCCAGGGTCACTGTTATTCTGGAGTGCTCTGTTCCCACCTCAATCCTCTCCTGCCTTTGGCTCTGTGCTTTGAAGGAAGATACAGAGCCACAGAATTATCTGATTCCCAAAAGTTATAGGTGGGGAGGATGGCAGGGTGGGATGATAGAATCCAGAACTCAAGATCTCTGAAGGTTTGAATGATGCCTGAATCTAAAGAGATTAAATTCAACAAGAATGTATATAAAATGTTGTCTTTGGGTCAAAGAGTTTAAATGTGTAAATATACATCAAGCTTAGCAGCAAAACATGTGGAACAATTTTAGGGCTTTAGTAAATAGCAAAACTTAATCAAATTTAAGAGGATGATATAGCCTCTCAAAAAACTACTATGATCTCAGGCTGTATTAATGGAGAAAAGAAAACAAGAAAGGTGATCTAGGAGTCTGATCATATCCAGAGCTTTTGGTTCAGTTTGGGATGGGCATATTAGGAAGGATATAGAAAAATCAAAAAAGTTGTGAGGAATGGAGCCAGGATCCGAATGGAGTTGGGTTTTTTGTTTTTTAAGATTTTATTTATTCATCAGAGACACAGAGAGGGAGGCAGAGCCATAGGCAGTGGAGGAGAAGCAGGCTCCCCACAGGACTCGATCCCAGGATCCTGGGATCACGACCTGAGCCAAAGGCAGACACTCAACCACTGATCCACCTGGGTGCCCCCCAAATGGAGTTTGAAACCCCGTCTGTAGGCAGGGTGGGAGATACTAGGAAAATGGTTAGCTCCAGGAATAAGAGTGGACCCTTCTTGGGTTCAAAGGACCATTATACTGCAGAGGAGTAGGCTCATTTGTGTGGTCCTCTGCTGTGGAGTTAGGGCCCTGGATGACCCAGCTACTATTGGATCTCAGTGGGACAAGGCTTCACTGAAAACTGATTCTTCCAGGTGCCTTACCAGTTACAGCCCACCTTTGGGTCCGCGAAGTTTGAAGAGGATGCAGCCCTGCACTCACATGGAAATGAATACCTGTGTTGGTACATAGATCTCTGCAGGGCATCAAAGGCATAGTAGTCAATTCTGGGAGGTGAAAGAAGGTTCCACAGAGGAAGTGACCACTGAGCTATGTCTGGGGCGTGTAGTAGGAGTAGGAGTTCTCCAGGCTGACAGTGAAGAAAGGCGTCCATCAGAGGAGGGGGCCTGTGTAGTCATATGGAGTGTGAGATAATACAGTCATGGAGTCCCCAGTTGTTCACAATCAGGGAGACATGGCAAGGCCTTATACACCATGCACAGGACATGAGGCCTGTGCATGGGGGGCGCCCATGGGAGGATTCTAAGCAGTACAGTAATATGATACTAAGTGACTAAAAGCCCCATGGTCCCAAAATGTTGATTAATTCCCAAGTGGATTTACTTTATTCCCTTTTCTTCCCCCTTAGTCCTCTTACGGTCATTTAAAAGGGTTCAGGAGAAAGGGTATCTGTTCTGTCCTTGGAGGGATTGTTCTGTCTGCTTCGGAGAGGCTCTCTGCCCCGCTTCGGTCCAGGGCTCAGCCCCTCTCCGGACCAGAATGACTTGTACGCAACACCAAGCAAATGTCAGTGACTACATTTCTGAGCAAATACAATGTCAGCATTAGCTTGGTGAAAAAGCCTCTTAGTTAAAATTATTCCATTTTTTTGCTCACTGGGGTGTTTTACAGGAAAGGTTTGTCTTGTTTGCCAGGAGACAGTTGCCAGTGTTGTGAAGGGAAATTGGCATGCGGTCCCTTCCAGCTTGCTGGGGGATAAAGTAGATGTATTCCTATCAGTGGCTGCAGAATATCACATCTGGTTTGTATTTCTAAGGCTTGTCACCTCAAACCTCTTTCAAATGAGTTGGAGCATATATAAATGAGTAGGCAAATAGTAATGGAGGTCAAACAACACAATGTTAAAATAAGGCACAAAGTCTTGCCACAGAAATGTCTAGCGTTGTGCAAGAGACAGTCATTCCTCCTGACAGTTCGTCAAATATCTAATCATGGAATGGAAAGCCACAGAGGTTAGCCTGGCAATCTGTTACAAAATCAGTGTATTGCCTGCGATACTGCTTCCCCCCAGCCTCTGGGGATACATTCGGTGCACTTTATATGTACACATCAGATGGATACAAAAGAAAGTCACCAACTCACTTTTCTTCAATAAATTTCCCTTGTCTGAGACCAAAGTTGACTCCTCGGAGACGGGATTCATCCTAAAATCACATAGTGTACGAAAGTATGCAGTAAACACCCTCAGCCGTGCATCATGACACTTGCAATTCTAACCACAGAAGTCATGCCTTGGGGGTAAAGTGCCACGCCTCCAGAGGGTCCCCACTGAAAAGAAACACACCTGTCCTGTGAGGGTTCATAAAGACCTTTGTCCTCACTCACACAAGCCACTTGACTGGATTATTACTAGCGTTTACCAACATTGTGGAGGGCAGCACCGCCAGGTGGCATGGAAGCTGGGAGAGGTGGGTGTCGCTGGAGGGCTCTGTCAGTTCAGGGCAGGGTGTGCTGGGTGTGTACCTGCTGGAGGATGGAGGGGGCTTTGGTTGGGGTGGGGGGCACTGATCGTGAAGAGACTGGATTGTGTGGTGGTGTTGACAGGTAGATGGGGGGGGTTCAGTCCACTCGACCATTTTCATTACACCTAGTCACCATCAAACGTCACATCACTTTGAGAGCTCAGGTGACACCCTCAGAACCTCACATCTCACCCCTGACAGAAGTCACTTAGGTTGAAATCAAAAGCGGTGCCACTTCTGCTGCACCTGAAATCTTCAGGCCTTTTCTTCTAGTGGAAGTGCAGCACGTGAAAGTGGTTGGACGTGGAGCTGCACAGGTTGCAAGGGGTGTGGGGATGGGCCCGCATCCCCCCTAACACCTAACACCCCTGCAGCAGGGGCGCAGAAAGGGAAGTGTGTGCATCCCAGGTGCCTGCACTCTGGCCTTCAGCTGTGCTTCCAGGGTGTTCACCCGGGGGAGATTCAAGGCATGCTCCACATTCCAGACTCCATGCCTCAATCCTCGGGCTGCCTCTGCAAGAGGCCAGGGAATGATAGCTGTTTTAGGAAGTGCAATCGCACCAAGCCTCCACTAGAGGAAGGCATGAACTCACAGCGAATCAGTCAGAGCTGCTTATAAGTGGGTAATGAGTCTTCTCCCTGTCCTTTATTATTGTTTTAAAAGATTTATTTGAGACAGAGAGAGAGTGCAGGGGATGGGGAGGGGGGCACTGAAGGAGAGAGAGAATCTCCAGCAGACTCCACACTGAACACAGGGCTCAACCCAATGACCCTAAGATCATGATCTGACCCCAAGTCAAGAGTTGGACGCTGAACCAGTACCACCATCCAGGCACCCCTCCCTGTCCTCCTTCAAGCATCCTTTCTCCTGCCCTGCCTGCAATTTATGTGCAAGAGCCATGTTAAGATCCTTTTCTTTAGGGGTTCAAAATAAGAATCTTTTTTGTTGTTAAGTATCGGCTTGGATCCCTTCCACTTTATAATCAAAAAGCTTCAATGTGAGACCCGGTGAAGATATATCTCTTCAAGTTCTTCTCTTCCTATGTTCCTGTGGGTTGGACCCCCGGCTTCCTGTTGGCCCCCGGTTCAGAGGACCCAGGGGGCAGAAAGGAGCTCCTCCTTTTAAAAATGGAATCTGTCTGAAGCTTCTTTAATTTCCGATTGGTTTCCTAACAGAGGCTAATAGAAATAATTTAAACTGAACTAACTTAATCGGTAGTTTGGTATAATCAGCAGCTGCATTATTTCATGACTAGCTTTCAAGAGAATACATATCAGAGCGTGAAGAAAGCATGGCTCTTCGGAAGTCTTAATCCCCCCAAAGTACAGGCTTGGTTGGAAGACAGTTTGTTGGCGTAAACAGAATTTACTTCCCTGAGATGCCTCTTACACATGTTTGTTCCTCAAGTATGTTTTCAGGCAGCTCATCTGTGTAAAATAATGGGCTCTTCCCTCCCTCCTGTGCCCGGGAGCTCTTCAGCCTCTTGGAGAATCTCGTTTTGCTTGTTTTCTTGGTGGAGACAATGAATCCTTAACTAAGGTTAATAACAGAGTGGGAACAGGTGCTGGCCATGTGCCAGACGATCATCAGCAGCAATGCCGAACGGCTTCCTGACATCAACGTCTACCAGCTGAGGGTGCTTGACTGTGCCATGGACGCCTGCATCAACCTCGGTCTGCTGGAGGAGGCATTGTTCTACGGAATTCGAACCATGGAGCCGTACCGGTGAGTCCTGGGGGGAGGGCCAGGCCAGAGGATTGCCATCCTGCGATCATTCTGATGACCACTTCTTACTGGGTCCTGCCGTGTGCTTCTCCGTCAGTGTGTAAGAGCTAACCGGGTTTTGCTCACCTGAGCTCGTGAGGTTCCTGCCATGTGCCAGGCTGTGGGGGTGCAGAGACGAGTGAGCTGCAGTCTCTGTGGAGCCTGTGATCACCATGCCGTGTGCTGCTGGCGGCGACCGGGCAGAGGCAGAGCATTGGGGGCAGCCAGGGGCATACGGCGGGTACTCAGCCCAGCGGAGGCCGTGTCCTTAGCCTTTGCTGACACCAGTGAGGATGGCCCATATGGGGCCCTCGGTCTAGCCGATGGATGATGGCCTCTTCCACTTGTCAGGGCTTTATGGTTCCCAGGTGCCTTCATGTGAATCAGGTGACCCCATGACCACCTCCTGTCCTGAGCTGGAGAGCAGGGACACAGCCTGCACCCAGACATGTTGTGGAGTCAGGTGAAGAAGCTATTGCTAACTGTATCTTGACTGACCGAAGCTCCTTCAGCTGAGTGGGTGTTTTGTCCCTAGATGTTCTTGTGACTCACAGGAGCTCTGGCAGCATTCATGTCTAGTGCTGCAGGTGTGGTGCTGGTGGGTGTGGGCCCAGGTTTGCCATGGGCCAAGACCATGAGTTTGGAAGTCAGGATAGATCAGCCCAAGGGAAAGGGCTCAGAGTCATTCATACGGTCATGTGAGGTTGGAACAACCATCTCCAACACAGAACAGGTCACCTATTGCTGGGAAGGTGCCCTGGAGCCTGGAAGGCATGGGGAGGGTGGGAGGTCCCTTCTGGGGAGCCCTGAACACCGTGCAAATACGATGTCAGCCCTGAGGGCCTAAGCCAAGGGAGAACCCAGGTCTTAACCCACGCCATGTGGGACAGCAGGTGAGGGAGGGGGGCAGAGTCCGTGGAACTGCCCATCTGCACTTGAAGACAAGCCTCAGGAGGTGGCTGAGAGGGGAGGTTACCAGGATCAACCTAAGAAGAATGGAAGCAATCAGGATCTAGGATCTCAGTTCAAGCAAGGGTGGGAAGCGGGAAGTGAGACACAGAGTCAGGAAGCCAGGCCTGGGCCAGGAGCACTGAGCAGGCCAGGAGAAGCTTGAAGGCCCCACCAGCCGGGTGGACGACAGGGGTGTACAGACCAGCCACCGCACCAGGGAGCCCCGAGGGTGTTTCCAGAGCTTCCGTACGTGGCTTCTACCACTGCCTTGTGGTCGGACAACTCTGGAATCCAGACTGTGAGTCAGCTCGAATCAAACTTTAGAACAGATTGCCTTCAGGGCTGAGACTGTAGACTTTCCCATAGCATGAAATGTCTGCTCAGGATGATGAATCTTGTGGGTTTTCAGAAAATATGAACTGAGCACAAAGAGATAAGGCTCTGTTCTCTGAGCTCCAGTGTTGCAATGAGAGGCAGGTCTGGGATGGTTGGTGTCACCTCTCTGAACTCTCGGGCTGGGTCTCATGAAGCCAAACTACAGGATGAGTGGTTGGGCTGCAGCCAGGAGATGCAGGCCCCACCCCCCCACACTCCGGCTGGTGCTGACATGTGCCCGCTCCTGCCCTACCCCCTGTCCTTTGCACACCCAGGCTGTCCTCTGGGCCGCTCTGTGCACAGATACTTGATACTGCTTCCCCACTTTGGTGCTGCCTCTGCACGTAATTTTGAATTTTCTTTCCCTACACCTATTAAGGCTTCTCCAAAGGACGAACTTACCCCTTAATTAACTGGCAATTTCACTGACTTGAGTCAGACAAAGGAGCCTTTCTTGTCAGTGAGGCCACATCCACCAGAATGGACTCCATATTGTTTGGAAAACGTGGTTATATTTTTCTGGTGTTTGGCAGGTCACAGTCTCTCTGTAGGGGTACACTGTATTCATGTGCTGGGGGACAGACTTCCTAGCCTCCTCAGTTTCTCTTCCCCGGAGCTTAAGAAGTTGCCGTGTGGTGTTCTGTGTTTCCAAAAATCCTGTCTATATGGATTGATCCTTTCCAAAGAGAGGGATCTGAACAGTGTACTTGCAGCAGTATTGTAGAAGAAGAGCTATGCATAACCAAGCTGTGAGCAGTGACAGGTTGGATGCTGTTGTTCTATGCCTTTATTCCCCGTTAGCTCACCAAAAGTGAGAACAGGCAGCAAATGGGTCAGATGCTCTGCAAGTCCTTTAACAATCCGAACATGCAAGGCAGGAATCCACAAGTTGCTGGTGGTGTCCACCCCTCATGTGTGCACAAGGGAGGTTCTGCCGTGGGCCGTCACCACCGACATGGTGTCCCCACACATGCTCGAGGTGGGCCTTTGGTTCATTATTGGCCAAGGACATGGGCAGTTAGCTCAGCGTGAGTTATTGGGAAGTAACCTGATTGCCACCTGCTCTAACAGTTTTCCAAAGTCAGTATACTGTTTGCAACAGCCAGATTGAGGTCAAGACTCTAGGGATGATTTTCTCCTCCTGACCTTGGCTGAATTTTTGTTTCATAAAGTATATTGGCATTAATTCACACACAACAAAATTTATCATCTTTAGCTCTTACCATTTCTTCTGAGAGCATTGTGATTATATGTGCTTGGTCATCTGTACTGTAGCATTATGAACATTAATCAGAGGGAAAGCAACTTAAAGGTATTTCATAAATTTTCATTAAAAATTTAATTAAATTAAAAAAAATTAATTAAGTAAAATCTTAACCATAAGATCGGCTGGGTCCCAAAAGTTAGTTTGCCAGTGGTAATTTGGAGCTCAGGAAGCGTTTTCCTGTTGAAGAAGGTGTTAAGGATTATGGTGGTATCACCAGACTAGCCCCTGAAAGTCTGCTCAGCCCCTAATATTACCAGTGTATGCCACACATTTGTGTACAAATAAAAAGAGAAAAATATAAAAACGAAACTGAATGTAGTTTGAAACTTAAAATTTAAATGATGCTGAATATAAAATCAAACTTGGTTTTCTTTAGGACCGAGAGAAAGCTCTAGATATACAGAGGGCTTGCTCTGTTACCTCCACAAGTGTTGTGGTAACCCAATTTTTGTTTTAAGAAAAACACGGACTTCTAGGAAAGGATGTTTTCAACAGAACACAAATAAAAGTCACCCTCATCTTTCGAAGACCTGTTCCACTCCCTAAAGATAACCACAAAAAATAAATAAATAAAAATAAAGATAACCACATAAGTTTCTTTCCTAAAGTTTTCAGTGTGTGTACCTAACCTTCCATTTGTAATACACATGCCTGATTGTTCAGAGCCACCATTCTACTCTGTTTCCTTACGCCCTCAGAGATCCTCGTTTGCCCTCTCTCTCACTTCTTCCCTCAAAGCTGCTTACCCGGGCTCTTCCATTTTCCTCCCTCTTCTTTCCTTCTCTCTCCTCTTCTTGTCTTTCTTGTGGAAAGACTCAGTCCCAATCTGCATCTGCTAGGTGTCCCCAATAAACCGGTGGGTGAAGAAAGGGAAGCCAAGAATTCTCCTGAGTGGGCAGAGAAGAAAATCCCATGTTCTGTAACTGCTGTCACTTACTAAAAGCATGGACATCAGTCCAGACCAGTTTCTGAATATCAACCTCATTCTTTTTGACAGATACATTGACTTTCATTTTATGAATGTACTGTAATTTGTACACTAGTCCCTACTATTTCCATTTATGGTTACTATATCAAGAAATACCACTACCATTGGGACACCTGCGTGGCTCAGTGGTTGAGCATCTGCTTTTGGCTCAGGGTGTGATCCCAGGGTCCTGGGATTGAGTCTTACATTGGGTTCCCCACAGGGAGCCTGCTTTTCCCTTTGCCTATATCTCTGTCTCTGTGTGTCTCTCATAAATAAATTTTAAAAATCTTAAAAAAAAAATACTGCCATTAGCATCCATGTACTTGAACCTTTGTGTACCAGTGTGACCAATCTATTGGGTAAATCCATATGATAAATTCCTTTTTTAAGAAAAGATTTTATTATTCATGAGAGATGCAGAGAAAGAGGCAGAGACACAGGCAGAAGCATATTATCAGTTCCTAAATGCTAACATACTGCATCAAAATGTATGTTCATTTTAACGGGGGATAATGACCACCAAATTGTGTCCCCCATCCACCAAGATGTCACTTCCCTAAAAGAATTGAAAATGGAAAAAAAAAAAAAAAAGAATTGAGAACAGGGGACACAGTTTCTAATATATCTGACCCAAATTCATTTCAAAATATAGGAGTCTTCCCTTTTCCTTGACCAAAGCCTGCTCTTAAATGGTCAGGTTTGCTGGTATTGACTGACAAAATAGTATTTTGTGGTGGCGGGAAGGACATTTTTGTGAGTCTCCTAGGAAGGCACAGAAGAACACGAACCATGAAGGGATTTGAACAAGCAGGTGTGGGATCAGAGACTGGGTAGCCGCACTGGATCCCCCCCTCATCGGGGAGAAGGCTGAAAGAGTGATCTCCCCTCGCATGGTGTCCTGTGCTTTGTTGTTAGAAGTGGTGGCAAAATGGAAGTGGAAGGCAGCTGGTGCTCTGTGTGCAAGACATGTTTACAAGCCAGGTGTTTGTGACTCCAGGATTGCCAGTGATTACACAGCAGCCCTGCCGGGTTCATTTTGCCAGCGATTTTTTTACTTTTCCCTCAGAAGCTTTGGCAGATAAGTTGACAAAGTGCAAGGTTTCATCACAGCAGTGCCCGCCACTGCTGTTTCCAAGCTGGCTTTTCTTCTGAAGACCTAAAATTGCTCTTTGGTGGGGTTTTGTCATCAATCAGTATGTTGTGGTCCAGGACCTAGCGGAGCTTGTGGGTGCCATGTGGGTATTGTGGGGACCTGGGAATATAGGTGCTGTGCAGGTGGCATGTGGATAACATGGGGTCCTGAGAGAGCAGGTGCGATTGGGGGTACTATGGGTGCCCTGGAAACCTGGGAGAGTGCTGGGCACAGTCCCTCAGCAGGCACTTACCTGGGCCCGCCTGTGCTGGACCCTCATCTCTGTATGGCACAGATGCTGTTCAGGAGCCCCGTGATGATGCTTCTGTCCAGGTACCTGTCAGTAAAGCTCACTCCTACAGGGCAGGGTCCTTAGCCGAGGTATTACCTAGTATGAAATCTTCCTCTGCCACGCTCACAGAATGGGACCTAGAGAGTACACCAGAGCCAGGACTCTACCCAGGAGGGGACCCGAGTGCTTGCACTTTATGCAGTGTTCCGGTCACTTACCTTGTTGGCCGTTTGCCCTCCATGGTGAGGCTTTCAGAACTGTCTCCCCCAGTGAGTGAATAGACATTTTATTCTCTGCTTGCGGATGTGGACAGTAATCCTTTGGCCACTTAATCATTTTTTTCCACACTGTAACTTCCCATTAAGGTATCTTTGGCCAAACCCCTGTCCAAGATTTTGAGCTGTGTGTTTGTGTCAAATACTGAGTCACTTGATCCACCTAACCAGGGCCCCTTTTCCTTTGCTACTGATTTTCTAAGGCTGGTTTCTTAGCCATGGCCCCTCGGTCTGGACACAGGGGTGACTGCCTGCACAGCAGTGTGCAAACTGGTCCATTGAGGCCCAAGCATTTTTAATTTAAACTTTTTAATGTCAGTTCCCAGGGGCTCTCTTATTTTGGAGTCTAGAAATGCAACAAAGGAAACAGCAAGGAGGAGGGGGAAGAGGAGGGAAGAGATGAACAGGAGCCAGCGTTAGGGACAGTCTCCACTGCACTCACATACTGGTTCTTTAACCACTGACTTGCGCGCACACCTAACATCCTGTGCTCCACAGGGACAAATAACCTTCAGCTCACACATGGTGGGAGGGTGAAGGAGAGCACTGTGGGCAGTCTCTAGGACTGGACTTCTCTAGGGGAAGTAGAGAAGTTGCAATCTCTTTTGTGGTGATCAGCTCCTCCCTATGTGCCCCATGGCCCCACAGCCTTAGACACTTAGCTTGGCCTGCCACTTGTATATTTGGGCAAAGTCGTATTTAGGGGCCAGCTGTGCTGGATGGTTCCAACCCTAAGCCCATGAGCTGAGTGACAGTGACCCAGCTTTATGGTCCTAGCTCTGGAAGAGGAATCAAGGGCAGCCTTTGTATGGTGCTGACATAAAGCTCTGTCCCTCCAGCCCCTCTGAAAAGAAGGAGGCGGTGGCTATGGCCTTACCCGCTCTCCTGCAGCAACTCTTCTCTCATTGCTGCCACCCCACGCCTCCGGCATTTGAACAAGTGTTCTGGATGCCGACACAGCTCCAGGTGATGGTGGAAGATAGGCTTGGGACATCTGGCAGCTTCACAGACCAAGCCCTAATCCACCTTGGCTTTTTCCTACCTGACTTAAGGCTGACACAGAGTGATCAGGTGCTGCTGATACATGTACAGCCCCGACTGGGGAGGGGGAAGGTGACCTCTAGCATGCTGCATGTGGCAGAGGGTGTACAAGGGCCGTATTCAACTTAGTCTCCTCTTTAAAGGTCTTATCTCCAAATACACAACCTGAAATACTGGGGGTTCTGGCTTTAAGATGGGAATTTTGGAGGGACACAGTTCAGCTCCTAACACCAGCGATATCCAGCTTGGCCGTTGCCTCCCAATTCTCCATCCCTGGAAAATACCAGTCCCAAGGATCACCCTCCCACACATACTTATTTCTTGTGTATTTGGACCTATTGGAAGTCAACTTTCTGGCTTGGAAAATGAATTTCTTGCTTCTGGGGCTTCCAGTTGAGTTCAGGAGCTCTGAGGGTACCCAGCAGCCAGGGCTAGTCTCCTTGGGTCTCTAGGAATAACAGTGGTAAACCTCAATACTCAGGTCACAACCAGCCCAGTGCAATATGAGTAGTGGATACTAGTTGTTCACCAGAGGGTTCCTTCTCCCAGAATCCAGCATTCAGGGAGATACTGATGGTGGAATATGATAATTTGATATGGCTTTTTTAATGCGACTCCTTTGACACAGCCTTAAAATAAAATGCTGAAGTTCTCAGCTACCTTTATTATAAAACAATATATAAAATAGAGGTTCTTTCCTGAGAGAGAATCTGCCTAGGACACGTTTGGGTTCTTCAGCCCCATCAAAAACTGACCAGGTGGTTAGGTATTAACAAAAATTATACATACATATATATGCAGTGGCATTTCTGACACCCTGGGACCGTGTGAGTGGTAGTGGTAAGAAGCCTGTAGTACAAGTTAGGTGACTATATACATTCTGGCCTGGGTGATCTGTGACAGCATGACACTACTTGTATTTTGCATTTTAGATCTTCCCTTACCTGGGGCAAGGATATTGATTCTTTGCTCCAAACCCCAATAGCCATGAGTCAGTGCTATCCATTGCTGCAGTCTTCCCTGCTTTTGGGCCCCCATGGTAGGCCAAGACCCAAGAAGCATATAACTTTTCTCTGTCATCATCAGAGAGTGAATCCCAGAACTTCTAATTTCATTTTTTTTTAATTTTTTAAAGATTTTATTTATTTATTCATGATAGACATAGAGAGAGAGGCAGAGACACAGGCAGAGGGAGAAGCAGGCTCCATGCCGGGAGCCCTATGCAGGACTCGATCCCGGGTCTCCAGGACCGTGCCCTGGGCGGAAGGCAGGCGCCAAACCACTGAGCCACCCAGGGATCCCCCAGAACTTCTAATTTCAAATCAGGATCAGTAATCCCACATTACTACCACCTTCCATTGAACTTAAACCCAAGCCAACAACAAAGCATCCCCTTCTGCTCATGGCACCTTTGTGGGTTATAGTTACCCTTGTACATAAATGATACTTTCCTGTAGTAGCAACGTCTCTGAATGGAATATGCTGCCCAGCCACTCAGCTGCCAGCTTTGGCTACCTGCTTGGATTTTTGTTTTGAATTGCATTGTTAAAGGCCCTTCCAGATTCATATTCACTCATCTCCTGGAAGTACCTGGGCAAACAGAGGTCCAAGGTCTAGTAAGGTGTTCCCTGATCAGTCCTGGTTCAAGGGAAATCACCCAAGTGGCCATGTGATCAGACTTGTAGTCTGTGTATTTCAGATCTCTGCTAGCAGTTGAAGAATATACCCCCTGAGTCTCTTTAATTAGTGATCCTCACACCTTTAGTTTAAAGCAACGTGTAAAATATCCATCTAACACTTTTTTTCCCATCTCTCCTTCACCAAATCCTACTCCTTCTCATGCTCTAAACCCTTCCTTTATCACTCAAGCTTCCAGTCAAGGACCATGCCCTAGGAAGGTGCCAGACTCTTCAGGACAGCATGACTCATTCTAGCACTTGGCCTACCGGGCAAGGCACAGACCAGGAGAGGAGCACCAGCCATCCACCTTTGGATAACTCCCCACTTGAAGTTTTTCTCCAAGCCAGCCTGAAGGGACCCGCTCTGTGACCCACCCTGGTGGCAATGTCCCAGGAAAACAAAAGTTCCCACTTGTAGCTTTCACCGCATCCATGGATGCTCATTCTCCATGAAAATCTTCCTTTTCCTCAACTCTGATGCATAAGGTACTGATTCCAGGGTCTGCGTTTGTGCCCCAGCTGTTCCCCTCTTTGGGCCTGTTCTCTGAGGATATCCTTGTTCTGGCTCATGCTCTCTCTCTCTCTCTCTCTGTCCCTCCCTCCCTCCCTCTCTCCCCACTGCAGACCCTCCCTTGTTTCCCATCCCATCAAGGACAAGAATACCAATTCTTTTTGCTCAAAAATCCCACAGCCATGGACCAAACCCATCCATTCCCACACCTACACCTACTTTGATTCTTGAGACCCAAGGCTAGGACAGAACACAGGAAATACTCTTCCTCTGTTGTGTTTGCCTGATTCCCAGGAAACAACCTCCTTGTGGAGCAAGATGAAAGCCATAGCCTAGCCCTGGGGCTGGGTCACCTGCACGGGAAAACGTTGAGTCTTGTATGGTCACCAGTGTGTATATGAACAGCATGTGCTCTGAGAAATGGCCTGTAGTCTTCCTACTTAGAAAAGCATTCCAAAATAAAAACATTTCCCATGGGGTTCACTTTTTTTTTTTTTTTTAACTTTCACAAGCCATCACTGAGCTCTTTGACTCTCCTGACAGAAAATCTTCAGTTTCTTATTACAACAAATTGTACCCTAAGCAGCAGGATATCCAATCCTAGGGAATCTTGTGGGATGCATTGAATTTCTACTATTGAATCAATCTCTTGCTTGGCTGCCTCTGCAGCTACATAGCTGCTCTTTTCCTTTTTCTCAGTTCTTGGAAGAGAGAGTAGAAAAAAAATCCCATTTTCCCCTGTAGGGAGCCAGCAGAAAATCAGGTAGGCCTGAGAAATGGGAAATGGTGAATATAACTGTAAATGACTGAAGGAGAATCGGCTAAAATCAATTTGAATTTCATGGAAAGTACATGTTTTGTGATTAAAAAACAAATTTATCAGCATACACACATGCTATTTATTTGTGTATTTTAAGGAAACCCCATCCTGAGTTTTCAGAAATTCTCCAGGGACAGATGAATGGAGCCTCAGACTGTAGGTGAAACTGTTCTGTCAACACTCATAAATCCGATCACTGATAGAGAATGGTGATAGCGTTTGTAAGGAACAGTAAGAGGTCCTTGAAGGAAATGGAAGATGGGGAGTAAGTGCCCCCCAAATGATAGTTCCTAGTCTTTGAGATAGCCAAGTCATTCTGAGCACAAAAAAAATATCCTTTGGGCTGGACAGCACACAAAGCTTGAGCTCGTGACAGCATACTGGCTGGAAAATATGTCCAGTATACTTAACGTATGTTCAAGGGAGGTGGCTCCTGCCCCGTTCTAGGAAACTGGGCTGCAGGGGACGGTGGACTGTGGCCCCCAAGCAGGCAGAGGGCAGGGGGCCTGGGGACAGTTGGTGCGCGGGGGTGCAGACGTCGCCTGCTCTGCCAAGAGGCAATGGATGATGGAAATCTCTCTTACCACATAAAGGACACCAATCATACTATCCCACTGCCCTTCACAGTTAAAGAGGAACAAATCTGCTTTCACTTGTAATGGGAAGTATCACCGTAATATCCTCCCAAAGTAAGATAAATTGAGTCCAACAATCATAAAAGCATCTGCCAGCCATTTGTTAGCAGCATCGTTCAAGAGGAATAGGTGAAAGGACTTTAAGAACTCTCCTCTACCTTTCAACTCCCTTAAACTGAAAAGGAATGGCTATTATTTATTCAGAGCCTGCGTAGACCAGGCAGCTTGCTTGTCCTTCCAATCTTCACAGCCGCAGTACAGAGGAAGTTAGCCTGTAATACCTTCCATGTGAGGAGGTGGAGAACGAGGCCGATGTGACTTGCCCACCCTGTGGCAGAGCTAGGCTTTGCACTCATACCTCACATTCATTTATTTTATTTTTGTCATATTTACATAAAGGGCTTTGGAGTCAACTTGAACCCAGATTTCCTTGGTTACAAGGATCTAGACCAGTTACTACACTATAGAGGGCTGGGTGGTCTTTCCAGCTACACCACCCACCTTCCTACTATGTGAATCTGTCAAGATTCTTTTTATTGCAAGTGACAGAAATCCACCTCTGACTGCCTGACTGAGGAAGAGTGTCGGCTGCCCCTTTCCCAGAGAGAGGGAAAGGAGGTCCAGTCCAGGAAGCAGAGGTGAATGAAGGAATGGCGAGATCTCCGTTCCTTCACTCAAGCATTGCCCGACACCAAATTTGCCCCTGTACCGTGCAGTTACATGAATGCTTAGGCTGATAATTTTCATGTTGTTATCAGCCAGTCTGAATTGGATTTCTTGGTTCATATAAAAAATCCTAACTTCTCTATCTAGGGGGCTGAGAGGGGGCTAGTACAGTGGCCAAGAAAGCTCTGTAACTTCAGTTTGCATTGTTGCAAGGATAGTATCAACATCCAGGGATCGGAGGTGTGCATCCATTGCAGCATGGCTAAAGTGATCTAGCTAAGAGTGACCAGGATGAGAAGAACTTTGTAACCACATTGGATGAGAAATGGTTGATGGGAAATGGAGATGTTTTGTCACAAGGTGAAAAGATTTTGTGAAGGACAAGCAGACATGTGATCAATTTTCAGATATTTGAAGGACTGTCATGCAGGAAGGGAGTAAACCCCTCGTGACAGAGGGGGAGAGGCAGGCCATGGGACCTGGGATTAGAGGGAGATGCATTTCAGCCAGGGTATTAGGATGAGTAGCTTAGAACAATTCAGGTGCCCCTAAATGGACCATTCAGTTTGGAAAAGTTCTAAATTCCCCGTCTTTGAAAGTGTTCACACAGTAGGTGACCATCCGCTGGATTTTTTAGAAAGAATTCCTGTGTTGGGTGGGAGGGTGTCCAGATAAGCTTCAGTGCCCCTTCTGGCTGAGAATCTGAGTTCCAGAACCCTCCCAGATCTCTTCAGTTTCAGTCACAAAGTACAGAAATAAACCGGCTCAACTCTACTTGCCTATGGCTTTGATGACCATTACCTCCTGGTCTATGCATGCATGCCCTTTAAGCCTTCCTCTGCCTGGCCCTAAGAGAACATCCTGAGGGACAATTAACAGCTTTGATAGCTTGTCTTTTTTTTTCTGTGACGTAGGAGGTGATGAATAAGATAAGTGAAGTGTAGCTGTCTCACAGTTTGGTATCACATATGCATGGAGACAGTTACCCATATAGCCACATGTGGATGTATTCATATAAACTTGAAAGTATGTATTTCTAATCAGTGGCATGGTATTTTTTAAATTGAAATGGTTGGTTGCTAACCTCTAAAAAGTAGGAGATTTTTATACTTTAAAAAAAAAAGTCTAGGATTCTAACTTTGGGAAATTGGAAGTCCTAGTGACAGTGGACATGTGTCCCCAAAGCAAGGAGCAGCAGAGCTAGGCTGCCGTGGCCTTTCTCTTTTCTTTTCTTTTTGCTTTTTTTTGAGAGTAAGAGACAGCACAGCTGGGGGAAGTTGTAGTTACAGTAGAGAGAGAGGGAGAAGCAGGCTCCCCACTGAGCAGGGAGTTCCATGTGGGGCTGATCCCAGGACCCTGAGACCACGACCCGAGCTGAAGGCAGATGTTTCACTGACAGAGCCACCCAGGCACCAGGCGCCCCAATAGTAGCCTCTTTCAACCTGGCATGTGCTGGCTCCCCAGCACTCCCCACCAGGCCAGCTTTGCTGGTCCGCCTCCTCTCCATCCCAATAGGCTTGTCTGTGCTCCTGCCCTAAATGCTGCTTTGTCCCCTACTCCACTCTCTGCTGGCATTTACCACATTGGCCTGTTTGAGCAGGAGAGTTTTAAAACGTGAAGACATTCTGCTTCTCAGACCCAAAGAACATAGAGGGAGAAATGAAACACTTCATTCTTGCTCATGAGTTTGCCATGTTTCAGTGTTTTAAGTTAATACAAAATGTGGATTATTCACTCTTAGAGATGGATGAATGGAACATAAAAGTATGCAGATTTATAGAAATACAGCATCTGGATAAAACCTACGTTCCCTTTCTCGCTGGTTCCTTGTTAATCAGTTTCTCATTCATATGCTCCAAGGATGCTATTTTTCAGGACCTCCAGGGCATGCATCTGACTCCTTTCCTGTTAAGTAGTGTTTTCCAGAGAACTTACCTGGGGATAATTGTCCCATTGATAAAATATGAAGAAAGGATCCTCATCAAATGAGTTCAGGTCAAGCTAGGTTAACTAAAACAGCTTCAGGTCAGTTTGCAGAAAATCAATTAATGAAGTCAGTTCACCAAATACCAATTCCAGCAGAGATCCATTTGCCAAATTTACCAGTGGTGATTTAGCAGTTCTTTCAGGAATGTTCAGCCTGGATCAGTGATACTGAAAAATGCTTTCCTGAATATTAACTAACCTTGAGATGCTTCCTGACATATTACTAAAACAAAACAAAACAAAAAAAGGAAAATCTGGAAGGTTGGTAAAACAGAACTCAGTACTATTTGAAATGCAGTTTTTCTGTATCTAGGTTTGGCACTCGGTGTGTGTTGGGATTGTTTCGGCTATATTTGGTTTCTTTTCTGTGTTTTTTGAAATGTTATTTTCTTTTGGCTTTCAGTTTAAGTGTTTGTAATGTTCTTTCACTGATTCCTAACTAACTTATTAGCTTTAATTTTGCATTTCTATCGATTGAGAATTTAAATTAGATTTAGATTAATTTAAGCCTCTGATATTTGAGGGATGCTTTTGAATTTATGTTTAATTTAAATGTTAATTGCTAGAGATACTAAATTAAGGCTGACAGGCCACTGGAGGAATTGTGAAAAGAAAAATTTTAAATGCTTGACATTTTAAACAAAGTTAAAGAACGATGTTCAGAAACACCCAAAAGAAACCAGAATCAGCCAAAACAATCTCATTCGTAGAAAATTATCCATTTATATTAATTTGTCTTACTCTCTTCTTCACTGTTTCATATTCTTTTGCTACTTACACATTCCTGTCACAGCTTTGAAAGCATTGCCGTTACAAGTCACAAATCTGCAGGTAGAAAAAAAGTGACGGTTGGTAAATTTATTAAAATCAGCAAATCAGGGGGCACCTGGGTGACTGCGCCTGCCTTCAGCTCAAGGCATGTTGCTGGGGTCCTGGGATCCAGTCCAGCATTGGGCTTCCTGCATGGAGCCTGCTTCTCCCTCTACCTATGTCTCTGCCTCTCTCTTTCTCTCTCTCTCTGTCTCTCGTGAATAAATAAATAAAGTCATTTTTAAAAGATCATTTATCAAGTTGCTCTTTCAGTGAAATGACCTGCTTTCTTTCAAATGAAGTTAAACTGGTTTCTTTCCTGCAGGACTTCTCAGGGTTTTTAGTAAACTAACATACGTTTTGAATCACCAGGAAAGGCACTGCAAACTCAAATACCCATAAAAGCTGTGAACTACATATCAACTATGGAAATTATCCACTAGCTATGGGAAAATAAAGTTTTAGCTTATACTATTCTTTTTTTTCTTTTTTTCTTCTCATTTTATACTATTACTCTCATTTCTTGTTCCATTAAAAAGGATACTTATTTAATTCTTTTTAAAGGCTACCTGTGAAAGGCCAAACAACATCCTGAAATTTCTATTTCTTGTTTGATCAACTTTAGGCAGTATCTCCTGATTTTGTGCTGTATTAGAGATTTAGTTACTCTCATTCTTGATGGAAAATGAGAATAGAAAATTCTCGGTTCAAAATAGTTTTCTTTTTTATTTTTATTTTTATTTTTTATTGGTGTTCAATTTGCCAACATCTAGAATAACACCCAGTGCTCATCCCATCAAGTGTCCCCCTCAGTGCCCGTCACCCATTCACCACCCCCCCACCGCCCACCTCCCTTTCTACCACCCCTAGTTCCTTTCTCAGAGTTAGGAGTCTCTCATGTTCTGTCTCCCTTTCTGCTATTTCCCACTCATTTTTTTTCTCCTTTCCCCTTTATTCCCTTTCACTATTTTTTATATTCCCCAAATGAATGAGACCATATAATGTTTGTCCTTCTCCAATGGACTTATTTCACTCAGCATAATACCCTCCAGTTCCATCCACATCGAAGCAAATGGTGGGTATTTGTCATTTCTAATGGCTGAGTAATATTCCATTGTATACATAGACCACATCTTCTTTATCCATTCATCTTTCTATGGACACCGAGGCTCCTTCCACAGTTAGGCTATTGTGGACATGGCTGCTATAAACATCGGGGTGCAGGTGTCCCAGCATTTCACTGCATCTGTATCTTTGGGGTAAATCCCCAACAGTGCAATTGCTGGGTTGTAGGGCAGGTCTGTTTTCAACTCTTTCAGGAACCTCCACGCAGTTTTCCAGAGTGGCTGCACCAGTTCACATTCCCACCAACAGTGCAAGAGGGTTCCCCTTTCTCCACATCCTCTCCAGCATTAACAATGAGACTGAAGACAGAGAAATTAAGGAGTCAATCCCATTTACAATTGCACCCAAAAGCATAAGATACCTAGGAATAAACCTAACCAAAGAGGTAAAGGATCTATACCCTAAAAACTACAGAACACTTCTGAAAGAAATTGAGGAAGACACAAAGAGATGCAAAAATATTCCATGCTCATGGATTGGCAGAATTAATATTGTGAAAATGTCAATGTTACCCAGGGCAATTTACATGTTTAATGCAATCCCTATCAAAATACCATGGACTTTCTTCAGAGAGTTGGAACAAATTATTTTAAGATTTGTGTGGAATCAGAAAAGACCCCAAATAGCCAGGGGAATATTAAAAAAGAAAACCATAGCTGGGGGCATCACAATGCCAGATTTCAGGTTGTACTACAAAGCTGTGGTCATCAAGACAGTGTGGTACTGGCACAAAAACAGACACATAGATCAATGGAACAGAATAGAAAATCCAGAAGTGGACCCTCAACTTTATGGTCAACTAATATTCAACAAAGGAGGAAAGACTATCCACTGGAAAAAAAGACAATCTCTTCAATAAATAATGGTGCTGGGAAAATTGGACATCCACATGCAGAAGAATGAAACTAGACCACTCTCTCACACCATACACAAAGATAAACTCAAAATGGATGAAAGATCTAAATGTGAGACAAGATTCCATCAAAATCCTAGAGAAGAACACAGGCAACACCCTTTTTGAACTTGGCCACAGCAACTTCTTGCAAGATACACCCATGAAGGCAAGAGAAACAAAAGCAAAAATCAAAATAGTTTTCAATGACAATTTTAAAAGCCCGTTTCACTGTCTTCTAAGATCTGTTATTTCTGGTGTATGTTGGATTGGGGTTCCTTTGTCAATCACCCGTTTTACATTTCTTTAAGTTTTTAGGTTCTGCCTTTGATGTTCTGAAAGTTCACACACTGATGTGTGTTGGCATAGATGTTTTCTTATTGAACCTATACCCTTTCATTTTAAGGACTCTCATCTCCCTTCATCTCTGGGGAAACTTTTCTTTATTTTTTCCTTTTTAATCTCATTCCTACTGTTTTCTCTAATCTTTTATTCAGAAAGTCCTGGCAGTCAGATGCTAAGCTTCTATGTATCCAATGTCTTGGGCCTTTTGCTTTACATTCTGGGAGTTATCCTTGACTTTATCTTTGAGACTTTTAATAGAATTTTTCTATCTCAGCAATTTTTGTGCTTTATAAAAACTCTTTCTTATTCTTGAATGGCTTCTTGTTCATAGCTCTCTATTATTTTTTGGACACATCTTCTTGAATCTCACTAAGGGTAATTTGCCTTGTAAAAAATTCCCTTCCGTTTGCTGAATGATCTTGGTTTCTTCCAAATTCTCCCCCACCCCATTTATTCTGGTCTTTTTCTTGCTGTGCACTTTTCTTGAATTTTAGATGCTTCCTATTTGTCCATTCATATTAACATCTTGAGATACAATTCATATACTATGTAATTTACCCATTTAAAGTTCACAACTCAGGGCTTTTAATATATTCACACAGCTGTGCATCTGTCAGCTTTAGAACATTTTTAGTATCTCCCCCTAAGAAAACTCCATGCTCCTTACCTGTTAGCCCCAAACCCTCTCCCTCATCTCCTCTGCCCCAAACAACCACTGTCCATTCATATTGGAAAATAGAGGTTAGAAGGACTGGCTTGTTCTCTGGGGGTTTCAGAATGGAAGTCAATGAGTGTCTGAGTAACTCCATCAGTTAAGCATCTGACTCTTGATTTCTGCTCAGGTCATGATCCCGGGGTCCTGGAATCAAGCCCCAATGACAGGCTCCTTGCTCAGTGCAGACTGTCCACCCCACCCCACCCCCACACTCGTGCTTTCTTTCTCTCAAATAAATCTTTTTTTTTTTTTTAAGATTTACTTATTTATTCATGAAAGAAACAGAGACAGAGACATAGGCAGAGGGAGAAGCAGGCTCCCCTCAGGGAGCCCAATGCAGGACTTGATCCTGCACCCTGGGATCACACCCTGAGCAAAAGGCAGACACTCAACTGCTGAGCCACCCAGGCATCCCAAATAAATCTTTAAAAAAAAAAAAGTCAATAAGAAGGTAATGGCTGGGAGGGAGGAAAAGGCAGAGGTTGAGATGAGTAGGACCCAAGTCCCAGAAAGCCAAATGTGGGAATTGGGACCTTGGAGAGCCCTGAGAGGGGCTGGTGTTGCAGGTGACTGGTCAGACCACTCCATGTCAGTGAACTTCACTTCTGTATGTAGGAGTCAGAGAAGGACATTCCACTGGGGTGATGACGTGTCACCACTAGATTTTAGGTCTCATAAAAGGAGGAGCACCGGTGTCTTGTCCACAGCTGTATTTGGCACACAGGAGGTGTTATATATTTGTAGAGTAATTCAGTGTTACGTGTTTAGATAATGCCTTACAATTTGCAAAGTGCTGCTGTATACTTTTATCTCATCTGAGTAGGCACGGTTGCAAAAGTGGACTCACTATGGAGCTAATGAGGCTTAAATTGTAGAACCCCTCACTTGTGTGAGTCCCTTCCAGGACTCTATTCTTTATGTGTCAACTTGGAGTCCTTTTTCTGAAAGGAGACCCACAAAACAAATTGGGTCATGCCAGGCATCAGAAAACCTGAACTTGGATCTTTCTGGGTCACAGGAGAAGGTATTAGCCTCTGTTGAGAACTATAAAAGCCACAGCTCTTGAGAGTTGGATGCCTCATCCAAGGTCACACGTTTAGTAAGTGGGAGAGTATTTCACTCCTGAAAGGTGTCTCCTACTACTTGTCCGCCCCACTGGCCCAAGAAGGCAGTATGGCTTCTGACTGCTGCCTGTGCCCAGGGCACCATCCCTGGGGAGCAGCACAGGAACTGGGGACCCAATAGATGGCTGTCAGCAAGCCCTGCTCCCATGACGACTGGAGATGGGGGTGGGGGGGTTGTTGTGTTCTCTCCTAAGCTCCCAGGCTGCCTCTCTGACACCAAGCAAACGAGAAAGGCCACACAGCCCTCTCCCCCACCTACACATTTAACTTTTACCTGCAAAATATCTTTGAAAGTATTTTCTCTGAACAGTGAGAAATACTGAATCCTCCTTTCCACTTCTGTTTCTGAATGAGACTTTTAATCTCCTGTTATTTTATGGTCTTAAAATAGAATTTAAGATCTGAGGGGAATGAAAAAAAAAGAGATCATATTTTCAACTGCCAGCTAATTCGGTGATTCTCCCAGGTGGGAGAATCAATGTGTGCTCTGTGGATGTGAATCATGCAGCCCATTGTGTTGCACCACTGACTTTCTTCTTTGAAAATTAACCTACCCTCCATGCTTCTCAACTTTGCAATGAAGTAGATTTCATGCTTGCCTTTCCCCAAATACAAGTGTATGTGTGCTGAGTAGAAATCTGAGCCGCCGGTGCATGGAGGAGATACTCTCGGTGTGTTGAAGGATGCAACTGAATTCCCTGGAGATGGACTAGAGATCTCCCCCATGCCTTGGGTCTGAGACTCCCAAGGCCTGCCGGCTCCCAGTCTAGTGTGGAAACTTGGCTCCGGAGGAGTTAATTCGTACTAGGCTTCTTTATTCTGAGGTTACCAATCCAGTAGCAATTCAAGGGGACCAGCTCTCTCTGGTATTAACATGGTCTGATCAAAAAAGCAAAGGTTAAGGGGGCTCAGTCAGTTAGGTGTCTGCCTTCAGTTCAGGTCATGATCCCAAGATCCTGGGATTGACCCTGTATGGGCTCCCTGCTCAACAGGGAGTCTACTTCTCCCTCCACCCCTCCCTTACCTTATGCTCACTCGCTCTCTCAAATAAATAAATAAAATGTTTTTAAATTTTTCAAAAAAAAAAAAAAGATTACAGAGACTTCCTTCCTTACCTGTTTCCCCGTCCATGCCCAGGCCCTCACCCCGACCCCCCCACCCCCAAGACTGAGAATCACCCAGACTCAGTGCTGACTACTGCTCATTGTATCATTAGAGTACTTGCTACAGCTGCTGCCTCAGGCCCTCTGCCAGTTACTCAGGCTCCACTCCCATGACTTTCCCAAAACCTGAGAACCAAAAAAGGATGTGCTGCAGGAGACTTTTGGGGCCCTGCTCCATTGCTCTGGCTGGTGTCTCTCCTGATGGGTCAGTGACTGTACCATACTGCAGGTGATTAAAAATAACCTTGACAAAATGTGCGAATGTGGGGTTGTTGAAATGAATAACAGGCTCTTGTTTGATGCCTCAGTTCCTTGGCAGATCAGAAGCAAAGTTGTCTGTTTAAAGGTCAATGCTTAGGCTCCCCTCAGGGTGCACTTACCTGGCTTTTGGCTGTGCTTTGTTAGGAGGTCATGGGCACTGCTAACCACAGAGACCCTGGAGCCGTGCTTGCACCCAGGTCAGGACACTGTCCTGAGCAGGAGCAGTCACCAAGGCTGTGAGCGGCTGCTCTGTGAGTCCCATTTCCTTTTAAGAGCAGGTGGATGAACTGAAGAATGCATGCCCCAGGCTAGGCCAGCTTCCATCTGTCAGTAGCGTGAAATGTGTAGGGCAGTCCACTGACTGGAAATCTGCACCAGGGCAAGGTGCTCAGCAACACGTGGAACATGTGAAATCTGGCCAAAGCAGTGTGCATGTGCCTTCGGTGGCCTGTGGTTGAGGCTGGAGTTAACCTCCATGAACATACTCCTCTCTAAGAAGAGGTCTGGTGAGAAAAGAGCATTCCCCATGGCCAGCCCCCAGAGCTGCAATGTGTGCATGGCAGTGGAGGGGCAGGCACAGGGTAGAAAGCCCAGGGGCCAGGTGGGGAGACACCCAGATTCAGGCTCAGTCTCGCTAGAAGCCAGCCTTCCCTTCTCCCCAGTTCAGCATGAGCCAGACCATCCCAGACCAACTCCTGACTCTGGTGTCTCCCATCTCCTCCTACATCTCCTGCTTGTGTTTATATCTAACCCAAGCGGAGTCATCCTGGCTTTCTGGCCACAGAGGTATTTCAGACTAACCCAATTGGCCAGAATTTGGTTTTGCCTAATGGTGTTTTCCCAGTAACTTGAGAGATTGCTGTGGGGTCACACACTGCAGCATGGGGGCTCAAGGCCTTGCTCTGGTCTCCCTGGAGCCCTTTCTAGACACACTCTTAGATCCTTCTCTCCCACTGGGGGCTCAACTGGCTTTCCAAAAGACACCTGCATTTTATTAGGAATCACTGCCATAAACAAACACAGTCTAGTCACCAGGCACCAATGAGAGCAGTGGTCTGAGGGCCATCTTGAGCCTTGAAACCTGTGCATGTAAATCTCTCGTGCTTGAAATCCACCCGGGTGTTGACTTTTCTTGCCTCTCAGACTCTCTCCACGCAGACTGGATGTAATTACAGTGGCAAAGCAAGTGTTAAGTGCCCACTTGATTCTTACCCACGAGCAGTATAAATGCTGACAAGTCATGAGAGCAGAAAGATCAGGAGAGGAGGGAGAAAGACCATCCTGGCCACATCAAGACAGAATAAGACACTGTAGCCTCCTGGATAGTACTTGAATTGTTCAGATGGACTCACATCAAGGCATTGATGTCAGTGTTTTGCCTGATGATGTCATACAATCCAGAGACTGCTTTGAAAGGTCTCCTGCCTTTCTAGCTTGTTCTTGAGGCCTTCCCAAGGCCAGGGTATTAGAGTATGAAGCTGATGCAGAATTAAGACCATGCCATATGGTACCAACCATCCAACAGTTTAAAGTGAAAAGGAAGCTTACAGAGAAGGGGATTCATGTTTGTTAGTCATTCTCTCTGTGCCAGCCAATGGCTAAAAAGCCTTAGACAGATTATCTCACTTGATCCTTTACAATATCCTTGCCAATAGATCTTATTATCCATATTTTACCAATGAGGAAACAGAAGCTCAGAGAGGTTAAGAAGCATGTCTCGGGTGCCAGGATTGGAACCTTGGTGCATCTAACTCCAAGTCTCATAAATTTTCTGCCATACGGCTCTTCTTTTGAGAGAAGATGATAGATTTTTTTAAAAAATAAGTGAATAGCTTCCTTTGTAGATCTCTAAACTCCCCTTGTCATGTCATTGAAAAGGCCCCATTCCTGTAATATAGGATTTTCCCCCAGAGAATTTGATAGATGGCCCTCTACACCTCTGTGTGCTTGCTACCTGCCATGTGCTCCTGTCATTTAGCAAAGGGCATTGTATCCCCACTACCAGAGGACCTTGTCAATAGCCAGGACAGAGGCTGGGTCTACATGACATCGGGCTCTCTTGCCTCAGTCTCTTGCTTATGGGCTGAATCGGTGATTGCTTGGCTTTGTGGCGATCTTCCCAACTGTTGGATTGCTCTATCAAGGCCACTCAACACTGAAACGAGGTGGGCTCCTAGGACATCTGCTGTGATTTGCTTCCTAGAATTTCAGCCACCAGCCTGCCAGTACAGGGTTCTCCAGGTACTGTTAAAACCCCATATCAGAGACAGAAGTCCACTGTGTTAAAGCCATGTATGTGGCTGGCATTGAAGGAAGATCAGAGGCTGCAACCCACATAGCTGGCCCCACGCCACTGCCTTCCCTCTGCTCTCCCATCCTTGGAGAATATTATCAGTTCAGGGGAAGAGAGGGCTCGTACGTGAAAAACAGGGCTCTGTGATCTAGCTAAGTTGAGAAATAGTGGGTAAGTAAGGCACGGCAGGATGCCCCAGAGCCTTGACAGTAAACTTCATTCTAGAATGAAGAGCACATCCTTTTAACATCCCACTGTTTCCAAACATGTCAGAAGCGAGGTTGGGACTGGGGTGAGGGCAGGGTTTCAGGAGGTACTCACATTCAAGTCACGCAGGTAGTATCCCCAGCACCTCTCTTGCTTCCCACTCCCAGCCCCAGACAGAATGTATAGCTGTCCCCACCTGTACCCGAAGCAGAGGCTCAGCCATCTTCCCAGAGCCCTATTTGTTTCATAGCCCATCAGATGGATTTGTAAAATAGAGAGCCCACCAAGGTTAAATTTTAACTTAGACTCTTGCATTGCCTTTTTGAAAAGATTGTTGTGTTAAAAAAAAAAAAAGAAGAAGAAGAAAAGAAAAGAAAAAAAGATTGTTGAGTTGCAGTGGAAAACCCTGGTGAAAACCACCTTAACCATGTAGTCAGGCTCACTTATCAGTGATGGCACGTGCCTGTAGTGTCCTCTCTGATATTCTTTACAAAAACCTGTAACTCCTATGTAGTCAAGGGAAGAACCCAAACGAGGCACGTCATACAGAATTCTTGGCTGGCATTCTTTAAGACCGTCAATGTCAAGGAAAGGTCGAGAAGCTGCCACCAACCAGGGGAGACTGAGAGATTAACAACCAAATACAGTGTTCTTCCTGAATTGGATTCCTGAACAGAAAGAGGACATTGCTAGAGATGCTGGTTAAATCCACATAAAGTCTGCAGTCTGTTTATTTTAAAAGATTTTATTTATTTGAGAGAGCATGAGAGGGAGAGAGCAGAGAGCTGTGGGGCTCAATCCCAGGGCCTTGTGATCATGACCCAAGCCAAAGGAGACGCTTGACTGACTGAGCCACCCAGATGCCCCTGCAGTTTGTTTAATAGCAATATACCAACACTGGTCTGTTAATTTTCACAAATGTTCCCTGGTAATATAAGATCTTAACAACGGGGGGAGACTGAAGAAGGGTTTATGGGAATTCCATACTGTCTTTGCACCTCTTCTGTAAATCTAAAACCGTCCCCAAACAAAATGTGTACTGAAAAAGATTGTTACACAGTAGTATTGTCAAGGCAAACTTTGTCACAGCTCTCTCAGTGTAGTTAAAGGTGACAGAAGTTGCCAGATTTCTAGGAAGTTGCTAGATTTCTCTTCTAGGATTTCTAGTTCCAGATTTCAGAACCTTCAAAATGAGAAGATGGAGTGACCAACCATTCTTGGAATGAAGATCTCCCCATTATGAAGAACCTTTGCTGTGTCTCTGAGCGTCTGCGAAAACTAGCTGACTCTCAAGCAGAGTTGATACCTTTGAATGACATGTTATTCAGTTGGGGAAAAGGTGGAACTATGAACTTAACAAAAAGAAGACACATCAAATGAATGTTCCTTTTTAGGATTCAAAATTATGTTGTCTATCTTAAAGGCTCAAGAGATCAAGAGCCTGCAGAGTTTATAGGGGGCCACTTATCACTATGATATTTAATGTAACTTCCGAAGGTTAAAGTGACTCAGAAAACGTTTAGACTCTGAAGGCAAAGAATGACTAGATAGAAACTGTAATTGAGTTACTGAACAAGAAGTCCTAAGTGCCTATATCAGTAAATGCAGGCTCTTAAAATTTAAAAACAAAATTGTATACTGTAGTCAGCTGTTTCTCCCAACCTCCCCCTCAGAAAAATAGAACTGCTATTAAATGAATGAGGAGCTTAAAATTGATGATCCTAGATTCCCAGAATAAGGCAGGAGTAGAATATGTTTTTCCAAACTTAACTGCCCCTGGAACCCTAGGGTTCCTTGAGGCAAACATATGGGTAAAACTATTCTACCCTATTTATTGCCTATCTGTTCGGTAGGGGAGGAATTCTTAGCCTGAAGGCTGCCAAGATTGTAGCTTTTAAATTTGGGGATGAGTGTGCTACACACTTATTTATTGAGCATTTCTGAATCCAGAGGGGGCTCTCCATATAAATGAGCCCTGAAGAGAGCGATCCAAACTACTGACTGATCACTGAGCCAGGCATTAGGTTGGATGAGACGTGCAGATCCTTTTCAGTCTTTGAATGTGGTGGGGATGCCCCAATCCTGTCCATGTATTAGAAAATATGCCTGAAAATCATGGCAGTCTGCATAGTTGGCAAAAGCCTTCCCTTCCTCTGGCAAGAAAGGCAGTAGCTTTAGGAAACTCACATCTAGGGTGCCTAGATGATGCAGTCGGTTGAGCAGTGGACTCTTGGTTTCCACTTTCCTTCATTGGGCTCCACACTCCGCATGGAATTCTCTCTCTCCCTCTGTACTTCCCCGTGTTCACACATGTGAATACTCACGGTGTCTCAAATAAATAAATCTTTTTTAGAAAGGAAAGGAAACTCCCAACTCTCACTGAGAGAAGAAACAAACTATTCCTTTAACATTGACTTGGATGGTTCCTGGCAAGGTTTCCAATTCAAAACTCTACCCCTCCTCATACACATACGGAGCTAAGGTATGAGCTAAGGTTCTCCTCCTCCTCATACACATACATAGACACACATATAATCCCCAACCTTCTTCAGAATCAGCATATTTTTTTAAAGATTTTATTTATTCATGAGCGACACAGAGAAAGAGGGAGAGACACAAGCAGAGGGAGAAGCAGGCTCCATGCAGGGAACCTGATGTGGGACTTGATCCCAGGACCCCAGGATCATGACCTGAGCCAAAGGCAGATGCTCAAGCGCTGAGCCACCCAGGTGCCCCCGAATCGGCATCTTTTTATTGAAGGCCAGTTTGAAGGTTGTTTGCCCAGAGAGCCTTGCTTGGCAGTGTTCTCTGTTCTCTGGTTAGTGATGGGTTAAAATGTCACTTCAGTAGTCACCCTCACAAGGCACTTTATTAACCCAATCCCGTGCTCCAGACTTGACCTTCAGTCACTGGAAAACAAGAACACATTGAAAACCACTTCAACCAAATGAAAAATACTCTTGGACATGGCCCAAATGTTGGCAGCCTTTGTGTGAGCGATTCAGTCAAGTGGGCTGCGTGACAGGTATGTTTGTAGCTGATGGAAACTTCCAGTTATTGTTGTGCCCAAGATTGCGAATCCGGGAAACCACCGAGGAGCCAACACCGATGCAAACACACGAGGGTTTATTTACAAACTGGAGCTTGGGTCCAAGTATACCCAACACGGCGGAGCAAGGACTTGGACCCTGAGACTAAGAGGCGTAGCAGCTTTATAGGGGCCAGTGGCCAATGGGATACACAGAAAGTTGCACAGTCATGTCGGTCCACACGCAGGTGGCCAATTGAATTACATCTTACCCTATAATATCCATTTGAGCTGGCCTATTACTTTGGTCAGAATTGGTGCGCAGTTTTGGCGGGCACAAAGCAGGGTTACATTGTTATGAGCCAATTTCCGATTAGGGTGTGCCCAGCGGCTCGACTAGGGTGGGGCAGCGCCTTAAGCAATAAGCAGGTCATGTGGGGGTCATACAGGAGGTGGCAGGTGTAGCACAAAATGGAGTTAGTCCTGCTCTGCTTGTCCAGAGGTAGGGGATTTTTGTTAAATTTCCTGGGTCCCACAGTTATGAATGGCCTTTCGGAGAAAAGGCTGTAGGGTCAAGCCGGCCCCCCCTGTGGCAGAATAGCACCCGAGAGAGGACGTTCATGAGGCGCATGCTTTCCCCAAAACAGCCTTGGGTGGTGGGTCTGAGAGGACCCGCAAGCACTTCTCAGGTGGATGTCGTAGCCAAATGCCAGTCCTTCCCACCCATGGAGACAAGAAAGGCAGTTCCCTGCTCTGCAACTGTCAGGGTGGGGTTCTATCAGTGTACACAGCAGCTAGATTTTAGCTCATCATTCACACCCCAGCGTGGAGCTCTCTTGTGAAGGACAGTCCTTGTTGCTCTGGGTAAGGTGGACAGCTGTCACTACAAGAAAGCAGTAAATGAGTGTGGGCCCTGGCTAAAGTATCAAGAAGCGTGGCGTTCACACAAATGTATGGCCCCAGACTTTTGAAGTTCAAGTACTGTTTACTTGGGATTAGCTCAAGTTTGGTTAAGAGACGTGTGGAATTTGGATGAGGCTGTCGATATTGCTGTTTGTGGTGAGAGAAGCCAGGCCAAGGCTTGTGAAGGGGGTGTGCAGAGAGGCCACCCACCAAGAATCTGAGCCTTACTTCAGCTGACGATTCTGCAGCTCAATATAGGCATAGTGGGCATGGGGTTGCGGATGTTTGAAGAGGAAGAAGACAGAAATCCACCTCTTCCAGTTTGAAGACAGGTGTTGCCTCTCTGAAGTGAGAGATGAGCAGATCTGCAGGCAGCTTGTGTTACTCTAGTGAATTGTAAATCCTACTAGTGGCTGGATATTGCCCAGGAAAAGCAGTCATCACTAGGCTTTCTGCTTTCTATGGTAGCCTGGGCAATATTTCTTGATTACTCCCTGTCACATTCTTTTTTTTTTTTTTGGTCTAGAAAGTACCCTGGAAGAGCACTGTCTGTAGGCTTCAGAATGTGAAGGATGATGTGGTACCCAGGCCAGTCACCTGCTCACTGACACACATAGCTGCTGGGGTGGTCTTTCATTAGTGCTCATACAGGTTGTGCATCTCTTCTGCTTTTTCAGATCCATTTTATTGAGACAAAATTCACATAGCATACAATTTACTTGTTTAAAACGTGCAACCCAATGGCTTTTTGTATATTTACAGAATCACATAAACATCTCTTTATGCAGTCAATTTTAGAACATTATCCCAGAAGAAACCCTGTACCCATTAGCATTCACTCTCCAATCTCCCTGAGCGCTAGGCGCCTAGCAATCTGCTTTTTGTCTCTAGATTTGCCTGTTCTGGACATTTTATGTAAATGGAATAACACAACATGTGGCCGTTGTGACTGGCTTCTTTTACATATTTTTAAGGTTTGCCTATTTTTGTAGCATGTATAAGCACTTCATATTTTTTATTGAAAAATTATATGCTATTTTATGGTTATGCCCCATTTTATTTATCCATTAATTCGTTGGTGGGCATTCAGGCTCTTTCTACCTTTGGGCTATTAAGAATAATGTTGTTTTAAATATTTGTTTACACATTTTTAATGGACATAAATTTGTTTTGGGGGAGGGTTTTTTTTGGGAAACCAAATGTGAATGACTTTATTTATTTATTGGTATATGGTTGACACTGTTACATTAGTTTCAGGTGTACAGCCTAGAGATTCAACAACTGTAGATATGCTGGGCTCAGCACAGGTGTAGCTCCCATCTGTCACCATCTAACCTATTATCATACCATTAACTACATTCCCTAGACTGTACCTTTCATCCCTGTGACTTATTAATTCTATAACTAGAAGCCTGCACCTCCCACTTATATCTTCACCCATTTTGCCTATTTCCCCACCCCCTCTGCTCTGGCAACCACCAGATCTCTGTATTTATGGTTCTGTCTCTGCTTTTTTTTTTTTTTTTTGTCCTTTATTTTGTTTTATAGATTCTACATGTAAGTGAAATCACATGGTATTTGTCTTTCTCTGACTTATTTCACTTAGTATAATACCCTCTAGGTCATCCATGTTGTCCCAAGTGGCAAGGTTTCATTCTTTCTTATTGCCAAGTACTATTTCAGTGTGTGTGTGTGTGTGTGTGTGTGTGTGTAAGAGAGAGAGAGAGAGATGAACACTTAGATTGCTTCCATATCTTGGCTATTGTAAATAATGCCACAGTAAACACAGGGATACATATATCTTTTCAAATCACTATTTTTGTCTTTTTTGGGTAAATGTTCAGTAATGGAATTGCTGGATTATAGGGTAGCTCTATTTTTAATTTTTTGAGGAGCCTCCATACTGTTCTCCAGAGTGGCTATACCAACTCCCATTCCCACCAGTTGTGCACAAGGGTTCCTTTTTCTCCACATCCTTGCCAACACTTACTGTGTCTTTTTGATCTCAGCCATTGTGACAGGGGTAAGGTGATGTCTCATGGTGGCTCTGATTTTCATTTCCTTGATGATCAGTGGTGATGATCATCTTTTCATGTGTTATGGACATAAGTTTTCATTTCTCTCAGGGATATACCTAGGAGTAGAATTGCTAGATCATATGGTCACACTACATTTAATAGTTTCAATTTTCAGGAACTGCAAAACTGTTTTCCAGAATAGGTGGGTAGTTTTACATTCCAGCCAGTAGTATGTAAGCATTCCAGTTCCTTCATCTCCTTGCTGCCACTCATTATTCTGTCAAATCCAGTCAGTGAGTGTGCAGTGGCATCTCACTGTAATTTTGATTTGCCTTATTAGCCATTTGTATTTCTTCTTTTGAGGAATGGCTTCAGATCTTTGCCCATATTTTAATTTGGTTATTTCTTTTTACATTATTGAGTAACTATAGTTCTTTATATATTCTAGAGACAAATCCTTTACCATATCTATGATTTTCTCCTGTTCTGGGGTTATCTTCCTGCTTTTTTTTTTTTTTAACCACAAAAGTGTTTAATTTTCATGGTATTCAATTTATTTATGTTTCTTTCAGTCCTTGTGGTTTTGGTACCATCTAAGACAGCATTGCCCAACAGAAGGCCGTGAAAATTTACACCTGTTTTCCTCTAAGTGTTCTATGGATTTAGTTTTTGCATTTAGGTCTTTGACCTATTTTGAGTTAATTTTTGTATATAGAATGAGGTAGGGATCCAACCCTACGTCCTGTACATATCCAGCTGTTATATATCTTTTAAAAGAAAAACAGAAGCCTTTCCTAGACAGTCACTTCTGGATTGTATGAGGGACCACCTACTCTGCACAGCTGCATCCCACAGTTGAGGAGCAAGTGTCAGGAGAACATAGAGACTCTTGATTTCAGAGAAAAACTATGCATACACAAAGCAAGAGTATCTTGGAGCTGAAAGAGCTGGATCTGGCATCTTAACCCCTCCTAAAGCCACAGCACTCCTGCTCACAGACTGAGCAACCTTGGGCAAATCACTCAATCCCTATCTGAGTAAGGCTCAGTTCTCCCCCCACTCCATGAAAGAGAAGCTAATTGGAATATAAACCCCAGGAGAGCAGGAAGTTCTGCTTTATTTAATCTTCTGTATCTAGGACTTAGAACTTTGCTCAGCACACTATAGGTTCCCAATAAACATTCGTTGATTAATGAAATAAATAATAACTCGATTATGTAATCCCCCAGGATTGTTATAAGGATAAGAATTTTTTAAAAACCTGTTCAGGTATTTCGTACACTATAAAATGCTGCCAAAATGTATGATTTCCTTTCTTTGTAGCAGAAAGAGAGATGTGGGTAGCTACAGCAATACAGCAGACCTGCAAATGAGGTGAATACATATTTTCTCAAAGGTGTAATTTCATTTTCAAGGTACTAAAGAACCAGCGATCCTTTAATAAAGTTAATTTATTAAAGTATTTTGAGGTCATCAAATGTTAACGCCCTTCTCTGAATTTTCACACTTCATCCTGGAGAGAATTGCATTTTCTGTGGCCTTCCTTAAGAGCATGCAGTATTGAAGTGGGAGGGGGCAGTGGGGAAAGAATAGAAAGAGACTTGTCTTCCAGCCATTTAATATCTGGATAAGGATGAGAATTTGCATTACTCTTTATTCATTTCTTTTTGCTTGGTATTTCTTTTTATCTTTTTTCCCTGTAGAAATAAAAAAGTAGTACTTACATTTCCTTTTAAAATGACTGAATGTAGGATTTAACCTGTCTCTTTGTGTCTGCGCACTGAGGGCCCCAAGGCAAAATTCTGTGGTAGAGAAATTCTAAAGAGTCCTGATTACATGGGGCCCAGCACCCCGAGCAGTAGGAGAGGACCAGCCAGGAGGCAGAAGAATGGATTCTGGACCCGAGTCTTCATTAATTAGCTCGATCACTACACTAGTCAGTTTCCATCTCTGGGTTCTAGCTGCTGATCTGGAAAATGAGAATGTTAAGCTGGATGCTCCCTAAGGGCCTGTCCAGCTCTTACATTGTATAGTTTTGTGGTGTGCAGGGTCAAAGGCACTTATCTGGGCCATGTCCCTATAACACTGTCGGGGGTGGGGGTAGGAAGGGGAGCACACGTCCCTTCTTGGAGGATCATACAGCAGTGTGTGACACTACCCGCGAGTGTGCGCATTAGCTGGATTCAGCCGTGAAGCAAAGGAGGAGCAAAGTACAAGGAGAGTCAGTGGGAGCATTTGATGATGGGGAGGAAGTGAGTTGTGGCCTGGACCTTGAAATCATGGGATTCGGACTGAGTGAGAAATCACATGGACAGGTCCCCAAACAGGGGATGGCTGATGAGGCAGGAGGCCCTGGAGCAGGAGTTGAGAGTTCAGGGTTCTAGCACACTTCTGTAGCTCAGGTGTCATCACCTCACGTGTCTTGTCCTCAATGCCCCTCTCTGTTAGATCACTCATTGGAAGGAAGGAAAGAAATGACAGACAGCAGGCTGTAGAGTCAGAGGGGCCAGACTGCTGCATTTTGAAGTTGTATGACCTTAAAGGTCATTTCCTGTCCCTGGGCCTCAGCTCTGTCCTCTGCAGATCACAATAATGACCTTTGAGGGTGGCTCTGAGAACAGCCTGAGAAGGACTGCCTTGTAGCACAATGTGAGGTGCTCAATAAATGGCAGTGACAGTTGTCATACTATTGAATCTGAATTAAACGAGGCTTTTAAGAAAACAATTTGATAAAAAAGGGCATGAAAACACATGTGGGAACATACAATGGAATATTATTCACCCTTGAAAAGGAAGGAAACATCACATGCTGCACATGGATGAACCTTGAGGACATTGTGCCATATGAAATAAGAGGGTCATGAAGAAAAATGCTGTATGGGTTCCATTTAGATGAGGGATCTGAAGTAGTCCAACTCCTAGACACAGAAAGCAGACTGGTATTAGCAGGGCCTGGGGGTAGGGGCAAATGGGGAGATAATTGATGGGGATTAAGTTTTGGTTTTGCAGGATGAAAAAGTTCTAGAAATTTCCTGCACAGCAATGTAAATATATACCCAACACTATTGAACTGTGGTGGAGGACAAAATCTGGTGGAGTGGATACAGAGTGCATATTCTTTAGCTTTTATTTAACAAATACATAATACAATATGTGAAGCTCTGTGCTACATGCTAGAAGCAGGAGCAGAGATACCAAGATACTAAAGCACAGAAAGTCCTGCCTTCAGGGAAGAAAATGATGGAAAGCATCATAGATCCCTCAGTTCAAATCTCAAATACACCATTGCTGGGGCTGTGACCTTGGGCAAGTTACTTGATTTTTCTAAACTTAAGAGTTTTGTAGATGGAAGAATGAGTAATTCCTTTCTATCTCACAGGCTGTCCAAGTAACTAAATGAGAATGTGTTTGGAATGAGCACATGCTCCACACGCCCTGTGAGTACATCTCTTGCTCTTAACATTGATGCCTCTCAACTCGAGGCTCATGGTCTCCCAGGCCAGGCAAAAGAAAGGCATTGTGAAAAGGGGGCATCCAGGGAGAGCCAAGTATGGTTTCATTCCACTTTATGAGCCCTTTCTAGGCTGGATGTAGGGAAGCAGGCCAGATGAGGGACCACTCCTGTGGGCCAAGTGTGGCATGTGCACTGGCCCCCAAATTTATAAGTTGGATCCTAACACCCAATGTGATGGTGTTTAGAGGTGGGGCCTTTGCAGATGATTAGGTTAGGTGAGTCACAAGAGTGGGACCCCCACAACAAGATTTTAAAGAGAGACCAGAGAGCCAGCTCTCTCTCTGCCATGTGAAAACCCATAGGCAGTCAGCTGTCGGCAAGCTGGGAAGAGGACTCAAATCAGTTGGCACTTATCCTGATACAGCCACCTGTAAATCTCATCCTGGGTACTTATCAGTGATCAAATCTTCTAGATCTGGGACAGGGAGAGGCAGGAATGACTGATGAGAGTCCTAAACCCCCGGCAGAAGGTGCAAAGCCTCTGGAGAAAGTTGTCTTCTCATCTCCATATCCACTTCTACAACAAGCCTCTAGCAGGTGCCACATGTGGATAAGATCCTCCACTGCAGAGCATCTCTTCTTTCATGCCCCGTGCCTAAATAGTGAATGACATTTTGATCATCTGCCAACTGTGTCAAGTGCAAGGTAACTGAGGAAACTGCTCAGTGCCAGGCACTGCTACCCGCTCCCACCTGCCTCAGGAGCACTGCTACCTGGCAGGGACCTTGCTTGCTTCAGACAGTACTCACAAGTTGGCTTGTGAAAGGGAGCAGAACCCACAGCTCCTGGTAGTCATGAGTGGGAGAGGGAGCTGACGTGCTACAAAACATATGATCCTGGTCCTTCGGGTCCTAAGTGTAAAGAGCCGATGCCTTTTGCTATCCTTCTGGCTGTGCCATCCCCTGCACACGGTGCTCTTCTGGCAACACACTGCTACCCCTTGATGTGTTTGGCTGTGGCAGGCTGAATCTGGGAACCTTGCCTACCCCACAGTGCCCGGTGCCCTGCCAGAGTTCTTCATACAGTGCAGCTGTGTCCTCGAGCAAGTCTGGTATACGATCAGGAAATTCCTCCAATGTTCTTTCCTCATCTGGCATTCTTGTTATTTTGCCTGTCCTCTTGTCAGCAGAATAAGAGAATAGAATTCGCTGTCTTCTAAGCTTCTTTGAAAGGTCACCCAACAACTGAAGTGAATGACTTGGGGGGAAAACAGAAAGTCAACGGGGTGGAAGTAGGAACAGTGAGTGCTCCTTGAATGAGCATCTATGAAAACTGTCCATATGGCCGAATTTGATAAATCCTACTGACTGTTGACATGAATGGGAGCTTTGCCTGGACAAAATAGTTGGACCAAGAAACTGCAATAATTGTGCTGCACCAAACTTAGATGTTTATGTTAAAGCATGCATGCTCTTATTTTCCCTTCATTCATTGCCTTTCTAAGGTATGCTTCTCCATGTACAGATGCCTGCAGCCTCAGAAAAAGGAATGTGTGTGTACTCCTGTGTGTGTGAGAGAGAGACAGAGTGCAAGCCTGTGCCAGTGAGAGAGGAAGAGCTCAAGCACATGAAAGCTTAGGGAAGAGGCAGAGACAAAAGGGCTAAAGAGAAATAAATGGATTTTTAAATTTCCCTTTGGCTATTCAGGGTCTTTTGTGGTTCCATACAAATTTTAGGATTTTTTTGTTCTAGTTCTATGAAAAACACAATTTTTTTTTTAAAGATTTTATTTATTTATTCATGAGAGGCAGAGACACAGGCAGAGGGAGAAGCAGGCTCCATGCAGGGAGCCTGACGTGGGACTTGATCCCAGATCTCCAGGATCACACCCTGAGCTGAAGGCGGCGCTAAACCGCTGAGCCACCCAGACTTCCCAACAATTGTTATTTTGATAGGGATTTCATTGACTCTGTAAGTGGTTTTGGGCAGTATGGACCTTTTAACAATATTAATTCTCCCAGTACATGAGCATGGTATATCTTTGCATTTATCTGTGTCACTTTTGATCTCTTCATCAGCGTCTTATAGTTTTCAGATTATAGGTCTTTAGTTAAATATATTTCTAGTTATTATATTTGCTTTGATACAATTGTAAATGGGATTGTTTTACTTATTTCTCTTTCTGCTATTGCTTTAATAGTATACAGAAATGCAACAGATTTCTCTATACTGATTTTGTTTCCTGCAATTCTACTGAATTTCTTTATTAAATCAAACAGTTTTTTGGTGGAATCTTTAGAATCTTCTCTATATATCATCATGTAATCTGCAGTTTTACTTCTTCCTTACCAAATTGGATGTCTTTTGTTTCTTTTTTCTTCTCTTATTGTTATGGCTAGCATAAAGATGTGGCATATGTGTGCAATGGAATATTACTCAGCCATAAAAAAGAATGGAATCTTGCCATTTGGGATAGACCTAGAGGGTATTATACTGAGTGAAATAAGCCAGACAGAGAAGGACAAACAGAATCTAAAACACAAAACAAATGAACAAGCAACAACAAAGAGAGAAATAGACTCATAAAAATAGAGAACAAACCGGTGGTCACCAGAGGAGAGGAGATGGGGCAACTATTGAACTGGGTAAAGGAGATTAAGAGATACAAACTTCCAGTTATAAAGTAAATAAGTCATGGGGATGCAGCATGCAGCATAGAGAATATAATCAATAATATTGTAATACACTTATATGGTGAACATTCTGTAATATGTATAATTGGTGAATCACTCTGACATTTAATATTAATATTCTTCAATTAAAAATTTATAAAATAAAATTATCCGAAAGGAGATGGGAAAGAAAGAAGACATGACTCCAGGCCTCCAAATGCCATTCCTCTGACTAGCTATGTTCCCTTTTGTGTTGGCTTATCCCACCCCATTCTGCTGTCACTCCATATTTCATACCACAAACCTGTGGTCTCCCTTATCCAGGCCCTTGTGCCTGTGGGGTGGCAGACAGAGAATGAAGTGGTGAGGGAGGCAGGGCACAGAGATCCCTCTGCTCTCCCAGTGTCTGAGCTCTCTGCGTCGCCCAGCCTGGACCAGCAGGAACCACAGCATGGAGCCAGGTATATGTGTGTTTCTTAAGCCCTCATTTTGATTCAGCCCTATTCTGATAGAGATTTGAAGACCATCTTTTGGGGGTTTTTTTTGTGATTGATTGATTGATTTGAGACACAGAGAGACAGCATGGAGGAGGGTCAGAGAGAGAGGGAGAAGCAGACTCTCCACTGAGCAAGGAGCCCACTGTTGGGCTCAATCCCAGGACTCTGAGATGATGACTTGAGCTGAAGGCAGGCACTTCACCCCAGCACCCTTGAAGAGCTTTTTGTTGGAGGGGTTTATAAAATGGGCTTTATGCCACACATGTGAAAATCTCTTCTGGTTGAAGAGTTGGAGGAGGCCTAGAGGGTCAAGGGCAAAGGAGGTGGATAGAGGAGCCACCTCGGAGGGACAGTGAGTGGCAGTGACCTGCAGGTCAGCGGGATCACCATAGAGAATGACTGCTGGGGAGTCCTCGTCCTCAACTGGGGAAGCAAGCACCATGCAGAGGATGCCATCAGAGTACAATGTCAGCAATGAGACCCCTGAGCCTCTGAGACCAGGGTGGCAGCTGGCAGCATCTGGCTCTTTCCACATAGCTGAAGAGGACCTCTCGTAGTAGAGGTCCTGTTGGATGGGGTTCTGTCTGACCTTGCAGTGGCTCAGCATTGCTTCAGAGCTTCCCATTCAGGAGGGTGTCTGAGCGTGCTGTGCATCTGAGCTTGGTTACAGCTAGTAGGAACATAAGCCCCACTCTCTGGTCTATCTTGCTAGGGTGATGGTGCTGTGCCTCTAAGGAGTACTCCCTGGAGCAGGAGAGTTTACTACTGTTACCGGCACTGAAACAGCCTCTCTGTGGAGGCTCAGTTGTAATCCATTTGGAGAAAATTCTGGGTTTCTTGGGATAGATATTTAAAGGGGTTGACTATAGGAAGGAGCTCCTGGATCTATTGTTTTATCTCTGAGCTTCGATGGACACACTGACTCCTCCCCCACATGCCAAGGCTTTGACCACAATATCTTTGAGGTGCACTGGCCCACCTTCTTCCAGGGAGCTGTGCTGCTCTTTCAAAAGAATCGCAGGCGGGGGCTGCCTGGGTGGCTGGGTTGGTTAGGTGTCTGCCTTCGGCTCAGATCATGATTTCGGGGTCCTGGGACCAAGTCCTGAGTCAGACTCACTGCTCAGCAGGGTATGTGCTTCTTGCTCTGCCTCTCCCTGCTGGCTTGTGTGCGCGCGCGCTCTCTCTCTCTCTCTCTCAAATAAATAGTAAGTCTAAAAAAAAAAAAAAGAAGAAGAAGAATTGCAGGCTGTAACTCACCCACTCACCTGGAGAAGGCAAACACTAAAGGCCAGCACCCTTGGCACTAGGAGGCAGCTCAGGTGAATAGCAGATTCATCAGATCCATCCAAAAACTCAGCTCTACTATTTACTAGCAGGCTGGGTGGCTTTCTTAGGGCTTGTGATTTCTGAGTTTGTGAAAAGAGGGATTCTAATTCCTCCCTCAGAGGGGTTGATGCAATGAGAGAGCAACTGGAAAAGCTTTGTAGACTGCAAGGTGCTAAAGAAATTACCTTTTGTCACTATCCTCATTTCTGAAAGGTGTTCAATGCTGTCAAGCAGGATAACCATGACACAGCGGAGGTACTGCAGGCACAGAGTGGCTCCTGACACCACTCATCTGGTTGCCATTGACAACAGGATCTGATTACTTCCTTGGGTGGGATGCTCAAATTTTAATATGCATCAGGATCACTTGGGGATTAAACATACAGGTTCTCTAGGCCCTACCCCTTGAAAATCTCAGTTGGTCTGGGATCCATGTGTAATTAACACCCCCACTAGTCTTTTTGTGTGTACGTGAATAGGAGGAGAGGCAGAGAGGGAGGGAGAAAAAGAAGGAAAGAATCCTAAGTAGACTCTGCCCTGAGCATGGAGCCCAATGCAGGGCTTGATCTCATGACCCTGAGATCATAACCTGAGTTGAAACCAGGAGTTAGTTGGATGCTTAACCCACTGAGCCAGCTGGGCACCTCAACACCCCAACTGTTCTGATGCAGGTTATCCTTAAGTCATACTTTGGGGAAAATTAGAGTGCATGACGGGAACTGGATGGCCACAGAGATTGGGCACATGGGATAGAAGAGCACAGTAGTGCAATGTCCCTGGGCACCCCCAGGAGCGGAGGCAGGGAACGCTTTGTTGGTGAGATAACCAGCATCAATTCTGACTCGGCCATTGTGGCATCCCCATTTGTTTACAAGAGCTTCCTATTTGTGCTCCTGTTTATTTCCCGTTGGGATGTGTGGCTTCTTGTAGTTGTGGGTAAGAAGCAACACTGGGCTTCCAGATTTCTGTTGCCAATTTTTTTTTAAGACTACAGATTTATTTTCTTTTATTTATTTATTAGTTATTTTTTAAAAGATTGATTGATTTGAAAGAGAGCATAAGCAGAGGGGAGAGTCAGAGGGAGAAACAGACTCCCTGCTGAGCAGGGAGCTGGATGCCGGCTCTATCCCAGGACCCTAAGATCATGACCTGAGCCGAAGGTAGATGCTTCACCGACTAAGCCACCCAGGCTCCCTGTTACCAAGTTTTAAATCCATTTATAACTTTGGAGGGAAGGCTGGAGCACATCCCAAACTCAGGCTTCAACATCTAGCAAGTCAGTGGGAATTCAGAGTATAGATGCCTGAGAATCTCAGAGGGGGAGGCCATGGGTATGGCAGGAGTCACAGATACGAGCATCTCCTTCTTGCACAGAAGATCCCACTATGCTAGCAGTAACTGTTTTCCTTGGAGATTGTACCTGGGATGTAGAGAAGGAACCCAGACCAATGTCTTGCTCTGGCCTCCTTCAGCCTGATGACTTCCATGAACTTGGTTTACCCTTCTTTTGTCTCCACTCACCAAAGGCCCCTTTGTGGGAAAGATGCCTCAGGAACAGTGAGGAGAGTTTGTGTGCGATCGCTTCTATGGTGTAAGGTCACTCCTGAAAATCTAGAACCTGGGAAATTTGCTGGGAATATGAAAATTCTGTTGGGTGGAAGGTCCCAAAGTCTTCCTCACTGATGCCCCTAGCAGAGCCGGCCACTGGCGAGGTGACCTCAGATCCTTAGAAAAAGCAGCTCTTCCATGGTGCCAGTCACACAGCACAAATCAAATGCGTCATTTAAATGAAATCCTGTGGCAGCATCCATCCCCAGGTCCCTGGGGCTGCAGGCGTGCAGTACCAGAAGGACAAGGCTTTAAAACAAGTGTGTGCTGTAACAATAGAGTTCTCTTTCTGCCTCCAATTAAATGAAAAGATCAAGAAAGGAGTCTTTAAAAAGAAGAAAAAAAAGGCAGAGCTGTATCTGTGCTTATACTTTGAGGCTGCCTCACAAATTTTTCCTCCACCATAACTTTCTAACATTTCTGTGAAGACAATGGCTTGGATAATTGGACAGAGCTATAAAGGACATTATTAAATTGTTTCCACTCCAGGCAGGAGGGTACCAGAAACACCAGTGCGTTCGCTCAGAACTGCAGTTCAAACCAGCGTCAATGGTTGACTTACCAGCCACTTGGCGCTTCTCTGCAAGACACGATTCGCACTGACATTGACTTCTGTCCATTTCTGTAGCACTCAGGGTCCGTAAGGACAGCAGTTGGCCTTCTGTTTATTTTCTCCCTTTTTCTCCTGATTATAAAAGTTATGCCATCAGATTTGTACACTTTTAAAAAATGTACAAGGTGAAGCAGTGAGGAAATCTGCAAACGATCCTGTTGCCTAAAAGCCAACTACGATTAATGTTTCTGCTCGTTTCATACCAGGGATTCATCTATTCATAGATGAGTGTCCATGAAGAGCAGTGTGAACGCTCATTTGTGTGCCTTCCTCATGACAACAGCTCCTCCACTGGTCCCAGTTCTTTATGGTTTCCAGAGCCTTTCCCCAGCTTCCTGGTCTTACTGGGAGGGCTTCTGTGGGGCTTTTAGAAATCCCAATAAACTCTTTGACTTACAGGGCCATTACCTACCCAGTCTTTAGCCCTGCACAAAGCTGAGTGGATTAATTAGAATGGGGCTTGCCCTTCTAAATCTTTGTCGGTTATCTCTTTTCAGATAATCACTATTCATGTACTTCTCTTGAATTCCCTTAGGCTAGGGAATAGCTTCCTTTCTTACCACCTATGAGGTGTGATTCTTCTGCCTGGCAGCCTCCCTCATTCAAGGGCTGGATTCATTTAACTCTTATCTCAAGACCACTGCTGAGCTGGAGCAAGGTTTGTCTCAGGTTGTGTGTGGACCCTCACCCAAGGGCAACGTGTCAAGTGAGAGAAGCAGTCTGGTTACCAGTCCTCCTGTTCATCCTCTTCCCCCCTCCTCCTCTTCCTCCTCCAAAGCCCCCTCTTCCTCCCCCTAGCTACATCTCTATTCCTTGCTCAAATCAAACTCTTGCATGCCCTTTGGATGAGATCCATTCACCCTCAGCAAGGTGAGAAAACAGAGAAGAGGTGCTAATTATTATATCCTGACAGAGGACAAAGCACTGCTTTCTTACCCACTCTTTTGAATGAGCACCTCTTTCTCATTTGTTTCTACTACTAGGTGAGTTTCTCCTTCATGCCCAGTGACTTAAATGCTCTCTGTCTGGTTACCCTGACAAGGTGATGGTTCTCTAGACTGACCCCGAGCATGTTCTCCCAGAAAACGCACCTCCCTCCATCGGGGTTGAATCCGGCTGCAGGTGTGCTAGTCGTAATGGAAGTAGCTGAGGACAGTGATGGCTCAGCACACCCTCCCACTGAGCATGGGACTGTTCGTTCACTACCCATCCGCTTATCAGACAGCAGTGGTGGCACCTAGGGGTTCCACTCCCCAGAACATCTCCTGCATAAGGACAGGCCACGAATTGAACCCATCCCCAGGCCCTCTTGAGCACAAGCCTGTCCTTACCGTCCGAGAACAATCCTTGACTCAGAGATAAATAGAATTTCTATTTAAAAGGGACCATAAAGTCCTTTTGTGCATTCTTACAATGTTCTTAAGATCCACAAAGGTCAATGGCTAGCCCAGGACTAACTGATGCAGCTTGTGACCTAATCCTGTCTGTGGGCTGAGTCGTGCCCCAAAGATAAAGTAAGTCTCAAGCCACCAAAAATAGTCATCATTTCCTTCCAGAATGACATTCCCTCTCCCTGCAAATAGAAAATCAATTTTGAGGGATGCCTGGGTGGCACAGTCAGTTGAGCCATAGACTCTTGGCTTCGGCTCTGCTCACATTCTCAGGGCTCTGTGCTCAGCAGGGAGTCTGCTTGAGATTTTCTCCCTCTGCCCCCTCCCCCAGAATAAACAAATCTTTTTTTTTTTTTTTTTAAGTCAATTTTGAAACAACCTTTGCAAAGAAGAAAGAGCATTCTCTAAGCTAGCAATGATGTAGTGGAAAAAACAGGGGCTTCAGAACCAGGCCAACGCATATTCAAATCCAGATTCTTCCACTTACTGGTTGAGTGATCTCGGGAAGTGTACTTAACCCCTCAGCACCCTGGTTAACCTCCTATGACAAGTGAAGCTAACAATCTCAGATTCCAGAGTTCATCAGAAGTAGTGATGCCTATAGAACACCTGGGCTGCACGCTGCCTAATTTTTAACATTTGGGAAGTGATGGTTAGTTGCTTGTAGTCAGAAACTTGTTCACTATTTGTATTTGGGAAGATCACTCTCTCTAGATACTGAGTTTATGGTGCCGTCTGGTGGAGTCTGGAGACGGAACTGTGGTTGAAAAGGCAAAATGAGAGGAATAGCTAAATTGTATCATTAACTGTTCCAGAAACCTCTGATCAGGTGGTTTTCCAAATTGGGAGGATCCTAAGCTGCCGTCCTTTAAAGAAATAACGTTAAAAGTATAGTGTTAAGAAACCCAAGACTTTCCACATTTCAAATCTGTCTGGGAGTACAGATACTCAAAGCCTAACCAATACTTAATGGAATCTGTCTTTTTGATGATAATTACAGCATTCTAAAGTAGGCTTAAACCCATCTGTATACATGAACTGCTGCCTCAAAATTACTTGCTCCAAGGGGCATTCAGTCTCTTGCTCAACTTTCAAGTTAGGTAACTACTGTTTAAATTGATGGCAGGTGTTTGGTCTATAAATAAGAGTTGTGCTTGTTTACCAGTGGCAGTGTGTATTTGCATCACACCAGGAGAGCTGCAAGGCCACAGAGGTCAGCCCCAGTGTGACAGCTGAAGCACTTGGGCCTTCCCACTTCTAAATTCTGGGAGGGACCAGGGCTCTTTCCGGAGACAGGAGGCCCTGTTGGTCTGGAAGATGCCTCAGTGAACCCAAGGGGGGTGGCAAGGTAATGTGAGACGGAGAATCTGCCCTGGGGACTCAGCCTGAATGTCTGATAACCTCAGTAGCTACTAAAAACTGCCCTGGTCATTTTATCATTTCCAGTCTGTATTCCCCCCCTCACCCAGACCTCAGGCTTGAGCAGCCCAGGCGCTTTGCAGCATCACATTGCCATCATATCTCAGTTTTTTGCTTCCGTGTGTCTTCTCCATAGTTCCCAGTTCAGTCATTTCAGATTGAACCTCAGAATGCTGATCCCAAGGCCTAACCAGCTAGACCCATATGCTGATATGGCTTTCCCTCCCAATACTGAAGCTGCTACCCTGTCAACACACAGCACCTCTGCACTCCCAAAAACATGGGGCATTGGTGGCACAGCCCAGAGGGCTAATCCATCTTTGCATCTGCCTACGCAGCCTGGATGGAGCTTTTGGTGCATAACAGGAAGACGGGGCCATACACAGATTCCCTGAGCACTCACAGATCAGTCTTGTCAGTTCCAATCCTGTGGGGACAAGGACCATTGCGTTTCTGGCAATGGAATGAGGAAGATTTGGGGAGACTCTGAATGAAAGCCCCACCTGCCAGCATCATGGCTGGGTGTGGTTGGTCTCTAGGGTTGAGCACTTCTCATACTTGAGGAGCTCCAGGAGGAGTTCGAGATTCTCGGTTCTATGAATGCAAGACCATAACAGCCTCTCCTAGCCTGTTCGGTGAGAGGCCTCTGGTGCCCAGCAGGGGAGGTGGTGTTGGCTCCAAAAAGGCTATTCTGATTCAGAAGCTGTGCTATCCTGGCCTGAACCCCCAGAGCAATGCTCCCTTCTGCCTAGGCAGCAGGGAGAACTATTAACCTTCATGAAATCAGCCTCTGGTGGCAAACTATGTAGCATCCAAAACAGGTTGGTGACCTAGGCTTGCTCCTGAGACCCAAATCCTGGTTTACTGACACCCCCATGTCAGCTACCCAGGGCATGTCTTTATCTTCAGTCTTTGTGAAGACGAGGAAGCTCACCATCAATATGTTGTGAGGATATAGAGGGACTTCCAGGCCCCAGTCCCTTGTCACTAAGCAATCAACCCTGAACCATGTGGCTCTGGGACCAGCGTCTGTGCTGGTCTGGCCTGGATCCTCATTTCAGGGTCCCCTGTTGTCCTGTCAGCCAGGTTTGTGTGAGCTGGTGTGTCTGCTGGGTGTCACTTCCTAACCGCTGTGAACTTGCAGTCTTGGAAACTGCAGAAAGGCATCCTGATGTCACCCCTGCTTCTGTCTCACCAACCTGAGTATTCTGTGTCTGTAGGACTAACCATCGTCCCGAGGAAGTCCCCAGCAGGCACCCTGAGAAAGGATACCTCTAAGTACTAGTGTGCAAAGTTAGAAGAATGCTATTCTTTTCTCCCTCTGAACCCACTGGGCTCAGGAAGAAGGGACCTGTGCTGCTCCCCTATCGACTGGGACCCTCATGGCAGGGATGGTTGCAGCTCCCCCCAGGTGTCAGGCCCCCAAGAGAGAGATGCGTGCACATCACCCTGAAGCTCAGTCTGTACAGCGCTATGTGTTGGCACAGGCTTGATGGAGGGTTGCAGGTGGTCAGAGGAGGGAAATGCTGTAGAGCTGGAGAAGGAAGAAGTGACAGCTGTTCTGCACCATCCTTTCCTTCCCTTATTTGCCTGGTGGATGAATTTGCAGTCTAGCTGTCCAATGGAGACTAACACAGTGTCCAGTGGTCACTAACAGTGTGTACTGTGACAAAGCTGCTAGTAATGAACAGCCACTGTGGCAAGAGAGAGCTCTCAGTTTTTTCAGAGACCCTGTGAAAAGTCCTATTTTGACCCCAGCCTGACTTTTTTTTTTTTTTAAGATTTTATTTATTTATGAGAGACACTGAGAGAGAGAGAGAAAGAGAGAGAGAGAGAGGCAGAGACACAGGCAGAGGGAGAAGCAGGCTCCATGCAGGGAGCCTGATGTGGGACTTGATCCCCGGTCTCCAGGATCACACCCTGGACCAAAGGCAGGCGCTAAACTGCTGAGCCACCCAGGGATCCTACCCCCACACACACACACCCCGACTTTTTATAAACACAGCACAATTTGTCTCTGTGTAGAAGGTCCTGTATGAGGGTGGGACAACATCCCCCCAAAAGAGGCTGAGGCATCCTGCCATATAGACAGACATGCGTGCGCGTGCACACACACACACACACACACCTCAAATACCTTCACAGTCCCTCAAAATACTTTAAGAACGTGGGAAGCTTACTAGGCCAAATTACGCTTAAGGAAGGAAAGTAGTCCCCTACCTCTCCCTCCCCACCCGGCCCTGCACAGCTCCCAGGAGGCCTGCTCTTTGAAAATGTTCAAGCGCATTCTCTCCTTTTGAGTTCTCACCAACACCTCCTGAGTTCCATTTGGCTTGAGGCTTGCATGGTGGTATCCCATCTTCCCATTTCCCTAGAGAACTGCTGCTTTCCCAACATCATGGAAACAGGCGGGAGAGATGTGGGGGGGGGGGGGTGCATGCACGCACCTGTGCGTGTGGATGCATGTGTTGTGGGGAGGGTGTGTGGGGGGTCACACATGCCCGTGCTGGTGCCTGGCCCCGAGAAACAAAGAAACAGTGTGGCATCTTTGGATCTGATTTTTAGAAAGAAAAGGAACACCCCAGCCAAGAGCCTTTATCTGTTTAATGTACCAGAACTCAACTGCAGGAAACTCGTTTCTGTATTAGCATATCATGAAAATGTGCAGAGCAGCTGCCTGGGAGCGGCCAGGGGCCGTCCTGGGTTATGATCTGGAAGAATTTGAATCACCCTTTACTTTATTTATTTATTTATTTATTTATTTATTATTTATTTATTTATTTTTTGCTCGTCCTCATTTTGATTTTGGCAGTGGCAGAAGAGAGTACTCCCAAGAGATTCAATTATTTCCCTTCAAAATTCTCTTGGAATCATAATGACTATTAAAAATTGAAGGCACCCATATCTCATGCTATTCAGCTTAACTGGTAATTAAAGTGCAATTAAATTTTTCACGGTGTAGATTGTGTCTGTTTTTTTTTTTTTTTTCAGGGAAATTACAAACTCCAGGCCCTTGAGAATTATGGGATTAATCTATAGACATTTAATAATTCAACTTTGATCAGATGCAGTCACTGATGGGTCCCTGGAAGGGAAAGAGGGATTGTCAAGTATTGTTTTGTTATTAATGCTGCATTTTGATTTTATTTGGTTTCTTAGAGACCCAAAAATACCTACCAGTCCATGAACAAAAGGCCGTTTTTGAGTTGGCTCTTGTTGTTCTCACTAATGTTTGCCAGTAAGCCTGTCTCTGCTGCCAGGCTTGCTTCCCTCAGGTAGCCTCGTGCAATGTAGGGTCTGCTCTTGAGTGATCACGAGGAAAAGTATTGACATTTGGCCAGAAGTTGGGCTTACATGGCTGACCCTTCCTGGCCTTGGCCAGATGCTTTTCTTCTCCTTTGCAGCTCTCCTGTTTGTTTCTGAGCTACTACTAAAAATGTCTTTGCATTTGCAGAGCTGTGCTAGGAAGTAGTTTCTTGATTTTTGATCTGAGGTCAGCAGCCCCACAGAGACCCAGTCAGCCATTAGGTGTCTGTGCTGAGAACAACCACGGTCGGTTTGGTCAGAGGCAGGGGTGAAGGCTCTCCACTGCAGTGCTTCCGAGGAGAGCACCCCACATTCCACTTCCCAGCAACCCAACCACCTGTGCCAGGAGGTGCTCCGTGCCTGGTGCACTGGACCTGATCTGATGGCAGCAGCTTCATGGGTCCAGATTTGTGATAGAGGTCCACCTGCACACCCTGGCCTCAATCAGATTCATTTTTCTTTACTCATTTCCCACTTTTGAAAATGCATCCTGTGAAATACCTTCTGTCCCAAATTGGCAGGGTGTAAGTTTAGGAGTACAGTTAGAGGCACTATAGTGTGGCAGGTGGGAGTGTAGGTGCTGGAGTCAAATAGGTCTGTGCTGGAATTTCATTGCTCTGAGGTCTCTTGTTTTAGACATGGGATTTTTAACTTCCCTGAGCATCAGTTTTCCCATCTCTGAAGTGCATTTATTAACAGTACCTGCCTCATAGGATTGTGATAAGGATTAAATGGGATAAATCTTAGCAAAATGCATGGCATGAAATAAGCACTCAGCAAATATTAGTGACTACTGATTTCATGATTGATCCATGAGCTAGAACATCAGCATTCTGGTTTTGGTAGATTTTATTCCTGCATCCCTGCTTTAAGTCATTTCGAGTACTTCTGAATGCTTCTCCAGACTAGAGTTCTTTCCCTTCCTGATGTTTCCTGTGAGTGGCGAAGAAGTTGGACAACTTGAAAGAAACTGTCTGATTCATCACCATCTTCCCAGCAGCTAACTTGCCACAGAGCCCAGAGGAGGCACTCAGTGTATAGGAGATGGCTGCACAGATGGAAGGAGAGTGTAAAACCAGTCTAGTGATAGGATAAGAAAGAAGGGAACCGCTCTGGTTTCTTTATCCTAAGTCTCATGCTGCACATGCAGAAGCTGCAGTGATAGGGTTCCTGGCCGGAGCATTTGGTTGAGCATCCAGTTCTTGAGTTCAGCTCAGGTAGTGATCTCAGGGTCCTGGAATCCAGCCCCAACATCAGGCCCTATACTCAGTATGGAGTCTGCTTGAGATTTTCTCCTTCCTTTCCCTCTACTCCCCACCCCGCGCTCTCTCTTACTTTCTAAAATAAATAAATAAAATATTTTAAAAAGCGGTGGTGAGTCACTTGGGAGTATAAATTATGTTAAAGTCCTAGCCTCAGATTCTACAAGTAATGTGCCTGCGCCTGGATTCTGAAGGCATATTTGTCAGGTAAGACAGCAGCTCCTGAATCTCATATTAACTCGCAGGCTAATGGCACCATGCATCATCAGTCTGAATTGGGAGCAGTACACAATTTTCTTTTGGTTGTCTGGAGCCACAGATGAGGTGAACACTGCATATTGATTTTCAGGTAGTGACTAATAGATGGTAAAAAGCAAAATATTTTGTAGTGCCAACTTACCTTTTGCTCATGCCTCGAACTTTGTCTATAAATTAAAATCAATCTTCTTTTGCCAAAATAGGTAAATTATAAGGCCAGAATGTAGGCAGGAAGTGTTTGACCAGCTCAGAAAAGAAACAAAACTAATTTGGGATGTGGGGTACTATTCTAACATTTTTGTTTTTTAAGGTTTTATTTATTTGTTTGAGAGGAAGAGTGAGAGCATGCACACAAGCAGGGAGAGGGGCAGAGGGAGAAGCAGATGCCCCACTGAGCTGGGAGCCCATGCAGGGCTCTATCCCAGGACCCTGAGATCATGACCTGAGATGAAGGCAACCCCTTAACGATTGAGCCACCCAGGTATAACCTCTAATATTTTAATTATCAGAATAACATTGGAATATTCTAATCACTTGAATGATAATTAGATAACTTTAATCCAGTCTTAGCCCTTGGCTTATGCAAGTTTGCACATTTCCCTTAACCCCCAGCTTTGCACCAGTGATGAGGGCATAACAAGCTGGCTTCTATCTTAGATTCTGGAGGCTTGGTTATGAAATAGTTCAGTTTGTCCCTTCTCAGCTCTGCATTGGCAGACGCTAGCATGCTGGCCAAATCAATGGACTCGAGAAGCTTCTCTTTCATTTCTCCTGTTTTGACAGGAAACAGATTTTTTTTTTCTTTCCCCGGGAATCTTAAATAGTTCATCTCTGCAGTTACCTGGGACTTGGCCTCATGGATTTGTGATTCAGACAAGAAACCTAAGCTTTTTTGAGTTTTTTTATTCTTTTAGTAGGAAATGGGTCCTACTTCTTGTGATTTAGCTCAACATTTTAAGACCATTTGATCTAGCATCATATGTATGTGTACATATCATAATTGCTATTGTATGCATGTGTCTATGTGAATGTGTGTTTCAACAGGAAGAAATTTACTGGTTCATGTAACTAGAAAGTCCAGGGTGTCGGGCTTCAGGCATAGCCAGATCCAGGGTCAAAGGATGCATAGGATGTTGTCTCTTTCCATCTCTCTGTTTACCTCTCACGTCATAATCAGACACGTCAAATTTTTAAAGACTTTTTTAGCTGATGGGTGTGTGAGACTTTGTCATTTTTTTATTCATCTCTATTAACTCTAGAAATAAGGAATTTGTTTTTTTTTCCTTAGGAATTCTCACCTAATTCTAGTACTTCCAGAAGGTACTTCCATAAATATCCCTTTGTTATATAAGAAGCATTTCACCTCCACATGTTCAGGCTTCGTGTGAAGGTTGTCATCTCCTTTCTGTTGTCACCACACTCAGAGAACCAGTGCTGTGTTACTTTTTGGGTGGATGTAACTTTATGAAACTATTCATAGGCAGCCTTTCTTGATCTACAAGATTGGCAAGTCTGTATGGTTCAATCCAAGCTATCAGATTTGGAGTAGGGAGCATTTTGCAGCAATAGTAGCAATTGTGCTTGAAAACCTTGCATAAATTGGTATTGTTTTGTTGTTGATGCTTTGTTACTGGCACCTCCTCTATGCCTGGGTGTGATGTATAAACAGCTGGAGGCAAATGACAGAGCACTTGAACATAGGGCGAGTCATTCATAACTGAGCCCCACGCCCAAGATGACCATCTTTCATTGTCACAGTCAGAGGTTCTGGCATGACTTTCCAGAATTACACCATTAAATTAGGTTCTGTGAATTAGATAATGAAGAAGGATAGAAGACATTTTTAGAAGCTATAAAGCTTCTCCGCCAGTCCTGTGAGTCTTGAACATTCATGCTTTTTAATTCATTTTAACCACTATTGGTGGGGTCGAGGGGTGTCCATAAATCCCCAGAAGGCCAGTCTACCTGTGTGCCGAGGCAATGAACAGGTAATAGAATTTCAGAACCATGCAGAGGAGCCAGCTGTAGAGCCTCACTTTACAGACAAGACTGTCACATCTCAGTGGGTTAGGAAATACACTGAATCACAAACAGGACAGGGCTCAAGGCCCTGTTTCTTGGTCCTGTCCTTCCCCCTCCTAGTCCATCATTTCAGAGAGCAATGCTGGCCTTCCAGAGTGGGGAGTGGGAGAGTGAGGAGTGGGGCGTATTCCCCACCCTCTTCATAACTTGGCTTTTGTTGTTCTAAAGAAACTACAGAACTTGAGGTCACAGACAGGCCTATGAGGGAGTGCTAGAAACTAGAACTATCTTAGAAGTCAGATGTGGTGGAGCCCAGAGCAGGCCCTAGACTACATCCTGCAGCCACTGACCTGGGGTGGCTGAAGCAGGATGGAATTTCATCTTGAGTATAGCAATCCTTCTGCTTTGGGAAGGCAGAAGAGGTTAAAAAAAAAAAATCAAAAGAACCCCGAAAACAACTCATCATTTTTGTAAGAGATCAAGTAAATAAAATTATTTTAAAAAAATTTTTAAAATATTTTATTTATCTATTTTAGAGAGCAAGAGAGAACATGGGTTCAAAGGGAGAGGGACAAGGAGGCTCCCCTCTGAGTGAGGAGCCTGACGTGAAGCTTAATCCCAGGACCCTGAGGTTGTGAGCTGAGCCAAAATCAAGAGTTGGACACTTAACTGACTGAGCTACACAGGCACCCCCAAATAAAATTAGTTTGATTTTAGTACCAAGGAGCTATTTTCATAATTTACAGTTAAAGAAGAAGCCCCCTCGTGATTTGGGGAGAAAGGGAAGTTAGTACTTGACCCAACTCTGAGACTGTGAGGTGACAGTGGCCCCCTCCCTAGCTGCTCCTGCTGCACCTGTGGCCAGCAGTGACTTCCAGAACCCCAGCTCAGGAGCACTGCCAAGGCAGATCTCTCCCATTCTGAGTTTTCAGTAAGCTTTGCTTATATGCAGGTTTACTGTGACGGTAACTCAGATTACTTTCAATGAAGTCAAATGATTAGAGATGTAACACAGCAGAATACATTTGCTGCAATGTTCATGCATTCCTGTCATCTCTTCTCTGGAAATCGCGCGGAAGTTGTAGAACATGCTCCCTTCCTTGAACCAGTAGGATCACTTGACTGGCACAACACAGCTTTAATCAAGATTCTGCAAATGGCATTGTTGTATTCCGGAAGAATGGATTTGATGACAATATTCCAAGTTTGTTTTTTGATGTTTTGTTTTTGTTTTTTTGCCACTCATTTGTTTTCTTCATGTGTCATGGATTCTGTGTGGATCCTTTTCTAGAGTCTTTTTTTTTTTTCCTTTAATTAAATACAGGATTCCCCTTTTATTCTGGTAGAATGATTGTTAGTTTCAACCCATTTTCCTAACCTGGGGCTTTTTTTTTTTTTTTCCTTTTTTAAAATCCTGATTCCATCACTGTGTGAAGGAGGAAAACCAGCTTACTGATTCTCTTTACATGCTTCCAGCTCATGAATTCCTCACAGTGACCTATGAGGTAGAAGTTGTCATCCCCATTTTATAGATGAGGAAATGGCAAGTCTGATGGATTAGGTAATGAGGCCAAGATTATAGAGCCATTATCCTTAGTCTGAGCTTCGTAGCAGCTGCAGGCTTGATAAACATGTCTCAGATATCCTCATCCAGATCGTAGCTAAAAATGCTGAATAAATCCAGCCCAAGGATGGCCTCCTTCCAGTGCCCTCCAGGCCAGAGGGAAACGATAATCAACATCCTCTGGGAACAGTTTTCAACCACTTCATAATCCACCTTGTCAAATCTGATACTCTGTTTATTGACATTATTATTGTTTTTGAAAATGCTTTTACATATAAAAGCATCAAAGACATTTTTTAAAGTTTAGCTCTTTTAAACATTTGTAATTGGTTCTGGTATAATGTGTAGCACACCCAGACAAAAATAAACTTCTTTAGGATCAAATTCTCTAAGTGGGGCCTTGTATTTGGTTCGTCCATCAGAAACTTGATTTTAAAAGCCAACTTGGACTCTGTGAGTTCTGGCACCCCTATATAATAATATCTAGAGGCCTTCATCAACTCAGGATTTGATGAACAGAGAATTTGGTGAGAATCACTATACCTTGTGCTCTGGGATTAGAACTTGCATAAAACTCATTCTAACACAGTTGTGTACAACTAACCACAAATATGTCCTTGCTGTACTAGTTTCTGTTTCTTCCCCATCGGGAAGGTCATGATAATCTATAGCTACAGTGTCCAAGAAAAGAGTCTCTATCATTGGCTAACCCAGATCCTTCTCCTAGGGCCTGGGGACCTGCCCTGGGTGTCTTTCATTCTACAGGTGGTGCTGGGTTATCCACTACTTGTTTTAGGGCCCTTATTACTAATTACAGAAAAGTCTGTCTTGTCTTACACTTCTGTACAAAAAACCAGTTGAGCCTTGAACACCATAGGTTTGAACTGTATAGGTCCACTTACAGTGGACTTCTTTTGATAAGTATAGTATTATAAATATTTTCTCTTTCTTATCATTCTCTTTACATGCTTCCAGCTCATGAGTTCCTCACAGCGACCTATGAGGTAGGAGTTGTCATCCCCATTTTATAGATGAGGAAATGGCAAGTCTGATGGATTAGGTAATTAGGCCTTTCTCTTGAAGGAAAGATATATGAGAGCTTGAGATGGAGGGACTTGCTGTGGTCTGGGGGTAGAGGGGGGTGTTTGGGAGGAAACACTGTTTTGAGAGAATGATAGGGATTAACCAAAGGGCAGGCCAGCCACAGAGAAAAGTTTGTCCACAGGCCCTGAGGTAGCAGAGGTATGGCACGCTCAAGAACCTGCACAAAAGCAAATAGTTGGGGGGCGAGGGAAGATGGGCAGGAGGAGCAGCCCCGGATGAGGCTGGTGAGGTGGGCATGTGCGTAGGTCAACTGCTGCCTGGTGGGTTTCTCCAGGTTTTTGTTGTTAAGTGCAGATGCCACCTTGCAGTGTCTGCGAGGTGATGCCATCTGTTCCAATGGTTGGCGTGAGTTCTTGCACTGCCCCACAAGATGGGCAGGTGGGCAGGTGCAGCCTGGGGCTGCAGATGCCACAGGAATGTTCTCTGGCTCACTGGTGCATTAGCAGACATCACTGGGAACTTCCTCTAGGGCAAGACGGATGCCTTCTCTGTCAGGACTACACCAATGTACAAAGAGAATGGTGCGCCATGCTGTTGACTTCCGTGATTAACGTTATTTACACTTTATGGCAAAGCATAAAAACACTCATTTGCATAAACTCACTCATCATCTAGTCTGCTTCAGGGCAGCTAAATCTACCTCTTGTCATAAATATCCCAGACTCCATGCATCCAAGCCCATAAAGTTTTCATTTAATTAGAAAGGAGAGGAGAGGGACTTTGAGAATGGAAGGCGGTGCTTCCCACCTATAATAACACTCACTGGTGGTGCTGATGAATGCACTGCTTGCAGATGCTTCACAGGAATCAGTTTTGGGGGGCCTACCGGTTGACTTGGGTCTGAGCTCAGGAGTCAAAATTCACAGAACTAAGTCTTCAGATGTGGTGCATGTGGTAGACCTTCCTACTGAACCATTGAGGCTCCTCCCCACCCCTGCAGCCCATCCCTCTCTGTGCTGTTGACCTCCTTGCCCTTCTCCTTGCACACCTGTGTCAGAGGAGCACAGACATAGCCCCACCTGTTGTGCTCTGTGCATTCAGTATGGTTGGAAAGCTTTCACATGCATTCTTGTTTCCTCTGAGAGTGCTAGTTCTTTCTCAGGGGAGTAGCAGGTTCTCCAAGTGTGGGAAGGGCTGGGGGCTGTTCTGTGAGGAGTATGGAAGGGGGAAGAATATGTGTTGGAGGGATGGACATGGGAGTTGTGAGTAACAACAGCCAAGACAAGGAAACAGCCTGAGTGTCCCGTTGATATGGAGAAAGAGGATGTGATAAAGAAACACAATGGAATATTACTCAGCTGTAAAAAGAAGGAAACCCTGTCATTTTAAAAAGAAGGAAAGACAAATACTGTAGGATCTATTATATGTGGAATCTTTGAAAAAAAAAAAAGTAAACTCATTAAAGGATCAGACTTGTGGCTACCAGATGTAGGGAAGGGACTGGGGAGGAAAGGGTCAGAAGGTACAAACTTCCAGGTACAAGAGAGGTAAGCAGGGGATGTCCTGAATGGCACGGTGACTGTAGCTGATGCTACTGTGTGGTATGGAGGGATATTGTGAAGAGAATAGATCCTAGGAGCTCTCATCCTGAGGAAAACAATCCATCTGTGTGTCTGTGTCTGTGGGAGATAATGCATGTTGTTAATTTATTGTGGTCGCCATTCCACAGTATCTGTAAATCAGGTCATTATGCAGCACATGTGAAACTTACACAGTATGTCAGTTACAGCTCAACAAAAATGAAAGGAAAAAAGTAACAAGACATGGTGAGGCTATAGGCAGAAAGGCTGGAAGTAGAGGGTGTGGGACATGATGGGGACACCAAGGCCAGATGGGAAAGTGAGGGCACACTGGACACAGGGCTGCCTGTACCTGAGGGGAATGAGAGAGATGCATCCTTGGAGTGGGGAGGAAATGGGGAATAAAGGCAAGAAGTACAATCTGAAGAGATTTGAACAGTGTGAGTGAGGGAAAACAGGGCACATAGGAAATGCAGTGATGGAAGAGTAAGAATCTGCCTCCTTGTCCTTGATCTGGAGTGGGTGGGCTGAATGGCTGGATGACTCTTATACCTGGAGAAGACCCAGTAGTGTGAGCGTGATGTGTGTGCATGTGTGTGTGTGTGTGTATTGGGATGTGGGAAGCTGTGTGTGTGTGTGTGTGTGTTGGGATGTGGAAGGGCATGTGCATGTGTGTTGGGGTGTGGAAGGGCATGTGTGTATGTGTTGGGGTGTGAGAAGCCATGTGTGTGTTGGGGTGTGAAGAGTGTATGTGTGTTGGGGGTGTAGGAGGGTATGTGTGTGTGTTGGGGTTTGGAAGGGGGTGTGTGTGTTGGGGTGTGGGAGGGCATGTGTGTTTGGGTGTGAGAGGGTATATGTGTGGAAGGGTGTGTATGTTGGGGTGTGAGAAGGTGTGGGTGTGTATTGGGGTATGGGATGGCGTGTATGTGTTAGGGTGTGGGATGACGTGTGTGTGTGTGTGTTGGCTTGTGGGATGGCATGTGTGTATGTGTTCGGGTGTTGGAGTGTGTGTGTGTATGTGTTAGGGCATGTGTGTGTTGTGGGGCATGCGTGTGTTGGGGTGTGGGACGGTGTGTGTGTGTGTGTGTGTGTGTGTGTGTGTGTGAGCGTTGGGGTGTGCTCCCTCTGAAGACTCCTTAGCCTACAGTTCCTGCTGGGGGGCACCTCCCTGGCTTACACTGGAACTGCCTCCAAGCACAGCATGGACTGCACCCAGTGAGGTAACAAGCCAAGGTAGGTGGTGGGGCAGTGATGGGGGACCAAGGACTACAGCTTGATGTGAGAATCCTCCATGGTTTCCTAGCATTCGAAGTAGTCGGTAACAGCCAAGAGTTATATTTATTTTTTAAAGTAGGAATGGTTTATAGTTCCTAGACTGAGATTCCTTTACATTGAGAAACATTGGATATTTATGCCTAATCTCTATCTGGGTTCTGTACCCCAAATTGTAACCTCAGAGACGAGCATCCTTGACCCATATCATGAAAAGCCTTACAGCTTTTGAAAATGGAGTTCCCTAGAACACACAGGAAACAGACTGTTCGTAATGAACCTTGACAATCTCTTGGTCCAGCTCTCTTTTGGAACTCAGAAGCCATCAAGGGGACATGTGTTGGCACAGTTTTGAAGAGCTGCTAGTAAAGGATGTTTACTGCAGACCTGTAATCTGTTCAGAGCTGGCCATTTCCTATACTGACACTAGAGCTATTTGAAGTAAAGCCCCATTCATGTGGCAAATCTTCTCTTGCTCTGTATCCTGCCATTTGGTTCTTGAATAGAAAATTGCTGTAGTGACTGCTCTGAAAATCTCTCACCCCTACTACTACTAGGGAGGCAACTTCCTCCATTCGCAAGTGCACCGGCTGGGACAGATATGTCTCCTCCTGTCCCTTCAGATTTATCATTCTTTCTCCAGGGCTTTGCACCTCTCATATTTGACAGACTAACCAGAATAGTAATGCCTTTTGTAGAGAGAGAAAGAAACCCTGAAACTCCTCACTTCACGAGGTATCTGTTGCATGTTTGAAACTGATGGGATGTCACTGTGCTCTGGTTTAGCCCACTAGCCCCCTGCACTGCCCAGAGACTGGCTGGGAGGCAGAGCATAACACATTGTGCCCCCTTCCAAATTCACAACAAACTATGCAGGAGTTGTGTGCAGATCAAATCCCATTGATCCAGCCTCACTGGTTTTGAATTTATGGTAATTTAGAGAGGGCTTTGGAAATGTTCATATTTGCAGTATCTTTGGAAAATGAAACATCATGTTTCTTAAGCAAATGATGAATACCTAGGAAATTATAGGGAAATACTAACTCGTTCGTGCTGCCTTTACAGCATACAATCCCAAATAAACATTATTAATCAGAGACAATCCCTCACTCTTCATTAAAGTGGGTCCCAGCAGAGTCTCTGTTTGGCAGCATTCCATAAGCCAGTACTCTATATTATTGTACAGGCTCAAAAAAAAAAATTGAACTCTGTTTTACTGAGAGAATCCAGAATTTCACATTTCCATCAAATATTTCACCATCCCAGTTAGCCCTAACTAATCAGGATTTTAGCATATTTCTTTTTTCTCTAAAATGCTGAGACAACAGAAGTGTTGTTTATTGGACATAATACCAAATAATCCCATCACCTCAGTCCTGAAAACAAAATCAGACTTCCTCACCCAGGAGATAAGCTTCCTTTCACATTAGGGTATTCCCACACATGCTCTCGACCTTGACATGTGTAGATAGCACTACTGTCATAGAGAGCTGTACAGGGAGGTTTTGCCAAAAAGATGGAAATGTGGGTTGTGGCTGCAGTTTCAGAGATCTTGTGACTGTTTGCAACTTTGCTGTGAAGAAAATTAACTGAATACCATAATAAATGGTGGGGGGGGTGTGCTGCCGAGAGAGGGTGGTCAGGAAAGAGTCTTTGAGGAGATGTATTGAAGCTGAAATGGGAAAGCTGAGATTAGCATTTGGACATAAAAAGAGTACAGGGTTGTCAGTGTTTGGCTCTTCTTCTCTAAGTATGTGTCTGGTCCTATGACGGAAGAAGTCTTGGTTGACCAGGTGACTGAGAAGATGCCACAATAAGTAACATGGCCCAGTGGCAGGAAATGAGGTTATAAAGGTTGTCAGGGGATTTCTTGGTGACATGGCATTGGTAGATCATCCTTCAGGCCATAAGAGACATAAACATGGGATGGCTGGGTAGCTCAGTGGTTGAGCATCTGTCTTTAGCTCGGGTGTGATCATGGGGTCTGGGGATTGAGTCCCACATCGGGCTCCCTGCAAAGAGCCTGTTTCTCCCTCTGCCTATGTCTCTACCCCTCTCTCTGTGTCTCTCATGAATAAATAAATTTTTTTAAATAAAAAAATGTTTTTTAAAAGAGACAAAAACATAACAAAGGAAACAGTAAGGTATTAATCAGGTTCCAAGCAAGTTAAACATCTTTATGGATCAGAAAGACAAGTGAAATTCAAAGCAGAGACAAAGCTGAAGCCACTGGCTGCCCAGCTCTAGGATGAAGCAGGCAGAGTGGCTGGTCATTTGGCAACTAAAATGTCCTGGAGACTAGATATGTACTTTATGATTCAGGAAATGGAGTCAGGCTCACTGTGTAAAGCCAGGGTTGTTTATAAGTGAAGGAGGGCACCCTTGCTTTTATCAGGAGAATAATAAAAGTGACTGCCTGAAATGTGGCTTATATAAATCTGCATATCTGTATATTCCAGACACAGGAACCTGAGCCATCTCGTAATATTCTATTCAAGGTGGGCGTTCAAGGTGCTTGTGGGGACAGGGTGCAGAGACAGATGAGAGAGAATGTCCTGCAGAAAATGAACCTGCATACCAGAATTCCAAAGCACATAAGCAGACAGAAATGAAATAGGTTTGGAGAATAGGAATAGAACTAATTAGAAATCTTAGAAAGGAAAATTAGCCACAGAAATTTAAAAAAAATATATGGATATATTGCATTTAAAAAAAGGACTTAGGAATTTGCTCAGAATGCAGCTCAGAAAGAAAAAAAAATTTTAAATATAAAAAAAAGCAGTTAATAAGCATGAAGGATGTTCTGAGACTCTCAAATAAACTTCTTAATAAGAGGTTCTAAACCAAAGAATAGAACCAATGGCTAGCAAATTTTTAATTTTCTGGAATCTTAAAAAGATTTGAGTCCTAAAATACAAAGCATACTCCCAAGTAGAGTTGGATCAGTAAAAGAAATCCAAATTTGGACAGGTTGTAGTGAAATCTCAAAACATCCAGGACAAAGGATTTTAAAGCCTGATTTCAGTTAGGTTGACAGAGTGTCTCTCATCAACAACACTGACGCCAAAACACGTAGAATAATATTTTTGATGTGGTAAAATAACTGTCAAGAAAGAATTCTGTCTGTATAGCTTAACTATTTTTCAAGAGGAAGAGTGAAGGGCACCTGGGTGGCTCAGTGGTTAAGCATCTGCCTTTGGCTCAGGGCGTGATTCCAGGGTCCTAGGGATTGAATTCCACATTGGGCTTCCTGCAGGGAGCCTGCTTCTCCTTTGCCCTATGTCTGTGCCTCTGTCTGTGTCTCTCATGAATAAATAAATAAAATCTTTTTTTAAAAAATAAGAATGAAATGAAGATATTTTATTGGGGCGCCTGGATGGCGCAGTCAGATAAGTGTTGAACTCTTGATTTCGGCTCAGATCATAATATCAGGGTCATGGGATCAAGCCCTGCATCAGGCTCCTTGCTGGGCAGAGAGCCTGCTTAAGATTCTGTCTCCCTTTGCCTCTCTCTGTCTGTCTCTATCTCCCTCTCTCTCTCAATGAATGAATGAATGATAGAGGTTATCAGATAAATTTTTTTAAGCCAGTGGGGGTGCCTGAGTGGCTCAGTCTATTAGGTGTCAGACTCTTGATTTTGGCTCAGGTCACAATCTCAGGGTTGTAAGATTGAGCCCCGTATCAGGAGGACGTCTGCTTCTCTCTCTCTCTCTCTCCCTCTGCCCTTCTGCCCTGCTCCCTGCTCATGTTCTCTCTCTCTCTCTCTCTCTCTCTCAAATTAATAAATCTTTAAAAAGCCAACCTGAATGCTGCCTAGGTAGGAGAGGACACCAAATGATTAAAAATAGTAAGATGGAGACAGATACACCAAGACAACATTACCCAGAAGAAAGCTGGTTATCATTATCAGACAGTGTAGGCTTTAGGGCAAAACAAAAGCATTAGTAAGGATAAAATGCTATGTAATTACAAAAGAGAGAGGTAGGCAGAAGCAGATCATCCAGGGCTTGGTGAGGGGTTATACGGGCAGTCACTTCAGAAAACAGCAGTGTGGAGGTCAGAGCAGGGCTCAGCCCAGCGCAGGGCAAGCCAGGGCATGCATAGGTGTGTCTCAGAGATGCCAAGAGGGCCCGTTAGGAGGAAGGAGGGGTGGTGAACCAGTGCGTGCTGCTGGAGGCGAAGTGGGGGGACCTCTGGGTGGCAGTGTGGGGGTGGGAGAGGTCTGGGAGGTGTGCCGAAGCCCTGCTGGGAGGGAGCAAACTGTCCCAACCATGTTCATGCCCACCTGCATCTGGTCTGGAAAGCACAGCCAAATTAGTGCTGCAAGGTGTCTGTCACCCCCAAGAGATGGGCACTGAGGCTTTCGTTGAAAGATGGTTTCTGATTAGAAATGCAGCAAAGGGCATGAGTTACTTGAGACTGAAACATGTGTCTTTATCACAACGTATCATTTTTAACCCAATATTTTATGAGAGCATGTTTTGTCATCATTATGATATGGATGGCAGCAGCCCCCGAGATGACTGAGCCAAGCTTGTGTGGAATCCTGAGAGCATTTCACTATCTTTGAACTTTGACTACCACCCCCCCATCCCACCCCATGGCCTCCACTCTGACCCTAACCCTGCAGAGTGCTCCTCACTCTCGACTGTGTTAGGGCCCCTGTTTGTAAAGAAGCTATGTATTGGGCGCCTGGGTGGCTCAGTCAGTTAAGAATCTGCCTTTGGCTCAGGTCATGATCCCAGGATCCTGGGATCAAGCCCAGCATCAGGCTCCCTGCTCAGCTGGCTGCCTGCTTCTCCCTCTGCCTGCCACTTACACTGCTTGTGCTCAATCCTCCCCCCCGCCCCCAGTCTATCAAATAAGTATATAAATAAATCTTTGAAAAAAAAAAAAAAGAAGAAGAAGAAGCTATATGTCAACTGTAGACAATTTTCAGATATTACCAAAGTCTTGGGCAGTAGTTTTGATAGATTCACTGTCCTGCCCATGAGCCCTGTAACACCCCCCCCCAAAAAAAAGGAAAAAAAAGTAGACTGTCAAAATTCCTTGCTTACTGAGAAATGAGGGATAGAAATATGTTGTCTGGACTTGTTCTCAGAGAGATCAGGGTCTTGCCTATTGGTTGTCATCATTAACAAGTCAATTTTTGGAATCTACTGTGGCATGAAGAATTAAACATGTTAATTTACCCAGTCTGATTACAAAGAAAGCCCGTGTCTGCTGGCAGCTTCTAGAATCACAAAAATATTACGTGTTAGAGACAGGCCAGTTACCCTGTACTAGTTACGTAACATGTGCGAGCTGCGTCTCCTCATATGGAAATTGGGAAGAGTGATCTTTGCCCCCGTTGCTGTGAGGATTCGCTAGGGTAATGCTTACCTAGACCAGGTACTCAGTGCCAATGGCAGATGCTCAAGAAATACGGAAGGAAGGGAACTAAGAACCGTGACCGAAATGAAACTCCATAGAGCAGCCTTTGAGGAAGCTGCTGACACATACACATGTACGTATTTAAGATTAGAATGTTTAAAAAGCATCAAGCAGGTGGTTCTGTATCATTGGGCCTGACCCTGAGGACTACTCAGAAAGAACCAGAAGACAGCAGGGGGCGGGGGGGACATAGGGGAGGGAAGGGCATAGTTCTCTGGAGAAAATCGAGGAGGGGAGGAAGCTGGCTGGCTTGCAGAAGCTGCTCATTGCTGCTTCTTCACTGGCTCCCAAACACATGTGACCTCTGGGTATCAGAAGCAAGCTGGCCAGAGGCCAGAAAAGGCCAGAATTTCTGTTTAGTAAATTGAATTTCTGCAGAACAAATACCCACGGATGCTCACATGAGCGCGCGCACATTCTCTCTGTTTCTCCCTCCCACCTTCCCTCTCTCTCCATTTCTTCCCTAAGAGACAGATAAACTCATTAACTAGAGAAAATGCTAATCCGTCTGGCAGAGCCCTGCTCCACAGCCGTACTCGAGAAAAACACAGACAGTGAGCACATAAGCCTTGGTGACCAACAGAGACGCCGAGTCACGATGCCCGGCGCTTGGGACTCCTGCCGCTTCCATATGCTGTCGCGCAGCTTCACCGAGTTAGCAGGATGAACCCATCTATTGCATTAATAAGTGTTGCAAGTAGCACTTCGGTGCCCGAGAGGGATTTGGAAAGGCTCTCGCTGTGCTTGGCAGACCTCTCTGCCTCAGTGAAATTGCAGGCACTCTTTTTCCCAGCTGATTTCATTCTCTGTACAATACCCTAAGGAGTTCAGTAAAGACCTCCCCAGTGGATGAGGAAGGAAGCCACCGGTGTGAGCACGCCCCTGAGTCCTGCGATGCCGATGCCGATGCCGGGGAGGAGTTGGCTGGTAGCTACATCGAATTCGAACGGCACAGCTTACTGAAGACCTGTGGACTGGTTCATCAGCCCCACTGCTGCCCGCGCCTCTGTGCTCTCTCTGCTTCATCTCCTCTGACAAAGACCCAAGTCCACCATCCAAGATTACAGAAAGGCCCTCCTCTGGAGTACCTTCATTTCCCCTGGGTTTTTGAGGTAGATCTAATGCCTTTTCAACTGAAAAATACAGTTTACTCAGGACTTTAGAGTGAATTAAGCAAAAAAATGCATTATGTCATGGTGGAAACTGATAGAGCTGGTTGGCTGGAGAACAGAGCAGTCCAGAATCTCAGATTTGAGTGTAGGCCTCCCCTAATGTTTCATATTTGGGTGCATCCTGAATGTCTAAAAACATTCAGCTGTTGGAGCACAAACATTCAAGTGATGGTGCCAGAGAATTGTAGAGTGCACTCGTCTCCCGTTGGGGCTTGTCTGTAGCAATTCTGCTTCAAAAACTTGGCTTCTGCTCTTTAACGGTGTTCTTGGAAAGCATTCACATGTAGTGGGTACTGGCCTTGCTTGGAATGCAGGGCAAAAGGTACCAGCTCCCCCAAATCCCAGGCCCTATCCTTGAAAAGTTTTGCCAACCCTAACTCGGGCAACTGGGGGCAGGCTCTGTCTTGCGGTGTCCCATCCATTCATCACTTGGGTTCATCCAGCTGACCTGGCAGTCAGGGAATGCTCCCTTCCTTCCTCACTACAAATCAGTACTGTCTATATAACCCTCATTTTATCTTCCAGACGCCCTGGACATTTTAGCAGTTCCTAGGAATACTTAGTGTTGCTCTGTGCCTAAGGACTTTTGTGCCTACTATTCCTTCTGTCCAGAATGTTCTTCATCAAATTTTGACTCCATCAGCCCCCAACTAAAATATCTCCTCTTCTGGGAGGCTTTTCCTGACCTCTACTTTAGAGTAGATCCCCCTACAATAAACTCTGCAGAAGCCTACCCGGTACTCACCAGACTTATTAATGCTTCTCACCATCTTGATTTCAGCTCAGGTCATGAACTCAGGGTCATAAGATCAAACCATTGTTGGGCTCCATGCTCAGTGTGGAGTCTGCTAACATGCCCTCTCTTCGTCTCCTTGTGTACCTCCCCCTGCCTCATTCACATCTCTCTCTCTCTCTCAAAATAAATTATTTTTTTAAAAGAATCTATAAGGAGCTTTGCTTTCCAGCCTAAAAGTTCAGGCCTCTGAGTAGGGAAACCCACTTACCCATTGACACTCCTTGTGCCACAACTTTTTGAGAGCATCTGGGAGAAGTCAGCTGTCCATGTTGAATGGAGTCAAAATGATGGAAATAGGTCAAAGAGCTAATAAAAATCTCTCTACTTTGGACCTCACTTGTCCCATGTTTAGTTTTGTGGAAATTTCCAGAACATAGACCACACATTTCTACTCAGAGGTAAATAAAAATAATATCTGAGAGCCAGCAGAAAGGATTTAGGGTCATTTACTCTTTCTGTTACCCAGTCCTGTGTTCTCTCTCCACTGACTTTAATAATCAGCTATTGACCACAGCTCTTTTATGGCTTTGAGCTTTTTGTGATTGGAATCCTTGTTTGCTCATAGCTTCCATTGTTGCAAACTGCTGATTATTCCAAGTCTGTGCTAAATTGCACTGGGTTCTTTTTTTTTTTTTTTTTTAAGATTTTATTTATTTATTCATGAGAGACACAGAGAGGGAGAGAGGCAGAGACACAGGCAGAGGGAGAAGCTCCTGCATGGAGCCTGCTGTGGGACTCAATCCCAGGACTCCAGGATCACACCCTGAGCTGAAGGCGGCACTAAACCGCTGAGCCACCCAGGCGTCCCTACACTGGGTTCTAGTGTCATTCCTGCTGTGCTTTGGTTGAGAAGGCCCTCATTCCCTCTGTGCAACAGCTTTCTATTTACAGGTACTCATAATGAATGGGACATTTGCTTCATTGCCTATGAAAACATCTCTAGAAGGAGTTACAGCCCAATAGGCATTCAGTCCCCAAAAGATGGCCTATTATCCTGTTACATGATGTACAGGAAGTCAGTGGACCTAGAACAACTTTTCTAGACTTTACATCATCTTCGAATGGAAGGGATTGAAGTAAGTGATCCCTAATTTTTTTTCTAGCCCTACATAGTGTGTTATTCATCCTAACCATTGTAAGCAAAACAGCTCCCACCCCTTTACTAATAGGCATGTGCCAGGAATATCATCCAGCCATCCCAATCATGTGAAAATTTGGTAGAAGGAGAGCAATTCAGACAACAGAGCTCCTAGTATAAAATCTTTCCAAATACCAACAGCTTAGAAAGAAGCAATGTCCAGAGTGTGGCCTGGGCACCTATTCTTTCTTCCTTAGTCACTGTGGTGGAACCTGCTCAGGGGGTTTCAAACCCTTCCAGGTCACATGCATTGGCCTCACAGGACTAAGCAACATAATGGACATGTCAGTAGAGAGGCTGAGGGTGTGACCAGCACATTGCTCACCTGGACTGTGTCATGCTTGGTTGTCGAATACCATGCATGTGAACCTCAGCTCACCATGGTTTTTCAAAATCCTGGGAGGTACCTCTGCCCCAAAATATTTTCCTTCCCACTGATGGAAATCCATGACTTTGTTACATTCTTTTAATTTTTATCCATTTGAAATTCTTTTGAGTTACTAAGAATTTCTCCTTTAGAATGTAAGTGCTTTTGTGAAATTATCAATCATTCACAGTGGTAGTTTAATAAAATGGCTTTCTCTTAACACCGTGTTGAAGTCAGTCTTTTCTAAAGGAAGCTTAGGGTTTGGATTGGGTGAAGAAGGATCTTTGGTGGGGACCTGCACTGGGAAAGGCAGCATGTGTTGAGGCATCACTGGGAAGTCCTCCTCCAGCCTGGAAGAGAGAAAAAGGTTTCTAGGAAATAGGAGAGTTGAAGAGAGAGAACATAAAAATGAACCTTCTTTCAAAACTTTGATGTGAGCTGGTCCAGCATGAGGACTGGTCTGGATGATTTGATTGGGGAAGAGGTTTACCCCCATAAGAACTCTAGGTGTCTGAAGGAATGGTCTCTTCATGTAAACAAAGACCATGTAGACCTCCAGAGAGAATTGTTTGCCCCAGCATAAAAGAGCCCTTTCTAGGAAGAATGGCTATAATTTGCAGAAGTGCTAAAAACCTACTTCCCATAATAAAAGTACTGAAATATCCAGGGCCTGGCAACGCAACCATTCTGCCCTGCAATATGATGTGTGATCGTGAAAAGTAATGAAAATGGAATAAGGTGTTGAAAAGATATTGCTTCTAATGAACACAATTCTGTTTGCCAGCCATTTTTCCAGCTAGCAAATTATATCACTCCATCAACTTGGTAGAACATCAATATTGTCTTCAGAAAATAGCTCGTGGGAGCTCAGTTACTCAATGACAGGATTTTTGAAGACAATGTAATTTGGCGTTTCTCAATTTTCTTTGATTTTGCACCAAACAAATGGAAGACTGTGATAAATATTTTCCACAAGTGGCGTCTTAAATGGAAACCCAGCTGGTAGCAACAGTACTCTGCCATTTATTTGGGTGCTGGATTCCAGGTTTTCTGTGTGAGGCAACCATGCTGGCTGGTGCATTGGCTTCACATTTTTCCAACACTGTTCTTTTCAGTTGTGTGATGATGAATCTGGTTTCACCTGTAGGCTTCTGATGGTGAGAAGTGATGCCAGCCTACAGGCATGTTTGTACTCAATGGGATCAGAGTTGTGTATCAAAGGCTATTGGGAATTGATTGGAAATGTTTTAGCCACACCCTAAGAAGACAACAAAGCACACAGAGCTAATAATCTAAAGCAAAACAAGTAGATTGGTGAGGCTTAGTGAGGTAGACTGGACAGAGACCAGATTCAGGAAGCAGTTTCTGGGTTCTCATCCCACCTCTTCCATTTACTGGCTTTGAGAATATTCCAGAGCCTCTCAGAATCTTGGAGTCTACATTCACACGTCTGTATAACCAAGATAATAAACAGCACAGTTGTAATTATATTAGTGAAATCGTGGATGTGAAGTTGCTTTGTTGTGCACAGGGAGTTGTTAGTATATTCTTTGCTGCCTTGGTGCCCTGCCAGCCTTCTCTACATCATAATACTCCATAATACCATATAATAGTGTTGCCACGATTGGGCCCATCAACAACACCAATCTCAACTCAATGCTTATTCTTACAGAGCTTTCTTCTCTACCAGTAAGACAACCTTTGCAGCCTCTGCCTTGGTCCCTTGGAACACTTGCCATCTAGATGCTCACTCTTGGGACATTCCCTCTTGACACTCAGCTGCTGTGCTTTGAGAAGCTAATGGAGAGGCCGCATAAGTAGTCTGGTCACCAGTCCCTGCTTGAGCTTATTCTTCAGCCATTCTAGTTCAGGTGCCAGAATGAGAATGAAGAAACCAACTTAGTATCGTGGTGTCACCAAGTAGATCCTCTGACCCCAGTTGTTCCAGCCTCCAGCTATTTTGAGACAACTCTAGCCATTCAAGTCATCCCAGCCCCACATACTATTCAGCAGAGAGTTCCTTGCTATACCCTTTCTTAATTTTCATGCACAAAACATGTGATCATAAGACAGTGGTTGTCGTTTTTATACCATTACATTTTGGAGTGGTTTCTTACACAGCAGTAGATAATTCAAATGTTGAACAAACATTTGTCATCCATAGACTTTCCTGTATTCCATACTAGCTTTGCCAGGGTACCCCAGAAACATGGGAACAAGGAAGAAATGTGGTAAGTGGTCATGCCAAGAGCTAGGAAGAAAACTAGGGTTTATACCTAGTCTCGATTACTGTACTTCTGTAGATGTGCTTGAAATCTGATACTGTGAATTCTCCTTTTTTTTTTTCTTTCAAAATCATGTTGTTAGTTACTCCAGCTTCTTTGCCTTTCCATGTAAGTTTGATAATGAACTTGTCTATATCTACAAAAACTCTTACTGGGATTTTTATAGGAATTGTATTCAACCTATAGATCAATTTGAGGAGAATTGACAGGTTTACTGTCAATTGAGTTATCTAATCCATAGGCACCATATATGTATTTCTTTAGATCTTTGATTTCTTTCACCAGCATTTTATAATTTCAGATAATAGATGCTGTCTGTACATGATATTTCTAGATTTATCTGTAAGTATTTCACTTTTATAGGGATTGTAAGTGGTATTGTATCTTTAATTTTGGTTTTCACATATTCATTGTGAATATATAGATATATGATTAATTTTTGCATATTGAGTTTGTATTTTGTGACTTTACTGTTTTTATGTATAGTTCTGGGAATGTTTCTGTGAATTCCTTAGGATTTTCTACATAGGTAATTATGTCTCTGAAAATAGGGACAGGTTATTCCTTTTCTTTTGTTATTGCACTAGCTAGTACTTGTAGTACTATGTTGAATAAGAATAATGACATTGGATTTTGCCTTTTTCCTCAATTTTAGTGAAAAAGCATTCAGTGTTAGTGTTTGCCAACGGACATGGTATATAAATTGGCCTTGGCCCAGGGTTCTTTGAATCTCCTCATCAGAGCTGTAACTGGACAGCAGATTGACAGGCTTAGTGTACAGCCAGTTCCCATAACCTAGTGGATTTTCCTCATTTGGGAACTGGTAGAATTAAATGGCATCCTTTCTTATCCTGGCTCTCAGGACATGAAACAGATAAAGTATACTAAAACTAAACACCCCACAATGCACTTTTGTCAAGCTTCCCCATATCTGTCTCCACTTAACCAATTGTTATTTAGGGCACCTGCTCTTGTCAGTATTCAGTGTGGCACACCTGCTCCTCCATTCTTGCCCCTTAACTCTACTCTCTACCCTATTTCCCCCCCACCCTAGAAGTTACAGTTCATGCATGGAATAAAGGTCTGAATTGGTTAAAGGTGAAAGAGGGGGTCCCAGATGACTGACCTTGGCTACTACAGAAACCCAGCCTCCCATAATGTATGGACAGCTGCACAGATTCCTGCTTGGTCCAGACTTATATTTCTGGTCCATGATTCAGTTAGTAGAAAGGAACCTTCCCAACAGTTTCAAGCAAACAGGCTTATTCAGGTGGTGTTTCACTATGCATTGTTCTAAGCAAAGTTGTGGCTAAGAACGCTTCCTGGATTCTGGCATTAGGTTGGCTATTAGTACAAGTTTTAAATTGTATTGTGATTTTTAGAAATCTGTATTTGTGTCTTGATAGGCAAGTTGATAATAAATTGGGAGTGTTATAGCAGAGGTAACATTTTAGATGCCATTTTGACTGTGAGTACCCTGACTGATCACTGATTTTGTCATAGGCAGTCATATTCCCTGCATTGATGGGCAAAAGAGCAAGTGCAGCATTAATTATTCCCTCAGATGAAAAGTTATGGCTAGAGGTTTCTTGAAGCCATCAAGTTAAATCCAATGGTTTTGCTACTTTTATAGCATGTTTGAATTCTTGATTCACTTCCCCTTTGACAGTGGTAGAATGAACATGCCCCAAAGAAGAGGAACCCTTCTTTTTGTGAACATTTACTCTTCCTTGATCTCCTCTCCCTTCTTCCTCTCTTTGAAAAAATACTGTGTGCACTATTTATATCTGCGTATAATGTCTGCATTACTGAAAAATGTCAAAATCTTACAAGTTGATAAGCATGAAAAAAGATTAGTCATGGCTGCAGTAGCTCTTCTAGAAAAATATTAAAGGAACTGGAATAACTTTGACTTCTTAAGTAGGGATTTGATAATATAATTAAGTATATAAAATGAATGTGTATTTCTGTAATTTAGAGGGAGTGATATATATTTGGGTTTCAGAGGGAGGGGTGGAGAACTAGCTTTCTGTGCCTATCTAGCCTTCAATAATGTGGAAGGAGGATCCATCCATTAAGCAAAGAAAGCATTGCATACACAGATATCAGAAAAATGTATTTTCTCCTATAGACACGGTTTGTGGAATTCAGAGAAACCATTAAAAAGCACATTACTTTTTGTAAAATTATGTATTTTAATATAAGAAGCCCAGATAATTTTGGTTATCACATGAGAGGAAATAACATGTTTTAAGAGGAATCCATTTTTGTGGAAAATGGAAGTATTATACAGAGATTTTGGAGTCAGTCTCAGATTTAAATTCCACCCAAACTACCTACTAGCTGTGTGACCTTAAACAAATTATTTAATTTCTTTGTGCTTCATTTCCTAATTTGTACAGTAGAGGATGATGGTAACTTCCCAGAAGATTATCATGCTAATCACAGAGAATGGAGGAAGGGGGATGGTCCTCACATGGAGTCAGGCTTATAGGATAATGTGACACCTGTGATGTTCTCTTCGTATCCTAGGAAATGACTGCCTGTGGGAAGAGGGCAGGACTTTTCTCCATGTTCCCAGTACTGGCATATTATACTTGGCATATTACACGGGTTTCATTTGTGGCTAAGGACTCAGCCATTTTGCCTGTGATCAGCTCACAGTTCTGCCGTTTTCTAGCTACTTTCCCCAAGTGGTGAAATAGTGATAGTAGTTTCAGATTCAGAAAGTCTTTTGAGTTGTTGTTTTTTTTTTTTTAACAGCTTGTCTGAAGTGTGATTTACATATCATAAAATTCAGTCATTTTAAGTGTACAGCTCTATGGGTTATAGACATTTTTGCAATGTTGCAAATGAATACCACCACCTATTTTTTCAATATTTCGGTCACCCACAAAGATTCCCTTGGACCTGTTCATGTTGGTTCCTACCTCCACACCCAGCCCTCAGCCACCACAACTCTAGACTTTGTGTCTAGAGTTTTGCATTTTTAGAAATTTCACATAAATGTAATCATATGATTTATAATCTTGTCTAGGTCTTTACTTAGGCTGTTTGTGAGGTAACTAATGATATTGAACATTTTTTTATGTTTTTATTAGCCATTTGTATAACTTCTTGGAATGGAATGGAATTCTTCTATTCTTCTTGGAATAGAAATATCATTTCCAATGTCTATTATTGGTCTTCTGTGTAACTTCTTAAGAATCACCAAAATCTTTTCCAAAGCTCTTGTACCATTTTACTTCCCTGACAAAGTATGGAAGTTCCAGTTCCTCTATATACTTGTCAACACACACAAAAAATACTGTCAGTTCCCTTTGATTCTAACCCTTCTAGTAGATGTATAGTGCATTTCTTCAGGTACTGACTTGTCATTCATATTATTTTTTTATGAAATACTTGTCAAGTATTTTGCCCATTTTTTTGTTTATTATTATTTCGTGTCTTATTATTACTGAGTTGTAAGAGTTCTTTGTATATATTGGTTAGAAGTCTTAGATGTATATTTTGCAGATAATTTTACCCAGTCTGTAGCTTGTTTTTATTCTTTGTATCTTTTATAGAGGATACTTTTAAGTTTTATGAATTCCAATTTGTCAATTTTTACTTCTATGGATTGTGTTTTTTTTTTTTTAAGATTTTATTTATTCATGAGAATACACAGAGAGGAGAGAGAGAGGGAGAGGCAGAGACACAGGCAGAGGGAGAAGCAGGCTCCATGCAGGGAGCCTGACGTGGGACTTGATCTCCAGACTCCAGGATCACGCCTTGGGCTGTAGGCGGCGCTAAAGCGCTAAAGCCACCTGGGCTGCCCTGTTTCGTGTTTTCAGTGTCATATGTAAGAAATCTTTGCCTAACATAAGATCATGAAGACTTTCTCCTATAGCTTTTTTTAAAAGTTTTATAATTGTACATTTTACACTTAAATTGATCCATTTTGAATTAACGGGCTCATAATGTATCTTTGTATAAGGTATGAAGTTCAGGGCAAGGTTCATTTTTCTTCCCATAAATGGATGAAAAACTATCCTACTGCATTTTGTGTCTTTTTCAAAATACATCAGCCATATTTGTGTAGGTCTATTTATGAAATATTTATCACTCTTTGCCATTATCACAACGTTTCAATTATTACAGCTTTATAGTAAATCTTAAGATTGGGTTATGGAGTCCTCTTTTATTCTTTTTCAGAATTGTTTTAGACTCTTCTGGTGTCTTTAATTTCCATATACATTTTAGAACCAGCTTGCCTGTATCTACAAATATCTTACTGGGATTTTTATTACAACCATAGATTTTTTTATTATATTAATTTCTTTTTCACCATAGATCAGTTTGAGGAGAATCAAAATCTTTGCTACATTCACCTTTGCTTTTGAAGGATCATTCAAGTATAGATTTCTTGGTTGGCAGCTCATTTCTTTCAGCATTGGTATTCTTTTATATTTTGCATGCGTGGTTTCTGTAAGAAGTCAGCTATTTCCCTGTATGTGATGACGTGTTTTGTTTTTTGTTTTTGTTTTTTGCTCTTTTCAATAGTTTCTCTTCAATTTTGAACAGTTTAACTGTTACGTGTCTGGATGAGATTTTCTTTACATTTATTTCACTTGGAGATAGTTGAGCTTCTTGGGATCTTATAGGCTGATATTTTATATTAGTTAAATTTTAAATTTGTATTATTAAATTTTGTATTCATTAAATTTGAGGTTTTGGACATAATTGTTTCTATTTTTCCTGCCCCATTCACTTTCTTCCCTTGTTCTGGGATACCCATTACCCATGCATTGAAATACCTGCCTTCTCATAGATATGAGTGTTCTGTTCTTTCTCTTCAATTATTTTTCTCTCTGTTCTGTACATTTGATGTCATTGATCTGGCATCCAGCTTACTGATTATTTCTCCTGCCATATCAACTCTGCTGCTGAATCCCGTAGTGAACTTTTTATTTCAACTTTAAAACTTACACTTACTTCTTTTTTTTTTCACTTCTTTTTTTACAGGTTTTCTCTACCAAAACTTCCTCCCACTACCTTTTTTTAAAATTATTTTCCTGTAATTCTTTTAATGTAATTTAATTCCTTGAAAATATTTATCATAGTTGCTTTAATGATTTTTCTTTCTAAATCTAATAGAGCCCACCAGGAGTCCATTTCTTTTGACAGCTGTGTTCCTAAATATGGTACCCTGTCTCTTACATGTGTGTGACAAGTTTTCTTTTGCTTCTGTAACAAATGATCACAGTCTCAGTGGCTTCAAACAACACAAATTGATTATCTTATAGTTCTGTATAGGTTAGGAGCCCGACATGGGTCTCTCTGGCTAAAATCAAGGAGCCAGTAGGGCTGTGATCCTGCCTGGAGACTTTATGGGAAAACCTCTTTCCTTAACCTTGTCCAGCTTTTGGAGACTGCTGACATTCCTTGGTTCATGGTTCCCTTTGTCAATCTTCAAATCTACCTATGCAATGCTCCTCTGACCCTGCTTTCACCGTCATACCTCTTTCTCTGACACAGCTGGGATGGTTCTCTACTTACTGGGATTTGTGGTTAGATTGTACCCACCTGGGTGACCTAGGCTACTCTCCCCCCGTCAAGTTTTATGACCTTAATCACATCCGCAGAGCTTGCTTTGCTGTGTAAGGTGACATATCCCCAGGCTGTGCAGATTATGTTATAACTTTATTAGGGAGCCATTTCGCTCCCTACCAAAGCCTAATAATTTTTTTAATTGAAAACTGAACATTTAAAATAACATTGACTCCACATTCTGCTTTATTGTTCTGAAGGTTGTTGCTGGTTGTTCTTTAACTTGCCCGGATATCAGCTATGGAGTATGCGATACGCCTTATTAATGGTGTCTTTGCTCAGGTTTTTCTGTTTTAGCCCTAGCTCCCTAGAGGTCTCCACTGTGCTTGCATAGTGTAGTGGTCAACCAGGGATGAGGACAGAGGTGTCGCTCAAACATCTTTAACCTAAAAGCCTTCTCCCATCTGCTGTGTGTGGGAAGGTGTATGCATTCAAAGTTATAGCCAGGCCTCATCTCCTTGGTTTATGCTTTATCCAGGCTTCCTTGCAGCTCCCTTATGTGGACATGTGATTTTCTAGTTACCTGGATGCTATGGAGAGCTTGCCTCTGTTCTTCTCTGGCTCACTGAGGATATGCGGAGGATGGTGCATAAGAATAGCCCCAGGCAAGCAGGCTGTGTACTCCTGCTTTTCTTACCCTAAGCTCTAGCTGTTTTTTGTTTGTTTGTTTTTTGGGGGTTTTTTGTTTTTTTTAAAGAATGAAAGCTTCCCAATTTGTTGTCTGCCTTTAGTCAATTTCTCATGCCCTGAGGTGGTTGCTTTTGGCAATTTTGTCCAGTTTTATACTGATTTTTTCAGAGAAAACTCTGATCACTTCATATCATCTTTACCATAGTTTATGTGCATACGGTTGTTTTAAAATAAATTGAGCTAAAGCAGGTAGAGTCCTCAGATCAGGTCCTGGTATGTTACAAAGGCTCTAAGTGTATTTATTATAATTATCATTATTGTTACTACTGACAAAGTTAACTACACAGTCACACTTCCAGTACATATTCATAGTTGCCCACTCTAGAGCATTTTTTTATATGAAGTCCTCTCTCCAGCCTCTTACTTCTAGTAGGTCCTTTACTGTAGACTAGGTGTCAGCCAGCTCTTTCTATAAAAACCTAGGTAGTAAGTATGTTAAGCTTTGCAAGCCATACAGTCAACTATTCAATCCTGCTGATGTGTCATGAAAGCAGCCATCGACAGTATAAAAGGAATGGGTGTGGCTGTGTGCCAGTGAAACTATTTGTGAAAACATGCCACAGGTGGGATCTGGCCTTGGCACCATAGTTTGCCAACCCTTGCTGTAGACTCACTTTCTCACGATGCTGTATCTGAGCAGTGCCAACTTTTATGCCACAACAGAATTTTTTTTAATCACCAAAGAAGAGAGAACATTTCTACTTCCCAGCACCACATTCTAGCACCTCCCAACACCTGTGCTCTGAGAGCCTGGGATGTCTTCAAGGCCTGTGGGCTCTCTGGTACTTGGCATCTGTATCATCTGAGTTCATAAAAGTACCAGGCACATTTCTGGAATACATATCAACAACAACACTTACAGTGTTGTTAGATACAGACACACAGCTTGGTAAGATTATTGATGGCAAACTATATTTCATCTGTTTAAAACTAGATTATGTAGCTTTTTATGAGTTTTTAATCTTTTATAAGTATCATTTTTCCCTCCAAACAAGGGTAAGGAATGTACATTTTATAAACCAGTGTTCCCTTCTTGATTCAACATTCAATCTTTGGAGATCATTAAATCCCTAAATTATCTATTAACCTAATTGTTCTTTACACACTGGCTTTGTACCTAGGAATTAAAACAGGGCATAAATCAGGTTTTAAAACATTTTATTGTTAAATATATCATACATTCCAAAGGGTAAATAAATCATATGTGAACTATATAAACAGTTATAAAGTAAGTGTGCATATAACTGCTCTATGTTCTTCTTGGCTACGGCAGGACTTTAGAGTACTTCTGTTCTCTTTACTACTGACATGTATGCTATTATTACTATATATTTTTATTTTTACCACATTTTTAATCCCCCCGAAATTACTGTTTTGTCAGAAGTCCTAGATTTGCCCATATTAGGCATTCTCTTTGTTCTACATTCCTGTTTGCACCTTAGACCTTCCATCTTGGCTCACTTTCCTTCTACTACAAGTATATCTTTTAGAAATTCTTTTTGTTAAGATCTTCTGGTGACAAACTCTCAGTTTTTCTTTTTCCAAAAATGTCTCTATTTCATCTTTTTTTTTTAATTAAGATTTTTTGTTGTTGTTGTTTTACAGCAGTTTTAAGGGCTCAGAAAAATTGAATGGATATATTCCCTACCCCCACACAGGCACAGACTCCTGCATTATCCACATTCCCCACCAGAGTGGGACATTTATTACAACACTGACACATCATTATCACCCAGAGTCCGCAGTTTACATTCGGGTTTACCCTCAGTGTCATATGTTTTATGCATGTGGTCAATGTATACTGACACATGTACATTATTATGGTATCATAAAGAGTACTTTCACTACCCCAAAAATCTTCTGTTCTCCACCTGTTCATCCCTTCCCTCCACCCCCTGGAAATCACTGATTTTTTTTAATTGTCTCCATAATTTTGCATTTTTGCATTTTTCAGAATGTCACACCATTGAAATGTAGCAAGTGTAGATTGGCTTCTTTCCCTTAGTGATATGCGTATAAATGTCTTCTCGTGGCTTTAACAGGTTGTTTTCAGTACTCAATAATATTCCATTGTCTAGATAGACCCCAGTTTATGTATTATGTATCCATTCATCTACTGAAGGACACCTTGGTTGCTTCCAAGTTTTGGCAGTTACAAATAAAGCTGCTATAAGTTTATATGTGTGTTTGTGTTTGTGTGAACGCAAGTTTTCAACCCCATTGGGTAAATACCAAAGAGCATGATTCCTACATCCTATGGTTTAGTTTATTTAGTATGTTTAATTTTTATAAGAAGCCACCAAACTGTCTTCCAAAGTGGCTGCATCATTTTGCATCCCCACCAGCAATGAAGGAGAGTTCCTCTTGTTGTACGTCGTCGTCAGCATTTGGTAGTGTCAGTGTTCCCGGCTTTTGGCTGATTTAGTACGTATGTAATGGTATCTCATTGTTTTTATTTGCATTTCCCTGATGACATTTCATGGAAGCATCTTTTCATATGCTTATTTGCTCTCTGTATCTCTTCTTTGATGAGATGTCTGTTCTGGTTTTTGGCCCATTTTTTCAGTTTTTCATTATTAGTGTTGAGTTTTAAGAGTTCTTTGTATTTTTAAGATAAACAATCCTTTATCAGATGTGCCTTTTGTAAATATTTTCTCTCAATCTGTGGCTTACCTTCCCATCCCCTTGACATTCTTTTGCAGAGCAGAGGCTTTCGATTTTCTGGCTTATCAGTTATTTCTTTCCCGGATCATGTCTTTGGTGTCGTATCTAAAAAAGCATCACCTTTTTTTACCCTGGGCTTTCTTCTAGCAGTTTCGTGGCTTGCATTTTACATCTAGATCTATGATCCATTTGGAGTTCATTTTTGTGAAGGGCATAAGACCTGGGTCTGCATTCATTTTTTTGCAATGTGGATGTTTGGTTGCTTCAGCACTATTTGTTGAAAACACCTATCTTTGCTCCATTGTGTTACCTTTGCTCCTTCGTCAAAGATCAGTTGACTGCATTTATGTGGGTCTTTCAGAGCTCCCTATTCTGTTCCGTTGATCTGCTTATTCTTTCATCAATACCACACTATCTTGATTACTATAGCTTTATAGTAAGTCTTGAAGTTGGGTACATCAATTCCTCCAGCTTTGTTCTACAGTATCATGTTGGGTATTCTGGGTCTTTTTGCCTCCATATAAACTTAGAATCAGTTTACTGACATCCACAAAATACCTTGCTGGGATTTTGATTGGGATGGTATTGAATCTATAGACCAAGTTTGGACAAACTGATGTCTTGACAATATTGAGTCTTCTTATCAACACATTTGGAATACTTCTCCATTTATTTAGTTCTTTGATTTCATTCATCGGAGATTTCCGTTTTCCTTATATAGAGCTTTTACATATTTTGTTAGATTTTATACCTCAGTATTTTATTTGGGGGGAGGTGTGCTAATGTCTCATTCTTTTTTTAATAGTTTTTTGAAATATAATTCATCAAACTGAACAATTTACCTATCAAAAGCATACAACTCATTATATCCAAAGATATGTACAGCCATTGCCACATTCAATTTTAGAACAATTTCTTCACTTCAAAAAATAACCATGACCCCTTTACTTATATGCTCAGATTTGTAAAAGATATTTTTGAGGATATAAAATACTAGACTAGGAACTTTTTGTGCTAGGCACATTGGAGATATTTTTCTACTGGCTTCTGACATTCTCTTGGCCTTATTATGACTCTTTTGAATGTAGTCTGTCTCCTGTTATTGGCAAGAAGGGAGGATTCTGTTAGACCCTGCAATGTTAGGTAGACACTGGGTTTAGTCTTATGCCCCCAGGCTCCAAAAAAACAGGTGAAGCCAGAGGCTCTAGCATACCAGCATACACAGTTTCACTATTCTACTTACTTCTCAGAGGTTCCTCTTCACTTAGATGGCCTGACAGAGGCCTGACAATTCTTTACTATCTTGGCAGCATTTTATTACCTTTAAATATATCTTACCTTGTGGGGCACCTGGGTGGCTCATTCGGTTAAACATCTGCCTTCCACTCAGGTCATAATCCCAGAGTCCTGGGATTGAACCCTGCACTGGGCTCACTGCTCAGAGGGGAGTCTACTTCTCTCTCTCTCTCTCTCTCTCTCTCTCTCTCTCTCTCTCTCTTTCTCTCCTTCTGCTCCTCCCTGCAACTTGTGCACATGTGCTCATTCTCTCTCTCAAATTGATTGATTAATTAATTAATTATTAAAAATATATTACCTATCTTCACATTTTACATTGTTTTCAATGAGAGAATCTATGTGGCTACTGAGCTTGCCATGCTATCAAAAATAGCATGGAAACTAATTTTCATACATTTGAACTAACAGGCTCAAACCAATCAGTTTATGAAAATAAGTTTTAGGGACGCCTGGGTGGCTCAGCAGATGAGCATCTGCCTTCAGTTCAAGGCGTGATTCTGGAGTCCCAGGATTGAGTCCCACATCCGGCTCCTGAATGGAGCCTGCTTCTCCCTCTGCCTGTATCTCTGCCTCTCTCTCTCTCTCTCTCTCTCTGTATCTCTTATGAATGAATAAAATTTTAGAAAAGAAAAGAAGTTTTAACATTTCTGCTCACAAGTTTCTTCCTGGGAAATGATCTCAGAATGACATGAACCTCCGTGTATTCAAATACTCGGGCTTTAGAGTATACATCCAGAACTTTAGAGATGTGTTTTATTGCCCACTTTAAATGTATCAGTAGACCTTATGCAGAGCAAGTATGACTTCTGTAATGAAAATCTCACTGCCATAGTTTCTTAAGGGCTTAATAACTAAATTACAGTTACAGTGTAATTCAGCCATGCTGGCCAGCCTCTTTGAAATACTTCAAAATATTGTTAAATGTTTCACCCCCTAAAAAAAAGTACTACAAGACACAAAATGGGCAAAAACCAGGCAAAGAACAGCACTGTCACCCTTACTAGCCTAAAGGAAACTGCATACGATGGAATTACTGCCCTGCCTGTCTGGAGGGCTCTAACCAGCCCTTCGCAAGGTGCTACACGCGGTGCGGGCTCCATGGGCAGCACCCCAAGGGCTCCCTTCCACTAGCCAAATGGCCAGGGGTCCAGGCGGCTTGTGAGCAGGTCTAGCATGTGAGTGAGAAAAGTGTGCACAAATCCAGCATTAAATGAAAAGAGTTAAACATCATTTGAAAGTTTCAAATACAATAGGGGTAATCTCCTCAGGGTTCACTTTTGAAAACACTTTGTGGTTCAAAATTCAGCCCCATCTACAACATAAGCATTCAACAGAAGGCAGCTCCATGCCACTCATCCAGGATCCTCTCCTCTACCACTGTCCCTGCCAGGCTTCTCTTTGCATTACTATACATTCAGTTTGCATTTAAAAAAACAATAGGCAGACATACATAGGTGATCCAAGTGGGCCCTTTGGCTGTTGGAAATATTTTTTATGCTATCGGGCTATTTTTTTTAACTTTGCAATAAAATCAGGCAGTTTTTTTTTTCACCATCATTTATCTCAATGTGAATGTAACAGTGCATTACATCTCATTACCCTGTGTTCGCTAGCACTGGCCATTTAATGATAACTACCTTGTATTTATACATCGTTATGAACATTTCTAAACGTTCTCCTGCCTCTTATCTTAGCATCAGGTTAATTGTGATGTGAAGTGGTCAGTCAGCTAATTACTTGGAAGAAGCGGTTCTTGAACGTAAATATCCTAACTCCTTCATTTGAATTTATCTACTGTGAAACCTCGGCTTCTCAGCCCAAATTACATAAAAATTTAAAATAAACAGAAAGCTCTTTTTTTCCTCTGATTTAGAGACTCTAACAATAGGCCATGTACAAACAACTATAAATTGTTAAACTTCTAAGAGTAAGAAAGTCCTGCCTTGGGATGCCTGGGTGGCTCAGTGGTTGAACGCCCTTTGGCTCAGGGTCCTGGGATCAAGAGTCCTGGGATCAAGTCCTGAATCGAGCTCCCCACAGGAGCCTGCTTCTCCCTCTGCCTATGTGTGTATGTGTGTCTCTCTCTCTTTCTCTCTCTGTCTCTCTGTCTCTCTCTGTCTCATGAATAAATAAATAAAATCTTTTTTTTTTTAAGTCCTGACTTTTGGGAGGAGGACCTCTATTTAGTGGAAATTAAGAGGAGTAGAAATACAATATTTGTGTAAGGAGATCATTCTGCTTACTCATTTTGTGGGAAGAAATAAACCCAAGAAAAATCTAATTGCAGTAAGACAAAATCTCATTGTAATGTTATAAACATGCTCTTGTGATATGAGGTAGAATTATAAGAGGCACGTGAATTTTATTTTCTCACACTCGAGGGATAAGTGCTGGGGGTGTGTGGCAAATCCACCTGTTAGCCATGTGGGGCCAGCAACACATATCACAGACAAAACAAGGAGGTGAGAGTTCAGTTGAGGCCAGAACCCAGGATCACCCTTTTTTGGAAACAAGTGAGAATTCATGGCTCTGATCTTCCTGTTGCCAGCAGAGCCAAATAGTAGAGGTGATGGAGAGGCAAGGATTCATCACCCCCCTTTGGAGAAGAGCACTTCTCTGGACTAACTGGGTAATTAATTAAGGTCATAGTAGGATAGAGTTCTTGTTTTGAAGCAATTTCTAGGACAGTATGGTCTATCCTTTCTTACTTTGGTTTCACTTCCCAATGTTAGGATCTTTATAAAAAAAAAAAAAAAACCTAAACAACAAAAGTATAGCATATTACAAATAAAGCTACCCTACCACAAAAATGTGAATAACTTTCAGACAGCAGCTGGTTTAACTTAAGCCGAGCCTGAGGAACATCACATGACTCCATCTACCTTTTCATTCCTGCTTGGTCCCCCATGAGTTTCCATGCCATTTCTATACAAGGCTTAGAAGTCATTAAAAATCCCAAATTTTTTGAAATGAGGGCAGTTATCTTCCAGAGTCCATCATTCCTGAAAGTGAAAAAGTAAAACCCAGTGTCCTGTTTTTATTATGAAAAATTTCAAACAAGCACAAAAATAGAATAATATAATGAACCTTCTTAAATCCATTGTCCCAATTCAATAATTATCAAAATTTTGCAAAACTTGTTTTATTTCTTGCTCCCCCCCCCTTGGTTACATTTATTTTAAAGACCTAAATATTTGAGTACCCTTGGTCTGTCTCATTCATTGTCTGTGGTTTTTTTTCTCTTGGTTTTCAGACAGTCCTTCCCTTTTTGTATGCCTGGTTATAATTTCACTGGCTGCAGGACATTGTCTAGGAGAATTGGAAGGGATAATTGTAGGTTCAAGATGACATCTTCAAGGAGGATTTACCTTTGCTTCTGGCAGTCTGTAGGAACAGATCACCTTCATCCATTCAGGGTTTGAACAGATTGAGTCTTTGTGAGAGCTGGTGTCTTTCTGGCTTACTTAACTTCAGCTGTAGCCCTTTGCGGGGTCACAAATGAAAGCCAAGGATGTTTTCCAGGGCTCCTTTCCATTCTTGTTGCACTCTAAGCTCCAAGTTCTGTGTCCATGTCTGTGAGACTGCCCAAACCTCTGCTCAGCTATTGAGCCTGTCTGCCTCTTTCAATTCAGCAAAGGAAAAGTAGCAACAAAGGTAAGGATCACCTCCTTCAGCTTCTGTTGTTTCTGCAGTTTTGACTCTTTACAATCCCTCTGCCTTAGTGGGTCTGTGATACCTTCAAACAAATTTTTTGTATATTTTGCCTAACTTCTCTTTTTTTAGCAAAGAGTTTGGTCTGAAACAAGCTAATCCACCATTGCTGGAAGGAGAAATTCTACTAAAGAAATTTGAATCAAATCTCAGACATTACATTATTTTATCCATTCATACTTTAGCTCGTATCTCGGAAAAACGCAGGCATTCTCTTATAGGCCAACAATGCCATTTCATGTTCAGATTTCCTAGAATTCCCAGAAATGTCTTTTTATGATTGTTTTGTCTGAGTTCAGATGCACAGGGTCTATATGTTATATTTGGTTGTTGTGTCTTTTGAGTCTCTTTTAATCTAGAGTGTTCTCCTCTCCTGCCAGCTTTTTCTTTTCATGCTATCGACCTATTGAAATTCTGTGTCAAAGTCCTGTAGAATTTCCTTATCTCAGATTTAGCTGGTTGCTTTTATTTGATCCTCTATCACTTATTTTTCCTACGTAATAGAATTTAACTGTATGGGCTTGATGAAATTCAGTTTTGTTTGTTTTTGGCAAAGATGCTTTATAAGTAGTGCAGAAGAATTCCTGTTGCATTATATCAGATAGCACAAGATATGTGATTTTTACACTGTAGGGATGCTAACATTGATCAGTGGGTTCTGATGGTAACAACATAATCCTCCATTATAAAATTTTCCATCATCTTTGATCTATTTGGTTACTCTGAAATATAGTTTATATAGGCGAGTTAAGCTCTTCTTTTAAATTCAGTAATGTCTTTTACATCAGTTCTAGAAAAAATCATCCCCAACAATAAATGTTTTTTCCTGCTTTCAGTGCCAGAGCTGCTACCTGTAGTGAAGCAATGTAATTGGTAATTACATCATGTAGGGAAACAGCACGGCCAGCAGTGTGGGTCCTGCCACCAGGGCTTCTCTATAGCCTTTTAGCTTTAAGAACCATTCCACTTTGCTGACTCTCAGCCTCTTCACAAGGTAGGGCAGCAGAATCTTGGTGCTTGTGGGTCTGAGTTAAAGCTAGGATGTGTGCCACAGCTTTTCCATCCCGGGCCCAGGATTCTGGAGCCTGTGATCGCTGGCACAGTGCCTACAGAAAGGGAATTTATAAAGCTCCAACAATAGAAGGCCTGTAGAATGATTTTGTCCCTGTATACTTTGCTTGCATTTCTGGAGCAGCATTTCTGAGTCTTGCAGTCAGCTCCAGCTCTGCTGGACCCTAGCAAGCCTCCAGACCCTGTTCCGCCAGCTGTATCTTTCTTTTCCTTCCTCCTTATACCATCCCATCCAGCTTCAAGTGTGTCTGCCTCTTGTATCTCTTCTTGAATTTTCTGTTTCCCATTCTGATGAAAATATTCACAGCCCCATAGAGGAGTGCCTAGCTGCTGACAAGCAGAAGTCTGAGCTTCCTGGCTTTGCATTTCTGTCTCTGTGCAGCCTGGCCTGAAGCTGCTGTCCTGTCCTGTCCCGTCCCATCCCACCCTCTGTGTGGCCAGACCAGTGTGCTCCCTGGCCCTTCATATTCTGCCTCCTGAATGATCACCTGAGCTGCCTCTGTCTTCCCACACCCCACTTGCCTGTCCCAGGAGCCCACAGACCCTTTCAGCCTGGACCAGCTCTGAGAACCCTCCCCTGGTCCCCGAGGGCTCTGCTGCTTCTGGAGCCCCACATCTGTGCCGTGGCAGCTCTCCCACTCCTCTCTGCATCACGATTTCATCTCCCTCACTTCTGCAACTAGACTGTGTCCCAGCCAGGACAGGGCTGTCCTTGGACGTCTCATTCCCTAGCACACTGGGCACAGAACGTGGCATCTCATAGGTGCCCCTTCCCTTCTTCCCACTCAGACCCCTGCACTGGTCCCTGCACACCCAGGCTCCCCAACACCATTTCTGGGTCAGGCTCTTAGCTGGCCTTCCTTTTTGGCAGTGCCATGATTGAAGCCAGCCTGCAGGCCCTCCTCTGTCCTCAGTACTGTCCCACATGCCCTTGCTGGGGAACTTCTCCCCGCAGGAGTGAGCTTCACCAATGTTCCTCTGGGTGTGACTCCAGCAAGTAATCATGATTCTCATTCTGCATGGCAGCCAAGAGGCCTCTAGAAATAATCCCGCACACAGTGGGTGCTTGCTGGAGCTGTAACACTGCTCCTTAAATATTTCTGTGGAAGTACCCCTCATCCTCTTCCGACTAAACTTCACTTCGTTTTTTTAATATATTTAAGCAACCAGAGCAGGTACCTGTCAGGGCATAATTACGCACCACTTTCTCTCCCAGCACCAAACCAAAGATTTTCTTTCCTTCTGCTAACTGACATGACAGACAGCCATTTAGTGGAATGATTTTTAGTATAAAATTACTTTTTGGCCTTTAAATTTAATTATTCCACATTCATAGCAATAAAATAAAATCCTAAATCCAGGTGTGCTTTTGGATGAAAGTGTCCAGGGTGATTACCTCCTGATAATGGTGTCCTGCACTTAAGCCTTTTGTCTGGGGATCTTAAAATCTTTTCCATGCAAGTAGATAATGATGTTCATTTTGTTGGAGGTGAGGGGTGAAGTGATTGATCTCCTGGCATGTTCAAGAGATGAAGAAAAATACAAGACCCAGGTGTCTCTTTGTTTCTCCCGTCCCCCCTCCCTCCGCAGTTCTTTAAAAGAAGCCTGGCCAACCTTCTATTGATGGAAATACCTCCCTCTCAAGTACTGTTTTCCGCTTTTTGAAGAGCACGAATGGAAAGGGTTCCTATATCACATTTCATGTGGGAAGAGTTGAGGTTCAGGGAGAGGGAATGGTTTGTAGACATGTGTACACGTACAAGAGAATTTATGTGTCTCCTGGTAAACCTACCTCCTCTCTGTTACACAGTAGAGCTTAAATGTGGTTCCGTGAGTTCAGAAGTGAGAAACAGTCCCAGCAGCACTTGGCACGTGGCAAGCCCCATGTGAGTCATGACTCTTAGGGCAGAGCCTGTGGTCTCTGGACCAGCAGCATTTGGAGCATGCCCCTGTTCGTGCTAGCAGTTTGAACACACTCCCCTTCTCCCCATTCAGCCAAGCTCACCTTTTGGAGCCATTGTACATCCTATTTCCTTCCTCCAGGAAGCCTTCCTGATCCAACCAACTGCCAGTCTCTCTCTCTTCATAACTCTCGTAATGTTCTCCAGATGCAATTCAACCACTTGCACCGACCGGTACCATGTACCAAGATAGGCCTCATCTGGGCACTGAATCATGCCCTCTCCTATCATGTTTTATAACTGTAGTTTGAGTGCTGGTCTTGTGTCTGGTGGGTTGTGGGGCCTTGAGGGGAAAGCTCATATCTGTACAGCCCCCGGACCCAGGAACAATCCTGCACATACAACAGGAATTTGGTCGACTCTAAGAATAGAGGACAAGGCGCAGGCGCCAGGGGGGGGCAAAAGCAGCCAAACTCCACATTTTACGAAATCAGATATAATTTTTTTTTTTTTAAGATATAATTCTTATTGAATCACACTGAAGCTATATCATCAGGTCTGGAGCATAGCCCTGAGGGTTTTTTTTGTTTTTTGTTTTAAAGATTTTTATTTATTTATTCATGAGAGAGAGAGAGGCAGAGACACAGGTAGAGGGAGAAGCAGACTCCATGCAGGGAGCCTGACGTGGGACTTGATCCTGGGACTCCAGGATCACACCCTGGGCCAAAGGCAGGTGCCAAACTGCTGAGCCACCCAGGGATTCCCAGCCCTGAGTTTTCATTCTTGGGTCTATTACAGCACTCTTTTCTGTTCTGTTACATGTGGGAAAGAGGCCAAGCTTGTATTCATTATGGCCAACACAGATGGGAGGCCAGAATTAAATTAGGGGGCCATCCCTAAACCAGTGAGATGATAAATACATAGGTCCTGTACAAAAGATGGGCCACAGTGAACTCCAAGGGCTTGGAAGTTAAAAGGAGGGCATAGTAGTATCTCTGTGGGCATCGCAAATACTTCATTCATTAACTCAGTATGTCTTGAGTGGCCGTCTCTGTTCCAAGGCTGTTCTAGGTGCTGGAGTTTCACAGGAAGGCTGTAGGTAAGATCAGCACCTGGTCTCTCCACCCCAAACCCAGACAGAAACACAGAGGTCCAACCTTGTCTCCCTTCTCTGGTGTTTAGTAGAGAGACATTCCAGTGCTGTCGTTTCGTTCTTTGCCCAGAGGACACTGTGGGAGCCTGTTGCTCCTTCCCGACCACACAGCTGACTTCCTCTCGGTAGCTCTGGACACCTCCAGCCAGAGCCGGCCCCACTTTCATGGTCTCCTGTTGGAATGCCAACTGCAAAGGTGAGAGCTGCTGACATTGTTTACTGTTTGGTTTCTTCCAGGATTTTCTTCCCCGGAAGCCATCCCGTCAGAGGGGTGCAGGTAATGAAGGTGGGCAAACTGCAGTTGCACCAAGGCATGTTCCCTCAGGCGATGAAGAATCTCAGACTGGTGAGTGTGCCAAGACCTTGTGTCCTTCTTCTTTTTTTTTTTTTTAAAGATTTTATTATTTTATTCATGAGAGACACACAGAGGAGGCAGAGACACAGGCAGAGGGAGAAGCAGGCTCCCTGCAGGGAGCCCAATGTGGGACTCGATCCTGGGACTCCAGGATCACTCCTTGAGCCAAAGGCAAACGCTCTACTGCTGAGCCACCCAAGGCCCTCATGTCCTTCTGCAGGCAGAACCATTTCTGCCTGTTGCTAGGCTGCTTCCTTGTGATTTTTAGCAACTTTATGCACATGCATGTGTCTGCATGCACACATGTGTGCACATGTTTGCACACATGCACATGCCCATAAACGTTTAATGACCAGCTCTCTGAAAAGACCTGATTTGTAATGTTTGCTTGCTTTCTGTGGTCTGAACACATGCACCATGGCTGATCTCAAACTACCCATGTAAAATTGACCAGTTCATAAAAATCATGACAGTATAACCATCACTTCTTGCTAACTGGTGCAAACTAGCCTTCAGGACATCACTACACCTGTGCCTTACTCCAGGGGAGCAGGTCCTTGCCTTCCACGCCCCCTCACCCATCCCCCACAGAACATAGTCCCTAATCCCCATCTCTCATCCCAGCCTCCTGACCACCTGTCTGCCGTCCACCCTTGCAGCCTGTACCCCCTTCTAGCCTTCCTTGTCTCTCCACAGGGCCAGTGCACACTGAGCCACCCACGATTCCCCAGGACCTTGAACTGGTCACACTTAGGTCCTTATCAAGACATTTCCTCTGCCCTAAATGCCGTTCCCATCCACCCCACCCTGGGCCTGCCAGAACTCTACTGGTCCTTAAGGCCCAGCTGAAATGTGGTTTTCTCCCAGTACCCCGAATGTGCCCACCCTGCCAGCAGAGCATTCATCACATGGTATAGACACAGCTCACAGGTACTGTGGGCTTCCTTCTAAAGCACTGCCATAAAGCCTGTATCGCAATAGAGAGAGTCCAGTGAATTTTTTGGTTTCCCAATGTATATAAAAATTATGTTTACATGATACTCTAGTCTATGAAGTATGTAACAGCATTATATCAAAAGAGAAAATATACATTTCTTAATTTAAAAATACTTTATTGCTAAGAAATGCTAACCGTCACCTGAGCTTTCAGTGTGTTGTAATCTTTTTGCTTCTGGAGGGTGTTGTCTCTGTGTTGGTGACTGCAGACTGTTCAGGGTGGTGGGTGCTAAAGGTTGGAATGGCCATGGCAACTTCTTAAAAAAAGACAACAATGACATTTGGCTCATTGATGGACATTCATTGCCTCATTCCTTTCATGAAATATTTCTTTGTAGCATGTGATGCTGTGTGATAGCATCGGACCCAAGGTAGAACTAACTTCTTCCGTAATTGGAGTCCATCATCTCAACTCTGTTTCTGGAATATTCTAAATCTTTCACTGTCATTTCAATGATCTCCACAGCATCCTCACTAGGAGTAGATTCCATGTCAAGAAACCACTTTCTTTACTCATCCATTCAGGTTTTATCATGAGATTGTGGCCAATCAGTCCCATCCTCTGACTCCACTTCCAATCCTAGTTATCCTGCTCTTCCCACCCCATCTGCAGTGACTTCCCTTCTTTAGGTCTTGAACCCTTTAAAGTCATCTGTGAGGGTTGGAATCAGCTACCTCCAAACTCCTGTTAATTTTGATATTTTGGCCTCTTCCCATGAATCACAAATGTTCCCAATGGCATCAAGGGTAGATGGAATAGAAAGGCGAATCCTTTCCAGGAGGTTTTTGATTTCCGTTGCCCAGATCCATCAGAGGAATCACTATCTATGGCAGCTATAGTTTAATGAAATGTATTTCTTCAATAATAAGACTTGAAAGTGGAAATTACACTATGATCCATGAGCTTAGAATGGATGTTATGTTGTTGGGCATGAAAACAACACTAATCTCACTGTCCATCTCCATCAGAGCTCTTGGGTGCCCAGGTCCATTATCAATGAATAGTAATGTTTTGAAAGGAATCTTCTTTTTTTTTTTTTCCTTAGGTAGTAGGTCAGAACTTAAAGTCACCAGCTGCATTAATGCCTAATGAGAGTCAGCCTGTGCTTTGAAGGTTTGAAACCAGGCATTGACTTCTCTAGCTGTAAAAGTTCTGGATGGCATCTTCCTCCAGTTTAAGGCTGTTTTGTCGGAATTGAAAAATCCGATGTTCAGTGTAGCCATCTTCATTAATTATCTTAGCTGAATCTGATGAATAACTCCATAAGTTAAGTTAGGCTTTGGCCTAAGGGAATGTTGCATCTACTCAATCTTCTATCCAGACCACTGGAACTTTCTCTGTATTAGCAGTAAGGCCATTTCACTTTCTTATCATGTGTGTGTTCAATAGAAAAACATTTGTAATCTCCTTCAAAAACTTTCCCTTTCCATTCACAGCTTGGCTTACTGTTCAGTACAAGAGGCCTAGCTTTTTCAACCTCCACATTTCAACATGCCTTCCTCACTCAGCTTAACAATTTTTGGTTTTGATTTAAAATGAGAGACATGTGACCCTTCCTTTCACTTGAACACACAGGGGCTATTGAAGGGTTCCTAATTTTCAATACCATGTCTCAGGGAGCAGGGAGGCCCAAGGAGGGTAGGTGGGGACTGGCCAGTTGGTGGAGCAATCAAAACACACATAATGTTTGTTTGTTATATATAATAATAGATGTATTATATTATATGTGTCTTATATGGGCATGGTACTTGATGCCCCAAAACAATTACTATGGTGAACTTCAAAGATCACAGATCACCACGACAAACACAATAATGATGAAAAAGTTGAAATATTGTGAGAATTACCGAAATGCGACACAGACATGAAGTGACCAAATGCTGTTGGAAAATGGTGCCCACAGTCTTGCTTGACACAGGGTTGCCACAAACCTTCAATTTTTTTTAAAAGCATGATATCTGGGACTCACAATAAAGCCATAAGACGGGGTGTCTTACAGTAGGAATACCTAATGCCCAGGGGACAGTGAGGTCTTTGTGGTTGTCTTTGTAACCAGCTCAGTGCCATACAAAGACTTGGAACTTAGGAGGTATTCCTTGTTGGAGGGAGGAGGAGGGGAGGTCAGTATGACTGTAGCAGTAAGTGCAAGTGCAGAGAAACTAAATAGGAGAACTGGGTCTGCCTTAGAATACAGTAAAGAGTGATGTTTACTCTCAGTGAGCCTCCCATGCCCCTGGGAGCCAGGGCTCCCTGCTGCTCTGGCCTTGCTACCCCAGCAGAGCCCCTTCTCACCCAACCGTAGCTTATAGACGGAGAGCAGACATGCTTACCTGGTCCAGGTGTTGGCAGGTCTCAGGGAGCCCTGTTGTATGTGGTTTCCCACGGAGTACCGGATGTTGAACAGGATCCCCCTGGGCTATGGGCGCCTTGTCTGCAGAAGGGCTACAGTGGAGAGATCCTGGCCCTCCATCCAGGTTCTCAGGGGATGCCCGGGGCTGTCTGGCCCCATGACAGGAACAGCTACCCATAGTTAGAGGAGTAAAGTAACAAATGCCTAAGGGATTCTAAAAAATGAAATTCTCTAGTGCTGGTTTTGGGGTTTTTTCTTAATGATAGCCATGTTCCTTTTCCTGATCTTTAATTGAAATAAGCCCATGGAGGGGCACCTGGGTGACTCAGTGGTTGAGCATCTGCCTTTGGCTCTGGTCGTGATCCCGGGGTCCTGGGATAGAGTCCCACATCAGGAGCCCCGCAGGGAGCCTGCTTCTCCTTCTGCCTATGTCTCTGCATCTCTGTGTGTGTGTGTCTCTCATGAACAAATAAATAAAATCAAGGAGGAGAGGAGAGGAAAGGAAAGGTAAGGAAGAAAATAAAGAAAGAGGCCCATGGAAAACAGGAAGAACACTGAAATTCCCAAAGGCACATGGGTCTTCCTGTTCTTTTTACCTTGTCTGACAGCTGTACCCAGACTGATGGAGGAGCACCTCACAATCTCTTGCAATCTCAGATAAACCTTTCCTTTACTGGTCTAATAGCTGTCAGCTTGTTGGGTCAGTTAGGCAGAAATACTCACTGAGTAGGTCTACCATGTACAAGTTTTGACAGAAAAATAATGTGGGGCAAATTTCCCAAGTGTTTGATGTCCCCAACCCAGGTCACCTGCAAGTTGTTTTATAAGTGATCAAACTAATCCTTTATATTTCTAGAGGACTAGAAAGCATTAATACTGCTCATATGTAAGGGCACCTGGGTGGCTCAGCTAGTTAAGCATCTGGCTCTTGGTTTCAGCTCGGGTCATGATCTCAGGGTGGTGAGCTTGAGACCTGCATCAGTTCCATGCTCAGCATAGAATCTGCTTAAGATTCTCTCTCTCTCCCTTTACCCCTCTCTCCCCCTTCCCTCACTCTCTAAAATAAATAAATAAATCTTTTTTAAAAATACTGTTCATATGTACATGATCTTATGTGGTCCTCATAACAAATGAGGTCAGTGGAGCAGATATTTTCATTCCCATTTGAAAGGAAGGAGCTAAAGCATGGAGACATTTGAGAGCCTGTCCAAAGTCATACTGAAGTCTGGTTTGTTCAGTTTAATTCAACGTGTGTGGATTAAATTCTTCTATTGATCTGAATAAGGCCCAGTGTCGTCCTTCCAGTTTAGTGCAGGAGGCAACATGTGACCAAGTCATTAAATACAGGCTGGAATCCTGGCCTCTCTGCTTTTCCTCTAAACTGGCCCAGTTAAGGAGATGAGACCCTCTAGTAAGACTCAGTGAGCAGAAATCCCTGTGGATCACCTGAGCTCCTGATGCCAGCTCAGGAGAAAGTGGGGGAGACATCAGAAGAGATTTGTATCATGTCCTTCATCGTGTGAGGCTTTTTTATCACCTCTGTGTGCAGAACTCTTGAAGGAGGAATCTAATCCCAGCTGCAAAGGCAGGAACCCAGACAGACATCTAGATGTGAATTTAGGGGATCACTCAGGCTGGATGGTCACTGTGGTCATCACCAGCCCGCCCTGTGACACACTTTCTGCCCTCCTATACCCCTCGGGTCCAGTTCTATGCTGCCTTCCTCATGGTCTTCTTACCATGTGACCTCACCTCCAGAAGCTTCCTTTGTTAACTGTTTTAGCATCTCCTCCTCCTGGTACTGAAGGGGTAAGCTCCAGTATGGACTCTCATAGCTGCAAATGAAAAATTCTTAGAACAGCATCAGCAAGTCTGCCCTTGCTGTGGTTAAAGCTTGGCCTGACCCCAAACTTCCAGTTTGGCTCTGGAAGTCACTGTCTATGCCATGTGCCTGGCAGTGTTGCATGGTAGAGGGAGGACTCAGGTTTAGAGTGAAGAGTGTCACCTGCAAGTGCCATGACTTGAAGCAAGTCTCTTAATCCCTCTTAATAGAACTTTCTTATTTTTAAAATGAACATAATCCCCATCCCATAGAGTGATCTTAAGGAGTAAATGAGGTAGTGTGTGAGACTATTTTGCTAAGTCCTAAGTATTTTGAGACTATAAGGAATTATTATTGTTACAGGAATTGTCGTTCTGATCATTCTCCCACTATCTGGTCCCATCAACACTTGTTGAAGCTTGGGGTTATATGGTGTTTCCACTATTGAACAATTATGTTCTCTAACTCGGCATTTCACATGGGCATGTTCTGTTTTTCCATATTGAGTGGGAATTCCACAAGAGGCCCTGACTTACATACCTTTTGTCTCCTGGTACCACCTAACACATGCCCCAAACACAGCACGCTCTATTAAAGACGTACTTGAATGAATAGATTTTTTAATGAATTGAGATCTTTAAAAGCCTCACTCTGGTCCTGTTCTTTGAGCTAATACATATATATACTATGTCTATGGCTAGTGGACCAGATCTTGTCTGGGCCTTTACTGACCATTCACTAGCAGTGTAAGGCTCTGATCTCCCCAATTCCAATGTGTGGCAAGGGTTTTCCCCTGTCAACAATCAATTCTTGGACACCAGGTGGGTGTCCTATGATTCAGTTCAATTCTGACACTGTCTATCCAGAGATAGCATCAGACCCAGCAGGTAAATGGCTCAGCCCCACGAGACTACTCTCCACTGCGGATGCTGATGGCAAGCCCAGGCTGTCACCTGTGCTTCTGACTGACCAGGTGTATAGATTGGAGATTCCAAGGACCCCTTCTTTAGGATCAATTAATGTGCTAGGGTGGTTCACAGAAGTCAGAAGAACATTTTGCATACTAGATCACCAATCTATTGTAAAAGGCTATAAATCAGGAACAACTAGATAGGAGAGAGGCATAGTGCACAATCTAAGGAAATGGCACAAAGCTTCCATCCTCTCTTAGAGCTCACCAGTCTTCTTAGATCTCCATGTGTTCACCACCCCAGAAGCTCTTTAAACCCCATCCGTTGAGGTTTTTATATGGGCTTCATTACCTAGGTATGATTGATTAAATCATTGGCCATTGGCAACTGATTCAGCCTCTAACTCCTCTGCCTGTCAGAAGTCAATCATCACATGGTTGGTTTTCTAGGCAGACAGCCCCCATCATTAGGTGCTTTCTGAGAAAGTCACCTTATTAACATAACAAGAGACACTTTTATTGCTTTCTGCACCTTGGAAACGCCAAGGGTTCTGGAAGCTCTGTGTCAGAAACTAGGATGAAGACCAAATATGTTTCTGCCTTGTTACAATTTATGGTGTCACACAGAGGGACAGGCAGGTCATGTCCATTGCTTTGCAAGCTCATAGTACCTGAAGGCCTAGGAGCAGGCCAGTTTCATTCTGCAGAAAGCCTCTCTTCCTGAGTTTTCTTATGGCTTAGATATCCCAGAGAGGGGAAAGAGAAAATCTGTTCTCTGCCTTTTGAAACTGATGTTCTCTTTAGGCTGGCACCCCTAGGTATTCTTTCTTAGAAACTCTGGAAATAATAGAATGAAAGAACTTGAAAAGGGTTTCAAAGGCTGGTTTTGGAGCAGAAATGAGAAAATCTTCAGAAGCAGAAATTGGTTACAGATTCCATTAGGCCAGCCTCCTCCAGGAAAGGGATCCACTTAGCCCAACACTGATTTGGTTTAGGCTTTCATCTCCACTGGGCTCAGCTGAAATGCTTATGACTGCTGCCAAAGGACAGTCCTGGGGTCCCTTTGCAAAGCTTGTCTCCTGCTTTCTCCTGTCTCTTAACTGTTCTCATTCCTTTCCATTTATTTCTTGGAAGAATTTTGTTAGCCACTAATTTGACTTCTTAGAGCTCATGGCAACTGTCATTTTTTGGACTCTTGTCAGTCAACCTGTTTCTTTTCTAGGAGCCCTGCACACTGCTGACTTCCTCACTGTGGGCAGACTAGCTGCTTTGTTAGTGCCTTGTTAGCTGAAGGCAGGTTGGAAAAAAACAGACTAATTCCCCTTTAGTAATCATTTTTTATTTAGATGTAAATTTTTTACATTACACTATAATGTTCATTTCCCCTTTTCATTTCATTTTGTTGATGCATTTTACATTTTGAGGATCTTTTTAGCTTTTTCTGGGCCTGAGCAGGGAGCAAAGGCCATAAGTCCTAGACATTCCTCTCATTCTCACAGAGCTATCAGCTATTCAGGCACATCCAGGGAAAGCTCAAAGCACAACCATACTGGTCTCTGTCTACTCTAGCCTACACTCTAAATTTAAGCCCCCCAAAAACTGATTTAAAGCATACAATTCTATGGTTCCCATTCCTTAATCTGCTATAGTGATTCTTAACCTCTTTAATCACACCCTTATTTAGAAATCTGATAAGAACCACTGACTCACTAGAGAAGAATGTACATATACACAATACCTTGTACTCTGGGTGAGGAGAGGGACTTCAGGGGCTGCCTGAAGCCTCTCCTTGCACTCTGTAGGTGCCCATAGCCTTTAGGTTAAAAAGCCGTCTTCTGAATATGTAACATCACACCATAGCATGTGGGCAAATGGGATGGAAAGAGGGAGAACAAAAATACAGACATATGTTATGCCATAATCATCAATAATGCCTTCAAAGAGTTATTTGAATGTCCCTGCCTCTGATACATATGAATGCCTCCTGTGGACCTCCAAATAGAGAATATTAGTTTTAGCTATATGTTTCTGAACCAAAAAAGGAGGTCAAGTAACAGAATGGTCAATAAAATGAAAGCATAGTGATTAAGTCATATTAAAGGAAACCAGCAGAAATTTGCCTAGCAGAAAGTATAAGCCCAGTACAAATAAGGAGCCAAGTTCAAAATCTGGACTTTTACCTCCACCTGGCAGTCACATGGTATTCTCTCCCCATTATCTCTTCATTCTCTTATTGGAGCAATTTCAGAGAAATCCAGCTAAAACATAAGGTTTAAATAAAATTCAGAATATCAACTGAATATCCGGAATGTCCAGATTTCAATTGAAAGTCACATGTCATACCAAGAACCAGGAAGATTTCAGTTTTCTTTTTTTTTTTTTTTTAAGATCTCAGTTTTAAGGGGGAAAAAAAAAAAAAAAGACTATCCATAGCTGGCTGACAGGTTCTAAAGCAGCCATCATAAAAATGCTTCAATGAGCAATTATGAACACCCTGAAAACAAATGAAAAAATATAAAGTCTCAGCAAGGAGATAGAAAATAGAAAGAAGATGCAAATAGAAATTTAAGAACTGATGAATACAATTACCCAAATAAACAGACTAGTGCTTTATAGCAGAATGGAGAGGACAGAGGAATGAATTAGCGAACTTGAAGATAGAACAATAGAAGCTTCCCAATCTTGAAAAACAGAGGAAACAACTGAATAAAAGATAAAATTGAACAGAATTTCAGGGACTGTGGGACCAATAACAAAGACACAACATTGGTGTCCCATAAGGAGGAAGGAAAGAAGACAGGGTGGAAAGAGTACTTGAAGAAGCAAGGGTGGAAGAATTCAAATTGGAAAGGAAGAAATAAAATTATCTCTGTTCACAGATGACATGATCTTATATATAGAAACCCCTAAATACTCCACACACAAAAAAATGGTAAAACTAGCAAATATAACAAAGTAGCAGGATATAAAATGAACATGCAAAAGTCAGTTGTGTTCTTATACGAGGACAGTTAACAATCCAAAAAGGTAATTAAGGAAACATTTCCATTTACAATAGCATCTAACAGAATAAAGTACTCAGAAATTACTTTAACCACGGAGGTGAAAGAGTTATACACTGAAAACTATAAAACATTGCTGAAAAAATTTAAAAATATATAAGTAAATAGAATAACATTCCATGTTTATGATTAGAAGACAGAATATTGTTAGATGTCAGTACTACTCAAAGCCATCCATAGAATGAGTATAATGTCTATCAAAATCCCAATGATTTTTTCGAGAAATAGAAAACTCTATCCTAAAATTCATGGAAGTCTCAAGGGACTCTGGTAGACAAAAATAGTCTTGAAAAAAGATGGAAAAAATGTAAGGCTCACACTTCTTGATTTCAAATTTATGAAAAGCTTACAGTAACCAGAAGAATGTGGTACCAGCAAAAAGATGGCCATATAGACTCATGGAGTAGAATAGAGTCCAGACATAAACCATCACATATATGTCCAAGTGATTATTGACCAGGGTACCAAGACCACTTAATGAGAAAAGGATAGTCTCTTCAACAGATGATGTTGGGAAAACTGGATATCCATATGCAAAAGAATGAAGTTGGACCCTTACTAACACTGTTCCAAAAAAGTAACTCATGATGGAGTTCTAAGTATAAGAACTAAAACTATAAAACTCTTAGAAGAAAACATAGAGGAAAAATTTTGTGACTTTGGATTTAGCAATTTCTTATATATGACACCAAAGCCACAGGAAACAAAAATAATAATAAATTGGACTGCTTCAGAATTTAAAACTTCTGTGTAACAAAGGACACAATCAACAGTAAAAGGCAACCCACAGAATAATACAAATTTTTGCAAATCACATGTTTAATAAGGGATTAATGGCCAACCTATACAGAGATCTCTTGAAACTCAACAAGAAAACAACCCAATTAAAAAGTAGGCAAAGGGGGTGTCTGGGTGGCTCAGTCAGTTGAGTGTCCTACTCTTAATTTCAGCTCAGGTCGTGACATCAGGGTCATTTGATCGAGCCCTGCATCAGGCTCCATGCTCAGCACAGAGTCTGCTTGGGATTCTCTCTCCCACTCCCTCTACCTCTCCCCCTGCTCACTCTAGGTAGATAGATAGATAGATAGATAGATAGATAGATAGATAGATAGATACTTTAAAAAGTGAGCAAAGGACTTGATGAGACATTTCTTCAGAGAAGATAGACAAATGACCAAAAGGCACATGAAAAGATGCCTCACATCACTATTCATTAGGGAAATGCAAATAAGGAACCACAATGAGATATCACTTCTCATCCTTTAGGATGGCTGTTTTCAAAACAAAACAGAAAACAAGCGTTCATGTGGATATGGAGAAATTGGAACCCTTGTACATAACCAGTATGAATGCAAAATTGTGCAACTGCTCTGGAAAATGATATGGTAGTTCCCTAAAAAAATGAAACATAATATTACTATTGGATCTTGCTATTCCACTTTTGGGTATATACACAAAAGTATTGGAAACAAGGATATGAACAGATATTTGTACACCAGACAGAGTTCATAGCCCCATTAGTCACAGTAGCCAGAAGATGGAAACAACTGCTATATTTGTGGGTGGATAAGAAGATGAACAAAATGTAGGGGGGGGGGAAATAGATAGATAGATAGATAGATAGATAGATAGATAGATAGATATAATGGAATGTTAATTCAGCCTGAAAACAAAAAGAAATTCTGGTACATGCTACAACATGGGTGAGTATTGTGCCAAGTGAAATAAGCCAGACACCAAAGGACAAATAGCATATGATTCCATGTACATGAGGTACCTAATAGGTCAAAAGCAAAGAGACAGAAAGTAGCATAATGCTTACCAGGCGCTGGAGGGAAAGAGGATTTACTGTCCAGTGGGCACACTTTTTTAGTTTGAGATGATGCAGAAGTTCTGGGTATAGACAGTGTTGATAGTTGCACAGCAATATGAATGCACTTAGTGTCACCGAACTGTACATTTAAAAATAGTTAAAGTGGTAACTGTTATGATGTTATATACATTTTACCACAATGAAACTTAAAGAAAGAAAGGAAGGAAAGAAAGAAAGAAAAGAAAAGAAAGAGAAAGGAGACTGGGTGGCTCAGTCAGTTAAGCTTCCCACTTGATTTTGACTCAGGTCCTGATCTCAGGGTCCTGGAATTGAGCCCTGCATCGGGCTCTGGCTCAGCGCAAAGTCTGCTTGAGATTCTCTCCCCATCTCCCTCTGCCCCTCTTCCTGCTTGCATTCACTTGCTGTCTCACTAAAATAAATAAAATCTTAAAAATAAAGGAATTAGAGAAAACTCCCTCTAATTTGGCAAAAGACATAAGCTACAGATTCAAGAAGCTAAGTGAATACCAAATAAGAAAAATCCACCTCAAGACCCATCATAGTCAAACTTCTGAAAACTAAAGACAAAACAATTTGAATTATAATGATTTTCTCATCAGAAGCCAGGGAAGCAAGGGGTACCTGGGTGGCTTAGTGGTTGAGCATCTGCCTTTGGCTCAGGTCATGATCCCAGGGTCCTGGGATCGAGTCCCACATTGGGCTCCCTGCAAGGAGCCTACTTCTCCCTCTGCCTATGTTTCTGCCTCTCTCTGTGTATCTCTCATGAATAAATACATGAATCTTAGAAAAAAGAAAAGAAAAAAGAAAAGAAAAGAAAAAAAAGAAAAGAAACCATGGAGGCCAGATAAAAGGAATACTATTATTCAGGGACTGGAAGAAAAGTACTATTACTTCAAAAATCTACATTCAGCAAAAATATCCTTCAGGAATGAAAGGAAATCAAGACATTCTCAAATGAAGGAAAATAGAGAACTAGTCACTAGCAGACCTCTTCTTAAAGGATGACTAAAGGACTTCTCTAAACAAAGGAAACGAGAAAGAAACAAAAAATCTTGGAACATCAGGAAGGAAGAAAGAACATGATGACAAAGATATGGGTAAATAAAGCAGGTTTTCCTTCTCTATAGAGTTTTCTAGATTATGATTGACTGTTGAAACAAAATTACAACATTGTCTCATGTGGTTCTAAATGCATTTAGTGGAAATATTTAGAACAATTATATTCCAAATAGGGGAGGGTAAAAGACATAAAATAGGGTAAGGTTTCTGCACCTTCACTCGAACTGATAAAACGACACCAGTACAGTGTGATGTAGCACATATGTAATGTGAGACCTAGAGCAGCCATGAGAAAAAGCTGTACTAAGGGATTCACTCAAAATCCCCTTAGAGTGGAATTCTAAAAAAGAATGTAACCCACAGGAAATGCAAGAATAAGAAAACAGAAACAAAGAAACCCAGAATAAACAGAAAACAAAAAATAAAATGGCAGACTTAAACCCGGATATTCAGCTCTCTGTAAAATGACAACGATTAAATGACAGACTCATAGAATGGATTTTGTTAATCACCTAACTGTAACTTGTCTATAAGAAACTTGCTTTAAATGTAATGACATAGGTAAGTCAAAAGTGAAGGATGGCAAAAGACATATCATGATTAATTGAAAGAAAGCTGGAGTAGCAATGTTAATATCAGATAAAGTAGACTTCAGAGCAAAGAAAATATTACTAGAGACAGAAATTTTGGCTGAAAGGTCAGTCTACCAAGCAGACATAGCAATACATGTGCATCAAAAAACCCAGTTGCAAAATGTGGGAAACAAAAATTGATAGGACTGAATGAAGAAATAGGCAGTAAGCTTGTGGCTACTAGCACAGCTGGGGACATGAGCACCCCTCTGTCAACAAGTGACTGAACCCCTAGACAGAAAATCGGCAAGGACGTAGGCGAATTTCACAATACAATACCATCAACCAACAGTATCTAATTGACATTTATAAAGAACTCCATCCAGTAATAGCAGAATACGTGTTCTTTTCAAGCATCTACAGATCATAAACCAAGGGAGACCTCATGCTGGGCCATTAATAGGTATCAATGAGGATAAAAGGCGTCCAGTGGTACAGAGTAAATTCTCTGACCACATATAATTATTTCAGAAATCAAGAACCCAATATTTGGAACAAAGCCAAATCCACACCACCTCCTTCTATCTGGGACTTGGTCTGCCCCTAGAATTAAGCTCATCTGGTATCTTCATTATTTAATTGAGGAAACTGAGACATGGGGACGAGACATGACTTCTTCAGACTATCTCAGGTGCTCAAGAAATACTCATGAGATTGAGTGATTAGTTAAAATAGCAACATGTAGCAGCTCTTTTACTACCCAGTGGAGGGCACAGTCCTGAGCTCACCACATCTGTAACCCTCTGAAAGTCCCTCCCTCTCCTGGGTCCCCAGCACCTTACAGCTCCCTTTATCACAGGCTGCCCTGCATGGATTCCGGATTCCGTCTCCTCCTTGTGCCAGGGCTCCTCCCAGGGTAAAGCCAAGCCTTACTCATTAGAGCTGCTTAGAAAATATTTAGCGAATGAATGGATCAGCGTTTTCGTTAAGGAAGTTTTGTCTCCCAGGAGGACAGATCCTTCCAGTGGATCCTATGCTGAGTTATTCAAGGTGTAGAGCAGAGAGTAGAGTCAGCAGGGGTGCTACTGAGCTCAGGCTTGTAGTCTAAGCCTGTGGAAGTTTCTGCTGCCCATTGTAAAGAGCTTCTAGCTCTGGGACTGCTGGATTTGTTGTAGGTCTGGCTTCTTACATTTCCTGCTTTGGAAGCCTCAGACCATGACCACCTCCTATCTCTCCACTCTGCTTTCAACCTGAGCCCTGCAGAAAACTTGCATTTTTCCCTCTTGTGATGTGACTCCAGAAAACTTGCATTTTTCCTTCTTGTGATGTGATTCCAGAGGTTCTTATCAGGCATACATTTATTTTCCCTCTGATTTTATATCCATATTTAAATCATGCTTGGGGAAGTCATTTATTGGATTCCCTCAGGCTCATGGTAGAGAGCATATGAGATCCTTGATAAGCTTAATATATTTGTATTAAAAATTAATAAGCAAGCTATTGTTGGCAACTTTAAATCATAATTTAACATATTTAATATAAGACCACAATTTTAAAATTACTTACAAAAAAAAAAAAAAAGATGTGATAAGATTGAAATCAGTTCTGGGACCCTGTTTTTATTCCGGAATGAACCAACCATGCCTGTCATGTGGCAGACAGTCAGTGCCGCCATTTCTCGTGTGACATTTAGAGTCAGGACTGTTGTAGCAACCCCCTTGGAGCCTTCAAATGAGTCCTCTGCAGAAGATTATGTGGAGGCTCTTTTTAAATGCTGCTATTAAAAAAAAATAAAATGTAATGGGAAGAGATAAGCTTTTCCCAGCACAAGCCGGCTCCAATTTTATATTTCCTTAATCTGTTTTATATACTGCTGCAGGAAATGAAACCCAAATTGTCCTTTCTGACGTGTGCATGTGTGGCGGGTGGGAGCGACCGAGTGTAGGGAGACACAGAGCTACAGGAAATAGTTGCTTTGGTTTGTCAGGGATTTACTGTAACTTTACTTTGGAGGGAAAAGCCCTCCTCATCTTCCCACCGGTCTGAAGGGCTGTGTCCCCATGGGGAGCTATTGCCCCAGCTCACCTGTCCACCCAGTGGACGCCCAAGACAAGGACCAGGTAGCCTCCCTCAGCAGGTCTGCTTCCACTCATTTCCTGTCCCCTCGGAGTGACACGTCATTGGCACACATACAGAAGACGCTCCCTGACAGACTTTGCACATTCCTGAATCCTACTTCTTTGTTCCCTGTTCCCTTTTTCTCCTGTTCTCTTCTACTCCCTCCGTTACTCATAAAATTATCATGTCTGCTTATGAATTATATCTATATTTAGTTCCATCTTCTGGATAAGTGATGTAGATGGGTTTTTTTTTTTCCTTTTCAGTTTCTTCAGATGGGTCCTCTGCCCCAGCTCTCTATCCATTTCCTCTCTGCTTCTGGCAACCCCTGTGGATAAAATCTTCTAATCTTAGTGTCTCAAATCTTATATGTAACCCCCCTGCCCCACCTCTACTTCCAGTGCTGCTTTTACCACCAAAGAAGAGAACACAGAGCCACCACCAAGATCATCTTGACTAGGAAGGCCCTGTGATCCCTCTGAATGTCTCAAAAGCCACGTCTAGATGTAGGGGAGCTTCTGGTCCCTCTCCTTGGTCACGAAGACCAGTTTTAAGAGGAGGCTACATGGTACAGTCATGGAGGGAGCATTGGGTTGAGTCCTAAGAGTCAGCACTCACCCTGTGCCCACCTCAGGCATAACCTGAGGACTTCAGACCTGATGGTCCTCATGTCCCTCCATAAGGCAGTAGGCATGGAGGTGTGGGAGTGAGGCCTAGGTATAGCTAGATGCTTTCCCTTTCCTGCCTGTGGCTCTGAATTCCAGAAAAGCCCCAAGGCCGGAAGCCTCCTACTGAGGCTTAGGTTCTTGTCCTGCTGGAGGACAAGCAGGAAGGTTCTAGATCAGCCACAATTAACTTCAGCTCCTGAGGAGTAGACCTTATGTTTAAAGCTTCAAGAAAGTGAAACATAACTAGAAGAAAGGCTGAAAGGAAGGAAGCTTGGAGATGCACATGCAGATCAACCGTATGTCATCAGAGTCTAGGAAGATGACATTTGTCATTTAGCCTCTGAGTCCTTTGCACAGAACACCCTCTAGAGGAGGAACCTGGGGAAATATGGCCAAGAGAGCACTAGAAACTGGTGGGAGCATCCTCCTGGGCAACACGGCCAGGCCCCAATGCAGCAGACAGCTTCCTTGAGGGACAGGGACAGAGGTGAGCCCTCCCAGGTCAGGCTTGACCTTCTCCTGGGCTCCCTGTTAGTGGGGCCTGGTGAAGGGGCATTTCTCTTTTATGCAGAGGTTTTCAGGTGATGCTTCTGGGCCATTCATCTTCCTCTGCTGGATTACAGGGACATCCAGCCCTCTGCTGAGTAGAAGGCAAGAGAATACTCAAGAGAGCTTTAAGTAGGAGGATTTCCCATGAAGGACTTGAAGCAGCTCTCTGATCTTGTACTTTCAAGCAGCTTTTAGTCCTGCTTTCAAGAGGCTCTCTGCCTCAGACTTTAAGGTGTCTAGATGACTGAGGACCAGCTGGGATCCCCAGGGTGGTGGGGGGCGGGCAGGGGCATGAAGCAGGACCCATTTGTTCCCAGAATGGTATCAGACATTTGTTTTTTATCTTCTGTCCAGAGGGATCTCAGAGAGCTTGGCTGCCTGCAAAGTGGGAGTTCCCCCACCTTCCACCCCTGGACACCCCCACCCTCAGGATGTGCTTGCAGATGCTGTACACCCACAGGACAGACCCAGTCAGGTTCATCAGAACCTTCTAGGTTTTCCAGCTGGGATCGCATCTGGGCCCGTGAGCACTGCTCTCTTCTAGGCTGGAGACCAGAGTCTGAGTTGGCAGGTCTTCCTCTTCCGTTCTCTTCCCTCCCTCTCTCAGCAGCTACATCCAGACTCCTCTGCCTGCCCGTCTTCCTTGACTCCAGCCTACAGAGGACTTTTTAAAGAGGCAGAAAGGAAGCCAGGAACACAGGCAGGGAAAGCACCCCTGGGCCTGACCACTTAGCCGCTCCGGGTTTCCTCTGCACAGAATGAAGGAGTCTGAGTTTGTGACCATGTTGCTTCCCAGCTCTGTAGTCTCTGGCTGCAAAGGTTTTCCTGCCCAGGAGTCCCTAGGAGTTTATCCTAAGCAAATATTCCATAAAGGCAAAAAAAAGGGTCATAAGTTGGAGGATCTACATCATATCCTTTTTTTCTTAAAAATCGGAAGTGATCTAAATTTCTGGGAGTAGCTTAGTGAATGGTCTATAAACATGTTGGAATTGATTGTACACAATCATTAAAATGGTAATTATGCTGGCTATAAATTAACTGAAATAGCTGCTGTTGCTTGTCGAGTGCTACTATATCAGTTATTCTCAACCCAGAGGACTCGTTAGAATCCCCTGAGCCCCAGCCTCTCCCCTTGAGGACAGATTTCGCTAATTGTATATGTGGGTTTGTCTCTTTTGAGGCTTCCTGGTTGATGATACTGTGCAGCTGAAGCCAAGAGCCTGCATGCCAGGTACTTTCCTAGGTGGGTGTTTAATAGCCATCAAGTGGTGTCTTCACACAGCTGAAGGCACATCCACATTCAGCACCATGGATCCGTGCCCCTCCCATCCTGCCAGCCCCCGAGTGGGCAGTGCACGATGGCGCTATTTGTTTCTAATGTATTGACTGCAAAAATATCATTGCTCTATAACAAGCCATCCCAAAACTCAGCAGAGTAGAATGACCACTGCTTTATTACACTTGGATTCTTTGGATCAGGAATTTGAACAGGTCACAGTAGGAATGGCTTGCCTTTTTTCCACGATGTCTGAGGTTTCTGCTGAGAAGACTGGAATTTAGCTCTCTCCTAAATCATCTGGACACCTTTTTTGTTTTTTAAGATTTTTTTTCTTTAAGTAATCTCTACACCCAACATGGGGCTCGAACTCATGACCCTGAAACCAGGAGTCGCATGCTCTTCTGACTGAGCCAGCCAAGGGCCCCTGGATGCTCCTTTATGCACATCCCTGGTGTCTAGGCTGGATTGACTTGGAAGATGGGCTCAGTGAGTGAGGACTGTCAGGTTGAGAACCTACATGTGGCCTCTCCATGGGCTTGGGCTTCCTCAAAGCATGGAGACGCACAGCTCTGAGAGGAAATGTAATCGTGAACGAGGCGGAGACTGCATGGCCTTTCTCACCTAGCCTTGGAAGACAACAGCATTCCTTATAGTGCTCTCATTATTGAAGTGGTCACAAGCCCACCCAGATTTCAGAAATATTATGGGGGCAGAACTAACAAGACTTAGTGATGGCACTGAACATAGAGAATGAAAGAAACAGGTGTCAAAATGCTGATGCCTAATGTCCTAGGACATGAAAAGAATGCACACAAATATATACATCACAATCACAGAGCATACAGATGAGAACTGGATGCAGCACACAAAAATGAAATCTTATTTTCAGATGGCGGCAACACAGTATGTCATCTTTAACATTACTTAATCATTTTTAGTAGCTCTTTAAAAAAAGATTTTATTTATTTATTCATGAGAGACACAGAGAGAGAAGCAGAGACATAGGCAGGGGGAGAAGCAGGTTCCCTACAGGGAGCCCGATATGTGACTCAATCCCAGGACCCCAGGATCACGACCTGAGCTGAAGGCAGACACTCAACCACTGAGCCACTGAGGTGCCCCTCATAACTCTTCTTAAACCCAACCACCCACTGAACCTCTGCACTGAAAACCCCTTAAGACCATTGTTGGACACCACACCCCAGCAGGACTCAAGTCATGAGTACGCTTTCCAAACACCACATTAAAAATTCACCCTGTCTCTTACTGTGTGGCTTGGAGAACCACAGTGCTATTCACACTATGGACTGTGGGGTTCACTCATGCTGCTAGGATCCTGGGAAAAAGATGAGTGGGCAGGGGCCTACCTACTTTGGGATCAAGATGTTGCCACGTGGACTGGGGAGCCCCCTGCCCTGGGCCCTGAGGCCTCCACCCAGCCCATCCCTATGGTGTTGCCAAAGGCTCTTGGTCTCTTTGCAAGAAAGCATTCAAGGACAGACCAGACACAACAGTTGAGTGGTGCAAGTAGGCAAGTTTATTAAAGTGAGCGCATACTCCCAAAATGTGAGCATGAGCAAGCTCAAGAGAGCTGCTTGCACTGGGGTTTGGGTCTCTATCTCACTGACAGTTGTTCACTTAAAGGGATTTCTTGGGAACAGTGTTCTGGGCCTTTTCTCCCTTACTAGGTAGGTCAGGGTTTCCAGCCTTCTTTGTCTTGGGCCTGTCTGGTTTGATCCAGCTTCTTGGGGCTTTGTTTTGGAATGCTTCCAGGACAGGTCTCTAACTCTTCCCCCTACCCCATAGCTGCCCATGACTCCCCCTTTGCGGGCCTCCAGGCATCCTGTTAAAACTTAACTAACTGCCTTCTCTAACATGATCTATCTTCTTTCTTTTTCCTTTAGGCTTTTGATATCATGAGAGTGACACACGGCAGAGAGCACAGCCTGATTGAAGATTTGATTCTCCTTTTAGAAGAATGTGACGCCAACATAAGAGCATCCTAAGGGGTCAAATCGAGGGAAGGATGGCTTCTACCCTTATCGAATGCCTTATAGAGGTCTCACGCCCTATACTGCTGTGTGAGCCTCCCTACTGGGGATGCTATTCTGTGTTTATGTAGATAAAACAAAGGCAGACATACAGTGCACAAACCACAAGGATCATTAGTGGTAGAGAAGCACAATTATAATAAATATAAACAATTTGGTTGAAAATGCCATCTGGTAATCACTTGCTTCCTCATTGGTGACTTTAATGTTTAAGATCTCAACATTAATGAAAGAAAGCTCTATTAAAATCTTGGTAGAATAAGTTGTAACTTTCTCCTTAAATATCTGTGGGGATAATTGGATTAAAAATCAGTGTTTTCACAAACAAAATCTTAAGTTCTATTTTGTCAAGCAAGTGGAGTTTCAGATGTTTTCTTTACTATTTGTCATAAATGATATATATATCCCTTACTTACTCCCAATACATCTCTAATACAAAGTTGTGTCCTGAATCCTAGAAGTCATTTTAGGTGTTAGTAGAAAAGCATAGGAAGTCTTAATAGAAGATAAAAAAAATGTTTTTTCAAATGTTTCATGGTTCTTTGTGTAACTCTCTTCTGTGCATTGTGTTCCACTTTGTACATGTCATGCTTTTTCTTTTCTTGGAGTTTTTTTTTCCTAGAATTCCCTACATCTGAGGCTTGATTGTGGGATATGCATACCCCAAAGCTCCTTTATCTTGCATCCCAGCTAAAAACAATCTTGTTTTCAATTCTTCTTCTTCTCTACCTGCTTTTCCACCTTTCTGCGTGATCCATATTCAAAGAAGAAAATAATGATTTCTCTTAGGGCTTCGCGACCACATAGGCAGTTTAGTCCCTCCTGCATAGATGGGCTCGGGCAGTAGTGACAGCCCTTGGGTTCTAAGGGAGGCTCCAGTCCCTACCTTACTTTCCAGCAAGGAAGGGAGATACATACTGGGGCTGGTGTCCTGTTTCCTGGTCCCCAGGATCTGCTCTGTCCTCACAGCGGGAGCAGCAAGTCCTCCAGCCACGTGGCCATGCTGGGCTCAGGCAGCATCAGAGTGACATGTGGACACCTGATCAAAATGGAAGGAACCAGCCTCACTTGGCAGCAGAGAAAGCTGATCACTAGAAGCTGGAGTCTACTTGCCGAACACTGGGTGGGCAATCACCTTGGTCATGGAGGTTGTGCACAGTATCTGGCATGCTGGTCAGCTCCTAACGCTTTCTGTCAGCCAGCTCCTGCTGGACCCACAGTCAAGTATTCAGCATATTTCCAGAACATACAGTATCTCTAATAAGCACAATTGTACAACAAAGGAGGCATTTTGAAGCACATTTTATAACTAAGCACACTGAGGCCCACAGTCAATGTTCTGGAATCCCTCCTGAATGACCTTGAGAAAGTGGCTTAATCTCAGTCTTTAGGAATGACCAGAGCTGCCCAATGCCACAAATACATATTGAATGGTTACTGTGATTTTAGAAAAAAGCAGCACAGAGACTGAATAAATTATTCCCCTTGTCTTCAAAATGCACAGGGTCTCGTATAGCATTTGTATTAGTTAGCTTTTACTGTATAACTGTATCAAAACTTAATGGCTCCACATAACACTTGTTCATGATTCTGAACATCAGCAGTGGGCCTGGGCAGTTCCGGTTTGGCCCAGGCTTGGCTGATCTAGCACTGTCTGCAGTTGCCAGTGGGTCAGCAGGGGGACATGAAGGTAACAGGGTCACATAGCTCATTGGGTTGGCCCGGCCTCACCCATGTGGCAGAGGGTTCCAGGAAGAGTCAGTGGGCAGGCTTCAGTGTGCAAGCATGTCCCACCCAGGTCTGCTTGCATTGCATCTGCCAATATTCCATGGGCCAAAGTCAGTCACAAGGCCAGCCCAGAAACAAGGGTGGGTAAAGCCTCTGGCAGTTATCCTATTGCAAGGATGTGGGATTGTGAAGAGGAAGATATTATGACCATCAAGGCAATCCACATAGCAGTACTGTGTTGGTGTTCTGGAACATTCAGTGAATCTAATGAAATTCATAGACCTTCTTTCTAGAAAACCACCTCCATCTGACCAATTTGTTTTTAGGATCAGGGACTCTTGAACTCCCTGTGGTCCATCAGTGGATTCCTGGAGGCCTTCATCTAACGAGAAATAGACTTGCTACCTTTCAAAATCACTTATGGGAATTACATTGGCTCGTCATTTTAAATTCATTACGGAAAGAAAAAAGCCATAACAGAAGGCGCTGGTAGTAACTCACAGGCCAAATGAGCAGGGTTCACCGACAGAACCCTGTGTTTGCCAATTTTCTGAGTGAAATTTACAGTCAGCAATGATCCTGGATAAAGAGATTTGCCCTTACGTCTCCTAGAGAAAGCGTGACAGGCTTTTAAATCCCTCTCCACTCACTTTCCGGTGTCTGAGAGAAAGGTCCTTAAGAGGTAGGGGCTCTGCTTGCATCAACTTCTAATAGAAGGCAAACATTTAAGCTGTGGTCAACATTTACCCAGTATCTTCACAGCAAAATAATTTTGGAGAAGGGGGAAGTGGATGGAGAGCACAGTGTAAAACCTGTGTCACCAGTGACTGATGATTTACTGCTGCACCAGCCTTCATGACTGTGATTTCATTAATCCATAGTCATCGTAGCGGCAGGCTTTTTTCACATCAGTAACTTGACGCCATTAGTTGTTCCTCTGGGATGAGAGCACATTTAAACTGAAAATGAATACAGTGGGCATAATTTATAGCCATGCCATATGAATGCCAAGAGTGCAAGGAGGAAGGCTGCCTGGAAAGCTGCCTCCCTCTGGGAGCACCAAGCAGGCCTCCTCCAGCCAGCACTAGGCAGCAGAGGGTGGCCAGTGCAGTCACGAGGCCAGACAGCCACAAACCACAGAGGTCCTTCTGTCAAGCTTCACTGCAGGAATGAAAGAGATAGGCAAAGGGGAGAAAGCCCTCCCCTGAGTTAGGTCTTGAGAATTCTCTTCTAGCCCAATCAGGAAATGATGCTGCACTCAGAGGAACCCACTGGGATTCCACAGGGAGAAGATTCTGGGCATTACTTTTGGAGATTATAAAATCCTATGACAAGGAATCATCGGCAGAAGCTTCAGGAAGACATTGGAGCCCTCCTTTTACCTAAGGTCTGTAAGAGATCAGGCTGAGAAGGGTCAGCACCCCCACCCCACCCCCAGAGAGGGACATTCCCTTAACCTTTTCAAGGCTTGGAAGCATTAAAATGCTATGGTCTCACAGTCAATGTAGTCAAAACCAATTCAGAACATCAAAGACCAGTTCCCTGCCTCATATACTGCACTCCACACTACCATCATCTTTCCAGCTCTCAGCACAGAAACTGAGTCATCAACTCTCTCCTCCAACAAAGGAATAAGTTCTGTCCATTCGTCCTCCAAAGAGCTTTTTGTCATTTGGGGCATTTTTATTCCTTACTGTCCCCAGGCTCTTTGCAGGTCCCGGCAACTCATTCCTCAGCCCCTGCCAAGACCTCCTTACCAGTCTCACCCATCACCCCTCCGTTCTCTTCCTCCATCCAGAGCTGCCAGAGTCACCTCCCTAAAATACCTGCTTCCTTGTCTCTTATAACCCCTCTGCTCCAAAGCTTACAGTGGCTCCCCACTGCCACTAGACTCAAAGTCCAGTCTTCAGACTGGCATCCATGGTCCCAAACAGCTGAATCTTAGACTTCCTGTTCCCCAAGTGCACTGCCACTCTAGCTGGGTCAGTACCTGCCCGCCCCCCCCCCCACACAATCCCCCCATTCCCTGAATCACGCCCTCTTCTTTGTCACTTTCTTGTTTGTTCATACTGACTAAAAAATCCCTTCTCCATCTGTCTAAACCTGAGCAGTTCTCAAAAACCTAGCCTGAACCTCCTTCCTCCTGTACCTTTCCTTCTTTTTAAATGAAATATGGTCTGGCCTGTAACTGTTCTGTAACCCCTCTCATCTGCAATTATCCTATGCAGTGTTCAAGTCCTATCAGCTTTGGCTCTTGGGATTTCTTCAGGTTGAATGTCCTATGTGTTCCTATCACTTTGGAAACACCTTTTACTCAGAGGTACAACAGGATGTTTCAGACTCACTTTATACTTTCCCATTCAGACTTGGAACTAGCTGTTCTTTAAGGAGCCTTGGTCTTGTTTAAATTTTTAAAATTTTTTCTACAGTTATATGTCCTTAGGCAAAAAATTGTATTGTCACAACACTGTGTTTAAAAGTTTGCTTATTCTTTTCAGTGTGATTATAGAATCCATTTGATATCCAATTAGATTTTTTTCTATTCAACTGTAAAGTTTTCCCCATTACTGCTTTATATTGGTATATAAAAATCAATATAAATACATAACATAAGCATATATTTTGCTGTTACAAATAATGCCATAATGAATAACCTTGTGCATATGGTTTTTTTGTATTGCTGGAGATGTGTCTTTAGGATAATTTCCCAGAAGTGAAATTACTGATTCAAGGGTAAATGCATATGTAATTTTTTTAGGTAATGTCAAATTTACCTTGAGAGGGATTATATAACAATGCCTGCTTCCACCTCAGTCTTGCCAACATAATGAGTTTTTCAGCTTTTCAATTTTTTGCTAGGCTGATGGCTATATCAGTATATTTTTCATTTTCTTTTGGTGGAGTTTGATGTCTTCAAATATTTAAAAGCTTTTTGTCTAATTTTTTGTGAACTATATTTACATGTCTTTTGTCATTTTTCTTTTAGATTTTTTGGGCCTTTTTTCCTTTATCTTTAGTTGTGTCTATATTAGGAGGATTTTCCCTTTATATGTAATGTTTAATCTCTGTTTACTTGTTTATTTGACTTTGCTTTAATATTTTGCTCTGAATTCCTTTGGAAAACATTTTCAAAAAAACATTCCATAAGAAATCTACTCCAGAATAAACCAGGGTCCTTTTTTTTTTATATATATATATATTTTTTTATTGGTGTTCAATTTACTAACATACAGAATAACACCCGGTGCCCGTCACCCATTCACTCCCACCCCCCGCCCTCCTCCCCTTCTACCACCCCTAGTTCGTTTCCCAGAGTTAGCAGTCTTTACGTTCTGTCTCCCTTTCTGATATTTCCCACACATTTCTTCTCCCTTCCCTTATTTTCCCTTTCACTATTATTTATATTCCCCAAATGAATGAGAACATATAATGTTTGTCCTTCTCCGACTGACTTCACTCAGCATAATACCCTCCAGTTCCATCCACGTTGAAGCAAATGGTGGGTACTGTGGTTTATGTATACAATGGAATATTACTCAGCTATTAGAAATGACAAATAAACCAGGGTCCTGTTGTAAAGTTAGGCACCACTAACCTTCCCAGATGGTCCTTGGTTCTTAGCACTTCCTGAATTGAGTGGATATTAAAAAAAAAAAAAAAAAAAAACACATTCTTCTACTGCCCATTCTACGATCTTCCTGTCTTTAGCCAGCATCCTCCCTGGTCAGGGTCCTTTACCTGGTGGAATGATTCAGTTTACTATTCCTGAACTGTCTGGTACTTAGTGGTCTTGCCTTTTAGGGTTGCCTCATGTTCCATTAAACTAACTTGCAGGTTAGAGAAGCCCCTGGTTCAGACTTGGTCTTTCTTCACCCCACTATATGACAGAGATTTAATATTTGGATTCAGTCAATCCAACCAGAACAGTAATCTGCTTCTTTGTTGATTCAGAGGCATTATGAGCCCCAAATGACCCTAAGGCCATATCAATTTCCACAACAGTAGAGCCATTGTTGCATTTCCTGGAGGAATCATGTCTTCCTTAGAAACCAAGACATATAAACTAGCAGATCTAAAGGTCAGGGGATAGAAAGCAAAAAATCCACAAATACAGTATTAACTAATTGTGAGAAAAAATTATTTACATCCCCATTTAAAGGTTAGTGCCAACCTAGCATATTAAAAGTAAACATGGAATAAAGACTGTACGTGTCCCAAATGTGCTTCCCATAAGTACTGTCTTAGGACCTACTGGATGAATTTCATTCTTTAATTTTCTTTTTTTACAATATATTTATTATATTTCTTATTGAAGTATAGTCTTAATTCCATAACTGGGAGACTGTACACCCCACTTTGCTTCATCATTTTGCCCATATCCTCACCCACTTCCCCTCCAACAACTACCCATTTATTGTCTGTATTTATGGCCATTTCTGCTTTTTGTTTGTTCATTTGTTTTTGTTTGTTTGTTTTACATTACACATATAAGTGAAATCATATGGTGTTTGGGGGTTTTTGTCTGAATTATTTCACTTATGATAATACCCTCTAGGTCCATCCATGTTTTTGCAAATGACAAGATCTCATTCTTTTTCATAGCTGAGTAATATTTCATTATATAGATCACATCTTTATGCATTCATCTATCACTGAATACTTAGTTTGCTTCCATATCTTGGCTATTGCTTACAATGCTGCAATAAACATAGGGGTGCATATATCTTTTCAAATTATTGTATTCATTTTCGTTGGATAATTATCCAGTAATAAAATTGCTGGATCATATATTTCTATTTTTAATTTTTTGAAGAAATTCTATACTGTTTTCCACAATGGTCATACCAATTTACTATCCCATCAATAGCACACGAGGGTTCCCTCTTACCCACATCCTTGTGTTGCTATCCCAAAACTTGTTACTTCTTGTCTTTTAATAATGGCCATTCCAAAAGTTTTGAGGTAACACCTCATTGTGGCTTTATTTGCATTTCCCTGATGATGAGTGATGTTGAGTGTCTTTTCATGTGTCTGTTGGCCATCTAGATGTCTTCTTTGGAAAAATATGTTGTTTCAAGTCCTCTGCCTATTTTGATTAGACTATTGGTTTGTTAGGTATTGAATTGTATACATTCTTTATATAGTTTGAATGTTAACTCCTTACCAGACATAACATTTGCAAACATCTTCTATTCATTAGGCTCCATTTTGATCTTGTTAATGGTTTCCTTTATTGTGCAAAAGCTTTTTAGTTTAGGTATAGTCCCAATAATTTATTTTTCCTTTTGTTTCTTTTGCCTGAGGAGACCTATAAAAAAAATTACTCCCAAGGCTGATGTCAAGGGATTAATGCTGTATTTTCTTATAGTCTCAAGTTTCACATTTAGGTCTTCAATTCATTTTGAGCTTATTTTTGTATGTGGTGTTAAAAGGTGGTCCAGGTTCATTATTTACATGTACTGTCTAGTTTTCACAGAACCATTTATTGAAGAGACTGTCTTTCTCCCCATTGTATATTTTGCATCCTTTGTGGTATAGTAATTGTCCATATAAGCATATAAGCATCATTTCTGGGCTCTCTATTCTGTTCCATTAATCTATGTGTCTGTGTTTGCACCAGTACCATACTGTTTTGATTACTATAGATTTGTAATATATCTTGAAATCTGGGATTATGATACCTCCAGGTTTGTTGTTCTTTCTCAAGATTGCTTTGGCTGTTTGGGATATTCTGTGGTTCCATACAAATTTTAAGATTATTTATTCTAGTTCTGGAAAAATACTATTGGTGTTTTGATAGGGATTTCATTGAATGTGTAGATTGTTTTGGGTAATATGGACATTTTAACAATATTAATTCCAATCCATGAGCATGGTATATCTTTCCATTTGTGTTGTATTTAACTGCTTTCATCAGTATTCTTAGTTTTCAGAGTACATGCCTTTCACCAACTTGGTTAAGTTTATTCCTAGATATTCTTTTGGGTGCAATTATAAATGAATTTTTTTATTAATGTATCTTTCTGCTACTTGTTTGTTAGTGTATAGAGACACAACAAAATCCTGTATTTTAATTTTGTATTCTGTAACTTTACTGAATTCATTTATTATAAGAGTTTTTTGGTGGAGTCTTTATGGTTTTGTTCTATGTATAGTATCATGTCACTATCTGCAAATAGTGACAGTTTTACTTCTTTCTTACCATTTTGGATGCTTTTATATCTTTTTCTTGTCTGATTGCAATGGCTATGACTTCCAGTACTATGTTGAATAAAAACGGTAAGAGTGGACAACCTTGTCTCATTCCTAATCTTAGAGGAAAAGCTCTTGGTTTTTCACCATTGAATATAATGTTAGCTGTGTGTTTATCATATACAGTCTTTTTATGTTGAGATTATTTCTTTTAAACCCAGTTTGTTGAGAGTTTTTATCATAAATTGATGTTGAATTTCATCAAATGCTTTCTCTGCATCTATTGATGATCATATGGTTTTTATATTTCAATTTGTTAATATGTAATACATTGATTTCCCAGAAGAAATCCCACTTGATGGTAGTAAATTAATAGAATGAATGAAATGAAAAGAATAAGTATTAACTCTTCTTTAAATGTTTGCAAGAATTCACCTGTGAATCTGGTCTTAGACTTTTTTTGTTGGGAGACTTCTGATTTTTGATCCAATTTCATTACTAGTAATCAGTTTGTTTAGATTTAAAATTTCTTCCTGATTTAGTTTTGGAAGATTGAATGTTTCTAGGAATTTAGTCATTTCTTCGAGATTGTCTAATTTGTTGCCATATAATTTTTCATCATAGTCTCTTCTAATCCTTTGCATTTCTGTGGTGTCATTTGTTATAGATTCTCCCCCTTTCATTTCTGATTTTACTTATATGGGTTCTCTTTTTTTCTTGGTGAGTCTGGCTATAAGTTTATCAATTTTGTTTATCTTTTTCAAAGAACCAGCTCTTGGTTTCACTGATTTTTGTCATAGTTTTTTAATCTCTCATTTATTTCTGCTCTGATCTTTTTATTATTTCCTTCCTTCTACCAGCTTTCATTGTTTACCTTTTTCTAGTTGCTTTACATGTAAGGTTAGATTGTTTATTTCAAGTTTTTCTTGTTTCTTGATATAGGCATGTATTGTTATAAATTTCCCTCTTCAAATGGTTTTCACTGGGTCTCAAAGTTTTGGGACTATGTTATTTTCATTTTCATTTGTCCATGTATTTTTAAAATTCCTCTTTAATTTCTTGGTTGTTTAGTATGTTGTTTAGCCTCTACAGGATTATACTCTTCTCATTTTTTTTCCTTGTGATTTATTTCTAGTTTCATACCATTATGGTTGGAAAAGATGCTTGATATGATTTCAGTCTTCTTAAATTTATTGAGACGTGTTTTGTGTGATCTCTCATAGAGAATGCTCCATGTGCCCCTGGTTGTTTTTGTAGTTCTCTGTTCCCTTCTTTTCCTGCAATCATTGACTTTCTTTCATGTTGTGCTTGGCTTCCTTTCTCTTTAGTTTTCCTGAATCTGTTATAGGTTTTTGGTTTGTAGTTACCCTGCCATTCATATATGCATCCTAAGCATATGGTCACTTAAGTTTGTTGGTAACTTAGGTTTGAACACATCTTTAAAAGAACTTTAAAAAAATAAAAAATAAAAAAAAATAAAAGAACTTTATTTTTACTCCTCCCTCCACATTGTATGTATATGTCATCATATGTTACATCTTTTTTGTGTGAATGAGTCCTCTAATTTTAGGTACAATTGAATTTACTGCTCTGTGTTTTAATTTTAATACTAGCTTATAAGTGAATGCTCTTATTACCTTTACTATATGATTGCTTTACTCATGAAATTTTTTCATATATATATATAATTTTATATATATTTTTTTTTCATACATATATATATAATTTTCTTTTAATTTAATGGCCTTTCTTTTCTGGTTAAAGAAGTCTCTTTAACATTTTTTGTAAGGCTCATTTAGTGGTGATGAACTCTTTAAAGTTTTGTTTGAGAAACTCTTTCTTTCTCTTTAACTCTGAACAATAATCCTGCCAGGAATTCTTGATTGTAGGATTTTTCCCTTCAGCACTTTGAATATATTATTCCACCCCCTTCTGGCCTGAAAAATCAGTGGGTAGCCTTATGGGGTGACCCATGTATATAACTAGTTGCTTCTCTCTTACTGCTTTTAACATTCACTCTTTATCTTTCACCTTTGACATTTTAATTTAATTATATATCTTGGTGTGGATATATAACAGCCTTGGGTTCATCTTGTTTGGAACACTCTGTTTCCTCAACCTGGATGACTGCTTCCTTCCCCAGGTTAGGGAGGTTTTCAGCTATTATGTCTTTAAGTATGTTTTCTGCCCCTTTCTCTCTCTCTTATCCTTCTGGAGCCCTTTATAATGTGAATGTTGGTGCATTTGATGTTCCAGATACCCCTTAACCTATCCTTAATTGTTTTTAATCTTTTTTTTTTTTTTTTGCCATTTAGCCCAGGCACTTCACCTGTCTTGCAGATAACTGACACATTCTTCTGTATACTCTAATGTACTGTTGATTCCCTCTTCTATATTTTTCACTTCAGTTATTGTATTCTTTAACTCTGGTTATTTTTTATATTTTCTATCTCTTTGTTGAAGTTCTCACTGAGTTCATCCACTCTTCTCTCCAGCAGGTGAGCATCTTTATGACCATTACTTTGAACACTTCATCAGGCAGATTGCTTATCTCCATTTCCTTTAGTTCTTTTTCAGAGATTTTGTCTTGTTCTTTTTGTTTGGAGCATATTCTTCTGTCTACTCATTTTGCTTAACTCTTTGTGTTTGTTTGTAGGAATCAGATGAAACATCTACTTCTCTTAAACTTGAAGAACTGGTTGTACCCTTATGTAGACTGCATGTGCCAGGAAATTTTGGCTGGTTGGCTTGGGCAGTGGGTCCTGGTGCACTCCATGCTGGGGTTGCTCTGGTGGGATAGCCCAGGGTGGGCATAGGTCAGAGAAGTCCCATGGTTTTCCACTCAGAGGGTGCCTTGGCAGGACAGATGAAGTGGGTATAAGCTGGAGTGTCCAGTGATGCTCCATGTAGGCAATGCCATGGCAACTCATCTGGAGCTGAAATGATGGGCCAGCTAGAGCACCTGGGTCCTGCTCCCATCCATGCTATCAAGGAAGAAGGGGAACATACATCATGGTCCTCAGAAACCCCTCTGGTCTGGAGAAAGTTCCAGCAGCTCTTGTGACATTTATCAAGGTTCTAGGACTGGATCCTTTATATTGTAGTTACTCTTTTAAACCACAGATTTTTTTTTCTGTGCCAGTGTGTCTAGTACTGGTATGGGCCTAGCTTCATAGGCTTGCGGCAGTGGCAGCCAGCTACAGCATCCAGACTCTGCTCCCTTTTTTGCTATGAAGGTGGAAGGTGAACATAAACAGTGATGTTCATCAGTCTCTGCAACCCAGGGAGAGTTTCAGCAGCTTCCCTGTGGTTTTGTCAAGGTTCGAGGGCTGGTTCCTTTATATCCTAGTTGCCCCTTTATTTTTTTAAGATTTTATTTATTTGAGAGAGAGAGAGCACAAGGAGGGGATGTAGTGGTCAGAGAAAGAGGCAGAAGAAGGACCCCAGCTGAGCAGGAAGCCTGATGCAGGACTTGATCCCAGGACCCTGAGATCATGACTTGAGCTAAAGTCAGAAGCTCAAACCAACTGAGCCACCCAGGTGCCCCTAGTTGCCCCTTTAAATCATGGCTTTTATTCGTACCCCAGGGCAGATGAATCTTCCCCAATCCCTCAGTTCTATCCCTCCCCATTGCAGTTTACAGCATTGGGAGTGAGTGTTCCCTTCCTTACTGTGTCTCCATCTCTTTTGCTCTTCTCTATGTGGTCTTTCCACATTTTATTGTGAAAAAGCTGTTCAATCAGCCCTCAGTTCTTCAGGAAGAATTGCTGTATACAAGTTTGGTGTGTCCACAGAGGAGGTGAATTCACAGTCTCCCTACTTTGCTATCTTAGGCCCTCTCCAATTCTCTGACTTTCTTATCTTGTCTCTCTGTCTCCTATTTTCTATCTTTTGTATTTTTGCTTTACCTTATGAAAGATTTTCTCCATTTTACTTCTGAAACTTTTTGTAGGGCTTTGTCACTTGCAGTAGTAGCATTTTTAATATTCTTAAGCTTTTAAAAAATATTTCCGTTTTTTTAAAACAGCATTCTGTTTTTGTTTTATGTGTTTAGTATCTTATCTCTCTTTTTTTTTGGTACTGACAGCAGGAAAAAGTTTATTTTTTTTCACTGAATCATTTATTTCTACCAAATTGCCTTTTTCTTATTGTTTATATTGGTCTCTATCTTTCATATTATATTTTTATTGGTGGTCATTGGCTCCAATAATGGAGCAGGACTTCATTAGAAAGGTGGAAGAGTTTATGGTTTCTGATCTGGAATGTTGAGTTTTGTGGTACAACTCTCCCAATCAAAACAATGAAAAATGCTGGGGGTGGGATGAGGGGGAAGACAAATTATTTAAAACACTGAAGAGACCAAAAGAACTAGAAGGCTTACAGGTTAATTTTTGGATGAACCCTGTAACAGAGAGGTTGGTAAACTCTTAGATATCAGAACCAAAGCTTCTTGTCTACTAACAGCATTTGTTGGTGCTATACACTTGGACTTTAGGGGCTTTATGAGAGAAAAGGAACACAAGTTAAGGCTTATGAATTCTAGGCAGTAAGACTTAAAAAAAAATCTGTCCATATTGAGCAGGGACCCTAAAAAGCTGAACAATTTTGTATGGGGAAATAGGCTCAGAGATGTCTTGGTGATGAGAAGAGCAGTAAATGAAAAATTAAAAGAAAGAAGAGGTAAAAGAAGACCCTATATCACTACTAATGACCAGCCTTTATTTTTCCCTATTTTAATGTTTGAAAGGTGTTCTTTCTTTCTTTCTTTTCTTTCTTTCTTTCTTTCTTTCTTTCTTTCTTTCTTTCTTTCTTTCTTTCTTTCTTTCTTTTCTTTCTTCTTTCTTTCTTTCTTTCTTTCTTTCTTCTTTCTTTCTTCTTTCTTTCTTTCTTTTCTTCCTTTCTTCCTTCCTTTCTTTCTCTCTTTTCTTTCTCTTTTCTTCTCTTTTCTTTTCTTTTCTTTCTTTCTTTCTTTCTTTCTTTTCTTATAAACAACTAAAATACTTACCTTCCTGAAAACAAAAACATCTCCTTGGAGAAATCCAGAAAAATATAAGGAACAAATCAGAAAGTGAGAATTACATTTCCTTCAATTTTTTTTTAATTTTTTATTTATTTATGATAGTCACAGAGAGAGAGAGAGGCAGAGACACAGGCAGAGAGAGAAGCAGGCTCCATGCACCGGGAGCCCAATGTGGGATTCGATCCCGGGTCTCCAGGATTGTGCCCTGGGCCAAAGGCAGGCGCCAAACTGCTGCGCCACCCAGGGATCCCCATTTCCTTCAAATATGCAGAGATCTACCATATTTGCAATCTGACATGCTTCCCTCAAGTCTTTTTTTTTCTTTTTTTAAGCTGAAGTGTAGTTGACACATAATATTATATTACTTTCAGGTGTACAGCATGGTAATTTAACAATTCTATATATTACACAGTGCTCACCACAGTACATGTGGTCATCATCTGTCAGTAAACAATGTTACTATGCTATTTTTTCCCCCATGGAGTTTAAAAATTTTTTTTATTTAAATTCAGTTTAGTTAATATATAGTGTTATCAGTTTCAGGGGGACAATTTAGTGATTCATCAGTTGCATGTAATACTCAGTGCTCATCATATCACATGCCCTCCTTAATGTCCATCACGCAGTGATCCCATCCCACCCCTCTCCCCTCCAGCAACCCTGTTTGTTCCCTAGAGTTAAGAGTCTCTAATGGTTTGCCTCTCTGTATGTTTTTATCTTGTTTTTCATTCCGTTCCTCTGTGTTCATCTGTTTTGTTTCTTATATTCCACAAGTGAAATCATATGGTATTTGTTTGACTGACTTATTTCACTTAGCATAATACCCTCTATTTCCATCCATGTCATTGCAAATGGCAATATTTTGATTCTTTTTGATGACTGAGTAATATTCCTGTGTGTGTGTGTGTGTGTGTGTGTGTGTGTGTGTACCACATCTTCTTTATCCATTCATTTGTCAATGGACATCTGGCCTCTTTCTATATTTTGGCTATTGTGGACATTGCTATGTAAACATTGGTGTGCATGTGCCCCTTTGAGTCACTATGTTTGTATCTTTTGATAAATACCTAGTAGTGCAATTTCTGGGTCATAGGGTAGTTCTATTTTTACCTTTTTGAGGAATCCCCATACTGTTTTCCACAGTGGTTGCACCCAGTTTGCATTCCCACCAACAGTGTAATAGAGTTCCCCTTTCTCTGCATTTCTCACCAACATCTACTGCTTCCTGAGTTGTTAATTTGAACCATTCTGACCTGTGTTTTGTGGTAGCTCCTTGTGGTTTTGATTTGTATGTCCCTGATGCCAAGTGATGTTGAGCACTTTTTCCTGTATCTGATGGCCATTTGTATAAGACCAGCCTTTATATGAATTTGCAATCCAAGTAGCTAAAGCTCGGGCTGACTAAGGAATGTCTAGTTGTGAACTGACTTGAGGTGGTTCTCAGCTGGCAGCTCCCTCAAGGCTGTGGCAGAAACAAATGAAGAACTGCACTGGAGAAGGATATATTCATCCTAGGTCCCTAGGAAAACCCACAAGTAATTTTTGAAGGTCAGTGAATGACCAGCCAAGGATAATCAGTAACTCAAGAACAAAAATAACATGACTTCCAGAAAAACAAGACTTACTTATGATCTAAATACTGGAAATACCATATACATATTTTAAAATAGTTAAGTTTACAGGATGTCTGAGTGGCTCAGCAGTTGAGTACCTGCCTTTGGCTCAGGTTGTAAACCCATGGTCGTGAGAGTAAGTCCCACATTGGGCTCCCTGCAAGGAGCCTTCTTCTCCCTCTGCCTCTTTCTCTCTCTGTGTCTCTCATGAATATATAAATAAAATCTTTAAAAATAAAATAGTTAAGTTCACTATTTTAATAAATAAATGATAGACTTTTTAAACTACAAGGAATAAGGAATTATAAAAGGTGATATATTTGACAAGGATCATACTGATACTAGAGATGAAAAATACATTAACTGAAATGGAAGCTGCAGTGGACATCTTTTACAGCAGCCTCATCATCGAGAAGAGGAAGTTAGTGGACTGGCCGATAGGTCAAAAGAAATTACACATAATGCAGCACATAAAGAGAAAAATATAGAGAACACTAGTAAGTTAAGTAATGAAGAAACAGTAGGAAGGTCTACTGTCCATTTCAGCTAAGACCCATAGGATAGAAGAGTGAGACCATATTTGAGTTCAGTGGCTAAAAATTTCACAAAAGTACTAATCCACAAATTTAAAAGTCCATGAATCCCAAGCATGATAAATAAAAATAATTTCACAACAGATAAAACATTGTGAATTTAAAGAAACTACAGAAAAAGAGAAAATCTTAAAAAGAACCAGAGTAGGGATGCCTGGGTGGCTCAGCAGAAGGGCTCAGGGCATGTTCCTGGAGTTCCTGGGATCGAGTCCCACAGGGGGCTCTGTGTGGGGAGCCTGCTTCTCTCTCTGCCTGTGTCTCTGCGTCTCTCTGTGTCTCTCATGAATAAATAAATAAAATCCTTTATTTTATAAATAAAGAGTAAAAGGTAAATAAAGAGTAAAAGGACAGATTACCTTCAAAAGAATCTGAGTTAGAAATACAGGTGACATCAGCACCACTAGAAATCAGAAACGATGGAATAGTGTTTTCAGTTGATGAAATAGGGTAACTATTAGCTTAGATTGTTACACCTTGCAAAGGGATCTTTTAATAATGAGGGTGGAATGAAGACATTTAAAAATAAAAACCAAGAGGTTTTATCATTTAGAGACCCAAATGAAAAAATGCTAAAGGAGATGCATCATATGGAAGGAAACAGTAATCACAGATGAATGGTCAGAGTTGTAAGAAGAATCAGAAAAGAAAGAAAATGGTGAATATTTGAACAGGTATACATGAAGTTTATCTTTATAAAACAGTAATAAGGGGATCCCTGGGTGGCTCAGCAGTCTAGCACCTGCCTTCGGCCCAGGGCATGATCCTGGAGGCCCGGAGATCGAGTCCCACATCAGGCTCCCTGCATGGAGCCTGCTTCTCCATCTGCCTGTGTCTCTGCCTCTCTCTGTGTGTCTCTCATGAATAAATAAATAAAATCTTTAAAAAAATAAAATTAAAATAAAGCAGTAATAATTTACTAAGGTTAAAAGACATAAATTAGATTATGAAAATCCTTATGTACTATAAGGAAGGAGTAAATAAACTCGAGATGTTCTAAGATCCTTGTATTATCTAAGTTGAGGGTAAAGATTTTGATTAACTTTAGACTTTGATAAGTCAATTATGAATGTTTAACTTCTAGGATAACCATCAAAAGGGAGTCCTAGTGTATAACATACAAACTCTTAGAAGAGAAAAAGGGAATGATTTTAAAAATACACAGATATCTCCTTGCATCAAAAAAATAAGGAAAGGAGGGAAAAGGGGTGGGAGGAGGAGGGAGCAAAACTTTAAAAATAAGAGGGAATTTTTAAGCACAAAGTAAGGTATTAGACTTAAATCAACATATATCAGTAATTACACTAAGTGTGTTTTATTAAGAAAAATAAATATAGGGGCACCTGGGTGCCTCAGCCAGTTAAGTGTCCAACTCTTGATTTCAGGTTGGGTCATGATCTCAGAGTCGTGAGATGGAGCCCTGAGTCAGGCTCTGTGCTCAGCAAGGGGTGGAGGGGTGTCTCCTGTAGATTCTCTCTCTCTCCTTCTGCCCCTCCCCCAACTCATGTTTGCATGTGCACACTCTCTCTTAAATAAATAAATAAATCTTTTTAAAAATAGTAAATATAAACAGAGAAGATGTTTCTAGCAAAATATCAGACTAGATTTTAAAAGCCCAACTACATGCTGTTAATAAGATACATCTAAAACATAAGGATACAAAAAAAAAATAAAATAAAATAAAATAAATTAAAACATAAGGATACAGGGGCAGTCCTGGTGACTCAGCGGTTTAGTGCCGCCTTCAGCCCAGGGCCTGATCCTGGAGACTCGGGATCGAGTCCCACATCAGGTTCCCTGCATGGAGCCTGCTTCTCCCTCTGCCTGTGTCTCTGCCTCTCTCTGTGTGTCTCTCATGAATAAATAAATAAAATCTTTAAAAATAAATAAAATAAAACATAAAGATACAGAATGTTTAAGGTAAAAGAAAAAGTATAGGGATCCCTGGGTGGCGCAGCGGTTTGGCACCTGCCTTTGGCCCAGGGCGCGATCCTGGAGACCCGGGATCGAATCCCACATCGGGCTCCCAGTGCATGGAGCCTGCTTCTCCCTCTGCTTGTGTCTCTGCCTCTCTCTCTCTCTCTCTGTGACTATCATAAATAAATTTTTTTAAAAATGTGTTAAAAAAAAAGGAAAAGTATAATATGCAAATACTAACCAAAAGAAATCTGGTGTGGCTACTAATAATGTACTGTAACAATATAACATAGCATATAATATATAGACTTTAAAACAAATGGCATTATTAGAAATAGTGATACATTTCTTAAAGATTTTATTTATTTATTCATGAGAAACACAAAGAGAGAAGGGCAGAGACATAGGCAGAGGGAGAAGCAGGCTCCCTGTGGGAAGCTGATGCAGGACTTGATTCCAGGACCCTGGGATCATGACCTGAGCTGAAGGCAGACACTTAACTGTCTGAGCCCCGTAGGCATCCCAGAGCTTCAGTTTCTTTTCTCTTTTATTTTTTTTATAGATTTTATTTATTTATTCATGAGAAACACAGAGGGAGAGGGGCAGAGACATGGGCAGAGGGAGAAGCAGGCTCCCCACAGGGAACCTGATGCAGGACTCCATCTCAGGACCCCAGGATCGTGACCTGAGCTGAAGGCAGAAGCTCAACCACTGAACCACCCAGGTGCCCCAGAAATAGAGATATTAATCATGGCAAATAGTTAAATTTAACTATTTACTAGGAAGATACAATTCTTAAATTTGCAGGCATGTAATAATAGTATTAGTATATATGAAACAGAAATGAACAGAATTAGTAAGACAAATAGAAATACCAACAATCATAATGAGATACCATTACATTATATTCATTGCTCATGAATCATAGAAGAAATTACAATGGAAATATGAACATTCCAACTGAATGATAACAAAATTTGTAGGGTCAGTAATATTTAACCAGATATAAATAGTCATAAATATGTAGGCTGGCAGTGTTCTAAGGTCCTCATGTCATACAAACACAAAATTAGGCTAAAAATGAATAAGCTAATAACCTATCTCAAGAGGTTAGAAAAGCTCAGCAAATATGCCCAACATAAAAATACAAGAAAGGAAATGATAAACATCAGAGCAGGACTTGAGGAAATATAAAGCAAGCTCAAAAAAGAGTGGATCAACAGCAATAACCACAAAACCAAAGCTGAGTTCTCTGAAGACCAATAAAAGTAACAAACCTCTGGCAAAATAAATAGAAGAAAAAAGAAGATCCATATATCTAGTGTCAGGAATGAAAGAAACATCACTCCAGATGCCTCAGCATTAAAGATATGATTAGGGAATTAACAACATTATGCTAAGTTTTTTAGAAGACCAGTAAGATGAACAAATTTCTTAAATTTATGGGCAGCCTGGGTGGCTCGGTGGTTTGGCGCCTGCCTTCAGCCCAGGGCGTGATCCTGGGGACCCCGGATCGAGTCCCATGTCAGGCTCCCTGCATGGAGCCTGCTTCTCCCTCTGCCTGTGTCTCTGCCTCTCTCTCTCTCTCTCTCTGTGTCTCTCATGAATAAATAAATAAAATCTTAAATATATATATATATATATATATATATATATATATATATAATTTATCACCAAAGTTGACTCAAAAATTTTTTAAATCTGGAAAATCATAAAACAATTAGTGGAAAACAATGTTGAATTTATACTCTTTACTACTCTTCTCACAAAGAAAATGACAAGCTGATTTGGTCTACCAAGACAGTTAAGGAAGAAACAAATTCAATTCTCTACAATTTTTTTCAGGGAACTGAATAGTAAGGAATATTTCCCAACTAATTTATTCATTTTACCTTAATACCGAAATCTGACAGTACAGAATGGAAAAGTGCAAACCAATTTCACTCAAGAATATAGGTGTAAGAATCCTAAAGAATAATAGCGAACAGGAGTTAGCAACGCATAATATATTGCTAAGCCAGTGTTAGCAACATATAAAATGATAATACATCCAATAATTCACTGCATTAGAGAGAGATTACCATGTGAACATCTCAGCATGTGCAGAAAAAGGGTTTGATAAAATTCGACATCTTTTCATGATTAAAAAATCCCAGCATACTCAGAATAGATGGAAACTTTTTAAAACGTTACCTTTTAAATAATTTTGTAATATTTTGTAATACCTACAAAAACCTATATATAACGAGCATCATACTTAATAGTGGATGTTTAAAGTTTGCCTTTTCTAGTAGAAAATAAGTCCTGAATAATGCACAGTAGAATGAATATAGGAATATTAGCATCATCAAACTTGCTTAGAGACTAGTTCTTAATTATTCCCACCACAAAAATGAAGTGATAATCATGTGATGTGATAAGGTTGCTAAATGGTACAATGGCAATTATATTACAAGATGTAAATGTATCAAATCAACATGTTGTATAGATTAAATTTACACAATAAATATATTGTAATTTTAAAAAAAGAAAATTTGCCTTTGATATCAAGACTTTTCTCAGCATAGGATGGGAGGTTGTAGTCAGTATAGTAAGGCAAGAAAAGAAATAAAAAATTTAAGAATCAAAAGGGAATAAAACAATGATTTCTTTCAAATGAGAAACCCTACCATCCTCTGTTACTTTCAGACCCATAACTAGAATCAGATCTCAAATGCCATTTGGAGATGACCTCAGGAAGAAATTGCTTATATATGCTGAGGAATATGTGTAGGAATTGAGTCTAAAGATATTAGAGCAAGGAAAACAAAATATAATTCTAGATTAGGCTGAAGTTACCAATATGGGAACAAAATGCAGAGAATGTGGATTTAGTATTTTAATCTGGGAAGAGCTTTGACAATGTGCTTGATTGGTTGGCCAAAAATTAGATTCAATGGACTCATTCAGTGAGGTTGGGATGTCAGGACTTCCCTAATATGATCAAGAGGAAAGAATCCAAAGGGTAAAGGAGATAAAAATGTTGGAATGCTTTGTCATTTGCTACCACATTCCCATGACCACTCAATCACTGTAGCATCTCTCAGAGGACACCCCCTTTTACTAATACATTGACAAATGCTGATCGGCATCCTTGGAAAAACTGAAGTGGCTGTACTCTTCAGACCCAGAGATAATGATAAAAGGAACTAGTATTGAAAAGTGCTCTCCAGTTTAACAGGGAATAATGACATAACAGAGGGGCAGTGCTTATCCTCCAGAGACAAGATGGGAACCATAAGTATAGTACATAGCGTGAACAATGTGGTAATCAGAATATTTTTACTTCAAGCTGTTTTTTTTTTTTTTTTTAATCAATTCACGTGGACCATCAGAGTAGTTTGCTTTCACTTGGTAGAGCCAGGAGTACACTTTTACCTCTGGCCTCTGTCACCTCTCTTGCCCAAATCTAGCTTTTGCTGATCTTGATTATTCTGGCATCCCTTGGAGCATCACATTGGTCCACTATGTTGGTGACATCATGCAAAATTAACTTAGTGAAGAGTAAATGGAAAGTGCCTGCCCTGATTTAGTAAGTCCCTACTGCCAGAGAGTGGGAGATAAGCCCTCCTCCAAATTTAGGACCTTGTCACAAACGTAAATTTTCTAACTTATAATAGTGTAGATAATTTAGTGTTACTCTCTTCAAAGTGGAAGATGAGGTGTTGCCCCTCATGGATCCTACCACTAAGAGAACTGCACAGGACTTGGTAAACTTTGGATTTTGATGTGGTGGCTGCCATATTTGTGCTACTTTGATCCATTTACCAAGTAACCTGTAAGTCTGTTTCAGTTTGTCCAAGAGAAGGCTCTGGAGCAGGCCAAGCTGCAGTTCAAGCTGCTCTGCAGTTGGGTATTTGAAGTCTCTATAGAAAATAGAGATACTGCATAGAGCATCTGCCATTCACCAATAGGAAAATCACAGTGAAGATCCCTAGAGTTTAGGAGCAAAGCTATTTCCTCTTCAGATAATGTTTCTTTTGATAATTAGCATGTGGCCTGCCCAGCATGAAGTGGGTGTTATCTAATTCATCAAGACATCAGGTTTGCTGCATGAAGATTCAATCCAGCACCAAGCAGAAATGGTATATACAGACATCAGGTACAAGTAAGTCATGAAGGTATAAGTAAGTTGCATAAGCAGGTGGCTCAGGTTTTCATGACACAAATCTTTGCTGCACTACTGCCTCCATTAATTCACACTTCTGGCCTTGTGGGGATTCTTTATAATCAGTTGACAGAGGAAGAAAAAAAAATGGGCCTGGTTGACAGATTGTTCTTTATGATATGCTGGCCTTAACCAGAAGTTGACTAATGCAGTATCACAGCATCAGAAGTGTTCCTGGGGGACACATGGGGGGCTCAGTTGGATAAGCATCTGACTCTTGATCTCTTGAGTTCAAGCTCTGTGTTGGGCTTCACATTCAGTGTGAAGCCTACCCTAAAAACTACAGAACACTTCTGAAAGAAATTGAGGAAGACACAAAGAGATGCAAAAATATTCCATGCTCATGGATTGGAAGAATTAATATTGTGAAAATGTCAATGTTACCCAGGGCAATTTACATGTTTAATGCAATCTCTATCAAAATACCATGGACTTTCTTCAGAGAGTTGGAACAAATCATCTTAAGATTTGTGTGGAATCAGAAAAGACCCCAAATAGTCAGGGGAATATTAAAAAAGAAAACCATAGGTGGGGGCATCACAATGCCAGATTTCAGGTTGTACTACAAAGCTGTCGTCGTCAAGACAGTGTGGTACTGGCACAAAAACAACACATAGATCAATGGAACAGAATAGAGAATCCAGAAGTGGACCCTCAACTTTATGGTCAACTAATATTCGACAAAGCAGGAAAGACTATCCACTGGAAGAAAGACAGTCTCTTCAATAAATGGTGCTGGGAAAAAATAAATAAATAAATAAAATAATAAAAAATAAAAATAAATAAATGATGCTGGGAAAATTGGACATCCACATGCAGAAGAATGAAACTAGACCACTCTCTTGCACCATACACAAAGATAAACTCAAAGTGGATGAAAGATCTAAATGTGAGACAAGATTCCATAAAAATCCTAGAGGAGAACACAGGCAACACCCTTTTTGAACTTGGCCACAGCAACATCTTGCAAGATACATCCATGAAGGCAAGGGAAACAAAAGCAAAACTGAACTATTGGGACTTCATCAAGATAAAAAGCTTCTGCACAGCAAAAGCAACAGTCAACAAAACTAAAAGACAACCTACAGAATGGGAGAAGATATTTGCAAATGATGTATCAGATAAATGGCTAGTATTCAAGATCTATAAAGAACTTATTAAACTCAACACCAAAGAAACAAACAATCCAATCATGAAATGGGCAAAAGACATGAACAGAAATCTCACAGAGGAAGACATGGACATGGCCAACATGCACATGAGAAAATGCTCCGCATCACTTGCCATCAGGGAAATACAAATCAAAACCACAATGAGATACCACCTCACACCAGTGAGAATGGGGAAAATTAATAAGGCAGGAAACAACAAAAATCCTCTTGGAGAGGATGTGGAGAAAGGAGAACCCTCTTGCACTGTTGGTGGGAATGTGAACTGGTGCAGCCACTCTGGAAAACCATGCAGAGGTTCCTCAAAGAGTTAAAAATAGACCTGCCCTACGACCCAGCAATTGCACTGATTGGGGATTTACCCCAAAGATACAGATGCAGTGAAACGGCAGGACATCTGCACCCCAATGTTTATAGCAGCAATGGCCACAATAGCCAAACTGTGGAAGGAGCCTCGGTGTCCATCGAAAGATGAATGGATAAAGAAGATGTGGTCTATGTATACAATGGAACATTACTCAGCCTTTAGAAACGACAAATACCCACCATTTGCTTCGACATGGATGGAACTGGAAGGGTGTTATGCTGAGTGAAATAAGTCAATCAGAGAAGGACAAACAGTATATGGTCTCATTCATTTGGGGAATATAAAAATTAGTGAAAGGGAATAAAGGGGAAAGGAGTGAAAATATCAGTGAGGGTGGCAAAACATGAGAGACACTTAACTCTGGGAAACAAACAAGGGGTAATGTAAAGGGAGGTGGGTGGGGGTTTGGGTGACGGTGATGGACACTGAGGGGGGCACTTGGCAGGATAAACACTGGGTGTTACACTATATGTTGGCAAATTGAACTCCAATAATTTTTTTTTTAAAGCAGCTTTTAGGAGGGAAACTGGGTTTCCAGGAAACAAAATAAGTATGACTCTGAATAATGAGAGTATCTTCTTCCTTAAAAGAAAAAAAGAAAGAAGAAAGAAAGAAAAGGGAAGGAAGGAAGGAAGGAAGGAAGGAAGGAAGGAAGGAAGGAAGGAAGGAAGAAAAAAGAGCGTTCCTGAAAGACAATGAAAATAAATCCTCCCAACAGTCAGAAGTGCAAAAACAACATCCAGTTCTCCACTTTATCTGGATGAAATGAGAGCCTGGGGTACAGAGCTGTATTAATACATGGAAGTGGCTACTGGTTAGATCATGAGCTTGATAAGAAATATTAAATAAGATTGGTAACTAAGAGTTTTATAGGGAAGAGATATGTGGGTATACCTCTTGAAATGGGCAGAATATGAAGATATCTCCGTTCCACTTGATAGCTCTTTAAAAGGCATCTACTGCAAAGGCAGTTCTCAGTAATCAGGTGGACAAAATGATCTATTTGGAAGCTCAGTCAATGTCACTTACCAACCCCCTGACATGTGATCAATAAACGTATGCTTCCATGTAGGCAGGGATAGAGACTATTTATGAGCTGAATAAGATAGAATTCTTCTCAGGGGCACCTGATACCTCAGTTGGTTAAGTGTTTCTTGATTTCAGCTCAGGTTGTGATCTCAGGGTCCCGGGAGCAAGCCTTTGTCAGGCTCCTTGCTCAGCAAGGAGTCTACTTTTCTCCGTCTCCCTTAGATGTTTCTCAGTATTCCACTCTCCTCCCAGACAACGCAAAAATCTTAGCATTTCTTAACTTCATCACATCTCTCCTGATTTGCAGGCTATCTTTGCTGTGTATTTGTAGTACAGTTTAAATCCCATGAGATTATTGTTTTATAATTTCAGTGTTCATTTAGATTTGCCCACATGTTTATCTTTTTGTTGCTTGTTTCTCCCTTCCTTCTGAACTTCTGTCTGAGGTCACTTTCCTTCTGCCTAAAGAATGCCATTTAGTGTTGTCTTAATGGTGAATATGTTGATGATGGATTCTCTTAGTTGTCATTTGCCTAAAAATGGCTCCATTTCCCTTTCACCACTGAAATATATTTTCACTGGAATTCTAGATTGGCAGAAGTTATCTTTCAGTACTTTGAGGATTTGATTCTATTGCCTTCAACTGCCACAGTTTCTAGAGAGAAGTCATATATTATTATCCTGTTGTTGTTCCTTTGATAATAATCATTTTTATTTCTCCATGTAGCTCTTTTTCTTTTCCCCTTTTAGCAGGTTCACTATGATGTGTTCAATTTGGGATTTCCTTTCATTTATCCTATATGGAGTTTATAGGTCTTCCTGAATGAGTGGTGGTTTGATGTTCAATGTCATGGAAAACTCTTAGCAAACGTCTATTTGAATACTGCTTCTGACCCATTCTTTTGCTTCTTCAGAGACTCCAATTCATGTATGTTAGACCTCCTTTCTGGGTCCCCTCGTCTGCTCCCTTTCTTCTATTTTTCATTTTTTGACTCCTTCATTTCATATTGATTATTTTCTTCTGAATTTCCTTCCAGTTTATCGGTTCTTTTTTTAGCTAAGTCTAATTTGCTATTAGACTTAACCTCTTAGTTCTTAATTTCAGCTGCTTTATGTTTTACTTACAGAAGTTTCTTTTTTAAATAGCCCAGTTTCTACAAAAAGATTCTCAATTTTGTCTTTCTTCTTGCTGAATATAATAAGCATATCTATTTGAAAGTCTGTCTCTGGTCCTGCTGTTATCTGGGCCACTGTAACTGTATGAAGTATATGTTGTTTCTTTTGGTTTTCCTTCATGTTGTTTTTATCTTTGTAGGCCTGATTTTTAAAGATTTAATATACTATTGCATATACTGATGATATAGAAGAAATCATAGAAGTAATTCAGTACATAGGAAAATGTCATTTTGGCCAGATAAACTAGCAATCTGAGATCACCATAATCTAATTTCAAGAATTGAGATGATTTGAAATTGAGTTTCAGCCTATTCCAGTTCATCTTTCTTCTGAGTATCATCCTTTGTGGTCTTAAACCTAAGTAGAGGGGATTATTAGGCTCTTGCTGAGCCCTAGACTGCAGGTTTTGCTCCCTCATCCCATTGAAGCTGTCACAGGTTCTACTCAATCTTTTTGATTCTCACAGCCTTGTTTGAAACTGGCATAGTGGAAAGAGTCAGTGCCAAAGTATAGCATGCCTTCCATAATGTGATAAAGAATATTGACTTAATCTCCTGTCTGGAAGATCTTGCTTCATTAAAAATACTCTTGCATTTATTAAAAACATCATAATTATACTGTGTCTGGCCTCTCCAGGTGACCAGATAAATCAGAGGAATTTTTTTTCTTATAGTAGAATCATCAAAGAGTGCCTTGTGTGCAGTGGCCCGTAAGTTCTATTACTGTCAGGGTAATATTGGCTCTGATCTCTACTATAGAACATATGAAGGAATGTTGCTGCCTGTGCCTTGTAACTGGGGGTGAGAGGTGTGGGAGCACATATGTGAGAGTGAAGGCAATGTACAGAAGGGCCCCTATTCAGGCCATCTCACTCTGCCAGCCTCGACTCAGAATCTAGAGAGTCACCATGAAAAGAAGGAACAACAAAAACACATGCTGTAAAATAAGGCTACAGAATCATGGATTTGGCTGAAATTTCCAAAAGAGCCCATGTGCTAGACAGAGGTGCTAATGTTGGCCTCCCCTCCAGGCAGACCCATTAGGCTGAAGCCGAGCAAGTTGCCACCACCTGCTCCACGTGGACAGAGGCAGACATTTCCATTTTCTCTGTGTCTATGGCTCTATCTGCATCTCCCCAGGCTATAGCAGTTACAAGGTAGCCAGCCACCTGGCTGCCTAGATTTTTCCAGTGCATTCCCAGATTTCACACATCCTGGGTCATGTCCAAATACGAAATTATGACAAAACATAACATACAATTAACCATTTTAACAATTTTTAAATGTACAGTTCCGTGGCATTGAGTACATTTACCAATGGCTGTTGTGCAGCCAATCTCCATAACTCTTTTTCATCTTATTTATAGAACTGCAACTCGGGACACCTGGGTGACTCAGTGGTTGAGCATCTACCTTTGGCTCAGGTTGTGATCCCAGGGTCCTGGGATCGAATCTGGCATCAGGCTCCTCATGGGGAGCCTTTTTTTCTCTGCCTATGTCTCTGCCTCTCTGTATCTTTCATGAATAAATACATAAAATCTTTTTTTTAAATATAAAAATAAAATTGCAACTTATTAAACAGCAGCCCTCTATTCCTGTCCCCCCTCAACCCCCAGAAACCACCACTCTACTTCATCTCTATGTACTTGATTACTCCATGTACCTCATACAAGTGAAATCAGTATTTGTCCTTTTGTGTGTGGCTTATTTCACTCAGTAAAATGTGTCCTTGAGTTTCCTCCGTCTTGTAGCGGGTGTCAGAATTTCATTCCTTTTGAAGACTGAATAATATTCCAGAGTGTGTGTATACCGCATGTAGTACATTTTGTTTATCTATTTTTCCGTGGATGGAAATTTGGGTTGTTTCCATCTTTTGGCTATTGCAAATAATGTTGCTATGAACATTGGTGTTCAAATATCTGGTCAAGTTCCTGCTTTCAATTCTCTTGTGTATAATACCCAGAAGTGGAATTGCTGGATCATATTTAACTTTTTGAGGAACTTCCATACTGTTTTCCACAGCAACTGTCACCTCCTTGCCAATACTTGCTATTTTCTGCTTTGTTTTGTTGTGGTTTTTAATAATATCTATGCTAATGGATGAGAAATGCTATCTCATTGTGGTTTTGATTTGCATTTCCCTAGTGATTAGCCAAACTACCTTTTGTTTGGCCAGACTTAACATCTAAATTGCCTTTTATATCTGGAATCAGATTAATAATGCTTTGCTAGACCACATAAGGATTTTTGGTTAAAAAAAAGATGAGTACCAGGGTGTTTGGGTGGCTCAGTCTGTTAAGCATCTGACTCTTGATTTCAGCTCAGGTCATGATCTCGGGGTCATGAGATCCAGCCCCACATCAGGTTCCACACTCAGGGGAGTCTACTTCTCTCTCTCTCCCTCTGCCCCTCCCCCTGCTTGTTCTCTCTCTCTCTCTCTCTCTCTCAAATAAATACATAAATCTTTTAAAAAAGAAGAAGCAGGTAAGTACCATCAAAAGCAACCAGAGGGGGTCCTGGGTTGACCAGTCTGTGTGCTGAGCCTCGGACTATGTACTGAGGAAGGCTCTTTACTTCCTGTAGGCCCAGCTCAGGGAGTGTGGGTGTGGCAACCCTCCTCTTAACCTCTTGAGATCTCTGAAGCACAGCAAAATTTACTTCAGAGGTAATGGCTAGTGCCTTTTTACGGCTGGGGACAATGTGACATTAATTTCTAAGAGGTGCCATCTTGCAGTTCAGTGTGTTTCATGGGTCACATGATCTCCGATTACTAAGGTGACACTTAGGACAATTTTATGGCCAATTGAATCCCAAATTACAGCCCCTGCAGGGGTCTGCATTAATAATGGTCTATAAGAGCACAGCAGGGGGCCCAAGCCAGGTTATGTCGCAATCAAATGCAGTTACTGAAGCAACATTGCAGTAAGATCAAGAAGGATGCATTATTAAGATACATATGCTGGTCTCCTTTCAGAAAAGGGGTGGCCGAATCACCATAGACACCCTTGGATTGTGGAGTAATGAAGACGGCATTATTTTTGCATGAATTGGGATTTCCCTGTAGCTAAGTTAAGAAGCATGACCTGCTATGAGTGAATTAGAATTACTTTTTCTTTCTTTCTTTCTTTTTTTAAAAAAAGGATCAAACACTGATTGTTGTATTTCTCCTGTGGGCATTTTGCTTTGTAGAAGTGAGAAACCAGCCCCTCTAGCATAACAGAGTGTGAGGAAGTCTGACTGCATAATTAGTAAGCAAAACCTATAAAAATAACAAGTACATTTTATTAGAATGGGATAATTTCTGAGTGATTTCAGGATTTGAACACACCTGTGCATAGCAATGTGCTAAGTTGTCTGAGATGCTAGTAAGGCAGATAGGTTTCCAACCTTGTAAGAATCTAAAATTAAAAGAAAAATTAAATAAAAAAAAAGAATATAAAATAGAGGGGTGCCCAGGTGGCTCAGTCAGTTAAGCAAAGCACACGAATCTTGATTTTGGCTCGGGTTGTGATGTTAGGGTCGTGAGATGGAGCCCCACATTGGGCTCCATGCTGAGCGTGGAGCCTGCTTAAGATATTCTCTCTCCTTTCCCCTTCCCCATCTACTTGCTCATGGCACTCTCCCTTTTTTTTCTCTCTCTCTCTCAAAAAAAGAATCTATCATAGATAGATGTTGATGCTGACGTTCATGCAGCTGCACATGCGTTTACAATTATGAATGTGAAGCAAAAATAAGAATTAGATAAGAAAATTGTGCCATATTAAGCAACATTACCCTGGGATTTAGGTGGCTTTTTCATACACTAAATATTGGACTAGTCCTGAGTTCTAATGAGGTTTCAGGGAACACTGATTCAACACATCTCAAGTACATATGAAACTGATCTGGGACTTTGCTTTAAGGGTTTGTATGTCCAAAAAATAAAAAATAAAAAAAATAAGGGTTTGTATGTCCTATGTGTAGAGTATGCCTTTCTAACTAACATAAAAGATTATTATCCAGTTCTTTGCTTTGCTTTAAAGACTTTAGAGTCCTTGTTATGTGACTCATGAACCCATTCACCCACTGAAAATATATTGAATATCTATCCTATGCAAAGTGTTGTGCTAGGTCTGGTGAGCCAGACACTGTTGTGTCCTCTCAGGATGTACCGTCTAGCAGTGAAGACACACTGGGCATGCAGAACAGTAATAATGTGATAAATGGGACCTTCTCCACTACCAGGTACCCATCCCCTGGGTGCTGAAGACAAGATGGACATTCTCTAGTGGCAATCCCCATCAGATAGAGCAGATTTAACTTGAAAAACAGAGGATATGGGAAAGTGAAGAAATCGACTATTATGGACTGAATTCTGTCTCCCTGCAAATTAATGTGTTGAAGTCCAAACCCTAGTACATCAGGATGTAACTGTATTTGGGCATAGGGCTTTTACAGAGGTGACTACGCTCTATGAGCTTATGAGGGTGGGCCCCAATCCAATCTGACCAGTGTCCTTAGAAGAAGAGGAAATTTGGACACACAAATTGGCTATCTGTGAGCCAAGGAAAGAGACCTCCAATGAAATCAACCCAGATGAGACTCTCAGCGCCTCCAGAACTGAGAGAAAATGCATTTCTGTTGTTCCAGCCACCCGGATAATACAGTCGAAGCAAACAAACACATTAAACATTTTATCCCACAAAAAAGCAAAAAACAACTAAAAAAATTCCAGAAAAGCTGCAAGTATAGGCCCGAAAAACTTTTTTTTTTCCCTGAACTGTTTGACAATAACTGGTTGACCTGCTTCTTTCTGCTCATCCTTCCTGGCTTTCCCTAGCGTTTCCTTCTCTGTGCTGCTCGAGTACCCATCATTCCCCCTGAAAACATATCACATCAAAATCATTGCTTATCTATCTTTCTCCCCACTAGGCTCTAAATCTCTGGAGGATGGGGCCTGGGTTTCTTTCTCTTTGTACTCTCAGCTTCTGACATCATCTTCGGCTGGACAAATATGCCCTGAGAGGGCCAGGCACTGTGTAGACTGGAGAATGTTCTGGCCCTGGGGGAGTTCTCAGGTCAGTGAGGGAGAGAGACGATAAAGGGGCAGTCACGTGGAAAGGGTGTGAGCACTACAATGGGAGCAGTAGGCTAGAGGTGGCACTAGAGAGTGCCTTGAAAGGCATCCAGGAGAGTGCCTTTCAAAGTTGGAGAGCCTTCCATTGCACTGGGCTTGACATGTCCTCGGACTTTGCCAATGGTGCTTTGCCAGGGCAAGCAATGAAGAAACGTTTGCTAGACTATATAGGCCATGTCTGCCTCGCTCACTGCTGTTTCCCCAACTCCTGGCCTATCTGACACATTGCGGTAAGCAGTAAATATTTGTGCAGTGAATGCTTGAGTTTGACATCCAAGATCTTCCTGTTTTTTTCAAATGCCTTTCCCACCTTCCCTCTCACTTTCTGACTCGTCCTTGTCCAAAGGTGTGAGCTAATCCTTACCTCAGTGGGGGTGGTGCTGAAGATGAAAGGCAATAATAAATATGAAAGCACTTAGCACAGTATAACGTGCTCTATAAACATGAGTTAGCACTCACTGCCTCTTCCTTTCCAGGCCATGTGTTGGATGAAGTCGTGCAGGGCTGACCTGGTTGGGGTTCAGATGCCCTCAGGACCTATTTATGCTCCTGTCAATGCAAAACAGACACAAGAATTCTCAATTTACCATTCCTTAGATGTTGCGTAGGTTTTAATAAGGACCTTAGAGATTCCTTCCTTTGCAACCAGGAAAGAATAATTCAGGTACAGTAATTAGGGTTCATGCAGTCGCTGCTCTTGGGGACGGTCCTAATGAGGATTTTTCTTTTTGTCTTATTGAGTTCTCCCCAAGGGAGCTCTTATTAGAGGAAGAGGAGCCCCACAGTCACAGTGGGAGGTCGGCTGTGTCAGTAGGGGTTCCCCAGAGAAGCAGAACCAGTAGGAGGTGCACACATATGGAAGGAGGGTGTAGACTCCCTGCACATCAATTGGGTCACGCGGGAGCACGGAGGGCACCGTCCATGCGTTAATAATGAGCTCTGTGTGTGTGTGTGTGTGTGTGTGTGTGTGTGTGTGTGTGTGTGTTTGGGGGGCATCGAGAGACTGTCACCGTGACCAGCAGCCTGAAATGGCTCTGGAGGCTGAAGAGAGTGTCTCCTGGAGCAAGTGCCTTGTCTAGTCTGTGTCCCATTGATGTAAGACATGCCTGGGGCGGGCGGGGGAGCTTCTTCCCCTCAGGAACCCTGAGCTGGAAGGTTGCCATCATTTGTGGAGGGGCAGGGTCACCCCAGGAGCTAGGGGAAAGCCGGGGGACCACAGGGCCGGCTCCCTTCCCCGAGCGGGGGCTGCCGCCGTCTACACAGCGCGCTTGGCGGTCCGTCCACCGCTCGGCCTCTGCACTGAGAGTGTTGGTGCTGCTGCTGCTGCTGGTGCGGGAGAGGGAGTTAGGGAGGAAGCCTCCATCCCTGGCTCCCCAGACATAAGGACGTCACTTGGGGTTCTGGAGTGCCCAGAGGACAGGCTGTGGGGCAGGAGCTCCGGTGTAGACTCCACTGGGGTTCAGGCTCTTCTCGCGCCCCCGCCCCCGGCTGGCTCCTCTGCACCCCCGAGGGTGCCCCCTGGAGGCAGGGCTAACGTGCCATCTGGCCCCCGCACTCCCATTGTTGGGAAATCCAGGGCCCAGAGCCGCCTTCTGAACAGCCGGCCCGGGCCACCCACGCCCCACAGACCGCTGCTCCCGGGCCTGCACTTTCTGCGGGTGCGCCGACCCGCGGGAGCTGTGACCCTGCGTGAAGGCTGACCGCCTGCGAGGAGCCGGTGCGGGTGTTGGGGGGTCCCAGGGCCTTGACCAACACTTTGCTGGGTTGTCCCTGCCCCGTGTCTGATGTGACACAGGGACCACCTGGAGCCATGTGCCACGTCCTCCGGCCCTGGGGCCTCAGCAACCAGGAGAGGGCAGCGCAGTGCACCCCCTCCACAAGCTGAGGGGGCCGGGAGGCGGCTTAGGTGCGCTGCCAGGTATGCGACTATGTGCCCCTCCCCGTCCCCGCAGCTCCTGAGGTGGCAGCTGCCCTGTCTGCCGGGCCGTGCGCGCAGCCCATGGGGTCTCCATCCCTAGGTCTTGCTGCTCAAAAGAACACTATCAGGCAGAGACTATTCTCTCAGTTGCTTTGCAGGTGGAAAATGCTGGCCATGGGCTGGGAGGGGTTAGTGGCCTGCACAGGCTCTCCACCTGCCACCGAGGAAAGGGTGTGACACACAGGCTGCGTGCTGAGTAGGTCCTGGGCCCCTCCCCGCGGCAGCTGCGAGGTGAGGCACGTTAGAGCATCTGGGCTACTTGCCCTCAGGTGCATGTATGTGCATGCGTGTGCGCACTTGTGTTCACTGTGGGACACGCACGTGGTGGCTTCTGGAACTGCTGCAGAATGCTTCATTAGCATGTCGAGGCCTCTGACCAGGAATATCCCTCCGGAAGTCCCTTCCCTAAGCACGTGAAAGCTCATTACCTACATCTGAGATTTTTGGAAATGAGATTTCTTGGTAAAATAGAGGCATCAAAGATGTGATTGCCCTGAGGAATGTAAGCTCTACGGCCCGGGCCACTGCTGTGTTCAGTTAGGTGCCTCCTCCCTAAGGAAGGACTGGCCACCCCTGCCACCAGGGCGGGCCTGTTGAGCCTTTCCTGCGAGGGTGTCCCCACAATGCCTGAGGACAGCGTCGGCGGGACCGCTGTGGGCTCCTCAATGCACAAGCACGTACTGGGACAGAGTCCCCCTGGGATGTCTTGTCAGTAATCATTCCCCTGGGAGTGAGGTGTAGGGAGTGGCACGACCTACAGCCCCGTCAGCTGCTAACAGACGGGGGCCACTGACAATTGCGAACGAAGGGACAAAGGGACGAGTGCTGGATGAGGCAGCAGGCGTGGGCCTGGGAGGGTGCGCGGCCGTTTCTCTACTACCTCGTCTCGGGGGAGCGCTCCGCGCATTCTGATGTCCTCTTGCACACGCACACTGCGCCCGTGCTTGGAACAAGCCTCTGCCCCCCATGGATGAGGAATCTGGGCCCAGGGACGCTTAGCAGCTCCCCTAAAGCAAGTGTGACATGCGGTCCTCATAACAGCACCCAGGCTTCCCGGCTCCTGGGCCAAGGCTTGACACACGCGTGGGGATCCTCTGAGACCCTTTCGGCGGGCGCCCTGTGTGTAATGGATCCGGGACTCCCTTTCCGAGAGGGGTTCTGAGACCCTCTGTGTCTTATCGCTGTTGTGCCCCTGCTGTGCCGGACCCTCCGGCTGCAGGGGGCTGCCCTCGGGAGAGCTGCAGGATCTGCACCCCCACCTCAGCGTAAGGATTGTCTTGACTTAAAGGCACTTGAAGACCAGCAGGTGCAAGAAGGCCTTCTGATCTCCCCCTTTCTTCCCAAAACAGGAGATAAAACTCCCAGGTGAAAGATGCCCTTCCAGAATCAGGAGAAAAGCAGCATTCTCATCAGGGTCTGGTGGGGGTGGGGGGGCATGCAGAGGGGTTGGGGGAGAGGCTGAGAGGAGTCAGCACACAGACTCTTTCGTAAAGATGACCCCTCTTCCTCTCCCCTCCCTGTGTATCTGAGTTGTGTTTCCACAGGGCCTCTCTCCCTTCAACCTACTATGAGACTACTTCGGTGTTGCCACTGTTTGGGGTCTTCCCCTATGAAATCTCCTTTGTCACATAAAACTAATACAAAATGAGTGTGTATGCCCTTACCCTGTTCATTCAGCTCTGTCAGTTCCACGTGCAGGCCCAGCCACAGACCCCAGGACAACCCGGGGTTAGCCTCCCCATCACCTCTGCAAGCCTGATGTTTGGGGACAGACATACGTGTCCTCCAGGAGAGCCACAGGACCGTATCCTGAGAACTTGGAGCGTCCGACAGCAGGGGCCCATCCACCTTTGGAACCTCAGTATATATTTGTGGAATGAGCTGAATCAGTGAAATGCACGCTTACGGGGGACAAGGTGACCGTCTCAGGACCATCAGGGAAGGCTTCTGAGCCTTGCTTAGGGCGGATGGATCAAAATATGGCCGTGCTCAGTGTATAAAATGCCTTATGTGTCCTAGTCCTGGGTGTGTCCTGTTCAACATGTTTACTAGAGTGTCATTTATTATAGCCAAAAAAATGGAAGCAGCTGGAAGGTCTAGCAGCAGGGAATTACACCTACATGATGGCCAGTCTACCTGATGGAATATTATGCAGCTGTTAAAAGCCAGTAGTAGGAGCACATGAGCTGATCAGGAGTAAATGTGCAGGGGACAATTATTCAGGGAAAACAAGGAGATTCCCAAAGGGTACGTCCCGGTGATCAAGAATTGGTGAAAGTATATGTGACCGTGTGTGTTTATAAAATAATGGAGTGAGATTAAAGGCTATTTTTATTTTCCATTTCTGGCTTTTCAAAAGTCCGGTTGAACAATAGGCCTTCCTCTCTAGGACCTTGGTAGTGAGTGGATCTCCGTGGGCTCATGGAAGGCCTTTGAGTGTTTCTTATAAGCGCACGCAAGGTGTGTGTACATGTCTGGGTCCAAGATGGAGGGCAACCTAATGATTTTGAAATGAAAATCAAATGGCAAACTGTTCCCCAGCACGCAGGATGCTGAGCACCAAAGCAGCTTCTTCTGTTGGCCTCCGGGTCGCCTCGCCTGCTGGAGAGGCCAGGTGGCTCTGGGGGACAGCTCATACCCCATTCTCTACATCCCTTGGCCTCTAAGCTCCTTCTTGAGCTCTTGACAAATGCAGGGAGGCGGCTCCCCCAAGCAGGGGCCTGCAGGGGCCTGGCTGAGTGGCTCTGGGGCCTGGGGCCTGGGGCCTCTCCTCCTCTCCAGCAGATGGGCCCTGGGGAGTCAATTTCCAGAGCAGAAATGAAATGACCTTCAGAGTGACCTGTGCTTGGACCCCCTCCCTCGCTCCCCCTCCCTCACTCTCCTAACCCCGGGGCTTAAGACCCTTCTGGAGGTGAGGCCCGGCTAAGGGCCCAAAATCAAGAAAAGAGGGCGTGTGTCAGGGGTTGGTGGGAGAGGACTTCATCCTTCAAGGGGGCATATGTTTGCCTGTTTGTAATGGGGTTTGGTTTGCCAGCCAGTCTTGCCAACCTAAACGAGCTTGTGAAGCCCAAAGTTCATGAAGCTGTTTTATTCAGCAGCAGCAGGGGCAAAGCAGGGGCAAAGCCCATGCTCGATAAAGGTCTGTTCAGTGATTGCTTTATCAACATTCAGTAGGGGGCCAAGGGCTCGAGCACTCCTCTGTTTCATCTCTTGGAGAGACAGGCTTCAGGAGGCTGGAAGCCAAGGCTGCTCAGTAGTTGGGAGGTCAGGGTTATGTGTATATTGAACCAAGGGCATGAGTGTGACCCAGTGTGGACCTGCTGCTCTTACTACACTGTGACCTGGGAACTTAATCCCAACTGTGCATTTATTTGCAAACACAGACCTCCAGTCCTTCGGTTAAAGGTGTTTGAAATTTTAGCAGACTCAAGCCCAAGTGTTGTCCGGTCCCTCTTCTCCCAAAGGTCATCCATCCATCTATCGATCCATACAATTAATATTGAGTAGCCACTATACCCCAGACTCTGTTCTAGAGGCTGAAGATGTAGAAGAAGAGCCCCTCCGCCCCCAGGTGCTGGGATCACACCAGCTGCTGACAGGCCAAACTGTTTACACTCCAAGGGCTCCAAATGTTTATAAGTTTTCTGGAAACTAAGCCTTCACCTGGAGGAGCAAGTGGAAGCATCAGACATGGAGACACTTCCTCCGTGCAGGTGCCAGGACAGTCTAAAGTGCTTTGCTAGTCAGTGGTGTCACCTTGCTCTGTTTTTATGTCCATCTGGAGGAGGGTGCCATGGTGGACAGAGAGTTAATGTTCTCCCTGAGATGAAAAAGCAGGATCGAAAGGGAAAAAGAATAAACGGAACACTAATCACAATTTTGAGTGCTTTGAGAGACCATGCAGTAAGAGCGTACGTTTGGATGGTTTTTTCTCAAGGGTAAGGGTGAGGGGGCTAGCATCAGTTTTAGATGCAGCTTTGCGGCCTCCTGTCTCTCAGGGGGATGCTCAGAGTCAGGCAGCGCCTCCACTTACTCTTCTATCAAAGCTTCTTAAGAACCTATGGTTGCTGCCTAGAGTGGCCCAAAGGGAGCGCAGGAAGGTGTCGTGGGCGATTTAGGAAGAGGCAGAGTGGGGAGCCTAGGAGGTGTGGGTGTCCAGGCCAGCTCTGCAGAGGGGGAGACGTGGAGTCAGGGCAGGGCCGCGCCAGGAGCCAAGCGTGTGCATCTGGGCATTTGCCGGGGGTGGCCGCTGCCCTCCCCTCAGCTGCCCGGTGGATGGGTTCCCGCAGCTCAGAAAGTGCCCGACGGCTGCTCGGGGAGAGTCTGCAGGGGTCAGGGTGGGAAGAGACTGTCCCTGGTGGGGCGGGGTGCCCTGAGGAGACTTCCTTCCAGTTTCTGACCTTGTTCTGCTTCCTGCCCTGCATGTACTAGTCGCAGTGGAGACGACACAGCTGTAACAAGGGGTTGTGTGTCCGAGCCTGAGCCGTCTGCAGAGGAGGAGAATGCCTGCATTCTGTGCAAGCCCCAGACCCTGCACCGGGGACGGGCACCAGGCCAACAAAAACACCACCCCAGCGCCACGCTTCACACTTGCATGTGTGATCCCAGCCCAGTGGCCGACTCCCGGGGATGCCGACCAATGCTGGGGCTCTGGGACTCAGCCCCCCACCTACACCCAGCTCTGGGCAAGCTTCCGAACTTGCTGGAGGGCAGCCCCCGAGCGGGAGGAGACAGGCCTCATGCTGGGAGGAAGCCCACAGCCAAGGGCTTGCTCTAGTGAGAAGAACCCTCCTCCGGGGCCTTGAATTATTACCCCTCTGCACAGAAGGATACAGTGGATAGAGGCATCCAGAACTCCGAGTAGAATAGAAGTGAACATTTAATGCCACCATAGTTTGCTTCTTTTTAAACACCAGATTCTTTTTGACAACATTTTACACCTCATATGCCACAAAAAGTCAGAGATCGTCGCCAGCAAACAACGTCTTCACACTGGAAATGGCACACAGCTTAATGGGTTCGTCATCAGTTTGTGAGAACTAGAACTTTCTCTTCCAGACTGTTCTCCAGGTAGCCTGCTCATGGTTATCAGGATCGAGCCAGCGGCTAGCTTTGATACAGCAATGTATGGACGCAGACACAAAACCCAGCCTGTTTGCAAAGAGGCTGTTGGGACCTGCCCAAGTACAGAATAGTTGGGATTTCAGCCTTCGACAAATGAACTTTATTTAAAAAGTTTTAACAGCAAACACTTATAAGCTAAGAACTTGATCTTTAAGACGGCACCAATCCTTTATCCAGTTAAAACAGTGAATTTAAAACCATGATCGTAAATACTACCAGTGAATTTTAAATCAAGATTCTGTGACCTTGTTGTGAATCGGCCGTTTCTCACACAGATGAGTGACTCGGCAGGCCTCGTGTCCCATTTCCAAGTTGGCCCGCGTCTACAGATAAGCAGGTTTATATATACATACATACATTACTAGGCGGCAGGAACCACCACGCTCATGTAGCACAATGTGCCCATTTTACAGAGTTGAAAACAGAGTCCCGGAGAAGTTTGGTCACGGATCCACGGCCACAGGACTCCTGACGCCACTGGGATCAGAAGTCCTATTTTCTGCCCTCTGCTCTTCCATCCTGCCACATACCTTCTGTACACATGCATCCATCTACGCCCCGGGCGCACACACACGCACACACACGCACATGCACGCCAGTACAGGGGCATGATGTGCGTCCACGTGTTCACACACCTGGTGCACCCAGCACCTCCTGGGAAGAGCCCGAGATTCTGGACTCGGGTCACGTTCCACCCTAAAAACTATTCTGCGGACTCGGGCCAATCGCTGCCTCTTGACTTGTTTCTTCATCTCTAAAGGATCATCCCCAGCTCCCGCATGGAGCACTTCGTCAAAGCACTTCCCATCACTGATAGCACTTTCTCTCTACACTGTCCCAGAAGGGCAGCTGTTTTGAACCCCAATCTCCCCCTGGGGAGCCCAAGTTGCATAGCGAGGGAGGGAACCAGGCCTGGCCCAGCGTCCTTACCCCTGGCTCCAGGCTAGAGCTCCTTCTCCAATGAGACTACTGACCCCAGCCCCTCTCCACCTCTCAGACTGAGGAGAGGACCTGATGCCTTAAGTATTACAGGTTGTAAAATCCACTAAAGTGCTTTGGTTTCTCCAGAACAAACAGGTACTAATGCATCCAAGGTGAAGAACTCTGGTTGCACCTGAGGGGTGGGTGGGTGGGGGTCTCAGGGGACTCTGGGGACCTCATACTGTCCATATTTTTCACAGAAATTTTGCAGAAATCCCACCCAGGCCTGTGGAGGCTGATTTCCAAGCCCATTATCATCATATTCAAAGTGATGGGACCTTTTCCCTTCAGCCACTCGCTATGGAAACAGCTTAGATGTTGCACGAAGCCAGATAGCTTGAGGACTGGATCCTAATCCTGCCCTCCTGATTTATTTATCTTTCCCCCTCTGGGGCCCATGTGTCTCTGTTATAGACCTCATGAGAGGAGGGGCTAGGACAGCCACAGATGCCCTCACCTAGGCTTCAATGCATAACACTTGGAAAGCATTTCCAACCGTGATGTATACATAAATTATAAAGCACAGGTGAGGCTACAAAACAATATCCTGAGTTTACAAATAAATTCTACCTTTTCCTAAAATTGAACAGGACTGTGGGCTGTTGGTCAGCAGTGTGGGGAATGACGTGGACATGCGAGGGCCCCATTTCAGTGTTCATCCCGATGTGCAAGGACACGGGGCATGAATGGGTTTCCAGAGTGTTCCTTGGGAACGCTGAAGGCTGTCTCCTGCCTCCAGCACGTTCCATGCCTGGTATGAGGACATTGGCATCCGGTTCTGATGAGGGCTGCCCAAAAGCAGAATGTATTCATCTACGGGGTGGGTAAACCAGCTTCTGCGATCGGATCAAAAACTTTTCTGAGAAGGTGGGCTTGAGTTACAAGAGCATCTGCTGGATTGGAACTAGGTTTTTATCTGGAAATGAACAGTTTGTAGTTATAAAATATACATACACACGTGTGTGCGTGTGTGTGTGTGTGTGTGTCGGGGAAATTGCTAAGTGACACGCTTTGCGAGTTCTTACCCACAAATGCCAACAGGTATTTGCTGCAGGAGGAAAAAGAGCTATTATAATCCAAAGGAACGAAGTATTTTACCGTCTGCTCCCTGACCACCACCCCCACCCACCAAACCATGTTAGACCACTCTTGGCAGTGTCATTGGAGCTGGGCATGTGGCTTTGGCTCACTGGGCAGAGAGAGGAGTGGGCTTCATCCACGGCAGCCAGGTCTCCCGTGTGGCAGTGGTGAGCTGTGGCCTCTGTCGCCGAAGGCCTGGCTGCACTGCCTGGGCAGTGGTGGGGAGGCCCTGGGGACAGTGGGACCAGGCAGTTTTGAGCATTGGCTGTTGTGACAAGACTTTCAACCTGTTTCTTACTGACAGGGTTTCAGGATTTAAAAGAGATCACCTTTAACAGTGAGTTAACGGTGAGGAAATCTTTCAGTATATGCTCAGAGTGGGCTAAGACTCCAGAAGGAAGTAACAATAAACTCCTGATTTCAATCGTGGAATGGACTCAGCTTTAGTCATTTCTTTTGCGGCCTTTTTGGGATTAAGGAAGTTTAAAACCTTCACTGCATTGCTTTTTTGGAAGCCTCAACCATACACTGGCCATGGCTGAGGACGCTGGACGCCGTGTCTGCAGAGGCCAGTCTGTCGCCTCTCACAAGCCTGGACCTCTGTTCCACAAAGCAGTCAGCTGCTTTCACATAGTGACACTTATGGAAAAGGTTACATATCAACCTAAATTGGACATCAGCTCTATAATTTGGAGCCCAGAGAAGAGTTTCTTGCTCAGCAAGCACAGAAGTCCAAGAACGAACTTAAGTTGTAAATGTGTGTCAGACTTTTTGAGCCCCCTGCCCCGATGGCATTTGGGGCTACAGGGAGGTCACTGCCACCTTCCAGGAATGCAGACTTCAAGCTTGAGGCTACATTTACAACAATGGCCAGATTCTTGCCTGTCGAGTCCCGCATGCTGGGCTGCATGGCTTCCATGCCTTCCCCAGCTCTGGGTCCCTTGTAGGACGCCTACCAGCATCAGTAGAGCCTGCCTTCTGCATCTGCTATGAGTTCTGTGTGTTCACAATAGCAACTGGACATAAAACACCACACAAAGTGTTCTGATTTCAAATCTGGAAGAGATGAACGTTAGCAACAGCTTCCCAGTGATGGAGAGGGGAGTTCAAGGACGAGAAGATCAAAGATTGCAGCTCTCAGGTGGGAACCGCAAGCCCAGGATTAAGCACGCTGTCACTTGGTCACAGCATGAACCAGCCCCACAGAAAGCAATCTGGATTTACTCCCTGGGAAACAAGATCACCATTTCCCCTCTGTGGGTCTGAGTTTTGTTCTATGGCTAATGCCTCACCTGACACTGAACTGTTTGGGCAGGTTTCAGATGAGGAATGAAGGCTTGCGGATCTAGATGTTAATTTCACATAGAAGCTTCTGGTCCTTTTATTTGAGGATAACGAAATGGAAATGGGTTGACATTCTCTTTGCTTTCCTGGGTTATGTGTCACCAAAACCAAAATGTGGAGCTACTTCACGTGTGGCCAGTTAAGGGGACAGCCTCAGAAGAGTTGGCCAGGCCTGTGTCCCTTTGTGCCTGGAGAGCATCATCTGCAGCATCAACTCCTAGGAAGAACCAGGAGCCAGCACGTGACAGCACAAAATTCATGCCGTCTTCACATGGTTAATCAGTACTTGGTACATGAGGATGTTTGCAGCTCACTGAGTTTTAAGGGAAAGAAGGAAAAAGAAAAGAAAAAGCCAGAATGGACAACCTCCACACAGAGTTGCTGTCCTCAGCCTGGCTGACGACATTCTGTGAGATGGTCCATGGCGTGGCATCTTCGGGAAGCCAGTCTGACTCGGTAAGAAAGCTCTTGGTTTCATTCAACCCTTTTGCTACCTCATGAAGTTGCGACAAATGTATACAAGCAGGCGCAGGTAGTAGGAAAGATTGAGATTTCAAATTTCTGTAGCTGTTTCTACTTGTTCTCGCTCTGGGAAAGGCACCAGGACCCATCACTGGCCTGCTTCAGGAAGCCAGCACAGCGTGGCGACCTCGGGGCTAGGGGGCATGTGCCGGCACAAGAGCTAAGTATGTGGGTTATGCATCAAGTGAATTTGTTTCCAACAAAGACTAGAATACTCATCTTTGACAATTCCCAAATTAAAGGCTTTTCACAGAGTGGTATATTTCAGAGTAGCAAGCAAAAGGGGTACAGACTCAGACTCAGAAGATGGGCATCCCTTGGGGTGCAGAAGCTTCCATATGGTTGCTGTTAAGCCTGTTCACACAGGTGCTGTGAGGGCAGAGGTGTGTCCAGAACTGTAAACTGCCCTGCAGGCTGGCGTGAAGGCCAAGGAGCTGGGTGAGGCCCTGCTTCCTAGGGTGACAGACACACTCCCTGCTAAACTACAGGGGGACTGGTCCATTCTGGGGCACCTTCCACCGCGTTGTAGCCTCTTCAGCTCTGAGATGTGTGCATCTCTGCTGCGTGTATGTCTGCAGGGGGCAGGCTCTTAGACAATGCAGAGCTGGACTCATGATCCACAGGGCTGGCTTCCAGGCTGGGGGCTGACCTCCAGACACTCGAGCCTTCGGGGCACTGGGGCCTGTTCTGACCAGTAAAGGACCACGTCCTGTGAAGCTCGTGAGACCCCAGTCCCTCTGCTCTGAGTTCAGCTGAGCTTCACTGGCTGCCTAGCCAGCTGTGCGGGGCTTCGTGTGTCCAGAGGAGCACTGGCAAAGGTTCACACGGATCTGTTTCCTTGGGGAGCAGCTGGGTCAAGGTGCAGGATAGCAGGGACTGTCAAACCTAGAAACAGGTTCACAATGGTATGCTGCATTGGAGGGCAAAACCTGATAGTACGCTGTGACACCCCGAGTACCCTCACCAGTGGGCAGGCCACAGGGCCCTGACCCGAGAGGTAGGAGGCAGCCCCTGCTATTCCACAGCTGTTATCAGATAATCCTCTGACCACTTGGTACCTTGAGGTTCCATCTCTAAAACGGGTATGATGATCCCTAAGGGGCTGGAGGCAGGAATGAACAGCTGGATCGGAGGATGAAGTCCTATGGTTCTGGGAGCGAGGGCCCAGACAGGCCTACGCATGAAGCTCTGGGCTCTGCCTCTCAAGGGGTGTGCAGTTCACGACAGGAAACCTCTCTACTTTCTGGTGCCAAGACTGAGGGGGAAAAGCCTTGTCCTTTCTTGGGATGGAGGCCTTGGGACATGGGGGAATGGGGACGTTTTGCATTTGAGCAGCACTCCGGTCCACAGGGCCATTATGTGATTCCCAACATTCTTTCTTGTTCTAAGCCAATGCTGTTGCCAGTCTCTGAGCATATACCAGCCTGAGAAGGTCTCTAACCTGGGAGAGGCTCCCTGCTTCTAATACCTTCGCAGAACTAGAGAACAAAAAATATGGCTCTATCAGGTTGGTTCAAGCTTTCAATCCGGTCTTTGGGATAAAAACGATAAAAAAAAAAAAAAAAAAAGATGTTTTTGACGGCTGTGAAAACCCTGGGTTTGGGGGTAAGGGAACCAGTATGTGCGCCAGGACTCGGAGGGAGAAGCTGTGTCTGGAGCAAACACCCCTCTCAAAGGACACAGGAGGCCTTGCTCATAAAGGTTCCTTTTCCCTTAGAGATGCAGCCCCCTGTGTCTCTGGAGCTCACATGCACCTGCCCCCGAGTCTGCCTGCTGCCCGGGGCCCCTGGGGAGAGGTGGCCCCATGTCACCTGCTGTGCCTGCCGTCTCTGGAGACACAGCAGCTCGGGCCCACGAAGTCTCTGTGTTCTGAGTGGCCTTACCAGAAGAACTGTAAAGGACACTGAACATTTATTCATATGCAATACCGAGTAGGGAATAGATCTACAAATACTACTTAGAAACAGCAAGTCAGAAACAGGATAAAACACCAAGAGAAAACGAGCTGGAAATACATTTCAAAAACGCGCTTGATTTCCGCGTGTGTGGTGGTGTTTTCATCTGGACTAGCACCATCTGTACACGAGAAAGTCTGAACATAAACGTTTGGATAATAAAGATTTGCAAGGCACTTAATCAGTCGCTCTAGGTGACCTGTTGAGTGGTTTTAGCTCCCGACAGCCATCCTGCACGCGCCCTCACCCCTTCTCACGAAGCCAGAGAAGAGAGAGGTCTCTTGCCAGCAGTCCTGATGTATAAACAAGTTCTCGAAAGTTCCTCAAAGTGCTTCTTCAGTCTCGCGGGGCTTCCATGTCCCTTGGGCTTCCCATCACTTCCTCCTCCCACATGTCTGGTGTCCGCTCCTCTCCTACAGAAAACAAAAGAAAACTGCCTTCCGCTCAGCGCTAACTCTGGACGTGCACCAACCTTCATCCTCCTGCCGCTGTCTCCGAGGTCCCGGGCGGCGAGGCGCTGGCGGGCCCGGCCGGCCTTCATCGGCGCCGGGAGGTGATGTCGAAGCAGGTGATCATCATGAGGTGGGCCTTGCAGAAGTTGACGCGGCTCTCCAGACGCTCCGTCACGCACTCGAGCGCCTCCAGGTACTCCAGGGAATCCAGTTCCCAAACCTGCTCCAGGTCAACTGCAAAGGAGGGGAAGCTGGTGGAGACGCTGAAGGCACAAGGGGGTAGCCTCCCCGTCACCGCCCTGCCGGCCCCCCCTGATGCTGGGCCCTTGGCTCCATCATTAGGATTTCAGGCCCTTCCCCTGTTGATGAGACTCTGAGGGATGAGGCCTGGATAGCAGCCAGCATGGTGGCCTGGGACCCCCAGCTCGGCCCTGCCTCCCCTCCGCCAGCACAGGTTCCTTAGAAGTGATGAGAGGCACAACTGCTATTCCGCCTCTTTTACCAAACTCGAGTTTCCAAGAAGAATAAAATAAAATGAGAGGACAAGTGCGAGAACTGTAACACGGATGCTGTGGAAACACAAGAAGTTATAATAGAGGCCGCCTCTTTTTGCAGGGGGGCTAGCGGAGACCCTAAGGAGTGAGATGACTCGGGGCCAGAGATGGTAAGGATGAGAGCTGGGATGAGACCAAGGGCTCCTGACTGTCAGGCTCATGTTGAGAAAACACAGAAGATCCAAGATGGCAACGAAGGAGGATCCTGAACTCACCTCCTCACTCCTTGCACACACCTGCCTAGCAAATCCTCCTAAAGAAGAATGAGGGCTGGCCAATAGCCTTCTGCACGACAAACGATGGAGGGACCAACACAGAGAACCACAAGAGAGATGGAGACATGGCTCTGAAGGGACCCCACCCCCACACTACTTCCTGCCCCAGATGCTGTCAGCTGCTGAGGATGGATAGAACTGAGCGGCCAGGAGCAAGTTCATCAGCCCCAGAGCACAGAAGAAAAGCCATGGTTTAAAAGTCTCTGATGAGAAGAGAAAGGAACCGGCCCTGTGCCACATCATGAGGGGCTTTGCTGGAACTCTCTCTGGGTCAGAGGGGCTGGGGAGCACTATGGCTTACATTCACCCTCCACCTTGATGGTGCAGAATAGAGCAGGGTCCAGGTGCCATGGACAGCCTGCCACCTCAGTGAGCCCTGGGCCCTCAGCCCACACCAGTTCTGGGGACCCTGGGGTACAACCACAGCACAAAAAGAAAAAGCAACTATAATAGAGAGAAACCAGCCCCAGAACTCTGCCAAATAGCAGGGGAGCTGTTGGACCTCTCTCCAGCCCACAGGGGCTGTTCCACCCTCACCATGTTAGCAGATAGGATCAGGGTGGAGATACCCTCACTGGCCTGCTGCCACAGCAAGCCCCAGGCGCCCAGGCCCCCAGCCCAGCAGGCCCACCAAGGTGGTCGGTCCCAGGGTAGCACACACCCAGACAGTGCTGGACAGGGCTCACTATAGCTCCAAACAGCTTTCCAAGGTACACAGGTGCAAAGCATCCTGGAACACTCCAGGCCTGTACCACTTCAGCTCCAGACAACCTGTCAGGGCACTCCCAGTGTAGAGCGTCCTAGGACCACCTCCAACCCACACCTGCTTCAGCTCCAGTTGTCCAGCCAGGGTGATGCTTGCCCTGAACCTGGAATCCCTGGCTTGCACTCGTATCAGCTTCAGCTGTCCCATCAGCATGCCCTCTGTGGAGAGCCCTGAGACCCTCTGGCCTATACCAACCTCAGCTCCATGCACCCTGCCAGGGCAGCCCTGGCACAGACTTCCCCAATCCCCAGCCCTTATGCCAGCCAATCAAAGATGCCAGGCATACATGGCTAACACAGGGACATCTCTACATATGATCATTCCTTCAACCTCATAAGAAGAAACACACAGGAACACAGTTGAACAAATGAAGAGACAGAAGAATATGCTCCAAACAAAAGGACAAGACAAAACCTCTGTATAAGAACTAATGGAAATGGAGATAAGCAATCTACCCGATGAAGAGTTCACAGCAATGGTCAGACAGATGCTCACCTGCTGGAGAGAAGAGTGGATGAGCTCAATGAGAACTTCAACAAAGAGACCAAAAATATAAGTAAGAATCAGAGCTGAAGAACACAATAATTGAAATAAAAAATATGTAAGAGGGAATCAACAGCAGATTCGAGGGGGCAGGAGAAGGGATAAGTGATCTGGAAGCCAGGGTGATGGAAAGCATTCAGTCAAATGGCAAAAAGTAAGAGTAATTAAAGAAAACACTTTTTTTAAGGGCTGTCTGGGACAACATCAAATATTCGGATTATCAAATTATATTATTATTTAAAGAAATTATAGCTGAAAAAGTCTCTTACCTGGGGAAGGAAGCATAGACAGTTTTAAATAAGGTGAATCCAAGAAGGTCCACATCAAGACATATACTAGTTAAAGTGTCAAAGATTAAAGAGAATTTTTAATGCAAAGCAAGAGAGAAGCAACTAGTTACATACAAGGGAACCATCATAAGACTGAGCTGATTTTTCAGCAAAAACCTGGCAAATCAGAAGACAGTGGCATGATATATTCCAAAGTGCTGAAAGAAAAAACCCTCTACCAAGAATACTCTACTTAGCAAGATTATCATTCAGAACTATCATTCAGAACTTTATCTGAATTATCATTCAGATAAAGAATTGCCCAAACAAAAGTTAAAAGAATTCATCACCACTAAATGAACCTCAAAGAAATGTTGAAAGAAACTTCTTTAAGTAGCCAAGAAAAGGCCATAATTAGAAGAAAATTATGAAAGGAAAAAAATTCTTGAGTAAAGCAAACATACAGTAAAGGTAGGTCAGTCACTTAAGAAAGCTAGTCTGAAGGTTAAAAGAAAAAAATAATAAAACCAATTATACCTAAAAAATTAGTTAAAGGAACTCATAAAAAGATGTAAAATATGTCAACATATATAAAAAATGTGGAGTGGGGAGTAAAAATGAAGTTTTAGAGTGTGTTCAAACTTAAGTGGTCTTCAATTTAATAGATGCTGCTATATACTTAGGATGCCATATGAATCACAAACCAAAAACTTGTAATAGATACACAAAGGTAAAAAGAAAGGAAACCAAGCATAACACAAAAGGAAGTCATCAATCACAAGGAAAGAAAGCAAGAGAAGAAGAAAGGACCAGAGAAGAACTACAAACACAATGAGAGAACAATTAACAAAATGGCAGTAAGTACATACCTGTTGATAATTACTTTTAGCGTAAATGGTCTCAATGCGCAAATCAAAATACATAGGGTGACAAAATGGATAAAAAAACCCAAGACCCATCTATATGGTTCCTACAAAAAAAAAACCTCATTTCAGACCTAAAGAAACATACAGGCTGAAAGTGAAGGGGTGGAAAAAGATATTCCATGCAAATAGAAGCGAAAATTTAAAAAGCCAAAGTAGTAAAACTTCTATCAGACAAAATAGATTTTAAAACAATTACTGGGCAGCCCAGGTGGCTCAGCAGTTTAGCGCTGCCTTCGGCCCAGGGCCTGATCCTAGAGACCCAGGATCAAAAAAATAAAACAATTACTGTAACAAGAGACAAGGGCATTACAGGATAAAGAAATCAATCCAACAAGACGGTATAACAACTATAAATATTCACTCACTCAACACTAGACACCTAAGAAAAGCAAATATTAACAGACCTAAAGGGAGAAATTGACAATCATACAATAATAGCAAGGGATTTTAATACCTCACTCACATCAATGGATACATAGATCAACCAAGCAAGAAACCAGTAAGAAAGCAGTGGCTTTGATGACCTATAAGGCCACATGGACTTAACAGGTCCCTCCCCAAATGGCAAAATACACATTCTTTTTCAGGTGCACATGAAATAGTCTCCAGGATCGATCACATGTCCCAACACAAAATGAGTCTCAATAAATTTAAGATTGAAATCACATCAAATATCCTTTCCAACTACAGTGGTATGAAACTAGAAATCAATTATAAGAAAAAAATTGAAAACCACAATCAGGTAGAGGCTGAACAACATGCTACTAAACCACCAGTGTGTCAATGAAGAGATCAAGGAGGAAATGAAAAAAAAAAAAAAATACATGGAGACAAATAATACACAATGTTCTAAAATTGGGATGCAGCAAAAGTAGTTCTAAGTGGGAAGTTTATAGTAATACAGGCCTACCTCAAGAAAAAAGAAAAATTTGAAACAATCCATCTTACACACAAATGAACTAGAAAAGAAGAAAAGGCCAAAGCTAGTAGAAGAAAGGAAATAATAAAAGAGTAGAGCAGAAATAAATGAAATAGAGACTACAAAAAAAAGATCATTGAAACCAAAATCTCGTTATTTGAAAAGAAAAACAAAATTGATAAACTGTCAGCCAGACTCATCAAGAAAAAAAGCAAATCAGAAATGAAAGAGAAGTAACAAGCAATACCACAGAAATACGAAAGATTATGAGATTATAATGAAAAATATGCCACCAAATTAGACAACCTAGAAGAAATGGATAATTTCCAAAATTGAATCAGGACACAGAGAATTTGACCGAATTACTAGTAATAAAACTGAATCAGTAATCAAAAACTCTCAACAAAAGTCCAGAACCAGATGGATTCACAGTTAAATTCTACCAAATATTTAGAGAAGAGTTAATACCTACTCTCCTCAAAATGTTTCAAAAAAGTAGAAAAGGAAGTTAGTTTCCAAATTCATTCTGTGAGGCCAGCATTACCCTGATACCATAGTCAGATGAAGTCACTAGGAGAAAAAGAAAGGGGCAGCCCTGGTGGCTCAGCGGTTTAGCACCGCCTTCGGCCCAGGACATGATCCTGGAGATGCAGGATCGAGTCCCGTGTCAGGCTCCCTGCATGGAGCCTGCTTCTCCCTCTGCCTGTGTCTCTGCCTCTCTCTCTCTCTCTCTCTCTCTCTCTCTCTCTGTGTGTGTGTCTCATGAATAAATAGATAAAATTTAAAAAAAATACGTGTTAAAAAAATAAAAAGAAAGCTGGAGGCCAGTATTCCTGATGAACATAGATACTAAAGTCTTCAACAAAATATTACAAAACCATACCCAACAATACTTTAAGAGAATCATTCACCATGGTAAAGTGGAATTTACTCCACAGATTCAAAAATGGTTCAATATCCACAGATCAAGCAATGAGATACACCACATTAACAAACCGAAGGATGAAAACTATGGGATCATCTCAATAGATGCAGAATAAGCATTTGACAAAGTATAACATCTGTTCATGATAAAAACTCTCCAAGTAGTTTTAAAGAGAATAATCTCAATGTAATAAAGACCACATAGGACAAACTGAGAGCTAACATCATACTCAATGGTAAAAAACTGAGAGCTTTTCCTCTGAGATCAGGATAAGATAAGGATGCCCACTCATTTTTATTCAACATAGTCCTAGAATTCCTAGCCACAGAAATCAGACAATAAAAAGAAATTTAAAAAGCATCCAAATTGGTAAGGAAAAAATAAAACTGTCATTTTGTGTTTTATATAGAAAACCCTAAAGATTCTACCAAGAAAACACTAAGAGTAATAAAAGAACTCACGAAAATTGCAGGATATGACATTAATATACAGAAATCAGTTGTGTTTCTATACTCATTACAAGAGTAATGAGCTAGCAGAAAGAGAAATTAAGAAAAAAATTTACAATTGCACCCAAAAAAATACCTAGGAAAAAAACTTCACCAAGGAGGTGGAATACCTATACTCTGAAAACTATAAAATAATTGATAAAAGAAATCGAAGATGACATAATGGAAAGGTATACCGTGCTCCTGGATTAGAAAGATAAATATTGTTAAAATGTCCATACTACCCAAAGCAAGCTACGGATTCAATACAATCCCTATCAAAATACCAACAGTAATTTTCACAGAACTAGAATAAACTGTGCTAAAATTTGCGTGGAAGTACAAAGGACCCCAAAAAAGTAATCTTGAGAAAGAACAAGGTTGTAGGTGTCACAATTCCAGGTTTTAAGCTACAAAGATAGGATGTTCAAAACAGTGTGATACTGGCACAAAAATAGGAACAGACCAATGGAACAGATAGGGAGCCAAAGGAATATGCTTATATGGTCAATTAATCTATGACAAGGGAGGTGAAAGTGTACAATGGTGAAAAGACAGTCTCTTCAATAAATGGCATTGGGAAAGCTGGACATCTACATGCGAAGAATGAAACTGGACCACTTTCTTATAATATATACAAAAATAAACTCAGAATGGATTAAGGACCTAAATGTAAGACCTGAAACCATAAAACTAGAAAAAAACAGGCAGTAATCTCTTGGACATTGGTCTTAGCAACATTTTTCTAGGTATGTCTCCTGAGGCAAGAGAAACAAAAGCAAAAATAAACTATTGGGACTTCACCAAAATAAAAAGCTTTTGCACAGCGAAGGAAACCATCAACAAAACAAAAAGGCAACCTACTGACTAGTATAAAATATTTACAAACAATATATCTCATAAGGGGTTAGTATCCAAAGTATATAAGGAACTTATACAACTCAACACCAAAATCCACAAATAATCCAATCAAAAAATAAGCAGAGGACCAGAACATTTTTTCCAAAGAAGACATCAGATGGCCAACAAACACATGAAAAGATGCTCAACATCACTCATCATCAGGGAAATGCAAATCAAAGCCACAATGAGGTGTCACCTCACACCTGTCAGAATGACTATTATATACACAGTACCCACATGCACACACATGCGCACGCACACAACACAACAGAATATCATTCAGCCATAAAAAGATGAAGATCTTTCCATCTGTAACAACATAGATGGACTCAGAGGGCATTATGCTATGGGAAAAACAAATACAAATTTGATTTAACAAACAGAAAAACCAAAACAAACCCATAAATATAGAGAACAAACTGGTGGTTGTGAGAAGGGAGGGTGGCGGAGGGGTGGGCAGAGCAGGTGAAGAGGAGCGAGAGGCGCAGGCTCCCAGTTACGGAATGAGTAAGTCTTGGGGATGGAAGGCGCAGCGTGACATCAGGACTAAGAAAGAAAAATAAAAATGGAAGCCAGCACAGAGATTTCTAGGCCAATATTCAGCTTATCACCCACAGCCAGGGAATAGTCAGCGTGCGGCTTTACTGGGGATTTTTTTTTTTTTTTTGCTCATTCATGGTATCATTTCATCTTAAAGGAACAATCTGTGTTTCTCCTTTCATGGGGCCTTCTGTTCATTCCCTTTCTCAGCATCAAACCATCGCTGATTCTTGACATGTACAAAGGCAGGAAGGAAGCATCTACACATATGGGCCAATGTGTACGCTTGCTCCTGTCCCAGAAAAAACCCCGACTTTGTAAGATGAAGACCATTCTCGAGCATGCCTTAGGCATAAACAGCTCTTAAAAAAGAAGACTTGAATGCAAGCAGAACAAATGAAGGGGGACTGTCTGCCTGATGGGGCGCCCCTGGGGCCCTGAGGTGCCTGGAATTCATGAGCTAAGGAGACGGGTGTTCACAAGTGGGAGAGAAATGAGCACTGGGCCCCACATGTACGCCGTGGGCAGACAGCAGCTAATGTCCTCACTCACATCACCCCCTACCCCATGGTGCCTGGCATGACAACACCCCTGAGAGCGGGAGATTGTGTCTCCACCCATGTCTATAATGGAGGACCTAAGTCAGTGTGCTGTGGAAGCAGGCACGAGGAAATGGTCTCCTATTTGGTTCAACTCAGGAAACCAAGGCTCAGAGAGGTTAAGCGTCTTCCTCAAGATCCCACAGCTGGTATGTGGGCAAGCCAGCCTCCCGTCAGGTCTGCATGACTGTGCTCATCCCACACATGGTACAGCACGGTAGGATGCTTCACAGACTGATCACCGTGCTCTGTCCTCAGGTTGGTGCGCTGGATCCTCCTCACAAGGATCCAGTGGGGTGCTTGGGCCATGTCACTACCCCATTCTTACGGAAAAGAAACTACTTGGAAGCATGCTGCCTTTAGGGGTAGAGCACAGCTGGGAGGCTGGCGAGTCCTGTCCTGCGTGCACCTGGTATTTCTCAAATCCGAGCCTGCAGACCCTGCCTACCACACTCTCCCTCCAGCCAGGGAACAAGGGGGAGAAGGTGATTGGCATGCAGGGACGGGTGAAGGGGTGAGGCGGGGGGTGGGGGGTGCTGGGAGGCTGGGGAGCGAGTGCAGGACAGGGAGGGAGAGGAATTTTAATGGCAGTCATGCATTTTATTCTATAGACTGAGTCTTCCAGCCTTGCGTCCCCTATCAATGAAATAGTCGGGACCTTTATTTTGTGGTAAATGGAATGGTTAGGAGCAAATAAATAGGAGACAATTGAATCTGTCAGAGAAAGCAAAATTGTTCTGAATTGTTACGAGATGGTTACTGTCATCCTAGGCTTTCTATTGAACAGAAATAACACAGTGAATGCTATTCTTTTCCATCAAAAATGTTTTTCCTGCTTTCTGGGTTCTTTGTGAGGCTTTTCTAGGATTGCACATTCCACCCTATTAGAAGCTCTATAAATTCTTGTGTATTTCAGGCTAGAAATGCAATGCGATCTTGTGGCCTAGGAGAAGATTTGTAATGCAGCTTCATGTCTGGGGAATCTTCTGCTGTATTTTGGGGGGTGGGGCAGTGTGGAATCTCATTTTCAGATGCTTGGGACTGAGACACATGAGGAAAATTCTTTCAAGAGCAACACTCGCTATCCCCATGCTGCCCCACCGCTCCCATCTTCCCTGCGGAGAGTGAGGCTGTGGGCTCGTGCTACTGTCTCTCTGATGGCATCCAGGGCCCTCAGATCCGGACACCATCTGCGCACACCTCACCCCGGGCTGTGTGCCAGGCCTGTTTAGCTGGCGAACCCGGCAGTCCCCACGATAGAAAGAAACCTGGGGCCTTACATTCGCTGAGCCACTTGTTGGGATCCAGCATCAGATACTGTTTGGTGATCTCCAGCTCCTTCATCAGCCACTCGTACTTGGCTCGGACCTCGGCGATTCTCTGCTGGCGATGCTCCAGAATTTTCAGTTTTGCATTGAAGCACGTGACCTCCTGGAAGGCAGAAGGGAAGGAATGGGGGTGCATGAGGAGGGGCAGAGCCCCAGCTCGGATCCACGCAGCCTCTCCTAAATGGGAATGCTCTGTGCAGTCAGCAACAAGGGGGCTGGCCCCCTGCTGGGGAGCTGGGGGGGACCTGGGCCCTCCCTGCCACGTTTCTGCCCTGCCAGAGTCAGCTCAGACAGCTGCAGGGCAGGATCATCACAGGCATTATTTCTTGAATTGAGGAGGTGGCTGGTGTCCCAAACTGGAGCCAGACAAGCCCTGAGGACCAGCAGTGCCCAGCCTCTGAGCCTCCTAGACACCCGGGGCGGAGACACGCAGAGCTCTCTGAAGTCCTGTGCAAATACCCTTTATCTGGGGCAGAGCCACCACCTCCCTCCCATGCCAGAAGCCCGCTGGGAAGTCTCCAAGGGTCTGAGGCGGCCTCTCGGGTCACTGCTCCAGCACCTGCTTGGGGCTGGGTGGTGGGCGGGGAGCAGTGGCTGCCATCATGGGGGGACAGATCCCTTACCTTGCTGTTGCCCCCTCGTCGCCGCTGCAGCCGTTCTACGTCATCAATTTCATAGACTTTAATCTCAAAAGGCTCCCCGAGGCCCCTCTGGGTGCTGCGCAAGGGGCCATCCACCCAGCGGACCCCGGTGCTGCTGGCAGGTTTTCTTACGGGGGATGGGGTGTCAAGGGACAGTGCCGGGATGAGCCTCCGTCTCTGAGAACCTGAGGAGGGAATGAAGCCCAAAGTTAATCCTTTTGAATCTCAATCTTTTAAATATACATATTGTTGGGTGTGAGTGGTTAGGCCCCTGACAGGCACCCCGGGATCTGCTGCAGGGGCTGAATGTCCTGCTGCCACCTCAACATCTACTCCTTTAATTTGGCACTTGGGCTTTACTTCCAGAAGCTCATGAACTCCCTGATTTACCTTTAGAGCCACCGCCAACCTCCACCCGTGAAACACACACATGTGCGCACACACATGCACCGGCACGCGCCCCAAACACATGGTCTAGAAATGTGAGCCATACTAGCCACACCCTCAGCATGAATACATGTTACAATGAAGTTAAAGAGGTATCTGTGTTAGGAAAAGGGGTCCTAGTGCTTGGTATTATAGTAATAGTTCTAGAAAACATTGTTTATTTGCTTATAGCCACACCACCACCATGATAAGCACTGATTACGTGCCAGACCCTATTTAGCATGCTTTACGTGTCATGATGGCCAGTGGGCTGTCCCTGATACCCATTCTCTTCTTTCTCAGTGAAGGGGACTGAGCAGGAGCAGGGCATAGAGCCCCCAGAATAGGGACCATCCCCCCCAGTAAAGGTGGCTTAAGCTCCCACCTGTGGGGTATCAGCAGAAATGCTGCAGGCAACGCTGGAACGTGTCCTTAAAGCTGGGGCTCTGTCCTACTCCTCCTGTCCCCTCTGTCCTGGATGAAATATGGGCCTGACACCTGCCTCATGAGGTGAAAACCATCAACAACAAAAAAAGACACATGGAGTCTGGACTTGAGGCACCTTCGAGAATTTTACATGACTGCCTACCCAGATCTTTCTTCTTTAAGGACTTCATTTTTCTAGAGCAGATTTAGGGTCACAGCTACATTGAGAGGAAGGGACAAAACGAGATGGTAACTGGTGACCCAGTGAGCAGTAGAAGGTGGGCAGAGCAAAGCAGGGCACTCTCAGCCCTGTTGAGGAGTAACTAGCCACAGATATTAGTGCAGCAGCTCTGCAAACTGAACCCGGTGCCCCACCACACAGTAGAGTTTGTTTGGCACCTGGAGAGGGGCAGGCGTTTGGTGCTTACATGGCCAAGGATATAGAAGATGGGCTCGGTGCCTAAAGCCCGGGTCACCAGCAGGGGGAAGTATGTCAAAAAGACCTTGGAGCTAACTGTAGGGCCACCTGCCAGCCAGCTGATTGGCCAACCAACCAGCCAATGACTCGATCAGTGGTGTCCAGTGGACACACAGTAACTGGTACCAGTGTGGTGTGGGCACCTGGCAGGCCGGGCCCGGTGCAGAACTGGCCCAGCAGGAGCTCACATCCAGGCAGCTCAAGCCCTGGGTGCCTCCCAGAACCATCAGGCTCCCTGGCTTGGCCTCTCTTCGGGCAGGCCCTCCACTTCCCTCCCCGGCTTTCTATGGTCAGAACGAACTTCATTCAGATCAAAGTGCCAGTCTGGTTTTCAGATTTTCCCAGCTAGCCAGGGAGAAGGAGAGCAATGGGAGGAATTCGAGGGGGGAACACAGTAGGCATGGGGTGAAAGGTCAAGGACACAAGCAAGAAGATACTAAGTGTCTGGGGAGAGTCCACATGACACCTGATGAGTGATGCCAGAGGGCATCAGTGTAAGTCCTAGGACTCGGGGTGGGGCCACCGAGCAGAAAGGGCCTTCCCTGTTCACGTCCTTTTATCACTGAACGTGCCCTGGCCAGCACAGACCTCTGCTCCCCACCCAGGCTGGCTGTCACCACTCTAATTCACGGCCAGCGGCCGTGTTGCTGACCACAGAAGGCTGGCCATGTACTGTGGATGGATGAAAATCCATCAGTAAAAGCAACCACAGCCTTGCTCACCTTACCACACTCCTGATCAAGAATCTAGAATGACGCCCCACTGCCACTACAATTCGTATCATAGCTGCAATGCATTGAAGGTGTAAGTCGGTCTGAGTTCCATCTTCTATGGTCATTACATCCATCAAGAACACCCCCCTGGTGAATTAATCTCACCCTGTTGCCCAGTGTTTCCTGACAGGACTCTTGTGGATCTGGGCCTCTCCCACGTCTAAATGGTTCCCACGCTCACACTGCACTACACCACTCCGGACTTGGCAGTATGCCTGGGTCACCGTTCTGTTCCATGCTTTTCGTACTTTGTCACCAACTAGATGACAAACCTCTTGTAGTGGCCTTGGCTTTGATGCTGCCTGCCCCTCCCCACCACGCCCGCACCTCACATGTCATTAAGTTTCAAAAGCACCGCAGAGGGGGACCTATCAAGATTTTGGAAAGGAAGTCCTATTACCACCAACATTCTTTATATCATCCGCATTGTCTCATATGACGTGAGCATTAGAGAGACCGTGCTGGTTCTCTACCAATCCCCTCGTTTTACTTTTATGTGAGCAAACTGAAGCCCTCAGAGGGTAGTTATTCCCTAAAGGCCACACAGCTCAAGACTCCAAGTCTCCTGCTCTCCAGCTCCGTCTTCTCACTGCAGTACACTCTGGCCAAGCCCATGCACTTTCCACCAACATGGATCTCCAGGAATGGGACCAAGAGGGTGACCTTAATGACATTTGGTTGTTTCTCATACGGCATGCATTACAAGGCACTCTGAGAGCTCAAGACTATCATCCACCTGATAGATTTCTAGTTCATTTTTCAACCAAAGTATTAAAAATTTTCCAAATTCAAAAGCAATCTCCGATAAAAGATAACTGCCTGTCTCCTCTGCAGTTTCAAACATCTCCAGTAATGGTATAATCCAGCCATCTAGCTAGGAATTTCCTTTGAGGAGTTTTATGGCTTCTCTTAAAGAAGTGGCATTTGATTTATGCTGATCATTTTGACAGCCAGCATTTCTCTTAATAATAACCATAAAGAAGCGACACAAGGTCATCTAACCTGAAAGGCGCATACCTCCACGGCCACATCCATTGCGAGGCTGATCTCTGCCAGCTGCTTGCAGAAGGCTGATGCTGCTCCTGGCACCCATTTCTGGCCCCCAGCCTGGAGCTCTGATTCTATACCGTGTCCTCCAATAGTCTAACCTAACAGGAGAGCCTCGAGGATGGCCCTTATGAAAGGAGGTAGTGCCAGGCAAGGGTAGGTAGAGAACCTGCGGTCCACGGTCTGAGCAGCTGTTTTTACAGAGCTCTTTACCCCAGCACAACGGCCAAACCAAAAACCACAGGTCTTGAAGAAAGAGTAAAAGAGATTTAAAGAACAAAATGGACTGGTAGGCACGAAGCCCTAGATACGAGTTTGTGGGAAAACATTCTAACGGTCGGCTGCCGTGAGCACACCGTGTCACGCCGTGACATCACACCAATCTGGATTCCGAAGAACTGACAGTGGGTAGACCATAGTAAGGAGGTTTATCGCCCAGGTACTGGAAGGGCCAGCAGATCCACCACCCCTGTCCCCGAAACAGAGACTCTGGCTCAGATGAACTTTCTTGTTATTCTTAGTGACTGGTATCAATACGTTTTAATGCCCTTGGCCCTGAAACAGGGCACAGCAGCTGTCACATTATAGTCCATGGCTTTTCATTCTACACTCGTCTTACCCGGGCACCGCTCCCAGGTCCTTCCTTGATGGGGCTGTGAGGGCTGAGGGCCTGGTGTGGGGTTCTTCCAAAGTGGGTCAAAGCCTGAAGCACACACCCCCTGGGAGGTCAAGTTGGCCCATGGCCATGACTCCTGAACATGCTTGGAGTATAACTCACTCCCATGCTTTGTGACCAATGGGGGGGGGGGGGGCGGTGGGAAGGTGGGAGAGCTACAGCCTAGCATCTAGAATTATGAAGCTGACTTCTTTGATTTGAGGCAAACGGTTTATGATGTGCATTACATTGGGCTGGAACATTCCAGAGCTTGTGCTTGCCTGTATTGGGAAAACAGGGAAAAGCAACCCTGTGGCTGAGAGAAAAAGCCTGTCGGGCAGTTGCCAGAGCAGCTGCAGGAAAGGGGAGAACCCCCACGTTTGGAGGACTCATCCCATCTTTTAATTCCTGATGTGTAGGTAGCACCGCTGTTCCATAGGGTAGTGGTTTCTGAGGGCTCCACGGAAGGGCCACAGGACAGTGAAGGCCAGGTTGGGGGACAAGAGGGCAGGACCCCACACCACCCTCACTTCGGCCAAAGGACAGACCTCACCCGGGCTCTGTGGGAGACGGCCTCATTAAGAAATGTGTCCTTATGCTCAGGGACAAGTAGGGGAAATTTCTGTGAAGAGCAGAGATGAATTTGGGAGAATTTTTTCAATAGCTCACATTGTCCTCCTTCCTTCTGTCTGTCTGGGCCTCTAATTTGTTGCCCGTTCACCTCACCTGACCCATGGCTACCAGGGCCACCAGCTCTGGCCTGGATCCTCTTCTCACCCATCATGACTTCTTGTCCCTTGTCACCCCAAACTCCAATTCATATGTCAGTGGCCTTTATCACCATATTGTAACTTCTGGACTATTTACATATCTTTTGATAGGAGATTCCTGGAGATGGCAATCCCGGAGATATTTTCTGGTAGTGAGCATCTGGGGCACCAGGGTGCTTGGGTGTGCCACCGTAGGGCGCTGTGTGTGTCATGCTAGCGCACGGTGTCACCCTGGGGCACTGTGTGCGTGGGTGGAGGCTGGGGCACACTGCAGGCCCCACGGGAAGGCATACTCACCTGTCCCCCAGGCTGCCTGGGGCCAGGGGGCAGGCAGGGCTTCCCGTGGCACCACCCGCGAGACCAGTGTGCTCTGCCCTGCTCCGAGGGGATGAAGCCGCGGGGTCTCAGGGCCACCAGCCCCGCATTTTGGCATCTGCAGCCACCAGGCCACAATCTGGAGACAGCGACCCGACTCCTCCGAAAGCTCTAGGGCCTGGTTGCGTGGACGCCTCCTGCAGGGGGGCGCGCCCACGTGGGGCGGGGGGCGGGGTGGGGGGGTGACGCCCGCGCCCGCGCCCGCGCCCGCGCCTACCTGAGTTGGAGCGCTTCTTCGGGGCCTTGAGGCTGCGGCAGCGGCCGCCCACGGAGCTGCTGTTGTCGCTGGTGGAGTCGTGCGCGGACGAGGCGCTGCCGGTGGCCTCGCTGTCGCGGAGCACGCTCTCGTAGCCGCTGCTGCCGCCGCTGTGGTAGAACAAGGCCGTCTTGCCCATGGCCGGCGGCAGCTCGCCGCTCAGCACGCTGCTGTTGTCGCTGCCGTGGCCGCTGCTGCAGCGGTGCGGCCGGCGCGGCGGGGTGACCTTGCTGTAGGGGGAGGGCAGGGGGGGCGCGGCCGGCCGCTCCTCGCCCGCCGCCCCCGCGCGCCCCTCGGCGCCCCGCGCGCCCGCGCCGCCCTGCAGCAGCTCGGAGATGCGCCCGTTGACGGCGCGCGGGGGCGGCTTGCACGCGGGCCCGGCGCCCCGGCTGCGGCTCAGCGACTGCGTGGACCAGGACGTGGGCTTGGCCGCCAGGCCCGGGCTCTGGCCCACCGCCTGCGGCAGGGACTTGGTGGAGAAGCTGAGCGTCTTGGTGGTGGCGGCGGCCAGGCTGCGCGCCTTGGGGCTGGCCAGCAGGAGCTTGCCCACGGCCGAGACCTTGCAGGCGCCGGCCTTGGGGGACGCGGGGCCCGGGGCGGGGGCGGCGGGGCGGCGGCGGCGGCGGCCTGCGCGGGGCCCGGGGCGGTGGGCGAGGCTCCGGCGCCGCGGCCCGGGCTCCGGCCGGCGCGGGGCATCGTGCTGTCCTTGCCCGCGTGCGCCCGCCAGCCGCCGGCGCCCAGGCTCTCGGCCCGCTCCAGCGACAGGCACTCGTAGTGGCTGCCGGCGGCGCGGCCCAGGGAGTTGGTCCTGCTGGCCAGCTGCTCCAGCTTGGCGCTGAAGAGCCTGCTGCTGCTGGCGGCCTCCTTCGCCTTGCCGCCCGCCTCGTCGGCCTGCGGGCCCGCCGAGGGCGCCGGGGGGTGCGACGGGCTGCCCGCGCCGCTGCTGCAGGTGCTGTGCTGGGGGCTGGCCCGATTCTTCTGGTCCAGGCTGGACTTGCGGACCGGCGGCAGGGGGGGCGTCCCTTTGGGCCGAGCCAGGACGCCGTGCTTGGGCGACGCCACCTTCCTCTCCAGGGTCGCCTTGCAGGGCGCCGTGCCCAGCCCATTGCTCTCCGCCGGGCAGTGGTAGAACAGGCTGCCCAGCTCCTCCTGCCTGCTGGCTTTCTGGAAAGCCCTGGGCAGGCTGCTGGACTTCAGGCTCCTGTTGGCGTGCACGGGGCTCTGGGCAGCCACACCAGGCAGGGCCATCTCGCAGCCATCCACGACCCTCCTGAAGGTGTCGCTCCCAGGGGAGGCGGACACCTCCCCGCTGCTGCTGCTCAGCCTGTCCCCAGGGCTAGCCTTCCTGTCCTGTTCTGCCCTGGCCTCGGGCTTCGGGGGGCCTGTCGCGGCCTCACACCCAGTCCCCTCTTCACCGGGATAGGCGCTCTCCTTTTTTACCTCCTCTTCTCGTTTTAGCCAAGGGTCCTCAAATTTCATCTCTGTCTTTGCCCCGCCCATCTCTCTGCCGTCCTGGGACTGGGTGGCTCTGGGCACCGAGCTGACGGCGGGGCCGTCGGACGCCTCAGACTCCTGGACGGGCCGGGGGCCCATGGCTATGCAGGGGTAGACCGTAATGTTGGTCTTCATGGGGATGTAGCCTTCACAGCTGCCCAGATCGGCCGTGTTGGAGATGGTGACCATGGCCTTGCCCAGTGTGGATATCTTGCAGCCCTTGATGGGGGTCGCCTTGTTGAAAGGGTCTTCACCCACATCAGACAAGATGAGCAAGTTGTCGGGGCCCGCCTTGGGCTTCTCTCGGCACACCACGGCGCTGTTCTGGATGCTGCCAATGAGCTCCGAGGCCGGAGGCTCCGCCATGGCCTCCCCGTGCCCGAAGCACGTCTGCGCTATGAAACTGTGGCAGGACTGCTCGCCGTCGCTGCCGGCGCTCATCTCGCTCAGCCAGGAGCTGATGGAGGAACGTCGGCTCCCGGCCTCGCCGGCCTTCTCGTCCAGGGCCAGCTTCGGGAGGGGCAGGAACTGCGTGATGCTGACCTCAGAGACAGGCGCCACGCTGGAGTAGCACTCCAGGTCCTCGCTGATGCTGCCGATGATGCTGACGGGCCGGGAGCCCGAGGCCAGGGCCTGCACGGAGCAGTCGCTGTTGAAGCTGATGATGCTGGTGGGGCGGCCGCCGTCCAGGACCCCGCTGATGGTCAGCTCCTCCACCAGCGTGAACACCAGCTCATCCTCGCCGTTCAGCTCCAGCGGCTGCTGCACGGTCACCATGGTGGTGCTCAGGATCTCCTTCTTAGAATCTGGAGAAGCTGCTGCCTGGGGCTCGTCATCACCGGGGCTCTCGGGGAACCCTTCACTCCCAGCGGACATGGATTTCTTCAAAACCTGGGGGCTCATTCCAACTGGGGGGGTGCGTACCTCGGGCTGCAGCAGGGACTCACTAGATACCATGCCGGAATCCTTGCTCAATGGAGGCAGGGGGGCGGGAGAAGGCAGGACACCCTTCTGGGTGTAGACTTTGCATCTCTGAGAGGGAGAGCTGGCCGGCTTGTACTCTGAGGTCTTGGACAGGCTGGCGATGCCCAGCCGCGGGGAGCCCATGGGCCGGGGCTTGCCTTCCACAAAGCCACAGGAGTTCAGGCTTTCCCGGCTGCTCTGGAGGCTGGAGGCGCTGTGCTGGCTGCTGCTGCCCGGGATGCTCCTCGGCGAGGCAGGGGTGGGGCTGCTGGGCAGCGCCGGGCCAGGGCCTGGGACGGGCGAGTGATTTCTCTGCATCTTGGAGGCAGGAGGGTCAGTGCCTTCTCTGTCAGTCGACTGGCCGTCAGACCCGCTATCTTCCCTATCAGACTCACAGAGTGGGTTTGTCCCGGCCCCCTGGCTTAACAGGGGACACTTGCTTGCCTGCTCCGCCCCAAACTGGGCAGGCAGCTCTTCGAAAGGAAACTGACTGGGCTCTTCGCTGCCATCAATGCAGCCCAGCCTCTCCTGCAGCTCAGCAAACGTGTTACACTTCAAACAGTCCCTCTCTGAGTGGCTGGCCGCGGCCCCTCCGGCCTCCACAGGCCGGCTATCACCCCTGGCCTTCTGTAGGGCTGGCACGATGGGGACGAAGTCAGGGGGGCCCTCGTTGTCCGTGAGCTCCTTGTCAGAGAGAGCCGTGCCATTGGGCCCGATGTAGATGACTGTGTCGCAGGACTGCTCGCTGCTGGAGGAGTAGTCAGGGTCGCTGGACAGCTGAGGGATGGGGAAATCGGGGTCCACCGAGGCCCTGGCCTGGAAGGGTCTCAGCTGGGTGGGCCTGCGCATCCTGCCTTCTTCGCAGGAGCTCTCGCCTCCGGAGGAGCTCGATGTGTACTGTGGGTGAGAGGAGGGAAGTCAACAGGGACAGCTCTCCCAAGCCAGCCCCCACCTTCACGAGCCCACAGCTGACTCCACACAGGTTCCCCCCAACCCCATCCTGGGGCTAGCCAGGTTGGCCTCCCTGCACTGGGCCATTTCTCATGATGTGCCTGAGCGGCACCCCCAGCCTGGCACATCATGGCCTCTTGTGGGAAGAACAGCCCCTGTGTGGCACGTCAGGGCACAGAGAAGGAGGTGACCAGCCCAGGCAATGTCTGACCTCCCAAGGGCTAAGGAGTCACTCCCTTGGCACCCTCCTTCCTCTCCAAAAAACAGACACAAAAGGAGAGGGGGAAAAAGCTTTCCACTTTACAAGCTGGCCCACGACCACAATCGTGGTGGCTTTCTGGCACATTCTTGTCACACCACCATTGTCCAGGCTTGCCTCTGCCTGAGAACGCTAGCAGACCCTGCGCATCAACCAGAAACCACTGAGTTAACGTGGCAAAACCCAGGAGCCTGGGAAGGATTCCTGGAAAGGCAAGGAAAGTAGGGCCATGCGAGCAAGGAGCTAACAACCCTCTTTGGGCTCAACCACTCAAAGGACATGGTCTCGACCTTCATGGGACCAAGGCAGGGAGAGAGAGAAACAGTATTTCTCATCCCTCCCCAGTGTTTCATCCCAAAGTAGCAGTGGCCCATCTGAACTACCTCAAGGTAGGGCCAGCGCTCCCCAGTAGGGGCCTGGGAGGGATGACTGGCAGCTGTGGTGGAGAAAGGGCTTTGTGGGCCTGAGGGTTTTCCTACCCTGAATGGTTGCCGGGCAGCATGGGCAGCACGGGCAGCAGTGCACACCCCTATCCCTGGAGCTCGGGGATCAGAAATACTGACCCGGTTCCCTCGGACTCCACTCCGGCGTCGGACTCCTCAAGGGCCTTCATCCACTGCAGCCCCCCGGGGAGCGCCTTACCTTTGTTTTCTTTTTCTTCATCCTCAAGACCCTTGAGGCGATCTGGATGGTGGACAGGGTTTCAGCGTAGTTGCCAGCGGCGGCCGAGATGTGCGCGATCATGGTGGTCCGGCAGTTCATGTTCCCCAGGGACTCCCGCAGCAGCATGGTCAGCTTGCTCTCTCTGCCACGCAAAGTGAATTAAGGCTGCATTAGTGGGCCATGCTTCACTTTGACTGTCAGGGTAGGACTTCAGGCCTCTACGTGACTCTTTTTGTTGGGGGCAGTGGCGATTTTTTTCCCTTTTTTTAAAAAAAAAATGGCATACTAATGAGCATCATTTTCTAGCATGGGGCTATTTGTAGTTGGCAGCTGAGCAAGTGCTTCTAACCCCAGGGATGGACTCCATGCAAAACACCTCCCTTGGCACTGCTGTCCTGCGGTCAGAGGTAATCCTGTGCATCTGTGTCCGCACACAGGACACTGCCCCTGATGGGACCTGGGGATAGAAGTGAGAGGAAGGAGCAGGATAGAGCGGCTCTGGGCATGGCTCTTCTCTGCAGGTGTCCACATGCCAGGGGTCCCTGCAAGGGAAAGCAGCCTACCAGCCACAAACTCGTATGGAAGATCTGTGTGTTTGTAACATATGCGGTTTGCACGAAGTTGCAAGAGCTTTGTTACCATTGTCTCTTACTCTTGTATTTGTACACAGCAGGAATGGAGGAGAAGCTGTTTCATTTCCTGATTACAAGCGCGGGGTGGGGGGGACGGGGGTGCAGACATAGGCCCAAGTACTCAGCAGGAACTCAGAACTTTCTAGAAAGTGCTCCTCTGGGGACTTTGCAGGTACTGTGTGGGGCCAGGGCCCTGAGTGGTGATGAGGCCTGGGAGTTCAGAGATGGTGTTTCCAGGCTCTTCAAAAACTGATCTGGAGCAGTGGCTCATGTTTTTCCATTCCTACTCTTGTCCTAACCTTCTCCCTGCCTTGCTCTTAAAAGTCTTCTGCTTACGTCATCATCAGCTCTCATCCCCTCAGCCGCTGTCAGATGTTATTTCGGCTCCAGAGCCTTCCTTCCCTGATCCCAAGGGCAGAGGCAGGCTCTGTGTTTCCCCAGGCCCCGTGTACTTAGCTCTGTATCATGTTTGTGATGCCAGGTGCAGAGGGCCAGCCCTCACATCCCTGTCCCCGCCGGGCTGTCCGCCAGCCACCCCTGCAGAGCTGGTGCGGGGGCGGGGGGGGTGCTGTCCAGTTCGGCAGAGCCGGTGTGAGAGGAAGGCTGCTGTCAGTGGAGACGAGGCCTTAAAAGCAGGGGAACCATTTCACACGTGACCTACATCTGGCCTTCAGGGAGCAAGGCCATGGTATACGAACCATCATTTGCCTTTCCACCTGGAACCAATTAGGGTGTCAGATCAGGACATGGGGTTCACTGTGGCTGAGTCCAGGGCAGTTTAAAAAACACATCAGGGTTTCCCTTCAAGCAAAACAGTCAGTGGTCACAGTCATGGAAGGACAGTGTTACGGACTGAGCAGATTCCTCAAACTTGTAGTTTGAAACCTAACCCCCAAAGTGATGCCATTAGGAGGTGGGGCCCTCCGGGAGGCATCTACTCCTGAGAGTGGCGCCCTCGTGACTGGGAATCGGGCTCTAATAAATAGAGGAGCTTGCTGGAGCTTCCTGGCCCCTTCTGGCATATGAGGCTGTTGCAAGAAGGCGGCTGTTCACCAGACACCAGCTCTGCCGGTACCTTATTGGACTTCCAGCCTTGAGAACGGAGAGAAATGTCAGCATCTCCCCACCTCCCGCCCCGTCTGTGGTATTCTGTTATAACAGCCTTAATGGATAGACAGGTAAGTGGAGTGTGCAGGAGGATCTAGGCCCAGCTGTAAACATGTAACATCCTTCACAATGTTTCCAGCAGGTGCATTAGGGACGCTCCTGGAGCTGATGGCCAGGCAGGAAGTCAGGTCCCATCCCCGGCAGACACACTTAGCTGGGACACTGCACCCGGATGGGGCTGGGGCTTCGTCTTCCCCATGTCTTCAAGGAGAAGACAGATCCCATTGGGGGAAGCTGTCATCATCTCAGTCCATCCTTACCGTTCTTGGGGGTTGTGTTCTTTCAAGTCCCTGTGCATAGTGAGGCAGTGAACACCGCCAGGGAGAGTACCCAGCAACGAATCAGTACGTAACCTTGTTCCATGTGTTCCTGTTTAAAGACACCCAATTGAGTACACCTTTCATACAAGTAATGAATGATATGCACTATTTCTTTACAATAAAACACTAGCTGAGAAGAGTTTAACGTTTTCTCATTCTGGGTAACAGGAACATAAATTTTTTTGGCTTTCAGCCTCACAATATTATCCACTGTGCTTTTCTATAAAGAATTTTATCAAAATAAGAAAGTCCTCTTATAGACCCACAAATATAGCTAGTTTTTCCTCCACAGCTTTGTCATGCACTTCAGATGTGACTTTATATACTTTCTGGAGCAGCCTGATGTATAGATCACTGAATCCACTCTTCCTTTTTCTGGATGAACCGTACTGTTGATTCATGAACACTGAACTCATGCCCACAGCACTATCACTCACACCTGAACGAAGCTTCTCTAGCACAAGTAACTTCTCCATAAGGCACATCACAGCCTTCTTGCACCAAGGAACACCAGACACCCCCACCGCACTGGGGGGCCACTGTAAACAGTGAAACCACCAACACAATCACACGAATACAAACAACACGGCCCTTGTTTACAGGGAGAGAGGCAGAGCGCGGGCTTGCCCCACCTCCTGGGGAACTGGCGCATCAGCCACTCAAGGTTTGGCCACCATGCACGTCTGCACATGACAGCAAAACATAATTCGCGAATATGGAATCTGTGGGGGACGAGGTCGACGGTGCTACCAAGTCCCTAATGAACACGCGTGTTAGTCAGGGGCACACTGCTGAGGGCACACTCTGCTCACTGCTCCATGTAAGTCCTCAGGGCAAAGGAGCCGGAATAAACAGAACGTTGTTACACCGACTGTTTGCCCTGTGCCTTTCCACATGATTCCCCATTCATGAGTCAATCATAGGACGGGTTTTTTTCCCCCCAAGTCCACATCGTTGGAAGAAGCCAGGGCATGTGTGTTGCTTGGCAACCAGCATTTTAGCTCTGCTCGAGGAAAGCCAGTAAAACCACGAGCAAGACTGTCTCACATGGGCCTCTCTAGACCCCCAAATGTATCCTTATGGGAATGAAAAATGGTGGCTATAAAGCTTTGGGGTTTTTTTCCACTCCGTGATGATCTTTTAACTTGGAACAAAGACAGTTAAGTTGGGGCTGGAAGGTGAAAGAAGGGGCACGGTACTAACGGCTGAAAAACTGTAGATTTCACTCAGTGTCTTTGGTAGGAAAATAAAAATTCAATAGAGTTTCTAGGGCAAAAGTCCCAGAGATCTGGTCTGAGCCTTTGCATCCAGGCTGAGGCAAGATGAAGAGAAACAACAGGTGTGAAGCTAGCAGCCCCAGAATGCCAGAGCCGGGCTGGGTGAGGGATTCAGGGACTCGGGGGCCATGTGGGAGGGGTCCTGGCTGTGCAAGACAGTGGGGCAGGAGGGGACCAGTGACAGCAGAGCCAACTGGAGTCCTGAGGAAGAGCTGTCCCACTCTTAGAAACAGCCGTGTTCTATGCACACATATTTCCACCTCCCTCCCACCCCAAATGGCATACATCTTTTAGGTTTTTGGAAAAAATGTCTTGCTTCTTAAAACAAGCCAACTTTTTATTAGGCACAGCAAGAAGATACAAAAAGAGCGGGATTGTGAACAAATTTTAATAGTAATAATGCTGAGAGAGCATGATGAGCATGTACATGGGCTGACAAACCAGGGCCTACGGGTCAAACCCAGCCCACCACCTGTTTTTATAAATAAAGTTTTATTGGAACACAGCCATGCCTATTCACATGTCGGTTCTGGCTGCTTTGGTGCTACCGCAGCAGACCTGAGTGGTTGCCTCAGAGCCTGTGTGGCCCATAAAGCCACAGATGTTCACGATCTGGTCCTTTACCCAGGGCGGGGGGGGGGGGGGGGGGCAGGCCGTACTCCGATCCGGCTACCCAGCAAGGCACACACAGGTAAACACACATTACAACATCATGTGTTAAAGCCAACGGTACAACCTCTAACACTGCAGGTGATCAGGAAAGACCCCTCCGAGGTCGAGGGCTGTCCCATCGTCACTGTAACTCCCTGATTGCTAGCAACACCCACAGCTCCATGGCGACAGCAGTCTGTCTCCTGGGCTGGGATTCTCCTTCATGACAGACATTTATTTGCCCAAAACACCCCGCAAAATTCTGAATCCCTTCTGAAGGGTGGTTTGGTATCTGCAGCATGTTGTTTGGGGGCCCTGGGGGAGGTAGCCCTCCCAGAGCATCCCAGCTGGTGAGAGGTTTGGGGCTCCTGCTACAGCTACACTGTGGTGCCAGCCAGGTCATTTCATGGGAAAAAGGTCTTTCCTTTCATGAGCAATGTGAAGTTTCCAGAAAGCTGGTGATAGACCCCTGGAGGTACAAAGTGGGACATCTGTGAACTGTGTCCTTCTGAAGGAGACCGAGGTGGTGAGCTCTGAATCGCCACATCAGGCAACTTGCCCATGGCCCCATGGGACTCCCTTCAGCCCTGCTCCTCACAAGCTGGACTGTGGATGTGCATCAGAATACATGTGGGCCCACTTCAGTACAAACACAATGATGGCTAAGAACAAAGCAAGATGACACTGCCTTTTTGCTCATGTCAATTTTTAAAAAAAAATTATTTATTTAAGAAAGAGAGAGCACAAGTGGGGGAGGGGCAGAGGCAGAGGGAGAAGCAAACTTCCTGCTGAGCAGGGCTCGATCCCAAGACCCTGAGATCATGACTTGAGTGGAAGGCAGACGCCCAACTGACTGAGCCACCAGGGGCCCTGCTCATGTCGATTCTTAATAGAACGTGGGGAAAAAAAAAGGCGCTTAGTTAATCCAGAAAACTAGTTAAGCTCCAGAACAATCTGCAAGAGAAAGACTCCTGTGGGTGGCTAGGACCACAGCAGACATATAAATCACAAACACGGACACATGGGCGCCTACCACGCATGCACACAGGCATGTTCTTCTCCACAAACAAGAGAGTGTTTTTCCTTAAGTGCTATGCCATCGGCATCCCAGAATGGAAAACACACACACATTCGGCATCCCAGAATGGAAATCTGGTGAGCATCAGATATCTGAATCAAGATAACAATTAAGGGACACCTTGGTGGTTCAGTGGTTGAGCATGTGTCTTTGGCTCAGGTCATGATTCCAAGGTCCTAGGATCAAGTCCTGTGTCAGGTTCCCCATAGTGAGCCTGCTTCTCCCTCTGTCTGTGTCTGCCTCTGTGTCTCTTGTGAATAAATAAATAAAATCTTTTTTTTAAAAAAAGATAACAATTAATATTTAAATACCAAGAAAACACTGGCATCCTTCACATTCTTAAGGATACGGCCCTGGAGCCACAGTGCATTCTGGAAACCATCCTGCTTTCTGCCCACTTTACCTGGAAACTGCTGGAATGTGTTGTAGCACCTCAGACAGACAGCTTGACATGGCAGGCAAGAGTTTCTAGGTCTCAACCCAGCTCTAGGAGTTCTGACCTCATGGCCCTGCACTCAGGCCCTCAGGCCCCTGTATCCACCCACTGACCCCAGGAGGAGAGGCGACAGTGAAAAGGAAGCATGGACAGAAAGGAAAAGAAGAGGTAGGATAACGTCATGAACTTGAGCTGGTTCTGGCCTCTCAAATGGTACTTGACACTCTCTGTCCCACTGGCCCTGCCTCCTTCCCATTCATACCCTAGTGGTCTGTGAATGTCCTTTCCTACTGTCAACCAGGGGTCACCAGTGACTCCCGAGGCCAGCCCAAGTATTGGGGACCAGGGTCCCCTTGGATGAGGGCAGTTCTTGCCTCTGCCTGACCTCTAGGTCCCAAGCAAATGCCTTTGTGACATTGTTGAGCTAACAGATTGAATCCATCCGCAGGGCGGAAAGTACTTGCCTTGAGTTGGTTTGTAAGAGATGCTGTGGCCCACTTTTCATGATCATTTGACAGACTCACACACTTTTGGGAGAAGACTTTGTACACCTTCTCTTTGGGGAAGTGGTCTTCTCTGTGGGAACGGACTTTCCTGGGCCATGTTCCCCTCAATGGTGCCAATGTTTTAGGGCATGAATGATCTGGCTCTGGTACTATAAAAGAATCAAATGCTTGGGACAAGCCATGCTATCCTTTTAAAAAAAGTTTTTTTAAGGATTTTATTTATTTATTCATGAGAGACAGAGAAAGGCAGAGACAGGCAGAGGGAGAAGCAGGCTCCATGCAGGGAGCCTGATGTGGGACTCAATCTTGGGACTCCAGGATCATGCCCTGAGCCCAAGGCAGACACTCAATCACTGAGCCAACCAGGTACCCCCCCCCCCTTTTAAAAGATTTTATTTATTTATTTTTGAGAGAGCATGTAAGAGTGAGGGAGTGTACACAAGTACAAGCAGGGGGAGAAGGAGAAGCAGACTCCCCGCTGAGCAGGGAGCCCGATGTGGGACTTGATCCCAGGACCCTGAGATCATGACCTGAGCCAAAGGCAGACACTTCACCCACTGAGACACCCAGGCACCTCAATGCTATCCTAATGGCATTTTCAAAAAGAGTTATGTGAAGTTAGAGTGGTTCAACTACTGCTGCATTTGTGCTGCAAATGGCATAAGCAGGCCTCCCTTGTGGGGCGCTGGGGGTAGAGTGCATAATAAGGCAACCACGGCAGAGAAGAACAGTTCTCAGATCTCTAGTGACAGGGCCTCTGGCTTGTGTAATAAAGCCCTGGCACATGTGTTAGAGGTGCCTCTAGAAGCACTAGCATCTAGCTGTGTGAGAGGTGGTGACTCCCTCATCAGGAGAGAGCTCAGAGAGCACAGGTTCTCCCTGTGGAGAACCACTCCTTGCCAGCTGAAGGACCAGCCTCAGTGATCTGATCACTATGGCCTCAGGGAGGAGTATGTGCCCTGCTTAACCTGAGACCCCTGTTGGTGGAAGGCCTAAAATGGTAACCAGAGGGAGTAGACAAGGTTAATCTAATCGTTCACTCACAGGGTTCTTTATCTGACATTTTAGAACCCTGAGGCACAAACGGCACCATTTCGGAAGGCCTCTGACCCAGGGTAATACACAAGAGAGATGTGGGGCACCTGGGGGCTCAGTCAGTTAAGTGTCCAACTCTTGGTTTTGGCTCAGGTCATGGTCTCAAGGTCATGAGATCAAGCCCCACGTTGGGCTCCAGGCTCAGTGTGGAGTCTGCTTGAGGACTCCCTCTCCTTCTACCCCCTCTTGTGCATTCTCTCCCTAAAAAAAAGTAAATAAATCCTTTAAAAAAATACATGGGAGAGATGCCTCATCTCCTTGCAATCCTGCTAATTTAGGGCTGACACCATGGTGGCTCTAGAACTTTGGTGGCAGTGCCCCATGGGAGGCAGGAAAGAAGGGATGGTGCCCCACAGGGGCCTGCTATTGTAAGTGAAGCAGCACTGTCCCTGGCAGGATGAGGCATGTGACAGGCATTCACGAGAATGGGACATTGGAAACGATCTGGATGGAAAGCCAGTTCACATAATCTAAAGGCTTTACACTGAATGTATGGGTTGGGGCCAATGAAACCTGCTTTATGACTTCAATAGTTTACCACTGTCCACATAGGAAGATGAAGTCTAAGGAAATCTGGGCTCCATGAATCCGTCTGACCCTGGGTATCAGTGTCCTATTTATCTGAATAAGATAAAATCCACATTAAGTCAACCTGCCCAAGTGCCCATAAGTAGATGAATGGATAACTGACGGGCTCAGTCAGTTAAGCGTCTGATTTTTTATTTTGGCTCAGGTCATGGTCTTAGGGTCACAAGATCGAGCCCCGCACCAGGCTCTTCCCTCTGCTCCTCCTCCCAATTCTCTCTCCTTCTGTCAAATAAATAAATCTTTTTTAAAAAGACATATTTGAAATGACTGAACTGATCATAACACATGGCTTCACTTTCAGAAGCTAAATATGTTGTGTGAAAACTTTTTTGTATGTTATTCACTTCCTTAACAACTCAAGACTCTCATCTAGAGCAAGGAAAAACTTCCATTGAGTTGCAGACCACTCAGAATTAGTAGAATCTGAATTGCCCCAGATATTCTAGGTTCCGCTCTGGAAAATGTACATTCATTCCAAGGCTGTAGCACACAGGGATGCCATAAAGTACTTTAAGGTAATTCATACAATGAGAATCACAGTAGAGACAGATTCCACAGATTCCACAGATTCCAGTCTGAGTCAGGTTGAACAATATTTTTAGAAGCACAGAGAATCACAGTTGAAAGGGTTCTCAGGGGTCATTGCATTTCCTTGCAAAGAACTGCCACTGTAGCAGCTGATCTGCTTTCTGCCAGAATATTTTTAATGACTGAGAACTTACCAACTCCTGGGGCAGCCTGTGTAATATTTTTGAATAGCCTCAATTATCAGAAGGCTCTTTCTTATACTGAACTTAAATCTTCCTTATGCTTCTAACCATGGGCACTCCCTGTATTCTAGGTGCATACTGGGTAAGAATAATCCTTGTGCACACACTGTCCCTTCACATTTTAAATGGTATTTATCATATCCTTCCTTAAAAGTTCTCTTGTTTGGGAATATTCCATAGGCCTTCTGTTGCTCTTCAAACATTTCAGTGGTCAACCAAGCTCACCTTAAGCCCTACTTCCACTACCACAAAATCCACCTACTTCCTCTCTGCTCAGAGTTCTTGTGTTGTAGAGAATATGGCTTTGGCCAAAGAGGTCTAGTCTTTGTCCTCAGCCTCTGGGAGATAATCTATGTCATACTTGTTAGAAGGGTCTTTGTTTAGGGCAGGGATTGGCTATACCAGATCAAAGGGAAACACCTGACAGTCTTAGGGTGGGGTCTGACCACACCACAAAGACCAACCGTGTGATTTAGGTCAGGGACTTTGGACCATGCAGTATGAGTTAACCTGTAGACCACGTGCAACCATGTGGGAAATCAATCAATCATGCCTATAGAATGTACCCCCAATAAAAACTCTGCACATCAAAGCTCAAGTGAGCTTTCTGGGTGGCAATACTTGTGCTTACTGTCACACACAGACACTGGGAGAGTAACCCATGTTGACTGGATGGGACAGGGCAACAAAAGCTTCGCACTTGGAACCCTATGTGCCTCTTCCTTGGGCTAGTTTTGATCTGTACCCTTTCTCTGTAGTGAATCATTGTCAGTATTCCCAGTGAGTTTTTGAGTCTTCCTAATGAATTACTAAACTTGCGCGTGGTTTGGGGGGACCCTTCAAACTTGCCTTTGGTGTCAGAAGTGAGAGTGGCTTTATGAACTCTTCTAATGTTATAGTTGGACTCTACAGAAGTCTGGGGCTGACTTGGCAATTTGAGGACTACGCTCTCAAATCCCACAGTGTGGCTAATTCCAGCTAGCTAGATCCTGAGAACCTTGAGGGTTGGAGCTGTACTTTTATTTTGATCTTTTTATTTCAACCTTTCTTTACAGTAACTTGGAAAATGTTAATGACATATTAGCTCTGTGACAGAAGGGGAAAGATCCTGTATTTATTTTTACTTTGCTTAGCATGATGGGGAGCTAAGAAAGTCAACACTTTGATGAAAAACAACACAAGGGAAAACTAAAAACAATAACCTAGAAGGCAAATTATAGACCTTAGAAAATAGGAAACAGGCCCAAAGTTTTCCCCTGAATTCACAGATTGCCAAAAATTGTGTACGTTAATGAAGCTTAAGATTCTATCAAGAGGTGCTTAATGAGTCAATAACAAGATCCTCTGCAGACTGATCTGTAATAGATGCATGCTCATTGTTTAATCTAACATTGTTAGATGTTAGATTGTTTAATGTTAGATTGTTTAATATTAGATGTTAGATTATTTAATCTAACATTGTTAGATGTTAGACAATCTAACATTGTTTAATCTGTAGGACCAGATTAGGAGTAATGTTTTTATTGTTTACTGCAGTTTAGAATATAAATAGGACTTTGACATTTTCCCCATTTTCTGAAGTTTCACTTCTCTTTTTTAAAAAGGATTTTATTTATTTGAGAGAGAGAGAGAGAGAGTACAAGCCAGGGAGGGAAGAGGAGCAGAGGGAGAGGGAGAAGCAGATTCTCCCACTGAGCAGGGGACCCAAAGCAGGGCTCAATCCCAGAAGTCTGAGATCATGACCTGAGCCAAAGGCAGATGCTTAACCATCTGAGCCACCTAGGCATCCCATGAAGCTTCACTTCCTTTTAAAAATTCATTTGGCCGGGGATCCCTGGGTGGCGCAGTGGTTTGGCGCCTGCCTTTGGCCCAGGGCGCGATCCTGGAGACCCGGGATCGAATCCCCACATCAGGCTCCCGGTGCATGGAGCCTGCTTCTCCCTCTGCCTGTGTCTCTGCCTCTCTCTCTCTCTCTCTGTGACTATCATAAAATAAAAATAAATTAAAAAAAAAAATTCATTTGGCCCCACAAGTGATGGAAGCAGCCCAAGTGCCCATCAGTAGATAAATGGATAAAGAAGTGGTGTATATATACAGTGGAATATTACTCAGCCATAAAAGGAATGAAATCTTGCCATTTGCAACCACATGGAATGGAGCTGGAGAGTATAATGCTAAGCGAAATAAGTCAAAGAGAGAAAGAGAAATACCATGTGATTTCATGCATATGGAATTTAAGAAACAAAACAAACGAACATGAAAAAAAAGTGACAGACCAAGAAACAGACTCTTAACCCTAGAGAACAAACTGGTGGTTACCAGAGGGGAGGTGAGTGGGAGGATGGGTGAAATGGGGATTAAGGGAGGGCACCTTCCGTGATGAGCACTGAGTAATGTATAGTTGTGAATCACTACATGGTATCTGAAACTAATATAACTCTGTATGTAAACTATAAAAACTTCTTCTGGCCTCAGCCATTATCGATGCTTAGACATTCCTATAGTCCAGTCATGTTTTATAGAGCCACCGCAGCCATGCAGGACAGCTTTACTGGTTGAGGGACAAGGAAATATCTCAGTTATGTTGCATTATAGTCATTTACATATACTCTGGGTAAAGACGGGCTCACTGTACTGTGTGGAAACTTTGCTGTTCTTCAAGTGAGCGTGCATTAACTCCAAGGTCAGAGCCTTTGCAGTAATCCAAAAGGGAGTTAGGCACTGATGGGTGACAGAGATGGTGGCAAGAGTCATGTTGTCCTGGTGATAGAGAGCCCCTCCCCTGATACCCACTCACTTCTGTCTTTCTCTGTAGATTTTTAAAGAATTCTCAAAAAGAGACTTAAATGAAGGTTACAAATGGAATTCTTGACATAATGAAATCCTACTCTTGCCTTTCGCCTTCTCCCAAATCTTTCCCAACCACCACCAAAAAATAAACCAATAAATAAAAGAAAAGTCTGACAGTCCTGGAAACTCCCAAGGACTTCGTGTCCTTGGAAATCACCTGCCTTTCCTTTTCTTCTTTTTATTGTACCAAAATATACACAACATAAAATTTACTATTTTAGTCATTTTAAGTATCTAGTTGAGCTGAACAATATTCCAATGCCTGGACATAACCACATTCTGTTTCCATTCACCTACTGATAGACACTTGGAAAGTCTCTACCTGCTGTTGTGAAGGATGCTGCTGTGAACCTGGGTAGACAAGCATCTGGGTAAGTTGCTGCTTTCATTGCTGTTGAGCATATACCTAGGAGTGGATTCACTGGATAATATAGCAATTCTATTTTTAACATTTGAGGAACTGCCGACCATCTTCCAAGGTGTCTGTACAATTTCTACAGTCTCATCAGCCACGTGTGAGGGCTCCAATTTCTCCACATTGTTGCCAAGATTTATTTCTGTTTCCTTAATAACAGCCCTCCTAATGGATGTGAGGTGGCATTTCACTGTGGTTTTATTTGCATTTCTCTAGTGGCTAATGATGCAGAACATCTTTTCATGGGTTTGTTGGCCATCTGTACGTCTTCTTTGCAAAAATGTCTATTCAGGTCCTCTGCCTGTTTTTGAAGCAAATTAAATTTTTGCTATTGTTGTTGACTTGCAGGAGTTCTTTATATATACTGGGTATGAATCCCATATTACATAAATGATCTGCAAAGACCTTCTCCCATTCCATGGCATTTCAGTCTCTTGATAGTGTCCTCCAATGCCATTTCAAATGAAGTGCCACTTCATTTCTTCAATATTCTCAGATTTTTAACTCACATTTGTGGCATCTATGGTTCAAAAACCTTCCAAAGTTGCTTTTCCTGTGATAGGCCTGCCAATAAGAGTGACCAGACATTGACTATGGAATTTTGTGAAGATGCTTGCCCAATGTGGTTCTCTTTACTTGCTAACCAGGAACCAGCTGGGGAGAACTTGAAAGGCCGTTGTTAAACACATGTGCCTAGGGATACACTTCTTTTGAAATCATGTATAACCAACTTTCAGGAGATGATGAGGGCAACTCTGCCAGAATGCCTTCTGGTATCATATATGGTTTAAAGAAACATGATTCCATGGTCTTCACAAAATGTACCACCGGGATTGGCTCTTGGCACAGAAGGGCAGTGTATAGTAATTGGAAGGAATTAAAAGGAAATTGAGTTGGAGAATGATTTCCATTACTGGCACATGTCTGAAAAATGATGTTACACAGAGGCCACAATGTAAACATTTAATAATTTGAGACAGAGTCTGCAGAATTTTAATGGGGAATGACATGAAGAAATGGCATATTTCTCAAAAAAGAACTAAGGAAGCGGATTCAAGTTTTCCAGTTGATAATGATTTTGTGTGAAAAAAAGGCTATTGTGGCACAACAGTTAAATCTTTTAAGTTGATACATCTAATCGCAAATGGCTATTCATTTCTTACGTGGTGTTAATGTGGCTTGAGTTCAGAACCAAATCACTGACATCCTGCAAGATCCTTAACTGGGCAGTTTGTCAAAGCCACCAGTGACAAGAAGCTTGCAAATCAGGAGTTAATCACATTTTCCTATGCCATTTCTTTGTGCCTCCCCCCTTTAAAAAATGTTTTTCAAAACATCACAGTGTCATTCTGAAGTTCTATGAAGGGCTCTCAGTGAGTTACATACCACGAAGGATGCCTACTTCTTAAAGAACTGAATAAAATGGGCAGGGGTCACTTCTTTTCTTTCTACACATCTAGGACCCATCACAGTATCTGCATAGAGGCCTTTCTTTTTATTTTATTTTTTTAAATCTTTTTAAATTTGTCCATGAAAGACGCAGAGACATAGGCAGAGGGAGAAGCAGGCTTCCTACAGGGAGCCCAATTCAGGACTTGATCCCAGGACCCCAATATCATGACCTGAACCAAAGGCAGACACTCAACCACTGAGCCACCCAGGTGCCCCTAGTGTTGCCTTTCTATAAATATTTAAATAAATATCGAATGAGACCCTTCCCCATCAAAAGAAGTCTCCCATCCAAGCCTCCTAACTCCAAAGTGCTACCTTCTCTTTTTCATCATAGGAATCACGGTCAGAGTAAAACCAAGGCAGATGCCCCTGCCTCAGATTGAACGAGCATGGAGCAGAAGGCTCCCAGTCTCCCCTGAGTGATGGCAGGGAGATGCCAGCTGCCCAAAGCATTCTAGAGGACAGGCCTACTCAGGTGTGCACAGCCCACCATCTTCTAGGACACATGACATGGGGGACGTCTACACCCAGGTTACTGGCAGGCCCCTCTAAAAAAATGTATACAACTTCCCCCCAAGAAGAACAGCCAGATCCACCAAAAAGCCCTCAGCTGAAACAAGACTCTGGCCAAGTCAAGTCAGACCAGTCTGTCAACTGCATCTGTGTTACGATCCCATGGCTTTTCCGAGGTTGATACTGCACAGAATCAAGGTCTCCAGAGTAAAAATGTTTGGTCTCAGCAGGGTGTATAGGGTAAAAGGGCTGATAAAACCATGTGTAGAGTCAAAGTCATCAATACCTTTGGCACCCAGAACAGATGTTCCACAATAGCAACGGGGGACACAGATATCAGCAGAGGAGATGGTAATGCTGAAGGGTCTTGCTGTGGAGCCTGGAGCTGCCCCATCTTCTTCCCTTCCTACTAACACCGAGAAAATCTTGTTCAGACAAACAGGCTTGTTGGGATGTAGCTCACCCAACTAGTATTCATGAAGAATGGATGAAAGAGGTAGGCCCTCTACTCGCCCCAGGACTGCACACACAGATGCCATGAGCCCCCTGCTCTGCAAGGCTGACCATAGGTTCCAGTTTGCCCACAAAAGTCTCCATTTATGTGTATTATCCTGCATCCTGCCCAGGTTACGTTGTCTCAAGTGTTTCATTCTTTTACAACAAAATACTATTATTAAGCCTTGAAATGACGAGATGGGAAGTTGGACACTCCCAGCCTCCATGGTCCCATACGAGAAGCATGTGGAACACATGCAGGGGACAGGGCTCCTGCCTGAGGACGTGCCGTTCCCACCTCTGGAGAGATGTACGCAGAAATGCACCTGTCACTGGTTACTGCATGCACATAACAAGTAACGGGTCTCAAACACACTTCTGTTTCTCCCTGGAGAAGAACAAGCTACGGTTGTCAAAATCTGCCAGACTTACACATATAGAGTGACTGAACAAAAATTTTGTGATCAATTTTATGTTAACAAACAACTATTTTATTAGGGGAATGAGCAGTTCTCTCTCCACCGTCTGTCATCGGTGAGATTTGAGAAATGTTGGGACTCTAAAGAACTAGCTTAAATGATAGGAAATTGCTGACATTAGATATTTTTTTAACTTTGAAATATATTGTATGAGTTTACCTCGGTGTTCTGCAAAAACGTATTGGAATTTTGGAAATGGGTCTTTTAAATTTTGATCACGCTTTGTTCAAAATAAGTTGTAAGTCTGTTACCAGGTGTTCAACAAATGAAATACAAAAGTCTCAGCCTGAAGACAAACCATAGAGACTCTTTAACTCTAGGAACAAACCGAAGGTCACTGGAGGGGAAGGAGGAGGAGATGGGATCACTGAGTAATGGGCATTAAGGAGGGCATTTGATGTGATTATATAAGACTGATGAATTACTGAGCTCTACTTCTAAAACTAAATACACTATATGTTAATCAAATTGAATGTAAATAAAGAATTTTTAAAAATAAATTCATTTAAATAAAATGAAAACAACTCTTAGCCACTGCACTGGGCATGGAGCTGCTTAAGATCCTCTGTCTTCTTCTCCCCTGACCTTACCTAGGCATTCTCTTTCTCTCTCTCTCTCTCAAAAAAAAAAAAAAAAAAAAAAAAAGACACCATTGACATCATAGTAAGCATAGATTTGGGGAAAATGATTAAAATACACAAAAGTGGATTGATAATAAGTATCCTGCTTACTTGAATGTTCTGAGAGACACTATATAAAGATATTTTAAATTTTTTCTTTGGTGTACATGATTTTTTTGGCAAGAAAATATTTTATTTTTTAAGGTAATTTTGATTACAACTATTTTATGAATCCACTAATACTAATGGGTTTGTCAGAAAATATTTCAGCAAATTAATAATATTAACTAACTCTATTACTTTGAAAAATGTCCTAGTTTGGACCATGAATTAATTATAGGGTTCCCTTACTTATCATTTAGAACACAGAGAAATGTATAACAGAGTATAGAAAAATATCCAAAAAAGCAAAATGGTAGTCCAGGTACCTTCTTATCAAGTACAATTAAACACTGTGGTGAAGATATTTTCACAAATCTTATTGAATGGTTTCCTGAGCTTGTAGGAGTGAGGTATTGTCAGGCCCAAAGAGATAAACGAAGTTGGGAACTCACTAGAACCAAACAGAACATGGAAGTTTGCTTTTACCCTGAAGGCATTTGCCAAACCAGGTAATATTCAGCTTAGCTTTATATGGCTTCAAAGGGCATGGAAAACAGAAGACACAGCCAAGAGCCTGCCCAAAGTTAGGATTTTAATAGGAAAATCCCCTTCGATACCACCTGCCCCCTGACCATGTAACTCACGTCTGTCTCGAAATATGGCACTGATTAGAAGAGAAATTGTCCTGAGAATATGAAGCCACAGGCTGGTTTGATGCAAGTTTGCAGTTTTAATTCTCAATATCCGGGTGGTCTAAAATTTTTCAACCGGAGAATGTAATGCAGGACATCCTTAATTGGTAGTGATCCCAGTTACCAAGCAGAAGTAAACACAAATGCTAAAGTAAACCATCTTTATCCTCCATCTCAGAGATTTCTCACAAATAAAATGTGAATGCAAATGAGTAGCCCCAGGGTAAGAGTATACACACAAAGAAACACGGCACCATGAGAAAGACCCAGCAGAAACAACAGATGGCCGAATGAGATGTTCAAACATAGATTACAAATAAACAACAAAAAGTTGATTAACATGCTTAAGGAAATTAAGATGTTTAAAGAAATAAAATAAACAAGAAATTCATCAGAGATGACCAATTTCTGCTTCTGGCCATGCTGAGAAGAAAAAAAAAAAAAAAAGGAACTAGATTTACCCTACAGCCTTAAACAACTAGAAAACCAAACAAAATATTAGCACAAAAATGGGTCTTGGATACTGGGCAAGAGCAGCAGAGAAAAGTAATCTTTGAGAGAAGAGAAACTAATGATGGGAGCCCTGCGAGCACTCCAGCTCACCTCCTAGAGAGGCCCTGAGACAAAGAAGGAGGTTCAGAAGGAGTGCCATTACCCTACTGAGACCAGTGAGACAAAGGTCAGAATTTGGGGAGGCCAAGGCAGCTACAATTTGTAGGGCAAAATAGAAGAAAAGTAAAAGAAAAGAGCTGGAGAGAGAGAGAGAGAGCAAGCAAGCATTCCATGGGACCAGAAATAACGTGTGTTCAAGCTGACAGAGTGGAAAGATCTGCTAATATATGGCATTTGGGATGCTAACAACAACAACAACAACAATAATGCATGAATCCTCTAACAGTGGCTCAACCTAGCCCTAGGTACTCTGTACCTGCCCTAGCAAAGCCAGCCCCAACTGATTCCAAATAACTTAACTGTGGACATTAGCTCCATGGATCAAAAAGTAAATATAATGGAATCTGGAAAGAATGTTGAACTAGTGAGAATGGAAATCATCATCATTATCAAAACTTGAGGACACAGACAAAGCAGTACCTAGTGGGCAATGTACAGAATTAAGTGCTTACATTGCAGAGAGAGAATATTACATCAAGGAGGCATCTTCAGATGGAGATAAAGAATAGAAAAGCAAACCAAAAGAAAGTAGAGGAAAGGAGATAGAAATTCATTCAATGGAAAGCAAATGTACTATAAAGAACTCACCAAAAAACAAACAAACAAACAAACAAACAAACAAACAAAAAAACACCTCACAGAGCCCAAAGTGGCCGAGACAGTCTGGCATCAGCAGTGGGAGAGAGCCCAGACACAGACCCCCTGCACGTTTGGACACTTGGTAGATGACCAAAGGAGACTTGCAGATCCGTGGGGATTGGAAAAATGGTACAGAAGAGTAGGATCCAGAGTTTACAAAGAATTCCTGATTTGATCAACAAAAGGAGAAGCAACTCTGTAGAAAACTGGGCAAAAGCAACACAGAGAAGAATAATCAACAAACATGAAAAGATACTCCACCTTCCCAGTAATCAGGGAGATTCAAATTAAAGTTACTACAATATTGCCATTCAACACCCACCTGATGGCCACCAATTTTTTTTTTTTTAATCAGACAGTTCAAGTGCTGATAAGGTTGGGAAGAATGGCAACTGTCTATGTTGTTAGTTGGTTCTTGGATATGACCATTGTAATCCCACACTGCCCTGCCACAGAGCAGGAGAAGGGAGAGCCTGTGAAGACCTTGGTGTTGAGGCAGGTGTGGGGGTAACTGACACCCTGGGCACTGGGAGCTGTCAGCAACGGTGCCAAAGGAGGACGGGGGTGGAGAGGGTCACGTGAGGGGTCACCCAGTGGAAGGAAGAGGCACCAGCCTTGAGTGCAGAGGTGGTAGTGAGGCACAGGAATCCAACTTCGCTTGTTTATGATTTTGTCCCTTACCAGCTCCACTAGCAGAGGTGAGTCAAGTGCAGTTGCAGATTTCTTTTTGCTTCTGCATGCTCCAGGCTGCTGTGACAAAGGACATTTGGAATGAACCTTCTTTGGTCGATTTCTAGTATGGGCCCCATGGAGTTAAAATGAAGATTAAATTAGTTAATATATATATATATATACACATATATTTATATATATGTATATATACACACACACACACACACACACACACACACATATATATAAAGAACTGAGCATGGGGGGTGACACATGATGGTAATAATGGTAGTGGTGGTGGTGGTGTAGGGAGTGTTTTGTGGGCATAGTTTGGCACCGAGCAGTAATGTGGATATAAAGTCCTATGAGAAAAAGGAAAAAATCCTGACAATAAATTACAGCACCACCACCAAAAATATCCTGAAAGCATAAGACTCTGACTTCTAGGCACCTGAATTATCGCTAGTGACAGGGTGGCTCACTTGTCACAAAAAGCTCCCTCTACTGCCTAGGAAATTTGAACAAATCAATCATTATCAGCACAACTGTGGTGGTCTTCCAAGTTCTCACTCTAGTGAATAAAATCTCCAGAAAAATAAATGCCTCTGGGGTACTTGTTGGGACAGTCCTGATCGGGGACAGGTGCCTTCTTGGCCAGCCCACATCATGTAAGGAGTTCATAATCTCTGGACCTTATGCATAGGAGCCTCTGGCTAGACTCACTTTCTATTTAAATCTATATAGCAAGAAGGCTTGGTATGATGGGATTCTGCTATATTTGCTCAAACCTTTAGAGAATAGATTGAAATTCACTAGAAACCACTTTCTTATTGTGGGTCACAGAGCTGACCACATGGCCATCAGTTTCCTCTGGATTCCGTAGTGAAGCACTCAACCCTCTGTCTAGACTCAGGTTATGGCACACTGAGAGAGGTTTCACCTCCGTCTCTAATGAGTTTCTTCTTGTTCTATACAGGACTCCCAAAGGCCTGATAATGACTCTGAAAGAGACTTGAGAGATTGTTGTCATATTCTTGCAGCACTTTACTGAGCACCAAATGCCTTCCCGTATGTTACTTCCCTCTCCACATTGTGCGGATGGAGCCTGAGCACCCTTAATTCATACAGGCAGCCTGTGTGGAGCTGAGCCCTAGCCCAGGTCCACCTGGTCTAACTCTGTGTGCTTTCATCATGCCACACCCTGGGGAATGGCATGGTGAATGGAAGGGCCAGCTGTGAGCTCAACTATCCCAGGTCTAATCCTAGCTTACCACTTACTGTACCTGTGGCATCTGATGATTTGCTAGGTCTTTCTGTGTCTGAGTCTTCATCTATAGAAAGGGAAGAACAGAAGCATCTATTTCTAAGGTTCATGTGAGGCGTAAAAGAGAGTGTTTGTATTGTATAGACTGAACGTGCACTCAGCAAATACTCAAAAAGTGGTAGCTTTGCTACTCATTGCTTTTGTACAAAACCCATGGTTCCAAGACCATGTGAAGTGGGTCCTTAAATGGGTCCCTGAACAGAGGACTTAATGACATAAGAGAGATTCTGACTCCATCCAGAAGGTGTTTAGAGAAAATAATCACTCAGTTCTTTGCATTTACACATTATAGGCTCAAATAAATGATGGTGAGGAGAGCCTTTGGCTTTTGGAAAGGTCAAATTCTATGTTTTTTTATTTTAATTTTTTTAAAGATTTATTTATTTGAGAGAGAAAGTGGAGGGAAGGGCAGAGAGAGAGGGAAAGAGAATCTTAAGCTGCTCTGTGCTGAGCACAGAGCCCAATGCCAGGCTCCATCCCACAAATCTGAGATCATGACCTGAGCTGAAACCAAGAGTCAGATGCTCAACCAACTAGCCACCAAGGCACCCCAAATTGTATATTTTTTAAAGGTGGCTAGTTTCCTTTTGCAAAGGAAATCGTCAAGATGGCTTTCATTATTCCAGTAAGGAATCAAGTGGGCTCGTTTGCTTTTTCAGAATTTGATTGTCAAGGGCTCTGGGTTGTGGATCTGTCCATTCCCTACGGTGGTAGAGGCTCAGAAGCCAGAAATGAGAAAGGCCTGCAAGCACTTTCCTGGGCTTTACACAGAGAGACTGTCATTTCACCCAGTGTAGAAAGTTAATCATGAGAGCTGACAAAGCCCCATCCACATGTAGCTTGTCCTCTTTGGCACCAGGATACAGGGTCTTCTGGGTGTTGCTTAAAATTTATATTATTGTCAAAAAATGGGCCGCGGGAAGCCTGGGTGGCTCAGTGGTTGAGCATCTGCTTTTGGCTCAGGATCTGATCCCGAGGTCCTGCTTTCCCTCTGCCTATGTCTCTGCCTTTCTCTGTGTGTCTCTCATGAATAAATAAATAAAATCTTAAAAAAAAAAAAAAAAAGATGGGTGGCCATTCCCAAATCTGGGGATATTAGCTGGCCACAAGGGCAGCCTTTCATTAGAGTTCTAACACATTCCTGGAATGCCCCTAAGACTTAGACCCTTAGGGCATCAACTCCAAAGCCATGCAATAAAATGCCTATTATAAAGAGAGAATTTAAGTAACTAAACCTCTTGAATGAACTCTAAGACGTATTTGCTTCCACAAAATTCTAGACATCTGGAGAGTTATAATAGTGAAAATCTACTGTATCTTATATTTATTATTATTTATCACTGCCGTAGAGAATATATTCACAGATGACATACTGGAACTTTGTATTTCTTTTAAACATACTCTACAATGTGACTTCTAACCGCTTATGCCTTGTCCTCTCACTTGCATACTGGTTTCTCTGTCCTCCTGGTCTGTGAGCTCTGGGCATCAGCCCTAATGCTTAGAATGGTATTTTATATACCACAGATGTGTGACAAATTGTCAGAGTAACCTGGTGGAGTGAATCTATTTTTGCTCTGTCTTTGATTCAGGAACAAGGGCTAGGGCTGTAGCTTCAATGCCTCTACAGCCCTCCAGAGCTGATATCACCACAAAGAGATACACTTTGTGCTGAAAATGGGGTTCTAGTGGCTACAAAGCAAGTCTAGTGGCCCAAAGGTATCTTCTGGGTTGGGAGGCATGCAATCAAATAGTTGAAGTTAGATGTGTGACTCATATTAGCTACTAAAGAAGTAAGGTCCCTCTAAAGACTCCACCAAAAAAATACTTGGAACTAATTAATCAATCCAGTAAAGTTGTAGGATACAAAATAAATATACAGAAATTGATTATATTTCTATACACTAAGAATGTAGTAAAAGAAGGAGAAATTAAGAAAAAAGATTCCATTTACAATTGAGCCAAAAAGAATAAAATACCCTTTGATTATTACAAAGATCTGTACTCTGAAAACTATAAAACATGGACAAAAGAAATTAAATATGACACAAATGGAAAGACAGTCTGTGCTTGTGGATTACAGAATCAAAATTGTGAAAATGTCCATGCTACTCAAAGCAATCTATAGATTCAATGCCAATTCCTATCAAAATACCAATGGCGTTTTTCACAGAACTGGAACAAATAATCCTAAAATTTGTATGGAACCATGAAAGACTCTAAATAGGTGAAGCAACCTTGAGAAAGAAGAATAAAACTAGAGGTATCACGATCCCAGATTTCAAGCTATACTAAAAAGCTGTAGTAATTAAAACAGTATGGTGCTGGCACAAAACAGAAACGTAGATCAGTGGAACAGAACAGAGAGCTGAGAAATAAACCCACAATTATATGGTTAATTAATCTACTACAAAGTTGGCAGGAATATACAACAGGGAAAAGACAGTCTCTTCAACAAATGGTGCCAGAAAAACTGGACAGCCACATGCAGAAGAGTGAAACTGGACCACTTTCTTACACCATATACAAAATTAAACTCAAAATGGATTAAAGACTTAAATGTGAGGCCTGAAACCATAAAACTCCTAGAAGAAAACACAGGCGGTAATCTCTTTTATACCACCATAGAAACACTTTCCTAGATATGTCACTCCAGACAAGGGAAGCAAAAGCAAAAACAAATTATTGGGACTACACCAAAATGAGAAGCTTTTGCACATCAAAGGAAACCATCAACAAAATGGAAAGGCAGCCTACTGAAGAGGAAAAGATATTTGCAAATGACATGCTCAATAAGGAGTTAATAGAGTTGTAAGAACTTATAAGATGCAACGTGAAAAAAACCCCAAATAATCTGATTAAAAATAGGCAGAGGGCCTACATTAACATTTTTTTCAGAAAAGACATCCAGATGGCCAATAGACACATGAAAATATGCTCAACATCATTCACTGTCGGAGAAACGCAAATCAAAACCACAATGAGATATCACCTCACGCTTGTCAGAATGGCTAGAAACAAAAAGACAAGAAATAACAAGTGCTGGCAAGGAATTGGACAAAGGGGAACCTTCTTGCAATGTTGGTGGGAATGCAAACTGGTGCACTCTGGAAAACAGTATGAAGGGTCCTGAAAAAGTTAAGAATAGAAATAAACATTCCAGGAATTCCACTACTGGGTATCTGCCTCAAGGGAAAAAAATTAACTCAAAAAGAGTCTATGTTTTGAGTTTGTTGTAGCATTATTTACATTAGCTAAGGTATGGAAACAAGCCCAAGTGTCCATTGACAGATGAATGGATAAAGAAAAGGTAGTATATACGCAGTGGAATATGACTCAGCCATAAAAAGAAAGACATCCTGCCATTTGCAACAGCATGGATGGAGCTAAAGGGCATTATGCTAAGTCAAATAAATCTGACAGGGAAAGACAAATACTATAGGATTTCACTTATATGTGGAATCTAAAAAAAAAAAAGCCCAAACAAACCAAAGCAGAAACAGACTCATAAATACAGAGAACATATTGATGATTGTGAGGTGGGGGGGATGGGCAAATGGGTGAAGGGGAGTTGGGAGATGCAGGCTTCCGGTTATGGAATGAATAAGTCATGGAGATAAAATGCACAACCTAGGGAATATAGTCCATGGTATTGAAATAGTGTTGTATGGTGATGGATGGCAGCTACGCTTGTGGTGAGCCTGGAATAACAAATAAATTTGTTGAATCACTATGTTGCATATCTGAAACTAATGTAATATTGTGTGTAAACTATATTTCAATTAAAAAAAAGTAGAGTTTCAATCAGGTTGATTTAATGCAAATTAGTGCAAAAATAAGGAACCTGGAAAAAAAAAGACTGTCATTATCTTGATGAGCTCATATGATAGGAGAGATAAGTATACAAACAAATAATTAAAATATAACATCAGTGCCTATAATACAATACCTTCAGAATGCCATCAGGGATTAGAGGAGGGAAACAACTTTTCTGGAACAAAGAAGGGGGAGGGGAGAAAGGAGATCAGACAAAGTTTCAAAGAGGAGATAATATTTGAGGTAAGCCTTGAAGAATAAACAGGAAGAGATGCAAGGATTTTTAATATTAAAAAATTGATTAATGTAATTTACCATATTAAAGGATTAAAGGCAGAAAACCACATGATCATCTCACTTGATGCAGAAGTGGGTTAGACAAAATTCAATGATCAATTTTTAAAAATCTCTTAGAAACCCATCAACAGAAGAATCAATATTCTGTGATATCCTCTGATAATGGGAAAGCCATACATCAAAGAAAATTAACAAACTATAGCTCCACACACCAATATGGATGTCAAGAATGAAATATTGGTTGAAAATGGAAGTTAGAGAACAGCCAAGAAGAGAATATGATTCCATTTGTGTGATGTTCAAAATCAGACCAAACACAAATTTGGGTGGTAAAATCATCAGGCAAGCTTGGAGACTATAAACACATAACCCTGTATGGCGGTCACTTCTGGGAAAGTCAGGAAGGCAATATAGGCACAGAAGAGGAAGAGCACACAGGCCTTCTTTTGTGTTCTAGTTCCTAACCTGCCTGGTGGGCACACAGACGTCTGATTTGTTATTTCGTAGACTGGGCAGATGTGTCTCTACATCTGGGGATATGACAATTTCACAATGAAAACATGAAAGAGAAATAAATAGAAAGTCACTAACCGAGGAAGGGGATCCAGGATGGTATGGAATATAGCATGTTCTTGAAAACCATTCACTGAATGAATGAATGAACACATAAGGCCATTTGTAGACAGAAAAAATTGCATGTACAAAGCCGAGGGCTGTGGGGGGGTGTAAGGATTCAGGAGCTTATAGGCAGTGTCCGTGATCTGGAAGGCGGGTGTCGCCCAAGTTATGACCAACTTTCCAGGCCATAAAAGGGTTTGACCTCTAGCCTGTAATGACAAGAAACCACTGTGGGATTTAAAGAAAGTGCCGACATCAGATTTGCCTTTTTAAAAGGGCATTCTGGCAGGTGTGTGGGAGGCCGTGAAACTGCGGTTTCCTCGGCCTTCACCAATGAGCATCCCCAGAAGGAAAGAGTGGATGCCTTTTCCCCAAGCAGAGGGTGTGGGATAGTGAACTTTGTTCCAAAAATGACATAGAAGTACTCTGGACACTCTCAAAAATTACTGCAATTGGCCCTCAGTGCAGGAGTTCATGTGCAGAGATGGCAGGTACATGGGAGCGCTACGCCCAATGCTTGGTTTGAAGGAGCTGATGTCAGCTTTGAGGGCACACACATGTAACCATGGGAAAAATGGCATGTCAGAGCACAAAGCTAGGATGTATGTATGTAGGCTTATACACGAGGGACCCAACCTCTCCCTTCATCCCAAACCTGGAAACCACCCTCCTACTGCCCAAATATTTCCTATCTCACTGCTAGGGAGTAAGAGAGTGGTATGGATAAACAAAAGTGAAGAGCCATGGTGACTGCTGCCCCAAAGGACTGAATATTGTAAAGCTCTTAAAGTCGACTACCCTTTAGATTATTAACTAATCTACTATGACCTCCAGTTGTCTCTTTAGTATATCAAAATGAAACTCAGCTCTATGTTAAATAATTACTGGTACATTAGACGATTTGATACAACTTAACTGCTTCCTGAACATAACTATGTGAAAATTGTTCAATTGCACATGAACTAAATTATCATCTCATTTGCATGGACAAAAAAAATCTATTAATGCTCAATTGAGCCTGAACCAGTTGTGAAACAGGTGAGAATTTATGGTTGGATACCCTGATTGAAGCTCTATTAATGTTCAAGACAGTTTCTTAATGAATTGAGCCCCAACTCATTTGTATGCTCCAACCCTTTTACTGCCTAACTGTGCCTAAATCTGGCCACCCTTGAGTGATCACAGGGCACTCTGGGTGCCCAAGGGCATCTCAAGCACTCTGTGTACTGGCCCTGAACAAGCACCCCCACCCCCCGCCTCCCAGTTTGGCTGTTTTCTTCTAGTAGCAGCATGACTGGTGATACGATGATTAGTTATCATTAAAGGTAACAATTAGCAGTGGATTCGGAGTCTTGGTTTGGCTCAGCAGTTTATCATGATTTGTGTCAGGCAATATCTACATCACTGCAGCAAATGACAGGGCAATGCTGAATGGCTCAGGCGTTTAAAGGATGGGTTGTGGGGAGCTTGACAAATCTGGGAACAGAAGAGTATAGACGAGCGGAGGGCTTCAGAGTCATCACATCTGCCCAGGCAGCTTTTGCTACAGCCTTCTGATTCCCTCAGCTTACTTGGACCCTTCTTCCCACAGAGGTTGGTGAGCACTTGGCGCTCATGTATTATTAGGTGTTGGACCTGGCAAGTCCATGTCTGCATCTCCATTAGACCATACTCATCCAAGATGGGTGATCATCTGTGTTATTCTGTTGCATCCCCAGTGCCCTTCATATTGTAGGGGTCTGATAAATATTTTTGAATGAATGAAGGACTACATGGATAAAAGGAGTTACAGATAGTCTTCTGAGTATTTCTCAAATTGTCTCTTATATGCTCAGTAGCCTCTGTCCAACTTATAACAAAATCAGTCCCTGAAAACCTTTGGGTCAGAATCCATCTTCCTGATCAGAACAGTGCTGAGCTCCATGATTAATGGAATTAAACTCTATGTGTCACTTGGGATTGAAAGTATAGGGTGAAATTTATATTACCAAGCTTTGTCCTGAAAATCTCTTGGAATAAAACCCTTCTCTCATGAAACCCAACATGGTCAAGTTTTGCCTCAGTGTTGGAACACATCATGGTCTCTGGATGAGCACCAAAAGTACTTGGCTTATATTTAAGGGCCATATTATATGAACAATATGTATCTTTAATTATTTGAATCACACTCTGGTCAGTGAGATACACAGATACAGTTGAGAGCAAAACAGCATTGGACCCCCAACTTCCACTCACCCTCAGCCTCAATGGACTCATTGGCGGAAGGTGTAGGTCAAGACTTTCACTTCCACAAGCCATTGCTTCTTTGTAAGGAGTACATAGGGTTGGATTCTCATAATTAAATGTCTGTTATCAGGCACACAAACTCTTGTTGAATTAATGTATGAGCTGTCCATTTTAACAAAAGGTAATCACAATCCATTTGGCCTTTTAAAATCAAGGAAGATAGGATAGTGCCAAGTATCCATCAATGGAAGAATGAAGAAAAGGTTATACACACACACACACACTCTCACACACACATCTATGTATAATGGAATATTATTCGGCCATTAAAAAGTTATATCCTAGGGATCCCTGGGTGGCGCAGCGGTTTGGCGCCTGCCTTTGGCCCAGGGCGCCATCCTGGAGACCCAGGATCGAGTCCCACGTCGGGCTCCCGGTGCATGGAGCCTGCTTCTCCCTACCTGTGCCTCTGCCTCTCTCTCTCTCTCTCTCTCTCTCTCTGTGTGACTATCACAAATAAATAAAAATTTTAAAAAAAGTTATATCCTAAAGAAGGTATTTTACATCAACATAGATGGAGCTAGGAGATATTATGCTAAAGCAAAGTAAGCCAATCAGAGAAAGACAATTATATGGTTTCTTTTTTTTAAAATTTTTTTATTTATTTATGATAGTCACACACACAGAGAGAGAGAGAGAGGCAGAGACGCAGGCAGAGGGAGAAGCAGGCTCCATGCACCGGGAGCCCGACGTGGGATTCGATCCCGGGTCTCCAGGATCGCGCCCTGGGCCAAAGGCAGGCGCCAAACCGCTGCGCCACCCAGGGATCCCCAATTATATGGTTTCACTCATGTGGAATATAAAAAGCAGCACAGAGAATCATAGGGGAAGGGAAGGAAAAATAAAATAAGACAAAATCAGAGAGGGAGGCAAACCATAAGAGACACCGAACTCTAGGAAACAAATAGGGTCACTGGAGGGGAGATGGGTGGGGGGATGGGTGCCTGTGTGATATGAATTAAGGAGAGCACATGATGGAACAAGCACGTGTTATATGCAACGGATGAATAACTGACCTCTACATTAGAAACTAATGATACGCCATATGTTCACTAATTAAATTTAAATGAAATAAGTTTCTAAAAAAAGTTATATCCTGTCACTTGTGACAACAGGGATGCACCTGAGGGCATTAGCAGGGCAAGTGGAAGAAGTCAGACAGAGAAAGACAAATACTGTAGGATCTTGATTAAATGCGGAATTTGAAAACCTGAACTGAGATCCAGGGGAGAGAATGATGGTTGCCAGCAGCAGGGGAGCAGGGGAGCTGGGCGTGGGCAAAGGGGACCTCAGCAGGGCTCTCGCTCAGCATCAGTGCCCCAACCCGTGTTGCAGATCAGCACTTAGAAACCACAGGCATTTGACATAGTTCTTTGGGAGCCAAGCCTGGAAAAACTTCCCAAATTCTAGCTGATGGATTGGCTACCTTATTTACCAGCTGTGGAAATCCACACAGCTGCTCCCATCAGCCTGGTATTTGAGAAAGCTCATTATCCTGTACACTGACAGCCTGCTGTCACTCTCCCCTCTGGCCTCCCCACCTTCCTTGCCTTTCTCGTCCTCAATGAAACTTCAAGACATAGACTGGGTGATAACTGCTCCTGTTCTGACGGGAATCTCTTCACCCAGAAATGCCTCCATGCACCTACTAGACACTGCCACCTCCTAGGAGCTAGAGAGGGCCAGAAACTGTCTCATTGGCAAGGCCATGCCCGGCAGGGATACAGTCACACTTCTCCCACTGGAGCCAACCGGTAAGGCAGAGGGGCTAGGTGGGGGACCCTGGGGCCCACAGCCTAAGAGAGCATCATAGAATCCACGGCTTTTCCCACTAGTAGGCCAGTGGAATGCACTGTCAGGCAGGATTGCAGAAATTAAGAAAGACAAAAAGCCTCATGACATTTTGCAGAGATCAACCAGGTAGAGCAGGCCAGCATATGAGTTTCATTGAGCACCATTCAATGAGGCCAACCCAAGCCCTGTTCTCCGATCTTCTATCCTGGGTCCTGCACACAGATATTGATAGAGGAGGATCTCATTCATTCCAACATTCTTTTCTGGTATTTCTGATTGTGGTTAAGTGGCGTAGGTTCCCTTCCCTCCTCTAGCCTCCCCGTTCCACTTTGCCCACTGCCAAGAGTCCCCAGGAGTCAGCCCACCCGGGGTAGCCATCTCAGTAAAGTGGGGGTCTGGACACTGACCCTGCATGCACAGCTGGCCACAGCTGGTCCCCCTGCTTGAAACTATGGCTTCACTTCCAACCCACCACACATGCTCAGGCTCTGCAGATACATCTGAGCCAGGGTCTTGGCTCATCTGCTATCCCAACAAACACTGATGGAACATGATGGCATTCTGGACCTGGTGTGAGGAAGTGGTGGTACCGTGGGTCGGGGGGAGCTATCTGTATCCCATACGAATATGATCACAATAGTGCCTTGGTCATAAGGCTGTGTCGGCAGAATTAAGTGCTCACCAAGTGTGGGAACTGTTGTGGAAGCACAGTCAGAGAACAATGACTGTGAGCTATCATCATTACACTCACATTATGAAATAAGCCTCATTTAGAACTCATTCAGGCACCATGCTAACTACCCAGAATGTTGTGGGAAAACCAGAGAATAAGTACTGGAAGCTAGGTGCTGCTTCTCTCCATGACCCATCAAGTCCACAAATTAGGAACCTCGATCCCCTTCAAAAGATCAGGGGAAAAAGTTCCCACCTTTCCTTCTGCCCTTTCATTCACTTTTTTTCCACAGCACAAGAAAGAGTCTGATCACTGAGGCTGGTAAATGTGACCCTGGGCAAGTAAAGCCCAACACTGTCCATCTGTCTCCCTCCCCACAAGTCTCTCACACGCTCTCCTGCCCTTAAGCCACATGGCTGCCCTGTCAGCCTGATTCTGCCCATTGGTGGGAGTCCTGGCATCCTGGTTTGTGGAGGGGCACCTCCTGGCTCCCTGCCAGGACTAAGCAGCTCAAGAGTTTTAATTACCATTTATACTCTCCTATTTGCCAGTCTGTTCAGAATCTGGAGGGAAGAGAGTTTCATTAGTAATCTCCAAGACCGGACACAAAGGCAGGAAACATCTCAAAAGGCCAGAAGGGAAATGAGGATGTCTCCTAGTTTCTACCCAGTCCTCCGGGCATGTGGCCTGTAACCAGTGGGGATGAGACACAGCTGAACAAAGAAGAAGTGCACTGTGGCTTTGCTGCCAAGAGAAGGTGACCAAGTCAGGGGCCTAGTTCCACGGGGACGAAAGGTGGCTCTCTTGAGAACAAAAAGGAGGATTCGTGGAGTCTGTGTGCTAAACCAGTGGAGAAACGATCAGTGCTTAAACCCAGGGCTTGTGACCCCAACCGATTCACCCTGCATGACCTGTGTGGTTCCAGAAAAACCCGGCAGAGTTTATTTACTGGAAGTTGCTGCCTAAACTCTTAAGAAAATATTCTCAATCTCTGGAAATGCTCATAATTGAATATGAAGATACCACTGGCCAGGGAAGTAAAAGGAGCTAGGAGTGAAGCACAGAAGAAACAAGTTTAAAATCTCATTAAAAAAAAAAAAAAAAAAGTGTGGGAGGGAGGTGTCTCCGTCCTGGTGATTTTCTGGACTCACTTTCTCTGCATCCTAACAGTCATTAAAATGTATAAAAATGAATATTTTTGAAGCAGCAATATAAGAATTATCATTGCTGTGGTTGCCTGGCAACCTGAGACTTTGGTTATTTTATGTCTAAACAGGGAATGCTATAAACCGGTACCCGGAGTTTGTGCAAATAGTTCTAAATTGATGTTCTCCCTGTAAATCAGGAGGAGATAATACAGCATTAATGTACATTTAAAGGTTGCTAAATATGCATCTCTCTCTCTCTCTCTCACACACACACACACACACACATACACACATGCTCATGGGAAGATTCTTAAAGAGTTTCTATTCTGTGCTATCTTCAGTAAATCTGGAGAAATGTTACTCCTTTGCATTTTTCATGGAAAATATCTATTTAATTTCACATGAAATATAAATAATATACACTCGAACCTTTCATGTCCCCATCAACCAGGGAAATAGTATTGTAGCTAATATCAATCCATAGCTCCCTTGCTGAGCTTCCCAGACACAGAACCAGTCTCCAGTTTGGGGAGAACAGAGGCTATCTAAATGGCTAGTAGGAGAAAATATTTCTCAAGGCAAGAAAGAGGTATTTCTGCCTTCTTCCGAGATGCAAGTCCTGGAAAGGCCTGCTGAATGCAGGCCTGTGGTCACTGGAACCTCCCCTGTATTCCACACAGCCCCTCACATATGAGAAGTGTGGACATTTTGGAAAAGCTGCCTCTGTTTATGAAATGTAATTTCTCCAAAAGTCACAGACTTGAATTTGAATTTCCAGGGCTGCTCGCTGACTTGAATGAGCAGCTCTGATGATGGCACATTCTTAATATGGCCTTGGCTCCTGCTGGCCTCACTAGGGCCGTAGGAGGAAACGTGTTCCCATCTGAGACCCTGATGGTGGGCTCTGTATTGCTTCTATGGCGTGGAAACCTCTTGAAGTGGCTCCTGGTGGTCTGGCTTGCAGTCTCAAGCCAACGATCACAGCCTGCCTCAGGCTCCCCTACCACTGCCAGCAGATTCACCACAGCGAGGGGGAAGGTTTGATGATCTCTGACGTGTCAGTAACTGGTGCAAATAAACAAGGAGTAAGTCTTTGTTGGAACCACAGACCAAGCTCATTGAAGAAAGGCATCGAGCATCACTTCCTTCATGGGATTGTAATGCAGAGCCATGTCTCAAGTTGACTCAGAAAGAGGGTCTCAGGTACAACGTGAGAGTCGCAGAATGATCTTCCACAACCTCTTATTAAATGGAAACCAAGACATTATAAAGTATCTGGTGTTTGGAGACAGTATAAGCATCTTGTTGACAAATAAACAAACAGATTGCTTGGCCTATTAAAGCAATTCTTTCTCCAAATGGAGTGACAGTTGTGGATGAAGGTAGACACTTCAGTATGGAGGGTATGCCTCCTCAGGGTCTATACCCCTGCTCCATACAGGCACACCCTCCATACTAAAGCATCTACCTTCACCTACAAGCTTAGACACTGGGTGGTGGTTAGAGTTTCCACACTCTAGAAAGACTACAGTCCTGAAGATCAGCTGGGATAGAATAGCACTTGGGCCAAAGCTGAGTTCACATGGACAGATCCTTCCTTGTGAGAGCCCTTCTGAGGCCAAGGGCTGCAATACTGGTTTCTGGCACAGGAATTCATTCCCATGCTTCCCCCTATCTTTTCTCATCTATCAAAAAGGAAGACACCTATTATGCTGGTGCCTAAGAAGTGGTAGGGGTAACAGCAAATGGCTGGAATGAACACTGGGAAGGAATTTGCAAACACACTGTCAAGATGGTCAGGCCTGCAACAGATTTCCCTAGACAAGACATTGCCCAAAGTTTGAGAGGAACATGTGCAGCCTGCTAGTGCAGAACTGAAGGTGGGGCTGGAGCTGCTGGTGGTCTCCTGTCCTTCCCTGCATGCTTTTCTGAATGGCACCACCATGTAGGACTGATTTATAGCACTGGAATGGGCCAGCAAGCCTCACCACGGAGCTGCTAGGGTCGGGAGCCCATCCTGCGCCTGCCTGACATCTACAAAGGCAAACTCATTTGCAAAGTCAAAACCACTCAGGGCACCCCTAAGGTACCCACGGGAGTGCCTGGGATGGGTAATGACTCCAAACACACGTTCTACTTGCTCACATGACAAATAGTCTGATAGGATGATGAAGAGAAATGAGGACAGGCGATATCCCCTCTGTGCACATTTGAGTTAATTTCCCAGAAGCAAACACAAGTAATGCAGGTTCCAAGCGCAGAGTTGTCTAGGGTGACAGATGAAGGGGTAGTGGGGTTCTGTGGCTTTTGGAGCCGTGGGGGAGGGTAAGGAATGTGGGGTTTGGTTTTCTAGTTTGTGTTGTGAGCGAGCAAGAATGAGAGAAAGCTGCCCAGGCAGGAAACCTCCCCTCCCTCTCAGAAATGATGAGGTCTGACACTGAAAGGTGTTTAGCATGCTAATGAAATGCCACATAATGTGGCTTTAGGGCCTTGACTGAATTAATTAATAAAGGATATCTGGGCCCTCCTGCTGGGCTGGGGGTCCCATGCTGTTTGCAGCCCAGGCTGTTAATATATTAGGGAGCTTGATGAGGCTTGGGGGTGGTGGACTGGCTAAGTGGGCTGGGACCTACTGTGGAAACTGAGGCAGTTTGATCCTGCCACCAATTGGCTCGGCAATCCAAGTAAATCTTGGTCTTCTTTTCCTGGACCTTGAGAAAGGAGAGTTTCTAATTGATGAATCACTTTGCAAAGGTGATTTGCAGACGTCAAATACTGAATATATGCTGAGGCTGCAGCTGAGATGCTAGGCCAGCGAGGATCTTCTAAGGTTCAAACAATAGGAGGAACATGAAGGCCCAAGGTTATGCTAGACGAGGCACTGGTAAATGAGTGTTTTGAGGAGGACGGCCAGGCCGCCATGTTGCCAGGCCATCACATTTCCCAGCCCTGAGCAACTAGGGGCCCAGGAGGTCTTCAGGAGGGTCCTGATGGTGAGTCAGGTCTTGGGCAGACTCTAAACTCATGTCAAGTCTGCTGACTTCACACACCCAGACAATGTAATCATCACTCCCACAGAGCTAGCACTTGAAGGAAGAAAACTCTGGAACTGAAGCAGACATACGTCTGCAGGGAACAGTGAGTGGAGCTTTCACATTTTGTCAGCCCTCCCAAGGGAGCAGGTGTCTGGTCACTGTGACTAGCTGATACTATGACTACGTATGTTTAATTTAACAACTGCCCTCAAACTATTGATAAAAACAATTCTCAATGATTCCCTGTATGTTTACAATGAAATTCAACTCAAATCAAAAGGAAGTTGCTTTGTCGGAAGTAAAAATAATTTCACATGCTTACATTCATCCGTTCCCTGTCCCCATCACCAATTCAACAAATATTTACTGAAATCCTAGAAGCACAACACTCCACAGAAATAATGTAAGAGATACAGATACACTAATATATAATCAGTGACCTATAACATGGTATTTTGAATTTTATTAACATCATGATCTATTATTACATTAATAGACATGGTCCCCTTTTTATGGACAAGAAACCAACTGAGGCCAGTACTCTTTCTTTCTAAGTCAGCAACCCTGACAATACCAGTACAGATCTTTCTTTTCCTTCCTTCCTCCCTTCCTTCCTCCCTCCCTTCCTTCCTCTCTTGTAATTACAAGTTGAGTTTATTCAACTGCAGAAATGATCCTGAATAAAACTTTATAAACCTTCTTGAAATACTTTTGTCACTGGGAAGGGCCCTCACAAGGGCTGGGAAAACCATTTCTGGGTTTATCCAGCTAGGTTTCCAAATTTCAAGAGTTGAGACAGATAGGATTATGTCTGCTATCTAAACTCCTCAAGTCAGTGTACAAATGGTCCTCCTGGTGGAGAAGTAAATCACAGTGTTGGCATCCCCTTAGGGCAGAGGGTAGGAGAACACAATGACTCGTCCTGAATCTCACTCATGGTAGAACAAATGGCCTGACTTACCTTTCTCCTCCCACATGACAGTGACTTATATTTGCAGGATTTTACAGATTTACAAAAAACGATAGCATGTCCATTTGCTTACTCCTTATGGCAACTCTGTAGGTGTTATCCCATGAAGTAGATCCAGGTAGGCTCATTATTAATTACCACTATAGTGTTCTAAATTTTACAAAAAGCTTTCTCTCTCTCTCTCTCTCTCTCTCTCACACACACACACACACACACACACACACACACACCATTCTGAGTCCCAGATCCTTGTGATATGAGAGCTAGAAGCATCAGTTTATGATGAGTGAAGGTTCTGAGAGCTAGTGAGAGGAGCAGCTGGACCTTGGAAGAGCCCTGAATAAGCAGAGAACACCCACTAGCATCACCATGTTGTTTAGTGGCAAAGCTGAGTTGGGTGATGGTTGTGAGGGGTGGCCCCGGGCTGGGTCCTTCATGGGCACAGATGACATAGCCAGTCATAGACCTAGGAGCAGCTCTAATTTCATCCTCTCAGAGTATAACAGAAAGAGGGAAAGGATCTTGGAAATGGAGTAAACATTTGCACAGGATGGTGGGTGGCAATGCCCCAGGCTTTAGGAGCTGTCCTAAGTAGGGCTGCCAAGATTCCCCTGTCCATGCAATACTGGGGGCATACTTATACTAAAAAATTATTTGTTGCATATCTGAAATCCTAAATTTCCTGGGTATCCTGTGTTTTTATTGGTTTAATAGGACAGCTCAACTCCCAAGGGAAGAGTAGTTCAATCTTCCACCCCTTGTGAAGCATCTGTGTGATGGTATGATCTACCAGTGGCAATTGGAATTGGAGACCCTAACTGAGATAACTTCCTATTATCTCTGACTTGAGCAGCCCAAAGTCAAGATTGGGGCAAATTTAAGTATTTTCATAGTTTTTGAATTTGGAAGATCATGGGATACACGACTGTAAGCAGAGGCTGGTTTGGGCACCATACTAACAATGCAGTCCAGAATGTCTGGAATGTCCCACACCCAGTCCAGAATGCAGTCCAGAATGTGGAAGTCCCACACCCAGCCCTGGCACCACGCTTACCCCAGTGCATTTATCCAGTGGAAGGGTCACTTACTTGTATGGGATGTGTTTACTGCCATTGACAAGAGCCAGGATGACATTGCCCAGAGCGGACAGTGAGAGGCAGAGCCCTGAGCTTCCTTCCCGATTTTTGCTAAGAGCTTTCACACAGCTGCCGAGATCGATGAGGTGTAGACGGCTGCGGCCTCCGGACACTGACACAGAGAAGACAAGAGGAGAGAGAAGTGGTTAAGTTCTGGCAAACATTCATCTGCCCTTCAGTTACCTCCTTGGGAAACCTGAGGGAAACCTAAAAGGGGAAGGGAAAGATCAACATTCATGACTTAGTTGGAAACTCCAGCAAAATCATGCCGGGTTGCCAACCACATGGTCCTCTTAAAATCTGTCCACCTCACATCACTGACCTAAAGCCTGTATTCAGCCTATAAACAAATGAGTAACACCCATAGGTTGAATTGGAGGAGATTTTAGAGAAGGTAAATGTCCAATGAGAGGAGGATAAGCTTTGCACTTTCAGGTCCTTTAGAGAGCAGAATTATGAAATTGATTGGGTTGCATCTGAATAGCCCAGGAGAGACTATGTACTTTGGTTGATCATCATAGAGCCCTTGACTGAAAGTTCAGCCAGGAATCAGGGTGATAACCCCTGGTAAAATCAGGAAGAAGTAATAGCCAGGTGCAGAGATAGGGAAAGACCCAAGTGTTTGTTGAGTATCTGCCAAGTGCCGGGTGCTGCACAAACACCAGTCTCATTCAGTTCCCACAGTAAAACCACAGGCAGAATACTCTTGTTCTTTTGTTAATATAGATGAGAAAACAGACATTCAAAAGAGCTAAGCAGCTTGGTCCCGAGTACTTCTGCTTCTGGCCTAGATGAAGTAACAGGGCCCAGATCAACTGTCTTACCTAAAAACTAAAAAAATGTATAAACCCACTGCTTCTAAGACACTAGACATCAGGTAGTAAAGGACAGTGATCCCAATGATCCCTGGGAGGAGGAAAACAAACCAGGTGAGCACTACTTGTGTCCCAGCTTACTGCCTCAAAAGGGTTTCCAGGCTATGTCTCAGGGGTGGGGAGCTCAGGGGGACCGCAGCAGACTACCTGAATTGAAGAGACAGATGTAGACCAGGGAGATCAAGGTGGCAACAGATGGCAGGACAGAGTACTGGAGAGAAGAGCACTTGGGATTTGTAGAGATGCTCTCAAGCATGCAGCTGAGCACTGGTCAGCATAAGCATGTGAGGGAATGCCACAGGGGGGCATGAGCTGCCCAAACAGATTAGGGGTGAGAGTGCACAGCACTCATGCAAGGCCAGGAATATTGCCTGTTCCCAACAGCCAGACCCAGACACCCCAAGATTTGCAGGGCCTTGGAGAGGGGACTTGGAAGGGTCTTGCTTCAATAGTGGAGAACACTTAGCCCTAGATGAACACTGACCAGGTCCCACCTGCCAAATCTTAAAAGTAAGACCAGAAAGGGTCAAACTGTTTACAAATAACTACATCCCAAAATAATGCTTAGGAATATTTATGAAATACAACAATGTCCAGCATCCATCAAAAAATAAGAAGGCATGCAAAGAAGCAAGAAAATGAGACTCACGATGAAGACATAACTGAAACCAAGCAGAACTGGTTGATATAGGTATTAGAATTGACAGTGAACGACAGTAAAACAGTTATGGCTATATTTCAGGGGTGCCTGGGTGGCTCAGTCAGTTAAGCATCTGACTCTTGATTTGGCTCAGGTCATGAGCCTGATCTGGGCCATGAGATCGAGCCCTATGTTGGGCTCTACGGTGGGCATGGAGTCTGTTTGGGATTCTCGCTTCCCCTTTGCCCCTCCACCCCCCTGCACACATGCGTTCTCTCTAAAAACAACAAGAGCAAAGAAGTTATGGCAGTATTTCAAATGTTTAAAAAGTTAGGTAGACGTGGAATATATTAAAGAAGACAAACTGCATCTATAGAGAGCTAAAAATCTACAATGTTGAAAAATACAAAGGATTAATGACAGATTAAACATTACAGAAGGAAAGCCTTGTGAATTTGAAGACAAAGTCATTGAGACCATCCAAAATGAAACACAGAAAATTAAAAAAAAAAAAAACACGACAAGCAAAAACATAGGGGAAAAAAGAGCTGTAGAACAGTTTCAAGTGTTGTAATAGGTAATTGGGAGTCCCCATAGGAGAAGACATAGAGGGTTGTACAGATCAAATATTTTCAGAAATAACTACCAAAACCTTTCCAAATTTGATGAAAACTATAAACCCACATATCCAAGAACCTCAATGAGCCCAGCACAAGAAACATGAAGAAAAGTACGCTAAGACACATCATAATCAAACTGCTTAACACCAGTGATGATTAGAAAAATCTTGAAAACACCCAGAGAATAAAACAGGTTTCATATAAAGGACCAAAGAAAGGATGATGGCAGATTTCTCATTGGAAATAATACAAGTGAAAGACCAGGCAGCAGAATTTCTAAAGCACTAAAAACAGTCAACCTAGAATAATATATTCAACAAAAGTTTCATTCTAAGACAAAATGGAAATAAAGACTATTTCAGACTTTAAAAAGCTTAAAGGGGGGGCACCTGGGTGGCTCAGTGGTTGAGTGTCTGCCTTTGGCTCAGGTCATGATCCTGGGGTCCTGGGATTAAGTCCTCAGGGAGCCTGCTTCTCCCTCTGCCTTCATCTCTGCTTCTCTCTGTGTATCTCTCATGAATAAATAAATAAAATCTTTTTTAAAAAGCCAAAAAAAAAAAAAAAAGCCAAAAGAATTCACCAAAAGCAGACCCACAGAGGATATACACAAAAGAATGAAAAGCTCTGGAAATGATAACCATGCCAATAAATGTATGTTTTTTTTCCCCTATTATTTAAATCTCTTTGAACGATAATTGGCTGCTAAAGCAAAACTAATGACATTGTCCTATGTGGATTATAACAAACACAGAATTTAAGTCTGACAGTGTTACAAAGGTTAGAAGTGAAGAAACAGAGGTGCTCCATTATAGGCTTCTTATCTCATTCACGGAGTGCTGTAGTATCACTTGACAGCAGAGCGTAATGACTTAAAGGTGTATACTATAAACCCCAAAGCAACAGTAAATAGTGAAGAGTTACAGCTAACAAACCAACAAAGGATATAAAGTGAAATCTTTAAAAATACTCAGTAAGTCCCAAAAAGGCAGGTAAAAAAGGAAAAGAAAGAACAGACAAGTTGAATAGAAAACCTATGGAAAAATAACAATTTGGACCAAACCATGTCAATAATTACATTAAATGTAAATAGTCTGAATACTCTTATTTGAAAAGTAGGAACAGGCTGGATAAAAGAGCGAGCCTCCACTATATGCTGCCTATGAGAAATGCACTTCAAATATAAAGAAACAATCCATTAAAAAGTGTAAGAGTAGGCAAGGCTGTACCATGCAAACAGTGGCTGTAAGAGAGCTGAAAATGGTTATATCAATATTAAACAAAAGAAACTTAAGACCAAAAAATGTGAATAGAAGCAAATAGGAACATTTCATAAAGGGGATGATTCATCAAGAGGTCCTAACAATAAAAAAACATTTACGCGTCTAGTAACAGGCGTTCAAATATTAGAAGCACAACCTGATAGAACTATATGAATAAGTGAGCCCATAATTATAGTCGTAGATTTCAAATTACCCTTTCTCAATAACTGTATAATGAGTAGACAGAAACCCAGTAAAGATATAGAAGATTTGGAAAATACTGTCAATCAGCTCATTCTACCTGACATTTATAGAATACTCAATCCAACAACAGCAAAATACACATTCTTTTGAAATACACACTAAACATTTCCCAAGACAGACCATATTCTGGTTCATAAACCAAGTCGAGATAAATTTTAAAGGATTCACATCAGGGTATGTTCTCTGACACAATGGAATTAAATTCAAAGTCCGTATGGAAAGACATTTGAAACTTCCCAAATATTTTGAAACTCAACAATACAGTTCAAAGTAGCCTATGGTCAAAGAAGAAATAAAAATGGAAATTTAAAAGTGTTTTTAAGTGAATGAAGATTTATGAGATCACAGAAGAGGTATGGAGGAGGAACTTCATAGCATTAAATACCTCGATTAGAAAACAGAGGTCTCACAACAGTGATCTCAGTTTCTACCTTAAGAAATAAGAAAAAAAATGAGCAAATTAAATATCAAATAGCAGAAAGGAAATAATGAACATAAAAGCAGTAATCAATGGACTAGGAAAGTAAAGACAGTAGAGAAAATCCATGAAGCCAAGAGCTGGTTCTCTGATAAATCTCTAGAATGGCTCATCAGGAGAGATGGAGAGAAGACACAAATTACTAATGTCAGGAATGCAAGAGATGGCCATGCTATAGGTTCTACAGATATAAATGGAGAAGAAGGAAACATCATATCAGTCAATTAGACAACTTGGAAGAATGGACAAATGTTTTGAAAGATGTAAAGTCCCAAAGCTTCTTCAAGGAGTAACAGGTAAAATGAACAGCTCTACATACATTAAAGAAATAGCATATGTAGTTAACCACAGTTAACAATTTTCACAGGAAAAATTCCAGTGCCATATGGCTGCACTGGTGAATTCAACCAAACACTTAAGAAATAATAAAGTATAAGAATGGAAAAGGCTATACTAATTCTACACAAATTCTTCATGAAAATTGAACTGGAGAAAATATTTGCAACTCATTCTATGAGGCCAGGAACACCTAGATACCAAAAACAGACAAAGAAATTACAAGGACAGAAAATCAAAGACCAATATCCCTTATAAACATTGTTGTAAAATCTCTAAACAAATTAGAGAACCACATTAAAAAATTGTATCTAGGGGCATATAAAAAGGTCTTGACATCCCAAGTAAGTGGGATTGATCCCAGAGATACAAGATTGGTTAACAAAAAAAAATTATCAATATAATTCACCATATTAACAAACTGAAACAAACTATAGGATTTACTCAGTAAAATGCAGAAACAAAACATTTAACAAAAGTTACCATTCCTGATAAAAATTCTCAGCAAAATACTGCTCAGAAGACAGTATCTTCAGTTTGATAGTTTGAAAAATCTACTGCCAACATCATAGTTAATGGTAAAAGATCATATGCCTTCTAAGATCAGGAATGAGACAAGAATGTCTACCCTCAGGGGCACCTGGGTAGCTCAATGGTTGAACGTCTGCCTTCAGCTCAGGTCATGATCCTGGGGTCCTGGGATTAAGTCCCACATCAGGCTCCTGCATGGAGCCTGCTTCTCCCTCTGCCTATGTCTCTGCCCCTCTGTCTGTGTCTCTCATGAATCAATCAATCAATCTTTAAAAAAAAGAAAAGGAATGTCCACTCTCACCATTTCTATTCATTGCTGTGCTGGGGTTAGTAGCCAGTACAGTAAGTCAAGAAAACAGAAACGGTATCCCGATTGGAGAGCAAGAAGTCAAACTGGTCTTTCTTTGCAGACAAACACAATCATCCACATAGAAAATCAAACAGAAGCTACAAAAAAGCAACTAGAACGAATAAAGAGAGCTTAGCAAGGTTGCAGGATATGAGATCAACAGACAAAAATCAACTACATTTTTTTCTTAAGTAGGTTCCTTGCCCAATGTGGGGCTTGAACTCACAACCCAAAGATCAAGAGTCGAATGCTCTAATGACTGAGCCAGCCAGGCACCCCTGTATTTCTATGTAGTAGTTACAAACAACTAGAGATTGAAATTTTAAAATACTATTTGCAATAGGATAAAAATATGAAATACTTCAGCATAAATTAGACAGAAGACAGATCTGTACATGGAGAAAAGAATATTGCTGAGAGACATCAATGAATATCTAAAGACCAGGGAGAGAAATTACATTCATGAGTCAGAAAATTCAGTATTGTTAAGATGTTAATTCTCTCCAAATAGATCTACAAAGTCAGTGTAATCCCAATCAAAATCCCAGCAGTCTTTTTTGGTAGAAAGTGATTCTACAAAGTCAATTTAGAATGGATTCTAAAATTTATATGGAAAAGTAAAGGATCTAGAATAGTCAAAACAGCTTTTAAAATTACAGAATTGGGAACACCTGGGTGGCTCAGTGGTTGAGCATCTGCCTTTGGGTCAGGGTGTGATCCTGGAGTCCTGCGATGGAGGCCCACATCGGGCTGCCAGCATGGAGCCTGCTTCTCCCTCTGCCTCTGCCTCTGTCTCTGCCCCTCTCTCCGTGTTTCTCATGAATAAATAAATCTTTAAAAACTAAAATTAAATTAAAAAATAAATAAAACTACAGAATTGGAAGGCTAATAGTATAGTATCTTATTTCAAGGCTTATTATAAAGCCTCCATTAAATCAAGACAGTGTGGTATTGGTGTAAAGATAGATAAACAGATCAATGAAATAGTTATAGAGAGTCCAAAAACAGAACGACACAAATATGAATACTATTTAACAAAGGTAATTTAGTAGGGAGACAATAGTTTTTCTAACAAATGGTACTAGAACCATTATATATAACTCAGGGTCATGAGATCAAGCCCCTAATTGGACTCCGCACTACACTCGGAGTTTGCTTGAGATTCTCTCCCTGTAGCCCTCCTCCTGCTCTCATGCATTCACTCTCTCAAATTATATAATTATTATATAATTTTCATTTCTTTTACCAGTATGTTAGCAGATTTTTCAGAAACACTTTTACCAAACTGAAGATACTGCTATATATATATACACACATATATATGTGGGTATATATATGCACAAAAACCCTTTAATCCATACATTGCACAATTTACTAAAAAAAATGAATCTAAGACCTAAATATAAAACCTAACATTATAAATCTTCTAGAAGAAAGCATAAAACATAGCATGAAACTTTCCTGATCTCAGTTTAGGCAAAGATTTCTCAACTATGAAATAAAAAATGTGATTTTTATAGGAGAACATACAGATAACTAGACATCATCAAAATCGACTATTTCCACTCTTCAAAATACATTGTGAAGGGAATAAAAAGGCAAGCCACAGACAGAGAAAATATTTGCAAAACATATATCTGATAAAGGACTTTTATCCAGAGTATATTAAAAACCCTTCAAAACTTAATTATATGACAAAAACAATTTCAGAAAGAGAAAAAGGCATTTCACCAAAGACTTGAGGGTGAAGGATAGGTTCTTGATTGTATTGATGGTTTCATGGGCAGGGATACATAGGACAAAACTTATCAAATATGTGGATTACTATATCTCAAGGATATCTCATTAGAGCTATTTTTTAAATAAAGATTTTATTTGCAAACGAGAGAGTTTGAGAGAGCAGGGAGGAGAGGCAGAGGGAGAGGGAGAAGCAGACTCTCCGCTGAGCAGGGAGCCCAACACAGGGCTTGGTCCGAGGACCCTGGGATCCTAACTGGAGCTGAAGGCAGACACCTAACCAACTGAGCCACCCAGGTGCCCCTATTTTGTTCTTAAAAAGGAAACTGGCCACAATACTACTGTCACTAGTGCAGCTGGGCTTGACACCTTGAAGCCCCATGCTCTTTATCCTGCACCACGTGGCCTCAGCCAGTCCCCAAGACAGCAGGAGTGCCAAGCTTCCCTTCTGTCCCGGCCCTACTGTCTGAGGTTACTGTACCCCCAGCACATCACCCGGCTTCTAGATCATTTCCTTTCCTTCTCCCTCACTCCCCAGGCAGCAGCAGACTGACCCCTCTGGATTCCTACCTTCCAGGGTGGCTCAGCCGCTGCTGCTTCTGGGACAGCTATTCTTCCCTCTGCTTTCCCCTACTCTGCAAGGAAGGCCAGCAGCAAAGGTGGCCACAGAAACTTCTGAAAACTGTTCCAGAAGCCACAACTTCTGGGGCTATGTGGCAAAGGGGTTGGTTGGGAAAGTAGATGCAGAGGGTGGGACAGGGCCATGCCTGGGTCCGGGTGGATGTGTGATGAGCACGTGGCCAGTGTCTGGGTGCCCACACATCTGCAGGGAGAGCCTGCACAAGCACAAATGTAGGAGGCTTAGCTCATGCTATAGGATGAAAGCATTCGGGAACCACTGTCCTAACCCTAACTTGGCCTCTACCATGCCCCACCCTCAACGTCAGCATCTAGGACAGAGGGAAACAAAAAAAGGAAAGTATAGCATTTCAACACAGGCATGTCCAGTTACTCTGGTACATCACAGCCAAGAAATGGACGGTACATTTTATCTTCTACTATCCCCAGGAAAAATCCTCGTGAGGGAACATAGAATATGTAACTTCTCTTTTACCCCATCTCGTATCATGCAAGATCAGGTCATGGCAGCATGCTAGGGAAATAGTTATTTTTAAAGCAAAATATCATCTCTTTTGCAACCTAATTATATAGACAGGAGCAGCTCAGATAATCCACGTGTGCTGTAGATTAAAGGGCAAAGACAGGGACCAGTTTGGACTTTCAGACTCTAATAGTCCATTTGATGTAATGGAATAAAATGCATGATGTACATGTAGTAAAATAAAAGAGAACAAAAGGCATAGTTTAGATCGTGCTGAGAAATCACGTTATAAAATACCCATAATTATATCCACATGACTCAAAGCGGGAGTCACATTCAGACAATGAAAAATCGAGTCTGTCTACTGTACCCACTGAAGCTCCAGTGGCCACAAATTCTGGCTGCCACACAAGATGCTTCATCCGGGAGGGTACAAGGTGAGTAAGCACCGGCCATCTGCTACTGGCAACGACGTACGTCACTACAGATGGCTGGCGAGAAAGTTCTGTCATCAATGAACAATACGAGCAGGTACGAGAGAATTCCTCATCGACTCGTCAGATTTCCAGGGTCACAGCTGCAGAGTAAGAGGAGCAAAAGTGCCTCCAGTCACCCTTCATTCATTCTCTCCTGTGGATGTGGCAAGTCTGGAGCTTGGGCAAAACGGAACACCCACATGCCCTACTCTCCCCCATGGGAAGCAATCCTAATTTCACCCCATTCCATATATATGCTGCCGAAGCAAGCACAATTTCACCCCATTCCAGAGTGACCCTCCTAACCCACGTTGACCAAGGACCCGATAGGTGCCAGGCTCGTCTCCTGATATCACTTAATTCCTACAATGATCCTATAAGGCAAGAATCGACTCCGTTTGGCCGATGAGGTTAAAAAATCACCTCCCCCACCAAATAAATAAAAAAAATAAATTGCCCAACATCACTTAGAAAACTAATGCTGAATCTAAGATGAAAATCCAGAGTTAACTGTAAAGCAACTGTAAAAGAGGCTGAACCTCTTTTAACTCACCTTTCCGGGACTTTGGTTGGCAAACTTTGCGGCCGATCAGAATCATCTGAGAATCTAAGAAAACACGATGTCTGGCTCCCACACCAAGGCTTTCTAATTTAACTGGCCTGGAGTGCGCCATGGACCTGAGATTCCCTGCAAAGCTCCCCCCGGTGATTCTCCTATACAGCAAAATCTAGGTAGGGTTGCCCTGCCACCTGGCCATCACCTGTGAGTCATGTGAACCGATGCCCTCTGCACATGAGACCTGCATGGGCAGCCCTGACTGTCTTCTCCTCTGTGCTCTTGCTACCTTCAAATGAGCTGGGTGCTTAACAGATCAGTTGGGTTCCCTCCAAAGCCAATTATGCCACTTGTCATTACAGATACAAATAGAAGCAAATCTTATATGAACCAATAAAATATGATTGTATAAAGAGAGCTCATGTTTCTTTAAAAACTAAACTCAATGCTTTGAAAAGATGAGATTAAAATTAGTTATTTTTAAAAAAGAGATGCTGAGGGCGCCTGGGGGGCTCAGTCAGTGAAGCATCTGCCTTCAGCTCTGGTCATGATCTTGGAGTCCTGGGGTTGAGCCCCACATTAGGCTCCCTGCTCAGCGGGCAGTCTGCTTCTCCCTCTCCCTCTGCCCATCCACCCCACCCTCGCTCATGCTCTCTTAAATAGACAAATCTTTAAAAAAATAAAAAGGGATGCCAAGTTAGGTGAAAATGAAAAATTATAGAGTGGAAAAACATTTAAGAATCTAGAAAGGTGTTACACCAGCTGGCTGCATCAATGTCTTTTGAGTTCTTGAATCACTTCTAAGTGATTCGTAAAAGCAGAACTTTAAGTTGAAAACTCATCTCAAAGAGAAAGCCATGGTCCATATCAGAAGATCAATGAATAAATACCTATTTCTATCTTTTAAGTTGAGATAAAATGTTCATGGCATGAATGTATCATCCTACAAGATTCCTCCTTTTACATGAGAGACTCCTAACTCTGGGAAACGAACACGGAGTAGCGAAAGGGGAGGTGGGCAGGGGGATGGGGTGACTGGGTGACGGGAACGGGGGGGGGGGAGCACTTGACAAGATGAGCACAGGGTGTTATGCTATATGTTGGCAAATCGAACTCCAATAAAAAAATATACAAAAAAAAAAAAGGTTCCTCCTTTTGACTTTCTCAATTAACCATCCCCTGATTGTGCTGCAGGAGAGGACTTCTCTGAACTCACACCACCTGCGTATGTGACAAATAACTGGATTGTTTTTCTCTTTCAGGAACATAGCTAAATAGAGAAATACACTGATTTTTTTTAAAACACAGCACAGGTTCCATTGATTTAATGCAGTGTGGGCTGACTCCTGATAGACTTGTCTTTATGAGGAGAAGCTCTTGATCATGAGGGCCTTGGGGCTCTTCCCTAGAGATGGAATTCCCACTGGGGTTCTCAGCCTTTACACAATAGCATAGCAAAGCAGGGGAGGGCTCTGGGACAGGTGGAGAATCAGCCCCACTAAGGACACAATTTAAGCCAGGGAATATTTCTCTTTAAACCAGGGAAGTAATTTAAGCTTGACCTAATGTTATGTGCAAAACAGTAATACATCAACATAGAATTTTCTTTTCTATGTTGATTTGACACTTTGAAAATATTTTTGTCCATCTATTTATATGTGCCTATGTCTGTACGTGTGTGTTTATAAAATACATATGTAAGATTCAGGTGCATCCATACATGTGGCGTGTCTAGTTCTTGAGGCAGAGACCTCTCTGAAATCCACCATCCAAGCTTCTGATGGCCACTTCACAACAGTGTGCTCTGCTCTTTGCTTCCCTGCAGTGTAATTAATTAATAAACTTTCCTTTAATTGAGTTCTGGCTGCCAGGCCCACAGGGATTATTACTTATAGATAAGTAAACAAAAATTTCCATTTTAAACAACACTGCAAGTATCCTCATTATACTTTAAGCAGATACAAATTTACTGAAGTCAAGCGAGACTTGGAAAGGCTGGAGGGCTGTCTGTGCACATCCTGGTCTGGATTCCTCCCCTTCTGGGAAGCCAGGTGCTGTGGCATGCAGGTGACCTCCCCTGGTCTCTCCCCCCACCCACTTTTAATCATCTACAGATATATTAGAAAGTACCGAAAAGGGTTTTGGGGAGCCATTAATGGTACTTGCTTTTCCCTTTACCCTGAATTTATTATTTAAAAGCAATCTGCCTTCACAATGTGTAAACAGCAAGAAGGTGAATGGGATGTGAATATTCCAGCAGATGCGCTGCGCAGCAACTTGGGGAGGGCCGGTGAGCTGAGGGAATGGCCCAGACCACACCGCTGTGAAGTGGAATTTCAAGTTCTTACAGTTGAAGTAATTTAAGTAACTGTTTATTTTCAAAATTGCTTCCTTCTTTCAGGTTCCAAATAGAGAGCAGAACCATGGAGGAAGAAAAGTGAAAAACTCAAAACAGTTGTTTTCAGCGCAGTTTGAAACCTGGAAGGAGGATGAGATTATCCCATCTCCTAAGATCTTCCACTTGTCCATTTGGAAGCAATTTGGCTGAAAATTCAGATCTTTTTCGAGTCACTCTCTCCACTCAAAGTCTAAGAACCCCACTACAGGCTCTGATTATTATCATTAGTATTGTCTTCAAAGAATAAACAGCTTAAAAGAAATAAAGCTTAAATACAATAAAAAAGCTTAAAAGAATAAAAACACTTGTCAGATTTCCATGTTTGTGCTGCTAAGACAAAACCCAGAAAAAAAAACAGTGAGGGCAGGATTTAAAGCCAGCCCCCCAGACTGTCAGGGGCTGAAATTCTGTTTCGAACTTTAAAGGTCTGGATCTTCTCATTTCTACCCTAATCCTTGCTTCCTTCTTTGAGAAAGTTTTTCTAAACAGAAGTGCTGTACATGGGGTGAGCCCATCATTGAGAACCAATCTCCCCTGAAAATTTCCCATTCAAGCCATTTTGCTCGCCCCACAGTCAGACCTTTATGATTGTGCTGGTTACAAGAGAGGTCTGGGCTGCTGAGGGTATGCCTCCTGGGGTGCCCAGTGAGGCCAATATCCCTAGACCCCTGGGCAGCAGCCAGTGCAGGGAGCAGCCAGGGTAGACAGCCTGGGTCCTCCTGTGGTCCTGGAACTGCAGGTGAGATCTCAGGCCTGGGAGTAGGAGGAGAGGTAGAGGCAAGTCTCTGGGCTCCATGGAAACTAAGAAAAATAAGCAAACAACCAGTACATGCAAGAACATTGGAAGAATCTCAGAGGCATTAGGCCAAATGAAAGAAGCCGGACACCAAAGGCCACGTGGGGACCACGTGGCTCCATTCGTACGATGCTCTGGATGCAAAACTAAAAGGAAAAAAGTCGGGTCAGTTGTTGGGGGCCAGAGGTAGAGGGCAGGAAGTGGCCAGAGTGGGGGCTTCCTGTGCTGATGGTTTGGTTCTGTGTCTGGAAGGTGGCGGTAGTTACACAACTGTACAGATTTGCCAAAACTCATCAAACAACACACAAAAAAGGGGTATTTCTGAATGTACATTAGACTTCGTTAAACCTGAATTAAAATAACAAGAATTACGGAGGAGGAACTGAGGGCATACAACTGGGCCAGCAAATGAGCTGAGACAAGGAAGGGCAGAACTTTCCCTGGTGGCAAGAGAAGCCCTAAGAACTCTCTCCGGGATACTGGTTTCTAGGTCTTTGGGCAACAACTCAAACTGCAGAGAAATTGGGAAGCCCATCCACTGATCCCAGGTGGATGCCTGACTTCAGGCTCCACCCAGAATTAGTTTGTTGATTGCCTCTGTGTTAGTCAATTAGCTTCACAATTTCCAGGCACCTGGGTTAGTCTCCTAACTCAGGGCTAGTGTTTGTTTTCCTGGCACTCAGTGTCCAGAGAGAGCCCTGGGGGCCAGCTGCCTGTGTTTCGAAAGCCCAACCCTGTGGCTCACATGGGAAAGCCCAGCAAGGTCAATGGACCACGTCGCCCATAGTCCAAAATCCCACCTGAGATGCTCCCCAGCGCGTAGAGTACATGAGACTTGGCAAAGGGTAGATAGAGCACTGCACCAAGGCTGGTGCTGGCTTTGAAGACCTCGCCCAGGGGGCCTGGCAGTGCCACTCCCCACAGAGCAGGGCCAGGACCGAGGTTCTCACAGAGGAGCATCACCAACAGGTAGTAGAATCTGCCTAGTTCTTCAAAGGTCTGATTTATAGACTATTTTAAAAACATGCCTTTGTTTCCTCCAGATCCATACAGTGGACTCAAGCTAATGATTAATAACATATCACCAGGGTGCTAGATGCATAAACCCTGGCCTTTCATGAAGAGCCTCTGTAGAGCTGGTGAACGAAAAGATGCTACAAAACAGTTGTCTTTCTGTTTAAAGTCTCCCCTTTCTCACCTTCCTCTGGCAATTACATTGGTCCATCATCCTCCCCCAGGCAAATCCTTTCCTCCTGGATGGTTCAAAGTGCAGGCCAGATGCCGCCATTGTCTGGGACTCTAAATCAGCGAATTCCATACTGGGGAACTTGAACTCTGCTATACAAGGTCAGGGGCACTTGGTTGGCTCTGTCGGCACACTGACCTAAGGCCCGTGAGTTCAAGCCCCACGTTGGGCATGGGGCCTACTTGAAAATAAAAAGGCAGAGCCGGGGGCGGGGGCAGTGTCATGGCTGCCATCAATGACGGGTACCCTGGGCCGGGCTATGGGTAGAGACAGGCCACTTACTTCCCCCTTTCCCGCTCTTCTCCATGCGGTACTGGTAGATGTGCAGGGTGAAGAGCATGTGCGAGTTTCGGTGGTCATCCTCGTCACATTTCTGCTGGCTGCCCCGTCGGGAGGCAATGGCGGCATCCAGGAAGAAGGCGGCCTTCTCCGCCGTAGGTGCCCGCAGCTCACTCTGGTTCTGCAGCTGGAAGACACAAGCCAACAGCTGAAGCCTCAGGCTGAGACGGGGCTCGCACACAGCTCTCCATGCTGCAGAAAAGCTATGTGCCTCTTGGAGGCCAACAAAGATCCTTCTGGAACAAGGGCCCAGACTCACGTGCAATTGTCCACTTAACCCATTCCTGAAAGGTAAGACTGAGCACAAGTATTGGATGAAACATAGTTTTACAGTTTGGGTAATAGCAGGTGTGAAGAGCAGGTGGTCATATCTGAGTGACTGTGGGGGGCAGGGGCAGGGGGCACAGGCTGACCTCTGCAGAAGCAAACATGCATCCTGGACTATATCCATCTACCTGAGAAGACCCACGGGATACGACCCCATCCTGATCTCCAAGACTACAAGGTTTGGAGACTGATAGGTGGCACACTATGATCCCAGTCCAGACAGCACCGGTTCCCCAAAGAGTAAAAACCAAGCTCAGTCAGCTTTAATTCTACTCCCCATTTCTCCAGCTACTTAAAGCCAGTTTTAGATTACATGTAGGAGCACGGTTTTAAACGAGATATGTAAAAGACGAATGAAAACACCCCATGTAGTTGAATTGTCTCATCTATATTGTTTCATCTATTTGTATCTTTGGTTTCTAAATTCACGTTCCTGGCAGATTAATTAAGAAAGCACTGTGGGCCATGCATCTAAATCCTATGGAATCCCTCAGAAATTAGAGTATAACTTTAATCAAAACAGTATTATCAGAATTTAGGGATGCCTAGGTCGCTCAGCAGGGTGAGCATCTGCCTTTCGCTCAGGTCATGATCCTGGGATCCTGGGATAGAGTCCCGCATCAGGCTCCCCACAGGGAGCCTGCTTCTCCCTCTGCCTTTGTCTCTGCCTCTCTCGTGAATAAATAAATAATCTAAAAAAAAAAAAAAAGAATTTGACTAATACTCCTTTTTGAGGGGAGAAAAGGAAACATCTGATTTATTCAAAGACACAGTCTGTGGTATATGCCTTCGGGTTGGTACACATTCTGACAATTTTCTATTTCTGACCACGCTTACCATTCTGAACTGTGAGAGCTGATTTTGGAACCTGGGACCTTCCTTCAAAATCCTCAGACTTCAAAGACAGACTGTTGTGTTCACTGTTCTGTACTTACTATGGTAGAAAAATAAGCTAATGTTTTTTCGTGATTTTTCAATAAGAAGAGTTAAATAAAAAGGCTGTTGATCTGTTCTTCCAAGCCTTCAGTTAACCAGGTCCTTTGCCTACGTGGGACTTCACCAGCAGAGTCTTTATAAAAGTGAATGGAGTTGTATGTGATGAATCACTGAATCCTACTGAACTGACTCCAATGAACCAGCATTGCACTGTATGTTAACTAACAAAATTTAAATTAAACAAAAATAAAAGTGAATGGAGGCTCCAGGGCATCTGAACATCCAGGTAATTCTTGGGAAGGGAACAGCAGGCAGGTGATGCCAAGCAGGTGCTGTGATGCTTCAGAAGAGAGGTTCTCCAAGTGTGGTCCCTGAACCAACAGCATCAGTGTCACATGGGAACTGGTTAGAAATGCACATTCTGGGGATCTACCCCAGGCCTACCGAATCAGAAATTCTCGAGGTAGAGCCCGGCAAGCTGTGTTTTCCAAGTCCTCCAAGTGACTGCTGAAGACTACAGTCTGAGAACTGCTGGATTAAGCTTTGCATAACCAGTTAGTTTGCATTCTGATTAGATTTCACATCCAGATGGTATCTAATACATCTGTTAAAACTGGTCAGTCTCGGGACCCACCCTTTAGCAGTTGCAGAGGACTAACCAGGCAATCACAACTGACAAAGAGAAACATCTAAGAGGGTTTCCTGGAGGAAGTGACGTGTAGCTGCTACTGTAAGATAGGGACTTCGCCAGATGAGGAGGAAGAGCGGAGGAGGAGCCTTGGTTGGTGTCTGAGAGCTTTGCAGCTGGGAAGCCTGCTAGAAATCCATAACCAGGGGACCTATCCCAGAACCCGTGTAGTCACGAGATCCCCAGTGATTCATAAGGGCACTGACGTTTGAGAAGCACTGCCTTTTTAGGGACTCAAATGTAATTTAAGGAGTGGCGAGAGATGATGCTGGAAAGGTAGGCATGGGGCAGGTCACAGGGGACCATGCAAATCAGGATGAGTTTTGCAACGGGGGATTCAGAACAGAAACGGAAGGATCTGAGGTGCTCTGAGCAGGGGAAGAACACAGCCAGGTGTGAGTAGATGGGTATAACAGGAGGTGTCCTCGCCTGTGAAAACCAGTCCCACCTGGGAAGACACAGGAACTCATCAAAATGAACACTTATCTGAAAAAAACAAATTGGAAATAAGGCCTGCTGGAGACTGAAAGAACTAATTCTCCTGGATATGAACCAGGGAGCTGGGAGTCCTTCCTCCATCTATTGGCAGCCAGAGAGAGACAGACTGACGGAACAGGCATCATATCCTGCAAAGGTAGACTGGAGCTTCTCTTGGCTTCCACAGCTCCAGCAATTATATCATGGTTCTAATTAGAAAGTGGTTATTAGTTTTTCCTACAGCACTACTAATCCGGCTGTAAAACCAGTGCCAGAAACACAGTTTATAGAGCCATAAACAGCCCTGGTAATGGCTGGACCTCTTTGTGCAGAGCAGTAAATATTTCGGCTTGTTGTTTAAACAAAAGAAAGACTGTACTTTCTTTTTTTCGAAAGGGGCGTAAGGAAAGTGAATTCAATTTCCCCACAAATGCTGCAACAATCGTGGTTCCTGCTCATTGTCAATTAGATTCAAGGTACAAATATTTAGGTTGGGTGAGCAGATGGCCCTGCAGCTGCAAGCCATAAAGTTCCCGCCTCCCCCTAAAGTAAACACTCGCAAGCCTGCCCTGTTTACACGTGGCCGGAACCATGGGGTGCAGCGCACCCCCCCCCCCCCCCCCCGCTAGCAGCGGGGAGCTGCTCACCTGCGTGCCACAGATGGGGTCCTCGCACAGGTACACGCCCGGGGACTGGCCGTCCTGCAGGCTGCCCGTGGCCACCTCGGCCAGCAGGTCCCGGAGGTTCTCTTCTTTGCCCCACACTTCCACCGCTGAGATCCGCACCGAGAACCGGGCTCCCGTCTTTTCCTTGCGTTCATTTATCAGCTTGAAGAGCCAAGAGATAGCACAGGGGATGATGCCAAGGTTCTGCATGGAATCGTCCTTTCCGATCATGGTGTAGGATTTCCCTGGGGGAGCGAGACAAGGGAGGAACACAGTGTGAGTGTCCCCCATGGGGAGGCTTGGGGGTTGGGAAGGAAGGAAAGGGAAAGGTGAGGGAGGTAGTAGGCATCGATGACAACAACCGCAAAGGGCATTTCCTAGTGCGGCGCGGACGAAGACTCTGAGCATCCAGCCTGAGGACAGAACGGGTGTCCCGAGCATCACAGGCTATCCAGCGGAGATCTTTCATCGCTGTGATGGTTCTTTTTATCACCACCCCACAGATTGAATCCACAGACTTACACTTTATAACCTTCCTCAAGTTAAACGCAGGGTATATTTTTACAGCGGGAGCAAATTCTGTTTAAATCTGGATTGCTGCTTTGATCAGAGATCAAGAAGACAGAAGGGAGCTGAATGAGCTGTCTCAGCCTAAAACTGGCCTCTCTCACTGTGAGGCCTTTGTGGGAATCTCTCTGCCGAGGGGTACTTCCGGAGCACCCCAAATTACTAACTTCCTCAGCGCGGAAGCTAGGGCCTGCTGAGCAGATGGCCACAGGCCCGGATTCAGAAGGCACCTTATGGGGGTCTAGCCATCCAAACCCCTGTCCGGGTGCTTCTCCACCTCCTTCTTTCTCCCTCCAGTCTGTGCTGTGCTTAGACACTCTCCCCAGATGGGTTCCGACACGGTTTTGGGCTTTGCTTGGAGGCTGGTTTTTTGTGGGCTCCATCCACTACCCTGAACCCAGGAGCCCCTGCTCAGTGGGTGTCCCTCCTCCTGCTGGCTTTCTGGGCGTGCCCTTGACCTGGACCAAGTGGGAAGCACCCCACTACCCCTTCCTTAGAAGACTAAGTCCCCACTTGATGAACGCTGCATTTCAAAAGCAGAAACAGAAAAAAAAAAAAAAAGCAGAAACAGCAACCAGTGATTCTTCAATTGGGCACTCAAAGGAAACAGCCTTCCCTTTCATCTACAGATGCTGGGACTGGCACAGAACATCCACGTGACTAGGAATACAGACAGAAGGAACGAGGAAAGCTCTCACTGACCCAGCTTAGCGTGGCCGAAACAGAACACGCAGCCGTCCGCCCCGTTGACCACAGACTGGATCACCTCCGCCACAGTTCCGGCACACACTTCAGCCTGGCAGACACAAGAGGAGACATGTGCAGTGAGTGGACCATTAGTGATGGGAACGGGAGCCCCCTTCCCACGGGCTTGGGTCCCACGGTCACAGTGCTATAGATGGGTCAGGCTGTAATGCAGTTTCAGGGTGCTCAGAACCCTCCAAGGCCTCCACCTCTTGCAAGCCTGAGCCTTATACACATGACCTGCAAACCAACCCTCTGGTGATTTGGGGGCATTTCAGCTGCTGTCTCTGTAGGCCAGGCAGGAAAAGGCTGGCAGGGATGCAGGGTGCTCTCACAGACCTCATACCCTTTTCTGAGCTGCCCTTCTGGTCTCTGGGACAAGGCTTTTATACTTTCCACCCACCCTCTGCTAACTGGATCCTTCACTCACAAACACACACACACACTCACACACAGACATGTAGACACACAGTATATGAAATGGACCAAACTTATTAGTGGGAAAAAGATAATGTGCCATTTCAGGAAAAATGACCTTGGGAAACACTATTTCTAATAGAAGCAGGAGCCCTGTGATGCACATCTACTTTCTCCCAACCTCCTTCTTCTTTCTTGATCCATATCCCCTTCTTTTCAAAACCAACTTTGTCTTTTTCTCTGTGCAGATTCAACGTACAGTATCAAAGGCCATTTGCAAGGATGTTACAACGGGTGTTCTCCAGGCGGCTGCATGGCTCAGCTCCCTCATGACCATCTGAATCCTTAGACAGGGGCCAGGCTGCTGCTGACTTTCTGTATTTCCCCATAAACACCCAATAATAAAGCACCCACAAACAATAAGGATTCAGTAAATTTTGTGGCCTCGCTGGCATAAAAGAGAGATCTGAGAACTCTCTCTGGGTAGCATATGAGGCTTTCAGAGCAGCAGGAGGACAAAATCCTGCACTGTGTTCCACCTCTGCCAGAGTCAGACCTCCAGGAATCACTCAGAAGCAAGAAACACCTGGGCTCTGAAGCCCATAGGGCCCCGGCCTCCCTGGGAATCTGAGAGCCATGGCCTGGCCTGGAATGTAGCTCCAGGCTATCAGAGTGCAACAGACCTGGGTATTTGGAAATTGATTTTCTCTCCCAAACCAAAATTGAAAAACCACAGTTCCACCCGTTGTTGATCCTCCTGGTGGTCACCTCAGCAACTCTACGGGGGCTCCTCCTGGGCTGAGAGGGTGGCAGGATGAGGCCGCTGCAGGGACCACAGGATCTGTCACACCCCCCAGGACCCAGGAGCTCCGCAGTGAGAAGCCAGCCCGAAGCCCTGCGGTGGAGGCTGAGAATCTTGACAGAATTGGCCACAGGTGACTCTGCAGAGCTCAGCCTTCTTTGGACATAAAGTGAGGTGGGGCTTAGGGGACTGAGAGCCCGGCCTGAAATAGACTGTACTAGATTCCAGAGCAGCAGGGAGAAAGCTGGTTGTGTGTGTACCAAACTACCATCATTGAATTATTTGTGCCAAGGCCCAAGGACAGAGAACAGGAGCAGACTCCCAGGCCTCTCTTAGCAGAATTCCTGCCCGCCATCCACCGAGAAGACAGTGCGCAGTGACCAGTCTGTCTCGTATTGTTAGGGGTTGGCAGTGGCCCCTGGAGGCCTCCTGCTGTCTTATGCCTTGGGCCTTGATAAGCAGGCCGCTGCCCCAGCAAGACCCCCAAGGCACAGCCAAGTGCACAGGAAGCCTCTACTCACCTACAGCTGAGTCCTCTCCTCCCAATCCCTATATTGAAACCCAACAACCAGTGTGATGGTATTTGGTGATGCAACCTCTGAGGAGGTGACTAGGTCATGAGGGTGGGGCCCTCCTGAGTGGGGTTAGCACCCTTAGGAGAGAGGCCCCAGAGAGCTGCCCTGCCCCTTGTGCCCCGTGAAGACACATCAGGATGACAGCTGTCAATCAGAAAGCGGCTCTTGCCTGACCCCCATCTGCCAGTGCTTTGATCTTGCACTTCCCAGCCTCTGAAACTGTGAGAACTTATTTCTGCAGATTATAAGCCCCACCCCCACAACCTGTGCTGTTTTGTGATGGCAGCCCAAATGGACTAAGACACCTTCCCAAAGCCACATCCTCAGAGGTCTGCCCCAGAGTAGGCAGCTAATGACTGCCAAGGCCTCTCGAGGGTCCTAAGTGGAGCTCAAGAGGGCAACGAGGAGCAAGGACTGTTCTGGTCATTTCTTTGCGTCAGTAAGCTGATGTCCCAACAGACTGATGGAAAGCCAAGCTCCTCACCACCTGGGGCCTTCCTGGTAGCTGCTGCTTCACAGGCCATGATGTGGAGCAGCAAGCAGAGGCCTACTCTGTCCACTTTCCTGCTTTGGAGGCTTACAGTGTGCTCACCCCTGGGGCACTGAGGCTGACTATGACCCTCCCAGCTGCATGACCTTCCTAGCATCAATTATTGACACAACAGTAAAAGCTTACTATGTTCTGCCTCTTTTTCTACCAGGTATCTCCCGTGTGTGTCACCTCAGTGAATCCCAGCAGCTCAATGAGGCACATTTTGGTTCTGTCTTCAGTTGACAGACGAGGACACAGGGGCCCAGAGAGGTGGAGTAATGGGCCCAGGAGGCAAAGCTTGTGACCAGTGGATAGACAGCAGGGAGCGCAAAGACACAGTACCACACCGAGCAGAACTGAGGGCTTAAGGAGAAGAATCCAGGAGAGATGTCCACTCAGGAGAGGGCCTGTGAATGAGACACTAATCTCTGAGCCTCCATCTCCTTGTATGTGATGTGAACACAATAGTGCTTCCCTCTTTGACACCATTAGAATTCAAGTAAGAGTTGAGTGGGCTAATGTATATGAACTTCTGGAAAACCTTTAATAGAGGAATGCAGTGCATTACAATCCTGGCAATTTTATTTATTTATTTTTAAGATTTTATTTATTTATTCATGAGAGATACAGAGAGAAGCAGGCTCCATGCAGGGAGCCTGACATGGGACCCGATCCTGGGTCTCCAGGAACACTCCCTGGACTGAAGGCGGCACTAAACCGCTGAGCCACCCGGGCTGCCCTAGTCCTGGCAATTTAAACAAAAGTAAAGCATTCCGAAGCAAGCGTGACTGTAGCGTAGAGCATAGGGGCTCTGGAAACAAGTGTGAAGTATAAGCAAACAGGAGCAATAAAAATAGTTCTTTTTATGGAATAAATCTAAAACTCACTAATGGTCCACACTGAATTTAGGGTTTGCTTTGGAATGCTTACAACTTAGGGAGAATTGCTTTAGACAAGTTTAACTGTGTTAATTAAATTATTTGTAGGTCATTTGTTTGATGCAACGTCATCTACTAGATTAGCAAGCTCAAGGGGTGGTACAATACACACAAAAAATGTAATAAAGAGAGAAAAGATTGGATTTACTTGTATTTTGTCTTTTCCTGGTAAAACTCTTTGGGGGAAGCCACTCCTAATGAGTGGAGCCTATGGTATGTCCTATGTGTCTGTGGTCTAATATCAGAGACCAAGCGAGCACCACTTCCCAGGCTCAGATACAGCATGGAGGAAATTAACAGGAACTAATAGCACCCTGGTCTTTAGGTTCTGCTATAGGCATGAGTTACCCTGTTGCACCCTGTTTTGTATAAATCTTGGGGAGTGCTGGAAATTTATCCAGAAGATGCAGCTGTCCGATGCCAAAATGCAGGCAAAGTTAAGTCACCATATACACATAACCTGGGTTATGTGTCTACTAGAAGCTTCTGTTGTGCCAACTCATTGCAGATGAAATGCACCAGATGGTGCAACTGAATCTTCCAGTAGACATCTGTTCTTACTGGGATTGGCTCCAGCAGCTCTGGTCCAGGAATCTTGGTGCTCTGGGCCCCCAAGAAGCCTCCAAATTAGTCACAGAAGTATGGCTATCATTCTCCACCTGTGTGTGTGTGCATACCCCTTGCAATATGACTTTATAGCTTCTCCACTTAAGAGATGGGGTCTCTTCCCACCCCTCAAATTTGAGCCAATAGAAAGCAGCAGAAGTGATGTGCTGTCAGTTCTGAGCCAACAACTCAAGAGGCTTGTGTACCTGGATCCTGCCATTGCCATGAGAGCAAGCTCAAGACAGCCTGCTGGTCAATGAGAGACAACGTGGATTCTAGATCAGCCCAAAGCCAGGCAGTCCCCAAACGTGTGATGGCATCCAGCCAAGACTGCCAATACATTAGTGAGCCAAGCTAGAAACAAGACTGCTCGGCCAGCCCATAGATTCATGAGAAATCATAGATGCTTATTGTTTTAAGCCACTGAATTTTAGGGTGGTTTGTAATGCAGCAATAGTTAATACAAGAGCTATTCTTAGACCCTCTTCCTCCCTTCCACTCCACTCTGCTGCTTCGGGCCACAGGCACATCAGCCTCAGCTTCCCTGCCTACCACTCCGGTTCCTCACTATGGTTATATACTAACCCTAGAACCCTGCCTGACTCGAACCCAGCTCCTTGACACCCCAGAAACCCAGGCAGGAGTGGTGTCCTAGTGGACCACAGATGCCACCACCTCGATGCAGGTGTTCCTAAAACTTCCACTTCTGCCTTCTGTCTCCCTGTTTATGTAAGCCATGCCCTAACTGGCTCACTCTTCCTTCTCTCCAAGGATATGTCTTGTTGAAATCCTGACACAGCGATCCTGCCCAAAGTCAGACACCAATAATTCAAAAGGACTGACCACTCAAGGGGGCTCTGATGGATTTCCAAAAGTTGTACCAGTGGAGGAACTGACATAACAGAGCACTCTGGAAGACACCCAGCCTATCTCACAGGTCCTAGAGACAGTAAAAGTTTCTCGAAACTGGTCAATGTTGCCTGAGCCCAACCGGGCAGTGACACCTACCTGAGAAGCATCTTGTGGAAAAACAGCATCAAAGGCAAACATTTTAGGAGGAACTTGGTTGCCCCTCTTTTGGAAGACGTTTTGACCTCCACACGTCAAGGGATCATAGAGGGTGATCTGTTTCTTCCGTGGGTCCACCTTTAAGAAGGAGCTGGATTCTGAGGTATCACGAGCCAATGTAGAACAGATGCGAAGCATGACTTTCACCTGCCAAGAAACAAAGGCAGGAAAGGACACAGAATGAGAAAGCTGGATACATCTCGAAGGAGCAGCCTTCCAGACTCTGGAGACATAGCATGCACAGCAGCAGGGTGCCTTCTCCTGGTAAATTATGATGAACTGAAGCAGCACCATAATCCTCAAAGGGTCAAGGGAAAACTGACTTATTTGTAGCTATCAGGCGGAGTATTTTGATACGTCCATTGCTTTATTATGGAAACGGCACACCATGTCCTTTGTCTGCTTATTAATATAAATTGAAAACTGTACGCTGGTGGCCCAGTTACATAGATGAAAAAGGAGTCTGGATGGCTGAGGTTTCAGGGCTGGTGCAGTTCCCTTCAAGAGAACTACTCACAGATCAATAACCCATGGACATAAAAGTTAGCTCCGTAATTTACTCCTGGCCTCTGCTCATCAGGACTCTTGGAGACAAAACCCCCACAGTCATCAGTGTCATCATTAAAGGCTTATGAAATGGACTGTTTTTAATGGCCAGCATTTGAAATGGGTTCCAAGGAGCAATGGTGATAAAAGATTTGTTTGAAACATATTATTTGGGATCTCATTAAGTGAGTGCATAGAAGTTGTCATCTCAGAGAACGAAAGCGCTGTCTCGGTGGGAAAGGGGGCAGCATTATTAACCTGCCTCCCGAGTCAGGGACCATGGACCACAGGAATAAACTGCCTGTCCCAGAGCCTTAAAGTGAGCAGAAGTTGAGCTGAAGACACACACACACACACACACACACACACACACACACACGGCTCTGCAGGCACAGGTCCTGGGGAACAGACAGCATTTGCTCCCTTGCCAGCCTTTGTCCCTGTGTTGCCAGCTCAGTGCAAATGTGTTGAGCCCCTGCTCAGTGCCAGGCCTCAGGCTAGGCAGGCACTGGGGATGCAAAGGCTGGTGATGCGTAGAGCGGCAGACGGACAGACAGGCAGAGATGATTTTTGTAATACCACGTGGCGAATCCTGCAGGGTTCTTTTTAAGCTCCTCTGTCTGTCTCACCTTCCTCATCGGATCAACTGTCAGGGCTGATGAAATGTCAGCCAGGCCTTTGGGGGAGAGGGGTTGGAAATATTTTGAAAGTGCATAAATGCTCAGAGAAGAATCTGGACTGTGCAGAATGGAGTAAGGGCCCTCTCCTGTTTGTCCTCTCCCTGTCTGCGGAGGCAGGGGTCTGACTCGCAGTGTGCAAACCTGAAGGGCACTGGCCTCATCACTTGCCCTGTGCCATGCCCTGGCCGTGCTGGCTCTTGCCACCTCACCACAGCACTCGGGGGTAGAGCTGGGGGCACCGTGTCATGGTGGAAGGAGCCCATGGCTGGAGTGAAGTCAGCCTCTGGGAATTTAAATCCTGGCTCTCCCATCAGTAGGTCATGTAACAATGACCTGCATTTCCTGGAGGTCTACTATGTGCTAGGGTTGTGCTGTCAGCTACAGGGCATTATGTCATCCTCCCAACCAGCCAGCGCATAGGCATACCTGTCCAGATTTCACACATGAGAGAAGAGGTGTTCTAGAACTTGCCCCAGTCCCTGAAAAGGGAGGTGGTGAGACCAGGCTCTGATCCCACCTCTGTGTGATGCCAAAGCCTATACTTTTTCCATCATGGCAAGTGCTGCTCCCACACGTGGTCCAGCCACTCCAAGCCTCAGTGTTTTCACCTGTACAATGGGGACAATGAAATCTATCTCATGGGACTGTGGGGAGAATGAAATGAATCAATGTGAAGTACTGAACCTGGGGTGGGTGCTTGATTGCTTTTTCTCCTCTTCCTCCTCCTCCTCTCTCCCCCATACTCCCCTCCCTCTGAATGGTGACACCCTAGCATTCTCTCATTACAGTGTTAATGATAAGGTTTTAGAACTCCTTGCCCTGGATGCTGAGCACTGTATATCACAAACAGGACGCCACGGCGACTATTGCAGACCCAGCTAGGTATTAGGCTCCGGTCTCACAGGATCCAATCGCTAAAACAGTCACTGCACACACGACAATAAAGCACCGCATCTGTCTACGTTCCATGCAGGCCATTTCTTGCTCGCTGCGAATGTTTCCGACCTTATTTCAGTACCATGCATTTCCACAGCTCTGCCCCAGCTACACAGCAGGTGTGGCGAGGGCCCATATTCAGATGGCGACTTTTGGCAGGTGTCGGGGGGGGGGGGGGGGGGGGGGGAAGGGGGCAGGCTTTCTGTAAGCAAATCCCCTAGCCCGGCCTCTGAGCGGCACAAGCCAAGGATGAGGCGGTGCCAGGCAGAACTGATGGAGTCACATGGCCCACTGCTTTTCTATTTCACAATTTCGCATGCAATTTTGGGGCAACTAGAGGTGCTGAATGTAAACTATGAGCTAAGCCAGGCAAGGGCCTGCGAGGAGAAGGGGGGGTTGAATTAGGGAGTCATTTCCAGGGGGAGTGCTCCTGCATCATAATGAGGTTCCAAGCCTCCATTTCCATTTCCGTGGACAGGCTGAAGACCCCGGCCACTGGGGCCAAGGAGATACACAGCCCTTTAAACACCCCCTGAACTCTGGACAGGGGTGGGCAAATACTATTCTCATTCTTTCCTTTATAATTCATTTAAATAAATGGATATTCACCACCTCCACCCCCCATAAAAGGAAAGAAATTGGGTTTTTCTGCTTGACTTCCTTGGTGTCATTATTCCTTCAGTCCAGCACTCCACTTCCTGCTTAATCCTCTGTAATTAAAGTGCTTTGCAGATTCCACTTAGGATCAAGACCATCCCCAGGACATCTTGCCAGGAGTTCTCGATTTTGTGGCAAACACCGGTGGGTTTCTGGCAGCACCTGCTTCAGCCCTTCCTCTCCAGCTACCCTGGGGAGGGTAGAGGGCCCCTGCAGTTTGGAATGTCCACGGCCTCCTCCCGGCTCTTGCGGCACTGGGGACAGTGACTGATTTCAATCCCAAAGTCAGAACTGTCAGAATGAGGTCTAGAAAGCCAGGGCACAGTCTGAGTGTGGGGAGGGAGGGCCCAACACCCCCGTTCAAGTGACAGGAGACTGGCACTCCCTCAACCCAAGCCCTCAGTGGTAAAGACCCCACTTTGCCTTATTTATGTAATTGCCTAGTGGATGGTGGAGACAGCTCTTGCTCTGGGCAGCAGTGGCCTTTGTGTCTTACTCATTAATCATGGCAGCACCTCCTCCTGGATGGCATGAGGGACTCTGAGTGGTTGAGAGAGGTGAACCCTGGCTCCCGAGCCATGCAGACAGTCCCTCCATCAAGGCAGAAGACATGTCTGGATGCCACATGGCCTTCTGGGACTCGTGAGTGGTGCACCCCACAGATGCTCACCATTGACGCTACACCTGATCGTGAGCTTGGATATTCCTGTCCATCCCTAGTCATGGGGTCCGTCCCTAGTCATGGAGTACATGAACATTGTATACACCTAGGGGGCTCCTCGTTGCCCATGTCTCTGCCCAGAAGCTGTCCTGCTGGAGGCTTTCTTCAGACTCTAAGGCAAAGGAAGACTTTGGGCAAATACGACCTTGGGAAGGATCTCTCACCGACCAGAGAAGACCACAGATGGCAGTGAGGCAGTGGGGGAAAGAGAGAACACAGTCTCCATTCTCACACCTGAGCTTTGCTTAAACTCCTCTGGGGGCCCTCACAATGAAGGCCCTCAACAGACACACATGAAACAGTGAGTGGTCCCCAGCCTACATCTCGGCCACAGCAAAAGCTCAAGGGAAGTGGGTCAGTGAGGATATATATATCATTTCCACCCCATAAGGTTAGAGGCAGCAGAGTAAATGAAGCACTGAAATCTTTTACTCCTTTTGCATTTTTGTATTTTGGATCTCTCGGGGTTGTTTTTTTTTTTTTTTTTTTTTTTTTAGATTTTATTTATTTATTCATGAGAGACACAGAGAGGCAGAGGCACAGGCAGAGGGAGAAGCAGGCTGCCTGCGGGGAGCCCCATGCAGGACTCGATCACAGGACACCAGGATTATGACTTGAGCTGAAGGCAGATGCTCAATCATTGAGCCACCAGATGGCTGGATCTCTCTCTCTCTCTCTCTCTCTCTCTCTTTTTTTTAAGGCTGGATCTCTTTACACTGATGTCCAGGCTCACAAATTTTTAAGCGTTAAGTCAATAGAAATGAGTCAAGATAGAGTCAGATCAACCTGACAGGAAATCCCATTTAGCATCATTTTTGTCTTGATCCCAGAGTATTAGTTATCTTTAAACCTTTCATATCTATGTTTAAGTTTCTAAAACATGTCTGTAAACGGTTCAAGGCAAATCAGAGGCCAATGTCATAGGTTCATCACGATCCACCACCAAGAATAGTGAGAAAAGTGAACAAGTGAGATTGTCAGGAGGGAGTCTAGAACAAAGGACTCGGCCACTGAGACAGAAAGGCCAAACCGCAGCCAGTCAGCATGCCATGAGTCTGGTCCAGGACGGCCCTCCCACAGAGGCCAGCACCAGTGATGGCAGTGCTGGGGTTCCTTGTGATGAATGTAAGCCACGGAAACAGCCATCATCCTGTCCTTACAGGTGACCTTCTCCGCCTGTGATAGGGGAGAGCCAGAGTCTGGGCAAAAGACAGAATTGGCATCCCAGCCCTGCCTGGTGGAGACAGCACTGTGCTGACCTCAGCAAACACCAGGATGCCTTTTCTGGTTTAGATTTATTTTCAGATGGGGTTCAGCTCTTGAGGGCAAAACAAAGGACAACAGAAGGGTGCATTGCATATATAGTGAGCTTCTTGCCTTTCTTACAGGCTCCAGATGCGAACTAGGAGCCAGGAGACTCAGTTCTAGTTCAGATGTCACCAACACTGAGTGGCTGTGTGACCTCAGGTATGGGTGTTGGTATCCTCATCCCTAAAATGGGTCTTTTGTGCCCCCCCCCCCTGAAAGACAGTTGGGAAGCATACAAATGCTAAATATTATCTCAAAAGAAAGAAAGAATGCATATTCCTCCAATCAACTAGTAGAAAATATGCTCTTCTATATCAGATTAATGACATCAGAAGCCCTCCTACTAGGCTTAGTTTTTGAAGACCTATTTTATTTGAGAGAGAGAGAGAGAGAGCAAGCAAGCAGGGGGTAGGGGCAGAGGGAGAGGGAGAGTCTTAAGCAGGCTTTGGACTGGGTGTGGAACCTGACGTGGGGCTCAATCTCACGACCCTGAGATCATGACCTGAGCCAAAACCAAGAGTCAGACATTTAACTGAGCTTCCTAAGCACCCTAGGCTTAATTTTAAATTAAATTTAAATTTAAAAATTAAAGCAAAATATTCTTTAATGAGCATGCACATACATAGTGACATAAGAGATGAGCTTTCTCTTTCCCTCCCCTCAAAATTAAAGACTATTGATCTGCTTAACATCTTTGGCAAAGGTAAGTAATCCCTGTTAAATTTGATCTGAACACCTAAATTCTAGATGTAGTGCTTCCCTTATTTTAGTCCTTCCTTTTCTGTCTTGATCAGATGTGCTGGATGTATTCATGTTGCCTGCTTATGGCACATTAATCTCTTCTGGAAGATTCTCCAGGCATTCTGAGTGAGATGACTGGAGGGACAGGAGATGGAAACAGTGTGTCCTCAGCATGCATCCTTCTCAGCACGCTTGCTTTTCTGATCTCCCACGAAGTTCAGCAACCCTCCACATCCTTCCATGCTTAGGACATTCTGACAAATCTAGTATAAAAGATTTTGATGAAGTGTCGATTTCTAAAACACACCACGAGGGATAAAGAGTGCAATTTTCCAGCTATTATTTAAAGATCACTTTCCTTTTTATAATCTGATCCTGTTGCTAACCCACCGCTCACACACCGACTCCCACACATGTGACTGTCCTTCCTTCTTTTGATTTACTCAACATGATTGTCTGACCCAATAGATGAGGGAGGCAAAGATGTTCCATAAAGGAGCAAATTAGAACTTGGTTTTAGAAAAGGAGAAAGTTGGGGATCCCTGGGTGGCTCAGCGGTTTGGCACCTGCCTTTGGCCCAGGGCACAATCCTGGTGTCCTGGGATCGAGTCCCGTGTCAGGCTCCCAGCATAGAGCCTGCTTCTCCCTCTGCCTGTATCTCTGCCTCTCTCTCTCTTTCTGTCTCTCATGAATAAATAAATAAAACCTTAAAAAAAAAAGAAAAGGAGAAAGTTTATTTTATTTTATTTTTTTTGAAAAGGAGAAAGTTTAAATACTTCCCTGTTAAAATGTTTAGAAAGAATCTGAAACTGCTCTTTCTGCAGGAAGATCTTGATGATTTCATGCAACTCAAAGGCTCCAGAAGTTTCTTAGGAGGCAGCAGGAATCATGTGTCATATAGCAATGGTGTTGGAATTCTTGAATGATCCTAATCCCCGGAGCTGTGCTCCCCAAGTTTACAGGGGGAGGCTCTAAACATAGCTGACAGAGTTGTGTTCCATCAAAGCATAGTTACATTACAGAACAGCAGATCCACTAACTGCAGCTCGGTTGTCATTTACGGGACAAAGCTAACTGGGACTGAATTTCTTTGATCAAACCACAACAGTGATCCTAAATGATCTAGCCAAGGTTCACAGGGCTCTTCCCCTGGAGAAGGTCCAGAGCAGTAGGATCTAGTGCTGAGTTTGGGGTGTAGGAGGGCTAATGCCAGGAGGCTGAGACGCCTAGCTGATTCTGGGGGGGGGGGGGGGACTGTCTACTCTGTGTCAACAAAATCAATCACTTTATCACTCACTTGTCACCTGCCATCTGCACCATGGCTGTAACTTCTTTACAAATTTTATAAATTTTATATTTACAGAGGATTTTCTCATATCTTATTTCCATTTGATTCCCAGCAACAGCTTTATTTAGGTGAATGTTAATATCATTACTGTTACCACCACCCTTACTTTATGGCCAAGGAGACTTAAGTAACTGGGTTCTGGGCACTTAAGTGACTTGTTCAAAGCCAGCTGGCTACAAGAAAAGGCGAAAGGGCAGCAGCGCCTAACCAGCTCACCCTCCACTGAGCGTCTAGGGTCGGATGGAGCCACAGAAGGAGACTGTCCTCCCGCCAAACCCAGCAGGGCTTGCACCTGGCCGGGCTGAGCCAGAGCTCAACTGCCTTCGAGAGAGGGTGCCGTCCCTGAGCTGGGTGGCTGGCTTCTAAGAGGTGCCAGTGGGTGAGCCCATCTGGTGCCAGACAGCAAATAATGAGCAGTGATGCCATCAGAGAGGGGGAGATTTACATTATTAAAAGCCAGGCTGGGAAAGGTGACAAGTGAGGGAACATGTGCAAGACCAGAAAATGGAGCCCAGTAATGAGATGTCCTCACTAAGGAAGTGCTTGGGGGATGGAGGAGGAGGGACATTCCCTGAAGCTCCTGGCTTGTGCATCTGTCAGCCTCAGCCCTCAAGCCCAGGGGGAAGCTCAGCCAGGAGAGGAGTCCCTCCCCAGAGAGGCAGGAGGCACTGCTGCTCACAGCCAGGCAGCCTCTGGGAGTGAGGCCCCTCACACCAATTAGCAGGCGGGGGAGAGCTGGCCAAGGCTGGGAGCATGGAGACAGGCGTGCTTCAGAGGCTGTGCTGGTAGCAAGGGCTGAATTCTAACCGCTTATGTAGAAGAGGCCCCATCTCTTAGCTCATTGCATTTGGGAACTGATTTCAAATGGATGATGAGCTGGTCCAAAAATATGCCCCAAGATACAGTCATTCTTGGGTGAAGTGGGATATGGGCTTCTGAGGTGTCCCTGGAGATGAGCATGCCCAAGGTTACCGACGCCCGCTATCAGCACGTCCTCCGAACGACCCTGAGGAGTGCAGCCCTGAGGCTGGGAGCATGCGCTCTGCACACAGGCTGCCTGGGTTTGATCTCTGGCCGTACTGCTCACTGACATGCACAAGTGACCTAACCTCCTGCACACTGCATCTAGAAATGTGTCCTAGTAACGGTACGTTCCGAGCAGGGCTGTCATGATCATAAAAAGAGCAGGTGTCTGCAGCACCCGTACAAGTGTGCCTGCTACACAATGAGCATTCAATAAATAAATACTGGCTGTCAGTACTTCATAATAATTATATTATGTGATATTATATTAATATGATAAAATTTTTAGTATTTTAAAAATCTATAATATAAACTTAAAGAATTACTATTGTTGAGGGTGTGAGTTTACCAGAAAGACCATGAAATTTGAGGTCAGATGCCAGCTCTTACTAGCCATGTGAGCATCAACATATTATTTGAACACAGTTCTCTCACCAGTAAAGGGGATAATAACCATTATCTGGAAGGATTCACGTGTTTATTAGGCAAATAACTGTGCTACTCACTTGGCATAAAGTAGGTTCCATAATGACTCCCATCACACTGAAGCCATGTTCACAGCGGTGCCTAGCACAGGGTCATGGCTCTGGGCAATCCCTTCAACCACCTTGGACCTAGGGGTTCCAGAGACCTCGTCACTAGATCCTTACCCGTTTATGCCACACAATAGGCCCAGAGAGAGAAAGTGTCACCCACCGTGCACACTTGTCTCAGGCCCGCCAAGTCTTATAGATCCAAGGCAGAGCTCAGGACTTCCAATCTCCACACACTCTTTCATTCGCTTCAATTTTGGTAAATCCTGGGTAAGTGACAACTGGAGATTTTTCTGAATACTGGGTGGGAACGCGGTTGTGGTTAGTTTGTGGCTATTATGGTTATTTCCTCTTTTGAAACATGCCCATTTAGGAGACAAAATGGCATGGAAGGACTTTTTTGAGCACAGCAGCCGTGGGCACTCCTTACATTAGAATTCTTCCCAATGCACCCACTTTGGCGCTTGGCACTCATTGTTAATAAGGGCCCATTTACCACTAAAGCTCACTCATGTGTTACGCCTGCAAAGCTAAATAGTAGATCTGTCGTTAAATAGCAAACACTCAGGGAATGCTGCATCTGCATCCGACAGACGCACACCCCGTCTGTCACCAGGGACTGCTGTCTGGTCTGGAAAACAACAGGACCAAGGGAAAGCTGCTTTCCTTTTCTGCAGCCCACTTTATTATAAATACAAAAACCTTGGCGTGCTAACCGGACCCCCTGATGCCATGCCTTCTGCACCTCATTGCAGGGGGTTCTCCAGGGCCCCGGGGAACTCACCTCCCCACTGCTTCTGGCCTCTGATCTCGATAAGGAACACCCAGAACTCTAAGAATAAGTCAAGTAACCATCTAGGAATACCAGCTCCACATATGGCATGGAATTTGGGAAGGTACCATAAGAAGCCAGCTGGTTATCCAAAACAAAAAGATAAGGAGCCATGATCCTCTAATAAGTCCGCATATATCTTTCTGGCATTCATCACTGAAGACCCTTTTCTTTCTTTTCCATTTTTTAAGGTGTTTATTTATTTATTTTACAGAGAGAGTGAGAAAGCACAAGCAGGGGGAGAGGCAGAGGAAGAGGGAAAAGTAGGCTCCTCGCTGAGCAGGGAGCCTGACATGGGGCTTGACCCCAGGCCCTGGGATCATGATCTGAGCTGAAGGCAAATGCTTAACTGACCGAGCCACCCAGGTGCCCCTGAAGACCCCTTTTTACATAAAGCTGTTATTTAGGAGGACTGTCTATGCTGGCTTCCAAGTTCTTGAGTATGTGCATCCCCTACAAGATGATCGTCTTGCTCCTGGCAGGACCACGTATGGATGACATCTGAACAGAACCTTGGGGTGCCAGCATTAGCCTGGGCTCTCAGTGCTTCCTGGGCACAGAGATCAGGGAAGCTGGAACAGAAACTATGGCCTCTCCAGCCTACGGACTGCCTGCCCTGTGGTGGGAGAGAAGGTGTCCTTTTCAGGGCTCACAGGAAGTTTAGTTTGAAGCAGGCTGGGGATTCCTTTCCTTAAATGGGCTCTCATCCAGCCTGGAACCCAGGAGCCCAGGCAAGAGGAGAACAGGGACTTATCCTTGTAAGAAAAGGCATTGGAGGGAACTTTGGGGTCAAGGGGTTGAAATCTGGAACAGGCCTGGGTAAGATTTGGGAAGTGAGGTAAATTATCTCATGTCAAAGTCTGACAAGTACTCAATGAATCGCCACACTGGGCCCTACATTCTCAGGACCTCCAGCACAGTGAAGAAGGGGAGGAGAGAGAGCATAGGAGCTGGAGGATATCATGCCAGTCCCAGAGCCCTGGACCCTTGGTAAGTTTTAGAGATTTTTCACTCTCCTTCAGTAAGAAAAAGTAAGAGAGTTCAATAAAGTAGTGCTAGCCACAATTACTCCCAATTCTTTCCCTGTCCATTCCTCCCTAGGAGCCCATTGGTGCCATCTCACCAACTGCACACACTGTGCCGGGAGCCCTGGCCAGACTGGGAGGAAGAGATGCCAAGGACATGGTTGGAACACGCAAAGAACAGCCAGGTCTCCCTGCAACGCAGAAGGGCGATACTTGCATTTCCATTTTGGATTACTTTCTTTTTGAGTTGTAGGCTTGGCACAACAGCAAGAATTACTCAGTGAGGCTACAGTGAGCCCCAGACCACCTTGCTGGAAGGATTGATGGCACAGGATAAACCTGGACAGCCAGGAGAGGTGGATGAGGTGCTGGTGAGAAGAGGGGGTGAAGCCCAGCTTGGGGTGGGGGGGTCAAGGTGAACAGGATGCTCCTGCCTCCTCTGGCCAAGGGTGAGCCACTGACCACCTTGAATTCCCTCCCTGTCCCAGTGCTTAGCAGAGAAGCCCTTGCCTGCAGCAGGACATAAGCTCAAAGCAGAATGGTAAACTCTAATATCATGGATTAATTGGAGGACATGTGTTCTCTTTAGTTTCTTTTTAAAATGGGTGCGTAGAGAATGGGAGGTCAGTCAGGGGATCGAGTAGGGTGGAGTGTGCTGAGTAAGCATGATATTTACCTAATTGCATCCTGCTCCAGGGTGCATATGGTAGGGATTGGGAAAAAACCCCACAAATTAAGGTATGTACCCATATTCCAACAATGACTACAAAGCTGGGTATGGAGGGGGACCAGGAGGGCAGCATGCATTCCCTCTGGGGCCAAGTGGCTTTGGCGACCTTTAGTAAAAGGCACCTGATCTGTACGGTAGGCTCTTGCATTTGAGAATTCAAAAGCCTTCCTCATACATTCTACCTGAAGGAAATGTCAGAAGCATTTATCAAGGGTGGGGATGGATGGTCTGCAGCTGCATCTTGCCAAATCATAAAAGCCAACTTTGCCAGGGCCCCACAAATACCCTTAACACGCCCTTTTTTGGTATGGAATCAGCTCCCCTCCAAGACCAGAATGCAGACAGAGGCTGGATCATGGCTCTGCAGAAGGGATGCTGTCACCGGCTCTATTACGACAAGGTGTCCCCGTCACGGAGCTTTGTTCCTGGGACCCAGCTCACGCAGAGCTGTTTTATCTCACTTTCCAGGGAAACCTGCCAACTGCCCATCGTAGTGTTTAGAAAGAGCCTGAGCTGTTGCCCCCTCATCAGATCAGAGTGTATGGTTCCTCTTGTTTGGATGAAGGACCTCAGACTAGAAGAAACTTGCCCAAAAGCCACAGACTAATCAGAGCAAAGTCATTAGCTACCCCAGACTCCTGGCCACCCCCAAATTAGTCTAGTGCATAAATATCTAGGTCAGGAAGCAGGAGGAGGCCATCAATCCATTCCTTCCTTCCTCCAGCATCTGCTGAGTAAATACCTCTTAACCTGGGCCAGGTACCATCTGGGACACCAAGGGTTATGAAGAACTCCAAAACCAGTCGTGTCTTCAAGGGACTTCTGGTGTGCCAGGTGAGAAGAAAAAAGACAACAGAGTAGTACAAAACAGTTCTGTACTAAGGTATGATGAGGTCCCAAATGGGGCAGGGGGCATTTCCACTAGGGGAGCAGGGGCCAGGCAAGGTTTCCTGCAGATAATCATCAGGGAGGCTTGGAAGAGGAGCTGGTGTCAGCAGGGCACAGGGAACCTAGGTGGAGGGAGCATGTGGGCAAACTCATGCAAGGGACTGATGAGTAGTCCCAGGGCTTTCAGTCAAGTTTCTTGGTTTCTCTGTGCCTCAGTTTCCTTATCTGTTAAATGGAGACAGTAACAGGATCTATGCCTTATGGGATGAGGATGACACAGGATGGTGTGCGGGAGGCTCTTGGCAAGGAGCCTGGCACACTGTGAGGGTTTGGTGAGCATTGTCTTAAAACGATTTTCTCTGACTGTAGTCTAGGGTGGGCACAGTGGCAAAGGGGCAAGAAATGGGGCTGGAAAAATCAGGTGGATATCAGATTGCAGACAGACTTCTTTTCCAAACTAAAAACTATCCTTAACCTGGACAATAGGGAGCCACTGAAGGATGGAGAGTGAGACTAGCCAGGAGTTCCCCACTGCTCTGCAGTGAAGATTTCCCCATCTGAAAACACCACCAGCAGTCTTCCAGTTTGGGCTGCTACGGAATTAAGGGAGAAAGCGGTCTTGCAACTTGCACTTTTATAACAGCACGACATCCTAAATGTGCTGATGACTTGTTCAGTGAGTCTCTGGCAGGGAAGGTCCATGTGGAGGACCCACAATTGTACAGTTAGAAGCTTGCCGTATGCATCTGCACTTGGTGCTGGCAGCAGCCCTGTAACTTGACAAGGAGAATAATGAATCAGTCAAGCAACAAATAAATATTTATTAAAATGCCAATGAGCACGGCACCCACCTTACCTAGGGAAGCAAAGTATGCCAAAACGTTTGCATTCAAGGAGGAGGCCAGAGACAGATGTGTTCCAGAACTCTCAGGAAGGGAGAACGCTGTTCTACGGGAATGTCCATAAAACCACAGGATGCAGACTGCTCTGTTCTAGCCACAAAGCAAACTGTGTCAGTGGTAGCTCGGGCCTGCCTGGGGAAGAACCATCTCCTCTCTCTGTACTAGAGGAGAAAGAGCAGCCCTGGTCCTGCTGTCCTCAGGATCACATGGCAGCTCACCCACTGGACATTTGTCTTTCTTGTGCCTGGTTCATACTCCCAGTTAGTGACTAGGGTTCTAACACACAATTGATACAGCACAGATTCTTTACTTTGTAAACTTTTATGAGGCAACTGGGCACTGAATATGGTCTCTCCAGGCACATTTTTATTGCAGTAACAACAGGTAAGTACAGGCTCCTAGGAACTGATTTCACATCAACACGGGGAAGGGAAGCTCACGTTGTTTTGCTCAAGAGCAGCAAACCACTCAAACTTAAACTACTGGCTTAGACACAGATTGTGAGGGTCCTCCCTCCCAGAGTTCCTCACTTAGTATGTCCAGATTGGGGCCTGAGAATCCCACTTGAAGAATCACCATTTAGGGGCACCTGGGTGGCAGTTGGTGAAGTGTCTGCCTTGGGGTCAGGTCATGATCTCAGGACCCTGGGATTGAACTCTGTGTCAGGCTCCCTGCTCAGTGGAGAGCCTGCTTCTCCCTCTCCCTCTGTGCTCTCTCTCAAATAAATAAATAAATAAATAAATAAATAAATAAATAAATAAAATTAAAAAAAAAAAAAGGAGAAGGAGAAGAACCACCACCATCCAGTAGGTATGTTGGCTTCATCCTCAAGGAAGCTTTCCCTCAGGCTCCATCGTGAGTCCAAACACTACTGATGTGAATGTTACATTCTGGGGAAATGACCTTCTTATTAATTTTAAAGATTCTGGTAGCCAAAGAAGAACATTTTGGTGCTGTCAAAGTGGAAGAGGCTTCTGACTGTTCCCTATACTACTTGAGGAAAACTCTCGAGCTCTAAAGTGAGTAAGTGTTGTTCTTAGTAAGGATCACCAGGTTAAAGGGCCCTTCTTCTGAAAGTAGCCCAAATCTTGATCTATACTTCTTAGGTTCTGCAGTCTCCCCTGCCCCCACTGCTTTATTACTCATACAGAGCCATAAACTTTCTATGGCAGGATCCAAACCAATCCTTCCTTTAGGTTCTTTTCTGCTTCTCTGTCTTCAAATAAATGATTATAGAGGATCTCATAGAAATAATACTTCTTAGGAAATCAATATTAAAGGAAACCAACAATTGTCCCAAGACCATCATTCCTCCAGGAGAACGCTGTTCTGGCTCTGCAAAGTCTGTGCGTGTGCGTGCGCATGTGTGTATGCATGTGCATGTTTAATAATGTTTAACACATCCACTTACAATTTCTAGAATCAATAAGCACTCATGGTTGAGTAGAATGGTCAATATTTATTTTGTGTGGAAAACAGTTATTAAAATTCAAAAACTTAGGATCATTTCACTGGGGAAGGAGCCTCTGCTTCTAGGTCAAAGTTCATCCAGAACGATGTCTAAATTTGATGGAAGTATTTCATTTTTTTTAAGATTTTATTTATTTATTCATGAGAGACACAGAGAGAAAGAGAGAGAGAGAGAGAGAGAGAGAGAGAGAGAGGCAGAGGGAGAAGCAGGCTCCATGCAGTGAGCCCAACATGGGACTTGATCCCAGGTCTCCAGGATCACACCCCAGGCTGCAGGCGGTGCTAAACCGCTGAGCCACCAGGGCTGCCCTGGTGGAATTATTTCAGAATAAACTGGTCACTGAAAACACAGAACACTTCCTGGGTAGGGCAGAGGAAATGCTAATTTTGCTTTTGTTGGGTAGGTGGAAACCCATAACCGTCTAGCCAGTTTTTCCAGCTATAACGTATTACAAGTGGGAACAATGATGGAACCCAGATCCATCCTGAAGCCCATTTAGGTACCAGGAGATCTTATTATCATCCTGTCCACCTCTAACACAGTCCAGATGGCCAAGTGCCCCCTGGTAGCATCAGGGGGGCTCTAGAGAACTCCACTCAGAATGAACTGATTTAGTAAAACCTTATGCATGATAAGAAACACTCATCTACCAAAAAGGAGTAAGTGAGACTATAATGAATTTCCCCCAGAAGGCTGAGCTTAGGGTAAAGGTGTCTGCGTAGGACATGGAGGTGGCAGCTGAGAGACTCTCAGCCAGGGCTGCTGAGCTCAGGAGTCGGTGCACAGATTTGGCAGTTATACATGGCAGTGAAGCTCTAGGGAAAAAAACTCCTTTTCAAAATTTAAGACTGTGCATACCTGGAAGGACAACCTGCATCCTATTTATCCTTACATCCCCACCAAGAGACACTGACGTGCTTTTCACACAGTTGGAGCTTGATTCTGTGGGACCAGTAAGTTTTCAATCTGGGAGGTAGAAAGGAGAGATGGAAGCATCCAGAAACAGGGTCTTCCTTGGGATGGTTCTGGATGAGAGCACAAAAGGAAGTGCAAAGTGATATGGAGGAAGAAAAAGAGTGCTCCAGAAATAATAATGACTTAAGGTCAAGAGTTGGAAATGTTTTCTTTTTTTTTTTTTTTTAATTTTTATTTATTTATGATAGTCACAGAGAGAGAGAGAGAGAGAGAGAGAGAGAGAAGCAGGCTCCATGCACCGGGAGCCCGACGTGGGACTCGATCCCGGGTCTCCAGGATCGCGCCCTGGGCCAAAGGCAGGCGCCAAACCGCTGCGCCACCCAGGAAATGTTTTCAAAGTGACCCACCCAGATTCTAAACTCTTGCTTCTTGTATTCTTAGGGGGTGGGTTGGAGGTGGTAGCTATGCCGACTGGTGGCACAGGGGCTGTGTCTGAATTCACGAAACAGAAGTAAATATATTTCGACCACTGGTCTTTCTGAGGGACAGAGTGGGCATGTGTAGGTTTCTGGGGAATGGGTGGTGAAAAATCCGGTCGACCCCTATGCTCTGTGTCAGCTCTTGCATGTGGTTGCAATTCACCAAGCATCTCTTGAGGGCTTCCCTCTGCTCTGCTCTGCACCAACCTCCCAGGTACCCTTTTAGGGTCCAGCCTTTCCCACCACGGGATCGAAATGGTCTACTTGACATCTCCTAGGAGGTGAGTGGTAGACACGGGAGTCAAACTCAGTTCTGGCCTAAGTTGTGTGACTTCTACTATAACTGCCTACCCGGGGAGACAAGGCACAAAGACAAACACAAACCCTTTAATCAAGCCCCACCTGTTGCATATAAATCGTACCCCAAACAGACTCCATATTGAATATTTTTATGGTTGTGTTGGCAAGTCTTACGGAATTCCCTTAAGTCATTTTTTTCCTAGTGTTGCTATGGTTGAGCATGCTGGAACGTATTTCTGCACTTTTAAGAAAGCACAGGCTATGATTAAGTATATAAGGGACTTTTAAAACGTAGATTAATGGCCTGATAAGTCGTAAAACAACCCCAAATTGTGTAAATTTGTATTCGGGGATTTTCTAAAATTGTCAGTTATTGACTCTATAGATTGTAACAAGTCCTTTGAAACTGTTCCACTCTGTTATTCGAATCTTTACCATGTATTTTATTGACAGGTTGATGGAGACAATGACCCCCTTGGTGGGCACAGGGTAAATTCACAGCTTGAATTTAGTCATCCCTTACAAGGACCTGCCAGTCACTCGGCAGACTTGCAGGACAGACCCCTAGGACTGGGCCTCCCAGTCAGCCATCCTGCCAAAAGGAGCCATTCAGTGGATGGTTCTAAGAAAACTGATCCCATTCTTGAACACACATCCACACAGGTCTGTCTATCTGCCTATCTATCTATCTATCTATCTATCTATCTATCTATCTATCTATCATCTTCTAAAATTATTTATCTTCATCATTACAATGCTCACAAATGTATTTGCAACAAAACTCAGTGCTATTCTGATCAAGGGTAAGGTCTCATCAATAGCTCTTGGTTCAAATTTGGGAAAAAATTAGGAGTGGAGAGGATACTTAATACCCCTCCAGAAGGGACACGTGGGTGGCTCCGTGGTTGAGCATTTGCCTTTGGCTCAGGGCATGATCCCCGGGTCCCTGGGATCTATTGGGCCCCCCACAGGGAGCTGCCTCTCTTCTGCCTATGTCTCTGCCTCTCTCTCTCTCTTTCATGAATTAATAAACAAAATCTTAAAAAAAAATATCCCTCTAGGAAGTCCCAATTCTTGGTGTCTTGGGTATTGACAACATATCTGAAGAAACAGTGTCTTGGGTATTGTAGATGTCTTGGGTATTGACAACATATCTGAAGAAACAGTGCTCTAAACGTCATTCAAGAGGACCAGAAAGGGTGACATCCAGAGAGTGTGCAGTGTGATCTGTGCTCGCATGTGGAAGCTTCATTTTGGCAAGCTGGCCGGCAAATGAGCCAAAGCTATTGCTGTGCTGCTGTGTCCCACCCAGCCAGAAATTGGTCCAGCAGGGGCCGCTGAGAAAGATGGTCTGTGCTGAGGAAAAATGGATGCAATGAGCTCAGGCTGAAACCTCATCCCGGGTCTGTGTCACTCTAATGGCAGAGCAAACCTCATGCTGTTGGTAGCAAAAAAAAAAAAAAAAAAGAGAGATGTTTTGAAATAGCCTCTATTTGTTCTGCCCATGATGACAGTATTGGCAGAGTGAGGAATGAGGGCAGTGCACAGGACAGAAAATGACAGGCAAGGCAGGGTGTGAGAGGGGTAAGCTGCATCCATCCATCCGAGAACAGAGAAGGGTGGTGGCAGCGAAGGCCAGGGTGTCTCTTCCTTTCAGAGAGTGAGGGAGGGTATTTGGAAAGAATCGTTCCCATCCATGCTGGGCCAATTTTCTTCTGTGCCCTCCAGATGCATTCCCACCCTTTCCCATCCTGCAGGTGCCCAGGGAGGCAGGCCTGCCTGGAGCCCACGAGAGGGAGGCAGGTAGGTCCGAGGCCTCTGCACATTTGCCTTGCTCTAGCTCTGAAAACTGCCGCCTCCCTCAGGCCCTTCAGACCCAAGGGACACTGGCCCTTCTAGGTTTCTGCACCTGACCAATACTTTTGTAAACACCTTTTTACCCAATTTTTTGCAAAATACCCAATTTGAGTGTGATACCTTTTTTCCAGCCAGGACCTTTTTCTTGCTCCTTTGGCTGCTCTCAGGGAAGGGGAGGACAGTGGAGTCTCTAGTTTTGACACCCCACTGGCAAACTCTTCCCACTGGCACAGTAGCCGTGTGCAGAGCATCACTGGAAAAACATGGATATAGCTCTGACCTCATTTTACAGCTGGAGGAATGTGGCAGGTGAGCAAGCGCCTGGCCTCATGCACACCAGCCATTCACCATGGGGATGGAGACACTACAACCCTTCCTCAAAGACGGAAATGTTCCAAAACACAGACTGGTACACATGAAAGTTGAGGCTTCATTTTACTTGATATGCTCTTTTCTTTTTTTTCCTTCTAGGAAATTTCAACTGTAGAGATAAACGTGAGGTTGTGGTTGTGCAAAATTTCCAGAATGTTCTTCATTTGTTTCGTGGAGAACCAAGCATTATGGTCCGTGTGTGATGGCAATGAGGTGTGGCTCACAGAATCAATCTCATTTGTTTTTCCCTCTGGATTACGACCAGGTGGCTGGGACGAAACAAACTGAGAAATGCAGAGACTACCCCACTGTTCATTCAGAGAATAAAAAAGAAATAGCACAGGGAAGTTTAGAAAGGACTTTTCTCTAAAGCAATGATTTATTAGAATAAAACCCCAATTTCTAGTAGCATAACCAGAACCTGTTTTCCTTTGGTTCATTAACTCTGTTCCTGGAGCCTATTTAACTCCCTGAAAGCAACTTCATGCAAAATTTGTTTCAATTTCAATATTTCTGGCATCATTTAAACAAAAGACTAGGAAAGCCGCATGAAATTTTTGCTTTGCCTGTAGGCACAACCATCTAATGAAATCCTGTGTTTAGAGGAAAGTCATCTCGGACCCTCTCCATGGAGCCTTGGCGTCAACGTCAGAGCTCAGTAAAGAGATGTTAGGATGGCTTTCATCCAGAGCCCCGACGGTGGGACTTTTTTAACCTTTCCACCGTGGAAACCCAGGTTCACACCAGCCCAGTATCACCAGCATGGAAACTTCTGATCTCTCACCCACGAGATCCCTGGTGCTTATATCTGTCCTCCTCCTTCAGAAAGTTGCAATACCCTGTGGCATTCATTATCTGCCACACTCCACACACATTGGATTATAGATGTGCTCCAAGACTGTGGCCAGCAATGAGAAGGGACAGAGATTGAAAGGAAAAGACAGAGAGAGCCCTATACAAACTGGATGTTTGTTACAGTTAGGAAAAAGTGCAAAAGAAACTGTGTGACTCGAGACCTGCACAAGACGAAGGAGACCAGGGCCAGCCGGTGTCCACCCGGCTGAGAATGAGTCTTGCTCTCTATGGAGCCTCTGCCGTGGGGCTAGCCCGGGTTCTGGGCGCATGCAAAACACTCCTCTGCCCCTTGTAGTCCCCCAAGTCTGTTCACTCTGGACACAGATCTTATGAGTTTCTAGGACACTTTGCCTGGCGAAAGTTCATGTGCAGAAGTTCAGTCAGTGAATCACGGGGTGGGATTCTACTGCATAGGGTAAACGATCTGCCCTGAGTCCCACAAAATTCTCCCCTGCTGTTGGTTCCTTGGCCCCCTCTCTCTTCCCAGTCCCTTGAGAGCCGTGGAGGTGCTCTTGACCATGACTTTGAGTCCTGGTCAGGTTGGGAGCTCAGTTCACCTCCCCAGCTGGAAACTCAGGTGTCTGAGACTCTGGACACCTGGATCTGAGAGTCTGGACACCCTGGTTCTGTTTCTGACCTTGTCACAGCCTGGCTGTGTGGCCAGTCCTAGACTGTTGGTTCTCACCAGGGAACACTGGCAACATCGTAAGTTGCTGCATTTGGGGGATGCTGCTGGCATGTAAAGGGTGGAAGCCTAGAATGCTGCTGAACACTGTATCATGTGTCAGACATCCCCCCCACCACAACACAGAATTAGCGGCCCAAAAACAGCAGTGCTGCTCTTGAGAAACCCTGCTCTAGGTTTCTGTCTTTCTCATCTGCAAAAGGAGAGGTTTGGATTAGGTCATTTAAAAAATATATATTTTTTGAGACAAAATTCTGAAATGTAGTTGAAGTATTTTGGGCAGTATATAATTTTATATTAAAGTTTGATATGAAATCACATCACAAATGATGCCGAGAAGCAGAAATGAACTGCTCAAAGTACACAAGTGTAAATACAGTGGCTCATATTATTAATACTAAGGGAATGTGTCCTTGTGGATAAGGCAGGCCCTTATGCTATAAAGAGGTGAGAAACAGTTCTGTGTCAGCTACCTACCTAACAAGGCATTCATTTAGAGGGCAGAAAAAAAATTCCCAACTTTCAAATCCCAGGCTTCCACTTAAGGGTGTCTTGTGGGAAGTGATACACACAAACTCCTCTTTGTCTAAACAACGTGCCAAGTAGAGAAAGACCAGAGGCAGTTTGTGTGGAAATGGGGTTTTTAGAGGAGCAGCTATAAAGTACCCCCTTTCCCAAGCCCTAAAGAACAGCTAGCTATATAATCAATGTAACAAGGCAGAAAAAGCCTGGGAAAGCTCCAGAGAAGCCTTTTCGATGCTCAGACCCTCAGAGTGAAGGTTCAGAGGTGGCCAGGAGGCCGTCTGGCCATGACACATGTAAATTGGCTCATGCTGTGGGCCCAGGGCACGGCTCCCACTGGGCTGTCACAAAGACAAAGACCAGCATTACAGGTCTTTCTGGATGCTTCCCCCAAAAGGTCCCTGAATCCTCACAAAGACAAATGATGGCAATGTGGTCCCTGGGTGCAGGAGGAGCTAAGGAAAAAGGGGGAAGTCTCACAGCTGGTCAGCTCCAATGCAATGAACTGCACGCACAGATGGGTGCAGAAGCTATGCCCGCTAACTCCAGGCCCATCTTCAGGGACCGTCTCGATGACCCGGAAACGCCTGCCTGGCCTCTCCAGGGATAACCTCTGCTTGTAGGTCTCAGGCTGATTTTTTTATAGTTCATTCTCTAATTTTCAGATTGGGGAAAAGTGGGGCACATGAGAGTCACAAGGCTTCTCCAAGGTCAGGGCTCTTAGGAGGTGACAGCAACCCTGAGTCCATGGTGTGGGAGGTGGCTGGACGTGTAGGACTGCTGCCTCGACTGGCATGTTGTGCCCTGGCTTCGTGGCACCTGCCGTGGTCTCAAGGGCATGCAGGTAGGGGTGGACGTGATCACTGCAGACAGTGCTGTGGGGCCAAGCACAGGGATAGGGCACGAAACCGTTCAAGCCATGGACTCCCCACTCATTTTCATAATTCGACAAAAGTCATTCTGGGGAAAAGTCACACACACAAAAAAATGGATTGAGAAGGTGGCCTCTGTCAATGACTGGTTTCCTTCAGGACAATTCTTAAATTATTGTCTTGATAGTGCTAATAATGTTAGGGATTTTATTTTTGCTTTAGATTTTATTTATTGTTTGAGAGAGAGAGAGAGAGAAAGAGAGAGAGAGAGATATCAAGCATGAGCAGGGGGAGGGGCAGAGGCAGAGGGAGAAGCAAACTCCCTGCTGAGCAGGGAGCCCAATGCTGGACTCAATCCCAGGACCCTGAGATCATGACCTGAGCTGAAGGCAGATGCTTAACCTACTGAGCCACCCAGGTGCCCCAATGTTACGGATTTTAAACTGTTTTAAACATTTCCCCAACACCCTCACCCCCCTAATCCTAACACCCCCTAATGTCCCTGTGATTTGAACAGAATCACTCTGAGGGACAGACAATGCAGAAACTAGTGCAGTCACCACTTCCTGGATCCTGACTTGTCTAGGGGCTGGAGTGCCAAGAGAGCACCCAAAACCAGGGAGCAAAATCTAACTTCCTCTGGACCACCAGCAGATTATTGCTTTTATCTTTATTTCATAGGTAGAAAAAGATATGAGAACGTGAATTTCCTCCTAAACCAGGGAGGAAATTTTTCCTCCCCCCAAATTTCTGTTTTTGCCATTCTTGGAAAAGCAGGGTCACAATGTGTAAGGCGTGCTTGGGACAATAGAGAGCCCCGTGCTCCCCGCATACCTATGATGCTGATGTTGACGCTGATGTAGATGGTACCTCTCCTGGCCTTTGCCACCTCTCAGGCAAAGTCGGCAGTCCTGCCACAAAACAAGAGGGGCAAAAGGCAGCCTGGCCTCTAGAAGCTTAGTGTGGAGATGTGGGGCCTGATGGAGGACAGCTGGACAGAGCCTGCCTTGGCCTCCCAGGCCACACCCCACTGTTCCTCAGGGGGTGGGGCGAGGGGGGGGGTGGTCCTTCTCCAGCCACCCTAGGAGCATCTCCCTGGCCTCAGACCCTCCTTGTTTGGTTACTTATTCAAATTAAATGGGCTCTAAGAAATACTGGGGTTTGATCTAAAACTGGCCCTAAATAAAAGCAAGTCAATCTTCATTCTCTGGAAGAAACTGATCTTTTTTTTCCCCCTTTAGCCGATTTTCTTTTCTTTTTAAGATTTTATTATTTATTTATTTATTTATTTATTTATTTATTTATTTATTTATTTATTTATTTATCAGAGACAGAGAGAGAGAGAGAGAGAGGCAGAGACACAGGCAGAGGCAGAAGCAGGCTCCATGCAGGGAGCCCAATGCAGGACTCGATCCCGAACTCCAGAACTCCAGAATCACACCCTGGGCCAAAGGCAGGTGCCAAACCACTGAGCCACCCAGGAATCCCTGGCCAATTTTCAATAAGTAAAAACAAACCTGAGCAGGGAGGGAGGGGTCCATGAAATATCAAATAAAAGAAAAAGTAAGGTATAATATGATACAGAAGAAAGTGCATTCAGGGGTAAAATAATCTTCATTAATTTTTTTTTAAGATCAATGTATTTATTTGGGGGAGGGGAAGAAGGGAGGTAGACTCCCTGCTGAGCATAGAGCCGAACAGGGGGCTCAATCTCACAACCCTGAGATCATGACCTGAGCTGATAACAAGAGCACTGCCAACTGAGCCACCCAGACACCCCTCTCCATTCATTAATTTCAAAAGCATTGTGACCTATGCAAACTTAGGGGCTTTCATGTGAAAAATCAGTATTTTAATTCAGATAAAATTTGCATCTGTGAGTCCCACTTGTAACAATCCCAGGGACAATGGCAAAGCTGAAAATTTGGTTTCTCTTCTGTGTTCCTGGAATTTCCTCTTGGCATTTGCATTTTATTCTGCTCATGTTTCAGATATTCCTCCTCAGGTACTGAGTGAAATGTCAAGAATTTTATCCATATGTACATTCAGTGTTTAGGGCAGGTAGCAGGAAGGGGTGAGGATGTGTTTCTCGTTTCTGTATCAGGCAGGCACCCCTTCCAACAGAGGAGGCTGAGCCTACTGCTCCCAGCATACATGTCTGAGCCACAAAAGGGCTTGGTTACGTGGCCACCTTTGTTCAGATATTTTTTTAAAGATTTTATTTATTTAGAAAGAGAGCATATGAGCAGGGGAGAGAGAATCTCAAGCCAACTCCATGCTGAGCATAGAGCACGATCTCAAGGCCCTGAGATCACGACCTGAGTGGAAACCAAGAGTTGGATGTTCAACCTACTGAGCCACCCAGGAGCCTCTATATGTGACATATCCTGAAATAAACTCAGGCTCCAGAGTGGGGCAGTGTGAAGACTGAGGGACAGTACTGCTATCAAGAGATGAGATTAATATTTCATTTTTTAAATGTTACTTTTCATGTTTTGAGATGAAACTCACACAACATAAAATTTCCCATTTGAACAATGACAATTCAGTGGCTTTTCCAAAACAAAAGTCCCTTATAATATCATGCCATCATCACCACTACCTAATTCCAGAGTATTTCTGGAATCCTATTCTTTTTTTTTTTTTAAGATTTTATTTATTTATTCACAAGAGACACACACACACACAGAGGCAGAGACATAGGCAGAGGGAGAAGCAGGCTCCCTGTGGGAAGCCTGATATGGGACTCGAACCCAGGACCCCAGGATCACGACCTGAACTGAAGGCAGATGCTCAACTACTGAGCCTTCCAGGTACCCCAGAAATCCCATTCCTTTCAGTAGTGATTCCCAATTCTCCCTCCCTCAACCCCTTGGCATCCCTGACCCACATTCTGTCCCTGTGATCACACCAGAGGATGAGTGTTTTGAGGAAATTCCAAACAGCTGCCACAGCAATTTGTCTTGGGAGCAGAGGCAGGACCAGGTAGGGAGCAAGACTGTGGGCTGTTCTGGGGGGTTCAGCCAATGGGAGGGTCCTGCACATGGTCAGTGCCAGCTGCAGGGCCAGCACACAGGAGTTCATGCCTAGAAACAGTACTCGGATAAAGAGAAGTATGCCCGCCCTCCTTTTCAGGGTGACACCCTCAAACCGACCCCACCTACTCAGGTGGCATCTCTGTCCCCATGAATGGTCAGGAATCCCTAGGGCTTCACCCTCAGTATCTGAAATATGAACACACTGTCTAGCTCCTTCTGTTTCCAAAAGTGATTACTGCCACGGGAGCCACGGCCAAGTGTGAAAGGGTGATATGGAACATTCTGGGCCAAATGACAAAAGGTAAATAAATCCTGTCTGTCTGGGGCAAACCACTCCTATAGGAACGGAGATGAGTTAGTCCTGTCTGTGGGAGCAAGTACACAGGCCCCTTGGTCTTGCAGCCTTTTCAAAGCCAGGCCATGAGATCTGGGCTTTGTGCACATTTGCCACACCTGTCACACTTAGTAGATTAAGCTATTCCCTGAGGATGTTGTTCTAACAGAATTCTCCATCGCTAAGGCCAGCAGCACTCTCCTCCCGTCTCAATCAAGGCGCGTAAAGAGGGAAGCCAGCCATGCGCATCTGTCATTTAGACGATTAGTCCTTTTGACGGTAGATACCTCTTTGAAAGGCTGGCTCTTACGAGCACCTGCTTTCTCACCAGGAAATAATTTTCCTGTGTCTATCAAGGGCAGAGATGGGATGAACGTCCTCAGAGGGTGTGATTTGGAGGTTCACAAAGGAATCTGTGTAAATATCCTGAAGGTACTCTAATAACCTCTGACCAAAAGCAGAACCCTGGCCTCTGACAGACAGACAGACAAGGCCACAATGCAGAATCCATTGTACACACAGTGAACGTACCAGAAGGACTTCTCTCCTGAGTTTCTGCTTATTTGTTCAAAGCCAAGAGAAAGGCTTAAGTAATTCCATTACTGAAAGTGTTCAGAGAGCCTAATAAAAGGAAGGCAAAAGGTAACAGACAAGCTTTCAAGAAAAGCTAATTGGTATGGAATTATGGAATGGTTTACCCTAAGTCGTCTCATCTGTGAAGGATCAGTAGAGCAGGATGATAAAGCAGCTCTATCGACCTGGAAATGAGACTGATCTGCTTCTCCTTCTAGGGGTCAAATAACTTCTCACAACTGGGTAGATGTCTCACAGTCAACAACGTTTCTTTGAAAGTGGTGTGGTGCCGGGGTAGTAACACTGGCAGGTATGGGGGGCAGAAGCCCCATACATTCCCAGCACCAATATTTCCCACCCCTGGTACACCACTGATGCTAAGCAACATAACTCCTATAGGACAAGGGGTTAAGTACAGAGCCTCCTACAGGATGGGTACTTATTCCATGTCTTACATAAGTAACTGAAGACGTGAGCAAAAATAGTTCTTTGTCACTGAGGGCCTTACAGTCTTACTGGGGAAGAGAGTGTGTAGAAGCTAAAGATGATGGGGTGCCTGGGGGGCTCAGGCAGTTAAGTGACTCTTGATTTTAGCTCAGGCCTTGATCTCAGGGCGGAGAGATCGAGTCCCATGTCAGGTTCTGTGCTGGCTGTAGAGCCTGCTTGAGATCTTCTCTATCCCTCTGCCCCTCCCTCCATCCCCCTGTTCCCCACTTGCATACTCTCCCTCTAAAAACAAACACACAAAAAATCCAAAAAACTAAAGATGACATAATGAAATTTTGTTACTTTATACAATGAAACTGTGGGTTATAAAGCAGGCAATATTATCATTCCAACTGATATATTTTAGTTTATTATGACAGATTTTTAAATTTTAGCTCTAACAAAGAGAACCTCAAAATTGCTGGTGGTAAGATTTGATGACATCTGGAAAGTAACACGAACACGGTATTACAAATATGGATATATTGCCCCAGTACCCACTTTGCAACCAGACCAGTAAATTCTAGAGAAGACAAAACAAAAGAATCTCAGTGTGGCTTTCACTGACTTTTGTGAGCTGACATTTAGTGACTATATACCACTGAGAGAGAAATACAGATTCATCCAACTGTAGGCCTTCCCTAAACACAGGACCAGAGTTCAAAAGCAAATATTGAGAGCTTTTGTGACTTAAAATCATGGTGTCTTCTTGGCTCTGTGCTGACCCATGGGAGTTGGCCAATGAATGGAGGAGATGAGGATTCATATTCCCCAAATCCTGAAGCTCAGGGAGATATCAAGGATGACAAAAGACTGGCATCTGGAAGGCCATGTATGAAAACAATGTAATAGTCAAGGTACAAGATGAGGAAAGCTCCAGCGGGTGACACTGGAAGTGGATAGAAACAAACAGATGTAGGTAACCTCATGGATAAAGTTAACAGCATTTGGTGATGGATTGAAAATGGGATGAGCAGTAGAAATACAAAAATGATGCTGAAGTTTTTTTTTTGTTGTTGAAGATTTTATTTATTTATTTATTTATTATTTATTTATTTATTCATTTATTTGAAAGAGAGAAAGAGAGTAAGCACAGGGTGGAAGGCAGAGAAAGAAGCAGACCCCCACTGAATAGGAGCCCAACACTGGGCTCGATCTCAGGACCCTGGGATTATGACCTGAGCCAAAGACAGACACTTAACCAACTGAGCCAGCCAACCAGGTGCCCTGATGCTGAAGTTTCAAACCTCGGTGGCATCATCACTGGACACCCTTGAATTTCAGTGTTGTCATCTATAAAGTGGAAATTAAACACATCTGTCCCTAACTAACTCATAGGTTTGCCCCAAGGGAAAGATGAATGATCTTGCAAAAGTGCCCAGAAAAAGATAAAAAGAACTCTTGACTATTCTAGAAGGCCCTAGCTGGATTCTTCAGTTCTCTCTAGGGGAGGTTTTCTGTAAGGTCCAGTGGGATGATCTGGGAAGACAGTCTATACACAGCAGAGAACATTGCATAAAGAGAAAGAAGAGAACTTCAGTGTCATTTGCCTAATCCTCCAGTGAAAATCCAAATTCAATTTCCAGCGATGAGACTCTGCACCTTCCCCGGGGGCCTATCACAGTATTAGCTCAGTGACTACGAGGAATAATCTTCACACCCAACTGTCTTGATGCATCGTAAACCTACTTCTCATCTTAGTTCAGTGAGCGTGGAGCAAACCAACCATCTCCATCATCTTACACCCGACAATCCTCGTAAGCTCCTTCTGCTAAGAGTGGGAAAGCCACCGAACTAGATCTCCAGGTTAAAAATCATTCATACTGGGCTCCTCTGGTACTTGCTCTGGTTCAACCCAACTCAGAAGCACAGCTTGGATGGCTTGCTTTAAAACTCTTAGAGATCGTGAAACTCTTGATTGTTTATTATTCTCTATATCCATGGCCCCTGCTGTGACACCCATCGAAGAATCAGAACATGCAAGAAGATGTAAAATAAAAGAATTCCCTGTGACCCCAAGGACCAGAGTATGATGTTGCTGGACTAGACCAACAGCTCCCCGTTCCTCTCCATGCCTTTGCATACAGCTGGGAAGTGCCTCCAACTATGTGATGTTTCACACATCTTTAGTAGGTTTTGAGAGTCCTTTTCCCTTTGAATTCTAACCAAAGACTCTTAATTTAGATGAAAGCTTTGGACAGGGAATGATAACAAAGAATGGAAAGGCAATGGCATGCCCCCCACCTCCTGCTGCCTAACCCTAGCCTGCTGGCCCTCTCAACATTTAAAGGTAGAAGAGCTTTGTCCTGAAATCCAGCTCTAACCCACCCCACAATTTTGCAGAGGTCAACTAATGGGGAGCCACTCAGCTAACAAGCCAGTGTTTCAGTGTATTCATGATGGACCACAGAGTTATCTGTATGGGTTAAGTTGAAGAATGCAAGAAAGCCCTCCCAACCAAAACATTCTCTGTGAGTACAGCCTGTGATCCTGCCACTGGTCACCCCTGTAGGCCACTGGAGACCACAGTGAAATGTCAACGTGTGGCTAAGGGTGGGGGAGGTCACTTCAAGCCATGGTCTCTCCCTGTGGGCCTACCAGCAGCTCCTGGTGGTAGGAGGGAAGGGTGCTGTGTTGGGAATGGTGGCTGGAGATGGTGGATCTGTCACTTCACCGTTTGGGAAGATGGGACTATGGGGCACAGCTCTGCCCCATTGGACCCTGAAATGGTGGCCAAATAAGAAGTCTTGAAATAGCTCCTGAAAAACCAAAATGGGTCACTTCTGCAGAAACTCCCCATGTAAGGGAAGCTCTTCCATGATGAAATAAATCAGAAGCAGGAAGAGTCTTGCATGTCATGGTCTACCCAGCAGCATCTGGAATATCTCCCAGGAAATATTAATTGCTGGCCTTCCTGGGTCTGCTTATTTCCACAGTCTGGTCTGCAGAGACAGTAAACGTTGAGTGTGTCCTAAGACAGGAGCCACCTGATTAATCACCAGTTGCTGCTTCTGACCCTTTGCCCGAGCTAGGGGGCAGGGCTGTCCTCTCAGGGAGCCTAGGATACAAGACTGCACATGTTGCCATTTAAAGTGTGACCCTGTGTGCTCTGGGCTAGAAAAGGAAGTTTTAGAACTCAGTGGGTTTCACCTGAAAGCTTTTCCCTTGGAAGAAGGACTCATACTTGGGCTCTTCATGTCTTTATTTTTCCTTTTAAAAATAATCTGAGCACAACCAATGGCGTTCATCTGTTTGGTATTTATTCTTTCACTCACTGCTCCATTCATTCACATACCTTATTCCAGAAAAGGTTTTACACAATGATCACCTAAATTGCCATTAACTCAGGGCCCTGACTCTAGGTACAACGGGTGGTCCTCAGGTAGGAGGCAGTGCTGGGAAGCAAGGCAGGTGCAAGGAAGGGAGGCCCCACAACCCAATGCCACTCGCTTCACATTTGGCCTGGGGCTGGCCAAGATTGGGAAAAGAGGTCCACTGACCCTCTGTGGAAAACACAAAAGTAATCTGCATGAACCATGAGCATCCTTAAAGTAGTGTCATGCAGGCAATCAAATGATCTCCTTTGTTCCATGTGGATAGATTTCAAAGGGGATACAACGCTTTCTCCCTGGAGCCGGAACATGCATGGAAGAGATGCCATGCCTATGACCAGTGACAGCACCACAGACCCCACAGTGAAATGTGCTTTGGTGCCACCAACAGCTAAAGGTTTTCCATGGTGACAACCAAATTGGAATAGTATTTCACCAAAACAACACCAAAAAAACCTGTCCAAATTCAATTTCTGTTCTTTCTAATGTTATTCTGGAAAGGAGACCACTCCCCAGAGCCTATGACATTTACCTGGATTGGAAGGGGATGTGTGTGAGTACCCTGAGGTCTGGGTTTCCACAAAAGTCTGCTGCCTCACCTAAAGAAGCACAGCTCTCTTTCCCCATATTTCTGAGTTGTTGCAGCCTCAGCCTCTGGTAAGGAACTCAAAGCTTTCAAAAGCTGATGACCCTCCTAACGTGGATGGGGGAGGGGAAGCTCCCCTGGCATCATGCTGGGAGCAGGAAATGCAAGCACCGACCTAGCCAGCTCCTCCCCTGCAGGGGGGCTCAGTGCAGTGAAGAGAAACCCAGGCCAGAAAGCAGACAGTCCTGGCAGAGGCAGGAAGACAGTGCAAGCAAGCTCTGCCTCCGGGGCAGGAGATAGGGGTGTGGTTTGGCCCATGAGAATGGGGGGAAGCTCATTCTAGCAGAGGGACCAGGAACAAAGGGACTGAAGCTTCCCCGTGGCTGCAGTGCAAGGGTGGGGGAGCGGCATTTCGGGGTAGGAGGCATGTTGGGAGGCATGTGGAAATCCAGGACTGGACTGTGCAGAGCCTGGTGTGACCTGCTTAGCTGTTCAACGGAATCCAGCTGTTACATGTCATGAGCACATTTGGACTTTAGTAATATGCTTCGGGCTGTTGGGAGGAGGACACCCAGAAGAGACCAACAGAGGATGACGCAGTGGCAGGGAGAGAACATGGGAGTGGGGGGTGAAGTCCCCGGGAAGGACACTGTGGGATGTCAGGAGCACGAGAGTCTGGACCGGTTCAACTCTGGACTGAAAGGGGCAGGGATGGGGGTGTATCTTCAGGAAGAGATGCTGAATAGCATTTACATGAAGCATCTGAATTTTGTTGATTTCTACCTTTAATAGATGTCTTTCAGAATCACCTCCCCACAATAACCTCACATTTGTCCCCAAACACACACATACTGTAATCCAGGTGTCCTGCTGGGTGTGGGGGGGAGTCAGGCAGGTAATGACCAGGCCACTTGGTCAATGCATACAGCGGCAGTGAGGCACAGACCAGGGTGACTCACACTCTACCAAGGGCTCTCAAGGACTTCTCCAAGAACAAGGGGTAAGCCAGGGGGAGCAGAGCTCAGGTAAAGGTGCCCGCATCTCAGTGGCAGGCAAAGAGGTAGATTCATTACCTGTGTTTACAGGGGGAATGGATTGGTCCTGAGAGACTGTGGGGATCTGCACATAGAAATGGGAACAAAGCCTGGAATCCTGGAGCCTGGCTCGCACAGTGAGAACATGCCAACACCACAGACATGAGACATAATCTCATGATTATGAGATTTTGGGTAAATATCTCCCCAAAGATCCCCCCCCTTTTTAAAAGTATTTATTTATTTGTTCACAAGAGACACACAGAGAGAGGCAGAGACACAGGCAGAGGGAGAAGCAGGCTCCCTGCAGGGAGCCCAACATGGGACTCAATCCCAGGACCCCAGGATCATGACCTGAGCTGAAGGCTGACGCTCAACCATTGAGCCACCCAGGTGCCCCTCCGTGAAGATCCCTTTTAAGCAACATGAGGGTCTTCTTATTTTAAGGGTACACCCTAAAAACTTCGCCATTCCTTGCCATGAGGTTTTTTTTTTTTTTTTTTTTTGAAGAGCCTGTCACATTAAGTGCAAAAGGTTAAAGTCATAAACCAAATTAGCCTCTCTCCTCTCTCTGTAGGATTTTTGACCTTCGCCCCCATGCCGACCCCTCTGCCCTTCCTAATCTCTGGGCTTTGTTCTTGGAGATGGCCAATGGTATGGCTGGGAAGTGGGGTGGCACACATCATGCCCAGCAGAGGACACAGAGCAGAGAGGATCTGGTCCCCACTGTGATCTGGCCCCTTCTGCACTTGCTCCGTTAGCCGTCCAGGCATGGAAGGCAATCACAGCAGCGCTGGGGAAGCAGCCCATGTAGCATGAGGGCGAGGTCACAGGTAGCTGGACAAGCCCTCACATCCCCACAACGCCCCCCTCCACGGCCAGAAGCCCTAGATTATGGCTCATTTGTAAATGTTCTGTAGGTCTGTTGTGAGGATCAGCTGGGCTGACAAGCTCCTAGCAATCCATAAGGCACCCCCACGTGAAACAGTTGGTAACGTGCCCGGGTAGGGGGCTGATCCCAATGGAACCGTTGGAGCAGTGGGTGCAGTGGGCAGGGTAGTCAGGAGCTGAGAGTCTGGAGCCAGAGTTGACCCCTCTGACCTCAGGCACAGGATTCCCTGTGACTCAGTTTCCTCATCAGTAAAATAGTGATTTAAATGGGTTAATCTATATAAATGTACTACACGTGTGTTACAGATTGAATGTTTGTGTCCCCCCCAATTCAGAAGCTGAAACCCTAGCCTACAGTGGGGTCTGACTAGTCAGGAGGGTGGAGACCTCATGAATGGGATGAGTGCCCTCATAAAAGCCCAGAGAGCTCCCTCACTCTTCTCACCACATGGGGACACAGGGAAAGCTGGCAGTCTATGAACCAGGAAGCAGGCCCACACCAGACACCAGATCTGCTAGCATCCTGATCTTGGATTCCACCTCCAGAACTTTCTGTGAGAAGTAAACATGTGCTGTGTAAGCCCCTCCCGACCCAGTCTGTGGGGTTCTGTTGTAGCAGCCCAAGCAGATGAAGACAGCATGCAAATGTATTATGTATATAAATGAGTTAATCCATGCAAACTATATATGTATTATGTATGTAAATGAGCCAATGTATGTAAAGCACTTAGTACAGCACTTAGCACAGTTAGTACTACATCAGTATTAGTGACTATTATCATTATGGCAAAAACAGGAATGCTCTCCCTTTTTTAGCAGGGATGCAAAATACCAACACTGAGTCAGAACTGTGGAGAACAGTTCAAGTGGCTCTCGGCAGAGGAACCCACTGGTCCCCACAGCTACAATAGCTCACGAACCTGCTTTGTGTGTATGTACAGATGACTCTGTCTCCCTGTCTCAGGTCTGCTCTTCCCCCGGGAGGGGAGCGTTACGCACATACCAAATGGCTCCCCAAATGTCCAACTCTCCCCTTCCGCCACCTACTTACTGTCACCAGTACTGCCATTTTATTACTAATCAGCCAAGATCTAGCTGGAAAGGGCTTTGTGCTGCTGGGTGTCAGCACTGCCACCTGTGTGCCAAGTCCTCCCTATGGTCAACAGCCACCCCCTGAAATGAAAGACTTCCCAGCTCCCTAGAGCACCTGTGAGCCTTGGGAGGCGGCTCTGGTTCCCCCCCAAGGGGCTAGGGCCACCCTCTGGTTACCACGTCTGTAGAGGCTGCTGCCAACCAGGTCTCCCTCCCATGGGCTGAGAAGGGTATGGCCTGTGTTGGACTTCAGCACAGCTCCCCTTAGGGACTGGGACTTTGAAGGTGAGACCCAGAAGTCCAGAATGTGTTCATTCCAGAGCACAAGGGTATCTTGGGGAGGCTCCCAGGGTGGAAAGGCTGGGCCCTCTTGTCTGAAAAACAAAACAAAACCCTGTATGGACAAGGAGCAAAGGGTGGCAGAGAGAGGAAGCTGGCAGCCTGAGGGAAGGATGTCTCTGGGGCCGACAACTCATTTGACAGCAGGTCTTACAACCTGAGATGCACATGGCAGATTTCCTTGGGAGGGGGAGAGTGACAGGTTCACCAAATTTGCATTTTCCCAGAAACGAAAGAGTTCCTGAGAACCTGCATGAAGCAGGAGTGAGATGTGTTAAGCCTCCATACTCTGTGAAAGCCTCACACAATCCATTTTCCTTCTTTGTCCTTTCTTGAACATAATTAAGAACAGGAGATAAAAAGAGGATTATCATGCTGTGATCTCTGATTTTTAAAACAAGTATAGCAGCATAATTAAAACAAAGTAATACCATAAGTTACGTTTTCTTTCTCAGGAAGGAGACGGAATGGCAGGTTGTCAGGCCCCACATCACACACAGAGCTCCGCCAGCCTTCCTCCTCTCTTACCAGAAGGGAAGCTCTTAAGTAAGGCCAGGTCTGCATCTTGGGAACGTCTGGTTCTCCTTCCAAGAGGGGAGGCTGCAGTAAGCAGATGCTCCATGCACCAAAGTGATGGGCTCTGTGAGTTCAGATGAATATGTACCATGGAAGGTGACTATCACACAGCCCCTTCCTCCATAGTTCATGGTCTGATGGGGATGCACACACAGCTGGTGGTGGGTTATGGGAAAAGCAAAGAGGCTGAGAGCTGCCTCTGGCAACCCCTCTTGAAAGAGATCTGCATTATTCCTCAGACTTCATGTCCTACTTAAAATCTATGAACCTGTTCAGCTTTTCCGCTGACTGAAGATGAATACATATGAATACCAATTACTGATATTATTCAAGTGATCTGGAAAATTCTAGAAATCTAAAATTAAAAAAAAATCCCATGTCTGTTTTGCTTACATTGCACAGCAGGTGTCTCCCCGACAGTGCCTGGTGCTCCTGTGTGGGCTCAGAATGTTTGTGAATAAGTGAGGCCATCTCCATGCACTGTGTTTCACAATGAATGCAATCTTAGGAGGGCTAACTTGGCAGCCTGTTCGTTCTGGCCAGGAGCTCCCCACTGCTAGGGAAGTAGGATGGCTGTGGTGAGCCATGGTGGGAATGGATAAAGGGAGAAATGAACATTTTCATAAAGATTAATGTGGCTGAAATCCAGGCATTTCTGGGCAACATTTTTTCTAGGAAGGAAGGAGATCATGGCCAGCGTAAACTAGTAGATGTGAGACTACTTATCTAGAATCAGTGTGTCTTGCAAGCTGGAGCTAATTCACGGCTGCGTGTCCATCTCCTCTGAGAACCAAAAGGATGTCAGTGCTCCCAGCATAGCAATGCCCAGGTCCTCCTCCAAGTTCTCCAAGACCTCAGATTTTCTTCCCAATACCCATTGCCCCACTTCACTTCCTGGGTTAATCTCTGCCTGGAGGCTTCGCTCTAAAGTGAATACACACATTGATCTTCTCCCCTAGAAACTGCTTAATGATTGTGAAATAGTGGTCCACAACATGAACTCCCAAAGAATCCTTATTTCAAAAGCACATAGTAAATGCTCAATAAATATAGTCTGGGTCCAATACGGGGTTTGAATTCATGGTGCATCATCCCCTGTATCAATGTTTCCTCTTAAGCAGCCATCCATGCTTCCTGCAGATCACCCATAAGTGGAGGGCGGCAACCTTCATTTGTCTACTTCTTGTAGGGTAGCAATGTCTTCTACTTGGAGATGCTCCTCCTCACGCCAACCCTGACGATGTGCCAGTGGGAGCAACCACTTTCTTAGCCCCTATACCTGACATGGGCCTGCCCCAGCCCTTGCCTGGATTTTGAGCTTAGGGTCAGAGAAGATCAGAACCTGTCTGGTCTGGTGGGAGCTGTGAGACTTGACAGTTGAGAGTTGTTAGCAGCTGGATGAGGCAAAAGCTGGTCTGACCTGAAGAAGAATGAAGCCAAAATATGGGAGGAAGCACATCCAGGAGACAGAGGGAAAGAGAGTCCTGAAGCGCATAGCATACCCTCGCCCCAGGACTCCCTGACAGCATGGTCTGGTTCCAGGGCCACCAATATCCCCCCAGTCATTTCCAGCTTCTGACAGTTTGAGTGCTTGTCACTTGAAACTAAAAAGACTTCTACTTAATACAAAACCCCTTTCGTTCTTCTTTATTCCCTTCCTCCCATCCCTATTCTAGACTGTACCACCTGCGAGTACACATATTTTGCAAGATTGACTTCAGAACCTGACCCGTCACGGATGCCAGCCTCCCCTCGTAACAGGTGTATTCTCAAAGGAAAGGAGGCTAACACTGGGACTCTGGAAGGTAGTAGGGCTCTCCCTCACTGGCCCAAGCAGAGCAGAGACTGCACAGGGGATAGCAGAGCACAGCCCAGAGTGGGAGCCGGAATTCTGTATGACCTTGAATGAAGCCCCTCACCTCACCCCACCTCGGAGGGGGACAGTACAACTTTCTGAGCACAAGCTTTCCACAGAATTCTCTCTGCAAGCAGAGGATATGTGCGTTCTCCTAGGAAAGAGTCTGTGTGACTACAGATGCTTTGTATGCCACCGTGATTCATTCATACAAACTAATTGCAGGGGAATTGAGGTAGTACATCAGTGTGTTAAAAAACGAAACAAAAGTACATTCTTTCCTGCCTGCTGCACTATCAGTTGTCATCACGATGCAATATGAATCCTGTAGGAATATTATAGTGTACTCAGTAAAAAGGAGCAAGGGAGAAAACTCACTGGGAAGCCAATTATCTTGCACAAATTTCAGCCTTATCTGCCATGATAAGCCAGCACGGTGATGATAATAATAATAATAGGTATTTTTAGTGTGCGTTATCTACTTACAATGATTTTTAACTCTTTTGAATAGCAATTTCCGGGATTCTTAAGGGCAGGGGCATTTTGAACTCATCTGTGTATCAGCAGAGAGACCAAGGCATAGAAGGTCCGTGATGCATGCCTTATCAATCAACTGGTGAATAGACACGTGGGTGAGTGCATGGTGGGTAAATGAATGACAGACGAAGGAAGCAAAATAGAAGAAATAATCACTAAATGAAATCACTGTACTCTGTCTATATTTTTTATTTATTAGAGAAAGAGAGCATGCATGAGCCGGTGATGAGGCGGGGGGTAAGAATATCAAGCAGATTCCCCGCTGAGTGAGGAACCCAATGCAGGGTTCAATCCCACGACCCTGAGATCATGACCTGACCCCAAATCAAGAGTCAGACACCTAACCAACTGAGCCACCAGGCTCCCCTATACTCTCTCTATATTTTTAAAAGACTTTATTTATTTATTCATGAGAGACATAGAGAGAGAGAGAGGCAGAGACATATGCAGAGGGAGAAGCAGGATCCCTGCAGGGAGAGCCCGATGTGGGACTCGATCCCAGGATCCCAGGGTCATACCCTGAGCCGCAGGCAGATGCTTAAACACTGAGCCATCCAGATGTCCCTACATGTAATATTTTCATAAAGAAATGCCACCCTTCATCTACCATTTGGTTTCACAGTTGTAAAAATCATGTAGGAAAGGTAAGAAAAGTGCTTCATTCTTTCCAATTATGTACCATTTTTTCCAGATAATTTTGCAATTTTCCCTAGCATCCTCCAAATGTGATGATTTAAAGTTTTTTTTTTTAAGATTTTATTTATTTATCCATGAGACACACACACACACACACACACACAGAGTTGGGGGGGGGGGCAGAGACACAGGCAGAGGAAAAAGCAGGTTCCCCAATGCTGGACCTGATCCTAAGACCTTGGGATCGCAACCTGAGCCAAAGGCCACCGATGCTCAACCACTGAGCCACCCAGGCATCCCCCGCCATACTCTATATTTTAATGTCTTTCAGCTCAGCAGATTCTACCTGCTAGGCATACAGCTAAGCATTTGGGAGCCATGAAAGCAGTGTAAACTCTCACACAGATAAAAGACTGTGCAGGAGACACAGTACACCATGAAGGTGCATAAAGCGATAAGTGGTTAACAAGAAGAATTGTGCTGGGGGTAGGACATGGCACAGAATGAGGATTTACCATGTTAATACAAGTGTGGCACTCAGAACAGTGCCTGGCACAAGGAAATGGCCCATCTCTGGTGTAATCAGAAGAGAACACTGAAAACAAGATGTAGGGTCTCTGCATGTGCTCAGAAAAGCTGCCACCCCTGGTAATTCTCTTGTCCTCCCTGAATCTCAGTGGCCCTGTCTACCAGCTGGGGCAGCTCTCCCCTACATCCTCCCCACTGCTCACCTCTCAGGGCCATGCTGAAGGTCAAGGGAGAGGATCCAGGTGACAGCAGCGGTAGGCCATCACACACAGATATGAAGGATTAGCATAGGAGAATGGAGACCCAGGTCATGATTCCATCCTTCCCTTCATTCACTTGTATGACGATAAGCTTATATGTCTGTTTGGTGGGACCAGGGTACCCAAATGTTTGGTCAAACATCATTCCAAATGTCTCAGTGTTTTCTAGGTGAGATGACATTTAAATCAGTAGACTGAGTAAAGCAGATTATCCTTCACGTCATGGGGGGTCCTCGTTCAATCAGTTAAAGCTTTAATAGAAAGTTGAGCTCCCTAGAGGAAGAGGAAATTCTGCCAGCAGACAGCCTTTGGACTCGGAATGCATCTCTCCCCTGGTTCTCCAGCCTGCCAGCCTACCCTGAGGATTTTGGACTTACCACCCTCCACAAATGATCTTTTTCTATATGTATATGTCTATTGTATGCATGTACACACACACACACACACACACACACACACACACACACACATCCTGTTAGTTCTGCTTCTCTGAGAACCCTAATATACCTTCCTTTTACTGAGCGCCTGTGTAGTGCTCTGGATTCAAAGGGAGACAAAACAGATGTGACCCTGCCATCAGGAAGTCTATAGTCAACAGAGATCCACAAAACATTGAATTATGGAGATCCGTCATCTGAATGGTAGTAGATAGAAAGAAGAGATAGTTGGAGCCCCTAACCAGGGATCTTTCCCAAGGAAGTGGTATTTCCATGGTATCGAGAGGATGGGCAGGAGCCAGCCAAGCAAAGACTGAGAAGACCTGTCAACAAACAAGCTTTCCGGGGGAGGCGCAATCTCGGCCTTTTGCTTCCTGCATCCACTCCTCGTGTAGCGCCTTACTACTTGTAACCAGAGCAGCCAGCCAGTTTCAGGGCTGTGTGGCCGGGGGTGGTCAGAATGGCTTCATTTGTCCCAGGAGTCTTTTGAGGGTGCTCCTTCTTCCACTTTTTACGAGTAGGGGATGGAGTGGGAAGCAGTCAGACCCATCAGCCCTGCTCTCAGTTCACCCATGGGGTAAAGCATTCCCAAAGGCTGTTACTCTTCTTTCCCAAAATCAGCAGCGGGGTGGTGGGGGGCATCTGGCCAAGCTGCTAAAGGAAATAACCATTGGGAGGGAAGAGTCCCTTTTTCCCTGCAGAAAAGTCATAGGGTTCCATAGAAGGCTTCCCGTGTCGAGGCTCAGAGAGAAAGAGCTTTGTGTAGTGATGATGACTGTAGGTGTGTCTGCAGGTCACAGAACGGTTCCATACTGCCTGACCCTGTTCTCACCTGGCCCTGGAACACACCTGTGTCTTTCCTAGTGCCTGGCCCCCGCAGCTGCTCCATGACTACAGCTGAACTAAGCTCACCACATGGTCTCCATCCTATGCTCCAGCCTAAGGGCTGTGCCCACACATTCTCACATCCATGTGGGGTCTTAAAGGCAGTGCAGGTGGTGCTGCTCTCGGGTGGGGGTGGCGAAGCATTTATTATGACCCTCACCCTCCACCCCCACCCCCCACCCCAGGGGGTAAGACCCAGCAGCATCAGGATACAGCAGACAAGAGCGCTTCTTCCCTTGGTGTGCCAGCAGGCTCACAGTCCGGAATGAGAGAACTGAATCTGCAAACCTAAGAAGCTAGTGCTGGGAAACAGAGTCTGATTTTTACCATCATAGGTCTCAGCAAGAAAAAGTCTCTGACTGGCGACAGCTGGTGCAGTGCTCCATTAAAGAATCCACCAAATATTTCATTGTTGCTGGTAAAGGATCTCAGCTCCAACTGGACAGTATTTCTAGCTGAGTAGTTGGCTGTAGCAGACGGAGAGGACAGGAAATGAATTCGAAAGGAATTTCGCCTCCAGCACTAAGTGCTACTATCATGGTTCTATTTCTGGTGTTTCTCTGGGAAGTCAAGTACTCAAATTCAAAGCCAGAATTGAGAGCTCAGTGTTGTGGACTACACCTTTCCCAAATTCCTATGTTGAGATGCTAATCCCCAGGAAATGGTATTAGGAGGCAGGGCCTCTGGGGTAATGAGGCCATGAGGGTGGAGCTCTCTCAATGGGATGAGTGCCCTTTTAAGAAGGGCTGAGAGTGCTTTCTCTCCCTCTCTCTTCTCCCATGTATGGTATAAGATGACCACTGCGTGCACGCCAGGAAGAGGGTTCTCACCAGACACCTGATATGCCAACACCCCAGCCTTGGCCTTCTCAGTCTCCAGAACTGGGAGAAATAAGTTTTCCTTTCAGCAACCCACTCTCTGGTATTTTTGTTTGTAGCCAAACAGGCTTGGATGGTATTACAGAACACAGCGAAGATGGACGCATAAAGCATCAGAATGAATGGGGAGTCAGAGGACTTTTCATTCAGCAACTATTTAACAATCAAAAGGAAATCATCGAAAGAAAAATCGTTTGCCCTTAAGAACGCAGCAGAAGGCTCTCCCCCCTTCGTAAGGATTTATTTCAGTTCAATGAAGCATTAGAAAGGAATTCAAGTGTTTTGTTATTTGAGTCACTCAGGACATAGGAATAGCATTTCCTACTCAGAGGCACAAAGGAAAACTTTCTAATTAACTCAGTAGTTTGGACTCATCATTTTTTTACAAAACATTACTATCAATGCCATTTTAATGGGACAATTATAGCAAATCATGATTAACTTTCCTGGCAGCCATTAGCAAGAGAAAGACATAGAAAGATAAGATGCGAGAGATGTTAGCTTGAAATATACCTACTATTCCCATTCTCTTGATATCAGTAATTGTGCTAAGCCCAAGCAAAATGTGGGTTTTGGACTAAGAATGATCAAAAGCCCTATTCTGGCATTATCATCCATCTTATTGCCCTTTGGTTAATTGAGAACGTGGCATTTATTCCAGAGAGAATTCCCTCATTTTATCTTGTGCTTTCATTCCATAAATCAGGATGCTAATGAGGATTACAGGTATTCTGGGAGGCCCCAAACCTATCTAATTATGGTCTAGGTTCCTACTCTTTAAGAAGTCCTCTCAGAGGGATCCCTGGGTGGCGCAGCGGTTTGGCGCCTGCCTTTGGCCCAGGGCGTGATCCTGGAGACCCGGGATCGAATCCCACGTCGGGCTCCCGGTGCATGGAGCCTGCTTCTGTCTCTGCCTCTCTCTCTCTCTCTCTCTCATTCTGTGACTATCATAAATAAATAAAAAAAAAAAAAAAAAAAAAAGAAGTCCTCTCAGAAAAATCACCTTCCTCTTTCTCCTTTTCTACCCTTGTATGTCCATATGTATGCACACACACTACCATCTCCATCATACCTTAAAAAAAAAAACCCCTCCAAAAAAAAGCTGGTAAAATTGAGGCTAAAAATCACAAATTGGGGAAAAGATTAATAATCCTTCATTTAAATTATGCCTTAAAATCTTTATGACCGATCATCTTCTTAAGTTAAAACTTCTCTCTTCTTCCACATAAATGGGTTAAGTTACTTCAGCTTGTTGGGCCTCGGTTTCCTAAGATTCCGGAGGAGAGGATCTGATGAGCCCGTCTTTGAGAAGCTTCCTTAGTGAGGAGTGTCAAGTGCACTTGCTGTCTGCCACGGTGCCAGCACAAGGCAGCATCTTCTCACAGAGAAGATGGAGTAAGTGAGGCAAGGACCGCTGGGGTCTTGTCATTCGGACGTTCTCGATGTTTCTGCCTCCTCTGCATGGCATTCATTATGCAGGATGGATCCCACACTGTGCCCAACACCCAGTCAGAACCTCCCAGGCACTAACCAAAATTATGTGGAAATGTTCAATGTGTCTTGAGTGTCCCTCATGGAAACTGGCACTGAAGGCATACAAAGATGGAAGGAACATGATTCTCTTCTCCCCAGAAGCTTACAATCTAGTGAGGGAAACCGAGAAGGCTATTTCACTTGGAATGTAAGGAACTGAAAGCTAGCTTGCCCACAGATATCTCTTCTGCAGCAAGCCGTGGAGATCAGGGTCTGGAGGACTTCACTTTCCTGGAGCTTGAACAGAGGGTTTCAGAAGTCCCCTGATCCACCTAAGACAGGCAGAAGTTCAGAGAACTGGAAAATGAGAAGCTCTATGAAGAAAATGGATGTAAAAATCTCCTCCCCTGTCTGTGCTCTGAACACTACAATAATGGACCAAGACATAAGAGGTTAACTCTGGGCTGCAGGACCCAACTATTCCTCCCTACGTCCGGAGAATCATTCATTGGCTTGCTCTTTATAGATATCCTGGGCAGAGAGAGCCCCAAATGGAGTATTTTATATATGGTAATGCACCCTCCTGTCTGAAATCAGATCTAATGAAGCTGAAATGTACTGCTTACCCTTCTAGATTTCCTTCTGATAACAAAGACAACAGAAAATCACCTCCATACAAGTTGATCAGCAGTTTTAAAGGCAGTCATACTATTTATGAAATGCAAAATGGCACCCCACTTTCTTTTTTTTTAAGATTTTATTTATTCATGAGACACACACACACAGAGAGAGAGAGAGAGAGAGAGAGAGAGAGAGAGAGAGAGAGGCAGAGACACAGGCAGAGGGAGAAGCAGGCTCCATGCAGGAAGCCCGATGTGGGACTCAATGCCGGGTCTCCAGGATCACTCCCTGGACTGAAGGCAACACTAAACCGCTGAGCTACCGGGGCTGCCTGGCACCCCACTTTCTTTACACGTGTTTTACAAGGACTCTTTCTGTCCAGTAGCCCTTAATGGAAAATATTTTCTAACACTACCCTCTTGTTTGCAAGTGTGAAAGCTGCTAAATTCAAGAGTGACATGGCAGGAGGTGTAGACAAAAGCACCCATGACTGAGGCCATTCAGATTGGCTCCAGAAACATCTCAGCCCTTGGTGAAGCCCTGGGTGTCTGGCATGGCACATGCTTCACCTGCCAACGGTGGGAAAGGCACTAGGACCGCGTGGAAACCTCTGCATGGGGTCAGGGGAGGACCCTCTCAGGGGAAAGAGTCCAAACTTTTTCAGAGCAAACCTCTTTGCTCTTCAAATGCAGACTGGAGGAGGGGTCAGAATAAGAAACAAGGAAGGACAGAAAACCAAACTCCAAGGACAGGAGCTTAGCCAACTCAAGCAAAACCAGCAGAACACAGAAAGGAATATCTGTAATTAGGGAGCAGAAGGTCACATGAGTTTACTCCCCAGAAGAGCTGACAACTTAATTTACAAAGCCATCAGGCCAGCCGTCCTGATAAATTATTTTGTACTATTTATGCAGTATTATTTATGCATTTCCCCTACTCCCGCCCCCCTTCCAGCACAGGGAAATAGCTCACGAGTCACTCTCCCCATCTGTAGCATTTAAGGATGGAGTAGTCACTGGTGAGTGAGTAGTAGAATCTGGAATCTTCCATCACATTTGAAACTCTTCATTTTATATATACTTGAATGTCAAAGGCTGGCTCAAGTCTTTCCCGTTCTCTCCAACAGAGCTTCAAGATGAGGAATGATGGAAATGATAATGAGGAATTTGACAATTTGCATACTATTTAAATAACCTGGACCTTGGCAGGCTGGAAGGCATAAAATTCTCCTCCATGTAACCTGGCATCACTTCCTGAATAAGGGACAGATACACCAGCCATTTCTACTTGTTGAATAAATAACAGCTACATTAGGATCTTTTAAAAATCTTATTTTAATCAAATTTTTCTGTCTTGTTTTTGTCTTGTAATCAGAATGTCAGTTGAACAAATCTTGGCTTCTTCTTCCGTACAGTGTCACAGGGTTTTAATACGGGCAGACCTCATTTCACTGTGCTTCACTTTACTGCACTGCACAAACATTGCATTTTTTGCAAATTGAAGATCTGTGTCCACGCTGTGTCCAGTAAATCTACTGGCTCCATTTCTCCAATAGCACCTGCTCACAGCCCGTCCATGTGTCACCTTTTGGTAATTCGCACAATATCTCAAACTTTCTTATATATTCATTATGGTGATCTGTGATCAATGATCTTTGTTATTATTGTAATTGGGGCACCACTAACTGTGCCCATATATGGCAGCGAACTAATCAATAAATATTGTTCTGACTGGGGCACTGACAGGCCATCCCCTTGTCTGTCTCCCTCTCTTCAGCTTCCCTATTCCCTGAGGCACAGTAATATTGAAATTAGGCCAATTAATAACCCTCCAATAGCCTCTAAGTGTTCAAGTGAAAGAGAAGAGTTGCATGTCTCTCACTTTAAATCAAAAGCTAGATGTGATGAAGCTGAGTGAGGAAGGCAGGTCGAAGCTGAAATAGGATGAAAGCTCTTACATCCAAGCAAGAGCCAAGCTGTGACACAAAGCTAAAATTCTTGAAGGAAATTACAACTGTTACTCCAGTGAACACATGAATGATAAGAAAGCAAAACAGCCTTACTGCTGATATGGAGAATGTTTCAGTGGTCTGGATAGAAGATCACACGGCCACAACATTCCCTTAGGCCAAAGCCAAACCCAGAGCAAGGCTCTGACTCTCGTCAATTCTATGAAGGCTCAGAGAGGTGAGGGAGCCGCAGAAGAAAAGTCTGAAGCTGGCAGAGGTTGGTTCGTGAGGTTTAAGGAAAGACATCGTCTCCATAGAAGTGGAAGGTGAAGTAGCAAGTGCTGCTGTAGAAGCTGCAGCAAGTTATCCCGAAGATCCAGCTAAGAGAATTTTTGAAGGCTGCCACACCAACCATGAGACTGCAATGTAGACCAAACAGCCTTACACTAGAAGAAGATGCCATCTAGAACTTTCATAGCCAGAAAGGAGCCAATGCCTGGCTTCAAACCTTCAAAGGACAGGCAGACTCTCTTGTTAGGGGCTAATGCAGCTGTGACTTTAGGTGGAAGCCAATGCTCATGGGCCATTCCAGAAATCCTAGAACCCTTAAGAATTATGTGAAATCTACTCTGCCTGCGCTCCAGAAATGGAACAAGACCTGGATGTGGCAACACATCTGTTTACAACATGGTTTACTGAAGATTGTAAGCCCACTGTTGAGACCTACTGGTCAGAAAAAAGATTTTTTCAAAACATTACTGCTCACTGACAATGAACCTGGTCACCCAAGAGCTCTGATGGAGATGGACAACGAGATTAGTGTGATTTCATGTCTGTGAGCACAACATCCATTCTAAGCCCTTGGATCATGAAGTAATTTCCACTTTTCAAGTCTTATTTTTGAAGAAATACATTTCATTAAACTATAGCTGCCATAGATTGTGATTCCTCTGATGCATCTGGGCAAAGTAAATCAAAAATCTTTTGGAAAGTATTCACTGTTCTATTCCATTTACTCTAGATGCCATTGGGAACACTTGCGATCCATGGGAAGACGTCAAAATATCAACATTCACAGGGGTATAGAGGACACTGATTGCAAGTCTCAGGGATGACTGAGGGGTTCAAGACTTCAGGGAAGGAAGTCACTACAGTTGTGGTGGAAAGAGCAGAGAACTAGAATTAGAAGTAGAGTCTCAGGATGGGACTGGCTGGCCACAATCTCATGATAAAACGTGAACGGTTCTGATGAGCAAAGAAAGTGGTTTCTTGAGATGGAATGTACTTCTGCTGAAGGTGCTGTGAAGCTCCTTGAAATGACAATGAAGGATTTAGAATATTCCATAAACTGAGTTGATAAAGCAGCAGTAGGGTTTGAGAGGACAGGCTCCAATTCTGGAAGAAGTCCAATCTGGATCTGATGCTATCATACGGCATCACATGCTACAGAGAAATCCTTCATGAAAGGAAGAGTCCATCGATGAGGCAAACTTCACTGTTGTCTTATTTTAAGAAGTTGCCACGGCCACCTGAAACTTCAGCGCCCACCACCCTGATCAGTTAGCAGCCACCAACACGGAGGCAAGACCCTCCAGCAGCAAGCATTTATGACTTGCCGACAGCTCAGATGGTTAGCATTTTTAAGCAATAAAGTATTTTTAAATTAAGGTATGTATATATTTTTTTTTACACATAACTGCACACCTAATAGACTACAATATGGTGTAAACATAACTTTTATATGTTCTGGGAAACCAAAAAATTCATTTGGTTAACTTTATCATGATCTTCTATCTACTGCAATGGTCTGGAACTGAACCTGCAAAATCTCTAAGGTGTGCCTGTAATAGAATGACTTCGACCACAAAAAGATTTACAAATCTATAATGGAAAAATAGTCTCCGCTAAGAGGCTCACATGGATTTCTCTTTTTTCTTTCTATGATTTGAGCTTACACATCAAACAAGCGAGAGTTTAGAATGAAGCTAAATCTAAACCACATAGGACCTGGTGGTGACACTGGCCAAGTAGTGTGTGTGTGTGTGTGTGTGTGTGTGTGTGTGTGTGTGTATGAGAGACAGAGAGAGAGAGAGAGAGCGAGAGAGAGAGCACATATCTTTTAATAGAGGTCAAAATATGCTGCTACTTGGTTTGAAAAATGGTGCTGAATAAAATACAGATGGCTTAAAATCAAGGAATGAAAAGAACAAACAGCTTATCCAGCCAGACAAGCATGTCTATTTAAACAAAAATGTGAGGACTCCATCAAGTTGCCTGCCTCTGGGCTGCACTGCCCAAAGATGGGAATCTCTGGGAATCTTGGGGAAGCACGTGAGAAATGCACAGATGGGTGTGCAAACAGTGATAGGGAGCTACCACATGGACTCCACGTGGCCCTCCCACGCAGACTAGCCTTAGCAGGGCCCCCCAGCAACAGGAAACAGCACTGACATCACAGGAGTTGTGGCTGAGGCTGCATTTTCAGGGGAGCCTCGAGTCCACAGAGATCAGGATACACGCCCCCCCTTCCTTTACGGGGGTGTGCCCAGAGCAGCCAACCTGCTCCCATGCTCTGTGCCCCACTGGGGCACCTACTACGGTACCTGGGACATAGGACCTCTAGATATTCGCCGAGTGAATCGAGGGTGACAAGCCCTCCCCAACCTGTCACAGCTTAATTTTCCATCACTCTTCTTTTTGTTTGCTCCATCCAAGTTTGTGTGATCTTTCCATATTCTATAGAGTCTGTTCTCTTGCTGCTAGCACTTGCCTCTAAGAGTTTTCTTATATTCCCACAACACGATTGGGGGAACACAGGCTGAGTGCTTCTCATTCCACGCCTTGGAGGCATTCCTGGAGCTTATATAGGAAAAAAGGCTCCTTTCCTCCTTCATGCTTCATGGATTTCCCTTCAGGGATTCTTCTGGGAAGAGGAGAATTAGCCAATGTACTGGTGGACTCCCAGCATCACCGATGTGACTGTCACTATTACAGTCTCGCCTTCAAAAGTGCTACACACGGAGGCGTGGTGGCAGAGCCACACGCGCAGTGAGTTAAACAGATAACGTGATTTGCTCTAGAAGCTTGTAATCCAAGACAAAGAGCTCTGACATTAAGCTGTGACAACTAACAAATGAACCTTAAACATGGATGTTAATTAATTGTGCAAACAAATTTTACGAAGAGCGTTTACTGAGTGAGGAGAAGGAGCCATTGTCAAATAGATTAGAGGTATCATTTACATATAAGCTAAATCAATGAAATATAAATGGGGACTAAGCTGCTTTCATCCATTAATCATTTTTATCTATTCATTAAGAATGTCTCTACAAGACCACTTAGTATAGTTTTATGTTACTTGAAGTTATTTTAAGTCTGTAATTCTGACTTTTCCTTAAATCAGATTGTCCTTATTTTGGTAAAAATTGGTGAGATTTCTTTCTTCTTCTTCTTCTTCTTCTTCTTCTTCTTCTTCTTCTTCTTCTTCTTCTTCTTCTCCTTCTCCTTCTCCTTCTCCTTCTCCTTCTTCTTCTTCTTTAGAGAGAGAGAGGGAGAGTGCGAGAGTGCAGCGGGGAGAAGGGAGGGTCTGGTTCCACGCCCAGTGCACAGCCCAACATGGGGCTTGATCTCATAACCCCTGAGATCAAGACCTGAGCCGAAATCAAGAGTCAGATGCTTAACCAACCAAGCCACCCAGGCACCCCATAATGGTGTGATTTCTAAGACTGACTGGAATGATGCACAAAGTTGTAAGTGTGTAAGGACTACCTTGTCGGTCCGTGACTGCAAGCCTAATGCCCAGCACCGTGCCTGACATATAACAGGTGCTCAACAAATATTTGCAGGGTGCCCATCTCAACACAATGTTGAGGTGTTTCCCATGTTGTGTGTATGCCGTATTTCAGCTCCAAGTACATTGAAGTTACCGCAAATTCTTCCATCACCATGGCCTCCCAAAAAGCTTTTGCCTCAAGCAGTGCTCAGTGGCCACAGTGACTCTGGGTAGAGGGTCAGGGGAGCTGCTGGCACCAGCAGGGAGCATGACGGAGAGCCTGCCATCTCCCTGTGTGTCTGCTCTTGGCTGCTCCACCTGTCCTCCTTCCCATCTGTGACTCTGCAAAGGGAAGCAGGTCCTCCTCGACTGGATGAAGACAATTGGATCCCATGGTTATTTTGCTACCACTGCGGCCCCATCACATTCTTGTCTCCACCCCCAAATTTTAAAGGTCATGTATACCTAGTGGCAGCTCAGTGAGACAAAAAATAAAATGGCTTCATGCTCCTGACTTCTGGGCTTGACTTGGTAGGCATGGGAAGATCTCTTACCCCCTGGGGGCCTCAGTTACCTTGTTCACTAAGTGAGAAGGTTGCTCTAAATAAGCCCATCAGCCTCTTCCACACCTGTGAAAACCTCCCAGGTCTCCTGAGGAAGTCCTGGGGTGGCCAAGGCACAAGAGGTCAGAGTTGAGCTGGGCTTGTGCCCCACCCCCCACCTCAGGTGTCCATAATTAAGTTGCTTCCAGACATTCCATCAAGCTTCCCTACTTCCAACATACAGATTTATAAATAGCACCAGTTATGTTCTAGGTTAAACTCCACTGTATTTCTTAGAGATGTTAGAATGTAAGTTCCGCATCAGAGCTACACTGATGGGAATGAATCTTTCCAAATGGATAAGGACTGCAACTCCTCACTGCAGGGAGGCATCAGGGGGTGGGAGAGAAGGAGTCTGGGAAATGATCCCCCACCGAGGTCGGGCAGCTGGGTGCCCCAGTGGAGCAGACACTCCTCACACAGAAGGCGGCAGGATGGGAGTCCCTACCAGCCTTGTTTCATTCATACACATGGTACCAAGAAGTCTACGATTACTGCTTCCTTCTCAAGTCCCTCCCTCCCACAGTCACTTCCTCCCACCAATGCCCCCACCACCACGCTTGGTCACAGCAGTCATACCCCTGTCACCTTCTGGGACACCCAATCTGAGGACCTCATCCATGACACGCTTCCTCACACACACTCAGGGCTTCCTGCCAGTCCTGGCCAGGGAATGTTCCCCAGCACCCTTTGCTCTCCCATTCAAAGAAGCATAAGGGACAAACCAAGAGAGACTCCTAACTCTGAGAAACACACAAAGGGCTACAGAAGGGGAGGGAGTGGGGGATGCGGTAACTGGGTGATGGGCATTAAGAATGGCACATGATGAGATGAGCACTGGGTGTTAGACTATATGTTGGCAAACCGAATTCAAATAAAATATTTTTTAAAAAAGGAGAAAAATTAATAAGCAACTTTAACGTAATTCAGTGGTTGAGCATGTACCTTTGGCTCAGAGCATGATCCTGGGGTCCCAGGATTGAGTCCCACATTGGGCTCCCCACAGGGAGCCTGTTTCTCCCTCTGCCTATGCTTCTGCCCTCTCTGTGTGTCTCTCATGAATCAATAAGTAAAATCTTTAAAAAAAAAAAAAGTATCTATTTGAAAAAATAATAAAAAATAAGCATGTTTGCAAGCTTTCATTTTCTAATGATTATCATCTTGTTTGTGGTTATACCTGCTCTCATACCTTGCTTATCTTATTTTTTCTATAATTTTTTTAAGGTTTTATTTATTGATTCATGAGACACACACACACACACACACATACACACACACACACACAGAGGCAGAGACATAGGCAGAGGGAGAAGCAGGTTCTATGCAGGGAGCCCGATATGGGACTCGATCCTGGGACTCCAGGACCACACCCTGGGCCAAAGGCAGGTGCTAAACCGCTGAGCCACTCAGGCATCCCGCTTATCTTATTTTTAATTCTACTTACATGTGTAGATTAATATCTGGTCTGCTTAAATCTGTTACTAGTGCCCTCCAAACTATTTTGATGCAAGTGCTGGCTCATCCTCCTAGCTGGTAACACGGTTAGTTCAGTCCCTTGGTGACCTGATGTCCTTGTCTCAGAACTGCAGGGAGGTGGGTTAGGGATGGTGCAGGAGAAGACAGGACGACCGAGGCTTGAGGCCCAGGCCTGCCTGAAGATGGATCTACATTGACTCTCTTAGGAACCACAGATAGGCCACTGTTCTATGTGCAGGGAGACAGTTGCTTATGTTGTTCATCTTGAGGTATCCTGGATAGGTTATTCTGGGGTATCTGAGTAGGCTAGGTTGCCTAATAATCTCATGTCTTCAAAGTGATAACATTTAATATTTGTTCACATTTATTCAGAGGAGAAGCTGGATGTCGCTCAGAGCGTGAGACAAGGAGCTTACAATGCTAACTCCACTTCATCCAGGACGGTTCAGCTCTGGTACTAAAGTCCCAAACTCCTTAGCAAAACAAAAATCCATGTATACACTTTAAGAAAAGGCTCAGATGGTAAATTTTCTGTTACACGTATCTTAGCACAATTAAAAAGAAAGGAAAAGATGTTAACGCCCTGTAGTTACTTATGCCTGCCCTCCCCGAAAGGCAGCATGCCGACCACCCGTTACTGCCTCAGTGAGTGTCCCCTCAGCGGCTCCCTTCATGAGTCCTTCCCTAGAGAGGGATCCTGATCCAGAGGGTCTTCCCCATGTCCTTCCTGGCTGGTGAGGCCAGGGCAGCCCTCCTGCCTTGTTCCCTGCTTTCCTTTGGGGATGGGAAAACCATCAGCTAACAGCTACCTACCCTGCCACATGCCGGAACATTCCAAGACTGGATACTCTCCATTGGAGTAAGCAATGCTCTGCCCAACATGATCTTAAAGTTTAAATGCCATTGGGAAGGGTAACATAGCATGATACTTTCCCAATGGGGTGGTGAAACTGGGGGCATGGGGCAGAGACTATGGGAGGAAGCAGAGAAACGGAGAAGATGGAGTGGAGAGCCCCAAACTCCAGAAGGACTCTGAGTTACAGGGAGACTAGAAACCTGGGACAGCCAAGTCTGAGGGTCAAGGGGAAAGGGAATCGGTGACAGGAAGAGCTGGGTCCTCATAGTGGACCAGCTGCCCCCCTCAGCCCAACCTGCAACTTTCCAGAAAGAACCCCGGACAGATCACATCAAGTCGGCAAGGCACTGGCGAGGTGGTGTGCCCCATCCTACTTCCGAAGAAAATAAAGAGACACAACAGCCACCTTTCTGGAGCTAAATGTTTTTATACGTCTCAGCTTATTTCCTGAGTGGAGAGCTAGAGCCGCAGTGACTTCACCCAGATACCATGTCAGCGCAGAGTTTGGGAGTGACCCTGAAAACAAAGTTACCCCAAACCCAACTGAGCCGCATCTCCTAATAACATTGGCCTGTTGGCCAGCCTCTGCCTACTGTCTTTTCTGTCTTTGGGTCTTGTCTTCAAATGGTTACAGTTCTGTCAAACAGCACACAGCTGTTTTTACCTGCCCAAACCCAATCACATCTCCAATCATCTGAATGCCTTCATTTTCTATGCAATGCATGTAACTAAAGAAAGGTTGAGAGTCTTTCCGAGTGAATTTAACCTTCGTCTCCTGTCGTTCTCGCTGTCACCCTCTGGTTTTAACAACCAAACTGGGCTCCCGCTTCCCTTCTTTCCCCTCGATTCCGTCTCCAACGGCAGAGCACCTACCTTGCCCAGGCCTGGTGTGTCCTTCACCTTGTTGACGGCCCGCAGCAGACAGGGAGGAGCCGGGGGAGGGCAGGTCTGCAGAATGCCGCTGAAGCTGGTGGCAAAGAGCGGGGGCTCGGCCGCACAAGAGGTGGAAGGTCGATGCTTCTTCTTCTTCGAAGACAGATTTAACTTCTGGGCAGCTCTGGAAGGAAAAATGCAGAAAAGCGACAATAAGGAGCAGGTGTGGTCCAATGTTCGATCAGATATGCCAGAGTCATATTCTCTTCTTTCTCTCCAAGAACCCCCAGTTCAGGGAGCCTAGGTTGCTCAGTGGTTGAGCGTTTGCCTTCAGCTCAGGTCATGATCCCGGGGTTCTGGGATTGAGTCCCACATTGGACTCCCTTCAGGGAGCCTGCTTCTCCTTCTACCTATGTCTCTCATGAATGAATGAATGAATGAATGAATGAATGAATGAATGAATGAATAAATAAATAAATAAATAAATAAACAAACCCCCAGTTCTTACCGAATCCTGCTCATCCTCCGGGTGCTCAGCAGTAGCACCTAGTAGCCACCCAATCACTTATACAGAAGGGGAAAAAAAGCCACACAATTGCATGATTCCGCAATCACAATTTCTAAAGACTTGTTTGAGATCCACACTTAGTTTGAGCGTGGATATGGCTGGTCGTCTTTGGGGATAAACAGCACCTATGAGGTTAATCATCCTATAACTTCTCTGGTATGAACTCAAGTGTGAGAGACCCTATGAGTTATTTAGAAATTCAAACACCTTGTAAAATCCCAGCCAGCCTGATGAAGAACTGAGTGGTGACCAATCAAGGCACACTATGTGTGTGGTTGTGCAAGAAAAACACATGGCCCTGTACAGCAGGGAAACATAAATCAACCTCGTTTTTGAAACATAACACCAAATTAGAAAAAAGTCCAGCCAGGGTGTATGGTGCTGAGACTATGGGCTGCTGTGTAGAAAACAGGCTCTCTCTCTGTGCAGGGTGGTCTTTTGATACAAAGTGCAATTCATGGGGTCACCTGGGGGGCTCAGTTGGTTAAGAAGTGTCTGCCTTTGGCTTAGGTCATGATCTCAGGGTCCTGGGATCAAGCCCCATATTGGGATCCCTGCTCAGCAGAGAGTTTGGTGGTTCTCCCTCTGCCCCTGCTCATGCTCTCTCTGTCTCTCAAATAAATAAATAAAATCTTTAAAAAGATGCAATTCATGGGCAAGCACCAGAGCCAACAAAGGTGGCACGGAGCAGATGGGGAAAGGCAGGAGGGAGGTTGCTGGTATCATTAATAATGTCAGTTGTTCACATCATGTCTTCTACTGTACAAATGTTCTGCAACACTTACAACACCATGTTCCTAACTATAGTGGTGGCGGCGGGTGGGGTGAGGTGGGGGGAAAAATCAGGGCAAGGGGCCACGAGGCAAAGGCATTGCTGAGACTGATACATTCACCTCTGGATTAATTCTTGGCATTTTCACAGTACACTTGTGTTGGACAAATTCCAATTGCCTATTTGAATGGTATTAAACGTCTGTGCTGCTGTTTAAGATTCTATTTATTCATTCATGAGAGACACAGAGAGAGAGACAGAGACACAGGCAGAGAGAGAAGCAGACTCCTCATGGGGAGCCTGATGTGGAACTCGATCCCAGGACTCCAGGATCACGACCTGACCCAAAGGCAGATAGATGCTTAACCACTGAGCCCCCCAGGTGCCCCTGAGCTTCTATTTAAAACGACCAGACTACCATGAACAGCTCAAAACCTCCTGATCCATCCATGTCAGTTACATGACGGGTCACCAGGGAAGCAGGTCAAGAAGGCAGAGTCAGGGCAGCCCCGGTGGCACAGCGGTTTAGCGCCGCCTGCAGCCCAGGGCGTGATCCTGGAGACCCTGGATCGAGTCCCACATCAGGCTCTCTGCATGGAGCCTGCTTCTCCCTCTGCCTGTGTCTCTGCCTCTCTCTCTCTGCATCATTATGAATAAATAAAGAAAATCTTAAAAAAAAAAAAAAGAAGGCAGAGTCAGCATTGTTTGTACCTCTTCCTGCCCCCAATCTTACAGATCTGGAATAGTTAGTTTAAATTATGTGGCCATAATTATCATCCTCTGACAAATCTCTTGAGCTATGGAATGGCCATTGTGCAAATACAGCAAATGGAATGGCAGCTTCGAAGCTTGTATTTTCTTAGCTGTAAACCTGAAAATCTTTTTCCTGAGAGTGAAATATGGAGGAATGGGACACATGATGAACAAGAGGATGAAGGGTACCCAGGGTCCCAATGCCATGTGCCATGCTTAGGGAGTGCTACAGTCACTGTGCTGTGCCACAACAGACAATGAAGGGTATCGGTTTTCCACAATGTTTTCTTCTTCCAACCAGCAAAACAAAAACACTAGGACTAAACTTTTTTTCATGATCTCATTGCCACTCTTCCTGATGCTTTCCTTCTAAAATGAAAGGCATAAGGAGGTTGTTCAATAACTGGTCCGGTGCATCTCTTGACAGTTTTTCATTGCTTCTTGAGATACCACCACCCGCACCCCCGAAGAACAGGGGCTCATGCAGGGGTGTGTACTGCACTGCATCCTGACACCCATGTGTCTGCCCCGGGACCCCTTGCTGCAAAGCCAGGCTGTGTAGATGCAGGACAGTTGGAGAGATGGGGGGATGAGGATCTGCTGGTAACAGGTGGTGTTCACTCATTCACATTTGGATTCTTTCATGAGATGGCAACAGGACCTGGAGTTGCGGCGTGTGGTTCCCACCCCCTACCAGCTGGGGTTCCCAGTGCAAATGTGGAGAGACAGGGGAAAGACACCAAAAGACAGCTTAGAAAAGGCAGTGGCCTGCTGGCTTCTTCCTTTTTCTTATCTCTACAGTGTGTGCCCACCTGCACCCCACACAGAGACCCCACAGAGGAGGAGAGTGAGGATCCTGGAAGTTAAAGCATATGCAAAGCACTCCCAAGGATATCACCCTGGGGTTCCTCTCTCTCTCCTACAATGCCAAATTTTCACTCTGGAAAACACTGGATCATTCCCAGCAGCATACAAGTGTGCTGCTGTTTAAAGGAAATCTTTTTGTTGTTGTTTTTTGTTTGTTTGTTTTTGTTTAAAGGAAATCTTAAAAGAAAACACAAATCCTCTTCTTGACTCTTTCTGCAGCCAGCTCCCATTCTGTTTCCTCACTCATCTTTGCACAAATCTCATGGCAAGGCTGTCTAAACTTGTTTTCTCTGGTTCCTCTCCTTCCCTGGCCTTGGAGTTCATTCCAGACGAGGGTCCGACCCACAGCTGCCAATGACCTGCATGACCTAGCTCAGCGATGTGATTCCCGGCCCCATCTTTACTGACCCATCAGAGCACTGATTATACCCTTAGCTTTCATGCACTTTCTTCCTGAGGCTTCCAGGACATTTGTGGTCATGCCCTTGTGATTCTCTTCACTGGTTTCTTCTCTTCCTCCCACCCTCTCAGCAGTGGGGTGCCTCAGGGTTCAGTCCTTCGTCCTCTTCATGTCTACACTCAGTCTCTGGCTGTTATCTTCCAGGAGCATCATTTAAATAACATTACAATGCCCATGACCCCTAAATTTTTATTTCAAGCTTAGACCTCTCCCTAGACCTCTGTATTTATTTATTTATCCAATTACCCCCTCCATAACAATTCCACCTGCATATCTAATCCATGTCTCAAACTTAGACACTAAATTCTTGATCTTTTCCTGAAAAGCTGTGTCCCCTCAGCCTTCCCTCTTCTAGAAAATGATAGTTCCATCCATGCAATGGCCTCGACATCTCTGACTCCTCTTGCTTTCACTTTTCAGAGCCAATCCATCAGGAAATCATATTGGCTATAAGTCCAGAACATGTCTGTGATCCACTGCATCTCACCGCCATTACTGTCACTATCTCTGTCTTAGTCACTAACTCCTCTTGCCTGGGTTTCTAGAATAGTCTCCTAACTCGTCTCCCTTCCTCTCTTGCCCCTCTGCCCCCACCCCAACTGCCCAGGCTGCTTTCCACACCGTTATCAGAGCGGTTCTTTTAAAATATAACTGCTAGGAGGAAGACATAGACATGGCCAACAAGCACATGAGAAAATGCTCCGCATCACTTGCCATCAGGGAAATACAAATCAAAACCACAATGAGATACCACCTCACATCAGTGAGAATGGGGAAAATTAACAAGACAGGAAACAACAAATGTTGGAGAGGATGTGGAGAAAGGGGAACCCTCCTGCACTGTTGGTAGGAATGTGAACTGGTGCAGCCACTCTGGAAAACTGTGTGGAGGTTCCTCAAAGAGTTAAAAATTGCTGCCCTACAACCCAGCAATTGCACTGTTGGGGATTTACCCCAAAGATACAGATGCAGTGAAACGCCAGGACACCTGCACCCCGATGTTTATAGCAGCAATGTCCACAATAGCCAAACTGTGGAAGGAACCTCGGTGTCCATCGAAAGATAAATGGATAAAGAAGATGTGGTCTACGTATACAATGGAATATTACTCAGTCATTAGAAAACACAACCATCCACCATTTGCTTCGACGTGGATGGAACTGGAGGGTATTATGCTGAGTGAAATAAGTCAATCAGAGAAGGACAAACATTATATGGTCTCATTCATTTGGGGAATATAAAAAATAGTGACAGGGAATAAAGGAGAAAGGAGAAAAAATGAGTGGGAAATATCAGAAAGGGAAACAGAACATGAGAGACTCCTAACTCTGGGAAATGAACTAGGGGTGGGGGAAGGGGAGGTGGGTGGGGGATGGGGGTGACTGGGTGACAGGCATTGAGAGGGGGTAGATAGAATGAGCACTGGGTGTTATTCTATATGTTGGCAAATTGAACACCAATAAAAATAAATTTACATACAAAAAAAGCCCAAAACCACAGTGAGATACTTCATATCCATTAGGATGGCTATTATCAAAAGAAGAAGAAGAAAGAGGAGGAGGGTAGGGAGAAGGAGGAGACAGAGAAAGAAAAGAAAAACAACAAACAGTGTGGCAATTCCTCAAAAAATTAAATAATAATTGTCATAAGATTAAGCAATTCCATATCTAGGGATATACCCAAAGGAACTGCAAGCAAGGACTTGAAGAGAATTATACACCGATGTTCATAGCAGTATTACTCACAATAGCCAGAAGGTGGAAACAACCCGACATCAGTGGATGAATGGATAAATAAAATATGGTCTATTCATACAGTGAAATATTATTTGGCCTTTAAAAGGAATAAAATTCTAAATACCTGCTACAACATGGATGAATCTTGAAAATATTATGCTAAGTGAAATAAAACAGATACAATAGGACTAGTAATGCATGATTCCACTTCCATGAGGTACCTAGAGTAGGCAAATTCATAGACACAAAGTAGCATATTGGTTTTCAGGGGCTGTGCAGAGAAGATAGTGGGGAGTTCATGTTTAAGGAGCACAAGAGTTCCAGTTCCAGATGATGAACTCGTCCTGAAGATGAAGAGTAGTGATGGTGATGCAACAATATAAGTGGACTTAATGTCACCGAATTGTATCCCTGAAAGTGGTTAAAATGGTAAATTTTATGTTATCTGTATTTCCCCATAATAAAATTATTTAAAAAAAAAATAAAATATACCTGCTAGGGGCACCTGGGTGGCTCACTCGATTAAGCAACCGCCTTTGGCTCAGGTCATGATCTCAGGGTCCTGGGATCGAGTCCCTCATCGGGATCCCTGCTCATCGGGGAGTCTGCTTCTCCCTCTCCCTCTGCCTGCCACTCTGCCTACTTGTGCTTTCTCTCTGTGTGTCAAATAAATAAATAAAATCTTGCAAAAAATTTTAAAATAAAACATAACTGCTTATAAAACACATTTTGCTTCTCATCTCATAGTAAAATCCAAAGTAATTACAGTGGTATATTAAGGCCTCACATATATCCTCCCTCCTATCTCAGACCACCTTTCCTACTATTCTGATCTTCAATTACCCTGATCCAGCCATACTAGCTTCCAAATATTCCTGGTATACTCCTGCTGCAGGGCCTTTGCACAGGCTCCTGTCTTAGCCTGGAACACTCTGCTCCAGGGAGAGCTAGGCACATGGCCCTTACCTCCTTCAAATCTTTCCTTAAATGTTACCACATTGACAAACCTACCCTGTGCACCATGGCAGACCATACTTTCCAAAGATGGCTGCACCAATACGTATCCCATCCCACATGCTCTTTTTATAACATGACATTGACATTGCTATCTCCACTGACAGGCATGGTCTATTTTCCTTCTCATTGAACCTCAATGGAACTTCAAAACTGCCTTGATGACGCAATGTGGTGGGAATGATGTTGTATGACCTCCAAGGTTGGGTCATATGGCTTCTCTTGGCCCTCTCACCCTTAGAACCTGGCTTCCATGTTGTGAGGAAGCTCATGTCACATGAAGAAGGCCATGCAGAGAAGAGTTGAGGACTTCAGTCAGTTGCCAGCGTTAACTACCAGATCTGAGTAAATGAGCCTTTAGATGATTCCAGGGGCCATATTTCAAGTCTTCTGGCTGAGGACAAAGGCATTGTGAGCAGAGATAAGTCAGCCCCACTATGTCTTATCCCAAATTTCTGAACTCCAGAGTCCATGAGAGATAGTAAGTGATCATTGTTGACTTAAGCCACTAAGTTTTGAGGTAACTGGTTACACAGCCATAGTAAACGAACCACCACCCATGCCCAACCTCCTCATTTCCCTTACCCTGCCTGCTTTACCAACCCATCCCCTGCATGGCACTTCCTGTCTTCTAATGGAGCAAGCAGATGACTTCCTGAGTTACCATGTATGTTTCCTCTCTGGAATGTAAATCCCAGCAGGGCCAAAAGAGCACATGTATATGTTGAATGAATAAAGACTGAAGTATCTGGGGATATTTAGCCTGGAGAATATAAATCAGGATAAAAGGGAAGGAAGAGTCTTCTAAAAAACTGTCTTAAAAAAATGGGACTTCAGTGGCACAGTTGGCCAAGCATCTGCCTGCAGCTGGGGTCATGATCCCAGGATCCTGGGATCGAGTCTTACACTGGGCTCCCTGCTTGGCAGGGAACTTGCTTCTCCCTCTCCTGCTCCCCTTGCTTGTGCTCTCCTCTCTCTTTCTCTCTTTCTCTGTCAAATAAACAAATAAAATATTTTTAAAAAAATGAATAGGGCACCTGGATAGCTCAGTTGTTTAAGTGAACAAATCTTGATTTCGGCTCAGGTCATGATCTCTGGGTCATGGGATCAAGACCCACGTTGGGCTCTGCACTCAGCCTGGAGTCTATTGTCCCTCTGCCCCTCCCCCTGCTCATTCATGCACACATGTTCTCTCTCAAATAAATAAATAAAATCTTGTTAAAAATGAATAAATGATATGTAGTAGGAAGTATTTTTTTTAATTTATTTATTTATGATAGTCACAGAGAGAGAGAGAGGCAGAGACACAGGCAGAGGGAGAAGCAGGCTCCATGCACCGGGAGCCCGACGTGGGATTCGATCCCAGGTCTCCAGGATCGCGCCCTGGGCCAAAGGCAGGTGCCAAACCGCTGCGCCACCCAGGGATCCCTGTAGTAGGAAGTATTTTTTAAGCAAGAATGTCAGATAATTTCATGGGCTATGTTATTACTGAATCTCAGAAAACCTGCTGAGGAAGACAATAGTAATCTAATCCCATTTCTCAAAGAAACAGGACTTTAAAGAGTTAAATCCAGAGTCCTTTTAGCATCTGACCTGAATATCAATGTCCAGCTTCTTCAGACCCTGAGTAAATAATGGGCAAGTCACTTTAATCCTGATTGTTTAAAATGTATATGAAGGGTCTACAGAGCACCTGGCATGTCAATGGAACTCAAGAATATGATCATCGTCACTGTCATAAATATGATTATTAACCTCAGTTTCTGCGTAGTAAGATCCAGCAAAAAGATTACTGATCTTTGTAGATTTTTTTATGAAAATGAAGTAAGACTATACTTTAAGGGTTCATTACATAGGAAGTCTTAATAGATGGCACCTTGTAGGATTTATAGGTAGTGAAGCTGAGACCGCATCTAGGTCCACCTGCCCCATAGCGTACAGCACTGTCTCTAAATAGGTAGCAAAGCAGGTAAGCGAGACAAAAGACACATCTAAGTATAAGGGTATCTGTCTGAAAATAAGAGTAACCCATTAATCATGGGTCTGCTTCCTGAAATAAGTGAGTTTTTTGTCGCTGGAAATGCCCAAGTAGGAGCTAGAAAACCAATTCCAGGAAACATCAGGATGAAGAATGCATATGTTAGGAGAATCAGATGATTTCCAAAATCTCTTCTAAGGCAGAGTTTCTGAAGTACTTCCTAGAATCACTAAATTCCATCTGGGGAAGCCTCTGTTAGCTTCAATGCAGAAAAATAGTAATGGAGGTGATTATTTTGAGAATACATTTTAAAAATTACTTTCTTTTAAAAACATGTATATGAAATAAATATACTAACAGAATTTCAGAATTTGAAAAATTAATAAAAACAGTATTTTTATAACCTTATATTCTATGAGAACATTTTATTTTAATTTCAATATCATTATAGCCAGCTGTTTGATCTCATCTGTCTTATATGTTCTAATTTCTGGAAGTCAGCAGGTTCTGCTCTTATTATGTAACACTTCAATGAAGGCAGAGAGAAGAAGGTTAGAAATCATTCATGGATAATTGTATTATTCAGTGACATAAGGAGAGGCAGTCATGAAAGGATTGAAAAGGTAAAGACTTTTTGGCCAGACATGTATTTTGTGTAATTAATGACTTACAAGTTCCTTCTTCACAGGGAGAAAAACAAATGAGTGGGTTGTCTTAGAAGATTTCAAACAACAAAAAACCCTAAAACACAACTATAAGCAATATTTACTTGTCTCATTCTTACCACGGATTGTATTATAGGTTATTTCAAGCTATTCATCCCAGTACACATCTTTAAATATCCATGAGCTTTATTTACTTCTCTGGACTTCATTTCAAGATAAAAAGACCGTCTCTCTAACGGGATGAAATTAATATTTACTGAACACCCGTAAGGAAAGTGGTGCCATGCTAAGCCTTATGAGCCTGGGAACTCCTTAAGAATTCTTCCTTCTGGGTTCTACCCCTTTCTCTCACTAGCCTTATCATCTCACCCAGTTGACAACTATCCTAACACATTATGGGATGATATATGAATCCAGGAATCAGTTTAGAACCGAGAGGACCTTCACATGGGATGGTTACTTACCATTGGCCAGATCTATTCAGATCTATTCAGATTTAAAAAAAAAAAAAAGATAAGGCAAATAATTACCTGGTAAATTTAATTGGTTTTGTTGGGGGGAAAATCTTAGGTCATCAAAGGGGCATTTTATGATGATTTTTTTTTTTTGCATTTGTGCAATAGACTATTTGATCTTGAATTTTCAGAATTGTGGGGTGCTTAAATGGAAAGTACTTCATGATAAGTGTATCTCATAAGAGTTCAATTGGGGTCTGCCCCCTTAAGTGTCTAGAAATTATTAAAATATTGACCTAGCAAAATCTCTTAAGAATTATTGGCGTCATGAAAAACAGAACTTTCCTTTGGGAACAGGCAGGAGTATCAGGCAGTACAGTCATTTTCTTTTTTAAGGATTCACTATCCTTTTTAAAATTCAACATACTAAAAAAAAAAAAAAAAAAAAAAAAAAAAAAAAAAAAAAAAAAAAAAAAAAAAAATAAAATAAAATTCAACATACTGTGTGTTGCTAACCACATTCTGAGAGCATTTCCTCTTTTTTTTTTTTTAAAGTAGGCTCCACTCCCAGCATGGAGCCCAATGTGGGGCTTGAACTCACAGCCCTGAGATCAAGAACTGAGTGGAGATTGAGCATCAGGCGCTTAACCCACTGAGCTCCGCAGGTGCCCCAAGAGAGCATTTCCTCTTATCTGAGGGGGTGTTCACATGTGAGATGCTTAGATAGGTGGGTAAACAGTTTATACAAATTACGAGGTCATTCAAGCTCTACTAAATTGGACGCAGGCAACTGGTGAGGCATCAGGTGAAGAACTGCTCCGGAGGAGGGTGGGGGAGGCCCCTCTCCACTGCCACATCAGCTGATGCAGGAGGGGGCAGTGGTGGTAGGGTGTCCACTGTCCACATGTTAAAGACAACCCAAAGTTCCATTTCACGTCGCAGTGGCTGCTGGGGCTGCCATGGGCTACAATGGCTTGTGCCATTATAAAATATTTCAATGCTCTGAGGATTAAGACTGCCGGATAACGACCAATGACTTGACAGATCACAGCAGTGCCTAGGAAATCCATGGGGTCAATGACGCAGGGGTCGAAGAAAATAAAGCGGATTATAAATAAAGAGGATATGTGCCAAGGACCAGTGGGCTGAGGCAAAGCTTCTGGAGACAGGTAAGACGTCCACGTGCACGTTAAAAAACAAAAACCACAGCAACAAAACCCCAGTTAGGCATCGTTTTGAAATAACACCGATTTGAAAGCACTGCCGTGTTTGGAGCCTCTCCTGTAGAGAAAAAAAAAGCGTCCTCCTTCACCTTTCTACGCTGTAATTGGCTGTCACTGGGGTCATTTCCATGTCTCTGGAGGCTAAAAAGCATATGGGTCTTGGGGTTTTTCTGACTTTTATGTAAATGATCCATTTCATTAGTGCGGGAAGATAATTCATGACATGACTTCAAATAAAATGTTTACCATTAGGAGCAAAACACGGCTGACCATTAACCTCACCCAACTTTGCATAAAACACTGCGGCCAGACACTATGAGAGTTTGAAAGTGAATTGACGTCTACAATATAATGTACAACACTCACCCACGGTGATAATTTCTATGAATTCACCCGTATTCTTCTCTTAAGAATTTACCCGTTTTTCGAGGGCTTGTGTAAGTTGCCGTCGTTAACTACTCCAGCCTTCAGGGGTCCTCGGGCAAGGCCTTTAAGTCTTAGAGCAATTGGTCTTGAGAGAATCTATCTTATGTTCCAGAGTGTAATGAGATGCAGCTTTGCAGTGGGGGCTTGTGCTTCTCTGTGTTACTAGTGCTGCCCCCAGCACGGCAGTGCGAACTCACTCAAGGTCAATACCACGTGTCCTTTCTTCTGCACGGCCTAGACCCGCCCCAGAGCTTTGTGCCTGGTCGAGGGGACAGTGTGCGCTCACTCTGTGCTGCCTAATCCATCCAGCTTGGGGGTTATGACACATGAAAAGTCCCAAGCTTCAGTAGCCTGGAGTTCTAGATAATGCTCAGACCCTGGAATGTCTTACTCTTCCTAAAGCATTTTCCACCCGTGGCCACATCCATCCTCACTCAGCGATGTGGGGTAAGCTGAGAAGAGATCCGTACCGCAAATGAGAGGTTAAAAAAAAAAAAAGTGAAGGCTCAGAAGTTACCAGATTTTATCCACTGTCATGGGACTAGTGATTCTCTCATACTTAAGATTCGAACGCAAGCTTTTGCTCTTCTGGAGCCAGGATTTTTCCACAGCATCATGCTATTATGCAACTTGATAAATGAAAGCAGTTATTTTATTTTATTTGGGCAAAATAAAACCAAATGATAATCATTTGCTTAATAATAATGAAGACCAGAAAAAAAAGCAGTTATATATTTTTGCATGTAACTCAAATCAAATCATATATAAGCATTTACCAATTACTGATCTGGTTGCTTAGCAACATACCTTCATATCACAGGGGGAAATGTCTCTGCTGAGTGAGTCAGGTCATGCCCAGAATTAGGATGTGAATGGCAAATTATATGAAAATGGCTTCTCTGTCCCTACAATCCCAACCCAGAGTGAGCCCTTGCATGACAATAACAACAGCACAAGTACCACTGCCACCACATTAGTATGTACCATCCTCTGCTATGTTGTGTCTCTCCCTCTATAGACACCAACAAAATGCTGGAAGTTGCTTAGGACACATTTGAATGCTCTGGAAACTCAACCGGTCCATTGGTATTTACCGGATGGCAACTCTGCACAAAATAACTATGCAATCAGTGGGCTATAGATATCATGAAAGTCATCGGGAGTCACCCAGCAGCCGCTCTGTGTTCAAGGGTCCACTCCTAAAATGCAGAGATGTGAAGAATCCACATCACCCAGCACGACTGATAACTTTATACTGGCTCTGTGGCAGCAGAGATAAAGAAAAGCGTGAAGGAGCCTGCAGACACACGGTAGGTAACCGTGCTACCCAGTTAAAGAGCTTCACCACCAGGGTAGAGCTGCAAGCTTTTCCTGAACTGTGTTATCTGAGTGGCACACCATTCACCCATACCCAGGAGCACAAAAAGGGTAAAAAGCAGTATTTGAAAACCATGCTGTGGGTAGATGTTGCTAATCCATTTGCATCTGGATTTTTTCATGGTCCGAGGGAGAGCCTTCTGAATACATGAAAATGTGGCTCACGTGAAAAAATAATGGGAGCAAAAAGAGCCCATTCATAAACTATGGTTTTTTACAAAAGGTATTCAAGGTAAAACCTCCTCCTTTATGTAAAGCCGGGTACCTATGAGAGCGCTTGTTGAGCCAAGGTCCTCGTGTGAAGAGAAATGCTTTCATATGCCCCAATAAAACAGAAGATGTTTGATTAAAAAAAAAAATGCAGGTGCTGCTCACAACCCACCATCCACCAAGCGCTGCTCACTTCTGGCTGCCTGGAAGCAGGACACCAGACACTGTGGCCGATCTTCTTGGCTTCCTTTAATATTCTGTATGAGGGGATCTCTGATGGAGAGCTTCACCAACAACCAGGGTGCCATATGCAGGACCCCAGTGGGGTCCCTGGGCTGAAAAGAAGGCTGGGGACCTCTGCTCTAGTGAACTTGTCCAAAATTTGACAAGTCATTGACACTTTCTATAGGCAGCCTGGGGACACGTGGACTTCTGTGTTTCCTTTTCTCTATCTCTGCATGTCCAGCACACCTCATGTCAGACCCACATGCTGCCAAGACAAGAAACTCCAGGGTAGGACCTGGAGGGAAACTCACTAGAGACTGGCAAGTTCTGTTTCGGAGACTGAATGACCTCGGAAAGATGCATCTTGCTTCAAGTTTCTGCAACATGTCATATCTTGAGAGAGAGCACTCTTACTCTTCCAACAACACTGGAAGATGGAGTAACCCAAAACCAATCCTCCACTCACGTGTAACTGAAAGATCTAAAGGAACACCCTGCCGATGGGTCAACTGCCTTCGATGCCATGTGATGTACTTTCTCTTCACTTCCTCATTACCTGCACGTTGTTATTTCTCTCTGCACACACCTACACAGCTACACTTCTTTTATTCCCCACTCTCCTAGGGGGTGTGGCTCCAACCTGCTGATACACACTCATGAGAATGTTATCAGAGAGGAGGAAGCCAGAAAGAGCACAGCAGTCTGGACATCCGTTGACCTCAGATGCCCTGCACGATCCCAGGTAAGGAGCACACACAGAATGGGCTGTCTGACCTGGTACCAGGGACCTTGTGCCTGGGTCTGATGACCTAGCACCTCCTTGCTCCTGTTATGGAACCTGAGCCAAGCCCCAGGTGTTGGTCTTCCTCGACTCCTAGCCTGGCTTCCTGGTCTCCTGCCTCCTAGCTTCTGCTTGTCAGCTTGACTTCTGCTTATAGGTCTTCTGCTCCAGCCTGAGTTGACCTCCCCAGCTTTCATCCATAGTTGCACGTAGGTCCTTATACACTTTTCTGGGTGCTAGCTGAACTTCTGGTCATTAATCCCTCTGACCAGGTGCTTTCTGTCTGCAGCTCTTTCTCTCTGCCCTGATCTGCTCAGCCCAAGCCTGCTTAGTACCAGGGAAACTATGCAGGTATGCTCCTTCAGAGCCATACCTTTGCAAGCTGGGCCTGATAATACATAAATTAAAAGAACTGTGGGGGTACCTGGGTGGCTCAGTCAGTCAGTTGAGCGTCTGCCTTCCACTTGGATTGATGTGGGAAGCAAAGGCAAAGAAAAATTAAATTTCCTTACTACCTACTGTCCATTGACAAGTCCTTAAAACAGGCAGTGACCTTTTTCTAGGGATTCAGCTGCCTCCATGTTAATACTTTGCTAAGGGCAACAGGCAATCTTAGCCTGACCCCCCAAGATTCTGTAGGTCTACTTTAACATATAAAAATTCCTTTGGCAACTTCCTTTATCTCTCAACCCCTCAAGATATGTGTTAGCAATCATCCCCCAAGCATCTGATCTACCAATATACATCTGAAGGGTCTCATGACTCAGGTTTTATTAGACGGTAATAAATGACCCTTCCTCAACAACAGCTAGCCTCCTCAAGGTCCTGGAAACCCTGCTTTCAAATTCCTTAGAGACTTACACTCTCCTTGACTCCCTCCCAACTTTAAAGTATATAATCAGCCACTCCTCATGACCCCCATGCAGCTCCTTCTGCCCACAGGTCCTGTCTCCATGCTTTAATAAAACCATGTTTTTCCACCAAAGATGTCCCAAGAATTCTTTCTTGGCCATCAGCTTCAAACCCTAACATATTTGCTACATCAGGGTCCTGGGATGGAGCCTCACATTGAGCTCCCTGTTCAGTGAGGAGTCTCCTTCTCCCTCTGCCCCCCACCCCTGCTTATGAGCTCTCTCTCTCTCTCTCAAATAAGTGAATAAAATCTTAAAAAAAAAAAAAAAAAGAACTGTGAACACCTAGGACACCAGACCCAAGTAAATGCAAGTCTAAGTTTAAAATCCATCCCAAACAAGATGTATGTGATTTAAGTTAACCGTGATTACTGGGATCTTTCATAAACACGAATATTTGAGAACCAGGTAGTCTTACTGAATGAAGTGGATGAAACCAGGTAACTACCATCTAGCTATAGACAGAAAAAGACAATCGCAGGCTAACTAAAGTCCATTTTTGGTGGAATGCTAGGGCCTGATTTTTCTGGTGAGAAACAATTGTCCATAGTGTGTGTGTGCATGTGTGTGTGCACTCGTGCAGGTACACAGATCTTCTACAAAGACCATCCAACTAAAATTAAGATTCCTTCAAGGAATAAGCATATGCCAGATAATTTGGTTTCAAGAACCTAATGAATTTAATGTTCTTTTTATTACGTCATGCTGCCTTTTAAATGCTAACTTCAGTAGTTTCTAGTTAAATCATTTATACATATGCTAATGTAATGTTAAAGGAAGAAGGTGCATGATTTACCACAAACAAGATGACTCATTTAAAAGCCAAGGGTGGCCACTAATTCCCTACAAGTTTTCCTTAATATTTATCTTACTTAGCTGTTTGGTAGAGAATTATCTTGAAAAGCAGAAGAATTTGAACAGCAGCCCTGTGTTCACTTTTGAGGTCTTTATTTTAAAGAAATGGTGCTTTATTCTCATTCTTTCCATACTTGGTCATGTGAAATCACCAACTAACATGAAGTTTCTCACTCAAGAAATAATTTGATGCCTGAAGCAGCCAAGTGTTATCAGGGTGTGATAGCTAGAAATGGACAGTGTTGGCAGAGAAAATAAAGCCTTTAATCCATAACTCTTTGCTCAATACCTGTGGCTCCTTCAGAGCAAAGATAATTAATTGTCAATGCTGGGTGACACGCTCTGTGGTTTGGGGGCTTCTTGGTTAATTAAATTTGAATATAACGGCTTTGTTTGCTAAAGGAAGTAATTTTTTCTCCTTTAATTTCAATATTTCTTTTCGTTCAACAAATTATTTGCTATAGTTGAAACTGGAGGGCATGATTAAGTAAGTTATTTCAAAGAATGACAATCTGCACAGGGTCTCTGCAATACAAAGGTAAGAACTGGACACGGCAGGGGCACAGAACACCTGTCCCTGACTCTACTGTAAGGCTGCAGATACCAGGCCTTCTTCTTGATTGCCTGCACCTCTGCAGCCTTGCTAGAGGGAAAGAGGCAGAAACTTATACCTCTTCCTTTCCTATCTGCTCCACCTCCAAGTCACGTGGGTTAGAGTCTGTGCAGACTACTGACAACCATGGCAAAGGCATACTGCAATAAAGTGCACTCACCACAAGCATGTCCAAAAAGCTCTGATGCAGAAGGAGGCAGCTTTTTCTTCAATACACAAGCCATCTCCATGGAACAGACAGCATAGATGAGAGATTACTCCAGAGCAAAATAACTCATGAAAGGAGAAGGAATCTATATGGTAATCACAGCCTATGAGGTTGGAGGGGTGATCCTTTTGGGACTTGGAATTAAAGCCACTAATTTACATTTTTAAAAGATATATTTATTTATTTGAGAGAGAGATGGAGAGAGCATGTGAGTGGGGGAAGGGGCAAGGGAGAGGGAGAGAATATCAAGCAGAAACTCCCCACTGAGTACGGAGACCACCCAGGGCTTGATCTCGGACCCTGAGGTCATGACCTGAGCCAAAATCAAGAGTCAGATGTGTTTAAACCACCGAACCACCCAGGCACCCTGATAATTCACTTTTTCTTGCACATACTTGCTTATTTGATAATTTCTGCAGGTGCAGAGTAGCTATGCTACAAAGTAGCCTGGGAAAGGAAGGAAGGAGGTGGCTCTGGGGTGCATATCTCCATTGAGAGGACATGACTTGAGCACCAAGAAGGGACTCCCCTCCACCCCCCAGCCCTCCATCCCACTACTGCACTTACTGTCCTTAATGCTGCACACATGCAGGAGTATGTGTGCGTGTGTACTCACATGTATGCAACTGTGTAGTGTGGGGAAGGAGGGAGAAGGAAGGAAGAATAGCAAAGATATCAAAAAGATGAAGCTAACTCACTGCATTTCTCTCAATGAAAGTTTGTGACATTCTTCACAGTCACTTTTTTTGTCTTGTCGTTAAAAAGTATTTTTGAAAAGAATTACCAAAAGATTGGTCACTACTATAACAAAAGGAATCGCTTTAAATGAATGGCAGGCAATAGAGAAATTTATCAAAACAGATGATGATTTCCTTCACAGTTCCTGGTTAACTTGCAAAGAGACCCGAGATGAAGCTGCACGATTCACTAATGTTTACTTTGGAAGGCATCCTAGTTTAGGTAGGTGAAATCTACAGTAGGTCCTAAAATTACATTTCTTATGCTGTGGCTAGTCCTAGTTATTGGAATCCTAAGCTAAATGAAGCCCATTTTTGCAGAACTGGGAGCATGATTATATTAAGTAGCCACATAGGTTTAAAGTACTATCTCAATTTTACTAACTTGTAGTTAATTATGACTACAGTTTTCTGACGCTGAATCCTTGGCTAAGAATAAAATGCCCATGTTGATATTATTATCAGGAAAATAATATTTATGTTTTAAGAGAGCTTCTGGGAACAGATTGCTCTGAACAGATTGCGTGAAAAGAAGAGAACACCCATTCTCTAGACCAGGATGCCATCCAGCTGTGTCCGTGAATACATTCACGTGCAAAGAGAATGTGATTCACATTATATAATCAATCAAATGATCAATCATCTTCTCGTGTGGATTCCCACATTTACACAACAGATCTGCTCTACAAATTGCTTGTAATTTGAGTTTTTATAAATTGAATCTTATTTCACATTGATTTCTATTAAAATTTCAGAAGGCATTTTATCTTTATGAATGATATTCAATTGAGAGTGGCTATAAGCACTTTATCTTGAAATGTCTGTGCTTTCCTTCTACTCTGTCAAACATAAATAATAACCACCAATGCAAAGAGTCGTTCAAAGATAAACAGAAGTGACTCCTGACATAAAACTAATACCAAGAAAATGTTAATATTTGAGAGTTTTCGGGCAGCCCAGGTGGTTCAGGGATTTAGTACCACCTTCAGCCAAGGGTGTGATCCTGGAGACCCAGGATCAAGTCCCATGTTGGGTTCCCTGCATGGAGCCTGCTTCTCCCTCTGCCTGTGTCTCTGCCTCTCTCTCTCTCTCTGTCTTTCATGAATGAATAAATAAATAAAATCTTTAAAAAAATATTTGAGAGTTTTCACTTTTTTCCCTAGCCTTCGACTTCATGAAGAGAAACCACTGATTTACCAGACATATAATCATGGTTTAGATCTTTCTTAGTATTTGAAAATAAAAAAATATTTGGTTTATTTTTTCAGATTGCAGAGTCTTTAGCATGAAGATGGCAACTGACGTCACAAGAGTGGATAAGGTGGCCAGGGAGGTGCCTACCAGAACAAGAACAGGGAATGGCCTGTGATCGAATTGTGAGGACCCTTACCTTCTGATCAATGATGCAAAGAGACAGGAGGTCAAAGGAACCTGTAAAGAAGCAGCAAAGCAGCAGAGAGGCGGGGGTGGTGGGTGGTGGTGGGGAGACAGACCAACTAGTCACTGGATGTTAAATACCACTAAGAAACCAACAGAAACAGTGAATGAAGAGTATCCACTGGACCAGAACTAATTTGTTCATCATTGACCTTGAACAGAGTCAGGGGAGAGGCAAAGTACATTTCAGCGGGTTAAGGAATAAATGGGGAGCTGAAGAAGTAAAGATAAGGAGGTCTATGCTGCTCTTTCAAAACATTAAACAAGAAAATAAAAAACAAAACATTATATTTTTAGGCCTTTACCTAAATGCCTTACACCAAATTACAATGCTATGGTATGACTGTATTTAGTAGGGGTAGATATAAAAGTACCCATAAAACCATGTCTACAGCTTATAAAAATTAAATAAGATTTTATTTATTCATTCATTCATTCATCCATTCATGAGAGGCAGAGAGAGACACAGGCAGAGGGAGAAGCAGGCTCCCTATAGGGAGCCTGATGCGGGACTCAATCCCAAGACCCCAGGATCACGCCCTGAGCCAAAGGCTCAAGCACTGAGCCACCCAGGTGTCCCTGGGTGATTTTTTTTTGCTTCTACTTTTATCAAGGTTGTTAAGGGGAGCTCACCTCCAAGGTCATACCATAGGATAATGTTGTATTAGTCCATTTTTTCAAAGTCAGTTCAGTTATGTGGGTCCCGAGTAGTTAAGTGTTGCTGCGATTCTAGAAGACACGCCAATGAATTCACTAGATTCAATCCAGACTAGAAAAGTCACTGAAGGGTGCTTTCTAGCCCAGGATTTCGATGGGCCTCCAGGACTCTACAGTAAAGTGTGGATGGGGAAGAGGTACATGAAGGAAGCTTAGGCATCAGCACAGGCTTCAAAGAGCATTTATTAGTGTTACAAAGCTTCAGTATTTCAGAGTCCCTCCAGAAGCAAAAAGAGAAAGAGCTGAGTACAGCCTGTGGAGCCGAGGTGTTTGGGTTAAATCTACTTTCTGCCACTCACAGCTCTGTGACTTTGGTCAAGTGCCTGAACTTTGCTGTGCCACGGTTTCGTCAGCCATGAAACAAGATATACGAGTTAGCTACACTTCTCAGAGTAGTGAGATTTAAACTACATACACTCTATCTACTTATCATCTATCTATCTATCTATCTATCTATCTATCTATCTATCTATCTATCATCTCTTAGTTCCTGCCCCAGAGTACATACCCAGTGTTTGTTACAACTATTGTTATAATTAACTATTAATATGAAAACCATGTCTTAAAAGTGTTTCTTTTTAGAGATTCTTTCTTACAAGCTTCTAAATACATCAACAGTTAAAAGCAAGGTGAAAACCATGTCTTTGCTTCAGGCCCTGCTGGATTCTGACTCAGCTGTAAACCTTGCCTCATCAGGGCTTCTCAACATTGCATCCACTAAAGGATGTTGACTCTGATGGGTTTCACGTCCCAGGCATCTTTTTTTTTTTTTTAAGATTTTATTTATTTATTCATGAGAGAGAGAGAGGCAAAGACACAGGCAGAGGGAGAAGCAGGCTCCATGCAGTGAGCCCGACATGGGACTTGATCCTGGGTCTCCAGGATCATGCCCTGGGCTGAAGGCTGCGCTAAACCGCTGAGCCACCCAGGCTGCCCAGTTCCTGGCATCTTGAATGTGAGTTTTGGTTGTGTTGTTGGCTGGGAGGGCCATATTGATGGCTAAGAAAGGTGAGAGAAAAATGACATTCTCAATCTGAGCCAATGAACAGGGGTTTCCTACTTAAACCAGATGTTAGGAAAATCTTGAAGACCAACCAGTTGAAACTAGATTCTTCTGTCAACCAAGTGTCTGCAGCCTTTGTGTGCTGGAGGCAATTACTTACTCTGACAATGTGTCCTCATGTAGGAATGATCAGGGTCAGAACAACCAATTATCACTCTCACCAACACACTTTGGGCAGTGTCCTGGGGGCACTCAGAGACCGGGTGTGCCAAAGAAATACATATACAAAGCCAAAATGCTGTGTTAAGCGAACTAACACAGTTTAAACTGGCCCCCAACTGAAATTGGGTGTAGACAGTATCGCTTTCCTTAATGTCCTACAAATAAGTGGTCTGTGCTGCACACAGGCTGAGACAACTCACCACCATGTTTCTCATACCAGTCAGGCACCTGTCAGGGTGGCTCCTGGTGAAGAGGAGTGGTCAAAAGTATCACCTGCTGCACTGCATCTTACAACTGGCCTGTGATTCCTTGCATCTTCCTCCCAAGACTGAAAACACCATAAAGTCAGGAGCCAGATCCATCTTTCCTGCAGCTATGTTCCCAACACTACATAAACCTGGATGGTCAGATGGAGGATTAGCCCCAAATCACTGACCCTGAAGACGAAAGTCTGGCTGTAGGTCTTCCTGGTAGGGTGAGCCCTATGGTCCTCCCATGCTTCCCATCAATGGAAGAGCTTGGAAAACATGGTCTAGGTGGAGGTGACTTTTCATTACGGATTCCTCAAGCCCAGGGGTTCTGCAAGGCTATGCTTGGGGGAATTTTTGGATGTATCTGAGTTTCTAAATATTTCCAAAACAAGACTGTCAAGGTATATTAATAGGTTCTTCATCATTTGTGGGAAAGATGATTATTTCTTATCTTATACGAGGGCAAAAATAAGATTCTGTAGACTTCTTTTTAAACGGTGCAGGACTGGGATGCCTGGGTAGCTCAGTGGTTGAGCATCTGCCTTCAACCCAGGGTGTAATCCTAGAGTCCCAAGATTGAGTCCCAGGTCAGGCTCCCTGCATGGAGCCTGCTTCTCTCTCTGCCTGTATCTCTGCCTCTCTCTCTCTCTCTCTCTCTCTCAAGAATAAATAAATAAAATCTTTAAAAAATAACAAAGGGTGCAGGACAGTCCAGCCTTCTGAGAGACTCCCAGTGTTTCGATTCCCTGCCTTCAGGTTTTCGATTCCCCAGTGTTTTCGATTCCCTGCCTCCATACCCACACCCTTGCTCATCCTATGGTGTCCACAAGGGAAGGCATGTGGGCTGAGCTGATGCTTCATATCTCCTGCTCCAATGTAAGCCTTGCCCATAAGGGCAAAGGCTTTCATTTGTTTTATTTACTGCCAAGAATGGTGCCTGTTACATAGTAGATACTCCATAAACACTTGTAGAATGAGCAACTGAATAAACAGATTTTTTTTGTTTATTTTTATGGTTTGCTGACTTCTTAAATGATGATAATCCATGAAATACTGTGTAATATGGGTCTTTGCAGGCTATTATGTTCACAAAACAAATATAATTATTGTTTTCATTATAATTATTTTTCCACATCATTATTAGTCCGTGTCTAACATTTGTTCTACCAAGGGATGGATGTTTTTGAAGTTGCGTGTTGAAGGAAATATCGTTAGTGAGTTCTCTGTGAGTTGAAGACTGTAGACTTCAGATTTATAAGGTTAATTCCAAAAGTCAATTTGATTTGATGACTTTTTTTTTTTTTCCATTTCTGGCCTTTAGAAAAGAAACCATTTGCTGCCAGACCTGCAGGGGTGGGCTTCCTTTTATTCCTCCAGGGGGGGCTCAAAGTCCGCATTTCCTTGGACCATCCCTGGGGTAGTTCTCACCATGACAGTGAAACCTTTAGGTGATGCTCACATTTTTTATTAACTAACTGATAAATATTTGATTTTTTTTAAATAGATAATTTTTAAAATTACATTTTCAAGGTCATTAAATCAATAACGTTCTTGGACTTGAATAGTATGTTTTTAGGCTATGAACAACTTAACTTTTTTCTCCGGTTAGATGCTCAAAACATCTTAAATTAAAAAATGTGACTGTGGAAGTCCTTGTTAGCAGAGCAAATTCTCTATTCTAGGGGCCACTCTTCCATTTTACTTGGAAACAATTTTCCATTTCTGACCTTTCATAGTATTTTAAAAATAATGCCGTCTACATTATTCACATACATGTCTTACCTCCTTACAAAACTGGCAGCTCCTGAAGGGCACTGTCAGTATCTCATGCAAATATTTATCCTACATGTTGCAAGGGCCTCATAAACATTTGTTGAATAGAAAACATGAATGTGCAAACAGATCCAAGAATGACTGTATGAGAGAGCATGCTAGTTGTCACCAGCTGTGCTCCCGGACTTTAGCCCAGTCTCTACTCCCAGAACACCACTCTTCAAGGATCTAAAAGTCAGAAAACACATGACCTCCCAAGGACTCCTCCAGCTTGGAAACGCTATTGCTTTTGTAACACTGTGACGCCCTGGCTTACTATTAATGAGCATCCAAAATATATCCCATGCTTCTTTGATGTTTTAGAAGACTCATTAGTATCTCTCAATATCATGAATTTTGAGTGTACATCTCAATAAAGGTAACGGGTTAGCATAATGCTGGTGGGCATTACCTTTCTAAAATAAATACTTGAAAAAAAAATTACCTGAAAGGTACTATAAGATCCTGCACTTTTTACTAGAGAGTTTCCCAGTGACTTCTGACTTTTCAAGGGAAATCAAGTTGTTTGGACTCAGTCTCCTCTTTACTCCCAAACTGCTTTTTCCTCTTTCCACCATGATGTTCACAAATGGAAATACAGAAGTCATGAGTAGACAAGTAGTCTAAGACAGACCACCCACCCAATCTGTCACAGAACCACAGTTCTGAGCACTGGGTTTTAGGTTCTCTCACTGTACTTGATCAATGATCCACTGTTTTCTATCAGCAAGGAAGCAGGACATGATTTTGCATCTTATCTGATACAGCTATTTATTCATCTTCCTCACTATACCATCCTATCTAATGTGATTTACTGGAAAATGCAGTGGGCCCTTGAACACCAGCTGAAACTGCACAGGTCCACTTACAAGTTAATTTTTTTTTCGATAAATACAGCCCTGTAAATGTATTTTCTTTTCCTTATGATTTTCTTAATAACCTTTTCTTCTAACTTACTTTATTGTAAGAATACAGTATATATAATACACACCATATACAAAATATGTGTTAATCGACTGTTTATGTTATTGGTATTCTGGTCAACAGGAGGCTATTAGTAGTTATGTTTTAGGGAAGCCTGAAGTTATATGCAGATTTTCAACTGCACAGGGATGGAGGATTATGTCAATACCTCCAAAGCTCCACACTGTACAAGTGTCAACTATATTTAGGGTTTTTTTTTAAAGATTTTATTTATTTATGAGAGACACAGAGAGAGAGAGGCAGAGACACAGAGGAGAAGCAGGCTCCATGCAGAAAGCCTGATGTGGGACTCGATCCCGGCACTCCAGGACCATGCCCTGGGCTGAAGGCAGGCACTAAACTGCTAAGCCATCCAGGGATCTCTGTATTTAGTTTTAATCATCATGCAATATGAATGTAATTCCAATACACCCATGCGCTTTCATGCTTCTGTGCATAAACAGAGAGTCATGCCAACTGCTCTGTCTGAAATGCCCTCCTGTTCCAGCCACCTGCCTACTCATCCCTTGAAACCCACTTCTAAGGCATGTCCTTCTTCACCACCCAAAGGAGAACTTATTCTTTTCTTCCATAATTTCTGGTAGGATTTTGCTAATAGAGCTACTTTGGGAGCTTATCAAAAAAAGTGTTAGAGTAGAATTTATTTGTATCTTAAGCACTTAGGCATTCCTCTCTTTGATTCACTTTCGAATCCCCCAAATCTTACAAAGTACCTGTAACATACCAGATGCTCAAAGCATGTTTACATACCAAATATCTGCTTCCTGCCCTAATTTTTATCTGCAGGCCTATTTTAAAATCAGGTATATAGGCAACTGTTGATTTTGGTTAAGCTCCCTATACAGTTTTAAATATAAAACAACAGAGATCGAAATCTGTCCGGATTCAGTCGCTATTGCTGAAAGCTAAATGCTGGCAACAATTTTTCCAGTCTCCATTTGCATATTCATATTCAATCCTTTTCCTATTGCAAGTGCCACACAGCACAATTTTTGCCTACACTTAGTAATCAAAATACCAAGAGAGAAAGCCCCCTTGATGGTGGGGTGGAGGCAGAGACAGCGCCATGGAGAGCAGCCAGAGATCTTTAAGGAACAATCAGCCCAGCTTCCCCTTCTCACTCCTCCCCACTCCCCAGCTCTGAGTCCCAGCATCCAGGGACAATCTGGCAACTGGAACTCTGCGTTCAGCTGACGAGAATGTGCAAATGACAGTTTTGGCTGTCAGGGAGCTTATTACCTAAGAGAGGAGTTTACATATTTATGAGCTGACATCTTATATTTGTGGCTTTTGCAGAATTCCTCAATTTCCCTTTCGTGCAGCCAATGGGCATAGAAAGGCCTTGCAGGCTCATGACCTCACACCACATTTCCAGCCCCATGTCAAGATGCAGTGGGCGGCTCATTTGTGGAGATATCTGAGAGCCTCTACATTCCTGGGCTGGACCTGAAGAGGTGAATAATAGATCTGCAAAGATAGCCACAATGGGCATTTTCATATATGTCTGCAGAATTCATATACACAGCCTTACAAGTTGTCTATGAACAAAGCCTGCTCGTGGACTTGACCTCAGTCACCCTCTGGCCATCCTGTGGCTCTCCACTGGCTACTGGGAATGACTATTTCTATCAGACATGCCATTTCCCCCACTCCTCTGCAAAGAACATTTTCTAAAGGAAAAACCGCCCTAATGCCAAGGAAGAGCTTGTTTCATCATGAGCTTGTTTCGGAGTTCGAGCATTGCTAGGGAAAACCGTAACCTCCCTTGTAAGGGCTCATGATGCACAGCAGAGACCCAAATACAAGGCTGGAATCCAAACCCAGGTGTGTCAGGCACCAGAGTCCTTGCTAGCACCCTTCTGGACTGTGCTGCTCCAGGATGAGGCCAAGGAGTGGGTGAGCTGAACCCTCAATACTCCAGGACCTTCTTCTCCTTGTCTCCCCACCCACCTATGACTTTAGAAAGCTCTTTCCTTTCCCATCCTCTCAGGCACGGATCGGCAATCACCAGCTCACCTCAGGCCCAGTTAAGTTACAGAGTGATCCCTCCCAGGGGCACTGGCTTTCAGAGCCTTATCATTTTGGAATGAAATGTTTTGTCACTAACAGATTTTCCAACAGTAGAGCCTCTGGCCCACATAAAGCCTGTCCTGCTTCTGTGACAAAGGATGGACCCAGACTGCAAGGACAGTACAAGAAAAGAAGACTGTTTCAGTTCACTAAAAGTTTTGATTCTTAGTGCCCCCAAAACCTGCCTAAAATATTGGAACTAAAAGTACATGGTGCCTCATACAAATTTAAAGCTCAAGGCCACCACAACACTCTCCACACATCAAAGCCTTTCACAGTCTTTCATTTTATCTTCGCTCAAGACAGTCAATGGAGGCTGGGCAAAGGTTCTACATTCTTTCTTGCTTTCATTCATGCATTCATTCAGCAAACATCTGCAGAGCAGGGTCCTAGTCTTGACCTTCAAGATGAGGGAAGGGGGCAGTCCATGTCAAGGTGATTACAGTCTCGCAAGAGAGGCAGACGAGCACACCATGATGTCTTTGTGGGGATGAAGCCTAGGGCGGACAGATGCAGAAGCCACAGAATTGTAGAGGAAGGACTCTGACCCAGGTGCATGGAATCAGGGAAGAGAAGGAAGGAATTAGCCAAGACGGGGATTAAAGGAGGACATGCTGGGTTGAGGGCCAGTGTGAATCTTGGTGGAGTAATCCAGTAAGGGAAGTGGAACCATTTCTATTCGTGGACATGGGGGAAGAAGTGATCATGCTTTCAAGGTCATACAAGTGGTTACTAACAGGGCTGGGACTGAAGAAACACCCAGGTCTCAACTCCTACTCCAGCACCCCTTCTGTCTATCACACTGTCTTCCCCAGAATCCCCAACATGTAGGATCGGGGCCCTCTGTGGAAAGCACAGAGGATCATGAGGACAGTGTCACCAACATCACCAACAAGGACATGGCAGGGCATCATGCTGAGCACATGTCACATTTCGATTTTCGCAAAATCTCACGCGGTAAGATTTTGTGCATTTTGCTGATGCCAAGAACAGAAGCTTAGAGAAGCTGAGAAATGTACCCACCAGTAGCTCAAGTGTGCACTCTAACTATTGGCTCTGCGGAACGTAGGGGGGTCTGATAGCAGTTCTTCCATCCGCTCCTGGAGAAAGATGATGAGAAAGTTTGTGGCGGAGGCAAGATTTCCTCAGATCAAGAAAACTTCCAGAGGCGTTTTTAATGGGTCAGATTTCTTTTCCAAATTTATTGAAGACAGGTGCCTTCCCTGCAGCCTTTCCAAGGGAACAGGTGGGAAGATGAGGTTGAGGATAGGCGTGCTGTGCAACACACGTCTGGGCTCTGCAGCCAGATTCATGAGGAACCTGACAGTTCCTTGTGGTACAGATGAAATTGGGAGGAACCTCATGGTGAGAGGGATCTTGAAGGTATAAGACTGCAGACTGTCAGTACAGACAAAGGGCAAACACAAGAACCTAAGAAAAGTGATGACCCTAATAGAAGCACTTCTCCTCGGAGCTGAAGATCTGAAGACAACACTTGCTTTTGGAACCTTTTATAAGCTCCCAACTTTTATTTATTTTGTTTTTTTTTTTAAGACTTATTTATTTGGAGAGGGGGGAGGAGAGACAGCATAAGCAGAGGGGCAGAAGAGAAGTAGAATTTCAAGAAGACTCCACACTGAGTGCTGAGCCTGGCGTGAGGCTCGATCTCATGACCCTGAGATCAGGACCAGAGCCCCAAACCAAAGGCTTAGCTAACTGAGCCACCCAGGCACCCCAGCTCCTAACTTTCAGATGGGACCCAGTGGCTAAGGAAGAGGGGTATGTAGGGAGAACACACCTTCGCAGCCCAGACTGCAGAGCCAACTGAGAGAACTGGCAGTTGCTCCTGAGCAAGCTTTGCAGAAAACATCGGCCAAAATGAAAGCTCCATTCCATCTGCAAGGTATTGATCAGTTTCTCTCTATTAACCATTGGCATTATCAATTCAGACCTTCTGGGCGCGTAACAGAACTTTGCCTGACACTCCTCAGAGGCACCTCACCTCTTTCTCTTCTTCTCACCTTGACTGCAGTATTTTTTTTTTAATTGCTCAGCAGTTTTACTGATGCCAATCAGCTGCCTCTCTCAAAGACTGTATGGTATCAGCATATCTGGCCCCATTGCTCGTTTACTGGTAAAAAGCATTCTCCACCCTCCAAGCAAAATCCTGCCCTTGGCAGCTGGTCTTCTTGCCCTAATAGGATACACATGAGATCCCTGGGGGATTCAGAGCTGCTCACCAGGGATACAGGGATACTTCCAAGGCGCGGGTCGGGGGGTGTAAAGGAGGAAAAGCAGGAGGGGATGGGAGTTGCTTGCTCTGTTGAAGTGAGCAGGAACTTCAAAGATGGTTTCTTATTGCCTTTAAAAAATAGTTCTGAAGCAATCTCCCTCCTTTGCTTGAAATCCAAAAGCAGAATGAAAGAATCTGTGTCTGCATGAACGCAGGAGGACAACATGAGTGGATGCTTTCACAGGAATTGAAACCAAGGATGGGAACTGGAATTGGGTAAGAGAATTGTTCCCTTTCAAAACTGACTTTTTTAGTGATTTTCCTTTGCCCTGCATGTTCTGTCTTGGCTTTTTCACTCCCTTCCAAACCCCTTCCAGATGCGTGAGTCTGACGGAACCCGTATGAACAAAAAAACCAAAACAAAACGGTGCTAGATTGAAAGCATTTCCCCTTGTGATACAACCACTTCATGAGCGGAGAGGCACTCACGTGACCCTGCCAACATGTGTTTTCTGTCTCAGATTTCCCTTGATAACAAAGGACATATTTTAAAAGGCGTGGCCCTAGGTATATTTGCCCAAGCAGGAATCCGAGAAGAGTTTGGGGGTTTAGTTTGGTCTTAGGCTGGTCCCCTCGGGTGCTCAGCGCTATAACCCTTGATGATGTTAAATGCCAATCAATAAAGTTAGGAATACTTTGGGTCAGGTTTGTGAGATATGATCTCATTCAATTGCTCACAGAACGGATTTCATATTCAGGAATCAACAGAACTCATTCAATTCCAAATTTGGCAGCCCTGTGTGTTACATTACAGTGCTCCCTCTGTCCAGAGCTGGGCAGGGTGCGCTGAAAGGAATCTTTAGAAGGGTCTTTTATGATGTTCCAAGACCCAGGGGGAAGGACGGAGGCTGGGAGATAGGCAGGGGGATGGGCAGGTGGGAGGGGCGGCAGCCCTGCCCAGAGTCTGGATGGGATGGAGAGAGAAAGCCAAAGGTTACTCAGAAAAGCTCCTTATGGTGTCGCTGTTAGAAACCTCGCTTCCAGATCTCAGCAAGTTTTAGGAAGGCAGAGATCTCTGTATTGATACTATCGCACGGACTATAAGAGAGAAAGTTGCAACCGGCCATAAAAAAAGACCAGCAATCTACTTTGATGTTCTTATGTAAGTGACTTAGGACCTCAGAAGTCTCCTGGAGTATACTGTTGTCAAATAAGGAAAGCTGAAGTTGCTCTTGCCACACCAAATTAACCTTATTTCCAATAAGAAAAGGCAAATCATATTCTTTCATTTCAATTTCTAATCTTTCGGATAGCCATTCCCTTCTCCTGTGAAATAAACTGATTCTGGTCTTCAAGTTACTGGTTTTTATCCCCTCTAAGGCTGGGCAGTTTAAGTGCTTAAATCAAGCCCCAGGTCAGAAAGATGGAAAACTCTGACTAGCACAGACTGGCTTGCAAATCGCCAGTGTCCTGCAACTGTCGGGTGGCCAGACATTATATGCTAAAACGGGGAGGTGTTCTGTCTCAAGAAAAGCTGAAATAGAAGGGAAATAGAGTTGACATTTAACATGGGGGGGGGGGGGGATCAATCTCATACGTATGTAGCCAGAACCTGTTCTGAAAGCCACAGGCTAACTTCATTTTATGACCCTGCGAAGAGAACACATTTCAATTCCATCTTTGATTCCACAGTGAGCCAATGTCAAATATTTTAGCAACTCTGAATAAGTCTGATTATAGCAATGATTGTCAGTTCAAAAACCTGGTTCATTTATTTCCCATTTCAGCCTCATCCTCAGGGGGATGTTTGTAGATTCCGTATCAGTTTGTGTGCCTCATCTGATAGAGCTGTAAGTATTCTGCAAGTCAATAGAACAAGAAGAAAGCTCCTACAATCTGGACCCTCCCAAGTTCTTTGGAATACTTGAGACATGTTATTCTCACTCTTCTCGAAAGGAAATTCACTGAGAAAGTTAAAGTAAAAAAAAAACAACAACAACAACGAAGAACAGACCATCTAACTACAGAAACAGACAGCTGTTACTTACACTGCTTTCCAATCCATCATCATTGATAAATCATGGCTAAATAATCAAGTGCAGAATCCATTTCTTCACATCTGTTAGTAAATAGCTCCTTGCAAATGTCTCTTGCAGATCTGGGGCCATCTCAGGAGGAAGTAAGATAGAGCGAAGGTAAAGGAGAAAAGGCTGGGGAATTCTGAAATCCATGGGGGTCTGGGAATGCTCAGGGCAGACCCCGGTGAAACATTCCTGTGATTCCAGCCTGAGGCTAACCCAGGATCCGGGCCTCCCCAAGCTCCCAGCCACCTTTCTAGTCCAGCTCAGCCCCTGCTCCAACATTGCATTTCCCTCCAAGCACAAGGCATCGATGGCAGAGGAACTCACGGGATCCTGCCCATCCGCGCATGCAAGCACGCTTCTCAGGGGAAGCTGCACCAGTTCCTCTCTTGTCTGCTATCTCGGAGCGGGAGGGAGGGAAGAGCAGAGGCAGGCGGGGAGGGAGGGGGGAGAGAGGCAGAGAGGCAGGGAAGAGAGGAGCTTTACTAATAGAGACCAGGAGAGACAGAAACACTTGCTGGAACTCCCATTAACCCACAGAAGCTTAGGCATTTTCTGAGCACGGCAGCTGCAAAACGGATGATCAAAATCAAGTGTTTAAAATCTTTAATTATACATCCAAGTTATACCCATTTGGTGCAGACAAAGCCGACAGAACCAAGGTTCTGCAAGTAAATACTTGTAGACAAACAGATGCAGGCATATGTCCCCAGGAGGATAATATCTCCATGCATATATTTCAGTGAAAATACTAGGCTCACAGTTTACACGTCTTCAAACTATTCAAATGCTCTCGGTAATGGAAGCAAATCAGACAACCAGCGCCCCTTGCCTCCGTTATCTCCAATCGCTTCTTCCCTCATTCTGGAGGGAGGTGTCCCTGTGTCTTTTTCCTTGCCTCAGGAAACCCTCAAAGAGAAGAGAATAGAGAATAGAGAGGTGAGGGGGGGGGGAGGCTTTCAAAGTGACTGTCCATTTTGCATGCCACCCCATTGTTTGTGGCAGCGCAGCCTGGACGCTGGGCAGAGCCAAGGCAGAGATCATGTCCCGGGAGGAGGGAGATAGCATGGAGCAGGGACATGAGACACATGGGGGGTGGGGGAGCTCTGCGACAGCAAGGGAACAGGTGGTGGCCTGGGGGGAGAAAGAAGTGACAGCAAAGGCAGCAAAGGGGAGCTGAGGCAGAAAGGTAGAGGCAAGAAAGTCTCAGCACACGCTGGAGGGGCGACCATGACCGTGGATAGCACAAGACCATCTACCACTGATTCCTCATGTTCTCTGCAACCCTCCCTTCTCCATACAAGGAACCCATTCACTGTATTTCTCTAAATGTGATCCTGACCACCTGTGCTAGACATACCTGGTGACAGCATGTCCACAATGTGGACCCCGCAACCCCACCCCAAAGATGATGACTGAGCCTGTAGGGGCCAGAATCTGCATTTTAACAAGCTCCACAGGTGATTCTGATGCAGGCTGAAGTTTCCAAAGGCTTATTTCTTCGACAGTGTTGGGTGAGCAGATGAATGAATGAAAGACTAAACAAAGTGAGTAGAGATGCTAATGGAACACCTGTGAGAACACCATAGGGCCAGAACAGTGGTGGTGCCACCAGGAGGGAGGGATCACAGAAGCCAAGTGGGAGCTGATAGAAGGACTGGCCACTTTCCAAGCCCTGAGACTACATATGTTGTTGCCTTTGCCAAGAATTCTCTTCTTCAGACAAATCATCCCGAAACACCCAGTCCAAAGGCAGGGCACCTGCAGGGCGGGGGGCTCAGTTAAGCAACTAGCTCTTGATTTGGGCTTAGGCCATGATCTCAGGGTCGTGAAATCACTCCCCAGGTTGGGTTCCACACTGAGTGTGGAGTCTGCTTGAGATTCTCTCTCTCCCTCCCCCTCTACACCTCTCTAATAAATAGATAAGCAAGCCATTTGGGTTGCTTTGAGAATTGAGTCCAAAGTCTCACCCTTTTAGTAGCCTTGCCAACTCTCCCAGGTGTAGGCATGGGTTCCAATTTTGTCTGTATCCCCTCCTGCAAATACCTTTATATGTTGCAATTACTGATTGGCCAATTTTTCTTCCCTATTAGATGTTGATGTGCTGTTTCATGTCAATTACATGATCTCTCAGTCATCCTATATGTTCTCAAAGTCTGGATGCAAAGCAGGCACTCAATAAATGTGCATTAGTTAAATGGCTAAATATGTCATAAGAGTATGTCTTAACCTAGGTGGCTGATACATAGATGTTTGGTTTCTTATTTGTCTTCAAACTGAGCATCTGACTACAGTTCATATAATATTTTGTACGCACGATACACATAACAATAAAGAAGAAATTTTCACTAGGTCATAACATCTGGGATTTCATCTAGAAAGTGAGGACTTAGTGGAGAATGAATAGGAAAAAAATTGCAAAGAGTTAACTTAAAAAGGAGGTTAATAGGACAAGAAGAAAAAATATGAGAGTGAAGTGAACCAGATGTGCAATACTGTGGAGGTGACTTCTGATAAACTGATGTTTCTGAGGCTCACAAAGCTTTCACATTTAAAACCCACAGTTGGCAAAGAGATGTCCCAAGTAGAAATGGGCTGTTTGTAGTGGGAGAAGAGTATGTATTAACCCTCCTGGAGAAGAAGGACCACCAAAATTAGCAGGAATTAAAAAAAACCCATTTACTTGGCTTGGAGGAATTATAAATTAAAGTTAGAAATCATTCACACTAGTAATGGGATAGGGATGTCAGGGTGGTACAGTTAGTTGAGCATCTAACTCTTGGTTTCAGCTCCTGTCCTGATCGCAAGGTCGTGGGATCAAGCACTGCATCCAGCCCTGCACTCAGTGTGGAGTCTGCTTAAGACTCTTTCTGCCCCTGGCCCCACGTGCTCTCTCTAAAATAAATAAGTCTTTTTTAAAAAATGGGATAGATAGATGAATGGAGGACAGATGGATGGAAGGGGTGCTAAAGGAAGAGAGTCCAGAACAACACCCATTATCTATCTAAAAGGCATTTTAAGTACTGTTTTATAGTTTCTAAAGTGTTTCATGTGGTATTGAGCCCTCCATGAATAACTGTAGAATCAGAGCTCTGAAAAGTAAAATCACTTGTTATTGGTCACACAGCTAATACATTCCAGAACAAGATCTAGAATCTATATCCTTTTCTTAAAAAAGATTTTATTTATTTATTTGAGAGAGAAAAAGAGAGAGATAGAGAATGAGCAGAGAGGAGAGGGAGAAGCAGACTCTGTGAGGAGCAGGGAGCCTGATGCAGGACTCGATCCCAGGACACCTGAGCCAATGACAGATGCTAAACCAACTAAGCCACCAGGTGCCCCATAGAATCCAAATCCTTCTACACATAAGCCACTGTATTTCACTCTGTACCAAATTAAGCCCCAAAACAGGTGAAAATGGTCCTTAAACTTGGTGAAAATGAAATGAAGACGACCCACAGGATTCTACCTTGAAACACAAAGAAGAAGCTAAGTTAAGGTCTGGTCTGTTTGTCAACACATTTGCTTAGCAAACATCATCCTCAGCACTTTTGAGCTGGGGATCCCAACAAGAAGTTTGTGGTGGTCTGGCAGATAGCTGGGAAAGCTGCCGCCACCAGAATTTCTCTCTCCCGTGTTCACCAGAATTTCTAGTGGCCATGTGTAATGGACACGAAGGTGTGCCTTCTAGATCCTTCTTTAAGCGCAATCTTGATGCCTCCGCTGTACCATTCTATGATGTTCCCACTGTCCTCAGACGACACACAAAAAAAGGAGAACACACATTACTTAAGGCCATCCATGACGGGAAAACAAATCAGCTCACATATAAAGACAAGATCATAATAGAAATTCAGCAGCAGATGCCTTTACAGCTAAATTCTGGTTTACTGGACAGATAGGGAACTACATAAATAATGATGGGATTAAGAATGACTTCCCAGAGGACTTGGACAATATGGTAATTTATGGGTTTATCAAAAGGATTTAAGATGGCAACACAAGCGAAAGAGCTTTCTGTTCAATGAACCGAATTCCTTGGTTGCAGTTCATAGTGATCTCCTTCCTAGCTCCAAAACACAGCAAGTAGTGTGTGTGATGAAGGCTGTGCCTTGGGGGACATAAGAAATCAGGCCCCACTGTCTGCTGTGGGCCTAAGAGACAGTAACTTCCTATTCCCTCTTATAAGAAAATACTGTCCCAAGTAATGATTAAAAAGAAAAGAAATCTAAGCAGTTAAAACACCAGTGGCACCTTTTACATAAAAATATAGATATTCATATGCAAGGGAGAAGGTGTCCTGGTTGCCAGATCCTTACAAATAATGAAAAAAACTCTAAAAGAACCCTTCCTGAATTACCTGTGAGTTTCCCCCATGGGAAATAGCCAACGCATGAAAATCCTTCATTTCAAGACATCAAGATTAAAATGAACCATGTGTATTCTGAAAACACAACACAGAGGTGGTTAAAAACCAGATTGCGTTCCCCGATGTGCTGTGCCACCGAGTCTACACATTTTATGAAGGTTTCCGTTTGGTCATTAGTTTCGAGATCCATGCTATTCAGAAAAGGAAGTCTAACAAAAGGAATGAAGGGACATTATATGAGAGCTGTACGTACTGCTTTTGTACCTTTAAGACTTCAACCGTCCACAAATACGGATTTCAAGTCAGCTAATGAGCAAACAGTCCCTTGGTCACTTTGGAGCTGTCAGGCACTGTGGGAGCCTAGTTCATTTTGCTTTTTTTTTTTTTTTTAACAATACTGTTTTACATAGTATTTACTACATTTTCCCAGGTGAAAATCAATTTGCAATTGGGCTTACAGTAGGAAGTTAAGGATTTGCTTAAGATACGTAGTTTTACAATGTCTTCCAGAGCCTGCTGTGGTCTTGTACTCCCTGTTTTTCCAAGCTTGGTTATGAGAGGGGATAAACCTGATCACCGCTACAATTTGATCTGAGAAAACAAGAGAAAAAGCATGGAGAGAGAAAGGAAGGGGGGAAAGTGGCCAGGAAGGCAGGTGGAGTGGGTCGCAGAAGCCCTAGAACGGGGCTGTCTGTGCCGGGAGGAGGGAGGGGGAGCAAGTGAGGTGGGTGTGAGCCACCTGGACAAAACTCCCAAAGTAGAGCTGGGCTTGTCCTAGGAAATAATTAAAGCCTTCCAGGAGAGACAGGAGATTCAAATCTTCTTAAGGCACCATGCTGTGACAACACCAAGAGTAAAACTCCTAAGTTCTAGCTCCAAATCCATTGGTCCATCCAGGGGTTGAAACATCCCCCTCACCATCAAGCCTCTTTTCATGATGATGATCACTCTTCAGACATGTGGTGCTCTGACACCCTTGATCTTCAGTCTGGCCGACTTAAGAGAATTTTTATCCCTCTCAAAAGAACTGAGGAATTCTCTCCATAGAACGCATTTGAGAACAGAGATCTTTTGTTGAAAATAGTCAGAACATCAAACATTTCTTTTTTTTAAATAAGGGGTCAAATACCTCTAATATTTAGTTAGATCGGGGGGTGGGGGAGGCTCTTTCAAGGATGTAAATGCAGAATTTGGGAAAAGCCAGTATCTTAAAAACTTTTTGACATGTGTTATCTCCAGGGGGAGAAGGGGTGTCAGAGCTACCCAAAAGGAGCATAAAAATCTTGGTACTTTATATAAATTAGAAGTTGACTTCATGTCCTGTATGGCCAAGGAGACATGAACTCTTTGTGTTAATGAGGTATACTCACAAGGAAGAGTGATAGATGGAAATTCAGATGCAGTTTTTAAAAGATTTTTATTTATTTGAGAGAGAGACAAGGGTGAGCACAAGGAGAGGAAGGGGCAGAAGGAGAAGAAAGAGAAGCAGACTCCCTGCTGAGCACAGAGCCCAACAAGGGGCTCAATCCCAGGACCTTGAGATCATTACCTGAGCTGAAGGCAGATGCTTAACTTACTGAGCCACCCAAGGCGCCCCTAGATGTAATTTTTAAAAGACCAATTAGGAAAACATATGTGTAGTTCAAAAAAGAGTTCACCATAAGGCTCTTTCCCAGTTAGTATAGGTAAGTTTTCAAGGAGAGCCCATCCCACTTACTCATGGAAGAATCTGGCAACTGCTCATGTCCTTGGGTTCTTTGCCCTCTGACTTGACTTCTCTTTCTTCATCCGGAGGCATTTTCTTCATATCCAAACTATGTCTATAATTATGACCATTACTCTCATTCATTCATTCATTCATTCATTCATTCAATTGATCATCAAACAAGTGTGTATAGAGTGCCCAGAGCAAGACAAACCTAGTTTTGATCTTCACTGAACCTGCAGTGTAAACTAGTCACGGTTTTCCAGAATAATTGCTGCTGCTTCCTTCCAAAAATAATCTCCTCTCATTCCACCTTGTTCTCAGAAAGATTTAAGAAAGTATATATGTTTTATGTAGTTTTCATTAAATCTTAAGCCTCGGGATCCCTGGGTGGCGCAGCGGTTTAGCACCTGCCTTTGGCCCAGGGCGCGATCCTGGAGACCCGGGATCAAATCCCACGTCGGGCTCCCGGTGCATGGAGCCTGCTTCTCCCTCTGTCTATGTCTCTCTCTCTCTCTCTCTCTGTGTGTGTGTGTGTGTGTGACTATCATAAATAAATAAAAAAATAAAAATAAAAAAAATAAATCTTAAGCCTCTGTTGGACGGTAATCATACTATAATGACCTTTTTTTTTTTATCAGTAGTTATAAAACAATAGGCAAGATGACTTTCATATCAGGAAAGAAGGATCTAGTTATCTATCCTAGGCTTGGAGTTCATCTTATCTTAAGTGCAAGCTACCTTAGTTGATTTATACGCTAACTTTGGATGGATAGTCAAAGCGCCAAATTCTCAAAAGAATTTTATAGATGTACAGCTGGCATCCAGTGAATGTGCAACAGAGCAGTAGTTACCAAAATATGAGGGAAGCACTATGTATGCATAATGAAGCAATTGCCTAGTTCTAAAGACAGAAGTGTAGTGGAGCCAAATTTAGTAAAAGAGGCCCAACAATCCTCCGTCTGTGTGTTGATAAAGGAATTGAATTATTTTGGACTGCTCGATGCCTCTAAATATGGGTAGTCTTAGCAAAAATGCAATTGTTTAAACTTCAGGTCACAAAGTCTAATTTTGGTATGAATTCTAACAACCCGCCCAGTACAGCAATTATTCTGCATTTAAAAAGTGTTCTGTAGATAAAAATGAAACTCCATGATACCTTTGTATGCTAAAGCAGGACTATCATCCCTTTTTCGCGGTACGAGAAAGAAAAAAATTTACTCCTCTTGCTTTTATAAAGTTATATAAAGACACAACAGGCAACAAAGAGCTCTAGCCTCAAAGTAACCTAGGTTCAAACCTCTGGCACAGCTAAAAATGAACACCTGTGAACCGTGCTTACCATGTGCAAGTTCTAAGGGCTTTACATGTATCAATTTATTGCATTCTCATCACAACTCTGTGAAGCACATAACATTATTATCCTTATTCTACCAATCTGGATTTTTTTTAAAGATTTTATTTATTTATTCATGAGAAACACACACACACAGAGGCAGAGACACAGGCAGAGGGACAAGCAGGCTCCATGCAGGGAGTCCAACATGGGACTCGATCCCAGGACTCCAGGATCACCCCTGGGCCCAAGGCAGGCACTCAACTGCTGAGCCACCCAGGGATCCCCCTACCAATCTGGATATTGAAACACAAAACAGTTAAAAACTTTTCTCGAGGTCACATAGCTACCAAGTGGTGAAGCCAAGGTATGGACCCTCTTGGGCTGGTCTTAGAGTCCCCTCTGTCAACCCTTACATAAGACTGCCTTGTATATATTACTGACATCCTCTAACTTACTGTTTTATCTGTGAAATGGGGATGATAGTACTGATGCTAAGGATTGCCAGGATGTCCGAGACAGAGCACCTAAACATCCTTAGAAGGCATGTCGCACGGACTCCATCTCTGATTTAATTATTAGGCAGAGCCCTGTTCCTTCTCACTGCTTCGCCTCCCTGGGGAAGATGGTTTGCCCTTCCTCTAGGGATACCTCTGAATGGACTGGACTTGCCTGCCTTCCTTTCTGGTTTCTGGTTCCTTAGCAAGGTGGCTCAATGAATCCTAAATTCTGGGCTCAATAATAAAGATTCTTCTCTGGTTGTCATAAGATAGAGGCAGCATTTTTAGCTCCAGAAATAAGGAGCTGGAGCTGTTGAAGGAAATGAATTTCACCTTTATCCTCACCCTGAAGCTTGTGTAAGTTACAAATCAATTAATTCATTGCATTCTCATTTGGCATCTTGCCATCCTGAGGCCCCTTCTCAACTCCTTGGGGTTCTTCCTCCAATTCGGCATGACTTCTCAAGTTGGCCAGGAGCCAGCCCTTGCCCTGGCGAAGTCTGAGGGCTACATAAGCTACCTTGTCTTGAATGTTCTTCTGAGAATTTGGAAGGAACTCGAAATCAGTTTTTGACAAGTTATTGGCAAAAGTAGAAGGAGAACCCGCCAATTTGCTTCAGGCACTAAGCGTGTTAACAGGCATTACACCAGGTGTTATTAATAGGTTACTTACAACAAACCGGGTTTCAACCCATTGTTTGAGTTATATAGTGTTACAGGCTTTGCACTTTATGAAGTAATGTATTTTCTCTAACTCGGAAGACTTAGAGTGTGTGTGAAAGAACTCAGTCCTCAAAGGTGAAATGTCTTCATCACAACTGAGTCTTACATAGGAATCAGGATGTGGGCTAAGTGATCAACACTATTTCTTCAAATCAGATCATCACTTTATAAAGCTAAAGGCTGGGACAGGTGTCACTGCCAGGCCTGCTCACAGGTGTGAGGTCAGCACCTTGGCAAAGTGCCCTACTTTTTCAGTTCTCCCAGGGAAGTCAGCAGCTTCATTCTAAAGAATTTCAGAACTGGAAGGAATACCCCCCCCCGAATGCTCTGCTCTAGGGTTCAGAGCATGGATGCCTAAGTCATGGTAGTCCTAAAAACTGTCAGTGTTCTTAGCAAGAGTCGGAGTGGTCTAAGTTCTCATTACTGACAAGCAGCTACCCAGCCCGAAACAAAGTGTGCATTGGAAAGTCAGAGAGTCGGGAGGAAAGTCATTTCCTCCCAAGGCCAAGCCTCAGCAGACTTGCAGAAGAGAGAATCACCCCCTTAGGAAGATGACCTCTTCCTACTTTCTATACCATTTACTACCTTGCATGCATGAATGCTTCGGCACTTTGCTGGGCTCCAGAGCTACCAGCCTGAACATCACAAGTGAAACCCCAACAAAACAAGGTTTCGGTCCAGTTTTCCACCCCTTCGGGCCCAGGGCATCAACTGGTTCATCTGAAAGCCATGTGTATTAATAAGCCACTTCTAAGATTTCTGAAGCCAAGCTGCTGGTTGTGCCCCCGTGGCCCCCTTAACTGCCTTACAAGCGGAGACTTAGAACATCTGTGGGTGGAGACTTTCCAAGTCACTAAAATTACAAACATAGTGGTTACCTATTCATCTGTGGGTCAGCTGTGTGCCTGCAGCAATTCAGCCAAGTCTACTTGTCCTGGAAAAATACAATCAGGTGACAACAATCTTACCTTATGTCCCAGGGAACATGGCAGGACGAAGTCAGTGGGAAGTAGGGACTCTGAGTATACTTTTTTTTTTTTTTATCTTCTGAGTATACTTCTAAATTCACTATGTAGCCTTGGCTACGTCACTTAGTCTACCTGGAATGATTTATCTAACCTCTTCATATTCTGATGATGCTGCATCAATCTAGATTATATCTGTAAAGTGTTGCATCCCCTCTAGGAAAGGATGAAAAGATACTGGCCCCCACCAATAGACACAAGCACACATGCACAAACACACATAGACACACACACACACACACACACTTGATACAAGGGGAGAAGAGTGTGGGCAGGTAGGCCAGGGAGAGGACTGGGGGAGAAACTAATTTTGCTCCTGCCTCCTCTGCCAGCGCCCTCTGACTAGACTCTCTATCGAGGAAGCACAGGGCCAAGCAGCCTCCATCAGGTGGAGAAGGGCAGGACTGACCCTTCTCACAGGCTATTAAACTACTGGATGTTCCAGGCTGAAAGAAAGTCAAATACTAATGACTATCATTGGGAGAAAGAAAATCTGGCCATCCACATGGATGTCAGGAAATAAGCCCAGCATACATGACTGGGCCATCGGCTAGAGCTTTAGGGAAGCCACCGCCTGTCCATATACACCCAGAGAATTCAACCATCCTGCCTTCTGCCCCTCTTTTTCTGGCCACTGTGGATCAAAAGTTTCCAGTCATGGCTCACAAACATTGTTTTCAGCTTGTTCTTCCTGCACCCAGATGCCTCACAAATGCAGGTTTTCGTGGGTGGAGTAAATGATAATATTCCACTAGCTTCTAATTAAGCACATAGAGCCAACAGTGATAACCTTCATAGCCAGGCTGACTCATCATTTGGGTTGCCCCTGAGGTCTCTGATTCAATTTCCAGTTTCTCTGATCATACCTCAGCCATCAGGTGGAGAATATTAAACTATAAAATGTGGATGGCCAGGGTCTCATGCCTCTGCCTCCCTCTGCTCCCAGGAAGGCTGCCACATGGGAAAGCGATCCCCAGGGAAATGGGAAATGGCAATCTGATGGATGACAAATGATGTATGAATGTTGAGAAGTCATCTGGCAATTAAAGAGGCATCAGTTTTTTAGATGGATGAATGTAGTATGATGTGATAAGTGTGCTTTCCGGATAGCTTCATCCAAGCGTTGCTTTGTACTTAATAATTGGAAATCTTGCCTAATGTGTTTGTTTTATTCTTGTTACATTTAATATACAGTCTTCTGGGGGGGCTGGGTGGCTCAGTCGGTTGAGCATCTGGCTCTTGGTTTCTGCCCTGCTCATGATCTCAGGGTCATGAGATGGAGCCTTGTGTTTGTCTCCAAGCTCAGTGGGGAGCCTGCTTGAGTCTCTCTCCCTCTGCCCCTCCCCCACTCAAATAAATAAATAAATCTTTAAAAAAATACAGCCTTTCAGCATACATATGTGATACATATATGGGTTAGTACTGATTTACACCATACGGGAAGTTACTTAGCATTTAAAATGCCTTAATCAGAAATACATATTTCAGGGATGATTAGTGCTTAAACATGTTGAATTTTCATTATCGTTTAATTTCAAAATATTGTCTAATTTCCACCGAGACTTCTTCTTTAGCCCATGGGTTATTTATAACTGCTTAATTTCCAAACATTTGGGAGTTTTCTTTTTTCTTGGTCATTGATTTCTAGCTTAATTTCTCTTTGGTCGAAAATCCATACTGAGTGGATTCAAGCCTTTGAAACTTGTTGAGACTTACTTTATAAAGAGCTGGCACATGGTAAGCTATGGTAACTCGGAACAAATTGTACATGTCATCATTTAGTCCAGTGATCCAGGCACACCAGTTGGGTAAAATGAATTGATAATGTTCAGATCTTCTATATCCTTATTGCTTTTATTTATTTTTTTGTCAGCCTGATCTATCAATTCTTGAGATAGGAGATATTAAAGCACCTCACTATGACTATGAATTGGTTTATTTATCCTTTTAATTCTATCAACTTTTCCTTTTTCCATTTGGAGCTCTGTTATTAGATGTATGCAAATTTAGAACTGTTATAACTTTCTTGTGGACTGACCTGTTAATGTTTACAAAATTTCCCTATTTATCTTTAATGATGATTCTTCCTTTAAAGTCTACTTTCTCTGATACTAATAGAACTACACCAGCTCATTTTGTTATTTGCAAGGCATATCTTTTTCCATTCTTTTATTTGTAAAATATAGCATTTCTCTGTGTGTCCTTATATTTAAGGAGTGTGCCTCATAAGCAGTACAGTTAGACGTCTTTAGGTTTTTTAAATACAGTATGACAATAATTATCTTTTAATTGGAGTATTTACTCAATTGTCATTTAATGCAATTTTTGATATACACGGGTTTAGGGCTATCATGTTAGAATTGTTTTCTATTGGTCCACATGTTCTATGTTTCCTTTTCTTGCCTTTCTTGCTTTTTCTTTTTTTTAAGATTTATTTATTTATTTGAGAGAGAGAGAGCCCAAGCAGAGGGAAGGGTAGAGGGAGAAGGAGAAACAGAGAGAGAGAGAGAGAAGTAGACTCATGCTAAGCACAGAGTCTGACACAGGGTTCTGTCTCATGACCCTGTGATCATAACCTGAGCTGAAATCAAAAGTCAGACCTTAACCCACTGAGCCACCCAGGAGCCCACCTTTCTTCCAGTTTCTCTGATCATACCTCAGCCATCAAATAGATTGATTTCTTTTAGATTGATCAAATACTTGTCATTCTACTTCCCCTTCCACATATTGTTTTACTAGTTACTGTGGAGATCACAATATGTGTCTTTGACCTATTATAGTCTAGTAAAATCATAACTTTTAATACTTTTGGATATGGCTCTAACCTCATAATCCTTTAACTCTATTTACACCTCTTCCACTTTCTGTATTATTCTGGTCATATGTTGATTTCTACATGTATTTTAGAGCCCACATGACCTTATTTTTCTTGCTTTTTATGATCAATATTCACTTATGTTTGCCCATATATTTTTCTCAACATTTTATTCCAAGATAAGATTTTTTTGAAATTAAATTGAGAGAATTGGCCAATGAATACCCATATAACCCTCATCCAGATTGTATACTTAATATTTTCTATATTTGTTTTATCACCTATCTGTCCATCCCTCTATCCCGTCATCCATCCATTATATATTTTTAATATATCTCAGCTTAACCATGTAAGTATTTGCTTTTTAGGTCACTCTTTGGTTTTCCTGCATTTCTGGGATCATTTTCTTTCTACCTGTATAAATACTTTGTTTTTCTTTTAATGCTAGTCTATTGCTGATGAATTCTTTTAATTTTTGTTTGTCTTAAAATATCTTTATTTATTTTTGTTTTATGATTTTATTTATTTATTTGAAGGAGGGGAGAGGCAGAACAAGAGAGAAAGAGTTCCAAGTAGACTCTGCACTGAGCGTGAAGCTTGTCTCAGGGCTCAATCTTACATACAGTTGTATGTAAACCTGGACTTCACGACCTGAGATGAAACCAAGAGTCAGCTGCTTAAACCACTGTGCCACCCACCCCAAAATATCTTTATTTCACTTTAATTTTTGACAGATATTTTTGCTGAGTTTATAAAGCTTTCGGTTGGCAGTTACATTCTGTCAACATAGTAATATGACATTCCATTGTCTTCTAGCATCCACTGCTTCTGTTGAGAAGTGAGCTGTGAGTCTTATTGTTGTTCCTTTGATAACCATGATTTATCCCCTGTTGGCTGTATTCACAATTTTTCTCTCTGGTTTTTGTTTTCAGTGGTTTTACTACACTATGCTCTGTTGTAGTTTTCTCTGTATGTCTCTGGAACTTGAATCCATGTTTTGATGTCTTCAATCCTTTTCAGAAAATATTTCTTCTGCCTTATTTCTTCTTGCCTTTTTCTTGGACTCCAACCAATTACATGTTGTTATATGGACTAATATATGTTCCATGCTCTTTTCTGTATTTTCATCATTTTTGCTCTCTATGCATCCACCTGGGTATCTTTTACTGGTCTGTATTGCATTTCCCTTATTCTTTCTTGTAATGCATCCAGTCTTGCAGTTAAATATATCTACTGAGTTCTTACTATGTATTATTATTTTTTAAGATTTTACTTATTTATTCATGAGAGACACAGAGAGAGAGAGAGAGAGAGAGGCAGAGACATAAGCAGAGGGAGAAGCAGGCTCCCTGTGGGGAGCCCAATGCAGGACTCGATCCCAGGACCCCAGGATCATGACGTGAGCCAAAGGTGAATGCTGAACCACTGAGCCACCAAGGTGCCCCTATTTTGTTTTATAAGTCCCAGAATTCCCAAATTGTTTTTTCACAAATTTCAGCTCTCTAGAGAAGTTCTTCATCCTATTATCTGTTTCCTTGATGCCATTATTTTATTTTTTTTAAATTTAAATTTCTTTAAAGATTTATTTATCTATTTGGGAGAAAGAGAGAGTGTGAGGGAGGGGTAGAGGGACAGACGAAGAGAATCTCAAGCAGACACCCCACACACACACAACTGAGTGCAGAGCCCAATGCAGGGCTCTGTCTCATGACCCCAAGATCATGACCTGAACCCAAACCAAGAGTCAGATGCTTAACCAACTAAGCCACCCAGGCACCGTAATTTTAAAGACTATATCTGTAATGCCAATAATTGGGTCATTCATGGATATTTCTCCATTACCTATTTTATTTCTCATGGACCTATTTTCTATTATGTCTGGTAATTTTTGATTGAAAAAAATATGAAAACTTTAGACACTACTGAAAATACTATCTTCCTTCAGCAATGGTTCACCTTATCCTCTGGTAGGCAGCCTGAAAGCAGGTGGGGGGGGGGGGGGTTTGATCACCAAAACCCAATCAAAGACTCAATGAGGTTTTATATGGTTTGGTCTACTTTGGGTTTACTTCCAGTCCTAGGGTGTAGCTCATCAAAGATCCCCAACAGGTATTTGCTAGCACATCTTCTCCTAGGTGGGCTTTGAATGCCAGCATGTTTTAGTGAGCACTGTGATACTACTAAAAACTCTGCTCTTCTTTTCAGGGCCTTTTTGCTTAGTGGTTTAATCTCTTGTTCTGTACAGTAACATCTGGCAAATGCTTCTAAGGGGAAAACTACGGGTATATTGAGCCGACTTTTCTATGCCTTCTTTCTCTCCTCAATCTTGACCCCTCAAGCCCTGCCTACCGTGTCAGCCCTGAACTCAAACTTTTGCCTCTTTGGCTCTATGATAATGCCAGAAGGTCTGCTGTATTCTCAGCAGATGACCTAAGAGAGAAAAGCATCATCTCAACTCTCTATAGTTTTCTTTTCTCTCAGATCTTTGTTACTCAAGTCCTATTGCCTTGGTTGCCCTTTGGGGCATCTCTGGCTCAGGAGGGGCCTCCATTATCTGGCATTGGCTGAGACCAGAATCTGTTCTGATTGGTCAGTGCCTAAGCCAGTCCAAGTTATTATAAGAAAGACTCTATTTGGAAGGTCACACTCCAGAGGCAGTTACTACAAATGCTTTGACTATCTTTATTACTAGTCCACAACAGAGGCATTGTCAATCAGAATAATGTAAATTTAGAAGTGATTTTTCTTTGATAAAATGATTGTGTTCAAGAATCATGGACTGGCTAGAATTACTAAGTAGCACTCTTGCTCTTGTAAAACAGTATATAAGAATCCAGCAAGCCCAATTAGTCTGTGGTTTAGAAGCCTGATTTGTCCATTGTTCAGATATCTTACAAGAGGATTTTTTTGCCTACCTTTAACTAAATGATGATCAAAACCATGACATTAGCGCCTAACTCTAGCAGTTCTTCATGCAAGGTGCAGTGAGAGTGTATGCCTAAAAGAACAGGGAAGTGACTCTTCATCAAGTTTACAGAACAGATCATATAACTCGTTCTGCCAGCTTGCTAACACGTTTGTAACTATGGCAGAATTTGGTTTTAGATTTATGTTCTTGGGACACCTGGGTGGCTTAGCAGTTGAGCTTCTGCCTTTAGCTCAGGGTGTGATCACAAGGTCCTGGGATCGAGTCCCACATCAGGCTCCCCACAGGGAGCCTGCTTCTCCCTCTACCTCTGTCTCTGCCTCTCTCTCTGTGTTTCTCATGAATAAATAAATTAATTAAAAAAAAAGATTTATGTGCTTTATAACACCACCTAGAAACAAGGTTTTGTGGCAGGAAACGTATAGCCCTACCTTGAACTATGGGAGGCTGACAGCATCTACCAAAAATAACAATAGATAACCAGATTGGCTTAGGTGAGTTTGAAAAATGTCCTTTACTTTACAGTTGTATGCAAAACTTAAGGGGTCATGATGGCCTTAGCATTTGCCTTGGCTTTCCACCTGTGTTTTACTCTAAATCTATCATGTGAACTATTGTAATCTTAGTCTTTTCTTGGCCCAGTTTAGCCACATCCTCTTGTTAATTCCAGCTGCACACAAAAAAGGAATTAAGATTAGTGAAATGTCTTCTTCAAGTTGACTGGTGAACGCTGTGTGTTCGGGAGAATTGAATTATTTCCTCTCTATCAGAAGAAAGCTTACAAAGCTTGTATATACCATCTTGCACCCAGAGAACATTAGAGGACCTGAATCCTGCTTCAGCGAAACATCCCAAGAACCTAGAGAGGCCACCAAAGTGACATTTCTGTGAGAGGGTGGGGCTGATAGTGTACACGCAGCTCTGTCTTCAGGGAGCTTGTGGAGAGTGGCCCCAAGACACAGAATGAACAGCAGATATCAGGAAGGTCCTCGGCACCGAGTATCATGAATGGAATCCTCAAAACTCTTAAACTTGGCAAGAACTCCGAGATTTCCTGGTTCATTATATCCATTTTAATCAGAAAAACAGGTCAAGAGAAACTTGGTAACTTAGCCAAACAGGAGGTAAGCCTGATCCAGAATTCAGTTGACTAGATTTTTAATTCATTGTTCTGTTTAGGGTGCCTTGTTTTTGGTCCTCCATAAGGAGCTCCTAGAGGCCTGAGCCCCCTGCCCCAGGCTATAGGAACATTCTCCTGGGCTTGATTCTATGACCTAGCCAAAGTTATGTCACCATAACGCTGAATCTGGCACAGGACTCTTAGGTTACCTGTGTCTGTTCAGCCGTGTGGGATATAAGCAGAATGCCTTTGACAAAGAAAATAGAAGTTTTTTTTTTTTTTTTTTTTTTTTTAAATCAGAGGATCAGGAAACAATAGTCAGTAATGTGGGCTATTTTTAATTCTGAAATATCAGTATATAGTTGTTTCCTTTCCAGAAAAGAAATGGGAAAACCCTGATGTCAGCAAGACAAAGCCACTTATATGTTGACCTAAATTTTTTAGGTCCTTACATCTCTGGTTGAAATTCATTTCATTCTTTGGATAATTTTGGCAGAGAATAAATCTGCTGTCTCGAAAGAAAGAATAAACAAAATTAAATCTGTTCAGTGATTTCTCATGGGACAAATGCCAATCTAAGCAACAACATTAAGAAGGAAAAAAATTCTTCATTACTGAAGAGGTGGATTTGTGTTTGAATTTTCTGTAAAAAATGAAGAACTATGATGATCTGATATCCTTCACAGCCAATATTACAGGTATTTCAAAAACACCATTTACTTCTCTCTTTTTATTTCTCTAGTGACAATCAGAGTTAGCAACACATTTCTCAAATAGGGAAATCACAGAGTACTTAGGATTCTTGATAGAAAGGTTCACATACAGCAATAAATCACTCTCAGATTGTCTCAAATATTTTTCATCAGACATAACATTTCCCAAGGATTCCATGTTGAGGAAGAAAACAAACCTAAGAGTAGAATTCTGGGGAAAATGGGCACTGCTTTCGATAAGACACCAATATGAAACTGCCTACTTTTTATTGGTACATGGCCCACTGACAGGTGAGACATACAAATATGGCCTGTGTAATAAAAATGTGTTCTATAGAAGCCTGGGTGCCATGTGGTCCACATAGAAGCCCCTCGGGTGTAGTTTGAGGATAATCTATGGGAATGGCAACTCTAGTTTCATCTCTCCTCTGTCCTGGATCTACCCGCTGTAGATATGACAAATCAGTCACTGACAGCTCTGTTTCCTGCCATGTTCAGGACCCGAGGTAGAAGTCAAGGTTTGATTATAGTGGGCAAGTCAGCTGAAACTGACTTACTATTCCAATTAGTCAAGCAATTCTACGTAAAGCAGTATAGTTACTACAGTATGGGCCTCTGGACGAATGAGGTTGACACGTGGCTCAATCATTGATCAGCAAGCTGTTCTTGCTCATGTTTCTTAACCTTCCTGACCCTCTATCTCCTCCTTCTTTAAAACTGAGATATTAACAGTATCTACCTCAAAATGTTTTTGTGATAATTAAACAAGTTAATTAGTATACAGTTCTTAGCAAAGCACCAGGCACATTGAAAGTGCTCAATGAATGTTAGCTATTATTAGTTGTAACAGAATAACAAATATCATCATCAGTGTCCAAAGAGAGTTCTGGTCGTTATTATACTAACCCAGGTGGTGTTATACTATGCATCCTCAGAACAGCAAGTTTGCTTCTTCCTCCTGATACGTCTGGACATTATATACATGCATAACCAAAGACGAATTGAAAGTGGGAAATATTTTGATTGCAAACTTGGCAAACACTAAAATTAAATCTTTCAAGAGGGACACAGCACTGTGTTTAACAGATGTCCCGAATCTGACTGTCTCAGACAATGACAGGCTGAGATCATGTTTGCAGGCTATCCCAGAGTCAGTTCAGCTCATCGTGTGCCTCAATACCTCTTAGATTTCTACCCCAGAACTTGGTCACAGATTGTGTAATTTTACCATCAGACTTGCTTCCATGGGATGGGGATTGATTGATTGATTGATTGATTTTAAATATTTTATGCATTTATTCATGTGAGACACAGAGAGAGAGGAAGAGACACAGACATAGGGAGAAGCAGACTGCCTGATGCAGGACTCAATCCCAGGACCCCCAGATCACAACCTAAGCCAAAGGCAGACTCTCAACCACTGAGCCACCAAGGTGTCCCAGGGATATCTTTCCTATACATGTGCTCGTGAGTCCAATTCCCAGTTATTTCTATAACCATGTCACAAATTGACACATAATTGCAATTTAGCAAATGTTGCTTTCTCTTGTCTGCTCCTGAGGGTCAAAAAGCAAGAACTGGTCCCTCTTAGCTTGTGTTTCAATAAGTTGGTTCAAGAAGATGCCTGAAATTTGGAAGGACTGCTTGGTGATGGACATGCTTTTACAATCAATAAAGGGCTTTTATCTAGATCCTCAGTGAAGATCCTAGCTGCCAGAATGTGGGTGCTGGACTACTGGTACCGTGCCCAGCAGTGACTTGCAGGAGATAAGAATCTGCTTTCCCATCCAGACAAATCCACAGGACCTGCTGCCAGGGATTCTAGGACGAGAGCCCTCCTCTGAGATGGCAGGTAGAGGAGGTTTGCAGATAAACAGCATGAGGCTTAAGAGTCACGGGAGCATCTTTAATCTCTCCGGCATCCTTTACATCTTCCAGCTGCAAACCCAGCCTAAGGCACAGAGAATCCAGTCTGGGTGCCTCTGTTATTAAGGACTCACTCACAGAATCAACCTCTCAGGGACTGCCCTTTGATTTTAGTGTCTGAAACACAAACAAGCACCACTCCAGGGCCCTGGGATAATTATAATAATCTTCTCCAAGCTCAAATGCGTCACTTGTCTGCAAATGTCCATTAGAGCCCAGACCCGAGTCTTCTGTTCATCAAAAGCCAGACGAAGAAGGAAGGGGCCACAGCAGAGAAGAGGCTGATCTGTGGTCCTGATCTAATCCCAGGGGTGGCCAGACCTGAGGCTCTGGGGACTGGACTGTGTGATGCTGCTTAGATGCCATGTGACCTGCCTTGGCTAGACCCTCTCCAGCTGTCATATCCTCTGAGATGGTCCCTCTCTGGGGAAGGAGGGAGTACTACATGTGCATCAATCCCTCAGCATGTGTTTCAATAAGTTTGTCCAAGAAAATGCCAGAAATTCAGAAGGATATTTTACAATGGACATATTTCTAATGATCAGTAATTTCTTATTGGGATCTGTTGGCAAGATTGTGGGCAAATGTCAGGTCAATGCAAAGCCTTCTGTACACTTTTTTCCTGTGGTTAGAGGATATCTTTTAAAAGCTAAGTGAGCCTAAAAGTTGCCACCAATGCAATGAAGAGAGAAGGCACTGTACTGATGGAAAGTTTTCATGCTTTGAGAAGAAATAAACATCCACTTTGCAAATACAAGTTAGAGGAGAGAGTGTAGGCCTCAGGACATCTCATTGCCTCTCCTGTAGCTCTCCACCTTGCCCTTAAGGTCAAGGACAGGAGCATGGGGAAGCATATAGGCCTTCAGGTATGGGATGAATAAAGACTGTGGATCTAGCCTAAAACCTGGTAAATAAGGCTGACAACACTGTACCATGTCATTGAATGGTGCTCAAAAATAGAACTTACATGTTCTCACCAACATAACCAAATACAAAACAAAGGCAAACAAGTGAGGTAGATGGACTTGGCCACAAACCAGATGAAAGAGTCCTTTTGCAATGTAGGCACATAACAACTCATCAGGATGTACACTTTCAATATCTTACAATCCCATTTGTCAGTTTTACCTCAATCAAGATGAAAAAATAAAAAAGAAAAATGAGTTTGATAGCAAAACAACAAAAGTGTGGGTGAAAAGGCTAAAGCCAGTCCCTGAGGTGTGGAGGCCCAGCCTGCAAAAGTGCCTGCAGTTTTTCCAGGCGGGCTTGCTGGGCTGTGCATGGTTCATTCTCCACTGGCACCATCTTGACATTTTTAATAATTTTTTCTAAAGATTTATTCATTTATTTGAGAGATTGAGACAAAGTGAGCATGTGAGCAGGGTAAGGGGTAGAGGGAGAGGGAGAGAATCTCAAGCAGCCTCCCTGCTGAGTGCAGTGCTGGACACAGGATTCACTCTCATGACCCTGAGATCAAGACCTGAGCTGAAACCAAGAATCAGGTGCTTAACTGACTGAGCCACCTGGGCACCTCTGGAATTACTTTATGAATTTGTACATTCTACATAAAAGCCATTCTTAAAGCATACTCTTTTGTTTCTTGAATTACCTGTACAATCTTACACTTTCCAGAAACTTCTTCCTTGGAAATAATTTATCAAATTGACAGATACTTTTCCTCTTTTTCTGGCTCCAAATATGACCCTTTTAAAACAAGGCAGGAATATTTTTCTGGAACTTTTCAGTGATTTTAAAAAATGCTCAATGAAACAGTGTTAGCCCAAGTGGATGGAGAGAGAAAACAAGAATGTGTTAAAGGAGCCTTCAAAAATAGATACTTGAATTAGAACCGACATTTCTTTGCTTTGCCTGCATTAACCCTTGAGAAAGCGTACAGTCTTCTATTTTTAATCAGGGTGTATGGATTTCTTTAAACCTCATCTAGAAAAGGTCAGGTCTAAGTAAATGCCAGTATATTTAAGAATAACAGCTGAGGGGAGATTGCTACAAAGAAAAATGCTCCTATTTAACCAGAAGATAGGAGGACTATTGATCAAGATGAAATGCAGTATGGAATCTCAGTGCCTTCCTTCATTTATTTACTTACTCGTCACAGCGAAGGAGAAAATGTCAACATCACTCGTGTAAAAGGGCTGCAGTATCCCATCTTAAAGCGTTGCCCCAAAGGACCTGTGATCACAGGAACAGGCTCCCCAGGGTCACCAATTTATGAAAAGCTGCAGAGTTTTCTCCTAAGGCTACCTTCACACTAGCAGTTTTTACAATAATTTTTTATTGGGGAGCCTGGGTGGTTCAGTCAGTTAAGCATCCGACTCTTGATTTTGGCTCAGGTTGTGATCTCAGGATCCTGAGACTGAGCCCCTGTGTCCAGTTCCACACTTAGTAGAGTCTGCTTGAGATTCTCTGTCTCTTTCTCCCTCTGCCCCTTCCCCATACTCTCTCTCTAAAATAAATTAATTAATTACGGAAAGTAAAATAATTATTTTTGTTGTGGCCAAATATAAATATTGTATAAAACTTGCCATTTTAACCCTTTTTATGTATACATTTTGGTGGCTTTAAGCACATCTGTCATGTGGCGCAGTCATCGCCAGAACTTTTTCATCTTCCCACACTGAAACTCTGCACCCAGGAAGCACTAAATCCCTGTCCTCCCCTCCCCCACCTAGATAAACGCCATTCTACTTCCTATCTTCATCAATTTGCCCATTCTAGGTGCATCTTAGAAGTAGAAATCACACATTTGTTGTTTTGTGGATGGCTCATTTCACTTAACATGTGGCTTCAAGGCTCATCCAAGTTGGGGCATGTGTCAAGATTTCCTTCCTTTGGGATCCCTGGGTGGCGCAGCGGTTTGGCGCCTGCCTTTGGCCCAGGGCGCGATCCTGGAGACCCGGGATCAAATCCCACGTCGGGCTCCCGGTGCATGGAGCCCGCTTCTCCCTCTGCCTGTGTCTCTGCCTCTCTCTCTCTCTCTCTCTCTCTCTCTCTCTGTGACTATCATGAATAAATAAATAAAATCTTTAAAAAAAAAAAAAAAGATTTCCTTCCTTTTTATGGGTAAATCATGCTCCATTGTACAGGCATGCCACATTTTGTTCATCCATTCTACTGTTGATGGATACGTGACCACAATGTTTTTATTTCTTAATATCCACTGGGAAAACAGACTTAAATACCAAGGGATCTGCTTGTCTTTTGTCATCTCACTTAACTCAGAAAAGCAACTCCAGGCCCCCAATCACTAGGCCTTATCACACACATCTACTTTATTAAAAGCTTCTCCTTTGGATGTGTGTGTGTGTGGGGGGGGGGTAGAGATTCTAAATTCCCGGAATAACCTCTAACTCTGTGATTTTAGAATAAAATCCAAATCTCTAAACCTTTACCAATGCTCCAAAATCTGTTTCATTGTGCTACAAAATTTATTTTCCATCAGCCTAATTTGTGAGCCAAATATTTCAAAAAGGAACCTATCCCAGAAAGAACATGGGCCAGCATAAAGACTGGTTGCTTAAAATGTATTAGAGAAGTTATGCACTGTCCAGTTACAGGGTCATGAGGCCCGGCAGACATATTGACCAAGGTGTTTCCTGACAGTATTGTCCCTTTGATGGGCTTTACAGGAAAGACAGTTCTGTGGCTCCATTAGGTGCTCTGAGCTCACATGCATTTATAAGAGCTCAAAGATTCAGAGAAGGGAACAGCTCATTAGCACTTTCTTTAGTGAGGTAAGATTTAGAATATTGCCCCAAAAGAGTAAAAATATAACTCAGAATGGTAATACTTAACAAGGGAGTTAAGGCAGAGAGGTCAGAGGTCAAGGGAAGGAGCGAAAAGGTTGGGGTGAGAATCTTCAGGGTGGGAACAGAAGTGAACACAGCGGAAATAAGCAACCCCTTGGTATCTGGTCACTCTTGACAAAGCACCATTCAGGGAAGAGTGGTGGTTCAGGTAGAGGTAGCAGAATAAAGGGAAGACAGAAGGAGACACGTAAAGGCAGATGAGGAAGATAACTTACAGATTCTCAGAACAACACCTCACTGATATATGACTAAGAGTAGAAAAGAAACAGGAAAACATTTGAGATGCTAAGATAAAAACATATTTTTTCGGGTTGAATCCCCAGTAGGTGTTCTACATAATTAGAATATGGGATTTCCACACCAAACCTGACAAAATTAGCTAAGTGAATAGTCCAGCACTGAGATTTTTTTAAAAAGATATATTTACTTATTTGAGAGAGAGTGTGCAAGGGGGTGGACAGAGGGAGAGAATCCTCAAGCAGACTCCCCACTGAGTGCAGAGCATGATGCGGGGTTCGATCTAACAACCCTGAGATCATGACCTGAGCCAAAATCAAGAGTCAGCTGCTCAACTCACTGAGCCCCCCTGGGTGCCCCCCACCCCAAGCACTGAGATTTGCCTTCTCCTTTTTAGCCTCTGGCCACTCCACTCTTAGGACCACTGCACGCACCATTCCTGGCGCAGTCATCACCAGAATGGCGCATTCCATGTGTAGGTGCGTGTTCTGAATTTACTTGTGATGGCACCTGTGGCAGCATGTACCAGGGCAGACGTGCTCAATAACATCCTCCCCACATGAATGAGTGAAGTTTCTTCTTAATTATCTCAGCTTTATTCCTGCACCTCCCCCTGCTCTCCTAAAGCAGATATAAGTACCTGCAGGATAGGGAGCATGGGGGAGACTGACTTCCCCAGGCACACAAGCCAGGTCTGGGAGGACACCCAGCAGCTCAGGGCGTGGATTTTGGGGTCAGACAAATCTGGATTTCAGTTCCAGCTGGGTGACCTTGGACCACTCTCTTGACCCCTCTAGGTTCATTTTTCTTATCCACAAGTGAGGCACTAATAGAACCTGTAAAAACTAAATGATACAATTAGCACACTGCTTGACACAAGTAAATGTTCTATTAGCATTAACTTTTAGTCCTTAAATTTATGATGATTAGATCCAAAACAGCTCCTCTTCACCAAGTTCTTGGATTCTACATTAAATGTCAGACCCCAGGCACTCATAAAACCCCCTGAGATCCAAAGGAGACAGAAAAGGAGATGACCCAGAGCTCTGACCAGCACCTACCCTCCTACTTTCCAAAGGAAGCCACACCCAGGAACATACCACTTGTGCTTTCTCTCGAAGGAGAAAGCTTTCCCCTAATGACCTGGACTCACTTGACTTAATGAAGTGTCATATTCACTGAACCTAGCACTTGTTACCTGCTTTATCATACCACACTCCCAGACTTCAAGGCCCCAACAACTGAGACTATGTGTGCACTCATTGGTTCCATAGAATTGGACACTCATGGCACACCCCTTCCTCTGAAAGCCACCTATGCCTATAGGTGAACCAATCATCAGTGGGAACACCAGTAGTAGTCACAGCCACTCCAGGTAGGAGGTGTGTGAAGAGTGTATTAATCGAGTCTTTACAGCCCATCAGTGAAGCGAGTTCCCCACCGGCCTCCCTTCCCATCCCAAGCCCAGCCAACAGTGTCCTCTCTTCTCAATTATAAGGAAGACCCAAGCAGATGGAATAGGTCATTTGTGTAGAAAGCAGGGAGCCCTTAGACAGTCTGTCCCAAGCCCTCAGAAGAGCCTGATTAATGATGTTTATATTCAGCCCTCTGGATTTTCAGAGAAAAAAAAAACATGCACGTCCACCTCATGAAACATCTAGTTCTAATGTTGGTTATAAAGGATGATTCACTGGAAGCTCTTACTTAAGAATAAATGTCTTTCCCCCATGAACTGCCTGTTTGACAACCTCCCTCCTTGGTCTGAACCTATTCCCAGAATCCAATATGGCCACCCATTTGTTACGTTTCTCTTCCTTTGCTATGGGTCTCATTAGCAAGGACAGTAAAAACACACAGTTCCAAGAGGGGTGCAGTTTGGTTAGAAGCTGCTGTGCCTCTGTAAGACCCAAGACCACAAAGTGCTGTCACATCAAACTGGAAACTGCTCAAAGTGGTGGAGGATGTTTACCAAGGTCTGCGGGTGAGATCCCAGCCAGGGGGCTTTTGGGGAATTCTGAAGAAACAAAGTTTAGTGCTCAGGAATGATAACATTTGTATTCATCTCTTACAATAATAATCAACACTTGGCCACATCTGTCCTCACTTGTTGAAAAGGAAATCTCTTCCTTGCCTTTATGGTGAGTTGACAGGAGGCTTGACACTCCAGGGAAAGAAAGAATTCTCAAATATCAGCTGTGTGAAAAAAGATCAAAGTTGTGGGAATAGGAACAAGCATCACATCTCTCTACAGTATGTAGACCAGAGCACTCCAGTGATGCTGGAATACAAACACATCAAGTTTCCGTATTTAATGATGAGTTCCCAAGTACCACACTTGTTTTCCCAGGGGAGCAGTTCAAACACAGAGACTGAAATTGTACATTGTCCTTTTCACATTACATTTGAGCATTCAGATGTTTCAGGAGTTCCATTGTTCTCTAGACAGATTGACTGAAATATGGGAATGGGCCCTGAAACATCTCGCGTGCCAGCTGGGCTGGGGGTTGGGGGCACTCTCTAGGCCCGGGGGAGGGGGGGCACAGAGCTGGTGAGGGATCTTTTGCCAGTTATCACTTATGAGGAAACCCACGTGGTAGGAAAGATGAGAGAAAGCCATTTGGTTTACTGTTGGTTCTAAGCAGTGGCTTTGTTCTAGGGCATAAATATTCCAAAGATAGCACTCCCAGACCATAAGCCAATGTATATGCAATAGGTGGCCAGCACAATGCCTGGCAGGCTACAAATACTTCCCATATAGTAATTGTTGCCAAATCTTAAATACAGTTAAGATCATGGATAAAGCACTTTGTGGGGAGGAAGAGGAGATTTGCTCTTGCATAAACCACTGTCTGGATTGTGCCTTCTCCTTTTCTATAAAATGAAGAGGTTAGACCAGATGAGCTCTGTGGTCCCTTCCATTGAGAATATTTAATGATTGCAAGGGTTTGTATCCAAACTTCAAACATTTCTTTATTCAATTCTTTGAAAATGTTAGGATTAAATCACATGAGCACTTGGAACGCAGAAGATAAGGAAAATAAAGAATCCTGAGATCTTTACAGAATGGAGGACAATTCAGGCACAGAAGTACAGAGTGTATTTCTAGAACACTCCTAACTCAGTCCAGACCTGATCATGCACCAGCTCTAACTCTTGGAATGCATTGTTACAACCCAAAGATTCAATTCAACCTGAGATTTGCCAATTAAACCAAACTGGTTTATAAGTTGCTGTACAACCCTTTGAAGAACGAGGGCCTATTTGTATCATAGAAATGTAGACACTCTCAATACCTTCTGAAATCTTTTTAAAGACATGCTCCTTGAGAATCATGGAATGTATATGTTGGCAGAGCACTCAGAGGTCCCGGTCTAGTGTGAGAGTCCATCTGTTTGCACCTCCTACTGGTCACTCAGCTTCCACATGTCACACCAAAAGGATGGTGGGTGCATTGTGCACATAGTTTTGTGACTTTATTTGAAAGTGTTTCTCTAAACAGGAATTGGTCTGGGGCACCTGAGTGGCTCAGTCAATTGAGTGTTCAATTCTTGGGTTTTAAAAAGTATATTTTATTTAAATTCAATTTGCCAACATATGGTATAACACCCTGTGCTCATCGCACCAAGTGCCCTCCTTAGAACCCATCACTCAATCGCCCCATCTCCCACCATCCTTCCCTTCAACTCTTGGTTTTGGCTTGGGTAATGATGGTGAGATGGAGCCCTGAGTTAGGCTCTGTGCTCAGTAATAACAGACTCCCATGGAGTCTACTTAGGATTCTCCCTCTCTCTCTGTCCCGCCCCCCTCGCTCACGCTCTCTTGCTCTAAAATAAACAAATACACCAATAAAATCTTTTTTAAAAAATTGGAAATTTGTCTATTTGCAATCCTCATCCACAAATGCTAGTCCTATCTAGAGCATAAAAGTCAAAATACAACATAAAAACAAAAACCATAAACATTAAAAAATTAACAAAACAAAAACTATTAAAAAGCATAAAATAGATCTGTGCCCTTTCAAATATTTGAATATAATTCCGACTCATCCTCCTCTCTATCTGCTCCAGGCTCAACCCTCTGGATCTGCAATTATCCCTCCCTGGCACAGCTTCCGGACCAGTCATAATCCCATTTGTGTCTTCTGGATGGATTCAATGTTTGCTCAGTGATCCCACAATGTCAAGGGTTGCTTTAGATCATCCTCTGTCCTCTCTTTTCAAACCACTTTCTCTATGTGGGAAGTGTGTAAATTCATCGTTAGGTAAGGCTACCACCCATTTTTTGCAAATGTTTCAATCAAACAACCGGTCCCACTCCAGTACATGCCTACCACAAGCTAAGCTGCATGTAGGAGAACAGAAAAATAACCAAAAAGTAAAGAGCATAATAAGAATAGAAGAGATTTCACATAATACTGATGCATGTGCCCCTAAGGTGTTGATGAATGACTTCCGTCCAAGTACCCTGGGTGCCTGTAGCTTATCCATATTAAATATGCATTTCTAGAGAAGCTTATCTGTGATATATGTTTTCAGTTATAACATGAGCTCATTGTTAGAACTCAAAAGACAGAAAATATTACCACTCTCTATCCACATATATGTTATTTTGTCCTTAAAATAAATGGGGACCTTGGTGATCTTGCTCCATTTCATGGCTCTAAATACCATCTCTATGCCAATGACTCCCAAATTTATATCTCCAGCCCAGACTATTTCCTGAACTCCAGACTCATTTATCCAACTGCCTGCTTGATGGCTCCTCCCGGATGTCTAATGGACATCTCCCACACCACATTGAAAGGAGTTCCCGACCTCCCTTCTGGCGCCTCTTCCATCTCGCCTAATGGCAGCTCCATCCTTCTGGGCGATCAAGCCAAAATCTCTGGATTTATCTTTATAACCTCACCTTCTCTCACGAAACAGAAATTCTCTGTGAAATATATCCAGAACCTGACCACTTTTCAGCATCTCCACTGCTCTCACCCTGATCTGAGCCACCATCATTTCTCACCCCAATCACATGATAGTCTGACAAGGCCTCCCTACTTCTACTGGGCCTTCACTGAAGAGTCTGTTCTCAATGGACAGGCAGAGTGATCCCTTCAAAATGCAAGTCAGATCACCTCAAAAACGCATTGCACACAGGAAAAACAAACCAGAGTTCTTCCACTTGCAGACACACACTGAAGAAATAGGAACACATTCACACACCAAACCTGGTACACCAATGTTCATGAAAACCTTACTCATGAGAGTCACAAAGGGGAACCCAAATGCCCATCAGTTTATGAATGGATAAACAAAATATGGCATAGCCATACAATGGAATATTCTTCCATCAGAAAAAGGAACTAAGCACTAACAGATGCTAAACCTGGATGAACCTTTGAAACATCCTGGTAAGTGAAAGAAGCCAGACACAGAAGCTCAAAGAGTGTATGATTCCATTAATATGAAATTTCCAGAACAAGGCAAAACCATAGAGTCAGAATGCAGATTAGTGTTTGCCAGAGGCTGGGAGGGGGGGGACAGTAGGGAATGATTGCTTATAGGCCATGGGGCTTCTTTTTTGGGGTGATTACAATGTTCTGGAAATTGATGGTAGAGATGGTTGCACAACTCTGCGAATATACGAAAAACCACTGGATTGTCTGCTTCAAAAGGGCTAGGATTATGGTAGGTGAATGACATTTCAATTTTTAAAAATAGGCAAAGTCCTCATAATGGCGTCCAATGTAGATTCTACATAATTAGACCCTCCTGAGTCCTCTCTGATTTCCTCACCTCCCATTCTTCCTCAGTCTCTTGTTCAACCTGCACTGCAAGCTGACCCTTGAACATGACAGGTCTATTCTCACCCCAGAGCCTGTGATCTTGTTGTTCTGTCTGCTGGGAATGCTTTTTTCTGGGAGATGCCCAGATACCCGCCTGGTCAACACCCTCACTTTCTTTATGTCTTTGCTCAAGCCTTGACTTTTGATGAGTCCTGGCTACTGTATGTAACACAACCACCTGTGCCAATCTATTTCCAATACCTGTTCTCCTTTTCCTTTATTTCATACTATCTATCACCCTCTACCTACTACCTAACTGACTTAGCCTGTCTGCCGTGAATGGTCTGTCTCCACACATAGTAGACTCTGCTTCATGGAAGTGTGTCCCAGGCACCTGAGACAGTGCCTCACACAGAGAAGGACCTGAAAAATATTTGTGTAATGAATGAATTTTGTCTCTCAAGCTTCAAAACATGAACCCTCAGAGTCAAGACTTGGAACAGAATTTTTTCAATTAGGAAAGGAGAAATGAGACAGGACTAAGCATCAAGTACAAGTCAATAATCCCAGGAATTAAAAACCAAGGCTGAAAATTAGCTCCAGTTTGGCAGTTTAATTTCTACAAAGTAGTAGACTGCTAAACTATTTTGCCAAAATTGTCCTGGCCCACTCTTAGAAATATCATGTCACGTACCCATCTCAGACTTCCACTCTTTCTCCCTCTCCCATCCAGGTGCAATCATTCTATCGGTTATTTCAAGTAAAGAGTGTTTTTGTCTGTTTTTCCCGGACAACCCACACCCTCCGTCCTCTCTTTGCCCCATGATGGTTCATCTATTGTTTATACTCTGGCTGACTGTTGATTTACTTTTCTATCAACAAAGTATAAGAAGGCCTTTAAAGGCAGTTTCTTAGGAGCAAAGCTTGCCCTTCAGTGATTTTTAAATTATTATTGAGATAAAATTCATGAAACATAAAGCTTACCATTTTATTTGCAATTTTATTTATTTATTTGAGAAAGAGCAGGAGCAGGGTGGGGGGGGGCAGAGGAAGAAGCAGAAGCAGACTCCCCACTGAGCAGGGAGCCGCCTGCAGGGCTCAATCCCAGGACCCTAAGATCATGACCTGAGTCAAAGGCAGACACTTCACTACCTGAGCCCCCCAGGCATTCCGGTACTGGTTCTTTAAAGGCCTGAGTCAAACCCTGAAAGACGCTCCCCAACTCTAATCTACTGTGACCTCCAGTTCTCTTGAACTCCTGCAGAATTCCCTTGTGGTACTGCTCACTTTGCATAGATCCACAGACAACTTTTTGCATCTATTTAATCAGGCACATATTGGGGCACCTGGGTGGCTCAGTGGTCAAATGTCATGATCCCAGGGTCCTGGGATCTAGTCCAGCATCAGGCTTTCCACAGGGAGCCTGCTTCTCCCTCTGCCTATGTCTCTGCCTCTCTCTCTCTCTGTGTCTCTCATGAATAAATAAGTAAAATCTTAAAAAAAAACAAAACTGGCATATATTATTGCCAATGAGGTCTTGAATTCCTAAAAAGCAGGGACTAGATATGTTCCCCTTGCAGAGGGCAGTGCAGTGCTATACACCTTTTAGGTAGGCAGTAAAAAAAAAAGTTTTAGTTAATTGTTTAAGTCAACTGGGTTTGGGACATGTTGCAAGAGGGCTCTACGGAGTCCATTTCATTAAAATAAACATGCATGGTGACAATACCAATCAATCAAGAATAGACAGAAATATTAGTTTTTACCAGTCTGTATGGCATCTTTAAAAAGATGTAGCTAATGCAAAAGTCACTTGAAGATGCTTCCAGATACTTGTAGCTTTGCCTAGTCCAACCCGGAATTCAGGTAACCACAAAAAACATGGTTTAACTCGAGGGTAAAGGATAATTCAGATTAAGCCATGACAGCTCTTGCTATAAGTAAGGGAATATTAATAATACATACTAAATATTAATAATAGATACTAAATGCCTGAAGGCTATGCCAATCAATTCAGCTACCCTTCCCCCATTTTTAATGGATACCACCAAAGAAAATGAAACCACAAAATCTCCACATTAAAGCCAAGTTAAAAAAAAAGCCAAGTTAATGGCTTGATTTTCTCTGAGATGAGAGGCAAGGCAATTTCAAGTCACAGCAGACCATCCCTTCCTGACATCCTTCCCCGAGGGGCACCAATGACGTGTGCCATGACCCAGGAGCACAGCAGAACGGCCACAGGTGATATCTGTGCACTAGAGCCTGATGTTGGGGGCAGAAGGGAGGTTGCTTAAGGGCGGCCAGTCTCTTCTTTATGACCCCGTTGGGGAAAGATCTTACAGCACAGATTCTCTTCTCTATCAGCTGATGCTAGAACAACACAACAAAACAACCACACAATTAAAAATATATATACACATATTTGAAAATAGTTTCACTTGCTAAAATAATAGCAAGTATTCCCGCTACTAGGACCCTTAATTTCACAGTCCTGATGCAAACAGCCAAAAAAGCAGAGCTAGCAAAAAAACACACAAAAAAACAAAAAAAACAAAACAAAACCACAGTGTAGAACTGAGCTTTTATCAGCAGTTCTACTACCAGACTTTATAACTTTTTAATAAAGAGAAATGTCACTCAACTCAGTAACAACGGTCTCTCTCTCTCTTTCTCTCTCTCTCTCTCTCTCTCAGAAATAAGAATTTCAAAACATAACTTTCTAAGCCTGAATTCCCTCTTTCGGTAAACAGCTCCCTTCTTTTCAGCAAAGTCTCCTTATTTTTTTCATTCTTGTCTCTAACCTCTCCAGGTTTTCATAAAAAAGGCGTGTGGCTCCTGGGACATTTTACAAGGAGGTTCCACTCTTGGGAGAATGAAATACTGCTGCTCTGACGGCTGCCACCTGCTCTCTAAGACGGATGCCTGAAATAAGGTAATTACCTCTTTCGTGATGAGAGCTTGGGAGAGTGGGTCCTCAGAAGCAGCAGGGTACCTGGTAAGGGGATGGAGGGCTCGCAGATATTCGCCCTCCCCTGCTCCTAGGGACCAGTGACCTCCTCTACATGCTTCTCTCTCAGTAACCAAGGAGAGGAGGCTTATGCGCTAACTCCCAGTGCTGTTTTCTCTGCAAGAGTTATTAGGGGGAGGGGTCTTTGTGGAAGATGAAAATACAGGATGGAGGCTGAAGGAGTCTGATGGAGGCCCAGGGAAGGGCGAAAGGCAGAAATGAAGTTAACGTCTAAGTTTCTGATAATTCCAAATCAGTAGAAAGGATTTTTTAGAATTCTAAGATGGTGACAGACACCCATCCCCCCAGCACTTCCTGAGAAAGTTCAAAAGTATAGATGACTCTCCAAATCCAAGGGCAGAGGCTGCAGAGTTCTCACCCTAGTTCTCACTTATGTTTCACAAATGTCCTGCACATCACACATGATGTCAGTTGTTCAAGGCAAGCACCACTGGTGTGAGAGCCACTGCCAACCGCACCTTCGTGGGAGCCCTTAGGAATTCAGGTCCCATGGTTTCCATCTTGGAGCCAACAGAGGGAGGAAAAAACTGGGAAACAAAGACTTCTTTTTGTTTGCAGACACTCAAGGGCCAAACACTGATGTGCTCCAGCAGTGGCAGAAACCACTTTTCTCAAGGAACCAGATTGTCACCTCAAACTCTCACAAGCAACCAAAACCAGTATTTTAAGAAATGATGCATGCCAGGCATTACTGCCTGAGTGAGATACTCCACAAAGCACCACCCTAATGATTAAACTAAATACAGAGCAAATGGTTTGCATCATCTTTAAATAAATTTTTTCATTGGGGCAGGGGGTGCCTGGGTGACTCAGTCAGTTAAGCATCCAACTCTTGATTTCAGCTTAGGCCATGATCTCAGGGTCATGGGACTGCGCCCTGCATCTGGATCCACATTGAGTGGGGAGGCTACTTGGGATTCTCTCTCCTTTTGCCCCTCCTCTACACGCGTGTGCATGCGTGCTCGCTCTCTCTCTAAAAAGATTCTTTTTTTCCACTGGGTTGTAATTGACATATAGTATTATATTAGTTTCAGGTGCACAACATAATGATTTGATACTTGTGTCTATGGCAAGATGATCACCATAACAAGTCTACTTAATATCTGTCACCGTATATATATTTTTGTCTTGTAATGAGAACTTTTAAGATTTACTCTCAGTAACTTTCAAATATGCAGTACAGTATCATTAACTATAGTCACCATGGGGTTTATCACATATCCATGAACTGGAAGTCTGTACCTTTGACCCTCTTCACCCATTTTACCCACCTCCCAACACCCTCACCTCCAGCAATCACCAATCTGTTATCTGTATCTATTAGCTTGGTTTTCTTTCTTTTCTTTTCTTTTTTTAAAGAAAAAAAAAAAGGTGAAAACTTGTGAGATCACAACAGTATCTGACTTTCTCCTTCAGACTTACTGCACTTAACGTAATGCCCTCAAGACCCACCCACATTGTCGCAAATGGCTAAATTTCCTTCTTTTTTATGGCTGAATAACTATTCTATTTTATTCTATTCTCTCTCTACAGATATATAGATATAGATACACGTATACCTCACATCTTCTTTATTCCCACTGATGGCCACTTAGGTTGTTTTTATGTCTTGATTATTGTAAATAATTCTGAGATGAACATGAGGGAGCAGATAACTTTTCAAGTTAGTGTTTTCATTTTATTTGGGTAAATACACAGGAATTACTGGCTCATGTGATATTTCTATTTTTAATTGTTTGAGGAATCTCCATACTGTTTTCCACAGTGGCTGCATCAGTTTGTATTCCCACCAATAGTGCACGAGGGTTCCTTTTTTCCTACATCCTCACCAACACTTGTGATTTCTTATCTTTTTTATTTCAGCCATTCCAACAGCCATGAAGTGGTATTGTGGCTTTGATTTGCAGTTCCCTGAAGATGAGTGATGTTGAGCATCTTACATGTGTCTATTGGCCATGTATGAATTTTCAGTGTTACAGCTTCTGAGCAAAAACAGCCATTTTCACCATTTTAAGCAGAATGTGACATTGTAGTGACTTTATTATCTGGATGAATGCAAACTAAAGCTAAAAGTTAGATAGGCTGCCTTCTTGAAGTGATTACCAATAACTTAAGAAGACAGAGAATTCTGAAAGCATTGATGAGAGAAGGCAATCAAACATTTAAGTCAAGATCCTCACAACTGTCTGCCCACACATTTGCTGTTCGTTTAATAAGCTGAATAGAGAGATTTGGGTTCAAAATCTTTCCTTTCCTTCCTACGGATGATTTCATTTACTTTGTAAATCCCAGCCACCAATTTTCCTTTAAGTAGGCCATCATTTTAAACACTCCCTGAAAATAACTTAGGGTGCTATTCTATTTCACCTGATCCTTTCTCAGGGCTTACTTATTCTTTTGTTACGTAGAAATAAGAGAGGAACCGTCTGCCTACTGTACATGTGGCCTGTGTACCAGGGTGCAGGCCCTTTGCTTGATTGGCTGTTACAGACTTCCAAGAGACCACACACCCAAGGTTTTTTATCTAGAGAAAAACTATTGCCATCAATCTCAATCCTGAGGTCGAGGACGGGCTGGAAAGGAATGCATATGAAAATTCATGTGCTATTTTTGCATGTTTGGACATTCTTCTGATGAGTAGGCCTATTGTTTACATTAGATGCTTCTGCTGAGGATTTTTCATTGGTGCCACTAGGTCCACTAGGTCCATTCCCCATCCCTCCTCTGTGTGTACCGCATGGACAGACAGATGTCCTTTGGTTTCAGGATGTCTCAGCTGATTGAACAATCAGAAGGGAGAGGACAAGGCACTGGTGCCTGGCTGCTGTGCTGAGGTTGTGTCTCTTGGCCGATGACCCCGGCTCTGGTCAGCGGTCCTTCATCTCTGCTTCGTGGTAAAGGCTTCCTCTCCTCACCCCTTGGGCTTGCAAGCATTAGGAGCACTTCCTTTTCTGGTTCAGGGAGCATCTCTCATGGCTTCTCAGCACCTGCCACAGCTTTGTGAACAACCTCTCTTGAAACTGTTTATTGCACAGACTGTGCCATGAGTTTTCTGCTGGGATCCTAAAAACGTTTAAGAGTTTGATGACCCTAAAATGTTATGAATATCATGTTAAAGGAATCTGTATGAAGCCAAAGGATATTGAATACAGGGAAAACTAGAAAGTGAGTCTCCAGGTAACTGGGCAGAAAACACAAAAGACATTTGCTCTGTTCCTTCCTGGCTTTGGCTGATACAATCTTTCTACTCCTCATGCCTTTAGATAAACCCTGAGCACTAGGAGGGCATCCTTTTGCTTTCCCCTCTCATCTGGCCACAAGTTTAGGCTAAGGGGTGACGGATGCTCACAGGCAGTCTCCACAAGTCTCACCTGTGACCCTACCTCGTGGGGTGCCTGAGGGAGAGATGAGGTCATCAGGCAATCTGCAGCCCTGGTGCTAGGGGTGGATGGGGTGGGGGTGGGGGGCTGCACCAGCGTGCATGCTGCACTCTGTGGCTCTGAGCTGCGGCTCCCCCCACTACTCGCCTGTGCGCCCCGTCCCCCGGGCCAGACATCTGCTTTGGATTTGATTTGCTAGGTTGGGCCCTGCCTAGGACATACCTTTGCATGCTTGTCTTCTGGATGCTGGCACCACAGCCTCAGTCCTGTAAGAAGCACCCATGCTGGGTGCCCACATGCACACATGCATAAGCACATACCAGGTCCAGGATGCTGGACCCACTTTACCCTGACCCACCAGCTCCTGAGGCATCCACCCACTCCTTGCTGTTTTTTTCTTTTTCTAAGTTTGCTGAGCCGTGCCTTACAGCTCTGTGTTGGTACTACTGTTAAGTGACTTATTTCACTGGCTTTTGTTTTAAAGATTTTATTTATTTATTCATGAGAGACAGAGAGAGAGAGAGAGAGAGTCAGAGACACAGGCAGAGGGAGAAGCAAGCTCCATGCAGGGAGCCCGACGTGGGACCTGATCCCCGGTCTCCAGGATCACACCCTGGGCTGAAGGCGGTGCTAAACCACTGGGCCACCGGGGCTGCCCTCCTTGCTGTTCTTAAAACAATCTGGAGCTAGCTTTGATGGACCAGCAGTAGCATCTTCAGAAACAGAGGCCAGCCCGGCTTTTCGAATATGCATGTTGGCTCCTGGTGTTTATTTCCTCCGACTGATGTGTGCTCTTCTCATTGAGGACAGTCTAGGAAGGGAGTGGAGCTGTGTTTGAGTGTGGGCAGAGGCTGTGCATGCTTTCTGGAGCAGGGGGAGCTAACAGTTCTGAGAGCTCTGTGGCAAGGCAACAGTAAAACATCACTAATTGAGGAATGAATCATTTAAAAAATCATTATGGGGAAGCCTGGGGCAACAAACCTCACAGCACAATATCTCCAAGTAGAAATGAGTCAAACGGATTCGTCTCCGAGGTGTCTGCACACTGGTGGGTCCTGTGTGGCCCGCCTCCGGCTCCCTGCAGCAGAGGGGAGTACTCTGCTCACAGTGCACACAATGGTCCTGTTCTCGCTTCCTTTTCTCTCTTTGTTCACCAGGCAGACAAGCTGCTGCCCGCCCCCCAGGGGTGAGGGGAGGATGCTGAACTCCCAGGTCTCCCAAGGAGCAGATCTGGAGTCATTTCTGCCATCACAGGCTGCACAGTCCTGGGAAGCCCTCCAGGGATGGATGCAGCAGCTTCCTGATGGCCCAAGTGCCTTCAGGTCCGTGACTTAGCTTCTGTCACACCCCAGAACATTCTAGCCCCCAGCTGTCCTTTCCAGCCAGGAAATAAAACCCAGCACAGTGTTGGTGTATTTCCAGGGGAGACACAGGAGATCATGGGAATGTTCAGGCCTTGGTCGTCTGCCGCATCGCTGCATGAACGCTGACTCTGCTGTTTCTCAGCTGTGAGATCGGGCTGGTTGCTTAACCTCCCTGAGCTTCCATCATCAATCCCCTAAAATGAGAATAATAATCTGCACCTTGTGGGAGGAGTGTGAGGACTGGAAATGGTGATGTGTGCAACAGGTTCAGCACAAAGAATAAATAGGAGTAGATGTCGCTTTTACAGGCCCATACTATCATAGGGATGCAGTGGGTCCTTCTGGAAAGGACACCACTGGGAGAGCAGGGGCAGGGCTTTCACCCACCTCCTCTTGCTTCCTACCCATTCCTCCATTTTTTTTTTCCACAGATGCATAGGTGTGTTTTGTATCGAGCCTTGTCTTGATGGTAAACTTTGGGCAGGAGCTGCCTTGCTATGTCCCCCAGAGCCTGTCTGCTTCAGCAGATATGACTCATTAATCCATTCACATTGATTTCTTTAGAGGAGGCAGCAGAGTAAAGAATGGGAGTGCAGCCTGCCAAGTCTGTCCACCTGGAGTTCAAATCTAGCCCCAAGGGACTTCTGGCAACCGATGACACTCTCTGCACCTCAGCTCCTGCCTATGGGCACTGGTGAGTGCGACACAAGATGGTATCTGTCAAGTGCTTATTAGAACGGAGACTGACCCTTGAGAGCCCCCCAGTAAACAGTGTTGGCTCTTATCACTAAAACACCGTGGCTATGCACTGAATATGCTTTGCCAATGCTGCTGAAGGAGCCCACTTCCAGGGCCACCCCTTCCTCCTACTCCTTCAAAGTAGGAGTCTATTTCTGGCTCTGATTTGCTGGCAGAAATACACAATAACGTAGAATATGTTTAGTCTATATGTTTTAAGAAGTTATTGGAAAACCGGACTTTGAAACATTCTGGAGATTGCTTTTTAGAAAATACTATCTAGAAAAAAAGCAAGTGTGCCTGTGTAACAGCACACTTTTAGTAGGTCTTGAAGCCATTCCATTTGATCAGGTTTTGATAAAACTCACTCTACTTTCAATGGTATTTCTGAGGATGAAGGTAGATCCATGGAGTTCTGCAAAATTCTTTCACCATTCCCGGTCCAAATCTCCCATCTTCAAGATACCTAAAATTAAATTCCCGAGGCAATAGTGAAATCACATGAACACCTGCATCCCATCACCATTAAAACATTGCCCTTGCCTGGAGGGAGCTACCACTGGGTGCACCATCCTCACAGTCAACACATCTGAGATCACAAATGGAAGTGGGAGAGGAGCATGTAGCTCCCAGCTTCCTGGGAGGCTCTGGTCTACTCTGAGAGAGGCGTGAGCAGCTCCAAGGTGACAGAATGGAAGATGAGTATTAATTTCTTTCCTCCTCAGTGTGTTTCTCTCAACAAATCACCACTGACCATAGCCAGCCGTACTCATGGGATATTTGGGTAACTTTTGTTGGCAAGTTTTTTTTATCTTCATGTCTCTGCATTGTCAGAAGCAGGAGCCAGCTTCTATTTTCTCTCTCTCTCTCTTTTTTTTTTTTAATCTTCTATTATGAGGGCAGAAGCCTTCAAGGAAAGTCCATTGAATGGATTTGGGCCATGATGGCCAAAATAATTCCAGGGGAGGCCATTGTTAGGGAGCTGTGTTTAAGCTCCCATACAGACGTCATGGCTCCACGCAGCCTGGTACCTGTCTATCTTGTCTGCATTTCCTTTACCAAATATACACCTTTTTCTCACTTTGCTTTACTGAATGACTTTTTTAAGAACCTTTCCACCTTGGAATTCCCTGATGTCTCTTTTTTCTGTACTCTAAGGAGTGGGCAACTTTCTACAAAGAGCCAAAGGGTGGTATTTTAAGCTCTAGTCTCCATCCAGCTACTCAACCCCAGTGAGCTATAGTGCAAAATCAGCCACAGACAACCAGTAAACAAATGGGGATAGCTGAGTTGAGATAAAATTTTATTTCCAAAAGCAGGTGGCTTTGGGCTAGATTTGGCCCTTGGGCCATATTTTGCTAACTCCTGATCTAAGAGAAAAATGATCCAGAGAGAGCATAATAAACTAAGTCTGCTATAAGAAAACTCTGGAGATAATTAATCTAGGGCATTTCTTGACTTCCTCATTCATCCATAGGTCACAGGCAGACAAAAAAAAAAAAATGAGGGGGTGGAGAGAGACTTTGAATCACAGATCCACCTTTCAAGAGATTTTCCTCCTTTTATCTGCCATGAGAGAGAACAGGAACTCAGCCCCAGATCTGCAGTATCGGGTTTGTATGCCACTCTACTGGTTCTTTCTGGTTTGGCTGCCTCTCTTTAGATCTCAGGTGTTTTTTCTAGTTCAGGTGACCCAAAAGTACCCATTCATTCTTTTATTGACTCAGCCAATCCTCAGGTCCTTCATGGCAAGGTCACACTGGCTTATATACCTCATCCCATCCTCCTAATGACCAGCAGTGCCCCATGTACAGAAGATGCACTGTGTATGCAGTGGGATGGACGTCCTTGTAGTCTCAAGGAAGATAGAGGTATTTGGCTTTGTTGACTCTCTCAGGACATTCCAAAGTAGATAAGGCTGAACACGGATAAGATAACACACACCTGGAACTCCAACCACCAGTGTGGAGGCAGGTCAGAAAGACACAAGAAATAGCTGGGTGGGGATGGAAGAGGAGTTAGAAACCCAACCGGAAAAAAAGTAAAACCAAGAGAGGGACAGTAAGTGGACAGCTGACCTTAACCAGAAACATATCTGGTTGGTCTGCTTCGTGGTTTTTGTTTTTTTCCAGCATGCAGGATGGAAGTAATTGGCTGTTTGCAAACAAAATGCAGAACGAGGTAATGCTCAAGTTAAAGCTATAATTAGTTTGTCAGTGGTGTGTTTCTATGATTCATCTATACCAGAGGAATGTATTCCTACTGAAGTGGCTTCGGCCTCCCCCACGGCCTTTCTTTCCTAATATAAGGCAATTGAAAGTAAAGCCTCACTCAGCCACTCTGCAAGCCTCATGCCCCACATGGTCCTATCGACTAGGCTATAAGGCCACAAGTAGAAATTCCTCACTCACAGTTGCAAGTGCTGAAGGCAGGAATGATTCTAGGAAAATCACAGTGTAGGGAGATTAATTCTATGCCCTTATTTGCCGGCCAAGGACACTAACATTTCTCCTAACTGGGCTCCCGTCATATTTGATGAATGTTCAAACATGACCGTACCAGTAGCATTTTTTTTTTCCTGAAAATTGCGGCGATTACTCATTAGTAAATGAGGGCCCTTGGGCAAAGAATCTGGTCCAAAGACTGAGCACTGTGTTACCAACAGATGCAACAAATTAGTCCTGAAAGTTTGGCGCTCAGAATGGGGATTAAAGCCCTGCAATTAAAATTTACACGTACAAGATTCTATACATTTCTACTCCTACAGAATGTATTTGACCTTTATATTGCAAGAGGTCTACCCTAGACTAAAAGAAATTAGAAGTGCATGGAGATGTAGTGACATGACTTTATGAACACACAGATGGAGAAACTGAGAACAATGTGGCTGGCACGCTGCATTCAGAGCGTGGGATCCAGACCCTGATCAGCCCCGGATCGGTGGACTTCAGGTGGATTCAGCAACCATCTGGCTCTTCTTCCTAATCTATATAGCAGTAACACTCTAGAAAGGCTGCTTCCTTCTACAGAGATTTCCTGGTGGCAATGGAGCTGGTATCTTGGTACCACTATAACCATGGTGGGGTTGATGTCTCTCGGGGACTTTGAGCACAGCCTCCAATTTAAGGATAGGGCTTGGGAACTATACTGCCTGGGTCTGAACAGGCCCTGTCACTGGCTCTATGATCATAGGCAAGACCTGCAAGCTCTTTGTATGCCAGTTTCTTCATTTGCAAAAGGAATAGGTGAGGATTAAATGTGTTGCATCATGTAAAGCCCCTTAGAACATTTCCTGGCCCAACGTATGCACTCCAAAAATATTACACTGGCACCATTTATGGAATTGTCCACAAGGGAAACTCCGGTGGCTATAGGACACCTCACAAACATGAAAAATAATCTGGCACTTTCTAGAAAAGGAAGAGATCCACATACCCATGACTTAGCAATTCCACTGCCATCCTTGAGAAATTCCCCCATGTGAACAAGGGGACACAATGATGTTCACTGCAGCAACGTTTTCGAGAGCAAAATATTGGAAGGACTGCCAATGGGAGAGCGGAGAAAGAAGTTGTGTTTTCCCACGATAGAATACTATTAAAATGGATCAATACCAAAAGCATAATATTGAACGAAGAAGGAAGTGTTGCAATCAGAAACTTACTGTATGGTACCACTCATAAAAGGTTTAAAAATGGAAAACAATACTGCATATTGCTTACAGATGCACACCCATATCATAAAAGTACAAAAACAGGCAGTCAAATAAAAACTACATATTCGAAATAATAGCTACCTCTGGAGGGGAAGTGGGTGGGATGGAGTCAGGAGGCTCAGCTATTCTGTGATGCTTCAGCTCTTTAAAAAAAAGAATCAGGAAAACATGATGACAAAACATGAAGATTTGATAAAAAAACATTTCTTATTTTGTTCTCATTTTGCATGCCTAAAATACTGTCTAATTTGAAAAGAATTCTGAGCTGTGCTTTCATCTTGATTTGTAATACTTGTCCTCTCTGATATTTAGCTAGCACAAGGTCATGTATGTGAATATGGTTTGTTTTCCTTCCATCTTCTTTTTCTGGGACAATTCATTCTAAAAGGCTTTCCTTATTATAACTCTTCATGGACTAAAAATTCTTACTTTATTTTATTTTTAAGATTTATTTATTTTAGAGGAAGAGAGAGAGAGAGAGAGAGAGAGGTGGTGAGGGGAAGAAGATCCAAGCAGACTCTATACCGAGCGTGGATCCCAATGTGGGGCTGGAACTCATTACACTGAGACCATGACTTGAGCCAAAATCAAGAGTTGATTGCTTAACCAACTGAATCACTCAGGTGCCCCCAAATTCTCATCTTAGCTTTGCCAACCAGCATTGTACATCGATGGCATGTTTGGATAATGGATGATCCTTTCATTAAAAAACATTTGTGTAGCTCCTTGTATGCATAGCTCTCTGTTCCATGTATCAGGGGTGGGAAATCATAAGCGGGTTACAATCATAAAAGGAGACTGATTGTTGTAGCATGGTTAAAATTTAGAATATTTTGATAACTTAGTTCAGATGTTATAACAATATAATTTGAGTTCTTTAAAAAAATCACCAAGGAAAACCCAAATGCTCTAATGGAAGGGTGAATGAGAAAAAATTTTGCAAAATAATTTAAATGACTGACAAATGAAACAGTCAACCCAAAGAGCAATAAAATGAACAAAATTTAAGATCAAGTATCATTTAAAACTGTCAAATTGGCAAAGGTAATATTCAGTATTGACACAAGTTCAGGACATTGGGCATTCACATATGGCTAGTAGGTAATGTGCGTTATGTAGCAAGTGCCTTAAAATATCAATACACTTCGACCCAGTGATTCTCCTGCTAAGATTACATACTGAGGAAATAACCCAAAATATGTACTACAATTTATGTACAAAGATGTTCACTGCAGCATCATTTGTCATAGCAAAACACCTAAATATACAACAATACAGTATTCGTTAAATAAAATACTATCCCCATAATGCAATGATCTGTAGTCTTCACATATTTATTTTTCAAGTTATGTTAAATGACATGGACAAATGTTTGAGAGATAATGCTATTGAAGACAATGGAACACAACACTGCATAGACGCAAGAATCCAATTCTGTTAAATAACTATACACGTTGAGAAAAGATCAGAAAGAAACATACCAAAAAGCCATTAGTGGTTATCTCTGACCCCTGAGATCATAAATATCTTCTTTCCTTATACCCTCCTATATTTTTCAATGGGTCTGTTTTATAATCAGAAATCAGAATAAGATACAAATTTTCAGATCGTTACAAAAATTGAGATTCAGGGAGGACCCATTCATTTTTATAGATGGGGAGATGTTAAGTGAAGACTGTACCACTACCGAGTGGCTCTCTCCCCTTCCTGGCCTGGAAGCACTTTCAGAGAAAGATCCAGAGAAGAGCAGCAGGCCTTTGCTGAGCCCCAGTGGTGCCGGCAGAACAGAACTGCTGGGCTGCATGAACAAGCACTTTGGGCAATGTTCACACTCTCCTTTCTGGACTATTCATTCTTCTGTATCCATTGGGGCTCATCATCATGAGCAGGAGAGAAAGGCAGCTATAGAAGGGCTCTATTTACCTTGGCATCACCACCTTACACATCTGTTTATAACATACGTTGCAAGTGTAAATACAAAGTAACATAGCATGGTTTCTAAAAAGTGATAGATGTTCAGGGGTTCAGAAATACTTAATCCAGTGAAAACCAAGCAAGGGGTGGTGGCAAGGCATTGGATACCAATGCAAATGTGGTACAGAGTCAGCCTCGTGCAGAGGTGTGACAAGTGACAGACCAGCAAGTAGGGAGCAGAAGGCTCCTGAGCAGTTTTGAGGCACAACTATTCAATTTTTAGATGATTTGAAAAGCCATACACACACACCCTACTGCTTATTCCACCTTGAACTCAAATGTCTGTCCCAAATAAGTTCGTTATAATCTAAAGTTGAGACTCCAGTTTTACCACAGTGGATATGAGATCTCTAGGCATTTATCCATGTTGGCAAACAAAGCCCAGCTTGAGAGTGATTTTCACTTAAAGAGAGTTCCCACAATTCTTACAATAGAAAGGAGAGAAGAAAGGACAAAGAAAGAAAGACCATTTCAGGGTGGGGGCCACCTTCTCTCCCACTGCTGGTGGCGCTGGGAGAGAGAACTGGGGCAGTTTCTAGGGCAGATCAGATCTTTTCATTGAGACCTCCTCAATAGTTTTCTCAACGTTTGCCTGAAGCAGGAGCTTGCTGACAAAGTGCATTGTAGGAGGCCTCCCAGTGGAGGGTATCAAAGGAAAATACGAAGTTTTGTTCAGCCAGGGCTTTTCCTGCTCTGTTACTGATGCCTTTGAGCACCTCAGAAAGAGACAAAGGGAAGAAAACCCGCTGGACCAAAATGGGCTTTCTTTCCCCCCTTCCCATTCACAGAACAAGATGTGCAGCATGAATGCTTCTGGAAGGGGCTGGGAGGGCCCACACCAAGCCATATTTTATTTCCACCCGTCTTCACATTTACCTCCCTAGATGCTCAAAGACACAGACATAAGAACTACTTAGGAGAAAAGTAAGAAGGCAGTCTTGAATGTTGCTCAACCACTTGAATGAAGGCAGGAGAGTTAATGAGAGGCTATAAGGTTATGGTAAGAAGTACAAGAGGGAAAAATAAGGAGACTACTCTGTGAAGTGCAGTGAAACAGCTCCCTTCCTCACACAGAAAGCTTCTAGGAGCTCAAAAAGGAGGCCCAGGATCTTGTTAAAACCAAAATTTCAAGCTCCTCTATTTGAGTAAGTTGAATCATCCTACTTGGACTGACTGGCCTTCCTTCAGCACACGTCCTTTGTATCAATATGAGTTCCAGACCCCTAACAGGATACCATTCTCAGCCCACAGCCTACCTAGCCTGCCCATCCATCCCAAGCCCTTGGGTAGATGTGTGGCCCATGTGATACTTGTACACCATATGGCTATTCACTCATTTTTACTCACACAATTTCAGAATGATACCATTTCCACTGAAATACACCAAGGCTGTTACTTTATCAGTACATAGAAGTAATCAACATTTTTAATTTAATGAGCATAATTACTTCAACTTCTTCCAAAGTCCTTGGGCCTTAGTTTCACCATTTGTAAATTGAGGACTTGTTAGAATTTCAAGTTTTCCCTTATAGTTTGTGATTCTGATATCAGGCAAGGTAGGATCCAGGTCAAAAAGCATTAAACAAGACAAAAGACATTTTAATAGTAAAAGCCACAACTCATAGCAAAAGTATGATATTTGTGAATATTTTGGTACCAAATACAGAGCATTCACTTCCAAAAAATAAAACTACATGAGCTTCAAGGGGAAATACACAGAAACACACTAATAACAGGAAACTTTAACCCATGCCCAGGACTCGGGTGAGGTTTGTGAAGCACTTTCCTCAGCTGCACAGTTTAAGAAAGTGCCAAAAACTCAGGAGCCAAGATAAATATAATATTTATTTTTTTAGAGAGAGAGAGAGAGAGAGAAAATGAGCATATTGGGGGGGGTGGAGCTGAGGAAGAGGGAGAGAGAATCCCAAGCAGACTCCCCACAGAACACAGAGCCCAATCCCATGACCCGAGATCATGACCTGAGTCTAAATCAACAGTTGGATGCTTAAGTGACTGAGCCACCCAGACATCTGAGCAAGGGATTTGAATAGTCATTTCTCCAAAGAAGATACACAAATGGCCAATAAGCACATGAAGAGACGCTCAGTGTCATTAGCCGTCAGGAAAATGCAAATCAAAACCACAATGAGATATCACTTCATACCTACTAGGATGGCTCTACTTTAAAAAAACAATTAAGCAAACAAAAATAGAAATAATAAGTGTGGGTAAAGATGTGAAGTAATTGGAACCCTCATCCTTTCTGGTAGGAATTTCAAATGATGCAGTCACTGCAGAAGACAGATGGACAGTGCCTCAAAAAGCTGCACACAGAATTACCATATGACCCAGCAATTCTACTCCTAGGTGTATACCCCCAAGAACTCAAAGCAGGCACTCGTACACCAATGTTCACTGCAGCATTATTTACAATAGCCAAAAAGTAGAAAGAGCCAGGTGCCCATGAACAGATGAACGGATGAACAAAATGTGGTCTCTATATACAATGGAATATTATTCGGCCATAAAAGAACAAAATTCTGATATGTGGCACAACTTGGACAGACCTCAAAAACTTAAGTGAAAGACACTAGACACAAAACGACAAATATTGAATGATTCCACTTACATAAAATATCTAGAATAGGCAATTCATAGCGGCAGAAAGTAGAATAGAGGTTACTACGAGCTGGGGAAGGGGGAAGGGAGGAGTTATTGCTTGCTTCAAGGTTACAGAGTTTCTGTTTGAGGTGATAAAAAGGTTTCAGAAACAGTGGTGACAGTTGCACAAAACTATGAATGTAATTAATGCCACTGAATTATAAAAATGGTTAAAATGTAGATTTTATATTAGATATTTTTTTACTACAATAACTTAAAAAAACCCACATAGATATTCTAGATAGACATCAGATTTTGAAACCAGACAACAGAATACCTTCTTCTCATAAAAACTGATCTAACATTAACTCATAAAGAAAGCTTCAATAAAGTTTCATAAAGTAGAAATAGTAAAAACATTATCTGATCCTAATGCAATATAACCAGAAATAAATAACAAGACAATAAAAGCAAAAGGCTCCTCCCCTAGGGATTTAAAATATTCTGTACTAAATAATTCTCATTTGAGAGGGGGAAATACAAACCAAAATTGCATAATTTCTAAAACAAACTGTTAATAAAACCATTGCACATAAGAATCTATGAAATACAATTAAAACAGTAATCAGTGGAAAATTTGTAGTGTAAATATTTTATTTAAAGATTCTATTTATTTATTCATGAGAGACACACAGAGAGAGGCAGAGACACAGGCAGAGAGAGAAGCAGGCTCCATGCAGGGAGCCCGATGCAGGACTCAACCCCAAGATCCTAGGATCACGCCCTGGGCCAAAGGCAGGCGCTAAACCACTGAGCCACCCAGGCGTCCCTAGCCTAAACATTTATACTAATAAAAATAAATGCATTAAGTTGCCCATTCCAAAAAAAAAAACAAAAAAAAAAAAAACAAAGTGAACCAAAAGCAGCACAAGGGAGGAAATAAAATTAAAAGCAGAAATCAATGAGTTACCAAACAGAAAAATGACAGAAGTAATAAAAACTAAATCAGGGGCACCTGGGTAGCTCAGTGGTTGAGCATCTGCCTTTGGTTCAGGTCATGATGCCAGGGTCCTGGGATCGAGTGCCACATTGGGCTCCCCCCAGGGAGCCTACTTCTCCCTCTGCCCGTGTATCTGCCTCTATTCTATCTCTGTGTGTCTCTTATGAATAAATAAATAAAATCTTTTAAAAAATTAAATCAAAATGCTGATTCTTTAAAAAACAACAACAGAACTCTTCCTGGTAGTAAATCTACAGGGTAAATTTGTTCACATAGTGAGGGCATAACCCCCAACAGCGTAAATCTAGCAAGCAATACTTAGAAGTTCACTCTCTAGCTTAAAAATTCATCCCCATTTCACAATGCATTCCATAATATGTCTCTTTGTTTTTTATTGTTAAAAGATACTGGTCCCCCCCACCCCTCAAGTCTTTAAGAAAAACTCGTGCCCCAGGAAGATGTGCTATATACCCAGTGGCTTCCGGGTGGCCCCGGCCCATGACAATGGGATTCAGGTACCCCAATCTGAAAAGATCCCTTCAGTATTAACCCTCATTCATTCTAAATCCTACTGCAGACTACACATACCTAAGAGATACAACATCACTGGTCACCTCATTTTCACAATAAAAGATTAAGTCACAGGGAAGTGACTTTTTTTTTTAAACCAAAGGCACCAAAATCAGCTAGTAGTAGAGATGAAATGATAATTTGCCATCCATCATTGTTCTCACATAGCCACTGGGCCCACTGGACAGTGCCCTACATTTTATTGAAAAAAATCTTTGAGAAAAAAATTAGATTACACCTTCCAGATAATTAACATGACTCCTTTCTCCCACTAGCATTGCATCAGAGAGAAAATGACTCATTTCCCCTTTCAGAACACCTGAAGCAATAGTGAAAATCTTGTCAGAGAAGCATGGTGCCAGTCTACCCCTTCCAATCATTGTGTTCAAATTCTTTTTTTTTTTTTTTTTAAGATTTATTTATGAGAGAGAGAGAGACTGAAAGGCAGAGACACAGGCAGAGGGAAAAGCAGGCTCCATGCAGGGAGCCCGACGTGGGACTTGATCCTGGGTCTCCAGGATCACGCCCTGGGCTGAAGGTGGTGCTAAACCGCTGAGCCATCCAGGCTGCCCTGTATTCAAATTCTAACCCCATTCTACTAACATGAGTGGCAAGCAAGTTCTGTCAGCCTCATAAACTCAAGGGATTTGGAAGGAGCCAAGCCCATTGCTTCCAAGCTAGACAGGGAAAGCAACTTACAGATGAAATCATAAATTCAGTAGAGAAGAATGGAAGCGAATGGTCACCAAATATACTAACTAGACAAAGCAGTTGCTTTGTGCACGTGGTCCACTGGCCTGAAAGCAAGGCAAATCTGCCACACTGTGCCTAGACATCCCCGACTGCAATTCATAGTACAATGCTGGTACAGCCCAAGGCGAACCACACTGACAAATTCTGCAGTCCTCATCAATAAAGAGTACATCCATCACGTAGGGACATAGCTTGCATGTATACGAATGAAAAAAAAAAATGGGGCAGCCCTGGTGGCTCAGCGGTTTAGCACTGCCTTCAGCCCAGGGTGTGGTCCTGGAGACCCGGGATCGAGTCCCACATCGGGCTCCCTGCATGGAGCCTGCTTCTCCCTCTGCCTCTCTCTCTCTCTCTCTTTCTCTCTGTGTCTCTATGAATAGATAAATAAAATCTTTAAAAAAAAATGAAAAAAATGCTCACATGAGAACAGATAGGTTCCACAAATGGTAAATCCCCTTGTGGTGAATCCATTAGCACAAAGCTTTGGTAGTAGCCCGTGGAAGATATCAAGGAAGATATCAAGTAGACTGTCAAAAGCATCTCATGGTAGGTGAGAGTCCTTGGGACAAAGTGATGTTTGAAATTTACGTTTTTGTCTTTTGTGGGATACACTTTCCTCCTAATAGTGAAGCGTCAGGGATATTTTACCTTTTTATTCAACCAAGGGTTTTAAAGTAGCCTTGATTACAGAATTCCACCACCCAGTCAAAAATGGGAAAATCATTATAATTTGTCTCCCATTTTGTCAAGTATAAAGAGCTTGAGGCTAGTCAGGTGTTTACTGGATGCCCTTCCCAGCTCATAGAAACATATCGAATTAACAGTACACAGCAGAAAGATCCCACAGCCAAGAGAGGGGGCTGTAAACATGGAGCTCTCACAGCGCACTGAATCTTAGGAATTAGGTCTGAGAGGAAAACACAACCCCTCCTGGTCCAGGTACGACGGAAGTGATTACTCAACATCTCATAAACAGATGCAATTCAAAGGCAAGTTATCTAAAGCCGCCTCCAAAAAGAGTTATTGGGAAAATGCATTTCCTTTGTGGCACGTCCAGCAGAGTTCCTGACTCGGGCTTGCAGGCTACTCTCCCTAATTTTTAGAAACATCTTGGTTTTTTCACCCGAATCACTTCCATATGACAGCGATTTGTGGGGATGCAGAGCTCAGTGCCAGCAAGACCCTCAGTGCACATGGCAGGGGCAGGCTCAGACTGTATTATGATGGGCTGGTCTGTAGCTGCACTCATTTTGGGTTCAAAATCTGCACAACGCTATTCTGAACTTGCAGGCTAGAAGCAGCAGCACAGGATCGAGCCTCAAGTCAGATATGCCAAAGTGAGCAGCTCCTTGTTTCAGGCAGTGAGGGTTCTTTATGTACATCATGCCATGGCTATGAATATTTTGTATTGTTGGAAGGATTCAACAGCTGCCGGGTGCTTCAGGTTTTAAAAATCACAGGGGGGATCCCTGGGTGGCGCAGCGGTTTGGTGCCTGCCTTTGGCCCAGGGCGCGATCCTGGAGACCCAGGATCGAATCCCACGTCAGGCTCCCGGTGCATGGAGCCTGCTTCTCCCTCTGCCTATGTCTCTGCCTCTCTCTCTCTCTCTCTCTCTGTGACTATCATAAAAAAAAAAAAAAAAAAAAAAGATTTAAAAATCACAGGGTTAGGGAGCACAGATGCTCAGTGGTTGAGCATCTGCCTTCAGCTTAGGTTGGGATCCCAGGGTCCTGGGATTGAGTCCCACATCGGGCTCCCCGCAGGGAGCCTGCCTCTCCTTCTGCCTGTGTCTCTGTCTCTCTCTCTCTGTCTCCCATGAATAAATAAATAAAATCTTAAAAATATTGCAAGGTTAGCTAAAGCATAGCGGATCCCACCCTCTGGAATCGACAGATGGTCAATATAGTTTTCAGTGAATGGCTAGCATGAACTTATTAAAATTAAAGGTAGTTCTGTGTAGGCAGGAGAGGATTCAACACTTTATAGGTTGTGATGTCAGTTCTGAATCCACACAACAGCTATGGAACTGCAGACCTGATTCGGAAGAGCCCTGGGACATATTTTTAGTGCTTCACACTGAGCGAACTCCAGCATCTCCTCCAGGCTTTAGAGCATCAGCCATACCATGAGAGATACATACTACCTTCTTCTTTCTAAGATTAGCCCATATTGGGAGTTATGATTCATCCTCCCAGTATTAACCATATTCTTACTCATTTAGGAGATAACTCAGAACAAAAGATGAGCCAGATGGAACGGAATTAAAACATCAAGCCTCGACCATTACCCACGAGCTCCATGGCACTGTCCACAGCAAGCAGCCTTAAGCACAGATCAAAACACCTTGTGAGCTGTCGAACTGAATGTGTGAGGCCACAGTGGCAACATTGAGCATACCAGCTTGCACAAGAAGAGCCAGCTGGATGCACCCCGTGTGCTGTGAGGCGAAGCTCGATCAGAACCCAGGGCTGCAACTGTAGGGCGGGTTACCACCCAATCAGATTATATCCCGAGAGTCTATGGTGTTTGAGGTACGTGTATCTTTATGGCAGAGGCTAGGGGCTGTAGTCAGACACTGTATCTCCAAATAGGAAAGAAAATGAAATTTACTTCCCAAATAATAGAACCCCCTTTCCTCTACCAGAATCCACATCAGTGTCTGTGGGAATTTCCTAGTGATACAGTAAAGATTTGTAAAATGTATAAAATGGGAGGGGCTGGATTCCCTTCTGATGCTTTGTGAATGGGGAGGGAGCAGGACGGGCAGTTCCATCAGATACCTTCTACTAAACTTCTTTGTTTTTTGAGTAAGCTTCTTTTTATTTTATTTTTTTATTCATGAGATACAGAGAGAGAGGTAGAGGGAGATGCAGGCTTCCTGCAGGGAGCCCGATGCAGGACTTGATCCCAGGACCCTGGGATTACGACATGAGCCCAAGGCAGACACTCAACCACTGAGCTACCCAGGCTCTTACTTATTAAGAGTAAACTTCTTTATAATAGGTTCTGTGATTACTTTCTAGATTACTCTTAAGCCCAAAGATCACTCTATAGACTCCTTTTAATTAAGCTCTAGAACCTCCAAATTGACCAAAAAGGAAGTGACCCTGGGGGTTTTCCAACTGGGAGGCAGTATTCCAGGACCCAGACCTGTTGCATTTCTAAGCCTGCCTGAGGCCTGAGTCACATGCATGGCCACTCTGTTTCTGAGGCAGATGTCTAGGACCTAATCCTAGCTTCTTATACTTTCCTTTTTATTTGTAGCTAGCTCTATAAAAGCAAGTTACCTTGTTACCTCTATAGAAGCAGCCACACCCAGTGTGTTCCCTGATGTCTTCATCTGAGGAAAGGGAACAGGATGAGGGGAAATGAAACCATAATAGGGCCATGTTGCTCCAAGTAGCTCAGTCCCCAGAACTCAAGTCAAGAGTAAATTTTGTGAGATATCAGGGAGGAGGCCTAATGGAACAGTAGTGCTGGAGGCCCAGGGACTGGGGCACAGGCTCTGGGAGATGAGCGGTGGTGGCAGCATGGAAGCCACTAGGCTGGGAAGTCAGTCATCCCCACCAGTCCTCTGGCAGGGTTTCATGGTCGTCACGTCAGAGAGAACGTGAGGGATCCTCCCCGATCAGCAGGGCTGGGCTTTCGGAGAGTCTGCTGAAGGCATCTTTATGTATAAATGAGTTTCACGAACTTTCATTATGGAAAAAATCACACATATAAGGAAATGGATGGAAGAGTCTAGGTACTTATGCCCTGGGTTGAGCAAGGATCAAGTCATAGCCCATTTGTTCCATGTGTAACCCCCACTTCTCTCTTCTTCTATATTACTGTGAAGATAATACCATCATCATAACATGTCATCTGTCAATATCTCAGCAGATATCTCTAAGGGATAAGGATACATGCAAAACATATGGTAATTCTATTATCATCATAAAAAAAGATGATTAATTCATTGCCTTCTTAAATTGTCACCTATGCCGCTTTGGTGGTGCTTCGTGGGCTCGGCTTCCCTGGAAGACCAGGGTTTCGGAAGGCAAGCACAGTTTCCCTGAAATACCTGATTCCCACCCACTGGATTTCACTCTGAATGCCTCCAACAGCCCCAGGAGGAGGAATAGTCACTCAGTCACAAAATTAAAATCATAATGTCCTTGGCATCCAGAGTCCTCCATGTTGATAGCTGTGACACATACGAAGTGAGCTAAGGACAGAACGAGATTCTCCTATAAATCACACTAGAATTTGGTCTTGGTGTTCAGCTGGGATGCGTGAGAGCTGACATTTTTTTATGATAGAATCTGTTTTCCCTTAAAATACTGTTGCTATGGGTTCACATACTATAGAATTACTTTTTACTCAGTCATTGGTTTTGAAGGGAGACACACACAGGTTTTGGAACCTGCGTCCCTTCGAGTCACAGCATGGATTCTGACAGGGAGGCTCCCTGTCTTGGGCAACTCCCCACCCCCTTCTCATTTTCCCTTCCTGTTTTCCCACCTTGAGAGAGAATGTGGATGTACACTTGAAGCAACTTCCCTTCACTCCCAAGGGACATCCGTCAGCCTGATCCCATCATGTCATCCAACATGAAAAAACCCAATGTCCTATTCCTACTGACTGGGATTGAAAGACACCTGAATTTGGTGATGAGAAACAGCACCCCCAGAAAATTCGGGAAAATTGACGCCCTTTTTTGTGGCTACACAGCTGCTAGTGTTGCTTGGCTCATCTTGCTGCTTTCTGGTCCCATTAGGACTCCTCCTCTGCTGCTGGTGAGGTCTGACCAAGGGCAGGTTTGGTACAATTGCAGGTGCTGAGTCCAGGGCCCTCAGCCTTCTTCCTGCATTCTGTGCGCTTCCTTTCTGCATGCTTTTGCTTCCGATAACCTGCACCTGCTGCTCTTTTCTGAAGGCCTGGACTTGGGCTGCTGGAGCCTGCTCTGGCTACATTTGCAGGGAGCTGACCAGAAGGCCCGGGATTGACTGCTCTCTGCAAACTTAATGGGGGGGCAGGGAGTATGACAGCCCCATCAACACTGCCCCAGCTCAGGACCACTCGGACGGGATTCACACCCCGTTGGAGCTCCCCAGCAGGTGGATGCTGCCAAAGGAAGGATACAGAGATGGACCTTTCTTTGGCTTCTCCTTCCCCAACTCCTGCCACTTCACCAGGTCCCCGGGGACCACATTCTTAATAAATCACCTGCACTGGAAGCCTCACTTCCAGATCTGCTTCTAGTACTATACAGCAGGTCACTTAGTACTTCCATAGTCTATTTGGGGTACTCTGGGAAAGTGTCCTCCCTTTTCGACACACGGGCACAGGCACCCAGGTGAGGTCACACACCCCCAGGGCATAGGCAGGAAGCAACTTTCACTTCGTCCTCCACCTTTGTGGCACCATGGCACAGAACAGAGGCCATCAAGCTGGGCGATCCCCATTAGCAGAGTGACTTGGGTCTGGGCTCTGGTTTCTTTCTTTCTTTTTTTTTTTTTTAAATAATAGTCTTTTTAAATCTTTTATTTTTTAAGATTTTATTTATTTATTCATGATAGTCACACAGAGAGAGAGAGAGAGAGAGAGAGAGGCAGAGACACAGGCAGAGGGAGAAGCAGGCTCCATGCAGGGAGCCCGACGTGGGATTCGATCCCGGGTCTCCAGGATCGTGCCCTGGGCCAAAGGCAGGTGCTAAACCGCTGCGCCACCCAGGGATCCCAATAATAGTCTTTTTAAAAAGGTGATACCTACCTCACCGGTGTGAGGATCAAATGAGATCGCCTCACCTGTTGCCTGGCACATAGTAGGTGCTCAGGAACTGCCTGCAGGATCCGAATCTGCACTCTGACAATGCCCTTTAGGTCGAAGTGACCCCAAACCCCATGAAAGGAGCCAGATGCCTCAGGAGCCAGGCTCATCCCCAGCAGCCATCTGCCTGTGCCTGTGGATTCTCTGCACTTTCAGGGACAGGAACCAGATGCTATCATAACTGCATGAAAAAAATGGCCCCTCACCAAGAAAAAAGGCCCTTGACGGACGTTACGGAGGCTTTATGAGCCATCAAGTGCAACAGCTGGATAGTTCCAGGGAACGTTTCCACCCAACGACTGTTAAGCAGCAGGCGATATTTTATTATCTTTTCCTTCTCCTGTGCTGTTCACCTTCTGCTGGGATTGTTAGCCTTGATTATCAATCTCCACATAAAAATGCAGGAATGTCCTGTTCTCGTTCTCCTCCTTGGGGTCTCTCCGGGTTGCTCATTACTGTCAGAATCACTGGTTAGTGGGGCGGAGTAGAACCAATGGCTGAAGTGTGGAATTGAGGGGGGAGGGGAGTCAGGACGAGGAAGCAGGAGGAAGCACTGACCACCCTGCAGCATCAGAAAGTGATATAATTACAGCAAACAAGAGGCCAGCAACAGAGCAAGATTCTTATTCCACTGTGGCTGAAATATGGACATTTTAAGGAAAGAGTCAACATTTTTTCTCAACTGTACCCACCATGCCTTTGACAAGGAAAACCTGGCAGCTGTGTCCTTGGGGAGCCATCGGGCTTCTCTGTGTCTACCCCCCACCCCCAGCATTTCCCACGCTCAGCTCCATCCTGGTGATTAACACTGGGCAGCAAGGCCCCCAGGCTCCACAACCCCCTTAATTAAGGCAGCAGAGACGCTCTCCAGGTTCCAAGCAAGCAGATGGCTGGAGTTCACAGTCCCGGAGCAGCACTTTGCAATGCCACACAAAGCCAAGGAGAGAAGACCAGGCCAGCCCTGCCCTCTTTCTGAGGGATTGTGCATATCTGGATTTTTATTCCTTCCTGTCTTGCCTTCTTTTAGGTATGAAACAATCCAGGTGCTGGGGGGACCTGCCCAGCATCTGGTAAGGCGACACTCGTCTCAGATACCAGTGGTCAGTCTGCACCAGCCTTGCCCAAGAGTCTGTCTCCCAAAGGAGAGGGCCCATGATCAGCCTGGAACCTGCTGAAGGGGCTTCTGAACCCTGGTCTGCTTTCAATGGCCTTCGATCATTTCTATCAGCTGATTTGTGACTTGATAAAAATGCTCAGGATAATATAGCCACTTTTTAAAATGCTGTAGAAAAAAATATTTCAGGGGCGCCTGAGTGTCTTAGGCAGTAAAGTGTCTGCCTTCAGCTCAGGTCATAATCTCAGGGTCCTGGGATCGAGTCCTGCATCAGGCTCCCTGTTCAGCGGGGAGCCTGTTTCTCCCTCTGCCTGCTGCACCCCGTGCTCCTGCTCTTTCTCTGTCTCTCAAATAAACAAATAAATAAAAATCTTTAAAGAAAAAAAAACCTTCATAAGAACTTTCAAGTTCTAACAAATTTTTATTTGGTCCAAGGACACGATGATTCCTTTCACTGTGTCTCCAATATCCTTTCTGATAATATCTAACAAGCTTCACCATTATTGGTTTCTTTGGTCATGACTGTAGACTGAAGGTTCCAGCATCCGAATCCTCAGATTCTTTTTTTTTTTTTTCTGATTTTTTTAAAAATTCAATTTGCCAACATATAGTATAACACCCCGTGCTTATCCCATCAAGTGCCCTCCTTAGTGTCTGTCACCCAGTCACCTCGTCCCCCCACCCTCTCCTTCCACAACCCTTTGTTTATTTCCCAGAGTTAGGAGTTTTTCGTGATTTGTCTCCCTCTCTAATTTTTCCCCACTCAGTGAGTCCTCAGATTCTTGTCCTCAACTACAACCAGTTACTCAGAGCCTTCCATCCCGTACAGTGTGAACTGCTTTACCAGCAACATTTTTCCTCATTCTCATTAAAGTTTCTCTGCTTACTTCTTCACCTGTTTATTCTACCTTGATGATATTTTATTACCTGAAAGAACTTAGTTTTGTGCACAAATCTGGAGATTTCTCACGGTACTTTATCTTGATGCTTTGCAAAAATGTTAAATAAAGCCAGTTTAATATGTTTTCCTGGGGGTTCCAATTATTAACACTTCTCCCTCCAGAGAAAAAGGATCCTTTATCCAAAGTCTTCATTTACACTCTAAGACATTCTCTCTCATCCCCACAAAACCCATCAATTTAGCCTTAGTGATATATAATAAAAAATGCATATTCAAAGTCTACAATTTGGTGAGTTCTTGTCATATGCATGCACCTGTGAAACCATCACAAGATAACGGATGTATTCATTATCCCTAAAAGCTCTTTTGTTGTCCCTCCCGCTCTCCCCATTGCAGCCAACCACTGACATGTTTTCTGTCATTACAGATTAGTTTGTATTGTCTATAATCTTAGATAAATGGAATCATACCATATGTAGTCTTCTGGTTTTGGTAGGGGAGTCTGGCATCTTTCACTCACTATAATTATTTTAAGACTCATCAATGTTGTTCCATAAACCAATAGTTTGAATATTCCTTTTTTTAAAGATTTTTTTATTTATTTGAGAGAGAGAGAGCACGCACACAAGTGGGAAGGGAGGTGCAGAGAGAAGCAGACTCTCCACTGAGCAGGGAGCTTGATTCAAGACGTGATCCCAGGACCCTGAGATCATGACCTGAGCCAAAGGCAGACACCTAACCAACTGAGGCACCCAGGCACCCCTGAATATTCTGAGTGGTACTCCATTGTTTGTAGAGACCACATTTTGTTCATCCATTTATTAGTTGGCAGACCTTTGAGTTATTACCAGTTTAGGATTATTATTAATAATATTGCTATGAACATTCCCCTGCAAGTCTTTGCATGAATGTATGCCTCAAATGCTCTTTGGTAAATACCTAAGAGTGGAAGGGCTGGGTGGTATGATGGTGGAGAATCATTTCTACTGTTTCTGGTACAACATATTTTTAAAATCTTTCTGAAGATCAAAATAAAGTATATCCTTTCTTTCTCCTTTATTTATGCATTTTCTCAAAAAAAAAAAAAAGGTAAGCTTAGTTCTCAGAGAAGAAAACCATGGGGTCTTGAGTCATGCCCATATTTCTTTGTCCACTGCCCAGTCTTCGCCTCTGTAAAGTGGCACAAAGCATTTCCATGGCCCAGGTGACACTCAGTCCCTTAGGGAGAGGAGAAAAAGTAATTTCTCACTCCTGGAAGAACTGTGGTGTGCAGGTGCTAAAATATTTATCAATCAAATTCAGCCCACCAGCCCTCCTGTGTGTATATTTGAGTACATGGAGTAATTTACGGCTCAGAACAGAATGGAAAACAAGGAAGACTTTCCTGTGTTTTGTTTCTGATGCTGTGAAGCTTGTTTTGAAATTTATGTAAAATAAAACAAAGACAAAGACAGGAAGAGAGAGAAAGAAGCCAGAGAAGAGAATAGGAAGAATGGGAATAGAAGAGGAAGGTTACAGGAAAAAGATAATGGGGCCAGATTCTTAGAGTCTGTGCTTAAGATAAATTAACTCCCTGTATCCTGACATCTTTAACACACAGTCAAGAGACACGAGGTGAATCACTGCTTGGGGTTCAAAGCTAGGATGTGAGACCCCGTTTGAGCCACCACCACCCTCATGTCTCTTATGTGTGGAGGTGATCCCAGTTTAACAGACTGTGATTTTAAAGTTCAAGGTGTACAGGATATAGACTTGTTTTTTTTTTTTTTAATTTATGAGTTCCTATAGCAATAGATGTAAATTAGGAATTTCTTTTTCCTGGACATGTAAGGAAATACTAGTGATGTTGAAATTTACTGCAGGTTGAACAACACTTGGCTTCCCTCCCCGCTTTGAAGCAGGATCCAGGCTCCATAAATCAATTTTCCTCACATGCTCAGCATTAAAGGAAATAAAGAACATGCAGTGTGGTAAGTCCACCGCCAGCCTTTGAGGCTGTGGTTGGCGATCGGGACCACAGGAGAGGCTTAAAGATTAATGATCTCTATCTTTATTTTCTCTCTCTTTAATGTGAAAGCTAAAACAAAATGCACAGCATCTTAAGTAATAAATGATATGGGATTCTCCAATTTATGCAGAAGACATGGGGATTAAGTTGGACATGTCACCAGGCAAAGACACTGCAGGAAAGAATGAAGACTGCGGGCAGATGTGCACCCCTACCCCCCCCAAACCCAGCAGGTGCACCCCTCTCAGCAGCCTGAACACAAGGAGACGTGGCACTAGGAGCAGCCTCAGCGAGTCTCCACACACATCCACATGATGAACTGCATGGAATGGACAGTTCTTTCCAGCTAAACTCAGTGCTGTTTTTAGTTTTGGTGTCCAACTTGGCTAGGCAATGGTGCCCACTCGTTTGGCCAAACCACAGTCTACATGTTCCAGGGAAGGTGTTTTTTTAGATGTGACTGACATTGAAATCAACAGATTCTGAGTAAAGCGTATTACCCTCCATCGTGTTAAAGGAAAGCACTCACCTCAGCTACACAGTTGGGCAAAGTACTTCATTCTCCAGGCGCAGTGACTGGAAAGAAGCTCCAGCCCTCAGGGGCATGGGGTCCAAGGGCATAGGCAGGGAGCCACGCTCTTTCTCGCCTGCTCTGAGCAGAGGCTTTCAGTGAGTTGGAGACACTATGTCCACAGTAGAGCTTAGCTACACAGCACAGATGAACAATCCCAGGAGGGAGAAGAGGACTCTTGGGCAGACTCCTGACACTTCCAAGATGCACTCACCAAATATTTACTGGGCGCCAGCTCCATTCTTAGAGTTGAGGATATGACTATGGAACAGATAGACAAGTGCTTCTTTCTATGGATTGTACAGTCTAGAAAGGGAGACAGGCAATAAACCAGTAGACAAGTGAGTGAATAAGATAATTTCTGATAGTAATGGGTGCTGCAAAGTCGACTTCAACATCCAAATGACTGGAAGGGAGACTAATACCAGGAATTCTGATTCTTCTCTGTCCTGAACTTCATGTTGTTTATAACTGCCTAGCAATGGGACTGGAGGCTCCTGTGGACTTGGAGCTTCCTGAGGGCAGTGGCTGCCTGTTTACCATCTTCAGTGACTCATATAATGCCTGGCATATAGCATGGACTTAGGAAATGCTGGTTTGGTGGGTACGTAGTGGGGGGGATGGATGGGTGGGTGGATGAGTGAATGAGGATATACTGCCAATATCTTATGCTGGGTCTTCTTGGGACCATCCCTGGATGAGGATGAGGAGAGTGCAAGGAGGTTTAATTGGCAGGTTATTCCAGGAAGCAGCAGTAGGGGAATGGGAGTGAGACAGGAAGGAAAGGAAGCCACCAGAATATGCATTATCAAGCAGGCTGCTGATGTAGACAGCTGAGGCTCAGTCCTATTTAGGAAATATGGAACAAGGACCAGGGTCAGGGTGGACCAGGTCTCAGCGATGTCCCTACCAAGGGGCAGGGGAGCTGGGGCATTTACCCCCAACTCCTGTCAGTCATATTTGGGAGCTTTTTCCAAGAGCATTGGCTCCCTGGCACCCTGGCCAGTCCCATGCTTGAACGCAGTGGGCTCCAGCAGTCAGAGAAAACCCTTGGGCAGAGTCACAAAAACTGGACCTCAGGAGCTACAAGGTTTTGCTCAGAGAATGATGTGTGGCAGGCACAGGGGGGTAGAAACTCAACAGTACATGCTGCCATCAGTTATGTTCATCTTGTGAATTCCTGGAGGGCTGGAGACAGTGGTGTGGGAGGGGCTGCAGGCCCAGGAGAGGAGGCTCTTTAGCAGCCAGATCCCAGACAGGGTTGGACTTTATAACATGCTGGCTGATAATCCTTGGCCTTCTACCACTATCTCTCTGAATTTAAAAAAAAAAAAAAAGACTTATTTACTTATTTTAGAGAGAGAGAGCATGAGTGGGAGGGGCAGAAGGAGAAGGAGAGAGAATCACAGGTAGAGTCCACACTGAGCTCAGAGCCTACTGTGGGGCTTGGTCCTACAACCATGAGATCACGACCTGAGCCAAATCAAGAGTCAGACGCTTAACCAGCCGTGCCACCCAGGTGCCCTTGCCTCTCTCAATTTTATCCTGACTCTTAGAGCTCCTCAAGGGTGGAAACAAGGTGTTATTTTGATTTTTAAATGCTTGTAGGTGGTGAGAGCATGTATAGCGACTCAAGACTTTAGTATTTTTTTAATCCCTAGTCCCTAGAAAATGTCACTAAAAATCCTCATGGCCAGGTTCAGAAATAGTCTGTTTTCTCTGCAAAGGCCACCCTGCCGCTTTAAATTGAGCACCAAGGAGACAAATACGATAATAAATGAAAATTTATTTGAAAAAAATGAGCCACATTTATTTTTGGAAGCACCTAACAGACTAGAAATAAATTTTGAGTGATGGTCTGCATTTGTTCATTTTTTTATTCAAAGTGGCCTGCCTGGTGCTGATTACACCCTTTCCATGAAAAGCCCCAAGATAATTCCTCTTTCTTTGTCACAGCCAAGGCCCTCTCCCCCCATGGCCAGAGTTTAAAAGGACAAACTATGGACTCTTAAGGCTTGGTTTTGGAGACTGCCAAGAAAACGACACAGGCCATTATTTCTAGACTCATGAAATTTTATTTCCCGAATTTCAGTGCACTTCATAAACACACACGCCAGGTGTCAGGAAAAGTATCTAATTAGGGTATGAGGCTAAACTCATTTTTGCACAAGCTAAATGAAAAGATGATGATCAGAAATAGTGTGTGCAGAATCTATGTTGAAATCAATAATGAAAAATGTTCCGAAAAAAAAAAAATGTTCCGTTTATTTTTTAGCCATCTCGATGCCATTTACCATTAATGCCAATTCTCGGAATGATGGGAAATCTGAGAGAACAGAATAAATTTGGCTATTTTCAAGGACACTCCCATACCTTTTTTTAAGTCTCAGTTTCTTTAAGTATTTTCACTCTTTTTGAGAAGCAGGACAGGTCCGAGTTTTCAAGCATGGTTGGCTCCCTGTCTCAACATTCACTTCCTGAGCTCCTAGTGTGTATGAGGCACGGTGCCAAGTGCAGTGTAGGGGGTGGGGTGGGGGTTAGACACAGTTACTGTTCTCATCAGAAGAAAAAGAAAAATTCATTATTTCCACTTTAGAGGCAAGAAAACAAAAATCCTACTCTTGGGGGACATCTGCGATGTAAAAAGCAGAGACTTTGACCAGGTCTATTTACACTTCAGTTCTACCTGTTTCTCACCAAATTATTATTATTTATTAAGGATTTTATTTATTTATTCATGAAAGTCACAGAGAGAGGGGCAGAGACACAGGCAGAGGGAGAAGCGGGCTCCATGCAGGGAGCCCAATGCAGGACTCGATCCCAGGACTCCAGGATCACGCCCTGGGCTGAAGGCAGAGGCTCAACCACTGAGCCACCCAGGCGTCCCTCTCACCAAATTATTATAACAGTATCCCTTAAACTCCTCCTCCCCATCCCCTCAATGAGGAGTCACTTTCTTATTTAGTGGATAGACAATGCCATGGACAGATTCGTGCTTTCGTCAACAATGTGATTCATCAGCAGCACACTGAACCCTCTACCTAATACCACATAACAGAATACATCTTTAGTTTCTATAATGTCTTCCACATGATTTTATCCCCAAATGCTTTACATACTTCACTAGGACAGCTAGAGAATTAAAATAATAAATCAAAGTAGGGGACAGAAAGCGAAGGGGTTTATTCAAGGAAGGCAAATACAGGTTTGCAAGGAGACAGGAAGAAAGATGGAGAGCCCTCCTGCATTGCACTCGTCCTCTTTTCTCTGCTTAACTCTTTGTTTGTTTGTCCCAAGCAGTGCTACTTGTCCCATCTCTTGCAAACCTTCCTCTTGAAAAGACTACTAGGTACTCATGGCTTTTATAAGAATCTCAGTTTCCCAGTGATGCCTTCTTCACAGAGGAAGCTTTGTCACAGTGCTATTTCCCCAGAACAGCCTAACACTAAGGCAGTAATTTACTTCCTGAGCATGTGGTTTGAACGGAATGGGGAAAGATGTGAAATTCTCAAAGAACTGCCATGGAGGAAAATCTGGAGACTTAGCTGCTCATCTCTCTTTTTGTCTGAGATTCCTTCTTCCCTCCACTCATTAAACTAATACTGAAGATGGCGGGTCCTGGGTGGGAGGAGGGATGCAGAGACAAGATGGTTGTACTTTTATTTTATTTTAAAGATTGTATTTATTCATGAGAGGCACAGAGAGAGAGGCAGAGACACAGGCAGAGGGAGGAGAAGCAGGCTCCATGTAGGAGCCCGATGCAGGACCTGACCCCAGAACCCCAGGATGACACCCTGAGCCGAAGGCAGATGCTCAACTGCTGAGCCACCCAGGCGTCCCAATGGTTGTACTTTTAAATAGGGAGGTTGGCAGGGGTGCCTGGGTGGCTCAGTCAGCTGAGTGTGAGTCTTGGTTTTGGCTCAGGTCATGATCTCAGGGTTGTGAGATCAAACTGCATCGGGCTCCATGCTTAGCATGAAGTCTGCTTGAGAGTCTCTCACATCTTTTCCCATTCCTTGACACTTACAGGAAGCAGTATTTTGGTAACTAACAAAATTAGAACAATAGAAAGCCGTTGGTCAAAATGTTTTTCTCTGTAGCTTCTGTGGTTTACTTTGCATCCATTCCCTTCTTTGGTGTCACTTATTGACCTCATGCAGAGGCTTCACAGTTGTCCACTGACTGTAGCCCATCTTGAGTCTGGAGGCAGGAGAGCATGGTGACCAAGAGTGTTTGTTCATTCATTCAATGCACATTTCTTGCGTGCTTTTTTCAGGCACTGGGGCTTCAGCCCAGAACAAAGACACCAATGGCCCTGCCCTTACAGAGCTTTGGTCCTGGTTCATGGACCCCGCCATCAAACAGCTGGGCTTGAGGACTAATGCACTTGCCAGCTGCATAGCTTCTGTCAAGCTACTACACCATTCCGTGACTTGGTTTCTGTATCTAAGCCATAGGCTAAGAATAGGGCAAACTCACAGGGGCTTTTAATGTTAACTTTGTGTAAAGAACTCAGAACAGGGATACCTGGGTGGCTCAGGGGTTGAGTCCCTGCCTTCAGCTCAGGTCATTATCCCGAGGTTCTGGGACTGAGTCCCCATCAGGCTCCCCCCAGGGAGCCTGCTTCCCCCCTGCCTATGTCTCTGCCTTCCTGTTTCTCATGAATAAAAAAAAAATAGTATCTTAAAGAAAAAAAACAACCTCAGAACAGTGTGTAACATATAGGACACCCTTCATAAATGTTGGCTATTCAAGTACTGAGGACTACCACTGTGGTCTGGTGACCATATAGGGCCTCTGCAGCAGTGGTGAAGACCAGACATCAGACTGCAGAGAGAATCACCATCCACAGGGGACGAACAGTGCCCAGTTCATCTTGGAGGAACTTCTGAGGAACCTCAGAAGAACTTCCCACCACCAGTGATTGGCAAAAAGGGAGCTGTGAGGAGAGGTTGCCCTCAGGGAGTTGCATCCCAGTGGTGCCCAGTTAGCTGACCACATACTTCTGTCTTGAAGGGGTTTCATCCTTTAGTTTTATGACCCTGGAAAAGCCCCAGTGGGAAAAAGGAAAATGTTGGGAACAAAGGAGGGAAGGAAGGGGCGATCGAGAATTCGTACCGGAGGCTCATGGAGGACTTGGGTGCAGGCACTTGGGATCCGGCCACAAGGCTGGTGACAAAAAGGAATAGAAACATTAAGTAGAAGACAAACAAAAAGGGCAATAGTCTGTTTCTCTGTTGATACCCTGTGGTCTGAATTGGAGGCTGACGAGGGAGGATCAAATCTGCACGGAGTCAATCAGAGAGAGCAGAGGATGGAGGAAGGGAGGACACAATTTCATTAGTGTGTGCCTTTAACATCCGTTCCCTGATCACTAGCCCAGGTGAAAAAGTGCCAGATGAGCCCAACATAAAGGTGGGCATGACAAGAGCCATCCACTGAGCACTGCCTGGGCTTCCCAGGGGGAGCCAGACCTCTACCCCGTCCCAGCATATGCCCTCTTACATCATCCATAGGATTCCGGTGACATTTTCCAAGTGCTACCACATTTCCCCAACCCTGCAAAATAGATGGGATGACCTCCCTGGAACAGAAAGAACATGCTCCCAGAGGTTAAGTCACGTGCCTGAAGTCCAGATCCAGGCCAGGCCAGAATGTCTGTAGCAGGCTGTGGATCCGACCCCAGGCTCACCTCACCATCTCTTTCTTTCTTTCCAACACCCATCTTCCCTGCCCCCAACACTGGTCAAAAAATGATAACTCAAAATGTGCAGTAAGAACCGGAACGTCTGAGCCTGAGAACGCCTGACAAGAAACACTAGGATCCCTCAGGCTTGCGGCAATCACTTTGCCTTCAAACAGCCACACCAAGGCATGAGCTGGGTTTTCAGCTCAAGCAAAGCTGTGCAAATGACTCCCAGATGTTGTGAGCTGATTGCCAACACCCCAACAGGCCATCAGTCAGACAAAGGACTTGTTTTAACCAGAAACTGCCCGATTTTACACATTCCTGCTGGTGTGGGCCTAGCCACGAAGGTCATTTGTTATGGTGTGCACACCCCAAAATAGAATAGTTCTGGGGGTTGCTGGGGTTGGTGCTGGACATTAGCATTACCCATTTCAAGCATTTTAGGACTTTTTTCTTTGAACACAAAGGATAATAATGTAGACACCTTTGCCCTCAGCGCTTCCGCTGTCTCTCAAGCCATCAAGGATTGACTTTTTCATACAGCAAACACCTGAAGCTCTTTCCCTGTGCCCCTGAAATATGAGGGCACTCAGTATGCATTTGGCTCCTTCTTAATGTTTTCCTTTTAAACGGCAGCTGATGTGTGCTCAAGCGAAACTCTATTCGCACAGGTATGATTTCCTACAAATTCACTTCATCCATATACATGAGCAAGAGTCCCCTCTTTTTCCGAGAAGTCCACGGAGTCTTTTCTAAGAAAAGTAAGGTTGACCTGCCAGGAATAAATAAACAAGAAACCCAGAGGGTGGGGATTTGGCTTCCAGTTCAGGTCATCAGAACTGCTGCCCCAGTGCTGCTGAGCCACCAGGGTAGGGGCAGGAGCAGCTGGTGCAGGCAAGCCCACACTGTGCCTCTGTACAACTGGCTAACAGAGGTCCTCTTGGATAGAAGGAGCCCAGAGGGAGGCACCTCAGCCCTACCAGCAGACAGCTGGCTGCATTTAAGCCCCCATTTGCCCCTCCAATTGTTGCTCTTGTCCCATGGGCAAACAGCACAATTTTGCATGCTGACCCTGACCACAAACGTGCCATAGGAAGCCAATGGAAGCCCTGCATCTCTGGGGGCCATGGAATAAGTCAGCAGGGAGCTGGAGAGGGCAAGGGAGGAGTTCAAGGGGGGGAGTTGTTTGGAAAGGCAAAAGGAATAGACACTAGGTCAGAATGAGATTCTGGTGAGAAGGTTAAGTGCAGGTACAACAGGCTTCAATGGAAACAGGAAACAGGAAAAGCATAATGATAACAAAGTTCCATGAGATGAGCTCTTAGAAACCCTCACTTTTCTGTAGGTGTCATTCTATTATCATAGACACTAACATGGGAATTTACTTCTGTCTATAAAATTGGAGGTGGGAGCTCCACGGTGAATTATCCAGAAAGAGTTGGACCTTGCACATCCAGCTCTATCTGCCTCCTCCTCCATCACCTGAGACCAGCTCTGCTGTGTTTCCAATAGTTCTTCTCTGGTGCTAACTGCTGAGGTGTTTATCACGGGAAGGTGCTCACATCCCTCAGGAGGACTGTGTGTGCTCTAAGTGGAACAACAAGGCACTATTTGAGTCAGCTATCAGCAAGCATGTGCAAGGGAGGCTTTTAGACACGGCCTTGCCCATGGGAGCAATAACTGTGCACACACCACACATGCATATGCGGCATTAAGAGCAGGTACCACATGGGGTGTGATGAACGGAGCAACACCGTTCTGAAGCAGGACTTCAGAGCAAGGAGACCACTCTCACAGCTTGGCTTAGCCCCCGAACCCAGGACCTGAGCTGCTCTTAGTTTCAATGCCTCAAGGGGAAAACTGGTCCATCAGTCATTAACAGTCTGTGACGTGTTCTAGGGTCTTGGAGAAAGCAGTTGGGTAATACGAGGAGGGATCTAAAATCATGCATGGAAGAAACTGCACAACAGGTTGAGAGGGACAGAAGTCTAATAACATCCCTCAGGAAAGAAGGAGATCTGGCCAAAGGCAAGCGGTTGCGGGGAGCTGGCAGAAGGGAATGAGACACAAGGCAGGCGAGAAAGAGAAACCAGGGCGAATGGACCCCACAAAGTGTATCTGAGGGCACCTGATATTGAGAACACCCACATCGACCCAGAAGATGCCAAAACCAGGACACGTGGATTTGTAATCAACCTCTACATTGTGTAGAGGTCAGAATCTTCGAGAATAGAATTGGTAAGTACAAAATGATGCTATTACTGGAAAATCAAGGGGAGAGATGAAGGGAGAAACGCTCGTGCATGGGATGGACCCAACAGTGAGCTGACACACATGCCAAAGGGTCTGAAAACGTGGAATAATCAAACCTGTGCAAACATTTGTATTTACAGTAATCACACCCTACTCTTCCATTTCCCATTACTTACACACAGGAGAACCCTCATTCTCGAAGCCCAAAGCCAACAGCACAGGACAGCTAACCAACCAGATAAGCAGTTGTGCCAGTCTTTCTTTGGTTACTATTACTAGTAATTTTTTTAGTATTATGTTACTATTTCCACACCCCCCCCCCAAAAGTGCTTTTCCAAAACCAGGGAATTAAAAGCAAAGGCAGTCTACCAAGATGCTGCTATTTAAAGAAATAGATTCTGGCCAGGCAGGCATCGAAGGACAAGTGCTTGGGGCTTCATCATTTTCTAGATCAGCACTTCTCAGACTATCTGTGGTGAAGAATCACTTTTTCTTTAATTTCTAGTTTCAGCCAAAATACAAGGTCCACTTTGTGTATTCCTAGATTCAACAGACATAAAATTACTGTCCACTAGCTTCCAGAAGTTTTAAATGCTTCCTCTCAACCTCCACACTTGTCCCAGACCCGGGCCCCACAGCCCCAAAGACCACACCTGGAGTAGCTCCGGCCAACAATACCACTGCTTATTCAAAACCAGAATTCTTATTTTTTATAGATGTTGTCTCCGAAACACAGTCAAGTCCATTCCACCCTTCCCCATGGCTCTGGAGTGCAAACGTTTACAAAGACAGGCTGATATCACAAAGAAAAGTGGATGTCTACAACCCTCGACAAACTGGGTCTCTACTGATCTCCTCAAACAAGTGGCAGCGCCCACTTATTCCAAATGTTGATGCATAAGCAATGATCATCAGCTCACGATGATGGTGAAGAAAACCATAATGCGTCTCATCATGCCCGTTTTGCACTGAGCACCGACAAGTGCTCACATGTGGTGGGGACTGAGAATGGGCTCCCCACTCTGCCACTTCCTGGCTGTGCAGCCTTGGGTCAGTAACCTAGCCCCAGGATGCTTCTTTATCCATCCAACAGGGAGAAGACAGGATCCACCTCACCAGGCTTGTCTGAAGATGAAGGGAGATGCTGCCCATTAGGAGCTCAGTAGTGAGTGATGCATACGGACTGTCCAGGAAACATCCGTGCTGGCCACAAATTGGGCAAATGGCACTTCTGCCCCGTAAAATGATGAAATGATGTCCTGCACAGCTTCCAGAGAGCAGACCACCCTCTGTCACTTACAGCTGGAAGGGGAGTTTCAGGACCCTGCAGACTCAGATCTATCTCACTGTCTCACAGGAGTTGAAAAGTGATGAGCGCAGGTTTGAGGCACAGGAGCTGACTCTGCCCCCAAATGCCCAGGTGGAAAGACATCCTCAGGCTTCGAAAGGAAACCATGACCCCTAGAGTGTTTCCAATTTTGGCACCAGTGATGGATCCAGATTTCACCCCTACCAAAGGCCACCTATACCATCGCTTTACGCAGCTTTACTTTACCTGAAGCAGAAAACCCCTGGCTCTGAACTCCATCAACTGTCTGACAACATAAACTGGGCTGGTTTTGACGTATCACATGGACCTTTGGGGATCCACAGCACTGAGCCACATCCCTGGTTCTGAGGCTTAACCTTCTGGAGCTTGAGCTAGTCACTCAATCTTCTGCTCTAGGTTCCCATCAGTAAGAGGGAGGCTGTCACTCTGGGAGGGGTGGAAGCTCAGCTATTGTTGGTGAGAGCAGCAGGGCCAACAAGGGAAAGGGTGTGAAGGAGAATATGCGTGTATGTACGTGTGTGCGTGTGGGTATAAAACATTATTCTTTCTCCCATCATACTTTCTCCCCATGCTGTACATTATAAATGCTTTAAACACAAACCACGCACTTTGAATGCCTTAAACCATTAAGCTCCAAATGCTATCAGCATTCACCACAAAGAAAGTAATAAGGATTTAGGCAGCCCTATGGATCCTTTCCCACCCTCTGACAGCTCACACCACAAGCCCCGGCAATCTGAACCTGGTCCAGTCTTTGTTTATGGCGAACATCATCTGCAGCCCCTCCTCGCAACCAGCAGCAATGGCATGTCCACTCTGGGTTCACCCCACTGCCTCCATTCTGACCCTGGCTGTGCAAGCACATCTCAGAGCAGGCCGCCTTTGCCCATCATTTGCCATTCCTTCCCCTGGTGTGCTCTTGTTTGTTTGGAAATGCTCTTTTGATTAACTGAAAGCCGGCCTCAAGCTCACCATTTGTCTGGCACGCAGGCCTTCCCAGCCCACCTCGTGTCCACATGCTGTCCCTGCTCTAAAGCACTGCTGGTCTCCTGGTGGCAGGAAACATTTGTTCTCCCTTAACACTGACCATCAGGAGCCCCTCACCTCTGATCTCCTTCTGCTTCAAATCCTGCTTTTGGGGTTTTCTGTGCATAATTGATCTGTAAAAGTCTCTGGATGGAGTCTGGGCTGAGGCTTCTGACATTCAAAATATTTTGGGTCAGGAAGGTGCACTGGAGGTCAACCCCCATCTGGGCAGTGAATATCCTTCCTCTGCAGCATCAAGGCCAGGCAGTCACCCAATGTAAACTTGGTCTCCCTCAGTGATGAAGACCAAGACCTCACTCTCCCCCACGGCAGTGTGAACTGGCTGCAAATTTTCTTTTATTCTGAACTGGGAGAGCTGAGCTGGATGGAGTCTGAGCTGAACTCCATCATTAGGTTTTCTGCAGCCTTTGCCCACTTACTTGGGTGTTTTATATAACCAACCAAATCCCTCTACTGTGATAATGCTTCTATTTTATTATTAGTTACTGTAGTTCACCTGTTACTGTGCCTCATTTATTAATTGGACTTTATTGTGGGCATGTCTGTATAGGAGAACACAAGTACATACAGAGTTCGGTTCTGTCCACAGTTTCAGGCATCCGCTGGGCGTCTTGGGGCGAATCCCCCATGGACAGGTGGAGATGACCACATTTCCCGTTACTTCCCATACACTCAAGTAGGCCCAACTGTTGACAGGACAATAAGGATGGTAGGACGGCACATGGAGAATCTCAGAGCCAGTCTCCCAACAAGCCTGTGTGCCATCTTTACTATAGATGTTATTAATCCAGGACACTGGCCTTCTGTTCCCCCTCTCACCTAATCCTTTCGTATTCACAGTTTCTCCTTCATATCTGTGCTTTGGATGTTACCATGCATGAGGAGAACAAGAAAAACCATGCAATATTTCTTCTTCCTGATATGTTATCTGAGTCCATACCAAATCTCCATTGGTACATTGCTTTATCATTCACAATTATCAGTCCTCATCATCAAAGCACCCTAGAGGAGGAGGTGCTGGCTTTGTCTTCTAGATGAGGATGCAGAGGCAGAGCTGCATGTCAAACCTCAAAATCCTCTGATTTCAGCTCTGGTGCTATTTATTCTACATCCTGCTCACCCAGGAGCTTGCACATCGTAGGTCGAAAAAGTTTTCTAAAGTTAAGTTCTGAGGATCAAATAAAGAATGAGTCACCAAGGGGGGAAAAAAGAAGAAGAAAAGAAAAGAAAAAAAAAAGGCAGAGGAATCTGGTTTCTATTTCCAGCTTTGCTATAAATTAACTCATAGCTCAACTTTCTTGGTCCTCAGTTCACTCCTTCATGAAACAAGGACACTGAATTAGATGATCCCGAAAGGGCTTGGGCTCAGCTGTCCTTTGTCTCCCACCCTGTCTCTGCCACACGGCTAAATTTAGGAAGGAAACATTGTTGAAATACCTTTCGCTTTTGTTTCTCATGTTTTCAAAGCCACTAAGATTAGCTGGATGGTTATCATATACTATCCAGCTAGTCTGTCAAGAATGAAGAAAATGGTCATCTCCTTCCTAGGTCATTTATTTTTTAAGGTTTTATTTATTTATTCATGAGAATACAAAGACACAGGTAGAGGGAGAAGCAGGCTCCCTGCAGGGAGCCCAATTCAGTACTGGATCCTAGGATCCCAGCATTACAACCTGAGCCAAAGGCAGACCCTCCACCACTGAGCCACCCAGGCACCTCCTTTCCTACTTCATTTTTGAGCAGTTCATTATCTGTGATGAGAATGTCAATCTGGAAGTACCAGCCACAGGGTCATACCCACTAAAGTCCTCATCCCAGCAGGACATCTGTAGGGCCACATGCTCTTAGCACCATGGTTCTCCACCCAGGGCACACATGGCAATGTCTGGGACCTTTCTGGTCATCGCAACTAGGGCAGATGCAATGGGAGTCCGGTGGGTAGGGGCCAGGAATGCTGCTGAGGCACAGGACCGCCCCCCATATCAGAGCTGTCTGGCCCAAGCTGTGAGCTATCTGAGGTTGAGGAACCCTGTCTTGGAGAGTGAAGCCCAAGAGCGGTCCCAAACTTATCCCAGCATTTTAGCTAACTCGGCCCAAATCCCAGCCCAACCAGGTGGGCCCATCGGAAAGAAATGAGGCAGTGGATGTGTCTCTTACCTGGCAAAGAAGGAAGCGGCCACCGAAGTGCCTGTGGAGGTCTCACTGGCCACGCAGGAGCCCTGGGAGGCCGGGACACTGCAGGCTGAAGGCTTGTCCGCATTGTAGCGATTCAGTGCTGCCTCGGTCAGGCCCTCACGACCTGTTTCTGTCATCAGCTGGGAGATCTGATGAGGAAAATGGAGATTGAGCTTGTTAACTGTAGCTCAGTGCACTTCCTGAGCACCGTGGCCAGCATCCCTTGTGAGCGTGAAGTAGGGGCAGGGTGCAGGTGGGGAGGGGGTATTTGGGGGAACCAGGGACACTCTGCATGTACACTGTGGGTGCTTTGGGCTTCTCGGATGCTACTTTCCAGCATTTTAGCTTGGACACCTCCTCATTTTCATTAAAAATAATGGGAAAAAATTACCCTCCTCCCCAGCACTGTGAGTTTCAATTATGCCTGTGTGACTCCTGTCCATTTGGAGAGGAAAGCATGAGCCATTATCCACAGTCTGTGGCCCAAGACCAGAGCAGAAGCATCAACCAGCGCTGTTTTTTCACCAGGACTGGCCTCAAACGCTGATTGACGAGAGGGGCCACGGTATCATTTATTAGAGCAATGAACCTACTAATGGAGAAAGTGAGGAATGAAATAAAACACCATTTGCTGTTGTTTGCTGCAAGCAGTCAGCTGACATGATGAAGAGAATTTCGTGGAAACAAATACAGCCACCGTGGATTACCAAGTGGCCTTTTTGGGAGAGGACTGAGATCATTTCAACAGACTTGATTTTCCTACTCCTTCATTAAGATAAATGGCTTCCACTCTGTTTGCAGTGATTGCCTTTAAAACAGAAGTTCCCTGGGTGGGGCTGGGTCCGTTTTACCTAAATCCACATAATGTGCTAGGAAGAACCATACTTCTGGGCAAAATAAGAATCCCCTATAGAAATACACTTTTGAAAAGTGCTCATTCCATGATGAATGTAGTAATTACGCTGGCAAAGTCTAAGTGTGCTACTTGGAAAGCCAGCTACTTTAAAACTTTAGTCCACTTACAAAAGGGAAAAAATTGTTAGTTTAACAAAAGAAGGAAAAGAAGAAGAAAAGAAATAAAGAAACTTTCGTTTAAAAAAGCGTCTGCAGCCAGCTCAAACTTCTTAAATGCTGAGTGGAAAATGTTTCTAATTGCCTGCCAAATACAAGTGCAATAAAGCAAAGACCAGGAACAGTCTCCACTTTGTAACTGAGCAGACCAGTAGACCAGTGAAAGAGTCCCATTTGTTAACCTTTGAACATAAAAACATTTGTACTTTTCATTATTAGCAGCATAGCCAGTTACTCTAAGCCCCATTGACTCGAAACTGCTTAAATTCGTGCCCTTACTTGGAAAGCTTTGGCATTTTCAGGTGAAATTTTGCCAACACATACTTTCTTACTCTCATTCATTCATCCAGTTATAAGGAAATCTGACCCACATAAGAGAGCCCAGGGAGGAGGCAACAGAAGTAGTCCACTCCCTGCACTCAGCAAGAGCTGCTACATGGGCAGGGGGCCTGCGTCACCTCTCCCCCAGCTTCCACTGTGTCTGTGGGGCTAGGGCTCCCCTCGACCAGCTGCCACTGTCCCAGAGGCAAGAGGAGGAGGAGGTCTGCACATTGCTGTCACCACTAAGAAGCACTTATGAAGCCCCTGTGTTCCAGGATGCCAGCCCCCGACAATGTCCAAAAACACACCCAATAGGCCAGCACCATTGTTTTTTTCATCAAGGAGCTACAATCTACCATACATAATCTGGTTTTATTTATTTATCTTTAAAGATTTTATTATTTATTTGAGAGAGAGTGAGTGAGCACACAAGTGAGGGTGGGGCAGAGGGAGAAGCAGACTCCCTGCTGAGCAGGGAGCCCAATGTGGGGCTCAATTCCAGGACCCCGGGATCATGACCTGGGCCAAAGGATGACACTTAACCAACTGAGCCACCCAGGCGCCCCCATCAACTGGTTTTAGCACACACAGACATCTGAAGAAAGTCAGTATGGCAGTGAATGAATGCATTACTCGATTTGCCACCACAGATGTCCTTGGGCTCACTAATATGGCTGTCACTGGATCTGTCTGTGGTATTTCCTGTTGATTTCTGTATTTCTCATCAGAATTTTGGAAGAACGGGAATGGGACACTTGTGTCTCACATGAACGGTAACTTGCAAACCCGCAGAGAAGCCACTAGGAAATGGGTGGTGAATGGTGAGAGGCACAGATTTCTAGGTGATTCCAGATTCTTGAGTCTGGCCCAGAAAGAATGCAAGCATCCAGTGGGCTCATGGCTTTCAGAAATACCCCTTAGCAAATGAGCTTCAGTGCACTGTCTGCCTTAAAGATATATGTGGCTATCTTTGCCAAGCAAGACTAGATCTCTTACTTAAAAAAAAAAAAAAAAAAGTGGGAATTTGCGGACACAGTCCACTCAATTCCCAAACCTGCAAGTAAAATGATTCAATCATCGATTGCTCTTAGAAATCAGAAACACAGAATGTCTTAGAGCTAGAAGGAACTGCCAAGATCATTGTCTTCAATACTCCTTTTCTTCAGTAAGGACACAGGAGCACAGAAGTGATTCACTAATGGGAATCTGAGAACACGACCCTGACTCTTAGGCCAGAGCTAAACCCTCCTTTGCTCCCTGCCCCCTCTCCCCTTCTTCCCTCCTCTAATTAAAAAAAATGTTTAAGCAGAAGAAATAAAAAAAAGGGTAAAACACATACAGGCAGATCCAGTACCATAATCAACAAATGTTAACATTTTACTTAGAAAATATTTTTATTTATTATTTATCTATCCATCTGTCTATATTTTTTGAGAGAGAGCATGCATGTGTGAGTTGGGGGATGGGCTGAGGGAAAGAGAGAATCTTAAGTAGGTTCTATACTCAGCACAGAGTTCTACTCTGGGCTCGATCCCAGGACCGCGAGATCATGACCTGAGCCAAAACCAAGAGTCAGACACTCAACCATCTAAGCCACCCTGGCACCCTTGTTCTGATTAAGACCTTTTAGCTCCATCTCAGACACATGGGGGCATTTCACCAAAGTAACCACTAAAGTAACAGTATCTGTTTCTTTCAAAACACCACATCACATCCTGCACGTGGTGGTAAAATAAACAGGAGGTGGCAAAAAAAAGGAACCAGGTGGCAAGGTGGCAGGGAGAGGGTGCACGTATGCACTTGCACATGTGTATGCCTGCACCCATGGGGTCCTTAATTGTATGAGTGTCCCAGGTGTCATTCCTGGGCACAGGCTGATGCTCTTCTCATTTCTCATGGAGAAAGCTCCTCTCTATGTTTTAATCTTAGGCAAGATCCATGTGTTTCGGCCACAGGTAAATTTTTGTATCAGCACAAAAATTGTAGGAGGAACTCTACACTTGTCCCCTAAGAAAAAGCAAATCTTAAATGTGGTTATGATCTTGACCACAGAATCAAGACAAAAGATGTTGGGCTCTCATAAACCAAGGTTGGTTCCACAGAGCAAACTGCAATCTGTGAGCCATTGACCTTCGACTTCCCTACCAACAAGAATGGCTGAGAGCACCCACAGTGTGACAGCATGGGGGTTCATCTTAAATGACCCAGAGAGCCACCTCCTCTGACTCCGCCAACGCAGCAGGGAATGCTAACAGTATCCATTTCCAGCGTAGAGACATCCACGGACAGTAAGCGCATCTTACTCTGCCCTTATTTTAATATTATGACCCCCAGATCCCAGAAAATAACACCTAACAGTATTTTCTCTTAGGCAATTGACAGTTCACTGTTGAGGGACATCTCTTTAGTAATTATGTATTGCTCACACTCTCACTTAAGGTTTTTATAGTTTTGCAAACAGTGGGTGCTCCATAAATACTTTTGATTCACGTTAGTGGAAATCAACTACAATTGTCTGGAAAGCTGGGATGAAGATGGAGCTGCAGGAAGCCCCCACCTAAACTGAAACATCTGATTTTTTAAAAAGATTTTATTTATTCATTTGAGAGAGAGAGAGAGAGAGAACACAAGGTGGGGGAGCAGCAAAGGAAGAAGGAGAAGCAGAACTTTTGTTGAGCAGGGACCCCGATGTGGGGTTTGATCCCAGGACCCCAAGATCATGACCTGAGCCGAAGGCAGACACTTCAGACTGACCCCCCCACCCAGGAGCCCCCGAAACATCTGATTTCTGTATACTTGCTCAAGTAAAACGCCATCCTCCCTTATCTTGCTTCATTCATGTCGAGTGACACCAACATGAGCTGGTTCTGGTCCTTTATTTCCAATAAATAAAACTGTTTATTTGCAGGCATCTACATAGGACAGGTAGTTTTCCTACAGTGCTTGGGATGCTGTCCCCAAAGCACAGGCTGTTGCCACCTAACATGAAGCTCGTCCTCAGCTAAAATGGGCACAAATCACCTCTGAGACTCTGCCACTGGCCTGGAGTCAGACCGGTAAGTTCCTCCCTGCACTGTCTAGCCCTCCTCGGCCAGCACCAAGGGGCCAGGATGGGATTCTCATGTCCCAGGGCTGGATGTTTGATTACCCTTATTATCTTAGCTTGCTTTGGCTATAAATTTTATTAGTGGCCATAAAATTATCCATCCACAGCATTTGACTCAGTGACCTCTTGCAAAAGAGAATTCCATTTGCTCGTGCTGCCCAGGGCCTAGGAGAGATGCCTTTTCTTCACCTTCAATTTACAGCCTCACCTCCATCCAGGGTCTTGCCAACAGAGAAGGCTGTCACATTTCACGATTTCATTGTTGGGGCTGAAATCTGGCCCCTCGCCACCTGCCCACTGTTTTCTTACTCTCTGGGTGGTGCAAAAGTAAAGTGGCAGGGGCATCCACGTGTTACAGAAAAGACAGGAGTGTGAGATCTTGCAAAGGGCCGGCTGCATTTCTGTCTTGAATTTCTGTCTTAAATTTCTTAGTTCCAAAATGTGCAGCTCAAGGCTCATGTGATAGCTCGGCTATTCCTTTGAAGAACATCTTATGACAAATGCTACAGAAACTCTTGCCATCAAGCTTGGAGTATTTCTACAGGTGCATTTTACTTCACCTTGCAGAGATGCTGGGGCACAATGATTTTAATGATTAATACTCAATTATGTTTTGCGGGGTGGTTTTGGTGACATAAACAGTGACATGCGATGATACACAGAGTCCAGCCTGAGAGAACTCTAAGGAGCAACAGCACTCCCTCATCAATCATCACACAATTTGCCATTCTGGAGCATCTACCATGACCCAATTCTATTCGAAGAGCTTTCTGTATGTGTTGCCATATCCAATCCTGACAATAACCCTATAAAGTACGCACAATTATTACCAAAAAATAGCATCAACTCTACCACATGGAAAAGCCCTGGGACAGGTAATGTCACAGGGCTGGGTTTCTATCCTTGAGTTTCTCTTGCTCCCAAGAAAGTACAGCTCCTCAACTGTGGCTGCCCATTCAGGAAATGGGGTAACGGCAAAGGACTTGATAAAGAGGATCATCATCTGGATAATTTCTCAATTGGCACAAAAGGCATGTTCTCTCCAGTGCTTTGTGATTTTTATGACCAACTTGAAATAAAATCAAATGGTCTGAATATTGATATAAGTGACTTCACTTTCAATTTCCAACTAAGCAAACTCAGAAGGAGTAGTTAAGAGGAAATCACCACCCTAATGAATCCAACCCTGACATCAGAGGCTACTTCTAGGTCAGCTCCCAAGATCTAGGAAGACTAACCCCTCTTCCATGTACTGAATCACCCAGGGGCTACGCTTCCCCTGGGGGAAGCTTACCTTTGCTGCCCACTCCCAAATACTCAATCACAGGCTAGGGCCCAAAAAGTGTGCCCTGGGCAGTCCTCCCCACTCTGAATAATCAGGGCCGTCCCTCTCCACGTGTTCCCCCCAAACTATCCTTGTGATGCTCTGGTATCAGAGCATCTGGTTTATTTTATGACTGCCTGGCCCTGGTCTCTCTCCCCAACCAGAGGCAAGCTCAGGGAGGACAGGGACAGGCTCTTACTAACCTCTGTATTTCCAGCACAGCACAGAGTCTCAATATGGACTACATCTGACAAATCCATCAATTAATACATCCATTAAATACAAGCGAATCAGAATGAACTAATTTTGTTGGGTTGGTATTGGCTGGAGTTGGTTTGTTTTTTAAGAGATAAATGTTATTTTCACCTGATTTCAAAAACGATGAATAGAGTACATAAAGCTTTCTGCAATAAAACAGGAGTATTTCATAATTCAAGATAGCAGCAAGACAAATGTCTGGGGAGGATGGAGGGCAAACAAGGAACAAAGAGACAGAGGCACTGAAACAAAGGAAAAAGAGAAACAGGAGAAAGGAGACAAACAAGAGAAAAGGAGAAAGAAATATACACACATAAGATGAAAAAAGAAGAGGACACCAGTAACTGTTCCTCTGGCCAGCCTGGGTAGGAGCATGTGCCAGTCATAGCCGGGGAGCTGGAATTCTCTGGAATGTTGGGGAAGTGATCCCAGGGATATAGCATCCAGAGGCTGAAGTCCCACTGGCCTGCCCTGGTCCTTCCCAGTACCAGACAAGACTTTTAGAACCCTGAGGTGTCAGAAGATAAAATGCAGAAATGCAAAATGTAAAGATTCATGTAAAAAAAAAATTGAGCCATTCTCTTTCCCTTTTCCATTAAAAAAATAAAACCATAGTTCTAGCCTTTGAAGAAAAGGGCTTAGAAGTTTTGAATGTCTGAATACTTGCTTTATGTAATTTTGCAGAGGAACATGGAGTATTAGGGATGCTTCTAAGGGGAAGGACAGTAAGATTAAGAGACTAGATGTGAGGTTTGCCTGGAGCTGACACAGCACAGATCATGGCCTTCTCCACCCATCATCTCGTGGTGCTTGGTCTGGCATCCTTAAGAAGCAGCTCTTTCCCAGAGCAAGTGTCACTGCTCTTCACCTAAATCTTGCCTAATGCTTGGAAAGCTTTCAAGAAAACCAGCTGTGCATTATGGCCTGGAATTTAAAATGTACCTTCATTGTAGGCACTGTGGGTGACTTCCTCATATTTTCCTTGAGCTCTTATGAGAAAAAGTTAAGAGGGACCTGTCAGTGACACTTGACTGTATGTGACTCACCTTGGTCTGCATAAAGCAACCTGGCATTATGGGCAAAACCTAACAAGGGCCAGCATACATGCACCCATGCTCTGCTCGGGGTGCCAGGGATGGCAGAAGTAAGAGCTCACACAAGGCAGGGGATGAGGTGTGCAGCTGCTGGAGCCCTGGCACCAGGAGCCATGAGAGTATGAGTGTTCAGGGCTCCAATCAGCCAAGGGAGGTGCTTCTCCTTGTTTGAAGCCTTTTCGAGGAAGCTAGCTAGCAGCACTGGGGCTGGCTCTAGATTGTAGGATTGATTCTGCTGTGCCTTGGCCAGCTCAAAAGCACAGCCTGGGTGGCTCAGTGGTTGAGCATCTGCCTTTGGCTCAGGTTGTGATCCCGGGGTCCTGGGATGGAGTGCCACATCAGCTTCCCTGTGGGGAGCCTACTTCTCCCTCTGCCTATGTTTCTGCCTCTCTCTGTGTGCTTCTCATGAATAAATAAAATCCTAAACACACACACACACACACACACACACACACACACACACACACAGCCATAAAGGAAAGATACCCAGACCACAGACAGGCTGGACAAAATGGAATTGCCAGCATCACCCTGGTGTCTAGCAAAGGGTGTGTGGTGCATCAGGGCATCAGTAAATGCTGCACTGAATGCCAAGGGCTAATTCTGGGCCTGGCTTGGTTAATGGTAACACGATGGACTTTGGACAAGTCACTTCCCCTCCCCTAGCCCTCATCTCCCCAGCTAGGGGAAATCAGGAGATCATGTCTGCGATGAAATCAGATGATGCAGCTGAATGTGCTCTGTGGTTCTAAAGTCATAATCCAACAGACAGCCGGGACGTTTAGAAATACTCCTGTTTCATCTTGAAAAGTGCATTCCTAATTTAATATCTGCATGGCCTTTATACAAAAACATACAAATACATCATTGATGACAACAAAAAACGTTCCCCACCATGTCTCAAACCATCCATGGTGGACGAGAAACTGATTTTCTTTAAGAGTCACCTGGCTGTTTCAAAGCGATGCACAAGCTTTCACACTTTGAACTGACCTGACATCTTCTGCTTACCAGCTGCAGAAATGCCAAATCTGACACTATGCAAACAGCAATTTTCCAAAAAATTTCAAATGGAACTGGAAATATCTTTAGATCTATCTTAGGCCAATGCTCATGTGTAAATATGAAGAGACTCAGGGCCAGATTGATGAGGTGAGTTGCCCTAAATTACATATCTACTTTGTGGTTAATTTCCATACTCATTTGTGTATATCAGAAGCTAGCAGATGGCAGTACTCTAAAATGCCTGAAAATCCCTGAAATACAGAGAGGGGGGGTGGGAAGGAAGAAAGAGAGAGAGAGAGAGAGAGAGAGAGAGAGAGAGAGAGAGAAAGAGAAAGAAATGGTCTCTGTGGTTTAGAAATAAGCCAGAGGTTTGGTTCTGGCCAAATGGCCGGTGTGGGACCTTAACAAAATCAATTAACCTCTCTGTAAGGTCGCCCCCAAAATCAGAGATCTGCCATAAAGGATGTTAAATAAAAACACTCTCAAAAGTCCTTCTCTTCAAATAACAATGGACTGAAAATGCAAAACCAGTATGCTTTAAAGCCTCTCATTGAAAACCCATACAGAAGTAGGAGATATTTCTGGGCTCACTTACAAGAATCTCGTGAAGAGGTTTGCGGTCGGCCCTCCGTCCCGTCCCTTGGAAGTATAGGATCACTGACTGTACAAAGCTGGTAATTTTAACTCTTGCATCCATCCTACAGGCCCAGAATTCAGAGAAGAGTGTGGCAGGGCTGCTTACCAGGAGTCTCTGGATTATCGGTTTTGAGCAGGCCTGATCTTGTCACCAGACCCATGACAGCCTTTGTCTACATTTGATGATTTTCTGAATCGGCTCACCCAGCAGATGTGGATTATTAATAAGATACACTTTTTTATGTATACATGTTTTCATCATGTATTTCACTAGTAAAGCCAACATGGAACCTGCTTCAGGGGTTCCATAATGTTTGGATGTTCCTTAGCCTACCCTTAAACCCAATTTCTCAAATTTCAGGACACTGAAAACTCCCAGGCCTTATTGGTTGTAACACAGAACTCCCAAATTCACTTTGCTGTTATCAGATTTCTTCAAGTTCATATAATTTTCTCAGCACCCCCTTGCTTTTAACAATTAGCAGAGAGACAAAGATGTTCTATGTGAGTTGCCACCAGAGAATCGATTATACGATTACATCCTCACTAAGTAAATATTCAACTTCTTTCTGTTGTGGCTGTAACATTCCATTCAGTGTCCTAATTTCTTAACTTGGTGCTTCTGCTCAAATTTCTCCTCTGTTCAATTAAGATGTTGGTTTTCTCTTCCATTGTACATGCTATGGCTTTTCCCAAAGCTCGGCTATACTTTCCACTTGTTGCAACTTTATAATATGGGTCAGGCCCAGCAAAGTCAATACCAACTAACTTATTGTGAGCATATCTCACTAGATTCCCCTAGCTAACAAACCAGAGCCAGCAAGATTGGCAGACCCTGGCACCTCAGGGATCCCAGCCAGTGTGCTTTATTCTTGAAAAGAGTCAGACCTGAGAGTTCATCTCTTTCATATCTGCCCTTTCGTTACAAACCTTGAGTCCCTGGAGTCTGCTATTTAAAATGGAACCGATCTTTGGGGATTCTTGTCTTTCATACACACTTGAAAAGCTATTCATCCCATCCTGAGTTAAAAGACTCTAAGCTGTATTAACAAATTGTCTCACCACAATTCCCCCCAAATTGAGTGATTCTCTTAACAACCTCTTGAGAGAAGGCGACGACATCCACATCTCAGCTAAGTCCATCTGTCGTCTTTCCTCAACTCCCTAGACCCTGACTCTGCCCTTCACACAAAGTCATTGGAAGTCTGCAAGGCTTCATACAAACACACCCAGAGTCTCAGGTCCAGAGCAGGGAATCAGACAGGCCATCTCAGAAAGAAGCTGGTGGCCCACAGCTATAATTTTCACCACAAATCGAGACTACTTAGAAATTGTGTTACCCCTTTGTTAGCATGGACAGCAACACAGCCATTCTGGAAGGTCTTTTCCACAAAGGCAGGAGATAAAGCTTGCCCTTGGAGTTACTTTACTGCTCCTCCCTCTTGGCATAAGTATGGAAACTCTGCTATGTGACTCTCCATGGGGCTAACCACCAGCAGGTTCATAAAACATGGGCAAGAAGAGCAAAACAACACATAAGCATTTCATGGTTAGCCTGATTTAGTACACTGTTTTCCTCTCAGAGCCTAAGATGAGACCAAAGTAAACACAAATGTGAGTGTATGCATGTGTGGGCATGTGTGCATGCATGGGTACACACACACACACACACACACACACACCCTGCTCAAGCAGTGTCTTTGAGAAACAATGCCAAAAAACAACTTACAGAATGCACAAGGCACATGTGAGAATCAATAAACAGGTCCACGGAGGAAATATGTAGTACAAAGAACCTCAGATTAGAACAGTCCTAAAAGGAGCACATGCCAAAAGGGGGCTGCTGGGAGTTATAGATGCTCCTTGCTCCTAGAGACACTTGTCAGGACAACCAAAGTCGCCTGCTTTCTGGAACGGCTCCAGTGCAGATCCACTGGGGGAGGAGATGAAGCAACATGAGTGTCCTAATGTGAAAGTACTTCCACCACCTAGAATCAGGACCACTCCAGCCCTCAGATCATTAGTGGTAACTTCATTAACGTCCCAGACAGAACTTAGCCCAGAGTGAACCCGACATATTCCCTGCCTGCTCACGGCAGCTGAGTTCTAAGACTGTCTCCAGCACTGCACATTCGTGATCATAGTCTTGCATTTCGCAGCCCCACACAATTCAGAATATTTCTTGCTACTGTCCTCAGTAGGTCGATATGTGTCACATCCTGTCTCCTAGATTGTGGTCCAGGAATCATACTCACTGTAGATTACAGACTTACTCTCAATTATTAACTAGTCATAGGGAAGGAAAAGGCAGGATTTAAGAAAGATGCTTTATCTTCAAATTCTAGAAACACTTGCCTCCACTCTAGGCCACTGTGGGGATCATTCGCCAGATCTCAAGGGTCAAACATGAAAAGGCAGTGGTGGGAATGAGAGGCGTGGGCTTGCTCTCCATCCAGCCAGCCTGCCAAACCACAGACAGGAGGGACTCAGATGAAGGCACCCAGTTTAAAGGAACTTTGTTCTGTTTGTGCTTTGTTTAAATCCCAGAGTGGGAGATGACCCACAATAAGCCACTTGAACCCTTTCTCTCTGCAAGTCTCCAGCTGAAATACAGTATGTGGGAGTTCTTTCAAAAGCATCTATGCAGGCCTTTTCAGAAACTAAATTTGAATACTCTGTGGTTACTGATTGGGAGTGTCACCGCTCCATAGCAGATCTGCTGGCAGCCCCCACCAGCCTCATGCCACTCTGTTCTGGCCAGGCTTTCCTGGGGCTTCTCAGCAGGCAGCCCTGGTACCACTGCTAGCCAGTGGGCCAGGAGCCCTGGCCCTGAGAGACCCGAAACCTCTTCCCCGTTGACCCTGTTATTTGCACTGCCGCTTATCTATTCGAAGCTGGAATAATAACAAACTCAGCTAAACTAAATTGGTCCTTTGTTTGCCATTACCATAAAAATTTTATGTAGGAACTAATAAAAACATGCTTTACGTGCACAGTTGCATGGGTTTGCACAGGCAATAATATCCAGCAAGTTAGATCCATAAATTCAGTTATAGACACTTAGGAATAAATATTTTATCTTTCCCGATGTTTTCGTTTATTGGAGGGAAGGTGTGAACACAGGAGCGTATGGCTGATCTGAGGCTACTAATGGTCCTTAAGTCCCCCCCAGATGCCTCTGCTCGAGACCAGGGAAAGTCCTCTCAGAAGTTTCTGGATAATTTTCCCGATTACTTAGCCTCTTAAGAACTCAATGTTAATCATACTTCCAACCTCAGTAAATGGAAAGCTTTTTAACAGAGCTTTTAAAAGTGAATCGCTTTTGAAATGAATTCAGGATTTTCTTAGAATTCTTTTAAGCAAACAAAAAGATCCAATTCTCTTCCCACCTGGGACCTTGGGGCAGGTTTACAGTAGATTTAACTAAAGAAGCTTTAATGAAATCCAAATGTAACCCAAAAATTGGGATCACTGGATATTTAGCTTTCCCTTCAGCAATGTACTCTGAAGTACAAGAAATGAGTTGGGTTTTTAGCTCTCTATTTTCCTTCCCTCCAGATGGGAACTGTCCAATAGAAATATTATGACAGCCACATTAAAAACATGCAAAGAAACAGGTGAATTTAATTTAAATATTTTATTTAACTCATTAACTCACTGTATCCAAAATACTATCATTTCAACATATATTTAATCTAAAAAGGCCTTTACTAATGAGATATTTTATGTTTTCTTTTCATGTACTAAGTCCTAAAGAGGTAATGTGTATTTTACTTATACCACAATTCAGTTCAGACTAACCATCTCCCAAATCCTCAATAGTCACATACGGCCGATGGCTACCATATTGATTAGCAAGGATCTACAGAATCCTCCACTAGTCAAGGAAAAGACAACTTCAAAGAAATCTCATTATTTATGTGATTGCTTTGGACCCGATGAACACATTTCCCCCAGGTTACAATTATGAATCTACATACAATAAACATAGAAAAAATTAAAATTACATGCAACTTTTAAAGTCCATTTTTTTCCTGTTTATAACTCTTAGTAAAATAGGCAAAGTTTATAAAGTGAACTAGGTAAAAAGAATATCCTTATGGCACCCATAAAGAGCCTACGTTTAAGAGCGATGAGGAGTAAGATACAAAGTATTATCAATCTGACCCCCTGCCACGCTTCAGAGTCCCTGCAGCCTCTTCTTTAAAACTAACTTCTATTTAAAAAATTTTTTTATTAAAGATATTTGTTTATTTGAGAGAGAAAGAGAGAGAGAGAGATCACACACAAGCAGGGGGGAGGGCAGAGGGAGAAGCAGACTCCCTGCTGAGTAGGGAGCCCAACTCAGGGCTCAATCCCAGGACCCTGAGATCATGACCTGAGCCGAAGGCAGGTGCCCAACCGAGTCATCAAGGTGCCCCTATTTTAAAAATGTATTATTGAAGTATAGTTGACATACAATGTTACATTAGTTTCAAGTGTACAGCATAGTGATCCAATAAGACTATATAATATACCATGCCCACTGCAAATGTAGCTATTATCCATCACCACTCTAATACCATTGGCTATATTCTGTGCTGTGCCTTTTATTTTCATGACTTACTCATTCTGTAGGTGGAAGCCTGCACCTCCCAACCCCCCACTAGCCCCTTGCCCTCTGGCAATCACCAGTTTGTTCTCTGTACTTATAGGTCGGTTCCTGTTTGTTTAGATTCCACATATAAGCAAAATAATTTATTTGTCTTTCTCTGATATATTTCACTTTGCATCATACCCTCTAGGTTCTTTCATGCTTCTACAAATGGCAAGACCTCATTCTTTTTTATGGCTGAGATATATTCTATTGTGTATATATACCACATCTTCTTTACCCATTCATCTGTCAGTGGACACTTGGGCTGCTTCCATGTCTTGGCTATTGTGAATAATGCTGCAATAAACATAACTGTGCATATATCTTTTCAAATTAGTGTTTTATTCCCTGTAGCCTCTTACAGATGCTTTGGAAAACAAGAAGCCAAAGTTTTTTCATTTAACTTTTTTTTTTCAAAGAAGCTATTCCAGACTTCTGTAAACTTAAAAAAAATGTATCTTCTATTATTCTTCCACCTTCCCTCTTGTTTTTCAGATACTAAAGAAGACATCCAGATAGAGTATTTTGAAAGTGAGAGATTACACCAAAAGGTCAGCATTGTAGCTCTGATTCTTTAAAGTAAGCTTTGGTGAATTATTCAGTCTCTCTCTGATTAAATGTTGCCATCAGACAAATTACCCCAATAATTCTAAGTCTGTGTTATGTCTTGCAAGTGTTGGGCATATTTTTTACTTGATGTGTTATAACACTTAATAATGCATATTGATGCATGTTAAGCAAGTTGTTCTGGAGGGCAGAGACCAGAATTGCTGAATATACCCTTTCCTGAGCTAACCAAAGCACTGCACGCATAGAAATGCTTAATTATCACATGTGTTGTTGCTGTTGATTCATAAATTACATGGAAGTGCTGAGATAAGGACTCTGAGTTAATGTAAAGGTATTTTTTTTATCTGTTTCTAGATTCATAACAGTGTGTTGTCTCAAGATAAAACAGAATCTCAAAATGATCTTCTTCCTCCCCAAGGACAAAGTAGAAACTTCTTGGCAATAAGTCAGACTGACAACAGGGGAATTTGAGAATGATCTCGCCGTTTCCGATCTGTTTTTGTGTGTTCCAATCAAATAAAGGAAAGTCAACCGTGCATAAAATACACTCGCAAAATTCCTTGCTCCCATCCCTTCCACCTCACATGTGAAAACCTTTTCTATGGTATCAGAGTGGGCTTGGATTCCAGAGAATCTAGCCTTGGCTTTCAAGTGAACAACAGGATGGTGATACTCGACTAGAAGTGTTTTTATCTAAAGATTTTGAAGAAGGCACTAAGGAGACCATTAACTAATAATGTAACTGTTAAAAGATCTTCAAAAAGAGACATGAAAATGAATTGTAACCTCATCCTGGTCTGAACCCTGCCCCAGAGAAGGGAAACCATGTTATAAAGGACATTACTGGGTGAGTTGAAAGAAACTGAAAGACCAATTGTTGATTGGATAAAGTTACTTATCAATGTTAATCCCACTGAACCTGATAACTGGACTCTGGCTATACAGAAGAATATCCCATTTCCTAGGGAATACTCATGGAAGTATTCTGGTACCAAGGCTTCTGGTGTATGTGCCTTACTCTCAATGATTCAGGGGGAAAACTAGAGAGCAACTGTTAATCTAGAGACAAGGAATGTGGTGTCCTCTGTACTATTTTTATTCTTGCAACGTTCTGTATTAAAAGTTATTTTTAAAAAATTCTAATTCACTTAAAAGCGAATAAACAAGGTGGGGAAAAAATTATTTTGAGTCAAATTTTCCCTTTAGGAATTTACATGGGGCCATGCCTTGTTTTGTCTACCTGCCTTCCACAGCAAGCCTCTGAATGTCACTGTCTAAGATGCCACGTGGTAACCAGGTTCACATCGGCTGATGGGTGGTTCACAACAGCCAGCCCTGGCTTCCCTGTGAGCCTGAGTCCCTTGTGGCTCCTCCACAGAGAGAAACATGGGCTTTGGATGGTGGGTCTCAACATCAGTTCAGGTGCCTGTCTCCTGCCCTCACTTCCACAGGGACAGACACAGGGGGAGTCTCTGGCAACAATCCTTGCAGTGGCTCAGGAGACTCTCCATGTGCAGAGAGCCACAGGCTCCCTGGAACCCTGGCTAGCCCACACCACCACCACCTGCAAATCCAGATTATGGAGGGTCAAGCTACTGATGGGACCTGCCTGGGTCACAGAGCAAAGGAACTGGTTTGTGAAGGCATTTTTACTGCCTTCCCCCTCCCCACCTCCAGATCGCCCACTTACTTTGAAACTACCTAATCTGGGGTGCCTGTGGGGCTCAGTTGTTGAGTGTCTGCCTCCTGCTCAGGTCATAATCTCAGTCTGCTTCTCCCTCTCTCTCTGCTACTCCCCACTGTTAGTGCTCTCTGTCCTCTCTCTCAAATAAATGTAAAAAAATTCTTTAAAAAAAAAAACCAAAAAAAAATAATAATAAAAAAAAAATAAAAAAAAACCACCCAAAACACCTAATCATTCAGTTTAGCACCAAAACCTCCAAATAACTGACAATCATGAAAGCACAGCAGGGGCCAAGACTTAGACGTCAACAAATACACCCTCTCTCCTGATGCAGAGTACTTTTCAGGGTCCTTGTCATTTAGCCACTTCTTGGGATCCTCCAGAGACAGGAAGCTCCCTACTTTGCAAAGCAGTCCATCCCATGATTGGATAACTCTTAGAGTTCTCTTGTGCAGTCAGCTGGATCTGTTTGCCTAAAATGGAAGAACTGGAGAATAGGGAACTGGTCTTTAATGAGCCTCTTCTATAGAGCACGGAAAGCAGGCACATGAGAAATAGCTTGGGAATGTTCAAGACCGCTAATGGACAGTCTACATCTTGGCTATTTTTTTTTTTAAGATTGTATTTATTTATTTGAGAAAAAGAGAGACAGAGAGAGAGGAGCAGAAGCAGGAGGAGCAGAAGTAGAGGGAGCAGCAGACTCTCTGCTGAGTGGGAGCCGGACTCAGGAATCAATCCTAGGACCCTGAGATCATGGCCTGAGCCAAAGGCAGATGCCTAACCAACTGAGCCACCCAGGCGCCCCTACATCTTGGTTCTTATTCTATCCCCAGGAGCAATTAAAGCCATAACCACTGTGTCTTCCAAAACATAGCATTTCAAGTGTTTGAAGACACCTTCATGTTCTCCTTTCTTCTCTCATCCAGCTCCAAATCACTGACCTTCCTTTACTCATTCATAATTCACTTGCTCACCCATTCATTCATTCATTTCCAAAAAGATTTGTCTTTTTTTTTTTTTTTTTTTTTTTTTAGTTAGGCTCCATGCCCAACATGGGGCTTGAACTCATGACCCTGAGATCAAGAGCCACATGCTCTACCGACTGAGCCAGCCAGGCACTCCAGGATTTGTCATTGAAAAAAAATGATGGGGCACCTAGGTGGCTCAGTCGGTAAAGTGTCTGTCTGCCTTCAGCTCAGGTCATGATCTCAGGGTCATGAGTTCAAGCCCCACATGGGGCTCCCTGCTCAGCAGGAAGTCTGCTTCTCCCTCTGCTCCTCACCCCATTCATGCTCTCTCTCTCTCTCTAATAAATATTTTTTTTAAAAAAGAAAATACAATAAAATTAGTAAGATAGAAATGATCACATGGAAAACAGGGTAGAGAGGAGAGACCTAACATGCTAAAAAAAAAAAGTTTACACGGTTCTTAAGATTGATTTTAAAACCTTATTCTAAAAAACAAAACAAAACAAAAAACTTGATTTTGATGTTCCTGGCACAAAGTTGAATGGGGAAACATTATGAGTTTCACAGGCCTTATTAAGAGGATGATGCTTGGGTGGCTCAGTGGCTGTGTCTACCTTCGGCTCAGGGTATGATCCTCGGGTCCTGGGATCAAGTCCCACATCAAGCTCCCTGCATGGAGCCTGCTTCTCCCTCTGCCTGTGTCTCTCTCTCTGTGTCTCTATGAATAAATAAATAAAATATTTTTAAAAAAGGATGAAACAGACCAATTCTTCAGCAGAGACAAGGTTACTTGCTGTGTAAGACCTTGTAAAAGTTGGGAAATTGAGCCATGTAATGGATAGTTAGTATCTGTACTCAAAATTCTTAACAAATGCTGAAGCAAGATGAGAATACTAGTTTCTTATAATAATTTCTGATGAATGCTTGAAGGCAGAAGATCAAGACACCATTCAAAGTGGATGGTGAGTTATGAAAAAGAATAGGTTGATTTGGTCCAAATGTGTTAAACCTTCTTCAGGATATAACTCAGAATATAGCTGGTTAATTTGTTAGTTGTATTTTTAATTACTGACCCTTAATCAGACTTCCCTTCTTCTGGAATTTGGGGTGCTGGAGAGAGGAACATTTGAGATCACACTCTCTTATGAGAGTCTGAAGTGCCCCGATCTTATATTCTTGATTAAGTGGCCTCATAAATTTTGGAGACCAGATAAACAACAAGTAGAATTAGATTTTTGTTCTAAAAATAAGGCACCTAATCAAAGGTGTCACAACCCTGGCACAACACAGAAAGAAGCCACAGATGTACCTACCCACAAGGCCAGGGCTTTCTTCTGGACATAGGTCTGGGAGGACAGCCTGGCATAGTTGGTAAATTTTACATTAATCCTGCTGGGTAGAAACTGTTTCTTCTGTTTACAGATTCAGTAACCAAAGCTGGGGCTCAGAAAAGCCACAGAAGAGCCTGAATGTCGGGCCTTCAAGTTCCAAATTTTGTGCTTCTCACCTGGCTTCCGGGGGCCACATTGTAATGAGTACAAACGATGTGACATAATATAAATATAGTGATGTCATTATGATGTGTTGACAATTCATGTGGCTGCCCTCAGAGTAAAGTCAGGCCTGCGCATGGTGTGCTAATACGGACTTAAAAATCAGTTTTCTGGGGCACCTGGGTGGCTCAGTGGTTGAGCGTCTGCCTTTGGCTCAGGTTGTGATCCCAGGTTCCTGGATCAAGTCTGGCATCAGGCTCCCCGGGGGGGAGCCTGATTTTCCCTTTGCCTATGTCTTTGCCTCTCTCTCTTTGTCCCAAATAAGTAAATAAATAAATAAATAAGAAAAACAAAAACCAGCTTTCTAGGAAAAAACACCATGATTTGTAGCATTGCCAATTTGCAAGTTGCAAACTTTCCCTCATGACCTGGTTATGGGCTCTATCACACTACGGGTCCAGAGCAAGGGAAGTCTTGGCTCCTGGCTGGCTCCTCGGTGAATGAGGAAGTTCCACATTTTCCTTGTCCTGTGTCCCATCCACAACCACCTCACTGATCTTTTAAATTTTTTCATAATATGGGATGTTTCTGGAAAAGGAAAGGAATGAAAATAATGGACTATATGGGTCAAGTAAATCAAGATGCTAGAAATTCCATCCTGGGAAGCCAGAGCATCCTTAAGACACTCCAACAGTGACCTAGCTTCAGTTTATATATGAGCCCAGATGTATCTGAGTCTGAACCTAATAACATTATGATTGCTCAATGCTGGAACCAAAATCAAGCTACTAACTTTGCTTTTAGGTCTATAATATTTCAGATATGAGTAAATTTAAAAAAAAATGTGTTCAAGAAGTAGTAGGGACTAAATGGATGCTTCCTACTATTAGCCATTTCACCTACTAAGAAAAGACCTTAAAGGAATTTTTATGCCTTTTTTTTTTAGAGAGGGTGGGACAGAGGGAGAGGAAGAGGGAAAGAATCTCAAGCAGACTCCCCATGGAGCACAGAGACCAACAAGGGGCTCTAGCCCAGGCCCTGAGATCATGATCTGAGCCCAAATCAAGAATCAGATGTTTAACTGGCTGAGCCACACAGGTATCCCTGTTTTTTATTCCTTTAAAGTATTTTAAACCTTTAAAGTATTTCTGGTAATGGATGATAGGTTAAACACATATGTTTAGCACTGTGCTTCACTGAAATCCGAATGAAATGACAATGCAGGGTCTTTACAAAGCATAAACTCACAAGGCCACAGAAAATGAGAGAGGAAGCAAATGTAATACAATTCTGGAAGCTGGAACTAAGATGGGTGAGTGGTAACTTACTTATTAGTAGACAGAAGATGAGTCTCAAACTAAAAGTTGGGCAAAGCTGTAAATAGTTTATACTTCAGTTTATACTTCAAAACCCCCTAGAAGGCTTAAAACTAGATGGTACCATATACACTAAGTGGAGCTATGTCAAGGAAATTGGCTGAAATGCAGTTTATGAAGGAGTTAGAGCCCTGGAACTCTACCTCTCATCCAGGTGACTGCACCTGCCTACCTTGGCAGGGGCTAGCAGCATATGCTCTGACATGGTAACACCCAGGGTCTCCAGACTAGAACCTGCCAAGCACCGCTAGGAATAGGGAACTGAGAAAGGAGAAAGTAAGCTGAAGTTTACACATTGAATTTGAGACCTCTCTTCTCTTCTTCCTCCCAGCTCCCAGAAAACTGGCAGCCAAATTCATACCAGTCTAGAAGACTCTTTCCTGGGGATCTGAACAGCTCCAAAGAAAAGAACTAAAGAAATTTTTAGAAATGGCCCCTTCAGGTTACAATATAGGTAAGACTGTACTCAACCATCTCCTCCCATGCTTCTCCATCCAGATATTTTGTGCCTTATTCATTATGATCTGTCAGTGAAGGATCACCCAGTATTTGAGGAAAGCATTTAATACAAAAGAGGAGGAGGGGTGCATGGGTGGCTCAGTTGGTTGGGCATCTGACTCTTGATTTTGGCTCAGGTCATGGTCTCAGGGTTGTGGGATCAAGCTCTGCATTGGGCTCTGCACTCAGTGAGGAGTCTGCTTGGGATTCACTTTCTCCCTCTGCCCCTGCTGCTCGTGCTCTCTCTCTCTCAAACAAATAAATAAATAAGTAAATAAATAAATAAATTATAAAAACAAAGCCACAAAAGAGGGGGAATATCTCAAGGAGAGATATGCAGGGAAAATAAAACTAAAAACAGAACACAACCCACTTTCATCTCAGAGAGATGAAAGAAAATACGGCATCCATAAAACAAGAACAGGACATCATTAAGAAAATAGATTTCAAAAAAGAACAATTAACGACAACAGAAAGAAGTTGTTGGAAATTAAAAACATGATAGTGAAAATAAAAACCTTAATAAAATAGTTCAAAGATGAAATTGAAGAAACCTGCCAGAAAATACACAATTTTTTTTTTAAAAAGGCAAATAGAAAAGCAAAAATAAACTAAAAAAAAAAAAAGAACAAAGAAAATGGAGGGCAGGAATGTCAAAGAAATAACTAAAGAACATTCCCTGGGATGGGCCAACATGAAGACTGAAGGCCCACGATAAGCCAATATTAGATCCGAGGGAAATTTCAAAGCACTGGTGATCAAGGACATCTCGAGAGAGAGACCAGGAATATTTCATGTAAATGACCAAGATTCAGACTTTTCTATAACAGCACTGTAAGCTAAAATGTCACTAAAGAAATACCTTTAAAAATCTAAGGGATGATGACTTCCAACCTGCACCTTTGTTACCCAGCCAAAAAGTATTAACCAAGTGTCAAGAAAGAATAGAGCTATTTCAGATCCAAAGTATCAAAAATGCACCTTCTTTGCGCACTTTTTTAAAAAAATTTTTTATTTATTCATGAGAGACACAGAGAGAGAGGCAGAGACACAGGCAGAGGGAGAAGCAGGTTCCCCGTGAGGATCCCGATGTGGGACTCAATCCCAGGGTCCCAGGATCATGACCTGAGCCAAAGGCAGCTGCCCAACCACTGAGCCTCCCAGTGCCCCCTCCTTTGCACACTTATGGAGAAAGTAACCTGAGCCACATGGCTAAGTTGAAAATTAGCCCTTACATAGTCACAGCAATACCTTTAGATAATATTTAGGCTGTCATAATAATACTGGATATTGATCAAACCAAAATTCAGCAAATTATTAGAGCTATGAAAAGACAGGTGAGCATATATGCTGTGGGGGTTGGGGGTTGGGTGGTAGTCAGAAAGAATTAGATGTTCTTATTCCTCAGTGGTCAGGTGATAGGTAAATAATTCTCAAACCTGTCAAGTTTCAGGAACCTTTTACAATCTTAAAATTACCAAGGACCTCACAGAACTTTTCCTTTGTTTTGTGATACTTCTGTTTTTCAATTTGCTTAGCATACTGGGTCTTTATCACTAATTCAACCCAAACTCTCCTGTGTTCTGTAACTCTGCCCTCAAAAATGTTCAAAAAATATTAGCTCTATGATCATCACATCTTACTCAAGAATTTTTTCCTAGATCCTCCTAATCCATACCTCCCTCTTAAATCTATAGATATTTACCGTTTTAGAAATTAAACTAAAACTTAAAGTATATATTTATTTTAAAATAACAAGGAGCCCATTAAATGTTGGTATAAATATCTTATGAAATATATCTATTTCCCCAAACATAAAATTTAATGAGAAGATTGACACTATTTTACATTTTCACAAATTGCTTTTATGCCTGGCATATGTTGTTTTAGTTACGTGGCTTATATCTGATTATGTTGTTTCTGTTGACTATATAGAGAAAATCTATCCTCATACAGATATGTAGTTGGTAAATGGAGGACTATTTTAATAGCATTTTAAGATAATTGGGGACATTCTTCTTTGATACTATACTAAAAATTGGCAAGCGGAGGTTTCTTAAAGATTCACTGAAATGAGCAATCTCAAGGTATGTTAATGAATTTTCAGTACATTGTTGTACTAAAATCCATTAGGCTATCTTGCATTTTGAATAGATATGACATTACAAGATTCTGTAAGAATGCACAGATCACTGGAAAATATTTATTTACTGAATTATACATGTCTTCCAGATGTTGATATATTCCATTACACAATATAAAAAAAAATCACATTTGTTAATATCCTCGCTAATCTTATCAGGAAGTCTTTAAGTCACGGATCAATGATTGGATAAAGATATGGTATATACACACACACACAGAGGAATATTACTCAATCATAATAAAGAATTAGATCTTCCCTTTGCAACAACAGGGATGGACCCAGAGAGTATCATGCTCAATGTGCTCAGTGAAATAGGTCCGACACAGAAAGACAAGTACCATGTGATTTCACTTATATGTAGAATCTAAAAACCCAAACAAAAGCAGAAACAGACACAAAAATACAGAGAACAAACTGATGGTGAGAGGATGGCCAAAATGTGTGAAGAGGAGTGGGACATACAGGATTCCAGTTATGGAGCAAAAAAAGTAATGGGATGAAAGGTACATGGTCAATGGTATTGTAGTGACATCGTATGGTGGTGACAGGTGGGAGCTATACTCCCTATGCAGAGATACTGAATCACTAAGTTACACCCCTGACACTAGTGTGACGTTGTGTGTCCGCAATATGTCTCTAAGTGTTGGGAGGCTTTTAGGTTCATGGTCGCAGAATCAAGTTTTCCAAAATGGGAATCTCCAATGGCAAGCTCAAGTTTTATCACTGGCAAATCAACCCTGTCAGCTCTTATATTCACTTAGAGCAAATGTCTACAAAATACTCAAGTCTGAATAAACATGGCTTGTCTGTCAGTCATTTTTTCAAGTGACAATGTATTCCATGAGGGGCGGGTACGGGGGAGACCAGGAGTTTCCAACTCAGACAATGGCACACATGCTTCTCCTTGAGGCAACATCACATGGCACTCAAGGACCTCACGTTTTGACGCACATTTTTAGATTTAACTAAATTAATAGTTTTTATTGTTCCATCAAGCACATTCTTAAATGGAAATGTATTTTAAAAAACATTCCAAATGTGTGATGACAGAGAACACAATGACTAGTAGGGTCTGGTGCCACTTGCCTTGATTGATTCATGCAAACATGCCAGCAGTTTAACCCACCACAGCAAATATCAACCCAAGTAAAAGAGGCAAATAATGTTGGACTATTATATAAAAGTACTTTTGATCTCATGGACTTGTGGACAGTGAAAAGGTCTTGGAGAAGCAAATGGTCCATGGAGTACACTTGGAGAATTACTGTAATAGAGTAATCTAAAACTAAATAAATCAAGTAGTAGCAACAGAAGAATGGCATGATATGGAGATAAATATTAATGAACTCTGGAAAGCAGGGAACACCCACTGTATTCTCGGTAGAATGGTGCTTTTCACATCAAGGCTTGTCAAATGATTTAACTCCCTAACTTACATGCACGTGTAACTTTGATTTAAAAACTAATAAAAGATGAATATTTCTAAAAAAAATTTAAACATTCTAAGTAACTGAAGCCTTCTTCCAAAACTTAATTTATTGCTTTAAATACTCAAGAGACTAGAATACTCCTTTCAAAGGAGAAACATGGTTATGTACAGTGAGCTAGAAATGTAATTTCATTTTTAATATTGATGTAATACAAGCTATAGCTCTTTCTTGGCCAATTCTAGTAATAAAGAGTGATAAATTGTTATTTATTCCAGTTCTGCCAGAAGAGCTGAATAGCCATATGTACATATAAACATGTGCACATGAAGACGAGCTTTTTTGAGAGTGGACACAGGGTGAATGCTTGAATTATTAAGCATTAAATATAAGAGAAACAGAACTTCCCTCTCCCTCTAAGAGGGAATATGACATACCCTGGAATGTTTCTTTTTTTTTTTTTTTAAGATTTTATTTATTTATTCATGAGAGACACAGAGAGAGAGGCAGAGATACAGGCAGAGGGAGAAGCAGGCTCCACGCAGGGAGCCTGATGTGGGGCTTGATTCCGGGTCTCCATGTTCACATCCTGGTCCGAAGGCAGCGCTAAACCACTGAGCCACCCAGGCTGCCCATGGAATAAGCTTTCTTGCTGACTATAACCCTGACTTACAGGGTGGCTCTTCCAGGCCCCAGGGCCACTGCCTCTCCCAACGCTCAGTGTTCCAGAGTCCCCTCCAAAGAGACAGGCATACAGGGGACGTGAGCATACTTCAAACCTCACAGTGGCTTTTCTGCAGGCAGGCTCGGGGTTCAGAACCAACCCATCTATTTGAAGGATATCTTCCCTCTTGGAATATACAGATGCAGAGCATCTATTTCCTAATAGAAATACGATTCTAAACAAACCGGAGATAAAGGCCAGATTGATCTCAGTGAAGAAGGTATGGAAAAGGAGGACTGGTATCCCCTTCCCTCATGAAGTATACTTTAGTATTATTATTCCAAGATGACTTAGGTTCACTTCTGTCCAGGGAAGGAGAGAGACGGATGTGGAAGGAGTGGGGAGTTCCTATTCACTCGCATATCTGCTTATGGTCAAAATACACTGGACTCGATTAATTAACATGGTCAGTGTATAGCAATTTTCAAACACAGCAACAAATGCTAACAGAGTCATATGTGCAAAGAAAGAGGGGGAACAAAGGAGCAAATCTGGGTAAATCGAGACTGTGAAATTTCTGTGACTAGGCATTTAAAATAGCCTATCTTGTCCTCAATAAGTTGAAGCACATGATTCTAATAGTCTCTTTAGTTGCATTTTTCAAGGAACTATATATTTCAATTTGAGTTACTTTATATACTTTTCTACTCCTTCCGAAAGTATCAATCCAGAAAGAAAGTTATCATGTAAATCTTCTTAGAAATTGGTTTTTCTATACCACAAAGAACACTGAAGTGTTCCTACCATGGACCTCAATTACAAGAGTCTCCAGGTGTCTCCTGAAAACCTGTCCAGTCTCACAGAGGGAGGCACCAAAGAATCACCAGGTCAAGAGAGAACAGATCTGCTGCTCAGTTTCTGAAGGAGAGCCATGTGACCAGAGGACCTTTTAACTCAAGGTTTCAAAATGGCCTATTCTGGCCTCAAGAATATTAGTACATAGGGATGCCTGGGTGGCTCAGTGGTTGAGCATCTGCCTTTTGCTCAGGTCGTGATCCCAGAGTCCTGGGATCGAGTCTTGCATTGGGCTCCCTGCAAGGAGCCTGCTTTTCCCTCTGCCTGTGTCTCTGCTTCTCTCTGTGTCTCTCATGAATAAATAAATAAAATCTTTAAAAAAAGAATATTAATACATATTATACCAATGTTGGTAACTGCAGCCCAGAACCCATAACATTTCCTGGGTGAGCAGCAAGCAGATGAGGAGTTAAGTGGACTTGGCACCTTCCCATTCTGCCCATCATCCTGCTTGGGTCCATACCGATGGCCGGTGACACTCTGGGGAGGTGTCAGGGCAGCCCTGCCTGCTGCTAATGTCACGCATTCACAGGAAGCAGAAAGATAGTTTTAGAGATGGAATCAAGAGCTAGACTGGATAATGCAGCCTCTTCTTCATCCAATAACACGGTAGTTGCTATTTGTTTCTGAATTACAACTGCTACAAACAGTCTGTGTAATTGACAGCTAAGTAACTGATATTAAAATGCATTTTTCCAGATACCTGGATGGAATGTGTGTCTGGCTTCCATTCTGTTTTCCCACAGCACAGCGTCTGCGCTTCTGCCCTGGCACTGACCCCAGTCTGACCCACATCAGAGGGCCATGCTCAGGGAGCTCCCTTCAGGGATCTTTCCTCATTTTTACTTCCCAGCTCCAGACGTCCCACACACTGTGGACATCTCAAAACACTGAATGAATGAAAATACTGACTTAAATAGATTCTTCAGCTGAACTGTTTTTCTCCTCCCTGGATCAGAGAGCGACACAGGTGAAGGTGATGAGGTTATTCATCACTTATCTTATCAATGGATGGCTTTAAAAGGAGGCTGTTTAAAGGAGGAACAATGCTAATACGAGTCCTGAAGCCAGGTCAGTGGGATCCTGATGACCCTTGCAGTGTTTATGGATGAGGTGGGGGAATGGGGCAAGATTCTTCTGCACTGTGGGTGGCCAGAGCCTGGTTCTCCTCCAGAGCTGCGGCCCAGCTGGGCAGCAGGGGTCCCTTGAGCCCACTGCACCATCGTCTAGGTCATAGTCTCACCCACCACCAAGGGCACCAGACTTACTCCGTGCCAGAGTTATTCCATAATGAATACCACTGGATGCCCTCCCTTCCCCAACACACACACACACACACACACACACACACACACACACACACACACACACGCATATCAACACAGGTGAAGGAGACACAGTTGGAACAGCCCATCATTCCACACTGACTTTCTACACCAAGATACCCTGTTAATAGGCAAAACCCTACCCAACCACAGTGCTTTGTGATCTGTAGGAAATAGTATGATGCCCAGCTCAAAGAACGTTTGCTGAGGGGATGAGTACATGGATGACTTTATACAGTATGGGTGTAACACAGCAACACTGCTTTTCATATCTAGGTATTGGCAAGACATGATGGTCCAATGGACAAGACATTGAGCTAGAGTCAGAAGAGCCTTCCGCGTCCCAGAAGAATTAATTGCCTGTCTCTAGCTTCTCTTATTTGCCTAGCCTCATCCATCCCCACCTCCAACACCCAATGCAACCTCGCCTCTATACCACAGAATTGTGGCCAAAGCTGTCTCTGGACCAGAGGGCCTAGCAGCTCACCACCCACATGGCCACCGACATAGACTAGGGGTCATCCCCAGTCATCCTGCACCCTACCAATCCTCAAAGCCTCCAGGTATTATTCTAACTGTCTATGGAATCTCCCACCCCTCCCACCCCAAGCCCTCTGCTCACTAGTCCTCACTCCCCCCTACCAGACCTATGACCTCCACTTCTCTGTTAGCACGCAGTCCCACTCTCCTACTGTGTCCTGTCTGTGTAGTTTTTTCCTCGCCTATGACAGCTGGGGGTGAAGCTCATGATCTGCCCATTTCTCGTGTGTCACCACATCCTCTGCCTCTCCTCCAGCTCCCAGCACACCATTCCGCGACAATCCTGAGTCTTTATGTCTCTGCTCCTCCTTCTATCTTCTTGTAAACCCTTCCCCAGATTGCCTGCCTGATGATACCTGGCAGGTGTGTAGACTCAGGGTGCTATGATGTACAAGTGCCCCAGAGAGTTTAAATACTTGCTGCTGTTAGCCTGCATATGCTTACAATATATGTGCATCCAGTGGATGATGTTTAGGTAGATATTACGTTAGCAACGTATATACCTTATTAAACATTTAATGAGTAGTTCTTGTAATTAATACATTTACACCAATTAACCCTAAAGGCTGCATTGGTTTGTTTTCCACTTAGCCTATTATATAGTTGGAAGTTAGCAGCCACTTAGAGTAGGTCGAAGGTTTGCAACATTTCAATAAGTGAGTTTCTTGTTAATTGCTCTACTTTCATTCCCACTGCCTTTTCTGCCAAATCTTTGGCATAAACTGCTAATAAATGATGGAATCGACTGGTTATCATCACAGGTCCTTTTATTTCCTTTGCCCACCCATCCTCAGAGATGCAAATAACTGTGACCAATTCACAACAGAAGGGTAAGATGAGGGGTAAGGTTTGAATAATTTACAGGATAAATAACTGGGAATTAGAACTCTCTAGAGGTGACTGCGCAATCTAAAAAAAAGAAAAAGTGTGTGTGGGAGAGTAAGACAGGGCTCAAGATAACCGAATACAAGCAATCTTGAGGCTGGGACTCACTGAATACTCACAGTCAGATAAGCCAAAACTTCCTGTTTACTGTTAGCATAAAACTTACATTATGAAGTTGTAGAAATACTATCTACCAAACTTCTTACTTCTAACAAATAACTAAGTAAGTGCTCAATAAACCATCCAAGCTCACAGCGTAGGTGGTCAGAAGTGCAGTGGAATGAAGAGATTCACTTCTCTCTACGGTCTTCCCAAAGTCAATGCCATCGCCATGGCTGAAAGGCTTCCTGCAAGTTTCACCATCTGGGCACAATGCCCCTCCCTCCCCCGCTGCCTCTGTGGCCCGTGGGTTTGCAGCCTCCTTCTAGAACAACAGAGCTTCTAAACCACACTCATGAAAGGACAACATCTCTTGTCTCTTGGTTTTTCCAGAAAGTGTCAGCTGCCACCATTCATCTTTTCTCCTCTTTGTTGTGGACAAGAACTCCTTGTCCCTCTCTTACTTCCTAACAGGATCACAAAGTGGCCACTGCTTCGTCTTTTGTTTGTTTGTTTTAAAATTTTATTTATTTATTCATGAGAGACACACACACAGAGAGAGGCAGAGACATAGGCAGAGGGAGAAGCAGGCTCCATGCAGGAGACTGATGTGGGACTCGATCCCAGGACCCCAGGATCACAATCTGAACCAAAGGCAGATGCTCAACCACTGAGCCACCCAGGTGTCCCTGGCCACTGCTTCTAAATGGCCAGTCTCATCCACGGTGACTAAGCATGGGTTTTCTGACCAGGGTTTGGAGGGAACGAGCCACTCCCCCAATAGTAGCTATCAATCTCCCCACGTACCTGCACCCCATCAAAAAGGCTATTTGGGTAAAAAAGGATAATTTGTCCTTAGAGGAAAACGAAACATGGTGGTTTTCAACAAAAACTGCGATACACAATCTCAGCTGCAATGGACCTGAGTGAATCTTGAAGCTACCGAACAGCCCTGCACATGGCTGTGTTCAGGGTACTCACCATGAGAAGACTATCAAAACCAAGCTGTACCACGAAGGGATGCCTCCAGGGCTGGGTGTGTGCATGTCACCTGTCAATGCGCCATGCATCTGCGGGATGGCAGAGAACCATGCTCTACAAGTAGCCCCTGCATGTTGGGTTTGTAGAATTTCTCAGTATGCAAACTCATTCTGCAAATCTGTGTGTGTGTGTGTGTGTGTGTGTGTGTGTGTGTGTGTGTATACATAAAATTTCATTTAAATCCAGTGCTTAGAACTCAAACATAAATTTTAGGATGAATAAACTTAATCCTCAAAACAATCTGAGGAGATGGGCACTCCAGAAACAGATATCAATGGTCACATGGGTGGCTCATTCGGTTAAGTGTCTGCCTTTGTCTCAGGTCATGATCTCAGGGTCCTGGGATCGAGTCCCACATGGGGCTCCCTACTCAGTGGGGAATCTGTTTCTCTCTCTCCCTCTGACCCTCACTGCTTGTGATTTCTCTCTCTCTGTCTCAAATTAATAAATAAAATCTTTTTAAAAAAAGCAGCGGATTATCAACATCTTGTGCGGTCAGAATGTCACTCAGCTCATAAGCAGGTGAGGCGCAGTTCACACGCTGATCAGAGTGCTCTTTCTGTGAGGCCAGAACAGAGTTCCATTTATACTAGAGATCCATTCAGGTCCTTTTGCAAGGATATGTATTAGGACAATGAATTTGAACATATATTATTCTGCGAAGACATTATTGACAAGGAAATGAAATGACCCTATTTTCTTTTATTAATCTTGGAATTAATTTATGATCAGAGTCTAAGTATCTACCTCTTGGGTAAGCCAAAGTACATCTCACTAGATGGCAGCATTGCTTACACAGCCTTTTTTGTTTGGGGTTTGGGGTTTTTTTGTGGCCCATCTTTTTCTCAAGCTTTGTCCCCCACCAGCCTCCCCACCTCCCAGTGAGAAAATGGAACGGGGGCATTGATCTACACAGTTAAGCATAGCCGCACAGCATGAGATCTGACTTGGAAATCCTGGCAACACCAAAGTGTCTGAAAGCAGTGTTTGTAGGATGTGCTGTGGGTGTCCCTCCTCAGGGAGTCTGGGTGTCTGAGCAATCTGAGGAACTGGCCCCTGCCTTAAGCAGGGTGGTGAGGGGCAGGGGACAAGTGTGCAGGAAACAGTGTTTGAATCCCAGCTCCGGCATTTCCTAGTGGTGTGACCTTGGACAGGTCACTTGACATTTCTGGGCTTCGGTCTGTCGTCTCTAATTCCCCAGGGCAGCCTGCCTGTCTTGCTTCCATTGGTATCAGAGGTCTGTTTGCTTTCATAAAAAGGAAGCATGTCATGAACAGAGTAACGGGCTCCATCTTCCCACTGGTACAGTCCCCAATCCACGGGGACCAAGGACTCCAGCATTGCTAAGGTGATGGAAACTGTCACCGTCAGATTGGTTCAGATTCATCATGCAATTAGAAAAGTGGTCACAGCCTTGAATGTAGACGTGGGTTTGCTTCTCAAATGACACCTTTTTTTCTCCCGAGGGTCCCAGGTAAGCTGCTGAAGGGACGTGTTAACCCTTTGAGGCCACTAGTGTGGCAGTAATGCACTAAATGGTCTCCAGAGTCCTAAAAATGGTGACTAATATGTGTCCTAAACACCTAAATTACTCCCTGGGAATGACTTAGACACATGAAATATATGACTCATTAACTAATCCCCACAAATACCTCCATAAGATCGAGGGACGCTAATTTGTCACGCTAAAGACAGCACAGTCAAATCTCAATTTGAAAGCAATTAGGTGTGTGCCTGGGGTGGGGTGGGTAAGGAGGAGACTGCAATTTTCCAATTTATTGAAGATTCCAAATTATATAATTATAAAAGAAAGACTCATATTTTATAAATAAAGAGATAAGTAAATAATAAGCAACCATCTGTATTACAAGTGTATGTTCCCGCAGATCTATAAATAGCAAGAATGTGGGGCACCTGGGTGGCTCAGCCAGTTAAGCATCTGACTGGCTCAGATGGTCCTGGGGTCCTGGGATCGAGCTCTGAGTCGGACTCCCTGCCGAGCAGGGAGCCTGCTTCTTTCTTTCCCTCTGCCATTCTACCTGCTGTTCATGCTCTCTAATAAATAAATAAAAATTTTAAATAAATTAATAGCAAGAATGAAAGACCTGAGTACTCTGTTTCAAAGTGCTCAGTAAGAATCATGACATAGGCCTAAATCACTCAAGATTTCAAATTAACTCCAAAATAAATGAAGTTTTACCCTTTTTCGATTATTCTAAATGCTACCTATTACTCTGTAGAATTTTAAATGATCTGAGCCTATATATGGCCTGCTCTCCTCCCTTATAAAGGTCTTCAAAAGAAGAAAATTGGCCCAGGGGCCTTTCAATATTTTACCAATTTATTTCCTCATGGTGGGAGGAGATTCTACTTAGAATCTGACCTGTGTCAGCTGTGGTGCCCATATGGAGAGTTGGGGTGTGGTAGGAGATGGCTGATATTCTGAGCTGGTGAGTACCATTTCTTTCAGGTGTTTTATATTTACTATATAGTCTGGGTCTTGTTTTCTCAACTACCACTGGTTCTTATGGTAAAGCACACTCTAGTTCCATTCAGTGTTGAGTCTTGAGACTGAGCTGGCTTCAGGTCACTGAACGGAGGGGCCACCATGTGTCAGACTTGGTCCATCATCCCCTATAGTGCCCGTAGCAGCTCTGCAACTGTGTGCTTTGCAGAGGACAAAACACAGAGACACGTGACAGCCAGGAAGCCCGCTAGCTAGAGGTCACCCCACACAGTCAGCAAGGACACTGGGCTTTTACTTCTGGTGCATAAGCAGCAAATCTAGCGTGACCCAACATCTAGTGCCTCATTGTTTGAGACTTGGATAAAATCATTGATAAGTATCAGCCCCAGACTTTCCCAAAAAATTCTGTTTACTTTGTCCTTAAAAAAGAAAAAAAAAGGCGGTGGCTGTCGTTACCCCTTTGACCATTTCACTATGGCCGGTAGGTATTCTAGTTTTCTTCCTCAGCCCCATAAAGAAAGCAAATATGCTGCCTAAGGAAATCATGGCTAGGGAGCCTGGCCCCAAAGAGGGAGGATGTGGGAAGCTATTTAAAACAAAAGAGTCAATCGGAGAGGGACAAACATTATATGGTCTCATTCATTTAGGGAATATAAAAAATAGTGAAAGGGCATAAAGGGGAAAGGAGAGAAAATGAGTGGGAAATATCAGTGAGGGTGATGGAACATGAGAGACTCCTAACTCTGGGAAACGAACAAGGGGTAGTGGGAAGGGAGGTGGGCAGGGGGATGGGGTGACTGGGTGATGGGCACTGAGGGGGGCACCTGACCTGGATGATATGCTATATGCTGGCGAATTGAACTCTAATAAAAAAATATATTAAATAAATAATCAATCAATCAATCAATCAATCAAAAGAGATCTGTGAAAGGGAGCCTACGTCCAGAGAATCTTCTCTCTGACCACGATTCTCAGCTGTGCCCTCCACCCAAGCCCAGCCCAGGAGAGCCGGAGGGAGGAAAGTCAGTCCCCAAGCTTGAGAGAGCATCGTCCCCATGCCAACCACCCCTCTTGCCACCTGCCTAGTAAATGGAGGCGTGGCTTAAAAACCCTCTTTTCAAGGCACAGCACCTTACCCACATTTCTGGCTTCCTTCTGGAGCCCAGAAATATTTCTCTCTTTTTCAAGATTTTATTTATTTATTCACGACAGACACACAGAGAGAGGTAAAGACATAGGAAGGAGAAACAGGCTCCCTACGGGGAGCCCAACGTGGGACTTGATCTCAGGGTCCTGGGATCACAACCTGAGCCAAAGGCAAACACTCAACCACTGAGCCAGAAATATTTCTAAAGAAAAAAAATACAGACCATCCCAACAATTGAACCCAAATCCCCAGCTCAGTCTGTAGAAAAGGACTGGAAGCCCTGGGGCACTGGTCAGATGAGGTCCTCAACTGAATCTGACCTTCCCCCAGGGAAGCGGTCCCAGAAATGCAATTTACAATCGCACCTGTGGCTGGGATGGTGCAAACAGACCCTGAAACTATTTCATAAGCTCAGATGAGGTGCTTATTCCTAGAAAGCCTATGTCTGTACGTTGGCCACTCAACCTTGTCTCTATGAGTAGTTTTCTCTTTTCCCCAGCTCATGAGGTGTTCCCTTCCATCGGCATAAGGGTGTCTATCCCTGGGTACAACACCTCCCTGCCTCTCTTGGCTGTTCTTTTTAAAAAGATTTTATTTATTTATTTATTTAGAGTGAGCAGTGGGGTGGGGGGAGGCAGAGGGAGAAGGAGAGAGAAAATATCAAGTAGGCACCACACCGAGTGCGGAGCCCAACACAAGGCTCAATCTCATGACCCTGAGATCATGACCTGAGCTGAAACCAAGAGTCAGAGCATCAACCCACTAAGCCACCCAGGTGCTCCTGCCTCTCTTTGCTTTTTACCCTTTGTATCTTTCCCCCTCCCCTTTACGTCTCTCCAAATGAAGGACATGAACAAGACTACTTCACTGCTGTTTGCTGTAAAATGTGCACCTGCTCCCTTTTCCACAGTGACTCAGCCGTAAAAGGACATGGCACCGCACATCTCTCATCTGCCACTCTCATGGCACCCTGTCTTTAGCTTTCATCCATCCTCCTACCATCTACCGTCTGTCTGTCTGCAGTGGTTTGCATGGTGGCCCCCTCCCCCAAATTCACTCAGATCTCAGGATCTGTGCCTTTACTTGGAATTGGGTCTTTGTGGAAGTAACTAGTTAAGGATTGAAATGAGGCCATACTGGATTACGGTGGGCCCTTAATCTGATGGCTGGAGTCCTTGTAATAAGAGGAGAGAACACAGAGAGACCCCAGAGGAGAAGTCCTTGGAAAGGCAGAGACTAGAGGAAGCAGCCACAAGGCAAGGGGCTCCTACAGCCACTGGGATATTGGAAGAGGAAAGGAAGGATTCCTCCCTAGAGTCTTCAGAAGCAGCACTGTCCCACCTTGATCTGGGACTTCCAGCCTCCAAAACTATGAGAGAATACAATTTTGTTGTTTGGAGCTACCTTGTTTGTGGTCATTTGTTCTGGCGGCTTTAGGAAACTGATACACTATTATCAAACTACCATCCGCCTACCACCTTCATTGTTCCCACAGCCAGATTAACTGCTCTTTCCAGCTGTGATGCTTGACTCTGGCAGTTCAAATTTAGGCCTAGGGCCCAATCCCAGATTTTCTGATTCCAGTCTGATTCTGGTCTGGGGTGTGGCTCAGGCATTGGTGTTTTTTTTTTTTTTTTTTTTAATACCTCTCAAATGATCCTAATGTGTGGCCAAGGGTAAACATTCCCACCGTCCAGCAAGGAAACTTTCTCCCTCCCCTGCCCCAAAAGCTCCAATGGCTGTCTGCCTTTGCCTACCAAACATCAAGAGGATAACAACCAACACTTCCTGCCTACGATTTTCCAAGTGCTTTTTAAAGCATCTGATTCTCAAAACACTGCGTGAGGTTGAGAATTGCGACTGGGCGGTCCTGTTACCCCGAGTTACCTGGCCATAGGCCCCGTAGGGAAGATGAGCCCCCTCCCGCACCCCTTTCCACCCCCAGGCTTGGGATGTTTGCTGCAGCTCTAATAGCATGCAAGACCCACATGGTGGTGATCACAGCGGCCCCTGGCCAGTCTCTGTGGTGTGTGTGCTTGTTATCATGAGCTCCAACAATAGGGGAATCAGAGACCCCTGAAAGCCAACCATGCGGTAGGAGTAAACTCATTTTGCGGAGGTGCCCAAATGAAACAATCAGACATGCTAATGTACTATCTGACCCACGGGGTAACATTGTTGTGTGGGATGAGAAGCTCATGTCCTTGGCCCTACTGCAGGATTCTATAGCAGCTCCTTGTCTCACTTAGCTTCTAACCACACTTTTCAGCTACCAAACACTTACTGGGTGTATTTGTTTCCAACTGCAGCTGAAGCAAATTACCACAAATTTAGCAGCTCCAAGCAACACAAATTTATTCTTTCTTTTCTATGCTCTAAAGTTCTGGAGGTCAGACATCTACAATGGGTCTGTAGAGCTGGTTCCTTCTGGAAGCTCCAGCAGAGAGTGTGATTCCTTGACTTTTCTACCTATTAGAGGCTGGCTTCCCTCTGTGGCTTGCAGCCCCTTCCTCCACCTCCAAAGCCGACAGTGGGATCTTCTTTCCTCTCTGACCTCTGCTTCTGTCCCTAAATTACCTCTGACTCTTATCTTCCTGCCTCCTTCTTACAAGGACCTTTGCCATAACATTGGACCCATCCAGATAATCCGGAGTGATTTCCTCCCCAAATCCTCAATTCAATCATATCAATCAATCAATTCAATTCCTTTACTATGTAAGGAAATAGACCCTCAGGCTTCCTTTCCAGGTATTAGGATGTGAACATCTTTGGGGGTCCTGTATTCAGCCTACCACACCAAATAAAAGAGTATTTTTGAAATTTCCTGCTGGGTTGGATGTTCGCTTCAGAGCATGGCCCTGCCCTTATCCATAAGTTATGAAACCTTAGAATTTCAGCCTGAGCACATATCCTTCAGAAACGTCCTATCCGTGACTGAGTATACAAAGTACTTCCTTTTCTGTGTTCACAGTTTGTCAGAAAGCATAAAGATAAATAGTACTCCTCTGACCATCTATAAATAGGTGGAAAAAAAAAACCCTATCATGTTAAAAAAGAATTGTTTTGATGTCACAATTTGTCAAATGATGACATCTCGTGCTATTGCCCTGGCTGGGCAAAAGTAGCAGCAAATGGGCAGCAAATGGGCAGCAAACGGACACCAGGGCTGGCCCAAGAAAGGCACTGTGCATATTTCAGGGGACAAATGGCCAAGTAAAGAACATGAATGAGAATCCTCCGCTCCTGACTGGCTACCAACACCTGCCCCTGGCTCCTGCTTGCAAAGCAGTTCAGCAGGAAGGAGCCCATGGACACCTCCCCCCAGACTCAGCTACACTAGAACATGTGCTCCTGGTTTCCATGCATGCATCCTAAACAAAGCCTCCGAGTCCTGAGACGTTAGCGAGCAGAATCTTGCCTTCCTCTTGCAGTGGCACTTGGAAGTCCTCCATAAAAAGGGCCAGCACCGGGGCGCCTGGGTGGCTCAGTCGGTGAAGCATCTGCCTTTGGCTCAGGTCATGGTCCCTGGGTCCTGGGATCGAGCCCTGTGTGGGGCTCCCTGCTCAGAGGGGAGTCTGCTTTTCCCTCAGCCCCTCCCCCTGCTCGTGTTCTCTCTCTCTCTCTCTCTCAAACAAATAAATAAAATCTTAAAAAAAAAAATGCAAGGAAAAGGGGGAAAAAAAGGGTCAGCATCACATCTTCCCAAAGATTCTACCCTCTGAAGAGCAAGCAGAGGTACTGTGGAGGTCTTACCGCTTAGCTGACCTTGACTCGATTCCAGACTGATGCCACTGTTGCAGTCCTCTTGCCCATGACCTAAAACGTAGACTCCAATAATGCCTGTGCTTACAGGGCACAACTGATTTCTAGAGATATAATAGAGATAATCCCACACGGACTTCAGCCAGAGTTCAGTCTACCATTGTCTGACGTTGATTCCAACTGATGCTTTTTTGAGAAAGCAGGAAGATTTTTACCAAAGGCATTTTCCTTTAACTTAAGGAATACAGGCCGAATACTTCGTCCTGTTAATGATAAATCCCGCTATGGATTTATTACTTCTGTATTAATCTAACATCATCTTAAATTTGCTTGACATGTTCACCTTATCGAAACACTGTGAAATAAAGTTCTTCTAGCCCTTCAAATGCACCTACGTTGAGTGTGGCATCAAATGCCACCTGGATTCTTTGCGCTGCATCTAAGAATTTATTGAGAATCATGAAGATACTTCTGGTTAGAGATTTGCTTGGTGCCAATTCACTAGTGGTTTCCACCAAAAATCTTGGGGTCTGGATAGGTCTTTTGGCCCAGAATTGTTTCCTGAACCTAGGGCTAGTCATGATAAACACCTTTATCATGTTCCCCTGAGACTGACATTTTCTCTAAGGAGCAGCCACTTTGCACATGTTAGCTGCTGTGAGGGACATAAGCATAAAAGGCATCTGTGTTCTCAAGGAGTCTGTAATCTAGCAAAAGAGTTCAAACTCTGAACAAAGAATTTCATATCTTTTAGCCTCGGGCTTCTCTTTTGGCAAAGGAGGAGATTAGAAGAGATCATTAATACTGGTATCCCTGCCTTATAGTTTATAAATTATTTTCATATTTTTCTTAATTCTGTCATCCAACAACCTTACAAGGTTCCATTGGTGAGGAAATAAGATGTCAAGCTACTAAACTGAAGTTTTTTGTTTATTTTTTTAAAAGATTTTATTTATTCATTCATGAGAGACACAGAGAGAGACAGAGAGAGAGAGAGAGAGAGGCAGGGATATAGGCAGAGGGAGAAGCAGGCTCTCTCCAGGAGCCTGATGTGGGACTCGATCTCAGACCCTGGGATCAGGCCCTGAGTCGAAGGCAGACGCTCAACCGCTGAACCACTCATGCACCCCTAGACTGAAGTTCAACAAGTGTTGGAGTCATCGACTTAACCCCTGGTGAGACAGTCTCCGAATCTCCCACCGTGATACAAAAGACAGCAACCGGTCTATAGAACTGGATTCCACGATTCTGGATTGGAATCTGAACATTCTATTGATTCTGAGTGTTATATGTCTTTCCTGCAGTTATTTACGATAATGAATAGAAATCAGGCAAAAGCAGCTGCCATGCAAAATGATGAAGTTAATCTGTGGTTGACTACCAGGAACTAACTCAGCCATGTCTTTTCTAAGTCTGAACCTGTGTGGCCCAAGGAAGGTTCTGGAGCATTTTCTCCTTCCCACATATGTATATGGATTGTGTTAACTGTCCACAAGCCCTTCTGTGAAAGACAATTGAAGATTGTTTTTTGACGATTATAGATAACAGAGGGCTTGAGGAATATGAGGGACCTCTGTCTGACCTCTGTGAAGGTTTGATCCTGTCAGTGTTGGAAAGCCTGTCCTCATCTCTGTCATCCTCCCTGCGCTGAAATGGTAGAAGGACAGCGTCCTCTTCCTGCCTTGTTTCCGCAGGCCCCAGGTCTTTGGGTGTGGAGCAGAACTCCCAGCAGCAACAAAGCCTGGATCCTAGATGCTTCTCTGCCCAGGGAACAGCTCTGGCACTAGTCCAAAGGACTATCTGCTTGGTGAGGAGAAAAGTAGAAGTGTGGGTGGGCAGCAAAAGTGAGGTCAGCTTTCAGTGCAATCAACCATCTCTGCTGAGCTGGCTAGACTGTGAGCTGCGGAATATTTATTGCAGGGAGATGTCCATAACGGGAGACATTCAGTCTGGCCAGACCCAGATCACCCAGCCCAGGGCATCAGGATGACACAGTCACAACACAGGGATGCTGATCCACAGCCGGGCACCAAATCTCTTTATCCCAGACATATTCCCTTTGATCCCTTTATCAATCAGGGGGAAAGGCATGAATTAGTCTGTTCTGGAGCTGGAGAGGAGGAATCAAATTTACCCAGGAAAATCTCAAGTCCGTGGCTTGGGTGAATCATCTTTAGACCACATCCACCCCCGCTTGCCCAGAGGCTGGACTGAAAGCCCTTCTGTGTGCTCTCAGAGCAAGCTGGGCATCTCTCACCACCTCTGCATTCACCTCACTGGCTGATACTGAGTGGTTCACCTGCCTCATCCCCGGGGCCACAGGACCTGAAGCTGCCTCTCCAGCCCAAGGCAGGAGGCCCCGGCCACCCAGCAGAGTGTCTGGCACTTGGTTAGAGCTTCCTAAACATTTGTTATTGTACAGGACCTTCTTCTCATCAAAGACGAGGAAGAGCAGAAAGAATCACAACACAAAAAAAAGAGATGCACCCATCATCCTTCAAATTGCTCTTAAGCAGCACCTTCCCCACACTCCATGCCACCCCCCTTGCCCAAACAAACTTTGCTAACACTTCGACTATTCTATACAAAAACACCAGTTCCAAGTCCTTCTGTCCCTGCTCATTAGTGCTGTATAGCAGCTGAGTCGTCCAACTAGCACCTGATATATGTTACAAGTGCTTTGGGGCCCAGGAAGGCGAAACATGAGTTGTCTGTGTAACATGAGTATGTGGCTCGCACAACCCAGGATGTGTTGAAAATGCGACCCGGGTAGAAGAATGTGCACTGGAGCATTTTATTTATAGTAGTGAAAACCTAAACTCTAGTAATTGGTGCTTGGTTATATAAATTAGGCCATACTCCTATAATGGATCATATTTATATAATGGTGCATTAGGCTACCATTGAGGGTCATATTTTAGAAACATATATAATGGCATGGGGAAAATGTACCCAGTATATTAGGCGAAAAGCAGATGACAGGATTAAACCTCATCACAATTTCATAAATTGTGTTCGTATAAAATACCAGAGGACATACACCCGACTGCTCCATAGTCTATTTCCGAGTGATGTTGGTTTTTAAAGTCTTATTTATACTTTTTTGTATATTTTGTGTGTTATTTTACAGTAAACATAATACTTTTTATAGTTTTCAAAATAATATATTCAAAATCTCAAACAGAAAAGGCATGTGATTCAGCAAGGGAAACAGGCAATTGTGTTCAGGCCCTGGATGGTTACACTCAAGCATGAGACTACAAAGCCCTGTCCAGGGTGCCACTGGCTGGTCATCAGATTTATGTTCACGAACCAGAACATTCCAGCCAAAAGTAAAATGGCAGGTAAGCCCCTGTAGGTCAATATAGCAATGGTTTTCTTTGGTGTGCTGTGCCTGAAAGGAGCCGGATCTGGGAAAGATGTTGATAGCAGATGGCTCCGGGGTACGGTGGTCAGGACTGAAGCAGCTGTGGGAGGGAGCAGGGGCCCTGGCTCTGTCACCCACTGTGTGGCACAAGTCCTTTGATTTCTCCATCTATAAGAGGAAGATCTAACATCTGTCCTGCCTGCTCACAGGCCTACTGGGAGATGAAATAAAAAGATGCACACTATTATTTTGTAAACTCCAAAGCACCCAGTAAATGGAAGCTGGGCAATCCAAGAATGCTAACTTCTTCAGATAAGGATCCATGCTCTCCACTTTCCTTCCAGATATCAGGGAAGCCATCTACACTCAAGAAAAAGTCAGTAGGAAGTAGATCAGCCACACTTAATTCATTTTATGTTTCCCCATATCTTTGCCCATGTAATGAAAACTATGCTGTGTTCACTGAACTTGCTTCCTTTTTCTTCTGGACACATGGACAGATTGACTTTTCCAGCCTCCCCTGCATGAAGCTGAGGTCAAATGCCTAGACTCTCACCACTGGAACGTGGAAGGAAGTTACCTATGCCCCTTCCAGGATGGGCCCCCCTATAAGGTTCTCCACAATCTCTCTCTTCCCTCATTTCTTGGCTGCTTGTGTGAGATCTGGTGGCAGATTCCATGCCCCAAGGTGACTTGGAGGCAAGTGGAAGGCCATGCACCAAACACCCAATACAGCAGGGCCATGAGTAAAAAATACCCTGAGATCATTTGTTATACCAGTTAGCCTCTCTGATACACTCTATGACCATGGCCACCTCTATTCCACAGCAACTGTCAATGCTTTCTGCTGCTTCCCACGTGACTGATGCAGGGGACATAGACACATTTGTTAAACCTAACTCTCATCTAATGGAACATTCACCCAAGAAAAATTAAGACCATTGTTTTTTGATTCCTTGGAAGATTTAGGACCTGCTCTCTTATTTCTTTAGAAGACACTTTTGGCAACCTCATTCCAACCATATTTAAAGTGAGTTGCAAATAGAAAAGGGTTAAGGTCCTCAGGGCAGGAGAGATTAGGAAGGGGGTCCACACTTCTTTTAGAAGGACTGAGCAGTGGAAGCAGAGTGCTACTGTAGATCATCAGCCCTTTGGATATTTTACCTTTATTTAGGAATGGCCAGTGGGGCCACATGGAAACATCAGGCTCTGGATTGGGGAGTTCCTCAAAAGAAAAGAGCCAAGGCAGGAAGTGCTGCCCATGTCTCTGTTTAGACTCCAACCAAACTTAATCTAACTTGTCCAGAGGCTACTTACCTGGTACGGGTACAGGGTGACACCGTTGGTTCTCGACAGGGACCAGGTGCCGTCCAAGTACTGGTGAGCCTGGATGGCCACCGAGTTGAGGATGTTCCCATTGCTGGGACTGGTGGCCATCTGGAGGCTGACCTTGGCCTGGTGGGTTGGGGACCCACTCTTCTTCTCTGCCCCACTGCTAACCCCAAGGCTGTTGGGTTTGCTGCTATGCTTGTTGGTGACAAAAGCTGTATAGTTGGAGGAGGCATAGGAGGCAGGCACAAAGGCCCAATCCCTGGGCTGCTGGAGCCCACCCACATGCCGGGACCCCACCAAGGCGGGGATGTTGGAGAGTGGTGGGGGTGAGCCAGGGGAGCCATCGTAATGCTCGCTGCCAGCCTGCCTGTTCCAAGGTTAACACCATCTGGATGGCCTCCTGCTTCAGCTGGTTCAGGTGTGTGGCACAAATATCACAGCGGTTGTCCTTGTCATTCCATGCTTTCCGAATGGTGTTGGGGACCTGGAGCTTGTCATGAATCACAGCCGAGACAGCAGGGTCCTAGAGAACACACAAGCAAAAGAAAAAAAAAATAGGAGAACCTATAACTCAAGGCTGGTAAGTGCAATTCAGGTGTCTGGCTTATGAGTTAACCCCTGGATGTACCGAGTGTTTGTCTGCTAGACATCCCACAGAAATGAGCAGCCAGGCGGTCAGTACAGCCTCTAGCAGACAAGTGCATTCGATGAACGTAAGATTATTATGGGGGAGACATGAAGGAATAATCTTTAAAAAAGATTTCTAAGCATCCCCCGCACCAGGATCATCCAATACGAACATTCCAGAGTCTTCTTGTATCCACTAAAGAACTACCACCATGGCTGTATCTCCCCAAGGTATTCGCAAAGGAGACACAAATGTCTGTGCAGGCAGAAGGGGCAAATGCGGTCATTCTGACCAGTGCATGTGGTCCTCTGGTTCCCTGTGACCCATGAGACACTGATAATTGATGGAGATTCTTGGTTTTTTAGGTTTTATTTATTTATTCATGAGAGACACAGACAGAAAGGCAGAGACCTAGAGGGAGAAGCAGGCTCCCTGTGGGGAGCCCGATGTGGGACTCGATCTCAGGACCCAGATCACGACATGAGCCAAAGGCAGATGTTCAACCACTGAGCCACTCAGGTGCCCTTAGAAATCCTTATCTAAAAGATATCAGAAACTTATTTAATGAGGATGATTTCTTTCATTTATGTGATTTTTATAGGAAAATAGGACTTCACAGAGAACTAAGCACCACGAGTGTTAACCAGTTATCAGATCATTCAGGTTCTAGTTCCAGTTCTGCTACTAATTAGCTGTGTGACCCTGGATGAGCTCCTTAGCCTCACTGAGCCCCTCATCTGTCACACAAGGCCATGGCTGCTCCTTATTGTAAGGTCCTTCTAGCTCCATGACGCTGGTTATGGAGAAATTGAGAGAAGAGAGTGGTCCTACATATACGGACAGAGCCATATGCCATCTTAGGGGCTGGATCAAACTTCTGAGATCCAACATTTTTGCAATGATTGGTGAGGTTCATCTCTAGGCTTGTTTTCCTCTAGGACATTAGAAGAAAATCTGCCCTTCTGAAACTTATTGTCAGAATAAGTCATTCACCCTTTTATGGGGTGGAAGCTCCTCAGGACTGAAGAGGGTTTGATGAACTGTGGGTGAAAGAGGCAGCAGTGGGGCAGCCAGGGTGGGCAGGAAGATCAGCGGTGGGAGGGCTGTTCTTAATTATGATCCATCTTGACTACCGGCTGTAGCATTTTGTTTTCCGTGTTTAACTACCCTGAATAGCTCCTCAGCATGCACTGATTAATTGATTAATTAATCAAGAGGTCTCTTTACACAGCAGCAGCAGCAAGGAGTGGCTCAGGAGGCAGAAACTCAAGACAGTCATATAAAATTATGGGAAATAATAGGAGGTCAAGGTCAATCAAGTGTGGTCAACAAAGCGATGCGAACCATATGAGACCTGCCTTGTGGCATCCTTCTCGATGACAGCTGCTTTGTTCAGAGTCCTGTCACAACTCAGAGCATGTGGGACCCAAACTGGCAGACGGGCCCCTCAGGGACCAAGCTCAAGCAGACTGTCACTTTGGTTTTCAGATAAGGAAACTGAGCTCCAAAAGAGTTAAAAGCTTGGACTGCACCCAGACTTCTCCACCACTAGTCCATGATTTCCAGATCCAAAGAGTCATATTCATCAACGGACTCATATTTTTCGCACAGACCTATAAAGTTTCCACCTTATCCATCTAGGAAATGTTCATTTATTCAAAATAAATTTATTTGCGCCTCCATATGTGCCAAGTTACAGTTTCTTGCTTTTTCATATTACATGAGAACTTTCCCTTATTGATAAATGTCATTTGAAAATGTGATTTTTTAAAAAAGATTTTATTTATCTATTCATGAGAAACACACAGACAGAGGCAGAGACATAGGCAAAGGAAGAAGCAGGCTCCCTGCAGGGAGCCCATTGCAGGACTCCATCCCTGGGGCCCCAGGATCACGACCTGAGCCGAAGGCAAATGCTCAACTACTGAGCCACCCAGGCGCCCCCAAAATGTGATTTTAATGACCACACCGTACCTTATCCTTTAATTGTTTCAAAGGTCATTTATTTATTCCCACATTCTACTACATAATTGGAGACAGTGTAAGAAATCAGAGACCGGCATTCAAAGTCAATCCACAGGCCACGGCTTATGCTTTCAAGGCAGCAAGCTATTTGGTTTCAAGACACTGCAAATGAAGTGTTGATTTAGAATATTTGTGTTAACTCAACCATCAGGAAGAAGTGTCACAGTGAGGAGGCAGTGATAAGATTGGTCCCATTCACCCATCACAGTTTATTTTAGATCCTTAGAGAACCTGAATTTAACTTGACATCTGCAGCTGGGTAAAGGGACCCATCCACAGACAGAAATGGCAGGACTTGGCCAAGCCCTGCACCAGGCTGAGGACTTAAGGATGCATGAAAACAACTCCTGTCTTCTGCGAGTTCACAGTCCCAAGGACCTTCTTGGGATGGTCCCAAGACCATCCAGATGGTCTTCTTCTGGATCCTATGTCCCTTTGCCAACACCACCAGTCAGGACCAATAAACACACACTGGGAGGACACACGGACTTCAGCAGCTCCCCTCCTGGTTCCCAAGGCACCAACGAAGTCATCTATGAGCCCTGCAGTGGGGCTCTCTGGCATTACCATGAACACGGACACAGATGCCAGGAAGTAGCAAAGAGCTGCTGTGCTCTCATCCAGAGGAAAGCTGGCACTGATTCACTAATGACTATGCAATCGCTGGCTGGTGTCAGAGGTATTCCCTAAATTAAGCAGCCCTTGATCTGAAATCCTCTGTGTGTTCCTAGGCCTCAGTAAGTCAAGAGATGCAGCTTGTGGAAACGAAAACCTGTTTCAAGTGTTTGTCCATACATTATAAATATTTTAGCACAACTCGAAACTTCAAAGAGGGATGGTCAACAGACACTCCTTTCTGTGAGTGCTGGAATAAAGACGATGCTGCTTCAGGGGAGGGGAGGCCTCGACAGGAAGACAGAAAAGGAGGCTTCAGAACCATGGATGGCTCACATGTGCCAGCCTCTTCTGTCACAGACACACAAAGGACCGCGGTGGTCCCAAGAGCCAGACAAGGGGAGCATCCTCCAGGCCAGCGGCCACCATAAGAAACCTAGACTCAAGGAAGAAATGAAATAAGCACACAGTCTGGCTTGCTGCCTTGCTCATGGGCTCCAGGGATGTTCCTAGGGTCCAGTCCTGGTTCATTATGGGACCTCCAGAAATGATCACATGGGCACAGTGGGAATCCAGTACAAGCTGAATCTCTATCTTTAAAGTCCTAGTTTTTGGGGACACCTGGGTGGCTCAGTGGTTGAGCATCTGCCTTCGGCTCAGGGCATGATCCTGGGGTCCTGGGATCAAGTCCCACATCGGGCTCCCTGTGGGGAGGCTGCTTCTCCCTCTGCCTGTGTCTCTGCCTCTCTGTGTGTCTCTCATGAATAAACAAATAAAATCTTTGAAGTCCTAGTTTTCACTTATATATGAAAATGGGTTATTGGTCTTTGGCAACATTTTCAACCTCAACCTGTAAGTTTGAGTGTTCTGTGCCCCAAACATTCTTCCCTCTCAAAACTAGTAGTAAAATTATTTTTCCTCCACATCTGCCATGATGAGGAATTCAAGGAAACTTTTAGGGATCTGGTAATGTTCCTTAGAAATAGGGTGAGGGAAAAGGGAAGCTCATGGTCAGACACCTTATCTGCTCCATCGGCAGGTGCTAGAAAGTAAAACAGAAAATTCTCTAAGATGCTTTCCCAATCCCTTTACAGCTCTTCTTCTAGGAGCATTTTGGGAAAAGGGCAGTCCTGCTAAGTCCCCTAAGCATCTCTGAGACTAGTGACTCTCTTTAGGTTGATATCCTCCCCCAATCTTCTGGCCAACTAATCTAACAAATTATGATGAAATCTCTCTTTCCCAGGTAATGGCATGCAAACCCATAGCTTCAAGGGCCATCTATACCCCAGTGACTGGGATTTCTCTCTCCCTGTCCCTGTTGGTCTTTCTTCTGAATTCTGAGCCTTGTATCTCACACCACCCTGGAAAACATCACCCAGGTAAGTACTCTTCACATTGACAATTCAAAATGAATTTTATTTGCCCCTAAATCCATTCTTATTTCAACAGTCACTAACAGAGATTAAATAGTATCCTTATCCATTCTGGCGCCCAGGCTAGAAACCTAGAACTTTCCTTGTCTCCTCCTTTCCCCTCCAGTCCACCAAAGGTCAATAGTACTTTTTGAAAGCTCTTGCCCATCCCTCTGCTCCATGCCCACTGCCATAATAAAGCTGTTAGCATTTCTCACATCACCACAGTCTCCCTGATTTTAGCCTTGATGTCAAACCTGCTTCCCTCAAAAACAATTTTACTAAAATGCAGATCCAATGGTGCCATTATCCCTGCTTTCCCATACCTACATTCTAGGAGTGGTCTTACTTCTGTGGTTTCTATTTGTAGAATTCTTTCTCTGCTAGCCATGAGCTCCTCGAGAGGAAATATTCTCTTTCCATCCCATGTCTAGAACACTGTCACTTCCCCGTGTCTACAACAGTGCCTACTACATCTATAGTAGGGGCTGGACAAATACATGAATGAAAATAAGCAAGGCAAAAACAACAAAATAACAAAGTTGGTCTGGGTCCATCTTCTGTTTATTTTGTCTAAGCGAGCTAGTCGCCTATTATAGAATTGTCATGAAACAAATCCCTCCAAATCTAACGTTATTAGTTTTCCAGCCATATTTGTTCTACCTGGCTAAAACACCTAATGTGGGTCAACCATAACCTGGATGTCCTCCTTTGACCAGATTCTTCCTTAAATTATTAGACTACATTCTCCATTCCCTTGCCTCAATACATAATCTCTTGAGTTGCCAGAAAAGTAATGTTAATTTGCAAAGGATTTTTTTTTTTTTTACCATCAGGCCAACTCATCAGTCCCAAACAATGGAAATCTATGTAAAAGGGTACCGCCAATGGGCAGGACAGCCCTGGTGCAGTAGGGCTGTATTCCCAATAAGCAGGTGGCATGCTTATTTTCCAAGAGTGGGGGGCAGGCTTTTAGCCTATGATGTAAGGCTACTCATGAGAGTGTAGACCATGGAGCCAGAGCAGGGACCCAGGAATCACTGCTCAAGCAGACCACACACTAATGTCCCATTTCATCCTCTGCTCAGCCATAAATGCTAATGCCACTTTCAAGGACAGGGGTGTTGGGTTTTTCCCATGTAATTTTAGCCAAAAGAGTACTTTGTGTTCTTCCAAAGCCTTTGGGTCTGGGAGGAAGGCAACAGCTGGAGTAAGCTTCCAGCATGTGTCATACAAATTCCTATTGATATTTGCTTCCGGTTTATTATTCTAGAGGCCTCTGGTGACAAGCTCATCAAGATTTAAGCCATTCTTCAAAGGCAGTTTCCTTCCACTTTGTTCCTAAAACTTTCTTCCTCCATAAATGCTGTCTCGGTGAGGCCTGGGATGGCGGGTAGGACTCTGTCCCAGAAGATCAATGGGATTCACCTTCACACGCCTTAGAATCTTTCCAGCTAGGGTTTGCATTCCCGCCCTGTCCCCACCTCCTGACACATTCCTCATCAGTGTTCTTTCTTTTTTAAGAATCTGTGTTTTTCACAGCAATTGTATCCCCAAAGGCAGGTGCTCATGTTAATGATTCTCTTTTTTGAATGGAAACAGCTAAACGGAAAGTTTGCAAACCAACAGAATCTAGCAAAACTCAGGTGCATCTGAAGGAAGGACACAAACACTCTCATTCCTGGCTCAGCAGGCAAATATTTGGACTCAGATGTCCCTCAAAGCAGTGGTATTTTGTTTTTTTCACCTCAGTAATTTTAGAAAAAGAAAGAGCAAGATAATCTGACCACATCTTAATTAGCTATGGGCAGAAGGGAGAATTTAAATATCAGAAATATAAGGATGCACTCAAAATACCAACTAGTGGATGTAACCTCTTCCTCGGGAAGCTGTGGTCCCTGGTGCCTATCAGCCACCTGACCTGCATAGCTCACTTTCCACGCACTCTTGATGGCACGTGAAAGATCAAGGGCATGCATCAGGTCCTGACGACCCACAGTCCTTCCCAAGCAAGACTCTACTCGCCCAGCTGTCTTGTCAAACTGATCCACAGCTACACATCAGTGCTCTTTACTTCTTTCTTCATAGAGTCCCCAGGCCCCCCAACAGGCCACTTGGACTATCCTGGAGGGAAGCCAGGGAACAAATCAGACTGTGACAAGTGATGACATCTCAGTGCCCTTCGTGACAGAGAGCCACCCCCTGCTGTTCTCATGAGCACTGTGCAAGCTGAAGACAGTGAGTGCTCCCCTGTGTTTGGCAGAGGCTGCAAGGCTTGTTCTGCAAAATTCAGTGCTTGCGAGAGGGAAGAGGCAGAAGTGTGTGAGAAAGCACACAGGGAGCGCTATGATTAGACTTTGTCTCGGGTGAGTCCTGAAAGCCAGAACCACCACCCCAGCAGGGACAGCAGCCAGCCCTGAAATCTCCGATGCTGGCTGGTGCCCCTGCTTCGTGAACGGGACACCTCCCTCCGGCCTCCCACACCCGTCTGAACACAAGGCTTGTCATCCTCCTTCCTCGTTAGCTTTGTGAGCCACCAGCGCTTCGCTTGGTAATGACGATCACACGTGGACACGAGTCCTAGCGGATAAATGTAAAGGAATGCTAGGTAATGAGCTCAGAGAGACCAAAGGGGGGAAAAAAACGTTGTGGGAAGAAATGTTAAGTGTCAGACCAAAGTTGTTCTACATAAGAAACCAAATTAACCTGGGATGTAGTGACTGTGCCCAGCTTAGGTAATCCTGCTGTCGTTAGGGTGGGGAGATGCGGGGCTGGCTCCTGGGTGAATGACTGTGGTCCCCGAGTGAGGCTGCAGGCGGCGGGATGCAATTAGCACGGCTGCTCGTGGCAATGCACAGAAAAGTGGTGCAGCTGATAAGACCCTTCTGCTTCAAAAGAAAAGGGAGCTTTTTAATTAGAACTTAATATGATTAAGGACAGTTTGTGGATTACTTGAAAGAACAGGTGAGGTGTCCCTCATTAGGATCAGGAACATTTTTTAAGTCCCTGGGTCTCATTTTCGGACTCAATGTATGGACAGCATCTGTTGATTCTCTTGGAAACGTTCCGTTACAAGAGTGCCAGGTTTGGGCCCTCACTTTACTGCTTCGGAGCTATTTAAAAAAATCCTATCCAAGCTTCAGTCTCCCAAAATGTGAAAATGGGAAATGAAAATTATCTCCATTTTATTGAGCAAGGATTAAACGTGGTCATGCACATCATGTTGTGGGGCACACAGTCTTGATCCTTGGGAAACGCTTAGTGAAGGTAGTAATTAGTGTCAGTGTCACATTTCTCAGCATCTAATACTGGATGTTGTGTTTATCAATTTAGATTTTTTGGATGATGATGATGATGATGATGACGATGGCAATATGGTGACGGTGATCCCAGGATTCCCTCTTGTGCAGGAGGATTTAGCAAACACTTTTGGAAAGAAGAGGTGAGGACATGATAAAGATGAGAATATATGGCCTTCAGTTAACATCTTTCATATTAGGGTAAGTCATAGTTCTCTTTAAAGAACCCAAAGTAAGAATGGATCCGTGGAATTCCTGAGCACAGACTGCGTAGCTCCCAGCCTTGTTCCCTCTGCTCAGAGGTGACATGATCTGAGTTGTTCATTTCCATCGAAGTAAGAACATGTTTCTCAACTGAAAAGGACTCCTTATTTCTCCCCCAGGCGTGGGCAGTGCTCCAAAGGCACTCTGTGGGCCATTCAGGTAGGCCGTTCACAGAGCTCACGATTGGCCAGTATCTCCTGCCCAGGAGCTGGTGGCTCTGTCTTAGTTTAACTACCTTCCAACCCAAAAGTCTTGCCAGGCCCTGGGGAAGACAATCTGTTCACAAATAGATCAAGACCTTAGGACCAGGGAGTAGATGTCCGCTGAACACCTACCTAAGTGATGCCGTGAACTGCGAAGTTCTCTTTCAACCTGACCCAAAAAGAAAGTGTGAGACTTCACAAATATGAAGCACTAATAAAGATTCTAGTATGGCACACTAAAATTCTACCTTTGAATTATTAAAGTCCATCTGGAGTAGATGTATTCTTTATGTGTGGGCTGGGCTATAATGTACCATCAGGTGGCACTAGAATTGTTTTTTACAATCTCTAAGTAGTTGTATTAGTTTAATGCTGTTAAGGAGTCTGTTAATTATCTAATTATGAAATTGCCTGATGCTTCTTTTTCCTTTAATGGACTTTGTATACATGAGATGCTACAGAAATGTACTTGGTTCTTTTTGGGTTTTTTTTTTTTTTTTTTTTGGACTCAGTACAAAAAGACAAAGCACCTACAATTTGAGCTTGGTGTTGTTTCTAAAAGATGAAATTTTAACAGACAAACTCTATTTCTGCCATACCCTACAACACTTAAAAACCTCTGCCAGTCCCCTGTGACCTAACCCTTGCCAATGTTTCTGGCCCCATGTAATTTGCTTCAAGCTATCAGGTGGCCTTCTTTCTGTCCAGAGAAGCCCCTACATTTCCCTGCCTCTGTGCTTTTCCTCAAGTTCCTGCCCTGATGATAATTCTCACCCTGCCTCGTAAACCACGAGAAAACTCAGGGTGATGGAGATGTTCACTATTGTGGCAGAGGTCTCGTGGGTGCATACCTCTGGCCAAATGTATCAAATTGTACAGTTTAGATGTGTATGGTTTACTGAAAGCCAATTATATACCCAGGAAGCTACACAAAACAAAACAAAAAAACAAATAAACAAAAAATAAACAAAAAACTCTGTTCATCCATCATAAGGCCCAGCTGGGGCATGAAATCTGACTCTCAGAGGGATGTCTTCCTCCTGCTGACGTCCAACGCACTTCTCTGAGTTATTCATATCACTTAGCAAACATTTCCTTGTTACTTACAGTTGTACATGTTCTATCTCCACAATCATGGCAAATTCCAAAGGGGCAGAAACCATGCCATAATTTCAATAGTAATTATAAGTTCTACTCTTGCTCCCTGCCCTCAGAGTCTACTCAGGAGAGCAGCCAGGGGAATCTGTTTAAGTCTTAAATCTGATGCTGACATTCCTTTGGTTTAAAATCCTCCCAGACTCCCCTGACTTCCCTCAGAGCCAAGTCATAGTCTATGCACTGGGCCTGCAGGACCTGCATCCTGCCACCACCCTGCCCCCCGGCCAAGCTGTAACATGCAGATCCCAGGACCTCTCTCAGATCCTGTATCAGAATCTCTGGGGAGCAGGGCTCTGGAATCTACATTTTAGCAAGCCTCCTGGATGATTCTGGGGCACACTCTCATGAAGGGATGGGAAAGGATGAGCAAGGGAAGAGAGAGGGAGCAGGTGGAAAAGGACATCTGCCTCTCCCTTTCAAGGAACTATCCCTAGCTGTGGCCCCATGGGGGGATTCTCCACTCCACCCAACCAACTGCCGCTCCTCTGAGACCTTGGTGCTGGGGACTGCTGCTTTTTCTAGACAGTAATTCAAGGCAATGATAATGGCTCCTCGGCCATAGCCCAGAGACTACAGGTATATAGCAAATGTCTCTTCACCGAACTTTCTCTCCTACTCCAGGGGCTCTCAAACCCTGGTAATTTTGACCCCTGGAGGACATTTGCAAAGACCTGGAGATTTATAGTTGTCACAACTGGGAGGGGGCTACTGACATCTAGTGGGTAGATGCCAAGGATGCTGCTAAATATCCTGGGATACACAGGAAAAGACTCACATACCAAGGACGGACCCAGGCCCTGTGTCAGCTGTGCCGAGGCTGAAAGTGGGGCCTGAGCCCTCTCCTGACTCATCCTAGGCACGGATCCAGGGCAAAGGGATACTGAATTCTAAAAAGCACAGTCTTTTCATAGTGTGACTGTTCAATGGTGGCTGACGGTCGTGCAGGGCCATGGATGTGCGCAGGCAGCCGTGGGTGGGCACGGACCCCTGCGCATGCCAGTGCAGAACAGGTCCTCAGCCTTGGGCCTCCCTTCTTTGTGGGTACACATACCATTGTCCCCCTACACACATCTCTGCTGCTGACAGTGCCCCCAGCTGTTTACAGGAGCGTGGTGGAAAGGGCTGATGTGGGACCCAAGTCCTGTGTACATGAAACCGTTAATCTGGTTCGTGGCTCCGGCGGCTGCTCGCGGAGCCTGTCATTTACATCTTGGCCGCCCGGCCTGGATTGGAGTGGGCAACGCTGAGGTCGCTCTTCCTAGGAAATCGCTTCAGGCCTCTGCCCAGATTTTGTATCAGGGTAACTTTGCAGTTTCCCTCCGGGACAAAGAAAACCAACGCCACCGAAAGAAGTTATCTCTAAGATGTAATTTGATGCAATTATAGAGCAGACCAGAGAGTTCATTGTTCCTGCAAAACCCACACATATGTAGCAAAGGCAGAGTGCCAGGCTCGGCGCTGGCTAGGTTTGGGTGGGGGACGTCACGATGCCTTCGGCCCTAGGTGCCCCCGCCTGTGGCAGACCCTGGGAGGGGCCGAGCGGCACATTGTAAATGGTTATTCGGAGATGACATAACACGCCCCGGGGCAGAGGAAGTGCCTGTAACATCCGACAGACAGACTGACCACTCTGAGACCTGGTGACGGGATATCTGCTCAGGGCCCGGAACTTAACTATCCATCAGGAGACATTCATTGGCTTATTAGGGGCGGGATGGATAAATCATGGGATCATCAGCAATACGTCCTACCCTTCGGCCTTCCCTAAGGATCGTAACTGAAAAGGTCTGTGCTCCAAGTTCACTGAACTGAGCAAAGCATCGCAGAAAATGCCCTGAATGTGCCAGGAGGGGCAAGAAGCCTTCATCGGGGGCTTCCCCCACCTCTGTCACTCCTGAGAACGGGACCCACCTCAGTTTGGCCTCCTGACCCGGGGTCGCTGAGGCTCCCTGCCTATTTCAGGACACGAGCAGGGCACGGTGGCCGCTGTGGCATCTCCGTTAGCCGGGCCAGCGCTGGGCAGCCCAGACTTGGACAGCACGGCTGCCCCTGCCTGCTCCCCCATGACGGTGCCCACTCATCTTTGCAGTTTCAAAAACAGCTTTTTGATTAGTGAGCCCCATAAGGGACAGACTTGGGTCAGTCAGTTCATGTACATTGTCTACCACACAGGCCAGGGGTCCAAGACCTGACACTGCCTCCACCACCCAGACCTCTAGGTGTTCACCCCAAAAACACAAGCAGCCTCAGGGGAAGAGTGTGGAGCAGACATGAGGACAGCACTCAAGGTAGCAGGGGGGCCCTGCTCCCCACTCTCCCCACACCACACACTGCACCGCACACACAGCACACCCCCCCACACCACACACTTACACACTCACACACCACACCATACACAAACACACACACCACATACACTACACAAATACACACCTCACCACATGCACACTCACAACAAGTACACCTCTCCTGGAAGAAACAAATGACACAAATGTGGCAAGCAGTACAGACAAGACAGACTGGAGGTGAGATTTCAGCTCCCTCATGATCGGCTCTGGAGTTACAGGTACATGCACTCAGTGATGCGCATGCTCTAGCAGGGGATAAGACTGCGAAACTGGGCCCACGCATGTCCTAGGTAACTTGACAGCAGAAGTAGCAAGGGGAGAACAAGAGCAGAGAACACTTTTTTTTTTTCCAGATTTTATTTATTTATTCATGAGAGACACAGAGAGAGGCAGAGACAGAGGCAGAGGGAGAAACAGGCTCTGTGCACGGAGCCTGATGTGGGATTTAATCCCAGGACCCCAGGATCATGACTTGAGCTGAAGGCAGATGCTTAACCACTGAGCCACCCAGGTGCCCCACAGAGGACATATTTAAAAATAGATTTTAATTCTGATTTTGGTTGCAGATTCCAATAAAATTTGAGCACTTTTTAAGAAACATGGTGTGGGGATCCCTGGGTGGTGCAGCGGTTTGGCACCTGCCTTTGGCCCAGGGCACGATCCTGGAGACCCGGGATCGAATCCCATGTCGGGCTCCCGGTGCATGGAGCCTGCTTCTCCCTCTGCCTGTGTCTCTGCCTCTCTCTCTCTCTGGGACTATCATAAAAAAAAAAAAAAGAAAGAAAGAAACATGGTGTGAACTACACTCAGTCCCTCAATGCTGCTAGAGAGCTAGAAGAAATGAACAATTCAGGCATATCCCCTGCATATACATGGCCACATTTTACACCTAACAGGTAGTGCTTTCCAGTACAAATGCAGACATGTAGATTTCTGCCCAATTTATTCATTCACTAATTTCATTCATTTATCAGTTATTGGTACAATTTATTGGTACCAAATAGGGCCTAATAGGTACCTAATAGGCCAGGTTCTTTGCTAAAGTCGGAATATAAACATGGTCCCAACCTTATGGAATATTACAAAGCACATTGTAATCAAAAATTCCAAACAGAACACGGCACTTCCTCCTCATCTGGGGAGCTGATGAAGGAGTTCACTGGATAAACAGAGCTCTGGACTTGAACTGGGAATATCTGAGTGAAGGTCCAAGCTCTGCAACTCCTAGCTTCACAGCCTTGGCCAAACCTTCATGAGTCTTAATTACTTTGTCATCAGTAACACAGGGATAATACTCATCTTTGCTACTGATAGAAGGATTAAATGGAATCACAGACATAAAGGCACTTCGTTATCATTACAATGAGTCCTTCACATGTTTAACACATGAAGAAGAACAATGAGGGCATAAGCCATGTCCTATTTACTGCACTTACCAGTTTGCAGCTAGGGAACTCAAGGCTCAGCTATTAAAAGGCTCAGCAGCCTCAAAACTACAAAGGGACATGGGGCCCCCCCATGTTTGTTGCAGCATTATCGACAAGAGCCAAATTATGGAAGCAGCCCAAGTGTCCACCGATAGATAAATGGATAAAGATGAGGTGTATATACATGATGGAATATTACTCAGCCTTCAAAAACAATGAAATCTTGCCATTTGGTACACCATGGATAGAGCTAGAGAGTATAATGCTAAGTGAAATATCAGAGTATAATGCTAATTCAAATATCAATGCTAAGAAAAAGACAAATACATGATTTCACTCATACATGGGATTTAAGGAAAAAAACAAATGAACAAATAAAAAGAAAGAAACTAAGAAACACTCTTAACTCTAGAGAATAGATGGTCACGGGGCGGGGGAGGTGGGGGGATGGGTGAATCAGGTGATGAGGATGAAGGAGTGCGCTGGTCATGATCAGCCCCAGGTGATATAGGGAAGTGTTGAATCACTATATTGTACACCTGAAACTAATAAAACACTGTATGATAACTATACTGGAATTAAAATTTAAAATTTTAAACTTAAAAAATGGGGTTGTTAACAGAATAACAGGACCAAAGGGGGCCCATCCAGGTAAGCCTTTGGCTCCAGAGAAAGGCCAAGACCAAAGTACCAAGCCCAGCTCAGTATCCAGCTCTTTGTCCAGACCTTGCACACAGCCAGGGAAATGCTCTCACAATGGATAGGTCAGAAAGATAAAGCAAGAATTGGCTCTTTCTTGCCTGTGTCTGGTAAGATTGACTTCACATATTCTCCATACCAGACTCCTGAAACACTGGTGAGAAGTCACTCTCTTGGTCTTCTCTGCTCACTGCAGTGGTCGAATTTCCCAGAAGGTCAGACCAACAGAGTCCCAAACCACCTGAATTTCCATTTATAAGCCAAGCAAATGGAATCAGTACATGCTGTGGTTGGCTACCAAAAGCCTCCTGGGTCATGACACCATACCAACATGTTCGCTGGGATCTTGGAATCACTTCAAAATAGAGGAGCAGAGAGGAGAGCTGTCCCCCATTAGGTGGACCTGGTAGGCACATCATCAGGAACCAGATGTGGGTCCCAAGAAAGGGTCTGAGCACTCTGTGGCTGGGGAAAGACAAAGGACACCTCCAGAAAATGCATAGCTAGAAAATACTCAGGATACAGCTTCACCTGGGTTCTGATGGTCACAGATCACATAGCAATATCTACCCCAGGGTCAAAGCTCAGCAAAGAGCTGAGCACCTTCAGGAGGCAGCAGCCCAGGGATTAGAAGGACACTTTGAGTGGGATGAGATTCTAACCAGCCATGTTCTGAGGGATTGGCAGAAATTTCTGTGGCTCAAGACACAAGGAAGACTTCAGGGAAGGTCAAAGGGTTTCACAGAGGCCTCTGAAGCTATACTACTGAGCACCTATTTCTCAGGGAAGCCCCTGATTAGTCAGAGGAGGCCGAGCTGAACTAAGTAGAAAACACTCCAGGAATCTCCTTTGGAAAGATGGGGATTCTGATGTGGCAGGCTCTGTGTCCTGGTATAGCCGCTGCACAGATGAATGACTTTCTGCTATGCCCGGAATGTCCCGGGCAAACTGTGCACACCTCTGGACAGGCTGAGGCTGGCACCCAACCCTGACTCAGGTGGATCTACCAACCTCAACGGGACCAGGCCAGTTGCCTTCACAGCCACTGGCTGTGTCAAATCATACCGTTTAGTAAAAAATGAATCAGGGCAATTATTTATGCAAAAAGTACTCTCAACACTTTTTTTCTAATACTGAACTGCATGGTCAAGAGGCTATCCACATGATTTAAAAACAGAACAGAGCAATACTGATCCACAACATAGCCTTTGGAAGTATGATTTTATACATGTGTTTCAGGCGCAATCCCCAGCTGATTGGTTGCCAAAGCTCATTCTCAAAGGACTGCGTGATTGTGTTAAGTTTCAAATATAGATGTGCTCAAGATTAAGTCCACGGTGTTTGAGAGCTGCAAACAGAGCCCAGCTGTGGACGGTGGTTTGATTAATACCAGATCTTTCCACATTATTATTTACAAGCAGAGTTTCAGCTGCTTTTTCTGTAAATAGTGGAACCTGATTTATTGTTAACAAAGCCTGGTCACTTTTCGTGGAATCTAATTCATTAAGCCAACATTGTTGGGGCATTATTAAAAACCTTTAAACCCTAGGCAGTTCATATCAGGGTGGGTTTACTTGTGGAAGGGGGGCATTCTTAGTAAATAATTCAACATTGAGTTCTGGGCATTTCAAAGGTTTAAGGAAGTAGTAAAATGGAGTTACTGAAGTTTCCATTTTAAAAACACTATGTTCCTTTAGCAAAACCATACCCTGTTAATGTTATTTAAACTATGTCTGGCTATCACCATCAACTGAAAACACGTTATTAAGCCTTCTGGAATCTTCTATTACAATTTCAGATATATTTGCAAATGTCTTAAAACTTCAGGGAAGAGGAAAGAAGACTTTCCTCACTTATACATTTACGGTCTTCACTTTGAAAATATGAATCCATTCACAATCAAAGAGATTTACTTTAAAAAAATTAAAGGCACAGAGTTCTGAAAGCATCTGTCCATGCATCTCCTGCAGTGACTTTATGCATTTGCTCCACTTACACTGATGAAGCACCTATTCTAAGCCCCACACTGGTGACGGCACAGAGGACAAAAGGTCTCCACCTCCTAGACCTCTCTTCTGGAGAAAAACGAGTAAACAAGCAAGTAAGATAAATCGAGTGGTGACACATGCAGAATGATAAAGCTGGGGTAGGAGGATATTTGAAAGGGATTTCTGGAGTTGGAGTAGGCACTGTTCTGTTTCACAAGACAGTCAGAGATGGCTTCTCCATCAGTGGACACCTGAACAGACGTGAAGGCAACAAGGTCATGAGCCCCAGCAGGCATCTTGGAAAAGCATCTTGGCGAGGGACAGGGACGCACATGAAGGCCCCAAGGTGCGGGCAGGATTAGCATGCCTGGGAATAGCAAGGAGGCCAGCATAGCTGGGGTGAGGAGGGAAGACAGTTGAGAGTAAGGTCAGGGACAGTGTCAAGCCTAGTGTTTAGGCTTGAGGACCGGGCTGGACAGACCATTTCCGAGGCCAGCAGTCTACAGACAGCATTTCCAGCCATGGGACTGAGAGAGGTCACAGAGGGCAGGAGTGCAGACAGAGGAAAGGTGTGATGGCTGAGCTCTCCATGATTTATTTAGGGGAGAAGAGATGGATCCAGAAAAAGAAAGTGAAAAGAAACAGCTAGTGAGGTGAGAGGAGAAAGCGAAGAAACTGATGTTCATGAAATAAGGTGAAGGGCCGCCTAGGTGGCTCAGGTGGTTGAGCGTCTGACGCTTTTTTTTTTTTTTTTTTTTTACAGATCTTATTTATTTATTCATGAGAGACAGAGAGAGGCAGAGACATAGGCAGGGGGAGAAGCTGGCTCCCTATGGGGAGTCTGGTGCAGGACTCGATCCCAGGATCCCAAATCATAACCTAAGCCAAAGACAGATGCTCAACCGCTGAGTCACCCAGGTGCCCCTAGCATCTGACTCTTGATTTCAGCTCAGGTCATGATCTTGGGTCGTGGGACTGAGCTCTGTGTCAGGCTCCATACTGAGTGGGGAGTCTGCTTGGGGTTCTCTCTCCCTCTGGCCCTCCCCCTACTCATGCTCTCTCTCAAATAAAATCTTAAAAAAGAAAAAGGAAATAAGATGAAGAGAGTATTTCAAGGAAGGAATGATTAAATGATAAATGCCACAGATAGGTCAAGTAAAGCAGAAAAGTTTGTTTCCTCATCCATGTAATGGGGACAGTAAGGGTGACCACCTTATGGGCTGACAGGAGTTCATATTTGTAAAATACTCATAACAGCATCTGGCACATAGCAGGTGGTCAACAGATACTTGTCGAATGAATGAAAACATAATTATTATATGATAATTACTGTCTATCACAAAATTAATCATATTACAAATATTAGCTGTCATTATTATCTTACTGTTAAAGACTTATTCATTTGAGAGAGGAGGAGAGAGAGTGAGTGTGTGAGCAGGAGGGCAGAGGGAGAGGGAGAGAATCTCAAGCAGACTCCGTGCTGAGCATGAACCGCAACGCAGCGTTCAATCTCACGATCCCAAGATCACAATCTGAGCTGAAACCAAGAGTCAGATGCCTAACCAACTGAGCCACCCAGATGCCCCTAACATTATTATTTTTGATGACTTCACAGGAGTTCTTGGTTGAATGACAGCAATTCAAGAAAGGATGGAGATGAGAAATCGAAGAGGGTACAAACAAGTCTTTTTTAAGAATAAATTTGCTGCAATATAATCACAGAAATGGAACAGTAGTTAGCGGGGGATATGAGGTCAAAAGAACTCTTAGTATTTTCTGGTTGGGAGCCAGAAGGGCATTTTTGCACTCCTAGGAGAACAATCCAATAGAGAAGAGACACAGGACATAGAAAGAAAGGGAAGCTTCTGAAGGGGGACCCTGAACAGGCAGAGGGAATGCCACCTAGAGAGCCAGCACAGAGTCTGGCCCCGGCTGGTGACGAACACTTCCTCCCCAGCCTCAGGTGACAAGGTAGAGAAGATGCGCACATGGTGGGAGCCTGTGCAAATTTGGCTCCAAGTGGAGACAAGAAGGATGTGTGCAAGGTCTGAAAAATATAAAAAAGTTGACTGGGAGGGCAGCACGATCAAACAGTCCATTTGAGGTTTATGGTCAGAAACTGTAGGCAGTCATCATGGTCTGGGTTTTGACCTCCCTGGTCTGGCTGGGTGCAATCAGGGTGAAATCAGGGGAGAACCATACTCTGGCAGGGCCCCAGCTCTGTGAAGAGAGTGGGGAGCACCCAGGCAAAGCAGCTCTGGTCCCCAGGGTTCAAGCAGGGGACTGACTCTAACAGATGGTCAAGGATGTCAGCGAGATGACGACCCGGTGGAGGTAGGAGGCAGGTGAGAAGGGGAGTGTGGCAGGGTGGAGGGGTTGTACCTCAGAAGGAAGAACATCTGGAGTCGAGGCTCCAGAGGGACTGAGCAAGAAGAAGCAGCAACTGAAGAATAGGTGATGGTGATGAGACCATGGGCAGTGCTGTTAGTAATAGGGCTGAGGTGTGGGGCTGGGCGGAGCAGGGAAGGAGCAGAGACCCAGGCCAGGGGCCTTGGTAGCAGAAGCATCGTGTACAGCAGACAAGCAAGGTGGGGTGGTGGCGGGACCCTAGGAGCCAGAGGTGGGTGGCTGGGTCCCAATGACCTGATGGCAGGACACGCAGTATCTGGGAGAGTCCAGAAGGGTGATGGGCCACAGTGGCAATCTCCAGGTCCTGCGTTTCGTGGCCCGGGGATTGGGGTGGGAGACAAAGCAATGTGACTAGAGAGGGCTGCAGAGAACAGGCAGGAAGAGGAGGTATAGGGCCTCTCAGAAAAGAGGCTGAGAGTGTAGGGAGTTGTGCTGAAAACAGACTTGGAGTTCTACTGAAAAAGTAGGGGAGCTGTGTGGAGGGACGTAGGATTTCCCGAGCCCTTGGCCTCTTGCAATGAGAGGCAGAACCTGGGAGAAAGGGCTGGTTGTGTTTTGATGTTTCCCAGACAGCTGTGGGGTGAGGCTCTGGGGTTTCAGAAGGGAGGAAGGGGTTCCTGCCCAGAGCCAGCTGATGGTAGGGTGGAGTCCAGGTGGGGATGAAGCTGGACAGGGCCCCTCTTTGTTATGAAAATGAGAAAGCCAAGGGAGTCAGCCTGAACCTCTTTCCTCTGGAGTCTACAGCACAGGTGACTTTCAAATGCAGGTCACAAGGCCCACTGAGCAAGGCAGCCCAAGACAGAGAAGCTCACCATCCCTGCAGGGACAGGCCCAGGTTAGACAGTGCGACCTTGACATGTAAAGATATGACTGACCCATCCATCTCCTCCAGAAGTAGCTAAGTGTGCGTGTACACACGGGGATGGGGATGGGATGGAAGGGGCCGGCAGGGGTACCCCAGGGAGAGAATGTAAGGAGCAGAGTCATCTACTGCGTCGATATGAGCAGATCTGAAAAATTGAATTTTGGAGCTGCAGAAGGAGACCACTCCTAGCATGATACCACTTAAAGCAAAACACGTGGCCAGAACATGCCATGACGTCCCTCACGCACGGGTAGGATTACCTGTGCATCTAAGTAGAAAACAATGCTCGCTGACGGAGAGCCAGCGTGCCCACAGAAACCCTCGAAGTGCAGGGGATAGGCTGGAAGCTGGTGTGGTAGGAGTGGGGATTGAGTCCAGAGTTGCTGAACTAGCAAAGGACTCCAAGATCCTCCAGGTCACCAGCAGGGTCACCCTAGCTCCACACAGGAGGGCTCATTACTAACATTCCAGACATGGTCAGCTGCTGTGAGCTGCTTTTAGCGATGAGGACTCTTTTATTGCAAACAAAATTGTAGATACACAGAAAGAAAGAAGGGAGGGAAGGTGGGGAGAGGGAGAGAGACAGAGATGGAGACTGGGAAGGAAGGAAGGAAGGAAGGAAGGAAGGAAGGAAGGAAGGAAGGAAGGAAGGAAGGAAGGAAGGAAGGAAGGCAGGCAGGCAGGCAGGCAACATACATTAGTTCTGGTTAAAGCAGGGTGGGGCCGGATCCCAACCTGAACCCCAAGAAAGTCTGGACATTCCACCAGGACACCCCTGGCCCTCCCTGTCATCCTGCACAGAGGACTGGCCCGTGTTAGGAAGCATCCTGGATTTTTAACACCCCCTTCAGCAGGGAGGTTCTGTCCGTGACCACAGAACAAAGGCTTTTCTATTTGTTTTCTGGCTCTCACCTCGTAAATCAGAATCACGCCTCTGCTGATTCCTGCCCGGTACAGGTGGAAGGCTGTAGCCTCTGGAATCACCAGACACTGGCCCAGGCCCCAGTACATCTATTTCCTTTGTGCTTTCATGGCGTGGCAAAAACATCAAGCACTGATGGGGATAATACAGTAGATCCCACGCTGCCATGCACGAAGTCCTTCCCAATTAGGAGAAGAGAGGCTGTGTTTAATGTCAGTTACAAAGATGACTTCTCTCCCCTTCCTAATCTCCTGCTAAAAGGAGCAACTCTAAAGTTTAGGAATGTAGCAGGAACTTTGGGGGAAAAAATATTTATTTATTTTAGAAAGAAAGAAGGAGAAGAATGTGTGCAGAGGAGCAGACGGAAAGAATTTCAGGCAGACTCCATCCAGAGCATGGAGCCTGATATGGGGCTCGATCTCATGACCCTGAGATTATGACCTGAGCTGAAGTCAATATCTGGGCACTCAACTGAGCCACCCAGGCACCCCAGCAGTTTTCATAACATTAAAGTTGTTAGCCAGCTCCCACCATCAATCGCCAATGATCCCATGCGAAATGTATTAACTGTCTTCTTCCACCATCACACCAAGTAGTTGATGTGCCAGAGGATTTCAGCCTTCGAGTTCAGCCATGAGCAAACTAACAGTGAAGGCAGATATGGAGAATGTGTGTTTATGGCTGTTTCTCTCAAAGTAAAGTTGAATCTAAACTCTGCCTCCATGCCTTCTTCTCTGAGTCCTGCTGTGAGCAGGTGCCTCCTCTCTCCCTTGGCTTTGTCTCCCCGGCTCCTCTACAGCAGCCTCTTTGGCTGCCCCATTGTCCCCCTTGGCTCTAGAGCACCAAGTTCTAATCCTGGTAAACTGGCCTGGGTTGCTGAGAAATTCTACAATGGTGCCTGAGCTCCCTTGAGCCCCACATCTTTGGGAACAACAGGAAACCATAATAACCCAGCATCAGCTTCTGAAATAAGGTGAGGAGCAAATCGAATGCAGACCACGCATAAAGGGGCCACCTTTGGGTGAGTGACCCACTCTTTCCTATTTCTACAGCCTCTCCTGTTCTAATCCACATCATCAACACTCTTAATGAAATGCCAACTTATTTTATGGAAAAGTAATTTTATATAAAAACGCTACAGGCAAGGTCTCTGCATTTTTCTGGATCCCTCGATTCGGAAAACCATCTGACTAACTCTATCCCTTGACCTCTTGTTAATTTCTTCCTCTGGCAAGGGTTGCTGCTCTTGAAATAGAAACCCACTGAAGGCAAGGAGACTTTTCATTGGTTGAATGTGTAGCAAACCTTGAAGAGCCGGGCTGGGCTGTATTCTACTGCCACCCACACCAGCTGCCCAGTGACAGCTCAGAGGCCATCAGATAGGTGCAGAATCCACCAATGTTTGGGGATGTTTCTAGTTAGTCACCTGGTGCGGTCTCTCAAGCACAATGTGTCAATTGCAGTACAAGTGTCGATGCTGTTTTTGTGTGGATTACATAGAGTTCCTCATATATTAAACCAAACTCCTCATATATTAAAAAAAAAATGAGGGTGCTTGCATGGCTCAGTTGGGTGAGCATCTGACTCTTGATCTCAGCTCAAGTCTTGATCTCAGAGTTGTGAGTTCAAGCCCTATGATGGGCTCCACGCTGAGCATGGAGCCTACTTTTTTTTAAAAAAAAATTTTAATAAATAAATAAAATTTTTAAAAAATTTAAAAGATGAGATGGTTGCATAACTTTGTAAACATACTAAAAACTCTTGAACCATACACTTTAAAAGGGTTGATTTTATGGTATATGAATTATATACCAATTAAAAAGGCACTCCCTTCCCCCCCCCAAGTCCAAACCATGTCTTAGTGCTTATTTTAGCAGTACAGATACATACTTTACCCATAGGAGTCTATAATCTTAGAAGCCTCCCTTCCATAATTAATTTTGGCCCTTGGTACTTGAAAAGTAATAGAATAAAGTGAAGTATATTAGCTAGCCTGAGCCAGAAGCATATCAAAGTCAGAAAAACCATCACTAATGTGGTATAGCCACATCAGCACAGAATAATCAATCAACATGCCTGTCTAGCTGGAGAGACTTTCTCCATTAAGACAGTGGCAAAGGCCACAAGAATAATCTGAAAGCAAAATCCGACCTGATGAAGCACACAATATTTCTTGCCACTACAGTCGACTTCCAGTACCATTTTCATATCCCACAAGATGCCATGTAGCCTGGGATACATGATCACTGAATCCTTCACACAGCACAGCAAAGACATCAGTCCTATAGAAACCTTGGGTGTGGTCGATATGTCTATACTCACCAAGCTGTTGGAAGGATGGTAAATGTGCAGTGAGGTATCCAATGGAGTTCTCCAGAATGTCTTTGTCCTTTGGGTCAGAGGTCATCACATATCATCAGTTGAGTGAAGTGGAAAGAGTAATGGCTAATTAGATCTAAATCCCTTTTACTGAGTTATGTTTGTGAAGTAAAGGCAATAGAGTGCTTAACATTTAATTGTGCTTACTAGCACACAGAAGTATATGTATATACACTCATGTGTACGGATCACTTGGGAATGCATGCAGATGAGTCAGATGTACACATAAGCAGAAACTGACACCCAGGAAAAACCCAACATCTAGATTGGAGATGTGTCAACTTTTCCTATAAAGGACCAGACAGTAAATGCCTTTGGTTTTGCACACCACATTGGTCTCTGCTGCAACTACTCAACTCTGCTACTATGGCACAGAAGTTGCTATAGATGAGCTGGATTTGGCTTGCAGGCCACAACTTTCTGCTTCCTGGTATAGATAATGGAAGCATAGGCTCTTTAAGAAACAGCTACTTAAACCATCCAAAGGACTCTTTCTAAAGAATTAGAGGTGATCCTGTCTTCTAATAAAATTATAAGACATAATTTAGGCTTTTGATGATTCAGTGTCTCCTATGAATGTTAATTAATTTCATATTGTGCCATATGACGTAATGTCCAAGGGGACAGTAAAGAGTAAAAGGCTGTGCCCTTAAGCCATCTGGTTCCAGAAGGCTGTACTCAGGAGTACTCAGGTCTGCATTTTGTCTTATCTCCTGCTGTCAAGCTGTGAGCTGTCACTTTGTTGGGTTGTCTTTGTGATTATCTCTACCTTTAATTTGCATTTCTGATCTGCTCCAGGCCAAGAACATTATCTAAACTAGGCCTGGCTATGAAGGACAATAATTCTCTTGTGAGTAAAGAAATATGAGCATGAGTTTTGTTACCTCTCTGTGGCTTCTCCACGGCCCATGGACCATGTTCCAATTCGTCATTCATTTTCCATAAGGTTGCTAGATAAATGATTCATGGGTGAAGTGTTATTCTTGTCTGTGTGTACGTACGCCCCCCAACATGCACACATACACGCACACTTGCACACATACACACCCATATCATTTGTTCAATCACTCAACAAATATTTATTGTATTCCTATGTGCCAATCACTGTCCTAAGTACTCAGAATATATTAGTGAACAAAAGATTAGAAACACACACACACACACTCACCCTCTATTTCTTGATAAGCCAGAATGCCCATGCACTCAATTTTCCTGCCTTGTTTCTTCCCATGGTGGGCCCCTTTGGGAGCAAAAGTAAGTCACACACCCACTAAAGACAGGAGGCCTAGCAGACTACCTGGGATTCCAAGTGGTCAGCCTGTTCTTGGATCATTTAAAATGCTTATTTGACTGTTAATGAGGCAATAAATTCCTGTGATCTGGGAGGTGACCCAAAAATCCTAGCCTGGGTTTCAGTTTCATGTAAAACAGACTACTCGGCCAGGTGCCAGTCCTTCCAGGTTGATGAAGCTGGCTGGGTGTGTGGCCCCTGAGCATTTAGGGGAGAGAAAGGATAAGAACTCGCAGGGCATCCACAGCATTCGGTGAAGAAGGCTATAAGGCACGCTGTCCATCCAGAAGGCAAATAAGAACAAAAACAGGAAAGGACTAAACTGCAAGGTCTCTTCGAGCACTCTCCCGAGCCCTAGGGTCACTGCCAGAACCCACAGAGAAGCAGATCGTTACTACCTGGAGAACATTCCCCTGCCACAGTCATGGAGGATTCTGCATTCACGGAGAAAGGAGACACAGCACTTCACTGCCTGCCGGGAGCAGATCAAGGCACCAGGACCAGGGGGCCAGACCAACCGTTGGGCAGCCACCGAATCGCACACAGACAGCTGGGACTCGCTGTCTGCCACATGCCCCTAAGTACTACACACTGACCTAATGGTCACTTCTTTCCACGACCTACCCTGTCTCCTTCCCCTCTCTTCTTCTGGGGGACAGTGGATGTATCTTCTTTGCAACACAGAAACATGAGCTGCCCAGAGTGGGGGCAGTAATCACTGGGGATGACCTTCCTGTCTCTTCAGGGAATTCCAGTTCTGACTCACTTCCCAAGCCTCTTGGTCACTGGGCAGTGCCTTCTCGATACTTCCACCTCATCCTGTCTAAAGACTGCCGATTCCTCAGGTGAAGAAAGCAAACTCTCTGGTTTGCTGTCATGCTTGAGTGTTTGACTGTGTGTGTGTGTGCGTGTGTGTGCATACCAGCATGCACAGTGCCTTGGGCAGCAAGTGTTTGGGATGCACAAGTCTGGGATACCAGGCCCAGGGAGGCCAAGGCAAGGTCATAAGGGGAAGGATGATCCCAATCCAGGGCTGGGACTGAGTTGATAGGAGAGTACCCAGGAGCCCACCAAACCCTGCCCTGGTAGCAGGCTGATGATCTGCAGGCAGGGCTTGCCCAGTTATGCCTCCCTATTTGGCAGGGTTGGGCTAGCTGGGCAGCAGAACCTACAGGTGTGCAGGACAGTCAGAAGTGCCCGCAGGTGAACAGGGCAGGTGTGGGGCGGAGACATCCATAGCCCCAGGGTCTGACTACTCTTACCTGTCCCCACTTTCAGGAGGATGACTGAGACCACAGGTCTATTAGAACACGCTGAGGAGTCCAGATTACGTGCAGTTCTTACCTGGTTTAGGGACACTAGCTTTGTTTTTTGTTTTTTGTTTTTAAGATTTTATTTACCTATTCATGAGAGACACAGAGAGAGGCAGAAACACAGGCAGAGGGAGAAGCAGGCTCCCCACATGGAGCCTGATGCGGGACTCAATCCTGGGATCCCAGGATCACAACCTGAGCCAAAGGCAGCACTTAACCACTGAGCCATCCAGGTGTCTCTGGGACACCAGCTTTGGAATCAAACAGATTTGGGTTCAGATCCTAGCTCTGAGGCCGATACAGGTATCACCTTGCTCCAGTTATCTCCCCTCATTGCTTTTCCTATTTATAAAAATAAAAGCCAGGAATGCCTACCTCTAAGGCTTACTATGTGTCTGACCTGAGGATGATTCTGGAAAGTGCTTGGCAGAGGCAGAGACGTAGCAAATGTTCAAAAACATCTCTGTCAGAGGGGAACATGCTGATGATGGCCACACACTACAAACTGTATTGCAAACTCATGCTTGGGGGTTGATTCCGTTTCTTTGCCGGAAGACGATCCTACTCCTCTGCTGCTCCTCCAGGGAGCACTAGCCCTAGCCCGGATGGTGATAATTAGCCTGGGAGAGGCCTGGGGTCACTCTTCTGAAGACTCCCGCGGGGCTGAGAGCTTTGGCATCTGTCCTGTGCACCCCACTGGTTTCTCACCCATGTGTGAGAGGAGGAGGGGCCGAACTGGTAGAAATTCCGTTCTTTGCAGAAGACATCTGCTCTGAGGGCAGTAAAGACCCAGGTGGCACGGTTTTCAAGGCAAAGAAATGAAGGGCAATTTCCCTGCCATTAATCAACCAGGCTACAAGGGCCGAATGGTGTTAGTCAAGACCAGGAAAGAACATTTTAATAACGTTCCTCAGCACTGGCAGTGAGTGAAATACAAATTCAGTTAGTAGGCAACCACAGGATTGCTCAAAATATGTTGATGCAGGTTCCAAAGCTGCCATGTAGAATTCAAAACACAGTTAAAGGAAGCCGCTACCACTGTCTCTGCAAAATAAAAACAAGAGAGGCCAACTCCCCCACAAACTATTTCCTAAACCTTAGTGTAGGGGTAACAGGAGGCCACCAAACTTCCCCCTCCTGCTGCCTCCCAAGCCCCAGATAAAGTCCCCACCCCCCTGCACACACACTCATGTGGGGGATACTTCAGCCAAAGATCTGGAGAGGTTAAAAGCTAAGGACTTAAAAAACAGAAAATAGGGTTTCGATATTTTCTTTTAACTGTAGAAAAATAGACACAATTTCACATTTAGCATTTGAACCATTTTTTAAATGTCCAGTTCCATGGCATCATGCACATTCACACTGCGGTGCAACCATCACCATCAGCACCACCACCGCCATGCCCCTCCCCCCCCAAACTTGGTCGTTCTCCCAGACGGAAACTGTGTTTCCATTACAGTCTCACTCCCCACCCACCTCCTCCAGCCCTGGGCGCCCACCGTTGTGCTTTCGTCCCTATCAACTGGACTCCTCTAAGTACCTCTGTATGAGAGGTATCATATAATATCTGCCTTTTTTTCTGGCCTATTTCACTTAATATAATGCCTTCCAGATTCATCCTTGTTGTCACAGGCGTCAGAATTCATTCTTTTTCAAAAGCTGAGTAATATCCTACTGGGTGGATGGACCACATTTTGTTTGTCCATTCATTCTGTCAACGGACATGTGCTTGGGTCTGCCTTTTGGCCGCAGTGAGTAATGTTGCTCTAAACATGGGTGTGCAAGTGTCTGTTGGTAGTTCCAGCCTTATACCAAGTCCTCCCCGCTATCTGTGCCCTGCTTTTACCTTACTTGCTTTCTACTTTATTCTTTTCTTTTTCTTTTAAAGATTTTATTTATTTATTCATGAGAGATACAGAGAGAGGCAGAGCCATAGGCAGAGGGAGAAGCAAGCTCCCTGCGGGGGAGCTCGATGCGGGACTTGATCCCAGGACCCCGAGATCACGATCTGAGCCAAAGGCAGACGCTCACCGCTGAGCCACCCAGGTGCCCCTCCACTTTCTTATTTTCTACCAGTCCTCTGATTTTGACTACACAGTATATCCTCTCGTACCACGACCCTGGTTCCATCACCCTGGCCCACATTTGCCTACATCCTTTGGATGCTATGTGGGTAGACTACCACAGTCTCTCCAGGAGATGTTCCTAAGCAGCCCATTCCCACTTCTGAACTCGCCTCTCACCCTTCCACTGACCCACAAAACCAGCCCCTATACGGATAAGAGGCAGCATGATGAGTGAAAGCCACAGACACCCTCCCTGAACACAGCAGAGTGATGAGCCATAAACAGAAGCTAAGTACAGTGCCTGAAGCTGGCAAACCAGGCAAGAATCCTTGTCATCTTATGCAAAGTATAGACAAGCACAGAAGACTGATGGGAGGACCCCACAAACCCTTGTGGGACTTGGAGGGGCTGTGGCTATGGGAGACACAAAGGTGATGTTCACAGTGGGCAGGGGAGGCGGGAACAGGGGATGTGCAGGGGGAGATGTGCAGGGACTGTGGCTTCCAGGGGACAGTGATGTGATGTCAGCAGTGGGGTGGGAGGAGACAAGAGGAGGATGTGCAAGGGGAGATGTACAGGGGCCGTCCCTTGGGGATACACTAATGTGGTATCAGCAGTGGGCCGGGGGCTGGCGGGTGTCGGGGGAGGATGTGCAGGGGAAGGCAAGAGAAAGGTGGAGGGGTTGAAATAATAGACACAATGTCACATGTAGCATTTGAACCATTTTTTAAGTGTCCAGTTGAGTGGCATCATATCCAGTTATAACATTCTTTTATTTTATTTTAAATATACAGAGTGTCAAGAGCTGTAATTTTTTTCAGCTTGGGCTCTGCTTCTCCTCAAAGCTGGCTTGTTAGAGTCTTCTAATATTCATTGTATGAGACACCCCAATGACGTGGCACATCCTCAGAGAGCTTATGCACCCCATTCCGGGCCTGGGTTTTTGCCAGCAAAAACAGGATCCCAGGCCTTTGTCTGTGACCCGCAGCAGAATGAGAGCTGTATTTCAGAGAAGCAGTTGCTTCTCTGCCCTGTAACCCCAAAGCACCCAGGGTCACTTCCCTGAGTCACTTCTGTATTCCTGCCGGGGGGCTCCTCCCTCGGGGACATCCACACGCCAGGACTGTGGTTTCAAATCACCTGGGGGTGCGTTTTCCCAGCCTGCCTCTCTGGAATCTCTAATCTCTCCTGCTCCTTATGTAGGTTTTCTGTCTTTGGTGGGGGTTTCCCTACCTCGTTTGGGAGCATGTTGCTTTTATCACTTAGTTTGAAGTCATTAAGAGCGTAAGTGAATAAAATCAGACCTCATCTGACACCCTCATCCCTCCCGCCCCCCACCCCCATGCTGGTCGTCCCTGCTGCTCATCTTCACATGTGCTAGGTGGCAGCCTGCCACCAGCCTCACGCCAGCTGCCTAACCAAAGCTGTCTGCGGGGATTCTTTGTGGGGAATCTCATGTGGAGCTATGCTATGGCTCATCACCCATCCTACTTGGGGGTTTCAGTCCCCACTTCTCCGTTAGGAGAAAACAGCATACTCACACCTGACCCCTCCTCAGGCGGGCCCCGGTGGGGTCTGTGCTCTGTGAGGGGGGGACAGCTCACCCCATGGAGCCTTTGGACCAGATAGTGAGCAGTGTCCTTTCAGAAAACGCAGGCTCTGGGGGCACTTGGGTGGCTCAGTGGTTGAGCATCTGCCTTCAGCTCAGGGTGTGATCCTGGGGTCCTGGAATCCAGTCCTCCATCAGGCTCCTCGCAGGAGCCTGCTTCTCCCTCTGCCTGTTTCTCTGGCCCTCTCTGTGTGTCTCTCATGAATAAAAAGATAAAATCTTAAAGAAAAGAAAAGAAAATGCAGGTTCCTACTATCGAGATCCTTTTTTGGTTTTATTGATTGCATATATATCACTCCATTGTCTGTGTAACAAATATTTAGTTATGGTCTACTGTGATGTGATCAAATGAACTTCTCCAGCATTCGATGGACAGGAGAAATAGACAGTGAATGAGGGGATGGACATCATGGACTCCAACCACGCAGCTGCTGGAAAGAAGCAGGGAGGGGACCAGACGGCACCAAACCCGTGTGGATGGCCTAGCCTCCCAGACTCCCCCAACCTGCTCCTCCTGCAGCCCACAGCTTGTTCTGCGGGCCTCATCTGTCTGCTCCAAGTCCTAAGAGAGCCGGCGGGGTGAGTGTGTGCAGCTTTATAGCCACAATCAAGAATAGCGGGGTAGTTACATAAATCGGCTCTGCCCTCCTCGCTCACAGCCCTGGTGATGGCTGCTTCCCTCTCTGACTTGGGTTAGTGACAGGTGGTGGGCTGCCAGCCTCTGTAGCTCACATGCTTCTCTGAGGCCTGGCAATATTGGGGTTAGAACAGAGCCCATGCAAAACCAGCTTAACTCGAACTCAGTCTCCCATGAGGAACACACTTAAGAAATATTTCCCAGAAAAAAAAAAAAAAAAAAAAGAAATATTTCCCAGGGACTGGTGGCCACCTCTTCTCCTGCCCTCTCTCCACAAAAGGCAGAAATGGCTAATGCTTTTCAAACACACTGCCACTTTGAGAGCCTGTGAACTCAGCTGTTTTTTTCCAGTGATATCCAAATGCCCGCATTTTAATCCACAATCTAATGTCTTTTTGCACAGAACTGCAAAATGACAGAAAATGAGAGAAAATTACCCTCTAATAGATTATAATATATTAATAATAGCACACAATGCAGCACAGACAGTGCATGGACACAAAGAGCTGAAGAGAGACACAGCTCTCCTTGTAAGCATGAATGAAACATCCTGGTTATACCCTGATCGCTGTTCGGCTGCCTGTCTTTACAACTTCCCTGGGAGAGACAGCTAGTGTTGTTGGAAACCCTGGGGCCCGTCCCTGGAAGGAGCAAGGCCCTGCCACTGTGGGGACCAAGTGAGGGGTGATCACAGTGCTGCAGCGCCAGCCCCTTTCCCCTCGTGGGAGCTGGGCTTTTATAAACCAACCAAGTGTATCCTCATATCTCCTGGTCTTTGCTAGAAGGAGGCAGTCACGGGGCAGCTGGCCAGTGTAGGAACTGTATGAACCACATCATAGACATAGCATGAATTAAGGCCAGATGCCTACAGCTCATACACAGGCATTCAACCTAGCTATATGCTTAACACAGCTGGTAATTAACAGATAAAACAAATGCAAGACATCCAAAAGAGAAAGACTTACAAAGTACAGTTAAAACTACTAACTCATTATCTCAGCCTACCTTAGAGATCTACAGTTGACCCCTGAAACACAGGTTTGACTGGGTGGGTCCACGTATACGTGGATTTTTTTTTCAATAAATACAGCACAGTCCTGTAAATGTCTTTTCTTGCCTTAAGATTTTTAGTTTAGCTTCCTTTATTGTAAGAATACAGTATCTGGTGCCTGGAACATACAAAACACATGTTAAACGACTGCTTCTGTTATAGTAAGGTTTTTGGTCAGCCACAGGCTGTGAGCAGTTAAGTTTGGGGGGAGTCAAAAGTTATACATGGGTTTTCAGCTGCACAGGAAGTTGGCACCCCTAACATCCGCATTGTTCAAGGGTCAACTGTACTTATATTTAAGAATAACGGACTGAGGAGTACCTGGGTGGCTCAATCTGTTAAGCATCTGCCTTCAGCTCAGGTCATGATCTCAGGGTCCTGGGATCTAGGCCCATGTTGGGCTCCCTGCTCAGCAAGGAGCCTATTTCTTCCACTCCCTCTGCTTCTCCCCCTGCTCATGCTCTGTCTCTCTCACTCTCTCTCTCAAATAAATAAAAAAATTTTTAAAGAATAAACAGATTGAAAGCAGTCAACAGACTAAGGGCTTCAACTCCTTATTCAACTCCTTAGTATAATCCCCTTTATTGTAAGTGTTAGGCCTGAGATTCAGAAAAGGAATCAATGACTCCTCCACTATGACATCCAGGTGGCACAGGAGTGAGCAAAACCAGGTCTCCTGCCCCAGTTGGGGCCACTCCCCTATGCACCATCCTCAGCTATGCACAGCCCTGTCACTGGAGCGGCTCACTCAGGACCTCCCTACCCTCTGCCACCTGTCACTCTCCTGCCAGTTCCAAGAGGACCAGATGGTCCCACTCAATGCCACTCTTCATGTAACCTGGCTGAAGGGTCTCTTTCTGTGTCAAGGATCAAGGCATTCCTTCAGTCCCTGACTACCTCATTATCATGTTCTTGATGTCTGATAAACTCTACCACTGAAGACACTACCTTCATAAACACATGACATGCTCGCTTTTCCCCCTCCACATTGGTCTAGTGTCTTCAAGCCCTGGCAAGTACACTTAATTGAAAAAAATAGCCAAAAACATGTAGATGTTTATAGTCATCTAAGAAGAAAAGATGTCAGAGGCTAGACTCCTTCACAGTCAATGTTTTGGAATAGTGGTTCTGGACTCTTCCAGGGTCATGGAGCCCTCTGAGATCCTGGTGAGGCGAATCAGGCGGCACCTGGCATGCTGGAAGCCTTCGGCACATGGGAATCATCCAAATTATGAAAACAACAAGTCCCTTTCTCAGCACACAGTATCAACGAAGCTGGGATTCATGAATCCCAGGTCAAGAGCCCCTACTGTACTCCAGCAAATGTGGACTTCTAGGGTTAGGTCGTAGCTACAAGTTAGGAGGAGGCATGACTGGCCCATGAATAATGTGGTGAGGGGGTTAGGGGCACCTGTTGATCGAAAGCTTTACCAATAACATAAAGTCAATTAACACATATTTTGTACATTGTATGTATTATATCCTGTATTCTTACAGAAAAGAAATGTAGGAAAAAGGGGTGGGAAGAGACAAGAAACGAAGGGAACGTGTGGGAGAGAGTGGTGAACGTGAAGGCAGGGAGGGGTTCCCACTCATTACTTGGCCTCTTAGTACCTGGTTCTCCACCTGCAAAGGGAGGGAATGGCCTGGAATCTGGCCCAAAGGTGACTTTCAAGCCACCATCCAGTTATATGACATTTTCCAATTCCTGATAGCTACATGCACTTTTCAAGTCATGAATATAATTCTTGGGGATGGAGAGAGTCCCAGAACATGTGCTTGGCAGCCCTGGAGTAAACCCAATGGCCCTTGGAAATTGAGTCTCTGGGCTGAGGACAGAAAAAAGGGCCCCTTCACGGCACTTGTGAGGAGCCGAACAAATTTCCCACTGTTCACAAACACTGTGACTTTGCTAAGTAACCTGAAATAACCCACCTACTAAATCACATTACTGCTATTCCTGCTGGAATATTCTATGAGCTTGTTTTCTTTCCAAACAGAACAGCCCTGTGACAACAAGAGCAAAGTCAGGAGATATAGTGCTGTTGCTTGATGACTTCTGCTCATTGGTTAATTCACCAGAGCCACTGTGAACATGCAGCCTGCAAAGGACACAACCTACTTACAGGACGTCCAGATTCACTTGTTAGATGCTCCTCACCTTTATGGGGCCACGAGCACTCTTCTGAGCCAGGGCAGAGGCAGGCTGTGTCCCTGTCCATCTTGGCAGCAAACCCCGTTCACCATGTTGTATAGTCTTTTCCCTCATCTCCCTGCTTCTCTCCACTTCACAGTAAGGAGGAAGCAGCCACGGAGACAGCGCTTCTGAGTAGCCCTCAGGGAGACAGTGACAACGGTCAAGCCTGGCAGAAGCAGGTCTGGCTGGAAAATCCCCATCACACCCTGCACTTGACATTTGGAAGGCTACTGGAATACTCAACAGTTTGAACTCAAGCTCATAGCCCTAGAATTGGACGGCTAGATGAAATACACTGTAAAGCTCATCTTGACCATTTCCTGACCTGAGGCCAAAGTGCCATTTGATGGAACAGCCTTGCTTTTGAGCTCACATCTGCAAATGAGCCTGCTTCTAGTGAAAATGATTCACTGGATTTAGGTTCTTCCCCCAAAACCAGAACGACTCCAATAAAAAAAGACTCATGACTTTGTCATAAGGAAGGATCTCTACCAAGTACTTTGAAAACATAAATACTTGAGAAAAGTATACATATCATGGCTCTGCCTACCAAGCACAGAGATCTATAAACTTGCAGATGAATGTGATGAACTCTGAGTTTCGTAAAATGCCCTCTTCCTTAGCTAGACGTCTGTCCCAATGCAAAATTTTGCCATTTCACCACCAGATTACATCTAGGAGAACTTTTAGCCTCTTTCAGTTTTGTTTTGTTTTTTTTTGTTTTGTTTTGTTTTGTTTTTTTGAGAGAGAGAATGCAAGTAGAAGAAGGGGACTGGCAGAGGGAGAGGGAGAGAGAGAATCTTAAGCAGATTCCCTGCTGAGCATAGAGCCTGACATGTGCTCAATCCCAAGACCCTGAAATCACAACCCGAGCTGAAACAAAGAGTCGGACGCCCAACTAACTAAGACATCCAGGTGCCCCTCTTTCAGCTTTTAACATATTTATGAAACACCTATTATGTGGCATGTACTGTACTAAGTGTCATAGGTTCAAAGGTAAATGATGAAACTTCCCAACCCGTTGACTACTGATTTGTAATCAATCTAAATGAGATGAGAAAATGCTTAATTCCACCTTGGGTATGTATGTGAGCAGGTGGCAACAGGTACTGACTTTCTTTAGGAACATGATATCTTGGATACTCCTCTTGTGTTCACAAGTCCGCGGGAGCACAGCAGTGATGTGCTTGAGGCATGGCGGCTCCTGTCTCGAGTCTGGCCCTGTGGAGGGCATCTCAGATGCTGCACACACCAAATACTGTGTAGGGCACCAAAGTAGATGTCCCAAGTCAAAGGAGATAGACAAGTGACCTGGGCACTAAGCCAAGGAGGACTGATTAAAAAGAGAAAAGAATAAATGTCAACAAAAAGGAGGTGGCTTTGCTTTATCCTCTATGTTCTCTGTAATCCCACAGTACAGAGAACTTTCTCCCAAGAGATTTCCCCAGCCCCTCATAGAAGGATTTTCCTATAATCCCTGTGGATTTTGTAAGAAACACTATCACTGTTTATTGCCGCCACTGAAAGAAGTCTTTTTCTGTCCAGACTGTACATATCAAAGTTCTAGAAGAAGAGAAGTCCATGCCTTGAAGATCAGATGTCCTAAACAATACATTCTGATTTTACTTTTCCCCAGCAACTCTGTCCACCAAATGGCGCCTATCGCAGGCTTGAAAATGTGCTTCCTATTCAGCCTGTGCTTCCTAGGCAGCCATCCACACTGTCTGCCTCCCCTCATCCGCTGCAGCTGCATGCTCCTTGGGGGCACAGAGTAGGAGCTTAATAAATGCTTCGAGGGGATGAATAATTAAACAGATAGGTGGATGGATTGATTACAAAATTAATTGCATGAACAGGTGATACCTTAGAAAATGGGGCTTTTAGAGCTTGTTTTTTTTTTTTTTTTTTTTTTTTAAGTAGGCTCCATGCCCAGCATGGCGTCCAACACAGGGCTTAAACTCACGACCCTGAGATCAAGACCTGAGCTGATATCAAGAGTCAGAGGGTTAAGAACAAAGCTAAGTAGCATTTTCAGATTGATGGAAGACACTATCCTGAACAGAACCTTCCTAGGAAATTAAATCCAACCTGCAAATTTATGGTTCACTGATAGTTCACTGCTTGGTCTTTCTCCATCAAGGGAGACCTCTTTCAAAAGGCTGATCTCCTTGATTTTGGTAATGAATGTCTTGCAACTTTTCCAAACTTGTTCACAGTTTGGTTACAAAAACATTTGAAATGGTGACTTTTGTCCACAATGAAGTTCTTTTTTCCATATTTCAAAATCATGGTAATTGTATCAAGTTTCGGGAACTGTAAACTCTCTCAACCATATTTACAAAACAAATGCAATAACATTCCCCCTTCTGAGAGATTGCTGGGAGGGTCAAATGGGGTGATCCTATGGAAGAACTTTGTGAAACTGCCAAGCACACACACAGGTAAGGCATATGTGTGGATATATATACATGTATGTAATGAATATTAACAACACATATATCCCAAAATATATATATACATATATACACACACATATATACATACACACATATATATATGTACATATGTGACAACTAAAAGAAATATTAATGATAGGATGCTTGTGATCTCGACACCTGACAGCTGTAACCTGACAGCTCAAAACTCTCAGTATATATCACCTCAGTTGCCCTGCATCAGGGGCAAGTGCCACTATGATCACTCCCATTTTACAGATATGATGAAGGAGATCAAAAGAAATCCAGTGACTGGCCCAGGGTCACTCGAATACAATAACAATAAGTGACTTGGGAGAAACTGACCCATAAGCTAGAGCTGATTTCTACTAGACTTTGCTGCCACCTAACTGACAAGGTTAAAAACACCCAGATTTATTACACAAGCACAAGAAAAGCAAACATTAGTCATCAGTGAATCCTTGGTTAGCCTTTTAATAAGGGACTCTGTCCTTGTTAAAAAGCATGAAGGTTTATTCGATTTTTATTTTCCTTCATCTTTTTGTGGCTCTTGGCATCTCTAATAATTGTAAATGACCATCCAAGCAACAGAAAACCACAATAAATAAGTATGTAATACAAATGTGTGCAAATGTGTGAGTTACTAGATGCAGGACACCTGGGTGGTTCAGTCAGTTAAGTGTCTCTTAGTTTTGGCTCAGGTTCTGATCTCAGGGTCGTGAGATTGAGCCCAGAGTCGAGTTCCTCACTCAGCGGGGAGTCTGCTTGAGATTCTCTCTTTCCCTCTCCCACTGACCCTCCCCCCTTCTCTAAAATAAATAAAATAAATCTTAAAAAAATAAGTTACTAGATGCATTTGTTGTTCCTCTATCCACTATAAAATGATTTTGGAATGTATTCTTTTCCTTCAACCAATGCTAGTATTCACATCCTTCAAGCAAAAAAAAAGTCATGTGTTTGATATGCCTATGGTAGGTGTGTTTGACTTGCTTTCTTCCTGGCTTTGGGGTAAAGGAGAGATAAGAGATAAACTTCATGTCAGGGCTTCCCATATAATCCAGTATGTGCCCCCTGCAGCTTCCATCTTAAAGATGAGCTCCAAAGTAACCCACTAACTTACATAAGGATTGGGTCCATGGTCTCAGCCACACTGCTAACTTCTATGCTGATCAGCTGAGTTAAGTGGCATGCCCTCTCCTTTCACGATTTCTCTTTTGGAGTGCTGGTCAATCATGACTATACTCAGCAGCATCTCCAATGGGAATAGGAAGCCCTCACTTTTATTTCTGTTCTCCTAATGTCTCTACTTGGGCAAGACTTTTCCTCTTTCAATTCTTCATTCTTCTGAATTGAGATAGGAAAAATTCTCTCGTAAAAAGATCATGGTTAGGCTGCAGAAGAATTTTGCTGATTTCCCTCAAAGGAACAAAATTCTTGATATGTGCCAACATTAAGGTTTGTTATATTAAATATTAAGCAAAGACCTCTTAACCAAGAGAGAAATCCATCAACCATATTCCAGCCAGTGGTAAGAATGAGCACAGGAGATAGTTGTAAGAGAAAGAGCCTTCTTTATGCACATGTTCCAAAAAACGTTTCATCTCAGAACATTGTAAATTCTGTCATTGCTATTGATACAAACAATGAAGGGAAAATGTTGGGAGTTTAAAAAGGTAATAGAAAGATATCATATGATTCCAACTATATGACTTTCTGGAAAAGACAAAACTAGGGGGCAGGCAAACAATCGGTGGTTGCCTGGGGTTAGAGAGGACAGAGGGGTGAATAAGCACAGCCCAGGGGATGTTTAAGGCAGTGAAACCATCATTCTGTACCTACTGTAATGGAGGATGCAAGCTGTCATACATTGATCAAAACTCATAGAATGTACAACACAAAGAGTGAACCCTAATGCAAACTGGGGACCTCATAATAATTAATAATAATGTATCAATATGGGCCCGTCAATTAGAACAAATGTGTCACACTGTGCCCAGCTGTGAATATAGGGAGGCTGAGGAGTGGGATAAGAAGGCACAGGGGAACTTTCATGTACTTCTTGCTCACTTTTTTTCTATAGAAACCCAAAGCTTCTTTTTATTTAAGAAATAATAGTAATAATAAATTTATTAAATTGTTTAAAAAGGAGGTTGGATTTTGAAGTAGCTCTGTGTTCCAGCCTGCCTGCCTCTGGGCCTCAGCTCTAATTACATGACAGTGGGCATATTCCATAACTGCTCCGAACCCCCAGTCTCTCATCTGGGACAAATAAGTATAACAAGAGCTGATCCACCTCATAGGGCTGAGCATCCTAACAGTCAAATAAAATAATACATGTAGAAGTGCTTTGTGAATGGAAACATCCTGAGTAAATTTAAGTTACAGTTGTTTCTAAAAGCCCAGTGTCACTTCATTATGAAAGCTTACAGACTGCTTGTAACAGATACATTTTCTAAAGTCCATGCTAACAGTAGACAAAATGATAATGCTGAGCCTGTCTTTCTGTGCTATGACATCATTCCCACTTAAAAGATTGGTGTCTAAACTACAAAGAACAATACCATGGACTCATAAACTATACTCAGAATACTTCCTCTCATCCATTTGCAAAGCCACCAGGCTGTATTTTCATATACAACCTTTTCTTGTCCAATCCACCTGCAGAAACGGACCACAGATCCCGTAAGTAATGAGATTAATATCAGAGTTATTCACAAAAAAATCTGGAAAATGGTCTGCAACTCTAATCAGGGTGCATCCCCAGTAATTTGTGGATAGATTCTTTTTTTAAGATTTTATTTATAGATTTTTCTATTTATTTATTTAGAGAAAGTGAGAGAGCACAAAGCAGAGGGAGGAGCAAAGGTAGAGAATCTTCAAGCAGACTGTGCTGAGCATGGAAACTGACTCAGGGCTTGATCTCACAACCCTGAGATCATGACCTGAGCTGAAACCAAGAGTCAGACACTTGACCAACTAAACCCCCTAGACATCCCTGTGGATACATTTTTTAAGGAAGGATTTTAAGGGATTGCATGAGATACACACATACAAAAGACAAAGCTCAGAGATCACTGAATATTCTGTAATCCAGGTACAGGAAATCATTTTACCAATGTTTCTTTTGATTTAAAAAAAATAAAAAATGCATCCAGCATAGTAAGTACTTTGCCAAGCATGAAAGATGTAGTAATGAAGTAACCTCCACAATGATTTTTTTTTAAAAATCACCTTGTGCCAAATCGTTTTCATGGCTGTTTGTCAGGCTGGGCACGCGGCCAGTAGCAGGAGCCTTCATGGGGAACACTGAGCAAGATATGAGGCCCAGGAAATGCTACACTGTCACCCATTCTGCGGCAGGCTGTTATTTATACTAAATGATGACAGCTATAAAAAGTCCCAAAGTCAGAAAGTCCCAGTGGACAAAGGAGGACGGAAAGGTCCCCGAAGTCTGAATCGGTAAGTGAATCAGATCTGGACATGGTTATCACAGAGCTGTGTGACATCTGTTCAGCTTGTGTCTTGTGTTCTGCTGTCTGCACCCTGGGAGTTGTAATGGAAAGGAAAGGACTGCCCATGGCTATATGGAACTGATCTCCCTAGATCGGGAGAGGGACCACTTCAAACTCAAAACCATTGCCAGTCTGCCCCATCCAGGCTGAGGAGCACCTATTGCTCCTCCTTGTTGCCTGCCCTCCCATCCCCATCTCTCTCTCCAGGGCCTATCTGTAGGTCATTCCCTATCTCTTGTCTCTTGCAAAGAGAAGAGAAGGTGGTTCTGCCAGATTTTCCAACCTCTAAAGCAAAGTTTCATCCTCCCCTTCAATCTCCTGGCACCTCAGAATGCATTTTTCCTAGAAACGAATTACCGACAACTAGCTTCTGTACCATGTCTCTCCCCACTCCGGCCAAAATCCCCATGCTTTCTCTTCCAGTGTAATACTTCATGAATCTTAGATTTTTTTTCTCCCTCTAAGCTAAAGATTTTCTTAACCAGAGGAGAAATAAAGTTTGATATAAATCCCCCAAAGAATCATAATCCAAATATCCCTATATTTTTCCATTTTTACAAAGGTGTTCTTTCTAGGAATAAAACGCAATTTTTTTTTCCTGGTCAGTCTTGGTTTTGCCTAATCTCAAGTAGTAAGTTGTCCTTGTTATTGAGAAACCCTATTCTCTTTACTCTGTTTTGTTGGATCTCATCTCACTGGCCCATGTCGACCTAACCTGGCAGGTTATATCTCAAGAATGACGGACATACCAGCAGGCAAAAGAACTAAGCTATGCACAGTTTATGGAGTTTCCAGAGCCACCTTTCACCCTGAAACTCTCGGCAGTATATCCGAGGCTCCCAAACTCATTCATGCTCATTGCTCTCTGGCCCTATAACCTTTAGAAGTCACAGCAGAGACCCCATTGTGAAAGGTCAACATCTAAACATGACAATACTCTCAGCTCCAGGACAATTCCAGCACTGGTCTGTTACCCACAGCTCTGGAATCCAGCATATGCCGGTGAGTCAGTCATTCTATGGGGTGTGCACTTCCTAGGGTGAAGAGACCCCCCTTGCAGAAGCAACGGAGATAGCCAAGCCCCTGAGGGATACTTGGATGGATGCTAGAATTCTCTTTCCAGAAGCTTCCCTCTCCATCTTGCAGAGACTAAGTGGAATTCACACCTGTATTTGTCAGCCATTCATGTATTGCCTTTTCCCCCGAAACAGTGAGAAGTATTCGTACTGATTGATTTTGTCTAGAGTGCCCTGCCTTTCTTGTGTACTGAATAAACAGTGCTGGTTTGACCCAGAGTTAAATCCTAATGTGCTTCGAGATCTTCTAGCTCTCTTCTCAGAGTTTGTAGCCCTCATAACAGGGGCCACATGAACTAAGAGAAGGAATAACAGATTTGCCTCATTTGTGCTTCTGGAGGAGTCTGCCTCTGGAGAGAGGTCTGGCGCTGTCCTAACCCCGAAATGAGGCGAAGTGCAACCTGCAATCTTAAGAGACACGAGCTCGCTTAAAAGTGTTAAATTCCCACATGTGCCCCATATTTTTCAGGGCCATTGAGGATGGGAAAACCTGATGGCCATCCTACTTCAGCCAAGTTTTTTTTTTTCCTTTTAAAAATTTTATTTATTTATTCATGAGAGAGACAGAGAGAGAGGCAGAGACACAGGCAGCGGAAGAAGCAGGCTCCCTACGGGCCCCGATGTGGGACTCGATCCCAGGACCCTGGAATCACGACCTGAGCCAAAGGCAGACACTCAACCACTGAGTCACCCAGGGCCCCTTAAGCCAAATTTTCTTGTCTTAGGTCTTAACTCTATTCGCCTGAAAAATCTTCCGGCTGCCAGCAAGGAAGGTCACATTCCCAAGGCGCCAGAGCTGTGCTCTTCTGACCCAGCACACCTGCCCAAGCAGGCTGTGGCTGCAGCCCCAGGTCTGCAGGGGAGTGATGGAAGTGACCAGAAGCACACGCCCTGGATATTTAAGGAAACCAAACCCTTCTGGCTGCTCAGCGGGAGGCACTCAGGGAGCTTCTGCTTTTCTACATCTCCAGGCTTTCCTTGGCCTGGCCACCCACCCCTCTCCCAGCATCCAAATCACAGCACAGGCCCTACGCCCCGTCCCTTGGACTTACTCTATTCCCTAAGGTGAGATTAGGTGATTGGGATGTTTTTCTCAGCAGTGCCCCAAACAAATGGCCTCTCTTGTAGCTCCGTCCTCAGGCTTAGAATAAACAGATCTATCCGCCCCACCCCCCCTGAAGCCCAGAGAATGAGCCCTTGGGACCTGCTGGACAGAAAAACATCAGGGCAATTAGGGCTCCTTACTATTGCTATTTGTTAGCTAGAATTTTAGAATTTCCAGAGCTAGAAGGAAACTTAGTGCAACCTCTTCCTTCTGCAGATAAGAAAATTAAGGCCTAGCCTTTAAGATCTTTTAATGATATGGAATTGAATACAGTCTATCCATTTTCAAGCAGGTTTCTAGATTTATTCTCCTCTTACTGAGCAGTAAAGCACAAAACAACGTGGCAGCAGAATTCCAGTCAGGGAGTACAGAGAATCCAAATCACCCCTGAAATGTTGAAATCGTATATCACTGGCGCGTAACAGATCCAATATGCACTCCTGACGAGGGCATCCATCACCCGGCCTCCGGGAGCCCCTGCACCACTGCCGGACAACCCAGACCACGGCTCTTAAAGGAGACGCTCCAGACACAGGTGACATGCCAATCGCCTTGTTCCCCTGAGGGTGACAGTGGGGTTCTTGGGCTACTCTGGGTATGTCAAATGCCCCATGGAAAATTCACCTTTATTCATATGTAGGCATTATATCAAATGCAGCAATTAGATCAGATCAGCGTGGAGAGACTGGCTGTCCCAGCCAATCACAAACACTGCCAGGTGGTCAGAGGTGTCTGGATACTTTGGCGCAGGGAGGATGAATGAATTGTTACTGAATCAATGCAGGAGTATGAAGTCATTTAAGCTGTTTTGTATTTGTATTTTGTTTTAGTTTGATTCCAGTATAGTTAACACACAGTTTTGTATTAGTGTCAGGTATACAATACCTGACTGATTCAATGCTTACATATATCATGAGAGGGCTGATCACGGCAGGTGCATTCCTTAATCCCCATCACCTGTTTCACCCACCCTCCCACCCACCTCCCCTTTGCTGACCATCTGTGTGTTCTCTAGAGTTAAGAGTCTCTTTCTTGGTTCGTCTCTCTCTCTCTTATTTTTCCCTGTTGCTCATTTGTTTTGTTTCTTAAGTTTCACATATGGATGAAATCATTTACTAAGTGAAACAAGTCAGAGAAAGACAAAGACAGATAAAACTATTTCTAAAAGCAAATTCTAGGGGCACCTGGGTGGCTCAGCCGGTTAAGCATCTGCCTTTAGCTTAGGTCATGATCTCGGGTCCTGGAATTGGGCTTCATCATCGGGCTCCCTGCTCAGAGGTAAATCTGCTGCTCCCTCTGTCTCTGCCTCTCTCTCCACCCTGCTTTTCTTCTCTCCCTAACTCTCTTTCTCAACTAAAAATCTTTTTAAAAATAAAATTAAAGCAAATTTTATCAGATAAAAAAATAACAAGAGGTTGGTGATAGTTCCAAAAAGAATGTGGATCACTGAGCTGGGTTTTCATCTTGGGAAAAGAGGTGGAGAATTTTTCTCTTAAGCCAAAATGAGTGTCATCTGGAGAATACGTTTCCTAAATAAGACCAGGGAACCAAAATATACCTGGTCTCAGCAATCTTCCTCATTGGGCAATCACAGAAGAGCCTGTGACATGAAACAGGCTGTGGTCTAGTTAGGTGGCACTATACTGACTAGTCCACATATGCCTGTCCTTTACCTATAATAACATGATATATAATAAAATAATATTTATATATAATAATGAAAATCTAACTTTTATTATGGTAAAATATACATAAAATTTACCATTTCAACTCTTTTCAAGTGTACAGTTCAGTGGATACAGTGCATTCACAGTGTTGTGTAAACCACCACCACCATCCATCTCCAGAACTTTTATGTTCCCAAAATAAAACTCCATACCCATTAAACAATGACTTGGGGATTCCAAATCCAATAATTCAAGTATGTAATGACACTGAGCATTAATTGTGTATTATCACGTGAATATAAACCATACTAAAGAAATAGAAATTTAATACTAAAATATGGTATGTCTACCATTTTTAAGGAAAGGTAGTGGATTATCAGGCAGTTGGCAAACCCAGAATATTTACAAGAGGACTGACACCAAGATCAGGGAAATAGGGGCAGAGCTCAAAAATAACCATCCTTTTTTTTTTTTTAGAGAGAGAGAGAAAGTGTGAGTGGGGGGAGGGGCAGAGGGAAAGGGAGGATCTCAAGCAGACTCTGCACTCAGCATAGAGCCCAACCTGGGGCTCAATCTCACAACTCTAAGATCATGACCTGAGTGGAGGTGAAATCAAAGGTTGGATGCTTAACCCACTGCACCACCCAGGTGCTCCCTCAAAGGAACCACCTTGATGATGACTTAGAGCACAGCCAATGGAGAGAAGTGTGGGACCCCAGGGCATCACCTCACTCTGCTTCGTCAGGCTTCTTCCCCCAATCATATGTCATCCATGTGTTCCTTTGGCAAATGTGTTAAGGTCATTTCCTGCTAAGCCTGTGCTGAGTGTAATGAGGATGGGCCAGTGCTGCTGTGAGTACCTCTCTGCCTCTCCCTGACCCATTTGCCACCTAGTTGGGAGTTCATGTATATGAACAGGATACTACACTGCAAAGATCCACTTGGGGTTGACAGAACACAAAGGAAGGGGTCTCACCCAGGTGCTGAGAAATGGTATTTGAGCTGAGACCCAAGTGACAAGGAGGAGAAGCCAGGAGCCAGTGAGGAAGGGGGAAGTATGGCAGGGTGCAGGCCACCATGTGTCAAGGCCAAGGGCAAGAGAGTGAGCTTGCTTGCAAGGTCAAGGGGGGATCGTTGAAGATTAATCAGGAAAATGGTATCCATAAAACAGGCATCACAAACCTTGAACCGTCATGTAGACATTTAGGAGCTGTTACATGATTTATATGCAGTAAATTTCTGTCAGATACTTAGAGCTGCCTCCAGAATTACTTCTAGTAGTAGGAACTGCTTTCCTTGGGATCTGCAACATGGGTGTTTGTCCAAAGGGATCTGCTCCCCAGGCTGACCTTCTGGTCTGCAGATAGCATGACAGTCACTGCTAGTAGTCACCAATATACCTAGTTTTCCTCCCCTTCCAGGACACGCTAAAGACAAGGCTTCCTGGCCCCTGGTGCAGCCTGGCAGGGCCACGCGCCTGGCACAGAACTGTGTCGGTTCCAGGCTGAAGCATTTAAAAACCAACATGCAAACCTTCAGTCCCCCCTTCCCTTACCTCACTGCACCCTGAAGCTTCATGCTGACATAGGGGGGTTAGGAGATCAAAGCAGTTTGGAGACAAGGAAAGCAACAGCCCTGGAAGGTCACCCAGACCCACAGGGGACTTTGCATAAACAAGTTAAACCACTGGAATTTTGTGTTACCACAACATAGCCTATCCTGACAGATGTAGATGGAATACAATCATAAATCCACTTTAATCTTCAACTCTATTCTCTTATAAACCCTCTACTATTATCGTTACTTTGGGGCAGCCTGGTAGGTTGGAGGAGCATTGAGCTGGTTGCCAAAAGAACTGGGTTCTAGGCCCGACTCTACAACTCATCAGCCATGTGAACTTGGGCAAATCTCAATGTCTCAGTGACCCACTTTCTTCCATAAAAGGGGATCAATACTTGCCACCACCCCCTAAACTTACGAGTTGGTGTAAAGTTTAAAATAAGAAGAGAAAATGTCTGTGAAAATGTTGTACATGGTACTAGTGGTATAATCATTTTCTTACAACTGCTAATGACAGTGTCCTGGGGGAGAAGGGACAGAATGAATTAGAATTTTCTCAATCTCCCCTACTCTCAAAATAATAATAAAAAAAAAAAGGTTGGGGAGGGTGGGGCAAAAGACTTCTTTATTTATGTAGATTAAAAATCTCATCTTTGTGGCTCGAATAATTTCAGGTTTTGTGAAAGCTGATTATCACATGCAGGCTCAGATAATTTCCCCAGAGAGCTAAACAAATTAAAATATATTTTTTAACTCCAACAAGCTGACACGGGCCATCAGCTCTATCCTTGGTATGAGTTCCATCATGCAGCTTTAATCAGAAGCTGGATGTCTAAGCAATATTCACCTGGCGGGAAGGGAGGTGGCAGGGTGACAGGCCAGGAAGCAGTTCATCAGGATCCTCTGATCCCAGTGCCCATCATCCTCACACGGCCAACTCCATGCTGCAGGGTCTGAGACCTACAAGTGGTCTCCCCACCCTCTACGCCAGGGGGCCTGCAGTCTGATAAACTTGCAGCCACACCCCAACCCAGCTTGGCGGATTCTGATTTCAGACGGAGCAGGCAAGGAGACAGAACACTGTTGCAGAGGGGTTGACAACACTTGGGTGACCAACCAGCCTCAACTTCAGAGGCAGCTTTATTAAGCACAGGTCACTGATGGCAGTGGGATCACCCTCCAGACCCAAGGCGTGCCACCCTGCCATAGTCACAGAAATGTGGACCCACTCTGGGCATTGGTCCACAGGTCACAAGCACTCCTGGTGAGCTGAGGTCAGGATCCCAGAACGTGGATACTCGAAAACGAAAAGCCAGGAGATGGGAATGATGTCCAAATTGGGAGAAGTTGTCCTAGCCTCTCTCTCCCCCTTCTCCAGAACCTGCCTGTGCTCCTTGACCCATTTCTCTTCTTCAGCCTCAAATAGAGCCCTAGGTAGAGATCCCCGAGGCGCAGACAAAACTGGTGAGGGAGCAGCATAGCGAGGAAAGCACAGAACTTAGCATCAAACAACTTTCCGGCCATCCTTGCTCTGGTCCTTGTGGGCTACGCATGACCCCAGGACGTGCCTTCTAAATTTCGTGGCTGGGGCATATCAGTGGTTGCTGTGAGCACGTTTCCTTTGCAACTACTCTGCATGACACCCTTCCGCAGAGCCAGCTGGAGGGTCCTCACACAACAGTTCCTGCAGGTGCCCCCCTTCTGGTGAGCTCTTTCACTGCCATCCTGCTGCCACTGCCACTTACTGCTCAGGCCACATCAACAACCAATGCTGCACACGTGCCTGTCCCTCCTTCTCAGAGACAGAGAGGAACCTGAAGTGTGAGGAGGCAAGACCTGAGTGATCCTCCCCAATGAGTCCTCTCCTACTTTCATCCTTGAGAGCAAATGGAAGATCAGCTTTACTCAGATTAGGGCCCTGAAAACACTACGTCATTTCCTAGTTTTGTGACCTTGGACGACTTCCTAACCTCTGAGTGCCCCAATTCCCTTAGAATATTGTAATGGGGAGACACCTGGGTGGCTCAGTGGTTGAGCCTCTGCCTTCCACTCAGGTCGTGATCCTGGAGTCCTGAGACCGAGTTCTGCACCGGGCTCCCTGCAGGAAGCTTGATTATCCCTCTGCCTATGTCTCTGCCTCTCTGTGTCTCTCATGAATAAATAAATAAAATCTTTTAAAAAAAAAGAATATTGTAATGAGGCTACAGTGAGCTAATATATGTAATATATATGCTATGAGTTAACATATATGCTTCAAAGTATGCCATAAATGTTAATTATTGATCCTATTATTATTATAAGAATACTTAAAATTAATATTTTAGAGAGTACAAAATCCTCCTGCCATTCAGTCATCAGTTAGAAAGCCCACGATCCCAAAGAAATTTTACAACTAGAACCCAAGGCCCAAGCTATCTCTCTTTGCATACAGACTGTATCAGGGGTCTACAGAAAAACAGAAGTAATGGGATGTGCACATGCACATTTGTGTGCTCATGTGTGTATGTGTGTATATACATATGTATAGACATATAAAGATTTTATACTCTCTCATAAAAGGGATTTATTATAAGGAACTAGCTCAGGTGATTATGGAGGCTGAGAAGTCCCAAGATCTGCAAGGTGATCGGTAAATCAGACCCAAGAGAACAGATGGTGCAGTTCCTGACTGAAGGCCAGGAGGCTCCAGACCCAGGGAGAGACCATGTTTCAGTTCTAGTCCAAAGGCAGAAAAAAAAAAAAAAAAAGGCAAAACAAAACAAAACAATGCTCCATATCAAAGGCAGCAGAGCAGGAGGGGAGTTCATTCTTCCTCCGGAAAAAGTCAGCCTTTCTGCTCTATTCAGACCTTCAACTGATTACACTGGGCCCTAACTGGGGAGAGCAATCTGCTTTACTCCGGCTATGGATTCAAATCCTAGTATCATCCCAAAACACCCTCAGGGACACACCCCAAATAATGTCCGACCAAATGTCTGGGAACCCATGGCCAGGAGGCCGACACATGAAAATGACCAACATAATGTCCCTGTCAGCACTACTGGCACTCCCAGCCCTTGGTCACCAGGCTATCCCTGATCTATTACCCCTGCCCCTCAGCTGTGCTCTCTGTACACCACACACACTACTCCAGCGCTCTGCACGCTCTGCAAGACGATCCTGGCCAGTCCCCTCCCCATCCCATCAGGGGTGAGGACTACATCCCCAGGGAAATGGTTCCCAGGCACCTGTGCCAGAAATAACCATGTTTCCTTGGCCAACTAGTTTGCTTTTATTGTAAGGGCCCCACACTGTCTCACTAATCCCTTTCCGTTCTTTCAACTCTGTACTGAAAAGCTCATGACCAAGTCTGGGGGCCACGTCTGGGGAGTTTCACACCTCATAGCCTGCATTCCACATGCTGACCAGACCCGAGATTTGAACTCATATATCCATCCATTCCCCCCTTTCCTTATCTTATCATTCTCCTTCTGTTCTACTAAAGGTAGTTTTTTAAAAAATTAGACATTTATTTTTATTTTTTATTTTTTTAGACATTTATTTTTAAATGAGGCAAGATGCGTGTACTTGCACATGTGCCCATGTGCCCCAACAGAGGTTATTTTATTTTCCTCTCTCCAGTGTCTAGCACTGTGTCCCCTTCCCCAAAACTGCTAGGGAATTGGATTGCTCTGCAATTTGACAGTCTGCTAAATTGCACTACAACTGGGGTGCCTGGCAGCTGACTCTTGACCTCAGCTCAGGTCTTCATCTCGGGTCGTAAGTTCAAACCTCACATTGGGCTCCACGCTGGGTATGGAGCCTACTTAAAAAAAAAAAAGTTTGCACCACACCTGCCACATCCTAAAGGTCCTGGTGTCAGCAAACTCCCAGATTTCAAAGATAAAAGCAGACAGCCTTCTTCCTCCTCTTGCCAGAATTCCAGAAACGTGGTGATAAGTATCACTGTGTCACTGTCTTCCAAGTCCTTATCCAGAGGCTGATTAAAACAGACTTGGGGAAAATTCTCATTTGGTGGGCTCCAACGTGGACTCTGAATATGGGGATTGAGGCCGATCAACTGTTTGGATGTAGAATATGGCCTCCAAGTTTGCATCAAAGTTGGACTAGAAGATTCACCAGTTAAAGCTTCCTGGTTGTAGATAATCATTACTTCTGAGGAGAGGAGGAGGAAGATGGGATCTCAGAGGGGGAGGAAAGATTCAACAGTCTTTGAAATGTTTTGCATAAAAAAAAAATCCAAAGCAGATATGGCAAAAAAAGAAAAATAGCATTTGTTACACATGGCTGGTAGGGTTATTACATCATTCTCTCTGCATTTTCTGTATATTTTAACTATTTTTAGTTTGATAAATATATTTACTTAAAGAATTCTGGTTTTAAACTAAGATCCCTGGAGAAAAGGAGCTTTACACTGAACTTGAATGGGTATCAGAGGCTTATCGCCCCGGACAAGAGACTCTGGGGCCCACTCATTAGCTGAGGAGCAAAGGAACAGAGCAGAGCCCTAATTTATTTACCAGATCACAACTCTTTCTTGCTGAAATGGATTTAAGTGTTTTCACAGAGCTTCTGGCATCCTATTCTCCCTTTGTCATGGCCACGCACATGAGACAGTTTTGTTTACAACTACGAAACGCTGCCAATCTCTTCAATGACAACTGTACCCAAAAAAAGTGCATTACCTCATCTGACAAACTAATGTAGATGATAAGGGATCTTAAGAGTGCCGCCAAAAGTTAATTGACACTACTTTGAATAGTTACCAGGGTTACAGAGCATAATAATGCCCTGCATGGTTAGAGATTGAAGGGTTTCCCAAAATGTCTTTGTAGGTTTGATCTCACATTGTTTTTGAAAAACTCTGGTGAAGGAGGTAAAGGCAGTGTCACATCCAGGGTCACTTCCCACAATTTCACTATCCATTCATTGGTAAAAATTATCATGTAGCAGCCAGATATGACCAGGGATGCTCTGAGGGGTGCTAACCGGAATGAGCACACTCCCTGATCCCAAAGAGCTCTCAATCAGATGTAGGTAAGAAAGAACCACAACAAGAGGCAGACTGCACTGGGGGTTGGAACAGGGGGATGAAGGGAGTATTTGTCTAGAAGGAGAAGACACACCCAGTTCAAGGAATTACAGCATTTGAATAGGTGTATGGTTTACAAATGAATGGATGAAGGAAGAAAAATGTTCTATATAAATAACATAATGTTCTATATAAATAACATGCCTTGAAAGCCAGGCCGTGGAGTCTGGACTTCATTTGAAGGCACTGAACAAATTTTGGAATTACAGACACACCGGTATAATGCTTCTCGTCTACATGTTTCAAACATATTTATTGATTATAATTCACACACCATACAATTCACCCAGTTAGTGTGTATGTTCTTAGTACATTTGCAGGGTTGTACAACCATCACTACTTTTAGAACACTCTGATCTCCCCTAAAATAAACTCCATACTCACTAGTTGTCACTCCCCATGTCAGCCCCTGCCAATCACTACTCTGCTTACTATGTCTCCAGATTTACCTATTGTGACCATTTCATAAAAGTGGGATCACTCAATGTGTGGTCTTTTGTGTCTGGCTTCTTTCATTTCCCAGAATGGCTACAAGATGCACCCATGTTATAGATGCATTGCTACTTCCTTCCTTTTTATTGCCAAATATGATCCGATTTTCTGGATAAATCACATTTTGTCCAACCATTCATCAGCTGATGGACATAAAGACTGTTTCCACTTTTTGGCTTTATCAGTAATGCTATTGTCAATATTCATATACAAGCTTTTGAGAGTGGACATATTTTTTCATTTCTCTTGGGTATATGCCAAGATGTGAAAATTCGGTGGTCATACAATAACTCTGGGTTTACCTTTTTGAGGATCTGTCAAGCTTCTTCCACAGTGGCTGCACTCTCTCATCTCTGCCAGCAGCTTATGAGAATTCGATGTCTCCATATCCTTTCCATCACTTCAGAGTGTTTGCTTGCTCCAGTCATCCTAGTGGGTATGAATGGTATCTCATCCCCTGATGGCTAATGATCTTGAGCATCATTTCATGTATTTATGGTCACTTATACATCTTCCTTGGAGAAATGTCTAGTCAAATCCTTTATTCATTTTTTTAACTGAAGTATAATTTACATATAATAACCTGTTAGTTTCAGGTGTACATCATAGCAAGTCTATTTTATACATTATGAAATGATCCCCATAATTAATCTAGTTATTATCTGTCACCAAAGTTATTATTGACTATATTCTCCATGCCATACCTTTCATCTCCATGACTTATTATAACTGGAAGCTTGTATCTCTTTTTTTTTTAAGATTTATTAATTTGGGAGAGAGAGCGAGCATGCAAGAGCAGGGGCGGGGCGGGGGGACAGAGTGACAGAGAGAATCCTCAAGCAGACTTCCTGCTGAGTGGGAAGCCCATTGTGGTGCTCGATGTGGGACTTAACACAGGGCTCTATCCCAGGACCCTGAGATTACCCCTGGGTCAAAACCAAGAGTCACATGCTCAAACAACTGAACCACCCCGGTGCCCTGAAGCTTGTACCTGTTAATCTCCTTTATCTATTTTGCCCATCCCCCAATCCCTTTCCCCTGTGGTAACCAAAAGTTTGTTCATTAGTTTTTTAATTTTGCTGCCTTTTTATTATTGAGTTGTAAGAGCTCTTTATATATTCTGGATAGAAGTCTCCTATAAGATAAATGATTTGCAAAATGTCTTCCCATTCTGTGGATTGTTTTTTCACTTTCTTGATGGTCTCACTTGATGCAAAAATTTTAAAATTTTTCATGTAGTCCAATTTACCTATTTTTTCTTTTGTCATTTGTGCATATTTTGACATATTTTGTCAGTATACTTTCAATTTTTCTCTTCGCATGACAACAATTTTGTAATGTCATTTTTTTATAGAGAGAAGAGAAGCAAAACTCAGTCCTTTTTCCAGCCTAGTGGTAATTTTTAAACTGATATTTTAGAAATGTTCCCACAGTCCAGCTTCTGGACTTTCTCTTGCACTGCTGCTGCTGATACCAGATAACGTATTCATCTTATGACGGGACCTCTGGACCTGGGTGAACTGACATGGTGGGCAGGAGGGAGCTATTCCTACACAGGAATCCCAGTAAGAATTTACCTAGATATAGAAGGGACTGAGAACCACATAAATATAACCCACAGCATTGAAACTAAATGGATCTCCAGCTCAACTCCACATCCACAGGCCGTCAGCAGTGTCCACGGCTACTCCATCCCCACCTGATGGGGAGAGCAAGATGAAAGGGGGTAGTTTTAACTACCTACAGTGAAAACCCAAGAAAAGCACATGGTGTGTGAAGTGGCACATGCAGGTGTGAGCCCATCATGCTCAAACCTCATCAGTTTCATAGGAAATCCACTCAGGGCTGAGGACAGAGGTGTCCGTGGGAGATGTCTACATTCAAGGAGCAGAGAGAATAGGGACGCCTGGGTGGCTCAGCGGTTGAGCATCTGCCTTTGGCTCAGGGTGTGATCCTGGGATCCTGGAGTCAAATCCTACACTGGGCTCCCTGCATGGAGCCTGCTTCTCTCTCTGTGTTTCTCAAGAATAAATAAAATCTTTAAAAAATAAAGGAGCAGAGAAAATAAATGAAACCATCCAAAAAAAGAAAGAGGTGGGTAGCATCAAACTAGGGAACACAGTGCCCCCAACGAACCCCAGTTACTATTTATTAACTTCGTGAGCGGTTTCTGTGTGCCCCCCACACGCCGCCCCATTTAACCCTCATCGGTGCCATGTGAAGGGAAGCCAGATGGAAAAAGATTTTCCACAATGGAAACGGAGTCAAGAGTATCAGTGCTGGAAACGCAAACCAGACCAAACCCTGAGGGCTCACGAATTAGCCGAGGCATTAGTGATTAGCTCTAGTGGCCAGAAAGGTGCTGGCCATGCCGGACGAAGCGGTTGACAGTGTAAGGAACGTCCGACCAAATAATTAAAAAGTGAATCAGCTGTGAAGCAGTGGACGCAGCTCCGTCTCCACAGCGTAGGCTTCCCTTTCACGAGGTGGGCAGTGAGCGGAGAGACAGGACAGGCTGAGAGGCTCGTGGGCCGTTTGGTTATTTCCACTCGGGCTTGTCTATAAACCGCTAGAGAATCGGAGGGAGCAGATCCCCAGAGAAAGGATATCCGGAACCAAAGAGAGGAAGAGTGAAGGGAACAAGGGATTCTTCTCCATCCCTCCAAGGATTGAAGAGCAGAATCTAAAATGCCACCAACTCCATGTGGCACCATTAGCTGGATGCACCTTCCAGAGTGAAAATATGCTCCTGACTCCCCATCAGCTTTGCCATCAACTAGTGAGCCTTTTCCTGGTCTTGTCTGGTTACCTGGCTGGACCCTAGAGAGGAGCACGAGACACTGTGACATCTGGGGGCCTCCTTGTCTAGAAGTGAACCTGGAGGGGATATGCCAAAGCCCGGCTCTCTGGTTCCATCCATGAATGAGACAGAAACCCACCTGAAACTCCATCAGCATTCATTGTTATTAGGGCTTTACCTTCCTCCAAAAGCCGATGCAGAATGTGCCCCCTGTGTGTGTGGCTGGTTTACACTACTGGAATGGGAATGCTTTTTTTCTTTTTTAAGATTTCATTTATTTAATCACGAGAGACACACAGAGAGAGGCAGAGACATAGGCAGAGGGAGAAGCAGGCTCCCTGCCGTGAGCCTGATGCAGGACTCAATCCCAGGCCTGGGATCATCACCTGAGCTGAAGTCAGATGCTCAACCACTCAGCCACCCAGGTGCCCCCAGGAGTGCTTTTTTTTTTTTTTTTTTTTGTTCTTTAGTGTAAGGTCATCCACTACTCAGGGAGCTTCTCTAGGAATCCTCACTTGAAGATGGGAAGCCCGCAGAGTCAGAAAACCTTCCAGCAACATCACGGGCTTGAGAAGCATCATGAACCTGCTTTGTGGTGAAGCCCACACCTGTAGTGTCTTCAGTCTCCCACCCTCTCCCCTGTGTACGTGTGGTCACACAACCCGACAGGATATCATTTCATGATGCAAGAGCCAGTGACCACCGTGAAACCTCAGGACTTGCTAACAGCGGGAGAAGCATCTGGCATAGCTACAGGGCCTCTATGCACACGTCATCAGCACCTGCTCTAGAACAGAGTTTCTTCCAATTTCAGGTTCTAGGAACTCCACCTTTCCTTCACAGCACATTCACTTAATATAAGAAACCACCACAACTAGACAGTCTTCGGGTGTGCAAGCAACAATTACCCAGATGCAAACAATGAACAAATCGAAATTAATTCTGCTAAGATTGCATAAATAAATCAAGTAAGTTGATGACCGAAATCAACATCAAGCAAGATGGGATATTTGAGAACATTTTGTCTGGTAATTTCTTTTTATAGGTAAGGAAATGCAGGTCCAGGGAGGTAAAGACATTTGCTCAAGGTCACTGAACATGTCAGAAGCACACTTGAGAACAGAACTCAAACATCCTGGCTTTTCTATTTTTCTTAATGGCCACAGATGGTCAGTCCCCATGTTTACCACCACATACTTCTTCATGTTCTGGAAGAAAAGACCATAATTCCCTAATACACTGGGAAATTTTTCAGTGTTTCTTCCTGCTTCCACAACAGACTGTGTGGGTGGGGTGGGGAGATGAGTGACAAAGAAGCTAGGACTTTGTTGCTAAATTTATGGAGCCATTCTATGGAGCTTTCTTCAATCCTGTAGCGAAATAATGCAATAACCAATTTATGACTGAATAAAACTGGATGCTTTCACATGACTCAATTCACACAAACATGTTCATGTACTATCAACCATCCTGTTTTAGAAATAATTCCAGGGGTGCCTGTGTGGCTCAGCTGGTTGAGTGTCTGACTCTTGATTTCAGCTTAGATCATGATCTCAGGGTCGTGAGATCAAGCCCCATGTCGAGCTCCATGCTCACTGCAGAGTCTGCTTGGGGGTTCTCTCTCTCTCTCTCCGTCTGCCCCTTCAGGTCATGCTCTCTCTCTTCCTCTAAAATAAATAAATATATCTTTAAAAAAAAGAAAAATAAAGAATTCCAAAACAAGCCCCACAATACCTTTACCACATTACCAGCTTTCTCTTCCAACAAGAGACTATTTAGGCCCAAAGGGCTGGCACCCTTTATGGCATTACAGTAAACTTGTACTAGTTTTTTTTTTTTTTTACTACTACTGATAATAACGTGCTGATGGATACAATCCTGTCATTATGACAACACATCAAGAAACAGGGCCTTGATTGTGAAGTAGCAAACAAGTTGATGTCATCTACTGAGCAGAAATCCAAGAGGTATGATGGAAGATGATTGCTTGAAGATGTAGATAGAAGTCACAATAACAGATCAAATGAAATTCCTCATTTTTGGCAAACTTAATAAAATGGTGGCTTGGGACCCTGGGTGGCTCAGTGATTGAGCATCTGCCTTTGGCTCACGGTGTGATCCCAGGGTCCTGGGATCGAGTCCTGCATCAGGCTCCCTGCAGGGAACCTGCTTCTCCCTCTGCCTGTGTCTCTGCCTCTCTCTGTGTGTGTCATAAATAAATAAATAAATACATACATACATACATACATACATACATACTTTAAAAAAATAAAACAGTGGTTTATTAACATTGCTATTCCATTTGATTCAAACATGCTAGGACACCTGCAGAGGCCTTGGGACTTGGAAAGAGTAGCTAGAACAAAAGTGGATACTGAGGACATGGGAAAAACTGGGTGGCTTCTACTCCGAATCTTACAGTGCTAAGATTTTGTTTCCACACATCTTGACAACTGTCAGATAGTCCAGAGCTTGTGATCTTGTGGCTTTACTGGTAAACAGACACTGACTGGAAGGCGGAGGGCTTGACCAGGGACTTCTGGGAGATCCAATCCAGGTTCACAGACAGGCTGTTAAGCTCCGAACCAGACTCATTTAAGCTGTAAACATTTGAAATGAGACCGTTTCCTGTCTCCCAAAGAGCTCTCAGACGCAGGCTGCAGAGAAGTGAGACCAACAGACAAATGAAGACGTGCCTGGGAGGTAAGACACAGAGCGAGTGATGGGGACGACCTGGGGATCCAGCCCACATCCTGGAACCCAGGGCATCCAGCCCCCAGAGGAGCGCATCAGGCGGGACGGCCAGAGTTCGGCTGGCAGATACTTTACTGCACTGCCTGGCTGTCCACTTAGATAAACACACAGCTGAAGAGAATCCAGGAATATCTCCAAAGGAGAAAGCCCTGCTTTTGTCTGACAAAGCTGCTCTGACCTCAAAGGAATGCACAATAGGAAATGAAAGTTGGACACAAAATCAATTCGAACAGGAAACAGGATGATCTCTGCTCAAGCTCAGTTCCAAGATATGTCACCGTAATAACCCAGAGCAGCACGGCCAGGGAGCCCCGGCCTCCCCCTCCTGCACACCGCAGGCCGAGGGGAGAGGGAGAGCCCCGGGAGACCACATGAGAGGGCCCACATCCTGGCATCACAGCTCACTGTGCTTTCAAGGAGATTTTAGTTCATTTCTGTCCCGATCAACAAAAAGATGATAGTTGATTTTTTTTTTTTTTTTTAATTCAGGAGAGACAGAGAGAGAGAGGCAGAGACAGGCAGAGGGAGAAGCAGGTTCCCTGCGGGGAACCCGATGCGGGACTCGATCCCAGGACCCTGGGATCATGCCCTGAGCCAAAAGCAGATGGTCAACCATGAGCCACCCAGGCACCCCAACGATGGTTGTGTTTTAAGAGCAACTTAAGACAGAAGCACTAGAGACAGAAGAAACTTCTTTGAAAAGGAGGGGGAGAAGAAATCTTAAATCTTTCTACAGAGACTTTTCATACCCTTTTCATATGCTTTTAATATGCTGCGATTCCCTACGAGAAGGAAGATGTCCTCAGAGGTTCCTGACTTCCTGTGACATCAAGCCGGGGGCAAAGTACCAGACACAGAAAGATGAAGACACACTGGCTCCTGGCACCAGACCAGAACTGTAGCTGGGCAGCAGGACATCCTATTTGACCAGCATTACTAGAAGTCTTGGCGAGGCTTCACAGAAATGGGTTTGTAACATCTGATAGCTTCCAGTTGCCCTGCTAGGGTAAGGGTAGCCCAGTTCCAGAAGCCAAAGCAGGTCCCCCATCCTCACTCAGCCCAGTCTTGAACTCACCTGCCCATCTCTTAAAATGGGTCGAGTGCAGACCCTAGCCACAAGAGCTCCTGAAGAACAAAGGGTATGAAAAGGGGATCTTGCAAAGTTGCAATGGCCACTATGGCCTAATTAATAAAGAATAACAGTGACCTGAATGTGAAAATGGTGGTTAATGCCGAATTTCTTTGCCTTAAATTCAATTTTCTCTCCCTGAAGGTATTGTCGGATGCTGGATATGGACCCAGGACATACAATCTCCAGATCCAGCTCGAATCACTGTTAGCTGTGCAACTTCAGCATCCTCCTTACCTTCTCTGTACCTCAGTTTCTTTACATGAAGTGAGAACACTCACTTCCCTCCTTCTCAGGACTGCTACAAGGACTGCAAGAGATTATGGATGGGAAACATATTTTGAAAATTCTAAAATGTGCAAATATTACTTTTTATTACTATTTTCCCTTATATATAAAATGAATTTGCTTTTCTTATAAAAACACCATATGATGATGGAAGGTCAGCAGGCAAGGGAAAGGTCACCTTGGGATCGGGACTTGTTCTCTCAAAACCCATCAGGCGGCTGACCCAAGCTTGAAACAAATAAAGCCTGAATTGAATATAAATGCAAAGTGAAAGCCATTCATTGATCAGACCCTTTGGGAAAAAAGGATTTTATTTCCTATGCTAGACCCTGAGCAGGCAAATAGGTCCAAAGGTAGGAGAGGCTGGCACTGATGCAACCATCATAAGGAAAAATCCAACAATGCAACTGTTCAAACCCAGCTCTGGGAATGAGGGTTACGCTAAAAGGCAGCGGGAGGCAGGGAGCTGGGTTAGGAACACAAACAGGTTGAGTAATCAATCCAAAATCACAGTTGTGAAAACCACATAAAATGCCATCTGGCCTCCTGGATCGCGTGGGACATTAAGCAAAGGCAGCCTTCCAGTACACATGTTCTCATTTCTCCGAGAACAGCTCTTCTCATTACCCAATCGACTGTGAAAGAGCTACCCAGATCCTGGTCCAGTTTTCCACTCTCGCCAGAACCACTCTGAACACTCTCGAAACAGCTCACATCTCACGGGAAGGCTGTTCATCCCAACACTTTTGCATTCCGAAAACTGCCTGGTGACATGTGGGGTCTCTTCTGCTTTCTGAGACTAGTTGCCACAATGATCTCCATCTTCCCCTTGCCTTAAACATGTTTGTAAGAATCACGAACAATATTCCAGAAAATCATTTTTGTGAGTGTGGTAAAATATATACAAGATGAAATTTACCACTGTCACCATTTTGAGGTATATAAGTCAATGGCACGGGGCATCTGGGTGGCTCAGTCGGTTAAGTAACCAACTCTTAATTTCAGCTTAGGTCATGATGGTGAGATAATGGGGTCATGAGATTGAGCCCCATGTGGGGCTCTGTGCTGGGTATGGAGCCTGCTTAAGATTCTCTCTCTTCCTCTCCCTCTGCCCCTCCTCCTCCTCTCTAAAAAACATAAGTCAATGGCATTTGAGTATGCTGTTTTGCAACCATCACCACCATCCATCTCCAGACCATTTTCATCATCCCAAACTGAAGGCCTGCACCCATGAAACAGTAGTCCCATTCCCATTCCCCCATTCCACAGCCTCTGGCATCCTCTCCTATCTCTGTGAATTTTCTCACCATGTTAAGTAGAATTGCACAGATTTGTCCATCCGTGTCTGGCTAATTTCACATGGCACCATGTCTTCAGGGTTCATGGCACAAGCTGTAGCATGCACTGGGATTTTGTTCTCTTTTCAACACTGGATAATATTCCATTGTATGTATGTGTTTATATGTTTTTACATCAAAGCACTCTGAAAACTAGTTTTTGTATGGTAAAAACTCACTTGTAGCACATAAAGGTCATGCTGGTCCACCAGCTGGAACACTATGCATCAGTCTCCCAGATTCACGAGCCCACACAGCCAAGAGCTCGGGGAAGGCCAGGAACTATGTCCTCACCTGACATTGCCCCATTCTCTCCAACCAGCGTGGTACCTGGAACAGGGTTGGCACCAGACAAATGCTTCATAAAGAAATAAGTAAACCTTGAGAACACCCTTTCTGAAGTTATTCCTTTTCTCTTATTTATGTTCTAGAAAAAAAAAAAAACATAATGTTCAAAAGGATATTTCCTGCTAACAAAGCCCTCTGTGTTTTAAATTTTGTGCCTTATTTTTTGAAGGCAGAATTTATTTGATTGGCTAAGCTAAGAGGCAGTGTGTGGTCATGGAAAGAATATTGGACATGGAGTCAGCAGGTAATGATGTGGAGGCAACTGGGTGGCTCAGTCAGTCTGTTAAGTGTCTGACTCTTGATTTCAGCTCAGGTCATGGTCTCAGGGTCATGAGATTGAGCCCTACATCTGGATCCATGCTCAACATGGAGCCTGCGTGGGATCCTATCTCTCTCTCCTTCTGTCCCTCCCCATGCTCACTCTCTCACTTTCTCAGAGAGAGAGAGAGAGCGAGAGAGAGAAGAGAAGAGAAAGAAGAGAAGAGAAGAGAAGAGAAGAGAAGAGAAGAGAAGAGAAGAGAAGAGAAGAGAAGAGAAGAGAAGAAAAGGATTCAAATCCTGCCTCTTCCTTTCCTCTAGCTGTATGACCTTGGTCTCTGAATGTCAGTTTCATCATCTATAAAATGGAAACAATAATTGCTCTCAGTTTTTTGAGAATCAAGTATTATCCCCAAACCTGAAAATTAATATGTATAGTTCATAACAATTTAGTTTGAGTAGGTCAGTTCTACTTGCTTCAGCATACAAATACTCGTAAATGTGCCATCTAAGAAGTCAACACATAGGGACGCCTGGGTGATTAAGCATCTGCCTTTGGCTCAGGTCATGATCTCAGGGTCCTAGGATTGAGCCCTGCATCCCCACTGAGTAGGGAGTCTGCTTCTTCCTTTGCCCCCTCCCCCTGCTTGTGCACTCTCTCTCAAATAAATATTTTTTTTAAAAAAAAGAAAGAAGTCAACACATATATGAAGTCATAAAGAGCACTGCAGGTTACATGTGAGAAGCACAAACTTATATAGGACTGAAGGAAGACCTTAGAAAGGATTTGGGAAGAGATGAGTTTTGATTGGGCTCTTCCAGAAAGTGATGAATGGAGCATGAACCACCCAGGAGGAAAGGGGTGGGATTCAAGGCAAGGGGCATAAAGTTAATAAAGACGAGGGAATGAAAACCAGCAGATGGCCAGGCAAGAAGCAAGCTTGATTTCTCTAAGCTAGGCTTTTGTTCCTCACCTGACATTCCAGGCATCCCATCGGGACTTGTGATGCCAGTAGGGGATCCTGAGGGTCATGGCCATGGGGAAGCTCCTTCAATCAGAAGTGCCCAGGACTAACCCCAGTGCCCACTGAACAGATCCAAATCCACTCCCTGCCTGCACCTTTGTTTGGGCCCTTATCATCCCCAGATTACTACCCACACCTCTAACTATTCTGCTTGCCCCAGGTATTAAGTGGTTCTACCTTGTAATCATGGAGATTCAGAACTTTTTAATAAGGGATGTCAACTACAAAGCCCGAGAGGAGAGACTTACGCTAGCAAGTGCAGGTACTAGCCACTTGTTCATAAAAGGGTAATCCCTTGTATGATGCCTGCCTTCCTGGTTCTCTGCCCTTAGGGTAAATATCCTACTGCATAAGAAAAAAACATGACAACACCTCAAAACTTCCAGGACCCAAAAACTTCCTTCCCCAAAGCCACAGGTCTGAGCAGCAAATGGAGCCCAATTCAACAAATAAACTCAAACACTGTAGGCTGGCAAGCAACCAGACGGAAGATTTATTGGAAGCTACCTACCTTGAAATCAACATTAGGCTAGGTGCAGGGTTATAAAGATGAATAATGGAGAGGTAGAGATGTTTCCACAAGCTCAAGTCTGAACCAGAGCTGTCCTAGGCAAACCTTAATTCCCCAAAACAGCCTCACATTCATTTAAGCTTCCTTACACCCAACGCCATCAAGTCCAAGCAGATCCACTCAAGCCATTCTGAGAATGGAGTCCAAAAAAAAGTCTTTCAGGCAAATTCAGGTTACATAAAGCTAGACAGAAGAGTTTTTCTAAGTATACTTAATGGATATTTTTCTATCAATTAGTTCGAGTCCCTGAAAAGGTATGTTTGCAAAAGGACTTGAGAAAACCCCAAATAGAATCATCATCTCTACTGTCCAAGTGCCTCTGGGAAGTTCCCTCTCTAGTCACTTCCATCACGCCTGCCAAATGCATCAACATCTTCCGTGTGCTTTCCAACATGAACTGAAACTACCACTTCATGTGAAATCAGAGGAGACTTCCAGGGGTAGGGACTGTGATTTCATTTCACTGTTGCAGGAGGTGTTGCTACAGCTCCGTGGTTGGAGTTTTCCAACTCTCCTTAAATCTGACCTTGGCCATTCATCATTGGTCACTTTCACTCATCACTCCAGGCCCGTGACTACCACACAAATGACCAGCTGGTTCAAGCAGATGACTGGTTCAGTTTTGTCAAAAACCCATTAAGAAGCTGATTGCATTGACCATTTGTTGAACTGAAGTGTCTAATTAATTAAAATGTTAAATCAATGGCCTGTATAACATTTCCCTAGAAGATATGGAGTTGTATCTAATGTTCAAAATAAAGGGTAATTTCTCTGCATTCCAAATAAAGGTCTTTAACCTTTATTATTATGGTCTACGCTTCATTATTTATGTCTTGATTGGTGTGATACCCTACTTTGGGCTCTGACTCTCCATGATGTTTTCCCAGGAGACAGAAGAGAATAGGATATATTTAAGAAAACATCACAGCAGTCAAAAACTGGAACATCCGTAAAATTCAAATGTGGTATTTTTAAGAATATTTCCTCTAAGAACCATCCCAATCCTGTCCTCACCGCCACCTCTACCAATTCTCACCTCCCTAGCCCCAGCATAAGCAGGCTTGAAAGAGAACCCAGTGATCTCGATGGAAAAGCAGACGCCTGCTCTGTACCTGGTTCAGTTTCATGCTGGTGTTCAAGGGCAGCCTTGTTAGCTTGGACTCCTTAAGGAGACAAGTGGGCTCATTATTTATAAGGCAATTTCAGAAAAAGGAAACAGAAAAATTGTGAAATTTGAGAGAGGAGCTACTCTACTCCTTCAAAGATATAAGCTGGAGATGGCAAATTCACTGCTGGAAGGAAGGATTCTCATGGATAGTTAGGGTCAGACCCTTTGGCTCTTTCCTTGAGAACAGAGTATGAGGGGAGGCGAGGGGGCAGGGACCTTGTCACAGATCCGCTCCCTTTATGACTGCAGTGAAGTGAGAGCCCAGCAGCTCTGTGGGAGGTTTCCAGCACGACTGCACCGCCTTACATTTCTATGGCTCCTTTCTCTGAAAGGGCTCTAAGTGTTTTATGAACCTTGCCATAGACTTCCTGTCCACAGCCCCTCAGGATGCAAAACAGGGCCACCATTATGGTCTGTGCTCCTAAAAGGAACAACTCAAAACAGTCTAACTGCCTTATTTCTCAAGAGGACACTGCCCACGGGAAACCAGAGTTTTGATTTGTAAATTCAAAGACTGTGTACCATGAGGCTTCTCTTCCAGGACGCTAGATCAGAATGACTAAATTCAATGTCATGTTCCTAAATAGAAAAACAGAATAAAAGAAAGGAAGAAATCTCCCTTTTTTATTGCCAGGCTTCTACCCCAAGAATTTCTTCACTAAGAGCCGTCCATTGCTGTAAGGTTACATTTGTATCTGGAAAAGATGCTGAAGCCACCCAGGCTTGGGGGAATCAGTCAGATCACCGAGAGCTGGGCACAGTGTTGATGTGCATGAAAAGCACAGAGTTCAAGGCCACAGCACTCCACTTCCACCACCAACCTCCCCCCCCACACACACACACACCTACCCCACCTGCAGCACAGATGCAGCTTGGGACATCCTTGGTGCCCACCATCACCTCTGCTTCCAGGACCCCAGAGTCAGGTACCCCGACGCAGATCACTCAGGACACTGCCATACAAAAATGAGAACAAATCTAAAGGGACAACCCTAGCAGAAGACAAAGGGAAAACCAGGTTTTTTGTAGCCCTCGGAACGGGATTATGAAAGATCAAACACACACACATGTACATGCACACGAGGCTTGGCTAGAAAGCCTCCCTAAATTACATTTCTCTAATTTTATTATATTATCTTTGTGGCACAGTTATTGAACATTAAAGACAATGACTCCATTCTGCAAGTAACCCAACACCAAACGTGATGGAGAAGTAGGACCAGGGCTGTAACAACAACTTCAGGACGGCGCCGGTGAAGGACCTGCTGGCCAGGCAGAGGCTAAATGCTCCCTGAGGAAGAAGCAAGGCGGTGGCCACCCTGCTTCTGTGGCCCACTCAGAACCCAGGACAGCTGGAAAGGGACACCTACCTGCTTGCGGACCTATGCTTGGTTTACTCCCTGGACAAACGTGTCAGTTACTCCCAAATACGAAGACACCCGTAAAGTGGTTCTTTCAAGACGCTCCCACGGGGCGATGCCAGAAGGAGGACCTCTGCTTCACCCGAGAGCAAGGCATCCTACAGTGGTAAACGGTTCTGACAAGTTGTAAGATTTTTAAATGTTGCCCAGTGAAAGGGTTAAAAAAAAAAGTGAGCAAATGTCAGGGGTGAGAAGGACGTTGTCCCAGAAGAACTGGCTTCAGGCAGCGTCCCCAGTGAGAAAAGCCACTTCCAAAGCCTGTCTGAGGACCCTGCAGCCCTGCAATGGGAGGAAGGAGGGTGGTGGCAGGAACAGCTCCCTCCCCTTCCCTTTCTATCTGTCACCTCAGCTCCCAGGGGCTACCCTGTGCACCCAAGGCTGAGAATTCACTGTCCAACATGGGCTTCAGGAGAATCTTTTAAAAGCACTCATTAAAGGCTTGTTTGAGCAACTATTGCTGACAAGGTGATTGGCAAACTTAGTATACATTCAATGTAGTCCAATTGCTTTCTTTCTAACACCTGGTAGGGTTAGTGTGGGAAGAATGAGGTTTCTGTTTTTGTTTTATGCAAGTAAAACTGACATACAATATCCTATTCATTTCAGGTATACTGCCATATGGATTTGGTATTTTTATATATTACGAAATGATCCCCATGGTAAGTCTAGCTGTGATCCGTCACCATACAAACCTGTTAGGACATTCTGACCATTCACCCAATGCTGGATGTCACATCCCCACAACTTAATCTATTTTATAACTGGAAGTCTCCGCCTCTTAATCCCCTTCACCTATTTCTCCAGCCCTCCAACTGCTCTGGTAACCAACAGTTTATTTCCTGCATCTAAGACTCTGCTTTTGTTTTGTTCATTCATTTTGTTTTTTTAAATTCCACACATAAGGGGAATCTGGGTGGCTCAGTTGGTGAAGCATCTGCCTTCAGCTCAGGTCATGATCCCAGGACCCTGGGATTAAGCCTGATGTAGGGCACCCTGCTCAGCGTGGAGACTGCTTCTCCTTCTCCCTCTGCCTCTCCCCACACCACACCCACTCGTGCTCTCTCTCTCTCAAATAAATAAAATATTTTTTAACAAAATAAACAAATTCCACTTATAAGGGAGGTTACATGGTATTTGTCTTCCTCTGCCTGACTTATTTCAATTTTAGTATATGTGCTGCCGAAGCGAGCACCTGCCTGACTTATTTCATTCAGTAAAATACACTCTAGGTCCATTCATGTTGTCACAAATGGCAAGATCTGATTCTTTTTGATGGCTGAGTAATATTCCATTATATGTATTGACCACATCTTCTTTATCCATTCATCTGTTCATAGACACTTGGTCGGCAACTATATCTAGGCTTTTGTAAATAACAGTGCAATAACCAGAGGGGTGCATCTGTCTCTTCAAGTTGGTGTATTTGTGTTTTTTGGATAAATACCCAGAAGTAAAATTGCTGGATTGTAGGGTAGTTCAATTTTTATTATTTTAAAAATGATTTTATTTATTCATGAAAGACAGAGAGAAAGAGAGTCAGAGAGATAGGCAGATGCAGAAGCAGGCTCCCTAGGAGCCCCATGTGGGACTTGATCCCAAGACCCCAGGATCACACCCTGAGCCAAAGGCAGACACTCAACCACTGGCCACCAAGGTGCCCTTCATTTTTAATTTTTTGAGGAACTGGAGCATGGGGTTTTGATGGTAGGGAAAAGAGTGGATTTATATCCAGTCTTACACACTTCCCATCTGCTCTCTATGCAGCCCAGGAAGATTTTTTCAGTGTGAATCAGGTTATATCTTTCCCTATTTAAAATGCTTAAACAGCTTTTCATCCTTCCTAGGAAAGAGCCTTTAAGACCCACACAGATCTGGGAGACCTGATCTGCACACCCCCTCTCCTTCTCCCAGTTCCTTAGACATCCTGCTCTTTCCCTCCCTCCCTGCCAGCCTCCTTCATGTTCACCCTCTTCTGTGAAGTGCTCCCCATAGCCTTCCTGCCTCATCATCGCTCCTGGGTTAGCATCTCTGACCTACCCGCATGGTCTCAGCTTCGATATCATACCCTCAACAGGCCAGTCGTTACTGGTTCTCTCCAATCCTATGGGTCTTCATAACTAATTACACTGGTAACTGCTACTCAAACATCTTTCCCAGTACATGATGAGAATTATGCTTTGCTTGCTCTCTGCTCTATTCCTAGTACAGAGTCTGGTTTACGCTGGGTGCTCGGCAGTAGAGCAAGTGCCCAATAAATCGTCAGTTGAAGAGAAGGACTGGGCCACTGACAGTGCAACACATAGGCCCGAGCACTTTGCTAACCATGGAACGAAGCCACTGAGAAGCAAGTAAAGGATGAGAAAGGGATGTAACATGGAACCAAAAAGAAACTTTATCTTCTCTGAGAGATTTTCCCAGGATTTGGCTAAATCTAATGATTCTTAGATTTAATTCAAGTTTGTCAGGGTTTTTTGTTTGTTTTGTGTATTTCCTATCTTCCAAGTATGACAGATTGGGGAAATCTCCTCAAACCTCTTCCTTGCATCCCTGCCCCTACAGTGTGACTTCGAACTTCTGCCTCAAAATATAAAGTTTATTCCTCTCCCTTTAACTGGCTTTATGATTTCTTTAGCCAGTAAAATACAGCAGAAGAGGCACTCGACCTCTTACTTCTAAACTTAGGCCTCAAGACATCACACTCACCTCTCCCCCTTGGAACACTGCCCTGTGGCCTTTTGAATAAGCCTCAGCTAGTCTTTCAGAAGACAAAAGATCACCAGCCCCCAACTGACCTAGAAGCTGACAGCGATACATGAGGGAACCCAGAAGGATCACCCTGCTGAGCCTGGCCTACACTGCCATCTGCAAGGCCTTGGCTAAAGAAATGCCTGTTCAAGTCCCTAAGTTTTGGAGTGGCTCATCATAGCAACAGATGATGGATATACCACACAGGCCCTGAGGTATAGAAGAGGCCCCACTTTGATGAGATAGATACTACTTCCATCCATTCATTTAATACAGGTTTTATTGAGCACCTACTACATACCAAGCTCTGTATTAGCTGCTGGAGATATGCAGGTGACAAGACACAGCCCTGTGTCCCAAATGAAAGAAAATATAGATGATAAATACACAATTGCAAAACAGGATGTAGTAACTACTAAAACAGAAGGAATGGGAGCCTCAAAGAGTTGGAAGTAGGGGATGGGGCAGTTTGGGGGCTTCCCAGAGAAAATGATGTCCAAGCAGAGGAAAACTGAGGAAGAGTTTTACACGGGGATTTGTTACTTATATTTCCAATCTGTACTACTTGTCAAAAGGAGGATGACCTGTATTGTTCCCATTATTCCACACCTTCCCTCGTTGCTGGTCTTTTGAATGAACTGAGAAAACTCAGGGAATAAAGTCTCAGTGCTCCCGCAGGATAAGCGGCAATTTGGAATCTATCACTCCATGAAAAAGTTTTAATTGAACCTCCAAATAAGAGGAAGAAAAAATTCAGGTAGATGGGAAAGGAAAACACAGAAGCTCCAAATATGGAGGAGGAAAAAAAAAAAAAAAAAGACCTCAAGACTGCAAAAACTCATTTGAGCCATAAAGCCACAATTTAAGTTAGCAATTTTCACCCTTGATGTTGCATACCACTACTGATTACACCAATTAATTAAAGTGGGTGCATCTGGTTCCTTCTAATTTTCTGCTATCAGGCATAGAGCAGCTACTCATCAATGTTTATTAGATGATTTTTTCAAGCCCATACACTCCCTAAGTAGAAAATCACAATAATAATCATTGAATGGAGGTAATGGAAGGTTCTACAATGTCTGGATTCCTGTGACTTGTCGGTAATTTCTCCTTTTATCCACAGGTCAGAAGATGCCTTCAAATCGCATCATATAACCACATCAATGATTAAACCAAAATTCAGGTTTGCTGCATTTCATGAAGAAAGCTGCAGGATTTGATCAATCGGTTGTGAATTACTGGTGATTCAGAGGGAAATATTTTATTTCTGAGCAAGTTTTACTCACCAGTCCTAACAGCTTTCCTTTACATGAAAGTCATGTACAAAAAGGCAGCACAAATCTCATGTAATCAAATACAGCGCAGCCCATCATATGAGATGCCTGTGTCATATGTCTGGCAGGTAAGGAAAAATCGTTGAGCTATTTGGATTGACTCTCCTCCTGTGGCTAAAACTCCCTTTCTCAAAATAGGAACAGTAAACTGAAAACAGGGCATTCGACTGTCATGGAGGGGACAGGTCTTTGGACAAAACATCAAGATTCTTGGGTTATTCTTGTTGCCATTAATGATTGGGAGGTTGTATTTATGAATTCACAGATTCAGTTGAATGGATGTATAGCTCTTCCTCCTTGAAATGCAAGGAAACTAGACACAAATTGGAGTCAACCTAACCTTTTCAGAACCCTGTCATCCAGCTTGTGATGTTGTCTCCATAGGAGTCCCACTGGCCCCGTGGCCCACCATCCAGGGCAAGACTTTAGCTTCAATGGGCCCAATCCCATCCCTAGACCCTTCTTCCACACGAGTGTCACCTTTTCTAGAGATATCTGCTCAGTACTCTTTGGTGTCAGCTATCCTTTCTGCTTGAGATTACGTTCTGAAGGCGTTAAGAACAGATTATTAAATTGGATGCTGCATTATCCCCGATCCATTTATGCTGTGCATTTTCCTGTTTTCTGTTGGTTCTAAAGAGATAAGTGTGAAATAGGGTCCCTGTCCTACAGGGTGGATCATTTTACAGCCACTCACTCTCCACAGAAGTCATAATCTCCATGTGTGAAATCACACTGCATTGCTGTGAAAACGACTGCAAGGCTTGGAATGGAACATTACAGCTTCAGGTGAGAGATAGTAGGAAGAGCAGATGGACTTCTGGAAAATCCAAAAATTCTTTCAGCAATAATGCTCAACACTCAAACAGAGTGGGAGGAAAGGATGGTACAGCGTAACAAAATCATTTGGGATATGGAAATTGACAGTTGGTGGATTTTCTAGCTGTTTCCTTCTCTTATCATTCCATTTGTTTTTTACATTTTTATTTATTTTATTTTATTTTATTTTATTTTATTTTATTTTATTTTATTTTATTTTTGAGAGAGAGAGAACATGTGCTCATGTGTGCAAGCAGAAAGAGGGAGGGCAGAGGGAGAGAGAATCTCAAGCACACTCCATGCCCAGCATGGATGTGAGGCTCAGTCTCATCACTCAGAGACCATGACCTGAGCTGAAACCAAGAGTTGGACACTTAACCAATGGAGCCACCCAGTCACCCCTCACTCCTTTTATTTTTAACAAAATACACAATAGTATGACTAGGACACTCAAAAAGATAATTATCAAAACCCAGAAACTTATGGGAAAAATAAAGATGGGAAGTGAAAAAGAGCAGCTACTTTGCAGTGAAATTACTAAATTACAGTTGGAGTTATAATTCTTCCCTCTTTCTTGGGCATGTGTCAGTAAAGACAGGAGGCTCTCACTAATAACGAGATCTCTGTATGTGCTGAAAATGCCAGGCTACCAAAATGCAGGTTACAATAATCTCTTAATCAGCCTTGAAAATAGAAAAGAAAATTCATTTATGTAGTTATGAAACACTAAGATAATTAAAATAATATGGAAACACGAGCCAATTTTAAGACATTTAAGATCCTGCTTACTGTGAAAATCTAATGATTTGAAGTAGTAGAAATTAACAAGTATATAAAATAAACCATATATGAATCATGAAACATTTTTTAAAATAAAAATTAAATAGCTAAAAATATACAGAGGAAAAACAGTTCCAGATCTGCAAAGATCTTCCTGTTACATGTGATGAAAATAAATAACAAAAAACTTGTAAAAAGTTGTAAGGAAATCAAAGATTTTTAATTGAAATGTTAAAAGTTTTGGAAAAAATTGCTACTTCAATTTATACCAAGTCCTTTTATAAAGTGGATAATCTTTAATTCATAATCTTTAAAATATGAATAGCCACTGTCTCCTTTATCTTTTTAATACATATGGCAAATATCTAGATATCTTTGAAAATGAACCCATTTGTATTGCAGAATTATGATATTTTTGTTCACCACTAGCTTAAGAAGCAACATCTAAAATACATGGGGCTGGGTTTTGTTCTACTTTCTCCTCCCTATCCCACCCTGAGAAGACTCCAGTGATCATAGGTACTCCACAGACCAGGTGACACCCTTGGTCTGTGAGGGACAAGTTTTAAGGGACAAGGCTGACACATAGATTCCTCTTCTCAGGAGCCCTCGCTTTAGCAAGCGATAAAGCAGGAGGAAGCAGGGGTCTGCTTGAGTTAGTGTTCCTCTGCTTTTCTTTTTTTCTTTTGGTTAATTTTAGGAACTATTCCATCTGGAATATTCCACCTGAGAGACCCCGGAGGTAAAAATTAACATACCCAATTAATAAGTCCAACCCTCAAGACATTTAAACTTTTGAGAATGAAACTCAGTGAGCACAGATCCAAACACACTGACAGACACTGAGCAGTATCTCTTCAAAACTGAATTATTCTTTTAAATTCTTTATCTGTAGCCACCACATGACTTTAAAGTTCCTTTCACTAGAAGAATGTATTTCCTACCCCAGTGGGTGCTATGTGAGTGCAGTGGGTCATGGAATGTGGGTAGAAATTAAGTGTGCAAGGCCTAGACCTTAAGTGTCATGGCATCTTTCTGCCTGGTAGGCATGGACTTCTGCCACTGCCATAAGAAGAAAATGTTCACATGATAACAGTCATGCGGAAAGACCCATAGCTAACATCATACTCAATAGTGAAAAGCTGAGAACTTTTTCCTTAAGATCAGAAACAAGACAAGGATGTCTGCTCTCGCCACTTTTACTCACCGTAGTACTAAAAGTCCTAGCTATAACATTCAGACATGAAAAAGGAAAAAAAAAAGGCATCTGAATTGGTAAGGAAGAAGGAAAACTTTAACTATTTGCAAAGGACATGATAGTATATAAACAAAACCCTAAAGATTCCATCCAAAAACCATTCGAACTGATAAATGAATTCATTAAAGTTGCAGGATGTAAAATTAATACACAGAAATCACTAATAATAAAGTAGCAGGAAGAGAAATTAAGAAAACAATTCCATTTACAACTGCATTAAAAAAAATACCTAGGAATAAAATTAACCAAGGAGGTGAAAGACCCATACTCTGAAAACTATAAACCACTGATGGAAGAAATAGAAGATAACACAAATAATTGGAAAGATATACCATGCTTATAGACTGGAAGAATTAACATTGCTAAAATATCCTTACTACTCAAGGCAATCTACAAATTCAGTGCAAACCCTATCAAAATACCAATTTCATTTTTCAGAGAACTGGAACAAATAGTACTATAATGTGTATGGAATCCCAAAAGACCTTGAATAGCCAGAGCAACCTTGAGAAAAAGCAAAGCTAAAAGTATCACAATTATCAGATTTTAAGCTATACTACAAAGCTATAGCTATCAAACAGTATGGTGCTGGCACAAAGATAGATACACAGAGCAGAGGAACAGAACAGAAAACCCATAAATGAACCCACAATTATACGGTCAATTAATCTTTGACAAATCAGGAAAGAACATCTGGTGGGAAAAGTCTCTTCAAAAATGGTGTTCAGACAGCTGGACAGCTACATGCAAAAGAATAAAAGTAGATCATTTTCTTACACCATACACAAAAATAAACTCAAAATGGTTTGAAGACCTAAATGTGAGACCTGAAACCATAAAACTCCTAGAAGAAAACACAGGCACTAATCTCTTGGACATCAATCATAGAAACCTTTTTTAGATATGTCTTCCTAGGCAAGGGAAACAAAAGCAAAAACAAACCTTTGGGGCTATGTTCAAAATAAAAAACTTCTGCACAGTGAAGAAAACAATCAACAAAACAAAAAGGCAACCTATCCAATAGGAGAAGATATTTGCAAATGATATGTTTTATAAGGGGTTAAAACATATAAACTACATAAAGAACTTAATTCAACACCAAAAAACAAATAATTCTATTAAAAAATGGGTAGAGGACCTGAAAAGGCATTTTTCCAAGTAAGATATACATACAGATGGTAATAGACACATGAAAAGATACTCAAATCATCAGGGAAAATATCAGGGAAACACAAATCAAAACCACAATGAGATGCCACCTCACACCTGTCAAATGGCTATTATCAAAAAGACAAGAAATAACAAGTGTTGGCAAAGATGAAGAGAAAAAGGAACCCTCGTGCCCTGTTGGTGGGAATGCAAATTGGTGCAGCTACTGTGGAAAACAGTGTGGAGGTTCGTCAAAAAATTAAAAATAGAAATATCGTATGATCAGTAATTCCACAACTGTGTATTGACCCAGAGAAAACAAAGACACTAATTCAAAAAGATATATGCGCCCCTATATTTACTGCAGCATTATTTACAACAGGCAGATATGGAAGCAGCCCAAGTGTCCATTGATAGATGAATGGATAAAGATGTGATATACATATATGAATATATATATGTGTGTGTATGTATATATGTATATATACATATACATGTTGTGTGTATATATGTATGTATATATATATACATACAATGGACTATTACTCAACGATAAAAGATGATGAGATCTTGTCATTTACGATGACATGGGTAGACCTAGAGGCTACTGAGCTAAGTGAAATACATCAGACAGAAAAACACAAATACCACATGATTTAATTAGAAAAAAAAAAAAGCAAAAAAGACCCTAAATACAGAGAACAAATGATGCTTTCCAGAGGAGAAGAGGTTGGAGGAAGGGGAGCATGGGAGAAGGGGAGTGGGGGAGGCAGACTTCCACCTGTGGAATTAGTAAGTCACAGGCATGGAAGGTAGAGCATGGGGAATCCAGTCAATGGTGTCATCATGGTGTTGCATGGTGACAGATGGTAGCCACACTTGTGGTGAGCATAGTGTAACATGTGGACTTACAGAGTCACTAATGTTGTATATCTGAAACTAACATAACTTTAGGAGTCAACTACATTTCAATTAAAAGAAGAGGAGGAGGAGAAAACACCCCACTGATCCAAGGAGGATGAGAGACACACAGCAGACTGAACCCAACCCACAGGTGGGAGCCAACTGGAGTTGAGTCCAGCCTCGATCAGCAGACCCCAGCTCACTTTCCAGACCCAAGAGCAACAATAAATGATTGGTATTTTAAGCCACTAAATTTTGTGATGGCTTGTCATGCCTCACTATTGTGACAACAGATAACTTTGATTTACTATTTTATTGCCCTATACCAAGCCTAATAGTGTAAGAATCTAGGTGAGAGAATTCCACAGGAAACCGGTTGCCACCTGTCAACCAAAGATTGACACTCTGTGGCAAACTAGAACAATCTACCCCACAGAAAACTTGGACATTCACACCTCTCTCAGACCTGGCTCCAGGTAGAATGGATGAAGTGAAAAATGCCTCATCCAAATTTCGTGTTGGAGTCAGATTTTACACTACCCATATCTTTTTTTTAACAAACTCAAGTTTAGGGGCACCTGAGTGGCTCAGTCAGTTAAGCGTCCAACTCTTGATTTCAACTCAGGTCATAATCTCAGTGTCGTGAGATCAAGCCCTAAGTTGAGCTGCATACTCAGTGAAGAGTCTACTTGAGATTCTCTCTTCCTCTGCTCCTCCCCCCATGCACATGCTCTCTCGCTCTCTCTCTCTCTCTTTCAAATAAATAAAATCTTTAAAAAAAATTTTAAACCCAAATTTAGTTGACCTACCACACCCCAGATACCTAGGGGGAAAAAAAAAACAAATACTTTCTGGAGGAATTTTGTTTTAAACCCAAAACTAAAGAGATAAAATTATAAAGAACATGAATCCCAATAAAAAATTACTGCAGTTAAACCAAAACAAATCTAAAAAAAAATACTGTATGATCATGATACTGTGGGATTCCATCTACATAAGATTCAAAAGGAGGCAAAACTAAACAATATATCCGAATGTATAATTTATAGTAAAAGGTGTATTAATATCAAGGAGTTGATCAGCAATAAATTCAGGACAGAATTTCACCCAAGGGGTAGAAAGGGGAAGGTACAATGAGGGAACATTGCACATGGGGCTTCAAGAGCACTAAAATAAAAGGGGCTTTTATGCTTGGTGGACAGAACATGGGTGTTCTCTTTACTACTCTTCTTCAAACTTTATATTCCCATTATAGGACATTTTTGCACACATTTTTTTTTGTGTGTGTTATAAAAATAAAAGAGACCACACAGGCCCCTGGCTCCTCCAGCCCAAGGCTGGGTACTCCTACAAAGCAGTCACACCATGACCAGCAAGGTGCTCAGGGGCCCTCAGGCAGTCCTCCCCACTTTTCCAAGGACGACAAAGCATATGGTCTGAGCACTTGCCATCAACAGTTTGGGGAGTAACTGACAAGAGAGCACACAGGATGTTGAGATTCCCTGGGGAGAAAGGAGAACAATCAGCTTCTGGTAAAGGTACATGCCACGATGATGTCCATCAGAATAAAAGCACCAGGCACTAACCCCTGAGCACCTTGGCCTCAGGGAGTCATCAGGAAAGGCCATGGGCTCTATTCTCCGACAGGCAAGAGGTCTGATCCAGTGAAGAAAGGGTAAGGAGACTCCTCTTGGCTTCAGCTAACCCAGACTTCTTTTCAGACACATGCAGCTCAGAGGCAACCCAGCCCCATCAACGAGATCAGGGTAGTATCCACCACTCCTCCCCATCCCCTTCGAGGGGCCACCCACTCCACATGCAGGCAGCGTCCTCGCTGGAACCGGCTGTCACACGCATTGAGAGGAAGCTGGGTCCTACACAAGGAGTCAGAGGAGAGCCTCTGTGGCAGACGGCAGGTGCAACTGGTTTAAGACGCATCCGCTGCCATCCATTACCCCTGCAAGGGGGAAGCGTCTCAGGATGGTACCCGGCACTCCATCAATCAAAATACTCCCCAAGCTTCTGTGAGTCTCCATTTTATAGGAGACAAAACAGGAAGACAAGTTAACTTTGGAAGCAATGAACAGCAGGCGCCAGAGCGAGCGGGGCTGGACCTGGACGTGCAGGTGCTCGGAGGGCGCGGACGAGCGTCCCTTCCTTGGAGGGAGGACACAAGAATGCGCTGCAAACAGTGTGAAAGGCTGAGGATAGAAACAGAGTCCCTGCACAGGGAAATCCCAACATCGGCTTTTAAATTCATCTCTCCCTCTAACAAATTAAGACTTGTTAAGTGTGCCTTTCTGCCCGAGGCTTCTGGAGAGAAAAAGAAATGTCTGATTCAGGAAAGGAATTGCTAATGCCAAAGAGAGAAAGCGGGGCCCTGCCTTTTTGTCAAGCTATCGATCTAGGCGCGAAGTCCTGAATGCAAAGTAATGAAATAAAGAGCCTGGAACAGGATAGGTGATTAAAAAAATAGTATACTTAATGATGTCCACAACTTGCAAAAGGGACATTTTGACAGCAAAATCAGTGCAAAGAAATGAATCCTCCAACAGCACCAGGTGGTAACGTGCTGCTGACGGGTGCGCTGGAGAGAGGATGCCAATGACACGGAGGGAACAATGCAGGTAAATTGTTCTCCAATGTATGCACGGCGCAGAGTCTGGCATGCAATTTCTATGGCAGTACTTGGAGGAAATTATAGCGCTCTCACGGAGGCACAGCGTCCCCTTTTGTGATTTCCCCCACCTCCCTTCTCCTGGAACCTTTTTATAGGAATATTCCTGCCTGCCCACTGTTCCCCACTGCCTTCCTGCCTCTTCCTGCTGCTCTGTGCTTACTGCAACCTCGAGACCCAGCCTGGAGTGGGAATGTCTGCAGGATATCAGGCTGAGAGGGGACGCAACAAAGATACACAGCCCTGGGTGAGGCTGGCCACTTGGAGAGGTTCGATCCAAAGCACTGGGGGTTCTTGAGACTCCCACCTGCCGGGAGGTACTGCTGGAAGCCCCCTCTCCATTTCCAAATCACTGAGTCCCAGTAACTGCAGCAGCCTCTGCCCCCCTACGGGATGCTGCCAGGAAAGAAGCCGAGGATGGCAGAGGATAAAATGGCATTTGAAGAAAAAAGAGAGACAAAAATCCAACCTCTAGAGATGTCAAGAGATTCCCCTTTATTTTCTTTCTTAAGTGGCAAGACATATTCCATGCCAAATGAAACCCTATATTAAATCCCCTAAAAAAAAGAAAAAAAAGTTTTCTAATACACAGTTGTTTTGGCATAGAAAGGTCAGGGGTAGGAAGGCCATGGTCCAGCCTCCACCTGGCACACTCCCTAGGATACAGCCCGGGGGCTCCTGCGCCTGCAGCCCTGGTGCCCTAAGGAACATGCCATGTGGTACTACTAAATAGAAGCTCCCCCCAAAACAGTCACAGACAATGGAGAGAGACTGGCTCACTTGGAGCAATGAGGTGGGCTGGGCCGCCAGCTGCCAAAAAAATCTAAAATCTCCCACTTGGTTTTTGACAGTCAACATCCCCAAACTCACCTGCCATGTTTTATGAGCTACCCATGTTTGCAGTAACAAGTGGCTGTGAACTTGCAGGCTTCAAACAACCCATACATCTCACAATTCTGGGGTCCGGAAGTCTGATATCAGGGTGTCTGCAGGGCTGTGAGGGAGAGTCCATCTCTGCCTCTTCTAGCTTCTGACAATCCTCAGTGAACCCTGCCTTATTGACACATGGCTCCCCCTCTGCCACAACCTCTGTGTCTCTGTGTCTCCTCTTCTGCCTCCTACGAAGGACTCTCATCCCTGACTGCATTTAGGGCCTGCCCTAATCCTGGATGATCTTATCTCAAGATCCTAATCTTAATTACATCTGTAAAGGCCCTGACTCCAAGCAAGGTCACATTCTGAGGCTCTGGCTGGACATACCTTTTTGAAGCCACTGTTCAACCCACTACACACATAGACACAGCTGTGGCCTGCCTGTACCAGATGGGCAAGGCAGGTGTTGGCTACAGTGACCAACAGCTCCAGATCGCTCAGAATTCTCCCAGTTTCAGCACTGAAAGCCCTGTGTCCCAGGAAACTCCTCAAGTCCCAGGCAAACTGGATGGTTGGTTGTCCTGGTATTGGCTCAGAAAGACTTGTGTTTATAATGTTTACAAAAGAGAAATTAAAAAGTCATATCAAGAGAGGCAGGACACCAAAGGAGATACCTGGGCAGAAAGCCTGGACTGATTCAAATGTCAGATCTAATCCTCTTGGGCTCTGATTTCTGTGGGCTAACAGGTCACCTGGACACAAGGCTTCATGATACCCAGAGGGGGCAGTGGCCCCACATGTGACAGTGGAAGGGTGTTCAAAAGCCATTCTCTTTTTTTTTCAAGTATTCCATTTTAATTCTAGGATAGTTAACATACAGTGTTATATTAGTTTCAGGTGTGCAACAATCAGCGATTCAATAATTGTATACATCACTCAGTGCTCATCATGATTAGTGTACTCTTTAATGAGATTTTTAAAGATTTATTTATCTATTTAAGACATAGAAAGGGCAAGTGCTCATGTGGGGAGGGGCAGAGGTGGAAGGAGAGAGAGAAAAACAGACTTCCAGCTGAGTGAGGACCTGATGAGGGGCTCCATCTCACAACCCTAAGATCGTGACCTGATCCAAAATCAAGAGTTGGATGCTCAACTGACTGAGCCACCCAGGCACCTCTTTAATGAGATCTCAGGAAAGGGTAAATTTATCTCTGAGATTGCTGCATGGAGGGTCACTGGGGCACACCTTGGATCCATTCACACTTCTGCTCTCCTGTGTTCTCTGCCAAGCCGGGTTTGTGACTTGCAAGCAGCTCAAAAGATACCCAACAATAAACAACACATCCTCCCATCACAATGACCTTTTGTGTCCTAAATGGACACATGACTGGCCGAAGGTTGATGCTATGGCTGACTCCAGCAGAGAAGATGCCACAGTGATATGAAAGCAGCAGGCAAGGAATTTCATAGGTGAAGAACATTGTGTAGAGTGGCCTGGAAGGATCAGGGTATAGGGAGGGTTGTGTACAATTCAATGCACAGAGTAGGAGCTGGGAATTTAGTGGTGACCTTGCAAATCTACATCAAACCATCAAATCTACAGCAAAGACTGCCTTTCCACTGTCCGGGCCACAGGCAGTAATGGGAAGGATGAGATGGGGTCCTCTAGGAGCTTGCCTTTCACTCAGAAAATAACAAAAGTAGCTGCCACTTAGTGAGGTTTATTCTGTGCCATTAATTTTCAGCCATTTACACAATAATCTATACTTTCACTAGTCAGAAAAAGGAACTCCAAAAGTCATATGCTCTAGGTCACACAACTAGGTGATGTTCAAATCAGGATTCCACTCTGGGTCTGTCTGACCCCAAAGCTTGGTCTCTTCCTGCCAGGTCTATGCCAGGGAGTGGACTGGCCAGACTGTGAGCCTATTACTCGGATTATAGGGGAAAAAACAAATTGGTTTCCAAAGTTGGTGTTCGTCTCAGTCCTCCCAGAGGCATAGGAAGATTCCTGCTGGCCTGCATAATCTCACCTATGCTTGATAACGTCAGTCACATATTTGTGTCTATCTGGCTGACGCAAAGTGGTACCACATTATGGTGTGATTTTGGAGTTCCAAAATTCTGGTGGTTAGGCACCTTTTTGTATCTTTATTAGCTCTTCCCATTTTCCTTTCTCTGAAATGCCTGTTCAAGTCCTTTGCCCATTTTTGTTTGAATTATTTTTTCTTATTTATTTGTAGTATTTCTTCATATATTCAGTTATATATATTCAAATAATTTTTCTGTATCTGTGGGTTTTGTTTTGTTTTTACTTTATGGTGTCTTTTTTACTGATGTTCTTAATTAAACACAAACTTATCAATCTTTAAGTTCATGGCTTATGGTTTTGGTGTCTCTTCAGAAAGGCATTCCCTACCCCCAAGGTCACAGAAATACCCTCCTTATAGTCTTTCCTAAACTGTTTAGAGTTTGCTTTCTACATTTCAATCTTTAATCCAGTTAGAACTAATTTTTGTATATTGTGAAGGTAGACCTAATTCCATGGCTACTCTCTATCTGGCTTTCAAATGTCCCAGCACTATTTACTTTCTTTTTTTTTAAGATTGTATTCATGTATGTATGTATGTATTTAGAGAGAGAGAGAGCATGCACATGTAAGTGGTGAGGAGGGAGAGAGGGAGAGAGAGAATCTCAAGCAGACTCTGCACTGAGCCTAGAGCCTAACACAGGCCTTGATCCCGCAACCCCAAGATCATGACCTGAGCTGAAGCCAAGAGTAAGACAATCAACTGAACCATCCAGGCACCACTAAGCACTATTTCTTAAATAAGCCTGCCTTTTCCCACTTCCCACAAGGCTATCTGTCTTGAGTTTCCCCATGTACTAGTTTGCTTCTAGCTCTCTCTTCTGCTCCACTGGTCTATTTGTTTCTACTTGTGCTGATACACATTCTCTTAACTATTTATATAGCTTTACAGTGAATCTCCCTTCCTCTCTCAACAATTTATATAAACGTGTATCATATCCTCCTCCCTAAACCTGTTGTAATTCTGATTGGAATTGCACTAAATCTTTGGACCACTTTGTGGAGAGCTGACATTTGACAATATGAAGTCATCCTACCATGAACATGGTATTTTTTCCCTCTCTGTTTATTTAGAATTCTTAATGTCTTTTGAAAAAAAACTTATAATTTTCTCCATGGAGATTTTATGAATCATTTGCTAGATTTACTTCTGGGCACCTTTTCATTATCAAATTACTGGTGATGTATATAAATACAATTTAATTTTGAATTTTGAATCCAAAAATCTTGATAAACTCTTGTACTAAATTAATCAATTTGTAAATTGGAAGGAGGGGGTTCTACATACAAAATTATACTCGTGAATAATATTGGAGCTTTTTTTTCAAGAACATTAATTTGAGACCAGCTGACATGAGACCAAGACCAGTGATCTCCACTTTATTTTTTATTTTTTTAAAAGATTTTATTTATTTATTCATGAGACAGAGAGAGAGACAGACAGACAGACAGAAGCAGCTCCATGCAGGGAGCCCAACGCGGGACTCAATCCTGAGACTCCAGGATCACACCCTGAGCTGAAGGCAGACGCTCAACCACTGAGCCACCCAGGTTGCCCTCCATTTTTTTAAATAAAACTTTAACAGGACAAAGGGAAAAGATCGCAATGAACTCCAGTTCTCTACTTGCCCCAGAAGAAAAAAAGATGCAGAAACATGGGGCAAGGACTGTGCATATTTAACCACAAATACGTCTGTCAGATCAGAGTACTGATAAAGATAATAACCCGAATTAGAGAGCATACACTGTATGCAACATGGTGCTTTACATACATTATCACACCTAGCTCTGTTGGTGATGATGGAAGAAGAAAGGAAAAAACTGGAAAGACTGAGTATCTTTCTAAAATTGTGGTCAAGAGCTTAGAGTTCTTTAGTGATAGACACCATAATATAAAATGCCAGGCACTGCTGTTTTATAACACAGGGATATAATGAAACACATCTTGAAGAGAGAAACAATGCACTATTGTGTCTAGCAAAGTTTGAGCCAAAATCTCAGTTCTGCATGTGTTTGTATTTAGAGAAATAAATCTGCCTTAACAATTCTTTAATCAGTGGCAGAATAACTTAGAAGCTGCCATCTGTGAGTTTAATCATCTAAATACTGGAAAAACCTGATGGTGATCCTGAGGGAGAAGCTCCAGCATAAGAAAGCTAAGCAGACACACAGACTGTAGCTCTGAGATGACAAAAGAACCAGTCAGCTTGTTCAAGTTAGCCAAACCAGTTATTTAGCATTATGACATCTGTTCACTAACTGCGTCTCTTTTTTTCCAAGTCAATTTTTTGGTGTCACCCTGACTGGCTAAATGATTGATGTGTGACTCTACAAAGAGAATCCTCCATGACAATTACTGCGCTTTTAGGAGTCGGGTCTTCTAAGTCCCATGTATCCCAAGGGGTCTGGGAAGTCTAACGGTCTGTCGGCTCCTGGACCATGTAGCCAGAGGTCTTGGGGCAGGGTGCAGATGAAAACAAGAGGGGGGCCACCTCTCAGTGCCCTATCCATATTACCTATCTTAGCGCCCACATGCACTGAGTAGTCAGTCATGAGATCTATCTGCAGATCTCTTTGGAAAGTTCTTGGCTTATACTCTGAGAACTGCTCGCTAGAGCATGTCGATTCATCAAACATGCCAACACTGTGCCTGTGGAGTGAGCGGGGAGATCACGGAAATGCCAAGAACCCAAACCTAGAGCTGGATATGGCATATGGGACAGAGACACACACAGCTTCAAGCATGAGCCCCTCCACCCTCTCTCCATACTGGGGCAAGCAAGGGACAGGCAAACCCGGAGGTGAAGAACACAACAGTTTAGGGGAGTTAACAGGTCATGAATAATAGCACATTACACAAGGCATAGGCAATTGAGCATCACCAATGATGAGGGGCCCCCTGGATGCCTGTGGTTCTCTTGCCATTCTGGAGCTACAAAGACAGGACTTGCAAGTCTGAGGCAGGCTTTTGATGCCCCCTTGACATGACACTCTCATCTATAGCCTGCCATGGAACACCAACTAAAAGTAAAAGGTGGTAATATCAATAACAATGAATACTCACTGGGTTTTTAGTGTGTGCCAGGTGTGATTCTAAGTGCTTTAACATGTGTGCTTATGAGCCAATGAGGATGAAGTTCTCTTCCTGGCTACACCCTATGTACTGGCTAAAATGTCACTGTTATTGACGTTGTGTGTGTATATGAAATGAACATCCGTCTTCTATCCTTCTAAAAATTCCATTCTACTTCCAGAGTGAGACTCCCGAGAGATCCCATTAGAAATCACCCCCTCACTGGAGACTCTACCTGGAAAAGCAATTAGAAAGTAACGCATAGGCAGATGTGTAAAAGACCCTCTCTATACTTCATAAGCACTCAACAGAAAAGTAAAGAAGTGGCTCTGACCAAGGAAATAAAATTGTACATGAAGGAAAATTAGAATAAGTCATCAAACTTGGCAGAGTTTCTGGTCTTTCCTTCTATCAATCAGACAGTTGCTTTGATGGGCAGCTGTCTCCTACCTTCTTCACTATGCTGGCCCCTGGGCATTTAGGTGTATGTATTACACAGGAGGGAATCCACACAGCTGCTCTGACCAGGGTTTTAATGTTCATTGGACCTGACCCTGATCCCCTGGCCGGCAACACTTGCACCACAGCCCTTGTCCAGTGGGAAGGACACAGTGGCAGCTGGGTTGGGGCAGGGAGAGGACACTCGAGGGCGTATGTCATCCTTCTGCTCTTTGAACCCCACCACCTTGGCAGCACTAATCTGGGCTCTGCACCAAGCAGGACACCTAGACAGAAGACTTGACCAGGGAAAGACCTTAGGAAACCAGCAAATCTGGGGTACCCAGGTGGCTCGGTTGGGTGAGCATTTGCCTTCAGCTCAGGTCATGATCCTGGGGTCCTGGGATCGAGTTCCACATCGGACTCTCTGCTCATGGGGGAGTCTGCTTCTCCCTCCTCCTCTGCCCCTCCTCCTGTACTCTCTCTCTCTCTCTCAAATAAATAAACAAAATCTTTAAAAATAATAAAGATAAAGAAACCAGCCTAATGCCTCTTCCAATGAAAAGGTGCATGAGGCTTAGGACACAGTGTAATTCCCCAAACTCATCTGGTCTAAGGTTTCACATCTCCTGATGCGCTGCCATTTCTATGATCTGATTGTGGCCCTGCTCACTGGGCCACTAGGTTTGGCTACTGCAGGGCGACTGCCCACAGGGCTGAGACCTCGCATGAGGGCAGCTGTGATTTTAGCGTGGCCTCGCTGCTACCTTTAGCGCCAACAGGCCCATCAGCATGCCAGACGCTAAAGCACGTTCACACACTGGGAAATTGGAGGGGAGACAGTTGAGTAACCTTCCAGACACACGGTGAGTCAGCAGCCGTCACCGGCCGTTTCAGCCTGGGACACGTGTCCTCACCCACACCTGTGGGTCCTGCCTGTTCTGACCTCGCGCTGCCCCTGATTCCTCCTCCTGGAGCTGCTCTGCCACTGTTACCTTTGGCCAACACCTTCATATTGTTACCCGAAGGCCTGGGTCAGACGCTTGGAATGAGCCCAGGCAGTTCCACACAGAGCAGGTGAAATATGGAAAGGAGCCAGCAGCTAATCACAGTGAGACAAACTTTCATTTCAGTCTCTATTTTATGGCTCCCATCTGTTTACCTGCTCATTTCTGCCGGTTAGCGAGGAGCAAGCTTTGATCCTGCTCCAACACCAACAGCACTATTCGCCCCAGCACTGAGCAAAGGACGGGCAGCGGGTTGTGTGGGTCAGGAGTGGGCCCTGCCTCCGTTCCCCGGGGGACCCAGAGACTTCTCCCCATGCACTTTGGAACATGAAGTTTGCGTTTCACTGGGCCCAGGAGGCCGCGTGGGGTTGTTTACCTGTAACGTGTCAGTTCTGCCGCTCAGCGGGATGGACACCCGCCTCCCAGAAGACAGGGCTCTGGGTTACAGCTTTGGGTGGTGTCAGGCCTTCGTGCCTGATTATTTGGCCAAACTCGTGGATGATGACAACGACAAGGAAATGACCATGAAAACTCAGCAGTCTAGGTCGACAGCCACATCCAGGGCCCCAGGACCCCAGGCCCGTGAGGCTCTCGGCTCCTCCAGAGAATGTGCGGAAACTGAGAATCCTCTGACCGAGAGCCCAGATAACCAACCCCCAGACCTGTCCTGTGCTCTCTGAGACACTGGAAGTCTTCATGAGAAGCTCATGTCCCATTTTCAGCCTCCCATCAAGCTGGTGGGGAGCACGCATGAATTTGTGAATCCATGAATCCACACGTGACCTATAAAAACTCAGGCAGCCTCCCCATAGACTCATAAAGTGGGAGCGGCGGAGAAGCCTCGGGAGGTGCAGCCACTCACCATCGCATGCAGTCCTAAGGGCCAAGGCCCCAGCCTCCTCTTGTGGAAAATGAGACGGCTGGCCTGGACGGAGGCCAAGGTCTCCCAAATTTCACACTGACACCTGCCTCCAAGTGTTATGAGAATGCAAGTGTCTGTTTCTCCAGCCAACAGATGTCCTAGAGAGCACTGGGTGGCCCAGGTCACATGAAGTCCAACCAGGACTGTATACCAAATCACAAAATGTCGATAATGTTCTTGGTCTACAGTGGTTACGTAAGGGCCCGAATCTTGTCATAAATTCACTGGCCATTAAATAAAGAGGGATCTTAGATTTTTATAGAGAGGAAGATGCAAGAGGTGGGTGGAGGAGGGAGTTTAAGGAGCAGGAAGCCAAAAGCAAGCACATATACACACCCAAAATGAATTAGAATAAGCGATTCATTTCATCTCTTCACGCATTCTCATTTCTACTTCACAAGGAAATATTTTGACCATGCACCAACCATAAGAGCCAGGAAGAAATGGGTGTATGTGAAACTCAAGAAGCACCATGTCTAACGATTTAGAAATTGCTACTCTGTGGCCAGAAGAATGAGAACATTAGAGCTTACCCCCTTGCTTAAAGAAAAAATGGAAGTTTTGCACATGCCAGGTATTTTTTTAAAAATAGTTTGCTGAGATTTTTTTACATAGATAGCCTATAGCTTCCTTAAAGAATTGTTGTGAACTAATCAGAACAGGAATGTCTCCAAAGAAGATAAGTTGCTTCTGATGAGAACGCTTGGCAACACAAACTTCTGTGCTCCTTGGACAGCATTAGGCCCCGGGTCAGCTCTCACGTGGCCACTGGCCATAGAGGGTGTATAACTGCCCGAAGCAGAAAAAACCATGTAGCATGGGTGTATAGAGTGCTTTTGAGAAACAGTGTGTGAAGGTTGATGAGGGCTCTTTAAAAGGAGGATGCACCTGGGGTACCGGGGTGGCTGAGTTGGTTAGGCATCTGACTCTTGATTTTGGCTCAAGTCATGATCTCTGGGTTGTGGGATCAAGCTCCTATAACAGGCTCCATGCTCAGCGAGGAGTCTCCTTGTCCCTCTCCCTCTGCTCCTCCCCCTACTCATAGTTTCTCACGTTCTCTTTCTCAATTAAATAATAATAAAATTTTTAAAACAAAAGGAGAACGCAGGAGCCTGACCATGTTCTGATTTCTGAATGGGTTGCTCACAGTTACAATCAGGAAACTCTGACATGAGTTTTCAGACCCTTCTCCGTAGGACACTGGCTGCAGTGATGGTGGGCACTTAAGTGATTTTGGCAGGTGGGGGAGGGATGGAGGGACTGTCTTTATTAAGAAATGTAATTGCTATGTCATTAGCAATTAGTGTCAAAAATTTCCATCCCTGGAACAGGCACTGCATAAACCCACCACAAGGCAACTGACCCCTGCAGTCCTGGTGAACAGCAGAGCAACCCCATGAAAACCATGTACTACATTCTATGAACTAAGGTGAATAAAAGGGGAAAAGTATTTCCTCCCCAGGTCACTCCTCTGCCAGAACTAAGAGTCTGCCACCTTTCTATGCACTTTCGGAAATCCCTACAAATGTCTTTCAACAGAGATTGCTCAGACCTAGAAATCTGGGCTCATCAGTTCAGGCAGGATATGTTTCAAAAATAAGTCATCACTCCAAAAGAATGTGTTATTTTCCTTTAGCAAAAAGGAAAGCCCCCCCTCCCCCCCCCCGCCAACCCCTGGACATTAATTTTCATAGAACTACCTTTACCCTCACCCAGTAGAGCATAAGGAAGTTCCAGCATTTTGCTCTGGAAAGTTACAATACCTGGTCAGTTCTGGGTGCAATGTACAGCAGAAATCATTGTGTGTCTACTATGTGCCTGGCACAGCTAGTTATACATGTAACCTTATGGAATCCTAGAAAGAAAGTTAATGGTAAATAAAAACCACTGCTAAATTCAAAGCTTAAAGTCACTTTCTTGATGAAGATTCAAAGATTCATGAAATGTCCATTAAAGGGCAAAAGGATAACTTAAAATCCTATATACAATATAATCCAAAAATGCCTTAATCTGTATATAATTTAAGAATAAATTTTAAAAATGAACACTCCTATCATTTTTAAAAATTTTTTTGAAAAATTTTTATAAATTTAAAATTTATAAAAATATTAGAAATTGACACAATACTCCCCATGTCTAAACAGTTTTACAGGCAAATTCTACCAACTTTTAACAATTTTAGTCTTACGCAAACTCTTCAAAGGAACAGAAAAAAAAGAAGCCTTCCCCAACTCATTTGATGAAACTAGTATAACACTGAAACCAAACCAGACAAGGACAGTACAAGAAAATTACAGGCTACATTCACTCATGAACACAGATGTGAAACTCCTAAATAAAATTTTAGCAAGTCAAGCCCAGCAGTATATTCAATAATAATTACCACAGTATCTTTAATGTGAATAATAATAACAACAGTTTAACACTGGAAAATCTCTTAACAGGGACGCCTGTGTGGCTCAGCGGTTAAGCACCTTCCTTTGGCCCAGGGCATGATCTTGGAGTCCCAGATCAAGTCCCACATCGGGCTCCCTGCATGGAGCCTACTTCTCTCTCTGCCTATGTCTCCATCTCTCTCATGAATAAATAAATAAAATCTTTAAAAAAAAAAAATCTCTTAACATCACTCCTTCATTAACATATTAAGGACAAAAACTATAATCACCTCAAGAGATACAGAAACTCTTCATAAAATTCAACTCTCATTCATAAAATTTAGAAAAATATTCACAAAATAGGACAAGAACTTTCTTACTGTAATAAAGGACATCTGCACGTATCACATAGCAAACATCTTATTTAATGGTTAGGTGATGGACACATTCCCTCGAAAACCTTAGAACTGACGAGGATGCTCACTATCATGACTCCCACTCAACATGGCACTAGAGAACATAGCCAGAGGAGTAAGACAAGAAAAGTCAATAAGAGGAATAAAGATTAAAAAGAAAGATACAGATGGTCATAATTGTAAATTATGAAAATTCAAGAGAATCCACAAAGCATTGAACTTAACTAAGAGTAAGCCAATTTGTTGCATAGTAGATAAGAACATAAAAATATATTGAATATATTCATATTCATATATTCAATATATTTTATTTTACATAAAAATATATAAATATATTCATAAGGGGGCAGGCAAGTGTTTCTTAGGCAAGATATTAAAATTATAAAGCACTGAGGAAAACATAGATGTTACTACTTGTGACTGAAGACAATATAAACATATTAGGAGAAGATATCTGAAATAAATATACTTGCATAGAAAAATGTTTCCATCGTAAGCCTGACTGCTCTCTTAGAAATGCCTGCTTGCAAGCTTGGTCCCTAGCTGGCATCTGGGACTTGTATTTTGAGAGGGTTCCTACCATTCCTAGATCTGATAGGAGTGGCTCACTGTGCCTAACCTGTTCATACAAACATTGTGGTTTATGCCGAACATCTGCTTTCCCTCAGGGAGTCTGGAATTCTGGTATGTGGTAGGCAGCGAATGCCTTTGTGACCAGCCTTCAATAAAAAGCTGGGACATGGAGTCTCCAATAAGCTTCCTTGGTAGACAACATTCCATACTTATTGTCACAATTTGATCCTGAAGGAATTAAGTGCATCATCCTGTGTGACTCCACTGGAAGAGGACTCTTGGAAGTTTACAGTTGGTTTCCTCTGGAATTCACCCCTTTTTCTTTGCTAATTTTGCTCTGCATCCTTTTGCTGCAATGAATCTTTGCTGTATGACTATATGCTGAGTTCTCTGTGAGCCCCCATGGGAATCACTGAAACTAGGTGTGGTCTTAGAGATCCCTGAGTCAATGACCAATAAAGATCGCCTATAATTCAATTACAATAATGGGTATGAAAAAAGACAAGCAAGACAATGAGAAAAATGGGCAAAGGAAACAAGCCAAGTACTTTCTGGAAGAGAAAAACCCCATGGCTAATAAAACTATGAAGAGACACTCACTCTTACTAGACATCAGGGAAATGCAAATTAAAACAATGAAATACCCTTTTGTGATCATCTGATTGACAACATTTTAGAGTCTTAAAATACAGAGCAATGGTACAGTTGTAGAGAAAGCTCTTCATAGAACTTTCCAGGAACATCTAGTAGAGCTGAGTTGTGTGTTCTGTGAGTGTGTGTGAAGTACTGCATGCACAAGTCCTGTACAGGGTGTCTACTGTAGCATTGCCTGTAATAGGGAAAAGCTGGAAATAACTTCAGGATCCATAAAAAGAGGAATAGCTAAGTGAATCAACTTTCACTAGGAAGTTATGGTGAACATAAAGAAACTAAATCAGCAGATAAATCTTAACAATATTAACTGAAATAAGCAAGTTCTCGAGGGATATGTATAGTATGCTACCATTGTAAATGATTTTAAAGATGTTATTTTAAAGAGAGAGTGTGCTCGAGCATGAGTGGGGGTAGGGGCAGAGGGAGAAGAGAGAATCTCCAGCAGACTCCATGCTGAATGTGGAGCCCTACGCAGGGCTTGATCTCACAACCCTGACATCATGACCTGAGCCGAAATCAACAGTAGGATCCTCAACTGACTGAGCCACACAGGCACCCCGATTGTGAATAATTTTAAAACACACAAAACATACTGTATTATATTTTGCTACCATATAATACTCCTGTGTACAGAGCGATGTTGGTATCCACAAAGCACAGATAGGCTAATCTCCATTATTTCTAGGGAAGAATGAGCAGTGGAAGGGGAAGAAGGGAAAAGTGAGAGGACTTCAACAATGTTTATTAAATTCAAAAATGCATCTGAGGGGTGCTTGGGTGGCTCAGTTGGTTAAGCAGACGACTCTGACTCTTGGTTTCAGCTCAGGTCAGGACCTCAGGATTGTGGGATTGAGCCCCTCATTGGGCTTTGCATCGGCACAGGGTCTGCCAGAGATTCTCTCACTCCCTCTCCCTCCGCCCCTCCCCCAATTCTCTCTCTCAAATAAATAAATCTTTTTAAAAATGCATCTGAGGCAAAAAAAAATGCATCTGAGGCAACGTGCTAACTATGAGTGATGATCGTGGTATGCTATTTCCTACAGATTTAAATTATAATTGAAATACTGCATCATCTGTATACATTGGCATATATAAAGAGGCTAAAGTTCAAAACAAAGAGTTACAGGACCTTCTATTAGGTAGAAAAGTAGGATTTCTTCAGTTTATCATCATATCAATTTATAGATATACCAGTTAAGGTTGCCCTCAGATCAAATGTTAGTATCATTCCAACCTGTCCTGTACAAACTCCAAAATAAAAGGACCCTTCTTGGATGAGTTCTGTGGATTTGGTATCTAAATTAAACCTTATTAACCTATATCCATAAGGCAAGGGACTGACATAAGATATATCACTATTATAAGTCAGGAATTCTGTTTGGTCATAAAAACTCATATTGCTCCAACCACGTTCTAGGTGCCCCTCTGCTTCTCCGCTCACTCCTCCTGCGCTCCCACCTTACTAAGCCAAAGTAAATTATCATCTTTGTTCTAACTTCAAACCTCTCTCTTTGGCAACCTTCAGGAGTTTCTCCAGAAAGCCTCCTTCCATAAAAAGAGGGATAGAGAGTACTAAATTTATTCAGGTCCCCACAACTGGTTTCCATTTCAGGTGCAGATTGATTTACACTTGAGTTCGTTGATGTGACATTTAGTTTTCATTTCCGTTGAAGAACATATGTCAGCAATATTGACAAATATCTCAAACAGAGAAGAGAAAATAAGCCAGTTCACAAATCTAGTTGAGTTTAAACTACTGTGAGAGATAATCATCTGTCAGCTTAAAGAGACTTTATGAGCGGATTTACCCATAAAAACAACAAAGTGTTATCTAAGCCTTGATCCCTGCTGTGAAGCGCACATGAGCATTTCAAGCTTATTACAATTTAGTTCTTGGCACTAACAACTTTCATCACGGAGGAGCATGCAAAAGCAAGCATGTTTCTTTAATAATCATTAAAAACAAGTGAATTTGGTAGGTATTGTTCCCAAGTTCAGGAAATAGCCTGAGTTTGGTCTTTGGCCAAACATAAGTATCTTCACATGCAAAAAGGTATTCCAAAACAGTCATGGAAAAGCTGTGAGGATGTAAAGGAATCTGAGAACCTACAAGATAATTCTGCCTTCCTGCAGGCAGGCAGAAGAGTGCCATTGCCTTCAGTGGCTGAGTGGTGAGCGCAGGCTCTCAGAGCTCTAAAGGCAGCCCCCACGGAGGGTCCTTCCGCTACCAGCACAGCGCTCCAAGGACCACTGCTGGAGTTCCCAAGAGGGTCACAACATCTCCGTCAATGTGCTCATTTATTTGGGGATGTAAAAGTATACTACCAGCATTTTTATCATGGGGGGGCGGGGGGACAATGTATCTGAGCTGTAAGCATCAGACTCATCCAGGATGTTAAGGGGATAATGAAGCCATTTGAATGTGCACGGCAGTATTTGCACCGTTGGTGGTGTTACTAATAGAAGTAGTTAAGTAGATAAGAAGAAGCCTTATCTTCCTGCCCCTCTGTGAGACTGAGCATTAGAACCAGGGCTTATGTGGGCTCTGGTGAGCTGGGGACATCTGCTCCAGTATCTCTGTGCAGAGAAGCTCAGAAAGATACACAGAACAAAAGAAAAAAAGAACAAAGATTTCTGCAGGATATGGTAATAAAATATGTGATTGAGACAGGGGTCCTCCCTCTGCCCTCTCTCTCCTTCAAAAAAGGTGGGCTCTAACTATTCTGGTTAGAATAGGTACCTGCCCTATAACTTAAGGGATGGCTGAAATTTTTCCACCACTGCATTCTTACTGATTTTTATATTCAAATCAAACCCCAACATCCAGCCCTCAGGCTCCTGCCAGCCCCCTTTACATCCCTCAGGCCCAGTGACCATGACCTCCATCAACAGCCCTCCTGCCAGCCAAGGTCACACTGTGACGGGCCAGGGCTGCACCCTGCCCATGCCCTTGTCTGCCTCCAGAATGTCCACCTCTCTCCACCTACCAATCTGCCTAAAAATTCCATTTACTGGATACCCCCCAATCAATTACATTTTTAAATATTTACCAAAATCCTCTGCAGCCATGGTGGCAGACACTATAAGGAACAAAGAAAGAAAATCATTTATACTGTGGAGCGGGCTGGCTGGCTGTATCTTGACTGACCAACCCCTTGGATTCTGTGTTCTACATCAATGTCAATAGGATGACGCATTGCTTTTTTAAACTGTGTGTGTGTGTGTGTGTGTGTGTGCGCGCGCGCGCGCGCGCTCTGCCCTGACAAGTAAGCCTTTCATGCACCATCTATTATTATAATGTCTCCAAAGAACCCAGCGCATAGCTCAGCACACAATGGAATTCCTTTGTCCTCCAACCATAGAATAAGGCCCAAATTTTTGTTTTATGATGTTTTGATAGTCACAATATTTAACAATTTTTGTGGCATGGACATCTACCAATGAAACCATGTATTCATATTCAACAACCATGTACGGGAGAGTGGGGCTGTGTGAGTGGGTGTCTGGCTGTCTGTCTCCCTAGGAGAATATAAACTAGCCAACTCATGACCAGGGTCCTGAACCCTCTGCTGTAGCTGGTGTTACCTTCCAGCTGCTGATGGAAGAAGGTGGTCCAGGAATCCCGGAGGAGTGGGGACTCAGGCTCTGGGAGCAGTTAGTTAACCAGCAAGTGTGGCTGTGTTTCAATATTATAACACCCAGCATGGCCATACATCCCACATCTGAAAATGGCAGGCTTGCTATGGATGCTACTGATGAGGACAATGTCATCCCCCACTCCCAGAAGGTCTGATGGTTCTAGAAAGGACAGCCTTGAGTCAGGTGGCATCTAAGTGGTCTGGGCTAATGTTTAAAAGGCAGAACTTCACTGTGAAGGCATGTGAATTAAGAGCTCCCCAAAGCCCTACCCTGTGCTGAGAAGCAGTAACGTGTGAGCCAAGAGACTGGACTCTGGCCTACTATCACCCCAGTGGAAAGGGCAACTGCAAGGCCCAGCATTCCCAAAATTCCCATTTGAGACCCAACCTCAGGGATGATAGAAGTACCCCCAGTCAAGGGCTCTGATCCAAAACGGACTGTCTACATGGTCTGTGAGATGCACAACCCATGACAGACAGAAGACTCGCCAGTTAGGAACGAGGGCCAGACGGTGCAGACCCAGTAAAGCCACAAGTAGCTCTGGCTTTGGCACTTCCAGTCACACCATTCAGATCCCACCTGCTCTACCATCAACTTTCTTCATCACAAGTTCATTTCCTATTCCTCCACAGGCCCTGGACTCCTTCCTCTCAGTTGCTCTGATGCTCATGTGCTCCCTGTGTGGAATTATGTACCTGACAGATATAAAAGGGAACAATGAATTCAGCTCAGGCCTGAGGTGATGGCAAAGGCCCAAGAGCTAAAAATTTCATTCTGACTTTATCCTCTGACTTGCACTGTGGCTGAGGTGAGCCTCATTCTGAGCCTCTTTCTAGACCAAGTAGTCTTAGGGGCTAAGGAGGACAGAAGGGATCCCTGGTAAATCACAGAATGGGTGTGTGTGTGTGTGTGTGTGTGTGTGTACACATGTGTGCATGAGCACACATGTCCCTTCTCACAAACCCTTTATGCAACTTGGAAACTGTTTTTTTTTTTCCAAGATTTTATTTATTTCTTCATGAAAGACAGAGAGAGAGAGGCAGAGACATAGGCAGAGGGAGAAGCAGGCTCCCTTTGGGGAGCCTGATGCGGAACTCGATCCCAGGACCCAAGGATCATGACCTGAGCCAAAGGCAGACTCTAAACCACTGAGCAACCCAGATGCCCTAGAATCTTATTCTAATGAACACCAAAGACAGTTAAGACAGCGAAGAGATGAGGGACAACATGAGACACACTAGGAAGAGGGGCAGACCTCTGCCATGCCTGTGATACCCGCTACATGCACTCACAAAAATGTCCCCTCACTCTGTGTCTGCCTTCCGCTGTGCCTCAGCCATTCTCTCGGTCTAGACTAGGCTAGCAGACAGCAGCAAGAGTCTTCACAACTGTAGCAGAAGCCTGTGGAGTCAGATCCATAGTCACAGAACTTTAAAAGTGAAATGTTCACTCTTCCATGGATTTTACTGATTCTGCTCTATAATCAGATATCATGACAATATTCAAGATGCAGTGTGTATTTCTAAAGACGAGACTGAAAAAAAAAAAAAAGACGAGACTGAAGTAACTCGCATTTTCTTCCTCGGGATAATTAAATAAATAGGCTTTTAGAAGAAAATAGGGGGTAACATTTAGGGAATAATTTCTTAGATCAGACACTTAAGCATGAATGACAGCAAAGAATATGGATAAAGCTGACTATATGGAAGTTTAAAACTTCTTTGCAACAGGGGCACCTGAGTGGTTCGGTTGGTCAAGCATCTGACTCTTAGTTTTGGCTCAGGTCATGATCTCAGGGTCCTGGGACCGAGAACATTAGCACAGAGCCTGCTTAAGATTTCTCTCCCTCTCCTTCTGTTCCATTCCCTGCTTTCTCTCTCTCTCTCTCTCTCCTCTCTCTCTCTCAAATAAATAGATCTAAAAAAACAATTTCTTTGCAACAAAGATTCCTTAAACAGAATGTAAAGACCAACCACAGACTGAGAGAAGGAAGTGCCCCATGCATATCCAACAAAAGATTATTATTTCAAATATATAAAGAATGGCTACATCAGTAAGGGAAAAAAAATGAACATCTAATAGAAACATGGGCAAAGGACATGAACAGGCAGTTTACAAAAGGTGAAACTCCAAATGGTTAATAAGCACATGAAAAGAAGATCCCTCTCACAAGGAATCAGGGAAATGCAAATTAAAACAGCAATGACCTATCATGTTTCACCCATATGATTGGCAAAAATTTAAAGTTTGAGAAAAACAAGTATTGACAAGGGAGAAAGAAGATGGCAGCATCTGCTGGAACAATCACAGTCTGGAGAATGTGGGAATTACAAGTGAAGTGGGGATATATGATATATGACTTGACAACCCCTGTCTCTCTCTAACACACAAAGAGAAGTTTCCATGTAGGCAGAAAGAAGACAAATCTAAGAGCGCACAGCAATATGTACGTAACAGAGACAGACCCCAAATCAGAGAAGTGTGGAAGTTTCACACTGGAAGATAGATAGCAGCCAATACTATACATGTGTCAATGTAGCCAAATCTCAAAAACAAATTATCAAGTGAAAAAGCAAATTGCAGAATCCTGCTGTGCAAGACATGATACCATTTTTACACAACTTTTTAATGGTTCAAGGCAATAGATATTTCTATATTTGTTATGTGAGCAAATAACTGGAATGTGACGGACAAGCTGTGCTGGTAGCGGAAGGAACTTAATTCCTGACAGAAGAACTCCTACCCTGGGAAGAGCTGCTTAGCCAGGTTCAGTGATATTAACTGTCCACCCTGGATGCCCAGCAGGATCCAAGATCCAGAAAAAAAATCTGGATCCACAGGACGTGATTTGGGGGCAGGTACCTGGGCCGAGCCCGAGTCCTCCCACTCCACCAGGGCCTGAAAGAAGCAGGTTTCTCACCTGGTGGTCCTGAGTCACCTGCGGCTCTCTCCCAGCCTCTTCTGACCTGCCTCAGCCCTCTCACACCACCTGCCCCCAGCCCCTTCTGGTAGCTTTATGGCTTCCTCCCTGGATGGTGTCTTCTGCTCCCTCTTAGCTCCCCACACACGTGCCTTTGGGTCAGGACTGTCCCACCCAATCTCCCTGGCTGCTCTTCTCCTACTCCCTCCCTTCCCCTCCAGCCCCTTCCTCTGGCAGAAATGTTAGCATAGAATGAGCCCCCTTTCACCTTCTGACTATCTCCCTGAGAAGGGGAAGAACCTGAGGCAGGTGGTATTTCCCCACAGTAATCTTACGCAACACACGCATACACACATACGTAGATACACATGTGTGCGTACACACCCAATATGCAGGATTTTGAAATTCCCAAATTATGAAAGAGAAAACAAATTCTATCAACTAAAGTCACAAGTTTCAAGAACTTCCACATTCAGGCACCAACCAGTAAGGTGTGATGTCCCAAGCCCACTCTGCAGGTTACGATGAGGACACCCTGCCTTCCCAGTCCCGAGGGAAAAAAATAGTAATAAAGAAAACATTTTTTCTTTATTGCTGGATGCTGCAAAAGTGGACTCAGGAAATCACCAACCATCCAAATAACTCCTACATATCGAGGAGGATGGCGTGGCTTCCAGGGAAGAGACTCTTTATGTGGCAAAGGAAATATACACTGTCAGAAAGAATGGCTTCTGGATGAGAAACCCCTAAGTCATTCAGGAATCATCATGCTAACCATCTTCCTAGTCAGTGGGCCAAAACTGGCTTCTAGCCCTCTGTAGGGCATTTCCTCCAAGTTTCTGATAGAAGTCAATGCAAAGAAAGAATTCATTTTCTAGTAAATCACTAAAATGCAGCTCTTGCGGAAAGATAATCATTTTCACTAGCTTACATTCTTTTTTATCAGTCTCATGTCAATAACTTTTTTTTGCTATATGCAAATTCATAATTTTCTGTGAGCTTTCAGCTAAATATCTTCATGGATGAAAGAGGAATAGGGCCTCATCCTCAGTGAGAACAACCCAAGGGCAGCAGGAAGCAGCCCATTTCCTTCTGCCCCACCTCCTTCTTCCACTAAGCGTCATGGGGTCCCAGTTACTCAGGTCACCCTCAGATTAAGGAAGTAAAATCAGCAGATCGAAAAACAAAAACCCTTTTAGTCCATGTTGGAAAACAAACTTTGAGATAAAACACCGTATCTCCATATTAATGGCCACTCAAAGTCAGGCCTGCAGTTTACTGATGCCGAGAAAGAAGTATAGAAATTCAGAGGAAACATTTCGAATTTTTTGCACCAATCTGAATACAAAATCTACCTACTGTTTCTAATAATTAAAAATGTAGAGGCTTGTATTTTACATCTTTAGATTTTTACTTTCATTTTTTCAGTAATTCACTTCGATTTTATTTTACAAATGTATCAATTATGTAGCATATTGGAAAGTTTAAAAACTGGTACTTGGTCACAGATCATATAAGAAGCACCGCTCTCTATGACGCTTTAAAAAGTAAAAAGACACAAGTGTTTTGTGACTTTCAAATAATGATTTTCCTGTTTGCACAGAAATCTGCATATTCCCTGGAATAATCGGAAGTAAAGCACTCTGTTCAAAAGATAGATTTGCCAGCAAAAAAAATGGGGGCTGGGTGGGGGGAGGGTATTTGTTTACAAAAAAGCTGAAAGAAGTAGACTGGGATATCCCATGAAGACTTTTTTGCCATGATGTTTACCAGTCCCTGGGCCCCAGTTTCAGCATCACGATTCACCAGGGCATGGTTTCCCGAAGCCAAGGAAATGGGCTTCACCACAGCCGAGTGATCACTGGCACTGTTACCCACCCCAGGCTTCCTGGGTGCCAGAGAAGCACTTTTCCTGTTACAGAAACTCCATCCAGATGGCCTCTAAGAGCCAATGGCATCTTGAAATTGGTGGCAGGAGAGCAGGCTTGCTGACAGAGAAGCAGGAACGTGCCATCTGTCCATAAAGAAGGGACATTAAACACCCACATCTGCTCCAGGCTTAGACTAAGAATGGACCTCACAGGTGCATGGTATGAGATAGACCTGAAGGTCGCATCTGTCTTTGTCCAAGCCCCGGGGTTGGCAAAGGACACTCCACCAGGGACAGTGACATGGGAGGAAGAGAGGAAGGAGGGAGATAGATGTGCATCCAGCCATTGTGTCACTGAAGACATCATAATCTTCACTTTGGGGGACTTCTGCTGCTTTGAGAACCATAGAAGCAGCTGTAATCATCACCAATGACCAGAGTCCCACCTTGCCTTAAATAATACTGGGCAAGTCACTTCACTCCTCTGTACCCCATTTTTCCGTCTGCCAAATGAGAGTTTTAAGTTATGTGATCCCATTCATTTATTCAAGCAACACATAGTTACTAAGCTGTACTGTATGCTCAGAACAAAGAAGGCAGGGTCCCTGGCCTTGTGGGCTCACAATCACACAAGCTGGGTGTCCCTCCCCCAGCTCTAGCATTCAGGGACTCTGTAAAGCATACTTTTATTTCTACCCTTTGGTGCTCTTAGGTTTAGATTTTTTTTTTTTACCAAAATAAGAAAGCACAAGGCAAAACCAAGCATTATGCATCATACAATGTAAGTCAGGTATTCTTTAAGAAAGCTCACTACAAAAAAAAAAAAAAAAAAAAAAAGAAAGCTCACTACAACAAACCCCTCATTTATCATATAAATTTAATTCAAAGTTGATTGTTAACATTATAGATTTATAAAGGACTTCGTTTCAGGGCCCTTTCACATGACAAATACTATAGGTCACATGTTAACAATTATAATACTTAATTGAGCATCAGGTGTGCCCCAGGCATGGTGTGAAGCTCTTTCATACACAGTAGCCTTTCATTTCAATGACAAACCAATGATGTAAGCAGCATCTCATTTCTGCTTTATGGTTGGAACAAGGTGAGGGTGAATGAAGTGAAGACTAATTTTCTCAAACACCCACAGCTGGTAAATGATGGCACCAACATATGGAACCAACCTTTCTTACCTACACACACCTTGTCCATCAAAACGGAAATTACACAGTGTGTACGAACCACCTGTGGTGGTGGTGCTTGGGAAGGTGATAAGCATTTTCTTACTGAACTATTCAAAACAACTACACAAATGACAAACCCCATATTTCATGTAAAAATCACACATGAGGTTTCCACTTAGCACAGTGCCTGCTTAAGGACCTCCATACTGTACCCCAGTTGTTTTACTTAGAATATCACAACATGAAGCCATCCAATACCCTGTGAACTTTTCCTTTCTAGCCCCTGACAGAAATTTAAAAGCAAGTGTAACTACTTACAAATGTTCTTATGGAATGGATATAAATTTCCACGTGGAATGGCAAAGGACTCCTACTCCTAATTAACCTTTAAAGTACGATCTTTAAAAAAAATAAAGTACGATCTTAAAGAGCAATGGCCTAACTTACAAAACTCCAGCATATGCAAATATTGTCCTGAACACATCAACCCTGCAAAGAAAGGGAGAGTAGGACCCCCCAGCGGCAGCGAAGCACAGCCCGGAGGCAGAAGAGCAGGGAGAGCAAAAGGGCAGTGTCGGTGACACTTGTCGGCTGCCTCACCAGACAGGAGTGTGGTCAAAGTCAACCTCCTCTGGAAGGCTCTGCTCTGCCTTCTGGACTATGGGAGGCCACAGCCAACCCCAAGTTGGTATGGGTGCCGCCGGGCCTCCAACAGTGGTTAATGCCCACCGCAGCTGGTGGGGGTGCACGGTGTTCTCACACTACACACTTTTATTCTCCTGGAAACACATAATAGCAGGCTGCTATTGCAAAAGCCTGGAAAGGGGGCTCCCCTGCTGAGTTCATGCAAGTCAAGACCTTTCAGGGAGTTCACAGCTGAATACCTCAGAGTCCTTGTCACTCTGAATTGCAAGTACCCTGCGAGAGGACCTTCAACCTGCAAACAGAAGCCCCAAAGTTCTGGGCTGTCGCCAGCCCAGTTCTGCCCACACACGGCCCAGGACACACACTGCTGTCTCACCAGTAACCCTTGCTGTGCTGGGAATCTCCCTGTCTGGCCCTCTCATTTCCAGAAACAAGCAAGTGCAACCAGGTAGCCCTGGGAGCCAGGCCATCTCCATGGAGTGCCCAACAGGGCAGAGCTCCACACCCAAGCTCAGCTGGAGGTGGGACTGGTCTCCCTGGGTGCACGTGTGATGCATGTCCATGAGTGGGAGTGCCAACGTAGGCACCACCCAGGCCTGCAGGGGTGCTTTAGGTACATACGATTGGTATGTACCTATATACATTCGATGCTTGCTTTAAAGCATCGAAGGACAGTCCAACAACTAGGAGGCTCCAAAGTTCCCCTCACTGAGGAACAGGTTAGGGTACAAAAAGGCTATTTTTAAGTTCCAAACCTTCCATTAAACTGACATTATTTATGTCATTCACAAACCAACATATATTCATTGAGACAGGCGCTATATGAAACACCACTCGTGAATTACCTTAGTAATAAACCCTGCAGCCATCCCACCAGACAGATACTAACAGTATCAAAATGTTACATTAGTATCTCCATTTTACAAATAAGAACACTACTGCAAAGAGAGAAACTGATTTGTGGAGTACATGTCTGTGGTTGGTTAGGAGGAGACTTTTTTCTAAGTGTAGTTGAGGAGAAAGAGCCAAAAGATGGATCCTTGTTCTAGCTGAACACACTCTGACGTGCTTCTCAGACTTTACTGTACATACAAATCAGCTGGTATCTTAATGAAATGCAAACTCTCTTTCAGTAGGTCTGGTATGGGGCCTGGGATTCTACACTCTGCAGGGGATGTCATGCTGCTGGTCCTCAGACTACACTTTGAGTCTAGCCAATGAGGGCAAGGAAATCCACTGTACTTGAGAAATTGTGCACGATGTTTTGCTGTTTTGCCGTGGCTAAAACTAGAGGCCTGTACAACTCCATGATTTTTCTACAAAGTTGAATATTGCGTGATCCCTGCAATGCTGTACATAACTCAAAAGTAACACATCTATACAAGGCTAATTCTACAGAATCATTTATTTCCTTCTAAGCTCAGAGAATCTCTTAGAGGATGAGAATGTGCAAATCATCTCACAATGCCCAGTGTCTAAAATGGCATTTGACATTTACTAAATGACAAATAAATGCTTGCCAAGAGCTGTGTCTATAACTCCCTTAGTGTCCTAAAGAAGATGAATACACTAAGTAACCAAACCATAGGCCTATGATTAGGGCAGGGATAACAAATGCATTTCAGCTCATAACAAATACAGCTGGAGTGCTGATGGCTGCCTGGTGTGCTACGGTGAGCAGAACTCTAGGGCTTCACTGGGGCTCAGTGGAAGACAGAACCATTGCCAAGATCAATTATTAATGTCCAATGTGACTTGGAAGGAAAGGAGTAAAGAGCACATGTGCTGTGAATTTGCCACTATTTCCAGGTTAGGATCTTCCCAAGTCTAGACAACAAAATTAAGGACCTTATCACCTTAGTATATTTCTTGTGTTTGTAAAAGAGACAAACTCTGGGTACCTTCTCTCAATAAAATTCACCAAGTTCAAAATTTGCTCTTCTCTCCCTAGGTAACTTCTTCATCTTTTCCCACTTGCAGTGATTCAGGTCTTTTCAAAGCTCCATTAATGACTTCCACTCTCTCCCTTCTTCTGCTTTACACACTTCACACCCAGAGCTTCCAAAGACACACTCAGATTACTCTTCAGGGATTCTGGATTTGGTGAAAACATTGCAACCTGGCTCCATTATTTTATTACTCAAACTATCTTAGCAAGGATCTTATAAATGAAGCCATCCAATTAGGTTCAGAAACCCAAAGTCCTCTTTCAAAGTAACTCTGCAACCTGTTTTGTTCAGATCATCAGTTACTTTGCCAAAGGTCTCCACGTATCTCTTAGTTGGATGATGCCAATCCTCTAGCATACCCTTTGGGAAGGAGTAGTTGATACAGTATTCCCTGAGTTCCTGTAGAATTAAAAAAATGTTCCCATAACCTTGATACTTGACAGATTAGCTGGATATAAAATGCTTGGCTCACACTTTCCTTAAGTTTCTTGAAAACACTGTCCCATTGTTCCATGCTTTGCCTGCAGCAGTAGACAGATCTGATACCAACCTAATTTTCTTCCTCTTTTATGTGACCTAGAGTTTTTGTCTGTAGGCCCAGAGGGCTGTTTTCATCACCCTCCTCTTACTCTTCTTCCTCCATCTCTTCTTATTGTCTTTAACCTCCAAGTTTGTTAGGATAGGTCTAGAATTTAAGCATCCTGGGTCAGTTTTCTCATACACATGTAGGAATTTCCAACGTGTAGATTCTTATCTTTTTTATTCTGGAAAGAATTCTGGGATTGTAATTTTCAAAGTGAATTATGTTCCATTGATCTGCTTTTTCTTCTTCAATTATTGGTGTGTTGGACCTTCACTGCCCAACCTCTATCTAGCACTTTCTCTCCATCCCTTTCCAGCTCATTTTTGGTGTCTTGACTGGTTTTGCTCCTCTTTTCAATATCCCTTATTATGTTTTCAGAAGGTTCTGAATGAACCACTTGTAGTTTTGTCTCTATTTCTGAGATGATCATGCTTTTTCTCTTCAATGTCTTTCTTGCATGTCATAATCTCTCATTTTCTATCTTCTGGTCTTGTGTTTGTTTCTATTCTGAGATTTTCTAATTTCTGATTTGAGGATTTTCTTTCTTCAAATGCTTAATATTCAGTTCACGTTGAAAGGAGTGTTATAGTTTTCATATTCTTTGTGGTGGTCTTAAGGGGGAGTATTTCATTCCTTCCATTGGAGAGCTTTTGTTCTCACTTTCTGTTTTGCCTTTACAGTTAATTTTTCTGCATGTGATGTGTCATCTTCTTTTTTTATTCTTTTTTTTTTTTTTTTTTTTTGAGAGAGAGAGCGCACAAGTAAAGTTGGGGGGAGGCAGAGGGAGATGGAGAGAGAGAGAGAGAATCTTAAGTGGCTCTATGCTCAGTGCAAAATCCAATGTGGGGCTTGATCTCACGACCCTGAGATGGTGACCTGAGTTGTAATCAACAGTAAGGTGCTTAACTGACTGAGTCACCCAGGTGCCCCACAGTCTAGTCATTCTTGAATAACTTGGATGTTCCCAGACCAATAAGAGTAGATGTTGCTAAAATCCTTTGGGTGGCTTACTAAGCTACTTAATTCAAGAGCGCCCTCTTCTGTTGCTACAGTAAAGTTCAATACCTTAATAAATTGTTCTTTTTTGGGGGGTAGGGGGGATGAGGACTGAGAAGCTGGTTTTGCTGGGTATGGATGCTTATTTTCCCACTTATATGCAACTGAAGTCTATAGTATTTTTAGTTTCCTAGTTACACTTTAGGTGTGGGCTGTGAATGCTTTTATTTGCTCTCCTTGTGGATCTTTATACAGACCAACAGGAAAATGAAGAAAGAAATTTGGAAAGTAAGAGCAATTCAGGTTTAGGTGGCAGTCCTTTTAGTTTAAGTCCAAAGCAACATGTTGGTCACAGAATAATCAGTTATTTAAAAATCAAATACTTCCTTTAACTGGCATTGTCAAGTCACTGTGCCCATCACTTACGGATTACACTAAGGCTAGAAATGTTAGTAAAATATGCACAGACACAGTACATCAGATTAATGAACTTAGGATAACCAAGACCATATTTACTGTGCACCATCAGTGAACAGACTGGATTTGGCTCCCATAGAGAGCTCTGTTATTACTTCCAAAAGTTTTATAAGTAAAAAGCTCCTCACCATCAGGAGTTATAGAATCCAACTGTACCTGTATCACTCTCAGCAAAGAGTATCATGCTTCTAAGAGATCATCTGGAAGGGAACTCTGCAACTTCTCTAAAAATAGAGAAGTTGCAAATTTGAGAATCTGACAATATATCCAGTCAGAGAGGGATGGATAAAACAAATTCCCTACAGCTGGAATGTAACCTTACTCACTTTTGTGAAAGCATTTGGTGACTTTTCGGGACAATAGCATGTGGTAGTTGAAGAATAAGTTCTGGAGTCGGACAAATCTGAGCTTCTGCCTCTGTTCCACGCCTACACTAGGTGTACTAAGCGTGTGACCTTGGGGGCAAAACAACCTTACTATAAGTCCCAGCTACAAAATGAAGGTGATGTTATCTCCTAGGATTATTGTTAGGATAGAGATAAAAGGTGTAAATTACGAAACACTACTTCCTGCACACAGGAAGCACTCCACAACATTGGGTGTTTTGTGTTATCATTAATATTAGGACTCTTTCCTCTGGTCCTAATTATAACTACAGTAAACTTTGTAATTAAAAGGAAGAAACTGACATTTGTTTCTTAATTTAGACACATTCAAAGATATGGGCCTCAAGATAGTTCTTCCTTACAAACATCTAGATACAAAGGGAATTTTAGTCGTGGAAATACGCAAGTGTAGAGAGTCCAGAAGGCTCTGAAGGAGGGCCCACTAAGGGGTTGCTAGGATGGCAAAGGAGCAAGAGAGTGAAGAGAGATGTCTTCCTTGTGTCCCAACTTGCTATGGGATTTATGTTATAAGTGGCAGGTACACTTTATATGACCCTACTAGTACATGTGGCTTTTGAAGGCAGGTCTAAGAATTTTATTTATTCATTTATTTTAAGATTTTATTCATTTATTTAGAGAAAGAGTGCACATGAGCAGGGGGAGGGGCTGAGGGAGAGAATCCCAGACGGACTCTGTGCTGAGCATGCAACCTTGATCCCACGACCCTTAGATCATGACCTGAGCCAAAATCAAGAGTCAGATGCTTAACCAACTGAGCCATCCACATGCCCCAGGTGTAAGAATTTTGTATCACTGTTTCCAAATAAAGCAGCCTGCTACATTTCACTAAATGTATGGCTAAATGGCTAAATGGCTCAGGAAGCAATGGGTCTAACATTAACTCTTCTTCCCACTCTTGCAATTATTGATTTTCAGTTCCACGCCCCAGAGCAAAGCAGGGAACAAGGTGAGAAGGCTTTGCACACAAGGGATCTGAGAGGCACACAACCATCACCAGAGGGCCGTGTGGCAGGGATAGGAAGAAGAAAGGCCAGGTCAAAGGAGAGCACAGAGGCCACGCCTCAAGCCTTGCTGCAAAGACACATTGAGACTTCCCTCTCATGTTGGCTTACCCTGTTGCTATATGCCTCTGTCATATGGAAGGGTTTGTTAGGCTGTTGTTTTAGCAACTTTACAGAGTTTTCAGGAGGCCTGAAATCCTCTGGCGATGGAATAAACGGGCTGGGTGTTTTCTCCCTACCTGGGAATAAACGGGCTGGGTGTTTTCTCTCTACTACACAGGTTAAGTACAGAGTGACTTATTCCATCACAAAGACATCCTTCCTTCCTTTCTGACCCATCCACGCTCAGCTCAGCCAGAGATGCACGCCTCTCAGCAACTACATCTTTTTTTATGTTTTTAAAAGATTTTATGTATTTATTCATGAGAGACACAGAGAGAGAGAGAGGCAGAGACATAGGCAGAGGGAGAAGCAGGCTCCCCACAGGGAGCCCAATGTGGGACTTGATTCTGGGACTCCAGGATCACGCCCTGAGCTGAAGGCAGACCCGCTTAACTGCTGAGTCACCCAGGCATCCCAACTACATCTTGATATTAATGTCACCTGGTACTTTTAAAAAGGCAGTTTCCCTAGAGTATGTTTAAAAGTGACATAGGAGGGGTGCCTGGGTGGCTCGGTTGGTGGAGCGTCTGCCTTCAGCTCAGGTCATGATCTCTCAGGGTCCTGGGATCCAGCTCTATATTGGGCTCCCTGTCAGCGGAGGGTCTGCTTCTCCCTCTGCCTCTACTCCTCCCCCTGATTGAACTCTCTCTCTCTCTGTCTCTCTCTTCTCTTCTCTCAAATAAATAAATAAAATCTTTAAAAAGTGATGTAGGACTGGCCCACTCTAGAGGTTGACTGAGTTCACAGTCTGCCATCCCCTTCAGTTCATTCAAAACCAACTGCCTACATCTCAAGAATGTGAAAAAAAAAATGCCATGTGACAAGCCAAGGGCCCCACCTGGACATCTGTGAGGCCATGAATGAAAATTCCATCTTCACCATCACTTCTTCCAGAACTCAGAAATCACACACCCCCTCCCCCGAGAATACAGGAAGACACAAGATTGCCGGGCATTGTGGCCAAGGGAGAAGAGTGGCCCCCCAAAGGTCAGGAAGATTCTGCTTTCCTTCCACCTGCAAGGAGCTTGTTAAAGGCACTGCGCACTTGGCTCTGCAACCCGAGAAGACCAGCTCACCTGCAGGCCCAGAGTTCATGGCCCGTTTTCAGTTTCATTTCTTTCACTGTCAGGGATTTAAACTGAAAAAGCTGTCACTGTTGTACAAAGCCTGGATTCCAGATCTTCTCTTTTGCCAAAAATTCCTGCAGGCAATAAGGCCCTGCAATGGGTGCTGCTACTGCCCTGGGGTCCGGTACGCCCCTGCTGGCCTGTGGTGAGCATTAGCGGGAGGCCAGGGATGGGGAGCACCAAGCGTGATGTCCCGCACACAGGAAGCACTCAAGTGACTGTGAGACCACTGAGCACCCTTTTTTACTTTTTTAGCATAATGTGTTCAGTGAAACACAAAACAAATTTGCCAAGTGCCTGTTCCCTTAATCCTGAACCCCTTGTGCATTTTAAGGGAAACTAGACCATATGGTTCAAATTTCACTCACAAATAAATCAGCATAATGTTTGTTCAGTAAATGCAGTTTTATGCTCTTGTTTTTATGGGCCTTTTTATCCCAAGTCCTAAAATAATAATAATAATAAAAGATAGTGGTGCTTCGCTAATGGTGAATAAACTTAGGCCTGCATCCTCTCCTCTATGGACTGGAGGCGGAGTACCTCTAATCACAGCCACAGGAGCCTCTCACTGGCCTCAAGCCACCAACACTGGACCTGGAAGGAAGGGGAGAATCCATAGCAGGGAAAGCCAGGATTGAGATGGGTGGGGGAAGCCCAACAGAAAAGCAGCAGACTCCCAATAGGAATTTCTAAATGGCAGGAGCAAAGGCTCACTCCTCTTGTCCCATGCAGCCAAAGGAAGCAGCAAAAGCACGCTCTCCCCATCAGCCATCCTGGAGGCCACAGACTGCTCTTTGTAGAAATCTGGAAGACTCAGCTACTCAGAGACTGGACAGGAAAATTCAGCCCGTGGCCATGTTGCTGCCACAGGTCCTGATTGTGGGAAGTGGTTTATTGTTGGAAAGCCGATAGAAGGTACCATTTCCTTGTTTTATAAAATGCCTACTGCTTTAATGAAGCTTTACACCACCTTACCTCTAGCTAAATCCAAAGAGGACTTTTGCTTTTATGAAAAAAGGCAAAGAGTGGAAACAGCATTCGGTGTTTATTTTGCATGAAGCATTAATTTAACAGTTTTGAGAAGATAATTGTTTTCCAAAGCGAAGAAGAGGAGGAGGAGGAGGAGGAGGAGGAGGAGGAAGGGCTTTTTTTTTTTTTTACATTTTTGCAAATCTCTTCAATGTTTGGCTTAACAGAATATAGATCAGATCTCATATCTGCATTCATTCTGTCATGATCGGGTTTTGTGGCGATAGTATATAAAGAAAATTCAGCCTCACAAAGAAATGTAGTTGGAAAATGGAGGAGTATTTTAATAGCCTTTTCAGATAATTACGGTCATTCATCTTTGGTACAAATCACAACCTCACAAGTGGCTGTTTCTTCAAGGGGAGCTGCAGTGTGGAACCTGAAACCGTATCAATCAACTTTTCATTCTCTGTGACATGAAAAGTCATCGGTCTATTTACACTCAGAATGGAACTTTTACTGTGTATGATGCAACAGTATATATGGGCCATCTGGAAAACAATGATTCACGGACTGTGGCAGAATTTCCAAATGATGACGCGTGCAATCATACAGCATTTTAAAAATCACGTGTGTTGAAGTCACCCCCAATTTTCCCAATGAGGAAAGACTTCAGGTACTGAACAGCTCTCAAGCTCATGGGGACACAAGTCTCCAAAACACTAATTTTCATTTGGAAGTTCAAGTCTTATCAGTAGCAACAAATATTGTCAATTGTTTCAAGTGACAGCTTCACTCTATGTGCCATACACCAAATATGTGCAGTTTGCCTGGCATGTGTTGTTTGGCTAGTTCAGGTCACAGCTCAGTCCTGTGGCTGTTGCTGGTGACAGCCATGGCCCTGGGTATGGATCAGTGGAGCCTCACGTGCACCTCATCACATGGATTCAAAGGACACATACTCAAGGAACAGGATTTTATAAAATTAATCACTTTCACAGCCTCACCAGGGACATTTGTAAATAACGCTAGCTTCTTTTGCTATAGGTGTAGGGTGAGCTACAGGTAACTGTGCAGACAGTTTGGCACCACTGCCTTGATTTACCTGCCCTGCCTTTGCACCACCAATGTAAAGGTCACGATGTAAAGGGGAAAAAGTCCCAGTGTTATTATGAAATTAACGGGACATCCAGACCCCTCCCAGAAGGCGTTTGAGATGCTCCCAGGGGCCCACAGAACACACACAACACTGCTGTGCCCCATACCTGAAAGAACTGTCACACAGGAAAGTACAGAGTTTATGATTCTGCTTATACGCAGTTCTAGAACAGACAAAAGTAATCTCTGCTGGGGGAAAAAAACAAAACAAAACATCACAACAGTGTTGCCTCGGGGGTGGGCAGTCTGGGAGGGACCAGCAGGGGACTTTCTGAGGCAATGATAATGTTCTGTAGGGCATCTCCAACCTTCTATGACAGGCATCAAAAAAGACATATTAACGAATGTAGGGTTCCTCCATCTCAGCACTACTGACGTGTAGGGCTGGATACTTCTTTGCTGCGGGCCTGTCCTGTGCGGTGTAGGGTGCTGAGCCACATCTAGCCTCTGCCCAGGAGAGGCCATTAGCCCACTCCCCCAGTTGTGACCACCAAAAATGCCCACAGACATTGCCCAAAGGTCCCCTTGGGGACAAGCTGACCCCTAGCTGAGAACCCTTGGATCAAGGGAAAGGATGGGTGGATATGCAGTCAAGCAAAAAAAGCAAAATGTTAATGGTATAAACCAAATGCTGGGCATTCAGGTGTTCAATGTAAAATCCTTCTAATTTGACTTCATGTTTGAAACTTTTCACATTAAAATTTGGGGCAAACATGCTATCATTCTATAGTATACCCAAAGCTAGTGTAATGTTACATTAATTATACCTCTATTTAAAAAGAAGTAAGATTTTTTTAAATGCCACTGTAGTGTAAGCAATCCTTTTTTGTACTTAATAGTATATTAAGATTTATACATGTCATTGTGTGACATTGAAGGTATTGATCTTGGTTGTTATTTTTGAAATTCCACCATGGAACAATTCTACATCTATCCCTTCTCCTCTCAGTAGACATCCATGTTGTTTCAAGGTTCTGCTGCTGTGCTGCTGTGAATATGTGTGTCTGTGCAATCTGTGACTCAGTCCACTAGTCTTGTCCATCCATGGATTTTTCTTCCCTTGTCATTTGGATAAGACTTCCCCACTCCAAGATCAAATAAAAATTCGCCTACACTTTCTTCTACTCCTTTTAGTTTCATTTTCTACAATCAATCATTTTATCCCTCTGGAGTACACGTTATTAGCTAGCGGTGTTCACTGCAGAATATGTATTAAGAGATTCTTTCTCTCATTACACTGGCATGAAATATTCAACTTACAACATACTTCTTCCTACACAGATGGGGAAAAAAGAATATTACTCAGAATTGTGCTCTTCACAACTGGAACAGAAGGATTCTGTTCACCTTCCCTGTGCTCCCACAAGGTATGGCCATGGCTGTCATGCACCAAAGCTCCTCATGAATGTATGTCTGACCGTATCAATAGATCATCGATTCCAATTAGCTTGTAGAATAGCTATAAGCACTTGCCGCTGTCTCAAAAGGGAAAGAAGGAAAGGAAAGGGGAAAGGGAAGGGGGAGGGGAAGGGGGAGGGAGAAGGGGAAAAGGGAAGGGGAAAGGGAAGGGAAAGGGAAAAGGAAGACATTTTTAAGGTTTTACTTCCAAACTCAGAATTGAATTCACAACTTCTAACTCTTTGGTCAGGTTGCCAGAGTTTGTCAAGGGAAATGCTGGACGCAAATCCCAAGTGTAGAGCAGGAGTAATAAGATCAGAAGCAGAAGAAAAAGTTGTTTTCCTTGCCTTCAGACTTCGGAGAGGTCAGGCCACCTCTAAGCCATGGAGGCTTGTTACAGATATGCCCCGAATGCTTGCAGGGATGCGAAACCCTTTCCAAAGATGTGATTCTTGCTTTTGTCCATTTTTTCCTTCTCTTTCTTTGATTTGGCTCCAGTCTCGTGGGTGACATTAGCTCCCCTGTTTGCTGTTACTGTCGCTGCTATTTTGAAAATACTTGGGTATTAACTGCATGTTTTTTTAATACTGGGGAGGGAAAAATTAATTTCCCATTAACAAACTTATTTATACAAATGTCACCCATTGGAGCTTAACTGACACCATGTGCCTCCATGGACACCAGCTGATGGGAAGGCGAACATTTGAGTCACACCAAATGGGGCTGTCCTGGGCTAATGTTTGGTTTTTTCGGCCACCACGAATCCCTGGGGCCTGCTCCTTCCTGATCCCCCTCTTTCCCAGGCTTCAATTTGGGCATCCTGCAGACAAAGCCGAGGACAGTGGAGCCATGTGAAATTCGTTACCGAGGAAGGACAGAATGGCTCAGGCTGTGGTCTTTCCTCCCCAAGTTTATCCACACCCACTCCGGGCCCCAAAACCCACACCCTATACTCCTGGAATTTCCATTGTGTTCGGAAATACTGTGGCTTTCTGAAACAATGCTGGTATTGCTGTTGGTTAAAGAAAACCAGCTGCACCATCTCAACCCCTTTTTGCAAGAGACAGTATTTTATCCTCAAAGAACGCATCTCGACCTCACCCGCAGTGACCACCACCCCCCCAACAGACATACTTCACTGGAATACCACGCTGTCACATATCTTATTCCCTCTGATGCCTGACTAGTGAGGGACACTATCCAGCTTGTCCTGCTGCTCCACTGGGAACCCTCAGCCTTCTCCTGCCATCACAGATGGCCCATCGCTCAGAAATATTACACCCGCTTCCCTACTCCAAAACAGTGGGGTGACCTGCCGTGCTGGGAGACAAGGCTGCCCAAACCCAAAGCTAGAGAAGAAATGGGAGGAGCAGAGGATGTAAAGTCAATAGGCCTCGCAGTCCCATTCTCTGGCCACCTACCTTCCCTGAGGCTCGTTCCTATATCTGTGAAAAATGGGGCCGATGGGATCCCTGGGTGGCTCAGCAGTTTAGTGCCTGCCTTCGGCTCAGGGCATGATCCGGGAGTCCCAGGATCAAGTCCCACATCAGGATCCCTGCATGGAGCCTGCTTCTCCCTCTGCCTGTGTCTCTGCCTCTCTCTCTCTCACTCTCTCTCTCTCTCATGAATAAATAAATAAAATCTAAAAAAAAAATGGAGCCGATGGTGGTAGGTCTTACCCCACAACCCACAGGGTTACTACGGGAATGAACATGAACATATATTAAGAAACTGATCAGTGTGACTCGCTATTGGGGGTTATTATTAACTGTTTGTCTAAACTGTCCAGGGGAAGGGGTACCTGGGTGGCTCAGTGGTTGAGCATCTGCCTTTGGCTCAGGTTGTAATCTGGGGATCCTGGGATCAAGTCCTGCATTGGGCTCCCCGCAGGGAGCCTGCTTCTCTCTTTGCTTATATCTCTGTCTCTCTCTGTGTGTCTCTCATGAAAAAATAAAAATAAATCTTAAAAAAAAAAAAAAACTGTCTAGGGGAAGACAAATAATTCTCAAAAAGGAAGGCACTGCCCTGTCCCTCTTATTTTCTGGTCCCCACCTCCCACATGACCCACTGGCTGTCGATGTAAACCAGAACATGTGCTGCTGACAGAAATGCCAGAAGCCCCACAGGAAGGACCCGGCAGGGTTCCTCCTGAAGGCCCGGTGTCCTGCTGGAGTCTGACCTGCCATCATGCCTCCTACAAAGGCGAATGAAGGAGCTCACCAGAGCATGGGCTGTTCAGAGCTGTTCAGAGGAGTGAGGTAGGGTGGAATCTGCCTCTCACCCCAAAAGCCTACTGAGACCCAGATGGGCAGTCCCAGCAGCCTGGGGGAGGGAAGCAGTCACCAACTCTGTGTGACAGGAGGGAACTGACAAGAAAAGCAAAGATCAGGCTGGAAACTGGGAAGACACAGTTAATGCACTAGCTTCTTTCTTTCTCTTTCTTTCTTTCTTTCATTCATTTTATTTATTCATTTGACAGAGAGAGAAAAAACAAGGAGGAGGCAGATGAGAGGGAGAAGCAGACTCCAGCTGAGTGCGAAATCCAATGCAGGCCTCGATCTCTGGACCCAGAGATCATGACCGGATCAGAAGGCAGACACTTAGCCGCCTGAGCCTCCCAGGTGCCCCACTGCATTGGTTTCTAATACAAGTAGGGTGCCGGGCACTGAGTGGGGCACTTGACAGGATGAACACTGGGTGCTATACTGTATGTTGGCAAATTGAACTCCAATAAAAAAATATACAAAAAAAACAAGTAGGTGTTTGCTGCCTCCTGTAGCAAGTGCTTTCACCTCTTGGACAGACACAGAGTAGAAATCAAAAGTCAGAACAAGCTGCTCGTGACTCTGGAGAAAGATCACCTCCCCAAAAACAGTGTGCATGCACAAAGCTGCTCCTGGAGCACCCAGTCTCGGAGGGACCCCCACAAACGCCCACACAAGCTGGGGCAAAAGGTTTCAGGTGTGGCTGTGAGGGCCTAGCCAACACGTACAAAATGCAGGAGTTAAGAGCCAGTAACTTTTTAGTGGCTCATTTCTGCCCCAAGCTCCCTTTTTAAAAAGGATCATCCTACTAATTCATAGATTTGAAAATAGAGAGCCCCCCTCCAGCAAGGCGCACTGCACATTTGTTACCTAAATTTCTTAGCAAGAGAGCACAAGTGGAATACATAGTGAAACTGTCCATGCCTGAGCAGCCTGGCTCCCCGCACCCTATACAGCAGGCCAGAGCTCCTGGGGCCCCACCACTGCCACACCGGGACTGGCATCAAGGTTGGAAAGGAAACCGGATTCTCATCCTCCTATGGAGAGTTAATATTCAGACCCCACAGCTGACTGAGTGAAAAGTCAGCACCTGCCTAGCTTTTTCCCTCACCCCCCTGCTCTCCTTCCTTCTCAGATGAGCAGAAAGGGAAGCAGAAAGGAGGGAGGGAACCATGGAGCTCCCTCTGTTTGCACCTGAGCTCCTCGCTCTGTGCAGCTGCTGGCAGCTACTGATCCTATGCCTGTTCACTTTATGCCAAACGAACCAAAAGGATGGAACCCTATTAGCTGGAGTAGCTGTAATGCACCCCACCGAATAGCCCCAGGCATGGTTTTCCTTCCAGGGTCTGATGTCTCTGCTCAGGTGACATGAACACACTGACACAAAGCCAGATCCCTGAGACTCAGCCTCAGCATTCTGGGGGGTCCCAGCCATGGCCCTTGCACAGTGCATGGGACATACATCTCCTGAACTGGATGAGGGTGGGCTCTGTTCAAAGGCTTGGTGCAAGAGTCACCAATCAAACTAGCCAGATACCGTATCACCAAGTTGGGACTCTGAAAAAAATCCCAGGCTAAGTTCCAGTTGGATCATCAGTGGGTGAATCTCGAGCACTCATTTGTTCTCCTTGAGCCTCTCTGGTCCTCACTTGGAAAACTGGGGTGATATAAAAAACCTAACTGGCAGGGTGGTGATGACCGAATGCCACTCCCTGGCGGTGATTACCGTTGCATTCTCACAGTCACGCAAGTCAGGAAGCCACTCTGACCTTCAGTGTCATCTGGAAAATGAGGTTTACAATCTTTAGCAGGCAACCACTTGGTATTCTTGGGGGAGCTAGGGGAAGTCATGAGATTACATATTGGAAATAAAATGTGGGTTGCTCTATTAAAATAAAAGAATTACAACCAAAAAAAACCCAGAAGAATCATCCATTGTCCCAATTTCAGAGGGAAAATTTTCCAGAACAAAAACCATCTCTCCTTAGTAGGAAGCTTCCTCCATTTCACTGCTAAGTTGGGTACAGGTTTTTGTTGTTGTTGTTTGTTTGTTGTTGTTGTTGTTACCATTTATGTCTCTTTCTCCTCTCAAGTTCTATCTTGTAGAGCAAATGGACCCTCAGAGGGGGGCTAGCCATCAAGTCACTGTCCCCAGACAAGCAGATAGCAATAAGGGCCCCTCCCTGCTGAGATCAACATTGTCCCCCTGGGGACAATGAGCTGGGTCAGGAAACCACAAAGCCCCAGCTCTCCCAGAATCATGATGGAGGCGCTAATAGAATGGTCTCAGACATGAAAAAAAAAAAAAAAAGGTAGGAGTAAAACACTTTCATATGAAACAGTTAAAAAAACAAAACAAAACTATAGTCAGAGTGGAGGCAGATACATCTTCCCTGAAGATCACTAAACCCAGTCAAATCTTTGAACCTCCTGACTTCACCCGAAAGGACCAATCTGCAAAAGAACTGAGGTCGACTCCTACCGTGAATGCTGCAGAGCCAGTTTAGGTTTATTTCCAGGGGAGCAGCTCCCCATCTGATGAAATGAGCTCTTCTTCATTTAAAATCCGAAGATAATTCCTGAGAATACAACACACCCTTTCCGAAAAGGCTACCATAAATCAATTTTTCTTGATTGCATACGGTCTAGACTTAGCCACTTGGTTCATCTTAATAAACAAGCTACTCATTCAAAGGAAAATAAATGAAATGTTTTGCCTTGAGGGACAGTTTTATTTTTAATAGTTTGGTGATATGGTGACAGAAGTAATATTCTGCAATGTGAATTGCCTTTTGTTCTTCCAGAGCTCTTGAGGACAGAGTGGGGGCAGGGTGGGTGGAGAGGCTGCCATCTTCCTGCGTTTGCCCTGCATGTGAGCATGAGCGCAACATCTCTCTCCTGCTCGTCTTTGGCACAGACACATGTGCTCTGGCAAAGAGCTCCATTAAAAGAAATGGTGCTTTATCTTCATAAAATACCGATACAATGTCAAGCGGTTTGGAATTTATTTAAACAAGTCAAGCCAACAAAAATGGAAGTCCAGGGGTGCCTGGGGTGTTCCGCAGGTGAAGCATCTGCCTTCAGCACAGGTCATGATCTTGTAGTCTTGGGATCAAGACCGCTTTCCGGCCCCCTGCCTAGCAGGGAGTCTGCTTCTCCCTCTCCCTCTGCTCCTCCCACTGCTCATGCTCGCTCACATTCTCTCTCTCTCCTCTCTCAAATAAATAAATAAAATCTTATAAAAAAAGGAATGCAAGAAGAAAGGATTTCTTTTAAAGAAGTAATTAGCACTACAAATATGACACTGGAGTCTGACTCCTTTAATATGAAATCTTGAGGGAATCCCTGGGTGGCTTAGTGGTTTGGTGCCTGCCTTTGGCCCAGGGCATGATCCTGGAGTCCCAGGATCAAGTCCCACATCGGGCTCCCTGCATGGAGCCTGCTTCTCCCCTGCGTGTGTCTCTGCCTCTCTCTCTCCTCTGTGTCTTTCGTGAATAAATAAATAAATAATCTTTAAAAAAAATATGAAATCTTGAAAGGAAGATTAGGTCATGCCAAAGTCATGGCATTCCACCTAAGGAACCTAAAGGGCACATTTTCAACTAATCTAAGGAGCCAACATTATTAGTCAAAAAAAAAAAACAAAAAAAAAAAAACAAAAAAAACCACTATCATGTAAGTCTCTAAAGAAATACAAAAGCACAGAGATGATACACAGAGCCCTGGTTTCTACTATCCCAACTCCCCAGGTCCAAAACCCAACCTTAAATGGTATAAGACCCTCAGGAGTAGAAACCAGGTCCAGTTCCCTTTTGCAGACCAAGCCCAATGTAACACCTGGCAGGGAGGAGATGTTGAATGAGTATGTGTCAAATGGTTGGATAGATGGATGGATGGATAGACAAACGAGTGAGTGAGCTAACAAGTGAGATGAATCCTCAGAGAAGGAAAAGGCTCCATGTGCTCAAGAAATGGAAGGGAGAGAAGTTCTGTCTCTGCACGCCCTGAAGAGAGAGATCCACTTTGTGCCTGAGCACATCAGCTCCCCTATGTCGGAGAGGCATGTTCAGTAGCCAGGGAGCTCTGTAACTCAGGAACTGAATCTACTCCACAGGAATTCTTCCCGACATCCTCACAACATCTCAGTGAAGGGAGGTTCCTCAGACCATGTCACATTGGGGCACCTGGCTGGTCCATCCAGGAGCCAGCCCTGCAAGTACAGTTGACCGTAGAACAAGGCAGGGGTTGGGGTACTGATATCCCTTCCTCCTCATGGTCAAAAATTTTGAGTTCCCCAAAATTATGCTATTAATAGCCTACTGTTGACTGGAAGCCTGATCACATAAACAATGGATTAACACATATTTTGTATGTTACATGTAGTATGTGCTCTATCGTTACCATAAAGTAATATAAAGAAAATATTTTTAAAAACAATACGGAAGAGAAAATACATTTATAGTACTGTATTGTATTTATTAAAATAAAGCACAAACATGTATAAGTGGATCCATGCCGTTCAAACCCGGGTCATTTAAGGGCCAGCTGCTCTCAGCTGCTGCTCCCTCCCCTGGTGTTGCCATCGGGCTGGCACATAAACCAAATCTGGGAACACCTCTCACCACCATGCAGAGGCTAAGCAGCAGGGGAAGAGTTTTTGTCTGGGAGAAAGAAGATAAAGTGAAGGTAATGGGTAAAGAGAAAGCTGATCAGAAGACAGGAGGTGACCCACTAGCTGTCAGCATGTTCCACAGTCACCTCGTCCTTTCCTCATCAGATCATCAGACATATCTGATGTTCCCCTCTTCCACGCCCCCATTTTGGGGGTCAGCCTTTCTCCATCAGCACCTACCAAACCCTACAAGTTAAGTTACTCATGTACCACCTTCCTCTCCCACACTGCCAATAAACCACAGGCTTCCCAGGGACCAGACGACATCTTGCTCACCTCTGTCATTCGTCTGAGTTCTGGCCTGGTGCAGGTCGTGACTGGCACTTAGAAAACATTAAATGGTTTAAATTGAGTTGAAACTAAGAATAAAAGAAGGGACAGAAGCAAATTACAGACTCCAAGGGGGCCTGGAAAATTCTAGGAAGACACAACTACAGCTAGATGTCAATTTCAGAGATGAATAAAAGATGGCACAATGGGGGAAAAATCAGGGTAAGATACACCAAGAGAGTGATGAAGTGAGATTCAAACTGGAAGTGCACGAAGTAAAAAATGTTAGCTTTCGTTATTAATTTTCATGTCAGAATATTTTTTAAAGATTTATTTTTGAGAAAGAAAGAGAGAGAGCATGAGCAAGAGGGGTAGAGGAAGAGGAGAATCTCAAGCCAACTCTATGCTGAGTGCAACATCTGACGTGGGGCTTGATCTCACAACCCTGAGATCACAACCTGAGCCAAAATCAAAAGTCAGAGGCCCAGCCAAGTGCACCACCCAGGCACCCCTCCTGTCAGAATATTATAGTAAACCCATCCACAGTGATATCAAAGATTTCTCTGTGGCCTCAGATGCTGGCGAAGAGAGACTCAAAATGACATCTGACAAGAAGCAGAGCAGCATTTCTCAACTCAGGAAACGGAGTCACACTTGCTGCCACCAGAGCAACATAAGCTCGTGGGTTGGAGGAAAGGTTTGCCCTTTAAAATTTCTTTTTAGTTGCCAGTCAACTCTGTTCAAATACAGCTTGTTTTCGGGGGTTTGGACAGGGAGGAAAAAAATTATAGTTGGCTCAGAATAAATGGAAGATACACATTGGTGTGGACACAAAGGCTTTGTGACCACTTGTGTTTTATGCTCTTTAAGCTCCTTTACTTACAGAGAGGGGTAAAGAGTGAACCGTGGATAGGCACTCTCTCCCCTTAACACAGGGTATTAGCTGCCAGGTAAGGCATGGACACGGTAAGCCAGCCCTGCAAGCCCGCAAGCCAAGACCATGAGACAACAATTGTCCTCCTAAACACAAAGTCCGGCTGCTAACTTAGGCCCGAGTTCTGGAACCCTGTGGGGGGTTGTAAACAGAAGATATACAAGGTCCAGAAAGAAAAAGAACGCCCAGATTTTCTGGAGACTACACATCAACTACAAAGAGAAGAGCTGTCAGGATGTGGGCATTTCTTTGACACCTGTGGCCTGGATACTCACATACGAGAATAGGAGGATTGCCTACGTATTGGAGACTTGGGAAGTACACTCAGACAGTTTGACTCCCAGTTACAGAATAATCATCTCAGAGGGGCCTCCCATTTATGAACTCAAGTGTCAGGTACCATCCACATGTCCTTCCTTCCTATGAACTGATCTCCCTGCCAATGAAATTTCAGCTTCTGGTCCCTTTAAAAAAATAAAAAAGCACCAAGGGGAGGTACACAAAAGATCTGAGGGAGTCTCACTCCATGGGAAGGAGTAAACTGCATTTCAGACTTCCAATTTTGGAAAATTTTGCATTCCAGGTATAATCATGGTAACACAGTTACCTGAGAGTAGCACCAGGTTGCCCCCTCAACCAGGAAATCCTGTGGTCAAGCAGAGCTCGAAGCAGAGTCACCACATCCTTCACTATCTCAATAAGGAGAAATGGTCCAGCATATAGCCACATGAGCATCCACACAGAGTAGATGCTTTTTAATGATGGGTAAAGGCTACAAGGACTTTGCTCCTGATTTACTGGCCCAGGGTGCAGTGAATGACAGCCTTGGCCCCACTCCCTTCTCCCCAGACCCTGCTGGAGGTCCCCAGCTTGAAGAGTACCTAGGGTTGTCTCTTGCATCCCTGAGCCCCACCAGTGATCCCTGGGACTAAAGGCTGCCAAGCCCACTTCCCAGGAGAAGAGAGAACATTCTCCTTTAAAAGACATGAAGAGCTTCAGCATCACTCAGCATCAGGGAAATACAAAGCAAAACCACAATGAGATACCACCTCACACCAGTCAGAATGGCTACCATGAACAAGTCAGCAAATGACAGATGTTGGTGGGGATGCAGAGAAAGAAGAACCCTCATACACAGTTGGTGGGAATGCAAACTGGTGCAGCCACTCTGGAAAACACTATGGAAGGTCCTCAAGAAGTTAAAAATAGAGCAATTGCACTACTAGGTATTTATCCAAAGATACAAACATAGTGATCCAGAGAGGCATATGCACCCCAATGTTTATAGTAGCAATGTCCACAATAGCCAAACTATGGAAAGAGCTCAGATGTCCATCAACATCTGAAAGATGTGTCATACACACACACACACACACACACACACACACTGAAATATTATTCAGCCATCAAAAAAGAATGAAATATTGTCATTTGCAATGAACTAGATGGAACTAGAGAGTATTATGCTAAGTGAAATCATATGATTTAAGAAACAAAATAGATAAACATAGGGGAAGGGAAGGAAAAATAAAATAAGATGAAATTAGAGAGGGAGACAAACCCTAAGAGACTCTTAACTCTTAGGAAACAAACCAAGGGTCGCTGGAGGAGAGGGGGGAGAGGATGGGGTAACTGGGTGATAGGCACTAAGGCAGGCACTTGATGGAATAAGCACTGGGTGTTCTATGCAACTGATGAACCACTGAACTCTACCCCTGAAACTTTAAAAAAAAAAAAAAAAAAGACAGGAAGAGCTTGAGTAATGGGAAAGCCCTCAGAAGTCACTGCAGCAGGCAATGTTTATTTAACCAGGCAGCAAGAAAAGAGGACGCTCCCACCAGGGTCTCTGCATGAGATGACGGCCCTAAGTGTTCATATGGCCCCTCTCCTGGCTCCCCACCAGTCTGAGAGTCTGTCTTTCGGGGTTAATTGTGGTAACTGAGCCCCCTTAGGGCCCAGTTAATTTCCTCTCCCTCCAGAGATTCATTCTTAAAAATTGGAGATTGACCTACATTGTTTTGAACCAAAAGGAAATCAAAATTGAACTAGGTTAATTGAAAAAAATAATGCTCTGGCTACATCAGGGGTCCCCCCCACCTTGGAAAACCCCACTGATTTAAAGGATATCGGTCAATAGACCTACAAATGCATTCATGTTGTTTATTAACTTGAGCTTTCGACTAACTGGGTCAACTTCCTCCTCAGTGTTAGCTCCAGGGAGAACACCCATAAATGATGATTGGAATCCTTTTGTAATTATAGGCATGGATATGCCAGCTGTAGAGTAATTGTATTCAATTCATGGGTACTAAGTACTCATTAAGTGGCTGGTACTCTACTGCAGAGCGACTCACGACCAGCAGCAACAGGGGTGAAGTGGGACATGCAAGCCCAGGCAGCTCTGTGCCGCTGCAGTGACATCTCTCGTGGTGACCTCACTTGAAGTATATCAAGTGTAGAGACTTTCGCTCCAAAACCAGGGGCAAAGTCTGCATTCACACCAGTGGGGAAGCTGAATGCAGCCCACTGGGCTGGAGCTCTTCCACAGCATGAAAGGAGAAAAGCAAACCCCATGTGCCGGCAGGAGCTGGGGCGATACTGTATCCCCAAGGAGGGAGGAGACAAAAAACCTGCAGTTTGTTTTTCGCTCCAGACTCACTGTGGACATCAAACCCTATTCACCAATGGGAGAGGGCAACAGCATGGTTGTGAATGGAGCAGAAGATAACAGGAAACCTCAAGGGTTTGCATCCATCCCAAGAGAAGAACCTGTCACGGTAGCAGGTGGGCAGAGTAGCCTGCAAGGACCAGATTTCCAGTCCCAGCCCTACCACCTTCTGCTTTATCAAGAGCAACCCACTTAGTACCTCTGGGCCTCCAAGTCTCCAAGTGGAGATGAACAATATGCTTCTCACCCAAATGGGATGTGGAGAAAGTGCTTCTCTGATGGAAGGTTCCCCACACCATATCACTGAGCCGGAACTGGAGCCCCAGCACCCACACAGCCAGAGCAGCCCAGACAGACACCCTCGTCCAGGAGGGCCTGCAACAGACAGGGAAGAGTGTGATCCTGGGGCACAGCTAAGGGGTCTTTCCTTCCTCCCGCCTCCAAATCGCTATGCTGTGGGGAGCACCATGTCTCGTGATCCCCAGGGCCCCGAGCTCTCCCCCATGTCCCACATCCTCCCCGGAGGAACAACCTAAAGAGCTTACCATCCTGGGTGCGTGGCCGATGGAAAATAAACATGTTTGATATGGTTTGGTGCCTGCAACAAGTCAGAGTGTATTTTCTAAGAAGCAGAAGAAAAAAGCTGCTCCCAAGAGAGAGCTCAATGAATCTTGATAGAAAGTTCTTTCATTGTTTGTAGGCACAGTGAGGAAAAAGAAAGAAGAAAATGAAAACAGATTTTTTTTCTTTATAAAAAATCATAAACTCTTTCAGGCTAATAAGGAAAAAAATAAGGAATAACACATATCTACAATCTGGCCTAAGAAACAAAACATGACCATATCCGAAGGCTTCTTTAAAAAAAAAAAAGATTTTATTTATTTATTCACGAGAGACACATGGAGAGAGGCAGAGACACAGAGGGAGAAGCAGGCTCCATGCAGGAAGCCTGATGCGGGACCCGATCCCAGGACTCCAGGATCACTCCCTGAGCCGAAGGCAGGTGGTTAATCGCTGAGCCACCCGGGCATCCCTGAAAGCTTCTTCCAGAAGGGAAAGTCTGTGAGCAGGTGCCCCAGAGCAGGCACACAGGGATAAGCCTCAAGTTCAGACAGAAAATGGGATTCTGTGGGACATGAAGATGCCACATTCTGTTCCCACAGTGATTATGCCCTTCCGGTTGCCTTGGGTCTAGAAAGCTGACCTCCAAACACAGATCTGTCTTCAGTCCTGTCCACAGGCAGAAAGCTAGATAGTTGGGGTGGGTCTGCAGATGGCTCTGACCACTTGGATGGTACATCCTTTGCCTGCCTCCAGAAGGGACAGACGTTCTATTGCATTACTAAGTGGGAGAGCCGCAGGCCACACAGGGGCTCAGACAGCTATCTGTGGATCTGTGGTGATGGTTCCCATCCCACGCCCAGCCCAGCCAGACCCTGGTTTGGCTGGAAGCTGGGCCTTTTTTATACACCAGGGAATGCTGCGTTTAGCAACATTTGGCTCATCTTTCTCTTCCAGCCCATTGCTGGGAAACAACTCAGCAAGAAAACACAAAGCCCATACAAACATCATCTTGGGATGAGCTTTAAAACTGCCATGGTTCCCCTGGATGTATCTGTGGTCTCAAAAAACAAATGAGGCTTCTGTGGCATCCCGAGGAGAAGCCAGCATCGCCAGTGGCCAAGAACAGCTGTCCAAAGGCAAATGTGTCTTAGGAAAGGATTTCCCTCATCTGGGGGTCCCTCTGGGGAAGAAGAAAGCTACAGGCTCAGATGCTCCAGAACCCGCTTCAGGAATGGTCTGATTCCTGACCAGCAGCAGCCCCCACCCTCCAACGCACAGAGAGGCCTCCATGGGGATGAAGATAACCACGGATGACTGGAGATCCCCAGGGAGCCTTCCAGGCTCTGATCCCGTGAGTGAGCTTGTCCTTTGGTGACGAGCTCCATGGAAATCCTCTTATCCTCCCGCTGCACTTCTGACCTGACCACTAAAATACAGACTCTGGGGGCACCCAGGTGCCACAATCGGTTTAGCATCTAGTTTCGGCTCAGGTGACAATCTCAGGGTTGTGGGATCGAGCCCCACATCGGGCTCCAAGCTCTGCACAGGATCTGCTTAGGACTTTCCCTCTCTCTGCCCCTCCTGCTCATGCTCTCTTTCACTCTAAAATAAATAAATAAATATTTTTTAAAAAGAAAAAAACCAGACTCTGGGCCCTCAGAACTGGAATGAGATCATGCTGAACTCTGCTGAGGAAGAAAATAAAATGCCCCAAGCAGAATACTGGATCCTCCTTCAAGATAGTACTCAAAGGGTTTCCTTCCCACCCATGGCTCCTCGGCATATCCTGAAAGCAGCCCAAGGGCTAGATGGGGCAACCTCACCTCTCATCTCCTTCCATCTTGCACAAAGCCACCTGATCATGAGAATGATCACATGACCTGATATCAAAAACCTTGTAAGGAAACCTCACAGCCAGTGAATGGAGTGCCATCTTTAGCCTGGTGTTCCAGCCCTCCATGACCTGCTTCCAACCGAATTTCCCCTCTGACCTCAACTCTATCCTTACACATATCTAATCCCCAAGTTGAAGCCAGTGGCAGCTGGGCACCTGGTATTATTTCTTACCTGCGTGCCAAATGTTCTCTGAGTTCACCTTCTAACCTGGAGCCTTCCTAGGTACCCTAAAAATCCACTCCACCAGGACATGCTAGACACTGAGCAGGAGGAAACAGATGACAGATGTAGATCAGATGTCCCCTTGCCTCCCGGGGCCTCTTTTCCTCAAAACTGCTAACCCGAGGACTTCCCATGCCTGTGCCCCCTCTAAGGAAAGAAGTTCTAAGCAGAAGCAGCCAACTGGCTCTCTGGATGAGGCTGAACCACAAAGCTCTCCAAAGAGTCTGCTTATTTTATAGCTTCAGAGAAGAACCACCCCTGAAAATGACCAACTTGTGTCAATTACAGAATACAGGGGCCTGGTGCCTTCAAAGGGAGAAGATAAATGTACATTTCAGCAGCTGAACTGCAGTGAATTGGCTATTAAGTGGGACAATGGGCTAAAAGATGTTGTTTGGAGCACCTCATTAATAAAATTCAAAATTGTTTTCTGCAATTATGTGCAATCACTGGTTATTTTACCCCTCGCCAAGTATGGTCCCACTGCCAATCTACTGCTTTGGTTTCAATTGCCAAGAAACCGTCCCTGGCACAGAGGTGAGAATAGAAGAGGAGCTCCATCCGAGGAGCCCTCGATTAGCTTCCAGAGAATAATTATCTGTTGAGGAAAGAAACCTGTTGGAAAAGGAAACCAGTGAGTATCTCACTGAGGCAGTGCTCGGGCTGCAGACCCCACCTCTTGTGGCTTCTCCATCGACCTCCCAGATGGCTTCCTGCAGCCAAGAAGCCAACAGAAGGGCTGCTCCTTGCTTCCCCATCCCAACAGACCTAAGGATGTGTGCACCGGTGGGGAACGGACTGATGCATGGCCAGAAAGCGTCATGTAATAATGTGATGAGTGCAAACTGGCTGTGTGCACGTGTTAGGTGGGCACTGGGGGAAGGCGGGCAGTGGAAGGTGGAAACTAACCTAGCACCTGGGGAGGGCCAACTGATCAGCCCCGAGAAATGCTGGATGTTTCCCACAGCAAGTCCTGCCTTCATCCCTTGCATTCTACTCCATATGCTTCATTCATTCACTGAGCAACACTCTTTCCTACCCTGTGTGTGCCAGCCCTGTGCTGGGTACCAGGCCCCCAGGCTTCCTTCTGAGAGTGGGCTGAGGCCTTCAGAGCAAACCACACCCCAGCTAAATGTCACGTGCTGATTCAGACTGGATCGTTCCCACCGGTCAAAATCACCCAGACACGATTCTGTGATCTCTGTGGGGTGGTGTTATAGATGGTTTTCTATTTGTGGTCTCTGTGTTTTCCACATTTCCTATAATGGGTATATGTCACTTTTGGAAGCAAAGGTATTTTAACTTATTTAAAATAGAACTTGTCATAAACTAATTTCACATATTTAATTTTTAAAGAACAAAGCAAGAGGGAGCAGAAGTGGCCTGCAGCCAGAGGTCCTACCTGGCAGCAGCCATCTGAGGCTTTGTTATCTGTTGCTTGCACAGCAGAGGCCAATGGCAGCATCGCGCCCCGGGTGAGAGCCCCAGCGTCCAGACTCACTGTCCAGGACTCCCTCGGCCTCTTTCAATAGAGCTGCATCTCATTCCTGAAAGCAGCCACTGAGGTTACTTCTGCAGATCAATCGCTGCCTGCATGGCAACATGAAGCTGTGCTCTGGGCGACTCCACAGCCACACATTGTGCTTTTAATGCCAAGCACACATTGTTCCATGAGGAAGACACATCATTTGATTTGACAATCATCTTCTATGCCCACCCCCTCTTCACCACTCACCAGGAAAATCAATTTAAGACACATCATGTGAAATGCCAGGGTAGTACAGGGTGCCCAAGACAGAGGCAAACAATGGAAGAAGAGGGGACCATGCTAGACACAGGTGTAATGAGGGCTCCAGGCTTCACACCCTGTTTCTGGACCCAATGACACCCCTCCTCCCCACTGGAACACAAGATTTTTCCCAGAATTATGTCTTCAGCCTTCGCAGGGCACTGTGGGTTTACAGGGGACTCCTATTGCTCAGGAAGGATCCTGGGTTCGAGCATGTGGCAGCAACCCACAGCGGGAGTCAATGAAGAGGACTCTGGACCAGCCTCACCTGGGTCTCTCCCAGCTCCACACCAGAGGCGGCGGGAGAGTCATCCTGGAACCAGGTGCATGGGGAGATGTGGTGGCTACTTTACCAGCCAGGTCACACTGCTGCTCGTTTTCCCAGGTGAGCAGCAGTTGTATAATTATTGTGGAAATTTAGTTTGCACCCACATCACTCTTAGGATAATTGGTGTAGCTGGCTGAATGTATTATTATTATTATTATTGTGCACTTCAAGCACGATTTCCCCTAGATCCTTATGAGAAGAGTCAATAAGGCAGAATTATTTCTGTGCCTTAGCTGTTCTGTCCCATAGGAAGAGGAATTAGTGCACTTTCCACACACCTTAATAATATAACCATGAATTACAGAAATAGTTCTGGCATAACGTGCTTCGAGTAAACTGCATTTGCAAAAACAATAAACTACAGTAATGGTCCTTTTAACAGAATCTGCTACCCTGACATGCACAAAATCCCGTGTTTGGGAGACTGTGTGCTAGAAGGTACTCCAGTGGCCGGAATTACAAAGAATGTTAAACAAACACATTGACTTCCTTTTATAGTGCCAACTAGGGCCGTTAATGAAAAATCAAGTAGTATCTCACAAAACCCTGTACAAGATTAAAAAAAAAAAAAACGAAATTATGAGAGGAATTATTTGCTTTGAGGTTGAGACAGAGCCATAGGAGGAATTTAAGAGATCCTTACAACCCAAAAGATGCATTTCACTACAATTTCAAATTAGTACAGTTTCTAGGGTAATGTTCCAAATAGGTTTCCTATTTAATGTTGCAGCTGAAATATTTCATGTGTATGAATTATCACCCACGAATCTCCAATGTGATTTTTGTTGGTTCCTTCTGAGGCCTGATGGATCTTCTGGCCCCCTCAGGAGAGCCCCATCCAAGTCCCACCTCTATTTCCCTGGTCCACTGCCACCCGAGCCTGGCATGACAATGGCTGGAGAAAGAGGTCTGAAATAAGCCTAAAACTTCTTAGTTTGAAGATGTAAGCTGATTGCTGACTCTCTGTGAGCTCTCTATGTATGGACATGAGCAGCTTGGGGTTTATCCTCCTCTGGGGAACTGGACCCAGTTCCTGACAACTTTCAAGAAACCTTGGTAGGGGCTCAGTGGGTTAAGTGTCTGCCTTCGGCTCAGGTCATGATCTCAGGGTCCTGTGATCGAGCCCCACATCTGGCTTCCTGCTCAGCGTGGAGCCTTCTTCTCCTTCTCCCTCTGCTCCCTCCACTTGTGCTCGCTCTCTCTCAAATAAATAAATAAAATCTCTACCTACATACATACATACATAAATGTTTGTTGAGTGAGAGCCTCTGAGGGTGTTAGGAAAGTAGCACGTGTACTGGACACCTGCTACCAGAACCCATCCTCAGAGCAGCCCACACATGAAGCAATGATCCTTATGCCTGCCCACTCTTCTTATGGGTGACAAGATCATCTTCCATGTACCTCAACCCACTTGCAAATGGAGAAACTGAGGTTTAGAAAACTTAAGTAATTAACTTTTGCAGATCAGAATTTGGATCAGAATCTGAACGAAGGTATCAAAGCTCATGCTCCTCCCACCACAGCCTGTAAGTCCCCATCCTCTGGCACCAATGAACTTTTTCCATCATTTCCTGGAGTATGTTTAGTTAGGGTGGAGGTGCACAAGGGAAAGACAGTGGGTAGGGTCGTGAGGGACCCAGGATGCAGACATGAGCCTCCCTGCCAGCCGACCCGGGTCCTGCTGACTGAGGGCAGGGACAGTGGGTGGTGGCTTGCTGGAGGAGCCAGGAGAGGTGTGGTACAAAAGACCTAAGCACTCAAAATGGGATAATTGAGTGCATATGATCCGCCTAGCAACCCTAAATAAAGCTGCTCTGTCATTCTGATGCCCCAAGGCCAATATAACACAGACCAACGGGCCTCCTGCCTTTCAATATTCAGAGAGACTTATAAAATAGCAACAACACCAACAAGGGCAACTTTAAAACACCACAGGAAACAAAAGTCTTCTCCCTGAAGCAGAAAGTCAAGCTGCCCTTTTAGATACGATCACAGCCCCCCCGCCCCCCATCGTGGTGAATCACACACACACACCACCACCACCCCCTCCCTGGGTGAAGAATAGCTCACTGTAAAAAATTCTCCCCATTACACAAATCCCTTCGGCAGCAGGGCAAAATTTAAAATGGATCCCCTTGCCCCACCTGCCTTGCCAAGGAGGCCTGTTTCCATTCCAGAACAGGCTTTAAATAGCAGATAATGGCTTCTGGTAACATTTAGCTTTGATTTCTCCAGGTTGTGAATCTAAGGAAGCGGAAAGCTGGTTTTATGTTCAAGCAAAGATCTAAGACCTAGAATTACAAGCCATTTATTGCAGTTATCCTCTGCCTCTAGGTGGTTGTCTTAAAAGTTATAAAGGTGCAATTATCCAGGTGGCTAATAACCTTTCTGAATTCAGAATTCCAGTGGTCACAGAAGACACCAAGCGCAGGGCTGCAGGCTGTAAGGCAAACAGGCCAAATCTGAAAACATCGAGAGCTCAGAAGCCAGTCACAGGCCCTCACTGGCAAGACTTTCATATCCTCTCTGCCAGCAATCACGATGGCAGGTGGCTGTGCTGGCTCTGGCATCGGGACCATTTTATTTCGGGCCTAACATTCCTCTCGGCCATTACCCACCTTCTAACTGCTACGGTATTTCAGAATGGAACTGCCCTGGCATATCTGTGCATTGAACTTGTAGGAACTTGAAAATGGCTAAGAGGGAGGCAAGGTGAGGCAGTGGGGATCCTGGGGCTCTATCTCCCTCGGGCGGATGAGCCAGACCCAAGGGCCCAGGTCTCACGTCCAACTCTGATTCTCAGCTGGGTGGTCCATAGCAGGACCCTTCACTGCTCTAATCTTCAGCTGCCTCATGCATCAAATGAAGTGGCAACACCTTCTTCTCACGGGTGTTGTAGGAATGATCCTGGGCACCTGGTGTTGGGACTGATAAACATTTTTGAAGGGGAAATCCAGTTACCTTTTCCAAAAAATCAGGATAAGTAGGCGTCAACAGGATAGCACAAGGCCTTTACCCTGTTTGACAAAGTTGCAGCCCTGGAGCCTCCCCAGAACAGCCAGGGGTCTGCCTATACCTGTATGCTGGGACTTCAAGAAGGCTTGGAAAATCCTTTTACCCCCAAACCAGCCCCGCCCACATCTGACATTGAACAAGGAGAGAGTCACTCCTTGGGAGCAAAGCTTTGATTTCTACAAAAAGGCAAGTTCCCCTGGAAGATGTAACAAAACAGCCCAAGCCTCTATCGACCACTTACAGTGACCATTTTTCATCCTTTTCTAGAAATAAAGAGAAACATGTATGTTAAGGCAACCAGGGACCAAAGGAGGGAAGTAAGGGGCAGTCCCAAAGTGGAAGGGATGCACAGTTGGGAGGCTGGAGAAATTTATGAGCATACGTGTACATTTCCATACACAAAGACAGTGACATATTCTCCTGGGATGGAGACTGTGCCGAGCAGCATCTGTGTGTAGCACTTGCATTAATTATATTCCAAAATATTTAGGATTTCAGCCACAATGTTCCTTCCTCAAACTCCCTAGAGCTGTGGAAGATTTAAATATTTTGTCTAGGAGATTATCAGGGCTCTAGACAAGATCAACCAGACTCAAGAGACCATAAGGGAAATAAAACACTGGTTCACGAAATTCTGTTCCTTGCTGAATGCCATGTGCAACTCTAACCATCTCCCAACCCTCACTGAACATCTGTGAAAATGAGATTTAGGACAGAAATGAGATTGGGGACTATCACTGCCCCTATCGTGGAAATTAAAAATAAATAAGCCAGTAAAGGAACAGCCTGGTGGGATCAACAGGACTATATATTCTGTATGGGGGTTAGGAGCAGACTGCATCGCTTTTTGCATCCCCTAGCATAAATCATGTGTGGACACGGGCTAAATTGCTGTTGATTTATTACTGATAGATTATAAACTACATGAGGGCAGAGACCTGGTTGATTTGGTTGACTATCAAGAATACCTTACACGAATGCTTGACCTATATCTGCCCTTCAATAAATATTTGTGGACTGTGTCACTAAATGAATGAACAAGCAGATGGCTGCTTGATGGATGGATGGATCGATGGATGGATGGATGGATGGATGGATGGATGGATGGATAAATGCATGGATCAGATCATTTAAATCTGGAAACAAAGGAGTGGTCTGAATTCTCCCCCATTCAACTACCAACTGCCATCTAATTTATCCCTCCAAGCCCTACTAGCCCAAGAAGGACCAAGCCCAAGAAGGCAGGTAAGAGGAAGGGAGAGAGAGCAGCATGTGTGTGTGTGTGCATGTGGAGCTAGAGTGGAAGTGGTCTGTTATATACACCAATGCTCCGGCCTCTTTTGGCATGGGGGCCTTTCACTCTACCAGGCCCAAGTCTAAAAACATTCAGGTTTGCATCTGACAGGAATTTAAAGTAATAAAACTTTAGGGGTCAAGGATTTTCTAGGCAGGGCATCAGGAGTAGGGACCTGTGTCTTGCCTTAGCTCTGAGTAGCATGGTGACCTGGAAAAGGCAATCATCTCTGGGAGCCTTGGCTGCCTCATCTCTAACGTGAATAATTTTAATAAAAATTATAAATTTGTTATTAAAGATTGTACTTATTTGAGAGAGAGAAGTGAACTAGATCTCCTGGGCCCCACGTGCTCTGTCTCTGCTCAGGACTCCAGCCTCAGCTCCCTTCACACCCTGCCACACGGCCCTACTTCCCACCACCGCTGCTGCTCACTATGCTTCCTTGACATCCCAGCCCAAATTAGGACTCCTTGTCATGCCCACTCACAGCATCCTTCACCTTTCTGTCCTCACCCCAACTGCAAATAATAACTAACATTTATTGAGCATTTGCCACATATTAGGTCCTCTCTAATCATTTGACATGTGGTATGTATTTTAATCCCTACAGTAACTTTCAAGGTAGGTATTTTTATCATTCCCATTTTGCGGGTAAGGAAATTGAGGTCCAGAGACACAAGTAGCTTGTCTGAGGGCACACAGCTTAGTCAGTGCCTGATGTGGGATCTGGACTCAGCTGTCTGGCTGCAGAGATCACGCTAACTCTGCTATCCTATTTGAACCTCCCAAAAGGCAGGCACTGGGTCTGTTTTACTTGCCACTGTATATCCAATGCCTGGAAACGGTGCCTGAGTGCAGCAGCATGGAGCAAACACTCCATGAATATCTTCTGGAAGAAGGAAGGAAAGAAGGGAGGAACAGGGAAAAATCATGAGGCAGGATCTCTACCTTAGCTTCTTCCCTGAATAGCTGGATAAAGGGCCTCCGCTTGAGAGCATGCTGGCTGAGGCTGCAAACCACTGGGAAACACCCAAGGGGAAAACTGAAACATACCAGTGAAATTCAGGTATGTATAGAAGTGCAAATAATTTTGAAAACTTCGGAAAAAGCATCTGATGATGATCCTGTAACAAAACTGTAGCTGATTGTTGTCTATACTGTGAACATCCTGTACTTTACTTTCCAGCATTAAAACAGCAAAATCTCTCTGTATCACATTAAATTATAAAGTATCCATCCCCAGGGGTACTTTAACTTTGGGCTCTTATCTATTTCGGTGAAGTGTGTGTCACTTACAGTGAGCATATATTAAGCTTATAAATTTTTTATTAAAGATTGTACTTATTTATTTGAGAGAGAGAGAGAGCACAAGCAGGCAGAGAGGCAGAGGGAGAAGCAGACTCTCCACTGAGCAGGGAGCCTGACACAGGTTCGCCATCTGAGTAGGGATGACCCCCTGGGATCATGACCTGAGCGGAAGGCAGACACTTAACCCACTGAGCCACCCAGGAGTCCCTTAAGTTTGCAAAGTTTTAAAATCAAATACTGAAAATAAATCATCAAAATCTTAGACTTCTCTCCCTTGCTTGTCCCGGCTTCTCCAGACTTCCTAGTGAGTAGGTACACGGCCACCAACACTGGCCATAAGCAACTTCTGCGTGCATGTCTTGCAGAACAAGGTTATTATAATTATATTGAGCTAAAATAAAAGATCGGCCTTCACTCTTCAAAGCGTTCTCCTGTGGAAAAGTAATATCCTGGGGACGGGGCACACCCCGCCCTTCTCAGGTCTTCCTGGCCGATGGATACTATTCAAGGCTACATGTTGGAAGGATAATAAACAGGTTTAAACTATGCCACACACCAGTTCATTAAAAATAATAAATGCTCTCCTAGAAGGCCCATAGTTTATAAGAAGATTGTAGGCGGAGAAGCAAGAAGGCTGTGCAGAGCTTCCCCCTTATTTCTCAGGCCTGCAGCATCTCAAGTACTTAAGCTTGTTATTCATTCAACAAATACTTATTATGGGCCTACTCTATGGACAAGGAATTAGTCAGGTGGTGCAGAGTCTTCATATGAATAAGATATAACCCCTGCCCTTTAAGAGTCTCAAAGCACTTGCCAGAATCTTTAAAACAGAACAGAATCAACTAGAAGTCAGGTTTCTTATCTCAAAAAATTGTTTATCCACCAAACATCAAAGGAGTTCTATTTTGTTTCTCTCAAAGAGTTTACCATCCGGAGGGGAAAATAAGATGGAATATAAATAATGATAGCACATGGTAGGCTCTGATAAAAGAGGTGACAGGATTGCAGCCAGTCCAAGGAGGGTGTGCTTAAAGCCATTCAGGAGGGTTGACAATCACTTCCTGGAAAAGCTCAGATGGACATGTAGGATTTTGATGGGCCAAATGGGCTGAGGGGAATACTCAAAGTGAAGAAAGAAGCAGTAGAAAGAAATTCAAGGAAGGGTCTGAGGTCTGTTAAACTGTCTGTTTCGCTAGAACTGTGGTTCTCAAAGCCTCACTGGGTACCTGTTAGAAATGCAAGTTCCCAGGACACCTGGGTGGCTCAGTGGTTGAGCATCTGCCTTCGGGCTCAGGTCATGATCCTGAGGTCCTAGGATTGAATCCCACATCGGGTTCCCAGCAGGAAGCCTGCTTCTCCCTCTGCCTAAGTCTCTGTTTCTGTGTCTCTCTCATGAATAAATAAATTAAAAATCTTAAAAAAAAAAAAAAAAAAAAGAAATGTAAGTTCTCGGGTCCATCCCAGAACTACTCTCTCTGGGGGTGGGGCCCAGAAATCTATGTTTTAACAAGTCTCTCGAGTTGTTGGAAGAGCACTGCCCTGGAGCACAGACCACATCCAGGGGACCAGCCTGGGAAAGGTGGGTGGGAGACCTGCGAGCCTAAGGAATTTACACTAAGTTCAGCACTCAGCATGGAGCAGGTCTGTGATATTACAAGAGCCATCCTTGCAAATGCACTTGAAAAACATGGTGAACGTTGTGTTTAGAGCACTGAGAATGGAAAGAAAATGGGCTTCAGGAAACCATACAGGAGGCTGGGGTTCAGGCTAAGAGGGAGGCACTGACATCTTGATCCAGAGTGAGAATCAGCAGGATTCGGAGTAGCTGCTGGGGAGGAAACAAAATATTATCATATTTTAAACCTCACTGGCCAGGAGAGCAGTGGCATTGTTAAGTGGGGTCTTGCCATAAGGACAGCATCTGACCACTGTGTTGTATCTATGACCATGACACAGAAGGTCCTAACACTCCACAGAACACTAGAAGAATCCTCATTCCACAGAAAGACAGCCTGAGAGGACCTAGCAGATCATTTCAGTCCCAGGCAAGGACTTCAGTGCCTCTGCTGCCCATAAGGAACATGACTAGCCAAAGGCTCTCCTCCAGGGTGCCCTGTGCAGGCAAGAGAGACCAAGGGTAAAGAAGCTCCACCTGGGAAGATCAAAGGCAAAGAAGGACTTAACACAAGTGGAAATGCAGACACTCAACCCCAGCAAAACCACAGACTCATGTTTGTGACCCATTTCTCCTAAGAAAGTCAGGCAACACACAGCTTAGAGGGTGCGGCCTACCCAGCACACCTCACACGAGCAGGTGCAGATGAGATAGCTCACCATCCCCACACACCCCCTATTTAAACGATGGAGAAACAGAGGCAGGGCAAAACAATACTATTCCCGCCTCAGAAAGAGGAACATTCCCCAAACTGGGTGCCAAATACGCTGCATGAAAATGTGGGCATAACTGAGGAGACTGCCAACGTGAGTAAAAGTAACATGTAATCCTGGATTACCTCCCCAGCTGCAGGTGGAGAAAGGAAACCCAAGGTTGAAGATATGCAAATACAGTAAGACAGAAATGCAAAGGTGGCTTTTTAAAGATTGACTGATTAATTGATTTTAGGAAAGGGAGGGGCAGAGAATCTCCAGCAGGCTCCACGCTCCATGCAGAGCCCAACACAGGGCTCAATCTCAGGACCCCAAGATCATGACCTGAGCCAAAACCAAGAGTCAGGCACTTAACCAACTGAGCCACCCAGGTGACCCTTAAAGGTGTCTTTTCAAAGGCAATCTGCAAAGGAATCTCCCAGGTCACACTGGTTCCTGTGCAAAATCCTAGCAGAGCTCAGGGAAACCGCAATCCCAAGTAGCTGTGTTTTACATTTTTCCCCACTTTTACATTTTTCTAAAGGCCTTGGAGCCCTCCATATGATGTCTCAGCTATATATAACCACAGTCAAACAGCTATTAAACCTACAACCCTCTCCCAACACACACACACCACGGAATGAGGCAATTACTGATATTTCTACAATGGACAGATTTGGGCTTTTCAAGAAAAAAACGAAACTTGATGACAAGCATCTTTATTTTTCTGGCTCTATGGGCACCCAGGTCAATGTTCGCCATCTGAGTAGGTTAAGTCTTGTTAACGATCTCAGGCTAAAATATCAGTTTCAAGAGGAAAACGCCCAGTCTATGTTGCTGTCCTCCTCTCCGGAGTTCATAATGTTACTATTGTACCAGAGTCAAGGCAACTCTGCTCAGAGATGGCCCCCTTTTCCAGAACTCTCTCCTGCATCAGGCAAGCTACGCAAAGCGAATCAGAAATAGTGTTTCAGGAAATATCTTTGTGCATTAATCTTTGTAGCTATGATTATTCAGAGAGATCCTCAAAAGTGAAACTACTAGGATCAAAGGCAAAAAAATCTTTACCTTGAGGCTTATCAAACCACTTTCCAAAACAGGTGTTATCAATGCACCCTTTGCCATCTGAAAGAATGTATCACATTTTTAAGAAGTCTTAGCCAAGGGCAGCCCCAGTGGCCCAGCGGTTTAGCACCGCCTTTGGCCCAGGGTGTGATCCTGGAGATCTCGGATTGAGTCCCCCATCGGGCTCCGCACATGGAGCCTGCTTCTCCCTCTGCCTGTGGCTCTGCCTCTGTCTCTCTCTCTGTCTCTCATGAATAAATAAATAAAATCTTTAAAAAAAAATTTAATTAAAAAAAAGAAGTCTTGGCCAAGCTGAATTAAAACTGGAATCCCAGTGTTCTGATTTGCATGTGTTTGGTAACTAATGGGGCTGAAGCATGTTCCTTGTACTTGTTGGCCTCTTGTGCTTCTCCTTTCACAAAGTCTGTTCACAAACTTGGTCCATTGATCTCCTGGGGTCTTGCTGTTTTAAGTTAACAACCTGTACCATGAAATTATATATGAAGTATAGTAACACTGTGTTCTAATTTTTCACACTCTCTACAGACTGGTTTTATTTATCCAATGTCCAGCTGTTTTTCGATACACATAATGTATATGTATAATCACACCTGTCCCTATATTCTCTTGTGATACCTTCCAATCTTTTTCTCTCTTTTACCTATTGAGACATATTTGGCTTAGAACATGGTGGAGCCTTTCATTCCTATCGGCTTAGGATCTTCATCCATTGATTAATCACCTATATTTTTCTGTATTTTTCTTTTTTTTTCTTACATTGAATTCTCTTACCTATTTAAGATTTATTTTAGTATATAGTACTTTAATTACATTTTTGGGGCAACAATACGCTCAAAATTTAATGGAATCTTGAAATAATTATTACAGTAATTAAGTTCATAGTTATTTTGTCAAGTTAATTAACAGTGCGGCAGGACAAATATTGTATGATTCCACTTATATGAGGAGCCTACAAGAGGCAAATTCATAGAGACAGAAAATTCTGATCTAGGCCCTGACTAATTAGAATAGATGCCCAACCCATGATAGAAGGTGCCCAATAAATCCAGAAAGGCAATTTCCATCAACAACCAGGCAGGCTTTCCAGGTAGATAGATACCCGCTAGATAACAGCAGCTAGATTACCCGCCCTATCTCCAAGGATTATTTTATTCATGTAATCAATTGCCAAAAACCCTCACCCTTAGAGGTTTACAAGGCACACAGACAAATGACATCTACTTCTCTTCTTGGTTAGTCACAACACCATCAATTCAATCAAGTTGATTATAAATTTCTCTTCATAGTAATGATCCAGTCATATCTTCCAGAGAGCACATCTTAGCCGTACCAACTCATCCCTGATCAATCCTTTCTTCAGTGGATTTATGCAAAGGTTTACAACACATGGATAACATCATCCATCAGGTGTTGATTTTACTAGTGTCCATCTTAGGAGGTAACTTCTTTTCAACTTTCTTCCCAAATCTTGGTGGTGCCTTATCACAGGAAAAGCCAGGTGTTTTCAAAAGCAGCAGAAGTTGCTCTTGGGGAAATCAGATGGTTTCCAACACAGCCATAGGACCTGCAACTGATTAAGGGGTGTGCTATGGGCAGCTGTGAGGCTGCTGCCCCACATCCAATCTAGAGGCCAGACCGCATGCCAACTAATTCCAGGCAAAGGATCCAGAAGACAGTCTCAGATGGAAAGGTTACCAACCAAATGGCTTGGTTCTGATGATACCTGGCACAAAAAAGAGTAAGAGTTCTGGAGTAAGTAGGTCCTAGTGATTTGGGCAGCTGGCGGGAAGTCCTTCGGTATGGTGTTCTCTTAGCGTGTCTTTCACTTTTTGTTAACACTCTCATCACTCCAGGGAGGACGATCCAGTCTCCCTGGCCACAAAGAGAAGACACAAAGTTCTAACTTCTGGAGCATCAAACAGGAGTGATGAGGTGTACCTTTAATTTAGGGTCTCCTTCAGAAAGAAAAGTCTCAGTGGACATCTAGAACCCAAAACACTTCCATAGCCTTAGGCTCACAAAGTCCTGAGTGCACCTCAAACACACATTTAAAGACAGTCCAATTGTTAGCATAAAACCAATATAAAAATTGCTCCTTTATGGCATAACAATACAACAGAATGAGATAAACTTGAAATTACACTTTGCAATGTATTAATGAAAATGTTAACAGGGTGTGCTTGGCCTAGGAGACATCACTGCATTCCCACTCTATAGAAAACCAAACTGAAGGTAAGTTCCTCACCACATGGCTCTCAAAGCAGATAGTGGAACTAGAATCGCTAGGAGTTCTGACTCCTGACCTTGGGACCTCTCACCACCCTTCAGGGTTACTCTCTACAAACAACAACTGTCAACACTAGTTATTGATAATTTCCTTTGCCTCATTGACACAATGAGGTTGCTTTATCCCAGAGCATAACTTTCTAAGGCTGCTTAGCTGGATTTAGTTGCACCCAAATAAAGTGGGAAATGAAGACTCCACGGAAGGCGCTGGTGCATGACATGTAGCCTAAGGTTAAGGAAACAGGTCTGTTCTTTGCTGGGGAAGCTTTCACACAACTCTCAGGGGACACTGCCAGCATCTCCAGAACCCAAATCTGCCTGTGCCTTGCTGTGGAGGGATTTTTTTTAATATTTTATTTATTTATTCATGAGAGACATACAGAGAGAGGCAGAGACACAGGCAGACGGAGAAGCAGGATCCCTGCAGGGAACCTGATGCGGGATTCCATCCCAGGATCCCGGGATCACGCCCTGAGCCAAAGGCAGACGCTTAACTGCTGAGCCACCCAGGTGCCCCTTCATAGAGGGATTTTGTTGTTGTTCCTATTATTTAGAAAATTAGCACACATGGGGGGGGGGGACTCAATTTGACAAAATATAAACATTAAAAATATGAGTAAATTGGAGGCAAGTGGAATTCTTGATGTTGGTCATTAAGCTGCCAGATGACTGCCCACCTCTGTGATGAAGACTACAAAGTGCCACCCCTCAGGCTTTGCAAAGAGAAAAAACAGATGACAGTGTTCATTGATGGAGAACAGGCTGACTTTCAGAGTAATGAGACAACCTAGGAAAGGATGTTTAGATTCCCTTACTGCCAGCAAAACACGCATCTTTGAATATTGTCCAGACTCTCCCCTTGCTATACCATTCTTAGAGGCTAGAACCACTCTTACCAAGTATCTCCACTGCCTTAGCACACAGCAGGCTCTCAAAAATTCGCGTTGAAGTGAATCTGAATTGGATGATTAGCATAATCCCAGAGAAGCAATACAAAAAATTTGGCTCTGAAAATTAACTGCGGGTTTGAGTGTCTTGGATTCCAATCAGGAATCATATGGTTTCCTGGTGTACTGGGATGTAAATACCCAGAGAAATGTTTAAGTAAGTGCTCTGGAAAGACTTTTCTCAGTGCAAATAAGAGATGCGTTCAGCAATACATCTCTATCTACTGAGGCAGTAATAAACTTATGTCAATCCTCTGGGGTTCAGGAGGAAGAAACCAAACAGCCACATTTGCTAAAAACCATCTACTATTTATTACACAGCCTGTCTATACCCTGGGAGATGGGACATACAGGTGTACTTCCATATTTAATAAGAGAATTCTGAAAAGTTCATTGCAATTGCACCAAGGAGGACCTGCTCTCCAAAGGTAACCCATGGATATATATCATTTTGTGATTAGAACTGGTACTCCACATTTGGTTTGTTACACAAACTCAGAATTTTAAATATTGGCTCTCTTCTGATTTTCATGCAGGAGAGATGACCATATTTTATTTTCAGTACTTTCCCCCAAGATTTTAAACCCAAATGGTGGAGAGAAGAACACCGACCATGAACTAGAGCTTCCCCAGAGAGTATGTGCACACAAGTGTGTACTTGTGTGTGCAGACGATTATCTGCATGCACACATACAAACACCAAGATCGGCACCTAAAACCAACTCATGCTCTCTTTTATCACTCAGTTTGCCAGAGGGCTAAGCTCTTTCAGGCTATGTGCCCAAAATGTTTGAGACCTGACCCAGAGCTCAAGTAACAAAGTATTAAAGTTCCTCTTGGCAGGCTACCATTCAACTTGATTTTATGATTCATGCCTCAAGAGGGAACATCCTGTGAGGTCATTGCATCTAGGGACTTCTATCCAGTGCCACAGGTCTCAGTTTTTGGTAAAAACAGCCTAGTATCTCGCCTCCCCCACACTTCCCCAGCAGTTATAGCTGATCCTTGGGGGACTTGGGAGGAAAACCAAGGGTGTTCTTAAGAAAGCTCCTGCGGCTTTTGCAGGAGGGTGAGGGGCAGGATGAAAAAAAAAAAACCCAACCACCAAAAGCAAGAATAGAGAGAGATTTATCAAATAACTACATGACAGCACCCCAGCAAAAAAACCTGATCACTGTCTGCCCTTCTGACAGCTTGCCTGGCACACTGCCCTGAAGCCACAATGACTTAATTGCGCCACCAGGTCTCTCTCTGATGGCTCGTTTGCGTTGTCACCTGTGATGCTGGTCAAGAGATCTAGCTTTCTTCCACTTACTGCCAAGGTCCTGGAACCCATCTTCTGCCCACAAGTTGCCTGTATGATCGTTCTCTCAGCTGTGCATCCAGAGATGCGTTAGAGAATCTGGCAAGATATCCAACCCTGGCCTGTCCACATGCCAAATCTCACGTCAATCTCTGCAGTCTTGACTCTTACCCAGCATGCAATGGCCACTAGGTATGTTGTGTTAAAAAATAATAATAATAAAGAGCATAAAAGAAAACCCACATCTTACTGAATCCTGAATGAGTCTGGGAAAATTTTTTATTCCAGGAAAAGTGAAAGATCTTCATTAAAAATGGACCATAGACCTAAGTAGAAGTTAAAACTGTAAAACTCTTTAAAGAACATGTAAGAATGAGTTTTCAGTACCTCAGGATGGGCAGTGTATTCTCAGATAAGACACGCAAAGCATAGCAATAAAAGAAAAACTGGTAAGTTGGACTTCATAAAAAATAAACTGTGCTTCAAATGACATTGTCAAGAAAATGAAGATAAATCACAGATTGGGAGAAAACACCAGTCAGTCCTATATCTGATAAGGGACTTCTACCTAGAAAATATAAGGGACTCCTATAATTCAGTGACAACAAAAAGCCCCAACTACAAAATGAACAAAATATTTGATTAGACGTTTCTCCAAAGAAAACCTAAGAATGATGAATAAACACATGAAAAGATACTGGACCTTCCTAGTCAATTAGTGAAATGCAGAACAAAACTGCAGTGTGACACCACTTCACATCCACCAGAATCAAAAAGACAGACAATGGAAGAAGGACATCTGATCTGTTGCCGGTGGGAGTGTAAATGGTGCAGCCACACTGCAAAACAGCTTGGAAGTTTCTCAATACGTTAAACATGGAGTTACCGCATCCACCAGCAATTCCACTCCTAAGTCCCAGCCCATGAGAACATGTATGTCCACACAGGGACAGATGCCCAAATGTCCGCAACAGCGTTTATCATAATAATGAAAAACCGGAAATAACCCACATCACCATTCACTGATGAACAGGTACTCAGCGTGTATGTCCATCCACACAAAAGAATGCCATCTGGCAATAATTAGGAATGCCACTGAGATACACGCGACAATGCGATGAGCCTTGATGACACTGTGCTGACTGAAACAAGTCGGTCACGAAATACCACATGTTGCATGATTTCCATGCATAGGAAATGTCTGGGATGGGCAAATCCATAGAAAAAGAAAGCAGAGCCATGTTTTCCTGTAGCTGAGGAGACAGGGGAAATGGGGACTGACCAATAACAGAGACCACATTTCTCTGAGGAAGGACATGTTCTAATATTACACAGGGATGGTGGTTGCGAAATTCTGGGAATACACTAAAACCCACTGGACTGCACAGGTGCACTGTATGGCATATAAACTGTATCTCAGTAAAACCACTAAAAAACAAAAGAGAATAATCTTACATTCCTGTGTGTAAAAGTCTGGCCAACAACAAACAACCTGGTGTCCGAAAGTAGCACCAGCCAGCCCGCAGTGGTCAGCACCACCTCCGTGGTCTCACAAAGCCGACACTAGAAGGATCTTGCCAAATTCACCGCCCCCCCATCTCATCTTTTCCCTAAAATCAAGATTTCCCAGGAAAACCAATCCTACAAGGAATCCAAAGACAAACCAGAACACAAAGTACTTTGAACCTACTGCTAGGTGTCACCGTCCCTTATAACCAACACACCTCCATGCACTCACTCCACGGGTTCTCTCAGAACACAGCCAGGTGGAGCCAGGTTCATTTTCATCTGGGTTATAATATAATGAAAGAAATCATCATTTTCTTCTCTCTCTCTTTTGCTTTACTAGTACATTTTTCTCTCCTGAATTCTCCTGAACGAATGCGATATGATCTTGAAAATGTACACCGTGATGAGATCAAGAGGGCTGGCAAGAGCCCGTGCGGTAAGCTGGCATCCGAGCTCATTGATAACCTACTTTCATGTGAAAAGAGTCAGGCCCGATCCGTCCTCCCAGCCGAGGCCGCCAGGCAACCGAGCCCCTTCTCAGGGTGAGCGCTAATTGCTGCTCACAAAGCCGGGGGCATCTCGTCCAGGTGATCCATTAGCGGAAACCACCATAAAAGCAGCAGCAGAGGAGGGGAAATCAGGGTAAAGAGGTTAACCAGCACAAAAGTGATTTAAAGGGAGTGGGGGGATTGAATTTGTGTGTGAAGGAGACAGAAGAAAGCGCAGAACAGAAGGTCCGATGGGAGCAGGCAAAGTAACTGCTGCAGGACTTGCTGGGCTGGGGCATGGGGGACAGACCCCCACCCATCTTACCCCCAGTTGGGGACAAGAATCTGCTCGCGACTCCAGAGGGACCCCAAATGATGCTCTGTGCAGGAGCAAATGTGTTCCCACGGCTGAGGTTTGGTTCTGTTCCCTCCTCTCTTACCACGCCCACGAACCCACACAGCTGCCTCATCCAGAAAGGCTAACCCAGGCTCAGGACTGCCCGCAGGTGTGTGCATTTTTAAAAGCGACTACCAGTGCCCTCTCTGAGCCACTCATCTACAGCCTCCGGCATCTAAAGTTGAATGCTCAAACTGAGGACAGAGAGACAGAAGTCCCTCCCACACTTAGAACTGGGAAGGACCTGGGGTGCTCAGTCCATTAAGCATCTGACCCTTGATCTCAGCTCAGGTCATGATCTCAGGGTCGTAAGATCAAGCCGTGCATCAGGCTCCATGTTCAGAAGGCAATCTGCTTGAGATTCTCTCCCCCCTCATCCTCTACCTACCCTTCTCCCCTGCTTGAGCTCTAAGAAAGAAAAAGAAATGGGGAGGATCTGACATCCTCAAAAAATTTCATAGAATAACAGCAAAATCAAATGTTTCAAAGGCAAGCTAGTCCTCCAAAACTATCACAAGGGTCTCCTGCCTGTGACGGTGGCAGTCTTGCCACCCTCCAGTCCTCATCCTCGTTGCTGCCAGCCATCAGCCTAGAACTCAGATGCCATGCCCTGAATGCAGTTCTTCACCAGACGCACAGGGTCCACAGCTCATGATCACCTCTGTCTTCCTCCCCACACTACGCTCCAGATGCTCCAGGGCCTCTGCTCCCTGCACCTGCTCCCCCGATGCCCTCTGTGCCCTCTCTTGTCAAGGCCAACACCTGCTGCTGCTCCCTCACAGCTCAAGTGAAGGGTTCTCCCCTGGTCCTTCCAACACCACCTCATCTGCTCCGACTCCACCCTCCACACTTGTCCTGCAGCCTTTAAGGACTCATTTGTGTACATGCTTGTCTCCTGTACAAGTTGATCAACCTCCTGAGACCAAAGTCTGGGTTTTGTCTGGTTCTGAAGCTGCAGTATGTAGCACAGAGAGTGGCACACATAAGAGCTTAAGGGATGAATAAGTGAATGAGTGACTTCATGAGTCATTTAGGTCTTTCTCCCTAGAGCTCTGGAGTGTTTCTAACACTATTTTAGTTCAAAATAACTTAGAGCAGGGAAGGCAGATGGAGAGCTGTTCAGTGGGTTCAGAGTTTCAGCTGCACTGCACACTTCAACATAGTTAATTTAAGATGGTAAACTCTGTATTCTCCCACAGTTAAAGAAAGAAAGAGAAAGAAAGAAAGAAAGAAAGAAAGAAAGAAAGAAAGAAGGAAAGAAAGAAAGAAAGAAAAGAAAAAAGAAAAGAAAAGAAAAGAAAAGAAAAGAAAAGAAAAGAAAAGAAAAGAAAAGAAAAGAAAAGAAAAGAAAAGAAAGAAACTCAGAATAAAAAGCACTAAGGGGTACCTGAGTGGCTCAGTCAGTTGAGCATCTGCCTTCAGCTCAGGTCATGATCTCAGGGTCCTGGGATCCAGCCCCACATCAGGCTCCCTGCTCCACTGCTTTGCCCTCTCCCTCTGCCCCTTCCACTCTGCTCCTGCTCCCTCCCTTTCTCTCTCTCCCTCTCTCAAATAAATAAATAAATCTAGAAAGAGAAAGAAAGAAAGAAAGAAAGAAAGAAAGAAAGAAAGAAAGAAAGAAAGAAAGAAAGAAAGAAGAAAGAAAGAGAAAGAAAGAAAGAAAGAAAGAAAGAAAGAAAGAAAGAAAGAAAGAAAGAAAGAAAGAAAGAAAAAGAAAAAAAGACTGCCAGGAGGCAACTGATGAAGAATCTGATCACCGAAAGGACTAAGAAAAAAACACTTGAGCAGAAACCACAGCCCTAAGGACAGCACTCCTCTTGTTTTAAAATGCAGCCCCAAGTCCAGGATAGGGACTCCAAGGTCAGACTCCGTTATTTGGTTGTACTTGAAAGTTTCAAGTTCCTAATATCCCAACGCATATTAAGTGCTCTAAATACTTCCTGAATGTTCTAGAATCACTTGAGGGAGCAGCTCCAAGCACAAAAATCATCTCCTGTAACATAACAGATAGGGTGTGACTTGAGTTCCACGTGGTCCCCTCCTAAGGAACAAGGTGGTCTCTGCCCAGAGACATCAGGTAGTGCCTGGTGCCCTCATCTCCCTTCCAAAGATGCTCCCCCTCTATACCTTTAGCTGGCCCTCCTCTTCCTGTGTGGAAGCCAACCCCAGCCCATCCCTATACCAGTTCTCAGTGTGACCTCCACCTTCTCTTTAAACAAAAAGCTTCAATCTCCCCATGTCATGCCTTTCATTTTCTCAACCAAAACACAGGACCTGAGGCCACTCAACTGGTCATAGGAAACACCAGGGTTCAGGAGGTTCAGGAGAGCGTTTTTCACTTAGTCTCAGATGAAGGGTCACTGAGTAATCAGAAACAGGCCCCAAACTGCCACCAGTGTTATCCATCATCAGAAGACAAGTAAAATCAAAACCAAAAGGTAATGAACCCCAGCCCTCACCTCCTAGACAATGGCTTCCCGGAGGCCAGCTCATGCAGAGACCCGGGTGGCAGTCGCCACCACTCCCCTGGCTGCTCAGGTGAGCCAGTGCACCCACAACAGCCCACGTTCCTCATGACCCCCGACCCTAGCAAAGCCAACCCCTGACCCTAGCAAAGCCATAAGGAGGGCTACTCAGCCCTGCTCTTTTGTTAAAGGATAGCATTATCTCAGAGGGAATGAGGGATCCATAAAGGCAGGGTTGTCTTTTTTTCAAAACTGTAGGGAATGGGCCATGTCTTTGTCGGTCTATGCAGAAGTTATGCAAATGGCCTCAAGAGGCTACAGCACAGCTCCCTGAAAACTACCTCTTCACAAAAGTACCAGAGTGGTCAACGCTACATACCAGATTCTACTCAGAAGTACACATCTCCTACAGAAGTCACAGGAAGAATCAGCTGAAATTCAGGGGTGCCTGGGTAGCTCAGGTGGTAAAGCATCGTTTGCCTTTGACTTGGGTCATGATCTCGGGGTCCTGAGATCAAGCCCTGCATCGGGCTCCCTGCTCAGTGGGGAGCCTGCTTCTCCCTCTCCCTCTGCTCCTCCATCCCCACTCTGCTCATGCTATCTCTCTCTAATTAATTAATTAATTAATTAACGCTTTGGAAAAAAAAGAATCGTCTGAAATTCAGAGGACCCATCACCCATGAGCCCATCCTGTCAGCCCTATGCCCCCCATGGCAGCTGAAGTCATAGTTCATAGCAGGAGCCATCCACTGGGTGTCCCTGAAGCCTTATACAGAGCAGGAAAGGTATGGACAAGATTCCCACACCTCCCCAGTGTCCTGGGGACAGTAGCTAGAACAGCTTATTATATAACAGCTGTCAGGGCCTTCTGTCCCTTCTATGCCCTCAACTGGCAGCCTAGCCACCAAGGGCATGCAGCTTTCATCGAGGGAAGTAACAGGGGTGGGTGTAGACTACGAAGGCCCAGAGTTTTCCAGCTCCTGAGGGCAGGCACAGCAACAGCAAACACCCAGAGAAATTGGGGACAGGAGAAAATCCCAGAAACCAGCTGGAATGCCAAGAGAAAAGGAAACAAAATCCCAGGTTAGCCCTAAAGGATGTGTCTTTCTTGGATGTCTCTGGTCTCCTTCCAAAGAATATGACTTCCTACTTCCCACTAAATTCTGTTATGATCTTCATAGACCATAGATACATTTCTTCCCAAACAAAAGTTTTTTGAAAAATAATCCCACTGTCTTACAGGGAATAAAAATTGAGGTAAAATTTCACCAGTTTCAATAAAAGCAATGCTTCCATGCTTGCGGCTCTACCCTTTGAACTCTAGCTGGGAAAACAATTAGAAATAGGACAAACAAACAAAAAAAAAAAAGGCTTTTGAGGAAACATGAATACAATAAAAGAGATCTCAGAACTTAGATTATGGTTTCTTTCTTATTTTCGGATCAGAGCTAGACTCAGTGGCTTTCTACATCTTGCCACAAAATTATATCTTCTAATTTTTTGTGCCTATAGGGTTTTTTGTTATTGTTGTTTGTTTTTTTAACAAATCTCTAAGGAGCTCAGCCAATGCAAACTGGCCCTTGGCTGGTATTTCCAGGGAGATCCATGGAGAATCTCAACGTCAGAAGGCAGCCCTGCCTCCTACTTAATTACACCCTTTCCCAACTTCCCAACACAGTTTCTGGGGCTGTGTGTTTGAGCCACCACCTCACTGAGCCACCCAACACAATCACATCCACAGCACATATGACAGAGCAGCCACCCCAAGGGAATGAAGCTCAAATGGACTGAGACCTGGGAAGGGAGTCTCAACCTCCTGTGACTGTTTCAGACCAGCACAGTCAAAAAGGTTGGTGGAGCTAAACAACATAACTAAGATTTCAATTTCAACCTTTCTCAAAATTATGGAAAGAAAAACAACCTCCCTCTGAACCTAATGCCTTGTAATTCATATGTCTATCTACCATAAATGTTCACATAGGAGACACACATATATTGCAGGACCAAAGGACTACATCACTGATATTCTTGTATTAACATCAGCAATGCCTTTACAAAAATGGCTCTAGAAACTGAAGCTCTACTCTTAGACTTTCCCATACCTACTTATAGCTGCCATCTAGCACCTATGTCACCCTATCCTTCCTCCTTTCTCTGCTGAAATGCACTGGAGTCTGGAGGTGGGTTGGCTCCAAGTTGTAATGGCATATGTAGCCTTTCACCTCTAGGTGGTGACCCTACTGAGTCTGGGCCACACCAGCAGCATCTGAAAGCAGTTACTGTACCATCCATGGCCTTGCTTCAGACAAAAGCCACTGTTGTAGCTTTTCACCCTGTGGGAAGTCTCAACCAGGAAAGGCAGTAAGGAATGAGCAATGAGCCGCCAAAAGAAACTCCCAATTAGCCAGAATCCATGAGAATGGTCTGAAGGAGACCTTTGCAAGAAAAGCCTGGGAGCCTTATAGTCTGATATCGATGTTGGGGCACTTCGTCTGTGGGGTGTGTGATGCTACGGCCAAACTCCCTTTCCTCAACCTGGTAAGAGTCAGATGCCTATAAAAAGGCAAGCATCTCATTAACCCCTGAAATCCCACAAACTCAGAACAGCACCCCTTCAGAAAAGACCAGGCAGGAGTGTGAGTGAGCTCAGTGGTGACAGCAATCAAGGATCCCATAGCCCAGACCTGCAGATGCTATACAAACACTGGTGAGCAGAAGAAGAAAGAAAAAAAGGAAAAAAAAAGAAAAAAAAAAAAAAAAAAAAAAAAGGTTTCTTGCCTCCCTACCCTCCTTTCTTTCTCCAGCTTGTGAATCGAGGTTAAGACAGACCCTCCCCCACCCAATATCCGGCTATAACATCCCTGTAAGAAATGTCACACAGTGGGGAAACAAAATGATAAAAGCCCAGTACAATAACCTGAAAAAAAGCAGCTATTCAGGGATCCCTGGGTGGCACAGCGGTTTGGCGCCTGCCTTTGGCCCAGGGCGCGATCCTGGAGACCCGGGATCGAATCCCACATCGGGCTCCCGGTGCATGGAGCCTGCTTCTCCCTCTGCCTGTGTCTCTGCCTCTCTCTCTCTCACTGTGTGCCTATCATAAATAAATTTAAAAAAAAAAAAAAAAAGCAGCTATTCATTGTTTTTTAAAGACTTTATTTATTTGAAAGAGAGAGAGAGCAGGAGTGGGGGGAGATGTAGAGGGTGATGAAGAAGTAGAACAGGGAACAGGGAGCCTAACATGGAACTCGATGTGGGGCTTGATACCAGGACCCCAAGATCATGACCTGAGCCAAAGGCAGACACTTCACTGACTGAGCAACCAGGTGCCCCAAAAAGCAGCTATTAAAGTATAAGTTTCTATCAACCTGTCTAATCTTTAAAATTGTCCAATTAGTCCAACTCCAAAAAACCAATACCCACAATAAAATGTGTTGGCAAATACGAAAAAGTTATGGTGCCACTTAACATATTGCTGTCAAGAACCCAAGAGCTAATAAGTCATTTTTTTAGTCTATTGCAAAATGTGCAATATAGTTACAGCACTCTATTAATAACTATTATGCAGGGAGCCACTTTATGTGCTGCCCTCAAAATGATGAATTTACTCAGTGATGATGATGATGGCCCACGTAAAACTTTCAAACTCTGGGGCACCTGGGTGGCTCAGTGGTTGAGCATCTGCCTTTGGCTCAGGGCTTGATCCTGGGGTCCTGGGATCGAGTTCTGCATTGGGCTTCCCACAAGGAGCCTACTTCTCCCTCTGCCTAGGCCTCTCTCTCTCTCTGTGTGTGTGTGTCTTTCATGAATAAATAAAAGCTTTTAAAACACACACACACTTTCAAAACTCCCAGACACAAACAAAACAGCTGCTTCTCAGAAGGTAAGTGGCAGTGAAGGGCCAATTCCTACACCCCTGTGCAGGCCCTCGCCTGGCCCCTTCCTTCCCAAGGGACCTCAGGGAGGCTCACAGGGAGGTCCCCAACCCACCCTGGCCCCACAACTACTGCAGGATGTGGGCCGGATCCCTAGCCTTGATGAATCTCCTCGTCTGTGAAATGGGGACAGTCACCATACTCAATCGTTGGATCAAATATGATTGCACATAATGTGCTTAGAGGCAGGTGGTGGTTAGATCAACAAACGTGGTCATGGTCACCCTTAACGAGCCACTACTGGAGGAAAGCTTCCCTGCCCAGGCAATCTGCCAGGATGTCTCTTACCTTAGATCACTATCCTGTGACACATTTTGTACTGCCATGTTTGGCACATGGGTGAGGGGGCAGGGGGTGGGGGGTAAAGTCTACATGACATAAAATTTTAACCATTTTTAAGTGCACAGTTCAGTGGCATTAGGTACATCCCATGTTCATGCAATCATCACCGCCATTCATCTCTAGAACTCTTTTTCATTTTCCCAGACTAAAACTCCTTATCATTAAGTGTCAAGTCTCCAGCCCCCTCCCCCCAGACACCCCCCACAACCATCATTCCACACCATTCTGTCTCCATTAATTTGAGAACTCAGCATCATCTGTAAGTAGAGTCACACAGTATCTGTCCCTTTGGTGATTGGTTTATTTCACTCAGCATAATTTCCCCAAGGCTCATCCATGTGATAGCAGGTGTCCCAATCTTCCTTTTAATATATTAAGAAAATATTATATATATTCATATATATATATGTATTTTACCTATTTCCTTCCATGGTATCTATACCACATTTTGTCTATCCACCCATCTGCTGATGGACATTTGGGTTGCTCCCACCTCTTGGGTCTGATGAATAATGATGTCATGAATGTGGGTGTTGCACTGCTAACCTGATGTTTGATGTAGTATCATCATTTGTTAAAACTGGTATATAAAGCATCCCTTGTCATTTAACTTCTTGTAAGGGCAATGTGGTGACTCCTCTTTTTGGACACTTTATGTCTGGCAATACTGTGTAATCTCTGTTCATGATATTCCTGGAATGCCTTGCCTTCTGCAGCCTTCGCCCACCTGTTCCTACTCACTGATCAGCTTCAATCACCTCTTCTGGAACCCATCCATAGGCAGCCAGCAGAGCCATCCCTTGCAGGAGTCAGCACCTGCCCACACCCCAGGCTGGGAGGCTCAAGGGCAGCAGGGCTGCCTCTTAACCACCTTTCTATCCCAGCACCGAGTCTGGTGACCACACAGCTATACAGTAACAGCCAAAAAATATTGGCCAAGCAGATTAGCCAAGATGGACAGACACAGAGCATGAGAGAATTAGAAAATAAATATACTGGATGTTAATTGCGTGGAATGAATCCTGGGGTCAGGAGGTCATGTCTAGGTGCACCGGGGTGACTCAGTGCTTGAGCGTCTGCCTTTGGCTCAGGTCGTGATCCCGGGGTCCTGGGATTGAGTCCCACACCGGGTTCCCCACAAGGAGCCTGCTTCTCCCTCTGAAGGAAGGAGAAAGAAGAAAAGAGAAAAGAAAAGAAAAGAAGAAAAGAAAGAAAAGAAAAGAAAAGAAAAGAAAAGAAAAGAAAAGAAAAGAAAAGAGAACGAACCATCTAGAGAGGTGAGTTTTATTTTTCTCTTCTATAAAATGGCAGTTTGGATGCTAATATTTTATGAACATGTGCCAGGCAAAATACACCTATGAAGCAGTTACTCCTGTTAATGCCATTATACAAGTAAGGAAATTGAGGCAGAAGGTGGCAAGTCCCTCTCTAAGTCCACAGAGGTGGCAAATGACAGAGCCAAGATTCATACTCCATCAGTCTGGCTGCAGGAACCATGCTCTTAATTGCAAAAGTAATAACCCAGGGGTGCCTCATGGTGCAGCGGGTTGAGCATCCAACTCTTGGGTTCAGCTCAGGTCCTGATCTCAGGGTTGTGGGATTGAGCCCCACATCAGGCTCTGCACTCAGCAGGGAGTCAGCTTTTGACTCTCTCTCTCCGTCTCTCTAAAAAATAAATAAATCTTTAAAAAATAGCAAAAGTAACACAATGTTACATAACCTCTAAAGTTCCTTCCATGCTATAGTTCTAGGATTATAACATGCTAATGACTCAAAAGGATATTCTGAGGTCTCCAGGAGTGGAGGTGATGTATAACATTAAAATTTTATGATGTTCATGTAAATCAACATATTATATTGAATTTTGCCCTGTGTAAGGATTATAAAGAAAGTTTGGAAAGTTCATGATCCTTCTAAAAAGATACTTGACGCGTGCTCTAAAATAGAGCAGTGAACACTACTCTGTTTCTTTTCAGAACCAGCGGGACCCAGTCACGTCTTGGGAAAAAAAACAGCTCACTTCCTTGCTACTCTGCCCCGAAGGATTTGAAAGCAGCCCAGTGCATTTTTCCTTTCACTTCAAACTGTGACAGTTCCCAGCCTTTAAGGTTGGGGGGGGGGGGGTTCCTTTATTACTGAAGACCGTCCTCCAGCCTGGATGTGATCCGGTGTCACCACCTCACCAGATAGAGGAGGCAGTGCTGTATCAACCCTACAGATCAACCATCAGATGAAGGAAGAAATTAAATCTGAGGGCCTGGTGTCTGGGTGCCTGGCCTGGAGCTTGCCCTCTCGGTTGAGTTCTGACCAGTGAAGATACACTTCCTCCCTGGAATACCTGGGACCATTCTGAGCATCCAGCAGGTACCCCCAAATTCCGTTATTCTCCAGACCAGAACTGAACACAACCATATTAAATGGAGCAAAAACCAAGGTCTTATCAACTAAAAAGAAATTCAAGGATCTCCAAACTAGTCAATCCAGAAACACCTAGACCAGGAGCCACCCGGGCAAGGGAGCTGCATTCACATTTCATCCCTGTGGATTTCACTCTTCTAGAACAAGAGGCCACGTCAGTGGGCAGGCATCACGCCCCCCTCGCCATACCCTGCCAGCATCCCCTCCTCCATCAGTCTCTCCCCTCATCTCCCATGAGGTTTCTACTATATGAAAGGGGAATGGGGGAGATTTTTTCCCTGAAAGGCTAGAAATCCTTAGAGAATTCACAGACAAAAAAAAATTACTGTCTAGTGGGTACACAGATACTAAGTAAAGCATAAGTTCCTAATATGATGACCTTGCTCCAGGGAGATCCACACAGGCAAAACAACTGCCTAAATAAATCTTACTAGAGCCTGATGGAGCACTGGGAGCCAGAGGTTTTCCGGGTGACCCCCAGCAACCCCTGAAAGCTCTATGTCACTGTTATCTCCTCCTGACCACCATAAAGGGCTGTTAGGGAGAATCACTACTAACAAGAAACACTCCATTTTAAAAAGTAAATTAGCACAAACCACCACCACAGAAAAAGCCCACAACCAGCAACTTCCTTCACACAGGAAGCAGAGAACTTGATTAGGCATATGAAAACCATGCCTTTGTACTACATTTGCCACCCTGGCTGCAAAAATACTTGTAAAGCCATCATTAAGCGACTGGCCGCTGTCAGCCCTTCCTGTGCTTGCAGGCTGCCGAGACAGTTAGCCATCCTGCTCTGCTCAATGCCCTTTAATTGCACGGCCTGTTTTATTAGCTGCCTTGACCTCCAATAAAAGCTCAGGGGTAAACATGCCTGAAACCTGAGCTAGGATGTCTACAGTGTTCCAGCTTGTGCATTTCTTCCAGGGCTCCTGCAAGATGTGCACACACACATGCACACACATGTGCGTGCACACATACACGCACAGCCCAGCTGGTTAGAAAGACTTCTTAGAAATTCTACCAAGAGTTACCTGAGCAAATTTAGGGGGAAAGGACTACAGGAGCAACGAAGACTCCGATACCTGGGACCACAATCAACGAAAATACGTGGAGGGCATGCAGTGCTGGGTGGGGCACTCTTGGCTGTAGCGTGTGTAGTGAGCCTCCCCTGGAAGGGGTGCAGAGAACTGAGTGCAAGAATGCCAATGGAAAGTGGTACTTGGGTACGGGCACCAGAATCCTAGTGCTGCTCAAGGCCAGATGAAGTTCTATTTTTTTTTTTTAAGATTTTATTTATTTGAGGGAGAGAGAGAAAGAGAGAGCACAGAAGGAGGGTGAGAAAGAAGCAGACTGCCTGCTAAGCAGGGAGCCCTATGCGGGGCTGGATCCCAGGACCCTGAGATCATGACCTGAGCTGAAGGCAGATGCTTCACCGCCTGAACCACTCCAACACTCCTGAAGTTCTACTTTTAATATCCGGGCTCCCTGAGTTATGTTTAAATCACAATGCAAATACAAATTATTATCGTTGAAATAAGAGTGAGCAGAACATTTCACAGGACGCAGACAGGTAAAAGACAAGCTAGGTTACTTGTCAGGGAAGAAAATATGATGGATAATAAACGAGCAGACCTTGCCAACCTGGCAGTTGGCCACCTGCCAGCTCCTCACAGACCACCCTCCAAAACTACAGGAGATTATGCCCAAGTCATGGGCATGGGTATGTAAATATTGGTCTAAACAACTGTATTCATAGGAGCAGAGGGAAGAAGGGGAACAAAAGGGAGAAGAAAAGTATTAGAAAAAAATCTAGGTGTAGAATTTTTTTTAAAGAAAGACAAATAAAATGTCTGGAGTTTTGGTGTTCCTGGACTGCTACCCTGGATGAACTCCCCGCAAATTATTTCTAAATCCTGACCAGGGGGTGCCTGGGTGACTCAGTTGGTTAAGAGTCTGCCTTCAGTTCAGGTCAGGATCTCAGGGTCCTGGGATCAAACCCGTGGATGTGGGGAGGGGGTGGTGTCCCTCCCTGTTCAATGGGAAGTCTGCTTCTACCTCTGCCATTCCTCTCTCTCTCTCTTTCCCATAAATAAATCTTTTTAATAAAATAAACTAAAATAAATCCTAATCAGTATGACAGGGTTTTATTTCATGTAAAACTAACTATAAGCCATCTTTATAACTAAGGTACTATTTTTTCTCAGACATTCCTTACCAACTTGCTCTTATAAAATCGATTGTCCTTTTGTCTGCCCGAGTTTATTTCTGTGTACAAACAAAGAAGACAGTAAAGTAAACTGCTTTATTAAGAAACAGGAAGGATCCTGTCCATCAGTTTACAATCCAAATTCCAATGCAGACACATCAGGGATGACAGTGCTGGCAGTACCTCTGTTTGGATGGGCAATCCAGGAGGACAGGCCTGGCTGGTTGCAGGGGGGCGCGGGGAGTCCCACAAACATGGCAACCCTAGGAACAGCTTCAGGCTCCAGGTGTAGCCAGAAACCCATGTGAGGCCTTATGAAGATCCCTTTGGAACTAGGGAGCAAGGCCTGGGTACCATAGTCTTGGGGCTCCTCTCCGACTTCAGAGACTTGCAGAGACCACCGACTCCCACTCTCCTGGTTTACAAAAGAGGAATGAAGTGCAAGCTGGCTAGCAGGCTTGCCCAAGATCCCAGTGCTAATTAGTGCTGAGGGCAAGATGGCAAACTCTTGTCTCCTCATCTAAGGATAGTCCATTCTCTACTAAACATCTGGGATTGGGGATGTCTGGGGTGGCTCAGTGGTTGAGCGTCTGCCTTTAGCTCAGGTTATGATCCCAGGGTCCCAGGATCGAGTCCCACACTGGGTTCCCTGCAGGGAGCCTGCTTCTCCCTCTGCCTGTGTCTCTGCCTCTCTCTGTGTGTCTCTCATGAATAAATAAAATCTTTAAAAAAACAACAACAACAACAACAACAACAGTGGCGGTTGCCAGCTGTTTGCCTGATCGGCTGTTTATTTTCTGTATAACCAGTTGGTTAGAGAGCTCAACAGCTTTGGGTTGTTCTTGGTTTGTTACTCGGTTAATAAGTAAGTCTCCTATTGCTGCATGAAACCACCATTTAGATGGAGCAGGACGCAGGGAAGCAGCTATTCCAACTCCAAAGAAAGCAACCACTATAAATAAGACAGTAGTGTTTCACGGGGAAGTGTGGCTGCTCATCACTGCTAATTAAAAAATGGAATCACACCACAGACAAATCTCAAGCTCTTTAAGTTCCAAGAAAAAAAATCCTGAATTCGCAATTATAAATCTCAGATATCACTCAGCTTAGATAAAGAAGCATCAAAAGCTTATATTTGTCACCACTCATGGGGCAAAAGAGATTTTAACTTATTTGCAGTTCATTCTTTAAAAATAAAGATATTTGGGGGCGCCTGGGTGGCTCAGTCGGTAAAGCACCTGCCTCCAGCTCAGGTCGTGATGCTAGAGTCCTGGGATAGAGCCCCACATGCAGCTCCCTGCTCAGCTGGGGGAGAATCTGCTTCTCCCTCTCCCTCTGCCCCTGCGCCCCACTTGTGTGCTTTCTCTAAGAAATAAATAAAATCTTTAAAAAAATAAAAATGAAAATAAAGACATTTTGTGCATAAGAACTAGCAAAGATTTTAAAACCATGCCGTGAGTGGAGAGCTAACAAACCTTTTTCCAAGAACTTTTTGTGGCTGGCGACAGTATCGAGCTTAAACTCCATTAAGCAGAAACGATGAGTCAAAATAGCCTCCCCCTGCCCAACATGGCCTGTAACACTTAAGATATATTTAGATATAGTTCTGCTTATCAAAAGAATTCAGTCTACCCCAGAGCCTTCTGATATGTTAACCCACACACAGCAGCACAGGAATATCGACCCTTTCTGGGTAAGAGTTTCCAAGAACGCTCTGAGAGCTGAAACGTGGGCAGGAAATACCCGCTCAGTGGGGGAGGGGTCTCTATTTCCAGACTTCTCCGCAAGGTCTGGGCGGCATCGATGCGATAGGATCAGCAAAGCATAACTGCAAAGAAAACTGTCTGCGAAAGATAAAACTGGATGGGAAGGCAGATAAGCCAGATTCCTGGTGTTGCCCAGATCTGCAGCATCGCCCATGCCCTCACTGGGGGAAATCTGCTCTCCCTGCTCAGGAGTGGGAATGGGAAACACAGCGTCTGCCAAGCTCCCTGGAGGGTCTCGGAGGGGGCAGGGCTTGACGAAGGGATTTCCATCTGTGACAAGGAATCTCACTCCATATTCATGGTATCGCAACTGAAAGGAGTGGCTATTTTTGTCAACTGAGCTCTCACAAATTTTCTGTGGAGTCACCCTATAAAGGAATAAATAAGCGCTTTATTTGCTGGAAGGCGAAGAAATGGAAAAGGAGAGGAGTTCACTGGCTCCGTTTTCTCTGCTGCTTTTGCGTTTTGCTGTGAGACCACTGATGAGGGAGGGAGGGAGGGAGGGAGGGAGGGAGGGATGGATGAGGGAGGGAGGGAGGGAGGGAGGGAGGGATGGAGGGAGGGAGGGACGAAGAGGGAGGGAAGAAGGGGAGAGGGAGGGAGCTTTCATAAAATTTACCTTCCCAGGGAAAGCCACTGGAATAGACAGAAAGTGAAGGTTGGACATTACCTGGCAGGTTTCACTGACCCTCCTACCACTGCCACCAGTGCAAGGAGGAGTTCAGACAGGCTGCGCCCAAGGTCACAGGACCAGGTTCAGACAGACTGTGCCCAAGGTCACACACTTAGTGATGTAACCCAATTTGGCACCTAGGTTTGTGGACCCCAGGTCTTCCTTTTTAAGGTCATAAGCGCCTCAAAAATGGATCTCTTACCCTCTTAGTGCCGTCAACAACTCAAGTGCTGCCTCTCTACCCACTCCTGGACATGCTGTCACTGCCCACCTTTCTCGGGGCACCAGACACTCTTCTAACAGAGATCCCCAGCCACCTCCCATTCACTGAATCAGGGAAACCTCCATCATCACCTCCTTGATCTCTCCAAGGTATCTGACCGTTGTCTCCCTCTGAAGCTTGCTTCTCTCTCATCCCATGACTCTACTGTCTCTGATTTTCTTCCCCTTCTTCTGGCTTCTCCCTGACTTCTCTTCTGGTTCCTCAGAGTGCCCATGCCTTCAATGTCCCTGAGTCCCACAGCTCCATGCTCTCTTGCCACGCACAGCCTCACCATCTGGGGAGAGCTCACCCTCTGGGGATGCCACCACACTCACCACCAACATCTTGAAGACCCATGTCTCCAGCTCAGAATCCCATTGGGACCCCCTAGAACATTCTGCTTCAAGCTCTACAGAGCCCAAACCAATTTTACTATCCACAACCTTCCTCGTAAATCAGACCCACAATAACAAAAACCCTATCTGCTCCTGTACCCTCCATCTCAATTAATGGCAGCAGCTCCTCACCCTTGTCCCGGCCAGAAATCAGGGAGAGCCCTAATCTTCCTCCTCTCCCTCTACCCCATATTCCCATGAATTCCAGCCCCTGTGGGTTTTCTATGTACAACATCTATGTGGTCCAAGCTGCCTCTCCATTGCCACTGCCACCGTCTTAGCATCCTCCATCACCCAGGCCATGGCGAGGGGCCTCCTTGTGGGCTCCCCGATGCTGCCCTCAGCCACTTGTGGGCTCCCCAATGCTGCCCTCAGCCTATCTTCCCTCATTGTCAGAGTAACCTTTCATAAATAGATATCTGGTCACCTCATTCTCTTCCCAAATGTCCATCAACAGTCACCCAAGGCTTATAGGGTAAAATCAGACTCTTCAGCTGCAAGGCCATTCATCCTCTCCCTGCTGCCTTTCCAGCATGTTCCTCACCTATGCACATGCTGTGCTATGGTAACAATGCACCCCTGCAGTCCCCCAAAGGGTATGACTGAGCACGCATAACCTCCTTGTGCCTTGTGTCTGCCTTTCTAACTGCCTGGATGTCAGTGCTGCCCTGCATTCAATGAGCCAGACTCCCATCCACCTGCCAAAGGCAGCTCTATCCTCCCCTCTGCTCCCTGCCAACTCACATGGCCTGTGGTCCAGCACTTACTATACTGCTCTCTAACTCTGGCTCCTTGCCTGTCTCTCAACCAGACTGAGAGCTGCTCTCAGACAGGAATTTTCATCGTTTTGGTACCTTGGTTATAATGTGGGAGAGCAGTGTAATTGATACATAAGCAGGAATCCAAAATGCTTAATGGGCATAGGAATATGAAAGCAAAGACAATAAATATTAACAAATCCAGTCAGCAGCATATTTTAGAAATACATTTTGACCAAATAGAGTTTATTATGGGAATGCAAGGATGGTTCATTATTAGGAAAACAATAATAATAATTAACAGTACTAACAGATCCAAGGAGAAAAATCATGTGATCATCTCCCTAACAACTGAGAAAGTATTTGGCAAAATAGAACATTCATTCTTGATTAAAAACACTAAATAAAATAGGAATTGATGGATACTTCCTCAATTTGTAATACTATATGTACATCTCAGTCCAAAAACCAACATCTTACTTAATGGGAAAAACTATACACATGCCCACTGTATCACATTCATTTAACACTGTATCGGGGCATTAATCAATGTAACAGAGAAAACCATTAAAGGAATAAAAACAGCAAAGGAAGAGAGTAATGATATATCTACTTGTATAAGATATATTCTCTTGAAAATCCGGGGCACCTGGGTGGCTCAGTGGTTGAGAGTCGGCCTTTGGTTCAGGTCATGATTCCAGGGTCCTAGGATCGAGTTCCGCATCAGGCTCCCTTCAGGGAGCCTGCTTCTCCCTCTGCCTATGTCTCTGCCTCTCTCTGTGTCTCTCATGAATAAATAAATAAAATCTTTGGGCAGCCCGGGCGGCCTAGCGGTTTAGTGTTGCCTTCAGCCCAGGGTGTGATCCTGGAGACTCGGGACTGAGTCCCACGTCAGGCTCCCTGCATGGAGCCTGCTTCTCCCTCTGCCTGTGTCTCTGCCTCTCTCTCTCTCTCTCTCTCTGTGCCTGTCATGAATAAATAAATAAATCTTTTTTAAAAATCTTTAAAAAAATTTCTTTTGAAAATCCAAGAGTATTGATTTTAAAACTAATGAACACATAGAGTTTAATAAGTAGGAAATGAAGTTAATTTACAAATCAATACCCTTCTTATGCACAATTATCAGTTAGAAGATTAAGGTGAAGAGCTCATTTATAATAGCAACAAAAGATATGAGAGTAAATTTAACAAGAAATGCACAAAGTCTATAGGAGAAAAGCCTTAAAACTTGCTGAAAAGTAGACTTGTTCAAACAGAAAATATATTCCATGTTCTTGGGAAAGATTCAACATCATAAAGACAGCAAATATCCCCCAGATTAATATATTAATTTAACATGGTCCCAATTAAAAGACTTATTTTCTGGAATTAGGCAAGTTGATTCTAAAGTTCATGTGGGAAAGAAGGAGGACTAACCAGGAAACTCCCAGAAAGGAGACACACTATTTGGGAGAGGGAGGGATAGCCCTACCAAATATTAAAACATATTACAAAGATTCTGTATTTAAAATAGCATGGGGGCCTGTGTGGCTCAGCTGGTTGGGCATCCAACTTGGTTTTGTCTCAGGTCATGATTTCATGGTGGTGGGATCGAGCCCCACTCAGGTTCCCCACTCAGCACAGAGTCTGCTTCAGAGTCTCTCTCCCTCCCCCTCCTCCTTCCCTCCCCCATGTGCACACACACACTCTCTCTCTCTAAAGCAAATAAAAATCTAAAAATATAAATAAAATAAAGTAAAATAGCATGGAACTGGCACACGAAGAGACAGATACACAGCACATAGCAGAAGATACAGCGACAGACCCAAGTCCACCTGAAAAGTTGGTTTATGATAATGATAGTATCTCAGATCAGTGGGGGGAATATGGATGATGAATGTTTGAACTGGTGACAACTGGATAGACATTTAGAAGATGATAAACTCGATGTGTACCTTTCATTATATACCAAAGTGACTTCCCAGTGGATCAGACCTCTAAATATTTAAAAGGAAACCACAGAAATACTCAAAGAAAACATAAGCGAATTCCTTTGAAACCTGAAAGTGATAGCCTTTGTAATCATAACTTGAAATCCAACTTCCTTAGATGGGTTCTGGAGCTCATTTATTATTTTTTTAAAGATTTTATTTATTAAAAAAAAAGATTTTATTTATTTATTCACGAGAGAGAGAGAGAGAGAGAGAGAGAGAGAGAGGCAGAGACACAGGCAGAGGGAGAAGCAGGCTCCATGCAGGGAGCCCAATGTGGGACTCGATCCTGGGCCCCCAGGATCACGCCCTGGGCTGAAGGCGGCGCTAAACCTCTGAGCCACTGGGGCTGCCCATGATTCACTATTTTGATAAGCACTTTTTTAAAGTAAGTTCCAAACCCAGCGTGGAGCCCAACACGGGGCTTGAACTCAGGACCCCAAGATCAAGACCTGAGCCAAGATCAGGGGTTGGATGCTTAACTGGCTTAGCCACCCAGGTGCCCCTTGATAAAACATTCTTAAAGTAATTTAGGAATAGAGGTTTATTCCCTGTCCTTTGGCACCTACACAAATACACTCTACAAGATTTCAGACTGGCGCATTAAGTATGAAAGATCAGCGGGAACCCACCGAAACCTTGCTTCTTTGCCACAATAAGACCACAGAGGAGGTTTAAAAAAAAAAAAAGAGGTAAAGAAAAGATGTTATGGTCAGCACGTGATTCAAGAGAGTCAAAAGGAAATCAGTTTATTCTCCTGAAAACAGACCATGAGCCCTGAAAGAAGCCAGCAACCTGCCATGGGCAGAACAGAGCTGAAGTCTGGCAGCCCTTGGGCCGCGGTGCTGAGACATCCCCCTGAAGAACTCTCCCCCCTAGGAGGCCAGTGCAGGGTGCCCCCGACAGGGTTTTCAAGAAAGGGCAGGCAACAGAGAGTCTCAAGTGAGCGAAGAGAAATATGCGGAAGTTCCTTTCCCCGCTGCATTACATTCCAGCCAAGAAAATTACTCAGTTCACAATCCTGACAACCCCATATATTTTTCCCACCACCCCCTGAAAAGTGATGCTACCGTCTGTGAGCCCAGGAAAAACAATCGTAACTCTCCTCTCCCTCTCTCTCTCTCTCTCTAAGGTCCGGGGGGGGGGGGGGGGGGGGGTCTCCGACTCAGCCAGTTATCCTAACAGTGACTCTCAAGGGACTCGACGGGGAAGCTCCCTTGGATTTCTCTGTACCTTGCATCTTTACTCATGCTTCCTTTTTGTGACCTGAACCACATAAATCACTTGAATTCCAGAGTAAAGAAATTGGATTCATCTTTACTTTGCTATAGGAGATCTGATGTACGGGGAGGAGGAGGCATGGCTGAGTACAGTGCCTAGCACATCCTCAGGCCAATAATTTGCTAGCCGTTTATAATCATCATCATTACCATCACCATTAGGATTACTTGATGAATGGCACGATCTGTGATATGCCAAAGAGCAACTCATGTTGCCTAAATTTTATTGACTTAATCGTTCCAAATGCTGACAAATTACTAGCCTCAGTCATTTAAAAATCACATTTCTAATGCAATAATCCTATCTGCGATGAGTGTGGAAGACATTACTACAGCCCAGGGATTTTTACAAAGTGAATTAAGTCACTATAAAAACTGACCGTGTTGGTTCACAATTAAAAGTCTGGTGGAATGAAATGCCATTACCCAGAGCTTGCTAAGCCCGAAGGAAGAGATTACCACTCACGTGGCTCTACTGGGAATGTTTTTAGAATCCCTAAAATGTTTCAGAAGTGTTCTCATTACTGATATTATCTATCAGCTGATTTTGTATCGAAAATATTTCTGAAGTGGGAAAGATTCAAATAACGTTTTCTGAAAATAGCCATGTGCTCTTAAAAAGATTTCAGGTTAAGGGATCCCTGGGTGGCGCAGTGGTTTGGCGCCTGCCTTTGGCCCAGGGCACGATCCTGGAGACCCAGGATCGAATCCCACGTCAGGTTCCCGGTGCATGAAGCCTGCTTCTCCCTCTGCCTGTGTCTCTGCCTCTCTCTCTCTGTGTCTATCATGAATAAATAAATAAAATCTTAAAAAAAAAAAAAAAAAGATTTCAGGTTAAAAAAAAAAGATTCCTGGTAAACTTCTCTCTTAATTAGTATGTATTTAAAATGCAACATGTATTGTATCTGTAATGAATCATACCATGCATGGCTTCTAGAGGAATCTCTACATGGAGTTATTTTTTCATACCTGTCTTGGAGCTGGGAAAAATACAGAAATACACACACAGACACACACATACACACACACACACACACACACACATATATTCCCCAAGTCTAGACTTACTTGGGCTCTGGCTATTTAGAGTCTACGTTTGGTGTTTTTAAACCCCTATGACACATTCCTTTCTTTCATCTCTCTAATTCCTGGCCACCCTCTCAGTATGTCTGGCTAATCTTCCTGATATTTCTGGGGCATAAATGGTCCCAGAATACTTGACTGAGAGAAAATCAGATAGGAATGTTGTTGTGAACATTTTTTTTTTTTACAAAAAAGATTTTCTTTTATTGATATGGAAACGAACAGATGCCTGATACCCTTTTGCCAACCCGAAACATTTCTGCTTGCTCCAGGGAATTCTTTGGGGCTGATGTTTCCTAGAGTTCCCACTGTCAATTCAAAAGTTGTGTCTCAGTTACCAGAATGATCTAGGATTGCTCAAAGGTGGGAGATTCATTCCTTGGCCCTTATTTCTGCTTGGTGCCTTGATTGTGCATAAAATGGGAAAGACACTCGTGCCAGTGGATATGAAATGGTTTTAGATTTACACACTGGAACGCTACAATGGGCAAAAGGACTGTTTTTACTGCAAATCCCCACACTTCACAAATCCACATTCTTTCATCTGACCCCTTCTACTTACCAGCCCTAGAAAAAGACATGATATAAACCCAGTAAGTACCTTTTTACTGACTGAGGTAATAAAAGTCAATCCAAATGTTTTACAATCCGCCACCAGGCACAGATCTTTACGCACCCAGGTAAGTTGTTATTTGAAGGGACAAATCCAGAGCATCGTCAACAGTTGCGTGAGCTCACAGTTGCCATTTCTACACCCCAGAGTCTTTTGTATTCCTAAATCTGCCTCTCTCCAGAAACCTCACACTCAGTGCATGGGAAACCAAACCCATTATCAGCCTTCTCTCTGGGAAACTCCCAAATCCGGATCTCCTCTTGTCTCCTGCCTCAGTTAACACCATCCCTACCCACAGAGTTAGTTACCTGAGCTAGAAACCTCCAAGTCCTGTTGCCTTCTGCCCTGATGCCTTATTCTCCTGGGACACGGGACTCCCAGGAATGCTCAGAATAGGGTGGTCACTCCTCAGGCCATCAGAGCCACTGTCTAAATGCTGGGATGGGCCAGACGCCCTCAGTGGGCTCGCCAGAACTTCAGCTCCCCCCTTAACCAACTGTCCCCGAGATAAAACCGGGAGGATTCAAGGGGGCTTGCTATCTACCCATGAGTGCAGAGTGAGAACTCCTATGGCTGTACATTTGGAAAATGTACTGATGAAATGAGAAACTGAAAGTGGATAATCTTTCATAAAAAAAAAAAAAAAAACAAACCTGTAACTACATAAAACATAAATCCAACAGTATCTGGGCTAATTAATAATCGTCAACCCCCATATCTTTCTCCAAAGAAAGTCATAAATATGGACAAAAGCTGATTTACTCAATGTCACTAAATAAATTAGTGGTGGAGAAAGAACTAAAACCAAATCCAGCCTAAAACAGTAAGATTCTTGAATGTGCTATTCTGCCTCTGACTTCTAAATGTCCACCTAGGAGACTTTTAATACCACCTAGTAGAGTTTAATATTCTGTTTAAGAAAATATTCCCCAAATACAATTAAGCGTCATAAGTGAATTACAATGATCGTTTTTGCTAATTATCCCTCAAAAACATGCCTTTATCTTCTAGACTCTTACTCTCCAGGGCAAATTGCATGTTGGAGGCACAATGACATCTCTTAGGCTAATGAAACTTAACTCTTTTGGTGCCTGAGAGCCTACAGAGGTTCACAGTTTGCTCATAAATCCAGCCCTGGGAAGAAGGCAGGCCTTCTTCATGGGCCTCCATCCATCCACGGGCCTCCATCCATCATGCTCAAGAGAACACAGCATTTGTTGCCTTAAAATATAGCAGGCTTGAAAACTGGAATGGAAATTGTACCTCAACTGAGGGTACTGGTGCTTTAAAAATAAAGAAAAGGCTGAACTTTTATTAATTATTATTATTATTATTATTATTATTATTATTATTATTCCCAGAGATACGCAGAAGATTTGTAGTTAAAACTGAGGCCCCCTACCTCATGACTAACAATGAGGCAATCCAGGTATTGTTGTTTCTGGCTAAGTCTTGTGCAGTCCCTGTACCAAATGTCATGTTTCATTTTTTTATGCTACATCCCATATAAAACTCCAGGCAACTGCGGCACTGTGTGATATTCCTGTGTGACTCTCCTACAGACATGCCTGGGTCACTGTAAGCTGGTGCAGAGCACTGAGCTTCATTGTCGACGATGGGTTCCCCAGGGTCCCGTTAATTTCATCATGTAAATACAATTGGCAAATATATTGACCTGCCTCCTGTAACACTGGGAATGGATGGTCCTGGTGCTTCCAACAAAATCCAAAATCAATTTTGTCACCAGAGTCCACAACATAGGATAGATGCATTTGAATTTGGACATTTGTTTCTTCTTCCTCTAGGCTTCCTTCCTTTCCTCTATTTGTATGAAAAGAGTAGATTTTGATTGACCTTTGCACATAGCAGCACTCAGCAACCCAAATAAGCTATTCCTAGAACAGGCTCTTGAGAATGTTCTAGAATGTTTTGGTAGGCTGCAACTTACTAGGATTACCACCTAGCAGATGGTGCCATGCGTTCTGGACCCCTTGAAGAACCAAGGTTTTTCAAGATTTGTCAGGTGGTCTAGTCTGGTTGTTCCATCTCACAGCACCCCACACTCTTCCTCTGTAGGACTTAGGGCACATGGGAGCAAATTCTGAATTGTGCGTTTTGCGGTCAATGTCTGTATCCTCCGTTAGAATACACGCTCCGTGTGGACAAGGACTGTAGGTACCTGTTATTTCATTGCTGTGCCTAACACAGTGCCCTGACTGTGGTGGGAAATCAGAGACTATTGATAAACGATCAAAAGAGTAAATAAATGTGTGAGTGAAACAGTGTTAAATTGGAGGATACTGAATGCAAGTATAAAATAAGCTTTTATATTCCCTGAGATTGTTCTCGGAGAGCCGGGGCAGATTTATCACCAAACTGCAGAAATGGCATACCGACAACAATCCACAAGTTAATTATTCTTGAGATAAATTCGGAATTCATAAAACCAATTCTCTGGGTGGTAATTCTCTGGGTGTAAAATTTTACAACCTCTGTGGGTATTTGTGTAATTTAACCCTTGCAATATGAAAACATTGACGTGTGTGAATTTAGATAAGCAGACGAGGCAAGCAGGTGCAGTTACCGCTAAATTTCACGACTGAAAATCACAGCATTTCATTTCAAAAGGCACAGGAATATAAATCCGAAAATGCCACTGAGCGGTGTCAGAAATCCCCACAGCTATGCGCTCTGTTTTCTGGATATTTCTCTCTAACCACTGATAAAAACTCTTTGAAGTGGAAGAGTAAATATTATCACTTGATAGTACTTGGGCCCAACAGTGCAAACACAATTGCATTGTGTTACACTCTGGGGTCTCATGAACACACCACGCCGAGGCAGCGTTGCCATGGAGGAGCCGCCGCGGCCGCTGCGCGCTGTGCCCGGGGCGCGGGAGGGGCGCTGGAGCCGGCCGCGGGGCAGCCCCGCTCCCAGGCGCGCCCACCCCAACCCTCCTCAGCCACACACGCGGAATGCTAGGGGGGAAATGCTGGCGCTCGAGTCGGAGTCTCTGTTTCCGTCATCCTGGGAACGAAGGCCCCCGAACAGGCGAAGGGAAACGCCACCCCTAAGTATCAGCTCGCCTGTCCTCGTCCCACGGGTATTCGCAGAAGGAGCGCGGGGCGGTGGGGAGGAGAGTCGAAGGCCCGGCCAGCAGTGCGCGCGCGAGGCAGGGAGGGGGCCCCCAGCGCGGGTGCCCAGCGTCCCCCGGCGCACGGCAGGGGCTGGGTCTCGGGGGACGGAGCACCCCCCGCTCCGGGCCGACGGCAGGTGGCCGGGGGCGGGGAGCACGACGCGCTCGCTGTCCCGAGCGGAGCGGAGCGCGGCCGCACCAAAGCGCGGCGCACACCCAGTGGGCGGAGAGGCCCCCGCGCACCTCCCCGCTGCGTGCCCCCGGGGCGCGCGCTCGCCGCCACCCCCACCCCCACCCCGCCCCCGGGGTCCGGGGGCCCAGCCGCCCCCGCCCGCCCCCGCGTGGCCTCACCTTGCCGGGGAAGGGCCCCGGGAGGAGCAGCTTCAGCGCCTGCCTCTTCAGCTCCACCAGGCGGGCGTTGCAGTTCTCGCACCAGACGCCGCGGTCCGAGCCGGGGGAGGAGCCGCCGCCGCTGCCGGAGCCCGGGGAGCCGGTGCCGAAGCCCGGCGAGCCGCCCAGGGAGCCCGGCGAGCTGGTGCCGATGCCCGGGGAGGCGGGGCCCGGGGAGCCCGTGAAGGAGCCGGGGGACGAGGTGCCCGAGCCGGGAGACGGGGTCCCCGACGAGCCGAGCGCCGAGCCCGCGCCCTCGGGGGTGGGCCGGCTGCCGGCGCGCGACTCCTCGTACGCTTTCCGGTACCAGCTCTCGGGGGAGAAGGGCGCCGCGGGCTTGGTGGGCGAGCAGACCTCGTTCACCTGCGGGGTAGACGTGCAGAGTCAGGGGCCGTGGGGCGCCCGCGCCCCCGCGCCCCCAGGGCCCGGCCGAGCGCCACGGCCGCGCGCCCCGGACCCTCCGAGCCCTGCGGCGGAAGGTGCCTCCGTCTGTCCCGCTCACCGTCCCCGCCGCTCGGGTGCCCCTGCGCGGCTTCCCCGGCGCCGGCGCACTCCTCCTCGGGTCCGGAGGGGAGGGCTGGCTCGGGGGCTTCCCGCGGGTCCTGCGAGGGGGAACCCATACAGTCACCCATCCCGGGAAAAGCCCCGGTTCGAGATCCTGGAAGACGCTATGCCGCGGGCTGAGGGTGGGGGAGCATCTGGGTTTTTATTCATCTGGGGTGCAGCCCTGCGGATCCTGAAGGTACATGGAAGGAGCTCCAGGCTCCGGGGAAATGATCGCGAGGAACCGCAGAGAATTCGTGCACACCCTCCCCCTGGTCGGCTTAACTCTGCCTGGAAGTGCACGAATGCTGCAAAAGTTAGGGGTGCGGGGACCGCCAGGATCGCGGGGACTGAGAAAATCCTGGGGGCCCGGCGAGCGTGCGGGCGTCCTCGCGGGCGGACCCGCCTCCGTGCACGCACGCCCAGCCCGCCCGGCGGAGGCGCCCCTGCGGCGGCGGGAGAGCCCGGGGCCGCCCCGTGGAGCCGCCCGCCGCGGGGAAAGGGGCCCCCGGGTCGAGGAGGGCGCCGGGAACGCGCCTCCGCATTGTACCCGTCACAACTTACCCCGTATTTCTTGCCCCTGCTGGAGACCGCCAGCCTCTCTTTATTCCCAGCTACCGAATTCATGGTGGCTTTTCCAGCGGAGAGGGTCTAAATGTTCCACCAACGCTACATCCAGAAGGTCTTCCAACCCAGAAGGGTCCCCCCGTGGTCGGGGGCCGCCTCTTGGCCCTCAAGTCAAGATTTCTTAATTGGGGGGGTGGGGGGGCGAGAGAATCGAAGCAAATGGAGCCCAGAAGTAATAGCACTAATTTGCAGAACGGGTTGGAGTGGCTGGTTTATTCTCCTCCTCAAATAATGCTCTTCCCCATCCTCTTCGGCCTCCTCCAGTCGCGCGTTTTCTTCTCACGGTCACATCCGGATCATTGGCATTTCCCCCCCGGCCAAGTGCGCGAGGGAAGCGAGGAGGGCGGCCGGGCACACGCGGCTGCAGGGACGGTGGGCGAGCCCCGCGCCGCGCCCCGGCCGGCGACCGGCGGCGGGAACTTGTCTCCTCCACGGAGCTCGGTAACTGAGTTCAAAGAAATTCTCCCAAAATATAAAGATCCAGGCTCGGGGAGGAGCCTCGGCGCGTGGCGGAGCCAATATCCGCCAGCCCGCTCGGCCTGACAGTTGCGCGAGGGCAGGGAGAGGCGGCTCGGCGTGGCCCGGGCGCCGCCGCGGTCAGTGCGCGCGTGTGCGCCCGGGCGCAGCGCGGAGCCTCGGGAACCGCCGCCCCGCCGCCCGGGAGCCCGCCGCCCGCCCGCCGCCGCCGCCGCCGCCGCGCCGCCCCGGATCCATTTTATGCGGCGGCGCGCCCGCCTGACAGCGCGAGGCGAGCGCCGGGGGGGCGGGGGCAGGTCGTAAATCTCGCCCCTCGCGGGGAAGTTCCTGGAGAGCGGCCGGCGGCCGGGGCCCTAATGAGACGCCGCTGCGCGCGCCTGGCGCCGAGGGGCAGCGCCGAGCCCGAGGGCTGCACAGAAATGGGCCCGGGCCTCCCCGCCCCCAAGTGCTTTCTCTTCCTGGCAAGGCTTGCAGTTCTGCCTTTGAAACGCCGTGTGAAAAAGGGACTGAGTCACAAACAAGTCCGCAAACATGCCGGGTCCTCCCCCCCGCCCTTTGTTCTCCGAGACCTGCCCTGCAAACCTTCTCGGGATCGCCCTGCCAAGCCCCGGGCCGGCCAGCGGGCTCCCCCGCCCAGCCCACCGCCGGAGGACCGGGGACCTTCGCGGGCGCCCCCTCCCCGGGCGGCGCGCCCCGATCTGCGACGTGCCGGGCCGCCCAGGGCTGGCCCAGGTGAGCGAGCCCGGGATCGCGCGAGCCGCCGCCGCGCGGGGGACACTGAGGGATCCGCCGGGTGCGCTCGCACCGCGGGCCCGGAGAGGGGCGTGTGCGGGCCGACCTCGCCGCGCCGCGCCCCGGGCGCCCCCCTCGGCTGCCCGCCTTCCCTTCCGTCCCGCGCCTGGACCCGCGGAGCCCCGGAGCCCCCCAGCCGCCGCCCCCCGCGCGGCGCCGGAGAGCGCAGGAAACCGGCATCTGCCAGGCTCCACACGTGGCTGCTCCGGGGTGTCATTTTTCATTTCCCGGGAGGACATTTCTCCCGGTGAGCCGGCAGGTCTGTTTTGTGGTGACCTTTAATTAACACCCCGAGAGACGCCTGGAGGAGGACCGGCCCAGCGCGGGGTCACGTGGGGTGTAATGGCATCTCCGCTCCCGGAGACACCGGCCTGGGGGTGGGCGAGGGCTCCAAGGCCGGTAGGGGCTTTCCAGGGGCTCGCCTCCTTCTGCGATACGGAGGGGGCGGAAGACACCCTTCTGGGGGCGCTGAAGCCCCGGGGCGACGCCCCTCCCGCCCAGCTCCGGGGGATTGTTCCGCGCCCCCCTCTCGCGGCCGCCCACCCGCCGCAGCCCGGGCATGGGAAGATCTCAGCCGCCAGAGCGAGGTAAGAGGTCAAAATGAAGATGTCGAGAACAGTGTGGAAGTTTCCATTACGTTCCTGCTTCCAATTTAAAAGCGATCACATCGAGAGAGAGGACCTCGGGGGGCAGGTACGCCTCCAGGCGGCCCACGGCAGCTGCGGCCACATCTGTATTCAGCTGAGCTGCGGAGGAAACGGCCTGTCCTCTCGCGCCGCGCCGCGGAACAGCAGCGAGCGGCCCGGAGAGAGGGACCAGCCGGAGGGGCCCGGGGGGGCGGGGCGGGGCCGGGCCGGGCCGGGCCGGGGGGCGGGGGGAGTCGAGGGAGAGCTGCTGCGGCGCTGCGACATCCACCTTGGAGACGCCCGAGACCAGAGCTGGTCTGATTCGCATCCCCGAGGAGCTGGGTCCCCAAAGTGTGTTTGGTGAGCTCCGAGCGCCCTCTGTTGATAACGGTTTACAACCGGGGCCCCCGCAGGAGAGTTCGGTTCGAGGCTTTTAAAGATGGACGGAACATTCACGTACAGTGCAAGGCACACATCTTTCAAAAAAAGAAAGTGTACAGTTCTGTGAATTTTGCTAAATATATGCTCCCGGGCACCTGGATGGCTCAGGGCTGAGCGTCCGCCTTTGGCTCAGGTCGTGATCCTGGGGTCCTGGGATGGCGTCCTTTCTCTCCCTCTGCCTATGTCTCTGCCTCTCTCTGTGTGTCGCTCATAAATAAATAAAATCTTTAATTAATTAATTAACTCCCATGCAATCCACTCCCTCAATCAGGTATAGATTTCTGTTAGTCCACAAAGCTCTCTCCTGCCTTTCCTCCAGCGTCCCACCCCTGAGGCACAGCCACTGCTCTGATTTCCATCACCATGGATTCCTTTTGCCTGATCTTGAACTTTTTATTCATAGAATCCAGGCGGTATGCGTTCTTTTGTGTTTGGCTTCTGTCACTTAGTGCAAAGTTTTTGAGCTTCATGAGGTTGGGTCCAGGTCTGTGATCTGCCTGTACCGTTTTTCAGGGCTTGTCTCTCCTGCCCTCTCTTTGTTAGCTGAATTTTTTTTATTTTTTTAGGATTTTTTTTTTTTTTTGAGAGAAAAAGAGAGAGTGAGAGAGCATGAGCAGAGGGAGGAGCAGAGGAAGAGGAAGAAGCAGGCTCCAGAGGTGGGGCTCCATCCCAAGACCCTGCATCATGACCTCAGCCCAAGGCAGATAGTTAACCTACTTAGCTACACAGCCCCCCCCCTTAACTGAATATTTTTTTAGTGTTCCACTTCCATCTCCCTACTGGCCTTTTAGCTCTAATGATTATAATGTGCCTCTTTAATTTATCACGGGCCACTTAGAGTTAACATTTGTGCCACTTGACCTAAAATGTAAGAAATTTGCAAGAGCAAATTCCATTTCACCTCCCTCTTTTGTGCTATGTTGATCAATTTTATATCTACATACATCATAAAACCCACAATACAATCTTACCAATTTTATTTTAAACAACCTGTTGTCTTTTAGTGAAACTAGGAAATTTTAAATTTAGTTTTTCCTCTGTGCCCAGTTTTGCCATTTCTGGGACTCTTCATTTTTTTTCCTCTAGGGCCAACATTCTAACTGGGTCATTTCCCTTCTGACGGAAGGACTTCTTTTAGAGCATATCTTGTACTGAGGGTCTCCTGGCAACAAATTCTCTCAGCTTGCACTTATCTGAAAATATCTTTGTTTCATATTTTGTGTTTGAAGAACAGTTTAGCTGGATGTAGAATTCTAGGTTGACAGTTCTATTTCTTCCAGCCCTTTAAAGATGTCAATCATTATCTTCTGGTCTTTTTTACTTTAAAATTTTTTTCCTTTTTTTTTTTTTAATTCTTTCATTCATTCATTTTTAAAGAGAGAGAGAGAGCAAGTGGGGAGGGGCAGAGGGAGAGGGAGAGAGAATCCTAAGCAGACTCTCTTGATCTCAGGACTCAGACCATCACCTGAGCCAAAATCAAGAGTTGGACGTTTAACTGACTGAGCTATCCAGGCACCCCTGCCTTTTTTGTTTCTGATTGGAGATCAACAGTAATGCCATAGGAATTCCCTGTGTGTAATATGTCCTTTTTTTCTGGATCCTCTGAAGATTTTCCCTTTACCGTTAATTTTCAACAATTTGCTTATAGTGCTTCTAGATGTGCTTCTCTCTGTAGTAATCCTGCTTGAGGTTTGCTGAATTTCTAGGACCTATAAGTTAATCTAGAAGTTTTTCACCAAATTGGGGAGCCCTTCAGCTATTTTTTATTCAGATTACTTTCGGCCCATTCTCTCTTTCCTCTCCCTCTGGGAGTCCAATTACATGTATATTATTGCACTACTTGAATCATCTCAGAAGTTACTAAGGTGGTTCTATTTATTAACATTATCCTTACCCTTCAGTTCTTCAAACTGGATAATTTGTCAATCCTTTATTAAGTTTCCCCAAGCATTGCTTCTGCTACCTCCACTCTCTGTTAAGACTATCCAGTAAATTCTTCATTTCAGATATTGTACTTTTTAATACATGCTTATGAACATGTATAGTTTCCACTTACCTGCTTCTTTTTCCTTTAAATCATCAAACATAGTCATGATAGAAGCTTTAAGTTTCCTGTCTGCTAATTCCAACATCTGGCTCATTTGGGGGTCACTTTCTATGAACTGATTTTTCTCTTGACTCTGAATCACATCTTTCTGTTTCTTTCCATATCCGATATCCAATCAATTTTAGCTACATGCTGAATACAATGGACCTTACATCATAGAGATGCAAGATTCTCTTATTTTCCTTTGAAGATTTTGTTCTAGCAGCAGGCAGTTAAGCTAGTGGTGGATCACCTTCAACTCATAGCAATGTGGCTTTATGCTTTGCTAGACCAGATCTATGTAGGTTGTGGCTTATATCTAAGAAAAATTCCTTGGTCTTGATACTTGTTCTTTACCCCTCAAGTATGGTGCTTTTGGGGTGTCAGGAAAAAGCCCAGTGTGTTTACCAGACCCTCCAACTTGGGACTTATACTCTAAGCTCTGCTCCCCTGAAGTGAGAGCTGCTGAAATCGATTCTTTCAGCTTCCAGATGTTGCTCCTCAACTTCTTGTAGCTCTCCCATGTATTGAAAATTGCAAAATATCAGCCAAGGACTTGGGGGGAATGGCAGGTTTGGGGGCTGCCTCTCTCTTTGTAGATTTCCCTTCTCCCTTTCCAGCAATGGCCCTCAATTCTACCATGTAATGCCTCACACCAGAAAAACCAGCTATCTCCTTGAGTTATAGCCCCTGTGCCCAGCAGACAGGAACAAACCCATATAATCCTTCTTTGGGGGACTGAACCCCTGAGTCCCCAGGCTTTCTGTTGTTGTTATCCAGCTTGTAATTATTTGCTTCGGGGAATTCATTTGTATATAAAGTAGTCCCTAATTTTAGTTTTAATGGTGGCTTTTCAGGTCTACCTTGGGTTTTTTAGGATTCCTGTAGCTTCAAGGGTTTTTATTCTGTGAGTTATCAGCCTAAAAAGTTAGTCTTTAAAGAGCCTAACTATATATCACTTCTCAGCCTTATGGCTAAGGTCAAGTGTAAAGAGTCTAACTCTAATTTTATTTTCTGTTGCACTGAAGGATTCTAATGATGCAACCAAAACCTTCACTAGATAGATAGAGTAATCTATATAGATTTCTTACATTTTGACATTTGATGACGTTAACACCATTATGTCAAAGACACACACACAAATACACACACACCTTATTTTATGAATGAAGAAATTATATACTGGCTTCTAAAAGCCGAGCGCTTCTATAGACATCAATTTATCTACTCCATTGATACCCATGGATGAAACAACATCTCCCTGTTACATCCACGAGTATAAAGTGCAAAAGGCTAAGATCTATTACTTGGCTAAGAATGAAACTCTTATTCCTTGTTGCTTAATTATTAAATAGATATAACTTCTTTGGGAATGTTTCTTTTTTAAAAAATCATTTTATTTATTTTATTCATGAGAGAGAGAGGCAGAGACATAGCAGAGGGCTCCCACGGGGAGCCCGATACAGGACTCGATCCCAGGACTCCGGGATCATGCCCTGAGCTGAAGTCAGATGCTCAACCACTGAGCCACCCAGGTATCCCTGGGAATGTTTCATGGGACTTTTTTATCAACAGAAAATGCAATTTTGCTTTCTCATTATTTATACCTCAGGGACAATTAGCAAATATATTATGTAAGTGTATATTTGAAAGTCTAAAAGAATAAATAAAAAAAGATTTTTAAATCAGGCTGGAAACTTCTAATGGCTAAGCAGATAACAGATTCCACTCTTTAATACTTTTCTTTTGAAATAACTTCGGTTTTGATTTGGGCACAAACATGCAAGCAGAGCCAGTGGACTGACTGCATGTGCCAGAGGCAGCTGAGTTTCTCCTTGAAAGATAATTAAAGCAGCTTACACTGTCCATGTGGTATCTTGATGAATATGCACACAATATTTGCATCTGATCTACTGTGTGTTCTGGGGACCATATGATCATGTGTGGGCTGCCAAAGAGTCATCAGCAAGCTGGTGACTTTCATTTGTGTGCTTGGTCACTACTGCAGTGTAAGGGGACAGTTGTTACTCTGTAAGCCAAGGAAGGCTCTCCACTCTTGGACTACCATTTCAAACACTAATCATTTTATCCTTGTAAATTCCTTTTGTGCTAAACTACAACTTTGATTTCAGTCCAAAGTTGACCATAGATAAAGATAGAGAAAGAGAAAGGGTTTGAACCAAATTTGTGTGGCTGGAGTGATAAATTTTTTTTAAGATTTTATTTATTTATTTGAGAGAAAGAGAGAGAGAGAGAGCACAAGTACCAGGGGAGGGGCAGAGAGAGAGGGAGAAACAGACTCTCTGCTGAACAGGGAACCTGAAGTGAGGATCATGACCTGAGCCGAAGGCAGACACTTAACCAACTGAGCCACTCAGGTGCCCCTGGAGTGATAAATGTTTTATCATTATTTTTATTGTGCTTTCAGGATAGGAAAGAAAAGATCAGTTATCAAAAACAGAGTAGACCAGACAATGAGTGTTCAGCCCGTGGACATTGGGCACCAGATGTGACAACCATGAACCATACCACCACTTATCACAAGAAGTAACCTGTTTTGAAAAGGGATCGTGGCATCCCATGTGTCACTGTTTATGATTGTGAAGAAAGAAAAACAACCTACAGGTGCATATGTCGGGGATGGGTTTAATAAATTACACTAGCCTCAGACCATGAAATACTATACAGCCATTAAAAACATTTTCATAAAAGAAGAATTTTATGGAAGTAATAGAAAGATAGTGATGATGTATTAGTATTAAAAACTGCTAGAATCCAGCATCCAAATATTAAAATATTAAGAGTAAAACAGCTCTCTGGGAGTTTCCAATTCTGTTTTCAGACACAAATGTAATATTATTATTATAAGAAAAAGATTACTAAAATAAGAAAAGAGATTACAGTGAGTTTTGATTTTTAGGAAAGGGATCACAAGGAACCAGAGGGCAAAGAATAGCACTGCCCCACAAACATCCATGGTTATGTGTCCAGGCACACACACACACACACACACACACACACACGCCTGCATGCTCAGTCAAGGCCAGGATACAATGAAAAACACAAAAACAAAAACAAAGCCAGGAAGGGAAATGAGAATATCTGTGATTAAAAATAAATATTGTACAATACAATAGGTTTTCAGGGTGCCTGGGTAGTTCAGTCTGTTAAGTGCCTGCCTTCAGCTCAGGTCATGATCCCAGGTCTCAGGATTAAGCCCTGAATCAGGCTCTCTGCTCAGCAGGAAGATTGTTCCTCCCTCTCCTTCTGCCCTTGCCCCTGCTTGTGCTCGCTCTCAAATAAATAAATAAATAAATAAATAAATAAATAAATAAATAAGTTTTCAAAGCACTTTACCAAAGAAAGAAAAAACTAATCCTAATTCATTTGTCTGTACAACTTGCTAAATTTGGAATTTGGAATGTAAGAGAGGGAAGTCAGAGCTCTCAAGAGGTGAGGTGGCTTGCCCAAAGACACAGATCCAGCCAAGGGAGAGTGCCAAGGAAAAAACACAGAGCCTTCTTTGATGCCCAGTCGGGAGCCAGAAACAGAGGTGCCCGCAGGTTGGCAGCAAATGGAAATAAGAAGGCTGTGACAGCCCAGGACATGAAGTAAAACCAAACCACATCTGTTTGATGACAGGTCTGACAAACTGAGAGCAGAGCTGGAGCCAAATGTCATTGTGTGGGTGCCGGGCAACATTTTTGTTTAAGATTTCTAGAACAGCATTCAGCTTACGGGCAGGTCAAGCACAGCCCAGCAAGACAAAGACAACAGTTAGGGGAGGTCAGAGAAGGGTGGGATATTCCCTCTGGAGGGGTTGGCGAGGGACCCCCCCCCCGGGCAAAGAGACTTTGATGAGGCACGGCAAGATGGAGCAGAGATTATGAAACCTCGAACAAGGGACAAGGAGGTCACAAGGGTGCCATTTTTCCAGACAGGCCTACTGGTTAGGAGGCAAAAAGCAATAGGAGATGTCCTCATTTGATAATTAGAAAATATCACCTAATCCAAAAGCAAAAGCTGTGAACATGTATTTCACCCTAAAAAAGTGGACAAATAGCTTAATGAGCACATGAAATCATGCTCAACAGCGTTAGTCATCATGGAAGTGAAAATTAAAAGCCACAACAAAGTACCTCCAGAAAGACACAGCAACAAAGATCCTGGAGGATACGGAGAAATACGGGGGCTCTCGTGCACTGCTGATGGGAATGGAAAATGGTGTGGCCGCTTTAGAAGGCAGTTTGGCAAATGCTCAAAAAGTTCAGTATGAAATTATTGTCCTACCCATTCATTCTACTCCTAAGTGTCTACCTGTGAGAAAAAAGCAAAAAACGAAAAAACCTGTGTCCACACAAAAACCCGCATATAGCACACTTGCTCATGGCAGCGTTATTCCTAAGAGCCCCAACACGGGAGCAACTTAAGTGCCTGTGGTTCGTGAAGGAAGGGACGGATAGAGTAGGCCATCTCCGCACGACGGGACAGCACCGAGCACTAATAACACGGCAGCCCTGCTACAGGTGCCACCTCTATGAGCCTCACGAGCATTATTTGGAGTGAAAAAAAACACACCTAGCACACCTGGGTGGCTCAGCGGTTGAGCATCTGCCTTCGACCCAGAGTGTGATCCTGGAGACCCGGGACTGAGTCCCAAATCGGGCTCCCGGCAGGGAGCCTGCCTCTCCCTCTGCCTGTGTTTCTGCCTCTCTCTCTCTCTCTCTCTCTCTCTCTCTCTCTCTCTCTCTCCCTCTCTCTCTCTCATGAATAAATAAATAGAATCCTTAAAAAAAAAAATGCCTGAAAGATCAGACACTATAGGATTGCATTGATGTGAAATGCTCAGAAAAGGCCAGCAGAGAAGCCCAAAAGCAGATCAGTAGTTGCCTAGGGATCAGGGAGGGGCAGGGATCTGCTGGCCTGAGTGATCATACAGGGCGATGGAGACTACTTTATGGTGATGGCTGCCGCACTAGTACATCTACAAAAACAAAAACAAAAGTGTGCATGTGAGTAGGATGACTTATTCTTTTTTAAGATTCAATTTCACGACCATGAGATCATCACTTGAGCCGGAATCAAGACTTGGACACTTGACTAAGGCTCCTCATGCATGACTTTTATTATATGTAAAATGTATCTCAAGAAAGCTGTTTTTTATTTTCATTTTATTTTTTAAAGATTTTATTTATTTATTCATGAGAGACATAGAGAGAGGCAGAGACACAGGCAGAGGGAGAAGCAGCCTGCATGCAGGGAGCCTGATGTGGGACCGGATCTGGGGACTCCAGGATCACGCCCTGAGCCGAAGGCAGACACTTAACTGCTGAGCCACCCAGGCGTCCCAAGAAAGCTGTTTTTAAAAAGTGGTGGAAGAGGCAAAAGGCAAGGGAAATGAGGAATCCGTTCCAGGCCATTAGCACTGGGCCAGCTCGGCTTGGAGACTAAACGGACCTGAGAAGGAAGGTCACTGTATCAAGACTGGCTTGCAGGCCTGAGAGCAGGACAAGAAAAATGTGGCAATACTGTCTTCAACACAAGGCACATGGGAGGAAGGTGGTGTGTTTGATTTTGAAGAGATACAGGCACAATGACCCTCTGAAGCAGAATCCTCAGAAACAGGGTTCCTGAAGTGTGCCACTTCAGGAGCCAGCACAACAGGCATCAGCCAGCATGAACCCCCACACTGAGAAAGGCTTCAGGAAACACTGGCTGACTGGTGGTGGGAATTGAAGGGTCAGAAACCATGCTGGGAATGTGTGCTTTAAAAAAAAAGTTGTGGTATTAGGATCTCAGTAAGGACCCACCAGAGCAAGGTCACAGAGGCAAGGAAGAAGGGATGGGCTGTCTGCACTTAAGCATTGTGAGTGCCAGCGGTGTAGGAGTGACCAGAAGCCACCAGCCAGCCACAGGGGGCCATGAGCAGAGAGGCACACACAGCCCAGGGGAGATCTGCAAAGACCATTGTTGGGGCGGGGGACGGGGGGGTGGGTAGCCATATGAAGATCCTGTTTGCAAAAGAGAGTAACTTTCAGGAGGTGTGAGATTCCAGGAGTTCCTCCAAAAAGGACTTGAAATCAGGACCAATGTTTCCAACCAGTGCTGTCATTGACTGCACCCTCAATAGGCATCTCCCAGCCGTGTGCTGCCCGAGCCCTGGGTACCAGCATGAGGAGTCTCTGGTTCTCCTCTGAATTGCGGACACCTCCACTCTCATATCAGCAGCCACTCCTTGTGGTGCCTCTGCCTTGGGTCGCACCAGCTGCACAAATTCTGCTCTCACATGTCCCCATCACCCAGTATGTCCTCCCAGTGTCGTGTCTTCCCTGCAAAACCACTAGGTCTGAGTTACTCACACTTGGCACTTGGGCCCATTTCCAGCTCATAAGTTGGAAATGCAGTGTTTCTGTATGGATGGATGGGTGGATGGATGGATGGATGGATGGATGGATGGATGGATGAGTGGGTAGGTGGGTGGGTGGATGGGTCGGGAGATGGGAGTGGAGATGGATGGATGCCTGGGTGGGTGTATAGGTGGATGAGTAGGTGGGAGAATGGATGAGTGGATGTATGGGTGGAGGGTGTATGGTTGGCTGGGTGTGTGGGTGGGTAGACAGGCGAGTGGTTGGGAAACATGACCTTGAAGAAAGAGGGATCCAGTAAGCGTAGCTGGATGACACACAGTCCTGGGTGGGGGGATAGTGACAGCTCACACTGTTTCTATAAAAAGGCTGTGATTGAGATCAAGCCGTGATCCTTCTTGTTACCTTTATATATATATTTAAATCATAGAACTTAAATTTAAAGCCTCGTTTAAAAACAACAATACAGACAAGTGTCAGGGAATTCAGGAGTTATGGTTTCCACAGCAACATTCACGTGGCTACCCAACTACTACTAAATAAATTAGATTAAGAATTTATATTGCCCTTGACATTCAGCCATATGCTAAGCAATCGCTTTATTGGTTTATAATCCCTTGCAGCCACCTGTGAGGGAGGCAGCCTTCTCACTCCCACATTAAGAATGAAGAAACCAAATCCCAGGAGAAGAACTATGTGCCCAGAGAAACCCAGCCGATGCCTAGCTGGCTAATGGGACTCTCCATGTGGCAGCAGGCAGCAGGGTAAAATGCCGACAGCAGGGCTGCTCAGAGTGCATGAATAAAATTGATCATCATTAAGTGCCTACTGTGTGCTAGAGCCTTCTGGTGAGCTTTTCCTGCCACTGAAAAGGACTGAGTCACAAGCAACTAAAGTCACAATAATAAAAACCAGAACCTTTTATTCCGAGTAGAAGAAATCCTGTATAGCTTTGGTTCAACTGGCTTCTATATGACCAACTTCACTATGAGCACAGACCCATAAATGCATATGAAGAGAAGGAAAAAGCTCCCTCCAGTGAGAAGGAGCTTCAGAAGGAGGAGGAGCAACAAACATTCAGGTGTCAGAGGATAGAAGCTGTGGCTTGGGTACAAGATTGCCTTTGGAGAGCTTCACTTATTTGGTAGGGGGAGAGAGCCCACTGGAGGTGTCAGATATTTATTTTGGCAAATTTTTCCCTGTAGTGAATCTTACAAATCTCATCTCTCAAATGAACATGGGTATGTGGATTGAAAGCACAACCCGGGGCACCTGGATGGCTCAGTCAGTTGAAGGATGGGCTCTTGATTTCAGCTCAGGTCATGATCTCGGGGTTGTGAGATCAAGCCCTGCATCAGGCTTCTGACCGAGCATGGAGTCTTCTTGAGATTCTCTCTCTCTCTCCCTTTGCCCCTCCAACCCTTCCAAAAAAGCACAACCAAAGGCCTGAAGCCACAAATTGTGATGTGTGGCCCCCAGGCCCCAGACAGGGAGGCAGACCTGGGACTGAGTGTTAGCTCTGGCCTTAGTCATCATCTTAACAAATGATCTTTAAGGAGGAGTAAACAGCAACACATGAAATGCAGAGCCATGCTAAATTGAGAGGTGTTGCCAACACTCCCGAAGAAAGTGAGAGAATGTGTGAAAATGCAGAGTCTCTGAAGTGTGAGAAAACAAAAAGCACAAAGCCAGCCAAAAGCATCAAACTACTGACATCAAGGAGGTGAATTTTGAACCCCATACTTGGAATGGTTGACAATTAGAAAGCAGTTTTCCCTAAAAGACAAGTGAGAGAGATTTGGCTCAAAATTCATAATAAACTTTTGCGACAGTAAAATAGGCCCACTTTGTGCAGGAAGCTTTTCCAAACAAGTCCAACTTACCCACTGTATTCTCTACAGATCTGCTGGTACTGTGGTCTTGTCTCCCCCCACCCCCCTACCCCCATCCCTCATCACCCAGCCTCAAGCCAACAGCTGTGTGACACCACCAGGCAGGAGCTGTCCATGGTTGGCTGCCGTTCGCTGTTTTCCCCAGCAACTCTAGAGTTCTCCAGCCATGATGCAATGCTGGGCTGCAAGATGTTTGCTAAGACTGTCTAACTTAAGGTCTGAGACAGGCATTTAAGGGTTCAGTATCATGTGCATGATACCTGCTGTGAGCTCCTGAAAGCCAGCAGCCACGTCCTTAATGATATCCCTAACATTCCGGACAGCGCCGGGTGTGGCTCCTAATACACGTTTATGGTGGAAGTGAGTGTGTATCAGTATTCATGTGCTCTGTTTTTCCTGTGAAATAGCTCGCTCCAAACTTGATGTCAAACACCACATTGTGTTCTGAATGCCTTATAGGCCAAAAGACAAATGTGGTGTATGATCACAAGTAATTAAAGAATGTAGGAGAAGTTGCTTAACAGTGAAGACCAAAGCAACTAGAATATGTATAAAGTCTAAAAATAACTATGGTAAAACAAGACCGTTTTCAGTGAGTCCATTTCTAGGGGTGAGAACAAAGACAGAAACACATACTAGTTCGAGGAGCTTAAAATTGAGTGATGGATTTAAAGTTAAGAAAGTGCAGGCAAGCTTTCAAGGTAAATATAATGACTGCAAAATCTAGCAGACTGTGTAATGTCTTCCTTTGCTACTGGAGGCAAGCCCGTCACTGATGAATTTTAAATGACACCTGGATGATCCTCTAGTCAAATGTTCAATTCTATGCCTGCATAGGACATTACTCTGTAACAGTTGGATTTTCAGAGTAATTTATAGTGAATGAGTAGAACCCCCTCCCCTTATTCTTCTACAGTGAAAGCTTAGCATAGTTATTTCATTTATACTGATGAGGTGCCCAAAACACAAGAAGGCTGAATGATATGCCCAGCCCAAAAAAGAAGCTAAAATGGCAAGGAGAGGATTAGAATCCCAAATCGCAAGTCATGTTTTTCGCTACTCACCTCTTTCTTTGCTACAGTGAGCAAGGGACACCGCTATTCTGGGACTCCTTGAGCCCACGGGACATGCTTCTTGAGACCTACCCCTGGCTTGTGTTTTCAGGTTCCCAAGCACTACATGCAGGTCATTTTTCCTTTTATGTTATTGATAAATTCACCTAGACTTACAAAACCCTCTCCTCCTTGTGAGCCTTCACGTAGCTGAGATGCTTGGGACTGGTTTTTACATTTTGTGTAGGGCAGTATGATCCAAAGTTTAAAAACCCAAACTCCAAAGTCAGGTTCTAGCTATGTAACCTTAGACAAGTTGCTCAGCCTCCATTTCCTCTTTTCTCATCTATAAGATGAGGGTGAGTAATAATGCCCACCTGACAAGGGCCAAATTAGGTAATTTACATGAGAGGCTTACTACAGTCCTGGAGGTAGCTCCATAAATTCGAGCTTAGAATCATTACTTTCTGAAAATTTGAGGCAGAACATTCCTACCATGTGGGACAACAAAGTCTGACCGACCACAATCCATGAAACAACTCTTTCACTAAAGAGAATAAAGCAGGAAGAGCAAAGAGGGTAGATATTCTGTGCCTTCAATGGGACGTCAGCCCTGTTCTCTACTCTTATATATTCCCCCTTAATAGTAGGAGCTGGAAGCTGGGAGCTACATTTCCCAGAATACCAACTGATTGCACCACCCAGAGCACTCAAGTGGGATCCAGAAGATGGATGGGATATGAGCCATCATGTGGCTCCCCCTTCAGGAGCAGGCACCTGTGGCGCACCAAAGGATCACAAGGGCCTTCCTTCCTGGGGAATTCGTGTAATGTGACACTGGCAATGGGTCCTGTGGGCTCCGAAACTTACTGCTCCTCAGTTAGTGTGGGCCGAGACAGCTGGTGATGGCTTTCCCTCCCCTTGCCACCCCCTACCCATCCAGCGATTCTGCAAGACCTTCATTCCTTGAATTAAATCTCTTCTTGCTTGAGATACCCAGAATGGTTTGTGTTCCCCTGACTGATCCATCGCCTAAGAAGTGAGAAGTCTCAACACATTCATAATTATTTATTATTCATTCGTTCATTCAGCACTTAAGGCAGGCAAGGCACCGTTCTGGGTGTTGGGAATACAACAGCAAACCAAACAGAACTCACATGTTAGTGGGGCAACCAAGTGGGAATAAATGAATAAACAAATATGGCGGGGTTGGTAAATGCAGGCGAGGAGGGTGGATGGTGCTCTTTTGGAATCTATATGAACATCTCTTTCTTTTAAGATTTTTACTTATTTATTTGAGAGAGACAGAGCACAAGCAGAGGGAGCAGCTGGCAGAGGGAGAAGCAGGCTCTCTGCTCATAGGGCTTGATCCCAGGATCCTGGTGAGCCCAGGGCAGACGCTGAACCAACTGAGCCACGCAGGAGCCCCTATCCTTTTTTTAATCATGGTTAAACACACATAACATAAGATTTACCAGCTTAACCATGTTTAAATATATAGGTCAGTGGCGTTAAGTACATTCACACTGTTGTGCAGCCATCACCACCATCCATCTCTAGGACCTTTTCATCTTCTCACAATGAAGCTCTGAACCCACTGAACACTTCACCCCCCCATCCCCTCCCCGGCCCCTGACACCACCATTCTTCTTTCTCTGTGGTTTCCACTCCTTTAGATCCCTCCTAGAAATGACGTTTGTCCTCCCGTGACTGATCTCTCACTTGGCACAATGTCCCAAAGATTCAGCCCTGCTGGCGGCCCACATCTAGAAGGTGGGATTTCAGGCAGGCTGGCGGGAGGACGAGCCCGTGCACCAGCAAGGGACACAGACGGGAACACGCTACTGTGTCCCGCGTGCAGATGCAAGAAACAAGGCGGAGTGGACGGCCCTCCTGTCCTCCCCCAACACAGGTGAAGTGGAAAACTACTCAAGGGAAGAAAAATAGCAGAGAACGAAGGTGCATTTCAATCAGCGATCTGCATATCCGTCAACTAAAACCCTGTAGGGTGGAGGCTGAGAGAATCCTGCACATATTGTCTTAACCTAAATAAGGAATGAACGTCTAGCAAGAAATCCGCTCACTCCAGCCCCCTGGGGCCGGGCGGCTCAGCCCACACTTCTCCAGTAAGATCTCAGCGGCAGGCTCTGCTCTGTTCTCTCCCTGTGGCCACCCCCCTGTAAGGGGGGTGATGGCCGGAGGGTCCCCATGGGACTGCCTCTGGTCTCACCCACTCCAGGCTCACAAGCAGCTGCACAGAATCATCCCCCGCCTGGAGCCGGAATGGTTCGCAGGGTCCAGGGCCTCAGACCCCGGGTAGGAAGGCTGCCCCTTTTGGAGGAGATCTTTCCAACTACACTCGCCCCTGGAGACTCTCAAACTGTCCTCCTGAGAGGGATGTGTCTGCACCGCGGACTCCGTTGTGTGGCCCTGGAGATCCTCCGTGAGCCAGCGCCACTGGACCTCCGTGTTCTCCCGCAAACTCTAATGTCCCGCCAAACTGAGCCACGTCCAATTCCCCGCACACACTACGATACCTCTCACTCAAGCCTCTGTTCTTCCCTTTGCCTAGGATGGCCCTCCTGCCATGATCACGCATTCAGTCCTCCCTCCCAGCCCCGATGCCACCTCCTCCAGGAAGCCCTTCACAGAACCTCCAAAGGGATGCACCATCTTCTTCCCCCAGTCCCCATGGCTGACCTGTGTGCGCTCCTGTGGGAAGGGCCCTCTCTCCTCTCAGACCATAAACTCTCCTGCATCACCATTCAACCACATTCAGGTTGGCTCCTGACCTGACCCATGTCTTTTAAGGTTCAGAGTTTGTTCAGTCAATGAACAGATGGGATAATCATTTATTTGAGTCAAATATTCAACTAGAAAATCGCTCAGCACAGGGATTCCTGAAAATGTCACCATCATATCTGTTTCTTTGGGATGTGCTGCCGCGTATCATCTCACCCAGGATCCAATGTGATCACAGGCGAACGTACCCTAACTTCCATCATAGATTTGTACTCACTTTCAGGTTCTCAATTGTCCTGTGTTTTCTCAGTCATACTCCAGATTTTTAATATCTTCTTAGGCACCCATTAATTTTACCTATTTATTTATTTATTTATTTATTTATTTATTTATTTATTTTTTGCAAAGCAAAACAAAAACTAAAAGAGAACTTTAAATTTTGTGCAATACTCCTCAGAAAGTCTCCCTCTAGAGAATGCCATGTTCATAAGTCAAAACCATGTAAATAACTGTAGTGAGTTGAACTGTGCACCCAAAGAGACAGGTCCAAGTCCTGACGTGTCCCCATGTGCATGTGACCCGATTCAGAAATAGGGTTTTTGCAGCTGTAATTAAGTTAAGGACTTGGAGATGAGCCCATCTTGGCCTTGGGGCGAGCCCTTAATCCAGCAACAGGTGTCCTTAGAAGAGACCCATACACACAAGGACAGGTTCTCAGAAGGCAGGGGTGGAGACTGGAGCGGTGCTGCCACAAGCCAAGGAGCTCCTGTGGCCACACAATGCTGCAAGAGGCAGGCAGGAGCCTCCTAGAGCCTTTGGAGGAAGCATGGCCCTGTCAACACCTTGCTTTTGGACTTCAGGTCTCCGGAACTGTGAGAGAATACATTGCTGCTATTTCAAGCTGTCAAGTTTGTGGCAATTGGTTACGGCAGCCCCAGGAGGAAGCTAACGCATTAATTCACTGTATCAGTCCACAGAATAACACCCAAACCCAGTTCTTAGACCAGCCTCCTCTCTTCCCGTGAGGCTCTATATATATACACACACACACACACACCCCACACACACACACACACTTGGGTGTAGCCCTATTCCCTCCCCACCTGCCTCTTGAATCATTTCCTTTCGTCTCAGCTCACTTGAACTCCTGTTTTGTGGTCCCTGCCCCTTGTGGGCCATCATAACCAGCCACCCCAGATCCAGACCAGGGGGCTTACACAGCAAACATCCCTTTCTCGGGGATCCCTGGGTGGCGCAGTGGTTTAGTGCCTGCCTTTGGCCCAGGGCGCAATCCTGGAGACCCGGGATCGAATCCCACATCGGGCTCCCGGTGCATGGAGCCTGCTTCTCCCTCTGTCTGTGTCTCTGCCTCTCTCTCTCTCTGTGTGTGTGTGTGTGTGTGTAACTATCATAAATTTTTTTAAAAATCCCTTTCTCATGGTCTGGAAGCTAAAGATCCCACCTGGAGGGGACAGGTGGCCAGGTCCTGGTGAGACCCTCTCCCTGGCTACAGACTGCCAACTTCTTCTTGTGTCGTCACCTGGTGGGTCTTCCCAGCATGGCACAGCTGCGTTCTGAGGGCATCACCCTGGTGACCACTCACCTCCCCAAGGCCCTGCCTCCCTGCGCCTCCACACTGGAGGTCAGCTTTCAACCTATGAGCTGCTGGGGACACAAATATTCAGCCTGGGGAGATTCCCTTTCTCTTTTCTGTCTGTTTCTTTCTGGTTCAGGGGTACCACTATGCCCAACCTCCTTTCCTCAAGCCAAGGAAGCCTCTGGACCACCCTCAGGGGCCCCCATGATGAATGCTGGGGTGTACTGCACACTTTACTATGAGAGCCAAATCCTCTTGTTTGGAGCAAAAGCCACAGAAAACAAGTCAACAGCTCCACATCATGTCATGACAGAGTCTTAGCCCACGTCCACCCCATGCACCCTCCCCACATCCTCTTTCTCTTTGGGGTCATCCTCCCCTGAGCCCCCGCAATGGCAGTCTTTTCCACACCTGCTTCTGTCCAGAGTGGAAAAGCCACACGGTCTCTCATAGGCCTGGGTGTGGTGCTGGGGGAGGTCATGGTGTGGCAGGTTGGGTAGGAAGCTGTCTCCCTGTTGCCCCCGACAGAGCCTCAGCAGAAGGGAGGAAGCCCAAGGCCAGGATCTGGGAGAAAGAAAAGATTTCAAGTGACCTCCTTCTGTCCCTTCATCCCGGGAGCCTGTGTTGTTCCCTACCCTTCCCCAGCTCTGGTTTGCTCTCACTGAGCCAGGAGCGAGCGTAGTGAATAGAGTAGATATCCTAGCAGTGCATGGAGGATGTCATTAAACCAGAGCTCCGGGGCAGGCGGGGGGTAAGCTCTGTCACAGCAGAGGTCTCTTTGCCCTCACCCCCCAAAAAACACCATTCAGAAATCACCACGTGCATATGGGGGGGCATGTGGGGTGAGTGTGGGGTATGTAGAGTGTGGGGGGCATCGTGTGGTGTGTCTGTGTGTGGGGATCGATCGAACAAACTCTGAACCCTAAAAGACACAGGTCAGGTCCTATGAGGGGAGCCAACCTGAATGTGGTTGAATGGTGACACAGGAGAGTTCTTGGTCTGAGGAGAGAGGGCCCTTCCCACAGGAGCGCACACAGGTCAGCCATGGGGACTGGGGGAAGAAGACGGTGCATCCCTTTGGAGGTTCTGTGAAGGGCTTCCCAGAGGAGGTGGCATTGGAGCTAGGCCACCTATTGTAGGAGGGAGAACTGAATATGTGGTCATGGAAGGTCATATATGTGTATGGTAGGGGGTGTGGGAGTGGGGGTGGCTGTGTGTGGGGGGGTGTGGGGTTGTGTATAGTGTGTGGTGGCTGTGTGTGGTGTACGTGCTTTAGGGAGTGTGTGTGTGTGTGTGTGGTGCATGTGTGGGGTATGCGTGGCGTGTGTAGGGTATATAGGGAGGGATGTGGGGGGTGGACAGGTGTGTACCAGCTGGTGTGTGTGAGCGTAATGTGTGTGGTGTTGGGGGGGGCTTAGGGGGTGTGGCACGGGGGTGTGTGTAGTGTGTGGGATATGGCTTGTGTGCGGTAGGGGGTAGGGCAGGTGTGTGCACAAACGCCCACTTTTTCGGTCCTTTACATTTTCATTATGGAACCTCCCACCCCCACCCCGTTCCTACCAGGGTGCATATGTTGACGCAGCTTTTCCTGCTGTTTCTTGGTTTGTCCTCTTCGGACACGGGCTCTCCACTGCGTGGTGCCCCACCGGGTCGGCTCCTATCACCCCCCCATCTGCTCGCTCCCTCCTCGCAGAGCTGCCCAGAGGAGGAACAGGGGTCCCCACCCACGGCCCCGCAGCGTGCACCCCGGCCTGGCTGGTCGGCCCCTGCCGTGGACAGCCGTCCTCCCGCCCCTCCCCGCGGCTCCGTCCTTTCCCAGCACCCAGTCCTCGTGTTCGTGTCCCCTCCTGGTCCCGCCTCTGACCGGGCCGGTGCCCTGAGGACTGGCGGGCTCCGGGCTGCAGCCCCGACTCCTCCGGCCCCCAGGCCCCGGGGCAGCTCGCTCCTGGACGCCTCCACTTGGAAGTCCACGGACATCTCAATGTCGGCCCATCGCCCCCCAACCCCAGCTGATCGCAGGGACAGAGGCTCCCCTGAAGCCTCGGTCGTCTACCGATGGCACTTCAATGACACAGTCGCACAGGTACAAACCCGTGGGGGGCTGAGGTGCTGGGGGAAGGTGGCCAGTGAGAAATCACCCCAAGGGGCTGTGCTGAAGGCATTTTGCAAAACAGGCTAAAGTCACCCCTGCTCACCGCAGCCCCACCCTCTGCAGCCAGAAAGCGCAGCAACTGACCAACGCGCAAGGAAAGCATGACGGGGGCACCTGGGGGGCTCAGTGGTTGAGCATCTGCCTTCCTCTCAGGGCGTGATCCGAGGGTCCTGGGATCCAGTCCCGCATTGGGGTCCCCACAGGCAGCCTGCTTCTCACTCTGCCTGGGTCTCTGCCTTTCTCTCTGTGTGTCTGTCGTGAATAAATAAATAAAATCTTTAAAAAAAATAAACAAAACTCCCCTTGTCTTGAAAAAGAAAGAAAGAAAGAAAGAAAGAAAGAAAGAAAGAAAGAAAGAAAGAAAGAATAAAGAAAAAGAAAGAAAGAAAGAAAGAAAGAAGAAAGAAAGAAAGAAAAAGGAAACCTGCCACATCCAGAAATGGAATGTTATTCACCATGGAAGAAATGAAGCTGAACATGTTACAACGTGGATGAGCCTTGAAAACATCACGCTAAGTAAAAGTAAGTAAAAGTCGTGGAGACCAAAGGCCACAGATAGTACGTTTCCATTTATATGAAATAAACAGGGCTGAGGGGCAGGAAGGGGAAGGAGAGGAATGCTAACCGGTACAGGGTTTCTGGGAGGATGAAAATGTCCAATACTCAGATAAACTCCGTGGATATGCTGAAAGGCACCGGATTGTCCACTTTCTCAGGGCGAATTGTATGGTATGCGGCCCCCATCTGTCAAGCTGGGTTTCCAGGGGGCTAATATTGAAATTCAAATTGTGTGTTGTAACGTGTCCTTGAGTAACTCGCTGTCCCCACGCCAGCCTTCCGGGAAGGGCAGCCTCCTGGGAGAGCACTTCAAAGCAGATGAAGGAAAAAGCAGGACACTGTGTTTGGACGAAGAGAGAGAGAAGTAGAGAGCCACCCAAGGTGAGATGCAGAGGAGATCAAGAATTAAGGAAGCAGAAAAGATCCAGAAACAACCAGGGGCAGCCTGAGACCCATCAGGGTCCCAGGGGTGATTGTGGATTTGTGGTTGGGGGCACTGGGCGGCCGGACTTGCTAGGTGTCCTCCTGGTCAAGGTATGGACGACTGGGGAGATGTTTGCTACTTTATCCCTGCCTGTCGTCCCTCATTTTGTGCAGGTGTACACCTCACCCCCATTCAGCCCATATACTTTGGGAATCGGGCTCTACCTTTGGTTTTAGGAGAAAGGCATTGCCTCGGGCCTGAGCTCATCAGTGATGCTTCCCAGATGGATTTGTGAGAATAAAGTCCAAAACTGTTGTTCCATGACTAGGGATAGAAGCACTGTTTCCTGGCCACACATCTGGGCAAGGGAAAGACCACCAACTGCCATCTGCCATCTTGAGACTATGAGGGAAGAGCTTATCTGAAGGTGAGGTCACCCCAAAGAAACAGAACCAAGACTTAGGTTCTCATGGTGATGTGTGAGCCTGGGTGGAGCTGCAGCAAAGCTAGTGTACTCTTGGACTGCTCCCTATAGGAGCCAATTAATTCCTGTTTAGGGCTTGAGCTTTTTGTTACTTGTAACAACCAAGATCACATCTTGAGTCAGACATTAATATTTAAGAGTATATACATTGGGGGATCCCTGGGTGGCTCAGTGGTTTGGCGCCTGCCTTTGGCCCAGGACGTGATCCTGGAGCCCCAGGATTGAGTCCTGCGTCGAGCTCCCGGCATGGAGCCTGCTTCTCCCTCCCTCTGCCTCTCTCTCTCTCTCTCTCTATGTCTATCATAAATAAATAAATCTTTAAAAAAAAGAGTATATACATTGTGCAAAATTACACCTTACTGTTTCCTTATTATGTTACTTGTTTCTTCATTAGAGGTTTACAAAAAGGGGCATAAAACTTCCTGAAAATTCTACTTATGAAATATTCGTATGGGTTTCATGGTAATAAAAAATCTATAAAGTTTTCAAAATGAAGGAAAAATGTAGTCCACACAATTCATTTTTTATTTATATTTGCCCTAGGTATTTAGAAAACAGAAGTCTGTGCTTGACAAACCCACAGTAGACCTGGATTAACACCATTCCTATCAACACATCCACCATTCGGTTTTTGTAGAAAGCTGCGTGCCACATTATTTTGAGTCAAGTGGGCTGCAAATCCAAGTGAGCCAAGTCTAACATTGCCCTTAACTTATCCACCCAATTGCATCATTACATGCTGTGCATATATCAACCACTAGGCAACTTCCCATCTGAGAAACTAGCTCAGAACCCTTCCATACAATGTCACTAAGTGGCAGGTGTCTCTGTGTCTAAAATGGAACATCTAGCAATTGGTGGAAACATCACAATCATCACTTGAGTACACAAGAAAACCACACCCCACCGCCTAAAATGCTTTGAACCATGTTGAAAACAAAAGGATGAGCAAAAACCTAGTAGGCAAGTGAAAATAAGGACAAAGCTGGAGTCTAGTTACATGTGGGCTGGAACATCCACTACAATAGAATTCAGATTTATGAAAGATTGGAAAGAAGTCAATATTCCTTAAAAGGGGAGTGGTTAAATAAAATATGGTGCATTCATGCCACAGAGGGCTAGGCAGATAGTGAATAAGGTAGATATTTATGGTATTTATGAAGTGGGCGTATAGGATCTGTTGTTCAGTGGGAAAATGTGATGCATACAGTTGCATACAGTAGGCGCCGCACCCATACACCTACACAGAACTCCAAAGAACTGGTGAATGCAATGGGGAGGAAACTGAGTGGTTGATGGCCAAGTTTATAAAGAAGAACTAAATTTTACTCTATGAGCCTTTATACCTTTTTGAGTTTTGTACCAAGTGCACTTTTATTCATTCAAGGAGTGAATTAGATACCTTATTTTTACACTCACGATCAATCTTATTTCTTTAGCTAAATGACCGCTAGCCTGTCTCTCAGTCTCCAGCATGCACACCTGATCAGTTCCTCACTCACAATGGTCACTGCTATTATGAAAAAGAAATTGGCTCTTCAATTTCTTGTATGCTGTTTTGTGATGGAGGAAATTTGGTTCATAAGCCCTTGGTGTCACATTTAAATCTCTTTTAAATAATCATTAAACTGAGAAATTAAATAGAAGTGAGAAATTATTTTATCTAAAAATCATGACTACCCGTTGGTCCAGAACTGGCATTGTTTATCTACTCATTCATTGATTTTTCCAGTTAATTTGAAGTACTTAACTGCAATCTGCTGTAGACCTATCCAGAATTTCTATTCTGGTTACTGGCAGATCACTGGATTATCAGTCTCTGGTGAAGTGGAGTCTCTAGCTCCCACCTCCACAAACAGCCAGAGGCAGGCATGTTGCTCTGCCAGGATCTCACAGCCATGGCTAACCGGAGCACACCCAGTTCTCAGCCACCTCTGCCCAGCTCCTCGCCTGGCGGGTGAGTCATGCCCCGTCTCTACGCTGGGGAGTTGCCAGCCATCCTGTGCAGGCACAATGTTCTCTTTATATCACATCTGCTAGAAATCAAAGCGCTGCACCCTTAATATCACTACCGTACAGCTTGGAGCATCTTCCAACCACAGATTTCTCCTTAGCTCCTAAGGAGCCTTAGAAGGTGGTAAGTAGCCTTCTCCCCCTTTCTGCAGAGGAGGCTGCGAGGTGAGACCTCACCACCCCATCTGGCCTCCTCAGCAGCCCCAGCCCACATTGTTCCTGGCTCCTTTTCTTCCAGATTTGTTTTTTTTTTTAATTTTTTATTTATTTATGATAGTCACACAGAGAGAGAGAGAGAGGCAGAGACACAGGCAGAGGGAGAAGCAGGCTCCATGCACCGGGAGCCCGACGTGGGATTCGATCCCGGGTCTCCAGGATCACACCCCGGGCCAAAGGCAGGCGCCAAACCGCTGCGCCACCCGGGGATCCCTCTTCCAGATTTGTTAATGGCTTGCTGGAAGAGATTGGTCTGCAATTTCCATCTTGAAAAATGCTGTGTAGGTGCCATGGTTCATTTGAATTCCCTTCTCATCTATTTCTCATGGCACAACCCGGATATCTTTGACTCAAGGACATCCCCTCGCCTGGCATCCATTCTCTCCCATTCGAGCCACATTTAAAACTAAGGGGACTTGCTTCAGTTCTGCTGCTGTCATTTGCAGACAGAAGGAAGCCGAATGTGGTAGCAAACTGCTTGACACTGGATGTGTTTGGGAGCTTCTCGATATTGCTGAAAAGAATGAAGAAAAACAAGAATTTTCTTTACAGGGTGTAGAGACTCTTACACAGATATTTCTGAACGTCAGATAAAATCACTGTTGGCTTGATAAATATTAGCCACAAGAAGGGAGATAAAAACAAAATAAAAAAAAATATGCACGATAAGGAGCTAAAGAGCCAGGATTTTATTATGTGGTTCTTTTGTATATTTAGTTGATAAAATATTTTTTTAGAAGACCAGCTTTTGTGTTACTTTGACAACATTCATCCTGATGTCGATAGTTAAAGACAAAGAGAGGTTTCAGCCAGATGTTCAAAGTGGCTGAAAGCTTTAGATAAATATAAGTGAGGATTATATAAAATAATAAAATAATAACATAAAATAAATTCGAGCAAGAAATGCAGGCACCTTCTTCTTGCCCCTGGAAAATCTCTTGTCCTTGTCCTGTATCTGCTGGACTAGATGGCTAGGCTAGCTGCTCTAGGGAGAGCGTTTGTACCCTAGGAGCTGCTATCACTATATGAAGAGACTTCCTTCCCTCGCCACTTGTCTGGAAACTTCCTATTCATCCTTTAAGACACAACTCAGATGTCACCAAGGCGGTTGCTCTGCCTGCTATGCTCCAGGAGCAAACTGGCCAATGGTGCTGTGACTTCCCCATTCACCTATCTTCCTTATGGACAGTGAGCCCTGTGAGGGCCGGCTCTGGGGACCAGTCTTCCAGCCCCGCTACAGAGGCGGGTGTGCCTCGCCAAAGGAACAAAACTATTGGTGAACAAATGAATGAGCGAATGGAAGAATGAATGAGACACACACATCACTGTTGGCAAGCAGCTGGCCGCTTCGGGAGAGATGGATCAGATATCACCAGGTCCTGCCCTGAGAGCACACCCCTGGATCTCTGGGGGGAAATGCCATATCAAGGATCCGTGAAGGAACTCTCCTACCTCTTAGCTCAAGGGCCAGGCAATATTTTTTTTTAAATAATAATTTAAATCAACTGATTGATAGCATCTCCCTTTAGTACATTTTTAAAAAATGAAAAACCTGGCCGTACAATCAATCAGGCAGGCTTCTTCAAGCATCACTGGATTTCCTCCGGAACACCTCTCAGCCTGATGGAAGGAGTGGCAGGAACGGGCCTCGGGCCAGCCACTGAGCTTTCCACTGTGGTTTGCACAGGAAAGAGATCCATGAAGGGATCTGGATGCAGAGTAGGAAGAAGTTTTAGAAAAGAAGCCTGGCCTGCAAACCCATGGGAAACGTGGGCAGAGAGACTATTACCAAACTCAAATGGTCTTTTCACAAATGCTCTCTTTTGATTTTCACTCCAACCACAAACAAAATGTAACAGCACAAGACCAACTCCTTTATTTCCAGACCATTCTAAATGATGTAACGGCATACCAACGGTCGCCTGAACAGTGATGGCAAATGTCACACTCGGGACCTAGAGTCGGGCAGATCTCGTTTCATCACTCTCCTGCACTGTGTCCAGAATCTTTGTGTGCGTCAGCTCTTTCCACTGTAAAATGGGGATACTGACAGGAACTTTTTATAGAGTTTTTGTGAGGCTTACAGGAACTAATGTGAGCGATGCACCTGGTGTGGTATTTGGTACATGGTAAATGCTGCATAACTGTTAGGTGTTAATACCATCATCTTTATTATTACTCTAATACATTTCTATCTAGACTTCAGTTATAATTTCATATCATATGTTCATAAATGGCATGTTAATTTTAAATTGGAAATCACGTGTTTTCTGTAGCCAGCTCTAAAGGGATGACCAGCATGTCCTCTTTCTAATGCATTTTCCCCCATAACCACATTATTGTTCCAAGTGATAATCACACTTCCAACTTTTATATTTTCTATGGTTCCCAGTACAGTGCAGAGCCAACAATGGGCCTTACAAGCGGTACTGAAATAAATATAAGAACATTGAAAAACTAAGAATACACTTATCTTGGTGGGCACAGGGCAATACATGGAAGTGCTGAATACAGTATACTGGACATGAATGTAATACTGTATTAAGCACATTGCAATTAAAATTCTTTTAAAAAGTATAAACAATAAATTTTATCCCTAAAAAAGGAGGAAAAAAAGAAAATGAAAAGACAAAAAAAGTGATACAAGGATATATATAGTCCACACAATAGACAAAATCTGTGATCCATCTCATTTGGGTTAAGATCACTGAAAGTAACTCCAGATGAATTCTTACTAGCTTTCTCTGAATCCTTACAGAAGAATACCTAAAATCCTCATAAAATTGGCATCTTAACTGTGTCTCATTTGACTGACTTACTTGTAAGAGAGTGTCACGAGCTTTTGGCGGGGGCAGGGAGGGGGGAACTCACAGAAAAATAAAGCTGGAAGCACACCAGAATGAGCAAACATTATTTACAGATCAAGGTAAAATATATCCTGTTTTTCAAAACATAAGCTTTCATTATAAAAATCGCTCTCAAGGAGAACACAGGCAACACCCTTTTTGAACTCGGCCACAGTAACTTCTTACAAGATACATCCACGAAGGCAAAAGAAACAAAAGCAAAAATGAACTATTGGGACTTCATCAAGATAAGAAGCTTTTGCACAGCAAAGGATACAGTCAACAAAACTAAAAGACAACCTACAGAATGGGAGAAGATATTTGCAAATGACATATCAGATAAAGGGCTAGTTTCCAAGATCTATAAAGAACTTATTAAACTCAACACCAAAGAAACAAACAATCCAATCATGAAATGGGCAAAAGACATGAAGAGAAATCTCACAGAGGAAGACATGGACATGGCCAACATGCACATGAGAAAATGCTCTGCATCACTGGCCATCAGGGAAATACAAATCAAAACCACAATGAGATACCACCTCACACCAGTGAGAATGGGGAAAATTAACAAGGCAGGAAACCACAAATGTTGGAGAGGATGCGGAGAAAAGGGAACCCTCTTACACTGTTGGTGGGAATGTGAACTGGTGCAGCCACTCTGGAAAACTGTGTGGAGGTTCCTCAAAGAGTTAAAAATAGACCTGCCCTATGACCCAGCAATTGCACTGTTGGGGATTTACCCCAAAGATAAAAAGGCAATGAAACGCCGGGACACCTGCACCCCGATGTTTCTAGCAGCAATGTCCACAATAGCCAAACTGTGGAAGGAGCCTCGGTGTCCATGGACAGATGAATGGATAAAGAAGATGTGGTCAATGTATACAATGGAATATTACTCAGCTATTAGAAACGACAAATACCCACCATTTGCTTCAACGTGGATGGAACTGGAGGGTATTATGCTGAGTGAAATAAGTCAATCGGAGAAGGACAAACATTATATGGTCTCATTCATTTGGGGAATATAAAAAATAGTGAAAGGGAATAGAAGGGAAGGGAGAAGAAATGGGTAGGAAATATCAGAAAGGGAGACAGAACATAAAGACTCCTAACTCTGGGAAATGAACGAGGGGTGGTGGAAGGGGAGGAGGGCAGGGGGTGGGGGTGAATGAGTGACGGGCACTGAGGGGGGCACTTGACGGGATGAGCACTGGGTGTTATTCTGTATGTTGGCAAATTGAACACCAATAAAAAATATATTTATTATTTTAAAAAATCGCTCTCAAAAAATAAAAATAAAAATAAATAAAAATAAAAAAATAAAAATCGCTCTCAAAAAAGTATAAAGAGGGAACAGGGAGCTGTTTAATGGGTACAGAGCTACAGCATGGAAGGAGAAACTTCTAGAGATGGGTAATGCAGATATATGCTTAATGCTACAGAACTGTGTGCATAAACTGGTTAAAATGGTAAATTCTGTGTTGTATATATTTTACTGCCATAAAAAAAAAATCTATTGGTGCACCTGGGTGGCTCAGTGGTTGAGTATCTATCTGCCTTTGGCTCAGGTCCTGGGATCGAGCCCCACATTGGATTCTCCACAGGGAGCCTGCTTGTCCCTCTGCCTATGTCTCTGCCCCTGTCTCTGTGTGTCTCTCATGAATCAATCAATCAATCAATCAATGTTTAAAAAACCTATTTAAAATCACATATTTACTTTCACACATTTCTAAACTTAAGAACACACAAATAGAGTAAAATTTTCAGTAACCTCTTACTCAGCTACAGATGCCTCTTTTAAACTCCAATAATATTAAAGATGACCTCAAAGGAAATAGTGAAAGTAATAGGATTCACATGCTTCCAGATTAGCTGATGGAGACCAGAGGGTTTTCGAGAAGTTCCCCAGCTCTTGCACTTTGTTCCCTTGGATGGACTCAGGGACAAAAGGTGTGATGTTGTTTACACAGGAAATTCCAAAGTCAGAAGGAAAAAGCTGTCTTTTACCAAAGTGAAGAGAAGACAGACAAACAAACCAGCATTGGAAATATTTCATGAAGTAAGAAAGAGCCAAGATCCACAGATATCTTAAAACTAAAAGATACCCACATTGCCTTCATTAGTCAACCGATTTCTGTGGCCCTGGAAATGTCCATGTGCCCTGTAAAGCAATTGTTCTGAGCTCCCTCTTTTCTGCAGATGGCTTGTGGAGGATTGAGGGGGTGGTCAGACAGACTTTTCTTTTACAAACACATCACCCTATGGTCAGCAGACAGACACAGGCTTGGGCAACAATGTCCCGTGCAGGTCACCCTTGGCTCCTGGCACCGACCACCCATGCACACTTTGTTCTCTTAACTCCTTGCACACGAGCACCAATCACCCAGGACCAGGGTGAAGAAGGGTAGGGCTGTCTCCCCGCTGCCTTTTTTCTGTCTTTGGTGCTCTTTATCATTGTCCCCTTTTGACAAAAAGTAAATTATAGTTAATTTTTAGCAGCAAAGTATGCATTTTGTTGGTCTTTGCTTTCCTAGGATATGTTTATCAGCAGGCTTAGTATCTGTGTGGACAGGTTCTTACAAGTTTGCACAGGTAGTTACTGGCTGTTGTTTTATTAAAAAGGAAAAGCATTCTTTTCTCAACAATCTGTAATCTGGTCTATTACAGCAGACCTGGTAAAAATTCCTGCCCAGTAAGAAGCTTTTTTCCCTCCAATTTCAGGGTAGATAAGTCCAAACCCCAATTCAACAGCCTTGTAAGGAACAAAGATGGTGGCACTTCCTCTTATTGCCCTTCTGTGGCCATGAGCCACCAAGCTGAATGACTCACACGTGTTCTATAAACAAGCCCAGCACAAGCAACAAAAGCAAAAACAGACAAGCTGGATGAGATGAGTGGGTCTCATCTGGTGCCTCAAAATTTTGAGGCACTTGAAAACTCTTGTGCCTCAAAATCTATAGAATGAAAAAGGCGACCTACAAAATAGGCGAAAATATTTGCAAATCTTACACCTGATAAGGGGTTAATATGAAGGCTACATAAAGAACTACAAGTCAACATCAAAAAATCAAATAACCCAATTTAAAAATGGGCAAAGGACTTGAATAGACATTTCTACAAAAGATGACATACAGATGGCAAACAAGCATATGAAAAAATGGTCAACATCACTAATCATCAGAGCAATGCAAATCAAAACACGTAGTAGAATGGCTACTATCAAAAAAATAGTAAATGACAAAGATTGGCAAAAACCGAAAAATTGGGGGTGCCTGGGTGGCGCTGTCAGTCCAACTCTTGATTTCAGCTCAGGTCACAATCTTAGGATCGTGAGATGGAGCCCCGAGTCAGGCACCATGTTGATCATGGAATCTACTTGAGATTCTCGTTCTCCCTCTGCCCCCTCCCCCTGCTTGTGCTCTCTCTAAGTGGGTAAATAAATAAATAAAATCTTAGGAAAAAAAATAGAAAAATTGAAACCCTTGTTCAGTGTTGATGGAATTATAAAATGGTGTAACCATTATGGAAAACAGTATGGTGGTTCCTCAAAAAATTACACACAGAACTACTATAAGATCCGACAGTCCTACTTCTGGGCATATATATATCTGAAAGAACCAAAAGCAGGATCTCAAAGAAACATTGGATGCCCATATTCAAAGCAGCACTATTCATAGGAGCAAACTGTGGATGCAACCAAGTGTCCTTTTGGATAAACAAAAGTGGTATGTGCACAGGATGGAGTATTATTCAGGGGCAAAAAAGGAAAGAAATCTGGTCACATGCTCCAACATGGGTGAAGTTCAAGGACATTGTGCTAAGTGAAATACCCCAGTCATAAAAGTACAGATACTATAGGGTTCCACCTCTAGGAGGGTCCTAGAGGAGCCCAGTTCAGAGGCAGAAAGCAGAATGGTGGTTACCACTGGGCAGGAGTAGGGAAGGGTCGTTTAAAGGAGAGCTAAGGCTGGGATCCTGAGGACTCTAATATTTAAGGGTGGGGATCGACAGAGAGGAGGGGATCTGGAAAGAACACGACTTTGAATCCAACAAGTGTGGGACAGTGCGGGGGAACTCACACAGGTTAAGACTGCAAGTGGCAACTGGGGTGTGCGGTGAGCTGGTCCCTGGCTGCAGAGGCTGCAGAGGCTGCTGAGGGCAGAGGGAGGCCAGGGGCCCCAGACAGACGGTGGAGGGTGGGAGGCCCGGACTTGGGCTCAGACGGACTCGCGTTCTCCTAGCAGACCAGCGGGGAGAGAGCAGGGCTGGGGGTATGCGTCCTAGGGAAGGGAGGTGTCCTTTATTTTTTTTTAATTTTTATTTATTTATGATAGTCACAGAGAGAGAGAGAGAGAGAGAGAGAGAGAGAGAGGCAGAGACATAGGCAGAGGGAGAAGCAGGCTCCATGCACCGGGAGCCCAACGTGGGATTCGATCCTAGGTCTCTAGGATCGCGCCCTGGGCCTGCAGGCGCCAAACCGCTGCGCCACCCAGGGATCCCGGGAGGTGTCCTTTAAAGGAGGGGTGGACCTGAGTAAGATGGGGGTCAGAGAGAAATCGACAGGTGGATAAAGAGAAAAGGATGAAGAAGACGGGTAGGGAGGCAGCGGGAGGGACCAGGGCACAGCAGGAGGGGAGCAGGTAAGGACAGGCACCCGCCGGCCAGCTAGGAGGCGAGGGCGCGCACCGGGAGTCGGCACTGGCGGGGCTGCCGGCAGGTGTCTGGACTCCAGGTGGCTCTGGAACCCTCCCCAGAGCACCCATCCCCTCCCCCCAAGCCACCACCCCCGGGAACTAGGGCCGGAGCGCCAGAAGGGGGCAGTGTGGCGGCGGCGCAGCAGCAGAGCACGGGCCCCTAGGTCAGCATCTCTGGGCCTCAGTCCTGGAGGAGTCCCTTGCCCTTGACGAGGGGTTGCTGAGAGTATGCAAGCCTGTCAAATAAGAGGCCATGTCTTGGATCAGACAGGGGCCCAGGGGTGCTGCAGGAGCTCGGAGAAGAGCTGCAAACATCTGGAGGCCAGATATGGGGGGGGGGGGGCGGTGTGCATTTCAGGGTGCGCAGCCAGAGAACAGCCTGACCCCACAATGTGCAGTCTGTTACCTATGTGCACACACATTGCTTTCCCGCCTCTTGACTCGGCCCCACCTCCACCGGCAGTTTCTGTGCTTACAGAAACCGATCAAACGCCCTAGCTGACCTGCCAGGCACCTATATGCAGTCCCTGGAGCCACTCCCTGATCACCCTCCTCCCGGCACCGTTTTCAACCACGGCTGAGGTGGCCTCGGGTGTACCTTTTGGGGCCATGATTTTTCTTTCTGCATCAGCCCCGGTGCCTGCCACGCAACCTCACTACTGCTGTGTTGCTCTCAGGACCCAAGCCCTTGGTGTTAGCCATGTATCCGGGTAATGTCCACCAGGGGCTTAGAAATGCAACCTTTCTTCGGAGTTAGGTTCCAGCTGTTTAGAAGTAATTCTATTTCCTATACCAGAGGAGTCCTCGATTCCTACATTAAGAGAATTTTGAAACTATCTGATCAATCCTGATTATTGCAGAAATTGACTAAATTTCTCTCTGGCTTACAACTTCACACTGCGTGGTAACTAGTGTGTGCGGTCAAATGACATCTAAAATGGAAGAAACAGAAACAAAAAGATGCACATCCGAGTTGTGTGGGTGGTCGTCTTACTATAAAATAGACGTTATTTTAAACACATATCTTAAATATGTTAAATATCTAACATATTTAACTAACACACACTAAAATACATGTGTGTTAGTTGATTGATTATATTGTGTTTAGCTAGGGAAGAATCACATTCAGAATTGTTATGAATTCTTGCTGTACTATTATCATTTCCATAAATAGTTACTCTAAATCATCCTTTTCTTTATAACCTTATGATGCTTGAAACCTGTTTGTCAATCTGCAACAGCTTTATTAAATCACATCAAGTCCAAACATTTCACTTCCACCCACATGAAAAAAGACAGATCCACTGTGACAAAAATAGCAGAGTCATCCCTAACGCAAACACTGTCAATCACCAGAAAATAATCAGGTGAGCAGAATGGTACCCAGGGCAGCTTTGGCCAGCACAGCCAACATGTGGAGGCCTATACTTCCCATTAGGGCAAGGGTAATCTCAAGCACACACACACACACACACCCCATAACATGCACAATTATAAAAATAAAATGCACGCTTTTAAGGGAAATCAAGAAACATTTCTTTTGAAAAATCAAAGAACCAAGCAAATTGCCTTACTGTTGCTGTACAAACTACATGTGAAAGAAGACAAACAGGGCGCCGGGACGGCTCAGTCTGAAGCATCTGCCTTCGGCTCAGGTCATGATCCCAGGATCAAGCCCCACATCATGAGACTCCCTTCTTCCTTTCCCTCTGCCCCTCCTCCCTGCTCATGCTCTCTTGCTTTCCCTCAAATAAATTTAAAGAAGAAGAAGAAGAAGAAGAAGAAGAAGAAGAAGAAGAAGAAGAAGAAGAAGAAGAAGAAGAAGAAGCCGGTCACCACTGCTGCCACCGCCGCCACCGCCAAACAGTCTGGGAAGGAAAATTACCCTTAACAGAGGAATTCCAGCACATAAATACAGAAGGAATAACAGCGTTTTTAAAAATCACCATTTTGCAACTCCTAATAAATAATGTTTCTAGGCAAGTCTTGGGGGAATGGTGATGGGAAATTTTATATTCACTGGATCTGACAGCAACTGAACCTGAGCAGGTGATGAACAGAGAGACCATTAGACAGCATATGCCTATATGGCAATAAGAAAATACCCCGTCTCCAGTGAAGGTGCAAGAAAAGCAAAAGCAAAACCCAAACTGGCCTTGAATCTGATCAAGGCTCTAGGTTTAACAATCGGTCTACAGGAAGTACAGGGAATAGAAAACCATGTCAAACACTACAACAGGAATGCAATCAAATCCAAAACATGGAAAATTCTATAGAAGGAGTGACCATGCTTTTCAACAAATAAATGACAAGAACAGAAGGGGAGGGGTGTGCTAGATACTGAAAGACTCATCAGCCAAATGCAACAGGTAGACCTCATTGGGATCCTGATTAGGATAAACCAATAGTAAAAAAGACATTTATGAAACAACCATGAACAATTGAACAACTATGTATCAGACTGTATGAAAGAATCCTTGTTAATTACTTTTAGTTATAAAACGGTTGTATGGTTTTGCAGAGAAAAAGGGAAGGGGGTCCACACCTGTTAAAGATAATATCAAAGCCTTTACAGACGGAATGACAGGATGTCTGGAATTGGTTCAGAGATAATCCAACAGGGGTGAGGGCAGAGGTGGAATAGACAGAGCAAGACTGACTGTTAGTGGGTGATGGATACATGGGACTCCATCTATGCTATTCCTTTTGTGTTGACATTTCTTACTAGAAAGTCTTTTTTTAATCACCCAAACAGGTGATTAGTGCCTTGCAGAGGCAGCTCCGGAATCACGTAAGCCTGCTTGTCCTCCACCTGTTAGGTCTTCTGCTCATCCTCTCCATCGACGAACTCCTCTAATTTCCAATGTCCCCCAAAAGACTCTGTGAGCCAGTTGGTCATTGTCCTGGCCCTATGTATTCAGCGTCCCACCCCCCTGCATCTTTTGTCCCATCCAACCCCAACCCTCCCTCTTAGGTATGTATTTACAGATCTTAGACCAGGAACGTTGCTTCTTTTGCCATCATCTTCTTGCCAGCTTGCAGCAGCGGCCCCTCATCCTCACCCTGCCTTTCCTTCCATGGATCCTCACATTCTAGGCCTCAGAGGACTGGAATAAACAGTTCTAGCTCTCTCCAATGACCCGCTGGGTCCTTCCCTTGAAGGAAAGCAAATCTGACTGGTCACACAAAGGAGATGTGTTGAGCTTTGCTTTTACCACTTTTCATTACAATTTTTAAAAGTCTGTACGGGGCCTGTCTCTCAATATAGGGATTAGAAAAATGGATTCAGAAGTTCTCCACACACAACTTCCCCAGAAACTCTTGTCTCAATTTGAGTTAAATAGGAGGCTCACACTTTGGCCTCAGGTTCCAGTCGTGTTCTCCAATCTAGCTTCTAGAGTTAGGAGATACCAGGCTGCTCATAAACTATCCTGGAGGTTCTCTGATCCTCCTTCAACCAGTGGGTTTGTGGCTGTGCAGTACTGTGTAGAGACACTGTTGAAAGCAGGTATCTGGACCAATCAAATCTTCCTTCCTCTACTTACTGCCTATTAATGCATCATCAAGAAAGGTCCAGTGTTGGCTCAATTTCAGGTCACCAAGGATTAACAACACGTCATTAAAAATTAAATATTGATGCGATGAACCTAAAACATCTCATACCCTATATCTAGGAAGCTCTCAGAACCAACCTGAAGAGGCTTCTGCTAAGTAAAGATGGGGAACTGTGAGCACCAGTAAGAACTGCAATGGACAGAAACACACCAAACACGCACAAGTTGATGACAAACACCACAACTTGTCAACAAAAACACTCAAGTTGACAATGCTAAAACACAAACAAAAACTAATTGCTCACAATTAGAGAATGCAAGGAAACTAAATCATTATTTTCAAACTTATTAAACAAAAAAAAATTTTTAAACCCTCCAACATTTTTCCTTTTCCTTGTAGGACTATATCACTGGGTAACCAAATAGTAGATGAAGAATTGCTTACTTTAAAGAATTCCAGGGGCACCTGGGTGGCTCAGTGGGTTAAGCATCTATCTGCCTTTGGCTCAGGTCATGGACTCAGGGTCCTGGGATCAAGTCTTGCATTAGGCTTCCTGCTCAATGAGGAGTCGGCTTCTCCCTCTCTCTCTGCCCTTCTCTCCACTTGTGGTCTCTCTCTTGTACTTTCTCTCAAATAAATACTTAAGTAAATAAAAATCTTCAGGGACGCCTGAATGGCTCAGTGGTTGAGCATCTGCCTTCGGCTCAGGTCGTGATCCCGGGGTCCTGGAACTGAGTCCTGCATCAGGCTCCCAGTGGGGAGCCTGCTTCTCCCTCTGCCTATGTCTCTGCCTCTCTGTGTCTCTCATGAATGAATAAGTACAATCTTTAAAAATAAATAAAATCTTCAAAAAAATAAAGAATTGTAACTAATACATGAAGAGGGAAGGATAGAGGTAGATTGTCATGATTTTGCAGCCCCTAATGTGTTAGTAAACCTAGCATTCATCAATAACAGCACTGATGCCCAGATAAGCAGGTATCATGCACTTCTTGATGAAAGGACACAACACCTGTAATCTGTGCCCAAAAAAATCAAACCAGAATTTGATCAAGCCTAGTTTCCAACTGCCAATTTATGAATTAGAGAAGACAGAGGAACGCATTCAGCTGCATCAACAGTGGGAATGCAACCAGTAAAATCCAGCCAGTGGGAAAGCCTACAGGACAAATGACAAGGTTTCTTCAATAATTATGTTAGGTATGGGCAGGAGGCGGGTGGTAGGGAGAAGAAAAGTTGGAGACAAAAATTATATGTCAAAGGAAACTTTAAAAACATATCAATCAATCACAATGCAACCAATCTTGGTTGACTTCTAATCCAAATAGTATTTTTTTCAAAGCCTCTCATTATATTTATGGGAAAATTGATCATTTGAACATTAGCTGGGTATTTGATAACATTAAGCAATTTTTATTTTTAGGGGTAATCGTAGTATTATGGTTATGTCTTTTAATAGGAATCTTTATCTTTTTAAATATGCATGCTGAGGGGCGCCTGGGTGGCTTGCAGTCAGTTAAGTGTCTGCCTTCTGCTCAGGTCATGATCTCAGGGTCCTGGGATCAAGTCCCGAGTTGGGCTCCCTGCTTGGTGGAGAGTCTGCTTCTCCCTCTCCCTCTGCCCCTTCCCCACTCAGGCTCTTGCTCACTCTCACTCGCTCGCTCTTAATGAATAAATAAAAAATCTTTTAAAAATATCCATGCTGAAAATATTATTGATGAGATGAGATGATGTCTTGGATCCGTTGGAGAATAACAAGCAGGAGGGCAATGCCTGAATATGGATTCAGAATTGGCCCTGAGGTGAAGGCTGCTCAGGGAGATGGACGTGGGGTTCACCATACTTTGCCTGCTAAACTCTGTGATAGAGCATTTTACAAAAACATGCATATTATAGCCTGGTGGGATAATTTATGGAGTTACTATTTGATTATTATTTTTATTATTCTTACTGCAGTTAAAAGAGAGCAAAATAAATTTTTTTTTAAGATTTTATTTATTTGAGAGAGAGCACATGAGCAGCGGGGAGGGTTAGAGGGAGAAGCAGACTCTCCACTGAGTGGGGAGCCTGATGCAGGACTCCGGCTCAGGACCTTGGGATCATAATCTGAGCCCAAGGCAGATGCTTCACCAACTGAGCCAGACAAAAAGAGTTAAAAGTGACTCCTTCTCTCCTCCTCCCCACCCACCCCTTCACAGAGGCAAGCTGTGCTTTGAGTCCCAGAGAACCCAGGCTTCCTTTGCAAACAGGGCAGAGGCAAAAGGCCTGTCTTCCAAAGCCTTCACACAAACACACAAACAGCTAAGCCATCTGGAGAGAGCAGGTGAGGTCTCCGGGCCTGGGGAGGGGAAAAGAGGGGCGGCAGGTATGTGGCCCCTATCAGAGGAGGGTGGGCGCATGGGAGGGGAAGGTAGGTCCCCTTCTCTGTAGCTCAGCTCCTCCTACAGTTTACTGTAGTCTTAACACTCATCATGGGAAGAAAGTTCCATATTTAAGAAGGCGTTCAGGCTTCCCCTGGTTTCTTCACGAGGGCCATTCTAGTTTCCCATACAGTGACCCCAGAAGATGACAGGACTTCTCAGGTGGGGCTGGGTGATGAGAAACAAGGGTCATGTTGTGGTACGTACTGTAGGTTTTGGAGGTACCATGCAAGAGCCCAGATTCTTGTGTGACAGATAAATTGAAGGCCCTTCATAATATGATTGGACAATCAGTGCTTGGAGTCAGACCTGATTTAGAAAAACAAAGTGGGAGTGTCTGGGTGGCTCAGTGGTTCAGCGTCTGCCTTTGGCTCAGATTGTGATCCCAGGGTCCTGAGACTGAGTCCTACATCGGGCTCCCCTGCTTCTCCCTCTGCCTATGTCTCTGCCTCTCTCTGTGTCTCTCATGAATAAATAAATAAAATCTTTTTAAAAAAACCCAAAGTGATGCTTCAGGCATAAGTGCATGATGGTCGCCTTTCATGCCTGAGGGTCACATTATCTGTTAATTCCTTCCTAATATTGAAGAACTAAGAACCCCAAATCTCTTCACACGTAGATACTTCACTCTTTACGCTTTAGACACACGATTTTTGGTAATGGCTTACTTTTGGTAGCCACCACACTGGCTCATCTAGGTCTAGCCTCTATAATTTCTAAGAAATCCCCCAACTGTGATAATTTGGTCCTGATTAATCTTGACTCCCTTCCATTTAGGTCTGAAGATCATGAGTGTTTGAAAGAATTTGGGAATCATGGGGATCGTGATAGCTCACTTAGAATGTGACAAGAGGGGGACATTCTTGAATTTCACAGGCAAGTACAAAGTCTGGAGCTGTCGTTGAGTTGAACACAAAATACTTGCAGTATTTTGTAATCAGGGAATCTGACAGCCCGTTGAAAAGAAAGACCTGGGTGAGGGTCTAGGCAGACAGACAAAGGCCCTCAATGGTACTGGTGGGTGGGGACACTGGGATCTGAGATCTTCCCGATACTACGTTTCCTCTGTGTGACTTTCTCCTCTTCTCCATCTTAAATTTGGATTGCCCCCAGGTTCAGACCTCAGAGCCTTCCTCTCTGCTATCCCGTGGCCCTCCTTAGGTGATCCCACCCAACGCCACGGCTTTAAACATCACCAAACACTGACTCTTCCAACCACAGCCTCTGCCCTGGGCTCCAGGCTCAGACAACCAGCCTGGGGGTTTAGTTGACTTCTCCGTGTTTCTGTATTCCCAACTACACCCTCTGTTCCCCCAAAAGCTTAACTAATGGCACCTTGTCCCTTGGGCCAAAACCTGGTGGTTTTCCTTGACCCTTTTCTCTTTCTCCACTCGCATCTAATCCACCAGGAAATCCTTGTGGTTCTATCTCCCAAATGGATTGATGCCAACCACTTCTCACCCCACTTACCATTGTCACCCTTGTCTGAGAGGCCAAATGCCCTGTGACAGGCCACCGACTGGTTCCACATCATTTGGTAGCTTCTCTTCACAAATATCCAAAGTCCTTTCCCAGACTACAGAGACCTTCATGTTCTGGGCCTGCCTACCTCTCCACCCCCAGCTCCTGCTGCCTCCTTCTCTTTACTCAGGCCACCATGGCCTCAGTGGCTTCCTTGTTGTTCCTCCAGGCAGCCAAATGCTTGGCACTTATGTCCTCTCTGCAGCAAATGCTCTTCCCCAGTGCTCCTTCATTTCTTTCAGTTCACTGTTCAAATGTCACCTCCTGGAGAGATCATCCTGTATCACCCTGGCTAGAACAGTGCTCCCTTACCCTTATCCTGCTTTTTTCTCTACAGTACCTATCCCTATGTGAAATACAGATTGACTGGCTCATTGCTGTCTCCACACCTAAAAGCCAAGTTCCAAAGAGGACAGGGACTAGGTTTTGTTGAGCATTTCCTAGCATAGAGTATCACTGAATAAATGTTTAGGGAATGAATGAAGTTAAAACAACATATCCATCCTTTTTCATCAAATTCCTGAGGTCACTAGTTTAGGAAAACAGCCTTCCTGATTCCAGAAATCCTCCAAGTACCTGAACTCAACCTCATTATATAATTGTAAAAGATTTACTATATAAGAAAATATTTCTATTCATCACTCAACAGATATTGACTGAACACTTTGTAGTGACAGGTACTTATTAAGCCCTTAATGCTCAGAAATATCCCTACTAGGTAGATATGATGACTGCCATTTTATAGCTGTGCAATGAGGCAGGGGCCCATCCAATGACCTTTCCCAGGTCACATATCCTCACCTGACATAGGTGGAATCCCAGAAGCAGGCCCATTCTTTCCCGTAAACCATGCTGTAAAGCTATTTTAGCATGAACTTTAAGCCATCTCATTCCAGAACATTCTCTCCCATCCAGTACTAGCAGCAATACCACCAACAGGAGCATGGAAACCTCTGTGGTTCATCCCATCACCTCCCCTATTAAGTCTTCGGGGAGTCCTACACGCAGAGCTGGCTGCTTTCCACTCTGATCCCAAAACACCTCACCAACATTGCTGAACACCCACAGCTTGGTGTAAGTGCTTGTCTCAACGATGTCTCCCCCTAAGACTGAAATCTCTCAAGGACAAGGACTGTGTCTTATTCATTGTGGCATCGCTCGTGCCCTGAACAGTGTCTGGCACGTATTGGGAATTTAATAAATGTTGACTGAATGAGTAGATGAATTGCATTAGGAACCACGTTTACATCTCAAGAAGCTGGAAGTGGAGTAAATGACCTCTTGGGCCCTCGTTTTGGCTTCGGTGATCACTCTTCACCTCTTATTTGCATGTTTGCTTCCCCAGTTCCTATTTCTGTGCTGGAATATTTGGGACATTTTCTGCCAACTGTTCTGTGTGACAGTGGCTCGTTCTTACTCATCACCTCCTCCAAGTGATAAGTGTTCAGAGTGAAAGCGTACCTCTTGAATTCCGAGGGCTCCATTTCACAGCAGCGTTGGGGGGAGGTTCTTGTTTCTGTCTGGCTGGAAACAGTCTGCAAGGGCTCAAATTTGGTGCCTCCAAGAGCTAATCTAATTGAATCCTCATGTACACAGTCATGAGCCTTTAAAAAGCTCAAGGCATCAATGGAATGCAGATATTTAAAAAAATCAATAGATACTATTTTTTGCATATCAAGTTGGCAAAATTGAAAACCAAAAAAAAAAAAATGCTGAGGTTTTCTCTAGAATAGCTCAAAAACGGTCTTAACAATAGGCTTATAAATAGGGGCGTTCCCAGCTCTTTAAAGTTGACTCAACCATTCCACTTCTAGGAATGTATCCTAAGCAAGTAATTAAGATTTAACTACCCGGATATTCATAATAATTTATCATAATAGAGAGAAATTGAAAATTATTTAAATGACCAAGAATAAAGAACTAGTTAAATTATAATAGATCCCAACAGTCAGATACTATTCTGTGATTAAATTTATATTTTGCGTGAAGATACATTAATACAGAAAAATTGTTCATGGTGTATTGAAGCACAGATTACATAATAGCATGGGTCATATGAATCTTGTCATAAATATTTGTTGTTTATTTGTTTCTCCTCCCTGATCTGCTGTGGTAGTATCTCCTCCTCCGGGTAGAGGCAGCCAGTGGTTGAATGATCCCTGGGATGATTCCTGCCTTCCATGGATGCCTAGGAGCAGGAACTCCTCAGCCCCTCGGCTATCCCTCCCAGGACTCTGACCATAGCCCATGCAAGGTCACCCTCTGTGACAATAGCCCTGGACAGGCTGTGCCAGTTATGAGATGTCTTGCTCCTCACTTCTTTGCCCCCAGAAACCCTCTGGCCTCCTGTCTGCCCTGAGCCTCATTCCCCAGCTCCTGTGGGCTCTGTGAGCACCTCGGCCCCCAGTGAATCCCATTTCACTTTGGTTAAGCAGGCTTGTTCCCATCCTTACAGTCAAGAACCCCAAACAATCAACCCCACAGTGATATTTTGAAGACATTGTATAAAAATACATAGTCCTCCATGATGGTTTAATTTTTTGCCCCTCCCTTTTTTCTTGTGGATATATGTGTGTTTTCATGTGATCCTTAGGTTGTGTGTTTTGCAGATACTCAGTATGCTTATCTTTTTGCTTTTCTAATGATGTCATGTGATATACAGTCTACATTTTAATGTCATTTACTAATCTTTTCCCCCAATTTTGCTGTTCAAATTTAGTGTGTAATCTCTGTGGAATTAACTTTTGTGTAGGGTGTAATAAAGGGATCTGGTTTTCCCACTATGCCTAGCCAGTTGTCCCAACATATTTACCGACATTCATCCTTCCAAATGAGCCCAGCATCACTGAATTAATCCAGTACTCTGGATACTGCTCCCCCGTCTTCCTCCTCTTCCATTGCCGGAAGGCTAAATGCTCAGCTACATCTTCCAGCTTCTTAGGTAGGGTGGTTCTTTGAGAGTTGTGCCTGCTGAGATGCTGGAGACAGTCAGTTGAGGAGCTTCTCAGTGAAAAGCGTCAGATAGCAGCTGGTGTGGCTGTTTGCCCACCCTCTTCTTCCTGCTGGAATGTAGAGGTGATCCCCAAAGATGCAGAGGCCCCCTGTGACCACCAGGGCAAATGGAGTGTGGGTCCTTAGGGCATCACTGAGGTACTGCCACAGCCCTGGACTCCTGACCACTGGGCTTTTATGTAAAAAAATAAATAAATTTGTATTTGCTCAAAAAAAAAAAATCCTGGGTTTTCTCCTCCTTTCTTGCTTACTGGTATTTTCCAATTTCTTTTTAAGGATTATGCATTGCAGGGCAGCTGGATGGCTCAGTGGTTGAGCGTCTGCCTTCAGCTTAGGTTGTGATCCCACGGTTCTGGGATCAAGTCCCGCATCAGGTTCCCTGCAGGAAGTCTGCCCGCATCAGGTTCCCTGCAGGAAGTCTGCTTTTCCCTCTGCCTATGTCTCTGCCTATGTCTCTGCCTAGGTCTCTGCTTCTCTCTCTGTGTCTCTCATGAATAAATAAAATCTTAAAAATAAAATAAAAAATAAAAATAAAAACGAAGCAAAACCAAACCCTGACTTTTTAAAGCTATGCTTAAAGTCAGGTAATATTCAATGCATACCTTCACAAATTTCACAAACTTAGTGATAAATGGTTAGAAGCCTCCATCAAGATTCCATAGGGAGCAGCTGAAGACTAGCGAGGGAAGCCCCAGGATTTTCTGCCACTCCACACAGCTACTCATAAAGCTATGTCCAGATTTTTAGAATGAGCTATTTTATCTCCTCCAAAGAGTTAGAGTTGGCCCCAAATTTTCAACTTTGTGAATTTTTTTGATGAAAATAAAAGTTTCGGGCAGCCCCGGTGGCACAGCAGTTTAGCACCACCTGCAGCCCAGGGTGTGATCCTGGAGACGGGGGATCAAGTCCCACCTCGGGCTCCACGCAGGAGCTTCTCTCTCTGCTTCTCTCTCTGCCTGTGTCTCTGCCTCTCTAAATAAATAAATACATACATACATACATACATACATAAAATCTTTTTTAAAAATTTTAAAAAATAAAAGTTTCCTCAAATGAATGAAAGTTTTCTTCAGTAGGCGAGGTGAATAATTTAAGTCACGTTAAAAGCATTATGACTGCTAGCAAATTTTTAAAGGAGAAGAAAGAGCCACCAAGCCCACTTTCTGGGTATTTATCTAAAATGATTGAAAACAGGGTCTCAGAGATATGTACACTCATGTTCATAGCAGCCTTATTCACAAGAGCCAAGAAATGAAAGCAATTCAAATGTGCCTATTCCTGCAGAACCACTTTTGGACAGTACCCATTTATTTACTACTACCACATTTTTAAAAAAGATTTTACTTCTTTATTGGGAGAGAGAGAAAACAAGCACAAGTGGGGGGGAAGGGCAGGAGAGAATCTTCAAGTAAACTCCCTGCCCAGTGTGGAGATTGATATGGGGCTCCATGTGGGGCTCAATCTCACCACCCTGAGGTCATGACCTGAGCCGAAACCAAGAGTCAGACGCTGAGCCATCCATTCACCCCATGAAGTGAAAGCAATTCAAATGCCCACCAATGAATGAATGGCTAAACAAAATGTGGTATGTACGTATGATGGAGTATTATTCAGCCTATAAAAAGGAAGGAAATCCTGACACCTGCTACCACATGGATGAACCTTGAGGACATTATACTAAGTGAAATAAGCCAGTCACAAAGAGACAAATACTGTGTGATTCATGGGCAGCCCGGGTGGCTCAGCGGTTTAGCACCACCATCAGCCCAGGTCAGGGCCTGATCCTGGAGACCCGGGATCAAGTCCCACATCGGGATCCCTGCATGGAGCCTGCTTCTCCCTCTCCTGTGTCTCTGCTTCCCTCTCTCTCTCTCTGTCTCTGTCTCTGTGTGTGTCTCATGAATAAATAAGTAAAATCTTTAAAAAATATATACTGTGTGATTCAACTTACATCCAGTATCTAACTCATAGTCATCAAACTCTCAGAAACAAAGTAGAATGGTACTTGCTAGTGACCGGGGGTAAAAGGGAGCTGTTTAAGGGGTATAGCCATTTCAGATTTGCAAGATGAAATGGTTCTGGAGATCTGTTTCACAAAAACGTAAATAGACTCGGCACTATTGAACCATACATGTGACAATGAAGAAGATGGCACATTTTATACTGTTTTTAATAAACCACAGTTTTTTTTAAAAAAAAAAAAAAAGACAAAGCACTGCCTAAAACCTCCTAATTTCACAATCTAGAAGTAAACTTAAGAGCTTATAATTAATAGCACCATGAGGGATGCCTGGGTGGCTTAGTGGTTGAGCATCTGTCTTAGGCTCAGGGAGTGATCCCGAGGTCCTGGGATCGAGTCCCGCATCGGGCTCCCCACGGGAAGCCTATTTCTCTCTCTGCCTGTGTCTCTGCCTCTCTCTGTGTCTCTCATGAATAAATAAAATATTTATAAAAAAAAAAAAAGGAGGAAAGAGAGGTAAAATATAAGCCGAAATAGTTGGGAGTATAAAGACAAATGTTGCCTTTGTGACTATGTCACATTTATTCTGCAGCTGGGAGATGGAAATGAGATTTCTGTGGGAAGTGTATGTTGCTCTTTTTTGGTGGCCTTGAAAAAAAAAAAAGACAAATTTATGCTAAAGAGAAAGGAATCCTATTCCAAAGAACTAACTCTTATGAATCCTAGAGAGAGAGACTTTCCTTGAAAGGTGTAAAGTTGGACAGCAGTCAGAATGTTCGAGAGATTTCTAGAAGGGGGTACCTGGTTTTGAGGCATCCTTCTGGGAGGGAGCCAATCCTCAGAAAGAGAACATGTCATCATCTGATTATAAAGACATTGGGACTGGGGATCCCTGGGTGGCGCAGTGGTTTGGCGCCTGCCTTTGGCCCAGGGCATGATCCTGGAGACCCGGGATCGAATCCCACGTCAGGCTCCCAGTGCATGGAGCCTGCTTCTCCCTCTGCCTGTGTGTGTCTCTGCCTCTCTCTCTCTCTCTCTCTCTCTCTCTCTCTCTCTCTCTGTGACTATCATAAATAAATAAAAAATTTAAAAAAAAATAAAGACATTGGGACTAACTCACCAAACTGTGCTTCTCTGGCACCGGGGTCATGCATGGCAACAGGCTTCTAGAAGAGAACCCTGAGCCGCGCGCGTGCTCCAAACAAGTCCACGCCTGGGGCTCTGCACTTGGAACTTCACCGAAGTATGTTGGTGCAGGCCGCTGCTGCCAAATTATGTGCCCCTGGGTGCACTGCCACCTTAAAGGACAGTTCACATCCCCGCCACCCCCCTTAGCAGCTGCAGTGTGTCCCCAGTCGCAGCAGGTTGCGTGTTCATGCTCTGAGGGTCATCACACCTCCTTCCCCCCGCCGCTCTGCCCGGCCTAAAGGCATGTGGTCCGACTCACGTCCAGGTGGTGACTCTAACACGCGGACTAAGTGAGTGGCACGCCAGTTCTCCATTCCGGTTTCAACCCAAGTAGAATCTGGGGAAACAGGAGGAGGAAATGTCTCCCATCACTACACCTTCATTTTTATTTGGTCTCTTTAAATGGGATGACCACATATTAATTGTCTAAACAAGCACCTTCTAATAGGGAGCTCTGTTACTAATCACGTTGGCATGAGGGGTACAGGCTGGGGCCACCCGGGGCAAACCAGGACATATGGTCACCCTACATATGAAGAGAGGAGTTGAATGAAGAAGACACAAGTTGCAGAGCCCCCGGCTGACCCCAGGTGACACCACACACAAACAACAATAGCTCAGTGTAGTAAGCCACTCAGGTGTTAGGGTTAATTGTTAATCACAACACAACGTAGCCCCAACTGACAAATGCAGCCCCCCATAGCTGTGAATCTTTGTCATCCCCCCTGCGACATGGGGGTAAGGTGGACCCATTTCAGCGGGCGGCTGTGAGGGTTCAATGAGCTGATATGTGCAAAGCACAGTGAATGGGGCACGAGCATTAGCTGTCATAACATGGAGACTAAAAGAACACTCTAAGGACACAGTGAAGTCAAATTGCAAGCAGATGGGGTCATTCCTCGGGAATGGCAGGAGAGCCGGCCACCCCTCCCTCCTGTCATACTAGTTGCTGCCCTTTAGAGGTCCTGAGGCCCTCGCCCCTCTCAATCTGTTAGCTGATCTTCCCCTAATCCGCACACTCCATGGACCATCACTCCACCTGCGTTCTGTGAAGTCCTCAACTACCCTGACCTTCCATTCCTTCCATCTCAGATGACAAAACCTCAACCCCGAATCAACACAACAACCCAAGTGCTCCAAACAAGTCCACGTCTGGGGCTCTGCACTTGGCACTTCACTGAAGTATGTTGGTGCAGGCTGCTGCTGCCAAACATACTTTGGGGCTACTGGACGAAATCCCCTGGGGGTTTCCTGGAAATCCTTACATGGGCTCTTTCTCAACTCCTGCTCTGTAACCTACTACCTTCTTCCTCGTTCAAAAATGAAACAGGCCATTGGGGAGGAGTTTGCTAGTTCATGTTCCAACCCTCCCCAAAGCAATCTTTCTTTTTGCTCTGGAACCTCGGTGGCTTCTCCTGATTCCTTGGGGTCTTTGTCTTTGGCTTCTGTGCTGGCCTTCAGCTCTTTGAGTACAAACACACCTGCATGTGCCTGTCCCCTCTTCCAGAAATAACTCCCTCAACCTCGCTGTCTCTGTCTAGCCCTGTCTTCATGCTCCACTTTACTGTAGCCTTCTGGTCCTCAACTCGCTGAACCCTGCACCCTGTCACTCACCGAATCTGCTCCTGCAGAGCACCTCTGTTGCTACAGCTGGTGGACGTTTTCTGTCTTGAATGTACCCGCCCTCTCTCTGGCACTTGGTTTCTCTTTGTGATCCTCCTTCCTTGGCTTCCAGATGCTGCTCTCCTGTTTCCTCCCCTTGGGCTTCTCCTTCCCAGTCTCTCATGGGCTCCTCCTCATCTGCCTTCCCTCAAAGGCTGATGTTCTTCATGCGTTGTTGGCCTCTTCTTTTTCCTTTCCACTACTTTTCTACTTTTTTTCTTAACAATTACTCACATGCTGAGGCCTCCAAAATCCATATCTCTTGCCAGATATTCCTTCTACTTGTCCAATTGCTTGTTCGATGTCTCCCCTGGGTGTCTCACTAGCTCCTCGATCCCAGGGTGTCCACTGCCAAACTCCCCATTTTTGCCCACCAACCCTGACTTGTTTCTTGATTTCCTAGCTACATAAATGGCTCTATAATCCACCTGCTGTCCAAGCCAAAAGCCTGGGATTCCCATTTGATTTTTCCCAACCTATCCCCTTCCACCAACCAAGTCCCATGCTAACCGGTCTTCCTGCTTCTGTCTCGACTCTCCAAGATCTATTTTCCATACGATTTCAAATGATCTCCATGATCTTCAGAAAAAAGTCCAAATTCTAACACTAAAATCCTAACTGTATGCCTAACCCAATATCCTTAATGAAATTGCATCTCTCATCGTGTTCCCCAAATCTCCTACATGCCAAATATACTACACTATCGTCAATTCCCAGACTGCTCCATGTTTCAAGGAACCCCTCTCCCCTGGTGTTTGTTACTTGCTTCTTCCCCTTAGAAACACCCTGTGTCCAGCCACCAGCTTAGCAAACAACTCATCCCTACCTTAGATATCATCTGATCTGGGAGGCCCTCTCAGCTCATCAGACTCTGCTCCCCGTCCCCCAGAAACTCACTCACCAGGCCGAATGAGCTGCTCCTCTTTTGCACTTCCAGAACACCAAAATGTGTCCCAGCCTGAACTGTGGTTGCTGATTGACTTGCAGATCTCCCTCACTAAACCATGACCTCTATTAGTTACTGATGGAGCCACCTCAGAGTTCCAGTTCCTAACACAGTATCTAAGAATACTGAGTGAATGTGTCATGAACCAATGAACAAATGTGACAAATAGTGTCTTGGGTAGCAGCCCCCTGTCTTGCATGCCTAGAAGGAAGAATCATAAGCAACATCAAATATTTATGTGTGTATATACATATATATACACACATACGCAGAGGGGAAGTATCTTCAAATAGAGATCATGTAAAGAATGATCCATGAAAGAATGTAGTCATTATGGAAGATTATTCATTTTCCTTCACCTTATTTTCCCTTTGCTTGTAAGTCCCTGGGTCTCTCTCCATCATGATTCCTTATGCTCAGATAACTTTATTCTGCTCCTTCCACAGTTGTACCTCCTGCACACCACACAATTTCTCAATATTCTTACTCATTATTCAGAGCAATATTCTCATGGCTATTCTGAATAGCTAAGAATTCTAAAGACCAGAAGAGAACTGCCACTTCCTTACTTTGTCAATTTCCATTCATATCTTCTTATCTCTAGATTCAATAACCTTGACTCTGTTAGCTACTCTATAAATGGTAACACGCTGGATCAGCACACTTAAATTTTACTCTAAGTAACTATTAGAGATTGGTAGTGTTGAGATTGGTAATCAACACTCATAAGGGATGAATTATTAATATTCATTCCAACAACTCCCCTTCCAGATCAGATGCTGAAAGGTTTGTTGTTTGTTGTTTCACCAAGTTGCTACTCATCTTCAGTCTGTGGTCACTCTGCCCCATCCCAAGATCTTTCTATGACATATCTTGGGTCATTCTGGTCATTCTTCATTTTGTCAGCTTAATGAATTTGAAGGTCATCTATCTGGATTTTATTGTAGAAAATCCACAACAGGGGCACCTGGGTGGCTCAGTGGTTGAGTATCTGCCTTCGGCTCAGGTCATGATCCCAGGGTCCTGAGATTGAGTCTCGCATCAGGCTCCCCACAGGGAGCCTCCTTCTCCCTTTGCTTATGTCTCTGCCTCTCTTTCTGTGTTTCTTTGTTTCTGTGTTTGTTTCTGTGTTCTTTCTCATGAATGAATGAGTAAATAAATAAATAAATAAATCTTAAAAAAAAAGAAAATCCACAACAATGCACGGATAATGTTAAAATGTTTTAAAGAATTGGCTTTAAAATAATTAGTCATTTGTCATTCTGTAAGTCTAGACATACCAAATAAATTTGTGTTCATCTTTAAAAAAACAAAGTATCTTGAAATAGTTGTCACCAGGTATTAATTAGCATGTGTAGGAATTATAAGATGTAAAATTAACAAAGACAGGCCATCTTTACAGTCATCCTTTCAATGAGAAATTAAGTCTTCAGGGCACCTAGCCGTCATCTACCACCATCATGGCTATGTAGTCCTTGTAACGAATGGAATTCGATTCTGGGTCAATTGCAGCGGACAACATTTCTTCCATTTCTTCCTGAGAAAAAGGCTCACCTGGGAAGGACAAGAAGGCATATTCATCACTGACAATCTTCTGAAATTTTTTTTTCTCTTCCCACCAGCCAGCTTCATTGCCCTGGAGCCACCCAGACCCCGATGGGTCGCTGGCTCCCCTCCCTGGAGCCCTGAAGACAGCACACCACACCAGTCCAGGGATTCCAAGAGCCTGCTGTTGTGCCCCTACCAGATTTTGGACTTATTTAACCTTGTAGATGTCATAGCTCAAGCAACCTATGAAATCAATCACTTCAGCCAACATAGCAGGAGAATATTAAGACACCCTGAATGAAGTTGTTTATTTATTTAAATTAAGGCTATTGGGATTGCCTAAGGATTCACCCGAAGTCCCAGTTTTCTAGGAAGTCTTATCACTACGTTCTCAACGATGTGAGGACAGGACTACATGGTCATTATGCAAAATTTCTCAAGAGCAGATAGCAGAGGCTCGAACTGTAACAAGTGTATCTCTGACTATTCCCTAACCAGGTCTGGCCAATGTTGTGATGCCAGCTGAGCCCAGGGACAGATGCCATTCATCAACCATGTCAAAATGGCCCTCTTTGTCACAGCTCGGCCCAGTGTTGCTGTCGAACAAAACCAAAGGTTGCATAGAAAATCTGTGGCTTTAGCTGGATTCAGATAGCAGCTGAGGATCATCTTGGACATTGTTTTCATCAAGATGAGAAGCAAAATTAGGAAGAACGGAAGAACACTGGAAATGTTACTGGCTACTTAAGAAAGAACTTTGTCCTGATACTAAGCAAAAATTCAGAAACATCCAAATCATCACTTTCCCCCTAAAGAGTCTTCTCTGAGCAGGTAAGTTACCAAGGCCTGAGGATCACTTACCTTCTGAGCTTGTCACCTGCAACTACAAACAATGCTTTCTAAGTTGGAATTCAGCCCATACTACAGAAATTATTCAAGTGGGGATCATGATGATGATGATGACAGATTACCAAACAAGGAACATGTGTTGAGTTCTTGAAACCATACTTACATCCTAAGAAAAGAAAAAATGCCTACAGAGCCTACAGAGACAGATTCTGAATCTTTCTTATACCTGATTAAAGGCTAAATCCACTACCAATGAACTCTGATGGGCACCATGGAAGTCCTTAAAAGAATACTAGTAACAACCACTTATTGAGAGCTACTGTGTGCCAGACACTGACCTATGTGCTTCAGATACATTAACTAGGTCAACCTCCCAGGCATCTCATTAGAGGTAAGAACTGCTACCCCACTTACAGAAGAGGACACCAGGGCTGCCTGGGAGGCTCAGTGAGTTAAGCATCCGACTCCTGATTTCAGCTGAGGTCATGATCTCAGGGTCATGGGATCAAGTCCCGAGTTGGGCTCCATGCCCAGTAGGGAGTCACCTTGAGATTCTCTCCCTCTGCCCCTCCCCCTGCTTGTGCTCTCTCTCTCTTGCTTTCTCAAATAAATAAATAAATCTTAAAAGAAGAGGAAGAAGAAGAAGAAAGAGGAGGAAGAGGAGGAGAGGACTCCAGCAGTCAGACAGGAGGCTGCCCGTCTCAGCCAGTGGATGGCAGAGCTGGGATCTGGACACCATAGCCCAGCTCAAGGTCCCCAAACTCAAGAAGCAACTCGACTTCTCAAAACAAGGCCTGGCTCACAGTAAAATCCAGAAGGCAGTCATGCCACTTCCTTGGGCAAGGAAGGAGATACGCAGTACTTGATTAAGGATGGAAGGAGAACTGCTTAATGATGAAGAGCACAATCTTGGGAGGCTGACTGCCTGGGTTCAAATGCTCAGCTGTCTCCTCAGCTTTAAGGTCTGGGACAAGTCACTTAACCTCTCTATGCCTTAGTTTTCTTGTCTAAAATGAAGTGACAATAATAAGTGTCTACAGAATATGGTCATTATAAGAGTTATTATTTAAATAGCATTTAGAATGTTGCCTAGCACATAGGTGGCAATATGTGTTTATTTAAAAAGAAACATTTTTTTGAGGGCCACCTGAATTGCCTAGTCAGTTAAGCGTCTGCCTTCAGCTCAGGTCATAATCTCAGGGTCCTGGGATCAAGCCCTGCATCAGGCTTCCTGCTCAGTGGGGAGTCTGCTTCTCCTTCTGCCTCTGCCTGCCACTCTCCCTGCTCATGCACTCTCTCTCTCTCTCTCTCTCTCTCTCTCTCGTTCTCCTTCTCCCCCACCAAAATAAATAAATAAAATCTTTAAAAAAATTTTTTTGAGAACTTCCCTGCTGCTAAATACTGTCTGACATCAACACATGCCTGGACATCTTGTAGGAATTTGATTCAATGTAACCACATTGACATGTTTGTCATGTGACATCCTGGGCATTCAGAATGCATATTCCCAATCTGACCAATATTCTGTGGATATTGCGAAAAGTCATGTTGTATCCATTGCAGTCCATTTCTGATCTCTCTATGGCGGCAGCAGCGTTACCACAATACGCTCATCCAGGTCAAACCTCTGCTACCTCTGCCTCAGCTCCCACCTCTGTCCCCTGTACTCTGTGACTCACAAAGACCCATGGATCCTGTCCCACTGTACCTATCTCTTCTTTCCATGCCCACTGCCAGCACTGGACTGACCCCACTAGGATAGCTGCACAAAGCCCCAGTAGCCTCCTGACTTCCCTCACTGTAACATTTTTGGATCTCTCTCCATTGGCCCCTTCACACATTCTTCATTCATCTGCTCGTTCATTCATTCAACACACATTTATTCAGACTTACTCTGCAGGGGCTGTAATGTGCAAGACTTTACTCCTGCTCTCAGCAACTCATCATACAAAGTATATTACCTTGAGAATCCACTGTCTTATACTGCGAATTGTCTTATGTTACTTTTATTTCCCCCAGAATAATATCCTGGAGAAATGGAGAAGATTTAGTACCTCTCACCACACTTGGCACGCCTCACCTACACACAGCAGGTCACCATATCAGTGCCTCTGAACTGTGTCAGGCCATTTTGACTAAATTCATATTGCCTAATATAATCCAGGATTCACTCCCCCTAATTAAGCCTTAGGGTTAAGAGGCTGATGCTTTCAAGGCCATTTCCTCCCATCACAGTAAACCCCTAAGACATCTGTTACAGTGTCACAAGAGTGCTTGGGAACGGCTATGACAGCCATGTCATCCTTGCCCTCACTGCCTACAGCCCCACATCGTGGTGGGTCAGGTCGACATGGTCCAGGCAGCTGCACAGGTGGAAACAGTGTTTGTCTCCCTTCCTCAGAATTACTTGCATTTGTGATTCCATCTCAAGTGATTGCAGCTCTGAATCACAGAGGACTCAATCTGCAAACCAGCGAACTGAACAAGGGATGGGAGGTTGGGGAGGTGCAAACCAGAGAACTGAACAAGGGATGGGAGGTTGGGGAGGTGACCAAGATGAGTGTGGTTGAGAAAGCCCATTAGGTCACTGACATTCAGGCAAAACAAACTTACACATCAGCCTAAGCAGAGAGAGTTCCTCAAGGAAACATGTCGGCATAGAGAGGTATGCCAATATTATGGATAAGTGTGTGTGTGTGTGTGTGTGTGTGTATAGGTCAAGGTCAAAGCAAATGTAGAGTTCCACCAGCATAAGAAGCTGTAAGTGTTTGGATGAATTCCATTCAATAGAGACTGTGTTATCTGTAACTTCATCAACTGAAACACTCTTAAAAAAGGAATTTTTATATAATCCAATTCAAATCTTCAATCTAGTAACCAGCATTGATTTATAGTGATTGACAGTTCATGTTTTCCAAGTGGCATAGCTTTTATTCTGAAGAATACTCTAAGTGAAAGGAGGGATTTCAATTTACAGAAGTATCTTTATACGTTACAAGATCCTAGAAGGCAACAATCAATCTCCCCATAACCTCCCCTTTGCCCACTTATGCCCCCAAAACTGAAACCACCCCAAAACCAAAATAATAGGAATAGTAAATAACTCTTTTAACCAGAATGATTGACTTAAAAGCATTCCCTAGGGGCATCTGGGTGGCTCAGTGGTTGAGCATCTGCCTTTGGCTCAGGGGGTGATCCTGGGATCCTGGGATCTAGTCCCACAACGGGCTCCCCACAGGGAGCCTACTTCTCCCTCTGCCTAAGTCTCTGCCTCTCTCTGTGTCTCTCATGAATCATTTAAAAAACTTTTTAAAACAAGCATCTCCTAGAATTTTTCCATAATATTTGTCAAATTATTAATCACTTAAATAAGTCACAATTATAAAATAAGTAATAAATCACTGGTACCTTCTTCAGTCATATACTTGATCAATTCTTCCTTAGTTAGAAATCCACGTTTGGATGGATCTAACACCTAGTAGAAAAGAAAAGATAGATATTATATTTTTTTACTTGGTGAATAAATTCTACAACATGAATTTTTCATATATAAACATATATAAAATCTGGAGCTTACACACCTCAAATGCTCGAAGAAGGATATCTTCTGGAATTGGTCTGTACCTAATTTATGCAGTAAAAGGAGCAAATGCCACAGGATTTAGCTCAGTTTTGACACAAAAATGATCACATAAAATGAAATAAAAGCTGCTAATATACAAGGATAATAATACTTCCCTCACTGTAACATTTTTTGGATTTCCAGATCTGAAAGTTGAGAGCACTCCACACCCAAAGAAGATGCTTATTTCAAAATCACTGGCATATGTGATGATATCTATTAGCCTTTTTCATCACTATGAAAATCAACTTATTTGGAAACAAAATTTCTACAATAAACTAACTGTGGTAAGCTCAGACTACACATTCCTTAGAAAAATAATCAGGGCAAATTCTCATTGATAACTCAAAATAGAAGATAATAAATATGTTGTTGATTTATGCTTTCTGTGGCCTTTTTGCTCTGTGATTACATTTTGCTTATTGGCTTAATGCAAATGTGGCTGGTATTCCTAAGCACATGTCAACTGGCAGTTCCGGGGTCTAGTGAAGAGTCAGAGGGAAGTTATCCCAGGATAAATACTGGTTGGGTATAATACACAAAGTGAGAAAGCCAAGTGTTTTGAAATTAACATAATCTTAGTCATTACTTCACCGTAACAGGTGCATGTTCTCACCTTTTTTCTAGTAGTACTTTGGTCATCACTGGAAGAAATTTTTCAAATCGAATGTATCCAGTGGGTTCTTCCTCCTCTACCTAGATATTCAATGAAAAATTGCCATGCGTTACCTCAACAAGTGTACTGAGCCACTCCTTTTTCACTATGCCAAGCGCTAGAGATTTGATACTGAGCATTCTCGGGCACAGTCTCTGCTCGTAGAGTTTCTATCTGGTAGTGGAAACAAGAGTGTTAACTATAAACACAGTGAAGTGAAGGAGCATGGGTCTATTGGAGTACAGAGCAAGGGAAAGTTCTAGGCCAGGTCAGGAAAAGCACTCATGAGGAAATCACACTGGAGCTGACTCCAGGTAGAGGAAACTGAGTGCCCCATGGAGGCCAGGAGGCTGGGAGGCATAGGAAGCATGGAAGGGGATGTTCCCAGATGAGGCTGGAGGAAGAGACAGGAGCCAGACCTTGCAGGGTCTTAAATGAGCTGTGGAAGTGACTTTGGTTGTTATGCTGAGACCAACAGGAGACCCCTGAAAGTCTGGTAGATGTGCCTATGAAAGATCACACTGGTTGTGGGTGAGGTGGCTTCTGTGGTGGGCTCAGCAGATCATAGAGCTCGGAGTAGAGCGGTGGCCATGAGGGAGAAGTGGATGGTTTCAAGGAATATTTAAGAAGTAAAAGCAATAAGACCCAGTGGCACCTGGGCTCAGTCAGTTAAATGTCTGACTCTTGGCTTTGGCTCTGGTCATGATCTCAGGGTCATGAGATCTAGTTCCGTGTTGGGCTCTGTGCTCAGCAGGTATTCTGTTAGAAATTTCCCCTCTCTCTCTGCCCTTGACCTGGTCACATGCGTGCATGTGTTTCTCTCTCTCTCTCTCTCTCTCTCTCTCTCTCTCTCTCAATAAATAAATAAATCTTTAAAAAAAAAAAAAAAAGGTAATAGGACCTGGTGCTGGTGCTGCATCTATTATGGGCAAGAATGAGAAATGAGAGAGGAGTCCAGGATTCTGACTTGCACAAATGGGTTGGAGTGATGATCTTCTCTGGGATAAGGAACACTGGATAAGGGACCAGGTTAGAGGACCAATCATATCTCAAGGACCAAGCACACATCAAATTACTTTAATAATTATTAAATGCCTACAGCGTTAATGGAACTTTGTTATATCACCATTAGATAAGAGAATACTACATCTGAGAAAGAGAAATTTTGGTACCTAGCACTATTAGATGAGAATGAGAGATTCCCGCCCACAGGTTCAACTTTGATCGTGTAGCTGAACAAAACGCTATTGATCTGAACTTTCATGTCAGGCTATTTACAAGGAGCTGTAAATTTTCCTCTCCCTTTCAAAAGTCCTATTAAAAGGCTCATATATCCCAATTCAACAGAGGACCTTTCAACAGATTTATTGAGTAAAAAATAAGAAATCTGTAAGTTGTCGCTAACTGGAACATACTGTCGTCCAAATGACTATTTTTCAGTGGTTATTCTAGATGCTTTCACGTAGTATGAGGGGAGCCCTCAGGCTCCACTATCAACAGACAAAGTCATCCATAATGACAGTGATACTCCAGAATCTCTGAGCCCATCAATACATGAACAATTGTTTCAGCTGCCTCTAGGTACAAGGCAAGGTTGTGCAAATTAATGTTCATCTGGCTCTGCTGTGCTTGAGTAGCACTCTGTAACTACCTACCGCAAGAGCCTCTTAAAAATAAAATGTCAATCTCATGAGACTACCTGTGGAGGGATAATTTTTAAATTAAAATCGTGAGTTTCTCTGCTGATTACTCCAGAAATGTGCTCCAGAAGCTAGAGCAATGGTTTGTTTCCTTCTTCCTGCCATCCCCAACAAATCACTGTGGAGCAAACAATCTCAACCTTGAGAGATCAAGACCTCTCTGTATTTTATGAGCATCCTCATCAATCTACAAATGGCTTGTGGTTTTTCCAAAGGGAGTTCAACTCTCTAGCACTCTCTCCATCACACGAAAATTCGTAACACATAGTACGTGCCCTGTAATGCTTCCTTGGCTCCCAGAGGACTTACACGAGCCCCCAGTGCTCTGAAAGTTAGGGTGAAAACTGCAATCATTCTGGCCCCATGTATCTGTGAAGAGCCCAAACTGCACAAAAACAGTAAGTTAAAGATCTCTAGCTAATCAGGATACCAGAGGAGGTACACCTTTTCTTTGACTTTTTTAAAGTCAAAGATGGATAATGAATAAACAGAGGACTTGTGGTTACAAAATAAGAAGAAAAATAAGGAAATCCATCTTCATCTTGAGCAGACTGTGAAAATATTTCTATGACCCAACACTGTCCTCTAGAGGCCATATCTAATTCTTTCTTCTGTACAAAAGGATGTATACACGATGGTATAAAAACAATACAATTATATGATCATTCTTACTCCATTGTGTTAATAAACTGTTTAATATATACCATAAACTATTTTATATTATAAAAGGTTTTGTAGTATTAAATAACCTTTTAGGGCATCTGGGTGGCTCAGTCAGTTAAATGTCTGCCTTAGACTCAGGTCATGATCTCGGGGTCCTGGGATCAATCCCTACTAAGCAGGGAGTCTGCTTCTCCCTCTCCCTTTGCCCCTCCCCTCCCCTTGTGCTCTTTCCAAGAAATAAATATTTTTTTAAAAAATAAGCTTTTTATTTTAGAATAGTTTTAGAGAAAAGTTGCAAAAATACTGCAGAGTTCCCACATACTGCCCACCCAAGTTTCCCTGTTAACTCTTCGATCACTATGGTACAAATATAATTGGTTTGTTGTCACAATTAATGAGGTGATATTAGTATATTAGTAGTTACTAAACTCCATGCTCTATTTGGATTCGTGTTTTTCCTAAAGTCATTTTTAAAATATGGTAATTCCCCTCTCATAACAAAGAAATAAGATTCTATGTATCTGGAAACAAGAGTGGGGAGAGGGGAAGATAAGATGCGGTTCTATTATTTCTAGTGCAGGACAAGCTAGTTAACTTTATGAGGCTATATAGTAAGACAGGACAAAAACACTACTTTCTAGAAATGTTATGCAATAATGGCTCAATGGTTTTTTTAGAGCCACATTTTAAAATGCCTTTATGATTTAATAGAAATATATCAAGTATCGAACTATAATCGTGTGTATGTGTGTACAAGGGGAGATATATACATAAATAGAAGGAGAGAGGGGCACCTGGGTGGCTCAGTGGTTGAGTGTCTGCCTTCAGCTCAGGGCATGATCCTGGGGCCCTGGGATCGAGTCCTACATCAGGCTCCTCACAGGGAGCCTGCTTCTTCCTCTGCCTATGTCTTTGCCTCTGTGTGTCTCTCATGAATAAATAAATAAAATCTTTTTTAAAAATCAGGTGATGATAATTATGTGGGTTTGTTTCTGGGCTAAAGAGAATCCCTACAGGGATTTATTTTTTAAAGAAAAAGAGTTTTCTCAAGAAAAAAAAAAAAGAAAGAAAGAAAGAAAGAAAGAAGGAAAGAAAGAAAGAAAGAAAGAAAGAAAGAAAGAAAGAAAGAAAGAAAGAAAAAGAAAGAAAGAAAAAGTTTTCTCTGCTTTGTTAATCTCCATGATTATGATTATGATGATTTCCATCAATAGCATACACACACATCTGGTTCTATATCATGCATTGACATTTCCTCCTAAAAGAATCAATCTCTGATGCTGAAATCTCAAACACAACCTCCCTGACCCACCAAATGGATCTAACTTGTTCATGCAGAAGTTTGGTCCTCCCTTCTATCTGTAAATGCCACACGACATGTGCTGAGAACATATTCCATTGCTAGGCAGACCTAATACCATGTGCCCGGCCCCAATCCACCGCCTACAGGACAGGGCACTGCCTTCCCCTCCACTGTCTCCCTCCATGCCTCTTTGGACAGGGAGAGAGTAACTGCCAGCCACCAAACACCTCCCTCCTCTTCCAAAGACAAAAACAAAACAAATAGATCTTGTTACCGCAAATAGGAACAAGGCAAAATAAGTTATAATCTGGTTTGTTTCTGCCACAAGGAGGGAGAATGTGCTGAAAAGGAGGTAATAACTGTCAAGTAGCCTCAGCAGCATTTATGAACGCAGAAGGAAGAAACCACTTTGCAGGAAGATCCCCCAGCTCCGCCTTCAAGTACCACTTACAGCGAATTCATTGAACGGTATGCAGGCAGATGTTCGCCTGGCACACCAAGGCCCAGATCTGCCTGGCCACTTGTCTCCCAAGAACTAGGGCAGAGCATGCAGCCTGAAGAGAATACGCTGCTTCATTGCCACACAAAGGGCCCAAGTCCTGGAAGCTACCAGTGCACCTGTAGACATCCCAGTCTTTCTGCCCCCTCTTCCCAACATGAAGAAAGCTCAGTAAATATGTATGGTGTAGGATTTTAAAAAAATATATCAGCATTTATCTAAGTCTCAAAGCATAAGGCAAACACTGGGTTCCCACTCCACTTTGGCAAAAGTTCATATTCTTAATCTGTTTTGCTTCTGTAGGAAGTCAGGCACAGGGAGGTGAAGTGCCCACCTTGTCTATAATTGGGTCAGGTGTTTTGATGGGACCATGGTCCAGAGTTCTTACCCCCATTCGATAGGGAAATGATTAGGCCATCCCTTTTCTCATTAAAGCATTATTTATTTTAATGCCAAACTCACTGAGTAGGTGCAATAAAACACAGTGAAAATTCATTTCTCCCCAGTGATACAACACTCGGTCAATAAATTGAACTATTTCATGCTTCACAAACGCAAGATAGTATCGGTAGTTAAGATGGTTTAAAAAGCATCTACATTTTGACTAGTTCCAGGTCACCAAATAAGATATGCATACCATTTTTAACTATTTGTAATAAAAAAAATAAAACAAAAACCATGAGATATTTCAAGTTAGACTCTAAATAACACACATTCAAATTATTACATAAATCATGTCTCAAAATGAAAAAAAAATCATGTCTCAAAATGAAAACAGTAAAATTTAGATATTTCTCTACCTTGGATGGAATAAAATAACAAAAATATATTGGCATTTGTCAAAAAAATTATCTTTGCAAATGAAAAATCTATTTTGGAGAGAGAGAGAGAGCACAGGATCAAGGAGAGGCAGAGGGAGAGGGAGAGCATCTCAAGTGGGTCCCACACTCAGTACAGAGCCCAATGTGGGGCTCAATCCCAGGACCCTGAGATCAAGACCTGAGCCTAAATCAAGGGTTGAACACTTAACCTGAGCCACCCAGGTACCCCCAAATGAAAAATTTAAAAGAAATCTACTTTAGAATATATTTACTTCAAACATTCCAAAGGCTACTATAAAAAAAAAATTAGGATATGTGATTCTTTCAGGTTTTAAGTCCCTTATTAATATAAGTATCAAAAAAGTTTGAATCATCTCCCAGCGGACCATTAGAGATGCTAAGAATCAACAGGTGGCTAAACCAGATAATTGCTAAGGTCCCTTCCAACTAGGACTTCCTACAACTTGAAGCTATAGGAGAACTGGTGGCTGTCAAGCCATTAATTTCCCTATTTTATTCCATTGCGTGTTGAGGGAAGAAGTCTAGGAATTCCAGCTCAACTAACTGAACTCTAAGATCACAGTCATGTTAAAAACATCCATGGGGAAATGATATGCAAGGAAGTACACTAAAATATTATGATCATATTAAGGTGTTGGATCACTGGAAAAGATTTTTCTCTATTTCTTTAAAAAATTTCTATATGTATTACTTTATTACAATAAAAATTTGAAATAAAAACTTGTATTAGTCTCATTATGACTGTTTATATGAAATTATGAAATGCATTTATTTATAAATATTATGTATTTATGTAAAAGAGGGGAAAACCACTTTTACAGATTTCCCTGGGTTTTGTTTCCTGCTGTTGATCACTGTTTTAGCTCCATTTACTGTTTTTCTTCTAACTACAGATGTGTGATACTCTCAGGGTATTCCTTGTACAACACACGATCCCCTCAGCTCTCCCCCGCCCCTCGCCATTTATCTATTTCCATTCCAAAGTCATGGCTGGTAGCCATTACTAGATAATCTCCAAAGTACTTCTTGGTCTACAATTCTTTTTATTTATTAATTTATTTAAGATTTTATTTATTTGAAAGAGAGAGACAGCGGGAGGAGGAGCAGAAGTAGAGGGACAAGCATAAGAATCCCCACTGAGCACAGAGCCCAATGCCGAGCTCAATCCCAGGACCCTGAGATCATGACCTGAGCTGAAATCAAGAGTCTGCCGCCTAACGGGCTGAGCCATCCACCCGCCCCAATCAGTCTACAATTCTTTAACTCCAACATCTAACATTAGCACAAATGAGAACAGATCTATTCCCTTCTCCCACTTTATCCAACGCCAGTGTACTTAGGAAAATTAACAGATGACAGTATTTCACATCACCAGCTATTTCAAAATCAGAACATAATTGCTCCCACCCTTTCTCAATCTCTGAGAAGCTTGGTACAGTTGGGTTCTGAAGGCTGTGACATCTCAGGGCTCATCTGGAATCAGGATGATGCGATTAAGGTTCAGATTGATGAAAGCTATCACTTTACAAATATGTGGATTATGCAGATTTTACTCTACTAACTAGACAGTCATTTCTGAAGTTTCAAACACAAAAATTTCTGAGGATACTTAATTAAAAATAATGAGAAACTGTGATTTGGGACCTTTGGGGCTTGTGGTATGTCTGGTGTGGTATGATATTTTTCATCCAAGACGAAATATGCAGGAAATGACTCAGTAAAACCATTACATTGTTTTCGCTGGTTACTAGGGAATATTGAACACGTTGACATCATACAGGCTACAGGCTTCTCACCACTATTAATTTGACATTAAATCACTGACCACAGAAAAAGCAACAACATTCATTTGTGAGTTTCTTCATTTTGCTAAATGAATAGGACTGAACACAATCTCAAATATTTAAATGCCTAGGTATTCAAATTTTTGATGTTCACAATTTTAAAGTGTTTGAAACTATCTTGAGACATATTAGGATGAGGTTTCTTCAGTTTTCTTTGGTCTCTGCATGCCTGGTACCTGGCACGTGGTAAATGCTTGGTAATTATTTGACAAATGAACAATTAACAGCTCACAATAGTTTTTAATTACTTTTATGTACTGTAAACTTGGAATTTTGGAGCACACGAATCAGACTTATTGTAAAACTCTTCTTTCAAGTATATCTGAAGTGCTTTGCAAGCCTGAATTTCCCACTATTCTGATACTAGGTCTTGCAAGCACAAGAAGAAAGTGTTAAGAAACATAATAATAACCACAGGAAATGGTAGAGCAGGTTCTTGAACCAGATTATGGCAGGCTTCATTCTCAGTGCTAAGGATGCAACGATGTACAAAGCATAAACTCTGTGTCTTCAAGAAGTTTTTGATAGAAGTGAGACACAGACACATAAGTTGGTAACTTTGGATTATGTTGAACACTACTGACAAAACTATCTATTAGAATAGATGTGTAGTGGCACTTCATCCTCCCCAATAAATATAGATATTCATCATATTTCTAATATTAGTTAAAATAGATGTTTGTATATTCTGGATACAATGTCAAATAAATTATTTGCAAATATGTCTCCCCCAATCTGTGATTTATATTTGTTTGGTTTGTATATTTATATTTGTTGGTTTTTAACTGTGCATTTAAATGGGCAATACTTTTTAATACTGATGAAGGTAATCAATTGTTTGTTGTGCTTTTCTTTTTTTTTTTTAATCGTTCATGCTTTTTGTGTCTTATCTAAGAAATGTTTGGCTAACCCAACATCACATGGTTTTCTCTCTGTCTTCTTCCAGAAGTTTATAGCTTTAGCTCCTCTATTCAAGTCTATGATCCACTTCAAGTTAACCTTTGTGTGTGGAGTAAAAGAATGCTGAAGTTTGTTTTCTTTCTATTCAGATATCCATTTGCTCCCACACTATTTATTGAAATGATAATCCTTACCTTCATTGAATTACTTTGGCAAATTTGTCAGAGATCTAAGTATGATTCTATGTCTGGATCCCCCAGTTTGTTCCATTGGTTTGTATGCTTCTCAGTACACAAATATCACACTGTGATGATTACTGTAGTTTCACTGTAAATCTTGCAATCAGGTAGTAAAATTCCACCTTTGCCCTTCTTTTTCAAAATTATTTTGATTATTCTAGTTCCTTTGCTTTTCCATCCAATTTTGGCTCATAAATTTCTTCAAAAAAGCCCGCTATGATTTTGATTGCAAACATATTGAATCTATGAATCAAATAACTGACATCCTAACAATGTTGTTTTGCAACCCACCAAAATGTATATCTATCCATTTAAGTCTTAATTTCTCTTTATAGTGTTTGCGTTTAAGTCTTGCCTTTATTTTGCTAAATTTATTCATTATTACATTTTCATGCTTTTTAAAATGTAGTTGTTTATTTGATTTCATTTTTCTTATTGTTAATTTCTAATTATAGAAATACAATTAATTTTTCATGCTAACCATGTAGGCTGTGATCTGGCTAAATTCTCATATCAGTTCTAGAGCCTTTTTGGCAAATCTCTTAGGATTTCCTACATGAAAAATCATGTTGTCCGAAATAGAAATAGTTTCACTTTTTCTTTTCCAAACTGTATCTTTTATTATTTTTTCTTATCTTGTTGCACTAGCTAGGACCTCAAGTAAATGATGGAGAAGAGTGATGAACACAGGCATCTGCACCTTGTTCATGATTTTATGTAGAAAACACTGAGGGATCCCTAGGTGGCTCAGCGGTTTAGCGCTGGCCTTCGGCCCAGGGCTTGATCCTGGAGACCTGGGATCGAATCCCGCATCGGGCTCCCTGCATGGAGCCTGCTTCTCCCTCTGCCTGTCTCTGCCTCTCTCTCTCTCTCTCTCTCTCTCTCTCTCTCTCTCTCTCTCCCTGTCTCTCATGAATAAATAAATAAAATCTTAAAAAAAAAAAAAAGAAAAGAAAACACTGAGTATGATTTTAGCCTTGAATTTTCATAGCTACCCCCTGGCCAGCTTGACAAGTTTCCTTTTATTCTTCATTTGCTGAGTATTTTTTTCTCTTTGATGGGTACTGAATTTTTTCAAATGCTTTTTTTCCTTATTTACTGAAATGATCATATGGTCTGTCTACTTTGTTCTTTGAGGTAATACATTACATTGATTGATATTAAGCTAACCTTAGATTCCTGAGATAAACTCCACTTGTTCATGATGTGTTATCCTTTTAACATATTATTGAAATTGATTTGGTAAAATCTTATTAAGGACTTTTTACATCTTTGTTAATAAGATCTATTCTTTTTTGTAATAGGATTGTCAGGCTTGAACATCAGAGTAATGCTAGCCTGGAAGGTGTTACCTCCTGTAATGTTTTCAAACAGAGTTTTGCGTAGAATGGGTACTAGTTCTTCCAGAAATGTCTGAGAGAATGCACTAGCAAAGCCATCTGAACTTCTAATTGTCTTTATGGGAAAGTTTTTAATCATAAATTTAGTTTTTATAATTGATATGGGGCTATTCTAATTCTCTAGGTTTTTTGGGGTCAGTTTTGGTAATTTGTGTGTCTTGGGGAATTTGTCCGTTTTATCTAAGTTGCCAGGTTTATTAGCATAAAGTTGTTCCTTTCTTATCCTTTTAAAATGTCTGAAGGATAATGATAAACCCTCCTTTAATTTTGATGTAGGTAATTTGTCTTGATCACCTTAGTTAGAAGTTTATCAATTTTATTTGAAAAGACTAGTATTTTGCTATCAGTGATTTTCTCTGTCCATTTTCTATTTCACTGATTTCTGCTGTTCATAATTGTCTTTCTTTCATTTATATTGAGTTTATGTTGCTCTTCTTTTTCCAATTTGTTACAATGAGAATTTTGATAATTAATTTTAGGCCTTTTTTTCTTTTCAGGTATAATCATTTAAAGTTATAAGCTGGTCTCTAAGCACTGCTTACCTGTATCCCACAAGCTTGATATGTTGTATTTTCTTTTATGATCAAGTTGTTTATCTTTATTAATATGAATCCTTTTTTATTCCACATTATAAAATGCATTTATATTTATTTAAGTGCATTTTATTTTGATATGTTGTATTTTCATTAATGTTTGCAAAATAATCTAATTCCTCTTGTGATTTCTTCTTTGATTTGTGAATTATTGGAAAGTATGTTGCTTAATTTCAAATTTTTTTTCTTAATTTCAAATATTTGAAGATTTCCTAGTTATCTTATTCTCTATTGGTCTCTGACTTATTTCATATTTATTTTTTATTTAGAGAGAGCGAGCAGGAGCAGTAGGAAGAGACAGAGGGAGGAAGAGAGAGAGCATCTTAAGCAGGCTCCACACTGAGCACAGATCCTGATGTGGGGCTCGATCTCACAACCCTGAGATCAGGACCCGAGCCAAATCAAGTAAGTCACTTAACTGACTGAGTCACCCAGGTGCCTCTTCATTCCATTTTTTTTTTTAAGATTTTATTTATTTATTTATTTATTTATTTATTTATTTATTTATTTATTTATTCATGAGAGACATACAGAGAGAGAAAGGCAGAGACACAGGCAGGACAAGCAGGCTCCATGCAGGGAGCCCGACATGGGACTCGATCCCAGGTCTCCAGGATCACGCCGTGGGCTGAAGGCGGCACTAAACCACTGGGCCACCTAGGCTGCCCTCTCTTCATTTCATTTTTAAAATCAGAGAAAATATCCTATATGATTTCAATTTTTAAAGATTTACTGAGACTTGTTTTATGGCCCAGCACTTAATCTATCCTATTGAGCATTCCATACACTTGAAAAAAACATGTATTTTGCATTTGTGGGTGTAGCGTCCTATAAATATCAATTAGGCTGGGGTGATTGATGGTTGATCATCTACATCTTTGCTGATATTTTATGTAGTTACTCTATCAATTATTTAGAGAGGGTTTTTAAAAGCTCCTTCTATGATTGTGGAATTGTCTGTCTATCCCTTTCTCTGTCCATTTTTGCCTCATGGATATTGCAGCTGTGTTATTAGCTACATGGACATTTATGATTTTTATACCTTCCTGATGAATGACCTTTTAAAAAAAATCACTGTATAATGTCATAATCTTACCAACATAGGTCTTATTTTGCAAATGTCTTTTAGTTCTCCTTTCTAATTACTTTAAATTCTCCACAATTCCACTTAGGTTTGAACTTCAAAGGCTGTAAACCTCTACATGCCCTTCCCACTGGTACTGAGATATTGTCACATCCTCCTAGTTCCCACATGGAAGATCCTGGAAGGTTCTAACTTCATAGTAAAGGAAGAATTTTTTGGTAACCTGTATGCCAATAAAATTTGGGTATTAAGCCTTCTCGCTGTTGCTGAGTTTTGTGATATTCCAAATGGGCTGAGATTACTTGGGGCCAGTTGGTAACTGAAGAATATGAAATAGAGGGATCAATGCCAAGTGATTTTTAAATGATCTGTTTTAAGAGAAACATCACACTTTATACTGCTCTTTAGGAAACGAGGGGCTGAGAGTATGTACTTAGACTATAATTTAAGTAAATGCCAACTAGAGAACTGCACATAGGTTTTGATGTTTTACAGAAGTTTAGAGCATCATCACATTATTGCATTTTAAAGCAAAAGAAGTAGAAATAGTTTTCATTTCTGAAACTATTACAGAGCACTTAGCAATAAGGGATTCACTCCTAGAGCTTTACTATTTGGAGCTCTGGTTTTCTAAATGTATTTGATACCAACAAATATCTACGTGCTTTTTCTCTTCTCATTTATTTGGGAAACCTCAAAAAAGGATAGTCACACCCAAAACTTCTGAAGTATATCACTATAATTTAATTTGAATAAATTGTGCACAAAGACAGAAAAGTACATATAGGGCTTAGACAACAGTCATCCGTCCTGGTCCAGCTGTTCTAACCATTTGTAACTTTCAAAGGTTGTGTCAATATATCTAAGAAAGGGGCAATGACAAAATAAAACGCAGGGCCCTGAGCATCTACTGTGATTAACTGCCCAGACCCATGGGGTAACTTCAGTAGACAGGCACCTACAGAACAAGCAACCCCATATATGCACAGAGTGCCCATCAAGCAACACCTGATTCCTCATAGTTACCAGATTTAATCCTCATAAAGACACTATGCTATTTGCATTCCTTTTGTGGATGTGGAACCGACTTTGAAAGACTACGCTGCTCAGCCAAGTCGTAAGTGGTAGCTATGGGATTTGAACGTAGACCTCCTGACACAAGATGTGGTGTTTATTCTACTTTGCCAGAGAAGCTTACAGATCAAGAGTTGGCAAACTTTTTCTGCAAAGGACCAGACAGTAGATATTTTAAGCTTTGCAAACCATATGGTCTCTGTCACAAGGATTCAGCTCCACTCTTGTAGTGAGAAAACAGCCAAAGACAATATGTAAATAAATGAATTGAGCTTTGTTCCAATAAAACTTTATTTGTAAAAATAGGTGGTGGGCTGGATTTGGCCCAGGGATTGTGGTTTGCTGATTCAAACCTACAAAAGGAATTAGGCTCTAAAGGCTCTGCTTTTCTATCTTTCCAGGGGCATTTTTCTTACTGCTCCATTTACTCTACTGAATTATATGCAATAATTATGAGTTCACTATAAATTCATCTTCCATTTCTTATCTGTTCCACAGCGCCAACTTTCCTCTTTCCCTAGCACAAATTCGAGCTTTGTCGATAAACACTGTCAAGCAGCGATCAACACCTTTTTTTTAAGAATGTGAGGACCAACTCAGGAAAAAAAAGACTTTTTTTCCCCTCTGAGTAAAAATAGTTTTATTGGGTCCCAAAATGGAAAAAAACAATGTAAAGATTTTGAGCTTTACTGAATATTTTTAAATGTTAATGAAAAATCGGTACTGCTTTTTTAGTTGCCACAATGCTAATAACAGGCAACAGAGTCGTCTTTCCAATCTTCCACTCCTTAACTGTATATAGAGTGCTTTAGGATTCAAAACATGTCTTCTAATACATGATTGCATTTAGCTTTGAAGTAGGTATCATCACAGAGAAATGAACACAGAGGTCAAGTGACTCACCAAGTCAGTGCTGGGCTAGGCCCATAAATCAACAAAATCCCACTTCCTTGCCTGCCTCCCCTCATCTCCTGCTTGATTCTGGCCTCCACCAAAACCCACATGGAGAAGCAGCTCTGAACAGATTCTTCTCCTGTTGGTGGCCCAGGTAGCTTCGCTCCCTTCAGGCCTCTGCTTTGTTAAACTGAAAGCTACATTTGAGGTTAGTTAGACCAGACACTTTTCTGGGAAACCAAACAGGGCAGGAAGCTCTCTGATCTTGGGCCATTCATTACTGCTTTACAAGATGATTCCCTCCAGAGACTCATCAACGCTATTACAAATAACCATTTTTAAAATTCTTAGACTGTTCAGTCAGTGTCAAGTTGGTTCTTATTATTTTGTTATGTTTACTACTTATTCTGAAAGTTAGGGTTTTTTTTCCCCCCAAAAAAATATAAATTTCTTACAGTCCCTACCTCCATTTCTATCTCTTCTGAACTGAAATTCTTCACCACAATTCCTTTCATCTGCCATGTTCTTTCCACACATATTTGGTCCCAAGTATCTGCTGGCCTTTCTTCAACTAATTTTATTTTTTTTAAGACTTTATTTATTTAGGGGCACCTGGGTGGCTCAGTCAGTTAAGGGTCTGCCTTCTGCTTGGGTCATGATCTCAGGGTCCTGGGATAGAGTCCTGCATCAAGCTCCCTAATCAGTGGGGAGTTTATTTCTCCCTCTCCCTGCCCCTGATCATGCTTGATCTCTCTCTCTCTCTCTGGTTCGCTCTCTCTCTCAAATGAATATAAGCTTAAAAAAAAAAAAGATTTTATTTGTTTTATTTATGAGTGGGGAAGGAGCAGAGGGAGAGGGAGAAGCAGACTCCCCGCTGAGTGGGGAGCCTTATGCGGGGCTCGATCTCATGACCCTTGGATCATGACCTGAGCTGAAATCAAGAGTCTGACACTCAACCGACTGAGCCACCCAGGTGCCCCTCTTCAACTAATTTTAGAATATAAATAATATCTAAGGTGGGCTCCTTACTTGAGCCATTGAGTTACTTAGTCAAAGCCATTTCTTCCAGATCTGATATTGTTTCAGAACTGCTGGCTGGCCAATCCACACAGTTGCCCAAATGTCTTCATCAAGTGGACCCATTATTAGTTTAGGACATTAGTTTAGGACATGCTTAGCTGCAGGTAAGGGTGTTCAAGAACAAGGAATGGGCATAGCAGGGAGCCCAGCCCATGCAGCCTTGCTTACCTCTACGATCAGGTCATGCAGCTCTCCTTCGCTTGGGCAGCACCCTAGTGACCTGATAATTGTTCCGATCTCTCTGCAGGAAAAAATAGTCAATAGTTTCAGAATATAAACTTTGAAAAGCAAGCGCCGTGTTTCTCTAAACCACTTCAAGGGTGGACGTAGCACAGCAAATGAAGTCTATCAGTACTGCCTCATGGAGGAGAGAAGATATTTCCTGGGAAAGAAAAAGGCAGACAGGTGAACCAAAGGAAGAAGAAACAGTGTTTGCACTGATTTACAAACTCAAGCCCTGCCTGAGCCAAAATCCAGAAGTTCTAGAAAATGAAAAGGAGGGGAGAGGAAGAAAAAGAAATGCCGGCCACTTACTAGCTGATTTTGAGTTCGTTAACAGTTTTGCACCTCACTGTCTAGGGCAGAACAATAATGTCTCCCCAGAGGTTTGTGCAGAAGTTCACATTAGTGCAGAGTACTTAGTAGCAGGGCTCTGGTGTCAGATTGCCCTGCACTGTGCTAGGCGGGGCAGGCCAGTCTCTGGGTGCATAAGCCTAGCTGGGGGGTAACACATAACATCTTCCTTCAAATACTTAGAATGGGGCTGGGAACACCCTCGGCATAAAATAATATGAATATTATAATATAAAAGCACAGCTCTTGGCAGAGTAGCCACTCCATAAATATTAGTGACTCCCCTACCCTCCCATAATATCGTAATTCAATTTAGCAAATAACCTAAGAAAAGTATGAATTATAGTCCGTATTCTCTAGATGCTAAGACAGAGGATTTGTAATAGATTATTAAATATCTCCACCAAGGAGCACCTGGGTGGCTTAGTAGTGGAGCGCCTGCCTTCGGCCCAGGTCATGATCCCGGGGTCCTGGGATCGAGTCCCACATCAGGCCCCCCACAAGGAGCCTGCTTCTCCTTCTGCCTATGTCTCCACCTCTGTGTGTGTGTCTCATGAATAAATAAAATATTTTAAAAATATATTTCTACTTAAAATTATTACAGTTGTAGTATTTGAGTGTGAACTTAATTTCACAAATACTTAACTAGAATATTTCATTTCTTAACCATTCTGGATGGTATCAGTGGTATGATATTTACTCCCTATTTTACTGAGAAAACATGTTAAACAAGAATGTCTAGGTTCATCACTTAAAGAGGTTGCAGAATGAGTAGTGAGAGGAAAACTGAAAATCAGTAACTGTGGGAGATGGGATTAATTTTCACTTATTGGTTTTCCTTCAGACTAAACGAGGGCCAGCTAAACATGTAAGGTCTTCTTATTTCATACCCACCCAAGCAGCTCAGTCTCAACACTCATGCATTGATTTTCATGCCCACATCCCTCATGAAGGTAGGACCTGAAGGTGATGCTGTGACTATAGACACTGAAGCATTCTATAAGCCTAGACTTTCAAGAAGTCCCCTAAAGGTGTCCCATGAATCTGGCTAACACCACTGTGGTAAATATATCATTGTAGCATCGGACTCCTGCTGTATGCATTGGAACTGATAGGGGAGCCTGGGTGGCTCAGGCGGTAAAGCATCTGCCTTCTGCTTAGGTCATAATCCTGAGGTCAAGAGATCGAGCCTGCGACAGGCTTCCTGCTCATCAAGGAGTCTGCTCCTTCCCTTGCTCATGCTTTCTCTCTCTCTCTCTCAAATAAACAAATAAAATTAAACAAGAAAAAAGAACCGATAGTTAATGAGGCAAGGATAAAAAAACATATGATTTGCTAAGTATTCATAGATTTAGCCCCTCCATAACCTTCCAGGCCTCTCTATGTGCATCAGAGAACCACAGAGTCCAGAATCAGAGGGACCCAAGGAAAGGCTAGTTACCCTGCACGATGTTGGGGGGACGGGACAGGGGGACCTGGAAGTCCCCACAGGCCCTCGTCTAGGACAGTGGTCCCTGCCTCCATCTGACTACTGAGCACTGGGCATGTGAGCAGCCCAAGTGAAAACAGGCTGTAAGTGTAAAATACACATGGATTTCAAAAACCGAGTCTAGGGGGAAAAAAAGTAAAATATCTCTGATAATTTTTAAACTGACATGTTGAAAAGACAATATTTGAGACACACTGGGTTGCATAAAACATAGCGTTAAAATTAATTTTACCAGTTTGTCTTTCACCTTTTAAAAGAAAATATGGTTACTAGAACATTTTAAATTTTAAATCCGATACCCTCTGTTTCTGGAAATAGCTAGGAAGAGCTGCCATCGTGAGTCAGCCTTTGAGAAGAGACGTACGTGGAGGGAAAAGCAGAATTACCTTGTGCTGGGTCAGCAAGGTAATCAATATCCCTTGTGCCTGAGAAACTTGAGAGCAGATTGAAATGAGCCCTTTGTCGCTGCCAATACCCAGGACATGGGAAGGGCTAAGGTGCTTGCTGGTGGGTGGGGTACAATCCACCCCCAAACGTGACACATGATAGGGGGAGCAGGAGGAAGGTCCAGGCTGCAGACAGCTCGGGGAGCGAGGCTGGGCTGCATGAGAGCTCCTCTGAGGAGACTGTGCTGGCGGGAAGAGACCAGCCAGGGGTCTAGCAAGAACTTTCCAGAGACCTGCCCCAACCCAGCTGTCCAAGGAAGAGGGCCTGCGTGAGCTCCCAGGGCCTCCCACCACCAGTGGGCTGCTCTGGGTCAGAGGGAGGCAGGTGCTTCCTTTCAGTATAGAAAATTCTCTCTCCCCTGGCTCCCCTTAGAAAGACCCCTGCCCCTTCTCACCTCTCCTGAATGAATCCAGTTAGACTGGCTCACTCTTGCTCTGTCTGGGGAGACCACAGAAAACAAAGCTCGTTCCATTTGTCCGGCACCAAGCTGCTGCTTTCTCTCTAGTCCTAAAACATGAAGGCCTCACTCACGTAAGAGGAAAAGGCAAAAGGCTTCTTTGGCTGACAAGTCCACAATAACCCAGGAATGCCCTCTGTGCCCCTGCAAACTGGCCCACGAGCTGTGTTTTGCAGTGAATTCATCTACACATGACTGCTCGATATGTTCCAGCCAACCATTCAAAATGTCCATCTACCAGGATGCCTGGCTGGCTCCAGTGGTTGAGCGGCTGCCTTTGGCTCAGGACGTGATCCTGGGGTCCTGGGATCGAGTCCATTGGTCTCCCTGCATGGAGCCTGCTTCTCCCTTTGCCTGTGTCTCTGCCTCTCTCTGTGTGTGTGTCTCTCATGCATAAATAAATAGAATCCTTAAAACAAAAGAAAAAAAAAGCAAACAAAACTGCCATCTACCGCACCCTAACCCTCCCCCTCCATCCTGCCCGCTCCATTCATCTATCACCTCTTGCCTCAAGCTCCAAACCTCGGATGCACCTCATGTCAGCAGAAGACCCCACATACCTGTCACCCACGTCCCCAAACAGACGCAGACTGAGTGAGCACCACGGCTCACCGTCCTACCACCTGCCACGTCGGCTGGGGCTGCACAGCTACACACCACAGCCCGGGCGGATGAAGGCAAAACGTCATTGCTCACAGCTCTGGAGGCCGCAGGGCCCAGGGCCAAGGCACCGTCAGGTTCAGTGTCTGGTAAGAACCATCTTCCTGGGGGGATCCCTGGGTGGCTCAGAGGTTTAGCGCCTGCCTTTGGCCCAGAGCGCGATCCTGGAGTCCCGGGATCGAGTCCCCCGTCAGGCTTCCTGCATGGAGCCTGCTTCTCCCTCCTCCTGTGTCTCTGCCTCTCTCTCTCTCTCTATGTCTATCGTGAATAAATACATAAAATTAAAAAAAAAAAAAAGTCTTCCTGGCCTGCGATGGCCACCTGGCTCCATGTCCTCACACAGCAGACTTCGAGCCCACTCTGGGTCCCCCTCTTCTTTTAAGGGCTCTAGTCATCGTGGGGGCCCCCACTCTCCTGACCTCATCTAAACCTGACCACTTCCCAAAGGCGTACCTCCAAACGTCATCACATGGGGGTTCGGGCTATCTATGAATTTGGGAGGGACTCACGCATTCGGAGGGGGCCCCCTACCATTACAGGCCCTGCCCTGCCCGCTCACCTCTTTAGAAGTACATACATCCTTCCCCACCCCTTCCCTCTCAGCCTCCAAGGAATAAAAAACTAACTCCTCTGAGTTTTTCTTAGTTCCAGTCTTGCCTCTTTCTTCCTCCTAATTATATGCATCACTTGGCACTCATCTGGGTAAGCATCCTCTAAGTCCCTGGCTCTTGTGTCTTGTTCAGGACACACTCGCCCCCAACTCAGCATCTTCATCCTCTACCAGTTGCTTCTTCTTTTGCCCCCAAAATATTCAGGTATTTTCCTCCCTTATCTTGAAGACTTTTTTTTTTAAGATTTTATTTATTTACTCATGAAAGACACAGAGAGAGAGAGAGGCAGAGACACAGGCAGAGGGAGAAGCAGGCTCCATGCAGGAAGCCCAATGCAGGACTCGATCCCAGGATCCCAGGATCATGACCTGAGCCAAAGGCGATGCTCAACCACTGAGTCACCCAGGCGTCCCTTGAAGACATTTCTGATAGGTGCCTGACCACCTCCAAGCCCGCTCCCTCTGTTCCCACAGCCCCTGTTCCAAATCCTTCATCTTGTCCCCGTGAGTCCCCTGCCCACCATCCACTGCAGGCCCAGCCCCTCTGCAGACCCGCTGTGCCTAGCTCCCTGCCACCCACTCCTCTGTCTGTCCTGCCTCTGACAGCCTCTCCACTCCTCTTTTGCACCCACGGCCCCTCAACTGCACTCTGCCCAGACCCCTGGTTGCAAAATGACTTTGCTGTTAAAACTGTCCCTTGAGCCGAAGAGAAGCAGCAGCAGCCCACAGAGAGAAGGCCACTGGTGATCTCAGCAACAGCACATTCAGGGACGGAGGAAGAGCAAGCCTGTGCGAGCAGCGACGGCAGGGGGACTTGGGTGGCAGGGGGGACAAGGTGGCAGCTCCGGAGAGGCACCTAAAGCTCCTGGCCAGGACTCTCACAGCTCAAACTCGGGCCCCAGAGATGCCTTTACTCCTCGCACTGCTCCATGGCAGGAAGGGGGAGCCCCCACTCTTTCCATTTCATAGATAAGGAGACAACCCCAAGATGTTCAAGATCTTGCTCAGTGCATCCCAACAGTGTCCCCCCACCCCCACAGGGAGCAGGGCACCGGGGCTACGGGTCCAACCCGGGGGGCAGGAGACGAGACAGTGGACTAACTTGCCTTCTGGTTGGGAAGGGACACCTCCTCTGGGACTTGGAGAAGGGGTAGCCCCACAGCCCACTCACACCCCTCCACCACCTACAGGCTGCACACAGCCACACGCGGTTTAGCTCTGCTCTCAAGTGCTTCAATATTATTTTCTTTTTTTTTTAAGATTTTATTTTATTTATTCATGAGAGACACACAGGGAGAGGCAGAGACACAGGCAGAGGGAGAAGCAGGTTCCCCATGGGGAGCCCGATGTGGGACTCAATCTCAGGACCCCGGGATCACAACCTGATCATGCCACCCAGGTGTCCCATGTGCTTCAATATTCTTATCCACTTACTCCTGACAACAGCCCTACGAAGACAGCACCTACTCTACTCTACAGAGGAGGAAAACAAACCCAGAAGGGTGAGGTAACTTCCCCAGGATCCTAGAAGTGGTGGCTATGGGATCCCTACACACAGGTGGGAACCCACACTCTTCAACCCTGCACACTGCTGCCTCCTATAAACCTGGCCAGGGATTTCATGAGACTCACAGGAGAACTTGACCATAACGAGGCACTTCCAGAGAAGCTTGGAGGCTCCACCCTATGGGAGCCTCGAAGACAGATCCAGGTCTGAAAACTGATGACCTGAGGTACAGACATGCTGGCAGATAAGGTTTTGTTCAGCACAGTGTTGGTCTCTAATTAGGTGGGGCACACACACACACACACACACGTCACAGGCCTGGTCCCTGTGGGAATCTGGGCTTATCACTCCTGGAAAGCAGCCATCATGTACTGGAGGAATTTACCTGCAACAAGCAGGGGGGATGAGCCAAATGACCTCCTCAAGTTCTCCCCAGCTACTCTTATTCTTTTTTTTTTTTTTTTTTTTAGCTACTCTTATTCTAAGATTATATTTAAACACACACACACACATACCTGTGGCTTATGTAAGTGAATATTCTAGTTCTTAGAAAATATACACTGGAGTATTTCAGGGGAAAAGGTCATAACACCCACAGCTTATTCTCAAATAGTCCAGAAAAATTAAAATAATAATGAAAATGTTTGTGTGAAAATGTGTGTGCAGTGTGGAATATGTGTGTGTGTATATTATAAAAGAGACGGAGAACATAGGCAAAAGCGAAATGTTAACATTTTGCATCTGTGCACCTATGTGATGTCAAGTGTTCCATGTGCCACTCCTACTATTTGTCTATAAGTGTGATTTTTTTTTAATAAAAAGTTTTCATTAAAAACAAAACAAAAGGGGCACCTGGGTGGCTCAGTAATTGAGCATCTGACTTTGGCTCAGGTCATGATCCCAGGGTCCCAGGACTGAGTACCGCATCGGGCTCGGGCTCCCCACAGGGAACTTGGTTCTCCCTCTGCCTGTTTCTCTGTCTCTCTGTGTGTGTCTCTCATGAATCAATAAATAAAAGGTTAAAAAAAAAAAAAAAAAAGAAGTGGGCACCGGGCTGGCTTAGTTGGAAGAGCACACGACTCTTGATCTTGAGGTCATGAGTTTGAGCCCCATGTTGGGTAGAGAGATACCAAAAAGTAAATAAACTTGAAAAACAAACAACATAAGAACATTTGAAATGAAAACCAAAGCAGTAAGAAGTCAACAGAAATCCTGCCTCATAGAACCTGTTTAAAACAGTTATCTTTTTTTGTATTACACTTTACCTATCGTTTTGGCTTAAGAACAGGTAAAAGCATCTGGGGCAGATGGAGCCCTGTTCATCCTTGACCCCACAGTGAAAAAGGCAGCAGGGTGAACTGCTCCGGGCGGGTACAGGACGAGAGGAGGGTGTGGAGGGAAATTATAGGAGAAGCAAAGAGGCCTCTGAGCTCCTCTTGTTTGTACATGTTCTGAAATACAAGGCCAGAGGCACAGAAGACAGAGGATCCTAGGAGCTCCTCTGGCATTAGGATTCTGGTGCCAAGAACACAGGAATGCAGGCAGAGGGGTCGGTTGGACTCCAGAACCCCAGATGGTGCCGGGATGGGGTTGGGGTCCCAGCCATAAAGAAGGAAACCACGTAGCTAACCTGCCAGCCTCAGAAGTAATAAGGCTCCTAAACATGACCTAAGAAAAACAGAGAGGAAGAGAGGGCAAGACAGAACAGAGGTCGGAAAAACGTGAGGCCATGAGTTTCTGAGAAGGGGACAGAGGTCTAGAAAGGAGAAGAACGGCAAAGGGAAAAGTTAAAAACGAAAAAACCATGCTAGGAGTTAAAACTGTAGCTTTCAGAGACAAGGTATAGAAATTCCAAAACTTCCCAATGAACATAAAAGAAATTCAGAAATAAGAAATAACCAAGATGTTAGACAACTGGAACATTAAAATGAAACTATGAAATAAAGTGACACAAGTACACACCACATTGGGGCTGATTCACCCACTTCACTTCTACTAAATAGGATTTTGAATCAAGTGAAATGATTGAAAATTATTTTAAAGTAACTTTTAAGGGACGCCTGGGGGCCCCAGTCAATTGGCTTCTGACTCTGGATTTTGGCTCAGGTCATGATCTCAGGGTTGTGGGATGAAGCCCCATGTTGGACTCCACGCCCACTGCGGTGTCTGCTTGGGACCCTCTCCCTGTAATCCTTCCTCTGCTCATGCTTGCTCTCTCTCAAATACAATCTTTAAAAAAAAATAATAAAGTAACTTTTACAACAATTGTAACATTATTAAATCATTAAGGCATTTACAATTATTAATGCAACCTTTTAAAGCAACCAGTTAGAAACTTTACTGAAGTCAGTGTAGTGAAACAAAACATTGTTCTTGAATTTTAATAATTCATCCCAAAGTCTTCTTGTCAGGCTTTTGGAAGCAAGGGCAGAGAAAAGGCACAAAGTCATTTGTGTACAATGGTGGGTGTGCTGTTACCAGCTGGCCCCTTGGGAGGGAAAAGCCCTGATGAGCAGTATTTGCATTTCCACCTTGTCCACACAGCCACCAGGGGCTCGCAAAGAATGAAGCTGCCAAAGTAAGTCGCTGGTGGAAGAGGTGGAAAGAAATGCCTGCCCCCCCGGGGTCCCCACCACTGCCTGGCATCCCAGCACCTGTGCAAACTGCCTCACAAGCATAAGTGAGAGTAAAACATGGTGCTGCAATTAGGAGGAGGTAAACTTGGGAGTATTTAGTACCTTTTCATTGTTAGTTACCACATTCATGTTGCATTTTATACAGAACAACCTGAAAAAGTTGAGATCACTTACTGAGTTTGCCATGTGCCACTCCTATTTGTCTACAAGTATGATATTTTTTAAATAAAAAGTTTTCATTAAAAACAAAACAAAAGGGGCACCTGGGTGGCTCATCCCCCGGGTTCTCGTGTAGGAATTCAGCTAATCTCTGCACCCACCCAATTTCACTCTAAGTGCTGCCCAAGTGAGCTCCTTTGTTTTTAATATAATTTACTTGTAAATTTATGTCATTTACTTTTCATATAATTTAGTTTGTAACAGCGGCTTGCAGAATTCCTGAAAACCTAACAATCAGCTCCTGTGAGCTAGCTGCAAGTCAGGATGGTTTGGTTCCAAAACTGATTCTCTGAGTCCTCACCACTTCGTACGGACAGCTCCTGGCCCTGCGGTCCCTAGACAGGTTCATCTTCTCTCTCTCTTTTTTTTTTTAAAGATTTATTTATTTATGATAGACAGAGAGAGAGAGAGAGAGAGAGAGAGAGGCAGAGACACAGGAGGAGGGAGAAGCAGGCTCCCTGCGAGGAGCCCAATGCAGGACTCAATCCCAGACCCCAGGATCATGCCCTGAGCCAAGGGCAGATGCTCAACCACTGAGCCACCCGGGCATCCCGACAGGTTCATCTTGTGAACAACCCACTCAGTGTCCTACCGTGGATACAGAACAGAAATTAAATACAGTTCTTGTATTAAAAAACAAAAACAAAAACCATTTTTCCTTGGAAATATTTTTTTTCTTTCATTTAAATCAATTTCGTGGGTAGCCTGGGTGGCTCAGCGGTTTAGCACCGCCTTCAGCCCAGGGCCTGATCCTGGAGACCCGGGATCGAATCCCACGTCCAGCTCCCCGCAGGGAGCCTGCTTCTCCCTCTGCTTGTGTCTCTGCCTCTCTCTCTGTGTGTCTCTCATGAATAAATAAATAAAAAAAAAAATCAATCTATCATTTTCGTGTTTTTTCTAATTGATGACACCTCAATTAAATCAACTATGTCATATAAAGTCTTAAAACTCTGCAGAGCTCTTCCCTATATTTATAGGAGTAGATGTCTCACATTGATTAGAACTATGAATCAACTCCAGAAGCCTTTATGGTTAAAGACTAAGAATCTGTTTTCCGCACTTGCCCTATATATAACGTAATAAACATGGGGACAAAAATCCCTTCTGAACACATGAGTCACGGTAACGCTGCCCAATAAAGGCATTACCCTTTAATTCATGCACAGCTTGTGTGACCAGGGCCAGGCTGGTTCCCTGCAGGCCTGCAGTGGGTGCAGTGTCACGTTCCTGACACGAGGTGGCGCCAGTGCCACGGAGCTGGGCGGTGATTCCTCCGGTTAAGGGCAGTCTAAGGTCAAAACCATTCCAAGTGAAGACCTGACTCAGGACAATGGATGCGATTGGAAGGGAGAAAGACACAGGCCAAAGACTTTACCTCCTCTATGGAATCGCTGATATTCAGCTAAGTATGAGAGAACGTTGAAAGCAATTCAAAAATTCTAAGAAGGAACAAACTAGGATTTGAAAATGATTTACATTCATCTCATAAATATTTGCCAAACACTACCGTGCACCAGGTACCATTCACAGCACAGCAGACAATGAGAGGAGGACCCTGCCCTCATAGAGAGAGTTTTCACACATTGATCTTTTTTCGCAAAGCCATGAAATGAAACCAACATAATAATGGCTAAACCTTATTTGGACAATGGTTCTACTTAAAAAATAGGCTTATTTTTCTGAAGGTCCCTCTAATCAAGGGAGGATCATTTTTCCACTGCTAAAATATGCTTTCCAAAAAGCTCTGGGTTCTAACTTGTTACGGTATTATTTCTCATACCATCCTATATGCTAGAGTTTGCAGTCTCCAAGTGAAGAAATGGGTCTCCTGTGTATCTCAGAAAAGAACTCTATGAAACATCAGACACTACATAGAGAATAAATAATTCAGCTCTATCTTTACTTTTACCCTTGGCAACCACGCGGGAGGAAACATGCACACACACAAGTCTATGCCCTAGCTTGAGGCGGCAGCAGATACCATGAAGAAATCACCACCACCGTCATTATTATCATAACTGCATGAGTCTGCCTGCGGGGGGGGGGGGGGGGGGTGTAAACAACAGGGATTGGTTTGCTCACAGCTCTGGAGGCTGGAAGTCCAAGATCGAGATGGAGGCAGGGCGGTTTCTTCTGAGGCTTCTCCCCTGAGCTCGCAGATGGCTGCCTTCTCCCCGTGTCCTCACCCTATCTTCCTCTGTGTGCTTGCCTCCCTGTCTCGGTGTGTCCAAATTTCTTCTCACAAGACTCCATTAAGACTGGATTTGGGCCCACTCTGATGCTCTTATTTTACCTTAATCACCTCTCTAACGACCTTATCATCAAATAAGGTTGTATTCAGAGGTGCTGGGCATTAGGGATGTGACTTCTGGGGGTACACGTCTAGGCCCATAACAGTAGCACTCATGACTATTCTATGCTGACCGCCGCCACCTTTTTCTGGCCACTTCTCACCTGGATCACGGAAGTCACTCTCAGGTGTCACTGCCTCAGCTCTCATCAGCCACCTCCATCCACTCTCACAGGAGCCAGAACAATTTTTTACAAGTGAACATTATAGCACGTAATTCCCCGGCCAAGCACTCTCTGGTGGCTTCCCACGGCACTGATAAGGTCTGTGAGGCTCTATCTGATGAGGGCCTACCAACCTCTCTCACTTGGGTCTCACACCCTGGTATCTGGCTGCCCACCATGCAGCCCCACACTCCCGTGCTGGTCTGTGACACACTACACCCCTGCCCCTCCAGAGGACCTTTATATTTGCTCTCCCCCAGTTCACATGGCTGGCTCCTTCAAATCTTAAAGATCTTAACTCAAAAATGACCTCCACAGAAGCTTTCCCTGACCGGAGTTCTACACAGCTTCATCCCACCTCACCACACTCTCATTTGCTAATACATCATTCTCTTCTACCTTCCTTATAGTATTTTATTTATTTTTCCTTATAGTATTCTGTAACACTGTCCTGTTTTATTTACTTTATAGCACTGATTACCATCTGAAATCTCTTCACTTATATATTGTCTGTTTCTTGCCTCTAAAATGTAAGCCCCAGGGGGCTCAACTGGTTAATCGGCCAACACTTGATTTTGGTTCAGGTCATGATCTCAGGGCCACGGGACTAAGCCCCATGTCAGGCTCTGCACACAGTGGGGAGTCTGCTTATGATGCTCTCTCTCCCTCTCCCTTTCTTCTTCTACCTCTCTCTCTCTAAAAATAAATAAATAAATATAAAATAAAATAAAATAAAATAAATAAAATAAAAGCTCCATGAGGACAGAGGCCCTCCACTGCTATATTCCAACACTTAGAAGGAACTCACACATAATAGGGACTCAGTGTTTGTTGAATAATACATGAATTTGTAGAACACTTCACAATTTGAGAAATGCCTTTCAATTAAAAATAACTTTCATATATATTCACTCATCTAATTCTCACATCAATCCATATTATCGTCCCCATTTTAAAGTAAGGAAACTAGAACTTTGTAGAAGGCATGTGACTCACCCTCCAGGAACACAACTAGAATGGAGCAAAACTGGAAGCAGATTCCATTCTCTGACTCCTGAGAGTCTGTCTTTCAGGACGCTTACCAATGACATCTTCTTAGGACAAATCATGGTGGTTAATGTGATGTGAGGTGAAAAGTAGTGGCAGAGAAAAAGACTCAGATGCAGAACAGAACAAACATGGCTTTTGCATTCCTCATAGATGTTTTGGTTATAACAAGGGTTTAATAAGTGTTTACTCGATTAATTAACTAAAACATTTTCCATTGTTGTGAAAGGTCTAAATAATTCCAAGTTCAACATTGCCAAATGGCTGCTCACTGTCCAAACAAAACAAACAAAAAGCTCCCTATTTTTCTTTTTGAAAAATAACACTGAAACACTATTTGGCAAACATGACAGTGACATTGTTATAAGTAAGGTCAATCAATGAATGCTGAAATCAGTAGACAAAGTTTGAGGAGAAAGGATATTTTGCATAGTCTTGCAGTATGTCCTCCAAGATATTACTAGTTACAAAGGGAATAATAATAACTTTATGGAGGGGGAATCCTGGGAAACACTGCCTGAAGTGAACGAGGTTAACATCACCAGTAACAAGACATAACCATGTCAAGTACCCCCTGACATTACATGCTCTGAGAAGAATACAAAATCACTCCTTTGGTATTCCTGCCAAAAGTGCATTACCTTGATCTGTGCATGAGAAAACATTGGACAAGCCCAAACTGAAAGGTATTTTACAAAACCACAGAGCAGGACTTTTCAAAAATATCAAGGTCACAAAAGAGAAAGACTGCAGAACTGTCACAGGTTGGAAGACTGAAGACACTTGACACAGGAATTAAATGGAACACAGATTCTCTGTTGGATCCTGGAGAGAGAATGGAGAGTAGTCGGAAAGCCAGTGAAAGTGTCAGAAGATCTTCACTTCTGCTGACTGTGCTATGTCTAGTTAAGACCTGACCATTAGGAGAAGGTGAGCAAAGGACACACAGGACCACTTGGCACTACTTTCTGTGTTTCTGTAACTCTAAAATTAATTTCAAAGCAAAATGTTTTTAGAAATATGGAGAAGATTAAGTTTTAAAATAACTTATTTAATATTTTTGAAATAAAAAGTTATTTTAAAATAATAATTCATGCCTTTTTGTCTATGGTCAAAGAATGGAGAGTTCTGGTTAATCGAACATACCACTTTTACACCTCAATGATATTAGCCACTTGCAATATAAGGTTTTCTCAGACAGTCGTTCACCTCTTGATTTTTTTTTAAAGGCATTTTTGCTTGAATTTTTTTTTTATGTGGCTGAGTGTGTCAACCTTTTAACGTTAGGATTTTGTTGTGAGTCATTTTTCCCATTCAAGTTCATAAAGGAATTAATATATATATATTTATATATATATACACACATATATGTGTTTTATAACATACATGTGTTTATATATATACATAATGTAACATAGATATGTTTATTTGAGAGAGAGAAAGCATGAGCGGAAGTGCCAGAGGGAGAGAGAGAATCTCAAGCAGACTGCACTCAGCCCAACATGAGGCTCAATCTCATGACCCTGAGATCATGACCTGAGCTGAAACCAAGAGTCTGACACTTACCTGACTTCTCCCTCGTTTCATAAATGAACTCTCCATATGCACCTGGGAATATTTCTGGATTTTCTGTTCTATTTCATTAACTTTTATGCCACACTCTTTTCACTGTAAAGGATTTGTAATGTTTTACTATCAAATACAGCTAAACTCATTTCCTTTCTCTTCTTTATCAGCAATTTCCTGGCTATTCTTGCTTATTTGTTTTTCATATGAACATGAAATTCAATTGGGTAGCTCCAGAAAACATCTACTGGCATTTTAACTGTGGCTGTGTTGAATTTGTAAGTGATTTAGGATAACTTGACATCTTTATGAGTTCAAGTCTTCCTATCCAAAAAACATGGTATGTCTTTCTATTTGCTCAAGTGTATTTTTAATGTCTTCCAGATTTTCCTAAGCTAGCATTTGTAATTTTTTTTGTTATATTCTGTCTATAAATTTTAGCTTATAGATGGGTCTTATCTTCCATTATATATCACCTAACTGGTCATTGTATAGTTGAAGGCTCTTGGTTTCTGGGTATTAGTTTTATTTCCTCTTTATTGGACTTTTTTTTTTTCCTGTAGTAATTTTCCCATTGGATCTCTTGGGTTTTCTAGAGATTTCATGACTTCACATCTGCAAATATGGATAGTTCTCCTTCTCTCTTCTCTACCTTCTGACATGCCATGTCCAATATGTATGCCTCCATTATGACTTGTCTAATTGTGTTGGCTAAAACCTCCAATACTAAATTTGGGGTGTCTGGGTGGCTTAGTTGGTTAAATGTCCCACTCTTGAGCTGAGGCTCAGGTCTTGACCTCAGAGTTGTGAGTTCAAATTTCAGGTTGAGCTCCATGCTGGGCGTGGAGCCTACTTTAAAAAATGATAATCATCATAACAGCAAATATGGATATTCTCATTTTGTCCCTGACTTTAACAGAAATGTGGATAGTTCTTTCTCATTAAGAAAGAAATTAGATTTTAGGCTGAAATGCACATATTTCATGTGAAGATATACGTATTTCCAGATCTACTTTTCTGAGTGTGATCGTTACTTTTATGTGTCAACTTGATTGGGGTTAAGGGATACCCACATAGCTAGCAAAATATTATTTCTGGGTGTGTCTGGGAGGCTGTCTCCAGAAGAAATTGGCATTTGAATGGTAGACTGAGTAAAGAAGGTTGCCTTCACCAATGCAAGTGGGCATCATCTAATCTGATGGGAGCCTGAATAGAAAAAAAGATAGAAAAAGGGTGGATTTGCTGTCTTCGCTTGAACTGAGATATCCATCTTCTCCTGCCCTTGGACATCAGTGCTCCTCTTTCTTGGGCTTTTGGACTCAGACTTACACCATCAGCTTCCCTGGTTCTCAGGTATTTAGACTCAGACTGAATTATATCAATGGCTTTCCTGGTTCTCCAGCTTATACACAGTAGTCATGGGACTTCTTGGCCTCCATAATATTGTGAGATAATCCTTATAATAAATCACCTTCTCCCCTCTCTGTATATTTAAATATGCAGATACAAATGCAGATACAAATGTCGGTATAGATGATACAAACATATATCCTATTGCTTCTGTTTCTCTGCAGAACTCTGACATATTGAGTCTTCAAAACTATGAATATGTGTTGAATTCTGTCGAATGCCTCTTAAGCGTCTATAGATCCCATGATATTTCCTCTCAGATCTATTAATATAATTAAATATATATATATATATATTTTTTTTTATTGGTGTTCAATTTACTAACATACAGAATAACACCCAGTGCCCGTCACCCATTCACTCCCACCCCCCGCCCTCCTCCCCTTCTACCACCCCTAGTTCGTTTCCCAGAGTTAGCAGTCTTTACGTTCTGTCTCCCTTTCTGATATTTCCCACACATTTCTTCTCCCTTCCCTTATTTTCCCTTTCACTATTATTTACATTCCCCAAATGAATGAGAACATATAATGTTTGTCCTTCTCCGACTGACTTACTTCACTCAGCATAATACCCTCCAGTTCCATCCACGTTGAAGCAAATGGTGGGTATTTGTCATTTCTAATAGCCGAGTAATATTCCATTGTATACATAAACCACAGCTTCTTTATCCATTCATCTTTCGTTGGACACCGAGGCTCCTTCCACAGTTTGGCTATCGTGGCCATTGCTGCTAGAAACATCGGGGTGCAGGTGTCCCGGCGTTTCATTGCATTTGTATCTTTGGGGTAAATCCCCAACAGTGCAATTGCTGGGTCGTAGGGCAGGTCTATTTTTAACTGTTTGAGGAACCTCCACACAGTTTTCCAGAGTGGCTGCACCAGTTCACATTCCCACCAACAGTGTAAGAGGGTTCCCTTTTCTCCGCATCCTCTCCAACATTTGTTGTTTCCTGCCTTGTTAATTTTCCCCATTCTCACTGGTGTGAGGTGGTATCTCATTGTAGTTTTGATTTGTATTTCCCTGATGGCAAGTGATGCAGAGCATTTTCTCATATGCATGTTGGCCATGTCTATGTCTTCCTCTGTGAGATTTCTGTTCATGTCTTTTGCCCATTTCATGATTGGATTGTTTGTTTCTTTGGTGTTGAGTTTAATAAGTTCTTTATAGATCTTGGAAACTAGCCCTTTATCTGATATGTCATTTGCAAATATCTTCTCCCATTCTGTAGGTTGTCTTTGAGTTTTGTTGACTGTATCCTTTGCTGTGCAAAAGCTTCTTATCTTGATGAAGTCCCAATAGTTCATTTTTGCTTTTGTTTCTTTTGCCTTCGTGGATGTATCTTGCAAGAAGTTACTATGGCCGAGTTCAAAAAGGGTGTTGCCTGTGTTCTTCTCTAGGATTTTGATGGAATCTTGTCTCACATTTAGATCTTTCATCCATTTTGAGTTTATCTTTGTGTATGGTGAAAGAGAGTGGTCTAGTTTCATTCTTCTGCATGTGGATGTCCAATTTTCCCAGCACCATTTATTGAAGAGACTGTCTTTCTTCCAATGGATAGTCTTTCCTCCTTTATCGAATATTAGTTGCCCATAAAGTTCAGGGTCCACTTCTGGATTCTCTATTCTGTTCCACTGATCTATGTGTCTGTTTTTGTGCCAGTACCACACTGTCTTGATGAAGTCAAACTCTCCCTCTTCGCCGATGACATGATACTCTACATAGAAAACCCAAAAGTCTCCACCCCAAGATTGCTAGAACTCATACAGCAATTCGGTAGCGTGGCAGGATACAAAATCAATGCCCAGAAGTCAGTGGCATTTCTATACACTAACAATGAGACTGAAGAAAGAGAAATTAAGGAGTCAATCCCATTTACAATTGCACCCAAAAGCATAAGATACCTAGGAATAAACCTCACCAAAGAGGTAAAGGATCTATACCCTCAAAACTATAGAACACTTCTGAAAGAAATTGAGGAAGACACAAAGAGATGGAAAAATATTCCATGCTCATGGATTGGCAAAATTAATATTGTGAAAATGTCAATGTTACCCAGGGCAATATACACGTTTAATGCAATCCCTATCAAAATACCATGGACTTTCTTCAGAGAGTTAGAACAAATTATTTTAAGATTTGTGTGGAATCAGAAAAGACCCCGAATAGCCAGGGGAATTTTAAAAAAGAAAACCATATCTGGGGGCATCACAATGCCAGATTTCAGGTTGTAATATAATTAAATATATTAATATACTTCCCAACATAGTACTATTCTTTCATTCCTGGAATAAATTCCATTTTGCTTTAATATGATCTTGCGGGCAGCCCGGGTGGCTCAGCGGTTTAGCATCACCTTCAGCCCAGGGCCTGATCCTGGAGCTAGAGACCCGGGATGGAGTCCCATGTCGGGCTCCCTGCATGGAGCCTGCTTCTCCCCTTGCCTGTGTCTCTGCCTCTCCCTCTCTCTCTCTCTCTCTCTTTCTGTCTCTGTCTCTCATGAATAAATAAATAAAATCTTAAAAAAAAATATATGATCTTGCATTTTGTTGCTGGTATTTCACTTATATTCTTTATATAGATAGATATTCATAAGTAAGATTGTTCTGGAGGATTTTTTAAATTAAGTTTTTCTTCTCTGTATTATACTTATCTCAGAAAAAGAATTTAGAACTTTTCTTTTTCTTATTTTCTAGAAGAACTTGGTACAAAAGTCTTTTTTAGTTTGATAGAATTCTCATATGAAAGCATTTGGATTGAAGCCTTTTGGTGAGAGAGCTCTTTGAAAACTCGCCTATTGAGTCTTTGGAAATTAGTATATTTAGAATTTCTATCTTTACACGGATCCAGGTTTTGTTCGTTTGTTTTGCTTTATTATTTTGTCAATAGCTTTTTTGAAAGTGTAAAATTCAGTGGTTTTAGTAAATTCACAATGGTAAGCAGCCAATACCACTACCTAATCCTAAAACATTTCCGTCACCCCAGAAAGGATCACAGATCTGTTAGTAGTCCCTTCTCATTCCACCTCCTCTCACCTCCTTGGGATTACTAGCTGCTGCCCTTCTCTATGGACTTGCCTACCATGGACATTTCCTGTAAGTGTCATACCACACATGGCCTTCAGTGTCTGGCACCTTTCACTTGGCATGATGCCTCCCGAGCTCACTCACCTTGTAGCATGTGTCAGTACTTCATTCCCCTTTGTGGCTGAAGAATATTCTAGTGTATGGATATACCACATTTTATTTATCCATTCATCAGTGGATAGACACTTGAGTTTCTCTTTTTTTGGCTATTAGGAATAATGCTGCTATGAACACTCATGTGCAAGATTTTGTGTGAACATATTTTTTCATTTCCCTTGGGAATATGCCCAGAAATGAAATTTCTGGGTCATATGGTAACTCTTTGTTTTGCTTAACTTCTTGAGGAACTAAAAAACTGTTTATGAACGTGACTGCACCATTTCACATTCCCACCAGCAGCATATGGGGGTTCTAATTTCTCCACATCCTCACTGGCATTTGTTATTTTACATTAAGAAAATTAGAGTCATCCTAGTGGATCTGAAGTAGTATTTCTTTATGGTTTTGATTTGTATTCTCCTAACAACTAATGATGTTTGGCATATTTTCATGTGCATTTTGGCCATTAAATATGTTCTTTGGAGAAGTGTTTATTCAAATCCATCACCCACTTTTTTTTTTTTTTTTTTGTGTTCAATTTACTAACATACAGAATAACACCCAGTGCCCGTCACCCATTCACTCCCACCCCCCGCCCTCCTCCCCTTCTACCACCCCTAGTTCGTTTCCCAGAGTTAGCAGTCTTTACGTTCTGTCTCCCTTTCTGATATTTCCCACACATTTCTTCCCCCTTCCCTTCTTTTCCCTTTCACTATTATTTATATTCCCCAAATGAATGAGAACATATAATGTTTGTCCTTCTCCGACTGACTTACTTCACTCAGCATAATACCCTCCAGTTCCATCCACGTTGAAGCAAATGGTGGGTATTTGTCATTTCTAATAGCTGAGTAATATTCCATTGTATACATAAACCACATCTTCTTTATCCATTCATCTTTCGTTGGACACCGAGGCTCCTTCCACAGTTTGGCTATCGTGGCCATTGCTGCTAGAAACATCGGGGTGCAGGTGTCCCGGCGTTTCATTGCATTTGTATCTTTGGGGTAAATCCCCAACAGTGCAATTGCTGGGTCGTAGGGCAGGTCTATTTTTAACTGTTTGAGGAACCTTCACACAGTTTTCCAGAGTGGCTGCACCAGTTCACATTCCCACCAACAGTGTAAGAGGGTTCCCTTTTCTCCGCATCCTCTCCAACATTTGTTGTTTCCTGCCTTGTTAATTTTCCCCATTCTCACTGGTGTGAGGTGGTATCTCATTGTAGTTTTGATTTGTCATCACCCACTTTTTAATTGGGTTATTTGTATTTTTTTAAAGATTTTATTTATTTATTCATGAGAGACACACCGAGAGAGGCAGGGACATAGGCAGAGGAAGAAACAGGCTTCCTTCAGGGAGCCTGATGCAGGATTTGATCCTAGGACCCTGGGATCACAACCTGAACCAAAGGCATAGACACTCAACCACTGAGCCACCCAGGCATCCTGGGTTATTTGTATTTTTATTATTGAGTTGTAAGACCTTTTTGTATATCTTGGATGCTGATATAGGATTTACAAATATTCTCTCCCCTTCTGTGGCTGAATTTTTATTTTCTTTTGGGTAAAAAAGAAGTTTTTAATTTTGATTTAGTCCAATGTATCTTTTTCCTCCGGTTACTTATGCTTTAGATGTCATATCTAAGAAACCACTACCTAATCTTTGGTCCCAAAGACTTACACCTATGTTTTCTTCTAGAGTTTTATAGTTTTAGGTCCTATATGTAGGTCTCTTATTTACTTTTGAGATAATTTTTGTATATGGTATGTGGCAGGTGACCAACTTCATTTATTTGCATGGAAATACCCAGCGGTGCTAGCACCATTTGGTGAAAAGACTACTCTTTCTCCATTGAATTTGACTTGCCAACTTTGTTGAAGATCCATTGACTATAATCATAAAGGTTTATTTCCAAACTCTCAACTCTGTTCCACCGATGCACATGTGTGACCTCATATCATTATGTCAGTATCATAGAGCCTTACTGTAGCTTCGTTTAAATTCTGAAATTGGGAAATGTGAATTTGACTGTGTTCTTCCTTCTGAGATTGTGGCTCTTCTAGGTTCCTTGCAATTTCATACAAATTCTAGGATCAGCTTGTTGATTACTGAAAAAAAAATTAAAAGGTAGCTGGGATTTCCACAGGGATTATGTTGAGTCAGTTGATTGATTTGGGGATTATTGCCATCTTAACAATAATAAGTGTTCCAATCCAGGTACACAAGTTTTGACAAATTATATTCTACTAGAACGTTGCCCTTTATAGCTAGATTTTCAAATTTGCTTCTATAGAGTTATATAAACTATTCTCCTGATATTTTTAAATGTCTTGTGCTTTGATTGTTATTTCACCCCCCAGTCATTGGTGCCTATTTTTGTGCTTTCTCAAAAAAAAAAAAAAAAATGCCAGTGACCTTTCCTTTTTTAACCTTTTATTAAAAAAACAGCCTTTCATTTTATTAGTTCCCACTATTTCCCTGTTTCCCAGCGCCATTATGCTTTTATCTTCAATTCCACCCTCCTGCTTTCTCTCAGCTTCCTCTTTTTCCCTAGCTTTTTTAGTTGAATATTCTATTCATTTTCTTATGCTTTTATTTTGCTTGATATAGGCATTCATGAGTTTTGATTTGGTTGTATCTCATGAATTCTAAGGACATTTCCATTTGCACATCTCATTTCCATTATAGTTAGTTACTTTCCAGAACTTTTCAATTTCATTGTCCTAAAATTTCCCTTTCACCAAAGAGTTGTTGTAGTCTCTTAAATTTTTTTCCAGTTTGAGCTCCTGATTTGGATATGGATGAGATTTCCAGAAAAGGGCTGAAAGTGAAAAGAGGGATGGGGGTGAACCTCTGAGGGACATTAATAAGGCCCCAAAAGAAGCCAAGAAGGAAGAATCAGAGATGTTGGCTAAAAACAAAAGGTGATGTCTGAGAAGACAAAGGACCCCAGAGACACAGTTTGAACGGGAATGGGGTTGGGGGTAGAAGTCAAATTACAGGGACACCTGGGTGGCTCAGCGGTTGAATGTCTGCCTTTGGCTCAGGGCATGATCCCGGGGTCTTGGGACTGAGTCCCGCATTAGGGACCTTGCAAGGAGCCTGCTTCTCCCTCTGCCTGTGTCTCTGTCTCTCTCTTCATGTCTCTCATGAATAAATAAAATCTTAAAAAAAAATTTTTTAAGTCAAATTACAAATTGCACATGAAGAATGAACAGAGTGAAGGATCTCAATAAAAGCAAACTCTTATCATGATTCTTAGCTTTGAAGAGAAAGACAATGATAGGGGAAAAAAACGAGGTTTTATTGGGTAGAAGTCCTTTTGTTTTATATGAAAGACATTTATGTAGTGGGATATTTTGGAATGACAATGAAAAAAGCCTTTCCATCCAATTCATGGTACCCTTCCCCCGCAACCAGGGTGGTTAGCACATTCCATGTTCGCCACCTCAGGAAGAGGATAACTAAGCACAGTACAGAGATCAAGGTGTATGCCACGGAAAGCTGACTTGTGATTGAGTGGCAAGGCACTCTTACTATCCATGCCTGCCCCTGTGCAGACTTTCCTGTTTCTGCTTTGCATTAGGCCATGAGTTCAGGAGAAGACCCCCATGAGGTCTTGTTAGGTTGGAGAGCTCTCAGTACCAGCTCTATGCCTTCTGTGGGCAGTCCTAGACCATCTGGGTTATGGGGCAGCTCCGTAAGGCTACCATACACGCTGTTAGTCAACTTTTCCCCCAATCTCTAATTAAGATTCCTTTGAGCAGAGCAAGGGAATTCTTCTTGCCCCATATCCTTGTTTGTACCTGCTCCTGAAAGAATTTGTGCCACCAAAGTCTACAGAAGTCCCTGTTCAAGACTTTGCTTACTTCTGTGTGTGTGGTTTTTTTGAGAAAGTCCCAGGGATTCTAGTATGCACTCAGAACTGGAAACCACTGCTCTAGTCTACATGCCAACCTATCCACCATCCCATAGCTACAGTTTTCTTTCTAAAAGCCCAAATCTGCCACTTCTCTGCACTTAAGGACTTCTACTGCCTACCTAACAAAATCCAGGCCCTACAGGATTCACTGAATGACCCCAACCCACCTTTACATATTCATTTCTAGTAACTCCACAAGTGAGTAACATACCCTCTGCTAATATTATTGGCACTGTATATAGACAAAAGACAATGCTGCACACATTAAAGAATCCAAACACTAAATACATTTTGTTTTCAATGTGTTTTTAACTTAGGAGAGACAAGAAAACTAAGCTCTTACCTAAAAACAAAAATACTTTTAGAGTTGGTGAGCAAAGGAAAGATGGCCAAAATGAGGTGTCAGTGAAAGGCTGGAAACTATTATAAAATGCACTGGTAGCTTTCAGAAAAAAATAGACATTTGAGTATCACTTCTCAGTAATTCAGAAAATGAAACAGAAGAAGGCTACGGGTTAGGAGCTGGTGTAGCTACCATGCCTTTAAATTAACCAGAAGCTGACTTGAATTACAGCACTTGCAGCCTGGCTTCTGGCCTGGTTTCATCACTGCATTATGCAGTGACACTTCCAAACACTTGTTTCAGAATCCCTCAAAGACACAAATAATGAATTCCCATGCTCCTTGGGACCCTGCTAACGTAACCAAATCTCCCTTTCACAGCCACTTGAATAGCATCCAGAACAGTCTCGTCTTTCTCACCTCCCCCAGGGAAAGAACAGATTTAGACATCTGGCCGTACTATCTCTACAGATGAAATGGATGAAGTTTCTGCCACTCCCTCTGTAGAATTTGTAGAACACTGAATTCCATAGCTGCAATAAACTGTGGTCAGGACAGAGGCTCTGGCTCTGTGTATGACACGGAACCACTGGTTACTAACCCCTACTGCCTTCCTCACTTCCCTCAAGGAGATCTGGGGCTATTTCAAACAACTCCCAGACTTTTTAATGCAATCACAAATATATCTGATCTCCATAGCTTGTGATTTGCAGGGTAAGTCAAAGGGAGACATTTTTTGCATCATGCTCAACAGGAGTAGCAAAACAATGATGGCTCTTCCTCTATTCACCATCTGCCCTCCTCAACCAACTACAACCTAGGACATAGCGTGCTAAGATATCTAGGGGCCTCAAACCCTTCCCTGAATTCCCGTGGAGAAAATTCACAGAAAGCTCGATGACACTACCATAAGAGCTCTGCTCCATCATTATTTTATTTTGTTTTTATTTTTATCATATTTTATTTTCTATGTTAAGGAGAACAGGTTGAGGCTGCAGGAACATGAACCTGGAAGCCACAGAGGGTACACACCCAGAGGCCACAGGAATTATATGCCCAGAGGCCCCAGGAAGTACACTCCCTGAGACCACCAATCCTCAGCCTCTGGTTCCTGGTTTTTATAGCCAAAATTCGCACCTGATCTAGACAATAAACACAACAGATAGATATCTATAATCCAGAGTCAACCAAGTAGGTCTCCAAAGCTATCAAATACAGAAAAAGTCTTTATCACACAGCAAATTAAGAGCCTTGAACAGGGTAGTCCAAACCCAAGAATTATTCGTCTGTCACATGCTATTCTATCAGTCAACTCCCATCTGTAAAGCCTAGGATACAGTTCACCGGGCTTTCTGATGCCCTCAAATATACCAGAACTTAGAGCATTTATGCACTTAGGCTAAGAATAAACTGGAAAGCTACATCCATTCTGGACTCCTGAATGCTACTGAAAAGTCATTAAAATGAACTTCCTCATGGGCTTGATCCCATCCAAAGGGAACAGTACCAGACTATGAACGTATGCAACCATTTGAGTAAAAAAAAGGGGAGGGGGACATAAGAAAATAATATGTATGCATGCATAGGATATTTCTGGAAAGATTCCTAGAAATTAGTACTTTAATTGCTAGTCCTTTGGAGGGGTCCCGGATGGCTGGTGAAAGGGAGTTAAGACTTTTCTCTGCACTTTGTTCTCTTTGAATGTAAATACATTATTTATGTAAAAAGTGAATTTTTTAAAGATTTATTTATTTATTTTGATAAAGAAAGAGAGAATAAGCAAGTGGGGCCGAAGGGCAGAGGGAGAGAGAGAATCCCAAAGCAGACTCCCTACTGATCACAGAGCCCCATGTGGGGCTTGATCCTAGGACCTTGAAATCATGACCTGAGCCAAAATTAAGAGTCAACCACTCAACTGACTGAGCCACCTAGATACTCCTAAAAAAAAATGTATTTTTAATTTTAATCTCCTTTTCTGAATTCCCTTCATATCCTGTCACCAAGGTCCACTATTTACTCTCAATTCTTTCTTCCCCCTTAACATCTTTGACCAACTCTTCTTCCTGTCACAGTGAGTGTACGGGTTCCTTAGTCTGTTCAGCCTGCTATAACAAAATACCATCAACTGGGTGCTTATAAATGACTAACATTTATTTCTTGTAGTTCTAGAGGCTGGGAAGTCCAAGGTCCTGGTGCAGGCAGATTTGGTGTGGTGAGAACCGATTCCCTAGATAACGTCTTTTTACTGTAACCTCACTTGGCAGAGGGACAGGCTAGCTCCCTGGTCTCTTTTTTAAGGATGCTAATCCAACCTGCAAAGGCTCCACCCTTATGACTTAAACATCTCTCAAAGGCCACACCTCCTAATACTATCCACACATGAAATTGTGGAGGGGGGGTAAACACAAAGATTCAGACCATAGCAGTTTCTTATTCATCCCAACACACCCCACCATTCTACTATCAGAACTTAATTATGTAGATTGAGACGCCCTATCTCCCAATAAGAAACATCTTCCTCTTCAGAAAAGGTTAGAGAAAAGATGTTGAGCTTACAGGATTGAATAATTACACAGTAATAATTTTAGCCCTGAAATAATAGTAGCATCATATTAAAAACAATCCAAATGGCCAAAATTAGGAGCTATGTTAAATTATGGTATAGTTATACATTGTAAGGTGTTCACCATGCTGCCATTAACAATGATATAAACTTAAATAAGATATTATTCAAGTACAAAGTATTTGAATATAAAGCAAACATTTTAAACACTAAAGAACTTGCAAAAATAAGAGCCCTCTGAAAAAAAATTAACAAGAGAATCCAGACTACAGATATAAATCAAAGAATACCAGAATGGAGAGGAATGATGGTCAGCAGTAGTTTCATTCAAATATAGAGAAAATAAGGGATCCCTGGGTGGCGCAGCGGTTTGGCGCCTGCCTTTGGCCCAGGGCGCGATCCTGGAGACCCGGGATTGAATCCCGCGTCGGGCTCCCGGTGCATGGAGCCTGCTTCTCCCTCTGCCTATGTCTCTGCCTCTCTCCCTCTCTCTGTGACTATCACAAATAAATAAAAATTTAAAAAAAAACAAATATAGAGAAAATAGACTAAAAGATTTTGTTAATACTAAACAAAGTATGACTATTCTATTTTACACTTGTCAGTGTAAAAATAGTAATACACCTCAGATAAATCAAGGGATTGAGGGGGAAAAAATGGAAGGAATTTTAAAAGTGCTAACATCAGCATCCTCCACAGGAGGGAGTCAACTGACACTTTTTATATTTGAAATAAGTTTTTTTTTTTTAAGACCACACACGGTACCGGGCGCCTGGGAGGCTCAGTCAGTTGAACGTCTGACTCTTGATTTTAGCTCAAGTCATGATCTCAGTCTCATGAGATCAAGCCCCGAGTCAGGCTCCACGATCAGTGAGGTGTCTGCTTGTCCCTCTCCCTCTGCTCCTACCCCTTTCTATCTCTCTCTCTAAAATAAAAAAATAAAAGACGAAAGAATACACAGTGACTACAACCTCTTAATGTTTTCCTCATTATCTTCTCTGAATTTAAAATAATGTCTCTCATGATCAAGAAACATTTGATATTCTATAATTTCTTCAATTTAGATTTATTTTTTCTTTTATTAATTCAAGTAAAATTAAATTAGTATTTTTTGTTTTTTTTTAAGTATGGTTATTGTGATCTTATTTTTGTAGGATAATCTCTTCCTTCAATGCATTTAGTAAATGTATATATACAGGGCACCTACTATGCATCAAACACAGTTCTAGGTCCTAAAATACAGCAGTGAGCAAAACAGACAGAAGGTTCTGTCCTCATGGAGATTATATTCTAGATCTTTTTCTTTCATAGGTTTTCTTTTTCCTTTCTTCCCATTTCTCCTGCCTCCTTTCTTATTAACTCCCCACCCTTCTAACCAGGGATCTTATTACATGTGAGCAAAAAGACATCTAGACCTACACTTGTCTAACATTAACAACTGTTATTTCAGGAGGTAGGATTTGGGATGACTTTTTAAACCTTAAGTGATTATTTAATCACAGTTCTCAAAAGGGCCATTATAAGCAAACCAATTTTTTTAAAGATTGATTGATTGATTGATTGATTGATTGATTTGAGAGAGAGACATGTCTCTCGGGAGACAAGGAGACTTCCCACTGAGCAGGGAGCCTGAGGCGTGGCTCCCTTCCAGGACCCTGAGACCATGACCTGGGCCAAAATCAAGAGTTGGACACTCAACACACTCAACCAACTGAGCCACCCAGGTGCTCCATAAGCAAACAAACTTTTTACAAGGCAATTAGAAAGTGAGATGGCGAAAAGACAAGGTATAAACCACTCTTGAAAAAATATTTTTAGTGTAATTGTGAAATATTACAGAAAAAGTACAGGAAAAATGTAACTGCCATGTATCCAATACCAAGATTTAACTGGTTAACCTTTTGCTTCCGATTTTTTCCCTCACAATAAAATATGGCAGAAAACAGCTAAAGTCCCACTCTCCATCCCTTCCCCTTCTGTCTTCAGATGCAACCACTATTCTGCGGATATTATTTATCATTCTCATGCATGTCATTGTATTTATAAACAACAGATACTATTACTTTGTATTTACATATATTGTAAACATATATATTACACATATATCAGAATGTTTGCTTCCTTATGTAATTTTTTTAAGGTTTTATTTATTTATTCATGAGAGAGGCAGAGACACAGGCAGAGGGAGAAGCAGACTCCCTGCGGGAAGCCTGATACAGGACTCGATTCCAGGACCCTGGGATCATGACCTGAGCCAAAGGCAGACCTCAACCACTGAGCCACCCAGGCATCCCCCTTTTGTAATTTTTTTTCTGTTCTTGAACTTTTTAACTCAACATTGCTCTTGAAACTTATCCAAGTTATTCTCTCATCTAATTCATCATTCATTTCACTCTTGTATGAATGTACCTCAGTTTTTACAATTAATTCCCTATCAAGGGTTCTATGGGTCCAATAATCCCATTCCTCTTTTATACTGTTTTTCCATCACACAAATACAGGCCCATTGACCTGTGCAGTTTTTCAAAAGTTGAGTCTCAAGCTTTCTCAGGTAGTAACTACTTAGGGAAACCATCCATGTAATCTTTCTATATTGCTCACTCTTTTTACTACCTGATTAAATGTATTGTGAAATGTATTAACTTATCTTCAAACATAGCATTGAATCTGAAGAGGTAGAAATAATATTTATGGTACCTCCAAGTCTTCTTCAGAAGAGTGGTCCCTAATCCATTACAAAAAGGTTATTATTACCTACTTCTTATTGAATTTTAGACAAGACCTAATACACTCCAAGCTCCTCCCAAATGCTGAAGAAACTCAAGTCTTCTTGTCAGTGTAAAAGATGAACAGTGGGTGCTGTCTGTCTCAGAGACTTATGCTGAGTTGAAATGGAAGCACTGAAAAAAGAGACTCACTGCATTAGCAGGACACCTAGTGCTGCTGGACTGCACAAAGTTTACCCAAAGACTAAGAAAACAACAAGAAAGTATTAAGAAAAATCTCTTATAGAAGAGGCAAGAATAAAGTAAACACTGAATAGTCTAGGATACCCATAATGTCACTCTGCAAAAGCACTGAAACAGAAATGGCACAGATGGGTATAAAAGGGGACCACTAGCACTTTTATTCAAGGATTGGATCCTAAATCACCTTGGCATGCCATATTTTTGAGGATCAATCCATTGCGAAATTGATTTAATTAGAGTGTTATAAACATATATAATTTCATCTGACCTTACATACTTTTTAAACTTCATTTATATTTTTTCATTTGCTGCTCTTAACATTCCTGTGATGCAGGTATGAGGAAAATGAATAAAAAGAGGGTGGCACATAAAAATCCAATGACAGTAATCAAAACAGTATAGTACTAGCACAAAAACAAACACATACATCAATACAATAGGATAGAGAGGCAAGAATATGCAATGGAGGAAAAAACAGTCTTTTCAGTAAATTGCATTGGGTAAATTAGACAGCTACATGCAAAAAAGATGAAACTGGACCACTTTCTTACACCATACTTAAGAAAAATCCCCTCAAAATGGACTAGACCTAAATGTAAGATCTGAAACCATAAAACTCCCAAAAGAAAAAACAGGCTGTAATCTCTTGGACATTGCCCTTAGCAACATTTTTGTAAAGATGTTTCTTCTGGTAAGGGAAACAAAAGCAAAAATAAACTATTGGAACTACACCAAAATAAAAAGCTATTACACAGTGAAGGAAACCATTAACAAAATAGAAAGGCAACCTATCGAATGGCAGAAGATATTTGGGAATGACATATCCAACAAGGGATTAATATCCAAAATCCAAAATAGTTTATACAATGAAACACCCAAAAACTCCCAGATAATCGAATTAAAATGGGCAGAGGACCTGACTAGACATTCTTCCCCAAAGGCATACAGATGGTCAACAGGCACATGAAAAGGTGCTTAGGGAAATACAAATCAAAACCACAATGAGATACCAACTCACACCAATCAAAATGGCTAATTTTAATGAGACGAAAAATAGTAAGTGTTGGCAAAGAAGTGGAGAAATAGGAACCCTCATGCAGTGTTGGTAGGAATGTAAATTGATGCAACCCCTGTAGAAAACAGTAATGGAGACCCTTAAAAACTTAAAAATAGAAACACCATATGTTCCAGCAATTTCACTACTGGGTATTTATCCAAAGAAAACAAAACACTAATTCAAAAATATATATGCACCCCCATATTTACTGTAGCATTTTTTATAACAATCCAAGTGTCCATCAATAAATGAATGGATAGAGAAGATGTGATATACACATACATACACACACACACACACACACACATGCACACTGGAACATTTCTTAGCCATAAAAAAGAATGAAATCTTGCCCTTTGCAACAACATGGATAGACCTAGAGGGTATTAGGCTCAGTGAGATGAGTCAGACAGAGAAAGACATATACTATATGATTTCACTTATATATGGAATCTAAAAAGCAAACCAAATGAACAAACAGAAACCAAATAGACTCTTAAATACAGAGAACGAATTGGTGGTTGCCAGATAGGAGGTGGGAGGAAGGGTGTATGCATAGGTAAAGGAGATTAAGAGGTATGAACTTCTAGTTATAAAATAACAAATGAAAATTACAGCATACAGAATTTAGTCATTAATATTGTAATAATGTAAAAAAAATCAATGATAGAACCAGCAATTGACTCTGCTGACTTCTAGTACACTTTGATTCTGTTAGAGTCAAAGATGAAAGAACATATATTACAAAAAACTAGATTGGTTTCTGATTCAGATTTGAGTGACATTCAAATTAAATTTAGCAGCTACATAGAAATTAATTCACTTCTTTACCTTAGAGACATTCCTTGTGGAATGTCTTTTACCATACTGGTTTTATCCAGGCTAACTTAAATTTTTTCTATTAAAGCTACTCTGATGACTTTTGTTTGTTTCCAAAAATCAAACCCATACTCAAATGGTGTATAATTTAACCATTTTTTTTTAAGTTTCTGAACACCAGAAGGTAAAAGCAGCCAAAAGACAAATGGCATACATTTCACACACTATGGTTAAGATCTTTAATATATATAAGGATAAATAATTCCACAAAAAATGGGAAAAGCCATGAAATGCCAGTTCAAACAAAAGGAAATACAAATAACTTTCAGACATAAAGATGTCCATTATTAGAGAAATGAAAATTTCTGAGTTTCTAATTTTCACGTATCACATTAGCAAAAATCCTCAAGTTTGGAATTAACTTTGTTTGAGAGAGAGTAGGAAAACAGGCACACTCATAAAATGAAATGAGAGAACACATTGTCAATATAGCAACCTCTAGAAAAATATCCATGCACTTTGATATAAATCCAAGAATTTATCCTAAAGAAAAATTCTCACTTTTGCAAAATAACACGCATAATGAGATATTCTCAGCAACATGCACTCGTATAACAAGAGCCTGGAAACAACCTAAATACCCATCAAAAGGAGATTAATTCAGTATATTATGTTTCACTCATACAATGAAATGAAGAAGCTCTTATGTACTAATAAAGAATAATCACTGAGTTATGATAAGTGAAAAAAGCAAAGTGCAGAAGAGTTTAGTCTCTCACCACTTAGGTTAAAAATATACCCACATTCTATAAAATCAAAAAAACAAACAATATAATTTTTAAATGGGCAAAGGGCTTAAACAATAAGATGTACATATGCAAATATGCTCAACATCATTACCCATTAGGCAAATGCAAATCAAAACCACAACAAGATACCACTTTATACCCATTAGGATAAAATGAAAAACAGAGAATAACAAGTGTTGACAAGGACATGGAGAAATTGGAATCCTTGTGCTTTGCTGGTAAAAGTGTAAAATGATGCAGCTCCTGTGGGAAACAGTATGGTGGTTTCTTAAAAAATTAAACATAGAATTACTATATGATCTAGCAATTCTACTGCTGGGTATACATCTGAAAGAACTGAAAACAGGGACCTGAACAAATATTTGTGCACCAATGTTCACAGCAATATTGTTCAAAAAGCCAAAAGGTGGTAACAACCCAAATGTCCATGAACAGAGGGATGGAAAAACAAAATGTGCCATATACATACAGTAGAGTATTATTCAGCCTTAAAAAGGAATGAAATTCTGACACATGTCAGAACGTGGATGAACCTCAAAGACATTACACTAAAAGGAATATACCAGACACAAAAGGGTAAATGTTGTATGATGTCATTTATATGAGGTACCTGGAGTAGTCAAACTCATAGAGACAGGAAGTAGAATAGTGGTTACCAGGAACATGGAAGGGAGGGAATGGGGAGTTATTGTACAGCGTTGGGGTACTTGGGTGGCTCAGTTGGTTAAGCTTCTGGCTCTTGGTTTCAACTCAGGTCATGATCTCACGGTCCTGGGATCGAGCCCTGCATTGGACTCCCTGCTCAGTGGGGAGTCTGCTTCTCTCTTTCCTTCTGCCCCTCCCCGCTGCTTGTGCTTTCTGTCTATTAAATAAATACATATTTTAAAAAAAGATGTACCCATGACTACTTTTTGTACCTTTAGAATCTTATCGCATGTCTATGAATGATCTATTCAAAAACTTGATTTTCAATCAGCCTTATTGATTGAAATCTCAACACAGAGCAGGAAAATGTATGTAAGTCAAAATATATTACATTCTAGGTTTTATATGAAGCAAAATTAAAATTCCCACAATTAATGTTATTAAAAACCTGCCTAAATGTTTTTCAAGGTGCTAGCTTTCAAAAACTAACAAGGAAAATGCACTATCTCAAGATTTAAAAGATCAAAACAGAATGTATAGAAATATATAAAAAATTCCTAGGAGAGGTTTGTTAAGTATAATTGCTAATCCAGAATAAATAGAGGAAAACAATTCTAAATTATTTACTTCAAGAATATAAAATGTACTACTACTACTACTACTACTACTACCACCTAATATTGTTCTAAGTTTTAAATCCCAAGCTAGTTTGTTCTGAGCTAATATTGTCCTAAGAGCTTTAAAAATGTCCACTGACAACAGAGGTTCTCATATTTTTGGGTTTCAGAACTCTTTTTGCATTCTTAAAAATGATAGAGATCCTCAGAAAGCTTTTCCTTATGTGAGTTGTATTTATCTATATTTATCGTATTAGAAATTAAACCTCAAAAAATTTTAAAATACTTAGAAATCTTTTTAAAATATTTTAAAACTTTCATTCAGAAATAACCATAAATAAAGCCGTAAAAATGTAGGTAGGGATCCCTGGGTGGCGCAGCGGTTTGGCGCCTGCCTTTGGCTCAGGGCGCGATCCTGGAGACCTGGGATCGAATCCCATGTCGGGCTCCCGGTGCATGGAGCCTGCTTCTCCCTCTGCCTGTGTCTCTGCCTCTCTCTCTCTGTGTGTGTGACTATCATAAATAAATAAAATTTTTAAAAATGTAGGTAAATAACATAATTTTATGAAAAATAATTACATTTTCCAAACAAGAACAAATTTAATTAGAAGAATGGCACCATTCTATATGTTTGCAAATCTCTGTAATGTCTGGCCTAACAGAAAATAGCTAGATTCTCATATCTGATTCTGCATCCAATCTGTCACAATATCACACATCATGTAGCTTTTCAGAAACTCCAATATATACACTTGTGAAAAAATGAGAATGAAAATAGCAAATACTGCCTTAGATTTATTATAAAAATAGTTTTGACTTCCCAGACCCCTTAAAGAGTCCTTCCTATGAGGTGAAGGCGAAAAATAAATTACTCGACCAAGTCAAGAGTGGAGCCCAGGACCTCAAGGTTGCCTGTTGGAGCCAGGGGGAAGGCAGCAGGGACCCATTTCATGATGTTTTCCATAGTGGTACAGTTTCAAATTCGACCTTTCAAATTGTGCAGAGGTAGGGAGGAGAGAGCAACCACCACAAAACTCATATGTAAGGGGGCCCTAGTCTGTCCTACAAGGAAAACGGTGCCATTACCTACAGGGTAGGGGAGACACCGCCAAATGTGCTGGGAGCACCTCCAGGAACAGCTCTCTCCTGCCCAAACCAAGCCATTATCTGTCCTAGACTCTCACTCTGTCCAATGCTTCTCTACGCCACTCTTTACATAGAATTCTGCCCTCAATTTTTTTTCCAGTTTTATTGAGAAAAACATTGACATGTATCAATGGAGTGTAAGTTTAAGGTGTACAGCATGACGGTATGATTTATGTATGTTAGGACATGATGACCATAATAGGTTCAACTAACACCCATCTTCCTATACAGACACAAGAAAAGAAAGAAAGAAAGAAGAAAGAAAGAAAGAAAGAAAGAAAGAAAGAAAGAAAGAAAGAAAGAAAGAGAAGGAAGGAAAGAAAGAAAGAAAAGAAAGAAGAAAGAAAGAAAGAAAGAAAGAAAGAAAGAAAGAAAGAAAGAAGGAAGGAAGGAAGGAAAAGAAAAGAAAGAAAAGAAAAGAAAAGAAAAGAAAAGAAAAGAAAAGAAAGAAAGAAAAGAAAGAAAAGAAAAGAAAAGAAAAGAAAAGAAAAGAGATCTTGTGATGAGAACTCTTATGGTTTACTCTTACAGCTTCCCTATAAATCATACAGCAGTGTTAGCTACAGTCATCATGTTGTATGTTACATCCCTAGTACTCACTCACCTTGTAACTAGAAGTTTGTACTTTTAATGAGTTTCCTTCAATCCCCCCCCCACTATCCTCCATGCCCAGTAACCACAAGTCTGATCTCTTTTTCTGAGTTTTTTTGTTTGTTTGTATTTATATTCCACAAATACATGAAATCATATGCTACTTGTCTTTCTCTGGCTTATTTCACTTTGCATAATTCCCTCAGGATTCAACCATGTTGTCACAAATGGCAGGATTTCCTCATTTTTATGGCTGAATAATACTCCATTACATATATACCACAACTTCTTTATCCATTCATCCATCAGTGAACACGTACGTTGTTTCCATGTCTTGTTTTTTTCTAGTTAAAATTTTTTCAATTAAGTAAAATATTTAAAAAGAAGAGTAATAAAGAGCCTAATTCTATCAGATAGTTTATTTCACACAGCAATTAGTATTAGACTGATCTAGCATAAGACTCAAAGGTAAAGCAACGGATCAGAATAAATTAGATCAGCCCAAATTAGATTCAATTATAGAAAATGCAGTATATTACAAACTAGGTGTGACAATTCATGATGCCAATAAAATAAATTGTTTGGCAATTTGGGAAGGGAAAAAGTCTATATTTAGACCTTCACTTTTAATCATGTGCCAAAATAAATTCTAGCTAGATTAACTGTTTTTACAAAGAAAGAGCTGGCCGAGGCTGGGTAAGACAGGACCAGATCTCATTCATCACCGCATTTGTTCCTGGGGCCTGTCTGGGGCTGCTGCATAGCTGCCCAAACAGAAGGAACCACTCTGAGCTCCAACTCTGTTGCTAGCCCTTTGTGCCTTCTTCTTGGGCAGTCATTTTGCTTCTCTGTCATATAAAGAGTAAATGGTAATGATGCCACTGCATGAGAACACTCATTATAAACTTTAGAGTGCTGTACAAACTAACAGAAGGAACAAAGATTAGAAAGCTACATCCATCCCTGTTGCTACTATTTGAATATGCATAGCATTGATATTTTAGTGTGAAAAATAATTCCAATTTTCTTGGTAACCCTCTTTATATAATAAAGTAGACAATCTAGGTTGTAAAAATATACACTTTCCCTTGGGGCCTCAGTAAAATTTTTAAATTTTGAATGGGAAAAAGATGCATCCCCATAAGCAAGTCTTTTTTTCCTGAATTAGCCCTTTTACCAAAAAAAGATCTGGCATCATGTTCTCAGAGATTTGGGAGGTTTTCTTTTCACTGCTTCTGTCAGGAGGCCCAAAGGCAGGAGATTAAGCAGGCAATGGAGCACAGCTAAAGACTTAGAATTTTAAAACCCAGATATGACCTTGAGCAAACTATTTCCCTTTTCTTTGTCTCCAGAAACTGGAGATGCCAACTCTTACCACACAAATACAAAGGGTAAGATGAGGTCGTGTCCATGAGGCCCCTGCACCCAACCACAGTTGGTTTGTCAGCCAGCATGCCTTGAGTAAATACCGGTTTCTCTTCTCTACTCTCGTTGTCTCTCACAAAGCTCTCCTGGTCTCCTCTGGCTTTCCCTGACCTCCCTAACAATCCTTCTCTCCCATACTCCCAGGAGAACCCTGCAGCTTCAGCCAGGGGTCTGGGGGAAAGGCCATTCAGGAATTTGGTCAGAGATTTGGTCATGCATATTGCATGCTCCCCACCCCATCCCAAACCCTATCACTGCCAACACCACCCTACCTGCTCATTTTCCTCCTAGGATACTCACAATCAAGGGTCACTCACTCAAGCCTGCAACGTGCCCCAAGCCCCTGGAGCCCTGGCAGGGCTGCAGCCCAGCATGTGGCCCGCACACTTCCTTGGCAATAGCTGAGCCAAGGCACACACGAGGTGACTGGAGGAGGGGGGGGCGGTTCTGAACGTAATTTCCAACCTTATCCCTTGCTGTGAGGCCCATAAACATGGATGAGGTGGAAAACAAAACTTCATAAGGTGCTGCTATAGAGTAATGAATTGGCCTGCATCCCTCAGTACCCTCTCCTACAATTATACCTTGTGCCTGCAGGTATAAAAAACTAAATGATACATATAGTGACAATCTGTCCCAAATAAAATACAATTGGTATAGTGCTCCTCCAGCTTGGCTCAAGTGTAGCACTTGGGCTCTTGACAAGTATCCGCCTATAAGCGTCAAGCAGTTTCTTTCCAATTCTGCTTTTGTCACTGCCCACAGCTTTGCTGGCCTCTGGGTACTAGATTCTGAGTTTTGAGACAGTAAGTCCACTAAATGTTCCTCATTTAGCCTGGTCTCCTGGAAGAAGAGTTTCATGGCTTCTCCGTGATGGATGGGGCATGGATCCTACAACTTCTATTGTCCTCCTGGATAGTCTCTTCTGCGTTTTTCTTTTTCTCTCTAGTCTCAAACTATTCTGTGTCCTTTGTTCCATTCCTGATCTACCAGTATTGATGTCTCTCTCTCATCTGTTTATGTTCTTTCATTTGGGTTCTTTTTGTTCTTTTACTTCAGAGTGTATCATCATTTAAGCATTATTAATCTTTCTAAGTCATGGCTTGATAATATATACTTACTCATTTTATTTTATTTTTTAAAGATTTATTGATTTACTTGGGAGAGAGAGCACAAGCGAGAAGGGCAGAGGGAGGAGAGAATCCCAAGCAGACTCCACACTGACTGCAGAGCCCAACACAAGGTTCAATCTCACAACCCTGAGATCACAACCTGAGCCAAAACCAAGAGTTCAAGGCTTCACTGATTATACCACCCAGGCATCCCGTACATATTTATTTTAAAAGCAAATCATGGGAATGCCTGGGTGGCTCAGCGGCTGAGCATCTGCCTTCAGCTCAGGGCCTGATCCCAGGACCCGGGATCAAGTCCTGATTTGGGCTCCCTGAGAGGACACTGCTTCTCCCTCTGCCTATGTCTCTGCCTCTCTCTTTCTCTGTCTCTCATGAATAAATAAATCTTTAAAAAATAAAATAAAATAAAAATAAAAGCAAATTCTGCTCATTCACTCAACAATTATTTATTGAGCACCAACTATATATCTAGCTACAGTAGAGCTCACCTACCCCACAGAATTTAGAGTCTGAAGGTTGAAATAGGCAATGTGGATACTCCTTTCACCAGACTATAAAGAATAAAAAACAGTATTGATGAAGCGTTAGTTAGTGAAGACCTTTTACAGAGCACAGGAAAATAAAACATTTAAATAGCACAGTAAGGGGCACCTGGGTGGTTCAGTGGGTTAAGTGTCCAGCTCTTGATTTCAGCTCAGGTCATGATCTCATGGGTCCAGAGATCCAGCCCCATTTCAGGCACCACACTCAAGCAGGAAGTCTTCTTGAAGGTTCTCTCCCTCTGCTCCTCCTCCCACTCACATGCCCACATATGCACTCTCTCTCAAATAAATAAATAAGTAGTATAATAAATCCAAGGACTGAAAAAAAAAAAAAAAAAAAACAAGAGCCCCTCTCTATCATATGAGTTGTATCAGTAATTTAGAGTTAGAGCAAAGAAAATATTGCCAAACCTCACATCCACTGTATTATTCGCCTCATGGTCAAACACTTCAAAAGCGTCTTTGATTTTTTTGTGAAATTCCGCTATCACTAACTCTGTAAAAGATAAAGTAAATAAAAATCATTTTAATAAAACTTTACTTTTGAATGTCAAACAAAAATTTCAACTACTAAGCTAGAAATTCTCAATGAGGAAGAGCATGTGGAACTCTTTCCCAATCTTAGCATCATGTAGCATGCTTAGTTTCCTCTAGAGATGTCAAGGAATGGACAGACTCTTGTTTTCTAAGGCATGAGACGCATACAAGACAGTAAAAGAGGTGCACTACTCTTGAGTACACAGCATCATGGGTTTATGTGTATATATAGTCATAGGGCCACCATGCAGATCAAGACAAAAAACACTTCCAACGCAGCCTACGTTCTGTGTCAAGTAGTCTGGGCAGAGTCCCAGCCCAAGACGCAGAAGAAATCTGGCACTAAGGATACAGACTGTGGCTCACTCATGTGCCCGTCTGCTTGACTTTATTGTGTGTTTGAGGAGGTCTGAAGTTGAGGATTGTGCAGCATGCAAAAGCGACATATGACACTCTCTCAGAGAGCTTTCAAACCAGTCTTGAGACCAAGATTTACTTATAAGAAACAATTTAATTTAAAAGTCATTTATTTAATAAACATTTATTGAGTCTCTACTATGTGCTAGACACTATTCTGAGTGCAAACATTACAGCAAGGAACAAAAGTTCCTTGACAGAATTGCCTACCTCCACAGAGTTTTTATTGGGGGAGATATAGAAGTTTATATATATTTGACAAAAATAGACTGTAAGTCAAATGTGCTGGAAAAAACAAAGCAGCGAAGAGGCACAAAGCATGTGGCATGAGGTGGTGGTTTCAGAAGGCCTCCTTAGTGACAAAGTGACATCTGCATAGGGGAAAGAGCCAGTCTTACGAATAGCCTACAGGAGGAGTTTTTAGGCAAATAGAACAGCAGAGGCAGAATAGTAGGAAATAAGGTCAGAAAGGTGTGAGTTTGGGGGTGGAGGACAGAATTTATATGGTCTCTGTATACTCCTTTAAGGGTTTTGTCTTTTACTTTAAATGAGATGATGAATCACTGGAGAGTTCTAAGCAGTGCCATGACATGGCCTGGCTTATATTCACTTTGGCTATAATGTTAAGAATATACTGGAAAGGGACGAAGGAGAGATCAGTCAGGACGTTATTGCAATATTCTAGAAGGAGACTAATGGTGGCAGGAATGAGGTTGCAAGCAGTTGGAAAGTCTCACTGTGTATAACACTGTCAATGCACAAAGTTGGTGTCTGCTTTTAAAATTTAAGGTCATTTCATTTATTTCTTAAGTTTTCAAATTCCAGTTAGTTAACATGCAGTGTAATATAGTTTCAAGTGTACAATATAGTGATTCAACACTTCCATACATCAACCACTGCTCATCACAACTACACTCCTTAATCCTCATCACTTATTTCACCCATCTCACCCTCCCAACTCCCCTCTAGTAACTAGCGGTGCATTCTCTATAGTTAAGAATCTGTTTCTTGGTTTGTCTCTCTTTTTTTATTTTCCCAATGCTTGTTTGTTTTGGCTCTTAAATTCCACATAAGAGTAAAATCATATTGCCTTTCTCTGACTGACTTATTTCATTTAGCATAATACTCTCTAGCTCCACCATGTTGGTGCAAATGGCAAGATTTCATTCTCCTTTATGGCTGAGTAATATTCCATTGTATATACATACCACATCTTCCCTATCCATTCATCAGTGAATGGACCCTTGGGCTGTTTCCATGATGTGGGTATTGCAGATGATGCTGCTATAAACAGCAGAGTGCATGTATCCCTTTAAATTAGTATTTTTATATATGTGCTGCCAAAGCGAGCACAGTATTTTTGTATTCTTTAGGTAAATACCTAGTAGCGCGATTGCTGGATTATAGGGTAGTCCTATTTTTAACCTTTCGAGGAATCTCCACACTGTCTTCCAGAGTGGCTGCACCAGCTTGCATTCCCACCAACAGTGCAAAAGCATTCCCCTTTCTCCACATCTTTGCAAACACCCACTGTTTCTTGTGTTCTTGATTTTACCCATTTTGACAGGTGTGAGGTAATATTTCATTGTGGTTTTGATTTGTATTTCTCTGATCAGTGATTTTGAGCATCTTTTCACGTGTCTGTTGGCCATCTTCAGATCTTCTTTGGAAAAATATCTATTCGTGTCTTCTGCCCATTTTTAAATTGGATTATTTGTGTTTTGCATGTTGACTTTTATAAGCTGTTTATATATTTTGGATACTAACCTTTTATCAGACGTGTCATTTGCAAATATCTTCTCCCACTCCAAAGACTGGCTTTTAGTGTGGTTGATTGTGTCTTTCACTGTGCAGCAGCTTTTTATTTTCATGAAGTCTGAATAGCTTATTTTTGCTTTTGTTTTCCTTGCCTCAGGAGACATATGTAGAAAGAAGTTGCTACAGCCAATGTCAAAGAGGTTACTACCTATGTTCTCCTCTAGGATGTTTATGGTTTCAGGTCTCACATTTAGGTCTTTTATCCATTTCAAATTTACTTTTGTTGGTGTAAGAAAGTGGTCCAGTTTCATTCCTCTGCAGGCTGCTGTCCAGTTTCCCAACACCATTTTTCTTTTTCTCATTGGATATTCTTTCCTGCTTTGTCGAAGATTACTTGACCATACAGTTGTAGGTTCATTCTTGGGTTTTCCATTCTGTCCCATTGATTATGTGTCTGTTTTTGTGCCCGTACCATACTGTTTTTATCACTACAGCTTTGTAATATAACTTGAAGTCCAGAATTGTGATGCCTCCAGCTTTGCTTTTCCTTTCCAAGATTCCTTTGGCTATTCAGTGTCTTTTGTGGTTCCACACAAATTTTAGGTTTGTTTGTTCTAGCTCTGTGAAAAAAAAATGTTGTTGGTATTTTTATAAGGATTGCATTAAATGTGGAGATTGCTTTGGGTAGTACAGACATTTTCACAATATTTGTACTTCCAATGCATGGACATGGGATGTCTTTCCATTTCTCTGTATCATCTTCAGTTTCTTTCATCAGTGTTTTTTTTTTTTTTGCAGTTTTTTTAAAAACATTTTATTTGCATTCAATTTACCAAAATATTGTATAATATAACATCCAGTGCTCATCCCATCAAATGCCCTCCTTAGTGCCCATCATCCAGTCACCCTATCCCCCCACTCCTCTCCTTCTGCATCCTTTGTTTCCCAGAGTTAAGAGTCTCTCATGGTTGTCTTCCTCTCTAATTTTTCCCCACTCAGTTTCCCTCCTTTCCCTTATGGTCCCTTTCACTATTTCTCATATTCCACATATGAGTGAAACCAGATGATGATTGTCCTTCTCCGATTGACTTACCTCACTCAGCATAATACCCTCCAGTTCCAACCACGTCAAAGCAAATGGTGGGTATTCATTCTTTCTGATGGCTGAGTAATATTCCATTGTATATATAGACCACATCTTCCTTATCCACTCATCTATCAAAGGATATCGTGGCTCCTTCAACAGTTTGGCTATTGTGGACATTGCTGCTATGAACATTGGGGTGCAGGAGTCCTGGCTTTTCACTGTTTCTGTATCTCCGGGTTAAATACCCAGTAGTGCAATTGCTGGGTTGTAGGGTAGCTCTATTTTTAACTTCTTGAGGAACCTCCACATTGTTTTCCAGAGTGGCCGCACCAGCTTGCACTCTCACCAACAGTGCAAGAGGGTTCACCTTATTCCACATCCTCTCCAACAATTGTCGTTTCCTGTCTTGTTAATTTTCCCCATTCTCACTGGTGTGAAGTGGTATCTCATTGTGGTTTTAATTTGTATTTCCTTGATGGCAAGTGATATGGAGCATTTTTTCATGTGTTTGTTGGCCATGTGTAGGTCTTCTTTGGAGAAATCTTTCATCAGTATTTTATAGTTTTCAGAATACAGGTCTTTCACCTCATTGGTTAGGTTTATTCCTAGGTATCTTATTATTTTTGTGCATTTGTAAATGGGATTGTTTTCTTAATTTCTTTCTGCTGCTTCATTATTAGTGTATAAAATGCAACCGATTTCTGTATATTGATTTTGTATCCTGTGACTTTACTGATTTCATGTATCAGTTCTAGCAGTTTTTTGGTGGAGTCATTTAGGTTTTCTATATCAAGTATCCTGTCATCTGCAAATAGTAAAAGTTTTACTTCTTCCTTTCTGATTTTAGATGCCATTTATTTCTTTTTGTTGTCTGCTGTAGCTAGGACTTCCAGTTCTATGTTAAATAATAGTGGTGAGAGTGAACATCCCTTTCTTGTTCCTGACCACAGAGGAAAAGCACTGAGTTTTTCCCCGTTTTGGATATTAGCTGTGGGTTTTTCATAGATGTTCTTTATTACCTAGAGATACATTCCCTCTGAACCTACTTCGTTGATGGTTTTTATCATGGCATTTAATTTTAAAGTCATTTAAAAAGTGTATCTTCTTTTATTTGCAGGTAGTCACATCAGATGAGTTTTCTTCGTATCCTTTATATTTTTGAAATTTATGGGACGCCTCGTGGCTCAGCGGTTAAATGCCTGCCTTTGGCCCAGGGAGTGATCCTACGGTCCAGGGATTGAGTCCCATGTCAGGCTCCCTGCATGGAGCCTGCTTTTCTCTCTGCTTGTGTCTCTGCCTCTCTGTCTGTGTCTATCATGTATAAATAAATTTTTTTTTAAAAAAAGAAGAAGAAATTTATCCTTTGAGGAGCTTCCAGGTTTGGTGAACATGTGGAGGTCCTTAGACAGTGGCCCACCTAAAGAAGACATGGAAGCTGCGCACCCTTATCCTCATACCCCCGCCCTATGTATCTCTTCTATCTGGCTATTCCTGGGTTAGAAGCTTAGGAAGAATAATGGAGGCTCGATACAACTCTTGCCCGGAGTTGTAAATACTTCCTACAACATGCATGATGTGTGGTTCTCCAGCCTTCATCTGCTGAGCTCTGCAAGATAGAGAACCCCACACAGGCAGCCTACCTCAAAACTGGACAGAAAGTTCTATTATAAAATCTGATCTATATTGTACTGGTGTCACATCCCTAAATCAAGTACAAATGACTTTCACGCTAACCAAAAATTCTTTGGAGGGGAATTATTCTAACCTTTAATCTGGGCCTAAAATAAAGCATACATGCACACCCATGTGTATGAAAGGCAATTCAGCAGGTGTGAAGAAAACATTACATTTAGGAAGAAAGGAAAGGAAAGGGAAAGGGAAAGGGAAAGGGAGGGAGAAAATCATCCTTTTTCTGGAGATTTGGTAAATAGTCAATTCTATTTTTTTCTACAGTTTAAAAATACATTTTACTCTTTCATATGTATGAAATTTATTTTGACCAGATTCAAAGTGACAAACTAAATTCTAATCTCAGTTTAGTAATTTCTAATTCACTAAGCATTTGATTTATTTCCTCCTACTTTATGATACGATCTAGTGTCTTATTTGATGGAGATTACTTCTATTGACTAGCTATTCTGATTCCATTCTGATTTGCATTTCTAGTCTTATGCTATTATCATACTATTTTACTTGCTGCCACTATATTGGCCTTCTTTTTAGGAATGTTCATTAATATTTTCACCAGGTTATTCTTCCAAAAGAAATTCATAAATTCAAATAAAATTTATAAATTTCAGTAAATACCATTGGGAGTTATTTACTATCGTAAGGAAGCTATACATTAAAAAGGAATTAACATTTTAAAATATGTAGTCTTCACGTCTAGGAGATACATGTTAGATATACACCCCTTTTTATATCTCTAAATTAAATATTGCACGTTATGGTTTTCCTCACATGAGTCATATACAATTCTCCAAGAAGGCTATGCTTGAGTATTTTATGATACACATAGATATAATACATATAAAAGATATTGTGAGGGAATTTTTTTAAAACTGTTATTTCTGGCAGTCTGGGTCAATTTTGAGTGTTTTGTTGATGCTATTTGTGTCATATGCATCTATTTCCTGAAACTATTTATTAAGTATAATCTTTTTTCAGTTGATTAATTTATATATTCTGATAATGCATTTTGTCTTTCCTTCCAAAATTTATACTTTTTATTCACTCTTCATGACTTATGACCCTGACCAACTACCAAAGCAACTTTAAGGCATGAAGTGGTAATGATCCTTTTTGGTTTTTAAAAACATCATTACTACTTAATACATTCAAGTGCCAGTCTTTGACCAGCAAACCTCGTGCTGACTTGTGTTCCAAAAAAGGTATCATTTCCAACTGAAGGCAGCATCCTTCCATTCCTCCACCTAACTTTGTATATTAAGAACAGAAACTGGGGATCCCTGGGTAGCTCAGCGGTTTGGCTCCTGCCTTTGGCCCAGGGCACGATCCTGGAGTCCCGGGTTCGAGTCTCGCGTCAGGCTCCCGGCATGGAGTCTGCCTCCCTCTGCCTGTGTCTCTGCCTCTCTCTCTCTCTCTCTACGTCTATCATAAAATAAATAAATAAAATATTTTTTTAAAAAAAGAACAGAAACTAACTTTTAACACCCTCATTAAAATATTTTCTACATTTTCTATAGTGCACTCTGTTTCACACCCAATCTACAAGATGCTTCGCAATAAAAGACTCCAATGAGCAACATTTCTGGGCAACCTTGAATACTGCAAGTCTTTTGGAGATGTGCAATGTATACTCCTACATTAAAGTCTTCAGGATGTTCTACAGTGAAGACACCTGTTCACTTTACCACAGCATTTCCCAAATGTGCTTGATCACTGAATCTTTTTCCAACTATCATTACTAGGGAATAATTAACATCTCCCTTGAAATCTGGGACTTCCCTAACTCAAGAATCCTCACCTACTGGCCATTGGCAAGATGTGAACGGATGAGAGGGGCACCAAAAATACTGATCCTCTCATCTTTCTTTCATTGTGGCCAGATGAGGTCACACAGCTGACAGCATGTATTCCAGGGCTTCCCAGAAGGAGGCTCAGAGGAGTATAGGATCTTAAGGCATGTCCCTTGGTCTGCACAGGTGGCAAGCACAACGAATGTCATCAGACACTCACTTCCCTACATTGCCAAGATGATCTATCACATGGGCTCCCATTTCAGAAGCCATATACCACAAGCACCACTTTCCACCAAGGATGAAGGACCACGGAGCTGCTGGAGAAGTTCGTGTTCCAGATATCCAAGGAGCATAGTGTGTAACCCAATGTGTGCTCAGGGATTGAGGGGACCGATGGCTCAGCCCCAAATCTCTATCTTCACATAAAACAATCTACTTCTATCCCTCTGCAGCTAATGTGCCCTTTTAGTAGCTTGCTACATGGCTCTAACAACACACACGTTATATAAATTAAGTCTTCATCATTACTTTGAAATAATTGATATGAGAAAGTTCAAATGAATCAGAAAACAATTTGCATTATCACAAAATTTTCTATATTATATTTGTCCATTAAAGGATACATTTTTAGATTCTATAAATATAATATCAACTTTTTAAAAAAAGATTTTATGTATTTATTCATGGAAGACACAGAGAAAGAGAGACATAGGCAGAGGGAGAAGCAGGCTTCCTGTGGGGAGCCCAATGCAGGACTCGATTCCAGGACCCCGGGATCACTACCTCAACCAAAGACAGATGCTCAACCACTTACCACCCAGGTGCCCTCTTATTATTTTTTAATGGTTGAGAAAAAATGCTTTTACATGTTTGTGTGAACAAAGCTTCTCATTGGAGGTAAACTAACAAAAAACTGAAGCATAAAATCTGATATTTAAAAGTATTCTGTGGAGAGTCTCCTGGTTGGTTCAGTTGATAGAGCAGGCAGCTTTTGATCTCAGGGTCCTGAGTTTAGGTGTAGAGCTTTCTTTAAAAATATAAAAATAAAGAGATGGAGTTCAAGATGGTGGAGGAGGAGGAGACCTTAGTTTCATCTGGTCCCAGGAATTCAGCTCGGCAGTTATTAAATCATGCTGAACACCTGCGAACTAAAGAGATCTAAGAAAAGAACAGCTGAAACTCTACAAATAGAAAAGTGACTCCATTCTGCAAGATAGGAGGTGCGGAGAAGTGAATCGGAGAGGATCTATGGGAAGATAAACCATGGGGGTGGGGGAGAGCCTCTGGTAGCCGCTACTGAAAGTTATGTAGCAGCAGAGGGCAAAATCGGAACTTTTAGAAGTCTGCTCCGGTAAGGGACATCCCTGCCTGAAAGACGTTCAGGTGGCCAGGCGCGGTAGAATGCTATGGTCTCAGGATCTCTGGGGGGTGCCCGAGTACAGCAGAGTTCCCAGGCATCGGAGCAGGAAACCGGCTGCAATCAGCGAGCCCACCAGTGGGCTTTCAGCTAGGAGTGGCCACAAGCCTCCAACAGCAGCATGGTCAGTCCACTCCCCGAGCAGAGGCTCAGCAATGGAACCCGCGACATGCACCTGCACACTGTAGGAGTCTGTGGCGTTTAGGGACTCGAAGTGGGGTCATGTGCCTGAGATAGAAACGCTGGGTCACAGGCTGGGTGAGCACGGATTACCATCGGGACAGGAAGACAGGAGTGATGGACTGCTTTTCCCTGAGAGCACACTGAGAAGTGGGGCCCCAAGCTTTCACCTCTGGAGCTGGAGAACGGAAGGCCACCATTTTCACTCTCATCCTCTAAAGTGATGCGGAAAGGCTTCAGGGAACAAAAGCCACCTAGAACAATCCAGTGCAGACTGCTTAGCCTACCTGCCCCCCGCCTACCCCGCCAAAGACCAGTGCAGTTCTGCCCAGGCAGGGCAAAGACACCTAAGAATCAGCGCAGCTGGCCCCTTCCCCAGAGGATCAGCAAGGACATCCAGCCAGGATCAAGATTACTTATCACTGAAACTGCAAAACTCCAGTGCTAGGGGAATACAGCACACAAAATTCCTGGTGGTTGTTTTTTTCCCTATGATTCTTTAGTCTTTTGGTTTTTGTGTTTTTTTTCTTTTTCAACCAATTTCTTATTTTGTCAACTCTTTTTTTAAAAATCTTTTCTAATTTTCATTTTTACAGTTTCATTCTACCCTTTCATTGTATGTAACTTCATCTTGTATATATATGAATTTTTCTTTAAAATTTTGGGATGCAGTTTCTTCCAGCAGACCAAAATACACCCAGAATCTAGTGTATGGCTCTATTCTCTTCAAGCTGTCTGATCATATTCACTTTTTGTTTTGTTTTATTTTGTTTTTTTTTTTCTTTTTTTCCTGTTTTGTTAAAAAATTTTTAAATTTTTATCTTTAATTACATTCTATCCCTTCAATGCATTTAATTTCAATTTTATGTATATGTTTTCTTTCCTTAGAATTTTGAGATGTAGTTTCATCTAATAAACTGACCAAAATACACTCAGTATATAGTGTATAGCTCTGTTCTGTTCACCTTTCTGTTTATATTTCTTCTTTTTTGTTGTTGTCTTTTAATTTTCATTTTACAATTACATTCTATCCTTTCATTGTATTTAATTTTTTATACATAATAAGTTTTTCTTTTGTTACCATTTTGGGATCTAGTTTCTAACAAATGGACCAAAATACACACAAGAACCAGTGTATTGCTCTATTTCATTCACCTGTTTGAGTATATTCTCTCTTTCTCTCTCTCTCTCTCTCTCTCTCTCTCTCTCTCTCTCGGTTTTAGGTCTCTTCTGATTTGTTTAGTGTATATTTCTCTGGGATTATTGTTGCCATTTTAGTATTTTATTTGCTCATCCATCTATTCTTCTCTGGGTAGAATGACAAGATGGAAAAACTCACCTCAAAAAAGAGAACAAGAAGCAGTACTGACTGCCAGCGACCTAATCAGTATGGACATAAGTAAGATGTCAGAACTAGTGTTCAGAATGACGATTATAAAGATACTAGCGGAGCTTGAAAAAAAGCATAGAAGACACGAGAGATTTCCAATCTGGAGAAATCAAAGATCTAAAATCGAGTCAAGTCGAAATCAAAAAGGCTGTTAATAAGATGCAATAAAAAATGGAGACTCTAACTGCTAGGATAAATGAGGCAGAAGAGAAAATTAGTGATCCTGAGGACAAAATGATGGAGAATAAAGAAGGTGAGAAAAAGAGAGATAAACAACTGCTGGATCACCAGGGGAGAACTGGAGACATAAGTGATACCATTAAGCGAAACAGTATTAGAATAATTGGGATCCCAGAAGAAGAAAGAGGGAGAGGGGTTAGAAGGTATATTGGAGCATATTATAGCAGAGAATTTCCCTAATCTCAGGAAGGAAAGAGGCATCCAAGTCTAAGAGGCACAGAGAACCCCTCTCAAAATAAATAAAAATAGGTCAACACCCCAACATGTAACAGTGAAACAAAGAGAAAATCCTGAAAGCAGTTCAAGACAAGAAGTCTGTAACCTACAACGGTAGAAGCATTAGACTTGCAGCAGACCTCTCCACAGAAACCTGGCATGTCAAAAAGGACTAGTATGATATATTCAGGGTACTAAATGAGAAAAATATGCAGCCAAGAATACTTTTTCCAGCGAGGATCTCATTCAAAATAGAAGGAGAAGGAGAGATTAAAAAGTTTCCAAGACAAACAGAAACTAAAAGAAATGGTGATCACAAAACAAGCCCTACAAGAAATATTAAAAGGGATCCTTTAAGTAAAGAGAGAGCCCAAAAGAAATGTAGACCAGAAAGTAACAGAGTCAACATACAGAAACAGTGACTTTACAGGTAATACAATGACACTATCTTTCAATATCCTATCTTTCAATAGTTACTCTGAATGTAAGCAGGCTAAATACCCTAATCAAAAGACACAGGGTATCAGATCAGATAAAAAAGCAAGACCCATCAATATGCTCTCTCAAGAGCCTGATTTTAGACCCAAAGACACCTCCAGATTTAAAGTTAGAAGGTGGAAAACTATTTATCATGCTAATGGACATAGAAAGAAAGCTGGCATGGAAATCCTTACATCATACAAATTAGGTTTTAAACTAAAGACTATAATAATAGGGAGGGAGGGGCAAGATGCTGAAAGAATAGGGGTCCTCAACTCACCTGGTCCCACAAACTTAACTAGATAATTTTCAAAACATCCTGAACACCTACGAATTCAATCTGAGATTTTTAAAATATTTTATGTATTTATTCATGAGATATACAGAGAGAGAGAGATAAGCAGAGACACAGGCAGAGGGAGAAGCAGACTCCATGCAGGGAGCCCAATGTGGGACTCGATCCCGGGACTCAAGGATCACACCCTGAGCCGAAGGCAGATGCTAAACCACTGAGCCACTCAGGTGTCCCTCAATCTGAGATTTAAAGAGAGAACAGCTGGAATGCTACAGAGACAAAAATTTTCACTTCTAACAAGGTAGGAAGGCAAAAAAATAAAGTAAAAAAGAATAAAGTGGGGGAGGGGAATCATAACTAGCTGGGCTAAAGCGGAGCAGGAAAAGTCTCTGAGGCAAGAAAGCACAGCCCTGGGGAAGTGGGAACTTTAAAAATCCGTGCCAGAGTTTCCCCCGATGGTAAAGTGCTTAGCAGGGAAATTGGGCAGAATCGCGGGAGGGGCAGTGAAGCCTCAAAGACTCCTGGAGTCACTATAAGAGGAGGGGTGCCTGCAGGAAATCTCACCAAAAACCACGGCCAATACTGTATAGGGCTGGAGTGCCACAGCCCTCTGGGGCATTTGGGAGAAGCCAATCAGTTAGGCAGGCCGGCTCCAGGCAGAGGTGGCTGTGTCACATTCCCTTCAGGAGACGTGGTCCCCGGGAGCGTGGGTCCAGAGGCACGGCGCCCTGGATCCCAGGGTGCCCAAGAGGACGACAATGCAAGTGATCCTTCATTTCCCCTGGGACAGGTGGAAGTGGGGAAAGCACAGAAAAGCAAGAACTCTCCTGCTGCTGGGCACCTCACAAGCTGTGCAGATCAGTGCATCCGTGCCTGCCCCCAGAAACATGTAGGCCAGTGTGGACTGGGAGACTGTGGTTAGTTACTTGCAGAAAGCTCAACTCCAGAGCTGGAAATCGGGCCACCGCCATTGTTGTTTTTCAACTTCTTTCACCTTATGCCAGGGAGAGGCAGAGCCTCTAGGGAACAAAGGCCTCACAGGACAAACTGCTCACACTGAGCACCACTCCTGGCAGGGGCGGGGCATCTCCGCCCAGGCACAGACACCTGAGAATCAGCACAGCAGACCCCTCCCACAGAAGAACTGTGGAAGAGCAAGTTTATTGACCAAGCAGCACTGGAAAGCTCCAGGACTGAGGGAAAATAGTATACAGATTCTAGAGGGTCTTTTTTTTTTTTCTTTTTCCATTACGACTCGTTTTTATGTCAGACTAAAACTTTCCAATATTTTCTCTTTTCCCACCTTAACTACAATATTTTACCAGCTCTTCATTTTTAGTTTTTTCCTTTTTTGACTTTCATATTTCTATAATTACAAGTCTTAGATATATTTTTCACTTCTGGATTGCCTCCAATGTATTCAATTTAATTTTGGTGATATACAAGGTATGGGTATTTGTTTTTTGTTTTTTCTGCCTTGTTTTACAATGGTGGAAGTTAGTACCTTCTAAAACACGACCAACATACACCCAGAACCAAGTGAAATACTGTGTTGGTTCATTCTGTGAGATTATATTCTCTCTTCCTTTCCATTCTGCCCCCCCTCCTTTATCTAATTTCTGTTTTTGTGGTCAATGTTGGGGTTTTATATAAGTATTGCTGGTTTATTATAAATTAGGGATTGACCATCATCTAACATACAAAACAAAATACACTCACAACCAAGAGGATCACCCTCTAGGACCCCTCAGATAGACTACATTTTCTCTCTACTACCACCTCCTCACCACCACCATAACCCCCCCGCTTTTTTTCCTTTTTCCTCTTTACTTTTTTTTTTTCTTTTTTCTTTTTTCTTCTTCTTTGTTTTTGGTTTCTGGCTTTTTATTTTTCTTACAACTTTGTTTTAAAAATTGCTTTTCTCTTTAGTGGTCATTTTATTTTCTTCTGTTCTTCTTTTTCTTTTATTTTCTGGTCTCTGACCTCTTCAGAATCATCTAGCTATATTTTACTTCAGTTTTGGTTGATATTCTTGACTCAGACTGCTCATATAGCCCCACTGCGCTGGACAAAATGACTAGAAGGAAGAATTCATGACCAAAGAAAGAACTGGAAACAATACTCACTGCCACAGAGTTACAGAATTTGGATTTCAATTTGATGTCAGAAATTCAATTCAGAAGTACAATTATAAAGCTACTGGGCTCTGGGAAAAAGCGTAAAGGACTCTACAGGCTTCATTACTGCAGAATTGAGATCTAATCAGGCCGAAATTAAAAACAGATTAAATGAGATGCAATCCAAACTGGATGTTCTAACTGCTAGGGTTAATGAGGTGGAAAAGAGAGTTAGTGACATAGAAGACAAGTAGATGATAAGGAAGGAAGCTGAGGAAAAAAGAGTAAAACAATTAAGAGCCCACGAGAAAAGGCATAGGGCAATAAATGATAGCTTGAGAAGGAAGAATATATGTCTAAAAAAAAAAAAAAAAGAATTTATGTCTAATTGGGATTCCAGAAGAGACTGAGAGAGAGAGAGAGGACTACAAAGTATATTTGAACAATTCATAGCTGAGAACTTCCCAAATCTGGGGAAAGAAACAGGCATTCAGATCCAAGAGATAGAGAGGATCACCAAAAAAAATCAATAAAAAACATTCAATACCTTGACATTTAATAGTGAAACTTGCAAATTTCAAAGATAAAGAGAAAACTCTATAGTAGCTCAAGACAAGAGACTCTTAACTTACATGGGGAGAAATATCAGATTAATAGCAGACCTCTCCACAGAGACCTGGCAGGCCAGAAAGGGCTGGCATGATATATTCAAGATACTAAATGAGAAGAACATGCAGCCAAGAATACTTTATCCAGCAAGGCTGTCATTCAGAATAGAAGGAAAGAGAAAGAATTTCCATGATAGGCAGAAATTGAAAGAATACGTGACCATCAAACTGGCTCTGCAAGAAATATTAAGGGGGAGCCTGTAAAAGAAAGAGGGAGCCCAAAGAAACAATCCACAAAAACAGGGACTGTATAGGTAATACAATGACAATAAATTCATATCTTTCGATAGTTACTCTGAATGTGAATGAGCTAAATGATCCCATCAAAAGATGCAAGGTATCGGACTGGATAAAAAAGCAAGACCCATCTATATGCTGTTTACAAGAGACTCATTTTAGACCTAAGGACACCTCCAGCCTGAAACCAAGGGGTAGAGAACCATTTACTATTCAAATGGTCTTCAAAAGAAAGCTGGGGTAGCAATCCTCATATTAGATAAGTTAAAGTTTATGCCAAAGTCTGTAGTAAGAGATGAAATGAAGATGGACACTATATCATACTTAAAGAGTCTATCCAACAAGAAGACCTAACAATCATGAATATTTATGCCCCTAATGTGGGAGCCGCCAAGTATATCAATCAATTAATAACCAAAGTAAAGACATACTTAGATAATAATACACTAATAGCAGGGACTTCAACACGGCACTTTCAACAAATGACACGGCACAAATCACCAAAGAAACAAGCCTTAAATGATAAACTGAACCAAATAGATTTCAGAGATATATACAGAACTTCCCATCTGGATGCAACTGAATACACATTCTTTTCAAGTGCACAGGGAACTTTATCCAGAATAGACCACATACTGGGTCACAAATCAGGTCTCAACCAATACCAAAAGACTGGGATTGTACCCTGCAAATTTTCAGACCACAGTGATTTAAAACTAGAACTCAATCACAAGAAGAAATTTGGAAGAAACTGAAACACATGAAGGCTAAAGATCATCCTACTAAAAGATGAATGGGTCAACCAGGAAATAAGAGAAAAATTAAAAAGATTCATGGAAACTAATGAGAATGAAGATACACCCGTTCAAAATCTTTGGGATACAGCAAAAGCAGGCCTAAGAGGGAAATACATCCCAATACAAGCCTCCCTCAAATTATTGGAAAAAACTTAAATACACAAGCTAACCTCTCACCTAAAGGAAATGGAGAAAGAGCAGCAAGTAAAATCTACATCAAGCAAAAGAGAGTTCTCAACAGAACTCAATGAAATAGAGACCAGAAGAACTGTAGAACAGATAAAAAAAAACCAGTTGGTTCTCTTTAAAAGAATTAATAAGATAGATAAACCCCTAGCCAACCTTATTAAAAAGAAAAAAGACTCAAATTAATAAAGTCACAAATGAAAGAGGAGAGATCACAACCAATACTAAGGAAATACAAATGATTTTTAAAATGTGTTATGAACAGCTATATGCCAACAAATTAGGCAATCTAGAAGAAATGAATTCATTTCTAAAAACCTACAAATTACCAAGACTGGAACAGGAAGAAATACAAAACCTGGACAGGCCAAAAACCAGTGAGGAAATTGAAGCAGTCAACAAAAACCTCCCAAGACACAAAAGTCGAGGGCCAGATGGCTTCCCAGGGGAATTCTATCAAATGTTTAAAGAAGAAATAATACGTATTCTACTAAAGCTGTTTTGAAAGATACGTATGGAATATTTCCAAACTCGTTTTTATGAGGCCAGCATTACCTTGATTCCAAAACCAAAGACCCCACCAAAAAGGAGAGTTATAGACCAATATCCCTGATGAACATGGATGCAAAAATTCTTTTTTTTTTTTTTTCTGGATGCAAAAATTCTCACCAAGACACTAGCCAACAGGATCCAACAATACATTAAGAGGATTACTCACCATGACCACGGGGGATTTATCCTCGCGATGCAAGGGTGTTTCAACACTTGTAAAACAATCAACGTGATAGATCACATCAATAAGAGAAAAAAAAAAGAACCATATGATCTTCTCAGTAGATGCAGAGAAAGCATTTGACAAAATACAGCATTCATTTCTGGTCAAAACTCCTCAGAGTGTACGGATAGAGGGAACATTCCTCAATATCTTAAAAGCAATTTATGAAAAGCCCACAGCAAATATCATTCTCAATGAGGAAACACTGAAAGCCTTTCCCCTAAGATCAGGAACATGACAGGGATGTCCACTCTCACTACTGTTATTCAACATAGAACTAGAAGTCCTAGCCACAGAAATCAGACAACAAAAAGAAAAAAAGGCATTCAAATTGGCAAAGAAGAAATCAAACTCTTCCTTTTCGCAGATGACATGATATTATATATAGAAAACCCAAAAGAGGGCAGGGCAGTCTGGGTGGCTCAACGGTTTAGTGCCACCTTTGGCCTGGGGCCTGATCCTGGAGACCTGGGATCGAGTCCCATGTCAGGTTCCCTGCATGGAGCCTGCTTCTCCCTCTGTCTCTGCCTCTCCCTCTGTCTCTCTCTCTCTGTGTCTCTCATGAATAAATAAATAAAGTCTTTTTTTAAAAGAAGAAGAAAAAAAAAAAAAGACTCCACTCCAAGATTGCTAGAACTCATACAACAATTCAGCAATGTGGCAGGATACAAAATCAATGCACAGAAATCAGTGCCCTTTTATACACCAACAATGAGAATGAAGAAAGAAAGAAATTAAGGAATCAATCCCATTTACAACTGCACCCAAAACCATAAGGTACCTAGGAATAAACCTAACCAAAGAAGTAAAGGAGCTATACCCTAAAATTACAGACCATGGAAAACATTCCATGCCCATGGAATGGAAGAATGAATATTGTGAAAATGTCTATGCAAGCCAGGGCATTTTACGCGTTCAATGCAATCCCCATCAAAATACCATGGACTTTCTTCACAGAGTTACGACAAATAATCTTAAAATTTGTATGGAATCAGAAAAGACCCCAAATAGCTAGAGGAATATTGAAAACCAAAGCCAGAGGCACCACAATGACGGATTTCAAGCTGTATTACACAGCTGTGATCATCAAGACAGTATAGTACTGGCACAAAAACAGACACATAGATCAATGGAACAGAATAGAGAACCCAGAAATTGAATAGCCAGATAGAAGGCTCAGTCCTGGGACTGAGTCCCACGTCGGGCTCCCTGCATAGAGCCTGCCTCTCCCTCTGCCTGTGTCTCTGCCTCTCTCTCTTTCTGTGTCTCTCATGAATAAAAAAATAAAATCTTTAAAGAAAAAAAAAAGAAAGAATTAAGATTGATAAACCCCTGGCCAGACTTATCAAAAAGAAAAGAGAAAGGACCCAAATAAACACAATCATGAATGAAAGAAGAGAGATCACAACCAACACTGAAGAAATGAAAACAATTGTAAGACCATATTACGAGCAACTATATCCCAACAAATTAAGCAATCTAGAAGAAATGGATGCATTCCTAGAGATGTATAAACTACCCAAATTGAAACAAGAAGAAATAGAAAATCTGAACCGACCCATAACCAGCAAGAAAACTGAAGTAGTCATCAAAAACTCCCCAATGGGATCCCTGGGTGGCAAAGCGTTTGGAGCCTGCCTTTGGCCCAGGGCGCGATCCTGGAGACCCGGGATCGAATCCCACATCGGGCTCCCGGTGCATGGAGCCTGCTTCTCCCTCTGCCTCTCTCTCTGCCTCTCTCTCTCTCTCTCTCTCTGTCTCTGTGTGACTATCATAAATAAATTTTAAAAAAATTAAAAAACAAACAAACAAACAAAAAAACTCCCCAACAAACAAGAGTTCAGGGCGGGATAACTTCCCAGAGGAATTCTACCCAACATACCTACCAAGAAGAGGTAATACTTATTTTTCTGAAACTGTTTCAAAAAATAGAATGGAAGGAAAACTTCCAAATTCCTTCTATGAGGCCAGCAATACCTTGGTCCCCAAACCAGACAAAGATCCCACCAAAAAGGAGAATTACAGACCAATATCCTTGATGAACACACATGCCAAAATTCTTACCAAAATATTAGCCAATAGGATCCAATAGTACATTAAAAGTCCTAGCCTCCGCCATCAGACAACAAAAAGAAATATAAAGCATCTGAATCAGCAAAGAAGAAACAAAGACAAAAATGCACTCCTGAGACTTCATCAAGATACAAAGCGTTTGCATAGCAAAGGAAACAGTCGTCAAAACCGAAAGGCAACCTACAGAATGGGAAAAGATATTCGCGAATGACACATAAGATAAAGAGCTAGTATCCAAAATTGATAAAGAACTTCTAAAACTCAACACTCAAAAAAAATCCAATCAAGAATTGGGCAGATGACATGAACAGACATGACTCCAAAGAAGACAGGCATATGGCCAACAGACACATGAAAAAATGTTCAACATCACTCACCATCAGGGAAATACAAATCAAAACCACAATGAGATACCACTTCACACCAGTCAGAATGGCTACAATGAACAAGTCAGGAAATGACAGATGTTGGCAAGGATGCAGAGAAAAGGGAACCCTCTTACACGGTTGGAGGGAATGCAAACTTGTACTGCCACTCTGGAAAACAGTACAGAGGTTCCTCAAAAAGTTGAAAATAGAGCTACCCCACAACCCAGCAATTGCACTACTGGTATTTACCCCAAAGATACAAATGTAGTGATCTGAAGGGGCATCTGCACCCCAATGTTCATAGCAGTGATGTCCACAATAGCCAAACTATGGAAAGAGCCCAGAGATGTCCATTGACAGATGAATAGATAAGGAAGATGTGGTGTATGTGTATACATGTACATATATATATATATAGGTATGTATATATACATACATACACACACACAAGGAATATTACTCAGCCATCACAAAAATGAAATCTCCCCATTTGCAATGACATGGATGGAACTAGAGGGTATTATGCTAATTGAAAGAAGTCAATCAGAGAATAGAAGAAAAATTTATCAACCTGATAAAGGTCATGTATGAAAAACCTAGAGCTAATATCATATTCAATGGTGAAAGACAAAGCTTTTCCCCTAAGATCAGGAACAAAACAAAGATGTCCTCTTTTGCCACTTCTACCCAAAACAGGATTGGATGTTCTAGCCAGAGAACCTAGGCAAGAAAAAGAAATAAAAGAGATCCAAATTGTAAAGGAAGAAGTAAAATTATCTCTGTTTGCTTATGACATGATGACATGTAGAAAACCCTAAGATACCATGAAAAAAAACTGTCAGAAACTAATAAAGGAAATGAACAGCGGTGCTGGACACAAAATCAATACCCAGAAATCAGCTGCATTTCTATTGATAACAATATAAAATCTGAAAAGGAAACTTTGAAAATAGTTCCATTTACAGTTGCACCAAAAAGAATTAAATACTTAGGAATAAATTTAACCAAGGAAGTGAAAGATTTGTGTGCCAAAAACTACAAAACATTTGTTGAAAGAAATTAAAGACATAAGTAAGGGGAAAGATGTCCCATGATCGTGGACTGGAAGACAATATTGTTAAGCTACCGGACACCTGGGTGGCTCAGCGGATAAGCATCTGCCTTCAGGATCCTGGGATCAAGTCCCACATCGGGTTCCCTGCATAGAGCCCGCTTCTCCCTCTGCCTATGTCTCTGCCTCTCTCTCTCTCTCTCTGTGTCTCTCATGAATAAATAAATAAAATCTTTAAAAATATATATTGTTAAGGTACCTATTATAAGCTTGGATTGTGGCCCCCAAAATTCATATGTTGAACTCCTAACCCCTAACCTCACAATGTGATCTTATTTGGAATAGGGTCATTGCAATTGTAATTACTAACATGACAAAGTCACACTGGAGCAGAGTGGGCCACTAGTCCAACATAACCAGTGTCCCTATAAAACGGGGACATGTGAAAAGAGACAGAGATATATAACAGAGCCTAAACACCATGTGGAGATGAATACAAATATCAGAGTGATGCAGCAGAAGCCAAGGAACACCAAACCTGGCCACCATAAGATGCTTCTCAAAAGAAGCTTGGAAAAGACTCATCTTCATAACCTTCAGAAGGGAACCAATCCTGTCAACATCTTGATGTCAGACTTCCACCTCCAGAATTTAGACAATAAATTTCTGCCCTTTAAGCCATGTAGTTTATGGCATTTTGTTACAACAGCTCTAGCAAACTAATATACTATTAAAGCGATGTACACATTTAATCTGATTCTTAAGATTCCAGTGGTGGTTTTTTGCAGAAACAAAACCCATCCTAAAATTCATATGGAATTTCAAAGGACCCAGAATAGTCAAAACAATCTTGAAAAAGAAGAACAAAGTTAAGGGACTCATACTTCCTGATTTCAAAACTTACTATAAAGTTATAGTAATCAAAACACTGTGGTACTGGCATAAACACAGACGTATAGACCAATGTAATAAAATAGAAAGCACAGAAATAAACCCTCACATATGGTCACCTGATTTTTGACAAGGTTGCCAAGAACAATGAATGCAGATAGGACAGTTTTTTCAATAAATAGTACTGGGAAACCTGGCTATCCATATACAAGAGTGAAGTTGGATCCTTATCTTGCACTGTACACAAAAATTAATTCAAAAGGAATCAAAGACTAAATACAAGTGCCCAAACTATAAAAACTTTAGAAGAAAACAGGAAAAAATCTTCATTGTATTGGATTTCACAATGGTTATGACCCCGAAGTCATAGGCAACAACCAAAAAAATTCATAAGCTAGATATCATTGAAGTTAAAACTTTTGTGAATCAAAGATGCTATCAAGAGAGTGAAAGGACAACCCATAAAAAAATGTTTGGAAGCATATATATGATAAGAGATGAACATTCAGACTGTATAAAGTACTCTTATAACTAAACAGCTAAAACAAACAATCCAATTTAAAAATATGCAAAAACAGTGAAAAGACATTTCTCAAAAGAAGTTATATAAATGGCTCATAAGTACATGAAAAGATGCTCAATATCATTAGTCATTAGATAAATGCAAATCAAAACCACAATGAGATACCACCTCACACCCATGAGAATGACCATTATCAGAAAAATGAAAAATAACAAGTATTGGTGAGAATGTGGAAAAATTGGAACCCTTTCTACCTTTCTATTGGTAGAAATAAAACGGTACAGCCACTATGGAAAACAGTATGGAAGTTCCTCAAAAAACTGAAAATCAGGGATCCCTGGGTGGCGCAGCGGTTTGGTGCCTGCCTTTGGCCCAGGGCGCGATCCTGGAGACCCGGGATCGAATCCCACATCAGGCTCCCGGTGCATGGAGCCTGCTTCTCCCTCTGCCTGTGTCTCTGCCTCTCTCTCTCTGTGACTATCATAAATAAATAAAAATTAAAAATATTTTTTAAAAAAACTGAAAATCAAATTACCATATGATCCAGCAATTCTATTTCTGGTTATATATCCAAAAGAATTGAAAGCAGTGACTCAGTGAGATATCAGTGAGCAGATATTTGTATAACAATATTCATAGCAGCATTATTCACAATAGCTCAAAGGTAGAAACAGCCCGAATGTCCATTGACAGATGGATACATAAACAAAACGCACACATGCACACAGTGGAAAGGAAGGAAATTCTGACATGCTACAACACGGATGAATCTTAAAGACATTAAGCCAGATCTAAAAGGATAAATAATGAATGATCTCACTACCATGAAGTACTCGGAATGGCCAAACTCATAGAGACAGAAGGTAGAGTGGTTGATGCCAGGAGCTGGGAAGAACGGGAAGTTATTTTTTAATGGGGAGTTTCTGTCTGGAATGATGAAAAGTTCTGGGAATAGGTAGTGATGGTTGCATAGCGTGTACTTAATGCCACTGAACTATGCACTCATGGTTAAAATGACTTTTAAAAAAGTTATAGGAAAGAAAGTTAAATAATTAACAACTCTAATGAAATTGTTCTAAAATTGACAGTGGTGGAGCATCATGGTGGCTCAGTCACTTAAGCATCCAACTCTTGGTTTCAGCTCAGGTCATGATCTCAGGACCAAGATCAAGCCCAGAGTCAGCTCCACATTGGATGTGAGGCTGCTTAAGACACTCTCTCTCCCTCTCCTTTTGCCCTTCCCCCTGCCTATGTGTGTGCACGTATGCATGCACTTTCTCTCAAAATCATAATAGTAATAAAATAAGACAGTGTTGATAGCTTCCCACACTTATGAATAGACTAAAAACCACTGAATGCACACTTTAATAAAATGGAACTGTATGCATGTGAATTGTATATCAATAAAGTTGTTATAAAAAAAGAGAAGAGGGATATTATAATTCTTAAAGAAAATAATTCAGGAAAGAAATATTTCCCTTATTCTAATGAGTAGTGTGTATGTCCTAAAAAAAACAAGTTATGGAAAAATGGAAAATAAAAATATGCCAATTGCTTCAGAAGAATCTTAATAATACATTGATGTGTGAAGGCAATCCATTTTATTTCTTCCTTCCCAATCTGTTTACCTTTTATTTTTCTTTTCTTGTCTAGTTGTCTTAGTCTGTTTGGGCTGCAAAACAAAATACCACTAACAGGGTGGCTTATATACAACAGAAACGTATTTTTCACAGTTGCAGAACCAGGAAGTCTGCAATCGGGTGGCCAGCACTGCCTGGTGACGAATGCTCTCCTCCAGGTTACACACTTCTCATTGTGTCCTCATGTGGTAGAAGGAGCTAGAGAGCTCCAAAGAGTCTCTTATATAAGAGCACTAACCCCATTTATGAGGGCTCCACCCTCATGACCTAGTCTCGTCCCAAAGACCCTCCCTACTAATACCATCACCTTTGGGAGGTGGGATTTCAACATGTGAATCTTGGGGGGATCCAAACATTCAGACCGTAGCACTGGTACATACAGTGTACGTGTTAAAAAAGAGGGGACACACTTGCCTTGTTCCTGATCTTAGTGGGAAAGCCTTGAGTTTCTCACCATTAAGTATGATGTTAGTTGTACGTTTTTGTAGATATTCTTTATCAAGTGGAAGAAATTTCCCTCTATTCCTAGTTTACTGAGAGGTGTTTTGTTTATTTTGTTTTTTTAAGATTTACTTATTTTAGAGAAACAAAGCTCAAGAGCAAGCAGAGGGAGAGACTCTTCAAGCTGACTTCCCACTGAGCACAGAGTCCAACTCAGGGCTTGATCGCACGACCTGAGCCAAAACCAAGAGTGGAATGCTTAACTAAGCCAGGCACCCAAGAGTATTTTTTATCATGAATAGGTGTTGGTTTTCTTTTTTTTTTTTTTTAAGATTTTATTTATTTATTCATGAGAGACAAAGAGAGGAGGAGAAGCAGGCTCCATGCAAGGAGCCCGATAAGGCACTCCATCCCGGAACTCCAGGATCATTCCCTGACCCGAAGGCAGACACTCAACCACTGAGCCACTCAGGCGTCCTGGTGTTGGTTTTCAAACACTGTTTCTGCACCTACTGACATGATCATAAGATTTTTCTTTTTTAGTCTGTTGATGTAAAGAATTACATTAATTGATTTTCAAATACTGAACTGGCCTTGCATACTTGGGTCATGTTGTAGAATTCTCTTTGCACATTGCTGAATTTAATTTGCTACTATTTTGTTAAGGTTTTTGCATCTATGTTCATCACAGTTCTATAGTTTTTCTTCTCTTGTCATGACCTGGTTTTGGTATTAGGGTACTGCTGGCATCATATAAAGAGGAAGTATTCCCTCTGCTTTCAGTCTCCGAAAAAGATTGTAGAGAATTGATACAAATTCTTCCTTAAATGTTTGGTAGAACAAATCAGTGAATACAATCAAGGCCTGGTACTTTGTGTTTTGGAAACTTGTTATTTAGATATAAATCCCATCCAGATTGTCTATTTTTTCTTGGGTGAATTTTGACGGCTTGTGTCTTCCAAGGAACTGATCCATTTCAACTAAGTTATTAAATCTGTGGGCACAGAACTGTTTATAACCTTTTTATCTTTTTAATTTTTATCTTTTTTACCTTTTTTTTTTTTTTTTTTTTTTTTTTTTAAATTTTTTATTTATTTATGATAGTCACAGAGAGAGAGAGAGAGAGAGGCAGAGACACAGGCAGAGGGAGAAGCAGGCTCCATGCACCGGGAGCCCGACGTGGGATTCGATCCCTGGTCTCCAGGATCACTCCCTGGGCCAAAGGCAGGCGCCAAACCGCTGCGCCACCCAGGGATCCCCTTTTTTACCTTTTTAATTTCCATGGATCTGTTGTGATTTCCCCCCTTTTTATCTGTGATTTTGTAATTTTATTTTTCACTCCTTCTTAATTAGCCTTGCTAAAGATTTACTGATTTTATTGATCTTTTCAAAGAACAAGCTTTTGGTTTTTTTTATTTTCTCTACTTATTTCCTTATTGATTTCTGCTTTAATTCCTATTATTTCTTTTCTTCTTATTGGGTTTAATATGTTCTTTTTTTAGTTTCCTAAGATAGAAACTTAGAAGATTAACTTTAGATCTTTCTTCTTTTCTAATATATGCTAATTCAATGCTATATATTTCTCTCTCAACACTACTTTCACTGCATCTCCTATAAGTGTGTATTCTGATAAACTGTATTTTTCACTTAGTTCAAAATACTTTAAGATTTCACTTTATTATTTCTTCTTTAACTCATGCATTATTTACAAGTTGTTTAATCTCCACATATTTGGGAAATCTGCCCATTATTCTATTATTATTAATTTCTAGGGGCAGCCCCGGTGGCTCAGTGGTTTAGCGCCGCCTTTGGCCCAGGGCGTGACCCTGGAGACCCGGGATCGAGTCCCACATCGGGCTCCCTGCGTGGAGCCTGCTTCTCCCTCCGCCTGTCTCTCTCTCTGAATAAATAAAAAAAAAAAAAAATCTAAAAAAAAAAAAAAAAAAAAAATTTCTAGCTTAATTCCATTGTGGTATGAGAGCAGACATTGTATGATTTCTATTCTTTTACATTTGTTAAGGTATGCTTTATGTCCCAGAATGTGGTATTTTTCTTTTTTTAAAAAAAGATATATTCATTCAGGGCAGCCCGGGTGGCTCAACGGTTTAGAGCTGCCTTCAGTCCAGGGCATGATCCTGGAGACCCGGGATCGAGTACTGCGTCAGGCACCCTGCATGGAGCCTGCTTCTCCCTCTGCCTGTGTCTCTGCCTGTGTGTGTGTGTGTGTGTGTGTGTGTGTGTCTCATGAATACATAAATTTAAAAGAATTTTTTTAAAAAGATATATTCAGGGGATCCCTGGGTGGCTCAGCGGTTTAGCGCCTACCTTTGGCCCAGGGCAAGATCCTGGAGTCCCGGGATCAAGTCCCACATCGGGCTCCCGGCATGGAGCCTGCTTCTCTCTCTTCCTGTGTCTCTGCCTCTCTCTCTCTCTCTCTCTTTCTATGTCTATCATAAATAAATAAATAAATAAATAAATAAATAAATAAATCTAAATCTTTAAAAAAAAAAAGATATATTCATTCATTCCAGAGAGAGAGAGAGAGAGAATGGCAAGACAGAGGGAGAGAGAGAATATCCCCAAGCAAACTCCCCACTGAGTGCAGAGCCTAACGTTGGGCTCCATCCCAGGACCCTGAGATCATGATGACCTCAGCCTAAGGCAGGCATTTCACTGACTGAGCCACCCAGGTGTCCCAATTTATCTATTTATCCCTGCAGCTATATTAGTTGCTGCCTAATGCATTTTGACACTCTGTTTTTAGGCATATACATGTTAAGGATTGTTATGTCTTCTTGGAGAATTGATCCCTTTATCATTAATGTAATATGCTTTATCCCTGAAAATTTGCTTTCAAGTTTCCTGTCTGAAATTAACATAGCCACTTCCAGTTTCTTTTTTTTTTAAGATTTTATTTATTTATTAATGAGAGATAGAGAGAGGCAGAGACACAGGCAGAGAGTGAGAAGTAGGCTCCATGCAGGGAGCCCAATGTGGGACTCGATCCCGGGGCTCCAGGATCACTCCCTGGGCCGAAGGCAGGCGCCAAACCGCTGAGCCACCCAGGCACCCCCAGTTTCTTTTGATTTGTGTTAGCATGATATATTTTTTACCTCTATTTACTTTTTTAAAAAGATTTTATTTATTTACTCATGAGAGACACACAGAGAGAGGCAGAGACACAGGCAGAGAGAGAAGCAGGCTCCCTTTAGGGAGCCCTATGCGGGACACAATCCCTGAACCCCAGGATCACGCCCTGAGCCGAAGGCAAACGCTCAACCACTGAGCCACCCAGGCATCCCCATCTATTTACTTTAATCTACATGTTTTTATATATTTAAAGTGGGTTTCTTGAAGATAACATATAGTTGGTTCTTGTTTTTTGATCCACTTTGACAATCTCTGTCTTTTAATTGGTACATCTAGACCACTGATGTTCAAAGTGAATATTGATATTGTGCTAATAGCTACCATATTTGCTGTTTTCTACTTAGGACAATTGTCCTTGATTTTTGTTCATATTTTTGTCTTTTACTCTTTTCCCACCTTTTGTGGTTTTAAGTGAGCATTTTATGATTCCATGTTCCATCCTTTCACAGTATATATGTCGTATTTCTTTTTCTTAAATTCTTTTTGGTAGTTGCCCTAGAGTATGCAATGTACAGCTAATTCAAGCCCACTTTCAAATAATACTACCACTTCACAGGTAATGTGAATGAATACCTTATAATAAAAAAAATCCTAATTTCTCCCTCCTGTCCCTTATACCATTGCTGTCATTTCTTTCACCTTTATATAAACAAACATAAGCACACATATATATACATATGGAAGACATATACATAAGCATAATCAAATACATTGTTGCTATGACAATTTTGAACAAATTTTATCTGTTAAATCAATTAAGAATATGAAAAATAAAATTTTTCTTTTACCTTCAGTTATTTTTTCTTCAATGCTTTTATATAGATCTGTTTCTGACCTATATCATTTACCTTCTCTTTAAAGAACTTGTTTTAACATTTTTTTTAAGATTTTATTTATTTATTCATGACAGACACAGAGAGAGAGAGAGAGAGAGAGAGAGAGAGAGGCAGAGACACAGGCAGAGGGAGAAGCAGGTTCCATGCAGGGAGGCTGACGTGGGACTTGAACCCAGGTCTCCAGGATCACACCCTGGGCTGAAGGCAGCGCTAAACTGCTGGGCCACCGGGGCTGCCCTGTTTTAACATTTCTTGATTGTAACATAGATCTACTAAAAACAAACTCTTTCAATTTTTGTCTGACAAAGTATTTCTCTTTCATTTATCTGAAGCATAATTTCTCAAGATAAAGAATTCTTGGTTGGTGGGGGTTTTCTCTCAACACTTTAAAATATTTCATTCAACTCTCTTCTTGCTTGCATGGTTTCTGAGAAGTTGTATGTAATTCTTATCTTTGTTTTTCTCTGGGTGGGGTGTTTTTACCTCTGGTTTCTTCCAGGATTTTTTCCTTATTTTTGATTTTCAGTAGTTTGAAAGTTATATGCCTAGGTGTGTTTTTTTTGACACCTATTCTGCTTGGTATTCCCTAACTTCCTTGGATCTGTGGTTTGGTGTCTGACATTATTTAGGGGAAGTTCTCAGTCATTATTGTTTCAAATATTTTTTCTGTCCTTTCTTTCTTCTCCTTCTGATATTCCCATTATGTATATATTACACCTTTTGTAGTTGCCCCACTGTCCTTAGATATTCTGGGTTTTTTTCAGTCATTCTTTTTCTTTTGTTTTTTAAGTTTTTATTGATACATCCCCAAGCTTAGAGATTCTTCCTTCCTTACGTCTACTAAAAAGCCCACTGAAGCCATTCTTCATTTCTGCTACAGTGTTTTTGATATCTTCTAGTACTTGTTTTTGATTCTTAGGATTTCCATCTCTCTGCTTATATGCCTATCTGTTCTTGCATGCCGTCTAGTTCATCCATTAGACCCCTTAGTATATTATTTTAGACCCCTTAGTATATTAATCAGTTTTTCAAAAAATTCCCTGTACAGCAATTCCAGTATCCCTGCCACCTTGTTCTGATGTTTGCCCTGTCTCTTCCAGTGGTGGTTTTTTGCCTTTCAGGATGCCTTATAATTTTTTCTTTATAACTGGATATGATGTACCAGATAAAAGGAACTGCAATAAGTAGGCCTTTAGGAATGTAGTGGTAAGGTGTGTGCATGGGGAGAGTGTTCTGAGTAGGTCTTTTAGTGAGCCAAAGCCTTTGGACTGTGAGCTTTATAAGAGTTTCTCCGCTGTTTCCTTTCCCATTGTGGGACAGTGGGACAAGATGGCTAGAGTGAGCCAAAATTAGGTATTTCCCTTAGATCAGTTTAAACTCTGATAACACCCCAAAAGGCTAGGTTCTAATTAACTAGTTTCTTGTTAAGAATGGAGTGGTCTGGGGATCCCTGGGTGGCGCAGCGGTTTGGCGCCTGCCTTTGGCCCAGGGCACGATCCTGGAGACTCAGGATCGAATCCCACGTTGGGCTCCCTGCGTGGAGCCTGCTTCTCCCTCTGCCTGTGTCTCTGCCTCTCTCTCCCTCTCCCTGTGTGACTATCATAAATAAATTTAAAAAAAATTAAAAAAAAAAAAAAAAAAAAAGAATGGAGTGGTCTGGACTATTTCAGAATGATTCCTTTTCCCCACCTCTTACCGCAAGCTTATGCTCCTGGAGGTAAAACTCATAAAAGTGTGGGGTTCCCCTAGAGTTTTTAACTCTCACAGTTGTCTACATTGTACCTCCAACACTTCATCAACTATAGTTCAGGTTTTCCTCCCCCAACACTCGTTCCCACAGCAGATTATGCTTATGCATCTCTGCCCTGGAGTCCTAAGCCATGACTCTCTGTATTCACCTGTCTTTCCAGGCTTGGGGGCAGCAGTTTGCCCTGTGTCTTCTCTCTCACAAAACCAAGAGAGTTGTTAATTTTTCAATGTGTTCAGCTTTTTACCTATTGTTAGGGTAGAGTGGCCAAGCAATCCATTTTATTATGGCAAAATATATATATTGGCATTAAACCGAACACATCCCTGTAAAATAAACATTTTATTTGGCAGCATCTTAGCAGCTCAGTGGTAGATTTCCAGAAATTTACTTCCCTGGCAAGTGATCCTTCACATGAAAACGTTTGCTTAAAATTTTGTAGTTATATTTTTAAAAATTGTAGTGATATGTTTGTTTTAAAGCATTAATAATAGCCCAAAGCTTCTCAGCCCTGTCTATGATCATTCCCTTTCCCAATCTTAACTTTCCCAAATCAGATTGCTTCACTACTGACCAGAAAACCTGTATGGATTGTAGTAATTGAGTGCCAGAAATATTCTTAAAAGCCTTAGTGTAGGAGAGATAGAGAAGAGTTTTCCAAAGTACTATCTGATAAATATGGTGCCGTTATTTCACACCCTTACATCATCTGTTAATATACCTGCAGCCAAAAGATATTGGCTCTGAATAAAAACTGCTGTATGACAGCTTAACAAGAGGTTCTTAGCTACCCTGCAATGAACCAGTAAATTGAGAAATAATCTCTTCAGAATTCTTTACATGCATTCTACACTACCTTTCCAACACTGAAAGAGAAAGTTACATACCATATTGTAGACCACGTCTCCATCATGCTACTTATCATGTAGAATACATTTTTGTGCCATATGCTGCAAATCATAAGTTTAGGCTATAATCATATATATGGTGCCATGTCTAAGTGCATAGATTAAAGAGGAATTAACCTGAATCATTTACGAACTCTTCCAAAAATGAAGAGGAGGAAACAGTTTCAAATAATTTATTATGAGGTCAATATTGCCCTGATCCAAGAAAACAAAGACATCAGAAAAAAAGTACAGACCAGGGCGCCCGGGTGGCTCAGTCTGTGCAGCGTCTACCTTCAGCTCAGGTCATGATCCCAGGATGCTGGGATTGAGTCCTGCATTGGGATCCCTGCTTATTGGGGAGTCTGCTTTTCCCTCTTCCTCTGCCCCTCCCCCTGCTCATGCTCGCTCTCTCTCAAATAAAAGCTTTAAAAAAAAAAAAAAAGGTAAAAATACTCTTAAAAAAGAAAGAAAACTACAGAACAAAATCTCTTAGAAGTATAAACACAAAAATCTCTCAACACAATACTGTCGTACCAAATCCAGCTGCATATAAAAGGGATTGTACACTATGATCAAATGGGATTAACCCCAGGAACAGAAGATTGGTTCAATATCTGAGAAAGTTCCAGGTAGTTAATCCAACCACCAAGCCAAAAGCAAACTAAAGCATTGCTTTTCCCTTTTTGTCTTTTCTGGCTAGTGTTATTATTTTTGTTTTTAAGTATCCATGACTTCTTTAACTACATTTTTCGTCATAAAAAGAAAAAAGCCTGAGGCACCTGAGTGGCTCAGCTGGTCATGCGTTTGGCTCATGTCATGATACCAGAGTCCTGGGATCAAGCTCCATACCCAGCTCCCTGCTAGGCAGGGAGTCTGCTTCTCTGTCTGTCCCTCCCCCTGCTCATGCTCTCTCTCTCTCTCTCTCTCTCTCTATCATTCTCTGTCTCTCCAATAAATAAATAAAACCTAGAAATAAAAACATGTTTAAAGAAAAAAGCCTGATTGTGCACATTCTTGCCAAAATATAAGACCTGGTCTCCTTGTATTTGGCTAAAATACCATGATAACATGTCAGAAAGCTATATTAACATATTAATATATTTTCATGTTAACCTAATGAAAGCTTTAGAAAGTTCCATTGTTGTCAGTAAAAATATAAACTATTCAAATAAAGCAAAACAGTATGTCTTTCTAATAATGGATGAGAATGTTTGCAAAATGTATTTGGCAACTTACACTGCTCTAAGTGACATTTCATACTAATAATTAAAAATGCATCTTATTTTTAAATATTTAATGAAAAAGTAGCTTTGATCTAGAAAAAATCTTGAGTATTATTAAAATATAACGAAGTACTTGAGGAAATTATTCTATTTTAAGAAATATATTTTTATCTATAAGTTTATTAGAATGAAATGAGATGGGATCCCTGGGTGGCGCAGCAGTTTAGCGCCTGCCTTTGGCCCAGGGCGCGATCCTGGAGACCCAGGATCGAGTCCCACGTCGGGCTCCCGGTGCATGAAGCCTGCTTCTCCCTCTGCCTGTGTCTCTGCCTCTCTCTCTCTCTCTCTCTGTGACTATCATAAATTAAAAAAAAAAAAGAATGAAATGAGATGTGATTAAATGTGTTATCACTAATTTTTACAAGTATTTTGGTAATCAAAGTGTTTTTCTCTGTGTATATATAAATTGGTACTAACTGTAGTCCACTATATCTTCATTATTTATTAATACACAACAAATTAAGATTTTATACACATTTTGAGAAACTTCCATGAAGTGTTTGGCTGATAACATAGGTCAGTAGAGGAAAAAGATCAATTAAAAACCACAGAATCTAAGTGGAACAAGAATTTAGAGTCATTTAGCCCTTAAAAACCAATGAAAGGATCCTTTCTGAAACATGCTTATACGGTCATGGATTGGGGTTTGGTTTATTGTTCTCTACTCTAAAGACTAATCACTCGTTTCTGTTTTTAAAAAGCACTGTATTGACTATAACCACCATTAATGAAAGATGTGCTTACTGAAGCCTTAACAAATTTTTAAAAATCCATACTCAGTCCCTCTTCACAAGGCAAAGTCTTATTTATAGTTAACTCTTGTTAAGTTATAACATGTTAGTAGAAATAAAGCTGTAATTAATAAATGTGCTCTGGAAATAATTTCTTGCCACAGAACATGTTTAAACCACAACCTTCATACATGTGAGAAAATGACTGGCTGGTAACCCAAGTAATTCTGTCAATTTAATTCATGGTTACATCTAATTCAATACCAGAAGTGTTATCTCAAAATTAAATAGAGCTGAAATGAATATGTAAGTTTTCAGTAAGGTATATGCAATTTTGCCAAGCTTGAGGGGAAATATTAGCAATAACATATTAAATTTCACAGAGTCATGTTCAGCAGGTGTTCTAGAAAATGTTACTTTTTATAGAATGCCCATTTAGCAAAAAATGGAATGACCATATGTGGAAATAAGCACTTTTACAAGATGGTCAGATGGTGAAATTATACCAGAAATATCAGTTAACAAGCACGTAAGTTTATAAAAGAACTGCTGCGATATATGTCTCATTTCAGACTATTTTATAAATGTTTAAGTCTACTGTAGACTGACTGAAGGTTTATCTATTTTGATAAAATAAGAATCTTAAAGGTATTTTTTGAGAGTGTTAATAAATAGGAACACTTACTGATTATTGTGTACCCCCCCTTCCCTCTGCATTCATGGTGGGGGATGCTTACAAGGTACTAATTAAGTGTGCTTTTATTTATTTTTTAAAGGTTTTATTTATTTATTCATGAGAGAAACAGAGAGAGAGGCAGAGACATAGGCAGAGGGAGAAGCAGGCTCCCGGCTGGGAGTTTGATTCAGGACTCAATCCCAGGACCTTGGCATCATGACCTGAGAGCCAAAGGCAGACACTCAACCACTGAGCCACCCAGGCATCCGAATAAAGTGTGCTTTTAAAAATTATATCCTTTAGGGGTGCCTGGGTGGATCAGTCAGTGAAGCAGCTGGCTCCTGATTTTGGCTCAGGTCGTGTCTCAGGGTCCTGGAATTGAGCCCTGCATGGGGCTCCACACTTAGCAGGGAGTCTGTCTTAGGATTCTCTATCCCTCTTCCTCTGCCCCTCTCCCTACTCTTGTGCTTGCTTGCTCATCACTCTCTCTCTCTCAAAAATAAATAAATCTTTTAAAAAGTTATATCCTTTACATTTACTTGACCAATTTTTTCTCTTCTTTAATAGTTCAAAATGATAAAAAGCAAAATTGTACCACAATGCAGTTTCAAAAAAGAAACTAAAAAACATGATGAAAAGTTCAAGCTTGAGCTCCTAAACAACCTTATATTGAGACATAGGTATAAGACAGAATGCAAAGTAGGGACGGGGTCTTTTTTTGTGTGAGACACATGAAAGGAATTTGAATTTTATCCTAAGGGCAACAGATATCAACTGAAGATTTACAAAGCAGGTAGTATTTAGCTAGATTTTTAATCAAGGAAGACCACTCTTGCTGCTATGACGGTAACTCAGCTGGAGGCAGAGATCATTAGGAGATTCCTACAGTGATCCGAAAGAGGGGATGAATGCATCCCCACTGCACCCTCTGCTTCCCAAAGCATCCTAATTGCTTGAGCGGTCCCTTCCCCCACCACCATTAGACTGTAAATTCGATTAAGTCAGAGGCCTCATCTGTTCTCAACACTCTTGTGTCCCTAGGATACATAGCATCCTAAGCATCAAAGCAGACACATAGTGAGTACTTATTGCTCAATAAAATTTGTTATATGAATGATCAAATGATAAGAAAATAAATGAATAAAGCACATGGATGCTCAACAGTGTGAATACCCACGAAGCACTGCCCACGACAGCCCAGGGCAAGTTTCCAGCCTCGTTCTCTCGAGCCAGGCAAGAAGAGACACACACCACTGTATTTAGCCATCTGTGGGAACCTGGATACAGATATTACATAAGTCTTGAGTGGAAAAAGGGAAGAGGATCATAAGAAAGAAAAAGTAGCTCAGATCATTTCACATGGTGGTACCAGAGTAAGTTAGTCATTAATGGAAGGCCTGGTGTGAGAAGTTACGGTAAGAGAGGTCATGTTTGCTTCATTCATGAGTTCATTCATTCCTTTACTCAATTAATGAATATTTGCTGAGCAGCCACAAGCCACTATGCTCTATGAAACATATAGAAATAATGTGACTATACTTACCTGGCAGGGGAGATACCATGATCAAGAAATAATGTGACCCATATACTGGACTCTCTGCTCAGATCCCAGCTTTGCCAGGTGCTGTGTGATCTTGTGCACGTTACTCAATCTTGCTGTGCCTGAGTCTCCAATCTGTCAAATGATGCTAATGATAGTTACCTTACTCTAAGGCCCCTGTGACATTAAATATTATACATAAAGTGCTTGGCACATAGTGCCTGGCAATAACTTAAAGACATAAGCTATTTTTCTTATGTTAAATTCGGAAATTGTAACTTGGAGATCGCCTTTACTTTGTATCCTAAAATGTGAAAGATGGGCGTATCAGCTTCATTTCCAGGATGGGTGTGGGGAACGGGCCTGAACAAACCAATTTAATACTTGTATTGCATGCCAGACACAAGATTAAAGTGTGACATCTGGGATGATTACATTTAAAAGCTAAAGTTCTGAAGTCAGACAAAACTGATTGAATCTCCACAACCCCCCACCAAAAAAAAAAAAAAAAAAAAAAAAACTGACTGAATCCTTAAACTTTAAAAAAAATTTTTTTAAGTAGGCTCTACAGCAGCATGGAGCCCAATGCAGGGCTTGAACTCACAACCCTGAGAGCAAAATCTGAAGTGAGATCAAGAGTAGGACACTTAACCAACTGGGCCACCCAGGTGCCTGGAATACTCAAACTCTCATTAGTTTTAGCAAATTACCAATCTCCCTAAATCTTAGCTGCCTCATCTATAATGTCGGGATAACAATAACAATAATACTAGTAGCTACCTTGCAAGGTTGTTGTGAGGATTAAAAGAATGTATGCAGTGACCCTGGCACATAGAAATGCTCATTAGATGGAAGCTGCTGTTGTTATTTCTCACAAATATCATCTGGATTAGCTGTTAATATCCTTACCTCACAGATGAGGCTACTGAGGCCTAGAAAGTCAGATAAGTGACTTGACAAATACCTAGTAAGTGGAAAATTGAAGATTCAAACACAAGTGTGTATGGCTTCAAAGATTCTATTCTTTTAACTACATTACACTGCTTCTCACTGCTTTGAAAAAATTGCTTGGATTATAAATATCATATAACAGAGTTTACATTTAAGATTGATATATATGGGGCAGCCCCGGTGGCGCAGAGGTTTAGCGCCGCCTGCAGCTGGGGGTGTGATCCCGGAGACCCAGGATCGAGTCCCATGTCGGGCTCCCTGCATGGAGCCTGCTTCTCCCTCTGCCTGTGTCTCTCTCTGCCTCTCTGTCTCTCTCTCTCTGAATAAATAAATAAATAAATCTTTTTTAAAAAAAGATATAATTCTTCATAAAAAACTTTGAATCTTTGATATGTTTATAAGTTTCCTAATACTCATATACAGTTGTTTAAAAAAAAAGGACAAAGAATTGCTTAATTTTACATTAACTATATGGCACATAATAAAATAGGACTTGCGCATCCTTAATTTTTGTTTCCAACTAAAGATAATTGCCCCAACTGTGGCCAGTTTTATGGCCTATTTTCAATATGTTCTTCTCATAAGGTCTTAAGAATTATAGGTCACGCAATGATACTGAAGAGTTCTATGCAGACATGAGGTTTGCAAACAAGTCAGATTATATTTCTGCTTCCCCAGCTTCAGGAAACATTTCCTAAAAATAACAAAAAAACAAACAAACCAAAAACAGTAAAAACTTGATGCAAAACTTTAACAAACAAAAGAGGTTGATTTTCATTCTTTATTGAGACAAGTTAGTGGGGAATAACGCAATAAAAAGAAAAAGAGTGAAGAGAAAAAATAAAATGTAGGACATACAGCTTGAATTAAAAACATAGAAAATGGGGGGAAGGAGTACATAAAATATGCAAAAGAGACAGCACTTTTTTATTCTAGTAAAATGCAACCATTTTGGAGGTTCTCATACAATTATGATCCAAATCCGAAAGTCAAATTGAATCCCTGTGTCATTTTAAACTAATACATTAAGAGAAACTAAACCCCTCGTGACATATTTGCCATTCCTCTAGCAGAAGAATGTTTCAAGATATAAACAACCACAAAGATTAAAAAAAAACACAAAGATACAAATTATTATAAAAGCATTTTGCGAACTTAATGCATAATGCACTGAGTCTTAACACTTCATGTTACAACACACATCTATTTGTCTAGCTTTACATCCTTTCTCATCCAAGTGACAGTCCTATATTTCTACTATAAATCTCACCTCCTCAAGCTCAGCCTATTCAAAATGAAAGCAATTCCATCAGACCCTTCATCCATCTTCAGATAGAGGTTCCTCTGGCTTATGACTGCATGTGGGCCATCTGCTCATGCCACTTGTTCTGGAACAGGCTGGCACGAGAACACTTTGTTGACTGATGACTCTGCCACTGGCCCATTCTCTCTATTCCTTTAGATCCCTTTCTTAGATCCCAGGTATTATCATTTCAACCCAAAATCTAGGAAAAGACCATGCTGGCATATAACATTCAGTAAGTATTTATTGAATGGAAGATGACCTTGGAGAAAGCATAGGATAATGGGGTAAAAGCTGGGTTGTTAAGGGTGAGGCAGTAATGAAGAACATGCAAAGTAGTATTTCTTGACCTGACAGAAACCTGGCATTAAGTACAGTGTTTCTTTTAAGAACTTAACAAGAAAAAAGAGGAAACTCACATAATTGGAAGACTGGCAAGACTAAGAGAAAAAAAATGTAGAGAATTGAGAATGTGGGCAAAAAGGAAGGAATCAGTTAAGGCAGAAATCTAAAGATAAATGTTCTTATTGCTTGCGATCTTGTGCCTTCAACTTCATCCTTCTCATTGTTGCCAAAGTGGTGTGCAAAAATGTGTATCTGATTACATCACTTCCCAGCTAAAATCCTTCAGAAATTCCCCCATTACCTGCAGGATAAAGTCAAAGACCCTGAGGAATACTAGATCTCCGTGGTCTAATCCATGACCTTGTTCTTGACCCCAGATGCGGTGATTCTCAAGGATGAGAGAACCAGGACCAGGCTAGTTAATATCCAAGAGCTTGGTAACAATATCTATAAGTTCTGCCCCCCTGGAAATTCAGATTTAGTATCCTGGGCAGAGCCAGGAATCTGTATTTTTACAAAGCGCTTTGGAGATACAATGAGCAGCCAAGTTTGAGAACCACTACATTCATATAACAGGGTAATTTTAAGGAACACTAGGCTTTGCAGCCAGAAAGAACCCAAAATAAATCCCTGCTCTAATCTAACCTTTACAGGCTGAGTGGCTTTGTGCAAGTCATTTAGTTTCCCTAAGAACTGAAGTGATTTTTCCTCTCTAAAATGGGAATAATACCTTACAGAATTGTATTAAATGAGATAATGTATATAAAATACTTAGAATATGTATGTAAACACTCCATAAATGTTAACTGCTAATAACTAACACCTAACTGCTCAAGCCACCCACCTCCTCCTCACTCCCCACTGTTGTTCCTGCTCCACTCTCTGCCTGGTACTCTCATTTTTCCCCTGCTGACCTTAAGCCTTGAGGATGCTGCTCCTGTAGCTTCCTCCACACCAAACTTCTGTACTCCTCCTCCCACTTCCAATCTTCCTTCTTTCATTCTCTCGGTGGGGCCAACTACCCATCCTCTGTGATTCCTTGCACCCTGTGCTCCCCACTCATCGTTTATGCAATAATGTTTATTGAGGACCAACTATGTACCAGACACTGAAGACACAGCAGAGAACAAAGATATGTTGACAACCTAATGGATAACCAGAGAGTAAACAAATGACACAAATAATTTTGATTATGATTAAATAATTACACTACAACCTACTCTGTGTCTGTTTTCCCCTACTAAATATTAAATCCCTCAAAACTACATCAAATTCATCTTTATATCTCTAGGATTCAACAATGTCTAATATAAGAGGGATATTAATTACTAATCTTAACAAAGAGAAGGGGGACATCTGGCTGGCTCAGTCAGTGGAGCATGTGACTCCAGATCTTGGGTTCATGGGTTTGAGCCCCATGTTAGGTGTAGAGATTACTTGAAATTTTTTTAAAAGAGAGAGAGAGAAGGAAGGCTTAATTTAAAAAAAAAGAAAAGTCCTAGAGAAGACAAGAGTGGATGACATCATGAATACAAATGAGAAAATAAGCCTTGAACAAGAGCAGGAACTGCTCTTTTACTAAAATAACTAAAGGACAGCAGAAAAGGAGAGTATTGAAGAAGATATGTTTAAAGGTAGAAGCAACAAGCTGAGGGGGTTCAGGCCTGATAACCACCATTTTTGAAATACAAAGCAAGATCATCTACTGAGAATAAGGAGGCTGATATTGGACCAGACAGCTTTAAGCAGACAGCCCCTCATCCCCAAGCCAGTAGGGAACTAAAGGAGACATCCATGGATGCCTCTCCTTCCTCTCCTCTTCCCTTTCCTCCTTTTTTTCTCTCTTCTTCTTCTCCTTCTTCTCCTTTTCCTTCTTCACTTTTTTGGCACTCGGGGTCCAAGACTCTTCCTATTTGGATGGCAACCCTATTGGGTATGTTAGCAGAATACAATGTCCTCTCTCTCATTACATGAGCCCAAGAGGCCAGGTCTTCCCTCTCTCAGTCCTCTGGTGCAACAGACATGTGAGCCAGGCTCAATCAGATGTTCTTCTGGAGGATTTTGAATCTTAAGGAGATAATACAAAAATAAGGGACAAGTTTTTAATTACCTATGGGGCTGATGGAAGCAATAACAGTAAGAATGAAGCAGCAGTGGTCCAGGGGCACTGGTACCAGCAGTGCCATAGTAACTAGACTGTCCTTATATCATTACTTTAGCTGTAGTACAAGATGCTGAACCTCCTTGGTTCTTGACTGTTTTGTGAGTTCCCTGCTATTATCTAATAAATTCCTTTTCTTACCTAGAATCAGTTTTGATAAATTGGGAGTGGAGAAGAGAGGAGAAGGATCAAGAAAACTAGAGTCTTGGTAAGATTTAATAGCGTGTATTTTAGGGCAGCCCCGGTGGCACAGCGGTTTAGCGCCACCTGCAGCCCAGGGCGTGATCCTGGAGACCTGGGATTGAGTCCCATGCCGGGCTTCCTACAAGGAGCCTGCTTCTTCCTCTGCCTGTGTCTCTGCCTCTCTCTCTCTCTCTCTCTCTCTGAATAAATAAATCTTAAAAAAAAAAAATAGCCTGTATTTTATTTATTTTTCAGTAGGGAGGAGGGGCAAAGGGCAAGGGAGAGAGAATCTTCAGCAGGCTCCATGCCCAGCACAGAGCCCCACATGGGGCTCGACATAACAAGCCTAAAATCATGACCTGGCCAAAATCAAGAGTTGGACACATCCAACTGAGCCACCTAGGAGCCCCCAACAGCAACTATTTTATATATAAGGAAGCAGAGCACCTCTGGAAATCTAGGAGATTGTGATCAGCTGATGCAAAGAAAGAGTAAAGATTTCAAAGTGGCTTGTACGATTTCGCCAGAATAGGATGTTGAAAAGGAGTGGGAGTTAAGGTCATTGAGGTTGAAAGGAACAAGGAATTATGAAACTAGTGTGTTGGATGAGTGGTCTACCTGGTTACTGAACTCAGAATGATGGTGGAATTTGAAATGAAGAGAAAACTATTCAGGAAGTACCAACGGTTTTGATCAACAAATATAAGTTAGAGGAAGATGATAAATGACAGTGACAAGAGAGGTAAGATGGGATAAATTTCAAAGTAAAAGAATTTTCATATAAGAATGAAAAAGCAGGGGTGCCTGGATGGCTCAGTCAATTAAGTGTCTGACTTTTGGTTTTGGCTCAGGTCATGATCTCAGGTTGAGAGATGGAGCCCTGCACTGGGCTCCGCACTGGATATGGAGCCTGCTTGAGATTCTCTCTCTCCCTCTTCATCTGCTCCTCTCTCCACTTACACTCTCTCTCAGTCAAAAAATTAATTAACTTAGTATGAAAGAGCAGTAATTTGGAAGTAGAAGTGGGCTGATTCAACTTATTACATCAAGACAAAAAGACACGGGAGAATGACTAGCCCTTACTCAAGGTGGCACCAAAGAAGTGGTGTTCCAGAAAGAAAGCCAGAGTTAATTGAGAACAAGAGATGAGGGGAAAGTGAGATGCTTTTTCTATAAAAAGAGTATTTGTAGGGATCCCTGGGTGGCGCAGCGGTTTGGCGCCTGCCTTTGACCCAGGGCGCGATCCTGGGGACCCGGGATCGAATCCCACGTCGGGCTCCCAGTGCATGGAGCCTGCTTCTCCCTCTGCCTGTCTCTGCTTCTCTCTCTCTCTCTCTCTCTCTCTCTCTGTGTGTGTGTGTGACTATCATAAATAAATAAAAATTTAAAAAAAAAAAGAGTATTTGTAAAGACATTTGCTTACATTGGACTAAATCTGAAGTTCCAAGGACTCCATGGAAAGTGACAAGAAACAAATCGGTAGGAGGATGAGAGAGGGCAGGTAAAGGAGGTCAAAGCTACATGGAGAAAGGACTATAAGAAAAGATAACTGGCCAAAGATGTCCACATATGAAGTTGCATAGCTACTGCTGAACATAAGTATACTGAAGAAGATTCATGCTTAAAACAATAATCCTATAGAATATTTATCCACTGTCTTACCCAAGGCCTGGGCTCCCAAGTATTTTTTCCCAAACTTAGGTTCAAAGCTGTGTTTTCTGGTGAGTTCTTGAACAAGCTATTTGATCTCTTTAAACTTCAACTAGAGGTAGTAGCTCCTTTCAGGGGTGTATATACAATATGAATAGCATGCGACAGTCTCACACAATGCTTGGAAACTGTAGGCACTAGTAAATACTCATTAGACTATGGAATTCCTAAAGACAGAAGGAGCATGGCAAACAACCTTTCCTATTATCCCAGGGCTCAATGTGTGACAATAGAATACGGCAAAAGTAATGGTATTTCACTTTTAATGTTAGGTTTTTGTCTTACTGTCTCTCTCCCTCTGTTCCCTTCTATCTCTCTCTAATAATTAATAGGTAACACTGATAGGTAATACAGAATCTTGGTACCTGAAAGTGAGATGCTACCAAACAAGCTCTAAAAATTTGGAGTCTGGTAGTACTGGCCTCTGAGTAGGCTGGTAGAGCTTAAAGGAAAGTAAGGAAAATCACATTGGCAATTACAAAGGGGGGCCCATTTTATGAATCGCAGAAAAATTCCTATTAACATGGAAAGTAGAGAACATGCCTAATGAACCTGGTCTAGATGAAAGGATCTCTAGGAAAAGTATTGAAGGTGCTCCCTGGTTCTTTCTGGTTTGCATGTGATAAAATTCAAGAGGAGGAAGATAATTCAAAGGAAAGCCTGTTAAATAAAAAGGAGCCAGGAATTGCTAGTTGTGAAAATTCCCTGCCTCTCCAGATGGCAATAGATGCTAAGATAAGAAATGGCTTCTGGGCAAAGATTGAATTTGGGGCACTGCCAGGAAAACACAGTCTAAACATGAAACAGAGTATGTGGCTATAAAATCCTTTGTTAGGATCTCAGAAAGATCAAACATAGTGTCTGAGGGCACCATTCAAACCAGCAAAAAAACATTTCAAGAGTTTGAGGGCATGTCCCACAGATGGCTTCAATCAAATAGTGGGGCTTCATGTTTCTTGGCTGTGTCAGCAAAGCCCGAGAGAGAGAATGGCTGGTCTCAAAGTTGGGTATGGTCTTTTGTCTAAAGGACAACAAAATTCAAAGGCAACCCATGAAGATTCTAAGATGATTATATTTCCAGAGACACCTTGAGCTTGGACCAAAAGAGGACAGAGACAGTACAAAATGAAAAGTCTTTGGGCTCCCAAAAATTCCATCTGCAGGAAGCAGGTTTAGAGAACTGCTTAGCTGAAAACATGTACTATTTCTCACAAAGGAGAGAGTGATAAAGAGGGTAGAACCAAGAGTCTATATAGAAGAGCTAAAAGCCACCAAGAATCATTTGGGGTTTTTTCAATATTTTATTTAAATTCAATTGCCAACATTTTAAAAAAATTTATTTAAATTCAATTTGCCAACCTAAGAATCATTTGTGAACAGTAGAACCAAGTCCTAGTCAAGAACTTCCAACATCTGCCCACTTGGATTTTATGCACCAGTAACTCAACTCCTGTGTGTCTCCAATTTTCCACCTTTTTTTGTAGATGTGTCTATGGAGGTTATTCTTTACCTATTCTCCCATTGCACACTGCGTGGTAAGGGCAAACAACTTGTCTCTTTAGTTAAAAGGTCTACAGCTCAAGAGAAGCCACTTAAGAGGCTACACTTAAGTAGCCACAGCCGAGGAATTTCATCCACACCTAGGCCCAATTTAGATATGACATTCTGAACTTTAACTGATGCCATAATTGGATGAGACTCTGGTGGGCCTTGGAAGAGGGTGAGTGTACTCTACATATGGGAGGGATGCAGATCATTGGGAGCCAAAGGAAGACTGTGCTAGCTAGCCTCCAAGATGGTTCCCAATGACTCCAACCTCTTGGTATTCACACTCTTGTGCAGTCACTTCCAATATCACACCAGTGTTAGTTTATATCACCAATAAAATACAGCAAAAATGATGGCATGTCACTTCTGAAATTAGGTTATAGAAGATATTGTGGCTTCTGTCTTGACCTCTATATTTCTCCCTACCTCTCAGATGATTCTCTTTGCCAGATGCCAGGTTGTAAGGACACTCAAATGTCTGATGGAGAGTCCTATATATCAAGAAATTGAGGCCTCTGGCAAACAATCATTAAGGAACTGAGGCTTCCTGCCAACAGCCATGTCACTGAGTCCCAGACTTGTAAGCAAATCTGAGTCAGAATCACCCACTAAAACTACATCTGGAAATTGTGTGAAATGGTGTCTGGTGGCTTAAGCTTCTAGGTTTAGGGGTAATTGGTTGCACAGTAACCATTAACTAATACAGGACTGTGTCAAACTCCTTGATTTCTGTCTAACAAATTTTGCTAAATCAGATTAGTTTTCCTTTTCCTTCCCTGTCTCATCTGCATTTGTCACTTGCTCAATTTTATAAAGAATTCAGGTTTGAAAATTATTTTGGAAGTAGTATTTAAAAACTTCTCACTAAACAAAGGCTTCATTGTGTTCTACTGGGGCTGTTGTCTACACTTTTATGGAAATTTGGTCCAAAAGAGCTCCAAAGTGAGTTGGGTAGGTTTCTGTCTTGTTATAGTTTGCTATTTTACTGTAAACAGCTTTTATAAATTTTACAGAAAGGTTTTCCTCGATGAAAAAATTTTCAAGCCTAAAAAAAGTGTGCAATCACAGACATGTCTATAAAAAGATGTCTGTCAACTACATTTTATGGTTTAGAAGAAAGCTTATTGCAGTTTTCAGCTCCCCATCAGATTTTCCTCTCTGTTTTTGCTGTGGTCTGAAACACACAGTTACAAAATGTGAAAGGCCTTCTATGAAAACCAACCAATTGTCTTCTTAAATTAATCAGTCCAGAAAGTTAATTTTCATAACCTCTTTTACTTTCTGCACCATGAAAACCGGAAAAAAAATCTCCCCTTTTTTTCTACAAATTACATGAAAATGACTTGAAAGGCACCAAATGTAAAGAAAAAAACATAGTTTCCTCATGGGTTCTAGTTTACTGATTTTATTTTTTTTTAAGATTTTATTTATTTATTCATGAGAGACACACAGAGAGAGGCAGAGACACAGGCAGAGGGAGAAGCAGGCTCCATGCAGGGAGCCCGATGTGGGACTGGATCCTAGGACTCCAGGATCATACCCTGAGGCAAAGGCAGGTGCCAAACCACTGAGCCACCCAGGGATCCCCCTAGTTTACTGATTTTAAGTCAATGTTAAAATGTTTACATAATTTTCCATAAATTTGGAACATTAAAAGTTTAAATAGAAGGTGATAGGATAATCCTAACCAAAGAGGCCCAGCCTCCCACTAGCCTATTTTTCCATGTGTAAAGTGAGAATAATACCTCATCGAGTTATTATAAAGATAAATGTAATAATGTATAAAAGGACTGCCATTAAAAAAAAAAGGAACCAACCATAAAGTTGGTTCATAGTAAACAAGTGCTCAATAGATGCAACCAGAATAATCAGAAATATTAATACTAAAAGAAATGGTCTATTAAAATTATTTTATTAACTCAACAAGAAGGAAACTAACAACCCAGGGTTAAAAATAAGCATTCTCAGAGCACCTGGGTGGCTCAGTCAATCAGGCATCTGACTCTTGATTTTGCCTCAGCTCATGATCTTAAGAGTCCTGAGATGGAGCCCCACATGGGGCTCTGCACTTAGTGGGGAATCTGCTTGAGGATTTCTCTCCCTCTCCCTCTATCCCCCATCCTGTGTGTACTCACTAATAAATAAATCTTTGGGGAAAAAATAGGCATTCTCACTACATGTACACACAGATACACACATGTGTAAGGGGGCAATTGTGTTCACTGACTAGATGAGAAATATCCTTTCACAATGTATACATATATCGAATCATCTCAATGCACACTTTAAATATCTTTTTTTTTTTTTTTGTCAATTAAACCTCACTAAAGCTGGGGTGGGGAACAAGCAAAAGTTGTGAACAGATACATCACTGAAGAAGACACAAGTCTTCTTGAAGTAGATGGCAAATAAATATATGAAAAGATGCTCAACATCATATGTCATTAAGGAAATGAAAATTAAAACAACAATGAGGTATCACTACTCACCTATTAGAATAGCTAAAATCCAAGAAACTTATAAAACCAAATGCTGGCAAAGATGTAAAGCAATAGGAAATCTCAACATTGCCTATGAGAATGCAAAATGATGTAGCCACTTTGGAAGATAGTTTGGCAGTTTCTTACAAAGGTAAACACAGTCTTAACATATATGACCCATCAGTCACACTCCTTGATATTTACTCAAATGAGTTGAAAACTTTTGTCCTCACAAAACCTGCACTTCAATGTTTATAGAAGCTTTACTTATAATTGCCAAAATTTGGAAGTAACCAAGGTGCCCTTCAGTAGGTGAATGGATGTCTTTCAGTAGGTGACCCATCCATGCATTATATTATTCAGGGATTAAAAAGAACAATCAGGGCAGCCTGGGTAGCTCAGCGGTTTAGTGCTGCCTTCGGCCCAGGGTATGATCCTGGATACCTGGGATCAAGTCCCACGTCGGGGTCCCTGCATGGAGCCTGCTTCTCCCTCTGCCTGTGTCTCTACCTCTCTGTCTCTGTTTCTCATGAATAAATAAATAAAATGTTAAAAAAAAAAAAGGAACAATCAAGCCCTGAAAAGACATGTAGAAACCCTGCATATTGCTAACAGCCAGTGTGAAAGGCTACACACAATATGATTCCAATTATATGACATTCTGGAAAATCAACACTATAGAGGCAGGAAAAAGTTGAGTAGCTGTCAAGGGTGTGAGGCAGGAGAAGATAATTGAATATGTGATGGAATTCTTTAGAGTGGTGAGCCTATATTTATAATACTATCCCAAAAGATACACAACATTGCATTTGTCAAAACCCAGAGAACAAAGAGTGAACCTTAAGGTGTGTCAATTAAAATGAAAATCATTTAGGAAATCAAAGCAGTCCCAAGATGGGATGCAGACAGTGACAAAAGAAACTACCTGTATGACAAACGTATGAAACAATCTCACTGAAGGAGATGGGGAAAGGGGAACATGCCGACCTAAGTTACTTTGGAAATGAGTGGGAATGTAAGATTAAAGACAAAATGAACTGCACATAAGCACTGCGCTCTGGTTGATAAGTTTCCCACAGGGGTAAGAGTTAAAAACTCTGACCCTGCCATACATGTATACTGGAACTGAACAATACAGTAAATGTTAAGAGTGTAGTGGAAGCCAGGTTTCTCACTGCCAGAGTGGAAATTTACTGATAAGCAATGGCAGGTTAGAATGATCCATGTAACAATGGATTGGAGCTGGAGATAATCGTTATGAACTCATGTTCAGCTAAATGTAGATACTTATGGCTACATAGATAAGTCTTTATAGATATGTATATATACACAAGTTAGTGGGAACACATATTTTATTGATTTGTTAGCAGGGAGCACCTAGAAGCAATAACATTCCAGTAACAGTGAGCAAGCCTACCACCCAGATCGGTTTCTAATACCATTCTTCAAAAAAAAAGAACTAAGGCTCTTTGAGAAATGACTGGTTCTAGAACTAGGGCAAGAAATATAAAGGATGGGGACACCTGGATGGCTCAGTGGTTGAGCGTCTGCTTTTGGCTCAGGGTGTGATCCTGGAGTTCCAGGATCAAATCCCACATCAGGCTCCTGTGGGGAGTCTGTTTCTCCCTCTGCCTATGTCTCTGCCTTCTCTCTGCATCTCTCATGAGTAAATAAATAAAATCTTTAAAAAAAAAGAGAGAGAGAGATATATAAAGGATGAACCTCAAGTATCTTGTTGCCAGAAAATAAGGAAATGCTTAAAAAACAAAACAAATTACAGGGGTACCTGGGTGGCTCAGTCAATTAAGTGTCTGACTCTTGATTTTGGCTTAGGTACAATCTTAGGGTCCTGGGATAGAGCCCCGCGTTGGGCTCTGGGCTCAGTGGGCAGTCTGCTTGAGAGTCTCCGTCTCCCTCTGCCCCTTCTCTCATACTCTCGTTCAAATAAATAAATAAATCTAAAAAAAAAGAAGAAGAAGAAAAGACATTGATGGTACTATATCAAAGGGACACAGGAGCCAAACGAAAGAGCCCCCAAAGGCCAAAATTTGAACTATTTGAGCAACAAAATAAAATAGTATCAGATTATAACCCAGAGTATAAAATAAATACCCATGAGTCTCTACTGACATATATAAGTGGCTGAGTAAACAGATAAATAGAAGAGACAATTGTTCTCTTGTGCAGAACAATTTCAAATAATTTATGTAAATTCTCTACCCTCAAGGAGGCAGAGCATAACTCCCTACTCTGTAAGTATGAGCTTTGCACAGTGACTTTCTTCCAAAGAGTAGTCTGGGGAGGAGGAAAAAAAGAGTATCTTTACAGAGGAAAAACCCAACACCTCAGCCAAGTGATCCAGATAAACATCAACAGTGACATAAATTGATAATCTGTACCTTTGATGAATGTTAGGGAAATGGCACTTTACCTCCGGTTTTCCTCCCCAAATCCCATAGCCCTGATTTAATCATGAGAAAAACATCATACAAATTCCAATAGAGGGGCATTCTACAAAACAGCGGACCACTAATCCTGAAAACTGTCACAATGGTCAGAGAAAACAAGGAGTCGGAGAAATTGCCACAGCCAAAAGCTTAAGGAGACAACTAAATGTAACACAGTATCCCAAATAGTTTGCTGAAACAGAAAAAGAACATTAGGTAAAAATTTAGGAAATCTGAGTAAAGTATAGGCTTTAGTTAATAATAAAAAAAAACTTTATTAACATCTTACTTTGAACAAATTTTGCCACCATTTTTAAAGTGCAATACACTGTACTGGTTAAGATCATAGACACTAGAGCCAGACTGGGGTTAAAGATCCACCACTTAATAGCACTGTAACCTTTTGAACAAGTAACTTAACTGCTCAGATACTCTGTTTTCCTCACCTGTAAAAAGGACAATATCAAGAATATATCTCACAAGGTTATTTTGAAATGTACTATCTGAACTATAGTAATATTCTATCAAAGTTACCCATTATCATTCCTAAGTTTTTCTGATTTGGGGAAGTTGCTTAGTATCTCAGGAAAATAAGTATATAGATTTAATTGAGAGAAACTAAGTTTCCTGTACTTATTTACATGAAACACGCAGAAAGAAAAACTGGCAAGAATTTAATTTCACACAGAATTATTAGCTTTAGTTTCCATGAAGTCATAAACCATACTGAAATCAGTTATTTCACTATAATACTATATATTACTAAAGTAATTACTAGATAATACTATATATATTTTAATACTATAATTCTTGTAGTGGGTAAAATAAATCATCTTCCTTAAAATATTAAATAAACGTGTATATTTCATACTCCCTTAAAAATACATTCTTTATATTTTTTAAGTTATTCCTACTCCATTAGGTTATAAAAACATACAGAAGGCTTGTTTATTATGAAAGAACTATAAGCTAGTATATCAATATAATATAAAAACCATTTTATTTGGTGAAATTCCACTTACAGGAAAGTTACATCATTATACAGTAATTCCTTTTTCTCTTTAATCCCATAGTAAGTACTACTAAACAAAAAGAAATAAAAGGCATTCAAATTGGTAAGGAAGAAGTAAAACTTCCACTATGTACAGATGATATGATACTATATATGAAGAAAACTATAAAGACTCCACCATAAATTACTAGAACTCATAAATGAGTTCAGTAAGGTCACAGGATACAAAATCAATGTGCAGAAATCTCTTGCATTTTTATACATTACAAAGCAGCAGAAAGAAAAATTAAGAAAACGATCCCATTTACAAATGCACAAAAATAATAAGATACCTAGAAATAAACCTAACCAAACAGGTGAAAGAACTGTAGTCTGAAAACTTTAAAATATTGATGAAAGAAATTGAAGAGGACCCAAAGAAATGGAAAGACATTCCATGCTCATGGATTGGAAGAACAAATATTGTTAAAATGTCTATACTACCCAAACAATCTACATATTTAATGGAATCCCTATCAAAATACCAACAGCACATTTTTCACAGAACTAGAACAAACAGACCTGAAATTTCTTTGGAATCACAAAAGACCCCAAATAGCAAAAGCAATCTTGAAAAAGAAAAACAGGACAGCCCGGGTGGCTCAGCGGTTTAGCACCACCTTCAGCCCAGGGCGTGATCCTGGAGACCCAGGATCAAGTCCCATGTCGGGCTCTCAGCATGAAGCCTGCTTCTCCTTCTGCCCACTTCTCCCTCTGCCTGTGTCTCTGCCTCTCTCTCTCTCTCTCTCATGAATAAATAAATAAAATCTTAAAAAAAAAAAAAGAAAACTGGAGTTATCACAATCTGAAATATGAAGTTAGATTATAAGTAGCTGTAGTAATCAAAACAGTATGAAACTGGCACAAAAAAAACAGACATGTGGATCAATGGAACAGAATAGAGAGCCCAGAAATAAACCTACACTTATATGATCAATTATGCTTCAAGGAAGGGGGAAAATTCAATGGGAAAAGTCTTTTCAACAAACTGCTGCAGAAACTGGACAGCAACATGCAAAAGAATGAAACTGGACCACCTTCTTACACCATACACAAAAATAAACTCAGGATGGATTAAGGACCTAAATGTAAACCATGAAACCTAGAAACCATAAAAATCCTAGAAGAGAACATAGGTAGTAATCTCTCTGACACTGGATGTAGCAACATTTTTCTAGATATGTCTCCTGAGGCAAGGGAAATAAAAACAAATATAAACTATCAGGACTTTATCAAAATAAAAAGCCTCTGCACCGTGAAGGAAGCAATCAACAAAACTAAAAGACAACCTAGTGAATGGAAGAAGATATTTGCAAATGACATATATGATAAAGGGTAGTATTCAAAATATATAATGAACTGCTACCACTCAACACCCAAAAAATATAATCCAATTAAATATGGGCAGACAACATGAACAGACATTTCTCCAAAGAAGACATCCAGATGGCCAACAAACACATGAAAAGAGGCTCAACATCACTTCTCATCAGGGAAATGTAAATCAAAAACTACAATGAGATATCATTTCACACCTGTCAGAATGACTAAAATCAACAACACAAGAAACAACAGATGTTGGCAAGGATGTGGAGCAAAAGGAACCCTTGTGCTCTGTTGGTAGGAATGCAAACTGGAGCAGTCACTCTGGAAAACAGTATGAAGGTTCTTTAAAAAGTTAAAAATAGAATACCCTACACAACCCAGCAATCACACTACTGAATATTTATCCCCAAAATAAAAAAAGAAAGAAAATACAAAAACACTAACTCAAAGGGTACATGCACCCCTGTTTACTGCAGCATTATTTATAATAGCCAAACTACAGAAGCAGCCCAAGTGTCCATCAATAGATAAATAAAGATGTGATATACACACACACAGGAATATTATTCAACCATTAAAAAGCATGAAATCTTGCTATTTGCAACCACATAGAACTAGACAGTATGATGCAAAGCAAAATAGGTCAGTCAGAGAAAGACAATGATTTCACTGATATGTGGAATTTAAGAAACAAAACAAATAAGCAAAGGAAAAACAAAAGAGTCCAATCAAGAAGCAAGACTCAACTACAGAGAACACACTGATGGTCACCAGAGGGGAGGTGAATGGGAGATGGGGGAAACAGGTGATGTGGATTAGGGAGTGTACTTGTCATGATGGGCACAGAGTGACATATGGAAGTGCTGAATCACTATCTTGTACACTTGAAGCTAATATAACATTGTATGGTGACTCTGTTGGAATTAAAATTAAAAAATTAATTTTAAAAATTCCACATTAGACACTATTAAAGGCAACAATTTGACATTATATTTGCTTTTCAAAATGGGAATGCCAAGACTAAAAATCAGCTATCACACCAATTTAAAATCAAACAAAGGGATCCCGGGGTGGTGCAGCAGTTTAGCGCCTGCCTTTGGCCCAGGGCGCAATCCTGGAGACCCGGGATCGAATCCCACGTCGGGCTCCCGGTGCATGGAGCCTGCTTCTCCCTCTACCTATGTCTCTGCCTCTCTCTCTCTCTCTCTCTCTCTCTCTCTATCATAAATAAATAAAAATTTTAAAAAAAATAAAATAAAACAAAAACTTACATTTAATTTCAAAAGAAGAAACTAATGATAACAAATACAGAAGGAGCAGTCACAGTCAATATAAAAGTCCTATCACCTAAGGTTACAGAGTAGAGTATTTTGTTTTTAATTAAGTTTTATGTTCAATGCGAGACTTGAACTCACAGCCCCGAGATCAAGAATTGCATGCTCTAATGACTGAGCCAGCCAGGCATCTCTATAGAGTGGAGTTTTTAATAAATAGTACAGCTGAGTTCTTTCCTAAACCTAAGCCTAAGATGTCTTATATACTGAACTAGGTGCTCAAAACCTCACCTACAGAAATTAAAATGAAATAATAAGTCCCAAGAGAAATCCTTACCATGAGAACTATACGAAACACACAGCAAGGAAGGTAAAGAAATGCCCCTAAGGTTAATTAGCTACAAGTACAAATAACATTGTTCTGTTTGTGTCAAGTACTGCCAATACCTATTCCAGAGACACTCTTTAAAAAAAAGTCAAGAACTTAATTCGTCCTTTTTTTTTTTTTTTTTTTTTTTTGGATGTGGGGAGAGAGTAGTTCTTAATGAATTCTCATTTTATAATCAACTTGATCCAAAGACCCTGTACCACTAAGACACCTGGTTTAAACTGCCATACTGTATTTACTCCTCATCTAGCTCTCATTTGTGCTTTCCTTTAGCAAATGTTTATTGACCACCTAGTACAAATATATTCCAATTTAAAAGGAAAACCAACCAGCTACAGCAAACTCTAACAGGAGATGTGCTAACACTCGGTGCAAGTGCTCAGCACAGTACTATGGAAGCACAAGGGTGGCATCCATTCTAAGGGGGGATGTAGGTGGAGACCAGGAGGAGTCAGAAGTTGAAATGAAGAGGTGTTAATTGAAATGAAGAGGTGTTAATTCATCTGTAGCCCTGTCCTCCAAATCCCAACATCCAGCATAAAGAAATAAAAAATCTCTAGACTCTAAAACCTTCTTCATCATTGCCTCTGCTGCTACCTAGTCCAAGATACCACCACCACTGACTGCTGCTCTTGCTCTGCTCCCATCTGCCAGAGTACAGGTAAATGACCTTTTAAGATTGTATTTATTTGAGAGAGAGAGCATGAGCAGAGAGGGCAGAGGGAGAGGGAGAAGCAAGCTCCCTGCTGAGTAGGGAGCCCCACATGGGGATTATGATCTGAGCCCAAGGTAAGATGCCTAACCAACTGAGCCACCCAGGGGGCCCGGCAAGTGACCTTTTAATAACATCAACATTATCTCCCTGTTTAAAATGCTTTGATGGCTTCCTTTTCATCTTGAACAGAGGTCAGCACCCACCCCCCTCCAACCTGGTCATCAAATAGGCTTGGCCTCTGCCTACCCTGCAAACCTCAGTTCCCATCGCTCCTCACCATGTCACTCCACTCCAGGTACCCCGGCCCTCATTCAATGCCTCTGTAAGCCAGGCTCCTTTATTGCTTCAGCCTTTTGAATTTGCATTCCTTTTGCTGAAAACTAGTAAGAGGGACTGCCACAGTCAAAGTCCCTGAAGGAAGAAAAAATTAAGTGCTCCTCTTCTGGAACCTGGAACTTTTTTGGACAACTTATCCCAAACACAGTTAAATAATTATGTTATTATGCTCCGCTCCTCTCCTCTACAGTAATACCATCTCTAAGAGGGCAAGGCCCACATCTAATTGCTCCCCCAAAGTCGAGCACAGTGCCTGACGTGGCAAATAATGATTGAGAACATGTATAGAGCTCTTACTACATGTGAAGCTCTCTGCTACGTGCTTTTCCACCATATAAGGTAGGTTCTGCTATACTTCACATGGTAAAATTAGGTGAAAATAGTGTATCTATGTTAAACTTCATAGAGATTTTACAGAAGACTATCTTTGTTCCTAGAAAATACACACCAAAGTATTAAGGGATAAAGTTCCACAATGGTATGTAACATTCTCTCAAAGGCTTCAAGTAAAAATCATACACATAAACAACATTATCATATATATGTCACATATGATGTATGTTATACAATACAGGATTATAGTATAGGAGAGAGACCATGATAAAAGTGGCAAAACGCTGAAATTTGCAAATTTGGGTAAAGGGAATGTGGGAAATCTCTGTACTATTCTGGCAATTTTTCTGTGAATTTGAAACTATTTAACAATGTTTGAATTATTTCAAAAAATTACAAAGCTATTTTTTAAATACTTAATATTGAATAAGATACTGCCCAAGAATGAAAGATGTGAATTTACAATGTCAGAAGAACTATGATTCTAGATTATGGCAGTCCCCAGTTTGGCCATGGAAGTGGGCAAAGTGTAACAGATCAAAGTCATTGAAATTGAGGTGCACTTTCCCTCTCATTTGATTATATCCCAGTTTCATATGAAATTTTGTTTTATTTACTGATTTCACCTGAAGTTTTTTAGTCTCTGGATTCCCTTTCACTTTCTTTCAAAGTTTTTAGTACTTGAACTACTTCATAATGTAATCATCAGTGCAAATCTGAGAATTTCAAATCCCCATCTCCTGGACATCCTATTTGGCATACTATCACTTTTCAGGTTTATTATCTTGAGTCCTACTCAGAAGTTTAATCTATCTGACAATAATTGAATTTCACACAAACTTTCATATTTCAGTGACTATGTCAAAGACAGTAATGGTAATGGCACGTCACCTCCTACTAACCTGTGCTGGCATCCCTAAATCCGGTCTCTCTGATTTGCAGTCATCAGAGAGAGAAAAAAAAAAAATGAAGTCATCAGAGAGGGGCATCTGGGTGGCTCAGTTGGTTGAGGGTCTGACTCTTATTTTCCACTCATGTCATAATCTCAGGATCATAAGATCAAGCCCCACGTCAGGCTCCACACTTAATAGAGAGCCTGATTAAGATTTTCTCTCTTTCTCCCTTTGCCCCTCCCCAACTTCTCTTAAAAAAAAGAAAAATAAGAATCAGAGAGCAAATCTCCAGTCTCCTGCCTAGGTGGAAGGGGAGTCATCACCTGGTTATTCCAAGGGATGGAAGATCCAACCACTTGCCTATGACTTCAAACCAAGCCTTCAGCTTCTGCGATGGTTGCTGCTGCCAACCCCGAGCCTCTCCAGGGTAGTACAGCTCCGCTTGGTTTGTTTCTTCTTGGCTCCTTCCTCTACAAGACTTACATTTCTTTTCTTTGGTTCTGCAAGGCTAGTTGCCACTCATACATCCATTTAATAATTTATTATGTCCTTTCCTGATATCTTTTTATTCTCTTTTCCTAATGTCTTTTTACAAACTATTATCTCCTTTCCCACTCTCCCTACCCTTGTAAGTCTATGCCTTTTTAAATTCCTTTACTGTCATTCGAGTAGGGTTTCAAGAAGGGTAAAAATAAACATGTGTGCTCAATCACCATGGTGAAATGAAAGTGTCATTCTAGTTTTTTATGAGGTTAGACTAAATATGTGTTTCCAGTCTGAGTATCTCTGCAAATGTAATGGGGGTAGCTGTGAGCTATTTTCAGTATTTTTTAAAGGTTAACAGAGAAAAAAAGAAAAGGTTAACAGAAAAATACATTTACCATAATGAGACCATGAAGAGTGACATCACATTTCTTTACTCAATGTGTTACTCCGGTTCATCCATTCATTCAACAAGTATTTACAGTGACTGCTACATCCTCCACCGTCCTAAATTCAGGAGATTCGGCAGTAAATGAAACAGTCTCTTGACTTCATGGAGTTTCTACTACTATTTACAGGATAGACAAGCAAAGATGTATCTTACACTGATCACAAACTGGCAATTATGCATCTTTGAGTACCAAAAAAATTGAAAAAGAATTGATGTAATGAGTATAAAAGGATGACAAGGTACTCATAGAATTTAAAATTAGATTACCCAGGATCCCTGGGTGGCGCAGCGGTTTGGTGCCTGCCTTTGGCCCAGGGCGCGATCCTGGAGACCCGGGATCGAGTCCCACATCGGGCTCCCGGTGCATGGAGTCTGCCTGTGTCTCTGCCTCTCTCTCTCTCTCTCTATCATAAATAAATAAAAATTTAAAAAAAAAAAGAAAGAAATTAGATTACCCTCTGTTGGTACCTAGTAAGAACCAACAGAAGTGAGATTAAATGAAATTATTTTTCCAAAGTGGGTAGAGGATGGGGAATCAAAGCTGGGTCAAAAGATCTTTGTAAACGAACATTGACTGCAGCATTATTTATAGCACAGAAAATTTGGAAACAATCTAAATATTCAACAGTCAGGGAAAGTTTAACTAAATATGTTCCATAAATAATGATGAATGCAGCTATTATAAATGATGTGTTTGAGAGACACTTATGACATGGGAAAGTGCTTATAATAGTAAGTGGAAAAGCTGGATATAAAACTAGATATAATATCAACTATATGAAACAAATCTGCCAAGAAAAAATCTAGAAAGAAATATGTTAAAATAGCAAACTTTATTCTAGATTGTGAATTAATCTAGATTTAGGGTTTTTTTTTTTAAGATTTCATTTATTTATTCATGAGAGACACAGAGAGAGAGAGGCAGAGGGAGAAGCAGGCTCCATGCGGGGAGCCCGACATGGGACTCGATCCCGGGACCCCAGGATCACACCCTGGGCTGAAGACAGTGCTAAATCTCTGAGCCACCCAGGCTGCCCTAGATTTAGTTTTTAACAGCATTCTCATCCTACGCATCCTATAGTAACTTGTTAGAAATGCAAAATCTCACACTCCCATACCAGAACTACTGGTTCAGAAATCCTGGCCTGGGGGCTTAGCAATCTGTGTTTTAACAAGCCCTCCAGGTGATTCTGATGCTCACTGGCGTTTGAATACTATTCTAGATGAGATGATAGGTGTTTATGTTCTTCCTTATATAAATTTCCATTTGACTTCTCTATATGAGGCACAAAGCCTAAGGACATTGGCTTTGGAGTCAGACTTGAATGGAGCCCTTGCTTCACCACTTAGCTAGTAACCTTTGTCACACTACTTAGCTATCTTTTAACACTTCAAATATTTTAACTCCACTTGGCTTACATGGTTTCTGACAAAGTCCAGGTAGGGTGTTTGTTTTCCTCTGGCTTCTTTCAAGATTTTCTTGTCGTCTTTGGTTTTCTGCAGTTTGACTATGATATGCCCAGGCATATTTACCCTGCTTGGTGTTCTTTTTATTTCCTCGATCTGCTTTGGTGTCTCAGGACGTCTGGGGAAAAACTGGGCCAGTACTACTACAAATATTTCTTCTACTCTATTTCCATTTTTTTTCCTTCTAGTATTCCAATTATGTGTGTTCTACACCTTTCAAAATTGTCTCACAGATCTTGGATGCTGTTTATTTCATTCTTTTTTTTTTCTCTTTGCATTTCAGTTTGGGAAGTTTCTATTGAAATCATCAAGTTCTATCATTCTTTCCTCAGATATGCTGAGTCTACTGATGGACTCACCAAAGGTTTCTTCCGTTCTGCGGCATTCATTGGATTTCTAACATTTCCTTTTGATTCTTAGGAGTTTCCATGTCTCTGCTTACACTACCCATTTGTTCTTGCATGTTGCCTACTTTTTCCATTAGAGCCCTCAACGTATTAATCATAGCTCTTTTAAATTCTCAGTCTGGATAATTCCAAAATATGTATCACAGATCGGAGTTTAGTTCTGATGCTTGCTTTACCTTCAGATGGTGTTTTTGCTTTTTGCATGCCTTCTAATTTTTTGTTGCAAGTCAGATGTGACACATCAAGTAATAGAAACTAAGATAGTCAAGAGGCTTCATACCAATTTGGCTAAGAATAGGGCTGTGTTTAATGTTTGCTGAAGCTGTAGGTGCCAGATTCCTCTAAGGACTCCTCCTTAAATAGTGTACCATACATGTTTCAGCTGTAATCCACTATTACTGTAGTATAGCTCTGTGATGTGGTGGTAAAGTGTTAAGTGAAGTGTGCTACCTCATAATTAAACTTTAGTCTTTTACTGGGCCTGTCTCTGGGCTATAAACTTCACAAAGTGTTTTTTTTTTTTTTTTTTTTTCACAAAGTGTTTTTTAGCTCCTCCCTGCCCCCTTAGATGAGATAGGAATGCTACAGGGGACTGGAGTTGGTTGAATGTAGACTGGGAGGACTTGAGGCTCTAATAAAGAGTCGTTTCCCCCTGGAGATTAGGTCTTTGTTATGAGGAATGTTCTGAGGAGATTTCAAAATGTTTACCTTCCCCCTCCCCCTGCTAGAGAAACATGGGCACTTTCCTGGCTCTTTACCAGATGATCTGGTAGATTTCCTGGAAGCCAAACCCAAGAAAGTGTGAGGCATCTTCTAGGACTACAGGCTCCCACATTTCTACTACTCTCACTTATGGTACTACACGCAGCCTTCAACAATATTTGCCAAAATTACCAAGTGTTTCTTCCAGTTTATAGTCATAGAAGTGATGACTTCCAAAGTCTTACCTGTTGAAGCTGAAACTGAGCCCTTGTTTCTTCATTTGTAGAAAGGATATTAATAGAGATAGCTATCACACAGGTTTGTTGGAAGGATTCAATGACCTAATTCATGTAAAAACATTTTGTCCAGTGACCACTTCAGAGTAAGTGCTCATTAGACTGGGAACTCTATGAAGTTCAGAAAAATTAAGAGACACGTCCAAGTAAAATCTGAAAAAAAGCAGGATCCAAATCCAAACCCAGGTTTTAGAGTCCAAATTTATTAATGCATATAAAAAAGAAATTATTTTATTACAATCTTAATGTCTATAAAATCCATACTAGAGGGATCCCTGGGTGGCGCAGGGATCAAACAAAGGCGGTTTAGCGCCTGCCTTTGGACCAGGGAGCGATCCTGGAGACCCAGGATGGAATCCCACGTCAGGCTCCCGGCATGGAGCCTGCTTCTCCCTCTGCCTGTGTCTCTGCCCCTCTCTCTCTCTCTCTCTCTGTGTGACTATCATAAATAAATAAAAATTAAAAAAAAAAAAATTCCATACTAGAGGTTTACAAAGCACTGTCAGGTAGAGGACGTAGTAAACACGTTTTCCCAAATGGGTAAAAATAATTTATAATCAGCATAGAGATTTTAAAATATAAAAATAGCTTTTATATTTAGAATATAAAGTATTTAGAATATTTAAGATTTTAAATCTTTTGTAGAAATGACAGTAAAACAGTGAGACTTTTCAGTTCAACGTCAGACTCCTGATTTCATTTCACATTGTCATCTGGTAATGGGATCAAGCCCGCCTTGGCTCTGTGCTCACTGCAGAGTCTGCTTGTCCCTCTCCCTCCTCCTCTATCCCCTTCCCCCTCTCACCCCCACTCACTCTTGCTCTATCTAAAATAAATATATATTTTTTTAAAAATATAAATAAAATGAGACTTTTAGAAATGAACGTTCCTGAAAATCTAACCAGCCTGATATCATCTCCTGTGTTCTATAATCTTTACCCATATAATTTTACGTATTGTTTTAAAAGGCTACAGAGTTCAATAGGTCAATATGCAACAACTTACTTTGCACCCCTCATTTGTCGGACAAGTAGGTTTTATCCATATTTTCAAATTTATAAATAACTTTTAAGTAATCATTTTTTACTTCTCACTTTTATTTTTTTTCTGGATATATTTCTAAGGATAAATACCCAGGAGTATATTAAAGAATCAGGGATCCCTGGGTGGCGCAGGGATCCCTGGGTGGCGCACGGGATCCCTGGGTGGCGCAGCGGTTTGGCGCCTGCCTTTGGCCCAGGGCACGATCCTGGAGATCTGGGATCGAATCCCACGTTGGGCTCCCGGTGCATGGAGCCTGCTTCTCCCTCTGCCTGTGTCTCTGCCTCATTCTCTCTCTCTCTCTGTGACTATCACAAATAAATAAAAATTTTAAAAAAAATTTAAAAAAAAAAATAAAGAATCATAGTATGTGGGTATCATTTTTAACATAAATTTCCAAATTGCCTTCCCAAAAAAAGTACCAATTTTTTTTTCCTTTTTGAATATACTCACATTTCCATTTGATGTTTTAAATTGTGATAAAACAGACATAAAAAATTAACCATCTTAACCACCATACAGTTCAAAAGTGTTAAGACATTCACATTGTTGTACAACCCATCTCTAGAACACTTTTCATCTTGCAAAAACTTAGCCTCTATTCCCAACTTCCCTTTCCCCCTTCCCCTGGGCAGCAACAACTCTACTCTCTGTTCCTATGAATCTGACTACTCTAGGTACCTCACATAAGTAGAATTACATAGTACTTGTCTTTCTGGGACTGGCTGAATTCACTTAACATAGTATCTTCAAGGGACGCCTGGGTGGCTCCGTGGTTGAGCATCTGCCTTTGGCTCTGGACATGATCCTGAGATCCGAGATCAAGTCCCACATCGGGCTCCCTGTGAGAGCCTGCTTCTCCCTCTGCCTAGGTCTGCCTCTCTGTCTCTCATGAATAAATACATAAAATCTTAAAAAATAATAATAATCTTAAAAAAAAAAAAAAACATAGTATCTTCAAGACTTGAGACTTGGCCTTATGGTAGCATTGTCAGAATTCCTTTCTTTTTTTTTAAAGAGAAGCAGGCTCCGTGCAGGGAGCCCGATGTGGGACTTGATCCCGGGTCTCCAAGATCAAGCCCTGGGCTGAAGGTGGTGCTAAACCGTTGAACCACCCAGGCTGCCCTCCTTTCCTTTTTAAAAATGATTAATATTGCAGTATATGGTTATACTCCATTTTGTTTAACCATTCATCCATTGATGGCCACTTGAGTGCTTCTACCTTTTGGCTGTTGTGATTATACTGCTGTGAATATGGGTGTACAAATAGTTGTTCAGGTTCCTGCTTTCAATTATTTGGGGGTATAAACCCAGATGTAGCATTGCTGGATCATGTAGTAATTCAATATTGGAATTTTTGAGGAGCTACCATACTATTTTCCATGGAAGCTGTTCCATTTTCCATGCCCATCAACAGCACACGAGGGTTCCAATCTCTCCACACCTCGCCAATGCTTATTTTTTATCATCACCATCCTAATGGGTGTAAACTGCTATCTCATTGTCCACCTGGCTTTTTAAAGAATGAATTTTCTTGACAGATTTTTATAGATAAATACAAAGTTTTCTTCTTCAGCTAGTCTCTACCTAGATTGTTATCTGTCTAAAACAAGGAGAAAACTATTAAATGGTCCCCAAAATAGTCATAAATGCATCATGTGTCACTGACAATTGCTAAGACTTAGATTTTTTTCTTAACTCCTAGATTCCATGCCACACATAAACTAACAGCTACTTATTTCCTAGAATGTGCCAAGCACTTTTCTTCCTATTTATTCAGCATTTCTTTACTGCCAGGCATCATGGTAGGTGCTGGGGATATAAAGATGGGGAAGATGACACCATCTCCATTATAACATTATGAATAGGTATAATTATTCCCATTTTACATTTGAGGAACTGGAAGCTCCTAAGGCCTAGCATCTTGGCTTAGATCAGACAGAGCTTGGGGAAATTGAGGTCTTACTCTATTTTTCTACTATTCCATATTATACCCCATACTATCAACAGTTCCCTTTTTAAAAAGTAATATCCACCTGCAGGTGTTTTTTTTTTTTTTTAATTTAAATTCAATTTGCCAACATGTAGTAGTATATCCACTGCGGTTTGTTTTTCACTTTGGATTTTCAAATGTTGGGTTTTGAGAGGAACGGCACAATACAAGAAAATAAAAACCTGTAAAGTACCATTTAGGACTTGATAGTTGAAGTGGAGGCACTTTACCAAGCAATGCAAAGAAGTGAACAATATTTTAGTACAAAAATAGTAAATCCTAAAGCAAGCTTTAAGTATCTGAGGCTTACTGAAAAAACTGACATACCTTCCAAAGCTCCTTGGCTTGCCAAAAGTTAGAGGATTTTATTCCTAAGCAGTCTGTTTCCTAGACATGATTCTAATTACAAACAGAAGTTCCTTGCAGTCCTATATAAAATTCTCGACAAGCTAGAAACAAGATTTAAAGATTCAAAGAATCAACAATTGCATTGATTCTCTATTTACACAAAACAAAACAGAAGGAAAAGAAAAAAAATGTTCTGGCTGAGAAAACTTGAGAGAAATAATAGAACTTTAAAACAATTTTTGCTATCCTATTTCAAATATTCTTTCAGTGAAACAAAAATTTTTTTTTAAATTAACTTCATTTTAAAATTTAAATTCCTTTGTTAGCTAACGTAACTATATACATTTTTTTAATCTAGGAAAAAAGTTAATTATGTTAAAACACAAAAAATGCTCCAAAGGAATAGAACTTCAATGTATATAATCTTACAGAAAAATGTTATAATAAAATAGAACATTATAGCCTGTCATAGTTATTATTTATTACCAATGGGGTGCCTGGGTGGCTCAGTCAGTTAAGCATCTGCCTTCAGCTCAGGTTGTGACCTCAGGGATCCTGAGACTGGGCTCCCTACTCAGGGGGGAGCCTGCCTCTCCTCTCCCTCTGCACCTCTCCCTGCTTGCATGTGTACATACATGCTCTAATGAATAAATAAAATCTTTTTAAAAAATTTTTTTTGTTACCAATGTTCGCATCAGTACTTTTATCAAGATTAATCCCTAAATGTTTGAGCTAGATAGGATATAAATCCAGAAGCTTAATCTTCCTTTACAATTAAAAAAAAAAAAAAAAACCTCGATTAAAGATGAACTATTTAAAATATATGTATGTTTCTACAAAGAGAATTTTTGTATTTTTTTTTTAAAGACAGGCCAGTGAATACTTTAACTCTCAAAAAATGCTTCTTGAGGGACACCTGGGTGGCACAGGGATTGAGTAACTGCCTTCAACTCAGGGCGTGATCCCAGTCCAGGGATTGAGTCCCGCATCCGGCTCCCTGCAAGGGGCCTGCTTCTCCCTCTGCTTGGTCTCTGCCTCTCTGTGTCTCTCATAAATAAATAAATAAAATCTTAAAAAAAAAAAAAAGCTTGTTGAGGGACACCTGGGTGGCTCAATTAAGCGACTGACCCCAGTATTGGCCGAGGTCATGATCTCATGAGTCATGAGATCAAGCCTGGTGTGGGGAATCTGCTTGGATTTCTCTGACACTCCTTCTCTTTGTTTCTCTCTCTCTCTAATAAACAAATAAATTGTTTTTAAAAAGATGTTTGGGAGCACCTGGGTGGTTCAGTGGTTGAGCGTCTGCTTTTGGCTCAGGTCATAATCCTGGAGTCCTGGGATGGAGTCCCACGTGGGCTTCCTGTGGGGAACCTGCTTCTCCCTCTGCCTATATTTCTGCCTCTCTCTCTCTCTGTCTCCCATGAACAAATAAATAAAATCTTTAAAAAATAAATAAAAAAGATGTTTGTTGATCCAGAGTAATAGAAACTCACTGCTTACCTATAAGAATAAGAAAGAAAGAAAGAAAGAAAGAAAGAAAGAAAGAAAGAAAGAAAGAAAGAAAAGGAAAAGAAAAGAAAAAAAAGAAAAGAAAAGAACCTAATAGTGCTATAGAATAGATTTTTAGGAAACAGCAAGTAATGTTTTAGCTAAACCAAACATCTTTAATTAATTCAAGTATTCTAAATTCAATAAATATTGAGTTCCTACCATGTGCTAGGCACCTCCGCAAGACACTGAGTGTAAGAGATCAGAAAATGGTCCCCTTCCTTACAGCAACAATGTCCACAACAGCCAAACTATGGAAAGAGTCCAGATGTCCATCAACAGATGAATGGATAAAGAAGATACGGTAGATATACACTATACACAATGGAATACTACTCAGCCATCAAAAAGAATGAAATTTTGTCATTTGTATAACATGGATAGAACTAGAGGGTATTGTGCTAAGAAAAATAAGAGAAAAACACTCTATGATTCCACTCATACGAATTTAAAAAATAAAACAGATGAACGCATGGGAAGAAAATAAAAAATAAAATAAAAAACAAAGAGGCAAAACCATAAGAGACTCTTAACTCTAGGAAACAAACTGAGGGTTGCGGGAGGGGAGGGAGGTGGGAGGGTTGGGTAACTGGGTGATGTGCATTAAGGAGGGCACCTGATGGAATGAGTACTAGGTGTTAAAAACAATTGATGAATCACTAAACTCTACCCCTGAGGGATCCCTGGGTGGCGCAGCGGTTTGGCGCCTGCCTTTGGCCCAGGGCACGATCCTGGAGATCTGGGATCGTATCCCACGTCGGGCTCCCGGTGCATGGAGCCTGCTTCTCCCTCTGCCTGTGTCTCTGCCTCTCTCTCTCTTTCTCTCTCTGTGACTATAAAAAAAAAAAAAAAAAAAAAAAAAAAAAAAAAAAACTTAAAAAAAATAAAAATAAAAAAAATAAACAAACTCTACCCCTGAAACTAACAATACGCTATATGTTAACCAAATTGAATTTAAAGAAAAAAATTTTTAGGGCAGTCCGGGTGGCTCAGCAGTTTAGCGCCGCTTTCAGCCCACGGCCTGATCCTGGAGACCCCGGATCAAGTCCCACATTGGGCTCCCTGCATGGACCCTGCTTCTCCCTCTGCCTGTGTCTCTGCTTCTTTCTGTTTCTCACGAATAAATAAATAAAATCTTTAAAAAAAAATTTTTTTAAAGAAAGAAAATGGTCCTCTTCCTTTTGAGGTTTACAGGGTACTGGATATAGCCTCCAAAACTATGCTCTTTTGTTGTGTGATTTCATGCTAATCAAGGACTTTTTGAAATATAAATATACCCTCCCCAAGAGCTTAATAGTCATAAAACAAAATACAACATTGCTGAGGTCAACTTTCTTGTTAAAGTAGCAACATATCCCTATTGAATTAATACTTAGCGTGAGTGAACCCCCAAAGCCTTGATCAATTGTGATCAATCGGTTAGGTGTAATTTCTCAACCTTCAGAGCTGAGAATCAAGTATAAGAATGCAGTTACATCCATAAAAGAGGATTCTGCCAAATGAGTTGCTAATTTACCCTCAGGCAATATGGTTTTATTTCATCATGTCCTACCAACTGCAACTATAATCAACTCCTAAAACTCTTAATAAATAAAATATACCATCCAACAGTGCTTCTCAAACTTTAATATGCATCTGGATCACCTACAAATCTGTTAAAATGCAGACTGATTCAGCAGGTCAGGGGCAAGGACTCCCGTTCTTCATTTCTGGTAAGCTCCCCAGGAAGCTCAGATGACTGTGCACAGACCAGGAGGGATGGTAACACACCTGGAAACACCTCTGGCACACGGCTGCTCAGCCTAGCTAGCTGTTCTGTCTCCTTCAAGGATGTCTTACCTCCTTTACTGATCTCGCCTTTCTTGAAAGATAGATTTTTCACCTTTGCATCCTTCAAAATTCTCACCTAATCATGGGATCCCTGGGTGGCGCAGCGGTTTAGCGCCTGCATTTGGCCCAGGGCGCGATCCTGGAGACCAGGGATCGAGTCCCACGTCGTGCTCCCGGAAGGGAGCCTGCTTCTCCCTCCTCCTGTGTCCCTGCCTCTCTCTCTCTCTCTATCATAAATAAATAATAATAAAATTTTAAAAAAAATTCTCACCTAATCAGAACACCTTCCATAAAAGCATTAAATGTAAGCCAATGGAATGAGCGACATGGGGCTTTTGTCATTACTTCTACAGTTATGAATAGAACTGTTTCTTCCTCTGAATTTATTCTAACTAGAAAAGTATTTTTGAAAACTAAAAAATCAGAGAAGCCCAGTCTATTTATGAAAGAAAAAAATTATATTTGCAACACGATCCAGTGCATTTTTGTATGCTGACCGAATCATTCTTTAAAAAAGGCATATCCAGGGCAGCCCAGGTGGCTCAGCGGTTTAGCGCCGCCTTCAGCCCAGGGCCTGATCCTGGAGTCCCGGGATCGAGTCCCACGTCGGGCTCCCTGCATGGAGCCTGCTTCTCCCTCTGCCTGTGTCTCTGCCTCTCTCTGTCTCTCATGAATAAATAAATAAAACCTGTGGGGGAAAAAACTGTATATCCATAATTAACAAGTTAATTCCTCTGTTAAGGATTTTCCTTTTTTTTTTTTTTGTAAATAATGAAAACAACTAAATCCTTTGGTTTTTCTAGGGAAGTCTTTTTGTCTGTTTTTTTCCTAGGGAAGTTTTAAAATGAGGTTTCAAGAGGCGCCTGACTGGTTCTGTCCAAAGAGCATGTGACTCCTGATGTCCCGTGGAAGAGTTTGAGCCCCACACTGGGTGCGGAGAAAACTTAGAAAACGAAAAACAGATAATAAAAAAAATAAAATCCTTCAGAATTAGTTTTTTAATTAAAAAAAAACAGTAACCCCTTCCTTCGGTTGTACCCTTTCGCTTTAGAGCAGCACAACAAACTAAGCTGCCTCAGTAACGGCAGCGTGTAGAGCACAGTCCTGATCCACCGACTAGCAGCCCCGCCAGGCCCGTCACCCAGGGCCGACCTCCGGCTCGGGCCCCGCTGTTTCTCCGCGGGTTTCCGGTGGTCGCGGCCGCAGGCGGAGCCGAGCGACACGTGACGCGGCCTCTGCCGCACTCCCGAAAGGCCAGTCGGGGCGAGAGGTTCGCCTCCGCCGTCCACGGGTGCGCGCGCAGCCTGCTGAGGCGGGGCCCGAGGCTGGGGGGCGGGGGGGGCGCGGGGCACGTGGGCGGCCAGGGCTCCCCCGCGGCCCCCGAAGGCCGGGTGCCCGCCGCCCCGCGCCGCCGCCTCGGGCTGCCTCCGGCGCTCCTCACGCGGCCGCGAGCGCGTGCTCCCGGGGCCGGCGGCGCGGAGGGGGCGCCCGCGAGCGCCAGGCCGCGCCGGCCCCCTGCGTCCCCACACGTCGTCCGCACCCAGCAGGCAAAATGGAGGCGACGCGCGCGTGCCCGGCGGGCGGGGCTTCGGCACGGGCCCAGGGGCGGCCGGACGCCGGCGGCCGGAGCCGGCCCTCACCCCTGCCGCCCCGGGTGCCCGCAGCCCGGCAGCCGCCTCCGTGGCGCCTGCGGCCCCGGGGAAGGCGAGGCTGTGGAGGCGGGGGGCCGGGGGCCGCGAACAAGGGCGCCATTATCGGCCTCGCCCGCCGGAGCCGCGGCTGGGAGCTGCCGGGAGGGGAGGGGCGGGCGGGGGGAGGCGGGGGGACGGGGCGGGGCCGGGCCCAGGCGGCGGCTCGGAGGCTGCGGGCGCCCGAGCTGGCGGCCCCCTGCCCCCGGGCCCGCTCGTCCCTCTCCCCGCGGGGCCGGCGCCGCCGCAGGACCCCGCCCCCCAGCCCGGAGCGCCCCAGTGCGGGCCCGGGTGGCGGCGGGCGGCTCCTACCTGTGCCTTCCCTTTCTTTATCGTCCGCCATCTTGTTGCGGGGCCGTCGCCCGGGAGATGCCCGGCGTCACCCTGGGTCGCCGCGTCCTTGCCGCCTCCGGTCCCCCGCGCGAGTCCTGGCCTGGGGCGGCGGCGGCGGCGGCTCGGACCCCGAAGGCTGAAGACCCCGGGGGGGGGGGGGGAGGGGGGCCGAGCGCGCGCCCCCGTCCCCTCGCCCCTCCCCAGCGCGCCCCCGCGCCCTCCCCCCGTGCCCCTCCCCTCCCCGAGCTCGGCCCTCTCGGGCTTCGGGGGCCTGGGGTCCGGGGGAGCCCCGGCTCCGCCCGCGGGGACCAGGTGGCGCCGCTCGGGCTTTTCTCCGCGGACGGGAACGCAGCGGGAGAGCCGGGCTCGGGGGCGCAGCGGGGGCACCTGTGCGGCCCCCCGGGGCGGCCGCGGCGGACACGAGTGGCGGGGTTGCCATGGCAGCGGAGCCGTGCCGCCCGGCCCCGACCGCGACCCCGACCCCGACCCCGGCGACCCGGCCCGGAGGTCGGACGTGACCGCCCCGCGGGGTTGCGACGCGGGGACGTTGTGCCTCCGCGTGTCGGAAATTTTGCTGTCGTCGCACGATGTTAGAATTTTGTCTCGGTGTCAGGATGAGCTCCTTCTACTAGAATGTTTCCTCTTTGAAATGATTTCTGAGTCGGTTCAAACGAATATAAGATTTTGAAGCTAATCTTGGATGATTTTTTTTTTTTTAAGTGCATTCGCGGCCTGGTTTAAATAGCATTGTGTGAAAATGTGCGAACCTGTTCCCTGTAGACGCCGAAGCCTTCAAAGTACAAGGTACTCGTATGTGATGATTTCCTTAACCGGCCTGTTAAGCATACTCTTCTTTATTAAATGACTTTTTCCTGTAGGAGACTCATTTGGTGCTTCGACCAGCATGCTCTTTGAAATTGAGGAGAAACTATCGAATCATCACAAAATGGCTTCTGTGGGAAGATAGGTCCTTACGTAAAAGGAACACGGTTGTTTACAGTAAATGCTGGACACCCCAAACAGGGGAAAGTCCTCACTAGCATTCACAGAATTCAAATTTCATGGTCCTTGTAGTCTAGTAGTTTGTTTTCCAAGACTGCCTCTTTGCATAGAGATAGTGAAGGGCTTTGAAATAAACGCAGGAAAACCTCAACCTTGGACTCAGGTTGACTTCTCACTCGCTCTCCTCGTAGGCTGTTTGCAGTTTCCTTTTTCTGGAATGCCTCCCCTCCCCCCTCGCCGGCCCCAGCCTTCACCCTCCCTCAGACGCACGGCGGCTCCCTCCTGGTGCTCAGTGACCTCTTTGAAGGTCACACACTCCTTGAGGCTCCTCTGTGGTCCAGAACTCCTAGAGCCTCTTCCATTGATTGGCCGTGACTTTGTAACATTTGCTTGTACTGTAAGCTCTTGAAGACAGGAGACACTTTAATGGTCCCGTAAGATCCCAAGAGCTTACAATTTTTCAATTCTTGCATCTGAAATAATATATATTTTTAAAATTAAGACTGGAGTTAGTCTTTTCAACGTCTTACTAAGAATTGATCATTTAGATTATTCTGAATACCTACAACAGATTTAAGACAACACTGTTCCTCTACATTGGGGTGAGTAAAAGAGCAGTGTATATTAATTAACCCCTCCCCTCCAGTGGGGTTTGAAGACAGAAGCCTGAGCATATGAATCTTTAATGTACCCATAGTACCTCGCCTAATTTGGGACACACACTACGAGATTAACATATACTTTTCAATTGGCTAATTAGGTGAATACACATAAAAGTATATCACTATTCTGGAAAACTCCACAAAGTGGGGGGAAAAGGTGGTTTTACAAATGACAACATAGAGGCCTATGCTGCCAGTGAGTAATTATCTACATTATGCTGCTTGACTTTCCACTTTTCTTTGGTTGTAGAAAACTGACTTCTGATTATGTTACACTTTTAATTCTTTTAAAATATTAGCTTCCTTTGGACAACAAACTACAACCATTTTTCTGCCCTTAGACTATAGTTTGTTTCTGAACTATGACTTTGAGTAACTTTGTAATACTGAATGCCACCCAAGCAGTCTTTCACTTAAGATTCTCAGAGTGATTTTTCATGAGTTTTTCTGAAATTCCAAACTGGAAAATTATTTTTGGTCTTAGAAATTATACAATCATAGGGCTAAATCAAACTAATGGATTCTGAAAGAGCAAGGACATAGTTTTAGACAATGACATGCATGATTACTTATTCAGTGGGGCCAGATGGGTATGTACAGGTTATGTCCTTTTGTGTGTTTGAATTTATAGTGAGTTAAATCTGTTCACACAGGCACTGGTCCCATGCTGGTGAGGAACACAGAAGATGTTTCTTCTGAATATGATTAAGCTACCCTAAGATGTGGCTGAAATAGAAAGGATAAGTGGTATAAGGCAAAATCATAGTCAAAAAATCTTCAAACCGCATCTCCTCTCCTATTCTGGGGATAATGGAAATCTCCTTGGGCTAGGAATAATTTAAAAGACAAAAACTGGGTTTTCCATGGGCATTGCCAGGGACTGACATGATCCTAGGCAGGTCATTTATTTCATCTCTTTGAAACTCTGTTAACTCAGGCACCTGGATGGCTCAGTTGGTTAAGCACCTGACTCTTGGTTTGGGCTCATGTCTTGATCTCAGGGTCCTTGGGATTGAGCCTGACATGGAGTTCCTTGCTCAGCGTGAGTCCACTTATCATTCTCCCTGCTCTCTCTCTCTCTCTCTTTTTCTCTCTCTCTAAAATAAATAAAATCCCTTAAAAAATAAAACTCCATTAACTCATGGGGCATTGGGTGGCTCAGTCGGTTAAGTGCCTGCCTTCAGCTCAGGTCATGATCCCAGGGTCCTGGGCTCCCTGCTCAGGGGGAAGTCTGCTTCTCACTCTCCCTCTCCCCACTCCCACTCCTGCTCTCTCTCAAAGAAAAAAATCTTTAAAAAACCAAAAACCCCATTTACTGAGAAAAATAGGAATGGTAATGTCCAAACTCCCTATCTTGGGGTTTTCATGAGACCCAATAGGCTTTCAAAGTTTAAGACCTTGCAAGGAAATCCACTTTGAGATAAACCCCCATTTCCACGTAGGAAGGAACACTTGAAGGTCAAACTCCCAACTTCTTTCCTGAGATTCAGCTTCCACTGGGCGAGTTTGCTTCTACAGTGCTTCAGTTACACAACAGGAGGTGGGCTGATTCTAGGCCTCACACACCCTGCACTACCAGAATCTGCTCCTTGCAGGACATAGTAGTCTACATGATGGAACTTAGCATCTTCGTGTGTGCCCCTTCCTGGTTTCCACCTTGCCATTTTTAACCTTCCCAAGTAGAAGTGGCTTTAAATATATCTAGATTCATTGAACTCTAGGCCCAGGAAATGACAGGAAGGCAGTTACTTCTCTGTTTGTCTAATTCTGTTTTTCTAAAGAAGGTTACAGCCCTTCCCTACATGCTTAATAAGAATGTCCAGGCCTCGGGCTCGTTCAGTTGGTAGAGCACGCAACTCTTGATCTCAGAGTGATGAGTTTGAGCTCCATGTTGGATGTAGAAACAACTTAAAATACAATCATAAAAAAAATGTCCAGGGATCCCTGGGTGGCGCAGCGGTTTGGCGCCTGCCTTTGGCCCAGGGCGCGATCCTGGAGACTCGGGATCAAATTTCTCCCTCTGCCTATGTCTCTGCCTCTCTCTCTCTCTCTCTCTCTCTCTCTCTCTCTTTCTCTCTCTCTCTCTCTCTGACTATCATAAATAAATAAAAATAAAACAAAAAAATAAATAAATAAAATGTCCAGCCCTTCAGATACTACCCCTACCTGTAGGTGAGTAGCCTTACCCTGGGATCTCACAAAGAAAACCTTATCAGAATACAGCAGAATAACAGTTTGGTTTATTACAGTTCTAGCAATAAAAATAACTCTTCTAAATACTTTGCATACATTATCTCTTAAGCCTTATGAGGCTGGTAGTGGGATCCCTGTTTTATGGATGAAAAATCTACATCTTGGGGCACCTGGGTGTCTCAGTAGTTGAGCATCTGCCTTTGGCTCAGGCCATGATCCTGGGGTCCTGGGATGGAGTCCTGCATGGGGCTCCCTGCAGGGAGCCTGCTTCTCCCTCTGCCTATGTCTCTGCCTTTCTCTCTATGTCTTTCCTCAGTAAATAAGTGAAATCCTAAAAAAAAAAAAAAAAAAAATACATCTTCACATCAATGACTTAAGATCTCTGAACAAGAGAGCTGGGTAGGAATCTAGCTCTGATTCCAGAGTCCATGTGCTATACGGCTTCTTAATAAATATATCATTGTTATATCCTGCTTAGTAACCTGAATATTTAGAGAAGGGCAAAAATCCTGGGCAGAAATAGTCACCTTCCTCCTCCCACTTTTTTTTTCTTTACTGCTTCAAAACATCAACCAAAGCAACTGGCAGAGACTTCTAGGGACTCTGAGGGAACCAGATAACAGATTTCACATTGTCCTTGTCTGGACAAAGATTTAAAGTCCTAGCTTTCAGATGGCAGATGAGGACATATGCCCTCTCTGCTATGACCCAGTCAGTGGTGTGCTCATCATCTTCTCTTCCCTCCCCACCTTCCTGCAGACTGAAATGTCAGGCCTCTGGAAGAGGGAGAATTGTGTTAAATTCTTGGCCCCAGAAAAGAGCATGTTCAGAGCCAGAGCTGCTCTGGGCTTTTTAGGGAGATCCAGACAGGAAGCTGGGACTGCAGCACTTGTTGGGCAGTTTGAAAGTAAATGTTACATGAAACCACAACTCTTAGAGCATTTAGAAAAATCACACTCCTGGCCCTATTTTTCTCAAAAGGCACATGTTTCTTTCTGTTGCACTTCAAAACACACATTGACATGGCAAGTCACTGTTTAATTCATTACCAAAACATTTCCTGTCCTGAGTAGCACTTTTCAGGGACTCTCAGGGCTGAGCAACTTTTGGTGAGTCTCTGTTCTTTCTCCGCTGAAGATAAGACCTGAGAGTTAAACAGTGATGGAAGCTGACCCAGAGATTCAGTAAATGTTTATGATTGCTCATATAACCTCTTCCTCCTCCCCCAAGGGTGAAAATAGAGAAAAAAGTGTAGAATGATGCTGGTAATTGACTTGGGAATGATTTTTTTAGTTCCAGCTCCAAAAATAAATCTTTGAAAAGTGAATTTCATTTATGTTAACTTTTTTTTAAAGATTTTATTTCTTTATTCATGAGAGACACAGAAAGAGAGGCAGAGACATAGGCAGAGGGAGAAGCAGGCTCCCCATAGGGAGCCTGATGTGGGACTCGATTCCAAGACCCAGGGATCATGACCTGAGCCAAAGGCAGACGCTCAACCACTAAGCCACCCAGGCACCCCTCATTTATGTTAACATTTACATAAGGAGATAATGCTGGATAGACAAATCAAGCCAATAGAAGATAAACAGACCCAAGATTGAACCACAGTGCACTGCCCCTTAGCTCTTTGACTTTGGACATGTTCTTTCTCCTCTGGAACCTGTTCCCCACCTGAGTTTATGTGGAGGCTAGAGGAACATATGGAGATGGTTGACCAGTTGGAACGTGAAGCTACCTCTACTGCTCCGTTGAATTCTGGCCTGATTTCATGTCTTTGGACTATGGCTGAGTGACTCTTCCATGGCTCTGGGGCCAGTAGTGATACTATTTGGTGCACTTTATTATATTCTAAGAACTTCTCCAAGCAGTTTATACGGACTGTCCTGCTCGATCATCACAATATCCCTGTAAGAAGGCTCATGGTAAGATTCCCATACTGAAGATGATGAAACCAAGAGTGAAGATCCCCAAATAGGTCTCCCACTGTTGTGCCCCAAAGGCTCTCCTGATATTCTGACTCAGGATCGATCTCTGGATTTTTCATTTCCTCCCTCTGCAAGGTCCCAGGGCCTGCTCTCTCCCTCTTGAAGGAGGCGTTGTCCACCATGGGGTGAGGAAAGGTCCTGGGAAGGGGATCTAGGGATCTCCAGCACCATCATCCTTGCTACCCTTAAATATGATCATGTAATTTTTTTTTAATTTTAAGGGTTTTACAGCCACCTTATGAGGAAAGAGGATAATAAAATTAACATATGGGAATATTATACACATCCTAGAATCCTAGCAATTTTTTAGAAACATGGTTCCTATGATTCATAAAGTTCTTGACTCTGAGATGGTAAGAGGGTGTCCTTGGGGCACCTGGGTGGCTCAGTCAGTTAAGAGTCTGCCTTCGGCTTAGGTTATGATCTCAGGGTCCTGGGATTGAGCCACACGTTGGGCTCCCTGCTCAGTGGATACCGTTTTTCCCTTTCTCTCTGCTGCTCCTCCTGCTTGTGCGCGCACTCGCTCTCTCTCTCTCTCTCTGTCAAATGAATAAATAAAACCTTAAAAAAAAAAAAAAAAGGTGTGGCTAGCCCATGCAGCTCTTTGCCTTCACCCTACTGTTTCAATGCTACCACTACCATAATTAATTTTCCTTCCCAGAGTTTGTACAAATTAACAACAGTCCACATGGCTTTTACAGGACAATAGAAAAATATCCTAATGGATAAATAAATAGTTCTAGATATATGTATATACATATTTTTTAATTGCTGAATATATTACTATTATTTTGTACTATAGAGAATTTCAATTCCACTTGCAACCTTAGCATTGTCAAGAAATTGGTTCCATGCTGTGTCTCACCCTGACTTCATAGGCCTAACCTATGATTATGGCCCCTTACTAAAATGCCTGCAAATAACACTCAGTTGAGACTCAGCAATTTTGTGAATTGAAAGCTAACTCCTTGCTACAGTTTCACCTTACCTAATAAGTCCCCTAGAACAGGGATCTACAACCCCATCATCAACAATATCACTAAGCAAAACAATACAAACCTACAGAGATGAAAAATCTCAGGTTTTGCTGGGTTTTTCTTTATGGTCTTCTGTTTTCAGGTCAGCTGTCCTTTCAAGAAGGTAAGGAAAGTGTGAGGTTGAGAGTGAATGGTGGCAGCTGGAGAGAGGCTAGAAGGGAAGTTATTTTGGGGAAGGCTTGAGTGGGAAGGGAACAAGGCAAAATCCATCACACACGGAGAGAGGGAGCAGGTGCAGGGCAGCCAGGGGAGGGCTACCTAGGAAAGGGTTGACTGTTTCTGTAGTCCCTCTTTCTCCAGTCCTACAGGAGGAAGATTCACTCACTATAGAAAACATGAAGTGCCTACTGTGTGCGGGACAATCTGTGAAGCACAATGTGAATTTTACAAATGTGATAGCTCATAGTTGCTCACTATTTGCTGATATTCCTTTGGAGCTAGTGGTGTTAAGCTAGCAGTTTTTTGTTTGGGTTTGGGTTTGTTTTTTAAAGATTTTATTTTAGCACAAGTAAGGGCAGAGGGAGAAGGAGAAGCAGACTTCCAGCTGAGTGGGGATCCCAAAATGGGGCTCGATCCCAGACCTAAGACCATGACCTAAGCCGAAGGCAGATGCTTGACCAAGTGAGCCACCCAGATGCCCCATGGTTTGGAGTTTTGTGGGTTTTTTGGTCCCAAATTTACTAAGTTTTCAACCTACAAAACTGAAATATTCATCCACCACAGCTACCTTCTCCTTCAAATGATGTATAGTGCATGCTATAACCATACCATGGCCATAGTAGTTTGTATCTATAATGTGTGATCAATTCTCAGTTATCCAGAACACCATAGAAGGATGTCATTAGGGGAAGGGGGAGGAGAAAGGATGTCATTGGATTAGACTAATGGTGTCCTTCTCCAGGAGGTAAAAGTAAGTTAAACCTCCATGTGAAGAGCAGGAGATTGTGAATTTAATTTTTAAAATCTATTCACTAGATTGTTTTATTTCAGTGCCTCGAATGGGTCTTCAGGCCTTTGAATTCATTGACCTTTAACGGAGTAGAATATTAACTAGAAACTTAATACTAATTATAGCTGTCTCATAGGAGAGAGGGCTGTGTATTGTATTTGTTCTAATTGTACAACAATGAAAAAAAAAAGCAAAACCAAGAATATAATGAATACTTTTGAAATTAATGCCCACAAACACAAAACCATCTCTGAATCTTAAATAACTATGCCTGTACAGAATAAAGGCTTATGTATATCTCTTTTTTATTTTTTTATTTTTTTTTTTTATTTTTTTTATTTATGATAGGCACACAGTGAGAGAGAGAGAGAGAGGCAGAGACACAGGCAGAGGGAGAAGCAGGCTCCATGCACCGGAAGCCCGACGTGGGATTCGATCCCGGGCCTCCAGGATCGCGCCCTGGGCCAAAGGCAGGCGCCAAACCGCTGCGCCACCCAGGGATCCCCTGTATATCTCTTTTTAATGCCCTTCATCTCAACATGTGAGTGCCAAAGACTGTGGCCTTGTCTTTATATTATTTTTTTTAAATGATCACTTTAGGGACACCTGGGTGGTTCAGTCAGTCGGGCATCTGCCTTTGGTTCAGGGCTTCTGCCTTTGGCTTGAAGCCCCACTCAGTCTCCCTGTTCCACAGGGAATCTGCTTCTCCCTCTCCCCCTGCCCCTCCCTCTGCTTGTGCTCTCTCTCTTTCTTTGTCAAATAAATAAAATCTTTTTTAAAAATGATCACTTTAACAATGAACAGCATAATGAGAGAGCCTGAATTTTGTTTTTCTTTTTCTCTGATGTTATTTAGGAATATCTACTGCTGGCATTGCTGTGGAATATTTATCAGACCTCTCTGCCTCCATGTCTTTAAAACGGGTATAATGTCTTTACCACTTGATTATACGTAGGTTTTGAAATCCTAGGATGATAATTATGATCTTTCCCATGAAGTAGCACTTACCTAGTAACAACACAAATTTGAGGATCAAATTTGTGAAATAGGATCAGGATATTGAGAGTTAAAGGCAAATTTCATATCCAGTCCAGGGTCTGTACACCTGTATGCCATCCAAGACTCTTGTCTGTTGTACTCTTGTCTGTCCAGCTTGCACTATCCTGGCAATTAATGCTTCTTCATGGTCCATAGCAAATAAAGTGGACAGAGCTGCCTGTGTGGCTCAGTGGTTAAGCATCTGACTTCAGGTCATGATCTCAGGGTCCTGGCACCAAGCCAGGCTCCCCACTCAGTGGGGAGTCTGTTTGTCCCTCTCTCTTTGCCCCTCCCACTACTTGTGCTCTGTCTTGCTCTCAAATAAATAAATAAAATCTTTAAAAAAAAAAAAAAGGATTAGAGGATCCCTGGGTGGCTCAGCAGTTTCGCACCTGCCTTTGGCCCAGGGCGCGATCCTGGAGTGCCGGAATCGAGACCCGTGTCAGGTTCCCGGCATGAAGCCTGCTTCTCCCTCTGCCTGTGTCTCTGCCTTTCTCTCTCTCTCTCTCTATGTCTATCATAAATAAATTTTAAAAAAAATAAATCTTTAAATAAAAATAAAACTAAAAAATAGGATTAAGGGCAGCCCGAGTGGCTCAGCAGTTTAGTGCTGCCTTCAGCCCAGGGTGTGATCCTGGAGACCTGGGATCGAGTCCCACGTCGGGTTCCCTGCACGGAGCCTGCTTCTCCTTCTGCCTGTGTGTCTGCCTCTCTCTCTCTCTCTCTCTCTCATGAATAAATAAAATCTTTTTAAAAATAAGCTGGTGGGATACCTGGGTGGCGCAGCGGTTTGGCGCCTGCTTTTAGCCCAGGGCGCGATCCTGGAGACTCGGGATCGAATCCCACATTGGGCTCCCGGTGCATGGAGCCTGCTTCTCCCTCTGCCTGTGTCTCTGCCTCTCTCTCTCTCTCTCTCTCTCTCTCTCTCTGTGTGACTATCATAAATAATAAATTTTAAAAATTAAAAAAAAATAAGCTGGTGACTTTGGCCAAATCTCTTGACCTCTGTGGAACTCTATGTGGATTAGAAAAACCAAAATAGGCCTTTCAAGTTCAAAATTTCATTAGTTTATGAATCCCCTATTACCAAAATGAGTGGTAGACTGTGTCAGATGGCTCATATTTTTTAAAAATGTACATAGTTGGGTTTTCTAAATATGTACTTAAAAATCTAGTACCTCCACCCAGGATATTACAAATATTGCTTAAAATGAAACTAAATTTTAAAAATTATTCAATTTATGTCAAGTTAAAGAAAATACTATCAGATTGTACAAGTAACATGGATATGACAAAAGCCTTAAGTGAAGAATAACTGAATAAAGTTTGGGAACACTGGATTAATCAATGAACTAATCCATTCAAGAAAACTGTCAAACTTGACCTTGACCCTGAGCTCTTCTTTTTAATCTATATTCTCTAGATAATTTGGCTCACTTCATGAACAGGTACCTCAGAACTGACGAGGGGGCGGGGGAACAGTATAGTAAGAAAGGTACATCAGAGAAATGCCCAGGAGTGAGGGACCAGACAGCAGAGTGTTAAATCTAATTCTGAAACACCTTCATTATTTCTGAAAATTTTCCTGAAATAGTCTACAGGGCCAATTTGTGAGTAGAGGGAAGGAGTGATTCAGCCCATCATAGAGTTTTTCAGGCCATAAACATTCCCCACATGGCAGGGCAGGTAACAAGAGGTATTAATGGTGAAGCCACCATGGTCCTGTCAGCAGGCAGGTGTCCCTGGCACCCACCCAATCCGCATTCCCCAGAGGAGAGGAGATGCTCGCCTCTCATTTTTACATGAAGTTTTCAAGTACCCAAAGCCTGTGGCTCTGCCTTTAATCCTCAGGTGGAGCATCTCAGTCCCCAAGGAGTGATGCATCTTACTCGTCTTCTTTACCTTGAACCTTTGCCCAATGCCTGAAACATGCTCACAGGACCCGACATGTGGGTAAGTCATGAATGAGGCTTAATCCACCCCTTCTAAAGGCATACTTAAGACAGCAGTTATCTGCAGTGTTGTCACCTGTCCTGTGCCTTTGTGTCAAGAGGTGAAGAGGCTGGGGCATGTCTCGGATCTCCGCCAGGAGATCTGTCAGAGAGCCGACAGGGGGCGCCTCGCTCAACAACTGTTTCCGCAGTGTGCAAAGCTTGCCATTGAAGATGCATCTGGATTCCACACAATGTCCGGTATTCCAAGTTTCCCTTTATAATCTTCTCTTCAAGGGGCTCCTGGATGGCTCAGTCCATTGAGCATCCAACTTTTGTTTTCAGCTCAGGTGGTGATCTCAGGGTCATTAGATCAAGCCCTGCTGCCAGCTCCCTACTTGAGTTTGCTTAAGAGTCTGCCTCTCCCTCTGCCTCTCCCCCTGTCCTCTCTCTCTCTCTCTCTCTCAAATACATTTTTAAAAATAATAATAACCTGCTCTTTAAGTTTGAGTAGCTTCCTTGATGAATGCTTATTGATTCTTTGCTCAAAGTGAAACCTTTTTTTTTTCCTTTAGTTCTTGGGAAAAATCAGTCCTTGATTGTAGTAATCAGCTTATCTCAGGTACTTAGTGATATCCCCTCTGTTACTTTTATAAAATAATAACTAGGGGCACCTGGGTGGCTCAGTCAGTGAGGTGTCTGCCTTTGGCTCAGGTCATGATCTCAGGGTCCTGGGATCGAGTCCCATGTCGGGCTCCCTACTCAGTGGGGAGCCTGTTTCTCCCTCTCCTGTTGGGCTCGGCTCTCTGTGGCTATCTCTGTCTGTCTCTCAAATAAATAAATAAAATCTTTAAAACAAAATGAAACAAAACAAAATGAAATAGGAATCCTATGTGCTAGACCCAAAACTACATATAGAACTTTTAACTCTTGCACCAGTGCTATCAGGTTTATACTATGATTATTCCCCCTTGACATTCTAAGAAACTGTGGCCTGGAGAAATGAAATTTCTTCTGCAAAGACCCAAAGTCAAAATTTGTATTGACCAAAGCGAGTTATGTACCCAAGTAGTCCAACCCCAAAATCCACACTATTAGCCACTCTCCCTTGTTTTGTCCCTAGTAATCTTATTTTGTTTCATGTTTTACAAATAAACCTCTCTCAAATTTTTTTTAAGAAAAGGGTTATTCCTCCTTAATTGATAAATCGATATAATTATGGGCAGCCCGGGTGGCTCAGCGGTTTAGCGCCGCCTTCAGCCCAGGGTGTGATCTTGGGGACCTGGGATCAAGTCCCACTTCGGGCTCCCTGCATGGAGCCTGCTTCTCCCTCTGCCTGTGTCTCTGCCTTTCTCTGTGTGCGTCTCTCATGAATAAATAAATAAAATCTTTTTTTAAAAATCAATATAATGGTGAGTCCTTCTGTAACGTTTTTTTAATCCTTTGTATGGTATCCCAAGAATTCATTTCCCAAATGTATCTTTACATCTGTATTTTTGTGGAAAGTTTTGCTTGATGTGATATTCTATTTCAAGTTATGATACACACCCATCTGTCCTCTTCTGGCTGTTCGTGGAATAAGATTATGCGAGTTAGGGACACACGTCTCATGGCTTCTTCCCTAAATAATCATACATGCAGCTGGGACACTCTAACAACTGCAAGAAAGCAAATTGTGTGCTCGGAACAACATTTTTAAAGTAGGGGATTGAAGGAGAGCTGAAGCTGTGACCTTCTCCTGAAAGCCATTTGTGGTTCTGGGGAAGGAGTCCTTGGCACAGCATTTGGAGTTTTTATCTGGCATACCAGCTCCCAGGGTTTCAAATGACAGTGACAGAGTATGAACCAACTTTCTAAGTCTGCCACTGTAAATTTGCTGGACGCAGAGGGAATAGTTCTGAATGTGGCTTCTGTGCCCCATCCTTTCTATTTACCTACCAGCTTACCCGTGTGTGACCTGCACCCTACCCCCCAGACATTTCGAACATGAACTATTCTCTCTCCTCTACTTAAATATCTTAAGGAAATGTATATTGTTGTAGCGTATCTAGTATGCATTAATAAGTACCATAGCCTCAAAATTAATGGGTTTGTAAATGATGCCATTGCAGATAAATGAAGACTATGTCATCTTCGTTGATTTATTTGCGTATGTATATATATGCATGTGTGCGCGAGTATGTATTTTCTGCTGAAAAGAAGGGATAGACGGAATCTGAAATGGAGGTGGATAATTGCATATAAATGTATAATCAGTTTATGCCTGATCTTCCTTTTCTGTTGCAACCGCTGTTGCTGCTTTCTGTGACTTGGTATTAGATTGAATTTCTGCTCTTGCTATGTTTAGAATCTATTTTTGACTTGGCCAACTGATTTACTATGGAGCCATGTGAGTGTTGCTATTTTTAAATATATAATAGTTGTCCCTAGAAGCCATTTAAAGCCCCGCAGAAAACCATTGTATGCCTGCCCCCACTGTACCCTACATGTTCCAGGATGTAAGATAATGACTTAAAAAAAATTTTTTTTACCAAGTTCCTGCCGTATGAGAGGCAACAGGCTGTGTGCTTTCAAATGTTATCTGATGTAATACTCAAAAAAAATCCTGTGTTGCTAGAGATTTCTCACCTTACCAAGCACATCGTAACTCTACATGTAATTGTAAAGCTGTGTCCTGAGTGGAATGAGTGTCAGTATTAATACCAGTTGGTCCTCAGTTCAAATCCTATCCTTGTCACTTGTTAGCTCTGTGGACTTGAGCAAATTACCCAGCCTGAGTCTCAGCTCTTTCACTTGCAAAATGGGAAAATAGCAAAGTAGCCGTGAAGAAATACTGGGCTGGTGTAATATTATCAGGCACTTCTACAGTGTCTGGCACAAAACAGCAGCAACATAAAAGATGGGAATTGCTACTTATTATTCTGAGTTGCTTCTTGTCCTATAAGAGAAAAGGTCAAAGAGTTTGGAAGACACATCAGTTAAATGCTCACTCTGCTGCTCCTGGAGCTCTTTGGGCAGTCTCAATCGGAGTGGCTGAGAGGCCTGCAATCACCACATTCAGCATTTGAACACTCGCCAAACCTTTCAGTTGGGGCCTTTTGCCCCTGGGAGTCCTCAGACATCTGCTGGAACCTAGCAAGCGAGTCCTGGTAATTGTTTAACAGAATATTAGCTTTGAGCGGGTGTGTCTTGGCCTGCTTGGTCTCAACACAGCTTAGAAAGAAGCAGCAAAGTACACATACAACTATCAGGGAAACCCTAGGCCTCCTGTGTCTACACCCGATTAGGTCTGGGTTAAAACCACTTGGTGACGATTCCAGAATCCCTGTCATGTCCTCTGGGAGATGGAATGCTCTCTGGGTCCAGGGCCTGTGGAGCTTTCCTAAGTGGTCTGGGTCACACCCATGACTTTGAGTTTTCCCTGAATGCCGGCAGAGATAACAGCCTTGGTTTGCCTACTCCGGTTCCAAGGACATCTCATGAATGGTCTTCTCTACTGTCTGCTGTTGGGCTGACCTGTTCAGAGACGTTGACACAGTTCCTCTAGGTTGGGGTAGGAGTTAGGAGACCCGGGCTGCTGAGGTTGGGGAGGAAAGGGACAAAAGGTCTTACATTTTGAGTACCTACCAATGTGCCAGGAACTTCAGAAATAATATCATTGCAGCAGGTAAATTAAGGGAAAGATTTTCCTCCCACTGTGTTTGCTTAGAGTTAAATCTCTTGTAGTTCAAATGCAGACTCTTTTGGGCGCCTGGCAGGCTCAGTGGAACATGTGACTCTTGATCTCAGGATGGTGAGTTCAAGCCCTACCTTGGGTGTAGGGATTACTTAAAAATAAAATCTTCAAAAAAGAAAAGAAAAGAAAACTCCTTTTTATGACTACTTCAAGAGACAAATTATTTTTTATGGCTATCTGAACAAACTGAAAAGAATTCTATGAGTCCTCTCGCACTAAATATCCACTGATGCTCAATGTCTACTACCATACAATATATTCAGAAGAAATATTTGCAGATTGTAATTTTGATTGTCTGGTTTCAGTGCTTTGAGGGTCTTAACAGACTTTCTCAAGCAGTTATTAATCGTCAGGTGCTTATCTACTCCTCAAGTGCAAGGATTTGGGTTTTCATTTTTCTGGCATTTGCCAAATCACCTAATACAGGGCCCTGTCATAGTATCTGCCTCTCAGCACTAGCTGTGGCAAGGAACATTTTGTGATGCTGGCTCATACCTAAAGACAGAAACATTTTCTAAACAAGTATTTTTGCATGAAATTTCACAAACTGAAGGGCTCTCATTTTGTGTTATACAACTCTATAATCTGGGACACCTGGGTGGCTCAGCGGTTGAGTGTCTGCCTTCAGCTCAGGTCATGATCCCAGGGTCCTGGGATGGAGTCCGTCATGGGGGTCCCCGCAGGGGACCTGCTTCTCCCTCTGCCTATGCCTCCTCTCTCTGTGTGTCTCTAGTGAATAAATAAATAAAATCTTAAAAATAAATAAATCAAATTCTATGACCTAAGTCATCTTTGGAGATGGTGGATTGTTTTTTTTTTTTTGTATTTTTTTAAAGACTTTATTTTTAAGTAATGTCTACACCCAGAGTGGGGCCTGAACTCACAACCCTGAGATAGAGGGTCACTGGCTCCACCCGCTGAGCCAGCCAGGTGCCCTGGGGATGGTTGATGTTTTTAATGTTTCTCTAATGGGCACAATCTTCTTTGGAAAACTCTTGTTTTATTTGCCTTAAACAGGCAGTCAGGATTCATGTAAATTGTTGATTGTTCATAGAATACAATCTTGTTGGCAAAAATCAAATCTGTAACCGCAAAAAATGTCTTCTTTATAAAAGTTATACAGTTGCCCAAAATATTTTGAAAAACTAGATTTTGCTACTTCAACATCTAAATTGAGTTTACTATCCTGTTCATTATATTTGAAAATATCTGTGTTTAAAGATTAGATGTTCTCAGTAAAGTTTAATGGGTCAGGCATTTTTTTAGAAAAAATTTATTATTAATTAGAATGGTTGGAAGGCAGTGCTTAGAAGTTTTTATAAAGTAAATCTATTATAATGTGGTTCATGTAACTGGTTTAATTCATATATATCATTATAAGACTTTAATGGGACCTTTCAGGGAATTTACTTTGGTTTCTTTGTTATCAAAGCTTTGAGATTTTATAAAAAGAAGATTTCAGTGAAAAAGATAGTGTTGTTTAAAATTCTTTTTCCACTCCTTAAAAGGGATTAACTATTTTTTGTATCAGTAATATATGCATGTGGCACAAAATTTGAAAAGTACCAAGGCTCTATAGCAAAAAGAAAGTCTCCCTCCCTGTCTTGCAACTACCTAAAATTCCTCTCTAGATATAGTTACCGAGTTTTGTTTTGTTTTTTGTCTACTTTTTAAAAGCCACATGCGAATATTTATATTATTTAATTAATGTTACCTTCCTTTTAGGAAACCAGGAAAATGTCATAGCATGTAATCCTTCCAAAATTCTATACAAAGTCCTTGTTTTACTTGAGAAGCTTAGAGAAAATAAAATTTGCTTACTTTCTCTGAGCCTTGGGAAAATCTTGTGTTGCATAGTAATATGATAATGATAGTGAAATAAACCCTGCCACAGATTATGAGAGAAAGAACCAAATGACTATATTGTATATTTTAACTAAATAGAAAACCAGTTCATTTGAGCTAAATATCACAATAAAATATTTTTAAATTATTTAATTATCAGTGTTGTGTATACCACTTCATTCTCTGATTTACAAATCCCTGAATCAAAGCTTCCTGTGAGTTTAAATAGGATTTGAAAAATCCAATTTCCCCTCACTGGAAATCCATCTCTCCCTGTGATTTTTTCAGATGCCACATTCAAAAAAGTAGTACTGGACACTTTAAATATGTTATCTGGGGCACCTAGGTGGCTCAGTCAATTAGGCATCTGCCTTTGGCTCAGGTCATGATCCCAGGGTTCTGGGATTGAGCCCCATATCAGGCATCTGTTTCTCCTTCTTCCTCTGACCCTTCTCCCACTTGGTCTTGCTTTCTCACTAGCTCGCTCTCATAAATAAATAAATAAATAAATAAATAAATAAATAAATAAATAAATAAGTCTAATCCTCATAACAACCTCACGAGGTTGGCTTTGTTGCGCTTTGTGGAAATGGAGAAACCAAGGTTCTAAGAACGGTCGCTAGCCACACGTTCACAGTAGTAAACGCAGACCTGGGGTACACACCTTGCTCTAATGACCCAAGTCACCAATGTTGTTTGAAACACAGAATCTTCTAGTCTGCATGAGGGGTGCATTGCTTGACAGTGTGGATCTCATTTCATCAAGGTATGTGCCAAAAATTTGAAGACATATTTATAAACAAATCACGGTTAGGGAAACTCGGTGAAAATAGATTTAGGTAAAGTGATAATGGATAAAATGGCCATAACCTTCAAGCATGGATTAGCAGCCAATGTATTATTCCTGAGGGTAGGTGCCCTAGGGCTCTATCCTTGAACTTGTTCTGATCTTGGGACAAGAGCAGTGACTGTAATATGGTAGGACTGTAAACCCATGGAATAAATGAGTGAATGAATATTTGTACAATGCTGATGGTCTTTTTAGCTCACAAAGTCTCAAGTCACCAGAATTATATATTAAACAGGTAATTTAAGATTAAAATATCATAATAGGCAAGTATGATAGGTCTATGCTAAAATAATAACATTTAATAGGGATAAATGTTAAATCCTAAACGTAGACTTCCATAATCAATCTTACAATGAGAAGATATGGACATTGAGCCTTGAAGTATGGAAGGAAGGAAGAGAAGAAAACAAAGGAAGGAAAGCAAAAAGGAAGAGAGGAAGGAGGGAAAGTAGTTTGTACTATTATGGATTAAAAACTTCAAAATGAGGGGCATCTAGGTGACTCAGTTGTTAAGCACCAACTCTTGATTTTGGCTCGGGTCATGATCTCAAGGTCATGAGATTGAGCCCCACATCAGGCTCCACACCCAGTGTGGAGCCTGCTTAAAATTCTCTCTTCTTCTCTCTCTGTCATCTCCCTGCACTCTCTAGCTCTCTCTAAAATAAGTAAATAAATACAGTTTTTTTTTTTTAAACTCAAGAAAGGCACCTAGGTGGCTCAGTGGTTGAGCATCTGCCTCTGGCTGGGGGCATGATCCTGAAGTCCCAGGATCAAGTCTCACATAGGGCTTCCTGCATGGAGCCTGCTTCTCCCTCTGCCTGGGTCTCTATCTCTCTCTGTGTGTCTCCCATGAATCAATAAATAAAACCCTAAAAATATAAAAATAAAAACTCAAGATGAGGTTAATAATATGATGCAGCTACTGAATGAAAATAATGGACAATTTGGGAACAGCATAAGGGAGGGTATTTCTTGGGTGGCTCTACAATAGTCAGACTCCATCTGAAATATACTTCAAACTCCAGGTCCCTCATATTAACAGGAACAATAGAGATCTGAAAAGAATCCATAGGAAAGTAACAAAGGCACTGAGCAGAATTAAGTCTGTGACACATGAAGAATAGTGATGGAACTAGGGAATTTAGTCCAGAGACAAATAATTTGGGGAAGCATAATGGCTAGCTTTGTGAGCTTGACTGGTATATGGGAAAGAAATCATATTTGCAGGCTGCTACTGGCCTGCAGAGTCACAGTTGGAAGATTCCTCACCCACCCATCCTTCTGCAGCTTGAATCACAGATTATCACTTACACACATATCTGCATGAGAACATAGCATAGAACTATTGATCTGGAACCTAAACTAGTGGTTTTCAGGGTACAGACTCAAGACCAGCAGCACCAGCATTACCTGGGATCCTTTTAGAAAGATAAAACCTTTGGACCCCTTCCCAGATCTATAGAATCAGAAACTGTGGAGGTGGGGCCCAGTGTTCTGTATAGCCCTCCAGGGGATTCTGATGCATGCTAAAACATGACAACCATTACAGATCATCAGATGTAGGTGTCTGGCCTAAAATCTGTTTGTTTGTTTGTTTGTTTGTTTGTTTGTTTGTTTGTTTAAGATCTGTATTTATTTGTTCATGAGAGACACACAGAAAGAGGCAGAGACATAGGCAGAGGGAGAAGCAGGCTCCCCACAGGAGCCTGTTGTAGGACTCGATCCCAGGACCCCAGGATCATGACCTGAGCCAAAGGCAGATGCTCAACCACTAAGCCACCCAGATGCCCCTTGGCCTAAAATCTTGATTGCAGTTAGGTTTGAAAACCTTCCTTCTCCTCAGTGATTCCTATTCACTTATGGTTTGAATAGATCCAACCATTCATCTAATTCATTCTGTGTAATGGGTATTTGTCAGTTTTTTGGCTACATGGTTTCCAATTAGGATTGATCTCCTATTTTATAAGCAGTAAGGGGAACACTGAGTGTTCCACTGTGTATGCCAAAGTGTCCAGATACTCCCTCTTCCACCTGTGAGCCAGGATGGCAAAGTAGTTGCCCCCACCCCAAGGACTCTGAATCCTGAGCATGTGACACAAAGATAAAGAGACTATTAAGAATCCTCACTGAGCAAGGTCTAGGGGGAGTAGGTGGCAGGAATGTCTGCTGGTGGTAAAAGCAGAACAGCATTTCCAAACCAATAGGTTCCTATGGGATGACCTTGGTTGTGGGTGCTTTTGCCTAGCTTCCTGAGATTTCTGTCCTTTTTCTGAACCCGGTTCTCCAGCTTACCTACAGATTCTATAATCCATTTTATATCCTTTTAATATAGTATCTATAAGGAATTAGGCAGAGTTCATTTCTGTGGTTTGCAACCAAGACCAGAAAGATACATGCTTACTCATTCCCTGCAGGTTCCATATTCACTAAGGCCCTTGGATTGTTTTCTCTGCTTTAGACAGTAACAAAAGTAGGTAAACAATGCTTGCCAACATTAGCAAGGAGCAGAAAAAATGGTTGAAGCCAGTGGCTGGACTTTGGGGTTTTTATGCCCCATGACGGTGTATCTTCAGGAGAGATCGTAAGTTCTTCGTGGAATAATTCAACATTACTTGATTTTGTGGGAACTTTGATTTCATTATCAATAGCTATACCACCCAGATACAAAATATTCTCGCCAAAGAAATTGAACCTGAATCTAATCCAGCTTCTAGAGCTAGCTTTCATTTATGGGAAATGGGGATAGGGAACAGGAGAGACAATGGAACAGTGTGTTAAATGGCATGAGAAGGAAGCCAACAGGCAAATCCAAAATGTGGGCTATCGTATTTGACTAGACCAGTGTCTTCCATAAGCCAATGGCATTGGAAAAAGAGGTATGGAGGAGGGAAGGAGACCACTCTACACCCAAAGAAACAGAAGAGATGTAACAACCAAATGTAACATGTACATCTTGTTTGGATTTTGATTCAAACAAACTAATTATGAGATATGAAGAAGAGGACACTTATAGTAAAAATATCAAAAGGAAACAGTCGCTCCAAAAACCATTACCTACATAGTGTCATAAAGCACATTGTTGATATTCCATAAATGTTAAATAAGAAGATGATTTGCATGTATTCATAAAAAAAAATGCCCTGTGGGTTACAACACCTAATAGGTTAAGCACTTGTAAGATCTAATTATGGTTATTGCTCTGTGACCCTGAACAAATTACATAATACATTCAGCTGTAAATGGGAAGAACCTTATGAAATGGCTATTTGAAGTACCTCATAAACACTCTGGTAAAGAACATGGTGAGCACAAGTGCTGTAGAGCTGCCACTTGAAAGTAATGGTCCAGGGGCACCTGGATGTCTCAGTCGGTAAAGCGTCTACTTTCCATTCAAGTCAAGATCCCAGGGTCCTGGGATCAAGCCCAGAGTCGGGCACCCTGCTCAGTGGGGAGCCTGCTTCTCTCTCTCCCTCTGCCTGCTGTTCAGCCTGCTTGTGCTCTCTCTCTCTCTCTTTCTCTGTCAAATAAATAAATAAAATATTTGAAAGAAGAAAGAAAGAAAGAAAGAAAGAAAGAAAGAAAGAAAGAAAGAAAGAAAGAGAGAGAAAAGAAAGAAAGAAAGAAGAAAGAAAGAAAGAAAGAAAGAAAGAAAGAAAGAAAGAAAGAAAGAAAAGAAAAAAAAAAAAGAAAGAAGAGAAAGTAATGGTCCAAGGTGTGTTACTCAACCTCTAAGATGGTCCTCCATGATTTCCTCCTCCTCTTAGTCACATCCTATGTAATCAATCCCCTCCCTCTCGGTGTAATGTCCCTTCAGAAATTTTGATTATTAAAAAAGACGTGTGCCTAATGAAGGGGGCTGGGGGAGAGGCAACAACTTACTCTCTACTTATGAACAGATTTGACCTAAAAACAATCTCAGCTCATGACCATGAAGTGTGGATTCTGTATATTTCCACTGCTGGAATAGAAGGTAACATTGTCCATGGAAGAACACATGTCTGAATGAACCATATGAGCATTAAGGAAGGAAGAGAGGCAGAATACATCTCTTTAAAAAAAAAAAAAAAAGTTACCATCTGAACCATTCTTAAGCATACAGTTCGGTAGTGTTAAGTATGTTCACATTGTTGTGCAACGGATCTCCAGAACTTTGCCTCTTGTAGAAGTGAAACTCTATATCTATTAAACAACAACTGGTTGTCCTCCCCGCCCCTCCCCCAGCTCGCTCCAGCCCCTGGCAACCACGTTCTTCTTTCTGTTTCCTATGAACTCGACTACTTTAGATAGCTCATATGAAGTAGTCATATTGTGTGTGTCACTTGGTGACCGGCTTATTTCACTTAGCATAATATTCTCAAGTTCAGGACTTCTCTCCTTTTTTTAATGTTTTTTCTTTTTTCCTTTTTTTTTTCTTTTTTCTTTTTTTTTCCTCTCCTTTTTAAAGCTAAATAATATCCCATTGTATGTATATGCTACATTTTGTTTATTCATCCATCTATTATTAATGGACATTTGGGTTGCTTCCACCTCTTGGCTATTGCGAATAATGTTATGAACATGAGTGTGGAAGTATTGCTTTGAGACCCTGCTTTCAAGTCTTTTAGATATGTACCCAGATGTGGGATGACTGGAGATGGTAATCTTATTTATAATTTTTTGAAGAACTCTTGTACTGTTTTTCATGGTGGCTGCACCAGTTTACAATCCCACCAACACTGCACAGGGATCCAATTTTTCCACATCCCCCAACACTTATAGTTTTCTGATTTCTTAATAGTAGCCATCGTAGTGGGTGTAGGTGATATCTTATTGTGGTTTTGATTTGTGTTTCTCTAGGGATTGGTGACGTCAACCATCTTCTTACATTATTGTTGGCTTCTTGTATATCATCTTTGGAGAAATGTCTGTTCAAATCCATTGCCCATTTTTAAATTGAGTTATTTGATTTCTTTAAAGATTTTATTTATTTATTCATGACAGACACAGAGAGAGAGACAGAGACAGAGACACAGGCAGAGGGAGAAGCAGGCTCCATGCAGGGAGCCCTACATGGGACTCGATCCCAGGTTTCCAGGATCACACTCCAGGCCCAAGGTGGCGCTAAACTGCTGGGACACCGGGGGGTTGCCCAAGTTATTTGATTTTTTTTGTTGTTGAATTGTAGTTCTTTATATATTCTGAATACCTTTTAAGATTCATTTATTTATTTTAGAGAGAGAGAGGGAGAGAGAGAACATGGGGTGGGGAGAGGCAGAGGGAGAGAAAATCTCAAGCAGACTCCATGCTGAGTGCGGAGTTGGACACGGGCTCCATCACCCAACCCTGAGATCACAACCTGCGTGAAATCAAGAGTCAGGTACTTAACTGACTGAGCTACCCAGGTGCCCCTATATATTCTGAATATTAACCCCTTTCCTGACTTGCAAATATTTTCTCCCATTTTGTAGGTTGTCTCTTCATTCTATTGATTGTGTCCTTTGATGCACGGAAGTTAAGTCTGCTGTCGTCCAATTTGTTAGTTCACACTATAGTCACCTATGACTTTGTCATCCAAGAGATCACTGCCAAATCTAGTGTCATTAAGTTTTCCCAAATGTTTTCTTTGAGTTTAGTTCGGAGTCTTTAATCCATTTTGATTTAATAACTGTATGTGGAATGAGAAAAGATTCCAAGTTCATTCTTTCCTTAATGGATGTCCAATTTTACCAACACCAGTTGTTGAAGAGACTATTCTTTCCCCATTGAGTGGATTTGACATCCTGTTGAAGATCATTTGACAATACACGTGAGCATTTATTTCTGAGTTCTCTGTTCCATTCCATTGGTCCCTGTTTGTCCTTCTGCCAGTACCACACTGTATTGATGTATACTATGTAGCTTTGTCATATGTTTTGATATAAGGAAATTAAATCATCTGATTTTGTTCTTTTTCAAAATTGTTTTGGCTATTCAGTGTCCCTTGCAGTGTCCCCTCAAATTCCATATGAGTTTTAGGATTTTTTTTTTTATATTTCTGAAAAACATGTTATTGAGATTTTGATTGCAATTGCACTGAATCTCTAGATTCCTTTGGGTGATATGACATCTTAATATTATTAAGTCTTAAATCTGTGAACACAGGGTTTCTTTCCACTTATTTGTGTCTTTAAATTCTTTCAGAGATGTTTTATGATTTCCATTGTATAAGTCTTTCACCTCCTTGATTAGATTTACTCCTAAATATTTTAATCTTTTTGATGCTATTGTAAATAGAAATTTCTTGTCTTTTTTAATTGTCCATTGTTAGTGTGTAGAAACATTCCATTAAAAAAAACAACAACAGTAATGGAGTACCTGGGTGGCTCAGTGGTTGAGCGTCTGCTTTTGGCTCAGGTCATGACCCCAGGGTCCTGGGATCTGGTTCCGCATGGAGCTCCCTGCATGGAGCCTGCTTCTCCCTCTGCCTATGTCTCTGCCTCTTTGTGTCTCTCATGAATAAACAAGCAAAAATCTTAAAAAAAAAAAAAAAGAAAAGAAAAGAAAAGAAAAAACTAAACAGTAATATACTCTTTCTGTTCAGAAATTTTCATATTCCTGAGATTTGGGGTTGTGTTTTTGTTTTTTGTTTTACCAATGCTTCAGAGGAATTGTTTTATGGACTTGATGTACACCTGGAATAAGTGAAGAATGCTGTGAAAATCAGAATGGTTGTAATCCATGTATTTGCATAAAAGGCAAAGCAAATTTGGGAGTTCCTACTGGATGTGATCCAATTTGTCTATTTACCTACAATTAGAGAAATCCATAGGTAATTGACATTTGGAAGTAACTTTGTTTGCACAGCCCCTAGAGCGGGGGAGGAGGGATGTTGACAGGGCCCCTGAAGATTAGCCCACCCCAGGCCTTTGAAAGAAAACATTGGACCTTGTATCAGTTATGACTCTTTCAGTTGCACTTGACAGAGAACCCTTTTTAAGCAGCCTCAAAGAGAAGAGAGGACATACATAACTCAAGTGTCTATAGGTAGAACTGGATTTTGGCTTTGCTTGATGCAAGAGTGGAAATAATGTTACCAAGTTCCAGTGCTAGCCTTAGACCAGAGTAAGAGGAGCCACAACCCTGAACTCTGTACGGAAGGGCCTGGATTTCCCAAATCTGGAAAAGTAAAATAAATAAATAAATAAATAAAATAAAAATAATAATAATGAAATAAAATAAAATCCCACTCAGTGTTTCAGAATTTGGTAAATGTTGAGTGGAAGAAAACCACAGAAGAGGGACTCAGTGCCATCCTCAGTACAGATACCCCCTCTAAACTGAGGGAGACATGGAGAAGATTCCAGCCCCTGCCCTGGGCAACCACACAAAACGTTTCTGATGTTTTAATTTGGCTGCCCCAAGTGTAGGTATCTAGACCTGTACAAGTCCACGCATGGCTACTGAACATTTCAAATGTAGCTATTCCATACTGAGACAGAAATGTAAAATACACACTGGAATTTGAAGACTGTACAAAAGAACTAAGTAAAATACCTCATTAATAAGTTTTTATATTGATTACATATTGAAATGATAATATTTTCATCTGTTTCTTTTAACTTTTTATAATGTGGCCACTAACTTTTATTTAATGACCTATATGGCTTATATTATATTTCTGTTAGATAGTTCTGATTGAAGCAAACCAACATCCCCAGAAAATGCCATACCCTCCCTCCTCTCTACTTCAATAGCTTCAGGAAGGAACTAGAACTTCTTGGAATACTGAGGTGGGGGGGTGGGAAGAAGGAACCTGCCTGCCCCAGGGAGCTGGGGCATTGGCAGGTCAGTTCCTTTTCTGGGAGTCTGCCCAGCACTGCTTAGAGTCCTGGTCCTGCCCTGCCTGACTGGTCCCTTTCCACTGGTGGTGCACGGCACATCACCGGTGGGGCATTTCTAGAACTTCTGTTGGGTTTATGGGGGCAATCCAAGGACATGAGCATGTTCATCTCACTGCCCGTGTGAGGTCATATGGTGGAGGAAGGACTCTATATGGGGGAAGAGCCATGGCTCCTGGCCAGCTGGAATAGAACTTAATGAATAGAATCACAGGACTGGAAATACTCCCAAATTCAGGGCTTCTGAGTGACATTGCCTTTTTCTTTCTTTTTGGAATATGAGAATTGAACCAAACCAGATTGAGGCAGCTGTCAGGAATTTGCTTCAGCCCCAACCCATTCCTGGGGCCACTCAGCCTCCATATAGCTTAAGGTGGCCAGGGTTCATACCATGGCCACGCCCAGCAGGTGCAGCTGCTTTTCTATGCTCGGTCTGCACTACATTGGTCATTTTTTCATCCCATCCTTTGATATGCTACTTAAAGTATTTTTCCAGGTGTCCCCTTTTTGACCTCCTGGCTGACCAAGAAGCTTACCTTATTCCTCAGGACTTTAGTCTGTTCCCTAGTGTCCTGGGCACAGCAAAGACCCAATTACTATTGACTATCTATGGAATCCCTTCTCACCAGACTGCTCTGGAAGTTGAAGTCTCTGCCACCAGCATAGGCCAGTCCACCGCACCACTTCCAGGTCACCTATAGCCACAAGCTCCCCATGAACACAGGAGCTGGCTTGAGAAAGACACACTGCAACATACGGCCGTATTAAAGCATTGCTCTGCATATCAGATGAAGAGCCAAACCAAACCAAACCCAAACTTCAAACAATTTCTGTGGGATGTCACAATGAAGGAGTGAGGTTTACCCACCAATACACGGATTCCAAACCCCTGCCCTGGGTTCCCATGTTGGCTGGTTGGCCTGACCTCTCATGAGCTATTTGAGAATCATTTCTCACATCTTCTTCTTAGTTGGCTCAAACCTCCATCTCAGATGTGTCTTGACCGGCCCCTGCTTGGCATGCCCACAACTGTAGCCCAAGTGTCATTGTCTGTTGTCTGGTCTGCACCAAACAGTCAGCCTCTTAACATGGCGCCACCCTTCATCCTGCTCCACATGAGCCTGTCTTCTCCACTGCAGACTGTGTCTTTCTAAATCACAGATACAATTGAGTCATTCACCAACTCAAAAATATTTAACAATGATGAAGTGCCTCAGTGGCTCAATTGGTTAAGCATCTGCCTTTGGCTCAGGTCATGATATCAGGGTCCTGGGATCAACCCCACCTTGGGCTCCCTGCTCAGTGGGGAGTCTGCTTCTCCCTCTTCCTCTGCCTACTGCTCCTGCTTTTGTTCTCTCTCTCTTTCTCTTTGTCTCTCACTGTCTCTCAAATAAATAAATAAAATATTTAAAAAAAATAAAATCTGTAAAAAACGTAAGTCCCAAAGTCAAAGTTCTCCATGAAGCACACTATAATCTGACATCACTAGAACTTTCTAGTTTCCTGTCTAGCAATACCCCAGCCCCCAACCTGCCTGCCTCAACCCTTCCTCCCCACAAAACTTTCAGTCTAAAAGAATTCCTAAATGCTTTAAAATCTTGTGGCTTTTGCTCCTATTGTTCCCTTAACCTGAAAAGCCCTCTTCCTTGCATTAAATAATGACTAACATTTGTGCAATGTTCTGGCAAATGCTCACTTGAGAGCTTCATGTCAGTGATGGAGAGCTGCAGCCAGACTCCTGGGTTTTAATTTACCACTTATTTTCTGTGTAATCCTGAGCCATTTATTTAACCTCTACAGCTTCCTAATTTTTTTCCCAGATTTTATTTATTTATTTGAGAGAGACAGAGTGCACAAGAGCTGGGGGAGGAACAGAGAGACAAAGACTGCACTGAGCATGGAGCCCGATGTGGGACTTGATCCCATGAACCTGAGATCATGACCTGAGCCGAAGCCAAGAGCAGATGCTCAACTGACCGAGCCACTTAGCGCTCCTGATTCCTCTTTTTTTCTTTTCTTTTCTTTTTTTTTTTTTTTTTTTAAGATTTTGTTTATTCATGAGAGACACACAGAGAGAGGTAGGGACATAGGCAGAGGGAGAAGCAGGCTCCCCGCTGAGTAGGGAGCACAATGTGGGACTCGATCCCAGGACCCCAGGATCAGAACCTGAGCCAAAGGCAGATACTAAAGCACTGAGCCACCCAAGTGTCCCATATCTTTTTTTTTTTTTTGATTCCTCATTTTTAAACATGAGATAGTAATAGTATCTTATCTCTCAGGCTTGTTTTGTGGACTAAGTAAGTTAATTTATTTAAAACCCTTAGAATGTTGCCAGACACACACCACACAGTCAGTGAGGGTCAGCTGTTATTTATTGTCCTCATAACACTCACGCTGTGAAACAAGAAATGGCTCAAGGTCTCAGAAATTAGGACTTAGGTCTTCCAACTCAAAAGCTTATAATCAGGGGATTTTCCCCTCATGCATTGCTTTTCGGCTCATTCTTCAGAGAATGAGAGCCAGCTCAAGAATCTCTCTCACTTCAGGTGCCACCCTAGGATACAACCAAAGTTTTGAGAATGCTATCGATTGTAAGATGCCCTGCTGTTCTGTGTGTCATTAAGGAAAAACAGACGCACCTGCCAATGATAATTGTGAGACACTATGGATTGTAAGAAGCATCTTTTTTTTTTTAAAGATTTTATTTATTTATTCATGATAGTCACACACAGAGAGAGAGGCAGAGACACAGGCAGAGGGAGAAGCAGGCTCCATGCAGGGAGCCTGACGTGGGATTCGATCCCGGGTCTCTAGGATCGCGCCCTGGGCCAAAGGCAGGCGCCAAACCGCTGCACCACCCGGGGATCCCTGTAAGAAGCATCTTGATTGCAAAGATGTCAATGTGCATCTTAGAGTTGGTGGAAGAAGGTAACGGTTCCCTTAACTGGGTTTAGGTAGCAGGCTGCATGTCCCTACAGGAAGCACATGTTGCATTGCATTATAGTCAGTGGTTAACAGGGCTGCTTTCCCTGCTAGATATGAGTAACATTAGGATGGGACATATATCTTTCTTCCTCTGGCTTCCCAGCATCTAACACAGTGTTTGGCACAAGATAGCTTCTCAATACTCAGTTACTTAAGGTAAATTGAAATCCTCACACAAGATCATATTAGACCCTGTAAGGGGTACACCAGGAATGAAAAATATGTGACAGACTTTGTAGAATAATAAAACTCCATTGACCCAACAGTTCAACCAGTTGTATCTTGGCAAATTGGTCTTCCTGCTTCGAGGCATAGAAAAATGAATGATGTCATAGATTGTCTTCTATAATGCCACGATGTTCCATGGGAAATAGGAACTTTACTTAACCCATAAGTATTGTAAATACATTATATCTTATATAAGTTTTCAAAGGCAGATTCCTTTTTGCCAGCAAGAAAAGACTACCAGTATTCCTAGTTGCCTGAAGATGTCTACTTTTAGATTAAATATCATAAGGGAAGTGCTCATCCCTACAGTCTTCTGGGGCATGCCTATCTTTTTTTTTTTTTCTTTCTTTCTTTCTTTCCTTTATTCTGGAAAGTTTGAATGACCTGCCTTTTAAGGTTTAAAAATAGATGCTCAGACTGGGCTTTGAAATATTTCAAGAATACAGCATTATAGGAATCCCAGATTCTATAAAAATTCTATCTGCATTTTCATCCCTACAAACACTGTGACTTTTGTCATCCCTTCAGAAGCAATAACATCGATTTTTTCCTTTTCTTTCTCTCCTCTTCCTCTTTTTTCTTTTTCTTTCCTTTTCTTTTTTTCTTTGCTTACCTTTCATCAATCAATTAATCTTTGAATATAAAGAGAATTTCAAGTAGTGCAGAAAGATTTCTTCTGGAATCTACTCTGTTGATGATGAACATGATTTTATTTAACCATACCAATGGATGTAGAAGCTGTTTCAAATTTTCAAAATAACAATAAACAATAGAAAGGTCATCCTTTTTCCACACATTATAATGTATTTATGCAAACAGTCCTATACAATAAGCTCCTAAAATTTGGAGGTTCAAAGGGAATATGCACTTAAAATTTTAATAGGTGTGCCAAATTGCCCTACCAGTTGAGAGGGCTCACTCTTTCTTGTCATGAAAGTATGGCAATGTGTAACCAGTGTGGATACACTGAAGGTGCATCGCTGCGAATATGACTGTACTCAAGTTAGAAATATCTAATGGAATCTATTCCTCACTCCTGGGGAGTGAAGGTGTGTCTTGTCATGCTGCCACTTGGTCTGTTTTAGGGAGCCTTGCTCAAGCAGGTTCCACTGGAATAAATACCTTGTACATTTGGAGACATCTTTGTGGTTGTCATCTAGAGCTGCTATGTGCTGCATTCTGTCTGCATAAAAGGCAACAGTCAAAAAGACACATACACTAAGATCAGGTGTATTATTTAGTGCTACATACATGCACTAATGGTAAGCCTTAAGAAATAAAAGTTCTATACAAACCTGCACTATGCAGATCTTATGTGTGGATGCATAAAGTTAGAAGTCATCCTTTGCACTATTTGGAAGGGACGCGTCCAGTGATATTCCAGTAGACAAAGTATAAATTGAATGAAGAAGCCTAAGCATATCCTTTCAAAATGTATCAGAACAAAGGGGTGCCTGGCTGACTCAACAAGGGGTGCATCCAACTCGATTTCGGGGTTGTGAGTTCCAGCCCCACCTTAGGTGTAGAGCTTACTTTTTTAAAAATGAAAAAAAATGTAGCAGACCAAAGGTGCCTGGGTGGCTCAGTTGGTTAAGCACCTGCCTCCCTCTCTGTCAAATAAATAAATAAAATATTTTAAAGAAAATGTAGCAGACCAAAGTCCCAATAGAGAAGCAAGGTGCAAGCTAAATGGAAGGTCCAGATACTATTTCAGGCAGTGGGATGTCATAGTGACCAAGAGGCTAAATCAGCTCTTCCCTGACAATTGCACTGTGACTCAGTCAGTGCTGAGTTTTAGGCCGAGGGCTCTCACTACCAACAAACTATGCAAACAGTGCAAGTTGTTCAATTCCTTTGTTCTGGTTTGTCTCATCATCAAAAAGGTTATAGTACTTTACCTCAATAGCAATAGTCAATATATGTATGTGATGCTTTACATAGATTATCTTATATAATTCTTACGACTATCCCATGAGATGTGATCACCAATTTCTTTGAGAAAAATGAGAAATTAGGTAACGTAAAGCTTAGTAAGCACTTATAGCAGGCTTAAAAATGACTCTAATTCTCTGGACACTCTGAGGATCAAGTGAAAATAATGAATGTGAAAATATTTGGAAAAATTAGCAATTGCATACGAAGTCTTTCCAGAACAAAAGTCACTAGAAAACAAAGTTTTCTGAGTAGATGATGCATGTTACACAAATATGGAAGTGATATTTACTAGTTACTTTGTGCCAGGGCATTGCCAAGGGCTGTTTATCCATTGCCTATTAGGAACCAAATATTGGCCTATATGCTGAGACACAGGAGATGAATAAGAACAAGTATACTGTAGAAATGAATCCACTGTATTTGAGGAGCATAATTTAATGTTAGCCCTATTTGAAGAGCTGCCTCAGCAGCCAACAACATCCTGATATCTTTCTATATACATTCCTGCACTCACCATCTGAGCTTGTTTACCAACTTAATTCATGGGCAAAGTTTTTGCCCTAATCAATATCCCTTAGTGACTGGTTCATTAAATCACTTCATCTTTTTGTTTATTTTTTCTTCAGTGTTGGAAGAAGATATCCTTGATAGAATACTATGAGAAAAATGACAAAATATGAACTTTTGTGATCTTAGTCCCATACGGCAGGTTGAAAAAAGCCCAATAGATTATTTAATGTATTTGATCAGTTTATATCTTTATTGGAGCATTTGGGGTTCAGTTAGTCATAAGTACACAGAAAACCAAGTAAATGAAACAGTGAGGCAATAATGAATACTAGGAAAAACAAAAAACTGTACAGGAAGGAAAATTTAATTAGCTATAAACAATTATACAATCATATATATACAGTCAGAGTGTGTAAATGGTAAACATAATTTAGCATAAATTTTGACATGAATGTATTAGGAAGATGGAGGAAAGGTGATGGAGCAAGAGTTGGGAATCATCCCTCCGACAGGAAAACAAATACATTCAAATAACCAAAAGAAACAGGTATAGGACTCAAACATGGTTACCCCTGGGGAGAGGGAACAGGGGATTGGGAGAAATGGGGCAGGAGATTGTTGTTTTCATGGTAAGTCTAATAGTACTTTTGACTCTTTAATGTAGAAAAATTAATTTAAAAATCATGATAACTTATGTAAACAATTCCCTGGCTTTTCCAATTGTCTAATATGTCAAGTCACATTCTTCAGCCTAACCAGGAAGTCTCTCCATAATCTGTCTCCACCGTTCCTATCTTACCTCTCTTTAAACGTTTTTCCATCTTGTGCTCTTGGTTCTAGTCAGGTACTATTTACTTGGTCTTCCTCAACCCCTTCAAATACATCATTCACTCAGCCTGGTATGCTCTCTCTCGGATCTGTTCTAAAGTCTTATCAGTGGTTGAAACAAAGGAACACAGGTATGAAGGTTATCCCCTGAGAACAACATTAAGAAGCACAAAAACAAAATGGATGAGTTTAGTCATCAGTAGACTGAAGGTCTGAGACGCTGAGGGTATGGGATGGGGTGGGGTGGGGGGTGGGGTGAGGTGGGGGGATTGTCTCTGCGCATCTATAAAAAGAAAATTAGGGCAGCCCCGGTGGCGCAGCGGTTTAGCGCCGCCTGCAGCCCAGGGCGTGATCTGGAGACCCTGGATCGAGTCCCGCATCGGGCTCTCTGCGTGGAGCCTGCTTCTCCCTCTGCCTGTGTCTCTGCCTCTCTCTCTCTCTCTCTGCGTCTCTATGAATAAATAAATAAAATCTTTAAAAAAAAAAAAAAGAAAATTACTGAGTCATTCAATGTAAATTCATTAAGTGCCTACACATATCAAATGTCCTGGGGGTCTATAACAGTAAGTGATATAGTTAAATACCAAGAGTTCAGGGGAACAGAGGTATTACAATTAGCCTAGAGGATTGGAACTTTCTAGAAAAGAGGAATCAATTAACAACCGCAAACATCTCATCTACTAAGCAGACATAATCTCTGTAGAGGGTGGACATTACAGGCTTGATGATATTAACAGAATGGTTTATCTAAGATCCATTTTGTGTTAAGCTCTGGGCTAGGTGCTTTATGTTTGTTTTCTGAACCACACAACAGCCTGATAGGATTTCTTCCATTATTTCCAATTTTCAAATGAACAGACTGAGCCATATAAATATTAAATTCTCACAGTCATTGTCAAAGGTGAGACACAAATTCTCCAGATTTAGTGCCCATGCTTGTTCCACTACACCCCCCCCACAACCTCCCCAGACAACTAAACCATGCATACTAAGCAACCTTCTGATTTAATTTGACTTCACATGTAGGAAAAATTGCTCTAATTAGGTAATAAAACCTTACTTATAATAAACTTATTAGGTCTGAAGTATATTGAATATTGGTTATGTGCCAAGACCTGTGCTAAGCATTTACATGCACGAAGAAGATACTGTCATCTCTATTTTACAGGAAAAAAAAAAAAAAAAAAACCTAAGACATAAAGAATGTAAATTTGCTTTGAGGCACACAGCTAGGAATAGAGAGAGCTTGTGCTCTTAATCATTCTACACACTGCCATCTAACATATACTGTACTGATGTAAACAGAATTTATTCATTTAAATAATATTTAGTGAGCACCCGCGCCATGTTTTGGGGCTTGCTGGGGGAATGCCAATGAAGTATAGGACCGAGTCTCTGTCTTCCAAATATTTACAATTTAAATGAAAAGTCTCCATATACACAGTCAAATGTTAAGTAGCAGTTGAGGTTTGTATAGAATTAAGTCCTCAATTGATGAGTGCGACCAATAAGAGATTTCAAAAAAGGGGAGTTCACTGAAAGCCTAGACAGCGATGAGGTGAAGGGTGACCAGGACCCAGCAGAAGAGAGAGAACATTCTAGCACAGGAACGAGCATGGTGTCCTGGAGGATGGGAACCAACTGACCCCCACTCCATGAAGGGTTATCATTTAAAGCCATTGGATCCACAGACAACTTCCTTCAGAGGCTCACCTCAGAAACTCTAAGGTTTGGAAGAACCCCTCTTGGGACTGCTACTTCTATGCTCTTTCCAATTCATCATCAAACAAGAAAGTGCCAACAAGGTACCATGAGCTTCTGTGTTTGAGCCCCATTATCTCCTAAGTTGCTACCCACTCCAAGGAGTCAGGCACCAGAGGACTAAACTACTGGAAGGTGAAAAAACATGTCTTGTTCCTCACCATACCCCAGCACCTCTGAGAAAGACTGCTTCTTGCACAAGCTCAGTAGATGTTTACCAAACCAAAGAGGAAGGACCCTGCACAGACAGCTGTCAGAAGGGCCCTGAGGTAACAGCCTGAAAGGGGCCAGAGTCATCTCCCCTGAAGTCAGCGTTCTCATAAGGATATCGTGAGGATCACATTCACAAATGCATGTGAAGTACCTAGCACAGGCCCATGGGGTACCTCAGTCATAATCCAATACAAATAATACAATGCTACTAATAAGGTAGTGTCCTTCTTCTTGCTTAGTCAACCAGGCCTCCTCTCTTACTCTGCTACTATGGTTGGCAGGTGGCGAGCACATTTCTAAATTAGATGAGACTTTATTTACCAAGTTGGTATAGTTCTATCATAATCAGTTCCTCCCCAGCTTCTTCCTTCTAGGGCGATTTCTTTTTTTTTAAAGATTATTTATTTATTTATTTATTTATTTATGATAGACACACAGAGAGAGAGAGAGAGAGAGAGAGAGGCTGAGACACAGGAGGAGGGAGAAGCAGGCTCCACGCCAGGAGCCTGACGCAGGACTCGATCCCGGGACCCCAGGATTGTGCCCTGGGCCAAAGGCAGGCGCCAAATCGCTGAGCCACCCAGGGATCCCCCGATTTCTATTTTAAAATAAATTGCCAAGCATTTCTGATGCAATTTTCAAACCTATATGAAACACAGGGAACCCCTAGGTACCCATCACCTAACCTCAATACTTACCAACATGAAGCCAGTCTCACCCCATCTGTATCACACTTACTTTCTCTAGCCATCCTCAACGAGATCATTTGGAAGCAAATTTCAGGTGTCATGGAATTTCATCCAGAAAAACTTTACTACTGTATCTCTAAAATACAGAGTTCTAACATAACCATTTCTGGTCATATTAGCACATCTAAAATTGTTAGTGATGATTCCTTTGGATGCAAAGGCCAAACAGCATAAAAATTTCTTTGATTTTCTCACACATTATTTTTTACAGCTTTTTTAAAAGTCATGATCTAAACAAGGTCCAGACATTGAATTTATCTGATGTTTTTCCAGTTTCTTTGAATCTATAGGTTTTCCACCTCCTTCTTTTCCCCTCGAATAAACTGATTTTTCAAAAATATTTAATTAATTAATTAATTTGAGAGAGAGTGTGTGTGCACAAGCTGGGGGAGAGGTAGAGGGTGAAGAAGAAGCAGACTCCCCACTGAGCAGGGACCCCAAAGCAGGGCTCGATCCCAGGACCCTGGGATCATGACTTGAGCTGAAGGCAGAAGCTTAATGGACTGAGCCTCCCCGGGGCCCCTCAAATAAACTGCTTATTGAAGGAACAGAATAATTTGCCCTGCAGAGGGTCTTACACTCTAAATTTTGCTGATGCTTCCCCATGATGTCATTTAATGCACTCCTTTAACCCCTGGAACATCTTATTGTACCAGAAGCAAGGAAGCTGTCAAAGACTTCTTCTGGGGTTGTGTCAGAAGGACACAGGAGCACTGGCCAACGGTGGGATATTTTGAGAGTCAAACAAATAAGTATAAAGAACTGCAGCATATTGAGATACATCAAGTATGACAATATCCACAGGTTCCTAGTCATGCTCTAAAAATAGATCCATTGCTCACCTTTGAAGGATGTTAAGGAAGCAATCATCTCTTCTGAAAATGAGTAAATAAAAATAAAGAATCAAGCATTTATTCTACCTTTCCTGTATGAATTGCATCTCAAGGTCATCAAATAATCCATGAGAAGAACTCCTGCTAATAAATGGAGAGATGATACAATTAAATATTGCCATCTTGCAACCACTAGTGAATAAAGTATTTTTTAAAAATGATTATCACTGCTAGAACCATAGGTGAAGAGCTGGAGGGAGCTTCCTAATGAACCTATCAGGTTGATACTATCTGTCAACAGATATTGTCATCACAAAAAGAGAAGCCACCAGGTATTCTGTGTCCTTGATGTGACACAGTAGGAAATGTGTAGCTTATGAAGTATTTATGCCAAAAAAAATAAAAACTGAATGTGATCAAGCCTTTATATGCCTTTAAACCATCAGTTTAAAGGTGGTTTGTACTTTAATATTTATTCTTTTCTTCCAAAATGAGTACATGCTACATGAAAGGCCAAGCAAAATCTTAGGCATATGTGAAACCTCCTAATGGTGGGTGCAGTAAAACAGTGGCCAACGCAGACCCTCATGATGATAAAATCATTACCTCCCTGAGGTTAGAACGGCTCTGCGCATGACAAGTGAAAATTGCAGAGCAGACAGGGCTTCAGCCTTCTGGATGTGCATGGAGTATATAAAAAATATATATATTTAATACATATATTAATATAATATATAATATATAATTAATTTTAATATATATTTAAAATATTTTAAATATATTTTAAATATATATATTTTGCTCTAATCTATAAAATCTATAAAAATATATAATATATAATATAATTAGTTTTAATATATGTTTAAAATATATTATATATATATATATATATATTTTTTTTTTTTGCTCTAATCTAGAAAATGAACTTCTAGTCACACAGGCCATGCCTTTAAAATATATTGTTACTGTGTTCAGGAAAATGCAGTCAGCTCGGCAAGCTGGCCCGTGCCAGCAGGATCGCGGGTCAGGAGCCCCTGCCCGAGGAAGAGAAGTGGAGCGCGCGCGACCTCCGACCCGCCTCCGGGACAGGGACCCGCGCAGGCGCCCGGCGAGCGTGGGTTTGCAGGGTTGAAGGTCGGGTGTGTGCGGGGTGGGCCGGTGTGGACGCGGGTTGGCGCGGGTGTGCGTGGGTGGGGCGCTGGTGGGCGCAGGTGTGAGCTCGGGCGGGCGCGGGTTGGCGCAGGTGTGGACCGGGGTGTGTGCGGGGTCAGACGCGGGCGCAGGTGCGCTGCGGCGGGAGCTGTCAGGGGGCCGGTGCCGTCGGCGGGGCGCTGCTGGGTGCTCCCCAGGGCGCGCAGGGCCGTGCGCTCGCTGCTTGCCTCGTTATTTCTTTAATCCTGTTCATATTTATAAGCCTGGATCCAAAAACCCGAGAGCCGTAGGCTTCCTCCCATTCTCCAGTATCGAAATCTGTATTCCTGAGCAAGGGCATGCAGACTCGGATGTTATATTAACAGATAAATTACCTATGTTTTGAAAACCACAATTCTCAAAAGTTACCAGCTGGCCGGCAGTTCCTAACATTTTGCACATTTAATTGGAGGTGTTTAAGTACTTCACTTTCCACTTAAGAACACTGATACTTAACTTTTTTATTTATTGTAAAGATCACATGAAAAAACATGAATTACAAGGAATGAAATTACGATACAAAAATGGTCCCTAGGTTCTTACTCTAGAGAAACTGTAAAAATTTTAAGGTACAGGACGATTTCAAAGTCCACTGATTCTTTAATTTACTTTCGTTTTCATATGCACACGATCAAGAGCCAAATAATAGTTCACAAAACAAAACAAATAATAGTTCACAAATAATTGTGGAAAAGTTTTAATTGATCCCAAAGAGTAGAAGTCACATATTTTCCTGCTCTAAAGTCTGCCACAACCCGACAAATCAGTAAGTTCCAAGATATATCCTGGCTTTTATTTGGGTTCTCTTCGCCATTTTCATGGAAAGATGGTGAATGTAATTTCCTCTTAATGGTAATATTTAGCCTAGGTTCTGTGAACTCATTTTTTTCTTTTTTTTTTTTCTTCCTTCCTTCTTTTTTTTTTCAGTAAGGTGGGAGACACATTGGGGCTGAGTCTGAGCATGTTTGACTTGTATGTGTTGAATCCTAACAGCAGTTTTCTTGCTTGGGATGAAAAATAAAGGATTAGTCTCTTGGTTTACTATCAGCTCAGGGCAGAGTAATTATTCGAGGCCTGACATTTAATACACCAGTGATCACAGATACTGTCACTGAAAGCTTTTCCAACAAAGCAAGAACCAAAAAACCTTACAGCAGTGTCTAACTTTCATTCACATAAGTGGGGAGCCATGAGGTGAATATAAACATAGCCCTGTGGGACACTATCAGGTGTCCCTTTAACACAAGGGAAAAAATAGCAAAGCAGAGAGAATCATCTATATAATAAGTAGGGCCTTACACAGTGCATGGCACATCCAAAGGCAAAGTGAAAGTCAGCTGGGAAGAGTTGTTCAAGGTAAGTTATTTTCCCCAACCCCGGGGGACCCAGCCTCACAGGAATAGTGTCTGTGCTACCATCTCCAGGCAAAGGATAAATTGGAATTAAAGGATGAAGGTAAGACAAATTCTTCCATATGTTATATCTGCATTTTTTTTTCTGCTAAGATGCTTTCCCCTTATCTCTCTTTTATAAAATAGTCTAATAGGATTTGTGGGAGGGGAGGGAAAATATGATCATTATGTATAGCAGCTGTCATTTCCAGCTCGTCTTCTACCACTTGGTTAGTGGCACTTCCACCAAAATATTATTAATTACTTGAACCCACTCATTATCTTGTCGTTGAATTTGTTTTGACAACTATGGGGAGATATTCCTGGGCTCTGCATCCAACCAATACCATATTGTTAAAATGTCAAATGTGTATTTCACAAGCAACTGTTGCTAAGGAGTTTTGTTTAAAAACGTAAAAAAAACTATCGTTGGTCACGGATCATCCTTGACATGACATCAGTACGCTGGGAATGGTTTCCCTTCCTCCAGTACATCAGCAAGGCTGGCAGCTGCTCTAGGTCATGGCCATCCCCTCTTCTTCTTTGCTTCCGATGTCCTAGTGCACCGCTAGGACTGCAGGATGTGCTCTGAGAGTGTTTGCTAAACGGACAAAGGTTCATGACTCAAATTAATTCAGTTTTGTTATAAGCAGTGGGCAATGCTGAGAAATGATAGCATGCAACTAAAAAGAATGCCTTTTAAACTTCAGCTCTGCAAAGACTGTGGGAGGAGAGGAAGGTCCTACCCGCCCCCCAAAAATAAAACTTGTTCTGAAAAATAAATAGAAAGAGAACCCAAACCTAACATGGAGAAAGGAGATCCTGTGCTTGATGTAATGTGGCCCCCTGTCCACGAGGAACTGGTTATCTTGGAACACAGGAATAATGCTTCTCTTAGAGTCCCTTAAAATAATTGGCTTTTAATTACACCTAAGTAAATACTTATTTTGCTGAATTAAATTTTTAAAAATATTTTACTTTTCTATTCATGAGAGACACAGAGAGAGGCAGAGACATAGACAGAGGGAGAAGCAGGCTCCCGGCAGGGAGCCTGATGCAGAACTGGATCCCAGGACCCAAGGGATCACTACCTGAGCCAAAGTCAGATGCTCAACCACTGAGCCACCCAGGCGCCCCTGGATTAATTAATTTTGTAATAAACGAGTCTTAATATATTCCAGTGCAGGACATTATTCTCCGCCTGATGAAGAAAATCTTTCTTGTTTATGACAGAGAGCCTGTAGTACTGAAGTACTCAGGCTGTGCTGAGTTCTTGACATGCAAATAAGTCATCAACTTTTAGAGCTGGAAGGAATCTTGTAAATCTCATGCTCCAGCATCTTCAATGTAGAAGGAATTGAGACCCAGAGGGGACTGAGGACATTCACGTAAAGAAACAGAAGGTGATCAGAGTGCCCTAGCCAGAAACTCTAGCTCCCGTCCTGGTCCTGAGCCCTGAGCCCTGAGCCCACATTAATTATCCTTTATTTATCTCGGTGGTTTTTTTTTTCCCTTTGCCAAACTTTTAAAATACAAATTTTAGAGAATTACTGAATAATAACAATAATAAACAGCTACAGAGTGTCCTCAGATTCATGGAAGCATTTTAGGCATTAGATGAAAAATCATGGTCCCTGATAGAGATTGAATTTTTTGAGACAACTACATAAAGGAAGAAAAACATAAAAGGGACTTTGTTCAACTTGCTCAAATCAAGCCTTTTTGTTGTAATCATGCAGACCAACATAAAACGATCAAACTCTATAGTCAAATCAAGACGTTGCTCTAGGGTGTAGAACAGTCATTTTCAAACTGTTATTCTTAGAATATTGCCTGGAACCCTACAACGGGTAACAGATAAAAGTGGAGCTACCAGGTTTGAAGTTGAAAAAGAGAGTTCCAGCAGCTCTCCTCCTCTACCTTCCCATACTGGAGCCTCTGTGGCGCTGTTGGAAAAATCAGCAGTGTAAAGGAAATTTCTAGAAACAGTCAGAATTCAGCCCAGATGGTGGTGGTGGAGTCGTCGCCAGGCGGTTTCGTGATGGTCACGACTGGTTGGCTCACCACAGCGTGACAGGTGAGCTCATGCCACTCTGTGAGGATAAGTTTCAATACCCTCATCTTCCCTTTTTTTCAAGTTCTGTATGTTTTGCTTGCTCTTTTATTCTTTATGGCAGGGTTTTTCACTGTCAGGTATGTGTGTGAACATCACTTGGGGAAGCTCACTGAAAACGCAGCTTGCCAACTTCCATACCTATGTCAACTTCAGTGGTTCTGGAGTACAGTTCATCAGTCTGTGCTTCTAACAAGTACCTCAAGTGAATTGGAGACCCCTCTTGAGAAACTCTGCTCGGAAGCATCTAATGACATGCCTTACAGGTGGCACTTATATGTCATACCTATTTCCCTGAGTTTAATGTGATTTTTACCATATTAATTTAAAAGGGGCTTCATGTATTCAGGTCCTAATGATTATGCAAATTATCACCACTAATTAATAAGTCCAATAATGTGTATCATTAAATTGGGATGGGGATCCCTGGGTGGTTCAGTCATTTAGCGCTGCCTTCTGCCCAGGGCGTGGTCCTGTGGACCCGGGATCGAGTCTTGTGTCGGGCTCCCTGCATGGAGCCTACTTCTCCCTCTGCCTGTGTCTCTGCCTCTCTCTCTCTCTCTCTCTCTCTCTCTCAGTCTGTGTCTCTCATGAATAAATAAATAAATAAATCTTTAAAAAAATAAAAATAAAAAATAGCTTTCCTGTAAGCCAGTTACACAACATAATGGGAAAATGTCCAATTTAAAATAGGGATCCCAGCTTGTATATATTTTAATAATAATAATATTATTATTATTTAAGCAGCCACTGTGTACCAGGAATTGCCCATATTATAGATAGAGATCAAGAAACAGAGAGGTAGGGGATTCCTGGATGGTTCAGCGGTTTAGCGCCTGCCTTTGGCCCAGGGCGCGATCCTGGAGACCCGGGATTGAGTCCCACATCGGGCTCTCTGCATGGAGCCTGCTTCTCCCTCTGTCTGTGTCTCTGCCTCTCATGAATGAATAAATAAAATCTTAAAAAGAAAAAAAAGAAAGAAAGAAAGAGAGAGGTATAAATGACTTGCTTGGAGTAAAAAGCAAACAAATGAGAACAGCCATACCAAATAATTGCCAAAAGACAGAGCTGGCATATATTTTTCTCTACACAGGTTATAACTGGAGCAGTTAATACCAAGGACAATGCACCTTTAAAGGCAGGAAGTTGCAGATTGCATAGCTTCTTCAGACCTGTTATTCACTCCAAGTACTGTGCTAATTTTGCATTGTAAAAACTCATAACTGGAAATTAAGAAAAATATATCTGTTTGTTATGCGGGACAAAGACCTTTGCAACTCCCCGCCAGGAGTACAAAAATTCCCCCAAATTACCTGCCAAGTATTTGAAGACAAATCTAAAAAGTTTGCCAGGCTTCTTTTTCTCCCCTACAGAATAATCGTCGCAAATAACTCACAATGGATGCCTCTGTTCGAACTTCGTGCAAGTGCTTGCTTTTTGAAGTCTTTCTGCCTAGCTATGCGTTGAATTTCCACACAGATAGCTGCTAGTGACTCTTCACCTTAGCGACCAACCTAGCCATTTTTTCCATTTCCCATTTCTTTTTTTTTAAAATTTTTATTTATTTATGATAGTCACAGAGAGAGAAAGAGAGAGAGGCAGAGACACAGGCAGAGGGAGAAGCAGGCTCCATGCACCAGAAACCCGATGTGGGATTCGATCCCGGGTCTCCAGGATCACACCCTGGGCCAAAGGCAGGCGCCAAACCGCTGCGCCACCCAGGGATCCCCCATTTCCCATTTCTTAAGTGATATGTACCTTGTATATGGTTTTTGCTCAATACTTTCCTACCTGGACAGATGGAAGGGTGAATGGACAACCTGATTCTTCATGGTGTTCTTCCTGAAATGGGCAAGGGGTCAATCATCAGAATATCCAAGAGGAGTGGTCTCTGAGTGTGAAGAAGCTGACCTAATTTGGTCACCATAATGGAAAGTGTAGCATTGGAAACGATCTTATTGAGAAAGGTGGGTAGTAGAAAGGACAAGGTAGTATCAGCCTCCACAAATTTTGGTGTTTGGTTGACTCTCGTTCCTTCCATTTGTCTCTCTCATCTGCTTACCCATGCTCACTCAGCTCAGCTGTGGTAACAAAACTCTTGTCCTGGATTTACTGTAATGCTCCTGATTAATTGTTTCTGATGGATCCTTGCACTTTTGGATTCAAAAATTTCATTTAATTCATAGAAGGATAAAGTAATTCCTAATGGACTGGTATTACAACTTCACAACTCTTACCATGTGTAAGAAAAATGAAGATCTTGGAAGTATTTTTCATAATATCTTTCCTTGGAAGTTTCTTCTAAAAAGTGCATCATGTGGCACCTGGGTGACTCAGTCAGTTATGTGTCTGACTCTTGATTTCCACTCAGGTCATGATCTCAGGGTTGTGAGATGAAGTCCCATGTCGGGCTCTGCATTCAGCGAGGAGTCTGCTTGAGGATTCTCTCTCTCTCTCTCTCTCTCTCTCTCTCTCCCCCTACCCTTCTCCCCACTTATGCACTCTCTCTTTATCAAATAAATAAATCCTTAAATAAAATAAAATTAATTAACTAAATAAAAAACATTTAAATAAAATAAAATAAGAAGTGCATTGTAAAATGGCAATGGGAAGATGGACATCCTTCCCACACATGACATACAAGTGTTGTCTTCCTTCACTTTCCTTGTGAATGTATTAATGCCACTGAATTGTATACTTAAAGAGGGCGAATTTTACGTGAGGTGAATTTCACCTCAAAAGGAAATAATTCAGGACACCTGGGTGGCTCAACAGTTGAGCCTCTGCCTTTGGCCCAGGGCATGATCCTGGAGTCCTGGGATTGAGTCGGGCTCCCTGTGAGGAGCCTGTTTCTCCCTCTGCCTGGGTCTCTGCCTCTCTCTTTCTCTCTCTGTGTCTCTCATGAATAAATAAATAAAATCTTTAAAAAAAAATGAAATAATTCACCTCACATAAAACTCACCATTTGAATCATCTTGAAGTGTATAATTCAGTGTTTTTCAAAGCACATTTACAATGTTGTACAATTAATACCATGATATAATTTCAGAACAATTTCATCATTCTCCCCGCAAAAAACTCATATCCGGGGCACCTGGGTGGCTCAGCTGGTTAAGCGTCTGTGTTCAGCACAGGTCATGATCCTGGGGTCCTGGGATCAAGCCCCATGTCAAGCTCCCTGCTTGATGGAGAGCCTGCTTCTCCCTCTCTGTCTACCACTCCCTTGCTTGTGCTCTCTCGCTCGCTCGCTCTCTGTCAAATAAATATTTTTAAAAACCCTCATATCCATTAAAAAGCCATGATTCCCCATCCCCCTGCTCCAGCCCATGACAACCACTGATCTACACTATGTCTCTACAGATTTGCCTCTTCTGAATAGTTCATATACATGGAATCACAATATATGACCTTTTATATCTGGCTTTTTACACTTTGCATAACATTTGCAAGGTTCATCCATATGGTAGCTTGTGTCAGTGCTTCCTTCTTTTTTTTCCCATGAAAATCGGGCTTTTATTCATTCATTCAGCATTCATTCATCTAGACGCTGTTCTCACTGATGAGGTCCCTACATTTCATTGAGCTTAGATCTTAGTGGAGAAAGACAGACAAGGAACGACGTCAGATGGCACTGAGGCTCTGTAGCTTGTCCCGGGAGAAAGGGACTATACGGCTTGTTTCCAAGTGATGGAGAACTCTGACAAGATGACATTAAGGGTGAGTGCCAAAGGGTTCAATGGAGCCAGTCAAGCCAAGACCAGAAGAGAAAGTATTTCAAGAAGAAGAAACCCTGCGGTACAAATTAACTTGGGATGTTCTAAGTACAGAGAAAAAGACAAGTGTGTCTTAGCATCTAGTGTGCAAGGGAGCACCTGGTAGAGGCAGAGGTCTGAGGGGCAGGAAGGAGCCAGATCATCCAGTGCTTGGTAAGCTTGGATGAGAAATTCGGATTTCATTCCAAGTGAGATGAGAAAGCACTAGAAGAGTCTTCATGATGTGATCTGCCATTTGGGGACTGGGTTGTAGGAGAGCAAAGGGCTTCCTCTCTTTTTATGGCTGAATAATATTCCACTGTATGGATTTATTGCATTTTGTTTATCCATTTGTCTGTTGATGGACACTGGGGTTGCTCCTACTCTCTGGCTATTATGAATAATGCTGTTATGGAAATTCATGTCCTGGTTCTGTGTGAATATATGTCTCCAGTTCTCTTTAGTACATACCTAAGAGTTGAATTACTGGGTCATGTGGCTACTCTAGGTTCAACCGTTTGAGGGAATGCCAGACCATCTTCCACAGCAGCTGCTCCATTCTGCATTCCCACAAGCAGCATATGAGGTTTCTGATTTCTCCAAATCCTTGCCAACCCCTGCCGTCCCCCCCTTCCCATGTTTATTTTCATTAGAGCCATCCTAGCGGCTGTGAAGTGGTACCTCGCTATGGCTTTGAATTGCATTGCCTTTATGATAAAGGGTGTCAAGTGTCTTTTCATGTACTTATCAGTCGGTTAGTTCCTACTTATCCTTTAGGTTCACCTTCTCAAAAAGGATTTTCCTAAGAACCTATCAAAGGAGAGAAGATTTGGGATGCCTGGGTAGCTCAGTGGTTGAGCGTCTACCTTCAGCTCAGGGAGGGATCCCAGGAACCTGGGATTGAGTCTTGCGTCGGGCTCCCAAGAGGGAGCCCTCTTCTCCCTCTGCCTATGTATCTCTATCTGTGTCTCTCATGAATAAATAAACAAAATATTAAAAAAAAAGGAGAGAAGATTGATTCTCCTTCTTACTATGCGCTTGTATTCTGTTGGTATCCTTCAGGATACTTACCACATTCTATTATTATTTGGATAGCTGTTTACTTTACTTTGCCAAGCACAGTTTCTGGCACATGGTAGGGGTTCAATAAATATTTATCCAATGAATAAATCAATCAGGAGAGTAATGAGACATGGAAATCAAGCAATGTGGTTGCCAATTGAGAAACTGTAAGAAATACAGGAAATTGGCCAGATAAAGGAGCTGATGCAGTAAAAGTAAAGGGTGGGTATGGGGTTAGCAGGAGAACTCACATGAACACTGAATCAAGTATGAGAAGCAAGCTTAACCTACCAGGACAAAACTAGAGAAAATATATGTTTAGTCTTAAAAAAATGCTCAGACTCTAACTTATCAGTTCTATTTTTATAAATTCATCCTGAGAAAACAATCAGATATGTAGAAACATTTATTTATATATAAGGATCTTTATTGTGGCATTTTATTTTGTTTTATTTTATTTTAAAGATTTTATTTATTTATTTATTCATGAGACACACACACAGAGAGAGGCAGAGACACAGGCAGAGGGAGAAGCAGGCTCCATGCAGGGAGCCCGATGTAGGACTCGATCTCAGGACCCTGGGATCACAACCTGAGCCAAAGGCAGACACTTAACCACTGAGCCACCCAGGCATCCCATTTATTGTGTCATTTTAAAAAAAGATTTTATTTTTAAGTAATCTCTACACCCAGCAGGGAGCTCGAACTCAGAAACTTGAGATCAAGATTCAGATACTCCCTAAACGAGCCAGCCAGGCATCCTTCTTGTAGCATTTTTTTCACAATATCAGAAAGAAACTCCATAAATGCCCCTTGATAAGAAATGGTTACATAAACTCTCCACATGGTGAAATACTCTGCTGCCACTGCCACTGAGAAAACAAAAATCAGAATATGAATTATTCAGAAGAACTGATTGAAAAAAATGTTTTAGGGACCCCTGGGTGGCTCAGTGGTTGAGCATCTGCCTTTCACTCAGGTCATGATCCCGGGGTCCTGGGACTGAGTCCCAAGTCAGGCTCACTGTAGGGAGCCTGCTTCTCCCTCTGCCTATGTTTTTGTCTTTCACGAATAAATAAATAAAATCTCATATATATATATATATATAATATATATATAGAAAAAAATTTATAGGGATGGGCCAAGGACACAGCCCTTGGTCTGAAGGAAGGTTCCTAGGAAAAGGTGAAAGGAAAAAAATTAAGAAAAAAAAATTTTAATTGCATTTATTTGCTTATTTTTTATTTAGGGGAGAGAGAGAAAGAGTACAAGTGGCAAGAAGGGCAGAGGGAGAGGGAGAAGCTGACTCTGCACTAAGCACAGAGCCCAACGTGAGGCTCGATCTCACCACCCTGAGCCTACACCAAGAGTTGGACACTTAACCGAGTCCCCGAGGCACCCCAAAATTAAGAAAGATTATGATTATTGAATCAGAAGTTAGATAGACACAGTTAATAAGAAAACAATCTATTTTTGTAACATGGTTAGCCAAACTTAAAACTGAAAGCCCAAACAGTAATGACCTAACTCATCATTCAGATGGATGCCTCATGAGCACCTACCACATACCAGGTGCCGTCAGGCGCTAGGAACACACTACCACAGGTATGTGAAGACACTGACACTAAAGTTGAGTGAGGGAGACAAAAATTAAGTTATCAATAACAATTGGTTAATTACAAGTACACAAAATCCTGTGACAAGGGACAACAAGGTGTTACCAGACTATAGTAACAGATCTGCCCAGACCTTGAGGAGAGGGAAACAACACAACCTGAAATCCAGAGGAGCTGCAAGCATTTTCAAGACAATAGGAACAGGGTAGGGAGAGGAGGAAAGTGTGTTCCAGGCAGTGGGAACAGCAGTGGGAACAGCTGTGAGGTGGCAAAAGTCCAATCTGACTGAACAGTGGGGGTGCGGTGAGTGCAGATGCAGAAGGGGGCTGGCAAGACCAGCAGGTGTCAAGTCATACAGGGCTGGTGGACCATGTCCACGGTTAAGCCTTGGGACTTTGTCTTAAGAATGTAGACATGACTCTAAAAAATTAAAATAAAAAAGTGCATGTGTCTTTTTGATGAGTGACATGGTGAGGGGTCTTCTTCTCCCCAAGAACTTCTTGGGAAGTTAGTCTGGCTTTTGTTACATGGTCTTGCTCCCTCAAATTTATTAAACCAGGCATATCTCACTCTAAATTTCTAGCAGGCCCCTTTTTATCAGATTGATTTTACAGTCTGAGATGGTTATGGCAAGTATTAGCTTTTAGTTCTCAAAAAGAGCAAGTATTTCCCCTCTAGGAACATTCAAAAGAACACTTGAACAGAATCAAATGGCTTTTCAGATCCAGAGGAGACATGTAGATAACCCCAAAATGAAGGTTCAAATATTCTCCTTTACAGACTTTGGGAGACCACCACCTTTTTTTTCCTCCTTTGACTTTGTGACCTGACTAATGCCTGTCCCTGCCAAGGGCTAACACAGTTTATTTTGTGAGATGAAAAGCCAATGTTCTTGGCATGTTTCTTCAGCAACTCCCAGGTCTTCATACCTTGTCTGTCTTCTACCTACCAAACATTTTAGGTGACCAAATGCTTACCAGAGGTAAATGTCCAGGTAGAAAATGCTTTTGAGATTTTCTGATGAAGTCTGGGTTTCCCTTCAGACCTATAGCTTTTAATCAAGGTGATTTTTTTCCCACCAGGGTACATTAGTCCAGTGTCTGAATCATTTTGGATTGTCACAACTTAAGGAAAGTGGTCCTACTGGCATTGCATCTAAGGGATAGAGGCCAATGATGCTACTAAAAATCCTACAATACACAGGATAGGCCCCTCATCTTGTCCAAAATGTCAGTTGTGTCGGGGTAGAGACCCTGTTTTAAGAACAAGCGAGTGGGGATACCTGGGTGACTCAGTGGTTGAGTGTCTGCCTTTAGCTCAGGTCATGATCCCAGGGTCCCAGGATCGAGTCCCACCTTGGGCTCTCCGCAGGGAACCTGCCTCTCCCTCTGCCTCTGTCTCTGCCTCTCTCTCTGTATCTCTCATGAATAAATAAATAATATCTTAAAAAAAAAAAACAAAACAAGCCAGTGATCTTCCAGCCATGGAAATGGTGCATTTTCTTCCCTTCCCCTTTTAAAATATCCTTTTAACTGACCTAGAGGGCATTACACTAAGTGAAATAAATCAGAGAAAGATAAATACCATATGATTTCACTAGTTTATGGAATCTAAAAAAACCACAAATGAACAAACAAATCAGAATCAGACTCATAAATACAGAGAACAAATCAGTGGTTGGGGGAGGGGAAAGGATGAGGGAGGTGAAGCAGATGAAGGGGGTTAAGAGGTATAGACTTCCAGTTATAAAATAGGTCAAGGGGATATAAAGCACAGTATAGCGAATATAGCCAATAATATTGTAATAACTTTGTCTGGTGACAGTACCTAGACTTACAGTGGTGAGTGATTCAATGTACGTAAATATTGAATCACTATGTTGTACACCTGCAACTAATATACTGTACGTCAGCTCTTCAATTAAAATAAATTAAACAAAAAAAAATAAATTAAACATTAAAAATATCCTTTTACACAGAAATACAATGTGGTTTAACAACAACAAAGTAGGGGCACCTGGGTGGTTGAGCATCTGCCTGCAGCTTGGGTCATGATCCCAGGGTCGGGGATCGAGTCCTGCATCTGGCTCCCTGCATGGAGCCTGCTTCTTCCTCTGCCTGTGTCTCTGTCTCTCTCTGTGTGTCTCTCGTGAACAAATAAAATCTTAAAAAAAACAACAACAAAGTATTATGAGGAGTCCCACTACAAAACATTCCGGAAAAGGCAAAACTATGGTGACAGTAGTAAGATTGGTGGTGGCCATGGGTTGGGGCAGGGAGAGGCGTGAATAGCCAGAGCACAAAGGGTGTTTAGGGCAGAGAAAATACTCTGTATGATACTCTAATAGTGGATACATGTCATGATACAATTATTCAAAAATAGAATGTATAACATGGAGGGTGAACCCCAATGTTCACTATGAACTTTGGGTGATAACCATGTGTCAGTGTAGGTTCTTCAGTGGTAACAAATGTACCATCTGGTGGTAGATGCTGAAGGAGATTGTGCCTGAGTGGAGGCAGGGGGCATATAGGAACTCTCTCTCTGTGCTTGCTGCTGAATTTTTTTGCGAATCCAAAATTGTTCTAAAAAACAAAGGTCATCTTTGGGGCACCTGGGTGGGTGGCTCAGTAGGTTAAGCCTCTGACTCTTGATTTTGGCTCGGGTCATGATCTCCTGGTGGGGGTGGGGGTGGGGCCCACACTCAGCAGGGAGTCCGCTTGAGGATTCTTTCTCCTCCCTTTCCCTCCTCACCACTCAAGCACCCTCTCTCTCTAAAATGAATAAATAAAATCTTAAAAAATAAATAAAAGTCATCTTTAAAAAACTAATTGGAAAAAACAAAACAACATTTAGGAAACTTGGTGGATTTTCCACTCTGACATGTTATTTAAGAAAAGGAGATATTTGAAAAAAAAAAAAAAAAGAAAAGGAGATATTTGATTTTATTTTATCTGTTTAAAGACGTTTTATCTTTGGGATTTTGTTTTTAAGAATTTATTTATTTGAGATTTTAAGATTATATTTATTTTTCTAAGATTTTATTTTATTTATTTATTTTTTAAGATTTTATTTATTCATTTATTTATATATTTACTCAGTTGAGGAGAGGGACAGAAGGAGAAGGGGAAGCAGACTCCTCGAAGTCTACAGAGCCTGACACAGGGCTCAAACCCAGGACCCTGAGATCATGACCTGAGCTGAAGTCAGATGCTTAACCGACTGAGCCACCCAGGTGCTCCAACAGAAAAGGAGATTTTTAAAAATTTGCAGCTAATATCATAATTAAATTTATCTTTCACTACATGTTTTGAAAGGTGTGTCCTTGTGAAAGGCAAGATTCCAGGGTCAAGGCCTGAGTAGGATAGCAGTTCCTGTGTATGGTTGGTGGAAAACTTTCTGCAGGATTTCCACAGTCTTTACTTGAAGAAAAGTGTCTGGGAAATCCTAAGTTAAATAGTGTGAAGTCTTTTAGGTTTTTATATTTTTTTTAATTTTTCCTTTCATAAAGAACCCCTTGGAGCCTTCCAGATGCTAATGTTCATTGTGAATTCCTAAGGGGGTTTACTGTAGGCTGCATTTCCCAGACTTCTATGACCCTAGAACTCTCTTCTTAAGGAACATCTCAGGGGCCTATTTTGGACCGTAATGAAGATCCAGGAGGGGCATTCAGGTTGGTGAACAATGCGGTCTTCCTGGCTCAGGCTTTGCTCCTGTCCCGTTGCCTTGTCTGTATGTCCCTTGCTTGCTTGTTTGGGCTGCTGCTCTCACTGCCTCCAACAAAATCATCCCCATTCCTCCAGGACTCAGAGGGCAGTGCTCATTGTAGGGTGTCCCCAACAGAGGGACAGCCCCATTCTCAACAGTGTGGCTAGAAGAGCCTCCCTTCATGGCCTCCTGGCCCCATCCCACAAGCTTGCCATGCCTACCTCGTGAGCACTGAGCATGTCTAGCTGCCTCTGAGAATTTCCTTCTCTTCCCATTATAGAGGAAATTCAAGTCCTTTTCATGGTGTTGGGTACATGTTCCAAGTCAGCTTCCCTAGGTCTCCTCCTGACATTCCACCCTTGACTGCAGTACAGGGCAGTTCCTGGGTTTTTTGTAATGAGTGTGCTTGTGCTATTCTGGGTCTTTCTTTCCCGGCAGCCAGCAGAGCAGGTGTTTTTCATGGAACACGAGAGCTGCCAGGATCCATGTTGCCTCCCCCCTTGTGCACTACACTTGTGTCTGGGCTGACAGCTCTTGCCAGACCTGGAGTTTTCTTCTCTATCCTGCTTTTCCCATTGCATGAAAAGATGAAGCAATCTGTTGGATCCACAAGTTTCTCTTCGTCTTGATAGGGGGCAAAGGACTTCGGATCTTTGTTCTCTTAATATTTCCAGTGGAGTATCCAGTCAACCTCCTTGGAAGTACTGCCCCCAAAGACTAAGTAATATTTGAACATGGCTGTCTTCAGTGTTTCACTCCATCAAATGCTTAGGAATGGGCTGTATGGCAGGCACTGCGCTGGGCACTGGGGTTAGAGGATGAATGAGAGACAGTTTGCACCTGGAGGCTGAGCCAAACAAGGAAAAAAGCAACTTCAGGAGAGTGAGAAGGTGCCCTGGAGGATCTGTGCACAGGGGCCCAGGAGCTCCAGGGAGGAGCAGCCCACCCTCCTGGCAGTCTTGAGTGGGCCTCCTCCCTCCCTACCTCCCCCGGAGCAGAGGCTCTGAGCTGAGTCTACAGGACTTTGGCCAGAACTCCCAGCGTCATGCATTTCCTTCAGGTTACAAATTATTGTTATTTGCAACTTGTTTTGAATAGCACTTGTTAATTGGCAGCATTTTCCTTATTTTCATCTTAAGATGGTAAATAATTTACAAAGATCATTTCAGATACTTAAAGTTATTCTTTTTTTAAACTTTGAAATTGGCATTGTTTATTTTATTATTTTTTTAATTTTTTATTTATTTATGATAGTCACAGAGAGAGAGAGAGAGAGAGAGAGGCAGAGACACAGGCAGAGGGATAAGCAGGCTCCATGCACCGGGAGCCCGAAGTGGGATTTGATCCCGGGTCTCCAGGATTGCGCCCTGGGCCAAAGGTAGGCGCCAAACCACTGCGCCACCCAGGGATCCCCGAAATTGGCATTGTTTAAAGATTTTATTTATGCATTCGAGAGAGAGAGAGCACAAGCAGGAGTGAGGGGCAGAGGGAGGGGAAAAAAAGCAGGATCATGACCTAAGCCAAAGGCAGATGCCTAACCAACTGAGCCACCCAGGGGCCCTTCAAATTGGCATTTAAAAGGTTGATCGGTTATTTGATTACACTGTAAGTTCATGCACTTAAACTTAGTTAAGAATTTCATTTTTGTCACTTTATAGCTATGATGATTTAATCGCTTTGACGAATTTTTGACTATTTAAAAATTACATTTTGGGTTATATGATCTGAAAACAAGGTATCAATAAAGGTAGCAAATCTTCTTAAAGAAAACAAAAACCAACAAAGATTTCAAGAATTATGGCTTAGATGGATGGCTGCCATTGCTGAAGTGCTCATTTTGGCAAAAGTAGAGAGGTGGAGAAATCTATCAAGATGTCTTAGGAGCCAAATGATAATAAATCACGTTTGTTTGACATCTTAGAGTTTACAAGGCATTTTTGCATGTATTTTTTTGTTTGCTAGTGACAATGATCTTACAAAATTCTGGGGAGATTGCTGTTCAAACATGGCACAGACAACACAAGTTGCCATCTCTGCTGCCTCCTGAAGCTCTACGGATGACAAAAAATAAATCTACAGGGTCAGAGAGAACAGAAGAGAATGTAACAGTGGATGAGAGGTAATAATGCTTTTTGTGAATAGGGAAATCAGATGAAGCATGGTGGTTCACATAAAAAGGGAGAAGCAACAGAAAACCCAGAAATAAACCCGCAATTATATGGTCAATTAATCTTCAACAAAGGAGGATGAATATACAATGGGAAAAAGACAGTCTCTTCAACAAATGGTGTTGGGGAAACTGGACCGCCACATGCAAGAGGATGAAACTGGATCACTTTCTTCCACCACACACAAAAATAAACTCAAAATGAATGAAAGACCTAAAGACCCAAAACCATAAAAATCCTTGAAGAGAGCACAGGTAGCAACATTTTTCTTAGATATGTCTCCTGAGGCAAGGGAAATAAAAGGAAAAATAAACTATTATGACTACATCAAAATAAAAATTTTCTACACAGTGAAAGAAATAGACAAAACTAAAAGACAACCTAAGTAAATGGGAGAAGATATTTGCAAATGACATATCTGATAAAGGATTAGTATCCAAATATATAAAGAACTGACACAGGTGCACCTGGGTGGTTCAGTTGGTTAAGTGTCCAACTTTTGATTTCAGCTCAGGTCATGATCTCAGGGTTGTGAATTTGAGCCTAGTGTCAGGCTCCCTGGCTGAGCATGGAGTCTGTTTCAGATTCTCTCTCACTCTCTGTCCCTCACCCCCTCCCTGCATACACACTCTCTTTAAAGAAAAAAAAAAACGGATACAATTTAGTACCCAAAAAACAGATTATTCAATTTAAAAATGGGCAGAAGATGGGGCACCTGGCTGGTTCAGCTGGTGGGGTGTGTGCCTCTTAATCTCAGGATTGTGGGTTTGAGCCCCAAAATGGGTATAGAGATTGCTTAAAAATAAAAACTTTAAAAAAAATGGACACAAATATTTCTCCAAAGAAGACATACAGATGGCCAACAGACACATGAAAAGATGTTCAAAATCACTCATCAACAGGGAAATGCAAATCAAAACTACAATGAGATATCACCTCACACCTGTCAGAATGCCTAAAATCTTGCCAAACACAAGAAATAACAAGTGTTGGTGAGGATACCGAGAAAGGGAAATCCTCAGGCACTGTTGGCAGGAATGCAAACTCATGCAGCCACTCTGGAAAACAGTATAGAGGTTCTTCAAAAATTAAAAATAGAGCTACCCGACAGTTCAGGAATCATACTACTGGATATTTACCCCCAAAATACAAAAACACTAATTCAAAGGGATACATGCATCTCTATGTTTATAGCAGTAGCATTTATAGTGGCAAAGATATGGAAACAGCCCAACTATCCGTTGAGTGATGAATGGATAAAGAAGATGCGGTACATATGTACACAATGGAGTATTACTCAGCCATAAAAAAGAATGAAATCATGTCATTTGCAACGACTTGGATGGTTAGAGAATATGATGCTAAGTGAAATAAGTCAGTCGAGAAAGACAAACACCATATGATCTCACTCATACGCAAGATTTAAGAAACAAAACAGATGAGCAAAGAAAAAAACAAGAGACAAACCAAAAACAGACTCTTAACTGTAGAGAACACACTGCTGGTTACCAGAGGGGAGAGGGGGATAGGGGAAATAGGGGATGAGGAGTAAAGAGTACATTTATTGTGATGAAAATTAAAAATAATAAATAAATAAATAAAATGAAAAAAAAATTTAAAGAGAGAATCACCAGATCAGAGGAGGGTCTGATGTGCTCTGCAGACATCTCAGAAAGTCTCAGAGCTGGGAGAGGCCAGCATCCGCTGAGTGAAGCTGACATTGGAGGAATCGGTTCAAAGTCTATATAAGACTTCCCGCTACGTTCCTTCCCTTTCTCCATAAAGCCAGATGAAGCTCCTCCTCCCTACCTTACCCCAGCCCCCACTCCCAGGGGTACAGAGGTTGATTTCTGGAAAAATAGCAATGGAGAGGCCCAGACCCAGGAGAAGGTGGCGTCCAGGAAGACAGGGGTGAGGCCCTGAGTTGAGAGCCCAAAGGTTTGTGTGAAAGTGCAGCCTAGCCAATCCCCACTTGCTCCCCCTCTGCTGTCACCCAGGTGTACACCAGCCTCAGCCCATTGTCAGGCAGAAGAATGACTCTCCTTGGAGAAGCTGTTCAGCTAAAACACTGAATTACCAGCCAGGAGAAGTGGCCCTGTCACCCTGCCATGAAGCTCAACATTACCAAGGGTAAGCCATGTTTCCTTTCAGCTTTGTAGCACATCACCCTGTAATGCAAAAGGCTGGACAAGGACTGTTGGACGTCTGAGTGAAGACCCTGCTATGACAAGCAGGAACTAAAATAAACGAGTAGGAAAACATTGGAGAAAGAGAAGGCAATGCCAGAAATGGGGCCAAAGATACCGCCAGAAACTAATTGGAATTCTCAGAGAGAAAAGACAAAATGAGAGCCAATTTTTAAGAATGAAGAAATTTCCCATAATGTAGAAAGAGGGGCAACAAGGAAGAAAAGATTTTATTTTATTTTATTTTTAAGATTTTATCTGTTTATTCACGAGAGACACAAAGAGAGAGACAGAGGCAGAGACACAGGCAGAGGGAGAAGCAGGCTCCAGCATGGAGCCCGACGTGGGACTCGATCCCGGGTCTCCAGGATCAGGCCCTGGACTGAAGGCGGCGCTAAACTGGTGAGCCACCATGGCTGCCCGGAAGAAAAGATTTTAAAACCAAGAGGAGCAGAGCATCCCTGGTGGCACAGTGGTTTAGCACTGCTTGCAGCCTAGGGTGTGATCCTGGAGACCCTGGATCGAGTCCCAGGTCAGTATCTCTGCATGGTGCCTGCTTCTCCCTCTGCCTCTCTCTCTCTGTGTCTCTATGAATAAATAAAAAATCTTAAAAAAAAATAAAACCAAGAGGATTAACTCAGATTAACTCAGGTAACCCAATAGCCAACTAATAAGGAAACAGAAAGAAAACAGAGAGAGGAGAAAGAAGTAATAGACTTCTTGGAGTAGGAGAGCAGCCCTCTAGACTCAAAGGGCCTACCCAGGAAAATAAAGGAAAACAAAACCTACATCCAGTCCTGTCTTCATGCTGTTTCAGAACACCAGGAGATCAAGAGAAAATACCAAGAAAATCTCAAGAACAGTAACAACAAAAGTGAGTCTGAGTCTCACAGTATGATTCTAGAATCAGAATGGCAGGGAAATTCTCAAGAACAGCATTGTATACTAGAAAAACCAGAGAGCAATACCTTCAAAATTTTGAGGAAAAAAGATTTTCAACCCAGAATCCTCTACTTCACCCAAGCACAATCAGATGACAGAATAGAATAAAGACATTTTTGGCCATATAAGCTCTCAACACTTCCCTTTCTTGCACTTCCTCCCTTAGGAAGCCACTAGAGGTTGTGCTCCACCAAAATGAAGTGGTAGCCCACGAAGAAGTAGGGTACCAGAGTCAGGAAAAAAAGGGGCACCTGCCACAGGAGAGAGGCAACAGGAAGCTTCAGGACAGAGGCCACACCTAGAGAATGCACCTGTCCGCTGAGGCACAGGAGGCCAGAGGCTCTAAGAAGATGGAGTCTAGGGCATTGGAAATGGATGGGTAGACTGCATGGTGTATTTAACCACATAGAAGATCTTTCTGTGGGCTTTGCAATCTAGTTGGGGAGAGTAGCAGGAAGAAGTGGTAATGATATGAGAAATGGAGAAAGTGAGAAATAAAAAAGGGAATGTAGGGCAGCCCAGGTGGCTCAGCGGTTTGGAGCTGCCTTTGGCCTGGGGCGTGATCCTGGAGACCTGGGATCGAGTCCCATGTCCGGCTCCCTGCATGGAGCCTGCTTCTCCCTCTGCCTGTGTCTCTGTCTCTGTGTGTGTGTGTGTATCTCTCTCTCTGTGTCTCTCATGAATAAATAAACAAAATCTTAAAAAAAAAAAAAAGAAAGAAAGAAAGAAAGAAAGAAAGAAAGAAAGAAAGAAAGAAAGGGAATGTAATGGCCAAGGGTCAATTGGCCCAACAGTGAATAGTACTTACGTGGTAGTAACGATAAGGCAAAAAATAAATATTGGCTTAACCAAGATTTTGATAGAACTATATCTGGGTGATTGAGGAAGTAGAAATGAAAAGGAGGAATAACAGAAGATAGAATTGTAATACAAAGTCAAATTATAATATGTCTGAGATGGACACCTGTATAAGCATATTAATTCATCTGTAGTTATGAATAGGGAGAAGAAACTGCTAGAAGAAAGGAAAGAGAGGGGCACCTGTGTGGTTTAGTTGGCTAAGCATCTAACTCTTGATTTTGGCTCAGGTCGTGATCTCAGGGTCATGGGATCGAGCCCCACATCAGGCTCCACACTGGGCCTGGATTATGCTTAAGATTCTCTCTCTCTCTCTCCCTCTGCCCTTGTCCTCCTCCAATTTCTCTCAAAATAAGAAAAGAAAAGGAAAGATAGGAAAGAGGTGGCTCTCAGCAGAGTGACACTGAACCATGAGCTGGGTTGGGAAGTGGTATGGTTAGGACTAGCAGGTAACAAAATTCCCAGAATGAGGTAGCTTTAAACAGTAACAGTATGCATTGGCTCTTGACAGCTCTGTGGCTCAGGATTTCCCAAAAACTGGGCAGTTTTGGGTTCAGGAAATGGAGGGGGCCAGATCAGCTGGGGCCTAGCCATGCCTCTCTCCCTGGCTCCCTCCCTCAGAACTTCTCTTTGGGCTCTCTCCAGATCAGCTAATTTGAGCTTCTTCTCATATGGTAGCTCAGGGTCCCAGAGGCGAGTGTTCCAACAGAACAGATATCACATAGGATATATGATAGTTAATTTCCTGCGTCAATTTGACTGGATCTCAAAATGTCCAGCTCTGGTTAAACACTATTTGTACATGTGTTCCTTAAGAGGTTTCTGGAAGAGATTAGCATTTGATTCAGTAGACTGAGCAAAGTAGATAGCCCTTCTCCATGTGGGTAGGCATCATCCAAGTCTATGAGGGCCTGAGGAGGACAAAAAGATTGAGGAAAGATGTATTTTCTATCTGACCACTGCCCTTGGAGCTGTTGGCTCACAGGTCTTTGAACTACAACTACACCACATAGGCCTTCTCCAGTTTGCAGAGGACAGATGTGGGACTTCTCAGCCTCCATAATTGAGGGAGCTGATAATAAATCAATGTCTCTGTCTCTGTCTCTCTCTGTCTCTGTCTTTCTGTCTCTCTCTCTCTGTCCCTCTCTCTCTCTATCTATATATATATATATATAGATAGAGAGAGAGAGGATATATATATATATATATATATATATATATATATATCTCCTGCTGGTCTGTTTCTCTGGAGAACCCTGACCAATACGTACTACTCTGTCACTCAAAGCAGTTACAAACGTCCTTCCTGGTTAGAGGGGAGGAAACACAGGCTCCTCCATTCCCAGGGAGGGGTGTCAAGGTCTCAGGAGAAGAGTATTGTGGGATAGGAGACATCATCATGACCATCTTTTTAAGAATCACTGTTTTTTTTGCGGTATGCCTTAGAGTATTATTTGACCATTTAACAATGTGTGTGTTATTTTTATAAAAATGCAAATTAAGTATTAAGGATATTTCTCTCATTTTTTCAGCATGTGAGGGAAATGTCTCAGTGAGGTGAAAATAATGCTCGAGAGGGGGCTGGGATTTGAGCCAGATCCTTTGCTCTTAGTTCAGTGCTCTTTCCTGCCGACCAGATGACCAGATGACCAGGAGAGTCACTGTCATTTGTATTAATGACCACAACCCTACCTCAATTATAGTAGTTAACAAGTGAGCTGGCCAGCCAACCTCAGCATTTTCAGGCTTGCTTGTTTGTTAGCCTGAATATTAATACAAACTCTGAATGCAAATAATCAGATCTCAGCAAAGCAAGATCAAAGCAAAGACACTGATGCTAACATGATGCTTCAAGCGCCTGAGGATCAAATCTGGTTTCTCAGATAGTAGACCCTGGGACAGGACTTTCTCTTAGCGTCGCTCAGGGTGCCCTGCCTTAGGTTGGGACTCTTCAATGCCCACTTCACACATATACACAATTGCCAGACTAAAACACAAAAGAGAAGTCTTTTAAGTAAGTCTCTACATAGATCAGTAATGCTACCCTTGCCATACTCGAAGTATTTACCGGCACGAACCACCAAATTTCCCAGGAGAGGCCACTGACCTTGGACTTGAAATTGCTCAAGGCATGAGTGATCTGTCCCCAAATCCACTGCCATTGCCAGCACATTGCATCAGTTGGCTCCTGACTTGCTCCTGAGGAGCTACCCCGCTGCTACCAGACCACAGCCAAGGACCAGGGTGTCACTCCCGGGTGACTAAGTATAGTGGTCAGGTTTGAACCTGGTCTATGAAGCAACAATGTCACATTTTAAAAAAAGAAAAAAAAAAAAAAAGAACTGTGATCTGAAGCAGGGAGAAGAGGAAGGACCCCCAAATTATACAGTTGAAATGTTTAAAGGAAGTTGGTGCTGCTTGCCTCATTGAAAATGATCTTTATGAATTTCTCTTTTTTAAAAGATTTATTTATTTATTTATTAGAGAGAGAGAGAGAATCTTAGGCTTCATGCCCTGTGCAGAGCCCAATGTGGGGCTCGATCTCACAACCCTGAGATCATGACATGAGCCAACAAGAGTCAGATGGTTAGCCAACTGAGCCCTCTAGGCGCCCTGAACTTTATGAATTTCTGGTTGGAAAGACGATGTATTTGGGAATCTGGATTCAAGTTCTGTGGTGGGGGAGCGGTGAGTGGGATTTTAGTGACTGCATACAGCAAAGAGTAGAGTGATACCAAAAGCTGCTTTTAAAGAAAACAAGTCATAAAAGGATTAAAAAAAAAAAAAAAAGCAAGCAAGAGTGGAACACAGTTCAGCAACTCCCTTAAATATAAGAGCTTGGGATAGTCTTCAAGAGTCCCAGCTAGAAGAATCAGGAAGAAGGGAGAGAGAACAGAGTTCTTACAGCATGACAGGGCAAGCTGAGTGGCTGATGAGGCAGCCGTGATATGTGAAAATTATAACCAAAGAACCCAGGGCAGGTGTGTAAGCCCGCTTCACCCCCACCAACGCCCCGCTGAAAAAGACTTGATTCCTCTAGAGACCAAATTCAGGCTATAGCACAGAAGCCCAGGCTTGAGGCCAGAAAATGGAAATACAGCACCCAAACAGGAGGACCCTAATAGGCGCTTTGAGTAGCACCCAAGAAGAATTTGGTAGAAGTCCAGGTGTGTGCAAAGCTGAGTATCAGGAGATAACATCCCTATTCTTTATTGGGGGCTGAATTGTGTCCCACCCAACTGCCCAAATACATGTTGAAATCTAAACCCCCATAACTCAGAAGGTGACTGTATTTGGATATGGGACTTTAAAGAGGTGATTAAATTAAAATAGGTCCATTAGGGTGGGCCCTATCCAATCTGACTGGTGTCCTCATAAGAAGACAAACTTTGCACACACAGACAGACACCAGGAAGAGATGTGTGCACAGATGAAGACCACGGGAGGACACAGTGAGAAGGTGGCCATCTGCAAGCCGAGCAGAGAGGCCTCCGAAGAAACCAATCCTACAGACACCTTAATTTGACTTCTAGCCTCCAGAACTGTGAGAACATAAATTCCTTTTGTTTAGGTCACTTGGTCTGTGCTATTTTGTCATGGCGGTTGGAGCAAACTAATACAATGTTTTACAACCATTCGTACTTTGTAATCTAAAATTCCCTGGGGGGCACCTGGATGGCTCAGTCAGTTAAGTGTCTGCCTTTGGCTTAGGTTATGATCCTGGGGTTCTAGGATCGAGTTCTAAGTTGGGCTCCCTGCTCAGCGGGAAGCCTGCTTCTCCCTCTCCTCCCCTGCTTGTACTCTCTCTTGCTAACTCTCTCTCTCTCAAATAAATAAATAAAGTCTTTTTTAAAAATTACTTTTAAAAATAAATTTATTAATTAATTTAATTAAATAACATTTCCTTTGGCTGTGGCAAAATTTAATTGTGCATTTGATCTGAGTGAGTTGGCTAAACCACAGGGGATATATAGAAAAAAACACAATGCCAGAGAAACCTTGGGGTCAGGGTCAAGATTAGTACTTTGGGGGTGCCTGGGTGCCTCAGTGGTTAAGCGTCTGCTTTCAGCTCAGGTCATAATCCTGGGGTCCTGGGATCGAGTCCCACATTGGGCTCCCCACAGGGAGCCTGCTTCTCCCTCTGCCTATGTCTCTGCCTCTCTCTGTCTCATGAATAAATAAATAAATAAATAATTTAAAAAGATGAGGATTTTGGTTGCTATGGGATGGTCTTCCTTCTCACATTTGAACCGAGGAAAAAGTACTTCAGACTTCTGACCACAGTAGAAGGGGGACAACATCACACATTTCTCTATCATCCACATTGAAAAAAATTTTTTTAATTTTATTTCAATTCAACTTGCCAACATAAAGTATAACACCCAGTGCTCATCTCATCATGTGCCCGCCTTAACGTCCATCACCCAGTTACTGCATCCCTCCCCTCATCATCCACATTTTGATGTTAGGTCCCTCAGGACATTTCAAATGCATAGGTTGATACACGTTTTTAATGAGGCTTGTTAAAATAAAAGATGCAAATAAAGAATATACTGTCTGGCAAATTTGTTTACATTTCCCAAGCATGAGAAGAGAGTTCTCCAGGCCACTAACGCCCTAATTAAAAAATAAAACACGTTGTGATTGGAGAGCCATACTATAAATGAGACACTCAGAGGTCTTGGTTGGGATATAGAATTTGTGGGCCGATCGGCAGGCAAGGCTTCTTTAGGCCTTCTTTGGTTCCCAAGAAACAATTTTTAAAGACCAAAAACAACAAAGAAAACTAAACCACTAAGTATAATAAAGTGAGATGGTAAAATGAATTTATATATTTATGATATTCTGAGGAGCCAGAATTGGAAAAATTGTAGTAAGGAAACATATCCTCAGGGATTTGAAGCTGGGTCATCTGAAGCACTTTGAATATCACTGCAAAGACCTCAGACTTTATCCTGTAGGCATGAGGAGGCATCAGAAGTATTGAAAGGTAATCACATTGGTAGTTGAGAAAAGTTCATTCTGAAAGCCAGAGGAGGAGGGTGTGTGGCAGGTTGGGGACCAGAGATAGGGAAGGCAGTTAGGAGATTTCATCTTCCCAGAGAGAGATCAGTGGGCCCAGAATGAGGGGAGTGGCCATGAAAACTGGGAAAGGGTAGGCATTGTTCTAGAGACACTCAAAGGTTAAGCAGAAGGAATAGATGATTCATTGAAGTGTGTGGGGCTAGGGAGGGAGAGTTCTTGAAGATGAAGTCAAGTTTTCCAGCTTATGTAATAGTGCATTAGTTTCCTATTGCTGCTATAACATTTTCACAAATCTAGTGTCTTAAGCAGCACAGATTTATTATTTTACACTTCTGGAGGTCAGAAACCTGACATGAGTCTCATTGGAGACTGCAGTCCTTTCTGGGAGCTCTTTTTTTTTTTTTTTTAAGATATATATTTATTAATGAGAGACACAGGGAGAGAGAGGCAAAGACAGAGGCAGAGGGAGAAGTATGCTCCCTGAGGGGAGCTTGATGCAGGACTTGATCCCAGGGCCCTGGGATCTCAACTGAACCAAAGGCAGATGCTCAACCACTGAGCCACCCAGGCGTCCCCTTTCTGGGAGTTCTAAGGAAGGATCTATTTCCTTGCCTTTTCCGATTTCTGGACAATGCCAGCAGCCCTTACCTGGCTCATGGCCACCTTAGCTGATGTTCACTGCCTGCAGTGGCAGACAGAGTTTTTCTGGCTTTGCATCTCTGACCCTTCCATTGCCACATCTCTCACTGACCACAGCCAGGAAAGGTTCTCTGCTTTATAAGATCTCATGTGAGAGGTGCCTAAGTGACTCAGTTGGTTAAGCAACTGACTTTGGCTCAGTTCATGATCTCAGGGTTGTGGGATGGGGCCCTGCATTGAGTTCCCCTGCTCTCTCTCTGTCTCTCTCTCTCTCAAGTAAATAAATAAGATCTTAAAAAACAAATAAACAAACAAAAAAACACTCATGTTGGGGCGCCTGGGTGGCTCAGTAGGTGAAGCATCTGCCTTCAGCTCAGGTCATGATCCTACGGTCCCGCATCGGGCTCCCTGCTTGATGGGGAGCCTGCTTCTCCCTCTCCCTTTGCTGCTCCCCTAGCTTGTGCTCTCACTCTCACTCTCGGTCTGTCTTTAAATTTTTAAAAATAAATAATTTTAAAATCTCATGTGATTAGAATTGAGCCCATCTGGACAATCAAGTTGAATACCGTCATCTCGGGACTCCCTGGTGGCTCAGCGGTTTAGTGTCTGCCTTTGGCCCAGGGCCTGATCCTGGAGTTCCAGGATCAAGTCCCACATCAGGCTCCCTGCATGGGGCCTGCTTCTCCCTCTGCCTGTGTCTCTGCCTCTCTGTGTGTGTGTGTGTGTGTCTCTCATGAATAAATAAATAGAAATCTTTAAAAGAATAATAAAATAAAAGTTTTTAAAAAATACTGTCAGCTCAAAGTCTATAACCTTAATTACATCTGCCAAGTTCATTTTGCCACCTCAGATAACATACACATAGGTTCTAGGAATGAGGGCTTGAATGTATTAGAGAGACTCTATTCTGCCTATCACAGGTATCAGAGCAGACTTTTTTCAAACTGACCCATTAGTGGATTGTGAAATTGACTTCATAGGGAGCTACCAGTATTTTTCTTTATTTTTTTTTTAAAAGATGATTTAATTTATTCATGAGTCAGAAGGAGAGAGAGATAGAGAGGCAGAGACACAGGCAGAGGGAGAAGCAGGCCCCATGCAGGGGGCCCAACGCAGGACTCCATCCCAGGTCTTCAGGATCAGGCCCTGGGCCGAAGGCGGCGCTAAACCACTGAGCCACCCGGGCTGCCTCAGTATTTTTTTTTTTAAAGGGGAACAGAAATTAACGGAGTATAATGCAGGTAGTGAGAGTATTATTGTTTTGCAAAGTTTCAATTTAGTATTTTATGTGTGAGATACTGGATTGGGATATAAAACATATTTCTTACTGAAGGTCATGGGCAAAGGTGTTTGAAAGCGGTTGGTTTAGACAAGAGGCTGAACGTGTTGAGTGAAACAGAGCATGATGCTAACAGCCAACATTTACCGAATGTTTGCCATGAGCCGTGCCTGCTCTAAATGCTTGACATTCATTAACTCATGTAATGGGTCCCTACCCAGTACTGCAGATACTGCTATCATTTTTATGTTGCGAATGGGAAAATGGACAGAGATGGAGCGTCTTGCCTAAAGTCACACAGGTAAAAAGTGGTAGAGCTGGGATTCAATGCCAGGCATACTAAAATAGTGTGTATTATATACAGTATTTATGGTATAATTAACACCAGCTCCAAAGACTGTATGCTTGACACCTCTCTGCAGGGCCTGGGGAGGAAAGCGGTTTTGCTTCTCTGGCTCATCCAGCTACCCTGAGAACTTTGGCCTGTGCATACCGTCCTATTTAAAATAGAAAAGGCCAATGATAGTAGAGCAGAGGATTAAACATCTCATGTGACTCTGGGTATGGGTGTGTATTGGGAGAGGAAAGCGATGATTCTCTCAATCCAAAGTCTATAGTGAGGGGCACCTGGGTCCTGGTATCAAATCCTGCATCAGACTTCCTACAGGGAATCTGCTTCTCCCTCTGCCTATGCCTCTGTGTCTCTCTCTCTCTGTGTTTCTCATGGATAATTAAATAAAATCTTTAAAACAAAACAAAACAAAAAACAAAGTCTACAGTGAGCTTCTTTCTCTCTACAGGCTGATAGCCTGAATTTCAACCTCGGTGTTGGAGTGTAAGTGTAACATACAGCATCAAGAATAATATGTGTGAAATTAATATTAATATTGGTCCCTGAGCAAAAAGGATAAATAGACTAATACTAATAAAGATCAACAGGTAAATATTCTTAGAATAGACACATGCAATATGCCATACATCATACATACACAGATACCAACTATATTTTATTTTAATGATAACTATTCTACTTATTATCATAGTAATCAAATAAAAATTAAGTGATTCACCACCATTCTCCTTGCTGTGGAAATAGGAAAAAAGAGAGCTGATCCTTTCCTTTGGAGAAAGGATATGAAAAAAAGATATTAAATGTTCATTTTTCTTTTTGATCAACTTTGTCTCAAAACACTTAGCCAAATGCTGCAGGAACCCTATTTCCCCATCCATAAAATGGAGATAATCCTACATGAAATTGCTACTACATGAAATTGCTCTGTAAACCAGATGGTGCTAAGATGTGCATTCCCTATATTCAGGATTTTATTTACTTATCAAAAGTTGATATTATATACATATATATATATATTTGTATTATTATATAAACCTGGCATTGTTTTAAGTGCTTTGCACGTTAATACTAGTGTATCTCATGCTCAAAGAAATCAATAAGTATCTCATTCTCATTTTACAGATGAAGAAACCAAGGCATAGGAAGGTCAGGAAGCTTTCCTAGGTTCACAAAAGGAAGCAAGGACAGGGGATGGATTCCATTCCATCTTGCAGCCTGGCTCCAGGGTTTGCAAAGAAGCACTCTGCTACATCTTGCCTGTCAGGAAGCCGGGGCCAGAATGGGAACTCCATGTGTATGTCCAAGGCATCAGATGCACAGAAGTCAAATGAGATCTCGAACCTATGATCTAATGATCCGCACCTCTGCTTCTTTCCATGGTGCCTACCTTGGAAACTGCTCCTGCTGCCTAGCAAAGGGAATATTTTTTATCACTCCAATTAGCTTCATACTCTGATGTTCCCTTCTCTACAATGCTGCCTAATATTTTATTACACCACATCTTCTTATCTACTTCCTTACATTATAAAAGGACTGAAGTTTATTCAGTGGGAAGTGAAAGAAGCCACGGGGAAACATGACCACCATTCAAACTACAGGCAGTGGACAGTGTGTGGTTCCTTTTTGAGATGTGATGTGTCTTTCTCACCCTCAAGGATGCCCAGAAGGTTTGGTGACAGGCCAGGGGGTTCTGAGGATTCTAGGGTGTGTAGCCCAACCCATCCACTAAGCCTACCTTATCACTACTAATTTTTCTCCTCGGAGACAAGTATAACTCTTTTCTGGGACTTGGACTTTGTGGAAGGCATGGAAGATATAGCAAAATTTGCTTAGACACGTGGGAATGAGAGCGAGAAATGAACAGCCAAAAATAGCTGGCCCAACAAGGATAAGACAATTGAGGAAATCGCGTTGGTTCTGGCAACAAAGTCAGGCCAGGAAGGCTGTTAACGTGAAGGAAAGAGAAAGGAGAAGAAAGCGTGAAAGAGATTCCATGTGAGATTTTGTTTGTGGAGCATTTTGTAATGGGGAAACCCCTGCCTAAAATAAACACTAGATTATTGTCAGTGCCCTATTTTTGACTTAGCAAACGTTAGTTGAGCACATATTATGTGCTAGTGGCGTGGGATATAAAGATAAATAAGACCTGTCTATCTAGATAGAACATGTTTACATAGAAAGGGTGGTTGGGTGTGAAATTTGAGTGTATTTTACAGACTATTCCTTTTTTTAAAAATTTTTATTTATTTATGATAGTCACAGAGAGAGAGAGAGAGAGAGGCAGAGACACAGGCAAAGGGAGAAGCAGGCTCCATGCACCGGGAGCCCGGGAGCCCGACGTGGGATTCGATCCCTGGGGGGGGGGGGTCTCCAGGATCGCGCCCCGGGGCCAAAGGCAGGCGCTAAACCGCTGCGCCACCCAGGGATCCTATAGACTATTCCTTAAGTACAAGGTTGTACTTGATATGTTACCCAAAGTAAGCACTTTGTGAATATTCATTAAATTAAAATATTAGAGTTGAATAGGACCAGGCTCAAAATAGTTAACTATGCATTCATTCAACACAATTTTTTTATTGCAGTAAAATGGACTACTGAACCATTTTTGTAGGCATTTCAGTGGCATTAAGTACATCACTTCACTATACTCGTCCATCTCCAGAAATTTTTCATTATCCCAAACAGAAACTCTGTACCCATTAAACAGTAATCCCCCTCACTCCCATCCATCGAATCATTCCTTCAATCCACCCATGTTTCTTGAGCACCTGTGATTCAAATTGAGCCCAGTCCTCATTGTGGGCCATCTGGGTTACAGAAGGAACAAGACAGATGTGCTCTGCTTTCCTGGGGATACAATGTAGGAAGGAGACAGCTAGACCAGGGCCAATGGGTAGAAAGGTAACATTTGCTCAATGCTTTGTCACCAGCAGGCACTCTGTATTGACGGCAGGTATTACCTTGAGACCTGCAGCAAGCCAGGCCGAGAGTATCTCCAGCCTCGGGAAGGACACCGAGGCAGGCCCTGGAAACAGAAGGGTCCCCGGGCCGCTGAAGCTCAGAGAAGACAGGGAAAAGGCTGGGGAGGCAGCAGGAGCGACCCCCTGGGGGGCCCAGGCAGGTGCCCCCCACCCCACTTTCATGCTCTATCCCCCGGGCAGTGGGAAGCACCCAGAGCTTTAAGCTAGGCCTAAAAAGGATCAATCACTCTGGTGAATTGTTAATGAGTGATTCACTTTTCTACAAGCTCTTTATTATCATGCTGACTTCGAACCTCCGGTGGTAGAAAAATCGCTACTATTTACAATGTAAAATCTTCGTTTGAAGTTCCTGTTCTGGGAATTCACACTGGAGTAAATGTTGTGACCTGACTCCCGGTCTGATGGAGGAAGAAGCTGGAAATCTGTCCCCAGCTTGCGGCCCTCATACCTCCCTACAGCGGGAACAAATCAGAGCACCATTCAGAAAGGTGGAAGGTCTGAGCCTAAAACCTAACTGGCCACCCTCTCTCGACTTGTGGATTCCTGTCTTCTCCTCCCCCTACCCGGGGGCAGAAAGGTAAATTCCCCCTGTTCCCTCTGGACAAATATAAATTAAGATTCTGTTGACACAGTACTTAATTAGCATGCCTGGGCAATATTATCCATCATAATTCCAGAGCGAAATGTGCTTCAGGCTCATCTGTTGTAGGACTGCTGGGCGGCTTGAGTATTTTTGTAATAGAGGCCGCATTCAGAAGCTCGGCTTCTGGAGGAAAAGACACAGATGCAGTGAGCACCAGCAAGCCAAACTCCCTTCTGCTCTTTCCATTGTTCCTTTCATGGCTTAGCGTCCAACTGGGGATCACTGAGCCGTCCCAGGTGAGAGGGGAGGGCAGAGCACATTCCTCCCCATTCCCCAAAAGACACCTGTCCCACTTTTGGAGCAGTCAATAACTTTATCTTCACACTTTAAAGCACTGTACTTTTTTATTTTTTTAGTGTCTTAACAGTTTTATTTTATTTTATTTTTTAACTATTCACCATGATAACAATGCTTCTGGGGACGCCTGGGTGGCTCAGTGGTTGAGCGTCTGCCTTCAGCTCAGGTTTAACCCTGGGGTCCCAGGATGGAGTCCCGCATCAGGCTCTCCGCGGGGAGCCTGCTTCTCCCTCTGCCGAAGTCTCTGCCTCTCTCGGTGTCTCTCATGAATAAATAAATAAAATCTTTAAAAAAAATAACAATGCTTCTGCAGGAATAATGTGACTGAGGTACCTGCTTCTCCTTTCTCTTTCACAAGAGTAGTCATGGACCTTGTGTGCAGATAAGCAAGCACTCAAGAGTCAAGAATCTCCAGACCATTTGTTTAAACGTGACTTGGCTGCCCTAGAAGGAGATGAACTGTGCCTGGTGTTGACTCCCAATCAAAAGAGGTGGAGCTTAGCAATCCAGACAATCATAGCTCTCTTATTCCCAGAGTGATCACACTAAATTGTAAAGTCTCACTAAACACTGTTACTACTTAATTTCATACTGAGATAGGTAAACAAAACCTTTTCCCCCTCTTCCCCCCCTCAAAAGTCTGTTTGATAAGTAATAATTATGCAAATACCATACATTTTTTAAAAAATATTTTACTTATTTATTCACAAGAGACACAGAAAGAGAGGCAGAGACAGAGGCAGAGGGAGAAGCAGGCTCCCTGTGGGGAGCCTGATGTGGGACTCGATCCTAGGACCCTGGAATCGGGCCCTGAGCCAAAGGAAGGTGCTCAACCACTGAGCTACCCAGGTGTCCGTGGCCCTATATCATATTTTATAGTTTAGTATTTTCATACTTCACCCTCAGCCAGCTCTTCCCATAGACTACAAGACAATGTGAACCAATCATAGAATCAAAGCAAACCTTAGTAATGTGTAAGGCCTAGGGACTTCCATTTCTATACCATTGGAGTAGGGGTATACTGACACGTAGCCAAAATGCCCAAAAATCTGGCTCCTTCACATTGGTTCTCCCTCAGTAAAGACTGTGCGTACTCCCCCAAATATTCCCTCTCCATTCTAATGGCAGTAAATTTTAGAAAATTAACATAAATGGTTATATTTGCCAAACCTGGATGGTAGTGGAGCATCAGAATCCCAAGGAGCATCACTGGGGGGTCGCTAAAGTGATGCATCTGACCTGGTCAGGTGATCTTCATGCCTTTGTACCTGCTTCACCCCAAATGGCCTACTAACTGGTCTTCCTGCCTATGACCTCTCCGTGACACTCTAGCCCTGGGCTTACAAACAGATGGTGGCCAAAGACTCACTTTTGTGTCTGGTTTTTGGCCTGTGTAGTGTTGGCCACCACTAAAATTCAGGAGATGTCATATAAAAGTGAAGATTTCCCACTTCCCTTAAGAAATGGGAAAACACAGCAGTCCTGGGTTCCATTTCCACAGGCTGTAGGTGGTTGTGCCTTTAAATAGGGGTCTTTGGGGCACCTGGGTGGCTCAGCAGTTAAGTTTCTGCCTCCGGCTCAGGACGTGATCCTGGAGTCCTGGGATTGAGTCCCCCGTTGGGCTCCCTGTGAGGAGCCTGCTTCTCCCTCTGCCTATGTCTCTGCTTCTCTCCCTGTGTCTCTCATTAATAAATAAAGTCTTAATAAAAAATTAAATAAATAAATAAATAAATAAATAAATAAAGGCCTTTGCCTCAGTTTTCTGAAACCTCCATCACTCCCAAGGTGCCCCTAACCCCAGATTAGGTGTCACTTGGAGTGTGCCATCATACTGCAGTGTTTCTTATACGTGGACCTCTTTATTCATTTGTATTTCCTGCCTAGAATCTACTGGGGTTCATATGAGTTTTCAACACTTCCACAGTTTGGACCCTATTAAGCAAGAACCCTGGGATCCCAGAACCCTGGGATCATGACCTCAGCCAAAGGCAGACACTCAGAGGCTGAGCCGCCCAACTGCCCCTCAGCTGAAAATTCTTGAGTGCCCTCACTCTCCACTTCTTTGTAGTGGATGAAGTTCCAGCTTCTTAGCTGGATTTTTTTTAATCTGCCTCTTTGTTGCCCATAACTATTCTCCACCCAAAACCTTATGCATACCCCAGCCATCCTGAATTCCAGCCACAGGAATGATTTGCATGTCTGTGCATCTGCGCACGTCCGCCTGAATGCCCTTCCCTTTCCCTCAGCCCTGCATACTTTTTTTAAAATTTTTTAAAAGATTTTATTTATTCACTCATGAGAGACAGACAGAGAGAGAGAGAGGCAGAGACACAGGCAGAGGGAGAAGCAGGCTCCACGCAGGAGGCCCGATGTGGGACTTGATCCAGGGACTCCAGGACCACGCCCTGGGCCAAAGGCAGGCGCTAAACCGCTGAGCCACCCAGAGATCCCCCCTGCATACTTATAAAGACTGAGTTTGAGTGCCTTGTCCCCTAAGGAGCCTCCCCCCACCTTAAAAAATGATTTTATTTATTTATTCATGAGAGACACACACACACACACAGAGGCAGAGACATAGGCAGAAAGAGAAGCAGGCTCCATGCAGAGAGCCCGATGGGGACTTGATCCGGGCACTCCAGAATCACACCTGGGGCTGAAGGCAGACCCTCAACTGCTGAACCCCAGGCATCCCCCCTAAGAAGCCCCTTGCTCCATATCCCAAACTGAATACACACCTCTGTCAGCACATATTGCCCTTGCAACGTAATCGGTGCTTTGTCTCTTTCTCCTGCACTATATACTACCCAATCTTTGCCACCACACAGGACATAAACTTTATTCTTTTTATTTTTAATTTTTATTTATTTATGATAGTCACACACAGAGAGAGAGAGAGAGAGAGAGGCAGAGACACAGGCAGAGGGAGAAGCAGGCTCCATGCACCGGGAGCCCGACGTGGGATTCGATCCTGGGTCTTCAGGATCACGCCCTGGGCCAAAGGCAGGCGCCAAACCGCTGCGCCACCCAAACCGCTGCGCCACATCCACTTCAACTTCGAAACTAATGCATACTGGGACACCTGTAATGCGTACAGAGACCCTGCCTGTGTCTCTGCCTCTTTCTCGGTATCTCTCATGAATAAATAAAATCTTAAAAAAAAAAAACAAAAAAACTAATGCATACAGTTGGTGCAGAAAAAGGAGCTTGGACATGGGAGTCAGGCAGCCCCGATTTGTTATCTCAGCCTTGCTGCTTATCAACTTTGGCCAAATTCCTTAACCTCTCTGGTTCTCAGTTTCCTGATCTATAAATTGAGACTAATAATTCCTACCTTGTGAGATTGCTATAGGGATTAGAAATATTTGGGATGAAATACCTAGCACAGTGGCTGGTACCTAGCAGGTACTCAATCACTGGCAGTTCCCAGCCCCAAGAAATGAATCAGGACGAACACAGCAGAGTCAAGAAACAACCCATCTAACATATGCCTGGGTAAAACAAAGTGAAAGCAGGGGAAGGAAGGAAAGAGTATGTATGTACAGCGCCCAGGCAATTAGGACAGTGCTGGAGGCACTTTTGATTTCTCCCCTCTAAACCCCTGACAACGTTCAGTGGAGGACTTAATCATCAGCTGGCAGAAGTGTGCAAATGATAGGCAGTTCTGTGTATGGGATAATGAATATGATATAAGATCATCTTAGCTAATTACTGTTTACTGGCAAATGTCATACAACTGGCTCCTTAAGTGTACGTGTGTATGTGTGTGAGGTTTAGTTTGGTTTTGTTTTTGCATGTGTGAATGTCAGGGGGTGGGCAAGTGTGTATACAGACCTACGCCGTGGGAGCCCCACAGACAGTGGCTCAGCAGATGGTCAAGATGGCAGGACCCCATGTAGCTGTACTAGTCAGTGCATCCTGGCATCCTGGTTATAGTTAGTCTTTCTCTCTGAACTGCAAGCTCCTGGAGGCTGGGGCCTATGTCACTAACGTCTGCTTTCCCTGCACATGGTATATAGTACTGGTATCTAGCAGGTGTTCAAGAAATATTTGTCAAGTAGAGAAATGGATAAAGTGGGTGTTGGCCCTCTGGGCTCTCTGATCTCACTTCCTAACCTTTTCCTCAGTGTTCTGTATTTGCTGTTGTTTCCCACCATCTCTTTTAGATATTTGCTGTTAGCTTCTTTCTTAGGCTTTCCTGACACCCCACCCCCCTCCATTTATAGCTGAAAAACTCACCCCCACATCAGCATTCCCTGCTGCTCTCCTGATACTCGTTTCCCGGTAGGACTCGTTACCACCTCTATTTTATTTACTTCCCAGCTTTCCCTGGGAGAGTGAAGGCATAGTTACACATGCAGCTGTATTCCTAGTAGGCCACAGCCTGCCTCAGAGAAGGTGCCCCAAAATATTAGCTGAGTGAACCCTGTGCCAAACTTCAGCATATAGGTATGTGCCTTTGCATCAACCTAAAAATGTGAGCTATATATTCTGAGCACCCTCACTTTGTTATCCATCTGTTTGTTACCCATACGTAATGGTTCATCACTTTTTGCTATTGAGAATTCATTTGTCTCCTCTTCCACTCTGTATGTAGTAGTCTCTAGGATTTCATAAAGGGGGAATTTCAAGATTCTTCTAGGTCCCTCAGTGATTTAGGGGAAGTGACTTACACCTTTACTGATGACTGTAGTATGAGACAATCATGACAGCATTAGAAGCATAAGAAGCAAAAACAGTAAGTCGTTATCTGTAAGTGCAAGTGGTAAAATAGTGAATTGCAGATTTCACCTGTTTGTAAAAAGGACAAACAGTAACATGAGGGGTCTGACTATTTGCAAAAAGTGTTTTTCTTTCAAATGTTGTCTAAGAAGGCTCAGTGTAATGAAGGAGCCCTGGGGTGGGAAGGTGTCCTCTGCCTCTCAGGCTGTAAAATGGGAGGCCAAAAGCCATCTCTCACCTCTATTGAGCTCTAAAAGTCCATGACAAGCTCTTGGAGAAGCCATGGAACTATTCATGTCATCTACTCTTACATTTCAGGTTTATTGTTACAACTGACAACATACCAAGAACCATTGTCATAAATTGACATTTAGACATAGAAACTTTCATAGTTTACGTATTCTCAATTAAATGGAAATATTTTTCATAACACGAATATTTAAAAATGTAAAACTATCTAAGGACACTTATAGACTCAAAGACGCATCATCATAACTACATTTAAACTTTGATTCATGAAGGGACTAATTATCCAGTTTGTGAACCTGTAAGCCCCTGTAGCTCTCTTCCCATTCTTTGCAAGGAATTTGCAACTCCAGTTTGTGAGTTGTTTATAAGCTCCAAGGACATCGTAACCAAAGGCCAAATGAGTTTTTGGCACTATTTGGAAGTTCCTATTTTGGGTGCCTTCCCCCTCCACTGACTTTCACCGAGAATTAGCAGTACTGTACATACTCCATTAGTTAATTTCAACTGTCATTCCACAGATGTATTTCATCTTTATGACGACTGAGTGGTAAAACACATGGTTCTTGGAAGCTATGGAGAAGAAACTTGAAAAAATAAAATGCATTCAACGGTTAAATCATACTGGCCTCTGCTAGTATTGCTCCAGTTTCAAGTTAACATTCGGGGCAGCACTACTCCAGCTCCAGCACCACACAGTGGGTAGGACTGAGCTCTCTGATAGTGGGACGTTGTCTAGTCACTGTGCAGGCTTTCTTGGGGGTGTCGCATGCGCCCCTCTATCACGTATCTAAGTGCTGGCCCCCTGTGCGCAACCTCAAGAACCTAACATGCCTTTTATTTGGGAAAAGGGAAAAATCAAACTTCTAAAACACACCCAAATACACAACAGATTTCGGGAGCCGATTGTCTCTTTTTTCTTTCTTAGAAAATCCCGGCCCTTTGACTCGTCCTGAGCTCTTACTGGCTTCAGCACGACTTATGGGGGGTGTTCCTGCGGGGGGGGGGGGGGGGGGAGAGGCGGCGGAGGGCACGATCCGGGGGCGTGAGCTCGCGGGGGGCCGTCTGGGCGGGCGGACGTGCCCCTCCGAGGCTCGCCCCGCTCTCCCGCCCCGGGGCGGCCGGACCAGCCCTGCCATCCGGGCTGGGGAAGAGACAAAAGGGATGCTCTGTCCTCGCCCTTCCCGAGCCTAAAATCCAGGGCGCAGGGCAGGGCCTGGGAACATTCCACCAAATGCGAGACGGAAGGCACCCCCCGCGGGCAGGGCCTGCCCGTCCGTGCCGTACACATCAACACGGAAATAAGATTTCGAGGCGTTTTAAGCAGCGGGCTGGCGAGCGAGAGAAAGAGGCAGGCCCATCCAAGATGGAAGCAAGGCCGAGGGCTCGGGCGGAAGCCGCCGGGCCGGGGCCGGGGCCGGGGCCGCCGGGCTCTGGGTGCAGCAGTCCCCGCGCCCGGGGGCCGAGAGCGAGGCGAGGGCCGCCAGCACCCAGCTCGGGAGGCCGCCCGGCTGCGGCGGATCGCTGTAACCGAAAGGCGGCCCCCCTCCTCCCCCAGCTCGGCCCCGCGGGAAGCGCACTGCGCGGCCGGCGCCGCGCTCTCGGCGGGTTGGGCGTGGGGGCGGGGAGGGCAGGGCGGGCGGGCGGGCGGGGGCGGGGGCGGGCGCGGGGGCGGGGCCCCGCGGCGCGGGCGCGCTCCCCCCCGCAGCGGAGCTCCCGTCAGCGCAGGGGGCGGGGCGCCTATATTACGTGCGCGGCGCCGCCCCTGCGAGAGGACGTTGCGTGCTCGCTCGCGCCAGGCGAGTCTCCGCGTCTCCCTCGCGAACTCGGTGAAAGGAATTGGCGCCGTTCGACACCAGGCGGGTCCGCTCTGCAGCACGAACCCACCTCTAGCCGCAGCCGCAGCCGCCGCCCGGGCCGAGGAGCAGCCGCAGCAGCCGCCACCAGTGGCCGAGGGAGCGGAGCCGAGTTTGAGCCAGCGCCTAGCGGTGAATCGGGGCCCTCACCATGAGTTCCTCGCCTGTTAATGTAAAAAAGCTGAAGGTCTCGGAGCTGAAAGAGGAGCTCAAGAAGCGGCGCCTTTCCGACAAGGGCCTCAAGGCCGAGCTCATGGAGCGCCTCCAGGCCGCGCTGGACGACGAGGAGGCCGGGGGCCGCCCCGCCATGGAGCCCGGGAACGGCAGCCTAGACCTGGGCGGGGATTCCGCCGGGCGCTCGGGAGCAGGCCTCGAGCAGGAGGCCGCGGCCGGCGGCGACGAGGAGGAGGAGGAGGAGGAAGAGGAGGAGGAAGGGATCGCCGCCCTGGATGGCGACCAGATGGAGCTAGGAGAGGAGAACGGGGCCGCGGGGGCGGCCGACGCGGGCCCGATGGAGGAGGAGGAGGCCGCCTCGGAGGACGAGAACGGCGACGATCAGGGCTTCCAGGAAGGGGAGGATGAGCTCGGCGACGAGGAGGAAGGCGCGGGCGACGAGAACGGGCACGGGGAGCAGCAGCCTCAACCGCCGGCGACGCCGCAACAGCAGCCGCCACAGCAGCGCGGGGCCGCCAAGGAGGCCGCGGGGAAGAGCAGCGGCCCCACCTCGCTGTTCGCGGTGACGGTGGCGCCGCCCGGGGCGAGGCAGGGCCAGCAGCAGGCGGGAGGTAAGAAGAAGGCGGAAGGCGGCGGAGGCGGCGGTCGCCCCGGGGCTCCGGCGGCGGGTGAGTGCTGCGTTGTACGTTGCGCGCGGCGGGAGGCCCGCGCGGGGTGGGGACCGTGCCCCAGGCCTGCCGGAGCCCCGCGGGGGGGAGGGGGCGGGGGCCGCCGCGGGGGAGGCGCGGGGCGGGGGGGAGGGGGCGCGGGGAATCCCGCCCGGCCGCGAGGCCTCGGCGGCCTCGGGCTCGGCGTGTGCGACGGCGGCGGCGCCTCCATTATGTGGCTGGAGGGCCGGGGGGTGGGGGTGGTAGCTGCAGCTGCCGCTGGAGGGGGAGGAGCCGCGGGCGGCGGGCGGGAGCCCGGTCGGCCCGCGGTGGCGCCGCTGCGCTGCGTGCGCGCGGTGCGGGCACATGTCTCGGGGGGGGGGGAGGGGAGAGGAGAGGCCCGAGGGCCCGGGGCGGGCGCGCTTTGGCGGCGCTGGGCCGCGGTATTGTGCAAGGAGCGCAGGGGCTCGGCGTGACGTCACTTCCGGCGGGAGGGGCCGGGCGGGGAGAGCGGGGCGGAAGATCAGTACAATGCGGCCGCGGGGAACGCGGGCCCGGGTGGGGGAGGGGAGGAGGGGAGGGGCGGGCGCGCGGGCCGGCGCGGCCCCTCCCCCCTTCCTGAACTCTCTCCGGGATCCACGTGGGCTCGGGGCCGGGGCCGCCCTGGGCTCCGGGAGCTTTCTCGAATCTTCGAAGAGGCTGGCAAAATTAGGAATGTCTTTAGACTGCGTCACTAGCTCCTGGCCGGTTCCAAGCTGATTGTTCTTTGAATTCGCGTTGGATTCGTCGGTTGAAATCGCTTGCAGAAAAGAACGGGGGAGTTAGGAGTATTTGCGTTCCCCAAACAGGAGGGGGGATTTTTTTTTCTTTTTCCCCGGTTGCGTCGCGGCTTGGCCCCTTATGTTAGGGGTGTTGTGTGTTATAGGAGACGGCAAAACAGAGCAGAAGGGCGGAGATAAAAAGAGAGGGGTGAAAAGACCTCGAGAAGATCATGGCCGTGGATATTTTGAGTACATTGAAGAGAACAAGTATAGCAGGTAGAGGATGCCGATCTAGTTTTACCCGTCCCCGTTCTTTCTGGGGTAGGAAAAGCTGAATCAGGAGACAATTCTGTCTTTCAGAGCCAAATCTCCTCAGCCACCTGTTGAAGAAGAAGATGAGCACTTCGATGACACAGTGGTTTGTCTTGATACTTGTAAGTGAAGCTGTTTCTTCCCTTTTCTCCCCCGGTTACTGAATGTGGCGATTTTGGTGCCAAAATGTTAGAGAACTTAAACGCAGTGTGCTGAATTTAAATGCAGAATACTTAGCGTAAACCGTTTACCTTTTTTAAAGGAGGGAGACGAAAGGTTTTATTCAGATTCTGGTAGCTAAATGTCTAATACAGCATCAATTGTGTCGTATTGATAATTTTATAGGCTCCAGCAATTTGGTGTTATTTTTTATATGATTAGAAAGTTCTCATTTATAGGAATGTAAAATTAATGGCAATTTTTGGTTTAGTTAGCTAATGGAAACTTGTAAGACAACCTGTAACTTGTCCTTTTAGGCTCCTACGATAAAGTAATTTAATTTTTTTGGTAGCATTTTATTAAGTGAGCTATTTGGGCTAGTTAAATACGTATTAATGATTTTTTCCCATTAGCACACAAGTATATTCCCTATTCTAAAAGATTGTAATATTACTTTTTCAATAACTGCTCTTTTGTTCTCAATTCCAGTTCAGTAGCTGCTGCTTTAACATAAGTTGATTTCTTCCAAAGACCTGGGGCAGCAGCAGTGGGCTATCACTGGGCTACTAGCTTTCTTCAGCAGCGAATGGTATCAATGGCAGCGCTGTAAATACTGCTACTTTACCCAGTTGGGTTGCAATTGAGTATGAGGAAGTATTGCAAACCTCTAAATGGGCCTTGGCTGTCAGATATGTAATTTTGCATAAAAATACTTTGTTCAGTATTTGATCAGAATGCACAGCTCTTTCACTTTGATAAATAGAGCTTAGAAATGATGGCTTGCTAAGTAGGTGGTCAGGTGTGAACCTGCCCCATAGATCTAGGGAGTTAAAGTTTAGATTTCCGTGTTTTCCAATACAAATTATTTTTAGCAAGATTTGTGAGAATGTAAATGTTAACTCTTGAGTTCGTATTAAATACCCTTAACAGGTAGTTGAGCTAAGGGAATCTTTTAAAAGAAAAGAAAACTGCACGTGGAAAAATCTTTGATGTGAGAGTTTTATTTTAAATAGTTCCATTGCTTTTAAATATGACTAAGTTGGAATTGGCAAGATAGTGAAGCAGTGCTTCCAGAAGTGACGCTACCGCCCAAGTAGATGGGGTTTTAGCTGATTACCTAGGAACATCAACTTAATTTGTTGCTATCTATATTGGGTTCAAACACAGTTGGTCGAATTGAAAATTCTGTCAGTATTCTTGAGAGCTAAGCTCATTTAAGGAGAATCCCAAGCTGTAGATCTAATTTCCTGTCATCAATAAAAGCATAAGAAAACGGGTTTTTAACTTGTGATGCAAACTCCAAGAAAGTGCATGCTAATGAGCCACTGACCCAAAGATAGCTAGGTTAAGGACCTTTCTTTGGGATTTGGGTAATCCTCGAAGGGATAATCCTCCGTTGTTATTGACTGACCCTCTGGCCTGGGGAAAAGGGAGCTAAAATGCTGTAATATTAACAGTGTCCGACAAGCAGGTTTGCATTTGGCTAGGTTGAGGCTGCCTTCTTCACAGTGTGAGAACTTAGGGTCTAGAGCCCCTGGTGTTTTAAAATCACAAAGCACAGGATCAACAAACAGCTCACACTCCTGTATTTAAAGTGTGTGGTCATGGCCTCCCTTCAGTTTTATTGTGGCACTGGTAAATTCTACCTGGTTCTGGCATGCTTCACTTTGATTTCCTGCTATCCTCTACTGCTTGCCTCTAAATCAAGGTAAAGAGCAGAGCAGGTATGTATCCCATGTCACATTGTCTTGATTATTTTATATACTTAGAATACACGTTAAATTTGGTGTTTTGGTTTTGTAGGCAGTTTACACTTTAGTTCATAATTTGGTGAGAGTGACTTGGTGGGTGTGGGGCCTAAAGTGAAGATCAGCAGCATGATCTGTAGAAGCAGTGTGTCCCAATGCAGCTTTAGGAAATATGCAAGAATATAATAACCAGGTTTTGTTGATATAGCAGATATATTTGCATTGGATGTCAAAAGAAATAATATGGTATTTGATATAATTACAGATAATTGTGATCTACATTTTAAAATATCAAGAGACCGCCTCAGTGCTTCTTCCCTCACTATGGAGAGTTTTGCTTTTCTTTGGGCTGGAGGAAGGGCATCTTATGGTGTGTCAAAAGGCAAAGTCTGTTTTGAGATGAAGGTAAAAGCAGTTTCATGATTTTTTTTTTTTTTAAGAACCTCTGAGTTACCATTTGCCTGACACTTCATAGTGTCATTGGAACTTTTTATCTTTGAAGTTTCTGTGGATTGAAAGAGACTTGGAAAAACCTTTCTTTTATGACAGTTAACTATATCTGTTACATTAGAAATTTCTATTGTAGGGTCAGCCTGTCTTTATTTAGGTTACTCTTATCAAGCACTTGAAAAGCCCATGAAGGGTTTAAAAATAATTTGATTTAAGCTTTGGGTTTCGTTCCATAGCAAAACAGGTTGAATGTATACTTTAATTGGTTTTTGAGTCAAGAATCTGTAATCTTTGAACTTTAACAGTTCTTTTAAATGTGAGTCGATCAAGGACTTGAATGTTTTTGGCTCAAGTTCCAAGCTTTTCTGTCAATTTTTAAAGTTCTTGTAAATGTAGGGGAGAGATGGTGAGGTAGAATGGGTCTCTTCCTGTTAGTAGACAGAGAAGAATTAGCCCACAGCCCAGATGAAGTAAACAAGGGGTCAGGGGTTTATCTTCTTTGTAATCATTTATGATTTGATTTTTCAGGTTACAGAGAAGATCCCAGTAAGGCATTTATATACAAAAGATATTGACATACATGAAGTTCGGATTGGCTGGTCACTAACCACAAGTGGAATGTTGCTTGGTAAAGTTTCCATTTGAGTAGTATGTGCTCATGTGTGTTTAGGGTCTGATTTCAGTAGTTAGACTAGGAGGCTTTCTAAACCTGCCTGTTTTTAATCCGTTTTGTTATTTTAGTTGTGAATGATAACTAGCATGTATCAACTGACTTGAGGGTTTTTTTTTCTCTCCCCTTTTTGGTTACTTATTTTATGACCAGTGGTTAAAAGCCACTATCCCATGATGTGCAATTTTTAAGATAGTTATATAACCCACCTAGCTCTCAATTTTCTACATCTAGGTAAAGTGTAAGTGGAAGAATGTTAGGTTATGTACTCCTTTCTCTTGATTGTATCTTGAATATTAAAATATGTGGGTCATTGGACTGTTTTGAACAATCGATTTCATGAAAGTTAAATTTATTTTCTTAGGTGAAGAAGAATTTTCTTATGGGTATTCTCTTAAAGGAATAAAAACATGCAATTGTGAGACTGAAGATTATGGAGAGAAATTTGATGAAAATGATGTGATTACATGTTTTGCTGTAAGTCATAAGTCACCCAAATTTCTATTTTAAAAGTGAGCATTATTAATTAGAATTTTTTTTAAGTTATATCCTCTGCCTTCAATACTAACCTGTTCCCCCTGAAAACTACTTAACATGAAGTTGGCCTGAAAATCTAGTCTGTTTATGAAGGCAGCATTGTTTCTGCTTCTAGATACAAATGTTTTAGTCTTCATAAGTGTTACAAAGCTCCTAACATTTAACTTATAAATACATTTTTTATTGGATGAGCTTCATTCCTTTCAATTTTGAGTTTTGTTTTTTTTTTTTTTTAAGGAAGTTTAAAGGAGGCAGATTAAAACTTAATTTTTTTCCTACTTAACAGAACTTTGAAAGTGATGAAGTAGAACTCTCCTATGCAAAGAATGGACAGGATCTTGGTGTTGCCTTCAAAATCAGTAAGGAAATTCTTGCTGGAAGGCCACTCTTCCCGCATGTTCTCTGCCACAACTGTGCAGTTGAATTTAATTTTGGTCAGAAGGAAAAGCCATATTTTCCAATACCGGAAGATTATACTTTTATCCAGAATGTCCCCTTAGAGGATCGAGTTAGAGGACCAAAGGGGCCTGAAGAGAAGAAAGATTGTGAGGTAAGTAAAATGTTTTTTCCTTAAGCATTTGAAGAATACTTTTGTTTGGCAAAAATTACACTTGGAAGTTCTGGATGATTAATCTGTTTGATTCTGCCATGATTGTTACAGCCAGTGATTTTTCTCTTAGTAGCTGTGTTCTTTATATAGTATTGAGTTTCTAAAACTTCCCTTTGCTTTTAGGGCAATGAAAATCTAAACCGGGCTCTTTTGCTTTAAAAAAAAAAACACGTAGGGAATTCTTAGATGGCTCTGGTGATAAGTGAAATACTGTTTTTTCTTACTCTAGGTGGTTATGATGATTGGCTTGCCTGGAGCTGGGAAAACCACCTGGGTTACTAAACATGCAGCAGAAAATCCTGGTAAATACAACATTCTTGGAACAAACACCATAATGGATAAGATGATGGTAAGTAAAGTATGTATTTATTGTGTGTTCTCAACACTTTGAAAAGACCAGAAGATACTCCAACTTTTTTGCCTGTTGCCTTTATGCATTTTGTGTTTCTGTTTTAGAGATAGAGTTTGGCCAAGTTATCTTGGTTAAAGTAGGAGGATGTAAGGTAAACTGCATGTATGTGTAAGGTGAAGTGCCTTCCACTGGCTAGGCTTTATTTTTTTCTGTAAAATTTTTTGAACTACTAAGCAATTAGTAGCTAAGAAAGAACTGAATAGCAGAGGATTTTGTGACATGGTTAAGTGATTCATCATAATGATGAGGAAAGGGACTATTTAAATTTGAAAATGTCTGATTTCTTCATAGATCTAAGCTGATACTAAAAAAGCCTAAGTTTCATCCACAAGTTCAAAGGAACTTTTTTAACTTTTAAAACAGGTGGCGGGGTTTAAGAAGCAGATGGCTGATACTGGAAAATTGAACACACTGTTGCAGAGAGCTCCCCAGTGTCTTGGGAAGTTTATTGAGATTGCTGCCCGCAAGAAACGAAATTTCATTCTGGATCAGGTAAACTGTATCTTTGAGGTTGGAAAAAAAGAATGGATTGTGGGGTTTCATGTGGAGCTAATATTTGGGTTATCAAACTTTGTTTTCAAGACAAATGTGTCTGCTGCTGCCCAGAGGAGAAAAATGTGCCTGTTTGCAGGCTTCCAACGAAAAGCTGTTGTAGTTTGCCCGAAAGATGAAGACTACAAGCAAAGAACGCAGAAGAAGGCAGAAGTAGAGGGCAAAGACCTACCAGAACACGCGGTCCTCAAAATGAAAGGCATGAAATTTAGTTTTGTTACTGTGTTAAATCTTTTTTGTGTCCATGAACTACTGTCAGTTCAGATTATCTTCAATGGAAATGAACATTTTTGGTTTATTTCTGTTTTTAGGAAAAGTGTTTGTAAAGCTGAGCAGGCAGCACAGTGTGGGTTTCAAAGAATCAAAGCCACTCAGTTTAGGCTTCAAAGTTGTGGGAGTTGTGAGGTTTTAGCTAATCTGGTCTTACTCCTTGTAGGAAACTTCACGCTGCCAGAGGTAGCCGAGTGCTTTGATGAAATAACCTATGTTGAACTGCAAAAGGAGGAAGCCCAGAAACTTTTGGAGCAATACAAGGAGGAAAGCAAAAAGGCTCTCCCACCAGAAAAGAAACAGAACACTGGTTCAAAGAAGAGCAATAAAAACAAGAGTGGCAAGAACCAGTTCAACAGGGGTGGCGGCCACAGAGGCCGTGGTGGCTTCAACATGCGCGGCGGCACCTTCCGAGGAGGAGGCAAGTGTGCTTGGGCACGGGGTCCTGCAGTGGGGCTGCATCCCTGGGTAGTGCTCTCAGGGCTGGGAGCCTGGTGCTGTTAGCAGGGTTTGACCTCCCATGTCTTGACCCTTGCGCTGTACCTGCTGCCCGAGGAACTGGTTTAAAATCTTGTGATTTGATGAACGCAGGTAGGGTCTCTGATTAAATGAAGCATTGTTCTTGTTTTCAAAGTGATTTTTCTTTTAATAAAGGATTGGTCCAGAGATGCACACTGTTAAGCTAAACATCTCTTATTTGCAGCTCCTGGGAATCGTGGTGGATATAATAGGAGGGGCAACATGCCTCAGAGAGGTGGTGGCGGCGGTGGCAGTGGCGGGATTGGCTATCCGTACCCTCGGGGCCCTGTGTTTCCCAGCCGAGGAGGTTATTCAAACAGAGGGAACTACAACAGAGGTGGAATGCCTAACAGAGGGAACTACAACCAGGTAATGATTGAGATTCATTTAGGCACTGATGATTTGTGTGATTTAGCCTGGAAAATTGTAGGTTTGTGTTAGCCTTAGTAAGAATTGTAAGCAACACTGTGTGTCTGTATGTGGTGACCTAAGAAAGACTAGTGAGGGTAAGATGAGGCCCACTTCATTTTGATTTTCAGGTGCACAGACTAGCGATGAGGCAGGTGATACCTTATAATTGACCCACCTGAGAACAAACCAGCAGAGGGTGCCCAGAGCTTAGTAATTGTGCTGCTTGCCTCCCTCATGTACAGACCTTCTAATGAGCTGTGTCCGGAGTCCTTAAAGAAGTTTATTTTCTCTTTCCACCCCCATCCCCACTCCCCCAGAACTTCAGAGGACGAGGAAACAATCGTGGCTACAAAAATCAATCTCAGGGCTACAACCAGTGGCAGCAGGGTGTAAGTAATTTCTTATGTGCTCTGGCCATTCATTGTACTTTAAGTTCCTAAGAATCAGTCTTGAAAAACTTGTCCAGGGTTTGGAGTGTTTGTAAGTGTTACAGGGCAAGGTGTGAATATTAGGTGGTTTGCTGTAATTTAACGTTATGATAAAATATTCTTTAATACATACGTTTCTTTTTATTGCTAGCTTTAATTGTATAAACTAACCAAGTCATGATGTGTTTCCTTTTGTAATGTCTTTATTGATAATAATGGGATATTAATACTAACTAAATCTGGTTTGGTAGAAATCAGAGGTATGACAGGTATAAATTTGTTTCCAGCAATTACTCTGAATTAGATTATCATTTCCTAAAAGCAGTTTGAGTGGCTTATTGATGTTTTTTCTTTAAAAAAAAAATTTTCTCTTACAGCAATTCTGGGGTCAGAAGCCATGGAGTCAGCATTATCACCAAGGATATTATTGAATACCCAAATAAAACGAACTGATACATATTTCTCCAAAACCTTCACAAGAAGTCGACTGTTTTCTTTAGTAGGCTAACTTTTTAAACATTCCACAAGAGGAAGTGCCTGCGGGTTCCTTTTTTAGAAGCTTTGTGGGTTGATTTTTTTTCTTTTCTTTTTTGTACATTTTTAATTGCAGTTTTAAAGTGAATCGTAAGAGAACCTCAGCATTGTGCACGATAAGAGAATGTGTCAGTATTTCAGGGTTCTACATTTTATCTGTAAAATGTGACTTTTTTTTTTATCACAACAAAAGTAAAATGTTGCTTTGTACCTGGTGTCTTTTATTAAGAATTTACTCCCCCCATTTCTCACAGAGATAACAGTCGGGAGTCATTGTCACAATATAATAGAAATGTTAGCAACCAGATTCATGTAAGGACTAAGCAGTCCTCATGAATTGCATAAGACTCTGTACTGCTCATAGTACACTCCATCCTCTCTGTAGTTTGCTGAGTAGTGGAGGGGGAAAGCTTCAACAGTAGTTTCTGACAATAACTGGGAAGGCTTTTTCTTTTTTTTTTAAATAACAATGGAATTGGCATAATTGGGAATGAAGATAAAACTTGGAACCGAGATCGAGAAGATGGAGTGTATGTAGAAGGGCTGTTAAAAATGTAAACCTTGGTTGCATTATTTGTGGAGGCTCAAACTTGTGAAGGTTCAATACCATACTTTTTCCATTTGTTCTGCATTTTGATTCTGAAAAGAAAGCTGGCTTTGCCCATTTCTTATTAAAAAAACTTGTTGTAAATCCAGTTGTCTAATGGGATCTATATGAAGTTAGCTATGTCTGTATGCCCTTCTCCCACAAAATACTGTATAACTAGTGTGCTTGTAGTAGTTAACTCCACCATCTTTGTAAGCTAATGAAATTGTGAGTCACCCATTTATATCTTAATTTTTAATCATGTCAGTTCTTGAATGGGTATCTCCTTAGCCTGCTGATTTCTTTTTCTTTCTAAAGAAAGTGGGTGGAGAAATTAATTTAGACGTTTGTTTGCAATAAAAAGAATTCATTTTACTCTCGTTTTGGGATTCTCGCCATCAAGGTTCAAAATCCCTTTATAAAACTCCCAAGAGGAGAAAACTTAAGTGTGTGCTTTCTGGACAGCTTATTCTTTACTCTGTACTTGGAACATTTAGGTTTTAAAAACTTAAATGTATACTGACAATTGAATTATGAAGTAAAGTTGAATTCTTCCCCTCCCCCCCAGATGACTTAACATTTTAATGAGGGGAAATGGTGTACTGGCTGGGAGAAGTTTACACTCAGTTTACCATCTTTACAAAATGCTAATGGCTGTCCTCAACTGAATATCTTATATGCACCTATCTAATACATGAAACGCTGGGAACCGATGCTTTTAGAAGCCATCATGCAAGCCAGTCCTTGATTTCACTACTACACAACACTGCTAACTTAACCGTAGCTATGTGATGACATTAGATCCCCTACTTGTAATTCTATTGGGTTTGCACAGAACACTTAATCTTCTAAAGGACCCTCACTGATGTGAAGTGAGGAATCAGGAGTCAAACTGTAGAACTAAAACTTGACTTCAGTCTAGTGTTTTGTTGTTTCAGGTTGCTTCTGGTAAGTTTAGGTCTGTCTATATTTGTTTGCTTAGATTTTTGTTTAAGCTATTTTAAATCAGATCTTTAACTTCTTCATACTCCTAGGAATTTTGCCACAATCTGAGCTGGAGTTGTTTTAGATGGTGGTCTAGGTTTAGTTGATAAATGTTTGGAACAAAGGCTACTCCTGTAATTACTGTAAGAATACTTAGTGGTGCCAGGTAGTGTTTTGAGGGCGGTTTTTGTTTTGTTTTTTTTAAGCAGTTTACTGCTTAGCAACTCCTGGCATGAACTATTTTTTTCAGTATATATTAAAATCACTAGGATTGCACAGTCTTACTCAGGGGGAAAAAGTTCAAACTTTGCTCATCAGTGTTTTAGGGTACTTTTGAAGAATCTTGAGTTTATATTCTAGTTTAAAACAGCACATGGGATTCATGTTTAATAATTGCAATGGGAGAGTAATGGCCAAGTAGCATTTTGGTAGACTGTCATGCCTTGTGTAGCCCAGAAAATCTTGGGGGAAGAATAAGGTGTGGAATAGATAAAAATACTGTCTAGGAAAATGTTAAAGTTTCCAGAAGTAGCGTCAAGATTAGAATTACTATGTATGAAAAGAAATAATCTTAGTGTTTGGGAAATTGAGAAGAGGGAAGTGTACCAGACAGTAAGCGAAAGGGAGAAAAATGAGAACTACCATTTCGTAGCAGCAGATTTGTAAATGAGAAACTTTGTTTAGTCTTTGCCCCTCTTGCCCACCTCTGGCAAGCAGAACACCAAAACAACAAAAGACAGCTCTGAACAAAGGCTTCCAACTATATCCATAAGATTACCGTTGGTCTAGGTGGTGCCTTCCTTAGAAAGTTTGCAGGCAGTTGGACCAATCTGTCCTGAGTCCGGTATTGGATCAGATTGGTCAGCTGGGATCATGTGAATAGGTTAATCAGGAAAGAAGGCACACATTGCAAGATAGAAGTGAAGTAACTCATACCATCCTATAGAATGTTCCTTTTGTTGGTAGGTAGGTAGTCTTGTCACTCCTATCTGGCCTTTGACAGAGGGCTCTGGCTGGGACCCAGGAGGCCAGGACTGACCTCTGTCCCTGATACCCAGGTTTATCAGAGGAAGATGAAATCTTTGGATGAAGTAGGAGTCCGTTCAGTCCTGATGCTGAATCAACAAAAGGAAGCCATATTAAATCTACAAAACAAGCAGCCCACATCTGCTTCGACCGATCTTTCCCAACAGGACAGTGAAACGTCCTGAGCACTGACAAGGTGTTGAAGCTTTTAAAAGACTATCTTCTTTGAAAAGTACTTAAAATATTTCCAGTAAAAGTATATTTTAAGTATATTTTTAGTATATTTTTCACCTTCTGGAGAGTTGACTTTCACGGACAGGTTACGTTCCTGTTTAGTGTTTGCATCCATTGGTGCGAGTTGAAGGACTTGTTTTTCTATAAGCTTATATAAATTGGCTTTCTATCCTCAGAACATTTTTGTAAGGCCCATTGCACAAATTATAAAGTATTTTTGTAGCGCTTTAAGCAGTGGTATAGATTTCAGTCACAAAGACCTGATGATAGGTCTAGTGGAGTCTATTAACTTTTAAAAAGCTGAAGCCAGAATGAGCTGCTAAGGAAAGCATAATAAACCTCTTTTAGAGCCCAAGTCTTCGTTTCTGATACCAGATGTAAATATACATCCTAAAAACATCGTTTCCCTAATTTTCTCTGTACACATAAGTAAAATGTGTCTTAAAAAATGGGTGGAACTTGTAGCAGAGAGTAAGTCTCCACTCCCATTACCCGGAATACTTAGTGAAATACTGTGGAAAGATGAATACAACAATACTTTCTCTAAAGTCATTCTCCTAAAACTGAAATAGTTTGAACCTAAACTTTGTTGTTCATGTTTTCTGGGGCCTCTGCGAGAAATGGTTTCAGTCTTCACATTTTAGTAATAGAGCGAGGATATGTAGGGTTATGGCTTTGGCAGTAGGTTGCAGTAGGTACGCACGAACATTAAAGTATATTAAATGAGTACTTTGAATAAGAATCACCCTGCATATTAGCTCTCTGAAGCAGTTTGAATTAGTCATGTAGCCAGTCTCCAAATCCTTAATGGCCTAAACATTTATTTAAAACCACAGTGTCCTTCTGATATGTCCCTTTTGTTTGGATATTTTTTCGATTTGAATCTTCTTGGCCCTGTTACCCTTCAGCTTCTCCACTAAGATGTGCAGGTGGTAGGTCTTGCCGGTTTAGTGGTTTTCATTTAGTTTAATGCCAGTGTTTTTTTTTTTTTTAGTCTGTTTGCCAGTGCTATAGGTACATGTTAGACCAATACCTAAAAATCCTTTGTCTAGCTAACTCGTGTTGAAGTGAGTGACCTTTGGCTTACTGATTTTTATTAACCTTGATGTTGAAAATAAACCCTTGAGGATTATTGTGGAAGTGATCTAAAAGTGTTCAGATTGAAATAGTATGTATCTCTTGAGTGTGGGAGTAAAAAAAAACTAGGATTTGACCATTCCTAAGTTTATATGTGAAGTCAAATAGTTGAAATAACCTACCTGAAGAGTATATTTTGCTACAAACATGCTTCTGTATTTGGTGGTCACACTTTGTTGATTTCAACGTGCAGGCAGCTGGAGGCCCCCCCCCCCCCAAATAAGAGCCCTTTCAGATACGGGGAAGTGGCTCACAGTAGGCACTTAGATAAATAAGGATATGCTGTCCCATCCTCATCAGTTGGCTAAAAATAGAAGTGACTGAATATATTTAATTAGGTTGCCTAAAGAACTTAATTTAGTCTGTAAGGCTTAGTAGGTTGTGAAATACTATATTCATAATGTTAACCTAGAATCACTTTAAAAATGTCACACCTGTGTATCTCGTGAGGTTATGTCCGGAACTGCTGTCTGTGTGGAAAGCTGAATAAGAACAGTTTTCTGGCATGACGTAGATACTTGGGGAATTGCAGTTGTGATTACAGATCAGTATTTGTCAGGGAACAAATAGATAACTGCTAGGTCAGCACATCTGTAATCACTGGGTAGGTAAGTTATTGGGACAAGGACCTTCCTTAACTGTGTGCTTCCGTTTGTATTTACTTAATCACTGCCTAGGAATTACAATTGTTTTCTCCCTTCTCATGCCAGGATTCAACATATACTTGCATCTTGACAAGGAACAGGGGTTTTGCTTTTTAAACAAAGCTGGATCTGTGGGTATGAGAAAACAATATTCTGTAGTCGAAGGTGGTGAGGTAATAACCGTTTAGGTAAACAAATGTCTTACAGAAAAGTTAACTTCCTTATTTGCTGCTGCACCGTTAACAATTGCATTGCATCCCTGTGGCATAGCACTTAACCCCGGAGCATGTACAGCTCAACCTGCACTACTGGAGATTTTGCAGGGATTATAGGCCAGAGAGCTAACATACCTAATAAACGCGGAGCTGTTGTTTGTGGCATGCTGTTTCCTGCCATTTCTTTTAATAGTCCACAGTCTTAAAGGAAATAAAATAAGTTTTGTGCAGTAAAATGTTTTGTACTTGCCAAGCGTTTGAGAAGTATATCCACAAATTAGCATCAGCGAAAAAATTTCAAAAAGCCAAGGACAGTGAGATGGCCAGTATAGTTAGCTAACCTGTGATGTAAGATCTTTGAAGAACTGAGGGATACAGACAGAAGGGAAGGTAAAATCAGTACTTCAAAGAATGGTTGGGTTTATTTGAATGGCAACTTCGAGGACAATTTTTTAAGGTAGCTGTTAATACAAGGTACCCTTACATTTCAGTTGTTTGTAGTGAAGGGAGTGGGAGCATCATGGTCAAGTACAATAAAAGGTTCCAACTTTATATATATTTTTAAAGTAATAAAGCAAAAAAAAAATGCTGATTTAAATTTCATCTCCTTTTCCTTAGTCTGTCCATGTGAATGTGCTGTGTGGAAGAGTAAAAGGGCCCAACTAAATGTGTTCCAGTGATTCCAATAGGTATTCCAAATTAATTGCTGCTTGTACATTTAACACTTGTTATATTGGGCTTCCAGGATCAACGTAATTAGAACTCCCTTATTTTATTTAAAAGGATGGGAAAAGGAAATACTGGTAACCCAGATTGTATAGATTGTATTAAACAGGAAGAAAAGGTTTTCTAGTTTTTCCTTTGTGTATCATGAAATGTTGAAGTAATTGGTGTGTTAAGCAGTTGGTGGTCCTCATAGGTTTAAGATTGTGTATGCAAATGGAGCCAAATCCTTTCAAGGTTCTAATGGTTCAAATTCCTTCTGTTTTAACTTTTTGTTAAGACCTTCATTTTAATGCCCCCCACTTGCAGAGTTTACTTAAAATATTTTAATGCAGAAAGAGGAGTGTAGGATATCTATGTTGTTTTTGCCAAAACCTGCATCCTAGGCTAAATGCACAAATACTTTTTATTAGTTTGTAAAACATTTGGAAACTGGGTTGAGAACCTTTTGGAGAATGAGGACTCCATATCAAAATAGAAAAATCAACTGGGAAGTGAATTTAAATTGTAAAGATAGAAGGAATACAAAGGCTCAGTGTGACCTCTGATTGTGCCAGTCCCAGAGCATGTCTCTTTGCCCTGAAGTCAGCTTAGAGGGAATCTATTCTCCCCCACCACATACTCCAGAATAACGTATTTTGGTGAAATGAGAGGACCTGGCTGTGATACTGATTTGAGATGTAGCTGTCAGAATTTGTTCAGTGAAATACAGTTCTTTGTGTCAACTAAAAATCTAATGGCTTCTGAAAGAGCAGACTGCTCAGTTACAGACTAAAAGGTAAAAAGCCTAACCTGTTCATTTGAGGAGGAAAAAATCAACTAGAAGAACATGTTTCCAAAATAAGCTTTGAATTCAGATGGCAAAGCATAGGTTTCATTACATCTGACTTGTCCTCCTAGTCTAAAGGGAGAAACATTTCTATGGAAACCAATCCATTAAGAAACTAGTGTTTGCAGATTATTTACTTCGATTTCCTAAGGGCAGGCAATCTAAGATGGTTTATAGCATATGGAGCTCAAAGGAGGTTATTCCTAGAAAACTGGAACAGATTTCATTTGTTAACTTAATCTATACTTTAAAAAAGGGAACAATAGAAGCCTTTTAAAATTTGTACCTGCTTACAATGTGTCACTGGTTATTTTTGTTAGGATAGAAATACTTGGGGGAGAATTCCCTATATATTCTAGAAAACGAAGAGTAAGACGTAGTTGAAAGTTCCTTGCAACACCATCTGTAGTGCTCACATTACAAGCTTCAAAATGTAATACTTTAAGACCTTGGTAATAAGTGTCCCTAAAGCTTCCTGATTTTAAGAGAAAAAGATGGAGCTTATTGCATCAAATAAGCTGTGTAGGATGCCAGTATTTGGGTGGTAGAGGATACTGGTATATTGTCCTGATTGGATGACTGCTACCCTATTTTTAAGATGCTTCGAAAAAGTATTCTAGAGGACCTTTTAAAAATCAGAACTCTAGCAACCGCTTTAATTTTTCTACGTAAGATTTTCTGTGTACCCTAGAATATATATTAACATGACTTTTAAAGGGGTGTCTTGACCCCCATCCACTACAGATTTTTATCTAGGAATAGAAGGATTCAAACCCTATTTGATCCCTAGCTCTTTGCTGAAAAGTGCATAAACAGGAATCCTGAATTTATTATATAGACCTCCTCGCATTATATAATCGAAGCAAAGGGAAACCAGCGATGGAGTAGAGGTACGTAGACTAAAAAGATGCTTGCAAATCAAATAATGGTATTAGGTATAGTTAAAAATTTTGTGTTGCCAAACTCAGTCATTATAAATCACAAGTCCAGAGAAAAGCTTCTAGTTAATTTTAAATTCCCTGAGGTCCTTTTATTGTGATGGAAAAGCCAAGTAGTAGAGGAAAAAAAGAGGGGAGGGGTGAGGGAAGGGGGAAATGCATAGAGCTTTAGAAAGATTCAACAAAATACTATAGATAAAGCCGCAGAAAGTTTTTAAAACTACTAATGACCGCAATTCTATTTTAATCAGCTATTTAGCTGGTATCTACTGCTATATCACCTAGTGTGACGTTTTGGAATTAATGGAACAATGAAAGCAGCAGTACAGCTGGAGGCTCCCAAGTGGGCGTGGAAGGTAGGTTACTCTTCAGTCTGTAATTTGGAAAGTATTTGGTTGAGGGAAACCTGGACTCTATCTGCTAGTGAACATTTATTTATTTAAAGGTTTTATTTGTCCATGAGAGGCAGAGGGAGAAGCAGGCTCCCTGCAGGGAGCCTGATGTGTGTGGGATTTGATCCCAGAACCCTGGGATCACGCCCTGAGCTGAAGGCAGAAGCTCAACTGAGCCACCCAGGCACCCCAGTGAACATTACAATTTAACAAACATGCATTGACTGATACTTGGGAATGTAAAGATTAAAACTGATGAGTTCTTGATGAGAAACTTAAGACTTGAAGCATGAGCATGAGTCCATGACCAGTGGAATGCCAACTAGTAGCAGGAGAACCTAAATGAGAAAGAAGGTGATTCTCCTCAGAGGTTAGTTGAGCAGAAGGGAATGGGAGAAGCCTCAGGAGGAAGGCATTCTAAGTGGAATGGAAAAGTTTGAGCAGAGGTGTGAGTTAGGGTCATGGGGGCTGGAGGTGTGCTGGAGAGGACATTGGCACAGGGTTCACACAGTTGGAACTTGAACCTGGGAGGCAGAATGTAAATAGATTGGGCTGGAGACCAGAAGTACAAGTGTTAAGATCTGTTTGGAGTTCACTAGCCCAGGGACTTGGGAGGAGCATGTTACATGTAGCCCAGTAATCTGTTAGTGCATTTTGTAATCTTAATCGTTGGGGAAGAAATACGAAGTACTAATAACCACGTAAACTTGCTAAATGGTATTTTAAGTTATCCAATAAGTATGTCACCACTTTGTTTTTATCCAGGTCTCCAATTTATGCATTCTGCTGTGAAAATGAACTAACCTTGTTATTGGTGAAGGCCTTGGAAATTTTTGCCAGCCAAGAGAGGTTTCTCTTACTCGGGGTAAGATGTAATCAGTGTGGGAGAGCTAGGCGGGAATTAAGTTAATCTAATCGCCCAATTTTATACTTTGTATCCATTTGTACACGGAAACGGACTACTAAGTGGCCTGCACAAACAGCTGGTCAGAGGTCAGGTTGGATGAGTCCTCTGACTGCCCCCTACTACTGCAGATACGGCGTTGCCCCTTAAAATAAGTGACTAGTCGGAGTAACGAACTGGATTCAATTCTGATTTGTATCAATAGAGTGGACAGATGTTCTTGGGAACTGACTTCCTTTCTAACAACCTTTCCTAATTAGTGTCCAAATCCTGCCTTTGGTGGCTACAAGATGATTAGCATCAATAAAAACACCTCAGGGCATGTGCTTGACAATGGCATTTGGTAAATCAGAGCCGGTGTGTTCTGCCCCTCAAAAGGATGGCCACAGGAAAGGTGGGCGTAGGAGGGAAAAAAATGCTCCCTCATGTGAACAGAACTGAGCACACCACCCTCCCCCCCCCCCCCCCAATACTCCTTGGAAAATGGTAAGAGAACAAAATAAAGTTTCAGGATAGCTTCACTTTACTCTTTCTGTAGCTCTCTGTGATAACCACATAATAGGACCATTAATAATGCCAGAATCCTGTTGCTGGTCTTTTATCATTATCATTCCTTAACCAGGAACACCTGTAGTTTGTGTTTTTTTGTATTTAAACGATTTTCTTAAAGTAATGTTGACATTAAAACAAAAGTATTTCACTGCTTTGGAAAGGGAGAGTTTTGTGTTTTTTTTTTTTCCCTGAATGAATGAATGCTATGGACTCGGTGCCCCCCCCCCTTTTTTTGCCTTTTATAATGGCAGTGGGTTGAACTATATAAATGACTTACTTTTATTAATGTGATAATATGTGTGTGATCTTGTGGGTTCCCCCCCCTTTGCATCAAAGTCTGGAAATATTTTTATGTGTGTAGTTATAAATTCCATTTAAAAAATTAAAACACTGCATACTTCTATAAATTGACAGCATTTAAAAACCATCTTTACTTTTGGGGAGATGACCTACCTATTGTAAGAAATGGAAGAACAGCGGCAAACAGTGCATACCTTTTCAAAAATGGTTTGCAAAGTCAAAAAATCCTTAGTGGTAAGTCTTTAGAAACCAGGAAGCATTCCCTCACCTTTAAAAGGGTACGGTAATACAGTTGTGATTTTTGTTTTGAGGGACTTTGAAAATCCAACCGGGAGAGATGGTGTTTCTTGAAATGCCATTATTCCCACTCTTTTCTCCCCACGTTAGGTTGCTAAATTTGGCAAGTCCACTGTGTGCTCTACCAGCAGTAAAGGGCCACAGTTAAGTTTGTGGGTATGCATACAAGTGTCCAAAAAAGGGAGACTACAACCAACACATCCTTTATTTACTTGATTGAAAGTAATGGTACATACGAGGCTTAATAGAGTTGTCCTCTACTTTATTCTGACTCCAGAGTTGTATTCTGGTGCTTGAGACTGCTCAACTGCTGTTCTTGTCAGTGGTTGGTTTTCTTTCAGGATCAAGGTGGGTACTTTCGTACAAAATCTTATTTTTAATTCCATCTCTGGCAATTCTTTCCTGGATTCTGAGCTTTGCATAATTATACCTACAGTGGAACCTTAAAAGAACATGAATGAGTCATTTTAAATAAAAGTTCTTCTAGAAACAAGTTTGAAATTTATAGTAACAAAATTTAAGATGTTTGCAGATCTCTTCCCTTAAGATGGAAAATACAACCATTTTAATTTGGAGTGCTATTTGGGGTGGTTCAGTGTCAAAAATACCTATAAACACATTTTAAGGTAGGTTTTACATAAATGAGGCTTTTTATCATGTTTAAGCTTAGTTTTACTTATAGAACCTCACCAAATGGAACCTTACATAGACTGTACTCTTTGGGTCTGGCTTTTGGGGGGGCTCAAAACATGAAATTCATGCAATGTGTTTTGTTAGCAGTTGTGAACATTCTTAAAGTAGCATTTTCGAGTGTGCTATGAGCAAGAAATGAGCTTCAGGCTAATGTTAAGCAGAAAAAAAGGTTGAGGCCTTCCTAAATGAATATCAAACATTTATCTGGTCATTTGACAAATGGCATACAACATGTCTCCGTAGATAAACTTAAAGGCACCCCAGCAGTACCATTTTGTAAACAAGTTTCCATTAAAAATTAAAAACAAAAAAAAAGCTTCCCCACTGAGGGGGGTGGTGGGAGTCTTCTGGAAAAGAGCATGTGCTCGAAATAGCTAAATCTATCCTGATCCTGGATCTTCTTGAATTACTTAGTACACATACCAGCATCCTAAAGTCACCAAGATAAATCCTCCTACTCCAACGTCACATGATCTTCTAATCCTACCTGTCAAAAAACACAATCACTGTAATTAAGTTACACACTACCATTATTAGTCCATTTAGAAAATGTTTGTCATACATAAAAGAAAAACATACTCACTAGTTAGCAAAAAATGTCCAAGGCCAGCCACAACCGATCCTAACGAACCATACAATACCGAATCCCGTGCACAGGGAATGTTTTCAACATCTAAAATTCCTAGGAGCTTAAAGGGCTAGGATAAAATAGAAAAGAACCTGGATTGAACAAGGAAATATATTATTTCAGGGTAGTTCAGTTTGGGCAAAATTAAGCCAAGAGTATGTGCTCTGTGACAGCTGTGCATCTTGTTTACCATCTTTGGTCATCAGCTTTGGCCTGCAATCTGAATCTTTAAATGGGAAACCTTGACCAGAAAACTCTTTTTAACAAGCAGAACAGCTTACACCTAAACCAATTAAATTATGGTATTAGTGCCATAGTTTACTATCTGGTTTGGAAATAACATCCCGTTATGTTTACAAGCTCTTTAGGCGTTTGTAGGAGATGATCTGGGAACCAGATTAAAAAGCACCTGTTTTGCTAATTTGGGAAGCATAAAATGGGAAAAAGTAAAATTATTCTAACCATGTTTGCTTTATAACTATGTTCCAAATTGAAAAGGACTACAGATTTTATTTGTATTAAAGATGTGTGCAATATATCTCCTGTTTCCTTGCCTGTGATAAGAAATCGCACTTGACTGTATTTCTTTGTTGAAAGGACATAATGACCACACTTAGGGGACAGTAGGTGTGATGGGAAAAGCTGAAAATTCATAGGGTTTTGTCTTGGCTCTGCCACTTACTGCTATCACCTGTAGTGTATGTGTATTTTTTAATCTCTGTGGCCCTCCATCTGTAATAAAGGCATTGGTTAGGTGATAATTGAAATTCCTTCAAGTGCTAAAAATCAATGAATTTTACACTCTGCAGTCTTCATTATGGACATGGTCTTGATCCTGATTAAAAAGATACTGCCAGCTTAAGCTTCACGTCTTAATGTAAATGTCAAATGGAACTATTTTAGGGGTTTGGAAGGGCAGGACAGGTTTTTAAAGTCATAACTTGTTTCATTGGCATTCCTATTAAGGATTTTTTTTAGAAAACTTAATGAGACGGTTTCCTAGAACTTGCTTAAAAGCAAGTTGTCAGCAATGTAGCTTTTTAAAAAAGCCAACTTGTCCATTTAAAGGTTTGTATGAAGCAGGACTTTAAGCCAAACACCTAAAAGGTAGTGTGAAGGGGAAAAAGACTGGAAGAGATGAAGAAAGGACCATAAAACGCCAAGTGAAGATTACAGGCTGAATTACGGTGTTCTTGATTATATTTTTTCCTGTTTGCTTCTTTGGCTCAAACTGCTGCCAGAAAAGAGTGTGATTTGGTTCGTAATAAAGCAAAAACTATTTTCCTGATTATTCCTCTTTTTAAAAACTTTGTTGTCCTTGTCCTTCCCCCACCCCCAGACATACCAGGTGCTCCTTATAGTTGTAGATGTAGTTGTAGACTTTCTTAGAGATTGGGGGATTTAATTCTGCTTCTAGGCTTTTCATTTCATTCAGAAAAAACTTCAGGGCAAGAAATGATGTGGAACACAGTCCAGTCCTGGTGGGTGGGAGGGTGAGCTACTCCACAGGCCGTCTGGCATTCTGTTAGACTTGACATTTCAGCTGAGGGCTAAATGCCCCACCTTACCACCCTGTCTTCCTAGGGGAGGACCAGAGGTAGTGATTAGTGCCCACTTTAGGTCTTAAGATGCAAGTGAGCCCGACACCTCATAAACCCCAGAATAGGAAGTCCTGATGGCTTTCACCTTTGGGCAGAGGGTTCTAAGTAGGTTGGCTGCCACACACCCCACACCATGGCTGCTTCATGTAGGCTCCTTTCATAGAGTCCTCTTGAGTTACTTGAGGATACACCTGAACCTGCAAGCAAGATCTTCCTGGGGCACTTGGACAAAATGCTTCAAGTATCACAGTTGCCAAATACTGAAATAGCACTGCTTAAGTCAGCTAGGAGACTAGAGGTTTTCAAGTTTGCCCCCTCAGATCGACTCCGGTCTGTGATCAACCATGGGATCGAAGTTTAGAAAATGTGAAGACTTCCTCTGACCTCCTCCCCTTCCAAAGAATCCACCCGATTGGGGAAACAGCTTTTATATACTGTTTAGAAGAAGAATAAGTGTTTTGGGGAATGGCTCAGTCAGCCAAGCCTCTATTTTTGGTTGGGGGTCATGATCTCGAGGTTGTGTGATTGAGCCATGCGGCTCTGCTTAGTGTGGAGTCTGCTTGTCATTCCCCTCCCAGGGCTCTCAAAAATCTTTTAAAATCATCAGTTTATTTTAGGGCACCTTCATTGGCACATTCGGTTAAGGGTCTGACTGGGTCGGGTCAGGACCCTGCAGCAAGTCTGCTTTGCAGCCTCTCCCTCTGCCCCTCCCCTCCTATCCATCTCAAATCTTAGAAAAAAATAATCAGCTTGTTTAAAAAGACGCCTTAACAAGTTGCATGTTTTTCAAAATGGAACCTTTTAAAACCCAACATGTGGATACAGGCCAAGGATGTTGCTGCCAAACATTCTCCAGTACATTTATCGGCACCACACCCAATAAAAACTAGTCTCGTGTCAGTAGTGGTGAGATTAAGATACCAACGCTGGCCTTATTAACCGATGTCACAATGTGGAGCTGGTGGGGGGCTGTTCGTGGCAGGCCCCTTACATCCCTGTTCACCTCTCACCCCCTCTCCTGAGCCTGGCTGTTTTGAGCTGGCAGGCTGGAAGGGGAAGTTGGCCAGACCCCCAAAGCCTGTCCTTTCCACCGTCACTTAACCCTTTGGTTCATAAATGAGAAAACCGAAGCTTGGGACTTTTCCCAGAGGTCACATCTGGGAGGTAACAGGACTAAGTACATAACCGTGTATCTGCAATTTGTATCCAAACTGGGTAGGAACACACAGACTGATTTTAAGAGCACTAGGCCTCTCTACTGCTGCTACTAACGGAGAATTTTCAGCCTTGGTTAAGTCCCTTCTAAGTAGTTCTACTTAGGATGCACAGGCTTTTCACATTTTTATTCCCTACGGAGTCTGCAACTTTAAGGTTTAACTTTTGCTTTCACAAAGTTAAGCCCTTAAACTAAGGACATTTTAGACTTCGTATAGTTTAAGTCTTTAAAAATTTTAAGATTTTTTTCCCTCAACGTAATAAGCTACACCCAACATGGGGCTCAAATTCATGACCCCAAGGCCAACTATCCAGAGCCAACTGAACCAACCAGATGCCCCATGAAATTTTTAAGCTTAGATTTAGAAAAGCAGCTTTTCCAGCTCACCTTGATGGAACTAAGGGATGGTCAGAAGAGATTTCTAAGCTGGGCTGCCAGTTTAAAGAAACATTGAGTTAGAGCCACCTCCCCTCCCACTGCCAAACGTCCCTGCACCAGTGCCCTTTCCTCTTTCCTCTCGCTGCCTAAGGGGAACCGGCCCCATCCTATTTAAACCCAGTCCTAACTGCAGTTAATTCCGCTCTTCACCACTCAAGGAGTTTGCTTCTAGTTACCCTTTCCTCATTTGCACCATTCTTCTCTGTAATCTAAACAACCCCATCTCTCTTGACAAACCTCCCCCCCCCCCCAGCCTCCTAAGTTATCCCATTTTTCCGCTCCCTTTCACTGCAAAACTAAAGTAATCTATGTGTTGCAATCCTCTCCTCCCTTTAATTCCTTCAAAAAGGCATTTATCCCTACACTCCACCGCTGCAGCTTGGTTGAGACAGACTGTAAAATCTACCACTCTCCATCAGCACATGTGGCAAACATTTGTTTTTGAAACATTTTCTTTCCTTGGCTTCAAAGGGTTGGTCAAGGCCGCCTGGTTTTCCACTATTTTCTGGCAGTTTTGTTGCTGTTCCCCCCTCTGATGACCTCTCAGGTTGAAGAACTGCCCCGCCCACTCTGAAATGTAGGGCTTTCAATTAAATGCCATTCCCAGGATGACAGACTCCCAAATTTGCAAATCACACCTAACCTCTCCCAAGTTTTTGTCTCCTAATTCATCAACACCTTTTGTATGCAAAAGCATCCTGAGTTTGGTATTTCAGAATTATTTTTCAGGCATCACTACTCAACCAATCTGCAGACCAAAAACCTTGATTCCTTCATCAAACCCATATCCACTGCATCAGCAAGTCCAGGATGTACATGAGCCAAATCATCCTGAACTTAAAAGGCTTCTCACCTCCACTGCTGTTACTCCAGGCTACCATCATCTCTCACAGTATCTTAAAGCTCTTGATTTCACTCAGATGATTAGATCATTGTTCTCTGAAAACCCTCCTTGCCTTAAAACTGCTGTGAAGGCCCTGCATGACCTGCACCACCCTCCTTTCCTATAGTTCTCCTGTCCTCCCCGTCTAGGTACACAGCTCCTCCTGACAAGTGGGATTAGTTACAGCGCAGCACACACACTGCTTTTCTCTCGGATCTCTGCATGGTTGGTTCAGTAAATGAAATTCTGATTTCCTTTTTGTTTGATTCCTGCAGTAGAATGAGTTCCACAAGGAATATTTTGCCTGTTTTGATCAAGGCTGTGTCCTAAGCTCTTAGTTTAAGGCCTCATACTCAGTAGGTCCTCTATTTTTTGAATGGGTTTATTAGTAAATTTAGAATTTACCTGCAGCACTTTCTTTCCTAGTAGGCACCTACTAAATTCCATATTTTCAAGTTTCCTGGAGTACAAAGAATGGGAGCAGAGTATTTAAGGGGTCTATCAGTTTGGTAACTTCCGTTTTTACCTTAGGTTTTGCTGATGCTAATGATCCCTGGATTGCACTGGCAATGACCACTGAAAGATTCTTTAAAAAACTGCACGCTTCCTTTTCTGATGTTACTCTGGGCTCCTAATTCAAAGCTTGTTATCTAATTTAATTATTTTTAATCTCCTTGGTGAGCTTTGATACTAGTAATTCGTGAACAATGTTTATCAGACTTTTTTTAAGCCCCTGCCACACCAATCTGATGACGCTCAGGTTTAGGGCTTGTCCCTATGCACTTCACCAACTATAGTATTTTGTTTTACTAATGATGGACCAATTAAACAGGTCAATATTATCCTTTCATTCATTTTTTTAAAGGGCTAACCCATACTTAATGAGCCTTAAATGTTGGCAGTTATCTCCTATGAAAGGTGACATTCAGAGACGAGAGGGGTCCCAGTATTTATGTAGTTCGGGTGCCTCTTGGGTAAACTTGGTAACATTAAGCATCTTCCAAATAGTAGGTGAGGCATTAAAAACAAAAGGGACCAAACATGTCGAAACTGACAAAACGTGTTTTGATATTAAATCTGGAAATCACTTATCATCTACTCATATTAACCATTTGATCTTGACCAAAGCTACATGGGAAAGTTCCGGAAAAGCAGAAACTTGGGAGTAGAAACCTTTCGGAGCCGAAGAGGGCACATCCTAAATCTGGGGACGAGGAGCCTTCGGGCAGCGGGGGTGGGGTGGGGGGTGTCCCATCACCGAGCCAGTGGTAACCTCTCTCTGAGCTTACTACTGAAAAATGGTTTTCTTCTGTTTTCTGAACATCTGCTATCGGTCAAGCACCGAGGACGTGCACGGGGTCCCCGCAGGAGCTCGAGGCGGACGGAAACGAGAAACCTGCTGGAGATGCGGCGGGGAGGGGGGCCCGAGGGACAGGACGAGGGTCGCACGCTGGCGGGGTCGGCCCGGCCAAGGCATCCTCGCCGCGCGCGGCGGCGAAACCGGGCGGTTCACAGGGTAGCGCACGCGGAAGGGAGCCGCCGAGCCCGCCCGCCGCCCCCCCGCCCGGGCCCGCGTTCCCCGGGGCACAGCCCCGCTTCCAGGGCTCGCCGCAGTCGCGGGGCCCCCGCGGAGTGCTGACCGCGGCCGGCCCTGGGGGCCCGGGAGACGCGCCCCGCCGCCCCTTTACCTTCCCCTTGGTGGGCTCGCCGGGCTCCGGCGTGACGGCCATGGCTTCCGGTGGGCGCCTGCGGCCCCGCCCCGTCCGCGCCGCGAGCGGAAGCCCCGCCAGCCCCGCCAGCCCCGCCCCGCCCCGCGCGCCCGCCGCCATTTTAGGGAACGTTTCTGCGTCTCCGCAGTGGCCGTGCCGAGCCGTCGCCTGAGCTGGCGGCCGTCTCCTTTGTTTAAACCAGCTGGTGACGCCTTCCCCCCGGGGGGCTCTCCGCAGCCCAAGGGGGTTGGGACCGAGAGAGGAGGGCGGCTCGAGAGACGCCCCTGCACCAGGATCCTCGGCGGGTCCGCCCTGGCGCCTCGAGCCCGCGCCGCTTCCCGCCGCAGCCCCCTCCTTCCGCCCCGACCGCCATTTCTAACCGTCGACCGCGGGCGCGCGCCTGCGTGCCTGAGCGTCGGGTGCGCGCGCGGGGCGGGGCAGCGCCGGCGGCAGCGGGCGCGCCGCCGCCGCTTTGTCCTGCGCGCGTGCCCCGCGGCCGGGTCGACGGCCCAGCCCGCCCTCAGCCCCGGCCCGCCATCCCGGAAGGCGGCCTGTGCTCGCTCGCAGCCCGCGTCCCCTGCGCGTCCTTTGTCCTTCCGGCCCCAGGACGCGCTGTGGGTGCTCCCGGCGGCTCCTCCCCGCGCCGGCAGCCGTGGAGCCCCGAGCGCCCGCCCCGCCGCCCCCCTCTGTCGCACGACTTAGTGGCTCCCAAAGAGCGCCGCCCGGCTCGCCCGAAGGAGACTGGGGACAAAATGGCGGGCGCGCCCGTGGGCGGACGTGCGTCAGGGCGCCCGGCCCGAGCGGGCCTCCGGGGCGGAAGAGGCCGGGCGGTGGCCCTGCCCGTGCGGTCCGGGCGCCCTCCGGGGAGTGCCCCGCCGCGGCCGCCGCCCGCCCCCTGCCTCGGCGCCCTGCCCCCGGGCCGCGGCGGCCGCTCCCCCGACCCACCCCGGGCCCGCAGCCGCGAGCTCTCGGTCTGGAAGGTCTTGTGCCATGGAGGACGGAGGAATCCCGTTGTTTGTGGAAAAGTACCAGGGGAAACCCAGAAATCCTGTTTTTTTTTTTTTTTTTTACTGCGACTTTGAAAATCGTAAACTACTTTGTCAAACTTGTAAAGTCCTATTGTTTTTGGGAAGTATTTTTATGTTACTTCTTTGCATTAAAAATTTTCACAGACATTTTTATTTCCACAAAATAAAATCTTATTTTCACAAAAACTGCGTAATACTGCAGTAATACTCATGCATGTTGGTTTTTTTTTTTTTTTCTTCACACTTTACAGAGAGAGGGTGAAAAGTAAAAAAAAACCCAACACACTTTTCCACCCTCAGCCCCGCCCGCCTCTCCTAAGGTGAAGTCCCCAGTTCTGTTGTGTCTGTCTCCACAGCGATCTTCTCTCTCCTTTTCTCCTTGACGGAAACAACGCCGGGGTTTAGGAGCAAAGTCTCCACAGCGTCCTCCGGCTCCGCACGCGGTGCATACACATCCCGCGCTAAGGTCTGCGTTCACTACTTTAACCATTTCACACTCTTGGACATTTTTTCATGGAAGTACTTTTTAGATTTTTCTCATTCATTTTAAAGACCACTCATCAGTCCTTCAGACCTCGTCTTCTGACTGACCGGAAATTTCCGTTTTTTTTTTTTTCCACTAATCCCCTCCCCCCCACCCCCAAATGCTTCAGCAACATTCTTATACTTCTATCTTGGTGCACGTGTTCAAATTTTTCTGGATTGGCCTGGATGGATTTCTGGAAGTGGCCTGATCTGAGGGGCTACGCATATTAAAACATTGAATCCCTACTGCTAAACTGCCCTCCAGAAACGGTACCAATTTACGTTCCCAGGAACTTTGTGTGAGAGTGCCTGTTTCCCCAACCTTTTGAACACCGCTTGTATGTTTTGAAGTTTCTGCTGATCGGATGGGTGAAAAGTGGGGTCTAACTGCTTTAAACTTCTGATAGGATAGCTAGTTTGAGCGTTCTTTGAAATGTTGATTGGTCATTCTTTTCCCAAGAATTTGCATATCGGTTTTGTGCGTTTAAAATTTTGGTTGTGTATGTGATTTTATTAGTTTATAGCAGCTCTTTACAGTTTTGGCTTTTCACTCCGAACAGTTGTTTCTACTTCACTTGGTTCTTAATTTTGTTTATGGACACTTCCTTTTTAACCTTAAAAAAATGGAGTCTAATCTGTCCATTTTTTAATGACTTTGATCATGGGTCTTGCTTATAAGCCTTCTTGACTCTCATAATTTAAAAATGCTGCCATTTTGAAAATTATCTTCATATGCTCCCTTTCTCAGTAATAACTTTCTCTTATTTCTTGAAAGGCCAACTTTTAGCATTATTGACCCAAGTTTATTTTATTCATTTTATTTTTTATTTTACATTTTTTCTTTTTATCTTGTTTTTTAAAATTTTTGTTTTGTTATCTTTTTTATAGCTTTTGAATTGACTCCTTAGTTCATTTATATTCCACCTTTCCTGGTTTCTAATAAATGTATTTAAAGTTATAAAATTTTCTCTGAGAATTGTTTTATCCCATGTTATGTCATAGATTTTGACCGGCAATGTTCCTATTACCTCTTTTCTCAAAATTTTAATAGTTTCAGCTTTTTTCCCCAAGTAAGTGTGGATATGATCTTGGGATTAATTTTTAGTGCTTTGGTTTTGTTTTACACTGTGGCACATGTATTTCTACTTTTTGTAATTTACTGATTTCTGTGTTACCTAAGAGATCGTTTTGTGTATATCCCATAGGTATTTGAAAATAATGTGCATTCCTTGTAATAGCATTAAATTAAGGATATTAATTATAACAGTATAATGGATATGTTATAAATGCATATGTAAATATAAACTAATAGCATACAATTAAGCTTATCATTCATTTTTTTGTATGGTAAGGGCATTTTCATTGCAAGCAACAGACTCTAATTAACTTAAACAAGAAATGTACTAGGGAGATGTGGAGAAACTCGCTTTTGATAAAAAGTTGAAGAGCCCTGTCTTGAATAGCATCCAGGACGGTTATTGCGGTCTCAAGGGCAAGAAGTAAAGGAGTGACTCTTCAGGGTAACAGTGACAACAAGGAATGATACTTGACCTGTTCAATCTTATTCCCACCATGGTGCTTTGCTTTTTTAACCATGCTGTCTGTTATAAGACTCCCTGTTTGTTTGGCAGTGGATGTAGTACTCTGAATGAGGTGGTCCTTTAGCATAGTGGATAGAGTGAGACCCAAAAAACTCTACCTGTTCCTTCTCTCATGGTAGCTATAAATCCTCTGGTTCACTGCCCAGAGTTTGTGCTTTCATTTTCTCTTGTGGGAGAGAGCATCTGTATCACTAATCCCATCCTAGAGAGCTACAGTCATTTGCTGGCAACATGATGGTGGGAGGGAAATGGGAATGTCATTTTAGGGTTTTGGCAGGGCTGTGCTGGCAAAACTCACTTTTCGAAGTTCTCTCTTAGACAATTTAGCTCTCTTTTCTATCCCCTTCCCTGCATCCTCTCAACATGGGTGCATCACATTTTAACCATGTTAAACCAGGATTCAGTGTGGACATTGTCATGATAATGTAAATGTTTGTAGCTGAGCCGTGTAGAGTACTAGGATTCCATTTCTTTTCTTGTAAAACTTTTTATTTTTTTGGAGTTAATAATTGCTTTATTTGTTTATTTGCTTAATTTTATTGGAGCTAGGTCTGACTGGCTCTTTTTTGCATAAGAAATCTGAATTTCATTATATAATACTTGGTTCTTGAGACAAATAAATATTATATGCTCATTTCTTTTTCGTAATGGCTTTTAGGAGCTGATTGTGGGCATCTCTTGTCAACTTTTCAGTGACTTCATGTTGATAGCTTAAAATCAGCTGTAATGGAATTATTTATGCCACGGAAATCAACAAATGCTGCAAATCAGGGCTTTTTTCTCTTCAGAGAAGTGGCTTACCAATACATCACTGAATGCACCCATCACTAACTTTTCTCTCAGAATTTTCCTACTGAGTGAAAAAATTCCTACAGTGTAGTCAAACACATTATATAATCCGCCTGTCAGGATTTTTTTTTTTTTCTTTGAAGACACCTCTTCTGGAGCTTTACTCTTTGTGATCCAGTTCAGAATGCTTCCTTTATCAGACTGATTCCCAGCCATCATCCTGAAGACTCTCATCACTTCTTGCTTGTGCTTGATCACCTGCTTCCTCAATTCCTCATCTTCCTCTTTGTTGGCTTACTCACTCATTTTGGAGGACAATATCCTCTAGTGACTTCCTGGAAAAAGGTTGCCTAGAAGATAAACATTTGGGGATCATCCTGCCCCCAAATATTTTTTTCTCCTGTCAGTTTTGATACTTGGATAAAGTTGCATTTCTAGAATTATTCTCCCACTAGAATCATTATCTTTCCTGCAAATAAAGCAATCTCCTACATAATCATAACACCATTATCACACCCAAGCAAAATAAGCAATAATTCCATAATTTATCTAGAATGTAGCACATACTCAAAGTTCCCCGGTTGTTTGGAGAAGTTTTCTCCAATTGTCCATGCTTTTGTTTTTGTTTTCAAACAAACATCCAGTACTGCATTTGATTATTATATATCTTTTGTCTTTGTCTAGGATAGTCTCTCCATCTTATTTTTTCTTATGACATTGAATTTTTGGAAACTCTAATAGAATTGTTTTGCAGAATGTCCCACATTCTGGATTATCTCTTGGTATCATTTAACTTGTCTGTTTACTATCCTCTTTATTTTCTATAAACTGGAAGTGGAGTCCAGGGTTGCACCATCCAGTATGGTGGCTGCTAGCTTGATGTGGCTATTGTATACTTGAAATATGTGTGGGCAATACAACTGAGAAGCTGAATTTTAATTTAATTTCACTTGAAAGGGATCCCTGGGTGGCACAGCGGTTTAGCACCTCTGCCTTTGGCCCAGGGCGCGATCCTGGAGACCCAGGATCAAATCCCACATCGGGTTCCTGGTGCATGGATCCTGCTTCTCCCTCTGCCTGTGTCTCTCTCTGCCTCTCTCTCTGTGTGTGTGACTATCATAAATAAAAATTTTTTAAAAATTAAAAAAAAATAATTTCACTTGAAATAATTTGAATTTATATTTAAAACTCACACTCTATTTCATTATTGGAAAAATTTTAAGTGTGTTTGGAAAAACTTAGGTATGCAGTCTACTTTTTCAATGTTAAATTTTGTGAAATCTAAATACAGATCAAGTATTTCCAATGAAAATTTAGCATTTGAATTGAAATGTGCTTTAAGTGTAAAAATGCACACCAGATTTTGAAGACTCACAAAAGAAAGTAAAATATTAATTTTTTATATTTCTACCTGGTAGAAATACTAATACTTTTGCTATTTGGGCTAAATTAAGTATATTAAATAAATTGTACTTGTGAGTTTTGTTTTGACTTCATGTGGCTACTAGAAAATTTAATATTACATATGTGGCTCACATTATATCCCTACTGCCATGCACGGTCTAATAGCCTGATTAAATTCAAGTTAAACATTTTTGGTAAGAATATTTCTAGATGATGTTGTGTATTTCAAACTACATCACCTCAGGAGGCTCCTATGTCAGATGGTCCCACTGTTAATGATGCTAACTTTGGTTCCTTGGTTAAGATGGAGACTGCAGGAACACTGCAGGTACACTTCCCTTTTTGCAATTAAAAATCTATGTAAATATCCCAAAAATCTGTTTACCTAATGGTTTTGCCTTTTTAAAAATTTCCCTGCCTTGAACTGATGATTACATCAGAGGTTGTCAAATGGTGGTTTTCTTATTTTGTCAATCCATCTCTGTTTATTAGCAGGCCTTGATCTGTAAAGAGCTTACTCTTCCCCTTTAATAGATATACACTGATATGATTTTATGTAGGTATGTATTTAATGTACTGCAATTAATTGTAGTCATTCTTTTTATGTTCAGTACACTTTTACGTTCCCTGCCTCAGACTTGTAATCAACCATTTCTTCAAATAACTTTTTTTTTTTTGAATTATTTATTTATTCATGAGAGACAGAGAGAGGGAGGCAGAGGGAGAAGCGGGCTCCTCATGAAGCAGGTAGCCTGATGTGGGACTTGATTTCAGGACCCTGGGATGATGACCTGAGCCGAAAGCAGATGCATCAGTGAGCCACCTAAGTGTAGGAAAAACATCCATGGAATTTTATTCAAGACCCTTTCCTAATACTACATACACACATTATTTCATCTATGTAGCTGATCACAGAATTTAAGTGTGATATTGCAACCCTTTCTTTTCCTCACTACATGTTAGGACTGAATATGAAAACAAATGTGAAAGCCTTAGCTTTCATATTTGCAAAGTGAGGCTAGAACACCTTCCTGTGGTCATTCTCAACAGTGTGTATCAAGAATGTCTATTGTTCCAGGCTGGAGATGTCAGCCTTGCTCCTCCCAGGATTATTATCTCCCCCAGTAAACCCCCATCCCATTTTTAAAAATTTCAATCTTGGGGTGCCTGGGAGGCTCAGTTGTATGGGCATCTGCCTTTGACTCCTGTCATGATCCCAGGGTCCTGGGATCCAGCCCCACATTGGGCTCTCTGTTCAGAGGAGAGTCTGCTTCTCCCTCTCCCTCTGCTGCTTCCCCTGCTTGTGCTCTCTCTCTGTCAAATAAATGAAATATTTTAAAAAATAAATTTCAGTCATACCTCCCCAGTTTATTTTGAAAACCCTCTTTTCTTTTTTTTTTTTTTTTAATTTATTTATGATAAGTCACACAGAGAGAGAGAGAGAGGCAGAGACATAGGTAGAGGGAGAAGCAGGCTCCATGCACCGGGAGCCTGACGTGGGATTCGGTCCCGGGTCTCCAGGATCACGCCCTGGGCCAAAGGCAGGCGCTAAACCGCTGTGCCACCCAGGGATCCCGAAAACCCTCTTTTCTGATATATAGCCATGTGAATTTGAGATTACCTACCTCAAAAGGCACAGAAGTCATCCATATTTTCCTATAAACTTATTAAACACTGATGAAAAAATACTTAATAACCTAACATATTAATATTCAAGCACTTCAACATAATTCCTTTTCAACTTTTACAATGATTTTTCCCACCTAAGCCAATAGGCATTTACATTTGGTGTATGTGTGCATGTGAAAACAGATACATACCTCAAACTGACCATAGGATAAGCTGGCCTGCATTGTCCTTCTTCCTGGATATATTACAATTTCAGAGATATGGGCATTCAAATGGGAACAAATAAGCTGAATTCCTTATGAAATAAACTAAGCATATGAAATTTAAGGCATATTAAAGATGCTAATGATTAATCCCATAAGTCTTTCTCTCTTTCCTGTCTCTTAATAGATAAGTGTGTACTACGGGTGGATGAATTAAAACACTTCTAATCTAGGGGCACCTGGGTGGCTCAGTGGTTGAGCATCTGCCTTTGGATTAGGTCTGATCCCAGGGTCCTGGGATTGAGTCCTGCATCAGGCTCCCCACAGGCAGCCTGCTTCTCCCTCTGCCTCTGTCTCTGCCTCTCTGTGTCTCTCATGAATGAATAAACTAAAAATCTTGAAAACAAACAAACACTTCTAATCTAGACTGTGAGCTCCTGTGGATGGGCTATTCACTCATCTACTCTTGCTCAATAAAAGGGCCCTGTTGTAAAAAGATGAGAAGCAATACAGGTGAATAGAAGGCATTTGTTTTTCATCAAATTATCTACAAAAACTTCCTGAAGAGATAGATTATTTGTGTCAATGAGCTCAGAGGTTGACCTGAGCCTTGACAAATTTTTCTTACCTCATTATGTTCTGTTGTGTGGGTCTACTCTCCTATTTGGTCCACTCTTTTTGTAATTGGGGCAACATGGGAGGTTCAACTGGTCTGGGGATACTTAATGTATTCCATAAACTGGCTGAATAAAATATTTTTATTTTTCTGCCAAAACGACAACTGATTTCCATCTACAACTATCCTTTTAAGGTAAGAAACAGTAAATCAACTGGAAAGACAGTGGCCTTGAGCTGTGGGATGTGATTTCAGTTTAACACTGGGATTGAGAAATGCTGAGCCTCACTGTGGAGTCGTCAAATCAGTGTTGGTCTCCAGCAATGAATGGATACAGCAGCATTGCATAGACTGCAAGGTACACAGTCTCAAAGTTGGAGTTGTTCTCATAGTAGGGATATTCATTAATATGTTGTTTTTGTGGATCAGAGCTCCCAAGTAGTTCAATTTAACTTCATGGTCTTGAACTCCATTACTTTTTCTTTTCTTTTTTTTTTTTAAAGACTTTATTTATTTATTTATTTATTTATTTATTTATTTATTTATTTGAGAGAGAGAGCATGAAAGAGTTTGAGAGAGAGAGTATGAGCAGGGGGGAAGGGTAGAGGGAGAAGCAGACTTCCTGCTGAGCAGGGAGCCCAACTCAAGGCTGGATCCCAGGACCCTGAGATCATGACCTGAGCTGCAGTCAGACGCTTCACTGACTGAACCACCCAGGTACTCTGAACTCAATTACTTTTTCTATTTAAGTCTTTCAGATTGCTCCATACGTCCATAGTTAGTATAAAATCAAATGAAGCAAAATCTTCTTTGGCAACTTTCCTATTTCATATGGAGTTTGCCACACTGTCCACCTTCCAATATCTGAAATGTTTTCATCAGTCACAGGTTTTCTGAAAACTTTCTGCAGTGGGTGGTGGGCAAGTGTTCCCTGCTAGGCAGTCTTCCTGCAGGCAGACTTCTGGCCCCGGTGCTCCCTTTCATTCCTGCTCCAGTCTCAGTGGCAGGCTCAACACCATGTGCCAGGAACCTTTCCAGACCACCTGAACTTGGGTGAGCCCTTCCTTTTGTGAGCAGTGATATCAAATTTTGATATTTTATAAAATATCCATGTATAACAGATTGAAAATGTAAAAATCAAAACAGAACTGATTCATCATAAATAATTTGAGAAGTACTGCTTCTTATATTTGTTTTGTGTGCATACATTTCTTGGAAGTATTGCTAAAATGCAGATTTTATTCAGTAGGTCTGTTGTGGGGCTCCCAGCCAATGCTGATATGGTTGATCTTGGGACTTGACTTTGAGTAGTAAGACTGTGGATGCAACTTTGACTCACATGCAAAAGTGAGAATTCTCGCATATAAAAATGAGCATAGGGCAGCCCAGGTGGCTCAGTGGTTTAGTGCCCCCAGGGCGTGATCCTGGAGACCTGGGATCCAGTCCCATGTCGGGCTCCCTGCATGGAGCCTGCTTCTCCCTCTGCCTGTGTCTGTGCCCCTCTGTCTGTGTCTCTCATGAATAAATAAATGAAATCTTAAAAAAAAAAAAAAAGGAAAAAAGTGAGAATATTCATAGCAGTATGTCTGTAATATCGCAAATATCAAAAACAATCTAAATGTTCTTGAATGGGAAAATGGATAAATTAATTGTAGTGAAGTCATCAGTAACATATATATCAGTGAAAACAAACTAGATTAATATCAGTGTGGATGGGATCCCTAGGTGGCACAGCGGTTTGGCGCCTGCCTTCGGCCTAGGGCGCGATCCTGGAGACCCGGGATCGAATCCCACATCGGGCTCCCAGTGCATGGAGCCTGCTTCTCCCTCTGCCTGTGTCTCTGCCTGTCTCTCTCTCTCTCTCTGTGACTATCATAAAAAAAAAAAAAAAAAAAAAATATCAGTGTGGATGATTTATGAAAACATAATTTTAAACAAAATGTAAATCACACAAAAATATGTTAAGCATTTATATAAAGCTTAAAGTTATGCAAAATAATACAATATATGTAGGGGTGCATAACATAAAGATATACCTAGAAATGATAATACCAAATTCAGGCAAATATTTCTTCTTGTGGGAGTGAGGGGTGTGTCACTGAGGACAGGCTACTAAGAAGATTCTATTTTATTTTATAGTTTACTCCCTAAGCTGGGTGACAAAGGTAATTGTTGTATTTTATACCTTTGAATGGCTTTAAATATTTCATAATTACATTTAAAAAGCAATTTAAATTCATTCAATGTAAGTTTACCCAACTTAAAAAAATTCGTGAAGAAAATTTCCAACATATTCTATACTTTTCAAAGGTCTTGCAGGGTAGGGGCATAGTGGAGAAGTAGAAGAGCTCCTTTAAATTGGGAAAAGAGATCCAAAAGAGGAAAAAGGAGTGGTTTTGAGAACTTTTGCTATTTTCCCCCCCAGATTTGTTTACAACCAGTTACAGTCAAACTTGGGTACAGAGTTCCTAATCAATCATCACACCAACTGTTAATAAATGATTCCTGCACCATGCCTTTCATGAGCATGGTTATTCCAGCCCCAGTTCTATTACATAAGAGCTGACCACCCCCCTCCCCTCAGGCACCACCAGCTCCTGGCTGGATTGGTTGGTCCCCTCTGGTTGGTCTTTCTGCTTCCACTCTTGACCCTCAAATGGTCTGATGGTCTTTCCCGCATGACAGCCAGGATTATACTTTCAAAACAAATCAGAAAAGTCATTTATGTACTCCCAACCATCACTAGCTAGCTCATCATAGTATCTAGAATGAAGTCCATGGTCCTTAGCATGACCTCCTTGGCCTCCATAAGCTGCCCTCTCCTACCTTCTGACCTCATGTACTGCTCTCCCCTCGACCCTACACTCAGGAGGCCCAGCCTCCATATTGTTTATTCAATGCACAGCTCGTTCTTATTTCAAGGCCCAAGTGCCCTTTCCCTGCCTGAATTTTCTCCTGGATCTTTCCTTCCTACCACCCAGGTCTCTGCTCAAATGTACCTCCTTGAAGAGGCCTCCTCTGACCAGCCCATCTAAGGGGGCCCTCCTACTAACATTATTCTTGCTCCCTTGAGCCACTTCATTGTTCTTCTTAGCCCCAGTTGTCACCAGACATTGCATTAGACATCAGTTTATTGTCTACCTCTGCTTAGGCTTGACCATAAGCTCTCAGAGAGCAGGGACTTAACTATTTCATTCTGTGCTTTATCTCTAGGTGGTGCCTGGCACATAGTAGGTGGCTCATAAATCTTTGTGGAATAAATAGATGAATGAATCAGTGAATGAGCAAGCCAGAGACTTTTGACTACCTGCCGTGGCTAAGCTGACCACATTTAATCTTCTAGTTGGCAAAATACAGTAACAATCTTGACATAATTTATCACCAGTTTAGAAACCAATAGGTACTTGATAAAACATATTGGTTATTGATTATTCTTGGACCTTATGAACTCATTAAATAGCCCTCCTTTCTAACATATAGTTGAATAAGTTTGTATTAATAAGCAGGATTTATACATTCTCAGGAAATAATCAACATTTTAGTGCTCACCATGTTCTAGGTACTTTGCATATATTATGATTTCATGTCCTTTTTTTTTTTTTAAAGATTTCATTTATTTATTTATTCATGAGAGACATAGAGAGACAGAGAGAGGGGCAGAGACACAGGCAGAGGGAGAAGCAGGCTCCATGCAGGGAGCCCGGCGTGGGATTCGATCCCGGGTCTCCAGGATCACACCCCGGGCCAAAGGCAGGGGCCAAACCGCTGCGCCACCCAGGGATCCCATGATTTCATTTCCTATTCTATGTCATTTTTCCCCTAGCAACTCTATGAGACAAATGTCATCATTTTTTACAGAAGAAATCTGATATTCAGAGAGGTGAGCTGTTTGCCTAGCGTCACAAAGTTGGTTCCACAATCCATGTAGTTTTACATTCTACATAAAGTTGTCTATTTTTTTTTTTAAAGTTGTCTATTTTTAAAAAGATTTATTTTATTTATTTATGAGAGAGAGTGTGTGCAGGGAGGGGCAGAGGGAGGGAGAGAGAATCTTAAGCAGACTACCTGCTAAGCATGGAGCCTGATGTGGGGCTCGATGCCATGACCCTGAAATCATGACCTGAGCCAAAATCAAGAGTCGGATGCTCAGCCAACTGAATCACTCAGGGGCCCCTACATAAAGTTGTCCATTGCATGGTTATGTCATTAAAGGGTCATTAAATGCACCACTAAATGTTAGTGCTAGGAGGAGACTGAATCCAGACTTCTTCCTGCACAGCCAGGAGATTGACTTGGGTATCTGTCCACTCACCTCCTTAACAGGAGAGGCTGTCTAATGGAATCATGAACCTCTTCCACCTGGCCTCTCTCTGTTCTAGGTATGTACAGCCCTTCCTATAGTTATTTGCGGATTCTGTATTTGTGAATTCATCTCCTCCCTAAATTTTTTTTAAGATTATTTATTTATTTATTCATGAGAGACACAGAGAGAGAGAGAGAGGCAGAGACACAGGCAGAGGGAGAAGCAGGCTCCATGCAGGGAGCCTGACATGGGACTCGATCCCGGGTCTCCAGGATCACGCCCTGGACTGAAGGTGGCGCTAAACCGCTGAGCCACTGGGGCTGCCCTCCTCCCTAAAATTTATTTGTAATCCCCAAATAAGTTCCTGTGTCATTCACAGCCACACACCGAGTGGTGAAAAATTCTGAGTTGCCCAATGTGCATGCTCCCAACCAAGGTGGAACCAGATGGTGCCCTGCTTTCTTCCATTAGCTGGAATACTATAAGCAACCCTTTCGTGGCCATGCTTTTTTGCATTGCTCTGCTTTTCATGGGTGATTATAATGTTTAAAGTGGCCCCCAAGTGCCGACTGGCATTCCTGAGTGCAAAAAGGCCATGAAGTTCCTTATGGAAGAAAAACCTATTAGATTATGCTTCACTCAGGTGTGAGTTACAGTGCTGTTGCCCACAAATTCAATGTTAGTGAATCAACGATGTATATTAGGTAAGGTGTCTCTAAACAGAAACACACATAAAATAAGGTTATGTATTGATTGGTTGACAAAAATGTTGTCACCAGAGGCTCACAGAAACCTAGCCCTGTATTTCTCCTAGGAATTTGTTAACTTGTTGGCAGTGACTTTCCAGAACATAACTATGGTGAATAATGAGAATTGATGTATGTCTGTAACCCCCTGTAGAGTTGTGTCTGGTTACAGAGGTCAGTAAGAGGGAGTGATGTTAAAAAAAAAAAAAAAAAGAGGGGGACCAACAAACCCCAATTCTGAAGAGAACTACTAGCTGTAACTTAAAAGTGTTTATAGTATTTTGTGGCTGGTAAACCTTAGTCAAATCTCTGTGCTTTAGTGACTGATCTGTCTAGAATGTAGGAATTTTTTTTAAAGGGTGGGTGGTGGGAGGGACAGAGGAAGAATCCTAAGCAGGCTCCATGCCCAGTGGGGAGCTGGACTTGGGGCTCAATCTCATAACCCTGAGATCATGACCTGAGTCGAAATCAAGAATCAGACACTTAACCCACAGAACACCCAGGCACCCCTAAAAATGGTGTTCTTGCTGTCAGTTTCTGAGGGCATGCTATAATTTTATTTTGACCTTTTCTGAATGCAGTGGTACATTGTTGCTGTTAAAAAGGGAGATAATTGTAGTTTAGTGGAAAGAGCACTCAATTTGGAGTCAGATATTCTGAGGATGAGTCAAAACTCAGATACCTACTGGCTGCATGATCTTAAGCAAATCTCTGACCCTTTCCGGCTCTCATTTTTCTAATCTGTAAAAAGAAAGACAATAAATAGCCAATATTAGTTAATCCACAATCCTTAGGTGTTACAAGGGCTTTTCATTGAAACTTCACATCCCTTGAGGGAGACATTAATTCCTCATTTTACAGGGGAGGAAGAAATTGAAGTCCAGAGAGGTTAAGTGACTGGCTCAGGATCACAAAGCTAGAGAGAACAGAGCTGGGTCTGTGAGAGCAAGACCTTAACCACAGCCCCTGACTCCATGGCCCTCACGACCTGCCATCTCAAACAATGCTGGGGGCTGGGTGGCATACACTTATATTATAATCCATAATCCATGTAAGATATTACTATTTTTTCACCATGATTAGCATTTTGAATGTTAGTATTTCAAAAGGGAGTTTTCCCTTAAGATATGTGGTTTTCAAAAAGTTTGTTGGAATCATTAAGTATGCTTTGTTCTTACAAGGACCAACTTTTGGTGGGAGCAGAGGATCAAGACCCATTTCTGATTTTAAATTGAAAGTGAATTGAAAAAGAGGATATTTAAGTGGACATTTTCTTCAAAGTGACCCTTTGGTGAACTTACCTTTTGCATTTAAAGATTTTATTTATTTTTAGAGAGAGCACGAGTAGGGGAGGAGCAGAGGGAGACGGACAGGTGGACTCATGCTGAGCGTGAACTCTGACATGGGGCTCAATCCCTCAATGCCAAGGTCATGACTAGAACCAAGACCAAAAGTCAGATGCTCAACCGACTGAGCCACCCAGGTGCCCTTATCTTTTGCATTTAGAGTGGGATTTTTGTGTTTATATTTGAGGGTGATTTTTCAAAGGCACAGATGTGAAGTCGTAAGTCTGAGAACTGTTTCGCTGGCAGCAATATAAACTAACTACACTGTTATAAGAAAGACCAGAGGAGAGTCTAACAAGGCATCATACCATTCAGGCACCAGTGACCTTCTGTGCAAACTAACCCATCATCCCTTGGAAGCACCATCCTCTAAAAAAAGCCCCCCCCCCCCCGCCCCCCCCCCCCAAAAGCTGTCTCTAAGCGGAAACTAAAACTTTCTCTGGTGAGTTTCACTCATTCATTTGCTTGTGGATGTTTTTTGATCATCCACTGTGTGCCTGGTCCTCCTCTAGGTCAAGAGGATGAAGGAATGATCTAGATGCACCCATTCTTTTCTCAGGAAGCTATGAAATGGCACTGTCAGGTAGGGGTGCTCTCTGTGTCTGTCTGTCTGTCTCTCTCTCTCACACACACACACACACACACACACACACACACGCGCGCGCGCACATGCACGTACCCCTTTCACGCAGTGGAGAGGAAGTTACCATGTGATAAGCAGTCCTCTGGAGAAGCCCGGTGGGAAGAAATGGTGGCCTCTGGCCGGGTCACCGCCAACTGAAGTCTGTCTCGCCAGGCCCTCATCCTGAAGATGACGATAACCCTTGAGAAAGACCTGCAGCCAGAGCTGCTCCCGGATTCCTGCTCCCGACAGGCTGCATGTGATGGTAAATACTTGTATTTGAAGCTGCTAAGTTTTGGCATAATTTGTTCTTCTACAGTAGATAAAAACTCTGGCATTCAATTGTTCTATTCGTGTCCTTGGCCAACCTCCAACGACCAGACAAACCTGAACATCCTCCCTTTGTGAGCTCAGAAGGAGACTGCCCGGCCCTGCTAAGAAACCCCACAGAAGTTTTTATGCTAGCCAATGTCTTCTCTGATCCTCAACACGACCCTATGATGTTTTCCTAGGGAGTTCTCTCCTTTTCAAACATTGTTCCATGTTAGGTCTTGGACCCTTCATGTCACTCCAGCTGAGGGGACATGGGGGCCACAGCCCTCCTCCACCCACAACCACTTCTCCTTTTCCTTTGTACCAGGGAGAGGGCTGTTCTCTCCTAATCTAAGTCCAGTTTCTTTGTCAGGAAGCTTCTTTCCATTCCCTATGTTCTCAAGCTCCTTCCTCATTCAACTTCTCCTTATCCGCTGGCTCAGCCCTATAACCAAGCTCCCATCTACCTCCTCTGGAAAAGAAAAATTCCCTTCCAGCCTCACATCCTGCTCTGCCTACTCCTGTCTCCTCCTCCAGGCAGCAGGATTCCTTCAAGTTGTCTGTTGTCCACACTGACCAGCTTCATGGCTGAACCTTCAGGTACTGCATCATCCACTCAGGCTGGCTCCTTCCCTTGTAGGAACTATTTATGCGAAGGTTATTCATGATCTCCTTAATGATAAATCCAGAGACTCCTTTTTATTATGGGAAAATAAGAACTTTGTGATGGGAAGTTTCAGACAGGTGCCCAAGTAGAGAGCACAGCACAGTGAGCCTCCATGTGTTCAGCTCCCAGTTAGTAGCTCCCACTCAGGTACCCACTGCCTCCCACCCCACCCCAGGATTATGTTGAAGGAAATACCAGGTATCGTATCATTTATCCCCAAATATTCAGCATATATTTCTTCTTAAAAAAAAAACCACACATTTTATTCATTTATGAGAGAGAGAGCGCACACAAGTGGAGGGAGGGGCAGAGGCAGAGGGAGAAGCAGACCCCCTCTGAGCGGGGAGCCTGACTTGGGGCTCGATCCCAGGACCCTCAGATCATGACCTGAGCTGAAGACAGATGCTCAACTGACCAAGCCACCCAGATACCCCTCACTATATATTTCAAAAACATAACTCTCAAAGACCATTTTCACGTATTTACCTTGGCCATCCAATCACATAGCTAACATTGTGTTTTTTTTTCCCCTAAACTTTTCAATTACATTAATCTCAGGTGTACAACATAGTGATTTGACAAGTCTATACATTGTACTGTGTCCATCTTGGGTGTAGATATCCTCTGTCCCTGTACATGGCTATTACAAACCATCAATTATCCTCCCTGAACTTTTTTTCTTAAAATTTTTTAAAAAAAGATTTTATTTATTTATTCATGAGAGACACACAGAGAGGCAGAGACATCGGCAGAGGGAGAAGCAGGCTACATCCAGGGAGCCCAATGTGGGACTCCATCCCAGGACCCCAGGATTGTGACCTGAGCCAAAGGCAGACACTCAACCACTGAGCCACCCAGGCACCTCCCCCCTTTTTAAAGATTTTATTTTCTCCAAATTTTATTTAAATTCTAGTTAAATAACATATAGTGTAATATTGTTTTCAGGAGGAGAATATAGTGATTCATCACTCATATATAACACCCAGCGCTCATCATAAGTGCTCTCCCTTATCACCATCACCCCTTTACTCATCCCTTGCTTACCTTCTCTCCAGCAACTCTCAGTTTGTTCTCTATAGTTAAGAGTCTTATGGTTTGCTTCCCTCTTTTTTTCCCCTTCTCTTATGTTCATCTGTTTTGTTTCTTAAATTTCACATGAGTGAAATCATAAAGTATGTCTTTCTCTGACTGACTTATTTCCCTTAGCATAACACCCTCTAGTTCCAACCACTTTGTTGCAAATGGCAAAGTTTTATCATTTTTAATGGCTGAGTAATATTCCATCGCATATATACAATACACACTTCATCTTCTTTATCCATTCATCGGTTGATGGACGTGTGGGCTGTGTCCATAATTTGGCTGTTGTAGAAAATGGTGCTATAAACATTGGGGTGCATGTATCCCTTCGAGTCAGTATTTTTGTATCATTTGAGTAGGTACCTAATAGTACAATTGCTGGGTTGTTCATCCTCCCTATATCCTGATGGTGCTAGTCTTTCTTACTCCTTTTGCTTGCTTTCTGGCCTCCACTTTGAGATCTTCTTTCTCCCCTCCCATCCCCTCACTTTCTTTGGGGCTTTTCCCTTGGTGCTGAGGCCACTTTACACACTGCCCAGCAAACTGGGCCCTTGCCAGACTGCACTCACTGTGTGCTTCCCAAGGCAGGCTCCCATCCTCTGAGGTCCAGGCTCCATCTCCCTGCCTGACAACTCCCCCTGCTCTCTCCTGCGGACTTCAACTTGATGGGTTTGGAACTGAGCTCATCATCTTTCTTGTCAGACCCCCGCCCCCATGGTGTTCTCCCTCATTAAAAGGCACCCTACTCACGCAGGTGCTCAGTCCAGAAACCAGAAACCCTCTTTTCCTGTTCCTCCTTATTTCCTCTCACCCCCACCCCATAGCCCATCATCACATGACTAATATCTACTTGCTTCTTCCCCTGCCTTCCTGATCTCCAGGAGAGCTACTATCATCTTCTGGCTGGATTCCCAGATTCTTGTAGTTTCCTAGCTGATTTTCCTGCTTCCACTCCAGCCTCTGCCTCACCCCATCCAGCCCACCCCACCTCATGTGCTGCAGCGTAGCCACGACATTTAACATCCTACCTTGTATTTCACCATCCAGAGCCTTTCATTGGTTCTTATTGATTTTAGGATAAAGACCAAAATCCTTGACAAGGTTCAGGTGCCCCTCACCTCCTGACCCCTGGCTCTCCAGTCTCAGTTAGCATGGATGCCCAGCTCTCTAGTTACTGCCAAGGTTTTGCAAGTACTTTCAGTGGTTTATTGAAAAAGCTTGATTTAGGAGCCACCTGGCTGGCTCAGTCCGTTAAGAATCCAAATGTTTATTTCAGTTCAGGTCATGATCTCAGGTCATGAGATGGAGTCCCATGTCAGGCTCCACACTGGGTATGGAGTCTGCTTAGGATTCTCTCTCTCCCTCTGCCCCTCCCTCCATCTCTCCCTCCTTAAAAAAAAAAAAAGGATTAAAGTTCCTTTCAGCTGATGGTTTTAGTAGTCATTGATGATTGTGGCCTAGACCCATTTTTTAATTAGTGGCTACCATTGCTTCTGGATTTATTAACTGGACTTCTAAAAGAATAAGTTCATCGAGTGTTTGGTTACCTAGAAATACAAGCTGAATAGGAAGGCAGGATAAATGCTTGACTTTTCCTTCATTTACCAACTTTCAGGAAAATGTGTTGGTACCTTAATAACCTCCAAAGACAAGCAATGCAGGCTTTTTTTGGTGGTGGTGGTGGAGAAGGAGGATGATTGGGGTCAGAAATGCTTGGATCTTTATAATTTTGTTGTTTTTAATCCACTGCAGTCATTAGTCTTTCTGACATTCAAATTGAAATTGTTCCATTTTTGGCCCTATCAGGTTGGGTCCTGTATCTTTGAGAAGATCCCGAGGTCCTCAATAGTTTTCTTACCTTTTTTTTTTTTTTTTCTTACTTTTGGACACAAAAGATATCCCTGGAACATCTTGTGTATTTTCTGCCATGGATCTGGACTCACCATTTCTCCAAAGAGCCATTTCATTTAAAACAAACAAGCTATAAATATATATATATATATATATATATATATATATAATATTAATAAATATATTTATTAAGTGAGTATATATATATAGTGAGTAAATATATAATATAAATTTATATATATTATATATATATTTAACTGAGTAAAGTATTTGAAAACCAAGAACCAGTTGCTAGGTGACCTCACTGTTCCTGGGATGCCATTGCTTCTAGGCTTTTTCAGTGGGCAGAGGCAGAAAGAAAAATTTCATTAAATCATGAATTTATGTTGATATTCAAATTAGGATATTTACAATATGGACATCAGGAATGCTCAGTGACATTAGGTGTCTTTGTTTCCCAGTCTGTTCAGTAGACAGTCACTGTTTATTAACTAATAGTACATATTAATGGTCACAAACTTTTTACTTAACCTTTCTGAATTTTACTTTTTTACCTCTTTTCTTTTATGCTGAAAATCTTGGTTCCTAAGATATTAAGATAATGAATTGCTCTATCTTTTTGTACCTATTGCTCTATGTACCTATTTTTCTATCTTTGTCTTTGGTCCTTAGGGTACACTCCACAGTTTTAGTTCTGTTTTATCTTTATCTGTTTGGATATGGCACTTGAGGTGCAGTTAGATTCATTTGTTTCAGTTGGTCATTCTGAAAATTTTTAAATGTCTCTGCCCTTTGTTACTTTGATAATAAAATTATTTCCAGGGGATACACTTGAGTAAATACCCTGAGGACATGCATCCAGGAGAGAAGGGGCTCCTCCCATTGTACCTGTGCTAGCCTCCCACCCCTTGAACGCTGGCAGGGGTGTCAGCTCCACCTTTGCACAGGCCCCTCCATGCCAGGTGCCCTGCCAGGCCGTGGCCAGTGGCCATCTCTACCAACAAATGATGGAGATATTTTTATTACCACCTTTCAGGTGAAGAAACTGATTCTCAGAGAGGCCAAGTAACTGTCCAAAATCACACTATTAGTAAGTGGAAAGTCCAGAATTCAATCATGAATGCATCTTGTCTAAAACCCAGTATTTTTTTTTCTATTTTGCCATGTCACCTGTCAGTAGTAACCCCATAACATGTGTGATATTTCAGTCTAGAATTTGTTCTGCCCCAGTTCAGGAGAGGGTTAGCGTGTTTATTTTCTACTGCTTATGACTACATCTGGCATGTTCCTAGCAGCTTTCTTACTAACAACCCAAACTGGAAACAACCCAAGTGCTCATCGTCAGTAGAGTGAGAAGGAAAGAATACAACGTGGGTGAATGTCAGAAATAGAAGGTTGCGTGGAAAAAACTAGACATAAAAGTATATACACTGGAGGTGACCATCTGTGTAAAGCTCAAAAGCAGACAAATAAATCTATGGTCTGTAAGTCAGGAGCCAGGCCAATGAATAGGAGGAGATGGCAGTCCTGGGCACCAGCTGCTCTATTTCTTGATTTGGGTGTTGGTTCCAGGGGAGTGTTTGCATTGTAAAAAAATCAATATGACATCAATATTATTATCCTTACTATCCTTATTTAATGGAAAAGGAAACCAAGCCTTGGAGAAATTAGATGATTTGCCCAAGGTCACAGAGAAGTAGCTCAGCTGAAACTCTAACTTGGTTCTCTGTGAGACCAGAGTCTGTTTCTTAACTACTGCACCACTGCAAGTGCATCAGAAGAGGGGCCCCGGGGGAGGCATTCTGGGAGCAGGAGGGGGAGTCTGGGACGTGACCTGGGAGGGCTGGGAATTTGGGACACCATGGGGTACCCAAAACAGGGGCAGGCCTGGAGCAAAGTATATACCTGAAGCTCCTAGGAATGTCCTTGAGTGAGAGAGGCTGGATTTTGGCTCTGGGTTGAGTCATGGGGTCCCTAAATGGCACTAGAGAGTAGGGATGAATCTTGGGGTCCAGTGAGCAGGATTCTCCAGTGGTGATCCTCTAAGCATGGTCTTGCAGCTCATCCCCCCCGCTTTCCTTTCCCTGCTACCAACCAGCATCCCACCTCTCCACTGCCAAGATAGCATCGTCACAGCAGGAAGGATAGGTCTCTGATGAACTAAGCTGTCAATTCTCAAAAATTAACCAGAATCAGGATTGCTTGGGTGGTGCAGTTGGTTAGGTGGCTGACTCTTGGTTTTGGTGCAGGTCGTGATCTCAGGGTCATGAAATTGAGCCCGGTGTCAGGCTCTGTGCTCAGTACAAAGTCTGCTTGAGATTCTCTCTCTCTCTCCTTCTGCCCCTCCAGCTCATGCCCTCTCTTTCTTCCTCTAAAATAAATACATCTTAAAAAAAGAAAAACCTAACCACAATGAGTTTTCTAATACATTCTAACAAGTGTTTACACATCATGCCCAGGTACCCTGTATCACACCTTTGGGATGGCTGGGAGATATATGGCAAAATGACAAGAGTAACAATTAGGTTACCAAAAGCCAAGATTCACTGTTGTATCATCTACTGCAACCTTGTAGAAAAATTGTAAAACTTGAAGCCTCTTTGAACAATTCATAAGCTTTCTATTTTCTTAGCAATACAAAGCACCTGAGGCCTGCAATTTATTAAGAGACAGAGGTTGTATCACCTGCTCAGCCCCTTTGAGAACAGATAAGCAGCTACTACAAAAGAGCCTCTGTTTCTCACCTCAGAGGCAGGCCTGTCAAACTTAGCCTGAGCTCAGAGCAATAAAATTCAATGAACAGCTGCCCTCTCCACACTGTAGCTCAGGAAGGATGGTTCTTAGCTTAGTGGTCCCACCGGCCCCATCTTGGCCCTTCAGAGACCATCTCTCATTCCTCATTGGCCCTCAAAGGCTGCTATGCTGTTCACTGTCCTCTCAGAGCTGGGTGGCAGGTATGATGGAGCATCTGAATAGCCCTCAAGACTTCCTGAACCCGCCACCAGTGTTCACCTTTCCTGCTCCACATGTTAGGTCCTAATGTTTTGTTGTGATGGCTCATGTCGTTTTATTATAATAACTTCTTAAATAAATTAAGGCTTACCCTAAAGGAGGACAGAGCTACCCAATTTTCGGTATCTACACTGTATTCACATGTTGGATCTAACTTTCCAAATAAGATTTGCCAATACTGACACTCACTTCTGTAGATGGAGATCAAAGAACAATGAATAATGGCTTGCTTTATCCTGATCCTCACGTGGCACTACGGAAACGGAAGGCTCTCTTCACCAGTGCAAGCGCAGACAGCACACCCTGGTGGCCAACCCAAGTAACTGTCATTACCTTATCAACTATAAAACAAAGTTACAAAAAGCCTCTGTATGCTCGCATCGCAGTGTGGACTTCTGCCACCCAATTTCTTTCTTTCTTTTTTTTTTTTTTAGGGCTTTTTGTTGCAAAACAAGACACAGATACAGAAAATCACATAAAACAAACGTATAGCATAATGAATCGTCAGGTGTATATTAGTTTTTAATTTAATACTTACTATTCAAAATTGAGTTGTTAAATTAACATTTAATTTAATATTGAGGGACCCCTAGGTGGCTCAGCGGTTAAGCGTCTGCCTTCGGCTTAGGGCATGGTCCTGGGGTCCTGAGATCGAGTCCCACATCAGGCTCCCTGCATGGCGCCTGCTTCTCCCTCTATGTCTCTGCCTCTCTCTCTGGGTCTCTCATGAATAAATAAGTAAAATATTTTTAAAAATGTAATATTGACATCCTATTATATTAATATTTAACGTATTATTATTTAATTATAAAACATATATTAATGAATCATTGTAACACCCTCGTAACTACTACCCGGGTCAAGAGATAAAGTTTTGCCAGCCACTGAGAAGACCCTCCATGTGTCCCTTACCCATCATACCCTTCTTCCCAAGTAACCAGTAAAATAATCACTTGCTCTTGTTACCTTGTTCTTTCACCCAAGTGAATAGCTTGGGACTTTATGGTTGTCCATTTAAAATTTTTGATATGATTTTAAATCTCTAAATCTTCAAGTTTCCCCTTGATCCCTTTCTCAGCTTTATGGTTTATCTACTGAAAAACCCAAGTCCTTTGGCTGGTCAAATGCCCTACAGTCTGGATGTTGCCGATGACACACTCTGGGTGCAGTTCAGCATGTTCTGGATTTCCTACCACTGGGCAGCTGAATCAGGCTGAGGTTTGGTGAGATTTAGGTTCATCCCTTTGGCAAAAACATAAGTGGTGACATGATCTTGAATCAGGAGGCAGTCTGATTCTCTTTTGTTATGTTAGCAACCACTGATGCTTAATGCCTAAATCCATTAATTCACTGGGAGTGCAAAGTGGTAATATTCTATTTCCATCACTTCTATTTCATTTATTAGGGGTAGCATTTAAAAAAAGATTTTATTTATTTATTCATGAGAGACAGAGAGGCAGAGATACAGGCAGAGGGAGAAGCAGGCTCCCTGTGGGGAGCCCGAAGTGGGACTTGATCCCAGGACCCCGGGGTCACACCCTGAGCCGCAGGCAGATGCTTAAATACTGAGCCACCCAGGTGTCCCTCCATGTAATATTTTCATAAAGAAATGCCACCCTTCATCTACCATTTGGTCACAGTTGTACAAATCATGTAGGAAAGGTAAGAAAAGTGCTTCATTCTTTCCAATTATGTACCATTTTTTTCCAGATAATTTTGCAATTTTCCCTAGCATCCTCCAAATGTGGTGATTTAAAGTTTTGTTTATTTGTTTGTTTTTTTAAATTAAGCTCTAAGGTGTGGTGTTTGAACTCACAATCCCAAGATCAAGTCTCATACTCTATTGACTGAACCAGCCAAGTGCCCCAAATTTTTAAAATATATGTAACTATGAACCTATGGATTTAAACAATTTCAGTCCCTTGGAATTAGTGAAGCAGAAACTGCTCCATCTTTGGCAAGTGGATGCCTCTTAAAATTGGCTCCTGAATACTTTTTACAACATCTAGTGGTCTACCATAGCTGTGTTGCAATCTGATATAATTAGTGATATGATGGGGCCAATGTGTACATTTCCTGTCCCAAACCAGGAATCAGCCATTTCTTTAAGAAGCCCTGGTGTCTGTTAGTGGGAAATAACATTTCAAAATAATAATCAGTACTAAAGATACTCTTTTCTCCTGTGTTGGTTTCTGTTTTCTTTCTGAGCCTTTTCACTGGAGGTTATATGTTACAAATATATTTTTTAAAGATTTTGGGCACTCCAGGTGACTCAGCGGTTCAGCACCGCCTTTGGTCCAGGGCATGATCCTGGAGACCTGCGATCGAGTCCCATGTCAGGCTCCCTGCATGGAGCCTGGTTCTCCCTCTGCCTGTCTCTCTCTCTCTCTCTCTCTGTGTCTCTCATGAATAAATAAATAAAGTCTTTTTTTAAACAAATAAATCTTTTTTAAATAAATCTTTTTTATTTTTAAAAGATTTTATTTATTTATTCATGAGAGACACACAGAGAGAGAGAGAGAGAGAGAGAGACAGAAACACAGGCAGAGGGAGAAGCAGGTTCCCTGCAAGGAGCCCAATGTGGGACTCAATCCCAGGACCTGGGATCACGCCCTGAACCAAAGGCAGGTGCCCAACCACTAAGCCACCCAGGCATCCCAGGTTATATGTTATAATAAACATATAAATAAATAAATACCCCACCTGTTCATACTGGTGCTTCAAAATCAGGACCACAAGGTTTTTCTTAACCTTTTCTCTTACAGCTATATACCTTTCTTTCCAAATCAAGTAGTTGGTTCTCAAAAACATAAATGGATAATAGAATATTCCATACTCACCCATTTGCTTTATCCTTAATACTCACACAACTGTCTTAAAGCAACAATAATAATATCACCACTGCCAACATGGTTACTCAAAACCATGGGCACCTGGTGGCTCAGTTGCCTTCAGCTCATAGGATTGAGCCCAGCATGGGGCTCCCTGCTCAGCCAGGAGTCTGCTTCTCCCTCTCCCTCTGCCTCTCCTCCCAGTTTGTGTGCACTCTCTCTCTCTGTCTCAAACAAATACAATCTTTTAAAAAATGTACTCAAAATGGTTTTAAAAAACCTTCACCTGTTATTGTCCTATTAAAAAAATATTGTTAGAGCATGTGGCCATTATAAATTTTACTCATGCTCTCTTAACTCTCATTTATTCTTAATTCCACATGTATACATACACATATATATAGCATAATGTTCACACAATTCACAAAACACTTTTTACTTACACTCTTCAGAGAATTCAGTAGGGATTATTAATTTTTTCTGCCTTAAATGAGAAAATGAGGCTTAAAGTGGCCGAGCATCTTGTAGGAGGTCAGGAGAGCAAGGAGCAGGCTAAGCCATACATCCTTGATCTTGCTCTCATTTTTGTTGGTGTCGTGGGTCATTTCTATCTTCTATATACAAGAAGATATACACATGTGTGGATGTGCACACACACACGCACACACACACACACACCTCTTCTCCCTGTCACTAACTCTATTAAGTCGTCCTTAAATTTTCCTTTATATTCAATTTTCTTCAGGGATAAATCAGGCATCCGCCATTACAGGAGGCTCATGGTGTTTTTGCAAGTCCTATCACCAGGTGTCGCCATAGTACACCTCGGCGTGCTGCTCACGTTGGTGACTTCCAAGGATTATTCTTTCAGCGAATTTTAAATAAATACATCATGCAACTTAAAACAGCCCAAAGAGCGTAATGCGGATGAAACAGGTGAAGAGACACACTGTTCAAGAAGACCAATGAAATACAAACCATGGTAAGAGGGTGTTTTTTTTCCATTTTGCATTTGCTTTACAGGTAACAGGAAGGTAGATGCTTCATGGAAATACACAATTCGTTTCAAAAAAGAGCTGTTATGAGCTGTTTGTGCCTCCCCAAAAATTCATATGTTGAAGCCCTAATCCCCAGCGATGGCACCTTTGGGAAGTAGTTTTTAGATTAGGTCATGAGGATGGGACTCTTGTGATGAAAATAATGTCCTTGTAAAAAGAAAGAGAGCCACAAGATCCCCCTCTCTCTGTGTCCTCTACCAGAAATGAGATCAACTGGCCAGCCCCCACTCCCCTTGGACTTCTCAGCCCATAAGAACTAAATTTCTATTGTTTAAGGCACCCAGTCAGTATGGTATTTTGTTATATCAGCCTAAGCATATGAGACAAGTGTCCGTATTTTCCCTATTGTGATTTTCAAATAATGTAGATACAAAATTTCTAAGCCCCTTTGCATGTTTGCTTTTGTAATCCTAAATCCTTGAGCGTAATTTAGAGCAGAGTGCTGGGATGGAGGATGGGGGAAGTGTGGTATGGATGCTAAAGAAATGTAAAAGCAGCTTCTGCTCTCAAGAAGCTTCCAGTGATAAGCAAACCCTTGTGAAAACAAAGTACACAAGGTAATTTATGATCTAGGACCAAAATGACTTCAAATCATAAGGGCCATGTTGCAGGTTATATTCTACACAAAGCTGACTCTGAGACAGTGTTTGATGTGCAGAGTATTCATTAAGGATTGCCTTGGGGATCAGCATCTGTGGAGGGGAGGGATCAGAAGCAGGACTGGGCAGAGGAAGAAGTCAAGCTGGGATGACAGCCCCAGCCAACCCCAGGTAGTGCTGGGCATTTTGGAACTAGAAGGGCCACCATCTTCAGAGATATCTTGATTTGGACTGAGATGGCTGGACCTTTTTACTCTGCTATATATCAGCTATGAATGTGGGTGGCCCCAGAAAAGGAGCAAATATTTGAAAGTGAACATAGAAATGTTAGTACTAAATCAGAACGACATGCTTGAGTATCACTGACATTTTTATGCTGCTAAGACAGATGAGTGATCACATTGACCACTGTCCAGTTTGTGGATGTCATAAACATAAATGACAAGGAAGTGGGCTATTTGGCCTTCTAAAGGTCAAGACGAAACCAAGCCAGTTAGCAGGTTTGGGCCAGATACTGAAACCAAAGCTCAACTTGCGTGCATCTCTGACCTTTTGCCCTAGAAATCCCATTTGGAGGTGTCTATTCTAACTGTAATGGACAAATGTTGACTCTGTTCAGCATCCATCCTTGTGAGGAGAGCACCCCTTCCCTTGGTCTAGGAGGCTCTTTGTGGCAGAGCTCCACACACTCAAGCAGCTGGGAAAATGAATTGAAGTTGGAAGTGGACAATCACAGTGTCCCCACGGGCTATCAGAGGTTGCTGTCATGGGAGGGAGGAGCTGTATGGGCAGGATGGAGGGAAACTCCTGGGCAGAGGGCTGGGATGACAGGGGTAAAGGGAAGGCCTTCCGGGGGCTGGATGTGGGAATACCCAGAGGTAGACAGGGAGAGGGCATGCCAGAGGAGGCCACTAAGAAGAGTCATCATGTCTTGCCCATTTGCGTGGAGGGTGGAAGGGAAGATTGTCATAGTTTGTCTCTAAGGCTGTCATGTCCTCAAGGGCTCTGGCTGTTGCTACCTCCAGATGAAATCTAACTTTGTAACTGGCCATCGAAAGACACAAGATGCCCTAGCTTCAGACATGCTTCATCAGCTACCATCTCTTGCTGTGGATACACCAGGGGCAAATGGTATAATATTTGCAATGTTTTCCCCACTTTGGATGGATTGTTATTGAATCAGTAAAGTCTTAGAGAGATCACATGGATCTTAGAAGTTGCTATGGTTTCTACTGAGTTGATTCAGATGATGCGAAGTCACACACACCTCCTTTTAGGGTTCAAAGATAATGGACATACTGGCGAACGTGATGATGGGCTGCAAGCATTTATTACTACTTTTGAAAAAACAATTTGTTTATTTTGAAATTCATTGTAAAGAAAATATATGCTAACATTTAAAAATTATGACAAAAGACAAATACTGCTTGATCTCTCTCACTTATATGTGGTATCTAAAAAGAAAAAAAAAAGCAAAACACCAAAGTCATAGGAAAAGAGATCACAAGTGTGGTTACTAGAGGTGGGGGGCATGGGGAGGAAGATGAGAAGGGGGGCAGAAGGCACAAAGTTCCAGGTACAAGATAACTAAGCACCAGGATGTCACCTACAGCACAGTGACTGTAGCTGACACTGCTATGTTGAATGAAGAGAGTAGATCCTAAGAGTTCTTACCACAAGGGGGAAAAATTTTTTTTCTTTGTATTGTATCTACATGAGATGTTAGATGTTAGCTGGACCTATTGTGATCACCATTCCATAATATGTGTAAATCAAACCATCATGCCATACACCTCAAATTTATAGTGATGTATATCAATTATTTCTCAATAAAACTGGAAAAAACCTAAAATATTATGATAAGACATGAAAGCATGAAAATACATTGCCAATCACCAGAAATATTCCACTTTCATATATGTGTATGTCTGTGTGTGTCTATATACATAAGTTGGAATCATAGTATATTTTAGTTTTATACCTTTTTACTTCACATCATAAGCATTTCCATACTATTGAATATTTTTAAAAAATAATTTTTAAAGATTACATGACATTCTATCAACAGATAAACCCTACTTTATTGAACCATTCCCTTGTCAGGTCCTCTTTTTTTTTTTTTTTAGGTCCTCTTTTTCTTAATATTATATATACCATTACCATGAATATTCTTGGTATGCATCTCTGATAATTTCCTTAGTATATTAATGAGAATCTCTGTGACAGAAGCCCAACTCAAAGTAACTGAAGCAAAAAATAGAACATGTTTGCTTATCTATTGGACAGAAGAAGAGCTGCCCCAGGGTTGCCACATGGTCCCAAGGGCTCGAACAAGGCACTCTCCTTCTGTCCTGTCCATTTCTCGCTGGGGTTCATCTTATTTCCTCCTATGCTATATAATCTTCCTGAATGAGTCAAGGACATCCTGTGAGATAGCTCTGGGTGTAAGTCATCCCAAGTCATAAACCCCAGAGGAAAGAAAATAATCTTCACACCAGTATGTAAAAATCCCTGGAAAGGGCTCTAATTCCCTGGCCTGGGGTATGCGTGGACACCCACTTTGGACCAACCACTGTGTCCAGGGGGTGGTCACTATGATTGGCAGCTTTCACTAGAACCACGTGGTTGAAAAAGAGAGGAAAAATTCACCAAGGGAAGGGATGCTGTCTCCACAAAGATGGATGCTGGACAGAGTCAACATTTGTCCATTACGGTTAGAATAGACATCTCCAAATGGGATTTCTAGGGCAAAAGGTCAGAGATGCACGTAAGTTGGGCCTTGGTTTCAGTATCTGGCCCAAACCTGCTAACTGGCTTGGTTTCGTCTTGACCTTTGTATAATGTTTTTTTTTTTTTAAAGATTTTATTTATTTATTCATGAGGGATACACAGACAGAGAGAGAGGCAGAGGCACAAGGCAGAGGGAGAAGCAGGCTCCACGCAGGGAGCCCGACGTGGGACTCGATCTTGGGTCTCCAGGATCACGCCCTGGGCTGAAGGCGGCGCTAAACTGCTGAGCCACTGGGGCTGCCCTTGTCTTGACCTTTGGAAGGCCAAATAGCTCACTTCCTTGTCATTTATGTTTATGACACTACAAACTGGGCAGTGGTCAATGTGATCACTCATCTGTCTTAGCAGCATAAAAATGTCAGTGATACTCAAGCATGTCGTTCTGATTTAGTACTAACATTTCTGCATTTACTTTCATCTATAGGCCACATTCTTGATGTGACTTGGCGTGGAAATCTCCTTATCCCCTTCATGTTGGGATTCTATCAGTTAGCGGGGTGTTCATGTACCACAGAGGCTGCTCTCCAGGTAAGGTCGTGAGCATGGGAAGGAGAGTCTAAAGGGCCTCAGTGGACTTTGGATGACCTTGGATGTTGGGATCCATCCATCTCTGTTCAAGAGATTAAGAGCCAATGGCTTGAGAGGTGGAGGAAGCCTCTCACTGAGTGCAGAGAACATTTTAAGTTTTACCTGATCTTTTAAGATGATTATTTAAAATGTTTGCACGGTCAAATTTGTATGCCCTGAGGCCAGTCCCCAGTGTCCCCATTCCTTGGCCATGACTGTGAACGGGGCATGTTGGAGACAGAACTGCTGGAACCAGACCCTCTACCCTGTTCTTTTTTTTTTTTTTTTTTACCCTGTTCTTTAACATTTCTCCCATGGAGAGGGGAGGGAGAAATGGGACTTACAGGCTCCAGTCTTCTAATCCAGGGGCATGATCTCTGCCTCTGTTTCCTCAGGTAATCTTTAAGCCTTTCAAAGTGTCATCTTTCCCATATGGGTGTCTGATTTTTCATCTGTAAATAAAATATTTGAGAGTCATTCTGAATGATTGATTTTGCCTACTTCTACACATTCCACTACCTGAACTGGAGATGAAGTTATATCAAATTGTCCCGTTTCATTCTGTCGCCTTCCTTGTGGGACCCAATTCAGAGTGGCATTGGGCACATTCTGTTGTGTCTTGTGTTCATGTTTATTTCAGGGAAATTATAATACCACCAACACAATGTTGGCAGCATTAAAATCCTGGATCCTAGAGACAGCCAAGATGAGCTTAAAGAGATTACCGACTGTCTTGGGAATGTGCTGGTTGTTGTTATGTATGACATGGCAGCCGGAAGTCAGCAGTTCATTTTTCAAATGAGTTTCTTTTATTTTGTTATTCATAGTTTTACTTATAGTAAAATGCACATAACACAAAATTTGCCATCTTACCTGTCATAAATGTATGGTTGAGTAGTGTTTAAGGAAATGCACATTGCTGTGTAACAATCTCCAGAGCATTTTCGTCTTGCAAAACTGAAACTCTATACACACTAAATAATAACTCCCATTTCCTTCTCTCCCCATCAAGGTCTATGGCCCCCTTTCCCTGAATCTGGGTGGGCTCCATGCCTGCTTTGAGCAAAAAAATATGATGGAAGTGATGCCTTGCCAGTTTGGGGTCCATGCCTTAAGAAACTGGCAACTTCCACTTCCTGTCCATTTGAACACTCTGAGGGCTCAAACCACCATATAAAAAGTTATCCCACTATTCAGACCAGCACACTGAAGAGGCACATGTTGACTCCTTGGTGGACATTCCCATTCTTCTAGGAATCCCTGCCACCTTGCCAGGCAGGTGAAGGAGCTGCCGTGGAGCCTCTCAAGCATCCATCCACCAGCTGAATGTGACAATGTCCAAAAGAGCAAGCTTGCAACAGAGGGGTTCCATGTGATCCCAACCCAGCTGGTGCCTACCATGGCGGGAATGGAAAGCAGGGGCCATGGAATGGACCAGTTAAGTGGAGGGTAGTTAGGAGCATGTCTGTCATGTTTGAATAAAAGTGTAAACATTTGGGGCACCTGAGTGGGTCAGTTAAGTATCTGACTCTTAATTTTGGCTCAGGTCATGATCTCAGGGTCCTGGGATGGAGCCCCGAGTCAGGCTCTGAGCTCAGAGAGGTGTCTGCTTCTCTCTCTGCCTATCTCCCTGCTTGGACACACACTCTCTCTCTCAAATAAATAGATCTTTTTTTTTTTTTAAGTGTAAATATTTAGGGGCATCTGGGTGGCTCAGTCGGTTAAGCAACTGCTGTTGGCTCAAGTCATGGTTTCAGAGTCCTGGGATTGAGCCCCGTATTGGGCTTTCTGCTTGGCGGGGATTCTGCTTCTTCCTCTCCCTCTGCCTGATGCTCCTGCTGCTTGTGCGCTCTCTCTCCCTGTCACTGTCAAATAAATAAATAAAATCTCAAAATAAAATAAAAAGCATAAACATTTATCTCACAGCACTACCCTTGACTCACAAAATAAATAAAAAAGACAATATTTAAAGAAATAGAAAAGTTAAGTACATGTTATGTACATCAATTACTATGTTGCTCTAGATTTTGCTTCTTGAGTCTGAAGCCTTTCAGTGCTTCTCTTAAGTGTGCCTACGGGATGTGTGAATATGCAGATGTAATAGGTTGGTTTAAAGCCTGAGATGCTGTAGGTCCACCCTCCACACTCTGAAGAGGAAAAATTGAGGTTCTGGTTGGTGCTGGCGGGCATCCAGCACTCACAGGTGTGGCCTCACCATATTTTTTACCAAAAGCTTTAATGAGCAATTCACCCAACTGAAGTGTACAGCTCAATGACATTGGCGCATTCACAGAGTTGTGCAACCAGCAGCATAATCACCTTTAGAACATTTCATCATCCTAGAGAACTTCCTGTACAAATTAGCAGTTACTTTCCTCCTCCTCCCTCCAACCTAAGGCAACACCAATCTATTTTATCTCTACGGACTTGACTCTTCTGGGCATATTCAAATAGAATCATGGGATAGGTGGTCTTCACTTAGCATGTTTTCAGGTCCATCTGTGTTGTGGCGTGTATCACTACTTCACTTCTCTTTATTGCCCGGTAATATTTCATTGTATGGATATACTCACGTTTTGTTTATTCATTCACCAGTTGGTAGATACTTGGGGTTGTTTTCGGCTCTTAAGAATGATGCTGCTATCAATATTCATGTGCAAGTATATGTGTTGACAGTTTCAATTCTCTTGGGTGTGTATCTACAGGTGGATTCACAGGGTCACATGGTAACTTTTGACAACCTGCCAAGCCATTGTCCAAAGGGGCTGTGCCGTGTTTACATCGTCACCCAGCAGTGAGGTTTCCATTTCTCCACATCCTCTTCAACAATTGTTATCTTTATTTATTTTTTAAAATAAATTTATTTATTTATTTTTAAAGATTTTATTTATTTATTCATGAGAGACACACAGAGAGAGGCAGAGACACAGGCAGAGGGAAAAGCAGGCTCTATGCAGGGAGCCAGACGGGGACTCGATCCAGGGTCTCCAGGATCATGCCCTGGACTGAAGGTGGCGCCAAACTGCTGAGCCACCCTGGCTGCCCCACTTGTTACCTTAAAAAAAAAAAAAAAAAAAAGGTAGTACCTTTATTTATTTTTTTAAAGTAATCTCTATGCCCAGTGTGGAGCTCAAACTCAGTGACCCCAAGATCAGGAGTAGCATGCTCCACCGACCAAGTCAGCCAGGCATCCCTATTATTATTTTTTTTTATTATACTTTTTTGAGTGGGTGTGAAGTGATAACTTGTTCTGGTTTGAATTTACATTCTCCCAAGGGCTACTGAGCCATTTTTGAGCATCTTTTCATGCATTGATTGGCCATTTGTATATCTTCTTTGGAGAAATGTCTGTTGATATTTTTGCTTATTTTTAAATTCTGATATTTGTCTCTTTTTTTATTATTGAGTTGTAAATATACTTTGTATACTTTGTATGTTCTTGATGCAAATTCCATATCAGAGCTATGATTTGCCAATTATTTTCCCTCAGTCTCTGGGTTGGATTTTCACTTTCTTGATTATATCCTAAGAGGCAGAAAAGTTTTTAATTTTGATGAAGTCTAATTTATTTTTTCTCTTGTTGCGTATACTATTAGTGTCACATATAAGGCTTTCCCCAAGCCAAGGTCATGAATATTCACTCCTAGTGTTATGTAGTTTTAACTTTGACATTTAGGTCTATGATTTACTTGGAGGTAGTTTCTGTGTATGTTGTAAGGAAGGGGAAATCCAGTTGTTGCTGTGCAACTAGTTGAAAAGATTGCTCTTTCTCCATTTAATTGTCTTGGCACCCTTGTCAAAAAATTCAATAGGCAAAAAGTCAGTCACAAAAGTAAGGGCTTATTTTTAGATTCTCAAAGCTATTCCATTGACCTCTCCATCTGCCCTCATGCCCTCACTGTGCTCTCTTGATAACTGTAGCTCTGTACTAAGGATTTGCAATTGGGGAGTGTGAGCCCCTCCAACTTTGCTCTTCATTTTCAAGATTTTTTGGCTATTCTGAAGCCCTTGCAATTCCAGATAAATTTTTAGGGTCAACTAGTTGATTTCTGCTAAAAAAAAAAAAAAGTCAAGTGGGATTCTGACAAGGATTGTTTTGGATCTGTAATTAATTTGGGGGAGTGTTGGCCATCTTAACAGTATCAAGTCTTCCAACCCATGAACATGGGGTGTCTTTCTATTTATAGTATTCAGGTCTCCTTTAATTTCTTTCAACAACGTTTTGCAATTTTTAGAGTACAAGTTTTACACTTATTTTGTTCCGTTTATTCCTAAGTATTTTATTCCCTTTGGTGAAATTGTACATGGAATTGTTTTCTTAATTTCATTTTTGCATTGCTAATTGTTGTTATAGAAATACAATTGATTTACGTATATTAATCTTGAACCCTGCAAATCTTGCTAAACCTATTAATTCCAAGAGTTTGTTTTAGTGGCTTTCTTGGGATTTTCAATATGCAAAATTATGTCATCTTCAAATAGAGATAGTTTTGTATTTCTTTCTTTCTTTTTTTTCTGTTTTGCCTAACTGCCCTCTCATCAGATTTTTAGGGCTGTCATGATCACCTTGATTGGTTAAGTCTTTAACATTCCAGTTGTTACACATTTGGAATCATGAGCCCAATTTGGGTTTCTAGGCTGAGAAGAGCCTTTCTTTTAATAAGCTGGCTGGCCCTATCAGAGGGTGTCAGCTGTCTCCCAAGTTCTGCCTGTTAATACCATTAAAAAGAAAACCACAAGGCCAAAATGGCATCACTTAGGCCAAGTCAGCAAACCAAGACTGAATACCTAATCTAATTGCCTTTTCAACTCCCAACCCAACCATGTAGCCTTTAACCAGTCAACATGGAATTTCCTTTTTTTTTTAAGTTTTTTTTTTTTTTTTTAAGATTTTACTTATTTATTCATGAGAGAGACACACACACACAGAGGCAGAGACACAGGCAGAGGGAGAAGCAGGCTCCATGCAGGGAGCCCGACGTGGGACTCGATCCCGGGTCTCTAGGATCAGGCCCTGGGCTGATGGCGGCGCTAAACCGCTGAGCCCACCTGGGCTGCCCAACATGGAATTTCCTGGTCAGTACTAGGAAATTTACTGACAGACCCTTCCACTTCCCTTAAGAGGGCAACTTTGCCTAAACAATACAGTTCTTGCTAACAAATTCTTTTCTTCTCCTTTTGAAAAATTCCCCCTTTCTGCCTTTAAAAATCTTGCTTTTGTTTAGCTGAGCAGAGCTCCCCTTTTGCTAGATGCTGCCCCATTCATGATTGATTGATTGATTGATTGATTTTCACAAATCATTTAATAAAGCCAATTAGGGGGAGCCTGGTTGGCTCCATGGGTTAAGCACGTGACTCATCTTTTTGGCTTAGGTCATGATCTCAGAGTCCTGAGATTGAGCTCAGTAGGGAGTCTACTTGAGATTCTCTTTCTCCCTCTCCCTCTGCTCTTCTGTCTTCACATGTGCACTCTCTCTCTCTCTCTTTCTCTCAAATAAATAAATAAATCTTAAAAAAAAAAAAAAAGCCTAGGGACACCTGTGTGGCTCAGTGGTTGAGTGTCTGCCTTCGGCTCAGGTCGTGATCCGGGGAGCCTGGGATTGAGTCCCACATCGGGCTCCCTTCAAGAAGCCTGCTTCTCCCTCTGCCTGTCTCTGCTTCTCTCTCTGTCTCTCATGAACAAATAAATAAAATCTTTAAAAAATTAAAAAATAAAGCCTATTGGATCTTCAATCTACTCAGTTAAAGTTTGTTTTATAATAATACTTAGCATTAATACTTAATGAAGGAGCCACCTAAGGTGAGTTTCCTTCACAGTCAAAGCTGATGGCCTCACACCTTGGGAACCCCAGAGGCACTCTTCCTTGCCTCTCTGCTTAGGGTCTTCCCTAGGTGAGCATGGTGGGCCTCTGTGTTCCATTAATGTCCAGAAGCAAAACTGTATATGGTTGTACATATTAGATCACAGATTCAATGCTGTCCAATAGGACTTTCTGCAGTGAAGGAAATAACCTACATATGCACAGTTTAACACAGTTGCCTCTCCCCACATGTGGCTCTTGAGTGCTTGAGATGTAACCAGTCCTGCTGAGGAACTGAATTTCTGATTTGAATTGATATAAATAAATTTTAAAGAGCCACATGTGGCCATTGGCTACAGCATCAAATAGTGCAGTTCTATATAGGAAACCTAGAAACATGGGCACCAGAGGCCTCCCCTGGCACTGACATGTCTGCTTCTGGAGCAGAATTTCAATAAAAAAGTATCATCTGGAAAAGTTTGATAAATCTAAATAATTTAAAGCAAAGTCTTTATGCTAATGAGGAAAAAGGCCATACCTTTAAAGTTTTTAGGCACCAGACAAAAGTCTCATTGCAAATAAAACATTTGGAGGGTTTAAAAGAGAAATCTCAGGGGCACCTGGGTGGCTCAGTAAGCGCTTGACTCTTGATTTTGGTTCAGGTCGCCATCTCAGGGTCACGGGATCAAGCCCCATGTCAGGCTTATTATGCTCAGCGTGGAGTTGACTTGAGATCCTTTCTTCTCTGCCCTCGGCAGCCCCCCTCTAAAATAAGCAAATAAATAAGATCTTTAAAAGAGAAATCTCAAGTTTTTTTCTAAAAATAGGATCTTACTAAACAAAAACTTTACCACCAAAATAAAAAGGGCTTTGGGGATTGTAAAATTGTAGATTAAGAGAATTATAGTTATAAATGGCATGAGTTTGGATTCATATTATACTTTCTTTCTTGCTAATGAGTCCTTTCTTCATTTATCAGGAAAGCTCTGACAAACCAGGTGGAAAACTGTCCCGATAACCAGGTATGTTAGCTTGGCCATGCCAGCAGTTCTTGACCCTGGTTGTACACTAGAACCATTTGGTATTATTTAATATGACACGGATACCTGTCCCCCATCTCTAGAAATTCTGATTTGATTGTACCTGGCCCAGACTGGGGCCAGACTAGACCTCCTAGGTGATTGTCCTCATTAGACACTAGCCTGGCTAATCACCACCAGGTGATTCTGAGATGCCAATGGAGCAGAATACCACTGACCTCTACGGCAGAGGCGAGGTGCTGGTCACCCTCATCTGTTCGTGCTGTTAAGAAAACTGAGACATAGACTCTCAACCTCGTGTGTAAATACAAATTCAAGAAAGTCCTGAGTTTTATTTTACCTTGTTGCATATGTGTGTGTGGGAGGAACGATAATCCTCTTCTTAACACACAAAAACTCACAGGTGTACAGAAAATGGAAATGTCTATTTTGGTGGAATTACTACGAATGAAGAAATTATTAAGTGAGATAATCACTGTTAGAGGCATCTTAAAGGTTGAAGGTTCTTTTTTTTTTTTTTTAAGATTTTATTTATTTATTCATGAGAGACACACAGAGAGAGGCAGAGACACAGGCAGAGGGAGAAGCAGGCTCCATGCAGGGAGCCCGACGTGGAACTCGATCCCAGGTCTCCAGGATCACGCCCTGAACTGCAGGCAGACGCTCAACCACTGAGCCATCGAGGTGTCCCAGAAGGTTATTTTCAAAACGCTCTCTGAAATCCCAGCGTCTTACCAGATGTCTGGCTAGAAGTAATGTTTGCAAGAATGGTTCATTATGCAGAAGAGCATCCACTTGCCCCCAGTGTTGGGAAACATGCGTGTCCCTTCTCATCTTGACGAGATGACTTTCACTTGCCCTTTAGGAGAGCCTGCAATTTTCGAGGCAAATGCTTGAACTCCATCAGGGGGCATTGAGAGGGGAAAATGCAAACCGAGAAGATGAAAACTTAAAATATGGTCATAAAAGGGTGGAGAGAGGCAAATTAACAAGGGAGTGTGAGGATTGCGGTGTCTGCAGTTGGAATGAATGTGCCCCTGTGATAGTGAAAGGGAAAATAAGGGAAGGGAGAAGAAATGCGTGGGAAATATCAGAAAGGGAGACAGAACATAAAGACTGCTAACTCTGGGAAACGAACTAGGGGTGGTAGAAGGGGAGGAGGGCGGGGGGTGGGAGTGAATGGGTGACGGGCACTGGGTGTTATTCTGTATGTTAGTAAATTGAACACCAATAAAAAAAAAAAAAAAAAAAAAAAAAAAAAAAAAAAAAAAGAATGTGCCCCTGTGAGCTTCTGGAGGTCAGGCTGGCTGCCTGGTTTGCTGTGGGGTACACAGCATCTAGGGCAATGACCATGCTTGTGGCTCTTTCCGATCCCAGACTTCTCAGCCTGTGACTAGGCAAACCAGACTACACCAGTCTTAAAGGTCTGTATTGACGAGATGTCACAGCTTCTCTGTGTAAGCCTGTCCCCATGGCTACTCCCCTTTACAACTGGATGCCTTTTCCGTAGGGTGAACTTGACTCTTCCCTGTTGCGGCCAAAGCACATTCATTCTGTGGAGATAAGAAGCAACCCATCTGCATCCTTTCGATGGTAGGTAAGCTTCTTTTATTTGTATTTTTACTTATTATTTATTTGAGAGACAGAGAGCCTGAGCTGTGGGGGGGGTGGGCAGGGCAGAGGGAGAGGGAAAATCCTAAAGGGACTCTGCACTCAGTGGGGAGCCCCACACGGGGTTCAGTTTCCTGTTACTGAGATCATGACCTGAACCGAAATCAAGAGTTGGGTGCTTAACTGACTGAGCCACCCAGGTGCCCCTGTTTTTTTTTTTTTAATTTAATTTTGTCAAATTAAGACTTAGGGCATTTTAATTTATGCTTTCACATAAAAGATAACACATATCTTTGAAAGACTACTGTTAAAATCAAACTATTAATAGTTTGGTACCACTTTAAATTAGCCATAAATGGGGCCATGATCCCAGAATCCCAGAATAAAGGAGTCTGCTTCTTTCTCTTCCTTTGTTCTTCCCCCCACTCATGCTCTCTCTCTCTCACACTTATTCTATTTTTCAAATAAATAAAATCCTTAAAAAATTAATTGGCTAAAAAAATGAAAACAGCTCAACTTTCCATCTGCAGTAGATGTGTGAATAAATTGTGGATTTATGCAATGGAAAACTATACAGTAATGAGAATGAGCAAACTGCAAGTATTGTCCAGGATATGGATCAGTTTCACAAACAAAATGGTGAACAACAGAAGGCAGAGCTAAAAAGAACGTATCCTGTAAGGATTCCATTTATATAAAATTCAAATATTGGCAGAACTGGAGAAGCTTCTTTTAAATCACCAATGAAATTCTCCTCAGGCCAGGCAATGCAACTCCTCTAACTTTTCTCACTGCTAATATATATATATAATTTCCATTCTTTGAGTGCCTGCTGTGTGTCAGGCATTATAGTAAGTGCTTTCCACAAACAGTTGCATTCAATCCTTCAATAGACCTTTGAAGCAGGTACTATTATGCCCATGTTACTGATTAGGAGACTGAGGTTTAGAGAGATCAAGTGTTTTCCCTGGGGTCAAACTACCAGCAAGTGCTAGAGGCTAAAATCAGCCCATTTCCTCCTGATTCCTTGCACCATGCTCTGTATGGCTCATGAGTTCTCAGTGGTTGGAAAGCAGGGAGGCCATTGTGGGTGCTGAAAACCACACCTCCCGTGTGACCGCTAGAGAGTCATCCCACCATGTGGGCTGGTGCCTTCCTATTGCAGTTGTGAGCATGCAAAGTGGCTGCCGTGAACCTTCCCAGTCACAGGGATGTGACAGTGACCTGAACAGACAAAACTCCCTGCGCCCAACAGCATCTTAAGGCAGAGAGGAATAATGGACACAAGTGCGTATGTAGTGAGTATGTTAGGTTGCATTACATGCTAAGGATAAAAGAATGCTGGGCTTGTGGTCTCTGTGTGTGTGTGTGTGTGTGTGTGTGTGTATGTGTGTGTGTGTGTGTGTGGCAATGTGGCTGGAGCTGGTGAGTTGGCAGGGAGCAGTGGGGATGAGGGCAGAGGAATAAGGGTGGGGGCAGGTGGGGCTGCGAGTTCATGCTAAGGTTGGTGGCTGTCCTTTGCATGAAAGGGAAATGAACTGGAGGGTTTCAAACAGTGGGGTGATGGGATTTAACCAGATGGTTCCAGAAGCTGTGTGGAGAATAGTCTACAGGGGGGAAGATAGCCAGAAGGGCTAGTGGGGGAGAATCAGGAGCTTTGCTTGGTGCCTCATTAACATGCCAATTAAATAGCCACGTGAGTACCGAGTAGCAGTTGGATATGTGGGTATGGTGCTCAAGGGCAAGGTTCTTGCTGAAGATGAGACATTCGAGAATCCTCATCATATACAGCTGACCCCTGAACAACACAGGTTTCAACTGCACAGATCCACCTACACATGGATTTTTAAAAAAGATTTATTTATTTATTTGAGAGAGAGGGAGGAGGGAGAGGCAGAGGGAGAGGCATCTCAAGCAGATTCCATGCTGAGTGTGGAGCCCGGCGACCGGGGGCTCAGTCTCACAATCCTGAGATCACAGACTGATCCAAAACCAAGAGCCAATCGCTTAATGGACTGTGCCACCCAAGTGCTCCATGTGGATTTTTTTTTTGATACAGTACAGTGAATGTATTTTCTCTTCCTGATGAGTTTTTTAAAAAATATTTATTTATTAATTTTATTTATGATAGAGAGAGAGAGAGAGGCAAAGACACAGGAGGAGGGAGGAGCAGGCTCCATGCTGGGAGCCCAACGCGGGACTCGATCCCGGGACTCCAGGATTGTGCCCTGGGCCAAAGGCAGGCGCCAAACCACTGAGCCACCCAGGGATCCCTTTGACGAGTTTTTTTTTTTTTTTTTTAAGATTTTACTTATTTATTCATAGAGACAGAGAGAGAGAGAGGCAGAGACACAGGCAGAGGGAGAAGCAGGCACCATACAGAGAGCCTGACGTGGGACTCGATCCAGGGTCTCCAGGATCACGCCCTGGGCTGCAGGCGGCGCTAAACCGCTGAGCCACCGGGGCTGCCCTGACGAGTTTTTAAATAACATTTTCTTCTCTCTAGCTTACTTTATTATAAGAATACAGCATATAATACCCATAATATACAAAATATATGTTAATTGACTGTTCATGTTATCAGTAGGGCTGTTAGTAGTTAGGTTTTCTGGGGAAGTTATATCTGGATTTTTGACTATGCAGGGCATTGGTGCTTCTCTGCCCTGTGCTGTTCGTGTCAGCTGTACATAGTATTTAAAGACATTAGACTAGATGAGATTTCCCCTTGAATTGGTACAGACACAAGAAAGAAGAGGCCCCAAAATTGAGCCCTGGAGCATGCTGACACATGTGGTCATGGAAATGAAGAAGGACTCACAAAGGGACTTGGACAAGTGGCCAAGAAGTAGGGGGTGAGCTTACTTTTTAGCCACTTAGCCAGCCAAAATCAAGAGTCAGACACTTAACCAACTAAGCCACCCAGGTGCCCCAGATTTCTTTCTTTTTAAAATGAAGAAATACAGTGCATTTATCTATAGATAGGGATAACTAAGCACAGAGCAACAGGTAGGACAGGCGGGCAGCTGGGGCAGCTCAGCCATAATACCAGGGCAGCAGGCTGGGCACCCAGCGCCTCATGCAGGCTGGTGGGAGTGCTGGGTCTGTCTGAGTATTTTCCCTCTGCTGAAGGGAAAAGCAAGGTGGCTGAGGTGGAGGATGGGGAGGAGGCACTGAGGGGTTGTCAAGAGAAAGGAAGGTATGAGCTCATGGTCTGGGGGAGGGAGAGAGAACACTACGGCAGTGTGGGAGATTTGTGGGGTGTCACTTGGCCCTGCTTGGCTTTCATTATCATGAATTCCCAGAGCGTCGAGGGTGTGACTGTGTGCTTTCCTTTAAGGCAGGTAGAGTCGATTTAACCAGGGTTGTGGTCTCATCTGAAGGCCTCTGGTCGAGGCAGGCAGGGAGCAGAGGGCATAAGCCCGTGAATGACCCCACTGGGTGGTCACGGGAAAAGGTGGGTCAGGAGCCAGGAGGAGATGGGCAGAAGTGGGGGGCAGACAGAAGGTGGTGGGGTCCAGGTGGGGTTGGGGGGTTGTTGCTGTGGGTCACTGAGGGGTTAGCTGGACACGTAGAGCAGGTGGTCTGAGAATGAGCTTCAGAGGGTCTGCAGGTGTTGCTCAGGGCAAGGGCCTGTGCAAGCCTGGCTGCAGGTGGCTGAGGCAGGAGGACGGGAGGCAGAGGCCGGCCTGAACCCTCCATCCTCACTGTGGCAGCCCCAGGCTCCTGATGCAAGGTGCCAGCAGCTTTGCCTGGGGAAGGGGCTCCAAGAGGACCACAGGGAAGGAAGGGAAGGACAGGAGGGGGCAGGACATGGAGTCTGCTTTTGCACAGAGCACCGTATGGATGCTTTTGTTGGCGTAACTGTATCTCCCACTGTGGACACAGAGGCAATAGATGAAGGATTCTCTCTTTTTTTTTTTTATTTTAAAGATTTTATTTGTTCATGAGAGACACAGAGAGAGGCAGAGACACAGGCAGAGGGAGAAGCAGGCTCCATGCAGGAAGCCCAATGTGGGACTCAATCCCAGGACCCCAGGATCACGACCTGAGCCGAAGGCAGATGCTCAACTGCTGAGCCACCCAGGTGTCCCTAGATGAAGGATTCTTGAAGGAGTGGCTGCTCAAGATGTTTCCTTCAAGGGTGCAGCCTCTTTGCCTGGGTCCGGGACCTGAGGCGGGATCCTGTGCTCACTTTATTCAGTGTCACAGGCGGTCACTGGGTTTGTTTTGCACAAGTAACCTGCAGTTGTGAGCAGAGAGGGATGTATCCTGCTCCAGCATGGACGGGGGAGGGGGGTGTGGGCAGGCATGAGGGTATGTGCATGCATATCTCTGGGTGGGGGGCCAGGGTCCACGGGTACAGCCCCACCCCTGTCCGGTGAGAATAGCGCAGGCGAGCTGCTTGGATGCACTGGAACCCTCTTTGTGTGTGTGGGGAGTATCCTCTATACCTGGGCCTCTCTGCTGGCCTCTCTGGTGGCCTGTGGACCCAGGCAATGGCTCACTCTGCCTGACGGTACTGCTCTGTGTCCTACACCATGTGGCCAGCTCTGCAAACTTCTGTGATCTTTGCCTGGAGAGAAACCCATGTGCTCTCTGTATCCTTTAGCACCTCAGCACCCATCACTCCAGCCTCCTGCTGTGGTACCAGGCAGGCGGGGCCCATCGAGCCCGTGAGGGGTTTGATTTCCTTGACTTGGTATAAGGAGATGTTGGACCTTGGGAAGTCACTTATGCTCTCAGATGCCTACGCTTCCCAACCTGGAGAATGGGCACTAATTTATATTTTTCCATAAAGTTGCTAAGATGCTCAAATGACGTTATTATGAAAGTGCTCTGTTAACTCTAAAGCTCTAAGAAAAAATGACTCATGAATGTTATCTTTGTAGAAATAACAGCAAATGGAGGCAAGAACTGATCAGGAGAGAGAACAGTGAGCAAGAATTACATCCTGCGTGGAAGAAAGCCCTAAATAATGTCAGTCTTAGAGGAGCCAGCCAGCCGAGACAAGATTCCCATAAAAATCAAACTGCAAAGAAATAAAGAAAAGGTGTTAAAGTTCATGGCTGGAAAGCCATGTTTTTCTGCTGGCCCCTGTGGGAGGGGAGTTATTATTTTAGTGTGGGAATAGGAATATAACAATCTTTCCCAATCAGAATAGGTTTGGATGGGTTACCATGATTCACACGCTGTGACTCACATATGAAAATTCTCACTAGTCTATTACTAATAGTTTATATCCCTTAAAAAGGAGACAAGATGAAGCAGAGGGATTACATAATTCGTTTCTTTTCAACTTCTACCTTGGATTTATCTGACATGATAATTTCAGGAACAGAAACTTTCTCTCCTTCCTGCAAAGAGAAAAATAAAATCTCATTACTTTCTTCAGTAACCACATTTTCAAAATACTTGTTAAAATCAACCTCCATGCTGTTGTTGTCACACTTTACAAATCACTGTGTAAGAAATTAATCTTCTTGCATGGTGTCACCTCGACCCATGTCAGCTTTGTTAGGAGGAAGGTTACATTGATATGATCCCTCTCCCTAAGATTTCTTCACTGCCAATAGTTATTCTAAAATATGCTTATTATGTGTTTTTGAATTACATTTGTCATTTGAATTATGTTTATCAAGATTTAAAAATCCATCAGTTCATCAGAATGCAATTAAGTAGACTACTTCCCCACCGCTCATTCATGTCATCGAAAGGATCGATCGAGTGCAATAAAAACATCAAGCCAGGCATGTTAAAGTGATTTAAAAATAAATTTCATTTGTTCCATTTTATTAAAGACTTAGGCATACCTAATCACGAATACTCTAACCTGGTATATTCCAGACCTATTGATGATTCGAACCTTGTCTAGATTCTACTTGGGTATGTCCTGTTGAATGTAAAATTATAAACTTCCTGAAGAATAAAGGAGTTCATGCACTGTTTTAATTCAACTGCCATGACTTCCTTGTGCCAGACCTACATAACCATCATAATGGTGACCGTGGTGATGAATATATGTTATTCATCTGAGTAAGTGCAGTGGCTTAGGTACTTTGCACATATGCATTTAAATCCACCCCTCACACTGCAAGTTTGAGGAAATAGTTTCAGAGGTTGAATAATGTACCAAATGAGCTAGTGGTAGCTGAGCTGCAGTCCCAAACCAGGTCAACCTCTTTCCAGCATTGATGGGATGCCTAATTAACATTCTACCAAATGAAAGGATAAACTTACTTTGAAAGATTTTAACAAGGCCCTGGATTAAGGCCAAAATGTTAATTTGGAAGCCAAGGAATTTATTTATTTAAGATTTTGTTTATTTATTGAGAGAGAGTGTGTGCTGGGGTGGGGGCGGAGGAGAGGGAGAGAGAGAGAGAGAATCTCAAGTAGACTCTTTGCTGAGCATGGAGCCCCGTGGGGCTCGATCTCATGACCTTGAGCTGCCCAGGTGCCCCTGGAGGCCAAGGAATTAGATCGGCCCTCTGCCTTGCTTAGCCTAACCAGTCAATTTCTACTTCATTGGGTGCCTATGGATTTGACTCGCAAAGAATACGCCCTTGGAAGAACTAAGAGGGAAAAAAAATTTCTTTGGCCAGTGCTTCTTCAAACAATTATCTAAAGCTCTCTTTGTGCGTGGGTCTCCCCCGAGAGCCAGACATGAATCAGGTTTTATTTTTTTTTATTATTATTTTTTTAAAGTTAATTTTTTTTTAATTTTTATTTATTTGTGATAGTCACAGAGAGAGAGAGAGAATGAGGCAGAGACACAGGCAGAGGGAGAAGCAGGCTCCATGCACCGGGAGCCCGACGTGGGATTCGATCCCGGGTCTCCAGGATCACGCCCTGGGCCAAAGGCAGGCGCCAAACCGCTGCGCCACCCAGGGTTCCCATGAATCAGGTTTTAAATCAACTTCTTTCTGCCTAGAAATTTCAAAGCAACACGGGTTCCTCAGAAGGAGACTCAGGGAGAGCAGGATAGCAGGATAAGTGGAAGAAAGCTTGGCTGCAAAGTTCTCACACTGCGTCAGCTCAACTCGGTCAGCTTTGTGGAGGTTTCCTAGCTGTGGCTTCCGCTGGATCGGCCTGGGTTCCTATGCCCCCAGCTGTAGCATGTGGTCCCATGGTCAGGGTGAGCTGTTGTCCTTCCTGTCTGGGACCCCATGTAAGGCACAAGAGATGCCCCTCAACATAAATCGGCTTTAGGGTAAAGGAATCAAAACAGGAGTCATATCCTATCACTCTACTCACGAGCCAGGAATTTTGAGAGACCGAAAGATATTGACCAAGAAAACACAGTTTCTTGGAAGTAATTGATACCAGGGTTCTCTCCTAAGACATTTAAATAGTTGTTTCCAGAAGACAAATACTCACAAACCCCCTTACTGTCCACTTTTTAAGATACACTGAATTGGAACATGACATACATTCAGAAAAGGGTACAAATCCCAAATGTATAGCCCAATAAATTTTCACAACAGGAGGTATCTATGTTACCAAATCCATTTCAGGAAATACCACTAACCAGAAGCCCTTCCAGAGCAGCAACTCTTCTGACTTTAATTGTTAGACAATAGATTCATTTTGCCTGTGTTTTTCATTTATATAATTAGAATACGCTGTTGTACCCTGCAATGGTTACTTTTATGTCACCTTGACTGGGTCATGAGGTCTTGGGACAGTTTGTCAAGCATTATTCTGTGTATGTCGGAGCATGTTTCTGGTTGAGATCAACACCTGAATTGGTGAATTGAGTGAAGCAGATTGACTCCCCTGCAAGGGTGGGCCGCACCCAATCAGTTGAAGGCCTGACTCCCTCAAGAAAGGCTAAGAGGGAGCTCCTCCTGTGCGGCTTTGAGCGGAGACTCAGTTTTTCTTGTGCTTGGATGTGAAGTTTTCCTGTGTCTCCAGCCTGCCTGTCTTGGGTTGGAACTTCTATCATCAACTCTCCTGGGTCTCAAGCTTACTGCAGCAATCCTGTGACTTTACAGTCTCTATAATCACATGAGCCAATTCCTTATAACAAATAACTGAATCTCTCTCTGTCCCCCTTTCTCTATACATGTATATGTATATGTAATTGGTTCTGTTTCTCTAGAGAACTGTAATACATACCCTGCTCGCTTTTACAGTATTTTTATATAATATAGTGAACAAAGTTGTGTTAATTAACAAACTTTAAGTATGTAAAGTACTTATCTATCATCAGTCATATCTTATAAACAAAATGCTTATTTTTCCCATTGTATTTTTTCTTGGATTACAGTGTGGATCAAATGCACTGTACATCCTGTTTTCCATCTAGCTGAGAGGGCGTGTCTGTAAATGAGGACACTTCTAAATCATGGAAGCAGTAAGTGCAAAATTCTACCTACACTCTGAATACACAGAGCCAAGAACCTGGCGCAGTCCCCAGCATCCAAGCTAAGGAAATGTGCTCACTGAATGGATGGTTGACCCAATCTTGAGGTGATTTCAACATCAAACCCAACTCACAGCAACACAGTCCAAGTGAGTCTTATCAAATAGAGACTTGGGATCATCCTACATCCAGGGCCGTATTGGCCTTCACTCTAATTTTTCCTTAAATAGACAGTAGCAGAGTGGAGGAGGAGGGGAAAATATCTCTGGGGCCAGTGTGCCATCACCAGGATTTCCGTGATAATCATCCACACTGGTCAGTCGTTTATGGGAATATGACCCGAGTGCCAGCAAAGGCCTCCCTGTCTGTCTGACTCCTGCACCCATATAATGTCTTAAAGTCCCACGCTGCCCCTGGTATAAAACCTGGTCCCTTCTCTGGTTTTCATTAGCAATCAATGCATATCAGCTCTTTTGTGAATTTTAATATAATTTTGCTGAAGGTTTGGGAGTAGAAGTGGCTCACTGTGATACAGCGGACCGTATATCTGCCTCATTTCCCCTGTCTTTTTGCTTTCCCCTCTTTCTCAGAAGCTCCATAAATGACTCTCCTGATCTTACGAGTAGCAATTTAACAACCCTCTTCTGTTTGAGAATGTCTTGGGATGCCTCACTCTCAGCCTCAAGGACTTTGTCCAAGTATTTCTACCAAACACATCCCTTCCTTCCCCAAAGAGATCTAATAAAATAAAAATTTCCCCGTGTCCTTATCATTTTTGGACCAAAGGACATGAATCTTCTATATGCTCTACATTAGTCTGGGCCCAGAGAGGGTACAGGAGCATGTACAAAATAGGCTTGCCTATCCTCAAGGCATTTAGAGCTCGGTTAGAAAGACAATGTACATGATGCACTCAGGAAATAATTCAATGCCAAGCTGTGTGTGAACATTCATGAGCCAGGGCTGAAAGATGGGCTCGGCCAGTGGCACCCAACTTTGGGAAGGATCTTATAGGATGGGCAGGATTTGGTTTGACTGGTGACATTCAAAGTTCAGGGGGTAGACACAGCATCAACAAAGCGGTGAGTCTGGCAAGGAGCGTGAGCCTGAGTGTGAGTGTGTGTGTGTGTGTGTGTGTGTGTGTGTGTGCTGGGAGGAGGCAGAGCCAGGACTCGAAAATGAACTCTGGGGATCCCTGGCTCAGTGGTTTAGTGCCTGCCTTCGGCCCAGGGCGTGATCCTGGAGTCCTGGGATCGAGTCCCGCATCCAGGCTCCCTGCATGGAGCCTGCTTCTCTGCCTCTCTCTCTCTTCCTGTGTTTCTCATGAATAAATAAATAAAATGTTTAAAAAAAAAAAAAAAGAAAATGAACTCTGTTCCCAACGGTTCTCCCTGGTGCTTCCTCAGGGCAGGGGTCTGATGCTGGATCCTGGGGTGCAGCGATGCCCCCTCCTACCCTCTGCCCAAGATGGAGTTCTCTGTGGACCCTGGTGATCAGAGTCCCTGCATCTTGCCCTGCAGGTGGCTGACCTCTGTCACGGGCCATCTCTATCAGTTCTGTGTAGGTGACGCTGGAGTAGAAGGGGATAAAGAAATTCAGCCCGGGTCTTGCTGACTTTAAGGGGACATCGGGATTGTGTCTGCTTGTGAGATGGATCCTGTCACGTCGCCTGGAAACAGGAATTTGTGATTTCCTTCTAGACCTCAAAGCCATCAGCGCTGATACTCATTGAGGACGCCGTTCTGGCCACGCTGTCTACCTCTGGATGTCAAGGAAACCCAGTCCTGATTTTTTCAAACTTCCCACCAACCTCATGCCTGAAAAGACTAGGGTTCATGATGTCATTTACAGACCTTGTGGAATGTTCCACATTCAAAGTGTTAAGTATTCCACTATGAAGAATTTAGGAATCTATTTGTGTTACATTCCAAAAATAAAACAGCGCGACCCGAGAAATTGTAGTGTTTCTGCCTCAGAGACACCGGATGAGCAGTTCACACGTAATACACTCTGCCATAGAGATTTTCTCTGTTCTTACAATTGCTTTTGTAGGATGGGAGAGCTAAAAATAGAGCTGAAGATTACATTGATCACCTAAAATACACATAATTTGGAAGGTGTACTGGGTTCAGTGATTTCAGGGGCTGGCAATTTTCTGCGGGATGCTGGGTGCTTAGATACACCCCTTGTCCCCCAGATTTTCAGGTTCCAATGCTGCTGAGAACTTTGTGCTGCCAGACCTTTTAATTCACATTATCTGGGTAATTGAAGTGGTGTATATATGTCATTCCAAGGGAGGGAGCAGTTCTCATTCATAGAAGCTAACTTTGGATTTGAGAAATCTAAATTCCTATTTGATTTTCTAGTGAATTACTCTATGACCTTGAGAAATTTGCTACACATGTCTGTTGAAAAATCTTTGTCATAGCCAACAGAATGAGTATTTCTTGCTGGAAAGTTTTTTTTTTTTTAAGATTTTATTTATTTATTTTGAGGCAGAGACAGAGAGGAGAGAGTATGGGGGGAAGGGCAGAGGGAGAGGGAGAAGCAGACTCTCTGCTGAATGTGGAGCCTCATGTGGGGCTCGATCCCAGGACTCTGAGATTACAGCCTGAGCCGAAGGCAGATGCTTAACCAACTGAGCCACCCAGGGGCCCTGGAAAGGGCTTTGAATACATCGAAGGGATAGATACCTCCACATTTGTATATATTTAAAGCTGGGTCTGATGGTGCCCTCACCCTGGAATCGACATGACTTTCAGGTCCTGCACCCATATATATCTAACCAGAAACCATCCGGATTTCAGTTCTGGGGAGAGACAATTTGAGTGATGGAGTTTGGGTCGTAGCTTGTGGCAGAGGAGGAACAGGGTCATTTTACACGAGGTCTGGAAGCTGGGGCAAGTCTCAAATGAGGAAGAGTCAGAGGGGCAAGCACTCCTCTCAATCTCCCCGGGCCTCGCCTGGACATCTGTTGACTGAACACATGTTTGGGGCTTTCTTAAATAAAATTGTGCCAAAATAAATGCATCCCTAAGGCCCATTCTTCCAACAGTCGAGACCAGGATGCGCTGCTTATGCTAGCCCCTAGGGCTCAGCCTGTCCTTGGCATCCCCTGGACTTTTCTGCCCAGCTGCTGAGGGGCTTCTGAAAGCTGCATGCCAGTGAACTTGCAATTCTCCACTTGACATTGGCAGCAGAGGCTTTGGCACCAAGGACAAAGGAACAGCACCTAGGGAGTTGTGTGGCTTATAATTAGTGTCCAGTTTGCTGCTTCGTAATCACAGCTCTGTCTCTAAGCCTCTGTCCTGGGCAGGGAGAAAGCTTGGTTGTCCCCATCTTGTTAGTTCATGTATTTTCCCCCTAAGAAACTGAGACACAAAGAGAAAGTAACTTGACTTTATGGCAATCGTTTTTGATTTTGTGACCTAGAAAGGCTAAGTAGAGTGAGAACGTCATCCCCTGGGTTACTGATAGGCTGGCATGGCCTCCACTGCCCGTGGCCCTTCTGTGGTGAAGACATGGGGTACACCCCCCTCCTCTGAGATTTCGCCTCTTAGGGTTTCCTCTGGCCCTTGGGGATTTCCACCTTTCAAACTAGGTGATAATCTAGGTCGGTTTCCCAGGCAAATCTCCCCTGCTCCTGGAAAGGGCTCATGGTTGAGGTCGGTGGTTTCAAGTTGTCTATTTCCCCCATCACACTGCTCCAGAGACCACAGCCACAAACTCTCTTTACGCTAGCCTTTCCGGAGGTTTTTCTTTGAAAATGTCCAAATAATTTTGCCAGACTTTCTTCATCTACCTCCCTCTTTTCTTCCTGGGCTAGCTATTTAGTTATTTATTTATTTATTTACTTATTTATTTATTTATTTATTTCTTCCTTCCTTCCTTCCTTCCTTCCTTCCTTCCTTCCTGGATATTTTGTTTCATTTATTTATTTTTAAAGATTTTGTTTATTTATTCATGAGAGATACAGAGAGAGAGGAGGGACATAGGCAGAGGGAGAAGCAGGCTCCCCATGGGGAGCTTGATGTGGGACTCGATCCCAGGGCCCCAGGATCATGCCCTGAGCCAAAGGCAGAAGCTCAACTGTTGAGCCATCCAGGTGTCCCTTCCTGGATATTTTAAGTAACCCCCAGTTTCGAACTTAAATTCTTCAGTATTCAGAATAAAACATTTTTATTGGAAAATTATGTCACTATAACACCTGATAACATTAACAAGAATTCTTTAGCACATATAGACTCATATAGACTACAAAGTCCATATTCAAATCTCCCCTCTTACAGTTGATTTATTTAAATTGTAACCTTACAAGTTCCATTCATTGTGTTTGGTTGCTTCAGCCTCAAAGTTTTGAGTGGAGACCTCAGGGCAGAGGGTAGAGGAATGTGGCTGTGTCAGTGTCCCAGATCTCTTCTCTCTGAATTTAACCTTTCCTGTAGAAATTCTCTCTGGAATCCCTTGGTCATTGCCTTGCCTGGATATATGTTGTTCATCATTCCCATCTAAAACCCTGTCCTAATAACTATTAAAAAAAATCCCACCTTTATCTTCGTTATAGAAAATAGATTGGCATCATCTAAAGGAACATTAGAAAGACAGCCAAAACACTGAAATTAATAAGCCACAGAAAGAACTCAAAGTATACAAAATTATGTTTACAGACTGTAGGTCACTGACCCCGCAATAGCTATTGTGAATAACAAGCAAACAGAGCTGGTTCCTTTGCACACCCTGGTTTAAGACAACTGTATTCATTCTAGTCTCAGAAACCTGTTCAGCTTTGTTTTGGGCTCTTTCTCCCAGCTCCCTATGTCCATGAGGCCAGGGCCTTCTACTTCCTGACACAAGGCAACATCTAACTGTATCTTGGCCTTCTCCAAGAACAATGTAAAAGCTTCTCCTCTCACAGAAGTCATACGTTTTTCTCTGGCTCAAATCTTCCAGCAGCCCTCCATCCTGTCCTGGTAGTTCCTGGTTTTCCATCTGGGAGGGCAGCTCAAATTCCTAATCAATTCATAAGTTAGGAGTTAGATTTGCAGGTTTTCCTGCCTTGGCTTATTGTCTCTGCTTAACTGTAGTGCCTTCAACAGCAGTTTACATTTTGGCGTCCTTATCTGTGACATGGAATGCTGTTTCTATCTGCCTCAGGGGCTGTTGTGCTGCTGAAATGACATCATGCATGTTATGCCATGTAATGGTCAGAGCCGCTGAATGGTAGCGATGACGATGGTGATGATGATGATGGCAGTGATGGTGATGGTGGTGGTGATGGTGATGGTGGTGATGGTGGTGATGATATTGATGATGATAATGATGGTGATAATGGTGATAGTGATGATGCTGATTCAGTAGTATTCCTCCTCCTTCCTCACTTACCTACCCACCATCTCTGATTCCACAGGGAAGTTGCAAATGTTTACATTATAATAATAGAAATGTACTTCATGGGGTGCCTGGGTGGCCCAGTTGGCTAAGTGTCTGACTCTTGATTTTGGCTCAGGTCTTGATCTCAGGGTTGTGAGTTCAAACCCTACATTGGGCTCCATGCTGGGCATGGAGTCTACTTAAAAAAAAAAAGAAATATACTTTTCAGGTGGAAATACCTATTTTTAAGGAAAATATCAAGCTGATTGAGGTAGATTAGATTCTGAAGTTAGTTGTCACCAGGAGTCAATATATTAGTAGAAAAGTCCTTTGCCATGAACAGGGCAGACAGTAGAAAAGTCCTTTGCCATGAACAGGACAAAAAATTTTGTTTTTTTTTTTTCTTCTTCTTTGAAGGAGAAGAAAAGAGACGTAGAATGGAGTAGAAGAGAGTAGCCTGGTTGAGAAGAACCAGGAAGAGTAAGAAGGTCGGGTTGAGTCAGGGAAGTCCACTGAGATTCCTCAGAGGTGGATGCCCTGAGCAGCATGATACGGTTCTTAGGAAGTCATTTGTATTTTTACACTGTGAGCCCTTTGTCCATCTCCCATTCTGAGATTTCCATGAAAATTTACGAATTTCAGAATGTTTCATGCTTCAAGTGATAAGGGGTTCTGTGAAAGGCAGAGAAAGGGGTGTACAGATACAGAGAGAGAAACTGGAGAAAAAGAATTTGCAGAAATCTTGGAGGAGGGGGATGCTTTGGATTTCCACAGGCCATGGTTTTGGGGGTCTTCTAAGGGGAGGCCCTGTCTGACTTGAAGGTTGCTCTAACATTTCAGTAGCCTTGACATACTGAGGATAAGATCCACCCACACACAGTAAAGGGGAGAGAATCTAGTTCCCTTGTAGTCACTATAATAGCACACAAACATTCAAGGGTGTAATTATCCAATGTCCTTGGATACAGAATTTGCTTTCCTTTTATGGGAACCAGGCTTTTCCTAGGGATGCATTTATTCCATCAAATTTTATCTCAAAATATCTGGGGAAAACATCTGGTTCTTATGATAAAGAACGATTTCAAAATGGTCATCTTGTCAAGCCCATATACTAGAACGAGGGCCATATCCATAAAGAGTAGAGGCAAAATCTGTTCTGTTTTGTCCAAATTCTACTCTCCAGGGATGCCTGGTGGCTCAGCCAGTTAAGCAACTGCCTTCAGCTCAGGTCATGACCCCAGGATCCTGGGATGGAGCCCCGAGTCGGGCTCCCTATCTCTCTCCTCCCCCATTGTGTATTCTTTCTCTCTCTCAAATAAATAAAATCTTTAAAAAACATCCATATTCCTCCTCTGGCCTAGTTATCCGGGTAATGGCAGGTGCTGCCCCCGGTGATCTCATTCTCCCACTTCATGTGTCTGCTTACTAACGTGTCACCTTTCATATATAGGGATGATGTCACTGGCTTAGCCTTGATGGAACTGAGGGCCACTACCTTAATCTTCCCACCCTAGGGCTTGGCTGGTGCTGCTCCCCCTGTTCCTGGCTGCATGGTCAGCAGGTGTGTGAGGTGGGGGCCTGGCGGTAGATCATGAGGAAGATGTCTCATGGGCTGGGGCCTCTTGGCACTGTGCTCGCTCCTACAGAGCTACCTGACCTTTCACTTGTCCATACCTCAGAAAAACCAAAGCCATCTGTTTTCTCCTATCTTGCATCTCTGCATCCCAAATTTTCCTGGGAACGTTTCCAGGAGTTTGAGTTCACAGAGCTTGTCATTAACTCTGGGGCTTCAGAAACAAAGGCCCTGCTGGGACTCGTGTTAGGAGAACCATTTGTGCTGGGGAGTGTTTGGGGCAGGAGATGCAAACTGGCCAAAACAGAGAAGATTTCAGGGCAGGAGTGCTACTGTTTATCGAGCACTGGCTTTGTGATGGGCACTGTCTAAGGCCCTACATGCCTGTCCCGTTGCTTGTCACTGTGACAACCATTCCTACAACAGGTAGGAATAGTATTCCTATGCTCTCATGGGACCTGAACATGAGGCAGAGAGACAGGTCTGTAACATATTCAGGGCCATTTAGCTAGTTTTGTCAAGTCTGTATGACCCCAAACCTTATGCTCTTAATTATGCTATCCCTTTTTTTCTGGATTTGGGGGTACCAAATCTTCTATCACATCCTTAAAATCCTGGGGGAAGAAAGGGAGTTCCCACACCCCATTATTTTAAAATGTGAGTTTTTTTTAAAAAAGATTTTATTCATTTATTCATGAGACACAGAGAGAGGCAGAAACACAGGTAGAGGGAGAAGCAGGCTCCCTGCAGGGAGCCCGATGTGGGACTCGATCCCAGGATCATGCCCTGAGCCAAAGGCAGACGCTCGACCACTGAGCTACCTAGGTGCCCAATAATGTGCTCTTCTTAACTTTGGGGACTCCAGGTCTCTCTTTCTATTCTGGGTACTTGGGTTGGGACAAGCTGGCATGATAAGCTGCTCCTGCTTGGGGTTGGAGAACATGGAGAGTGCTCCAGCCTCTGGCCAGTTTTGAAGATCTCCTGAGGGACCTGGAGGAGATCTGCCCCCAGGGTGCCTTTATGAAGTGGGCCCTTGGACTCTCCCCAGGACCCTGGTGGGCACCAAATTAAAATACAAATGACCAGTTAAATGATTTATAGTATTAGTATACCAATGCAATATTTGGGATATACTTATAATAAAAAATTGTTGCTTTACCCGGAATTCAGATTCAACTGGGTGACCTGTATTTTATCTGGCAACCCTAGACCTGGAGTCACCTAGCATCAGCCCAAGCAGCTGGTGACAGGTGTCCGAAAACTCCAATCTCCAAGCCAGGCCCGAGGCTATGTCTGAGGCTGCCCAGACCTTCCCTGAGGACTCACAGGCCTGGTCAGGGTTGAACAGAGAGCGTCCACACAGGGAACCTTTGCATGGTGGAGCCTGAGCACTGCAGAGCCAAGGAAGTGCCTCCTGGTGTTGTGAGAATGGAGGGGTTTAAGGGAAAATAGAACAGGAGGCAAAGCCAGCGAGCCAGTGATTTCATTTGCTAGCACTGCTGTACTAAAATGCGACACCGTGGGGCTTAGACATCAGAAATTTATTTTCTCTCAGTTCTGCAGTCTGCGAGTCCAGGATCAACGAGTTGGCATATTTGGTTTCTTCTGAGACCTTTCTTCTTGGCTTGTAGATTGGCCACCTTGCCCTGTGTCTTCACATGACCGTCCCTCTGTGTTGGTGTCCTATTCTTCTGATAGGAACATCCATCATATTGGACTAGGGTCACCCTCATGACTTCATTTTAACTTAATTACCTCCTTGGGTCCTATCTTCACATTCTGAGGTTCTAGGGGTTAGGACTTCAACATATGACTTTTCAGGGGACATGATTTAGTCCGTAACAGCCAGAAAAAGATTGGGGAAGCACGTGGTTTGTGCAGGCAGATGGCTCTGTCATGGTGCCCTGGGGACCTTGTATGCATCCTCATAGGCCACATAAGCCAGGCTTGAGTTACAGCCGAATCTACGTCTCTCTCTTTTTCAGATTTTATTCATTTATTTGAGAGAGAGACAGAGAGAGAGAAAGAGAGAGAGAGAGGAAGAGGGAGAGGACGAGGGAGAAGCAGACTCCTCTCTGAGCTGGGAGCCCCGGGCTCAAACCCGAGTCTCCAGGATCATGACCTGAGCTGATAGCAGATGCTTAACTGAATGAGCCACCAGGTGCCCCACGAATCGGAGTCTTGACAACACTCAGTAATAGTCCCAGAACGAGAGGCAGGGGAGGCTTGGGAGGAGCTGCCGGAGCACTTCTCACTTGCCTCTTAGCTGCCCAGGAGGCTGTTTTAAGACATTTCCACAAGGCCTCCTAGCTTCTGATGATGGTGAGGTGGGGGGGTGGGTGGTAGGGGGGTGTCTGCCCTGCCCTCCCCCCCACTTAGGGCAGAGATGCTCCCTGGAAACTAGCCGGGGCAGGGCATTAGCTCCTCAGCAACAGTGTCCCACCACTGGTGTTGAAGTCCCCAGGCCCCTGTAGTTGCAGGGTTGCCCTGAGCTCGGGCGTCTGCAGGGAGCTGGCATCTTTGACTCCTCTTCCTTTCACTGTCCATGTAAATGATCCGTCTGATTTGGGGCTGGTTTCTTTCTTTTTTTTTTTTTAATTTTTATTTATTTATGATAGTCACAGAGAGAGAGAGAGAGAGAGACAGAGAGGCAGAGACACAGGCAGAGGGAGAAGCAGGCTCCATGCACCGGGAGCCCGACGTGGGATTTGATCCCGGTCTCCAGGATCGCGCCCTGGGCCAAAGGCAGGCGCTAAACCGCTGCGCCACCCAGGGATCCCTGGGGCTGGTTTCTTTAGTGGAATCTGTCTGCCAGGATTTACCTTGTGCTTGACTTTCTGGCACAGGAAGCAGGAAGCACACACAGCCCAGAATACGAGGAGGAGGCCCCCACGGACAACTGGAGAAGGAGCAAAGCAACCAAGTGGTTCTTGAAGGGGAATGGCTTATGCCATGAGGACCAAAAGGCTTCTGCCCAGATGACTGCGAATTTATAAAAGTGGTTAGAAATAAGGACTGGACAACTGGGGGTTTTTTCCTCCTGTTTTCTGTACCCAGAATCTACACAAACATCAAACCTATTGGCTCTGGACATTTTAGACGACGGGAGTACTAGAAGAACGACACTGTACTACTAAGGTGAGCAGCTGAACGCTCAACAGCAGTATGGTCATTTCATATCCAGGGGTTCAAAGAATCTGGGGTTCAATCATTTTCCTTAACTGATAAGCCATGTTATCCCAGATCAATGATTTTTACTTCTTAGGCTTTACTTTTCTCAGCACAATGGGAACATTCACTTGGGAAACACTCCACTTGAGTTGTCCTTAGGATTGCATAATAATAATTTATTTGTGTGCACTTACTATATGCCCAGTGTATACTAAATGCTTTATATACATATTACCTCATTTAATTCACACAACCCCCTCTCAGAAGTAGGACTGCTATTACCTCAGTTTTACAGATGGGTAAGGTGAGGCACTGAGAGGTTAAGTAACATGCCCAAAGTTAAAGCTGGTCAATGTTGGAGCCTGAATTCGAACTCAGGCAGACTTATTCCAGAGCTTGTTCATTTCTTAGTGGGCTACCAAAAAACTGAACAACGATGACAAAAAGAGCAGACCCCCAACCCCCCAAAACCCAAACCAACAACCAAAAACAAAAAACAAATCCTGGAATATCACTCAGCCATTAGAAACGACAAATACCCACCATTTGCTTCGATGTGGTTGGAACTGGAGGGTATTATGCTGAGTGAAGTAAGTCAATTGGAGAAGGACAAACATTATATGGTCTCATTCATTTGGGGAATATAAAAATTAGTGAAAGGGAATAAAGAGGAAAGGAGAGAAAATGAGTGAAAATATCAGTGAGGGTGACAAAACATGAGAGACTCCTAACTTTGGGAAATGAACAAGGGGTAGTGGAAGGGGAAGTGGGGGTTGGGGGTTGGGGGTGGGTTTGGGGTGACTGGGTGACCGGCACTGAGGGGGACACTTGACGGATGAACACTGGGTGTTATGCTATATGTTGGCAAATTGAACTCCAATAAAAAAAATTAAAAAATAAATAAAAATAAATAAAAAACAAACAAAAACAAATCCTTTAGAAGAAAAGGAGAAAGAATATACAGACTGTTGAGTGGAGTGCTTAGTACATAACAAGCACAAGAGGAGCTAGCTATTGTTATTTTGATGTCTCCTCACTTGAATTCGAGAAGTTGACTTGTGCAAAAAATTGCATAAGGAGGCAGGAAAAAGATGGTTTCTTTGCTGTATTGGTGCTTTTCGATTTTTCCACAAAGAATCTTAGGTTTGCAATCAGAAAAAAATATTGAAAAAAAAAAAATCAACCGTCACCCCCCCCCTCCCACCCACCCCATCCCCCGCCCAAGGAAGAGATGAGAGAAAGACTACCAGGTTTGGGGATCTTTCCTGAGACACTGGTTCCCCGCCTTTGTGGAAAATCAGAGAAGCCCTGAAACCAGCGTCCCCGAAACGACAAGCCTGCAGGCAACACTGGCCTGGGCCCGGCAGCCAAGTTGGGATCCAGTGGGGGAGCCGAGGGGGCCGTTCGAGCCCCGGGCACGCCTGGATCCCGCCCTCGGTGTCGGTGTCGAGGCCAGGCAGGGGTCACGCGGCCCATCCCCCCCATCCTCCCCCCCAACCCCCGGCGGCCCGTGCGGGGCATTGTGGGCCCGCGTTCGCGTTTCCCGGGCGACCCGGGCGCGCACCGAGGAGCCCTCGGCCCGGAGGAGCGTGCGGGCAGCGCGGGCATGGCGGAGGCGCGGAGGCCCCGGGGCGGCGGCGGCGGCGGCGGAGGCGGCGGCGGCGGAGGCGGCGGCGGGGGCGGCGCGGGCTGCTGGTGCTGGCGGCGGCTGTGGGCGCGCGGCGCGGGCCGCGGAGGGCGCCGCAGGAAGGCCCCCGAGCGCGGCGGGTGGGCGCCCCGGCGCCTGCAGGGGCTGCTGCGGAGGCTGGCGGCGTGGCGGCGGCGGGGGGCGCGGCCCGAGCGGCTGGAGCAGATCCCGCTGCTGGTGCTGCCGCGCGCGCCCCGCACCCGCTAGGCCGGCGCGCACCGCCTCGCTTCGCTTCCTGTTCGACGGGGCGAGAAAGGAAAATAAACCCCCGCCGTGGGAACGAGCGAGACAGCGCGGGCTCGTTGGGGCCAGGCGCCCGAGCAGGGGGGCCCGCGCCGGGGCTGGGGGTGCGGGGGTGCTGGGGTGCTCGGGACGGAGAGGCTCCGTGCCCCCGCTGGCTGCTGCGCAGGGCCTCGGGCCTCGGGAGCCGGGGAGGCGCTGGCGGGGGCTCCCACCCCCCGGAGCCTCGCCCCGTCCAGGGGCCGTGCACCTGCTGGGGCCCGGCACCCTCCAGGGGCCCCGAATTCCTCTGGGGTCGCCGCACCCTCCTGGAGCACTGCACCCTCCAGAGGCCCTGAATTCCCCTGGGGTCCCTGCACCCTCCTGGGGCCCTGAATTCCCCGCCGCACCCGCTGGGGCCCTGCACCCTCCAGAGGCCCTGAATTCCCCTGGGGTCCCCGCACCCTCCAGAGGCCCCGAATTCCTCTGGGGTCCCTGCACCCTCCTGGGGCCTCGCAGCCCCTGGGGCCCTGCACCCTCCAGAGGCCCCGAATTCCCCTGGGGTCCCCGCACCCTCCAGAGGCCCCGAATTCCTCTGGGTTCCCCACACCCTCCTGGAGCACTGCACCCTCCTGGGGCCTCGCACCCCCTGGGGCCCTGCACCCTCCAGAGGCCCCGAATTCCTCTGGGGCCCTGCACCCTCCAGAGGCCCTGAATTCCTCTGGGGTTCCCGCACCCTCCTGGAGCACTGCACCCTCCTGGGGCCTCGCACCCCCTGCAGCTCTCTCCAGGGGCCCCAAACTCCTCTGTGGCCCCTGCATCTTCCTGCTGCACTGGGCCCCCCTGGGGCCCCGCACCCTCCTGGAACATCGCACTCCCTTGGGGCCCTGAACTCCTCTGGGCCCCTGTACCTTCCTGAAGCCCTGCACCCCCCTGCTGCTCCTTCGGGCCCTAGACAGCCCCGGGAAGGGGTGAGTGGGGCAGTGGTCAGCAGTTTGTGCCTTGCTCTGGGAGGATTAAAAATAAGTTTTTTTTTAAGATTTTATTTATTCATGAGAGACACAGGGAGAGAGAGAGAGAGAAAGAGAGAGAGGCAGAGACACCGGCAGAGGGAGAAGCAGGCTCCATGCAGGGAGCCTGACACGGGACTCGATCCCAGGTCTCCAGGATCACACCCTGGGCCGAAGTCAGCGCTAAACCGTGAGCCACCTGGGCTGCCCTATAAATTTGCTTTTTTAAGCGGGTTGTTGAGCTCTTCACCCCACATCAAAGTGCTCGAACTCTAATTTTTTGTTTACAGGCATTTGTGAGCCCTTGTAAACCAACGTGAGATTTTGTTTACAGGCATTTGTGAGCCCTTGTAAACCAATGTGAGACCCAAGCTTGGGGTTTGCCTGCAGGGAGTTTGAAAACTAGTGTTGAAGATGAAAGAGCACAGGGAGAGGAATCTGGGGGACTCCTGGGTGGGTCTTTGATTTCTTCCTTTTCCTCATCAATAAAAGCCAGCTAATGATACTCTTCCCCCGTAGGCTTGTGAGGATGAAAGTAAATTATTAGAAGTGAAAGTGCTCCAAGCACTTTCTGAACAGAAAGAGCATACGCAGTCAGGGTACTTATTAAACTGTTACCCTGGTGTCTCCTGGGGCTATTCCCAGATCACGCTCCACCCTCCTGCTCTCCCTGCCCCCCTACCCGGGCCCAAACTGCAAGCCAGAAACGCCCAGCAGTGGGCCTAGAAGCTGCTGAGGTGTCTGGGGAGCTCCTGATGCCTCCCGGGGGCCTCCGGTGTCCTTGACCTCGAAAGCCAGTCCCTGGGGAGGGAGTGCGAGGATCACCACACCCTGTCCAGTGCACCTCAGTGAGAGGGGTGGGCAGCATCGAAAAACGCAGAAAAAACAAGGCGTGGGCCAGAAAGCTGGGGACAGGACTGTCACTGGGGGCCGATGCATTTTGATCTTTCACTAACTTCCTCATTGTCCCACTGTGAGGGCGGGCGGTGAGGGGGTGTGCGGGTTCCCCAGGAGAGCCGTCCAGCTGCGTAGCCAGCCCCGTGCCTGTGAGGAGACCGGCCCCACTGGCCTGTGTGTAGCTGCTGAGACCAGGGATCCCGAGACGCCTGAATGAAAAGCTGTTCCGTGGGAAGCAGCCAGTGAAATCTTCCTGGCTTGGAGAGGTTTAAGGTGAGAAGACTGAAAACGGAGAAACCCTTCGGAGGTAACCGAATCCCTGAATCCTCAGGCCGCAGATCGGGGGTGCTGCTGCGGAACACCCGGCGGTTCAGCTATGTCATGTTTCCCCGGTTGATTTCTTTCAGAAAAGTAGATGCCAAGCGAGTGCAGTTAGTTCTCTCGGACCGTAATTTGGATGTGGGTTTGCCTTTTTGGTTTGGCTGATGGTCCCCTGCCTGCACCAGGAGGAGGCCTCAGCTCTCTGCATAGGTCGCTGTGCTTCCTCTTCCTTCACGAGGCTAGGGGATGGGCCGGCTCTCTAGGCCTTCATCTCCAGGCCTTCATCCCCACTGATGCACACGCGTCAGCTCTGTGTACAAGCACGGATGTAAGGGAAGTGTTTCACTTAGAGGGTCACCGTGGTGGCATCCTGTGTCTTCCCAGTTGCGCTCCTACATACCCGCCCGAAGCCTTATGTTTTTGGGAGTGCTGCTAGGCCTGCGATGGGAGCCTCCAGGCCCAATCCTTGGCTATGATGGATCCCTCCCCGGCCAAGAGAGGGGCGGCCTTTATCAGATTTGCTGGGCCGTGGGTATCTCCTGTCAAAGGCCAGATTCAGCAGAAACAATGGCCTTTGGGGACACATGCTGCTTCAGGGGGTTGGCATGGAGAACCTGCTGGTAGACACCGCATTAGACACCCCACCCTCACTGCTCAGGAACTTGACAGTATTTCCTGCTGACAATCTGTACTTCTCATCTTCTGGGGCTGGAGCCTTGTTCCTTCTCTTATATCCATCCTCCTTTGAGCAGGAAGCCAACAAAAAGAAATGCAGTTTTTCATAGTCAGCCCTTTGGGTGGTTCTCTGGTGCAACCCCCACCCCCTCCTTGTGTCCCTGGAGAAGGGACATCAACCTCCTGATCCAGGCCACGCTGAGTTCTGGGTGGTGGCTGCCAGCAAAGAGGGTGGCTTGTTGTGGGACTGGGGTCCGAGGGGGATGATCCATGGTGTTTGGCTTTTGGGGTTCTTGGTGACTTGTTTTACCCTCTGAAACAGAAGAGGAAGGGCACCGTATATTTGGGTCACCACTGATGAGCCCAAGAGGAGGAGCCTCAGCTCTTTAATAGGTCACTATGCTCTGAGTTCCAGAGGCTTCACTGCCATGATGTTCCAAGGAATATGTATATAGGCTAGGCATGCGCACCAAGGGAGAGCAGTCAGATTTAAGATGCTGCTGCCTTACCCCAGTCTGCTTTACACGGGTCCAGGTAGGTCTTCCTTTGTATTTATACAACAACCATGACATGACCTGAACCATTTATTTGCCATCTTAACTCATTTTAAGTGTACAGGTCAGTGGTATTAAGCACATTCACATTGTTGTGCAGCCCTCCTCACCATCCATTTCCAGAACACTTTTCATTTTGCAAAAGTGAAATTCTGTGCCCTTGAAACAATGACTTTCCATGTTCCCTCTCCCCCAAACCCTGGTGACACTGTTCTACTTTTTATCTCTGTGAATTTGACTACTCTATCATATAAATGGAATCATACACTATTTGTCCCTTCATGACTGGCTTATCTTTTTTATTAAGCGTTAATTCTAATTCTAGTCAGTTAACATAACAGTGTTGTATTAGTTTCAGGTACGCAATATAGTGATTCAACACTTTCATATATCACCTGGTACTCATCACAACAGTTGCACTCCTTCATCCCCATCACCTAGTTCACCCATTCCCCACCCAGCTCCTTCCCCTCTGATGACCCATCAGTGTGCTCTCTAGAGTTCAGAGTCTGTTTCTTGGTTTCTCTCTCTCTCTCTTTCTCTTTTCTACCTTAGCTTGTCAGTTTTATTTCTTAAATTCCGCATGAATGAGATCATACGGTATTTGTCTTCCTCTGGTTGGTTTATTTCTTTTAGCATAATACCCTCTAGCTCCATCCATGTCATTGCAAATGGCAAGATTTCATTCTCTTTTATGGCTGAATAATATTTCATTATCTATCTATCTATCTATCTATCTATCTATCTATCTATCTATCTATCTATCCTCTATCACATCTTTATCCATTCATCAATCGATGGACATTTGGGCAGCTTCTATACCTTGGCTGTTGTAAACAATGCTGCTATAAACATTAGCGTGCATGTATCCCTTTGAATTCTTTGGGTAAATAACAAGTAGTGAAATTGCTGGATCGTAGAGTAGTTCTATTTTTGACTTTTTGAGGAACCTCCATATTGTTTTCCACAGTGGCTGCACGGGGTTCATTCCCATCCACAGTGCATGAGGGTTTCTATCCACATCCTCGTCAACACCTGTTGTTTCTTGTGTTGATGATTTTAGCCATTCTAACAGGTGTGAGGCAAAATCTCATTGTAGTCTTGATTTGCATTTCTCTGATGGCAAGTGATGATGAACACCTTTTGAGGTGTCCATGGGCCATTTGTATATTTTCTTTGGAGAAATGTCCGTTCATGTCTTTTAATTGGATAAAAATAAGTTTTTTTTTAAAATTTATTTATGATAGTCACAGAGAGAGAGAGAGAGGCAGAGACACAGGCAGAGGGAGAAGCAGGCTCCATGCACCGGGAGCCTGACGTGGGATTCGATCCCGGGTCTCCAGGATCACGCCCTGGGCCAAAGGCAAGCGCCAAACAGCTGCGCCACCCAGGGATCCCTAAAAATAAGTTTTTAATTGGATTATTTGTTTTTTGAAGTTATAAGTTCTTCATATATTTTGATACTAACCCTTTATAGATATATGTCACTTGCAAATCTCTTCTCCCATTCCATAGATTGCCTTTTAGTTTAGTTGATTACTTCCCTCGCTGTGCAAAAGCTTTTTTTCTTGATGTAGTCCGAATAGTTTATTTTTTCTTTTATTTCTCTTGCTCAGGAGATATACCTAGAAAAGTGTTGCTATGGCTGACGTCAGAGACATTACTATCTGTGCTCTCTTCTAGGATTTTATGGTTTCATGTCTCACATTTAGGTCTTTAATCCATTTTGAATTTATTCTTGTGCATGGTGTAACAAAGTGGTCCAATTTCATTCTGTTTGCATGTAGCTGGCTAATTTTCTCAGCACCGTTTGTTGAAAAGACTTCTTTTTCCCATTGGATGTTCTTTCCTGCTTTGTCAAAGACTAATTGTCCATATACTTGTGGGTTTATTTCTGGGTTTTCTTTTCCATAGATCTGTGTGTCTATTTTTGTGCCAGTACCATATTGTTTTGATCACTACAGCTTTGTAATATAACTCAAAGTCCAGAATTGTGATGTCTCTAGCTTTGCTTTTCTTGTTCAAGATTGCTTTGGCTATTCGAGGTCTTTTGTAGTTCTATATAAATTTTAGGATTGTTTGTTCTAGTTCTGTGAAAAAATGCTGTTGGTATTTTGAGAAGGATTGCATTAAGTATATAGATTACTTTGGGTAGTATAGGCATTTTCACAATATTTGTTCCAATCCATGGGCATGGGAATGTCTTTCCATTTCTTTGTGTCATCTTCAATTTCTTTCATCAATGTTTTATGGTTTTCAGAGTACAGATCTTTTACCTTTTTCATTAGGTTTATTACTAGATATCTTTTTTTTTAAAGATTTTATTTATTCATGAGACACACACACACACACACACACACAGAGGCAGAGACAGAAACAGGCTCCCCGCAAGGAATCTGATGTGGGACTCGATCCAGGATCCCAGGATCAGGGCCTGAGCCGAAGGCAGACGCCCAACCCGCTGAGCCATCCAGGCATCCCTATTCCTAGATATCTTATTATATTTGGTGCAATTGTAGATAGGATTGTTTTCTTAATTTTTCTTTCTGATGCTTCATTATTGTTGTATAAAAATGCAACAGATATCTATACATTGATTTTGTATCCTGTGACTTTATTGAATTTGTTGACCAGTTCCAACAGTTTTTTGGTGGAGTCTTTCAAGTTTTCTATAGTATCACACATCATCCGCAAATAGTGAAAGTTTTCCTTCCTTCTTACTGATTTGTTCTAGGAGACTTGAAACCGTCCGTGAACTCAGCTCCTGGCAGCTGAAAGCTGGAGCCTTTGGACAAAGCAGCCCTCCTGTGAGTCTCTGTCTGGAAAAGCTCAGGCTTGTCAGAAGAATTGGGCGTTTGTCCTAGCCAACACCTGAAGATAGGCCCTTAACCTCCCTTTCTCAGAACACATAATAAAACGGGATTCCAAGTGTGAATTGTTCTTCTGTCCCTTTGAGAGGCATATATACCTCCTAAAAGTGATGTGTGTCTTTCTCAGGGACCTGAGAGCCATTCCTTGGAAATATAATCATGGGGCCAGTGGGGCTCTGTCTCCCAGACTGTGTGGGAGGATAGACTCCTAACTTCCATAATTGTCAGCTCGAAGACTCCACTGGCCAAATCACATTTACACTGACCAACCCTTTGTCATTTTTTTGCTTGAGGAAGTCATCCCATCCCCACCTGTCCCTTAAAAAGCCCAATCACTTTTGCACAAATGGGAATGGAGGTCAGCTCTTTTCCTGCTGTCAGTAGCTACCGAATAAAAGGTTTTAATCTTAATGTCTAAATGCTCTAAGGTCTGGCTTTATTTCTTTGACACTGGCATCAAGTAAGGGTCCAACCTAATTCTTTTGCATGTGGGGTATCCAGTTTCCCAACACTATTCATTGATTGAATCAATTTTTTTAAAGATTTTATTTATTTATTCATGAGAGACACAGAGAGAGAGAGAGAGAGAGAGAGAGAGAGGCAGAGACATAGGCAGAGGGAGAAGCAGGCTCCATGCAGGGAGCCTGATGCGGGACTTGATCCTGGGTCTCCAGGATCACACCGTGGGCTGAAGGCAGGCGCTAAACCGCTGAGCCACCCGGGCTGTCCGATTGAATCATTTCTAAAGAACAGTGAGCTTGTCATTTAAAGCACTTTTGAGTAAACACTATTGTAAAGTGAGGAATCCTTTTTGAGGCAAATGCTTTCCCAATTTTTTAAAATGCACATCTTCATATACCAGATTTTATTTTATTTATTTTTTAATTTCTTTTTTTAAAGATTTTATTTATCCATGAGAGACACACACAGAGAGGCAGAGAAATAGACTGAGGGGGAAGCAGGCTCCCTGCGGGAAGCCCGATGCGGAACTTGATCCCAGGACCCCAGGATCACGACCTGAGCCAAAGGCAGACGCTCAACCACTGAGCCACCCAGGTGCCCCCAAATACTAGATTTTAAAGCAATGCTCTGTTTTTGCTTCAGGGCTCATAATTTGCAAGACGCTTTCCTGTGTAATGTCTCATTTGGTCCTTGGAAGAACTCTGAGAGGTCAGTAAGCAATGGGGGCTGGCACCTCCATCTGGAGCACAGGCTGAGTGGAGTTGCTTAACGGCCTTATTCTTTGATTGCAAGCAGATCTATGGACCCGGTGAAGTGATATCAAATCGGAAGCAGCAAGCAGGGATTTCATTTTAGAATCAGATTAATAAGAAGCCTGCACTGCATGTTGAATACCTGGAAAGGACAGTCAGATTTACACACCATTCTGTTTTTCCAGTAGAGCCCTAGACTATGACTCCTGGTCTCTGTGTTCGCCCTCCGGGGACCTGGGGGGTGGGAGGAGGTGTAGAAGAATATAAGACTCATTCTCTTACCTGGAGCAGAAATCTGTACCTGTAAGTGGAGATGCTTATCTCGGTATGCAAAACAGAAGCCTGTCAGCAACACTGTGAAAGGGAGGAACAGTCTTTTTTAATTCTGGAGCTGTGAGCTCCTGGGATAGGAATCCAGCTGGGAACGTTGTCCTTGACAGTGGTGTTCATCTCTCATGGGTACATGCTTGTTTGCATCTGAGCATTCATTTGTCATGCTGCTTGGTTAAAGTAGCCCACATTTTCTTTTGGAAACTTCTACCTTCCCCAGTCTCAGCCATTAGGTTTACAAAAGATTGATCCTACTCCCAGGTCCGGGGATGGGTTCCAACTGGCTTTACCAGTGGTCTTCAATCCTGACTACACACAGATTCACCTGATCTGTTAAGAAGCACTGTGCTTCCTGCTGCCCCCCCAGAGATTCTGGTTTAATTGTTATGGGTAGAGCCTGGGAGTAGGTTTTGTTTTTGTTTTTAATAAACTTAATTTTTTAATTTTTTAAATTAATTTACTTGACAGAGAGCACAAGAGCGCATAAGCAGGGACAAGGGCAAAGGGAGAGGGAGAAGCAGACTTCCCGCTGAGCAGGAAGCTCCATGTGAGGCTGGATCCCAGGACCCTGGGAGCATGACCTGAGCCCAAGGCAGACTCTTCACTGACTGAGCCACCCAGGTGCCCCTAGACTATTCTTTAGAGCAGTTTTAGGTTCACAGCAAAATTGGGTGGACAGTACAGAGTGCCCATATGTGCTTTCTCTGCTCCTACTCATGGGTAGCATCCCCACTTGTCAGCATCCTCCACCAGAGTGGAATATTTGTTATAGTTGCAGATTCTACACTGACACCTCATTTTATCACCCGGAGTTCATAGTTTACATCAGGGTTCACTCTTGGTGGTGTACATTCTGTGCATTTGGACGGATGTATAATGACATGCATCCATCATCATGGTGTCATACAGAGGGAAGTTTCACTGTTTTAAAAACTTTCTGATATTTAAACTTTTTTTTTTTTTTTAAATAGGGGTGCCTGGATGGCTCACTCTGTGGCGCATGTGACTCTTGATCTCAAGCATGTGACTCATGAGTTTGAGTCCCACAATGGGTGTAGAGATTACTTAAATAAATAAATATCTTAAAAAACCTTTCTGTGCTCCTATTCATCCCTTCCTCCCCACAGATTCCTGACAACTATTGATTTTTTTTTTTTACTATTACCATAGTTTTGCCTTTTCCACAATGTCATATAATGGGAATCATCAAAATCTAGCCTTTTGAGATTAGTTTCTTTCACTGAATCATATGCATTTTTAAAATGCTCCAGTTAATTCTAATATGCAGCCCTATTTGAGAGCCTATCTTAAGCCAATCAGCATATTCCATTTTGCGGCTACTGTTGAGGTTGGGGATGGGAAAGTTTCCCCAGTGGGTCTAGAGAAGATAGATCTTAGGACCTGCAGACACAGGCTCTTTTCTGCTGCCGGCTGCAGGTACAATGACATCTCAAGGAGAGAGCCTGCCCGAGGAGGGAGGAGGCTGGAGCCAGTCTCCAGGGGGTGGAGCCAAGAGATGGAGAGAAATCGAGCCTGGCACATCCTAGGAGCCTAGGTAGGATAAAGCCGCTGCAAAGCCAGATCTAGCTCTGGGCTGTTTTAGATGGTTGAATGAGGATGCTTTCGGCTGGGACAGAAGAAACTCAAAGCAGCATACAAATAGGGACATTATCTCACATTATAAGAAATCCCTGGCGAGACCGCCTCCAGATTTGGGTGATCAGCAGCTCTGCTGAACGTCAAAACCAAGTTCCTGCGTGGTCTTCTCTGCTATCCTGGGCGCAGAGGGTCCCCCCTTAGGCTCTTGGATGCAAATTGGCTACGGCCATCCCCACGCATCCTCCAGGTATAAGAGCACCGAGAAGAGCATTGCATCTTGCAACCTTGTAAGACAGAGAAAGCCTTCTCAGAATCCCTCAGGCAGACTCTCCTCGGGTCTCAATGGCCAGAAGGGAGATGTAGAACCACTAGCGGCTGACGGCATCTGGCTCTACCTCTCGCCTACCTCACTTTCCAGGGAGTCGAATGTCTGAATAAAACTGGGGATTTGGGGGTCCCCAAATCCTTAAAGAGGGAATTTAAGGGAAGAAGGGAAGATGCAGGATGGATAGGTGAAGAGTGGTTTTTATTGCTTTCTTGCCATTCAAGTCGAATATTTTCTCACATCATCTGACGCAGATGTTGGGGGTAGACCCAGTGAGCACTGTGTGCAGACTGATGACAACAGTTCCAGAAAGTCAGAATGCATCTGAACGGCACAAGTTGGCCTCCATGTCCAGCAGGACCCTGGCGCTAGCCCCGTTAGCAGCAGGCCCCTTGTCCCTGGCTGCCAGCGCAGCCTCTGCTGGGCAGACAGTGGGGCCGTCTTGTGACCCACGTCTGAGCAGTGGCAGGGCAGGGAGGGCAGGCAGTGAGCAAGCCGCCAGTGGGCTCTTGGCCAGGTGTTTCCTCGCGGCCCTGGGGAGACTCGGCACCTGCTACATCAGGGACGAGAGCTGGGGGAGCCAGCCTGCCCTGCTGGGGGCGGGGGCACACAAGGAAGGGGCTGACTCTGGTCCCACAGACCTGGGCCTGCATCCCGGCTTGCGTCTTCCAGGCTGTCTGACCACAAAAAGGTTATTCAACCTCCGAGCCTCAATCCTGACCTGGACCCTCTGGAGAGTGACGTCTCTGTAGGCCAGAATGGGGAACACGACAGGGCCTGGAACAGAAGGTGGTCGCTGCAGAGACACATCCTCCACTTCCCTCTAGGCCCACGCTGCTTGACCAGAGAGCTTGAGCTGAAATAGTCCAAACAGGGTGGTGTAGACAGGTTGAGGAGAGGAAGCGGCCTGTCTGCTGATGAAACCCTGCCTCTCACCACTCCTTAGGCCGATGTGCCTCTAAGTGTGGTTGGCAGACCCAAGTCACACTTCCTCTGGACTGCGGGACGGAAATGCATATTCCTGGGCCCCATTCCAGTCTAGTGACAGCTTATTTGGAGGTGATGCCTGTGGGAATCTAAGTTCCCAGATGATCCTTGGGCCCACAATTCGGGGAGCATGTAGAGGGGGTAGCTGTTGGGGGCCCTCAGTGCACTGGGGGGAGCCCCACCTCCCAGCCAGGCCGCCCTCCACAAGGCTGTGCCAGGATCTGCAGGTGCCTCTGCGTGTCCGCCTGAGGCTGGGCCCAGAGGAGTAACGGGGACAGAGAGGGGACCTGAACCTGTCCAGCAGGCTGGGCTGTGTTCTCCCGGCCTCCCGGCACACCGGACTCTCCACGGAGCTCGTGCAGCCTGGGCTTCAGGCCCGCTGCGGGCCCGGCCCGGAGTCCAGGTGTGCAAAGAAGCCAGGTGTCCAGGCATTTCCAGTAAACTGCCTCAAGCGGTCTTGAGAAATAAAACAAAAATGAAAGACCCAGAAATCTCCAAGACTCTACTCATTTGTTGGAATTCCTTTTCTCGTTCTAGATCCATCCAGAAGTTCCTATCATGGAAATCTCCCACCCTCCCACCCTGCACCGGCAATGGCTAATGATCACAAACTTAAGGTGGTCTCTTGCTCCGAAGGGTCCTTCTGCAAATCAGCATGTGGGCGAGGAAGGGCCACCCCCACATGGCGGTGGCCTGAGTCCAGCCCAGGCCCGGGAGCCCAGCTCACGGCCCAGCTGAGATGACCCAGTGACACGGGGAAAAACATACAGCCTGGAGCGAGGAGGACGAGCCGGGGAACACACATGGGGAGGGTGCAGGTGGGGTGGAAGGACCAACCGCCCGAACCCAGGGATCCGCAGTGTGCATCAGGGAAGTCATCTGGACTCTGTTCCTCACCTGGATGCTGAGGACCCAGGGGTGCGGGGCATAAGCTGTTAGCCTCATGGAGAATCCCATCGTCTCTCTCTGCAACCTCAGCTCGTCCCATGGATGGGGAGGCTGTGAGGACCAGAGCTGAGGACACCCAGGGCGGCTTAAGAGGCTGAAGATGTTTGAGGTCATATTCACTCTGTCGGGGAGAGGCAAGGCGGGCTTGTCTGCCCATAGCTGACTCATTGGGTAGCCTACAGAGCAGCTTGGGGGCGGGGGGAGCATCTAGGGGGCTAAGTTGGTTGAGCATCTGACTCTTTTTTTTTTTTTTTTTAAGATTTTATTTCTTTATTCATGAAAGAGAGAGAGAGAGAGGCAGAGACACAGGCAGAGGGAGAAGCAGGCTCCATGCAGGGAGCCCGACGTGGGACTCGATCTCGGGTCTCCAGGATCAGGCCCTGGGCTGACAGCAGCACTAAACCACTGAGCCACCCGGGCTGCCCGAGCATCTGACTCTTGATACTGGCTCAGGTCATGATCTCAGGGTCCTGGGATTGACCCAGTGTCTGGCTCTGCACTCAGCAGGGAGTGTGCTTGAGATTCTCTCCCTCCCTCTACCCCTCCCCACTGCTCATGCGTGCATGCGCTCTCTCTCTGTCTCTCTCAGGTGCCTAGCAGGCTAGAGGCCTAGTGATCCTGCTAATCCTGTTGTTCACTTTCTCTATTTCCCGACCCTTTGACATCTGGTGTTGCAGGCCCAGGGAAGGACCGCCCCTGGCAGGGTCAGCTGTCCTTCTCACAGGCTCTGTGGCCTGGGGTGCTAATCTTCCGTGCCAGGTCACCCCAGGGCAGGTGCTGGAAATCCCGGACCTTTCCGTAGCCCAGGGCCTGCCTCAGCTACTCGGACTGTCCAGTCCTCTGTTCAGCTTGCCTGTTTTTTTTTCTGGGAAAACCACAACAAAGGCTCCCACTCGTGCTCTCCCCTTGCTTATTCTGCATCCTGGCTGTGCTCGGTGCTCCCCGTGGGCACCACAGGCCTGCTTCTAGGGCCCTGGGAGTATAAAATCTCCCTTCACGACCATCAGGTCTGTGGGGCTTACCACACCTGGTTCAAATAAATCCGGGTACGTTTTCCAACAGTGGCCCATTTGAGGCTCATGGATATTGAGTGCCTATTATACATGATGCGTATTCAATTATGAATTTTGGTGCCTCGGCTGCTGTATTGTGGGATTTTGGGGTTTAGGTGCATCACGTGGTGTATGATGGATATTTGGAGCTTCACATTCATCGTGAAGATTTGGCACCTGCTTGGGCTTTCCATCCACCTTGCCTGTGTCGGCTGTACACGGGTTCCACTTATTTTATTCATATCTAACACGTCTCATGGGTGACATGGTCTTTGCCATATTTATCCCATTCTATGAATTTTGTCTGTATCTCACCAGCTACTTGGTAGCTTCTTCGTTATTTATGCTCAACCTGGAAGTCTGTTTTTTCCATCTAATTTTCCTGTCCTATCTAGCAGAATTGCACATGCCAGAGCACCAAGCACGTCCTACGTGCTATGGTGGGAACTCAATAAGCAAGTGGGAGCAAAGGGCATCCAGCCCCAGCCCTGGGGGTCCGAGCTTTGACTTGTCACAGATCCCGGGGCTCAACACCTTGCTTAGCAGCTTGTGCAGGCTCATCGGGACCTGTCACAGGCTGGTTACTGATCCACATGGGAGTCTGCCTCTGGGGCTACTGGGGACTCATGGGGGAGTGCTCACTGAGCTGAGGCACAAAGCTGGGGAGGGATAGGTGCCTGAATCATGCAGGTGGCACCTATCCGCCCACGGGAGGACAGAAATGCTTGACTTAGTCTAATGCCTGACTTTCAAGGGGGTGGAATGTACCAGACACACTGGGAATTGCTTGGCTCTTACAGAACTTTGGATGAAATGGTTCTTTCAGATTTTGTTTAATCTCCCTTTCTATAGGTGTCAAACAGGTGTCCATGGACGGCTATCCCAGGGACAAATCCAAGAGGCAACAACACTCCCCTTTCCCTTGATCTCTAATGAGATGGAAGTTTAGTTCCCCCACAAGATGGGTTGCCCTGGCTCTCTCTTTCCTTGGGGTGAATCTTCATGTCTGCAGACTCTGGCCAGTCTTTCCCATAGACAGATCCAAACTTGTCAGAATTCTGTTGGCTCAGGGCTGGACCCCATGTCACACATTTAGGAGAAGAAAGCACAAGTGTGAGGACCAGAGATCCCCAAGGGCAGTAAAATAAGTTGTGATGTCTTCTTTGGGTTCTGTGCACACAGGCGGAGAAGCTAGGGCTCTGCAGGTGGCCAAGTGGGCACTGAACTTTGGATCTGTTTTGTGTGCTCCTCTGTGAAACCTGGCAACAGAACGTGTCACTGCTGATAGGCGGGCCTTCTCTTCATGGGTGTCACTCAGTAGGAGGAGCAGGGCCTTATTCTTCCTGGCTTCATACATTAATTTTTTTTCATATTAAGAATGTGTTTTAAAAAAATGTTTTAGGGGTACCTGGGTGGCTCAGTCCATTAAGCATTTAACTCTTGATTTCGGCTTGGATCATGATCTCAGGGTTGTGAGATTGAGACCCACATCGGGCTCTGTCCTGGGCCTGGAGTCTGCTTCAGATACTCCCTCTGCCTCTGCCCCGCCCCCATCCAGCCCCCATTAATGCATGTGCGCTCTCTTAAAAAAAGTTTGTTTTACTAAAGTTTCTTTTCCCCATTTGATTAATCAAGGCCATTTGTTACCAAAGACTTTTTTTAAATTTTTATTTATTTATGATAGTCACACACACACACGCACACACACACAGAGGCAGAGACACAGGCAGAGGGAGAAGCAGGCTCCATGCACCGGGAGCCCGATGTGGGATTCGATCCCGGGTCTCCAGGATCATGCCCTGGGCCAAAGGCAGGCGCCAAACCGCTGTGCCACCCAGGTACCCTGTTACCAAAGACTTTTAAGGTAACCAGTGTCATCACACTCACTTGATGCAATCTGAATTAAACATGAAGAAAAAATCTAATGCATTGCTCTTATTACAAATTAGTACAACATCATCATTACTACTTTGAAGTATTTGGTGACCTCAGTTTCTGAAGCTTTACTCCAGATTAAATAGCCTGACCGTGCTGGCTGGCAAAATATACGAAATAAAAAGTTGACAAAAGCTTGAAATACTTAAAACTTCTCTTTAGGATCAAGGCAATATTGTCTGGGAGGTCTTAGTCCAAGGCATGTAAATAAATAAATAAATAATTAAATAAATAAATAAATAAATGTAAGAAATTATATGGATTTGAAAGGAAGAGAATAATGTGGCTTGCAGATGATAAACTGTCCATGTAGAAAAACTCCAAAGAATACATCTATCTATCTATCATCTATCTATCTATCTATCTATCTATCTATCTATCTATCTATCTATCTTATCTATCTATAACTAGAACTACCAAGAGAGTTTTGCAGGATTGTTGGATAAAAACCCTAGCTATAAAAACCAATTGCAGCCGCAGATGGGAGAAAATATTTGCAAAACACATATCTGCTAAAGGACTGTTGTCCAAAAGACACAAAAAACTAAAACTCAACAGTAAGAAAGCCCACAGCCCACCTAAAAAGTGGGCAAAAGATCTGCATAGATACCTCATCAAATAAGATTTGTAGATGGCAAATTAGCTTAGAAAGAGATGCTCAACTGATCATCACTAGGGAATTGCAAATTAAAACAACAGGAGGTACTACTGCTAACCTACTAGAATAGTCTGAATCTAAAGCATGGACGATATCAAGTGCTGGTGAGGATGTGGAGCAACAGGAACTCTCACCCGTTCCTGGGGGAATGCAAAATGGCACAGCTACTTTGAAAGATAGTTTGGCACTTTCATACACGCTAAACATAGTCTTACCCTGTGATCCAGCAGCTGCACTACTTAGTAGGAACCCAAAGGAGCTGAAAACTTTTGTCCGCACAAAATTTTTTATTTTCAACTGCCAAAACTTGGAAGCAACCAAGATGTGTTTAGTAGGTGAATACAGAAGTCAACTGTGGTTCATCCACACAACAGAATATTATTTAGTACTGAAAAGAATGAGCTATCAAGCCATGAAAAGAAATGGAGGAAATGGAAATGCATATTATTAAGTCAAAGAAGCCAATCTGAAAAGGCTAGATCTTGTATAATTCCAACTATACAACAGTCTGGAAAAGGCAAAACTATAGACAGCAAAAACATCAGTGATTAGTGGGTGGGAGGATGAAGAAATGCAGCGCCTGGGATTTTTAAGGCAGTGAAATTATTCTGTGTGATACTGTAGTGTTGCGTATATAATATTATGCATTTGGCAAAATCCGTAGAACTGTATAGCACCAGGAGTAAACCCTAATGTAAATGGACTTTACCTACTAGTAATGTATTAATTCATTCATCATATCACAAATGTGTCACCCTAATACAAGATGTTAATAACAGGAGAAAGTGTACATGTGTGAGAGAGGATGTATATGGGAACTCTCTGTACTAGCTGCTCAATTTTTCTGTGAGCCTAAATATGCTTTAAGAAATTAATATCTAGGGGGGTGCCTGGGTGGCTCAGTGGTTAGGGTCTGCCTTGGGCTCAGGTCATGATCCTGGGGTCCTGGGATCAAGTCCTGCACCAGGCTCTCTGCAGTGAGCCTGCTTCTCACTCTGCCTATGTCTATGCCTCTTTCTCGGTGTCTCTCATGAATAAATAATAAATGTAAAAATCTTTAAAAAAAAAGGATATCTAGGGGCACCTGGGTGGCTCAGTTGGTTGAGCATCTGACTCTTGATTTTGACTCAGGTCATGATCTCAGGGCCTTGAGATGGAGCCCTGGGTTGGGCTCCATGCTGAGAGTGGAGCCTGCCTAAGATTATCTCTCTCCCTCTCCCTCTGCCCCTCCCCATTGCTCACACTTTCTCTGAACAAAACAAAACAAAACAAAAATCTAACTGACTGGCTCACTGACTGTGACTCTTGGTCTTGGGGTTGTAAATTCTAGCCCCATACTGGGTGTAGAGATTACTTTAAATCTTAAAAAAAATCAATTTTGTCTAAAAAAGGAAAAAAGTCAATTGTGTTTTTATATATGAGGAACAATGGTTCTGAAACTATAATTAAGAAATAAAATATATTTACACTAGCAAAAAAATATAAAGAAGTGAGGCATAAATGTAACAAAATATAGGAAAGTCCTTTTTGGAGAAAACGATAAACCTTTTTGAAGGTTATTAAAAATCAGTGTACATGGAATGATATGTCATGTTCTTGGATAAAGACTCAATGTCATTAGACGTTGCTTCTTTACAAATTGATACATAAATTCAATGGAGTTTCAATAGGGTGTGTTTATAACTCATGAAGCTAGGGAGACTTGCTTTACCACGTATTGAGGCTTATTATAAAGCCTTAGCAGTTAGGATAGTGTATCATTAGTCTTGGGATAGTAAATAGACCAGTGAGACTAGAGAGAGCCCAGAAAGGCTCTTCCATATACGGAAACCTGGCTAACAGACAGTGGGAGTGGTACCGCAGAGGGTAATGCAAGGCTACTCAGTGTACTGCTTTAGGGTGAACAGTTATCCATATGGCAAGAAAAATAATTTGGATCTCGACCTCCCATACACACACAATCAATTCTGGGTGGACTGAAGACTTAGATGCATAAAGCAAAGCTTAAGACATTTAGAAGAGGGGCGCCTGAGTGGCTCAGTCGGTTAAGCACCTGCTTTCAGCTCAGGTCATGATCCCAGCTTCTTGGATCCAGTCCTGCATCAGGCTCCCTGCTCAGTGAAGAGCCTGTTTCTCCCTCTTCCTCTGGCCTTCCCCACTGGTCATGGGTGCTCTCTCTCTCTCTTGCTCTCTCCCAAATAAATAAATAAAATTTAAAAAAAATATTTAAAAGAAAATGTAGGAAAATATCTTCATGATCTAAAGGGATAGGTTAATTTTCTTAAGATACAAAAAATATTTACCATAGAGAAAAACACTGACATTTTTTACTACTTTATTTTTTAATGTTTTTAAAAAGATTTTATTTATTTATTCATGAGAGACACAGGGAGAGAGGCAGAGACACAGGCAGGGCAGAGGGAGAAGCAGGCTCCATGCAGGGAGCCCGATTTGGGACTCGATAATGGGACTCCGGAATCATGCCCTGGGCCGAAGGCAGGTGCTCAACTGCTGAGCTACCCAGGCTTCTTGATTTTTGACTACTTTAAAATGAACTTCTGTTTATCCAAGCACACCTTAAGAGATAGTGAAAAGAGAAGTTTCCAGGTGGGACAATATATTTGTAGTACATTGAACAAAGAATAGTAGCCAGAATACATAAATATTTCCTACAAATCAGCAAGAAGAAGACATAGAATCTTTTTTTTTTTTTTTAAGAAGACATAGAATCTAATAGAAAACTAGACAAAGGGTAGGACAGACATTACACAGAAAAGGAAACATAAGTACTTAGCCCAGAAACATTTAAGATTCTCGATCCTATTAATAATTAGGAAGATCAAAAGCACACGTAGGTGCCAATTTACGTTTGCCAGATTGGCCAGCACTGAAGAGTCCAGTCAATATCAGGTATTGGCAAGGGTGCGGAGTAGTGGGAATGACAATCTTCTGCTCATGGGGGCCAACAGTGTTGCAGCCACTTTGGAAAACAGTTTTGATGACCCAGTGCTGACAAGACGGCACAAGAACTTTCAGCCGATCTGTTAAATCATACAGCTAGCAGGGCCTTTGGTTTCTCCAAAATGCACGCGGCAGAGAAGTGCCATGATCTTCTCTTGATCTGTAAGAGGTAGTTTTTCAAGTATCCATAACCTTGAGGAATATTGAGATGTCATTTGCAACATTATAATTAAGCCAGTGAATTATCAGGTAAGACAAGCAGCTAATAAATGCAGGTGTCCTTTGGAGGTTATACTCAAGGGGTGGGTATTTGCACAGGATATGGCAACAATTTCTAAAGTGTGGGTGTCTAACAGATCCTGCTGCTCAGAGTTGTAAATAGTGATGAACGTTCACACATATCCACTTAGAACAAGGCATTCTGTGGAAAGTACTTCAAACCAAACCAATCAGATTCTTTGAACCACTTTTGTGCTTTGAGTGTTTTCCTTCCCGGTGGCCATGTGGAAACAGTTCTGACCTCTTTGACACCTTCAGTTAATAATGAAAAAACATTTTTAAAGGCAAGGCTCTGAAATTTCATTATATGACATTATAAGAAAATAACTAGCCTGTGGAGCTCTGTTTGATTAGCAGGTAGAGAGGGCTGGGTAGGATTTTATTTAATAAAAGTGTAATAAGAAGAGGGCCTTGTTTTTTCTACATTAATAAAGTTGAACAGGTACATTCCCTACAACTTTGCAATTTCACTCTGAAAGAAATCTTTCCATGAGCAGCAGGAGCCATACATTATAATATTCATAGAAGCATTGCTCATAATAGCAATAAACCAGAAATGGCCCAAATATCCATTAAAAGTAGAAGGATCTATCAATAAAATTGTGGTATATTTATATAACAGAATACTATACAGCAATGAAGATGAATGAACTATAACTACACACATTCGTGAATTTAAAGATATATGGAATTTAAAAAATCACAGGAGAACATAGATATGTTCTTAATGTTTTAAAGTAAGTCAAACCAAATAACATACTGTCAAGGGATGAATATGCGGGTGTTAAAACCATAAAGAAAAGCAAAGCGATGATGAACACAGAGCTCAGAATAGCAGGGTCCCCGTGGTGGCGGGAGGAGGAAGCCATCAGGGAGCTGGATGGCCCGTCTGAGGTCCTGCACATGTTTTTTTTTTTTTTTTTTTTAAGATTTTATTCATTTATTCCTGAGAGAGAGAGAGAGGAGAGAAAGAGAGAGGCAGAGACACAGGCAGAGGGAGAAGCAGGCTCCATGCAGGGAGCCCGACATGGGACTTGATCCAGGGTCCCCAGCACCATGCCCTGGGCTGAAGCCAGTCTTAAGCCACTGAGCCACCCAGGCGTCCCTTATGTTTTATTTTTTAAGCTGAGTGGTGGGTACGTGGCGAGGTGTTCGCTTTACTGTATCTTAAAGTATACACATGCATCCCATATATCCCTTTGTATATATATTTCACAACAAAGATGTTGTTTGAAAGAATGAATGAAACACGAAGGCACATGACCTTCTAACGTGGAGAGACGTAGGGAAATGTGCTGTTACAGACCAGGGGGTCAAGTCACGGTTGGTTTGTTTTTGGTTTTAGGTTTTAGCTGAGAAACCACGCAACATATTTTATGCTGATAGGAATGGTCCCGCAGAAGAAAGGGAAATTGGTGTTAGAAAGATAAAGGCGGGGGAGAGATCATGTTGGAGCAAGTGCTTGGTTGATGGGGGAGTGTGAGAGCCAGTGCCAAGGGAGGGACTGGCCCCTTTGGAAGCAGTAAGAGAGCTTCTCCCATCGTGACAGGGATAGTGACTCTGGGTACAAATTCAGGTGAGTTTGTAGATTGGGGAATTGGAGGTTGTGAGGTTTTTTTTAAAGGTTTTATTTATTTATTCATGAGAGACACACAGCAAGAGGCAGAGACATAGGCAGAGGGAGGAGAAGCAGGCTCCCCGAGGAGAGCCCAATGTGGAATTTGATCCCAGGACCCCAGGATCATGCTCTGAGTCAAAGGCAGACTCTCAACCACTGAGCCACCCAGGTGCCCTGGAGGTTGTGAGTTAATAGAAAACACACACACTGGCCTCTGCGCTACTACACTCTCCTGACACGGGGCGCCTGAAACCCCTGCACGTTCCTGGGTGGTAAGAGCACCGGAGCATCTCTAGCTCTACTGAGGAGACTCTGCGGGAGCTCCTGGACGGCTCCTGGGTGGGGCTGGTCACCTGAGAGGACAAGCCACGATCAGAAGCTGGAATTTCAACCCCACACTACCCCACCCCGCACTTACCCAGAGACGGGGAGGGGCTGACCACGGAGGTCATGATCCATCACGCCTGATGGAGAATCCTCCATAAAATCCCAGTGGCGCAGGGTTTGGAGAGCTTCCCGGGGGTGGACACTTCCACGAGTGAGAGGGTGACACACCCCAGCTCCACGGGGGCAGATTTCCCACGCTCAGAACCCTCCCAGACCGTGTCCTGTGGATCTCTTCATCTGGGTGTTTATCTTGTCCTTCATCATGTCCTTTAATAAACTGGTAAATGTGTTTCTCTGGGCTCTGTGAGCTGCTCTAGTAAATCAGCTGGACCCCAGAAAGGGGTCCTGGGAATCTCTGATTTGTAGCCAAGTCAGACAGAAGTTGTGGTCACCTGGGACCTACTCCTGGCGGCCGGCCCCTGGGCCCTGACCCCTCTGAGACCGTCTCCAGGGAGACAGCAGCGTCAGAACAGTTAAATCACAGGACACCCTGCTGGTGTCACACAGAATTGCTTGGTGTGGGGACACTTCCCCCCCACCCCCTCCACACACATTTGGTGACCAGACATGTGGGAAGTGGAATGTTCTGTATGAAAGTAAAGGAGGAGCACAGTGGAGGAAGGACTGTTTTTCTAATACAGGGGCCAACTGCCTATGTTCTCTCTGTGCTGGAGGAAGCACACAGCGAGGTTCTCTGCTGATGTGAGGACACAGTGGCGGGGGGGGGGGGGATGAAGCAACAGGGGGTACATGTCACCTGGAGCATGAGAGGACCCACAAGGGCACCCGAACCAAGCAGGGTGGTGGCCAGAGATGCTCAAGGTAAATATTTACCAGGGGGTCAGTTGGAGTGGTGACAAGCCCAAGGTTTGAGTGCAGGTGGACGTGGGCTGAGACACTGACAGGGTTCTCAGCCAGGGCCCACTGCCTACACTCCAGGGGCGAAATGCATGGGACTTTCTTTCTTTTTTTTAAGATTTTATTTATTTACTCATGAGAGAGAGAGAGAGAGAGAGAGAGAGAGAGAGAGAGAGGCAGAGACACAGGCAGAGGGAGAAGCAGGCTCCATGCCGGGGGCCCGACGTGGGACTCGATCCCAGGTCTCCAGGATCATGCCCTGGGCTGAAGGGCAGGCACTAAACCGCTGCGCCACCCGGGCTGCCCTGCATGGGGACTTTCGATGTGGCCATGACTGTCCAGCACGAGGGACTGTCCTACCCCAGTGACAAGAGGGCCCTGGGGGAAAAACACGGGGTTAGGGTTCAGGACGGGTCATCTGTGTGGGTGAAGTTCCTGGGAATGAAGGAGGACAGGAACGGGGTGGAGGGTGGAGGGGAAGACAGGCAGGAGGAGGGAGAGCATTGGGGAGCATGGGCTCAGTGGAGCTGGGGGCTTGAGGTGGGGAGGAGGAGGTGTGGGCAAGCAGCGATGGCAGGTTGGGGGGACACACTCTGGGGGAGTACCCCCACAGGGGACACCTGGGTTTCAGATAAAGCAGGGGCCAGGAGACATTGGAAGAAGTGGCGACTACTGCAGCGCTTGCCTGTTGCAGACTGGGAGTCCCACTGGGCGCACTGGAAGGGGCCCGGCAAGGACGAATAGCCAGGCATGCTGGCTGCGGTCGGGGATGCAGACCGAGGGACGGCCTCAGAGCCTAGGGATGGCTGTGTGACAGGCATGTCCTGGTGGTCTGCCAGGAAGGGGGCCAACAGCTCAGAGGACAGCCCGGAGTCCCCGTGCCCAGATCAGGGGCTCCTCAGTCACTGCTCCTTGCAGCAGCTCCAGCTGGAATGCCCCTTGAGTAATTTATATGGATTCAGCCAAACCCAGGCGACATTCAGAAAATCACACCGTATCTCTCTTGAAGTTTGAGGGAGATTCAACTGCCCGATCTTTCAGACATTCGTGTGTCCGACAGACGACAGGCTGCCTGACAGTCGCCTCGCCTGAGAAGTTCTCATTTCTGCGGACAGAGAAGGCTCAGAGCGCACAGAGTTGGGAGGGACAGAGCGGGGCTCCCGTGACCCTCGTGCCCGGAGTCTCGTCCTCATGCCGATCGGATTCAGGAGCCTGAGGTCCTGAATGGAAGCAGGAGCTTCACGATGGGCTGGTTTCAGAGGTGTTTCCTGTGCCTCCTGCATGTTCTTGTGCTAAGGACCACGAGATCGTTTTTGTGTAAAGCAGGAATCAAGACGTGGGCTGTTGTGAGGGCTCCATGGAGTAATGGGACTACTGTGCCCCTCCCGGCCCTGAGGTGACACAGCGGGGGGACAATAATACAATTTCCTTTGTCTTGTCCACGAAATCCACTGGCCTGTCCAGACTCAAGGTGACGAGGGGGGGATGCTGTCACTCGCGGGGATGGATGCTGGTCTTCTGGGGATTGCAAGTTGCCTGTCCGGGTGCTGCTAGGGCCTCCCTGTAGTGCCCACTCACTGATACGGGGGGAGGAAGTGGGAGGCGGGTGTCCTCCTGTCCTAGATCCGGGCTGAGGCTGCCAGGCCCGCGGGCCTTTGTCTTGTTCCAGATTGCTGATCCCCAAACTCCAGTCCCCACTTGGCTTGGATAACCACTGGCCACACAGACTGAGGGTCCTAGGTAGACAGAAAAGCTTTCCCTTCTCTGATTTTTCGCTGCCCTGCCCAGTGCATTACTCGTTTTCCGGTGCAGAGCAAGCAGAGCGGAGGGTACGTGCCTCCATCCGAGCGCCTGCCTTAGCGGCTCTACTAACTGTATTCCGGGTCCTGTCTGCAAAGCTCCAAGGACGGCCTGTGGAGGCAGGTGACTCTCCCTGTAGCTTCAGGAGACCTGAAGGTTGCCCAGGCGCTAGCTCCCACCGTTTGCTGGGAGTTAGGGGTGAGTGTGGCAGCCAATGGCTCCCTGAGCTGGAGCCACTGAGTGGTCAGGAGTATTTGGTGGAACCAGGTAACTGCTCTCAAACGAGGGGGTCAGAGAGGAGCTCCAAGTAGAGGGACTACTGTGCTCAACAGCATGGGAATGGAACATTCCTGATTGGGACCATGGAGCCCAATCAGGACTCGGCTGCAGAGTAAGGTGTGGCCGTCCAACCTCTGGAAACGAACATTTCCATGACCAGGTTGAGAGAAGCCCCTTTCTTTAACTCTCGTTAGCTTTCCCCTTGGCCTGGACAAGAAGGAAACCCATCTCCACTGGCCAGCGTAGGGCCAAGGTACAATTTTGGAGAGGATATTCTTTTTGGGGAACGGACCAAAGGGATGAATTTAAGAGAGCTCAGCAGTTCTCTGGGTTCAGAATCTGAAAGGAGGTAAGTAGCTGCCTGCATCTAATTTACTTGCAAGAGTGGGTTGTAAATGCATGAAGCTATTGATCTTTATTAGCATCATTTATGCAAACTTATCACGAGGTCAGGATCCAGGTGATGAGAACCTGAGGAGCAGATGATAATGGGGGGAAAAAGGGACAGTGTTTCTCAGTATATTTGGCATCTTCTTTGCAGGCAAGAGGAGTTGCTTTACCAGACCTGTGTTTGTGGCCAACTTGTTACAGTCTGTTAGGAACCTGGAAGGTCCCTTTAGTTCATGTGCTCGAGGGGAGAACAAACGTTCGTTCCTTCTTAGCAGAGTGGACAGGCAGTGACGGCAAGAGTCACCACTTATTTAACAATACTTACCTTCAGGAGAAGTTTTTGAGCTAGTGGAGGGAACTACCACTTGGCTAGGTACAAAAAGGCCAGTGGAGAAGGAAGGCTCAGGTTGCAGGTGCTAAGCAGAAGGGGAACAGGTGTACAGGAAACAGGGAGTCTATCACCCTGGCTCCTGCTTGCTTGATGCTAAAGATGGGTGTGCACACACGCAGTGGGGTCCCTCCCCCGCACTCTGGGTGGACAGCAGAGGAGGTGTCTCCCCTCCCAGCCTGCTTTCATTGCCCGGAAGCCAGGGTTGACACCCACTACCTGTGAGGAGTGTGGTTATGCTCTTTGGCAGCTAAGGACTTGGCCCATGGACTCAGGTTCAAAAGCAAGTGCGTGAGTAAATGCACAGGCACGTACAAGAGGGCCAACTGTATCTCTGCAGAGCAGACAGGAGCCTTGGGTTTTAAGAGTCGCCTCCCACCCTCTAACACAAATACATGACAGCTACAGTCTGGAGGTCAGAAAGCACACGTAAAACATTTCCTATAAAAGTATTTTTTTTAATAAATTGATGTATTTCAATGTTGTTAACATGATAGCCCAATGCTATATCAAGGTAGCAAAAGTGAAATTCCTGGTATTTGTTTTTTATATAAACACTATGAATGACAGTACATTTGCATTCAACTTCACAAGAAATTATCTTCAGGTTCATGAAGATTCTTTAACAGCTGTAACACCTCTCAAACAGTGAAGACGTGTATTGACTGCGTAGACAAGGCGAGTCTAGTAACTGAGCCACACCCTAAGAACAGACGGCAGGGAAGAAGATGCGATGGCAGCATGGCCAGCTTGCTGAACAAAACCCAAAGGAAACACAGCATGTATCAAAATGACCGAATGTCTTGCAGAAATGGAGCCAAAAGAAGACACACAGATTAGAGCCCTGAAGCAGTGAATGTGTTTCTACCCGTTTTGTGATGGAGAGAAGCCACGGATACGGAGTCCCGCCACTGTCTGTAGCGTGGACTCTCCTCGTACACACAATGGCGTCCATCGGCTAACACCAGAATTCCTGCTCTGTACAAATGCTGGTGAAGGGAGCTTTGCGCTATTGCTGTGGGTCAGAGCAACAGGTGGCTGGGGTTCAGGTATCCAGTGGAGGCTCTTTTGACTCCACCTCCTACAACTCCAGACTCCCACTTTCCAAAACTGATGCCCCCTTCTTAGGGTTGACAAAACCAAGCAACCAACCAATTCACTCACCCAAGGGCATGGAAACCAACAGAAACCAGTAGCTTCTGACCCTCCCACACTGTTACCATCCAGCCCACCATGAGAAATGTGTTTCACTCAGTTACGATACAGAGAGAATCTCTGACTCCATCATATCACATGTGTCCTAATGACTGGATTTTTCTCAACAGAGATCAGGCTGAGAACATAATTCTTTCCCTGCAAAGGCAAGGAAAAGCTGGTTAAATGCTAGTGAGTTAAGTTCAACCTCAACTCTGAACTACAGAGAGGAACTGGTTTAAATGAGATTTTCTAACATAAAGACATTTCTCTCTTTTCAACCTCAAGTACAACTGGGTTGCAAGCAAGCTCACACCCAGGATTTTATCTGCTGATTGTTAGTATGATAAATGGCCTCAGGCCACTACTTATTTCTACCAGGACCCTTCACACTATTTTTCACTCCAAATGCTGCAGATGAAAGTAAATACAATGCAACAACAAGGAAATCATTTGTGTGTGGAGGTGCTGGGTTCCGGATGAGCAGAGATGGGGTTTTCTCGGCTATTCCCCAGGAAGACTCTAACCGACAGGCCCTCCTTTTCTTGGGTCAGCAGCACAGACTAAGATCATGTTTCTCTGAATGATTAGAAACTGTCATCCACCACATTATTTAAAAAATATCCCAAACGGCATCAGACGTTTTTATAGCCGACCAGGGTTTAGGACTCTCCTCTGAGTGAACAAACGCACTGCCAGAGTCTTAGTGTTTTATTCTAAATCTCCTTTTTATGCCTGAACCAAGTGAACTTCTTGCAAAGATCCTATATTCCTTTCTTCTTCCTGTCCCATCTCTTAAAAGAGTGCTCTGCACCCACTAAAAAACTGAGGATAGACTTGTCAAGGCTTTCCTCTCCAGGAACAGAACAGTCAAAAACATGTATTAGGTTAAGTGGTTTCATTGTCCTCAGGTCAGGGCTTCTAACCCAAGGTTTGTTTTCCCTAGGAATAGGGTGGGCTTAAGTTGATAAAATGAATCAAAATCAGCTGACAGAAAAGTTAAAAATGTACTTTACTCAAAGATATGTATCTTTATAAAGGGCAATAGCAAACAATCCAATCTAGAAGTTGAAATAAAAGTAGGTGACTTTAAAACTAACAATCTCTATAAAGCTGAAGTCACTGCCTTGGATAATTTATATGCTGCACCCAATATTCTACGTAGGACATTCATTCTTAAGGCAGAAAAATGGAATCTGACATGTAATGACTTGGCTCTTACATCCAAGGGTCACACTGGGAGTAGATTTGAGCAGAGAGTCCTTGCTAATGAGGACTTATCTGCGGTGACAATTCCTTTCTCAGGGGAGGTTCTGTAAGAGACACATTTGAGAGAACGGAAAAAGATGAATTTTAAGACACACAAATATCTTTCAACATAAAGTCAACGCGACTGGGTTTTCTATGATGAGGTGGCGCTACTCCCGTAACAAGCCAATGAACTCCAACACACTCTGTCTGAAATGGTACGTAAGATGTCGGAATATCCAATAATGAACTTTCTGGAGAGTGTTGCTTCAGACTCCAGTTTTCAAGGTCTAGTATGAAAGGCAGCCTGAACAGTTATAAAGCAGTTGAATGTCAACTCACACTGCTACTCAGAGGGCTGCCACTTAGGATCTTTCCAACCCCATCAACACAGCCCAGTGCAGGGAGGGTAGCAGTATGTATTAAAATAAAGATGAAGCCCCCAACACATGTGCAAAAATACTCCTCAGTGACTAGCAGAATATCTTTAACGAAAACCATCTTAACTATAGACTCAGAGGCGTCCAAGCTGGACGGACACAGGAATGGACCAGCCCACCACAGTGGACTGGAATTTGGGATTAAAAGCCCCCCTCTGGTCTGGGGGAGCCCCAGGCCCCGAGGTTTCAGGCCACGTGTGCTCCTTCTCCTCTGTGTCCGGGTGCCACAACGCTAACAAAACCAAACACCAACCTAAAAGACCATTCTTAAGCAGGTGATGGTGACTCTAAGCACTCAAGGACCTCTCGTGTGCCTAGTGTTAATGCCGTAGCTCTGGCAACTGTCAGAAGTGTACAAAGATGACCTGCCTCACTGGTGAAGACGTGAAGATTTTCTTCTTTCACGGTGGCAGGAGTCCATGCAAGATTTGTAAACAGCGATACAAAATACTGTAAACATAACTTAACAGAACTCGTATAAAACAAGTAAATCCAAATTTACAAGTGGGTAAAAAAACCAGAGGGCAGCTTCATACAAAGTTCTCCCTCCTGCGCCAAGTGATTCTTTTGATTACAAATATAATCCTGAGCTGAAAAACTGGGATTTGGGGGAGAGCCATCTTTGCATACAAAATATCCAGAGGACGCTTACTCTTTTACTTTTCTCTAGTTGATAGTCAACTGTCAAGAGACAGCTCTGAAGAGGTGACTTTGGAGACGTTTATAGTTTAGTGTGGCGCCCGGGTCTGGAGCCCGCTGTGGTGCTGGCCATGGATGCGGACGCAGCGGCGTCCTCAGCCTCCTCCAACTCGTCCTGTAGCTCTTGGCTGACGCTGGACTGCAGGGCTGCGGGGGTGAGCCACTCCTTGGGGAGACAACTCTGTAGGAAGGGGATACAGGAGCTGAAGTAGGCAAGCCGATTGATCCAGCGAGGAATCTCTTTCCCACAGAGAATCTACGGGGGACAAAGGGTGCTGTATTAGGAAGAGGAGTAAGGTTGGCCTGGGCCGGTGCCAGGGAGTGGGGCAGGCAGACAAGTCGGTGAGCAGGACACGTGGCCCCTGGGCCCCTTCCGCCGGCCCCCCATCTCTGTTTCTCTACGAAGCCTGGTTCAAGTGGCTACTTTCTACACCTGTAGCATCAAGTTCACTCTGCTGGGCTCCCTTCTGTCTCTGATCCTGGCTGGGACTGCCCCAGGATCAGATGTGTGTACCCGTGCTCTGAACGCCAGAGGAAAAGCCTTGCCGGCGCGCACACACACACGCTAGGAGTGTAACAGGTCAGAGTGGTGGGTTTTGGGTCCTTTCCTGTCTGTGAAGTCTCCCTTTTCAGATTCTTTTCTACTCCCACCGGGCTTCATCACTCCATTTCTGCTGGCCCGCGTTTTACCGTTACTTCTGTCCCTGACCCGCATCTCCCTAGGCAAAGAACCGTCTCCCCAGATGCAGACCTGGCTGTGTGAGTCGGTGTCAGCAGTGGGGCCAAGCACAGAACCAGGTCAGTACCCACTGCAGTGACGGAAGCAGAAGTGGGCCAGGCGGGCGGCTCCCAGCCCCCAGCCCCCACCCGATCCTTAGGACCCCAGAGCCTCACTGCCCGGCTCTGCAGATAGGACACACCGCGGGCTTCCGCAGCTAACTTTCCTGTCTTCACTTTCCTTCCTGCCTACACACAACACTGGGCTCCCTGCCGCCACTGTCCCCTCGGCGGTTTGCCTCTAGTTGGGTCAAAGATTAGGATTAGGTGATCTTATCTTAGTTGATGATTTGGGAAAAAGTTTTCAAAGTATTTATGTCCAAAAAGTAGCTAAAATGTAAATAAACTGGTACCGGTAATTAAGCAAGGTAACTTCTCTCTCCAAAGGGTTAGCCTTCCGGGACAAAGGTTACATTCCCTTTAAATACGATGTCTTAACCATAGGGTCAGTGGTCTCACTTGAGGGAAGATGGCATGTTTTTACCAAATTTGATCACCTGGTGAGCAGCACAGAGAGACAGAGATGACTTAAAAATATTTGAGAGGGGCACCTGGGAGGCTCAGTGGGTGAAGCATCTGCTTGGGCTCAGGTCATGATCTCAGGGTCCTGGAATCAAGGCCCATGTTGGGCTCCCTGCTCAGCAGGGAGTCTGCTTCTCCCTCTGCCCCTTCCACTCCGCTACTACACTCTTTCAAAAAAAAAACAAAAAAAAAATCTTAAAAAATATTTGAGAAATGTGTCTGTGAACTAGATCTGGGGGAAAACCAAGCAATGACCACTCCTCTCTCTCTACTCTAGGAAACCCAGGCAAACAAGTATTACATTATATTTTATACCCAAGACACATTGTGGGGTGGGGTGGGGGGTAATCTGCGTACCTGAAGGTTAACTACAGAAGTGGTGGCGAGGTTAGCTTTACAGCCACTGACTATTCACTTCTTTCAACCTACTTCCCAAATCCTGGTTTTACTCAACAAGCTACCTTCCTTCTTATATTCATGTGCTTCCTGGGAAGCTGATTTCATCCTTATGCAATGCCAGGTGGTGTGACCTGATCAGCCGAAAACACGGTACTATAAACTACAGCCTCCTGATATGTAGGAGTTGTGCTGGGATACAGTCACACCCATGGGCTGAGTTCTCAATGGCAGGGTCCAGTTGGTGACCAGTCCCCCAGCCTGTAACTACTCCCCCATTTGCCGGTCCTCAGAAGCATGCTGGTCCTCCATCAAGCCAACATCTCTAATCTTCAAGTCCAGACCCATCAGTGAGTCATTCAACATGGTAACTTGAATTTTAAAAACATTTATTTGAGAGAGCGAGCACACATGAATGAGTGGGGGTGGGGTTGGGGGTGGTGGTGGAGGGCAGAGGGAGAGGGAGAAGCAGGCACCCCATTGAGCAGGGAGCCTGATACGGGGCTTGATTCCCAGGACCCTAAGACGATGACCTGAAATGAAGGCAGATGCTTAACCCACTGAGCCACCCAGGCACCTCATAACTTCAATTTTTAAAATGAATTAGATTGTAGAAAGGAGGGCTAATTTGTTTTAACACATTATGTGTACATGTGTGTATAAATACTGGGTCATGATATAAAATAAAGCCTATCTCTTACAGTGGGTAGTGGTTTATTTTGCATTTAGGCTTCAACCAGTCATTCCCCTTTTAGAAATCTACCCCAGGGACACAATGGCTAGATATGGAGATGTAAGCATGCGGTGGTTTGTTCTAGCGCTGTAATGGTAGGAGTGGCCATCCTTGTCTTGTCCTGATCTTTTCCCCACTGAGTGTGACATGGGCTGTGGGCCTGTCACCTTTGGCCTTTATTAGGTTGAGGGATGTTCCCTCTCCACCAACTTTGTTGAGTTTTATTGTAAGTGGATGCTAAGTTTTGTCTAATGCTTTTCCGCATCTACTGAGATGATCATAGGATTTTTATCTTTCATGTTGCTAATGTGGTTATCACACAGACGGATTTGAAAATGTGGAACTGCCCTTGCATCCCTGGGATAAATTCCACTTGATTATGGTGCAGAATCCTCTTTGATGTACTGTTGAATTTGGTTTGCAAATGTTGAGGATTTCTGCACTTCTGTTCATCAGGGTTGTTGGCCTGTGACTTCTTTTTTTGTGATGTCCTTGTCTGGTTTTGGTATCAGGGTGATGCCTTGTAGAATGAATTTGAAAGTGTTCCCTTTTCTCTCATTTTTAGGAGAAGTTTGAGGTTAGATATTATTAAGTCTTGAGCATTTGGTAGAATTCACCAGTCAAGCTGTCTGGTCTTGGACTTTTGTTTGCTGGAAGGTTTTTGATTCAATCTCCTTAGTAATAATAGGTCCAATCAGTTTTTTTCTATTTCTCTGTGACTCAGTCTCAGAAAATTGTATATTTCTAAGAATTTGTCCATCTCTTCATAGTTGTCCTATCTGTTCAGTGTCTTCTAATCCTCGTATTTGTTGTATCCGTTGTAACTTCTCTTTTATTTTTTTATTTATTTGAGCCCTGTCTCTTCCCTTTTTGAGTATAGCTAAAGGTCTGTCAATTTTGCTTATCTTTTCAAAGAACCAGCTCTTAGTTTCATTGATCTGTTTATTGTCTTTTTAGTCTATAGATTTCATTTATTTCTATTCTGATCTTTAATTACTTCTTTCCTTCTAACCTTGGGCTTTGTTTGTTCTTTTCTAGTTCCTTTAGGTATAAGTTCGATTGTTTGAGATTTTTCCTGTGAGGTATATGAAATACTTTTAAATCTGGGGGGGGGGTATTCATGATAAAATAACCCAAACAACTCTTGATCATCTTTGGAGAATGCTACTGAGATGCATGAGTGGTCCCCAACACCACCTCCAGTTAGATGATGACCTGCCAAGAGGGCCAAGGGACCAGGCACACAGCTGCATTCACAGCCATGATCCACTACAGGGAAGAGGATGAGAAGTACAGAAGAAATCACATACCAAGCATTCAAAGGGCATCTCCCAGTGGAATCACACAGGATATATTTAATTACCCCACAAAGGAGCCAGGACAACACATGTGAAATGTCCACTAGGGAAGCTTGCTAGACACCCAGCATCCAAAGTCTTATGGGGGCCTGGTTGTGCAGGTACCCACTCCTTAGCATGTGTCAAGTTTTTAGATTCCCCAGAATCTAAGCAGGTGTTTAGCAGAAATCACACTGTTCAAACAAAAGGGTGAGGCACGGTGAGCCACTCCTCCAGCTTGAGAATGTTGGGAGCCCTTCTGAAAGTCAAGTTCTCAGATGCATTAAGAAAGGCCGCTCCCTCCCCAATAAGCAGGCCTTTATAAGGACAGCAGCCTCTGATGTTTTAGCTTTTTTTTTTTTTTTTTTTTTTTTTACACACAGCACCCTCAACCCCCAAACTTGGCCAACCTGTTGCTACAGCAAATATTATCAAAGGACCCCATGCAGTCGGGTGAACAAACTGCAGTACTGACCTCAGATATACCTTTTAGGGTTCCTGGACTTGGCCAGTTAAGACATATCCCAAATCCCACTAACCATAAAGGTTTTAGAAAGTCGGATGGCTTCAACCTTGAGTTTTGATACAAACCTTCTTTACCTGGCCTGAAGCATCATTTAGGATTAGTACAACTCTGGCCAGTAGTAATCTGAAGTCAGCCTGATTTCCTTTTTTTTTCAGGGCTGAGGCAACTTCATGACACACACAAGAATTATAATCCCAGAGGGCACACACTAGAGTCAGGCAGTCCAGGTTAAAAGGCCCCCACCCAGTGTGCTTCCTCACGGAGTGGGCACCGTGGGGCTTGCTGTAGACTGAAGAATTTTGTCCTCTTGAAGTTGGTGCGCTGAAATCTTACCCTTCGCATGATGGTGTGTGGAAACGGGACCTCTGGAAGGTGGTGAGGTCATAGGGGCTGAGCACTCATGACTAGGATCAGTGCTCTATCCCGGGATCTGAGAGCCCATGCACCCCTCGACCCAGGAAGCTGACCTCACCAGAGACTGAATCTGCCAGAGCCTTGACTTTGGACTTCCCGCCCCTGGAACGGTGAGAAAAAAAGGTCTGCTGTTTGCCCGGCACCTAGCCTGTGCTACAGGGTTAGAGCAGCCCAAATGGACGAAGATAGGGCTTCCGTCCTAGAGTTTTCAATCCAGCCAGAAAAACTGGCTCCATCTTGGTTTCAGAGGATCTACCCAGAGACGGTCAGATCCAAAAGGTTCTTCTGTCGGCAACGCCAGTTATCAGCCTCGCGAGTGTGGAAGAGGCATGCAGGTGTTCTGCGCGGCCAGTGCAGGAACAGGGCCCCGTGCTGGCTCAGCAGCCTGGCTGAATTAAAAGTGACTGCAGCAGCTTAGAAGGACAGAATGCAATGTTCTTCTTTAGCACAGGGAAGGCGCAATATTGAAAAACAAAGGACATTAAGGCCTACCCCCTTCTCCCCAGGTGCCAGGGGTTGGGGGGTTTTGGTTTGTTGTGTGTGCCATTTAGTGATCCGAACTTCACATTTTAAAAATTATCCCCTGCTCTCATCCAGCCCCTTTTTTTGATCTAGAAAGGATGCACAGAAGAGGGACAAAGAGTTCTTACCAGAAAATATTTTTATATAACTGAACTGAACTAGGCACATCGTATATGGAATTAGGGTCAAATCCTGAACTTTCAGAAAATTTCAGTGTGTTTACATAGCCGCCCCCCTCCCCTCCCCTGATCATTTACCTAGTGGACAGCCGAGACCACCCCGAACCCGAATCGGCAGACGGCTGCATTTGAAAACTACACAGCCTTGCTAAGGAGCACAGAATGGGAAGAAGGGTGCAGTCTGCCCGTCACCCACTGCTGCACGGGATGCTACAACTGACCCACAGTCAACTGATCCATGGTCGTGAAGGGAGTTGCCAGGAGACATCCCGGGAGTGGGCAGGGGCTCACAGTCTTGGTGACGTGCCTTTCCCTACTTGTGGCTTTTGGTAAGAATCACTGGTTAGGGATTCAATCTGTCCCTGTATTGGAAACATAGAGCCAATGAGCAGCTCAATGCAGATGGTCCCAACCCAGAGGGGTCAGTCCATGTCCACAGGCTTTTACAGTGTACAGGACACAGACAGGTGTCCTGACCTGCAATGGTCCCCAAGAAGCCTTGCTCCCCAAGCCTTTCCTGGCTTTCATTTTAGCAGAAATGGGTAACAGAGAATGTCAGGTTTCAGCCTAAGAGTCAAGCCCAGGCAATCAGGAGTATGAATTCAAGATTTCAAAATAAAAGCCCAGGCTTTTCTTTGGCAGCAGTAAAGTCAAGATGCTGCATGGTCAGGGAGCCATGTTTCTCTAAATTTAAGCAGCATGAAAGGTTTTCCTTAACCCTTTTAAGACCCACTAAAAAATAGGCCCATTGGGCCAGAAAAATCATCAGCTTCTACAGGCCAGACATCTGATTTTACAAGAGCTCATTAGTATCTAAAAATTGCTTTTTAGCACTTTGAAGTCCATCTGGAAATGGTCTCTCTTTGTATACTGTCTCCCTTTCTCCAGAGGCCATGATAGACAGAAATCATAGTAAAAATCTCAGCTGTGGAGACATGTTTTCTTTTCATTATTAAAAGACTTAAACTCCATTTACTCAGGCTATTAAAGGCAAGGAAGCTGTGTCCAAACACTTTCTCTTTGTAGCATTCCCCGAGTGAAGTGGTCCCTATATCATCTGCAAAATTATTATTTTTTTTCATCTGCAAAATTATATGCAGAAAACATTTTACACCACTTCCTGTCATATATCCATAGATGCAATAATTATAAAATAAAAGGCATTAAAAAAATTCCCCTTTCCTTTCCTCATTGCAGTAAACTTAGCAATGACAGAGGCTGTAGCTGTTTGGGGAGATCCCAGCTGGTGGGGAGGCCTCTACAGCAGCTAGACTAAGAATTAGTGTGGTGTACTGTACCCCAGTCTCCTTCTTCCTTGGCTCAAGCCTGGCAACTTTTTAATCATGTTCCCTCCCATGTGGAGGAGAAAGCAACACAAAGGTTTACCATTTTTGGCTCCCCCAAATTCAACTGGGATTTTGGGGGGCTTTTCTTTTCTTCTCTCCTGGAGGAGAGGACACACTTCAGGCATTACCTGGGCAACATGTCCTCCCCCAGGCCAATGGCCTGGCTGAGACAGCAGGGGAGCTGGTGCCTGAGGCTCCTGGGCTGGATCTACCATTCCCAATTCTGCAGATAGCTCCCCCTGTCACGAGGGATGGCAGCACAGCTGCTCCTCCACACCCTGCTCCTCCACACCCTGGATGGCAGCACAGCGGCTCCTCCACACACACTCACCATGTCTGTAAAGTGGGGCAACTGGATTGGGTGCTAGCTATGGTCTCTGCCAATTTCCACATTCTATGGATTCCGACTCCTTCATGCTGGTGTGGGAGATAGTGTCTGAGAGCCCTGCTGTGGGAGCCAGGTGGGTGGGGACCTGCGCAACCGTGCACAGGCCACCGAGACAGCAGCTCCTGGGGGACCTGAAACCACCCCCGCCTCCAGTGCCAAGAGTTGGCAAGTGGGGCAGCTCTTCGAGAGCTAGGTAATTCTCTAGGCCTTACTCTGTGATCTTGTGATTTCTTCCCTCCATTTTCTGTTTTCAGGTCCTGCAGTTCTGATCTAGCTCTGGTCTCCTGCATGGGAGTCAAGAACCGGGAAGGCAAACAGGTGCCTGCGTTCAAGCTGGCAGAACCAAATTTCGAGAGCGGCAAAATCAACAACTTATTAATACTTTTCAGAGCCAGGCCCAAAAGCTCCCACTGATAACGAAACTAGATGAAGAAGAATCCTGTGGCTAAGGGGCAGAAGTGGCTCAAGCATTCATTTCTTTGGCGTGCAAGTTCTGGGCTGTAATAAAATGAATCCAAATAAGGGGAGACCATGATCTGTGTACCTCCACCCATGGCTAAGTCGCGATCGGGGTCACAGTTTAAAACCGTGCTGACTCGGAAGCCACTGAGCTTGGAGAGCTCATTCATATAAAAGAGGGACAGAGTACCACACTCAATGCAACACGAAGGATCAGGAAAGCCCAGGGGCAGAGAAGCAATGCAAGAAGCGGTACAGCGAGTCAACCAGCGCCGAAGGATTTGAGGGGAAAAGGGAATTCACCTCCGACAGAGCCGAAGAGAAGTGATTGCAGTTCTTGTGCATCAGGTGGTAGGCATTGCCCTTGTACTCCTTCCCCAGCTCTTCCACGATCTTCTCTATGTCATCCTCCAGGAAGTCCGTGCTCCCTAAAACTACAGCTTCTCTTGAAGAACAAAAAAAAAAAAAAAAAAAAAAGAGGAAAGGGAAAACAAAACAAAACAAAACAGGACTGTGTGAGTTTTACGCCTTTCTAGAGAGCACTTTTTTAAGACTTGCTTATTTCCAGGAATACTGACCGGCCTAACAAAGCCGAGTTAATGCAATAAGACTAAAAGGTAAATGAGATCCTTTAAACTTTCTGTTGAGTTTCTCCTTTCCTACAATAAACTCCCAAATATGTTACTTCTGAATCACACCAATGCAAACCTGGTCATTTTCTCTATGAAATGGTGTGTTGTGTATTAAAAATGTGTATTTAATGTATTAATAATGTGTAGCAGCACATTATTTTCACCAGCACTATGGAAGCAGGCAGGTTATTAGAGAACCAGAGCCATGCTGCAAATCCTCCTGCTCAATGACACTGGCCGTCAGAGCTGGCATCGTCTCACTCGGAGAGAGTCTTTTACATTATCTGCCTCTGTGCCATTGTGAGATGAACTACCAAACAGCCATTTTTTTTCCTTTTTCTTCTTCTTTTTTAAAACACCATTATAAAACCGACCAACTAACCAACCCCCAAATTAAAAAACAAACACCCTCCACCCAACCAGCAACTACTGCCCTGGAAATGCAATAGACATTATCCAGTAGAAAGCAGAATTTTAGTCAGATACAAGGTATCTATATCTAGGCATCCAAAAAAAGTGAAAATATTTAGAAAACCCTTCCATCTAGTACTCCTGTTAAAAGGGAGACCTAAGGGATAGACTCAGGACGGCATTATAGCAAATCAGTGACAGGCTGAGAGAACCATGAACTTAGTAGTGATAAAAAATGTGTGGCCCTATCCTGAATTCCAACCTCATTTCATGGCTTTTTACTTGGCAAGTTAATGATCTTACACCCAAAAGTCTCTTTAAAGCTCCTTGAAACTAAGATTCTAAACACCTCTTCAAATGCAAACCTTAATTAAGAAATGGTAATCTGATTATTAAGCATTCAGAATCTCAGGGCTGTTGACTACGCATAAGGCTCCAGAACCTTTGGTTTGGTTTATCAAAACATGTAATATACACACTTTTATAACAGTTTCTCAGCTAACCAACTGTTTGGTTACTTCAAATGTATAAACAGTGTCCCCTTCATTGGGAAAAATGAAAAGATAAAAAAAAAAAAATCCTACCGTATGGGACTCCTGGGGGGCTCAGTTGGTTAAGCCTCTTGACTCTTGATTTCGGCTCAGCTCATGATCTCAGGGTCATGAGATCAAGCCCTACGTTGGGCCTACACTGAGCGAGGAGCCTGCTTGGGATTCTCTTTCTTTTCCTCTGCCCCTTCCTGCCCTGCTTGCACTCTTTCTCTCTAAAATAAAAAACCTACTGACCATTTTTTTTCCCTCTTCATGTATTTTATTTTTAAATATTTAAACTTTTTTTTACTTGAGTTGACACGACACAAAATGTTAGTTTCAGGTGTACAGCATAGTAAGTCAACATCCCTGCATGCTATGCTTTGCTCACAAGGGTAGCTGTCACCTGAAAAATGAAGAGATTTCCAACAGTGTTGGGTAGGTCACAAGAAAATTGTCTTCTATCTTCCCCCGTGTGGGAGGTTAGAGGGGAAACAATCACTACATATGAATGTCTTCTAAAGCAGAACCCAAGTCATACCAAGGTAAGAACATTTTCAAAGCACACAAAATGACTTACGTGGGTCCTAAATAAAAGCAACAGACTAGGTTATTTCAGGCACTTCATCTGGCCGATTCCCATCTTTATACAACTTCAGATAGATTCAATTTTAAATAAAGTGTCAGCAACTAAAACAATGTTAAAGAAACATTTTAACTTCCTAGATTTTCATCTACAGAATGAATTCTGTATGCCTGAAAACACACTTTGGTACCTAAGACAGTGTAATAAAAATTATCCTCCCTACTTACTTAAATTTAAATGTTTCTCCTAGTTCAGAAGCATTTCCTGGGGAAATTTCAAATATTCCAGAAAAGGGGTAAGGATGGCCACCATAAGCAAATTCTGAAAAGAGAAAACTCATGATTTTTAGTATTTATCACACAAAACTTAACCAGAATGCTGAATTAGCTTTAATAAATGATGAGGATAATAATGATACCATCTAAATATTTCCAGGTTATCAATGCTTTCACAAAAAAACTCATTCTGCTGTTACTTGTACACAACAGTTGATACAAAAGGCCTGAAACTCTAATAATGAAGGACACTCAAAGGTGATCCTGACCTGTCCCTTTATTTTGTGTGTGCTGGCGAGAGCAGAGTTGACCGACAGTCACAGGTGAACGTGGTCTCTCTCCGAGCTATCGTGGCGAGCTAAGTGGGTGGTCAGTTCAGTGTTTTGTCATTTTCTAAATTAAAGTGATCAAATGTGAAACTTACACTTTACTAGAAAAACTGTCTAATAACAATGATTTTGCATGGCTCCTGGGTTGAAGACTCTTGGTTTATCTTTGAGTAGGAGCAAAACATTAGCAAGCCTGAAAAACCGAATTCAATTCCCCTCATTCCATTCAAGAAAAAATAAGCTGCCAGGTTAACACATACACCTACTCACACACTCTCCCCACAGCAAATCTTTTAGCTAGGAGGGAACCACTTGTGCTACAGGCTCACGAGATATCAACTCTCATCCAGAACAGAAGCAGAGAGTGCTTTCAGATAAGGAAATAACTAAAATTCCTGGTCAAGGATACTTAGATATTGAAGTGGCAAATCTTAGCAGACCTATTTTCAAAATTACAAACCAATGTTTAAATTAACCTCTTCTAAAAAAAAAAACAATTAATTAACCTCTTCACTTAAAATGTATTAAATACATCGTGAAAGGTCTTAGAAGAAAGCATGGAAAAGAACAAGGCAGCTACCAAATTTACTTCGGATTCAGACCTTCCAGAGAAAACACAAGATGTGGATAAGAAATAAAGTATCTGGCATTCAATTTTGAAATAGACAGTAAAAATTACCTTAATGATCAAATTTATAAAACACTGTAGATAATCAGGTCAGACATAGAAAGGTTATGTTTAGATTTTTTACTTCCTCAATTCCAATATGAAAAATTGCAGAGTTTTTTGTTCATTTATTCAAGAAGTTTCATTCACTTACAGCAAGATATTGACCTGAGCTTGGCTAAGCTTCCATAGTTCGGACTATGTTTCTAATTATTCCTACATCATTTCATGTTGGGGAGCAATGATTAGCCAGGTGAAAGAATAATGGACTAGTATGTAAAAACACTTGGGTTCAAGTCCTAGTTCTATTAACTATTAGTAGTGGGACTTTCAGCAGATCTGAGCGTGGGCTCCTTTGTCTGAAAAATGGAGAAACTGCCACATGTCCTTCTCTATGTCACAGCGGCATGATCATGTGTTTCAGAACTTGATGGCACTTAAAAGACTGTAACACATCATAGAAGTTCAGTTAAAAACGAAGACATGAAACTTTGGCAAAAGCCAGATCACACAAGGGAGCAAACCCAGAGACTACAATCCACCCATAGCAACACTCTGACCCCCAGCACTTTCTCAGCAGGAGCCTCATTGCTTTTGGGGGATGATTTGGTAGATGCAGCCTTTTGAGTAAGATGGAGCTTAGGTGGAGGATCTTTATAGCTAACATTTTCTATGCTATACTGCAGCCAGAAGCAGCTAATGTGGAATGTAAGAAAGGCACAGAGTAAATGCCATACTGACACTTTTGAGGAAATGAGCCTGTTCCTTGTATTAGCTAACGTCGGTCTGTAACCTTCATGGGTAACCCAGGGTAGAGACTGCAATCACGTGTTCTTAGAGGTCTTGTACAAAGGCTGCCTGGCTGAGGCAAATAAAAGACATTTTTGCTACAGGGTGAGTTTATGATGCAAAATAATAGTTATTACAACCCTGATGGAACTGGCAATGTGGTCTGCCTTATGCAGACCATTACTGCTTACAACTTGATCTGGAGGAAATTATCCTGCACCAACAGTGGAAATTAGAACAAAGGAAAAAGCTGTTGAAAACAAAGCTGCTTGGTTTGAGTGGCTCTGGTCATATTTATCATAATAAAGGGCCACCAAGAATAAAAGGGTTGAGTTCATGACAAAGGCCATCATTCTTGAGCAAAAAGCTCGATGTAATCCAAGGCACGATTTACTCAGTGATCTTTTTAAACTTTGTAATGACACACTTGTGAATCTACAAAAACAAATTTAATACTGAAATTCCCTCAGGAAATTGTTATTTCAAGTTTGACACTCTAGCACCAACCCATCTCCGACCATAATGACTGGTTTTCCAAGTGCAAGGTTTCTTGGGAACTCCGATATCTGTCAGAACAAAACTGTCACGGTAAAACAATCCCAGAAGGCAAATAGTTTTTAAGACCCTGCATTTGGAATAAGAGATAACTACATGAATATATAGTCATATACTTTAGTACTTTCTCCTCAAATATGTTCAACTTTGGATATTTTCCCAAAATACAGTAAACAACTACCATAAACAACTCTTCTACTTTGTGCAATCATGTATGGCAGCAGTTGAAAAAAAGCAGAGGAAGAGCTATAGATATGCAATGAAAGTCCTTTAAAAGAAAACACTCTTCAGAAAGTCTGTTTAGACTGTGTGTACACGTACCTCTGCCATATACTTCAATTCCTGAATGAAAAACGCCAATTCCGATGGATGAGGTGTATTCATTCATCCAGTACTAGGAAAAAAAGAAGAGATTCAGAGTATCTGTCCATTTATATAACTTAATTCCCAATGATAGGAAACCACTGCCCCCAAATCCTTCATGGAATATTTAGGCCTTCCATTTCCTAGCATTTCTCCTTCGGCCCCCAAAGTCCATGGTATCAGTCCGTTTGGTCCTATCTCTGCACCTATGCTTGTATGACATCCTACATGGAATGCCTTCCTGGGTCAAAACGACTGCCTCAATTTGTAAAGGCTTAGATCATAGCCATAAAATCTGAACCAGGTCAAGGGGAAAAAACGGATATAAAAGCTCTCCTGTGAATTAAAAAAACAAAAAACAAAAAACCAAAAAAACCCCAACCACATGTAATGTATGCTTTCATATCTATTTTTCTTCTATCTTTTCTATCTCAAGCTTTCTATTTCATTCTCTGGTGAGCTCCCTGAAGACTGGGGTATTTTATTCTTTTTCAAAAACATTTGAAAAAGACATATATATGGCATGTATGTCCTGATTCAGCTCAAAGTTTGATAACAATAATACAGGAACAAATAATAGGAGGCACAAAGGCTACCACAATCTTTTTAACACTGGCATGCAGTAGACATTCCCAGAAAAGGTAGTATCTGAATTGGGTTTTTAGGAATAAATGAGATTTCCCCAGATAGAAAATGTGGGGGGTAGGGTGGAGGGAGGGGAATGGGGAGAAATGTCTGGAAGGGCAAAGAGGGTGTGCATCAGCATCATGATGTGAATTCTGGGGGTGGCTCTGGAGGGGTACAAGGAGGACTGGAGAGGCTTTACCTAGAAGAAGGTAATAAATGCATCAACAGCTCATTACAAACACTTAGGCAACACTTAACAGTGTTACAAACCCATTAGGTTTCTTCTAGGTTAGAGGATAGATAATTTGTCTTTAATTTTTCTGAGTTTATTCAAGTCTTAGCCTTGGTTCCAGATCCCTAGCCAGTTTTTCCCAGACCTCAGGAAGTGCATGTTCGCATACATTGCTGGAGGAAGCATAATGGATAAAGTCGACTTATTTTGTCCTAAAATGTACCTGGAAGAAAAATTAAGCAATAATAAGCAAGAAATATTTGAAAAAGAACAGGGAACTTTCTCATCTAGTTATCCGTGCACTCACTGACAGTCTCTCTAGAACAGATCCTTGCATGTGTAAGAGTCTGGCATATGATAAAAGTGGTGTTTACTATTAATGATAAAAGATAAACTATTAAAAATGTGTTGACAAAACTCACGCATAAAAATACATTTCACATATTGAAAAGTTCTAGTAGGTCTAAAGATAATCATAGAGAAGAAAATAAAATAGAGTGAAAAAAATCTTAGATGGGAAAAGATTACCCAAATAAAGCAAAACCTAGAATTTCTACAGGAAAACCACAGATAAAACAAACACTTTCAACTTTTTATTGTGTAAAATTATATGAACACTGAAAGATAAACAAGACATAGGGAAGAAAAGATCTGAATGAGGATATGTCTCATTCTCTACCAGATTCTATTTGGTTCTTGATTTTGGACAACCTGAATTTGGATGGCAAGTTAGGCATGTGTTTATCTGAATCAATTTGATTTTGGATACAGTAATGAGGATATGTATAGAAAGGGATTTCTCAAGACTTTAATTCCAGAGTTTAGGCAGCAAAAATTCAGATGGCAAGGGATACTGTATACAAAAGCTCCTTTAAAAAAATAACCCCCACAGACAAGTGAGCAATCACACAGAAGAAATTAGTGGCTAACAAATGCGAACTTACATTCTCACTAGTAAACAGAAAAATACTAATGAAAACAGTAAGCTACCATTCTTTTTTTTAATCCATCTGATTGGCAAATATAAAAAATATTGCTAAATATTGCTGGTGTTGGTAAGGGTGTGAGGAAGCTCCTGCTGAAGTGCGAATTAATAACTGTTAATTAACCATCCTACCTCTTGGGAATCTATTCTACAGAAATACTTGAACATATGCAAAGACATATTCCGGAATGTTAACAACAGTTGCCTATAATACTGAAAACCTAAAAACAACATAAATATCAGTAATGGAATGGTTAAAAAAATTACAGTAAATCTGTATTATTAACTATCATAAAGATACTAAACGAGTAAGGTAACTCGATACATGTGAACATAAGAAGATACCTAAGAGACATAAAGTAAAACACCAAGTCGTGATATGTTAGCTGTGGCATGATCACATACTTGCAAAATAAATAAATAGGTCCCTTGTGTATGTTTTGTGCTAAAAACGAAAAAATACAACAAAACTACCACTGATTACAGCAAAAGAAAGTTGAAGATACAGATCAAACTGTTAATAGCTTAGAAAAGGGGGTGGAGATATAGCAGAGGAGGAAATGAAGCAATAGAGGGATGCTTTCACTTTTACCTGAAAAATTTGAAAAAATTTATTGAGGTATAATTGACATACAATGTTATATTAGTTTCAGGTGCAGAATACAGTGATTTGATATTTACATACATTGTGAAATGGTCACCATAATAAGTCTAGTTCCCATCTATCACCTTACAACATTAATACTTTTACAGATTATATTCCTCACACAGTATAATACATCGCGATGACTTATTCATTTTATAACTTGAAGTATGTACTTCTTAATTCTCTTCATCCATTTTGTCTTTCCATTCTCAACCACCTTCTCCTCTGGCAACCACCACTCTAATTTCTGTATCTATGAATCTGGGTTTGGTTTGGTTTTTTAAGACTTCACACATAAGATCATGCAGTATTTGTCTTTTGCCTGCCTTATTTCATTTAAAATACACTCCAGGTCCATTCATGTTATTGCAAATGGTAAGACTTCATTCTTTTTTATGGCTAATACACACACACACACACACACACTACTCATACGGCTGAATTATCTATCAATATATCAATTCATCAAATTTTCTTTAGCTATTCATCCACAGATGGACAGTTGGGTTGTTTCCATTATCTTGGTTATTGCAAATAAATCTGCAATGAACACAAGAATGAATATATCTTTCCGGGTTAATGTTTTCATTTTCCCCAGATAGGTAACTAATAGTGGAATTTCTTGCTTACAAGGTTGCTTGCTCTCTTTTTAATTTATTGAGGAATCTATATACTGTTTTCCATGGTGGCAGCACTAATTTACATTCCTACCTATAGTGCAGAGGGCTCCCTTTTCTCTACATACTGTTATTTCTTGTCTTTTTGATAAAAGCCATTCTGACAGGTGTAACGTGATATCACATTGTAGTTTTGATTTGTCTTTCCTGATGACGAGTGATACTGAGCATCTTTTCATGTATCTGCAATGTCTTCTTTGGAAAAACATCTATTCAAATCATCTGCTCGTTTTTTAATCAGATCATTTTTTGCTCTGAGTCGTGTTAGTTCTTTACAAATATTTTCTCCCATTCAGTAGGTTCCCTTTCATGTTGTTGATGGTTTCCTTTACTGTGCAGAAGCTTTTTAGATTGATGCAGTTCCATCTATTTTTGCTTTTGTTGCCCCTGCCTTTGGAGTCAGATCCAAAATAACACTACTGCAAAGATCAGTATCAAGGAGTATCAGTATCATCTCTCACGTTTTCTTCCAGGAGTTTCATAATTTTAGGTCTTACTCAAGCCTTTAATCTATTTTGTGTTGATTTTGTATATGGTATAAAATAGTGGTCCAGTTTTCCCAACACCATTTGTTAAAGAGACAGTCCTTTCTCTCTATCTCTAGTCTTGCCTCCTTTGTTGTAAGTCAACTGACCAAAAATACATGGGCTTATTTCTGTGCTCTCTATTCTGTTCTAATGGTGTATATGTCTGTTTTTATGGCAATACCATACTGTTTGATTACTATAGCTTTGTACTATAGTTTGAAATCAGGGAGCATGTGATACCTCTTGCTTTGTTCTTTCTCAAGATTGGTTTGGCTATTTAGAGTTTTTTGTGGTTCCACACAGATTTTAGAATTTTTCTAGTTCTGTGGACAAGGTCATTGGCATTTTAATATGAATTGCATTGAATCTGTAGATTGCTCTGGGTAGTATGGATATCCTAACATTATTGATTCTTTCCCTTGAGGACAAAGTCTTGCTTCCTATTTCTTCATTTTTTCCCCCCACACATTATAGCTTTCAGCATACAGGTCTTTCATCTCTTTGGTTAAATTTATTCCTAGGTATTTTATTCAGTTTGGTGAAATTGTAAATGGGATGTTTTCCTGATTTTTCTGATAGTTTATCAGTGAATAGAAACACAACTGTTTTATATATATTAATTTTGTATCCTGCAACTGGACTGAATTCCAACAGTTATTTGGTGGAGTTTTCCATAAATGGTATCATGTTGTTCACAGTGACACTTTTTGCTTCTTCCTTCCCAGTTTGTATGCCTTTTATTTATTTTTTCTTGCCTAATCATTATGGCTAGAAATGCCAATATAATGTTAAATAAAAATGGTAAGTGAGTGGGGCATCTTGGTTTTGTTCCTGATCTTAGAGAAAAAGAAGGTTGTTGGAGAACAATGTTCATATGGTCTCAAAGTATTGAACCCTACATTTCGCTAAATTCTAAGGAAAAAAGATACCTTAGAAAATATGAAAAAAAAATACAGTGAATATCACCTTATATGGATGATTAAACAGAATATCATCATCAATAGCTGGATGAACTGATGTTATGTGCCACTCAATGTGATAAAATAGAAAGGCCACAACATTTCCTTTGTTAGTTTTCTTATCACATATGTTTAACAGAATATAACCATAAGAAAAAAAAAATCAGTAAGTCTGGACTGTGGACTTTCTATAAGAAAAGTAGCCTGATGTTTTAAGAAATAGTGACATAAAAGTCAAAAGAAAGGTGGCCATTCTCTAAAGTAGATGGAAAAGATATGACAATTAAATGCAATGAAGGAATCTTGACTGTCTCTTAGGTTAAATCCCCCTCTCCTAAGACATTATTAGGGGAAATATTAATCAATGGAAAATTTCTTGGGTGTGATAATAGTACTGTGGTTAGGTAGAGAATATCTTATTAGGAAATACATGTTGAAGTATCTAGAGATGAAATGCTTTAATGTTTGTGACTTAACTTTCTGTGTGGGTGTGAAGGTGAGTATGTACGTGTGAGAGATTATGAGAAAACAAATACGGTTAAAAATTGGTCAATCTAGGTGAAGAGTATACAGACTGTTCTCTTCTTTCAAGCTTTTTTTTTTTTTTAAGTCATAAACATTTTCAAAATAAAAAGTTAGGGGGAACTAAGAATGATCTAGTCCTCGCCTCCTTAAAACAGAAGAGATGCTTTTCCAAGTTTCTTGCTTTCCTCCCACCTTCTCTCCCTTTTCAGAGGATGAGATCAGAAACTATCACAAGGTGATCATGTTAGTCTGCATAAAAATTTGGCTAGTCTTTTTCCAGTCAGTGGTTTCCTTGGCAGCCAACTTCTCTAGGACTTAAACTGCCTTTCCCATTTGAAAAATTCCATTGTTTATACTGTTTGCACCAATAATTTGGTCTGTATACTGCTGATTTCCTTAACAGCAGCACCAGCAGGTTTTTGTTCTGGACGCAGATGGCTCTACTTTAAAGGTGACCTTTTTCTCTTTTTACTATGTGAGCTTCTTTCAAAATACAGAATATTTTCCAAAAAGAGATATATCCAAAATGATTTATCTGCAATAATCAAAAGGTTTTAAACTCTTAGTAAACTCAACATTTATCTCTCTTTAATGTCTAATATCCCTTAACTTTAACAATTTATCTTTTACTTGCCCACTAAATAGCTTTCCAAAAGTGCTTTTATAATAAATTTCTATAATGGACATTTAAGTGTTTTGTTAAGACACAGAAAGGTTTTCATGAAAATAAAAATCCTATGTAGACAGTGACTTTTGGCCAGGATGAGAATGGGAATGCACGGTCACAGTGGGAATCTTTTTTTTTTTTTAATGTTATTAACTGCAGACAGAATATACCAAATTCCAGTGTTCTTGATACAGATTTTTAAAAAAGATTTTATTTATTTGATAGAGAATGAGGGAGAGCGAGTGAGCGTGCACACAAGCAGGCAGAGAAGCAGGCAAAGGAAGAGGGAGAAGCAGCCTCTACATGAGCAGAGCCTGACAGTGGGGCTTGATCCCAGGACCCTGGGGACCCTGGGACCATGACCCGAGCCGAAGGCAGATGCTCAATCAACTGAGCCTCCCAGGTGCCCCCAGAGTGGGAATCCTGAACTCAGAAATCTTTTATTTCCTGCCCTTTCACAAATGAAAATAATCTCATATGCTAGAACTCCTTCAAGTTGTGAGTATGTACTTTACTTCATAGAGCCTGAAATTTCCCTGTATTCAAGACCTTACATTCTAATAAAGAAAAGGGTATGCTTTGACACGTTTTTTGAGTTGGAAAATCCATAAAATTAGAGAAACTTAAAAATGAGAGAAATGTACTATCCAAAAATTTGGTTGGTCCTTTGGAATTCACTCTAATGAGACATGATCTATATAAGGTTTCTTATGAAGTGCTGATGTACTACAATGAAAAAGGAATACTTGATAGCTTTGCAAGTGACGGCATCTGCCTCCACTCGCAGATGCAAAGTTGGACAATCAGGTCAGGTGTTTTTGTTCAAGGTTTTAGGAAGCTCCCAAGTTGTTAGGAAAAGGCTGTCTTAACCAGAGATAATCCTTTGGATAGTATTGAACAGCAGAAGCCGGGATCCCTGGGTGGCGCAGCGGTTTAGCGCCTGCCTTTGGCCCAGGGTGCGATCCTGGAGACCTGGGATCGAATCCCACGTCGGGCTCCCGGTGCATGGAGCCTGCTTCTCCCTCTGCCTGTGTCTCTGCCCCCGCCCCCTCTGTGCGTGTGTGACTATCATAAATAAATAAATAAAAAAATTAAAAAAAAAAAATAAACAGCAGAAGCCTATTCCTCCTAACATCACCTTTTCCCCCAAAGGCTGTCTTAATCTGTGCCAGGCAGGAATTAATGGTGATGCTATTTATTCACGTGCATGTGCACGAGTGGAGGAGGGCAGAGGGGTAGGGGGGAGAGAGAGAGAGAGGGAGAGAAGCAGACTCCCCACCAAATGCAGAGCCCGACATGGGGCTTGATCCCACGACCCTGAGATCGTGACCTGAGCTGAAATTAAGAGTCACATGCCTAACTGACTGAGCTACCCAGGTGCCCCTCCACCAAATTTTTAAATAAGAATCAGTACCAATTCTTCACAAACTACTCCAAAAGACAGACGGGAACATTTTCCAATTCATTCTATGAGGCCAGAATTAACTTGACACCAAAATTAGACAAAGACGTCACAAGAAAAATGTAGATCAACAGCTCTTATGAATACTCCAAAATCCTCAACAAAATACTAGCAAATTGAATCCAGTAACATATAAAGAGGACTGCCTACACACCATACACAGGTGAGATCTATTCTAGGAATGGAAGATGGGTTTAATATTCATAATATACCATACCAAGAGAAAAAAGGACAAGATCCACAGGATCATCTCATTAAATGCAGAAAAGCAACTGACAAAATCCAACACTCTTTCGTGATAAAAACACTCAACAAACTAGGAATAGAAGGAAACTTCCCCAGTCAGAAAAAGGGTGTCTATGAAAACACACAGCTAACATCATATTTAATGGTGAAAGATAATGCCTTCTTTCCCTTTCAGATCAGGAACAAAGAAATGATGTCTGCTCTTGCTGCTACTAAGATACTGTACTCGAAATTCCAGCCAGGGCAATTAGAGAAGAAAAATAAAAGAAAAAAAAAAAAAGAATGAAAAATAAAAGACAGCCAGGTTGGAAAAGAAGTAAAATAATTTCTATTTGCAGATGACATGCTCTTGCATATAGAAAAGTCCACTAAAAAACTATTGAAACTAATAAACAAGTTCAGCAAGACTGCAGGGTACAAGATTAATACACAAACATCAATTGCATTTCTGTACACTGGCAATGAACAAGGAGATGAAATTAAGAGAATTCCATTTACAATTACATCAAAAAATATTTAGGGATAAATTTAACAAAAGAATGTAACTCTGTATCTGAAAATGATAAAACATTCAGAGCAGTATTACCAAAAACAGCCAAAAATGGGAACAATCTGGGGATCCCTGGGTGGCTCAGGGGTTTGGCGCCTGCCTTTGGCCCAGGGCGCGATCCTAGAGTCCCGAGATTGAGTCCCGTGTCAGGCTCCCGTCATGGAGCCTGCTTCTCCCTCTGCCTGTGTCTCTGCCTCTCTATCATAAATAAATGAATAAATCTTAAAAAAAAAAAAAATGAGGGATCCCTGGGTGGCGCAGCGGTTTGGCGCCTGCCTTTGGCCCAGGGCGCGATCCTGGAGACCCGGGATCGAATCCCACATCGGGCTCCCCGTACATGGAGCCTGCTTCTCCCTCTGCCTGTGTCTCTGCCTCTTCTCTCTCTCTCTGTGTGACTATCATAAATAAATAAAAAAAATTAAAAAAAAAAAAAATGGGAACAATCTAAGTGTCCATCAACTGATGGACAACTGAATGACTGGGTGTGGTAGCTATACAATGTAATATTATTTCTCAATAAAAAGGAATGGAGTACTGATACATGCAGTGATATGAATGGACCTTGAAAACATTATGCGAGGCCAGAAAAGACCACCTACTGTATGATTTCATTTACACGAAATGCCCAGAATAGGTAAATTTAAAGAACAGTACAATAGTGGTTACCTATGACTAGGAAGTGTGCAGGAAATGGAAGTGATTGCTAATGGGATGGGGTTTCTTTTTAGTATGAAGACAAATTTCCTGGTGGTTGAAGAACTCAGTGAATACATTAAAGTCCACTGAATTGTACACCAAGGGTGAAATGTATGGTATATGAATTGTATCTCAAAAAAACTTTAAAAATATGCTATAAATAAAGGATTACTAACTTGTAGCAAACAGCAGAAGGGCCTATCATTTTATAGTTGGCAAACTTAAACACAAACTGTTCTATAAATAACATATATCCCCCAATGATAAATTTTCTTTTCAATACAATACATACTTAGTTCTTTTTGGGGAAAAAAGGGCATTTTAGGAAAGTTTTCCTCTGTTAGCAAAATGAAAACCAAGAAAATCATGAAGAAAAAAGTTTCCATTTCTCTGTTCTAACAAATGGTCCAACATAAACTTCACTATGAGTGAAAGAAAATATGCAGATTATGAATATGGGACTTTTGACAAAAGTCAACAGTTAAAAATATACTATTGACCTTTAAACATTTTCTAATAATACAAAACACGGTCCAATTGGTTCTTGAACTCTCATCCCCAATCAAAAACCTTTAAATATGTTACTTCTCAAATTACAGACTGCATTCCTAATTCCAGACAGCTGCCTTCAAAAACATGTAGAAAGCAGGCTATAAACAAATAACACATCAAAAACAGAAAAAAAAACAAAAAAACAAAAACCCAACTCTAAATAGATGTATTCTGGTCAGCTACCAGAATGAACATATGAACAGCAGCACATTGCTGCCAAAATTTTTAGAATTTACATTATGAAGTAGAGTCAATGTTTTTCTTTGCTGTGATTATTTTTTATTTTTTTTTCCTGAATGAATTCAGAAGAAAAGAGGGTAAAGCCTTCCAGGGAGAACTGGTCATAGAGAGAGATGCCCTCCAAATGTTTCTGCTCCCATTCGGGCTTCCTTGCTCTATTATTAGAGCACACGCCTGAAAGGCTCGATCTGGAAAAACTGGCCAAGCTGCTGGTTGAAGCCAGGCGTTAAATTCAAGGTCAGCATGCCTTGGCGAGTCCTTCAGTTTCAGAGTCCTGCCAAGGCTGTGCAGACAATGTGGATGGTGCCTATTTTAAGTGGGGATTCTATAAGATAACTGTAAACAAACAAAACCAAAAACTATGACAACTGAGCCTTTTACCGAATGACTTCAGATGTCAAACTTCCCTTATAGCAATTTAACAGTTTTCCTCTCGTGGTTCAAGAGGTTTCAAATTAATGGTGGTTTCTAGGTGCTTCTCCAATATGGTTTCCATCCTTTGTCTTTACTTTAAAAAAGTATTTACTACCGTCAACACATTTCACATGGTGTCTCTTGGAGTGAAAATCTCCCTACAAGGCTCAATAGAGCTTCTCAAACCTATGTGGAAATTCCTGCTTTTGTAGAACACCATAAAACACTGACATTCTTGAAAAGAAAAAAATATAAATACACCACATGAAATCCTAGCCAAGAACACACATGCATGAAAAACAAACAAACAAAACAAGCTGCTCAGTGAGATATGATTGGATGTTAGCAAGGCTTCCTGTGAATTTTTGCTGGATCCGCCTTCACTGCCTTTATTGACTAAATAGTAGCAGATGCCAAAGTTTACAGTTAGTTACATACTTGGGAACAATGGATAATGCAGGTCAGTTTTGTGCCCAAGCCTTTCACATGACCTGGAAAAGATCCCTTCCATTCCCAGAGGTTGGTCTGAGTGCAGGAGTACGACTAGCATTCGGAGGACTAGTTTGAGAACCACTGCTCCCAGAGTTCTAGAGCATGACACCGGCCCCAGCTATCAGGGGCCACGCCATGTGAGAGAGGACACAGAGCCTCAGGGGTGGGTCCCCTACAGATGCTCAGATAACCGGGTTTACCGAGTGCTGAGAAATGGATTCCCGCAGCAGAGTGTGTGAGAAATCAGAGGTTTTCATTTGAAAGTTAATCCACTGCCTGATACTTCTCAAGCCCTTTCTAACATACCAAAGGAAAAGAGTAAACCTGCCAGACGCTACCACAAAATAGTATCTCTCAGACCACGACACAACAGCAGAGTCACCACAACATCGCCACATCAATCACCTGCCTAAATCATCTAGATTGAGGATATTATTCTGTCCGCTTAATCTAAGGCTCTTTTTTTCCCTCCAGGTCTAATGGGAAAGCCCACAGACAGTATTCCTCCAACCAGGTAAGACCGCAAGGACGTGGCTTCTATCATATTCGACTTTCCTTCAGAGATGACCGCCCAGATGAGAAAAGGTTGATCCAAGCATGACAACCCACCTGAGTAGAAGCATCTGAACTACAGTGGAAAAGACAGCGGGCTGAGTGTCAGGAGACTGGAGTTCTTTGCCTTGGTTTCTTCCTCTACGTACAGATAACCTGTTTAAGGTACCTAATGGATCTCAAAAAGCGTCTGATTCCAATTCACAGTCTGGAGCCAGAATGCTTTGCTTCAGATTCTGGCTAAATTCATGATTTGCCAGCTTTCTGCCTGGGGAAAGATGCTCTCTTCTCTGTCCATTATTTATAAAATGGAGATAATAAACAGCATCCACCATAGGGGACTATTGTAAGAATTAAATGAATATGTATAAAAACTTAGGAGACTGCCTGACCCATGGTGAACCGTAGGAGTTGGCAGTAGCAGACAGAGACCTCTACTGACCATGTGATCCTTCTCTAATACTTTTGTTTTACGTATTGGGAAAGGCTTGTAGGCACTTGTAAATAAGCTGATTAGTTTTAGCTATCTGTTAATTCTCAGAACTTTCAAGAATCTTTGGGAGTTGATGTCAAATTATCAAGAGCAGTGACTCATTAAACCGAATGGCAAACAATGGCAGAATTAATTGGATTCTACTTTAAGACTCTCACAAGCAATTATTTATATTCTTGAGCAGCACAGATTTGCTAAAAGGTCTCTGTAAGAGTAAGGCAGTAGTTTCACAGGATGCTACTACCACACTTATGAAGGACCAGAGAAGAAGCTGAAGAGCTCGCTCTGGCAGGAGGACTTGAACACCTCACACTTCCTAAGCAAACAGATGAAGGCCAAGGAAGGGCCCCCTAACCTACGCTTACTTCTTCTGATGCCCACCTTTGTGGCTCCAGCTTACAAGCTTTTCAAAGCATTTTCAATATAAATATAATAAAAGGTAAAAGGAAACACTTCATAGAAAAATTATCTTAAAACATGTGGGAAGGCAACAAATACATTAAATAACTACAATTACTTCTGAGCTCGATCTTGCCTTAATACAAAAAACTGGCCTCAGTATTTTCCATCTGTTATTTTAAAGCACTATTTACAGAAGTGACTTCACTGTGGCATTTTATAGTCATATATTAAAATGTTACATTCTTCTTCTGATAGGGAACTTTCATTCAGCTTCATTTCAGTCAGTAATTTGCCTTATCAACTTAATAAAAATTTTATGTTTCCTGTTTGAAAGCAGCAATGACAATAAATGCAATTGCCCTAGTCTGGAACTTAAAATATTTGCTATAACCACTTAAGCCCTGGGCCTGACTTCCTTAAAAGTTTCCCCAAAAAAACCTAGAACCAGTGTTCATAAAGATTAAAGCATGTATTCTACTTACCTCCCATAAAAAGGTGCTTAAAAAAAAGAGAAGGCATTTCAATTACTGAGTTAAACATGAAAAATAAACTGTGAGTGGTGGAGGCTGTAGGGTAATTTGTATAGTGCTGACTATGTGGAAAACTGTCCTCAGTATCCAGACTGTTGAACTAGCTCAGGAGACCTTCTTGGTACTACTGGGTTGAGTCCCAGATAATCTCACAGCAAATGCTATTTAATAGTAAACTGTATTAAAATGCTATCTGTAGAGCCTCAGCATCGGGCTAAGCGTAAAGCAGAGTCGATAAAAACTCACTGAATGAGCTGAGATAGCCTAGTATCTTTTCCAGATGAAACCATAAGCATCCGGGGCTATCTGTTAATTTGTGTTATGTTGTAAGAAAGATGGCACCACATATAGATCTTATTCCATTACTATTTCTAAGAAAACGTACAATCTTTTCATTGCCAGAGAATATTATCTAAAATAAGCACATCACTCACTTTCTAGGTCTTAGGGGAAAAAAAACTTTATATAACAAAAACATTTTCATTACACCATTATCTATAAATTGTTGATAACGTTGGGTAGTAAGCCTTGATCTCAGGAAGTAATTTCTCCTGATTACAAAAGATTTGCCACTATCTTTTTAGTTAATAGTATTCAAGTTCTGTAAATGTTCTCTCAAGTTTATTCTCCTTTTGAGGCAATGTAACCAAGCGTACACACTAAAGCTAGGGCAGGGCACTATACTACAGTTAGGGTAGTGGTACTGCTAGTTCCCTGGGACAGTCCCAGTTTACATTTGTCTCACACAACTGTTCTGCCTGCACCCTCTTCTATTCTCAAGTTCCAGTTTTGATGATGAATTTTAAAGTTAGCCCAAGGCTGATCTAAGGACTGTGCTTTAGACACTTAAGAGCTCCTGGACTCTCGAGTGTGAGTACATAAAACTACACATTTACAGGATAACTTAAAACCAAGGAAAACACTATGGATTTCATATGAATCTAGTATTCTCTTCCAATTTTCAAAAACAAATTATTGTGCTTCTCAAAGGACCTAGTTTTAGGACCCACCACAAGCCAGGCACAGGATCACTGTGGACTGTTAAGATATTTAAAGGAGAAATAGATTTTTAAAAGTCAAATCACCGATGAACCAAATGCCCCTTGAATATTTTTAAGACTAAACTATTTTATAGAAACTACAGTTTGGCTCTGCTAGTGATTAGAAATTGATGGGCTGGGTACTTGATCCTGATCCCACAGCTGACCAGAAAACCGAGTTCTCAGCAAATCTTCCTTATCTGGTGCTTGCTTTGGTTGTGCCTATGGCTGGTGTCAGATATTTTAGTAAAATCTTAAAACGTCTTGTATGGCCCCCATGTACTTGACTATGCCCCTGGATTACGCTCTAAACTGAACGAGGCCTGAGACTGAGCCTTCTTGAATTCTGGATCTCCATGCTGCCTAGGGCCTTGTATTATACTAGCAGACCACTCAAATGCTTGATGAATTGGAATGAAGCAAGGAGTCTGTAATGCCTTTTCCTTTATCTTGTTTTTAATTGTGGCCTATGGAAAAGAGCATCTCCATTCTTTTACTCACTCAAACAATATTTATTGAATGCCTACTATGTGCCAAGCGGTAGCAACGTAGAAGCAAACATGATGAAATTCTTTTTCTCATGAAGCTTGCATTCTTGAGAGGTATCTTGTAAACTGTAGGCTGCAACCCATTAGAGGACCCCAAAATCATTTCAGAGGGTTGCAGCAGCATTATTTTAAATGAATGAAATATAATGAAATAGAAGTTATCGGAGGACATGACCCAGAGCAAGGTGTTTCCCGAATATTTGGTTTCTGTTACATGTGTGTATAATGGTATGATGTAAAATGTATTTCTTGGTCCAGGATAAATTGAGAACCACTGTTCTAGGAAAGTCCTCTAAATTGCACCTCAGTTTAAATCTTTTTTTTTTTTAATTTTCTTTTTATTTATTTATGATAGTCACACACAGAGAGAGAGAGAGAGAGAGAGAGAGGCAGAGACACAGGCAGAGGGAGAAGCAGGCTCCATGCACCGGGAGCCCGACGTGGGACTCGATCCCGGGTCTCCAGGATCGCGCCCTGGGCCAAAGGCAGGCGCCAAACCGCTGCGCCACCCAGGGATCCTCAGTTTAAATCTTATATAAAATGGTTACTTACAGCAAAACTATAAATAAAGCAAGTTAGACAACTTTGATTCAATAAAGTATGTGTCAGGAACTGCTAGGCGCTGGGGACACGAGGATGATTAACTCACAGACTGTGTCCATAAGGAACTCATTAAGAATGTAAACAATCAATCACAATGTAGTGTTTAAACAGAAATATGTGCAGATACAGTAAATGAAAAGCTCATTTTTTGAATGTTACTCTACAACGTACTTCCACTTACTCTTGTCTTTCACAGTGACAACAGTACGTGTAAAATATGTAAATCACTTTAGGGATGTTCTGGCAAGTAATTTGCCCATGGTCACAAGACAAGCGGCTGAACTGCCAGCAGAGCCCAGGTTTCATAGCCCCCACTATGGTTTTCTGTCACACAGCTCCACCTCCAGTAGATAGCCTTAGCTGGAGGCTTGCTTTTTTTTTTACATGCTCTTGAAGCAACCTGAATGACTTCAGAGTAAGATGGAGATCATGACTATTAATTCATCATTTTTCCTGAAGTGTGACGTTATGGTGATCGCTCGTGCACCACTACAGGTAAACAGAAATAGTCATCACCCAGTCTTTGCCTAAATTCCATACCATGTGCCCACCTGGTCACTAATTTAGCAATGTGGAGACCTCCTATTCTGGTAACTAATCTTCACATTTGAAAAGAGACAGGAAATCTAGGAGATACAGTCCTTTTGGAAACGAGAATTACAACTATACTCCCAGCAGATAATTCTTTTTATACTGTTTGGTAGCAAATGAGAGTACACGCAACAGATTACATTGAGAGCTGCTATTGTTTCCAACTAATGTGCAAAATTCTTTATCTGGTGGTTCCTTTAACTTATCGCTGGACAATGAGCTAGAAATTATAACCATGGTATGGTATACAGACCAGTCTCAGGCCAAGTTTTCCATAAATGTTTTTTCCATAAATCCCCCCCACGATTTCCATAAATGTTTCAAGACTGAGAAATTAGTTCCATTAAGTTTGTCTGGTTGAAAGGCTAAAGACCAGCTGTCAACACCAACACACAAGGGGCGGGGGGGGGGGGGGGGGGGGGACAAAAGGCTGATATAATTAACGCCAGTGTTATGCATATACTACGGTAGAGATCTTACAGCAAATGTCAAACATACAACAGCCTGCTTTTAATGCCTTGTTTGGGCGGCACTTTGTTCTCTACAGTAGAACTCTCCCTTAGATACAGTGAGGAAACTCCACAGATTCAGTTACTAGGTGTTGTAACTGCAAAGGATACAGATGGGGAGCCCATTCAGCTTCTATAATCCTGCGAACAACAACACTGGCACATAGCTAACACTTTCTAGGGCTTATCATGTGTCGGGTCCCATTCTATGCATTTCACATAAATTGTCTCAAGATTCTTATAACCCCATGAACTAGATACACTATGCTTTCCATTTTAGCAGGGAACTCTGTTTAGCAAGCCACTTTCCCAGGTCACATAGTTAAAAAGCAGGAGGTGGGGTGCAAATCCATGTAGTCTGATTCCAGACTATACATAGAGACAAAGAACTGCATACCCTACTTTTTATAACAGATTCCAGATGGCAGGCCTGACCAGGGAGGAGGTCGTGTCCAGCTTCTGGCTGACTCTCCTGTCACATTGGACACTCTTGTTCTGAACCTGTGCAGGTGTTTGTGGCTCTAACATGCCACCTTACAGGCTGGGGGGGTCCGTGAGGACAGCAGAGAAGCTGGCCCCTTGAGGCGAGCAGCAGCCTTGAACAGGAGGGAGGACACAGTAGAGAAAGGGACTGTTTCAGCATGACAAGCCCTAGGGAACTTCAAGTGAGCCTAACAAACTTTTAAAAAGTAATTAAAGGGATGCCTGGGTGGCTCAGTGGTAGAGCATCTGCCTTTGGCTCAGGTTGTGATCCTGGGTCCTGGGATTGAGTTTTGCATGGCTCCCCGCAGGGAGCCTGCTTCTCCCTCTTCCTCTCTGTGTCTCTCATGAATAAATAAAATCTTAAAAGTTCTGGGAATAAAGGGTATGACCCTGTCTCTGCCCTCAAGCTCACTGCAGAGTGAGGAACTTAGATATGTTGCTGAATTACTGCTGGATACCCAGATAAAACAACCACTGGAAATGAATGAATGGGCCTCAAATACCACAGTTCTTGCTTCCTTCCTTGTTAGTCTTTTGAAACGAACACATTTCTAAAGAAAGTTGATTAAAAAGACACAGACTTCTGGTTTGAGAGCGTGGTGCATTATGGTGGATGGCCAGTGAAGATAGTATCTAAAGAACTCTATTTAATTGTCCTCAGTTTGAAAGGATGAGGATGGGAAAATATCACAGTATATTCATATACCAACTGGGACGACAGCAGAAGGGGAAAGCCTGACTAGGCAGAGGAGAGCGGTGAGAAGTCCTTGTGCTGGACTGTGGAGCTCCAGCAGAGTGGAAGGTCTGACCTCAGCTACGGCCACAGGTGACTTCCAGTCCAGGTACAGGAGGCAGGGTGGACCACACCACTGCTCTTTTTTCTTTTTCCAAAGTGAAATAAGCAGTGAGGTCATCAGCGGAGAGTGGGAAATACTGTCCTTGTCTTGGAGAATGGGAAAGTCAGTTGACCAGAGAAATGAGGAAGCACTGCCAGACAACACGTAGGGCCCCCTGGGGGTCTGTGGTCAGGATTTTAATGTGAGATCACAGTCATGATGGTTGTGGGCTTTTCTCTAGTGGCACTCGGCTACTGAATGTAGGTGGAGCGTTCAATCTAACTAGGGTTGTAGGACAAGTACGCCAGAGGGAATGACTACAATGGTAGACTACAGAATGGAACTCAGAGGGTGTAGTAGGGGGAGGGATTATTTTAAGGCACAGGCTCACAGGACTGTGGGGGTGGCAAGCTTAACGTTTGCAGTAACGTTTGCAGGGCAAGCCGGTGGGCTGGAGACCCAGGAGAAGTTGATGTGGCAGCTCCTCTGGAAGCTGAATCCCTTCCTCCTTAGGGAACCCCAGTATTTCCTCTTAAGGCCTTCAACTGATGGGAAGAGGCCCACCCACATTTTGGAGGATAATCTGCTTTACTCAAAGTCTACTGACTTAAGAGACTTTTAACCAGAGAACAAACAGGGTTGCTGGAGGGGAGGTGGGGGATGGGCTAATAAACAGGGCGATAGGGATTAAGGAGGCCATTTGTGGTGATGAGCACTGGGTTTTATATGTAAGGAAGGGAGGAAGCACTAAATTCCAGTCTTGAAATCAACATTACACTACATGTTAATTAGAATTTAAATAAAAATTAAAAAAAAAAGGTTAATCACATCTGAAAAATGCCTTCACAGCAACATCTAATGTTTGACTAAAACCTGGGTACTAGCTTGGCCTAATCAAGTCGACACATAAAATTAACCATCACAGAAATAGTCACAGATGTAGGGGAAACTTTTTTTTTGCCATTGCCCATTCATGAGTTCCAGAAAGCACAGAGTGGAAGTTAGTTTGGGGTGGAGTGGGGGTGAGATTAGGACAGATTAATAGAGAAACAGCACTTTCCAGGGATGGGAGGAGGAGAAATATAATGTGGTGGCTAAGGGCACAGACTTTAGCATCAGAGCTCATGGTTCAAGACTGCTCTATCACTTTTGGCGTGATTCTGAGCAGATTTTTCAGCTAAGCTTGTGTTATCTTCAAAAGGGATAATACGAGGCAAGGGCTTGCATGTCACAACCATTCAAAAAAGTTATTCTTATATTATGGGGAGACTTGATATTCTACGTCTGTCAATTCTCCCCCTAAATTATTCATAAATTTAATGTCATTGCACTTAAAATTTCAGTGAGTTTTTTTGACGAACTGATTCTAAATTTTATTTGAAAAATTAATGTGTGAGAAACATAAAATTCCATTAGAGTAAGAAACACTTCCATCATCAGTATCAAAACATGCTGGGATGTTGCAATTAATAGTAATGGTATTGGCGCAAGAAGAGGCAGCTAAATACATACCTAGCCTAGAACGTAAGACTTCTAGATCCATGATAAGTTAGTATAGGATGAATGTGGCATGTGCCTCCAATTAGCACGGGGAACCATGGATCATTCCATCAAATACTGTTGGGATAACTGGCTTTCCATTTGGGAATAAACGGAGATTATTTCTATAATTTCAAGCCAGGGAAAGCCTTTCCAGGCCTGATAGAAACTGGAAAGGTCTAAAACTGTTATTTTAGAAATTAAAAATTTCTGTAAGGCAAAAGACACCAACAACATAACAAACTTAAGGGGACTTAATTTATTTATGGTCATTTCATGATTTTTATATTTGGTCCTACTTATCTTCATTCCACATTTTTCTTTTTCTCTCTTACATGGTATGAACTGTTTTCTCTGCTGTTTCCCCTTTAGATCCAACTTTAGACCAACATGACAAAAACTTTACACATACCAACCCAAACCAACTGCATCTCCTGACTTACTTCCTCCCTCTCACCCAAGATTTGGTCAATATAATCTGAGACTTAATCTTTTTTTTTTTCCTAAAGATTTTATTTATTTATTCATGAGAGACACACAGAGAGAGACAGAGACACAGGCAGAGGGAGAAGCAGGCTCCATGCAGGGAGCCCAATGAGAGACTTGATCCTGGGATTCCAGAATCACACCTTGAGCCAAAGGCAGGTGCTAAACCGCTGAGCCACCCAGGGATCCCCTGAGACTTAATCTCAACATCATGTTCATCCTCTTTGAGTTATTCTGGACACTGGCATTGGAACCATATACATAATAGGAGGCAGCTTTGTTAAATGAGAATTGGACCTCATGGCTTTTTCTTTTACATTGTCATCACCCCATTGTTAAGGTCTGAGTCATTTCCTAGCTCCCCAAAGGTGCCTGATACTACCTAGGTCCTTTTGCATGAGTGACAACTTGAGAAGCCATAGCATTCACACAGAAATGTTTTCCCTTTCAATACTCTGTAGATAATGCTCCATATTATTTAGGCTTTGGTGTCATAGTAAAAGAAGTCTGAAGTTAGCTTTACTTTGTCCCTTCCAGTAACTTTTTTGCCTGTATTTGTAGGACGTTTTACTTTATCCTTAACATTTAAAAGTTAAACCAGGCTTACTGTTCCCCTTTTTAAAATACTTTTTTAAAATTTAGGGCACCTGGGTGGCTCAGTCGGTTGGGTCACGCACGATTCCAGGATTCCTGGATCGGGCCCCTAATCAGGCTCCCTGCTCAGTGGGGAGTGTGTTTCCCCCTTTCCCTCTGGCTCATGCTCCCCCATCCCTGCCCTGCCCCTGGCAAATAAATAGATAAAATCTTTAAAAAAATTTTCTTAAATTCAATTATGTTAACATATAGTGTATTATTAGCTTCAGGGGTAGAAATTTAGTGATTTATCAGTTGCATATAACACCCAGTGCTCATCCCATCAAATGCCCTCCTTAATGCCCATCACCCAGTAACTCTACCCCTCACCCCCTCTCCTCTCTAGCAATCCTTGGTTTCCCATAGTTAAGGGTCCCTTATGGTCTGTCTCCCTCTCTATTTTCTCTTCCCTTCCCCTATGTTCATCTGTTTTGTTTCTTAGGTTCCATAAATGTTCCTAACTTTTAACAAATTCTGCCTAGCACTTAATCATTTTGGAGATTGATGTTGTTGACCTTACTACTCAAAGAGTTCTCAGAGATTTTCTAAATCTTGTTGTTTTCTCCTTAGTTTTCAATCTCCTGTTGTAGTTTTCAATTAGGCAATGTTGCTCTTCAGCTTTGTGGAAACTATCCTAATCTCAGACGGTTCTTTCTTTGGTATTGCCTGCTCCATTTTCAGTGATCCTCATGAACCTCTCTGAGAACATCAATCAGAAATTCCCCTAAAAATCTCTGTTTCTTGCTATACATTTACTTAGGAGGCATGTGGCCTGATTTATCCTTGTACTTGCATACCCTCTGCCTGGGACATTCTCTCCTACAAAACCACATTGGTGTACCCCGTCCCCTTTCAGGAACACCTTCCTGGTGAGGGCCTTCTTGACCACCCTATTCCAAACTGTAGTAGAAACTGCCATCCTGACCTACACTCTCCCCTGTTTTGTTTTCCTGTTTAGCCCTACTGCCCACTTAATATACCATGTTATTTTTTACTCCTGTCTGGTATTTTTGCTACATGCATCTTGGCCATAGATATCTTTTGCCACAAACATTTCTGCTGCATAACCAGTTAGCTGTAAGAAAACTGTGCCATAAAAGAGAAAATAACTGGATGACAGTCTGGCTTCATTTCTCCATGGACTAATCAACTGCCCTTGGCAGGGTTAATGTACCAAAGCTAGCTGTCAGTTATTTCTCCATTAACAAAGCTCCTATTTGAATGTTATATAAATCTTAGTTAGCGATCTCTACACTGACACGTAGACACGGAGGTCTTAAAATAGTGGATGGTAACAACTATATATATCAACTTGATAAAAAATACGGTGATGGAACCTACTAGAAGTGTGAAATAAGAGCGTAAAGCCAGATTGCATACTCTACTGTGCTAGAACATGAGAACATAGCAGTTACAGTGATAACAAAGCTCAGTCATAAATGCGTTACAGCGTTAGCACTTCTTTCATGCTTCCCATAGAACTTTGGAATGTCTGTTAATGAACACGTGACAATATGCCAAGAAAAAAACAGCAGCGTAGGAGGCTTGCGGGATGCAATGCAAAGCTCAGTTACAAATTATGCATCCTGGTATTTGGAAACTGATACCTCTCTTAATAAGGAAAAACTTTGGTGAAAGAAGCAAAACTGTGATGCTAAATGACATGAATCAATAGGCAAAAAAAAAAGTATACTACTACAAATAAAGACTTGGAAGATGAATGCCTGGTGCAATCCACAAAATCAAATCGGTTGTTTGCACAATATACACTTTTTAAGAGCATTCAAATATGTTGCATTTCGCAATAAAGTCTTCTGATTTTGTTATTCATTTTCCACAATTCATTATGTCCTTTTAAATGAAAGGCCCTTTTTAATTTTTGTTGTGATTTTTTTTTTATAGCAAGTTGCCTTACAGTCAATTACTTATGCAGCAAAAATGTCTGTGGCAAAGATGTTTATGGCAAAACAACCTAGAATCATATTTTATCTACTTCTTAAGGTTATTCTGTTAATAGATGGGTCGGATACACAGGCTTAGAATTAACCTATTTAACTATTTGCATTTTTTGGATAAAAATTTCAAAAAGCAACAACAACAACAAAAACCCCATTTTCATCATTGGGGGAAAAAGAATATGAAAATAGGAAAGATGCCAATTCTTCCCAAGTTATTTTATTACCTTTTAAAAAGATTTTAGCAGGCAGAGGGAGAGGCAGAAGCAGGCTCCTCACTGAGCAGAAAGCCCTGTATGGGGCTGATCATGACCTGAGCTGAAGGCAGAAGCCCAACCAACTGAACCACCCAGGCGCCTCCCCAAGTTACTTTAAACTGCAATAAAACTGGTGCAATTCCAATTAAAACAACAATTTACCGACTACTTAGTATATACATCCAAGAGAACTGGAAGCTGGGACTTGAACAGATATTTGTAGACCTATGCTCACAGTAGCATTATTCCTAATCCTCAAAAGGTGGGAGTAACCCAGATGTCCACGGACACGTGAATGGATAAACAAAATGTCGTGTGTATACACACCCACCCACCCCCACACACAGCGACACATTATTCAGCCTTAAAAAGGGGAATTCTGACAACATGGATAAACCTTGAGGATACTATGCAAAGTGAAATAAGTCAGTCATAAAGAGACAAGTACTACAGGATTTCACTTCTACCTTGGAGGTATCTAACCAAATTCATAGAAAGTAGAATGGCAATAACTAGGGGGCAGAGGGGCAGGGGAGTTTAATGAATACAGTTTTTACCTTTGCTAGATGAAAAAGTCCTGGAGACTGGCTGCACAACACTGGGAATGAAAATACACTATTGGACTGTATAGCCATAAGCAGTTAAGACAGTAACTTTTAATAAGGGAAGGGAGAAGAAATGTGTGGGAAATATCAGAAAGGGAGACAGAACATAAAGACTGCTAACTCTGGGAAACGAACTAGGGGTGGTAGAAGGGGAGGAGGGCGGGGGGTGGGAGTGAATGGGTGACGGGCACTGGGTGTTATTCTGTATGTTAGTAAATTGAACACCAATAAAAAAATAAATTTAAAAAAAAAAAAAAAGACAGTAACTTTTATGTGTATTTGAACACAATTAAAAAAAAACAAGGGATCCCTGGGTGGCGCAGCGATTTAGCGCCTGCCTTTGGCCCTGGAAACCTGGGATCGAGTCCCACATCGGGCTCCCGGTGCATGGAGCCTGCTTCTCCCTCTGCCTATGTCTCTGCCTCTCTCTCTCTCTGTGACTATCATAAATAAATAAAAATTAAAAAACAACAACAACAACAAAAAAACCAAAGTGAGAAACCATGTATGGAATCTTTCAGAGAGCCTAAATAAGGAAGTGAGTAATAGCCAAAAAAAACTTGGGAAAAAGAATGAAAGGAAACAGGCCTAGCCATATACTAAGATACGTCATGAAATTATAATAATTAATATAGTGAGTAATGAGACTCCCCAATGCTGTATGGGCCAGCATTTAGTATTATGACAAGGATGACATCATAATTTAGTGAGCAAAGACTTTTATTTCAAATAATGTGGGGGTCAATTAGTTTTTAAGTTATTGTTTTGGGGGGTGATCACAGTCATATGGCTAAATCCATTTCAGATTAACTGAAACTTAAAGCTATTTTCATGTATCTCATTTCCCTTGATTATTTTTCTGCCTTTTTTATAGTTTACAATTATTTATTTTGGCAGTCTCCCCTTTACATTCTATTAACCAACTGGGTGACACGTGCACAATGCTGCCACTTTGGAATTTCAGTAATCTTGTAGAAAATCGGTCAACAAACAGAAGTAAAGTATATATCCTGTTTTAAGAAAAAAATCTATTTAATGGAGTCACCTAAAATAGTAAGCTCTCATTGATATCTAGCAGTATTTAATTTACAAGTTTTATTAAATTTGATTTCATTAACTTTATAAAAAATGTGACTTTGGGGCTGATACACAATATATCACTGCAGTCTGAAGGGCCCGTAGTCACCAACATGCTTGCACTTTTAACACCTGAGTATGAGCCACTCAGGCAAAAGGTTTCCACACAGTATTTTTTTTTTAAGTTTTATTTACTTATTAAGTAATCTCTACACCCCATGTGGGGCCTGAACTCATGACCCTGAGATCAAATAGTTAGTTGTGTGCTCCCTGGCTGAAAGAGCCAGGCTCCCCTCCATGCTTTATTTTTTGAATACTTTAAATTGTCCACTTTAAGTTACTGAATACATATTTATTCCATGCCAAGTCAAGGGACTCTAAAAGGTATTTCTGGGTTTACAAAATACCTTTCATAGATAGTGTGATAGAAAAAATGATTCCATCAGGTGTCTACACCCTAGTTTCCAGAACTTGTGAATCAGTCACTGAATCATGGCAAAAGGGTCTCTGCTGATGTAATTTAAGATAGAGACAATCTGAGATAGGGAGATTACCCTGGCATATCCTCATGTGTCCCCTTTAATTATATGAACTATAAAAGCAGACAGTGCTCTCTGGATGGAGGTAGAAGAGATGCAGCAGAAGGCAAGGTCAGAGACATCTGAGGTGGGAGGAGGACTCTAGGCACTGCGGCTCGTTTGAAGACCAAGGATGCGAATAAGGACTGCAAGAGGCTTTTATTAAGCAGCTGAGACGGGGCTTCCGGCTGACAGCCAGCAAGGAATGGGACCGCAGCCCTACCACTACAAGCGACTGAATTCTGGTAACAATCTGGATGAGCCTGGTGCCAGGTGTGCCCCAGAGCCTAGGCTGATTGACACCCTGATTTCACCCTTGTGAGACCGGAGCAGAGGAGCTGGCCCGGCCCACCCCAACTTGCGACCTCTAGAGTGGTGAGATACTAAATCTGCATGGTTTTAAACTGCTTAGTTTTTGGCATTTTGTTATCACAGCAATAGGAAACAAATACAGAGATTGAATTCTTTTATCAACGGAAAAAAAAAGAGAAAGATTCTGTTACAGGTGATATAGGAGGGTAGGCTTATGACTGCCCCCCCCCCTTTTTTTTTTTCCAGTTAGACTCATGGACTTAACTGATTCTATGTCAAGTAGTGACGCAGTGCTGGCCTAAGTAGCAAACTTGGTACAAGGAAATTAACACTAGTTCCCATTAGCTGGTTAATCTACGTTATGATTCTGGCAATGTTTTCAGAAAGATTATCCTCCAAGGAGTGACAACTTGTTCTTGGTTTGTCCTCATAGTTGTGAAATGACTGTCACAGCATCAAACACAGTGTCCTCATCCAGCAGCATGTGAAGGAAGACAAAGGTGAGCACGGCCTCTCAAGGAGTGATGTAGATCCAACCTCACAAAATAAACAGATTAAGAACATTTCCTCGGTTTAGTCCCATAGTGTTTGAACAAATAAAAAAAATGGTGTCAAAGAATATTTGATATTTTTTCCTGTCACCTTCCCATGATCTTTGATCATCCTGTTACAATAACCAAAGCAAAAGCCCAGTAATACACTAAGTAAAAGTAGGAGAATAAATACAGAAACAGATATCGGGCACAAAGAGGAGGGACATCCGAAGACCTTTGTATGCTATTTTCGAGTACTGGCACCATTCCTAATAAAACTGCCTACCTTAAAATCCCATTCATTTGGTAAATATTTATAGAACATGTTCTCACGGCAGGTGCTGTTTTAGACACTACTATCAAGGAAACTGGTCTAGTGGGATGCCCGGAATCATAATACACACATTGTAAGGTACATAGAAAGTATAACTAGGGCACTAAAGTTCACTCAAGTCTGACGATGAGGATGGACTAAACTACAGGCAGGAGGAGGGAGCCGATCAATGGTGGGACAGGACATTCCACATAAGACTAGCATGGGTAAAGATACCGAGGCATGAGCTACCACAGCACAGCCTGTTTACGCAACTAAACAACTCCAGTGTGTGAACACAAAATGCGTGTGCTGGGGTGGGAAGCAGTGGGGGATCGGTAGGAGTTGGACCTCTGATAGGTAGGGGTCATATCACAAAGGTTATTAGCCTCTATCCCACAGGTGAACGATAAGAAGAGGAATGGCACAATTGTTCACATGTCAGACTACTTTGGTAACAGAAGAGGAAATGGATTAAAATGAAGTTAAGAGCAGAGACTGACAATCGGAAAAGGACAAACATTTTATGGTCTCATTCATTTGGGGAATATAAAAATTAGTGAAAGGGAATAAAGGGAAAGGAGAGAAAATGAGTGAAAATATCAGAGAGGGTGACAAAACATGAGAGACACCTAACTTTGGGAAATGAACAAGGAGTAGTGGAAGGGGAAGTGGGTGGGGGGTTGGGGTGACTGGGTGATGGGCACTGAGGGGGGCACTTGGTGGGATGAGCACTGGGAGTTATGCTATATGTTGGCAAACTGAATTAAAAAAAAAAAAAAAAGCAGAGACTGAAACCAGAAGAAGGCTACTATATTACACAGAGATAATGAGGACCTGAACTTGAGAAGCAACAGTGGAAATGAGCATAAGGTACCCAACGTAAAGAATGCTCAGAAGGTAAAATACGTGACATGCACCACAGGTCCCAGCTAACTGCCATCTTCAGCTCCCTGCCCTGACTTCCTTGCCAGAGCTCGCCACGCAGGCCAGAAAAGCCAGCCAGCACCTGCACGCCTCCCCCCCCCCCCCCCCAGTCACAGGTGAATCCATTCCCGACAATTCCTTGGGAGAGGAGGGTGGCCCTGGGAAAGCCTCTTCTATGGAAAGGAGAGGTGCGTATAGAAAAAGGTCCTATTCAGTTCGGTCTTCCTTCCCCTCCTGCTGGATGAAGATCCTGTGTCTGGTGCCGGGACGGTTGTTTTACAACTCTGAGGGGACAGACCAGAACAAAAGCCAACATGGTGGGGACAGCGAGTGGCCAGATAGAAAGTCTCGGTTCCCAAAGCCCCAGCTGAGCTGCTGAACTAACCCAGGGATTGTTTATCTCTGGACTCAAGTATCCTTCCAGCTGAAGTTACTGAGTGACAAGTTATTACTTTCAAAATCAACCCAACTACAAGAGATAGGGCCTGGTGACTGGACGCTGAGGGTTTGTAATAAAGAAGAATCAATAGTTTTACTCCCAGTGTTCTGGCTTGGGAAACGAAGCAGAAAGTTATCAAGACAACATTATGACACAAGAGTAGTGGTGGTGGTGGTGAATACGGGGGGTGTGAGGTGGAGTAAATGGGGAGGTCGGGGCCGGGGAGACAAGGGAAGTGGAAGAAGTCTGTTTCTGGACGTGCTGATTCAGAGATATTATGGAACCATTTGGGTGAAGCGTCTATTTAGAGGGGTCTGGAACTCATTTAAAAATAAGTCTGAGTAGGGGCGCCTGGGTGGCTTAGGTGGTTAAGCATCTGCTTTCAGCTCAGGTCATGATCTCGGGGTCCTGGGATCGATCCCTGCGGCGGGTTCCCTGCTCGGTGGAGAGTCTGCTTCTCCTTCTGCCTCTGCCTACTGCTCCACCTGCTTGTGTGTGAGCACACGTGCTCTCCTCAAATAAATCAATAAAATCTTTTTTTTTTTTTTTTTAAGTCTGAAGTAGATGTAGATGTGTGTGGGAAATCAGGTCCTCTCACACGCTCCTAGAGAAGTCAGATGGAGGCGGGATGGTTAAAAGTATGGACACAAACTTCCTTATTTGAAGAGTCATAGAAAGTGTTTTTTCTTTTCTTCCTATTAAGGCTCCGAAGATGTACAGATACTATCTGAAAATAGGAAGAAAGCTGTTTATTGAATGAATCTGTAAATATTATCATGCTACTGCATATTTTTATTTTCTAAAAATCCATTGCTAGCCAAGATAATCTGAAAAATTGCAAAATCTGGGTCTATGGTAAATGAAGCCCTTGTGCCAGAGCGCCTATACCAGACTCCTAGCAACTGCAGCGAAGCCGAGTCACCTGCTTTCCTATCCCCACCAGTAAACCAGGAATATGTGAATAATCTCATTCCAAGACCCAGAAAATAACCCAGGACATGTTTTATTGGAGGTAGATTACCCCAAAGTACAAAGAGGAACATAATCACTGAGAAAGCAGCAAGCAATAATTTAGCAGTACTTTGTAAGATTAAGTAGCCTTTTAAGGATTATCCCATCCCCCCATGAGAAGAAGTTAATACAGGTGACCCTGATACGATTTCTCTTTCATGTGTGGCAGTTATGGAAGAACAGAAACCATCAGTGATTCCCAATCTAGGGAATAGGAAAAACACAGAGCTGGAGCAGGTGATAGCCTCCCAGACAGAGATACAAGGATACATGACAAGGGGTCCCTATAAATAGTGATTATAAATGCAAATCAAAGGTTGACTTTGATGTTTGCAAAGTCTGGATTGGACAGACAGCTAGATAGGGTCTGTACAGACAACAGCGATCCCCATCAAAGGCATCAATGATGCATGGGCAGGAGCATTAGAGAAAGAAAGAATCTGCCCTTGACATCAGGTAAAACTGTTTTAAAACCAATACAACTTGAGAAAACGGAGTATAAAAGATGCAAAGTTGTACCTCAACACGTGGGTCTTAATTTAAAAACGTAACTCTGATTACCCTGCTATCATGAAAACCTGAGCTGGTCCCTCTGGTTCAGAGACCTGCCCCCCATCAGCCCATGTCCCAGCCCCAAACTAATGAAGTTCTAATCAAACTTTCCGTCTGTCTCTTTTGTGCATCCCATACTCTAGTTATGGACCAGATGGTGTTTCCCAGTCCCACCTCTGCTCTCCCCCTGCCCCTGCCACACTCCTCATGCAGACTGTTCTCTGCCTGTAGTGGGCCCTGAACCTCTCAGCAATCCCTGTTCCTACAACCACATGTGGTCTCCTCCTCTAAGTCCAGTTCTGAGATTCCATTATCCAAATCATGCTACTTTGTTTCGAATTGTTACTACGGTTGTAACTTCCCCTATGATATTCCAAATTCCTCAAAGAAGAAAGAATAATTCATTCATTTTTGTGACATCTACAAGGTCATAATGAAATAATTGCAGGTTGCAGGATTAGTGACATAGAACAGCCACAGCCTGAAAGCCCTCAAAAGAACATGCAAGGGCAAGTTTATTAGAAGTCTAATAATTCAACTATTTACCATTCCGATAAGACATTCATAAGCTCCTTCTCCTCCTATTGCTAGCAAAAAGCCATATATAAGAAATAAATACAGGAATTATTCAGTAGAGGAGATAATCAGACTGCAGTCTAGAAATTCTAGATCCTATTTTTAGTTATCTGGGCAGGTTTAATTTACCCTTTTCTCTACCTGCCTCCTCTGTAAGTACCTACTTTACAAAAGTGGTGTAAGGAATAAGATCTTTATTAACAAGTTAATGTTTTTAACATCTTTCAGGACACTCCTCCCTTTGAAATACACTGCTTTAAATATCAGCTCTAGCCTTTCCTACAGTTACACAATTAGCAATGATTGTTGTGATTCATTGAGTACCTAAAGTGTAAGGAAGCCCATTATACGCCAAAGAATGCATTTGCAGTTTTATTATAAAAGCAAAACTTCTCCCTACCTCCACTCTCAGATTCTTTTTAGTTTCTGACCCTCTGGCCATTGCATAACCCTAACTCATAAAAGACCTTAATGATCCTGAAGAAAAGGCATACTGTGCTCTCAAAAGCAGAATATATTCTGTGAGATGTTTTGTAATAGTCTTCACGAATAAACAAGAAACCCAAATGCAGATCACTAAGGTGGGTGGGTGGCAATGAAACCGTAAAAGGGCAATAAAACGTCTTGAACAATAAAGGTATCCAGTACCATAAAAAGTTGAAAACCAGAGAATGATTCCTAACCTAGTGACACAGGCCAAAGACCTTCCCAAGTGCCCTTTTTTCTAGGCTGTCCAGTTGTACTCTTCTCTAATTTTTTTTTTTTCTGCCATGTTTCACTGTTTTTCCAGTATGCTAATCCATCTCCTTCTACCTCCAGCCCCCTACACTAACTGAGACCTCCCTTCAAGTCCCCCGGGGCAGTCTCTATCCCATCCTGACATAATTCCCAGATTAGGGCACGGGAGTTTCTTCCGACCCAAGAGGTCACGCTGTAAATCTAGAAACGTATACACAACGCAAAGGGAGTACGTTTAGATCTGTGAGTGAGGACCAGGACTCCTGACATCTAGCATTTCGGCTCTTCTGCATCTTTAAGCCCAACAGAAATGAGGAGGACTTCTTCATCTGCCAATCCACTTACAGGAGACTTCGCACATGGAAGGCAGAGGCAAAGACGCATCAACCGAAAGCGAACGAACCCAAGAAGCTCGCATCCTCGCCGCAACCATGATCCTCCACCGGGGACCTTCAACGGCAGCTAAAAGGCAAACCGACCCCCGGACCGGATTCCGAGGGCTTGCTGTGCTCCAAAGTTAGACGACCTCGTCATAAACAAGTTCTCCCCTTCCCTCTCCTGCGGTCACGTCGGGTACCTGTTGCGTCCCCTGCAAAGGGCGCTGCGAGGCCGGCAGGGGAGCCCCGCCGGGGCAGCCACGGAACTCAACCCGGCGTGCTCCGCGGCGGCCTCGAAGGCAAGGGGCTGTCGGCTTCCATCCTCCGTGGACGCGGCCCCGACACGGGCCCCGACAGCCGCGACTTTCGGGACTGGGGAGTTCCTGACGACTCGGGCGGGAAGAGGCGCGCGGCGGGGAGGACCGGCGGCGCGGGGGCGGGAGCCGGCGGGCCGCCCCGCGACGGACGCTGCGCCCCAGGACGCCCCCGCCCGGCCGCCGAGGCGCCGGGCCCGGCCGCGGCTCCGGGCGGCGCAGGGGGCCCCGCCGCCCCTACAGCCGCTGCGAGCCCCGGCCCGAGCCCGCGGGCGCCCCGACGTGCGCGGATTCCCACAGCCTCCTCCTCCCCTCCCCCACCCCAGAGCCGAGGGGCGGCGGGGACGCGCGGCGGGAGGCGCGGGGGCCCGGGTCGGGGTCGGGGTGGGGGTCGCGGTCGCGCCGGGGTCCGAGCCCCGCGGCCTGGGCCGCACTCACCATGTCGTACACGTTGAGCACCACTAGCTGGTTAGCCCCCATCCTCCTCCCCGCGGCCGCCGCCTCGTCCTCCAGCCGCTCCGTCTCCGCGGGGCCGAGGCCGCTCCCACCCCCGCGGCCACTTCAGGGAGCCAGAGCCGGGCACTACGCGCACAGCCCGGCCCGCGGCAGCCGGCGCGGGAGCATCGGGGAGCCGGGCCGCTCCCGGGCGCCGCCGACAGGACCCTCTGCGCCGACGGGGCCGGACCGCTGGCGGGCCCGCTCCGGCTCAGGCGCCTCCCCTCGGCAGCGGACACGTGGGGAAAGGCGGGGCCTGAGCGGGGGCGGGGGGCGGGCGCCAGGCGCCCCGGGGGCGGGGCCGGCCCGGCGCCGGGGCTGAGCCCGCCTGCGCTCTGGCTCCGAGCGGCAGCACCTCGGGACCTAAAATGGCGCCTCTCCGCGCTGGAGGAGCGGGGGGTGCCAGAAAGACTACCGTTCCCGGCATGCAGCGAGGAGACTCCGGCTGGCCGTTCCAAGCGCGGAGGCCGAGGCTCGACGACTACGGCTCCCAGCATGCAGCGCGGGCCCCGCTCCTTACCGTCCCAGGCCTCCTCCCGAGCCTACAGCTCCCGGCATGCAGTGCCTGGGGTCCGCGCCGGTCCTGTGCGGTCCGCCCTTGGCTGCAGGTGAAGTCCTCTACCTTCAACCTTTCCTTTTCTTCCGTGCTGCTGCTGTTAGTTTCTGTCGCGTTGAGCCCTTTGAAGGCGGCGGAATGGAATGTGGCAAAAGACCATAGCGACGACTCTGTTTTCCACACCCTCCTTGCCTTTTTTTTTTAAATTTTTTTATTTTTTTGCACGTGGAGGGGTGAGGAAATAGAGGAAGGCAGGTTGCTGGGGAGGGGAGGGGAGGGCCGGGCCACGACATGCGTCCAGTTAGTGCTCAATACGAAATCATACATTTTATGGAACTATCTTGCTGACATGGGAAGAGAGTGCAGTAGTCACAGGTTAGCATAAACAGGGACACAAGTAGTTGCTTTTCTGTTTATTCAATAAATATTTGTTGTGTACCCGCCATATGCCTGCTAGTGGTGTAGGCCCTGGGGAATACCGTAATCAGAAGGAGGAAGGACAAATATGGGTGGTACGTGCTTTGCAGAGAATCAGAATAGGGTAAAGTGGTTGACAATCTTAGATTGGCTGCAGCTGGAGGGTCTTGGTGACAATTGAGACTGGAATGGCAAATATCTGGACAAATATCCCATCAAAATGGAAGAACAAAGCTAACATTCAGGCAATTAGGAAGCTATTCCACAGCGTGTGCCAAAAGGTGGCTTGGATGCTGGGAGTACTGGGGAACGCTGAGAAAATTCTGTTTGTAATATTTTGAAACTGGAGCCTATGGGAACTTGCTAATGAGTTGGGTGTTGAGTTTGTGAGGGAGAAAGTATTCAAGGATAATTTCTAGCTGTTTTGGCTTAGGAGATTCTGTAGGTGGTAGTGCCATTTATAAGATGTGAAACTTGGGAAGAACAGTTGGGAAAAGGGAAATCAAGAAGTATGGTCTGGTCATGTTCAGTTTCAAATGCCTTGTAGACATCCCTGATGTCAGGGAGGCACTGGCATAAACAGGTCATTATCAATAGACTCTTAAGCCTTGGGGCTGATTGGATGACCTATCAGAGAATGTGTAGCTAAAGAAAGGGGCGGAAGGTAAAGCTCTAGGATTCTTCCTTTAGAGGTCAAGTAGAGGAGGAAAAGGAGCCACAGAGGCAGGAGAACATGCAACGCAGGAGCCCCACGACTATCAGATTCAACAGTAAGGAGGTTACTGATAATCTTGACATGAGCAGCCTTAGGAGAAGTGGGATCCAAAGAATATCTGGAATGGTTTGATGAGTGAACGCAAGGTGAAGAAATGGGGGCCATTGGCAATTTGAGATAATAGTGGCATAGGGCTGTGTGGTCAACGGAGGCCATTTGAAAGATGAGAGATCCCAAGGTAGAGTTGTATGCAAAGAGATAGAAATTGATGATTTAGGAGATGGGGGAGATTTCTAAAGGCAAGGTGAGAAGAAGAAGCAATCGAGTGCACAAGTGGCAGGGTTGACCTTGAGTACAAGGGATGCTTCATCCATAGCGACAGCATATGAGGCCGATGCAGATACATAGTGGTGGCATAGAATATATAGAAGACAAATGAACACGGGTTAGAAATTTGGGGGTGAGGGGATGAAGATATTCTCTTCTGATTTGCTTTTTCTCAAAAAATAGGAGGCAGAATGATCATTGGAGAGTCAGAGGGGGAACATGAAGGATGTAGAGAATTTGAAGAAAGAGAGAAGTATAGAATAGGGAAAAAACAAATATACTAGGGAAATAGGATTCACTTGCCAGTGTTGAGTGACAGTAGGTCTGTGTGCATGATTGTTATTTGACTGTCATCAGACATGTTGTGGACAAATTTCTAAAATTAGTTTTTGGTGTATCCTGCTGCTTTGCTTCCTTTTCCTTACCCACTGTGTCCTTCCTCTCCATCTTCCTCAGTTGAACAAACTAGAGCAGAAAAGGCACTATCCATTAGCACTTCGTTTAGTTTTGGCTGTGCTACTGAGGGCTCCCACCTCTGGCTCACTTCACCTTTGAGCCTGCATCCTCACTTTGGCCTTTGTGATCTCATCGGCTCTCAGCTGCCACTATCACATGCATGCTGAAAAGTCTAATGCCCTCATCCCCAAACTCCTTGTTTCTCCTGAGCACTAGGCCAGTATAACCTGCAGACTATAGGACTTCTCCAGAAGAGGTATTAGTTCCCTATTGCTGTTACAAAGGACCACCAGCTACGTGGTTTAAAACAATATAACACAAATTTCTTATCTTACAGTCCTAGAGGTTAGAAGTCCAAAATGGGTCTCCCTGGGCTAAAATCAAGGACTGTGTTCCTTCTGGAGGCTCTAAGGGGAGCACCTGCTTCCTTTCTCAGCTCCTAGAGGCTGCTCTCATTCCTTGGCTCATGGCCACATTGCCCTAATATCTTTCCATCATCGTATCTTCTCTTGACTCTCCTGTCTTCCCCTTTTCACTTAGAAGGACTCTGGTAATTATATTGGTCCACCTGAATAATGCAGGATAATGTCATCTCAAGATCCTTAATTGATCACATCTGCAAAGTATTTTCCAATGGAAGGTAGTTTATTTGCAGGTTCTGGAGAATTTGATGAGGAGAGCTGTTATTCTGCCTACACACAGGATGTTCCATGGTCACTTTGAATTCGTTAGATACAAAAAAGAATTCACTGTGAGATGATGAGATGAGTTGTATTGCTCATATGATTTAGGTATTGATCCACCAAAAACAAATTATCCATTCATTGAACAAGTATTAAATGAGTGCCTTCTATGTGTCAGCCACTGTGTATCACTTGTACATTGTGATAAAACAGACATGACTGCTGCCCTCATGAAGCTAACAAACCAGTGGAAGACATAAAAAAAATGGATATATTTATTAATTTATCATTTAAATTGAAGGAGACAGGCAGTAGTAGAGCATAACAGGGAGACTTATTTGGGGTAGTTGTCAGAAGCTACACCAGTAATAATAAAGAAAATATAAACAGAACTTAATAGAAACGAGGGAAATGTAATATAAATATTAACAAAGAAAATTTAATGTAAGGAACATTTCATATAAAATTTAATATAAATGTAAATTGAGTATTGGAGGCCTAAAAAAGACAAACAGGGATCACTAAGTTGTTAGAGAAGTAGTAGGCACCAGAAGCAGCTGTCATCGCCAGGCCTTGGGGAACAATAACAGTTGGGATTTAAAGACTTTTAGAGCTTGGAGGAGACTCCTGTTGAGCTGGAATCGAAAACTCTGAAGAGGGCAGTTTGGTGAGCTGGACTAGTGTCTCTAAAGGGATGATGCTGGTCCTGGAAGGTTTTTAGAAGTTTGAGTTAGACATATGTGGAATTTAGGAAACAAAACAGGATCATAGCAGAAGAGAGGAAAACATAAAATGAAAAAATCAGAGAGGGAGACAAACCATGAGAGACTCTTAATCATAGGAAACAAACTGAGGGTCTCTGGAGGGGAGGAGGGTGGGTGACAGGGTCACTGGGTGATGGGCACTGAGGAGAGCACATGATGTCAGAAGCACTGGGTGTTATATGCAACTGATGAATCACCACTACCTCTGAAAACAATAAAACATTATATGTTAATTAACTGAATTTAAATTAAAAATAAGAGAAATTTCCTTAGGGAATCCTTTCTCCTGTTAACTCTTTCTGAATAATCAATTCTCTTTTCAGAAAATAAAGGTGTCTCAAAAAAAAAAAAAAAAAAAAAAGCTGGAGTCAGAAATCAAACAGTGCTACTAAAGCCTGTTGCCCTGCTGCCCTGCCCGGGTGAATAAAAATGGCTAAGATCACACAGACAGGAAAGGTGGAGACAGGAAGCCCTTCTTCCTCCTGCCTGTGCCTGCCAGTTACAGGAGTGAGCTTGGAAACGGAGCCTCCAGCACCTGGTACTAGAGAAACCAACTGGGCAGCAGAGTCCCAGCCTCTGCAAGTAGAAAGGCAGATTTGAAACAGATAGGAGCCTCGATACAAGCTCCCATAAATGCTTAGGCAACCTAGAGGGAGACCTAAGTTTCCAAAGCGTTATAGAGGAAGATAAATTTTAAGTTTCTTGCTTCGTGAACTGTGTTGTAGAGAGGAACCAAGTCCAATTGTGCCTTATTTATTGTTGTGTACTGAGTTACCCCCAAACATAGCAGCTTAAAACAGCTTACAGTTTCTGGGTCAGGAGTCTGAGAGCATCTGATTGATGTTTAGGTGAATGTTGCTGGCTCAGTCTTTCCTGGAGTTTCAGTCATTTGAAGGCTGGACCAGGGCTGGAGGCTCCATTTCCAAACTCACTCATGTAGCTGAATCGGGAGGCTTTGGTTCATCACCAAATGGGCCTTTCTAGGGTCACTGCTGGTGGCTGCTTCTCTCAGAGGGATCCAGAGTGGGAAGGTGGCAAGGAAACTGCAGTGTCTTGTAACTGAAGCTTGGAAGTGACCGACTGTCACACAAACCAACTCTGGAGCAACGTGGGAGGAGGACTGCCCAGGGTGTCAATGCTAGGAGGCAAGGATCACTGGGGGGCCATCCTGACTGCTTGCAGCTGGTTAAGTCGTCCAGGGTTAAAAGGTGCAAAGGTAAGACTCTATAGTTCATCTTGAAACAGTTCATTTTCCATTTTGGACTTGCAAACTGAGGAGGAAAAACCACTGAAAAATTCAGAAGATAATTGCATTTTTTGTCTTACATGTCTTTTGTAATGAAGTGGCTTCTTAAGCCTTTGATGATTGTACCAGCTTATGGATGTGACAGGGAAAGTGACTGATATTCGATCAATCTTGCATAGTGGTCATTGAAGTAGCTGCTAAGGTAGGTGCTGCTGCTCTATATCTGGAGTGGATGATCATTTTTTGCAACATTTAATTGTTCCTGGCTAGGGGGTAAGAGTTCAATGTAACTCAGCTGTCAATGCTGTGCTTCCCATGTTTCCAGAATTATTCCATTTTGGTGCTAAATAGAAATCCTTCTTGAAATTTGGGCAGTCAGCTGCCCTAGTGGCTGTTTCATTCTTTATTACAATAGGACCTGGGCCCCACAACAGCATGTGACCAGACCAGACATGGACTTGGCTTGCCAAGGAACTTGGCTTGGTTACCTGTATGAGGGTGTATCCTTAGGAATTCTGTAAGATGGGCAGATAATGGAATATTGTTTTCCATGTGAACATGAACGGTTTTATTTATTTATTTATTTATTTATTTATTTATTTATTTATTTATTTTTAAGATTTTATTTATTCATGAGAGACACATAGAGGCAGAGACATAGGCAGAGGGAGAAGCAGGCTGCCTGCGGGGAACTCCTGTGGGACTCCATCCCGGGACTCCAGGATCATGACCTGAGCCGAAGGCGGACACTCAAAAACTGAACCACCCAAGTGTCCCTAATGTAAACTGCTTCTGACCTTTTCTCATGGGACAGAAAAGAATGCATTTGCCAGATCGATTATCACATTCCAGATACCTGAGCTCCAATGAACCTGCCCTAGCATGGATACCACATCTGGCACACCAGCCCAGCTGTAACTGGTGCTACTTGGACCTCTTGGTGCCTGTGAGCTACTATGACACTTCGAGGTCCTCAAATGTAAAGGGAGTTTATGACACTTTGGGTCTCTGAGTATCAACATCAACTCAGACCTCTGTCTAATAGTCCTCAAAATGTTTAGCTGTTCCCCTTTCACCAGTATGGTCACCTGAGTAAGTGGCCATGGGTCTGGGGAAATTGTCATGGTATAGACTTGCCACAGTGTGGCAATGTCCTTCTTCCCTAGGGAACTGTTGGATTCTGGGTCTGGTAACCTACTCAGGTCTGAGGACTGGAGCAAGGGACTGCGTTACTTTTTTTAGGACAATTGCCCTTAGCCACTTCCTCCATTTTTTCCCCTATTAATAGATGTAATCAACAGCCTTGTTGGCTATTTTGCAATTTTGCCACTAATGCCAGCATATTCTATTGGCTATCTTCAAATTCCCTGCAGGTCAAATCCCTGTGACCCCTCCTTGCCTGTCATTATGGTTATTGTGGTCTTCTGGCTTCTTGAAGTGAAGTGCCATCACCCTCTCTTGCTTTGAAGCCTCATCCTCCTCAGGAGTGTTAATATACTTGGTCTATGACTGCCTCACCTGCCCTCATCCCTGGCTGCAGTGGCCTCCACCATTGGGCATTTCAGTGATGCTGGTGGTCTTCTCATTGTCCTTGATGAATAGTGTGCCATCTGGGCCTCATGTAGTGCATCCGTTCTAGCCCATCACCTCCCTGAGCCTTTTTATTCCAACACCAGGACACTCAGGCTTTTCTACTGGCTGAGAGTTGGCTGGCATTTTTTCCAGGTTTCTAAGAGACTGCAGTAAGTTTGCCCCATCCCTTAGGGTCCTTGCTAGGGTGTTAGTTAAATCCCATATCCTGAGAAAGTGACTCCAAGTCAACAAAAACTTGCTTATCCAGTTTTAAAGAACCCTTGGAATCCAATCTCAGGTGTACTCCCCTGGGTCTGCAGATAAATGCAGGTTCATTTTTTTTCCTTCTTCCCTCCCTTATCAGGCCCAGCGTGTCACCAGCTGGGTAATGCTGGGATTTAACCTGTGACAGCAGGTGGGGGCACATGTTCTCTTGTGAAGGGGTGGCTTCTGTAGCATCCTCCAGCTCAGCAAAAGTGGTAGCTCCTACTAGAGACAGATGGGCAATGTCTGCATGCCCAGAGGGTGGGCATGGGGACAATAGGTGTGGAGAGGTGGCATATTCAGAGGCATCCATCCAGATGACCCTGTCCCAGTTCCCAGGGTCCTGGGTTTGTCCTGCCAGCACCTTGACCTTTGCATAACAAAGCTGCCTTCATTGAGGAGTCAAACATCTCTAGGGCCCTGTGATTGAAGTTCCTCAGTCATGTCTGTCTTTCTGTTACTGGTGACGATGATCTCTTTATATAAGCTACCACTGAGGCACTGTGGTTCTAACTGCTGAGGCTCTCTCTAACCTTCTGCAGGTTGTCAAGTGATAACAAGTGTTGGCGAGGATGTGGAGAAAAGGGAGCCCTTGTGCGCTGTTGGTGGAAATGCAAATTTGTTCAGCCGCTATGGAAAATAGTATGGAGGTTTCTCAAAAAATTAAAAATAAAACTGCCCTATTATCCAGCAATTCCATTCTGGTCCTGAGTCTATAGCCAAAGGAAATGAAAGCAGGATTTTGAAGAAATATATGCATTCCCATGTTTATTGAAACATGATGGAGATCCCTGTTGGCTCAGTGGTTTAGTGCCTGTCTTCGGCCCAGGGTGTGATCAAGTCCCATATTGGGCTCCCTGCATGGAGCCTGCTTCTCCCTCTGCCTGTGTCTCTGCCTCTCTCTCTCTCTCTCTCTGTGTATCTCGTGAATAAATAAATAAAATCTTAAAAAAAAACATGATTTATAATAGCCAAGATATAGAAACAACTTAAGTGTCAAGGGATGAATGGATACAAAAGATGTGATATACATATATGTACAATGGAATATAATTCAGCCACAAGAAAGGAGATCCTGCTATTTGCAACAACATGGATAGAGTCTGAGGGCATTATGCTAAATGAAATAAGCCAGACAGAGAGACGAATGCTGCATGATTTCACTTATGTGTGGAATCCTAAAAAGCCAAACTCATAAAACCAGGTAGGATGGGGGTTCCCAGAGGCAGAGGGCTGGGAGAATTGGGCAGGTGCTGTTTAAGGGTACAAACTTGGAACTAGTACATAAGCCCTGGAGGGCTACTGCACAGCATAGTGATTATAGTCAACAATACCATATCATAAATTTCACAGTTGCTGAGAGATTAGATCTTAATTGTTGCCATCACAAAAAGTGAGATGATTATTATGTGACATGATAGAGGTTAGCTAATGCCACAATGGTGATCATATTGTAACACATAAATTTAGCAAATCAGCACATTGTACATCTTAAACTTATACAATTACACAATGTTATATGTCAATTATATATCAATTTTAAAAATACATAATTTAAGGCACCTGGGTGGCTCAGTTGGCTAAGCATCTGCCTTCAGCTCAGGTCAGGATCCCAAGGTCCTGGGATCAAGCCCCACATGGGGCTCCCACACAGCAGGGAGTCTGCTTCTCCCACTCCCTCTGCCCCTTCCCCTCACCCCCTGCTTGTTCTCTTGCTCTCTCTCTCAAATCTTTAAAATACATACATATTAAAATACATACATATGTATATGTATGTATTTTATATATATTATATATATATATACAACTTAGCTGTAACCCACAGACTTTGCTGTCTTTGTCAGCCAATGTTTTTCAAACACTTGCTCCATTGCACCTGCTAGCACTCCCCTCCACCAGGACATTTACCCAGGTCACTACCAATGAAAAACTTTAGAAACTGAACCACCAGCTTGAGCCAGAAACTATTGGGGCCCCTCATATTCTCCAGAATGGTGCTGTCTCTGCCTGCTGGATGCTGGATGCTGGATGCTGGATCAGTCTCAAATGCCCTGTGACCGCCTGTTTTCTCAAACCACTTGTGTCACCACTGTGTTACTCCAGGTCCTCTGAGAAACAGTCACCAACATGGAATTAAATATGCAGTGATTTTATCATAGGAAGTACTTGAATGAAAGGAAATAGGAAGCTGTGGAGGGTTGGGAGAATGGGGGAGAGAAAGGGTGAGAGATGGAGATTGGATGGATGTGTCCCACATCACCATGTGACAGCCATTCAATATACGGAAGGTTTGGGAAAGCCTTGAGGAGTTCTTGAGACAGGCTGGCAGGAGTCCTGGTCTACCTAGGATCTAGTCTGCTGAAGTAACCCCACTGCGCTCAGTTACTGGAGGGGAGCAGCCTGGGGGTAGGTATATGGTCTTGGGCAAATGTGATGGTGGATGCTAGAGCTCAGCTGCCAATGCCCTCCGACAATTGCACTGTTGCAGCAGAGGGCCTGTGAGGAGCATTCTCAAGGCTACCACAAACCACTAATCTTCCTACCACCTCACCTACATCAGCACCCCGGAATTCTGGCTTCCCTCCTGCAACAGTGAGGGAGATGTTTCATTCTTAGTCTCAGCTCTGGATCTCAGCTATCTTGCCTGCTCAAGGATTTTGGCCCAATAGTTACCCCTTCCTCTCCCAAAGATCAATTTTCCCCAGCTACTGGATTATTCCTGTCAATATTTGATAACATCTTCCTGGCCTCAACTCTGCCTCTGGTTGGACTTCATTTCTTTGCTTCTTGACCCAGAAAGAAAGTAACTCCCTGAAAGAGTGATCTCCACTTACTGTCTGCACTTCTTCATTTCCCATTCTTTTGTTCACAATGAAAAGAGTTTTTTTTTTTTTTTTTTTAAATGAATAAAAATCACATAAGTTTGGGCATCTGAGTAGCTCAGTTGGTGAAACATCTGCCTTTGGCTCAGGTCATGATCCCAGGGTCCTGAGACTGAGCTTCACATTGGGCTCCCTGCTAAGCGGGGAGTCTGCTTCTTCCTCTCCTTCCACCCCTCCTCCTGCTTATGCTCTCTCTCTCTCTCAAATAAGCAAAATCTTTCAACAAATGGTATAAGTTCAATGCGGTGGGAAACAATAGCAAGAAAGCAAGTATCACCTGTAATTACATCATTTTAGGTTGGGTGATGATGATCGTTTCATTTGCTTTGTGCACAGACGCCCTGTTCTACGTTAAGGAGAAAGTTTTACATGCTATTCCTCTTTTGTTTCCCTCTTCCATGGTTTTCAGGGTTTGGTTTATAACTTCCTCTCTACATCTCTTGGTATATCCCCACTTCCCCTCCCACAGTGACATACATGTCTGCATGCACACAATGTTAACAAGATGATAAGTATCTTTCCACACATTTCTTACCCTGGTAAACAGAGCTCTTCTTTTGTTTATAAAGTCATACTGTGACTACTTCTCTGCAGCTTGCTCTTCTCAACAAAAACGTGTGGAAAATCTTTTAAATCAACTAGTACAGATCTATGTGATCAATGTACAATAATTTATTTAACTATTCACCTATTAATAGGCTAATTCTTTGTTCGTAGAGTTTTGTCATGACAACCAATGATACAGCATGTATATATATAGGTCCTCCCCATCCCGTCTCATTCCATAAATAGATTATTAAGAGTGAAATTTCTGGGTCCACGAGCATGTATATTTTTAATACTTACCGGATTACTTTCCATAAAAGCTGAAATAATTTGCTTTTCTTTCTGAAGTGTGAGAGAATTTCCTTCCTGGGGCACCTGGGTGGCTCAGTTGATTGAACATCAGGCTCTGGTTTGGGTTCAGGTCACGTTCTCAGGATCATGGAATAAGCCCCATGTCAGGCTTCAAACTCAGTACAGAGTCTGCTTGGGATTCTTTCCCTCTCCCTCCCTCCCACTGTTCCCCCCCATATGCACACTCTAAATAAATAAATAAATAAATAAATAAATAAACAAACAAACAAACAAACAAACAAACTGAAAAGGAGAATTTCCTTCCCATCCCTGACTCTCATTCCTTCCTAAGGGTATTATTCTTCTAAGTTTGTGCACCCAGGCGAAGAGTATAAGCTTCCCTGTAACTTTAGTTTGCATCTTTCTTTTTTTTTTTGACTGCTGGTAAGGTCGAGCATTCTCGGAGGATAAATGTGGGATTTGGAGCCAGTGTGCCTGAGTATGAATTCCATCTCTTATCAGTTGTGTGACCTTACTAAAATTATTTACCCTTTTTGTACCAGTTTCCTCATCTCTATAATGGAATAATAATACTCCCATCTGAGAGCATTGTTGAAGAAGGTTAGGTAAATTATTAGAACAATTCCTGGCACATAGTAAGCACTAGAAAACAATTGTTTTAAATACGTTAATTGGATATTTGGGTATGCTCCTTTGTAAAATGACTATTCTTAGCTCTCACTTCTATTAAGTGGTTTTGCTTTTTTTTTCTATCAAATATTTTTGTCGGATTTTGTCTCACCTCCTTCAATAAATATTTTACAGATTTTTTTCATGTATGTCATACACATTTTATATTAAATTTAATTCTATATAATTTGTCACTACAATTAATAAATTACTTTTTATTATTTCTATTGCTGTTATATAACATTTTAGAGAAAAGTTACTTTATTTATTTATTTATGAGAAAGAGAGCACAAGCAGGGGGAGGGACAGAGGGAGAAGCAGACTCCCTGCTTAGCAGGGATCCCGTGGAGCTTGATCCCAGGATCCTGAGATCATGACCTGAGCAGAAGGCAGACAGTTAACTCAGCCACCCAGGCACCCCTAGAAAAAGTATTAAGTTTTAAATATTTACCTCATATTGAACCATCAAATTATTTTAATCTAGTAATTCTTTTGGGTTTCCTAGGCATATGATCTTATTAGTGAAAGAGAGGATTTTATCCTTTATCCCAGTATTTATAGTGGTTATTTTATTTTCCTCACGTAATGTCAGAACTTTCAAAACAGTGATGAGTAGCAGGTATGCTTGTCTTGTTCTTGATTTTAGTAAAATAAGAAATTCAAGTTATGGACAACAGCTTTGATCTGTGTCCGTGGAGTTCCATCTTGCTCTTATATTTTTTGTGATCTTCTATTCTGGATTTCTGTCCTATAGATTTCAGACTAGTTTAGCTAGTCTCAACAATCACATAAGCCAGTTCTTTTAAATAAATCTCTTTACACACACATATGCACTTCCCACAAATTCTGCTTCTCTAGTTGAACTCTGACTGTTACAAACACTAATTGTTTGAAAGCTGTGGTAACATTTGGACAAGTTAAGAAGCTTATGTTGAACATGAAAATCGTATTTTATTTTATTTTATTTATTTTTTTTGAAAATCGTATTTTAAAACTTAAAATTAAAACTTAGAGCATCAGCTTCTCATTTTCAATATAATTTGTACATTTCATGTGTGAATCTACCAATAGAAAAACTTCTGAAATATATTTAAAACTATTTAGGACACATTAAGTTTTTTATACATAAATTAGCTATAGCCATATAAGGTTTAGGACACATTAAGCTTTTTTCAGAAGGTTTCATATGAAAAGTTTCGTGCAAAATAATAATATTTCAGGGGCACTTGGGTGGCTCAGTTGGTTAAGTGTTCAACTCTTGACTTTGGGTCATGTCAAGCTCAGGTCTTGAGATCCAGCCTTTCCCTGTATCCCCCCCCCACCCCACTTATAAAACATTTGACACACTTATACACTTTCAAAAATTTACATTCATTCTTAGGAAGTATTTTAATAGCTAAATTTAGTTTTCTTTTCTTTTAATTTGTAAAAAGCCATGTAAGAATATATAGAATATGTTAAGGTAAGGGCAAACACCTTAAAATTAATTTTATAACACACAATAGATCTGAGAATATTTGTCTTGGGGTAATTTAAAAACATTTTTCAGGGGCTTGAGTGTTGATAAGCTTGTTTTGTTGATAAGCACATACTATGTGTTTATCCTTAGTATTTCTTGGTCACATACACACTCGTAATATAAATATATATACACACACTCTCTCTATATATATCCATACTAAACAAACTTCCATTTTTCCTAATTAGTCTTTTGTTTTCTTTCATATCTGTTAATTGGTTCATAAATCTGTTGTTTATAAATCCTCATATAATGGAAATAGCTCAAAACTAGAATACTGAAGAATAGTAGCATCAGGACAAAGAGGAAAGCAGCAACCAGGTAGCCACTTGGACTGAAATAAGAAAAAAAAGTCATTAGAAGTTATCATTCACTTTGTTAATTTATTTAGTCAAACAACGTTTGAATGGCTAGCTCTTATGCCACTGACAGAAAGCTGCATAAAGGTAAAGTGTAAGGGTAAGACATCCTGTCTACCCTCGGGATGTTTGCCTCTTAGTGTTTGAGGTCAACTAGGGAGGGAAATAGTGTGATCAATAGAATTAGAGAAAAAATAAAATTCATGGGGGCCAGACATCAAGGAAGACCTTCCAGTGCACATGACCTTTGAACTGGGAATTGGTAGGAGTTAGCTGGGTAGGAGTAGGATTAGGGGCATTAAAATGGCTTCGCTAGATAAAAATACCTGGAAGTAGAGGAAGAAACAGGTGGGCATAGAGTTTTAGGCTAAGGGAGATGCACACACAAAGTCACAGAGGCATGGGAAAACCTTAAGATCACTCTAGATATTCTGGAACTAAAGCGAATTCAGCATGATTAGAACTGGTAGGCAGAGTAGTAGAGATCAAGAATGAGAGGTGGTTAGAGATGAGAGAGACAGCTTTTTTTTAAAAAAATATTTATTTATTCATGATAGATGTAGAGAGAGAAAGAGAGAGGCAGAGACACAGGAGGAGGGAGAAGCAGGCTCCACGTCGGGAGCCCGACATGGGACTCGATCCCGGGACTCCAGGATCGCGCCCTGGGCCAAAGGCAGGCGCCAAACCACTGAGCAACCCAGGGATCCCCGAGAGACAGCTTTTATTAAACTACAAGGTGTGGATTTTGGAAGGATGATTCTGATTGTAGGGTGAAGAATGGATGAATGGGAAGTATGTATGTAGAGGGAGGAAAACCAGTTATGAGGTTTTTGTAATAATGCAATTATGATGGTGATCTTTAGTAAATTAGTGGCTGAGGAAATGGAGAGAAGCAGACAGATTTAGAAGTTAGACTGGATTGATCTTGGATTTTTGAGATGTGGGGTTTGCAAGTAACGGATGTCTCCCAAGTTTTGGAATGAGGTGACTATGATGCTATCTATCACCATTCACTGATAGAGGAAATTCAGAGGGAAGAACACATTAGTGAGAGTGTGTAAATACATATGGTTGGTTTACTTTTGGGTATATTGAATTGGAGGTTCCTGAGGGTCAACCAGGGTTGTGTGTGTGTGTGTATGTGTGTGTGTGTGTATACCACTTATTAGATGCTATCTTAAGCTGGGTGCCAGACATCTCCCTCTTCACCTGGCACTCTGCATGGGTGCCTCCCCATTTATTTATTTATTGCTTGAGCCAAACACTGTGGTACTTTCTATTTGGTGTCCTGGTATCTGACTTTAGTTTTTGGTTCCCTTTTAAGCCATAATTATTTATTTGCAGTGTTACAGTTTCCCAAGATCCCTAGTCCTCTTACTCTGACCTTTCTCCTATGGGAATACATGCTTAACCTGGTTCCAGTGAATGGTTTCCTTCTTGGAAGTTAATTAACTAACTCAACAAATCATCTGATATAAGCCAGGTTTGCTTGAAAAAACAATAATTGTAATAATTGACATGCTCCCCATCCTTAGAAAGCTTGTGTTTTAGTGGAGACATAATTATTAATCAATGATGAGAAAAGTAATATAAACTTACACTTGTCATAAGAACTAAGTAGGAGAGATATACAACACAATGAAAACTTACTGTAGGAAGGATTTAACCTGGTGATACAGTCAAGAAATGCCTCCATGGGGGAAAAGATGATTATCCTAAAATTTGAAGAATTAAGTAGAAATGTGGTTCATGAAGTTAAGTAGATAAAGAAGGGAAGGAAGAGTTGCCAGATAGAAGAAATAGCATGTGCAAAGGTCCTGCTGTGGGACAGAGTATGGAGTATGGGACCTTCTGAAAGAAGGTTGGTGAGTCTAGAGTGGAAAAGATTAGGGGAATATAATATGAGATTAGAGAAACAGGTCAGTGCCAGATCATGGAAGGTCTTGTAGGCCATGTTGAAGAGTTAATCATTTTATGGGAAGAAACTTAAGGATTTCAAGTTATAAAATTAGCATTTGAGAAGATCACTTTGGCTCTAGTGAAGAAAGTAGACCAGAAGAAATAGAAATGAATGAGGGGAGATCTGTCAGGTGTCTACTGCAGTAGTTCCCATCTGAGACGATGGTACCTTGGATTGGAGTGGTGGTGATGGGGTTGGTAAGAAGTGGATTTGTTCAAGGGCAATTCAGGAGATTAAATGAATGGGAGCCAATGACTGTTTGGATGAGCTGAAGATAGAGAAATGAACACAACCCCAGGTTTTGTTTGTTTGGGTTTTTTTTTTTTTGACTCATAGGTGTTTGGCTTGTATGGTTCAATATGCTCTTTCCTGAGATAAGGAAATCTGAAAAATGGGTTGCCACACAATGTTCATCGTCAGAAGGCATCATTCTTATTATAGCCCATGTGAATGGATTCTCTTGGAGCTGTGCAATGATGACTCGTAGGGCTGTATGCAATTACCCAGATGGATCCCTTTTAGAGTGGGACAAATAATGGGGGAAGGGGATGGGTGATAAGATCATGAGATCATTTTTGGACATGTGCAGTTTGACCAGTCTTTGAACCATCTAAGAGAAGAAGTTAATAGACGGTGGGATGTTTGGCTCTGGATGGGTTAGAGATATGATTCAGGAGTCATGTGTATATAGATGCTTACTGAAACCGTGAGAATGGATGAGCTTGCCAAAGTGAGAAGCTCCCAAGACCAGTGCTGAGCCCTGAGGGAAATCAATATTTACTGGATGGTGAAGGAGGTCAAGCCTTTCTTTACTTGAGAAAGAGTGACTATAGAAGTTTAGGAAAACCCATAAAGCAATACAGCAGTCAAAGAAAAAGTAAAAAACAAAACAAAACAAAAAAAAAACAAAGGAAAAGTCAACACCAATGAAACATGAGGTAAGATCAGGACAGGCAAATATCTATCAGGTTCAGTGTAGGCCAGTTCCAGTTCAAGATGGTGACATAGGAGGCTCCATCCACTCACCTTCCATGGTCACACCCATGCCAAAGCTACCTACGGAACAGTTCCCTTCAAAAGAAATCTAGAAACTAGCTGAGCAACATCTACACATTTGGGCACATCAAAATGGGTAGAAGAAACTAGGATAGTCTCACTGTAAATCCCACACCCAGCATAGCAACATACAACTGGGAGGGAACTCTCAACTCCAGCTTCTCCTGAAGAGTAAAGAGTTTGGACTCAATGTTTAGAGGCCCAACTTACAAGAGTTCCACCTGAGGGACGGGTGCCTCAAACACTTAGCTCTGAAAGCCAACTGGGCTTGTGTCTATGAGACCCACAAGGTTATAGCAAACAAAAAGGGCCCCATGGACTTGCAGTGGCTAAGCCCCCCTTTTGCCCCCTCAGCACAGAGACAGCAGACTGAAATGCCCATCTCTGTCTTTCCTTGAAAGAGGCCTATTTGTTTATGTTAAAAGCTGCAACCTGAAGTTTAGGTTCCTGATTTAACACAAATCAAGGGACTGGCTACAATCCTCTCCAGAGACTGGGGACTGTGGCAGGTGCCATCTTGATGTTCCCTCTCTGCTTCTACCTAGGTCACCGGTATCTTTCTGAAAGGAGCTGTGAACATGTCTGGTGCCCCAACTGCTATGGCTGCTGACTAGGGGACGTACCCTTTATTGCCTGGCTCTGGTGGCCGGCAGAGCTCACATTCTCTAGTAGTATAGGATTATAACAAACAAACTCAGTTTAACTGGCTATTAACCCAAGACTTGGTGCAGGGGGAGCAGATAAAAACACTCATCTCCTAGTCTTTTCCTGAAAGAGCTCTATTTGCATACTTTAAAGGCTGCTGCCTGAGGGTCCAGCTTCCAATTAGCTTGCATCCAGGTGCTGATTGAGGGTCTTCTTTGCGACACTGACAGGTCTTGGCACACCCTCAACTACTAGGGGACCCAAAGTACTAAGAAGGTATCTTGGACAAGCAAAGGTTTGAGAGACACTAAACAGCTAGGGCCAGGCTGAATAATAAGGTTCATCTCCTTTCTTGAGACCAGTGCTTCAAGACTGGGAAAGGGGGCTGTTTTATTTAATTCAGAAACCAACGCAGGCAGGTCATTGGTGGAGTAGTAAGACAAAGAGCAGAGTGGGTGGATTAGAGAAAAAGGGATAAAATATAGGGAAAAAGAGGTTATGTAGACAAGCGTTTGGAGAACTTTGTCTCACAAAAGAGGGGGGAGAGAGAATGGCAGCTGGAGGGAGATAGGAGGTTGCGGTTTTATTTATTTATTTAAATTTAAAACAGGGGGTGGGGGCACCTGGGTGGCTTAGTGATTGAACATCTGCCTTTGGCTCAGGGCATGATCCCGGGGTCCTGGGATCAAGTCCTGCATCGGGTTCCCCGCAGGGAGCCTGCTTCTCCCTCTGCCTATGTCTCTCTCTCTCTGTGTCTCTCATGAATGAATAAAATCTTAAAAAAAAAACCTTGGGGGGTGATTAAAAGCCTATGGGGAGGATCTTATTAAGAGGGAAAGTTGAATATATAAAAGAGAAAAGTAATTGCTTTGAAGTTTCCTTAGAAAGTGGAAAGTAAGAGGGTTCAAAGCATAAGTAGAAGAATTATATTTAAAGAAGAGGAATAATCTTTCATTGTAACAGGATGGAAAAAAGAGAGAATGGATATAGATGATATTAGGTTTATGAGTTTGGAATCAGGAATCAGGAGTGTTCCTTCTTGCAGCCTCCTTCCTAATGTCTTTGTAATGGCGAACAAGCTCACCTGATGTTTGTTAAGGAAAGATGGTCCAAGGAGGAAGCTGATTCGATAAGGTCTGAGGTAGTTATGGAGAGTGGGGATATTGGTTGACCAGAGAGAGACTCAGGTATTGCTGGCAACCTATATGAAGTTGGTGATTAATCTGCCCTGTTGTGTAACTTTCTTTACCAATCCTTGGCTGCTCAGGTGTAATCAGAGGAAGTAGGTAGTTGGAGGTTGGCGGTGGGGAGCGAATCCCAGAGGGGTAAAGAAGTACTAGAAGTATTATTGAAGTAATACACTTTGAAATGTAAGGAAATAGTAAGTAAAAAAAAGGTGTGTGTTTAAAAAAAATTTTTTTTTGTTTTGTTTTAATAGACCCAGGATAGATAATGGTCGGGAGGTGGTAATGGCACCCTGAGGCACCCAGGGATCAATGGAAAATAAACAGCTATTACTCTAGAGGGCTAAAAGTGAAGCAGTGCAGCAGGGGTTAGAGGGACCTAGAAGGAGAGTTCAGAGGATGGTTGAAGATTTAGGGGAGTTGGTTGGTTATATGCTAACAACTCCAAAGGACACAGTGAAAAATTTGGGGATGTGTTTGAGTACTGGACTAGAGGACAAGGAAGTACCAAGATCTTTGCCTCCTACAGCTTGATCTCCAGTCCCTGTTTGCTCATGAAAAGGGCTTTCTCGGTAGGAAAGTGGTCACCACTAGCTAACCCCTGCTCTGCTTCTGTCCCCACTTCACAGCTCAGGTGTAACGGAGACCAAGCTGCAGTCACTAACCTATGGAAGACCCCTAGGCTGCACTATATTCCCTGGAGCTGCTGGAATCCAGCTCCAGGAGATGAGCTGGGGCAAACAGGTGAAATCCTCCTTCACTGTCCTCTCTCCAACTCATCAAGTCCCCTTCTGGTGGGGGGGTACTTGGATGCACTTATGTTCTTAATATTCATCTAAATCAAACATAGCAATCTAGTGAGGAAGAGAAGTCACTGCCAAAGGCCATAGATGTTTCCCAAAGTCACTTAGAAATAACGAGTGGCTTATCTCATTTGTAGATTATTTACACTATTAATCTTCCACTGGCACAAAACATCAAGGAGTCAGTAATATTTAAAGTAGGGCCATGCATAACTTCATTGTTTGTCTTTCATTTTGTTTAATATTTTACAAAAGAGCAAAAACAAAAAACCAGGCGTAGGACAGAGAAGCAAAGTCATTTGTGATCCCAGTGTTAGCATTACGACCTTTTACTCTGCTCTCCAAGGAAACTGGAATCCAGGAAAGTGCCTTTACTACCTGATTCCTGGATGCATTGGAATGATGGCTCAACATCCAAAGAACAAATAATCCAGTCAAGAAATGGACAGAAGACATGAACAGATATTTCTCCAAAGAAGACATACAAATGGCCAACAGACACATGAAAAATGCTCCACATCACTTGGCATCAGGGAAATACAAATCAAGACCACAATGAGATACTACCTCACATCAGTCAGAATGGCTAAAATTAACAAGTAAGGAAATGATGGATGTTGGCAAGGATGCAGAGAAAGGGGAACCCTCTTACACTGTTGGTGGGAATGCAAACTGATGCAGCCACTCTGGAAAACAGTATAGAGGTTCCTCAAAAAGTTAAAAATACAGCTACCCTATGACCCAGCAATCACACTACTGGTTATTTACCCCAAAGATACAAATGTAGTGATCTGAAGGGGCACCTGCACCCCAATGTTTATAGCAGCAATGTCCATAACAGCCAAACTATGGAAAGAGCCCAGATGTCCATTGACAGATGAATGGATAAAGATGATGTGGTCTATATACAATGGAATATTACTTAGCCATCAGAAAGAATAAAATGTTGCCATTTCAATGACATGTTTGGAACTAGAGGATATTATGCTAAGTGAAATAGAGAAAGACAATGATCATGTGATCTCATTCACATGTGGAATTTAAGAAACAAAATGGGATCATAAGGGAAGAGAGGAAAAAATAAAACAAGATGAAATCAGTGAGGGGGACTAATCATAAGAGACTTAATCATAGGAAACAAACAGGGTCGCTGGAGGGGAGGGGTTACTGGGTGATGGGCATTAAGGAGGGCATATGATGTAATGAGCACTGGGTGTTATATAAGACTGGTGGATCACTGACCTCTACCTCTGAAACTAGTAATACATTATATGTTAATTAAATTTAAATAATAATAAAAAAAGAATGATGGTCAGTGGTTGAGGACTGACTCAGGGTCAATGGGGCATGGCCACTGTCTCCTCACAGTCCTCCCTTCTGTAGCCTATGATCTGCAGCCTATCATCTCCTTAAGGAGAGGTTAGACATGTGTGATGGGAAGACAGTGGCGGCTAAGGGGATGGGACCCAGCTGTACAAACAATTCTCAGAAATTCCTTCCTGCTGTATCCCTGGGATAATTGATACATACAATTTGAGGATGTCACACATAGGGTCCCAGAGAAATGGGGGACAGGTGCCTTTGCTGTTTTGGCTGTCACCCCTTGTTTTACAACTTCCCTCACAAAAGTCTGATTAGGCAGCAGACATTACCTGGGAATCATTCCAAAGGTCTCTATTGCAAATACAGTTGTCAGGTTACAAAAACTGCAAATGAGAAAAATAATATTAAAGATTAAATTAAGTTCAATATATTAAAAGACTCCCTCCAAATCTTAATGGTAATGATCTATCATTAAGATAATCTTGATGAAGATGTCAGTTTCTCAATAATGGAGAGAATAGAGTGACATCATAGCTGTGGTGATTTTTCCATACGTGTGGCTTGGGCAGCTTGCTGCACGATTTCTGAGTTTGTCAGTGTAAACTCACCGCTCTTCTAATATCTTCACATCGTTTTGATAGTGGGTCCCAAGGGGACAGCAATAATAATAATAATAATAATAATAATAATAATAATAATAATAATGTTTTACTGAGCATTAGTACTTATTGAAAATGAATACTAACTGAGCATTTGCTATGTACCAGGCAGCGTACCAAATGCTCTACATGAATTATCTGCTTAATCCTCATAGCAACCCTTTCTTTTGGATGAAGAAACAGAGGCTCAGGTAGATTAACCTACTTGCAAAAGTTTGCACAGTTGTTAGTAGCAGAGCTGGGATTTGAATTTAGGTTGTTCTAATCAAAGAGCCTGTGATGTTTACCTGATATAGGCTGACTCAGGAAGCTAAGAGTGTTGGGAACTTGATATAGGGCACCGTGTATTATTTCTAAAGTTACTGAGTATCTTTCATGATTTAGCAGGTTGCTTGGGATGAGACAAGACAGAGCTAAATAAACATTAATGATAACATTTCACCTATTTTCATGTGGAGGAGAGAGAAGAAAGAAATTTAACTTGATTGAGCAAAATTAGGGATTTTTACCGGGTACTTTAATTCTCAGAATATTATGAAATAAGTTTTATAGACTCATTTTACAAATAAAGAAAGAAGCTCAGAGACTAGGCAAGTTGCTTATGATGGCATATCTGCCAATGGCAAAATTAGGATTCAAACCAAAGTAGACTCTAGAATAATGCCTTCAAGGTCCATCCATGTTGTAGCAAATGATTTCCTTCTTTTTATGGCTGAATAATATTCCATTATATATGTAGATAAAATGGAATCTATCTCACATCTTTATCCATTCATCATTGATGGACACATACATCGTTTCCATATCTTGGCTGCCATAAATAGTGCTGCAATGAGCATGAGGATGCATCTTTTCAAGTTAGTGTTTTCATTTTCTTTCATTTTCTTATCTAGGGGAGGAATTGCTGGATCATATGGTATTCTATTTTTAGCTTTTTGAGGAAACTCCATAGTGATTTCCATAGTGGTTGTGCCAATTTACATTCCCACCGAGAGTGCACAGGATTCTCATTTTTCCACATCTTTGCCAATACTTGTTATCTCATGTCTTTTTGAGAATAGCCATTCTAACTGGTATGAGGTGATATCTTACTGATAATACCTTAGCTTTTGATTTGCATTTCCCTGATGGTTAGTGATGTTGAGTACCTTTTCATATGCCTGTTGGCCATCTGTATGTCTTGGAAAAAGGTCTATTCAGATCTTCATCTATTTTATAACTGGATTATTTGTTTTTGTATTGTATTGTAGGAGTTCTTTGTATATTTGGTATACTAACCCCTTTTTGGATGTGTGATTTCCATAGGTTGACTTTTCTTTTTGTTGATGGTTTCCTTTGCTGTACAGTAGTTTTTTTTTTTTATACAAAAGCTTTTTCATTTATTTAGCTTATTTTCATTTTTGTTGCCTTTGCTTTTGGTGTCAAGTCCAAAAAATCATGGCTAAGTCATGAAGTCAAGGGGCTTACTCCCTATGTTTTCTTCCAAGAGTTTTATGGTATAAGGTCTTACATTCAAGTCTTTAATCCATTTTAAGTTAATTTTTGTGTATGGTGTGAGACAGTGGTCTAGTTTCATTCTTTTACATGTGGCTTTCCAGTTTCCCCTACACCACTCATCGAAGAGACTGTCCTTTCCCTGCTATATATGTATTCTTCTCCTTTGTAATGAATAGATACATAAGAATGGTTTATTTCTGGGCTTTCTATTCTGTTCCATTGATGTATGTGTCAGTTTTTCTGCCAGTACCATACTGTTTTGATTACTATAGCTTTGTAGTATAATTTGAAATCAAGTAGTGTGATGCCTCTCCTTGTGTTCTTTCTCAAGATGGTTTTGGCTGTTTTGGTTTTTATTTTGCCTTCCATACAAATTTTAGGATTGTTCTAATTCTGTGAAGATTGCCATTGCAATTTTGATAGGGATTGCATTGAGTCTGTATTGTAGATTTCTTTGGGTAGTATGAACATTTTAACAATATTTGTTCTTCTAATCCATGAGCATGGAATATCTTTCCATTCATTAGTGTCTTCTACAATTTCTTTTATCATGTCTAGGTCTTTATTTGTCTAGGTCTCTCATCTCCTTGGTTAAATTTATACCCTAGCATTTTATTCTTTTTGCTGTAGTCATAGATGAGGCTGTTGATGAGAACAGGTTTTTTGTGGAGTCTTTAGTGTTTTCAGAATATAATGCCATATCATCTGCAAATAGTGAAAATTTTGCTCCTTCCTTTCTGATTTATATGCTTAAAACATTTTTTTTCTTGCCTAATTGTTTTGGATAGGACTTCCAATTCTATGTGGAATAAAAATAAAAGGGGGCATCTTTGTTTCTCATCTTTGTTCCTGATCTTAGAGGAAAGGCTTTCACCTTTTCATCATTAAGTATGATGTTAGCTGTGGACTTGTCATTTAGAGCTTTTATTATGTTGAGGTATGTTCCCTCTACACTCACTTTGCTGAGAGTTTTTATAATAAATGAATGTTGAATTTTGTCAAAAGCTTTTTACATCTATTGAGATGATCATATGATTTTTTAAATTTTTATTTATTTATTCATGAGAGACACAGAAAGAGAGGCAGAGACATTTCTCAGAGAGGCATAGGGAGAAGCTCCATGCAGGGAGCCTGATGCAGAGCTTGATCCCAGGTACCCCAATCATATGATTTTTATCCTTTGTTTTGTTAAGGTGGCATATCACAGTGATTAATTTGCAGATGTTGAATCATCCTTGCATCCCTAGAATAAATCCCACTTGATTATAGCATATGATCCTTTTTAATGCATTGTTGAATTTGGTTTGCTAATATTTCATTGAGGATTTTTATATCTATGGTCATCAAGGATATTGACCTGTAATTTTCTTTTCTTGTGGTATCCTTGTCTGGCTTTTGTATTAGTAATGTTGGCCTCATAGAATAAGTTTATAAATATTCCTTCCTCTTGTATTTTTGGAAGGGTTTGAGAAGGATATTGTTCTTTAAATGTTTGGTAGAATTTACCAGTGAAGCCATCTTGTCTTGGACTTTTGTTTGTTGAGAGGTTTTATTTATTTATTTATTTATTTTATTTATTTATTTATTTTATTTATTTATTTATTTATTTATTTTCTTACTGATTTGCTCTCCTTACTAGTAATCAGTCTGATCAGGTTTTCCTTTTTTTTTTTTCTTTTTTTTTTTATGATTCAGTCTTGGTAGGTTGTATTTTTCTAAGAATTTACCCATTCTTTTTAGGTTGTCTAATTTATTGGTATATAGTTGCTCATCGTAGTCTTTTATCCTATATATTCTTTTGGTATCAGTTGTAACTTCTCTTTATTTTCTGATTTTATTTGAGTCCTCTCTCTTTTTTTCTTATTAGGGCTAGCTAAAATTTTGTCTATTTTATTTATCTTTTCAAAAACCAACTCTTAGTTTCATTGATCTTTCCTATTATCTTTTTAGTCTCTATTCAAATTTATTTCCTCTCTGATCTTTGTTATTTCCTTCCTTTTACTAACTCTGGCTTTGTTTGTTCTTTTTCTAGTTCTATGAAGAGTTGTTCATAGTCATTCATCTTTGTTCCTGATCTTAGAGGGAAGGTTTTCAGCCTTGCTAGTTCAAAGTTGAGTTGTTTGAGATATTTCTTCTTTCTTGAGATAAAGGATTTCCTTCTTCTTTATGGCTGAATAATACTCCATTGTATACTTATATATACACCACCTTTTATTTATCATTTATTCATTAGTGGACACTAAGGTTGCTTCCATGTCTTGGCTATTGTAATAATGCTGTGATGAACATGGGAATGCAGATATTTTTTTGAGTTGGTCAACCTCTTTTAGTAATGGTGACCCCAGACTCTATGGCATTTTAATTTTTCCTACTAGGCATTTTCTTCCCTCTTGCCTTATGTAATGTTGCCATGTTTTAGTGTAATACCTTTTTTGGACTTTGTAGAGTAGAGCAGAAATTTCATTTGATCTCATCATTATCCCTTTAAATAAATGTTAAAACTATAACAATAAAATATTTATATTCACCTATAGTTTGGATCCAGGATCTTCACACGAAACACATACATTCCAGAATGGTCCTCGGGCCAAACTAAATGGTTATAGTTAGACTTGTTGATTATCTCATATGGTTGATTTAAGTCTCCTGGTTTTCCAATAGCATAAGAGAAACAGTGCTTATAGTTCTGAATGGGAAACAAAGACAAAAACCTTGAGGTCCTTCTGTACGGTAAGAAGTGTTGGAGATTGTAGAGAGGAGAAGGTATGCAATACCTAGAAAGGAAAAGGGAATGAACTGGAGAAATACTTTTATGTTTGTTGGGCCGTATTACAGAACTGTTTTAATCATGAAATCAAGGTGAAATAAATCAATATTCCTCTGACCACAGTCAGCTGCCAAGGCAGATAGTTGAGATTTAACTAGGGCTGTGACTTAGCCACACAAGTCTGAAGAACTGAGATGGAGGAAGGAATTGAGGGTACACATTAATAGAGTGATATAATTACTGACCATGGAATTTCAGCTGCATAAAAAGCAAGGAGAGAACCTGGGGCTGGGGCGAGATGGGTGGGGTCATTTTGAATGATTGTTGAAAGGATTGTTAGAGTCAAGGTTCTAGGGTTATGTTGCCAGAAGGATAGGGAGTGGTGGATGGAAAGTGGGATGTTTGGAGCTAGGACTACAGAGGATAGTACAATTGTATGTATCTCTGTCTTGACATGCACAGATTCTGATGAAGAAGCAAAGTAACATTCCTATTGTAGGGTTTAGATTTTATAGGCTAGGTATCATAGAGGTCACTTTTATTTATGAGATATTATTATGAGATACTGATTCTCCAAATAACATAAATTAATTTCAATTCAAGAAAGTTTGATTGAAAAAAATTGAAAGCAGTATAGGAATAATAGCTGGCATTCAGAAATGATCTTTCAGTTGTATAAGAATTGAAAGTTCGGGTGTTTACTTTAGAGTCAATGCTTCAATATGTTTGTCAGATATTTAGTAAATCTGTAAACACAGATTTTCAACAGAAAAAGATTAATACAAAATTGTTAGTAACACAGGAGCACTGGAAGCTCAAACAGAAATTAAGGTGATGCATTTTTGAAATTACAGTATTAATCCAATAGAAAAGTTGGATTTGATTTGCAAAAAAAAAAAAAAAAAAAAAAAAATTAAATCCAAAATGTTTCCATCAAACTTTTGTTAATGCTGAAATGCCAAATTAGTTATTGTAAATAAGATTTGCTAGGTAATATTTTCCTTACCTCAGGTCCCCAGGCTTCTTCTAGTGGGAGGTGCTTGTTAAGCTCAGTCATTGACTTCCACGTCTGGGCTTCATTTAAACAGCCACTCTGCCAAAAAAATTGTACAAATAGGAATATAAGAAACAAACGATCAAAGGAAAAAAAAAAAAGACAAACCAAGAAACAAACTCTGTAGAGAGCTGTAGAGAACAAACTGGTAGTTGCCAGAAAGGAGGTGGGTGGGGGATGGGTGAAACAAGTGATGGGGATTAAGGAGTGCACCTGTTGTGATGAGCACTAGCTGTTGTATGGAAGTGTTGAATCACTATATTGTATACCCGAAACTAACATTACACTGTATGTTAACTAACTGGAGTTAACAAAAATGTAATAAAAAATTGCACACACATTTAAGTATATAAATTTATTCCTAAGTATTTATTTAATGTCATTGAAAAATATATATTTCTTTTCATTATTAAATATTTGCTGATATACAGGGGATATATTGTATATTGACCTTGTATGAAAAGAATTTCTTAAACTCACTTATTAATTTTAAGTGTTTCACATGAGGTCATGTTATTTGTGAATGTGGTAGTCTTATTGCTTCCTTTCCAATTCTTATACTTTTAACTGTGTATTGTTTGCTTATTACAGGGATCAGAAACAATGTTGTAACAAAAGTGGTGATAGCTGGCACCCTTGTTTCACTCCTGACTTCAGAAAGCTTTCAAATTTTCACTATTAATTAAGATGCTTTATAAGGTTTTTTTTTTTTTTTTTTTTTTTTTTTGTACTTACATACTATTAGGTCAAGGAAGTTACTATATACTTATAATTTTCCAAGAGTTATTTTTGGTGTTATTTTCTTTCTTTTCTTTCTTTCTTTCTTTCTTTCTTTCTTTCTTTCTTTCTTTCTTTCTTTCTTTCTTTCCTTTCTCTCTTTCTCTTTCTCTCTTTCTCTCTCTCTCTCTCGTAGGCTCCATGCCCAATGAATGTTGGGCTTAAACTCAAGACCCTGAGAATTCCAAGACTTATATTAAAAGTAATGTTATGTATAAATAATTTTTAGCAGAATGACTTTTAACTACTATAATAATCCATGCCTATGCTTCTTTATTCTGTTAGTATAGTGGATTTTTTAAACTTTCAAATGATATTCCAACTCTTCATTTATGAAATAAAACTTGTCTGGATGTGTGATTTTTAAATATATTGCTGAGTTTGATTTGCTAGTGTTTTGGTTAGGTGCTTTGAATCTGTGGTCATAGGTGAGATTAGCTTATAATTTCCTTTTCTTTTAAGGTCCTCATCAGGTCCTCCTAGATTCACAAAATGAGTTGGAAAGTGCTCTTCCCACCCAAATACTCTGGAAGAATTTTTAAAAGCTGAAGGAAAATTTTCCTTAAATGTTTGGTGGACGGGAAAGCCATCTGAGAGTAGAGATGTCTATTTCTTTCTTAAAATATAAGAAACTTTGGGAAAAAAAGAAGAATATAAGAAACTTTGGTAAATTCTTTTTTTTTCAAGGCATTTGTCTGTTTTATCCATTTCTTCATTGTCAAATTTGTTAAATCTGTTTATAGTAACCTTTATTATTTGGGTTTAAAATGGTAATATTCTAATTCTATCTTTTTTTTTCTTCATTTGTCAACTAGAAATGTAAAGAGATGCCTCCCCTTTTCTACAATTTGGTTACCCTCTGGTATAGTTCATTTGAGGATAAATATTGGTGACTTTCTCTTTATTTGACAGTTTTAAAAATAAAGAGTTGATTTCCTATCACTTTCCAAAGGTGATCTTTTTGAAAAAATCATTATGAACTCATAGGTTTAACATATTTAATGGATTTTAGCAATATTGCAATAACTACCCTTAAGAAAGCTCATCTTAATTGTCCCATCTTCGGCCAACCTCTTCATGTTAACTTCTGATTACTTTTGACAAGACCCTAGTAGTCTTTGATACTTCCTTGCTATTGGATATGTCAAAGTATTCCAAACTCATTGTGTACATTTCCTCTCCCAGTCTTGGAATCAGCTATCTATTTAAGAATCCCCAGTTATTTTTAGCCGGAAATGATATTTTAAGACAACCATCTGGGAACTGAGGACACTTACTGCTATTGATTAGTTATGTTTCTAGGGATTTTAATGGACAGTGTAGGAAAATTTGTCTCTATCTCTCTGAACAATATATTTATGTATTTATATCCAGATCACATAAGTTTCCAATACCTCATGAGTTTACATTGAGTCCTAATCAAATTCAGGATGTTTTGTCTAACTTCTTCTATATTTCATGCATATCTCCCTGCTTTTTTGCCAAAAACATTTGGTGAAGAGTGATAGTATTAGAATATCTCACATTACATACCTTACAAGATCAGAATAACTAATACAAATACTACTCCCACTATTGTGATTACTGAAAAACAGTTATATTTCCCCCAGGTATACACTCTCATATTCTTATATTCTCCTAGCATATTTTATAGCTGTATTATATCTATACTGTCAGAGAATACATCTACTATATACTATCCTCTTTCCCTTTCCATCCTCACTTTGCTTCAGCTTTGTAACTCTGTACTCCATTATGCTTCCTCTAGTTCTTATGTTGATATCTCTTTAGTGATTTTGGTGGTTTGAAGGTTATTATTTAGCCTTGGGCTCATGGGAACAATATCATCTGAGCTTTTACATATTAATAGCAGTTTGTGCCTTTTCTAGAGTCATTGGTTTTGCTGAATATAAAATCCTTAGCTTATGCTTATTTTCCTTTAGTATCAAACATTTTACTCCATCTTTTCCTGGCATAAAGCATTGCTATAAGAATTAGAATTTTATTTTCTTTATATGTAAGTTGCTTCCTTTTTTTTTTTTTTTTTTTGCCTACATGGCCACTTGGGTTGGCTGTTCTGATCTGATATTCTTTTTTTTTTTTTTTTCTGATCTGATATTCTTGATTATCTGCTATGCTCTTTCAATATGAAGCTTCAAGCCTTTTTTTACTTAGAGCAGGTAGAGATGTTTTCTTGAATATAAGCAATGGTTTGGTTCCTTTGTTCTGGTTTTCTTTTTCAGGGCATCCATTTACTTATGTATTGGATCTTCTTTGGCTGTCTTCAGTATTTGCCACTTTCTCTTGAATCTTTTTTATCTCATTGTTTCTTTTAACTTTTAAATTTTTCCTCTTCTAATTTCATATGTCTTTTAGAGCATTATCTGTTGTTCATTTTCATCTTTATTGTTTTTGTTTTTTTTTAAATTCGATTTGCCAACATATAGTATAACACCCAGTTCCATCAAGTGCCCTCCTCAATGCCCGTCACTCAGTTACCCCATCCTCCCACCCACCTCCCCTTCTGCAACCCTTTGTTTGTTTCCCAGAGTTAGGAGTCTCTCATGGTTTGTCTCCCTCTCTAATTTTTCCCACTCATTTTCCCTCCTTTCCCTTATAATCCCTTTCACTATTTCTTATATTCCCCATATGAGTGAAACCATATGATGATTGTCCTTCTCCAATTGACTTACTTCACTCAGCATAATACCCTCCAGTTCCATCCACGTCAAAGCAAATGGTGGGTATTTGTCCTTTCTGATGGCTGAGTAATATTCCATTGTATATATACACCACAGCTTCTTTATCCAGTCATCTGTCGAAGGACATTGAGGCTCCTTTCACAGTTTGGCTATTGTGGACATTGCTGCTATGAACATTAGGATGCAGGTGTCCCGGTGTTTCACTACATCTGTATCTTTGGGGTAAATCCCCAGCAGTGCAATTGTTGGGTCATAGGGTAGCTCTATTTTTAACTCTTTGATGAAACTCCTCACTGTTTTCCAGAATGGCTGTATCAGTTCACATTCCCACCAACAGTGCAAGAGGCTTCCCCTTTCTCCACATTCTCCCCAACATTTGTTGTTTCCTGTCTTGTTAATTTTTGCCATTCTCACTGGTGTGAGGTAGTATCTCATTGTGGTTTTGATTTGTATTTCCCTGATGGCAAGTGATGCAGAGCATTTTCTCATGTGCTTGTTGGCCATGTCTATGTCTTCTTTGGTGAAATTTCTGTTCATGTCTTCTGCCCATTTCATGATTGGATTTTTTTGTTTCTTGGGTGTTTCATTTTCATCTTTAAAAGGCTATTTTTAAAAAAAGGCTATTTTCATTGCATATAGAATTTTAGATTTGGGATTTCTTTTCTTTCAGTAATTTATTTTTGTGCAGGGGTACCTGAGTAGTTCAGTGGGTTAAGCATCTGACTTTTGATTTTGGTTCAGGTCATGATATCAGGGTCATGAGATCATAGCCCTGTGTTGGGTTCCATGCTGGGTATTGAGACTGCTTCAGATTCTCTCACTCTCCATCTGCCCTTCCCCACTAAAAAAAGGGGGGAGGAAAAGAAAAAAAATTTTGTTCAAAGTTTTCTGGTTTGCATTATTTCTATAGAGAAACCAGCTTTAAGTCTTATAGCTACTCTTTTGAGGGTAATTTTTCTTTTTTTTTTTTTTGGCCACTTTTAAGGTTTTTCTCTTTAGAAATTTTACTGTAGTGTTTCTGGATCCAGGTTACTTTTTCTGTGCCTTGATGTCTTTTATCTTTTGGGAAAATATTGCTTCTGGCCAGTACTCTCTCCCCTTTCTTTCTTAGGACTCCAGTCCTTAGATGTAGGCAGTGAATCTCCATTATGTTCTTGTCTATATTTTCAATCAGTTTATCTCCCTATGCATAATTCTGGGCATTTCCTTCTGACCCCTCTTCCAGTTGACTAATTCTGTTTTAAGTCATCACTCCCAATAGTTGAGTTCCTAATTCCAGTTATTGCAGTTTTATTTTTTTCTAGAAGTGATTGGCAGCTCAGACAGAGGCATGGATAAGGCAGGACGATTTGATATTTAAAGTTGCCATTTGGTTCAAAGGAGCAACACCAGGGAAGGTGACTTGCAGGTGATGGCAAGATGGTAGCTGGAGGGCTGACCCATGGAGCTAAAGTTAGACAGGAAAAGGAGAGAGAAGATGGGCTGGCAGGGAGGGAAAGAGCAAAGGGCTCAATGTTGAGGATATCTAGACAGTGTGAGGAAAAGAGGAAGAGCTAGAGAATGGGAGGTTGAAGTCAGAGACCAGAGTGTTTGAATTTAAATGTAATTATAACAGGGGGCAGTGCATTGATCAAGGCAGCCTCTGCTATGCTGCAGTAAACCCCACCCCTCAGGGCCTTAACACATTGCAGTTGAATTCCTGATCACACATAGTCCAGTGCAGATGGCCCTGCTGAGATGGCTCTTATGGATGACTCTCCTCAGAACAATGGATTAGGCTTTTCTGTCTAATGGCTCCTTGAAGAGTCCCCTGACTGGACACTTCTCATCCAGCTTGCATCTACTCCATCTCTAATTGTTGCTGGGATAGACTGACTCTGGAGGAAGACAGGAAGCATAGGGTTCATATGATCCCTTCTTCAGCACTTAATCCTGGAAGGGACACATATCGTTTCTGCTCATTCTCTGGCATGAGAGCCAGTCACATGGCCCCACCTAGATGCAAACAGGGCTGGGAAATGTCATCCCTGTGTAGAAAGCTTCTTAGCAATAGCCCTACTTGATGGCTTCAGAACTGAGGAGTCAACTGTAATTGCTTTCAGGGCAGGAGGAGAACTCATCAAGTTCTCAGTATGTGACAGCAGTAGGTAGGGTTGGATGACACCTGGATGACAGGGGCTGAACAAATGACACTGTGATTAGGGTGAGGAGATAGTAGTCTGGAGATGATACTGTGGGTTAGGGAGCACTTCAATTCCACAGCTCATCCCTACGTACACAGGGTGAGAGAAAGAGTACCCTTGATTTGAGAGAAAAACAGAGAAAATTATATTCTCTTTGGAATGTCTGCTGGGTAAGGGTCTAGGATCATTTAACCCTAGAGTATATTAGAAAAGTTTGAGAAGATGGAGAGTAATGGGAATCTGGGAATCTGGGCCCAGGTGTGAGAAGGATTGAGACTATGAAGAGACAGTAGACTGGAAGGACTCACACTCTGGATGTGACTTTTGGGTGTGACTGGACAAGTGTACGAGGAATGTGGTGGGGTGGATTTGTTTGACCACCCGATTGAAAGACAGTTAGTTCTTGCACATTCTGGAGAGGGTATCAGGTGGAACTTACTGCCTTTTGGCTGCTATCAGAGTGGGTTCTCCTTGGAGAATTAAGGTCTCTGATAGATGAGAAAATTCCTTTGGAAGGAGTTATCTCTAACTTTATTTAAGCATGAGATTTCTGGGGAAAAGCAGTAATCAATGCTGGTAACTTTGGAGAAGCTCTGCCAAGATGGAAGGCCCTTAGGCCAGAACGCCACACATGGGAATGAAATCTGGTGGCTGGGAGTGGTAGGGCTTTTCTGCCAAAGTGGAAAGAGTTGTCAGTGAGGAGGCCGAGATCAACCGGTCAGAGGATGGAGGGAGACCAGGCGAGTGTGGGGACAGTGAAGCCAAGGTCAGTGGGTCAAATGATGCAAGGAAGTCAAGTGAGATGAAGCCTAGAGAGTGTGCTTTTAATGTAGCACAAGTGTGATGAATGTGGAAGCTAGAGGAAGATCTATAAATAATCAAACGCTGAATACACTGTGGAGAAAAAGGAAAATGTTCACCTATGATTGCGTCACCCTACTATAAACATTATTTTATTTTTCTGACCCCTTTAAGTCTGTTTTATATGACCAAGGCTTCTTTTGTCGTAAATGAATTTCAGTAGTCACAAAATTTAATACACAGGGCATGTTTTTTTTTCCTACCCACATGTAACTGGTTCTATTTTCCTCAGATAATTTACATATAGATTTAAAAAAGAACAGCAGGTCTAATTGCGTACTAAGTTCTATTTCAATTCAAAGACGCCATACCTTCTTCATAGTATTATTAAAGCTGTAGTCATTCCTGCCATGTATTTCCCACACAATGAAATTGACTTCTACATCTTCAACATAGCCATTGTTGTCGTATCTGAACGAGACAGCAAACACAACAACAGTAGTTTAGAGTAGAAGAGAGAGGGTAAGAGCTGTAGCCCTCCAGTCTGGTGGGCTTCTCTGAACAGCGCTGCCACCCTGGGGAAGTGACTTAATGTTCCTGAAGCCTCGATATTGTCACTTACCTGTGAAATAACAACAGTACCTATTGTATAGGTTTCCTTCAGCTCTCAAAATCAACCTCACAGTAATAAAGCAGGAAATGTTCACCTTTTTAATAGTGGGAACTGCAAGTGCTCTTCACTTTGACAGGAACCACGTGTTGACAAGGTGAGGGTAGCGGAGGCCCTGCTTTGTCACCTGGTAGCAGGGAGAAAGAATTGAGGGGGGAGGAAGGGCACAGCAAGGGTCCTCTGGTGTCATTTAATCAACAAATATTCATTGGGTGACTACTGTGTGCCAGGGAATTAAAACACAGCATCATTGTGATGAGAATGGAGATGTTCCAGAACTCCTGGAGGACCCTGCTGGAAGATGGGAATGAGTGTCAGGGGATTGGCAGCAGTGAGAGCTGAGGTGGGGCTGGAGAAGCATAAGTGGTCACCAACTCCCAGGAACCACAGTCATGAACAGCTCATGCCCAGAGAACTTGTGATGACTTTCACCCGCAGCAGACCTCAGCAGACAGTCCCGCATGGACAGGGTGCCCAATCCCTGGATGGGATTTAACCTTTTAGCCACCCCCCCAATCCTCCTGGAGGTGGGGTTCCCTCTGGGAACTCCACTGGTGCCTCCTGCCTACCCATGTCTAATAAAATGTATTTGAATCTTAAAAAAAAAAAAAGGGGAGACAGAAGCCCCATTGAGCTTATTCACCCCAAAGTCCGTGAGTTTCAAAAGAGATGCTACTTAATTGTTAAGATCATTTTCTTTTCTTGCTACCATATGAAAATAGAGGCTTGAGACCAAAGCTAAAATTCAGTTAGTGGCAAAGTTACACCTGTGCATAGCAGCACCTGCAATTGTTTTAAACATGGTCACATCTTCCTTCTCTGTCACTGCCAGTTTTTTTTGGATGGGATTGTCCCCCCCACCCCCCCGCCCCACCATAGATGGAAATCTCACTTAGGACTTTGGTCTCAGGCACTTGCTCCTGGGCTCTGACTCTTGGACTGTTACCCCAGGGTCTGATACATTCTCTTGCTTCGCATCTCTGAGTCTATCTGTAAGATCAGGGGTCCTTACCCACTGCCCACGTCTCTGCCTGACCTGAGTCCCTCCCCCTGGCTCTACACATCTTCTATACCTTGGGACTGACCATCCATTCCTGCTGATAAAAACCAGCTCTTGCCTCATTCACAAACTGGGCAGGAAATTTGTACACATCAGAAAGTGGTATCTGAGAAGGTATTTTATTTTCAACTTAATTCATTTTTAGAAATCATAAAGACATGAACTCAGGTGTGAGTAACTAGGGATTAGAATTGCAGTAGTCTACTTTCTAAATGGCTCAGGAGGAGGGTCAGAGGAAACTCTAAACTCTAATTAAAATTCTTCCCCCCCCCCCAAAAAAAAATTCTTCCCACAGGAAAATGCACACACATGTGTGACACACTCAATTTTGTATGCACTTTCGGAGCTTTGGGCCAGGCTTTAGCAAAGCTTTCATTCTAGGAACTTTGGAAGGTGCACCATCTTCTGAACGCCATCAGAGTCTTGAATTATTAAGAACTAGTTGTAAAGCCATATGTTTTATTTAAATTTAAAAAAGATCTTCCTTGGGATCCCTGGGTGGCGCAGCGGTTTGGCGCCTGCCTTTGGCCCAGGGCGCGATCCTGGAGACCCGGGATCGAATCCCACATCGGGCTCCCGGTGCTTGGAGCCTGCTTCTCCCTCTGCCTGTGTCTCTGCCTCTCTCTTTCTCTCCGTGTGACTATCATGAATAAATAAATTTAAAAAGAAAAAAAATTAAAAAAAAAAAAAAAAAAAAAAAAAAAAAAAAAAAAAAAAAAAAAAAAAAGATCTTCCTTGAACTAGGAGTTGACTTTGGGTGACACTCACAAAAGCAATAAGCTATAGTGTCATCTAGTGGCAATAAGGATAAATTACATGACCCATACTTCCTGGGTTTATAATGACCTTTGATGCTGCTTTATTTCATTGAGAATACGGACAAAAATACTTGCCTGTGTAAGCATGGCTTATTTTCATTAATGTTAACAAACAGGATGTGATACCAATAAAACCTGAGAAATTCAGAAATGTCACCAGCTGGCACCTAGCTTCCCTATAATTTGTAACTTCTCCATTGTGACAGTTCCACTGTTAATCCGTTGGACACACATGTTTTCAGTCCTGTGTGACCACCCAGCTAGCCCACGGTATCAGCCATGTCTCTTACTTTGTTTGGTGATGCTTTAATTGCTGAGTTAATTGTCCCAGGAAAATTGGAAGCAATGTGGTTCATTGAATGAATTCTGGTAGCAGAGACATAGTAAGTTACCCTGAGAAGAGAAGGACATGCTGCCACGTGGCTCAAACTAGTGCTGCCACTGGCCCCTCTGACCCCTACCCACCTCCTGCACCACCACAGCCTCTCACCTGCCCCTTGACCTCACCACACATTGGGCCCTGACTCTCTCTGATTTCCTCCTATAGGCAGTTCCCTCCTTGCCCAACATCCTGGATTCACCCAGGTGCTCTTGCCCGGCCTCCAGCATCTCACCCCAACCCTGGATGTCACATGATGCCTTCTACATTAGCACATATACTACCTGAGAAGCTCAAATATGTGGCATTGGACCTGCTTGTGGTGTCTTAAGTTGATTGAGCCTTTGGTGTTGCCTGATAATCCTTGCAAGGGTCCTTAGCCAGCTCTTCTCATGTTGCCCTCAGTGAGCCCTTGATGCCCTCCTCAAACACTGTGCTTCCAGTGTAGATGTGGCCCTTTCTGCTTCATGTAAGTAAATGGAGGCTGTCAGACATGACTGCTTTCAACTCCTACACTCCTGTTTCCAAACCAGTCACTTCCTACATTTAGTTTTACTCTCCTCTAAGCCACCCCTACTCCCCCCATCCCAGGTCTCAGAGGATGAACTCTTCTTTTGTTAACGTTGCCACCTAGACCTTTGATCCTACTTCTCTAGTTTTCTTCACCTGGCTCCTATAGCTTATTTTATTTTAATTAGGAAATATTTAAATATGCAGGAAAAAACAGGGAATAATGTGAAATTGTTATATATCCTTTCCACCCAGGTTTTATACTTTACTTATCCATAAATCATATACAGTATTGCTTTATGAGTTTTCAAATATACATACATGATATTATACTGTAAGTACATTTGGCATCTTTATTTCTCCACTCAACATTTGCTTTTGAGATGGATTCTTAGAAGTTTCCAGTTTCTTGGTCTCTGATTTCCTCATCAGCAGCTCCCTTCTGGCTATGCTTCCTTCCCTATCCAACCTGAACTTCCTGGAGGACCTCCTGATTCCTTGTTAACAAGCATTTTAATTGCTGTGCAGTATTGCATTGACTAGCTATACAATGTATATATCCAAATTTTCACTATGTTTCATTATGTATATTTCACCACCATTAATAAAATCTATACTTAAAGACACCACAAACATTTCAGCCACCTGTCTTTTTCACTTGGTTTATGGTAAGATACCATGAGGTAGCAGGAAAAGTAGAAGGGTGTAATATCCTGGAAGCCAAGTGAAGAAAATATTTCAGGTAGAAGAGAATGATCAGCTGTGTAATTCTGGTTAACGAGATCAGATAGGCTGAGTCCTGAGGACTGGCTACTGGATGTAACAATACGGAGGCCACTGGTCACACTGGCTGTCAGTGCCAGTGGAGTGGTGGCAGTAAAAGCCTGTTGGGAGGGATTGAGGAAGAGCGGGAGGAGAGTTGGTGATAGTGTGTAGGAGTGAGACGGGTAGAGGGTTTTTTCCTGGTTTTATTTTTGGTGAGAGAACTGCGGATTTCTTGACAATCCAGTAGACAAGAGAAATCTGATGATGCAGGAGAAGGAGGGGGGGGGGTTTCAGGAGCAAATTTTCTTAATTAGGACATTTAGCAGGTGGGGATCCAGTTCATACACACACACACACACACACACACACACACACACAGAAGCCTTAGATATACATATGTTCACCTATGATGATAAGACAGGGTTCGTGGGGACAGTTCAGGTGGTGAAGTTTGAGGAAGATCTGACTGATGTCACTTGGACTCATTCATCTTCCTCATCCTCTCTTCTCATCTATCAGTTTTCAATTATCTATCAATTATCAAGCCTTGCCTATTATAATCACTAATTTTTCTCATAAAGGATTCCTCTCTTTTGTCTGTGCTATTTCAATCATTTGGTTTCTTTCCTCCATGGACTACCAATACAGTTTACTACCTGTCTTCCTAGTTAGACTTGTTCCCCTGAAGTTCATCTGCTCACTGCTCCCAGAGAGGACTAATTAAAGCAATTATTTGATCATGCCACTCTACCATAATATGGACGGAAAGTCCTCCATGACCTAGACTCCACTGAGCTAGTTTCCCACTCTCTTGTCCTGACACTTCATGCCTCATTTTATGCCCCAACAGCATTACACTGTTTGAACATTTCCCTCCTCAAACCATCATTCTTGCTTGAAAGACTTGCCCCATGGAGTTCATTGCTACCTCCCCATTTCTCTTCTTCTCTCTCTGCCTTTATCTAAATATTTATTCTCCTTTAAGACTCAGTGGCTCAAATCAAATGCAAGTTTTCTGGAAATATTTCTCAAAGCCCCTCTCCCTTCTGCAGCTGGGTTGGATTCTTTTGAGTTTCCTTTTTATTATTCCATGTCAGCTCATATGTTTATTTAATTCATCAGACTCTTGAGCCCTTGAGAACAGAAATCCTGTTTTGTTTTTGAATTCCCAGTGCCTAGCATAGTAAAAGGTTCAAAGGTGTTTAATAATAATGAATTGAAAAGGAGAATACACTTCTCTGGGAGAGAACATTAAGATTATTTACCCCTGGAAGATTAAGACACTACATAAAATAAAAACAAAATAACAAGAAGCCTGGGATGATGGTGGAGTAGGAGGACTCTGAGCTCACCCTGTCCCATGTTTTCAACTTCACTAGTCCCAAGTCAATAAACAGAGAGCAATCCAAAGACTGGAGGAACAAACTAAATATAGAGAAGAAGGGATGTAGGAAACACAAAAGCAATAAAAAATGAGAATTTCTGTAAAAAAAATAAGACAAAGAACTCACAAAAGACGGTATAAAATATAATAAAATATACCTAAAACATGGGGAGGAGAAAAGAATGGGTTCGAACTTAAACAACCACAAACTTAATATAGACTGCTATATGCAGAAGAGGTTATATACAAACCTGATGGCAACCATATATCAAAAACCACTAATATAAATGTGGAGAATAAAGAGAAAGAACTCCAAATACGTCACTAAAGAAAATCAACAAAACTTGAAAGAGAGAAAGACAAGAAAGGACTAGAGAAAATCTTCAGAAACAACCACAAAACAAGTAACAAAATGGCAATAATGACATATCTATCAATAATTCATTTGAATGTAAATGATTAAATGCTCCAATCAAAGGACACAGGGTGTCAGAATGAATAAAAACCCAAGACCCTTCTATATGTTGCCTACAAGGGAACTCATTTTAGAACTAAAGACACTTGCATGTTGAAAATGAGGGGATGAGGACACCTGGGGGGCTCAGTGGTTGAATGTCTGCCTTTTGCTCAGGTCATGATCCTGGGGTCCTGGTCCTGGGATGGAGTCCTGCACTGGGCTTCCCACAGGGATCCTGCTTCTCTCTCTGCTTATGTCTCTGCCTCTCTCTATGTCTCTCTCATGAATAAATAAATAAAATATTAAGAAAAAGAAGGAAAGTGAGGGGATGGAGAGATATTTATCATTGCAAATGGAAGTCAAAAGAAAGCTGGAGTCACAATACTTATATCAGACAAAATAGACTTTAAAACAAAGACTGGGGGAGGAGGGGCAAGATGGGGGAAGAGTAGGGTCCCCAAATCACCTGTCCCCACCAAATTATCTAGATAACCTTCAAATCATCCTGAAAATCTACGAATTTGGCCTGAGATTTAAAGAGAGAACAGCTGGAACGCTACAGTGAGAAGAGTTTGCGCTTCTATCAAGGTAGGAAGACGGGGAAAAAGAAATAAAGAAACAAAAGGCATCCGAGGGGGAGGGGCCCCGCGAGGACCGGGCTGAGGCCGGGGCGAGTGTCCCCAGGACAGGAGAGCCCCGTCCCGGAGAAGCAGGAGCTGCACCAACCTTCCCGGGCGGAAAGGGGCTCGCAGGGAGTTGGAGCAGGACCCAGGAGGGGGGGGTGCCCTCGGGCTCCCCTGGACAGTAACAGACACCTGCGCCCCGGGAGAGTGCGCCGAGCTCCCTAAGGGCTGCAGCGCGCACGGCGGGACCCGGAGCAGCTCGGGGGGGCTCGGGCGGCGGCTCCGCGGAGGGGGCTGTGCGGCCCGGGAGCGCGAATCCAACAGCGCAGGCCCCGGAGCACAGGGCGTCGGGACACAGCCCAGGATCCGGCCTCCCCCGGGACAGGCAGAGGCCGGGAGGGCCCAGGACAGCGAGGACGCTCCTGCCCCAGCTGAGCAGATCAGCGGCCCCGCCCCGGAGCCTCCAGGCCCTGCAGACGGAGAGCTCCGGAGTTACTGCGGGGGCTGAATCCAGGGCTCCAGAGCTGCCCCGCCACTGGGGCTGTTCCTCCTGCGGCCTCACGGGGTAAACAACCCCTGCTGAGCCCTGCACCAGGCAGGGGCAGAGCAGCTCCCACAAGTGCTAACACCTGAGAATCAGCACAACAGGCCCCTCCCCCAGAAGACCAGCTGGACGGACCAGTTCCAAGGGAAGTCAAGGGACTTAAAGTATACAGAATCAGAAGATACTCCCCCTTTTTTTTTTGTTTTTGTTTTTTTGTTTTCTTTTTGATTTCTGATTGCTTCCCCCACCCTTTTTTCCCCTTTCGTTCTTTTTCTCTTTTTCTTCTCTTTTTTTTCCTTTTTTCTTTTTCTCTTTTCTTTCCTTCTTTCTCTCCTCTCTTTTTCTCCTTTTCCCAATACAACTTGTTTTTGGCCACTCTGCACTGAGCAAAATGACTAGAAGGAAAACCTCACCTCAAAAGAAGGATTCAGAAACAGTCCTCTCTCCCACAGAGTTACAAAATCTGGATTACAATTCAATGTCAGAAAGCCAATTCAGAAGCACTATTATACAGCTACTGGTGGTTCTAGAAAAAAGCATAAAGGACTCAAGAGACTTCTTCTTCTTCATGACTGCAGAATTTAGATCCAATCAGGCAGAAATTAAAAATCAATTGAATGAGATGCAATCCAAACTAAAAGTCCTAACGACGAGGGTTAATGAGGTGGAAGAATGAATGAGTGACATAGAAGACAAGTTGATGGCAAAGAGGGAAACTGAGGAAAAAAGAGACAAACAATTAAAAGACCATGAAGACAGATTAAGGGAAATAAACGACAGCCTGAGGAAGAAAAACCCTACGTTTAATTGGGGTTCCCGAGGGTGCCCAAAGGGCCAGAGGGCCAGAATATGTATTTGAACAAATCATAGCTGAAAACTTTCCTAATCTGGGAAGGGAAACAGGCGTTCAGATCCAGGAGATAGAGAGATCCCCCCCTAAAATCAATAAAAACCGTTCAACACCTCGACATCTAATAGTGAAGCTTGCAAATTCCAAAGATAAAGAGAAGATCCTTAAAGCAGCAAGAAACAAGAAATCCCTGACTTTTATGGGGAGGAGTATTAGGGTAACAGCAGACCTCTCCAAAGAGACCTGGCAGGCTAGAAAGGGCTAGGAGGATATATTCAGGGTACTAAATGAGAAGAACATGCAACCAAGAATACTTTATCCAGCAAGGCTCTCATTCAAAATGGAAGGAGAGATAAAGAGCTTCCAAGACAGGCAGGAACTGAAAGAATATGTGACCTCCAAACCAGCTCTGCAAGAAATTTTAAGGGGGACTCTTAAAATTCCCCTTTAAGAAGAAGTTCAGTGGAACAATCCACAAAAACAAGGACTGAATAGATATCATGATGACACTAAACTCATATCTGTCAATAGTAACTCTGAACGTGAACGGGCTTAATGACCCCATCAAAAGGCGCAGGGTTTCAGACTGGATAAAAAAGCAGGACCCATCTATTTGCTGTCTACAAGAGACTCATTTTAGACAGAAGGACACGTACAACCTGAAAATAAAAGGTTGGAGAACCATTTACCATTCAAATGGTCCTCAAAAGAAAGCAGGGGTAGCCATCCTTATATCAGATGAACTAAAATTTACCCCGAAGACTGTAGTGAGAGATGAAGAGGGACACTATATCATACTTAAAGGATCTATCCAACAAGAGGACTTAACAATCCTCAATGTATATGCCCCGAATGTGGGAGCTGCCAAATATTTAAACCAATTAATAACCAAAGTGAAGAAATACTTAGATAATAATACACTTATACTTGGTGACATCAATCTAGCTCTTTCTACCCTCGATAGGTCTTCTAAGCGCAACATCTCCAAAGAAATGAGAGCTTTAAATGATACACTGGACCAGATGGATTTCACAGATATCTACAGAACTTTACATCCAAACTCAACTGAATACACATTCTTCTCAAGTGCACATGGAACTTTCTCCAGAATAGACCGCATACTGGGTCACAAATCGGGTCTGAACTGATACCAAAAGATTGGGATTGTCCCCTGCATTTTCTCAGACCATAATGCCTTGAAATTAGAACTAAATCACAACAAGAAGTTTGGAAGGACCTCAAACACGTGGAGGTTAAGGACCATCCTGCTAAAAGATGAAAGGGTCAACCAGGAAATTAAGGAAGAATTAAAAAGATTCATGGAAACTAATGAGAATGAAGATACAACCGTTCAAAATCTTTGGGATGCAGCAAAAGCAGTCCTAAGGGGGAAATACATCGCAATACAAGCATCCATTCAAAAACTGGAAAGAACTCAAATACAAAAGCTAACCTTACACATAAAGGAGCTAGAGAAAAAACAGCAGATAGATCCTACACCCAGCAGAAGAAGAGAGTTAATTAAGATTCGAGCAGAACTCAACGAAATCGAGACCAGAAGAACTGTGGAACAGATCAACAAAACCAGGAGTTGGTTCTTTGAAAGAATTAATAAAATAGATAAGCCATTAGCCAACCTTATTAAAAAGAAGAGAGAGAAGACTCAAATTAATAAAATCATGAATGAGAAAGGAGAGATCACTACCAACACCAAGGAAACACAAACGATTTTAAAAACATATTATGAACAGCTATACGCCAATAAATTAGGCAATCTAGAAGAAATGGATGCATTCCTGGAAAGCCACAAACTACCAAAACTGGAACAGGAAGAAATAGAAAACCTGAACAGGCCAATAACCAGGGAGGAAATTGAAGCAGTCATCAAAAACCTCCCAAGACACAAGAGTCCAGGGCCAGATGGCTTCCCAGGGGAATTCTATCAAATGTTTAAAGAAGAAACCATACCTATTCTACTAAAGCTGTTTGGAAAGATAGAGATGGAGTACTTCCAAATTCGTTCTATGAGGCCAGCATCACCTTAATTCCAAAACCAGACAAAGACCCCACCAAAAAGGAGAATTACAGACCAATATCCCTGATGAACATGGATGCAAAAATTCTCAACAAGATACTAGCCAATAGGATCCAATCGTACATTAAGAAAATTATTCACCATGACCAAGTAGGATTTATCCCCGGGACACAAGGCTGGTTCAACACTCGTAAAACAATCAATGTGATTCATCATATCAGCAAGAGAAAAACCAAGAACCATATGATCCTCTCATTAGATGCAGAGAAAGCATTTGACAAAATACAGCATCCATTCCTGATCAAAACTCTTCAGAGTGTAGGGATAGAGGGAACATTCCTCAACATCTTAAAAGCCATCTACGAAAAGCCCACAGCAAATATCATTATCAATGGGGAAGCACTGGGAGCCTTTCCCCTAAGATCAGGAACAAGACAGGGATGTCCACTCTCACCACTGCTATTCAACATAGTACTGGAAGTCCTAGCCTCAGCAATCAGACAACAAAAAGACATTAAAGGCATTCAAATTGGCAAAGAAGAAGTCAAACTCTCCCTCTTCGCCGATGACATGATACTCTACATAGAAAACCCAAAAGTCTCCACCCCAAGATTGCTGGAACTCATACAGCAATTCGGTAGCGTGGCAGGATACAAAATCAATGCCCAGAAGTCAGTGGCATTTCTATACACTAACAATGAGACTGAAGAGAAATTAAGGAGTCAATCCCATTTACAATTGCACCCAAAAGCATAAGATACCTAGGAATAAACCTCACCGAAGAGGTAAAGGATCTATACCCTAAAAACTATAGAACACTTCTGAAAGAAATTGAGGAAGACACAAAGAGATGGAAAAATATTCTGTGCTCATGGATTGGCAGAATTAATATTGTGAAAATGTCAATGTTACCCAGGGCAATTTACACGTTTAATGCAATCCCTATCAAAATACCATGGACTTTCTTCAGAGAGTTAGAACAAATTATTTTAAGATTTGTGTGGAATCAGAAAAGACCCCGAATAGCCAGGGGAATTTTAAAAAAGAAAACCATATCTGGGGGCATCACAATGCCAGATTTCAGGTTGTACTACAAAGCTGTGGTCATCAAGACAGGATGGTACTGGCACAAAAACAGACACATAGATCAATGGAACAGAATAGAGAACCCAGAAGTGGACCCTGAACTTTATGGTTAACTAATATTCGATAAAGGAGGAAAGACCATCCATTGGAAGAAAGACAGTCTCTTCAATAAATGGTGCCGGGAAAATTGGACATCCACATGCAGAAGAATGAAACTAGACCATTCTCTTGCACATACACAAAGATAAACTCAAAATGGATGAAAGATCTAAATGTGAGACAAGATTCCATCAAAATCTTAGAGGAGAACACAGGCAACACCCTTTTTGAACTCGGCCACAGTAACTTCCTGCAAGATACATCCACGAAGGCAAAAGAAACAAAAGCAAAAATGAACTATTGGGACTTCATCAAGATAAGAAGCTTTTGCACAGCAAAGGATACAGTCAACAAAACTAAAAGATAACCTACAGAATGGGAGAAGATATTTGCAAATGACGTATCAGATAAAGGGCTAGTTTCCATCTTTCCAAGATCTATAAAGAACTTCTTAAACTCAACACCAAAGAAACCAACAATCCAATCATGAAATGGGCAAAAGACATGAAGAGAAATCTCACAGAGGAAGACATAGACTTGGCCAACATGCACATGAGAAAATGCTCTGCATCACTTGCCATCAGGGAAATACAAATCAAAACCACAATGAGATACCACCTCACACCAGTGAGAATGGGGAAAATTAACAAGGCAGGAAACCACAAATGTTGGAGAGGATGCGGAGAAAAGGGAACTCTCTTACACTGTTGGTGGGAATGTGAACTGGTGCAGCCACTCTGGAAAACTGTGTGGAGGTTCCTCAAAGAGTTAAAAATAGACCTGCCCTACGACCCAGCAATTGCACTGTTGGGCATTTACCCCAAAGATTCAGATGCAATGAAACGCCGGGACAGCTGCACCCCGATGTTTCTAGCAGCAATGTCCACAATAGCCAAACTGTGGAAGGAGCCTCGGTGTCCATGGAAAGATGAATGGATAAAGAAGATGTGGTTTATGTATACAATGGAATATTACTCAGCCATTAGAAATGACAAATACCCACCATTTGCTTCAACATGGATGGAACTGGAAGGTATTATGCTGAGTGAAGTAAGTCAATCGGAGAAGGACAAACAGTGTATGTTCTCATTCATTTGGGGAATATAAATAATAGTGAAAGGGAATATAAGGGAAGGGAGAAGAAATGTGTGGGAAATATCAGAAAGGGAGACAGAACATAGACTCCTAACTCTGGGAAATGAACTAGGGGTGGTGGAAGGGGAGGAGGGCGGGGGGTGGGGGTGAATGGGTGACGGGCACTGAGGGGGGCACTTGACGGGATGAGCACTGGGTGTTATTCTGTATGTTGGTAAATTGAACACCAATAAAAAATTAATTTATTTAAAAAAATTAATTTATTAAAAAAATCAAATAAAATAAAACAAAGACTGTTATAAGAGACAGGGAAGGAAACATTATATGTTCTCATTCATGTGGGGAATATAAATAATAGTGAAAGGGAATATAAGGGAAGGAAGAAGAAATGTGTGGGAAATATCAGAAAGGGAGACATAACGTAAAGACTGCTAACTCTGGGAAACGAACTAGGGGTGGTAGAAGGGGAGGAGGGCAGGGGGTGGGAGTGATTGGGTGACGGGCACTGGGGGTTATTCTGTATGTTGGTAAATTGAACACCAATAAAAAAAAAAAGGAAAAAAAAAGAGGGAAGGACCCTATATAATATTAAAGGGGACAATCCAACAAGGAGATAAAAATTGTAAATATTTATGAACCCAATATAGGAGCACCCAAAAACATAAAACAGTTAATAACAAACATTAAGGAACTAATCAGTGATATACAATACTAGTAGGGAACTTTAACACCCCACTTGAATCAATGGTTAGGTCTTCCGAACAGAAAACACATAAATAATGGCTTTGAATGGCACAGTGGACCACATGAGTTTAACAGATATGTTGAGAACATTCCATCCTAAAACAGCAGAATATACATTCCTTTCAAGTGCACATGGAACATTCTCCAGGATAGATTACATATTAGCCCAGAAATCAAAGCTCAACAAATTTATGAAGACTGAAATCAAACCATGCACCTTTTCTGACCATGATGCTCTGAAGCTAGAAGGCAACCACACACACACACACACAAAATCTGGGAAGAGCACAAGTACATGGAAGTTAAATAACATGTTAGTGAACAATGAATGGGTCAACTAGGAAATAAAAGAAGAAATAAAAAAGTACACAGAAATGAAAATGAGAACACAACAACCCCAGACCTCTGGGATGCAGCAAAAAGAGTGTTTTTTTTTTAATCTTATTTATTTATTTGTGAGAGACACAGAGAGAGAGGCAGAGACACAGGCAGAGGGAGAAGCAGGCTCCATGCAGGGAGCCCGAAGTGGGACTCAATCCGGGGTCTCCAGGATCACGCCCTGGGCTGAAGGTGGCGCTAAACCGCTGAGCCACCCAGGCTGCTTACAAAAAGAGTTTTAAGTGGGAAGATTATAGTAATACAGGTCTACCTCAAGAAGCAAGAAAAATCTCAAATAACCTAATCTTACACCTAAAGGAACTAGAAGAACAACAATAAATAAAACCTAAAGCCAGTAGAAGGAAGGAAGTAGTAAAGATTAGAACAGAAATAAATGATATAGAAACTAAAAAAATGATAGAAGAGCTCGATGAAACCAGGAGCTGGTTCTTAGAAAAGATCAACAAAATTGATAGACCTCTAGCCAGAATCATCAATGGGAGAGAAAAAGAAGAGAGAGAGAAAGGTTTCAAAAATCACAAAAGAAAGAGGAGAAATCACAACCAACACCACCTAAATACATTTTTTTTCCTAAATACAAATTTAAGAGAATATTATGAAAAACCAAAATGCCAATGAATTGGACAACCTAGAATAAATGGATAAATACTTAGAAACATATAAAATACCAAAATGGAAACAGGAGGAAACAGAAAATTTGTACAGATCAATAAGCTGCAAAGAAATGAAGTCAGAAAAAAAAAAAAAAGAAAAAAGAAATGAAATCAGTACTCAAAAACTTTTCAAAAACAGAAGTCCAGGAACACATGACAGGTGTTCTACCAAACATTTAAAGAAAAGTTAATATCTATTCTTCCCAAACTGTTCCAAAGGAAAAAAAAAAAAAACAGAAAAGGAAGGAAAGCCTCCAAATTCATTCTATGAGGCCAGCATTACTCTGATACCAAAACCAGATAAAGAAAGCACAAAAAAGAGAACTACAGGCCAATATCCTTGATAAACACAGATGCAGAAATCCTCAACAAAATACTAGTAAACCAAATCCAATAATACATTAAAAAAAGTATTTACCACAATCAAGTGGGATTTATTCTTGGGTTGAAAGTCTGGTTAAATATTCACAAGTCAATCAATATGATACATCATATCAATTAGAGAAAGGATAAGAACCATATGATCATGAAGAGACACAGAAAAAGCATTTGACAAAGTACAACATCCACTCATGATAAAAACCCTCAAGAAAGTAGATTTAGGGGAACATACCCTCAACAAAGTAAGTTTAGATGGAACATACCCTCAACAAATAAGTTTAGATGGAACATACCTCAACAGAAAAGCCATATATGAAAAACCTTTAGGTAGCATCATCCTTAATGGGAAAAAACTGAGCACTTAACCCCTAAGGTCAGGAACAAAACAAGGATGTTCACTCTCACTTTTATTCAACATAGTACTGGAAGCCACAGCAATCAGACAACAAAAAGACATAAAAGGTATCCAAATCAGTAAGGAAGAAGTAAAACATGCACTATTTGCAGATGACATGATATTATATATATAGAAAAGTTGAAAGACTCCACCAAAAACTGCTAGAAATGATAAACAAATTCAGTCAAGTCACAGGATACAAAATCAATATACAGAAATCAGTTGCATTTCTATACACCAATAATGAAGCAGCAGAAAGAAAATTCAAGAAAACAATCCCATTTATAATTGTACCCAATATAATAAGATAATTAGGAATAAATCTAACCTAAGAGGTGAAAGACCTGTACTCTGAAATAAAACACTGATGAAAGAAATTGAAGATGACACAAAGAAATGGAAAGACATTCCATGCTCATGGTTTGGAAGAACAAATATTGTGAAAATGTCCCTATTACCCAAAGCAATCTACACATGTAACGCCATCCCTATCGAAACATCAACACTTTTCACAAAACTAAAACAAAAATCCTATAATTTGTTTGGATCCACAAAAGATCCCAAGTAGCCAAAGTAATCTTGAAAAAGAAAAGCAAAGGTGGTGGCATTGTAATTCTGGACTGCAAGTTAATATTACAAATCTGTAGTAATCAGAACAGTATGGTACTGGCACAAAAATAGACGCCTCAGTGACTCAGTGGTTGAGCATCTGCCTTTGGCTCACGTAGTGATCCGGGAGTCCTGGGATCGAGTTCTGCATTGGGTTCCCCCCAGGGAGCCTGCTTTTCCCTCTGCCTCTGTCTCTGCTTCTCCCTCTGTCTCTCATGAATAGGTAAATAAAATCTTTAAAAAATAGACATATAGATCAATAGAATAGAATAGAAAACCCAGAAATAAACTCACAATCATATGGCAGGAAAGAACATCCAAAGGGAAAAAGACAGTCTTTTCAACAAATGATGTTGGGAAAATTGGTCAGTTACATGTAAAAGAATGAAACTGGACCACTTTCTTACACCATACACAAAAATAAATTCAAAATGGATTAAAAACCTAAATGTGAGGCCTGAAACCATAAAAATCCTAGAAGATTGCACAGGCAGTAACTTCTTTCACATCAACTGTAGCAACTTTTTTCTTTTTAAGATTTTATTTATTTATTCATGAGAAACACAGGGAGAGAGGCAGAGACATAGGCAGAGGGAGAAGCGGACTCCCTGCAGGGAGCCTGATGTAGGACTCGATCCCAGGACCCCGGGATCATGATCTGAGCCAAAGGCAGACGCTCAACCACTGAGCCACCTAGGTGCCCTGTAGCAACCTTTTTGTAGATATGTTTCCTGAAGCAAGGGAAACCAGAAACAAAAAAACAAAACAAAAAAAATAACAACTATTGGGACTACATCAAGATAAAAAAACTCTGCACAATGAAGGAAACAGTGAACAAAGCTAAAAGGCAACCTATGGAATGGGAGAAAATATGTGCAAATGATGTATCTGATAAAAGGCTAGTATCCAAAATATAAAAGGACTTATAAAACTCAACACCCAAAAAACAAATAATCCATTTAGGAAATAGGCAATAGATATGAATAGATATTTTTCTAAAGAAGGCATACAGATGGCCAATAGATACATGATAATATGCTCAACATCACTTATCGTTAGAGAAATGCAAATCAAAACTATGATGAGATTTTATCTCATACCTGGCTAAAATCAACAACACAAGAAACAACAGGTGTTGGTGAATATGTGGAGAAAAAGGAACATTCATGCACTGCTGGTGGGAATGCAAAATGGTGCAGCCACTGTGGAAAGCAGTATGGGGTTTCCTCAAAAAGTTAAAAATAGAAGTACCTTATGATCCAGCAATTTCACTACTGGGTATTTACCCAAAGAATACAAGAACATTAATTCAAAGGGATACATGCACCCCTATGTTTACAGCAGCATTATCTACAATAGCCAATATATGGAAGCTGCCCCAGTGTCCATGGATTGATGAATGGATAAAAATGTGGTGTGTGTGTGTATGTAAATATTCCATTATATATTATATATCCCATAATAAATTGTTTTCCATTATATATACACATATGTACATATACATATACATATATAAGATATATATATATAATAGAATACTATTCAAGTATAAAAAAGAATGAAATCTTGCCATTTGCAAAGACATGGATGGAGCTGTAGAGTATAATGCTAAACAAAATAATTCTGTCAGAGAAGACAAACGCCACATGATTTCATCCATTTGTGGAATTTAAGAAACAAAACAAAAGAGCAAAGGAGAAAAAAGAGAGAGACAAATCAAGAAACAGTCTCTTAATTATAGAGTACCATCTGATGGTTATCAGAGGGGAGGTGGTCAGGGGAATGGGTGAAATAGGTGATAGGGATTTAAGAGTGCACTTGTGATGAGCACAGGGTGATGTATGGAAGTATTGAATTACTATATTGTACACCCTAAACTAATATAACATTGTATGTTAACTAGCTGGACTTAAAGACTTAAAACAAAACAAACAAAGGAAAAAATGAGGCTGCAGTGGGGGAAGAAGTGTCCAGGGCTGCCAGGAAAAATAGTGGCATCATTAGATGTCTAGAAAAAGATCAAAACTTAAGAAGACAGCAGATTAGCCTGCTAGCCCAGATGACCCAGGACAGAGGGACTGTAGGACAGTGATGTAGGGAGCACAGCACAGAATCTCAGAACTGCGGTGGGTGAGGAGTGGTAGGAAGGACATGATGGCAGAGACCTTCTGGGTCCCAACAGGGAAAGCTCCCATAGCAAAACTAAATTGGAGCACCGGAATCATTATGCCTGAGAGATCTAGAAGTTGTATCTAGCCTAAGAGATCCCCAAAAGCTGAAAGCCTTGACTAAAATACTGATATTTTATGCATAGGAATTTCACTTCCAATAATTTTTCCTAATGGCATATCTGGACTATTGTCCAAATTTGTATATAAGTGGATTTTCATTACCATTTTGTTTATAATAGTAAAAGATTTTAGAAAATTGGTTGTCTCTTATTTTTTCTATATTTTAAATTTTCTAATAAGCCATGTAACTTTTATAATCATAAATCAAAACTAAAATTAAAAATGCAAATAAAGTAATTGAAAATTACTTGAAAAAGCCTTCCTCAGAGCATTTTATTCCTATTATTATAAAATATTGTTTGTAAGACTTAAGTGAGAGATAAAATTTTTGAAATCTCCCTGATGTACCATTCCTGTTAGTAATCTAGTTTCTTTCCATGCAAGCTTTCAGTTATTGTTGGTCCATGGAAAGAAAAGTCTTATGTCACCTGGGGAAGGTAGTTCCTATCAAACAGGCAGAGGTGCTGGTAGGAACTTGAGGAGAGATTAGAAAGAATAAAGCAAGGGTGAAGAGATCACCTGTGTCCCTGAGAACAGCCTCAGTTCTCAGGAGAGAAATTATAACCTCCCTCAATCTGCGGGCACCATGAGTAGTCCAACTTTGTATAACTAGTACTGAAAACTTAGAGATGCATATATCAGGTGCTCAAAAATGTGTATTATTGAGTGCATGATTAATTAGCTTTGTTTTCATACCTTCATTGGAAACTTTCAAAGTAAGTTAAAAATTTTAGTGCAAATATACTTACAGCTGAAGCAAAGGGTGAAACTTTTCTCCAAAATCAAGTCTCAATGGGCAGCCATATTTTTTCCAATTATATTTTACTCTCTAGAAAAGGAAAAATGCTGTAGTTATTTTCTGTATTTGGCTGATTGATAAAATTATAGTTTTCTTACCAAGTTTTTAGATGTTTGATTCCTCAGATATGACCTATAAAAAAGACATTTTTCATTACTTCTTATTTTCACACTTAAAAATTAAAACCACTACTCTATTTGGGTAAGGAGGTATCACGAAAGTTAAAAAAGTAAATTTAATTTAAAAATACTCTCCAATTGTGTGGAGGTTAAATACACACTTCTAAATAATAATGAATCAAAGAAGAAAGAGAAATTTAAAAAGATTTTGAACTAAATGAAAATGAAAACACAACTTATCAAAACTTGTGAGATGCAGCAAAAGCAGTACCTAGAGGTAAATTTGTAGCAATGAATGTATATACTAAAAAAGATTGATGTTAATAGGAATAAAAGCTAGCTGATTCTAAATTATTGGTACTAATCATATAAAACAGTTCTTATGTTAAAAATATTTCTTACTTTTCAATAACGTAAAAGAAATCATGCTGAAGACAGTCCTTTTTATTAAATCTACAAAAAATAAAACACAATGAAGTTGTAATATTCCTTATGCACTTGCACAAACATTTAATAATTTAACTCATGATTCTCAAACTTGAGACTATCACAGAATCATCACTTACTGAATTAGAATTCTGGGGTTAATGTGTGGTCCTAGCATTTCTTTCTTTTTTTTTTTTTTTAAAGAAGTATTTATTTATTTTAGAGAAGGAGACAGGAAGAGAGAATGAGTGGGGGTAGGAGCAGATGGAGAGGGAGCATGGAGCCCAACACAGGGCTTGAACTCACAACCCTGAGATCATGACCTGAGCCAAAATCAAGAGTCAAACATTTAACCAACTGAGCCACCCAGGTACACAATGGCCCTAGCATTTCCATGTTAAAAAATAAATGTTTCTGAGGACATCAGAATTTGAAATATATTGATTTATCTGTATTTAATATATGTGAAAAATTCAATGAAAATCTATCAAAATAAAGATAAATTTCTTTGAACCATTTTACTCCTTATAATTTTTAAACACACATTTCTAATTGCTACTGGAAACTGCTGGGCAGGTAAGGAGTTACTTTAAGGATGCACATAATTTCTGGTTAGTGTTTTTTTTTTTTTTTGGTTAGTGTTTATGCAAACATAAAGCTATCATGATCTATACATTGATAAAGTTTTTTTTTTTTTTTTTTTTTTGATAAAGTTTTCATTGAGTTAAATTATTCATTTGACCACTTTGCTGGCTGGTTTCAGTGTAACTCAGAAGGAACCACTACTGTGGCTAATTAGATAGATATTGGAAGTCTGGACCATTTCCCACCCTGAAGTCCAAAATAGACCCCATGAGATGTTCTCCATCATGAAAATCTTTCCTGTCACAGTTACCTTGGACCCTATAGATCTTCTTTTGTGACTGTGAACCTGAGGCCCACCACAACCTGAACTCAAGATATTAGGGCCATTTTTAGGGTTGCAGAACAGTGGGTCATTGATTAAGAGGCCTAGAGTAAGGTTCTGAAATTTGTGTTTTTCTTTTTTTTTTTTTTGAAATTTGTGTTTTTCAAACATGCTCTCCAGGTGGGTTTAATGAACAACCAGCTTTGACAGTTGCTATCTGGATCCTCCCAGAAACACACTGATTTAACTGCTTTACATTTCCCTCAAGAAGGAAATCTAGACTCAGTGGTCCTGCTTGTGGTGGTACTGGGAACTAATTTGGTAACATTGCTTAGAGCAGTTGTTTTGAAATTTTAATGCTTATGCTAATCTCCTGGAAATTTAGTTAAAATAGATGTTTTGGCTCAGCAGGTGTGGGATAAAGCCCGAGATCCTTCATTTCTTTTTTTTTTTTTAATTTTTATTTTTTTATGATAGTCACAGAGCGAGAGAGAGAGAGAGAGAGGCAGAGACACAGGCAGAGGGAGAAGCAGGCTCCATGCACCGGGAGCCTGATGTGGGATTCGATCCCGGGTCTCCAGGATCGCGCCCTGGGCCAAAGGCAGGTGCTAAACCGCTGCGCCACCCAGGGATCCCGAGATCCTTCATTTCTAATCAACCCCCAGCGATGCCAGGGCTGGTCTACAGACCATTCCCTAAGAAGCAAGGATATAGATAATTCCAGAAGCAGGATGCCATGCACCATATAAATCAGTTAGCTTTTGTGTGTCCTGGAAAAGGAGTTATGGTAAATGCAAATTCCTTGCTGAATGAAATGTGAAAGCTTGATTGTCAGCCCAGCAACTGATTATTACAATTTCATATTCAAATGATTATTAGAATGGCAGGTGAGTAGACATTTATTTAGGATGAGAGCAAGTCATTTCATAAATAGGCTCAGATAAGAGTCACTGCTCCGCCGCTCACTCCCACTCCTAACCACAGGAAGGGAGTTGGGGTACATTGCTGTCTGGAGAATGCACTTCACCTGCATTGAAGGGATTGTGCATGCTGACCTTGATTCTCCCCTTATAGGAGAGAGAGAGCTGTGGCAAGTAGATGACAACATCCAGTGTGCTTCACTGTGAACCACAGTAAGATCAATGAAAGTCACACCTTGGGGTTTTTTGGAGGAAGCCCTGGTGGTTCTGTGAGGTTTGCTCTAAAAAAATTTCCCATGAGAAATGGTGCAGAAAATGGAGGCTTCTCTGACATGAGGTAAGCAATTCTCTGACAGAAATGATATTATAATTGGTTTGAATTGGATGGAAAGTAGGTATAAGTGTTTCTGCCTCCCATTTCTCTGGGAATGAGGTGCAGTCCGAAGAGCCAAGAGAGGGAATGGTGATAGATGGAAATGGGATTATTAAAAGGGGAGGTGGAAAAAAATGCTGGCAATAGGGAAAGAGGTTAATCCTTTTTGCCTATTAGTATGATTCAGATGTAAGATTTGACTTGGCAAAAAAGTTCAAACAAATTTGGTTTTGACAAACTGTCAATGCAGTTTTTGGATGCCAATGTCAGTTCAATTTTCAGATTTCATTATGAACAGGTCAGTCATTAGGCTAATAGTACCACCAGTAATTACCATGTAATTCCCCATTTGTTTTAAAATGTAAAGAATAAGACAGGTCCGATGCAAATATACTTGCCCTTTAACAGTAATGAATTTATTAGAATCACAGCCAACAGCTATTTGGAACACCTAAAATGAAGCAATTTAAGTGGTTAGATGAGTGATTCGGATTCACATGATCTAAAATGCTACTACAGCTAAAAGCAATTACATTTTAGATTTGAAATAGTAACCTTTTAAATCTAGAGGTTTGTTATACTCATCTGTGCTGTTTTACTCCTTTCTGATCATGTTTTTGCTTTTTGTTGCCCTTATTGCTCACAGAGCCCAGAGGTTATTTCTCTGCTTTTTGACATCAGTATCTTAGAGAACTAAACCAATCTCATCTTTTATCAGCACTTCTACAACCATGATCATCAGCTCTGTTCTTCCAGCTTGTATCTGATTCAGATGCAGCTGAGTAGGTATGCAATAAACTCAAATTTCAATTTTTTAATGAAGAAATTATTAATACAGACATGATTAGCTGTCTTCTCTGACAAACCATATCCAGCTTTATTAATATCTAACTATTAATTTAACTTCTTTTAACCAGAGATCTGGTTCTTCCCGAAGCTGCCTATTTCTATTTCAACCTGGCTCCAGGGCACTTACTGCTGTCTACCCTGTCACCCCATCCCCAGGCTTCCTAAATGGGATCTAGACACTTGCTTTCTGTCTTAAACATGTCATGTATGTTGCATTTTTCTACATGGTAAATCTGGAAAAAGCTCTAATACTCCCCACCCTGGAGAAAGACATGGGGATCAGGAGGGTTGGGATATCCAGACAAGCTTAATGGATTTTAAGAGTTATACCTGCTAAACCCAGACTTTTCAGCCTTCATTTGAAAGGCATGCTCCATAGCAGAAGCTCAGGGATTTTATTGCCTGAACCACCTGATCTTGGTCACAGGACCTGATTTGTTCTGTCAGCAACTCTACCCACAGTCCTTGGTATCCATCATCATGCACCAAATGTTTGTTTTGTTTTCCCACCAAATGTGTTCAGAAGCATGAGCCTGCCCTTCATCTTTACTAAACTATCCATATGACACACTTGGTTGACCAAGGTCCTCAAATCTTTCTGTCAAGACCCACCATCACTTGATCCCTTCTCTTTGGGCACCTAGTTGGCAAAAATCAACAACCATGCCTAGGATTAAAAATCTGAGTTGACCTGCAGGTGAATCTTGAACAGAAGCATGGGTAAGGAATATGAAAAGCATTAATCAGGCTGTTTTCTAGGTTACCCACTACTATGGGGCTGACAATATTCTCAGGACTGGATACCTAATTAGAAAAATCTGACATACAGCCCAAATGAAAACAATGAGTGTACTAGTCTTTTTCTTGTTATACTTACTAATAATTGTTAGTATTAACAATAATCAATATATTTATTAATTTTTTAAAATTATTATTCTCTGAAGTGTGGAGATAGGCAGGACTGCTCTTCACCTAGCTCAGAATCAGACATAGTACATTCCCTCTAACTGGACAGAACAATTGAACTGAGACAGGAATTCTAAAGGCCCTCAACACAGAAATGTTGTCAGATAATGCACTAGAGTGTAGTCACCTCTCTCTGGGAAAATTCTTGCTGGAAGGAATTATTACAGCTTTCTGGGGACTGGCCCACTAGGGTGGCTTCACTGCACTCCACACAAACTACCTGCAGTGGACACAGAATGGGGCTAGATTTGAGCTGCCTGTGTTTTGGAGTGTGGTGAGAAGGAAAGAGAAGAAACAAACTGGTATTATTAGTTATTTTGAGACAGGCACTGTGCTGGGCACTTTACTTTTTTTTTTTTTTAACTTAAATTCAATTTGCCAACATATAGAATAACACCCAGTACTCATCACATCGTGTGGCCTCCTTAATGCTGGTCACGCAGTTACCCCATCCCTCCACCCACCTTCCCTCCAGTGACCCTCAGTTTGTTTCCCAGAGTCAGGAGCCTCTCACGATTTGTCTTCCTCTCTAGTTTTTCCTCACTCAGTTTCCTCCCCTGCCCTTATGGTCCCTTTCACTATTTCTTATGTTCCATATATAAGGGAAACTATATGATAATTGTCTTTCTCCAATCAACTTATTTCACTTAGCATAATACCCTCCAGTTCCATCCACCTCATTGTAAATGGTAGGCATTCATCCTTTCTGATGACTGAGTAGTATTCCATTGTATATATATATACCACATCTTCTTTATTCATTCATCTGTCTATACATGGCCAACAGGCACAAGAAAAAGTGCTCCATATCGCATGTCATCAGGGAAATACAAATCAAAACCACAATGGGCACTTTATTTTAATGATCTCATTTAATACTCTCAATGGTAATAGATGTTACATTTCCCTTTTATGGATGAGGCCCTTGAGAGTCAGTGTTTAGTGGCTTGTCCCAGCCAGCAGGTGGCAAAGCTTGGATCCAAACTCAGGTTCCATTAACTTGCTTTTGGAATGCAGGGGGGCTCGGCGGAATGGTGTGGGTGGCATCCCTAAGAGATCTATTGGTTAGACAGGAGAAGGGATGGAGGAAAGCTTCAGGAAGGTGCTTTAGGAAGGCATCTTGTGTGGAACATGCAGCTGATGATGGAAAAGCACAGGCCAGGGCTGGGGAAGAACTGGCCACATTGCTGTTTCTTGCTTTCTGGGCAGGTGAGGTGGGGTGGAAGGCAGGGTAGGCAGACAGGGGAGGGGTTGGTATGCACCTGCTGGCAGTTTCCTGGGGAAGCCATGTATTATCAGCAGTGCTCAAGCTTGGCTCACACTGGCCTCACAGTTCAGGGTTCCCTCCAAATTCATGGAAGCTTGCCCTGGTAGGAACAGCCTCCTTGTGCTGGGATCCTGAAGTGCAGGGACTGTGTATCATGTACCTTTGAATTCTTCTTGTAGGTACTCCTCATTGTTTTATGCTTGGTATACAGTAGGTGCTCAATGTATACTTATTGGTTGTTAGGCTGAGAAGGAATAAAGAGAGAGGGCATCCCTCAGAGTAGAACAGACTCAGGAGAGGTGGTGGCAGTAAAGTATCTGTGTTCAATTTCCTGGCACTTGAGGGTACCTGGACACCCCTTTGCTCTTTCATGGTGCTGTGCTTTTTGTAAATGCATTTTTCTGGAATTCTCTTTCTTTGTATCAGCCTGCTCAACTTCCACTTACTTATCAACAGTCATTTTATGCTTCCCCTACCCCTCCTAGTCAAAATTGCCCACTCTTCTGGGCTGATAACGCTGTATTTCACACTCCCTTATGCTAGCTTTTGTTTGCCCCTAGGGAAGAGGCTGTCTTTTCACCTTTGTAACTTCCATTGCCTAGAATACAGGCTGAAACAAAGAAACACAGTAGGTATGCAATAAACTTTAAATTTCAATTTTTTTGATGAAGAAATGATAAGTGTAGGTATAACTAGCTATCTTCTCTGACAAACCATATCCAATTTTAGTTCCCATTCATTTCAGTTTTCCTTTATACAGTTTTATCTCCAGAAACTAATAATTTTACATTTTTGTATGCATTTATATATCTCACTTTCAATGGTAAACCCAGGGAGGGCAGAACTGTGATCTGTCTCCAAAGTAAAATAATGCCATCCCTACAGTGAGACATTACACACGCTCCCATGGGTGAGGGGAGTGCTATTGCTTGGAGGTCTTGTAACGATTATCTAGCTTACACTTGTCAAGTTACTGAAGTAAAGGTGTTGACCCACCTATGTCACTTACCTTTTGGGCTATTGGACATGCTCTTGCATATTCATTAGGCCGAACCTGCACAAGCACAAGCCCTGTGTTCTGGTGTCTAGGAGAAACAGCACATGCAGGTGATTACAGAATCACAAGGGAGGCAGGCACGAGTCCGCCCTCCTACTCTAGAACTCGTGGAAAGTCCCATGTACAACAGGGTGATAGAACCCTGGGACGAATTCTAGAGGCCTGGGAGGCAATGGTGGTGGTGACTGCTCCTTGCTTCTGCTAAAGCAGCTGTGCACTGTGGTCTCTCCTTGAAGTCACTCCCATCTCACTGTGGGCCAGTGTAGGGTCAGCCCAGTGGGAAACAGAGATGGGTATGTATCAACATTTCCACCCTTCTGCCCATTTCATTAACACCCTCTGTCCCTGGAGGAGGAGGCTGTGCTGCTAACATCTTGTCCTGCTTTCTGATGATCTTAGAAGGCCACAGCTGTTCTATTTGTTCTTTCTCTAGCCTCTACGGATCTTTTCCTCCTATTGATAACACTTTTGGAACAATAAAGAGCAAGTTAGGAGATTAATTTTCCAAACCACATTATCTGGCATACCATGATCTGACTGAAGCAAAAGTGAGATCAAATTTCTAGGTTCTGAAGTGCACAAGAACAGTTTTGTGTTCAGAAACATCATAGAAAAAATTTTGAAAGCGTTATGTATACTCTGCCCCCGCTTAGGTTTTTATTTTTTGAAAAAACTGGGAAAAACAAACTAACCACAAACAAATGCTCTTTTTTCCCCAGTATTCAACATTTTATTATTTATTTATTTATTTGTCATGTATTAGGTATAAAATGTAATAAATGAGGATACAAATAGCACATTTTTATATTTTTAAATCACTGTACCATATTTCCTCAGTTCTCAGATATTTTTTCTCATTTAACACCTTAGAAATCAGGAAGCATCTTATAATTATACCAGTTATGGTTTGTTTTCCAGTGCAATGGAATCTTTGCTTTGATAAATATAGTAATACAGTATAGATCCATGAAGGACACTATAGTAAATATTGCATCTACAATTTTCCATACAATTTTTCTTATAGGTAGGTGTTTTCCCCCCTACCACAGCTGGCTTCAAAGCTTTTGGTATGTTTTCTCAAGCCTTGGACTGATCTGAAATATCCTGGACAATTTGATGTGTATTCTACAGCAACAGAATTTTGAGTAAATATTCACAAAACCAAAAATACCCCAAGGAACCCATAACATTAGAAGCATCAAGAGAAAAGTTGATGGGTGAAGGGGTGAGGGATGAATTAATAAGCCTCCCTTGACTACAGTCTCTAGAGTACCCTTTTCTCTCTCCCCTTCCTGGTCACTTTATACCACTTCATTCTGTTTTATCTTCATTCTTTTGTTCTAGATTTATTTATTTATTTTAAAGAGAGAGAGCACGGGAGGAGGGGCAGAGGAAGAGGGAGAGAGAGAATCTCAAGCAGACTCCCTGCTGAGCATGGAGCCTGACAAGGGGCTCAATATCATGACCCTGAGATCATGATCTGAGCTGAAATCAAGAGTCTGACACTCAACTGACTGAATCACTCAGGTGCCCCTCTGTTTTATTTTCTTAACTGCACTTATAACTATTTGATTACTTCATTTATTTGATTACTTGTTCTTCATCGCCTCTCACTAGAATACATCCCATGACAGCAGTACTTCATCCTACTTGTTCACCATTTATTTTGAACATGCAGGAAGTGCTTGGCATAAAGTGAGTGTTCAAACTCACTTGGATGAGCAGCAGACTAAGGAAAAATGAACTTTTTCCTAGAAAAACCGCTGTTTTTCCAGAAAAACCTATGGAGTCAGGACATAATGACAGCCATAGATGTCTCAAGACCAATTCCAGATAAGTTGCTACCTCCAGAAATTATGAGCTCAAGTGCTACTGATTCTGAGTCAAAGATGTTGTTTTCTCTGATTTACTCATAGTTAAGGATTTTCTTATATTATTATTATTATTTTTTTAATTTTTATTTATTTATGATTGTCACAGAGAGAGAGAGAGAGGCAGAGACATAGGCAGAGGGAGAAGCAGGCTCCAGGCACTGGGAGCCCAACGTGGGATTCGATCCCGGGTCTCCAGGATCGCGCCCTGGGCCAAAGGCAGGCGCCAAACCGCTGCGCCACCCAGGGATCCCCATGGATTTTCTTATATTAGAGGTCTAGTCTGCCCAAGGACAGTATGCAGAGACTTTGGGATGGGAATGAATGGTAATACATGATTAAAAATTATTGAATTAAGAAATAGTCAATTTTTCACTTGATGTAACAAGCCCTAGGTGTTATATGCAACTGATGAATCACTAAACTCTACCTCAGAAACTAATAATACACTATATGTTAATTAGTTGGTTTTAAATTTAAAAAATAGCCCAATTTTTACATCTTCTGGTGGACGAATGGAAACCTCCAGATGTATTTCATTTAATTACAAGGAGTATTTTACATTTTTATACAGAATACTAATTTCACATCTAACCAGACATTTAAAGAAATTTGAAATTGGGATCCCTGGATGGCGCAGCGGTTTGGCGCCTGCCTTTGGCCCAGGGCGCGATCCTGGAGACTCGGGATCGAATCCCACGTCAGGCTCCCGGTGCATGGAGCCTGCTTCTCCCTCTGCCTGTGTCTCTGCCTCTCTCTCTCTCTGTGACTATTGTAGATAAATAAAAAATTAAAAAAAAAATAAAAATCTCTTTAAAAAAAAGAAATTTGAAATCTAGATATTTAAAATGATATGAGGCCATTTGAGTAAAAGAATACCTGCGAATCAATAATCTAAATAGCACAGTTCACATCGAGTAGGTTCTTTTAAAAGCCATACTTACTGCAACTTGAAGTAGTCATCTACTGCCTCATAATTTATATTCTGAAAAAATGTTACTGTCTGGAAAAGAAAATGAAAGTTTATGTAAAATAGGAAAACCAGGAATGGGGACAATGAATACTTTCGACAAATTTAAACCTTTCTCTAGGTAAGAAAAAGAATATATTTAGCATTTTTTCCAGTTTCTTTTCTATCTTAGGAACTCCAATTATGTACATATTAGATTTCCTTTGTTACATTTTCCTCATTTTCTCTGCTAATTGTATCTTATCAAGTCCTTTTATTTATATTGCTTCTCTCTCCCTCTTCATTTTCTTTTGTCATTGCGATATTCCTATTTTCATTTTTCATTTATGTCCTGATGTGTAGCCAGCTCTCTCTTGTTTCCTAATCACCTTGTCTCTGGACCTTTTCATTTCTTCTTTGAGGTTTTTAAATAATTACAGATAACATCTTGTCAGTAATTTTTGAGACTTTGAGAAATTATTTGTCTGAACCTTCTCTTGTTTTTGAGTAATTAGAAAAATAATCTATTTGCTTTTTTATATATTTTCCTTGCTATTTTCTTCTATCTGGGGCATGTTTCACCTCAATTTTCAGCATTTGAGAAGGTTTGTATCTTTTCAGGATAAAGCCATTTACTGAACACATATAATATTAGAGGCAAAAATTATAAGCTTCACATTTTTAAAGCATTGAAACTATAATCATTATATCCCCCAAAGTGGTTTTTTGGTGGTAGTTCCTTGATAGATAGATAGATAGATAGATAGACATAGATCTCTTCAGAGAGACAGCAGTTTGGTCCTGGCTAATCTGGTGAGATTAGAACAGAAACATTGGGCCTCTAAAAACAACCTTTGCAAAAAATCTTACTTCTGAGACAAGGTTTATTTATTCATATGTTAGATGCTAAGTGGCACAAAATATACAATCTTTTGTGATAGAGTTGAAGGCTGTGGAGGTGATTACATTAAAAATAAATCTAGTTCGTGTTCAAGGAAAGGAACTAATTGTCAAATTTATACTTGTATTCTATTGCATACCGTATTTTTCTTCATATGTAATCATAAAAAGAATTTTATAAAAAGGTTCTTGCACATAATTAGGCTGGAAGACTTTAATATTATCTTTCATGAAATGTTAGCATATTCTCCAAGTTTTGTTTAACAATTGTCACTTAAGTGGTACTCAAACCTGGGTCTGTAACTCAACCAACATATTATGTATATTATTTTGGATTATAATCTCTGAAAATATTTACCCAGTGGAATGATTTAAAAAATATATTTTGTGAATGTGATAATCTCTTTAAAAACCATTTCATTATAAATAATTAAGAAATGATTTGGAGACTTTCGTTTCTATGGACAAACTTTTGCTCTTAAAAACAAACAAACATATGAGCACTGGGTGTTATATACAACTGATGAATCACTGACTTCTACCTCTAAAACTAATAATACATTATATGTTAATTAATTGAATGTAAATAAAATTAAACTTAAAAAACAAAACAACATATCACAAAACCTACAAACAGCAGCCTTTTAAGAAGTCACTTTAAAAGCACCAAATAACAAGAGAGTAGGGAACTACTAGCCCAAAGACTGAGGGAAATTAGGAATCTTAGGAATAAAGCAGAACACCAGAGCCCATAGTCTACTTTTAGCCTAAAGGCGTTTATCAACCTAGTCGGGAGTGGGGGAATTCAAGATAGAGAATCAAATTGGATAGCCTCCCTACATTGACCTATGTTATCAGAAGAGTAGTATGTTCTTAGGGTGAGAGTAAGCCAGAATTAAATGTGTGCCTTCCTTAACCCTACAGTGACATTGGTAACTAAGTGATCAGAAAAAGCAAGAAAAGGAAAAGTTTGTCCTAACAATTGGTGGCTATGGGTAGGTTCGCATATGGTGTTATATCCTAGAATTGTTTGCCTGGAAGACTCGGGTTTTAAAGAAGTTTCAAGGCAGTAGTGGCCCTAGACAAACCCTTGACAGTGGCAAACACAGATCATTTTAAGATCAGAACGTATAGGACTTCAGGGAATTCTTATAAATACTGTTACAAATGGGGTGCTTGGGTGGCATAGTTAGTTAAGCATCCAACTCTTGGTTTCAGTTCAGATCATGATCTCTGGGTCCTGAGATTGAGCCCTGTGTGGGGCTTCATGCACAGCAGGGAGTCTGCTTCCTCTCTCTCTCCCTCTGCCCCTCCCCTGCTCGCGTGCACACACACACTCTAAAATAAATAAATAGATCTTTTAAATAAATGAATGAATAAATATTTTTACAAATGTAACAGCACACAACCAAGAATAACCAAGCACACAAGGAAATAAGGTATGTGTGAGTAATAACCAGCATAAACAATGATGAGGGAGGAGAAATAGATGAAATACACATGCTTAGTCTCCAGTAATAGGTGCAGATTATAAGATAGATATGTTTACTAGTTGTGTGGGAATAAATGGCAAGTTGGAAATCTCTGTAGTGTAAAAGAAACTATAAATGTGTCAGGGTATTTTTAAAGGAACAAATAAATCTCTAAAGATTAAAAAATACAACAGTCAAATTAAACACACAATGTATAATTTTGGCATCAGATTAGGCATGACAGAAGGAGTGAAGTGAAAGACACATCAGAAGAAATTATAAGAATGTATCCCAGACATAAAAGGAGGAATGATAAAGAAGAATATTAAAAGATATGTGGGGAATAGATGGAAGTTAGTTTTGTTTAATCAGGGTTTCAGAAGAAATGACAGAAAAAGAGGCAAAGAGAATATCTGACAAGATACCTGATGAAGATGAAGACAGTGATCCACAGATTCAAGAGGCCCCAAGAAATCCCAAAAAGTATGAAAGTAAACATCTAGACACATTCATAGTAAAAGTGTAGAAAGCAAATAATAAAATTGTAAGAGCAGCAAATTGGAACAGTAGGAGTTAAAATTACATGTGACTTCTCTATAGCAACAACAGAAGGCAAAAAATAATGGCATAATATTTTTAATGTGCTTTAAGAAAATTATCACTAAACCAGAGTTCTGTATCTGGAGAAAATGATTTTCAAGAATGAGAGTAAAATAAAATATTTTTCAGACAAAAAAACAGTTCTTTTTTCATGAAAAGAAATGTAAAAGGATGTATCTAAATCGGAAGGAAAGATGGGGATCCCTGGGTGGCTCAGCGGTTTAGCGCTGCCTTCAGCCCAGGGCGTTATCCTGGAGACCCAGGATCGAGTCCCACATCAGGCTCCCTGCTTGGAGCCTGCTTTTCCCTGTGTCTCTGCCTCTCTCTCTCTCTCTCTCTTTTTGTCTCTCATGAATAAATAAATAAAATAAAATCTTAAAAAAAGAAGGGAAGAGATACAAGATGGAAGCACTCAAAAGAAAAAAGGTCAGGATAGGGCAAACACATTGCTGTATAAAATAATGATAACACTAATAGTGTAAAAACAAGGTGAAATTAAAATGTAAATTCAATATGAATTAAAATATGAATTCAATGATATCAATTGTAAGAGAATGAAATAATTAAATTTAGTCTTGCATAAATTAAATATTCATGTTATAGTTTCCAAGAAAAATTGATTAGAAACAAACAGAATGTATAGGAGAAACAAATAGAATGTATAGGAGTCCCCATTTATCCATAGTTTCATATTCTATGTTATCAGTTACCTACGGTCAAGTTCCAGAAGCAAATTATTGTCAGACCTAATGCCACTTGACAATGCCTACACCATTTCCCTCACTTCATCTCATCATGTAGACAGGCATTTCATCAACTTACATCATCACAAGAAGAGGATAAGTACAGTACAACAAGACTTTTAGAGTGAGCGAGCAGGTAATGACATTCACATAATTTTTATTACAGTATATTGTATAATTATTTTATTATTGCTAATTTCTTACTGTGCCTAATTTATAAATTCAAATTTATCATAGGTATGTACGTATAGGAAAAACAGTATATACAGGGTTCAGTACTATTATTTGGTTTCAGATATCTGTGGGGGTCTTGGGAGATACCCCTGTGAATGGGGAGGGCCTACATATAACTGCTAAATAAGTAAAAGGGGAAAAATGGATTGACAAAAGATATGCAACTAAACATAAAAAGGCAAGAAATAGAAGGGAAAATATAGAGAAGATGGGAAAATAAAATCACAAAATAAGATGGAAAGCAAGACCTCAAATATCATTAATTATAATAAATGGAAATAGACTGAAAGCTCCAAATAAAAGACAAAGATTTTCAGACTGGTCAAAATAACAACAACAACAACAACAACAAATTATTTTTTATTTATTTATTTTTTTTTAACAACAACAAATTAAAATGCAAATATATGGTGCTTATAAGAAACAAGGCAATAGAGAGGTTGAAATATAAAGTATAGGAAGAGTATAGAAATACGAAGGAAAAGAAAGCTGATATAGCTATATCAAATATGAAACAAAATAGACTTCAAGGCAAAGGTATTACTACAGAGAAAGATGATCACTTCATAATGTTTAAGTTTCAGTTCACCAAGAAGAGATTTCAAAACCTGAATTCGTTTAATAGCATATTTTCAAATATACAAAGCAAAAGTTGATAATCACAAGGAAAATGATACAAGATGGAAACTTAGAGCTACACAAAATAATGAATAGCACTAGAAATGACAAATATGTGTATAAATATAAGATTTTGTCTTTTAAAAATCTCCTTTAAAAGATGACTATTTAAAGCAAAACTAATACTGATGCATTGTGAAGTTTATGAAATATTCAGAAATAAAATGCATAGAATCCATAGCACAAAGGCTATTGAGGAAAATTGGAAGTTTTCTGGTGCAGCATTGTAAGGTTATTATACTCTACATTAAGTGATGTAATGTCATTTTGCGGGAAAAGGAGATAAGTTAAAGATGTGTACCACAAACCCTAAAGCCTTGTTAGAAGCCAAAACAAATAACCAACGAAGAAGATATAATGGAATCATATAAAAGTAAGCAAAAAAGGGCAGCCGGCGTGGCTCAGCGGTTTAGCGCCTCCCTCCACCCAGGGCGTGGTCCTGGGGACGCAGGATCGAGTCCTGAGTCGGACTCCCTGCATGGAGCCTGCTCCTCCCTCTTCCTGTCTCTGCCTCTGTCTCTCTGTGTGTGTCTCTCATGAATAAATAAATAAAATCTTTAAAAGAAAAAAAAAAAAAGCAAGTAAGAAGTCAGAAAAAGTAAAAAAAAAAAAAAAAATTGTTAAAACCAGAGAGCACAAATAGAAAACAAGTGTCAAATGGCAGATTTAAACTCAGCCATATAAAAAAATTACATAAATGCACCCAATGAGAGGGCAAAAATGTTCGGATTGGATAAATAAATAAAATCCAACTTAAAAAAATACCTTAAAGACACAGATGGTTAATATTAAAAGAATATTAAATATTAAAAGAAAAGATATGTTGTGCTAACATTATTCTAAAGAAGGCTGGAGTGGTTCTATAAATATACAAAGTAGATTTAAAGCAAAAATTATCACCAGAGAAAAAGGGGTCATTTCACAGTGATAAAGGAGTTCTAAATGACTATGCTGAGTGAAAGAAGGCAGATAAAACAGAGTACATACCCTATGTTTCCATTTATATAAAAGTCTAGAAAAAGCAAACCAACGTATAATGACAGCAAGCAGATCAGAGGTTGCCTTGAGTGATGGGGAATGGAAGGAGAGATGGTTCATAAAGGAGCATGAAGAAACTTGGAGGGGTGGACGTGGACATTATCTTGGGTGTAGTTACAATTTCATGGGTATATATGTATATCAAATTTTATCAAACTATACACATTAAATATATGCAATTTATTGTATGCCAATTATACACAAATAAAACACTTTAAAAAGACAATCTTTGAAATGCAAAAAAATTCAGTAAGAAAAGGCACACAACCCTATAGAAAAAGTGACAAAAACTTGAATTTCACAGAAGTGGGACTCCAAATAGCCAATAAACATTGGAAAATTGTTTAACCTCATCAATAAGAAGGGAATAGCAAATAAAAAACATGCAAACATTAGTTGGGCAAATATTAAAGTCTGACTATACCAATTATTGGCATGAATATCAAAACTTTAAACTTTGAGATGACATCATGGGAGAACATTTCCATGACTTAGGGATAGGCAAAGATATCTTAGGACAAAAAAACTCAACAGTCATAAATCAAAAGTCTTTATCAAACTTTTAAATTCTGCTTATTCAAATTCACCATTAAGAAAATGAACAGGTCGGGTTCTGGTTCAGGATGGTGACCTAGGAGGATCCTGAAATCACCTCCTCCCATGGACACACCAAATTTACAGCTACATATGGAGCAATATCCTCTGAAAGAAACCCAAGACTAGTTGAGCAATGCCTACACATTAGGTGAATAAGGGAAAAAAACCCACACACATAGAAATAGGTAGGAGAGGCCAAGACATAGCTTCACTACAAATCCCACCCCCAGCACAGCTGCGCACAGTTGGGAGGGAACTCAAATTCCTGAGATCTCCTGAGAGGAGGGAAGGGTTGAAACCATCTAGCATTATTTTTGTTTTGTTTTGTTTGTATATTTTTATTGGAGTTCGATTTGCCAACATATAGTATAACACCCAGTGCTTCTCCCGTCAAGTGCCCCCCTCAGTGCCCATCACCCAGTCACCCCATCCCCCTGCCCTCCTCCCCTTCCACCACCCCTAGTTCGTTTCCCAGAGTTAGGAGTCTCTCATGTTCTGTCACCCTCTCTGATATTTCCCACTGATTTTCTCTCCTTTCCCCTATAATCCCTTTCACTATTTTTTATATTCCCCGTATGAGTGAAACCATATGTTTGTCCTTCTCCGATTGACTTACTTCACTCAGTATAATACCCTCAAGTTCCATCCACGTTGAAGCAAAGGGTGGATATTCATCTCTTCTAATAGCTGAGTAATATTCCATTGTATACATAAACCACATCTTCTTTATCCATTCATCTTTCCATGGACACCGAGGCTCCTTCCACAGCTTAGCTATTGTGGACATGGCTGCTATAAACATTGAGGTGCAGGTGTCCCGGTGTTGCACTGCATCTGTATCTTTGGGGTAAATCCCCAGCAGTGAAATTGCTGGGTCATAGGGCAGATCTATTTTTAACTCTTTGAGTAATCTCCACACAGCTTTCCAGAGTGGCTGCACTAGTTCACATTCCCACCAACAGTGCAAGAGAGTTCCCCTTTCTCCACATCCTCTCCAACATTTGTGGTTTCCTGCCTTGTTAATTTTCACCATTCTCACTGGTGTGAGGTGGTATCTCATTGTGGTTTTGATTTGTATTTCCCTGATGGCAAGTGATGCGGAGCATTTTCCCATGTGATTGTTGGCCATGTCTATGTCTTCCTCTGTGAGATGTCTTTTGCCCATTTCATGATTGGATTGTTTGTTTCTTTGCCCTCATGTCTTTTGCCCATTTCATGATTGGATTGTTTGTTTCTTTGCTGTTGAGTTTAATAAGTTCTTTATAGATCTTGGAAATCAGCCCTTTATCTGATACGTCATTTGCAAATATCTTCTCCCATTCTGTAGGTTGTCTTTTAGTTTTGTTGACTGTTTGTTGCTGTGCAGAAGCTTTTTATCTTAAGTCCCAATAGTTTATTTTTGCTACTTTTAAGACCTTTCCTGAGAGACAAGCTCCCCACACATCTGGCTTTGAAATCCAATGGGGCTCACTGCCACAAGACCCAGAAGGCTATTTTGAACTAAGAAGCAGTTCCTAAAGGGTTCCTATGTATGATTCATCCACCCCAGGGTCCGGTGCAAAGCAGCTGACTGTGAGAGACTGTGAGTGGCCAGGCTTTCTGTGAGAGAGGCTTACATGCTTATCAGTCATTGAATTAAACACATCTAGGGAGGAACCTACCAAAATGCTCCAAAGGGGGAGGCCAGAGATGCCATATTTCTTATTTCCCTCTCCCTCACTCTGGGCTCTTATATGTCTCAGAAATGAGCTTCTACACTTTTCTGGCACCTTGATTTTTGTGGTTGCTGCCCAGAGGACACCTCTAGGTCACCTGGCTCTGGTGGACAGTGGGGCTTGTGCCCATGAGTTCTATAATGGATATAATGGTTGTAGGGGGAAGTGGTCTTAGTTGGCTGTAACCCCAAGGCACAGCAGAGGCAACAGACTAAAATACTCAAGTCTTTCTGTGCAAGAGAGCTAGTAGCTTATCTTCAAAGCTGTGGCCTGAGGGGCGGGCTTCATTTAAAGTGATATCTAGGAGCCAGTTATAATTTTCCCAGAAACTTCAGAGGGGAGGCACTATCTTTGCAGTCTTCCTCTGCTTTTTTCTAGGTCACTGGTATCTCCCTAAAAGCAGTTTGTACATTCATCTGGTGCCCTAATTTTTGTGGCTGCTGCTTAGAGGACACCCTTGGATTGCCTGGATTTGGGAACCAGAGGGGCTTATGTTTGGATTCATGGGACTGTTACAAATGGAGAAACAGTTCTTAACTGATTATCTACCCCTCCCAGGGTGCAGTGCAGTGATGGTAGACTGAAATGTACCCCAAACCTTTCTGTGAATGAGGTCTATTAGCTTATCTTTAGGCTGTGGCCTGAGGGGTAGGCTTCTAATTTGACACACATTTTAGAGGCCAACTACAATCCTCTGTAGGGACCAGAGAAGCCAGGACGTACACTATAATTGTGTTTTCCCTCTGCCTTGCCTTAGGTTGTTGGTACCTCTGAGAAAAGAGCTTATATATAGGTTTGGTTCCTCAGTTTTTGTGTCTGCCACCCAAAGAACATGTTTCTTGATACCATGGCTCTGGTGAACAGGAGGGCTTGTGTTCACAGGTTTGACAAAATGGTAGCAAGCAGAGTAATTCTTACCTGACTATTAACCCAGGGCTCAACACTGAGGGAGCAGACAAAAATGTCAATCTCACCGTCTTCTTCAGATAGAGGTATGTTTACATATTTTATTTTATTTATTTATTTTTATTTTTTAAAAGATTTTATTTATTCATGAGACACACACACACACACACACAGAGAGAGAGAGAGAGAGAGGCAGAGACACAGGCAGAGAGAGAAGCAGGCTCCATGCAGGGAGCCTGATGTGGGACTTGATCCTGGGTCTCCAGGATCAGGCCCTGGGCTGAAGGCAGTGCTAAGCCACTAAGCTACCCGGGCTGCCCTGTTTGCATATTTTAAAAGCTGCTTCCAATCAGCCTGCATCTAGATGCTGACTGAGACATTCCTCTTTGAGATGCTGATAGGTCTTGGCATACCATCAAATACTGGGAGCCACTAAGGATAAAGTAGGCTGATTGGACAATCACAGAGATTTGAGAGGGTAGGGTTCAATGATAAGGTTCATCTCCTACATGAGACCGCTCCTTTAAGATCGGGAGACATGACTATTTTATCAACTGCGTAGAAACCAACACAGAGAGTCAAGAAAAAGAAAAAAGAAGAAACAGAGGACTATGCTATAAATGAAAGAACAAGATAAAACTTCAGAAAAAAAAATGCACCTTAATGAAATGGAGATAAGTGATTTACCTGATAAAGTGATTAAAATTATGGTCATAAAGATGCTTACTGAGCTCTTATGAACCAAGTGAAAATTTCAACTAAGAAAATACAAGAAAGTACCAAGTAGAAGTCACAGAATGGAAAAATACAATAATTGAACTGAAAAATATAATAGAGAACTTGAAGACAGGGCAGTAGAACTCACCTCTTTATAGTTAGAGTAACAAAAAGAAAAAAGAATGCAAAAATGTGAAGAGCTTAAGAGATTTATGGGATAACATCACTCAGATCAACATTTGCATAAGAGGGGTCTCAGAAAGAGAAGAGAGAGAATACAGGGTAGAAAACTTATTTTTAAAAAATATTTTATTTATTTATTCATGAGAGAGGCAGAGAAATAGGCAGAGGGAGAAGTAGGCTCTATGCAGGGAGCCCAATGTGGGACTCTTTCCCTGGACTCCAGGATCATGCCCTGAACCAAAGGCAGACGCTTAACTGCTGAGCCACCCAGGCGTCCTGCAGAAAACTTATTTGAAGAATGACCAAAAAGTTCCCTAATCTGGGGAAGGAAACAGACATCCAGATGCAGTAAGTCCAGAGTTTTAAGCACAATGAATCCAAAGACAGCCACATCAAGACACATTATAATCAACATACCAAAACTTAAAGAAGCTCTTAAGAGCATTAACAAAAAAACAACTTATGTACAAGGGAGTCCCCATAAGAGTAAAAGCAGATTTTTTAGCAGAAATATTGCAGGCCACAAGAAAGTGGCACAATACGTTCAAAGTGCTAAAAGAAAAAATTGCCATGCAAGAATACTGTCCTTGGAAAAATTGTCCTTCAGCATTGAAAGAGAGATAGTTTTCCAGATAAGCAAAAGCCAAAGAAGTTCATCATCACTAAGCCAACCTTACCACAAATGTTAAAGGGACTTTGAAAGTTGAAATGAAAGGGTACTATTAGTAACAGTAAAACATAGGAAAGTACAAATCCAACTGATAAACATGAATGGTGAAATTAAGAACTATCTAATATTGTAAATGTGGTGGATTAATAACTTATAAAGCTAGTGTGAAAGTTAAATGACAAAAGTAGTAAAAAATAACTCTGACTACAATAGTTTATTAATGAAGATACAAAGATACATAAGATAAAAAGATGTAAATTGTGACATCAAAACACAGAACATGTGAGGAGACTAAGACTTATGCTGTGCTTTATCAACCTAAAATAGACTATTATGAACATACGTTGTTTTATGTAAGCCTTATGGTAACTGCAAAGCATAACTTACAGTATATATATGAAAGAAAAAAAAGGAATCTAAGCATATCACTACAGAAAAATATCAAATCACAAAGGAAGAGAGCAAAAGAAGAAGGAACAAAGGAAATATAAAATAGCCGGAAAACAATGAGCAATAAATAGATACCTATCAATAATTACTCTAAATATAAATGGACTGAATTCTCTACTAAAAAGACAGAATGGTTGAACGGGTAAAAAAGAAGACCCATTTATATGCTGCCTCCAAAAGACTCATCAGATATAAGGACACACCCAGGCAAAGTGAAGGGATGGAAAAGATATTCCATGCAAATGGTAATAAAATGAATACTGGCATAGCTATACTTACATCTAACAAGATATATTTTAAAACAAAGACTGTAATAAGGACAAATAAGGTTATTATATAATGAAAAGGGGGTAGTCTAACAAGAGGATATAATATTTATGCACCCAACAAAGGAGCACCTGAATATATAAAGCAAATATTAAGAGACCTAAAGAGAAAAATAGACAGCAATACAATAATAGTAGGTAACTTTAGTAACCCACTTTATCAATGGATAGATCATCCAGACAGAAAATCAATAAGGAAACATTAGCCTTAAACAACACAGTAGATCAGATTGGCTTAATAGACATAGCCAGAACTTTCCATCCAAAAGCAAAAAAAACAAAAACAAAAAACCCCACATTTCCCTCAAGTGCACACAGAACATTCTCAAGGAGAAATCACATGTTAAACTACAAAACAAATCTTAATATGCTTGAAAATTAAAATCAAGTATCTTTTTTAACTATAATGGTATGAAACTAGAAATCAATTATGAGAGGAAAACTGGAAAATTCACAAATATGTGAAGATTAAACAATATGTTACTGAACAAACAATGAATAAGTCAAAGAAGAAACCAAAAGAGATAAAAAATACCTTGAGACAAGTAAAAACAGAAATATAACCACCAAAATTTATGGGATACAGCAAAAGCAGTTTTTTTTTTTTTAACAAAAGCAGTTTTAAGAGGGAACCTCATAGTGAGAAATGCCTACATAAATAAACAAGAAAGAATCAAATAACAAAATAACTTTACATCTCAAGAAACTAGAAGAATAAATAAAGCCCAATGTTAGTAAAAGGAAGGAAATAACAAAGATCAGAGAGGAAAGAAATGAAATAGAGACTAAAAGAACAAAAGAGATCAATTTAACTAAGAGCTGGTTTTTGAAAAGATAAACAAAATTGAGAAGCCTGTAGCTAGACTCACCAATTAAAAAAAGGAACTTGAAGAAATTAAATCAGAAATAAGAGGAGATGTTACAGCTGATACTATAGAAAAAACAAATATCATAAGGTACAATTAAACACCAGCAAATTGTCCAACCTAGAAGAAATGTATAAACTTCAAGAAACATGCAACCTACCAAGATTGAATCAGGAAGAAAGAGAAAATCTGAACAGACTGAATACTAATAAGGAGATTGAATCTGTAATCAAAAACTTCCCAACAAACAGAAGTGCAAGACCAGATGGCTTCACTGGTGAATTCTACCAAACACTTAAAAAAGAATTAATACAAATCCTCAAACTCTTCCAAAAAATTAAAAAGGGAACACTTCCAAACTCATTTTACAATGCCAGCATAAGCCTGATACTGAAATCAGACAAGAATGCCACAAAGAAAATAAAATTACAGGCATGATCCTTGATAAACATAGATGCAAAAATTCTCAACAAAATTTAGAAAACTGAATTCAACAATATGTAAAAAGAATACACCACAACCAAGTAGGAATTATTCTAAGGATGCAAGGATGGCTCAACATTTGCAAATTATTCAATGTAATACATCACATTAACAAAATGAAAGATAAAAATTATATGATCATCTCAGTAGATGCAGAAAAAGCATTTGACAAAATGCAATATCCATTTATAATAAAAACTCTCAATAAAGTGGGTATAGAGGAAACATACTTCAACATAATAAAGGCCATGTGTGATTAGTCCACAGCTATTATCTATACTCAATGGAGAAAAGCTGAAACCTTTCCTCTCGATCAGGAACAAGACAAGGATGCCCACAATCACTAGTTTTGTTCAACATAATACTGGAAGTCCCACCCACAGAAATTAAACAAGAAAAAGAAATAAAAGGCATACAAATTGGAAAATAAGAAGGTAAAACTGTCTCTATTTGCAGATGACATGATCTATATATAGAAAACCAAAAAAACCCTCCCTAAATATTCTACCAAACAACCATTAGAAATAATGAACTAAGGGATCCCTGGGTGGCGCAGCGGTTTGGCGCCTGCCTTTGGCCCAGGGCGCGATCCTGGAGACCCGGGATCGAATCCCACGTCGGGCTCCCGGTGCATGGAGCCTGCTTCTCCCTCTGCCTGTGTCTCTGCGCCTCTCTCTCTCTCTCTGTGGCTATCATAAATAAATAAAAAATTTAAAAAATATATTAAAAAAAAGAAATAATGAATTAAGTAAAATTATAGGATACAAAATCAATATACAACAATCTGCTGTTTCTATGCACTAATAATAAACTATCAGAGAGAGAAATTAAGAAAGCAACCCCACTTACAATTGCATCAAAAAGAAAAAAATACATAGGAATAAACTCACCAAGAAGGTGAAAGACCTGTATATTAAAAACTTAAGACATTAATGAAAGCAATTGAAGAAGATACAAATAAATGGAAAGCTATTCCATGCTCATGGACTAAAAGAATTATTATTGGTAAAATGCCCAAACTATCCAAAGCAATATGTAGATTCAATGCAATCTGTATCAAAATGCCAATGGCATTTTTTGTGGAAATAGAATAAAGATTTCTAAAATTTATATGGAACCACAAAAGAACCAGGATAGCCAAAACAATCCAAAAAGGACAAAGCTGGAGGCATCACCCTACCTCATTTCAAACCATATTACAAAGCTTTGTAAGCAAAACAGTATGGTACTGGCATAACAACAGACACACAGCTTAACTGCACAGAACAGAGCTCAGAAATAAGCCCGTGCATATATGGTCAGTTAATTTATGATAAAGGAGCTAATAACATACAATGGGGGAAAGGATAATCTCTTCAATAAATGGTGTTGGGAAAATTGAACAACCACATGGAAAATAATGAAATTGGTCCCTTGCCTCACACCACACACAAAAATCTACTCAAGATGAGATTAAAGACTTGAATGTAAGATCTGAAACCATAAAACTCCTAGAAGAAAACAGGCAGTAAGCTCTTTGACATCAGTCTTGGAAATAATTTTTTGGATTTGACCCCAAAAGCAAAGGCAACAAAAACAAAAGTAAACAAGTGGGACTACATCGAACTAAAAAAGCTTTTGCACAGAAACAATCAACAAAATAAAAAGGCAATCTCACAAGTGGGAGAAAATCATTCCAAATCACATACCTGGTAAAGGGTTAATATCCATAATGTATAAGAAACTTGAATAATTCAACAGTGAGAAAACAATCTGATTAAAAAATGGGCAAGGGTCTGAATATACATCTTTTCCAAAGAAGACATATATACAGATGGCCAACAGGTACATGAAAAGCTACTTGATATCACTAATTATCAGAAAAATGCAAATCCAAAGCAACAATGAGATATCACCTCAGACCTGTCAGAATGGTCATCATCAAAAACATAAGAGCTAACAGATGTTGGTGAGGATGTGGAGAAAAGGGAATTCTTATGCACTCTTAGTGAGAATGTAAATTGGTGCAACCACTATGGAAAATAGTATGGAGGACCCTCAAAAACTCAAAATAGAGCTACCCTACTATGATCCAGTAATTCCACTTCTGGGAGTATACTCAAAGGTAATAAAAACATTAACTTGAAAAGATATCTGCACCCCTATGTCCATTGCAGCATTATTAACAGTAGCCAAGACGTGAAAGCAACCTATCTCTCTCTCTCTCTTTCTCTCTCCATACACACAGAGGAACATTATTCAGTCATAAAGAACAAGGAAATCTTGCTTTCTCTCCCCAAATCAATCAATCTTTATTTTTAAAAAGATTTTATTTATTTATTCATGAGAGACACACAGAGAGAGAGGCAGAGACACAGGCAGAGGGAGAAGCAGGCTCCATGCAGGGAGCCCAACGTGGGACTCAATCCCAGGTCTCCAGGATCACACCCAGGGCCGAAGGTGGCGCTAAACCGCTAAGCCACCATGGCTGTCCTCAATCAATTTTTAAAAAGAAAAAAGAACAAGGAAATCCTGCCATTTGCAACAACATGGGTGAATCTTGAAGGCATTATGCTAAGTGAAATGAGCTAGACACAGAAAGATAAATACCATATGATCTCACTTATATGTGGAATCTAAACACTCCCCCTACCAACAGAAACTCCAACTCCCTGCCACTGAAACTCAAAGGTACAGAGACCAATTTCATTATTGCCAAAGATGAAAATGGTGGGTATACAAAATGAAGATAGTCAAAAGGTACAAACTCCCACATATAAAACAAATAAATCATGGTAATATAATGTACAGCATGGTGACTATAATACTGTGTTGTATATTTGAAAGTTGCTAAGAGAATAGACATTAAAAGTTCTCATCACAAGAGATAATTTGTAATTATATGTAGTGATGGATGTTAAATAGATTTATTGTGGTGATCATTTCACAACATATGCAAATATCAAATCATTATGTTGCATGCCTGAAACTAAACTAATGTTATATGTCAATTATAAAAAATATACCTCAATTTTTTTTAAAAAAAAGGACTAGGTCACTTAAGATGTTTGAATCATTTTTAAAATTTCAAAACTAACTTTTGGTGTAAATATCACTATGAAACCAGCTGGTAGCTCTAAAAACTTTTCAAAATTAAAGTTATTCACTTTTATATATATTCACCTTTGTATATAGGTGTTATATTAATTTTTTTTTCAAAATTGAGTAATTAGCTATGATACTTGGCAAATGTAATAGTACATGCAACGATTAGTTTGTGAAGTTATATTGACTCAATCTGCACAAAATAAAGTTATATTACTACTATAATTCATCAAATCAAGATGCCACAGGATGTAAAACTCATCCTGATTTCATAGATGTTAAAAAAATGTGCTTTAGGATTGATGAAATGTGAGGTAGGAACAGCAGTAGCAGCAACAACAGTTGTGACTATAGTTGTAATAGTAATACAAACATAGTATTTGCTATGTACCAGATGCATCTCTATGTCCCTTATGTATATAAACTCATTTAATCCTAATAACTTTATGAAGTATATATTATGATAATAATATATAATACATAGATTAACTATATAAAATTATATTAACATGTTAACATAATTGTATTTTAACTATAATATATGATATATTGTTATTATGTCATCATTACATAGATGAAAATACTTAGGCATGGAAAGATAAACTTGTTTATCCCTTTGAATTAGTGTTTTTGTGTTTCTTGGGTAAATGGTAGTGTGATTACTGGATCATAGGGTAGCTCCATTTTTAACTTTTTGAGGAAATTTCATACTGTTCATAAAGTGGCTGCACCAGTTTGCATTCCCACCAACAGAGCAAGAGGGTTCCCCTTTCTCTACATCCTTGCCAACACCTGTTGTTGCTTGTGTTTTTTATTTTGGCCATTCTCACAGCTGCGATACATGCACCCCTATCTTTATAGCAGCATTATTTACAATAGCCAATTATAGAAGAAGCCCAAGTGTCCATCGATAGATGAGTGGATAAAGATGTGGTATATGTGTATATTATATATATATGTGTATATTATATATATTCCATTATATATATAATGGAATATTATTCAGCCATAAAAAAGAATGAAATCTTGCCATTTGCAATGACTTTTTGGAACTAGAGAGTATAATGCTAAGTGAAATGAGTCAGAGAAAAACAAATATTGTATAATTTTCCTCATACGTGGAATGTAAGAAACAAATGAGCAAAGAGAAAGAAAAGAGAGACAAACCAGAAAACAGACTCTTAACTCCAGAGAATACACTGATAGTTACTGGAGAGGGAGGCAGGGGGATGGGTGAAACAGGTGATGGGGATTGAGGAGTGCACTTGTCGAGATGAGCACTGGGTGACGTATAGAATTGTTGAATCACTATATTGTACACTCAAAACTAACAAAGCACTATATGTTAACTATACTGAAATTAAAATAACTTAATAAAAATTAGATGTAAAGCAACCTTAATAAAGTAAGATTTTTATGGAATCAAATTTTTAAAAACTTACTTAATGTCATCAGCTGATAAATGACAGTATTTTATCAAAACACACAAATTTTAATGTTTCATTGTCCTTGGTCATTTGTATATTTTGATTATTAACTATTCTTTTGAAGTTCTGAATTGCAAAAGGGCAAATGTACATTTTACAGCCCATTTCTGGAAAGAAAACTTATGAGAACTTATGCAGATATTGGGGCTACATAATCAAAGAAAACTCTCCTGGGCTGAAGGAGAGTGTAAATCTCTTCTGTTCTTGTTCTGGAAGAAGCAGGTATCTCAGTTTCAGAAAAATGAGCTAAATATACTCCTTGTTTCTTGAACCATGATACATCCAGTCTCATTTTATTATATTTTACTTTTTCTTTGTATCTTTTTCCCCCATTCCCTTCCCCCATAGTAGACCCCCATAATATATATCAAACAATTATGATGTAATCATACTCGATGATGTCATATTGTCTGATATCTGTCCTTGGGTATTTTTGTGCCTGTGGAAAATGAATAGTGCTTTTCTTTTTGTTGCTTGTGATTTGTGTGTAGGTGTTTGCAGTTTTCATAAATGTTACTCTGTGATGGATCTTTCTCTTACTCAACACTATTTTCCACTTAACACTGTTTGAAGAACTATCCATATGTCTGTATGCAAATCTAAATCAGCTTTCTTTGTTTCTAAACCTATTTTTTGCCAGATTGTGCTATTACTGTAGTTGCAGAATTAAATATTATGGATTGATGAAATTGAGTGTAAAAGAAAAGTACACTTACTATTTCCCTGAGAATAAAATTGATTGCTTTGGAAAGTTTTAATAAAGCAAGTTCCTGAATAAATTGCTGAATCAGGGATGAGCAAGATAATAGTAAAAAGTTGGAAAAAAAAGAAAAAAATATAGAATTTTGGTAGCTTTGCCAGTGTCATTCATTTTTCCCCCTCCTCTCCTTTATTTATTTTTAAAATAGATTTTATTTGAGAGAGAGAGAGAGAGAGAAAGAGTGCACAAGCGGGGGAGGCTGGGGGGAGAGGAAGAAGCAGACTCCCTGCTCAGCAGGGAGCTCGATGCCCAGATGCTGGCTGATCCCCAGGGTCCTGAGATCATAATTTGAACCAAAGGCAGAGGCTTCACCAACTGAGCCACCCAGGCGCTCCCTTCAAAGAAACAGAAATGGGAACTCAGAGATAATGTATTATGAATAAGGTTATGGAAGAAAGGAGAGGAGATGCTCCAATAATTTGACTTATTTCAAAGAAAAGTCTGTGGTCCTATATTAAAAGGTTGACCAATGAGTATACATTCATTCATTTAAATTGAAGTATAATGTTTCATTCATATCAGTTTCATTTTTTATGATTCTCTGCTTTAACTGACTTTGGAATTAACTGGACATTTCATTCTATTGCATCTATTTTTCATGATAGGATAAATATATGCAAACATTATAATTTTACATTTATTACAATCAAATGAAGAAACTTTAAAATATTAACTTACCATCGTTTTTGTGCAGTATCCTAGGGCAATTTCATAGTGAGTTTGATCTTTCTCTTGTAATATATTTGGGCCATATGATTCCACAACAATATACAGACCCATATTTTCTGGATAGACTATTTGAGTCCAAATGGACAGGTTCTGTCCCTTGTCCAAAAAGTAAAATATACTAAAAATATTATTATGAAATGCCACGTAGGGGCATTTTTCATTTATATTGAAGTTTACACTTAGTGATTCCAGTTTTAAAGGATATTCCCGTGGATATAGTGTGCCATTTTCAAAAACATATATGAGAAATATTTGACCAGAGGAATTCAATAAAATTAATGACTTCATTGTACTATTTGTCCATAAATGTAGTTTTATTGCATCTCTGATATTGATCTTGAAATAAAACATTATGTTGTTTTCCATTTTTACCACAACATTTCCATAATAATCTGGAAAAGAAGGGGAAAAGTTAGTGTTATCCTAAGTAACTATAAATCCATGGACTTTTAACCAAAATAATTTCTTTTGTAATAATGAAGGATTTATCTGTTTTGAGAAAAATTGGAGTGTGCAGGCACAAATCTGCAACTTTACATGATGCTGGAGAACTTCTCTCCCACTTCAGAGTAGAGATTTTTTTTTTCCTGGATATATGTCTTTTATATAATTATATATATATATGATATCACTTTTAGATATAACATTATTTATATAAAAAAACTGGCATTAGTGCAATAATAATAGGCCTGCTTCTCCCTCTGCCTATGTCTCTGCCTCTCTCTCTCTCTGTGTCTCTTGTGAATGAAAAAATAAAATCTTTTAAAAAAAAATTCCCATCCTGACCATTGTTCTAATTTTTCTAGTATGTACGTCTTTCTGTTCTCAGTTTAGAAGGCATTTCCTCTGTGCAGACTTTCCTTATCTCATATATTTGGATTAGATGTCCCTCCCATGTGCTTTCCAGCATTCTCTCTTCTGCCTATCATGCTGCTTATTCAAACATTATTATTTTTTTAAAATTTATTTATTTATTTTAGAGAGAGTGTGAGAAGGTCAGGGGCAAAGGGAGACAAGCAGACTCCTTGCTGGGGAGGGAGCCTGCCATGAGGCTGGATCCTAGGACCCTGAAATTCTGACCTAAGCCCAAATCAGGAGTCAGATGCTTAACTGACTGAGTCACCTAGGCACCGTGTTTATTAAAACATGATTAAATGAATTTAGGATTAAATATGAAGATGAAATTTAGGGATGATTTTAAAATAATGAGATTAAAAACACTATATATAAAGGTTTCTGGATGCAGCTAATGCCATAGTGAGAAAAAATTATAGCCTTATGCTTCTTTGTAGTTTTAAATCCTTGGAAACAAGACTGAAAATAAATGAACTAATCATTTACCATTAGAAGCAGGCAACAAACAATAAAGTCACAAAAGGAAAGCACAAGTGAAGAATCAAGAGTGACAAAAGCAGAAATTAAGGAGTTAAATAGGAAGATTTGATAAACAGTTATTTTCAAAGGAAAACAAAACCAAAAAAATCATTAAAAAAAAGCAATATCTTTAAAAGGGGTGGGGTACAGAGAACATTATAAATGAGAAGGAGAATACTATTACAGATAACAAGCAATCTAAAAATTAAAATGGGAAGCTTTGCCAATAAGGTTTATTAGAAAATCCAGATAAAATGAGTGATTCTCCAAGGAAACACAAACTTCTAAAATTGACTAAAGAAGAGATGGAAGATTTGAATAGACCAATTAGAGAAAATAAAAATAATGAAGCACACAACATTCCTGGTTGAGAAGACCTAATATTACACACATGTAATCACCTATTCAATAAATATATATGGAATGCCTGGGCTACACAGTGTTCTAGATACCTGGGGGTGGGGAGATTTCACTAATGTATCTCTCCTGGGGGGATGTATCCTGTAATGTATCCTGGGGGGAGATACATTAGTGAAAAACCCAGAAAGATCTCTTTTTTGTGTAGCTTACATTCCTGTAGGAAAGGCAGTCAACAGACATGAAAATAAGTGAATTGTATGGTATATTAGAAGATTAAGGCCATCATCATCAAAACAACATAGAGCTAGTGCAGATAGAGAGTGGAACAAAATAGCCTAGAAAATGAACCTGGTTAACTTGAGTTAACCCTCTCCCCCTGCCCTTCTCTTTCAGAAGTCCAGATCAATTCATAGCAACATTTTTTTTTTAGGATCTTATTTTTAAAGAATCTCTATATCCACTGTGGGTATAGAGGAACTCATGGCCCTGAGATCAAAAGTCGCATATGCTTCTGAGCCAGCCAGGCACTCCATGGAAACTTTTTAATAGTGGGTTATTTGAGTAATGGAAATGCTGCAGGCCGAAGGCTTTTTTTTTTTTTTTAAGATTAAAAAATTTTTTTAAAAAACTTATTCATGAGAGAAGAGCGAGAGGAGAGAGAGAGGCAGAGACACAGGCAGAGGGAGAAGCAGGCTCCATGCAGGGAGCCCGACATGGGACTCGATTCGGTGTCTCCAGGATCAGCCCTGGGCTGCAGGCGGCGCTAAACCGCTGCGCCACCGGGCCTGCCCTGGCCGAAGGCTTTTAACATTGTCTTTCATATGCTTATGAACTGTTTAGACTTTTTATTTCAGTGTTTCCAAATGGCCTTCAGTGCAACATTCAGCTTTTAAGGTCCCTCTAAAATCTATTCCCAGTTGATTATTCTAACCTTATCTCCTTATCACTATGGCCAGTGGCCTTTTAAAAACACAAATATGATTCTGCTTCTCTTTTGCTCAAAACTCTTTAGAACTCCCTATACAAGCCTTAGAAGGTTCAATTTCTTGACATGGCTTATGAGGACTTTTATAACCTGAACTTTATTTCTCCAGGAGAGATTTCTCCTTTTTCTCTGGAGAATTCTGTTTCACCAATGGATTCTTTTTCTTTCTTTCTTCTTTCTTTCTTTCTTTCTTTCTTTCTTTCTTTCTTTCTTTCTTTCTTTCTTTCTTTCTTTCTTTCTCTCTCTCCTTCTTTCTTTTTCTTTCTTTCAAAGATTTTATTTATTTATTCATGACAGACACAGAGAGAGAGAGAGAGAGATGCAGAGACACAGGCAGAGGGAGAAGCAGGCTCCATGCAGGGAGCCTGACGTCGGACTCGATCCCGGATCTCCAGGATCACACCCTGGGCTGAAGGCAGCACTAAACCTCTGGGCCACCGGGGCTGCCCCTGGATTGTCTTTCAAGGCCTGGATTGTACCCTGTTGTCTCTGAGTCATTGGGCACACCATCCCTACTGTTGTTTTCACTGCCTAACTAACCTCTACCCATTCAGCAGGCCTCAGCTTAGACAGCACTTTTTCAAGGAAGCCTTTTGTTCCCCTCTGTCCCCCAGGTTTGGGTAAGGTACTCCATCTGTGTGCCTCTGTGGCACCTGATATTAGCTCTGTCATAGCATTAGCCATGTTGCTTTATGTGTTTGTCTTTATCCTCTGCAATTTTGTAAACTCTTAAGGGGTAGAAATTCCTGGACACCTGAGTGGCTCAGCCAGTTAAGGGTCTAACTCTTGGTTTCGGTTCAGGTTGTGATTTTGGGGTTGTGAGATCAGCCCCATGTGGGGCTCCATGCTCAGTATAGAGTTTGCTTTAGAGTCTCCTGCCCTTTCCCCTGTGCTCATGCAAGCACATACACTCTCTCTCAAATAAATAAATAAATCTTAAAAAAAAGAAGAAGAAAGAGTGGGAATTATGTCCAATTTCCATGCTATCTCCACCTCCCAGCAGAGCATGTTCAATGAATAGTTACTCATTCATTTATTAAAAAAAGGGCCTATTATATGTTATTCTAGACACTGTGAGTAAAGCGGCAAATATAACAAAGTCACACAGAGCTTGTTTTTTGGTGGAAAACCCGGCTACTGAATAAGCACACATGTAGTTTGTTGGGTAATGAGAAGCATTGTGAACAAAATAAGGAAGTGTAAGGAACAGAGCATGGGAGCTAGAGCAGAGTCAGGGAAGAGCTCTCTGATCAGGTGGCAATTGGACTTAAACCTGAATTAAGAGCAAGAGTCTTGTAGACATCAAAGTGAAGAATGTTTCTGGCATATGTAACAGTAGATATCCAAGGAACAGCAGAGCCCAGTCTGCAGCTAGGTAAACAGTGAACAGAGGGTTGAGTGATGAGAGATGACATCAGAGTCTGGAGCCACACCACATACTGTTTTTCAGGCCATGGTAAGTGTTTTAGATTTTATCCTGAGTGATAAAGGGAGCCAGGTGAGGTTTTCAGCAGAGATACAGAGTGATTTTGCATGTTTTCAAAGGCTCACTCTAGCAGCTAGGTGGACTCTAAACTGGTGGGGCTGGGAGTTTAAGGGTGGAGGCAGAGCACGTAAAAGACTCTTGCATGTATGGGCTGGAGAGGACACTGGCTTGGACTGGAGTGGGAATGGTGGAAAGGGGTTAGGTTTTAGGTAGACTTTTTAGACAGAGCCAACAGGAACTGCCTATGGACTAGTTGTGGGATGTGGAAGGGAAGGATTCAAGGATGAGATCAAGGGTTTTGTAGCTGGAAAGACTGGAAAAGGTGATATTTACTTATTAGGAAAGGACTAGGCAAGGAGCAGACGAATGGTCATGGCCAGAGGGCAGAGTGCATGTAAACAGAGCTCAGATGTCTGAAAACCAAACCCTGAGGTGCTTCTCTAGGAATCAGGAAGATGAAGGATCAGGAAAATAGGCTGAGAAGGAACAGCTAGCAAAGTGGCAGGAAGGGCAAAAAAGAGACACCCTAGAAATAAGGTGGAAAAAAAAAGTATTTCAAGAGTCAGGCACGCTAAATGCCAGTTCATGGAAGATGGCTGAAAATAGGCCACTGTGTTAGCAAAGTGGAGGTCCTTAAAACCTTGACAAGAGCACTTCTTATGGAATATTTGATTAGAGTGGCTTCAAGAGAAAGGGAGGAAAGAGGAAAAAGTGAAACTAGGCAATATTTTTTAGAGTTTTATTGTAAAGGGGAGCATAAAAATCAACTGGTTGGGAATTGCTGGGTGATAGGTGTCAAGAAAGACATTATGCAGGGTGCCTGGGTAGCTCAGTTGGTTAAGTGTCCAACTCTTGATTTCAGCTCAGGTCTTGATCTCAGGGTCCTGGAATCGAGTCCTGAGTCAGGCTCTGGGCTCAGTGTGGAGTCTGTTTGTCCCTTTCTCTCTGTTCCTCCCCCTGCTCATGCTCTTTCTTTGTAATTAGTAACAAATAGATAAACAAAATCTTAAAAAGACATTATGAATTACAGTGACATTTCCTTTAAATTCCATGATTAGGACTATCTCCTAACCAGACTTTTTGAGGATCAAACTTCCTATTTCTTTGCATTGCCTATAATGTTTAGTATACTACCTTGGAAATAACAAGATCAAGAATAACTACTGTTAGCCGAAGGGTTACCATGCGCCCAGTTTAATCTAAGCATTTTACATACAATCCTTTATCCAATCGACACAGCCACCTTAATTCTAGATTAAGACTTGGAAAGATTCAATGACTTCCTCATGGATGTGAATATGGGTCCACTCAACTTGACAATACCTGCTATAGGTTGAATTGTGTCCCCTTAGAAAAGATGTTGGTGTTCTAATTCCTAGTACTACTTCAGAATGTGAACTTATTTGGAAATAGAATCATTACAGAGATAATTAGTTAAGATGTGGTCCCACTGGAGTAGGGTAGGCCCTCTGTCCTTGCAACAAGATGGCATGTGAGGACACAAAGAGAATGTTACATCGTGATGAAGGCAGAAGTTGGAATGAGGCAGTTGTAAGCCAAGGAATGGCAAGGTTTGCCAGCAAGCCACCAGAGGCTAGGAAGAAGCAATGAAAGACACCCCCTTTGGGTTTCAGAGGGAGTATGGCATTGCTGACACCTTGAATGTGTAGTCTAATCTCCAAAACTGAGACAATAGATTTCTGTTGTTTGAAGCCACCTAGTTTGTGGTAGCCCTAGGAAGCCCTAGGAAATGAAGACAACATCCTATCACCTTCTTCGCTGAAAATGTATATGTAGGTTGCTTAGTTGGTATCTGCTGATAAACCAAAATGAATCTATGGGAAAAAACTAAAACTTGAGTTTGCCATTTCACTATGTGAGATCATAGTTAACCTTAGTAAAACTTAAAAGATATCCATTTTTAGGTGGTAAACAGTGCATCTTTACCTACCAAAAGCATCATATATTAGTGCATTTATAAATGTTACATCTTCATAAGGAAGATGTCTACTATAAACTCAAGAATAATTTTTGCAGAATGAGAATGGCTCACCCATGAAAATGTCATGAACAATGCTGTTATTTGACAATCTTGATAGATTTCCAAATTCTGTAGGTGTTTGTATAACTCCAGTCTCAGTGAAGTTGTGATAACAATAGTAGATCCTATGTTTATCCCGCAGTATTAATTCTGGCATTGCTGCATATATGAAATGCGGAGTTAAAAAACTGTCAATAGAGACATCTAAGGCAAAGTCTTGGTACACCCACTGTTCTGTATCTTCATTGTATATTACCACATAAATCGTTTTGTTGACTCTACATGTAGTGCAGTAATTTAATAATAAGGCGAGTTCCAATGGGTGTCCTGGATACTCAACATTGTGTATAGTCAGTGTAGCAGCTGGTGATATATTTAGAAGGTTTTTAAGTTTTTTGGTAGTTATTATTTTAACAAACTTAAGGAAAGTGTATCCGAGATAAACTTCATTTTCTGTCCAGATTGCCATACTACTTCTTCTTTTGGCCTGTAACAAAATTGAACATAATTAGAAAATCTTTGGTTTTAGGGATAGTTCTAACAATTCCAGTCTTCTCATTTGCTATATTTAAAATGTAGTAATTACTAAGGTCTAACTTTTAGTGTATTTCTGAATAATACTCCAGGCATTGAAATATACTACGTAGAGATATATATTCATAAATATAAATTATTTCAATAATTTTATTCTTTGATAAATTGTTTCCATCTGTAGAAATAATTCCCTTTTATTTATTTATTTTTAAATTTTTTATTTATTTATGATAGGCACACAGTGAGAGAGAGAGAGAGAGAGGCAGAGACCTAGGCAGAGGGAGAAGCAGGCTCCATGCACCGGAAGCCTGACGTGGGACTCGATCCCGGGTCTCCAGGATCGTGCCCTGGGCCAAAGGCAGGCGCCAAACCGCTGCACCACCCAGGGATCCCAATAATTCCCTTTTAAAGCCTCAGTGAATATCGGCCTTTTCTTTTCTCTCTTTTCTTTTCTTTTCTTCTCTATTTATCTACTCTGGTCAGGAGTGCGCCTTTGATGTTAACTATGGTCAAGATACACTACAAACACTGAGTTAATTTTGGAATTATAGTTTCCTTGGATATGAGATTAAGAGAAGACAGAACTGAAAACCTTAGATAACTCAATATCACCCTTTTATGAACATAGGCTGTTAGAGTGGAAGGCCACTGAAAGACTGCTATGTCTGAAATTCAGTGGGCCTCATTTCACTGAGAGAGCCAAGGTTCCCCCTGTCTCCTCTTCCCAACTGATTCTAATACTTAGAGATTTTTACTTATTATATAACTTCTATGTTCACAGCAATTAAAAGGAATCTCTTCGGCACATCTTGTCTCCTTAAGTTTATGTAATGTACAAATATTTAGTATTGGATATATTCAGGATGTAGACAGGTATCAAACCAGTAACCAGAGAAACAGACTATTTGCTAAAGAGTCATTTCAGCAAAAAGCCATTTTATCAAATGAAGATTCAATTTTTCTTTAAGATTTTTTTATTTATTCATGAGAGAGAGAGAGACAGAGACACAGGCAGAGGGAGAAGCAGGATCCATGCAGAAGCCTGAAGAGGGACTCCATCCCGGGACTCGATCCCAAGACTTGATCCTGGGACTCGATCCTGGGATTCCAGGATCATGCCCTGGGCCAAAGCAGGCGCTGAATGACTGAACTACCCAGGGACCCCCTGAAGATTCAATTTAAAGTTTAGAGCTTATGTTGCTTTAAATGAGTGTGAAACAATCCTCGAAGAGGAAATATATTAGAAACAAAATGATGAGCCCTTCATAGAAAAGATTCATAGTTATTCCCATTCTTGGCAGAGGGATGAGAACCCATCATATATAGGACAGATGGGAATTCCAAGGAATGAATTTTTACCCACCCACAAACTTTCCCATAGATCTTCACTTAGTGCTTGGGTATAGTAAGCCAAAGATTTTTGGGACAAGGTGGGGAGCTAATAGAACCTCCTGAAACATTTGGGGCCTCTGCCAAATATAAAGCAGTAATCCTCTGAAGACAGGGAGGGGGGGCAGGCAGCAAGGCAGCAAAGTTGAGAGAAATCCAAATGCATTCTTGATTCTCAGCTACCATAGGCTGGGAGTGGGTAAGAGCTGAGAGAAACTCTCCCTCTGACACATGGTTGGCCTTTACAGAGTGTAAAGAGTCTCCCTGCCATGACTTGGGGCAGGGAAGCAGGAGAGAGAGATAGAGAGATCTCCCAATGCAGAAAAATCCAGAGCAAGATGAGAGAGGAAAGAGAATCCCTTAGTAATCAAAAAGCTGGTGGTGAGGCTGTAGAGCAAAGACAACTCTCCTTGGGTTTGGAAAGGTGGTGGCCAGTTGTAAAGTATGAAGAGATCTCTGGGATCTTGTCAGTGCTAAGAGCCCAAGCACGGCTAAAGAAAAAACAACTCATAAAAATGCTGAAGGACTTAATAGAAAAGATGGGCAACATGAGGGCAGACATGGGAAATTTCAGCTGAGATAAATGATAAAAAAGAACAAAGTGAAAATGCAACATATGAAAAAGTATGATATCAGGAATAAAAAATTATTCAATGGATTCAAGAGTAAAGTAGGAAAAGCCTAGGAGTAGAGAACTTAAAGACAGGTTAATATATAAACTAAAATACAAAGAAAGAGGTAGGGTAAAAAAAAAATGAACAGATTGTCTGAGATCTGTGGGACAATATTAAATGGCACCACGTATGTGTCTTTAAACTCTTAGAAGGAGAAGAAAAACAGAATGGTGCAGAAGAAATATTTGAAGAGATAATGTCCAAGAACACCCCTAAATTAATGAATGACATAATCCCAGAACCCAAGAAGCTCAGCTGAACTACAAACAGGATACATACAAATGAAATCATACCTAATCACATAATAAAAGTGCTGAAAACCAAAGATAAAGAGCAAATTCTGAAGGTGGCTACAGATAAAAAGACATATTGTATATATGAGAACAATGGCATGAATAGTGGCTGACTTCTTACCAAAAATGATGAGGCTATGGCCTCTTAGATAATGGAATGATGTTTTTATAAATTGCTTTACAAACAACAAAAAACATCTGTCAACCTATCATTCTGTATTCAGTGAAAAATGTCCTTCAAAAATGAAGGTAAAAATAAAGACACTTTTATGCAGACGAATGCTGAGAAAACTTGTTATACAAGAAAATTCAAAGACCCTGTTCAGGCTGAAGGGAAAGGAGTTCAGGAAGAACTCTGGATATGCAAACAGAAATAAAGCATACCCAGGAGGATACATATATACACACAATGTATATACATATATGTGTGTGTATATGTATATATATGACTTATTTTGTATATGTATATATGACTTCTTTTGGTATCAGTTGATATTTACATGCCTATATATCTTTATGACAATTGATATTTTTTTAAAAAGATTTATTTATTTATTTGAGAGAGAGAGAGAGAGAATGAGTGAGAGTGACAGAGGAAGAGGGAGAGAGAATCTCAAGCAGATTCCTCACTAAGCAGGGAGCCTGACACAGGTCTCAATCTCATGATACTGAGATTACAACCTGAGCTGAAACCAAGGGTTGGACACTTAACTGACTGCACCACCCAGGTGCCCCATATAAGAACTGACCTTTTAAAGCAAAAATATTAACACATTTTGATATTTATAGCCTATTTAGAAGTAAAATATGAGAGAAGAGTACAAAGGGTGGGTGGATATAAATGAAATCACACAGATAAAAGTTTCTTAACACTGTTGAGATATATGTATTATTTGAAATTAGACTCTGATAAATTAATGATTATGGTATAGCCAAGTGCAACCAATAAAAAATAGTTTGGAATAAAAAAGAATCATCACAGTAAAAAACACAGAGATACTGAAAAATATATGATTATTTCAGAAGACAAGAAAAGAGAAACAAAAGAACAAGTGAGGTTAATAGAAAACAATTGCCAAGATGGTAGACCTAACTCCATCCATAGCAATAGTTATGTTGAATCTAAATGGACAGAAAGCTTTAATTTTAAGGCACATGTTGTCATCCTGGAGAAGAAGCAAGACTCTGCAGTTTATAAGAAACATAAAGTCACATACATATTGATAGTAAAAGGATCAAAAACAACCATGCACCATAAGGCATGAAACAAGACAGCCTAGTGCATACCCTCTAAAAAAGTTCAGATAGGAAAAGATTGAACATTGGGTGACGGGCACTTAGGAAGGCACTTGATGGGATGAGCACTGGGTGTTATATTACATGTTGGCAAATCAACTTCAATAAAAAATTAAAAAGATTGAACACACCAAAAATTGGTGAGATATGGAACTAAATGAAAAAAGCTGCTTTAAATATTTTATGTCTAGCTTTATAATAAATTCTGATACATGATAGAAGAAATACTTTGCTACTCCATCTGCTTCCAACCCTCATCTCTTTACTCTTTCATGTATTTTAGAATCAGCATATTGAACTCCACAAAGTAACATTGTGATTTTGATTGGAATTGCAACAAGTCTATAGATAAATCTGGGAAGAATTTAAAAGCTTATAATATTCTGTATTATAATCCATGAACATGATATAGCTATTTATTTATTCAGATCTTCATTAATATATTTTTTAAAGATTTTATTTATTTATTCATGAGAGACACAGAGAGAAAGAGAGGCAGAGACACAGGCAGAGGGAGAAGCAAGCTCCCTGCAGGGAGCCTGATGTGGGACTCGGTCCCAGGTCTCCAGGATCAGGCCCAGGGCTGAAGGCAAACGCTAAACCGCTGAGCCACCCGGGCTGCCCTTCACTAATATTTTTGATAATTATTTTTTATCTCAAACAAGATCTCAGGCGTTTTTAGTGGCATTTATTTTTAGGTATCTGTAATTTTTTTGTTTTATCTTGAATTTCCATATGACTTTTAGAATCAGCTTCTCAATTTCTTTTGTATAATGGCTGCCCATTGGGATTTTAACTGATGTGTGCTGAATTTCTCAAGCATAGACATCTCACCATTAACAGATCTCTCCATTTAAGTCTTTTATTTCACTCAGTAATGTTTTGTGGCCTCTGTATGTGTGTGTGTGTGTGTGTGCACGTGTGAAGTATATGTGTGATGTCTGTGGTATGTGTGTGTGATATGATTTCTTTTAAGTTTTAATTTAAATTCCAGTTAGCTTCAGGTGTATGATATCTTCCATGCATCACCTGGTGCTCATCATGACAAGTGCACTTCTCAGTCGTCATCATTTATTTCCCCCACTCCCCCTCCCAACTCCCCTCTGGTGACCATCAATGTATTCCCTGTAGTTAGGAGTCTGCTCCTTGGTTTACCTGTCTTTTCTTCCCCACTTTACTCTCCCAGTACCTGGTACTTTTGATTGGATAAGAGAAATTGTGACTATTACCTTGTTGAGTGCTGAATATTCTTAATAAATACTCGAGTTTTTTTCTGAGATTTAATTAAGTTACTGGGAAACAGTTGGGTCCCTTTGGGTCTTGTTTTTAAGATTTGTTCAATAGGACCAGAGAAGCATTTGGTTTGATGAAATTTATTCCTCAGTACTGAGGCCAGACCTTTAGAGCACTCTACCCGACCTCCCATGAATCACTATGAGCATTTTCAATTTGGCTGGTTAGAAGAGGTACCATTCCTATCCCTGTGTAAGTTATAAATTCTATTGCCTAGTCCCTTCAGCTATCTCCCAGATTGGACAGTTTCCCCCAGATTGGACAGTTTCCTCACATACATACACTTATTAGTACTCTGCTGAATACACATGGGGAACCCTTTGCACATATCCAGAATTGTATGTGCAGTTCTTTCATCTCTGATATTCTGCTTTGCAAACTCTGGCCACCTTGTTCTCGCCTCTCAGTTCCACTTCCCGAACTCAGGGAATCTGCTAGACTCTGCCTGAGTTTCCTGTGTCCTCGTTCCATGATCTGGGAACTTTCTTAGGACTTTAATCTGGGACAATTGCAGGGCTCATCTTGATATACAATGTCTTGAGAGGCACTGTTTCATACATTCTGTTCAGTCTTTTTGTTTTTATATATTATTCAGGAAGGTAAATATATAGTCCCTGCTTTTTAACTTCATCTTGACCAGAAGTGGAAGTTTCTAATATAATCATTTAATGCTATAAATTTCCCTCTAAGAACTGCTTTAGCAGCATCCCATAAAATTGGATACCTTATATTCTTATTTATATTCAGTTAAAAGACTTTCTAATTTCCCTTGAAATATCTTTTTTTTTTTTTTTTAAGATTTTATTTATTTATTCATGATAGTCACAAAGAGAGAGGCAGAGACACAGGCAGAGGGAGAAGCAGGCTCCATGCTGGGAGCCCGATGTGGGATTCGATCCCGGGTCTCCAGGATCGCGCCCCGGGCCAAAGGCAGGCGCCAAACCACTGCACCACCCAGGGATCCCTCCCTTGAAATATCTTATTTAACACAAATTATTTAGAGGTGTATTGTTTAATTTCCAAGGATTGGGGTATTTCCAGATAGAGTTCTGTTTTTGACTTCTAGTTTAATTCCATTGTGTTTAGAGAACATTCTTTCAAATTTGCTGAGGTTTACTCAATGACTCTGTATATGGTCTATCTTGATAAATGTTCCATGAACACTTGCCAAGAAATGTATTCTGCTGCTGTTGGGTAGACTGTTCTATGCATTTTAATTAGATTCAGTGAGCTGCTCAGTTCTTCTATACCCCTGCCTATTTTCTGCTATTCTATTTTCAACTGTAATTACAGACTTGTTCATTTCAACTTCAATTCCATCAGTTTTGATATAGTTTTAAAATGTTGTATTTTGATTTTCAGTTAAATATTATTTCTAATTCCCTTAAAACTGTCTTTGTTCAGAGTTATTTAGATGTGTATTTGTGAATTTTCAAATACCTGAGGGCTTTGTACATATCTTTTTTTTTTTTTTTATTTATGATAGTCACAGAGAGAGAGAGAGAGAGAGGCAGAGACACAGGCAGAGGGAGAAGCAGGCTCCATGCACCGGGAGCCCGACATGGGACTCGATCCCGGGTCTCCAGGATTGCGCCCTGGGCCAAAGGCAGGCGCCAAACCGCTGCGCCACCCAGGGATCCCCATATCTTTTTTAAAAAAATTGATTTCTAGTTTAATTCTGTTAAGATCAGAGAACATACTTTGACTTCTATTCTTTTAAATATGTTAAAGTTTGTTTTAGGTTCCAAAATATCGTCTATCTTAGTTAATAGTCCATGTCTACTTGAAAAGTATGTACTTTCTGCAGTTGATAGGTAGAGTATGTTTTACAAATGTACTATTAGGTCAAGTTTGTTGATAGTATTACTTAGGAGTCAGTAAACTTTTTCTGGAAAGGGCCATACAGCAAATACTTTAGGTTTGGGGCCATATAACCTCTGTTGGAAATTTTCATCAGTGCTGTTGTAGTGCAAAAGTAGGCAGATATTATACATAAACAAATGAGAATGACTGTGTTTCAATACCATTTACAAAACCATTTACAAAAAAGGTGGCAAAGTGGATTTGACTGATGAGCAATAATTTTCTGATCCCTGCTGTAGTTTCTTTGTACATCCTTGTGATTTTGTCTTTACTTGTATGTTTTATCTATTCCTGAAGAAGGAGTGTGGACATCTTCCAAAAAATTTGTAGACTTATCTATTTCTTTTTTCCATTCAATTAATTTTGGTTCTTGTGTTTTGAAGATTTGTTGTTAGGTATGTCACATTTAGGATTTTTATGTCTTCTTGATGCATTGATCCTTTTATCATTATATAATGCCCCTTTTTATCCTGATTGTTTTCCTAGTTTATTTGATACTAACAAGCCATTCTACCTTTCCTGTAGTTAGTGTTTTCTTGATATATCCTTTTCTAATATTTTACTTTTAATTCAACGGCATCATTTTAAGTGGATTTCTCATAGAATGCATACAGTTTGATCTTTTTTAAAAAATCCAATTTATCCATTCTTCAGTAGATGGATACTTGAGCTTGTTTCCATAATTTGGCTATTGTAGATAATTCTGCTATAAACATTGGGGTGCATATATCCCTTTGAGTTAGTGTTCTTGTATTCTTTGGGTAAACAGTAGTGCAATTGCTGGATTATTAGATTTTTAACTTTTTGAGAAACCTCCATACTGTTTTCCAGATTGGCTGTACCAGTTTGTATTCCCACCAACAGTACAAGAGGGTTCCCTTTTCTCCACATCCTTGCCAATACCTGTTGTATCTTGTGTTGTTGACTTTACCCATTCTGATGGGTGTGAGATGCCACCTAATTGTAGTTTTGATTTGTATTTACCTGGTGATGAGTGATGTTTAGCATCTTTTCCTGTGTCTGTTGGCCATCTGCATGTGTTCTTTGGAAAAATGTTTATTTATGTCTTCTGCCTATTTTAAAATTGGATTATGCATTTTTGGGGTGTTGAGTTTTATGATTGATGAATGGATAAAGAAGTTGTGAGACACACACACACACACACATTAGAAATGGAACATTACTCAGCCATAAAAAAGAATTAAACCTTGCCATTTTCAACAATGTAGATGGAGCTAGAGAGTATTAGGCTAAGTGAAATTAGTCAGTCAGAGGAAGACAAGAACCATATAATTTCATTCATGTGTGGAATTTAAGAAACAAAACAAGTGAGCAAAGGGAAAGAAAAGAGAGAGAGAGAGAGGCAAACCACGAAATGGATTCTTACCTATAGAGAACTGATGGTTACCAGAGGGGAAGTGGGTGAAGTAAGTGATGAAGATTAAGAAATGCACCTGTGATGAGCACCAGGTGTTATATGGAAGGGCTGAATCACTATACTGCACACCTGGAACTAATATCACACTATATGTTAACTACTTGGAACTTAAGTAGGCTCCACATCTGTCCACAGTCTGGGGCTGGAACTCAGGACTCTGAGATCAAGACCTGAGCCAAGATCAAGAGTTGGAAGCTCAACTCACTGAGTCACCCAGGTGCCCCCAACTAACTGGAACTTCAAAAACTTAAAAAAAATCCAATTTGACAATTGATGCCTTTTAATTAGTGCTCTGGCCATTTAAATTTAATGAAATTATTGATATTTTTCTATATATCTCTATTTTATTGTTTAAATTGTATCCTCTGTTTTTGTTCCACTGTTTCCCTTTCTGCTTTCTTTTGGATTATTTGAAAAAAAATTTTAGTATTCCATTTTAATTTATATATTGGGTAGTTTTTTATTCTATCAGTTAAATTTTGTTAGTGGTTGCTCTAGGGGTTGCAATTTATGCCCTTACTTTTCACCTACTTAGAATTAATACTTGACATTCTAAGTGCTATAAAGACACATCACTATTCCATAGGTTCCTTTATCCTTCCCCATTACGTTGTAATTGTCCTATATATCAAGATACATTAAAAGCTCCACCAGAAAATATGTTTTAAATTTTGATTTTGGGCAGCCCGGGTGGCTCCTGCCTTTGGCCCAGGGCGTGATCCTGGAGACCCAGGATCGGGTCCCATGTTGGGCTCCCTGCATGGAGCCTGCTTCTCCCTCTGCCTGTGTCTCTGCCTCTGTGTGTGTGTGTGTGTGTCTCTCATGAATAAATTTTTAACAAATCTTTAAAAAAATAAAATAAATTTTGCTTTTATACATTTTTTGTCATATCTATTTTAAGGAACTTAAGGGGATAAAAATAATCTACTATATTTACTCATATATCTACCATTTCTGTTGTTCTTTATTGATTTCTGATGTTTTAAATTTTCCATTTCATTTCTGCCTGAGCTTCATTAGGCATCTATTTCTTTTAGAACAGATCTGTTGGTAACAATTCTCTTAGTTTTCTTTTTTTTTTTCTTAGTTTTCTTTCATCTAAAAATGTATTTTTCTCCTTAATTCCTGAAAGATATTTTTGTCTAGAAATAGAACTCTAAGTTGATATTTCTTTTCTTTCAGCATTTAACATTGTTTCATTGCCCCCTGTCATCTATGGCTCCAAATGAGAAATCTGCCATCATTTGAATCATTGTTTTCCTATATATGATATGTCATTTTTCTATGGGTGCTTTCCAGTTTTTTTTTTCCTTTAGTTTTTAGTAGTTTGTGAATTTCTTTGCAGTTACCTTGTTTGGAGTTTGCTGAGTTTCATGACCCCATATATTTATATTTTTTGCCAAATACAGGAACCTTCTAACCATTAGTCATTCTAATCTTTTTTCTACATGATACTGTTTCTCCTCTCCTTCTTGAGACTTCAATGACATGAATGTTAGACCTTTTGGTATCAAACCACGGGTCTCTAAGACTTGGTTCAATTTTTTAAAAAAGATTTATTTATTTTAGAGAGAGAGAGCACACACAGGGGCAGAGGGAGAGGGAGAGAGTGTCTCAGGCAGATGCTCCGCGGAACAGGGAGCCTGACATGAGGCTCGATTTCATGACCCTGAGATTAGACTGTGCCAAAACCGAGAGTTTGAGACTTGATCAACTGCACTCCCAGGTAATCCAGACTTGGTTGAGTTTGACAATTTTTTCTACTGTTTAGATTGGAAAGTTTCTATTGATGTCACTTGAGTTTTGCTGTTTCCTCTATCATATCATTTCCATTTTGCTATTGAGCACGTCTAATAAGTTTTCATTGCAGTTATTCTATTCATATTCTAAAATATCTGGTTTTGATTCTCTAAAATAGTTTTAAGCATTCTTCTTCTCAAGGATAGTTTTACTGAATGTATATTGTTTCAGGTTGACAATAATTTTATTTCAGTTGAGTGTTTTACTCTTTTCTGGCTTCCACTGGTCCTAATTATTTTATTGCTTTGCTTATGATTTATCTTCTCTGAATGGATACTTTTAATATCTTATTAGTCTTTGATACCATGCAATTTGATTATTTTGTGCTAAGTGGGCCATATTTTTTATCATATCAATTGGCATTTCTTAGTACTTCTGGACTGAGGATTGGTATCTTTAAATCTGAAAAATTCTCAGTTCTTTCTCATCTCTCTAATTTTTCTTTTTTTCCCTATTAAGCAGATGCGGTTTTTTTACATTTTTAAAATTTAAATTCAATTTGCCAACATGTAATATAACACCCAGTGCTCATCCCATCAAGTGCCCTCCTCAGTGCCTGTCACCCAGTTACCCCATCCCCCCACCCACCTCCCCTTCTGCAACTCTTTTTTTGTTTCCCAGAGTTAAGAGTCTCTCATGATTTGTCTCCCTCTCTAATTTTTCCCACTCAGTTCCCACTCATTATCCTTTATAATCCCTTTCACTATTTCTTATATTCCATGTATGAGTGAAACCATATGATGATTGTCCTTCTCCAACTGATTTATTTCACTCAGCATAATATCCTCCAGTTCCATCCACATTGAAGCAAATGGTGGGTATTAGTCTCTTCCAATGGCTGAGTAATATTCCATTGTGTGTGTGTGTATATATACATATACATACATACCACAGCTTCTTTATCCATTCATCTTTCGATGGACACCGAGGCTCCTTCTACAGTTTGGCTACTGTGGACATTGCTGCTATGAACATTGGGGTGCGGGTATCCCAGCATTTCACTACATCTGTATCTTTGGGGTAAATACCCAGTAGTGCAATTGCTGGGTCATAGGGTAGCTCTATTTTTAACTTCTTGAGGAACTTCCACACTGTTTTCCAGAGTGGCTGCACCAGCTTGCATTCCCACAGACAGTACAAGAGGGTTCCCCTTTCTCCACATCCTCTCCAACATTTGTTGTTTCCTGTCTTGTTAATTTTTGCCATTCTCACTGGTGTGAGGTGGTATCTCATTGTGGTTTTGATTTGTATTTCCCTGATGGCAAGTGATGCGGGCACTTCCTCATGTGCTTGTTGGCCATGTGTGTCTTCTTTGGGGAAATTTTTGTTCATGTTTTCTGCTCATTTCATGATTGTAATTTTTTGTTTCTTGGGTGTTGAGTTTGATAAGTTCTTTATAGATCTTTGATACTAGTCCTTTATCTGGTATGTCATTGGCAAATATCTTCTCCCATTCTGTAGGTTGTCTTTTCATTTTGTTGGCTGTTTCTTTTGCTAGGCAGAAAGAAGCTTTTTATCTTGATTAAGCCCCAATAATTCATTTTTCCTTTTGTTTCCCTTGCCTTCATAGATGCATCTTGCAAGAAATTACTGTGGCCAAGTTCAAAAAGGGTGTTGCCTGTGTTCTTCTCTAGGATTTTGATGGAATCTTGTCTCACATTTAGATCTTTCAACCATTTTGAGTTGATCTTTGTGGATAGTGTAAGAGAATGGTCTAGTTTCATTCTTCTGCACATGGCTGTCCAATTTTACACCACGTTTTGAAGACACTGTCCCTTTTCCAGTGGATATTCTTTCCTGCTTCATCAAATATTAGTTGACCATAGAGTTGAGGGCCCATTTCTGGGTTCTCTATTTGGTTCCATTGATCTATGTGTCTATTTTTGTGCCAGTACCATCCTGTCTTGATGATCACAGCTTTGTAATACAGCTTGAAATCTGGCATTGTGATGCCCCTGGCATTGTTTTTTTTTTTTCAATATTCCTCTGGCTATTTGGGGTCTTTTCTGATTCCATACAAATCTTAAGATTATTTGTTCCAACTCTGTGAAGAAAGTCCATGGTATTTTGATAGGGATTGCATGGAACATGTACATTGCCGTGGTAGCATAGACACTTTGACAATATTTATTCTTCCAATCCATGAGCATGGAATGTTTTTCCATCTCTTTGTGTCTTCCTCAGTTTCTTTCAGAAGTGTTCTGTAGTTTTGAGGGTATAGATCCTTTACCTCTTTGGTTAGGTTTATTCCTAGGTATCTTATGCTTTTGGGTGCAATTGTAAATGGGATTGACTCCTTAATTTCTCTTTCTTCCATCTCATTGTTAGTGTATAGAAATGCCACTGATTTCTGGGCATTGATTTTGTATCCTGCCACATTGCTGAATTGCTGTATGAGTTCTAGCAATCTTGGGGTGGAGTCTTTTGGGTTTTCTATGTACAGACAGTATCATGTCATCTTCAAAGAGAGAGAGTTGGACTTCTTCTCTGCCAATTGGGATGCCTTTTTTTCTTCTTTTTGTTGTCTGATTGCTGAGGCTAGGACTTCTAGTACTATGTTGAATAATAGTGTGAGAGAATGGACATCACTGTGGTGTTCCTGATCTTAGAGGAGAGGCTCTCAATGTTTCCTCATTGAGAATGATATTCGCTGTGGGCTTTTCATAAATGGCTTTTAAGACACTGAGGAATGTTCCCTCTATTCCTACACTTTGAAAATTTTTAATCAGAAATGGATGCTGTATTTTGTCAATTGCTTTCTCTGCATCTATTGAGAGGATCATATGGTTCTTGTTTTTTCTCCTGTTGATGTGACCTATCACGTTGATTATTTTATGAGTGTTGAACCACCCTTGCATCCTGGGGATAAATCCCTCTTGGTCATGGTGAATAATCCTCTTAATGTATTGTTGGGATTCTATTGGCTAGTATCTTGGTGAGAATTTTTGCATCCATGTTCATTAGGGGTATTGGCCTACAACTATCCTTTTTGGTGGGGTCTTTGTCTGGTTTTGGAATCAAGGTAATGCTGGCCTCATAAAATGAATTTGGAAGTATTCCCTCCATTTCTATCCTTCAAAACAGTTTTAGTAGAATAGGTATTATTTCTTCTTTAAATGTTTTATAGAATTCCCCTGGGAAACCAACTGTCCCTGGACTTTTGTGGCTTGGGAGGTTTTTGTTGACTGCTTCAATTTCCTCACTGGTTATTAGCCTGTTCAGGTTTTCTGTTTCTTCCTGTTTCAGTTTTGGTAATTTGTAGGTTTCCAGAAATGCATGCATTTCTAGATTGCCTAATTTGTTGGCATATAGGCTTGTATTGTGATATATTTCCCTCTTAGGACTGCTTTTGTTGTATCCCAAAGATTTTGAGCAGTTGTATTTTCATTAGTTTCCATGAATCTTTTTAATTCTTCTCTAATTTACTGGCTGACCCATTCATCTTTTAGTAAGATGCTCTTTAACCTCCATGTGTTTGAGTTTCTTTCAAATTTCTTCTTGTGATTGAGTTCTAGTTTCAAAGCATTGTGGTCTGAAAATATGCAGGGGACAATCCCAGTCTTTTGGTATCAGTTGAGATCTGATTTGTGACCCAGTATATGGTCTATTCTGGAGAAAGTCCAATTTGCACTTGAGAAGAATGTGTATTCAGTTGCATTTGGATGGAATGTTCTGCATATTTCTGTGAAATGTATTTGGTCCAGTGCATCATTCAAGGCCCTTGTTTCTTTAGTGATGTTCTGCTTAGAAAATCTGTCATTTGCTGAAAGTGCCATTTTGAAGTCTCCTACTATTAGTATATTATTATATAAGTATCTCTTTACTTTGGTTATTAATTGATATACTTAACAGCTCCCACATTAGGGGCATAAATATTCATGATTGTTAGGTCTTCTTGTTGGATAGACCCTTTAAGTGTGATATAGTGTACCTCTTTATCTCTTACTACAGTCTTTGGTATAAGCTCTAATTTGTCTGATATGAGAACTGCTACCTCAGCTTTCTTTTGAGTACCATTTGAATGGTAAATGGTTCTCTACCCCTTCATTTTCAGGCTGGAGGTGTCCTTAGGTCTAAAATGAGTCTCTTGTAGAGAACATGTAGATGGTTCTTGCTTTTTTATCCAGTCTGATACCCTGTATCTTTTGATGAGATCATTTAGCCCATTCATGTTCAGAGTAATTATTGAAAGATATGAATTTAGTGTCATCATAATACCTATTCAGTCCCTGTTTTTGTGGATTGTTTCTTTGAGCTCCCTATTTCTTTTAGAGGATCCCTCTTAATATTTCTTGCAGAGCCAGTTTGGTGGTTACATATTCTTTCAGTTTCTGACTATCCTGGAAGCTCTTCATCATTCTTTCTACTCTGAATGACAGCCTTGCTGGATAAAGTATTCTTGGCTGCATGTTTTTCTCATTTTGTACCCTGTATATATCATGCCATCCCTTTCTGGCCTGCTAGGTCTCTGTGGAGAGGTCTGCTATTGATCTGACATTTCTCCCCATATAAGTTAAGAATCTCTTATCTCAAGCTGCTTTAAAAATTTTCTCTTTATCTTTGAAATTTGCAAGTTTCACTATTAAATGTCCAGGTATTGAATGGTTTTTACTGATTTTTTGGGGGGAGGTCCTCTCTATCTCTTGGATCTGAATACCTGTTTCCTTCCCCAGATTAGGGAAGTTCTCAGCTATTATTTATTCAAACATACTTTGTTGTTCTCTCTCTCTCTCTCTCAGCCTCTTCTGGAATCCCAGTTAGGCATATATTCTTCTTTCTCAAGCTATCATTTATTTCCCTAAGCCTTTCCTCATGGGCTCTTAGTTGTTTTTCTTTTTCCCTCAGCTTCCTTCCTTTCTATCAACTTGTCCTCTATGTCACTCTTCCACTTCATTAACCCTAGCAGTTAGAGCATCAGTTTGGGTTGCATCTCAGTTAATCTATTTTTAATTTCAGCCTGTTTAGATATCAATTCTGCAGTAATAAAGTCTCTAGAGTCCTTCATGAGCCACCAGTAACTTTATAACTGTACTTCTGAATTGAATTTCTGACATCATATTTATTATTTTTTTTTATTTTTTATTTTATTTTATTTTTTTATGATAGTTATACAGAGAGAGAGAGAGAGAGAGAGAGAGGCAGAGACATAGGCAGAGGGGGAAGCAGGCTCCATGCACCGGGAGCCCGATGTGGGACTCGATCCCAGGTCTCCAGGATCGTGCCCTGGGCCAAAGGCAGGCGCCAAACCGCTGCGCCACCCAGGGATCCCCCTGACATCATATTTAAATCCAGATTCTGTAACTCTGTGGCAGAGAGTATTGCTTCCAGTTCTTTCTTTTGTGGTGAATTCTTCTTTATAGTCATTTTGTCCCATGCAGAGTGGCTGTATGAGTGGGCTGAATCAAAACTATCAACCATGACCTAAGTACAATACACCATAGATGATTGTGAAGAGGTCAGAGACCAAATAAAAGAAAAACAAGAACAGAGCAAAATAAAACAAAAAGTGAAAAAACAACTTTTAAAACAAAGTAGTAAAAATAAAAAAACAAAAACAAAAACCAAAATAAAAAAAATAAAAGCGAAAAGAGAAAAGGGGGGAGGAAGGGATGGTGGTGGCGAGGAAGTGGTAGTGGAGAGAGAATGTAGTCTCCTTGAGGTGTCCTAGAGGGTGATCCTCTTGTTCTGAGTGTATTTTGTTCTGTATGTTAGAAGATGCTCAATCCCAAATTTATATAAGCCAGCAATACTTATATAAAGACCCAACATGACCACAAAAACAGAAACAAGATAAAAGAGGGGGGCAGAATGGGAAGGAAGAGAGAACTCACAGAATGAACTAACATGGTGTTCCATTTGGTTCTGGGTGAATTTGGTCGTGCATTACAAGGTACTAACTTCCACCATTGTAAAACAAAATGAGACAGAAAAAAAAAACAAATACCCATATCTCATATATCTACCAAAATTAAATTGAATACACCGAAGGGAGTCCAGAAGTGAAAAATATATCTAAGACATGTAATTGTAGAAATATGAAAGTCAAAAAGGAAAAAAACTTAAAAATGAGTAGTTGGTAGTTAAGGTGGGAAAAGAAAAAATATTGGAAATTTTTAGCCTGATATAAAAACAAGTTGTAATGAAAAAAAAAAAAGGACCCTCTAGTTCTTTTTTTAAAGATTTTATTTATTTATTCATGAGAGACAGAGAGGGAGACAGAGAGGGAGAGAGAGAGAGAGAAAGAGAGGAGAGAGAGAGGCAGAGACACAGGCAGAGGGAAAAGCAGGCTCCATGCAGGGAGCCCAACGTGGGACTCGATCCCGGGTCTCCAGGATCACGCCCTGGGCTGAAGGCAGCTCTAAACGGCTGAGCCATGCTGGCTGCCCAACCCTCTAGTTCTATATACTATTTTCACTCAGTCCTGGAGCTTTCCAGTGCTGCTTGTTTAGTAAACTTCCATTTCCCTTGTTCTTCCAGCATTTGGTCTGCTGCACTGATTCTTAGGTGTTTGTGCCTGGGCAGAATTGTCCAGCCCCTTGCCTAGTGCTTGGCTCAGTATGAGCTGTTTATCCTGTGAGACCTTTGTTCCCTAGAGGCCCCACCTCTCCCAGGTACAATGTGGAACAAAGAGGAAAGAAAAAAAAGGCCATGGTCAGATTTCCAGCTCTGGAGTCAAGATCTCCAGGAGTAACTAACCAGTCTCCCAGTCTACACGGGCTACATGCTCCTGGGGCAGGCCTGGTGCACTGATCCACTGATCTGCACAGCTTGCGGGGCGTCCAGCAGCAGGAAAGGTCTCGCTTTCCTGTACCCTCCCCACTTCTTGTGGTCCCAGGGGGAATGGAGGATCTCCGGCTTTGTCCTCTGGCGCCCTAGGATCCAGAACCCTGTGCCGCTGGACCCACTCCCAGGCACTGCCTCTCCCGAAGGGAATGGAGGACAGCCACCTCCCTCTGCTGCCAGGCTCTAAAGTAACAGCAGCTCCAGAGCCAGCCCCTGTAACTGGCGGGCTTCTCCCAAATGCCCTGGAGGGCTGTGGCGCTCTAGCCCTTTACCGAGGGGGACCGGTGAGCAATCCCCCAGGCACCCCTCCTCTTATAGTGACTTCGGGAATCTTGATGCTTCCGCCCCTCCTGCGATTCTGCCCAATTTCCCTGCTAAGCCCTTTTCCATCAGGGAAAACTCAGGCGTGGATTTTTAAAATTCCCACTTCTCCAGGGCTGTGCTTTTGGGCCCTGGAGGCTTTTGCTGCTCTGCTTTAGCCCTGCTAGTCATGGTTCCCCTACTTTAGTTCTTTTTAATTTTTTTCACCTTCATACCTTATTAGTAGTGAATACATTTCTTTCTGTAGCATTCCAGCTGTTCTCTCTTTACATCTCAGGTCAAATTCATAGGTGTTCAGGATGTTTTAAAAGTTATCTAGGTAAGTTTGTGGGACCAGATGAGCTGAGGACCCCTACTCTTCTGCCATCTTGCCCCCCATTCTAAACTTTATTTTGGAATTCTGGTTAGACATCTTGGATCTTCTCCACTGAATTTTACATTTCAATTTTCATTAGTTTTACCAAAGCTTATTATATAAAATTTAATATTTTAGCATTTATTTTTACATATTAAAAATTTTGAAATACAATCCACATACAGAAAACGGATTGAATAGAAAAATATATAGCTGGAAGATTTGTGACAAAACAGAGGTCTGTGTAATGACCTTAGAGATTTAGAAATGGAATATCATCAGAACTGCTGAATGCCACCCAAGCGCTCTCACAGTCACTATGTTTTTCCTTTCTGGGATAATCACTATCCTAAATCTTACAGTAATGAGTTTCTTGCTTTTATTTTTACTAATTGCCTTGCCATTTGGTAGATTCCTTTCTCCTTATGTCTTCCATTTATTTAAATCTATTAAAGATATTTTATATTTTGTCAACTTTAATACCTGATGTCCTTGCGGGAATGATTCTATTCTTTATTGTTTCTCCTGACTCCCATGGCATCTTGTTTCTTTGTGTGTTTTGTCATTTTTTACTGTGAGGTCAATTTTTTTCAGAATGTTATCTGTGGAAAATTTTCAAAGCCTGAATTGAGGCTTAATTTCTCCAGAAATTGTTGTGTTTACTTCTGCTTGGTGCTAGCCTTAATGTTTTTTGAACTACACAGGTGCTGGGACTCTGGGCCCCAAAGCCCATGTGAGTCAGTTCCTGATGACAAATTTTATTTTATTTTATTTTTTAAAAAGATTTTTTTTATTGGAGTTCAATTTGCCAACATATAGCATAACACCCAGTGCTCATCCCGCCAAGTGCCCCCCTCAGTGCCCATCACCCAGTCACCCCATCCCCCGCCCACCTCCCCTTCCACTACCCCTTGTTTATTTCCCAGAGTTAGGTGTCTCTCATGTTTTGTCACCATCTCTGATATTTTCACTCATTTTCTCTCCTTTCCCTTTATTCCCTTTCACTAATTTTTATATTCCCCAAATGAATGAGACCATATAATGTTTGTCCTTTTCTGATTGACTTATTTCACTCAGCATAATACCCTCCAGGTCCATCCACGTCGAAGCAAATGGTGGGTATTTGTCGTTTCTAATGGCTGAGTAATATTCCATGTATATATAGACCACATCTTCTTTATCCATTCATCTTTTGATGGACACTGAGGCTCCTTCCACAGTGTGGCTATTGTGGACATTGCTGCTATAAACATCGGGGTGCAGGTGTCCCAGCGTTTCACTGCATCTGTATCTTTGGGGTAAATCCCCAGCAGCGCAATTGCTGGGTCACCTGATGACAAATTTTAAAGACAGACTTTTCTCTCCTTTGAAGAACTAAAGCTCACATAGATTTCATTATTTTGGAAAAATTTTGAAGGTTCATGTTTTATGAAAAAATGATTATCAGATGTCCTACCTTGCACAGGCCCAAGGCCTTGTGTCCAAGTACCAGAGATCTAAATATCTAAATTAGTATATGTGCTTACAGAAGGTGAGATGTTAGAATTGGCTTATGCCTCTGGATTAGTGATCTAGGACTACCCCATTCCTCTCAGGATTTCCCCTACTTCCATATAATCCAGCTATATCCTTAAAAAAAGTTTTAAAATTTTTACACAGCATTTTAGGTATTTTGTAACGTAATAGCTTTAGGATACCTTATTTACTATATTGTCAAAAGAGGAGTTAATTCATTTTTGAAAGTACACAGTCTTTGGGGGAAATAATTTTTTGGACCTTTTGCCCATGTCAAGGTAAAACAAAACTGTGATAATATGGCTAACTTATTCTTCATAATAATATACAAGATTTGTTTTATTCTCTTTTGTTGGAAGTGTATCTCTATAAAGAGGCCTCTGAAAAGTTAGGTTAGGAAAATGGACTTATTTATAACCATAAATTAAATAACTCTGCAAAAGCTGCATAGTATAGTATCTTATATATCACTGAATTTCATAACACAGTAGGGACGCCTGGGTGGCTCAGCAGTTAAGCGTCTGACTTCGGCTCAGGTTGTGATCCTGGAGTCCCGGGATTGAGTCCCGTGTTGGGCTCCCTGCATGGAGCCTGCTTCTCCCTCTGCCTATGTCTCTGCCTCTCTCTGTGTGTCTCTCATGAATAAAATCTTTAAAAAATAATACAGTAAATCTATCTAAATGTGTAAGTGTAATATATATAATATTTTACTGACCTTTAATAAATAGTTGATCCAACACCATTTTCTTGATGTAATGCCAATAATTCCACTATTGGGGAGATTTTCACTTATTCCCAGTCTTTTGAACTCAGTAAAACTCTTTATGTAAAGAACACCATTTATTAGAAAAAATATTCCATCCCGTGATACATTCACATCAGATATGCTGTGTCTTTCATCCTCAGTCAAAATGTTTGGAGGCACTCTGATTCTGATCCAAGTACGGAATGAATCATTTGTTTGAAAGGTTTCCATATCCGCTACCACAACAATATAAGAAGGAACACAAGCAATCCAGGTTGCCATTAACTGACTACCAGCTGGTGAAGAGATCGGTAAAAATCCAGGAATCTCAGGTATTGTCAACAACGGAAAGGTCTGCAGGAAAAGAAAATCTGCAATAAAGCAATCTTGAAAAGCCACTTGATTTCCTTTAATCTCCTTTAGCACATCTTCTGACGTCATTGGTACTGAAATACGCCAGGTCCTAAGAAAAAAACAGAAAACATAAAAATAAAATGGTCTCTCTCTCTTCTCTCCTCCATCTTGTACATTGTTGACATTTATTATCTTTAAAAATATTTTTTATTTTTATCAACATGAATCTGGGTTAAATTAAGTAGCACTAAAACGCTACCTCTGCCCCATTTCTCCTCATTCTTCACTCTTGTTCCCAAAGGAAAACAATCTTGACTCTTACACCTTTTTCATCTGCATTGTGTCTCCAAATTCTTATGCTTCTCTCTTAATATATGATTTTTACTTATTATCTATTGGCTTCTTATATGACAGATGAAAATGTATTTCTCATAAAAATATAACTACCAATACATCTCTTCTCCCAGTATCACAGCATTTAGCTAAATCTATAGTGTTTACATTGTTTTACTATGTGAATATTGTTTACTACTGTGTCAGTTATTTTGCTATAATTACATTTTCTTTTTTTTTTTAAGATTTTATTTATTTATTCATGAGAGACAGAGAGAGAAAGAAGCAGAGACACAGGCAGAGGGAGAAGCAGGCTCCTTGCAGGGAGCCCCACGTGGGACTTGATCCCTGGTCTCCAGGATCACACCCTGGCCTGAAGGCGGCGCTAAACCGCTGAGCCACCCAGGCTGCCCCATACATTTTCATATATACATGTATATTCATATTTCTTCTAGAGTTCATCATTATTTCATTTTGAAAATCCGTTGTTTCCTAAGTGTTCCAAAAGATAATGTGGTGGCCCATAATTTTTTCCATGTTTTAAATGCAGAGATAATCTAGTACTTGTTTCACTGCATTACTTTTTGGGCTAAAGGCATCATTCACTGGATCCAGCACTTTGATCTTTCTTGTTTTGCTAAAGTACATTCTTCAGTACATCTCTGTGAAAGTATATATGAACATAAATTTTTGAGACCCTGAATATCTGAAAATATTTTACACACCTGCTGGATAAATTCTCTAGGCAGAGAATTCAGAAATAATGTATCCCTTTTTTTCTTAGTATTCTCTTTTTTTTAAATTTTTTTTATTCATTTATGATAGTCACAGAGAGAGAGAGAGAGAGAGAGAGGCAGAGACCTAGGCAGAGGGAGAAGCAGGCTCCATACACCGGGAGCCCAATGTGGGATTCGATCCCGGGTCTCCAGGATGGTGCCCTGGGCCAAAGGCAGGCGCCAAACTGCTGCACCACCCAGGGATCCCTTTTCTTAGTATTCTAAAATTTGACAGGGTTAAGTTTATCTTTTGAGTGGATATACAGAGGAATTCATGAAAATAAGCATTCTCCCATGTATCTTGGAAACTATGAAAAATTCTGGGGAGTTTCTCATCAGGGCAATCCAGGAGACATCAGGTTGTAGATGTTCAGTAAATGTCTCCTGAGTTTCCTATTTCCTCAATGTATACATACTTGGGTGACGGCATTTTGCCCACTCAGAATGTGGTCCTGGCAGGGCAGGGGGACCCATGTTGGGGCAGTTGTAGGGTTGTCACCACACCTCTATACCCTAAACCATGCCACCATGAAACTCAGTGCAACTACTGCTTTATGCAAGCCACACTACTGACTCTATAACATCGGTTTCAAGTACAATTTCTACAATCATCAGTACCATTTTTTTACACTGTCCACTGGCTATATGATAATCTCATATATGTGTAGCCACATTATAATGAGGTATTGGTGACTCTTCTTTTTGGATGGAGATCTATTTATCTACAAGGCTTAGAAAGGAGCCAGCACTCAAGCCCTGGTCAGGGCATACCGACCATTTCAATATTCCATGTCTATCATTTTGGTTTCAAGTGTTGATTTTTTTTTAATGATTATACACTTTTCAAAATTATTTTCTTGGGAAGCCTGGGTGGCTCAGCGGTTGAGTGTCTGCCTTTGGCTCAGGGTGTGATCCTGGGTCTGGGGATCGAGTTCCTCATAGGGCTCCCTGTGAGGAGCCTGCTTCTCCCTCTGCCTACATCTCTGCCTCTCCCTCTGTGTCTCTCATGAGTAAATAAAATCTTTAAAAAATTATTTTGTTACTTCTTTCCCATTTTATAACATCTTAGTTTTCTTTTACATATATAATATCTTCTCTTATTTCTGTGAAGATGTTATTTATGCTTTTTTGTGATCTTTTCTTTTGCTCCCTGCTATGTTTTGTTTCCTCTGAGTTCTATTGTTCTCTCTATTGATTTAGGTGTCTGATGTTCATGTTGGAAGCTTTCTGTAATTCTGATAGTTTCTGGATTTCCTTTAATATTTAAGAGGGAAGTTGTAACAAGTTGTGTCTCAGTTCGGAGGGATACTTCTCACCCTTCTTGTACTCCATCATGCTTCTCCCCTTCTGACTCCAAACTTCTTTTAAGTAGGTCTGATAAGCTAATCAAAGAAAAATCCTCTTCTCTCTTGCCAGGAGGATATACACTAAGTTTCCATATTCAGGGAGCAGAGCTGGAGGAAAGAACTGAAGGCACACCAGAGGGTTCCCATCACTTTAGAATTCCCTCTGCAAGCCCTTAATAAATACAATTTCATGTTTTACTAAGTCAGTTACCACTTCTTTATCTCCTTTTACCTTCTGTTCTTGCTTCCCTTCCCATTGGTTCTCCTTGTAGGCTTACAACTACCTTAGTGAGATAATGGGAGAGAATAGAGATAAATAAATACATTTAATCTGCCATGTTTAGTTTATCTCATTTAATCTGAATTTTATTAAGTCATGTTCTGCTTAGAAACTCAGTGGCCCCTTAATTATATCTAAGAAAAAATTCAAGCTATTCCAAATTATTTTCAGGGCATCTCTATATTTTTTCCTATTCAATTTCACTTGCCATATTTTATTTCAGGTGTGTTCTTCCTGTTTGCCCACCAAAGCTGTGCTCTTCATCTCTCTTGGAGTGCTGATTTCATCTTCCTTGTGTTTATTTCACTGCCTTTTAATTCTTCCCAGAACTCTCTTCTATTTTGCTTTCTTGCTTTTTTCTTTTTTTGCTTTCTTGTTTTACCACAAAAATGTATCTTTAATAAGGACAATCTTTTCTAAACTCAGACTAGTCAATCATGTGAATGGTATTTTATGGCATCCAAGGCAATTTTTTAAAAAAAAACTAAACCTCTAATATTCTCTCCATATGCATGTTTTCTTTATGTTTCTATTAAAATACCACTTATTTAATAATTTTATTATGAATTTATCATATATACAAGAGTATATGACATACACATACATTTAAAGAATAATACTAAGATGAACATCTGTGTACTAATCACCTAGATCAAGAATCAGAATGTTACCAATACCTTAGAAATGTCCTATGCCTCTCCTTCTCCCATCCCCACCTGCTTACACATAATCACTGGCCTGATTTTGTTTGCATTTGTATTTATATTCCTGTGCTTTTTTAAAAACTAGTTTTGCCATAAAATGTCTTATTAAACAATATGCAACTGCATGGAGAAATAGAAAAATCTACTATATAGTTAGAGATTCAAAACTCCTCTTTTAGTAATTGACAGATCCAGCAGGCAGAAAATCAGTAAGGACATAATTGAATTGAACAGCACCATCAATCAAGTGTATCCAATTGACATTTAAAGATTATCTCTTCCAACAACAGCAGAATACACATTCTTCTCAAGTTCATATGGAACACTGACCATGACATATCATATCCTGGGTCATAAAATACATTTTAAGAAATTTTAAAAAATATAAAGTATGCTCTCAAAATACAATGTAATTAAGCTAAGAATCAATAATAGAAAGATAGCTGGAAACCCCCCCAGAGATTTGGAGATTAAACACTTCTAAATAACACATTAGTTAAGGAAGAAATCACAACTGAAGGTAAAAAATATTTTAAACAAAAAGAAAATGAAAAATGTTTTGAACAAATGAAAAAATAAAACAATAAAATTTGAGGGCTGCAGTGAAAGCAAGGCTTAGAGGGAAATGTATGGCATCAATGCATATATTAGAAAAGAAGAAAGGTCTAAAGTCAATACTCTAAGCTTCCACCTTGGAAAACTAGAGGAAAAAAAAAGCGATACAAACCTAAAGGAAACAGAAAAAAAAATTGCAGCAGAAATCAGTAAACTGAAAACAGAAGAATAGTAGAGAAAACCAGATGCCTTAATACCAAAACCAGATAAATACATTACCGGTAGAGTTGCAGACCTTTTGAATTCAACAATGTATAAAAAGAATTATATACCATGACCAAACAGGGTTTATTCGAGTTATGCGTGTCGGGTTCAGCATTAAAAGTCTATTAATACGATCCATCATATAAAAGATTTAAAAAGAAAAAAAGCATATAATTACATCAACAGATGCAAAAAAGCATTTGACAAAATCTGACACCCATTCGTGATAAAAGCTCTCAGATAACAAGCAATGGAGGGAAACTCCTTCAACTTGATAAAGGAGCATCTATAAAAAACCATACGAAATACTTAATAGTGAGAAATTAGATCCATTTCTCCTATGAACAAAAGCGAAGATGTCTCCTCTTACCACTCCTATTCAGTATCACACTGATAGTATCTTACTATCTACCATAGTAAGATAAAAAAATAAAACAAAAGGCATACATGATTGAGAAAGAAGTAACAAAATGTTCTTTATTTGCAGATGACATGATTATCTATGCAGAAAAAATTTCTGAGAACAAAGAACACATTTAAAAAATCCTGGAACTAATAAGTAATTGTAGCAAGGTTGCAGGATACAAGGTTAATATACGAAAGTCAATTCTTTTGCTTTACAAAACTAGTTAACTGACATAAATGTATTATTAAACAATATTTTTTTTAATTTTTCAGGTTTGTACCTTATATAGATGGAATCATACTGTATTTTTCTTCCATGACTTACCTTTTTCATTCAATGTTATGTTTGTGAAATTCACTCATGTTGATTTGTATTGCTGTGTTTGATTCATTTTTACTGCTGTATAATGCATATATTCTATAGCATAACTATAAGATGCCTACCCATCTCTCCATGAAATGGAAATTAGAATTTCAGGGGTTTTTTTTGTTATTAGAAACAATTCTGGTACAAATACACACATCTCCTGGTGCACTTGTGCATGGATTTCTGTAGAATATATGCTGCTATTGAATTGCTGAACTATTGGTATGGGCATCTTTAACTTTGCAGGATAATGTAAAATTACCTTTCAAATTGGTTGTGCAATATAAGTGTTCCCATTGTTGCAATGTGCTATATGTATATGGCCAGCCCTAGATGATAAACTAAGAAAATATTTCAAAATGCAGTGAGAAAATTAATGTAATTAAATTGTTACACTAGGAAATATTCACTTAATGCAAAGAAAACAATAGAGGAACAGAGGAAGAAAAAATACAGGAGAAATAAATAAAATGGCAGATATAGAATCAACTGTATCAATAACAACATTAAATATGAGTATACTAAATAGTCTAACCAAATGGCAGGGATTATCAGACTGATAACAAAATAAGTTCCAACTATATGGTGTCTATAGGAGATACAGTTAAGATTAAAAAGTACAAATACATTGAGGGGCACTTGGGTGGCTCAGTCAGTTAAGCACTTAACTTCAGCTCAGGTCATGATCTCAGGGTGCTGGAATTAAGCCCTACGTTGGGCTACCTGCTCAGCGGGGAGTGTGCTTCTCCTTCTACCTTTGCCCTTCCCCCTGTTTGTGCTCTCTCTCTTTCTCAAATAAATAAACAAATAAGTAAAATCTTAAAAGAATACAGGAATATTGAAAGTAAAGGGCAGAAAAATATGTTATGCAAAAGCAACCAGAGAAAGCTGGACTGGCTATAGTAATATTAGAGATGATAACCTTAAAGCAAAAACAATACAAAATAAAGAAGAACATTTTCTAATGTCAAGATACTCTGTCATTCATCAGGAAAGTATAATAATTACAAACATATTCATCTGACAACAGAGACCCCAAACACATGAAGTAAAACCTGACAGAATGAAGGGGAGAAATAGACAATTTAACAACAATAGTTGGAGACTTTGATATACCACTTTCAATAATGGATAGAACAACAAGCAAAACATCAACAAGGATATAGAACACTTAAACAGCACTCTATACCAACTAGACCTAACAGACATCTATAGGACATTCCACCCAACAACAGCAGACTATACATTCTTCACAAGTGGACAAGGAAAATCCTCCAGGACAGGCTATATATTAAGCCATAAGATAAACCTCAATACATATAAAAGAACTGAAATCACACAAATATTTTCTCGGACAACAAAGAAATGAAATTAGATGTCATATGGCTCACAATTTCAATCCTAGGTATACACCCAGGAGAAATAAAAACATTATGTCTAGGGATGCCTGGGTGGCTCAGCAGTTGAGCGTTTGCCTTTGGCTCAGGGCATGATCCTAGCTCGGAGATTGAGTCCTGCATTAGGTCCTGCCTGCTTCTCCCTCTGCCTATGTCTGTGCCCCTCTCTGTCTCTCATGAATAAATAAATAAAATCTTAAAAAAAACCCATTATGTCTACACAAAGACTTGTAAATAAAAGTTCACAGTAGCTTTATTCATAATAGTCCAAAAGTAGACACAACCAAAATGTCCATCAACTGAAGAACAGTTTTTTTTTTAAAGTTGGTATATCCATATAATGGAATATTATTTGGCAATTTTTATTCCTTTTTAGGAATGAATACTGAAACATGCTACAACATGGATGAACCCTGAAAACATTATGCTGAAAGAAGCCAGTTGCAAAAGACCATATATTGTATGATTCTCTTGATATGAAACATTCGGAATAGGCAAATCCATAGAGACAGGAAATAGATGAGTAGGACCAAGGGCTGGGAGGAGGAGGGAATAAGGTTTCTTTTTGAGGTGATAGAAATGTTCTAGATTTAAACAGTAGTGATAGTTATACAACTCTGTAAATCTACTGAAACCCATTAAATTGTACACTTTAAAAGGGCGAATCGTGTTTATGAAGTTCCATAAAGATATAACAATAGAGAAGAAACAAATGATACCTATAACCTTCCTACTTGCCTGCTAAGTCAGACAAGCCTTTAGTTGTTTTTTTTTTAATTTTTTAAAAAATTTTTATTTATTTATGATAGTCACAGAGAGAGAGAGAGAGAGAGTTTTTGTTTTTTTTTTTTAAGATTTTATTTATTTATTCATGAGCGACACACACAGAGAGAGAGAGAGGCAGAGACACAGGCAGAGGGAGAAGCAGCAGGCTCCATGCAGGGAGCCCGACGTGGGACTCAATCCCGGGTCTCCAGGATCACGTCCTGGGCTGCAGTCGGCGCCAAACCGCTGCGCCACCGGGGCTGCCCTAGTCGGTTTTATAATGACTGTTTCTCCTACCTCCCCATCTCCCAAGGTTTTATAAAATCAGCAGGAATTTTAGCCCCAGATTATTATGATTATTTAAAAAACATCTCCTCTTTCTGAAGGTCACCCTTTACTTTACCCATGGATTCAACTTCTTTGCATCTCCTGAAATGTGTCTGCTTTCTCAGGTCTCTGCTTGAAAGCTTTTGTATATGCAGCCTCTCTGTTTGGAATGCTCTCCCAATTGGCTTTTATTTCTTTTCAAGCATGCAGATGTCACCTCTTTAAAGAAGTCCTCCTTGATTCCCTTTTATCTAAGACTTTGTTGGTGCACACTCTCTTCCATTTCATCTGGGTTCACCTCTATCGTAACATTTATCTATCTCCCCAACTAAGGGAAGGCTTATTGAGGGTAGGAATTGTATCTTTTGGTTATAATCACCTTGCCCTGTGCCTAGTTGTAACAGAGTAAGAAAGGCTGTCTTAACCCTATAATCATTTCCTAATTTAATAGTAACAGATTTTATCTTTCAGGTGGAATTTGTTTTGTGTATGTGTGTGTACTGACAGTGGTAATGATTGTAGCATCAGTTACACCAATATGGTTCATTTTTCTGAACTGGCAGGAAACATTTTGAGATATTTCTAGGATTTGCTGACATCCTGAATGAGGCTCTTGAACTGAAGTTTAGATGTTAATACCATTTGTAAAACTATAATCTAAGTTGATAACTAGTTCTGATTATTACAATTTTTTTGTGTATCATGAAAGAAGCTACTTGGAAACTACATATAAGATATTATATGGAATTCCACTAGGGTTTTAAAATTTCTTTTACTTTAAATTTCTGACAGTTATTTTATAAATTTAAAAAATAAAGTTTATATATGAAAATTTAAAATTAAATACCCATTCTTCATTTTATCATGTGGAAAATAAACTTTTCTCTTCAGAGTTGTGTATATGATAGGCTTCTGTCCCAAAGTGGCCAACTGCCTGCTAAGTATTAAGGAATACTGTAAAAAAAAAAAAATCATTTTTTCACTTTCTGTAGACAAAATTATTTTGAAATTAAATCATGATATATTTAATTTGTTATTTTAGCTAAGACATGATTTATATTTATACATTTACCACATTTTCAGGATCAGTTTTTTTTTAATCATATAGCTTCTTCCCTGTTGAACTCTATGAATCATAAAGAAGGTATAATATCATTTCCAACATGTTGAAAACACTATACATAATCAGATTCCTGAATGAACTGAGATTATGGGGACCTTTAAATAAATATCCTCATGTTTTAATTTTAATGAAATAAGTAATGGAGTTTCTAAAACTAATCTGTTAGAATTATGTCTATATGGATCTGACTTCAAAGCAACATATTCTTTCTTTTTTTAAAAAAATATTTTATTTATTTGGGAGAGAGAATGAGCAGGGGGAGGGGCCGAGAGAGAGAGAGAGGGCGGAGCAGACTCCCCGCTGAGTGCAGAGCAGCGGGGACCTTACTGGGGCCCCACACGGGGATCCACTAGGGGATCCACCCCCGGGATCCATGTGAGGCTCCATTCCAGGACTCTGAGATTATGACCTGAATCCAAGTCAGACACTTAATCAGCTGAGCCACCCAGGGGCTCCCAACATATTCTTTCAAGGTAGGTTTCAAATGATATCTGGAGGCTTTAACAAAAATTCTTAGTATAACAATGGATCTGACATCTTTCCTTTTTTTTTTTTTAAGATTTTATTTATTTATTCATGAGAGACAGAGAGAGAGAGAGAGAGAGAGAGAGAAGCAGAGACACAGGCAGAGGGAGAAGCAGGCTCCATGCAGGGAGCCAAACGTGGGACTCGATCCAGGGTCTTCAAGATCACGCCCTGGACTGAAGGCAGTGCTAAACCGCTGAGCCACCAGGGCTGCCCTCCTCTTCTCCTCTTTTTCTTTCTTTCTTTCTTTCTTTCTTTCTTTCTTTCTTTCTTTCTTTCTTTCTTTCTTTCTTTCTTTCTTTCTTTCTTTCTTTCTTTCTTTCTTTCTTTCTTTCTTTCTTTCTTTTTTTTTTTATGCTATTTAAGGAGAAGTTGAATTGACTGGAATTTTTCCTAATTGGTATTTTTGGAATAGAGACAATGGTGTCATTATGGGGAATCCTTAGAATAAAAAATCAGATGAGGGCCAGTCTAAAATTCCATGGCTTCTGGGGCATCTGGGTGGCTCAGATAATTGCGGGTCAGACTCTTGATTTTGGCTCAGGTCATGATCTCAGAGTCATGAGATCCAGGCTAGGGTGCGCTCCATGCTCAGCATGGACTCTGCTTGAGATTCTCTCTCCCTCTCTGAGTCTCTGCCCCCTTGTTCTGCTCATGTGCTTTCTCTCTCTCTCTCTCTCTCTCTCTCTCTCTCTCAAAATAAATAAATAAAAATCTTTAATTAAAATAATGTAAAAAAAAAATTCCATGGCTTTCTTCTGCCCCAATTCTCCAATAAAGTTCCAGTAAATTTCCTAGAAATGTCAACCGTCAACAAAGGAGCTTTTGAGATTGCCATGATAAGTGTCAGAGTATATTCACTGGGACTATGGGATTATCTAATAACCTAATTTTGGGAGTGAATGTGGTTAGGTAAGACCTCCCTGAAGAATATACATTTATTGATTTTGATAAAGAAGTATAGGTTTGCCTGGTATATAAAAAATAACGGATATTTTAAATTTTATTTCTGAAAATCTTATTCACTATTCAGAATTTAAAATACAACTATCTTTCATATAACTGCAAAGGAAAGGAATAAATGTAGCATAGCATAAGACAGGAAGAAAATATAGTAAGTGATGTATACCAACAAAATAATAGAAAAGAGGATAGGTTAAGAAAAGGTTAACGCAATCATACAAACAAGCTTAAAAATGTTTTTCTGTTAAGAGGATAATTCATTGTCATTAAAGATAATTTTATTAGATGGCAAAATTTAAAACATAGGTTATAAAAATTAAAAACACATTTAATATATTTCTAGAATTTACCAAATGTAGGCTACTGTTATGTATCCATGTTTTATAACTAGAGGTCTATATAAACATGATTTTTAATGTTAGCATAATAATCCATTGAGTGAATTATCATCTATTTAACATACTCCCCTACTGGATATTTAGGTAATTTTAGGTTTTCACTATTATAAATATTATTGCCATGGATATCATCAGATGTAGTCTTTCCCAGTAAGAACTATTTCTTTAATCTTAGATTCTTGGAAATGTGATTACTGGGTCAAATGCTATGAACACTTAAGAAATAATTGATACATATTATTGAAACAATTTCTAAACGGATGGTGCCAGTTTATTTTATTATTAGTAATCTATGACAGAACAACTTTTACTTATGCAGATGTCAAACTCTATTATTATTTTAAAAAGTATTTTTCTAGTTATAACATCAATATATGGTTATGGAAACTTAAAATACTTTTTGTTTATCTCACCTGTTTTTTCAGCAGCATTTGATACATTGGACCAATCTTCCCCTTTGAAACACTCTTACTTTGCTTCCGTGTTACCATTTGCTCCTTGCTCTATTAGAGATCTCCAGAGCTTGGTCCTACATTCTCTTCCTGTCAGTACCCTTCTCATAGTACATTTTCTTCCTAGGTAATCTCATTCAATCATATGGCCTCAAGTATCATTCAATTCCTATAAAACTGCTCAAATTGTTTGGCCCAGATCCCAAATTTTATATCTAGTTCATGATCTGTATACCTAACTAGACTTTTAACAGTGATTTTGCTTGTCTTAGAAACACTTCAAATCAATATGTACAGAACTGCACTGCTGCCTCAGGGCTCTGCCTTCTAAGCCTGCATTTGTAAATATTTGTTGAATGAATAAAGAAGAAAAAAATCTTACCACCCAGAAGAGAGTATAGTTCTTTCAGAATATAGCTATGAGAAGAGCATTCTGTATAGAATGAACAACAGTTACAAAGGCTCTGAGGGAGGAGAGGAATTATTATGGCTGAGGAATTGAAAGGAAGATAATGGCTAGAATCTAGTAAGAAAGAAATAGTACAGGAAAAGGTTAGATAAAATATAGACAGAAATCACACCATGCTAAACGTTGTCGGTCCTGGAAAATAGTTTGGATTTTATTCTTAGTACCATAGGCAAATGCTAAAGACATTTTAAAATATAACTATTTTATTTTGAAATAGTTTGACTCACAAGAATTGAGTCAGCTATTCCCAATGACAGCAGCTTATATAATCTTAGTGCATGTCAAAACCAGGAAATTGATGATGATATAACACTATTAACTTCGGTACGAACCTTATTTTGATTTCATCATTCTTTTTTTTTTTTTTTTACAAGTGCTCCTTTTGCATAGTTCTGTGAAATTTTATCACATGTCTAGTTTTATGTAACCATCACAATATAGAGCTGTTATAGAATACGGATTATGGAACTGTTCAATCACAAATAAGAAACTCCCTCAAAAATAAAAAAGAAAAGAAAAAGAAAAAGAAACTCCCTCATGTTAACCTTTAAAAGTCACAACTGCCTGCTAACTCTAACTTCTGGCAACCACTTCTCTGTTTTAAATGACTGCAGTTTTGTCACCTCTAAAATCTCCTATAAATGGAATCATACAGTATGCAACACTTAAAATTGGCTTTTTAACTCAGCATCTATCCAAGTTGTTAGGTATATCAATAGTGCATTCTTTAAACATGAAAGATATAACTATAAAATCCTTAGAAGAAAACAAACATTGAATCTGGCATTGATTTCTTAGATATGACTCCAAAGGCACAGGCAACTAAAGGAAAAACTGACAAATTGGACTTCATTATACAAATAGCCAAAAAGCACACAAAAGGATACTCAACATCCCTAATCATTACAGAAATGCAAATTAAAACCATGGTGATATACAACTTCACCTCCGTTAGGATAGCTATTATTAAAAATAAATGTTTTACTGACAAATTTTGCCAAACATCTGACAAAGAATTAATGCCCATCCTTCTCAAACTCTTTCAAAAAAGAAGGGAATGCTTCCAGCTACATTTTATAAGGCCAGCATTACCCTGATACCAAGCCAGAAAAGGACACTACCAGAAGACAAATTATAGTCCAACATTCCTGTGAATATAGGTGCAAAATTCTCAACTACAGACTAGCCAACCAAATTCACTTGCTCATTAAGAAGATCACACGTTAAAAAAAAAATCACACGTGATGATCAAGTGGGATTTATCCCTGCAATGCAAGAATGGTTCAACATATGCAAATCAACAAATGAGTTACATCACGTTAATAGAATGAAAGACAAAATCATATGAATATCTCGGTAGACATAGAAAAAACATTTGACAACATTCAACATCTGTTTATGATAAAAAACTCTTTTATAAATTCCATGTAGATGAAGTGTACCTTAACATAACAAAGGCAATATCTGACAAGACCACAACTAATACCGTACTCAATGGTGAAAGGTTGAAAATTTTTTCTCTAATATTAGGAACAAGACAAAGGTTCCCACCCTCACCTCTTATTCAACACAGTACTGGAAGTCCTAACCAGAGAAATCAGGCAAGGAAAGAAAAGGCATCAGAATAGGAAAGGGGAAGGTAAAATTGTCTCTGCTGATGATATGACCTCCTAAAATTCTACCAAAACCCCCATTAGATCTAATCCAAAAGTTATTAAAGTTGCAGGATACAAATTAAAATACAAAATCAGTGGTATTTCTATATACTAACAATAAATAGAAATAAAGAAAATGATCTCATTTATAATAGCATCCAAACAAAAAAAAATACTTAGGAATAAAATTACCAAGAAGGTGAAAGGTCTGTGCTCTGAAAACTAGAAGACATTGATGAAAGAAATTAAGGAAGACACAAATAAATGGAAAGGTATTTTCATGTTTATTAGAAGAATCAATATGGTTAAAATGTCCATATTACTGAAAACCATCTACAGTTCAATGTAATCTCTATTAAGAGTTTGATGGCATTTTTCTGCAGTGGTAGAAAAAAAGAATCCTAAAATTTCCATGGAACCAAAAGAGATTCCAAATAACCAAGGCAATCCTGAGAAAGAATAAAGCAGGAGGCAACACTTCCTGATTTCAAACTATGCTATAAAGCTACAGTAATCAAAACAGGGTGGTACTGACATAAAAACAGACAAATAGATAATTGGAACAGAACTGAAAGTCCCGAAATAAACTGAAGCAGAGGTAGTCAACTAGTACTTGACAAAGGAGCCAAGAATACTCAATGGAGAAGAGGGTCTTCAATAAATGGTGCTAAGGAAAATTCATGAGTAAAAGCATGACACTAGACCCTATCTTACAATACTCACAAAAATTAACTCAAAATTAATTAAAATATTAGATGTAAGGCCTGAAACTATAAAACTCTTAGAAGAAAACAGGAAAAAAACTCGTTGACATGGGTGTTGGCATTGATTTTTTTGTGGTATGAAGCAGCACAAGAAACAAAATCAAAATTAAATAAATGGGACAACATCAAATTTAAAAAGCTTCTGCACAAAGAGAGAAATAATCAATAAAGTGAAAATACAACTTATGGAATGGGAAAATATTTGCAAAGCCATACCTGATAAGGGATTAATATTCAAATCATTTAAAGAACTCATATAACTCAACAGCTAAAAGCCAAATAATCTTAGTGAAAAATGGTGAAAGAAAAAAAACCTGAACAAGCATTTCTCCAAAGAAGACATAAAAATGGCCAATGGGTACTTGAAAAGATTCTCAACATTACCAGTTATTAGGAAAATTCAAATCAAATTCACCTTGAGATGATACCTCATGCCTGTTAGCATAGCCTTAATAAAAAAGACAAGTGATAACAAATGCTGGTCTGGATGTGGAAGAAAGGGAACCCTTGTGCATTGGTGCAACTGGTACAGTCACTACGGAAAACAGTATAGACGATTGTCAAAAAAACAAAAATAGAATGACCATATGATTTAGCAATTTCACTTCTGGGAATATATTCAAAGGAAATGAAAACACTAACTCAAAAGATATATGCACCTCCATATTCATAGCAGCATTATTTACAATAGCAAACATATGGAAAAAACCTGTTTCCATTGACAGATGAAATAGATAAAGAAGTTGTAATATACCATATATATAGTTATTAAACCACAAAACCCCCAAGGAAATCCTGCCATTTGTGACAACAGGAGGGCATTATGCTAAGTGAAGTAAGTCAGAGAAAGACAAATACTGGATGATCTCTAAAAAACAAACTTATGGAAAAAGAGATCAGATTAATGACTACCAGAGGCAGGCAGTTAGGGAAGGAGAATTGGAGAAAGGTGGTGAAAGACACAAACTTCAGTTATAAGATAAAGTACTAGGGATGTGATGTATAGCATGGTGACTACTGCTAACACTGCTGTGTGGTATAAGGGAAAGTTGTTAATGGAGTAAATCCTAAGAATTCTTTTTTTTCAAAGATTTTTATTTATTTATTCACGAGGGTGGGGGGGGAGAGAGAGAGAGAGAAAGAGAGAGAGAGGCAGAGACATAGGCAGAGGGAGAAGCAGGCTCCATGCAAGGAACCCAATGTGGGACTCAATCCCAGGGCCCCAGGATCACGCCCTGGGCCAAAGGCAGGCACTAAACTGCTGAGCCACCCAGGGATCCCCTAAGAATTCTCATCACAAAAAGAAAGTACCTTTCTCTCTCTTTCTTTCCTTTTTCTTTTTATTGAATCTATATGAGATAATGGATGTTAACCCAGTGTGTTGTGGTAATCACTTCACAATATACATGAGTCAAGCCTTAAACTGACACAGTATGTCAATTTTATCTCAGTAAAATTGGAAAACATTAAAAATAAAATTTAAAAAAGAGAAGTGACTTCAGCAAGATGACAGAAGTTCTCCCACAAAAACAACAATTTGACAACTCTCCATGAAGAAAAATAGCTTTGGGAGAGCTCCAGAGTATAATTGAGAAATTTCAGCAACCCAGTGGAGCACAAAAACTGAAGATGGTGCACAGAAAAGTACAGGAAGCATTTAACCTGCATTATTCTAACTCTCAGGCCAGCACAGTTCAATGCTAAGAGGAATTCTGCTGGCTACAACTCCCCATGGGAGAGAAGGAGAGCAGGGAGACCCCAGCAGTTCTCACCACCACCGTGGACCTCCACAGCTTTCTCTACTGAGGACCCTCACAGTCTCCACCAATGTGGACCCCAGTATATGAAAGCATAAATCTCATTGGCAAAGAAAATTACGTAGACAAATACAGAACAATGTAAAATTGTAATGGTGATGCACAAATTACTTTTAATGCTAATCTAAAAGTTAAGGAAGAAAAATTTGTTAAAGGATATACAACACAAGAAGTAAAAACTGTATCTGTGGGCAGCCCGGGTGGCTCAGTGGTATAGCGCCACCTTCAGCCCAGGGTGTGATCCTGGAGACCTAGGATCGAGTCCCGCATCAGGCTACCTGCATGGATCCTGCTTCTCCCTATGCCTAGGTCTCTGCCTCTCTCTCTCTCTCTCTGTCTCTCATGAATAAATAAATAAAAAACAAACAAACAAAACTGTATCTGTGAAGTCCATCTGGTCCAGTCTGTCATTCACAGCCCTTGTTTCCTTGTTGATCTTTTGCTTAGATGATCTGTCCATTGCTGTGAGTGGGGTGTTAAAGTCCCTACTATTATTGGATTATTATCAATGTGCTTCTTTAATTTTGTTATCAATTGACATATAACTGGCTGCATCCATGTTAGGGGCATAAATATTTACAATGGTTAGATCTTCTTGTTGGATAGACCCTTTAGTTACAATATGGTATCCTTCCTCATCTCTTATTACAGTGTTTGGTTTAAAATCTAATTTGTCAGGACACCTAGGTGGCTCAGTGGTTGGGCACCTGCCTTAGGCTCAGGGCATGATCCTGGAGTACTGGGATCAAGTCCCGCATTGGACTCCCTTCATGGAGCCTGCTTCTCCCTCTGCCTATGTCTCTGCCTCTCTATCTATCTGTGTCTCTCATGAATAAATAAATAAATAAATAAATAAATAAATAAATAAATAAATAACAAAATAAAATCTAATTTGTCTGATATAAGGATTGCCATCCCAGTTTTCTTTTGATGTCCATTGGCATGATAAATGGTTTTCTATTCCATCATTTTAAATCTGGAGGTGTCTTTGGGTCTAAAATGAGTCTCTGCAGACAGCATATTGATAGGTTTTGCTTTTTTATACAACTGATACCCTGTGTCCTTTGATTGGGGCATTTAGCCCATTTAATTCAGAATAACTATTTTTTTTAAGATTTTATTTATTTATTCATAGAGATGCAGAGAGAAAGAGAGAGAGAGGCAGAGACACAGGCAGAGGGAGAAGCAGGCTCCATGCAGAGAGCCCAACGTGGGACTCCATCCAGGGTCTCCAGGATCACGCCCTGGGCTGCAGGTGGCGCTAAACTGCTGCGCCACTGGGGCTGCCCCAGAATAACTATTGAAAAATATGTATTTAGTGCCATTGGATACCTAGGAATAAACTTAACCAAAGGGGCGAAAGATCTGTACTCAGAAAACTACAGAATGCTCATGAAAGAAGTTGAGGAAGACACAAAGAAATGGAAAAATGTTCCATGTTCACGGATTAGAAGAAAAAATATTGTTTAAATGCCTATGCTATCTAGAGCAATCGAAACATTCAATGTAATCCCTATGAAAATACCATCAATTTCTTGCACAGAGTTGGAACAAACAATCCTAAAATTTGTATGGAACCAGAAAAGACCCTGAATAGCCAAAGGAATGTTGAAAAAGAAAACCAAAACTGGTGGCATCACAATTCCTGACTTCAAGCTCTATTACAAAGATGTAATCATCAAGACAGTGTGGTACTGGCACAACAACAGACACATAGATCAATGGAACAGAATAGAGAACCCAGAAATGAACTCTTCTCTCTAGTCAACTAATGTTTGACAAAGCAGGAAAGAATAGCTAATGGAAAAGATATAATCTCTTTAACAAATGGCATTGGGAAAATTGGGACAGCCACATGCAGAAGAATGAAACCAGACCACTTCCTCACACCACACAAAAATAGACTCAAAATGGATGAGACCTAAATGAAATAAAGGAATCCATCAAAATCCTAGAGGAAAACAGATAGTAGCCTTTATGACCTCAGCCACAGCAACTTCTAACTAGACACATCTCCAAAGGCAAAGGAAACAAAGACAAAAATGAACTATTGGGATTTCATCAAGAAGAAAAGCTTTTGCACAGCAAATAGTCAACATAATTAAAAGACCACCAACAGAACAGAAGATATTTGCAAATAATATATCAGATAAAGGGCTACTATCCAAAATCTGTAAAGAACTTACCGATTCAACATCCAAAGAACAAATAATCCAATCAAAAAATGGGCAGAAGACATGAAGAGACATCTCCAAAGAAGACATACAAATGGCCAATAGACACATGAAAAAAATGCTCCACCTCACTCAGCATCAGGGAAATACAAATCAAAACCACAATGAGATATCACCTCACACCAGTCAGAAATGATAGGAAATGATAGATGTTGGTGAGGATGTGGAGACAGGGGAACCCTCTTACGCTGTTGGTGGGAATGAAAGCTGGTGCATACTGGAAAATAGTATGGAAGTTCCTCAGAAAGTTGGAAATAGAGCTACCCTGCAACCCAGCAATTGCACTACTAGGTATTTATCCCAAATATACAAATGTAGTGATCTGAAGGGGCACCTGTACCCTAATGTTCATTAGCAGCAATGTCCACAATAGCCAAATTACAGAAAGAGCCCAGATGTCCATTGACAGATGAACGGATAAAGAAGAGGTGGTAGATATATACAATAGAATACTACTCAGCTATCAAAAAAATTAAAGTCTTGCCATTTGCAATGACATGGATGGAACTAGAGGATATTATGCTAAGTGAAATAACTCAATCAGAGAAAGACAATTATCATATGATCTCACTCATATAGAGAATTTAAGAAACAAAACGGGATCACAAGGGAAGAGAGGAAAAAATAAAACAAGATGAAATCAGAGAGAGAGAAAAACCATAAGAGACTCTTAATCACAAGAAACAAACTGAGGGCCACTGGGAGGGTGGTGACAGGGTAACTGGGTGATGAACATTAAGGAGGGTACGTGATGTAATGAGCACTAGGTATTATATAAGACTGATGGATCATTGAGTTCTACCTCTGAAACCAATAATACATTATATGTTAACTAACTGAATTTAAATATAAATAAAATAAATAAATGTAAAAAAGAATACAAAGGGGGCATAGTAAAAATGTAGAGTTTCTATATGCAATTGAAGGTAAGTTCTATCAACTTAAAGTGGACACTTTAACTACAAGATACTTTATCCAAGCCTCAAGGTAATCACAAAGAAAAAAACCTATAGTAGATATACCAAAGATAAAAAGAATCAAAGCAATGCACTACAAAAAACGCCCTCCTCAAATAGCAAAAGAATATATGAAAAGAGAAAGAGAGGAACAATGCAGCTGCAAATTAGACAGAAAACAATGCACAAAAATGGTAATATTAATTGATAGGTCCTCACCTATCAGCAATTTCTTAACTGTAAATGGATTAAACTCCCTAGTCAAAAGTGTCTGACTGGTTGAATGTCTGAATTCAGACCAAGCAACAACAAACCAAGATCCAGCAATTTGTGGTCCACTAGAGATTCACTTTATATAAGACACACATAGGCTAACAGTGAAGGGATAGAGAAAGGCTAGGATGGGCAAATTGGGCATGATGGCTCTAGCCCTAATGGGCAGCGCCTCCTCCTCTTCACCTAGGTGCTGGTGGTGATCAAAGAGTAGCCATGTCCCCTCATGAGACTGTTCCCAGGCTTTCTGTGCCTGAGCCTGGTGACCATATAGCTAATGCAGAGGATGTGGACTCTGGAACTGTTCACCCATCCCTATAAGTGAACAAGTGGTACCATGGCGGCAGCAGATGGCAGGAAGGGGAACCACCAGCAGTATGTGTGCAATGGAGGGAAATTATGCTAGTCACTCCAGGCTATCTTTGTTCAGAGTTAACTTGATCAAGGGACACAGATCTTAAAAAATAGCACTGAGAAATAGGGCTATTTATCCAAATATATCACCTTTTTGTGTCATCTGTTTTTAACCTGTTTATGTCTAGAACATCTTCATTGGGTTTCTAGGAAGAGGCTCAATGTTTGTGTTTTCACCAGACCAGTTTCAGGGACTGCTAAAAATTAATCCAGACTGGAAAACCCATAGACTTCTTGATTTCAGTGCTGGAAATGGAGAAGTCACAAAAATTATGAGCCCTCACTTTGAAGAGATGTATGCCACTGAGCTATCTGAAATTATGATATGGCAGCTTCAGAAGAAGAAATACAGAGTACTTGGTATAAATGAATAACAGAATAAAGGCTTCCAGTACAATGTCATCAGTTGCTTCAATTTGCTAGACTGCTATGATGAGCCCATAAGCTATTAAAAGATATCAGAAGTGTCTTGGAGCCGACCAGAGGCAGGGCCATTCTTGCCCTGTTTTTACCCTTTCTTCACTATGCAGAAAACAGGTGGCAAGTGGGAAAAACCATCAGAAATTTTAGAAATCAAGGTACAGAATTGAGAAGAACAAGTGAGTAGTCTGCCTAAAGTTTTCAGAAAAGCTGGTTTTGTAACTGAAGATTTCACCAGACCACCATACCTGTGTGAAAGCAACACGTATAATGACTACTACATTCTGGATGATGCAGTTTTTGTTTTCAAACCAGTACAAACACATGGAGGCCCAAGTCCTTAGAGCCCATTCCAAGAATGTATATTCCAGAAGAGGGTTTGTGTTTGCATTACATGGAGGGAGGACCTTTGGGGACTGCCATTCTGAATATCATGTAGGAATTTAAAAAGCCAAAATACTAATTATTTCTTTGTAATGTGCAAAAGCAGTGTTTTTAAAAAACAAAAACCTAACTCTTTGAGGATTCTTATCAACTCTTCACTCAATAATATAGGTCATGCTCTGATTATGGAAGATATTTTCTCTACTTAATTCCCAGTCAAAGCAATAGTCATGAATTCATATGGAACCAATAAATATGGATTGCTTTTAATAAAATGAAGACTGGCAATAAAGCTGTCCATTCATTTGCAAATATTTGTTATAAAATATAGCCAGTGATATTCTTTAAGATTAAGAAATTCTGTCATTATTTTAAAAATGTCTTAATCATGCTAATAAAATTTTTTGGAGGTGAAAAAAAAGTGAAGGGATAAAAAAAAAAAATTCCATGCAAATGGTAACCAAAACAAAGCAGAAATGACCCAGTTATATAACAGAAAATAGAATTTTAAGTCAAAAACTGTCTTTAGAGATAAAATTATTATATAATAATAAAAACATCCATTAAACAGGACAATATAACAATTATATATACACTCAACATCAGAATGCCTAACTATATAAAGCAAATACTAATTGGAAGACAGATACAGCAATACAATAATAGTAGGAATCTTTAATGTCCCACTTTCAATAATGGTTAAAACATCCAGTTAGAAAAACAATTAAAAAAAAAACAGCTGACTTGAACAACACTATAGACCAAATGGACCTAACAGACATATACAGAACTTTTCACCAACAGCAGAAGAAAACGCATTCTCCTCAAGTGCATATTTTCCAGCATAGATCATGTGAGGTCAAAAAACATCTTAAAAATGTAACAGGATTAAAATCATTCCAAGGGGACGCCTGGGTGGCTTAATCAGTTAAGCATTTGCCTTCAGCTCAGGTCATGATCCCAGGACCCTGGGATTGAGTCCCACACTGGGCTTCCAGTTCAGTGGGGAGCCTACTTCTCCTTATGTCTGCTGTTCCCCCTGTTTGTGCTCTCTCTCTCTGACAAGTAAATAAATAAAATCTTTTAAAAAGTAAAAATAAAATAAAGCCATTCCAAGTATTTTTTCTAACCACGGTGCAATGAAACTAGAAATCAATAACTCTAAGAAAATGTGAAGATTCACAAATACAGGAAAACCAAACAACATACTCTTAAACCATTGGACCAAGGAAGAAATCAAAAGGGAAGTTACAAAGATCTTAAGATGAATGAAAACAAAAACACAATTTATGCTACGTATCAAAGCAGTGCTTAGAGGGAAGCAATAAATGCCTATATTAAAAAAGAACAATCTCAAATAAACAACTAATTTTACACCTCAATGAACTAGAAGAAGAACAAGCTAAGCACAAAGTGAGCAGAAGGAAATAAATGATAAAGATCAGAGCAGAAATAAATCAAGTAGAGAACAGAAAATAGGGATAGGGAAAAAAATCAATGAAACTAAGAGTTAGTGTTTTGAAATATAAAGAAAATGCACAAATCCTAACCTAGACTAAGAAACAAGAAGACTCAAAATCAGAAATGAAAGAGGAGACATTACAACAGATGCTTCAGAAATAAAAAGAATCATAAAAGACTATTATGAAAATTATATGGTAACAAATTGGATAAATAAGAAGGGATAGGTAAACTGCTAGAAACACACAACTTACTAACATTGAATCAAGAAGACAAAGCCTGAACAGACCAATAAGAAATTAAAAGATTGAAGCTATAATCAAATATCTCCCAAAAACAGGAAACCCAGGAACACATAGATGGGTTCATGGTGAATTCTACCAAATATTCCAAGAAGAGTTAATAAGAATTCTTCTTCAATTCTTCCAAAGACTAGAAGAAGGAATACTTCCAAACTCATTTTATGAGGCCAGCATGACCCTGATACCAATGCCAGACAAAGGCACCAGAAGAAGAGAAAACTACACGCCACTATTTCTGATAAATATAGATGCAAAACTCCTTAATAAAACATTAGCAAACCAAATTTGGCAGCACACTGAAAAGATTACACACCAGGACCAAGTGGGATTCACTCATGGGATGCAAGATGGTTTAACATATGCAAATAAATCAATGTGATATACCATATTAATAGAATGAAAGATAAAAGCCATATGATCATCTCAATAGATGCAGAAGAAGCATTTAATAAAATTCAACATTCATTCATGATCAAAAGTCTCAACAAAATAGGTATAGTAGGAACTTACATAATAAATCCTTAATGTATAAGGGATTATGTTTATAGGATCTCCACAGCTAGTACAAAAACCAATGGGGAAAAACTGAAAGCTTTTCCTCCAAGACCCAGTACAAGGTAAGGATGCCCAATCTTACCACTTCTATTCAACATTGTACTGGAAGTCCTTTAGCCATAGTGATTAGATAAGAAAAAGAAATGAAAGGCATTCAAAGTAGAAATGAAGAAGTAAAATTACCTGTGTTTGTAGATGACATGATCATGTATGTAGGACATCCTAAAGAGTTAACAAAAGACCTTGCTAGAATTTGTGAATTAATTTAATAATGTTGCAGAATTAAAAAAAAATCAACATTCAAAAATTAGTTTCATTTATATTCACAATGAACCCTCTGAAAAGGAAATAAATAATATAATCTCATTTACAATAGCAACAACAACAACAAAAAGACAGGAAAGATGTGAAAGATTTCTATACTAAAAATTGTAAAGCACTGGTGAAGGAAATTAAAGAAAATACAGATAAATGTAAAGATATTGCATATTCATAGATTGAAGGAATATTCCTAAAATGTCCTTACTATTTAAAATGCTTTACATATTCAATTCATTCCCTATCAAAATCAATGTCATTAGATATAAATAGAAAAAACAATCCTAAAATTTGTATAGAACCACCAAAGACCCCAGATAGCAAATGCAATTGTGATCAAAAAGAACAAAACTGGAGGGGTGCCTAGGTGGTTCAGTCAGTCAAGTGTCTAACTCTTGGTTTTGGCTCAATTCATGATCTCCCGAGATCAAGCCCCACACTGGGCTTTCCACTCAGTGATGAATCTGCTTCCCCTCTCCCTCCCTCTGCCCCTCCCCCTGCTTGTGCTCTCTCTCTCTCTCTCTCTCAAATAAATAAATAAATCTTTAAAAAAGAAAGAATAAAGCTGGAGGCATGATGCCTCCTGATTTCAATATATATTACAAAGCCATAGTAATAAGAACAGTATAGTACCACCCTCAAAATAGATTTATAGACCAATGGAACAAAATAAAAAGTCCAGCAGTAAATCTGCACATTTATGGTCAAATGATTTTTGACAAGAGTGCCAAGAATGTATATGGGGAAAGGATAGTTTCTTCAACAAATGATGTTGGAAAAACTGGATATCCATATGCAGAAGAATTAAATTAGACCCTTATCAGGCATCGTATTTTAAAAACCCACTCAAAATAGACTAAAGACTTGAACATAAGACTTAAAAAACCATAAAACTACTAGAAGATAACATATGGGAAATGATTCTTGACATTGTTTTGGGCAAGGAGTCTTTTGGATATGTCACCAAAAACTCAGGCAACAAAAATAAAAGTAGACAAATCATGAAACTAAAAAGCTTCTGCACAGCAAAGGAAACAGTAGAGTGAAAAGGCAATCTACTGAATGAGAAAATATATTTCTAAGCCAGATAGCTATGAGATATTATATATATATAATATATACATATTTCAAACAATTCAACAGCAAGAAAAATTAACTAATAAAAATGAGCAAAGAAACTGAATAAACATTTCTCCAAGTAGCTTTTTATTTATGTATTATTATTATTATTATTTTGAAGTAAGCTGTATGCCTCACACAGGGCTCGACCTCATGACCCCGAGATCAAGAGTCACACGCTCTACCAACCAAGCCAGCCAGATGCCCCTAACGTTTCTCCAAAGAAGACATACAAATGGCCCTAACAGGTATATGATAGGTATTTAACATCACTAATCATTATAGAAATACAAATCAATCACAAAATTACAATATCACCTCTCACTTGTTAAAATGGTTATCATCAAAGAGATAAAAGATAAGAAGTGTTGGCAAGATGTGGAGAAAAGGAAATCCTTGTGTACTGTTGGTGGGAATGTAAATTGGTACAGCCATTATGCAAACCAGTATAGATATTCGTAAAAAAAAAATAAAAATAGAGCTATCATATGATCTGGCGATCCCACTTCTGGGCATGCATCCAACAGAAACGTAAAAAGGAATATCAAAGAGACATATCTTCTTTCTTATATTTACTGTAACATTATCCACCATAGCCAGGATATGGGAGCAACCTAAGTGTCCACTGATAGGTTAATAAAGAAAATGTGGTATATATATTCAATGGAAAATTTTTTATTCTTTTTAAAGAATTATTTTATTTCCAGTGTAGTTATAATACAGTGTTATATTCATTTCCACTCTACAATACAGTGATTCAACAACCCATATTATTACCCCATGCTCATCAAGGTGAGTGTACTCTTAATTCCCATCACCTATTTCATCCATACCCCTACCCATCTCCCTTCTGGGAACCATCAATTTGTTCTCTATAGTTAAGAGTTTGCTTTTTGGTTTATCTTTTGCTTTTTTTTCTTTATTTGTTAATTTATTCTGTTTCTTAAATTCCACATATCAGTAAAATCATATGGTATTTGTCTTTCTCTGACTGGCTTATTTTGCTTAGCATTATACTCTCTGGATTCACTCATGTGTTGTAAATGGCAAGATTTCATTCTTTTTAATAACTGAATAATATTTAATTGTAAATATGTATACCATACTTCTTTATCCATTCATCAATCCATGGGCACTTGGACTGCTTCTGTAATTTGGCTATTATAAATAATAGTTTACATTCACACCAACAGTGCATGAGGGTTTCTTTTTCTCCACATCATCACCAACACTTGTTTCTTACGTAGTTGATTTTAGCTTAGCCATTCTAATAGGTGGAAGGTGATATCTCATTGTGATTTTGATTTGCATTTCCCTGATGATGAGCAATATTGAGCATTTTTCATGTGTCTGAGGGCTATCTGTATGTTTTCTTTGGAGAAATGTCTGTTTATGTCTTCTACCCATTTTTATTGGATTATGTGTTTTTTTTTGATATTGAGTTTCATAAGTTTTTTTTTTACATATTTTGGATACTAACCCTTTATCAGATATGTCACTTGCAAATATTTTCTCCCATTCAATAGAGTGTCTTTTCTTTTGCTATGCATACAACAGAATATTATTTAGAATTAAAAAGAAGGGAAAAAAAAATAAATAAAAAGAAGGGAAATCCTGACACATGCTACATGGATGAAACTTGACTATATTATGCTAAGTGAAGTCAGTCACAAAAAGACAAATACTGTATGATTTCACTTATATAAGGTACTTAGAGTCATCAAATTCTTAGAGATAGATGTGCAACCATAGGAATGTACTTAATGCCACTGAACTGTACATTTAAAATAGTTATTAAAATGGTAAATGTTTATGTCTATTTTATATAATTTTTTAAAAAGTGCATTCCTTTAAATATCTAAGGGATCCTGAGGTGGGCCTGTTAGACAGTTCTCCAAAATGACACTGAAAGAATATGCAGTCATCTTTTTGCCTTATTTCTAGGTTTTGGATACTTTTTCTTAATACATATAAGTTCTTAAGAGATTTCACCTCTGAAGGTAAAAGACACTTAGAAAAATATTTAAGATTGCAATTAATATAAATTCTACATACATGTTTACTAAAGCATTTAAATATATTTAATTAGATTTAATTTTATGTTTATTTATAAAAATATATTTATATTAATTTAGTTTGATACAACTAAATATATATCTAAACTTAATTATATAAAATTAAATGCTATCTAATACAACCTAATAATTAGATAAATATTTAATTATAATTAGAAAATCTTATCAACTATCTCAAAATTCAAAAGACATCACTGAATTCTAAACAACAAAATTTTTTTCTATTAAAGAAGTTTAGGGCAGCCCGGGTGGCTCAGTGGTTTAGCGCCGCTTTCAGCCCAGGGCCTGATCCTGAAGTCTGGGGATGGAGTCCCACATCAGGCTCCCTGTATGGAGCCTGTTTCTCCTTCTGCCTGTGTCTGCCTCTTGCGTTCTCTGTCTCTCATGAATAAATAAATAAAATCCTAAAAAAAAAAAAAAAAAGTTTAAAACCTGTGTTTACTTTTATTTATTTATTTTTTATTTTATTTTATTTTATTTTATTTTTTTTATTTATGATAGTCACACACAGAGAGAATGAGAGAGAGAGAGGCAGAGACACAGGCAGAGGGAGAAGCAGGCTCCATGCACCGGGAGCCCGACGTGGGATTCGATCCCGGGTCTCCAGGATCGCGCCCTGGGCCAAAGGCAGGCGCCAAACCGCTGCGCCACCCAGGGATCCCTGTGTTTACTTTTAGAGTAATTTTCCACAAGAAACCAATAGGAAGAAATTGGATCTATAACCAAATATTTATAGCAATAAGTCACTATTAGAAAAAAAAATTCCGAGACAATTAAAACTGGAAATTATTAAAAACTCAAAAGAGATTAAATGCAAACATACATGATATCTCCTTGCTACTTAAATAGCCTATATCTTTAAAGATTTGGCTACAGTTTAGAAATGTTTCCTTTACTTCACTGTTTCTTCTAAACACATGACATTTGTTATATGATAAACATTGATTGTTTTTTCTTTTATTTTTTTATTTTACTTTTTAAATTTTTATTTATTTGTGATGGTCACACACACACAGAGAGAGAGGGAGGGAGAGAGAGAGGCAGAGACATAGGCAGAAGGAGAAGCGGGCTCCATGCACCGGGAGCCCGACATGGGATTCGATCCCGGGTCTCCAGGATCTGCCCTGGGCCAAAGGCAGGCGCTAAACCGCTGCGCCCCCCCAGGGATCCCTGTTTTTTCTCTTTTAAATTGAGACTTACCTTTTTCTTGGTCTGATGAGTAAATTTTGGACTGTTATTTCCTGAATATTTTAAGTATTATAAGATTTTAATTCCTGTTTAAATCTTTCATGTTATCAGGTAGCCAAACTGTTTAGGATCAGAATGCATGTCCAAGATCACTTTTGTAAATTGTGGTTCAAATGTCAATTAAGTTTATAGAGCTACTGCAGTGCTATTGTGTTCCGCTTTTGTGTTAATAAGAATAGAGGACTCCACCCAATAGTCCCCACAGCACCAGCTGGGGAGTGGAATCTGTGTTTCCTTGTTACCGTAGGACAGAGGTTAGTCAGAGTCCTGCCTACAAGGACCACAGAGAAAGGGTACTGCCTCACTACTTAATTATTTCCTTATATGGGGGGGAGGGGTTGACTTTGGAATTCCATCCACAGGCTCTGTGGAGGAGGGGTCCCACATTATAATTGGAAGGCAGAGGTAGAATTCAGGGTTCCACCTACAGGTGCTGCAAGATGAGGCACTGCCTCGTTTTCTTGTGTATGCGTGTGTGTGTGTGTGTGTGTGTGTGTGTGTGTGTGTGTGATATGCATAAATAGAAGTGGTAATTAGCTTGGCCTTGTCACTGCAGTGTGGGGATGAAACTCAAGAGTTCTGCCTACAAGCACCATGAAAGAAGGGCACTGCCTCATTATTGTAGAGGGTTGGGAGTCAGATTTCCAGCTTTAGGCTCCACAGGGGAGGTAATATTTCTCATTACTGCAGGGGGTGGGAGGAAAAACAGGGTTCTGGCCAATGGCTCCATTATTGCAGCACCTATTATAGTGGGAAATGGGAAGAGCTCTCTTTTTTTTTTTTTTTGGAGTGGTTGGTTCAAGAATAGGCAGGTATGTTAAAAGATTTCTGTCCTTCTGGGCCCCCAATGGGTCTTTCTGGTCTTTTGGATAAAGAATGCAGACCTTTCTTGGGGCTTGTTTTCTTCTGTGCTTGCTGGAATTTGAGTTTCAGGTATCTCTAGTGCCTGGGCTAGAGTACAGAGGAGGCAAGGAAAAACTTCAGGGAACTCATTGGTAGGGTGCTCTTAGAATCTCAAGGTCCCTAATCACATCTACTTTCTTTGTCTTTTGGTCTCTGTGGGTAAAATGTATTTCGTCTAGGATTATTTTTTCATTATGAACAGTGACAGAAGTAAAATGAAATGCATTTAATCCATCTTGTCTTGAACTGGATACCTGACATAATATATTTTAAAACTACTGTCATATGGAAAATGGATTGTCGGGTAGGGACAGAGTGGGGGCATTGAGATTGGTTAGGGAGCTCTTCCTTGAGCAACTAGGATGATAATGGTGTCATGTACTGTTATGGTGAATCCAGTAGAAGAACAGATTTATAGGGAAACTGGAGGGTCCATTTAATCCACAATATATAGAACCTATTTATAAGACCTCTAAACAGGAATGCTAGTGGTCAGTTGAGCTTATGTTTGAAAGGGTAAGGGGAAAGTGCTTTGCTGGAAATATAAATTTGTAAGCCATTATCATATAATTGATATCTAAAACCATTGGGTCTAAGTGAGATCACCTGGGGAGTAAATGCAAAGAATCATTTAAAGATTAGAGAAGGAAAAGGAGTAAATAGAGGAGATGGCAAAGGGTAACAAGTAAAGTAAGAGAGAAACCAACATGTTTTGGTGCCAGGGAAGGCATAAGAGGAGAGTGTTTCAAGAAAAAAGAAATGGTTAAACATGTTAAATGCTGCCAAGTCGTGAAAAGCATCTATTAGAGTTCATGACATAGGGATGGACTTTGGTTGCACAATTCAGTGGATTAAAAGCAGAGTCACCACAACAGCTGTCCCATTCAAGCTGTACAAGCATATATGGAAGTTCTTGGTTGTAGAGACTGAAATTGCATGATAAGAATTGAAGAATGAATGGAAATAAAACTATATTCTACAGAGTTTTAGCTCTACCATGTAAAAAGCCTGGAAGGTGTTACTTCCATCACCACAACAAGAAAAAGTTGGACAAATTAAAAATCAATGACTTTTCTTGAACCCTTTCAGGGAACTGAGTTTGCAAGTCAAAGTACCATCCCAAGATCTGGAGAGACAAATGAATCCAGAAAGTCATAGCTGAAATATGCTTACAGAGAAGAAGCTATTAGAGCCATAAACTGGTGGTAAGCAACATTATATGGCGATTTTGACAAATTGGGAAAAGCTGAGTATGAGATCAAGAAACTCTTTATGGTTGCAGTTTTAGGGGGAAATCCACCAGATCTCACTGTGAATATTATAGAAAGATCCATCACAGTGATGACTATAGAAGGATTCCCTCACGGCTCTGGCAGGGGGAGAGGAAAAGTAATCTTTTTGAAATATACCCAGAGCTTTTTCCACAGCAAAGGTCTATTCTCCAGGGAGAAAGACTTTACCAGATCCCTGTCCCAGAGCCATAGGGATGGCATTTCTTTCACTCCCATCTCCTCTAGACTTCCAGTCTCAATAAGTTAAGGGGGTGGTGGAGAGCTATACAAGAATAAACATTGCTGAAGGCCACATACCAGAGATGCAGGCCCACTAAAAGACTGACATTTATTTTTATTTTATTTTTTGCTCTTTATTATTTTTTAATTAAAATTCAATTTGCCAACGTATAGTGTAACACCCAGTATTCATCACATCAGTGTCCTCCTTAAGGCCCATCATCCAGTTACTCTATCTCCCCTCCCCTTCTACATGGTTTGTAAAAGACTGACATTTACACTCCTTCACTCATACCTTACCATATCAAAAAGACTTCAGTATAATAGTGGATCATAGTTCAAAGAGCTGTAAGACACATACAATCTCTGAAGAGGGGAACTTAGGCAAGTCTAAAGTCAAAGGAGGAGACAAAAACAAGAACCTTAAAGAAATTTAAAGCTTCTGGTACCTATAGCTACATCAAGTACCAAACCAAGTCCAATTACTGGTCAAATTAATATAAATCCACATAGAAGTGGCCTGTTTACCGTAATTACTATTACCCAATGTAATGCATATGATTTTCATCAACAACGAGCAAAATTGTAAGCATGCCAAAAGGCAAGCAGAAACAAAGCCTGAAGAGAAAAAGCAAATTTCAGGACCAGAATCAGAAATGACACACATATTAGAATTATCGGGTGGGGAATTTGTAGATTAAGGGCTCTAATAGAAAAAGTAGAAAATATGGAAGAACACATGGGTAAGCAGAAAAGTGGGAATTCCAAGAAAGAGTCAAGGAAATGCTAGGAATAAAAACTGTGTAATAGAAATGAAGAATGACAAATTGGGAAAAGCTGAGTGTGAGGAAAAGAAACTCCTTATGGTTGCAGTTTTAGGGGGAAACTGCCCTTTGAAGGGCTCATCAGCAGACTCACCAGAGCTGAGGAGGGAATTAGTGGCTTGAAGGCATGTCAAAAGAAAGTTCCCAAACTCAAATACAAAGAAAAGAATAAAAAAAAGACAGAACTTCCAAGAACTGTGGGATATTTCAAAGATGTAACACATACAAAACTGGAATGCCAGGAGAAGAGAGAATGGAGTAAAATAAATATTTGAGATAATGATGGCCAAGCACTTTCCAAAATTAGTGACATACACCAAAACACAGATCCAGGAAGCTTGGGGAACATCAAGAAGAGTAAATGCAAAACAACTACTCCAAGGCATACCTTAGTCAAGCTGCAGAAAATTGAAGGCAAAAACAAAATCTTGAAAAACAAAACATAACCACTCAGCTTAAAAGTAAATACAGAAAAATATACTAAGCTAAAAGTAATCAAAAGAAAACTGGAGGACTATAAAATTTCAGACAAGGCCAATTTAAGCATAGAAATGTTATTAGTGATGAAGAGGGGCAGAACATAAATATGAAGAGGTTAATTTTCCATAAAGTTGTAACAATTCTAAACATGAATGCATCTAACAACAGCACATCAAGGCAAAACAAAAACAAAAACAAAAAAACAACAACAAAAACAAACAAACAAAAAAACCAGACAACTGAAAGGAGAAAAAAAAGAATCTACTATTATAGTCAGAAAATTAAATGCACCCCCCCCCCCCATCAGTAGTTGACAGGTCAATCAGGCTGAAAATTAACCAAAGTATCTACTTAACACTACCAACCTAATCTAATTATCTTATATAGAATACTCAATTCCACAACCATAGAATACATATTCTTATCAAGACCACATGGAACATTCACCAAGATAAACCACATTCTGGGCCATAAAATATTCCTTAACAAATTTAAAATAATAGAAATCATAAACTTCTGGGGAAAATGGTAGAATAGAAGGATCCTATACTCACCTTGTCCCTTGAATACAACTAGATTGTATTCAGACATAGAGAAAATGACCTGAAGCTAGTAGAACAGATTCTTCACATAAAGAAGAGGCCACATTTAAGAGGGTAGGAGGCAGAGATGCGGCTGGGAATGAAGCTGACTTGCCAGACTTTTCACAGGAGTAAGGGCTACCTCAAGCAAGAAGGGAGAGGAGCAGACCCCACACCAGGACCCTAGGCACAGGGAACCCAAACTAGGAAGATGAATCTCAACCATAACATTTGGCTTTGAAAACCAGAGGGGCTTAACTTCTTAAGTTCTTCTAATCAGTGAGGCTTAACACCTGGAACTTTAGAAATCTATGGCTGGACTCTGGAAGAGTGAGAGGAAACAGAGTCCTAGCCATTAAAGAGGCAGCACAACAGCCCTGGTGAGATACAGCATAGAAGCAGCAGTTTGAAAAAAGCCTGGGGTATATGGGAGGGAGATGTGTTTACTAATCTCACAACATATGCTGGAGGGGCTGAGATTTTTGGGAGACTTCTCCAAGAACAAAAAAGCTGGTAGGCACCATTTCCTTCCCTCACCCTTGCCCCCCAGCTTAGATACATGGACACTTGCAGGAACCAGGGCAGCACCAACACTTTCCACCTAACTGCAACCATGTCCTCCTGCAGACTTGCCTCCAACCCAGCCTTGGCAGCTCTCCAAATCAGTGCCAAGCATCCTCCCATGGCAGATCTCAGCAAACCTTACCACCACTGCACACCCACACCCTAAACTCTTCTGATAACTCACTCTCTCCAACCTGTGCTTGGCAGTTTTCCCTGGTAGCTGCGGGTCCCCTTCCACAGTGGACCAGTATGGATCTTCCTGGCATCCACCCCAATAAGGTTCCCCTCAGGATTTGCTCCCCTCCAAACTGGCTTCATAAGAGTACATCCAAAGCATCAACACAAGTATGGCATTGTGCAAGCAGCCCTGAATGGGCTGGCATCACTCCAAGTGAGTCCTGACCTATGGCCCCAACGTGGTTTGGGGACAGAAATCTGGTCTCACTGCAGACCCCACTCTTGAATGAAAGATTCTCAGGGGACACAGCAGGAGAGTACCTTGTAGTTTGGTTCAACTGCAGCTCAGTCAATGCCTGGTCTGACACAGCTCAAGCCCAAGGTGGTCCCAGACTGGCCCATTGACAACATAGGGCCTAACCTTATACATAACAGGCAAAGACAGCCATTGCAGATGACTGGACTGAAGGAAAATGTGGCTCAATCAGGGAAGTAGAGTACATGCAACACACCTTGAAGACATCTCTGAAGGGCCAGGTTCTGGTGAACAGGAGACACAGCACTACAGGACACAAAAAGACCCTTTCTTGCAAGAGTAGGCAACATAGCTGATTTTCCTAACACATAGAAATATACACAGAGAGCTACATAAAATGAGGAGACAGAGAGGAATATGTCGCAAACAAAAGAAAAGGACAAAATCACAGCAAGAGAGTCAAATGAAACATAGATAAGTAATATGCCTGATTGAGAATGTAAAGTGATGGTCATTAAGATATTCACTGGACTTGAGAAAAGAGCAGAGAATCTCAGTGAGACTCTCACCAAAAAGATTAAAAAAAACATTAAAAAGAACCAATCAGAGATGAAGAACTCAATAACTGAAATTAAAAATACACCAGAAGGAATGAGCAGTAGAGGAAGCAGAACAGATTAGCGACTTGGAAGACAGAGTAAAGGAAAACAATCTCACTGAACAGGAAAAAAAAAGATTAATAAAGAATGAGAATAGATTAAGCAAACCCCACACCATCAAGTGTAACAATATTCACATTATAGGAATCCATGAAGAAGAGAGAGAAAAGAAAGCAGAAAATTTATTTGAAGAAATAATAGCTGAAAATTTCCTCAGTCTGGGGAAGGAAATAGAAATCCAGATCTAGAAGGCACAGAGAACCCTCAGCAAAATCAACCAAAGGAGAGCCACACAAAGACACATAGTAATGAAAATAACAAAAAGTGGTTTTAGAGAATTTTAAAAACAGTAAGAGAAAACAGTTACATACAAGGGAAACCCCATAAGTCTATCAGCAGATTATTCAGCAGAAATTTTGCAGGCCAGAAGAGAGTGGCATGACATATTCAAAGTGCTGAAAGAAAAAAACGGAAACCAAGAATATTTTATTGCAGCAAGACTCTCATTCAGAATAGGAGAGATAAACAATTTCCCAGACAAATAAAAGTTAAAGGAGCTCATTACCACTAAACCAGCCTCACAAAATGCTAAAGGGGGTTCTTTGAATAGAAAAGAAAGAACATAAGCAGGAGTAAGAAAAGCAGGAAGCACAAAAAAATGTACAATTAAGTATGTCTATAAAAATCAGTCAGGGGATTTGCAAAATGAAAGGATATAAAGTATGACACTATATACCTAAAATGTAGAGGGAAAAGAACAAAAATATAGTGCTTTCAGAATAAGTTTGAACTTAAGCAATCATCAAATTAATACACACTGTTATATGCACAAAATGTTATATAGAGACTGTTTTGTGCACAAACTTAATGGTAACCACAAATTTTTTTTTGTAACCACAAATTTTTAAAAACCCAGTAATATATATGCAAAAAAATTTAAAAAGGGAATCCAAGTATATCACTAAAGAAAGAAGCAAACCATGAGAGAAGCAAGGAAGAGAAAAAAGAAACAGAGAAGAACTACAAAAATGATTGTAAAACAAGTAACAAAATGACAAAAAAATACATACATTTCAATAATTACTTTGAATGCAAATGGACTAAGTGTTCTAAACAAAAGACACAGGGTGATGAAATGAGGAAGTCTTATCTATATGCTGCCAACAAGAGACTCATATCAGACCTAAAAGACATACACAGATTGAAAGTGAAGGGATGAAAAAAGCATTTATCATGCAAATGGAAGTGAAAAGAAATCTAGGGTAACAATGCTTATATTAGACAAAATAGACTGTTTTAAAGACTGTAACAAGAGACAAAGAAGGACATGACATAATGATAAAAGAAACAATACAACAAGAGAATATAATTGTAATAATTTATGTACCCAACATGGGAACATCTAATTACATAAAGCAACTATTAAAAGAAGAAATTGGCATTAATGATTGGGACTTTAACACCCCACTTACATCAATGAATAGACCATTAAATAATCAACAAGGAAACTGACTTTGAATGACACATTGAACAAGATGGACCTAACAGGTATATAGAGAACATTTCATCCTAAAACAGTAGAATATACATTCTTTTCTAGAGAACATGGAACACTCTCCAGAATGATCACATGTTAAGCCACAAAACAAGTCTGGGCAAATTAAAAAATACTGAAATCATACCATGCATTTTTTCCAGCCACAGCATTATGAAACTAGAAATCAATCACAAGAAAAAAAATCTGGAAAGAGAAGAGAAGGAATAACAACAGATACCTCAGAAATATGCCAAGAAATTAGATAACCTAGAGGGAATGGATAAATTCCTAGAAACATGTAACCTCCAAAAACTGAATCAGGAAGAAATAGAAAATTTGAACAGACTCATAACCATCAATGAGACTGAATCAATAATAATAATAATAATAATAATAATAATAATAATAACTCCCAACAAACAGAAGTTTGGGGACAGATAGCTTCACAGCTGAATTCTAGTGAACATTTAAAGAAGAGTTAGTATGTTTTCTCCTCAAACTATTCAAAAAATATAAAAGAAAGCTTCCAAATTCATTCTAAGAGGCCAGCATTACCCTGATACCCAAAGCAGATAAAGACACTACAAGAAAAGAGAATTACTGATGAATTTCTGATGAACACAGATGCAAAAAATCCTTAACTAACCAAATCCAATACATTAATAAAAAATCATTCACTCAGATCAAGTGGCATTTATTTCTGGGATATAAGGGTAGTTCCATACTCATAAATCAACCAACATGATACATCAACAAAAGAAAAGATAAAAACCAAATGATCATCTCAATAGATGCAGAAAAAAGCATTTCACAAAGTATAAGAAACATTCATGATAAAAACCCTTAACAAAGTAGTTTAAGAGGGAACATATTTCAACATAATAAAGGTCACATAAAAAAAATCAACAGCTAACATTATAAATAATGGTGTAAAACTGAAAGCGTTTCCCTTAAGACCAGTAATAAGACAAGGATGTCCTTTTCCACCATTTTAATTGAATATAATACTGGAGGTCTTAGCCACAGCAATCAGACAAGAAAAATACAAGGCACTCAAACTGATAAGGAAGAAGTAAAACTTCCACTATTTGCAGGTGACATACTATATAGAGAGAGCCCCATAAAGGGACTCCTGGGTGACTGAGTTGGTTAAGTGTCTGACTCTTGATCTTGGTTCAGGTCTCAATCTCAGGGTTGTGAGTTAAAGCCCCACATTGGGCTCCATGCTGGGTGTGGAGCCTACTTGATTAAAAAAAGAAAAGAGAAGAAAACCCTAAAGACTCCGCCAAACCTACTAGACCTAAGAAGTGAGTTCAGTAATGTTTCAGGATACAAAATTAACATACAGAAATATGTTGCTTTCCTATACACTAATAATGAAGTAGCAGAAAGAGAAATAAAGAAAACAATACCATATACAACTTCACCAAAAATAATAAAATATCTATAAATAAACTTACCCAAGGAGGGAAAAGACCTGTGCTCTGAAACTATAAAACACTGATGAAAGAAACTGAAGATGACACAAATAATTGGATATATATTCCATGCTCATGGATTGGAAGAACAAATATTGTTAAAATGTCTGTATTATTGAAAGCAATCTACAGATGTAATGAAATCCCTATCAAAATACCAACAGCATTTTTTACAGAGCTAGAATAAATAATCCTAAAATTTGTATGGACCCACAAAATACCTTATATAGCCAAAGCAATCTTGAGAAAGAATAAAGCTAGCGTTATCACAATACTAGATTTCAAGGTATATTACAAATGTAGTTATCAAAACAGTATGGTAATAGCATAAAAATAGACATAATAGTTCAATGGGATATAATAGAGAGCTCAGAAATAAACCCACAATTATATGTCAATTAATCTATAATAAAGGAGGCAAGAATACACAATGGGAAAAAGTCTCTTCAACAAATTGTGTTGGAAAACTGGACAGCTACATGCAAAAGAATAAAACTGGACCACTTTCTTACACCATACACAAGAATAAACTCAAAATGGATTAAGAACCTAAATGTGAGGGCAGCCCAGGTGGCTCAGCAGTTTAGTGCCACCTTCAGCCCAGGGCGTGATCCTGGAGGCCCAGGATCGAGTCCCACCTTAGGCGACCTGCATGGAGCCTGCTTCTCCCTCTGCCTCTCTCTCTCTCTGTGTCTCTCATGATTAAATTAATAAAAATCTTAAAAAAAAAAAAGAACCTAAATGTAAGTCCTCAAACCATAAAAATCCTAGAAGAGAACACAGGCAGCAATATCTTTGACATCAGCAATAATAACTTTTGTCTAGTATTTCTCGTAAGGCAAGGAAAAAAAAACAAAAATAAACTATTGGGACAACATTAAAATAAAAAGCTTCTACATAACAAAGAAAACAATCAACAAAACAAAAAGACAATCTTCTGAATAGAAGGCATTTGCCAATGATGTGTTTGAGAAAGGGTTAGTACCCAAAATATATAAACAATTTATAAAACTCAATACCAAAAAGCCCCAAATAGTAGTTAAAAAATAGGAAGGGGCAGCCCGGATGGCTCAGCGGTTTAGCGCCGCCTTCAGGCCCGGGCATGATCCTGGAGACCCAGGATCGAGTCCCACGTCCGGCTCCCTGCATGAAGCCTGCTTCTCCCTCTGCCTGTGTCTCTGCCTCTCTCTCTCTGTGTCTCTCATGAATAAATAAAATCTTTTAAAAAAATAGGAAGAAGATATTTCTGCAAAGAAGACATACAGATGGCCAACAGATTCTTAATATTACGAATCATCAGAGAAATGAAAATTAAAAAACCACAATGAAATATCACCTCACACCTGTTAGAATGGCTAAAATTAAAGAAACAACAAGTGTTGGTGAGGATGTGGAGAAAAAGTAACTCTGGTGCACTGTTGTTGGTAGGAATGAAAACTGGTATAGCCACTGTGGAAAATGGCATGGAGCTTTCTCAAAAAATTAAAAATGGAATTACCATATGATCCAGCAATTTCACTACTATGTATTTACCCAAAGCAAACAAAAATACTAATTTGAAAAGATACATGCACCACTATATTTATTGCAGCATTATTTACAACAGTCAAAATATGGAAGCAGCCCAAGCATCCATCAATAGATGAATGGATAAAGATGTGGAATATGTGTACAATGGAATATTACTCAGCTGTAAAAACGTTGTCATTTGTGACAACATAAATGGACCTAGAAAGTATAATGCTAAGTGAAATAAGTCAGTTAGAGAAAGACAAATGCCACATGATTTCACTCATATGTGAAATTTAAGAACACAAATGATCTAAGGAAAAAAAGACATGCAAAAAGTCAGACTCTTAACTATAGAGAGCATACTGGTGATTATGAAAGGGGAGGTGATATAGGTGATGGGGATTAAGGAGTGCACTTGTCATGATAAGCACTGAGTGATGTATAGAATTGTCGAATCACTATATTGTACAGCTGAAACTAACAGAACACTGTACATTAACTATAGTAGAATTAAAAAAGTAAATTTTTAAAAAGAATAGAAATTATAGAAAATATGTTGTCAGAGTATAATAGAATAACCTAGAAGTCAGTACAGAAAAGTAACTGAACAATCCCTGAGTACTTGGAAATTGACACACTTTTAAATAACATATTAACCAAGGAAAAGACTCAAAAGAAATTAAAGATTAAAAAAATTTTTGAACTAAATGGAAATACAACAGCAAATAGAATCCAACAATATATAAAAAGAATTATATACTATGGTCATATAGTATGGCCAACTAGGATTCAGTCTAGGTATGCATGGCTGATTCAACATTCAAAAACTCAATCAGTATAATCCACTACAACAAAGCAAAGAATAAATCATATGTGCACAAGCAAAAGAAATCAACAAAATGAAAAGGTCACCTACATAGTGGGAGAAAATAATAGCCAACAGGTACATGAAAAGATGACTCACCTTACACCTGTCAGAATGACTAAAATAAAAAAAGATAAGAATAACAAGTGTTAGGATGTGAAGAAAAAGGAACTCTTGTGCACTGTTGGTGGGACTATAAATTGGTGCAGCCACTGTGGAAAACCGTAAGAGGGTTCCTCAAAAAATTAATGATAGAAATACCATATGATGCAGTAACTCCACTACTGGGTATTTACCTAAAGAAAATAGAAACAGTATTTTAAAAAGATCCATGCACTCCTATGTTTATTGCAGCACTATTTACAATAGCCAAGATATAGAAACAACCAGTCTATCAGAGGATGAAAGGATAAAGAAGTTGTGGTATTTATATACAATGGAATATTATTTGACGATAAAAAGAAGGAAATGTCTTCATTTGCAACAACATCGATGGACCTTGAGGGCATCATGCTAAGTGAAAATAAGTCAGACAAAGACAAATACTCTATGATGTGCTTTAAAAAAAAAAGACATTAAATTCATTTATTCGTGAGAGACACACAGAGAGTGGCAGAGACATGGGCAGAGGGAGAATTAGACTCCTTGCGGGGAGCCCTATGTGGGACTTGATCCTGGGACCCCTGAGCCAAAGGCAGATGCTCAACCACTGAGCCACCTTGGCATCCCTCTATGATGTGCTTTTATGTGGAATCTAAAGAAGCTGAATTCATAGAAACAGAGTAGAATGGTGATTGCAAGGTCTGAGGGGATGAGCAAAATGGGGATGTGATGGTCAAAGGGTATAAACTTCCAGTTATAAGATGAATAAATTCCGGGAATCTAATGTATAGCATGATGAGTATAATTAATGATACAGTTGATAAGAGAGTAAATCTTAAATAATTCTACCACTGAAAAGAAATGGTAATTATGTGAGGTGATAAAGATGTTAAAAAATCCTACCATGGTGATCATTTTACAATATATAAGTGTATCAAATCAACAGTTACATCTAAACTTACATAATGTTATATATAATTTGCATCTCATTAAAGCTGAACAAAAACAGAAACCAATACTCATTACAACAGAACAAAACCTAAACCAACCCAAAATTCATCAACTGATTATTATTATATAATATCTATATTATATAGATATTATATATATCTATATAATATAGATTATAGGATTATATCTATCAATTACTTCTAAGATGGGGGCAGAAATTATGTTCATGTGAGTGGCACATATGGGGACCTTCTGTACTGTTAGTGTGGCTAATTACTATTATTCATTAAACTGTACTAAACTTTTATGCTTCTTTCTTTATAACTCACAGTTAAAATGGTAAAGAAAAAAAACCTCAAAATAAAAACCTAAATTTTTTAATGTTTCTGAACCAAATTGTACAAATAAATTATTCTGTATCTCACTTCTGAGCTGCACCCCTCTGCTGGTCCTCTTTTCCCTGGTGTGGGTTTTGGGCACAAAGATAAGGCTCACTGAGGAAGTTAATGAGAGATAGGGATGAGGTGAGGTTCAAAGATGGGATAAAATGCAGGAATGAATTAAGGATAAGGGGATATTTAGAGTTCAAAGTCAGAGATGGAGCCTCAGCAATCAGACAACAAAAAGACATTAAAGGCATTCAAATTGGCAAAGAAGAAGTCAAACTCTCCCTCTTCGCCGATGACATGATACTCTACATAGAAAACCCAAAAGCCTCCACCCCAAGATTGCTAGAACTCATACAGCAATTTGGTAGCGTGGCAGGATACAAAATCAATGCCCAGAAATCAGTGGCATTTCTATACACTAACAATGAGACTGAAGAAAGAGAAATTAAGGAGTCAATCCCACTTACAATTGCACCCAAAAGCATAAGATACCTAGGAATAAACCTAACCAAAGAGGTAAAGGATCTATACCCTGAAAACTACAGAACACTTCTGAAAGAAATTGAGGAAGACACAAAGAGATAGAAAAATATTCCATGCTCATGGATTGGCAGAATTAATATTGTCAAAATGTCAATGTTACCCAGGGCAATTTACACGTTTAATGCAATCCCTATCAAAATACCATGGACTTTCTTCAGAGAGTTAGAATAAATTATTTTAAGATTTGTGTGGAATCAGAAAAGACCCCGAATAGCCAGGGGAATTTTAAAAAAGAAAACCATATCTGGGGGCATCACAATGCCAGATTTCAGGTTGTACTACAAAGCTGTGGTCATCAAGACAGTGTGGTACTGGCACAAAAACAGACACATAGATCAATGGAACAGAATAGAGAACCCAGAAGTGGACCCTGAACTTTATGGTCAACTAATATTTGATAAAGGAGGAAAGACTATCCATTGGAAGAAAGAGTCTCTTCAATAAATGGTGCTGGGAAAATTGGACATCCACATGCAGAAGAATGAAACTAGACCATTCTCTTGCACATACACAAAGATAAACTCAAAATGGATGAAAGATCTAAATGTGAGACAAGATTCCATCAAAATCCTAGAGAAGAATACAGGCAACACCCTTTTTGAACTCAGCCCCAGTAACTTCTTGCAAGATACATCCACGAAGGCAAAAGAAACAAAAGCAAAAATGAACTATTGGGACTTCATCAAGATAAGCTTTTGCACAGCAAAGATACAGTCAACAAAACTAAAAGACAACCTACAGAATGGGAGAAGATATTTGCAAATGACATATCAGATAAGGGGCTAGTTTCCAAGATCTATAAAGAACTTATTGAACTCAACACCAAAGAAACAAACAATCCAATCATGAAATGGGCAAAAGACATGAAGAGAAATCTCACAGAGGAAGACATAGACATGGCCAACATGCACATGAGAAAATGCTCTGCATCACTTGCCATCAGGGAAATACAAATCAAAACCACAATGAGATACCACCTCACACCAGTGAGAATGGGGAAAATTAACAAGGCAGGAAACCACAAATGTTGGAGAGGATGCGGAGAAAAGGGAACCCTCTTGCACTGTTGGTGGGAATGTGAACTGGTGCAGCCACTCTGGAAAACTGTGTGGAGGTTCCTCAAAGAGTTAAAAATAGACCTGCCCTACGACCCAGCAATTGCACTGCTGGGGATTTACCCCAAAGATTCAGATGCAATGAAACGCCAGGACACCTGCACCCCGATGTTTCTAGCAGCAATGGCCACAATAGCCAAGCTGTGGAAGGAGCCTCGGTGTCCACCGAAAGATGAATGGATAAAGAACATGTGGTCTATGTATACAATGGAATATTACTCGGCTATTAGAAATGACAAATACCCACCATTTGCTTCAACGTGGATGGAACTGGAGGGTATTATGCTGAGTGAAGTAAGTCAGTCGGAGAAGGACAAACATTATATGTTCTCATTCATTTGGGGAATATAAATAATAGTGAAAGGGAATATAAGGGAAGGGAGAAGAAATGTGTGGGAAATATCAGAAAGGGAGACAGTGCGTAAAGACTGCTAACTCTGGGAAACGAACTAGGGGTGGTAGAAGGGGAGGAGGGCGGGGGGTCGGAGTGAATGGGTGACGGGCACTGGGGGTTATTCTGTATGTTGGTAAATTGAACACCAATAAAAAATAAATTAAAAAAATAAAAAAAATAAAAATAAAAAAAAAAAAAAAAAAAAAAACCTTTGTAATTTTCTAAGTGAGGAGAGCAACATAGGTGTTTTATGCTAATAAAAAAAAAAGTCAGAGATGGTTCGGGAAGAGAATGAAGAGTGAAGTGTGGAATTATGATTTGAGTATCTGTCAGTCATGTTACATACTGGGTGATAAAACCCCAAACAGACAATTTAAATTTTGCCAGAGCTGTTTTGTTGATGATTATGAAAACTGTAGCATTAAAATAATGCCCTTAAACTACTCATATGAAGAAATCTTGATATGGTTAAGGCAAGCATCTTCGAGGCAGTGATACCTGACTTGAGATGGAAAACATGAGAAGATGAAGGGAATGATCAATTTACCAAAGAAGGAACAGCATAAGCAAAGACTGAGAGACATGGAACAGCAGGTATGTGCAAGAAAACAGCAGAGTACTGATGCTGAGGACAGGACATGTGGACAACTGAGGCCAGGGACGAGTAGCAGAAGCAGAATATGCAGAGCTTTGTGTACCATGTTAAGTGTCTTAAGAATCCAGACTGCTGTTGGTAACTGAAAGCTATAGAAAGGTTTTATGGAAATGACATGGTCATGAGTGCACATGAAATAAACAGCAAAGTACTAGGTATGCATGAAAAAAATAATGTTAAAATGTATTTATTTTTATTTAGAAAGATTAGAAATTAAGTTAACAGTAATGCTTAAAGGATTTAATTACAATTAATTGTATTCCCTCTAAAAGCCACTTGCCAAATAAAACAATTAATTGATAGGTTGTCTTTCTGATTTATTAGTCTATCTCTTGTGAATTTGATTATCAAGAGGCATGTACATGCTATTCAAAAATCAGAAACTCATTAAGTAGTCTCATATGACAACAGCCCATTTTATGTTTCTCTTCAATACATTTTAATTGTAACAGAAGACAGAACTTAAATCTTAAGAGTTAAATTTATAACAAATAAGATAAAGGACTTACAGATCTTCCTTGAATTAGGATGGGGTATGTCCTGGTAAATCCATCATAAATGGAAAAAAACCTAAGTGGAAAATGTAACCAATGCATCTAACCTATCGAATATCACTTAAATGTGCTCAAAACACAGTGTTTTGCAGTAAAAATCATCTAACGCAAGGTCTGTTTTATGATAAAGTCTTAAATATCTCATGTAAATCATTGAATACAGTACTGAAAGTGAAAACAATGGTTGTATGGGTGCAAAATAATTTAAATGTACTGTTTGCTGTTGTGATCACGGCCGCCACCCAGCGTCATGCTATGGTATCACACCACGTATTGCTAGCCAGCCGGATTGGGAAAAGGTCCCAGTTCAGAGCAGTGTCTCTATCCAATGCATATCATTTTTGCACTATGGTAAAATAAAAAAGCTGTAAGTCAAACCATCATAAGTTGAAAACCACATGTATTTATCTGCTGTGCTGCACCTTTACGAAATTCGCTAGTCTCCAAGTGGTAAAGAATTCAGTAAGGGACTAGACAGATTTTTGAAGGACAATTTCAAGATAGATGCTCAAGGAACACCTTTGAGGCATTTTGAAGGCTAGCATCTACATGATTAATGCAGTTCATAAAAAGTACGGACAATGTTCAATAGAATTCAATAGAAAGATATTTATAATTATGGAGATTAAGCCCTAGCTCAAAATCACTACAATGGCTAAAGATAATGGATAATTAAGGTGTATTTAGTTAGCTCTGGAATACTTAAAATAGGTTATTCAAACCCCTTAAAAAGGAAATATAGCATATTATTTTATTTGTGATTATAAGAACAATGTTTCCACCTACTAGTGAAGGTTCATTTGCATTCCATAGCAACTCATTGGTGTCTGCATTTTCTGGATCATATATCCATAGAACAATAACCTACAAAATAACAAGGGTTGCATTTCTTTACAATTTGGAAAATTAGTTTGTGGCAAAACATAACCATAAAAATATTTTTATTTATTTAAAAAGTTTTGATTATCCCATTAAAAAAAATCAAAAGTGATATGTGCTGCTTTTAACAAGTAAACAAATCAAAGACCTATGAAAGAAGAGTTAATATCCTTCTACACTCCTGAAGTAACCAATGTTAAGACTCTGAATCCACATCTCTTTCTCTATAATCATAATTAGACACACATAGCAACCGCTCACCTACACACTTTTCACAAAAAAAGGAATCACATGATGCATGTTATTTCTAACATGCTTTTGTCACTTATATGCCATGGTCATTTCAATATATGTAGATCTGTTTTCTTTAGTATTTTTCTTGAATATACAATTTATTCAAATAGTTAAAAAAACAAATTATATTAAACCTAAAGTGAAAATTGTCTCTCCCACCCTGTACTCCATCACCTAATCCCCACAAGCCCATCACATCCCACAAGAATCTACTATTAGTAAGTTTTGTTTATATTTCTGTAAAATTTTTGTGCATAACTAAGACATTTTTTCTTTTTATATAAACGTAAGTATGCTAAACACATTTTTTCAAACATGATATTCTTCACTTAAAGTGAAGATCTTAGAGATCTTTACATATTCTCATTAACTTTTCCACTGCATATTGTTCCAAATTATGGAAATTATAACTAATAACTAGTAACTTACTAATAAACATTTGTTCTCAATCCTTTGCCATTATAATCAATGCTGTAATGAGCAATTTTGTGTATGTATATACTATTTTGTACTTTGGAATATATAGCATATACATTTGTAATTTTCATAAATACTGCTAAATTGTTTCCACGAATAAACTGTCACACCAGCAATGTATGAGATTTCTTTCTTCTTCACAGCCTTCCCAACATCATGTGTTGTCACATTTATAATATTCCAGTCTGATGGGTGAAAAATGGCACTTTTGATGCACTTTTAACCTGCATCTCTTTCATTATAAAAAAGTTTGAGCATATTTCCAAATGTTCAAGTTCCACTTATATTTCCTGTCTTATGAAATATTTGTTTATTTCTCTTGCTTATTTTCCACTTTTCTAAATTGTATAGTCTTTATTACTTTGTGGAAGTTCTTTATGTTAAGAACTTCTACATGTATATGTTTTATATCTTGATCTATGTTTCGGTTATGTGGATATATATACACGTATATGAAGATTTTATTCCTTTTATAATTACATGACATTCCTACTTATCCTAGTTCATCTCTTTGCCTTAATTCTATATTGTCCCTATATATTGCTGTCCTGCATCCCTTCTTCCTTTCCTTCCTTCCCTTTTACAGCATGGCTTTATTTCTCCTTTTATTCCCTTCACTTATGAAGCCTCTATCTATATAACTTTATTTAAATACCTAATATGTATCCTTCCCTATTTTTCTCCACACTATGTGTTTGCAGACAAGTACATAAGTACATATTTACATGTATTTTTAAAAGCCTTTTTAAGAATTTTAAAAACAAAACTGGATCATATTATACACACTTCCCACATTTTTTAATGCAAGTATAATACATCATTGAAATTCTCCAGTGCCAACCCTTATAAGGCCTAAATAATATTCTACAGTTGTACAATATAGTAATTCAATAGTTCCATACATCACCCAGTGTCCCTCATTCAACAAAATTTGAGAATGGCTCTTGCTACAGGTTCTGTGTCTTTCTTATTAAATTTATTTGTAACTATTTTATAGTCTTCATTGCTATTATAAATTTGTAATACTGTGCTTTTTTCTAGTCTTATTATTTACACTATTATGTTCAAGACAATTTTAAATAATAATGATGATACCGAGTACATTAGTCCAGTTCCTGATTTTAGTTGAGTCAGATGTATTTGTTAATTTATAAGTCATTTTGTTATTTGAAATATTAATGTCTTTATTAGAGTCAAGTGGTTCCCTTCTAAACTTATTTTGCTTGATGTTTTCATTAGAAATGGTTATTCAGTTTTTAAATTTACTACGTGATAATTTATTTTCTTCTTTATTGTGTTGATGGAATGAATATTGTTGTCAGCTTTTTTGCTATTGAATTAATGTTGCATTCTGGAAGATGCTGGCCCTTTTAAATGTATTCTTTTAGTATATTGCTGAACTCCACTTGTTAATATTTGTGTGGAATTTTTGCACCTATGTATACAAGGATATTAGTCTATGCTTTCTTCCCTCTCTCCTTTCCTAACTTTCTCTTTGTCTGCTTTTGGTTTTAAAGTAGTGTTGGAGGGACACCTGGGTGCCTCAGCGGTTTGGCACCTGCCTTTGGCTCAGGGCATGATACTGGGGACCTGGGGTCGAGTCCCGCATCGGGCTCCCTGCGTGGAGCCTGCTTCTCTCTCTGTCTGTGTCTCTGCCTTTCTCTCTGTGTCTCTCATGAATAAATAAAACCCTTTAAATTAATTAAGTAAGTAAGTAAGTAAGTAAGTATTGTTGGATTCAGTAAACAAATTGAGGCAACTTTCTATCTTCTTTATGACCAGGTGCTATATTGTTAAGCACAGATGATATCATTGTTTTCCTCTTTGTAGATTTTTCTGTTATCATGAAATAATTTCCCTTTTTATGCCTCTTAATGTTTTGGGGGTTTACATATTTTTTATTTGACATTCATATCATCACCAGTTTCCTTTTGATATTAACCTGTTTGCATTCTTTTCCTTTCAAAGTTTGTGTTACTCTTTGTTTTAACTAGGTAGCTTTTATTAAAATCAGATTAATGGAGTTTTGGTCATTTAATGGGTGAATTTAATCCAATCACAAATTTGATTACTAATTTAACTTAAATGATTTTGAAAATCTTATTTTGTGTCTCTATATTTTATGTTTTAATTTCTCTTTATTTCATGTTTCATTATTTCCTATTAAACTGTTAGCATTTAAAAATTTCTTCTTCTAGAACTCTTCTTCTTAGAAATTACATATTTGTTTCTATGACTTTAATGGACAGTCTTACATTTTTACATGCATATTTAATGTAGGCCAAAGTTAATCCAGTATCCTTATCCTGAATACTTATAAGGACCTTAAACAATTTCAAACCCAAATCCCCCTTCATTTTCCACTCTTTTGTTGGCTAGCTTTTTGTTTTAAAAAATCATTATTGAAAAATTTTGATTGTCAATGCTTAAATTTATTAGCATATTATACATTGGCTCACCATCATTTACTACATCCTGTACTTTAGTTTTTCAATCTGAGTACTCATGTCTTCAATTGTGAAGAATTCTCCATAATCATCTCTTTTGGTATTATGTCCAATTCATTTTATTCCCATTTTGGAACTCCTATTATATGGATGATAAATTGTCTCAGTCTATCTGTTATGTCTCTTAACTCTTTAGATATTTTTCACCTCTTCACTTTTATGCACTGTATTCTGCAAGATTCCTATTCCAAATCACTAATTCTCCAATTTTCTCAACTGTATCAGCATATAGCTGAAACTGTTATTGAATTTTTATTTTCAGATGCCTATTTTTTCAAGAAATTTTAGTGAGAGGTTTTTCAATTTCTGAATGTTGTGTAATTGTTTTTTACTTCAATTCCTTCTTTTATCTCTTTGAATACTTTAAACATGGATTAAATAGCCTTTCAGATGGTTCTCATTTTTAGCTTTCAAAAGTATGAACTTTCCTCATTGTATGTGTCTATTCCAGAGTGGCTTTTGTGGTTTATACCTTTTACTTTGAGGTTATTTTTTACTTTGAGGGTTTCTTTTCTATGAAAATCTTCTATACTCCTGGTTATCTTCTATACTATTCTATACTCTTGGAAATGGATTTTGCAGTCACCTCTGACAGGGCCTTATGTGATTCATTGCTTGCATTTTTGTGTTTATTACTTGGCATTAGGTTCTTCAACCTCTTGGGCTACTAAACTTGGACATCTACCTGACACTTCATGTAGCTTACTCCTTGTCCACTTATAGCCCCAAAGGATGTATCATTTCTTTGGAATTACTGTAAGCCAGTGATGAAACTTTACTATTTCCCACTTTACAGACATTTTATAAATCCTAGTATCATATTAGGGGATTAGTTTCAATGCCTCCTTTTTTTTTTAAGATTTTATTTATTTATTCATGAGATACACAGAGAGAGGCAGAGACACAGGCAGAGGGAGAAGCAAACTCCTCACAGGAAGCCCCATGTGGGACTCTCTCCCCAGACTCTGGGATCACGCCCAAGCTGGAATACAGATGCTCAAATAATGAGTCACCCAGGCATCCCTCAACTCCTCCTTCTCTCATAGGTTGTTGGTCTTCATTTTCTATCCCATGCATACAACAAAACATCATCCCCATTTAGTAGGGCTTATATTCTAATACTCCTAGTTCCAAATTCAACATTATAACTCTGGCCTTAAATTCTTTATTTCTGACACACATGTACCTTTGTTAATATAAAAGTGTATGCTAGCATTCTCCACACATTTCTAAAAGCATTTCTATATTTCAAGTGACGTGGAAGTTATTCTATATTATTTAGGTCTGTAATATGTATTCAACTTCTAGAATTTTTCCTCTATTTTCTTTTTTTTTTTTTTTTTTTTTTTAATTTTTATTTATTTATGATAGTTACAGAGAGAGAGAGAGAGAGGCAGAGACACAGGCAGAGGGAGAAGCAGGCTCCATGCACCGGGAGCCTGACGTGGGATTCGATCCCGGGTCTCCAGGATCGCGCCCTGGGCCAAAGGCAGGCGCTAAACCACTGCGCCACCCAGGGATCCCTTTCCTCTATTTTCTATGTTAAGATTATCCATTGATAAACACTCTCTTGTTTTTTTTCATTGTTATAGTTATACCTTTAATAAATTCTATAACATCTATTTGATTTAGGATAAGGGTACACATGGACACATGGGCTCATTCAACTATTTTGATCTACTATAGGAGGTTGTTTGTTTATCTTTCACATGCTAGGAAAAAGTACTATCTAAATTATGTTACTTTAAAAATTATGTACATTTGTGCATGTTGTGGGTCTTTGTTGGCCCACAGACTTTTTTGCTGAGGCACTTGCTGGGGAGCTGGGCAGAGGGGAGCGGACAGCAACTCCCTGGGATGGGAACAACAGCAAGAGCTGGGGGAACCAATATCCTCTATCATGCTTCCATAGCAGGGCCTACACTTCAAACCTTGATGCTTCAGCTGAATGGCTCCAAGGCTATAACTCAGACAATAGTTTTGCCAGCCTCCAGTTCATCACTCTCAGTAACCACATACTGGAGTGCAAGGAAATAAAAAAACAGAAAGCCAGAGAAAAGGTGCTGTTTTCACTTCTCCCTTGTGAATTACTTTCCAGTTCAGGCTGAGCAGGAACAATCGGGAAATGAGCAAAAGCCTTGTCCTTAGCTTCTCTTTTGGGAATTCCTTTCTCATTCAGGCTCTTGGTCGAGTCCTCTTCAACATTTCCCTGGGTGTAGGAGTCATGGGATGATCCAGAATTTGAAGAGAAATTCATAGATTACTGGCTTATTATATAAACATGTAACTCAGGAACAGCCAGATGGAAATGATGCAGAAGGCAAGGTATGGGGAAAGCATGAGGAGCTTCCATGCCCTCTCTTGGTGCTCACTTTCCCCAAATTGCCATGGTTCATCAACTGTGGAAGCTATCTGAACTCTTTCCTCTTGGGATTTTATGGAGGCTTCAGTATACTAGGAGGTTTATTAATTATAATACCTATTATTATTAATTTACTACCTTTATAGTAAAGCATTCCTTTGTTTTTTTTTTTTTTTAAGGATTTTATTTATTCATGAGAGACACAGAGAGAAAGGCAGAGGCACAGGCAGAGGGAGAAGCAGGCTCCATGCAGGGAGCCCAACGTGGGACTCGATCCCGGGTCTCCAGGATCACGCCCTGGGCCGAAGGCAGGCGCTAAACCACTGAGCCACCCGGGCTGCCCTAAAGCATTCTTTTGAAAAAACTAAACTATCTATAGGGCTTTAATTTCCAAATATTATCACCTTATTTCAATGTTTTAAGTTTTCAATGTATCTACCATACTTGTAATCATCCTTTAATCCAGATGTTAAAAACTTTTTTTTGGCTTTTTAAGTTTTCATTTTATTATTATTTTTAAGTTTTTAATTTAAATTCCAGTTAGTTAACATACAATGTAATATTAGTTTCAGGTATTCAATATAGTGATTCAACAGTTCCACACATCCCCAGTGTTTATCACAAGTGTGTTCCTTAATCCCCCCTAATTAACCCATTTCCCCACCCACTTCCTGTTTGGTAACCATCAGTTTATTCTCTGTAATTAAGAGTCTATTTCTTAACTTCTTCCCTTGCTCTCTTTTTTCCCCTTTGCTCATTTGTTTCTTAAATTCCACATGTGCAAAATCATATTTGTCTTTCTCTGACTTTTTCTGTTTAGCATTATACTCTCTAGTTCCAGAAATGTCATTGCAAATGGCAAGATTTCATTCTTCTTTTATGGCTAAATTATCTATATCTATATCTATATCTATCTATCTATCTATCTATCTATCTATCTATCTATCTCCTCTTCTTTATCCACTCATCAATTGATGGACACTTGGGCTACTTCCATATCTTGGCTATTGTAAAAAATGCTGCTATAAACATAAGGGTGCATATATCTCTTTGAATTAATATTTGTATTCTTTGGGTAAATACTCAGCAATGTGATTGCTAGGACATAGGAGAATTCTATTTTTAACTTTTTGAGGAAACTTTATACTATTTTCCACAGTGGCTGCACCAGTTTGCATTCCCACCAATAGTGCTTGAGTGTTCCTTTTTCTCCACATCCACACCAACATCTGTAGTTTATGTGTGGTTTTCATCCATTCTTACAGATATACAATGATATCCCATTGTAGTTTTGATTTCCATTTCTGTGATGGTAACTGATGAACATCTCTTCATGTATCTGTTGGCCATCTGTATGTCTTTGGAAAAATGCCTGTTCATAACTTCTGCCCATTTTTAATAGGATTATCTGTTTCTCTGGTGTTGAGTTTTAGAAGTTCTTTATATACTTTGGATACTAACCGTTTATCAGATATATCATTTGCAGATATCTTCTCCCATTCTGTATGTTACTTTTTAGTTTTGTTGTTTACTTTGCTATGCAGAAGCTTTTTATTTTGATGTAGTCCCAATAGTTTATTTTTAGTTTGTTTCTGTTGTGTCAAGAAATATGTCTAGAAAAGTTGCTACAGCCGATGTCAAGGAAGTTACCGCCTGTGTTCTCTTCTAGGATTTTGATGGTTTCAGATCTCACATTTAAGTCTTTAATCCATTTTAAGTTTATTTTGGTGTATGGTGCAAGAAAGTGGTCCAGTTGCATTCTTTTGCATGTCGCTGACCAGTTTCCCCAGAACCATTTGTTGAAGAGACTGTCTTTTTCTCATTGGATTTTTTTTCTTGTTTTGTTGAATATTAATTAAACATATAAATGTGAGTTTACTTCTGGGCTTTCTATTCTATTCAATTGATCTATGTGTCTATTTCTGTGTCAATACCATATTGTTCTGATTACTACAGCTTTGTAATATAACGTGAAGTCCTGAATTATGATGCTACAAGCTTTTTTCCTTTTTAAGATTTTATTTATGTATTTATGTATTTATTTATTTATGAGAGACTCAGAGAGAGAGGCAGAGACATAGGCAGAAGGAGAAGCAGGCTCTGTATAAGGATCCCAATGTGGGACTCGATCTTGGATCCTGGAATCACACCGTTAGCCCAAGACAGAAGCTCAATTGCTGAGCCACCCAGGCATCCCTGCTTTTCTTTTTCAATTGCCTTGGGTATTCAGAGCCTTTTGTGGTTCCAAGCAAATTTTAGGATTCTTTATTCTAGTGCTGTGAAAAATGCTGTTGGTATTTTGATAGGTACTGCATTAAATCTGCAGATTGCTTTGGGTAGTATAGACATTTTAACAATATTGTTCTTCCAATCCATTAGTATGGATTATCTTTCCTTTTTTTTTTTAATTTTTATTTATTTATGATAGTCACAGAGAGAGAGAGAGGCAGAGACACAGGCAGAGGGAGAAGCAGGCTCCATGCACCGGGAGCCCGATGTGGGATTCGATCCCAGGTCTCCAGGATCGCGCCCTGGGCCAAAGGCAGGCGCCAAACCGCTGTGCCACCCAGGGATCCCTATCTTTCCTTTTTTTGTGTGTCATCTTCAATTTCTTTCATCAGTGTTTTATAGTTTTTAGAGTACAGGTCTTTCACCTCTTAGGTTACATTTATTCCAAGTTATCTATTACTTTTGGTGCAACTGTAAATGGGATTTTTAAAAAATTTCTTTCTACTGCTTCTTTATTATTGTATTAAAATGCAACAGATATCTATACATTGATTTTGTATCCTGTGACTTTACTGAATTCATTTATCATTTCTAGCAGTCTTTTGATGGAGTCCTTTAGGTTTTCTATATATAGTACCATGTCATTTACAAATAATGCAAGTTTTACTTCTTTACTGATTTAGATGCCTTTTATTTCTTTTTGTTGTCTGATTGCTGTAGCTAGGATTTCTAATACTATGTTGTAGAAAAGTGGTGAGAAAGGACATCCTTGTCTTTTCCTGTCCCCACCACAGGGGGAACCACCCCCACAAGGGGGGAAAGCTCTCATTATTTCTCCATTAAGTATTATATTAGCTGTGGGTTTTTCATAAATCGCCTTTGTTGTGTTGAGATACGTTCCTTCTAAATCTACTTTGTTGAGGGTTTTTATCATGAATGGATGTTGTACTTTGTGAAATGCTTTTTCTGCATCTATTGAAATGATCACTTTGTTTTTATCCTTTCTCTTGTTGATGTGATGTATCACATTGATTCATTTGGACATATTGAGCCACACCTGTAACCCAGGAATAAATCCCACTGGATTGTGGTAAAGATTTTTTTAATGTAATGTTGAGTTTGTTTTGCTAGCACTTTGTTGTAGATTTTTTCATGGAGTTTCTTCTTCTTCTTCTTCTTCTTCTTCTTCTTCTTCTTCTTCTTCTTCTTCTTCTTCTTGGTGGTGTCTTTATCTGGTTTTGGTATCAGGGTAATGCTGGTCTCATACAATAAATTTGGAAGTTTTCCCTTCTTTTCTATTTTTTGGAATAGTGTGAGAAGAGTGGGCATTAACTCTTCTTTAAATGTTTGTAAATTAGAATTCATTTGTGAAGCCATCTGGTACTGGACTTTTGTGTTTGGGGAGTTTTTTGGTTACTGATTCAATTTCTTTCCTAGTTATTGCTCTGTTCAAATCTTCTATTTCTTCCTGCTACAGTTTTTGTAGTTTCTATGTTTATAGGAATTTATCCATTTTTTTTCTAGGTTGTCCAGTCTGTTGGCATACAGTTTTTCAGAAAATTCTCTTATAATTGTTTGATTTCTGTGGTATTGGGTGTTATTTCCTTTCTCGTTTGTGATGTTATTTATTTGAGTCCTTTCTCTTTTTTTCTTGGTAAGTCTGGCTAGAGGTTTATCAATTTTATTAATTTTTTTTTCAAAGAACCAGTTCTTGGTTTCATTCATATATTCTATTTCTTTTTTAGTTCTATGTGCTCTAATCTTTATTATTTCCTTCTTTCCCTTGGCTTTGGGTTTTGTTTGTTCTTTTTCTAATTCCTTTAGATACAAAGTTAGTTTATTTGAGATTTATCTTGTTTCATTAGGTAGGACTGTATTGCTATAATCTTCCCTCTTAAAACCACTTTTGCTATATCTCAGAGGCTTTGGGCCATTGTGTTTTCATTTTCATTTCCATGTATTTTTTTAAAGATTTTATTCCATGTATTTTTTTAAAGATTTTATTTGACAGAGAGAGAGAGTGCAAGAGAGCACAAATGGGGAGCAGCAGAGGGAGAGGGAGAAGCAGGCTCCCCACTGAGCAGGGAGCCTGACTTGAGGCTTGATCCTAAGATCTTGGGATCATGACCTGAGCCAAAGGCAACTTTGATTTCCTGGTTGATCCATTCCTTGTTTGGCAGCATGTTTAGTAGCATGTTATTTAACCTTGTTCCAGATTTTTCCTTCTGTGTGACTTCTAGTTTCAGTGCTGTGGTCAGAAAAGATGCATGGTATGGTTTCAATCTTCTTGAATTTGTTGAGGTTTGTTTGTGGGCTAATATGTTATCTATTCTGGAGAATGTTCCATGTACACTCGAAAAGAATGTGTATTCTGCTATTTTAGGATAGAATGTACTCATTTTATCTGTTAAGTCAATCTGGCTCAATGTACCATTCAAAGCTATTGTTACCTTGTTGATTTTCTATTTACACTATCTATCCATTGATAGAAGTGGGGTGTTAAAGTTTCCTACTACTAGTGTATTATCAATTTGTTCCTTTGTGTTTTTTATTAATGGTTTTATGTATTTGGGTGCTCCTGTGTTGGGTGTATACATATTTACAATTGTTAATATTATCTCCTTGGATTGTCCTCTTTATTATTATGCAGTATCCTTCTTTGTCTCTTGTTACACTCTTTGTTTTAAAGTCTATTTTGTCCAATATAAGTATCACTAGTTATATTTAGGTCTGAAGTGAGTCTTTTGTAGGCAGCATGTAGATAGGCGTTTGGTTTTTTACATATTCTGTCACCCTATGTCTTTACATTGAAGCATTTAGTCCATTTACATTCAAAATAATTATTGATAGATATTTGCTTATTGTCATTTTATTATCTACTTTGTGATTGTTTCTGAAGATTTTCTCTGATCCTTTCCTTTTCTTTTTCATGGTTTGCTGATTTTCTTTAGTGATATGTTTGGATTTCTTTCTCTTTATTCTTTGTATATTTATTAGTGGTTTTTTATTTGAGGTTACCAGTAGGTTTGTATATAACCTTTTCTTCATATTACAGTCTATATTAAGTTCATGGTCATAAAAATTTGAACCCATTTTTTTTAACCCATTCTTTACTCTCCTCCTTCCCACATTTTAGATATATGTTGTTATATTTCACATATTTTAATTTTGTGAATTCCTTGACTGGTTTTCTACAGAAATATTTATTTTTATTGCTTTTGTATTTCCTACCTTTACACTCTCATTTTGGTCTTTCCTTTCTACTCAAAGTGTTCCCTTCAATATTTCTTGCAGGGCTGGTTTAGTGGTCATGAACTCCTTTAGGTTTTGTTTGGGAAACTCTTTGTCTCTCCACCTTTTCTGAATGATAGCCTTGCTGGATAGAGTATTCTCAGGTGCAGATTTTTCCCATTCAGCACTTTGAGTATATCATACTACTCCCTTCTGGCTTGGAATACTTCTGCTGAAAAATCTTCTCCTAGCCTTATGGATTTTCCCTGGTAAATTACTGACTTATTTTGTCTTGCTGCTTCAAAATTTTTTTCTTTACCACTATATTTCACCAACTTAATTACAATATGTCTTGGTGTGTGTCTGCTTTTGTTTGATATGAGTTCTCTGTGTCTCTTGGACCTGGATATCTATTTCCTTCCCCAGATTAGGGAAGTTTTCAGCTCTTATTTCTTCAAATAAATTTTCTGACCACTTTTCTCTCCCTTCTTCTCCTGGGACTCCTATAATACAAATGTTATCATGCTTTATGGAGTCTCTGAGTTCCCTAATTCTATTCTTGTTTTGCATAATTCTTTTTTATCTCTTATGTTCAGCTTGATTACTTTCCATCATTCTGTCTTCTGGGTTGTCAATTCATTCCTCTCCTTCTTCTAACCTCTAATCATTCCATGAGGCATGTTTCTCATTTTCTTTATTGTGTCCTTTATCTCTGCTATGTTATTCCTTATCCCTGTGTTAAGGGTCTCACTCTTGTCTTCTACTCTTCTCAGGTCCAGTGAGTATCCTTATGATCAATGCTTTAAATTCTCTACCAAGGCATGTTACTTATATGTTTCACTTAGATCTCTGGCTGTGGCCTTGTCCTGTTCTTTCATTTGGGATAAATTTCTCTGTCTTCTCATTTTGTTTACATCTCTGTGCCTGTTTCTCTGTGTTAGAAACATTAGCTATGTCTCTTGTTCTAAGGGAAATGGCCTTACAAAGAAGAGGTCCTGAAGTGCCCTGCTATGTAATGTCTCCTATTCCCCAGGGCTTGGCACTTCTGGGAATGTCTTCAATGTATGCTGCAGATTCTCTGCTGTTTCATCCTGACTGCTTTATCTTTCAAGCCAATTATCTGCAGAGTCTTTCTTTGCCTGTGGTAGGCAGTGTTTGGTCCCTGACCTTAATGTGGTGTGTTTTAACTAGGTGTGCTTTGGTCTGTTTATGAAATGAGACCTATTACCACTGCTGGCAGAACAGAGGCCCTGCAAAACTCCCACAGTGGAATGCATGGTGAGAGCAGGGGTTTGGGCTGGTCTTCTGGGGGAGGTGGCCTGCTGCACTGGGACTGAGCAAGATGTTTTTATTCTTGTTTTTAATTAAATTCAATTAGCCAACATATAGTACTTCATTAGTTTCAGATGTAGAGTTCAATAATTCATCAGTTGCATACATCAGTTTCAGATGGATGGTTCCACTGGAGTGAGTGTGTGTGTGTGTGGGGGGGGGTAGGTGGGTGAAGTTAGTTAGCAAATATTGGCACTGCACTGATTTCCCACAGGTAGCCCTGTGCTTATGCTGAGGGTCAGAGGAGGGAAATGGTTCTGGCCAATTCCTTTATTCCCAGAGGTATCTCTCCATGAATGCGGCCTCTCTAGGACTCACTCACAAATGAAGGAATAATCTTTCCACTGTGTGCTGTAGGCAATCTTCCTAATCACTGTTTCCATGCTGTATGTCTGCTAGTTGTTTGCTTGATTTCTCCCCAAGAGCAGTGCAGTACCCTCTGGGCTCTATCCCAGTCAAGCCCACCAACCTTTAAAATTCTAGACTTTAAGTCCCACTGGTAGCAAGAACTCATAAAATTCAGCCCCTTTCACTTTCTGAGCCAAATGGTATGGGGATTCATTTTTCCTGTGTGCTCCCCTGTGTGTTAGTCTATTTCTCACCCTTCTCTGGAACCATGGCTCCCTCCCTGATCTATTCTCTCCCAAATTGCATCTCTGCACCTCCTATCTTCTTCAATGTGGCTTCTCCTCTACCTATAGTTGTGGAGTTTATTATAACAGTCTTCAGGTCAATTTCTGGTGTATTTAGGATAATTTGATAGTATCCAGTTGTATTCATGGAAAGAGACAAGCCTAGGATCCTCCTACTCCATGGTCATCTTCCATCCTTGGACCAGATGTTTTTGTTTTTGTTTTAAATTCAATTAGCCAACATATAGTACATAATTAGTTTTAGATGGTGAGTTCAATAATTCATCAGTTGCAGATAACACCCAGTGCTCATCACATCACATGCCCTCCCTGATGCCTATCACCCAATTACCCCATCCCCCCACTTCCCCTCCAGCAATCCTCAGTTCATCTCCTATAATTAAAGATTCTCTGGACCAGACGTTATAACCCTTTTCTCTCAAGATCCCTTCGTTGCCTTAAAAATTATTGAGAAGCTCACAGAGCTTTTGCTTTAGGTGGGTTAGATCTAGCAATATTTACCATGAGACAAATTAAAACTGAGAAATTTGAAGATATTTATTAATTTATTTTGAAAACTATAGTAAACCCATAAATGTTAACATGATATATATTTTTATGAAAAAATTTAAAAATAATTGTTTTCCAAGACAAAAAAATGAGAAAAATGGTTGTTTTACATTTTTACATTACAAAATGTCTTTAATATCTGTCTTAATATAAAACAACTGAATTATCTGTCCTCCTATATTCAAGCTATCGGTATATGTTGTTTTGGTGGAAGGAAGCACGTTGTTTTGGTGGAGAAAATCTATCCTCACATAGATATATAGTTGGAAAATGGTAGACCTCATGAACTTCCGGAAAAGGTCTGTGGAGCTCTCGAATATATCTGAAGTATCATTGTACTCTAAGCAAATTTTGCTGAAAAATTAGTTTGGAAAATTCTCCTTCTAGAAAACATGACAGATTAGAAGGAAATAATATAGTAGTGATACATGAAGGATATATAAAATTTTAAAAAATGTTTTACCTGGGTTAAATTGTGAAATAAATTTCTGTTGGGAAAAAGAGGAACCATATTTTAGTAAACAGCGCACTAAATATTAGTTTGAATATTCCACTTTCAATATACATGTTTCTAAGTCCTTCAATATATTCTATTACAGATACATAAACACATACCAAATGTTTAAAAAAGCTACATATGTCTATGATTAAACATAACTATTGATTCTCACATGCCATTATGTGTCAAAAGACTGAGAGTCTTGGGACGCCTGGGTGGCTCAGCAGTTGAGCGCCTACCTTTGCACAGGGCCTGATCCCGGATTCCCAGGATTGAGTCCCACATCAGGCTTCTTGCATGGAGCCTGCTTCTCCTCCCTCTGTCTGTGTCTCTGCCTCTCTTTCTGTGTCTCTCTTGAATAAATAAATAATATCTTTAAAAAAAAAAGACTGAGAATCTTGAATCTGCATGCTGCCTTAACAATACTACAATTTTACATAGGCAAAGTTGTATGAGTAATCTTTAAAATGTGACATGATCATTTTGCCTAAGAAAACCTGTAGTGTTTACCTGCTGTAATTTATGTCAAAAACGGGTTCATCAATTAGCACTGCAAATCCTTTATTAATCAGCCTTTCAATGTAAACTTTCTGAAAGGGACAACATTCATTTATATGTTAGGTTGCGTGTTTTTTGGAAAGTGATTTTTTTCATTTAAAGATATCTATATTTTCCTTAACATATAATCTCTAAAATTCAGTGCCTCAGAACTATGTTCTCTTATTTGCTGATTGCTGCACAATGCCCAGTACACTGTTATGTATAAAACAAATGAAGATATTTTGGGAATCAGTAAATATGTGTGCAGTGAGTTTCTGAGACCATATAATGAAAATAATATTTCATATGATCAGTCTGATTTTAGAAATAATATAAGTACTGTAAATCTTGATAGGCAAATATGTTAAGAGTTCACAAAGGACTAGGTTGATCAAAAAGATCCATCGCTCCAGGGCTGGTATATCTGCCCTGGGTTATGCTACTTGTCAGAGGTGCAGGAAATAAGAACAGAAGTGGGTCACTGAGTTACCTGTCTATCTGGGAAGGAAAATTTAAAGGTAAAAGGGGAAATGTACTGATAATACGTGAAAGACTTTATTTAGTTTTAATTACTCAAAAGCTTATAAAAAGTAACCTGGTAGAGAAATCGACTTGGTTGATGTTAAAGTAACAATCTGATTCCCATGGAAAATTAGCAACAGTCTGCTGGATCTTTTATCAGTTTGCATAGCTTTCTTGATGTGGTATACAGACTGAAGTGTAGAGTGAGAAGAGGGCCAAGGAAAGAAACTTGAATGGAGCTGACATTAAAGTTAAGGATAGATCATAAAAAGGCAAAGAAAAAACTGAGAAAGGATAATTAATTACAGAAATAAAAAAGGCTGATGTCGCCAAGATGGTGCAGTAGAAGCCAGCCTTCATGCCCCCACAAAGATCAACAATTAGACAGCTATCTACAAACAGAAACAGTTCTGGAAACACTCGAGAGTCCACTTAAGAAACTTTAACACAGTGGAACAAAAACCTGAGAACAACTGCACAAAAAAGGAAGAAAGAATGCTTCATTTTGACCTTATCACCCTATCCACTGAGCTGGCACTGCTCAGGGCCAAGAGGGAACTCACCAGCTAGAGTTCCCCTCCCCAGGAAAAGGAGAGCAGAGAGAGTGACCAGCTTCCTCAGCCTTTCTGGGTATTGCATGAAGGACCTGTTTGGTTTCATCCCACCCAAGGACTGGCAGAGCTGAGATGTATAGAGATGACTAGAAACATGGAAGAAGGGAATGGGCCACCAGCGTCAGCCACACAATGGGAGCAACCAGTGTTTCCAGTGACCTGCTCTCTGCAGAGGACCTGGAAACTTCCACCACAGAAGAAACCAGTGATCAGTATAGCCACCAAGGACCTCTGCAGACTTCACTGGTTTTTACCCCACAAATTTTTGCACTTGCATATGCCAGCTGTCTGCATCCCTTCTCACTCCCCTACCCTCACCACTGCCAGGAATGGGATCCACACAGGCAGCTAGCCCCATGCCTCTAAGCTGTGCAAGTGTAAGATGCAGCCTAGAACCCCACAGCTGACCTCCATTCCCTTGTGGGTACTTGGAGCTAGCTTCTCCAAATGTGTACCTATAAGCTCCCTATCCCAATTCCCATTATTTGTTCTGCTACCATGGGCATGTCTGTGACAAGACCCTACAGCTATGGGAATAGATCCCAATGGCCAAGGCTCTCAAAGCTATTTATGAGCCTAGATCTGGCACTGTCTACTATCACTTGCCTCCACTGCTGTGCCTACATCTGTAGTGAGACACCACAGCCACAAGAGAGCACATAAATAGTCAGGGTTCCTACAACTGCCAGTTTGCCTATTCAACCAGGCCCTTGCCCTCAACATTATGTGTGTGTCTGAAACAGTTCACAGAAAACTATGGCAGGCCCCCACAGCTGAGTATGTGCACATCACTGTCTTGGGCCACTATCACTTCCTGCTCTGGTCTCTAGTCACTGGACCTGGAGGAGCTGCTGAGAACCCTAACAGCCCTTGTAGTCACTGTGGACACACAGTGCTTGCCAAATACCACACAGTTGTTGATGTTATGGACCCCAGTGACCTGAGCTAATGAGACATCATGCCTCCCTGAACCCAAAGATTCCACATGCTCCTGAGTTGCCCTACATCACAAAACCTGGGGTCATAGTATACTCTACCCACAGGTGACTTTTCTTAGAAAAGTCTATCTCCCAAAGTTTGGAAGAGGCGACTGCTTCTTTAAATATGTAGATACTTACTTGAGGCCAAAGGGAACATGAAGAATCAGGGAATCCTTATATTACCAAAGGAACACAGTAAATTCCTGTAATGGGTCCCCCCAAATGGAGATAAATATCCTAAAAAAGGAATCCAAAATATGGTTCTAAAGATGACCAAAGAGCTACAAGAGAAAAAAGATCAACAATTTAATGAAATCAGAAAAATAGAAGAACAAAATTAGAAATTTAAAGATAGAATACGTAAAAAGAAAACAACAATCCAGAAATTTTCAAGCTAAGGAATATAATGACTACACTGAAGAATTTACAAGAGAGCTCCAAGAGCAAACAGAAGAAAAAATCAGCAAACTCAAAGGCAGAATATTTGCAAATACTCAGTTCAGAAAATTAAATAAATAAATAAAAAGGAAAGACCAAAACTTGTGAGGCTTACGGGATACCATTAAGAGAAACAGTCTATGTATCACTAGGATCCCGTAAAGAGAAGAGAAGGAGAAACTTAAAGATAACATGGCTGAGAACTTCCCAAACCTAGGGAAAGATTAGATATTCAAGTCATAGGGATGCCTGTGTGGCTCAGTGATTGAGTGTCTGCCTTTAGCTCAGGCTGTGATCCTGGAGTCTCAGGATCAAGTCCCACAACAGACTCCCTACAAGAAGCCTGCTTCTCTCTCTCTGTCTATGACTCTGCCTCTGTCTGTGTGTCACTCATGAATAAATAAATAAAATCTTTAAAAAAATAATTCAAGTTCATAAAGTTGTTCCCCCAACATTTCAATCTAAAATGATCTCCTCCACAACATTATAATAAAATTGTCTAAAACCAAAGACAAAAAGAGAATTTTTAAAACAGCAGGAGAAAAAAATTCCTCTCATATAAAGGAATCTCCTTTAGGTGAAGAGTGGATTTCTCAGCAGAAACATTACAGGTCAGAAGAGCATGAGATGATGTATTTAAAGCGCTAAAAGAAAAAACTGCCAAGCAAGAACACTTTACCAGTAAATCTGTCCTTTAGAAGTGAAGGCAAGATAAGGACTTTCCCAAACAAATTAAAGTTGAGGGGATTTATCACCACTAGACTTGCCTCATAAGAAATGCTGAAAGGAGTTCTTCAAGCTGATATAAAAGGTCTATAGTAAAGGAAAACATGAAAATATATAACAAACTAGAGTAAAGGTAAATATATAATGAGATTCTGAATTAAGTTAATATCATAACAAGGTGGTGTGTTAGCCACTTCACTTTAATATAAAAGTGAAAGGACAAAATTATTAAAAATAGTTATACAATAATTTGGCAATGGATACACAACATAAAGAGATAGAGAGTTCTGAGATAATGGCAGAATTAGAGGATCCTAAGTTCACTGCATCCCACATAGAGAGAACAGTCACACGAGTGCAACTAACACAGAAGATGACCCAAAACTGACAGAACAGACTTTCCACAATTAATCACAGAGAGGAAGCCACATCAAAAAAGGTAGGAAGGGCAGAAATATAGTTGGGAACCAAACACTTTGGCAAGATTAATCAGAAACAGGAGGGACACTATAAGCATGGAGAAGCAAGAGCATCAGACTCCACACCAGGCACCCCAGGTATGGGCAACCCAAACTGGGAAGATGAATACCCAGGACATTTGGCTCTAAAACCCAATGGGGCTCAATTTCATGAGTTTTTACAATCAGCAACTAACCTTGAATACTATAAAAATCAGTGGGCTCAGCTCCAGGACGGCCATAGGGCAACAGGAAACTGAATCCCCACTCTTAAAGGGCCAGCATAATAAATAACCCAGCCACAATACAGTATAGAAGCAGTAGTTTGGAAAGTGCCTGAGGTATACAGCAGATATTTACTGAGGTATAGATTTATTTACTAATCTCAGAATGTACACTGGAAGGGCAGGGAGGATCTTTAGGAGACTTCTCCAAGAAAAAAAGAGCTGGCAGTCATCATTTCTCTGACCCCCACCTCCACCCCCCACCAGCCTAGACAGCTGAAACTTGTGGGAACCAGCATGAAGACAATCCATATATCTTGCTAACACTCCATGTTCTGCCTCCACACTCTCCTGAATGTCCACCCCATCCAGCCTATCCGACTTGGCAGGTGTCCCTTCAAAGTGGCTCCTGCCCCAACACACCTTGCAAAAGCAGTCTTGGCAGGGACCAATGGCTCTCCAAAGTGACTCCAGCCCTGGGGAGAGGGGAAAATAGACAGACACACAGACACACACACACACACACACACACACACACACACACACACACCAGTGTTCCCACAGTCCCAGCAGCTGAACCTTGTAGCTGGCAGTGCAAACTGAGTGCCTTACTGATCAGTCTGGTCTGACTGTGGCTCCACTCACAAACAAAAAACCCTCAGGGGCAGCACAGGAATAAAGCCCTGTAGTTCAATGTGACTGCAGCACCCAGAGTCTCACTGTCAACTCCACCCACCAACAAAAGCCACTGAAGGGACTGGCAGGGAGAGGACCTTGCAGTTGGTACAAGTGAAGCCTCAGCAAACAGAATTGGGGCACATCTAGTCTGTCAGATTCCACCCACCAATGGAGGCCTTTTGGGATAAGGCAGGAGAGTGCTCTATAGGTTGGTGAGACTACAAGTGAGGATAGGCATCTACTCTGACTTCTGACATGGCCAAATTGGAAGCCGACAGTTGCTCCAGATTGGCACAGGGACTAAATCCCACCAGGTGCACCCACAAAAGGCAAAAGGCCCCAGTGTGGCCAGCTGGACTAAAGGCAAATGTGGCTCAGCCACAACAATAGGCCACACACAACCCACATAGGAGAGAGCCCTGAAGTGCCTGGTTCTGGTGAACCTAGTGGCAACCACAGATCCAAAACCTTAAGGAGATGCACAATAAATAAAGAGAAAGAAATCCAAGTTTATCACTGAAGAAAGCCATCAAACCACCAGGGAATTGAGCAAAAGAAAAAGAAAGGAACCAAAAGAAACTACAAAAACAACCAGGAAACAGGCAATAAGTACACACCCATCAATAGTTACTTTATATGTAAAAAAATGTAAGTGCTTCAATCACTTGTGTTAAAAGACACAGGGCGACTGAATAGATAAAAAAGTAAGATGTAAAAAAAAAAAAGTAAGATGTTTCTATATACTGCCTACAACAGACTCACTTTAGACCTCTAGACACATGCAGATTGAAAGTAAAAGGATGGGAAAACATTTATTATGAAAATAGAAGTGAATGGAAAGCTGAGGTGGCAATACTTATATCAAACAAAAATAGACTTTAAAACAAAGACTAACAAGAGAGAAAGAAGGATACCATATAATGATAGAAGGAACAATGCAACAAGAGGACATAGCAATTGTAAATATTAAAAAAAAACTTTAAATATTTATGCACCCATAAATATTTAGGAGCACCTAAAATATAAAGCAACTATTAACAGATATAAAGGAAGAAGTTGACAGTAACATCTTAACATCACACTTTAATCAATGGATAAGTCATAGTGACAGACATCAACAAGGAAAACAGTGGCTTTGAATACACATTAAGCCAGATGGATCAAACAGATGTTCTGAACATTCGATCCCAAACCAGCAGAATACTCATTCTTTTCAAGAGCACATTACACATTCTACAAAATAGATCACATATTAGACAGCAAAACAAGACCCAATAAATTAAGAAAAGATATCATGCATCTTTCCTGACCACAATGGTATGTATGAAACTAGAAATGAATCACAAGAAAAAATCTGGAAAGGACACAAATACATGAGGCCAAATAATATGCTACTGAACAATTAAATAGGTCAAAGAGGAAATAAAAAAAATACAAAGAGACAAGGAAAAATGAAAACACAATGGTCCAAAATCTTTGGGATGCAGCAAAAGCTGTTCTAATAGAAGCCTAATTAAAAAAATAAGAGCAATCCCAAATAAAAAAGCTAACCTTATGCCTACCAGACCTAAGAAGAACAAAGCCCCAGGTCAGTAGAAGGAAAAAAAAAGATTAGAGCAGAAATAAATGAAATCAAGACTAAAAAAACAATAGAATGGATTAATAAAACCAGGAGCTGGTTCTTTAAAAATATCAACCAAACTGATAAACCGTTTGTTGAACTCATCAAAAAGAGAGACATAAAGACAGACAGACAGACATACACAGGAGACAGACAGACATACACAGGAGAGAGGGAGAGAGAGAGAGAACTGGAAAATCAGAAATAAATGAGGAGAAATAACAACCAACATCACAGAAATAAAAACAATTATAAGAGAATATTATGAAAAATTATATGCCAACAAATTGGATAACCTAGAATGAATGGATAAATTCCTCGAAACATAGTCCATATTTTCATGGATTGGGAGAACCAATATTGTTAAAATATCCATACTACACAAAGGAATCTACAGATTTAATGCAATCACTATCAAAATGCCAACCACATTTTCCATAGAACTAGAAAAAAAATCCTAAAATTTGTATGGAACTACAAAAGATCCCAAATAGCCAAAGCAATCTTGAGATAGAAGAACAAAGTTGGAGGTATCATAATTCCAGATTTCAAGATATACTACAAAGCTGTAGTAATCAAAACAGTATGGTACTGGCACAAAAATAGACACATAGAGCAACAGAACAGAATCAACAGCCTAGAAATAAACCCGTGATTTTATGGTCAATTAATCATGACAAAGAATGCTAATATATACATTGCAGAAAAGACAGTTTCTTCAACAAACAGTGCTGGGAAAATTGGACAGCTACATGTAAAACAATGAAACCAGACCACTTTCTTATACCATGCACAAAAATATACTCAAAATGGATTAAAGACTTAAACATGAGATCTGAAACCATAAAACTCTGAGAACATAGGCAGTAATTTCTTTTCATCAGTAGAAACATTTTCCTAGATATATCTCCTCAGTTGAGGGAAATAAAAGCAAAAGTAAACTATTGAGATTACATCAAAGTAAAAAACTTTGACACAGTAAAGGAAACCATCAACAAAATAAGAAGACAACCTACTGAATAAGAAAAGATATCTGCAAATCATATATCCAGTAACAGGTTAATATCCAAGATACACAAATAACTTACACAACTCAACACTATAAAAACCCAAACAATCCAGTTTAAAAAGAGGACCCAAATAGATATTTTTCCAAAGAAGACATATGGATGACCAATAGAGACATGAAAAAGATGTTCAACACCATTAATCATCAGGGAAATGCAAATCAAAACCACAGTGAAATATTCCCTCACATCTGTCAGATGGCTAGAATAAAAAACAAAAACAAATAATAAGTGTTAGCAAGGATGTATGTGGAGGCAAATGAACTGTCATGCAGTATTGATGGGAATGCAAATTGGCACAGCCCCTCTGAGAAAAAGTATGGAGGTTCCTCAAAAAAATAAAAAATAGAATTACCACATGATCAAGTGATTTTACTACTATTTACCCAAAGAATAGGAAATCATTAATTTGAAAAGATATATGCACCTGTTTGTGTATGTTTATTGTAGCATTATTTACAATAGTCAAAATATGGAAGCAACCCAAGTGTTCACAGATATGGTATATGCATAATGGAATATCACTCAGCTATAAAAATAAAATGAAATCTTGCCATTTGCAACAACATGGGTAGACATAGAGAATATAATGCTAAGTGAAGTAAGTCACTCAGAGAAAGACAAATATCATATAATTTCACTCATGTGCTATTTAAGAAACAAAGACAAACAAGCAAAGAAATAAAAGAGACAAGCAAAAACCAGAATCTTAAATATAAAGAAGAAAATGGTGGTTGCCAAGAGTGGGTGGGGGCATTGGTGAAATAAATAAGGGAATTAAGAGTGCACTGATCTTGATGAGCACTGAGTAGTGTACAGAATTATTAAATCATTATAGTGTACACCTAAAGCTAATATAGCACTGTATGTTAATTATATTTGAGTGAAAAATAACAAAAAAATATATTAAACATTTTTAAGAGATGTAAATAGTGACAACAAGACATAAAATATAGGGTGGAAAATAAAACAGTAGAGTGTTTACATATGATACAAGGTAAGCTGCTAGAAGCCCCAAATAGACTGCTGTTATAACTATATGATGTTTCAAGTAAACCAAAGGGTAATCACAGCAAAAAACAAACAAAACAAAACAAAACCCAGCTATCATAGGTACATACAAGATAAAGAGAAGGGACTCAAAGTATATCATTGTGGAAGATCATCAATTTACAAAGGGACAGCAAAAAAAAAAAGAGTAGGGACATAATTAATAAAATGGAATTGGTAAGTCCTTACCTAACAATAATTACTTTTAATGTAAATGGATTAAATTCTCCAATCAAAAGGTATAGAACAGGTGCATGGATAAAAAATAAGACCCGATTATATGCTACTTATGAAAGACTCAGTTCAGCTTTGGGGACATACATAGACCCAAAGTGAAGGGATGGAAAAAGGCAACTCATGCAAGTGGAAACCAAAATAGAGTGGGGTAGCTATATTTATATCAGAAAAATAGATTGTTAAGTTTAAAAGTTTAATATGAGACAAAGAAGGTAATTACATAATAATAAGCCAATTCACCAAGAGGATATAACAGTTGCAAATAAATATGCACCCAATATCAGAACACCATGTATTAAACAAATACTAACCAATCTGAAGGGAGCAATACACAATAATAGAATAATAGTAGGAGACTTTAGCACTGCATTTTCAACAATGGATAGATAATCTAAATAGATAATCAATAAGAGAAAGTTGACCTTGAACTACAGTTTAGACCAAATGGACCTAACAGACATATACAGAATATTCCATCCAAAAGCAACAGAATGCAAATTCTTCTTAAGCACACATGGAATATTCTCCAGGAGAGATCAAATGTCAGGTTAAAAAAAAAAAAAACATGTCTCAGTAAATTTTAAAATATTGAAATTATACCAAGTATCTTTTATGACCATAAGAGTATGAAACTAGATCAATAACAGGAGGAAAACTGGAAAATTCACAAATACATGGACATTAAACAACACACTGAACAACTAATAGGTCAAAGATGAAATTAAAAGAAAAGTCAATAAATATCTTGAAGCAAAACACAACAAACTTGTGAGATGCAGAAAAACAGTTTAAGAAGGGGCATTTATAGTGGTAAATACCCACATTAAGAAAAAAGAAAGATCTCAAATAATCAACCTAACTTTATACCTCAATGAACCAGAAAAAGAAAAATAAGTTAAGTCCAAAGTTAGCAGAAAAATGGAAATAACAAAGATCAGAGCAGAAATAAATGGAGACCAGAAAACCATAGAAAAGATCAACAAAACTAAGAACTATTTTTTGAAAAGATAAACAAAAGTAGTGAAACTTTAACTAGATTAAGGAAAAAGATTACTCAAACTATTAAAATCAGGAATTAAAGTGAAGACATTACTACAAATTCTACAGAAATGCAGATGACTACATAAGAGACTACTATGAACAATTATAGACCAATATATTTGACAATCTAGAAGAAAGAAAGAAATTCCAAAAAAGAGGGGTACGAAGGTGGTTCAGTCAGTTAAGTATCTGCCTTTGGCTAAGGTCATGATCCTGGGGTTCTGGGATCAAGTCCTACATCGGGCTCCTTGCTCAGCAGAGTGTCTCTTCTCTGTCTCCCTCTCCCTCCCTCTGTGTGCTTGTGTTCTCTCTCTCTTTCAAACAAACAAACAAACAAACAAACAAATAAATCTATCTTTTTAAAAAGTTACTAAAAAGATATCATCTACTGAGACTAAATCAGGAGAAAGTAGAACATTTGACAGACTAATATGAGTCATGGGAATGAATCAGTAAGCACACATTTTTTTATCAAAGAAAAGCCCAGGAATAGATGGCTTCACTAGTAAAGTCTATCAACTATTTCAAGAAGAATTAATGACAATACTTTTCAAACTCTTCCAATAAAACTGAAGAGGAGAAAACTCTCAAACTCATTTCATAAGGCCAGCATTACCCTGAAATAAAAGTTAGGAAAGAACACTACAAGAAATGATGATGAATAGATGCAAAAATTCTCAACAACATACTAGTAAACTGAATCCAACAGCATATTGAAAGGATCATACACGATGATCAAGTGAGATTTATTTCTGGGGTGAAAGGATGGTTCAACGTATACAAATCAATAACTATGATACACTACATTAATAGAATGAAAGGCAAAAATCATACAATCATCTCAAAACATGCAGAAAAATATTTGACAAAATACAACATCCTTTCTTAATAAAAACTCAACAAATTGGGTATAGAGAGATCACACCTCAACATAATAAGGTAATATATGACAAGCCCATAGCTACATTATAGCCAATGGTGAAAGGTGGAAAATTTTCCTCTAAGATCAAGAACAAGACCAGAATTCCACTCTCACCACTCCTACTCAATGCAGTATAGGAAATCCTAACCAGAGCAATCAGGTAAGAAAAATGAAAGGCATCCAAATCAGAAAGGAAGTAGGAAAATTATCTCTGCTTGCTGATATGGACTTGTATATAGAAAATTCTAAAGATTCCACCAAGAAAATGTTAGAAGTAATCAACAAATTCAGTAAAGTTGAAGCATATAAAATCAACATGCAGAAATCAGTTGTTTCTATACACTACAATAAACAATCTGAAAAAAAGGAAGAAAACAATTCCATTTATAATGGCATCAAAAACAATAAAATACTTAGTAATAAGTTTAACCAAGGAAGTGAAGGATCTATATACCAAAAACTATGGCATTGATAAAAAGAAATTGAAGGTGACCCAAATAAATGGAAATGTATCCTATGTCCATGGATCAAGAGAGTTAATATTGTCACAGTATTCATACTACCCAAAACGTATAGATTCAATAAAATCCCTATCAAATTTCCAGTGGTATTTTTTTTTTCACAGAAAGAGAAAAAAACAATTCTAAAATGTGTATGGAGCAAAAAAAGACCCCAAATAGCCAGTATTCACAAAACATATATCTGACATATGACTTGTATCAAGAAATACTACAAATTAATGAATGGTAAAAGGACAAATAATCCAATCAAAAACTAGATAAAAGACTTAAACATATAATTTGCAAAAGGCTTTTTGGGAGTGTCCAATAAGCTCATGAAAATATACTCAACATCATTAGTTATCAAGGAAATGCAAATATAAACAACAGCTGGGACTTCTTCAAGATAAAAAGCTTCTGTACAGTGACAGAAACAGTAAAGAAAACTGAAAGACAATCTACAGAATAGGAGAAGATATTTACAAATGACATATCTGATAAAGGGTTAGTAGCCAAACAAAATCTTTAAGGAACTTTTCAAACTCAACACTGAAAAATAAATAATCCAGTTAAGAAATGGGCAGAAGATATGAACAGACATTTTTCCAAGGAAGCCATACAGATGGCTAACAGACAAATGGAAAGATGCCCAACATCATGCATCATCAGGGAAATACAAATCAAAACCACAATGAAATATACCATCTCATACCTGTCAGAACAGCTAAAATTAACAATGCAGGAGACAACAGATGTTGGGGAGGATGGGTAGAAAGGGGAATCCCTTACACTGTGAGTGGGAATGCAAACTGGAGCAGCCACTTGAAAATAGTATGGAGTTTCCTCAAAAAGTTAAAAATAGAACTACCCTATGTCTCAGAAATTGCACTACTAGGTATTTACCCAAAAAACACAAAAATATAAATTTGAAGGGCACATACCCCTGATGTTTATAGCAGTATTATTAACAATAGCCAAACTATGGAAAGAGCACAAATGTCCATCAATTGATGAATGGATAAAGATTCTGTATTTATTCAGCCATCAAAAAGAATAAAATCTTGCTATTTGTAACAATGTATATAGAGCTAGAGTGCATTGTACTAAGCAAAACAAGTCAGTCAGAGAAAGACGAATACTATATGATTTCACTCATATGTGGAATTTAAGAAACAAAACAGACCAACATAGGGTGAGGGAAAAAAAGAGAGAGGAAAGCAAACCATAAGACTCTTAACTACAGATAACAAATTGAGGGTTTCTGCAGGAGAGGTGGGTGGAGGATGGGCTAAATGGGTGATGGGTATTAAGGAGTGCACTTGTGATGAGCACTGGGTATTACATGTAAGTGATGAATCACTAAATTCTACACCTGGAAACAATATTATCATATATGTTAACTAACTAAAATTTAAATTAAAAATTGAAATAAAAAACCATACAATTTAATTACCATTATAATGAAAACACTAAATATTGACAAAAATATGGAGCAATTGGAATGCTCATACATTGCTGGTAAGTAATTGCTTTGGAAGTGATTTGGCTTTTTCTTAAAAAGTTTAATATTTGCCAATTCATGATCCAGAAATTCTACTCATGAAAAAGAAATGAAAATTTATGTCTGCAAAAAGACTTGTACAAAAATGTACACAGGAACTCCCTTCATAAAAGCCCTAAACTGGATAAAACCCAAATGTGCAACAACAAAGAAGAATGAATAAACAAATTGAGATATAATTATATACTGATTCTATTTAAAAACAAAAAGGAACAAACTACTGAAACATACAACATGAATTTGTCTCAAAAGTCTTATATGGAAGATGAGCCAGATACAGGGGTGTCTGGGTGGCTCAGATGGTTAAGTGTCTGGCTGTTGTTTCCTCTTAGGTCATGATCTCACAGTGATGAGACCAAGCCCCATGTCAGGCTCTGAGCCAAGCTGAGCATGGAGCCTGCTTAGGATTCTCTCTTTCCTCTCCCCCTGCCCCTCCTCCCTCTGCTCACATGAAGGCTTGCCCATGTGTGTTCTCTCTCGCTCTCTCTCTCAAAAACTAATAAATAAATAAATAAGTTAAAAAAGAAACCAGATACAGAAGAGTACATAAATTATAATTACATTTATATGGAGTTCAAGAATTGGAAAACTAAATTATGATGATATAAATCAGAACAGTGGCTGCCTCTAAGGGTAAGAGATTGTCTGTAAAAGGAAACTTTCTGAGAAGGTTGAAATATTCTATATATTGTTTTATGTGATGATTGTATAGGTATATGTAGTTGTCAATCCCAAACACAAATCATGGCAATTTAGCAAATTTTTAGCAAATGTGGAATATCTCAAAAGCACACATGGGAAAAAAAAAAGATAATCTACAAAGGAAATGTAACTATCTCCTCAGGAATAATAATATCAAAGTGGTAAAATGTCTTTATAATCTGAGAGAAAATAACAAGGAAACTGGAATTATTTATCCATCAAAACTGTCTTTCAGGAATTAAATTTAATAAAAATTTTTATGACAAACAAAAGCTGAGTATTTACCATTGACAGATTACTTCACTAATTGAAATTCTAAATGAAGTATTTCAGGCAGAAGTAAACTCAGTATGACAGATTGGAGAAATCCTTATATAGAGGTAAAACACAGTAATAATAATGTCAAATTTGAGAGTATTAAAATAAACTAGAACGAAAATACAGAATACAATGGCATAGAAGTTGAAAGAGGTATAATATAAAATTATTCTAAATATTCTTGTGTTGAGAGAAGAATAAATGTATTGATTAAATTTAGACTTGATACATGTTAAAATTACTGAAGTATCATGTAAGATAGACATACAATTCATGATTTCTAAATAAGCATGAAGGAAAATTGAATCAGGAAAAAAATAAAGTCAAGAAAAAAGGAGAAAGGAACTGATTGGAATGAAAATATTGACCAAGTCTGATCAGGATTAAAACATTTTGAAGATGTAAAGGGTTTTAAGCAGGTAAATGGAAAGTACATTTATCTCATCATGGATATAAATTTAAGTACTTAAGTAACCACAGTAAAGATAAATGCACTAAATTGCCCAATTAAAAACCAAAGATCATCATACTAGAAAACATAGCAAATCTAGTTTCACAGCATTCATAATGGAAACATTTAAAATATAAGTTTATAAGAAAACTTGAAAATCAATGGATTAAGGCCCATGAATAAGACAAAACAAAACATAAAGCAAAAAATAAAAAGTGTGACAAGTGACAAGCAAGGTCACTACAAATAAAGTTTCAATTCTTTAAAAAGGCTCAATAATTCTGAAGTTACATACACCTAAAAGATATCCTCAAAAAATAATATAAAAACTTAGGTATCTACAAGGAAAAGTGACATATCTACCATAATAGTGGGACATGTGAGCAGAGCCCTCTCATTAATTGATAGATCAAACTGACAATGAGTCAAATAAGTACACAGAAGATCTGAACAATTCGTATAACAAACTTGAATACAATTGTGGATACAGTATTTGACCCAACAAGGAAAACAATTTTCTTTAGGTATGCATGGGACATTTATAAAAACTGATTACATGCTAGGCCAAAAATTAGACTCTGGCCCTTCCCTGATCACAATATAATTAGGTTGTAATTAAAAAACAGTAATTAAAAATTCTCTTGTGTTTGTAAATTGAAAAGTCCATTTCTTTCTTTTTAAGATCTCAAGATTTTATTTGACACAGAGAGAAAGAGGGAGAGAGAGACAGCACAAGCAGGAAGAGTAACAGAGAAGGAGACACAGATTCCCCGCTGAGCAGGGAGCCTGTCCTGGACTCCATCCCAGGACCCTGGGATCATGACCTGAGCTGAAGGCAGACACTCAACTAACTTAAGCCACCCAGGTGCCCCTAAAAAATGCATTTCTAAACAACTCATTGGTCAAACAAATTATAGCAGGGATTAGAGAATTATTTCTGAGCAATAACAAAAAGAATCACAATTAGGAGGTATTCATAATACTTGAAGCAGTTATGAAGGTGCTTAGAAGGAAACTGATTGCCTTAAACGTACACATTAGAAAAAAACCCCTCAAGCCTAATGGAATAAATAGCCAACTTAAGTTTTAGAAAAACAAATTCAAAGACAAAAATAAGGGAATGTATGAGTTGAGATAAAATAGATTGCAATAGAAAAGCTCAACAAAGCCAAAAGAGTTCTCTGAAAAAAAGTAACAAAATAGAAATACCACAAGGACATGGAAACAAAGGAAGGCACAAATAAAATTATTAGAAAAGTTAAAACAGAAGCATAACTACAACTACCTCAGAGACTAAAATATATAGAAGGATAGTACAGACAACTTTATATTAAAGTTGATACTAAAATTACTAACTGAAGACATGGATAAATTTCTAGAAAAATACTACTTACAAAAATGGATTTTACAAGAATTAGAATTCTATGACCATTAAAAGGTTGAATTAACACTTAAGAAATCCTTCTACACACACATACATGTACACACACACACACACACACAACAGATCTAAGTAAACTTCCATGCAAGTTTCCATCAAATGCTCAAGGAACACGTATTTCAATCTTACACAAAATCTCTCAGAATGGAAAAAAATGACTACTCCTATTTTATGTTGTGAGTCTAGCACAGTCTCCCTCCATAGCAAATGTGGAAAATGGTTGTATAATGGAAGTAAAACCATAGGCCAATGTCACTATGAGTATTCATATACTCATATGAAAATCTCAACAGAATATTAGCAAACAAAATCTATCAATGTATATGAAAGAGAATTCATCAAGACCAAGTTGGCTTATTCTAGAAACACAAGGTTAGTTTAATGTAGGAATATTAATAACTATTTTTCATCATTAACATAGTAAAACAGGAAAACCATATAAACTTTTAAGTGCAAGCAGAAAATCTTTTAATAAATTTCAGCACTGAGTCATAAGAAAAATTCACTACCAACTTGGAATAAAAGGGAACTTCCTTAACTGGGTAAAGGTTAATTAATAATATTCATAATTCATAATATCTATAACAAATATTCTACAAAATAGTGGAAAATAAGAGTCTCCCTTTTAAGATCAGGAATATGATAAGGAGGCCTGTTTTCACCCTTCTAGCCATACAGTAAGAATACTGAATATTCTAGCCATGTAGTAAGAATGAAAGAAACAAAAGGCATAGTTACTGGAAAGGGATAAACAAACCACCGTTATTTGCAGGTGATGATTTGCAAAAATTCCAAGAGAATATATAAATAAATTATTAGAATTAATGTAAGAATTTAGCAAGGTTGTTGAATACAAAAATCAATATCCAAAAACAAGTTGTGTTCTATACAACAGGAAGTTCTGGTTAGAAAAATGCAACTTTAAAAAATTGAGTATAATAGTAACAAAATTATAAAGCATCTCAGAATAAGTCTAATAAAAATGTCTCAGTACTTTTATGAAAAACTATTAAATTTTATTGGTAGACATGTAAGAAGACCTAAATAAATGGAAGGTTATATATTACTCTTGAGTTAAAAGACTCTCCAATTTGATTTAAATATTTAGACAAATTATAAAAATCCCTACTAGAGTTTATTTTTTGTGGAATTTGACAAATCAATTCTAAAAATTCATACGGAGTTAAAATAGGCCTAATATATAGCTAGGATACTCCTGAGTAAGAACAAGAGTTGAGGTCAGAATGATGCAGGTACTAGCACTGTCCCTTATCAAGATTTGCAAAATGAGATCATAGTAATAAAGATAATGTAGTTATTTAAGTACACAAACAGATCAGCTGAACAGAATAGCCAGCTGGGAAGAAACCTACATGCATGAAAACTGATCTATGACAAAGTAGGCATTATGGGTAAATATATTTTTCAATAATTGGGTCTGATAAAATTAATTATTCACATCAAAAACATAAAATTGGATCCCTATCTCAAAGTATATACAAAAACTAATTCCAGATGAATTAAGGACTTAACTGTAGAAGTCAAAATTATGTGGACTTTTGGAAAACAACCCATTTCTTAAAATGATCTAAAAATTCACAAACCCATTAAGGTAAGAGCTGATAAATTCGCCTACAATACTAAGGATGCCAGTTATCAATAGAGCTCATGAGAAGGGAAAAGCTGCCTAAACTGGGATAAAATCCTTTCAATATATATGTTGAAATGTAAAGATAATGTCCTAGTAATTAAAATGTAATGAAATCAGGGATCCCTGGGTGGCTCATTGGTTTAGCACCTGCCTTCAGCCCAGGGCGTGATCCTCGAGTCCCATGTCGGGCTCCCTGCATGGAGTCTGCTTCTCCCTCTGTCTGTGTCTCTGCATCTCTCTCTCTTTGTGTCTCTCTTTTTTTTTTTATAAATTTATTTTTTATTGGTGTTCAATTTGCCAACATATAGAATAACACCCAGTGCTCATCCCATCAAGTGCCCCCCCACCAGTGCCTGTCACCCAGTCACCCCCACCCCCGCCCACCTCCCCCCTCCCCTTCCACCACCCCTAGTTCATTTCCCAGAGTTAGGAGTCTCTCATGTGCTGTCTCCCTTTCTGATATTTCCCACTCATTTTTCTCTTTGTGTCTCTCATGAATAAATAAACAAATTCTTTAAAAAATGTAATGAAATCATATAAATTATTATGAAACTTAAAATAACTAAAAAATGGGTAAACATTTCATTTAACACAGAGGGAAAAAAAAATTCCTCATTAATAACTGACTATATGCACCAAAGTAATCAAGGAAATGCAAATTGGAAGCACAATGGCACAATTTCACACTTACTAGATTGACAAACTAAAAAATCAGATTATATTAAGTGTTAGTGAGGATGTAGCACAATGAGAGTTTCCATCAACTGCTGGTGGAGGTTCAGATTTGAACTATCTTTTCAAAAAGCATTTAGGCATTTCCTAGTAAAGTTGAACAAATGTATATTCTACTTTTAGTCAAAAGGTCATATCCTAGAGGAACTTTCATTTATGTGCATCAGAGTGGTGCATCCTAAGCAATAATATACATACAGTGACTACAGGATCTTGTTAAAATGCAGATAGTGATTTAGGAGATCAGGAAGTAGGCCCCAGATTCTGCATTTCTAAGTAGCAGATTTTAGGGTACTGTAATGTTTTAGTTCTTGACTTGTGTGATGAATACATTGGTATTAGTTTCATTTTATTCACACTCATGTTCAAATGGGTTTGAGAAACTATCCAAAACAAAGAGCATCCTTTGGGAACAGGATGTATATGATGGAAATCAAAGAGCCCAGTAGTCTGAAAAACCAGTCAAATCCCAATGCTATCTTTTAGTAGCTGTGTATTTTTATCCAAATTATTTAACCTATCCAAGCTCACATTTCCTTGTTTATAAAATAAAGATAATAATAATTACATTTGTGTGTCTGTTATGAAAAGTAAGAGATAATTTACATAAAGTCTGAACATTAGAAACATATGTTCAAATAGTTGTTGCTATTGTTTTTATTGTTTGTTCCCCAATATTAGATTAGCATCTTATTTGAGGATATCTTGATTGGTGAATGAAAAGCTTATATGGAAATTATAATCCAGATAATCAATTTGTAGTTTAGTTAATATAAAGCTAAATACTCGCTTTTTAAATTTAAAAATTTAAACAAATTTTATTTGTTTATTTGAGAGAGAGAGAGAGCATGAGCAGGGGGCAGGCAGAGGACAGAGGGAGAAGCAGACTCCTCACTGAGCAGGGAGCTTTATCCTGGGCGGCATCCCAGGATCCCAGGACCCATCCCAGGACCCATGACGAGGATCATGACTTGAGCTGAAAGCAGACACTCAATTGACTGAGCCACCCAGGCATCCAAAGCTAAATACTCTTAAAAAGCACTAATTATCCTTGTATTCAATATTACATTACTTACATAACTTTATAATACCACAGGAAACAAATATGGGAACTATCCACAGACAAATTACGTTCTTCTTCTGAATCCTGAAAGAAATGGAAAATCAACTATGATATATAATGGTAACTGTAAAATAAACACAAATTTGGATACTGGCATAAAAGTCACAGAGGAACTAAATTATCTAAGATCAGAAGAAGTATAATGAACAAATTTCTGAATAGAACTAATGAATATTCATATAATATTAGTTCTATTCTTTAGCTACTCACTATCATGAGTGACAAATTTAGATAGCTTATTTTTTTTTTTTAGATAGCTTATTGTTTCTGTTATATTTGTCTTTGTGAAATAATAGAACATGTACATATGGCCTTTGCACCCATTTCCTGCTAATATTTGGCCTTTGATCCTGGTGCCTGATGCAGAGCTCCTACAACTCTTATAACCTCCTGAATGATAGGAGGGTCTGACATAGAGCTCCCTTTTGTTCTAATGAGGCGACTCTAGGTGGGCTTTGGGATGGGCACTGGTCACTAGAAAGGCTAAGCCATGATTAGAGGCTTGGAACTTTTAGCTCAACCTCCCACCCTTTGGAGACGGGAGAGAAACCAGAAAATGAGTTAAAGATTGAAATGACTGATTATGCCTATATGATGAAGCCCTCATAAAAATCAGAGAGCTTCCCAGTTGGTAAACACATCCACATGGTGGCAGAGTAACACAACCCAACTCCACAGGGACAGAATCTCCTGAGCTCAGGGCTCTTCTAGACCTTGCCTCTTGTACCTCTTCTCTGGCTGTTGACTGTATCCTTTATCATATCTTTTATTATTATAACTGGTAAGTGTGATTTCCTGAGTTCTATGAGCTGTGCTAGCAGATTATTGAACCTGAGGAAAAGGTGGTGGGAACCTGGATTCATAGCCAGTCAGTCAGGTGACAAACTGGAACTTGCAGTTGACATCTGAAGTGGAGCAATCCTGTGGAACTGAGCCCTTAACCTGTGGGATGTGAAGTTGACTCCATGTAGAAAATGCCAGAACTCTGAACTGTAGGACACTCAGCTGGTGTCAGAAATAGTACGGAAATCAACACCCGCACACCACATCTGGTAATAGAAGTGTTCTCTGAGTGTGTAAAGGAAAATAGTGAGTTTTCCTAGACAGCCTTATTCATCAAAACAATTCAATTAATTTTTTTCTTTAATGGTTCTGAATCAGAGATGATTTTGTTCACAGGAAACAAATATGGGAACTATCCACAGACAAATTGGCAATGCCTGGAGACATTTTTGGTTACTGGATCTGAGTGCTTTTGAGCGTATTTCAGAGATCAGCATGTACATACATTCTTAAAAGTTATAAGATCTGATGGCACTCTACATAAATGACAAAGATATTCTTATACATGTGTATATTTGTGTGTACATATTTTTATATAATATTACACATTTGGGCTTCCATTATACAACAAAAGGAAAAGGAGTAAGCCTTTACTGGCTGAGAAATTCTGTCCATGAACCTGGCGGATATTCATAAACTCAAAAGCCAAATTCAAATATTTTTTAATCAACAAGTTTTGAACAAAATGAATTAATATTCATCTGGTCTTTCCCACATCACTCTACTTATTCTCTGAAAATACAGATTATTAATTAAAAAGAAGGCACAAGTCCCAAAATAAAGACAAGATTTATTACAGGGAGTCTCTATAGCAGTGGCTTTAGACACACCTGTGTGGGAATATCAGCTATGAGGTATGTGGCCAGTAATTGTTACTAATTAGTAAAGGGCCAATGTTTTTAATGCTTAATTTTTTCTTTTTTTGTAAACAAGAAAAGATTCAACATCACTTTCGTGTATTTGCATTCACATGTTTTTTCTTGAATTAAAGAAAATATTTAAGAACAAACTTGCTAGAAACAGAAATGGTCTTTATTCCAGGAAACTGTCATAAAGGTATGTGACATGACACCCACTCAGCAGAAAGTACTATTATCATTAAGATGGTAGGTAACTGGGGCTTTCTTTGCTCATTGATAAAAAGGCTAAAGTAAAAATCACATATCATTTCCTAACTTATAATCTGCTATGAGATATATCTGAAAATTGCCATATTGACAATAATTTAAAAATACCTCTTATTTATACTTAACACTTATACTATTTAAAACAGATTGAAAGCCCAAATAAGTAAAACAAAATGTAGTAGAGAAATAATTTGCAAGATGTAATAATTATCATTAAAATCAACTTACTGGGCCCGTAACAATTGGTCTTATAGTCTGAAAACCAGGAGAAAAACAACGTAGTTCTGTCTTGGGTGAACTAGTATTTAAAAAGAACAGGAAGAGAAATAAGCATAGAGACATACAAGATTAGTAAAAACTCCCCTACTACTTTTTAAGCCTAAAAACATTAATTGTATGTTAATTAGAAAAATAAAAAATATAACAATACTTCTTTTGTCAAAGAGATTTTGTCTTTTTTTTCACACCTATGCAATGGGAAGAAATTTACATTCAATCACAGCCTTGAATCTGAATGTTCACACTATATGAATACATTTTTATGTGTAAATACACACATTATATTGACATTCATGGCAAAAATCTTACCTTTTATTTTTCACAGAACAAGTTCCTGGCACACTCCACTCAGAAAATGATGTTCCTTCATACTCTAACTTAATCTAAACAAGAAGGTAAGATAGTTCAAATAAAAAAATCTGATCCAAAATTTTTATCTCAGTGTTCTGATGTAAGGCTCAATTTCCTGGGTTCTTACAATTAAAGAAAGAATAACTAAAATTTAATTCCTTTAAAACTGTACAAAGTAATGTGACAAAGGAAAAGTAACTTTTCCAAGACACTTCAGATGTCTGCCCCCCAGAAACTATAAGACTCTTATTTTATTTTACTTCAAAAATAATCTACCAAGTGTCTAGCAGGTGACTAGCACTCCACTAGATTCTAAGGATGAAGAAAAATGAGTGAGACAAGATCCTTCACTTAATAACAAGTCATGGTAAATTCTGAAGTCCTACTCTTTGCATATCCCTGACTCTACCACACTAACTTCCATCAGTCACATTTTCCTTATTCCTTAATCCTTTTTTTTTTCCTTCTTCCACATTCTTTCATTTATAAGTTCTTTCCCCTTTTGAAGGATACTGATCCACTTTCTAACATCATTAGTCTTAGTCTCAACATTGGTCCTCTTCCTTTCTTAAGGAAGCTCCAGGCCCAGCATGGAGCCCAATGTGGGGCTTGAACTCACAATCCTAAAGTCAAGACTGGAGCTGAGATCAAGAGTTGGACACTTAGCCAACTGAGCCACCAGGTGCCCCTGTCTTCTTCTTAAGCCAGGTTTAGAACCCAATATCACCTTTATAGTAACAATTATGTATATACACATATGTACACGTTTCATGTAAATATATATACATAAACACTTTTTCAGTGTTTTTAGTTGTAAAATGGCGATTATAATACCAGCTATCTCATAAATTTGAAATTATAGGATTAATGACAGTGTATAAGAAGAAAAAAGAGGAAAAAATCACCAGAAGATATAGCCCTGAAATATATAGAGCAAAAAAAAATTTTTTTGAGTATGGTTGACATACATTACAATAGTTTTATGTATACAACATTGTGATTTCACAAATTTTTATATTACGCCACGTTCACCACAACTGTAGCTACCATCTGTGAAGATACATTGCTATTACAATATCATTGACTATTATCCCTTATGCTGTGTCTTTTATTCCCCTGATTTATTCATTTCATAACTGGAACACCCATTCACCCATTTTGCCCAACCCACTATCCTTTCCTCTAGCAACCATCAGTTTGTTCTCTGTATTTATGGGTCTGATTCTGCTTTTTGTTTATTCGTTTGTTATTGCTATTATTTTTTAAGGTTCCACTTGTGAATGAAATCGTATGGTATTTGTCTTTCTCAGTCTGACTTATTTCACTTAAGATACCCTCTAGTTCCACACAGGTTGTTTCAGATGGCATGATCTCATCCTTTGGTATGGCTCTGTAATATTCCTGTGTGTGTGTGTATTCCTTAACCATTCATCTGTTGATAAGCAATCTTACTTATCTATTCATCTATCGATAAATACTTAGGTTGCTTCTGTATCTTAGCTGTTTTCAGTAATGCTGCAATAAACAGAGGGGTGCATTAATCTTCTTGAGTTAGTGTTTTCATTTTCTTTGGGTAAATACCCAGTAGTGGAATTATTAAATCATATTTCTATTTTTATTTTTTATTTTTTTTTCATATTTCTATTTTTAGAAATAGTATTTAGTATTTCTATTTTTAATTTTTTTAAAGATTTATTTATTTGACAGAGAGAGAGCTTAAGCAGGGGAAAGGGCAGGAGAGAATCTTGAGCAGACTCCATTCTTTTTTTTTAATATTTATTTATTTACTTATGATAGACATAGAGAGAGAGAGAGAGAGAGAGAGAGGGGGAGACACAGGAGGAGGGAGAAGCAGGCTCCATGCCAGGAGCCCGACGTGGGACTCGATGCCGGGACTCCAGGATGGCACCCTGGGCCAAAGGCAGGTGCCAAACCACTGAGCCACCCAGGGATCCCCGAACAGACTCCATTCTGAGCACAGAGCCCTACATGGGGCTCAATTCCATGACCCTGAGATCATGACCTAAGCCCAAACCAAGTGTCTGATGCTTAAACTGACTGAGCCACCCAGGTACCTCTCTGTTTTTAATTTTTAAAGTAACCTCTATACTGTTCTCCACAGTGACTGCACCACTTTGCATTCCCACCAACAGTGAACAAAGATTCCTTTTCTCCACATCCTAACTAACACTTGTTATGTATTGTTTTTTATTCTAGCCCTTCTGACAGGTGTGAGATGATATTCTCACTGTGGTTTCAATTTGCATTTCCCTGATGATTAATGATCTTGAACATCTTTTCATGTCTCTGTTGGCCATCTGTATTATCTTCTTTGGAAAAATGTCTATTCTGCTCTTCTGCCTATTTTTTAACTGGATTATTTGATTATTTGTGGGGTTCTTTTGGTGTTGAATTATATAAATTCTTTATATAATTTAGATATTAACTCTTTATCGGATAGCTCATTTGCACATATCTTCTCCCATTCAGTAGGTTATCTTTTTGTTCTGTTGATAGTTTGCTTTGTGATGCAGAAGCTTTTTATTCTGATGTAGTTCTAATAGTTTATTTACACTTTTGTTTCCCTTGCCTAGGAGACATATCTAGAAAATGTTAAGGCTGATGTCAGAGAAATTACTGCCTGTGCTCTCTTCCAGGACTTTTATGGTTTCAGGTTTAATCCATGTTGAGTTTATTTTTGTGTATAGTGTGAGAAAATGGTCCAGTTTTATTCTTTTACATATTGCTGTCCAGTTTTCTAGCACCATTTGTTGAAGAGATTGTCTTTTTTCCATTGGATATTCCAGTATCCTTTGTCAGATATTAATTGACCATATATTCATCAGTTTATTTCTGGGCTTTCTTTTCTGTTCCATTGATCTATGGGTCTATTTTTGTGCCAGTATCATATTGTTTTGGTTGCTGCAACTTCGTAGCATATTTTGAAATCTGGGATTGTGATACCTCCATCTTTGTTCTTTCTCAACATTGTTTTGGCTATTTGGGGTCTTTTGTGGTTCTACACAAATTTTAGTATTATTTGAAAAACGCTGTTGGTATTTTAATAGGGATTGCACTGAACCTATAGATCATATAAGGCAAAATTTGATAGAAGTACCAGGAAAAAATTTCAAAGCCACAAATATAGTGGTAGATGTTTGACACACTTTTCTCAAACTACAGATAATCCTATATATAAACCTACAAAATTAGCCAATATAAAATAAAATACATTCTTTTCAATCTCACATAGAACATTTGCCAAAATTGATCATATTTACAAAAGAAGTCTTACCCAATCTCAAAAAATTATCTCACATACTATGCCTTTGATATTAATAAAATAAAATCAGAATTTCTCATAAAGTTAGCCAGAAAAAATTCTTAGGGTATTTATAATTCTTAAAACAAAAAACAACCCAAACTTTACTTCTGAATGATTTATAGGATAAAAGAGAAATCACAATGCAAATTACAAAATATTTATAAAGAATAAAAAAATTCAATGTTCTCAAAACTTGTAGTATATAGTATGTTAGTCCCTAAAATGAAATTTATAGCCTTAAATATATATATGAAAGAAATAGGGTAGTTTGAAAGTGAATAAACTTGGTTTTTAGTGTAAGATGCTAATAAAATAACAGAGAAAACTGAAAAAAGTAAAAGGAAGGATACAAAAAAGAAGGGAAAAGAGGCATTTACAAAAGAAAACAAACTGGGGAGAGTTAGTGGTGATGTAGTTTTTCAATCTAGTCAAATTCCCTAGTAAGCACAACTAGGGTAGTACCAATGAAACAGACAATAAAACAGCACTGGACAAGGTCAACAATAAAACTAAGTGACAAAGTATTCCTCAAAATCCTAAAATAAAAGTGGGCTGGAACAAACCAACTAAAACAACCAGATTCATGGGGTATCAGCATAGGGAAGCAAAAGAAAGCAAATATGGCAGACCTTAGCAGAGAAGAATATTTAAATCAGTGATAGGCATTCATTGGAAACCATGGCAGGACATTTAGACAATAGCAACTCTAAACCAGAACAGTGGTTGTACTTTTCAATTTTTAAGTCAGTCCAAGAGATCCATAATAATATTTGAAAGGATAACAGAACCTGGGATCTATGAATACCAAAACAAGGACCTATAGATACCTTCTAGGACATGGTTCTGTAGTGAAAGGAAAATAATTTCAATTGAGCTGGAGTGGGATAATAAAGGCAAAGGAAAGAAAAACTACAGATGAATGAGAGAAGGAAACAGAATCTGGAGATCTCAAAAAGTATTAGCCTTATTTTTGGACACTTTACAAAACAACAACAGAAGACAAAGCTCTAAAGCCACGAAGTTAGAAAATTTATTTTGACTCACCCCTCTTTAAAGATTAGGAAAATAAATTTCATGTAAAAAAAAATAAGGCAACAGAAAAAGGATTACAGTCTAATTTCACACAGCTATTATACAAAAAAGAAAATACAAAGCAGAATAACAGTCTCTGTAAGAACATACCTAATAAGTAAATGAAAACTACGACTAAATATGTGGGTTTGTCTTACATATCAACTTGGCTAGATTACAGCACCCAGTTATTTAATCAAACATAGGTTTTGCTGTGAGGATATTCTATAGATGCGGTTTACATCTACGATCAGTTGAATTTACGTAAAAGAGAATACCTTTGATAATGTGGATGGGGTCTCTTCCATCAGTTGGAAGTGCTTGGAAAAAAATGGAGGTTTCCTAGAAAATAAATTCTGCTTCAAGACTGCTGCTTTAACTCATGCCTGAATTTCTACCCTGCTGGCCTGACCTAAAGATTTCAGAGTTGCCTGTTCCCACAATTATATAAATCAATTTCCTAAAATAAATCTCATATATATGTATAAATTCTGTTGGTTCTGTTTCTCTGTTAGAACACTGGCTGACATACCTACTACCTCAAAATGAGGCAAAATAAATAAGAGAATGATAGAAGTTATGAAAGAACAATATAAATCAGAATTTAAAACTTATAAGCAAGCTAGAACTCCGGAAAAACCTAGAAATAAAAAGTCACATCAGAAATAAACCAAATTAGAAAAATCACAATTGTGAATAAACAATAGATAAGGCCTTGAGATAAATAGGTTTTTAAGAATAAAAGAGATAGAAAAAAAAGAATAAAAGAGATAGAAAGTAATTCAAAAGTAAGTGACAAATATAAAAGATAGGCAAAGAAAACCCAATTTATGTATAGTTGCAGATCCTGAAGAAGAAAACCTAAGTGTTTTGAACAGAACAATGATATCAATATTAACTGTAATTCAAGACCAATATATGAACTAAAATAATTTGAAACAACATACTGAAAAGGCATAGCTTATACCTAGGAAAAACAATTAAGAATGATTAAAAAATAAAAGCAACTAGGATTTATATTAATAAAAGCACTGGGCTTAAAAATAAACACTTTGGGGATCTTGACCAAAACAACAATAAGAACAAGAAAATGCATGTTATTCATAAAGGAAAGAAAATCAGATTTCCAGCAGAGTTTTTGGAAACAATACTTACTCTATGTCAGAGACAACAAAGTAGCATATATAAAAAGAAATAGAACACAGGGTGCCTGGATCACTCAGTCTGTTAAGCATCTGACTCCAGATTTCAGCTCAAGTCATGATCTCAAGGTCTTGGGATAGAGCCCTGTGGTAGGCTCCATGCTCAGTGAGGAGTCTGCTTAAGATTCTCTCCCACTGCTCCACCACCCACTTACACACACACTCTCTCTCAAATAAATAAACAAATCTTAAAAAAGGAAATAGAAGAGAAGCCAATAATCTTTATATCCAGATACACCAACTTTTATTTTAGGGATCTTTCAAACCAACCCAAGCTGCCAAACTGTCCATAAAATTCAAAGATATAATCAGACTTTATACAGAGCTACTATAAGAGAATAGAAAATAAAAACCAAAGCATTTTAGTTAATAAAAGTCCCTTTAAAAAAACCAAACACAAAAGAAAACTGCAAACTAACATCCTAAACTGAATTAAATATCCTCAAACAAGCATTTGGTGATAAGAGAAAGAAAAATCTTGAATTATAAATTCATAAACTAGGTGAATCACTATACTGTATACCTGAAACTAATAAACTAATATAATTCACCATACCAGAATTAAAATAAATTGATAAGCTAGGAACAGAAATTGAACCACATATAGAAATAACAGTTGAGGGATCCCTGAGTGGCGCAGTGGTTTAGCGCCTGCCTTTGGCCCAGGGCGCAATCCTGGAGACCCGGGATCGAATCCCACATCGGGCTCCCGGTGCATGGAGCCTGCTTCTCCCTCTGCCTGTGTCTCTGCCTCTCTCTCTCTCTCTCTCTGTGACTATCATAAATAAATAAAAATTTAAAAAAAAAAAAAAAGAAATAACAGTTGACTAAACCAGCACATGAACTATGATGATAAAGGAATGAAGACTAAAATATACTGGTGGGAAATTATATGTGAATAAAAATTTAACAAAAGGCATTGAAGACCAGAAAAGACCCCGAATAGCCAAAGGAATGTTGAAAAAGAAAACCAAAACTGGTGGCATCACAATTCCTGACTTCAAGCTCTATCACAAAGCTGTAATCATCAAGACAGTATGGTCTTAGATGCACAAAAACAGGGCACATAGATCAATGGAACAGAACAGAGAACCCAGAAATGGACCCTCCACTCTATGGTAAACTAATCTTTGACAAAGCAGGAAAGAATATCCAATGGAAAAAAAGACAGTCTTTTCAACAAACGGTGTTGGGAAAATTTAACAGCCACAAGCAGAAGAATGAAACTGGACCATTTCCTCACACCATACACAAAAATAGACTCAAAACGGTTGAAAGACCTAACTAAATGCAAGACAGGAATCCATCAAAATCCTAGAGGAGAACAGGCAGCAATCTTGGTGACCTAGGCCACAACAACTTCTTATTAGACATGTCCCCAAAGACAAGGGAAACAAAGGCAAAAATAAACTATTGGGACTTCATCAAGATAAAAAGTGTTTGCAAAGCAAAGGAAACAATTGACAAAGCCAAAAGACGACTGACAGAATGGGAGAAGATATCTGCACATGACATATCAGATAAAGGTCTACTATCCAAAATCTATAAAAATCTTATCAAATTTAACACCCAAAGAACAAATAATCTGATCAAAAAATGGGCAGAAGCCATGAGCAGACATTTCTCCAAAGAAGATATACAAATGGCCAACAAATGCATGAAAAAATGCTCCACATTGGGATTCCTGGGTGGCTCAGCAGTTGAACGTCTGCCTTTGGCTCAGGGTGTGATCCTGGAGTCCTGGGATCAAGTCCCACACTGGGCTCCCTGAATGGAGCCTGATTCTCCCTCTGCCTATGTCTTTGCCTCTCTCTCTCTCTCTCTCTCTCTCTGTCTCATGAATAAATAAATAAAATCTTTAAAAAATGCTCCACATGACTCAGCATCAGGGAAATACAAAACAAAGCCAGTCAGAATGGCTAAAATAAGTCAGGAAATGACAAGACGTTCAGGAGGATGCAGAGAGAAGACAACCCTCTCACACTGTTGGTGGGAATGCAAACTGGTGCAGCCACTCTGGAAAACAGTGTGGAGGGTCCTCAAAAAGTTGAAAATAGAGCTACCCTATGACCCAGAAATTTCACTCCTGGGTATTTATCCCAAATATACAAATGTAGTGATCTGAAGGGGCACCTGCACCCCAAAGTTCATAGCAGCAATGTCCCCAATAGTCAAACTATGGAAAGAGCCCAGATGTCCATTGACAGATGAATGGATAAAGAAAAGGTCCAATGAATACTCCTGGAATTCATTGGAATATCTCCAATGAATACTACTCAGCTATCCAAAAAATGAAATCTTGCCATTTGCAACGATGCCAACGGAACTAGAGGATATTATGCTAAGCAAAATAAGTTAATCATAGAAAGTAAATTATCATGTGATCTCATTCATATGTGGAATTTATTTTTTTAAGATTTTGTTTATTTATTCATGAGAGAGAGAGAGAGAGAGAGAGAGTCAGAGACATAGGCAGAGGGAGAGCAGGTTCCATGCAGGGAGCCAGATATGGGACTTGATCCCATGACTCTGCGATCACGTCCCGAGCCAAAGGCAGATGCTCAACCGCTGAGCCACCCAGGTGCCCCCATATGTGGAATTTAAGAAACAAAAGAAAGGCTCATAGGGGAAGAGAGGAAAAAATAAAACAAGATGAAATCAGAGAGGGAGACAAATCATAAGAGACTCATAGGAAACAAACTGAGGGTTGCTAGAGGGAGGGGGGGTGGGGAGATTGGATCATTGGGTGTTGGGCATTAAGGAGGGAACATGATGTAATGAGCACTGGGTGTTATAAGGCTGATGAATCACTGACCTCTACCTCTGAAACCAATAATACATTATATGTTAATGAACTGAATTTAAATTTAAAAAAATTTTAAGAGGCATTAAAAAAGGTAGAAAAACAACTTAGACACTGTAAGTGGAATAAGTAAAAAGAAGAGAGAGAGAAAGTGATTGAAATGGAAGGCAGACAAAATCCAACTCTTACATAACTGGAGTCCTTGAAGTTGAAAAACAAAACAGAACTAATATTTAAATCTGTATTAAGAATGCTTTACATAAAGAAAAGTAGATCTGAATATCTATCTATCTATCTATCTATCTATCTATCTATCTATCTATCTATCTATCTAATTATAGAGAGAGAGATTACTGGTACCTGGAAAAATGTCCAACCAAGCTCTCCTTTCAGTACTAAAGTCACAGAAAAAAAAAAGGTTTAAGAATTCAGGAGGGGCACCTGGGTGACTTAGTTAGTTAGCTATTGGACTCTTCATTTCAGCTCAGGTCATGATCTCAGAGTCCTGGGATTGAGCCCCACATTGGGCTTTGCACTCACCCACATTGGGCTTTGCACTCAGTGGGGAGTCTGCCTGAGGTTTCTCTCCTCCTCCCTCTGCCCCTCCCTCTCTCACATGTTCTCTCTCTCATTAAAATAAATAAATAAATCTTAAAAAAAAAAAGAACCCAGGAAAGACTATATCGAGGAGCCTTTTATGAGAAATTTACTATAGCAAAGGACAGCAAACTATGGCCTATGTACCAAATCCAGCTCATCACCTGTTTTTGTAAATAAGAATGAGAATTTCATTATTTAGTGTCCATAACTGCTTTCAGATTATAATAGCAGAGTTAATTATTGTAACAGGGATCATCTGATTTGCAAAGCCTAAAATATATGCTATCTAGCCATATAGAACTTTATCAACTACTATGCTAGAATATAGTACACATTGGCAAAAGGATTAATGGTGAGCATTAATATATTTGATTGTAGATAAAAGATAACACGTGAAGATAAAGGTTAAAGGATAATACATGTTATATATATTCTGACAAAGAAATAATGCAACTAAAATTTTTGATGGAAGAAGGATAAAGAAAAGAATAAGCTCCTTAAACGTTGGCCAGAAAGACTCAAGTGTAGGTGACCTTTGGTTTAGCAATGACTTTTTATTTTTTATTTATTTTTATTTTTTTTTTAAATTTTTATTTATTTATGATAGTCACAGAGAGAGAGAGGCAGAGACACAGGCAGAGGGAGAAGCAGGCTCCATGCACCGGGAGCCTGATGTGGGATTCGATCCTGGGTCTCCAGGATAACGCCCTGGGCCAAAGGCAGGCGCCAAACCGCTGCGCCACCCAGGGATCCCAGCAATGACTTTTTAGATACAACACCAAAGACATGATCCATGGAAGAAAAATTTGATAAATTGGGCTTCATTCAAATTAAAAAATTCTGCTTTGTAAGTCACTATTAAGAGAACGAAAATGGAATCCATAGTCTGGGAGAAAATATTTGCAAGATTACTTGTATCTGATAAAATCTAATATTCAAAATATTAAAAAAAAACCTTAAAACTCAACAATAAGAAAACAAAACCCTGATTTTTAAAAATGGACAAAGGATCCAAACAGGCACCAAAAAAAGATATATAGATAACAAATCAGCTCATGAAAAGATGCTCAACCTCATGTCATTAGGGAACTGCAAATTAAAACAGTGATATAGAACCAGACACTTATTAGAATGGTGAAAATCCAAAACATTGACATCACTAAATGCTATTTAGGATGTGGAGCATGAGGAACTCTCCTTGCACAAAAACACCTCTGCATTCTTTAGGGTTCACTACCCAAACCTCCATATCTCCCAGTCCCAGGCAATAACTAATCAACTTTCTTTTATATATTTGCCTGTTCAGGTATTTCATATGAATAGAATCATACAGTCCTTTTTGACTGGCTTCTCCTGCTTAGCATAATGTTCTCAGGGTTCATCCCTATAACCAGGCATCAGTCCTTTATTCATTTTTATTGCCCAATAATTATATAATTGTCCATCATATGTACATATCCATATGCCATATGAATTTACCATGTCCATATCATATGGTATATCCATATACTCAATTTTATTTATCCCAGTTGTTGGACTGTTTGGATTGTTTCTACCTTTCGGCTATTATGAGTAATGCTTCCATGAATGTTCAGGTATGAGATTCTGTGTGAACATAATATTTTAATTTCTCTTGGATGTGTACCTAAAGTGGATTGGTGGCTCATAAAGAAGCTATCAAAGTGTTTTCCAAAGTGGCTGTACCACTTGACATTTGGCAGAAATGTTTCAGGGTTCCAATTTCTCCATGTCTTCATTATTACTTGTTATTATCTATCTTTTTGATTCTAGGCATCTAAATGGGTGTGAAATGGTATCTCATTGTGGTTTTGATTTGCACTTCTCTAATGGGTAATGTGCTGATTGGCCATTTGGATATCTTCTTTTGAAAAATGTCTATTCAGATCCTTTGGCCATTTTTTAAAAAATGGGTTGTCTTTTTATTATTGAATTATAGTAACACTTTATATATTTTAGATACATATCCTTTATCAAATAAATTATTTGCAAATATTTTGCAATTCTATGGATTGCCTTTTCATTTTCTTGCCAATGTCGTTAGAAGCCTAAATTTTTAAAATTTTGACTATGCCAAATTTATCTTTTTTTCTTTTGTTCCTTGTGCTTTTAAGGTCACACCTAGGAAACCATTGCCTGATTCTGGGTTATGGAGATTTTTCCCCATGAGTTTTATAGCTACAGCTCTTATATTTAGGTCTTGCATCTATTTTGAGCTAATTTTTGGATATGCTGTGAGGTTGGGAGTCCACCTCCATTCTTTTCCATGCAGATATACAGTTTTCTCAGCAAAACTGTTCTTTTCCTATTGAATTTTCTTACAGTCATTGTAAAAAAAACCAATTGACCATAAACAAGATTTTTTTTTCTCTATTCCACTAATCTATTTGCCTATCCTTATTCCTGTCTCACACTGTCTCAATTGAAAGCTGTAGCTCTGTAGTTAAGTTTTAAAGTCAGGAACTGTGAGTCTTCCAACATTGTTCTTTTTCTTTATTTTTTTTAAAGATGTTATTCATTTATCTCTCTCTCTCTCTCTCTCTCTCACACACACACACACAAACACACACACACACACAGGCAGAGACACAGGCAGAGGGAGAAAAAGGCTTCATGCAGGGAGCCTGACATGGGACTCGATCCCAGGTCTTCAGGATCACACCCTGGGCTGAAGGTGGCACTAAACCTCTGAACCACCCGAGCTGCCCCAACATTGTTCTTTTTCAAAAATATTTTGTCTATTCTTGTTTTCTTGAACTTCCATGTGAACCTCTGCATGAATTTCCTTATGAAAATACTAAATTAACTTAGTGGTTTTAATAGTTTTTTAGTGGATTCATTAGGGCTTTTTATATATAGATCATGTCATCTGCAAATAGAGGTAATTTATTTTTTCCTTTTCAATGTAGATTTTTTCCTTTTCAAAATTATCTTTATTTCATCTTCCTGTCTAATTGCCTTGGCTGTGTGTGTGTGTGTGTGTGTGTGTGTTTTAATATAAGAGTCTTAGGGATGCCTGGCTAGCTCAAGTCAGTAGAGCATGCCAGAGTCCTAAGTTTGAGTCTTACATGGTGCAGAGATTACTTAAGGTAATACAAATAATAATAAAATTTAAGAATCTTGACATTTTTAACACACATACTAAAATATTTATGGATGAAATAATATATTTGGGAAAGCTCTATTTGTTTATTCACATTTTTTAGAGTCCATTTTGAGTGGAGTCATAGAGTATTTGTCTTTCTCAGTCTAACTTATTTCACTTAGCATGCCCTCTAGGTCCATCATGTTGTCTTAAATGGTGCAATCTCAACCTTTTTTATGTTGTGTAATAGTCCATTGTGTGTATATCAATTCATCTATCAGTAGACACTTAGGTTGCTACTACATCTTGGCTATTAAAATGGTATTAAAGGAAACATACCTCAACATAATAAAGGCCATATAGGAAAAACCCACACCTACCATCATACTCAATGGTGAAAAACAGCTTTCCTCTAAGGTTAGGAACAAGACTCTCATCACTTTTATTCAACATACTGGAAGTCCTAGCCACAGCAATCAAATAAGGAAAAGAGATAAAATGTATGTATATTGGTAAAGAAGTGAAACTGACACCATTTGCTGGTCATAAGATACTTTACATAGAAAATCCTAAAGAAAAAAAAAAAAGAAAATCCTAGAGACTCCACCAAAAAACGATTAGAAGTAACAAACCAATTAATAAAGTTAGAGGATACAAAATTAACATATAGAAATCTGCCCTATTTCTATATACTAACAATGAAGTTGCAGAAAGAGAAATTTGAAGGTGTAGATTTCTTGGAGTTGTATGGTCATTTTAACAATATTAATTCTTCTAAACCATGGTGTCGAATATCTTTCCATTTATTTGCATTTTCCTCTATTTCTTCCATCAATGTCTTACAGTTTCAGGGTAGGGGGTCTTTTGCTTCTGTTTAAATTTATCCCTATGTGATTTTCTTTCTTTCTTTCCTTTTTTTTTTTTTTTTTGATTTTATTTCTTGATGCAATTGCAAATGGGATTGTTTTCTTAATTTCTCTTTCGAATTGTTATTAGTATACAGAAACAATGGATTTTTGAACGTTGGCTTTGTATCCTACAGGTTAACTACATGTATTTATTAGTTCTAACAGGTTTTTGGTGGAGTCTTTAGGTTTTTCTATATATAATATCATGTCATTTGCAAATAGAGATAGTTTTACTTCTTTTCCTATTTGGATGTCTTTTATTTCTTTCTCTTTCCTAATTGTTTGGTTAGGACATCCAATGTTATATTGAATAAAAGTGGTATGAACGTGTCCTTGTCTTGTTCCTAATCTTAGAGGAAAAGCTTTCAACATTTTACTGTTGAGTATGATGTGAGCTGTGGACTTGTCATATGTAGTCTTTATTATGTTGAGGTATGTTCCCTTTGTACCCACTTTGTTGAAAGTTTTTTTTTTTATCATATATAGATAATGAATTTTATAAAATGCTTTTTTGCATCTATTGAGATGATCATATAATTTTTATTCTTCATTTTATTAATGCTTTGGAGACAGGCTAGGTAGCATGCCGGGAGGGACAGCTGACCTCAGGAACTGATCCCATGGGCTTTGCAAAGACCCTCTCAGTTTTCTCAGTCCAGTCTCTGCCCCTAATCCCCTGTGTGACCTTTGGGACACATACTTTAATTATCACAAAAACCCCTATGTGGCAAGTATTACACTGACTGATTTGTAGATGTTGAAGTATTCTTAGAATAAATCCTGCACGCTCATGGCATATAATCTTCATTTATTGTTGACTTAGGTCTGCTAATATTTTGTTGATAATTTTTACATCTATATTCATTAGAAAAATTGGCCTGTAATTTTCTTTTCTTGTAATGTCCTTCTCTGGTTTTGGTAGCAGGGTCTTTTTATATTTTGGTAGAGTATGAGAATGGTTGGTATTAATTCTTCTTTGAATGTTTGGTAGAATTCACCAGTGAAGTTGTCCAATCCTGGACTTTTTTTGCAGTGAGGAGTGGGGGAGGGGTGATTTAATCTCTTTTTTTTAAGATATTTTTTTTTTTAATTTACTTATGATAGTCACAGAGAGAGAGAGAAAGGCAGAGACACAGGCAGAGGGAGAAGCAGGCTCCATGCACTGGGAGCCTGATGTGGGATTCGATCCCGGGTCTCCAGGATCGGGCCCTGGGCCAAAGGCAGGCGCCAAACCGCCGCGCCACCCAGGGATCCCTGATTTAATCTCTTTACTAGTAATTGGTCTGTTCATATTTTCTATTCATAGTCTTGTTAGGGTGTATGGTTCTAGGGATTTATCCATTTCTTCTAGGTTGTTCAACTTGTTAGTATATAATTGTTGATAGTGGTCTCTTATGATTCTTTGTATTTCTGTACTATCAGTTGTAATGCATCCTTTTTCATTGCATATTTTTGTCTTTTTTCCTCCTTGGTTAGTCTAGTTAATTTTGTTTATCTTTTCAAAGAACTAGTTCTTAGTTTTATTTATTCTTTCTATTATTATTTTAATCTCGATTTCATTTATTTTTGTTATCTTCCTTCTACTACCTTTGGGCTTCATTTCTTCTTTTTCAGTTCCTTGGTGTAATGTTGTTTGAGATTTTCTTGTTATGAACCTCCCTCTTAGAAATGTTTTTGCTGCATCCCATGTTTCAATACATTGTGTTCCCATTTTCATTTGTCTCAAGTTATTGTTTGAATTATCTTCCAATTTGTTTTTTAATGTATTGGCTGCTCAGAACCATGTTGTTTAATCTGCACATATTTATAATTTTCCAATTTTCTATTTATCATTGATTTCTAGTTTTATACCATCGCAGTCAGAAAAGATGCTTGATATATCAATCTCCTTAAGCTTACTAAGATTTGTTTTGTGGCCTAACACATGACCGATCTATTCTGGAGAATGTTCCACATATTTGGATGAGAACGTGTATTCTGCTGATTTTGGATGGGATGTTCTGTATATACCTATTCAGTCCATCTGGTCTAAAGTTTAAGGCCAATTATTTACTTTTTTTCTGTCTCAATTATCTATCCATTAATGGAAGCGGGGTATTAATGTTCTCTACTATTATTGTGTTGCTGTGTATTTTTCCCTGTATATCTATATATCTATTAATATTTGCATTATATACTCAGTAACCCCTATGTTTAATGCATATATATATATATATATATATATATATGTATATCGGTTACGTCAACTTATTTGATTGACTCCTTTATGTAACACTCTTGTCTCTCTCTTTAATCCAAAAAAAAAAAACAAAATCCACAGGCAGAGGGAGAAGCAGGCTCTATGCAAGGAGCCCAATGTGGGACTCGATCCTGGATCCCGGGATCATGCCCTGCGCTGAAGGCAGATGCTCAACCACTGAACCACCCAAGCATCCCAATACTCTTGTCTCTTATTGGACTTTGTCTTAAAGCCTATTTTGAATGATACAAGTATAGCTAACACTGCTTTCTTTTGGTTTCCATTTGCATGAAATATCTTTTTGCATCCCTTCACATTCCATCTGTGTGTGCCCTTATATCTGATGAGTTTCTTATTAGCAGCATATAGATGTTTTTTTTTTTTAATCCATCCAGTCACTCTGTCTTTTGATTGGAGAATTTAGTCCATTTACATTTAAAGTAATTACTGATAGGGGCAGCTCTGGTGGTGCAGCAGTTTAGTGCCACCTGCAGCCCAGGGTGTGATCCTGGAGACCTGGGATCAAGTCCCACATCAGGCTCCTTGCATGGAGCCTGCTTCTCCCTCTGCCTGCCTCTCTCTCTCTCTCTTTCTCTCTGTGTCTCTCATGAATAAATAAATAAAATCTTAAAAAAAAAGTAATTACTGATAGGTATGTACAGGCATACCTCTGAGATACTGCAGTTGCATTTCTAGACCACTGCAATAAATTGAGTATCACAAGAAAGTGAATCACATGCATTTTTTGTTTCCCAGTGCATATAAAATTTGGTTAGACTATACTACAGTTTATTACGTGTGCAATAGCATTGCCTAAAAATATTTACATACCTTAATTTAAAAAAATATTGTGAATAATGCTAACCATCATGTAAGCTTTCAGCAAGTTATAGTTATTGATCAGAGTACCTTAACAAATATAATAATGATGAAAATGTTTGAAATATTGTGAGAATTACCAAAATATGACATAGACACATGAAATAAGCAAATTAAATTGGGAAAATGGTGTTGATAGACTTTCTTGATGCAGGGTTGCCATAAACCATCAATTTGTAAAAAAAAAAAAAAAAGGCAATATTTGTGAGGTACAATAAAGTAAAGTGCAGTAATATGAGGTATGCATGTACTTATTGCCATTTTGTTAACTGTAGCTGGTTTGGTGGTTTGATTTTCTTTTGTGGTATACTTAGATTTCTTCTTTATCTTTTGTGTATTTAGTATAGGTTTCTGCTTTGTGGTTACTATGAGTCTTACATATAAAAAGTTATAACAAATCTATTTTAAGTAGATAATAACTTATTTGGTCACAATCTAAAGCTCTACATTTTTACTCACCCTTTGCACATTAATGTCATATTTTACACCTTTTTAAATCTTGTGCATCCCTTAAATTGCAGTTATATTTTTTACTACTTTAATCTTTTAACTTTGATACTAGTTTTATAATTAACACACTACCTTTACTATGTATTTATCTTCCCAGCAAGATTTATTCTTTCATGTTTTCTTGTTACTAATTAGCACCTTTTTTTTTCTTTTTCAGCATAAAAGGTCATTATTGCATTTCTTATAAGGCTATTTTAGTGATGATAAACTCCTTTAGCTTTTGCTTATCTGAAAAATTATTTCTCTTTAAATTCTGTATGAAAACTTTGCTGCACAGAGTATTCTTGTATGGAAGCTTTTTTTTTTTTTTTTCTTTTAGCACTTTGAATATCTTGTGCCACTCTCTTCTGGCCTGTAATGTTTCTCCTGAAAAATCTACTGATAGCTTTATGGTGTTTCCCTTGTATGTAACAAAAGTTGTTTTTCTCTTGCTGTTTTAAAAAATGATTTTATTTATTTGAGAGATAGCACATGTGTGTGAGAGTGAGCATGAGTGGGGGTAGGGACAGAGGGAGAGGGAGAGACAGGCTCCCTGCTGAGCAGGAAGCCTGATATGGGGCTCAATCCCAGGACCCTGAGATCATGACCTGAACAGAAGGCAGGTGCTTAACCAACTGAGCCACTCAGGTGCCACTTTTGCTTTTAGGAAATCTCCTTGTGTTTAGCTTTTGACATTCAAATTATAATTTAAATAATTTGGGTTCATCTTATTTGGAACTCTCTGGGCTTCCTGGATCTGGATGTCTGTTTTCTTCTCCAAGTTAGGGAAGTTTTCAGTCATTTTTTTTTTTTTTCAGTCATTATTTCTTAAAAGATTTTTCGGCTCCTTTCACTTTTCTCCTTTTGGGCTCCTATAATGTGACTATCAGTTCACTTGATGTTATTCTATAAATGCCTTAAGATATCTTTACTTTTTTCTGCACTCTTTTTTCTTTTTACTGCTCTGTCTTCAGGTTCACAGTTCTTTTCTTCTTCCTTGTCTAGTCTGCTGTTGAACCCTATATACTTTTCAGTTCAGTTACTGTATACTTTAGCTCTGTGACTTCTATTTGGCATCTTCTTTTTTGTATCTCTTCGTTGAAGTTCTTACTGTGTTCATCCATTCTTCTCCTGAGTTCAATAAGCATCTTTATGACCATTACTTTGAACTCTTTATTAGGTAAATTACTTACCTCCATTTCATTGAGGTTTTCTCTTATTCTCTTATTTGGAACATATTCCTATGTTTCGACTATTTCCTTGACTCTTTTGTGTTCATTCTTATGCATTAGATAAAACAACCGCCTCTCTTAATCTTGAAGGAGTGGCCTTAGGTAAAAGATGAGTCTTATCATTTAACCTTGCCCTAGTTCTGAGTTGTCCCTTCAAAACTTTGTGATTGCCCAAGCAATTTTATTTTTAATAACTTCTAGTAGATGAGGAAGTGCCAAGTCCTGTCATTGTCCCAAAGAGAGGATTTTAGTCAGCACCTAGATTCATGCTGATTGAAAGCTAGACACTCAAGTAGTAGCTTTTAAAGTATACAAATATATACAGTACTATAGGACTACAAGTGTAAGTCTCCGTGGCCACCAGAGCAGGCAATCTGGAGGTGTTCTGAGGGCAGCAATTACAAAGACCAGGCTCTAGACAAATACATAAGCTCCTTTCTAGGAGATACTGGCAAGCTGTATGAGGCAGAGGGAAAGCTTAGAGATGGCCTCTACCAGTTTATGTTCCCTGAGAACACCTTCATAGGTTCCTGGATTTGTGTCAAACCTGAATCCTGACAGTCATGCCAAAGCTCCAGGAAAAGCAAATAGGTAGACAAAAATGGTTTTAAAATGCATTCCATTAAGATTTATGAACTAATCCCTAAAGCATCTTCTGTGCAGTCAATATTTTCTTTCTTTCTTTAAATATCATTTGCAAGCAAGCTGCAATGCCACTGGTTTTACCATCTACTCTCTTGTGTTCTGTTTACTTCCCTGTTGAGAATCAAACTCTGGCTCACAATTTGCTTTACTATAATGACATAACTCCATTATTTTGGTTACCAATTATCAATTACACATTGACACATTTCTGTCACCTCCATAAAAATGATAAAGGAATAGCAGAGATCAAAAAAGATTTTTAGGGTGTGTGGCACGAGACTTTTGATCTCAAGGTTGTGAATTTGAGCCCCATGTTGGGTATAAAGATTACTTAGAAAAAAGGAGATTTTAAAAATGACTAATAAAATGGCCAATTATAGAGCAAAACTATTCAAGAAACAAAGATAAAATACATAAATAAATGATACTAAGAAATTAGTGCAAATGACAATTTAAGTGTGAAGTACAGTCTTAAGAAAGGGTAGCAATGAACTTAAAAACAAATGATACTATAAAAGAAAATATAGTTTATATAGATTACTTTTACCTGATTCTGAAAAATGTAAATACAATGACATATATAAATACAGAAGTGTAAACTGATACAATTACTTTGTAAAATCTTTTGGCACCATCCACTAAAGCTGAACACATGCATATGACCTATGACCAACCAATTCTACTCCTAACAGCAATGCAGATATATGTTAGCCAGAATTAGGCATAAAAATGTTCATAGTAGACTACCACTTCTAGTAGTCTACTAATCATAGTAGACTAAAAATAGAAACAACCTAATTGCTTACCTAGAGTAAAATGATGCATATATTATGGTATATTGATTCAAAGGAAGAGTATATAGCACTGAAACAAAACTGCAGCTATATGAAACAAGAGAGGATCAATCAACTCTACCTGGAGGAAAGAAGAGAGTTCAGAAATTGACATCTCTATTTGGAAAAAAAAGATAATACCAGAAAAATAATAGAAAAAAACAGTCAGTTGTTTAATAGGTAGTGGTTCGTTTTGTGGAGAAATTAATGTGAATGCATACCTCACATGACATACAAATGGACTCCAATGGATATATGATCTATATTTGAAAGGTCAAGATTTAAGGCATATAAAGGAAAAAATAGGAGAAATGTCTTCACAACTCTGAGTAAGAAAAGATTTTTAAGACTCCAAAAAAGTAGAAAATATGAGGTTAAAAAAGGCAGTATGTGTGGGGGGGTGGTCAACAAAAGTCAGCTTTTTCTTAAACAATAAAATATCCACAGACAACATTAAGAGTTAGATGAGTAGACAAGAGACAAAAAAAATGAAACACTTAAAACCAACATTCAACTAATATAGAGGGCGGAATGCATATAGCACTTGGTAAATCAACAAAAAGGACACAAAAATGGAAAATGGGTCAAAGGTATGACCAGGCAATTCAGAAGAGAAACCTGCATAAATATGGGAAGAGATGCTCAAAATCACTAGTTATCAGAGAGCTGAAGATAACAACAGTGATAAGCCATTACACATAATAATAAAATTGGTAAAAAAAAAAAAAAAAGTAATAATACCAAACTTTGGTGAAGATGTGCAGTAGGTGGGAATAGAAATTGTGATTGCCATTCAAGAACAATCATGCAGAATTTAGTTAAATCAAGTATCTGCTCTCCCTACGTCCCAGCAACGATAGCTGAAAAATTATTGCACAGTCCCATAAAGGGACATGTAGAAGGCTATTCACCACAGTGTTGTGAAGATAGAAAGCCATGTGCCCATCATTGGGAAGCTATACAGATAAAATGAAATAAATACTAGTAATCAGGCAGCATTAAGAAAAAATGATCTAGGGATGCCTGGGTAGCACAGTGGCTGAGCATCTGCCTTTGGCTCAGTGTGTAATCCCGGGGTTTCCAGATTGAGTCACGCATCGGGCTCCCTGCAGGGAGCCTGCTTCTCCCTCTGGCTATATCTCTGCCTCTTTATGTGTCTCTCATGAATGAATAAAAATTTAAAAATCTGAAAAAAAAAGAAATGAGCTAGACAAAGTATTGAATAAAAAAAGAGAAGTAATATAGAGAATGAAGTCTACAGCTTTGGTGACCATTCATCCTGGTTTGCCAAGGCAGCTGCAATTTGTATCTGTTGTCCCAGCATAAATATTAATAGGACTTTCATTTTCAATAGTTTACACAATGTATTGTATGGCCATTCTATCTGTGAATATTAAATCACAAAAACTCAAAACCACACTACTTATGTTTGGTACATACATATTTAACGACATTTATTGGTGAGGGGATTTATATTAGGATGATAAAGGAAATAGAAATAAATGAATGATACTGTGCCATAACTGAGTATAGGGGCACCTGGGTGGCTCAGTGGTTGAGCATCTGCCTTTGCCTCAGGTTATGATCCTGGGATCCTGGAATGGAGTCTAATACAGGACTCCCTGCAGGGAGAACTCTGCCTATGTCTCTGCCTCTCTGTGTCTCTCATGAATAAATAAAAAAAACAAAAACAAAAAAGCAACTGAGTATAAAATACTGTTCTCTAAGGTAGATAATAATATTTAACTCTAGTTTGAAAAAAGTTAAACACTTACAGTACTTCTGGTACTAAAAATGTGGTAGTTTGGGCTGTTAGTGGAATACCTATGGAGAAAAAGGTCAAATATAAGTATTAAAATAATTTCTCCTCCAAATAAGAGGGATTCTATAGTAAACCCAGAAGTGGACATAAGTCCATAGGGAAGTTTTGTATAGGACAGAGGTGATACTCAATAAATGGAGCTGGAAAATGGATCTGGATTCATAAGGAGAAAGAAATAATCGCAGTCCTACCATAGATCATTTATGAAAACCAACTCCATTGGGATAAGAAATATCAAAAACATTAATACTCTTAGTAGAAAATTTAGGTAAATGTCTCTCAGATGCTCAGGAAAGAAAGAAATCATTGAAATAAGACAACTACCCTGAATTCTCCACCCCAAAAAAGCTAACAATAAAAAAAATCATTACATCAAATTTAAGAAATTTTGTCCTTTAAGAGAACACCTTATTAAGAAATAAAATTCAAGGAGCCAGTGACTACTATGGGAAATAATATGTTTGTCTTCATTAAACTCTCACTGAAAATTTAGGGAAGGGAAAGAAATTTAGCATCTCCTTCATTTATGAACGTAGAGCAGGGGTTAGCAAGTTGGGGTCAAATTCCTCCCGTTTTTGTAAAGATTTTCATTGACACACGGCCACACCCATTGGCTTACTAGTGTTGAGTTGTGCATTACATCACCCGAAAGGCCTTACTATCTGGCACTTACAGAAAGTTTGGTAACCTCTGGTGTACACCATAAAGTCTATAAAGTCTTTGAATTCACAGGCCATGCTTGATAATATCCCCCATCCCTATACTGACCCATTTGCCAGGCACGTGTTGGGAGCTAAATATATCTTTGCATTCAAGCCTCGCTACCACCCCACGAGACAGGTTTTATTTTCTTCACTTTATAGAGGAGAAAACAGAGGTTGACACAGTTCTGCCAGAATGCTATCTTTTTGCTTTCTCTCAAGGCTACTCTATCTCTGTCCGATCTCCCCCAAGTGTCCAAGGAGGGGCTGTGGATCCCTTCCCTCAGCAATCTCTGGAATGGTTGATTTATTGTCAGGGTTCTTACGTCCTAATGTTAGAGGGTAATACAGCCAAACCTCCATCGAAGAGAATAGTCACAGAAGGCTAATCATCTGTTTTTTTAACCCATGTTAGAAATATTTCTAAAATATTTCGATCCATTTTCCAACCCAGCAGTTGCTACCCAACCGAAGAAAACTCACACTTGGCATTGAGGATTTCTCAGAACTTTTTAAGTTTTCACTCCCTAAATCCCATCACAGGAAACAACTCCCATTCCTCATGCAGGAATTACACCCCCTTACATTTATTTGTTTAGTTTATAAAGCACTTTGTCACAAATCAAGTGCACCTGCCTCCCAGGTAACTTCCGCCACCTAGTCACCCCAGGGAAGTGCCCTCGCCCCGGCCTCCCTCCCCGGGAGCGACTTGTGGGTTCCCCCTCCCTCCTCTGCTCAAGCTGGAGGAAACGAAAGGCTCCGCTGCCCGCAGGGGCAGCGACGCGGAGTGACCGAGACCCTGGAAGAGCGAAGCCCTAAAGCTGCGCCCTCGTCCTCCGCGACTCTCGGAAGGGGGCGGCGGGGCGAGGCGAGGCGAGGCCGGGCGGGGCGGGGGGGGGGGACCGGGGCTTGCGTCCCCAAGGGCGACCTCCGCCGGGGCCCCCGGGCGCCACTGGCATCTCTACCTCCACAGGGCAGAGCCGCAGCAGCTCAGCCACGACAGCAACACCGCCAATCCCCGGGCTGACATGGCGCACAGCCGGCCTCCGCCCAACCGCCCAACCGCCCAACCGCCCAACCGCCCGAGCCGCGCCAGCCCCGGCCCAGCGCGCTTCCGGGGGCGCCAGCGGACAGGGGAAGAGGCGGCAGCTGCTGCTGCGGCGGCGGCGCTGGGGACCGCGGGGCGGGGCGGGGCGGGGTCCCGGGCCCCGCGGGTGCGCATGCGCGCCAGGGCAGGCCGCTACCTGCGCCACCCGCAGCCTCGCCGTTGGTGGGAGTCGAAAATGTAAACCAGACTTGAGGAAAGGCAGGCAGAAACCATGCCTGCTTGGAGTGAAAGAGCAAAAACCACTTCGGAAAGTCCCAGTTGACTAAACGAAGGTGAAGCTTTTAAATGACTATCTTTTAGCCCAAATTTTCGTTGTGACTATAGAAATACTGCGACAACAAATACATATCCGGCAGTGCTTTCCAGGCACTCCATAGATGGTTTTCAAGTTAGTGTTGTTACTGAGCACTTGCTTTATGCCCAGCACTACCTTGCGCACTGGAGTGCAAAGAAGTATCACAGCTTTCTGGTTTACAGAGGGATCGTAATCTGGTAAAGCCAAGATAAACACCAAAATTGTCACATGGTATTACCATTTATCTGCTTATTGGTTGTTAGACCAAATCATCTGAATCCTTGAGTGCTGCAACAGTATCTTTACTCCTCTTATGTCATCAGGGCCCAGCGCCACCAGTTTGGAGTAGGTCCTCAGTGTTTACTGACAACCAGTCATCGGGGAATAGTTTAATACTGCACTCTGTTCCTGGGGCCATTAGAGAACGTGACTGTGCGTTTGTGATGCGTATGTGGTAGACACTGCATGTAATGCGATTCTGTTCCCACTTTTTTATGAAGCTATTTTCTATCAGATTCGACGTCAGGTACTGTGAGCTGCAGTTGGAAGAGCATTAGTTCAGCAGTAGGAACACTTTACTCCGGAATCTCGCTGCAGCTCAAACACGAAGGGGAGTGGAACACAGAGGGTCTGGGCTCCGGACTCTCCCTACCGATTCAGTCAGCCAGCACCAGAGCAAGTTAATTTTTAAGTCCTGTAAAACAAGGGTAAGATACTCTTACTTACTTATATGGTTGTGGGATTTAAAAGAGCTAGGAGTATCGCAGTATTTGGCACAAACTATGCATCAGTATCGCCCTCCTACTCTCGGAGCCTGTTACTAATGTGCAAAATGGGAAGGGTTACAACTTTACTCGGGTTCTAGATGTTCGGTTCCAACATCCTCTATTGCTAGACTTTGGAGTTTGCCCTGTCGGATCCCGGTCCCATCTCTGTGCTTATTGCCCTCTAGTTCCCCCCCATTCTCAATCTGTACGTTTCCATTCCATCCTACTTGCATTTGGGAATTCCACCCTTCGTATTTCGTACACATGATCTCGTCCCTTAATACAGACAAGTCGTGTAAGAATAATCTGAAAACGTCTTCGGAGACGGAGACCTGCAGACAGCAAACAGCATGGCCCCAACAGGCGTCGCCTCCGCCCGGAGCGTTGCATGCCGGGAGTTGTAGTCCGACGCTCGAGCACGCACCTCCGCGCCTCTCGGGTTTGAAAAGCGGGAGCAGGGCGGGTAGGCGGGGCGTGGAGGCGAAGCGCCCTCGAGGCCCCGCCCCCGCCGCCTTCCGCTCGCGGGGTGCGCCCCGGGGTGGCGCGCCGGGCTGCGGAAGGGGCGTGGCCTCGGTCCGGGTGGCGGCGGTTGCCGCCACCGGGGCCTCTTCCTGCGGGCGGTGCTGCGGCGGCCGGCCTGCGCGGGGCAGTCATGGGCGCCCGGTGAGCGGGCTGTGGCGGAGAGCGGGGCGGGGCCTGGCTGGAGGGTGGCGGCCCGGCGGGGGCGGGGGCGGGGGCGGGGGCGGGGCCGGCCTCTGGCTCCTTCTTCCTCCGCATGTGGCTGGCGGCCGCAGAGCGGTTGAGTTCGCGCACTCCCCGCCGCCCGCGTCCCTCTCGGGCTCTCCTCGCGTCACTGGAGCCATGGCGCTCGCCGAGACCGACGCGGCGGCCTCGTCCCTGCCCAACGGCGACTGCGGCCGCCCCGGGGCGCGGCCCGGGGGAAACCGGGTGACGGTGGTGCTCGGCGCGCAGTGGGGCGACGAAGGCAAAGGGAAGGTGGTGGATCTGCTGGCGCAGGACGCCGACATCGTGTGCCGCTGCCAGGTGAGGCGACCGGGCTCTGACGGGAAGCCGGGCCCCAGAGCGCGGGCGCGGAGCCCGGATCCGTCGTCCAGAAGGTGTCACCTTGAGCTTGCCACCTCGGGGCTGCGGCGACGTGGGGCCATGGCGGGAGGTCCGAGACCCCCGACCCGCTGTCTCGGGGTGTGGGGTTGCGGCGGCCCCGGAGGAAGAGCAGGGGTGACCGGGAGCCTCGCAGAGATGCGCGAAGCCCCGGCAGCTGCGGTTTTCCGTCTGGGGGCCAGTGCCCAGCCCCGAGCCCGGGGCCGCGGTGGCGGGCAGGATAGGGTCCGGGTTGGAGGAGCTGCCGCCCGAGGCCTGCTCCCGACTCCGGGCGGAGACCCCGCACGGCGCAGAGCCCCCCCCTCCCCCCAATCTCCCACCCAGCGAGAGCGAGTGGCAGTGGATTGTTCCAAAGCGTCCGAAAACCCCCGCGACCCCCCCCCCCCACCTGCAGGCCCCCGGCGCCCAGACCGCTGGCTCCTCGCTGGCTGCTCGAGTCCACTTTGTGGTCGTGAGAGCCCTCCGCCGGGCCGTGGACCCTTCCTGGCCGCGGTCTGCCGCTCCGTACCCGCGTGTTCATAGTACGGGTAGATTATTCCTGCCTGTTGGTCCCAGAGGAAAGAATCCCGGCTCTTTCGCGAGCGAGGCAAGTAAACACACGGTTGTCAAATCTGGTATTTAGAACTATATTTACATTGTTAGGCTCCCCGGGAAAGTGAACTTTCGGGAAATGGATTGGTAACGTACTTCCTACCGGGAGACACGTGGTTTTCAGTGGAAGCTTTCTTCCTATTTGTCGCTCTTCAGAAGCAGCCTCTAGGCTACGCCTTTGTAAGGGCTCTTAGATAACTATTACCAATTTCAAAATGCGAAATAACCATTGAGCAATAACCATTTTGAAAACAAATTGTAACGCATCTGAAGTTGACTGCTGTTTATCTTGCAAGAGGGCTGGGCACTATATGATGGTGCCATGCTCCGTGCGTTCTAACAAGTTAGTAGGCCCGCTTGACAGCTTTCTGCCTGAAACCGAATATCATTTTAAGCACGCAGAAACAAGGTAATCACAAGTACAGAAAAAGCTAAATGCAGGGATTCTGATTTATCTTGTTTTGTTTTTGAGAGCAGAGACTCCCCCTGCCCATTCCTTAGCTAAGATAGTTGTTGCCTCTTGGTATCACCACCAGCACCACCACCTCTCCCTACCTTCAGATCTTTATTCCTCCACCCCTCTGCAGACACACTGATCTTACTTAATACCTTTCTCCTAAGTGTGTTTCCATGGAAGTCCTGCCCCCACTGCCTTAGGAGCTCCTCCAGAAGCTAGCTTTCACCTTACTTTTGTCTTAAAACCAGGTCTGGCCATGTATAGGGAAAGAAGTATGGGAATACCTAACTCTCCCTGGGTAGAAAGAGAGACTGGGCCTGTTGGTCCCCTTCCATGTTGTTCCTGACATCTTCCTTTCCTGGAAATAAATAGCAATTAGGCCGAGTTGCACCATGGGATGTAAGAAGGTTTGGAGAAAGTAAGGATCAGTAGCATTTATTCTAAAAGATCTTTGATTCTAATAATTCTTTGAAAAATAGTAGAATTAGTGTGTAGATTAGAGAAGGTGTTACTATGTTTTCTTGAACGGCCTCTTGAAGAAGGTCAGGGACCAATCTCATCTGATGCCCTTGGAAAGCCTAGAGAGAAGTGATTGAGAAGGAGCCAAGCTTGGCTTTAAACTAACTGTTCCCTGATGATAGAGAAGGAACATTTGAGCGACCCTGTTAGGTAGACTTTCCTCTCCTGTAAACTTTGACTTAACTGCAAACTTTATATAGTTCTAAAAACTTCATATTCTAGTGCCTTTTAAGAACTTATCGTTAGGATTTTTACTAGTTTTATTAGTGAAAGTAGATACAGAATGAATAAAGCATGTGTCTTGTGGTTCACCTTCGTAACTTAGTTGGTCAGCCCTAGCTAGTAACCTGACTTCTACTTAATGAAGTTATCCTGGCTTATAAAACTAAAGAATATGAAATGTTAAAATTCTTAGTGAGTGTGTATAAAGCACTGGGGAAAGTCAACATTAGAAAAGACATTTTAAGCTTAAATTGTCCTGTTTGATGATTTAGGTTCTCTGTGTTACTGAAAATATGTACTTTGTTAGAGCTTAATATGTATTTTTTGGTCATATTCATGCCAAAACCTCAAATTTTATACAGATTGATCCTTTAGGAGTGGCATACACATAATGTATCCATAGTTTAACAATGGAATCATAAGGAATTTTTTCCAAAAGAGATTTTTTAGAAGAAAAACTGACATTGCATTTAATTGTATATTTTAACATGTCAAATGCCTTTTGGAAAGAATAGATGCAAAGCTATTGGCATTTTCATCATCACTGCACTTAAAACTGTATTTCAGATTCAGGATTTACACGGAGTTATTTATTTGGTAAATTCTCTAGATCCATAGGTAAGTGTGTAGGACTTGCATCAAACGACAGCCACTAGAGATATCTTAATTTTATGAGTCTGAGGCACTGCCTACTGTGCTAAGAAAGGCACTGAGATATCTTAATTTTAAATTGATGTCTTTTAAGAAAAAGAAGTAGGCATAGGACCAATCCCAGGCCTACTTCATTTATCCAGCAATCACATAATGAGGATCCACAGGTGATACTCTTCGGGGGACCACTTGGCCCCAGAATTCAGAAGCTGAAAAAAGGCAGGGATTGTATCCACAAGGAGCTTACAGTGTGCTGAACAACTCCATAAGCAAGTATGGCCAGGGTGGGAGTAGAGAAGGATACTACTAGTACAGGTTTTTCAGAGAGTTAAAGTATGGGCATAGCATAAAGGTAGCTTTCTTATGAAGTCTGTTACTGTCTTCCTCACCCCCCACAAATCCTCCAAAGTAAACTGTTAAGCTTTATTGTCTTTATTTTGTTGGTGGAAACTACAGAGATTTTAACTGTTGGACTTTCTACTTCTTAAGCAAGGGCTTACTTACTGTCTCTTGGAAAGCAAACATGAGTCTTGGAAGTTGCTTGTGATTGGGAATAGCTAAAACAGTATTTCCTTTCTTTGTGTTTTTCCCCCCCAGGGTTTTAAAGTTAATATAAAAAGAAAATATTAACTAAAGTTAATTATAAAGGGAAAGTCTATCTTGTCACTAGCTATATATATATATATATATATATATGGTTGCTGTAAAATAAGTACAATGAAAAAAATGTTAATTTGTAGCTAGATGCATCCACAAAGGCTCTGAAACCAGCTACTACTAAGTAAAAAAAAAAAAAAAAGTATAAAAGACCTAACAGTGGCAAACTGAGACTTTCTCTTTGGAATTATCAGAAAAATTGAGAGATAATTTAAAAGGGATAAATGAAATGTCTTGACTTTACACAGCTAAAATGACCTCCCAGACCACTTCCCATCATTTGGAAGATGGGATAAATATTTAAGGTACACACCATTCTTCCAGGTTTATAACAGTTGCTGTTTCTGTGCCCCCATCAGTTGTTTTTTTATATAGTTCATAGTATTTCCTAATACTATGTGGTGTACTGAGTTAAATCTTCCTTTCTTGGATTTCTGTATTTTCTCTACTATGTTTTCTCAAAAAGAGGACTTCATTCTTTTTTTGTTGTTGTTTTCTATAGCACCAAGTACTCTGTAAGGCAGAGAGGAATACTCAACAGATATTTATTAGGTAACTGGATCACCTCTAGAAATTTCTTTGAAACCAGTAGTTTAATAACCTTTTCTTGTAAATTATTAAAATCTCCCTGGATAAATTAACTGGTTGATGGCATGAGTCTAAGGTGGAATCCCCAGCATTTGTTGGATTAACATTTGTTACTTAGTATTTTAACTAGTACTTATATTGTATCATTATGTTCAAAGGCTTTAATAATTTATATTAAAGTCTTATCTCTTTTATCTGTTTGAAAATAGATAACTGATATTTGCATATTTTTGTGTATTTCCTCAACATATTTTGGTTAAATGCCATGTAATTCTAGTAATTGTTTTTGTCTGCTAAGGGCAGTATATCTGAAAGTTTATTTAATGAGGATGTCCCAAGTTGTTCACTATGTAAGCCTGTTTTATTGATATACATAATGTGTAGAATTTTGTCATTTGGATATACTAGTACAGTAGTATGTAACAGCATATGTAATATATAACTTCTTAAAAATGTCTACTCTTGTGGTATAAATTTTTAAATTATGAGATCACCTTAGTGGTGTCTGATCAATATTATTTTGGTTCTTTAATTTTGGTGGGAATGTGTGGGTTAGTTGGGTAATTTCAAGTTATCTCTAGGACAAACTGTTGCCCAGAACGAATCTAGAGTGAAATGGTAAATTGGATGCAATTTTAGCTATATTATCTTTTGGGGACTATGTCAGATTTTTGACACTAAAGATCACTGTAGATGAGCCATATACCAATAAGGAAGATTGGTAAATATTGGAATACCTCTACTAGTGGAAAAAGGGATTTTGAGGTATTTAGTATTGCCTGGCAAACACAATTGAAAAGAGTAAATAGTTCCCAGGGCTACTCCGGCTCCAACATGGGTTGGTTCTTTGCACTGAACTAACTTTTAATTATATTTAATTCAATGCAATAGAATTCTTGTAAAAATGGGATTTTTGACCGTATCAACCTTTTTAAAGGAAGGGTTTTATTTATGAGAATTCTTTTTTTACTTGAAATCTGTTTAATTTTAGTGTGTTTTTAAGAGGATGTCTTTATAAATAAAGAATAGGTGGTTTTTAATCAAGCATTTACAAAGAGCTGCATAACACATCATTGGTTTATGCAGTTTTCGGTTGTAGGTCTGATCTTCCCATCTGTGACCCTCATTTAGTGTGTATATTAAATTTAGGTACCTAGAGTCTAAAAGCTTCTTGATTAGGACCTAAGATTCTCCAAAGCTTTTCATTATGTGTGTTTATCTGTGTAATGAAACTGGAAGGTAACTATAATAATGTAAGGTAAAGCAGGTCTCTTAAGCCTTTAAAAGGTAACTGAGCAGTGTGCTTGGATGTCTTTGCTAAAAAGAAATTCAGATACCCTGTATATGTTTTCTCTTCCTATCCAGTGTGTCTGGTTACCCTTGAATGGTTTAATTGATCAACTTACTGGTAGTAACTTAACCTGTTCTACTTTGAAATCACAAGCTAATTGCAGTTATATATGACTTTTCATAAAACTACAGTCATTCTTGGGGGACCTGGGTAGCTCAGTCAGCTAAGCATCCACCTTTGGCTCAGGTCATGAGCCCAAGCTTCCTCCTGGTTGAGCTCCCTGCTCAGCAGGGGGTCTGCTTTTCACTCTCCCTTTGACCTCCTCCCTGGGTCCCCCTCCCTGCTCATGTTCTCTCTTGCTTTCTTTTTTTTTTAAATTAAAAAAAAATTTTTTTTTTATTTATTTATGATAGTCACAGAGAGAGAAAGAGAGGCAGAGACACAGGCAGAGGGAGAAGCAGGCTCCATGCACCGGGAGCCCGATGTGGGATTCGATCCCGGGTCTCCAGGATCGCGCCCTGGGCCAAAGGCAGGCGCCAAACCGCTGCGCCACCCAGGGATCCCCTCTTGCTTTCTTTTAAATAAATAAAATCTTTAAAAGAATAATCATCTTTGTTTATAATTACTTTATTGCTGTGGATTGACAAATGTTTTCCTTTTGGCAAATAGTGAAATGTTTCATCTAGAAAGATACAAGTCTTCTAGTTTTTACCAAGAAACCAGCACAGGTAATAAGCATTATCTCAAAACATTGTTAGGTTTCTAAGATGTTTTAAGACTCTAGGCAAGAAATAGGGACCCCTTTTTGGTTGCCGGAATAATTGTGAGGCATGACGTCTGAGGCATTTGCTGCTCTGTGCTGTCATCCAGAGCAGTAACTGTTCTGGATGGATGTTCACTTTGAGGTCTCTATGATTATAGTACAGTGTTCTTGTATTCAGAGCAGACAGGACAAAGAAAAGACATAGACCTTTTTAGAGGCCTGAGTAGCCTGAGAAATGCCTCCAGGCTGTGTGTATGAAATTGCTAGCCCTGGACTCTTAGGCCTCTACTGTTGCTGGCAGAGACACCATTGTTTGAGGTTTAAACACTGCAGGAGGCTGTTGACATGTCTTTACCTCCTCTATCACAGCAGGAACTGGGGGAGGGGTAGTTTGGGGAAGAGGAAAACCTCATAGCAAACCAAGTTAAGAAAGGGAGTCACTTTTTTTTTTTTTTTGAGTCACTTTTGCAAACTAATGTCATTTCATTCCCCTTCCAAACCTTTTTCCTTTTTTCTTTTTTAAATCTTCCCTAGACCTTTGGAGCTTTTAATTAGAAACTCCCACATATCAACATTTCCTGATCCAAACTTTTATTCTAGAGTTGGGCTTAACAGTCTCTGGTTCCCTCAGAACCAGACATTCCTTAAGCTATGGAAAGAAAATATCTTTTTTTCTTAATATTAAAGCCAAATTGGTAAGTATACAGCTGAGAACAGTTACAATATAACTAAATACTATTATATCATTTCTGTAGTATTTTAGAGGTTTGTTGCTGACAGCATAAATATTAAAATTTGAAGTTAATCATTTTTTATATTTATCACCAGGAGAAGATGTGAACTTTATAGAGAGCCAGCTGTATACATACCATGTTGCAGTTAGTGCTGGAAATCATTTGGATTCCTTTGTTTGCAAGCAGTGGAGAGAGACTATCTTAAGCAAAATGGAGATTTGTTTGAAGCAGGGACGGGATGGCCAGTTCTTAGAGTGGCCTCAGGTAAAGGTAACTCCTGGGATCTCAGTAGGCAGAACTGGCAACCTTTTTTTTTTTTTTTTTTTTTTAAGTATGCTGGGGCGAGGGCCTGGCAGTCCCTAAACTAACTGCTGGCCTTACTACTCAAAATCAAATTCCCAAGAGGGGAGGAGCTTGATTGTCTCAGGCTTGGTTGGATCAGGTTTCCCAGTATGGATCAATTACCAGGGCCAGAGGGAATGATTACTGATTTGCAAAATAAGGGGTTTGGGAGGAGAGGGGGGAAGAAGACAGACTGAACAAATAAAAAGTACAAATGACTGAGAGTTAATTTCACGTAGGAAAATACGGAAGGAGGAGATATTCTTTCTGGGTTATTCTTTTTTGTGACTTGTTCACTAGCAGTCTGATATACTGTAGGTTTTTCTAGAGGGAAGAATGTTTGGAATTAAATAGGTTCTTACTGTTTTAACTATAATGAAAACGAGCTATCTCAGTATGTTTAAAAAAAAAAAAAAACTATACAGAGGCGCCTGGGTGGCTCAGCGGTTGAGCGCCTGCCTTCAGCCCAGGGTTGATCCTGGAGTCCCAGTATGGAGTCCTGCGTCTCGGGCTCCCTGCCTGGAGCCTGCTTCTCCCTCTGCCTATGTCTCTGCCTCTCTCTCTCTCTCTCTCTGTGTCTCTCTAATGGATAAATAAATAAAATCTTAAAAAACAAAACAGAACAAAACTATGCATCAGAAACTTTGATTTTTAGTTTTGAGAACATAGAAATTTTCGTTCTGGGTTTTTTCCCCCCCATCATCATGTTCTAGTTTATGTCAGTGAGACACATTTTTTTTCAGTCATTAAGCTTATTTAATATTTTTTCTTACATTTAATATTAATGTAAGAATAATAGTCAAAATGAAGGAAATGTTTTGTGACTGATGAGACCTGATTGGGTTTTTTTCCTATATTTATTTTTTAATATATTGAATTTGCATTTATTCTTGGTATTCAGTATAGAAAAAACCATCAGTAAGGCATAAATTTATATTTTTCCTCAAAGAAACTTGCCACATAATATGCAGTCACTTTGGGTTCATGCTGGTTTTTTTGTGTCTTGGGGTTTTGGAGGGTATATTTCAAAATTTAAAATGTTTAAAAAATTAAGACATCTGAGAATTTGTTAAGAACTATTTTCTCTCTTGATATGATTCTCTTGGAAACAACATAATTGCTAGTCCACAGTAGTCTGTACTATTTACATGGTACTCTCTGGCCTCCCCAGTTCTACTTACGAGAATTATTAAACATGATTAAACGTATGTGTTCCTGCTACTTGTTCTGTCACACACTCATAGAGTTACCCATGTGAGAGGCAGTACTGTCACAGATGTAGAAGCCTGCAGCTCAGACTGTCTGCCCTTGTAATTCACTGGAGGGGGTGGGTGGGAGGGTGAGGTGGTGGTTGGCAGTGGTGCTCTATGGAAACCTTGTTCTGCTGTTTGCTGATACATGTGACTTCTCCTTGGACCAGTATAATCTGTGTTTGGAGACAATTGCCTGAGTTCTCAAGGTGGATTTTGTATATTCCACACAATTTATAAATATTTTAGGTTAGCATCCAAATGGACACTTCAAATTTGAAGCTTCATCTGTTGCATTTTGTAAAATGTGATGGTATACTAAAACTTCCTTCATGTATAGATCGCCTTGTCAAAAAACTTCTAATGAGTAGCTCCTTTTCACTTCACCTTGGGAATCTTTTCTCTGCACAGTTGTGTGTTTTAAGATTCAAAGCCGTATACCCCAACTCTCCTTAGGGCACTAATGACCAAACACACTAATAAGCACACTTACATTTTTCTTCCTTAGCTCCTTAATAGGATAATCTATGGTTATTCTGGGTATATTTAACCATATTTTCTTGCTCAACTAAATAGAACTTAAATGAGATTTAAATCATATTAGTAAGCCTTAATAGGGCATTGGTTATTATTGAAAAGGTTGGTTAATGTTGGAGTGAGCTCAGCCGTTCACTGAAGTAATTAAAGCCTTTTGCAGCCTGAACCATCACCTGTAAGCTTGGAAGAATTTACAGATTAAACCAATTTATCCCCCTAATGTCATCTATCACAATTGGGCACAACTACCTGCCTTACAGAAAGAAACATCTCTTTATTATGGTTACTGTCAATCTCAGTGAAGTATTATTTAAGAGAGCTGGGGTTTGTTACGCAATAAGAACATTATTGGGCACCACTAAGTAATTGTTTCAGCACAAGATTTATATTGCTATTTCTATAAAAATAATTTTGTGTAAGTTAGAGAGACTTACTTTAAAGGTCTACTCCAAAGCTTATGGTGTATCTTTTTTTTTAATTTGAGAGTGAACAAGTGCAAGTAGGGGGAGGCGCAGGGGGAGAAGCAGGCTCCCCACCAGCAGAGCGGGAAGCCTGACCTGGGACTCAATCCCAGGACCCCAGGATCCTGACCTGAGCTGAACGCTGATATTTAACCAATTGAACCACCCAGGCACCCCTATGGCGGAGTTTTTACTTAAGCAAATGATGGATTAAAAAAATAAACTGATTTTGCTTAGATAATTATACTTAACTTTTTTGTGTGACAAAGTTAACTAGTACTTTAAACAATTTTAGTGAAAATTTATTAGGCTTAGTGATTTAAAAAATTGAGAAATAATTCTACTAACATTAGCATCTTTGTAGGACCTTAAGAAATTTTAAGGAGCTTTATATTCTGAAAAGATTTTTCCTGAAAGTTTGGAGTAGGTTTCCTAAATCATAAAAGTTGTAATAAAAAGGCTAATATTGATAGAGATAGAGTAAAAGGAAAGTTAAAGAAACCAAGTAAGAATTGTCCTGAGTTTTTATTTTAGGACTCTATCAGAATGGGTGATAAACTTGCACAAGTATGGAGCAATAATAAAGTGTGTACCAAGAAGTGTATTGTGACATTTATAATGACAAAAGGTTGGAAACAACTGAGCTACTACCTCTCTTGAGGGACCAGATAAATAAATTACACGTGTCCACATAGGAAGCAATACATACAGTGTTGCTGTTGAAAGGAGGAGGTGGTTTGGTTTACAAGATTAGGAATGTGTGCTTAGATTTGCTAAGTAAAAACAAGCTGCCCAGGTGTATATAGTTTGCTACCATTTGTATGCATGGAATAAAACAATATGCAAGTAACTGTTTGCTTAAGCAAACTTAACCTGGAGAAGGACACCAAAAACTGGTGGCAACTGGCTGCCCTGGAGCTTGGAAGGGCAGGTGGGGAAAGGATTTGAGGAAGACTTCATTTTCACTGTGTATCCTTCTATGCCTTTTGTATCATATGCAGATGTTTCCTATTAAAAAATGAATAGGCAAGAGTCATTGGTGTACCAGGGGAGGAGGTATTGCTTATCACTCCTGCCTCTGCCCTCCTGTGTCTTGTGCTCTCCTGCCTGGTGTCTTCCTGACTGCAGCCCCCCCCCCCCCCCCCCCCCAGCTGTCAAGTCTTTTTATTTGTTTTGTTTTAAACACACTCAACATACACTACGTATGTTGCTCTTCAAGCAAGGAATTCGTCGCTTTTCATCCATGCAAAACAGTGTAAATCGGCATTTACTTTCTTGAGGATTTTTTTTCTGGAATTTTTTGTGAATTTGTGATTGGTGATGATTTGGTAAAAGTAAATAACATTCATTTTGTAAAAAATAGCCACGAGATAAAGTTAAACTAGTCATTCTCGGGAGACATAGTTTTGATTGGTATTTTTTAAAAGTCTAACCTGGATACTGTTAAAGTTTTTATTTGTTGCAAGTATGTTCCTGGTTTGTTTGCTTTAAACTTTTTGTTACTATCATGTAGAAGTTTAAACATATAATCAGTTGATTTGTGTTTTCTTCTGTGCTTTTTAAACTTAGAAAAATTACTAGTCTGCTATACCTAATTTTTATAATCTAACTTCATATCTTGCTTTTTAGTGACCATTTTAGGCATGAGCTTCATGGAATGGAAGTTTCATTATGGGTTTATAGTATGTTTCTCAGCTTAGAGATTCCTTCACCCAGCATATTACTTTATCCAGAGCTGAGTGGATTCAGGGATTGGTGCTAAACACACTCACAGGATTGACTTATAAATTTAAACATTAGAGTCTCGGGGTAGCCAATATTTGAGGGAGTTCCTTTGGAGATTTCCTAATTCATAAGTCCATGTATGAATACAAATTTCAGGTCACAAAGCTGCTTGACACCCTCCCTCTTTAGTACAACGGGGGAATTATGTGAATGTTTACATAAATTAGGGTAACTAGATAGATTACTTTGCTAATTTAGGGATTTTTCTGTGTTTGGATAAAATATCAATGGGATTTTAATTAGATTGCTACATGTTGAGGTACCTGAGTGGCTCCTCTGCCTTTGGCTCAGGTTGTGATCCCGGAGTCCGGGGGAATTGGCTCCCAGTAGGGAGCCTGCTTCTCCCTCTGCCTAAGTCTCTGCCTCTCTGTGTGTCTCTTATGAATAAATAAATAAAATCCTTTAAAAAAAAAAAAAAGATTACTACATGCTTTACAGAGTGCCGAGGATAAAATAACTAATTTGTTCCCTATACTTCTTTCACATTTTTTCTAAGAGGAGATACATCTTTCTCCTTTCTAGAAACCCAAATTCCTCAGTTTTCTAGGTCCTGTCTGGAAAGAAACACTCAAGATATTATGGTGGGGAAAGAAGAGAGGGTAGCCAAACTGTTGTGAAGCCGAAGCCTCTAAAGAATAAGTATTTGTGGCAAATATATACTTGGGTTTTCTTAGGTTATATTGACATTTTAGGAAGAAATTATTAATTCACTTTGGAACGGAGATGTGTTGTCATATTTATTGTCAGGTGCAATTTTCCCCTGTCTTGTATTTTCAGGGAGGAAATAATGCCGGCCATACAGTTGTTGTAGATTCTGTGGAATATGATTTTCATCTTTTGCCCAGTGGAATAATTAATCCAAATGTTACCGCATTCATTGGTAAGTGTATAAACTGATCCACTTGGGTTCTTTTCCCCTCTCAATTGATAATTGTATTTATTTTTCATCATGTGAGCTGATTTCATCTCTCACTGTTCATTGATCCCTTATTAAACTTGACCTTGGTACCCTCTGGAATATACCTAACTGGCTATTTTACAACTTTGTATTTTAGCATTAATGGTTTTTGTAATAATTTGCATTTAACTGAGGATGCCCTGGTGGCTCAGTGGTTGAGCATCTGCCTTCAGCTCAGTGTGTGATTCCAGATTCCCTGAATCAGGTCCCATCGGGCTCCCTGTGGGGAGCCTACTTCTCCCTCTGCCTTTGTCTCTGCCTATTTCTGTGTGTCTCTCATGAATAAATATATAAAATCTTTTTTTTTAAAAATTTGCATTTAACTGTAGTCATAGAGCATCAAGTCAGCTTTCCACACACTGATGCCCAGTAGGCAATACAAGAGGTGTTTCATGGATTGATTCTGAGCCCTTAAAACATGATGCAATCTGCAATCTTTTACTCTAGTTTTTTTTTTTAATTTTATTTTATCTTTAAAAGTGCTAATGACAATCCACTAAGTTGATTTTATGACCACTAATAGGGTGTGATTCCCTAATTTGAAAGGCATTGATTTAGCATCTACTGTAACCTGGTTCAGTTTGCCTAGAAGTACATAACTTGGTTCTTTCAAAAGAACAGTTTCACTTGGTTTCAAAGAAGTTTCAAATTATACCAAATATAATGTTAATGTTTTATGCTCTATGTATTATGTATTTACATTACACTACTGTTTAAAACTACTGTTTAAATCCTTTCTGTGGTAACCAACTCCCTGATAAATCAGATGTCCCATTTGTCAAAGTCCTTCACTCTCACTATTCTAGATATATGGGTTATTGTAGATGTCCGTATTATGAGTATAGAGATTTAAGGTTGGGATTTCTTTGTTTTCCTTTAGGAAATGGTGTGGTAATTCATCTTCCCGGATTATTTGAGGAAGCAGAGAAAAATGTCCAAAAAGGAAAAGGTATGAAAGAATGACAACTTGGCCTGGGGAGTAGCTTCTTGTTTTTGGAAACTTGTTCTGGAAAGTTCGCTGGGATCTCATGCCAGACAAACTTAACATTTTGTCTTATACTTTAAAATTGCAGGTTAGGGCAGCCCAGGTGTCTCAGCAGTTTAGCGCTGCCTTCAGCCCAGGGTGTGATCCTGGAGTCCCGGGATCGAGTCCCACGTTGGGCTCCCTGCATGGAGCCTGCTTCTCCCTCTCTCTCTCTCTGTCTCTCATGAATAAATAAAATCTTAAAAAAATAAATAAATAAATAAAAATAAATAATAAAATTGCAGGTTATCATAGGACAAATATTTCAAGTCTATTAAATTGTATTCATTTTAATCAGTATTTTTATTTTTTTATTTAAATTCAATTAGCCAACATATAGGACATCATTCGGTTCAGATGTACAGCATGTGATGAGTACTGTTATATGCAACTGGTGAATTAGTAAACTCTTCATCTGAAATTAATCAGTATTTTAAACAAAAGACACATAATGTCATTGTGTACGCCTTGATTTTTTTTTTTTTTTTTTTTTTACACCTGGGTCATCTGCAGAGTGTCTCTTTAGGCTGTTGAATTACTGTCCGCTGGTGTTGAGACTCAGAGATTCTTGAGTTCCTTTTGTCTTTTGGGCTTAAGTTGGCATCCCCATCTCTCAAAGCTCCGTGAGCTTTCTGAGTCAGGAAACCAGCGAGGTCCCCTTTGCGCACTGTCAGGCAGTCTCGTTTCCATCATAACGACCTGGGGACATTGAAGAAGGTTATTGATGTCCTTCCCTCCAAGTGAAGGAAATGCTCCTTCTATGACGAGTATTCACTTCCGTCTTCTCAAAAACAGTTTTTTTAAAAGCTTAATTTCCTGCCTTTCCTAATCTCTTGGATTTTTGGAAATCTGTTTACAGTTCAGTCTGGCTGCCTTGCTGGGGTTTGAAGGGAGTCTGGCCCTGCAGGTGCTGCGCAGTTGAGGAAGAGCATTGCTTCTCCTTGGCTCATACTAAAAATACTTAATTCCATTACGTTGTTAAAGTTTATTGTTCAGACTTAAAAGTAGCAATCTGACCTCAGGTGTTCTGACAACTTAATCTGACGTCACAGAGTCCTGCCTGCTGTCCTGCCATCTCTGTTGTCCTGTGTTGCTGTCTGCTTTTTAAAGTGGTCAATTTGGGGTCGCCATGCTGCTCTCTGTTCTCCTTCATCCTCTTCAAACATTTTGCCCTTCTTTCTTTTTCCTTCTAGCTTGTCTAATCCGGAATCCACTTTACTGATTTTCTTTGTAATATTTTCTGTATAATCTGCCTTAAGCTAACTTTAGAATACAGACTTACCTGTCAAATTGACTATAAGAGGGGGAGGCTTAATATTCCTGTTTCACTTTTAGCACAACCTCTTTATAAGGAATCACTTTCGAAACACATCTTTGGATATTATCAAAAAAATTACAGCACATTTTTAATATCCAGATAGTTATGAAAATGTTTGGAGCCTGGCAGCTTATTCTCAGAATGCATGTAGCTTAGTAAGGTTTTTAAACCTTATGTTTTAAAGAAACATATCCATTTAGATTCATGTATCCATTCAGCAATAGTTCTTTGAACATTTTTGGGATGATAGGCCTCGTGCTATGAAATTCATGGCCCCTTCTCTCAGGGAAGATACATACATCACATTACAAGTCAGTTGGAGGATTAGTGAGAACATTTTATTATTTTGTTTAATCCCACTTTTATAATTGTCTTTTGGGAAAAGGTACTAGTCCCCAAATTAACCCTTTTCTTGAAATCCTCTTCCTCCTGCTTGGCAGCTGGTTCCTCCTCCCCTGCCTCTAACAAAAGTTACCTTTTCCTACCATTTACTTTTGGATTCTTAGAAGTATTTTATGTGGATTTGACTGGCTTGACTTTGGAGCTTTTTAGAATAAAACTTTTAGAAGGATAGAATTTGTGAATGACAGGTGAGAAAATTATTGTTAAACTGGTTTCCTAAGAGGAAGACAAGATGTGTTAAGTGTTTGCTTCAGTGAAAAGCACTTTTAAACATTGTATTTCTAAAGAAATTAAGATTTAAAAATTATACAAAGTGTTCAATTAGCTGTATCTTTTTTCTCCTTTCCTCTAGGTCTGGAAGGCTGGGAAAAAAGGCTTATCATATCTGACAGAGCTCATATTGGTAAGGGGCATCTAATGCATTTAACTGTCTTACTGTCAGAAACTTGTCTCATGGAAGCATTTAGTAGCCAATTTTTCTTTAATTCTAGTGAAAACTAAGTAGGATGGATTATAATAGTTGGGCTCCAAATACATGAAATCTTAGTAATTTTTTTCTTTTTTCTCTTCTGGTAAAGGACTGGGCTAAATTTTACCTATTTCCGAAGAAAGAATTAGCTAACCAATTGAACCATAAAAGCAGTATCTCAGGAGACATCTCTAATTCTATTATTAAATTAACTGTATCAAAATACGAAGCACATTTATTTTCACATTAATTAATAATCATGTAAAAGCAGGTTTGCTATCTGGCAAATCTGTAGAATGACTCTGTGTCTTAAGTGTAATAATGCAGCTTTATCAGTGGTTCAGGCTTTATTCAGAGTAGTCCTCTCCTCTATGATTAGTTAGAGCAAACTGGATTCTAAAATTAATTCCAACCACCACTAATAAATATGAAGTTTGTTTCCCTGCTGTTATCCTATCTCTGATAGAATTGTTAATTATCGATAATATGATTACAAGACCGTAACCAGAAAGAACAGACTGGTGCAAACTCTTCAGTTGCATTTAAGTACAGATGACCCCTGAGGCAGTGGCTACTGTGGTTGTAGCACTGACCTCCATGTAAGAGCAGCCCCAGCAGGGCACCTGGGTGGCTGGGCTGAGTCCTTTAGTGTCAGACTCTTGATCCCATCTCAGGTCTTGTTCTCAGGGTCGTAAGTTCAAGCCCTGCATTGGGCTCCACACTAGGCATGGAGTCTACGTTAAAAACAACAAAACAAAACAGCCCATCAAAGTCCCTTTTAAATATCAGCTAAGTAACAGTGCCTCCAAATAATAGAGGCTCGAAGCCTCTGTGTAGCCTCAGTAATCCAATGAAATTTCTTTGAAGCAAACTGCTGGATAGACATACTTTGGGGGCTTTACTCACTTTTTCTAGCTGCTTTAGAAGTTTATTAGATTATTGACTTTAGACCTTTCTTTATATAAGCATTTAAAGGTGGACACGTGCCTTTAATACTACTTTAGCTACATTCTACAAATACTGACATTTTGTATGTTTATTTCCATTCTGTTAAAAAGACTTTGTAATTTTTTTTTTGTGATTTCTGTTTGTCCTATGAGTTTTGAGAAATATGTTTAAATTTTTAAATACTGGATGATTTTTCTGATTTCTCTTATTTCTAATTTTGTTGTAGACAGAGAATATGCTCTATGTGTAGTCTCTGTCTTTTCAAATTTGTTGAGATTTGTTTTATGGCCCAGGACAGGGTCTGTTTTGGTTCATGTTCTGCCTGCACTTAGAATACGTGTTCTGTTGAGTAGGGTTGTTGAGTATTCTTTAAGTGTCCGTTGAACAGTGTTCAGACCTTCTGTGTCCTCGCTGGTTTTATCTGCTTGCTGTCAGCCATCTAGAAAGAGGTGTGTTGAAATCTCCAACAATAATTGTGGATTTGTCTATTTTTCTTTTCGACTCATGTCAGTCTTTGCTTTGTCTGCTTTAAAGCTCAGGGAGATTGCATGTATATTTAGACTTAAGTTTTTGATGAGTTAACTCTTTCATCATGATGAAATATCCTCTTTTCCTATGGTAATATTCCTTATTCTGAAGCCTGCCTTGATGTTATATAGCCAGCAGAGCTTTCTTCAGACTGGTATTTGCGTGTTGTATTTTTTTCAACCTAATAACCTTTATCCTGTTTATATCTTTATATTCACAGGGCATTTATTATAGGTAAAATGCAGTTGGGTCTTGCCTTTTATTCATTGTGACAGTGTCACTTTTAATGGGAGTGTTTAGATCATTTATTTTTAATTCTTTTATTTTAGATCATATATATAGTTAATTATCAGTATGGTTGAATTTAAATTTGCTTTTTGTTTTCTATTTGTTCCTTCCATTGTTTTTCTTTTTTCCTGATTGCTTTGATATTTAATGTTTTAAATATTATCTGTACTATTAGTTTATTAGTTATACCTTGTGTTTTGTGAATTTTGGTAGTTGCTCTGAGACATACATAATATGCATCTTTAAGCCATCATTATGTACCTTAAAATGTTATATTAAACATTTAACCCAAGATATTTGCAAGGAAATGTTTCCATTTCACTCGTCCAGTCCCTTGTGTTACTGTCATACATTTCATGTCTACATTGTTAAAAACTCTACAATGCATTCTTAATATTTTTGAACAGCCAGTTTTCTTATAAAGAAGTTTAAAAATGAGTCCATTGTTGGCTAATTCTTTACATTAATTAGCAATACTGAAGCAAGTATGCAAGAAACTATCTATTAGAATTGTGCCCTGTCTCATTGAAACCCATAACAAAATTTGGAATGGAAGAGATTCTTATTGAGGGAAAGAGACCCAAGAAATGGCTGAGACTAAATTTTTTTAAACATTGGAAATCCAGGTTATTGGGTATCCGTTGACTCAAGAACTACCTGTTAAAAGACCACTCTGTGCCAGGCATAGTGGTGAACACTGAGGACTCAGAAAAGGCCATAAAAATTCCTAATGGAGCTTCTACTGTAGTAGGGTAAGACAGATAATAAGCAAGAAAAAAATATAATACATGTACCATGGCATGTAGTGATAAGTTCTAATGAAAGGAGCCACGTGTAATGTCTGGCAGTTTGGAGGAGCTGGGTAGGCATCTATAATTTTAGATAATGTGGCTGGGGAAGTTGCACTGCAAAGATGACATTCATGTCACCTCCTGAAGGAGATGACAGATTAATAAGTTCTAGAGGCATGCTGTTCAGCACCCAGGCTGGAGATAACAGTGCTGTATTGTGACTTAAAAATCTGTTAAGAGGTCAGATCTCGGTCTTAAGTAGCCACAATTTAAAAAACAAAAACAAAAACAAAACTCTTTGGGGGAAAGAAGACCTGAGAGGAGGTATGAGAAGCAGGCAAAGTGGAAATTACAGATACCAAGGCTCTGACTGGACACATTAATACAGTGCAACATTAATAGTGTAAATAAAACCTAACTATGATAATAATTTTAAAAAGATGGCATTAATAGAACTTATCTACTGAAAGCGCGTAATTATCTCTTATTTTAAAAATTAGACGGAGTCCCCAAGGCAGCATTTTTTTTTGTTTGTTTGTTTTCAGTATCTAGGCTGTAGAAAATGGAAAAGATAAAGCAACTTCACACAAAGATTGTCCTCTCAAAAACAGTATTAGTGGAGGGGAGGTATCAGGGCTCCGTGCCACGATGAAGCTTTATGAAAGTAATTCTTCTGATATCACTGATAGCTCCCTGGGGCCTAGAAAAACCCAAGAAAATGTTAGCTCTGTGGCAAGGTACTAAATTAACTTCTGAAAAATAGGCTGTACCTGCTTTCCATCAACCATTTACTTGTGATTTGCCAGGTGCCTTTGTAACTTCTTTGAATGTAGAAAATAAAGCAAATATTTAAATGCAAATTGTTTCTTTATTCAAAAGAAATGACCTCCTCCAACATCTCAATTTTTGTCATCACTGATCTGCAGAGACTGAGTTTAATGAAACAGTTTCTTAAGAACTATTCTGTCTTCTCAAAAGTAGATGACGAACACTAAATTGGGGTATGACAATAAACTTAATCCTATAGTATATGGTAGCTATTAGAAATTTTAACATAGTACACGATACAGCAATATGCATAAAAATGAGCCATATTTTACCCCTTTAGCCACTGCCTACCTTGTTATACAGAACCTTTCTAGTGCCTGAAAAAGCTACTCTGCTAGCCAAGCATGTAAAAGACCTATACACTGACCATTATAAGACACTGGTGGAAGAAGTTAAAGCAGACACAAATAAATGGAAAGACATTCTATGCTCATGGATCAGAAGAATTTGTATTGTTAAAATGTCTGTACTACCCAAAGCAGTCTGCAGATTCAGTGCAATCCCTATCAAGATTACAGTGGTATTTTTCACAGAAATAGAACAAGCAATCCTAAAACTTGTAGGAACTACAAAGAACTGGAACAATCAAAGCAGTCCTGAAAGAGTAAAACTAAAATCCCCACAAACTCAAAGATAGAACAAAGATAGAACAGAGGCAGGCAGCTGGGGGGTGTGCAGAATGGATGGGGGTGGTAATGGAGATGTCATGGACAGCTTGGTGACTGTAGTTAATTATACTGTATGCCATATTTGAAAGTTGCTAAGATAATAGACCTTAGAAGTTCTCACCATGGGGCACCTGGGTGTCAGGTGGGAGAGCATCTGACTCTTGATCTCTGAGGGTTGTGAGTTAGAGCCTCATGTTGGGCATGGAGCCCTACTTAAAAAACAAAAGTTCTCATCACAAGAACAATTTGTGGCTATTTATGGTGATGCATGCTAACTCACTGTGACAGTCATTCTGTGGTATATAGACATATGTAGTCATTAAGTTCTACACCTGAAACTAATGTTATATGTCAGTATATCTCAATAAAAAAATAAAGCTACTCTAATGACCTTTCCTAGTCACTATCTACTCCCCCTCACCAAGGGTAACCACTGTTCTCTCATCATAGATTGGTTTCGTCTATGTCTGAATTTTATACAGATTACACATTTATATAATTTGTCTGACTTTCACTCAACAGTATGCCGAGATTCATCCTTACTGTAAATGAAACTCTTATTTTTCATTGCTGAATAGTATATGCCATTGTATGAATATGGCACATTTTTTACCATTGGTGAAACTTTGAGTCCTTTCCAAGTTATTACAAATACTATTGCTCTGAGTGTTCCTGTAAATATCTTTTGGTGTACAATATGCCAGTGTAGTTTAGGGATGTCATTGCTACCCAGTTCTGTGGCATAGAGACGGATAATGATTTAAGGGATAATTTTAAACAAAATTAGTTTTGTCAACAAAACTAATCAACAAATTTAGTTTCTGTGTTATAGTTACCTAATGTAAGAAATGTCCGAACTCCTCTACTAGACCACTAGGGAAACCTGTTAACCATCACAGCTGTGCTTATCAACCTTGCCAAGCAGAAGGGAGGACTGCCTTGACAATTTTGCAGTGTCTCAAGAGGGGAGTTAGGGCAGAGAAGGTTTTAGAGGCTAGGGTTAATCAGAGGTGGCTTACGGTCTGATTTCCTCAAATTTTTCTAGTTTCAACATCTATGACTACAATTTGAGTCTTCTGACACTGCCAAGTAGTTCTTTGATACATGCCACCACCAGTTCTAAGACAGTTACCAGTCATTCTGTTTAAAATTTAGACATTTCAACTTATTTGTTTGGAGCAGTAACAATTGTTAGTGAAAAGAAGTCATGGTTTAATGTACATAAAATGATTAAATTGTACACTTCAAGTGGGTGAATTTTATGGTACTTAAATTATATTCCCAAAAGGCTTTTTTGAGACCAAAGAAGCCTTGGTTAAAAGTTCGAAGACAAAATTATAGGCCTGCCTGTTCCATAAAATAGCTATTTATTCAGTCAGTAAATATTTTAGAACTTGTAGGCACAGGAAATCAGCTGGTATGCTAACTGACATGGTCCCAAGACTCACACGGTAGTGGTGGGAGAAGTGAGTGTGTGAGTGTGCTTGTGCGTGCGGGCAGAGGAAGAGGCACATTCAGACGGAAGCCTGTGCTTTGGGCTAAGGATGTGAAAGAATGCCTGTGTGACCCAAGGGCAGAAATAGGGCCAGAGCACAGTGCCAGATGAAAGAGCATGCTACGCAAGGAGGCCACATGGAAGAGTTGTTTCTTTTGAGCAACAGGAAGCCATTGAGTTTTATAGGCAAGAGGATAGTGATATCATATTTGTGTCTTGGAAAGATGGCTTTGCTGCATTAAAAATTATGAATTAGAAGTGCCCAATAGGGAAAACATGCACACTCATTAGTTGGGTACAGTTTTGGTGAGAGACGGTTGAGAGAGAGAGAGAGAGAGAGATATCAGAATAAACCAGAGATGTCTGGAGGGGTAAAACCTGAAGGAAAGAGGGTATCCTAGTAAACTGAGCTTGATAGAATTGTGGGGTAGGCTGTTCCAAGATTATCCTCTTAACATTTTTTAAAATAATACAGGTTACGGTTAGCTGAAATGAACAATCAGGCATACCTGTTGGCATTATAAACCTTCACTCCTACCATTGTTTTTGCTTTTTAAAATATATACATTTGGAGCACCTGGATGGTGCAGTCAGTTGAGCCTGCAGTTCTTTGTTTTGGCTCAGGTCGTGATATCAAGCCCTGGGTCAGGCTCCACACGCACCCTCCTGCTTGTTTTCTCCCTCCCTCTCTCTCTCTCTCTCTTTCTCTCTCTCATAAATAAATCTTTTTAAAAATAAAATGTGTCCATTTGATTAGTCATGATGAAATTAGGCTGAAGGGATTTATAACTTAATTAATTTAAAATGCAGTATGTTTTGCTCCTATATTACCTTTGTTTCAACAACAACTGTGATTTGGTTTTTTTCCCCTCAGTATTCGATTTTCATCAAGCAGCTGATGGTATCCAGGAGCAACAGAGACAAGAACAAGCAGGAAAAAAGTAGGGTTTTTTGTTTTTGTTTTCGGTGCAGTTTAAGCAAATTCAAATCCTCATGTTTAAATTCTACGGCAGAGGTTTAAGAAAAATCATTAGAATATCTTGTTTAGATTTCAGAGAAAATCCAGTAGGATTGTGAAAATAAACTTAGAGAAAATAGCAACAAAACAAAACAAAACAAAACCCCAGAAAATAGTTAAAGTAGCTTTATTCATTGTGATGATCTGACCACAAGCACAGCATCTTTCTTGTCTAACTCAAAGCTTGTTTTGATTTATTTTTAAGTCTGGGTACCACAAAAAAGGGCATTGGCCCAGTTTATTCTTCCAAAGCTGCTCGGAGTGGACTGCGGATGTGTGATCTGGTTTCTGACTTTGATGGCTTCTCTGAGAGGTAACTAACTTGTGTTTCAGAGTGGAAAGAGCAAATGGGATTTTTGGAATTTCTGTACTCCAGGATGCAAAGTGGTAAAAATCAGTGTTCTAGTTGAATAATGGTGATTGGCTTTTTTGCTTTATTTGGACTTTAGAATTATTTTTAATTAATTTCAAATTAACTAAATGAAAAGTAACCTCATGATGATACCACAGCAGTACCTAACGAAGGCAAAGCCAAAATTATATTTAAGGATTGGAGTTTTTAATGGTTTGCCGAGAAACAGAGATTCCAGGGGGTGCTTTGGTGGGGTTACCACATCCTAGAGTCTGGACCCTCAGAGTTTCAGTTCTGAGGCCCCCTCCCCCCTACCTAGACATCATTAGGCTCGTAGGTACTGGTGGACTAAACAATAGCAATTGCCTCATTGACACTTACTCTCTAGAAAAATCTGCATGAGAAACCTAATCATCTTCAAAGCCATATGATGACTCAGTGACTGGGAGTTAGTTGGTTGCATCTAGTAACAGGTGGCATCAAAGATCCTGCCTCTGTCTCTTTTAAAAAGCATCATATAGACTGTCCCTTTTTATTTTTCACATGATGTGATAGAATTCACATTTAAGTCTTGTGGTTTCAGATTTTAGTCCTTTTCCTCCTCTCCCCTCCACACACATTACCCTCATTATATTGTTGTTATTCCTAAATTTGAATTAAAAATACTGTTTCTGAGTGTATCGTTTATTCATGACTGATCTCCTGTTTAGATTTTATTTCTTAGAATGTACCTTCCGTTTGGAATTCATTTGTTATTAATACCACTTATCTGCAGAAACCATTTGAATTGAATGATACTATACGGACTGTTTCTAAACCGAGCTAATGTCTTGATTTATCTATATTTCTCAGGTTTAAAGTTCTGGCTAACCAATACAAATCTATATACCCCACTTTGGAAATTGACATTGAAGGTGAACTACAAAAACTCAAGGTAAAAAAAACAAAAACAAAAAGAAACTCAAGGTAATGCTTTCTGGCCTTTGTAATGTCCTTTTTAAAACTTGTTTGCCAGATTGGTATCTAAGATCTTTCATTCATAGTTGGCTTTGTGCTAGGAACTACAAACATAAGAATGAAAAACATAGAGTGTTTAATTTCCTTTATGGAAATTACACTGTTACTGAGAAGTTACACATTAAATAATTCATAATGTAATAAATGCCACACAGATATATATAAAGCATTGGAAATAAGAACTGGTAAAGCAAATGACTTATCCTTTTTAAGTTTAAAAGCATAGAGGGCTACCTAAAAGGACATGGCATGTTTGAGTCACTACACATGATGTGACTGAAATAAAATATTGAGTGGGGAGCAGCAGGGAGTAGGAGTTCATAGGTCTTGCATTGGTCTTATATGGAGTGAGAGGGAGTTTTTAGCATTTATCTTAGAGTTCATGAAAAACTATTGAGTAATTTTTTTTTAAGATTTATTTATTTTTAATTATGATAGATGTAGAGAGAGAGAGAGAGAGAGGCAGGCAGAGACACAGGAGGAGGGAGAAGAAGCAGGCTCCAAGCCAGGAGCCTGACGCGGGACTTGATCCCGGGACTCCAGGATCGTGCCCTGGGCCAAAGGCAGGCGCTAAACTGCTGAGCCACCCAGGGTTCCCCTATTGAGTAATTTCTAGCAGAAAAATGACTAGATTTGTATTATATAAAAATCCCTCCTAGCAATGTGGAACATAGATCAACAGAGGGGCAGCAGGAGATAACTTGTAAAGCTGGCTGACCCATTCTGGAACGGTGCCCCACAGGACCAGTGTCTTTAGCACTTTGTCTTAAGAGACGAAGAAGGTGATTGGCCAAAGGTTCGGCCCACATTTGGCAGGTTTTAGGTGTCAGTGGTGCTTGACTTTCAGTAAGCAAATCTCTTACCCTATCCACCCTTATATTCGACCCTGATGTTTAGTGCTTTTCAAGCTGGGTCCTATGTATCTGATTATTACTCCTTGTCTTCTATAAATAGGTATGAACATCAATTCCAGAGCTGAATAGGAATTTACAAACCTCATATGCCATCCTAGAATGGTTGTAGACCTTGGGCCAATCTACTCACTAAATTGCTTTAAAAAAAAGAAAAAAAGACTTCCAAGGAAGATACTGAATGTTAGGTATTTAGACTTCAGTGTATTGGTCATTACTTACAATAGACTGCCATTGTCTTTTCATTCTGTCATGCAACAAATATTTTAAATTTATTATTGGCAACTTGGAAATAATAATGCGCTGAAGTGTGGTATAGCTTTTTGGTTCTATTTTATCCATGTTTCGTATGAATGTAAAGTAGATGAATAATCATAAACAGAATTGGGTAAGAAGATTCTTAATAGGTGGTGTATGTCGAAACAGCACTTTAAGGAGCAAAGGACATGATGAATGGCATGGTCATTCAGGCATAAAAAAAAGGACTAAAATAGGAATAAACAGGAGACTAGAACCAGGGGCAGGGACCAGACTTTCATCAGGAGTATAACATATTTGGTGAATTCATGAGTGGATCCTGGAATTTCCATACTAGTCTGGCTAAATATGGAAACATAGTTAAAACTAGGTTTTATTGTAGTTATATTTCAGGCCTTGAGGGAACTCTTGTTTATGTTACATTTTTAATTGAATTATAAAATTTAACAGTATTATTAATACTTTTAATATGTTTTGTAAAAATTTTATAATGCTCATGTGTAAAATAGTATTTGACATTATCTACTAATACTGCTGAGATATTGCTGTAATGGAATACAATGACAAAAGAAAATTAACAGTTATCAATATTTGCATGCTCAGCAATGTCACTTGTGACCTGCATCCACATTTTGACAGTTTCCCTGATGGCGTGTTTCAAAACTCATGGTTACATGGATTATAAATGAGACTTTTTAAATACCTCACCAAGTATAAAAGCACGACGTAATATACTCCATTCTTCTTATTTTCCTGAGAGCTGGTTTATAAAGAATGGAAGGTTGACATCATTACTTGCAGTGAGGTTAATGTAGAACCTTTGAATTGCATCGTTTCTCTACTGGTCTTGAGCTAGGGTCTGTCTTCTGGTTCTGGAGAATCAGGACAAGAGACCAAAGCTAATCCAAATGTTCAGTAGGGTGAGTACCATCACTAACACCCTTCTGCTTTGAATGAGTTAAGTGTTTCTTATCACAGAGTCAGGTGAGTGTTACTTGTACTGATCATGTTCTAAATTTATTGGTATATATTGAAATTGGTTTTCGTCTTTGTCTGTAGGGTTATATGGAAAGGATTAAACCTATGGTGAGAGATGGAGTTTATTTCCTCTATGAGGCTCTACATGGACCACCAAAGAAAATCTTGGTAGAAGGTGCAAATGCAGCGCTACTAGATATTGATTTTGGTAAGTGAAATACGACTTGCAAAAGCTCATCTGAGCCCTAAAGTACTAAGGATATACATAATTCCTGTTTGCCTTATAGGGTTTTAAAACAAGGCTTTTAGCTTGAATATTCAGGAATAATGGAAGTTTGGGGCACCTGGGTGGCACAGTCAGTTGGGCCTCTGCCTTCAGCTCAGGTCACAATCCCAGAGTCCTGGATAGAGCTCAGTGGAGGAGCCTGCTTCTCTCTCTCCCTCTGGCCATTCTTCCTGCTTCTACTCTCTGGCTGGCTGTCAAATAAAGAAAAAAAAAATCTTAAAAAAAGAAAAGGAATGATGGAAGTTTGTCATCTACTAATCTTTTTTTTTTTTTTTTTACAGCAATATTATAGAATACACAATCCATGTGTTAAGTTTTTAGTTCATTAGAAAAATGAAATCACTGCTTGGGTCAGTGGGTTTGGGATTCTGTAAACTGGTTTTCATTGTGAGATTAGAGGAATCCTGTGGAAGGATCTTTAATTTAGCCGTTTTTTTCTTTTTTTCTTTTTCTTTTTTTTTTTTTTAATATTGAGAACTAATAAGCTTTGTCATTAAACATGCCTCTTAAGATCTGTGGAAGTTTGTTTAACTCCCTGGGCTTGAGATCCTGAATGGATTAGGGCATTTCTTCCATCTTCAAAAAGTTAACCCTTTAGTGTCTTCCAACTACCACCTCATTAGATTGTTGGCCTTTCTCTCTGAATGTGATATCAAACGGTAAGTCTGAGTGTTCTCAGCTCTTACTGACATTTCATTGGCTTTTGACTGCAAGAAAACCAACTAAATAAAGTATATTTCTTTTGCAGTAGATATGTATTTTTTACTTCATAATATGCCTGTGCAATCTGGAAAGAAAACAGTGCCCACTGGCTTAGTGGGTAGTTTAAATAGGAACAGGATTTGAGGGTGAGGTGGGGATGAGGGAGTATACTCCCCTTAGCTTCTCTTGTCATTTTTGGGATTATTCCCGGAATAGAGTTGAGAAGGTAGGATATTGAATACCATAAAATTCTTAGTATATTGGTATTATTCTAGGTTGTGGCTGTATCTTGAAAATCTATATCAAGGGAATAAAATAAATTCATTTTTAAACTAACAGGAATGTGTTAAAAATACCTAGGTTATAAGTCTACGTAGTGGAATAACACAAGGGTTTTATCATGAAATTATTTAGCAATCCATTAGGTGAGTACATACCATATAACAAAGGAGCCTCTCCAGAATGAGCAACTACATTGATAGCTCTAATTACCTGTGTTTTTTATCTCCCTACAGACAAAAAGGATCAAGGCTAAAGGTTGAAGTTTAAGGAGGGCAGTTATATTCAAGTCTGTCCAGTACCTAGAATGTACTCAAATGGGGATTTTTCACAATAATTCTGTTTCAGAGTAATGTATATCTCTATGTGTGAATAATATTTGTTTCTTTTTTTAAGGAACTTACCCTTTTGTGACCTCTTCCAACTGTACAGTTGGAGGTGTCTGTACTGGGTTGGGAATGCCCCCGCAAAACGTTGGAGAAGTGTATGGGGTCGTGAAAGCTTACACAACTCGAGTTGGTATTGGTGCCTTCCCTACAGAGCAAGACAATGTAAGCCTATTTTTCAGTAGATCCAATTCTGAAGATTTTAAAATAAAACCTTCTGGGGTGCCTGGATTGCTCTTTTGGTTGAGTATCTGACTCTTGGTTTTGGCTCAGGTCATGATCTCAGTCAAGATCCTGGGATCGAGCCCTGTATTGGGCTCTGCACTCAGCATGGAGTCTACTTCAGATAATCTCTCCCTCTCTCACCCACTCACACTCGTTCTTCTCTCTCTCTCAAATAAATCATTTTTAAAAAATTGAAACTTCTGCTTTTCTTCCCCTTAATGAATTCTTATCTTCCTGTGCATTTCACTTATGTGGGAACAGATGGGCAAAAAAAGATGAAGGGTTAGAGAGTACTTAAAGGTAATTGTAAGCACCAAGCTACATGAAGGTGGGTTTATAAGGGAGATTGAGATAGTGAAGGAGAAAGAAGTAGTTAAAAATAAGAACTGCCTCTCACTAAGAGCGTATTGGGAGCCAAGGCCGAGGAGAGTAACCTCCAGACTTGGTGTGATCCTGACCAGCACTTTCATGGTGGTGACATCGGGGCAGGCACTGTCAGAGTGTTGTATACTCGGAAGCTCTTTGGACCTCACGACAGCCCAGGGAGGTGGGTAGTGGTCACTATCCTGCTTCTACACTTGAGAAAACTGTCAGGGAGAGCTGAAATCACTTGAGCCAAAGTCACACACAGGGACTGGGCTGGGATTCAAACCTGACAGAGCAACATTTTAAAAAACACATAGTTGTATTGATGTCAGAATAGAAGAGGTAGTGAAATGAAGACTTAATCAGAAAGGTATAAATTAAGAAATAGATAATAAGTGAAAAATTAGGTTCTGGGGAATGGCTGTGGCTTAGATCTTTCAGCATATTTTTCAACCTTATTTCTCTTTCTAAGGGTATTGTGCTTTCTACAACTCCTGAGTAGCTGAGAGTTTGTCCTGTGGTTTTCAGGAGATCATCAAACTATAGTAGTTCTTGGAATAATTGCTTTGACTTACCTATTTTAATAAATATTTACTAACAACTTTGTTTTTAATATGTAGCATTTTATATGTTAAAATTTAAGAAGTTAGCTAACATCATAAAAAAATACTGGTTTTAAAGAAATGGTAAAAAATGAAGCCAAAGTGGATCTCTTTCAAATAATGCCTACCTCACATAGTATCCATCATCTGTATAGAATTCTGTCTTCCACTTACTTTTTGGAAGATGTTCATCTCTGAGACTCTGACTTGTTATATGACCTTACATGTAATTCTACTGGATTAATAGCATTGGTATTATAATCCAAAGTCCTATTTTATACTTCTAGGAAATTGGAGAATTATTACAAACAAGAGGTCGAGAGTTTGGGGTAACCACTGGAAGGAAAAGAAGATGTGGCTGGTTGGACCTTGTTTTGCTCAAATATGCTCATATGATTAATGGATTTACTGCGTGAGTATTCTTAGAAACATTTATTTCAGGAAACTAAGGTATCATTCATGACCACAGGTTAAATTTTGTGGAGTGCAAGCTTGAAAATTAGTACCCTGGTAGAAAAATTTCAGTTTAGCCTCCAGATGATACTGTAGCCCGAGTTTCAAGTGCCCCAAGGGAGAGGACCCCAGGTTGTCTTCCTAGATATCCACGGTTGAGAAAAGGGAATCATGATACACCCACGTGCATGTAAGTATAGAGGGAAGTCAGATTAGGTAGGTAGATAGATGGTGCATTTAGTTTATATGGAAGGGAAGCAATATAACTGATTTAGTGCATGGGCTTGATGAATGTAACTTCTGTTTTGAAATCTCAGATTCATGTTTTGTGGCATCACTTTGGAAAAGTTAATCTTTCTGTGTTTTTTCATCATTAAAATCTAGATAATGTTATCTACTTCATGCGGGTGTTCTGAAAATTAGGTGAGAAATACAGTGAGAGCATATAGCACGCTGCCTGGCTCACTGAAAATGCTCAGTAAAAAGTTGCTATTAACACATGTATGTAAATATGTAAATAAGTGTACTCCTGTTTGTATTAATTTGGTTTAACTTCCAGCAAATAACAGAATAAAAGATTAAAAAGTAATCGTGGATAAGAATTTCAAACCTACCGTTTTATTTAAGCATAGATTTTCCCTTAAAATGGTTTCCTAGTTTATTGGGAGATTTGACATGTCTTGAAAAGGTCCTGAATGTGGTGTCCTTGCTTTGCTGTGACAATTTCTGAGCAGAAGGGTGGAGGTGATAGTAACCGGAGGGAAGGAATGAGGGTCAGTGGCCTGTGTGTAAATATACATGTATCTTGTAGTCCTCCATACAGAACAATGAGTATAGCTGTGTCCCACAGAGTGCATCCATTCCTCTAGGCAACTGTCCCTCAGATATGTGTGGATCCATCATAAGAAAGCTAAGCGGGGTGCCTGGGTGGCTCAGTTGGTTAAATGTCTGACTCTTGGTTTCAGCTCAGGTCATGGTCTCAGGTTGTGAGATTGAGTCACAGGCTGGGCTCCACGCTCTGTGTGGAGCCTGCTTGAGAGTCCCTCCTTCCCTCTGCCTCCCACTCACTTGTGTGCGCAAGTGCACGCTTTCTCTTTCTCTCAAAAAAAATTTTTTTTAAGTTAAAAGGTATATATAAATAAAAGAAAGTTAAACAAGATGGCGTGGATCAGGGAAAATACAGTTATTAGAGAAGTAACGCACAAGTAGATCAGTTAAATCTTTTTTTTTATTATGAGGAAAATGCACGCTTTATGTGTGGCAAACTTTAGAATATAATCCTAACCAGTTTTCAAATTGCTTTGGAATGTTTAGCTTTGTATGAATTTTTCTTTACTTCCTTAGCAGATTAGATGTTACTGCCTTTAAGAGTCTGCTGTTTGAACACTGCCTTTTCTTCCACTTAGGTTGGCACTTACCAAATTGGATATTTTGGACATGTTTACGGAAATCAAAGTTGGGGTTGCTTACAAGTTAGATGGTGAAATCATACCTCATTTCCCAGGTACTTTTTTCAGTCTGTGATATAAAGAATATTATTAGGTGAATGTGTTAGAACAATTTCATAAAGCTCTTTGGTGTATAGTTTATGATCTATAGCCACAGGGTTGATATGCTCTTTGTGAATGGTGGGAATATATTCACATCTCATCAGCATTTGTTCCATAGCTGCTATGCATTTGGGTTCTGGTTTGCAGTAATAAGCATGGGTTCAGACTCAAAATAGGAAAAAAGAAACGTAGTACCTCTGAGCCCAGCCCGCTGTGCTGCTCCTGAATTTCATCTTCCCTGTTTTGAAAGTAACTTCTGTGTAGGCATTCCTCTCTTCCTTGAGCAGTGTGGGATAGGAGGGAAAAGTACTTCTTACACGAGTTTAGCAGGCTCTTAATATATTAAGCCATGCTGTCCTTCAAGCCACACAAATGGTTTTTTCTGATACTCCTATGTCAAAAGTAGTTGGTTGTAGGAAGACTTCCTACATGATGCACTGTTTCTTCAGGCATATCGTTAGTTATAGGATTTCTTCAGTACTCAGGACGTTCCTTAAATGTTTCCAGCTTTCAAAAATAGGAACCGGTCATTTATTTAGTCATCCTGTAAGGCTGGGAATATGCCAAACAAAGGAATATTGACTAGTTTAATGAAACTTGGTAGGCTGCTAGGTCTTATGACTTGCTAGTGACAACCAGTCCTTGGGAACTGAGGATCACCTCAAGTTCTTAGAAACACATTTAGTCATTATCTGTTAGTCCGCATCTGGGCCATTTCCAGTTTTGTTTCTCTTGACTGTTTTTTCCTTAATTGTGGATCACTGTTTCTGTGATGAATGACTTCTGATTAAATGCACTTCTGTTGTAGTGACTCCTATTCTGTTATCTTCCTCTGAAGGGTATTGGTTCTTGTTTTAGGGGACAGTTAAATTACTGGGTAATCATCTTGAATTTGTATGAGCTTGGTTTTCTGCTGTATTAGTATAGTTATGTGAAAAGCCCAGGGTGTTTCCCAAACCTCCAAACTAGTATGGGTCAGCCTCCAAATTCTGTCTCCTCTGTGGATTGGATAGAGCTGAGTTTTAGATTTTGTTATGTAGGGTCTATAGTCAGTTTTACTCTTGAGCATGGTTTTTCATTTTAAGGAACAGCCTTCCTGCTATCTCAGCTGGATGCCAGGAGAGTTATCAAGGTATAAAGAGCTCTCTCCAATCTGGCAGTCCTGGAGCTCCAGTGTACCCTACCCTGTCCCTTTCCTTCTTGTTAGCACAGCTTGAAATCTAGAATCTGTCCCACTCAACTGTGTGACAGCATCTATCCGGAAAGCCTCCAGTGGTCCCGCGGGTCCCTCCTATGTAAAGTTGAATGCTAGCCGTGGGATGTCTACATGGACTTGTAAGGAGTAGGAGCTCTCTGGATAGCTCTGTCCTCTCTAAAACTTGACCATGATGAATCTAGCTGCTTCCACTGCACTGAAACCAGTTACCTACCTTCTCAGCTCAGTGGGACCACTGTTCTCTGGTGACTAGTGTCCTGACTTCCAGTGGCTGGGAAATTGCCCCTGGGCAGAGAGTTGAGTAGTTCTAGGACTTGTTTGTAAGTTTTCTTTTTCTCAGAAACTGCAGTTCTGTGCTGCCTGCCTGTTGTCCACACTGACCAGTCATGGGATATGGGCTGCTCCAGGGAGGCAGCTCCCTTCAGGTGAGGGCAGTTTCTGAGGAAATTCTGAACAAGCATCCTCAGTAGACAGTGCTTCCAGAGCTGAGGGGAATAAGTGTCTAAATCCTGAACTGGGAAGTCTGGATAGTATACCTACAGTATCCACTATATGGTCTCTAGTCAAAGAAACTGTTGTTATTTCTGTACATTCTTCTTTTCTATTAGGGAATACAGTGAAAATGGTTAAGTGAGATAATGAAGACAATTTCCAGCTAAGCTTTTGTACAGTTACAAAATCAGTAGATTTTCCAGATGAGAGCAAGTATAATAAGTCTCCTTTCTGTGAGATTGCTGCCTTTATGCAGGGCCACAATCTCTAATTCACAGCACAGAAATCTAAAAAGCTCTAAAAGTGGAAAGTTTAAAGTTTAGCACCAGAGTCCTTTGACAGCAAAACCTGACTTGGGTTGATAATAGAACCAATAATCTGACTGCTTACAGTGAATAATTCTGTTGCTGCAGGAATGTGTTTGATTATGAAAATATTGCCTCAGGTGGTAAATATACTGTCTGACCTTCCTACACTCTGGGAAACTCTGCATTCCATAACATATCTGACTCCAAGGATTTTTTTTTTTAAAGGATTTATTTATTTATTCATGAGAGACACAGAGAGGTAGAGAGAGAGGCAGAGACACAGGCAGAGAGAGAAGCAGGTTCCATGCAGGGAGCCTGACGTGGGACTCGATCCTGGGTCTCTAGGATCAGGCCCTGGGCTGAAGGCGGCACTAAACCACTGAGCCACCCGGGCTGCCCTGACTCCAAGGATTTTGACAAGATTATGAACCTGTAACATAGCAAAAAGTTGTTTGACAATAGGCAGTGTTCTACCAAGAGAAAACAGACTTACTCTTTAACTTTCAGCAAACCAAGAAGTCTTAAATAAAGTTGAAGTTCAATATAAGACGCTCCCAGGTTGGAACACAGATATATCAAATGCAAGGACATTTAAAGAACTACCTATTAACGCACAAAATTATGTTCGATTTATTGAGGATGAGCTTCAAATTCCAGGTAAGTGTACTTTATGAACAACTATCTTTACTTTTCTCTACTTCTAACTTAATTGTCTACCTTTGAGATAGGATCAAAGAAAGATCATTGTTACTTTGTAGAGTGTTCACAATTTGTACGAATGCCCAGGAAGACACAAAATAATGTTATCTCTTAGACTAAATATAATCATTTGTTTTTAATCTTTCATATACCTGAAGACCTATGCCTCACACCATTTTGACCCTGTCTTAATTGTCTGCCACTCTGATTTTTACCCTGTGACATTCATGCTTGTTGCTTTCTCCCTCTTAGTCACAAATCCTTTTGTATCTTTACCTCCACCAAAAATGGTTTGTGGGTTCGTGGTTTTTCCATTTGGGATTAAATCACTCTTGGGAGTTGAAGTTTTTGAATAGTTAGGAAATAACAGGTATAGAAAACAACAGGAAATCCAATTTGGAAAAAAATAGAAGAGGAGAGTAAAGAATAAAACTTTATTAAAAAAATCTAAACTGGCCAGGGAGTTAGGCATCACCAGGTAATGGCTGTCACTAGTCTTTCTTTTGACACATTGCTTTCTTCCTTCTACTTGCACTGGTAGAGATTGGAGAAACAAAAGTGAAGTGGGTAGAAGGTGTCCTCTATGTAGAATCCATTATGCACTTATTCTGATTTGTATTGTGGTACGTCTCAAATATGAGTCTCGTTTTCCAGATTGCTAACTGTCCCTACCAGCGTGATGTCAGATTTAGTCAGCATGTTTGCTCTGGCTCTTAGTCAACATTTTTTTGAAATACAAGCAGTAGTGAATTTAACAGTGACCTGTGTAAAATTCCATAAAGGTTCTCCCATATGGTACGATATTTAGAGATTCCTATGGAAAGGTACAGGCTGTGCAAGTTAAAATAGTATTCTTTTCCAGATGGTTCTACTTTTTTGAGATATAAAAGTTACACTGTCACCTCTTAGCATCCTGCATTTATCAAATATGCTTATCTAGTTATTAGGGACTTCATCAAGGATTCTTTAGGTCCCTGCTGGTTTGGGCCAGTATTTTGCTGACCTAATTATTAGGCATTGAGGACTTGGAAATACCACACGATTAAAACTGGAACGAGTAAGGCACAACACCTGTGCTGGATCCTGACTGCACGTTCTTCCAGCAGGACAGCAAAGGATAAAACAAGTGTTGCTAGAATGCAGCTCACAGCTAGCACCTAATAAAAGGAAGTTAGAAGCTATCTCAAAAGAATGTGTGAAAGCATAAGGGTGGTGCCATATACTATCACAAAAGGCCCCTGGCACTGTTAAATAGTGACCCTGAGAAAAGTGAGGGTCTTTTCTCTCCAGGAATTGAACATTATAAATAATACTATTCTTGTACCTTTTTCTCCCCTCCCAGTTAAATGGATCGGTGTAGGTAAATCCAGAGAGTCTATGATTCAACTCTTTTAAGGATTTCCAGTGATGCAAGAAACACTCCTTGAGGGGAGGGGAAAGGACTTTCTTAAATATTACATTTACAATCTGCGAAGTTCAAGAATAAAGACATTGAATTGAGTTTTAAGCCCTCCAGTTGTTTCCAGTCATTCAAGATGGCTAGCTGGTGAGGAGATACTTTGGCGTGTTCCAGTGTCAGCTGCCTTCGCTGGCAGAATCGCCGAGTCATGTGTTGCTCCTGCTGCTCACGGTGCCACGTTTTCTGTCCGTGTTTAGTCATAGTATGATCCATGTTGTTTGAAATCTAAGATAGAATTCCTTTCAGTGTAGTTTTTCTTCATTATTGTCACTGTGTGTTCTTTGGTTTTACCTCTATTAAATGGGAAGAACAATTAATGCAGTTTTGCACAAATATTTTTTACATTCTGGTCATTCAATTTGTCATTGTGATCTTTGCTCTTCGACAAAAATGATGAGAAGAAGGGTCTGTAAACTTTTGTAATGCTATAAATTCTGTTTCACTTGTGAACTGTTTATTTTCTGCTGAGACCATTGCAAATTTGAGCTTTGGCAGGGGGGAGGGGATTATGTTCATGTATCCTTGAATTTGTACAGAACACAAAACTTGTTTCTGTCTGTAAATTATTTAATACATTGGACATTTAATTAAATGTTCAGAGAAAGGTGTTCCCTAAAGCAACAATCTTAATGTTTAAAAAAAATTAGTCATTAAAAGATCATTGTGATAATTGGTGGATATTTTACTTTAATTTCAGTCATTAACTATGAAATGTATAGCTGTCCTTTTCTATCTTACCATTATTTCTAAATCTAGTGGATTGATTTTCAGCATTGTGCCTGCCAGTATGCCTACAAGATTATCTTATATAATAAGTGTCCAAATGAACCCAAATTGTCAGTCATAATTTTGATCATGCCTTTATTTTTTCTTTCTTGGAAAAAAAGAGGTTTTGTTTTCACAATTAGGCTTAACATACTGTGTTGTAGATTATCCTTCAGTGAACTATTTTAAATGTTAAAATTAGGTGCCACTTAAATTTATTTTATTATGCCATCAATAGCTGATTAAAAAGAACCAAATATTTCTAGTATGGTTTGTGTATTGTGTTTTGTTCTGGTAAGAGAAGTACTGGCAATACTGATACAGAGAAGATGAGCTTTGTCCCTGTAGTATGTAAGGATGAGGTGAGGAGAGAGAGATCAAAACAGAATCTTAGAAAATAATGTAAATATTTTTTGTCTTCACTAGACATATTTTACTTAATACTTAGTTCAGAAAATTCTAAAACAGAGCCAGCCTTGTTGAATTCAATAAACCAAAAGGATAGTACAGAGGATCTTACAAGCCCATCGCCAATCAATAATGACTTTTATGTAAAATTTATATTTAATATACAATAAATAGTTTTTATTTATTCTAATGGAAATTGAATGGGCTTTTATTTCTTCTTACCCTTTATCTTCCTACTTGAACTTCACATCAGGTTGAGTTGAAATTAGGTTTTTAAGTCCTTATTCTCATCTTGGCTGAAAGTCTGTTATGGAAACATAATTTTAATAATGGTCCAGAGGCAGATGTGAAGAACTCATTCTCCAAAGAGATTACTAAAAAATAAATGAGTAAACTTAAAGAAATATCTTAGGGGCAGCTGGCTTTCTCAGAAGAGCATACAACTCTTGATCTTAGGTTGTGAATTTGAGCCCCCTGTAGGGATTACCAAAAAAAAAAAAAAAAAAACTAAAAAAAATTCATTTTCTGAGTCAGTGCTTTTTTTTTTTTTTTAAAGATTATATTTATTTATTAGAGACACAGAGAGAGGGAGGCAGAAACACAGGCAGAGGAAGCAGGCCTCCTGCAAGGAGCCCAATATGGGACTCAATCCCAGATTCCAGGATCATGCCCTGAGCCGAAGGCAGATGTTCAACCACTGAGCCACCCAGGCGTCCCAGTGCTTTTTTTTTTTTAACCAAAAAAAATACAGATATCCTATTGATTTGATAGGCATTTACTTATTTTTGACCAGAGTAATTCTCTCCTTTCATTACAAGTGAGCTTAAGTTGGTTAAGAGAGAGGTTCTGCTCTTCAGATACAGTTCAGTTTTTGAAATCCTGGATAACAGTATTACACTAATAAATCTTTATTGAACAAGAGTATATGCTAGAATCTACTAGGTGTTGGGGGACGTGGTAGTGTATTGTGGGGCAGCATGTCAGACAAATGTATTTGTAGGTTATCTGTGCTACAGTGGGAGAGTGCAAGATGCTATGAAGGAGAACTTAATCTAAGTTTGGAAGGAGTCAGATACAGCCTTTAGCAGAATAGCATTCAAACAGACCAAAGGGATGAGTCGTCAGAGGGACAGTGCAAAGGCACGGAGGCTGGAAACACCTTGGAAAGTTGGAATAACTGAACAAAATGAGTGAGGGGCTGGTGAGGCAGATAGGCTGGCAAGAAGTTGGAGGAGGATTCTGCCAAATAACCAAAATATGTTTCCACTGAAAGAAAAGGACAAAGCCAAAATGTAATCACTATGCTTAAAGGGGCATAATGACACAGAAAAACTGAAAGAGAAGCATACTCTTCAAATCTTAAAAATTCAGTAGAGGGGCACTAGGTGGCAGAACAAGGTATTTCAATGGGGTGATGGCCTATTTATTTACTTTTTTTTTTTTTTTTTTTATGATAGTCACAGAGAGAGAGAGAGAGAGAGAGAGAGAGGCAGAGACATAGGCAGAGGGATAAGCAGGCTCCATGCACCGGGAGCCCGACGTGGGATTCGATCCCGGGTCTCCAGGATCGCGCCCTGGGCCAAAGGCAGGCGCCAAACCGCTGCGTCACCCAGGGATCCCTATTTATTTACTTTTTATATATTAATGGATTGATAGAAATAAATGTCCTTCACAAATGAGTGTGAATTGAATGCCATTCCAGTCAGAATTGCCAGGGGGTTGTCTAACTGGACAAGAGTGTATCAAAACTTTAGTGGAAAAATGAATGTGCAATATTTTCTAAGATATTTTTGAAAAAGGAATGTGTTGAGACTTTTTCCCCCACCAGATGTTAAAACATTGTGAAGCTCCTGTTGTCAAAGTATGTGATATTGTCATGGGAATGAACAAATATACAAGGGGAATGGACTGGGCATTTCGGGAGTAGATGCAACATGTTTGGGAACTTGGTATGAGCTAAAAATGGAAATTTTGTGTTAATAGGAAAAGTGCATTAAAAAATGATAATCTTAAAATAGGAACTTCAGATTGAATAAAACTCAAATCACAAAACTCAAATCACAAAAGTAATATAGGAATATCTTTAGGAGAGCCTTCTAAAGAAAAATCAGGAAACTTAGAAACTATAAGGAAATATGTGCAGATTTGACCAAATTAAAAAATTTTTAAATACTTATGAACAAAGCTCATTTAAAAAAACAAAGAACACAAGAAAATCCTGAGAAACCAAAAAGCAAACTGGGAAAAAATATTTCAACACAAATCCCTTGACACAAAGAGCTGCCACAAGTAAGAACATGACGACTAACAGAAAAGATGGGTAAAGCAATACATACCAATCAATCCACAGAAAAATAAATGTAAATGGCCCAGAACATGAAAAGGCATGCCTTGTCCCCTACAGACAGGAAAATGAGAGTTAACATAATGAGATACCACTTTCCATCTCAGAGTGGTAAATTTGTAAAATCAGTGCTATGGCCCTTTCATATACATACTCCTGGCAGGGGGTAATTGCTACAATATGGGGGAAGCAATTTGGCAATTTCTGGTACAATTTGTATTTGCAAATGCTTTGACCCACCAGCAATCCCATTCTCCCCCCACCCCTTAAAAAACACAGCCCTATTTTGCATATAGTTGTATCATTGGAAACACAAATGTCCATTAATGGTACACCATGATCCTCTATGAAATCTTTAAAAATATCCAGTTAGATCAATGCATGTTGATTATAAGATGACCGTGAAACACTGACATGACCCACAGCAAGTTTTCTGTGTGACTCCATTTGGAGGGAGAAGGGAAGGAGAAAATTGAAAACTATTTGTTGATCTAAAGCTAAGACAAAGTATGTAGGGGGATATGTCAAATAGTTAACATTGGTCACTTGGAGAGGACTTGGAGGATTCCCCAATTCATCTTTGTATTAAATTTTTTAAAGCATACTATTTTAAGTATTTTTAAGAAATGAGCAACAACAGTTTACTGAGAATAATTTGCTGTGTCAAGTGTACCTGAGAACCGAGTATATTTAGTGATTAATACTTTCAGAAACCCACTTTATATGTCATAGTCTATGCACCTTTGGAATGCTGGCATTTGGCATCACTTTATAGGCTCAATCTTTAGAAACCCTGTGAATGAACTTCCACAGTGACACAAAGACAAAGGTAGTGAATGCAGGGAAAACTACTTTCACTGGATTCTGCAGTCACATAGTATATATTAGCCTCCAGAATTGCCTTAGCTTCCAGAATTTGGAGGGAAGAGATGACTATACCCCTGTAACTCTTTCCCACTGCTTTCATTTATTTGTTTCCCCAAAACTGAAGAAGAGTATTGTTTGGGAATATCAATGTATATACCATTAGCCTAGCTTCTCATTTATAACTGCATCCACCTGTATAGAATCTACTTGAGAAGGAAAATAAGATTTGGATCATCTTTATGCACAATGTCAATCCATCAGTCTTGGTCTGATTTTATTTTTGTCAGTTATCCATACATACATAATGGTTTTTATTGAAACAACTTTATTGAGGTATAATTTATATACCATAAAATTCACTTGTTTTAAGAATATAACTTGGTGATTTAGTAATCACCACGATCCAATTTTAGAATGTTTCCATCACCCCATAAAAATTCTTTGTGCCTAAGGCACTTGGGTGGCTGAGCTGGTTAAGTGTTTGACTTAATGATCTCAGAGTCCTGGGGTCAGGCTCCCTGCTTATTAGCAGGGTGAGAGTCGGGGGGGGGGGGGGGTGGGGTGGCGGTCAGCTTGCCCCTCTGCCCCTCCCCTGTTCTCTCTCAAATAAAATCTTTAAAAAACCTCTTTGTGCCCATTTGTAACCTCTCCCTGTTACCACCTCGAACCTCACAAATCTCTCTCCCTCCATAGAATTGCCTTTCTCAGACATTTCACATAAATGAAATCATGTAATATGGAGTCTTCTGCATCTGGCTGTTTCCAGTTAGTGTAATGTTATGAGGCCATACCAGGGACTTCATTCCTTTTTATTGCCGAACAGTAGCCCGTTATGTTATACCACCTTTTTCTTCATCTGTTCATGGATACTTTATTTACAATTTTTATCTTTTTATGAAAAATACTGTTGTGAGCATTTGTAAATATATGTGGACATATCTTTTCATTCCTCTTAGCTAGACACCTAGGAGTGGAATTTCTGAATCCTAATTATTAATTTTTAAAAGAAATTTCCAAAACACACTAGTTTACACTCATACCAACAATGTATGAAGGGTTCCTATTTCTCTATATCCTTGTCAATACATATAATAAATAGTATGTCTTTTTTATTGTAGCCATTTTAATTGGTGTGAAGAGTTGTGTTGTTTTAATTTGCATTTTTCTAAAGTGACTAATGATGTTGTAATACCTTTTCATGGTAATTTATGTATCTTTCATAAGATGAAATTATCTTTACATAAATGTAAAGATACATTTATGTATCTTTCTTTTGAAGTGTCTGTTCAAATATTTTGTCCATTCTTGAGTTAGGTTATTTTCAGTAAAAGAATGGAAAAAAGATATTCTAATATCGTATATGATAGACTAAGTCAAAAACTATTACAACTGACAAAGGACCTTATGTATTAATAAAAGGGTCAAATCGTCAAGAGATGTAGTAATTATAAACATATACTCATCAAACAACAGAGCCCCCAAATACATAAAGCAAATGTTGACAGATTTGAGGGGAGAAATAGTTCTTTGATAATAGGAGTTTTCAATACCCCACTTTCAGTAATTCATAGACCATTTAGGTAAAAGGAAACTGAGAACTTGAACAATACTACAAACCTGCCAGACTTAACAGACATTTATGAAACCCTTTACCTCAAAATAATGGAATACGCATTCTTTTCAAGTGCACATGGGATATTCTCCCGTATAGACCCTATGTTAGGTCACAAAACAAGTCTCAGAGTTTAAAATATCGAAATCCTACAAAGTAACTTCTTTGATGAAAATGAAATGATGCTAGAAATCCTTTAACAGGAGGAAAACTAGGGGCACGTGGGTGGCTCAGTACTTGAGCATCTGACTTCAGCTCAGGTCAGGATCCCAGGATCCTGGAATCGAGTCCTACGTGCAGCTCCCTGCGTGGAGCCTGCTTCTCCCTCTGCCTATGTCTCTGTTTCTCTCTGTGTGTCTCTCATGAATAAATAAAATCTTTTAAAAGTGGGAGGAAAACTGGAAAATTCACAGTAGAGATTTAAAAACACTCTTTTAACCAGTGGGTCAAGGAAGAAATCCAAGGGAAATCAGGAAACACTTAAAAGTTGAATGACAACAAAAACACAACATACTAAACCATGGGATGCTGCAAACATGAGTGGTGCTCCACAGGAAATTGATAGCAGTAAAAGGTCTCCCATCAACAACCTAAGTTTATAACTTGAGTTAAAAAGGAGTAACTGAAACCCAAAGCCAGTAAAAGGAAGGAAATAATAAAAATGAGAGTGAAGAGAAACAAAATAGAGACTAGAAAATAACAGAGAAAATCAGTGAAACCAAAAGTTGGTTATTTTTATTTTCTGTTTTCATGTGTAAGGCCACAGCATACACACTGCATTTGAGGTTTCTAGTCCCTTGATGATTTCCTCTGATTTTCTGTTCAGTCTCTAGGATGCTTATTAGTCAGATGATAGACCCTCTGATTTATTATTCTATGTCTCTTTTTTTTAAAAGGTTTTATTTATTTATTTATTTGAGAGAGTGAGCCCTTGAGCAGGAGGAGGAGCAGAAGAGGGAGAAGCAGCAGGAAAGGATCTCAAGCAGACTTCTCGCTGGGTGTGGAGCCTGATGCGGGGCTTGATCTCATGATCTGAGCCAAAACTAAGAGTGGGACACTTAACTTACTGAACCACCGAGGTGCCCCTCTGTGTCTCTTCTCTTAAAACAATAATTTTATTTGCCTTTCTCTTCTATATAAAGTTTTTCTGAATTTTCTTCCAAACCTGTCCAATTTTTAACTTTAGCAATCACAATTTTAATTTTCTTTAAAGATTTATTGATTTATTCATGAGAGACAGAGAGAGAGGCAGAGACACAGGCAGAGGGAGAAGCAGGCTTCCCCGCAGGGAGCCCAACGTAGGACTCAATCCTGGATCCTGGGATCACGCCCTAAAGCCGAAGACAGACACTCAACTACTGAGCCACCCAGGCATCCCCACATTTTTAATTTCTAAGAGGTTTGGAAAATTGGTCATATTTGTGGATGTAATTATTTTGACACATCCCTTGTCAGATGACAGTGTTACTTTGTTAGCTTGTTTTAGATTCCTTGGTGTTCCCTGAATTGTTTCCTCTGGGATAATTTCTTTATTTTGGTCTTTGTCTTTTATCTTCTGTTATTTTTCCAACTCTGGTGATCCTTGATTGGCTCTTCACATCTAAGACTATGGCAGTGGAACACTATCAGAAATTGTGTTCCTGGGGAAGTTTGTCAACTGGTAGGCTTCACTTTGGGGTGTTGAGTAGGGATCCTAACTTGTACGTTGGGTGGTTACTAAGGGCAGAATGTAGGATTCTTTTTTTGGAATCATTAATTTCTTTAGAAAATACCCTCTAACTTTTTGCCTGGAGAATCCATACCCCGTTGTTCAGATAGGGGTATTAACTCTGTATACAGACTTTCAATTAATCCTTTTTTTTAAACCAGTCTCATAGCTCACTACAGCCCTAAACTGTATCTGGGTTTCTGCATCCAGAGCACCCTTATGGTCTGTGGTGCCTGCAGTTTTCCTCCCTGACTACATCACAGGTTCTTTTTTTTTTTTTTTCTTTTCAATAGTGAATGATGCAGTTATTGATTGTATCCCTACCTGGTCCCCTGTATAACCATTGAGTTATATGTAAGATGCTTTGTAAGCGCCAGCAATGAGACTGGTTTTGGGGCTGATGTGAAAACAGATGACAAGTTCTCTTAAACTTGACTCTTGATTCCCTGCCTTCGGCTGATTGCCTCAATCTGAAAAGAATTTGCAATGTGTAAATGTTTCAGGATTGTAACCATTTGGATACACACTTAAAATTAGTTCCGTTATCATTATTTTCATCTTTAAGAGTCACGTAAGAATTCCAAATGTTTTGTTCAAATGCCATGATTATTTTAAATGCAAAGGTTTTCCTTCAAAGCTGCCTCTCTTCACAACAGTAGAACTCTGGCAGTGAATTTAGTGGTGTAGGATTTGATGAAACTGTGGCTAATTTCTGGTTGCAACCTGGAATTTAAAACAGAATGATTTATTTTAAGACCATTCACTCCTAAGTTTTAACATGCTGTCAATTGTGTACAATAAAATAATTTGAGGGATTTAAGACAAAGGAATATAAATAAAAGATGTGAGAGAAAAACAGTCAAAAGGTTATCTCTGTGTTTCTCTCTGATCAAGAGGCATATCACTGAATTAATGCCCAAATGTAAATAAAATTAAATCAATCATAAATTTGCATTTTGATGTATTAATTATAGACCCCCAAACCCTTTAACAATATATTATTAATGGGCCAGTTTGTATGATGTTTATATCAAACTTCAGTTGTTACCATCACTAAATTCATACCCATTGGAGTTCCCTTGTATTTTATAACCTCCTATCTACAATCACAGACAGTCTTTGAAAAATAAAATGAATCATTAGTTGAGAACTACAGGGAAAATTTAACCAACTTGCCAAATCCCATTTATTCCAACTACTTTAATAATATAGTATCATTTAATATTATACTAATTTAAGAGATTTTCAAGAATAACTTTGATTATACGTGATTATTACCTTATGCACTGGTTTGAGAACTTAATCTCAGTATAAGATACAATTCCATTGCATTAGGGTTTTTTTGTTGTTGTTTACAAATATTTATTATGGCACATGTTAATTAATTCTTTGATCAACAACAATAATAATGTAATAGCTAACATTTTTTTGAAGGCTTATTAATGTTACGTACAAGCAAAATGCTAAAGTCTTTACATGGATATCTCAGTTCTGGTAGGTAGATACTATTTTTACCCTTTTTGCAGATGAGAGAACTGAAGGTCAGACTGCTACCGAGATCATGTATTTTATTCTTTTAAGTATTTGGCGCCAGGGTGAGTAATACAAGGGCAAGTTTTGTCTGAGGGGCCATCCTATCCTACAGTGCTGTAAGTTCTCGAAGAATAGAATCTGCTTTCCTTATACTATGTTTTGTACATAGTCTGTGCTTGATAAATATTTCCTAAATAAATGAACGAACCCCTATGTCCTGAGAAAGAATTTTTACTGAGGAAGAATTTCTTGAGCAATAACTGATCTATCACGATCTGTATGTAATCTGTTTCTCACCAATTCCCAAAAAGAAATAAGAACTGAACGTGAACTGCAAATCAGTGTTCATCAAGACGTAAGTCCTACCCTTAAAATCTGATCACAAAGACTGTCAGATGGTCAAGAGAAAGAACCCCACACCTTGATACACAACTTAATGTCGATCTTATTCTGTGAGAAGCCCTTCCCTGCAAAGACTCCTTTAAGGAATCAGTTTCTTGATTCAAACAAAAGCTTGAGTCAGCAGCCACTGCTGTGTTCTCTCAAAGCTCAGATTTGTGACCTCTCTGCCGAGTCTTTTGCAGACCAGACCTGCCTGATTGTTGCTTACAAAATAGGCATCAAGAAAGTATCTTTCAAATTCTCTACTGTTAACAGCTATCCTCAACTGCGTGAACTGCAGAGTCTAAACTTGGCTGCATGGTGGAAGAATCTGGGAGTTTTTTAAATTACTGATGCCTGGGACCACTCCCTTCCCACCAGGAGATCCTGGTTTGATTGGTCTGGGTCTATCCTGGGCGTCTGGATTGCTAAAAGTGATGACACTGAAGTTAAGCACCTTTTAGCCTAACCACTGCCATGGCCTACGGATGCACCATATTCGATCTCTGCCCCACCCGACACCCCACCCTGCTACTTTTTCCTTCTCCACAGTTAGAGCAGTCTTTTCAAAATGTACTTTTAATCATGGCACTTCAACCCTCCTTTAAACTTTTCAGCGGTTGCCCATTAATCTCAGACTAGAGGGCACCTGGGTGGCTCAGTGGATGAGCATCTGCCTTTGGCTCAGGTCGTGATCCCCAGGTCCTGGGATCGAGTCCCGCATCTGGTTCCCCACAGGGAGCCTGCTTCTCCTTCTGCCAGTGTCTCTGCCTCTCTCTGTGTGTCTCTCGTGAATAAATAAATGAAATCTTAAAAAAAAAAATCTCAGACTAGAGGATGCTAGAGCTGAAAATGACCTGTAAACACCCTCTCCCCTTCCTTGTTCCTATGTTTACATCTCTCTAGTCCCTCCCTACTCCACCCTTCTGGATTTCTGTGCTTTATCACATTCTTAATTTTTTTGGTTCCTCAAACACGTCCTATTCCTGTCGCAGGGTTTATGCACATGCCACACTTGCTGTGAAGCTCTTCCCCCCCACTCCTTGCCTAGTGAACTTTTAGCTCATCATTTCCTCAGGGAAACCTTTTCTGATCTATTAAATGCTCCTATATAGCACCACATAAACTCTGCTTCATAGCATTTATGACAGGTGGATTTTATGCTGATTTCTATCCTGGTTCCCCGTTCTTCTTGATTGTAGAAACTTGTGTCTGTTTTTGCTTGTCATAGTATTGCCAAAACCTTGGACAATGCCTGGCTTTCAAATTATTTACTGAAAGAATACAGACAAATGAATGAAAATGCTCTCTGCAGCAGATCTATCACCAAGTCCAATTGATGTCACCTCCAAAATATCTCTGGAATCCATTCTTTTTCATCTTCTGAAGCTCTAAGCCCACCATCATCTCTGTTCTAAACTAGTAAACAGCTTCCCCACTGGTCTGCATGCCCTACCTCCAAACAAGGTCATAGCAGCAGCCCAAGTGATCTTTTAAAAATACAAGTAATAAGTCACTCTTTTTGGAACCCTTCCCTTTGTTCTTTGACTGGAATTCAGGCACCACACATACCCTCACTGACTACACAGCAGCTCTGCTGGGCTCCTTTTGTCCCTCAAACATGTCAAGGCTTTCCCCACTTTCAAACTTTTGCACTTACTGCTCCTTTCTCCTGAATGCTCTTTATGTGACTCATTCCCATATTCCAGGGCTCAGCTAAAATTGTATAGAGGTTTTCCCTGACTGCCCCATTAAAAGTAGCCTCCCTTAGTGACCCTCATCACCCTGCTTATTTTCCTTACAGCACCACTACAGTCTATAATTTCAAATTTTTTAAAAATGTGCTTGGTTATGCTCTGTACTCTGCCCTTCCAAAGAATGTCAGCTCCACGAGAGCAAGTATCTTGTCTGTGCTGGTCACTGTACCCCAGCAGACAGCATAGAGGCTAGTTCATAATGAGAACTCAATGAATGAATTGTCTTATGGTTCCCAGCCTCCAAGATGGGCCCCAGTAATTCTTCTTCCCTGGTATCCGTGCCTGATGTAATTCCCTTGCACAGTGCCTCAGAGCTGGCTGTGTGTCACTAGTAGGGCACCTCAGAAACAACAGTGTGTGACTTCTGCATCTAGGTCATAAGAGGCATTGCAATTTCCCCCTTCATCTTGGATTGCCCATTCTAGGGGAAGCTGCATGCCTGCAGGGCACTTGGCACCCCTGTGGGTTGGCCACTTGGACCACAAAGGCCCCCCATCACCAGCCAGCGTGTGAGTGACACCCATGTAAATGAGCCATCTTGGAAGTGGCTCCTCCAGCCCCAGTCAAGCCTTCAGATGGTGTAGCACTTGGTGACATCTGGCTGATACCTTGAAAGACTCTGAACCAGAACTGCCCCGTTAAAAAATAAAAATAATCATTTATCTTGTAAATCACTAGGTTTTGGAATGATATGTTACTCCACAAGAGATAGCTAATACGCACTCAGTGATTCAATGAATAGAGCAGTGACTATTTCATCATAAATTACCTCTTGAATTGGTCAGGCTTCAGACCTCACTGAGGAGGTGACTATCTGACCCTGTTTCCTGCCTGCACTTTCTAGCACCTTATTCTCAGTCATCCACAGTCGCCAACCTCACACCTCTTCTGCCAAAACCATTATTTCTATTAGAGGCACCAACAATCCTGCTATATAGAATCAGAAGGCTGAGAAGTGAGCTTTAACTTCCCTCATGTGAATTCTCTCTTAATACCACCCTTTCTCACTCCAAATGCTACACCACATGAATCTTCTTTCCATTTCCCATGAAGCCTCCTCAGTCCAATCCAAGAGCAAGGGTCGGGAGTATGACCTATCTGGATGACCTGGATTGACGACTTACAAGCTGAGTAAGTTTCCTAAAATCTCTAAGACTCGGTTTTCTCTTCTGCTACATGCAGTAAATAATAATACCTCCTTCATGGGGGCTATTATGACCCATTGCAACCGCGAGTGTATGTATACACATGTGCGCAAATCACTTAGCACAGTTCTGAGCACGTGACAGATATTGTAAATCCTACCAGCTATCCTAAAATATAGAGCCTTTGAATCTCTACTTGACAGAGGCACAGATCGGTTCAGAGAAGCCAAGTGTCTTGCCCGACATGGCAGAGCTAGAATGTGCAGGTCTGCAGCCCCCCAAGGCCTGAGTCCTGCCCACATTCCCACAGCTTCATCCTGCCTGACTGCCAATGTCGTCATGTCTTCTCCAACCCATCCTGAGCAGGCTGACAGGCCAACAGCCTCCGGGTTCTCCCCCCGTCCTAAGATGGCTCTGATTGTCCAAATTCAACTTTCCAGATTCCCTCCTCGAGCCCCTCTTCATTTCCAGCCATTCTGTCCTACTCTGCTGCCACAGGTGATTCCCCACTTCCTCCTTCTGCCCGGCCCAGGCGGGCCAGCGTCCTCATGTCTGGAGTCCTTCCTGCTCTCCCACGCTCCACAAGCCTTGCTATACCCCTTACCCTGTCCCTGGCTGCAGTGTACACCACTTCTCCTCTGCCTCAGACCTCGTCCACTGGGGCCCAGTTTGGGTCCCCATGGCTACAGGTTCTAGATTCCATCTTCCTGTTCTACTAGTTCCTCCTATCTCTGATAGGCTGGTTGTTGCCTAGCTTCCCGATTAGATTGGAAACTCCCCATGGCTGAGGTCAAAACTTGGACTTGCATTCACCTCCTCCCATGGCACCCAGCACGGTGCTGGGGACACAGTAGACAGTGAATATCGAACTGTATTGCTAAACACCTGGTTCTATAGATTTGGAAAGAATTGGGGATTGTCATCTAAAACTAGCAGGGGGAAAACCTTTTGTGTCTGTCTAACTGGATTCCCTCACAGTGGAGGAATTCTAAAGAAGGTCCTATTTACTATCACTTTGGTAAGTCGAGGGTTGCCTGGATTCCCACATGAGAAGGAAGCAGACTTCATACTCAGTGAGTCTTGAAAGGGCAAACTGCTTTGCTGGAGCCCCACTGACACCTCCTGGCCACCTTTCCTTTCCAGTACTTCAGACCCTGGTGGCTTCTGTCCCCCCAGGCCTCACCCTTCAGCCCCTAACCTGCACCACCACCCACTCCATCCTTTAAATACAGCCCTCCCAGGACCCCCATGGAACCCGAACTTCTACCATCCCACACCCCCTCCTGGCACCTTCTTCATAAATGAGCTCATATCAGCTGCCTGCTTCCTCTCTCAGCTCCCTTCTCAGCCTCAAACTTTCTCTGCCCTCCCAGACCCCAGTTTTGCATTGCTGGTAGGTAACTTCTTAGGCCAGATGCCTCCTGCCCATATTTGGCCCATCCTGCTTCATCTACTGCCCCTTTTTGGTGGCTCCACTGTCTGGAGATGGCCTGGTTCCATCTGCTTCCCATCTTCCTGACTGCTGTTGTTTGAGGTTCCTTTGGGCCCCGAGCCCCATCCCTGGCCTAGCTTTCCATCTGGGCTGCTGCTCTCCTCGGGGGAGAACAGAAGGAAGAGCCACTCCCCCCACCATCCTTCTCCTCGTTTTCTTTTCCAGCAAAAAGAAAGTGGCTCACTCTCAAGCAAACTATTAAATGAATAGTAGTGTAAGGCACTCTGACCAGGTCAAAGGCAGCATGGCTTAAGGGTCAAGCCCCGAATTCTATGTTTCAGATGGCCTTGGTCTGAACTCTGCTTCTCCTGCGGACTGCAGTGTCATCTGAGGCTGCTTAATTAATTGGCTCTGCAACTTCATCTCCCTTATTGTAAAATGGGGAAAGTGATAGCACCTACCTGAGAGCTGTCAGAAGGACAGAGTATGTGTCTGCCACCACAAAAGAGCCCCAGAAAGAGTGGGGCTTACTCATTTAGAAAGCAGCAACTCCCCCCTCCTCTCTAAAATTCAAAACACCAAGAACGACAGGAATACAAGTAATGTCTACATTGCTGTCTGCCTGTATACTCTCTGGGTCACCTCTGGGGGGAGGAGGGTTGGGCCCTTCATACTCACCTGTTACAAAATACAGGGAACGTAGAATTTTTGAAACATACCTTCAAATGCCAAATAATTGTCATAAAGCCATTTAAAATGGGAGAACAAGAGGGAAAAAAGTTCCCTCAACAGTATGTTTAGGCACAATAAGGAATTTGTTGACTATAACAAAGGGCTCAGTGAAAAATAGCCCCCCTCAAGCCTGCTTCCTACCAAGGATGTTTGTGCATTTTTATCCTTGAATTTTCTAAGGACTAGGATAAAGAGGAGAGGAGGAAGCAGCCCTTGGGCCAGCCTCTACATTCTTCCTGCTTCTAGACACATGCACACCCTCCCCCAACTTGACTGATCCCAGACACCCTCCCTGATGGCGGTGAGCCCATGAGAGAGGCTCCTGTGAGGCAAAGTTGATCTCAAGAGAGTCAGAGCAGTGGACCTGACTTACCCATGTTGTAAAATGGCAGAGAATAGTCTCTTTGATAGGTGGTTTCCTTATACCATTGTTCCGCAGGCTGCAAATATCTTCGAAAACAAATATATCGAATGAGAGTTTGTTGGTCAAATTGAGGCTGATGTTGACTTTCTCTCTTGGGTGGAATTGCCAAGTCTATGAGATGTCTAAATAAAAATAAAAAAGAGCTTGCTGAACACCCAGAAGAAGAAAAGCATTCCATGTTCTCATCAGCTGACGTCCACTCTTTGGAAGTGGCCAGGAGGTTACTGGCAAGACTTCATAGCTCCAGGGTTAGCCCAGCAGTTTTCAGGAGGTGACTCAGCAATCCTGGTCCACTGTTCCCTGGCATTAGCATCCTCCTCCTCCCCAGTCACAGCTTATAGAAGGTGACCTGCATTGAAACTTCCACTGGGTCTGCTCATGCGTGGCTACTTCCTATACTCCAGATCTCCCCAGTATCCGCTCCCATTGTAATTTTTTTTTATGGACGTTTGGTTCCCTCGAGGAATCAATGCTTTCTTTTGACCAGACTCACCCCTATGGTTCAAATTGGTGTTGGACAAACCTGAAATCAGTTCCAGCCTTCCTGTACCTCCACTCAGATAAAAACCCTCTGAAGATAAAGGTAAAGAAGAATCAAAATGTAATGGGGGGGATCCCTGGGTGGCGCAGCGGTTTGGCGCCTGCCTTTGGCCCAGGGCGCGATCCTGGAGACCTGGGATCGAATCCCACGTCGGGCTCCCGGTGCATGGAGCCTGCTTCTCCCTCTGCCTGTGTCTCTGCCTCTCTCTCTCTCTCTTTCTGTGACTATCATAAATAAATAAAAATTTAAAAAAATGGAAAAAAAAATGTAATGGGGGAAGTATCTTCATGCCCTTGTGAGGGTACACATTCCCTGGTGCAACTTGTTGGAGAATGATTTGGCGATGAGTATTAATAGCTTTAAAATGGGCCTATACTCTGTCGCAACCACTCCAGAGATGTACGTGCTCATTAATGGATGAATGGATAGAGACGTTGTGTATGTATCTAAAACGGAATACTATTCAGCCATAAAAAGAAGGAAAACCTGCCATTTGCTGCAACATGGATGGACCTTGAGAACATTGTGCTAAGTGAAGTAAGTCAGATAAAGAAAGACAAGTATTGTATGATCTCACTTATACATGGAATATAAAAAAAACTAAAATGCATAGAAAGAACAGAATAGTGGTTACCTGGCTACCAGGGGCAGAGTTGGGGGATGGGGGAAATGAGTGAGTCAAAAGGGACAAAATTCCAGATAAATAAGTTCTAGAAATGTTATGTACTGCATGATGATAATAGTTAATAATACTGTATAGTATAGTTGAAAGGTACTAAGACAGGTAGATCTTAAAAGTTCTCATCATGAGTGAGAAAACTTGCAACTATACAAGGTGATAGATATTAAATAAATTTATCAGTGATCATTTTACAATATGTACATATAGTAAATCATTATATTGTACACCTTGAATGAATACAGTGTCATGTCAACTGTATCTCAATAAACTAGGGGAAAGAGGGGGTTTCAAAATATTGTTCATCCCATTTTGTGTAGATCTGGAATATTCTGATGATAGTCTGTCTCTGAGTGATGACATTATAGGTAATTACAATTCGGTTTTTATTAATGTTTTCTGAATGTTGCAATAAACATGCATATTTAAAAATTTTGTTTTACTTATTTATTTTTTAAATAATCTCTACTCCCAATGTGGGGCTTGAACTCACAACCCAAAGACCAAGAGTCACATGCTCTACCAGCTGAGCCAGCCAGGTGCCCCAACATGGGTATTTTTAAACTATAAAATACACGAAGTGAGCAAATACGAGATGTTGGGTGAGATTTAGGAATATCTTACCCAATCATTTAGTAGTAAGATGTAGTCTTACTTGATGGGATCACCATGATTGAGCAACGGGGTGACGGAAACAATATAATTATAATGTATTGTGTTTCCATATTCGGTTAAAAACTTGATTATAATGGACCTTCTCTGAAGAGTGGTTAGCAGAAATGGAGTGGTTCTTCCTGAAGTTCAGAAAAAACAAGAGCAGTAATGTGAGGGTGAGGGCATGGTACTGGTGGGGGAGAAATGCTGGTGGGCAGATGGTACGTAGACATGAAGAGACCCCGAAAATTCCTGCCTGCCTCTACTTGCTCTTATTTCATGCCTAATAGGCACTGGGTCTTGTAAGATGGGTACCTTAAATGGTGGGCAGGAACACTCCTTTCCCTATGAAAGCATGTCCCCCACAGTGGATCAAACATTTGCTGCCTAATGAACAGGAGAGTCTCTTGTGAGGTTGGGCTCTGTGTAACCATCCCTGACATCAGGTCACTTTTGTGCCACTGACAGCTCTGGCTTCTGAACCACATCCTAGAGATTGTCCCTAGATCTACCCTGCTGGACTAGCAGACCGTGCTATCTTTGCTTTGGGTCTTTTGACAGAACCAAAATATTCTCCATCTTCAAGTAATACATCCGTGTCCTGAAGAAAAGACTTTGATTCAAGGGATGGGATTCTAATACTGAAACCATTAAGTTGGTAGAGGAATATATCTGGGGGAGATAAGCCATTAGACACCTATAAAATTATACTACAACCACAAAAACTGAAGTTAGGACTTGTCCCAAGAATTGTATTATTTCTTGTTTTTTGGAGAGTGGGGCAGGTCAGGGGCTTGTCTTGCCTTTTCCTTCTTATTTTTAACTGGAAGTCGCTAAAATCACTGATTGCCATCTGCACTAAGTTTTCCCCTTAAGGCTAATCTTGGGCAGGCACTGATCTTGTCAGAAATCAAAGTGGGTCAAGGTTTGCCTTAGCCATACTATGGGGAGAAGGACGGACATTTGGGTACTGGATGTTGGAGTCGGGGGTGTCATCAGAGCCTACAGAGTACACGTGAAGAGAGCCTTGGTGGTGGGCTGGCCCCAGCAAGAGTTCAACATAATGTGTATCTGAGGTAGAACAAAGCCTTGAACTGAGAATCAGAAAATGTGCATAGTTCCAAGTACCAGCTTTCACACCAACCAGACTGGGCTCCGTCTTATTCACTGACTGGATCAGAATGACCTCTAACACTACTTCTAGTTTGATCTTCTATTAAGACTATGTGCTCTTTATAGCTGCCATGGCTTCCTTTTCTTTGCATAGAGGATAATCAGGAGTTGACTATATCAGAGGCCATTAAGAGAAGAACTTTGTAAAATGTATTAGACAAAGAAGTCAAAATAATCATATTTCAAGTGCTTTCTATGTTCTGGAATTTTATGTCAGTTATTTTAACAGGTAAGGCAACTGATTCCCAGAGAAGGAGTTAAAATTGCCCAAGATCAACCACTTCAAAAGTTACTCATATTGCTGCTTCTAACTATTGTGGTTTCTAGCCTCCCAAAACTAGAAAATAACGTCCAAGTGACTGTTTTTTTGTTTTTTCTTTTTCTTCTTCTTTTTTTTTTTTTGTTTGTTTTTTTTGTTTGTTTGTTTTTTCTTTTTCTTTTTGTTAAACAGCACATCTGGAAAGGCAGAAACCATTCAGGGCAAACTCACAATTTTACTGAGAGGGAAACAGAGTCTCGGGAAGGGTATGTTTTTGAACAAGTTGAAACTCTGAATTCACAGTGTTTCTTAAATTTGTCTAATGATTTCATAACATTTTATATTTGTTGTTGATTATAAAAGTAATAGATGTTCATTAGAGAAAATCTGGAAAATGAAAAAAAAAAGTAAAATACAAATGCTCACATCTTACCATTCAGAAAAAGCCATTGTTAACAGTTGGGTATATTTCCTTCCAAACTTTTTGAATCCACTAAATAACAACTATTATTATTTATTATTATTATTATTATGGTTACAAATTGTGACTCCCACTTCTTTTTTGTTTGCTTGTTTATTCTAACTTTAGTGCAATTTTTGAAAACAAAGATTTGGAAAGGTGTCTCACCTGGGTGGTCTCTTCACACTAGACTCGAAATGGACTCTTGCCAGCTGCCCAGTGTAATATCCTTGGATGTCCTTTCCTTGATGAGTGATGAATATACTAGTGGAGAAAGTAAGAGGGTCATTAAAAATAAAAAGCAATTACTACAATTATTTCTTTACAGAAGAATGCCAGCTGTGGTCTAATAAAAGATCCATGTACTTTGCCCCCAGTTGCTGGCACAGAACTCTTGAAACCCTTGGAATTTCTTGACAGGAGCATCTTCTGTTACCTGTTTTTCAAGATCGGGTTCTCAGTATTCATAAGAAAATATTTGATGTGTTAGGCATTAGGTTCGAAAAATCAGGAAAAGAAATAGGATATATAAAGCCATGGGAGCAAATGCTAATAATAATAGTCAAAATGTGAAAATGGACAAATGGAAGCTCCTTATACAGTTTTTTTTTTTTTTCTACTTTGGGTAGGTTTACAAATTTTCACAAGTTTTTTGTTCTTGGTTTTTTTTTTTTTTTCTTTTTTTTTTTTAATTCTGTTGATTAGGTGTATGGGATAAGAAATGAATAGGCATTATGATGGCCAAAGCACAGGGCACATCTGTGCTGGAGGAGGAAGCCTCGCCTGGCTGGGAAAGGCTGTGTTTTGAGAAAGTTTTGAGGCACAAAGGGAGTAGGAGTATTTCTGGGAGTGAAGGGAGTGGGATGGAGGTTACAGCTGAACCCCAGAGCCAGAGGGAGGCGAGGCGAGGCAAGGCGGGGTTGCCGTGAGGGAGTGGCAATGCCCAAACCTCACCTTTTCAAAGACATCTTATTTTATAATCATAGTCCTTTTAGAATATAGTCATTGTGTTATGCAACTACTTTAAAATTATGTGTGGTTGGATTATGTTATTTGCAGATTTTATTTCAGAAGAACAGTAGGAGTAGTAGGAAATATTTGTTCTAAATAAAGGGAGCATTGTGTCTTGAAATGTTGAGAACCACTCATATAGGTGATGGAATTATGGTAGAATTTTAAAAAGATTAATGACAGAGTGCAATTTTTATTTTAGAAAGATCTTTGCCAGTGTGATGTGGACAACAAAGTGGAGGACAGTCTGGCTAGAAGTACAGAGACTGACCAGGAGGCAAAAGTGGTCATTTATGTGGGACCCTGTGTGGTGCTAAGGTGGCCAGACAGGATAAAAGACGCTGTGGGAGAAAGGGTTGAAACTGAGAGGAAGGTGTCAAAGACAAGGATAGCTCTTAGGCTTCAGACATAAGGAAGAAGGCTGCCATTCCTTAGGAGACAGAGGGGACACAGGCAGGTGACCATTGTGGGGAAAATGACTTTAAAGAGTTTGTGACGTGTAGGTCTTTGGGGACCTGTCACAGATTCTGAGTACTCAGTGGGTGTCATCAGAGATCCAAGGGAAGAGTCAGTAGAAAGGAGTACATAGTTTTGCATGAAGGAGCTCGCCAAAGCTGCATTGGGTTTACTGAATACATGGGACATGCCTGCATGCTCTGTGTTCTGCACTCACAGAGCTTGTCCTCACCATGCTTTATGTGTGAAATAGTGATCTGAATAAAGGGTCAATGGGGGCACAGACGAGGGAGTGATGCCTAGGATTTGGGCAGGCAAATACTATGGCAAAGAGATTCTAGGTGAGGGGAATTTGAGAAGCCAAGATGTGGCCAGAGTTGGGATCAGAGTGGTGGGGTGGGAATCTCGCTGTCTAACTAGTAGGAAAGGCAAGAACTGGGAACAGGGTGGGCCTGTCTATACAAACAAGACCTCAGGAAGCTCTGATTTTCAGAAAACCACAGACTGTCTAGGCCTGCCCCGTGGCTGGGATAATATGACTGAGCCCTGAAGAGTAAATAACAGCAGGGATTAAGTCATAAGAAGAAGGAGAAACTGGCATGATAATAGGGGAAAATGACGTTTCTGAAGAAGAAGGAGAAACTGGCATGATAATAGGGGAAAATGACGTTTCTGAGTGCATGGGAGTGGAACGTTCTTGGGCACCCATCCTGCTCTGAAGCACTACATTGGGAGAGATTACCCTAGGGCCACGTTACAGGTTGTTGAAAACCCAGCTGGGGTTCCCAAACCACACTGGTTTCTCGAAATAGCTGTGCCGTTTCAGTAGGCTGAGTTTTGACCATGGATTCTTCACTAGCTTGAATATAACTAACTGAATATAGGTGAGCAACCTAAGAATATACCCTGCTTTTAGTCCCTGAGGATCTCTCTTGGTAGGTTTTGGCCAAGGAGCCAGGAGAGGGAAGGAAAATGTGGAAGTAGGTGCTGGAGGGAAGGAGTGCTGTGTGGAGAGGCAGAAAGCTTTTCTTTTGGGGGAAAATAGTGGTACATTTTGCCTCCAACTCTTTGGGTTGACTTTCCAAGCTCCCCATGTGGCCTAACTTCAGCTCACAGGAGGAAGCTCTCAATCAGGAGGTTTGCAAGGCGGTAGTGCCTAACCTGGCTTGTCATTCAGTATTCCTAGAGGCTCCACAGTAGCTGGCCTCTCCTGAGGGTACTGGGTGCATGAGCAGGGAAGCAGTGCTGGCTCTCCAGGCCTGGCTGAAGAGCCCTGCCGAGGCTGTGCTCAGACCTGTCAATTAACTTGGCTTTCAGGGTTCCTGAATGAGTGTAGGGAGGTCTTTCCTTCTTGGGTGGCAGCAGGAGGCCAGCTTCGTCTGATTCCCCCATACATTGTTTACCAGTCCCTGATAGTTTGGCTCTTCAAGGTGATGTATTCTATCCAGACAAGAGCAAACTTGTCCCCTGGGAGGGTGCATGTCATCAGAGCAGAAATCTGGGCTTAGCTATAGACAAAATTCAGTATGCACAGGGGAGGCCAGGAGTGTCCATCCCTCCTGAGCCTGGTCTCGTGGCCCAAGATGGCCCATGCTCCTATGTGGCTCTGTAGTCCTCTGTTATGTCTGTGTTGGGCCTCAGGCTTTAGGATGGTGACCTCATCTAATTCCCAGTCACCTTGCCAGGGCAATATTATGAACATCTTGTTACAGAAGACCGAGGCTCAGAGAAGTCAAGTGGGCTCTCCAAACTTCATCTGGCTGATAAATGCCAGAGCCGTGGTTCAAACCCCATTCTCTGAACTCCATGTACATCCAGAGTCACCTCTACATATGCAGGATGGCTTTTGTTCAAGAGTTCAGTGCTGTTTTTATATAACTCTGTGATTCTCTCATGGGCAGACAGGAAGTAGAAGTCATGCACCAAAGGTCTAGAAGAAGAAATAACTCAGCCATGGTAGCTGGGAGTGGCCTTCAGTTCAATGAGGTGAGTCCCCATTGCAGGCTCTATGGTGTCCACTATGTGCTGGGTGCTAGGGACACAGTGCTGATAAATATTGTCTTCTCCCCAAGAGTTGATGATCTGGTAGGGAAAACCACATTCAGGCACTAATCATACACAGTGAGTAAGTGCTGTACCAGTCAGGAGCTGGCTCAGGAAAATGAGTCACTTAGTAAGGACACAAGCTAGTCAGCACAGAGGATGGGACACTGCCATGCCCACTCTGCCATCTCCCAGACTTATCCCCTCCAGGAAGAGGGCAGCCTTAGGTTCCCCATCAGGAAAGTAGGGGGCACACCAACATCACTGATCTGTGACTGGGTCAATGAGACACTGTGAACACACATGGTGACCTGTGGTAGATGTTGCCATAGCTCTGGGCAGGAAGAGCTGCTCCTCACACTGCCTCTGGGTCCCTCAGACACCACTTCAGTCAGTGTTTTAAAGATCCATTTTAAGCCTGACACAGATTCCACATCTTTTCTCTTCCACACCACACTGCAAGTACTCCACAAGAAACAAACTCAGGAGTGTCCTGCTCAAACCAACTCAGAGCTCAAGCCTGCCTGAGTGACGGGCCTGTGGCTTTGGGTGGCAGCAGGTGATATTTGCATCTTATACAATTCTGATGGGAGTTGTGTAATCAGCCCTGCTGGTGAACCACAGAATATTTAATTTTATTGGGTGCCCCTGTCAGTGTGTGATTCAGTTTTCCCTCAAGTGGTCCCAAGGTCTGGGCATGCAGGGAGTGACTGGATGATTGTCCGAGAGGCAGGAGGAGGTCAGGCCTTCTACAGGTACCACCAGCCAGCAGGAGGCTACGCCACAGATCCGTGACCTGATAATTGTATCTCACTGATTCATTCATGTTCTTCTTCTTTTTTTTTTTTTTCAACAAATGTGCATGGAGGAACTACCAGAGGTGGCAGTCTGCTCTGCAGAGGTGCCAGTGATAGGCAGAGAGAGGCAAGTAAGCTTAACTGGACATGTGGCCAGGTGCAGGGATTAAGAGCACAGATGTTGGAGCCAGCCCTGTGGGTTCAAACCCTACCTCTGCCAATTTCTTCCTAGCTGTGGGATCTTGGGACAGTCACCTTACCTCTCTGTGTCTCCGTTTCCCCTCTCTCTCTCACAGCTATGGTGAAGACAAAATGAGTGAATATATACCAGGTGTGAGCGAGACTGGCCTGTTGGAGGAGGAACAAAGGAAAGACAGTGGGGCTGGCCAAAGAGGAGGCCACAACAGGGGCAGGAACAGTTCATGGAGGGCCATAGAGGCCCCAGCAGAGGTTAGATTTTATGCAAAATGCAGTGATTGCAGGGTTTTCTGCAACAGAGGGCTTTGATCCAATTTACATTTTATGAGGTGTCCTCTGTACAATGGGAGGAGGAGGATGGGAGTGGGTGGCCATTGGAGGTAAACGGGGAAAAGATAGCATTCCTGTGGGAGATACATCCTGGAGGTACAAGTGAGGAACCTACGGAGGGGTTGGGTCCCTACTGTTGCAGAGGCAGGCAGGCGTCAGGTAAATGAGGACCAGCTCCACAGTGAGTATGGTGGGGAGGCTGGGGCCCCAGCCTGGTTCCGGCTTCATGCCTCCTGGTGGGCCTCTGATGGATGAGCACGGAGAACAGAATCCAGCTCTGTCTTAGGACTTCATGAACCCCATTCCTGCTGTGCTATGTTCCACCCAAACCCTCAGGCTCCCCCACGGACTGGCTTAGGCCAGGCCCAGTGACTCTGATTGGTTCCACAGAACTCCAGGCAGCAGCAGCTTAGAGAGGTTTGTTTCCATTTTGCCCAGGGGATAACCCACAGTTAAGTAACCTGACAGTGGACAAGACAGATCTCAAACACACTCAGAAAGACTAAGGGCTTGTGGGGAGGCAGAAATCAGGAAATATGAAGACCCATCCCGGTTTCCCTCTAGCTTCTCCTCATGGGGTTTCCTAGAGGGAAGGGTAGACTCCATACTTTCTCTGAAAGAGGACTCAAAGCAACCTTTCCTTGCCCCTTCTTCACTAATTTATGGAAGCAAAAGAACTTATCTTTGTGATTAAACATTGTTGAAAATAACTAAATACTAAAACATGAGGCTTACTCAAAACCACGAAGCCAAAGAGGCTAACCTCAAAATCACTTTACAGTGTGAGGGTTCCTGCTGGAATTTCATAGCTTCTGAACTTCTGCAGACCCTATGGCAGTGGTGAAGGGAAACTGGGTTAGGATTTATGGATTATTATCCAGTATCTCTCAGCAAGATGAATTTAGCATAAAAAAACACATCTAGGATTTGTTGGTCTTGGGCCATCTATGAATTTGGAGAAAGAGTAAGAATCCTACTTGGTTTTAACCTGTGCAACCACCTCCCATATGACAGAAGCACAAAGGAGTTTGTTTGATCCCAAGCAGAGTAAAGGGGCCCCTGCTAAAATTTAGGCTGAGATTCCTCATACGTCTTGCTGAAGCCCTTCCCAAGCCAAACCCAATAGGCTTCCAATCTTTTTGGAGTTCGGATTTTTGTCATGAATGTGGGATTTTTTTTTTTTCAACTTTCTCCAAACTCAAAGAAATATCACTGGAATCTCTGACAGAAGTCTGTCAATCAGAGAGGAGCCAGTGAGCAAGTCTGCCCCACCACAGCTCTGGATGACATCTGTGTCTGGAAGAACATTACCTGGATGGGACCACTGGGCGGTGGTCAATAAATTCTCGAAGTCGGATGGCAGCCATGGGGGATGGGAGTCTAAAAAATATTATAGAGTGAAAGATGAGATTGCAAATTTATACACACTACATACTATATTACATATTGCACATATACACTATACACAGTCCATTTCCATGCAGGAGCTGTCTAGTGCCACCAAGTCTGCCTTGAAAGAAATAATAGTAAGAAAACTGAAGAGTAGATAGATTATCCATGGCTTTGGCTAGACCACTTAGAGAGGAAATAAACTAGTAAAGGGGCGGGGGGCGGGGAGTGGGAAGCATAAGCTAATACACACAGATGCACTTTTTTAAACAGAAACTACTGAAGTGCCTGGGTGGCTCAGTCAGTTAAGCGTCCGACACCTGGTTTTGGCTGAATCATGATCTCAGGCCCCATGTTGGGCTCCTCGCTCAGCAGGGAGTCTGCTTGTCCCCTTCTCTTTCTGCCCCCCCCCCCCCCCGCTTGTCTGTGCTCTCTCTCTCTCTCTCTCTAAAATAAGTAAATAAACTTTTTTAAAAAACTAAAACTAAAAATAGAAACTACTGTGCCAGTTTTCATCCTGATTAGGGTGTTCCTACTGCACAAGCTTGCAGGCTCAGTGTCACACACCAGATTCCCTGGCACCTAGAGCTCTGGATAGGAATTAGACTCCTCCAACCCCACAGACTGGATTGAGACTCAGAGGCAGAAATGAGGCTGAGGCCCTTTCCTGCTGCTTGGACTTTTTCTACTGGCAGGCAAGGCTGGGAAGCCATGGTATGGTGAACTTCTGTAGCACAACTGCCGGGGCCAGCATCCAGCATGGGCTGTCAAGAAACAAGTGCACTGAGGCAGTGGCTTAGCCATGTGTTCCAGTGTTCAAATGCCATTTTTGGGAGTGTGAAGAAGGCGCTGTAGTGGCAGTGGTGGCAGCTTTGGGAAGAGGTTCTGGAAGCAGCTTCCTCAGTAGGGCACAGGTAGCTGCTCCCATGATGGGTCAGTTTTCTGGTGGCGTTCTAGATGCTTCTTGGAGGCCTTCCCCAGAGTGTTTCTCATGGTCTCTCCAATGATTTTGGAATACATACATATTTCTAGTGAAAAATTCATATTGCGTCTGATTGCCTACTGGAGTAGAAGACATGCCACAGAAAACTCCTACATCTAAATATTCACTTGAGGAAAACTCAACACTGGGGGGAGAAACAGAGCGCCTGGGGGGACAGAGGTGGTTGAAAGCCTTACTTTTCTTTACAGTTTACCTTTTGTATACCTTATAAATTTTGTACTATGTGTTTATATTATGTGTCTACAGAGACAGCTGGTTTTCTGTTTGCATAAATACATGATGAAAAATAAATAAATAAATAAATAAATAAATAAATAAATAAATACGTGATGAAGAACAATGTAGCAGGAGAACATCGGAAGGAAGGAGACTCACACTCCACACCTGAGCCGCTCGCATTCACACATTATACTCTGATCCAAGAAAGTAGTGATACTTGGAGGCAGAGTCTTTGGGAGGTAGTGAGGGTGAAGAACCCATGAGTGGAGCTAGTGTTCTTATGAAAGAGACCCCTGAGAGCTCTGTTGTCCTCTTCCTGTCATATGAGGACACAACAGGAAGATGGCAGCCTGGAAACCAGCAGAGAGTTCTCATCAGAACCTGACCATGCCGGCACTCTAATCTTGGACTTCAGCCTCCAGAACTGTGAGAAATAAATTTCTGATGTTTAGAAACCACCCAGTCTATGGTAATCTGGTGCAGCCTGAACAGAGTAAGGCACTCGATCTGTATATGTATGATTACAATACCTCTCTGCAGGGTTAAGTGAGAAATAATGCATGTGTGCATTCTGTAACAAAAACAGCACCTTTGAGGAAAGAGAAATATGAGTTTCTATGTACGGGCACGTATTCTGTATCAGGTGATATGAATGAACTCATTTTAGCCTTCCAGAAACTCTGTGAAGTATTCTTCCTATTTTACTGGTAAGAAACTTGAAGGAGTGAGAAGTAGAATAACTTGTCCAAGGTCACTGAGGAACCAGCATGGAACCCATTTGGTTCTAGAGACATTTACCTTGACAGTATTCTATGCTTTATTGAAACAACCGCAGAGCACTCCAACCACCAGCCAACATGAAACTGGGATAGCCCCCAAGAAGCAGTAACTGGGAGGGAGATGGGTTTCCTTGGGAAGGAAAACAGTGTGTGGGGCCTCCATCCCCCTTCTTCTAGTCAAAGCTAGTGAATGTATTGCCCACAGGCCAGCTAGCTGTTATTTCATATCTCAGTGTGTTTTTCAAGCAACTTGAACATTTTCAAGCAAGATTACATTATAATAGAATAATTTGGCTATCCAATGGAGCCTGTTCATTATATAATCTGTTTTTTCTTTTAGCACTAGTGTGATTATATTTAAAAAAAAAAAAAAAGGAAGAAGAAGAAAGAACAGAAGAGAGAATCTGAGTAAATACCATGGAGCTCTTGCTTACACTGGGAAAGCTTTGTGACTGCTGGGATTTTCCCTCACTGGAAGTGACATGCTGGAGAGAAGAATGCAAGATATTCAGGACATTTGCGTTTCACTAAGACAACACCACGTCTGCCTTTGATGATAAAGTGATTGCTCAGTGCCTAGAAATTCTGAATCAACACCAGAGAGAATAAACCAGGCCTGGGCTGCCATACTTTAGCCAGGCCACAGAAACATTTTCAGAGGAACACGTGAATAGCCCACATGGAGTCTAAGCATAAGCTCCCGGAGTCATCGGAAGACGTTGTCTGGCAATGGTTGCAGCCTGTCGTTCTGAATCTTTAGGGAACTGAACTACTACATAGATACCAAGTCACATCTTGTGTGATTAGTTGTCATCTCTTGAACACAGAAGAAAATGTTGTCTGCAGTAAGATATGTCAGTACATTTTATTTTAGTCAATCTTAAAAAATAGATTCACATGCCAAATCTAAATAGGATAAATTATGAACACATGTTAAACTTGCCATCATTTCCAAGCTCACAGCCAACGCTGCACAACCACTGTTCTCAGCACCCTGAACAACGTAACTTTCATCTCCTTTAAATATATATATATTTTTATGAGATTCCTTAGTAGAGATTCTTCCTCAGCTGTGCCCCAAATAGAATTTTTCCAGAGCAAATGTGAGTTCTATGTGTATCCTCATCACACATTTCATTCAATTTCAAATTAGCCTTAGGGAACCTTAAATATTTTTCTTTTCTTCTTTTTTTTAATTAAGATTCATCTATTTATTTGAGAGAGGGGGAGGGGCAGAGGGAGAGAATCTCAAGCAGCCCCAACTTAGGGCTCAGTCTCACAACCCTGAGTTCATGACCTGAGCCAAAACCAAGAGTTAGACACTTAACCAACTGAGCCAACCAGGCGTCCAAACATTTTTCTTGTTTTAAATGGAAAACATAATTATGCTCAGAGTAAATAATGCTGTAAAACGATATTAAAACTATCCACAAACAACTGTTTACATTTTTTATATTTTATATGTATGTATCTACTTAAATGCTTGAACCACAGCAGACATCTTATTTTGTATCCTTTTTTTTTCATTTAATAAGATATCATGAAAAATTTTCCACGTTGCTACAGAGTATTCTTAATTCTAATATTTCATGCTCCTTTATATTGTTTGGTGAGACCCACACATCATTTTATTTAAAATAGTACCCCATTCCACTCCCATGCCTGGACTTCTTATTCATGCTCTCTGCTTTATTTTTCTCCAGAACACTCATCACCATCTGCCATATTATGTTTACTTATGTATCTTATTTATGCCTGTCTCCCCAGTGGAAAGTAGTCTCCAGGAGTGCAGCGATGTGTCTCTTGTGCTCATTGCTGTAACCCTAGGGCCAAAGATAATAACTGGTACAGAATGGACATTTCATAAAGGTTTATTAAGGAACTGAATATGCCATAATTTATGAAACCCAGCCCTAATATTGGACATTTTGGTTGTGCTAAATAAACTATATTTTGATTCTATAGAATTTATATATTCAGATACATTCCTAAGAATGAAATAAGATTTGGACATCTTCATGGCTCTTATTTAGGAGAATTTTAACCACTTCCACTTAGTTAACACTGACCCATAAACCAGTGCAGTTAGACTCCCAGGGCACAGAAATTAAAGTTTAATAATAGAATTTTTTTATTATGCTGATGTTCAGAAGGTGAACTAAGGTAAGTTCACTTCATTTTAGCCAAAAGGCCAAGAAACAATTGAACTAAGGTAAATAAATAAAGGACATACATTGCAACAAACTTCTTCAACTTTAATATTCAACATACAGACTTCAGGGACAAAGATAAAAGATTTATCTTGTCAACTTTCTCAGCAACTTTTGCGAATTATAGACTATATTATGGATCACATCAGAATTCTATAAAATAGGATAACAGCCAAAAACCTGATAAAATCTGTCCATTTATTATAAAATTTCTTAGTCAACCATAAGGCAAATTTTTCAACCTGATAAGGTGCATCTATAGGAATTTACAGCTAACATCATACTTAATGGGGAAAGACTGATTTCTTCCTAAAATCGAGAACAAAGCAAGGATGTCTCTTTCACCACTCCTATTCAACATAGTGCCAGCAGTCCTACACAGTGCAATAAGGCCAGGGAAGGAAATATAAAGCACACAGATGGAAAGGAAGAAAACTGTCCCTATTTACAAATGATATAATCATTTATGTAGAAAATCCCAAGAAGCTTACAAATAAATTCTTAAAACTAATAAATTTTTAAACAAGATCATAGGATTCAAGGTCAATGCATACAATTACATTTCTATACTTTATTATTTATTTAAAATTTTTATTTAGTTATTTGAGAGAGAGCGTGTGAGAGGTGGGGAGGGGCTGAGGGAGAAGCAGGCAGATACCTAACCAACTGAGCCACCCAGGTGCCCCGCATTTCTATACTTTAAATAAAAAATTGGAACCAAAATTTAAAACACAGCTATTGGGGTGCCTGAGTGGCTCAGTCAGTTGAGCATCTGACTCTTGATTTAGGCTCAGGTCGTGATCTCAGGGTCATGAGATCGAGCCCCATGTCAGGCTCTGCACACAGCAGAGTCTGCTTGTTCCTTTCCTTTTGCTCCTCCCCACCACCATGATTGCTCTCTTTCAAATAAATAAATAAAAATTTAAAATACCACAGCTATTTACAGTAGCTAAAAAAGAAATATTAGGCACAAATCTAACAAGACGTGTACAGATGCTGGATGCTGAAGGTTACAAAATGCTGATGGAAGAAATCAAAGAAGATCTGAGAGATACACTGTGTTTATGTTTTGAGAGACTTAATATAGCAAAGATGACAACCTCCCAACACTGATCTGACTTATCTGGTCAAACTTCCCAGGAGGAGTTTTTGTAGATCTAAACCAATTTATTCTAAAGTTTATTTGGAAATGCAAGGGAGCTAAAATAGCCAAAACAATTTTGAAAAAGAGCAACTACCCTCTGTTGGAAAGGGACGGGAAAGATCTTGTCCTGAGTGAACGCTTGTCAGCCACCAGACAGTTGGCACCATACACTACTTCACTCAGTCCTCACAGGAGTCCTGGGAGTTTTCCATCATTATCCTGAATTTCTAGAAGATGTTAAATTCCATGTTGAAGGTTACACAGCCAGTAAACAAGCAAAAAAAAAAAAAAAAAAAAAAAAAACCCACAAATCTGCCTTACTCCAAAATTCTTCTTCTTCTGCTACAGTGCCACTGATTCATTGATTCGCTCAACAGATATTTATTGATAAACTACCTTTGGTTGGCATTATACCAGGCACTAGGGAAAAAGCAAGTGACGTGGTTCTGCTCTCATGTTACTTATCTGGTGGAAGAGATGAAGTCAGATATTAACCATAGTGTTGCACAAGTTGATATAAAATTAAAGCTCTGTAGCTGCTAAAACAGAATCCTTCACAAGTTGCCTTTCAGATAGATAGTTGAGCGGCTGTGTCCCTGCCCCTACCCACAACCTCTCTTTCAGAATTTTAAAGGAAACGTTTCCAAGAATAGATGTCACATCTGCTTCAGAAAACCTGAACCTTTTCCCTGGTATGAAGTATGTGATAAGCTTTCCTCATGGAGATGGGCTTTCTGAGGTTTAAAATTTTAAGTTGGCATCAATGTTTATGGTAGAAAAGAGCTAAAAGAAGTATTTGAAAAATTGAAGGTTAAGCCCTCTCAGTACGATAGTGAGTTGAACCAGTAGTAACTGCCTGGTAAGGTTATTTAGGTTGCAAACCTCAATTAAACAACTAGCAAGTTTTATAATTTAATTAATCTGTCCAAAAAAAAGGTGGAGGCAGGATATTAGTCAGGGTCCCAAGATTTTGTTATTTATCAAAATTTGGGGAAAATTCAAGAAATAGAGAGTGACATTTAGACAGGTATATAAGCAGCAACAATTGATTTTCCAAGTGTACTTTATAACCTCAGAGTCCTGGGCGGGGAGGGGCTTTCCTTGGAGGTGTAGAACCAGTATACAAGGCATGGGGGTAAGTTAGGGCCCTGGAGATAGCCACTTCTTAGTGCTATCTCCTACAAGTCCTCTGTTCTGGATTCCAAATGGTCCACTGCCCACTTCCAGAGCCTTTGATTAATCTTATAATGCATTTTGGTTCCCAGGCCTATTCTCATTGGTTTATTGCTTTCTGAATTCATTTATTCATTCTATCATTTAGGAAAATATTTAATTAGTAAAAACTTTGTGCCAGGCCTCAGATAAGGCTCTAGAGATTCTTCAAAGAACAAGACATGAGTTTCATACAGAGTCTGTCCTGTCCACCTGAAGCATAAGCTCCTAGATGTTGGAGCCATATTGCTTTGGCAGACACTACCTTTACTCTCCTTGTCCTTCTCCTGCCTTACTGACTTGCAAAGTATTCCCCATCCAAGGAAGTACTCTTTTCATACTTTGGAATGAATGAATATATGAACTCAGTAACCTGGTAATCTACTTAACAGTGTTTAATCTTTGTTCTTTTTGTGTTGCAGAAAGCCAGATGACTTAATATGGGTATACTTCATTTCTTTTTTTTTTCTTTTAAGATTTTATTTATTTGAGAGAGAGAGAGAGAGAGAGAGCACAAGTAAGGGGGAAGGGCAGAGGGAGAGGGAGAAGCAGGCTCCTCGCTGAGCAGGGAGCTCGATGTGGGGCTCAATCCCAGGACCCTGATATCGCAACCCAAGCTGAAGGCAGACGCTTAAGTGACTGAGCAATCCAGGTGCCCTGGTATACCTCCTTTCTAAGAAAAAAAAATATTGAGCTAAATCTACTCAAATAATTTAAAGTTAAGAGGTATGAATACATACTTTCCAAAAGAATTCTAGACTTTACAAATGATTTGTCATAAAGTTTCTCTCATTGTGAGCTCTTGTCTCCAAAACCTTCAAAATTCAACCAGCTATTTAGTAATGCAACGACTAAGCTAGAGGAGAGAGGTTCAGGTGGTAATGACCAAATTGGTGTTACCTGGTTTGGCTGCAGTGGTTAGAGCCCTCTTTGTTCCTAAATGCAGTCTTCCGAGGACAGCAGTTATTTCAACTGCCTCCTGGTGTGGGATACACTGCAAAAGCACACTGCAGAGTTATAAGACTTGATACTTTTACATCACTTAAAGGGTATTGTGATGCACTGTGGGACAGAAAGTTTTGCTAGGTAATGCCTTTCAGGACTTGGCCTTGTAAAAAGGAGGGATGCTTTGGTCTCTGTGAGAGCCCAGCTGCACAAGAAAGAAAGGATGAAAAATCAGTATGTAAAACAAAACCATGTGGGCAAATAACCCAGACTATTTAAGCACTAGAACTTTCTTTTCTGTAAAGATTATTCCAAGAGCAACGTAAGGTTAAAGATCTGGATGATGCTGCATTGGCAAGTAACAACCTTTTCAAGCTAGAATCGAAAAAGTAGGGCACACAGGGGACAAATAAGCCCAGGTCAGCTTGGTCCAAGACCAGACTAGGCTCCATGCAGCTCCTACTGAAACCGCCAAAGGAAGCTTTTAATTATTTACAACTACCATTCATACCAATCCATGGAGCATCACAGTAGCACCATGATATGGGACAGCAAGTTCTCAGAAGAACAGAATGGCAAGTGTTCTCATTCAAACTAAACTCTACTAAAAAAAACAACATAAAACACCAGTATTATGTGTAGGAGCCTGACCTGGAAACAGGAACACCTCTCAGTTAAATAGTATTTGCAACTGGGAAGTGTTTGTAACCAGGAAGTTTTTGTAACTAACCCATGAAATTTTAGGTGGTACTTAGGAGAGACCAGGGGTGAGGCTAGGGCTCTCACTGGGAGCCTCACCCACATAGAACAGACACAATAGTAGTTTAATACCAAATTCTTGATGACACAGCACTTTGTTGAAAGTAAACAGATGGGGAAAAATTAAAGATAAGAACAGAAGCAACATACTGGGATTACACTAATAGAAATGATACATAGTTCTCATTTTTTGGGTAATCACCTTCTATTGACAGGCACTCTGTTAGATGTTTGACGCGTATCATCTCAAATTCCAACTATGGCCATTGATGGTAAATATCTCCATTTGAATTGAAGGCTAGAAGAGGCTAGGGAATTTGCTTGAAGTTACACAACGAGGCCATAATAAATCTAGGATTTGAATCTAGCTCTGTCTTATGCTGCAGTCCAGGTTGAATTACATGTTAATTAAAATATGTTAATTTTTTATTTTAAGAATAATAATCCATATTCTTATGAAGGAAAAAACAAAAAAAAAATCCTCATGTTATTCACGGAAATGTATCTGACAATATAAAAAGAATACAAAGAAAAAATTTAAAAATGACCATAAATCTCATGAGTCAGAAATTATCTGTGCCCACGATTAGTGAACACTAGTTTAGATGACATTCTGAACATATAAACAAATTGACATTAAGAATTAGATAGCTGAGTTTGGGGAAGATGGTGGAGTAGGAGGACCTAAGCTCATAACTAGATACCACTAGAATATGATCTGAAGACCAGCAAAACAAACTCCACAACTAAATAAAGAGAAGAAGCCACATTGAAGAGGGTAGGAAGGGCAGAGTCTCAGGGGGAAGCTAAATGGACTGTGGTCCTCAGCAGGAGGGAGAGAGCTGCAGTCTCAGACTGGGAGGAGAAAAAAGACCATCACACCCTGGAGCCCACACGGTGAAGACAAATCCCCATAGCATTTGGCTTTGGAAATTAGAAGGGCCAAATTTCAAGAGTTCTTGCAACCAGTGGGACTTAAAACCTGGAATCATAAAAATCAGCAGGCTCTGTCTGGGAGAGCCTGGAGAATGATAGGAAACAGTCCCTACCCTTAGACAGTATGAAAAACAGCCCCTGGAGATGTAGCTTAGAAACAACAGTTTGAAAAATGCCTGGGGCATATGAGCAGAAGAGTTATTTACTAATCAAAGAGCAATTCCACCTGCCGGAACCAGTGGGGTCCTAGCATTTGCTACCCAATGTGCTTACACTGCACCCCACTTCCTCCAGCTGGGCTTGTCCCAGTCCCCACCCTGCAGCTTCCCTCCCTCAGAAGACCCATGCAAAACTTGTCAACACTGCCTCTCTTGACCACACACTTTGTGGGACCTTGATCCCTGCTGCAATGACCTGTCACCTCTCATGGAGAATACACACACCTTGTTAAAACTGTGTGCCCTACCTGTGCACACTTTCCAGATGCACCAGCTGGCCCTACCTTGGCACTGGAGACATGTTCCCTCTGGCAAAGGACCAATGCCACCTTGTTAAAGTTGCTCACTACTTTCAAGAGCTGACTTTCCTCACACATTGAAACAGGCAAAGATATAGGGTGATGTAATGAATAAAAAACAAGACCCATCTATATACTGCCTAAAAGAGACTCATTTCAGACTTAATGCAGATTGAAAGTAAATGGATGGGAAAGCACTTATCAGGTAAATGGAAGTGAGAAGAAAACCATGGTAGCAATACTTATATTGAACAAAATCAACTTTAAAACAAACAAAGATGGATCCCTGGGTGGCTCAGCGGTTTAGTGCCTGCCTTTGGCCCAGGGTGTGATCCTGGAGTCCTCGGATCGAGTACCATATCGGGCTCCCTGCATAGAGCCTACTTCTTCCTCTGCCTGTGTCTCTGCCTCTCTCTCTCTCTGTATCTCTCATGAATAAATAAATAAAATCTTTTAAAAGACATGAACAGAAATCTCACAGAGGAAGACATAGACACGGCCAATACGCACATGAGAAAATGCTTTGCATCACTGGCCATCAGGGAAATACAAATCAAAACCACAATGAGATACCACCTCACGCCAGTGAGAATGGGGAAAATTAACAAGGCAGGAAACCACAAATGTTGGAGAGGATGCGGAGAAAGGGGAACCCTCTTACACTGTTGGTGGGAATGTGAACTGGTGCAGCCACTCTGGAAAGCTGTGTGGAGGTTCCTCAAAGAGTTAAAAATAGACCTGCCTTACGACCCAGCAATTGCACTGCTGGGGATTTACCCCAAAGATACAGATGCAATGAAACGCCGGGACACCTGCACCCCGATGTTTATAGCAGCGAAGTCCACAATAGCCAAACTGTGGAAGGAGCCTCGGTGTCCATCGAAAGATGAATGGATAAAGAAGATGTGGTCTATGTATACAACGGAATATTACTCAGCCATCAGAAATGACAAATACCCACCATTTGCTTCGACGTGCTTCGATGGAACTGGAGGGTATTATGCTGAGTGAAATGAGTCAATCGGAGAAGGACAAACATTATATGGTCTCATTCATTTGGGGAATATAAATAATAGTGAAAGGGAATAGAAGGGAAGGGAGAAGAAATGGATAGGAAATATCAGAAAGGGAGACAAAACATAAAGACTCCTAACTCTGGGAAAAGAACTAGGGGTGGGGGAAGGGGAGGAGGGCAGGGGGTGGGGGCGAATGGGTGATGGGCACTGAGAGCACTGGGTGTTATTCTGTATGTTGTAAATTGAACACCAATAAAAAATAAAAATAAAACAAAAGACTGTAACAAGGAAGGACACTATATAATCATTAAGGGGAAAATCCTACAAGAAGACATAACAATTGTAAATATTTATACACCCAACATAGCAGCACCCAAATATATAAACAGTTAATAACAAAAAAACGAATTGATAATAACACAATAATAATGGGACTTTAACACCCCACATACATCAATGGGCAGCCATCATCTGAACGGAAAATCAACAAGGAAATGGTGACTTTGAATGACACAGTGGACCAGATAGATTTAGTAGACATATTCAGAATATTCCATCTTAAAGCAGTAGAACATACATTCTTTTCAAGTGCACATGGGACATTCTCCAGAATAGATCAAGTATTAGGCCACAAAACAAGTCTTAACGAATTCAAAAAGATCACAGTCATATCATGCATCTTTTCCAACCACAATACTATGAAACTAGAAATCAACCACAAGAAGAAATCTGGAAAGAGCACAAGTACATGGAGGTTAAATAATGTTACTAAACAATGAATGGGTCAACTAAGAAATCCAAGAAGAAATTTTAAAAATTCATGGAGACAAATAAAAATGAAAACCCAATGCTCCAAAATCTTTGGGACACAGCAAAAGCTGTACTAAGAGCAAGGTCTATAGCAATACAGTCCTACCTCAAGAAGCAAGAAAATTCTCAAATATACAGCCTAATCTTACACTTAAAGGAGCTAGAAAAAGAGCAAACAAAATCCCAAACCAGCAGAAGGAAGGAAATAATAAAGAGTTAGATAGCTTTATGCCATATATGTAAAATACAAAAATATAAATTAAGTAAATTTACAAACATTTAATTAAAGAGTCAAACCCAAAATATGATGAGTAATCTACACGGTATAAGAGGTCATGTGGATTGTAAATCATCATAAGTTACTCTAAACAATGAGGACTGGGGATCCCTGGGTGGCTCAGCGGTTTCGCGTCTGCCTTTGGCCCAGGGCGCGATCCTGGAGTCCCGGGATCGAGTCCCACGTCAGGCTCCCGGCATGGGCCTGCTTATCCCTCCTCCTGTGTCTCTGCCTCTCTCTCTCTCTATGTCTATCGTGAATAAATAAATCTTTAAAAAAAAATAAACAATGAGGACTGCTTGTGCATAAAAATGTTCATTGATAGAAATTTCTTCAAGCTCATGCCAAGCTTAGTGACCTCTCGTATATAGTCCTCAATTCTCTTCACCTTTAAAATGTTCTCCATTTGCCCTCTGGGTTTTGTGAATATGAAACTTCCATTTAGAAGTGTATTAGTTGGATCATCCTATAAAGTTGGTCATAATGCTATTAATCTCTCATTCTACCATGTCATATTGTCATGTGACTCTCTCAAAAGGCTAAATTTACAAGGTCACCTTGACCACTACCTGGGGAAGTAATCATCACATTTCTTATAACACCCAAATCTTACCTTCAAATTTAATTCATTAAATAGCTCTTTTCCAGGATCACTGTTAGCTCTCTATGGCGTAATCCTCTCTCCACTTAAATCTCAGGTTTGTCCCCTGGTGACATCAGAGAGCTCCGAGGCCTTCCTCAACTGCACAGGATATGGAAATATTCTCTTAAAATAATACTTTTCTCATAATTCAGATGGCATAGAAAAATATGGTTAGGAACATTAGAATAATCTTCTAATCTGGGGACACTGCTGTTAATATTTGATCTCATTAATTATATCACAGATATTATTAGGTCAGGATGCCACAGGACACTTAGATTCCCATGAGGGTTGGTACGAGAGAAATCATGACTTGGAGTGACCTTTCAGACAGATGAGCTCTTTAACCACAAAAGTGTAATGATCCCACATTCTCTCCTTTAAGATCAAAGCATTCTCACATCTGCTTAGAGTGTGTAGTTGCCTCTTTTTTCTTTTTTTAAAGGAGTTTGTTTATATTCATGAGACAGAGAGACAGAGAGAGAGAGAGAGGCAGAGACACAGGGAGAGGGAGAAGCAGACAGAGGGAGAAGCAGGCTCCATGCAGGGAGCCCGACATGGGACTTGATCCCGGGTCTCCAGGATCCCATCCTGGGCTGAAGACGGTGCTAAACCACTGAGCCACTTGGGCTGCCCATGTAGTTGCCTCTTGATAACTCACAGCTCAATCCCTCTCTGAGAATTGCCTTTGGCTAAAGCTAACTGTCTTCCGTGCATTATGCTCCCACTTCCAGGCAGTCCACCTCCAATGACTGGGCAACAGGAGGACACAAAGGCCCAGTCCCCTGGCCTCAGTTTGGACAGCTCTCAAGGGCTGTTCCAGCTCCAGTGGCCCCTATGGAATCAGCTGGCTGGGGGTGAACTGTTATTTCTCAATTCAGTTTCTTTCTCTACCTAACTCTGGTCCCTTCACTCCATTACAGGAATAGTTCCTGAAACTATTTCCCAGTAAGTCACCTCCACGAAATTCTCTGTCTCAGAGTCTTTTACCCAGTGAATCTGATTTGAAAGAGTCGGCCCAAGAAAGGCGATCCTGAACTGAACTTTGCAATTCCATCACCCACTGGCAGACTATGGGTGAGGACCTCACCACTGGTAGTAAGTAGAGCAAGGATAGCCCCTGGCTCTCTGTAGTGGAGCAACTGTTAAGACTTTTCTTACTGTACAGAAGGACAGGATATGAGTAGGATAGACTCTGACACGTACAGTCTCTTAGGCATTTGAGAGGTCAGAGGAAGAAGTAGTTATAAGGCAATGATATTGGATGGCTCTTGATGAGTACCCATGTATCTTGCAGTAAGATAGTGAATATCTCAGGATAATTAATCATTAATTAGGCAACATGTGAAAGCAGAGGACCCCCTTTGCAGCATATGTAGAGACTGATTTGCTGTAGCAGGAGGGCAGAAACAGGTGAAAATCAGGCTCAGTTCTGAAATATAAGGGTATCAGAGCCCCAGAGAACAATCCCAAAAGTTTGCTGTGCCAATGTCAAGGCCGTGTTTGGAAAGGAGTGACAACCTAAGATTTGGAACAAGGAAAAAGGGGTCATTACACTTCAGGACCTTGAAAACTCAGACTCATCTGAATTCCCTGGGCCAGCAGAGGTGATCCATTCCTCTGTTAAGGGTGGTTGTTTCTCCTCTGCTTGATTGCTAGGAGAAAATGCAGAGGTCACCCCTGGCCTTCAGAGCCTACCCTCTTCTCCCCTTCTGGCCACAAGACTAATGAGACCGAGTAACATCACCTGCGGGGTAGCACAGAATCTGTTAAGAGAGGAAAGATGCTGAGTCAAAAGAATATAACCTGAACTTTAGTCATAAGGCAAGATAGACAAGCTTCCTTATAACTCGCCTGAAATCTTTAAAAATGATGAAGTCAAGAGAGAAAAGAAAGGCTGAGAAACTCTTCTAGATTAAGAAGGGGAGAGAAAGATAATAAACAGTATGGCTGGATCTGAGCTCAGTAGAGGCAGACTGCACCTCCTGGATCTCCATTTAGGTTCTAGTGCTCCAGCTGAAACTATTGCCTTCTGACAGGTCACAGTTCAGTTCCTCCCCAAAGAATTTCCTTCAACTAAAAGGAGTAGCCTCTCCCAAGACTGCACATCCTTCCTGGAACAGACCACATCCAATGAGTGGTTAATATGGGGGTATGGAAGTCTAGCCTCCTGGCCAAGATTAGGACATTTCTGAAGTTCTGTAATAGCCTTGGAGCTCTCCAGGGCACTGGCTCCCCTTTCAGCTTATCCACTTATTAGATCCTCCACTCATCCGCTGTTCACTGCAACAGACATTCCCATGCAAATTTCTGCCTCAAACAGTGTTTCCCAGGAAGCTCTGTCTAAGAGACGCATCCAAAGCCCAATTTCCTCTCCCTCAAAAAGAACCACAACCCCTGCATGCTCCTTCTGCCTCCAATCAAATGCTGGGAAAGGGATGGAGCATAGACACTAGAGACTGCTCCAGTAAAGGAAGGCTTAAAAGAAGGCCCAGGAGAAAGAAGATTTTTGTTTGTTTGTTTGTTTTTTTGCAGTGTTTCAGAAGTTATTCTCAAGTTTCTGGTGTCCTGAAATCTTACTTAAAAATTCAAAATTTCCACACTAATCAGCAGGGGAATGCAAATCAAAAGCATGATAACACATCACCTTATACTTGTGAGAATACCTAGAATCAAAAAGACAAGAAGTAAGTATTGGAGAGGATGTGGAGTAAAAGGGACTCTCATGCACTGTTGGGAATGCAAATGGATGCAGCCATTGTGGAAAACAGTGTGGAGCTTCCTCAAAAAATAAAAAATAGAAGGGTGCCTGGGTGGTTCAGTCAGTTAAGCCTCTGACTCTTGATTTTGGCTCAGGTCAGGATCTCAGGGTTGTGAGATTGAGCCCTGCATCAGGCTCTGTGCTCAGCATGGAGTCTGCTTGTCTCTCCCCTTCCCACCACCACCACCCTGTTCTCTCTCTCTCAAATAAATAAATAAATAAATAAATAAATAAATAAAATATTTTAAAAGATTAGAAATAGAAATACCATGCAATCCAGTAATTCTACTACAGCATTATTTACAATAGCCAAGATGGAAGCAGCCCAAATGTCCATCAACACATGAATAGATAAAGGAGTGGTCTATATCTACAATGGAATACTACTACTCAGCCTTAAAAAAGAAGGAGATCCGGCCATTTGCAACAACATGGACAGACCTGGAGGGCTTGATATCAAGTGAAATACGTCAAACAGAGAAAGAAAAATACCATATGATTTCATTCATATATAGAATCAAAAAACAAAACAAACCAGTAGACAAAAAGCAGAATCAGACCCATAAATACAGAGAACAACCTGATGGCTACCAGAAGGGAAGGGTATAGGGGATGGGCAAAGTGGGTGAAGGAGAGAGGGAGATACAGGCTTCCAGTTATGGAATGAAGGGTATAGCCGAGGGAATGTAGTCAATGGTATTGTAATAGCATTGTATGGTGACAGATGGCACCTACACTTGTGTTGTAACATAACATAATATATCAACTATATGCAAATTTTAAAAAATTTTAATCCCAAAATTTCAGAGCTCTCTAACACAATACACCTCTAACAATTTTAAAATGTAAAAAAGGATTAAGGGGTACAAACTTCCAGTTATAAAATGAATGAGTCACAGAGATGAAAAGTACAACATAGAGAATATAGTCAATAATATTGTAATAATGTTGTATAGTGACAGATGGTGACTACACTTATTGTGGTGAGTATAAGGTCATGTGTGGAATCATCCAATCACTGTGTTGTACACCAGAAACTGATGTGACACTGTATGGCAACTATACTTCAATTTAAAAAAATAACAAAATTAAAATAGAAATTTTTCTTTGCCAGCCAAATGCTACATCATGTTGCAGCAGGACCTGCCAGGTGTTTCGTCCTGAACTGGCCCTGAGGGAGTAAGGAAAACGAAGGTGGCTCATGGTCAGACACAGGCCCCAGTCCTGAGGCTCTGCCAGTCGACTCTGCACCCTGGCTATACAAAGTAGGGCAATAAAACCTACCACGTGAGGCTCATTCCCATTAGGATTATAAGAGATAATGCTTGTGGCAGCCCTTTGATAGTTAGCAAAGGTTAATTATAATTCTAGAGGTCAGTACCAGCCTCAAGAACTAGGTACAGTAGGCATGTCACTCTCATTTGTTGACATAAATCTGTTCTGTAAGACATTTGCACGACATTTTCCCTGTTTTTGATTTAGAAAATTTTCAAACTTACAGAAAAGTTAAAGGTATAATGCAATGAACACCCATATGCTTTCACCTCATTTCCATATATTGCTGTGTTATCTATATATTTTTTCTGAATCATCTGAAAATAGACCTCATGACACCCAACCCTAAACATTTTGACACTTCTCCAAAGAATCAGAATATTTTTCATTAACCCCAGTATATTGTCCCACAGAAGAGAAGTAACACTAATGTAATAATACCATTCATACAAAGTCCAAATTGACCCCAAAATGTTTTTAAGGCTAATATATTTTTTTAAATGATCCAAAAGCCAATCAAAGCTCATACATTGAGTCTGGTAATTACACTGGCCTCTTTTAATCCCTGACAGTGACTTTGTTGGCATTCTGTGATAATGACTTACTTTATGAGTCCACATTAGGTGACATATAGCATGTCTTACAGTCTATGTGTTAATCTCATTTTCCCCCTCACTTCCTCATGATTAGATGCTAAGTAAACATTTTTGGCAAGAGTACCACATATGAGAGATTGTGGCATATTATATGCTTTGGAAGATTTAACGCAGGTGTATGTTGATCATACCTTATAAAGTGATTTAAAAAAAAACCTTACCAAGTTGGATAAAATTCTTTTGGTTTTAAGTTATATAAATGAATACCATTAACTTGATGAAAAATTAATTTCTTGGAAAGCCATTAGAGTGGAGAAATGAGGAGAGTCACCAAACCTCAAGAGGCAGGCATCAGGGCAGGTCTTGGGACCCCAGACACAGGGCTTCCTGGCACCCTGGGGCATCAAAACTGATATGACAATACCATAGCCTGTCAGTCAGGGGTTGGGATCATATAGCATCAATGTAGCCACTGAGGAAATAGGATCACTAGGTAGTCACTCCAATTGCTTTCTATTTAAGTGAAAGTGCTTTCTATTTAAGTGATGATGACAACTGATTGTTATAGGGAGGCTGATGTAAAAACACTTTTACTTGCTTTATTGGTTTGACCCTCCCAATAAACCAAGAGATAAGAAAGTCTCTGAAGAATCCCAAAACAATAGAATGTCTCCTAAGTCACAAGATCAATTTTTGCATGTTGTGATGGAATATTTGCCACCCTAAAATTCGTGTGTTGAAGCCCCAATCCCCAGTATGATGGTGTTTGGAGATGCGGACTTTGGGAGGAAATTGGGTTTAGATTGGTCATGAAGGTAGGATCCCCATGATGGGTTTAGTGCACTTAGAGGAGAATAAGAAATAGAAAGATCTCTCTTTCAACATGTGGGGATGCAGTGCAAAGGCTTCCACCTGCAACCTGAGAAAAAGCCTCTGGCTAGGAACTGAATCTGCTGACACTTTGATCTTGGATGTCCCAGCCTCCAGTATGGTGAGAAATAAATTTCTATTGTAGAAGCCACCTTGCCTGTGGAACTGGCAGCCCAAGCTGACTAAGACAATGCATCTCACTAGCCTGCCCTCCAGGGATTAATTTAATCACTGACTTCCCAGTCACCCAAGCCATACATTTGGGAATCATCTAAAAATTCTTCCCCTTCAGCCCTCATCGCTAACACCTCACTAAGTGATTTCTGTCCTTCCTTGTTAGTCTCACGGGGCTGCTCTCATCCTCACCCTCCACTTCAGTGCAAAAGTGTCAGGCTGAGCCCATTGGTTGCTTCCCACCACCTTCCCCCTCCCTTCCTCCTTCTTTGCTGACATGACCCCAGTTTGGTTCCAATTGCAAGGGGTGCAGCCCCAGTGGATGATTCATGGCCTATCTCAGCCAACTGTAGCTTTTCTGTCTTTCTTTGTGGCCAATGGCAGGTAACAAAACATACACTGGGGGGTTGCTGAGGTCTATCTTCCTCATGATAAATGAAGCACCTCCCTCACTGATTCTTTCTGATTGAGAAGACAATGTCTGGAGCTCAGCTTCCACTGCACAATCAGTGATGGCCGTGCCATTTTGTGTGCTGCTTTCTGGGTCTAGAACACGTTTCTCTTTTTGTTTGATTAGCTGATTTCCATCCAATCTTCATCTAGGGAGCCTTCCTCACCCATCTGACTTGTACATACCCAGTCACTATGTCCTGTTTACCTGTGTGTCAGCCCTGATGTTTTAAGGCCCGCATGTATTTTCTCTTCTTTGTGAGAAGCAGCTTAAGTTAGTAAGTTAGTTAAGAGCAAGAAATTTGCTCTCTCAAAGACCTGGAGTCAAATCTCACTGTGCTGCTTTTCCAGTTCCATTGGTTTATCCTTTCTTTCTTCCTTTTTCCCTCCTTCCTTCCTTTCTTTTCTTTCAATATTTTACTTATTTATTTATTTAAAAGAGAGAGAACGGGGAAGCTTGAGCAGGGAGAGTGAGAAGAAGAGGGAAAGAATCTCAAGCATCTTCCATGCTGAGCATGGAGCCTGATGCAGGGCTCCATGGAACCTGATGCAGGGCTCCATCTCACAAGCCTGAGATCACAACCTGAGCCAAAACCAACAGTCAGATGCTTAACTGACTGATCCACCCAGGTGCCTCTTCATTGTTTATTTCTTAATCTCTAGTCCCTAATGTCTCTTATTGGTTGGCATGTGGCAATAATAATAATAGTATTATCTATAGCACAGGATGGTTGTGGTGAATAGAGAACCAATACATATAAAATCAGCACAGTGCCTGGCATGTGGTAACATCTCATCAGGTATTAGTTGCCATAACTATTATTTCTGGCCTGGCACCAACACAAAATCACTCACTCACTTAGATGGCTGAGCTTTGGTTCCTAATTCAGCTCTGAACCCCTGACCTCAAGACCAAGTGCTCTTTTTACTGGACTGCAGGTGGAGGAGTTAAAGAAACAAGTGCTTCCCTGTTTTCTCTGGCTCCAGTGACAGGTGTCTATGCCCCATGGCCTCATTTACTTAAACACGAATGTCACTTGGTCATCTGGCCACTTAAGACCTAGATAATATTGCCCCAAGCCCACAATATCATTATACAAAGAAGTGCAAAACCCTCTCAAGATCTTAGCAAGTTTGGGGAAGAGGAGGATGTTGGAGTGTGGTTATGTATTTATGTCATTGTTTAAACTCCAGCTTCTTCAGTTTTGGGGTATGATAAAGGCTACTATTTGTCTCCCAATATCCAGTCTGTTCTTCCTCTTCAGTAATAGAATCTTCAATTTTTAGCTGAGGTCAGGATTGACTTAACCAAAGACCATATTTCTCAGCCTCCACTTCATCTGTTTAAGAAAATATGTATAATAGGCACCTGGGCGGCTCAGTTGGTTCAGCATCTGCTTTTAGCTCAAGTCATGATCCTGGGGTCCTGGGATCAAGTCCCTCATCAGGATCCCTGTTCAGTGGGGAATCTGCTTCTCCCTCCCTCTCTCTCACTTTGTCTCTCTCAAATAAATCAATAAAATCTAAAAAAGAAATATGTGTAAGGACTAACAGACTATGGATGAACACTGAACAGAAAAGTTGTTGGCTTGAGCAAGGATGGATCCCTACTAGCATAGAGTCTAGGCTCTGGGGGATTAGGTTCAGGCAAGGAGAAATGCAACAGGCTTCTTAAAGCCCAAAGACTAAGAAGTGCTTCTGTCTCATCTTAGAAATTCAATGTCTGAGGTTTCTGATTGGCTAGTGATGTCTTGGTTGGTTGGTTGGTTTTTAGGTAAGCACTGAGGTGGCTGGAAGCTGTTGACATGAGGTACCTGCCTTGGACCATGGCCTCCAGTGGCTCCTGCTTGAGCAACGATTATAGTGCTCAGGGAGGTCTGCTGCAGTGTCAGCAGGCTGGGTGGCCAGGGCAGTATTTGCCACATGTGTGTGTGGCTGTGTGTCTAACTCTGAGCTAGTACATGCCACTGGAAGTGTTTGGTACCCTCCCTGGGACATACCTTTGAAGGAGGAGGCATGGCCTTTTCTTACCTAAGAATGCAGGCAAGATGCTGGGATTTGAGTAGTCTTGGCACCATGCGTTGGAAGCCATGCATTTAGGAGGGTGGAAAAGCAAGCTTGAAGAAGGCTAGCTTCCTCAGGATCTTGAAGCTACCAAAACACCCTTGACTGTCTTCCTTTGGACTTTGTTTAGATAAAACACAGGGAGTCCCTCTCTTGTTTGAATCCACCTCTGCAGAGCCAAACCCATATATGTGGTGAGCAGGACAAGATTCACCTTCCTTAAAGGAACTCTTATTTTTAAATGGAGTTCTTCCACCCATTCACCTCTCTCCATTCATTCATTTGTTGAAACAGTGTTACATAATGTATAACAATGCACCCTTCACTTTATACTTTGGAAAGGACAGGAATTTGAGTACAAAAACAGTGGTACTGGGAAAGAGCCAGGTGTCATTTTCACTAGCATCCTTTTTAGTGTGGCCTCTGGGAAGCAAGGGCTGACAAATAACATGGTTGTCACAGTGCAATTGAAGCTAAAAGACTTGTGTTGAGGGCTACGAATGACCAGGGTAGGATATGACCGTACCAGGTAGGCACTGTTTTATTGTAGAAACCTGTTTTCTTTCTCTTCTGCTTCTCTGCAGCAACATTGAACATGGCATCTTCTTGCCTTGGAGAGGCTTTGAAAATTAGATCCAGTTTTTTTGATGCTAATCACTTGGACTCTGGCTCCCTGAATCAATGTTATTAGAAAGTGGCAAGACCTGAGAGAAATGCCAGAGATGGGAACCTGGAAGGTAGACTATGATCAAGATTCAGTTTACAGAAAAAAAAAAAAAAAAGCAAATTTATTTACATTTGTTTTGGAACGAGAGTCATGCTTTCTATGTGACTTCCATTTGCTGACCACTCACCAGGAGCCTGATGTGTTGCTAAGGCACTTTATAAGATTTTTTTTTTTTTTTAATTCTTGAAATATTATGAAGTGGCTACAGCAAAGTCCTTTTCGGCAGAAGCAAGTGAGGCCAGGAAGCATTTGAGAACATGCCCACAGTTACACACGCAGAAAAGGTAAAGAAAAGCTCTGAGCCCTAGGCCACGTGACCCCAAAGTTTTTGCTGTGACCCACCATTCTTTTCTGCCTCTATGGAGGAGCATCCTTTGTGCACAGTGGGAAGATGTGAGGTTAGAAGCGGGGTTGGCACTCGGTAGCTCTCGACTTTGGGTGTGTTTCCTCTTGTGCCCCCATGACCCACACTTTCTGCTTTTGTGGTTTCCTCTCTCTCTGGCTCCGGAGACGGAACTGCAGGTGAACTGGCTTCCTCCCCATCCTGTCTCCTCCAACAGCAGCCCTTTGTCCCTGAGTTGGGTGACTCAGCATTTGTGAGGAAAGCCAAGGCTGAAGTTGCCAGAGGAAACCAAACAATTCTTATTTACCAAACTGTCAAAATCCTATCATTGCAATTAAGGAGATAGGCAATTAACTGTGTCTTAATTACAGCAGCTGCCACTTCATCTGAATGCTGTAATTTACAGAGAGAATGGGAGGAGACTTTAAATTAATGTGTGTCTTTAAACAACGGAAAACATTGATGGAGCCTGAAGAAAACTGTCAGCAGTGGTCGCTGAGGCCCCTCCTGAAAAGAGGCGTTGCTACGACTAGATGTGTGCACAGAACCCCTGATTTTCCTCTGCCTTTGCTGCCTGTCAGCTACATTCTTAACAAATACCAGAGTGACATTGTTATATCCTATTCTTTGTGCAGTGTCCTGATTTCAATAGCAATATCATCTGGGATATTGCAAATGTCATCTCAGTTCTGTTTAATTTTTTTTTACACTCAGCTTTATATTATTTTATTTTTAAAAAGATTTTACTTATCTGTTTGAAAGAGGGGAGCACATGTGCACTAAGAGCTGTGGCAGGGATTGGGGTGGGGAGGGAAGGGAGTCACGGGGGGAGGGAGAGGCGGCCTCTTGGTTGGCAACACAGGGTTAAGTCATTGTAGGGAGGGACTCCAAACAAAAGGACAGGACTGAGCTGTGGCAGATCCTTCTGAGCAGCGCTTAGAAATCACTGGGATCAGGGGAGGGGTTGGTGGCTGGCAGGTAGAGGCCCAGATTCAGCTGCATTTGGAGCTGTGCTTCGGTCCCTGGGAGTCTGCAGGGTGGAGAGATAAGAACAAAAAGCCTGTAAGCCAGGCTGACCATGCTTCAAACCCCTGTTCTTCAGCTCCCCAGTTGGGTGATCTTGGGAAATGGTCTTTTGCCCTGAGCTTTAATATCTCCACTGTTCATCTCTACACTGGGGACTGGATCAGCCTTGCACAAGGCTCAGTGGCTTCAGTGTGCCACCACTGGTGCAGACACTTTGACATGTTACCCCTTCCTGTCCCCACAGCCATCCCAGCTCTTCCCCGGGGGCTCAGTCGGTTGGGTGTCCTACTCTTGCTTTTAGCTCAGGTCATGATCTCATGATCTCAGGAATGTGAGATCAAGCCCCATGTCCAGCTCCCTGCTCAGCGGGGAGTCTGTTTTTCTTTCTCTCTCCCTTTCTCTCTTTCTGCCCACCTCTCTTGTGCTTTCTCTTAAATAAATAAATAAGTCTTAAAAAAAAAAAAAAAAAGGAAGGAGGCTGGGAAGACCTGGATCCCAGAGGCATGGATGGGGTTCAGGGAAGGGAAAAAGGAAAAACCCAGTGGCTATAATAAGAACAGGACCATATGTTAAGGGGAGAAACTCAGTCTTAGGAACAAAGCAATACCAGGGACCAGACTAATGCCACATGGCAAGTACCACAGATTTCCTGTTGAGTCTCAGAAAGTTCAAGGATGTTAAAGCCCTCCTGCCTCATTCAGATCAGAATGAATCCCTGAGGCCTGTGCAGGACACTAAATGGCTATATTTCCCTATAGCCATAGGGAAGAGGGGATGCTGAGCTATGGTGCAGAGCAGGTGCCAGCCGGTAGGCCAGCTGCGTGGCCCTAGGGCTGGGCTTTGGGTGAGCCCTGCACATCTCAGACCACACCCCATGTGTGAGCACTGCAGAGAGGTTAGGACAGCCCTGCAAGAGACAACCAAATGGGGCACCTGGCTGGTTTAGTGGCTGAGCATCTGCCTTTGGCTCAGGGCCTGATCCTGGGGTCCTGGGATTGAGTCCTGCATCAGGCTTCCTGCAAGGAGGCTGCTTCTCCCTCTGCCTATGTCTCTGCCTGTCTCTGTGTGTCTCTCATAATAAATAAATCTTAAAAAGAAAAAAAAAAAGAGATGATCCAGTGAGGGTGTGGCTCTGTGCCTGCAAGACTCCCCACTGTAGTTTGGTTCATTTGCAATAGTCTTCTCTGGTCTGGTTGAACTTTGATCCCTTTTCAATGCAATAGATCAGTTTAGGGATAAGATTACAGAAAAGTAGGCTGATGCCTGTAAGTACTTTGACAAGAGTTGACCATAAGCTGAGAGTTACCTGGTAGCTTGGGCACTACAGACAGAAGCTTCCCTGTCCTTGCTGACCTGAGGCTCTGGTGCTGAGCCACTCCCTCTGCTTCACCTTCACTCCCCTGACCAAAGTCAGCATCCAGGAAATGAGCTGCTGTTAATCATGCAGATCCTAATGCAATCTGAGGTCTGGGTTGCCTCTCCCAGAGGAATAAGCATTTTAGCTTCTCTGTTTGTAACTAATAACATTATAGAGACTCCATTCTCCTAACTGCAAGTGGAAGCTCTTAGCCAGGGGACTGTGATACTCTGTCTCAGAGTTGCTAGTACTTTCCCAGAGGGAAGGTCAGAAGACAAAAGAACACAAGGTGATATTGGTACAAGTGTGCAAGAGGTATGGGCTTAGGGGTTGTGTTAATATCTGATTTTCTAGTCATCAATCACAGGAGATTGCCCAGAACCAACCCTGTATCTTGTTAATCTCTGTATGTCCAAACTAAGCACAGCAGCAATGAATGTTTATAGGCTCTAGCCAACTGAAATAACATCAGGTGGACTTTCCAGTCTTTGCCCATCAACCTGTCATTCTACCACGTGAAGCCACCAGAAAATCGTCCTTGCCCTTACAGAGTCACAGAAACCAGAGCTGGATGAAACTTGAGGACCAACTCGTTAAGTGGCGAATCCCTGAGACCCTGGTAAGGTGTGTAACCAAGCATCTTCTTGTTGCTAGGCGTGGTGCTGTCGCCAAGGATACAGTGGTTACCAAATAGGCTGCAGGCAGATCTAGAACAAAACATCATTTCTCTGGACCCTTGGTCTTTTACTTTTTTTACACCCCATAGGAAAGTCAGTGTGAGCCCTGTCCAAGTTCTATCTATGGTGTTTCATAAAAATAATTTAATGAGATTCTCAGGACAAGAAAACCACTTTTGCCTGTTATGAGTGAAGAGGCTGGAAAAAGAGCAGGAGATGAAAGAGAGGAAGGTTTACAAAGAGCTAAGGATTTCATTCTTTTTAAAGACTGAATAATATTCCATTGTATATATATGCATATTTGCCACATTCTGGGTTAAAATTAAAAAAATAAAAATGAAAATAGATTTACTTATTTCCTAGAAAAATAATTTTAAAAATAACAGGAGCTAAGGGATCTTTGACTCAGGGGTCAGAAAGCTCAGCTGCCTGGCAGTGAGGAGCCAGGCAGGTACGCTTCCATGAGCAGCATGGTCAGGAGCTGGAGATGGGGCCATGCTGTGGGGTCTGGAGGGTGTTCAAGCCCCACAAGGGGCAGCTGCCATCAGCTTTAATCTGCTGAGCTGTCGTGGGAAAATGGGTCCAGTGATGCCAGGGCTTCCAATTTTTTGAGAGAAAACAGATTTTTAATGGGAACTTTTCCGACTTGTAGTTCACTGAGCAAGCTGAACAAAGCAGGCGGTGGAATTTATCCTATCGGCCATCTGTTTTCACCCTTGTGAATTTCAAAATTAAAAAATGACTTAGATGCATCCAGAAAACCAGATTGCCGCCTCTCCTCTCCTTTAATTCTGCTTTGCCTTATCCTGCGGTGTCACATGCTTTGCTTTAAGAAAGGTCCCTGAGTTAATTATTCACAGTGATGTAGCTGAACATTTTAATTTAGTGGTGGAACTCCATTGGCAGAACCTGTTCCAGGGGTATTTCGGGGAGGCCTTCAGCAGCTGAAGAGATGAAGCCACGAATGCCAAGGGAAGCCCACCTGGCAGAGACTCGTGCTCACAAGAAGTATTGTCCTTTCTTGTGTTCGTCTCTGGACAAACATTGCTTCTGTGGCAATGAGAAAATGTCCAAGGAAATACTACCCTTTCCATAGACAAGAGGACTTCACTGACTCAGAGCCCTGTCTTGGCCCCTGGGGATGGGAACCTGCTAAGCACCAGGCCTCCTGGGGCTGGCATGCAGTGGAGGGTTTGTTGGTGCCCTGGGAGAGGGGATCCTAGGGAACTGGTGTGGCCCTCATCAGTTAAGCAGAAAAACTGGGCCTGTCTAGGCTATCAAACATTTTAAATATTTGTGGAGAGTTAATCCATTCTTTATTTGCAGTGATAAAAGTTTATTTTTTTAAAAGACTTTATTTAGTTGAGAGAGAGAGAGAAGAGAGCATGAGTAAGCACAAGTTGGGGGAGGGGCAGAGGAAGAGAGGGGGAGAGAGAGAATCTCAAACAGATTCCATGCTGAGTGTAGAGCCTGACACAGAACTTGATCTCAGGACTCTAAAATTGTGACTTGAGTCAAAACCAAGTGATGGATGCTTAACTCATTGAGTCACCCATTTGCCTCATTAAGAGTTTTATTTTAAAAACGCTTCTCAGCTGCAGACGTGGAATCTAGGAAACTCTACTGTGGGACTGACTTGCTCACAGTCATGCTTTGCAGGAAGCAGGGGTGCCTAGAGAGGGCTGCTCTGCTAACTGGCCTGTGGCTCTCCTGCACTGTCTGCATTCACCATCCTCCATCAGCTGGTGCCGGCCTGTCTGTCCCAGTTCTTCACAGGCCACGTGCCACTCCAAGCTCACCAGACTACTGGGGGTTCCACAGACACAAGGTGAAGTTTGTTCCAATGCTTTTATTGTTCTACATTAATACCCAGCCCTCTCTTTAATTTTCCAGTTTATTAAATTTCACTCATTCGCCACCTTCAACAATTACCAAACACTGGGAATACAAATATAAATAAAATGTGGAGTCTGTCCTCCAGGGGTTTAGAATCTAAAAAGGGAGACAGTCATAGAAACAGATAAGCTTATAGGTGAAAGGAGAGAAAATGAGTGGGAAATATCAGTGGGGGGAACAGAACATGAGAGACTCCTAACTCTGGGAAACGAACAAGGGGTAGTGGAAGGGGAGGTGGGCAGGGTTGGGGTGACTGGGTGATGGGCACTGAGGGGGGCACTTGACAGGATAAGCACTGGGTGTTATACTATATGTTGGCAAATTGAACTCCAATAAAAAAAAATATACAAAAAAGAAAAGAAAAAGAAACAAGCTAAAAAAAAAACTAAAATCAAAACCAAAACCAAAAACAAAAACAAAAAAGGAAGGAAGGAAGAAACAAATAAGCTCTTTCCACCTGGTTAACTTGTCCTTTTCCTCAGGGCTCTGATGATATTCCTGTCCTTCTGGAAAGCTTTCAGTGACCAGTAATGGTTGGGTCATGTGCCATAATTATCCTAGAAATTGCCTGATTTTCTAGGTTGTGACTAGAGTAAGTGCAGGGTGCCAGAAGGGCACATAGAGGGGACACTTAACCCAGGCACAAAAGTCAGAGAATGCCTAAGCCAAGTCCAGAGAATGCCTAAAAGTAAAGATAATTAGTCAAGGATTTTAGGATTCCGGCTCCATATATAAGGAGCTCAGAAGTCACCACTCACCCCCTCATAACAAGAAAAGCTGAACAAACTGAGTCAGTGACCCCTCTCCTTAGGCCTGTCCGAGAAGTGAAGTCACAGGACAAGTGACAGGACACAGGACAACAGAAACTTCCATGGGACCCGATGCAGGGGCAGGAAAACCTACAGTGTACTGGAGACATTGCCAGGGTCTCAGTGTGGACAGGAATGAGCCACAAAACATCAGGGGGACCCAGTCAGAAGACCCCCCACACTTTTGTGAGTTTTACCTTCCAGTTTTGACGAGGTTCTCACAGTGAATACCAGAGAACATTCCCCTCGTGCTTCTGAGAGAGGGAGGGGTAAATGAACCATTTGAAGCAATAAGAGCATTCTGTTCTTAACAAGATCTGCTCTCAGGGAAAATTATTTTACCAGAGCCTAACCTGCTGGGGTAATATCAGAGCCTAACTGACCTGGAAGAAGGGAAATAGCTTGTTTCCAGCTCCCTCTGACCATCCTGTCTCACCTGAGAAGGAGGGGACTGAGAAGCAGTGGTGAAGCCCATTGTCCTGGGGCACAGGCTCCCTGAAACTCCAAGACCCAATCACAGGATCATAGAATGCATCCCCTTCCTGTACCACATCACCCCATTACTCAAGGCCTATTTACAGCAGTTGTTTTACCTGGTACATCAAGTAAGGTATCAAGAAAAAAGTCACAAGGCGCACACAAGACAAAAATCCCAGTTTGGAGAGACTGAACAAGCCTCAGAAACAGACTCAGAAATGACAGGAATATTAGAATTATCAGAGCTGGAATTGAAAACAACTATAGTTAAGATGTAGGGGCCTTAATGGATAAAGCAGCAAGTATATGAAACAAGCCTAAAAGCAGAGATGGAAATTCTAAGATAAAAACAAAAAAGAACTGCTAGCTATCAGAAACAGTATAACAGAAGTGAAGGATGCCTTTGATGGGCTTGTTAGTGGACTGGGCATGGCTGAAGAGAGACTCTCTGAGCTTAAGGATGTAGCAGTAGAAACCTCCAAGTCTGAGAGGCTAAGAGAAAAAAAGATTGAAAAAAGCAGAACACAATATTCAAGAACTGTGGGACAACTACTGAAATATAGCATATGGGTAATTACAACACCAGAAGGAGAAGAAAGATGGAAAGAACAGTAGAAATATTTGTAGTCTATTTTTCTGATAGAAGTATGGCTGCCTCGGCTTTCTTTTCACATCCATTTGCATGATGAATGTTTCTTCATTCCCTTACTTTCAGTCTGCAGATGTCTTTTTTTTTTAATCTTTTAAAAAGACTTCTTTATTTATTTTAGAGAGAGCACAAGTGGGAGGGGCAGAGAGAAAGGGAGAAAGAATCTCAAATGCACTTCTTCTGAGTAGCATGGAGCCTGATGTCGGGCTCAATCTCATGATCCTGAGATCATAACCTGAGCTAAAACAGAGTCAGATGCCTAACTATGCCACACAGGCATCCCTGCAGGTGTCCTTAGGTCTATAGTAAGTCTCTGATAGGCAGTATATGGATGAGTCTCGTATTTTTATCCACTCTGTCACGCTATGTCTTTTTGGAGTGTTCAGTCCTTTTACATTCAATGTAATTGTACACAGATATGTGTTTATTGCCATTTTATTAGTTATTTGGGGGGTTGTTTCTGTAGTTTTTCTCTGACCCTCTCTTCTCTTGCTCTCTTTCATGGTTTGTTGACTTTCTTTAGTGATATACTTGGATTCCCTTCTGTTTATTCTTTGCACGTTTATTAGTGGTTTTTGATTTGTGATTACCATGAAGTTGGTATTTAACATCTTCTGCACATAGCAGTCTATATTAAGTCGATGGTTGTTTGAGCCTTTCTTTGTTCCTTCTCCCCGCCCCCCCCCCCCCACTTTTTAGGTATATGGTGTCATATTTTATATCCTTTTATTTTATGAATCCCTTGACTGATGTTTCTGGATATATTTATTTTTACTGCTTTTGTGTTTTTTACTTTTCATATTCTCACTTATGTTCTTTCCTTCCCACTCAAAGAGTCCTCTTTAATATTTCTTGTAGGGCTGATTTAGTGGTCATAAACTCCTTTAGTTTTTGTTTGTCTGAGTAACTCTCTTCTATTCTGAATGATAGCTTTGCTGGAGAGTGTATTCGTGGCTGCAGATTTTTTCCTTTTAGTATTTGGAATAGATCATGTTGCTCCCTCTGGCCTGCAGAGTTTCTGCTGAAAAATCTGTGGATAGCCTTATGGGTTTTCCCTTATATGTAATTGTCTTCTTTTCTCTTTCCGCTTTTAAAATTCTCTCTTTATTGCTACTTTTTGCTATTTTAATTACTATGTGTCTTGGAGTGGACCTCCTCAGGTTGATTTTCTGGGGGAATCTTTGTGCTTCCTGAATTTAGATGTCTGTTTCCTTCTCCCAGTTAGGGAAATTTTCAGCTATTATTTCTTCAAGTAAATTTTCCACCCCCTTTTTTCTCTCTTCTTCTGCTGGGATCCCTATAATGCAATTATTATGCCTGGAGGAATCACTGAGTTCTCTAAGACTATTCTCAATTTGCAAAATTATTTTCCTCTCAATTGGTCAGCATGGTTACTTTCCATTATTCTGTCTTCCAGGTTATTCATTCATTCTTCTGCTTCATCTATCATGCTATTTATTCCACCGAGTGTTTTTTTTTTTAAATATATTTTTAAAATTTTTATTTATTTATGATAGTCACACACAGAGAGAGAGAGAGAGAGGCAGAGACATAGGCAGAGGGAGAAGCAGGCCCCATGCACCGGGAGCCTGACGTGGGATTCAATCCCGGGTCTCCAGGATCGAGCCCTGGGCTAAAGGCAGGTGCTAAACCGCTGCGCCACCCAGGGATCCCTCCACCGAGTGTTAATTTCATTTATTGTATTTTTCTTTTTTTTTTCACATTTATTTATTTATTTATTTATTTTTTCTTTTCTTTTTTTTTTATTGGTGTTCAACTTACCAACATACAGAATAACCCCCAGTGCCCGTCACCCAAACACTCCCACCCCCGCCCTCCTCCCCTTCTACCACCCCTAGTTCGTTTCCCAGAGTTACCAGTCTTTACGTTATGTCTCCCTTTCTGATATTTCCCACACATTTCTTCTCCCTTCCCTTATATTCCCTTTCACTATTATTTATATTCCCCACATGAATGAGAACATATAATGTTTGTCCTTCTCCGACTGACTTACTTCACTCAGCATAATACCCTCCAGTTCCATCCACGTTGAAGCAAATGGTGGGTATTTGTCATTTCTAATAAATGAGTAATATTCCATTGTATACATGAACCACATCTTCTTTATCCACTCATCTTTCGATGGACACCGAGGCTCCTTCCACAGTTTGGCTATTGTGGCCATTGCTGCTATAAACATTGGGGTGCAGGTATCCCGGCGTTTCATTGCATCTGTATCTTTGGGGTAAATCCCTAACAGTGCAATTGCTGGGTCGTAGGGAAGGTCTATTTTTAACTCTTTGAGGAACCTCCACACAGTTTTCCAGAGTGGCTGCACCAGTTCACATTCCCACCAACAGTGTAAGAGGGTTCCCTTTTCTCCGCATCCTCTCCAACATTTGTTGTTTCCTGCCTTGTTAATTTTCCCCATTCTCACTGGTGTGAGGTGGTATCTCATTGTGGTTTTTGATTTGTATTTCCCTGATGGCAAGTGATGCAGAGCATTTTCTCATATGCATGTTGGCCATGTCTAGGTCTTCCTCTGTGAGATTTCTGTTCATGTCTTTTGCCCATTTCATGATTGGATTGTTGGTTTCTTTGGGTGTTGAGTTTAATAAGTTCTTTACAGATCTTGGAAACTAGCCCTTTATCTGATATGTCATTTGCAAATATCTTCTCCCATTCTGTAGGTTGTCTTTGAGTTTTGTTGACTGTATCCTTTGCTGTGCAAAAGCTTCTTATCTTGATGAAGTCCCAATAGTTCATTTTTGCTTTTGTTTCTTTTGCCTTCGTGGATGTATCTTGTAAGAAGTTACTGTGGCCGAGTTCAAAAAGGGTGTTGCCTGTGTTCTTCTCTAGGATTTTGATGGAATCTTGTCTCACATTTAGATCTTTCATCCATTTCGAGTTTATCTTTGTGTATGGTGAAAGAGAGTGGTCTAGTTTCATTCTTCTGCATGTGGATGTCCAATTTTCCCAGCACCATTTATTGAAGAGACTGTCTTTCTTCCAATGGATAGTCTTTCCTCCTTTATCGAATATTAGTTGACTGTATTTTTCATCTCTGGTTGGTTCTTTTGTTATCTCTTTGTTAACAGTCTTACAGATCTCCTCCACTCTTTTCTCAAGTCTAAAGAGTATCTTTCTGATCATTACTTTAAATTCTCTATCAGGCATATTACTTATATCTGTTTCACTTAGGGCTCTTCCTGTGGTTTGGTCCTATTCTTTCATTTGGGACATATTTCTCCTCATTTTGTCTAATTCTCTGTGTCTGTTTCTTTGTGTTAGGAAAATCAGCTATGTCTCTTGCTCTTGACAGTAATGGCCTTATGAAGAGGTCTTGTCATGCCCTCTAGTGCAGTGTCTCCTGTTCCCCAGGGTCTGCACTTCAGGAAGTGTCTTCTCTGTGTGTTGTGTGTGCCTTGTTGTTGAGTCCTGGCCTCTTTTTTTTTTCCTTTGGTCCAGTTGTTTGTAGAGGCCCTCTCTGTCAATTGTTAGCAGTGTTTGGTCCCCAGTAGAGGTGGTTGTAATTTTTTTTAAAGATTTATTTATTGGGATCCCTGGGTGGCGCAGCGGTTTGGCACCTGCCTTTGGCCCAGGGCGCGATCCTGGAGACCCGGGATCGAATCCCACGTCAGGCTCCCGGTGCATGGAGCCTGCTTCTCCCTCTGCCTGTGTCTCTGCCTCTCTCTCTCTCTCTCTCTCTCTCTCTCTGTGTGTGACTATCATAAATAAATAAAATTAAAAGAAAAATACATAATGACTTCTTGTTAAAAAAAAAAAAGATTTATTTATTTATTTGAGAGAGAGAGAGAGAGAATGAGTGGAAGGGGTAGAGGGAAAGAATATCCAAGCAGACCTCCACTGAGCATGGTGCCTAACATGGGGCCCAACATGGGGCCCAATCCCAGTAGCCATGAGACCAAGGGGCTGAGCTGAATCCAAGAGTTGGACACTTAACTGACTAAGCTACCCAGGTGCTCTGGGGTGGGGAGCATTTTAATAAGGTGTGCAGTGGTCCGTTTGTGAAATGAGACCTTCCACTACTACTGCCAGAACTGAAATCCTGCAAAATATGCAGGTCAGGAGACGAGATGTTGGGGTTTGTGCCAGTCTTCTGGGGGAGGGGGCCTGCAGCACAGAGACTGAGACAAGTATGACTAGGAAGGATGGATCTGCTGAAGTGCAGGGGAAGGGGGAGGTTTGGTGTAAGCAAGTAAAGTAGAAAGAATCAGTGCTGTGCTGGTCCCCACAGGTGGCCCTGTGTTTATGCTGGGGGGTGGAGGAGGGAAATGGCATGTGTTAGCTCTTTCATTCCTGGAGGAGTCTCCCCATGATCCCTGCTTCTCCAATTCTTGCTCTGAGATGGGTAAATAACTCCTTCCCATCTATCTCCAGAACCAACAGTTTTTCAACCTGCTGGTTCTACATTGCATCTGAATGGGCTGTTTGTCATGCTGTCTCTTTAAGGGCAGGGACTCAGCTTTCTTTTGCCCTCTGGGCTCTCCCAGAGCTCAGGCTGCTGATTTTTAAAATTCTAGGCTTTAAGTCCAACTGATTGTAAGAACTCAAAAAATCTGGCCCCTCTCAGTTTCTAAGACAAATGTTATGGGGATTTGTCTTCCCTATGCTGGCTCCCCTATGTCACAGTCTGTTTTTCACCCTTCTCTGCAACACTGGCTCCCTCCACACCATGAACAGCCATGATTCATTTCACTCCCAAACGATGTTTTTGCCCTTCCTTACTTCTTCAATGTTGCCTCTTCTCTATTTTTAGTTGTAGAATTTTTTTTTTGCCAGTGTTCAGGTTATTTTCTGGGTTCTTTATGTTGATGTGAGTATAACTTGATTGTATCTGTGAGATGAGGCAAGCGGGTCTTTCTACTCTGACATCTTCCCAGTCTCTTCCAAAGTTAATAAGCTTTTAGACAAACTAAAGAAGAAACAGAGAAAAATACAAATTACTAATTAAGAAATGAAAGAAGGAAAGTTACTAAAGAGCCCATGGGCATTAAAAGGATAATAAAGAAACAGCTCTGTGTCCATAAATTTGAAAACTCGGTTGAAATGGGCCAGTTCCTTGAAAGACACAATCTGTCAAAACTTACACAAGAAAAAATAAATCATCTAAATAGGCCCATATCTATCAACAAAATTGAATTGATAGTTAATAACCTTCAAAACAGAAAATACAAACCCTGATGAGTTCACTATTGAATTCTACTAAACATTTAAGTAACAAATTAGAACAGTTGTCTACAATACCTTCCATAAAATATGAGAAATAATACTTCCCAAATCATTCTATGAAGCTAGCATTACCTTAATATCAAAATCAGACAAATATATTTATGAGAAAGAGCACTAGGGACTAATATCTCTCAGGAACATAGAAGTAAAACTACTCAATAAAATATTAGCAAATTTAACCCAATAATGTGTAAAAAGAATTATATATCTTGACCAAATGGAATTTATCTCAGGTATGTAAATCTGGTTCTACATTTGAAAATCAAGTAAAGTAACCCATCCCATCAATAGACTATAGAAGAAAATTTCATGATCAAATCGATAGATGCTGAAAAAGTATTTTATAAAATCCAACACATATTCATTATAACACTCTCAGTAAACTAGAAATAGAGGGGAACTTTCTCAACTTGGTAAAGACTATCTACAGAAAGCCTGTAGCTAACACCATACTTCATGGTGAGAAAGCAGAAACTTTCTTACTAAGATCAGGTACAAGGCAAGGGTGTCCTTTCTCACCACTCATTTTCGATATTGTATTCGAAGTCCTAGCTAATGCAATAAGACAAAAGCAAACAAAAGGTACATTAATTGAAAGGAAAAAATAAAACTGTCTTTGTTTGAATGTGATGTGATCATATATGTAGAAAATCTGAATTGATTAAAAAAAAACCCAACAACTCCTAGAACTAGTAAACAATTCTAACAAGGCTGCAGGACACAAAAAAGTCAATCTCTTTTCTGTCTACCAGCAATGAACAAGTGATATTTGAAATTAAAAACACAATATGATTTATATTGGTGGCCCCCCAAATGAAATACTTAAGTATAAATCTAACAACATATGCATAAGATTTGTATATAAGATATTTTAAATGATTATAAAAGGGTTAATTAATAAGGAAAAGATATTTAAAACATAAATATGTATGTACCAAGTAACATAGCTTCAAATACAGGAAGGAAAAATTGGCAGAATCAAAGAGGTAAGTAAATAATTCCACAATCATTGTTAGAGATTTTAATACCTCTTATTCTCAGCAACTGATAAAAGAACTAGAAAAAAAATCAATTATAACTTATTATTGATAGAACACTAAACAATGCATGGTAAAATATAAATCCAACTGCAAATGGTATATATACCAGGATAGTCCATATTCTGGATAATAAAATAAATCTCATTAATATTTAAAAGATTGAAATAATACCAGGTATATTATTTGGCCATGATGGAATTAATTCTAAATCAATAAAAATAAAATAACTAGGAAAAACCCAAGTACTTGAAAATTAAACAGTACATTTCTAAATAATCAATAGAGCAAAGGAGAAATATGTTAGAAAGTGTTCTGAATGAAAATGATACACACATTAAAATTTGTGGGCTTCAGCTAAGGTTGTACTTAGAAAGAAATGCATGGCTTTAAATGTTTGTAATAGAAAAGGAGAAAGGCTTCAAATCAGTGATCTGACCTACGAGCTAAGAAACCGGAAAACGAACAATTGTAGCCCAAGTCAAAGAATAATAAAAATTAAAGCAGAAATTAATAAAAGAGAAAACAGAGAAAGGCAATAAACCCAAACTTTATTCTTTAAAAAGGCTGATAAAATTGAAGAACTTCTAGCCAGACTGATTAAGAAAAGAAAAATGCCCTGAATTCTTAATGTCAGCCATGGCACAAACGACATTACTACAGATTCTCCAGGAATTACAAAGATAGCAAGAAAATTTATTTTATTTTATTTTTAAAGTATTTTATTTATTTATGAGAGAGAGAGAGAGAGAGAAAGAAAGAGAAAGAGAGAGGCAGAGGGAGAAGCAGGCTCCATGCAGGGAGCCTGACGTGGGACTCAATTCCAAGTCTTCAGGATCATGCCCTGGGCTGAAGGCGGCGCTAAACCGCTGAGCTACCGGGGCTGCCCGCAAGAAAATTTTATGCCAATAAATTTGACAACTTAGATGAACCGGACAAAATCCTTGGAAAATACAAATCATCAAAATTGACCAAAGAAGAAATAAAAAACTTGAATAGCTTTATGTCAATAAAAGAAATTTTAAAAAATTTTAAAAATTAAAAATAAAAAAATAAAGAAATTGAATTCACAATTAAAAACTTTCCCACAAAGAAAACCTTAGATCTAGATTGCTTCACTTGATGAATTCTTCCAAAAACTTAAGGATTGAGATGATAATATCAATCATGTACAAAGTGTAAGAAAATAGAGGAGGGAACACTTTCCAAATAATTTTATGAAGCCAGTATTACCTAGATTCCAAAACCAGACAATGAGATCACAAAAGAATTCAGACCATTCCTCATGAACATGGGCACAAAAACCCTCAAAAGTGTTACCAAATTGACTCCAACAATACATAGATAAGACAGCATGACCAAGTGGAACTTATCCTAGGAATGCAAGATTTATTTAACATCTAAAAATGAATCAATTAAACTCACACTAGTAATAAGGTAAAGGAGACAAGTTATGTGATCATTTCAATAAAGGCAGAAAAAGTATGTGACATATTTTAATACCCCTTCATGAGAAATCCATTTGGAAACTAGGAATAGAAAGGAAGTTCTTTAATCTAAGAGTATGTCTAAAAAGCCTACAGCTAATGACAATATTTTCTATCCAAGATCAAGAACAATGCCAGGGTATCTATTGTCACTACTTCTGTTTAACATTGTATGGCAAGTGCTAGGCAGTATAATTAAACAAGAAAAAAAATACAAGGTATACATATTGGAAAAGAAAATAGAGGAGGGAACACTTTCCAAATAATTTGGAAAGTGTCACTTTGGAAAATCGTATGGCTGCCTCTTGTTAAGTCAAACATAAACTTACCACATGACCTTGCAATTCCACTCCTAAGTATTTATTCAAGGAAATGACAACATATGTCCACAATAAGATATGTATATGAATATTCAGACTATATTATTCTTAATAGCCAAACACTGGAAGCAACTCAAATCCCATTATTTAGTGAATGGACAGACAACTATGGCATATCCATAGTGTAGAGTATCATTTAGCAACAAAAAGGAACAAAATATTAATGTGTGCAATAATATGGATGAATTTAAAGGACATTGGTTGAGTGAAAGAAGTTAAACACAGAAGACAAAAGACTGTATATGGTTTGATTTTCCTATAGTGACAGAAAGTAGATTAGTGGTTGCTGGAATGTGGGTGGGGGCTTAACAGTCAAGGGGGCTCAGGGAAGCTTTTAAAGTGAGAGAACTATGTATATTGTAACAGTGGTGATTTCATACCATTACCAAAGCTTATCAAACCGCACACTTAATCGGGGTGAATTTTTTTTCTAAGTAATACCTTAATTAAAAAAAAAAAGAATTTTTAAAAGCAATTGGATAAGAGCTGTCTGAACACCTGATTCAACTCATCAGCTGTGGGCAGTGGGCAGTTTATTAACCCTGCAAGGTCCAGTTTTTACTCCATAAAATGAAGATAAGAGTATCTACCTTGCAGAGTTATTATGATGAATAAATGGTGTAGTTAATGCCTACTACTGAATCAGTGCTCAATACACAGAAGTCATAATGATCAAGGTTTAGAGGTTTCTTTTAATTTTAAAAAGATTTTATTTATTTATTTGAGAGAGAGAGTGCACACAAGAGAGAGCACAACAGAGCAGGGAGCCCAACATGGGGCTCGATCCCAGGACTCTGGGATCGTGATCTGATCTGAAGGCAGCTACTTAACTAGCTGAGCCACCCAGGTTCCCCTAGAGGTCATTTTCAGGCAACAGACTTAAGCTATGGAAATTTGAACAAGGCAAAAGGGCCCTTTTGATCTGACCACTGAGCTGACACAAACAGGCTCATTAAGAGACCCACCTTGAAACAGCCATAGGCCTTAACTGACCAGTTACAACAAGACACACTTCCTAAGATTACTAAAGAAGGGAGAATTCCGTATGTTTCTATACTTCCTCACTCCACCCTATAACTATGGCACCTCACCACCGCCTCCCTGCAGACCCTCTCTCCTTTGCTGTCCTGCTTGCCCTACCTTGTGGTGCATTTGATTCACTTCTCTCTCTTTTGTTCAGCCTTAGGTGAATTCTTTCACTGCCTGCACACTGGCCCAATCCAATCAGAATGCACCACAAAAGGGAGGCCAGAAGGAGAGATAAAAAGCCTGTTCTAGGCTGAGCAAGCAGGAGGTGCATAGGCACAGAGGTAGGTAATCAAGTTGCTCCGTCTGCCAGGAGTATGGGAAGGGGAAGGGAAATGAGGATGAACAGTAGCTTGGAGTCAGATCTTCGAAGGCGTCTTCTGCTACATTATTGAGGTTTGGATTTTATTTGGAAGGAAAGTTATCAAAGGAGTATTATAGGTAGTTTAATTATGTTTGGGAGCCAGGCTGGATTTGGATCCTGGTTTTGTCATTTACAAGCTGTGAAACTTTGAACAAGTTCTCAGTAGTTTGCTCACCTGTAAAAAGGCAATAACAGAATCTACTTCACTGGATTGTCATGAGGATTAAATGAGTGATGTGCTTTCCACAGTCCCCGGCACATTGCAAACACTCCATCATCGTGATCAAACTTGTATGTGATGGTGTGGAAAGTGGTTTGTAGACAAGTGGCCACAGGGAGACCCTTGAGAAAACTGCTTTGTTATCTACTGAGAATGGATGGTGCCCTGAGCCAGGGCAGTGATAACAAAGACAGAAAAGGAGACAGGCTGGAAATGTACCCCAGAGGTGGAGTTGACACAACTCTGGGCGAGCAAGGATCAAGGATAAAGCTCCCCAAAGTTTCTGGTCTGAGGGGCAGCACAATGTATCTAGATTTGAGGGGCCAGTGTCCTTCAGTCCCCACATCAGCTCCTTCCTGAAGGAGATGACTATAGTTCTGGAGTCACACACACTACCGCCAAAGTGCCTCCCATAAATGCAGGTTACATTGAATGTCAATCAGCAGAGGTAAGAGAGAGGTCAGTAAGTCTGAAATGAGTGGCAAATGTTAGAAACTAAGAAAAGGAAAGGTCACAATGCCTGGATGGCTCAGCGGTTGAGCGTCTGCCTTCGGCTCAGGGCATGATCCTGGAGTCCCAGGGTCAAGTCCCACTTAGGGCTCTTTGCATGGAGCCTGCTTCTCCCTCTGCCTGTGCTTTTGCCTCTCTCTTTGTCTCTCTCTCTGTCTGTCATGAATAAATAAATAAAAATTTTTTTTAAAGGAAAGGTGATCACATTTAATATATAAGATGAACAACTGGCTTCACCATGAAAAGAAGTTTACATCACTATCTCCTCTGTATTTCCCTTCGTGACTTTAAGAAACACTGAACAAGTCTGCACCTTAGTAAGAAGACTAGAAAATCTGGAGAAAGTGCTAGCTCCTTCTGCTCATGTGTGGCTGCCCGAAGTACCACAGTGAACACATGACACTCAAATACACTGTGATTTCCTGCACCTGACTCAAATATATTATATGAATGTGTAATATACAATATTATATAAGTCTATTACATCATATTTTGTTGCTCGTTGAAATGCTTATCTTTCCCTACATGTGCTGATTACCTTGTAAGTAATTTGGAAGTTTAGTTTTTAAAGAATATGTCCTTGAAATTTAGGTTGTGACTTACAATCTATGTAATGTGTATATCAGGAACTATATGCATAAGCAACAGACATGGATTGTGGCAGAGTTCTGGAGGCTAGAAGTGCAAGATCGAGGTATGGCAGGTTGGTTCTGAAGGCTTGGGAGAGAACCTGTTGCAGGCCTCTCCTCTCTCTTCTGGTGGTTTGCTGGAAATTTGCAGCATTCCTCAGCTTGTAGAGGCATCACTTTAACTCCACCTTCCTTGGGTCCCTTCATATTCACCTCTCTGTGCCTATGTCTCTGTGTTCAATTTCACCTGTGTTATAAGAACCCAGCTCATGGGGTGCCTGGGTGGCTCAGTTGGTTAAGTGTCCTACTCTTGATTTCAGCTGGGGTCATGATCTCTAGATCATGGGACTGAGCCCCATGTTGAGCTCCATGCTCAATATGGAGTCTGCTTGTCCCTCTCTCTCTGCTCCCCCCTCTGCTAGCACTCCCTCTCTCTCAAATAAATGAACATTATCAATAAAAGAAAAGAAAAGAAAAGAAAGAAAAAAAAGAAAGAAAAGAAAAGAAAAGAAAAGAAAAGAAAAGAAAAGAACTCCAGTCCTATGGATTAAGCGTCCTCCCTTCTGATCTTATCTTAATTTCACTAATTACATTTGTAATGACCCCATTTCCAAATAAGGTCACAATCTGAAGTACTGGGGGTTAGGACCTCACCCTCTGAATTGTGGGGAGTGGGGCATAACACAACCCATAACAAACAGGATGTGGGCCATTACAGTGTGGCTGATGTGTAGGACATGAAGTGAGACTAGAAAGAGATTGTGGCAAGATTTTCAATAAAATAATATTAATTAATGTGGTGCCTGGGTGGTTCAGTCAGTTAAGTGTATGACTCCTGGCTTCAGCTCAGGTCGTGATCTCAGGGTGGTGGGATCTGGCATGTTGAGGTCTCACTCAGCAACAAGTCTGCTTGCGATTCTTTCCCTTTCCCTCTCCATCTGACCCTCCCCCTCCTCATGCTGTGCACACTGCATGCTCTCTCAAAAATCAATAATTAATAATACTAATTAATACTAATGGCAAACACTGGTGGAGCAGCTGCTGCAACTGTTTCCAGACTTTACATCTTAGAACATTTGATTACCTCCATTCTGATAGATGTGGAAACTGAGGCACACGGAACATATTTTAGCTTAACTTTGAAACTTTCCCCAAATTCCCCCAAAATGGATTTATTTTGAAAAGAAAAAAACAAGAAAAGAGGAAACAATGACAAAAAGTCACATTTTCCATAGTGCAGTTCCGGAAGCTGCTTTAATCAGGTTTCTGGAAAGCCAATTCTAAAGTGAGTCCTCACTAACCAGCCTGGATTGTTTTTTCTCTCCTGAAAGTCACTGGTTAGGGAACATTGAGTCATAGCTGTGGTATGTTCTCCAACCAGAAAGCAAACTTTGTTTTTTAATCCACTAATGAAATGTTTGAAGAAAGTAAATGTACTTCTGTAGTTATAGGTCATTTCTGAGTCATGAGTTTTTGAATGGTCACTTGCAGACGGTTATTCTGGTCACAATGGAGTTTGTACACTGGATATTCTTTGCATTTAACAGTGGTGTTATACTATCTTACCTGGCACCACTCTTTGAATGTCTTCTCAAAAACCATTCAAAAGTGTACTCATGATTCCACAGCTAGGCAAACCAGTTCAGCGGGCCTCCCTGCAAGAGGGAAAAGAACGAGAAGAGAGTGGCAGATTATTCTTTTCTCAGTGTTGCTATAAGAGCTGTGGCCTTGTACAAATACTGCCTTTGGTCTTTCTGAATCACTCCTAAAAACCAAAAGTCCAACTAGATCTGGGGACAGAGAAAATCCAGAGAAGGATGAAAGAGGAGTCATAGTCATTTCTTTTTTTTTTTTTAAGATTTTATTTATTTATTTATTTATTTATTTATTTATTTATTTATTTATTTATGAGAGACAGAGAGAGAGACAGAGACACAGGCAGAGGGAGAAGCAGGCTCCATGTAAGGAGCCTGACATAGGACTCGATCCCGGGTCTCCAGGATCACACCCTGGGCTGAAGGCAGCACTAAACCACTGAGCCACCCAGGCTGCCCACTCAAAGTCATTTCTATCAAAGTTTTTGCTTCTGTTTTCCCAGACCCAGGAACATTACCCAGAGATGTTATAATGGTAATGGCACAGTTTTAAATAAAGAGACTGAGCAGCCTCTCCTGAATGTGTACTGGGCCCTCTGACAATGCACTTTCAGTGATCATAAAATCACAGAATCACACATTTGGAAGCAACTTCAGAGAGCTCCCGGTGCACTCTGAACGTGTCAGGAAAGACAGAAGCCAAGCAAAGAACAATGACTTGGCAAGGTCACAGAACTTGATCTTCTGACTCAGATTGCATGCTCCTTTATGCATTGAATGTGATTAAAGATTTTTGTTATTTATTTATTTATTTATTTATTTATTTATTTATTTAGAGAGAGAGGGAGAAAGAGAGAGAGTGCATGAGCTGAGAGAGGAGCAGAGGGAGAGGGATAAGCAGATGCCACACTGAGCACAGAGACCTACACAGGGCTTGATCCCACGACCTTGAGATCAGGACTTCAGCCTATACCAAGAGTCAGATGCTTAACCTAGTGAGTCACCCAGGTGCCCAGCACTGAATATGATTAAATGTGATAGAGTGGAGATTTGCAAACAATAAAGGATGAAGTATAAGGTAACTTAAAAAAACACTTTTTTAAAAAAAAATTATTTATTCACGAGAGACACAGAGAGAGAGAGAGAGAGAGAGAGAGAGAGAGATAGAGAGAGGCAGCCACACAAGCAGAGGGAGAAGCAGGCTCCATGCAGGGAGCCTGTCGTGGGACTCGATCCCGGGTCTCCAGGATCACGCCCTGGGCCGAAGGCAGGGGCCAAACCGCTGAGCCAACCAGAAAACCACTTTTATATATAATTTTCTCTTTACAAATCTTTCAGGTCACATCTAGAGCTGGGGACACCACGGAGCATTTTCAGGGACTTAGAAATCAGGGAAACCTGCTCCTGGCCTAGGAAGGTAAGTTTAAGCTTTCCGGGGATTTGTAGGTTAAATATATGAATTGTGGCTTCCTTCAGGGCTGTCATTTTGACCTGATTCCTTTATATTCTCTTCCTTACCTACCTAATTCCCTGAGTTAGGGCACTGAATCTTGTTAGGGAGACAGGTGAGCATGAGCAGGCCCTCTAGAAATCACTCCCAGGACCCTGTTGTCAGTGGGGAGCTTACTTTTTTTGAGAAGGATGGCTGCTTTGATAGTTCAGATGACCAAAGGAAAAGATAATTATGCTAATCCTCCTCAAGGGAAAGACCCAATGACTTTAATTATTTTCTCCAAGTGGGGAGCCAGTTGTCTCACTATCATGGATTGAACACTTCAGGCTTTACATACTTTTTTCATGTGATTATGTCAAGCAATACTAATACTGCTAATGTTAATCCTATTTCTTTGATCTATTAATTGTCAACTGTGGCACTCTGTTTCAATTATTGTAGCTTTATAGGACAAGGCCCCCTCATTATCTGGATGGGCAAGAAGAGACAGAATTTGTTATCCTGAGAGATGGGCACTTGCCCCTTGGTGCTGGGCACTTGCCCCTTGGTGTTGATCCATAGCACACAAGGACCCACAAAGAGTCATTGGGAGGCTTTGTTGTTCTCGGTTGACCATGGCTGATAGATCTTTTGGCAAGACCTCCACATGGAGAGTAAGTTAATCACAATGTACTTTGCCTGATCTCTTAGAATGTTAAAACTACAGGTCAACACTAACATTAACTGTTTCTCACTGGAAATACACATAGCAACCCTCATCACATCAGGTCCCTACTCCTCTGAGATTACAAATCAGGACATGAGCATTAGAGCAGTTCAATAACTGCACTTTCCCTCAGCAATCTGCCAAGCCAAATCTGTTGGTCTATGTGACATAATCTTTGTTTAAAATTTACTTAAATTAGAGGATCCCTGGGTGGGTCAGCAGTTTAGTGCCTGCCTTCGGCCCAAGGCGTAATCCTGGAGTCCCGGGATCGAGTCCAGCATCAGGCTCCCTGCATGGAGCCTGCTTCTCTTCCCTCTTCCCTCTGCTTATGTCTCTGTCTCTGTCTCTCTCTGTGTCTCTCATGAATAAGTAAATAAAATCTTAAAAAAAATAAAATTTACTTAAATTAAAATACATTATTTATTTAATTTACTCCAATTCTGTTTGACTATCTCAGTTTTACTTTCTTCTTTCTCTTTCTTTCTTTCTTTCTTTCTTTCTTTCTCTTCTCTTCTTTTCTCTTTCCCTCTTTCTCTCTTTCTTCTTTTTCTTTCTATTCCAGTATAACATACAGAGTTATATGAGTTTCACATGTACAATACAGTGATTCAACAATTCCACTTATTACTCAGTTTTCATCAAGGTAAGTGTATTCTTAATCCTCTTCACCTATTTCACCCATATTCCCACACACAACTCCTCTGGTAACCAACTGTTTGATCTCTAAGGTATGTTTTTTTGTTTGTTTCTCTCTCTCTCTTTTTTCCTGTTGTTTAGTTTCTTAAATTCCACATATGAGTGACATCAATTGGTTTTTGTCTTTCTTTTGCCTGGCTTATTTCACTTAGCTTAATACTCTTTAGATCCACTCAAGTTGTTGCAAATGGCAAGATTACATTTTTTTTTTGGGGGGGGTCCCATTATATATATGTACATATACCATATCTTCTTTATCCATTCACTTGTGGATGGACCCTTGGGCTGCTTCTATAATTTGGCCATTGTAAATAATGAGCAATAAACATAGGGGTGCATATATCCCTTTGAATTAGTGTTTTTATGTTCTTTGGGTAAATACCCAGTAGTGTGATAACTGGATCATAAGGTAGTTCTATTTTTAATTTTTTGAGAAACCTCCATACTGTTTTCCATAGTGGCTGCACAAGTTTGCATTTCCACCAACAATGCATGAGGGTTTCTTTTTCTCCACATCCTCACCAACAATTGTTTCTTGAGATTTTTGTTTTAGCCATTCTCACAGGTGTGAGGTGGTATCTCATTGTGGTATCTGCATTTCTCCAATGAGTGATGTTGTGTATCTTTTCACATGTCTGAGGGCCATCTCTATGTCTTCTTTGGAGAAATGTCTTCTGCTCTTTTTTAAATTGGATGATTTGGAATTTTTTTCGGTGTTGAGTTGTATAAGTTCTTTATATATCTTGGATACTGATCCTTTATTGGACATGTCATTTGCAAGTCTCTTCTCTCATTCCATAGGTTGCCTTTTGATTTTGTTAATTGTTTCCTTTGCTGTGCAGAAGCATTTTATTTTGATGTTAGTCCTAACAGTTTATTTTTGTTTTTGTTTTCTTTGATTCAGGAGACATATCTAAAAAGATGTTATTATGGTGGATGTCAGAGAAATTACTGCCTATGCTCTCTTCTAGAATTTGTATGGTTTCAGGTCTCACATTTAGGTGCTTAATTCAATTTGAGCTTACTTTTGTGCATGTGTAAGGAAGTGGTCCAGTTTCATTCTTTTGCATGTAATTGTCCAGTTTTTACAGCACAATTTGTTAAAGAGACTTTTTCTCATTGAGTATTCTTTCCTCCATAGTTGAAGATTAATTGACCATGTGATTATGGGTTTATTCTTGGTCTCTCTATTCTAATTCCATTGATTTATTGTTTATTTTTGTACCAATACTATACTGTTTTGATCACTACAGTTTTGTAATATAATTTGAAATCTGTAATTGTGTTACCTCCAGCTTTGTTTTTCTTTTTCAAGATTGCTTTGGCTATTCAGGTTTTCTGTGGTTCCATACAAATTTTAGGATTATTTGTTCCTGCTCTGTGAAAAATGTTGATGATATTTGGTAGGGAGTGCATTAAATCTGTAGATTGTTTTGGGTAGTATGGACATTTTCACAATATTTTTTCTTCATTTTCACAATATTTGTTCTCCTAATCTATAAGCATGGTGTAGCGTTCCATTTATTTGTGTCATCTTCAGTTTCTTTCATAGTTTTCAGAGTATAGGTCTTTCACCTCCTTGGTTAAGTTTACTCCTAAGTATTTTATTATTTTTGGTTCAGTTGTAAGTGGGATTGTTTTCTTAATTTCTCTTTCTGTTACATTATTAGTGTATAGAAATGCAGCAGATTTCTGAATATTAATTTTGTATCCTGAAACTTTATTGAATTCTCTTATCAGATCTAGTAGTTTTTGGTGGAGTCTTTCATTTTCTGTATATAGTATTATGTCATCTGCAAATAGTGAGAGTTTTAGTTCTTCCTTACTGATTTGGATGCCTTTTTTTTTTTTCTTGTCTGATTGCTGTGGCTAAGATTTCCACTACTATGTTGAATAAGAGTATAGAGAAAGGATATCCTTGCCTTGTGCCTGATCTTAGGGAAAAAGCTTTCAGTTTTTCAACATTGAGTATGATGTTAGCTGTTGATTTTTGGTATATGGCCTTTATTATGTTGAGATGTTTCCTCTAAATCTACTTTGTTGGGGGTTTTATCATGAATGTTGTACTTTGTCATGCTTTCTCTGCAACTATTGAGATGATCACATGATTTTTATCCTTTCTCTTATTGAATGTGATGTACCATGTTGGTTGATTTGCAAATATTGAAACTCTTGCATCCTAGGAATAAATCTCATTTGATCATGGTGAGTGATTTTTTTAAATGTATTGTTGAATTTTTTTTGTTAGTGTTTTGTTGAGGATTTTTGCTCTGTGTTCAGCAGGGATATTGGTCTGTAGTTCTCTTTTTTTTTTTTTTTTGGTAGTGTCTTTATCTGGTTTTGGGATCACGGTAATTCTGGCTTCATAGAGTGAATTTGGAAGTTTTCTTTCCTCTTCTATTTTTTGCAACATTTGAAAAGAATAGGTATTAACTTTTCTTTAAATGTTTGGTGGAATTTGCCTGTGAAGCCATCTGGTCCAGAACTTTGGTTCATTGGGAGTTTTTTTTTTTTTTTTAAATTTTTTATTTATTTATGATAGTCACAGAGAGAGAGAGAGCACGGCAGAGACACAGGCAGAGGGAGGAACAGGCTCCATGCACCGGGAGCCCGATGTGGGATTCGATCCCGGGTCTCCAGGATCGCGCCCTGGGCCAAAGGCAGGCGCCAAACCGCTGCGCCACCCAGGGATCCCCATTGGGAGTTTTTTGATTACAGATTCAATTTAATTGCTAGTTATCAGTCCAGTCTAACTTTCTATTTCTTTCTGCTTCAGTTTTGGTAATTTATATGTTTCTAAGAATTTAATTTATCCATTTATTCTAGGTTGTCCAATTTGTTGCTGCCTAATTTTTCATTATATTCTTTTATAATCCTTTGTGTTTCTGCAGTTTCAGTTGTTATTTATTCTCTTTTATTTCTGATTTTTTATTTGAGTCTTCTCTCTCTCTCTCTCTCTCTCTCTCTCTCTGTCTCTGATAAGTCTGGGTAGAGGTTTACCAATATGTTGAAACAAATTTTCAGAGAACCAGCTCCTGGTTTCATTGATGTGTTTTATTTTGTTTGTTTGTTTGTTTATATTATTTATTTCTGCTTTAATCTTTATTATTTCCCTCCTTTTGCTTGTTTTGTTTGTTCTTTTTCTAGTTCCTTTAGGCATAAATTTAAGTTGTTTATTTGAGATTTTTCTTGTTTCTTGATGTAGGCCTGTATTGCTATAAACTTCTGTCTTAGAATCACTTTTGCTGCATCCCAAGGAGTTTGGACCATTGCATTTTCATTTTCACTTGTTTCCAATGTGCTTTTTAATTTTTCCTCTGATTTTTTTGCTGACTCATTTATTGTTTAGTAGCATGTTGTTTAACTTCCACATGTTTGTACTCTTTCCAGATTTTTTCTTGTTATTGATTTCTAGTTTCATAGCATTGTGGCAATCTTTTTGAATTTGTTGAGGCTAGTTTTGTGGCCTAATATGTGATCTCTTCTGGGAGATCTCTTCTAGGAGAAGAGTGCACATGTACAAAAAATTTGTATTCTGCTGTTTGAGGATGTAATATTCTGAATATATCTGTTAAATCCATCTGGTCCAGTGTGTCATTCAATGCTGGTGTTTCCTTATTGATCTATTTGGATAATCTATCCATTGATGTGCATGGGGTGTTGAAGTCCCCTGCTACTATTGTATTACTATTTATTATTTCCTTTATGTTTGTTATGAACAATTTTATGTACTTGGGTGTTTCCATGTTGGGTGCATAAATATTTACAATTATTCTGTTCTTGTTGGATTGTACCCTTTATTATGACACAGTGCCCTTTTTGTCTGTTGTTACAGTCTTTCTGGAGTATCCTTGGTTGCAGATTTTTTCCTTTGAGTACTTTGAATATATCATGCTACTCCCTTCTGTCCTGCAAAGTTGCTGCTGAAAAAATCTACTAATAGCCTTTTGGGGTTTCCTTTGCATGTAACTATTTTCTGTTCTCTTGCTGCTTTTTTTTTTTTTTTTAATTTTTTATTTATTTATGATAGTCACAGAGAGAGAGAGAGGCAGAGACACAGGCAGAGGGAGGAGCAGGCTCCATGCACCGGGAGCCCGACGTGGGATTCGATCCCGGGTCTCCAGGATCGCGCCCTGGGCCAAAGGCAGGCGCCAAACCGCTGCGCCACCCAGGGATCCCTCTCTTGCTGCTTTTAAAATTTTCTTTGTCTCTAGCTTTTGCCACTTTCATTACTATGTGTCTTGGTGTGGATCTCCTTTTGTTGATTTTTTTGGGGGGGAATCTCTGGGCCTCCTGAATCTGGACACTGTTTCCTTCCCCTGATTAGAGAGTTTTTCTGCTATTATTTTCTTTAAATAAATGTTCTGCTCCATTTTCTCTCTCTTCTTCTGAGATCCCTATAATGTGGAAGTTAGTTATTAAGCTTGATGGAATTGCTGAGTTCCCTAAGTCTACTGTCATTTTGCTTTCTATCCCTCTTACCTCCTCAGCTTGATTACTTTCCATTACACTGTTCTCCAGGTCACTAATTTGTTCTTCTGCCTCCTCTAGTCTCGTTTGTATTCCATCTATTGTATTTTTAACTTTATTTTTTGTGTTCTTCATCTCAGATTAATTCTCTTTGTCTCCTTTTTAACAGTCTCACTGATGTTCTCCACTCTTTTCTCAGTCCCAGGGTATATCTTTATGATCATTGCTTTAAATTCCCCACCAGGCATAATATTTATCTCCATTTTGCTTAGGTCTCTTGCCATGGCTTTTGCTTTGTCCTTTCATCTGGGACATATTTCTTCATGTCTTCATTTTGTCTCTTTGTCTGTTTCTGTATATTAGGAAAGTCATCCATGCCTCCTGTTCTTTTTTTTTTTAATTTTTATGTATTTATGATAGTCACACAGAGAGAGAGAGAGAGAGAAGCAGAGACATAGGCAGAGGGAGAAGCAGGCTCCATGCACTGGGAGCCCAATGTGGGATTCAATCCCGGGTCTCCAGGATCGCGCCCTGGGCCAAAGGCAGGCGCTAAACTGTTGCGCCACCCAGGGATCCCCATGCCTCCTGTTCTTGAAGGTAATGGCTTTATGAAGAAGAGGTAATATAGTGCACTGTAGTGCAGTGTCCTCTACTCACCAGAATCTGGCACTTAAGGGTGTCTTGTATGTGTGTTTCATGCACCTACTATTGTGGCTTGACTGCTTTTTTTGTCATTCCAGTCACCTGCAGTGGCTCTCATTGCCTGTTGTGGGCAGTGTTTGGTCCCTGTGATGTTAGTGGGCAGTCTGGTGCTGCCTTGGGCTTGAGTCAGACTAGGCATCTGCCAGAGATGCAATAGCACCAAACTACAGGGCACTTATCTGTGTTTTCCCCTAAGAAGTTTTCATTGATGGGCAGGGCCTGCAATCAGCCCAACTGTCTGCCCTTAGCCCACTGTTGGGGCCACAGACTGACTGGTGTGTGTGGTTTCTTTCTTCTCCCTGGGGCAGAAATCACTTTGGAGTGGTACATGCATGTTGGGGCTGCTTGCATACTACCAGGCTTACGGCCCAGTTTGAATGGGCTCTGACCACAAGACTGTGTTGGATTGGGAGGGGTACACAGTGCCCACAAGGTTTGCAGGCCAGTGGAGGGGATGTGCCACCACTGAAACTGGGCCAGCTGGAGTGGAGTACACAATTTTAACAAGATGTGTGCTGATCTTCCATGGGAGGGGGCCCACCACCCTGCCATCTTGGGATTCAAAGCCCTGCAAAGCTCTTGGGTGGAAAGACTGGGTGTTGGCAAGGTTTGTGCTGGTTTTCTGGGGGAGGAAACTTGTAGCACTGGTAATAAGGCAGGCTGTGTTGAGGGGGGCACATTCACCAAAGCCAGGGGAGGGAAGGTACTGGATAGAAGCAAGTTAGGTAGTGAATGTCAGCACTGTGCTGGTTCCTGCCAGTGGCTGTGTGTTTATACTGGAGGACAAGTGAGCAACATGGTGCCTACCTGCTCCCTTGTTCCTGGGGGAGTCTCCTAGTGATCTCTGTCCCTTGGGACACACTCTGAGAGTAGTAAATAACTCTTCCTCCTGTATGCCCCAGGCATTTTTCAATCTATGCTGTATATTAGCAGGCCATTTGTTGTGCTACCTCTTTAAGGGCAGGGACTCAGTTTCCTCTCAGCCTCCTGGCTCTCCCAGAGCCAAGACCACTATTGTGTAAAGTCCCAGTCTTTAAATTCCACTGGTTGTAAGAACTCACAAAATTGGGCCCCTCTGGTTTTCAAAGCCAAATGTTATGAGGATTTGTCTTCCTTTCATGGGCTCCTTGGTATGAGTGTCTGCTCCTTTCACTTCTCTGCACCCGAAGTTTCCTCCCTCCCCTCCTGGATGGTCCCATGGGTCCTTTTACCTCCTGACTTTGTCTCTGCCTTTCCTACCCTCTTCGATGTGGACTCTTCTCTACATTTAGTTGTGGAGTCTGTTCTGCCAGTCTTTGGGCCATTTTCTAGGCTATTAGATGTGGGTGTTATCTAGTTGTATCTGTGGGAAGAGATAAGCCTAGGGTTTTCCTACTCTGCTATCTTCCCAGCCTCTTCAACTCCCCTTTTTCTCTTCTCTGTAGTTTTTTGGGCTCATTATCCTTCTTATTGCCACAGGCAGCCACCTGTTGGTCCTTCTCACCTTGCAAACTTCTCAGCAAAATCCAACTCTTTTCACATGAAAATCCAGGAAGGTTACCAGATAAAGGACAGTTGGCCTGCACTATTTGGGATAAACATGGGTTGCCATGGATATTTGGGCTATACCTATACTAAAAAGTATCCATTGTTTGTCTGAAATTCAAATTTAATTGGACATCCATATTATTATTTGCTAAATCTGGCCATCCTAAAATACAGACACACAGTAATGTGCAAATGAGACCCAGGCTCATCTTACAACCTGGGTTTCCCTTCTCTTCTCTGTCTTCAAAACCAATGTTTTTTTACTCTTAAAAACATTGATATGTGTGTGATAGGGGAAACAACAAGATAAACCCAAACATATTAATAAAAATTGTTGATATTTATAATAAAATTGATTTTTCTTCTGACTTAAAAATAAAATGGAGGCACATCTGTCTGGCTCAGTTGGTAGAGCATGTGACTCTTGATCTTGGAGTCATGGTATCAAGCCCCATGTTGGATGTAGAGTTTACTTAATATAAAATAAAATGTTGTCACAAGTAAAATTTATTTAAAAAATAAAATGAAATAAAAACAAAGCAAACCACAAACTCAGACCCCCTCTTTGGGCTCTCCTACCCACAGGCTAATGTTAACTACCTCTAAGCACCCTCTGGAACATTCAGCTAACCATGTGTACTGGACTTCATGCAGACCATGGAAACACCATGGCTACCAAACACACATCATTTCAGTCATGTGAGTCAAAATGACTCCCTCTGGCCAAACAATCCATGGGTTTAGGCTGAACTCGAAACAGTTCTTCTTTTTATTCATACCCAAGGTGGCTTAGCTCCAGAGAAACCCAGCAACCATGACACTGAACAGTGGCCATGAAAACATAGGCCAGATTCCTCTGTGGCAAAGACTTTCTATGAAAAAAATCTTCAGCAGCTAGCCACTGATCCTCTTGTGTTGAGCCATGTTTTGTAATAGGTATCCTCTGTGTCGAGAAGCAACTATTCCTCTCCACAAAACTCCTTTAAGAAATGAATGAGAATGATAGAAGAGTGGTTCCATTCACTTACTTTCAGAATCTCAAATGTCAACTAACTTTCAAGTGATTAGCATATCTACAGGAGTGAAATGTTAATGTAATGAGTTGCTCTTCCAGTTGATAACAGAATCCTGGTGGGTATGGGATGTCCAACAGTGTTCCTCAAGTACTTCAAAGCAAAATGATCAGTTTTCTATATTCTGAGCTTCCAGTTTCTGTTCTTAAATAAGTGTGAGAAATCTTCCATTTAGGTTAGCATGTGTCTCTCTAGAAAAATTACCCAGGGGAAAATGATGCCTCTATTCTTATTGCTTGTCTTTTAGATCCATCATCAATTCTAGTATTTAAGGTCTTAAAGTTAAATAATCCTGTCCGGAGGATGCAATGTAAATACAAGTTAAATAATCATACAATCGAGACCATATGTCCAAGCAGACAGTGTGCACCTTGATGGGGGAGTGAGCACATTAAGATAAATCATGTCCAGATTGCAAGGTGCAGGATGGTATGGTCTCCATCCCTATTCCCCTGCAGATCTGAAGGACTCTGGGAGTGCTGCTGGCAGACAGCCTTCAGCTGTCGGCCCTCCAGAAATTACCCTTGGCTGCAGAGGGCCACCTTGCCCAAGGTCATGTCCTCTTCGTGGGGCAGCCTGTATCCAATGACTGTTCTTTGTAGGGTATAAAGGCTCAGCCCTCTTGCCTGAGATGTCTGAAAACTCTGAAGGGGCAACCCAGCATCAGAGCTCCTCATGGGGTCAACTGAGGCTTTGTTGAAACCATGGCACAGTCCAACTTCTTCCAATCATTTCTCTTTCTCCAGGGGCGTTAATCCCAAGAGCACTCTCTAATAAGCTTCCTGCATGCTAATCTCCACCTCACAGCCAGTTTCCCAGGGAATCAACCTGTAACTATTGTTGTCAGGAATAGTCCAAGAAGCAGATGCTAAGATGGGATTCTGCAGCTGAACCACCTGCTGTCAGGCGGCAAAGTCGATTTCATAGTTGCTAGCAGTTGAGGCAGAGCTTAGCCCAGTGAAAGGTAGCAGAGTGATTGGTAAAACTTTTGCCAGTAGTGAATTTGGATGGTCTACCCAAGAAAGGCAATGCACTAGTATGTGACATGTATTAGACAGTTAAGAACCATGGGGGGAATAGGAATTGGAAGGATATGGATCTGGATGACTGTGGCAGGGGGCACTTGCTGCTTTGAAAAATGAAAGGCTGACAGTGATTGCACAAATTACAAGGTGGGTGTGAAAGTCAAGCCTTCTTGGCAGCATGTAAAGAAAGGCACAGCTCTTGTAGCCAGAGAGCTGAAAAAGCTAAGGATCAGCCCAGGATTTAATCTTAGGAGCTCCAGAGAGGATTGAACTCTCAACCTAGGTAGGTCTATTCTGTCCAGGGCCAGGCTCTAATTAGTGAAGAACGGGACCTGGAGATTAGAGGTGGGGATATATGGGGTGGTAAGCTTCAGAATCCAGTTCCCTGAGCCCAGGAAATTGTGGAATTGGCTTCCTTCTCCCCACGCAGGGCTAGCATCCACCCCACTGGCCCAAGGACTCTGCAGAGGCCATTGCCCTGCAGGCCAGTGGGCACCCTCATCAGGCTCTGCCCTTTGGGGTCTGAGGCTGATGACAAGCATGAAGTCATACTATCACCTGGCTGGGGAAGTGCTGGATCTGCTGAAGGAGAAAAGGTGCCACTTGTTGAAGGAACTGCAGGATGAGCCAGCATGTGCTGAGCTGGGTGCTGACAGTGCTGAATTAGAGATTGGAGGGAGAGAGGAAGATTGAGGTTGTCCTGACTATATATTCTTATTTTCTGTATTCTTGATATACTGGCATTCAGGGGCCTTGATCTGGGAGAGACTGCTGCTCTAATTCCTAGAGACAGCAAATTACTCAGGGATACCTCTCATATGCAAACCAACCAAACCCCAACCAAGCCCATGTCCCCCATGCTCTCCTTTATCAAACTCACACACTAGGCCAATATCCCTCCTGCCCTAAATCACCCCAGATCCAGGGACCAGATTAGTGTGGATTATCCTTATAGTCTAGAGTCTGCTGAAATTATCCAAAATCTCCAACTGTAACCTCACTCAGAGTACCTTTTCTACTTTACTTATTTATTCCTGCAAAAACTCCAATAAAGGCTCTGGGACATGTTTTTCTTCTTCTTCTTCTGACTCCTGACTGTTCCTGTTCCTTCTCCATGTGGCTCTGCATGGTGTGCCATGCCTCCTCTTTCTAGGAATCTGAGCATCAACTTCTTCCTTCATGAAAAATTCTCTACACATCTGTTGTATTACCATACATGAGTAAACAACTCCTGGATACATTTTTAACAAAAGGGTAGAACATAAAGTTGGGAAGGGAAATTTTATAGATATGAGAGCACTCTCCTAGGATACAAGATTTAATTTACTCTGGCAAGGGTCCCAGGAGATGGAGCAAATAAGCTGCCAGGTATAGTTCATAGAAGGACGGAGAAAGCAATGGCCCATGTTAAAGTCAAGTAGATCTGCCAGACTTTTGTAGCAGGAAATAGATGAAAAGATCAAAATTTCCAGAGAAACGGGCATGCTGACATATATCCATAGTTTGTAAGATTGGAAAACCTGCCCAAACCACTCTATTTTACAGGAGGTAGGAGGTAGGTATCCGAAGGACACTCCACTTTCTAGAATGATAAGGAATGAAAGGGGAAGAGGACACTAGGTTGTTGAAAAGCTCAGTGGTGACTGTACTTGGTAGGCCAGCGCTGATGGTAGGGGCTGCTATTACAGAACCCGAGTCCCTGCTGAGAATGGTAAGATCCCCAAATAATAGAGTGGTTACACTTAACTGTAAGAAGCAAGGTGATACAATGATTAAAATGAGTGGTCAGGCCAGCTGGTCAGCTAAGTGACCAAGCTGGCATAGAGTTATGGAGGTGGTTAATAGAACATGACGTTCCTGACACTATCAATGGGCACCAAACAAGGGCACTGCTCATTTATACAACCAAAAAATAAAGTATAGAGAGTGGCATCTACCATAATTAAAAGTCATGATCCTTTGTCCGTTTTTTGGACCTGAGATCATTTGGGTCCTCATGAGGAAAAACCTTCAACATCACAATTATCTAAGGTATTGTTTGTCTCAGTCTTTTTCCAAAGATCCTTATGGTTATTTTCTTAGATAATGGTGTTAATCATCCTCAGAGTCATGAAACATGATCATGACATCTCTGTTATAGAATGGAAGCATATGGTGACCAGGTCATAAATGGAATTCTAGCCCAAGTCTTAGTTTGTAGTGAGTCCATTGTACCCACTGACCCATTTGATGGTCATTTCTCTAGAATGTGAATATATAATTGTGATGGCCATATTTGATGTTGACTTTATCTCACATTGGTTTCTTGGCCTATGGGGTAACAGCAATTGTGGTTAAGAAGGAAGAAAGTCTTAGAAACTCTCCCCTTGTTCCCCTACATTAGCCAAGATAGTAAAGCAAAACCAATATTGCATCCTGGGGGGAATGACAAAAGCTAGTCATACCCATTAGGCCATGTGAGGAATGACAGAAGGAGAGAGAGTAGGGGGGTGGGAGAGAGAGATTTAGGGGTAGGGAAAGAAAGAAGGCTCATAATCAGGAGGGAAAACAGGCCTTCTATTCTCTACATATGAGGATTGAAGTGCATCTAGAAAGTATTGAATGGATCCTAATAATAGAGGTTCACCCTGGAAGGAACTGATAGCTGTTATCAAAAAAATAATAATAATAATCGGAATAATCTCCATATTGAATTTTTTTCCCAGGACTGTTCTGAGAAGGGAAGGGAGCATGGAGGACTACCCAGCCAGCAACCTGCTGTAGACAGCCTGGAAGGGAGGTGTTTGGAATAAGTTTGGAAATAAGCAGAATGGAAATAGATAAGAAAACAAGTCATGCCATGGGCCTGGTAACTGTGCCTCTGCAGAGTACCTATCTAAGGCTCAGGGCCAAAAAGGTCAACCAAGTCCAAGGCCGGGCTGCTGTGACCCCCTTAACCACATCCTTCTGGTTTTGTGACATGTTACAGGTCAACAGTGCATTTCACTTAGCAAAGTTTGGCCAGATATTGACCATTGATTTTAAAACACAAAGGATTAAATTACATGTGATATAAATAAGATTTCTAAGCAAATTATAGCCCTGAGAGGGATGAAGTTTCTGAATACATCACAAGGATTCTGGGAGGGCATCTTTCAGCAGGCTGGGGGGCTGTGGTGGGAATAGACAAGGCTTTAGAGAGAGCTTTTGTCAGCTCTGAACTCCTCACACTCTTGGGACCATCCTTCTTTACAGTCACTGATAAAGCCAGTGATTATAGGATGGAGGAATAAAAGGAAAAGATAGTCAGAGCAGGCTAATATGGGGACTATGGGAATTTGAAAGATTAAAAATTGAAATTAAACATAAGAAAAATAAGACAAAAACAGTGAAACATAAAATAAACAACCCACTAACCCTGAAAGGTAATGAAAAGCAATAAAAGATCAACGGTCTGAGATTTAAAGCAGGAACATAGAAGGCAAAACTCTTTTACCAGCTAAATTAAAGGGTTAAAAACATGGGGAGATAGATTTTAGATTAAGGATAGAAATATGTGTAATGTGCAAAAAAGGAATTAAATTTATATTTCTTTGATAGGAATAAAAAATCAGGAAAGACAAAGCAGTTGCAAAAAGTTGAAGTGGTGATGGGTGGTCCCTAAGACCGTGGTGGGGCACCAGTCCTGGGCACACAGCAGCAGACTGTAGGCTCTGTGAACTAGGGAAGCCCCTCTTCACTTCTGGGTTTGTCTGTAGCAAAACTTGTCATTTGGTCATGACCAAATTCTAAATCAGTTCCCTCTGGAAATGGATCATATCCACCCAAAAAGAATATTTAAAGTCCTTGGAGAATGCAAAAAGGTGAGGCATTAAAAGACCCAGAGTTCTTGTGCTCCTTCCTGCCCATTCACATTTCCTACCTCTTGTCTCATTCTCTCCTGAATGTTTCCCTCATGAAAACCTTAAGTAATATCAAAAGAGCTTAAAGAAAAATTTTAAATGTTTATTTTGAAATAATTTCAAGGATATAGAAAGTTGCAAGAGTGGGATATAAGGAATTCTTGACTTCTGCATTACCACTTTCTTTTTTTTTTTTTTTTTTAATTTTTATTTATTTATTTATGATAGTCACAGAGAGAGAGAGAGAGAGAGGCAGAGATATAGGCAGAGGGAGAAGCAGGCTCCATGCACCGGCAGCCCGACGTGGGATTCGATCCCGGGTCTCCAGGATCGCGCCCTGGGCCAAAGGCAGGCGCCAAACCGCTGCGCCACCCAGGGATCCCTGCATTACCACTTTCTGAACCATTTGAGAGCAAGATGCAATTGTAATGCCCTGTTGCCCTTGAAACTTTAGGGTGTATTTCTGGATACAGCCCTGCTGGGGATTTAACGGTGTTCCCCTCAAAGTATTCATGCCTGCCTGGAGCCTCAGAATGTGACCTTATTCTGAAATAGGGTCTTTGCAGATGTAATTAAGGATATTGAGTTACGATCATCTTGGGTTTAAAGTAGGCCCTAAATCCAGTAAACTGATGTCCATATAATAAGAGGAGAGGACAAAGAGGGACTCAGAGACTTACAGAGAAGAAGGCCACATAAAAATGGAAACAGAAATTGGAGGTATGGTGCCACAAACCAAGAAATGCCAAGGATTGCCAACAATCCTCTAAAGATATGAGAAAGACCTGGGACAGTTTCTCCCTCAGTTTCCAGAAGGAACCAGCCCCACTGATTGACACTTTGATTTTGGTCTTCTAGCCACCAGAACTGTGAGAGAATATATTTCTGCAATTTGAGGCCACTGATTTTGTGGCAATTTGTTATGGCAGCCCTAGGAAACAAGTACAGACTCTCCAAGTGAGGTTATCACCATTGACCCAACACTACCACCCAGTCCGCAGACCCCCATTTAGGCTTTGCCAGATCAGCCAACCATGTCTCTGTGTTCTTTCTGGTTCAGGATCTGATCAGTCCAGAACACACATTACATCCACTTACCACATCTCTTCAATTTCCTTCCACATGGAATAATTTCTCAGAATTTCTCACTTGTCTTTCATGTCCTTCAGTTTTAAAGAATACAGGCCTTTTATTGTGTAGGACAACCCTAACAGTTCTATCTGATATTTCCTTTTGGTCAGACCTGATCAGGCTTTGTTGGCAGCAACATACAGACAGGATGCCGGGCTCTACATATTATAGCACATTATAGTATGCCACCCCTTGGTGACCTTGATCTCTTGGTCATGTTGGTGTCTTCCAAACTTCTCCCCCATCAAGTCACTACTTATGCCTTAGTAATGATAACCATTCTATGGGGAGATCTTCTGAGATGATACCAATATCCTGGTCCTTATCAAGCTCCTCTCATCAGCCCCTATCTGAATAACTCAACACCATGATGCTGCCATACTATTGTTTTTTATTTCCATTAATTCCTTCTACATTTATTACTTGGTAGCCTACTGTATGAAATAACTTTTACACACACACAGACATACACACCCCATTTATTTATCATTCATTTATTTATCAATATGGATTCATATTTTTTTAATAAGTCGAATCCGATGCTATCATATTATTTTGATGTTTAGATCATCTGAGATTTAGCCAGTGGGATCTCCATCGGCTGGTTCCCGTGTCCTTTTGACATGCTCTCATCATTCTTTTTTTTTTTTTTTTAATTTTATTTATTTATTTATTTATTTATGATAGTCACAGAGAGAGAGAGGCAGAGACACAGGCAGAGGGAGAAGCAGGCTCAATGCACTGGGAGCCCGATGTGGGATTCGATCCTGGGTCTCCAGGATTGTGCGCTGGGCCAAAGGCAGGCGCTAAACCGCTGCGCCACCCAGGGATCCCGCTCTCATCATTCTTCAAGCATCATCTTATTTTCTGGCACAAGAAGATAGTCCAGGCTCACCCATTCTGTCCCCTGAATCAGCCATTTCTGGGTTCTTTTTAGTGAAAAATGGTATTTAGAAACCAAGATTGGATGCTCCATGTGCTCACTGCTATAGGGATGCTATTGTTTCTGGGTGCTCTCAGCTGATAGAGCTAGAATTTATTTGTATGCACATATATGTACTTCCACACATGTATATATCTGTGTCTATGTATATATGTATGTAATAGAACAAAAATGCAGCTGAGTAATTTGAAGAACTAATTGGCTTTATTAAGTGATATGTGGATCGGGCGAGCAGAGGGGATCTCAGAGGAAGCTGTACAAAATGAAAGGTTTGTATAGGAAGAAGGGTGGAGCAAGGAAGTTATTAGCAGAAGAAAAGAAAAAATTATTCCAAACAAGGCCTTCCCTTAGTGGTGTGAAATAGAAAACCACAGGCCCAAAGGTATCACTTAGGTTAAGGTTCAAGTCAGTAAACCAAGATTTAACACCTAACCTACCTGCAGTTTCTTTCTTTCTTTTTTTTTTTAAAGAAATATGCAGAGTCTTTATTTTTTTTAAATTTTTATTTATTTATGATAGTCACAAAGAGAGAGAGAGAGAGAGAGGCAGAGACACAGGCAGAGGGAGAAGCAGGCTCCATGCACCGGGAGCCCGACGTGGGATTCGATCCCGGGTCTCCAGGATCACGTCCTGGGCCAAAGGCAGGCGCTAAACCGCTGCGCCACCCAGGGATCCCCTACCTGCAGTTTCAACCCCCTCATCGCCCGCCGCCCAACCCTTGCTAAGGAATGCAACTTTTAACCAGTCAGCATAGGGATCTCCTGGTCAGCACCAGGAATTTTATAGGCAGACCCTTCCCCTTGGTGGGTGACCTTGCCTAAAACAAGGAATTCTTTGCTGATAGTTCCCTTTCTCTGCTCCCTCTCTATTTTTAAATCTTTCCTTTTCTATAGCCCACCAGAGCTCCCCTCTACTTGCTAGATGGGATGCTGTCTGATTTATGAATTGACTAGTAGAGCCAATTGGATCTTTAAACTGTACTCAGCTTAATTTTTCTCATTTAATTGCAGGGGGTGCAGGGAGACTTATTAGGTGGATGACCTCATCTCCCTTTGGGGGTGGAATGGGACCCATGTGACAGGTGACCTCATTAGTGCCTGTTGGAAAATTCTTGACTGACCAGCTAAAACTGACAGATCTGGGGGAGTTTGGAACTGCAGTTAGGTTAGGTGTTAAGCCCTCATTTTGTGACTTGCCCTTGTGAGGCCATTTCTGGCCTGTGGTTTTCTTTTTAATGTATTTATCTGTTTATATGTTTAGACACTCTGAGCTCATACCATACTGGCAGTTCTAATCTGGTGCCCCATCGATGCCTCAAGGTCCTTCCCAACCTCCACCTTTCACATCCTGTCACTTCTCCAACCTGGCTCTCATGACCCTCCCTACATGTATTTGCTCAAGCTACTTATTTGTTCAATGTGACGAGCCTCCTTGGGGTCAACTCCCACCACCTCCCTATGGCTCAGCCTCTGGCCATCGTCATCACTGAAAGGAGAATGGAGGGAAGACAAAGCTCAGAGGCGGTTTCAAAGGAAAATGTGCTAAAGGTAGCCCAACCCTCCTGGAAGCCAAGTGCAGAACGTGAACTTTGATTTTACAAGCACATACTTTGCCCTTAACAGAGGAGGAAGTGAAAGGCATTATGTGATATTCGCCAGAAGGAGAGGCCTGAGTTTTCCCCTGGCTCTAGCATGATACCTGCAATGAAGCAAAGCAAGCAAAAAGAAAGGGGGCTGGTGTGAGAAGAGAGAGGGAACGGGGAGAAGAAAGGTGTGGATGTTACAGAAGTGAAGGACCATAGTGGCAGAGATGAGACGTGGACACTGGCTTTTCAGAAATCCCTGGAGGCAGAATTTCTTCTAACTTCCTAACCACTTTTCATGGGGGCCACCCCAAATCTGACTGCTACCCCTCCTGGGCCGGGCATTTCCTTTCCCCCAGCCCTGCCCTCTGGCCTCCCACCCCCATACCCAATGTTGGAGGACCCTCCACGGTGCGCACGATGACGTAGACCTCACAGGTCTGCCTGACTTCTGAGGGCGTCAGCTACTCTTCCTTTCTTCCCATGCAAATCAGGATGCCTGATCTTCTGATCTTCAGCTGCTGCTAAGTTCCCATCTGAGCAGAAGCAGAAGTGCAGCACAATCTTGGCAGAGACTCAGAGATATGACCTTGCTTGTCTACACTGAGAAACCTTCTTAAGAAAACATCAAGTATCAGGAAGGAGATAGAGCGAACGGCAGGAGAGATTTTAGCCATAATATAATAAACTTCCCATGACTCCGTGACCCGGAGAAAGCCGATAAGGAATACTTTGCTCCCACTTGGAAAGAAGAGAGAAACAAATCACGCAATATTACAAGAATGATACACTGAAGTCTGTAATTAAGTGGCTTCTGGCAGGAAGAGGGAGATTCAGAGTTAGGTTTTCAAAACTGCTCCATTGCAACCTCTAGTACCCCCTACTTGTTGCTTACTTCCTGGGCTGTGTTGTAAAGGACAGGAAAATTAGAGAAAGAAAGGTAGCCGAGGACCCAGGCTCAGAGGGCCATCGTCCCTGTGCCAGCCTCTCTACGGTCTCTGTCCGAGAGTGGGAAGGAACTTCTAAAGCAGGTGCCACTGGGCAACTGGAATGTGTCACATGAAACAAGATCAAGCCCACTTTCCTTCCTCTGAGCGAAGACTGCCCTTTATTCTGCAAATCTGTTGTGGGGGTCAAATTTCATTTGGTTAGGGGGGTGTCTCTCCAGCTCATCCTGGGAGCTTCTGCTTCTGAAGTAACTCGAGAATCTCCTTCTAGAGAGGAGTCACTCTTCCAGTCTCTAGCGCAGACCTCCTTGAAGCTTTGTTCTTTTTGGCCCCCTCCAAATAAACAGGCTGTTTTCAGGAGGCACCTGAAAAGCCTCTCTGACTCTGATTTGCAGAATTGTCAACTGCTTCTGTTAATTGAAGCTGGCTGCCTCCAGGTGGCACCAGTGCGCCACTGTCTTGAACTGAATCTGGGCTTCAGGTTCTGGGCTGGAAGCAAGAATAGCTTCTCTCCCATCCAGCCCATTCCGGGGACCACCGCCGAGAGGGATCTTCCTAATGATGAGGGTCCTTCTCAGCTCAGAGCCCATCGGAGGCTTCCCATTGTCTGCTGGCAAAGCCAAACTCTCAGAGGGGTCACTGCCTGAGATGAGGCTGAGACCATCCTGTCTGAACAGGCAGGATATGGAGGGGGCAGGGCTGTTTGGTCGGAATAGAGGATGGAGGGCGTGAAGTCTGGGAAAAGAGTTAAAACAATAGAATCAATGAGCACGAAGAGGACCCCTGGTGTCTATCCCCAGTGTTCACCTCTTGGTGTCCTTGCAGAGATGCACTGCAGACAGAATTCATGGGGTCTGCCTTCACACAGGACTCGTCACTCAAGCTTTGGTGCTCACGTTGCAGGTCCTAAAATTCCACAGAGAGGGAGGAGGAAGAGAGGCTTTCTCCTCGACCTCTAGGTGAAGCCCAGCACAACTCTGGGGGTCCTCAATGTCTGCAACAGGGGTATGCAGCAGCCCTCAGATGGCTTCCTGGGCAGCAAAGAATAAAGGGGCCAAAGAACAGGAGAGGACTCAGAGCCCAAACTAACAACCCCAGGGACCCCATGAACCTCAGATACCCCCACAAAGTCAGATGACCTCTAATTGGGGGTATCGGGGTAGAGCCAGTGAAACAGTTGCTGGAATCTTATTAGCACTCGCCATGTTGAAGACAGGGAGGTTGTCTTTATGTGCTCAAGCTGTTCTAGCAAAATCCCACAGACTGGGGACTTGTAAACAACAGAAATATATTTCTCACAATTTTGGAGGCTAAGTCCAAGATTGAGATGCCACCATGGTTGAATTCTTTTGAGGGTCTGCTTCCTGGTGCACAGCCAATGTCTTCCTGCTGTGTCCTCCTCTTGTAATGGACAGGGCTGGGAGGTTCTCTGGAGCCTCCTCTCTAAGGGCGCTAATCCCATCCATGGGGGTTCTGTTCTCATGACCTAATCACCTCCCAAGGCCCTACATCCTCATACCATCACATTGGGAGTTAGAATTTCAACACACACATGTTGGGGGGACATGAATATTCAGCCCAGAGCAGCGACCATATAACTTTATCATCTTGGAAGGTTTTATTACTAAAGGAACTCAAGAACCTCCTAATTGTGAAACAGCTTTTCCTGGGTTCTTGCTATTTTATGACTAGAAAAAAAATAAAACCACCGCACCCTATTGTTTTTTTCCCTACTGCTGCCTTCAGATATATTTGGTCAGAGAAGCTCTTGGGCTGGGCCTATAAACCCCAGGCACCAAGTCCTAAGCTCTGGGGTTGGAGTTTTGGTCTTGCAGTCCATTCAAAACAGAGGTCTGAGCAGCAGCAGCTGCAGGAGGGAAGGTTAGATCTTTCTCCTTCCTGGCTGCGGGTCCGTGGCTCAATCTGTCACCTCTGGGGTCCACAGTGTGGTGGGGGAGAGAGAGAGTACACTTTGACATTTCTGAGGGCGAGAGGGGCAGTGGCAGTAACTGGGCTGGGGCTGAGTGGCTAGCATAGCCTCACCCTCCACCAGCCGGATGCAGCTATCCTTCAAGACCTGGGTGGCTTGGTTTTTGTTTTTGCAGCCTCATTTGCCACGATGCTCATTTCTGAGAATGCTGTGCCAGTGTCTGGGCCAAGATGAACTGTCTCTCCCCACCTGCCCCGGTCCCCCAGGCTTCTTGCTTCCTGGGGACATGGAGTGCTAAAATATGAAGCCCCAAGACTGGGGCGTTGGTGACCTGGGCAATTTGGTTCAGCTCTGTGTCTTACCTGCTGTGCACCTGTGGGCAAATCACATGTCCACCTTGAGTCTTACCTTCTTTACCCTAAGGAAGGGCAAAAATGTCATCTATGCCCCTAGGTTGTGAGAGTAGGTGACATCAAATATGTGGAGGTGTCACATGAACTTCATTCAAGAGACCATTCAGAGAGCAGGATTTTTTCCTTGCCTTTTTTTTTTTTTTCTAGTCACATCTATTTCCAGAGGGAAAGGGAATGATGAGCTTAGAGTGGGAAGTATGGGGGGGGGGAGGGTCAAATACCTGTATTTTTATTTCTAACTTTTTGTGTGATGCATTCGGATTTCTCATATGGCCATTGGCCAACATTCTGTAGAACGGGGAGTGTCTTGGGAGGTCTGTCCGTTCTGTCCAGTGATGAGCCCTAGGACCTATGACTCTGCCTGGCACGTGTAGGAGCTTAATTAACATGTTGGAGTGGTGTAGGTTGTAACATAACCATAAGAAATATATTGATTGTGCTATTTCTAAGCCCATCCCCTATGTCCTTGTCTCTGTTTCAGATTCCCTGCTCTGGTCTTGCTCCAAACATTTGTTGAACTCTGATTCTAGTGGAAGAAGTGAAGGAGGGAAAGACACAAAGATGGATCAGAAGACCCTTGACCTTGGGGCACCTGAGAGGCTCAGTGGTTGAGCATCTGCCTTCAGCTCCCGGCGTGATCCCAGGGTCCTGGGATTGAGTCTCCTATCAGGGTCCCCACAGGGAGCCTGCTTCTCCCTCTGCCTATGTATCTGCCTCTCTCTATGTCTCTCATGAATAAATAAATAAAATCTTAAAAAAAAATGAGGAAGACCCTTGACCTTTAAAAGTCTAAAGCCTAAAAAAGGAGAAAAGATACAAATGTAAATAAATGTAACCTTTCCCTTTAATTTCTCCAGATAAGTATTGCAAGTGTTTTAGAGCTTAAGAAACACAAAGTCCATGCATTTCACTGACCCAATTATGTACATAAATGTGCATTTATAAAAAACCTTTTCAAAGCCATCTGTTTGAAAATACTTGATTTTGCTTTTGAACTTTACCTCCTGGTCTGTCTGATAAAGCCCTGCTTGCAACTTATTTCTAATGTCCTAACAGTGGTCGCTGCTCACAATGACATCGGATCCAAGCTTCCTACATCTTCACCCTAGATATTAACCTGGATTGAAGATCCCTTTAGAGTTTAAACAGCCATCTAGCTCAAAGTGGGAGTTATGAACAGCCAAGAGCACTGCGTTCCCAAAGCAGTCCAGAACCCCTGTGATGAAGAGCTTCCCCTCTCTAACTATAAAGATCTAATGATAGAAACCTTCAGCTGGAGGCAGAAAGGATTTTGTGCATGAAATGGGAATGCAAATTCAAATTCATAACAGGGGAGAGGTTGAGTGGAAGGAAACAGAACACATGAGCTTTTTTGGCCCTTTTCAGAAAGCTTCCACGCTTGGGGCACCAAATTCTCCCACATGCCACAGAACCAGCCAGAAGCTCCTGTGCTGGGGATCCCACTCCATGTTTCTCTTTATCTGGCTGTTGATTTGTATCCTTTATCATATCCTTTCATAAAGTAGTAAACATAAATATGTGTTGCACTGAGTTTTGTGAGCTGCTCTAGTAAATTAATCAAATCTATGGAGGAGGTCGTTGCAAGCTCCAATCTGCAGCCAGTCACCAGAAGCACAGGTGACAAACAGCCTGGGGCCTGTGACTGGCATCTAAAGTGGGAGGTGGTCTTGTAGGACTGAACTCTTAATCTGTGGGATCCAATCCCATCTCCAAGTAGATGGCATCAGAACTGAGTTGAAGTCTCAGATACCCCCCTGGGGTCCAAGAATGGTTTAATATTGTGCGTGGGTAACTCCCGCCCACCACGGTGGAAATGAGTCTACGAACCTTAGAAGATGTATATTGTATGGGTTTGGACAAATGTATAAGAAAATATATCTACCTACACAGAGTAGTTTCACCCTAAAAATCCTCTGTTCTTGCCCTATTCATCTCTTCCTTCCCCCACCCCTACCTCCCTGCCCTAAACTCCTGGCAATCACTGATTTTCTGTCTCCATAGTCTTGCCTTTTCCAGAATGTCATATCATGGATAATTTTAAAGCTCTATGTGCAGCCATGATTAATAACCATTAGATGCTCATTAAGACCCTGCTGGGCTCCATGGCACACATGGGTGGCACAGAAGAGTCTCTGGCAGGGCCAGTCTCCAACAGCACCGTGTCTGTGGCCTGACTCACTGATGAGAAAAGAGTCTGTACCTCTGGTTTTCACCCGTTTTGCAGTGAGGTTAGCTGTTGCACCAGAGGAGCTGGTGAGGTGTGCTACTGCCCAGGCCTCAGGAGAGAAGGAAGGCAGAGGGTGTAGGGATGAGCACACAGAGCCCCAGGCTGAAGGGACATCTCAGTCTAGTGTCTTTGAAAAGGGGGCTGGAAGGTCACTGGTAAGCCCTAGAGAAAGGTGAATCAGTCCTTCTAAAACCTCAACATGATGGGGACGCCTGGGTGGCTCAGTCAGTTAAGCATCTGCCTTTGGCTCAGGTCATGATCCTGGGGTCCTGGGATCGAGCCCCACCTTGGGCTCCCTGCCCAGCGGGGAGTCTGCTTCTCCCTCTCCCTCTGCTGCTCCCCTGCTCGTGCTCTCTCTCTCTCAGATGGATGATCTTTAAAAAAATAATAAAAATAAACCTGATGTGGAGTTTAAAGCCTCCCTTGTGTAAACCCAGCTTGAGGTGGGAAGGCACCAGTGAAGTCTCTGGATACACACTCGCAGCTGCCCTGAGCTCCCCTCCTGGAGCTGTCGGTCCTTCGACCTGTTGTTCATTGAGCAGAAGACTCCAACCGTGCTCTTTCCAAGTAGACAGGTTGGTGCCAATGCACCGAAATCACCACTCACTGGGATAGAAAAGATGACCGCACCTGTTCCCACCCTGGTTGGAATCTTTATTGTACTCAGAGGTGTTCCAGCAGCTGTTCAGACCATTAGTGGGAAGTAGACTCATGCATCTGTCCCTGCATTTTTTTTTTTTTACCCTCAGAAGAGACAGAGCGATTTTCAACACTATTGTGAAGCAGGATGAAGACAAATGAAGGCACAGAACTCTCAAATGCAGCCCTAAAGACACCTTCCATCCTTGTGGGGACCTTTGGTTCCCGACCACCCCCCACCACCCTGCTCTCCCCTCCTCTACCACCTTTATGAAATATCAGCCGGACAGTGTTTCTCCCTCTTCTCGGCTGACCAGCCCTCAAGGGCCTTCCTATACTGAGGATGATAACTAAGACCTCTGAGCCCGGCTGAGAGGACCCTGAGGGATCAATGGGCTCTCCTCAGAGGTGCCTTCCCTCGCCCCTCCCACTCTCTGGATTAAACACAGTTTTACCTTTTCTCCTGGCATCCTTCCACCACCTCCTACGGTTGACCACCACTTGTGATTCTAGGGTTCTGATGTTGGTTTAACAACCTTGCCCCGTGAGACTGAATCTCTGTGAGTTCTGTATTGGCACAGGTGGTGGAAAGGGGCCCCATGACCATGGCTGCCTTCCCGGAGAAAAGGTGTGCTGAGGGCCTGGACAGTCCCCAGACAGCCAGGGAAGCTGTGAGAGACTCGCTGGTGGCAGGACCCACAAGACCTGGCTGGGGATTAGACTCTGGTCATGGGCAGGGGACTTTAAAGGCTGGTTGGGAGACAGTGCCATCTACTTTGAGGGAAGTGCAACAAAGACAATGACATCATTTGGGATACTCTGGAACATACTGGGCCACTTAGTGGAGACAAGTAGGCTGGCTGCCAGGGAGCCACCACTCTTGCTCTCCTCCAGGCACTTCCTGCCCACACATTTGCCTTCCTTGGGTACAGGGCCAGGACCACCAGTGTCTCCCCCGTTGGCAGGTCTGGACATGGAGGTCTGAGGGAGAACAGTCCAGCCATGTGTGTAGCCCTCACTCACCAACAGTGTCCAGGGCTTGTGCCATTGTTGGGGGACGTTTGGCATTATAGACAAAGAGGCTTGAGGTACCTTTGAGGTTCTCTAGAGGGAGGGAGAAGGTAGCATCTATATAGCCATGCTCCTTCATGCAAAGTCTGATTTATTTCTCCAAACAGCCCTTCCGGGCAGCTAGCATGATCCCTACTTTGAAAGAAGAGGAAATGCTTGAAGAAGCTGTACATCTTGGTCAGAGTCACACAGCTAGTGAGTTGCAAAGCCAGGACCCATGCTTTGGTTTCTTGATCAGGGCCACTCTGTCTTCCTCCTGGGCGACTCTGTCACTGGACAAGAGTATTATGGAGAACAGGTATAAGAAAAGTTCAGAGGACACAGGGTTGTTCTGGTAGGGGTGGGAGTGAATGTCAGTGTGGGCCTGTTTTCATTAGGTCAATTTGAAGCAAAAGGGTGTTCATGTGATCCAGAGACCATACTCCTTCTATGAGGAATGGCTTGAAGAGAGTTGAGTGTAAAGAAGCTCTTTCTGGATTATTCATATGTCTTTTTTTTTTTTTTTTCAAGTAGGCTCCACACTCAGAATGGAGCTGAACATGGGGCTTGAACTCACAACTTTGAGATCAAGATCTGAGCTGAGATCAAGAGTCAGATGCTTAACCAACTGAGCCACCCAGGTACCCTTCATTTACCTTTTTTGACAGACTTTCATTCCATTTTTATTCATTCATTCATTTTTATTCCGTTCCCAGGCAGTATCAAATCAGGTGCAAGATCAAGTTGGTCATATTCACTAATCCATAGCATGTAAGGAATTGTCCTTACAAGATTCTTCTTCTATTCTTCCTTTTTTTTTTTTTTTTAGAGAGAGAGAGAGTGAGTGGGGGAGGGGCAGAGAGAATCCTAACCGCTCCACATCCAGCGCTCAATTTCATGACCCTGAGATCGTGACCTAAGCCAAAAATCGAGAGTCAGATACTTAACCAACTAAGCCAACCAGATGCCCTTTCTTCTATTTTTAAATTATTATTGTTTCCCTTGGTCCTCCAGCTACAGTCCCATTACCACCCCCCATCCCCATCCCCACTGCACATCCAGACATATATTTAATGCATCTTCTTCCAATCCGCCTTCCACCACACATATGTACATATACATCTTCCACAATACACAATGTTGTTCTGTAGGTTGTTTTCTTTTTAATTTTATTTCTTTTAACAGATTTTATGTATTTGTTCATGAGAGACATAGAGAGAAGCAGAGACATAGGCAGAGGGAGAAGCAGGCTTCCTGGGGAGCCTGATGCAAGACTCGATTTTGGGACCCCAGGATCACAACTGAGCCAAAGGCAGACACTCAACCACTGAGCCACCCAAGTGCCCCTGAAGGTTGTTTTTAAACTCTTATAAATGTTATTATGTTATACATATTCTGTTTCTTACATTTTTGGATTAACATTATGATTTTGAGATTTACACGTTTTATGTAATCCAGATGATTTCTTCTGTCTCCTGCAAAGTATTTCACCAAATACACATAACAGATTTTGCTTGTCTATCTCCCCAGTAAGGGTCCCTTGCTTGCCTTCAACTCAGTGGTACACACAACTCTGCATGAACTTCTATGCATATGCCTCTTTGTGAACTTGCATGGTGATTTCTCCAGTGAATCTACCTAAGGATGGTTTTCCAGGGTTCTTGGGAATACATATAGAGTATGCTCTTCAAAATGTCTGCACTAGCTAACATTTGAACCAACATTGCGTAAAGGTCACATTGCCCCACATCCTTGTCAGAACTTGATATTGTCCATCTTTCTATTTCTACCAACTTGATGCATGTAATGTATTTGTTAGTTTGGTGTGATTCTCCAAAAATCCCAGCGTCCACAATCATCTTTGCTAACACTGACGAGAGTGTAATTAATGTATCAAATGCTGTGCTGGCTGCATTTCTATATGCCTTAGAGCCTTTCTTTCCCTGACATGAATTCTTAAGTACATAATAAAAGCACCTGCCTCCTCGTGTTGTTGTGGTGGTGATCTAAGGGTCTGGCCCATAGTGCTTGATGAAGACAAGTCATGAATATTATTGTCATCATTACTATGAACATAGAGTAATTAGTATGGTATTTGATACATGGCGTTCCTCTAGAGTGTAGCCACCACGAGAAAGAGGATTTGGGTCTCTGTCATGCAAAGCTGTATCCCCAGCACCTAGAAGTATTTGGCCCATAGTTGGTGTATAATAAGAATCTGCTGAATGCATGAATTATAACTGTGAGCTGTTAGATGATGGTGACAATGCACACAGAATAACTAGCTCAGTAGATGGCACACAAGACCGTGATAAATGTTAGCTAGTACATGTAAGATTTACTGTTATTATTAACTCATGTCACAAAGGCCCCTATGTGTTTGCTGACACTTATTTCACAGGGAGGAATTAGGCCGCTGATTCCCAAAGTTGATTGCACTCTGGGATCACCTGGCAAGAAGTAAAAATAACCATCCAGTCTCCCAGGATGCAACTCACCACTTGCCTCTCATCATGAAATACAAATGACTTTACAAAGGGAAAAGGAGCGACTTTACAGTGGGGAGGGCTGGCAGACACCACCTTAAATCAAGAGATCAAATTGGATGCCATCAGTAATGGGATAAATAAAAATTGTGAGCCACCCAACAGGATGCAAGGAGAACAGAGCATCCTCTCTGTCATATTCTTGCCAAGAATGAATAAATTGAACCTCCTCATAAGGGGATGTTGGGTGAACCCAAGTGGAGGGATGTTCTCCCAAATATTCTTGAAATGTATCAAGGTCCTAAAAGTCAAGGGAAGACTGAGGAACTTTCCAGGCTGAAGGAGACTGAAGACACTTGACCAATGACCACTCCTTGTGATTTCTGAAGTACACCCTCTTGCTGTTAAAAATGTTGTCAGGGCAATAATAATAATATTTTTTTTTATTATTCAACCGTATTGGTGAAACCCAAACAGAGTCTGTGGATTAGTTGGTAGAGACGTAACAATGTTAATTTCCTGATTTGGGGATTTTTATTGTGGTTATGTAGGAGAATGTCTATGTTTATAGGGAACAGACCCAAATATGTTTGAAGAAGTGGTATGCTAAGTTGGCAAATTACACTCAATCAGTTCAGAAAAAAAGTTTTTTGTATTTTACGTGTATCTTAATCAATTTGGGCTGCTATAACAAGATGCCATGATCAGGGCAGCTTAGTTAGGCACCAGAAGTGTATTTCTCACATTTCTGGAGGCTGGAGTCTAAGATCAGGGTGCCAGGACACCAGGTTTCTTGATGAAGACATTCTTCCTGGCTGTAGATGGCCATATTCTCGCAGGGTGGAAAGCAGAGAGAAGTAGCAAACTTCCCTGTCTCTTCTCATGAGGGCACTGATTCCATTCACCAGGGCTCCACCCTCAGGACCTAATCATCCCCAAGGCCACCTGACACCATCACATTAGAGTTTTATTTTTTTTAAGATTTTATTTATTTATTTGATATATATAAAGAGAGAACACAAGCAGGGGGAGTGACAGGCAAGGGAGAGGGAGAAGCAGACTCCCCACTGAGCAGAGAGCCCAACACAGGGCTCTGTCTCAGAACTCTGGAATCATGACCTGAGCTGAAGGCAGATGCTTAACTGACTGAGCCACCCTGGTGCTCCCACACTTGAGTTTTAACATAAGAGTTTTGGAGGGCACACAGTCCATCCACAGCAATTTGGAAACTTTCTACAAATTTGTGATTGTTGGAAAATTTTTAAATATTTTTGAAAATTTCTGATGGTTGATTTCCAATTATGTGTTGATTTAAGTGGCATGGGGTGTAGTCTGGTCATCCAGATTTAAAAAGTCTCTCCTGCTGTCTAGTGTGCAACCATGTCTGAAAACCACTGCTTTAGGTCATTTCTGCAAGATGATCAATTCATCTCAATGCTGAATTACTTCCAACCATCTGAAAAGCCTGCATTGGGCAGTGTTTTTGAAGGGGGGCAGGCCATCCTGGCCCCTCCCTGTCACCTGAGGAAAAGGCCAGCCTATGTGCAATGGATGAGGGTGACCTTCCCTCTCAGGCACAAGGGTACCAAGGGCTGCCTGGGACTGCCTCATACAGACCAGCAATGTCTTATACCTGCAGCTCACCCCTACATCATGGAGAAGATCTCAGATGATGGCCAGTATTTTTTTACTTAAAAAATTTTTTTTAATTAACTAATTTTTTTTTTCTTTTTTAGGAAGAGAGTGCAAGTGGCGGGCAGGGGCAGAGGGAGAGGGAAAGAGAGTCTCAAGCAAACTCTGTGCTGAGCGCAGAGCCTGACAGGGTCCTCGATCTCACAACCCTAAGATCATTACTGGAGCTGAAATCAAGAGTCAGACGCCAGGATGTCTGGGTGGCTCAGTGGTTGGGCATCTGCCTTTGGCTCAGGGCGTGATCCTGGGGTTCCAAGGTTGAGTCCTGCATCGGGCTCCCTGCATGGAGCCTGATTCTCCCTCTGCCTGTGTCTCTGCCTCTCTCTGTGTCTCTTCTGAATAAATAAATAAAATCTTAAAAAAAGAGAGAGAGAGAGAGAGAGAGATGCCTAATAGACTGAGCCACCAGGTGCCCCATCAGATGGTGGCCAGTGAACTCACCTGTCAGATAAAACTGGGTCTCAAGTCCTGGCTTTGCCACGTACTGGCTGGGGGACCCAGGTCATTTACCCCAGTTCTTGAGCCTTAGATCCATCACATGTGCATCGTCATAGGATTGTTGTGAGCATTGAATGCAGTCATCAGTGCATGAAAATCACCCAGCACTGTACCCAGAGTGGGATCAGCATTCAATTCATGCTAGCTACTGTGTTATACAAGAAGGAGGCAGGTGATTTCCTAAAAATATTAATACCATCAAGAGTTTTTGAGTGTGTGTGCGCGTGTGTGTGTGTGAGTGTGTCCTGGGGGAGGCTGCAGCCCGAGAAGGGGAACGTGCTGACAGCTACATCAGTTAAGAGAGCTAAGACCCCAAGTGGTTGGGAATAACCTTGCCATCTGTCCTTCCCTCCCTGCTGGCTTGCCTGGCAAACCCTCGAGAGATGAGTCTGGGGCCCAACGTGGGGGCCTATAAGCCCCCCTTCACTGCCATCTCGTCATGACCCCAGCAGAGGAGAAAATCCCCACTCTCAGGAGGTCTGGCATCCAGAGGGTGGTGGGTGACGCTGGTGGGGAAGGGGGCAGCGAGGGCAGAAGGAAGCCCAGGGGGAGGGTCTACTGTCCTCTTCCCTGGGAGGCTTCAAGGGTAGAGAGAGTCCACTTTTGACATTGTGTCTCCGGGTTGGCTATAGCTAGTAGAAAGCTGCGGAGAACAGTTGTTTGAAGGGGAAAGGAGGTTAATTGTTTTAACTTGAGCAGAGTAAACTTGGAAAGTGAGAAATCCTCCCTATTCCAATAGGTCTCTGGTCCAAAACCACACCTGGCCTCGCATCCTTCTAATGACAGTCCCCACAGAGTTCCAGGTGTTCAGCCCAGTGACTGATGGTGAGCCCTGCCGAGTTCAGAGGGACAAGATGGAGGCTATATATAAATCCCACAAAGTTTCAAAAGGTAAAAAGACGCATGACCGATTACGAAAGCTTGCATGGCTCTGGGAGAGTGCCTGGGCTCTGGCTGCTGCCCTGGCTGATGCCTCGCCTTTGTTCCTTCCTGGAAGACGAGGAGCTTCTGTGGCCACAGTTCCCCGTCTGTGAAATGGGGTGAGATTATTGGCCCTGTGGGGACTCGTCTGTGTGAGACGCCTGGGAAGGCCCCAGGGCGCAAGAGCTCCTTGTGCTCCGAAGGGTCGGTGCCAGTATTCCCGGTGGCAAAGGCGCCGGGGCCAGCTGACGCCTCAGGGGGTGTCTGGGGGAGCTGGGGAGGCCGCACCTGCCCGCCGTGGGAGGCTGCCAGGCAGGGCCTGCAAGATGGCCGCGGCCATGGGGAGAGGTCAGCAGGCAGCCCCGGTGGCGGGCAACGGTGCCTCTCGGGGGCGGTGGCTGGCATCCGGCTCTGCTCTGTCTCTGCGGCACTCGGAGAGCCACACGCGTCAACAGAAGGAGGCTAGCGCTCCACCATGCCGGGAGGAAGTAAACTCAGAAAAGTCAAGAAAGGTGAACGCCAAGTGACTCCACAAAATCCAGCTTCTAGAAGGATGCTGCCCGCACCCTGGGAAAGTGGCCGGGCTGGGGAACAGGGTGGACCCCAGAGACAGAGAAGGTGCAAGGGATTGCCTTCCCTAATGTCTTTACTGTATGGAAGTGGGAACTCAGGCCTGAAGAGTGGTGGTGGCTTGCCCAGAGTCTCATAGCTAAACAGCGACAGGACAACTAGTAATTTCCTGGTCTTTTACTCTTTTCAATATAACTCAGCCTCCTGAAATGGTATGGCATATGTTGAACTTTTGGAATTCACTTTCTCCTGAAAACAGGTTGCTGAAAGAGGCAAAGGTGGCATGGTGGCTAGAACAAGGCGATGGAACCTTTTGGGTCCTTGCCCATGCTCTGCTCCTATATGAGCAGATGTTCCAGGAATGGCAGTCAGCGCAGTAATGAGGAGCTTGGCTTAGTCACATCTTTCCCAACCCCTGAGGGGTGAGAGATGGGAGGTGCACCTCGCCTGGGGAGGCAGAAAACTCACCCTGAGTGGGAAGGTGTGTCGACCAGTAGTCCTAGAGCTGTCAGGCATGCTGAGGGCCGTGGTTAATAGTCTTGAGGTGTTACCTCTCAGTTAACTACCCTTCAGCCCAGAGCCTGGAACGCACAGCTCATAAGCAAGATGACCTTCCATGGAGCTTGTGGGCTGTAACCACTCTTCTTCCAACTGCAAGTCCCCATTGGCAGCTGCTGTAGTACGGATGGGTGTTGTCTGGAGTGGTGGTGGCCAGCCTAGTGGCAGAAGGTGTGAGAGCTTGGCAGCGTTGTCTCAGTGCCACGAGTGACGAGAGTGGTAAGGTCCAGGTGGTACCTAACCCCACCTCAACACCAAAAGAGCCTCATGAAGGGGAGGGGTCCCAAGCCATAATGATTTGCCAATCCACAGTTTGGAGTTAGTCTGGATGCTGTTTCTCACCTGTGGCTCCTAAAGACTGGATGATCTTGAGCAAGTCACTTTCCAACTGAGCCTCAGTTTCCAAAACTGTAAAGTTATTCTATGCCGTCTAGACTCTCAGGAGTAGTTCAATCAATGATTATTCCCTTCCTTTTCCCCCTTAGTGTTAAATATCATTGAAATTGTCACCTATGCCCTTACTTGTCTTCCATTTGGGCAAATAAATATCACACAGACACAGACATATGCATACTCTTGTACGTAAATTCTACAATTAAAGAATGATAGACTACCAGTGCTTAAAGACACCTTAAAAATGCCCCAAGTTAAGTGCTCATGCTACAGAGGAGGTGGCAGGTCCCAAGACATGAGGTGGCTTGACTAGGGTTGCGCAGGCACAGGTGCCATAGCCTGTACTTAATTCGAAGTCATGGTATGGTCTCCAAAATTTTGCCAATATGATGCTGTTCTTTGGTGGCCGATGTCAAGAGGAGGAACTGTGTCTCTTTAATGTCAGGGCTGGGGATGGGACACCAGGCTCAGGCATTATCTGGCTGACCCAGAACATCTGATATAATTTCTTCCTCAAATATCTTTGAGATCATAATATGTCAAGCCTGACCTCTTGCAACTCAATCTGGCAGCAGATTTGAGAATGATTACAGCTTGAAAATGATTAAGGTTTCCTCAGTTTTGCGGGGGTTGGTGGGAGAGGGGGGCAGGAGTCAAAGCTTCATGGAGGCTCTGTCTTTCTTTATAGCAGATAATTTACATAGGACATGGAAAGGAGTTGTTGCCTCCCTCTGTACACATAGATACACACACACACACACACACGTGCATACACACGCAAGTTCTGCGTGACTGCCGACTCATCCATAATCCAACTGTCACTCTTTTTGACTTGGTAAAAGAGAACTAATGACATGCAAAAGTGAAACAAAAACCACCTGCCAGTTCAGAGCCCATTTCGGAAGAGAGTCTAAATGTATTTTTTCCCTCCATTTCCTATCTTCCTTCTCTGTTTTTTCTTCTTTCCTTTTTTTTTTTTTCCTGACAAGACTGGATGGAGATTTCCAAAAAATGTTTCTGAACCCTTCCCATCTCTGCTAAACAAATGTTGTCTCTACCTAAATGGTATAAATAAGTGATGACCAAACATCACTTAAGGGCAACCATCCTTGCTCATTTCTCCTATGTCTGCCAAGTAAGCCAACTAACACAAACAAACTTCACTCCCACGCTGCAAGAGTGATGTTGATTCTCCTGATTATAACCTTACTTTGCTCATTATGGAGAATCTGAAAATCATGTAGAAGTAAACCAAAGAAAAGACAAGTCATCATAATCCTGCAAGCTCTGGAATGATCTGTTGAAATTTTAGTCTTTCTCTTTTCTTTGAGAAAAGGTCACTTATTTAAAATATAAAACAAACAAATACCAAGTATCGATAATACCAGTAATATTCCGATTGTTTTTTTTATTGATGTTTATAGTGGAAACTTTCTCACGTTACTAAATGGCTCTCTCTTGGTTTATTTAACCAGATCCCTATCATCATACCATTAGGTTTCCCAGTTTGCAACATTATATGTAATTCTGTGATTTATATCCTTGTACACAAATTCCTGTCCGCATCTCTGATTAATCCAGGTATCAACTGAGATTGTCCATATGAGATGCCTCAAAACTCCCAATCCTGAAACTGATGGAAGCCACAGATGTCGTAGAGGTTGCTAAGTGATGGGGATGTGGGTCCCCCAGCCTCCTCTGCCCTGGGTCTAGCCTTCCCCTAGCCTGTCTTAGCCCAGGATCATGTTTACCTTCACAAACGACTCAGCTACTTCTGTGGCTTTCACAATAGAAAATCACTCACACAGAACAGTCATGTGTTTAGATGTTGCTCAAGATTTTGAGGGTCCTAGGATGGCCACTTGGGGCCCTCCCTCCATCCCCTTTTTGCTCATCTCTGTCCCTTGGTTATGTAGCACTTTGGCCTTATCCTTGGCAGGTATGAGGCCATCTGATACCCAGGCCCCTAAGAATAAGGCTCATCTTCTACTCAAACACTAATCAAGGCATCTTTTCTCAGCAAAGACAGCTCCCGTCCTAGGAGGAATCCTGGTGCCAGCAATTAATTCTCACACTTAGAAGAGATGGTAGTGTAGGGGGAATTATTGGTTTGAACAATATGAACACTAGACATTGAAAGGTGTTCAAAGCCAAGAATTAGACATGAGATAAGAATACACATGGTGGCACAGTTATTTATTTATATTGCCAGACTCTAGAGTAACCATTTTAATGTGAATTGTTGACTTAGCCCTACAGTCTAGGCCTGGGAGTTACATTTTCTAACAACCTGAGAATCATTCATTAGAATGATCTAGAAAACTGAAAGTCAGGGGCACTTGGGTGGCTCAGTTGTTGAGCATCTGCCTTCGGCTCAGGTCATGATCCCGGGGTCCTGGGATTGAGTCCTTCATCAGGCTCCCTGCAGGGAACTTGCTTCTCCCTCTGCCTATGTCTCTGCTTCTCTCTCTCTCTGTATCTCTCGTGAATAAATAAATAAAATCTTCAAAAAAAAAAAAACCCACAAAAAACAAAACCTAAAAAAACAAAAAACAAACAAACAAACAAAAAACCCAAAACCTAAAAAACCCCTGAAAGTCAGAAGAGAATCTGGTGTTTGCCTCACATCCCCCCACCCACCCCTCCCACCCTGCGTTGCCAGGGGATCTAATGATATTGTGTGTGCTTGGTGCCTGTGAACTCCTGCCTCTAGAAGAACCACTCATTAATCCAGCCCTAAAACCTTGTTCATATGCTTCTAGAAATATTGCTAATTCTATGACTGATGTATGTATTAAAGTGGATATGAAATATGGAATGGATATATATTTCATCATATTAGCTTAACAATTAAAAATGAATATCTAGAAAAGTATGAATTCAGTCATTCAGCTCCCAAATGGTGGGGGCTGACAACATGCAACTTCCAGAGGTTCTATGAGCAGGGGCAGAGCCCAGGGGCACTTCTGTGCCTTTGGTAAGTCTGTCGGTTCAGCAAGTATTTCTCAGGTTCAAATGTGTTCCAGACATGAGAGGCCCTATGAGAACAGCAAAAGTTTCTGAAGAGAAAAAAACACAGAGAGGTTAAGGTCCAATAAATCACAGCCCAAATCCCAGGGGAAAGAAACACAAGATGGGGACTCCATCCCAGATGAAAGTGTGGAGCCTGCAGGCTCTGAAGATGGGAGCATTCTGTGCTTCACATAGGGACTGGAAATGGAACCCATCTGGGGAGGGCAGGACAGGTTCTGTGCAAACACGGGGATACTGGTCAGAGTGCAGCCAGGCCTCCTTGCCTGGACCTAGGCTTTTCCAGCCTCCAACAGCTATGCCACCAAGTCACCCAGCCTGTGAGACTCCTCTGCAGGCTGCCTCACTTCATTCTGTTGCCCTGGAGTCCCTGAGAATGTTCTGTCTGTGGAGTTTGGTGTCTGTCTTTCATGGGATTGGTTTTTCCTCAAGCAGTTGCTGTTTCCTGGTGGTGGGCACGTAGCTGTACTCAAGATCTTCTCTTGGCCTCCCTGTGAAGGCTGTAGCCCCCTCCTGTGAGTAGCAGGGAGGGGAAAGTGGAAGGAGGGGTCACGTCAGCTTGAAGGACTCCCTGTTGTTTCAGGGAATCTGCTTCTTAAACCTAAATAATCCCTCATCAGCTCACCAAGGCTGTCCCAAACCAGCCTCAGCAATAGCGCCCCAGCCTCCTCTCCGTCCTCGCATCTCTGTCCCCTGGCCTGAGGCACCATCACTAGCAACAGTCATCTCTTGATGGTGTCTGGCGCTGTGGCTTCCTTCTCGAGCCCCATCCCTGCCTGCCTTCTGGGCTCTGAGGATTTGACAACATGTCTGGATCATTAAGAGCACCTCTTCTAGGTTTCCTGTGCTCTTATGATTTTTAAGACTGTCTTTTCTATAATGCTTAGGGATTTGTGAGCGGGAGGGGAGGTGAGGCATGTGTTCTGGGTGACTACCATGAACAAGTCTCCTGGTCATACAGTCTAAACTTCCAGTTCACATGAACAGGTGCTCAACATTGCCAGTCATCAGGGAAATGCAAGTTGAAACCAATGTGAGATACCGCCTCACACCTGTCAGAATGGCTAGTATCAAAAAGACAAGAAATAACAAGCGCTGGTGAGGATGTGGAGAAAAAGGAACCTACATGCAGTGTTGGTAGGAATGTAAATCGGTGCAGCCACTGTGGAAAACAGAAAACTATTCTAAAAATAGAATTGTCATATGATCCAGTAATCCCACTGCTGGGTATTTATCTGAAGGAAATGAAATCACTATCTTGAAAAGCTCTCTGCACCCCCATGTTCACTGCAGCTTTATTCACAATAGCCAAGACCTAGAAACAACCTAATGGTTCATCAGTGGATGAATGGATAAAGAAAATGTGGTACACACACACACACAAACACACACACACACACACACACACACACACAGGATAGAGTATTATCCAGCCACAAAAAAGAAGGAAATTCTGCTATTTTTGACATTATAGATAGACCTTGAGAGCATTATGCTGAGTAAAATAAAACAGACAGAGAAAGATAAATACTGTATGATCTCTCTTGTATGTGGAATCTTAAACAGAGTGAAACTCATAGATACCAAGAACACATAGGTGGTTGCCAGACACATGGGGTAGGGGTGGATAGAGGGGGTCAAAGGTACAAACTTCCTGTATGAGAAGAGTAAGGTCTGGGGCTGTAATGTACAGCATGGTGACCACAGTTAATAACATCGCATTGGACATTTGAAAGTTGCTAAGAGAGTAGGTCATTAAATTTCTCACCACAAGAAAAAATTTGCCACCATGTGTGGTGGCAAGTGCTGACTAAACTAATTCTGGTCATCATTTCGTGTATATGCCTAAAACTAATATAGTGTTACATGTTGATTATGGCTCAATTAGAAAGCCCTTCCAGTTCCAATGAAGTCTCTTCAAACATGCCTGCCAGATTCTTCTTCCAGTAGTTCCCTTTCCTTTCCAGGGAAAAGAATAAGTTTTCTAGTTTTGTGTTGCTATTAGTTTTGGACTATGGGATAAAATACCACTAGATTTTTTTTTTCTCGCCCATATTGTGGGTGAAAGTAAGCAAATGAGCGTTCTTGTAGGAGGGATCTGAGTATCAAGGTGAGGGGAGACAGCCAGACAGATTCTCCCCAGGACACTCATAAAGTTCCACCACACCAAGGACACTTAGTGGGGTATAGGTGGGGATGGGGCTTGATTTGGGCGGGTCACATGAGGCATGATCCACAACCCAGGCAGAGAAGTGGGCAGAGAACCCACTTTTACATCATTAACTCATTCGTTCAACCAATATTTCTGGATGCGTCTCATGTATATGGGAGGTGAATATGTGAACAGACATAATTCCCATTAAACACAGCGCTTTGTGAATTTCCCCAGGGACTCTGCATCCTCATAGTGCTATGCAATTCTGACACCAACTATCCGAGTTGGATCACATATCAGATTAAGGCACACTCGTCCACAAGACTTCCCTCCCTCCAGATACCAGCCGCAGGCTTGGGGATTCCCTGCACTTCTCACCAACTGGCTAGAAATTTGGTTCCCATTACTCACTCAGGTTCCATAATTTGCTGGAGTGACTCCCAGAACTCAGGAAAGTGCTATATGTACAATATAGTTTTCTTGTAAAGGATACATATCAGGACCAGCCAGATGAAGAAATGGATGCCAGAGTGGGAACCAGGGCGGGTCCTGAACATGTAGCTCTGGTGTCCTCAGCATGAGTTACTGTGTCAGCATGTCAGTGTATGATTACCAACCAGGGAAGCTCACTTAAGTTTTGGTGTCCAGAGTTTTTATTGGGGTTCAGTTATGTAAGCATGATTAATTGAATCATTGGCCAGAGTCACTGAATCTCCATTCCCCAGAGATTGGGCTTGACATCATGTGGCTCAAATCTTCCATTCTCCAATCACATGGCTAGTCTTTCCATCATGGCCAGTCCCCATCCCTGAAACTGTTTAGGAATCCACCCTGAAGCCCCTGGTTAGCATAAAGTCAAGTGTGATCTGTGGGGCCCACCATGAATAACAAGACACTCCTACTCCAAGGGTGGAGAGGCTCCTCCCAGCAATCAGGGGCAAAGGCCAGTCAAAATCTTCAAATGTGTTGTGTAACATATACCACAGCCACATTTTAAAAAATATTTCTTTATTTATTTTAGAGAGAGAGAAAAGGAGAGCATGGGGAGGAGGAGCAGAGGGAGAGGGAGAGAGAAACTCAAATAGACTCTGCGCTGGGCATGGAGACCCATGCGGTGCTTGATCTTATGACCCTGAGATCATGACCCAGGCTGAAATCAAGAGTTGGAAGCTTAACCGACTGAGCCACTCAAGCGCCCCTTTAAGCCAACTCTGAAAATATTTTCTCTACTCCTCCTTAAACTTTTGCGAGATCTGGTACACAGAATAGGTATTTTAACTACTGGGTGATATTAATAAGTTTATCCCAAATAAATCTAAAAAATTATCCTAAAAATAACTATATTCATCCAAATAAATGAATTCATTGGTTTATACTTAAAGTTGGTGCTGTCTGGTCACTCATTGTGTCTGTTTGCCAATTCCAGTTGCATATGTGGATGTGAAAGTGTTGGGTGCAATAGTACGTTCTGAGACATCCTCCACCCTCTGGCTTTCTGCAATCTCCTGGCCATGTGGCTAGCACTCAAACTCTGATGCCCGAACTTCTCCTTTAGGACACACCACAGGCGGCTAATACTTTCATCTGCAGTCTTATCATGCCCACAATCACCTTTGCCTTGTGTGGTCATACTGTATTTCAGTTCCAAAAGTCTGGCCACCACACCCTGAATTCCTACTCTCATCTGGTTAATGTAAATAGTTGATCAGATATGGGAAATCTCTGAAGAAAAGCCTTCCCCCCTTGTGTCTTCCTGCGGCTTCTCTGGGTTTAGAGTTCCGGCATGTCATCTCTGAGGGTTGGGAGGGACACACTCAATCTGCAGGGCAGGGCATTACCTTGCCTTTCCATCCCTCACCTCCACCCCACCCCTGATCTGCCATAGGACCTTCCCAGAGACACAGCCTGTCTCAGTCTTCTATTCCTCTCCAACTGTAACACAGGCTCCTTGGTGACATGCATGACTCTAAAGGTGGCTTCCTCACAACAGGCCTAGGCGAACCCAACTTAGAAGAAGGTGAGCACGGAGGTAACAGGGCCTAGCCTGGGGGTGCAGATGGCCTGGAAATCTGAGTCATAGTTCTTCACTACTTGCCCAAGGATTTGCTGTCCCCTGACTGGTATGCTATTTTCTCTTTGCAAAACTATCTATCCCGCTGCCAAAAGTACCCTAAGCCTGCCTCGCGTGTCAGTGAGATGAGTGACAAACTATGTAACTGGAAGACCCAGAAAGGGCCAGCTGTGAGTAGGAGACCTCTGGACTCAGACCAGTGCCTTGGAAATTTTATCCGTGGACTGAGCACAGGCTGGCCTGCCAGCCTAAGCAGAACTGAAACTTAGCGCAAGGTGAGGACCGCAATATTTGGGTTTGTTCAGCAAGCCCGGAGCTAGACACCAGAAATTCTTGGCTTCCTCCAAACAACTGCAGAGAAGCAGTGGCCAAACCTATCTTGTGTTTGATGAGTCATCTTGTGTCTGCATCGTGTGGCACAGACATTGTATGAGTGCTTCTTTCGCTGCTGTGTCTGGTTCTGGCTTTTAAGAGGATATGAGGTAGCCAAATACCCAAGCCTCAACGCTAATGGGCACTTTATGATTCCAGGTAAGCAAAGTTTAACCTCCACAGGCCCATCTACATTCCTTGCTGGCCCTACGCAGAAAGGCCAAAGAGCCTGGTTTTACTTAAACCCAAAAAGCGAAAAAGAAGAGAAATTGACAGTCTGTGCATGTAGGAGGGCGGAAGTCAGCGTGAAGTCCTTTTCTTTCATCTTAAGCCGTGGGCTTTATACTATAGGAGGGCTTAGTGGCCAAACAGGTTTTGAGTCTCTGAAACAGTTTTACCAGGTACGATGAGAGAATCCACTTCTTTATGGATGTTTAATATATTTTCGTGTATTCATGTATAAAGTTGACAAGCCACTCTTTATATGTGCTACCTCATCAAAGCTTCACCAAACTCTACGATTCAAACGTGTATCATGAGCTCCAATTTACAGATGGCGAAAACAGGTTCATAAACATGAGATCATGCGCTCAAGCGTGAGGTCACAGATAGTTGACTACACTGAGATCAAGAACCAACATCATGACTTCAGATTCGTGTACGTTTCCCCCCACAGACTGGGATCCACTTACTTCCCTGCGATGTCTTGAATTCTTGAGTGAAAGGCCGTCTGGGCCCTGGGAAGAACCCTTCCAGCAAGCGGAGATGCTGAGATGCTCGGGCAGGTGCACATCCCCCGCGCAGCCACAAGATGGCAGGGTCGCCCCGACGACCGAGGACTTGGCGCCAGTCCCCCGCACCAGTAGAGGGCTGTAGTTCCTCGTTGCAAAAAGTGAGAAATGAAAACAAAAAAGAAAAACAAAACAAAACAATAAAACCTCAGTGTCTACCATGATGAAATGGGGTGGTGGGAGGTTTGTTTTTCTTTTTCTCTTTTTTCCTTTTCTTTTTAAAATCAGGCAGGGAGAGTTCAAACAAACAAGTCTCCCCGTTTGCACCACCCTGTTTGCTTTCGGAGGCACGAGGTCAGGCCTTGGGCCAGCCGCCGAGCCTACATTATTCATCTGTCCAGCGCCAGCCCTGGAACAAATGTGAAGAAATGAAGTAGCTTCAGTAGAGGGGAAACAGTGTTGTTATTGTTGCTGGTGACAGTTCTATTTGCCAACAAACATAAAAACATACTTTGGAACCCGGAATGGGCTTGTCAGAGGGAACTTTTGTTCCATGTTTGGGCTGGGATGCTTCCAGATAGAAATCAGGCTGGCATTTGAACTTCAGGAGGCAGGGAAAGAGCTGCGCCCAGCAGCCACTGACCCCAATGCCGGGCTGTCAGCTGTGGGTCTCATCTGGGTGTGATGTGCCCACCGTCCGTGAGCCTCTGCCTTGCCAACCGGGGTCACCACCCCGAATGGGTCTTCCGGGAGAGGAGAGAGGGGCACGCAGTCCAGGATGATGGGCTCTCTGCAGATGGGATCAGGAGGCTTGGATTCTGAGCTTTTGGAAGGTGATCCTCACTTTGGGGCTCTGGGATAACAAACATGGTCCTGATTCTGCAGGGTTTATTTGCTGCCAGGTCCCAATTATCCCGAGACTGTTGGCAGCACCTTTAGGGTCCTTTTGCCACATGGACTAGTGGTTCTAGAGATAAAGCCGTGCTTGCAGTGTCGGCTGGTGAGTGCTTAGGGTGGTAAACTGGTGCTCACGCCAGTGTAAAAGGCATGATCCAGAAGGCCCATCTGCCGGTCCCAGATCCTATTACATAACCAAGCTGAAGGGCCTGTGTTGGGACTGTCATGATCTGGCCCCAAACTTCCATGTCCAGGTGGGTGGGTTCCCTATAGAAGGAGTTCAACAGGTGTTCGGCGAATGTTACCTTATTTACATGTAGAGTAACTGCTCCAGGAACGTGAAGCGATTGCCCATGATCATAATTGGTGGCCAACCAGGGACTGGAACCCGCAGGATAGCACTGCTTCTACTCCACTTTGCTTCCTCACATTTTATTTTTTTTAAAGGTTTTATGTATTTATTCATGAGAGACACAGGGAAGCAGAGACATAAGCAGAAGGAGAAGCAGGTTCCCTGTGGGGAGCCTGATGCGGGACTCAATCCCAGGACCCTGGGGTCATGGCCTGAGCCCAAGGCAGATGCTCAACCACTGAGCCACCTCAAATCTTAAAACCCTCAGGTTTATTTGAAAGTCTTATTTTGGTCTATGTTTCCTTCAGGGCTATGCAGTAATAAGCCAGACACAACCCAAAAAGAGGCCTCTTCTTTCCAAACTTCAGATCCCTTTGAGTCTCCATCCCCAACCACTGGGCTTGTAAACCTCAAATGACTCTTGGGCTACACAGTTTAATTCCTAGCATTTAGGCTCAGCTTTGTGGATATTCATGATAGAGGAATAGACAGTATTCAGTGGAGCAGAGGTTGACAAATTTTTTCCTGTAAAGTTCCAGACAAGGAAGTATTTTAGGCTTTGTGGGCCATACGGAGATCAACACAGCTTGGTTTGCTGGTTGTCCGAGCAAGCAGCCCTATAGAATGCACCAGGAATGAGCATGGCTGCAGCCAATAAAACTGTCCTTACAAAAGCAGGCAGGAGGGGAACCTCACTGGGCCCTTGGGCCAGAGTTTGCTGACCTGTGCGGTGGAAGACTTGGTCTCTGACACATTCCAGACCTAAGCAAAGAGATGTTACTCAGGTTTTCAGAGTGTAGGAGGTTCAGCTGTCTCCACCCACCTTAACAAATAGGATTAATTTTTTGATCAGGGGCTTGGTAGTCCTAATGAGGTGACTTATTTGTGCAATGCTCTTTTGTTTACGTGTGGCACCATGTGAGCCTGGGGAATAAGGAAGCTAACAGACCCTAGAGACAAGAAGACTGCAGGGCAAGGAGTGGAATCTGACACCTTCTTTGTCTAATGCGGGCCTGAGACTGTGTCCTGCCGGGGCGCTGGGCTACCTTATCTCAGTTAATCCTCATAAGATCCTGGGAGATTTTTATTATTATGGCAATTTTATAGATACATACTCAGGAAGATTAAGTAACGGGCTCAAGTCTTATCCGGAAGCCACCGTGTCCCCTGCACCACACTGAATGCTTAATTCCTAGGAATTATCACCTGTCCCGGGGCAAGGAGGCCACGCTCAGAATCCCTGGGTGCTCCCCGCCTGCGCATGTGCCACTGCTCCATGCAGGGTTGCAGGATGTTAAGTATTTGATGGGATGCTCTGAATTTCTTTTTTTTTAAGATTTTATTTATTCATGAGAGACACAGGGAGAGAGAGAGGCAGAGACACAGGCAGAGGGAGAAGCAGGCTCCACATAGGGAGCCCGATGTGGGACTTGATCCCAGGACTCCAGGATAACACCGTGGGCCGAAGGCAGACGCTCAGCCTCTGAGCCACCCAGGGGTCCCAATGCTCTGAATTTTTAATTGCAAATTTTCATTCAACGTTCTCTTTAGGAAGCACTGTCTGCTCCTGTCCCACTTCGGCTCGACCTCCCAGACTGGAGCCACTGGGTGCAGGATTTCCCTTTAACTCCGAATGAATGTCAGGAGGGACGGTGGTGGCACCCAGCCCCAGCATGGAGGGGGCGGGAGTGAGCGCCCGGGGGTGCAGGGCTCTCTGGGGACCAGCTCGGAGTCCCAGCTTGCCCTCTGAGCCGGCAGAGCAAAGTCACTGAGGGCAACAAAAAGCACCATCTGGAACCTCAAAGACGCATTCTTTGTCCCGAGGTGTGGCGGACACAGCCTTTCTCTGATGACCGGGGGTCTCTGGGAGACTCCGCGGGGCTGGGCCCTGCGGCCCTGGACATGTGACTTTGGAGAACCAAGTTCTGGGCTCTCAGTTCCAGTTCCTTGCTGGGACCGGCTCAGGCAATTCCCCGGAGGCCCGTCCACTTAGAGGAAGAGAGAGCAGCCAGCCTGCTGCCCGTGGGAAGGCCCGGGGGTAGTGAAATCGTCTGCAGATGACACGGTGACGCGCTGCATCCACAGTGAGGCCTGGGCTTTCCCACCGATCCAGAGGCCACCCCGGGGGTGGGGGGCGACTGCTTCCCACCTGCACTTCTCCTTTTTTGGAGCAGACCTCAAATCACCCTCTAAGAGGAGTCTAAAGAGCAGAGATGGAGGGAGTCTGGGTCTGACAAGATCCCGGGAAGACAAGATGGGCTGTTCTGAAATTTCGCCAAGGGAAGTGAGAGGGTAGGTGGGGCATATTGCTGACCTCACCCCTCCCGGTAGCAGGCTGTGACAGCGCTCAGTGGCCTGGGGCACTGCCCCACACGGCAGCTTGCTTACGTTGACCATGTGACTCACCATGACTGTATCAGTGTCCAGTCTGCAAAATAAGGACCCGAGATGACAATTACAAATGTATAGGGCATGCCAGGAAGCCTGGGCCTGAATGCTGGGAGGGTCAGGGCTTTTGCAGGGGTAGGGTAGCAATCTTATTCTTAAAGTTTTAATCAGTTTTTTAAAAATATGTATTTATTTATTTATTTGAAAGAGAGAGGGCATGAGTGGGAAGGGCAGAGGGAGAAGGAGAAAGAATCTCAAGCCGATTCTAAACTGAGCCCCATGTGGTGTCCCATCTCTGGACTGTGAGATCAGGGCCTGAGCAGAAGCCAAGAGTTGACCGCTTAAACGACTGCCCACCCAGGCACCCCAAATCTTTCATCAGTGTTGAACACTTTATAACAGAAGGGAATGATTCGTTTGCATATTTGGTGCCAAATTATCAAGTTTTTCATTTACCTTTTACTTACCTTTTTAGACAGAGAACATTTAATGCTGTTAATTCTAGATATACTTTTATGACTTTTCTACATCGTTTTTATGCTTTCAAAATTGTTTCATTTTTTCATGCTAGGACCAGGTATTTATTCATAATTCTTAATGGTTTTCTTCTTTACATGTAACTTTTGAAATATTACCTATCGTTTTTAAAATTTAGAAGTAGTACCTACCCATTTAAAAAATTCACCTAGCATGCATATATCTGTATGTGTGTATATATGTGTGTATGTGTGTGTATATATATATATATATATATATAAAAGTTTCATGAAAAATTAAAATGCCACATTCACACCCAATTCCATTACCTTCCCCAGAGGCAACTACTGTTAACAATTGACGTGTGAATTCTTCAGGCGTTTTCTGAATTTGTGGCATATGTGTGCACGCACGTGTATGTGGCATTTATTTTACATAAGTAAAATGCGCACACATACATATGTATACAATACCATTCTGCAGCTTGGCTTTCTTATAACACCAGCTCTGGGAGATCTTTCCAAGCCGGTACAAATAGCTGTACCTTATTCTTTTACATTGCATGAGAGTCCAGACACATGTTCTATAATTTACACTTGACTTTTAAGCTCACTTAAAATTTGTGTCAGTGAATGATGTGCCTTGAGAATCCACAAGGATTTCCTTCCCCAGACAACCAGTTTTCCTATCAGCAACCTTTCCCCGTGTGCTCACTGGGTAATGTTTTATTTTATAGTCTGCTTTCTAAGTCAGCGCAGTGGACAGCACGTTTTAGAAATAGGAAGAGCAGAACGTGTTGGCCATGCTACAGTCAGAAAGTGGATTCCATACGGGATCTTGTTTGAATCTCACTGTGACTCTGTGCCATGCGAAGTATTCTTTTTCTGCTTTACGCCTGAGCAAGTGAGGTGTAAGGTGTGAGGTTCGGGGTCAGGGGGCTGCCCAGTGTCACACAACTAAGTCTCCTGACTTCCAAATCCAAGCTTTCCCTGTGCATGGGCTGGGCGTGACCTCAGGGAGTTCCTGCAATGTGAAGCAGTGAAGAGGGAGAGAGCCAATGCCTTCCCCACCGCTACGTGCTGCTCTTCCTTCCTTCTTTCAACAATTATTTATTGAGCTTCTACTGTGTGAAGGGTGCTGTGCTAGAGTATGCTGTAAAAAAGCTCCAGAACTTTCAGAGGTAAGTTAATTATTCTCAGCTTCAGATTCCTCCTCTATGGGGTACATTTAAACTTGGAGATTCTATTTTAAAAAAATAAAAAAGTTCTTCTGATTAACGCCAGAAAATCAAATTCAGCAAATCACCAGTTTCCTTGAGCATTTTGTTTAAAATCCAGGATGTTCTATTTCATCTTGAAAACCTCATGGCATCTCGGCCCTGGAAGGTTGTTCCATCTGGTCTTTGCCACAGACAGGTAACTGATCAAGTTTTCAGGAGAGACATTGCCTAGTCTCTTATTCCTTTTTTAAAAAGGTTTCAAACAACAAACATTTATCATTTCACAATTTGCCAGCTGGGCTCCTATGGTTCAAGGAATCTCAGCAGGCTGCAGTCACAGGCACAAGGGGGCTTGGGCATCGGGGGTCAATGTCAAGACTCGCCTGTGGGGGGACTGGCTTCTGGGCTCCCTTGCTGGCTGTTGGCGGGAGTGGCTGGCAGGATTCAAGTCCATGCTGGCTGTTGGCTGGAAACTCTTGAGTCCTTGCTCTGAGAGCTTTTCCACAGGGCAGCTCACTGCCTGGGCTATACCTTGGGACTGACTTCCTTCTCAGCAAGTGAGCGAGAGAAGGTGTGCCTAGATGGATGCTGCGGTCCTTTGGCTGCTCATCCTGGACGTGAAATCCCATCACGTCTGCCACAGGAGTAGGAGAGCACTGACGGCTGACCATGACCTTCCTAGGAACTACCACTCTGTGGGTGAGGCCTGGAGTGGACATGTAAGCTCACTAACATTATTCAAGGGCAGCAGAGGAGCTGAGTGACAATCCAGGCGGCCTGGCTATAGGATTTGCTCTCATTATGACCTTGCTGTGGAGTGTAGACCCCTGGAGGAAGGGGAGAAGGGACATAGGATATCAGGCCAAAGGTCCAGCTGGGCAGTCATCTTCACTTTTTCCTTTGGAAATGGACTAGAGGGAAGTTAACACTTGCTTGGTTAGAGTAGACTATTTGATGCCTTTCCTTTGTCTTAAAATTGAAAATACATGCAAATCATGATTAAAAAAAAAAAAAGAGTACACAAGCATATGGAGAAAAGGCTATCTCTCACACATGCTTTCTCATAGTGCTTTACTTTCCCCCCTCAGGAGTAGCCCTAGGACCCTTCCGGAGGTATTCTGCTTGTGTATGAGCTTCTTTGTTTGAAACACACACATAGGAACAAAAAGGCAATACATGGAGTGGGAGATAATAAGGACTCATCCAGCCTTTATTAAAAACAAACAATAATCCTACAAATCAAGGAGAGGCAGACCACCCAGTAAGGTGCACCAACAAGAAAATACACAAAAGACATTTTGCAGAAGAGGAAAGCCATTGTAAGGGACACCAAACTTCACTAGTCATCAGGGGAATGTACAAAATCACAACAGGATACCAGCACAACCCATGGGACATGAACAACACAGCAGGTAGAGACCAGGAGCCGGTGCTCACGACAGTGGATGAGAGTCCCAGTTACTACTGCACACCCTCATGGGCAAGTGTGACATTAGCCACCCTCATGGGTACAATCCCATGTGCTCCAGTGCGCATTTCCCCAATGATGCTGAACATCCCTTCACATGCTCACATGCCCTCTGTGTATTCTCACCTGTGAAATGTCTGTTCCTGTCTTTTTTCATTATTTAATTGGATTGTCTGTCCTTTTACTGTTGAGTTGGGTTTTTTAAAAGATTTTTTATTTATTCATTTTATTTTAGAGAGAAAGAAAAAGAGAATATGTGCACGAGCAGGGTGAGAGAGAGAAGGAGGTAGAGAGAAAGAGAATCTGAAACAGACTTCCACTGATTGGAGAGACTGATGTGGAGCTCAATCTCACGACCCTGAGATCATGACCTGAGTGGAAACCAAGAGTTGGATGCTCAACTGACAGAGCCACGTAGGCACCACTTACCTATTGAGTTCTGAGAGTTCTTTGTACAAGCTAGGTTATTCCTTCTTAAAAATTTTACTGATTTTTTTTGGGGGGGAGGGAAGCAATAAATATATATCATGAGAATACACAGATTTGATCAAAGCACTTATGATTTTAACATTGACTTAAAAGAATTATAATTGACCTTTCTTTTATGAAATATTTCAACAGTCAGAAAGGACAGACAATAGTATGAGAGAATAGGGACTTATCAAACCTTAACATTTGTTTCAGGTCACTTTTTTTTTTTAAAGAATTTATTTATTTATTCATGAGAGACACAGAGAGAGAGGCAGAGACACAGGCAGAAGGAGAAGCAGGCTCCACACACCCGGGAGCCCGATGTGAGACTCCATCGGGAGACTCCGGGGTCACGCCCTAGGCTGAAGGCGGCACTAAACCGCTGAGCCACCGGGACTGCCCCACTTTTTTTTTTTCCTAAGGAAAACTAAAAACAGGTAAAACCCTCTTTGAATTCTTTCACATTCTGTTTCTGCTCACCCCTTCATATAGTCTGGATTTTTATCCTTTATCATTTATATGGATCACAAATATCTTCTTGTAGTTTGTAATTTGTCTTTTAACTTTACCTAAGCTGTTCTTTTTTGAATAAAAGTTATTAACAACAGGGGTGCCTGGGTGGCTGCATTGGTTGAGCGTCCAACTCTTGGTTTCCATTCAGGTCATGCTCTCAGGGTTGAGAGATTGAGTCCTATGTCGGGCTCTGTGTTCAGCCCACAGTATGCTTGGGATTCTCTCTCTCCCTCTACTCTTTCCCTTGCTTTCTTGCTCTCTCTCAAATAAATAAATAAAATCTTAAAAAAACATTTGATATTAACAATATGTTAGTCAAATTTATCAGTCTTTGTCTGTACAGTGTGTTCTTGTGTATCTAGTTTAAAAATCTTTCCCTACTCACTTTGAAAAGGTAAAAATATTCTCTTCTACTTTCTTCTACATATTGTAAAGTTTTGATATATTTTTTTTAAATTTAAGTATTTAATCCAAATATAATTACTTTGTTTTTGATGTATGGCTAAGGATCTACTTTTATTTTGTTTTTCCACACGAGATAATCTATTACCCCAGCATCATTTATTGCACAGTTTATTTTGTCCCCACAGATGCAAAATGCCATTTGTGTCATATGCCAAGTTCACAGACATGCCTGGGTCTTTTTCTCAGCCTCTGTTTTGTTTTTCCTTGTGCTGATGCCATATACTCTTAGGTACAGAAGGCTAATACACATTTTTGATATTTGATAGGCCTGTTGCCTTTCCTTGTCCTTTGTCCTCAAAATTGACATTAGCTATTCTTGGCCTTTTGTTCTTTCATATGCACTTTTTGGATTAGTGTGTCAAGTTTTATCTAAATCCACTAGATACAGAGAATTGGGGACGATTTGTGGGAAACTGACATATTTATGATATGTAGTCTTCTCATCTATGAATGTGGTCTAAGTCTCCGTTTATTCAAGATTTTTTTTATTCCTTTTGATACTATTCTGGAACTTTTTTAAAAAAAAAATTGTATTTATTTATTCATGAGAGACACACAGAGAGAGAGAGGCAGAGACATAGGCAGAGGGAGAAGCAGGCTCCATGCAGGGAGCCCGATATGGGACTCTATCCTGGGTCTTCAGGACCACTCCTTGAGCCGAAGGCAGATGCTTACCCACTGAGCCGCCCAGCTGTCCCTGGAACTTTTTTCAAAGGGTCTTTATTTCCATGAAGAAGGGTTTTCCCTAAAACACCTTCTGTTCCTTCACTCATTGTATCCTGGGAGAGATGAGACAGAATGGCTCATGCAAATAAAGACCGACTCAGGGTAGCTCCATCCTTTTCCTTTTGGGGAATAAGCAGCCTATATGAGCAGGCTTTTCTCTCTTTCTCTAAGGTAGGCTTGTTTTTTTGCTGGAAGTTCTATTGAAATAAGTCTTGACAGCAGCATCTTTCTCTTATTGTTGACCTCGGAGGAGGAATTTCAACGTTTCTTTCCTTAGATATGGTACCCCTTGCGGGTCTTTGTAGATAGCCTTCGTCAGTTTAAATCTATGTCCTTTTTTTTTTTTTTTTTTTTTTAAGATTTTATATATTTACTTGACAGAGAGAGAGAGCCCACTAGCGGGGGGAGCAGCAGGCAGAGGGAGAAGGAGAAGCAGGCTTTCCTATGAGCAGGAGCCAGATGCGGGACTTGATCCGAGGACCCTGAGATCATGACCTGAGCTGAAGGCAGACACTTAACCGACTGAGCCACCCAGGCTTCCCAAAGCCATGTCGTCCTTCTATCTCTAGATTGTAAACAGTTTTTGTCATGAATAGATGTTGAATTTTATCAAATTATTTTCAGCATTTATTAAAATAATCATACGATTTTTTTCCTTTATTCGGTTTACAGATGAATGACGCTGAGTTTTTGGTAACTTTTAATTTTGATGTAACTTAAAACATGTAAAAGTTGATTTGTATAAGAAACTCTAATAACCATCCACCCATATTTACCACTTGCCTTTGTTTTGCCTCATTTTTTTTTGTCATTCTTTCTGCGTACACATACTTTTTTTTTCTAAAATGTTTTAGACTCGATTGGACATATTATGTCCTTTTACACTTAAATGTGTCAGTGTTTACTTACTAAGAACAAATTATATTTTCTTATATAACCTGACTTTGGTAACAAGTCAGGAAATGAAACATTGCTCTATTACTATCCTATGTGTGAATGTTGACCCAAAGTTGCATTCTTAAAATAAACTTGACTATAACATGACATTCTATCCTCATTATATCATTGGATTTGATTGGTTTTTAAGAATGTGTTTATGGGAAAGTTTGGCTCTATCATACTCTTACTGGGAATGACTTTGCCCAATCTTAAAAAGTTGGGAAGTATATACTATTTTGTTCTATTCCCTGGAAGAGTTGTGAACTATTGGTACAATTTTTTCATTAAATGTTGTGAAGAATTTACCTCTGAAAGTGTGGGAAATTTCTAATTTGGGATTCAATATAATAGAAAAAAGACTAGATTTTTTCTCTTTTTGTGTCCATTTGGTAAATATTTAAAAAAACTGTCATTTAATCTCCTTGTTTAATTAGTTGTCATAAAATTGCCATAATGCTAACCTATTATCTTTTAAATATATGGGGACTTATAGTCATGTCTCCTTTTGCATTCCTGGTATTTTACTTTTCTTTTTTTCCCTTGATTAGCATTACTATATATTTATTAATTTTATTAGTCTTTAAATAACCTACTTCTGACTTTACTGATTCTCTTTTATATATTACTTTCCATTTTACTAACTTATATTCTGATGTTTTCATTTTCTTCTTTTCACTTTCTTTGGGTTTAATTTGCCTTTCTTTTCTGAACTTCTTCACATAGGTGCCTTTCTTCTTTCCTAATATACACTTTTAAGGCTATAAATTTCCTTTAAGCACAGCTTTGACAGCTTTACATAAGTTTTGATATATAGTATTCATCATAATTTCAAAATACTTTTAAATTTCCACTGTGATTTATCCTTTGATTCTCAGATAGTGTGGCAATTTATTAATTTCTTTTCTTTTTCTTTCTTTTTTTTTTTTTAAAGATTTTATTTATTTATTCATGAGAAACAGAGAGAGAGGCAGAGACACAGGCAGAGGCAGAAGCAGGCCCCATGCAGGGAGCCCAATGTGGGACTCGATCCCGGGTCTCCAGGATCATGCCCTGGGCGGAAGGCGGTGCTAAACTGCTGAGCCACCCAGGCTGCCCTTAAATTTCTAAATACAGATGGGGCTCTCTATTTTTTATGTAATTGATTTCTAATTTAATTTTAATGTAGTAAGATAAACTTTATATGCTTTCTCTACTTCAAATTTTTTGAGGCTTACTTTATGGTCAGTATTGGTAAAGGCTGCAGGGGTACTTGAAAGAATGTGTATTCTTTAGTTCTTAAATGCAACATTCTAAATCTGTGTATTAGTGCAAGTTTGTTAATCATGTTGTTCAATTCTTTCATAGTTTGCCAATTTTTTTGTCTTCTTAATATAACAGCTAATGAGAGAAGTGTGTTAATATCTCTCTCTATGATTTTAGATTTGTTTTTCCTTTAGTTATGTCAATTTTTGCTTTATATATTTTTGGACTATGTTATAAACTACATGCATATTTAAAATTATTATATCTTCCTGATTAATTGAACTTTTTATATATAGCTAAAAAAATCCAATCTGATAATCTTTGTTTTTTGTTGAGTATGATCAGATTTCATTTTTGTAATATATTGTTATATTTTTCTTCAAGTAAGTATCATTTCTCCTGATTTCTTCTGGGAATTTGACTCCCCCACTCCACCCCCCTACTTTATTCCTCTGGTGGCTTGAAATTCTTCAGAAATCCATTGATTATAATCATACCTACCATTTTCTCCTTTCTTTCTTTGTTACAAATGTGAAAACTTTAGCTTTGTTTTTGAATAAAAATTATATTTTATTTGTGTTTTTAAATTCTTCATTGTTAATTACAATTGATATTTTATCAATTTCCATACTCACTTTTCTTTTCATGCTTGTATACCACAGTTTATCTTTGGGTATAATTTTTTTTCTGTCTAAGGAACATCTTACAGTGAGAGTTTGTGGGAGTGCAATCTTTGCATATCTGAAAATATATCATTTTCACTGTTAAAGGGTAGTTGAGCTCATATAAGATTCTAAGTTGATATTTAGTTTTTCTTAGCACTTGAAGATATACTTTCATTGTCTTCTGACCTCAATAGGGGCTGATATGAAATTTCCTGAGTGTCTAATTGTTATTCATTTTCAAATAATTTGTCACATTTCTCTTGTGGGTTTTCAGATTTTCTCTTTATCTGTGTGGTTCTATAGTTTCACTATATTGAGTCTTGATGTGCATTTATACTAGGGAGTTGGAGGACACTTTCCTCTAAGATTTCATGTCTTTCTTCAGTTATGGGAAATTCTCAATTATTAGCATTACAAATATTAGTTCTCTGCCATTTCCAATATTCACTTATTTTTGAAATCTTGTTCAGTGAATTTAGGAGTTTCTTGATCTAGCCTATCTCTTTACTGCATGTTTATATATATATAAAAACTAAAAACTATCTGTTTAATGTGTTCTGAGTGAATTCTTCAGTATTCCCTTACAACTAGTATATTCTTTTACAGCATTTAGTCTAGAACTGATCTCATATACTGAGTTTTCAAAACTGAGTCCTTCTTTCCTAAGTTCTCTAGTTGATTCTTTTTTCATATATTCCTGTTTTTCTTTCATTTCTTCCCACTCCAGTTTTTTGATATCTTAAAATGAGAATTATCATTTCATTTATGTTTTTGTGGATTACAAAAAAGCATGTTCCATAAAACTGATCTAGGAAGTATAGTGAATCCAAAAAAGTATATTCTGGACTGTTCCATAAAATTGCTTTAATCAGAAATAAATTCACATTTTAGATTTTAGATTTTATTCTCATTGGATTTCTTCATGTTTTGAGATTTTGGTTTGTGCACCAAAACAAAGGTGAGAGGGTGATTTTTGTTTATGTTTTTTTCTCTCCCTCTATGGGGTGGGAAAAAGCCCAAAACCTCCTCCCCATATTTTTCTTTCCCTATCAGGGATTTTACAGTTGTTGGAAGCTGTTGTCATCTAGGCCTTTAATCCTGAGTCATTTCTACTATTTCAGGGCTTTCCTCCCATGGTAACATTGAGGATATCATATTCATAGTCACTAATGTTGACTTAGGTTCTTTGTCACAATGCTTTTTCCTTATCCTTCTGTCTCCCTAGGCTATGAAGCTGAAGCCCCAAGCACTATCTCGTCAGCAGCTTAATTTCTCAGATCTCTCTCATGAAGAAGACTCATTCTAGCCCCCGCCTTTATCTGTGAAAGTGACTCTAGCCCCTCTTGCCCATGAGCATTAGCAATCCCCTCACTCGGTGGAAAGTCAAATTCTAGACCATGACTACCTGCAGACCTGTGGTTTCAGCTGATCACAACTTTTTGTTTCGATTACAGAAGTGATTATCTTGAGCCAAGTTATTTTGCTTTGGTTTCTTACCCATCATTGCTATGTCTTTACAGCAAAGAGGTGTGAGATACAGTGTGAACTCAATACGCTGGTTTGACCAGGATTCTATCCTATTCTTAAAGATCTCCTTCTCCTTCTTCCTCCATTGACTAGGAACCCTTGCAGTCAGGTAGCTCTGGATGTAGTCTTCATCCAGATGAAATGGAGGGCTCCTACTCTCAGCTTCCAAAGGGTATCCTGTGTTACAGGTCAGACACCATTGCCCAGGCCAGGAACAAAGGAGTAGAAGAGGTATCAGCTGCAAAGATCTTCACTGGAGAGGTACTGCTGGAGGTGAGGAGGGATGGAGGCCAAGGGGGCAGCCTTGTGTTCTACACTACTCTGCTCCATCTAACTTTCCAGAGAAAAACAAATTTTCAACTGCCAGAAAACTTGATAAGGAAATGTTACAAGAAAAGAAATTAGTTGCCTAAATTGTGTCACTTTTTTAGTATTTCTTACACTATATAAATCTCAAAAATTCCCAAGTAGACAAGAAATAAAAGTGAAGAAAAATTATGAACACTTTCGATGTATTTGATGAGGATATGGAGTAGAATTAGAATTTAAAGTTTCTGATGTAGTTCTTTTATGTTACTTGTTCCTAATGAATTTTCCTTAAGGAATATTAGGTGGGGAAAACAGGTATATTTAAAGTATCTAACTTTGTATAATAATTGGTTCTTTCTTTCTTTCTTTCTTTCTTTCTTTCTTTCTTTCTTTCTTTCTTTCAAGGGTGAAGTTGGTGAGTCTTAAGCAGACTCCATGCCCAGCATGGAGCACAACATGAGGCTCCATCTCACAACCCTGAGATTGTGACCTGAGCTGAAAACAAGAGTCAGATGCTCTACTGACTGAGACACCCAGACACCTCAGATCCCAATATTTCTTAAATAAAACATTTCTAGTTAGTTTGAATATACCTAAATCTGTATATTATGTAGAACTCTTGAATTGGAAAGAATCTAGACCAATTTTATTCCAGGATAAAGATAAATATAATGGTTGGTTCAGTGTTGGTTGTGTCCTCCTAGCTGGTTAACACAATAAAGACCCATATTCAGTTCTGGGTGCATGTGCATGACTGCAAGGGGTTAAAAAAAAAATCTCAGGTTCTCTTAATTCTGAGAGCATGTGGTGGCCAGCCCAGAGCCAGATTGAGCCATGTTAATTTCCCAGAAGATTTCAAAGAATTATCTTTTGAAAGGGGGAAGTTTGGGCTAATAAAAACCAGGATAACCTCCGGCAGTCACATGGAAAAGAATAGAAACAAATTACTCCTGGCTTGTTCGACATTGCTGCCGGGGGCTTTCTCTGGCTAACCCAGACTGCTTTGTTTTTCTTTGTTGCAACGAGAGAAGTTACTAGTAATGTCCTAGGAAAGGTAAGAGCAGCAAAGTTGTGCCAAGTGCTCATCTGTGTTCTCTTTCTTAGGTGCAGCTCTTCAAGGGTGTGGGAGGATTGAAAAGGCCTTCGTGCTATCAGATCCTGGGTTTGGATTCCCATTTTACAACTTTCATATCCAGGGGGCTTGGGAGACTTCTGTTTCCACTCTGAGCTTCAATATCTGCATCTCTCCGAGAAGATAATTAACACCTAGCTCATGGCCATGTTGGTCAAAGTTTGTATGATAAAGCCTGTGATGCACCCAGTCATAGTAAGTAATGAAAACATGCATAGGGGTGCCCAGATTACCCTTCTCAGGTCAGCTCCTCTCTTCCTCTCTGATGGTTCCTAAAACCTCATCCCCTTTGTAAGTAGCTCTTGCAGGTTGGGAGTCAAAGATCGATTCACGCTTTTTGTAAAAAATTAAGGAGTTTTAAACTAAAATATCAGTTGTCCGTGGGCTGCATAACAAATTACTTCAAAGCTTAGCAGCCTAAAACAACCATTTTACTACATTCACATAATTCTGTAGGTCAGAAATTCAAAAAAAGCACAGCTCCATGGTGTCCGTGGCCTCAGTTGGGAGAACACAGAGACCACCTGCTGGGGAGGAAATCTTCTGGGTTCACTCACATGGCCAGCAGTCAGTGAGGCCCTCACACTGGGAACACCACGTGGCATTTCCACGTGGCTTGGACTTGCTCACAACATAGAGGCATTTACTTTTTGTACAGCTCCTAAGGGTGTGATGGCAAGTGGCTCAAGAGATCCAGGCACAAAGTCTTTCCGGGCCCCTTGGGAGTCCCATAATGTCACTTCTGCTGGATCCGAAGCCCCTCTAGGTTCAAGATGAGGAAGCAGAGACTCCATCTCTTGATGGCAAGAATGTCAAAATGACATTGTGAGAAAGTGCACGGGGAATGGGGACCATAGTTGTGGCATCTTTGGAAAATTACAGGGTGCCTCGGGGTGAGTCAGTAAGAAGTCCCTGAGATTTTTGGCTGGATCCGGCAGGAGTGTGAAAGGCGGGTTCTAGCAGAAGCACTACAAGGTCACGGCCACAGGAATTCAGGTGGAAATAACAATGACGGAGAACATGGAGGGAACAGAGGAGAGAGTTGGCATTGGGACTGATCGGTCTCCTGCAGGCAAGGAGGAAGGAGACAAAAAGGGGAAAGAAGAGTCAGGAGGTGCTGAGGTTTTGAACCTGGGTGCTCAGCAGGGCAGGGCTGCTGGTACCTGAAATGGGGAAGTCTCAACGAAAAGCAGGAACCTCCTGTTCCTTCTTTACTCTCCAGACACTGGCTCATCTCCCAGCGATTCACGTATGCACAGTCTCGGTCTATTTTGACAGAGATGACATCAAGGGCTAGAAGTGGAAATGAGGCCATTTATGAACCCGATCTTCAGTCAAAATCCTATGTTGACTAAGCTTGCGTATCTAACTACTCCCAGGGAGAAATGGCTGCACATATGGAGCTTCCACACAATGTGTTAACACCATCACGGAAGGGATAATCCAAACACTGCCTGGTAAAGGAGCTCAAGATCCTTTTTTTACAGCATTATTTGTCCTTGGAGGTCAGGCCGTCAGGGCTCCATATTTGACCACATTTTTTCCAAGATTTTGTTTATTTATTCATGAGAGACATAGAGAGAGGCAGAGACATAGGAAGAGGGAGAAGCAGGCTCCCCTCAAGGAGCCTGATGTGGGACTGGATCCCAGGACCCTGAGTTGAAGGCAGACGTTTGACCACTGAGCCACCCAGACATCCCTCCACAACCTTACTGTGGCTTCCCTGTCAGTGTGCTCTTCTACCTTGATCTCTGCTGCCTGTGACAAGATGGTTTAAGAACGTGGCTTAACCTTATCCTATCCACTCCTAAGCTGTTTCAGATCATTTCCAGACAGGATTCTGATTGTCCCAGACTGAACCATTTGTCCATTGCTATGGCTGGGGGGTAGGGGTAGTTTTAACTAAAAAATAATAATAATAAGGCAAAGCACATGTTCTGGAAAGACAAAAATAGTAGTGGGCTGTGCCTACCTCATCTGCTTTGATCATCATCCTTGCCCCTGATTAGCCATCAACTGTTTCCAAAACTTATTCTAGGAGCTTGTTAGAAATGCAGACTCTCAAATCCCATCCCAGCCCTACCAATCAGAGTCTGCAATTTAAGAAGATCCTCAGGTGATTCTCAGAGACACCAGAGTTTGGGAACCTCTGGGCTAAAGGAAGAAGGATGGAGCAATGTCTCCAAAGGAACTTTCCAAAGAGGAGTGTGAGAAGGTTCTGTGAAAGGCAGTGTAATTGGAATACATGACCAATCTGCCCAGGCTAATGTCACAAGAAAAGCAGCAGGCCTCAGTGCCACGTGGATGCCCCAGTTGGGGACACAGACACCAAACGGGGACCCAAGGTCAGAGCTGGGCTAAACCAAGATGATGATGCTGGTTCTGCTCATCCTCCCAGCAAGGTGTTCCTTGAGCTCTGTGAGTGCCCTGGAGAAGGTTCTGCAGCCAGGGCGGGGCGGGGTGGGGGGATTGCTGAATCTGCAGTAGGTGCCTTCAGTGGCTTGCACAGAGTAGTGAAGAAAGCTTCATGGCCACGAGAGCCTATTCCCACGGCTATAATAATGCAGGCAAAGGTGACATGACTTCTCATTTTTTAAGATGAACATTTACTGCAGTGTCATACTCTAATGAGTCTGAAATTTGGATCCTGTCTACTTGTAAACAACCACTTCATGCAGAATAGTTTATGCAAAATACACTCAGACCTACACAGACCGTGCCCGTTCCCAAGAGGATCAGTCCTAGGAGTTAGATGTGGAAATTAGATAAATTCTCCGTCAACCCCTCCAATTCCCCTCTCTTTTATTTACTTATTTTAAATAGAGTATTCCTGTAAGAAGGGCTGCAGAAATGAAAGCCAATGGAACTGTAATTAGATAGAAAGGTTTAGAGGTCTCGTGGTCTGGACACAGGATTGAAATTGCTTCCTGCTGCTGTCTCAAGGCGAGCACAGCACTGGAATGCAACACGGGCTATAATCCAAAGTGATGGGGAGCAGATTTCCCTGTGTCTCCAGGCTACTCCGTCCTTTCATGAACAGGTCTCACACATGGTGTTCTTCACATGGGCACATCTTTTAGGGCTGCCTCACAGTCCTGCGAGCTTGGGAGGTGCTTTTGCTTCCACCACATTACCAAGTCCTGGACGAGGGTGAAAGGGGTACCGAAAGGCACGAGTACCAGAATCACATGCCACTGGTTCGAGTCCTTTCTCTGCCATTTCTCAAACGCATGCTATTGGGCGAATTACATAACTTTGATCCCTTCGACTAAAAAATAGGGTTAGTGATGGTCTTGTTGCAAAGATCCAGTGAGAAAATGTGTATGAAGGAGGGTGGCGGCACATTCTGTGCATTTGGCACAGAGGAGGTATTCAACTTTAACTGGTTGTTAAAGCACTTAGCTCCATGCTCAGAGAATGCTAAGCACTTAATCAATAGTAGCTGTTATTATTCCCTAACCTTTGTTCAATTTTGCATGATATCTTGCCTCAAGATGCTGTGTGGTGAGTACCCACATGCCATTCACATATGATGAATATGAGTTAACATTAACTTGGTCTTGAGAATTTTATGACAACCCCTTCTTGAGATAATTGGAGACACTCTGAGGTTTTAGAGAAATGTGGGGCCCTGAAAGAATTTAGAATTCGCAAATGCAGTTATTGGTCTTGATCCCATTAGTTAGAAGGTTCTGGCATTCCTGCCTCATTCTTGCAGGTCCCTGTGGCTCCTCTCATAAATAACCTCTTCCCGTACACAACCAAACAGGACTCAGGAGGCTTGAGTTAGTGATTCTTCGAGAAAGATCACTTTTATTCTCTTTGGTTATTTTTGGTACCAGGCCTGTACTCAGGCACAAGGAATATCTGGGTTCCTGCTTGGGTGAGTTTTTCCTTTTCATTTTCCCCAGCTATGAAAGTCAGGGTGCCATGCACTGGAGGGAGATAATCACTCTCTCCCCTCTGTCTCTGCCTCCACCACTGCCTGGGCCATCCTTGGGGACCGGCCCACAGGGCTCCCTGTCCATGTGCCCTTTGGTCTGCATGATCCCCTCCTTTCCAGGTGTCCCTGGCCACTGGAAAGCCAGCAAGTCCACACCCTGTAGTTTTGTCCTGGACTCCTTTCCAAACCCAGGACTCAGATTTTCAAGTCTGATGGACAAACATGGTGGCTGTGGCCTGAGCCCCCATCTCAGGGGCCTTTGGTGTCACTCTTGACTGACTTCGGTCCACCCCCTAGAATTTCTGAAGGGCTATGCTGATCTAGGTTTGGGTCTTTTTGTCTATTTGTTTTTTTATTGGCAGTTTTTCCTGGGCATGCCTTGGCCCTTCCTCTTCACTGACTTGCCCAAGCAAGTCTCTCCTCCAGAACATTCTGCTTCTCTTGTTTCTCTGCCCTCATCTGTTTATTAATGTGACCTATCCTAAAAGGCTCTGTTTAACCATTCCTCTGAGAGGCCTTTATAGCACAGCCCTGTCTGCACCGGAATATTCCCTCCTTCTTGAACTCTGGGGTGTGCTCGGCTCCAGTGACCCCAGGTTCAGGACTCTGAGCATTCGTGTCAGGGTTCCCTGAACTTGTTCAGTGCCCTCCACAAACGGGAAACTCTGGTTCCATTTGCTGGATGACTGTAGATGTGCAACTCGCCCTCTCTTCCCCTGTGCATAGGGGCTCCTTCTCCCCAACTTCACAGAAGAATCCATCTAACGTCCTGGCTCAATGCCCCGCATATACTTGGCATCTGATACATTTTTACTTTCCTTCCTCACTCTGTTTCCAGCTGTCCACTCTGCATTTCCTGAATGAACAAGCAAATTAATAAACACATAAATCAGATGGCTTTCTATTACAGAGTGCTCACAGTCCTGTTGATGTTTGTCTCCGTGGATGCTGATGACATGATCATTACGTAAAAGACGACCGAAACTGCGGGCTCTTTCTCCTAATTCTCACTCTCAAGCATTGTTTTGAGCTTCAGGGAGGACAAAAGTAATTCAACCTATGTCAACACTGGCTGTTATTCTTTCCAACTTCTGCAAACCTGATGGAAGGAGAAGGCTATCCCATTATTGTTTTGATTCGCATTTCTCTGATTACCGGTGGTTTTATGCGCTTGTGAAAAAGCAGCAGAAATATGCGTCGCAAACCATTTGAAGGCTGCTGAGTACTTCTGGGAGACACCAGGCACAAGGCCTAGAAAGGCTGGGCATGCAGGCTAACACAGTCAAATTCCTGAGACTTCCAGGTTGCAAGGCCACATGGGCTGCAGTAGGCACACTGAGTGGCCCTTAGGAGACCAGTCTTTCAGCAGGGCCAGTACCTGGGCCAGCCTCAGGAACCCTACTATCTATCTGTCCTTTGTTGGTAGCCCCAGATCCACAGAGACTCCTTCCTCAGAGCTCTCTTCTGAGCCCAGGGCCCATGGCCAAGTTCATGGGGCTCTTTTCCTGGACTCTATGAGAGAACACTTCAAGGTATCTCTCTTGCCCAGAGTCAGGGCTTAAGTCTTCAAGATCCAGGGAATGAGTGACCTCCTTCCCTCTGTCCTTACCAGATGCTCACTCTTGCATCAGGACAGACTTCTTCCCACAATGACAGTGAGTACAAATACACTGTCCCACTGAGGGGCTCTACTTGCTGCTAGAAGAGTCTGGGCTTTCCCCAGAACATTCTTCAAAGGCTATTCAATCACCAGGCCATCTAGTTTTCCATAATCTTGCTAGTGGGGGATTTTGTTGAAGGTCAGAAAGGGCATCGCCATTCCTTGTCTGGTCTTTTTGGGGGAGATTTGCCTGCCTGAAGTGTTGATGAGCTTCCCTATATCCTCTCATCCTCTGCTCCCAATCTACTATGAGCCGGCACTTGAAAAATAAATTTATAAAGAGGCCAACTAAGGAGAGAAAGTAATTTTTGGAGACCATATAATCTAAACTCATTTTTAGAGAAGCAAGAACAGAATGTGCCGGTCAAAAACAACCTTTTACATGATTGCACACAGTAATTTGACCCTCCTAGTCTGGAATTGGATCTTTGCTATACCTTTGTCTGGCAAAAAGGCCCAATGAAGTGTATTTTCAAAACGTGATGGAGCAAAGATGAGTTCAGACTTCCTTATGTCTAAATAAGCCAGTTTACCATGACAGATGTTGCCTTTTTCCTGGCTTCTAATGGTCAAAATTATATACATGTTGATAGATAGATGATAGATAGATAGATAGATAGATAGATAGATAGATAGATAGATACAGTTTCTGCAAGGTTCCACAGGTACACATATAAATGTGCACCAAGATTTTCATTGTCATTTCTAGTAGGAATTCAGTCAGGCAGGAAGGAGCCAAGATCAGCATCAGAACTGGAGTCAGAATTCTTCCAAGGAGGATTACCACCTGCCGAGAGCTATACCTGCTCAGACTTGACTGATGGGGGCACAGGAGCCAAGCCTAAGGCTAAGGCTTCAAGGGTTGTTCTCAGGCTAGTGCTGTCCTTGACCTTCTCTTCCAGGTGATTGCCAGAGAGCAAATTAATGAATAAACGTTTATCAAGTGTCTCTTAGGTACCAGACTTTGACTTGGCCTCTGAGAGAAACACAAAAAAAGGCAAAGAAACAACCAAAACTTACCTTTATTCATGTAGAAAGAAAGCTGCTAGAATTTAGTCAGTTTTACATAATGCGGTGAAGTATATATCTTATGACACCATGCAACACAGAAGAGAGGCACTATGATCTCGGATAACTGCTGGCTGAGGGACTTTGCGCTGATGATTAACTGCCTGGGTTGAAATTTGGGCTGTACCACTTACTTGCTGAGGGGCCTTGGCCACATTAGCACTTTGGGGTCTCAGTTTCCATGACACTGAGACGAGGATATAATAGTAGTTACTTTGGCTGCTGAATTGGCCTGCTCTGAGGACTCAGAGATAGAATCCATGGAAAGTGTTTAGCATTGTGCCTGCCATGTAGAGAAAGCGACATGAATACTATTAACTTCTTCCTGGCTGCAAATGTCCAGTCCCAGGCCCAGACCTTCAGTGAGGGGAGCTGGCAGCAAGGAAGGCTGTGGGCAGCATAGGGGATAAAGATGCTCTAATGCTGGACATCAAGGAGATTGCAAGCAAGCACCATCTCAGCAGTTCTGTTCTTTCATTATGAGATATTCAAATCCACCACATGGTAGAAAGAAATGTGTAATGGATACTTATCAACCCATTTCCTGGATACAACAGTGATGAACATGTTACCATAATTTAACTGATCTATTTTTTTTTAATTTCACAGAAGTAGTATTTTAAAATAAATTAGAAATGTCATCACAGGGATGCCTGGGTGGCTCAGTGGTTGAGTGTCTGCCTTCAGCTCAGGTTGTGATCCTGGGGTCCTGGGATCGAGTCCCACATCGGGCTCCTTGAGGGGAGACGGCTTCTCCCTCTGCCTATGTCTCTGCCACTCTCTCTGTGTCTCTCATGAATAAATAAATAAATAAATAAATAAATAAATAAATAAATAAATGTCATCACAATCACATTTGATCCCTAAATGCTTTGCTGTACACCTCCAAAATGTATAGACATTTTTTTTCCCAGAACCATAATCTTATTATCCCATCTAATGAATTAGCAATTCCCTGATCTAACACCCAGGCACCTTAGAGTATTTTAAGTGACCCTTTTGATTTCAAGATAGATTATGCTGGGAAGAAGACCATTTTGAAGACAAGACATGACTTGCTGTATGTGGGAAAGAATGTTCTGGATGTTGGCATAAAGAGGGGAATGTACTGATTGGCCAATGTCCCTCTTGTAGACCCTCCATACACCTATGAAAAACATAGCCTGGTCTGAGATCCTTTGTGTGAATGTGCTCATTACAATTTGCTTCTTTCCAAGGGAGGAAAACATGTTTTTGAAGGCTGCTTGACAGACAAGAAGGATATTAATAAATGACATGCAAATTTCTTAATTTCACTTTGGCTGGATATGTGATTGCTACTTCTGAAATACAGCCTTGTGATGGAGCTTCCCTTTTAAAACAGGTTTCTTGAGCTCTGAGTGGATGTCCGGCTGCCCCGCTGAATGTGGCTGGTGGCTCGGGTGGGCTCACTCGGACCTGAGAGGAGGTAAAATGAGGACACAGTAGATGAAAATCGGCCCTGAATAAGGAGTTGAGAGTTTAGTTTTGAGACTGTTTCTTGGGTGGAGAGACTGCAAAGGTTTGACTGAAAAGCTGCTTAAAGTTCTTTTTATAGCTCTGTGGCTCACACATGAGAGAGCAATTTCATTGATTGGCCTTTTTGCACGTAGCTTTCATGCTGCTGCTGTTCCTGTTTCTCCTTCGGTTCCATGTGGTGCTGGATGGGGTCTATGCTCCGCTGCCCTAGCTTGAGTTCCCCAAGCTTTCCCGTTCTAGTAGCTCGTCCCCCTTCTCCCAAGAGCAGAGCTGAGGCCCTTCCTAATTAGTCTGTGAGATAGGCAGGGTCCCCGTGGGTCTTAGTGTTTGCCTGCAATGGGGCAAGTTGGGAAATCCACAGTGCAGGGTGGCTAAGCGCATGGGCTCTGCACTCAGCCTACTGAGACTCAGAACCTGCTTATACCACTCACTGCCCATTCCCCTTTGCTCAAGGGTGGAGAGGACCCACACTTCCAAATATGCCAGTCTTTAATATTTACACCTTTGTGAAGGCATTTTCATTTGTTCTGGAAAAGACTCTTCCCCACCAATGCGTTCATGACTTTCTCAAATAATGGAGAAACAGCACAACTACAAACTGGGGGTGAGTGTTAACGCAAAATCACCATAACATTCCACTAGGTGTTCTTAGCTGCCTGGCTTATTTAGTTTTAGTAGAAGGAACTCAACTTTCATATCCTCTTCTTTTAATAGACATATTTTTTCCTGCCTGAGGATTTTGTGTACTTGGAATAAAAGCCTACAGTATTCCAGATTCAAGATAAAAAATGGGGCTGGTTATGTGGAGGAGCATCCTTATGTGATATCCAGGTCATAAACAAACATAAGCTAAATACAATTATTGAAAAGGTAACCTAGTGCTCGCTTCGGCAGCACAAATATTAAAATTGAAAAGGTAACCCAACACTTATAAATTCTACTACTTGCATTTATAACTAATACTGTTCAGCATTCCATAAATTTAAAATAATACCGAGAGTTATTAGTCAGTCATGAGCTTTGAATAATTTGTAAAATGGTATTTGTAGATTCCAATCATGGTTTTGAAAGATGGAAGAATTGAACCTTGCAACCGGCCTTGTGCAGAAGTCTACAGGTCCTGGAAGAAATCTCCTCACACAGAAGGATGACAGGCGAAACCAGGGCACAATTGGTTCTAGATGGTTCTTTAGTAGGTCAGCAGAATGCAGACTTTCCCAGGAGAACCGAGAGAAAGTGCTGAGAGGTGCGGTCAGTTGTTGACATCACTGGAAGAAGAGGATCTAAGTAGCCTTGTGTAACATTCAGCATGCAAAAAAGAAAAGTAAATAATAAAGAAAAGGCATCTCTTTGTCTACTTAGCCATAAGCGACAGCTACGTACGCAAACAGGAGCCATATGGATGGGCCACCTCGTGGGTGATGCATGCTAATGACTTCATTCAGCACCATTAGAATGGAATTAGGGAGGACAGCTGGATCTCATTCTTTCTCATTCAAGGCCACAGACATCATATACTTGGGGCTTTGTTACCTTTGTTCAGAGGTCATGTCATGTGAGCCTGGGATTGGCTGAGAACCTAGGTGACAACCACTGAAACCGTGTTTGGTAGGATGGGTCCCGACTTATATGCAGGTATCACGACTCCTTGCCAGGTCCCCACCACTGTGGCACGTACTGCTGATTATTCACCCACCATCTGTTTTCCTCAGACTCCCTTCCTTAGAGAGCTTCAGCTTTATATGGGATAGCAATATGGCTAATACTCCTTTCCTAGCCTTCATCACCGCTGGTGGAATCCACCGAGCAGTCTGGCCAGTGAGCTGTGGGAAGAAGTTCATGTGCTTCTCCAATAAAAAGGCCAAGTTTTACCAAGAGAAAGCCTCTTTTTACCTTTTGTCCTTTCCCCTCTGGGATGCAGATGTCAGAGACACAGGCAACAGTCTGCAAATGAGAACGGAAGCCTGATCATGTTAGGAAGGGACCATGTTAAGAACGGAGTGACAAGCAGAAGGATGGAAAGCCTCCGGGTCCCTGAGAGCATCTTTGAGTTACCCCACCTGCTCTCGACTATAGCCTCTACACCTCTACATTTCTTGTTGAGTAAGAGAAATCAAGCCCCATTTATTTAAGTCACAATAGCAATGTTTGCTATTTATAGCCAAATGCATTCACAAATGATACCGATCCAAAAGAAGATTCTTCCAGAAAACCTTAGCCGAGGTCGCTTAGCAATTTATTAGCTGCTGCTTCCAGAAAACAGTATATTCGCAGTCCTAAAAATCCACTTTAAAGAGCACGTTTAGTGTTTCTTTTTTCTTTTCAGACCAGGCATCTCCAGATATCAATAGTATTTCAAGTGTGTGAGGAGCAACAGTTCTGTGCCTTTGACACCATTACTTCATCCTTCTGTTGTCATCATTTTAACGAAAAAAAAAAAAAAAGCAAATTGACTGCAATATTTCTGCTTAGTGTCTTTGCTCCCCCAGTGCTGCTGAAGTCCTCCATACTGGGCACCCAGGGAAATGATCTACTTTAATTTACATGGAATGATCTTGCCATGCATCAGGTAGAGGAAGAGCATGAAGAGCAGCAACAGTATCCCCATGCACATTTTGTAGTTTCCACAGATGCTTTGCTATTCACAGAGAAGTTTTGCTTGTCCCGAGATGCTCAACCACACATTGAGTGACACTCCACCAGAATGATTATTTGTGCCAAAATCCATGATGACTTGCCCAACTCCTTCCCCAGTGGGCCAAAGCCAGTCTCTTTTAACCTAAATGATTGATTGAACTGTGTTGTCAGCTATAAGATGAGGCTGGAAGGTAGACCAGGTTTTATCTTCATTAACTTTAAGAATAACCTCAGGGTGGGACAAGTATCACCTGAAGATGGAGCGCAGTTGACTATTCTTGAAGTCCTTCTGGAAGCATATGGTACCATGCTATGCTTTATCCACGGCCTGACAAAGACTGTGGTCCGCAGCCACCTGTGCTGTGTCTTGGCTGCCTGTGATGTTAGCTGTTGGACTCAAGGTGGCTCATTTGGGTCAGAAGGGCTTAAGGACTGTGATCACAGGACTGGTCAAACAGGTTTTACAGGTCCTGAAAAAGCCAGAAAATAGAACAAAAGCCAAGAAGTATATATAAATCCTTAGTCTAAGGGGTCAACGGCATATCCAAGATACCTATAGGATATCATTCCATCAAGGATTGGAGTAGAATTATAAATGCAGCAGAATTTTCTAGAGCCTGTAAAGTTGTTTCTCAGAGCAATCCTAGTTGAAGAATTCTGATACATTTTAAGTAAATCTATTTTAAGCTTACCTGAGTGGCACTTCCAGATTTAAAGAGCCCTGTATCCCTTGCCAGGGAACCTTCAACAAGAGGAGACTAGCAGAGAATCTAAAAGTCTACAGAGCCTTGATTTGGAGCCATTGTCACCTCCCAGTTGCTCTGAGAGACCCCTGTCCTAGAATTCCCTAGGGATACAGCCAAGTCATAGGATAAACCAGGGGCATTTTCCTGGAACATTAGTTTTGCTTGATGATAAATAACCAAGAAAATTTCTATGCCTAAATAGCATGTAGCAGAGTATAATGCAAATTTTGTATGAATTTTAAGGAGAAACATTGCCTTCAAAGAAATCTGCATTGTTGGTGGGTTATGTTAGGCACTCAGAGTCACTCGTCTCCATGCCAGTGGGAGTGCTCTGGTGAAGTTCTGAAAGCAATAGGTAAGTGACAATGCTTTGGAAGGTGCACAGCTCTGTACGAGTGTTATCTGCGGATGAGCATCATCTTGAGGACGAGATCATGTCCAATGTTTATCTCTCTCTATCTCTAGTCTCTTCCCAAATAACACAGAGGAGAACAAGAACAATGGGAGAAAGTTAATGAAGACCTCATGCTCTGAAGAAAACTACGATGACATTTTGGTGACCATCTTTTGGGGATACCTCTTGAGGCATACATAGAATATAGATGCATGGATCCCCCTTTATGTAAGAATTGATCATGTTTGTCTTTGTGCTTCTATCATGGCCAGGAATCCCTTAAAATATTCAGATCAGTTTGACTTTAGTTGACTCAAACAAATTAACATCTCCAGACACCCACTCCTAGCAAACAAGCTCACATCCCCATGTGAATAGAGAGCCTATTACACTTACCAAGAGGTAAGAAATCTCATCTCTCTCTTTCTCTTCCAAACCACAATAGCAATGACAAAAGGAGGGCTTGGAGGTGTTCAATATGAGGTTGTTGGATGTATTTCCAAGGCTGGAAATTAAGGCACCATCATCCTCCAGAGTCAGAAGGAAAGTGCACAGGTGAAAGGCACTCGAATCTTCCTGGTTGCAAGGTCTGAACTAGCAGGGCATCACTTGCCAGCAGCTTGCCTGATTCTACCATCACTGATGGCCTCCAGTGAGCCTCCAGCGGTGGGATGAGACCCCTGAGGATGAACCTAGAAAGCTGAGCCCATCTGCTCATAGTGACACTTCCCAATGTGACACGAGCCTGCTGAGGTGGACATGTGCCAAAAGTGGCCACCATCAGGAGGCCCAAGTGAATGCAGTGGGGCAGGGAGGCGGAAGAGACCCTCCGCGGAGATCCTAGATACAGCTCTGCCAGCAGGGCCCTGCGGGAAACCCAGCCTCTAGGACACACCTGCCCCGCCTGAGTGCATGGGCTGCTTTGAGCACAACTTTTGTTCCCAGGGTGACTTTACAAGCCTATTCTATTAATAGTGGCAGAACTTCAAATGGGGACAGCAGCCCCAAACCTCTCTCTGCGTTCTGTGTGATGTGCTAGAGGATGGAGGCTGGAGCGGCAGGTTTGGCCCTGACTTTCAGTATCTGCCTCAGCGCTTCCCTCCCTGCCACTCCCTCCCCTTCTCTCTCTCTCTCTCTCTCAGACACACACACACACACACACACACTCACACAGTGTGTATCCTATCCTGGGGTTCATGAGCAGGAATGTCAGGTGCCAGCTGTCCTTTGAGCTAGTGTATGTATAAATGATGATCTCCTTGAGAGTAACCCATAAAACTGGATCCTGGGGAGAAAGGCAGAAACTCTGAACTCCAGGTGCCCAGAACTTATGATGTATGTATCACGGTTAAGACACTGGCTTTTGAATCAATCTAGATAGGGTCGTAGTCCTTCCATCTATGAGTCATAAGACTTTGGCCACCTCACTTAGCTTGTCTGTAAAATGGGAAAGTATCCAGAGGGTATGGATGTTTGGGGTCACTAAGGTACCCAAGCACCTAGCATACAAATAGTTATTATTGTCCTACCAATAACAAGTCCTGCCAGGGTGCCTGGCTTGTAGTAACTGCGCAGTAGGTGGCTGTAGGCTAGAAAAATCTCTGTAAGGGCTGACCTCACCAAGTCCCAGACTTCTTGGAGCAGGGAACTCAGGTAAATAAGGACTAAGACTTGAAGCCCTTGGTCCATGCTCCACCCACCCACTGCCCACGGCCTTCCTCTTAGGCCATGCCTGCACTCAGCCCACACTCACATTTGGGGGGCCACACACCCACACTTCCTCACCCCTTTGTTCTCTGTGTTGGTCTTGGATCCCTGATACCTTTAAACTTTCAAGCAACCAGGATTTATACTTGTAGATCCCTGTTTGAGTCCAGCACTGTGCACACATTAGTGGACAGCTCTGTACCAGGAGTATAGCTAACTGGCTATGAAACCCAGGCGTTTAATTCAGACAGAAATGAGGCTGAACCCCAGCTGTGCCACCAGCCACCTGTGCAAATCTATGCAAGGTTTTTCAAGGCTTCTTGGATCTTCCTGAAAGAGTAAGATGGGAGTATTAACATGTTAAGTGTTCTTCTAAGAATTAAGTTTGTAATATTTGTAAACACCTAATAAATGTTAGCATTTTATTAACACTTGTGTTACTAATGTATTTTTAACAAATGTAGTGCTAAAAATTAAACATGACTGGATTGATGATTTTTGACCCACACACAAGAGAGCTGTAGCATATTATCCTTTGCACATGTCTGGGGTGTGACTTGGGCTTGTTCTTATCTTAAGAAGGGTACAGAGTAAGGAGAGAAATGCCATCAACTCTAACAAAGGAGTGACAAGTCACCCATTACTCATAGGGACTTGCCACTTTGCTCAAAGCTCCCATTGTTGCCTGTAGTGAGTTCTCCTTTCCATGACCATTGGCTGACTACTGACGATGAATGGTCTTCCAGGGCAAGACATTGAGGGAAACCACAGCACTGCTCAGAGTCCTTCTGGAAGGCATAAGAATTTGTTTCTCTTTATCTTTTAAAATTATGTCTTTTAATTTTTATCTCTTTAGTATCCTCTCTTCTTTTCTCTACTTTATTTACTTTTATTTTCTCTTGCTTTATTTATTTCTAAAGCATCCTCCACATTAGATCATGTAACTCTGAATTCTTGCAAGGTTTCCCAACCCACCCAGATGGAACCCCAGGTCCTTGCAGTCACCCATAAAGCCCTGAAGGACTTGGCCTCTGACCCTTCCTTACTTCCTTCCCTCCCATTCCTCCTATTTGCTCAGTCTCAGCCAGCTGTCTTGCTTGAATATGCTGAGCAAACTCTCAGGCAGGACACTTGCACATACTGTTCCCTTGCCTGGAATGCTTTTCCCTCATGGGTCCTCCTGGCTCCTTCTCTCATTTCTCTCAGGCTTATGCTCAGAAGTCATCTTACCAGAAAGGACTTCACTGACAATCTCATCTAAAATAACACTGGCCCCCTGTCACTCTGTCCCCTTGACTCTGTTTGTCTCTCTGTATAGCACTTGTTACCTCCTGAAATGTGTGTGTTTGATTGTCCAGATTCTCCCACTAGAATATAAGCTCCTTGGAGGACAAAGATTTGTATTTTTTTTTAAATTTTTTTATTTATTTATGATAGTCACAGAGAGAGAGAGAGGTAGAGACACAGGCAGAGGGAGAAGCAGGCTCCATGCACCGGGAGCCCGACGTGGGATTCGATCCCGGCTCTCCAGGATCGCGCCCTGGGCCAAAGGCAGGCGCTAAACCGCTGCGCCACCCAGGGATCCCAGATTTGTATTTTGTTTACTGCTGTAGACCCAAACTTCACACCATCCTGACACAGTGGCCATCAGGAAAAACTGAGTGAATGAATAGTGAATGATGACTAATGTCTCCTAAGCTTGGGGAAGGGACTTCTTCTGTAAAAACACTTCATTATGAGAGTCTACAGGTGCCTGTGGTCAGTGCTCACTCACACCATGGACAAGAAGACTCAGGATGAGTGGGTGCCTCTTCCTACTGACTATTTTAAGTGATGAGCCTAAAACAAAGAACAGCCAGCAGATGAGGGGATGAGCTTCCCATAGCAGGTCCTAGGTGCTATGTGTGCTCAATACATGTTTGAATGAAAAGTTCCAAAGGTAAAAGGGGGAAGAAATGATTATGTAAAACCATGAGATTTGTGTAAGTTTTCCTTACAAGAGAGTTAGAAGGAGGATGTTTTTCGAGTCAAGAGAGATCCTTTTGATGGCTCTCAAGTGATATCCTTTTTCCCTGGTATTTTATATGAGGTTAGGAAATCAGGGCTTTATCATCTCTTTATAATCGTATGTCTGGGAAGATCAGAAAAATGTTTAATGCTCTTTTTGCTGCTAAATCACAAATTTTCACTAAGATAAAAAGATGATATTTAACTTCTTACAGAGATGGATTTTTTTTTTTTTTTTTTACAAAAAGTAAGTTCTTTTTGTAACAGAAAGAAAAATCAATTAATACATAAGAGAACACAGAAGAAGGAAAAATGATCACTGGAGAGCTCATCCTCTGACAAACAACACAGACAACGTGGAGGTGATCATCTTTTAGGACACCTCTCGGTGCCATGTGTACAACGTAGACGCATGGATTCCTTTTTACCTAAAGGGGCTCATATCCCACACTTTATAGAGGTCCAATACTATATTTTGAGGACACTTTTCTGTGTCAAGATATGTAAATATTTGACATCACCTTCAATAGTTTTTCATGGAATACTGTGTGTAGCCGGTTTCCTGCTGATACATACTTAGGTTTTCCCAACTCTTTCCTGTTAGATGAAATTAAATATACAGGGCACTCCATGGGCATATTCCAGGCAGCTCTTGTCACGGTGGATGCTTCAGTCACTGATGGCATCATTACTCTGGAAATCTGTCATTGGCCAACGATCGCCCTTCCCATGCCCCAACCCAGAAAACACTGTCTTAAAGGCCCCCCAAATACCCAGATCCTAATATATGGAGGAGGACTCGCTTACATTTTTTTGATTTCCTAGAAAAATTCAAAGATGCTTTTATATTGTACTTGGCATGAATTGTTTCTGCCTCTCTGGAATCCATCCCCTCACTTTTGGGTAACACCAGTTTATGGAAAATCATCCCTCTCCTGCTGGATACAGTCCTAATGGACCTGAGTGTCACCAAAACCCTGTGTGTGGTTCCCTGAAACAGCTGGCTTCTACTTCCACTCCTTCCTTTTGCCCTCCTTCCTTTGCTCCTCCCCACCCCCAGCCTCCAGGTCACAAGTCTGGAAGCTACTAGGACTTAAGTTTCTGATGGTGGGCGCTGCCCTCGGCTCTGGCCTGGTGGAAGCTGTCAGCGGGCACAAGGCAGCAGGGGAGGGGGCTCAGGTTACAGAACTAGGTCACATCTAGGGGGAGGGCTGCTCTTCTGCTTCTCCATTCATTGCCAAAAGAGCCCAGAATTCCATGAGGAATCGTGGAGGTCTAGTTTTGCAGAGTCTGGAGATGGGCAGTGACATATTCCTTAGGACTGTCCCCAGCATGGATGGATTAAGAGGTCCTCGGGCAGGTAACTGATATTTCACGGTGGCTGTTTCTGCCAACACCGGGTACTGAAAGGTATCAGCTGTTCAGCGCAAGTAATCAAATGATAGGGAAAGAGAGGCAGGGGTGGGCAGGGAGGAAACTAGCCCTTCTGCAAGTCCACTCTTGGCCAGGCCTGTGCGGGCACGTTCACATTTGCTGTTTCATTTACCGCCTGTGCCAGCAACCCTGGCTCTCCTCCTCCTCCTTCGCGTGGAGGAAATAGGATGATGAGAACTGCTAGGTGGAAAGTCGCTATGATCTGATGAGATGGGCTTTAATTCATCTGTATCTTGATTTCAGAGTTAAGCTCTTTCCCCTTACCTCATTGCCATCAGTGGCCCCCCAGGACAGCCTGATTTTGCAATAAATCTCTTTGGATGGAGACGTCTTCCCGCCAAGGATTACTGCTAAGTCCCATGTGGACTCATCAGCACCATTTGCTTCCTTTTCCGGCTGACATGTCATCTGAGGAGAACGATGTCAAAAGTTGGTGTTTTTCTCGAAAACTCTTGGTGAGCCTCCCTCCAGACTGCAGTTGGCTCAGGGGCACCATTTTGGCTGCAATCCCGCAGAGTTTCATTTTCACTTTTTTATTGAAAAATCGAAATCTGGGGAATTAGAGCCTTTCCATATTGATTTTTCAGGGGCAAGTGAAAATTACATTCTGTACAGGACCAAGAAAGTGCCACCTTGAGCGGTGACAGAAGTGACGCTGGCGTGACGTGAGGGCAGGCGCGCGAGGGGGCACACGGATGCTATCTCTGTGTCATGTCTCAGAGTGGCAAAGCAGCAACGACCTTTAGATCCACGTAAAATGACTTCGGGAAGTAAAATTCCATCTTACTTTGTTTTCTGTTGAAAGGAGAGTTGAAGGAAGAGACCTGTTGTGAAGAAAGAGCTTTGGACATGGGGAGTCTCCAGTGTCCCCTTCCGCTTGGTCGGGGCACAGAGGTCGAGCCCACCCTCAGCCCCTCCCTGCAAGCCTGTCACTTTGGGGACTGTGAGGAGAGCCAACCTGACTTCTGGTTCATTCATTCACTTTGAGGCCCAGTGTGTTCGGGGCTCAGATCTCGCTCTGCCACCTACTACCTGGATGCCCTCAGGAATCCCCTGAGCCTCGGTTTGCTTATCTGTGAGTTGGGGATAATAATTAAAACGACTGCGTGAGGTTGCAGTGAGGACAGACTGAATGAATTAACAAGGTGACCCATGGGAAGCATTTGGGTCTGTCGTGTGAAGTGACCTCTCACTTCCTAGCGGGGCTCCCCCCCACACACACCAAAGGGTTTGATGCATCAAAGGTCTTAGGGCGCTGGGTGCCGGTGGACACACCTGTGATATCCACTGCCATTTGGTAGTTTAGCTCCTTTTTTCTGTTCCATTAGGGTAAATGCCTCATCATTGGTTGTGGGTTATCCCCCCACAAAATTGCCCTCTGGCAAAAGATGCTCATTTCCAGAAGCAATTTGTTCTTTTCTTCTTTGCCTCCTCCTACCCTCCCACCCTCTGGAGCACCTGCACCATGTCCTATCTTTTCCCTTTTCCATATGCAGGCTAATTGTTCATGTCGACCACGGCTGGCTCAGAAAGCAATTCTGGCAGGAAACAGGCGGTCTCTGCGGTGCCCAAGGAGAGGAGCCCGGGACTCGGGATTCAGGCTGCTCCAGCCCCCCAGGCACGAGAGGCCACCCGAGGCAGGGCATACTGAGCCAATCCGCAGGATGCCTCTAGGGGTCTCCCGGGCACCCTGGCTGCAAAGGTAGTCCCCTGTCCGCGCCAGCATCTACAAGCGTTTCAGCCAGATGTGCAGGCCTTGGAATGAGGAGGCAACCACTGCTTTGAAGATGAAAAGTGCCCAGAGCACACTAAGCAGCTTTATTACTGCGGGTGCTGGGTGCAGCCACCAGAGGTGTCAACCCCCCCCCCCACCCCCGCCCCGTACCCTCACTGCTCGGGAGGCCATGGAAGGCAAACTCAGCCAGAAATGCAAAGTGCAAAGAAGAGGAGCAAACGGATGCTGGGCTGGGAGGGTAGGGAGGGCAGGATGCCTCTGCGGTGGGAGCTGTCTTCAAGGAGTCCTCCTCCAACCTGCAGAGTCCAACACTGGACCTGGCGTGCTGCGGACAGATCACGTTTCACACAAGCAGCTGTGCTACCTGGCACACAGGTGTGGGTTCTGTGCTTGCCAGCCGCTCTGCAGTGCCCTGCTTCTCTGGAGGGGGCGGAGGAGGAAGAAACCTGCCTCCCTGTTGCTGCCAAAGGCCAGGAGGGGGCCCGGAATCCCTTGCCACCAGGCTAGGGGTGGGGGATCTCTGAGGCTCCCTAGGCCCCTGCTCATGTGCTCACCTGGGACAGGGGCTGTGGCTGGATGGCAGGTGGAGCAGGGGAAGCGGGAACCCTCCAGCGAGCTGGCCAGGGCCCCCAGGAAGGTTGGTAGGGGAAAGAAAGCCCCAAAGAGTAGGTCCCTGAGCGCCTGAGTCAGGAAGACCCAAGTTCAGGTCTCACCATCACCTTGGACTTGTTGTGAGGTCCCAGTCAAGTTTCAGGCCTCAGTTTCCCAGGGACCCAGGGACGCTGCCATGCAGTCGTGGCCAGGCAGTTCTTTACCTCAGGGCGGATGATCAGGCCCCGGTACCACCAGTGTCCAACATAGCTCTTTTCCCCTCTTTCCAGAGGAAAAGGGCTGGCCATTCAGAAAATGAAAGTCATGGAGAAGCAAATCGAGGGAGTTTGGATGTGCCCCCCCTCCGGCCCCCAGCTTGCTGGGTCATGCCCTCTTCTTTCCCTTCCCATCACCTCCTACCTTGAGATTCTGCACTTCTGTGACAGGTGAGGTGTTTCTCCAGTAGCCATGGACTGTGTCCGCTTTGCCCGCCATCCTGTCTCCAGCACCTTCTCTGCACTCAGGAAGGCATGATAAACATCTGCACAGGAGTGAATGGGAGGTATCAGAGGGTGGATGGAGGGGAGGGTGTCCTCACTGCCTCTGCCTTGTCTGTCCGTGATTTGAGGATGGAAACGTGCATGCTCAAAGGATGGATGGTGGCCCTAGATCTCTCTCCCCATTCTCTCTCAAATTTCTCCTTACCTCTCCTCCACTCCTGGCCACCTGCTTCCAGCTTCATGCCTCTTCCCTGCCTTCTCCTCCTACTTCCCTTCTCTACTCACACCTCCATCCACCCTGCCCATCTCTCCTGAGGCTGGGAGGTGGGACTGTCCTGGTCAGGACACAGTTGCAGGAGAAGGAGAGTGATGGGGTCCCAGAGTAGGCGTCATGCAAGCTCTGTGCTTTGGACAGGGGGATAATGGCTGCCTTTCTGAGTTTGCTTTTTGGAGGTTGCAGTGAGCATCCCTTGTTCTATATCCCTCTCATGCCTGTTAAAAAAAAAAATCACCACAGCCACATCTCTTTTAGAATTTGTTTCTCCCTGAGCTAGGCTGGGCAGGTGGGATGGCCTTGCCACAGGCCGTCCCTCCACTGGGCATCACCCCAGAAGGACCTCCCCTGCTAGCTACCCCTCTCAACTACCCTTCTACAGTCAATGGCCTGTGTTCAGCTTATTTTCCTGCTGGCGAGGGAGGAAAGTATGAGTAAAGGGAACGGATGCTCATTCAGCAGCTGTACGTGCCAATTGCTGTGCTAAGCACTTTATAATCAGCACACCACTGAGTTCAGTGCGATTCCTCTCCCCACTTTACAGACAAGAAAACTGAGGAACAGAGATTGATTGATTAATTGATTGATTGATTTGAGAGAGAGAAAGTGTGTGAATGAGAGGGAGAAGCAGACTCCCGCTGATCAAGGAGCCTGACTCAGGGCTCGACCCCAGGACCCTGAGATCATGACCTGAGCCAAAGGCAGATGCTTAACCGACAGAGCCCCCCCTCCCCAGGTGCCCCAGGAACAGAGATTTTAAAACTCTCCCAACATCATGCAGTTGGTAGATGGCAGAGCAGGGGTTTGAATTCTGGTCTGTAGGATGCCGCCTCCACCTCCGATCTCTCCGTATGGTTCAGCATCACTAAACAACCTCACAGGCTCATCTGTGCAGATGATCTAATGGCCATGAGGCCGTGGGCCTACGTTCTTTCTCTCTGGGCAACCGTGTCCTCTTGGGATGAAATAACCACTCACTCACTCAGGCACCTAGCACCTGCTGCGTACCAGGCCTGGCTCTCATAGCCGGAGACAAAGTCGGAAGCTGGGCTGACAGAGTGTCCCCCACAAAGAGCTTGTAACTCTGTGGAGAAGCAAACACAACATAGGAAGGAGGGAAAAACACGCACGGAGCCGACTCAGTCCTGTCTTGGCATCGGCCGGCCAGTGGCCCGCGCCCAGACGCTCTTTCTGTTTGGGTCTGTGTTTTTCCCGGTGCCTGAGGACTGGCTCAGTGACCCTCACACGACACTCCACCAGGAATGGAAAAATCACTTGTTGAAAATGTAGACAGAGCATATAAATCCTCGGCACGACAGACAGTCCGTCTCCCTCTCCCTCCTCTTGCCCTGGCTCTGATTCTGTGTAGGAGACACATTATCAGGGTTTTCTAGTACATTTTTGCGTTGCTCTCGAAAACACACAGACCAGCTCCCGTAAACCCTTGACTTAATCCAGGTAGGATCTCTCTGTGCCATAGGCTGCAGAGCCTCTTCGGTGACATGACGAAACACAGAGGAGGGGCAGGTGGGGGGACAACCCCAGCCTGATTGTCAAACCCCCAAAACTGGTCTCTGATGGGGTAGGACAAGGCGTCCTCAGGTCCCTCCTCATCGCCATCCAAGAGAGGCTGCATAGAGTCCTTTCCTGCCTCATTCTGAAATTTCCCCAGAGTTATTTTGGACAGGTGGATAACAGGTCACTATTGATTTCTGTTCTTTCCAAGATATGAGCTAGCAAGGGGGACATGCGAGATGCTCACCCACGTTTCCTATTAGTGAGTATTTGGGGCACCGTGGGCGACATAAAACAAGACAGTGTGGCATTTCCTGCAGGACCCCCAAAAGGAGCAGTAGTTTCCAGTCCTGTCCTTCTCGGGGGATGTGCAGCCAGACCTTGCACCCGTGGGCAGACACATGTTGTCCCACACCACTCAGGGACCACGAGGACCCAGAGACACCAGAGCGCTCCTTCACAGAAAGAGGCTGGGTTTATAGAGTCTTGACTTCCAAGCAGCCAGCCCTTGGGCTGAATTACAGCTGGGCTCTGGGAAGGAGAGGAGAGAAGGTAGGAGATGGGGGACCTTGTGGTGAGCTTAGCTGACCTAGGCTGCCCCACCGAATGCTTCTGTACCTGGTCACAAAATGAAAGGTTACCCCACTAGCTGGTTGCGCCCACAGGATGCAAACAACTGGTTGAATTATTTTGTTTCCCACGCCTCTGCATGGCTGTTTTGGCTCTTAAGACACAACTTTAGTCAGGCACTTTTTTCTTCCTCCTGGCTTGGCACCAGGAAGGGTAGCAATATCTCTACCCTATAAGCCTTAATGTCCACATCTATAAATGGGACAAATGAACTTCCTGAAACATCACACTAGGTCACCTGTCTCAGCACTTTCATCAATGCTGCCTACAGTTTTTCCATAACTCAGGGGGGCTACTTTCCTCTTAGTGACTTCACCGATGGGGATGAGGGTGGGATAGGGGGGATCTCATGTTTAAGACAGGAAGGGTTGATGGCAGGTGATCTAATCCAGGCGCCTGTGTACTCTGAGATCAGCCCAAGTTCATGAAACCATCTGATGTGTCTTCTCTGCCTTCCTGGTGCAGAGACTTGCAAGAAATTGCTTTGTTATGGAAAGAGAACTTAATCCGCCCATTTTCCTTTACCTTCCACACCTAGCCAATACAGTCTTTGTAGTCTGCAAGCAGCTGGGAAGAGCTCTGGAAGTCTGTTTAAGATCCTTTCTTCTTTGAGAGAGGGTATGCATGTGTGTGGGTATGTGTGTGTGCATATGTGCATGTGTGTTTAGGTGTCTCTGTCTATGTGTATGCGTATATGTGTGCATATGTGTATGTATGTAGTGTGTATGTGTGTGCATGCATGCATGTGTTTTGTATATGTGTACACATGTGTATGTGTGTATACATGTGTGTGTGTACACATACATTTGACTAAGTTACTAGCGGGACAATTGGAGATTCCAAGCAACAAACAACATGAAACTCTTGAACTGACTCAGGGGGCCTCCCATGCCTGGGTACTTTCTAGCTCCCAGTGAGAAAGACTCTCTGAGGTCCAGAGTTTTGGTTTCACCCAGCTTCTTTGAATGCAAAGATTAGAATTTGAGAACTGACCCATCCATTTCTTGAGAAAACCAGAAGGGACCACTCTGTATGTTCCACATCAAGGAAATATACCGAACACATTCAGGCTTTTCTCAAGACAGGCTGGTTGGTGTGTCTTGTTTTCCATTCTAGCATATTCTGTATTGTGTGTTTGAGGTCACTGGAGATTTCCTTTCTTTTCTCTCTCTCTCTCTCTCTCTCTCTTTTTTTAGTTTCTGGGGTAGAATTTATTGATTCATCAGTTGCATACAACACCCGGTGTGCATTATATCACATGCCCTCCTTAATGCCCATCACCCAGTTAGTTACTCCATCCTCTTACCCCTCTCCCCTCTTGCAAACCTCCATTTGTTTCCTAAAGTTAAGAGTCTCTTATGGTTTGCATCCCTCTCTGTTTTCATCTTATTTTATTTTTCCTTCCCTTCTCCTATGTCTATCTGTTTTGTTTCTTAAATTCCACATATGAGTGAGATCATATGATAAATTGTCTTTCTCTGACTGACTTATTTTGCTTAACATAACACCCTCTAGTCCCAACCACAGTGTTAAAACGGCAAGACTTCATTCTTTTTGATGGCTGAGTAATATTCTATTGTATAAATACCACATCTTCTTTATCCATTCATTCGTTGATGGGCATCTGCCTCTTTCTGTAGTTTGTCTATTGTGGAAATTGCTACTATAAACATTGGGGTGCAGGTGCCCCTTCAAATCACCACTTGTATCCTTTGGATAAATACCTAGTAGTGCAATTACTGTAGTGCTATTTTTAACTTTTCGAGGAACCTCCACATTGTTTTTCAGGGTGGCTACACCAGTTTACATTTCCACCAATGGTGCAAGAGGGTTCCCCTTTCTCCACATCCTCATCAACATCTGTTGTTTCCTGAGTTGTTCATTTTAGCCATTCTGGAGATCACTGGGGATTTCTATTTTCTTTCTTGATGGGAAAGTTAAGAAGATCTGCTGTCTATTGAAATATAGGCAAAATAGACTTATAATCAACTGCCAGTGATAGATCTGCATTATTATTTCTATTATTATTATTATTATTATTATTATTAATCTCTCTGAATGTTGCCACAAATACCAGGAATTTCCTTTGGTTCAATCAAAATTGAACCCAAGGCTATCATTTTGATTATTTGTTCTAGGCTCACTGTAGCTACAGGGAATTGGCTCCCCCAGTCCTCCCCTCCGAGGTCCCTGGGTGTTGGAGACAGTCATCAGATTTCTTGAAAAACCATGTTCTCTCCTCCAGGAAGGCTGTCATCCACTGAATCCAAGCGGCTTAGAAAGGGCTCCTTCCACGTTGAGCCTGATCAAGGACTCTCTGTGAAGGCAGGCTGTGCATCTGGACAGGGAATCTTTGCTGACCTCCCTGAGGTTCTTCTGTACCTCACTGCAAAAGACCGAGAATTGATTCTACTACCTTCACAACGGGCCTGTGTATACAGCTGGGTCCTCAACTCCCTCTCTGGACCCCCATGGAAGCATTCAACTGGGGTAAAAGTATTCAGCAGCGATGTGAATGCAGGGTGATGGAAGTGGGTGTGGACCTTCACAGGCCACAATCCAGCCTCCCTGAGGGAAGGAGAGACCTCTGTGCTGACCTTGGTTTAAGAGTTCATAGAAAGTCAGGAGAATGGAGCAGTGTTTCTTCTTCTTTGAATAATTTCGTTGGGGGATGCAGTGAAAGTTTTATTGACACAAAACCTCACAAACTGAGGACCTGGACCAAGGCGATTCTTTTTTTTTTTTTTTTTTTTTTTAAGATTTTATTTGCTTACTCATAAGAGACACACAGAGAGAGGCAGAGACATAGGCAGAGGGAGAAGCAGGCTCCCTATGGGGAGCCCAATGTGGGACTCGATCCCAGGACCCCAGGCTCAGGCCCTGAGCCAAAGGCAGACGCTCAACCACTGAGCCACTCAGGAGTCCCAATCATGGAGATTCTTGAGAAAAGAGCAGGCTCACATCTGGCCTCTGAATTATCCTTCAAATCATCTAATTCAACATCCTGACTCTAGTCACTTTGATTAGGTCATCATGATGATATAAACCCACAGATTTCTCACTGAAACAGTTTCCACTTTTGACCTGTACACCACAAGGGAAAAGGTCTGCCCAGGTTTAAGGGTCAGATTTCATTCTACTCCTGGGTTTTGTCAACTTTTGGGGCAGCAGATCGTATTTTCCGGGTGTTCCCAAGAAGAATTCTCAAAGAGGATGAGGCCCCTGACTCAGGGAGCTCACCATTCACAGAGGCGCTCTTCGTACTGAAGGTGAGAGTGGCAGCCCAGCTCAGGGGCCTGGAGGTAAGGGACACTGTGGACACCTCAGCTTTTGTGTTCCCTTCTTCCCACTCTCACGATCTAAACCGTGTGGAGAGTATTACTAATGCTCCTTCCAGATCACCCTGTTTCCATTCTTCCCAATACACCCTTCTGAAGGCTCAAACAAATTTTCTTGAAGCATTGCTTTGTGTATGTTGCTCCCTCCCTCGAATGACCATTCATTGATAGCAGCATTTTCTTAACCTCTGTGAGGAGGGATTAGTAAGAATTCCATGGGGGAAAAAAGATTCTGCAGATAAAAACAAAATTAAAGAGTTTCTTTACAGCAGGACTTTTCGGAGCCTTAAGATGTTAATAAGCATTGCAAATTTTCAAGCATTTCCCCCAAATTTACTTGACTGGGATCCTGGCAGGAAACAGATGGCTCATTCAAAGGAGTAATTGCGGAGACTATTAGCAAAAGTGTGAACAGATTAAGGAAACCAACAAGGGGATGATGGAGCACCCAGGGACTAGCAACGGAGGAAACGGGATGAGGTAAGAGACAGAGAACGTGGGCATAGGTATGGGTTGGGGAGGCACTGCCTGACAAGAGCTGAGACCGCCCCAGGGCGACTGGCTGCTGCAGGGGAGGAGCCAGGGAGGTTAATACCTGGGCCTCTCTCTCCTCCTGCCTTCCAGTCACCTGTCAATCCTGACATCACCCGAACCCAGCCCAAAGCCAAGGGGCCCAGGAGTCAACCATACAGTTCATAGAGTTCAGCCTTCCAGGGGACAGAGGGAGCCAGAGAAGAAGAGAGACATCCAGCACACCTTCCCCAGCCCGGACCATCTGCTCACATCTGTAGAACATTGTTTTCCAGACCACCATCTGGCTAATGCTACAACATCCAGTCTCCACCCTTCAGCTAGGAGCCTGCATCCCACCTTTACCTGCCGGCAGCCCAGCTCCCCAGCACCTTCACTCCACCCCCTCGGCATCCACAGGGCCTCGGAAGCCTGCTCTCGGCTTGTGTGTCTCAGACTTGGCCTCACATGAGAAAGCCCATCATTTGCAACCCCTGGCTCAGGCAATCCCATTTCCCTCTTCCTCTCGGGAACTTGCTTGGTCACCCCAGATATAAGTTCATTCTTCCTGCCCTTGGTGATGAGGCCACAGTTTCGAATTAGAATGGATGCCGTCTGAAAGAGGATTTTGTGCGGCTTCCAGAAGCAAGGGTCAACCTGAGAGATGCTGTTTATGTGCCCCTCAATATCCAAACACCTGGAATGTTTTAGTAACTAATGGGGACAGAATACTTGAGGTCAGGGTTACCCTAGGAAGCTCAGAAGCTTGGGCCATGGGGCTTTATGCATTTTTGATGCAGGCTACTGATTTCACACTCATACTCAGTGCTTGGGATTCCACTTAATCTTTAGCAACGTTACATCTTTTCTCTGTCTATAAAGCTCTGCGGTCCCTGGTCCATAGACACTTGCCATTGTCCCCCTGCCCTGAGCTCTCATAGCAGCCTGAGCAGTAGCAGCTGTCCCAGTGGTGCTGGGGGCAAGGTGAGAGGATCCAGCAGTGGAGTTTGGAGAAGAGAAACCATTTCTGTGTGAGAAGTTCGTTACTTTGGAGGCCAGGACAAGGCAGTGTCTCTGACCTCCCCAGCCATGGTCGGGCAGATACACTTGTGCCTGGGGACAGAGGTGGGGACAGGTAGGCTGGCTGTGGGAGCCCACTGGGGTGCAGGGGTACAGGGGTACAGGGGTGCAGCAGAGGGTCTGCCTCCTGGGCAGCAGGTGAGCCTTGCAGTCCTTCTCTCATCTTCCTGCCACCACTCCGAGCAAACAGCTCCACTCCACACCGTCTGTCCTCTTGCGTGAATTTAGCTTAACTGGACCAAGGGCCACAGAACCTCTGGCCACCACCTCCCTGTTTACAAGAGGCTCTTTGTGGGAGAGCGTGACACTTAGGGGGAATGGGAATGCGGGAATATTTGTTTCCTTTCCTTGCAGGCCTGCTTCAGTATTCCAATGATTCCCCACATTATCTGAGCTCTCCCAGGTTAGCTGACTGGCGGGTGTGCATGGCATTATTTTTTTTGGCATCTAACGGCTGGACCGACACCTCCCACCGAAGGGCTCCTGCCCCTTACAGGGAAACCACACCCACAAGTTTTAGATTTTAAGAGACTCGATGAAAATCATTGCATCCCCTGCAGCATAAAGTTTTAATGAGACTTCAGGTCCTCAGCTGTTCCTGGCTGTTCAGGTTCTTGATGAGTCTGAGGGAAGACACTTTGCTTTGCAATGAAGTGACAGTGAGTGGGGGTGGCCGCGGGAAGGGGACATGCAGGATGAGGACTAACCATTAGGGTCGCAAGAACCAATTTCCATCAATGACACTCAAAAATGCATCCCTGCTCCTTCTCCTTCCCTTTAAATACCTTCCCTTTCTCTTTGTGTGGTGTTAGAAGAAACAAGATCATCTCCAGGAGGGCGGCATTCCTCCCCTGGCAGAGGGGTCACCGGGGAGGCATTTCTGCCTCGAGCTGGGAAGAGAGCCCTCCTGCTGCATGTGGTCACTCTCACTGTGGCCTCCAGGCAGGTGGCACTGCCCTCTGTGTGCTATGCCAGGCTGCCCAGAAACCCTTCCACAGCGCAGGGGGAGGAGGGGGCTGTGCTGTGCCAGAGAGACAGGTGTTTTCCTGCTCTCCCAGAGACATCATGGGGTACAAGAAATCACAGAGACCTGTGTCCCTGTGCCCTGCACAAACTTGAGGCCCTCACCGCCAAGGCCCACAGACAAGGCATAGCTGGTTGGGGTCCTCCCTGTCTCTGGGGCAGGAAACCATCAGCACTAGCAGATTTCCAGCAGGAATGATGTTTCCCAGAGTCAGCATCTCTCACTGCCTCTTTCCTTCCTTGTTAAGGCACAGGGAGCTCCAGACCCCAGCAGGGCTGGAGCTTCTCCTCCTGGCGGGCTCCTTCTCCCAACCTGGGCACCAGCAGTTACCTTTCATGGAAAGGATGCTTCCCTGGGCCCAGTCCTATCCCCATCCCCAGGGAGAGATGTGCCTCTACCCTGGAGTTGCCGCCTTCCCCTTGCCTTCTGCTTCCTGGTCCTTAGGGCAAACCCAGCTCCCCAGCACTGGGCCTGCCCCCTTTGCTCCTTCCACCTAACTGTGCGTGTTACGACTGTAGCATTAGCACCGTAAGCTGGGAGTAAGCCCAAGATCTTGTTTCCCTTGGGCTCTAGTTAGGGGAATCCAGACCCCGTGTCAGCTAATCCTCAGTGTTCTCTGTCTTACTACACTGTGCAGTGGTTTTGTGTAAGATGGCAGGAGACCAGCGGGAAGCTCTCTGTATAATATATCTCCATTGCAAAGGTGCAACGGAATGCATGTTTCAAATGTCAGCCACATACGGAGCACTGAGCTCAGAACTTCAGGGGAACCCCAAAATGTGTAAGATATAGTCCCTGCTTTCTAGGAGTTCTACATTTGGAGGGGCTGATAAATCACACTAGGACCCCCAGGCAAGGCAGACCAGTGTAAGTGATCATGGAGAGTGAGTTCCCACTCTGGGAAGGAGACCCGGAGGCAACCTAAGTGGAGAGCCATGGCTGTGGGGCCAAGAAGAGATTCTGCAGAAGCCACAGGTCAGGACAGCTCAGGTGTGCTAGCTGGGGCCACTCTCTCCCGTGGGAGTGTTCTGTCAAGACTGAGCATTCGGGGTCCTTTAATTCTACAATCCCTCAATCCAGCCCCCACCCCACCTCCCGACCTGTTCCTGTGCATCACCGCCTAAAACAACAGGATGGGCATCAGGTCTGCCTGGGGAGCCCAGGGCGTAAGTTCCAGATCAGAGATGGAAACTCAGGCTTTCTTCCTCAAAGCTGGATTGGTCGGGAATACTTCACTCAGAGCATCTGTTTCACCCGGGAATGCCCCTCAGAAGGCAGAAACCCTTGACAATGAGAGATGAACAAGTTAAGAAATAAGTGCTTCCTCTTGTTCGTTTTTTGGTGGGATCGTCCTTCTCTGCCTGACAAGTGCACCGGTGAAGGGACGCCACATCTCACGTGTTGTCTACCGCAACTCTGCCTCTCGCATCCTCCCTCTGGCCTCTCTTTAATTGACAAGGAATCTCAACGCAGCAGATTACCTAATGTGGGACAGATAAAAAGAAAAGAGACAGCACTTATTATAGTGAGCTCTCCCCACCAGCCTGAGGCTGGGAAGACTCGGTGTCTCAGCTCCTCCCTACCCGTGCTGCACTCTGTCTCAGCTCACAAAGGCTCACACTGTAGTCCCCGAGCCGATCGGTGTGGCCCGATAGGCACCTCTTACAGTTACCACTTTGTGTGGCTCCCAGGGAAGGCGGTCACTCTCCCTCCAAACACTTGGCAGGTAGAATCAATAGCTACACAGTCTCCTGAGATGGGTGCCTTGGTTCATTCCAGCCACCCTGGAGCCTCCCCACTGCCCCTGCCAAAGGTTTCTCCTGCAGGGTCAAGGTCAAGGCCGCCCATGGGCGGGGAGGGGCACGGGAGGAATTTCAGTGTCATGGTGCTGGCAAAAGGAGCCGAAAGAGTTGATGGCTGACTTCTAACCCTCCTCTGTTGTCCCAGACTTTGTGATTGGAAAGCAAAGAAAAGGAGGAAAAGCTTATGGATGTGAAATAGGGCTTTGATTTAAGTATGCATGTGTGTTCGTGTATGCATGCATGGGTTTATATGCATGTGTGTATGTATGCATACGTGTGTATGTATGTGTAAGTATGCATGCATGTGCATGTGTGTATGTATGTGTTCGTGTGTTGAGGTGTCATTGGCATATGACATTATTTCAGTGTCTGGTGCACAGTGTAATAATTTGGTATTTGCATATATTCTGAAATGATCACCACAAGAAGTCTAGTTAACCTCCATTGCCACACATAGTTACATTTTTTTTTCTTGTGATGAGTGATTTGTTTTATTTTGATCATTTGGCTAAGAACTATTGACCAGAAGGAGATGAATGTCTTTGCTGTGAAATGTCTGTTAACTGGATGTGAAGGAGGCTGCATGTGAATGTATCTATGGCTCCGTGTGCCCATCGTTTCCCGTTTCCTGCTGTGACGTTCTGTGCTGCTCCCCACACTTCTCTCCCACCTGTACCTGCCCACATGCTCTGAGAACTGTGTGGCAGGCACTTTTACATTATGTAAGAACATGTATTATTGTACATTCTTTCCACCAATATCCATCCCACATTTAAACCCAACATCTTTTTTGGAATCATTCAAATTAAAAAACCAAGGTGAAACCATATTGCTTTTGAAAACTTTTTGAAAAGCTCAGCATTCATCGAGTGTTAACTAGGTCCCCTCATCCCCTGGTGTCATGGCCCCAAGCCTGGGCATCCGTCTTTTGGGAGAGCAGTGACAGGCCTTACCTGTTAGTGTGACAGGCATGAGATATGGCAGGTCCCAGACAGCTCGGGAAAGTATAGTAAAATGCCACAGACTGGGTGGTTGACACAGTGCAAGTATGTATTCTCACAGTTCCAGAAGCTGGAAGTCCAAGGTCAAACTGGGAACACAGTCGGGATCTGGTGAGAACCCTCTTCCTTGCTTACAGATAGCAGCCTTCTCCCTGTATCCTCACCTAGTGGAGAGAGAGAAACAGACTCTGGGTTCTCTTCATGGAAGGACACTAATTCCATCATGAGGGCCCCACCCTCACGACTCCATGGAAACCTAGTCACCTCCCAAAGTCCCATTGTTCAAAAACATCATTTTGGGGATTAAGACTTCAAGATATAAATTCTGGGGAGGCACAATTCAGTCCATAGGATGCAGGTTTTATGTGTGTGTGTTTTAAGATTTATTTCTTTTAGAGACACACAGAGAGAGAGAGAGAGAGAGAGCACAAGCAGGAGGGATAGGGAGGGAGAGAGAGAGTCTTAAGCAGACCCACTCTGAGTATAGAGCCCGACTTAGGGCTCGATCCCATGAGCCTGAGATCATGACCAGAACCAAAACCAAGACTTGGGTGCACAACCAACTGCACCACCTAGACACCCCAGGTAGTGTGTGTGTTTTGATGTGGCTCTAGCAGTGGTGGCAAACATATAAGCCAACCTGCCAAAGTCCTGTGGTGTGCAAATCTCAGAGGAAGCTATCCATGTGCAATGTTATATTAGTTTCCAAACACCATGCCCCCCGCTCCCCACCACCACATGACCTCCCTGGATCCTCACAGAGCTGGTACTTGTCCTCAAGCTCAAATGAGGACACTGAGGTTCGAGGGAGCTAGGGGATCCTCAGTCACTTCCAAAGCTAGAGCAGAGGAGCCACCAGAGCTCCTTGTATCCCTCCTTACCAGGCACTGTGCTTCTGGAGCCTCCTTTCCAGGTGGGAAACCAAGATAAGGGCAGAAGGAAAGTGGAAAGTGGTGGACAAAGGGAGTTGCACACAGAATCATACCACATGCTGGGTTGTGGGACGAGGCTGCTGGTGGCTCAGTGGGGACAGAGTGATGATTTGCTGGGAAAAACTTGCTCTTCCTTCCTTTACCAGCTTAGGCTCGAGTTGCTTCCCTCCCGAGGGTCTGGGAACGTCACTCTGGAGCCAGGGATGCAAGGCCCAGGTGGGTAGGCATCTGTCCTCAGCTGACCACTGGCCCTGGGCCCCCAAGACCACCGACCACCCTCTCTCTCAGATGCTGCACCTACGTCCTTTGAGCCTTTCTTCTCCCCTCCTGCCAGAGGGCATCATCTATGGTGCGTTAGCTACTGGTTCCCAAAGGAGTCTCCCTGAATGATCTTGGCAACGGTTCTGGCCTCTGCTTTCTGTTTTTAGAAACAGCAAAAACAACATGAAAGGACATCACTTCTCTGATAAGGGGCCACCTGATAAACGTCGGCTTCTTACCACTATAGCGGTGATGAGGGTCTCTATTCATGGTCCAGGTAGGTGTGGGGCTTGGGGTCACACCCCTCCTCTACCAACAGCAGCTCCCCCGCCCCCTGCACATCGTCCCATCTGCCGACCCTGCCTAGGCTCCCTGCTACCTCCTGGCCCAAATCAGCATATGCATACTTTAGGTATGTGTAAGTGCATAGCTCTAGCTATATGGCCCATATATACATTGTACATATCTGGGTCTATATCTATACAGGCCACATGTAGGTATATATATCTAAGTAGCCAGATACATGCATGTACATGCTCACATGTATGCACGCAGAGGTATACATACACAGACCTACGTGCATGTATATATACGTGTATCGATGTTTGCAGTGCACTGTGGCGCTGCGCTAAACCCTTCCCTTAGGCTATCCTCACGCCAACTCTGAAGCAGGGACGGGCCACTCCTCAAAGGAAGAAGCTGCGAGCAGGAGGCATCAGTTGGCTGCCCAGGGTCACGTGGCTGGTTAGCAGTAGAGCAGGGATGGAATCCAGCGCTTCCCCCATGCAAGCACCGTGCCCCACTCCATGTGAGCCCTCAGCCTTTCCCGGGCCAAGAGGCCCACAGGATTGACCCCCCCTTTCAGACCCCACCCCCACCCCGGGGACAAGCACTGGCTTGGATTCCCTTTGGGGCAAAATAATGTGGCTGAGCTCTTGCTCTTTTTCCTAAACCTGCACTTTTTCTTTCCTTCCTACTCTCTGATGTTATCAAAACAAACAAAAAGCATGGTTTATGGTGCATAGGGCTTAATTTGACTTAATATATAGAGTGCACATATTCCTCAGGAATCCATTAAGTTTAATCAAGTGCAGGCTGTAGACCACGTCCGAGGAAGGGCCCGAGCCACCGCGGCCCGGGTTCATCCACAGTTCACGTGGCAGAAATGAGTGAGTCACTCGTCAGTGGCACAGCCAGGGCTGGATTACCCTGCGGCTTCCTTCCTTACAAGGACAGAGATTCCAACTGCTGCGTGAATAACAAAGACCGTAATGTCCCACTGGCTAGTGGAGAGCAGGCCAGCGAGCAAAGGAGCCGCAGCAGCTGCTTTGTTCCAGCGAGCCCAGGGCTGCAATCCTAGCCCCCCTCAGCTGTCACCGTCAAACCCGCTGGGGTCCAGCGGAGAGCACAGATGGCCCAGGGCCATGGGTCCCACCCTTGGAAAACCGCAAGCGGAATCTGTGTCCTGCGGACAGGGCTCCCCCAGGGTGCTCGGAGGCCGGCAGCCTGCCCAGGGGGGTGCTGCTCTTTTGCTTGAAAGGGACCTACGTTCCTTGCAGAGCTTGGGCACTTGCAACCTCACGAGGAACGCACCGCCTCATCTTCCCCCGCAAGTCCTTCACGCCTTATCTACTCCTCACTTTCCCTTCCCTGCCTTTTCGCTCTTGGTTCTCCGGATGCGTCTGTCTCTTGGAGTGCTGGCTAAGTGTTGGATAATTATTAAATGTTAAATGTATTAAAGTAATCATGGTGCAACGCGCTCCCTTAATTAAGCTACAGCAGAGGAATACAAAACCTTACCGCCGTGCCGACTTCTGACTCCTTCCCGCATGAGGTCTAAGTCTATGAAAAGCCAAGCTTTCACATTCATTATAATCACCTATAATAACACTCTATTCTTCTTCTCAAAAGGGGAAAAGCAAAGGCATAGCAGAAGAAACACGATGAAGGGGACTGAGAGCGGAACCGCGTGGAGGTTAAGGACCCGAGTCCTGGCACCTGCGTGCAGGGCTTCCCAATACCAGCTCTGTCACTTTCATGTGGGACCCTGGGCAAATCCGTCATATGATCTGGACCTCAGTTTTCTCAGCACGTGATGTGATTCTCTGTGCAACTCTCCTTGGCCACCCCTTTCCACTTTCCTTCTGCCCTTGGACTCATCCGTGAAGTGGGAACAGTAACACTGAGCATCTCAGGGCGATAAACACAGCGTACTCTGCTATTCACAAGGACTCAGGGACATGAGTCCCATTTCCACCCTCCTCCTCGCTCCTCCACCCCCACCCCAACCTATTGACATTTTCCAGCTCTGATGCAAACAGCACTTGGATAGGCTTTGGCAGATCATTTAAGGCAAGTTGGCTGCTTAGAAGAATTTGCTGCAATCCTAAGCGCCCCCTCCCCCCCATATTAACAGAACTGATTGTGTCCAGGCTGATGGAGCCCTTGATTCTTAGCCAGACTGCAGAGGCATGAGGACCTCTTTCATGCTTGTGACTGGCTGGGTTTGGTGAGCTTCTTTGATGAGCTTTTTTTGTCTATTTCAATGGGGTCAGTGTCCCTTTCCTAGAATGGGAATGGGGTCAGTGTCCCTGACCTAGAAACATCGCACCCCCGTCTCTGCCCCTTAAAGAGGCTGCTTTGTTGGTGCTGTTGATGTTTTATCTAAACTTTCTTTAAATTGACCTCCTTTCTCTACAATGTATGCTAAAATTCTGGGCCCCAATGAAACGTTTCTGAAAGGAGCCCTAATTCCTTTGGTCAAATGCCAAACAAACAACGCTCCTGCTGGGAGAGTAGCCTCTTCTGACAGACCCAGAGCCAGCCCTGCGGAGCATGGGGACGCTGACCACTGTGCTCTCTGAGGATGAAGAAAGCAGACGGTGCCTGCCCTTCCCTGGTCCAGCTCCATCTCCCTGCTCTTTGTCTGTCTGCCCTGCAAGGCGCTTCTTGGCCTCTGACTTAGCCACTGGTCCAGGATCAACAAACATGTTGACTTACAGTAAGTCCTCTTGGCTCCCCAGGTCCCAGCTCCCGCCCAGAGAGGAGAGCTACTACATGGAATTAAAATGTGGCCGAGAACCCAATGAAGCTCTTGTGTGAACCTACGGAGCATGACCTGGTGTTCCATGAGCCTTGTTGGGTCTCTGGGGCTAAAAGTGTCCAGTGTGTCCGTAGTTATTTCTTGACACGGATTTCATCTTCTATGAAGGCCTCACAAATCAAGATTGTGAGCATTAAGGTCCCATTGTGCCAATGCACTTGAGAAAGAGAGAGAGAGAGACCTGGGAGAGTATAAACCAAAATGTCAGAGATTGTGTCTCCACCATGGGATTATAGTTCACTTAATTTATTGGCTTTATTTACTTATTTTTTTGCTTAGCAGTATTTCTAAGTTTCCCCAGGTCTCATGTGTCATCCTTGTAACAAAAAAGAAGATCAAATTTATGTTTTAAAGATTACTAAAACGGTAGCCTGTAAATACAACACTCTTTCCACTGGGATGAGCCAGATGCTGACAGTTTTCCCTTTTTTCAGGTATAAATCATTGTTTGCTCTGTGTGAGCTGGTGAGTGCTATTTACAAGGCTATTTTAAACGAACAAGCTTATTTTGGAAGGTTATGATGGACTTGGAGGGCATTACCGGATTTGAGTTGGGCAATGTCTTGGACGCAGTACCTGTTGTGATGGACAAGAGAAGAAATTGCCTTTGGCTGGGAAGAAGCAGGATTAAGCTTCTCTAGGTAAATAGTGGATTCAAGCAATTATCTTTTTAATATGTCAATTAAAAATCCAGCACCCCCTTAAAAAAGAGGCTATTAACATGGATCATATCACTCTTTACACTTCTCAAGGCTATTTGGTTCAGGAAGGAGTTTGACTTAATTAGCCTTGTGAGTGTGAGTGCTGAGGTGCTTTTGGTGGGTGGCTAACTCATTTTTTGATGGCAATATTTGTAACATAAAAGATTTGTGTTAACATAACTTTCATGGAAGCTGACACTCTGGGCCAGGTATTCAGATCCCACATCATCGGGGCACAGAGGTGTTTGAGGACCAGCTCCAATGCCTGGAGAAGGTGGAGGGCGCTAAAGGTTGGAACCCACTTATTCTCCATGTTTGCCATCAAGACATGTGATGCCTACTTTCAGGGCCATTGTTTTCTCTCCACCCATGAATAATGGGGACTGCTGAGCCAGTGTTTCAGTGAGGGCTTTCTGTCTACTTCCCCAGGCCCCAGAGAGATGCAGGCACACCAGTGCCAAGGGTCTGCGCACACACGCTCCTGGTGTCTCAGGCCATGGCTAAACAGGCTGGCACTGCAGGCTCAGCCAGGAGCCGTGGGATGCCAGCTCTCAACAGAGCAGATAAGGGTTGATTGACCTTGGCTCTGGGCAGGCTGGGTGAGCCCTCCGTTTGCAAAAGGCTTAGGAGGTGTTGGGAGAATTTGGCAAGGTTCAGGCCAGCTACGAAGAATTGGTGCTGCTCCACCCGCTTGGATTTGGTAAAGACTTCACAGACATAGGAGGCCAGTGCCAGGAATATAAATAAATAGACTTCCAGAATATTCTGGGGCTAACCTCAGAGAGCATAGCTGAAGAGTTGCTCTCAGGATGACTGGAGGGGAGCTTTTGATAATTTCATAAGAAATGATTTATTTCTTCTGTGTAAAAACCACATATGCTATCAGGTTACCACTACAGGTTGTAAATGGCTTTGAGTGCAGAGCCAATGGGGTGGCTCAGGATCTAGTGTGTTCAGAAGAACCAGAACCATAGTACCCGTATGTCAAGACAGTTTTTAAAAAGAGAAAAATTAGGGGTGCCTGGATGGCTTGGTCTGTTAAGCATCTGCCTTTTGGCTCAGATCATGATCCCAGGGTCCAGGGATCGAGCCCCGGGTAGGGCTCCCTGTTCATCAGGGAGTCTGCTTCTCCCTCTCCCTCTGCTGTTCCTTCTGCTTGTGCTCGTGCTCTTTCTCTCTTTGTGTCAAATAAATAAGTAAAATCTATAAAATAAAAAATTAAAAGATAAAAAGAGAACAATTCATATGAGGCACTGTTCATCTAGGAAACAGGATGAAATGTAAAGTGTGTTCTACTATCTGACCCAATGCAGCATACTGGTGGAAATTTGCTTTACATGTAAGAAGTTTATAAATTGTTTTGTGGCAGCGGCAGCAATGCAAATCCTGTTTCCTTGTTGACTTATATGGCAAGTTCAGAGACTGCCAAAATTACAAACATAAATCTTATTTGGGGCCCTTATAAGTTCAGAATTTGTGATTACTCAAATGTGATCTCTGAAAGTTTATCTTTGCCTACTCAGCTAGCTGTTTCTCTAGAGAGAATGCAAAGCAACAGAACAAAAAAAACCCTGATGAACAGTATTTGAGATCATTGGTGGAAGCAACCGTTTCCAAGCACCCTCAAATATTTTAGAAGAATTAATTACAGAAAAATTACCATTGTCCTAAACAAACAAACATGCATTGAACACTCTGCTGGTTACTATGGCATTAGGACATAAAGAGAAACAAGACGGTGTCTGCTCTCAACATTTAGAACCAGGGTGTTGGGCTTGAATAAATTGGCTATAAGACAGAATGCTTTAAATGCATCCTTTTCACTCCCAACCTTGTTAAAAGGGAATACAAGGATCCTTGCTGTCCTTCTTACACCTCATATTCAAATTGCAAACTAACGAAGCCCGATTCCTAATCCAATCATCAGAAAAGTTTAGCTTTCAAAAACCAGTAAGCAATCAGTAGCTGGTCTTCTGTTCTCTTCTCCCTTAAATTTCGTTGACACTGACTGTTTCCAACTTCTTGTTACACTGTCTTCCCTATCTTCTTTCTCTTTCCTGGTATCTTCATATTAGGCCTTTGGCCAATCGTATCATACCACCATTACCCCGGGGTCCCATTTCCATGTTTCTCTTCTTACTCTGGAGAAGGCTCTGAACGAGCTTATAAGTACCTGTCACTCGTACCACAGGTTGTCTATGCCATGACACAGAAATCTGCTCTTCACGTGGACCTCCCCATGGACAAGTGTGGCCACTCAACGTTTCGGGGCACTAAGTGACACAGAAAGAGGGGACTGTTTGGGTGGCAGTGTGGGTAATGAACGGGATGAAGGTACAATAGAGAAGGCATGTAGATTAGGAGGCTTTTGTGACCAGGTGAGGTAACGAGATGCTCAATCCATATAGATCCGGGCATCGTTTGTTCCCTGTATGCCTCTTGGCAGGATCTTGAGTTATGTTTATGTGCCTACTTGCTCTTGGAAGAGGAGGACTGTGATTTTCATCTTTGTGTCTTTAGCCCACAGTAGGTACTGTAGTACGATTTACTTTCACCAACAGGGCAGCAGTGGGGTTGGAGAGGAGGGCTAGTTGCTCACCATGCTTGTTGACCAGTTGGGTGTGGAGTCTGAGGGTATAGGAGCAGCTGCGGAGGACTCTGAGCACCAGGTCGAGGTCACTGGTAATGGTGAAACCATTAACAGAGATAAGACACATGGAAAGAAGGGGTCAGTGGCGCCAACACGTGGGGTTTAGGATGTCCTGTGGAATTTGGATGTTTGGAGACAAATGGAAGCAAAATACTGTGCTGATCTGCTGTGAATTAGTCCATGCAACTGAAAACATGAACACTAGGAACTTATACAATTACGTTACAGATCAGATAATGACATCTCTGGGTTTAGAAGGATCTTTAAAAATCATCTAGTCCAATCGTCTGTCAAATGCTTTAATCCTCTCTAGAACTTGCCTGCCGTGTGTCTCATGCTTTGGCCTCGGTTTGTGGGGTTTCTTCGTATTTACAGTAGTTTTCCTTTCTGATTGATTCTCCTTGGGAGATTGTGGCCTCTTACTCTGTTTGAACTTTCTCTGGGCTTTTCTATCATACCAAATTTTTATAATTAGCTGTTCAGAGAAACCTTTTATTGAACATTTATTTACCTGTCATGGGTGTCCATGATTGTATTATTGGATGATCTGAAAATACGGCTGCACTAGACTCTATAAGAGAAGCTTTGGGTTCACTTGGAGACAAGAGTTAAGAACTGGGTTCGCTCATAGCAACTGCCTCTTCTCAGCCCCAAGATTTCTCCAGCTTTTCAACTCTTAAGGAAGCTGGAAGCAGACTGCCTGGAGGTGGATCTTGGCTGTACTATCTACCAGCTGAGAGACTTTGGGCAGGTTATTTAGCCCTTCAGAGCTTCAGCTTCTCCAAGCAAGTGGAGGTACCGACGGTGTTCATCTCTTAGGGCTATGAAAAGATTGAAGGTGAAATGCTCAAATGACCTCTGCCATGTAGTAAGTCTTAACAAATATTAGCTCTCGTTATTGCTCTGTCAGGCACATCCGTCCATACAAAGCACAATCACCACTAGGGGAAATGAAGAAAATGAGGAAAGATGGCAGAAACCATCCTGGCCTCCTCTAATGACAAAGAAAGGAAATGACTGGAATCAGCGAGGTCTGAATGTGATGGAGAGGAAGCGTCCACACAGAGCCAAGAGTCTCTCCACTCACAGTTTTCCAGGGAAAGAATCACGGGAAGACACAGCTTCCGGGATTCAGAAGTGAGAATGTTTTCATCATCATTGTGAGGCCTATTTTAAATAGTTTGGCTAATTAGGTGATGATTAAATTGCACTGCTCCCATATGCTTGTGCTTTCTTCTCTGCAGAACATGTCTGCCCAAAAAGTTGTAGGCGGATTATGTGTCTGTAAAGGAATTTTTTGATTCTCTGCACATAGTCAGCTCTCAAATGTGTTGAATGGTAACCTATTTTATGAAATTAATAGCAATCATAGTAATAGCAGCTACCTAACACGCATTTACTTTGCACTTCATGAAATTATCTCATTTAATCCTATGAAGCTGGTAACATTACTCTTTCTAACTCTTGAAGAAAGCAAAGTCTAGAGGGCAATGAAGTCTCTGTGTCATCCAGTTCTCTCTGCCATTTCTTTGTTTGCATGTTTGGATTTTTGTTGCTGGGTATTCTTAGCACAGAATGCACCTGCAGGAGGAATGATAGAAGTGACTTTCAATATAGCTCTAAACAGACGTGGCTGCTAAAGAATCAGGAGGGATGGCATATGGTGACGCTGAGGATAGAACCGTGGGAACGGTGTGGGGACCGTCAGAGGATGACGGGCAGAGAAGGCCCCGGGAGGAGGAAGAACCAAGAAGGCTGGGCTGAAACCACTCATGAAGCAGACTTGCAGAGAGCCCTTGGGCAGAACGATCGTGGGTAAGCCCGAATGGCGCTGGCTCCCCTTCACCGGGGACAGTACTGACCTGTTATGAACTAACCCCAATCACTGTCCAGCCTCATCTAATACTCCCTCCTCTCATGGCCTACTTTCCCAATGTGGTAGACTACTTTTTTGTCTGCAAAACCTACTGTTTCTTGCCACGAACCTCTGTTTTTATGCACAGGGCATCTCTATCTAAAATGCCCTCCTTCACAGACCCAGCTGGTGAATGTAATAAAGCCACCACTTCTTTTAATGTAGATGAGTTCTAATTCTTATAAAATACTGCCAGCTAGGCTGATTATTTCCATCTTGCAGATGGAGAAACAGAGGCCTTCTAAGGCTGAATAATAAAGCCAGTGTTACACAATTAGATGGAGGGCTAGAGCGTAGGTCTGCCTAATTTTAAAGTCTGTTACCTTCTCTTTTACCCCATTCCTTTAGAAACTCTGTCGCCTCTCAAGCTCAGCCCTGATACTGTTTCCTCTGTGAAGCCTTAATGGAATTCCTCAGATAATTGCATATTCCTTTATAGTCCTGTAATACTCTGTACACATCTACAAAAACAGTTATTTATTAAGGTTGCATTGTAATTATGTCTATGTGGTTGTCTTGCTCCTTCAGTATGGGCCTCATACTGAGGTATATCTTTATACATCTTGATAATAGTACGTTCCCTCGCTGTCTTCCAACCAAGCCTTTCACATTGCTTGCCATGTAATGTGCCCTTAATAAATTATTACTGAATTAATGAATAAATTAATTAATGCTAAGGAACTCATCTGTGAAACTGTGAACTTCCTCCTCTTTGCCAGATTATTGATTCTGTCCTAAGTCTGTTCCCTGTCTGCATCCCACACTAGCGTGATGAACATTAACCAGATGGCTAGCCGCAGAGATGTCCATCCTTGGACTCAGAGCCTACTCCCCAAGCCAGTGTGCTAGAGACAACTGGAGACCATCCCAGGCCCTTGGATCACTGGTGGCCCCAGTGGCAGCAGCAGCAGCAAATCTAAGGATGAAATGAAACTGGATTAAGCCTTCAGGAGCTGACCTAGAAGCAGAAGTCCTTGGTTTTCCCAATCCAACCCATTTTACAGCATTTGCTGAGTCACCTCACATGAACTTCACTCACAGAGATGTGCTTTGGGTGCTGTGCTGCTCGGGCTGATGCTTTTTCCAAATGTGGGCTGTAGCCAAATGCCTAATTCCAACTAATATGTAGTTTATGTTTTAATAGAAGCAAAATCACTTGACCTCTTCAAGGTTCACCCCTAGTCCTTGTCAATCACTCTCTGCCCTCCCTGTCAGTCTTTGACCTGCCTTCCTTTAAATTCCATTCACTCTCCACCTTCAAAACATGAGATGGCTTGTTTCCAAAACTGTTGTCTAGAAACTGAGGTGGTTGGATAATGAGCTGAGCCAGCCTCTTTCATTGAAAGGGTTAATATTGCTTCCCCAGTGACTGACCACAGTTGAGCTGCCACCGAGTTGCAGGTATAGTGACTTATCTCTACAATCACACAGTGCAATGGTGGGCACCCTGGATCCTGGGGAGACATTTTCTCTAATGTTTCAGTCGTAATGTGCAGTGGCAATAAATCATTCAACTTTGATTGTCAGGGTTGTTCTACAAGGAACACAGACTCCTTGCAAGAGTGACCATCTATCCTGGTTTATGCCAATGGTCCCAGTGTCACCCTGTTCCAGTTTGCATTTATTAGGTACAGAAGTGGCCAGGTTTCCAGATACCAGTGTCCTTCCTTCTTGCTGTCTCCTTATCCAGCCCCAGCTCACTAATAGAACACAAGTCCAGCTGTGCATTAACCTCGGCAGGAGAGGCGTGGATTGTACTGTGTACCTGGGGGTGTGAAGAAACCCGGCCATCAGAGGGGTAAGCCTTTAGACAGATCTGTGCAAAGACATGGGGGATCTTGTCAAGTCCAGCAGACTCAGTGGCAGGCTCGGGCACAGGCAAGGTAGGCTGCTGTTGGGTGATCCTGAAAGAAGAGCCATACAAAGGTGGTCCCCATCACCGGGCAGGATAGGTTTACCACAGAGGCACTTCCTAAAAGCCTGAGGGAGATTACATTTATTCTAGCTAAAAACATTATGTAAATGCTTATGGAAGTGCCATTAACTGATTAACAGATGAGTATAAATTAGCTCGTATGATTAAGTGATTAATACCCATTGTGAGCTAGCAGAGCCTAAAGAGAATAGGGCCTGATGAAATGAGACTAAATATTTTGCCTACGCCATTACAAGGTTTTTAGGTTTATGTGTGATATCTCATTTTGATGTGATTTCTTCTAATATTGTGTCACAGGGAAAGAAGAAATGATGAAGGCTGGGATAAACCAATCTTTAATGAACTTAGACCCATTGTACACACCCTAATGCTAGCCCTCCCAGCAGCCCCGTGAGGAAGTGGCTGTCATCCCACTGGACAGACAAGGTAATGGGGCCTGGAGAGGTCAAGCAGGCCGTCCAAGATGGCAGAACCAGGGCCGAGAGCCGGAATGGATCCAGGTCCCACTGCCCTTCCACAGGGCCAGCCCTCCACTGGTGAGCAGAGATTTAAAGGAAATATGTGGCTTGTTCTTGAATGAGTTGTGGGAATTAGTGATGATCACAAAATGATGATAAGGAGGACAATGTGAGGTTGGTGGTGAGGATGACCATCTTCGTTGCTGTATGTCGGCACCCCACCAAGCTTCTCACATTTATTATTTTATTTAATCCTTATAAAATGCATATGGAGCAGGTGTATGAACCTCTTTTTGCAAATGAGAGCATCGAGACAGTAACTGGGTAGTTGTGCTGGAATTTGAGCTAGTTCTTTCTGATGAGAAAGCCTGGTTTCTGGCTCTATGCTCACTGCCCCCTGGTCTGTTGGAGTGAGACCCAAAGACAAACAAACATTCCCGACAAGAGCCTGGTGTCAAGAGGCCTTAAGGCAACAGACTCTGGGAACAGAGCTGGCATTAGAACTCGTTCTCCATCAAAATTTGACTCCCCCCCCCCCAAAAAAAAAGAATAGAAGAGAAAAAGAATTGAGGAATTTGATACTAGAAAAGAGTAACATTAAATTCTGTCTAAAATAATATTAGCTAGAAAAGTAGGGAGTTGGCTCTAGGCATAATTTTTTCTGTATTTTAATTTTTAAATTTAAATTTTGTTTTCTGTAGTATTTAATTTAATTTTTGTATTATTATTATTTAAGATTTTGTTTATTTATTTATTTGAGAGAGAGAGAGAGAGCAGGAGCACATGCCTGAGTCGGGGGGAGCGGAAAGCAGAGGGACAGGGAAGAGGGGCACCCTCCATCCCAGTCCCAAGGAACAGGGAACCTAATGTGGGACTCAATCCCAGGACCCTGGAGCATGACCTGAGCCAAAGGCAGATGATTAAATGACTAGCCACCACCCTTGTATTATTTTGTAAATAAAGATTGGCAGTCACATTTAGCTAATTGATTAGTATTGAGATAGGCTAAAAGATAAGTGAACCCCATTGAGGTCTATTATGGGCAAAGACTGACTATCCTGTGGACAATATGAGATCTCTGGGTATTTCTGGGTGAGAAGCCCCCCAGGGAAATCCAGGATGAGGCTCTAGTGCTGAAATTCAATTTGTTTCTTTCCAAAATTGCCTAGAGATGGGGCCAAACCCAATCCAGGGTTCTTTACTTGGGAAAAGCAAGTCAAACGCATGAATTCAAAATGGGCTAGTATTAACTTTGCTTAAGTGAGCACAAAAATTGATGTAGACAGAGAGCCTAGCCATCAGTGCACCAACGTTAGCCAAATGGTGAGCTGTGAAAATTTCCTGCAGTTCCCCAACCCCCTTCCTGGTCTTCGGTGTTTCCTTCACTGAGGTGCCAAGCAGGGACTGCTGCTGGAAATCCCAAAACCTCGGTGTGTGAAGATCTGGCCCTTGTTTCAAGCTTCTTCCCTCCTTAGACACTGAACCTTTCTTCTGGGTTAGTTTTTAAGGTAATTCATCAGATAAATCCATGCAGATATACTAGTATGTTGCTCTTAGACATTACAGTAGGCACCGCTCCAACCATGAGATATGCTGCCCATGCTGAGCATTTTACAAATGAGGGCACATTGGTTAGGGGCAGTTTAGGGGTGCTGCTCTGTGGAGACCTGGTCAGGTCCTCCCCAAGAGGGACTGCACAGCCAGACCTGAGCCAGGGAGAAATGGGGCTACTGGTCCAACAGACGTCAATGTGCACGGATCAGCAGGTAGACTGTGAGTCCCCACTAGGATTCTTATGTGGACTCACATTGCTGACCCCAGCCTTCTTTTCTCCAATAACCTGTGACAGAATTCAATTTGGACAAGGACCCAAAGGAGAAATCCTTTTTGTTTGTCCCAAGCCCCTGAGCATCTTGAAGGCAGGAGCATGTCTTACCCTACATGAAGCCAGCACCTTGTTTATGCATGTGTCGATTAATATCACCAACACCAGTGATGAGGAGAAGGTTTAGCAATCATCCATTCTTAATTAGTGGCTCACATCTATTATCCAAGTAACCCTATGATCCATATATCTGCTTGCCAGATTTTCCCTCCCATTCTAAATGTGCAGTCTCTGACTTCCCATGTACTTCTCTATACTTTTACATCGTATCACATGTATCCTCGGATCACACACTGGAAATAAGTCATTGTGTAAATAAACCAACAAATAAAGTGCTCAGATGTGTAGGAGTATCCCAAGCTACTACACTTTTAAAATCCCCTTTTGAGAAACATGGTGAAATTGTGACAGGTCACTTGCTGCCGGGTCCTATGCGTGATCCTTTTCTGGACCACCTCTTCATAACCATCATGATGGTCTCTTATTCTAATAAGAATATTCTAATAATGAACATGTATATACATTTTCCCCTGAAATTCTCATCTATCCAGTACTTGTATTTTACTCTTAATGCCATAGGAAATCTTTACTGAAGTCCCCTGAAAAATGTTAGTGTTCTGAATGCCACAAATGCATTTCAGCTTTGTAGTTTTCAATATTTGCAAATAAGGTTAGAAGCTTGCTTACCTCAAGGGACAGGGCATCAACTCTGTGCAAAACTAGGGCACAACAGCATTAGGGGATCTGGTTCCCAGTCCCCAGAGCAGGAGAACAGGTAAATCAGAGGCAGGTCTGTGCCCAGTGTTGGCCACGCTGTCCCTGTCACTGGGGTTGGGCAGCAGCTGAAGCCAGGTGGGCGAGGAGCAGAGCGGCTGTGGTCTCTCTAAGGTAGCCAGATGGCAGGGAGCTGCCTGCTGGGCACGGGAATGGCCAGCCCAGGCATGGGCACTTTTTGCTGGAATTTGCTCTCTGTTATCAGGGCGCCAGGTGACATGGGTCATCTTCCGCTTCAAGCCAAGTTACAGGACAACAGGAGAAATCTACCACCTGGCCGAGACACCTCAGTGAACAGCCCTCACATGGGCTGAGCCATGAGTGAATGCTCAGAAAACAAAACTCTTTCTTGTCTGGTCCTAAAGGGCTCCTCCTGTCCAGTCCTGTGCAGGAGCTTGGTTGCCTGCACATCTTCAAGGGCTGAGCTTGAGGATCATGCATCAGCCATAGCTGCCGCTGACCCCTGTGCCTTGCTGTGGGACTGCAGGCGGTAACTCCAGCCTGCCCCATGCTCCCTGGCGCCATCCTCTTGCCTTCTCGGTGTGGCTCACCAAAGGCTGGGAGTCGTAAGACAGTTAGCTAGGGTAGAACAAGAGGAGATGATCGGGGATGCAGTCTTTCATAAAAGTCATAGCCTGGAAAGGAGCAGGCTGACAGAAGCTGGGGCGTCAGGCTGGCTGGTTTGAACCAGGAAAATAAGGATTTCACTAAGCTGCCTTATAGCTAAGCCAAGCCACTCTCCAGGATGCAGGGCCATAGCCCTATTGCCACTCCCCCGGGGAGCCTTGCCCTAAGCAGCCTGAGCCCCAAGAACTGGAGGAAGAGCCTTCAGGAGGCGTGCGGTGGGTGCCACGTGTGCAGGATGGGATCTCCCCCTGCCCAGATCTTCCTAACACATACTGATGACCACAGGCTATTTGGGGGCCCTTGTTCTTCTCCAAACCCTGGCAATAATTTGAGAAAGCCTCCATGATGTGCAAATCATGGCAGAGAAAAAGGATGGGTCGAGTCCCCATAAAAAGGAATTATGAATTTCATCTGGTATAAATCCCAGGTTGTAGGCAACAGACCTTCAGGAATGAGACTGGGTGTGCTAACTTTGATAACAGTCTGGTGGGATCAGCCCTTTGTCTTTTGCAAACACACGGTGAGGGGGATGGTGTGGGAACCCTGAGGAGATTTCCAAGGAGGCAGGGGCTAGGGGTCCCTGCAGCACCCCCTTGGGCCCAGGCCCTGTGTGCCAGGTCTTAGTGTGCTCACGTGGGAGCTGCTGAGAGGTGCTCAGGAAGGTGAGGGAGCCACTGGAGCTGCCCTGTATCCAAGCTGAAGAAGAAGCAACACACAGATAATGCAGGATGACGGTGAAGAAGGGGCCAGTGGGATGATGGCCTTGGCGAGTGTTGTCTGAGCTCAGAGCCGGGCCCAGAGGCCCTTTAGCTTTGGCCTGAAGGCATCCAGTCATCTGACAAGTGTCGGGAACTGTGGGGTGAGTGCCACTGGTTGGATGGACAAACTCTGAGCATGGGTAGCTCCTGGCCTTTGGCTGATGCTCATCTGGTGACCCTTGAGAGGGAAGCCCACAAGCCACAAGTGACATTTCTAGTATGTGGAGGCTCCAAGGGAGGTTGCCTATGAGACAGGAAACCCCAGGCCCAGCTCCTAGGGCCATGAATTCAGAACTGGAGCCAGGTGACCCCTTGGGAAGCATGACTTCACAGGCCTCCTGGCACCTAGAGAATAACTTGATCTGAGTGCAGGAGCAGGACCAGCTGGGTGACCCCAGTAATGTTTACCTGGAGTCCCTCCCCACTTCCTTTGTTCAGCTTCCACAGAGCAACCTTTACCAGTTCCCTTATCTCTTTCTTCTGTGACAATCCCTTCTCCTACTAATAATCTCATAATTTCCTTTACACTGGGGTGTAAATGACCGAAAAGGTTTACACATTCCATATTTTTTTAAAAATACTTTATTTATTTATTTATTTTTAGAGAGAAAGGGTAGGGGCAGGGGGGAGGGAGAGAATCTCAGGTTGACTCCCAGCTGAGTGTGCAAAGCTCAATCTCATGACTCTGAGATCACGACCTGAGCCAAAATCAAAGTCAGATGCCTAACCAACTGAACCACCCAGGCACCTGTACACATTCCATGTTTTAAGAACAGCACAAAGGTAAGAAATTCAGGTCTGAACGCTGTGTACACTTTAGCACATTTGAGAGGATCCTTACAGATGTGTGTTTTGACCTGCGTTTGGGTAGGAGAGTTTTTGATCCTATGTGGAAGGAATGGGGCCTACATTTTTGAAGTGTGGTTATGCTGTGTGGGGTGGTGGTGGTAAGGTTGGACTGGCAGTCAGAATACCTGTCTCAGGCTCTCTGTTCTCAATCTATAAAAGTGAGTGATTTGTCCCAAGTAGATGACATTTAAGAACTTTCCAGTTCTTGAAGGCAACAGTTTTCCTCGTCACGTGGGATTCATCATCCTGGACTGGGAGAAGCTGCTAAAAAGCCTGGATGCTAGCCCAGGTGCCATCTAGACGAGATCCCATCAGAACCGACCCTAGTGGAATCAGTCTTTTAAAGTAACGTCAACATGATACTCACACCTGGCTGGGACTCTTTTCAAAGGAAGGGAAGGAGCAAGTACAGGTAAACACTGGGAGAGCGGTAATCTCCCTCTTCTGTGGCTCCTAGTGCTGACCTAGGCCAAGACCAGCCTATGAAGGTTGGTGTTAGTGATGTAAAGCTTGAAACTTGATCCTTTCCCAGGGAACAGAATGGGGGTGCGGTTCTTGAGAAACCAGACTGAACAGAAATTAGCCTTCACCAGCTGCTCCTGTAATTACATTTAAATTCAGTTAAACTAATTTCTTACACTTGATAAAAGCAGTTGTCTTTCCAAATTATTCTCAGACTCCTCCATTCCAAACACAATATAAATATACCATAGCCTGGTTAGGAAAGTCCTTCTTTCACGGCCTCTCTGTCACATCATCCCTGTTCTTGGCCTTTCGCTGGGGCCTTTTTCTGTAAAGAGCTCAGAAAGCTGAACTGCCCTATTAGCATAAGATCCTGTGACTCATTGACTCACAGATTGTAAATCAGACTAACATTGCGTTTTAATTAATTATATTAATTTTAGGGGAAACAACAAAACTGAAAAGTCTGCAGTGCTTCATTTACTGAGAAACTCTGAAATGTCTTTTATTTTTAGCAAGAGCCATAAAAACATCTCATACTGAAATAATGTAAAAATCAAGGAAGGGTTGTATTACTCAGCGTGATCGCGCCCTTTAAAAGGCTTTGACATTTTCTTTATTTTTGTAAGTTTTTTTAGAAAGAAAAAAATATATATATTATATTACATACACATCCACACATGCATACGCTACCCAGATCCTCTCTGCAACAGGATTCACTACTGACTGCAATTCAATGTAAAGTATTTCTATCTTGGATTCTCTCAAAGGGAGATTAACTACTAAATTATAATAAGGAACATGCAATTAGTTATCTTTGTTTCAGAGATTGCCCCATGGTAAGCAACTCTCTAATACTTGTTGTATCCACAGACACAAGCCATTCAACATTTGTTATTCATTTGCATTTGTTCATTTCCTCAAGCTAGGATACATTGGTGCCTATTATGTGCCTGGCACCTGTGCAGGTGCACCTGAGAATACAAGGTAAACTTAATAAGACCAGTATAGAGATGGAGGTACACAGGGTTCCATGTGGTTGGTTATGCAGCAGCACAGAATCAAGGGTATAGGACTGTGGGAGCAAGGAAGGAGCACCTGAGGGCACCAGAGAAAAAGGGGGAGGACACAGGGGCAGAGACATCAAGGAAAGTCAAGAGTGACGATCTATAGGTTTTAGTTTAGGGAGTGATTATTACCTGCCTTGTGTGTGTCAGACACTAGCCAGGTGCTGGGGGAGCCAGCACTGAGGAAGCTTGACACAGGCTGCCTCTCTTTTGGAATTTACAATCTAATTGGGAGATGTTAGTCAAATAATAACACAGGAATGAAGTTGCTATTTTGGTGAGAGCCTTTAAGGAAAAGTACAGGGGCTTTAGGATAGACTTCATGGGAAGCCAAGCTACATGGTGCAATAGAGCATAGGCCTGCTTAAGAAAGTTACATCGGAGCAGAGACCTGACAAGAAGCAGGCCCAGTCACCCAGAGGAGGGATGGTGGAAAGAGTGTTCCAGGCAGAAGGAATAGATAGGCAAAGCATAAATAGGAGAAGAAGCTTGGGGTTTTCTAGAAACTAGAAAGAAATCAGAGTGATTAGATCACAACAAGGGATGGTGGGGGAAAGGGGGAGGGTCAGACCAGGGTTGGGTTGGAGAGGTGGGCAGAAGCAAGATCATATAAAATTTGAGTTTTAAGTTAAGAGCAGTAGAAACACAATGACACACCCGGTGGGGGGGGGGGGGGAGCAACCCATGATTTGTTTAGGGAAGAGAATTATGAGTTTAAAAGTGCCTAACACTGCACTAGAAGTTAAGAAAATCAGCTATTGTCCTTTCTGTATTCAGCTCAGGTCCTTGACTAGGCTAATCCATGCACTCTGCACCTTCATCTCAGTATTCTGTCCTATTGGTTCTGATTTTGATTCTGAGCTCAGTTTTTCAACTTGTCCCCTGCCCTCCATGACCACCTATAGTTTCTGCTATGATTAGCCACCTGGATGATGGATTATCTATCCTCCTTGAACTCACAGTATCACAAAGGTATAAGATACATGCATAAAAATTGTAATATTGAATGTTATAGTGGAGACCCTAGACAGTGCACTAAGGCAAGGACAAGAAAAAAAGATAAGAATGTGCTCATAGGAAATCTAAAATACCCTACAGATAAATCATTAGAATTGATAGGGGAATTTACCAAGGTAAATGGATACAATAGCAATATACAAAACTCAGTTGTATTCCTATAAATCAACCACAAAATATATAAAATATATGAAGCAATTAATATGTATTTTTAACATATGAAAGACCTGCATAGACAAAAGTTAAAACTGTATTGAGAGAGATTAAAGAAAACCTAAACAAATGGTAAATATGAAATATACCATATTCATGGATAGTATCCAAGACCCAATAATGGAAGGAAACTAATTTTCCCTAATTTGATTAATGGATTCCATGTAATCTTAATCCTAGCCAAAATTTTAGCAAGGTTTTGGTAGAATTTGCGAAGTTGATCCTAAAACTTAGATGTCAACACAAAAATATATCTGACCCTCCTGAAGAAAACAATGAAGTAGAAAGACTTGCTCTCCCAGACACTAGGTTTGTTTAAAATTATAGTGGAGGCAGTGTGGTATTGGCACGGAGAGGGACAGATGGCCTGATGGAGTAGAATAGAGAGAAAAAGTATATGCATATATGTGAACACTTGATATATGAAAGAGGTATATGGCAGGTCAGTGAGCAGAGAAATACCTTTCCAATGATGAATTCCAGGTAGACTAGTGATCCAAATGCAAAAGGTTAGACTATAAACTTTTAGATGATAATATGGAATATTTTTAAAAGATTTTTATTTATTTATTCATGAGAGAGAGGAAGAGGGAGTAGCAGGCTCCATTAAGGAAGCCTGATGTAGGACTTGATCCCAGGACCCCAGGATCACGGCCTGAGCCAAAGGCAGATGCTCAACTACTGAGCACCCAAGTACCCCCAGAATATTTTCATGTAAGAAATAGATAGATACAAAGTCTTCTTAAATAAGATTCAAAAATGAAAGATACATGAATTTGGCTACATTAAAATTAAGAGCTTGTATTCATCAAAGGATTTTTAAAAAGATTTTATTTATTTATTCATGAGAGACACACAGAGAGAAGCAGAAACATAAGCAGAGGGAGAAGCAAGTTCCCCACAAGGAGCCCAATGCAGGATTTGATCCCTGACCCCAGGATCATGCCCTGAACCGAAGGCAGAAGCTCAACCCCTGAGCCACCCAGGCATCCCCCATCAAAGGATTCTATGAAAATAATAAAAGGTCAAACTGTAGTTGGAAGATGTAAATCTATTACAGAATTTGTAATATATGAGTGACAATAAATTGAAAATATATTTTAAAAACTATTCCATATTAGTAAGAGAAACTCAACTCAATAGAAAAATGGACAAAACTCAACAAATCACCAAAGAAGAAATACAAGTGGCCAATATGTAAATGTAAAAGCATTTTATTGGTAATGAGGGAAATGCAAATTAAAGCCACAAAGAGAAAACACTACAAGCCCACCAGCTTGGCAAGAATTTGAAGTTTGACAATACCAAGTATTGGCAAAGATGTTTATGTAATAATGAGAAATCTCAAACATCGTGGAGTGGTATAAATTCGTATAACTGCTTTAGAAAACAATTTGGCATTATCCACTACATTTGAAGATATACACAGCTTATAATTCTGTACTTCCATACTATATGTGTTCTAAAGAAACTCATGTATGTGTACACAAGGATATGTGTACCAGAATGTTTAAGGCAGAATTGATTATGATAACCATAAACTGGAAATAAGCCAAATGTTCTCCTACAAAGAATGGATAAATAATTAGGATATTCATAAAATGAGGACCATATAACAATAAAGATAAATGTAGCAATCTGCAGCACAAATGACTCTCTAAGAGTGTTGAACCAAAGATAAAAGGCAAAAGGATACAATGCAGAATGATTTCCATTTGTCCTTCACAAGGACAGGTAAAATCAAACCATATTGTTTATGGAGACATGCCAAAGTGGTAAAACTATCAAGAAAAGCCAAAACGAATGATCACAGAAGTCAGAACAGGAGTGGCTTCTGGGATACAGGGAGAGGGATATAATTGGAGAGGATACCTGGGGAGCTTCCAGAATGCTGGCAGTATTCTAATTCTTGACCCAGGTGGCGGTTACAATAGGTTCAATTTGTTAAACTACATATGTGTTCAAAATATTTTTCTGAATGAATATTATATATCACAACCAAAATTATTTTCTAAATTGCATGTGTAGTTTGATGTTCCCATGGATTTCCAGTCTTCTGGAATTATTCTTTTCTCTAATATCCAAATAAGAGTAATGAGTCTCCACCATGTGTCATGTGATCTAGCATGACTGAATCTAGTCCCTATCATCACGGAATGCTTTTCAGTCTCCTGATTATTTTAAGTGATCTTTTACTCTGAACTGCTGCCCTAGGCTGTACCTGGGCGACCTGACCACTGTCCTCCCTTGCACTGATGGTATCATAATCAGGTGCCTCAGAACGAGAGACTGGTGCTATTTCCTAATCCCATTCCAAGCACAGACACAACCATCATCCATCTATTTTGATCATGCAACCCATCAGTTTTTTTGAGCATGCACAAACATAGGAATATTTACTTATTTATAATTTTTATACATGTACTGCCATAATTAGCTAACATTTCAAGGGGGTATAAATCTACATTTCAGAATGTTGACTTTTTTGGTTGTGATCCTGACAGATTTGATTGGTCCTGTTATTTTTCTCCATAAACTGTGCCTGATAAAAAGTCATTTCCTTGGGGTTAATTTCTTTGCATTATCAGCATTAGTTCCAAACTTCAGTTTCTTTGCAGAATTGTTTTTAAATCACTCATCCATTTTTTTTTGCAAGTTAAAGTTAGATGACATAATATATAAACTCACTCAACCACCCACGTGTAAATTACAATACATTTCAATAGGTCAAAAGTAATGAATAACACTATAGTCATCATCTTTTGCAGGGTAACAAAGTAGCCTACAAAACTTGGTGGCTTAAAACAACAAACAATTATTATTTCATACTTTCCATATGTTAGAAATCCAAGCATGGATTAACTAGGTGCCTTTGCCTGAAAGTCTCTCATGAAGTAGAAAGTATAATTCAGGTCTGCAGTGTCATCTGAAGCCTTGCTGGGTTGGGGGGAAGGGGTGGGGTAAGTGTGTTACCTGCTTCCAAGTTCAGTCATGTAGTGGCTGGCAAGCCTCAATCTCCTGCCATATCGCCTCTCCATAGACTTGCCTTACAGTATTCCCAAGTGAGCAATTCAAAAGAACTCAAGACAGACATCATAATCGGATCACAGGGTGAGCCCCTCAACAGAGCCAGATTCAAGGGCATGTGACCTGGGCAAGCATACAGGTCCCTGTGTTTAAAAGGGCCCTACACTTGGTTTAATGCTCTAATGTGCCATCTTGAAATTCTTAATAATTTTCGAACATATTTTCACTCTGCACTGAATCCTACACATTATGTAAGCAAGTCCTGCTTCCTAGAAGTCATGTATTCAGTAAATGACACTGAAGTCAGATTAGAGCTACATTTTACCAGGTAAGGACACCTAACTTGAGGGAAATCAGGGTCTCTCTAAGGAATTTCAATGACAGTCAGAAACTGGGAATAGAAATCAAGTCCTAAAATGGCAGAGCTCTGAGAGAAGTCCAGCAAAACTGCTTTTGAGGTCACCAAAGCAACATAGGCTATTCCTAGTTCTGGACATTCAACTCTTCCTTGGATTCCATGACTTATTCTGGGCTCTTTCTGATAAATTTCTCTTTTTGCTTCATCTAACTGTGTTTGGATTCTGTTCCTTGCAACCAAAGTATCTTGATGAACACAACCAACTTCGCTGGCTGGCCATGCTTTGGTTAGGACAATACAACAGATTCTAACCCAGTCAAAGGAATGCCAGAAATGGCTTGCACACACTCTCAAGAGTCAGTTTTGTTCATTTCTCCCAACTCTCCATGTTCAGTAATGTCAGAAGGCTTGAAATCAGCCATATTGGGAGCAGGTCCACCACAGAAATCAGAAAATGCTATAAATCAGGGAGTTTTCTCCCACGAGATCCACTTGCTGAACACTTACCAGCTCCAGTAGGTCTACCAGTAGACCTAGGAGTGCCTAAGTCTATGACAAGGGAGTTACACGAGACTGGGCTCTGTTGGAATAAGGCAGGGAATAAAGAGCCTAAAAGCTTAACAACAAAAAGCTAAATTCTTAAAATTAAGGATGTAGTGACTGCCTTAGGGGAGTCATTCTACCCCACCACATGGTTGCCCTTAGCAACTGTGAGATCTTCCCAGACCATTTATAGGAACAGCGTTGAACCCATCATCTAGGTGGACCAATTGGATTTTCTCTTTTGGAATGGGAAATTCAGATTCAGTAATTCCAGTTCAAGATGACAGAATGAGCAAAGTATTTATTTCTACTCCCTTCTGAGACTCCAATAAAATGTACAGGGATAAGTGCAGAAGAATCATCAGCAGACAAGATATTTCAGCAAATGTCTGGGGCATGGAGGAGGTTTGGAAGCAAAGATTTTGAGGAAGTGAGGAAGCATCAACCCTGATAGCCCAGGCAGCTACTGCAGAAGCCCAGGAACACTCCAAACCCAGTTAATAGGTACAAAATTCTATTTACTAGATGACCGTGCCAATTGCTTCTCCATGCTTCCCTCCCCTCTCCTCTCCGCTATCCCTAGGAAGGTGGCCCTGTGCTTTACTCACTGGCAAGATGAAAGGAGGCCCTGCCTAAAGAGAATTAGGGCTGCTGAGGAGGATGCCATACTCCTGGGTAAAGACTTCTCTGTTACATCTGGAGGCCATTTTAGCCCCCAAACCCAGCACCCCACCTTGCCAACTCCTCCTTTGCTTATTCTAAAGGGAAGCCTGCCCATGTAGAGGCTTGCTTGTGTCTCCAAATGCTCCAATTATTCTGTTTATGAAAAAGCAGAGAAACAGACGTGTATATTCATTGCTGAGCAAACCCACCTAGCAACCTAGAAACAAATCAAGTCACTCTCTTATCCACAATTCTAAGTAGACAAGCTAAGTTAACTAGATCTTGGCATAAAATAAGTAGCATAAAAACAAGACAGAACAGAAAGAAACACAATAAGCTGGTCCTGAAAAAGAAGATAATTAAGGGAATACAAGACTGAAAATCAAAGAAATATACAATACAAACATCTTATTAATATCCTAAGTAAGATACAAAAAGAGTGGAACTCACATGACAAGAACAGGATGCTTTGAGAAAAGAACACAGAGAGGAGACAAGCGTTGCAAATGGGACAAGAGTGAGCACAGGTGTGCTACCCCTGGGGGTCGTCAGAGTAAAATTCAGATGCAGAGGTGGCCATTTCCTCTGTATGGGATGGCATTAGGGGGCATTTCAAAGCTCAGGAGGTGGGTTGACTACCTTCCCTGCCGTGAAGGCGGCAACAGAGGAAGCAACCTTCAGAGAAGAGCAGAAGAGCAGCGTGAACAGGGAACACAGAGAAAAACAGAGCGAGCAATAAATAGTACAGCCTGGATTCCCAATATCCTCCCAGTTCCTATTTCTGTGCTCCTTGAGACAGCCCACTGCCTCTGGATTCTGTGAGACACCCCGTAACTTTTTAACATGTTCCCATCTTGGTTCAAACTAGGTCAAGTTGGTTTTTGTTAGAAGACAAAAGAGTCTTAACTGAGACAGCGGGGTTGGGCAACTGGGAGGTGGTCCGGTCTCAAGTACCTTTGGGTTCTTCAAAAGATTCAACCCAGCGGGCATCTTGTGACCTTGCTCTGTGGTTAACTTTTCCTAAATATTGCACTGACATTCAAATCGCAAAGTTGGACAGCAGATGCCTCGCATGCAGTGTTTCCTGCATTTACATTTATTTTCTTAACATCTTGAAAGAAAGATGGGGCTTAGCTTGCCAAATCTCTAAGCACCTTATAATAACCTATTCAGACATCATATGGAAGGATTAATTTCACCATTTCACACATTAATGCAGTAGCATACCAACTAAACTACCTTTTCATGTATCCAAGGCAGCCTGGGAATTTTAAAAGCAACTGTGGATTTACCTGAGAATAATATATTTTCAACCTGAAAGCCAGATTTTGGGGGAAAAAAACACAACAAAGCAACTTGAGAGAGAGAGCGAGCCTCTAACTGGCAACTGTAATGGAGACCATGGCATTGGTCCCTAGTTCTCTCCTTTCCTCTTCCAGGTGTTTTCCCCAAATGCCCTTCTTTCCCATGGCCCTCTGGAAGGCTCTGGATATGAGCACCCAGGAGATAGCTGATGAGGAAGACTTGGCATGCTGTGGTCGGGGAAAAGCATACCTGGCCCTGGCGTGATTCAGCTAAAGGAGACACAGCTTGGGCAGGCGAAAAAGAAAGAGAAAAGTCATCAAGGAAATGGAGATCACACAAAACGAAGGAAGCAGGTATTAGGGGAAGGGGCTTTCTGAGTCTAAAACCAGCTTCGCGTTTTTCAAATGCACAGGAATTGTATTTGTCTTTGTTGATTTTGGTCTTGTTGGCTTGTTGGCTTGCCTCCGTTCCGGGCTTGAGACAAGTGAGTTGCCTTCTCGGCCCAGCCACAGTCCACGGATTTGTTGTTTAACTCAAATCCAATTGAGTGTCGCAGGGAAGAGAAGAGGAAACATCTCACACCCAAGTGGCTACACCATAAACAAAGAGGAGTCTCGCTGTGCCAGCTCTTGGCTTCAGCTGGGCCCAGCGGGAAGCCGATGTCCCTGTGCCAGGGTGAGGGCAGCCACCGAAGCAGATAGTGGGCAACTGAGAAGAATATTGATTTCAAACACTCAAATTCCTCAGGGTGGCTGCCCTCCTCCTCCTCTCGGCAGGGCAGGCGGAGGTAGCTGGGAGCCGTGCTGTCCACCACGGGCTGCCAACACAGCTCGAGTTGGGAGAGGTGTCACCAGCCCCTGGCTCCAGGCTGGAGGTTTGTTAGGAATCTGCATTGTCTATTTATGAAGATTTATGGAGAAGCTGACAAAGATTAGGCTTTGAAGCAGAACTCAGGTGAGCTCTTGCCCCTACGCGGAGGATTCAGGAAGGTGGTTTGGATGATCAAGAATGATTTCCTTTCCCTTCTGGTTCCCATTGGTATTCCAACCCTGGGCCTGGCCCGGGAGGAAAAGCAAAGGTGAAGCATGCATGGCTGTCTGGCTCTATCCATTCTTCTTCAGAGAGAAAGAGAGAGACTGGCACTTTTTGTGGCATCTCACACGGAGGGGAAAGGCCAAGATAAATGGATAGTTTCAAGGTCATTAGCTTCCTGAGCTCACAGTTTGCTTTTCTCTGCCAGAGGACTGCTTGGAGAGGTTATAAATGTTTTGTGGCTGGACCAGGGGAGTCCATTGTTGGATCTGGAGCTCTGAGACCTGCTGCCAGTGGCAAATTTGGAGTGGAGTGTGCCTTCTCTTTCAATGCACACTTGCTCTGATAGAGCTTGGGCCGTGAAACATGGGGTCCGACCTCTTGGAAAGTCTAGAGCCCCCATGGTAGGTGACTGGCCTTCGAAGAGGGGACCTGGGACAGACCCAGAGAGGAGCCAGAAATGCCCCATTGGCGTTCAGTCTCACCCACTTTGGAGAAAAAGAACCATGAATTCGAAAGACAAACCTTTAAAAAGTAGAGGAGGTCGGGGTGGTGGCCTGCTAGTGTGTGCGGAGAGGTGAAAAGGCAGGGCAGGGCGAAGGGCATGGTGTGAGAATATAGAGATCCTCCTTACTCCATCGCAATCTGAGTTTCCATTCTGTTTCTCTTCATCCCTTTTCCGGGTCCTGCAAGTTCTCATTCAGTTACCACATCTTTGTTTCTCTTTTTAAAGAGTATTTATATTGTCCCCTGAAATATTCGACAGCAAAGGAAAAAATGAAGCTAAAGTTTCAACCATTACCATGGTTCTGAATTTATCACTGAGCCTTGACATTGTACATGGGCACATTTTCTCATCAGTGAACCTGCTATGCACCTGCTATGCTGTGTTCTGTTCTATCTACATAATGTGACTTATATGCACATTCCCCTGTATTATTAGCACAGACCCCCTTCTTCTCTCTCTGAGTGGCCATTGACTAGGTTGCTTTTAGTGATATGTTAGGGCCTTGGTCATTCCACTATTTCTGGATGTTTGGGTTGGATAGCTGCATCTATATATCTGTAGCTATAATTTCTTCCCCAGATAACATTTATCTATATGTATTTATATATACATACGTGTTTTTATCTATGTATTTTTTAAAAATCTCTTCCTGTGATAGGGTCAGTCTTTCTCTTTTTTCCCTTTCTATCACTTCTCTGGGTTATATTCTTAGAGGTTTGTCCACCAGGACAGAAAATGTAAATCTTTCATAAGCCTTACTGCTTGCTACCACTTGGCTCTCCGAGAACACAGACCAAACCCTGATGGGCAGTGTCGGCAGCAGGTGAGGGAATTTCCTTTCATCAAAGCCAATGCAGATATTTATCATTTTTCACTTACTTTTGGGAAGACGGCCTTCTTCCATGTCTCTTTTGCCCTCGTTGCCCTTTCCTCTGGTGCTCATTTTTTCCAGCCACCCTCATGCAGATCCTGTTTCCTCTCCTCATGATTTGTCACCTAGGGAAACATCTAGCACATAGGACAGTTGGCAAACGACTGCCTCCTACCTCCCCTGACCTCCAGCTGCCAACAGACTGGCCCAGAGAGGGGCTTGCTGCTGGCCCGTTAGGCCACTTGTGAGGTTTGTCCTCCAGCTGCAGAATTTCTGGGCATGAAGGTCTCCTCACTTCTGCTCTGTGCTGACCTTGGGTGTTTTCCCAACTCACCTTTAGGGCGTGGTGGGTGGCTTGGTAGGGCAGGAGGTAAGGCACTGGCCATGGCCCCTGGTTCAGCTTTTTGGATATGGGAAGGCAAGGAGCAGGAATGATAGGATTTCCAGAAGGATCTTACCACTCAGAAAAGATGCTGGTGATCAGATCACCCTGCACATGGCTATCCTTCCCCTTCACCTAAGATGTAGGCACACTGCTTCCAAGAGACAAATGCGGACAGGCTGTTCCTCTTCTTGGGGAGGGGAGGATTAGGGCCTTGAAACAAGCACGCAAACCAGAGATTTCTTGCAATATGGTGACTTCTCAGGACTCTAGATCCACTGGGGATACGCTCAGTCCCTCATGAGCAGAGGTGATCAGTTTGGGGTTTAACCAACAAATAGTCACTGATAAAATGTAAAACAATAACAACAAAAATTCCATAGAAATGGCATCATAAGGGTCCTTGGCACCCTCTGGTACCCACATATTGTTTGGATCTGTCTATAATTGCTAGTTTACGATGTTCATAAATGTGCTGTCTGAACAATTTAATTTGTAGGAGCATCACGAAAAGGCAACTGAGTCTTCTAAAGTAGATCAAGTAAGTCACATTGACAGGCCCTGCCAAGGGTCAGCTGGAGCATCCCCTGGGAGCATCTCCTCCCACACTCTGTGCCTCATGCAGGGCAGACGGTAGGAGAGGCTGCTATAAACAGGTGTGGAGAACACAAATAAAGACGTGCTTATTGTCCTCACTTTAGGGGACTTAGGTCAAGGACAATTTCACCTACTGGCACCAGGGCTGGGGGTGGTTAACCAGACACCTGGAACTCAGTCAGGCCTCGTACCTTCTCACTGGGCTTTTTCTTCTTTGCTTGTCTTATGAAGTGGTGGTGACACATCATGCTTTTATTGGACCAAATTTGAGAAATTAAAGAGGCACCTGGGTGGCTCAGTTGGTTAAGCCGTAGACTCTTGATTTTAGCTCAGGTTGTGATTGAGCCCTGCATCAGGCTCCACGCTTAGCAGGGAATCTGCTTGAGGATTTCTCTTCCTCTCCTTCTGCCCCTTTCCACCTCTAATAAATAAATCTTTACAAAGTTTTTAAGGAATTAAAACCACATAAGGAAGAACTTAGAATTTGTAACTCTGTGTGGCGATGAATGTAAATAGATGTACCACTGTGAAGATTCCACAATATACACAAACACTGAATCTTTGTTGTATGCCTGCAGCTAAGAGAGTGCTATACATCAGTTATACTTCGATTAAAAAAAAGAACTTATCCTCCTTCCGGGTAGCATGGCATCAGACGTCAGAGTCAAGTTCTGGAATCTCTTTCGCAGGGGGGACTTTTAAAGAAGAAACAGACCGATCATCTGTTCTAGATGGTGTCACTCAATCACCAAGTGCCACGTAGCATTGTGTAGCCTCTAGAGCATTTTCATAGAGCATTATAATTTCCCTTACCTCACTGGAGTTTCAAAACCACTTTGTAGATAGAGGTATCGCTGTTGCGTTCAGGAATATGAAGAGAATGGGATGCAACTCAGGCTTGTTCTCTCTAAGATCACACAGCAAGATCACACACAGTAAGAGGCCAAGCTGATATCAGAATATACAGTATTTCACATAAGCAGCCAACAGCAAAGATTAGGGCCAGGTCCCTAACCCTGTAATGGCCCGGGGATCGTTGTAACAGCTCATTTGCTGAAGCACTGGTATGCCCGAAGTTAGCTCACTTGATTGTCACCGCAACCCTATGAAGTGGGCACATCCCCAATTCCATTTTTCAGATGAGAAAATTGAGATACGGAGAAAATAACCTGGTTAAGGTCACCCAGCTGGTAAGTGCAGAGGCAGGATTTAAATCCAGATGGTCTGACTTTGGATCTTAACCACTAACCACACGTCTGCAAAAGGAGGTGATGATGTGTGTGACCACGCTTACCACATGCCTCCTGGAGGGTCTCCTTGCTTCTGTAAGGGAGTCAGGTTGGCCCCGAAAAGCAGGGGGACTGCTCCCTCATCGAGGCAGAGTGGGCCGATCCAGAAACTGGCCCCGCATACCAGAAGCCTCTGTGACCTCAAGTCCTGGACTCCCCAGGAGAGGAAGGAGAAGTGTTTAAAGCTGAACCAAAATAATGAGAATGATTGCAGGTGGTCCCTGCTCAGCCCCATGATAGTCAGAGGTGCTCGAGGGTGAGGAGCAGCTGGAGCAGCACCCCAGAATTGTGCACCGTGGCTTGGCATTACGGGGTGTCCTCAGACTGTGAGGGCAGGTGCTCGGGCTGGGAGACAGCCGCAGAAAACACAGAAATGCAAACAGAAACTGTTAATAACTCAGATGCATCAAGAGTCAGCTAGTAGCCCTGACACAGTTGGGGCTCCCTTAGCCAACAGAAAAGGAATGGCTTTTGCATTTTTCTTTGAAATTGCTCACTGTGGGCTGGGAGCTGCCATCCCCCAAATGTCAGAGAGGGACAGGGGTCTGGAGAGTTACTGGATGAAGTGATTTGGCCCTGGTAGCGGAAGGTAAATTGGCACAGCTCCGTGAGGCCCGGCTGCTGGGGTAACACGCATGACTGCTCCCGCGACAGCGTGGGTTCTGACACCGGGCCCGGGAGGCCTGGCGGCTCGGAGACTGGGGGTTGGCGCCGAGAGCTGCAGAATTGGACAATCGGACTGTTCACAGTTGGGCCACTTTGGGCTGCTACTAGTTCCGGCTTTTGCTGGATGCTATGTTTCTTTTTCAGAATCCTCTCCATTCAAGGTCCTCTTATCTGTCCTTCTGTTTCCATCCTGGGCCTACACAAAGGATGAGACTAAATGTTCAAGCATCCCCCTCCCCAATATCCAGTCAATTAACTCATTCATTTATTAATTCATCCATTAATCAGTCATGATTAATCATTCCATCATTTACTAGCCCCTGACTATATGCCGAGCCCTGTGCCAGGCACCATATATGCAGCATAAATAGGAGGAAGACACTGTGCTTCCCTCGAGGAGTTTCTAGACCTAATCTGGGAAGTCAAAAGCAAAAATCAGTTTCAGCAAGAGAATAATTAAGCAAGAATCTGTGAGTCGCTGTAATAGAGTCAGGAAGGCAGGGTTGATTCTAATTATTTAATAGTCCCTCAGAAAATTGTTCCTGGTTGCTGTCCTGTGATGTCCCATACCTTATACTTCAGACATACATACCTCCATGTCTTCAGAGAGATGGAAGCAGTTGCCTGGGAATGGATTGGATTCCAGATCCCTGGTTTCCTAGTGGCTTCCACCTGAGGCTTTTCCAGCTTTCCTGGCCCACTGAGGGCCTCAGACAGAGCATGACAAGGAAGGCCAGCATACCCAGGTCTTCCACCAGTGGGGGCAAAAATTCAGTGTGTAGGAGTGGGGACAAATTCCTGGGAGCAAGCATTTTTAAAAAAGAAATCTCATTATGGAGAATGCTTTTGTGAGTGTCTGCTACATTCTGGGGATTTCATATCTATTGTCTGCCATCTTGGAACAAGGCTGCAAGATGGACACTGTTACCTCTACTTGCACACACAGCAATCTGAAGCCCAAAGAGGTTAAATAACCCATTCCAGCTCTCATGGCTGGATAAGGACCTAGCAGGTGTTTGAACTCATGTAGTGGGGATTCCCCCCAAATAGAAGGCTCTGGTCAGTTGTTTCACAGATGACTGTGTAACTGGGCCACCCAGGCTTGGACAAAAAGATTGACCCAAGAATTTCCATGGAGAGATCAGTCGGCTGAACTGTGATTCTTTTAAAAATATATATTTTTTACTTATTCATGAGAGAGAGAGAGAGAGCATTAGCAGGGGCAGAGGGAGAGGGAGAAGCAGACCCTCTCACCCCAAGCAGGGAGCCCAACATGGAGCTCGATCCAAGGACCCTGGGATCATGACCTGAGCTGAAGGTAAACACTTAACAGTCTGAGCCACCCAGGCACCCCTGAACTGTGTGATTCTTGATGAAAGAATGATTTTGAGTTTTTTTTTTTTTTTTTTTTTTGGGCTTCTGGGTTTTGTTCATTGATTTAAGGAGAGGGGGTAGAGAACCAGTGCTCTGCCCTACATTCTTGGAGGGGGAAATAACTTGAAACTGTGTTAGTAGCTATAGCTGGAATTATTTTAGATTTACCTGATGGTTTATTAGATTTACCTGATGAGTCACAGAGCAAGTACCTGATAAAGGACATGTGAATGATGATGAGGCAGAGGAGGGGTCTGCTGGGGAGTGCACATCCCATAGCAGGGGCCTCAGGGCTTAGAGCAGGGGGAGGTGGGAGGGCTTGGGTTACCCAATGGGGTAAAGGATGTTCCTGACATAAGGTGAAGGATGATGCTGAAAGCAGCAGCTTCATTCTTTGCTTAGAGCTGGCCTAGAGGGAAGGAGATGGCAGGGCAGGCCTCACTCACAGATTACAGAGTTTTAGTCTTTGAGCGAAGCTTTGAGATTATATAAACTATCTGTCTTATTTTCCAGAAGAAGAAACTGGAAGGTAAAGTGACTTTTCCTATTAGAAAGTAGTTAGAAATACAGCTGAGTCTCTGTTGCCGATTTTTCAACTCCCTATCATGTGCTATTTCTATTGTACCATGCTTTAGACCACAGGTCAGCAAACTCTTTCAATAAAGGGCCAAACAGTAAATATTTTGGACTTTCTGAACCATGCAGCCTCTGTGGCTTCTACTCAACTGCTGCTATGGCCCTGAAGCAGACACTGGCAACACGTAGATAGAAGGGTGAGACGTGTTCCAATAAAACTTTATTTTCAAAAAGCAAGGGGCAGGGACACCTGGGTGGCACAGTCAGTTGAGTGCTGACTCTTGGTTTCAGCTCATATCTGATCTCAGGGTCGTGGAATCGAGCCCTGCATCAATTTCCTCACTCAGCATGGAGTCTGCTTGAGTTTCTCTCTCCCCTTTCCCTTACATTCTCTCTCTCTCTCTCTCTCTCTAATAAATTTTTAAAAAATCAGGTGGCAGGCTGGATTAGGGTTGCAAGCCATAGTTTGCTGACCCCTGCTCTGGATATTTTCCTTCTTCAAATTCCATAGTAAGGAGATGGTCACAGTTTAGAGCCAGTGATTGGTAGTTTGGAGGACACATCTTCACCTTCCAAAATTCAGGGCACTGAAAGAAGCCAAGGCTCTATGCTGCATCCTTAAAACAGCAAAAAGAAATAGGATGCCAGCTCTGTGAACTTGAACAAAAAGAGATCATTTGAAGGAAAAAAGGAGTGAAGAGAGACAACCCTGATAATTAGTACTTTCTAGCTCAAAAAGAATCACTAATGAGGAGTGATGTCCAATTATAAGGCAGAGGTAATGCATGTCAATTTCCCAATTTACCTCCAGCCAGCATCTTCTTAATGTTAGAATGGGTTCAGATTATTGTTGATTGGAGAACCAAAACAGGTAGATAATTATCCCCCAGAACCATTCTTCTTACACTCTCAAGGGCAAATGGGTTCAAAAAAATTCATTCAATGGCTGGAAGGTATCTTGCCATATTATAATTCAGCTCTTGTGGGGAAGAACGTCCAAGGAAAGGGATGTAGGTAAGGGAGAGCATTCAGGGGGCAAAGATGGAGGGAGAAGTAGTGAAAAGTTGAGAAGTTCTTTACGCAGTTTTATATTAAATAGGAGAACTTCTTTCCTTAAGACTTTGCAGGGAAGGGTTTATATTTCAAACTTGGAATCTTAGGATCCTTTATAGGTTAAATATCCAAAGCAATAACTTTCTTTAATGGCATCTTTTTGTCTTTGGAATTTAAATCATTCTGGTAGATCAATATTATCTCCACTTGATAAGAGGAATGACTTGCAAACCTTTTAAGATTCAGGATTTTTCAAAGAAAAGACTCCAAAGGGGCTCACCGTTCTGTGGCATTTGCTAACTTGAAAATATCTTGAATGTAAAGAGTCATAGAGCTATATTTTATTGCCCTCTTCCAGTTCTGAGAGTAAAGTGTATGTAACTACAGCCTCTCCCAACTGCCTGTTTTCCATTGTGGAAATTAATAAGAGTTCTTGCAGCTTGGAAGATACACAGATCCCCTTGAACCTTCCAGCCTTAGTCATCACATCCATTGGCCAGGGAGGCAAGTGGCAGCAGCAACTATGGCATCGGGAATTTTAAAGTCGATTATAAGACCTCTTAGATGCACCATTTAATGCAAAACTAGTATAGCTTATATATTGGTTTAAAACAAATAATTTTTCATGACCGCTTCAAGAGCTCAGAGGAGAAGTTCAGATGATAACTACTATTACAAGCACCTGGGAAGGATCATGTAGTGGTATTGGCTATGTCTTCAAGATTCTCAACCAACTCTTCTTATGCCCAAAGTCAGTGATCTCTTGGGCTTTAAGTCTATGAGTCTACACTACTCATATGAGTACCTCTCTGACACTCACTTCATTGGCTCCGTGTCTTCTCCAATCAGGGTGCTTTTGACTACCCTGATAGGTGGTTAGAAATTGCTAATCTTGGGGTACCTGAGTGGCTTTTCAGTTAAGCATCTGCCTTCGGCTTAGGTCATGATCTCAGGGTCCTGGGATCGAGCCTTGCACTGGACTCCCTGCTCAGGGGGAGTCTGCTTCTCCCTCTCTCTCTCTCTCTGCTCCTCTCCACTGCTAGTGCTCATTGTCCTTCTTTCTCTCAAATAATTGTAAGAAAAAAATCTTTTAAAAAATTGCTGATCATCCCCATTAGGTGATCTCAACTTACTTTTGGACTCTGTGAAGTGAATTTTGATTGCTGGGAGCTGATTCCTTTTTATCCAAGAAGAAAGAATATGGAAACATTTCTGCCGTGCCCTTCACATTTGATTGATACTTTTCACTTTGAAAGCTAATTATATCTGATGTGAAGGCAAAATGGAATTCAGAAATATGGGTGTTCTCTTCATGAATTTTCACTCTGAAAATGTGGGTCATCTGTTCAGCTTTTTTCACCTCAATTTACTTACCGACCAGCTAAGGTAACATTCTTTGTCCCCTTAAGAAGAATGAGTTATGGAACTGACCATTAAAACCCAGGATCTCACAGAATCTCAGCCCAGGAAGTTTGCTCTGTCCAGCTCTTCACTCATTGCAGGGATGCTTTTCACAGCATCCTTGACACAATTCATGGACTGGAGTCCTCCCTTTTCAAGACATCCATTTCATTTACAAATAGGTCTAATTGTTAGAACCTCCTTTCTTCTACTCAGACACATTCCTATGATACCTACCTGTTGGGTTTAGTTCTGCCCTTTGAAGCAAAGCAAATCAGATGGAATTTCAACTCTTCCACCTGACTTCTGTCTTACGAGCATATGTGTAAGTGGTTTCAGACGTACCATAGAAGAACGCTTAGAGAAAAAGTGAATGTGTTGTGACATTTGCTGTGGTCATTCCAGTTATCAGTGAGCTCTCAGTTAAATAAATAAACAAAACATGTTCCAATGGAGAGAGAAAAATTTGGTTGTGCTTGTTCAATATGTTAGGCTTCTGAGACACAGGTAACCCAGTTCCTGTACCACATGTTACCAAATCCTGCCTAGATGGTGGCTTCTCTGCCATCTGTAATGTTCACACACCTAATGAGATGATTGTATTCTTAGTTTGACCAGAAAGTAAAGGACAGTCCTATAAGACTTTTGGATAAGATATCTCACATATATTTATAGACGTCAGCACTTATCATCAAGAGATGACAGCACCTGTTAGGAGAAATTTTTATCAAAGCTTCCCCACCCCCACCCTTTGGGGAATGGAGGAAGTATTGTTTATTTATTTATTCAATAAATATTTGTTGAGTATCTATTATGTGCCAGGCAATGTTCTAGATGTCTATGTCACATCACAGAACGAACAGACAACAATCCTTGGCCCTATAAGGCTTACAAACCAAGGAGGGGATTTAAAAATAAGCAATAGATGGGCAGCCCTGGGTGGCTCAGCAGTTTAGTGCTGCCTTCAGCCTATGGCGTGATCCTGGAGACCCGGGATGAAGTCCCACATTGGGCTCTCTGTGTGGAGCCTGCTTCTCCCTCTGCCTGTGTCTCTGCCTCTCTCCCTCTCTCTCTCTCTCTCTCTGGGTCTCTCATAAATAAATAAATAAATAAATAAATAAATAAATAAATAAATAAATAATCTTTTTAAAAAATGAGCAATAGATCATCAAAATAAACAAGTAAATTTCATTGTAGGTTCAAAAGAGGCAGGTGCTTCAACAAATAAAGAACAGAATGAGGTTAGGGGCAGGAACACTGTGAGGGAGAGGTGAAGGTGGCAGTTGTAGGTAGGGTGTCAAGGTGGAGCTCCTGAGATATGACAGACGAGGACACTTACTGGGATGACCAGGGAAGTAGGGAAAAAACCAAGAGAAAGCAAAACATAAAAATGTTAGCTAAAGTACTTCAAATTCATGAGCTACTGTTAGAATGCTGCTGTTATTTGGACCTTGTGACTAGTAGCTAAGAAAGGAGGTCTCATCTTGGGTGTGTAGGTCTGCTTGACCAGGTGGGAGAAGTGAGATGTTTATATCTGCTGTGCCCAGTGTGGTGAGATCCCAAGGGTGGAGTGACACAAAGGCAATTGGTTTTATTGTAAAGCTCTGGAGAATCCGACAGGTGAATCTGTATGGTCAGAGTCCCACCCAAGTGATGAGCCTAGGGTAAGAAGGATGGATCTGATCCAAGATGGAGCCACAACAGTACAGAAGAGGAGAGTGGGGCCACCCGTGTGACCACAGACGAGAAAAAGACAGAAGGAAGAATTCCTAGTTCCATCTATTTCTACTAAGAAGTAAATGGATAAAATAAGTAAATATATAGAAATTGGGTAAAATATGCATCTCAGGCAGCATTTATCTGCACTGAGAGTGCAAGCAGAGTAAATCAGGGAGAGAAATCAGGTACACTCCCCCAAACTGTGCTGAGAAGGAGGTGTTTACACATTCTCTTAGTTTCTACCATGACTAGACATTAGAAATATTGTGCCCAGGGCCTAAATCCTAAGGAAACTCACGCTGAGCCAACAGACAAGATGTAAATTATAAAAGTATGCCTTGGGGCACCTGAGAGGCTCAGTGGTTGAGTGTTTGCCTTTGGTTCAGGTCGTTATCCCGGGGTCCTGGGATTGAGTCCCACATCGGTCTCCCCATAGGGAGTGTGCTTTTCCCTCTGCCTATGTCTCTGCCTCTCTGTGTGTGTCTCTCATGAATAAATAAATAAAAGTTTTCTTAAAAGGGATGCCTTGTATCTAGAAAGACAAAGGACAGAGACTTTGTCAGAAGAAACCACTACCTCAAGTGTTAAAGGTCTATTAAAAAGGACACCAAATAATAGGGAGCACATAAGGGGATGTCTTGTCCTTTGAGTTTTAGGGTCCATGTTTGTGGCATTTCTCCATGGTGGACTGTATACTGCCCTGATCTCCCCTCTACCACAGGACGGCTTTCTCCGCACTGAAATGAATTTTGTGTGCTCTTGTGGGAAAGAACTAGAGAAACCACAGAGCTGGGAGGAGTTTAGGTCATAGGAACACACTTTAATGGATGGAATCCACTTCAACCACGCTTTTACTCTTAAGGACCTGGGACAGCTCGTTTCACCCATCAGGCTCTTAGACAAGGAATCTAGGGCCCCAAGAAAATATCTGAGAACTGAAAGATATATCAACCCAAAATAAAGCTATAAAATTAAAATTGATAAATATTTAATTTGCAGAACATGACATGATGAGCACATCTTTCATTGCTAAATTTAGTGTTAACACTGCATTTAAATACAATGTATGGATGGTGTATTTTGTCTTTACAAGAATTCCTACATAGACGCAAGAGCTGCCAGGAAACCAACGTCTATCCTGATTCAAATTACACGTAGCCAAATAATTTCAAAAGCAACATTATAATTTTAAAATTTGTAGTGAAAGAAAGAAAGAAAGAAAGAAAGAAAGAAAGAAAGAAAGAAAGAAAGAAAGAAAAAGAAAGAAAGGTTAAAAATGCCTTCTAATGTGAGATGTGGGTATATTATTTTTAAAAGATTATTTATTTGAGGGAGAGAGTGTGTGTGTGAGTGGAGGGTCATGGTGGGGGGAGGGTGAGAGGAAGAGAATCTCAAGCAGACTCCCTACTAGCACATAGCCTGACACAGCGCTCGATCTCACAACCCTGAGATCATGACTTGAGCCAAAACCAAGAATCAGTTGCTCATCCAGCTGTGCCACCCAGGCGCCCCAGGGATGTGGGTACATTATAATACCTGTGATGTGGAGTGGGGTTGGGACTTCCAAAAGTAATTCTAGGGGCTAAGAAGGTGTGAACAAAGCCTGGATCCGAGGTCCTGTGGTGGATGGCGGGCGGACAAGGACCCATTTCATCTGCATACTTGGGAAGCCAAGGGATATAGAGATAAAATAGCAATTAGCTTTAGAGAACAGATTTCCAGCTCAGGCGCCAGTGTTCTGCTTGAGGCAAGCCTCCTTGCTGCCTCGTCCTGTGCTCTGATTCTGCCCAACCCCCAACGCTCACCTCTACCCCCCTCTTCTTTCCATAACGTGGCCTCATTCATTTCCTTCAGTAGCTCTTTTCTGGAACAAATTCTCACATAGCAATCCTTTCCAGAATGCTACAGTGACAGAGTTCTCAAAGGCTTTGATTGATGGGATTGGAAACACTCTTTCTTTTTGGAAATATTTATATTTGATCCCTTTTGGACAGACTGTGCATAGCCAGAGCTTATCACATTGCTGGAAATCATGGGCCGACTCGAAGAGACAGCAACCCTGAGTCGGCCGAGGCCTGGGAGAGTAAAGATTAATATCCATTTGTGCTTTGCCATCCTCAAGCCCTGATAACTGTAAATAACGTTTGGAAAAGATCGGGGTGCATCATGATCTATTACATGGTGGCTGTGATTCTGGTTGTTATGTCTTCTACGGAGATTTATCTTTCTCTGCAGTGACACAAATCATGGTCCTCGCCTGACACTCTGGAATGTACATATGATCTGCTGACTGTAACAGTGATGAATTTATGTTTATATCATCACATTTTTCACCTGAGCTAAGCCTGACCTCTTGCTCCAATTTGGAGATGTATTGAACATAAATTTTTGAAAAATCTCTTTGGTTTTGCCAGCATTATAATAAGACCCTCTTTTCCACTTCCTGGGGGTGGAAGTGGGGGCAATGAGAAACGATGCAGATCATGAGAAGGTCCAAACTGAGATAAAAACATTTTCTCAATTTTTTCTTACCTGTTATTCTTTTTGCATAAATAGTGTAGTGAGTAAGAGATCAGTACAGACCCGCCTTGTTCCAGCAATCAGCATCCTTATTGAGTAGAAGAGAGCCTTGGCAGTTTGATCTTTCAAAATCTAAAAACCAAGGAGAGTCTGCTAATCTCTCCCTGGGTCTTTATTTGAAGTATGTGTGGGCTTTTGTGGACAAGTGTTTGTGTCTGTGTGTATATATACACTGGTTCCACGAGTGGGGCAGGCAGTTGAACCCAGGCTTTTTCAGGGTGTCCTTTCCTGCAGCAGTTTTCTCTGTGATGGGGTTCAGAGACCTGCAACAAGGTCTTTGGGAAGTTCTACATGAAAATGGTATATTTCTTTGGATTGCATTCTTTTCTGTGAAGTGTGGGAGCAGTAGGAAATGAAAAAAAAGGAAACAAGAAAAAAGAAAAAAAAGAAAATCTCATCCTTCCTGTCTGGAATGATATCTCAGATTTTATTTGAATTGATTGCCTTTTTTTCATTCATATGAGGAATCCAAGGGTCTTGGGTCAAGAGATAGTATTTTAATATTTGAGGTGCAATTATTCACATTTAAAATGGATAACTCAGGAAGGAAACAGCTGCATTTTAGACTCAAAACTTTTTCCTTTTTTAGGTATTTGTCCTAGATTCTCACTCTTCAGACCGAAAATGAAATAATGCTCCAACATAGTGAAGCAGTGCAGAGGGTGAATTTGTCCCAGGTTCCACCTGGGTTAGAGCACCACTGGCCCCTCCCCCCGGTGAGTGAGGGACTCCAGGCGTGCCTCACCTGACCCCCTCATGGTGTCCTTGCTCCCCCACAGATCGTCCCCTGTTTTCAAATGCCTGTCAACGAGCTGAGATGACAAATTTGCCTGTGTTAATGTGCTGAAGTGATAGGCATTTTAGCTGACGGCTCCTGGAACCCACTCTGCCTGAGCGGCCTGAGCCTGCCCTGACTTCAGGGGCGGGATTTCCGGGGGGGTGGTGAGTCCAGGCAAAAGTGGAAGCACACTGGTGTTGGTGACACCCCTCATCTCACCCAACAAAGAACATACCGTCTCCTCTCTGCCTTATTTTTCTAATTTTTAGATGTAGAATTCTGAGTCACTCAAAACAATAGAAATTTCACAAGCGTTCTCAAAAGTGACATTAATTTGCTAATTTAAAACCCAGATGAAGTGGAATGACAATGAATTTTCACTACATACCAGTACTTTGTCATATATAGTGGGTTATTAATACCACCCCAGAGCCTTTGCCAATACCATTCTCCACCACATTCTACTTTTCATAAACATCTTAGCTCATCCAGCCTAGCATAACTCCTAATACTTTATATAACCATGAAATTCAACACGCCACCTTCATTGGATAGTCCTTTGTCAAAGCCCGATCTTTCTCAAACTCACTTCACATGACAACAACATTAATTGCTATTTTATGCACAGACACAGACAGACTTCTTCACAAGTTTACTTCTTGGTAACTTACAAGTGCGCTGGTTGACAGCATCCTCAATTAGCAGAGTCATTTCCATATCCTGGACATATACATTGATCAGAAAAGATGACAATTTATTTTTAGACAGACGCAGACTGCATATTTTAAATATCCTTCCCATTTGGCAAAAATGGTGTTGTAGCTAATGTATGTACAATATTTCCAAAAACATTGGTACTTTCCCATAAATATCTTCCATATTTTTTTTTCAGTGAGTAATAAAAAAGGTTGAGGTGGGATGTGTTTTATCCCAGCACATTATATCATTCCTATTTTTCCTCTTGGTTGGATGGCAGTCAGGGGCGCTGATGCCAAGCTTTGGAAGCAACAGCATCTGGCTCCTTGGCAGAGCCTGCGGGTAGACTTGTTGCCAGCCTCTAAGCTGTGTCTGGGTCTGTTGCATGGTTTGGCTGCAGATGGACTCTCTGGGTTGCCTCGTGCTTCTGGAAGCCAGTCCTGGCTTTCCTTTGATTCTGAGGACTTTACTCATTTTTATTCATTTGTGAAGAAGGGCCCATCCAAATGCTTTACGAAACCAACCCTGGAGAACATTAACGGATCAAATTTTGCCTTTAAAAAGGCAGAGGTCAGTGGTGTCTTTGGACAGGGGCCTGGCTATCAGAAGGTAGGCCTATGTGTGTCCACATGTCTTTTAGCAACTTCTGTTCTAAGGAGTTTGGAGAGAGGCCACTTATGTGTTGCCATCTTTCCTTCCCCCCAGGACGAGACTGTGTGGTTACCTGGAAGGACAGAAACACGGGGAGAGCTCCGACTTCCTCTGATCAATGCCATGTCCCCTTCCTTTTGTTTTTGCAGTGGATCAGACCACGAGAGAATGAATACACAACGGAGCCCTCTCGTCTTCTCTCCTCTTCCATGTGATTGCCCGGGTGAGTAGGGAATTGTACCCTGGCTGCTTCTAGAAAAGGGTGAACAGCAAGTCTTCATTCAGTCTGGACTCAGTGCACGTATCGGAGCCAGATCACGTCTATTGGTGTTCCCTGAGTCTCTGGCCCCTGGGGAAAGGTGATCCGATTTTCTTAGCATTGTGAAATGCTGTCATTGTTTGGTTTTGTTATGTTTTGATGACTCAGAGCTGCTAAAAAATTCCATGTCCTGCACACACACACACACACACACACACACACACACCCATACCTTAATGAAAATATAATTTATTTTTATTTTAATGATTTTTACAAAAGCATCATGGTATTTCTTGAGTACATCCACTCCCCCATCAATTCCTTTCTTAGCAGCTATGCATTGAGCACCTAGCCTTTGTCTAACAGGAAGTCCTTCTCTCATGGAGTTGGCCCTCTATGGGGGGGGGGGGGAGGAAGATGGGAAGTAAGTACCAGATCAATTGGCAAGAACATTTCAGATAGAGACAGTGCTATGGTGTAAACAAAACCGAGTCATTTGGTGAAGAGTGTTGGTGGGTAAGAGGGGTGCTACTTAAGGCTGACTGCCATGGGTTATTCAAGGAAGCAATGTCTCATTAAAGACCCAAATGATGAAAAGGAGCCAACCAATATGGGAGAGCAGTGCCCCTGGAAGAGGAAGGAGCAGGGGCAGAGGCACTACCATGGAGCTAACCTGGGTATCTCTGAGGAGCGGGAAGACATTGGATGTTGTGTCAGCAAGTAGGGAGAAGAGTGGTGTGAGCCTCTACTGGAGAAGTAGACAGGGGCCTACATCACTGTGGGTCATGGCGAGTTTATTCTAAGAATAGGGAAAATGCTAGTGGTTTTTAGTAGGGGAATGACAGGATCTAATTTTTATGTTCAAGAAAAGTCACTCTGGCTACTCCATACAAGAGTAAGAGTTAGGCAGTGAGCCAGTTGAAGGTTGTTGAAACAGACGGTCTCAGATTGTAATGCCAACAATACCTACGTTTACTGAGTGCTTGCTGTGTTTTAGGGACTGGGCATCCTTTGTATTAGATGATCCTCACAAGAACTCCTGACTTAAGGGTTACCTTCTCTGTTTAATAAGTGAAAAAACCCATAGGATTTCAACCTGTGCTGGTCTATTTCAGGGAGGCATGCTGCCTCCTCATGCTATGAAACTGAACCAGAACAGAAAACCATTACTTTATTTTTTTTCCCTGTATGCCTTCAAATAAAATATGAAGTTAAAAAGGATATGCTCCTATATCAAAGCCTTACATGGCTCTTAGAAAACACGAAGAATTCACACAGAGCAGTTAATCGAGGCTTAGAATACCTTTTTGTGCAATTTAGGAATTGTCAATGAAATGTTGTTTCAAATACAGAAAAACTGGGTTTCCCCAGAACCTCTCACACAGGCTTTCCCTTCACCCCTAAATTCTTGTGGCTCCTTGAGCACCCCTGAGCATGCCCATGGAGCTTGGGAAAGAATCCCTTCCCCAGAATTTATCAGGTAGTAACTTCATGTCTCTTTCAGCCACCAGCGTCATCTACTTGCTTGAGTTGAAAGCTTCTGGAAAGATTGAGAAAATTAAGTTCTAATACACCAAGAGGGAGAAAGGGGCTCTGTCAGCAAATACAGGTGCAGGTACTCCTCAGAGATGGCAGGTTCAGTTCCAGACCAACCACCACAATAACGTGAATATTGCAATAAAGAGAGTCCCATCATTTGGCTTCCTGGAGCATATAAAAGTTATGTTTACACAATACTGTCATCTATTAGGTGTGCAGTAGCATTATGTCTAAAAAATATATACATACCTTAATTAGAAAATATCTTGTTAAAAAATGCTGACCGTACGCTGAGCTTTCAGCGAGTCATATTCTTTTTGCTGCTGGAGGGTCTTGCCTCTGTGTTGGTGGCTGTCAGGGTGGTGGGTGCTGAAGCCTGGGGCAGCCATCACACTTTCTTAAAATAAGACAACAATGATGTTTATGAGATTGATGGACTCTTTTCTTCATGAAGGATTTCTTTGTAGCATGCAATGCTGTTTGATAGTATTTCACCCACAGGAGAACTTTCAGATTGGAGTCTGTCCTCTCGAAGCCTGCTGCTGCTTTATCAACTCATTTGATGGGATATTCTAAATCCTTTCTTGGCATTTCAGTGATCTTTCTCCACGGTACCCTCACTAGGAGTCTATTCTATCTCAAGAAACCACTTGTGTTGCTCATCCGTTCAGGTTTTGCCATGAGATTTCATCAATTCGGACCCATTTTCAGGCTCTACTTCTGGTTCTATTTCTCCTGCTCTTTCCACCACATCTGCAGTGACTTCCTCCCCTGAAGCCTTGAGCCTTCAAATTGGAAAAAGACACAGCATTTGCAAAACGCGATAAAGTGAGGCATGCCTGTATTTACTCTTGTCTATTGTCATACAGCCCACAAAAAAAGCTGTAAGAGCATCGCCACCACAGAGACACAACTGGCTAAATGGGGCAGGTGTACAGTGCCTCGTTAGTGCACCATGCAGTGGAATCCTCTACCACATTCCAGATCTACAGTACCCTTGCCCCCCAAAAAACCACTGTTCTCGAATCATCACCACTTCATTAACTTCACCAACCCTTTCTTTTTCTTCTTTGTTTAATCATTACAAATGTCAATTGCCCATTACTTTTATATTGGTTCCCACTTCTGGCATGTTACACTTCCTATAATAGTAGAACTTTGTTCTCGTGAACTTAATATTAAACATCACTAACCCCCCCCCCCCCCCATTAGTCTAAATAAGTCAAATCTGAGGTGCCTGAGTGTCTCAATCAATTAAGCGTCTACCTCTTGATAGCTCAGGTCTTGATCTCAGGGTTGTGAATTCAAGCTCCACGTTGGACTCCACACTTGGTGTGGAGCCTACTTAGAAAAATAAGTCAAATCTAATTAATGTAAACTATAGTTTTTTATCTCTATTGAGCAAGCAATGCCCCCCCCCCCACTTCCAAGGAGATGTATCCATTTGGACTCTACCAAGTCCTCTGACCCAAACAATCAGAAATTTCTTGCTTTCTTTTTGTCATATATTTGACTGAATTGACTGATCAGTTGCCTGAATATATGTTAATTCAGTTAAGAAAACAGAACGAATTGTGTGGATATGCTCACCCACAATATTAAAATCACTTTCATTTGAAGCCCCCTTCTTTTACTAATACCTTTGAACAAAATATTCGCCTCTATACGAAAACTCTGTCTACTACACCTAAGAGCAAATACTTCCTCAAAATTCCACCACTTGCTTTCTGTTACTATAAAATATTATGTCAGTTTCAAATACTAAGAAATCTTTACTACAACTTACTTTTAAAATGTACCTGATTTCACAGCTTTATTATCACAGCCAGTAGGATCCAGGCATCATGACATTGAGGTTCCTCATTCAGGCATGAGCCATGATACTAATAAAAATACCTACAAAATTAAAAAGGGAGGATGGTCCCAAAGACCAAATGGATCCTCATTAAATGGCTCAGAACCTTTCTAGAACATTCAACCTTCTGGGCTTCAAAACCAATAGCTTCTGGGTTTCTTCTTATATATATGGAGTTCTTTGAAAACATGATATTTGAGTTAAGGTGATTAGAAGGGTCTGGTTGGAGAGGTGGCTGTCAGGGACCCCAACACCATACAGCATTTCCCTTCATTGTAGGCAGCCTTTTCCTCAGTTTGAAATTATAAATCTTTCAGAGCCATTGGATCTCCCCACCACATCACCCCTCCAGTCTGCGGAATGTTGGGAAATTTGGGGGCTCCCAGGCAAAACATTCCAATGAGACAGGTGCAGAGGGTCAGAATAGATCCTAGCTATCCTGCTGAAATGGTCTTAGTAAACGTTAAGTTCCCTCTCATTTTTCCCTGTCCAGAAGTTCCCATCAACATCCAGCCTTTGTTAACACCTGGTGCTGTGCTGAGCACCTTGCTTTCTTCAAAAGCTCTTACGAGCAAGCTATTTTCATTCTACACCCTACATACCACAAGCCCTGGAAGTGCAATGAGTGTCTGTGTTCCCTTTGCTGTTTCCCTTTCCTTCTTTAAAACCCTTCTTTGGAATAAATAGCATCAGACTTCACAACTCATTTCTTGAACCTGATGACCTCCTGGTTTCTCAGTCATTCAGAGATGACTTGGCACCTTGCTCATTGACCCCTCTCCCACATCATCATTCGTGGTGACCTCATCCTTCATGCTGATGATCCAGCTAACATCCTTGTCTCTCAGTTCCTTGAGTTCTCTTTTGTTCTGAAGATCTTTTCCTCTAGAGCTCAGCTATACACTTCCATGGCTTACTGTAGACCTTGTCATCAATGACAACTGCACAACCTCTAAGATCTCAAGTTTAAACATCTCTTTGACTGCTGACTCCTATCTTTCCTGGTAATCTCTAGCATCCCTTTCTCCAGTTGAGCATGCAGTAGCATGACTGACAATCCATCAGCCCACATCCACTTTTTCACTATTCACCACCACTACCACCCCCACACACATATTCTCACTTTCCTTCTTAGCTTAGATTCCTGGCCTGACAGCATCAATGCCCCTTTGCAAATGCAGTGCTTCTGTCTTCCTCAATCAGGGATGCTTAATAAGAGTCCAATACTTGCTCATCTATCTATCCACTCACTCTTTGTGGAGACTCACAAGCTGAAAGTTGCTGAGCTGAAGTCACTTTGTCTCCCTCAAAATAGAAGGACACCTGTTTCTTTCGAAGGTTGACTTCTCCATTTATGATCTGGATCTCAGCCCCTGTGCTCTTCTCAGGGATTTTGCTTCTGCCATTACTCGCTCTCCCTCCATCATCCTTAATTTCTCTCTAAGTCTTGCCTTAATTTCCATCAGCAAACAAATAAGAACCAATGATATCCACGTTAAAAACTGTCCCTGAACCCCTGGGCCTATTCTCGGCCCCGCCTCATTTCTGGGCTTTCCTTCATTGGGGAATCTTTGAAATGATGGTTATGACTCATCATTTCCATTCCTTCACCTCTCATTGCTCCTGAAACCAGTCCACTCACACTTCTGTCCCCTCCACTGCACTTTGACTAAGACTACCAACACCAAAGCCAGGTATCACTCTCTGCTCTCTTCCTGCTAGACTCCTGGCAGCATTTGTTATGGGTCACTATCCCTCCTTCTGGAAAGACTTTCTTTTCTGAGCCTCCAGGACACCACATTAGCCTTGACCTCCTATCTGACAGCTTCTGTGTTGTGTTCCTCTGATGGCTCCTGCTCTTCACTTCTCTCTCAGGGTTGGTGAGCCCCAGGACTCTGTTCTTAGCTTTCTAATTAATTTATGTTCTGTCAAAGTAAGGTGACCCTATTCAGTCTCACAGATTTAAGACCTGTCTTTATGCTGTTGACCATTACATTATTTATCCAGCTTTGACTTTCCTTTGAGCTCCAGATTCAAATACTCATCTGCCTACTCATCATCCTTACTCCGATGACTAACAGGCACCTCACAATCAGCAGTGTCAACACTGAACTCTTGACTTTTTTTATCTCTTTGGATCACTTCCACCTCATCAACTGAGCTCTCCCTCTTTCAGCGTATGGCATCACCATCCAGCCAGTGGCTCAGAATAAACATCTTGGGGTCATTGCTTCTTCTCTGCCCCCTCCAACTTTACATCCATTCCATAAACTAAATCCCACTGGTGCTACTTCTAAAATATATCTTCAGACTGACCACATCTCACCGTCTCAGTGGTTACAGCCATGGTCCAAGGTCCCATTATCTCCCATCTGTATTGCCCTCCTGACTCCCTTCTTGCTCTCTATTGCCTATCTTGCACAGGGCAGACACAGTAATTTTCCTAAAGCATAATTCAGATCTGTGTCACCCCATGCTAAAGTAAAGCTCTCTTATGCCTTTCAATTCTGTTTAAAATGAAATTGAAAGTGGCCACCATGACTGGATCCATGTTCACTCTCAAGCTCCACCTCAAGTCCCTTTCCCTGGTGCTGTCTATACTCTAGCCTCTCTGTCCTTTGGGCCACCCTCACTCTCTTCTCAAGACCATTGAATGTGTTATCCTGACAGTTTGGGCACTCCTTGTGTGCCGGCCTCCCTGTTTTACCTCAGGGCATGTGAAAGTATCTGAAATAATCACATTTGTTTACTTTTATTTTAGTTCTTTTCTTCCTCAATCAGAACATAAGATATCTGACAGACTGAAAGATATGGTTATGTTTCTTTCCATCCATCATAGAAAAATGTTGTAAGGCTTAATAAATGAACATTATCTTTTTAATGTGATCACTCTCATCAGCAGTGCTCACCCCAATGATAACATCAAAACAAACACACAAACAAAAAAACAACCCACCCAGTGTGCTCAGGGTGAAATGTGAATAATCATAGACATATCTGTAGATATATAATTGATATCTTAGGACACCTAGGTGGGTCAGTGGTTGAGAGTCTACCTTTGGCTCAGGGCATGATCACAGCGTCCCGGGATCAAGTCCCACATTGGGCTTGCTGCATGGAGCCTGCTTCTCCCCCTGCCTATGTCTCTGCTTCTCTTTCTCTCTGTGTCTTTCATGAATAAATAAATAATAATAAATAAAATCTTTTAAAAAAATAATTGATATCTTGTATTTCATGATGATTAATTGACAAGAATGGGTGTTTGGAGAGTAGTGACTACTTCTTTGAGAAACTTTGGCCTATAGTTCAGCATTGGTCACATGAGAATACTTAGAGTACAAGGTTAGGACAGGTCTGTTCCTGTGAACTCGTGTAAGTTTGGTTTGTTCACTTTCCATAGGGTAGCTTTTGTTCAGGCTGACCCTAAATCGAATTGACACCTCCTGAAGACATGAGAACTTTTGGTGTATTTTGGGGTTGTTCCAGGCCTGCCTGAGGACTAAGGGAGTTCTGGCATGGAGCTTCCTTAGGTACAAGACAACCCTTCTAAGCACTAATGGAAAGTGCTGGGTGACTAATCTCCAGGAACCACCCCAGAGGCCAGGCCAGTATGGATAAGGCCAAAAGCCATAGAGATGGCTAAGAATGCCTTCAGCAAGGCCTAAGAATATAAAGAGATACTAAAGATACAGGGTAATAGCAAAGGCATTCAAAGAATCCCTTTGCACTGGGAGTACACACAGGAGGAAATCCTATCTAGCAGGGGAAGTGAGTCAGAGCTTGCTTACAGCACTGGAGAAGAACAATCATATTTGTAAGACACTTAGTTTATATCCTTGGGCTTCAAATTCTTGGATTTTTTCATGTTCCATGGTTGAATCCTAGAAAAGGCATCTTGGGGAGGGTCTTTAGGAGAATCTGCCTCGGGAAGGTCTGGGGCCACACTCAGAAGGACGGCACTCTGAGAAGTGCTAGGCATTTCTGGTGTACTCGGGGCCCTTCTGGGGAATTAGAAGCTGCTCGAGAACTGGGCCTTATCCCATTTTTTAGAATACTGTATAAAACTAATGCTGGATATGGTACATTTAGGGAGGTGATCTGTAGTTTACTCCATACTTAAAATTCCTGAAGCCACTTGCAGTAAATGCTTGAAATAAATAGTGGGAAATCACTTAAATAATCTTGCAAACATCCATCTAATGCTTAAACAAAGGCCACCTAAAGACGAGGGAAGCTGCCAGGGAATGGTGTGCAGTTTATCTAGGAAGCCCTAGGGAGATGTGAGGGACATGCAGGGGGGAGATGCCCGTCTGGGCTTTCCATAGACTCCATCGGTTCTGTTCCTTTTTCTCAGCATATTTTATCCAATCCCAAACTCTCTCTGAGAAACTGGGGAAGAACCCCTTTTCATTTTCACAAAGTAATCAACTAAAATACCTCTGTGAATGCTGGGGAGTTCTATTTAAAGGATAAACTCTGAATATCCCATTTCCTCCTGGCCGTGGAGGGTCTTGTTGTGACTCATTCTGCCATTTGGTATGAAATTCTTGTGTGTAACATTGGTGGCCTTGGAGGAGAGAGGGATCCTGATGCCATCGCTCATCTCCTTATGAGGAAACTGCAAACTAACTATAAAAGTAAGCAAACAAACCAACATGTGCCTGGGCAAACAGTGCCTGATGAGCCGTAGATGAGAAGCGGCAATACGCTGCTCTGCCTCACATCACAATGGCCTTCCAAGGTCCTCCCATGCCCATCTCCCACAGCTTCCTTCCTGCTTAGAAGGTCGACTGTTCCCCACATAATGTCAAGGGATGACAGAAAGCTTCTTATTACCTTGATGGATGCAGGCTCTCACTGTATGATATCACCTTGAAAGATTATTTCAGGTGGGATTTAGCAAAATTTATCTGATATTTATTCAATAATCACCTGCTCATTCTCCATGGGTCAGCCTTGAGAAATCCCTGGGGATCCAGAGGGAAAAGGGATTTGGGACCTGTTCCAGAGGAGCTCATTATGGTCACTGTGAAACATAGACCAGCAAATACATGACAACTCTGAGGGCCATGTTGTCTCTGACGTGTGCAGAACGTGTCATGGGTCTGATAAACATGCTCAAGCTGAGTGTTCAAGGAGAAATACAAGTCAGCCAAGAGAAGAGGGGGATGGAAATGAACCATGGACCAAGGCATGACTGTGTGAGGGGACACGGCTTCTGCCAAGACTGACTGGATGGGAGGGTGGCTATGGGCACCCTCGAAGCCAGGTAGGCGGGGACCAAGCAACAAAGATCCTTCTAGGCTATACTAAGGATGCCGACATTTACTCTGAAAGCTGTGGGAACCTGATGTGATCAGGCTTATATTTTAGAAAATTATCCTGGTGGCCATAAAGGCACAGAACAGATAGGAAGGACTCTAGAGGTTTAGGAGGAGGATGGAGGTGCAGAGCTGAAAGATACTCCATAAATAGAATCGACCAGAAGTGATCCCCCACTGCCTGAAGAGAGGCGCTGGGAATGATGCCCAGGTCTCTGACTGAGACAAACCCACTTTTGCTTATAGCCACAATGTTGAAGGGATATTTTTTAAAGCAGCTGAAACTTTGCAAGTTTCCAAAGCAAGCATTTCAAAGTTTCTGAGGTAGATTCAAATATCTTAGTTCTACAACTTTATTCTAGGTTTCCCTTTAACTTTGAATCAAGAGGCAGAGAGAGCTTGAAGCACTGAGAGGAATCTGGATTGCAGAGTTGAGTTATGATGGCTTGATGTTCTCAGGGTATATTACAATTCCCACTTAAATGGGGTGTGACCTTGAATGCACAAAGGACGAGGCTTCTACGAATAGAGATTCTGCGGCCATGCAAGCGAGATATATAAATATGAATGTCAAGCCACTCCAATGCATGAAAGGCTTTCAGAATGCCGGAGAGTTCCAAAGTGCGCTGGGCTCCCCAAAGCACAATGAAATGATAATGAAGACAACCAGCGTCAGGGACCACCCACCAGCGGTTTCATTGCTGTAACTCAGAATGAAGGGTCCCCCTGGAACTATTGACACTGGATGGCATTGTCATTTCTAGCACATGCTAAAGCTGTTGTTGTGACAAGAATTGTCTCTGTTAGACTGGAGCCAGACTATTTATGGACATCCTGGCTCCCACCACATTCTTGTGCCATGGCCATAGGTAAGAAAAAGTGGGAAACGTGTGCTTGGTTGCCACACAATTTTCCCCCTATTCTCTGTCCGTGCTTAATTAGCCGAGGAAGAAATATGCTTCAGAGGCCCCTTTTTGGAAGGCTCTGAGCTTAAGTTTAGCACAGGCCCCTCTACCTTCCTGCTTGTTCTCTTGTCTTCTGGCAGAACTTGGGTCACATTCCTTCTCAGGCCACCCACAAAGCTCTACAGGTCAAAGGACTGCCCTGTATCCTCAGGCCAGGCTCTTTCTCCAACTCTAAGAAGAGGCCAATCATTGCTTTAGTGTGTGGAGTGCAAATACTGGATAATCGTGACTTCACAGTCCCTGCTTAGAAACACACACGTGAACAAGTACACATACACACACGCACGCATGCAACATGCTCCCGCCATTTATGCTCTGGAGCGTGATCATGGGGAAATAGTTCTTGTCTCTATTCCTTGGTGCATGAGCATCCTGGATGGTGGTGAGGCCAGGCTGTTTGTTTTCAAGGCCTTCCTACTGGTTTCTCAATTCAGTGGTCCGGATAGACTGGCAGGAAGGCAGACAGTGGTGGGAAGGAAGCGGTCAGTTGGGGTTTTAGCAGTCTTGGGGGTGGGCCAAAGAAAAGGACTCTGGGGTCAAGGAGGCTTATGGGTTTTCTTCTCTAAGAAGTGTGGTTTCTCTCATTCCAAGTGCCCCATTCAGTGGCACATCCGGCTCTTTTATTTTTTTCCCCCTAGGTGACTTCTAGAATGAGGGATTCATTCATTGAAGACATGACCTGCATGCCAAGCACCAAAGTGAGTGAGGCCTGACGGTGTGGCTCCCCTTCACAGCACCTACCAGGCTTGCTCCACAAAGCATAAATTCCACTAGGACTGCCTGCCTGAGGGGAAGTCTTTAGGACCAAGAAAGCTTGCCGAGACAGACAGCCATCTGACAAGAACTGAGGCCAGAAATGTGATGGAGTAAAAGAAAACTTAGCGATCTTGGCCAGGTAACTTAGTGGCTTCATCAGGACTTGGGGGTGTCTGCACAAGGGATGAAGACATCAGGGAAAGGTGCAGGGAAACCTGAAGTTTGGAAGACACCACAGAGCCCTTGTTAACACTCCTGGAACCCTAACAAGCCACAGAGACAGGGTGCAACCACAGTGACTCATGCCAGTTGAGTGGCTTACTCGCTCTGGAGTGATCCGCACCTGGCTGGGATTTTACCTTTGCTTCTCAGGACTCGTGTGACCACAGATACGTCAATCTTGTCCAGCCTCAGTTTTCTCATCAGCAAATTTGGGTATGAAAATAGTTTCGCTTTCTCCTGGAATTATTGTGAAGTGATGTGAAGTAGTGCCTGGCACATCAGAGTCCAATAACGAACTAAGCTATTAGTATATGATGAGAGCAGTATCAGGGCCACAGCCAGGAGTGTGGACAGGTGATGGTCCCGGTTTAGGCACAGAGTAGGGAATGCATGCTTTCTGATGCTGACTTTTCATCAGAGCTGTGGCTTCCAAACTAGGCATAGCTTTGGAATAAGGCACCTATTCTGGATATCCTGGTCTAGTTCATTTCCCACCCTTACTCCTTTCTGCACACACCAGTCACTCATTTTATTGCTAATCCCAGGGCACCAGAGTTCCCAGAATGGCATCAGGCCCTTGTCACAACCCTGGAGACAATCCGTAACACATTGTATCTTCAGCCCCTCAAAGGAACAAGAGAAGTACATACCTGAGAACCAAATACCCTGATTTCACCACTTTCAGCAAATGTTTGTGGCACAAAATATGCTGTACTCTTAGCAAGAGCCAAAGGGCCTGAGCTTGTAAACTGCTAAGAAAGCTCCATTTTCTTACTAAGAGGATCATTTCTTTGGCTGGAGCCCAGCAAAAAGCTCCCTGGATCATAGTGCTGACTACGAATGAGCCTCAGGTGTGTCTACATCTCACAGACAAGGAGAGTTACAGGTAAGTAAGGGAATCCTGGCAAATATACAAGATGGGAGGGAGGCAGGCAAGGAGGCAGGGAAGAAAGACAGACAGGAATATGACAAAATCACCTGCATGCGTATTTCAGGTGGGACCTGATGTGGCTTTAGGGAAGGAAATCTCTGAATTCAGAAATATCAACTTTTCTTATCCAATGACTCTAATTGAAAGAGGAATAATTTTTATTGGGTAAATTTGGTTATTTTTTACTTGTATGATTTCCAAAGGTGAATATGAATTTCATCTCTGATGGGGCATTACCACTACTACAGTATGACAAATTGTAATTTATGCAAAAAATAGGAGATTTGTTCCAAAACAATGATTCCCTGGTACCCACCATTAGGTTAGTGTCCGGGTGTTACTTGTTACAATATTAGGAGCATCAAAAGGTCATGAGATTATGATATTATAACTAATAATTCTTGATATAAACTTTATGATGGTCTCTGATTTTTTTTACTAGCTTTTGAAATTTAAATTCTTAGAGAACTGAGTCAGTAGACTATTGCATCACCCAAAGACTCTTAGGGCTTTGAGTTAGGTTCAAAATTTCTCAGAAAATCTTCAATATCCTAAATAGATATCTCTGTTTCCAGTTAAATCTAAGCTGATTATCCTCAAAAAGCAATGAGACAGGGGCACCTGGGTGACTTAGTCAGTTGAGTGTCTGACTCTTGATTTCAGCTCAAGTCATGATCTCAGGGTGGTGAGATTGAGCCCCGCATCAGGCTCCATGCTCAGTGTGGCGTTCTCTCTCTCCCTCTACCTTTGCCCCTCCCCCCACTCACACGCATTCTCTTTCTCTCTTAATAAATAGATAAATAAAATCTTAGAAAAAAAATAAAAACAACCAGACACAGCAGCATTATTCACAAGAGCTGAAAGGCAGAAATAACCCATGCGTCCATCAACAGATAAATAGATAAATAGAATGTGGTATATATATATATATATATATATATATATATATATATATAGGAATATATAGTAGAATATTATTCAGCCATTAAAAGGGATGAAATTCTGGCACATGCCACAACTTGGATGGACCTGGAAAACATTATGCTAAGTGAAATAGGCACATCACAAGGAGACAAGTATTGTGTAATTTCACTGATACGAAATACCTAACGTAGGTGAATTTATAGATAAAATGAACAGAGATTACTAGGACTGGGAGGAGGGGAGTTGTTTTGTGGTTGTAGAGTCTCTGTTTCAGATGATGAAAACGTTCTAGAAATAGATATTCATGATGGCCACATATTAATGAAAGTCCTTGATGCAAATCATACACTTAAAAGTGGCAAAAATGGTCAATTTTATGTGATGTGTAGTTTGCTACAATTCAAGAGAAATATACTGACAAGCCAGAAAAGCATTGCTTTGTTCTCACTATTTGGGACCTGTTCTTTGCATCTGTGAAGAACAGAAGTTTGCTTTGTGTCTCTATGTTCTAACAAGATACCACTAGGCTATTCCTCACAAAATGGGATCAGGTTTCCTAAAGACCAAACAAGGTACAGACACAGAGATAAAGATGTTTCTGAAACATTCAAATTCTTGTATGTTATGGTTGAAGAAGAAAAGAAGGGGATGGAAAGGTTTAAAATAAAGACAGCAAAAAATATCAGAATTTTAAAAGAGAAAAGGACCAGCAGTGAGAGAACAGTGACAAAATATGAATGAGGAACTAGCTGTGGAATAATATTAGAAGTTCCAGAGGTGGTACTAGAAGCTTCTTGCTCATACATTTTTTTTTCTTAATCCCCTGGGGAGAGATTGAAATTTTTTTCCCTTTTTAAACATTGATGCTATTTTTTAAAAAAAATACCCCTAGATCTATTTAGGATATTAGCCTATCTTAAACATTTACTTATAGTGATTCAGATCATGTATAAAGGGAGCCAAACCCATTTCCCCAGAAAGTGTGTCATAGATGAACTCTCTAAACTTGAGAGACATTGCTACTGAACTGCTCAAAACCACCATGTTGGTTGAACAAAATTGAAATTACTTTAAAAAACAATTCTTCAGGAGTGCCTGGGTGGCTCAGTGGTTAAGCATATTCCTCTGGCTCACGTCATGATTCCAGGGTCATGGGATTAAGTCCCGTGTCAGGCTCCCTGCTCAATGAGGAGTCTGCTTCTCCCTTCCCTCTACCCCTCCCCTCACTCGTGCTTGCTGTCTCTTAAATAAATAAATAAAATATTTTTTAAAAAAAGGAAAAGAAAAACCATTTTTCAGTCTGAAAAATAGGGCCAAACAATGGGGACCTTGGAGATGGCATCAGGGTGGAGCACAATGTGGAGGACTAAGAAAATTGATGGGCTATGAGAATAATAGTGAGCATTCTAGCTAACACCTGCCAGTTCCAAATGTTAATGCACACAATATGGCAACAGCCAAGATGTAGGGTGGGCACCCATTTAGGGAAAACTAATACAATTCAACCAAAGTAAAGTTTTCGATGATGAGTGCCCATGTACCCTGTTCCTGAGAACCCCCACCATTCTGCACAACATAGGAACAGGGGCAATGAATGGGAATCTATCCACAATGTCCACTTGTCCCAGAGATGCTGGCTTTGGAGAAAGATCTGGGAAAGCAGTTGGGTGGAATTACACTGTGGGGGAGCTCTGCGAGGTTAGACAACCAGCCCCTCTATATTTAAATTAACAACTACCACAGCTGAAGTCCACCGGGTGGTTGTTACCAGTGAAACAGGGCCATGCGGAGGTGGAGAACATTCTAATGGAGCTGGGTAGGAGAGGAGTGTAGCAGAATTGCCTGTATACCCATTACAGATGCACTGTGATGGGAGTTTAGAGATGCTCCCTAGGTTGAGCTGAGAAAGAGGTCCTGTGTGACCGGAAGTCCTCATCCAAGTGACTCACATGTAAAGATGACTTTTGGCTGGTGGTTGCAGCTGCTGCTGACAGAGCTTTGGGCGGCACTGCCTGCTGGCCTGCTTTGCACAATAGGGAGTCCTTCCGTCCCTCCCTAGCACAGCCTGGGATGGGCGGGTCTTTGTTGCTAATGCTGCTGCCGCTGTTGCTGCTGTTCCTCAGCTGTCCACAGCAAGGCCATGTGTTTGAAGATGGGCACAGTGTGCCTTTGAGGTGGTTCTTTGGCCCATTCATTGCAGCTGTCCCACCTGTGCTGGCACAGAGCAGCTGCTGGGCCCCTGCACACATCCTGCCCACAGAGCCCAGCAAGGGTCGAGTGAGTGCCCTTCGGTCCTGGGAGGCTGCTGAAGCCACGCCTTGCTGTCTACAGCAACCGACTTGTATGTCCAACACAGTGGCTACCTTTCTGCCAGTTGTTCAGCACTGCTGGGCCTAGGTCACGAGTCTGATGTCTGTGTGGGCTACTTAGTTGCCCACATTGTCCTGTGACTCCAGAAAGCTCGACTAGTCAGGAACCTCATGAATGTGAGTCTCTGATCACCAGGGAGACTGGTCAAAACATGGTTGATCTGATGGAAATGTGTGTCTCCTTCTGCAAAAACAACTCAGAATTTGCTCTCTGTGGGGTGAGAGGAGCCCCACTATTTCCTGGGGAGCACTTTGGCCCTACTGCCTCACCATTGACTTTCAGAAGTATATTTAAGGGTGCCAGTCTTTAAATGTAAACTTGTCTTGGGGCACCCAGGTGGCTCAGTCAGTTAAGTGTCTGCCTTTGGCTTGTGTTATGATCTCAGGGTCCTGGGATCCAGCCCCTCATCAGGCTCTCTGCTCAACAGAGAGTCTGCTTCTCCCTCTTCCTCTGTGATCTCTCTCACTCTTGCTTTCCCTCAAATAAAATCTTTTTAAAAAAATAAATGCAATCTTATTTTAATTAAAAGTCCTGCCTCCTAGAAACTTTTTGATGGCACACCTAAATGTATTAGTAATTTAAAAACTCATTTGATTTGGGATACTTGGGTGGCTCAGTGGTTGAGCATCTGCCTTTGGCTCAGGTCATAATCCCGGGGTTCTAGGATTGAGTCCCACATCGGGCTCCCTGCAGGGAACCTGCTTCTCCCTCTGCCTATGTCTCTGCCTCTCTCTGTGTGTTTCTCATGAATAAATAAATAAAATCTTAAAAATGATTTTAAAAATTTAAAAAATCTCATATGATTTGTGTAAATTACTGGCTATGTGGAACTTTTCATTGAAGAGGACTGGAAAATTAACTCAGTTTTTGCCCAATCCAGAATAATGGGCTGAACTTATAAATTAGATAAAAATAATCTCCATGATAAATACATTTTTAAAAAATCTTAAAAAAAAATAGGGATACCTGGGTGGCTCAGTGGTTGAGCTCTGCCTTCAGCTCAGGGCGTGATCCTGGAGTCCTGGGATCAAGTCCTACATCAGGCTCCCTGCATGGAACCTGCTTCTCCCTCTGCCTATGTCTCTGCCTTTCTCTCTGTGTGTCTCTCATGAATAAATAGATTTTTAAAAATCTTAAAAAAATAATAATCTCCATGGACTTTATGTCCATTACAGACTTTAGGGATATACACTGTTCCTACAGGATGGTCTCAGGGACTAAGAATCATATTTATAGTATATTTAATTGAAGGTATTTTCTCAGAAGGGTGACATTGTCAAGATGACAAATATAGGTCATTACCAACTTTAGTCCCCCTCATAGACATAGATATCCATATCATTATGAAAACCCTAGAACCTGGGAGTGAGGCTGAAGCATACCCTTGCCAGAAGCTAAGAAGGAACACGTTAGAAGAATAAGATCAATAGCTACAGTCTGACCTTATCACCTCTCCCTCAGGCCAGCACAGCACTGCACCGATAGGCCCCCATAGGCCTACAGTTTCTCCAGTGGGAAACTAAACCCACAGTAGACACCCAATTCCTTAAACATTGTAGGATGCTTCCTGGGAGGCCTACTTGGGGCCTACTCATCTCATGGATATCACTAGGATCTGTAGGACTTGGCCACTGGAGATCTGATAGAGATGGAGAAAGGGGAAGATTTGCAGAACCAGCACTCAGATCTTACAGACCACATTCTTGCTGTTGTGGCCCCCCCAGCAAAGGGCCCACCCAGTAGTTTTGGCCATCTGCAGAGCCGAGCCAGTGACCCCATATGGTCAGGGAGCATGGTTGTCATTTCTGCCTAATTTGGGTCCCCAGCCAATGAGCCATACTGTTTTATGAAGCTATTTTATGGCTCTGCCCAGGCAGGGCAGTCATCAAAGCAAATTCATAGCCCCACTGCTGAGTATAGCTTCCAGTCCCACCTGACCAGGAAACTTTGCCAGAGAACCCAGGCAGCTGCAGAGCTCACCCTATACCTCCACTTAGGCAGAGAATCAAGCCAGCAGCCTAGCTCAACTATTAATAAGGTCTTTGGTATGGCCCCAACATAACAGGGTGCCTGAAAAGTGACCCTGGGAAGCCTTAGAGACCAGCCTATAGTAATGCCCAGCACAGAGCCCAGCCTATATCCCTTTCTGACTCCCGAACAAAATCTGTGGCCTCATCTAAGTAGGGAGCTCAGACAGTGACAACACCCAACTGTGGAGCAGTCTCTAGCTTCACACAACTGCAGGACACAGCTGGAGGCCCTGCCAACTGTAGGGAACATCCTGAAGCCCCATCTAATCACAGAGAAAATCAGGATGAAGTCCTGCTTGTGGCCCAGCCTGAACACAGAATCCAGCCAGTGATGCCAACTAGTCTGGGAGCACAGCCTGAGACCGTGTCCAACCAGGTGTGATTGCAGAGCTTAGTCCATAACCCTACTTCATCAGAGTCTAGCCAGTGGTACCATCCTTCCAACAGACACAGCTTGCAATCTCACCCAACCAGAGGAGATGCATTGCACATGAGAGCAGAACACAGCCAGTGGCCCTGCCCAATCAGGCAGCCCACCCAGTGGCCCTGCTTAAATGTGGAGCCCAGCTAGCAGGCCCACACAACCACAGGTGGCCCACTCAGTGGCACCACACACACACACACACACACACACACACACACACACACAACTTCAGATCACAAGCAGTGGCCTCTCTCAACTAAAGACACAAGTTGCAAATCCAGCTGTCCCATGGATGCTTCTAGCTGACCCATTCAGTAACCCAAGGTGAGTTTACTGTGAGGGTTTTTTCATACCAAAGTGAACATGTAAAGTCTGTAAAAGAGGGGACTACTTACACAATGTACAGATACTGATACAAGGAATCAACTATCATGAAGAATCACATAAACTTGACTACACCAAAGGAAATGAATAAAGCTCCAATAACTGACCCTAAAGAAATGAGATCCATGACATGTTTGACAAAGAATTCTGAATAATCCATTTAAGGAAGTTCAGTAAGCTTCAGGAACATAGACAGACAACTAAAAAAAACAAAACAAAACAAAAAAAAAAAAAAACAGGAAAACAATCCATGAACAAAATGAGAAGTTCAACGGGTAACAGAAATCATAAAAAGAAAAAAAAAGAAAGAAATCATAAAAAGGAAAAGAGAAAAAAAATCCCAAACAGAAATTCTAGAACTGAAAAATACAACTGAAGACTTAAATGAAGAGTTTCAACAGCAGGCTCAACTAAACAGAAGAAAGAATCAGTGAACTACAGGATAGATCATTTGAAATCCAGGTGGAGATGTAAAAAAGAATGTAAAAAAGTGAAAAAAACCTATGGACTTATGGGACATCATCAGGAGAAACAATATATACACTATGGAAATCCCAGAAGGAGAAGAGAAAGGGAAAGGGACAGAAAGTCTAAGTATAGCTGATAATTTCCCAAAATCAGTGACAGAAATGGACAACCAGATTCACAAAGCCAAAGGATCTCATATAGGTTGAATCCGAAAAGGGTTACACTGAAACATATTGTAATTAAATTGTCAAAAGTCAAAGACACAGAGTAGTTTGAAAGCAGCAAGAGAAAAGCAACTTTCCATCAGCAAGTGTGCCCCCAGAAGACTATTAGTAGGTTTCTTAACAGAAATTTTGCAGGCAGAATGGGGAAATATATTCATAATATTGAAAGAGAAAAACACCATCAGCCAAGAATACTATAGCTGGCAAAACTGTCTTTCAGAAGCAAAGGAGAGATAAAGACTTTCCCAAATAAGCAAAAGCCAAGGGAGTTTATAAAAGATAAAAATACAAAGAACTGCTAGAACTAACCAGTGAATTCAATCAAGTTGCAGGATGCAAAATCAACATCCAGAAATCAGTTGTGTTTCTACACAAACCACAAAACACTTGATAAAGAAATGAAGAAAATAATCTCATTCACTATAGTATTGAAAACAAGAAAATACTTAGGAATAAATTTAACAAAAGAGATGAAAGATCTGTACATTGAAAATTATAAGACTGATGACAGTAATTAAAGACACAAATAAATGGAAAGATATGTGTTCATGGAGCAGAAGAATTAATATTGTAGAAACGTCTGTACTGTCCAAAGATATCTATATAATCCATCTCATTGCACTATGTATCAAGATTTTATAAGCATAAAAAAAAAAAAAACAGAAGTGAGGGGATCCCTGGATGGCTCAGTGGTTTGGTGCCTGCCTTCAGCCCAGGGCGTGGTCCTGGGGTCCCAGGGTCAAGTCCTGCATTGGACTCCCAGCATGGAGCCTGCTTCTCCCTCTGCCTGTGTCTCTGCCCACCTCCCCCCATGTCTATCATGAATAGACAAATAAAACTTTAAAAAATGATGTTGGAAAAACTGAACAGTCACAGGCAGAAGAATGAAGTGAGACTCCTAACTTACACTCCTCCAAAAAATTAACTCAAAACAGCTTAAAGACTTAAATGTAAGAACAAAACCATAAAACTTCTAGAAGAAACATAGGGGAAAATCTCCTTGATATCAGTCTTGCCATTGATTTTATGGATATGACACCCAAAGCACAAACAATAAAAGCAAAAATCAACAGGTGGAACCACCCCAAATGAAAAACTTCTACACAGTAAAATAAATAGATGATAGATAGATGATAGATAGATAGATAGATAGATAGATAGATAGATAGATAGATAAGAGATAGAACCAACAAAATGAGAAGGTGACCTAAAGAATGGGTGAAAATATTTATAAACCACATATCTGGTAAATAGTTAATATTCAAAATATACATAGAACTCATACAACTCAATAGTAAAAAAACAAAAAGTCCAATTAAAAATTAAAAGCTGAGTAGACATAATTCCAAAGAAGATATCAAATGGCCACAAGTACATGAAAAGGCGCTCAACATCACTAATTATCAGGGAGATGCCAATCAAAACCATAATGAGATATTACCTCATACTTGTTAAAATGGCTATTACCAAAAGTCAAGGAATAACAATGTTGGTGAGGATGTGGAGATAAGGGAGCCCCTGTACAACTATTGGTGAGATTATAGATTGGTGCAGCCACTATGAAAAATAGTATGGAGGTTCCTCAAAAAGTTAAAAACAGAACTACCATATGATTCTATAATTTCATTTCTGGACATATCCAAAGGAAATAAAATCATCATCTGTAAAAGATATCTGGGGGCACCTGGGTGGCTCAGTTGGTTGAGAGTCCAACTCTTGCTTTCAGCTCAGGTCTGATCTCAGGGTCGTGAGATCAAGCTCCACATTCAGTGTGGAGCCTGCTAAAGATTCTTTCTTCCCTTCTCCTTCTGTCCCTCCCCATCACTCACTCACTTTCTTTCAATGAACGAATAAGTAAGCAGGTAAGTAAGTAAGTAAATAAATAAAATAGAGATATCTACATCCCTGTATTCATTGCAGCATTATTTACAGTAGCCAAGGCATATGGATCAATAAATTGTGGTATATATACACAATGGACTATTATTCAGCCATAAAAAGAAGGAAATCCTGAAATCCCTGACACTAGGGGTGAAATTGAGGACATTATGCTAACTGAAATAAGAATCTAAAACAAAAACAACCACAAACCAGACTCCTAGAAACAGAGCATATTAGTGGGTATCACCTGGGTTGGATTACAGTGGGGATGAAGACAGTCAAAGGGTCTTTCAGTTATAAGATGAATAAGTTCTGGAGCTGTGATATACAGCATGGTGACTATAGTTAACAATACTACATTGTATATTTAAAAGTTGTTCTCTCAGGAGAATAGATCTTAAAAGTTCTCACCACACCAAGAAAAATAAATCCCAACTATGTGAGGTGATAGGTGTGCTGACTAACCTATTGTAGTAATCACTTCACAATATATACACATATCAAAGTGTTACATTTTACACTTGAGCAATAAAGTCAATTAGACTTCATGTTCAATAAAGTCAATTAGATTTTCAAATTTTAAAAATTTACACAATGTTATATGCTAATTGCATCTCAATAAAGCTGGAAAAAATATATCTTCCCAGAATTTTTTAACTAAAATTTTAAAACAACCTAGTTTTAATACTATTTGTGTCTTAAAAGCTGAATAAAATAATTGGCATTAATATCCAATCATGTTCTGTATAGACACAGACTAAAAGGTCATCCAGTAATAAAAAGGTGAAGTGGTGGAGAGAAAAGTCATATTAATAAAAAAATGAGCATCTCAGTGAGACTTGACCCTTATCTTCAAGGCACTCACCACAAAAAGGAAAGAGTTGATAAACCAGTTATAATTGCTTCCTCAGTTTGAACGCTCTTGTCCTTGCTGAGATTTCAGGAGTTTAATAGTTGATTTGTTAAAATTAAAAATTCACAAGTTCAAAAACCTAATTTTAAGGTTGAACCTTAAGCTTTTAAGTTCAACTCACAAGTCTTTTTCTTCTATTTATACGTTTGCTACATTTTTACAATCATTTTTAAGAAAACTTTCACTACTTAATTGAATTCTCTTAAATAATTTAAGCTGTATTTATAAAAATAATATACTCAATTTCCTCATTAAATGCTTCAATTGTTTGCTTAATAAACAAATTTTTTTCAAGTACCTACACTGCTCCTTTGAATCTTACAAAAGGAAACTTGCATACATGATGAATCCTAAGTTCTTTGAGCTATTTTCATATTGTTTACAACCTTGGTAATAATCTCTTATACTTTTTAACTTAGAATCATTAAGTCAACCTAGTTAATGTCATATTTAAATTGAAATATGAAATTAGAATGACATTCTTTAAATATTGAAATGTGCCTATTTCTCCTAAATATTCTAAATATTCAATGTAGCAAATATACACACATATTTTCCAAATTTAGCTGAAATCTTAACATATTTGTTTGATTTATTTCAACATTTAACTACTTAATTCTGTATCTTCCCAGGGTGAAAACAAACAAATAAAAAACTTACTCACTAAAGAAACTGTCATCCCAACCCAAGCAAATACACTGAGGTTTCTTAAAGACCTAGAGATACCCCTCATCAGATCATGGAATTTGATTCTTGCCACCATCATGATGAAACACAATGAGATCCCTTTATTGTCACTATAAAAGGTGCTCTTAAACTTGATAAAGAGACTGTACTCTTGTCCATGTCCCAAGACTGAAATTCTGCCATTAGTTTTCTTCACTCCCTGAAATCTGCAGTTCTCACCAAGATGTAAATAATTTTCTTCACTACCTCAATTAGCTTTGTGTTTCTTTGACTCTTTTGAGATAAGTGAGTATTATCTTTTTTCAAATATTTATTTAAATTTTTAAAGAGATTTTACTTATTTATTTGACAGAGAGAGAGAGCACAAGAAGGGGTAGTGGCAGGCAGAGGGAGAAGCAGGCTCCCTGTTCGCGGGAACTCAAACCTAAAATCCTTGGATCATGACCTGAACCAAAGGCAGACACTTAACCAACTGAGCCATCCAAGCGCCAAAGTGAATATTATCTTAATGGGTCCTACATTTCTCCCAAGTCTTTGCCTGCCCAATTCTGCATACAACCAAAGCCATGCTAATGGCAGCAACATGTCACAATAAAGGCAATGACAGAAATATGAAGAGCTGCTATACCTAACCCAGCCTGATACATAGGAGCTCGCAAAGCAAGGATGGAAACACTTTGGTTCAACCCATGTTTGAGAGAACACCAACAGGTACCAACAGGGATCATTTATCTGACAAGACTGAAGGCAGGGAGGTGGTTGCAAAGATCCTGGTGAGCGATATTAGGCAGTGCAAAATATATCCAAATGAGGGGGACAAATATATACAGATTTAAGAGGTAAAATTAGCAAGATGGGGATAGATGGGAGGGTAGGAAGTGGAGCCCGTGTTCTCCAAAACCTGAAGTCTTAAGCAAGCTTCCAAAACAGTTGAGTTTGGGCTGAATTTTTAAACAAGTATCTGTCCGTATCTATTCTATGTGGGTGCTTGTGAGAAAAGGAATTTCTGAATGACTTCTGTATTGAGTAGGAGGACCAGGCTGTCATTTTGTCATAAACATTCAAGAGCCGGACGCGTATTGTCACTCCTTCTGAAGCTTATATGCTTTAGCTTAACAGTCCCTTTCTCAGGAGGGACTTCCCTATTCTTGGACTCAGAAAAGTGCTCCTTCACACACTCACAGCCCTCTTTATGTCTTACTTGAATCATATTTCCAAATTTATAATTAGGTAATTACTGATGTGATTGCTTGGATGATGTCTCTCCCACTGGATGAGAACTGGGACCGTATCTGTCTGTTTTGTTCTCTGAGAAATCCCCTAGCATGATGTCCAGCATCTCAACAACTATTTGTTGAATGAATAAGAGGCTATATGAATGAATGAATGAATGAATGAATGAAATAATTAATTAATTAATGAAAATGATAGACAACACAGGCCCCTGACTGTAAAGACAATCCAACATGTCCCTTACAATGGTGCTCTGGGGATTTTTTCAGGCACATATGGAGCTTGGAAAGACAGGTGTAAAAGTGATTAAAAGCATTGGCTGTGTCAGACAAACCAAATACCCAATGCCTTTACCCTATGCTGGGCGATCTCAAACAAGTCACTTAACCTCCTAATACTTCCATTTTCTCATATGTAAAATAGGAATGATTATGGTATGGTGTGTGGGTATTTGGTTTTATTTCAAATAGTAGAGGATTGTATATAAAATATTTTTAAGCAAAGCCAATACTTCCAAAATCAGCCATTCAGTACTCACCTCTATTTTATTTTGCCTTATACAAAAACACATAGAATGTGTTCTTCTAGAATGCAGGCAAGGCTGTCAGTTTAAGGACTATAAATAGGAGGAAGGAGACTGAGGAGGGCAGACTTTACACCCAAGAACCTAGGCAACCCTTAGAGCATTGTGTGCAGCTCTCAAACACAATCAAAAGAAAAAGAATTCCTTCATGAATTATATTAACAAAATGATGAAAAGTAATAGCACACCGGAAAACATTTTAAGTAATATTATAACAGAGGACCTATGAGTAATTTAACCCTGATGTCTTATGTAAACATTTTTCACATGCATCCAGCATATAAAACTACTTTGGGTTTTACATTTAAAAAAACAATTATAGAAAAAAAATTTTATCACTGGGAATTTCTGACTCCAAGCCCTACATGAAAGGTAGCCTCTCAAGTTTATTGCCAGGTTTAGGATAACTGATTTATATAAACATTTTTCAAAATGCAAATTGTAGACATGTTTGATGTCACCAGAGACTTCTGACCCCTACCTGAGACTGAACATGACCTCTCAAGTTTACTGCCAGATTTAGATTTCATGGCCCTCTGATTTATAGCAACTGGCAAAGTTACCATGCAACATTCTGTTTTGTTTTCTTTATCATAATCATGTTTGAAAGTTTATTTACTATCACATTAATATTGTACTTTAGTATTTTTGTGCCTCTGAAAATTTTATGGACTGCAGAAAAGAATCCATGGGACATCTGTTTTGCCAATAATCGCTGGTTTTCTAAAGCAACTGGTCTCATCAGAATTTATTGACATGGTACCATTACTTCACATAAGGTAGTAATGAGGGGCTATATTTTTTTAACTAAGTAGATATAAGCAAATGACTAAATTCCGTGAAACATGTTCAGACATTATTACTGATATTAAGACCAGATCAGAATCTGAAATCAGGAGCCACATGTAGCCATCTGCAGATCACACCTTGAGACTCCTGGTATCCAAGAGCCTCCTTTTATTTATTTTAAAATTTTTATTTATTTATTTTTGAAAGGGAGGGAGACAGAGTGAGCAAGGGGAGGGGAAGAGGGAGAGAGAGAGAGACAGAATCTCAAGCAGGCTCTGTGTTCAGCAAGGAGGCTGACCTGGGGCTTGACCTGAGCTGATAGCAAGAGTCGGACGCTTAACCAACTGAGTTACCCAGCACCCCTTAGAGCCTCCTTTTAGCAGCAGGAAGCGAGAGAGTTACCAGGAGGCGCCAGGGTGCACAGGGTCACCCTCAATTTGGTGTTTTTGAGTGCTAGTCCCATTCCAGTTGGAACTGTCCACATGAGAGCCATTTTGTGGTGGGGGTGGGGTACTGCTGACCAGGGAAAGCTCCTCCCAAATGTGAAAGTTCTGGCTTGTATGTACTCTACACAGAGGACATCTTTTTCCAGGCCTAGATGCCAATGAAAAGGTATGGCCAAACCCACCTGCCTGGTGGAAAGGCAAACAGAGCTCAGAATTCTTGATGTTCCATCACCCACTACATCAGCAGTCAAAGGAGAAAAGGGCCTATTTGCCATTTCCTCAGAAGTGTGGGCTTTCCAAAGATAAGGCCATGGATTCCCTGTCATGCAAGAATCTTTGTTTAGGGATCCCTGGGTGGCGCAGCGGTTTGGCGCCTGCCTTTGGCCCAGGGCGTGATCCTGGAGACCCGGGATCGAATCCCACATCGGGCTCCCGGTGCATGGAGCCTGCTTCTCCCTCTGCCTGTGTCTCTGCCTCTCTCTCTTTCTCTCTGTGTGACTATCATAAATAAATAAAAATTAAAAAAAAAAGAATCTTTGTTTAGATATCCTATTAAAGAGGAGTTGGGTTTTAAAATGTCAGAACACTGGCCTCAGTGAGGTGGGTGTGGCTCCTGTTCGCAGGGCACAGAATTTGGGGAGCAGGGCTATGGATGAGATGAATGTGGTCAGCTGGAATCCCTACAGAGGATCTCTAATTCTCCTGAGGAAATCAGCATGTCTGTGGATACTTTGAAAATTCAGCAAAGCACAGAAAGTGCATGCAGCCTGCTGTGTCTCCTGATCTCACATTCAGCATCTGGAGTCTGTGTCCTCCTGGGAGGCTTCCCCATTGCCTTGGAGGTTAATACACAAACCACACTCTCTCCACTGTTGCCTCTGGAAGGAAAAAGGGTGGACCAGCAGCACACTGAGTATATTCACGCTCCACCAACCGAGGCACCCGGTCGTCCATTCGTGTCGGCACGCCTGGTAGATTGATGGCTAAGCAATAGGCCAGAAATTCAAAGCCTCTGGCATTTCGTCCCTGCTGTGCTGTGTGTGGCCCTAGGCCGGCCTCTTACCATTCCTCCTATGGCAGTGCCCACATCTGTAAAAGGGGAGGAAAGGCGTGCGGCTGATAAAGATTAGTGACATGTTGCAATTGAGCTGATGGATAGGAGGCCTGCCGAGCTGTCACCTACTCCTTAGAAGATTTGGAGAGATCCAGGACGTGAACCCTCCTGGAGTCGTCTTAGATCCTCCACATACATGCCTCATCCCATTTCTGAACAAACCTCATTTTTCTTCTGCATTCTTGGGCACCGCTGGCCTTATTGCAATGCCCCCGGCTGCCGGAGACAGGCTGACATCCCAGCCAAGGACAGGCTAAAGTGATGGTGATGGGAAAACAGAGAAAGACAGAAGCAGAAACTAAAGCCGTGCCCGGGTTAGAGGGGCTCGATGTCCAAGGGTCATCACAGGCCTTACAGGATACAGACCTAGGTTCCAGTGTCTCATGCAGCTGTGACTTAACTGCCCCACACCTTGTCTTTTCCATTAATGAAATGGAAATGACAGTAGTGCCTACATCAGAGCGTTGCTGTGATGACGAAGTCCATAGGTGTGGGCAGAGCTCTTAGCACATTGCTGGCATTCCATAAACAATAACCAATTAGGATTATTACTGTGCTCACTCAGCACTGCAGCTAGATGTGCAGGATTAATATTTCTTTTTAAAAGATTTTATTTATTTATCTGAGAGAGAGAGAGAGAGAGAGAGAGCATGAACGGGGAGGGGGGCAGCGGCAGAGGGAGAGGGAGAAGCAGACTCCCCGCTGAGCAAGGAGCAGGATGCGGGGCTCAGTCTCAGGACCCTGGGATCATGACCTGAGCCAAGGCAGAAGCTTAGTTGACTGAACCACTCAGGAATCCCAAGATTTGTACTTCTTAAATATCCTTTTTTGTAGACATCTTATGGCCTAAAGTGGGAAATGAGATCTAGTTGGGAAAAGGAAATTTTCTTAAATTCCTTAATTTAATTATTAATAATTAATAATTAAAAAAAAGGAAAAGGAAAGATTTATTTCTTATACATTCTTTACCCATCTTGCTAATTCACCTGCCTTCTCAATGGTTCAGTGTGGCCCACTCACAATAAAGCACCAGCCCTTGGTCTTCCAGGGGAGCTGATTTCCTCTGGAGAAGAGGCACTGGGTGTAGCCAGGGACTCAATAGAAGCAGCTGCGCATAAGTTCAGATGTGCCATGGAGGGAGAACGTGTGCCGGGAAGAGCCTTACAGAGGATACCATCCATTGCATGGCATTATGGTCACTTGTCAGGGCAGGGACCCTACTTCCCAGGGGTTTGAAAGAGGTATGTATGTAAAGTATTGGCCACAGTGACTGGCATGTAATTCTCGCAAACCAGTACCTGTACACACTGATGCTGAATTTCATGTTTATGATGTTTATATTCTTAAGGTTTGGCATTTAGGAGGCATTCAAGAAATGTTTGTCACACTTTTTTTGGTGGGGTGTCTGTGGTGATCATTTACGGAGTCTATTCCTGTACCTCCTAAGTGGTTTGACATTCTTGTGCCTACAAAGTAAAAAATAATGGAAAAAATTCTATTTTGTCTGAAACTCCAGGAAATGTTGTGGTTAAATCTAGAGGGATGGTTTCCCATCATTCACAACTGAAGGCAAACACAGAGGAAATTCTCACAGCGTTCCCTAAGTCACCCAGTGTCCCAAACATCCAGATGCATTCATTCTCGGCAAAGTGGAAGTTGAAAAGTTGTTTTGGATTCCAATGAACATTGTTCTTTCATATCCATTCATATTATGTTAAGCCATTTCAACCTCCCATTTTGTCATAGGTCAAAGATTGGCATCATAGTAATGGAGGTGACTTTCACAAACATTTACTGCATTGAAATAAATGAAGAAACTGATTGTCTAATACAGATGGGTTTCAATGTCCATTTTGTCAAATGAAAACCTCACAAGAGGCCAAGAGTTCCTATTCCACATTCACAAAGTCATGACCAAAATGATCTACATTTTCTCTTTCTTAACATCAGCCTGTATCCATGTTTAAAAAGATTTTTGTCTTCATTTTGTGATTCATTTTTTCCCCTAAGGCTCACTGTGGGAATTATATTATCACTGAACAAAAAAAAAAAAAAATTTTTTTTTTTTATTTAAAAGAGACCCAGACAGAACTTACTACATGCCAGGCTCTGCTCTAAGCATTTTATACATATTACTTCATTTATCCTCTTAACTCTGAGATAGTTACTTTTTAAAAAAGATTTATTTATTTATTTATTTATTTATTTATTTATTTATTTATGAGAGAGAGAGAGAGAGCGTGAGTGGGGTGAGAGGAGAGGGAAAGGGAGAAGCAGATTTCCTGCTGAGCAAGGAGTCTGACTCAGGGCTCCATCCCAGGACCCAGAGATCATGACCTGAGCTGAAATCAAGAGTCAGCTGCTCAATTGACTGAGCCATCCGGGTGCCCCAAGATAACTACCATTATTATCAAGGCTTTACAAAAGAGAGAACTGAGTCATAGAGAAGTGAAAGAAAATTGCCCAAGTTCACACAACTATGAAATAACAGAGGCAAGTTATACTTCTCACTGCCACACTGTCCCTTCAGACTGAGGATGGGGACTAAAATAATGACCAATGAAACACACAGGTGGCTAATACTGAATTTTTCATGTCTATCAAAAATCATCAATTCCATACTTTTATATTTTCTAAGTGGTCAGATAAATTAGAATGACTACCCAGCTTATTCAACATACTCCATATAACAACATATTGAGGTAAATCTCTGAGAAAAGATTAAAATATTTGGAAATAATTTTGTTGTCATGTGTGCCCATTTTGGTGTGATATATGTAGTAGAAAAAAAGATTCCAGAAGAAAGCTAAGGAAGCATGGTACCAGAGAAAAGTAGAATCGAATTGCAGCTTTACTGCGTATCGATCTGAGCAGTGGATGTAATAACATGTAGATTTGAGCTGCACTCATGATAGGAAATAGCATAGGTGCAGTGCTCAGGACAGTGTCTGGCTCACGATACATGATTAACACATGTTCATTCCATCCCCACCAACTTCCGGAGCTCTCACAATTGGCTAATAGAGTCCACCATGCTCAAAGCAAATTCCTCTTACTCAAAAGTTCTACCACACAATATTTTTTTCTCTGAATAGCTTTTCAACAATTGTAAGAATTCGAGTCTAATACATTAAAATTGTGAGTCATTTGTTTAGGGGGTAATTACAAAATAAGGAAATAAAGTTTAGAAATTGAAAACAAAGATCCAAGAGTAACGTTTTTCTAAGAAAATTTTAGGGAAAGAAGACAGAGAGGGAAAGGAAAGTAGGTTCTTAAAATTAGACTTTTTTTGTTGGAAATGAGAGAATCGAGCTGTGTTCCTGAAGCTGTGAGATTTTCATGGCCAGCGTTGTGACCTATACAACCAGGTGCATTGTGGCAAGCGGCATAAAGCTTTTTCCAATTTAATAATCCTAATTTCTATGAACACCACACAACCTGGAATATGGGAATCAAAATGATACAATTTAAAATATTTGGGTATTTGAATGGAGAATCAGATACAGAATTACAGTATCATTATTATGACATGACTATATACCATCTGATTAAAATGTTTGAAAAGGAAATCCTAGCAAACAATGCACTGTAGATAAAAATTAATTTCATAGGGTCACCTGGGGGGCTGAATCAGCTAAGCATCTGCCTTAGGTTCAGGTCATGATCTCAGGGTCCTGGGATCCTGCCATTGCTCAGGTTCCCTGCTTAGCAGGGAGTCTGCTTCTCCCTCTCCCTCTGCCACTGATCCTATACTCTCTCTCTCTGTCTCTCTCTCTCTCTCTCAAATAAATAAATAAAATATTCTAAAAAATTAATTTTATAGTCTTTATTATTACTAGTCTGAGCAATGCAAAACATCACTAATGTCTATCAATCATGGCTATACTATTTTATTTCAGGGATTATAAAGACATGTACAAAGCTTTAAGTTTAATCTGTGACCTCTGTCCCAATATACCTATTTTTCCTACAAGATCTTAAGGTCCCCAGCTGTGGATTTTCTACCCTTAAAGTAGAAAACCAACTCTTAGCATCTGAGGACGCATCAAGTATTTCGTCACATTATTTGTGTATTTCAGCTGCCTTGGAAGGACTCTGTGATACTTGATTGAAAAGTCCGATGGAAGCTTTGAAATTCTACATCAGTGAGAAGAAACACTTTGAATGACTTGTTCACCATTTTGGTGAGCAAGTTTTGGGTGCTCGATAAATACTTGGTGAAAGAATGGTGCAGTGCTATTTTTCTTTTGGTCACTTGAAATAGCTCAACATCGTTAAATGACCATGTATGCCCCACCTGCCAGGAAAGTGACAGCCAAGCTCTGTCCTTGGTTGGTGTATTTTTTTCTTGATGGGATGTCTTGACCTAATCTTCCCCTTCTTCTCACTACTATTATGTGGGTTTTTTTTTTTCCCTTCAATTCTTTGTTGATGGTTTGGGGCATTATCGTACCTACGCTTTCATTAAAAGTTGCAGAAATACCTTTCCATCTTTTAAAAATGTTCATGGTATATAAGTAATCAAATAGCAATTTCAAATCCTAATATAGATGAGCCCAGGAGACACTGTATGGTTTAGGTCTTTGTATCTATTCATTCCGTTTCTTCCTTTTCTTGAAAGTGTTGGGTTTTAGGACACTTATGCTGAACCCATGTTTCACTATGCATTTATTTAGCTGACTGGACACATTTATATTCAGTGATTTTTGCCTGCATTTATAGACCAGGTTTTTCAATAGTGCTATTGACTATTTAAATGAATTCTTTGTGAATACATTTAGATATGCTTATATTTGCATTTAATATAGATGCAAATCATGGTTCCAAAGATTGCATTTTAGCCTGTGGTGAGTTATAGACTCATAATGAATAGCAGTAATAGCACGAAAGAAAAATTTCTAAATTTATGTACAGGTAGCAAATGCTGAAATCATAAATTAAAAGACAAGAAGCAACCAAAGTAGTCATCAAAAGTCTGCTTGCCCAAATCCTAACCTATATCAGCACAGAGTATATCTAACCGAGTCATGAAGCCTTCTAGAACTAGCCCCTGCATCTAACAACAGCAATTTCTAAACAGCTTAATTGAATTAAGGAGAAGATTATTCACTTGGCAGGATGCTGTATGGGAGTGGTGGTTGTTGATCACAGAGCAGCCAGATTCAGGCACAATTGGCTGCTGCTATCAATTTAATTAGTAGTATAGATCTTGTCTCAAATAGTTCTTCATCCCAGTATTTGGTGTTAAAAGAAGTATCAATCATCCTTGGTCTGTTTGGTTGAGTGCGTAAGTTTACTTCCCTGCTTTCTAAAGATTCCATGTCTTTTTCTCTCCAGCTCACTCCCTCAACGATGAGCACCCACATGTATATAGCTAGGAACTGGGCATACAAGATGATGCAGAACCTCAAAAAGTCATTGTTCAAGGCCATTTAGATGCACTTAAGTGAAATCTTACTTTTTGCCTCCAGAGATACTTCTTTTATGGCTTCACTGATAATTTCAGGTTTTGTTTTGAAAATGTGTGCACAACAACTTATCAAAATGCTAATGTCAGAATCCTAGGATTTAAAAAAATCATCGTTTTACTCTCTGATTTCAAAATTGTTTCCTGAAATGCTTTGTGTTTCATTTCCCCAGATTGTCTTTGAAACCTATTGCAGGTGGAATTGGGACTTCTCATGGGGTCATCCCACAGAGCTGGTTGGCCTCAAGTACTCTGAAGTGGCAAGAGCCATTCTAATCTGGTTTGAAGGGGTTCCAGGCACAGCTCCTTAGCCCTCCAAAGCCCCATCTCTCACCTGTCTTTTTTACCAATCTTTTAGCATCACAACTTTGCGTCTCAGAGGCTGAGGTGACATCAGGAGTTCCATTTTAAATGAGAAATCTATCAGACAGCAAGACTAGGATAGGGGCACAGGGGGTGAGAAGGTAGAAACCTGGGAAAGAAGGGAGACAGAGGAACAGGAGGAATGGGGCTTGGGGTCCTCTGCAGCTCCGCTTTCAGCCTGCATGAGGTCCTCCTATCCAGAGAGGAGGACAGAAGGAAACAGCCGGTTTCCCCTCCCCTTTTTGCAAGGGCGGGGCTTCCCTTCCTGATTCTGGTGATTTGACCGTCTTTAGCATTCTTTGTGCTGGTAAATACCCTCTGAAGACCTGCTAGGTCATAGCCATCGCACATGTGAGCATGAGCCCAAGGAATGAACCTTCTTGGGTAGTGAGCCAAGCCATATTGTCTCCAGACTCAGGTGTTTGTCCAGCTTGTGGCTTCACTAGTAGCAGAAACAGATTGTTGGATGGGTCGCTGAGCCCCCAGAGATTGCTCTTTGTGATAGTGAATCAATACGATTAGGTATAGAGTACAGCCTCACTCATCCCTCAGCAACACCCAGAGAGAAATTTTGCACTCCTGGGCTGCTTTCCCAAAGTTGCTAGAGTAGCCTGTTGGGCACCTGGGAAATAATGCCCTACAGGTAGTAGCCCAAGCAAAGCTTCTGCTCCATAATTTTAGCATCTCCAAGCAGACATGTTCTCGTGTTCAATGGTCCTTAGCTAAGATAAACATAATTAAAATGAACATCTTTATTTGTATATGCATAATAACTGATGAGAGTAATTTGCTTCAAAATAGAAGCTATGACTGAAAGGACAATTTATGTGTTTAAGTTGCTCAGGAAATGTCCTAATTATGCTTTTCAAAGAATTTCTTATATGAGAGACCATACATGCAAGAATGTATAACATTAGCCATGTACATATGATTCTCTTCAATGTTTAAGCATCTAAAAGTGATTTATGCAATAATGTCAATTCCTTAGGGGCACCTGGGTGCCTCAGTCAGTTAAAGCATCCAACTCTTGGTTTTTCGCTCAGGTTGTGATCTCAGAGTTGTGGGACCGAGGCCCAAGTCAGGTTCCACACTCAGCGAGTAGTCTGCTTATCCCCTCCACGTGCCCCTCCCCCCGCTCTCTTTCATAAATAAATAAATAAATAAATAAATAAATAAATAAATAAAATCTTTTAAGAAATAGTTTCAATTCCTTGGGGATCCCTGGATGGCTCAGCAGTTTGGCGCCTGCCTTTGGCCCAGGGCGTGATCCTGGAGTCCCGGGATCAAGTCCCACGTCAGGCTCCTGGCATGGAGCCTGCTTCTCCTTCCTCCTGTGCCTCTGCCTCTCTCTCTCTCTCTCTCCCTCTCTGTCTATCTATCATAAATAAATAAATAAATAAATAAATAAATAAATAAATAAATAAATCTTTAAAAACAAAAACAAAAACAAACCCCCAAAATAGTTTCAATTCCTTAAACAAAGGGTCTCCTGGTTATCGAACACTCATTAGGCGCATAAGACATCCACAACAATCAATGATGAGGATGATGATGTCCCCTGTGTCAGGGGGCTGAGTGGGCTCAGGTAGATGCTCTCACTCAGGGTCTCCCACACTACCGTAACCAGACAACAGCAACATGGGTGGGAGACACCTCAAAGGTCTCCACACATGTCTGGTAGTTGATGCTGGCTGTCAACTGGTATATTAAATAAACATGCTTTTAAAAAGTATTTATTTACTTTAGAGAGAGCACATGGGGGAGAGGCAGAGGGAGAGAGAGAAACCCAAGCAGCCTATGTGCTGAGCACGGAGCCCAATGTGGGGCTCAATCCCACAACCCCAAGATCAGGAGCAGAACCGAAACCAAGAGTAAGATGCTCAACCGGGAGGTCTTCATGGCTCTGTGGTTGAGCGCCTGCCTTCGGCCCAAGGCGTGATCCTGGAGTCGCGGGATCGAATCCCACATCGGCTCCCTTCATGGAGTCTGCTTCTCCCTCTGCCTGTGTCTCTGCCTCTCTCTCTCCGTGTCTCTCATGAATAAATAAATTTTTAAAATCTCTCTAAAAAAAAAAAGATGCTCAACCAACTGAGCCACCCAGGTACCCCAAACATGCCTTTTTAGTCTGATACTTTGACATCTGGGCCTTGGTAACCCCGGACTGTCCCTCCCAGCTAGCTAATTCCAAGAGATAGCAAATGACTTTCCAGAGCCCCCACCCCAACCACTTCCTTTTTGGGCTCCCACACTCCAGGCCACTATTCCTCTGCTCTAATCATCCATGGCCAGGTACCAGACGATTATGGAAAGCCCCTAATCCTAGAGCCCACCGAAATAGTTCCAGTTAGCCAATCCTAAACTTGCTTGCCCTGCCTCACCTGTTCCTTCTTATGGAAACTACAATAAGGGCTCTTGCTCATATTTTCTCCTTCAACCCCTGACTGACCCTGGTGCTTCTTCATGTTATCCTGCGTGCCATGTCATGACTTCCATTTATAGGGATCTGTGAATATAAAAATGTCGTCCTTTATGACTCATTTTTGTGACTGTAAATCTTACCATATCTAATTAAATCTTGGGTCCATTTGAAAACCAGCTGGGACCTCAGCCACTGGCCAGGTCATCTACATGTGGCATCACCATGTGGCTTGGACTTCCTCCCATTATGACAGCTATGTTGCAAGAGAGAGCAACCCAGAAGAGAGAGCCAGGGAGAAGGGATGGCTCTTCTAACTAAGACTCAGAAATCTCTCAGCTTCTTTTCTGCTAGTCAGAAAAGCAGCTTCTGCTAGCTTCTTTTCGAAACTAGTCAATAAGGCCAAACCACATTCAAGGAAAAGGGAATTGGGTTCCTCCTCTCAGTGGGAGGAGTACCAAAGAATACCCAGCCATGGAAATTTTAAAACCACCAAGGATGGATTCTGTTCATGGTCTAAACCTGGGTCCTCAATTAATCAATGTTCTCAGTTTGAGGACATCTCAGTTCAAATGTTTCCATGTTTTTGTCATCCACGTTTCATTGTGGCCATGCGCATATTAAAAAACTTATACCTCCTTTAAGATTTCTATAACCCCTTACACTGTGATTTTTAATGCCTTAAATAGTATTAAATTATTTAAAATAGTTGAAAATTATTTTAAGATCAAATTCAAAAATTTATTTTCATCTTCCCATCAAGCCACGTTTTTTTTAACTAGAGAGAGGGGAGGTGGGAGGGACAGAAGGAGAGAGAATCCCAAGCAGGCTCCATGCCCAGCATGGAGGCTGACTTGGGGCTTGATCCCAGGACCCTGAGATCATGACATGAGCCAAAATTATGAGTCAGTCTGCTTAACTGACTGAATCTCCCAGGTGCCCATTCCTGTCAAGCCACTTTATTAACACAGTTTGGAGAGAAGTATTCAACTGGAGAACTAATTGTGGATCAAAATTCAATACAAAACAAAATTTTAAAAACCATTTAAAAGTCAGTCAATGGAAATATTACAAAAATTAGGCTGTGTGGGTTGTGGAAAGTAGAGAGTACATTTTAGCCATAGTGCTGCTTAAAAGAATTTATGTTTCCTTAATCTATTTGTTGGTTTTATTTTCATTATTTGATTTCAAGAGGATTTGAAGAAAATGGTAGAAAGAGCATTCAATAGCTTAACTGATGGTTTAGTAGTAACACAAACTTCTTGATGACTCTTAAAGATAGTAGATAGGAAGAGGGGCAGGCTTCTATAGGGTGGTTTGGTTTCATTGGAAAATAAGACCATAGTAGCTGAATTTTCTCCAAGAAAGTATGATAAAGGCATTAGAAAGGTTGACCTCAGTATGAGCATGGCTGTCTTGAGAAGCCCTTAAAACATAGGCAATGGGAGACGGTATCAAGGTTGGGAATGAAGGAGGATAGTCTAGGCATAAAATCACATAGATAAATAAATAAAACCAATGCAAGAAAGGATATGTTGCTTAATAAAACCCTAGGAGGAGTCAGAAACACTCTTCATGGAAACATGCATGAGAAAAGGTAGAGAGAACCCTTTCCCATATGTGGATGGGTCTTGTGGGTAGAAGACATTGAAAGGCAGGCCTTTTTAATACAGCTTGGTACTCAGCTAAACAGAAAGATTATCTTGAAATCTACAGATTCAGAAGGCTTCACCCCTTAGGGAATTTTTCAGATCATTGTGGAGGTAATGGATCTCCTCTTTGTGACATCCTGAAGAAAAATTACAGAAGGATCAACACTGTGTTTGATAGCGGTGAGAAAACTGAAAGGGGAAAGTCTCCTAAGAAGCCAGTCTCCTAATCTCCAGGAAGGACATTTCTACACACAGCTTACTCAGCCAAAGCCACTCTCCTTTTTCCAAAAGGCTGCAAGATTCAACCATGTTGTTGCAAATGGCAAGATCTCATGCTTCTTTAGGGCAGAGTAATATTCCATTGTAAATATATACCACATCTCTTATTCATTCATCTATGGATGGACACTTGGGTTGCTTATATACCTTGGCTATTGTAAATAGTGCTGCAGTAAATATAGGGTGCATGCATCTTTTCAAATTGGGTGTCTTTATATATTGGGGAGGGGGTGTTAAATACCTAGAAGAAGAATGATTGGATCATAAAGTATTTTTATTTTTAATTTTTTGAGGACCTCCCCATACTGTTTTCCACCGTGGCTGTACAGTTTGCATTCCTACCAACCATGCATGAGAGTTCCTTTTTCTCCATGTCCTTGCCAACACTTATTTCTTGTATTTTTTATTTTACCCATTCTGACAGGTGTAAGGTGATATCTCATTGTGGTTTTGATTTGCATTTCCCTGATAACAGAGTGATGTTGAGCATCTTTTCATGTATCTGTTGGCCATCTGGATGTCTTCTTTGGAAAAACGTCCATCCAAGTCCTCTATTCATTTTTCAATTGGATTATTTCTTTTATTATTTCTTCTAGTGCTGAGTAAATTCTTTACATATTTTGGATATTAGCCCTTTATCATATATATCACTTGCAAATATCTTTTCCCATTCAGTAGGTTGCCTTTTTGTTTTGTTCATAGTTTCCTTCACTGTGCAGAAGCTTTTTATTTTGATGTAGTCCCAATGCTTTCATTTTGCTTTTGTTTCCATACCAGAACAAATAATCCTAAAATTTGTATGAAAAGCCAAAGCAATCTTAAAAAGAAGAATAAAGCTGGATGTATCACAATCCTAGATTTCAAGATACACTACAAAGCTATAGTAATCAAAACAGTATGGTGCTGAAACAAAAATAGACACATTGATCAGTAGAACAGAACAGAAAACCCAGAAATAAACCCATGCATTTATAGTCTATTAATCTATGACAAAAGAGGCAAGAATATACATTGGAGAAAAAGACAGTCTCTTCAACAAATAGAGTTGGGAAAACTGGACAGCAACCATGCTATCCAGTGAAAATGGACCACTCCCTTACACCATGCACAAAAATAAACTCAAAATGGATTAAAGACCTAAATATGAGTCCCAAACCCATGAAATGCCTAGAAAAAAAATCATAGGCAGTAGTTTCTTTGACGTCAGCTCTAGAAACATTTTTCAAGAGAGCACCTCTCTTAACATTATTCCATTTAGGATCTGCTTCACTCCATAATTTTCAAACTTCTGCAATATTTTGGGTATCAAACATTTCTAAAACACTGTGTCTCCTATTTTAAGAAGAAAGCAAGAATAATCAGCACACATGTAACAATTGATCCCACTGTATTCTTCACTTGTTTGTTGTTTTTTAATCCTACGGAGTTGAATCCATGCATGCATTTTGGTCCTTGATTTGTAACTCTCTGAGAGATGTAGTCAAGAAAAGTGATCAAGAGATTCAAAGAAAGAGAGAGAAGTGATTAACACTGAAGCTGCTTTGTCAGGTGGGGAGGGGGAGCGCTTATAAGTCCAAAGTGAGAATCTTAAGTGCCATTTGCCTGGAAAAGAGACTAGCAGAGAGACAGATGTTTCTGTCATCATTTTTTTGAGGAGACCAGCACTGCTGAGTGTTGGCGTGCAAGAGGGTCAGTACAGAGTGGGACAGCTGTGTGTTACCTATTCTTGTGACTTCCACCAACCCAGGGAAGGAAACTGTAGCTTGCATTTTATCTTTAGAGACTGTGGCTCTTAGAAGAAAGATATTAAGCAATCATTTGTTTGCAATGCCACAAGACCTCTTTTCTTCTCTTTCCAACTAGTCTCTTACCCTGTTGCTCTTGATGGTAGAGACTTTATAAGAAACCAAAAGCTAAGGAGGGAAAATGGGCAGTGCCAGCATCGAATGTATAGCTTTCTCTTCTTTTAGTCTATTTTGAAACATACATGTCATTTTTTTTAGATCCCAAAGACCCAGCTAATTTATGCTGGGTTTTTTTTTTTTTTTTTTTTTTTTGCACAGTAGCCCCTTCAGAAAAGGGTAATTACTTTCAGGTTTTCTTAGTCAGAGACAAGGCATCTTTTTCCAAGTTCACTTAAGCCCACCCACCCTGAGTGCTAGATCTGAGCAATGCTCCAGGAAATGCTGCATTCTTGTGTGCGTTGGACAGGATTTCCTGCAAAGGGTCAAGAAAACATATTTTCCCATTGTCTTTGTTTAAATTGTAGAAAGCCCTTGTATCCAACTGGAGACCCTGGTAGTCACTGCCATGGCAACTAAGGAAGATGGGCAGGTCACTCTTTGGCGTTGACTGCCACCCTCATAACAAAAACAAATGAGAAGACAAGGGATTTCAGAATCTATCCCTGGGTTCCCCATGTCCCACTCCCTTTCATTCACCTTGCTGGAAAAATGGGAAAGTTGCAACTGGATCAAATGGAAATAGTAAAATGTGAACCAGCACACTGGTGGTGCAGTTTAGCTCAATAGCATTTCTTACGATGCAGCTCCTCAGGAATAACAGGAAAAGGATTGGTGTGTAGGAAGAAGAGAGTAGAGGGTCTGAAGGAGCCTGTGATTCCTGAAATGATGGTCTCAAAGTCTTGCCTCTGGGAGAGAAAGTTTGAAAGGCATAAGCGCTGGTGTTATGATGGAGAGCCAGCAGATGGATTAATGACCTAGAATATGAGGTGCCAGTCCCAAGGTAGGTATACAGTCTAACACTGAGTTGGCAGCCGTAAAAATAACAATATTGAAGCAGTGAGCAGAAAATCTTGGATATGACTTTCAAACTCAACAGATCTGAGCTCTGCCCACCACAACCTGGAGCTAGCTTCCTGTACCGCAGGCGTCTGCCAGCTGGGTTTCTTTTACTCTTCAACCACTGCCTTCCTACTCCCCAGATGCCCTTCGAGCAGCTTGCAGTGCTGTGACTTCAGAGAATTTGTTTGTGGCTATTTGGAGATGGACATTCACAGTGAATACGCTGGGGCCATATGCTAGGTCAGTGTTTCCCAGAATGGCTCCATTATGAAACTATATTTTAGTGATGTTTTTCCTTATCTCTCAGAACAATTCATTTGCTAGGGCCCTAAGTGCATGGTAGAGGTCAACACCTATTGAAACACTGGGGACTGGGAAGGCTGACAATGAAAGTAACTTATATAGAAAGATATTTTCTATCTATACAGGGTCGCATGTTGGTTTTTGACCAAGGACCTAGCTGGCTTTTAGTAAGAGTTAATGCTGATAATCAACCAAGGGGGGGGGGGAAACAAGAAAAGAAAAAGGGAGATAAGAATAGGCGGCAGATGTAAGTCTCCTTCAATAGCATTATAGCAGCTGGGTGTTTCCTAAGTTGGAGAGGAAGATAAACCACTTGCCATAACATCACTAAGGGACCCTATGACACTCTTCTCTTGTCAATCAGTGAAGTCACCAGAAGGAAAGAAGGAAGCACCAGGGCTCAAAAATAGTGTTTCAGATAAACCCAAAAGGTCAGCAGTAAGTTAACTCCAGTTTGGAGAACTGTCCTTTAATACTATTAGGATGGAAAAAAAATAAACCTCATTTTTTATTCTCACGCACATTTTCAGAAGTGCTGCTTAAATTAGGCAGTGATAAATTTCATACACACACACACACATTTAGAGTAGCATCCTGGAATGATGACTAGAATAAAAATCTAGATCCCTATCCTCAGACAAGTTCCTGGTTAAGGTACTGAGTCTTTATCTCCATGAGCCTGTATGAACCAAAGAGGCTGAGGATTACCCAGTTTCATATATTCTGTCCAAGACACTGTTCTAGATCCTGGCTTTTTCTACCAGGAAGTTACATAAGTTATATTTTCATCATTTAAATTTTTAAAAAATCCACAAAATTTATAAAATATAGCAATCCAGGCAGAAGATTATAACCGCTTAAGGATTTAAAAACCATAGGATCCTATTTATATAAAGTACAAATCAGTCAAAGCTAATGTATACTGTTACAGGTCAGGATGGTAGGGTGACTCTAAAGGGTTTTGGGGGTGCTGGTGGCATTCAGTGTTTATCTGGGTGCTGGTTACATAAGTATATTGTTATAATAATGTAATTTTACACACTCTTTTTTGCATCTATGTTAAGGTTCAATCACATGTTATTCAATTACCCACGGGTAATACAGACCTTAGTATAGAAGTTCCAAGGAATCGCATGCCCGGGGCTGGCCTTCATTATGGAAGATAGCACGATTGAAGTAGGGGTTGAATTGGTGGGAAGAATCTGAATCTGTGGAGTTGACTCAGGCTTGGAGCCCAGAGCCATCTCCAGCATACAGTAAGCAGGCTCTCAGTAAATGGTTGCTGAATGAGTGAATGAATGAATGGACAAATGAATGAATGAAGCACATTTTTTTGAAGCACATTTTTCTAAACAAAAGACTCAACAACATGTTTTATAGATTAGACAACCAACCAGATGGAGCTTCCACTTTGTCATGTTCTAAAACTACCTCTTAATGACTTCATTGAGAGGCAAGTCAACTTCCTGCCGTGACATAATCGGACCTCTCGTGACATGCTATTGTATGTATGTATGTCAGAGCACATGCAGATACACACAATCTCCCACACTGAGCCAATTTTTGTTTGTTGGGTTCATGCAGGATATGAGCTAGGCAGACACCTACCAGACTCCCCAAGTTCCCATGTAAGTACTTCCTAGAGTGTGAGCCCTCGGAGGCATGGACCCTGCTTTTTCCATCTCTAGTTATTGAGACTTGGCCCAGAGGCTGACAAACAGTTGATGCTCAGAGAATTTCTGCTGATTGACTGAGTGAGTCTGAGTTAATGGGCCAGATTGATTCTATCATAGGGCCTTGTCCACCTTTGCTGCAGTCTAGATATCTATAGGTAAATGCTAATGTATATATATTAGTTGGTGAGGCACCTGCCTTTAGTTTAAGTCATAATATCAGGGTCCTGGGGTTGAGCCCCACATCAGGCTCTCTGCTCAGTGGGGAGCCTTCTTCTCCCTCTCCCTTTCCCTCTGTCTCTCCCCCCTTCTTATGCTCTCTCTCTCACATAAATAAATAAAATCTTTTAAAAAAGAAGGTTGTTTGACAAACATGCTCAGGGTACCGGGAGTTGGCTGATCCTGTTCAACAATGCATTTAAATTTTATTGAGCACCTATTACAAGTCAAACACTATGATAGGTATTTTCACGTGTTATTTCATTCAACTTTATTGACTTCTTATAGTGATCTTGTATAATTAATGTCATGGTATACAGGAGTTCCTAGCAGCATTCCTAGCATCATGACTGAGCATAAATAGATAAGCAACAAGTGATTACAGAGTGAATGAGTAAATTAATGAATGGAAACCCATTTCCTAGTACGTAAGTGGCAGAGATGGACTTTGAACCCTGGCCCTCTGATTCCAAGGCCATCCACTCTTTAGATAGGAGAGCTTGATGTGCTCATGGACATTACCTGCCAGTTAAGTTGGAATATCTCCATCAAGCGACTCTATTCCCCAGCTAGTGGTGGAGATATGTGGATGTGTTATTTTTCTCACACGTGCGTTCATTCATTTCTTCAAGAAATTTTTCACGAACATACACTATGGGACCATCAATGTTAATTAATCTCTCCGAGATTTATATAGATGGTATGCAAAGCATAGGAATTGCTACCATACTCTGTTACCATAAGAAATAACTATTTTGTTTATATTTTGTGATATTGCTATAGTGTTGGGACAAAGAGATTAAAGACACAACTTCTGCCCATAAGCAGCTTAGTCTAGTAGGGAAAAGATGAGAAATCAAGTGAATATGGCAATATTTCCTAAGGAATTTGTCATGGTCAGTTTGGGCTGCTATGACAAAATACCACAGACTGGGGGGCTTATAAACAGCAGAGAGTTATCCTTCACAGTGCTGGTGGCTGGAAGTCTCAGATCAAGGTGCCAGTGTGGTCAGATTCTGGTGAGAGCCTGCTTCTGGATTGTGGACTGCCAACTTTTTGTGTCCTCACATAGCAGAGAGCAGAGAAGGGAAGCAGTCTCATGAGTCTTACAAGGGTACTAATGTCATTTACACAGGCCTCACCCTCAAGACCTCATCAGTTTCTTACTTCCCAAAGGCCCATCACTTAATATAGCATCAAGGGATAGGTTTCAGCATATATACTTTAGAGGGGCACAATATTCAGTCCATGACAGAATTTTCGGATGAGCCTTATGGGAATATTCTTTCTTTGTTTTGCCATTCTCTTGTGTTAATAATTGCTGTCATTAAAAAAAATAGCTTTAATATTCACCATGTTATTCATCATGTTATTATGGTATTGTTTACGCTTCTAACAAGTGCAGAGTGGCAATGGATGCTACTGTACGTAGTCAGGTAGGGCAAAAATCATCACCACTATGATATGGCCCTGAGATTCATTTCCTGTAGATATTGATGAAAATAAATACACCCTGGCATCTCTGCCTTTTTACATAGGCCCAGGTTAAACCAGAAAAAATGTCATAGAAAAGAAGCAATTGATAAGTCCTCTGTATCTGTGTTTCTACTTTTACTTTTGAACATCATGGGATACAAAAGCCACAGTGTTCCTGTATGACCCAGACCTGCCTTGGGGAAATACAAATCCAATTAAACCATCTATCCTCTCAACACATCAGGTAAGGTAGATATTTTTGGTTGGAACCTTACCAAAATGTGGCTATGCTTCAACACAAAAGCTTTGTTTTCAGGCATCTCTCAAAGCTGCTTATAGTATTCCTAAGGAAAAGAATCCATATACAACTGTGAAACCACATGTCCTGGAAAACATTCAGGAGACCTCTAATTTGGATCAGAGAAGGAATATTGAAACAATATCTCTGTCAAATAAACTCATCCATTCCAGAATCATCAGCATTTCTTTTAACCATTTGAAAACGGTCATGGAAGAATTGGCTAATAAACCATTTTCCTTAAAGACAGTTACTGGCACCTTTCGATGTATCTGGTTCATGGTTTTCATCCATGAGGTGCACTCTGATACTACCAGAAAATTCTCAAAGGGCACTGACATCTTCAAAACTGTTAAAAGTATTTTTTTTTTTTTTTTTTTTTGCCAAACAAGGGTCTGTCTTGGACACAACATCTTGGTATTTGCTGAACTGATGAAGCACATGCTATGTTTGGCATTAACCCACCTGGTTTTACTTCTTTGGTAAATAAAGAGGCATAGCATACTATTGTGTCTTGCTGCCTTTGACATTGGCATGTGCTCACATCAAAGACTTGGCCAATGATTTTGAAATTCTGTCCACTACTGCATAACATTTGTCAATTTTATCAGCATCAGGGGCTTGAATTATCCATTAACTATATATAATGAAGAAGAGAGACAATCCAAGAGACTCTGTCAAGGAAGTGAAAGAGAATATGACATTCTGCCTTAAGCCATACAAATTCAATGACTTCCCAAAAATCACGTCTTGAAGTATCTGATTGAACCTCAGGCAGAAGTTGTTTTGTTGCTGTTCACTTGCTTGCATTGAGAAGAAAGGATCTCTCTCAAAAAATAGAGGGAATTATTCATGGACATGATTTACTTGCTGGATCATTTTTTTCCATACTAATGATATCAATCTTTTCATTCAAGGTCCATACTTTCATTATGGGTGTTGCTGCTCTGGAAGAAGAGAATGTGGGTAGACAGTAATGTAAACTTTCCAGTTCTGAAGGAAGTGTTTCTGTCACTTGAAGTCAAAAGGGCCAACCGCATCAATGTCTTTGAAGGAAAACGATCTACTGTGTGGTAATTGGCCTCCAAAATGGCCCTCCGGGGATTCCACATCCTAATATCATGTCTCTGTGTAGCCCCCTCTTACGAGTAGGGGTATTGGTAACCAACAGGATCTTACAGGAATAATAGTGTATAATTTCTGAGACTAGGTCATATAAGGCATTCAGCTTACACATCCATTTATGTCAATTCTTATTAGTTTCCATTTCTAAGTGTACTGTTTTGTAAAATCATACTCCCATCCAGCAGTGCATCTCTTCTTAGGCCTACAGCTCCCATGCACTGGTATCCAGAATCCCCAAGAAGGAAATCAGAGTACCAGCAAAGGGAATTGAGAAACAAGATGTAACGTCAGCATCTGGCTCCCCTTGGAGATGTTGCCTAGTGACCCAACATCATGAGGATGTCTTCTGACTTCTTTGACATTGCCTAATTCGGCCTGTGCCTTGGTTGGGGAGAAAATCTGTTTAAAAAGAATCACTGAGGGCAGCCTGGGTGGCAGCGGTTTAGCGCCGCCTTCAGCCCAGAGCCTGATCCTGGAGACCCAGGATTGAGTCCCACGTCGGGCTCCCTGCATGGAGCCTGCTTCTCCCTCTGCCTGTGTCTCTGCCTCTCTCTCTCTCCCTCTCTCTCTGTGTCTCTCATGAATTAATAAAAAAAATCACTGAGATTAAGAGTTAGGGTCAGGACTTTATAATTCTTTGTGTAAAAGACAAAGAGATTATGTGTAGGTGTGAGGAAAAGAATTTTTAATCTTTCTCCCAAACTGAAAGCTATTTAGATATGTTCAAACTTCTCATTTTACTTTCCTTTATTAATTAGTGGGGACATCTGCATTAACACAGAATCATTAATTTACGATCTATTGAGTCTTTTCCACCTCTAGCTTCCCTGATGAAAGAGAATGAGACAAAAAGGAACTGTTTGATCAAGACTTCTCCCACAGATTTAAAAGGTGGCCCTTGAATAACATTAAAGATACCTATTTCACTGTTGTCTACCTAGTTTGCTGTGAGACAAACATATTAACCAAAAATAGAGGCACTAAGACTCAGGTTTTGTACAACTCCTTGCTAAATCATTAACATGAAAGCATATTGCTATTTTCTTTAACTTCTAAATAAAACCAATGTCAGCAGTGCCAATCCAAGTTAGGCCATCTCTTGAAACTAAAATCACAGCTCTCCCTGAGGGGGGTCTCAGAAAATACAATTGAAATGGTAAGTAGTCTTGTTACACTTGCTCATTTAGGACACATCCTTCTTCTTCCATATCCATTTTCTTCCCTCTCTGAGTTTGAGTGTTGGTGAGTTTTCCAACACTCAACATTCCAACATTCTGGAACCTGTCAATGTCATTAATTCAGAATAGAATCCTCAGAAACCAAAAGACACATGTATCACAAATGTATTAGCTTCCTATTGTAATAAGCTACCCCAAAATTCATACTTTAAAAAATGTGTTGTCTCATGGTTCTCTGACCGAGCTCTTCCTGGACAAAAACCATGGTGTCCATAGTGTTCTGTTCCTTTCCAGAGACTTTAGTGGACAATCCATTCCCTTGTCTTTCTCAGTTTCCTTGACTCGAGACCCTCTTGATCCATTTTCAAAGCCATCAACGGCGAGGAACATCCTTCTTGTACCACATCGTTCTCCCCTTCCATAGGACGAGGACATCTTCCTCTGACTTTTCTTCTTCCTCCCTCCTTCACAGTGAAGAATTCCTGTGATTACATCATGCCACCTGGATCATCCAGACTGGTCTTCCCATCTCAAAACCTGTCTTAAATTAGTTGTATCTGCAAAGTCTTTTTTGTCATGTACGGTAACATATTCACAGTTACTGGGATTAGGACATGGGCATCTTTTGGGGGGGGGCATTATTCTGCCTCCCACCACAATTTTTAGAGTGTTTAGAAATAACATTCCAACATTCATTTAGGGTGCTGTGCCTTCTCCCTCCTGAAAAATAATGCTTTACCAATTACACAAAGCGAATGGATCCTCCAGGTCTGTACCCTGAAACTATCATATAGGCAGACAATGGCAGCCAACAGCAGGGGCATCTGCTTCCTTTGCAGTGAACTTCCCTCTGATAAAAAGAGGAGCAGGGAGCACAAAGTGTACAAAACAGCACACTCTAGAGAGGAGTCATGCTTCCACGTGGTGCACTTACTGCTGTTTTTAAGATTCCAGCCTAGTATCAAGCATCAGTCCTGTGTTACTGTTATCTCGCAAAATTTTTATTTTTTAAAATACTTGATCCAAAAGGAAGAAACGTATGCCTTAAATTTGTCACATATGAGAGAAAGAAGGAGGGCAGCCAAGAGTTCCTCCCATTTGGCATTGTTCTAGTCTCTCTCCCCGAGAGGCAGGCATATCATGGATCCATGTTTTGGAGGTAATATTAACCATTTTTCCCAATAGTTGCTAATTATGGACTCGAGCAGGCAACACACTACCTCCCCATGCCCTTTTCCTACTAATACTTATAATGTAGTTTCATATGCAAATTCTAAGTGTTCCTATTTGCATGATATATAATTGGTATTTTTATGAAACTGGAATGGTTTCATAACTCTGACGGTATGGTATACGCTTGGTAATTTAGCGCATATACGAAATTCATTCAATTTTGATCAGATTAGGAAAAATAGAAGAAAACAGAATGAGTACAATTACAAAGGACACACGTCCAACCAGCCATCAGTTTCTGTTCGATACAGAGTCCATATGTGAATATAATACCCTGGAAATGCTACCTGGGATTCCACATGTGAAATAAGATGAAACAGTGTCCATTTGGGCTTCTCAGATAGAAATCAGGGCAAAAGTGAGTAAAGGAAGATTTATTTCTTTGCTGGGCAAATGGCGCAGATTTCCTTTTGATGGTCAAGTGTTTCCAACACAGTTAGAGTGAGCCCTGGTGTTGCAAACTCCGCCCTTGATCATAAACATTCTTAAAGTTACACTAAAGATGAATGTGAGACATGTGCAGTCCACATTTTTATTTCTATAAAAGTATCCCGGACAAATGAGAAGGAAAGACAAAGTGGTTTTTTTTTTCCAAATCCTACAGGTGGTTTCAGTTACTCAATATGTTTGTCTAATTGCTCAAATGTTACCTACACAATATTGAGAGCAGATATTCTTTTGCAAAGTTTCTTCATCAGCTTCTGAATGTTGCCTGAACCATCTTTAGCATAAATCCCCTTTTCCTGCCTGCAAAAGCTGAAATGTGCTGTGTTCTTGTCTTACCCTTTGCCATCCAGTCTTAAGAAGCTGGATCTGACAAGCATTGCATTAAAGGGGGGGGGTGGCCAGGGGACTGCCACCAGCTGTTGCTAATAAAACAAATGCAGCCCCCGCATCCGTCGCTTCCTCCTCTAACTTTGTATCCCCGTGGTGTTGGCAGTAATTGGGAGGGGGGTTACCGGGGCATTCCTCTCTCAAGGGAGACAATAAGAATATTAATATTAATGCACTAGCTGCTCCTTCAGATGGGAATGGATAAGATGGAATGATTTAAAGAAGGCTTGATCAATCATTCCATTTCTTGGCAAGAAAATGATGCCTTTTGCATTTAAGAAAGAACATCTGGGTGGAATCACAGTGGTTAAAAGAATTGGGTGGTTGGTAACCAAAAATTCACCTCCTTGATGGAGTTAGATCCCACCCCCTCTCCGGTCTGGGACTTCTGGCCCTGCTGGGGGCGAAAGCAAAAGTTTGAAATGCTTACTTGAAAATACGGGCTTACATTTCAGCACTCTGTCTGTGACCTCGCTGCCTACTGATTTATTAGCGGGGTCTAAGAAGGCATCTGGGGTAGCTGGTCAACTTGTCTGATTCTGAAGAAAACGGTGGCCACCCTGGGAGCATTTTTGATTCTGTGACCCTACATCTGGCCCACAAACCTCCTTCTGCTCCCATGGTGGCTTGAGAAGTGTTTGCAACCAAGAGCTCTTTGGAGCAATGTGGACAGTTAGCCAAACCTTTCAAAGCCTGGGAGAGTCAAGAGGTGGCTGCTTGCTCGTGACCAGGGCATCAGCAAGGCTGCAGCACAAAAGGACCTTGCACATGGCAGATAGACACGGGTTTCTTAAGACATTAAATATTTCAAGGTCTCGCTACTGAAAGCACAAGTGAAGCCTTGTGTAGGAGACAAAGATGTGTGGCCTCAGGGAGGGGGTGGGGACACTCTGCTCCTTTTACTGTTCTCTCTCTGAATAGTGATGACCCAGCATGGAGACATTCGTGACCTGCATCCCCTCTGCCAGATGCTAGACAGCCATTAGTTAACTAGAGGAGCGGCCTTTCCAGTGACACGCCTGCCACACATCCACACTCCCAGCTTTAGGAGTCAGAGGGGGGTACAGAGTGAGGTGGGGCTCATCAGGGCAAAATCAGCGCATGGAACAAATGTGGAGGGTTACAGGAAGGCAAAGGCACTCAACTCGAGTCAAAATAAAGAGGAGGTAGGGGTTCAAGGAGAGTCTTAGTCAACCTAATATGAGTTTTAAAGATCACAGGCACATCCTAAGAGACATACCGCATCTTCCCAAAGAGCATTCGCTCACACAGAACTCACCACTGCCCCAAGCCTTTATGTTTATTTGCAATAGCCTAATTGCACAACCCCTGGAAACACCCTCTGCTGACTGTAATGTGAGGCTCATGCCAGATCCTATCCTCTCAGATGCCTGCAAACAACCAGGGAATGTATCAGTTACAGATTACTCCTATCCCCATCTCCCCTTTGTCTAATTCTTTACCTTTTCAATGTTATTTTTTGATTTGTAAATGCTTGCAAAGCATTTACAACATCACTAAAGTCATCAAGGAGCATTTTCATATGCATATTTGCACACCGTGCGACATTCCTTGTTTTTTAAAAGGATTTTTTTTTTGTTTTCTCCATTAGAACTATAAACTCTACAATGTCAGCAAGTCCTCAGTGCTTAGAACTACACCTGACATATAGGTGCTTGATAAATATTTGTTGACTACATCAATGAATGAATGAATGAATGAATGAGTGAATGAATGAATGAGTGAATGAATATAAATCTATTCTCCACCCTCTCAGATCACAGAGCCTCAGAGAGTATTACGCATATGATCAAAAGCAGAAACCCTACATATAACCAGGTGATGAAATATGGGGCCAAGTTCCAGCTCATAAGATGATTCATCACCGTTTCGTTTTGGGGCCACAGGCAGGTGAGACATTTCAAAGCCCTTCATGGAAATGTGCATCCATACACGTGGTTTCTAAAGAAACACCATTCTACTCTTTAGTACATTATGTTATTGCTATGGAAACAGCGATATTTTAAAGAAGAACACTGGAACTTTCCAAATACAGTATTTATTCTTCTTGTACTAGCAAATAATGTGTTTCGCCTAAGAACTTGTTAGGTGGCCCGCAGCTAAATATAAAGGGACAGATTCTCATCATGTGTAAGTCTACAGGAAAATTTGGACCACCGGCTTTTCAAGATACATTTTAAAATAAACTCAGCACAAAACTCTAGACATAATTGGGGCTTTCAATGAAACACTTAATATGTTAGATTTGTTTTTTAGTTAGAAAAACTATTTATATTGGAGCCCCAGAAAAACCCTCTGCGGGGTTACAAGCTGTCACTGTCTTTGGATTTTCAGAGGACCAACCCCACTCGTTGATTTTGTTTATGACCATCAATAGCTCCGTAATGCTCAGCTGGCTAGTATGGCCCTAGCTTTGCAGGACTGGCAATGCATTTTAACCCAAAGGTTATGAGAGAAAACATAAATACAGCCCAGGCTTTAGCGGCACAAGAGAAAAGGAACCGAATAAGATTGGAGGAGTGTTCAGCAACTCTAAGCACACATGTGGAAGTTCAATAAATGCCAATTGATAACATCCACTTCTACCATTTTGCCTTCCTTACAGATCCATTTTTAAAGCAAAACTAGATGAATTCATTTTTAAAACCCCTCTTCCTGCTGATAAAAAATTGAGAGTAATTTGCTAAGAGGTACAATTCCAGCATTACAGTGATCATGATTTCTACCTTGCATGTGTGCAGAATTGACAATGTTGCAGCACTTGTTTTTAGTTCAGGTAAGCTATCCCTGGGCAAAGGTGGAAACCCTCCCTTCTTTCCTAGTGATGGAAAGAACATAGACTTGAAGCCAGCCGGACCTAGGTTTGCACTCTACTGTTGACACCTGTGAGCTGTTTGCCTTGGAGCAAATTTCTACCTCCCTCAGCCTCACTCAATTCCCCAACTTACCAGGTCACCCAAAATAGAACACACATAAAGATCCTAAAACAGGACTCAGTAAACATTAATTCTCTTCTTTTCCCTGACAATATAAAATAACCATTACATTTCTCTTTCTTGTTTCCAGTCTGCTAAAGTGCAAATGTCTTTAAAGCTTCCAGAAGTTGAAAGATAGAATCACATTTCCATGGACATAGTTCACTTAAAGCAAATGGTTCTCCTGTTAGTGTTGTAGTGCAGACAAAAGATCAACATTTATTTGACAAAATAACATTGCTCACATTACTATAATTTGTGCTCATGTGTCATCTTCTATGCAAGAGCTCAGAGGGCATTACAAATATAAAATGCTTGCAATCTATAAAGATATAGGTAGATATTATGTTTTGTCAATAAGTTAAACCGATAATAACAAAGCGATATGCACAAGATTTGATAATACTTTGGTGACATACCCAAACAAGTACGAAACTTCCGTATTCTATCTACATTTCATGAGAGGCAGGAGGTGCCATGTACCCCTACTCCCTTTTCTATGACCTTATCACCATCATAGGTTGACTGAAGTGCCATCTTACATGAGTTCCCACATTCTTCAGCACATCATCCCAAGCAGCCCCCATGAAGCAGGTAGAGTGAGTTTATTTGTTTAAATCCACCTGCCTTTCTTGGCTGGGTTATTTTCCAAGTGTTGTTCTACATTAGGAGTGAAGTCACACAAAGGAGCTCAGAGCTTCTCTTGCATGCTTCCTTTCCAGGATTTTTTAATGTTCATTAAAATATACCCTCAAAAATGTACTTATTTATCCGTTTTATCATTGGACCTGGCACAATGAAATTCTCAATACATTAATCCTCAGAGACAGAAAATTTGCTGAAAATCCTTCCTTTCTCCTACTCAGAATGGATAATATCCACCCACTTCTCCAAGGCCCCCCTCCACCCCACCACTGGCTCCATCTTTTTACTTACTGGGATTCGCCACTGATCTCATCTCCTGCTTGCCACCTGACCTGATTCCCATTGCGCTTCCTCTTTTTGCCTCCTTTTTCTGGATCTTCCCCTGCTCAGATTTTTAGAGGAAATCACCATCCTGTCTGGCTCCACCACAAGTGCATGATTCCCAATTTCAGCTGGGCCCTCAGGGACTGCTGGGTGATTCTACATAACCACACTTGGCGCCTTTCCCCATCCATTCCATCAGAGCTTCTAAATCTTCATCAGCCTCCTCAGTCTCCACCCCCTGGCTCCTTTGACTCAACAGATGCCAACCTGTCACTGAGAACACAGACGCCATTAGGTATGGGCTCCCCTGGCCCTCTGAGCTCTGCCGGAACCTCTGCACACACTCATTCTTGGCTTGGTCTCACCTTCTTTCTCTGCACAATGTCCAGCCCTCCCCCTGGCCCTGTGCCCCTCACCTGATCCAGGATTCTCTGCCATTGTTTGCTCCACCACTCCCTCAACACACCTTTAAAATCTTTTCTTGGACAAATTCCTCTGAGTCTGCAAATGAGATCAAGAGTATTCTTCACCACAAATAAACAAGCCAGAGAGCAAGCACAGCAAAACACTTTCTTTGACCTGGAGCCTGACACTTGAGCTTCATCCTACCTCTGAGTGCTTTCTCCCATCCTTCATTTGCATGAGATAAAATCCTATGTGTTTCTGGGCATCCAAATCCTGCCCCCTTCTTCAGATGCAAACCCAAGTGTATTTCCTTCCCGACATCCACACCTGCAAAGAGCCACTTTCAGGCATGAATACCGTAGCAGCCTTTGCTTTACCGGCAGCACCTCTGCTTTCCTGTGTCGTAATCACGGGCACTTATGCTCCCATAGCTACTGGAAGTTCAGGAAGGCGGGAATCCATATCTCATTCATTTTGTATTCCCCAAAGTGCCCAACGTATCTTGTCTATAATAGGTACATACTTAATCACCACCATTTTAGAGAGATTTGGAATCTTTAGTCCCATGCCCTAAATCACAAATCTTGTAAACACCAAAGTCACCACGAATTTTAGTATCCTCTCGACTCCTTGCGTGAGTTCTGTATTCTTAAACATTTTATTGCAGCCAGGTCACAGTTATACCATTTCTGTGGTCTGTAGCAAGTTCCTTTGAATGGCTATTTTCCAAAGGTTTTCCACACACATTTGTTTCATGTTGCACATAGAAGGAGCTAAAAAAAAATGTTGACTGGATGACTAAGTGAATAAGTTTTGGCTGATGATATCCAGAAAAGCTTAACTTTGTTAAGGGCAAAGATCAGAAGCATTCTGGCCATTGGGGACAGGGTGGGATGGGGGCATGGGCGGGTCATTCTGTGCCCAGCCTGTAACACACACAGCACACACACACACACACACACACACACACACACACATGCTGAGGCCAACTGCTGGCTCTGCCCCGGACCACAACACCGCTAAGACATTTGCCCCTCAGCCCGGCCAGAGATTCCACTCTTTTTGTTGTGCAACATTTCCATGGGATTAGGAAATTAGGATTTTGACAATTTAACATATTTTAAAAATTACAATGTAAGTGTCATTTGTTTTCCAAATAGAGTAGTCAAATTCTGATCCTTAGGGTCTGAGATTAAAGTATCACCAGTCATAAGAGAAGAGTAGGAGATAATCTACTTCACCTCCCACATTTCATACCAAGGAAACATCCTCAAACCTCAAATGTCGAGTCAAGCGAGTGATTCCAGCTGATTAAAGAAAACCAATCAAGACCATTTGACTGTCCACGTTCTATAAGATCAAGTAGAATGTGAGTTTTAATATAAGTACAGTCAGGGATGTCTCTGCTGAAGAGAAGATGGAAGCCTTCATTGCTCTTCAGGTTATTTATGATAATTGATGTTCACCTGGATCTAAGTTTTATTATGTTTGACAATGATAGGATTATGTAAAAATCTCCTGGCACTGCAGGTATTTTCAAGAGATCAAAGCACAACCCCTAGATAATAAGCAGTTTGCAAGTGCTGAGGAATGTACACTTTGTTTTGGATGGTACACTTTGTGATTCTGAATATGGCCAGTGAAAACATTCACTTGAATCCAAAAGAAGAGTCTATTATCTAAAAAGTAAGAACACTATTGCACTTAAAAAAAAATAGAGTTTTAGCAGCAGACAAGAAAGGGAGAGTATTAGCCCCTCCGCAGAATCTTCAGTAATTGCCTCCTGAAAAGACTCTAAATAGAAAAATCATGTAAAGGTAAACGTAATGGTATAAAGAAAAGATTGAACACATTTAGGTGGGACAGCTGAAGGCTGGATGCGTTTGTTTTTCATTCCTCACTGAAAGGCAGAAGCTGTGTTTTGTATATGTAGGAAGGAGCCAGAGGATTGAATACCGAGATTAAAATACTTCATAATTGCTTTAGTCAAATGAACAGATTTTGTATATAAAAGGGACCTGTAGGCATAATTTAGGGCAGGTTTTGCATGGAAATGAAGTATCAGTTACAACTCCAGTACCTTACACAACTTGTCTCCCTAAGATGGATATTTTAATCTCTAATTTATTAAAAGATGAAATGTTGGAATGTTGGAGAGATTGAAATCATTTGTCAGATCACGAAGTCCTCATAACATTTCTCAGCCTTAATAACACATCTGCTCTTAGAATGTGGTCTCTTGATAATAGCTGTCTGAAAGTGTCTGAATTTAGGGATTATTTGAGACAACAGATTTCCTTCTATTTGGAATTGAACGAGGCATCTGCTCCCTCACCGTTAGCTTTGTGTGATAGTCTCAAGGCATTCATAAAAGGGCAGATCATTTTGAGCAAGATGAGAAGGAGAAAAGACCTCTGTTGACAATATGAGATTTGGAAAGAGAAATTAAGAATTTAGGAGGTAGTATTTTAAGCTTAGAACTATTACTTCATAGTTCCTTTTCTGATCTGGAGAGAATGTGGTGGCTAGAATAGCAGGAACAACACAGCACTCCAAAACCAACAACTTAGGGAAGACCTTGATGGAACGCCAAGTAGGGAGTCACAAAATGGTATCTGATTTGATTTGGGACAACCAACAGAACTTAGTAGGCATGGACACCCACAATCATTCCAAAGACCATTTGCCAAATTAACGTCCAAGTGCAAGAGTATATGAAACAGAATGGAAAGATAATATGTGAAAGTTACCTTCTCTGTCTTACCTCCATGACAGAATATTCCAGAAGGTGAAATCATAACAAAATCTTCATGCAGGTTCCAAGATAAACCATATATACAAAGAAAGGAAGATCATACATCTTTGAAGACTCTGGACTAACAAGGAAAAGACCATTATCACCCTCTTGACTCCATTTAATGATAAAAGTTACCACTTGTAGTTGGGCAAGTTCATTTTAAAAGGATGGTATGCCCTTTTATTTCCACACACACCCACAAAAATATTCTTTACATTTAGAAAGAAGTAAAAGGAAAATTTTAGCTAAGTTTCCTGATATTTGCATATTGTCATCCTACAGATAGCTCCACAGATGGCTTTAATGGATACGTCACGGCAATGAGACAACGCTTTGATTATGAAAACCGCATTCTTCCTATGAATCGGTCCATATTACACATCTATATACAAACATACATACAAAGAATTCATATATTAAATACATTTTTAAGATAACTCGATTCTCAGATCACGTAACTGTAGGAACATGATTCTAACAATGAACATCAGAACCGAGTCTTGCTTGAAAAAATACAGCTGTCCATTCACTTCCCACATAGGACAACACCCAACTGTGTTGGAGTAACTAAAGGTGTAATGAGAAACACCTCCCCAATTGTCTTTTGTTTTTTGGTGGGCGTCCTTACTCGTTGATCTTTCTGCTACATTTGACACCACTGATTACCTTCCTTTTGGGAACTTATTTGCCTTTGGATCTTCTGCCACACGGTATCTCTTGGCAGCTCTTGGATAATTTCTTCCCCTGAATCTAGATTTTCTTCTTCCCCAGGGGGGTGGGTATTCAATGATCTTGTGTTAGAGGGTCAGCCACCACATCCTGGGAAGAACATGGATATGTGTAGAGCCTCTTCCGACCAACCGTCCCAGTGGCTGTGAAGTGCCACTGACGTTTTAATGCAAATCAGGTAGGGTGGGGGCTCAGCGGGAAGCAAGAACACTAATTTTCTGGGATACACAAGACAGTTCCATGTGACAAAGGTTTGTTTTGCCAAAAGGCAAAGAGCATTACACTTTTGAGAAACACCGGCTGGGGAAATCGAATTCTTGACCATTCATTCATTATTTCTGAACCCTTACTCTTGAGCACTTGGCTTCAGTGGGGGTCAGGCCTCTCCTACACACGCAAGACTTCCCAGTCTGGTTCTCCCCCCTTGTCGGTTAGCGTCAGGCCATGCCCTGCCTGCCAATTGCTGCTAAAGATCGCCTCGTGGACAAGTCAGACTTAGAGCCACGCACAAGCCGAGCGGATGTCTAGTTTTCTTTGCTTCTTTTTCCTCTATCTCCATGTCCAAATGTCTGGGCTCCACCAGTTCTCTTTATCCCCAACGCCTTTGGAAATGCTTTACTTCCAGTGCCACAGCTACCCTCCGCAGATGCCTCTGTTGAACCTATCCCGACTTCCCAAGGCAATCGATGCCCTTTACCATCCATCCTAGCGCTGTTGCTGCAATTGTTTCTACGGAACACTCTCCAACATTTCTGAAAATCCACCGTGACAACTCCTACCAGATCTCGCTGTGACTGTCATCCCACCCTCAAGGGTTCTCACACCTCTTCCCCCATTTCACACTTCATCTTTACTGTCCCCTTGGTAGACCCCCATCCCGGCCACGCTCCTCCGCCTGACAGCGTAAGCGAATGTCCCCTTCCTTCCTCAGTACCTGTGTACCCATCACTCATGCTCATCCCACCTCCACTCCCGCCCTGCCTAGGCTCCAGTGACAATACTGCATGGAGCCACACCAGAGCCAGAGACAAAAGGAAAAGATCAGTACTATCAATCTTGTTCTTCAAAATCCTGACGCTTTGTACACTGTTAATTTCATATTCGTTGTGATTTAAAAAAGATACTGCATTAAAATAGTCTTTCTCTTGATTGCTGAGTTTCCTGCGCCCCCTTTAAATTTTGCACTAGAGGCAAATGCCTCACTCGCCTCACCCTGGGCCCGGCCCCATTGTGCGGCCCCCTCTCTTCCCACTCTGCTCCTCCTGCAAGGCATCCGCGATGAACGCTTTCAGTGCAGAGACCCGCCTGGATCCCATCCTCAGCTGCCTGCCGGCAAGTACACTGTGGGCGTCTGTTGCCATGGGAGAGCTCCTGTCATCTGTAGGTTTGGGGCACTTGGTCCCCTGTAGGACCAAGGCTCAAGCGCTGTGCTCTTCCCTGCCCTCCACTCAGTGCGCGCTTCAGAAAGAGCTCTGAGCACCACAGAATACGAGGGCTGAGCAGTGATGGGAACCTCAGGTTACATACCAAGATGCAATGATAGGAATGCTGGCTTTGAAACAGGCAGACCAAAAGTCTTCTCCTTAGTCCACTGCTGTTTGCTTTGGCAATGATCTGTGAATAGGGGAGGTTTCACTGGTCAAGAATCCCCAAGGTCCATACCTAGAGAAGCAAAGCGGTGGTGGGCACATCACAGTGTTAGGGTGGCTTGGAGGCATGCCTGAGCATCCCCTTGGGTCGTCTCAGGGGTTGCTTGCAAAGTCTCTCGGCCCTGAAGACCCTCTCATTCAGACAGTCCACCTCTTGCTCCATGGACAGGTGTGCACAGCTCCTCCCACTGCCATGCCAAAGCGCACGGCGATCAGATAACAAGGTTAAGTATTTCTGAGGCATGTGCCAGAATAAATTAGCTTCATCTCACTAAGAAGGAAGACGTGCCCTATTTGCAGAGAAACACATGTGCATCTGAAAGCAGGGCTCTAGGCACCGAACCGGCCTCTGGTGACACTGTTTGGCAAATGCATGGGGTCCAATCTTTGGGCGCCAACTCAATGCACTTGTGCAAGTGCTTCTGTCCACCCTCCCCCGAGGCGCTGACCTGAGTTCTGATGTTCACAGACCGGGCAGCTGGGAATGTAGGTCAAACCTGCTTCCTTTCTCCTCTGCGCCTCCTTCATCTCCCTACCAAATCCTCACTCGCTCCCCTTCCAGCTGCTTCCTCGCCTTTCCCACCCAACCCCTTCCATGTTCCCAGAGAAGCCTGATGGCCTGAACAGTGCCAGAGCAAAGGCGAAGTCAGCTTGACAGCACTGAATTATTCCTGTGTATATACCTTCCTAAATAGTTTCAAGGAATGGTACTTTTTTTATGCAGAATGAACACATAAATTATATATGGGGCTGTTCCAGGCATTTGTAAAATGAAGTCACTTCTCTAAGATTTGATTATTTTGAACATTAGACAGGCGGCAATAAAAAATCTTTTTCAACTAAAAAAGAACAGCAAAGAGGATAGAAGTGAAATCAAACGCTCTGTTGCTGTTACATTGGGACTCAACTAACTGTCCAGTTCTGATAGATTTTTTTCAAAAGGAGCATGAAATTGTCCTGCAAAAAGGCAGCAGGTTTATCGGGGCAGGCAAGCTGCTGGAAGCAGGGGCTGTATTGCACAGGGGGCTCTCTACGGGTCTCTGTGTCAACCACCTCCCCTCCCAGCACCGCCTCTCCCCCTGGGGTTAGCTTCCCTGGTCTATTGGCATCCATAGCACTTCTAGTGAATATTTTGCATTTACTGAAGAAGGGTTCTCTTACTTTAAAAACAACTGATAAGCATTCTTGTACCATCAATATTTGAAAAGCCAAGGAGAAAGACATTTGAAAATTATTACATATCAGGGGATCCCTGGGTGGCTCAGGGGTTTAGCGCCTGCCTTCGGCTCAGGGTGTGGTCCTGGAGTCCCGGAATCGAGTCTCACATTGGGCTCCCTGCATGGAGCCTGCTTCTCCCTCTGCCTGTGTCTCTGCCTCTCTCTCTCTGTCTCTCTCTCTGTCTCTCTCTCTGTGTGTCTCATGAATAAAAAATAAAATCTTTTAAAAAATTATTACATATTTGTCCAAACAATGTTTTATATTCTCTGACCTCTAAACGGTGTGATTAAAAGCAAAAACAAAAACATTTTCATGATGATTAGCAGTTTTGGCGAGCTCAGATGTTAAAACCAAACATATGGAATGTGGTTTGTTTTGTTTTGTTTTTTGGGAGGTTTGGTTTCCTGGGGGTGGGTGGGTGGGTGTTTTTTTAATGTTTATTTTTTTACTTAAATTCAATGAATTAACATATAGTGTATTATTAGTTTCAGAGGTAGAGTTCAGTGATTTAATCAGTCTTATATGACACCCAAAGCTCATTATATCTGTTGCACTCCTTAATGTCCTGGATTGTGTTTTATTGAAACTTAAATAATATGGATACCAGGGGGAAAAAAAAGGAAGGAGGAGCATACAACTCCAGGAGATTACAAAAGAGTTTTGAGTTTCAGGAACTTCAAAGAATAATGTAAGGGAATGTATTAGTTTCCCATGGTTACTATAACAAATCACCACCAATTTGGTGACTGAGAACCACAGAAATGTGTCCACTCACAGTTATGAAGGTCAGAAGTCCAAACTCAGAGTTGGGAAGCTGAAACCCAGGTGGGTAGCTGTGCTCCTTCTAGAGGTTGTAGGGAGAAGCCAGTCCCTTGTCTCTTCTAGTTTGGGGATACTGTGACCCCCCCATTGTCTAAGGCCACGTCACTGCAATCTCTGCCAGGTCACATTGCCTCTTACTCTTCCATCTGCATCAAATGGTCCTCTGAGCCCTCTTTTATGGACACATGTGATTATATGTAGGGCCCACCAGGATAAGGTCCTCATCTTGAGATTCTTAAATTAATCTCATTTAGAAAGTCCCTTTCCCCATATAATGTTTAGGTTCCGCAGTTTAGGACCTGGTGTCTTTGCGGGACACTTTTCAGTAGACTACAGGAGGCTGAAGCCCAGGAGAAGCTTGGGAAAACACCGAGGATAACAGAAATTTCTCACTGGGCCACCTTCAGAGAAAGACATATTGCTTCTAGTTTTTCCACAAGGGAGAATGCCTTTCACATTTTAAATGGTTGAACGCATCAACAGATAAAGACCAAGCTGAATGAGGAATTACCTAAGTGTGTGTTTAGCCATTTTTTGTGAATTCAGACCTGCCAGTGAGGGTCTAGAAGCAGTGGCACAGGTGGTCTCAGGATTTTGCTGCCAGGTAACCTCTTGCATTGTCTGATTTCTCATTCTTCAGCTGGTGGCTTAAATGTCACTTCTTCAAAGGGTGGTCCCTGACCGCCTTCAGAATTTTTCTGTTCACCAACAGCCCCCCCCCACCACCACCACTGGCTGTGAACTCCACAGAACAGAGATTATCTCCCTTCTCATCCCCAGTGCATACCCAGCATCTGGCACAGTCTTTGGTACATAGGAAATGCTCCATCACTACTTGTCACATGAATAATAATAGCTAACATTTTTGAGTACTTTGTATGTGACAAGCACTCTTCTGAGAGTTTTATATGTGTTAAGTCACTTAGAGAGGAAGGGACAAAGGGAGGGAGGAAAAAGGGAGAATAAGAAAAGAGAAGATGGATTGACAGATGTCTCCATTTTCAAAGTCAGGGATAACAAGAAATGGAAAAACTAAAAATTGGGAAGCCCGATGTTTATCCCAAAACAAATCCAGAGTGAATTCTTAAACAGAGAGATGTTGTGAACACAAGCTTAGAATGAATCTATAAAAAGGCCTGAATTTAGGTTTTCCCAAATCTGTTGCACAAGTACAGGGTGTGTTGAAATATATGTGAAACCACATAAAAATGAAAACCTAAAGTCCTTAGCCTGCTGCAATCTTTTTTTTTTTTAAGATGTATTTATTTATTTGAGAGAGAGAGCAGGGGTAGGGGACAGAAGGAGAGGGAGAGAATCTCAAGCAGACTCCCCACTGAGCATGGAACCCAACATGGGGCTTCATCCCACGACCCTGAGATCATGATCCAGGTTGAAATCAAGAGTCCAATGCTCAACCAATAGAGCCATCTCGGCGCCCCAAGCAATCTTGATATGAGTTAGTGTTATGCTCCAGCCAAAGGGGGGTGAGGGGGTAACAGAGTTATGGGCAACATGGCAGAGTAGAAAAGACATGAGTCAAGTTGACCTGGTGACTTTGAGCAAGTTACTTAGAATTGCTAAGGTTTTCTCGACTCACCTACATATACCTGCCTACAAGAGTTATTATGAAGACTAAGATAAAGAATGAAAGGCCTGGCACATGATAAGCTTTTAATAAAATGGGTTCACTTCTTCTTTTCCCCTCCTTTAGTCTTTATTGTTCTTTGTACCAGGCCAGTCATGGATGGAACTCTGAATTTTTTCCGGTCATTACATTTTAAGGAACACAATGACAAACAACAAATATAGCTGGAGGAAGGATACCAGATTGGGGGAGTAGTTGGAAACTATTTCTTATTATAATAGTAATATCTTTCATTTCTCTAACATCTTATAATTTTCAGAAGGTTGGATACCCAAAACAATACTATCATGTAAGCAGAAAAATCTTACAATGACATTTTATGCATGAATCTATAAATGCCCAGAGAGATTAAGCAGCCTACCAAATGTCACATCACTCATAAATAACCAAGGCTGGGCATAAATGCAAGTTTCCTGAGCACTCACCTAGCAATTTCCTTTTTTTACACTGCCTCCCTTATGAGCAATGGTATAAGGAACTGGGTAATATTCTGGAGGTATCTAAGGGAAGACATGATAACTGCCTTAAAATATAAGAAGGATTATCCTGTGGTAAAGGCAATAGACCACACCCCCAAGTCCAAACCAGATCCGTGAGTGGAGATCTCTACTGTTCAAGCTTTGGCTCAACCTCGGTGGGGGGCCTTTGGAGCCACTGAGGTGAGCAACAGTAGCTCAGGTTGGTTGATCAGTGAGCAATTCAGAGATGCAAAGCAGAATTGTCTGCATTGGAATATCCCTTGAACTAGATCCATTCATTTATTCTGTTATTAAATACATAATTATTGAATAAAAACCCCATGCTAGGCATTGTGGGAAACAAAGAGATAATTAAGACATTGTCCCCGACCGTGTAGATCGCCTCAAATGCCCCCCACAGCTTTAGAAATCATATGAGAGTTTGACATTTTTATTTAAACAGATTTTTAAGACATTTGGGCAACACGATTGGCATCAACAGTGGAGACTTCAACAACTGACAGGGACGCTTATATCCACCTAAATGTTGCTGTATTTTCAATATTGAACGGACATATGAACAAGCGCGCCTGGCCGCGTGAGCGTCCTATTCGTCTTTCTAAACTAGTACGGACAACGTGACAGGGTGGTGGTGGTTTTGTCTTTCTCCACCCGCCCTCTGAGGGACTCATCCCCCTGATTCTGGGACAATCTAGAATGCCAGCTGCAATTTGTCCGGAGGGCAGGTCAGTTTGACTCTCCCCTATCTCTGAGATGGAAAAAAATGTAACCATGTGCTATCCTAAAGCCTTTCAATATTTGCATTTCTAATTCCTATAAACGCTATAAATTATAAGCATTTATTTTATGAAACTTGGAAAGATCGCTGTTTGTCTCAAATTATACCAGTTATGCCGGCATCACACCAGAACGCAGAATTATGGAACATATGAGACAGAAACCTGACACTCAGTTTCCTGCGATGTGTTAAACAGAGAAAAAAAATTGTACTGCTGTCTAAAAAGCTGGATAATCAGTCTGAAACCTCAAATTATAAGATTCAATCAATAAAGAAAACAACTGAAAAGGTACCTGCAAATCAGAATCTCTGAAGAGAGTCCGAAGGACATAATGGGGAGCTGAATAATGAGATAAAAGCAAACACTCTTTAACTGCTACGGAATTTATAATCTGGATTAAATATGGATTTTGCTCAAATCCATAACTCATGTATACTTTTCTTAAAATAGCACAGTGAAGTGCATTTGGGGTGTTAGGAAATTGTTGTCGCTTCTTAAAAAAAAAAAAAGCAGACTACTGCACTTAATGGCACATAGAGAATAATATTTTCTGTGATTGAAAGAAAAAAAGACCATGAATATCTTTTCCAGTGAATTAGTTTTAAAAGCTAGACCTACTGGTTCACATGCAATTTCCAGCGCCCCAGACTTTTCCAGGCCTTCCCATATTTATTGATGTTAAAATAATGGTGCCCCTAGTAACTGTAAGCAATCAGAGCCTTAAGAAATCACCAGAGAACAGTTTAATGGATCGAAGTTCCAAATTTTATTAAAATTCTTACTGATTGATTTATCTCGAACATGATCTCTGAAACCCCTACTCCGCCCAAAGGATCCAAACCTGTGATGTTCACTAATCAGTTGCTTAGACACCTTCTGCAGACATATGTTGAGTAGATCTCGAATTCCTGCTCCACCTGCAGCTTGCCTGGATATTTTGTTCTTCAATCAATGATTAATTACTTAAGAAGCAAAAATTTTAAAACTTTATTGTTAAAAAATAAATACATAAATAAAAACTTTATTGTTTCAAAAAGCTATTATTTTATTGCTGAAGCTTTCTACATAGGGGTACGCCATAAATTTAAGGGCTGATAGATGATTGAAAACTTTGCTTCCCCCGCAGCAGCAATGAAGCGGGGGGATTTTTTTTCTCTTTTCAGTGACTCTAGAGGATTGAATCTTGTACCTCTAGATTAGAAAAGAGACTGGTCAAATTGTATTTAATTAATGAAGACCAGACTCAGACCTGCCTGAGTGGCTCAGTGGGTTAAAAGTCTGCCTTCAGCTCAGGTCATGATCCCAGGATTCTGAGAATGAACCCCGTGTGGGGGTCCCTGCCTGGTGGGAAGTCGGCTTCCCCCTCTCCCTCTGCTGCTCCTCTGGCTTGTTCTCTCTCTCTCTCTTAAATAGATAAATAAAATCTTTTTTTTTTAAATTAACGAATATCAAATCAGGATAAAATCTTCCTGCTTGATTCATGTCCTCCCTTCGACAATGCTTCGGATTCGTTTCTTGTCTAAACTGTCACTTAAAAGTTCAGGAAAATGGAATCTTACCCAATTTTGACACTTGGGGTTCTCTTACTGGAGCCTCCATACATTTGGCTCCCATGATCTCAAATGACTTGTTACTGAAGGAACATAATGCCAGGATACCATTTAGAATTGTAGAATGATTACAGAATCCTATCGCAAAGGAGGCCTGGTTCCTTCTTTTGGATCTTGCCCACTTTTTGCTCAAAAGAAAATCAATCCCATGTTGTAAAAGGCTACAGTGAAACAGATTCTATCATTTTCCTTTGAGACACATTCCTGCATCTTGCAGCTCCCTACTATGGGAAACTGTCTTAGGTATTTACCCCAAATCCTTCCTATTGCAGCTTATACCCATTGATTCCATTTAAGAATGGCATGGTCTCATTCTTCGTTTGAGGCCATTACCCCCAGGAAGCCTGGAATTCAACAGCCCCACAGCCTGTAATGGGATCTATCCCCCAAAGTTCTGCTCAAGTGCTCTCACTGGGAATGATTTGCTTCAAAGTCTATACTCCATGGTTAATGACTTCAAGAAATCTAAACTACATATTTTCATGTTGAGCATGTTTTATTTTTATTTTTAAAGATTTTATTTATTTATTCATGAGAGACACCAAGAGAGAGGCAGAGACATAGGCAGAAAGAGAAGCAGGGTCCCTGTGCAGAGCCTGATGCAGGACTCGATCCCCAAACCCTGAGATCATGACCCGAGCCAAAGGCAGATGCTCAACTGCTGAGCCACCCAGGCATCCCATTGAGTGTGTTTTAGGTATCGGGCCTTGGTGTCTACTCTGACTGTGATTTTATCAGCTGTATGATCTTGGGCAGATTGCTAAATGGGGTGAGGCTAATGCCTTCTACAGAAATTTATTGAGAAAAGACAGGGAAATAAAGCCGAGAAAGTGCATAGCACACTGCCTAAGTCCTTAATAAATAGTACTCAGTATCACTTCAGTAATTTATAAACTTGGTTATCAAATCTATAGATTTAGGGTCGTAATAACTGGGCTGGAAAGTTAGCCTTTTACATAAGGTCAAAACCAAATGAGGGGTGCCTGGGTGGCTCATTTGGTTAAGTGTTTGCCTTCAGCTCAGGTGGTGATCTCAGGGTCCTGGGGTTGAGTCCTGTGTTGGACTTTGTGTTCAGCAGGAAGTCTGCTTCTTGCTCTCCCTCTGAGCCTCCCCGCTGCTCATGCTCTTGCACTCTCTCTCTCTCTCTCTCTGTCTCAATCTCCCTCAATTGAGTAAATAAAAAATCTTTATAAAAAAATACTGAAAGAGGGGCACCTGAGTGGCTCAGTCAGTTAAGTGTCTGCCTTTGGCTCAGGTCATGATCCCAGGGTCCTGGAATCAAGCCCCACATCGGGTTCCCTGCTCAGCAGGGAGTCCGCTTCTCCTTCTTCCTCTGCTTCTTCCCTGGCTTGTTCGTGCTCTCTCTCTTGCTCTCTCTCTCTCTCTCTCTCTCTCATACACAGACACATACACACACACTCTCTCTCTCTCAAATAAATAAAAAAAATACTGAATGACAATCAGGTTTAGATTTAATATTGGGTCACATTCAGTGATTCTAAATCACTCCCTACTGGCACCATAATAACATGATCAGTGCCAGAAGTGCCCTAGTACCTGGGAGAGTTTTGGGAGAAGAGGGGGAGCATGATTGCAGAGCTGGCCCACTCAGGATGAATCGTATTCCCTGGTTGGCTTGGGCTGGTCCAGCACTTTGCAAGTGTCTGTTTCATTTCCTGAAAAATACTGACATGTTCTTTAACCCACTTAGGAAAGGGTAAGAGGAGAGAGTGTCCCTGACCAGATCATGTGGCAAAGAAGGGAAACTGAGGGCTTATAGGAGAGATGTCCAGAATGTGGTCTGAAACACGAGGAGCCAAGAAAGACCAAGGAGTATGGTCAAAATCAGATGATGTCCAGGAGGAAGGTGAGCAGCAGCCTTCCACCAGCAGCCTGACTTTGATTTCAGTTGTGTTTGGGAAGCCAGTGGGAAATGTGGGTTGACACAATGGATAGAAGACAGGAGAGCCTCAAGAACACAGCCACAAGCATCCTCTGGGTTGGAGAAAGCTTGGCTTATACTCACATCTCAGAGCAGGCTTCATGGTGTGCTTATGTGTGCTGAGCTAGGGTTGGGGAAAACACTGGTGAAATTACACTTCTACTTCCCAAGGCATCAACTATCAATTGATATTTTGTAAAGACTCTCTAGGCTATTACATATAATCCAGTGTAATTCTACTGTGCTAGGAAAGCCCCTTACTTCCCCACAGCATCCTCATAGTTTCTAAGCTCAGGCGTAGTAATAGAGTCCGTCATCAACACAAGAACCATGGATCTCGCTCTTATCTGCGCAAATGCATCTAAAAGCAATCAACTAGGCTTGTTAGTTCTGAATTCTTTACGGTTTTTTGAGTATATCTGAACTGTATCCCAATGATGGGAAAATCTTCTCAACACCAAGTACTTAACATAGAGCATTTATTGAGAAAAGAGGAAAAAAAGGTTTCCTAATTTTATTTTTAAAATAGTATATGTGGGTATATGAATAGATAGATGATGATGATGATAGATAGATAGATAGATGATAGATAGATGATAGATGATAGATAGATAGATAGATAGATAGATAGATAGATAGATAGATAGAAACATAGCTAGAATTATGGGTTGATCTGACTGTAGCTACAGATTCAGAAAAATGTTTTACTTTTAAAAAGTGATTTATCAAAATAAGCCTTATAGTACTCACCAGTAAAGTAGACAAAATTATGAGGCTAACCATTTTTAAAAATCTGTGGTATCTCGCTCTCCACGCATTTCCCATAAAAGGAAGAATTTTGGTTTTAAACCTTCAAAAATTCCATTCCTGAAGATAAATTGTACTTTATTTTTTAAGATTTTATTTATTTATTCATGAAATACACACAGAGAGAAGCAGAGACATAGGCAAAAGGAGAAGCAGGTTCTCCCTGGGGAGCCCGATGTGGGACTTGATCCTAGTACCCTGGGATCATGACCTGAGCCAGAGGCAGATACTCAACCACTGAGCCACCCAGGCCCAGTAAATTGTACTTTAAATGATTATTAGAAGCTTTGGCAAAGGGGGCAAAATTTCCATGATTTGAAGGTAAGTCTGGTTTACCTGTTCACTGGGCATCAAATCCCAGTTTTCATATAAGTCTGTTTCTGCTATTTTAGGACTCCCTTTCCTAGACTCGGAAGTGTTGGAGCTGGAAGGGCCTTGGGTGCTCCCTGGTCCCATTTTCTAGTTTTACACTGGGGATCTAAGACCCTGAAAGAAGTAAGTAACTTGTCCAAGATCCCCCAGTTAGCAATTAAAGAGGCAGCCTGGAAGGGAGGTCTCTGGAGTCCCAGTTCAATGCTTTCTTGACAACAACATGCATCTTCTCTTGACAGAAACAGAACCTGCATCAGAAGTCTCCTGAGAGATGGCATGTGTGGGTTTTTTTTAAGTGTGATGCATTTTTTATTCTACTTTGAGGAAAATGCTGCCAAAGTGTTCTCTAGGGAGTGGAGACTCTATAAAGAGTGGAGGGCTTTCATGCTTGGAGATAGCAATGAATAATCATCCATTTAACACCTAGACTGCATCCCAAAGGCCACAACCACCCTGGGGAAGATGATCAGATGGAGAGCATCTGAATTGGGTTTGGGAGAAAGAGACCCAAGGAAAAGTTGAGGAACTTAGCAGCCAAGAGATGTTGGAGAAGAATTGAAACGTGACCAAGGCTGGAGGGTGTAAGAGCTGTAGGTAGCCGAAGAGAAGCTCAGATCATTCTAGCTCATATAAATATAGCAACATCTTTATACATCTATAAAAGAGCTGTTCTTTATATTCATTGAGAGCCCAATAAAGGACTAAGTAGAAGCCTTTTGGTTCTCCAGGGGAGCAGAAATGCAGCATTTTATTATGTGGGCGTGTGTGTTTCATCCATTAAACCCTTGGGGAATACAGGACAGTGTGAGAGAATAAGAGTTTGGATGAGGCAAAGAAAAAGCAAAGCACCAAGAGATAGATAGAACTCAAACATAGTGGCCAGATGAGACAAGCACCAAAGGCTTTGGCCAGCTTAGCCGCTAACTCCTGATCACTTTTCCTGCACACAGACAAATTCGGAGGAACTCCCACACACACTTTGAGAATAACCCAAAATCGGTTTCCTTTGTTTTACCAAAAAGAGAACTTTCGATTAATCTAAGCCTATGGAATCATTCTAGGCATTTTATTTGGTACACACCAAATTTCCAGATCTTTTAAACTTATTTTATTTTTCAGAGAGTATTAGATACTACAACATATAGCATATTTCTTCACCCATAGCAGGTGCTGAATAGATGCTGGCTTAGGAGCCATCCACTGGTTTGCTCGTGGACTGAAGCATGTAGCACGTGTGTGACACCAAGTGACTGGCCTGTGCGTATTCAGGAAGCATCCTTTGTGTGTTTTCCTTCTCTGAACATAGTCTCAGAGTATCAGAAATCTTCTGAGGTCTCATATCAAATTGATTTTGTTTGTTTTTTTTCTTTTTTCACTGATGTCAGTGAGTCCTGGGAATGAGGCAGTTTGACACTTTTAAAATTTTTCTCTGAACCACCTGACCACAAAACAAGGCAATGATGGGAAAGAGCACAGTCTTTGGACCAAGCTCACATTTATTCTGAGAGCAAGACTCCAGGGATGAAAGTAAAGAAAAGCTGTGTGTTAAGTCTCTTGCTAAGGGCCTTCCATCCTTGTCTCTGAATGCAGACTGTCCGGGCCTCTCTCAGATGCTGCCTGCTGTCTGCTGCCTGCTGCCGAGAGGGGAGAGCTTTGCAGACACAAGTGCCTGCATGTTCCTCTGGTTTCCAGAGTGTTCCACGCAAGGGCCTTGGGTATGATTTTGCATTAAAAGAACAGTCCCTAGTTCCAACCAAATTTTCAGTTATGATTTCCTCAAAAGAGAGCATCTGAAAAAAACAAAACCACTTCTACTCACATGAAAATACATTCAACAGGAAAAAAAAATGTTAATCTCCATCCACATAAGTATTAAATTTCCATTACACGTTCCACAAACTCTCTACACCCCAGCGGTTTGTCAGGACCCCTGGGCTGTGTGTGTCTCAACCTGCAGGTCCCCAGCTGAGACCAGCCAACTCCCGAGATTTCTAAAGTGACCACACCCTCTCACAGCAAGAGACTTTTAGAAAAATGCAAAGGTGACATTATATTTCATCCAGAAGAAATATGACTCAAGGCAAAAATTTCTCTTTGTGACTTAAAACTCACTTTTGATGAATTTTATGGGTTTTTTTCCTTTTATTTCTAATAAGTAGTTCTAATTAGAAAACTCTTAATTTTCTACTATGGCCTTTTAAGCAATCTTAAAAGTTCTCGGGACTATTATTATTATTATCATTATGATTGTACACAAATCCAAGGAACTCTGCTTCCGTGTTGTTTATTTGAAGGAGCTTATAGTGGATCATCTTTAAAAACACTGCTATGTTGTGTGATCCATCTGAATTAAAGTGCTTAGGATTCAATCTCAACAAGCAGCAAATGACCTTTTTAAATACACCTAATTTACTGAGTCCATTAGGTTTATGATAGTAAATAAAACCTCTGCAATGCTTCATACTAACAATAATGCCTTTCAAAGGATTCTGCACTTAATGGCCAATTTCAGAGCATTCAATGTTGTTAACAATCAATTTCCTGGATATTATTGTGTGGCAGTTTATAAATATCAAGTCAGATAGGTCATAGTGTTACATTTGCAGGCCAGTGGCAAGGTTCACACTGATACTCTGTAGAATAATTGCCAGACATTGTATCACGATGATTTTTTTTTTTTTAAAGTCTGATTCTCTGCAGGTTACTAGGCTTCTGTACTGACACTTTGCTTTAACTTTTTCCCCCTCAGGATCAGGTAATTAAAAGGGTATTGATGCAAAGGGAAGCCGAACACCACATGGCTTGGCAAAGTGTTTCCATAAAGTCCTGTCCTGTAGCTGTGGATACAAACTCAAGCTGGTCATGTGCAGAACTCCAGCATGTTGAGCCCACTACCCCTCGGCACAGCCAAATGTTTCAGCAGCTGCCCTTTTGTCCTGTGTCTTAAATAAACAAAGAACAGATACAAATTAATGACCTAGATTTATGGCAAAACACACTGCCTTCCCAGAGCAAATAGCCTTAAAAGAACAGATGCTAAAATCACATTTCTTACTCACAGACCCCCAGAGAAGATACTTCTGTGAGCACGTTAGTTTATATTCTATAGAAATTAATAGTTGGTAGAAATGTAATTGGGTTGTGCAATGCCACGCTTACCCCCGATTTCATGAGCTTCCAGGTATGGGCAGAGTACACCCCCATAGTTCATCCCCTGATTTGCTGCTCTATTTTGTTCTGGGGTCTTAATAGCCTTATTTCACTTGTGCATTTTATTTGACTTTTTGCTAAGAAAGATCAAAAGATCATTTCCTTAGGCTTTTAGATAAAGATTGGATCTGGTTCACACCATCACAACTGTGGTTCCCCAAAGAGTATCAGGAATGTCAGAAAAATCTCCTTCTTTGTTTAACTCTACAGGACCCCAGGACGGAACTGTAGGATAAATGGGGGTTGTGTCTGTCAGACTCGGTTCAAATTTTGTTTTCTGCTTTTCTCTTCCTTGTTTTTTGTTTTAGCCAATGCCAGCTACACATAACAAAACCGGATAGAAACAATGAAAACCTTGCTGCCGATTTTTCACTCAGAGACTTGATAATTTATGGCAAATGGGAATGAAGCTAGGTCACCTCCAGACAGACATTAGAATGGAAAGGTACAGTATGTCATTGGCCACACGTAGCGCATTCTCTTTATCCCACACTGTACAGTATTTCCAATCTTATTCAATAATTTAATATACATTTTCTTGTCAAGCTTCTTGGCAGCAGGCTCTGCAGCTTGCAAGATGGACCGAGAATGCCACAGGTGGGCTGATTAGCGGGTGGCATTTCTGAATTCTAACAAGCTGTTAGCATTATGTCTGTTTGCTTTAGGTACAGATGTGAAATGATTTGACAGTAGATTTCAAAAGTGTGTGAGTACATTTTTGTATGTCAAACTATGGAAATCTGTGTTTTTTAAAATTTCGCACATTGATGGTATGTATTGTATTTATTAATTTCAGAAAGTATATGCCACTGACATGGCATAAAAATTAAAAAGCAGTATCCGTAATGTATAAAACGAACAGATTGAATAAACATCCCACCCCCAGTTAATCAGAAAGTCTTATCTCGTGCTTCAGAAAAAGTCAGAGGTTGGAGTATCTCAGCCAGGAAATAACAGTCTTTGAAAAGTTTGTTTTAATTGGTTTTACAGTGTGATGGTGATTTTTTAAAAGGAGAAAAAATAAAAAAGAAGCCAAAGAGAAAACAACGACCACACGCAACAAATGGCGTGTGGAACACTTGCCAGTCACATTAAGTGACATCTGCCCTTGTCTAAAATTTCAAAGGTGATCTCAGGATTTTTAAAGGGAAGCCTGCTTGACATATGAAAAGGAAATTTAAAATAAATCTTAGAAATTTACATTTCGGTATAGGCTCAAGGCTAGCATACAGACTGGAAGCCAGAGTGATGCCCAAGAGTCGGAGAGCAGTCTGGATGGCATGGTGAAGGTCATTGCAGGCATAGCTGGGGTGGGGTACAGAGGAGACTTTCTTCCCAAGGATGGGTCAGCCGTGCACAGAACGACTTCGGGGGGCGGAGGTGGGGAAGAGGGGGACAGTCGTGCTCCGGCCCTGTGGGGACAACTTTGCTTCCAGGCTGTGCTACAGGAGGAGGAGGATGGCTGCACTGCTGCCCAGGGCATGCTTTGACCCAGTCCTCGGAGAATCCGTCCCTGCTAAAAGCAGCCACATCTGTGCCTAAGGAAGAGCTCTACAGCACTCGCAGGCGGAAGGAAGCCTCCAGCCCCTGTCTGGTAGGCCCCCAAAGGCGCCCCCATCGCATGCCCCAGGCTCAGAAGGGGGACCTCAGAATCTGAGCATAGCAGGTGCACAGGGCAGTCCATGGCCTCCCCACGTGGCTCCGGAGGGACCCCAGGGATCGGAAGAGGCAAGAAGCCTCCAGAATCACCCAGCAGAATGCCGCCGCCCACGGGCGCGCAGGTGGGGGCCTCCCCCCTCCTCCCCCCCCCCCCCCCCCCCGCACTCCACAGCGGGGACGAGGAGTCGGCCGCAAGCTCCCAGCAGCGTGCAGGAGGCTGGATTTCGCCTCCATCATCATCGCCGACGTTAAGAGCTCCCGAGAGGATCGTAAAGAGTAGCTAGGAGGACACCCCGATTTTAAAGATGAAGCGCCCTGGCCTAGAGAGGGAACGTGTCACACCCTGAGGAGCAGTGCTCTAGCACCTGCTCTAGCACCTGCTGTGCTGCGAGGGGAGGGGCAATGCGGCGCCCCCCGCCCCCCGGGGTGACCTGGGCGTGCAGGAATCCTCGCGCAGCCAGGGCTCACTGGCGCCGGCTCTGGGCCGGGCACTGGTCCAGATGCTGAGAATCAACAACCTATAAAACCCACAAAGCCCCTGCCCAGGGGAGCCGGCCCACCTGAAGGTGGGAGGAGCGTCTGGTTTAAGGGGGTGAAAGGGCTCTGGAGAAACCCCTAGCACGCAGGGTGACTCCCAGCGCTGCAAGGGGGCGGCTCGCACTCACGGGGGGCAGCAAGCCCATCTCCAGGTGGAGGCGACCGGGACCAGGTGCAAAGGTGGGAGCTGTTCCCAGAGATCCCAGAACAGCCGAGACTCGGACTCGGCGCTGCTGGAAGAGCATGAGCACGCCCTGGAACAGCATCAGATGGAGGGAGCCAGGCGGGGCTGCCCAAAAGATGCCGGATGAGGAGGGGGGCCTGAGACCCTTGTAGGGACAGGAAACATCTTCAAGGGCTGTCATGGGAACCTCGCTAGTATGAAAAGTCCTTATATTCCTATGGAGGGGAGCATCTAAAATTCCACATGACAGTCTTCCCAGGAGCTTTTAGAGGCCAAGTCATTTGAAACTAGGAGCCTGCAGTGAAAGAAACAGTCCGGGTTCAAGCACTTTAAGGACAAAAACTGGAACATTGTACTGTACAAAGTGGCTCTCTTTAGCTTTTGCCACGATTTTCCCCTATGTATCACGCTTCCTCCTCTGGCCACCTACAAGTATGTCCCCTTGTCACTTCCATCCATTTCAACATCAACAATTTAAAAACTAGTAATAATCCCAGCCCCGAAACCTTAGAGACTATGTTTCCTTGTCTTTTTGTGTGTGTGTGTATTCTCATACAAGGGCTTTGGCTAGTAAAATAATTTCACCACCTCAAATATACCCGAACCTTAAAAGTAATCAGAAAAAAGCTATAAGATGGAGTCCACATGGGGATCCTTAGTAGCCCAACCCAAGTGAGTGTCTGTGTTGTTACCCCCTCACCCTCCATGCCTGGGTCTTTTTGGTGCTTAGTAAAAATCTGTTGAATATTAAAAGGCATTTTCATCAGAAAAAAAAGAAAATGAATAGCAAAGGGGAAAAAATTGTTTTCAATTTTACCTTCCTGATACGATAATGTGGGTTATGTCCTCCTGAATCACACAACCTATTCTAGAAATAGCACATGCAGGAGGAATGTGACTCCATTCCCGAAGGGCAAGGAGCCAACAGAAGACCTGTCGGTCCTGGGTCAGCATCTTGGGAGGGGGGTTACACACAGAAAATCCACGGGGTGTTATTCCTGGGTGATGGGCTTTGATGTCTCTTCCCCTCCAGGGACGCTCAGGGAGAAGTCAGTGTCCACAAACACTGCCTGACCTTCTGCATTTGTCCAGCTGCTGCGGGTTGTTTCAGCCTCCCCGCTGGAGCCCAGCTGCTTCATGCTGCCCTCGCGTGCCTGACATCACTCACTCTAATGGCCAGTCTGTAAGACCCGGCAAGTTTTCCTGAAAACTCGCAACTTACTCCTCCTTGCCTCCGGTATCACCAGATACAATATCTTTAAAGAGCCCCGGTCATGAAGTAGACGCCAATCTGCATTTATTTTCAGCACAAAGGGGAGGGGGGATGTGTCCCTTAAAAACCAGGTACTGATATTGTTAAATGTCTTTATTGCAACGCGCCCATCTCTGTGCAGACAGGGAACGCCGCTGGTTTGTCTTGCGGAGGACTGACACTTGAGTGATGCGTTCGGAGAGATGATGGATTTGCACTGATCCACCTCCACTCCCAGCTTGACTGGTCCCCCCTGTGACCAATGGCAGGCATTTGTGAGACAGCTGGCAGGGTGAGGGGTGCAGGCTGAGACTGTGCTAGAGCTCACTGGCCTCTGCACGGATCAAAGACTCATTAGCATCCCGCTCTCACCAAATCAACTTATTGGCTTAGACAATCTGTATTACTTTAAACCTTTAGACAGCTATAAAATGTATTTGTCAACCAGGCAGCGTTAGGATTTGATTTTTGACAAGTCCCATGCAAAGACAAAAGGTACGCCATCCCAGAACCATGCGTATAGCATATGTTGTAATTCTGGGTTGCTGTTTGTTTGTTTGTTTGTTTGGCAAATACAAATTAATAATCATTTCCCAAAGTACCAAAATAATAACTTTGGGTTATAAAATATGATAAATTGGCCACAAGAAAATGCAGAAAATATCTCACCTGGAAGTTCTCGTGACAAACCACTCAAAATATGACTTCTATGGTTTATGATGTTTCAAGAACTTCCTGAAAGATTTATAAGACTAGAATTTACAATGTGGCAGTCTACTGACTGCATGTTTCCCAGCCTACTGAATGTTATTGTTTGTATGGCTCAATGAACAAAATGAAAGTTGAGAACTCAGAAGACATAGAGTCCTAATTTAGATTTTACCACTGACTTACTGCACGTCTGGTTGAAGTCATTTTACTCCTCTGCATCCTAATTTTGCCAGAAATAAGAGGGAATTACAATATCACTTATTTACCTTTTGGGTAAAATGTGGAAAGAGTAATAAAAAGATCAAAAAGCCTCTTTATAAGTATAAATATCTAGCTACAAGATAACGGGAATTGCTTTTATTTATAAGGGAAACTTCACTGTTGATATGGAAAATTTTACATTTGGGCTCTGTACGTTTGCCCATCCTGACGATTCTCTGTGTAGGCTGTCCGGTCTGCTGGATATAGCAAAGGCGCCAACCTTTCTGCTGTTCACTTTCCTTTTAAGAACCCTTCATTATGTTATTGCCTGGAAGGAGAAGAAGAAGACAGCAGCCTGTTTCCCAGTCAGAGCACAGGCAACCATGCAAGCTTTGTGACTCCCACCCTGCAGCGATGTCACCATGGAGCTGGCACCCGGGAAGGTGCTCATAGGACTGCTGTCCCCTATGGCTCAGTTCTACCTGTTTCCAATTCATGGAGATGTTCAATGTGCCATGACCAGACTCTTGGCTTTGTGGTGTCAAATATAGTCATTTAGGGAGGAGCGAAGGAGGACAGTGTTAGTTAGATCCCAATAGGAAATCATGGAAGCTATACAGACATCTTCAGAAGGAAGGAAGAGAGGGAGGGAGAAAGGGAGGGAGGGAAGAGAAAGAAAAGAAAAGAAAAAAAGAAAAGAAAAGGAAGAGAAAGAAAAGAAAGAAAGAAAGGGAAGGAAGGAAGGAGAAAGAGAAGGAAAGGAAAGGAAGAAAGAAGAAAGAAAGAAGAAAGAAAGAAAGAAAGAAAGAAAGAAAGAAAGAAAGAAAGAAAGAAAGAAAGAAGAAGGAAGGAGAAAGAAAGAAAGAAAGAAAGAAAGAAAGAAAGAAAGAAAGAAAGAGAAAGAAAAACGGAGGAAGGAGGGAAGAAAAGATTTTTAAAAGCCTCACATTACATGCAGTGCAAGCAGGAAACAGCTGTTAAGTGGAAGGAATAATGGATGGCTGGTCCGGTGAGCAGCGCAGAGGAGGTGGCTCTGTGGTCCTGGGCAGGGGCGAGGATGCTCCTGCCAGGAAGAAGGGAGTGCATCAGGGCAATAAATCAAGTCAGGAATTCCAACCATTGGGTTTGCAGCAAGGATTTGCTTCTCAGTGGGCTGCATTTTCTCACTCATAATTCTCTTCAGTGGAAAAGAGAAAAAAGAGAGAGAAACTTTAGGGCCATTTATATTACGAGCCAATTGGGGGTCGCATTGAATTGAACACTGCCCATTTCAAACCTACCTTTAATGAAGGACCTTCTGCCTTTTCCTCTTTACTAAGCATGTAATTTAGGCACTGGAATTCCTCACCACACTATGTATGCCAGGCAATGGGTACGCAGTTGTTTATGGGACTTAAAATTGATTTTAAGATCAGAGATGCTCACCGTATGGGTCCTTAGCTATTTTCTGAGCCAAGATACTTCAGATACCACATCCTGGAGTCTTTTGTATAGCAGCTCCTTCTTTACTACTTTATCCAAATAATACAGTATGTCTACAGGCATATTAGCATTTTTAATAGCTCAAAATCTTTCGTTTGAGTATATATAAATCAGATTTTTCAGATGTCTTGCCATGTATTTGTACTTAGCTATACAAGGTTAAATTTCCTTTAGACTAATAAGCCAGTTCATTTCTTAAATAATAACAAAATATGCATAAGGGTTTTGAGTGAACAACGTGTTTCACATCCAGATTGAGCATGTTGTCAGTGTTGGGTTGGGCTCTTTTTTTTTTCATCCTATACATTTTACTAAAAATAGTTTACCAAGAGCAAAGTCTGCTTTAATTTAATTGTGCTTAAAAAAAATCATCATCTGCCAGGAATTAGTTACAGTAACATTAGAATTTGAAACTATAGTCAGCAGAAGAGAAATCCCAAGGAAAAGAATGATCACCGCCAGGATGCAGAAGTGCATCCATTTACTGGTCTTTCCACCTTCATTTCCTGTGCTGGGTACGTCACAGTTAATGGCGAAAAGGAAGGATCTGGAGACAACGTGGTGCTCTAGGAGGTGGGAAGGAGGGCTTTGCTGGGTACCACGGGATGACGGCTTCCTTTTGATGCTGATACAGAGAGAAGGGTCATAGCCATGCCAGGACAGTAGCAGCAGGGGCAGCTCCCACCCCCACTGGCACATGCCACTTGACTCAGTGCCTAAAGATAACAAAACAGAACCATAGGAAAACAGAAGAATTCCATTAGCTGGAGCAGTCATCCTCCGGGAGAGGTGAGCAGGCTTCCACCTGCCAAAGTTCGTGACTAATGAACACGGTCCCAGAAAATTCATGGATTCCACAGTTTTCAACCACCCTACAAGGTTTTTCTATGCCTATCAGCAATTTTAAATGTATGCTTCTCTGTGACCTCCTCCACTGCCATGCTGAATTGGCAGCTTGGGAAGCCGAATCTCCTCTGTCCTGGAGGGGCTGCTTTCGTCAGTGAGAAGAGCCACGTTTAACATATAGTACTGAAAAGGAGAAGGAAAGGAGAAAGAAATAAAGTATATGAAGGCTAAGAGGATGCAAAGAGAAAAATTTTTTAATGTAGAAGTTAGTCTAGTGCAGAGCAAAGGAATACAGGACAGACACTAAGATTCATACCTGCCTTTTTCAGGAGAGATTCTTGGCTTGTTCAGAAAAAAAAAAAATGTGGGATAGAGAAATCAAGATATGCAAAGAAAAACAATCCTCCAAGCACAGAAAAAAGTGACGATGGTACTCAGATAAAATGAGAAGTACAAGAAAGTCAGGAGATTTCACGTAAAACAGGAAACACCATAGGAAGGGAGATATCTAAATGCATGAAGGTAAAAGCCAAGGTACAACAGTAAAGGTAACAAGAGGAATTTAAATCTTAATTAATCTAAATTATTTGCGATGTCATCTTCTAGTTACCTGAACTTCTGGATGATTCAAGGCTAACCTGAAAACCCTTAACTGTCCCAGTAAGCACAGATGAGCCAACACAGTTGACTATTCTCTTAAAGACAGAGGAATTCTCATGAATGTCAAATCTTCGTGACCTTGCCATTTCCAGTTCCTGTTAGAAGCCCATTTTTCTCTCATTGAGTGCAGTGTTTAAAAGCATGGGCTCGGGGCACCTGGGTGGCTCAGTGGTTGAGCATCCCAGGGCCCCAGGATGGAGTCCCACATCAGGCTCCCTGTGGGGAGCCTGCTTCTCCCTCTGCCTGTGTTTCTGCCTCTCTCCGTGTGTCTCTCATGAATAAATAAATAAAATCTTAAAGAAAAATAAAAGCATGGGCACTGCAGTCACACAAACCTGAGTTCAGATGCTAGCTCGACTCCTTACTAGTTGTAGAACTAGTCACACAACTAGTTACAGTTTGGGAATGTTGCTTTAAAACTCATCTGTACGATGGGGATAATAGCAGTAATGTAGTCATAGGATTGTCATGGCGAAGAAATGAGATGATCCATGTAAATCACTTAGTGCCATGTCTAGCCTTCAATAAATCTTAGTTGCTGTTGCTTTGGTATTATTACAACTTCTACTCTGTATGAGGAGATACAGAAGTTCTATGCATTAGCCCAAATACAGTTTACTACATCATTTACCGCTATTATAAACTTGTTCTCTTGGAAGTTTCAATGTGTCTGCCTTTCAAATAGAACATATGGGGAGACCAGGAGGGGAGGGTGAATTTGGTCAGCTGAGGCCTGCAGAGAAGGAGGCTTTGTTGATAGGTCCAACATGATGAATTCTAGTGCCTTTCAGCACAAAGTTCTACTTGTAAATTTTTTTGCCATTGTCCTAGTTCATAACACAAAAATCCACTACCACTTTCTGTTTTACACCTCCCAATCCTGGGGTTCTAGGTTTTGAAATAACTCTACTTACGGCCAGCTCCCTCAAGCAGAGCATTAATTTTAAAACATTGTTGAGTCTAAGTTGTTTTCTAAAGATAACACAAAAGGAATAAACAGCAAACAGACTCTAAAGCACTCAGACTAATTTTTGTGGACCATCGACTCCAGGGCCACTGCAGAGAAGCTGGTTTTCCAAGGACCCAGGGCTCCAATCAGCGCCACTGAGCACAGCCGCCTGGGAATGGAAGTTAGTATGTGTGGACTCTAGAGGCCAAGAGATCCAGACCAGGGGGTAGGCAGTACCAGAGCACTTTCTGATAGAATCAGAGACTTGGATAAACTCCATGTAAGTACCTGTGGGTGAGAAACTAGCTTCCCAGATTTTCCGGGGGACAATCCTCTGGGTGTGCCTTAGATGTTCTGCAGACTCCAGTTTGTGTTTCTTTCAGAAAATGGCATTTAGCAGCCCAGAGACTTCTCACGTGGTGTGGGCAACATGCACCATCTGAGCCCTTTCAGGTACATCTTCCTTCCCCAGGCCCGACCCGACTTAGCAGCAAGGAGTTGACAAAAATCACAGCCCAAGATGGCATGACAGCAGCTTGATTAATAACGATTATCACAACAGATGGAAAACTGTAGACAAAACTTTCCATAGAATGAGTCTACCACAAAATTTCTGGATGAGGCAGAAGGATGCTTAGCTACCACAGAATTATTCCTTACTTAACAGAATAAAGTTGCTGAATTTCTACCCACCCCTCTGGATAGTTTTCACAAATTTCCAGTGACTTCCAGTTGAGATCAGGACCCCTGGGTGACTTGTGAAACATACCACTGACTAGGCAGACGTGCTCTACTTCTCGGGGCAGCCAAGTGCGTTCCTCTCCAAGTGTATGCGTGTGCGGGTGTCCCTGAGAAGAAGCCGCTTGCACAGGTATTGTCTTCATCAGATCATCTACAGCGGGTTCACACCCTTGGACCTCTGCAGCCACCATCAGAATGTTTTTTTGATCATTTGGGGGTGTTTTGCTTTCTCCCTGCTCTTTGTTGTTTACTTTCGTTTACAGTGCAAATAGCTTCAGCAGACGCTAACCATTAATTCTGGAAAACAGAGCCAGTGTCTCTATTCATTCCCTCCCTCCCCTGGAGGCCCAGCTCAGCATGGAAGAGAAAGAGCCTTGCCCTCCTCCTTCCAGGGCTGCTGGAAGGAGAGGGGGCATCCCGTCCCCTCGCATGTGCTTAAGGTAGAGGGCCCCGAAGGCCCAAAGGCCAGGAGGCCCGATGGACCTCAGGGCGCTGGCTGCGAGACAGGGAGGTGGCGGGAGCCAAGGCCGCGGAGAAGCTAGGAAGGGCTCATCTTTCGGATCCAAAGAGCCTTCCAGTGCTGGGTGAAGATGCCAGTCAGTGCCTGAGTCTTCAAGCAGTGCTCTGCTCTCCCTGTCCCCTACTAAGGGGAGCCCCCTCCAGCAACTTTGCCTAATTGCCCAGTTCTTCTGAGGAGCTAGAAACCCCCCTTCTGCTGAGCAGCCCACAGATCGACCTGAACTGCCAGCAGATTCCGTCATGTGTACTATTCAGAGTATTAATTATCCGATGGAATTCTCGGTGCTCTGGCCCCACGACTAAAGAACCAGAATCAAAAGGAGGACACATTTGCTAAACAAACCATATCAGTGAGAGGCTTTGGCACATGGAGAGGCCATGCGTTTCTGCAGCGTTAAGTTTTGAACTACTGGTCCCCAAATGGTCCTGAGTGAAGACGGGGGTGGGGGGAGCTGAGCCCAAAGAAAGCTGAGCTGGGGGCTGGAAGACCCGGGGTCCAGGTCCTGCCTCCACGCCTCACCTGCATGCCCTTGGACTAGTCACTCACCCTTGCTCCCTATTTTCCAGGCTGCGAAATCTGAGTTAAGGAATTTGCAAGTCTGTTGTAAGATGACAAAAGTAAGCACGCTCTGTAATCTCTAAGGGACTATACAAATGCAAGGCCTTTGTCTATGCCTAGAATGCATGACTGAGTTTCCTTGGCAGGAGCCAATAGGACTGAGGAATGTGCGAGGACTAGGGTCCCTCCCCTCCTGCTCAGGCGGTCCCTTCTGTGACCCACGGCTGCATCCCTGGCCCATTGGCTGTGAGACTGGCAAACCCAATGCTGTGAAAACAGGGCACTGTGTCCTTCCCATTGTATAGGTCCAAGATGGTACGTCGTTTTGGGATCAGAGAGCCCTAGTCATCTGCATTACTGGGCAAGTGATCCAGCCTCACCAAGCTTCCTCTCCCTCAACCAGATAATGGCTTGTCCTTTACAGGGTCGAGGTGATGCTAAGTGACACAATGCATGTGAAGGGTTCACCCCAGTACCTGGCACACGGTCAGGGTCAATCCGTGCTCCTCAGCCTTTATACCGCGGCGGCCAGAGCAGCTTCCCAGCTGTTTGTGAACACTAGAGGCGTTGTATGAATCGGTAGTGTTCCGCCATTCATTAGAACTCCTTTTCTGTGCCATCCCAGGTTTAGTTCGGAAGCGACTGCCACCATAACCCTCCTGACCCAGTGCCAACCCTGCTCCTTGGGTTGTGCTAATCCAGGACTGTGCAGTCGTCGAAGGGCCCTGTGCCCACCAAGCTCCACACTGGCTTCGATGCTCTGCTGTTGCGGTCTTTGAACAAGGGACCATGCATTTTCGTCTGGTACTGGGCTCTGCCAATTACATAGCTGGCTCTGGCTCGAATACTTTGGTGTTGCCTCATTCTGTCTTGTAAATTCTATAATTTGTTGTTCACATGCCCTTGGGAATACACAGTCAATCCTCATTATTCACGGATTCCGTATTGTGTTTTCTGTTGGTCCCTTTACTGTTTAAAAGGGCCCCATTTTAACGGTGCCTTACAGAGAAAGTGCGTGTCAGACAAGCTGGGTGCAGAATGAGTGATAGTGCGGTTGGCAGGGAGTTCAATGGTAATGAATCAATAATATATATTAAGTAAGGCGTCTTTAAGGAGAAAGACACATAAAACAAGGTCATGTATTGATCGACTAATGAAAATGCCGTGACCAGAGGCTCACAGCAACCTAACACAGTAAGTTCTTAGGAGGAACGGCTCAGTATTCACTGAATTCAGTGTCTATGTGGTGGTGACAGAGCTTAACCATCGCTAATCACAAAATTTCCTGTAACTCCTTTAAGGGCAAAATCTCTGTTTCATACGTGTTTTCTTGTCCTCCTCAATATCATGTTTGCCTCTCCTCCTAGTGCCCAGTAAAGTGCCATGAACATGTTGGTATGCAAAAAAATAAAATTAACTGCATGAAGTCATGATTCTGATTTTGAAGAGGCGTTAACAGCTGACTGTCGATTCTGAGATTTTACTGCTTGTTGCCTGCAGAATCAAAGTCCCCTTGTGACACTGTGGTTAAATGAAAAAGCGCTCCACATGGCCAAAGTTGTAGGTTACTCTCCAGTTTTCTCCTAGGTGCAATGAAAAAAAAAGAGTACAGTGACAAATGGTCATGGACCATACGCCTAAGTTCTTCATGATCCTCAGAAAAAATGTTGAAGACCCAGATGTGACATTTGATAAGAAGAAAGATGTCCCAGAGTTCTAAAGGGATGTGTAGAAAACAGAGGTCTGTATTTTCAGGCAAACAATTTTAGATACATGAGAGATTTCTGTTTATTCATTTATTTTATTTTGAGAGACAGAGAGAGAGAGAGAGACAGAGTGATGGGATTACCAGAGGGAGAGGGATAAGCAGACCTGCAGTGAGAGTGGAGCCCGATGAGGGGCTCAATCCCAGGATCCCAAGATCATGCCATGAGCCAAAATCAAGAGTCAGATGCTTAAACAACTCAGCCACCCAGGTGCCCCAAGATTTCTATGTTAAGTCCTTTGCAAATGACCCATGTATAAGAGGTTAGCTGGAATAAAGAGCCTCGCAAGAAGTGATACCCACTCCTTGGGACAGAATGATGATGATGATGATGATGATGATGATGATTATTATTATTCTGTAGAATCAGCAACTTACTTACCACCTGTTTAAAGCAGGTGGGAGTACCGGATCCCAGGCCAGGAGTGCTCTAGAGTCTGCAAAATGCAGGAGTGGGTGAAATAATTTGTCCGGTTACCAATAGAATGATGCTAATGGTCATTCTATCATAGATGAGCCTGTCTCCAAATCTGAAGAACATGCATTTTCTATTGGCTAAGTCCAAAATCTTATACTGAGATCCATCATGATCCTCCCGGGGAGAAAAAGAATTCTACTCAGTCACCTTATACATGGCATTTGAGGAATAATGTGTATCTGAAGGGGTCAAAAGGAGTGAGCCTGGAGCCCCAGGATGCAGTCACCACTCAGCCTGCCTCCTCTCACCATCCACCCCCATACTCTCGGCTCTTGGCTTCTGGCTGCCTGCTCTGGTGCTCTGCTCTTCACTCTGCCTTTCCTTCTGTGGAGTCATGTTCATAGCTAGATGGGGTGCTTCAAAGGGGCTTCCTTCAAAAGTAATTGGCATTGGCACAAATCAACTAAGTAAACAAGGCTGGGGCAAGCCTTGTCCACAAGAAAGATGGGGCTTGGTTTTGATGGACAACCCAGTGATGAGACCAGCATAAAAGCATAGCAGGTAATGAAGAAACAATTGATGTGTCCTGACAGCTGGTAAGTAGACAGTATTAGACAATGTGTCTTTGAGAAGAGAAATTAAAAGATCCTTACTACCCTTGATGACTTGTCTCTTTGGCTTTGGATTATGAATGGCAATATGGTTATTTCGGTGAGAAAGGGGAGAGGGTCCAGATGAAGAGAAGAGTGGTCCAAAAGGCAGGGTGATGATGTACTTAGAACTATGAATGAACAGTGGTGCGTCAATGGTTGGAGAAAGACAAGAATAGGGTCAGAGGCCAGTGAGGAGGTTTTGGTGGCCATAGACAGCAGGGAAGAACAGCCAGGATGAATGGCATGGGGAAGGCTGACTCCATGGCCCTAGAAACTAAGTTGAGGGGGAGGGGTGCCCAGGGAGAAAGGGGATTCAAAGATGGGGATCCTGAGTTCCAGAGAGTGGGAAGCAGAGGTGTTTGGTAAGTGAGGTGGTTAGAAGGTTTTGGCACTTGGTACTTAAGATGTTGGAAGCAATTGAAAATTGGCAGAACCTCGATATATGACTTCATCTGAATTACATTTCAGATATTAATGCACCAACTGTTCCAACTTTGTTTCTTTGTTACCTACCAATATTTCTCCAAGAAAATATGTCCAGACTTGATTTCTCAGACCCGGGGCAGTCTAGGCTGAGTTTAGCCTGGCTGTGTTACATTGGGAAGTGTCAGAGAGGGTATTTCCCTCAAAAGATTGGGAGTGGAGATTGTAACATCTTTAGACTTTAAGTTACCTATGGAATTAGTAAAATCTTTCTCATCCTTTTCACCCCTCTCCTCCTCCCCCAAACTCACCCCTCCAAATTATACCCACAATCACACATGCACACACACAATATTTAGTTTCTATTCGTCCAGGGCTAGCGCCTGTGAAGGATGGATGCAGAGGTGAATGAGACACCATGCTGTCTTCAAAAGAGCGTACCGGGGTGCCTGAGTTGGCTCAGTCAGTTAAGTGTCTGACTCTTGATTTTGGTTCAGGTCCTGATCTAGGGTTGTGAGATCCAGCCCTCTCTGTTGGGATCCTGACTCAACAGGAACTCTGCTTGAGATTCTCTCTCTCCCTCTCCCTCTCCCTATCTCTCCATCCCACCATCCCCCAAACCTCCGCTCATACAAGCTCACCCTCTCTAAAAATAAAATGAAGTGAAATGAAATGAAATAAATATTAAAAAAAGCGAGCGCTCCAATAGTTGGCTACATTTATGCTTATTATTCACTATACACGGAATACTGGTGTAGTAGGCACAGAAGGCAGTGTTGCCTAGTAGTTAGACATGAATCCAAGGAGTGGTTAATGTGTAGACCCTGAAGCCAGATTAGCAAGACTCAAAGTCTTTGTTCTACTGCTTATTCATTGTGAGAACTTGAATCAAATTACTAAGGGTTCTGATGCTTCAGTTTTCCTGCATGTAAAATGGGACTCATAATAATTACTTCAGAGGGTTTTATAAAAGTTAAATAGATCAAGGGTACCTGAGTGGCCCAGTCAGTTAAGTGTCTGACTCTTGATTTCGGCTTAGGTCATGATCTTGGGGTTATGGGACCAAACCCCAGGCCAGGCTACGTGCTCAGTGCAAAGTCTGTCCTTCCCTTGCTCCCTCCCCCACTTAAATAAATAAATAAATAAATAAATAAATAAATAAATAAATAAATAAAATCTTTTAAAACAGTAAATAGGCCAATAAATATGGTCAACCATTATGTGTTGGGAACTTACAGATGCTCTTAGCACATGATAAGCACTCATAGCTATTAGCTATTACTGTTAAATAGTGCTTTCATAAGTACAGTTTCATTTAATCCTTGTATTAGTTCTGCAAAATTAGTATCATTTTTCCCATTCATGAATGTGGACCTCAAGACTCAGGAAGAATAGTTGACTTTCTCCAACTTGCCACTAAATGAAGGATCTAGGACGTGAATCCAGGTGAGTCCAGGGCTCATTCAACAATAGTGAAATATATGGTGCAACAGGGCGAATGGAATTAAAGAATGATGTTATAAATCTCAGTCTGATCTAAAAATCTCAAAACTGGAGACGATTTTTAAAGGCTGATAATTAAATAATCAATAATGATTAGAGCTGCTAATAAAATTCTCTAATTTAATCTTATTCCACAAGGAAACTTTTCAACATTATTTGATTGTGATAATGAATTAAATGGACCAGGTATTTTCCTCTTTGATTTCGTGAACCATCCCCGGAGACATGGCTTATTGAAAAATTAGCTTCCAATTTTCTATGGGTGAAACCAGTTTGTTAACATTAATAAATATACTGATGGATTTTTAGATGTCAAGTCATAGTCAAGCATCTGAAGACTCTGTATGAATGTTAACAAAGAATATATTTACACAGACACACACAAGATCAGTTAGGAGGTTGCAAGGACATGCTCTGTGTTGCACAGAATGAATCACATCATGAGGGTTGGCTGCTTTCTGCCCACCGAGCTCATGTGCAGAAGTCTAGGCCAGCCTGACTTTCCCTTGGGCTCTCCCTAGTGCTTTCACATTCCTCCCTTAAGACTCCTTTTAATCTGGTCAACCTCTAAGGACTAAGCTTGGATCAAGCTTTTGCTTAAGCCAGGTTAGGTAAGATGTTTGCCTGGAGTGGCCCTCAAATAATCCACATAATCCAAAGGGAGAACATCAACCCTACCCAAAAATGAAAGCCAGAGGTTAGCATGAAACCAGTTCCAACTACAAAGACAGAGAGACTACAAATGAAAAATGGGGGGGGGGGGGGGGAGGGAAGGGGAGGGATACATCTAAAATCAAAAATCTTCAGAATGGTTCAGAAGAGAGATTGCTGGGTTTTGTAAATGGGAGACCATTCCTTCCAGCCCCATGCTTACCGAATGCGAGTCTGGATCTGGACAATAAGATGACTATTTATACATGTTTTCTCTCTACACTGAGCCTTTTGAGAGCATGACATGTACTGTGTCATTTTTCTTTCTCATAATCTGTCATGAGACAGACCCTTAGCAAATATTTGTTGAGTGAATAAAGGAATCACAATTTGAGAATGCCACTCTCAGGATTACTACTACCTCAACCACTAATAACACCTATGAATTTTGGACATTTACTGTGTGCCCAAAATTGTGCTAGGCACTTGGTATACATGTAATTCTCACAAAAATAAGGCAGGTGCTCTTCTTAGCCCACTTTATAAATGAAGAAATTAAAGTTAAGAAAAGTTATCTTCTAGAAAATTGCACACCTAACAAGTGGCAGAAAGAGCATTCTAACCCAGTCTGTCTGACTCCATGAACTTGACTGCTCAACTGTACTATTTCAGAAGCCCAGCCTTGTCTGACTCTGAATTGGATTCTAATAGTTGTACAGAATCCCCTATCCTTCCCTTCCACCCCCACCACTCAAACTGCGTTCAGTTCCCCTCTTCTGTCCTTTCTGGGCCTGTCTCCACCAGTATACTCAATACAGTGTCAAATAAGTATGTCTAGATGAGTGTCCCGACCATAGGGACTCTTGTTTGCTTATGTTCCCCTATCCTAAATAAGATAGTGCCTAGAACAGAGTAAATGTTAAATAAATGTTGGTGGACTTGATTAATTATTGACTTTTGAATAATGATGGTCATTTAGAAGACTGTTTACCAGAGACCATTCTGATTTTCATCCGTGGATTTCCTCATGTCAGAACTGAAAGGTCTGACAGATAAGATAAATAGGGCTGTTTCAGCATCTCTCAGCTACCTTTGGGGCTGGATTTATTGTCTTCTTGGGTGAAATACTGGCCCTCACTTTTGCTGAGCCATCAAGAGCAGTGACTTCAGATGTGGTATTGTTGATTGTCCCACAAGCTTACTTTTTTTAACTTGGAAGTGCCACCTAGCACGAGAATAAGAGATCTATTGTAAGGTGTTAATAGGACCTTTGGACCTCCAAGGAAGTGATGCAGGGAAGGCCAGGAGAAGCAAGGAACACCCTGTTCCCACCTTTAAAGTTAAAATAAAGGAAGAAGGAACACCTGGGTGGTTCAGCGGTTGAGCGTCTGCCTTCAGCTCAGAGCATGATCCCGGGGTCCTGGGATTGAGTCCCTCATTGGTCTCTTTGAAGGGAGCCCGCTTCTCCCTCTGCCTATGTCTCTGCCTCTCTCTGTGTCTCTTATGAATAAATAAATAAAAATAAAATCTTTTAAAAAATCAAATAAAATAAAGGAAGAAATTTTCAACTACGAAACAAGTTTTTAGTAAAAAAGGGGGAAAAGGCAATAATCATAAGAGGATTCTAGGACAGTGGTTAACAGCAAAAGCTTTGCAGTTAAACAAATTTGTTTCAGATTCTGATTCCTCTCTTCTCACCTGTGTTACACAGGGCAAGTGACCGATTCTACACCTCAGTTTTCTTGTCTGTAAAATGGTACTGATAACGTCTACTTTATAGAGTAAGCATTAGCTAATGTGTGGGAGATTTTTCAAACAGCATCTATTATATATAGTAAAGGCTCAATAAAAGACAGCTGTTATCAAACAGTTAAGGTTTATTCATTTACTTAATAAATATTTACTTAACACATACTATATGCCAGTCACTGTCACTGATATGAATAAATGCAGATGGGCCTGTGGCCTCATAGAGCTTCAGGGTGAACTGTGAAGAAGAGCCACAGTCTCTTTGCCCGCCCCCACCATGCCCTTTGAGTGCCTTCCCACTTTGAACTTGGCCATGTGACTTGTGTTGACCAATGGAATGTTAGCCAACATGCTCCAAGCACAGGCTTCAAAAAACTTGTGCTTTGTCCTATCTGGCCGCTCTTAGAACCTCTGCCACCACCACCATGTGACAAAGCCTAAGGTAGCCTGCTGCATGTGACAAACACAAAGGCCCAGTTGCTGCTGTCTCCCTGGCCAACAGTGCAAGCAAAGCCATGCCAGGGGCATTGCCTCTGGCTGACCCACCCCTGACCACAGGCACATGGGGGAGCCTGGTCGAAATCAGCTGAGCAGGCCTAGACTGGAAAACCTGCCTAGCCAGCTCGGAGAACTGTGGCTAAATAAACGGTGTTTGTTTTGAACAAGTTTGGGGATATTTCTTACAAGGCCAAAGCTAACACAAGCTTATGGCCTAGCACAGGGGTCAAGAAACATTTTCTGCAAAGGGTCGGATGGCAAATATTTTGGCTCTGTAAGTCATGACGTCTTCATTGAAACCAATCAGCTCTGTAGTTGTAACCCAAAAGGAGCCATGGATGGTGTGGAAATGAAGAGTCGTGTCTGCTTTGGCCTGAAGGCTGTTGTTTGCTGACCCCCATTCCAGCACAGGAAACGGACACTATTCAAATAATCACAAAAAGTAATATGTACACAAACTATAAGAGCTGCCGTGCAGCCAAGGCACAATCACGCTGCTTGAAAGAATACCTGAAGAACTTGTCTCAGGCTGGTAATGCAGATACAGCATCTTGGTGAGATTCCCCCAGAAGAAAACCCTGAGACAAGGATTTGAGTGAAAGCAGTGTGTTTGGAAAGTGGACTCAGGAAGCATGAGAGGGGAGTGGCGACCAAGAAGAAAGCCCATACGGACCAAGTCAGTGAATAGATACACCGTAGGCCAATAAGGCTTAGTCTGCTGGGGTCTCTCAGAGATGCTGGAGGTCACTGGGCAATGAGGAAGCTAGACTGGATATTCTCTGGCTCCCATCTGCCGTCATTGGCAAGTGGCTTCTGGAGGTGTTCATTCTCTGGTGTTCTGGCCCACCCTCATCCCCCCCGCAGCCAGCAAAAGTACTCAGGCAGAGTGTAGCAGCTCCCAGTAAGAAGCTGAACTGGTAGTGAGGAGAGCCAGCGATGTGGGCGGATACTGACAGCATCTACTGCAGAAGCTTCCCCGTGGGAGTCGGGTCTGAGATGAGCGCTGAGATTGGGGGTTACAGGCAGAGAAGCCACGGCTGACATGTGGATGTGGAGGAGGTCACTTAGGGAGGAGGATATGTAGAGAAATGAAGAGAAGTCTAGAACTAAGTGTTTAGGAAAACCAACATCTAACGTAGGATGAGCCTAAAAAGAGACTGTATTCGTTTCTAGGGCTGTCATAACCAAATACCCCACATTCGATGGCTTAAAACAACAGATATTTGCTTCCTCACAGTTCTGGAGGCCAGAGTCCAAAGACAAGGTGTCAGCAGGGCATGCTTTCTCTGAAGGCTCTCTGGGTGTGTCCTTCCTTGCTTCTTCCCAGCTCCAGGTGACTCGTGGCAACCCATGGCATTCCTTATATTGTGGATGCATCATGCCCGTCTCTGCCTCTCTTGTCACCTGACCATCTGTGCCTGTGTCCAAATTTCCATCACTCTTTGGCTTAGGGCCCACTTCCAATGACCTCCTGTTAACTTGATTCCATGTGCAAAGACCCTATTTCCAAATAAGGTCACATTCTTAGGTACTGAGAGTCAAGACTTCAGCATCTTTTGGAGGGAAACGATTCAACCCACACCAGAGACTGAGAAGGAGCACCCACAGCCAGGAAGAAAGGCCAGAGAACATCATGATGTGGACACCCCCACAGGAGAGCAGCACCTTGGAGGGAGAGAGCATCACAAATACAATGAAGATTGGACTTTACTGGATTCCAAGACATCCACTGGATTTAGAAACATGGACATCGGGGTTCTCTCCAAGAGCCAATTCTGTGGGAAAATCCCAAACCACCTGGTAACAACTACCAACTGCTCTGCCCCCAGAGAGAGCTGTTGCTCCACATTTTTCCAGTATTTCCCTTTCATTGCTGACCCTTTACCAATATTTATCAACAAATGCCATTTGTGTCTACCAAGGTCCTGTCTAAAAAGATCATCCTGGGAGAAGGGAGCAGAAGGGTGCAGGGCTTGCATGGATACACGCATTATTCTATCAATCTCAAAAACAATCCCCACAGGAAGGCAGGATGGGATTATTACCTTCACTTTACACAAGAAGAAACTGAAGCTCCAAGAAGTAGAAGGTTTTAGACTAGATCATGTGGACTTAAGCCCATACACTTGGATACCTTGTTGGGGCTTTTTCCACAGCAGAGCTGGCTTCCTCAATGTGATATTAAGGGCAGTTTAGAAGTTACTTGAGGACAGGTACATTATGATTTCCAGGAGGAAAAGGGACATATTTTTTCCAACATTGGTAGGAATATTTACGGCCTTGCTTTCCTAGGAATAATGAAGGGGGCTAGTGTCTTATGAACCAAATTTACCTTCCTTAAGAGGCTGTACAACCAAATGATCCAAATGAAATTATACAAGTGCTGTTTTCCCATCATCTTAGAGTATTATCCATCCAGCAGACATTTACGGAGCTCCTACTGTGTGCTAAGGCTATTCTCAAGGACTTTGGAATCTGGGGATAGGCACACACATGCATGGGCAGGCTACCTTGGCCGTGTGGAACAACAAAATGATGATGCTTCAGAGAAATTTGTAGGATGCAAAGTCTACAGGAAGGAAGGGGAAGGACAGGAGCAGGCCCCAAGGGAAGAGGAAGGGAGATCAGGCCAGGGAGCCACACTAATAGCAATAACAAAATATATTTGCACGGCATTGACAGTTTATCAAACGCTTTTATAGATTTTTTTTTTTTTCACTTAACCTTCACAAAAGTCCCTTGAAAGGAAAACCATAAAGCACTTTCTCCCCATACAGGTAGCTCTAGGAAATGAGATTTCCCTAAGCAGCAGTGTATTCAAAATGAATAAAGTAAGAAATCCACCCATATTATACTACATATTCATTAGACTTGTGAATTGCGTCTGACAGCTCCCGCCTCACTTGGGGGGCGGGGAGGGGGAGGAGGGGCTTTGCCATGCTTAGTCCAAGCAGCACCGCTCACCATCCTGTCTTAAAGATTCCTAATTCTGCCAACTAAACCCTGAAAATTGGTTGAAGCGAGGCCCTGGCTTCCCCCACATTCCGCTTCCTCCACCAAATGTGTGCTACCTGCTGTGACACCTTCCTGTTCTTCCAGATGAGATCACCGGTGTGGGCTCCCCCTGGGAAACTCATTCAGGTGGAGGTCTAAGCAAGTCTCCTAACGTCCTTCCTGAAGAAGTGGTTCATGCACAGTTCATTTATCGATCCGTTCATTTGATCCATGCATCGAACGCCACCATCTGCAAGACACACGGGTACAGGTTTTAAAATAGCAAGATGTGTGCAAGATGTGTGGGGAGAAGTAGAACAAATAACTAACATACAGGTCAGAGAGATAAGTGAGAAAGGAAAGCATTTTATTTCCTTAGCCATCACTTACAAAGTGGTGATTATGGGAAAGGAAGTACCCAGGTCCTGCCCCATATGTCACCTTAGTTAATTCTCCAGCAAAGCGGTAGATGCTCTTAACTCTGTTTTACAGATGAGGACACCAAGGCTCTGGTTCCTTCCTTCCATTCAGAAGGGCTTTGTGGAAGAAGTTTTTGTTCCTTTGGGGGTTTCTTTGTTTTGGTTGGTTTGTTTTTGCTGCTGCTCAGGTTTGAAGGTTGCATGGGATTTTAACATATGAGTCGAGGAGGATTCATAAAGCTTGACCTTCGAGCACCTGAGCTTACATGGGTTCCTTTCAAGGTCCTAGGAGGAGCCAAGAAAAGTGTTCACATTTTCTCGTGCTTTTGTAAAATTTGCCAAAAGAATGGAAGTGAGCTTTCTTTTTGTTAAAGAAGCTGTCCCACCCACATTGTGCACGCATCAGGTCCCACAGAATCTAGATACTCCCTGCACTGAAAGATAGAGTGAAGGGCACGGGGAAAGCAGACACAGTGAGCTGGAGAAAAGCCAGTCATGCAAGGGGACAAGTGCATGTGGCCCTTTTCATACAGGAGGACTTGGAGGCAAGGCTGGAAAGGATGAAGCGGTGACTTCCCCAACTCCTGGCCTCAAACCCCAGGCCAACCTGCACCTTCTGCGTCCTGTCTTCCTCCTGGCAGCGGTGAAAGTGGGAACTCTTCTCCCCAGGTTCTGATCCCCTTCCCTGTAGGGATGGCCCTACAGGGACAGAGGACAGAGGATCTTCCCGGGCCCTTCCCGGGTCTTCCCCTGCTGCTGCTCTGCTGGCCCCTTTCCCGTGTGACACAGTCAGGATCCCCTGTTGAGGGTGAGAGAGAAGGAAGGAGGGATCGAGGAAGAGGGGGAGAGAGGAAGGCAAGAAGGAAAGAAAACCTCTTTTGAAGATCTTTCCTCTCCAGACTCAGTCGTTTCTTTTTCTCCCGCCTTCTTGGCTGAAGTTCTTGACAAATTCATCCTTCACTTACTGTTTGCCTTGACTCACCTTCTCAACCCGCCACTGCCATCAGCTCCTCCCGGGCCAGCGCTAACCCCCCCGAAAACTCCCCCTGCCATGACGGCACATGCTCTTCCCTCCTCATGCACCTTGGCGTCCTGACTTTGGGGACCCACTTCCCTGGCTTGGCCCCCAGTGCGGCCTCTTCCCTGTGTCTCCGGGCAGAGCCCCTCCCCATGATCATCCTCAAACACTGGTGTTCCTGGTCTTGTCTTAGGCCCTCTGCTTTTTCTCCATCATGATGACTATTTCTGCTTGTGTGTGTCACAGGCACAGACGTCATTGCGTCCAAAGCTGAGCCATCATCCGACAACCCCACCCCCTGGTTTCCTTCACCCAGGAAATAGACCATCGTCCCCACAGCTGGCCAACCCAGAAACCTGTGAAACCTCAGATAATTGCCCATATTTGCCCACTCGACATCTCCAATCTCTCTTGAACCTGTGCATTTCCATCCACCCCCAATGCCATGATCACTTTTGCCCAGATTCCTGAAAGTGCTTCTGACTAATCTTCCTGCCTCTTTTCACCCTTCTCTCCAGCCATGTGTCCAAACTTCAAACAGAATGGTCTTTCTAAAATGCCAGTCTGGTCCTATTACTCTTCTGCTTACACCCTTCTGTGGCCCCTCTGGTCTCAGGGCTAAGTGTGACACCCTGACACACTCTGTAAGCTGGACTCAGCACTCCTGCTGCCACCTTACACTTGCAGCCTCTTGCCCCTGGGCTTTTCTCTCTCTCTCACACTCATTCCATTTCCCTGTCCACCTCCCACCTACCTGCCTTTGTCTGCCTCCCCCCATGCCTTCTTCAGGTGACTTCAAGGGACTTTGGACAAGTTTCTGACCTCCAGGAACAGCAGCAGGGGCTCAGGTTTTGTGGTTCCATAGCACCTCCAGTGTGGACTCCACTGCACTGTGAGATCCTTGGAAGAGGGCATGAGGATATTGTCATTTTGTGTCCACCATTGAGGTCCCACTGCCAAGCACATGGAGGAATGTGCATTGAATAAGTTACAAATGAAAGGGTGGAGGAAACTAGACACCCATGTGCATTGAATGCCAGCCTGGGGAGACTGTTTTAGTCTGTGAGTGAAGTGAAACCACTGCCAGATATGGAACAAGGGAGAGAGTGGACCCCACCTGGTTCCAGAAAGTTCCCTCTGGGGTGGGGTGGGTTGGTGGCTTGCTCAACACAGATGAATCCAAGCAGGAAACCCCTGTTAGCAGGCTCTTGCCAGGGTCCAGGCAGAAGGCACCCAACCCGGCGTGGGAAACAGGCAGTGGGATGACAGAAATGTGTGCTCTGTCCTCCAAGGGTCCACGATCTGAGACTTTATGCTTCTGCCCCAAACCCTGGTGTGGAGAGCAGATCTTTGCACAGCATTGGGTTGTTACTGGTATATTTGTCGTTATTTATCCAAACAGAACTTGAAGGATGGAATCCACAGTGGCTTGCGTGGGGTTGTCTTCACACAGAGACAGCCTAACTCCAACCTCACCAGGACTAAAAGAATATCTGCAACAGAGGATTGTGGGTTTGGCTTTTTATTTTGTTTTTTAATCTTTAAGTGCTTTCTCATGCCACTTAGGTGCAACTGTCTCCCTGCTCACTGTTCCTGGGCAGTGGCTGTGGCCACCCACAGTGTGGGCCACCAAGCCGCCGGTCAAGTGGCGGCCACCATGCCCACCAGTAACAGAACCAGTCAGGAGGTCCCACAGGCTCTCCACTGGGTGCATTTGGCCAGGAGCTCACATCTTCTCTCCAGCCTCCCACCCAATACAACCTTCAGGGCACAAGGTTAATTTGAACATGATTTGTCATCACCCGGCACAGCCTGGCCGGGGATCCTGTGTTCAGCAGTTTCACTAAGCCTACTATCTCTGAAGCACTTATCTCTGTTGGACAAGCTATTACTGATGAAAGCAGGAAGGGTAAAGATGGGAATGCTTTCACTGAGTTAAATCGGACCGTGTTGCACTCATAAGGTGACAAGACTGAACACAGATCTATGATGGTTGCAGTTCCCGGTGTGGACCTGGAGGTCAGACCACCTGGAATCAAAGCCCAGCTTTTCCACTCACTGACTTCATGACCTGGGGTAAGTCATTTAACCGAACTAGACCTCAATTTTTCCAATCCCTGAAATGGGTATGATAAAGGCAATGATGCCCAGGATTTTGATGAGCATCAGATGAACCTGTAGACCCCTTTGGCAAAGGAAATAAGTCTAACTTCTATCGGATTCCCATTTCTGGTTTCCAGGCCTCCCCATCCCCATGGGCCTCTTCTTAGTATTCTTTTATTGTTTCTCAAAGAAACTGTATTCCTTCTTGAAAAGAGTCTCCAGAATGTAACTGACCCTGGAAATGGTCAGTAATCACTTTTCCTTCTCTTGCTTTTTTTTTTAACACTCTTAAAATCGTGATAAAACACAAATGTAAAATCTACTATTAATGACAGTACATTCACAGCATTGTACAACCATCATCACTGTCTTGTTCCAGAATGTGTCATCACCCGGAAGGAAAGAAACCCTGTTCCCATCCACCCCAGCCTCTGGCAACCACTCATCTGCTTCAGTCTCTGTGGATTTGCCAATTCTGGTCATTTCTTACTAAGCGGACTGCTCTTTTTATGCCTAAGACAAAGCTTCATTTCTGCTTAGAAAGCTCAGTCAGGCCTCCCCAGGCCTGAGCCTGGTTTTGCTGCTCTTAACTATATGACTGTGCTGGTTGTTTCACATTTCTTCAACTTGGGTTCCTCCTCTAGAAATCCAAGATGACAGTCACAGGCTCCTCAGACAGGGTTGTGTGAGGAATAAGCAAGATGACACATGTCCAGTACTCAGTAAGCATCTGCCTGTAGTCAGCGATCATTAATGTGATTTTCAATGACACAAGTGACACAGGTTTGTTGAAAAAGATTCAAAAAACAGAGATGTATACATCAAAAAAGAAAACCGCTCATGTTCCCCAAGCACATTGCCGGCTGAAGGTCAGAGACCATGTCTTACCCCAGCGCGAGCCCCCGCCCTGGAGCAGGTGTTGGGGACCAGAGGAGCTGCGCTGCCTCTGCACTGTCACTCCACAGATGACCTTGGACAGGTCACTTACCTCCTGTGAACCCTGTTTCCTCATCCATCACAATGGGAAAACATCTACTGCATGAGGTCAATGTGAGAATCAAAAGGGATGTTCAATGTCAAGTGTATGACTCAGAGTAGGGTCTGAGCAGCCTAGGGCAGGAGCAGGGCCCCAGGAGTGGGATCGAGGGGAGGCAGCACGTGAGCATAGACACAGGCAATGCACACAGGGGTAGTGCAGAGCCAGGGAGGAGGCAGGGCCTGAAGAGCAGTTAGAATTTCTAGAGTCAGAGTGGAAGGACTTTGCAGGCAGGGAGACGTTGGCGAGCCTGGCAGGGCCATGAGCTGATTTCCGTCCCTCGCTCACCTTCATACTCTGTGGCTTCCCTCCCAGGATCCCGTCCATGGCCTCCAGGTCCCTGTCTGTGAGTGGCGCAGAAATGGAAGCCTGGGTAAATGGCAGCAATAATAGTAAAGCTAAGCGAGCACTTCCAGAGCCTTCCCTGGCTTCATCCTCTACTCCAAGAGAACGTCTGCGGTAATGGCCTGAGTGTGAAAGGGGAGGCAGCCTGTTCTCCACGGGCCTCAGTTACCCCAGCCACACCTCCTTGCTGTGTGAGAAGTGAGCCCTGGCTGAGAAAGGAACAGCAAAGAAGGCAAACGCATAGACCTCTATGTTCAGTTCAGAAAGGCTCTAGAAAGTATTAGGGCAGTCTCCCCCGGGAATGGGAACCTGCTGTGTGAAACTCAAACTCTTAGGCCAAGGCTGCATTCTTTCTTCAGAAAGCCAAAGCAAGGCTGCCTCAGCTCAGAATATGTCAAACTTCAATTAAATATAAACTAATCCCTTAATGCATAGCAGTGGGGCTGAACTGGGCGAGGCTGCTCACTGGGTCTTGCCCACATGGCACCAGGGATGTCCAGCTCCTGGCACAGGGTACATCGAGTTGGCTATGGGCACCCCCAGAGCGTGTGAACTGTTGGGAATGATTGCACTACAGGTTGCTCCATCAAACAGAGGTGACTGCACTCGTTCCTAGCATTTCCATGGGCCACAGAACCTGAGGGCAGAGCCACCGCCTGTACAATGTCAAGGAGCACTAAATGGCAAAAGGTGCAGTGGGCAAAACCGAGTCTCATCTCCCCACCACGAACCAGCTGTGTGGCCTTGAGCCAGTCACTTAACCTCTCTGGTGCTAATTCCCATGCTTGATAATGAGCGATTTGGCTCAGGGAATCTAAATTCCTTCTGGCTCAAAATTCCTTGTGGGGGCCTTCTCACATCCACTTTTGGAATCACCAAAGCCTCTGTAGCTGCATATTATTCTAGATAGAGCAACAGAAACCTCTGCCAGCAGAGCTTTGCACTGCCAGCTAGGGCTGTTCCTGAAACTGTGGAGGTAAGTCAGGTGAGTGAAAACTCTATCATGAAAGTTCTAGAATCACTCAAAACTTAAAGGGTTAAAGAACCAAGTTCTTTTGCAAAAGGAAGAATACATTGGTAATGCACCAAATGCCCTTTCACCCATTTTTTTAAATTTAAATTTTGACAAGCAGATTTAATAGGCTTTGGAGTCAGCAGAACTGGGTTGGAAAGCCTGGTTCCTGGAATAGTTAGTCACTGCACTTCTGTTTCTTCATCTGTGAAATGGGTGTTCATACCTATTTTGAAACACAGTTAGGAAGATTAGCAGGAATTAGTAAATTGAGTGACCCAGAAAGGTGTTCAACATGAGGTGCCGGCTGCATGTCAGCATTTTTGTGACAGTCTTAAAGCAAGACACATGGACCTCCCTGTTCACCTTCTTTCTAGACTCTTTGAGGTCCTCCAGCACAAGAACAGTTTCTTATTCTCCCTGATAAGCCCCACAGGGTCTTGAATGATGCTGATGTAAAAAATAAATGCAGCATTTAATGAAATTACTTGTTTGCTCTTCCTGAAAGTTTTGCCTTCCCAGAGTTCACACCATCTCCCCCCTTCCTCACGACAGCTTGGGTGGTGTGTTGGATCAGTGTCACAGAATCTCTGCTGCAAGCCTATGAGAACATCCCTTTATGGAGAGGGCTCCGGATGTGTGCAAATCCCATCAGGACACATTTCCTTGCACATGCATGTCCCCCGAGTGCCATGAGGCTTCTGGCAGCCTAAAGGTGGTAACCAGAGGCCTCTCCACTGCCCAAAAGAGCAAGCCAAGCTCCCAGTGGGGCAGGATGTAGTGGACCCTTTCCATTTTGTGCAAGGCCAGACCCAGAAAACCACACAGGTTTTTCTGTTCTCGCTCTTAAAACATGGCTCTAAGTACATAAGAGTCTAGCCCTGCCCTCTCAGCTAACCAGAAAAGAGCAATAAGCAGGAGTGAGAGGGACATGGCAAGAGATGGGCTGAGGACAATGTGGCTGATGAAACTGGAAATCGGCCTGAGAGGTAGAATGGGCGGATGGCTTTCTGAGGAGACACCTTCCACCTCGTAGGGCATCTAACTCGAGCTTCTCCTCACTTTACTTGCAGAGATGTCAAAGCCAGAGTGAAGCCGTGACATCAGCCTATTGGGAGAATCCGCGGGCAGAGAGAACATCCATGGCCCAGTGAAATCCACAAATTGCAGCAGGTGGAACCAGTGAGGTTGCACTTTGTGTTCACACTAGGCCCAGCGCACTCTGAGTGTTTGCCGAGTGAGTGGTTGTGGAAACGCAGCAAGCGGTGAGTGAACTGATGAACTGCAGCAGGAACTGGATGAAGCGAGTACTTCAGGGCTAAGACCACCCATTTCACAGCTTGTTTGCTTTCACAGTTTGTGCTACTTCAGAGTAACACATGAGAGAATGTTTGTTGAAGGGCCAGGATGGGGAGAGGGAAATTTGTGAGCGGGTCCCAGGAGAGAAGGGCTGCAGGTGAGGGGCCAGCTGGCCAGGAAGCAGATGGGAGTGAGGTGGGTGGTGGGAGCAGCTGAACCCAGGGGGGAAGCCCCGGCAGGAAAGGGGGCTGGTCAAGCTAGGGAAGGAGGGGGAACTAGTGCATGTGGGGTGCCCACGTGGTGCTGGGCTCAGGGCCAGGCACTCTTTGCAAGCTATCTTTACGTTCTTCCCAGAACTATGGGAACAACTATGAAGTCAGTTTTGTGCCTTCGGTTTATTGAGGAGGAAACGGAGGCCCAGAGAAAATAAGAGACAATCAAGGTCAAGAAGCTGGAAAGTGAAAGCATTGGGATTTGAACCCAGGTTTAGCCAATTCCAAAGCCAACATTCTTTCCTTCTCTCAGGGCTGTCCTCTGCGGAAAAAAGTAATTTGCAGGATACATAGCATAACGATACACATTCCTCAGGACAATCTCTCTGCCCTGTGTCCTGCCACCTGCCACCCTACAGCTCATCCATCCCCAAATCCCCTTGACCTGCTTTCCACTTCTTCCCATCCCTGGCTCAGCTACTTCCTTAGGGCAGCCCCTTCTCCCTCCCTCCTGAGCCACAGCAATGGCCTTCTGATAGACCACAGTCCTGCTTCCCTCTCACTGCTCACCTCCAGTCTGCTTCCACAAAACCACCACCACAGTGTTCTTTCTAGAATTTAATCTGAAACATCGTTGACCTATCTAGGATGAGGTCTCAATTCCCTAGGACCTGGCCTTGCCTCTCAGCCCAGGACATCTGTCGTTACTCTACCCTCTGTCCTGTACTGGATGGTGGCCCCCAAAAGCTATGTCCACTTGGGAGCGTGGCTTTATTTAGAGAAAGGGTCTTTGCAGATGTAACTAAGGTGAGGATCCTGAGATGAAGGGATCATCCTGCATTACTCAGGTGGTCCCTAAATCCAATGACAAGTGTTTATAGGGAGCAAAAGATGTGAAGACAGGAGCATGAAGGAGAAGGCCACGTGGCAGTGGAGGCAGGGATGGGAGAGTAGGGCCACAGGAGTGCCTGGAGCTGCCAGAAACTGGGATATTAGAGGCCAGAAGGACTCTTCCCTAGGACAGCCCTACTGACATCTCGATCTTGGACTTCCAGCCTCCAGAACCATGAGGGTACATTTCTGTTGTTTTGAGCCACCAAGTTTGTGGTAACCTGTTATGGTGGCCCCAGAAAACAAATACACTCTCCCCTAAAGGGCTTCAGCCCTTCAGGGAAGGAACTAACAGGCCTCTCAAAGCTGTCTGGTTCTCTTTTGGGCATCTGCACATGCTGATCCCTCTGCCCCAAGCACTCTCCACCCCATTATTGTGTGACCAACTGATATTCCCATGTCACTTCTGCTGGAAAGTCTTCCCTGACACAGCTGCCAGGCTGGACTCCCTCCCCTTGCTGTGCATTTGAACTCACTATATACTCTTTTTATAATACTTATGATGCTTTACTCATTTTTTTTGTTTGTTTTGTTTAACCCATAAGTTCCATGAGGGCAGAGATTTGCTGTACCCCCAGGGCCAAGTATACAGTAGTCACTTAATTAAATATTTGCCCCCTGCAATATCATTTTTTTCCTACCATCCCACACCCAAATCAAATTTGTCTTCTCTAGACAGGAACCCATGAACAGAATCTACCCCTGTCCTTGGGTCCCTGGTGAAATCTTCCCTTCAGGGTTGAGCGCCCTCCAAACTTCCTGCAGCTCCACTTCCTCCTCTGGGCTCTTGAATCAAGGCTTAACTAACAGTGACTGTAAGGAAGCTATCACGTGGCTTGGGGATAAGCACATCATCTAGGTCAGGTTAGAATTCTTCACTGGGGGTTTAGATGCAGGTGTTCAGAGGAAGCCATCCCCTTCCCTCTGGGCCACTTCCTGGGATGAGGCTGGCTGGCACCATCTTTGTCCAGCCTGGTTTCCTCATTCCGTGAGGAAAGCCCATCCTCTGCCATAAAGACAGAAGTGAGTGAACCCAAGAAAGGGCAGGGAAGAGAAAGAGAATGACTGAACCTAATGCCATCATCTGAGTCCTTGTGCCCTAACACCCCCGGGGCCCTGGCCACCCCAGACTCTCAGACAAATGAGTTAATAATTTCTTTTTTATTTTCCAGCTAATCTGAGTTCACTTTCTGTCACCTGTGATGGAAGGGTCCTGGCAGGTGCAATGCTTCCGTTGCCTGAGAGGCGCCATCTGGCCAGTCCTCGGGGCCCTTCTGAGGGGCGGCTGTGGGATCTCTGCTGGAGAGAGGAAACATTGACCCGAGGCTCAGTCTGAAGCCTGTGCTGCCTGACTTCGAAGCACAGACTCTTCTATCTTGGCTTCTCAGCTGCCTCTCGGGAGGCACCCAGGAGGGGGCAAAGCCCAACCAAGGCTGGAAAAGAGGAACATCCAGGAAAAGAGCCTCCAAAGTTCCCCAAATGCAGGTCACAATAACATGGGGTGGGGAGGGAGTAACAGTGAAATCCCAGTACCTAGCAAAAAAATACTCATATTTGTTTTCTTTACAGTTTGAGACACCCTGACTCAAGGACCCTCATGCTTCTCCACCTTTGCCTTAAAGACCTGAGTCTAACCAGGAGCTTCCTTCACACTGAGCATTTTACGCCTTCAGCAACAGGGTGGTGAGGAGCAAGGAAGGTCTCTTCTTCCTCCAGGCAGGCAAGTGCATGTCCCAGCTGTGACGCTGGAGTCACCTGGGAGGCTTAGCACCGCTGAGTTAGTAGGTGACCCCCTGGCTCATTAGCCAACACTGGCCTTCCCCGTCCCTCCCAGTTCTGGACTAACAGACTCCTGTGTCCCCGCACAGAGGACACACATGTCTTGCCTGCTAAATATGCTCTTCATTGCAGTGTCCTTCCTAGGTCCTAAATGAGGAGAAAGGAAGCGTCTTTTCCATTCACTGTGCTCTGTTGTCTGATCTCCATCAAATTGTTGAAAAATAAGGTCGGCCTTGAATTCCATGGGCTCACTGAGATTTCACAGAATCCTTACCTGGCTCCAAGATCATCAAACGATAGGGAATTTCAGGGAGATCAGATGAACTAAGTTAAATGAAAACTAATTAATATTTTATACTTTAGAAAATAAACGTTATTCTGCTTAACTATTTGGCCACAGATTAGAGATTAGTAACTGCTGTTGAACCACAAAGAACAATACATTATTCTAACTTCCAGATAAATAATATTTGTTCATAGTTTCCCTTTGATTTCGGTAGAGAAATGCAGTGGGACCCTACTGTCCCCACTGTCCCTTCAGCACTGGCCTCATCCCCGCCCCCCTGGAGACCATGCCCCTGCCTCTCCCCCTACTGGGTGGAGTCCCCCCGCTGCTCCCCCACAGAGTGGGGTCTCCCTTCATGGTGCAGGGGTGGAGTCCTACCTCGGGGACCTCAGGCCTTGCGCTTGGCACGCCTATTGGTTGAGAGGTGGGTGCCCGGATCCAAACAGGCCAACCAGAACCCTCCCCCAGGATTTGGGAACCGTAAGTGACAAAAGGAATCTGAAGATAAAGACATGGAAATGCAGAAGCAGTTGGCAGCCCGTACCACCATGTGGACTGAGGGACGGTAAATGCCAATCAGCAGAACGGGAGTCGGAGGCAGGGGGAGAACAGACCCTGACAGCCTCTGAGCTCCTAACTCCAGCCGCTCCCAAGGCCTCCCGTATTGCTCTCTCGGATTCCATTGAATCCAAGGAGACTTATAATAAAATTCCTTTTTGGCTTTACTAGCTTAAGATGGATTTCTATTCCTTGCAACCAAAAGAATTTTAACTAATATAAGAATGTAGGCCTATTTCGGTCTTACTTACATGCTAATCTTTAATTCAGCAACCATTTTACTTTGTAACTTCAGAATGAAAAAAATAAAAGGGAAATATTTGAGTTAGACTCTTGAACAAATTAGTCTGCAATCGTTCTCTTGGATTGTTTTTTCTCACACGACGTTCTAGTAGGGTTTTCCTCCATCCTGGGATGGACAGGATACATGCTAGAAATACGGGGAATGACTAGGTCGGTGGCCTGGATGTGAGTGGAGGAACATGGGATTTTTATGACAGTCCCTAAGAATTTGGTTTTCTTTAATTTCAGAATCTGTCTGTGAGTATGGTGTGTTTCTCTCAATGATCAACATAATTCAAGCGATCTTTGTTCTGTAGACCCATCACCAATCCCCCAGGACACTCCAAATTCCACGAACCACACCCAGGGCAATAGTCTTTGGTGTGCCCCTTCCTATGGAAGCTACTAGAATTAGCCTTTTCATATGCAAGGCCCTGTCCTGTGCTGGAAGGTGGCAGGGAGCTGTCCAACTGGGACTCTGCAAGGAGCTGAACAAGCAGAAAACCGCTTTGCAGTACTAACAGGGATGACTCCTCTGCCAGGTGTCCTCTGCACGTGTTCGCTGCTAGTTAATACGATGAGCGACAACCACGAGGGTGAGAGTGTCCCCTTCATTTTCCCAAAAGCAGGGTGCAGCGTAAACAAACCATAGACTTAGGCGGGCTCTTGCCTAACATCTCTTCAGGATCTCTCAGCTTCCTCCTATCAGAAAACAGGACCCCAGACCTGCTGGGCTTGAAGAGAGACAAAGAAGGACATCCACTTGTAAATACAGTAGACATTAAAAATCCATAGGCTAGTGGAAACATTCACCTGCCCTGCCCGTGGCCCCCTCTTATCTGAGTGAGCGTGCTTTCATGGTAACAAGGTGAAGCCCAAGTGGTGAGTTAGTCACCATCTCTATTCTAATTGGAAAATATTTTCTGATTAATCAGCCCAAGTTCAATCAGCATTAAACAGGTAAAAACAAACAAGCAAAAAACCCCAAGAATTTAGAGCTGAAAAAAAACCTCAGAGTCAATGGCCCAAGAAGTGGTTTTTTTTTTTTTTTTTTTTTTTTTTAAGATTTATTGAGAGACACATGAGAAACACAGAGAGAGAGGCAGAGACATAGCCAGAGGGAGAAGCAGGCTCCCTACAGGGAGCCCGATGCAGGACTCAATCCCAGGACCCTGGGATCACACCCTGACCCAAAGGCAGATGCTCAGCTGCTGAGCCACCCAGGCATCCCCCAAGGAGTGTATTTTAAATATGAAAGGGGTGGGAAATGCCCAGAGAGAATGAAGTCATTTGTTCAAGACTACACAGCCAGGTAGCCAAGGACTGGAGAGTAGTGTGCATGACGCCCTCTCCTAGCTCTAGGCTCTTAGAAAGAGGGGCCACGCAGAACACTTCCTGGGCCCCCCGAAACACCCGGCTAAGGGACAGACCCGCACGTGTGGAGGCTGCAGATGTCCAAGAAATCAAGGACACCAGCTCTTCTAAATTCTCCAGGGAGAAAGTTCTAAGGCGCTGGGGACCATTGTGGCAGGATTTTCAAAGGCCTGCAGCAGGAGCCCTGCTCGCAGGGACACGGTCCAGATGTCCTCATGTCCCCTCTGCAGACACAAGGCTCGCACTGCTGCAGTCCACCCCACACAGCCGCAGAGCTGCATTCAGCTCCCGATCCCCGGGCACACGTTCAAAACACACCTAGGGTCACCGCCGACCTGCCCACCTCGGGGCGGGGAAGGGGGGAGCCTGCCCCACTGCAGGGGCCCCAGGGCTCGGCCTTCTCTTCTTCCCGCCGCCTTCCTACCCTGGTCGCTGGCTGTGGCATGGCACGAGAAAACGATGAAACGGCAGGGCAAACAGAAGTCAAACTGACAACTACCCACACTCGGAAGAGGGGGCCCGATTGCTGAGCAGCTTGAGTGGGATTGTGAGAAAACCATGGGGTTTTCACAGAGCAGGTGGAGTTCAGCGCAAATCCAGAGCGGCTTGCTAATCTTTAGAGATGGCACCTTTGTTCAGTTTCAAGAAGCGCAGTTTTAGGGGCATTTTTTTTTCCCCTTGGAAAAGAGCCTGTAAAAACAATATAAATTTGTTTAAGCTCAAGATGTGAAGCAAACTGATGTCATGCCTTCTCAGCTTTCTGAGTGAGGGACGGCGGTGTCACCTGAAGCTAAGGCTCACCTGAGCAGCATCACGGATCGTCAGTGACTCCCCACTCACCCCTCCAGAGCTGAATCGGATTCTCCTTGACTCACACACACACTCACACACACACACACACACATACACACACACGTCAAGAAATAGCCGTCCTTCTTCTGGGAGGGGGGACAGTTGAACAATGGACGTGGCCAGGCCGAGGGGACTGGGCAGCTGGATCACTGGGAAGGATACGGAGATTTCTCTAGGTGGAGGGCTCCTCGATCCCGGTTATCTCACTCACGGTGTCTGCTGTACGTGTCAGCTGCTACCTGAACAGAGGTGGCAGATCCAGAGAAGCTGGCTAAGAGAAGAAAACTGTTCTCACTCGGGTTCTATAAATTACTCGTATTCTCACTTTGATATCAAGTACGGTATGTATTAGAGTGCATGGTTTTGGCTAGAACCAATTTGGAAGGCTGTCAAATAAAAAACAAAATAGGAAAATAAATCCGAAGTAAAATTTATGACATGATTTTCCTCCCATTACATTCCACTTAACAAATGCATATGTTTTACAATATCTTTAATAATAATTATTAAACATAGTAAAATACTTCCAAACTTGGCTCATTGCATAATTGTACTTCGAGTGAAAAAAATTATCTGAAGCCTTGTCAATATGCCACTTCCTCCTCCCCCAGCTTTTAACAGAAGCAGCCTCCAGTGGAATAATCCAAGCTGTGTTCAAGAAGTTGGCAAGTAGGTCCAATTAAATGTGGTTTTACTGTATTCTGGCGTTTGCATATCTAGTTTGCCAAGAAGTAATCTTTCACAAAAAAAAAAAAAAAAATCTGTACTGGCCCAGACACAGCCTGGATGGTGCAATGCATCACATAACTTTACCCCATGACTAAGATAATCTTTCTTTCTTAAATAGCTGTGGAAAACGTATCATACATCCATCATATTCCTATATGAATCACAAAACACCATCCCTTATGGAGCCTCTTACATTTATACATGACAAACTGAAATTCATCTTAATAGCCCTGTTTATTTTAATTATTAAACTCGAAAGGGGTTCGCTTCTAGCCACCTGAGCTCAATGTATTTATTCAGGTGTACTCCAGTCGGATTATCTGAATGGAGCTGTAAATGATCCTATTGACTATTAAATGCCACCGTGTCAAACTGCAGACCTAGGTACCTGCAGCTTAGGGAGGTGAAATGCTTCTCTCAGCTTTACAGATGAAATCTGGGGCCATTCTTTGCTGATGCTTACATGCTCCCGATCCCTTACGGAGGAGCTGACTCCCGTAGCCCCTTCCAGCTAACCAACGCTCTACGTGAACGATCAGCCGTATCCAAAGTCCAGATGGAAAGCTGTCAACAAAGAGACTCCTTCCGCTCTGCCTACTGCATGATTCATCCCTGGCATGAAGACAGGCCCGGAGATGGCCCCACCACCTTGACTCCCATAGGTGAGCCAAGAGCAGAGCACAGGTGCCCATGCCTCGGGTCAGCAGGGAGGGAGCAGGTCAGAAAATGCAGCAAAACGCACAACCTGGCCTTTGTTAGGAACCATCATGAGCTCATTAAAAACACATGCAGAAATGGTTAAACAAAATCCTCTAAACCTTTTACAAAATTGCCAGTCTATTAGAAGGACTGAGCTCACAGCAAACTCTCCTTCCCAATGTGTGCAATGGAGCAGCTAATGTCCTTTGGACTCTTGTCTATGGCACTGAGCGGCGGGGGGGCGGAGGGTGAGGGGGGACTTGTTTGTTTTTGGCTCTTGTTGTTTTTCAACTTTTTTCTAAACCAAACTCTTAAATATATCAACCCAAAGGACCATTTCACCAAACATGTCTTGTTAAAGTCACTGCCTTTTAAAATATCTATGAAAATCATAAAACAAAAAGGAAGGTTTGTGTCATTATATCAAGGGGAGAGAGGAAAAGAGAAAGAGATGTGTGGCACGAATCCTTTTGTGAAGTGGCATTGCATCAAAGCGCAAAGTGGACTCTCTGAAAGGGCTTCTCGACACCCGCTTATGCGGACAGGATGGGTCCTAAGTCTGTTTCAGGCAACAGGGACTCAAAGTTCCCTTATAAGGAACATAGCAGCTTTGCATTCATCGAGTTGTGAACTTGGACCAGGTGCATCTTCCCCTAAAGGGACCTGTTCGCTATGATACAGTATGACCAGAGTCTGTCCTTGTACCACAAATGGCTCTAACAACATGTAACGTAGTGCATCTGTGATGTGAGGCCGGAGACCGAGATGCTGTAAGCTGTGATCTGGCCTGTGCCACCCTTCCCCTGGTGAGATCGGAGGAATTCATTTAAGTCTCTGGGTAAATCACTTTCGTCTGTGTGCTTCCCTGGGGGAGCTATGCCTGTCCGCTATCATGATGTATATTAATCATGCTGTTGTTCATATTATGACACAAGTATAGACATGACCTGAAGCTTCGGGCTTGGTCCCTTCAACATTAAGGGGGGAAATATCTGTATTCAACTTAGGTTTTTGGATTAGATAATCAGAGAGTTGAAAAGGCTCTGAGAGCTCTGGCAAAGGCACCAACAGTGGGACGTGAGTTATATGAGGTTCGTGTGCGTAAATGTGTGTCCACCTACAAGCCCACCTGGGAATGTGCAATCCTTTCCGTTAGTTACCCTGGTGCTAGAACTTTTTCCGTGTTTCACGTGGCAATTGCTTTCCTCGGGGCCTGCTTAAAATGGAAATAAAGTTGAGACGGTAAGCACTCAGTGGATTAAAATCATAAAAATCCACACTGAGAAAAAAAAAAAGCCACATTGGTCAGAAGGCTTTCTGATAAAGAGCAAGTTCATCCTGGCGCAACAAATAATCACAATGGTAATAGTGAGGTCACCTCAGATGTACAGGATGCCTTGTTTCTGAGTGTGATGCTTTGCACATCTGCTTTGGCATTCCTCTAAGGAAGAAGGCGAGGTGGGTGTTACCACTTTGGTCTTGCAAACGGAGAACCAGAGGTATCAGGGCACGGTTCCTCCCGTGTCATTGGTAGACCTTCCACAACTTTCTCTTCAGGCTTCTTTTCAACAGCTGATGCTGAGAGAAGGAGGTGAGAAACATTCCAAGAACCGAGGCCAATTTTCAGATTAAGTGGAAAACTATTCAATTCTCCCACTTGGGCAGCAAATGAGTTCCGAGGCTCCTGTCTGGCTGCCACCCGGCCATGCCATCATGTTTCTTCTCTCCCTCTCGCACGGCCAGCAACAGCTCTGTCAGCCCCGCGCTCGGTAGCCTGCAAGTAGCAGTGCCTCGTTGTGGTTGAACAAATAACATGTTTTGGAAACCCAAGCAACCCTTTTTGTGGCTGGGAGCAGAGAGGGAGAGCGTGTCAGTCAGCAGAAGAATCCTGCCAGGGTTTCAGCTCTTGGGGAGCCTAAGCAGAGGGCCCGAAACTTGTCCTCCTCTGACACCAGGAGAGAGTGTTCTGCTATAACATTTTTAAAATAGTCGAGAGGATCCAAGTCAGGAAAGGAAATAGTATAACTCCAATCTTGGGTTCAGTTTGTAAATATATATAGCAGACAATGGTAAGCGCAATGATGGTAGATATATAATTACATAATGCAAATTTGATCCCTTGGGCATAACCAGAATGTTGACTTCGGATTCAGACTCCATCAGAGATGCACCCAGAGCAAGGGACTCAACCTTCGTGTGCTCCTAAAGAAAGGAAAATCTCATGTCTGAAAAGATAGATAGCCAATGGGTTGGGGAATGTATGAAATGTTTGCAAAGTCCTCGGAGCCCCTTGCCTTCCCCTGTGCCTGGCCCTGCACCTGCCTCTCCATTTCCAGGATAAATAAACTGGAAATCACTTTTGCTCTTTCCAGCTCTAAGTATTTTTTTGTGATTTGAGATTGGTCTCTGTGGAAGCCCATGTTATACGGCAATCTGTAAGGGGTGGGGGGGATATCGGCCGCACCAATATAGGTCTTCAAATAATGGAGAATAATTGGACCATGAGATTATTTTCAAATTCTGGCCGTTAGATTTCTGCAGTTTGAATAACAAAATTAATTCGTTATTTCAAGAGCAACCAGTCCAGAATGCAAATTTTAAAATTCAGGATACAGATGTAAGCTTGGAATTGTGTTGGTTTGTAATGCCTAAAAGTTCTGTTATTTTTGGAGAGAGAGAAAAAAAATTATATATATATATATATTATTAAATAAGAATAATAATATGAGGATTGATTGCCTTTGAGGGCGTTACTTGACTGACTTTTAAATAGAAACACTTCAATCATTAAAATCTTTCCATGCTGGTCAAGCCTACAGACTGCCTGTATTTTGACTCAAGTATTATTTTTACTGCAAGATAAGCACCTTTACAAAGCAAGTTGAACAAACGATGACAAACCCTCCCTCCCTCCCCCTTTTGCACATAAGTGATTCTAGTACCGCTCTGAGGCATCCCTCAAGTAAAATAACATATAAATAGAATGTGAGAAATCACCACATTTTCTAGACTCCACACTTAGTATGAAAAACAAAACTTCACTGTGCCCCAGCATACCCTCTACTTTTGTCTCCTCTTCACTTAAAGATTTCATCCTGTTCCATGTCATTTGTTGTAATAATTCCCCTGAAATAGGAAGTGGCCCCTTCATCCACATGCTCCAGCCTCCCCTCCCTGGAGATGCGTCCTTTGCTGGCGCAGACTGGCAAGTAGGGCCAATCTCAAATGTGGTTTTCATTTCAAGATTGTTGCCATTACTTCAAAATGGTAGAAATTCAGACACGAAACCAACTTGGTTGGAAGATGCATCGGTGCAAGGGTGTCAAAATCACCCCTTGCGTAAAATGTGCTCTTCTATTATTGATAAGAGGCCATGGGGGGAATGGAGAGCAGACTATGTAAAGTATGAATTATAGTTTGTGTCTCAACAGAAATAAGAACCTGAAGGGATATTCCACGTGCCCCCCTACCTTCACTTTCTTTTGGTTTATTCAGTTGCAAAATCTTAGGGATTTTGAAATCACAAACAAATGCTACACTAAGGGATTATGTATAATATCTAGACTTTGAATGTAAACTTGCACCATTCCTACACACACACACACCGCCCCGGGCCCATCCTTAAGAGGCTCTCTCTCTCTCAAAGGCAGTTAGTTATGGAAACAACTTTATAAATTTGCTCTTCTTGGGATATGGTTCTGGGCTCAGATTTCTTCAACTTGATGAGGACTTTAAATGACAGAGAAACAGTTTTAAAATAGAGGAAACAGATTTTTTTTTTTACACTACGGACAAATAAATGGCACTGACTTCTATGGCTATGGCTCACAAGCAATACATACTTCTCTTAAGTGTTTTAATTATCCGTTATTAGACCATTGTGCTTTTCTGAAAATTGTCCACATAGACATCCTTAGGAAGCATTGTTGTCTCTCTAGTAAACATGAAACAAGCATTTCAGTACTACCAAACAGCTTGTTCATAGAATACATTTCCAAAGAGATGGTCTACAGAAAAGATAGAGGTATATTTTTAGTCTGCTTTTAAAAACAAAGGTAAGAGACTCACATGAAAAGCCTACATGTTCTTCCTTTGACCAAAGATCATTTCAGAGCATTAGCCATACAAAAATGTATCTTTACTAATCTTCTCAAAGGTAAAGTACACACTGCATTGAGGACGATTCTTTAAATGAAGTGAATATATCCTTATTTACAAATATTTTAAGTAATACATATATTTTAATTACATAGGTTTAAGATGCATTCTTTTAAGCCCGGTCATATATCAAAGTTAGCACCAGCCTGGCACAGCACAGAGAAATAAGCCTATGCCATTCTTTCAAGTGCAGTACTGTTCTCTGTGCATTATGTACGGAAACAACAGATTTAATCTACCCTATAAATGCTTACTAATATTTGAATACATTTTCCATGCACCACTTCCTGTTAACTACAAATATACTTCTTAAAAACTTCAATATTTAGGCCAATATGACTTCTTAAATTCCTCGATAGCCAATATGAAACATGCAGACTGACATTTAATACAAACGACTTGATTTAATGATTAACTACAGAGATTATGACAAACTGTAAATAAGTCATTTCCGTGAATGGACTCTCTATGGGTGTCACACGGCCTCTCAAAGCCACTCTAAATATCCTCACTGAAACTGTTACTCACTAATGCGCTACATTTTAAAGCCAAATTGGGTTTTCACTCTTCTCTTGCCAAAGGAACTAGAGAGAATGCTTCCTATAGCAAAATGCAAGCTCCACTGCAAACCCATTCCTAAAGATTAGAGAGGGAGAGAGCCTGAAAATTCAAGAAAAATTTCAGTTTTCAAGAAATTGTTTTGTAAAGTACCCTGCAAGCCAAGGAAAATACCGTGCTCACATAAACCCAGCAATTGTGATCAACAGTAAACTAGCAAATGTAAAAACAGAATCAGAAAAGTTAACTGGTAAATCCATCTCTCTCTCAAAAAAAAAAAAAAAATCCGATTTCAAGTGCTTGAATATTTTAGGAAAAAGCTACTCTGTGAGCCAGAGTTATTTGGATAATTACCTGAACAATTTAGTGTAATAAGGCATTTGGGCTTAAGAGAGAAACTTTTTCAGCTACTGTTTCATTTTTATGACATCACCCTTTCTCGTTACAATGCTTTAAATTTAAAGAGTTCAGCTTCGTTAACAAACTACAAAAATTGGTAATACTCGTTAAGAGGTCAGTTTACAAAAATATCAAAAGTTTAATTTCTAAAATGTCTCTGAAAATAAATTACTATTTCTAACCTCCCAGCCCCAAGTGACATCAATAAGCTCTGATTGGTTTTGCTTAACCCTTCATGATATTAAGAAATCTAAGGAGTAGGGAGGCTGGAAACATGTTTCATTCTCGTCTAACTGAACCGACTGGAAGTCAACAGATAGGTAGTTCTACATTTTAGACCAAAGGAGCACATAGAAGATATTTTGCCACGTTTTGTAGGCAAAAGGTAGAAAAATGTTAACATAAGGGCCAAAATCTTGTCAGTGTAATAACCTTGGACTAGAGCCAAAAAGAAACTCCTAAAAGCTATTTGCTGTAAAGAGACAATAATAAAACTATTGCATTATTTTTTCAAATGGTATCATCTCTGGCATTTTAATGGCAAATGGTTGTACTGAAAACGACTGAGCTCTTCTGTCCTGGATTTCAAAATTCACACTTACTCGATTCACTGTATTTATCAGCAATTTCAAGCATTGTAACAGTCAGACAAAAACTTAGATTAAATCTAAAATTATCTGAGTTTCCTAACCAGAGGTATATAAAAGTTTCCTGGATCATATTAGAAATCCAAGAATGTTTGAAGCTTTACCGGAATGTAGTCATGCAATACAGGAAATTTTGAGATCTTAGGACTTTTTTCTGAATTCTTATCTGATACAATGGGATTTGTAAAGTCTAATTTTTGTATACTTGTGTTTCATTGCTGAAACTTGTAAGAGTCAGGGATTTTTAAGTAGCATTACTTCGTGGGTAAAAGACTCAACTGTTTTCTTTGATGACAGTTCAAAACAAAAGATTTCCTTGAAAAATTAGTATTTTGGCCATTTTATTGTGCACCATCATGTCATTTTAATACAGTGTTCACCTTTTCCTAGGCTTCCAATAACCCATTTACAGGTAATCATGACAAGTCTGTTAAAGAAAAATCTCTACTTGATTGACCTATTAATCTGATAACATAATTAACTAGAAAGGAAATCCAAAACCAGTATCCTTAACATTATATATACTTCTCGGATATTCCCTAGGGTAGAACTAGCACAATGCTGGACTCACACTGATCTAAGGCATAACTGATTATCTAAAAAAAACAGATGGTTTCAAAAGTAAATGAAATCACATAGTTAAAATACACTTAGACATCAGCCAGATGTCAAAGGGGGGGATCAATCTGAATGGTTTCCAACATGATTACATGACAAATTAATTTCCTTTTTCTTTGAAACGTAGTAAATGAACAAGTGATTCCTTCACTTCTCTTAACAAGTGTAGTGATTTGTGTACTTAATATTCCATTCGTTCTAGTTTTGCAAGGAATGTTTTAAGAAGTTATTTCTTCCAAGTCACATGTCAAAATACTATTCTTATAATCAAATCCGGCTAAGTTTAGGACAATGCTCCTCGTTTTAAATTAGATGCCAGTCAGTGAAACTAAATGATAACTCTCAACATATTCAGACAACTTTTGAGGTACTCTGACCAGTTACCACAGGAACATGAGATCCACCCTCTCCACCCTGCCCCCACCTCCAGCCCTTTTTAAAAATAAGCCTGTTTTAACTGCTGAAGAAATAATTTCGTGGAGCCCTTTCACGTGAAACAACGTTTGGTTGGTTAAAACCAAGTGTGAGCTCCATGTGATAGAAATCCTGCTTGGACAACAACAGAAAAGGAAACACAGGGATTCCAAATAGTAAATTATTGATGGTGCTCTATGATAAAAAAAAAAAAATCTTTTGAGATTCCCATCCCCAGCCACCCGGGAGCTTATGAGTGTATTTTGAAGCCCTGGACCTCATTTCCCACTTCTTCTACAGAAGCTAAGAATGTTCACATTACTATTGGCCACGTAATATGAATGTATTTTGTTTGACGGTAGTCATGTAAAAGCGTATCTTTTAAGGCTGGAAGTCATGGGGCAGATGAGCATCAGGATTTTACAAAAGCGCACACACTGTCCAGCACATGTGTGTTCTGTCAATTCTGTCAGTCGGCAGCGTTTCTCACCCTGACACACCCAAGGAGCCCATCATTTAGTCTGGATGATAGCATTAGGGTCCAGGAGTCCTTGAGATTGCATTTGCAAAGTAAAACTTTGTGAGAGTTACAAGTTGGGAACTTCTGAGCTCTCCCAGCAATGGAAAGGATGCATACAGCCAATCTTCAACAATCGAATGCCTGCTAATTTGATTGCCTAGAATTCCAGTCATTAGCCAAGCAATCTTCCGAATTAAGACATCCGGTCTCCTTCAATCTTCCACTTACACCAGAACACAGAATAGGTCTGACCGGTCAACTTAGGACAAAATTACCCATGAAAATGACTTGGGGTGTACATATGAGGAGCTGGTGGCACAGCGTATTAGGGAAAACCCCCACTGCCACCTGAAGTTCTGGAGGTTCATGAGTTTCTAGGGAATGAATGATCTTAACATTCTTGATCTAGGTGCTAGAAAATGGGTCACATTTTTAAAATGTGCGTTAGTATCTTAAATGACTGAGAGCCAAAATGTTTGCACATTTCCACCGGAGTGAGTTAAGGCATCCTAATAATTTCATAAGCCCGGGACAGGATGGATATTGAAAATAACGACGCCCGGTACAATGCGTACTGAAGATCCATGTAGTCCATAATCACAATGAAAATAACACACACGAGGTTCTCAGTTCATATAATTTATTGCAGTTAGCACACAGTTTAAAAATTCACCAACACACCAATAGTACAAAACTAAACAGCATTATAAGTTATTCCCCCCTCAGGAAAATAAAACATACTATGATTGTCAAAGCTAGATGTCAGTCTAAGGTTTAGAACAAAGGAAGAATGTGAAACTAATAAAAGGAAAAAGCAATCACTCACAATGACCACAAAAAAGAAAATCCAAAAGAAAGTCCGTTTTCTCAGACATTGATTGTCTCTTCTAAATTAATAAAAATTATTTTAACATAAACTGTATTTAAAAAAAAAAAACTAAAAACTCTTCAAGTAACTAAAAATAATGCTCCAAGGCCATTTTCACAGCTTTTTTTGTTTGTTTGTTTGCTTTAAATGCCATTACAGCCAAATTAACACACATTTGACCAAATATTTCCAAAACAGTCCAGCAACACACAATGGAGTTTTCCATTCAGTATCTTAAGCACAAAAATAGGCTATGTTTACAGTAGTTAAGGCGATCAAATTTTAAACAAAAGCAATTAAAAAAAAAAAAAGGGAAAAACAGCAAACGTTTTCCATGCTACTCCCATAGACCTTATTTGTAAGTGCAAGACAGGAAAACAAACACTGTGCAAAATGCTTTTGCCCTGCGTGTTGGTCATGAAAACCACACGTTGGGCTGCAGCCTCTGCTGCCCCGATACACAGAGTCCACTAACCCCCTTCCCCACCTAACCCACGTCAATCAAGGCAGTCCAGTCCTTTCAGCCCGGGGCTTTTTCAGTCCATAGAATCTTTTCATGAGTTTGGGGGGGGGGGGATTGAAGGGGAGGGAGAGAGGGAGGGAGGGAGGGAGGGAGGGTGGGTGGGTGAGGGAGAAGGAAGAAAAAGAGAAGGGGAGCCCCCAAAAAAAATCCCAAAAAAAAAAAAAAAAAAGAGAGAGAATGACCTATTGTCAATTTGTGCAGTAGTTACTCTAAAAATGCTCAACTGGGTAAATGTGTACACCTAAACTTTTGAGCTGGCATGGGTTTTGTGCAATTAGAAGTTTGTTATAAATGCACACTGCACATGCAAATCTTTAAGCCGTTTGTAAACATTTATATTTTCCTTGTTATGTAGCGAAGTTATCAATTTGCAGCTTAAGTTTTTATTCAGCTTAACAGTTTCAACTTAAGGACAGTGGGAAAGTCAATTTAAATTATATAAAATAAAAATAAAAACAGTGCATTTACGTTCTTCATAACACCAGTTTTTTTCCCCAAACGGTGCTATTTTTTTTCTAAGGAAATTAAATAATTTTAAACTCACTCGTTAAAGTTATACAATGCAAACAAAGACAAAAAATATATTGAAACTCATGCATTTCTGTAGCGTTAATATTTACTTTTCAAGACTCAACTAAGAGCATCAACACAACCTGTCAAGTTCTTTGACACCCCCCCCAGCCCGTGTAATCAGTTACAGTATACAAGAACAGTAATTCACATTTTTCAACACACAGTTCAACACTGCTGAAGCTGCAATATCCTTTTTCATCCCAAGCAAACCTTCACAAAGACAGCGTCCCAGTGATCCCAGTGTACTTTCAGAATTTCTCTCATTGGGAACCGTCAGAAAACCAGAAGTTGCCACAGAAAGTTTTAAGTCAACTGCTTGTTTAAAAATAGATAATCCAGCATTTCAGAAATTTTCCATTTGGGTCTAAAAGCATTCAGGTTTCCAACAGCCAGAAAAGATTCATGCAATTTGTGACATATAAAGAGGCTAAGAAAACTGGAGGGAATTTCTACTCTGAAAAGGAAAAAACAAAAACCCAAACAAAACCAAAACAAAACAAAAACACAAAACCAAAACAAAGTGGAAAAAGAGAGAGAGAGAGAGAGAGAGAGAGAGAGCGCTCAGAAGACAATGCAGTGTCGACAAAATTAAGCCCTGTGAAAGCATCTTGTGATAGGACGAGTTGTTTCCAAGGTTCTTATTGGCTTCCTTCCCCTACCCCCTCGAAAGAAAAAGCCCTCTCTAGTCTCCGACTTGCTCGAAAGTCTCTTTTACCAGAATGCTAAATTAGTGAGAGTCTCATGCTACTCTAAAGTGCAAAACCGAGTTAACACCCCGACGTTTTAGTTCCAGGAAACAAGGCTGCTTTTAGACCGTACCACAACTAGATAGAGATCTATGTATATATATGTATATATATATATTATTTATATATATATAAAATTATTTCCAGAGTTCTTGAGAGCTATCTTCTAAGGTCCAGTCTCTGACAGTGGGCAAGCTCAGGGCTTCGCTTTTGACAGACAAGGAGTTCACCAACTCACAGTGGAACTTGCGGATGTGTCTGTACAGGTCCCCGGACTGCGTGAACCTGCGCTCGCACCACTTGCAGGCGTGCGGCTTCTCGCGCGTGTGCACCACGGCGTGGCGGCTCAGGTTGTGCGAGTACTGGAAGCTCTTGCCGCACTGCGTGCACGTGTAGGGCTTCTCACCCGAGTGAGTCCTCTCGTGGCGCTTGAGCGTGTACATGCACGAGAAAGTCTTGCCACACAGCGAGCAGGTGGGCACGTTGACGTCGGCGGCCGGCTTGCTGCGTAGCCCGTCCTGCTCGCGGAAGTGCGTGCTCAGGTGGATCTGCAGGATGTGTGGGCTGGGGAAGACCTTGTTGCACAGCGGGCACATGAAGATCTGGCCGGCCGGGCTCAGGATGTTGGACACGTAGGGCAGCAGGCTGCTCTCCATGCCGCCCTCCACCGGGCCGCGCTCAGCGTCCGGGGTCATCATCTCGTCGTCGCTGGCTTTGTCGTCGCGCTCGAGCTCCCTCAAGACCGAGTCCTCCCTCAGCGGAGCCAGGTGGGCCGGCTCATACTGTACCCTGGCGTTAGTGCTCACACTCTCTTTCACAGCGCTATGTTCCATGTCATAGTCATTAGTGCCAACCTCGCTCTCCTCACAGGAAGCCTCTTTCTCCACCTTCACCTGCACCAGGTTGCTTCTCAGCACGTCCTGTGAAGAGAAATAAGAGCTGTTCAGATTTTCAACTCCCGAAAGGCTGGACTTGACAGACAGGTCCAGCACACAGTCAACATCTGCCGAATCCCTCACGGAGGTGACAGACCTCTGGGACAAAGACTCTGTGGAGCTGCAGGGGCTGGCGACTGTTTTTCCAGCTGCTGTGGCGTGTGGCTCGGCCTCCCCGCCTGCCGGGGGGATGCCTGCCGAGTCGGAGGGCAAGCGCATCCACATGTTCCCGGGCTCGGCCGCCAAGTCCCTTTTGCTGGGCAGGAGGTTCAGTTTTTCGTCTTCGCCCTCGTCCTCGTCGCTGGGCAGATCGCCGGCCATGTGGCTGCTGCCGTCCGAGAGGCTCTCAACTTTGTCCGAGCAACTGGAGGCATCTTCCTCCTTCTTGGTGCTGTCTGCCTCCGTGGTGGCTTTCTCTTTCAGCTTCTTTTTGCACACTTTGACAATGTCATACATGTGGAGATAACTGGCAGCTGCTAGCACGTCTTCAATGGGCAAGTCTTTGAACTGGAGTTTCCCTTCATACATGAATTCAAGCAGGAGAGCGAAAGCCGGGGCTGTAACAATGTCGCTGTTCAGATGAACAATGTCTCTTTTGTCCAGCTGGTCCTTGTAAAAGAGGTGGAAATACATGCTGCATGAAGCCAGTACAGCTCGGTGCGCGCGGAACTGGGCATCTCCCACCAGAACAGTGCAGTCACAAAGGAAGCCCTGATGCCTCTGCTCGCTCAGACACTGCAGCAAATGTCTACTGTGGTCTGGAAACTCCATACTGTCTTCATAACCTGGGGAGAGAGAGAGTTCTCATGAGAGCCTGCTCAGGAACAACTTTCCAGTGCTTTAGCCCCGTGCAAAAAAAAAAAAAAAAAAAAAGATAGTGACAGTGATTCGGCTCTGGCCGCCCGAGGTACCAGTCCCTGAATTTTAATCAGGCTCTGACCCGGGGACTACCAGATGACTCGCACAAAACCTAAACGTGAGAAGGGGGAAAGAAAAAATAAAGTGCACTTTTCAAACTTGCTCGTCCCAGCCCAACAGTCCCTGACGCATCTTCACCTTCCTGGAACTTTCAGGCAAGTTTTAAAAGTCTTAATTTCAGTGCAGTCTCTCACCGAGATTAAGAATTGAGATCTCTTTCAGAAGAAGTGAACCTACTCATCAAATCATGTCCCACAAAACCTACAAAACAGCTTTAATTTCAAAGGGAACAGCACATAGAACAGACAAAGAAAAGTCCCAAACACATTCTATAAGATTCACAAAAACTTGTTTGACCGTCCTTTTTATTTTATTACTTTGGATACATGACTGCACTTAGAAAGCACAATTTTAACACACACACTGGCTGAATCAAGGAGGAAAAAAATGAAATCGCATAATTAGCCCAGAAATTAGCAAACAACTCACTTTTAAAGTCAGAGTGTTACAACAACAAAAGCCCTGTGTATAAAAACAGATGTTAATGCCTTAGGATTTGCAGGTAGAGCACACATGTACGAGATCAGAAAGAGCTACACCAACAGATGGAAAAGATCATCTTTACTATGAACAAATCCAAATATTTTTTAAATGAATTGAGGGAAAAAAACAGTAACATTTCTTTGTAAAATCTGTATATCCAGAATATTAGGAACCAGAAGGGCTTCTCTTAACTCTGCAAATTCTCATCTAAACTTTGATCCGGTGCAAAGCAAATGAATTCCATACTGAAATTATTTCAAACTTTTAAATGAAGGCATATCGTATTCAAATGAAACTCAAAAGCTGTACAGGTTCAACACCCCCCTCCCCCCCCAAAAAAAAGCCTTGCAAGAAAAAGAGAAACTATTTTTTTTTTCTGACTCTGCCTTACCTCATTCAACAGAAAATACTTTGTTTCAATAAAACTTGATATATTTTGTTTTCCCACTAGCTTCTATTCTTTCAAATCTGCATTGCTGCCCTTGTTTTCTGGTGAAGGAGGGTGAAATGGAGGGAGAGGAAAGGAGAAGATGTACAAAGGGTCAAAATTCAACTCCTTAAAAAAAAAAAAAAAAAAAAAAAAAATCAAGAAAACGCGACTTCCCCTTTCCTGTGACCAGAAGCGAGGTTCCACACCAACCATCTCAGAGAGTGCATTTGGGGAACGGACACACAGCAATTTAATATTCCAGAAATTACCTCCCTTTCTCTCCACTTTGTCCAAGATGGACTAAACTTTCATCCTAGCCCCCAAATACCTTCCGCACGATGCCACCGCTAGAATAAACCAAGATTTACAATACAATCACTTTAAGTGCCCCACAGCTAACATCAATCCTAATCCTTGAGAGGGCTAAAAATAAAGATTGGAGGGCAGCTCACAAGGTAGCCGTGATCAAATTAGGAGGCTGGGAGGACAGAGAGGGCCGAAGAAGGAAGCTTATAAACATCTGATCCAGCTGACTGTGGCCATATGGCAGCTGCTGCCCAGATAAAGAGATTAAGAATAGAGGAGTGCGATTACAGCTGTCTGGCCAATTCAGGCAGCTCAAATCTACAAGTTCTAAATTAGTCGCTAACACAAAAACTCCTGCAAATAATTATTGTTATGCTGAAATAAAAGCTCTCTTAAATATATATTTGAAAGAGAAATGAGGAAACCAGTCAAACTATTCTCCTGGGGACAAAAGTTTTTTTTTTCCCCCTTTTTAAAAAACCTTCGGTTTCAAAAGCACTACAGCTGTATGTTTCAGCAGTGCTGCTGAATGTTTTGAAGAATAAAGTTTCACAGTGGAATTAATTACACAACAATCTAGCTTCTTAGCTAGAATAATCTTCTCATATAAGTTTGAATGCTGGATTCCAGACAGTTTACTATTTCTCTCCCCCCTCTACCCCAGAAGCAAAAGGAATCTAAATAGCAGTGAACAACAACAAAAAGCATTTTAATCCCAAGTGATCTCAAAAAGCAACATCTCAAAGCCTTTCTTAACATTTCAAAACTTGAAATATTTCTGTGTATTAAAGTTATTTACTTGCTCGAGCAAAAGGGATAAAAATTAAAACTACACAAGCCCAAGACTTTCAACTCCAATAAGATGTTCATTTAATACTCGGTTTCATATATTATTCCTAAACTGGGTTAGAAAAGTAATGTGATTTTTTTAATTAAATCAACAAAACACCAAAACAGAAATATGCTCAATCTAATCTCTTGCTACTCCTACCTTTAGGACACATAAACCTGATTAAGTCCTTTCCTCTGGGTCTCGCTGGCTCCAGGTCTGTTACATCGGTGGAAAAAAAGCGGACTAAGAGAGACAGATGCAAAGTGGAGATGATGTTAGAGAGGAATAAGATACCTTCTCCACCACAGATCCGCACACACTAACTCCCTGTCTGTGTGTTAGAATAAAAGGCTGAGGGATGGCAGGCTGTCAGCTGCTCTGACATCATGTTCAGATGGAAATGCTACCTCCAGCTGTGCTCCTTTTAATGCCATATGCTACTCCTCTACACTCCTGCCACCAGCTTTTTCTTAGGAGAACTTTTCTCTTCTGTTAGTATAAACAAAATACTTCAAAGTCTCCCTTTTTTTCCAAACTTTCTAACAGAAAGAAATTGAAAAACTCAGCATATGGAGTTCTACTGTATTTATGGAATAGCAACACTTCTGTCTTAAGTTGGTGGACTGGCTCACATACTGACAGCACACTCAAGCCACGGTGCTATTCAGGAAATCCAGATTCACTTTTATTCAACTCCAACGTTTAGTTTCAAAGGCAGCTTAGGGATATTTTTAAACCAACCCAATTGACATCTCCAGTCCCATTTCAACATTATTACGGTACTTTCATTTTTTTTTTTTTTCCTGCCAAGATAATGGCATACATGTCTCAATGCTGGGAGACTATACAGAACTATTACTACAGCCGGGTTCACCTTATTATTTCCCTCTTAATTTTAACTATTTGTGTCCTACAACCTACTCAATAAAATTTCTACATTGCCACTACATGCAAATTTCAACTCTCACTATCAACAAGGTGAAACTGCACTTTCTGAAATCCTGGAAAGTACTTCAGTTCAATGAGACAAATTAATAAACTGATACAACCTGCTACGGCCGCTTAAAATGAACACTGCACCTGCATATCTGATCTGACTCTCCGCTCAGGGGAGAAAAAAAAAATAAAAAAAAAAAAAAAGCAGAACTTTGTCTTCCCCTTGATCTGTGTCCCATAACAATCTTTTTTTGGGTCACTCTGTGATGTTTCGTGATCACAAGAAAACCTTTCAGCTTTCAGTAAGAAGGGGGGGGGGCAAGTCTAGTAAGTTTGGGAACTTTTCAGCTCGACTTTGTGGGTCTTTTTCTAATGGCTGATGAAATCATAACGTAACCCGGGCTGGGCTGCCCCGTGCCCTGCAAGGTGCTGCGACATCTGTGAATGTCAAAGCCATCCCCACGGGCTCGGGAGGGCGAGGCGCAGCGCAGGCCCGAGGCGCGAGCGTCGCAGCCCTGCTGGTCACCGCCCGGTCCTCACCCGAACACCGCGGCACAGTTAACCAGTAACAAACACCGGCGTCTCCGTCCAGTCTCCCTCGCTCTGCCAAAGTCACAGACCGAACTTTCTCTAACTTCGCGGTGAATGACAGGATGACGAACGCCTATTGCGGGAGGCACTCTTCGGGAGCCACATTCCTTCCCAGCCACACAACCTATTCTCCACAAATGCCCTCGCCCCATTCCAACGTATCAGACATTAATCACCCCATTTACCCGGTGGGGTGGGGGGTGAGTGACAGTTTAATGAGTCCCAAGCACCGCAATGGGCCAGCGACTCCCACCCCACAAATCAACCCCTTCGCAGTCCTGCTACCGCGGGGTCCAGGGACGGACTGTGAGGCTGGGCTTCTGTTTCTCCCGAGGGGTGGGGGCGAGGGTGCGGAGTGGGGCCGGGGGTGGGGTGGGTAAGAAATGCAAATCTCCACGTAGTTCGCCGTGCATAAAACACACGGGGAAAGAGGAAGGTTAAACCACAGGGAAGGAGGTGGAGGGCGGAGAGCCGGTGCAGCAGGAAAACACCTTCCACAGCAGACGAGAAAACAGACCCGGGTCACGGCAACAACAAAAGAAAAGTCGTAAGAAGCAGCCCGCGGGAGGAGGGTGGCTGCTACCGCTTCCCCGACGCCGCGGCGCGCGAGCCCCCGGGGCCTCCCGGCAACTGCACCAGCCCGGGAGGGGCCCCTCCCCCGCCGGCCCCCTCCCCCCCGGGCGCCACTGCAGCTGCACCGGTCCCCGGAGCCGCGGCCGTCCCGGGCGCCGCTGCAGCTGCGGCGGCTCCCAAGCCCCCCTCCCCCAGCCCGCCGCCCTCCGCACCCGGGAGGCGCCGCCGCAGCTGCACGGGCCGGGAGCCCGCCCCGCGCCGCAGCTGCACCGGCCGCGGGGAGGGGGGCGGGGGCGCGGCGCGGAGCCGGCGAGCCCGCACCCCGCCCGACCCCGCAGCTGCGGCGGCCCCGTCCCCGCGCCCGGCCTCCCGCAGCTGCGCCGCCCCCCGCCGCCCCAACCGCTCCGAGCACACAAACTAAACTCCACTCGCGGGGGCGCCCCCGGCCCGGCCCGGCCCGCCCTCCGCCCGCCCCGGCCCGGCCCGGGCCGCACAGCTGGCGCCCCCCGCCCGCCAGGGGGGCCGGGCGCGGAGGGGGCGCCGGGTCAGGGGCCGGGGCGGGCGCCGGCACTCACACGGAGCGGCCCTAAGTCACCGCGTCCCCGCCGCCGCCGCCGCCGCCGCCGCCGCCGCCGCCGCGTCCTCCGCCTCCTCCTCCTCTTCCTCCCGGCCGCCGCCGCCGCCGCCGCCGCCGCCGCCGCCGGACTTGGTGGGCTTCCTCCTCCTCTGGCCCCCCTCCCTCCCGGCCCCCCCGCCCCCCAATCCCGGCTCCGTCGCCCGCTCCCCCTGCCCCCTCCCTCCCTCCCACCCACCCCCGCTGGCAGCCGGAGGAGCGCGGCGGAGCGAAGAGGGCCCCACTCTCAACGGCTCCCCATGGCAGCAGCCCAGCGGCGGCCGCAGCCTGCCAGACACAGCGAGGGAGCGAGCGAGGGAGCGAGCGCGGAGCCGCCGGCCGGGAGGGGGGGCGGGGAGGGGGGGCGGGCGGGGGAGGGGGAGGGGAGGGGGCGGGAGGACGCACCACGCACGCACGCGGCGGCGCCGGCCAGATGTTCCCCCCCGCCCGGCCTCGGCCCGCCCCTCTCCTCCCCCTGCCTCCCTCCCTCCCGGCGTTGGGCCCCTGCGATTGACCGTAAGCGGCTGGGCCGGCGCTCCCCGCCCGCCCCCAGCGCGCAGCCTCCTCCAATGGGAGGGCGGCCTCGCGGGAGGGCGGGGGGAGTGGCGGGCGACCGTCGGACTGACAGGAGGGCGCAGCCAATGGGCGAGGCGGGCCGGAGCTGCCGCTCGCGCGAGCCAATCGCGGGCAGGAGCTGTTGCGGTGGGCGGGGCCCGGGCGGGCGGGGGGCCGGTAGCGAGGCGGCGCGGGGCGGAGTCCTCGGGCGCAGCGGCGGCGGCGGCAGCGGCGCCCCTCTGGGTGACTTGGCCGTGAGAAAGTGAAAGGAGCCCGCAGGCGGCAGCGACAGCTGCGCTGGGAGGGGCCTGTCTCCGGGCTCCGGGGCCTCGCGCGCCCCGGGGGGGTGCGGCGCGACCTTCTCGGGGCGCACCGTGACCACCAGAAACACACTTTTAAAAGCGCTGGGGCCGGCGTGCGCCGAGTTGCGCAGGTATCCTCGGGAGGCAGGGCGCGCGGGGACGCGGGGGACGCGGCGCAGTCGTGGCCCGCCCGAGCGCGGGGAGCGGAACCGAGCGGCGCCCGCGCTCCGTCCCGCCCCCCGCCGCCCCCCGCCCCCCGCCCCCCGGTGCAGGTCGGGGCGCCGCGGCCGCGGGCTCCGGGAGGCCAGTCGGGGCGTCGCTCCCCGGACGAGGTCTGGCTCCGGGAGACACGCCTGCGGCCCCCGCGGCCCCGGGGCACTCGCCCTCTCACCAGCACACACTCCCAAGCGACCAAATTCTAGAGAACTCCGGTAAAATTGGTAGTTGTGGAAGCCGTAGCCGGATTCCTTAATTGGTACGTATCAAGCCACAGCGTTCAGCCACCGAGGGAAGATGTGAGACAGACCGCGGTGCCGCTGTCCCCTCCCTCCAGAGGAACTTTTATCTGATCCTGCCTCTTGGCTATGAAAGTGGGTCCATCACGGCAACGGAGAAATGTAGAGACTTCGCAAGAAATTGCAAATCTTGTTGAGGCGGGGATGACAAAGTGGAGCAGCAAGTAAAAAAAAAAAAAAAAAAAAAAAAGGTTCAAGAATGTACAATAGCAAATTGCACAGTAAGGAAGTCAGTGCACTAGTAATTGTCACATGAAATGTGTTTATTCTTTGCTAACTGAACCGGGACTGGCAAGCCTGTTGCTAACCAACTTGCCAGGAGACCTTTCAACTGAGCAAAATGTGCTTTCACTTTGTTCCAGGTCAAATGGGTAAACTAAGTTGAGAGCATTGTGTGGGCAAATCAGACATGTTGAATTACTAATGAAGTCCAAACAGGAGCACGTAACATTCCTGGAGCTGAAATACAGTTGGGCTGTCCTGTTAGAAACAATCCGATGTTCTCTTTCCTGGGCTTTTTCACATGCCCTCGGGATGGATCACTGAGATCAAGGCCATCCTGTGATAATTAGTTCCTTAGTTCATGAAACATACCGTTGTATGTATGCTTTTGGTGAATTCTAGATCTTTTAGTCTATTGGTAGAAGGCCCAATTTCAGTTTGCTCTGTTTCCAGTTAGGGAAATTTGTAAATTTTCTTGATGGATGCAACATACTATTAAAAAAAAAAAATGTGAAAAGGAGCACATGCTTTGCCAACAAGTTGAGGAAGGAAAAAGGAATAAAATGTTTGCATTCTCAGAGCTGTTCCTCACCTAAGAAAAGTTCAAAATAAGGAAAATAACAGATCTCTGGATGAACAGACATGAAGCTATTGTGTCAGGATATTAATAAGTCCGTGAGAAAATTAGATCCTCCACGAAAAGTTTGGAAACTTAGCTCTGTGGCATAGAGAGCAAAATCACAGCTGTACCAAAGGGTTTAATTACCTAAGTAGAATAACAGCCCCGGAGATGAGCCAGGGGTCTGACACGTCGATGCCTCCGAAGTTGTGAGCATTGTTTCCTAGATGGGGCAGTCATTACTAGAATTCATTTTTGAGAGCTGAGTTGTGTAGCCAGAAAATATAGATTAAATGGATATTTAAGGAAGCAAGTATGTCATCCCTCAATTATGTAAAGGGTTTTATAAATTTATGAAAATGCATGGAATATTCATACGTTGTCAGAATCAATAAAAACATTTCTGGAGTATTTATTGTGTTCAAGAAAGGCATTCTGATGGGATGTGAAAGATGAACAGAAAAGCAAGAGGCAGGTTCTCTCCTTCCTGGGGTTTAAATGGAGCTGGGAAAGAAATGGTGTGACTGTATAAAAATCTGGAACAACGGAGAGACTAAACAACAATATAATATGAATGTCAGAGCTAAATGTAATATTCAGTTGTTACAATCATCTTCCCCCGGCCCCTGGTGAGGCTGTATTTTTTCTGCCCCATTTTTTACGTTAAGAAAATGTTTTACTCTCTGAATTTATTTGAAAGTGTCATAAACTTACTACAAAAATGATCCTTTTAATCATCTTTGGAAAAATCATCATTTACATCATTGTAAATAAAACAAGACTGATGTCAGAGGTGTCATGACACAGAACAATTACTATTTTTACTGAGTGCTCACTGGAACTGTGGAAAGTAAGAAGTCAGACCCAAATAGCCCCCAGGGTAAGCTCCTCAAAGTGGGGTCTATTTACCTCTACCCAACAGGCTTAGCAAATTAACAAGATTAAAAAAAAAAAAAAAAAAAGCTGCTTGACAGAGTTTGAAAGCCAATATTTTTTTCCCTCTCCCACAGTGAGGAGAAATAAAGTGTAAAAAGTACAATCTCTAAACTATTAGAAAAATGTACCATTACTTTCTTCTGAAAAAAATCCCAATCCTGTACAGTTAACAGTTAATGCATACTTTTCTAAGAGTCCTGAAATTTAAAATGACACGAGCCAATTAACCGTTCATGGTTAGATTTCTCACCAGAGAACAAGTTTTATGTTTTAATAATACATGGATTTCAAACAATAACAATCTAACACTATAAAATGTTGACAGACCAAATAAAGATTTAATTTGATGGGCAACTCCATAAAATGAATGTCTGACTTTTAAATGTGAACCACAGGTCAAATCTCTGAAAAACTTAACATCTTTGTTAACACTTTGTGAGATAGGTCATGTCAAAAAAGTTATCCCTGCAATTGTATGCTTTATAAACTTCATGTATAACTGGGGTCTTTTTTTCTTAAAAAGTCAAGGAGGCAAGCATTAAAAATAAAAGACCAGATATTCCAAAGTGCAATATTTTACATATAAGATCTATAAAACGTAACAAAATGTGGGTAGTGGTTAACCTGATTTTGAATCTAGAGAGAAAAAATATACTGAATTGAAACGTGTTAAAGCTTCTTTTAAGCCCAGACTCTTTCAATGTCATAGCACACATGAAATTCTATTAACTTGTTTAGATTCTCTCTCTCTCTCTCTCTCTCCCATTCTCTCTGGCTTTCAGAAATGAACAGGTTGAAATGGCCTAAAGGTAAAAAGACACAGAATCACAGCTGAGACAATAGTTTTAAAAAAAGTAGGTGAACAAACTGGAACACACACTACAATAATGACGTGAACAGGGAGCATATTTCCCCAAAGCATGGTTTTTAAAAAATGTGTATGTTTATAATTCTGCAAAACATGTTATATACCAAATCATTCTCTGGGTTATAAATGCTGTAATACTCGAATCTATTTCTTAAATTCCTCAACTATGATAAGCCATAAATAAGAGATAATTCATCCTGATTCTCAGACCTGACGACAGAAATAATATTATCATAAACTCTTGATGAAAGATCCTTAGCAGATTTATACAGGGCGCTGGGGACCCATACACCCCCTACACTGAAAGCAGAAAGAGCCTACACCAGTAATTCAACCCTGTTTGAGGGTTAAGGGGAGAAAAGGAGCAAAAGATACAGTCTTCCAGTGCTTTTATGTGACCATCATAAATCCAGAGACAGCATAATGGGTGAAGGAGGCTGATAGGTTAGGCTGGGTTGACACCCAGACTAGCCACCCACACCTCTAATTTTCTGTCTCTCTCCCCACTGCCCACCTCTACTCTTCCTAAACAAAATAAATTGGGATGGACAAGTCTACTGCCCTTGAAAAATCACACAGAAACTCCAACACCCAGATGTTGGAATTGTCCTGTTGCTGTGGAGGCTGCATTAATTCGGATCAGTAGAAGATGCATTCATTTAATCTGTGGAGTTTTTTTAGATTTAATTTTTAAAAATTAATCTGATGAAACATATCACTTTTCCAGATGAATAGACTCTATAGCAGAAAGATCTGATATGAACCTCTGATATTTATGCCCCATTTTTTAATAACGTAAATCTTTGAGTTCTGTTTGTCCTAAAATTCTGTAAAATATATAGTCAATAGGGGTAGTTTGTTTTGTTCAAAATGAAAGAATAAAATTTCTAAATATGTAAATGCTAATATTCTTAATTATATTCAGTTGCTTAAATTGGGGCTTGTAGAAATTCAGTGCAAATGAACTTAGCTAGAAAAGCTGAAGAGAATTAGATTTCCAGTAGGTGTTGTCGCTGTGCACCTACTAGGTGCCAAGTGGTGTGCTTCCAACCAAAAGAAACATCTGCCTGTCCACATTTCACTGCAGGAAGAAGTTTTTCCTGCCTTTTATGTTTGTTCCACCCTGCAATGCAGTACTTTCTTGGACTTTAAGTGGGCAGAAAGGAAAATGATGCATCCCAAAATTATTTACTGAGAACTTACAATACATTAGAGAAATGTGGAGCTCCCTTTCATGGGTCTCGTCAAATTTCCACCGTGTGCTAGGTGCCAGCAATACACGAGGCAAGATCATCCCTCCCTTCAGGACTTCATTATGTATAAATGTCACTGTGAACACACTAGACAAAGAGACAACATTTCACTTTTTGTGCAGTGGCTAAGAAATGCATACCGATCCTAACTATTAAAATGATATAAAACTGTCTTAATAAAAATCTTTTCTTACACAGAAATTCTATACATTTAATGCAAAAGTCTTGATACATACCAAATTCAAACTATTCCTGGTAATAAGAGCAGACAGAAGGTAAAATCTCACTCCAGAAATTTACTTCGCCCTTAGCGATAACATGCAACTCAGGAAGTTACTTCCCTCACAAAGAACTAGCATTTATGCTTAAGACTAAAATGATTATTTTTAAAGTACTCATTTTACAATGCAAATGTGTATCTAAATTAAACTCAGTAAAAATAAGCATTTTAAATTGAAGCTGCAGTAATGACTTTACGGGAGACAATAGGAAAAGTGGTTCTTGAATATGAACTCAGAGAAAACAGGCTTCAGATTTCTTCTATGTGTCGGGAAGCTTTTGTTCCCTGGCTCTGTACCTTTAATGTATTGGCACGTGTTTAAGTGAGAACCCATTGCTCTGAAGTTGTTTTTACAAAACTGAGGCTTTTCAACAAGATCACAGCAAAAATAAATAAATAAATAAATAAATAAATAAATAAATAGGAGGTTGTGAGTCAAAAACCCTCAAAAAACAAGAAACTGACAACCGGTCCACATTGCCAAGCCATGCCTTAGCTCGTGGAATACAGGACAGGTGCAGGAACACAAGCTCACTAAGACAGAACAGCAACGAGAGTCAACAAAGATGCGTGCATAATAGAGCATTTTAGACAGAAATACTAAGAGAGAAGAGCAACATAGGAAATAAGAGCTTCATAGGGGAGAGGTAGGGCTATTAAAGAACAGTGAGAAGATGGTGGCAGTCTAGAGGGATAATGGAAGAGAGATGAAGAAAAGGAAAGATCCCAGAAGGAAGTGGTCTGTGGCTAGAGGCCTTGGTTTGTGGATGTGGTGCTGGTGGAGGTGGTAGCGGCAACAAGGTAAATATACGGAGATGTCGATATTCCTTCCTGGCCCTGCTGATCCTATGCCACTGTTTTGTTTTTGTTTTTGTTTTTGTTTTGTCAGCTCATATCTTGCTCTTTGTCCTTAAATACTGCTTTAAGAAATAGCCAGCCCCAAGGTAAAGAGAATTAGAATATACTTGGTATTTAACTCTTCCTAAGACATTAAATTGTCACCGTCAGGGCAACTGCCTACTGCATAAGTGTGTGAGCGAGCACATGTCTCTAGATCATTAGTTTATTGGTTTTTCTGATAAGACCTGCTTGATATGAACCCTTGTAACGTAGCATCCGAGTTTCAGAGCACACTCATTACATGGTATTCGGTTTGACCCTATGGAGAAATGGTGGGGAGGTTTTGACATTTCATTGAGGAATATGAACTACTTATCAACATAACTAACCATATTTTAGAAATTCATTCATTCAACAGTCACTAAACATCTAGCATGCATAAGGCCTGGCACAAAGCACATCAGCCTGCATATAAAACATCTGGCCAGGATTATGACCAGATGCATGAATTAGCATCGAAGAGAGAGAAGACTGAACTGCTGGAATCAGGTGAACCAGGAAAAATTGCCATGATCTAAGATATTGACTCTATGTTTTGTTTACTATCTTCCTCAATAGGATCTAAGCTCCCCTCATTTGGGGACATCTTCTATGAAAGTAACAACTGTACCCTTAGCAAGCACCCAGAATGGTGCTGGACATAGAATACACATTCAAGAAAGATTTGTAAGCAGAGAGGGACGGAGGTGGGAAAGGCAGGGAGGAAGGGAAGGATGGAAAGAAAGAACTTACACCTTTACGTTTTTCCAGCTGGAGGGAATAGCGGTGCTTTACATTTACAACTGCTTCCTTCAAACTCAGGAAAAAGTGAAAAGTACGGCTGATTCTACAGATTACCAGAAGACTGTCCATTTCCTTTCTTGGGAGTACTCTGACCCAGGAGAGAAACAACCCAGACGGATGTGGTGCAGACTTTACTTCTGGTAGAATCATAGCAATTCCCTAGCATATGTAAAGAGTATTTCATCTTTGAGGCATTTTAGAAATGAGTTATTGAGCAATACCTCTTATAGGCAGAAATTTTTTTGTTATTTTTGCAACTGGGAGAAGAATGTTTATATGGAATGGCTAAGTGGCTTGTTCAAGGCCCAAGATTGAGATTGGTGAGTTGCAGAACGAGTTAGTCATCGATTCATTAAGTCATTGTTCTTCAGATATTTAGGCCACTCTGAAACTAAAAGAAAAGCCTCCATTGTTTTTCAACAAATTAAAATCTGCTGTGCCTTGAAAGAAATACAACCTACCAGGTCTTTATCCTTAAGGGCAAAGTCCATGATCTCAACGGAACCACACAGACAAGTTAGACATAGAATGAAAGGAATCATTGCTGACTTTTCAAGTGTAGCTCCAACTGGGTACAAATGCCACTGGTGGACATAAAGGAAGGAGCCTCCCAGCAAGGGATATTTTCCCGTCCTACAGATCATACTAAGACAGTAGGGTCCTAATAGCAGTAAATCTGGTGCAGAGGAATCTATAAAACTGTATATATGGGTGCATCCTGTCACTATGAAATATAAAAGATTAGATTTTCATTTGCATGGTTTGCTGGGTTTTATTTGGCAGATACAATAACACAGGCTACGCAGAGTCCATAAAACAAAGTGAGAACAGCAGCTCATTTGGTGGCAGAATGTAATGGTTATGGCTAAAGGGCTTCCATAATTTATCTCAAACCCTTATGCCTACATTTATTGTTGTGTAAATGAAAATCAAACTCTAACGGCCATAAGGAGGGATCTGGTCCGAAATTTGATTGAGATCCTTTCTTCTCACACAGCTTCTGAGATTAGCAATCTGTAACACTTAAAACAGCTACAAAAATATCCAAAAAGAGGCCACTTTACCTAAGCACACTAGTGCTTCATTACTCCAATTGTGCTTCTCAAAACAATCCTATAACTCCTGGAGGGTGAGCATGAGTGAGTACTCCTGGCCCTGTTCATTGTTCTGACTCCGGCTTCCTCGTTAGAACACTCCTCAGCCCTGGTTAAGAACTAATGTTTAGCATTCGGATGATGTTCCATGCAAATAATACTTGGGGGTGGTTGGGGGTGTGTTGGAAGAGGGCAATAAAGCAGAGTCAAAGCATGTGATATTGGCCCAAACCATTTCATACAAGTATGGTGTCTTTTAATATTATTAAAAGTACTTATTTTATAGCATATATCTACAAGATTATATTTGAATTCATGATCTTTAATCACTTTATTCTTGTTCTGCTGCAAGAGTAGAAACATTGGCTCTCAAACAAGAATGCTCAAGGCTGGGCATTTTTCTGTGTGAGGGGTAGATTTCTATTTTTTATTTTTTTAAAGATTTAGACTGGAAATATAGTTTGTTACAGAGAAGTCTGTACCATTTTATCAAATGTACATCTGGATAAGGTTTAAAAATATCAGTGATTATCACACCAATGTAGTGGGAATGGAACCATATGACAGGTGTAAGAAATAACATTATAGTTTTATTTTCTACAGATAATATATAACATATACAATATTGATATGTAAACATATATTTTATAATGTTAATAAAAATTCCATACCATTCAATGAGATGGAAGTGTTTAGTATGTCTGGGCTATTGTTATACTCATAATTAAAATTGTCTTAAAAATGAAGGAATAAATTAACTCATTTTTTAAATGACCAACAGACCGTCAACATACATTTTAAATGGATATGAAAATAAATAAAAACATATGGCCTAAATTTTACCAACCATGAACAAGTTGTTAATTTTGAAACTGGGTTATCCCTCTTGGTCTTAGAAACTCTTCATTATTTTTAGGTAAGTCAATATGCATATTAAAGTGATTAGCTCAAACTTTCCAAATATGAACATTTTATGCCATATAGGTTGTTACTATATACATACACGAACCAATTTGGAGAGGGAAGACAAAATTTTTTAAGTTATTTTAAGCCACTTGTGAATGCAAGTAAAGAATTCATTTTCCAAATCATGAGATAACTGACAGACTTCATCTTGCTTTGGGAGTAAACCCATGGCACGTGCATGTGAGGTGTGCGCGTGTGTGCACGCCTGTGTATGTGTGTGTGTGTGTGTGTGTGTGTATGCATCACTTTCATTGCATAGTCCTCAAATTTAACAGGAAACAATTACAAGAAAAAAACAAGGAACATTAAAAACCAAATAGATTATTATATATTTTCATTTCAAACTGAAGTGTTACTGTCATGAATCATTATAGTCTTGTGTGTTTGCTCTTCTCAGGAAGATGTTTCCAGGCTAGTCCACATACATCTTTAGTCAGCTGACCTTGATGGCCTTCTAGTGGCTGCAGGAAAGATCTGGCAAGTGGAAAGGGAAAAAATGGTAAACTAATACTGATTAAGAGACTTTCAGAAAGAAAGAGAAGAAGAGATCAAAGAGGAGGGAGAAGAAAGGATGAAGACCAAATAAAACTAGGCAAAGTTTTAGGAAATGAAGCAATTATACAAGTTTTCAGTCAGTTCATTTTTCCTAGCACAGAATTTTCTTAATTGGAAATAGTATGTCCTTATATTTTAATTTAAAATCTTCCTTCGCTAGACTAAAACAAGGCACCTAATGCCTCGTAAACATGAATATTCAAATTTTAGAATCTTAATAGCTTCAGGGCCATGCTACTGTTTGGGGTTGCCACTCCACTAACAGATGTGCGGACTGCTGAAAAGGAGAGAGAAACAAGTAAGGGAAAAATGTTTTTTTTTTTTCCCTTTCAAAGACATTCTGCCTCGAAGGAGCATCACTTTCTAAACTGCTTGTTACCAAGGCAAGTAGGTGCCAGTTTGGTCAGAGTGAATATCTAGATTCTATGATCCTAAATGAGCAAATGGAGTGATTTCTGTGTGCCCCCACCTCCTTGCTATATGTGTCTTCAAACCTTACCTCCATCACAAATAATTGGGTTTTTGTTTTTGATTTTTTTACTTTTGGGTTCTTAAAGCATATTATTCGTAGTAGTAGTATTAGTATTGTGATCTCCTATAGTCCTTTTCACTCAAAATTACAATACAGGGGACTATGGCCAATGCTATGCAGATGGCCAAATAGATAATAAAGGCTCAGTTCATGAATAATATCCACTCAGAAAGAGGACAAAAGCAACAGGAAAAAAGAGCCCAAATTGGACAAAATGTGCATGCTATATTTAAAAAAAAACACACACGCAATCATTGTCAGAGATCATTAAGGGTGCCCTGTAGTTTTAATGATATGCCAGTGGCACCAATTTGATGTGACTGTTTGCTCTTATAGTCAATAAAAAAAGTCATAACTGCCATCAAATTTAAATTTAATTTATTTTCTACACAGCCCTTTCTGTTTTCCTTGTTTTTTTTTCTTTTATAACATTAACACTTTTTTTGTTAAAAAATGTGTGAAAGATTAATTTGTAGAATGAGGGGGCTGTGGGTGCACAGCGCAGGACAGATGGTGTGGGTGGGACATGGCAGTTTGCGTCTGCGGCATCATTTTGTTGTTGCTATTGCAAGTGAGCAAAATAAAGCTATGCTAGCACGATCCTGTCTTTGGGGGCCCCTCAGATAAGGTGTGTGGCTTTTTCTTATGTTGGGCCCTGCTACTGGGGACACAGCCACCCCCTGCACCACAGCCAGCCTGCTCATGAGCCTTGTTAGCCAGAGAACGCTTGGATTTTAGAATTGCATTTATATAGAATTCCACCCAACTTTTGTGTACAAAAGAATGAAATATACTCTTCCTTAGTAAGCCGATTATTTTGAAATGAATTTATGATCTGTCCTCTCTGAGATCCTGTGTTGTAAACCCAAAGGCATGAAACCATAGATGCAAAAAAAAAAGGAGTGATTTTTTTTTTTTTTAAAGGAGGGGATTTGGCGGGGGGTTTGCACCAGTCAGAAATTCTACTCACATTCACAGCGAGGGAGATATGGCGCAGGTTTATATTCAAAGGTTCAGTTTTTGCCTTGGAACAGCCCTAATTTACACATAAGTATTGTAGGAGTTCACCATTGTAAAGGTTCTTAGCAAAGAATAAAGCAATTACCAGAGAAAATCACTGTCATATGGCATACACAGACATTTGAGAAAAAGTAAAACTTTGAGAAGGAGGAAAAGGGGAATTCAGGACAGCATGTGGGAGGGAAGATTCGAGCTCTTTTTATGCACAAAGAGATCCATTAACAATATCTTTATCGGTTTCCTTCTTCCTTGTTAACTGAACTGACTCGCAGTGCCCAGAATACATGAACGTGATTGCAAATAAATGTTTTGGGAGGAGGAGGGGGCAGTAAATAAGTGAGCACGTGAAAATGGTTAGTGGCTGATTCATGGCAAGATGGAACTGCCTGATGAAAAGTCTCCACCAAATCTGTGCCTCCAATGGGTGCTTCTTGTCCTCGGAAGGCAAGATGGCCCATGAAAGGATGTTAGCGGCCACAGAGTCAAGCACAGTCCCTAAGCCGTTTCAGGCCTTGAGACCAGGGTCTTCTGGTGGACAGGATATTGGGGTTCATTTTTTTTCTTGTTTTGTTTTTCATGAGAGACAGAGAGAGGCAGAGACAGAGGCAAAGGGAGAAGCAGGCTCCATGCAGGGAGCCCGATGCAGGACGCGATCCCAGGACCCCTGGAACACGCCCTGAGCTGAAGGCAGACGCTCAACGACTGAGCCGCCCAGGCACCCCTGGACAGGATATTTGGCATTCCAGTCATTTCATAGCACTTTGTTATTTCCCAGTTAGACGGTAGGCTTTCCCAGAGAGGGATTGCCCCACATCAGGCAGTGCTCCAAGAGGGCACTTCACTGACACCAGCGCGAGGGGATCAAGGATCTGGTGGTGAGTCATGGTGGAGACAGTGGCATGTAGTGGTGTTAGGCGTGGGGTTTGGTGGCAGGCAGTTTGCAGGGGGCCTCAGGCTGCCACTAGCTCTGTGATTGGACCCGAGTTACCTTAGTGTATCAGGACCTCAAGCACTACCTCTATAAAGACAGATGACAGGGCGAGCATGTACCTTCCTTACAGAATTAGTGGGGAATCCAAGAGTAGCCCTTTGGAAAGCATAGTCCTTTGGAAAGCTGGCAGGTAGTTCATTAAGGCCTTGTTTCTTGGACTTTGCCAACACCTGATGTCCAAAGGCACTCAAAACCCCAAATCTCTGAATCTATGAAACATTTCCTCTGTGTCTTTGGGGGCCACATGGGCAAATACAGTGTTAGAATTTACATGAGTGGATAAAGAATGAGGGAGAAGGATAGATACAATTTTAAGGCCAAAAATACTCTATTACACAGGAGGAGGGCATTACTGACATCATAGGAAGTAAAGGGGAACCCAGTGTATGTGTTATACTCCTGGAAAATATGGTACACCTGAAGGAAACAGGATAAAGAAAGGGGTCTACCGCATACCTAATTGAAAGACAGTTCTCTAATATTTATTTGTTCTATCAGTTTCTCCATGATGCTACACGATGGTGCACCTTGTAGAAATGGAGTACAGTGAGTTCTTACCATTCACTCACACAACTGCACACAAACAGACTCAGAATAGAGACTAGCTATCCATAAATCCACAATCACAATGTTCATCCTCCTTACACTAGCTATACCACAATCACAATGTTCGTCCTCCTTACACTGAAACAATTGTAGACCCTGTAACTAATTCTTTTGTGCATCCTGATATACAACACGGAAAGTATCTTTACCCATCTCTTGTCATCTGCCATCCTTCTGTTTATGCCCCAAACACTGGACAATACTTCATTCATTGACTCTAGAGGAATTCTGATGGGCTGAGATGATGATGGAAATGAGAAGCTATATGTACTACATATATCTAATATAAACAAAAATTTATATGTATATACACAGATGTATGTCCAAAATGATCCCCTCACAGTAAGAAGTTCATTCTCACCAAATGTAGTAGAGGTTCCTGGAAGTCTATCCCTTTCTTTGTCAGCAGTAAAACACTCCATTTTCACTAGGTACATTGCTGCTACAATTAAAAACTACCTTTCCTGGCTTCCTTTGCAGATAGGTATACTTAGATGATAAGCTTTGGACAATGAAATATAAGTAGAAACGTTCTATGGCACTTTATAGGAAGCCTCCCTTTAAAAAAAACTGTTAAAATGCCCTGTGATCCCTTTCCCCTTTGTCCTTTTCTACTCCCTGGGATATGGATGTGATGGCTAGAGCTTGGGCTGTCATCATGGACCATGAGAATGAGAGCCACACTGTAGAGAGGCTGGAGAGGTGACGTAGAAGAAGCTTCTGAATTTAATGAGTTCCTAAAGTGAACATACCAGCCCAGCCTGCTTCTCGACTGCTTCTAGATTTTGTTTCTATAAGAGAAAAATCCTGTCTATCTTGTTTAGAGCCTGGTCATTTAGAGTTTCTTCACGTATAGCTGAACCAAATCCTAACTCATGCTTTATCTATGCCTTTCCCTAAAGCACAGTGAACAGTACGGTTTATGTTACCACTGAAGTTTACACCTTTAAATGAAATACAGTATCTTATAAGTATGCCAACATGACAAAGGCTATCTTTAAATATTAGATTCTAATATACTTGCATATTTAGTATATGTAAAAAAATATTAGGTAGGGGAAATAATGCTAGCTGTTAGAACAACCACCCTCTCCTCCAGTGGCTTCATGAAAAGTGTCTTTCTGATATAACAGTCTGATGTGGACTGCTTGAGACAGCGGAAGAACGTGAAGGCCTCTGTTCCTTGCAGCTATTCCAAGATCAAGGTTTTCTATCTCAGCCATCAGAGACTTGGGCCGCCCATGCCTCAACAAAAGAGAGCGTGCGTAGGATCATCCATGGGAGATATTTAATGGTCCGAGCCTAGAGTGACTTTTGACACTTCTGACCACATTCTAGCAGACAGAACTCAGCCACGTGGCCCCAGAACAATTGCTAGAGAGCCTGGGAAGCGCAGTTTCCCTGTGTTTCAGGAAGAAGAGAAGGAATAGGAGCATTAGTTCTCCTTTCCCAAAGAAATAAACAGAAAGTAGAGTTTCTAGTATCCCTGTTTCTACCTCCTGTTCCAAAGGCCAAATTCAACAAGCACCGCATGCTCAAGGAGACAGCTCATCGTGTGGCAAAATAATTCTTTTTAGGTCATTTTGTAGGGAAACATCTAAGACTCTCAATGTTTCTGATCATGGAAGATGGGTTCCCTAAAGAGTGTGACTTCAATCTCAAGCTCTGACCAACTACCCTTGTTCCTTCTCGTAACACATTATGTATATGTATTTAGATACTGAACACCCTTAAATTATTTTGCATGATATTTATAGCAAAACCTTATAGACTGGTTATGGTTAAAAAGGACCAAGTCCAACTGCTCTAAGCACTATGCACAAACTTTTCCTATAATATACTTAGTTCAATATACTTTACATTTTTTATCAATACTCTTTAATGAAACTCCGAAATAATTTCATAGCTAGTTTTTTTCTTATAGGTAAAACAGAATATTCCTCCAACATGAAGTCTTTTGTTTTAGTTTGGTTTTTTTTTTTTCTAGTTTGTAGAGGTCTACTTGACAAATAAAAACTATATATATTTAAGGTAGGCAACATGATGTTTTCATTTTTGTTTTCCCTTTACCTTTTGACTCCCTTTACCTGTTTCTCCCACCCTCCACCCATTATCTCTGGCAACCACCATTCTGTTGTTTTAGTTTTGAGGTTTTGTTTTATTTTTTAGCTTCCTTGTGTAAGTGAAATCATATACTATTTGTCTTTCTCTGTCTGACTTTTTTCACTTAGCATGATGTCCTTGAGGTCCATCCATGTTGTCATAAATGGCGATATTCCCTCCCTTTTTTGGCCAACTACTTTTCTTTTCGTTCCCACTATTGTTCTTTCTCCTTGTCCATGTGCTTTTTCCATGATGAGAGGTAACTCTTTAGCATATATGGATGACATTAAGAAAAGTTTCCATAAGTCTACATATTGCTGAGAAAAACAGTTTAAAATGTGTTTAAGTGGTGGCCTTGGAATATACCAGACAGGGTAACAATGGGTCACCAAGGCAGATAGAGATTTTTCCATGTTTTTCCTTATACTTCTGTTGAATATTTAATAGGCTTTGTGATTATGTGCTGACACTTGTGAGATATAAGGTCATTTAGGATATTTTTAAGTTTTAGACCCTCCAAAAACAGATGGGGGAAGGATAAGAGAAAGCAAGAAATGACAGAGATAGAGGACAGATAAACGGGTGGGTGGGTAGATAGATAGATAGATAGATAAAACCCTATTTTTCCCTAGAAAATCAATCATGATGGTTTTATTTAACCACTATTTCCCTTGAATTCTAGGCAACTATCAAAGACAATCCATTTGAGGAAACATGATTGAGATAAAGAATAATAGAGTCAAGAGTACTCAAGTCTGAGATTCCATTTCAAACTGAATTCCTAGTTTGTAGCCTGCAAATAGGACACGATATTGCCCATCACCTTTTATCCTGAGAATCCTTCCTTCATTTGAATAAAAAGTTTGCAACCTCCATTTTCAGAGCTGTCCAGAAGATGTTGCTACTATTAGCTATTATTTCCTTTCATGGTTTGGTTTTGAAGTTTAGCTGTCTTCCAGAGATTTGAGGCATCTGATAGGCAGAAGGTACATTTTAGAGTATTTGTCAATTTCTCATGTGAAATTCAAAGCAAGCTTTAATGTCTTGGGTTGTTCAGTTGAAATGTAAGAGTGCATTAAAAAATTACTGTATTAATAAAAGAAATCTGAAGTATTGATGTTCACATAGGAGAAAGAGGAAATTATAAAAAATACATTTGTAAAACCAAGATGAGTTTTAAGTTGAAAATGGAAAGGCTTCTAATTGGTGTTTTGTTTTGTTTTGTTTTGTTTTTTAAGATTTTATTTATTTATTCATAAGAGACACAGAGAAAGAAGCAGAGACATAGGCAGAGGGAGAAGTAGGCTCCCCGTAGGGATCCTGATGCAGGACTCGATTCTAGGGCCTCAGGATTACAACCTGAGCCAAAGGCAGACGCTCAATCACTGAGCCACCCAGGTGCCCCTAATTGGTTTTTGTATGTCTTAAGGAAGCCCCAATTTAGAATGATTGGGTTTAAGATTACTTGTGCCACATGTTAGGATTACTTGTTACACATCTAACAAGTCTGGCACACAGTGCAGCACTCAAATAGTTTTTGAAAGAAGGTAAGGTTCCCAATCTGTATAAAGTAACCATTCCATTCTTATCTATTACAAAGAAATCACCAACCACCTGCCAGAATTTTGTGGCCTAGAAAAGGAGAGATTTTTCAGCTCTCTATGGCTCTGAAGTTTGGGAGAACTATCAGGAATTTTCCAGGATCCCAGTGCATTTTGGGAAAGAACCAGAGCTGGGCTAATCCCCTGATTCCCTTGAATCTTTCTCCATGTATTCAGGCTTGGGGGTCTGACCACAGGCATTGGTTGCAACTTCAACAACTTTAAGTGCTCATTAGAATCATTTTTCACAAACTACTGTTGCCAGGATCCCACTTGAGCCTTACTGAAGCCTTGTCTCCAAGGGGAAGGTCTGGCCATGGAATCCAGGAATGTGTGTCTGAAAAGCCTTCCTGTTGAATCCATTACTTGTCAAAGATTGAGAAATGCCTCACCTCTGCAGGTGAATGAAACACAGCATTAGCTGGGGTTTTGAATGCACTTGTCATAGCTTTTGGCCACCAGCTAGGTATAAAAGGACAGGATCATGTTCTTGCTCAAAAATGATTGCATGATCCCTGCAGTCTCTGTCCTCACCTCTAGGAGGCAGGGTATAGTCTGGGCATTTTTATAATACACCCCTGTGTCAAACACTTGCATCTTAGCTATAACCCCTAACCATTTGGACTGCGTTCCTGTGAACATATGAGCACTAGAAAAAAAGAAAGTTTGAAAAAGTGCAGGTGGACTGTTAGCGATTAGAAAACCATAACCGACAGTCTGGACACTCATTTAATACCATTAAAAGAATTAATTCATTTCTTAGTAAATAAGAGGCTAGAGCACGAGGACATGCGATTAATGTGTGTGTATGTTTTTTTATTTTTTTCAATTAGAAAATCCAGAAAGTAGATTATAGCCAGTTAAGAACAACCTGGTCTACAACCAAAGACATGTTCGAACAAGAGGCCAAAGTCAAAGTATTGGATTACAATTATGAGACTATCAAATAACTAAAAAGTGGGATCATTCCCTTCCTCGTTTTTCAGGCTTCTCTTAGTATTGCCAGGGCTTTAATAAATTGCAGAGAGGAAGATAAATAGGACTACTTGGGATTAATATTGTATGGTGTTTTTAGTTGGCCTGCTGTCTTTTTGATATACTGATTTCCACCCGTTCCAAGCCTTTTGATAGAGAGCAGTTAAACTTGAATGAACACAGTCTTCTCATCCAGTGTGCCTTATCCTCATAACAAGAATGAAGTGTGCTTTTTTCCCCTTCGATAGTTTATAAATAGTCCATATAAAACTGCCCATTACCTTTTTGTACATACTAAGCTCGTTATTGAAAACTTACGCCCCCTCAAACCTCCAGGCCTTTCTGCATCTAAATGAAACTCTTTGCACTTAAATGTATATGGCAGGAAAAATCAGTAAATGCTAATATTCAAACCCCAAGGGGGCAGCCTGCACACAGATGAAAATATGACCGTGTACATACAGAGTTTTGTTGCATGACACCAAGCCTAGAGGAGAAAACCAAAGCCTGCATAAAAGATTTCACTCCAAGAAGTAGAAGAACCCTGTACTCGGGCGTACCTACATTCATCCATAAACTCAAAAGAGTCTGTAGCAATCCTGACATTGTTTCAAACCACAGCATGAGATCAACAGCACATAAGCCACAGCAAAATTTTTTTAAATTCCCATTTACTTAATAATACATATCACCAACTTTGCAGTCAGATGTCAAGGCAACAGGCAAAACAGGTTATTTTTAGGAGTCCAGCCAAGGGCCATTTTGTCATTCATGAGTGGGTTCTAAGAAGGCCAAAGCCAAAACATCAAGACGGGCCATTATCTGGGCAGTGGCTGCAGGGCCAAACTGCCTCACAAGGGGAGTGTCATCGACCGCACAGGAAACTAGATGAGAGACAACATGTGGTTAATACGGGCCCATTACTGTGATGAGAAAAATAACCACGAGCAGGAATGCTGATAGTGGTGGGAGCGTTTCATATTGAGAGAACGGTGTAAGGATTGGTTTGGATAAAGACATGGCCAAGGGGTCTAACATGCAAAATGTATCTGAAGGCTAATATGCTTCCTTGGAAAGAGATTTAGGTAAGGGGCAAACATGGTCTACATCTGAAAGGCAATTTACTTGCTTCCTATTGTTTTCTAACTGCTACCAGAGCAGCAAGACCATGGTTTCCAGTTCTCATCAAGATGAATGATGGCAAGCAGGAAGCTATTTCAGGCTTGTAGAATGCCTTTTGGATGTGATATAACTGGGGTCTGCGGGAAAAGAATGGCAATAAGAAATGCCTCGGGAAGTTATGAATACAGAGTGCCTCATTCCTTCATTTCTTTCCCCCATAAGGCTTTGTTGAATCCTCTTCCCGACGCATGTACATGCCCAGGTGAGGGATACCAAGATACATAAACACTGTCCCTGCCTTCTGGGAGCCTTCATTCATACCTTCGTCATCATTGTCATCCCCATCATACCCCATCATCATCATCATCATCCTCCTCCATCATTATCCCACGTCATCATCATCATTCCCCATTGTCATCATGTCAGCAAATACTCCACACAACAAATACAGCTCCCTGATTTTCCCTTAAGAGAAGGAGGCTGAGATGTCTATAATTGTCACTGATACTCAGTTTGGGATGATGATTCTCATTTCAAACAGTGCAACAGAAACCAGGTTACTGGCCACATTCCCTTGGGTGGAGCCATGAAACTAGTTCTGTCCGTCGGGCTATGAACCGGTGAATCTTACAGGTCGAAACTCAGAAGGAGCAATGCTCAACCTTCCAGCTGTGTCTTCCCTTCATTTGCCTGGACAGTTAAGGAGGGCTCACGGCAGTGTGGCAGACCTGCAAGATTGGCCTGGATTGTCGAGTTACAGCTTGGTGGACAGACGCCCGGGAAATCACCCAGCCCACAGTGGACTTCTTAAGTGAGAAATAGCCCTTTGTCGTATGAAGTTACCGAGACATTACTGCACTACAGCATAACTTATCCTGCCTCATACCATTAATAAATGTTTGTTTTGCTTAGGACTTTTAGAGGAGACGAGAAATCACTGCCTCGGTAGATATGGAAGGAACTTTATGGATTAATAATCAACTCACCCAGTGCAAATAAATTTCCCAGTGGAAAAAAAAATCAGCTTTTCCCCTGTGTTCTTTCCTTTCAGTCAACCCCAGCCACACCAACTCTTCCCCAGATGGTGGGCTTCCTCATGCCTGGCTTCTTGGGGGGAACCCAGGGACCTCCAGTGTATCCATATCACTTTTCTTCTTGGTCTACTGGAGGCAATATGGGGATTTAGCCAAGTGAAATCTCCTACTTAAGAAATGAAGGTAAAGTGAGTACAAATGTATAGAAACAGATGGATTTGCTGGGTATAGATTTCTAATCAAAGTGTATTTGAGCCTCATCTTCCAAAACATTGGCAGGATATTTTTGATCCTTGAATTCTGAATCTATTCAGTGAAGGGTAACCTTCCTTAAATGCCTAATGATGTGGCCCTATGCTAGCTTTGTTTATTCACCCCAAATTATGACAATGTATGAAACACATTTCTTTCTATAGAATAATTATATTCCTTATGAACCATAAAAATCTTCAAGAGCAATATTCTCATTAATAATTTGTGATTTTTAAAGCACTTTGCATGTTCAAAGTCATAACTATAGTATCATGAACAATAATAGTCATCATCATATTTTAAGCCTATTCATGCACAGAAGAGAGTTAGGAAGTTCTTTATAATGTAAATTATTCCTAAGCTCTAGAAATTCAATTTACACTTACAAACATTACTTAATTTTAAATTCTTCTATTAAAATATATAATTGTTGGGGCAACAAGCTCCATATTTAACTGCCAATTCTTCCAAAAAAAAAAAATACCATACTGAATCTTACTTTGGGTGAGAGATAAGTGACCACAGATGGAAAGTTAATGCTTTCAGGGCATGGCTTAACTCCCTGGAAGAAGTAAATCACATTTATTTCTTGTTAAAAAAAATTAAGTGCTTTTCTTCTTGTGTGTACTATGTGTTTTAACCTCCCATAAACCCAATGTTTCATAAGGGGTGTGGTATAGTGGTTAAGAGCATAGACTTTGAAGTTAGACTTGTGGGTTTTAATTCTTCCTCTGCCATTTTGCTAGCTGTGTGACCTTGACCACGTTCTTTGATCCTCCTGGGCCTCATCCTACCTGTAAAACAAAGCTCCTAATAGTCCCTATCTTACAGCAGTACCTGATATATACATGCAATGAAAATGCTTGTTGATTAAAAATAAAATTATACACTAGACACGAAGTAGAAAAATGGCAAAAAACAAAATACCTGTCTTTGATTCTCAGTGAGGCTTCAGAATTGAATAATGCAGAAAAAAAATTTCCCCTGCCATCCCTCATTATGGCTCCCCAAAAAGCAATGGGAACAGAAATAGGCTGTTTGGGGAACTCACATTCAGGGAATTCTCAGACTTTGGGTAATCACAAATGGTGAATTAACCCCTAAATATGCCAAAGTTGCCCCAGGTTTTCTAGGGCTAGCAAGGTCTCCTGGGGCCCTGACGGTGGCAGTGAAGCCCACACCAGCGAGCACAGCACAGGTGCCCACTGAGAGTCTAGGTCCATACTTGCGCATTGTGGTTACAGAATTCAGAAAGCTCTGAAAACCAGAAGTTTGTTTGTTTGTCTTTAGTAAGTAAAGAGCAAACTCACCTGTCATCAAAACTTGTCCTGAATGGAGATGAGGCTATTTGAAGACTTTATTTTTCTTAGTGTGAATCTTCTCTTGCTTTGCTACAGAAACAATAATGCCTTTGTTTATGGGTGCTTCCCCAGAACTCGGTGGAATGTTATATGCTTCATATATGTTTTATGTGTTCCATGTTTTATGTACCATATTACCTTCTTAAAATCTGAAAAAGCCTGAATTCAAAATCCCATCTGACACAAAGGATTTCAGTTTGGGGATTGTGGACCTTGACTTTCTTAGGTGTCAGATGGGGAGGTCATTGACAACTCTGCTGTCTCCGGTGTTGAGATGTGAGCTCCATGGAATCTTTTCTCTCACTTCCTCAAGGCCAGAAGGTGGGAACAGGAAGGGAGCCTCTGATGACAGAGAGAGTCTTTAACAAAATACTAGAGTCTTTAACAAAATACTAGAGTCTTTTCTCCCAGAAACTGGTTCCAAGAGGGCTGCTGTGAAGATTTACAAGGGGTGGCTGGATGGGGACCAGGTCACAGGAGGCGTGGGTAGTCAAACCCAGGAGGCTCAGCAGCAGGAATGTTCTGTCCTCAGTAAACCTGGGCTGTGAATAAGAGAGCAGTCCCAGGAGGAGTGTGAGAACACTGGCTAGACTCGGCCACACAGAGGTCTAACAAAAAGGGTCTGCTGCCATTCAACGCATGTTTGTGTCTGCACCTGATCACTAGGTTCTCCTCCAAGCTCATCCACCTCGCTTACTTGAAACATTCTGGAAAGAAGCCAGATAGTTAAAGCAGTGGGCAGTCAATTCCTCCTGCTTATCATGGGGATTTGCACCCTGTCATCACTGATCACATTTAAGCGTTGGACATCTAGGCTTTCTACCTATAAACTCGCAATCCCTACAAATTGATGTAACCCCAGTGGCCCTAGGGACACTGCTACTTCATGAGACCTGACATGACTGAGACTCAGAGCCCTGAAGCCACACCTTGTAGAAATCAAAACCCCTCCCATAGTGTCTATATATTCCTGGTGGAGCAGGCTTATTGTTGTCGTGATAACCTCTTCCCCTAGAACTGTGTCTGCCCTCTTCCAGTGACCCACATGTGCAACACAATTTCTACTCACAGAAAAAAACCTCACATAGAGAAAGTTAAGTATGCAGCAGACCTTGTAAAGACCTGGAAGGAGGAAAGGGGGAACCCAACAATTTAAACAAGTTCAACCGAGGATTAGACACCACAGTGTCAAAAAAAAAAATCGATTGTAGGGATATACTTCACTGATCCTTTCTCATCCAGCTCAGGACTCTAACCCAGCACTGCCAAACAGAAAAATAATTCACATAAACAACTGAATACCTTCTAATGGCCACATTTAAAGATTAGTATGTTGGGGCACCTGGGTGGCTCTGTCATTTAAGTGTCCAACTCTTGATTTTAGCTCAGGTCATGATCTCAGAGTTGTGAGATAGAGCCCCGCATCAGGCTCTGTGCTGAATGTGAAACCTGCTTGAGAGTCCCTCTCTCCCCCTCCCTCTGCCCCTACCCCTTTCCCTCTGTTCGTGCACTCCCTCTCTTTAAATAAATGAATAAATAAATAAATATTATTTTGTTAATTTTAATACATTTTATTTAACTCAATATTATTATTCAGTATATTAGAATTTCTAGATTATAGATTCAATATCTATAGAGTTGATGTAATCAAAATTTTTAAAGTATTAATTAAATCTTTGACATCGTCTCTTCCATAAGGCCTTCCACACAGTGTGCATTTTACACTTAAAGCACACCTCCATTCAGACTTGCCACACGTAGCTGTGGCCACCCTGTGACCTGGTGCTCCCTCCAGGGCTACCTGTCTCCCCAGCCTCTTCCTCACCACCCCCAATAGTCTTAGAGGACACTCAATCCCTCTTGATTGTAGGAAACCCTTCCCTAGTTTCTGCTCCTGTATCACAGCCTACTTCTTCTTGGTCAATTTCCATTTTTAAAAAGCCTATTTATTTAGAAATTGGACATTCATTAGAAATTTTTTTTTTGGTTTCTCCACTTACATCAGAAATTATTATTTATCATGATTGTGATTTATCATTTTTATCATGATGCCTTCATGATCTGACAGGTTGGGAGACTTAACTCTAAAAGTTAAAGATTTATCACATTCACACAGCACAGAGTGAGCCCATGACTCCTGAAGGGTCTCCTTTTGGCTCCAAAAGTTAAGAGCACAGGACCCAGAGCCCCCGACTGCTGAGACTGCTGACTTATTCTCCTGAATTCTTCTCTGGGTCGATCATCAGCTTCTACCAGGCCCCCGAAGTCCTAGGCTCTGTCTCGCCTTTTCTCTTCTCTTTCCCTACACACTCTGGTGCTTGAACCTCTACTTGGGCCTTTTGCCTGCAACGCCAGCACCTGCTTGAATCCACCTTCCTCTCCACAGCCTGGATCCCCGCCCAGAACACATACTAGCTCCTCTGAAGTCATTATCTCTATTAACCCCAGGCACTTTTGGTCCTAGACCTCCCAGGCCCACATAATGCCAGTCACCACACTCCCCTGAGTACTGAGTTTAAAAATGCAATTTCAAGACTTTACAATCAGAAGTTGAATGTTACACGATAATTCTCCTAAGTTGGTAAACACTGTTTGAATGTCTGAGAGAACTAAAAGAGTTGCAATATTTATGACTTCCAATGTACTAGATTTTCAAAACTTTAAGATCATCCATTGGAAGATTTTGTGTGCCAGAATCATTAGCTTGCTGGATCAAGCGTTTGAGGTCGCTTAGGAAGAAAATTAAATGTGCTAAATTTATCCCTGCAATTTAAGAGAAACGAATAATTCATGTAAATGACACTAATGGCTCAAGGGGTATTTAGTCCTTTCAAGTTGAGTCGATCGAAAACTAATCAAAGTTGTTTCCTCTTATTTTATATAAAATGTACTAAATTTATAAAGAATTGTAACATAAACGTGAAGGCTTTGGGAAACTGGGCTTTTACATGTGTAATTTTAATGACCAAATATTCATTAAAACCCCAGGTGTGTTGTGTTCCTCAAAAGGGAGTGGGCAGCTTCTTAACACTTCAGCGTCCATGATGGCCCCCATAGGGCCTCTACATGGCTGAGTTTCTCCAAGATGGCCATGGTCAAGAAGTTTCCAGCACTAACGGTAGCTTGGTGATGGCTCAGGAAGGCAAAGGGTGGGGCCAATGAGCAGAGAGTTGAGGGTGGAGCACAGGAAGATTGGCCACCCAACCCGACCCCCTCAACCTTGAGGGGGTCTAGAGTGCAGAGAATGGAAAGAGACTTTTGTCAAAAGTGCCCTTTCCACATACACCGAGTCTTGGCGATGTCCTCAGAGTTCCTTTGTGAGTGGGTCCTTCTCTGCTCTCAAGGACACGCATTAGCTCCAGTTGTACAGTGGTGCCAGCCAAGGCTCTATGAGATTCAGTGACATGCTCTCTTAGCCCCTTTGAGCTGCTATAGCAAAAATACCATAGCCTGGGGGACTTAAACAACAAATAATTATTTCACACAGTTCTGGAGTGTGGGAAGTACAAGATCACAGTATTGGCAGATTTGATACCTGGTGAGGTATGCTCTCTGGTTCATAGATGGCCGTCTTCTTGCTGTGCCACATAGTAGATGGGGCAAAGGAACTCTCTGGGGTCTCTATTATAAAGGCATCAATCCCACGCAGAGGGGCTCCACCCTCATGACTCATGACCTCTGAAAGGCCCCACTTCCTCAAACTATCACACTGGGGATTAGGTTTCAACAGATGAATTTCTGAAGGATGTAAACATTCAGTCTATAAGGCACACTCAAGTCCCAGGACAAGGGTGACAGAAACACAGATCTGTGCCTCCTAGCTGCCCTTTCTAATGCCTGCACATCCACCATCTGTAAATATCAAACACAATGTCAATGCAAATACAAACTTTCATGGAGCAGAAAGGTCCCACCTAGCAAACTGAACAAAGCCACAAGCATATAGTCCGCGGATATGCTGAGATAAGGTCCAGAACATACTGGTCATGGCTTTAGTGCCTCTATTCAGTGAATGTGACTACCATCTCTCTCAGTGGATTCCATTTTAATGACACAGCCCTGTCCCCAGCAGGAGACTATCTGGTGAGTGTAAGTAGGGCCCACAGTATTAAAATCACTTTAGGCCTCATAACATCATAGACACTCCAGGATGGTAAGAGTGAAGGTTTTGTTAGTTGATCATGTTAACCAGTATTAATTTTTACCAAAGCACAGCTTCTCTATAGCAATTCAGGACCACCAGCTCCTTCACAGATGAAGCTCTGCTTTTGAGGAGAATGGTGGTATGATGTGGAGGAAAGGGTATTTCACAGATGTTTACTGGAAAAGGATGGAGAAGAGAAAACAAAACAGGAGAGCCATTAACCCTTGTGTTTGTTTGTTTCAGAGCAACTATAATTAGGAGACAAAATAGAAGATCAGTAGATAAGAACCAGTTGTCATTTTACTCCTCTGCCTGTCATGCCTTTTTGCAAATAGCCAGACTCAGTAATTAGGACAAGAATGAATTGGCTTGGTTTGGAGGAAAAGCAGTTTCTTCCCCCATCCAGCTAACCCTTGTCACTTATCTGAATTAAAAACAATAATGTCCTATGTAGGGTTGTCCAGTGTCACAAATAAAATATAGGACACTTAGAAAAACTTGAATTTCAGATAAAAAATAAATAGCCATCTAATAGAGAAGTATATTCTAAATACTGCATGGGATATAATGCGACATTTAGAGCACACTAAAAAATTATTTTTAAATTTTCATTGTTTACGTTAAATTCAAATTTAATAGGGTGTCCTGTACCTTATCTGGCATTCCTAGCTGTATGGCCACTGGGCTTAGATGTACACCTAATAATATATATTTTTTGAATTAGCATTAATAGAAAAAAAATCACAAACATGTATTATAGGCATAGTCTTCTCTAGCTACCATTTCATACTTGGATAAAGAGAACGTTCCCAACCTTATAGTTGTTATCCTAGAGAAATGGAGGAATTTGCCCAGGGTCACCCCTTCGATATGCAATGGAGCTAGGATCCAGACCTGGGCCTGCAGGAGTCTAAAGCCTGCTCTTCGTCATGACCCTGCATCACCTCTCAAACTCTGAGTTGATAACACAGGCAACCATTGCTTTTACTCTTATTATTATCTTGGTAAAATACACACAATGTAAAATTTATCATCTTACCTATGTTTAGGGTGCAGTTGAGTTGTGTTGAATACATTCATATTGTCATGCAACTGAATTTCAGAATTCTTTTTATCTTGCAAAATGAAAACTCTGTACCCATGAAATGACTCCCTATTCCCCCTCCCACAGCCCCTGGCAGCCACCAGTCTACTTTGTCTCCATGAAGATTACTGTTCTAGTTCACTCATATAAGCAGAGTCATGCAGTATTTATCTATTTATGACTGGTTTATTTCACCTAGCGTGATGTCCCCACAGTTCCTCCATGTTGTAGCAGGTATCAGAATTTGTGTCCTTTTTAAGACCGTATAAGATTCCATTGTATGCCTATACATTTTATTTATCTTTTCATTTGTCAGGGAACACTTTGCTTCCACCAAATGCTTTTATTAACATGGGTGTGTACAAGTATCTGTTTGAGACCTTGTTTTCAATTCTTTGGGGGTATATACTCAGAAGTGAAACTGCTGAATCATATGGTAGTTCTATTTTAATTTTGAGGAACTGCCATAGTGTTTTTCACAGCTGTTGCACCATTTGACATTCCCACCAAGAGTGTGCAAGAGTCTCAATTTCTCCACATCCTCAATGTCACTTATTTTCTGGAGTTTTTTGTTTGTTTGTTTTTGGTAGTAGCTATTATAGAGAATGTGAGGAATCACTGCTTTTTATATCCATGATAAAGCCAAATAAAAACTATTATAGTTCGATTTATTATTTTTTTTTACTGATTTAACTATTTCATTGAAATCTGCAGACTGTTTTACCAAGTTACTCTCTTTGCTACCATAATTAATGCTAACATCAGTTACTTATTGATAATAATGACTGGTATGCACTGAGCACCTGCTGGAAGCAGGAATTGCCTGAGTGCTACACAACCACTCGCTTGTCCAGGCCTCACACCACCACCACAAAGTGGATACTTTCTTTATTGTTCCCATCTGACAAGTGAGAAAAAGATGCTTAGAGAAAGGTTAAGTGTCTTGTCCAATGTTATAAAGCTTTCAAAGCTCATAAACCCAGGTAATCTGACTCCTACTTATGCCCCTATCTTTTGGTGGATCTTGAGAAGAAAAACATCTTCCAAATCAAATGGACCTATTTGAGGGAAAATTAAAAATTTGTTGGGGCACCTGGGTGATTCAGTCGGCTGAATGTCTGACTCTTGGTTTAGGCTCAGGTCAGGACCTCAGGATTGTGAGGTTGAGCCCCACGTGGTACTCAGCTCAAAGTCTGCTTGTCCCCTTCCCTCTCTCTCTGCTCACTCCCACTTGTGCTCACACATGTGTGCATACATACACACTCTATCAAATAAATAAATACATCAATTTTTTAAATTTCTCGAATCTTGTGATTTTTAAATAGGACACTTCAAAATACTTTAAAGCTTCTTTAAAAAAAATCTTTATTGAGATATAATTCACCTACCATAAAATTCACCCATTTAAAGTGTACAACTCAATGGTTTTTAGTGTGTTCATAGATTAGGGAACCATCATCACAGTCAATTTTAGAACCCTTTTATCACCTCAAGAAGAAACATTGGGGGACATAATCCAAGATGGCAGCATAGGAAGACCCTGAACTCACCTCCTCCCATGGAAAGACTGAATGTACACCCACATATAGAGCAATTCTTCCTAAAGAAGAAGTGATTTAACCGCTTCTGCACAACAAATAGAGCAAAACTACATAGAGAAGGGTAGGAGAGAGGGAGACATTCTAAGGAAAGCCCACCCTCAACATGGTGATCTGCAATAAGGAGGGATATCAATGAGGGGCTCAGAGGCTCAGACTCCCCCTGCCCCAGGCACAATGAAAAACAGCAGCTAAAAAGTAACCAGAGTATAAGTGAAGGAAATCTATTTACTAACCCCAGAGTGTCAACCAGATAGGTTGGGAACTGCTGGGACTCTCTCCAAGGTTGGAAGTGCCCATGAGTACCATTTTTTACATTTCCCCTCCACATTGATAGCACAAGGTGGAAGCAGAGTCCAGACACTCTCACCAGCCTGCTAAGGCTGTCCTACCTGGTCACACCACTTCTAACCATCCCCCCAGGTGGCCCAGTGAGGCATTTCCTGCCCTAGGATTCCATCGCCCACACCTGCCCCAGCTCCAGCCATCCTACCAGCGTAGCCCCGGTGTGGCATGCCCTGGGACTGCTTGTTCTGTGCTTGCCCTTGCTCTAACCATCCCACCAGGCAACCCCAGACTCCCTAGACCATGTTTATACCAGCTCCAGCCAAATTGCCAAGGTGGCCCTGGGAGCCCCTGGCTTGTGCCTGCTCCAACCCCAGTTATCCTGCCAAGGCAACCCTGACACAACATGCCCAGGGACCCTCTAGCTCACATTTGCTCTAGCTCCAGATGGCCTGCTAAAGCTGCCAGGCACATGCAGTCTACACAAGAGGTGCTCTACACAAGGGCACTCCTTTAAGACCCAGAGAAGTAGATGTCCCATCTAATTAATAGAAACAAATACAGAAAGTCAAAGAAGAAGAAGGAGGAGGAGGAGAAGGAGACAGAAGAATATGCTCCAAATGAAAGAACAAAATAAAACCCAGGAACAAACTCTAATGAAATGGAAATAATTTACATGACAAAATTCAAAATAACAATTATGAAGACTTCACTAAATTTAGGAGAAGAATGGAAAAACACAGTAAGAACTTCAAGAAAGGGTTATAAAACATAAGAAAGAGTCAATCAGTGCTGAAGAATCCAATACTGAAATGAAAAATACACTGAAGGGAATCAACAGAAGCTTAGATGATACAAAAGAATGGATCAGCATTCTAGAAGACAGAACAGTAGAAATCAACCAACCAGAACCTCAAAAAGGAAAAAGAACTTAAAATGTGAGAATGGTTTAAGGGGCCCCTGGAACATCAAACATACTAACATTTAAGGGTTCCAGAAGGAGAAGAAAAAGACAAAGGGGCAGAAAACATTATTTGAAGAAATAATGGCTGAAATTTTCCCTAATGAGGAAAGAAAACAGACATTCAGGTCCAGGAATCAGAGTCTCAAACAAGATTAACCCAAAGAGATCTACACCAAGACATGTTATAATTAGCATGGCAAAAATTAGAAAGAAACTTACATAGTCACAAACAGAATTTCAAATAGTACAAACAAGAGAAATCCCATAAAACTATTAGCCAACTTCAGTAGAAATTTTGCAGGCCAGAAGAGAGTGGCAAAGATACATTTATTTAAAGTGCCAAAAAAGGGAAAAGCTTACAACCAAGAATTCTCTACTTGACAAAGTTATCATTAAGAATTAAAGGCGAGATAAAGAATTCCCCAGACAAGCAAAACCTAAAGGAGTTCATCATCACTAAATTGGCCTTGCAAGAAGTGTTAAAGCATCTTCTTTAAGACCCAGAGAAGTAGATGTCCTACCTAGAGATAAGAAAAAAGTCCTACCTAGAGATAAGAAAATATGTGAAAAAAGTCCTACCTAGAGATAAGAAAATATGTGAAAGAAAAAAATGTTATCGATAAAGACAAATATATACTAAAGACAGTGGATCTGTCACTTAAACAGCTAGTAATGAAGGTTAAAAGACAAACATAATAAAATTAACTTTATCTATGATAAGTGGTTAAGGAATACATAACATAAAAAGATGTAAAATATGACAGAAAACAAAAGGTGGGGTGGGGTGGAGTAATAATGTAGTGCTTTTAGAATGCATTCAAACTTACATTACTATTAGCTTAAAATAGATTGTTATGTACATATAGGTCAGTATATGAACCTAATGGTAACCACAAACCAAAACTTACAAAAAGTACACAAAAATAGAGAGGAACCCGAATATAACACTAGAGAGAACCATCAAACCACAAAGGACAATACTGAAAGAAGAAGAAAGGAACAGAGAAGCTGTACAAGGCAACCAGAACACATTTAACAAAGTAAAAATAAGTACATACCTATCAATAATCACTTTAAATGTAAATGTACAAAATGCTCCAATCAAAAGATACAAGTCAGCTGAATGGGTTAAAAAAAATAAGACCCGGCAGCCTGGGTGGCTCAGCGGTTTAGCGCCACCTTCGGCCCAGGGTGTGGTCCTGGAGACCCGGGATTGAGTCCCATGTCAGGCTCCCTGCATGGAGCCTGCTTCTCCCTCTGCCTATGTCTCTGCCTCTCTCTCTCTCCCTCTGTGTCTCATGAATAAGTAAATTAAAAATTTTTTTAAAGACCCATTTATATGTTGCCTATGGGCGATTCATTTCACATCTAAAGACACACACAACCTGAGAGTGGAGGTATGGAAAAAGATTTCCATGCAAATAGAAATGAAAAGAAAGCTGGAGTAGGAATACTCATATCAGACAAAATAGCCTTTAAAACAAACACTTAACAAAAGACAAAAAGACATTATATAATGATAAAGGGTCAATCCAAGAAGAGATAACATTTGTGAATATTTAAATACCCAACAAAAGTGTACCTAAATAAATAAAGAAAATAATAACAGACATAAAAGGAGAAGAGGACAATAATATAATAATAGTAGGGGATTTAAATACCCCACTTATAGATAGATCATCCAGACAGAAAATCAATGAGGAAACAATGGTTTTGAATGACACATTAGACCAGATGGTCATAACAGATACATACAGAGCATTCCATCCAAAAACTGCTGACTACATATTCTTTTCAAGTGTGCTCGGAACATTATCCAGGGCAGATCACGCATTAGGCCACAAAACAAGTTTTGATACATTCAAGAAGATTGCAATCATATTTAGCTTCATTTTTTACCACAAAATTATGAAAATAGAAATCAATTCCAAGGAGATAAATGGAAAAAACATGAGCACATGGAGACAAAACGAGATGCCAGTAAACATCAATGGGTCAATAAAGAAATCAAAGAAGAAAGTAAAAGAAATCTCAAGACAAATGAAAATAGAAAAACAATTTTCCAAAATCTATGGGAAACAGCCAAAGCATTAAGATTTGTTTTATTTATCCTGGGTAAGGGGGCAAAGGGAGAAAGAAAGAGTCTCAGCATGGAGCCCAACAGGAGGCCCAAACCCATGTCCCCATCATCATGACCTGAGCCAAAACCAAGAGTCGGACATTTAACTGAGTGTTCCAGCCAGATGCCCCTGGCCAAAGCATTTCTAAGAGGAAAGTCCATAGCCATACATGTCTACCTAAAGAAACAAGAAAAATCTCAAATAAACAATCTAACTTTATACCTAAAGGAACTAGAAAAATGCTGCTGGGAAAACTAAGCACTTAGATGCAAAAGAATAAAACTGGGCCACCATCTTACACCATTTACAAAAATAAATTCAAAGTGATTAAAGACTTGAATGTAAAAATTAAATCCAGGGCAGCCCAGGTGGCTCAGCGGTTTAGCACCACCTTCAGCCCAGGGCATGATCTTGGAGACCCAGGATCGAGTCCCAAGTCAGACTCCCTGCATGGAGCCTGCTTCTCCCTCTGCCTGTGTCTCTGCCTCTCTCTCTCTCTCTTTCTCTGTGTATTCTCATGAATAAATAAATAAAATCTCTTTAAAAAAATTAAATCCATAAAACCCCTAGAAGCAAACACAAGTAAATAAGCTCTTTGACATCTTAGTAACACTGTTTTGTGTCTTTTCAGGCAAGGGCAACAAAAGCTAAAATAAACAAATGAGACCACATCAAGCTAAAAAACTTTTGCACAGCAAAGGAAAGCTTTGATAAAACAAAAAGGCAACCTACTGAATGGGAGAAGGCACACACCTGATAAGTGGTTAATACTCAAAATATATAATGAATGTATATAATGTAATATCGAAAAAACAAACAACCTAATTAAAAAATGGGCCGAGCACTGAAACAGACATTTTTTTCCCCAAAGAAGACATACAGATGGCCAACAGCCAGAAGAAAAGATGCTCAGCATCACTGATTATCTGAGAAATACAAATCAAAATCAAAACCACAATAAGATATCTATCACCTCACACCTGTCAGATCAGCTGTTATCAAAAAAAACAAAAAAATAACAAGTGTTGGTGAGGATGTGGAGAAAAGGGAGCCCTTGTGCACTGTTAGTGGGAATGTAAATTGTTACAGCCACTGTGGAAAACAGTATGGAGATTCCTCAAAAAAATTAAAAATAGAGCTATCAGATCATCCAGCAGTCCCACTTCTGGGTATTTATCTGAGGAAAACAAAAACACCAATTTGACAAGACAAATGGACCCCATGTTCATTGCAGAATTATTCATGGAAGCAAGCTAAACGTCCATTGATAGACATGTGGATAAAGATGATGTGGTCTGTGTGTGTGTTTATATTTATTCGTTTGTTTATTTGTTTATTTATTTTTACTTACATATAATATTAATCAGCCATAAAAAAGAATGAAATCTTGCCATTTGTGACAACATATTTGGACCTAGAGGGTTTTATGCTAAGTGAAATAAGTCAGATAGAGAAAGATAAATACTATATGATTTCACTTATATGTGGAATCTAAAAAACAAGTCAGGGGCTTCTGAGTGGTTCAGTCAGTTAAGGGTCTGCCTCTTGGTTTCAGCTCAGGTCATAATCTTGATCATGAGATCAATGTCACATTGGGCTCAGTGCTGAGTGTAGAACCTGCTTAAGATTCTCTCCCTCTCCCTCTGCCCTGCCCCCACCCCTGTTTGTGTGTGCTGTTAAAAACAACTAAATAAAAAACAAAACAAAACAAACCAGTAATACCAAAAAAACAGACTCCTAGATACAGAAACCAAACTGTTGGTGACCAGAGGCGGATGGGTTGGGCGGGGGGGTGAAATAGGTGAAGGAGATTAAGAAGTACAAACTTCCAACTATAAAATAAACAAGTTATGGGGATCTGATGTACAACATGGGGAAGATATAGTCAATAATACTGTAATCTTTGTACGATGACATATGATAACTAGACTTTATTATGGGGATCATTTCAGAATATATAAAAGCATTGAATACCGTGATGTCCACTTGAAACTAAGAAGATATTTTATGTCAGTTATATCTGAATTTAAGGAAAAAAAATGTTTATACTCTTTAGCCATCACCTCTTATCCCTTATCTCCATCCCACTTTCCACCCCAGCCCTAAGCAACCACTCACTACTCTACTGTCTCTATTTTTCTATTCTGGATTTCCAAATGGATAAGATCATACGCTACATGGTCTTCTGTGACTGGTTGCTTGCACATAGGCCTAATGTTTTCAAGGTTTATCCATGCTGTAGCATGTAGCAATGCTTCATTTTTTTATGGCCAAATAAAATTCCATTTATGAATACACCACATTTTGTTTATCCATTTGTTCATTGACTTTCATCTACCTTTTGGCTATTACAAATAATGCTGCTATAAATATTTGTGTATAGATTTTTGTGCAGACATACTTTTTCATTTCTCTTGGATATATACCTAGGAGTGGAATTGCTGGATTATATGGTAACTCTATATTTAATCACTTGGAGAATTGTCAGACTGTTTTCTAAAGCAGCTGAAACATTTTATATTCCCACTAGCAGTATATAAGGCTTCTGTTTTTCCCAATCCTTGCCAGCACTTGTTGTTATCTGACTTTTTAATTCTAGTCAGCCTATGCGGTCTGAAGCAGGATTTCATGGTGATGATTTGCATTTCTCTGATGACTAATGATGTTGAGCATATTTTCTTATGCTTATTAACAATTTGTAGATCTTCTTAAAGAAATGTCTATTCAGGGATCCCTGGGTGGCGCAGCGGTTTGGCGCCTGCCTTTGGCCCAGGGCGCGATCCTGGAGACCCGGGATCGAATCCCACATCAGGCTCCCGGTGCATGGAGCCTGCTTCTCCCTCTGCCTGTGTCTCTGCCTCTCTCTCTCTCTCTCTCTCTCTCTCTCTGTGACTATCATAAATAAATTTAAAAAAATTAAAAAAAAAAGAAATGTCTATTCAGATCTTTGCCCATTTTTAAATTGAGCTATTTGCCTTTTTAATATTGAGTTATGAGCTATTTACATATTCTAGATACAACTCCCTTATCAGATGTATAATTTTCAGATATCTTCTTCCATTCTAGGGATTATCTTTTCATTTCTTGATGGTGTCGTCTGAAGCATAAAAGTTTTTAATTTTGATGAAGTTCAACTTACCTATTTTTTTCTTTTGTTGCTCACACTTTTGGTGTCATAAATAAGAATTTTTTGCCAAATCCAAGGTCATAAAGACTTACTTTAAGAACTTTATAGTTTAGCTCTTACATGTAGGTCTTTGATCCAGTTCAGTTTAATTTTTGTATATGGTGTGAAGTAAAAGTCCAACTTCTTTTGCATTTTGGCTCTCCCCACACCGTTTGTTGAAAAGATTGTTCTTTCCCCATTGAATGGACTTGATATCCTTGTTTAATATCAGCTGACCATAGATACATGGACTATCTCTGGATTCTTGATTCTATTCTGTTGATCCATATGTCTATATTTGTACCAATACCACACTGTCTTGATTTCTGTTGCTTTGTAGTAAACTTTGAAATCAGGAGGTATGAGTCTTTTTACTTTGTTCTTCCTTTCCAGGATTGTTGACTGTGGTGGGTCTCTTGGAATTTCCTATAAATTTTAGGATCAGCTTATTGTTTTTTACAAAGACAGCTGGGATTTGGAGAGAGATGGCTTTGAATCTACAGATTAGCTTGAGGAGTATTGTCATCATCAATAACAGTAAGTCCTCCCATCCATGGACATGAGGTGTTTTCTATTTATTTAGATCTTTAACTTCTTTTGATAATGTTTTGTAACTTTCAGAGCATAAGTTTCTCACTTCTTCTGTTAAACTTCTCCCTAAGTATTTTATTCTTTTTAACGTTATTCTGAATTAAATTGTTCTCTTAATTGCATTTTTGGACTTTTTTGTTTAGTACAAGTACATATGTATGTAATTGCATTTTGTGCATTGAACTTATATCCCGAAACCTTGTTGAACTCATGCACTGGTCCTAACAGGATTTTTTAAAGTGGAATCTTCAGGATGAGAACTTTAAAACTTCTTGATTTTGTGGGAGAATCACTGATCTCATGAGATTTGCTTTCAGAGAATAATTATTACCTCAGTAGACCATAGATGAGATCCAAAATCAAATTAAGAAAGTTAAAAAAATCTGAAAACCACCAACAAGAATTCTAAGGTAGAAGTTAATAGGCCATTATGGTGGAGTCTCTCATTTTCAGTAATATTAGGATTACAGATGCCAGTTGGTTAGCAAAGGAAAATGCTTCAGAGCAAGACAATCCAATACAGCTTTCAGTGATGGAAATGTATTATGTCTGTATTGTCCAAAACAGTAGTTCCTGGCCACATGTAGATATTTAAGTTTAAAGTAATTAAAATTAAATAAAAATTGAATTTAAAATAATAATTTTAAAGTAATAATAATTTAAATAAAATTTATTATTATTTTTAAAGATTTTATTTATTCATGAGAGACACAGAGATAGAGAGGCAGAGACTTAGGCAGAGGGAGAAGCAGGCTCCATGCAGGGAGCCTGACATGGGACTCGATCCTAGGACTGCAGGATCACGCCCGAGGCCGAAGGCAGGTGCTCAACCGCTGAGCCACCCAGGCATCCCTAAATAAAATTTAAATTTCCATACCACAGTCACACTGGCCACATCTCAAGTGCTCAATGGCCAGTCATATGGTATTAGGTAGCACAGATATAGAATATTTCCATCATCACACATAGTTTCATCAGATAATTCTGCTCTCAAGTCTCCAGGAAAGAAACCACTGGGTTGGAGGGACATGAGAGGAGGAAATGGTATTTTCATTCTTCAGTGATTCACAAAAAGAGCCAATTCAGTATACTAGGTGATCTATAACTCTTACAGATATATTAGAAGAAAAGGAGATTCGCAAATAATGCTCTGCCCTGTGCTCTTTAAGAAAAGCAAAAATGTTGAAGAGACTGTCTTTCTTCCAATGGATAGTCCACATGCAGAAGAATGAAACTAGACCACTCTCTTTCACCATACACAAAGATACTCAAAATGAATGAAAGATCTAAATGTGAGACAAGATTCCATCAAAATCCTAGAGGAGAACACAGGCAACACCCTTTTTGAACTCAGCCACAGTAACTTCTTGCAAGATACATCCACGAAGGCAAAAGAAACAAAAGCAAAAATGAACTATTGGGACTTTATCAAGATAAGAAGCTTTTGCACAGCAAAGGATACAGTCAACAAAACTAAAAGACAACCTACAGAATGGGAGAAGATATTTGCAAATGACATATCAGATAAAGGGCTAGTTTCCAAGATCTATAAAGAACTTCTTAAACTCAACACCAAGGAACAAACAATCCAATCATGAAATGAGCAAAAGACATGAAGAGAAATCTCACAGAGGAAGACACAGACATGGCCAACATGCACATGAGAAAATGCTCCGCATCACTTGCCATCAGGGAAATACAAATCAAAACCACAAGGAGATACCACCTCACACCAGTGAGAATGGGGAAAATTAACAAGGCAGGAAACCACAAATGTTGGAGAGGATGCGGAGAAAAGGGAACCCTCTTACACTGTTGGTGGGAATGTGAACTGGTGCAGCCACTCTGGAAAACTGTGTGGAGGTTCCTCAAAGAGTTAAAAATAGACCTGCCCTACGACCCAGCAATTGCACTGCTGGGGATTTACCCCAAAGGTTCAGATGCAATGAAACGCCGGGACACCTGCACCCCGATGTTTATAGCAGCAATGGCCACAATAGCCAAAGTGTGGAAGGAGCCTCGGTGTCCATCGAAAGATGAATGGATAAAGAAGATGTGGTTTATGTATACAATGGAATATTACTCAGCTATTAGAAATGACAAATACCCACCATTTGCTTCAACGTGGATGGAACTGGAGGGTATTATGCTGAGTGAAATAAGTCAATTGGAGAAGGACAAACATTATATGGTCTCATTCATTTGGGGAATATAAATAATAGTGAAAGGGAATAGAGAGGAAGGGAGAAGAAATGGGTAGGAAATATCAGAAAGGGAGACAGAACATGGATGACTCCTAACTCTGGGAAACGAACTAGGGGTGGTGGAAGGGGAGGAGGGCGGGGGGTGGGGATGAATGGGTGACGGGCACTGAGGGGGGCACTTGACGGGATGAGCACTGGGTGTTATTCTGTATGTTGGTAAATTGAACACCAATAAAAAATAAATTTATTATATAAAAAAATAGAGTTTTTCTAATGTAAAATAAAAAAGAAAAGCAAAAATTGAACAGAGAAAACAAAAAGGAATTTATATTCCAGAGAATCATGATTTTGCAAACCTAGTGTTAATTTTAAAGAAAAACAGTTTCGGGTCAAAAACCATGGTGTTTCAACACTTCTCTATGAAACCTTGCAGATTCTCTCTGCCTCTGGCTACAGTGCTTGAGACCTGTGTTCAAGTTCAAACTCTACGCTTACAGGTGTTACCTTGGGCAAGCTACTTAACCTGTGTCGAGTTTCTCTCTTCTGTAAAATGAGAAAAAGCATTTAAAGCACTTAGATGTGCATCTAGCAAATAGCCGGCACTACATACCTATTAGTTATTATTATTCCTAGATAGTGAGACAATATTGTAGAGGAGATTAGTTTGTACTTAAAACCCTTGAAATGACTTCTCATTGCTTATAGAGTGAAACCCAAGGTTCTCTCCTTTGTTCCCAAAGGGCACAAGTCTGGTCTGTATTTTCTACTCAAGTTTTCTCTCTCAGAGGTTCACCTGGGATTCTCAGCTTTATTAACACCATGCAGCCTGTAGTTTTTCCAGAGACTATGCCATTTTAGATTTCCATGACTTGTTCACCATTCCTTCTGCCTGGAAGCGCTCTATAGTCTTCTTAGCCCGGTTAACGTGCTGATTCTTTAAGCCTCAAAGACAGTGGGTTAGGAGACTCTGGTGGACTCATTCCTTCCCCACCTGCTGTTTTATTTTGAAATTATCTGGTTAGGTGTCTGTCTCCATCAACAAGTAGAAAACACTAATACTGTTTCCTCTCTCCTGTTGTAAAGCACTGGATAGAAGAGGTTTGATTAAATTAATTCCTTTCAGATTAAACAAAAACTTATTTAACAGTCAATAGCCTAAAGTTTAGCCTATGCTCCTTTTCCTATAGCACCAGTCTTTCTGATACAGAAATCCACATGCAAAAGTCTCCTCTCATATAAGGAACAAGGAGCTCTTGCTGTCCTGTCTGAACACGTAGGGGACACTACGACAAGTAGAGAATTAGCCCCTTGTCCAGTGCAGTAATACCATCTAGACTAGAAAATTTCTACCAGAAGTACTTAAGAGTCCTGCTATTTAAAGTCAATCTGGGTAATATAAAGTGAAACTGGTTAAAGAGATAAGCTTCTTAGAAAAGGTTCATTTAAGGGGACACTTTAATGCTGGAAATAGAAATTGCCAGCTATACGGAAAGACAAAGCTGTATGGAGAGACATTCTGGGGCCCCTGGAACCTTTAGCATCCTCTGAATACAGAAATTCATATTTTTCCAGGATGGACATCAGTGGGTCAGTTTATATCTAATACTGTATCGGATGAGTAATATCTAATATTATATTGGATCATGTATTCTGATGAAGACAATTCAGGAGTTTGGTCCCACAGATTGTTGAGGTTACTTCATAATAACTACAGCTACATGGCACCCAACCTCTGGGGTTTTTCCAATATACAGCATAAGATAATCAGGAACGACAAGCATGGGCCATGTTGGATAAAGATGCGTGATTATTCCCCATCACACTCCTCAGGCTCATTCAGCTCTGTATCTGTAATGACTAATATGGTGCTTGGCCCAGAGAAAGAACCCAGAACTTCTTGTTGAGCGGGAGAAGGAGGAAGGCCAGGGAAAAAAGGAGAGGAATAAAATGGAACAAAGAATGGTCCCAGGCCCCATAGGGCCCAGAGATGGCCATTACCCAAGGACTTCCAGGGACACTTAGGAACGGTAAATGGTCTCTTTCATGCCAACCAACTATAAATGAAGTCCTCTAAGGCCAAAAGCACAATAGTTGAATTAACTCAGTTTTACCAAGAGCCCTGTTCTTCAATTTGACCATCTCTTTAGCAGTTACATAGACTAGTATGTATTTTATCAGCTATAGGAGCAAGTAACACTGTAATAATCTTGAAAGTTGTCATACTAACCCTTTCCCAATTGTTCATAGCTTTCTAAAATTTCAGTGTTTGGGCTATTTCAGTGCTTTCTCTATTTGCTATCAGTCCAAATGTAACTTTTGGAAGTTGGAGGAAAAACTCTCACATTATTTCTAATTTGATAAAAATTAAATTCTCCTCATTTCCCCCTTATGGTAACACACAAAATAAGAGTAATATACAGAACCAAGTATCTTCTCAAGGTAAAACAATAAGAATTTGGAGTTCAAGTTAGGAAATACTGATTAGTCTCTTTTTCTAATAAAAAATAACATTGTTTTAAAGATTTATTTATTTGAGAGAGAGAGAAAGCATGTGCAAAAGCGGTGGTGGGGGAAGGGTCAGAGGGGAGAGGAAGAGAGAGAGAATCTCAAGCAGACTCCCTGCTGAGTGTGGAACCCCATGGGGGGATCAGTCTCACCTCTCTGAGATCATGACCTGAACTGAAGAGTCAGATGCTTAACCAACTGAGCCACCCAGGCGCCCCCCGAAATAACATTTCTGATACAAGTTTTACTTTGCCTTTTTACATAGGCATAGTGACATTTTACCTTGAAACAACCCAAAGCTCCAGTGCTAAATTATGTTTTCCTTCAAGGAGGATATAATTTCACATTCAACCAGCACAGCAATTTCAGGCTTACCAATTAGGTCTGTAGAAGGAATTATCATTCTTCTAGTTATGATCCTTCTTGCCTCACAGGAACTGCAGAATGAAATGGAAGGATCCATAGAAAGGTTGGGGAGGCAATCTACCAGAGTAAAGGAAACTGGATGCTAAATTTTGAAAGCACCATTAATAGTTGCTGTGCTTTGCATTCATAATTAGTATTCCTGCTTGGAGAGGAGGTATTTCCAAACTTGGACTTTGCATTGATTAAATCTGGAGTGTCATTTTGCCTCTTAATCTCTGTTGGGGCTGGCACAGAGTTTGTTCTTTTTATGGCTGGCTCCAGTGAACAATAAAAGTAACCGTTTGAAAAGTCAAATAACAGGAGTAGTTTTTAAGAGACTAGCAGCCAAACTGATTCACCAAGCTGGCCCCCTTCCCAGGAATAAAAATAATGCTAGGTAGTTGTAGTAGCTGTTATCCCGAGTGAGAGCAGGATGATGATACCCAGGATTCGCAACTGCATGGCTGGGCGGGCGGGTTAGAGAATATGTCTAGGACCAGAGCACTAATGGAGGTAACCGGGCTGCAGCAAGCCCTGCATTAAGTTGGTACATTCAAAGTTGCCATAGAAACCTTCACTGAATGTCCTCACTTCTGCAGGATTGATTTGATGTTTAAATGTTAATATGCCTTCTTACACTTAATGATATGTGAAATAAAAAGCAGAGAAACATGGAAGGAAGAAAGCAGGGTCTGATGTCTGAAATACTTGAGCATCGAGTGGTTTTCCAATACTAAGTTATCCTTTTAAACCAGTGCCCGAAGAAGGGGTGGCGTGGGGAGTGGTGGCTGGGAGCTGTTTATGGGAGTCTTTATGCCTCTGCGTCCAATGCCGCACTCTGAAAGGCACTGCTGCAATTCAGCTAACCCAGCTTGTACTTGCAGCCAAATGAAATGCAAAGTTGCCTTTCAATAGCAAACCTCGAGGAGAAATGCCAGTTTACAAGCGTGAGAAGTTTCAGCTACTGTAATTCCATATATTCCGCTTTTACACCGCTCAATGTCCATGAGAAAACATTTGGAGGCTCTGTAAATCCGGTTACATTATCAATTAATCTATAGTATGTTTTAAATAAATATTTCTATTAAATGTAACAAAAACCAGCATTTGTATTGCTTGCACCTAAATTATCATCATCACTGCAAAGCAGATGCGGAACGCAAAGACGAGGCAAACAATCGGCACTGTAATTTGCTCAGTAACATTGTTTTAGATCTAATTAGTGCTTATGCAGATCCTTTACAAAAATGTGAAAACTGCACCAGGATGTAATTGTTTAATGAATTTAGTGCAAAGCACATCTGCATAAATTCCATTTTAGCTGGAAAAACTAAGTTCAACTGCTATTTGCTCCAGAGCCAAAACATTGTGAATTGTACCCACTGTGCTTTAGCCCTGCTCTGCTGGCTTGGATATTTCAAATAAATACTACAAAGTTAAAGCCTCCAGCTGCAGACCAACCCATCTGTAGATGTTTGTTATATTTGGCAGTATTGTAGAATGATTGTGCCTTCCTGCTGGAAAAAAGGGGGGGGGGTAAAAAAACAAGGTTCTGTCAGCAAAAAAAGTAAAAGTTTGAAATATGCATCACCCGACAAAAGTGAAGTTTTGAATCTGAGTCTAGTTTATCTAGCAGTGAATTTTAAGCACTTGTTCGCATAGAGCCCACCATGTAAACCTAAAGATATCCTTTTTCTCCGTTCTCCCCAAACATTTCATTTCGGTCAAAATCACAGAAAAATTGAATTGGACGGAAGTTCGAAGGAGATGGAACTTGAGCTTTTCCTCAAGGTTTCAGGGCTTTCACTAGACACTTCTTGCGATCAGTGTTTAAATATAAACATTCATCGCTTCTCCAAAAAGAGACGAGTTAGTCACGGGTGTTTACATGATTGGCTGGAAAGGTAACAACACTTTCGCAGTGTTTGCCTTTGGGTTTTGTTTTTCTGTGTTGCCTTCTGCCTTTTTTGGGTGCAGCACAAATAAATGCATTGCCGAACCAGAGCTGTTTGTTCTAGTAAACGCCTCGGGTACACACAGGAGGGGAGAGGGGGAAAGGGAGGGGGTGGACGGCAGGATGGAGATGTTTGTGCCTGAGTCGAAAGAATTTTGTAAAACTCTAAACTGCAAATCTCATGTTTCCATCGTTCATCGTTCTAAATGCTCCTATTTAGGCTGAAACATCCTTAAAAGCATGTGGTCCGTGTTCCGATTGAATGAGACGTGTGCGGTTTCTGTTGGTTCCTATTGCAGATCCGGTCTCAGACCATTTTGGGTTAAGGTTCCTGGGAAACAGATTGGGAGGCAGAGCTACACTGGCAAGAAGTTTACAAAGCTGGAGGGGTGAGGGATGGGGGTGCCGCGGACCCGCCCATGACGGGGAGAGGGGACCAGGACTGGGCACCGTCAGTGCTGTTACCACAGGGCTTTGGCCACCCACACAGGTGTCCAGGGCTGGTGTCTCTTTTCAGAGCTGGATGGGATGAGGCAAAAGCTCCAGGTCTTTTCAGCCCCACATCAAGGAGACATTAGATGCAGGGGCTCCCAGGGCAGGACCCTGGCCTGAGAGGGCAGCTCCCTTTGGCCCCAGATGTGGGGGTGCAGCTAGAGAAGTTCTGCAGCCAGAGCTGCTGGAGGTGAGGTGATGACCACCTGGGTCAGGATGGGGGATCTCAGCCGTACACCACATCCACTCCAGTCCTGTTCTGCACACTCAGGTCCACTTACTTCATGTGGTAACTTCACACCAACCAGGAAACCAGGCCTCTACAAGTCTCCTTGGTCTCTTACCCTGGAGAAACTTCAAGAGGAAGGGTAGTGGGACAAATGATGGCCCCTGCGGCTGTGAGTGGCCTGGACTGCAACTGCTTGTCATCTCCACCTGCCCCCTCCACCCATTCTCCATCCTCCTCACTCTCAGTACCTCTTCTGACACAGATGGCTTACCTGGTAGGGTGAACCCAAGCCTCATCCCTCGGCTCCTGGCCACCCTGTGCTTCTCAGGCTGTGCATGCTGCGCTTGTATATCAATACAGTTTGCCAGGGCAGCACCAATAGATGTCACCATAGATCACCTGGAGGCCAGCAAATTCTCCCCTGCCTTATTGTATGACAGCAGCCCTACCCAGCCCTCTGATGATCAATTATTTCCGCCAGGGTGGTAATTCCTTCCGCCAACTTGTGGTGAGCAGAACCCGGGCCTGGTGAGCCTGTAGGCAGCCTCTATCCCTAAGGTCTATGCACCAATGCACCAGCCCTTGGGTGACTAATGGTAGAAGCTGGTTGGCATCCACTGGCGAGTCATTTTGTATCTGGGTGGGTAGGTGCCTCTTCCATAGCAGGTGCCCTTCGGCGGGCATTTAACAGGTACTACCATAGTTAGAGCCCTGTGTATCTCCCCCCAAGTCCTCATCCCTGATATTTCTGGTTTATTCCTTCCTAGCCTATGGCCTAGACTCTGCCTTTCTCTTGAGTCTCTGCAGGGGCCACTTCTTTTTTCTTGAAAGTAAATGATCAAGTACATAGTCCAAAGATCCACAATGGAGGAGGATTTCCCCTTACTTCTTTCAAGGCCACTCCTAGGAGGGGCTATAATACAGTCATGACCTATTTTGGCTTGCACGTGAAGCTAATCTAATTCTTCCTTATGCTAAGCTTGGCCTTCTTCTTTTCAGTTGATCAATAAGGGACCTCATGAGCATACATGTGACCATAATAGATGTGAGCTGAGGGAGGAGAGTTGGTGTGACGGTGATGGGTGGCATGAATGTCTGGACCATCCGGTCATGGAGTTTCCTTTTGTCCACTTTCCCTGTTCATGTCTCATCCTGGATGTACTGTTTCTGTCTTGTGATGGATTGCTCCTAGGCCTGCCTGACCTTATGACTTGGTGGGTCGGACAGAACCCAGATTATCACAGGCAGTTCTAGCCACATGGTCACTCAATGTCCCATGGTTAGGCACTCCATCTCAACTAGGATCCATTAGCATGCCAGGAGCTATTTTTTCAATGGTGTATAATTCTCTGCTGCAGATGGCATGGCCTTGTTCCAGAACCCGAGGGGTCCATGTTGTCAATCTCCTATCGGGCTTGCCATAAACTCCACATGGCATCTTTTCCCACCACGGATACCTCTAATAACAGAGTCTGCTAGTCAGTCATATGGTCCAAGAAGCAGGGCTGCTTGCTTCTCAGCCTAGATCTGATGCAGAGCTCTTTCCTGATATGGGCCCCACCCAAAGTTGACAGCCCTTCATGTCACTTTACATGTTACATTACCCTGTAAATGTATCAGGGTAGTATTCCCACATGGTAAATGCGGACTTCAGAACCCAAAAAGGCTTACAAGTGGTGTGTTTCCTTCTTAGTGAGGAGAAGTACCCAGTGCATTATCTTGTCATTTACTAAATGTCCACAGATAAGATGAGCTCTTGAATCCCTGTAGGGTTTTTTTTTATTGCCTAGCCTCTGGAGCACATGTGTCATCAAGGTCTCCAATTACTTGCCATATCCTGCTCATGTGGACCTATTACCTTGGTGTCATCAGATTAGCAGACCAATGTGATGGTCTGACAGTCCATGTTCCCTTTGGATTAAATTATTGCCAAGAGCATAAGAGTTAACAGGTTGAGGGCAAGTTTGTAAGTATATTCTGTTGTCTACTCCATATGAATGTAACTGCTTCTAGAACTCTCCTCTGATAGAAATGGAAAAGAATCAGACAAGATCAAGGACACATACCATGTACCCAAGGTTGTGTTTCTCTCCTCTAACAATGATGACGATGACAACAAATCTGGAATGACAGGAGGTATTGGTACTGTTCCTTGGTTGAGTCCACAGTAGTTTACAGCTTCCAGAATCTACAGGGTCTTCATAGGGCTCAGACTGATGGATTAAATGTGGGCTATGATTAGAACCACTACTCCTCAGATACTTTAGGTCTTTATGGGCGGCGCTAATGTTCTACTACTCTCTGTAGGCTACAATATCATTTTCATTTAGTATTTTTGCTGGGGAGTTGGAGGCAGTTGCTGAGCTCCCTGCTTAGACTTCTCTATTATAGTAGTTATTGCTCCAAAAACTCACAAACCAAAGAGAACCTGAAGTTCCATCAATGACCAAGTAAGCCCATTCCAATTACACATTATGATACTGAGGAAATGACCATTTGGAGAGTTCATTGACCCAGTGGACCTACTGTGAATCAGTCCAGGTCAAGGCCTCCATTTATTACCTGGCTCCCATATGCCCTATTCTAATAGGAGCGTGATGATGCAGATTGGGTCATGGCATCTGCAAAGAGTAAAAGTTTTACTTCTTCCTTACTGATTTGAATGCATTTACTTCTTTTTTTAAAAATTTATTTATTTTTATTATTTATATATTTATTTATTATTTATTTATTTATTTATTTATTTACTTGAGAGAGTGTGTGTATAAGAGCAGGGGGAGAGGGAAAGGGGGAGGGAGAGAAATCCTCAAGCAGACTCCTTGCTCTGCCAAGCATGGAGCCCGACCTGGGGCTCCATACCACGATCCTGAGATCATGACCTGAGCCAAAACCAAGAGTTGACGCTTAACTGACTAAGCCACCCAGGTGCCCTCTTTTATTTCTTTTTGTTGTCTGATTGCTGTGGCTAGGACTTCCAATACTATGTTGAATAAAAGTGGTAAGAGTCAATATTCTTGTCTTATTCCTGATCCTAGGGGATAAGCTCTCAGTTTTTCCCCATTGAGCATGATGTTAGCTATGGGTTTTTCATATGTGGTTTTTATTAAAGCCATATATGGTTTATGATTCCCTCTAAACCTACTTTGTTGAAGGTTTTTAGCATGAACGCATGCTGAACTTTGTCAAATGCTTTTCTGCATCTATTGAAATGATCATCTGGTTCTTATCTTTTTCTTATGGATGGGATGTGTCATGATTGATTTGTGAATATTGAACCAAGTTTGCAACCCTGGGATAAATACCACTTGATCATGATGAATGATTTTTTTTAACTTATCACTGGATTCAGTTTGCTAGTATTTTGTCAAGGATTTTTACATCTATGTTCATCAGAGATATTGGCCTGTAGTTCTCTTTTTTTGTGGTATCTTTATCTAGTTTTGGTATCAGGGCAATGCTGCGCCTTCTAGAATGAATTTGGAAGTTTTCCTACTTTTTAAATTTTTTTCTGATAGTTTGAAAAGAATAGGTGTTAACTCTTCTTAAAATGTTTGGTAGAATTCACCTGTGAAGCCACCTGATCCTGGACTTTTTTGTTCATTGGGAGATTTTGATTGCTGATTCAATTTCATTGCTGGTCATTGATCTGTTCAAATTTTCTATTTCTTTGGGCTTTAGTTTTGGTAGCTTATATGTTTCTAGGAATTTATCCATTTCTTCTAGGTTGTCCAGTTTTGGGGGTATAATTTTTCATAATATTCTCTTAAAATCCTTTATATTTCTGTAGTTTCAGTTGTTACTTCTCTGCTTTCATGTCTGATTTTGTTTCTTTGAGGAGTCTGGCTAGAGATTTATCAATTTTGTTGAACTTTTCAAAGAACCAACTCCTAGTTTCATTGATCTACTGTTGTTGTTTTTTGTTGTGGTGGTTTGGTTTGGTTTCTAGATCATTTATTTCTGCTCTAATCTTTATTATTCCTTTCCATCTGGTGGATTTGGGTTTTGTGTGCTCTTTTTCTAGCTCCTTTAGGTATAAATTTAGGCCATTTATTTGAGATTTTTCTTACTTCTTGAGGTAAGCCTATATTGCTATAAATATCCCTCTTAGAACTAGATTTGCTGCAACCCAAAGGTTTTGGACTATTGTGTTTTCACTTTCATTTGTTTCCATGTAATTTTTTACTTCTTTTTTTACTTTATCATTGACTCAATAATTTTTTTTGGTAACATGTTGTTTAACCTCCATTTATTTGTGTTCTTTCCAGATTTTTTCTTGTAGTTGATTTCTAGTTTCATTGCACTGTGGTCAAAAAGATGCATGATGTGACTTAAATCTTCTTGAATTTGTTGAGATTTGTTTTGTGGTCTAATATGTGATCTATTCTGGGGAATGTTCCATGTGCACATGAGAAAGATTATTCACCATGCTATTTTAGGGTGGATATTCTGAATATATCTGGTAAGTCCATGTGACTCAGTGTGTCATTCAAAGCCATTGTTTCCTTGTTGATTTTCTGTTTAGATGATCTTTCCATTGATGTAAGTGGAGTATTGAAGTCTCCTACTATTATTGTGTTATTATCGATTAGTTCCTTTATGTTTGTTACTGTTTTATGTATTTGGATGCTCCTTTGTTGGGTGCATAAATATTTACGATTGTATCTTCTTGTTGGATTGACACCTTTATTACTATATAGTGCCCTTTGTCTGTTGTTACAGTCTTTATTTTAAGGTCTATTATGTCTGATACAAGTATTGTTACTCTGGGTTTCTTTTTGACCTCCATTTACATGATAAATGTTTCTCCATCCACTCACTTTCAATCTGTAGGTATCTTTAGGTCTAATGGGTCTCTTGTAGGCAGCATATAGATGGACCTTTTTTTTTTTAATCCATTCTGTCATCCTCTGCCTTTTGATTGGAGCATTTAAACCATTTAAATTCAAAGTAATTATTGATAGGTATGTATTTATTGCCATTTTAATACTTGTTTTTGTTTCTGAAGGTTTTCTCTGATTCTTTCTTGTCTTTAGTGATATATTTGGATTTATTTCTCTTTATTCTTTGCATACTTACTAGTAGTTTTTGATTTGTAGTTACCATTAAGTTTATGTATAACATCTTCTGCATATAGCAGCCTGTATTGTTGATGGTTGTTTAAGTTTGAACCTTTCCTTTACTCCTCTCCATGTTTTAGGTTTATGGTGCCATATACCTATCCTTGATCAGAAGCAATGCTGCATGGAAAACTATGATAGAGGATAAGGTATTCTATAAGTACACAAATGGTAGTTTTGGCAGAAACTCTGTATGGAAGGATGCAAATGTATATCCAGATTAAGTGTCTATTCCAGTAGGAAGAAAACACTGGCCCCTTCATGATAGAAACAGTGTAATCGGGATCCCTGGGTGGCGCAGCGGTTTGGCGCCTGCCTTTGGCCCAGGGCGTGATCCTGGAGACCCGGGATCGAATCCCACATCGGGCTCCCGGTGCATGGAGCCTGCTTCTCCCTCTGCCTGTGTCTCTGCCTCTCTCTCTCTCTCTGTGACTATAATAAATAAATTTTAAAAAAATTAAAAAAAAAAAAAAGAAACAGTGTAATCAACCTGCCACCAAGTAGCTGGCTAATCACCCCAGGGAATGATGTCATATTGAAGGCTCAGTATTGGCTTCTGCTGCTGACAGACTGGGTACTCAGCAGTGGTATTAGCCAGGTCAGCCTAGATGAGTGGTAGTCCATTGTGCTGAGCCCATGAATAGCCTCCATCCCTGCTACCATGGGGGCCACTTTGTTTATGATCTTATTGGGCAATGATAGGTGAGGCTAGGGAAAGAGATTGACCAATATCCACAGAGTGGGTCAAATCATCTACCCGGTTATTAAAATCCTCCTCTGCTGAGGTTATCTTTTAGTGAGCATTCACATGGCACACAAATATCTTCACATTTTGTTCCATTACTTCTGATCATACATAAAGCATTGCTTCTGATCAGGGAACTCAGTGTGGGAAAGCCGCTTCCTCTGTGATTACGGAGAACTCTTTCGCTGGCAAGGAGATTCAACAAGATTTAGGGGTTCACTGTCCCCAACTTCACCAGAGTCCTCCCATATCCCCACACCAACGCATAGGTCCCACTCTTTCCCAACCGAGCCCTCACTTTAACTGTAGGAATGCTGCAAGGCTGAGAGTTCATCTTGCATTGTAAATTCAGTGGTTATGGGAGGAGGTCTTGCATTTGATTTTCAGCAACTGAGCCTCGCTGCTATAGCGAGATAAAGCCCTCCTTCAGGATACAGACACCTGGATCACCTCTGTGGTGCTTCTCCAGCTGGGAATCTGAAGGCTTGAGTTCATCCTTTTCCCTCACTATTCTGTTCAGCAACATTAAAAGCAACCAACTGAAGTCATTCCTTAGTTTTCCAGAAATGTTCCAAAGGATCATAAAAGGAGTTACTTAGCCCCTTTTTTCTTATAAGTGGCCAATTAGGAGTATCCAATGCAAACATTTTGCATATTTTTATAAACAGTTCTGTGCTCTCTATTGGAGATAGAGTCATTCTATTGGAGATAGAGTCATTTGCATCTTTAATCAGATTAGAGAGCCACTTTCAGAAACAACAGAACTAATTCAGGAAGTTCATCCTTAAAATTCTGTTTCTCTAAAACCTCTCTTGGTACCAAAATCTGTATTACTCAGAACTCCCCAGAGTATTTCATAAAACCAATAGGATGCATGTACACAGATATATACATGAGATTTATTATAGGAATTGGTTCACACAATTGTGGAGGCTCACAAGTCCCAGAGTCTGCCACAATCTGCAAACCGGAGAACCAGGAAAGCTGGTAGTATAATTCAGTCTGAGTCTCGGGGTCTCAGAATCAAAGGAGCCAATGGTATGAGTCTAAATCCAAAAGCCAAGAAGTAGGAGCACCAAAGTCCAGAGATGGGAGGAGATGGATGCTTTAGTTCAAGCAAAGAGAGCTAATTTGCTGTTCCTTTTGCCTTTTTGTTCTACTCAGACCCTCCACTATCCTAAGACTCGTGCCCATACCATTGCCTCTTGGGGATTTTGGTAAGAGAAAGGGGTGTAGAAGGTTCAGAAATGATCATTAGACAATTGTTTGTTATTGGTTTTATTCTTTGCTTTTGTCTACATTGACAGATAAAGGGGAGAAGTAAGAGGAGAGCAACAATTTTACTCCAGTGGTTTCCTTGAGTACACATTTACCACAGTCAGCTTGCACTCTCTTTGCCAGAAAATATGTGGTTTTCAAGGTCTTCCTTTGTCTGTTTGTTTGTGCCTCTTGAACAAACTACACTTTTGGACCCCAATCTTCAGATTCCCTCCTATGCTCACTCTGATTTCTTGCCTTTTCTTGGTTTTAGGACAAATGTAAACTGATTTGTGTCAACATTTGTCATCATTTGGACACATAAAACTTTACCTATTTTAGGATTTCCTCCTACCTCACATCTGAAGAAAGATTGTGAGATCACATTTACTGGTAGTAATTATTTACAAATAATTATTGCATAACCTATTAGAAACCATGTTACTACAAACAGGAAATCTAACCTTTACACCAGTTGGAGAAGCTGAAATTGACAGGATGCAGTATTGTAATAGGACTGAAGAATTGGAGAGATGTTTAGGAACTCTGGCAGAGCATCTGTTATATGCACACATCATATCCCTCACTAGGTATTTGCCAAAATATTTTTGCCTTATCAGAGCTTATCAGGGAACACTGCAAGTAAGTGCCTCCAAACTAGCCCAACGAAGAGAACAGAGCCAAGCAGCCTTCCCTGGTCAGTTTGAGAGATGACTACAGTGAATGGTAGAGCCAGTCAGCAGCCACTGACAAGAGAGGAGAAAAGTAAACTTAATATAGAATCTTTAATCTTTAAGGGTTAACTTTCAAAATGATTCACACCACTTGGAGAAATGGACACACTAAGAGGGTGAAGTTTAGTAGGGACCAGAGTGCTGTATTCAAGTTGGGAAGCCAACCTCACACATCCACATAGGAAGGTAATTAGCTTTGCTTTTATCATAAAGCAGTATGGCCAGTTGATACTAACCTTGACTACCTGCCTGGTGTAGTGTTTGTCCAGTGTCTCCACTGTAGATTGACTTTTCCTCCCTTTCCACACTATCCTCTTTGGAGGGACATCATTATGAGCAGCCTACACTTAAGGCATGGAAAGTTACACTCCCCACTTCTTGAGGGTGGAACAAGTACATCAATTTAGAATTCCTACATGCAAGAGATTTGTCTTTATGACCTCATTTATTTACGTACTTACTTATTCAATAATTTATTCATATCAGTGTGGACTCATGGGTATTTATTTTATATTTCATGTTATGACCCAATACTACTTTATTTATTTTGTTGCTCATATCATTCCAACTTTGGCAGTTGGGGGATAGAATATGTTTTTTAAAGCCATAATCAAAAAAAATCAAAAAAATAAATAAATAAAAATAAAGCTATAATCAGTTGGGTTTTCCTTTTTGTTTTCTTTTGTTTGTTACCAAAAAAAATCCTACTTAATATGTTTTCCCCAAAGATCTTGCTAGAGCATAAGATAGTAATGAGTTAGTTGTGTAGTGCTTTTAAAAACTTTAGCAAGGTATGTACAAGTAGGCACATTGCCTTAAAACCTCACATTTCCCCTTCTTTCTATATTACTTTGCCTGTTCTAATTAGAAAAAAAAAAAAAAAAAGCAAATCATCCTACTCAGGAAATGAATACTGGTCTTTGACCTCCTACTAACTAGCCGGGTGGCTCATAAATACAGCAATCAGATTAACCAGACCAAAAATTGGGACACTACAGTCACCTATTCTATAAATATTCGCTCATGTATAGATCCCATTGGTAATTAAATTACTTTTGCTAAAAAGAGTGAAATCACAGGAAAAGAGATACAACTCACTGAAAATACATATCAGCCAATATTCTATTTTAATATTTGCCCTGAGAATTTCTTTGGAGAGCCTCATGTGTCTGACCCCAGCATCAGGCTAGTCTCTGGACCTTTCTGACAGGAGTTTCCCAATCTATGAAAAGAGGATGACATGTCTCAGTACTGAGCTACAGGGTTTATTTGTAAAGATAAAAATGAAATAACTGTGAAAATGCTTTTAAAAATTTAAGTACTATACAAATCTAAGGTATCATTATTACAATAAAGTGAACTCCCAATTATCTAAATTTATGAGCTAAATAGAGTATTGGTATAACTGAGCACATACCACTTCTTTTTGTTTTTAAGCTTTTATTTATTTATTCATGAGAGAGACAGAGACATAGGCAGAGGTAGAAACAGACTGTCTGTGGGGAGCCCCATGCAGGACTTATCCCGGGACCCCGGGATCACGACCTGAGCCAAAGGCAGATGCTCAACCACTGAGCCACTCTTGTGCCCCTAGTACATACCACTTCTTTAGTCCTTTTATAGCACTGGAAATCTCAGATTCAACACAATGTTTGAACAAAATGAACATCAAGAGCAGGTGAAAAAGGGAAAACAAGTCACAAAATGGCAGCAGAATGTACGGCTGTGTGCAGACTGAGGCGTTGTTGAGGGGATGATGACAAGGGATAAGAAGGAAGTGGGCAGGTCGAGAATAAAATTCAGCTGCTCTATTCTTTTCTGGCATCAAGGGACGCAGCCACCTCTTCCCTAACCAATCACATCCCAAGTCACTGTCTAGACCAGTGGCAAGTGTGAGGCCTAGAAGAACTCACTGTTGGAAGAGCTCTAGTTGCAATGCCTGGAATGGCCATTAAGAGAAGGGCTCTCCCTCACTAGGTATTTGCCAAGTTACTGCAAAGCTGTGCCAAAAACTGAGGGAGTGGGGGAGGGGCAAGATGCGTCTGGCATAATCAGATTACGATGAATGCAAGTATGGTTAAAGCACGGGGAAAAAAAAAAACAATTTCTAGTGGCCTATGGGATATTTGCAGACTTTGGGGACGAATGACTGTAAATTTTTAAAGTAATTGTCTATTTCTAAAATTGGAACACTTCACAAAAAACCCTACATTTCTGGCTTCTCATGAAAGTGTGAGATCTGGCAAATCTGATGCTGACTTCTCTCCAGGGGACTCAGCTGGAGCTGAATGGTGGCAGCCTTGTCCTTGGCCAGAGAGTCTGGTTTCCCAGAGTCCCCATACACCTTTTATTGTTCCCAACCTATTCACCCATTTAAAATACCTGTGTGACCTTGGTTAGCATTTTGAGCTTTACAACCCTGTTATTTGCAGGAGGGGAAGAAGCCATGAGGAGAGGTAAGATAAAGTCAAAGAGAAGGGAACCAGGTTCACAGCAGGATCAGCTGAAAGGTTAAAGAAAGGGAAACAGTGTTTTCAAAGATAAAATCCACTGGATAAATAATACGCATTTGATATTGGGAAATACTCCTGACTAAAGATTTTTGAGAAAAGATTAAAGAGAACCCAGCAGTTATCTTTCTGTGCTTAAACATAGCTAACATAGAGAACGAACCAGGTGTGCTTTATCATGAAGAATTTTGTGAAACACACATTTACAAAACCTAGTTAAGGGCTCAGAACTCTGAAAACTACTAAAACAATTCCCCCTCGCTTAGGATACCATGATAACAAATATTCTAAAATTGCCTGAGAACAATTTCCTGTGCTCAGTTCAGCAGTGGATTAAAATCAATCAGGTATATTTCAATTTCTGAAAAAAAAAGAATCTACTTGGTGTGAATTTCTCTATCAAAAAAAAACAAAACAAAACAAAAAAGAAAAAAAAATGTGATTACATTCAAGTCCCAGGTGTTAGAATTGTAAAAGAAAGAATGAAAAAAAAAATTTTTTAAAAAAGAAAAGAATGTAAAAGGGAGAGACCAGCTTATATGGAGATATCTGAGTAAAATAGCCTAATTTGATTTAAAATATTCCGCATATGCCCCCGAAGCTCTTCATATTAGGAATAAAATCGCTGCAAATGAACTGGAGCCACATGTGGCCAGAGAGGCTGACAGTGAAATCAGCAAGAAACTGCTTATTCAGCCTCTTCAAACAAAAATGAATTGTTTTGATGAATGAGAATTCTTTAATGAATTACCATATGACATGGCAGTAATTTTTTCAATGTCAAGCAGAGAAAGTTTTCATTTGTCTTTTGTTTGGCTACAGCCATTTAAAAATAATGGAAGGTCATGGCCATTGAGACAACACTTCCCATTATGGCCCTCCAAAGACAGGATGTGCCTACATTAGGCCCAAAGAGAAAGGGGCAAGGTGGGTAAGATTCTCCTGAAATCTCCAAGTCTCTGCCTTGTTTCTGTGTCATGTGGAGATGCGTGCCTACATTTAATGAATCCAGTGGATGGCATTTGGATACAAGTGGAGTTGCGTCCAGATTTCACACTTTTTACATGCTCACCCCATGTGTTGTGTGGCTACATTTGAAACTGTAGGTACCAGGTTGGCGACAGTATATGAAAAACTTAAAGGATGACAAGTGAATGGTGGAGTGGCTGCCGGAGCCACAGTTGGAAAGGAGAGCAGGAGGACACCAAAGGCCACAGCAAGGGGCAAATGGAAGAGAACTATCAAAACCAAAGGTCTGGAGCCAGTAGGGCAACACCAGATGTTTCCAAAGGGTTCAGGTGTGCTCTGGCAAACATAGCACTGAGGGGACCCATCAGGACATCTTCTTAGGCTTGACATTTGAAAGGCTGCCACTCAGGCCCCCTTTGGTGCTCATGTGGACATTTATAGCCTTTTCTGCCCTGTATTGACCTCCTCCCCACACTCAGTTCCCCTGGCTTTTTGTGGGACAGGCCCCACCCCTGGCTCCAGGTGGGCGTGTGATCCAGGCCAACTAGAACAAATGGAACTCAATCCAAGACTTTTGTTGAGACTGTCGAGGAAGGGGAATTCTTCCTACTGGGTGTCTTGAGAAGGAAAGACTCAGTAAGAGGGTAGCTACTGACAGCCATTTGCCACCATGAGCTGAGTGCTTCCCTAAAACCAAACTGACCCACAGCAAAGGTAAGCAGGAGCTCATCAGCTCATCAGCTGATCTCTGGGCCTCATACCTGAAGCATTTTGAGTTGGGATTTCATTCACTTGCAACTTGAAGAGTCCTAACTAATACTTATCTTCAATCTATAGAGTGATTCAAGATAAGAATTGATTATACTTATCACTAGCAGTGATTCAGGAAACAGTGCCAGACAAGAAGAGAGAAATGAATAGTTAGGTTGAGAGAAAGAGACAAAAACACACATTAGGTGCAATACTGCCATCTTGGTGAATCTGCATTTCTGTCACAGGTGGTCTATATGGCTTACCCTTTATAAATCCTCACTCTGTGTTTCATTAGGCTAATTAAATCACTCCCATATTCTGAAAGTTAATGAAAAATTATTACAATGGAATACCAGTTTGGTACTCTGGCTACTATAATGCACTGCATAGCAGAAAGGTAAAGTTATTGTACAATAAAATACAGTTAAACTGGACTTTGGTACATAATGAGTGTGTTTTCACTTTTTATTTAGGACTTGTATATACAGAATCCAGAGTGATCTGATTCTGTGAAAAACTCCTCTTCTTAAAACCTTTTAGTAGCTTCTGATTGTCCTTAGGTGACAATGATTACCCAATGATTATCCAATATGATTACAAGGGTACCCACCATCTGGCTCTTGCCCGTATCTTGTGACACATCTCCTCTCCCACCATGCTGGTCATGTCTCAGTTTTTAGAACATGCTATGGTATGTATATCTTACCTTTACCCCTTGCACATCTTGTGTTCTCAACATTTCCCTAAATGTTGCTCCATTATCTTCCCTAGTTATCTCAAATCTTAGCCCTCCTTTCCCCATCCTCAGACAAGATTAGTGGTACTTCTGAACTTTTGTCTCTCTTCCCCTACCTTGTCACATTTATGGAAACTCAAATTGCTTTCCCTTTTAGTTAAAAGCTCCTCAAGGGCAGGATTGTATTCTTCTTCTTCTTCTTCACCATTATTATATCTTCACTGCCTGCATTAAATAATTATTCAATAAATATTTGTCCAGAATGAATGAAAAAATTTCAGTGCCTTACAAAATTTAATAAACTGGCAAATAAGGCAATCAGAAAAACAGATCATCCAGAACTATCAGAGCATGATGGTTAATTTTACGTGTCAACAAAGATAAACTCAAAATGGATGAAAGATCTAAATGTGAGACAAGATTCCATCAAAATCCTAGAGGAGAACACAGGCAACACCCTTTTTGAACTTGGCCACAGTAACTTCTTGCAAGATGCATCCACGAAGGCAAAAGAAACAAAAGCAAAAATGAACTATTGGGACTTCATCAAGATAAGAAGCTTTTGCACAGCAAAGGATACAGCCAACAAAACTAAAAGACAACCTACAGAATGGGAGAAGATATTTGCAAATGACATATCAGATAAAGGGCTAGTTTCCAAGATCTATAAAGAACTTATTAAACTCAACACCAAAGGCACAAACAATCCAATCATGAAATAGGAAAAAGACATGAACAGAAATCTCACAAAGGAAGACATAGACATGGCCAACATGCACATGAGAAAATGCTCCGCATCACTTGCCATCAGGGAAATACAAATCAAAACCCAAGGAGATACCACCTCACACCAGTGAGAATGGGGAAAATTAACAAGGCAGGAAACCACAAATGTTGGAGAGGATGTGGAGAAAAGGGAACCCTCTTACACTGTTGGTGGGAATGTGAACTGGTGCAGCCACTCTGGAAAACTGTGTGGAGGTTCCTCAAAGAGTTAAAAATAGACCTGCCCTACGACCCAGCAATTGCACTGTTGGGGATTTACCCCAAAGATTCAGATGCAATGAAACGCCGGGACACCTGCACCCCGATGTTTATAGCAGCAATGGCCACAATAGCCAAGCTGTGGAAGGAGCCTCGGTGTCCATCGAAAGATGAATGGATAAAGAAGATGTGGTCTATGTATACAATGGAATATTACTCAGCCATTAGGAACGACAAATACCCACCATTTGCTTCAACGTGGATGGAACTGGAAGGTATTATGCTGAGTGAAGTAAGACAATTGGAGAAGGACAAACAGTGTATGTTCTCATTCATGTGGGGAATATAAATAATAGTGAAAGGGAATATAAGGGAAGGGAGAAGAAATGTGTGGGAAATATCAGAAAGGGAGACAGAACATAAATACTCCTAACTCTGGGAAACGAACTAGGGGTGGTGGAAGGGGAGGAGGGCGGGGGGTGTGGGTGAGTGGGTGACGGGCACTGAGGGGGGCACTTGACGGGATGAGCACTGGGTATTATTCTGTATGTTGGTAAATTGAACACCAATAAAAAATTAATTTATTAAAAAAAATTTATGTGTCAACTTGACTGGGCCAGAGGGTGCCCAGACATTTGGTTAAATATTAATTGTGAATGTGCGTAGGGTGTTTCTGGGTGTGATTAACATGTATTTATTTATTTATTTATGGATGAGATTAATTAATTAATTAATTAAGAGCTCCTCTTTCTTATTGACTAATTTCACACAGAAACAGCATTTGGAAAAATATATACAATTTCTCAAAGTGGAGCCCATGAACCTGGAAGGGCTTTTCAGAAAAGGTAACTTCCTGAACTTTACTTCAAAACTACTGAATCAAATATGTGGAAATAGGACCTATGCATGCATTTAAACAAAATCCCCAGAGACTGTGATGCACAGTAAGGTTTGTGCATGACAACATGCACAAGAACATAAACATGTTGATTAGCCTGCCTCTCAAATACCAGATGTCTGTAGTATACCCTGGACATCCCTGGGTATCATTCTTTTTTTTGTTTTTAATCCAGGTGTAATTGGCATACAGTGTCATATTAGTTTCAGGCATGCAATACAGTGACTGAACAATTCTAGGGTTTCCTGGGTGGCTCAGTGGTTGAGTGTCTGCCTTTGGTTCAGGGCATGATCCTGTGGTCCTGGGATGGAGTCCCATATCAGGCTCCCTGTGGGGAGATGCATAAGCTCCTCTGCCTATGTCTCTACCTCTCTCTCTGTCTCTCATGAATAAATAAATAAAATCTTTTTTTTTTTTAAAGAACAGTTCTATACATTATCAATGTTCATCACACCAAGTGTGCTCTTCACCTACTTCCTTCACTTTCTTCTCCTTCACCTACTTCCCCCATCCCCTATCCACCTCCCCTCTGGCAACCACCAACTTGCTCTCTGTATTTAAGGGTCTGGTTTTTGTGTTTGTCTCTCTTTTTCTTTTTTTGTTTTGTTTCTTAAATTCCACATATGAGTGAAATGAATGTCTAACCACTGCCTCAGTGCAAAGATTTGGTGTTTTGGTTAGAGCAAGAACCATATGCCTTAAAATCAGATGTGAGGAAACAGTTATCATTCTGTTGTGGAAAGTTTAAGAATAAGATGTGTGGGGTGCCTGGGTGGCTCAGTCAGTTAAGGATTCTTGGTTTCAGCTTAGATCATGATCTTAGGATGGTGGGATCAAGCCCCATGTTAGGTTCCATACTCAGCACAGAGTCTGCTTGAAATTCTCTCCCTCTCTCTCTGCCTCCCCATACTGTTCTCTCTCTCTCTCTCTCTCTCAAATAAGTATATGAATGAATATATAAATAAAAGAATAAGATATATATTTTCACCCAGACTGAAGTCCAATTTCCACATCAGTGGAAGCTTTGGGAAGAACCAGTGTCCTGAGAGAAGAGTCCCTGACTCTTCTGTAATACTCATCCTCAATCTCAGTGTGAGCAGTGTGCCTTGTAGGGGAGATGTCTGATAGTTCTCCACAGCAGTACTCAACTGCAGGTGATTTTGCCTTCCAGGTGACATTTGGCAACGTCTTCAAGGAGGTAAGTGGACTGACCCAGTGGATGGATGATGCCCCCTCTGACACTGGGAAGCTGGTATAGCATGGTGGGACAAGGTGGCATCAAAGCCCAGAAGACTCTCAGAGTGCTCTTGGAGATGCTTAACAGACTGAGCCACCCAGACACCCCTACATTTTTTTTTAACTGTGTTGCCTATTAAATTTGAGAATTTTTGATGAATAAGGGATATCTGATGGGTAAGATGCTGTAGGCTAAATATTGGATTTTATTATGTAGTGACATAGGTGCATATGATGTAGAAAGTACAGGTTAATGTGCACTAATCCAATGAGATCCAACAAACAAGCAAAACTGGGAATCCCCATCTTAAGCATTGAAGGAAGTGTCTTAAATCAATATGTAAGCGGCTGCTAGGAGTGAGCTCAGGACCACCAGACCATCCATTTATTGAGCCCTGTCCCTCCTCCTGCTTCCGCCTAACCTTAGGAAAACCAGGCGACTTAAAGTAGGACATCAAAAAAAAAAAAAAAATAGGACATTCCACATGACAGACACAGACCTGGTCACAGCCTTCAAGTGACCTCCATAGTGTCTAAGGCCATGGTCCATAAACAAAGGAAGGTGGCATACAAGGGAAGGACAGAGTGTAATGATAGAAAGTAATAGCTTGGGAAAGAGAGGTATAGTGACTCCTAGTCATTTAGAAAGACATCTGATTAACTCTCAGTATCATCTTCCCCTTTACCTTCTAATGACCAAACTCCCAACACTTTAGCTGGGCAATAGCTACCCAGTGAAAGATTTTCTTTCCGCCACCTCACTGGCAGCAGATAAGGCCACATGAACAGATTCTGGCCAACAGGCTGTGAATGAGAGGGGCATCTGCACCTTTTGTGTTACATTGTTAAAAGGGAGCCATTTGCTGCAGGTGGTGGACTGAATAATTGTGTCCCCATGAAACTCATATGTTGAAGGCCTAACTCCATGTGCTGGTTTTAGAGATGTGGCCTTTGGGGGGGTATTATGTTTAGATGAGATCTTATCAGTGGAGACCCCACAATGGAATTAAGGGTTTTATGAGCAGAGGAAGAAACCAGAGCTCTTGTCATGTGAAGACACAGCAAGAAGGTGGTTATGTACAGGCCAGAAAGAGGGCTCTCAGTGGCACCTGATCCTGCTGGCATCCTGATCTCAGACTTCCAGTCTACAGTATTCTGTTATAGCAGCCCATGTTCACTAATGCCCATGCTTCCTTTTCTTCTCTTCCTGAGGGCTGGAACACTGGCATAGTGCTCGTGAGCAGGTTTTGATCAAATGGATGGGAAAAAGCACCCCAAGGGAAGGCAGACAGCAAGAAGGAAGGAGTCTGGGGCTCTCGGATAACATCATGGAGCAGAGCCAAGGTACTATCCTGGATGCCTTGCCGGCTCAGACTTTTTTATAAAAGAGAAAGGAATCTTCTATTTGGTTTAGCCTTTTACAGAGGTTTCATCTCTGTAAAAACAGCCAAGCCAATGTACTAACTAATAAAGACAAAGCTCAGGCCCTAAGCATGATGAAAGTGCTCACAGATCCCAAGTGGCCCACCTTACTTCTGGCCATTATACAGAGTGGACTCTCATCATATCTTGAAAGTCAGCAATAGTTTCCAAATAAAGGCCTATGGATCGGCTTTGTCAGAATCAGCCAGCCAAGGGGCTTTTACAAAACTTGGAAGGGCTGAAACAGCTATCATTTTATCCAGATGATTCTGGAGCATAATACTGCTCCCAGGTGTTTGCTCCCCTCGGGTCCTAGCCCCTGAGGCTCCCATTTCACACCTGCATCTGTGCTTCTCCACGCTGGTGTCTGCTCCAAGCCTCTTTCCCAGCTCACCATCTTTGGCCCCTACCTGTTTCTCAGCAAGTGCACAGCTACCCCAAGCGTAGGATCGCAACACCTTCAAATTAGAGGCCCTGATCCCCTCCCAGCGGCAGCCTGGAAGACCTCTCTCCAGAGCAGCTTGCTTGCCCCATAGTGCCAGCCTCCCTGCCAGAAAGGGGGCTGGAACACAGAGTCCTGCCTGGGTTTTATCTTGCCATGGTCGGGGGGCAGGGTGGGGAGGAGGCATTTTTTTTTTTTTTACCTCGTAGAAAAACTAGTAGAGTGTTTTGTAAACAGGGAGCTCGATAAATATCATTATCTGACTGAATGATATCTTCTGCCTACCTTTTTGACATGTGTCTGTTTGTAAGCTCCAGAGGAGTCAGAGAAAACTAAAGGGAAGGACATTCAAACAGGTAGTACTTGTTAGCCAACCCTGATCAATATTGGGGCAGAAATCCAGAAGGGTGGATATCAGTGGCTTCATAACTACAGTGAAGAACTTCCAAGATTAACCCATCCTGTTCTTCCCTCCTCACAGTCGCTGGGATGGGACCCGGTACTTTTACATCTCTGCCCAGTTATTTTACCTTATGGCCTTCTCCTACCAGTCACCAACTAGTTTAGAAAACGTTTTTTCCAGTGCAAGAAGTCAATGCTCTGTGGAGGTAAACCAAGTGGCCCATTAGGCCATTAGGGCTAACAGAAGTAGAGGACATAGCTGGACTTTAAGGACCTTAATAGGATCTCATAGCCTACCTTCTTCCAGCATTTCTTCTCTGTGAATAACACCACCATCCATCCTGTTGATCAAGCCAGAAATCCAGGAGGGACTCCTGGCATATGCCTCTCCCTCAGACCTTGCCCATATTCAGCCAGTACCAATTACATCGATCTGCCCTGCAGCCATGCCCATGGCCTACAATCTTTCCTCCTCGATCCCGCAGAGTGGTCTCTCAACATGTGATCTGTGTTATATCTCTTCTTAGAATTGCTCAATGAGGGGCACCTGGGTGGCTCAGTCACTTAAGTATCTGCCTTTAGCTCAGGTCATGACTTCAGGGTCCTGGGATCAAGTCCTGTGTCGGGCTTCCTGCTTAGTACAGTCTGTTTCTTCCTCTCCCCCTGCCCCTCCCAGCCTCTCATGCTCTCTCTCTCTCTCTCTTTCAAATAAATAAATAAAATCCCCTCCCCCCCAAAAAAGAATTGTTCAATGACTTCTCAGATTTACTTTTAGGACAAAGACAGAACTACCCCTGGCCCTAGACAGTCTGATCTCTGCCTACTCTCCTGTTTTACCACTTACAGAGTGCCGGTATGTAGGAGACCCTTAATATTTGTTGAGGAATAAATATGCCACGTCTAGCTGCTGGTCAAATGAATAAATTAATTAATACATGAATAGAAAAATGAGTAGCTACCTTCCCCTTTGTTTTTTTTTTAAATCTTTTTTTTATTTTTATTTATTTATGATAGTCACAGAGAGAGAGAGAGAGGCAGAGACATAGGCAGAGGGAGAAGCAGGCTCCATGCACCGGGAGCCCGACATGGGATTCGATCCCGGGTCTCCAGGATCGCGCCCTGGGCCAAAGGCAGGCGCCAAACCGCTGCGCCACCCAGGGATCCCTACCTTCCTCTTTGAAGAAGAATCTCTATCCACCAACAGAGTCTCAGGGGTCTTCATGCCATGACTACAGACACAAGGCTCTACTTAAAAATTAGGTTTTACTGTGGTCCAGTATTCTGGATCTCAATTTGCTTCTCTCATTTTACATCTAACTCTTGGCTTCCTTTTCACAACCCATCCTGGCAAGGATTCTATCATCTCATGCATTTATCTTGACACACAATCTTATTTCTCAGGACTTAATAACTGAGCAGTCTTCTGAATACATTGTCACTCTCTCATTGCCCCTACACCATCCAATGTTGTCTATTACCTGGGCCTCCTTTCCTTCTTCCCATGTGGGTGTCTGACATCTAGTCTGCCCTAGAACCACAGGACAGACCAGCATTGGACAGACCCACATACAGCTGAGGCCCCACCAATCGCATAGACACTAGTTCAATATCTTTTGGAAAGATCCCGGACTTGGTATTTTCACTAGCTCTCCAGATAATGTACTGTGCTGCATCTGGGCTACAGCACCTACTTCATACCTTCCAGGAGTCCATCTGCTGGTTCTCTGCTTTCAGCTGTGCATCTGCAAGCCAGGATGCTAACTTTTTCTAGTTTAATTAGATAGTCTAAGGAAATAGCTGTCTGTCTGATACAGTATTTCTTGAGCCATCAAAATGTTGTTGAGCAAAGTCTCATGGATAACATAGGCCAAATTTTAGCAAAGGCCAGAATTTTAATAGAACAAGTAGGCGGGGATCCCTGGGTGGCTTAGTGGTTTAGAGCCGCCTTCAGCCCAGGGTGCGATCCTGGAGTTCCAGGATCGAGTCCCACATCAGGTTCTCTGCATGGAGCCTGCTTCTCCCTCTGCCTGTGTCTCTACCTCTCTCTCTCTCTCTCTCTCTCTCTCTCTCTCTCTGTCTCTCATAAATAAATAAATAAAATCTTAAAAAAAAAAGAACAAGTAGACAATAAGACTCATTCTTCAGGCTATACCATGTATTGTCAGAAATACATGGTCATTTTATACTTTATTTTTTAAATTATTTATTTATTTATTTATTTATTTGAGAGAGAGAGAGTTGGGCGGGGGGAGGGAGAGATTCTTAAGCAGACTCCTCACTGAGCACAGAGCCTGATGCAGGGCTTGATCTCATGGCCCTAAGATCATATCCTGTCGTACACTTAACCAACTGAGCCACCTAGGCATCCCATGATCAGTTTATACTTTAAAACTCCAGTTATCACTGACATAAAAGAAAGTCTTATGTATATATTAGCATAGAGTTGGTGCAGTATGAGTGCTCAAAAAATATTTTTTGAGTGAAGAAATAATTCAATTGCACTCCCCCTTACCAAAAACCACCCTCTCCAAAAGTTGTATTACTGGATTGCCTTTAGAAATCAGAGCGGGCAATTATACAGATGGATGTCCTCACAAGCATGCTCCCGTTTTCTGAATTTGGAAGTTGAGAGCCATGCACCAAACAAACTGAATCCTATCTGCCTCAGAATGGAGTTACTGGCTGGGCTCGTGTCTAGGCTTCTGAGATGAAATATTAATCAGACCATTGACTGAGTTTGGAAAAGGTCTCTTTTTGTACATATACGGTATTAAAGTGCACTTAAAATCCAATGGCTTGCACATTTTACTCCAAATGTCCTACCAATTGAACACTGGAATAGCTTCGGTTGAAATCAAATAAGTATTTCTTTCGTATTGGGAAAGACAAATGATGATATGTTTAGACTGAATAACAACAAAGTAGCATAGAATCCTGACACCTTCCTCTAAATCTAACCCTGGGTGGAGACCCCACAGAAGTGATTGAGAGGCCACAGCTGGAGGACTCCAGAGCTGAGCTCCACAACTAGGATTGGAGCAGTGTGGTCTGGAGTTGGAGAGGGCTTGAGCCACTGGATTCCTTCCTCCCTATGGTTCTCTTCCCATGCATCGCATTTATCTGTGGAAATTATTTTATGCAGCAACATCAGCCCATCACCTTGGGAAAGTGGAGCTGAAAAGGCCACATGAGGGCAACATCAGTGCCCGTCAGAATAGGAAACATGGGAGAGAGGCAGGCAGGCTAGCAGGATGCTGAGCATCTTCTCCTTGCTACTCACCTGCAACCACCTCTCCTAGGACAGAAGTACGGGGGTGGGGGAAGGTTCCCTAAGGAACAGATGATGTCTATAGGAGGGAACACAGGGAGTGATTGAGCAAGTCAGCAATAGGAGATTCTGTATACTTCGAGGAGAAGCCTCACCCTCCAAACCTATTTTAGGCTGAAAAGCATAATGAAAGTTTTCTCCCTTTGCCTCAGCAAACATTGGTAGTCAACATAGCTGGGAGTCCCAACAGAAGAAAAGATGAACTCATAGAGAAAATACCAAAACAATTGTTCCAGACAGAGCAAAAGCAACAGGAAAGAAAGAACAATAATTTTATACAGGCATAATTAGTAGCCTCTAACATAAAGGGGAATCATCAAGTAGCTATGGAGGTAAAGCTATTAGAAATACTGTATACAGAAAAACATAATTTTCCAAGTGAAGGATTCCATGGATAAATTAAATATCAGAATGGATATGGCTGAAGAAAGATTTGGTGATCTGGAAGATTAGATAGAGAAAAGGAGACTGAGAGCAAAGAGGCATAGAAAGAGGAAGTAAAACCATCATTGTCTGTATAGTAGGGTCTCTAAGGAGTGAAAAAATAAATTAGAAGAAAAAAATCTGGAGAGAGAATTTCCCAGAATTAAAGGGAGAATGTTTACATTGAAAGGTCTCATCCAGTGCTAGACAAGATCAAAGAGGTTGGGGAAAAAAAAAACATAATTGTGTGTTTTTTCACCACAGTGAAATTGAGGAACATCAAAGCTAAAAGAACATTCATTCTAAAAGCTTACAGAGGGAAAGAACAGATCACCCTAAAGAAACAGGAATCAGGCTGGAATCAGGATTCTTAAAAGTAATAAATACCTTCCAAGTATTGAAATAAGGAACTTTGAACCTTAACAATTCTATTCAGTCAATCTTTTATTTAAATGTGAAGACAAGAGGATGCCTAGGTGGCTCAGTTGGTTGTGTCCAACTATTGTTTTCAGTTCCCATTGTGATCTCAGGATCATGAGATCAAGCCCTACATTGGGCTCCATGCTGGGCATAGGGCCTGCTTGGGATTCTCTATCTCCCTCTCTCTCTTGCTCTGAAATAAAAAAAAATTTAAAATTTGAGGACAAAATGAGGACATCATGAAGCATCATGGATCTAAGGAAAATTTGTGCCACAGATTTATACCTCTTTACAAGATTTCTTTGGGATATGCTTTAAGAAGGGAATTTAATCCATCAAGGAGCCACAAGATATTAGGAAATAAAAAGAAATAAAATACTGATATATGATATAGCATGAATGAACCTTGAAAACATTAGTCTATGGGGTGCCTGGGTGGATCATGGTTGAGCATCTGCCTTTGTCTCAGGTTGTGACCCAGGTCCTGGGATCAAGTCCCGCACTGGGCTCCCTATGGGGAGCCTGCCTCTCCCTCTGCTTATGTCTCTGCCTCTCTCTCTGTCTCTCATGAATAAATAAATAAAATCCTAAAAAGAGAGAGAGAGAGAGAGAGAGAGAGAGAAAGAAAGAAAGAAAGAAAGAAGAAAGAAAGAAAGAAAGAAAGAAAGAAAGAAAGAAAGAAAAAGAAAGAAAGAAAGAAAGAAAAGAAAATATTAGTCTAAATAAGCTAAAGGGCCACATATTATATGATTCTATTTATATGAAATGTCGAATAGGAAATCCAGAGACAGTGAGTAGCTTAGTGAGGGCCAAGGGCTAAGCAGGGAAGGCGAGTAGTGAATGCTAATGGGTACAAGGTTTCTTTTGAGGAGGCAATAAAAAATGTTCTGGAATTAAACAGTGGTGATGGGTACACGACTTGGTGACTATACCAAAAACCACCAAATTGTACTCTTGCAAAATAAACTTTAAATAAACTCAGAAATACATTAAGAAAGTCGAGTTAAAACAAAAAAAGCAATAATCTACCCCTCCCTTCTCCCAAAAAATATCTCTAACATTTCAGATTTAAAACTCCAGACAATAGCAATGTGCCAGGAGGAGAGAGTGGAGGAAGAAACAAAAAGCCTACTAAGAGCTTTTTTCATTCAAGAGGAAGACATAAATATGCAAAAGCTTTAAGCATTGATAGTGAAAAATAAACATAAGTAAAAATCTAAATAAATCTGGGGTAACCACCAGAGAAATGGCATTATCAGGTCTGGTTGAGATCAAGCATATATATATATATATATATATATATATATATATATATATAATACATATATATAGTATTTTTGACAAATTGCTTTCCTCTTATTTCCTTTTCATATTTGGTAAATATATACAAGTAAAAATCTATTTCGTATTTATCATAAACTAAAATATTTTCTGTTTATTTTCTATGTATATTTTTACAGAAAATATATTTATAATGCACTATGTTTCTATATAAATGCATTATAGTGTATATTTTTAAAATTACACTTGCAGATCTGTTACTTTCATGTCAAGGTAGTAAATGGAGCGTTAGAAAATTTTTTGAAGACCTTTGTGTTTGATGCAGCTGAGGATTAACTGCTCAAAACCATCTTGCTAACTCTGGGAAACGAACTAGGGGTGGTAGAAGGGGAGGAGGGCGGGGGGGGTGGGAGTGAATATGTGACGGGCACTGGGGGTTATTCTGTATGTTGGTAAATTGAACACCAATAAAAAATAAATTAAAAAAAAAAACATCTTGGCATATCACCCCGCTACCTGATATTTTTCTCATTTACTTCTCCATTTACTGTTTACTTGTTTGTTTCTCATCACTGGAGTGCAGTTTCCATGAGAGCTAGGCCACAGCCTGCTTGTGACCAAACCTATCCTGCATGCCCAGAACGTCTGGGCAAGTGGGCCACTCATGAATCACGTCTGTCTGCCCATGTTACTGGCCCATGCAGAACCAACCAGAAGTGGCTTCTCCCAAAGAGCCAGGCCAGTTCAGCTCTGAGCCCCCACAAAATAAGGATGGGAGGATTTCAAAGAGCCCTGGCACTGTGGCCAGAGACCTTCCACCAACTATAACAAGAAAGGAGCCCCTCTAATCACTTAACCAATGTGGAGGAAACCTCTTTGGAACAAGGGGCACTGAAGGAGCTGTGGGCTTCACTGGCTTTGGATTTGGATGCAGCCTCTGCCAGTAGGCATTGTTCTTCTGTAGAGGCAGCACATGAAGAGTCCCCGACTGTCATCTCATCCTAGCCACAAAAATCCTGTCAAAACCCTGCTGAGAATGATAGAGCTTTGGAGACAGACCAGCAGAGGGAAGAAGGGACTCTGAGGACTGCCTGCAATACTTTCTCAGCAACCCAAGCCATAAAGAAGGCCACCCTGGTTACACAGGATGAGAACTCCTTCCTAGAGCTTGCTCTAGGGAATGAATGAAAAAAATTTCAGATGTCTAAGGGTCACACCATCAGCAGTCAGTAAACACCTGATACATAGATGAAGAATGAATGCCTACTCCAGTGCCTGACTCACGGCTGTCATTCAATTATAGGTAGCTCTTAGGGAGAGAGAGAAACAGAAGACCCAGATCTGAAAGACGAGGGTCAGGAACAGCAAGGAACTTCTGAGGGTTCTCTACAATATTTATGAAAATAGATGTGTATAAAATAAATTCATTTTGGGGAAACATATTCCTTTGATAAAGTGATTTCTTGCTTGATAAAACATTCACCATACATTTGCATTAAAAACTAAACCTTTTTCAAAATAGCATTTCACATATCACAAATTTATTTACATGTCACTTTCCTGAGCAAATTTTTTGCTTTGATTGAATCACATCTGTATTAATATTTTAATAATATGGAATATGTGAGTAAATGCTTACTACTTCACTGGGGGAAATGAAAAAAATTAGCCTAATTACAGCAGGAAGGACTTAGGGCAGGCATGAGGAAAAACACATTGATATTAAGGACAACCATGAAAACAAAAATTCCCTATTAAATTTGTTATGCACACCTCTTCACATAAATTATTAAAGACACCAAATAACCCTCTGACTTTAGTGGGCTATTTTGGAATCAAGAGAGCCAATTAGGGGAGATCCCTTGATATTCACAATTTCTATATTTTACAAATGTACTTCCGATCTCGTTATTGCAAACTTTTAGATCAGAAGGGAATATGAATGGTCATTTAATTGAATCTTAGCATTTCACAAGTGGAATATGAGACCCCAGGAGGCTGAACTGATTTGCCAAAGGTTGTGCTGCCAGTTAACCATTCATTCAGGACTGGATGCAATTCTCTAAAACACCATTTCAATGCTGTTTCTACAGCATTGGGTGATAGTATTACCACCCTTTTATGCTCTTGCATTACTGTTCTCTGAAGTCTTAATTCATTCAGCTACATTCTCTATATTAAATCCAAATTGAACCTCAGACCCCTTCCCTTTGCAATCTTCCCTGCTCAGTGTCCACAGCCCACAATTGCTTAGTGCCCTTTTCATTTTACTTTGTTGAAAACATAGTCTTACTTGGTACGAGCTGTAGTTCTTCCAATATTACATCCAGCAGAAAATATATTCCACATGTTTAATAACAATACTCCCAATATTTGATTATAGCAATAAGGTGTTATAGGTGTAAATCATGACTTTTACCATCAAAACCATGATTTTTAGAAATGGGAAGAGTAGTGTGGGAAAATATTCTCACCACTGGTGAAAAATCACGTTTTCACAGGGTTTGCAAACAGGGAAATATTTGTGGTTTTGTCTCATATGTTTAGCTTTTTTTTGGCAAAAGCAAAAGGCAGTTTTCTTTGCAATAAAAACGGCCTTTCGTTTTCGCCAATGCTTCACATCCATTTTTGCCAAGCAAAAAGCTGTTTTCCCAGGAGAAAACAGCTCAAGCTGAAATAAAAGTGAAGCACAATTTGTAAAATTTCCCTCTTTGAAAACAAAAATCACACCCTCAATGCAAATGCCACCTAAGGGGCCTTGCACAGAGAAAGATAATGGGAGAGTCATGGTTAAAATACATATAAACAAGCTTTCTAATAAATACCAGAATAAGCCCAAAGTCAGAGCCATGGTGAAAACATATATATAAACAAGCTTTCGGGGCAGCCTGGGTGGCTCAGCGGTTCAGCGCCACCTTTGGCCCAGGGCCTGATCCTGGAGACCTGGGATAGAGTCCCACGTTGGGCTCCCTGCATGGAGCCTGCTTCTCTCTCTGCCTGTGTCTCTGCCTCTCTCTCTCTCTCTCTCTCTTTCTCTCTCTCTCCGTGTGTGTGTGTGTCTCTCTCATGAATAAATAAATAAAATCTTTAAAAAGTTTTTTAAAAAATTAACAAGCTTTCTAGTAAACACAAGATAAGTCCAAAGTCATACGGGTGGAAGTTTTTATTTTTAAAATTTTTTTAAAGATTTATTTATTTATTCATGAGAGACACAGACTGAGAGAGAGAGGCAGAGATACAGGCAGAGAGAGAAACAGGCTCCATGCAGGGAGCCCGATGAGGGACTCAATCCCAGATTCTGGGATCACGACCTGAGCCAAAGGCAGTCACCAAACCGCTGTACCACCTAGGTGTCCCGGGTGGAAGTTTTTAAATCATGCTCAGAATTACTGCAAACAGTCCAGTTTTCACTATGTGATCCAAATGTGCCTCAAGAATACCTCTTAAAATGGAGCTTGTTGGATCCACCTGTCCCAGTTACATTGATGGCTTCTGTGCTGATAACAACGTCTTACATTCTTTTAGTATACCATGATCATGTTGATACTTAACAAAACCATGAAAATCAGAAAAAAACAGGCATTACCTCCAGCTTATATAAGCTAATTAGACATTTAATGAAGAGGAAGGTGCTGTTGGCTTGGCTAATGGCTGGCTTGGAGGACACTGAAGCTCACTAGTGCTTTTTTACTAAGGTGACCAAGGTGCCAAAACTTGGGCGTGACCCAGGTGTTATGACTCCTTCTTTGTGCTTTACCCTAGGACTCTTTGTAGTAAATTCCAACCAGGAGTTCCTTATGTGTCATGGAATTTGATTTTATTTCTGTTCTACTTCATTTTGCTTTGCATTTTTCCTATGTAATATGATACCTGTGTATCCTTTGAAGTATCATAGCATCTTCAGCCGGTTATTCTTGCTGTTAGAAAGACAAGCCCTATAGAAAATTTTAGTTTTGAAAAAAAATCAGAAGTTTCCAATAGCCATGTCAATTGCAAACAGATGAGATAGCAATTGCCACCTTTATAGAAGTGGGCCATTTATTACATAGAAAAATAGAAAGATTGAAACCATTTTTAAATAATAGCAATGTTTAATGAGCTATTCTTTGAGACTTAGCCTCTGGGGAAATTTTTTATTGAATGTATTCAAACAAAAGCTGTAACCAGATTGCAAAATGACCCTCAAGTTCTTAATTTGTTTAAGATAAAATTACTGATTCTAAAACTCTACCTTTATCAGAATTATTATTGTATAGCTTATTATTTCACACTTAAGCAGTCACAAAAAAATGAGTAAGTACTTTGCATAGATTCCAACCCAGATGTGAACAATTCGGTAAATCTCACTGGTATGCCACAGACACATCTCTGCTCTCCCCTGCTATCTGTCCCAGTCCTAGCTGTCTTCTTTGAACAAGAGCTCAAGTCATATCTCTTTTGAGAGCATCATATTTCTCAAGTCTTCCACCTTTCTCAATTTCTCCAACAAGTTGAGTTCATGCTATAAAATTTACCATGGTATCACAGAACTGTCATCTTAAAAATGGTAAATATCATATGTGTATTTGCTATGTCAAAAAATTAGGGGTGCCACCTGGGTGGCACAATTTGTTAAGTGCTTAACTCTTTGTTTCAGCTCAGGTCACATAATCTCAGGGTCATGAGCTTGAGCCCTGCATCAGACTCCATGCTCAGCTTGGAGTCTGCTCAAGATTGTCTCTCCCTGGGCAGCCCAAGTGGCTTAGCACTTTAGTGCTACCTTCAGCCCAGGGTGTGATCCTGGAGACCCAGGATTGAGCCCATGTTGGGCTCCCTGCATGGAGCCTGCTTCTCCACAGGCAGGCCTGTGTCTCTGCCTCTGTATGTGTGTGTGTGTGTGTGTGTGTGTGTGTGTTTGTGTCTCATGAATAAATAAATAAAATCTTTAAAAAAAAAAAGATTGTCTCCCCCTCTTCCTTTGCCCCTACCCCACCAACATGCATCTCTCTCTCAAATAAATAAATCTTTCTTAAAAATTAGGAAAAGTATGAGTTTATGCTAACCAAGGCCATGTATAAATCTAAAGAGCTTAAAATAAAGCATTTATATAATTGCTCCCTTAACAATTTTAACTGTATAATTGCATATTGCTTGAGCTACTTCAGACATGTACATTATTTATTATATCTTCCTAACTAGATTGATTGTAAGCTTCCTGAAAGCTTGAACCATGTCTAAACCTTCTTAAGTCCTTTTCAAGACTTATAACAGCGCTGTGACACAGCAGATAATAAGTCAATAATTATTGATCCATAAAGAAGGATTTAGTTGGACACACCTCAGTTTGATGCTTCCCTTAAAATTCTAAATAAATAGTGGAAAGACCACTACTTGCAAAGTTACACATCATTGCATTTTATCTCAAAAATCTCAATTAATATTATTTAGTCACTTTATACTTTACCCATAATTACCCACTATATTTGTAAAGAGACGATTTCACAGAGGCAGAAATGGAGCATACCCTCTGGTAGTAAACAGCAATTTGCAGTAACTAACTGTAGGGTTGGTACCTTGGACAGCGCCTCAGCATCAACGGACTGAGTGGCATATTTGATTAAGTGAGCCTTCAGAAAGCAAACAACGAAGAAAAGAGGAACAGGCAGGGACAGGAGCAGCAGGACAGTGATATTCAATTAGTGCATTAGTGCACTTCAGAAACCCCTAGGGCACCACTTGGAAGCCCTGGGCTTCCTGTCTCCTTGTATATCACGGGAGGCTGGGGGCTCCCCAGAGTCTACATCAGTCAGATGATGGCAGGACATCTGGAGCATGTCTTCGGATGCTGGGTCACCCTACATTGACAAGGGGAAGAGAGGCAGGGCCAGCTCCAGCCATGTGGCTCTAACACTTGTATGCTTCTTCCCTCCAGTACACAGTGTGGAAGGGCCATCAGTTCAGCAAGGGCAGGATGGTGTCTGTCACCCTTCCCTCTCCAAAGTGAATGTTAAGAAGCTGACATTTATCAAAATGAACAAACACCTGCTGCCAGTGAAGTGTGCCCTGAATAAGGACACATAGAAGAGCATCTAGAGAGTTTGTGATGAGAACCAGGGGCTCTTGAGACAGAGTGTCTCCAAATGCAGGCTTTCACTCACACTGTGCATGACATTTTATTACAACTAGCTACAGCCTTGAGGAAAGGAAGTCCATGATCTTGATGTGGGGAGATAGGGGAAATAATATGCAGGTTCTTCTTGAAATATAGCCCAGAGTCTCAGCCTTTTGTTCCTTATTTCTCATATACAGCAATTCATTTATATTCCACTGGGCTTCTGCACATAAAATTCATCTCTGTGTGGGTGGAAGTAGCCCCAACTTACTTACTTCCGTGCTGTTCACAGAGTTATTTTCATTATTGGTACATGATGTGCTATCTCTGTAACTCACTGTACTTGGAGAAACAGTGTTGGACTCTGGAGGGTAAAATCTAGTTTAATTGCCTTAACTCTCTTGTTGCCATCAGGGCAAACATTGCTCTCCATCACCCTTCATCACATGCCTATATTGCTAAACTTGGGTCTACATCTTCAATAATAAAACTGGTGTGGATTTCAGTGACTTAGAATTGACATGGTGCTAGTGGTCTCCATTTCTATCACACAAATGCAAACTGCTAACCCAATTTTGTGTGTTCCATGCCCCATGCTGAGAAACATACTCTGACACCATGCAAGACCTCAAACATAATTTCAACTATCTCCAGGTCAGGATTTGGTCTGGTTTCAGGAGACTGAGCTAGTGTTTACTGAGTGCCTTCTATGTAATAGACATTTCCACAGGTCTTATTTCATTAATTATGCCAACAACAGCTCTGGAAGTGAGTATGACCAATTTCATCTTGTGGAAGAAAAAACTGAGGCATAAAGGAGTTAAATAATTTGCCAACAGCCATGCTGGTAATTAAGCAGCAGAGCCCGGATTTAAATCCAGGACTGGGGATCCCTGGGTGGCGCAGCGGTTTGGCGCCTACCTTTGGCCCAGGGCACGATCCTGGAGACCCGGGATCGAATCCCACATCGGGCTCCCGGTGCATGGAGCCTGCTTCTCCCTCTGCCTATGTCTCTGCCTCTCTCTCTCTCTGTGACTATCATAAATAAATAAATAAATAAATTTTTAAAAAATTAAAAATATGTATTAAATAAATAAATAAATAAATCCAGGACTGCCTCTTTCCAGTGTCCCCATTGGTCCCTTTCTCTCTGCTGTGTTGCCTCTCCTAAGGCGTGTGGGACCTTGGGACAAGTGTTGCCACCAAGCATCATTTGGAGTGCAGCAGAAAGCCAGGTAGACCCTGTTCAGGAAGCCATGAATGCTTTCCTTACTGCCCCCTGCATAATGCTGTGGTGCTTGCAGAAAGAAGCAAGCCTCTTTCCATCAACCCCTTTGGAGGAGGCTGACTACAGAGGGATCACTACACACTCTTTCTAGTATGTTGCTTAGGCATGGTAAGGCACTGTTGGCCTTAAATTACCACCCAATTTCCTGCTTACATAGATAAGAGAAAATACTGAGGATATCTTCAAAACCAAGATCTCATAGTAAAAAGCATGAGCATTTTCAGCCTCTGCAGGTTCTGGAGCCAACCTCTCCTGGTTCTAGTATGTCTCTGTCACTTGCTAGCAGACTGATCTTGGGCAAATTAATCACTTCCCTTTTCTGTATCTTGGTTTCTTCATCCATAAAAATGTTAATGACAATAGTATGTATTTCACAGGGTTGTGATGGGAATTTAATGAATATGCATAGCACTTACATGATACCTGACCTTGACCCTGACCCTTAGAAGAGGCCTTTAGCTATTGCCACCTTGTGGGCAAATTTTCCCTTTGTACTTGTAGCAGTGACCCTGGTAGAGATTTCCTTGCTTCTCCTAGACCCAGAGCATGGCTGACCAGCAGTCTTTATGAGTACTTAGATTCACAAGGGCTTGAGAAATGCAATTTTTGTTTTCTGTATCATGTGCTCTGGAAGCAGGCCTAGGTGCCTTCCTTTCTATGGATTTATTCCTCATTTTAGGCCTCTGTAATTTGGGAAACACAAGGGAGCAGTGCTAGATGCCTTGTACTGGTAATGCTCTTTGAATGAGAATGGAACCTACTTCACATCCTCCCCACTGGCTTTTCCCTGACGTCTACCATGACAACATTCCATTCTATTTCAGCCCTTCTGTAGGCCGTGGGTGCATTCCATGTTCTACAATTGTTTTACAGGATCCAAAAGAATTATTGAAATGAAGGCTCTTGACCTGAAGGACCTTCCAGCCTGTATCCTTTCGTTAGTGCTTCAATTTCTTCTGCATCTGCAAGAATCTAACTTATCGATTTGTTGTTTTTCTGATGGTACTACCCTGGCATCTGTGTGTATATTCAGATGAGTTTGCTGAAGTTGGCAACGTTTATAATATCCTGATAGCTTGATATAGTCGTACTTAAGAAACATGCGTGAGTGTATTCTAAAACAATGATTTTTAATGTTTCTTTCCTCCTCCATTTCTACAAGTAAAAATGTTTGGAAAATGCGCGATGCAATATTTCTATAAATGATGTCCAACATTTAACAGATATTGGTTCACCTTTGTGGGTCTAGTATTGTTCTCAGCACTGGAGAAAATGTGAAGAGCAAGTAGGCACGTCCTCTGCTCTCAGGGAACATGCGTTTTAGGGGAGGAAATAGTCAACAAACAGGCAAAAAGGCAAGATAATTTGTGTACTAGGGAAGAAAAGGAGGAAGAGGGAGAGGAGGAGGAAGAGGGTGGGCAGAGACAATAGGGTGATATGATAGAGAGTATGTTATAGAAAAGGTAACAGAAAAAAGAAGAAGAAAGAAAGAAAGAAAGAAAGAAAGAAAGAAAGAAAGAAAGAAAGAAGAAAGAAAGAAAGAAAGAAAGAAAGAAAGAAAGAAAGAAAGAAAGAAAGAAAGAAAGAAAGAAGGAAGGAAGGAAGGAAGGAAGGAAGGAAGGAAGGAAGGAAGGAAGGAAGGAAAGAAAGAAAGAAAGAAAGAAAGAAGAAAGAAAGAAAGAAAGAAAGAAAGAAAAAGAAAGAAAAGGTAACAGCACCAGGGCTAATGGAGACTGAGTAAGTGGGAAAGTCCTTTCTGAAGCAGTGACATTTACATTGAGACCCAAAAGAGGAGAAAGCCAGCTAGAGAGAGTTAGGGGAAGAGTCTTCTGCCAGAAAGCACAGCAAGTGCAAAGGCCCAGAGGCAGCAAAGACAGGATATTCAAGCCAGAGAGAGCATGCCTTTGTGGCTGAAGCTAGGGGAGCGGCACAGCACGAGACTGGAGATGCCGACAGCAGCCGGATGAGGCAGGGTCTTGCCACCGCGGCAACAAGTTCACACGTGATGGCAAAAGCATGTTTAGCATGTTAGCAACTTGCATCGAGGCCTCCTGGCTCCACACAGACATCTTTCCTTCCTTTGACCTGGCGTGCTCTTCCTTCACATTTTTCAGCAGTACTACAGTAAAGAAGAAAATACATAGGGAGGAGCAAGTTTTAGAGAAACTCTGCCAAATCCAGATGGAAAGGGAAAAAAGGAAATCTTTAGTCTGAGCACTGATTTTTACAGCTGAGGTAGCTCTCATATGGTCTCTTGTGAAGACATAGATAGGTCAGTGAGGAGCAATTTAAGCTCCTTTGAGTAACAGTTTTAACTGCTTTAAAGTGAATTATAGGTGTCAATAATGGCAAAGTTTATCTGTTAGAGATGCATCCAAAATCTCAGACATAATTCACCAATTAATTCATATAAATAACATAACTTTTTCCAGTTCTAGACCTGCACTTAAAATGAGATAAGGCTGGGGCAGCTCATTTCTCTGTCACATGCAAAAAAAAGAAAAAGGAAAAAAAATCAGAGTCCAGTGTTCAGAAGCAAAATATAGAGTGAAAGGATTGAAGAGATCCTTTAGATAAACTAGATATGAAAAGATACCTTAGATCCTTGCCCTGTGTTAGTTTATGCATTAAATGCTATTGCCCTGTTCAGAGAATATCTATTTCTCCTAGGATGTGGTCCGAACTCTTAAATAGCTGATCAAACAGTCTTTAGAAAATTAATGGCATTTATTGTTAAGGTCTTCCATTTTATTGTTTGCTTTAATTTATCCAAAGACTCTGCTCTGTTCTTTGTATCATTCAAAATGAAAAGAATAAGACAATCTTCTATAGCAACACCACCCGAGAATTACTTTTCCCCACCACAGTGAATAGAAGGCAGGGAAACCTCTTGATTTAGGGATAAGAACTTTCTCTCCAGCAGATTTAATTAAATACCTAAATGTTAATAAAGCATTTGTCAGTGGATTATTTAATTACTTTGAAAGCCAGTACACTCCCCGATGTTCATTTTCCTGATGAGGAAGTTGAGAATCACATCGGTATAGGAAATAATCTGTAGGACAACGCATTTTACAATCTCTAGCCAGGAGGAAATCATCTCACCTTCTTCTCTTTCTTGTAAAACTCATGCTAATATTGTCCTTCCATGTATTTGAAGCCAGGAAATAAAGGTCTCCCTGAAGTTAGAGAATAAAATCACTTCTCTGACAGATCCTTTTAGAATGGGCTCCAAATTGCAAAATAAAAAAATACAGCATACATCTCTTCTCTGTATTTATATCTTCTGTATTTACATCAGAAGGGAATTTTAATTTAGGAAACACAGCAACTTGTATTTTAAGAACAAATTAGCCTCATTAGCTAGTACAAAATGCTGCTCCTCCAGCTATCATTTTGAGATTTTCTTAAAATTAGATTCATCTTTCCTTTGCCATCAGAAGCCAACCCTTGGATTAAACGACAGCCTCCAGCCACACATCGAGATGACACGGCAGATCAATTGTTGCTTTTGGTCACTGCCTTTGCAGATACCAGAAGCATCCAAAAGGACGGGAAAGATAAGCCATCTGCCACAAGCACTTATAAGGGGAAGTTTTTAAATGGGCACCTCTGGGCAGAACTTTGCAGAGGAATGGGCATCCGGGGAGGGTTCTCTGGTCCTGAAAGATGAGCAGTTCCACTGAATTCTTCAGTGTTGAGGGGTCAAGGCCAGGGTGAATAGAATGGCTTTGGAATGACAAGTATGATAACAATGTAAACTCATATTTTTCCAGACTGGCGCTCCTCTTACTCCCCTAAAGAGATAATCTCATAGTTTTTATTCACAGGAAATTTTCCTATTTTCCTTCTTGTCAATTTCGGTCCAGTCAAGCTAGGGTCTATACTTTTATACTAATTCTGCTTTAATAATTCCGGATTCGTAGGTTAAAGATCAGGAAAACAGCCTGAAACTAAATGCTTCAATCTTGAGACTCTTAAGCCAAATCACACAGTCCATTTTTCTAAAAATCAGTCCATCACCTGTTAATCACTTTTGTTGCTTTATGCTAATTTCCCCCTAGTTCTTCTATATCTGTGTGTTCCCAAGATACACAGACCTGAACAGGATATTCCAGGTGTGTTTCTGCCAAATGCACTAAATTACTCCACCTCTCCCTCATGATGTGATGTCTCTACACATACAGCCCCAAATCACATTAGCTTCCATGGCATATTGCAAACACATCTAATTTGTTGTCCACTCTCCCTTGGTCTCTCTGGCATCACTGCTTTCTGGATTTTTCCCTCTTGCTGCTTACTTTTATAGCTTGTTTTTTCCCCCTCCCAAGCATTGGGGTTACAACTGTCTACCTTAATTCTCATTCTGTTTGATTCTTTCCATATTTTTAACCTCAGAAAGCCCATGCAGCATTTTTCTTTATTCACTGGTGTGTTCCCAACTCTTCTTGATTTAATTTCATCTGTAAATCTAATTAACATGCTGTTTACTACATTTTTTCCAGGTTACAAATGGACACGCTCAGAAAAAAAATAGCACTAACAGGGATTCCCAGGGCTCTTCTCAGCACCTCTCCTACTGGGACAGCCTCAGAAAGTGCAATTAACTTTCTTCAGCTCAGGGGATGGCTGCTTCAGCCACTTTACACCATTTTGATGGACAGCTGGGTCTCTCCCCTAATCAGCCAATTTGGAGATAGAACAATTATAAAAGACAGCAATTACCGAATGCAGTCTGTCATTGCGAAGATGGAGGCTGAGAGGAGGAAGAGGAAAGAAGAAATGGCCCAAGTTTAGACTCAGATGATTAAAAAAAAAAAAAAAAAAAGATCTCAGCCCTACTGTACAGGAGGCTTCTGCAAAGCAAAGAGAGTCCTAGCTTCAAGTAGGTGAAAACACTGATTTTCCAGCAAGCCTCCAGTTCGGCACCTAGCCTCTCAGGAATCAAAGATTAAGGATTGTTTTTCATTCTTGTTGTTCTTAAAGATTCCAAGAGTTCTTTAGAATCCTGCTCTGATATTAAAACAGTTACTCTTAAGGTTATCCTGGTCTTTGCTGCTATTTTTTGGTTATAATCTAAATATACTTCACTTTGCTTTTTAAAGATTAATTTTTTTATTTTCATTTATTTATGATAGTCACAGAGAGAGAGAGAGAGAGGCAGAGACACAGGCAGAGGGAGAAGGAGGCTCCACGCACCGGGAGCCCGACGTGGGATTCGATCCCAGGTCTCCAGGATCGCGCCCTGGGCCAAAGGCAGGCGCTAAACCGCTGCGCCACCCAAGGATCCCCTCATTTTGCTTTTTAAAGTGAATATAATGACTGCCGAGATCTTCTTGACAATGACTACAAACCATAGAGCTTTATCCCTTCATTGCTTCCCCTTCGGGCTCAGAAATTTCAAGTTCTTGATCTTTCCCTCAATTCGCTTAAGCAACTGTCTCAAAAGCACCATATGTTTTTCTCCATATCCAGTGAAAAGACCAAAAGTTGGGGTCCTAATCAGGGAGAAAACATTATTTCTCAATTTTAATGGTCATAGGGGTACCTCGGTGGCTCAGTATGTTAAGCCACTGACTCTTGATTCCCACTCAGGTCATGATCTCAGGGTCGATCAAGCCCCACGTGGGGCTCCATGCTCAGTGCAGAGTCTGCTTGGTATTCTCTCCCTCCATCCCTCCAGGGGCTCATATATGCATGGACACACATGCCTCCTCTCTCAATCTCTCTCTCTAATAAATAAATAAATGAATAAAATCTTAAAAGAAATTTTAATGGCCATAGTCTTATTAGAAGATTAGAAAAATATCCTAAGAAAAGCAATATGTACCTCTATTTAAACATGTATTTAATTAGGAAGATTTCTAATTCAATTTTTTTTTAAGTATGGAAGCCAGAGAATAAGAAAGGCAATTCTTCTAAAAAAAAATGGGTCAACAGCAGAAGTCACATTGAAGACTAGTGGAGCTTCATAAGGAAATTCCTCCCAACACAGTTTGGGCATTTATCAGGAAGGAGAAAGTACATAAACTAAAGGGGTGGTTGCCAGGGCAAACTTTTTCATATTTGAGGAAGTAAAAATCTTAGATCGAGAAACCAAGGATCTTACAGGTATTCTATAAAAGCCTGTACCTTATTCCTCTCCAACTTTATTGTGTTTTCATAAAAGAAAGAGAAAAGAAGAACATATAAAAGTCCAGCTCCCCTGCGAGCATTAAAAGGAGGAAAAGGTTTTTAGTTGAGAGATGCACGAGGGATGAGAATCATGGCAGTCAAACGTCCTCCGCCAGGTAAACAGGAAACAGACTGTACAAAGCTTTTGACCAAAGATCACTGGAACCTAGAAGCAGGCGGAGCGCGTTCAAACTGGAAGCTTCTTCAGCACTTCGGACAGGCCTAGGCTTCAGAATAATCAAAGCTCTGCGGGCAGCAGTAAGTGAAATTCTTTCTTTCTAGACAGAATGCAGTAAGTTCAAACTGGATTTAGCAGTGATCCTGATGAAAGTCTTTGTCCTTTATTGCTGGTGTGGCCTTGCTTACGACATGTGACCTCCCCCAGCTCAGCTCTCTCATCTGTTCAAATGCTCTCTCCCACCGGGCAGTAGCCACCATCAAATGAACTTAAACTTCACGCAGAAATAAGACATTTTTCATAATTAAGGTTTTAGAAAAACTTGAAATGTTCCACTGTTGCCTGTTGCTGAGAGTGTTTATAGTTACTATGAATCACCACTGGAAAAACACTGAATTTTATATTCATTAATCCTAGACCAGTGACATTAGCACTTCCATTTTCAAGTAAATCAGGAAACAGAATTAAAAATACTAAAACATTGGAGATGTCTGTTAAATATGTAATTGCATATACCTCTAATTGTATTTATCTTTAACAATCTATTAAAACAATCAAATTTAGTATGTGGTTTATCGTAGGCTTTCAACCTGAATGTTTATAGTTTGGAATCAGGTGTCTCTACATATTTTGCTATATTTCTATTTATTCTTTATCAATGATCTACAATAAAAAAACAAATCATACCACATTGAAATTATCGATTATTTGACTATCACAATGATGAATTTCCAAATAATGAATAATAGAATAGTTATATTCATTTAGCCATCAGCATTCCTGAAACCACTGGGCCAATCGTTTGTAGACTGATTACATATCAATGAACAGTGGACCCAATTTGGTCACAAATATGGCTGAAATTAACCAGACTACAAATATTTAGCAGCAGCTGTAGAACTGCTAACTGATCAGTGAGCCTGCAACTGGCCCATGCATTTGGACATAAAAAGCAGGTTATAATCTAGATTTAGACTCCCACAATATATATGTATGTTATGGAAAAAATTCCAGGGGTGTGTGTGCACATGTGTTGATGGAAACTTGATGTTGCCCTTTGGCAGTTCCCTAATAAAATTAATATCAAAGATTTTTTGTTAACAATTGAAAGACTCCCTGATGATTATACAAAGACACTGAGACATCCATATGTGAAAAGAAGCTTGAGAATTGATTAATATAGTCTTAGGGATCAAGAGTATATGCACCTGAACTCACCGACCAGTCTTAGCATCACTGAGAGTGGACAACCAGATACTGTATGCTTGATGGTGCAATAGGGAGTAATGACACAGCAGCAATGATGAAATATTCCTGCCTAAGCTGGACCATGAATCTAATCAAGCCCACAGCTCCAAATACTGACATAGGGGAAATACAGAGATAGGGTTAGATCAAAAGTCTTTACAGGGAAGCAACTAATCAAATTCAGAGTGAGGGCATACTAAGGACAAATAACCTGGTTTATCCAACTATCAATGAAATGAAAAGAGAGGGATTAAAATAAGCATAAGAGACATAATCAGGGACGCCCGGGTGGCCCAGTGGTTTAGCGCCGCCTTCAGCCCAGGGCATGATCCTGGAGACCCAGGATCGAGTCCCACGTCGGGCTCCCTGCATGGAGCCTGCTTCTCCCTCTGCCTGTGTCTCTGTCTCTCTCTCTCTCTTTGTATGTGTCTCTCATGAATAAATAAATAAAATCTTTAAAAAAAAGGGAGAGACACATAATCAGGAGTCTATTTGGGACCTACTTCAAGCAAGCTAATGGTATAAACACACCTCTGAGATAAGTAGGAGACTCTGAAGATGGACTAAGTGGGATGAGGTCAAAGAAATATTGTTATTTTTGGCCACTGTATTTCAAAAAGTTGTGCCTGTGTCTTAGGGATGAACAGCAAAGTATTTCAGGGTGAAATAACATCCTGAATTTTCCTGAAAATACTCCAGGAAAGGGAAGGGGGAAGTGTGAATGGATGACAAGGAGAAAGAAGCAACAAAATTGGCAGAATAGTAATAATTGGTAAGTCTAGGTGATGGACACCCGAGAGCTCGTTATCCTAGTCTATCTGCTTATTTTGTAAGTTTTTAATATTCTTGTACTGAAACATATTTAAAACATGAGTAAATGTATCTACACTTCAATTAGTTGTTTATTCACATGACACAATGATAGTTATCAGCATAATCATTTTGGAGAATCAATCATGGCTTAAATCTGGCTGGTTCTACATACAGGTCGCCAATAATAGCCCACTAACGTCCATATAGGACTACTCTGTTTCCATAAGGAAAAAAAAAACCCACCCCACCTAATTCTTACCTGCCTCTCCTTCCCTCCTTTCCTGTCTCCGACAGAGTAACAAGAATAGGTCATTTTACAGCATGTTTTTGCATCTCATCAATCAGAGCACAGTCTTCTGCAGGTCTGGGGCAGGAAAGCTCTGCCTTCACACAAACAAGCTTGGTGCCCCACCCAGTGCGCTAGTGGATGCTCATGACCCCAAAGAGGAGCTGGGGCTGATGTGTATTTAGGGACCATCGGGACCATGCAGGGAAGGTGGAAGGAGATCACGTCTGAATATAATGGTTCCTCAGTGCTTGAAATTAATATGTAAATTTCCCCTGGATTTTTGTTCACATTTATAAGTGGCTTTGTTTTAAATAATATGCTTAATTTTTGTTTACCACCTCCCTACCCTAAGTCTAGGCAAAAACTGTATTCCAGGTTGCCACGTGCAGAGAAGAGAAGCTGCCCCAGGGACGGTGGAGAGGCATAATGTGGAGCAACTGTTTGAAGGGAGGAATGAAAGCACATCCTGATGTCTTGGAGCTAAGAGAAGGAAAAGGATATTTACATAAGATGAGATGCCAATAAATTGGAAAGTTCAATGTGCTTAGAAATAGATAGTGGCTGGGACAATGATAAAGGAATCACATTGCTACAGCAGATTGCATCTTTCATGTTTAATTTTCGTTTAATTCCTGAGGAAGGCAGAGGCTCAGAGGAATGACTCACCCTCATCCTCTTCCTTCAGAAACACTCCTGCCGACCCAACGGACGCCAAATCCTGGAAATACCCCTATCTGTTACGCTCCTGAATTGATCGTTTTTCATACGGCATTTATTGATTAGAAGCAATATTCATCTGAGGTTCAGCCATGAAGCAGTGTTTCAAACCAAGCGAGGAGGTACAAGGTGGACATTTCCAGCCTGTTTGGCTAGGGATTCATCTGTCATCATCTTTGTGCCCGGAGAGAACAGTAAGCCCTCTTGCCTCCTCCTCTCTTAGTTTCTCTATGTCACAAAAGTACAGTTAGAAAATTAAGGTATTTTATCTGTTTGAAGCAGAAACATTTTTTGTCATCTCAGTCAAGAAATGAACTAATGTTAAGTGATAGAATTCAAGTTCTGAATAATAAGAATAGTTTAGTTGGGTTCAACATGAGGTTATAACAAAGCAGAAGTAATGGAAAAATTGAAATCAAATATGCCTAAATAACTTTACACTGCTGTGGGTTTCTTGTTTAAATTAACTATAGGTAACAACATGCAAGGGTCATCCGGAAACAAAGACAGTATGTTTTTAATGACCAAGAACCTGACGTCCAGTTTGAAATAATTAACTATTACTGTAGTAGTTTCCCAAAAGTCTCAGGACACATATAAAACATTCACAGTGTTGCACTGATAATAACTAGAAGGTGGTTTATTATGCCGGTTTTAGTTTAATATAAGCTGGAAAACCTAAAGAAATTTTGGGTTTACTTGAGGATAAGGAGTATATAACATCCAACTAATCTTTCGCATCTATGATTTCCCTTGGGGAAGGAAGCTGGCTAACATGTATGTGTCGAGTTTGAGGCTTTAAGGAGGGCTGAGACCTAATTCATTTCGTTTCTTTCTAATGGAAGATTTGTCCTCAATAGAAAAGGTAATTAGTGATTTTTAAAAATTTGGAATATTGGTATTTCTTAGACCCTAGGTTCATTTACTCATCAGGAATTGATGGAGCACTCACTATCTTCAAGAGAATGTGCACATAAATTTAAAAGCCCATTACCTAATCTTTTCTTATGTTTTTATTATTTTATAGTTAGGTAATACTATTTGGCTTTCCCATAATATGAATAGGCTGTTATGACAAAAATATAAGAAGAAAACGGTGATATTTCTAGCCACTAACAAACAAGTGGCTTTGTTCTTTCAACTTTTCATCTGGTATTAAATGTCATTGCCCAAAAGATTATACTATATTGTATTTTTAATTCAAGCCCAAATTATAGCATTTTAAATGAAATTAGAGCCAAGTCCCATTGGTATTTGAAAGTGGCAATTCATGATTTCTCCATATTATGTATTCCAGCATTTTTTTTTTCCTGTTTTCCCAACCTGTTCTGTAGACCGGTTTCCAATTCTGTACCATGTCTTCAAGCGTGATTCTACAGGAAATTTCACATAATTGGGGAATAGTCCCTGTATTTCAGAAACACATCGCAGCTAATTTGATAACAAATTTCACTTTAAATGCAAAGTGTACTTTTATTTCCAAAAATCTGACCTTTATTTCCCACAAAACTCCTATGAAGAAATTCCATTCATGAATTTTATCTATGTCTGAACAAAAATATCTAATTGCTTCTCCTATGAAATCTGTATTTATCAATTATGGCTTTCTCAGGGAAATTCTAATTTGCAAAAATGCTCTATATTCCAAGCTTTAACAGTTGGAGGTAGATGTCCTTAAGGATGGAGGGGAAAAAAGTTCTTTTTTAAATGGCACATTTACTAATTATAAAATGCTCTTATCGCTTTGCAGCCAAAGCCAAAATGAACATGTGCCTTGTACGAAGAAATCCCAGGATTGTCACAACTTGTGCCAGCTGTTGAGGTTATGACACCTGTGCCAGCATCGCCAGCTCTGCCCACTGTCATCTGTTCCAACTGTTCCATCTGCACTGTTTGTACCAATTCTCCCATTTCTGCATCTGTACCTTCTGCAGAAACGTTTCCAACAATGCCAGCTGTGTCATTGGTGCCAAATATGCCAGATGTTCTATTTGTCCACCCTGGGCCAAATCAATGCAGTTCTGTGCTCATTAGTCTTAGCTGGTAGATTCTATTTTACAATTTTTTGAGATGTATTTAGATTGAATCCAGGCAAAAATCCCCTTCACAACAATTTCACATCTCTCTATCTATCTTTTCACCACCCAACTTTACCTAACAGAATAAAGTTGGTCAATGCTGTCTTGATCGTATGAAACCCATTCCCAAGAACCCATTCAACATTAATTGTGGTAGGGCATCTCCTACAACATGAAACGATAGAGAGGAAAATACTGCAGAAGCCCCTGAACACAACAATAAATTGGCAAAGTAATTAAAAAAAGAATAACTTTGTTCTGATAACCAAATTGAAAATGCTCAAAAATCAATATGTCGAGCTGATTAGAGTAATCTGTGGCATAATATTCTATTAAGCTGCCTGTTTATTGGTCTTTTAATTGACAGAGTTACACATGTGGATTGATGTGTGTGTCATACACTCCCATTCTCTGCGTTCTGCTCTGCAGAGTATTAGCCAAGGGTGCACCCGGGTGGTAAGGCCAGGCCTTTGGCCCTGGCCCTTTCCCAGTAGAGCTAAGCAAGGTCAGAAGCGTGCCCTCCGGCCAGAAGCTAACTCTCTTTCCTCTCTCAAATGTCAATTTTACCAGTGCCAACACAAACCGTTCTTTGGGTAAGAATGAGCTTTCATCTTTAAAGTTGAAAAAAAAAGTATTTTCATAGTCTCAACCTCAATATTCAACATCACTGCAATGCAAAAAAAAAAAAAATATATATATATATAGTACTTTTTTCTTTTCTCTTTTCTCTTTTCTCATTTAGGAAAGACTTTTTTTAAGGAGCACCAACATTGAATCTCTGAACATTAAACCAGTTTCCTTCCTCCAAAATGGTTTTCAGAGGCAGAGGATGAGCCAGAGTTTGTCATTTGAAAACTGATGCTCTACCAGGAATGTGACGTCCAGAGGATAGCATCTACCTCCTGTTTTTTCAGCTTGGATTATTTAACCCAACCTTTCCAATGATGAGAGTTGCATCTATTCACTATGCTTCAAAGCATTGATAATGACGTTCCTGACAACAGATAAAATGGCTTGCAGTCACGTCCAAAGATTTGTACTCAGTCTATACAAGTGACAAGCTACAGTGAGGAAATGCCTCAACAACTTTATGAGGCTTCAAAATCCACACAGAAAACACTAAGCTGTAACACAATGCATCACCAGGTTACCATAAAACAAATGAATTTGTCTAGGTCTTAGGCTAAAAATCCTGGTGACATCATTTTTTCCCAGATAAAGGTGGACATGCTGACGATCCAGCCCCACGTGGGCCACAGTCTCAGGATATGCCAGTACTCATATACAGAAAGAATACCCTCCATTCAGTCACACTTTTGCCTTAAAAGGTCAGTGATTATTTTGTCACTGTCCTGAGTCCTTTGCTCCACTACACAAATTTGAGCTGTCTCTGATCTTTTCACTTCATACCTTTTCATAATCTTCTCTGAACATGGGAGGGCACTGAACAAATATCGATTAACTAAAGTGGTGGCTCTCTATCAAAATATGCTCAGTTCCTAGCTTGAGGGATCTGGTCTGAGTTTGATGACCTTACTTCTAGAAATGCAACAGACTTTTTCAATTCTAATCCCCTATGTTCCAAGATGCCAAGAGCAAACATCCTTAATTAGGATTAAAATAGTTTGATGACTCTTTGGGAATGCACCCTGTACCTTCTCAGAACATTTTAATTAATATAACTTCTGCTCCCTGCTGACAAAGACATTTCTGATGGTGTTTTGGCCCAACATATTTACCGCCTTCATTGATGTGAGTCATTTGAATACTTGGAGGAATCCATAAACTCCGTGGTCTCATGTGAAATACAGAATTGAATGTTACAAGTGCCAGGTAGGCATACACAGCGGAGAATACTTTTCATCACCTATCAGGCCTTTTTTTACAGAAGTTTTTAATACAGTGACCACGAAAACACTCAGATCTATAGGTAAGGGATAGGAAACCACACACTTCAAGGTTCCAATGACATGGTGGATCAAAAGATCCAAATGATTTTGAAGTTTGCTCTCATGACTCTTAGCTTCTCCTTTAGATAGTTGCTTCTCTGGAATGAGTAAGTCACCATGGAGAGCAATACTGTTCCTTGATCCCTTAGCCACTTGAAGTAAACAGAGTACCTCAGTCCTCTTAAGTTTCTTGAGTATTTTCTACTACTTCCTCAATCTCATGGTCCACACTTTCAGTTTGGAAGGATAACAAATCCTAAGGTAGTTGCCTCATTATTAGGTGTATCAGTATACTCTGATTCTTTAAAACACAACTACGCCAGCAGTTATGTGATCAATATTTAGGAAAATGCTACACAAGATGGCAATAATACCCCAAGGAGCTATGGCTCCACCAGTACTATTGCTGTCATTTTCACCATTCACTTACTTATTTTCAGGGAAATGCCATTGCTTGACTCATTAATGTTCCAAGCCTTATATTTGTCTCCTAAAAAGTCCCCAAACCCAGGGTCAATATATGTAGAGGAGCTGTTTATACTTACAAGTGAAGTCTGTCAAAATGCAGAAGAGTTTGAGGAAGTAGGAAAAGAGGTTAATGGAAAACAAAGTAGGGCAAGAGTAGAAAATAACAAATCACTGCACCAAATCAATATGAGAAACGGACAGAAGTGGACTGCCTTGGTTAGAATCAAGGAGAACAGAGATCATTAGCAGACTCACAGCTCCAATCAGAAAGCAGGTCCTCAGGCAGCCTCAGTGGCCCAGCGGTTTAGCGCCACCTTCGGCCCAGGGTGTGATCCTGGAGACCCAGGATCAAGTCCCACGTCAGGCTCTCTGCACGGAGCCTGCTTCTCCTTCTGCCTGTGTCTCTGCCTCTCTCTCTCCCTCTCTCTCTCTCTCTCTCTCTCTCGAATAATCTTAAAAAAAAAAAAAAAGAAAGCAGGTCCTCAGAGTTTAAGTGACATATCCAAGCTCACACAGCTTATTAATGGCAAACGCAAGTGTAGAACCAACCTATCCTCAGGTTCCTCTTCTGTAAAATAAAGATGATAAGAGTATAGAACAGGTAGAGTTGTGCAGGTTGAGTGTATCAATGAGAACCAAGCACTGAGAACAGTGTCTGACAGGTGGTAAACACTGTGGGTTGGCTCTCACCATCATCATCATTAGGATACTCGATTTTTACTTTCCTTGGACCATATGAACTGTATCTGGCAAATCTCAGCATCAATTTAAAGTCACACTCTTATCCTCAGCTATAAATCATCTTATTGCCATGTCTATAGTTTGACCATCAGATTTGTACCATGAAAAAGGAAGTTGGAATAGGTCTAAAATTAAGCAACAGTCCAGCTGTTTTCAGTATCATACCTGGCACACAGTGAAGACAATCAAGACAGAGAATGCTGAGGTGCCCATGTTAATGGAAGGAAGTGAAGGCATGATTAATCTAGACCAATAAAGGTCACAACAACGTACTATTTGGCTTCAGAAAGAAAGCACACTCTCAGCTGTTAGCACACTCACACGTCCTCATGCAGGTACTTTCCTGTTACCTTTCTGGGGCTAACCACAGGCATACGGGTCCTTGCTAAGTAATAGAAAGAATAAGACTACAGAGGTTCCAGAAGAAAAACTCCATTCCAAATAGAATCAGTCAACCATGTTGGGAAATTAGGAGGGGAAGACAGGAAGAAAATTATAGTAGCTACATAATAAAACGAATGTCTCCTATTTGTAAAGCACTTTAGACTTCCAGTTCTTACTATTAGCCTCTGATTTCTGATTCTAGGCTTCAGTATTGGATGGCACATTAGAATCACCAGGGTGGGAGATCTCTAGACAATTGAATCAGAATCTCTCAGGAATAAGGACCAGGAGCATATGCTTTTAAGAGACTCACCAGGCTATCGGGATGCACTGGGATTTTGTAAGCCCAATCAGTGCTCTTTCCTCATTAGAGCAGGTTCTTAACAGAGAATTTAAATTAATTATGTAGAACTTCAGGACACTAAGCTTTAAACACCAAATGCTACTTTGTGAAAAAGGTTTGGATCAAACTGGGTTAACTTGTCCTTTTTTGGCTTCTGTCTTCAGAGTCATTTCTTGTCTCATCTCAGTACATTCAAGTTGGACTGAATCACAAAAGCCAGAGATAGAACATTAGCTCCTGAGCTTCCTCCATATGCTCCTGTAGGAGTTTGCCTTGCAGTTAACCTCATTACAACTCAAGATCCATCATAACAAGTGTTGAGATGAGTGATGATCAGATGGAAGCATGTCAGAGAGACAGGACACTGCACTGGTGTTTAGTACAACTGCAGACACACGAAGATACCTATATCCCTTCATTGAAAGCAAAGTCTGAATCCACAGCGGTTGGACATATACTAGATGGTTTTTTTCAAGCAAACATTTCAAATTGTGTGTAAAGCAGTTCATAGCACTTTTATGCATGGAAGTTGAGTCCCACCTATGACAATGGCACACTTGTGTGGCCCAGATGGCTCACAGGTGCACCAAGATGGTGACCCCTTCATCCAGGGGGCAGCCAGAACTTCTGGGCTAGTCGCCTTCAGACATTGGCCATACACATATTACTACTTTCTGTATGTGCCACGACATGAATAATGTTGTGGAACCGAACAGCACAAGCCAAGCACTGGTGTGGCACTCTCTAGACATCTAGACTCATGGACCAGTAACATTAAGAAGAAAAAAAATAGAAGAACCAATGTGGAGTTGCAAAGTTGTTATTTTAGATGTTAATACAAAGCAACTATTACCTGCAACTACCATTTTGTAAAAGAAAGGGGATGGTGGAACCGTTTATTTCTAAAATGCTTTTATTTTAAAGTAGCTCACATCATGCAAGAGCATACTGGCCAAACACATGGGGTCAATAAAACATTTTATCAAGAGTATTGAATCTTTTCTTCCCACTTTTTATTTTATAATTTTTCAATCCTATTGAAAAGCTGAAATAACATCACAATGAATATTCATCCCCTAAATTCTAGACATTTGTGCACATTTGCTTTATTGCTAGCTTTTCTTTCTATAGAGCCGTTTGAAGATTATGATGTCATGTCACTTCACCCCTAAGGACTTTGTCCTGCATCTCTAAGAAAACAAATTCTCCAAAACAACCACAGTACTGTTGTCGCATGAAAATCAACATGAATTCAATGTCACCTAATTCATATTTAAATTTTGTCAGTTGTTTTCAAAAATCTCCTTTATAGATTTTTTCCCATTTGAGATTTAATCCAGTACCATACACTGTATTTGGTTGTTATATCTCTTCAGTAGCTTTTGATCTAAAATAGTACCCCCATGTGTTTTTTAAAAATCATTTGTTTCTCATGACATTGACTCTTTTGAACAATCCAGGCAAGCTGTCTTGTAGAATGTTCTACATTCTGGATTTGTCCATTGACTCATGCTTTGATTCAGGTAGAAAGAGCATTTTCAAACTCCTGAATATATAGCAAAAACATAATCGAGACTAAGTGAGTACACTGAACTTAATGGAGAGATTCTCTCCCTAGTTTTTATTTTACTTCCTATGGAGTGTCAATAACTTAGTCACAAAATGGTCCTTTTGCACAGGCAAGCATTAGGTATCCACCATTCAGTAGAATAAAAATGATTTCAGGGCACCTGGATAGCTCATTTGGTTAAGGGTCTCTTAATTTCTGCTCAGGTCCTGATTTCAGGGTCTTGGGATCCAGCCTCGCATCAGGCTACACACTCAGCAGGGAGTCTGCTTGTCCCTCTTCCTCTGCTCCCCCATCCCTTGCTCTCTCTCTCTCTCTCTCTCTCTCTCTCTCTTTCTCTCTCTCTCTCAAATAAATACATTGACAAACGGTACCCCTGAAAAAGATGCCAGGTCTTCAGAAGACTGACCTAACTTCTGCCAGGGTTCACTCACAGGTTCTAGGGCAGTTACTCATTTCGATAAATTTGTTAGGCTGAAAGGGCCTTATCTTACCCTGGATATTGTCTCAGATCAAATTAAAATGTGGTAGGGCTCAAGATCCACTCACAGTTGATAAAAAGAAATAGAATTTGGTCCCTGCTGACTTGCTGAGAGCCCCATGCTTACCGCTGTTGGAAGTCGGAAGACCGGAGCCAGGCTTGTAGATAAAGCAGGGTAGAGAGGCTCACGATGCTACATCAACCACCTGCTTGCTTTGTGAACTTGCTCGGTGCCAGCAATGTCCTAATTACCACATGCCCTATTTATTGCAGAGCTTTTCAGTGGTAGACAATAAAACAGAAACACACTCGAGCGTGAGCAAAAAGTTCTATCGTGGTACCCTGACTTCCACCAAGGGACTTCCTTAGTTATGCTGATTTGGATTATGGCACGTGACCACAGAGTCCAGGCCAGGGACAGACTCCAGGCAGGACCACTGCTTCCTCTCTGGAGTAATGGTTCTCCAGATCCACCCAGCAATCTTTGTGTGGTGCCAAGTGTTCTCCATCCATGGGGAGGAAGAGAGCCTTTGGCAGGGATGGGGAGGGGGGCTACCTTCATCCCATCACATGCTTTCCCTCCACCCTAACCAGGCGCGTTAACAGTGAGGGAAGAAAGAAGGGCTGCCTCCCTATAATGGCTTGTTGGTCCGCCAGCTGCGCACCCCCCCACCCCAGTGATGGGGATGCACTACAGAGCACAACACAGGGCAGTGCACGCCCAAGTGTCACAGGGCAGATGCCAATTTATTTTAAGTGGACACTCACCTGCTTCTGAAAAAGTCTTGCCCAAGGCTTACAAAAACAGACACTTCTCACCTAGGTTACTCCACTCCCAGCCAACTGCCCTGGCATCTGCTCTGGACCATTTCTGAACTCACTGCTTGTCTTCAGCCTCCTCGGGGGCTGCTGCTCCAATTCAGTTCAGCCAGGGATGGCAGAGACTGCACTGTGTGTCCATGGACTCCCCGAGGCCCAGCACAGTGTCTTTCCGTTGATTTGGTCACTGAGTTCTCATCCCCGCTCTATCTCAACGGAGGCTGAGCAGTGTGGACGCAGAGAGAAGTAAGGAGGGGCTTCAGTTTGACTGATAATCATCAGTCTGGGGATATAGTGAATGTGTGTGTATATTTACACACACACACACACACACACACAGTGACACAGAAGGTTGTAGGAGTCTCACTGGAGGGAGTGACTCAAGCTGCCTGCAGTCAGTGGTCAGGCCATGAGGGTGGAAGCCACAGAGGGAGGCGGTTCTGCTGGAGGCAGAACAAAGGGCATGTGTTTTTTTCAGGAAGCAGAGGTAGATATGGTAGGTAGGCTTGAGATGGTGATCAGTGAGATAGGGCAGGATCAGAGGAAAGAATCAACTGTAGGAGGTTTCTAGCTCAAGCACGCAATCCAAATGGCATCATTCATGCAGCAAAATTCTGAAAGCCTAGGTTTGGGGTGGGGCAGATGAGCCATTTATTCATTTATCTTTCAAAAATACTTTTCTTTAGCACCTACTGTGTGCAGGGACCTGTTACTAGTCTTGAACGTATTGATTTTGAGGTGTCATTAAACCACCCAGAGGAGATGATGCTTTAACTGGTTTTAAACATGAATCAAGCTTGGAAGAGTGCTGAGAACAGAGATCTCTGCTGGGAAATCATCCGTGTTCCTCTCTGGGCAAATTCTGATTCTTCAAAGCCTATTTCCCTTTGACTGTATCCTTTCAGTGAACACGCTGGCTCCTTAGCTGGGTTACACTATATTCATTTAGCATACTTAGGAATTGTCAATCTGCCCCATTCCCCATGCTACGAGAAATCCTGCATCTTTCTATTATGGTTGATGGAATTACATTCTGAATTCTAGAGTTTTCCTACTATCCCAGCCTGAGTCTCGAAGCCAGTTGTTCCTCACAGGTGAATAACAAACTGAAAACCGAGTCTGGGTACAAGATTGAGACCTAAAAAAATGTACAACGCTTAGGAATCTTTCAAACAAAAAGATCAGATTGTACAAAGGAGTTTCTTTTCTGATCTCTTGCTATAATATTATCCACTCTACCATGTTATGGCCAGTACATTCCTCTATTTTAATAATGGCTAATTTTTGCAAAAAACAAAAACAATACAATACAATGAAGTGTGTTTGTAATCTAGATTATGGACAAAACCACAGTTTGTGATTTCATCTGTGAGACCAGGCACCACCAGCCCTCTTGTGAAAGCTTATCCTAACTTCCCACCTGGTAAAACTTGCAGGCCACCGATCGTCAAACAATAAAATTAGATCAGATGTCATTGTCTCCTTGATAGAACTCATCAAGCCAATAGCCAAACCAAGGAGATACATTTGTGGAAGATACACCAGGTTGTTTTGCTGATGTCACTTAATTGTCACTTAATTGAACTCACATCCTTGGCAGGTATCGCACAATGATCAGATCCCTGGTAATGAGTTATTACCACCACAGCAACACAACCCAGGGAGACCAAGTTCTCACCTCTGGTAGCAAACAACAGTGCAAGCTTCTCTGGCCCATCCCCTGTTGCACAGAACTCCAGTAAAGCAGGACCTTGCCTTGGCTGCTGACATTCCTCTGGAGTTCTGTGCATCCCATGAGATGAAAAGTCATTTGTAAGGTCTCAGACATAAGCACAGGTGTTTGTAAACCCTTCACAGGGCAATCACTGTATTAGAGACCCAACATCTAATAATCCGAATTGAAGGATTCCTTTGAAGCTGTGTTTGTTTCCCAGGGCTGCCACAATAAACTACCCCAAAATGTGGCTTCAGGTGACAGAAATGGCAAAACATGAGAGACTTCTAACTCTGGGAAATGAACAAGGGGTAGTGGAAAGGGAGGTGGGCAGGGGGTTGGGTCGACTGGGTGATGGGCACTGAGGGGGGCACTTGGCAGGATGAGCACTGGGTGTTATGCTAAATATTGGCAAATTGAACTCCAATAAAAAAAAATTTTTTTTTAAAGACAACAGAAATGGGGAAGGAAAAAAAAAGACAACAGAAATGTTCTATCACAGTTTTGGAAACTTGAAGTCCTAATTCAAGATGTCTATAGTGCCACGCAAGCTCATAAGGCTCTAGGGCAGGATCTCTCGTTGCCTTTCTAGCTTCTGATGGTTGCCAGCAATCCTCATTGTAGCAGCTTGTAGCCGCATACCACCAATCTCTGACGTCACATGGCATTTTCCTTGTGTGTCTGTGGCTACATCCAAACATCTCTCTTCTTATAAGGACACCATCACTGGGTTAGAGCCTAGTCTGACCTAGTATGAAATTGAATACATTTGCAAAGACCCAATTTCTAAATAAGGTCACATTCACAGGTACCAGGTATAAGGGTTTGAATACATCTTTTGGGAGGACATAATTCGACACACAACAGGAAAAAAACAAAAACCTATAGGGTTTTAGCCTTTGTTCTTTAATAAAAAAAAAAAAGTAATAAACGGAGGGACAGAAATAGTTTTTAACAAAGTCAAGATGCTACAAAGTTTAAAAGAAAGTTTTAAAGTTATATGAAATAGATTTGCATTATAATTTAAACATATATCCTAGGGGTGCTTGGGTGGCTCAGTCAGTTGAACATCTGACTCTTGATTTCAGCTCAGGTAGTGATCTCAGTGCCATGAGACAGAGCCTCAGGTCAGTGAGGAGTCTGCTTGAGATGCTCTCTCTCCCTCTTCCCCTCCCCCACCCTACTTAAATGCATGCACGCTTGAGCTCACTCCATAAATAAATAAATAAAATCTTTTTAAAGATTTAAATAAATCCTAAAAATGAAAAGATATAAAAATCTGAAAATACTATTAGCATGGTTTGATTTTATTTTGAGCTTTTATCATGAGAGTCAAATACACTGATAGGACTGATGGACACTTACAGAGACAGAAGCAATGTCTGGGGGCAGTGTCTGGGTGATCACTGTGCAAACAGGAAAGTGGAAAGAACTCTTTGGGACCCCCAAGACTAGATATATGCTTTTAGCACCTCCAGAGACTACAAGCCATTTCCAACATTTAAGACTCCCATTGCAGAAACACGGCACATAGGGTCAGACGACCAAGGGTCTACACATACATGCAACCCAGTAAACTATCCCCGTGTCAAGCATGAGGAATGCGATAAGTGCCTCATATAACTTCACACTGGGCATGGATGTGCCGCCCAGGCTTGTGGTCTAAATCAGCGAGGGCAGCATTCCACACGGCTTCAGAAAGAATTACCGTAGATGTTACGCTTTTATACAATCATCTCTTTCAGTGAAACCAAATTGCTCTATCACCTTTCAATTCAGGTCATCGCAGACAAATGTTTTCAAAGCAATTTTGGTCCCGAGAAGCAACATTTTGCTTCTCAGGACCACACCCTGCCTGGATAGTCACTTGGACAATCATAATTTTCTCATGGAACTAAAAGGGTAAGGATTAGCCCCAGGATACTGGAATCTTGAACAAATGGATTTATAGCCGCTCTAAAATTGCAGATACACTCTAGCAATCCAGCTAATACCTACGAATCATTGCAGATATAAAGGGCAATCAGATCGTCAGAGAGCAAAACTCGGACAATATTAAGCCACTTTACATTTGGCTTTCTCAAAGTCAGGCTCACTGTACACTGCTCTCTGCCAAGGTAGGCTCAAGAATAAATGAGCAGTCAGTCTTTCTGCCATCCACCTGGGCTCGTGTGAAATAGTTCCAAACTAGTTTCCACCTGATTGAGAGCCGACAGACACTTCAGAGATTGCCTGGTTCAGGGCAGAAAACTTGTGAGCCAAGCCTCCCAAGTACTGGTCATCACCTCGACTGCTCAGGTGCACAGGAGAATTTTCCCAGGCCATCACGGGAGGGACATACTAAGATTGCTCTGTCCTATTTCCTTTGACGGCTGCAACCAGCAGTTGATATTCTCAACGTTTGACAGTAGTTCCTTGCTTTCTCCCGGGTCCTCTTTCCGAAAGTTCTGACTACTCTCCACAGGCATCCACTCCACTGTGTGTTTGCTTTTCCCACCAAGAGATGGACGCCTCCTTCCCCCAACCCCCACCCCAGGCCATACTTCAGTGTCTGATGCATGGTAAACACCCAGAGTTTTTGTTCAATGAAAAAATATTTCTAGAAAGGACAGTACATAAGGCCTGCCTTTACAATCTGAGTATAAATTCATCCTACTGAGTCTATCTCACAAACTATTTGGGGAGTGAGGTGTGATGTGGGTGCATTTTTTTCCACAGGGACAGCAGGAAAAATGGAGCTTAGAGGTAGGGATCTATTTAGGAAAAATATAGGTTGTCAGCAGCTTCCAATCAACAAAGGGGAGGAATCAACATTGGGATGGGGGTATGTGACCACTAAGGGCTGAGGGGCGACTTCAGGCTGTTTCTCCTCCCGCTCTTCTCAGCAGATCTGGCTGGTTCCAGCATACAGGGATATAAAGTGCACTGCACTCATGTCACCAAAGGTTTACCTGTCACAGGCTAGTTACCAACAGTGAGGACGATTCTGTCTCATGGGGGAAGTTGAGCAAAGTCCCTGAGCCAAGAAAGCATCCCCGCAGCCATTCACCAGAGGAGATAGAAGACCCACCACTTGTCTGGCTTTGTTCTATCTTCACCCTTTAACTCCGTGGCTCCAACCTTATTCCAGGTTTGCCCTGGTGGCCACTTTCCCCTCCACTACAGCAAGGACTCAACACATGATCCAAGTTTGGTGCCTCTTTCCTGTGTTGGGTAAGGTTAAGTCATAATGTGTATGAGACGACTTGCACACAGTCAGAGGTGCCATGAAGTGAATGGAGTGTGAGATGCAGGCCTTTCTCTTGCCCAGGATTCTGAGGCTCGGGGAGGGTCCTTGGCATTCTTGCCTTGGTCCCTGTGAAATGTTCTCCATGTGTGGGCACACGTACACACATACGCATGGGCTTCCATTCTATAAATTTGGGCCAGCACACGAGGATCAGTTCCTGATCTCACATATAAGCCCTACACACCATTGTCCTTCTCGGACTAACTACGCTGTAGGCAGCCTGACCTGGCCTAGAAAACTCCATTCCCCAAATCCCATCCCTTAGGCTCTTCCCAGGCCCCTCCACCCACATCCCCCATGTCTCCCCATCTGTTTATCACAGATTACCACTTGTCTCTGATCTCTCTGAGTGTTTCTTGACCAGACTCTGGGGTTGTGCAGATAAGAGCTTTGTCTCTGTCTTGGCTTGCTTCTTTGTTTTCGCTAAGATTTCCTCTTTCTAGTCATTTCCCCCCCCACTGAGAATACAGTTCTCTCCTGCTTTTAAAGGCACACGTCATGGTACAAAATAGAATTCTATTTGGTAGGAAAAATCACAGCACTACTGAAGTCTTAATGTAAAACTAGGCAGCAGAATTCAAGGTCAGTCTGATAAGGCAGATTCCGAGCATTTTTTTACCTCCCTTTGAAATAACTTGAATTAAATTCTGGATTACTAGTTAACCTCAGTTATTCAGTTACTTCATCTTCACTCAGGCATTTCTCCCTGCCCTTAGGTGATGGCAGGGAAGCAGGTTTTATGACCTCATCTCATAGAAACCTTTAAGTTCATAAAAGGAGTGAGCTCTTTCCTGCCCCAGGACGTTTGAACTCATTCTTCCCACAGCCCAAGGCACTCTTACCTAACTCAGGAGCTGACTGGCTCCTCCTCACCCTTCATAACCCAGCAACAAACATTGCTTTTTGTGAGATCTTCCCTATCTAAAGGAGGCCCACTGTCATTCTTGGAATCCCTGGGGGGCGTGCAGTTGGTTAAGCATCTGACTCTTGATTTTGGTTCAGGTCATGATCCCAGGATCCTAGGATTGGATCCCTCATTGGGTTCCCCACTCAGCTCAGAGTCTGCTTACTCCCGTGTGCTCTCTCTCTTTCTCTAAAACAGATAAATAAATCTTAAAAAAAAAAAATAAAGGAATTCCACTGGCATTCTTTCTTCGCTCATTTGGTTTCCTTATCCTAACATGTAAATATATATATATATATATATATTTCTTTTCCTGTGTCTTCCTTCAAAACATAAGCTCCAGGAAGGTCAGGGCCACACCCATCCTTTTCTCCATTATACCTACAGCACAAGGTATGGTCTGAGGAAAGATTGTCATTGCCATGAGAACACGCTGAATCACCTTATTAGCCTTGGCTTTTCTCATAGTCCTGACAAGGGAAGCATAGGATGTTGTCCCAGGCCTCCGGGAGAGCTCTTCCTAAATGGGCAAGAATGAGGGAACTTTGTTACTAGCATTGTCTCTTTCAAAGTTCATGAGATTTCCTTTGGGGTGTTACTGGTAATGGCATGGCTTGTCCAGGGTTTCCATCTTCTCTCTACCCGTGATTTCCCCAGCAGGGCTCACTTACTGCCTCGGAAAGGATGGGCCAAGGACAACAGACACCATATGGGACTGACTGGTCTTGCCTAGTTCCAGCTAGGGCTCCCCTCCACTTGGGACAATGGAGTTTCAGGAGACAAAGGCATTGCTTACATAGCTTTCCCCCAGAGCAGAGATGGGGCAAAAATCCACCAAGGACAGCTCCTCTGGGCCTGAGGGAGGCAGCGGGGTTCTTGTGTCCTCTGCCCACCAGCTCCTTTGTTACAGCTTAGAGCCATTCCTCCTCTGTAATAACTTCAGACATTCAGAAAGCCAGTGGAAGAGTATATTGGGTTCAAGGTCAGGCTTCACTCACCCCCAGAGCTCAGAGACTTTACTTTGGAATCCAGTGTCTCCGACCTATGCCTCACTGTATTGGGAACGTAACAGGGCTGGGAGTGGGGAGCACGTTCAGCTTCTCCTATCAGGAATTTACTGTCAGGTCAAGTCAGTTAGTCTTGGCAAAACATTAACTTGGAAGTTATCGATTCTGGCTGCCTTTTTCCTTCTATCAATTCCTACAAAATCAGATGTTTATATGGACGCTTGCTTAGAAGATCTCAGAAGCTAGAGCTTGTCTCGATGATTAATGGCAACAAAGTTGGGTCTTCCAACGTATTGGGAATTTTTAGGACTCAAGTCTTCCATTAGCCTTGAGGAATATGGACATTCTAAAAGAGTTGCAGTCCAAATAAAGCTCAGAAACATGTTCCCCAAAACTTTCATTCCAGGGCAGTGCTGAAGCTGGCACAACTCGCAGCCAATGTGCCTGGAGCCAGGTGTGGAGGTGGCTCAGAAGGCGGCCACCCTGATGCTCCCGTCCCTGCAATAGCTAGCAGGGAAAATGGCCAGCAAAGGTTCACATTTGATGCAAAATGAACTGCTTCTCAGGAGTTTTGCATGACTGTCAGAGTACTGCTACCCAGGGAACGTGGCACATCGGTGAGAGCAGGTTAGTTCAGAGAGTGACCGTAAAAGAGCCTTTTGAGATATCAACATGGTATTGTGTTGTACTTGTATTTTTGGTATCCACTGATTGAGAAGATATATAATGACAAAAGATGCTATGAATTCAATAATGCCATTAAATGGACTTATATCTAATTAGATACAGAAGCACCTACACATATTTTAGGAGGAGAATATATCCACTCTACTTTCAGCCTCTGATAGACATATGGGAACCTGGACCATTCAAAATGTCTTGGTCCTGTGCAGGCATCATAGCCTTCAGGTTCTAATCATCACTCTAAGATAAAATGTCGAAGGGACTAGCCCCCAGGCATGATGCAGATGGGCATCAACAGGTTTGCTCCATGGGGTGACAAACCCAGGTAGTAATCATGCCCTCAGGAATCAGAAGCTAGGTGGATGCTGAGACTACAGATCCAGGAGTGGGAGGCATAGAGCAAGAATCAGCTCCAGAGAGGAGGGCTAGTAAATGCCACATATAGTATAAAGAAATCTGGCTCGTCTCAGAGCAGGACTCTGCTCAGTAAAGGCCATTAAAGGTAGAAGTGCTAGAACAAGGCAGGTGGAGGATGGATGGAGCAGCACAGGTCATGGTGGGACACAATACTTTAGGGACATATAAGAGATGCGTGCTTACCTCTGGGGCTGGTTGACAGCAGAGGACATCAGGTGGGGGGCACTTAACAGACGTGGCAGAGCCATGGCATCTTAAGTCTGCTGGGCATTTGGTTTAGCTCTCAGAGCTGCCGGGTGGTGGATAGGGCAGGGATGGCAGGTATCCTTCTATTCTCAGGACTGATTCAGGACCTGGGGCCAAAATGAGTCCGCCAGTGGGGGCGTCAGAACATTCTGTGAGAGGAACTAGACAGCAGCTTCAGAGGCAACAAGCCTCTGCCCACCGGCCTGAGAGAAGGACAGAACAGCTCAGCCTCATGAAACCTCCTCACCCAGACCTGAAACACACTAGCACATGCTTCTCAAGATTCTAAGAACTCAAGGATGTTATTTAGGACAGAAGAAGAGAGAGACAAGGACTCATCCCTGAGTGTCCCCTCTGTTTGCACTCTTCATGCGTAATTATATTCAGTGGGGAAACATTAATACTCAGGGCCTCACTTCCAAAGCAGAAAGTAAGGGTGGAACAGTTTTATGGGCAAAATCTTTGTGGGCTCCCTTTATTCAGATCCTTATTGTAATTCAGGAGCCAAAAGCTTTTCCACACCGCCCCCACAACTCAGGCTGGAGCTGCCTCTCCACACTGGAAGAAACAGCTCCTAGAAACAGCTCCCCTCCCCTCACCGCCGCAGAAACAGTTCCACATCCTTTGTCTCTGCATCAAAAACAGGATGATTAATGTCGATGATGGTGATGCTTAAAAAGGGATCTCTGAGACCCAGGGATGTTATCTAACTGCAAGTGTCTCAAAAAATGCCTTTCACAAACCTCAAAGCACTCTTCATCAAACACACCCAAGGGAGCAGCCACGAAAGGCCTGGACAATAAATTGAGATGACTAGTGTTCAGAATAGTAAAAAGTTCTAGGAACGGCCAAAAGTCGAAACAATGCCTCGATGTGGGGAGGGAGTTCTGCCCCAAGACTCGCATTCATGGATGGTAATAAATAAAAACTTCAGAAAGAAGGAAAAAGCCTGCTGAGCCAGGAATAAGGCAAGCACATGGCTGGTCGGGAGCCTCGTTATGACTCTGATGGGTGACACACACTGCCAACCCCCCCTGAAAAGGATTGCATTTTGGCAAGAGAGGATTATAGTTTCTTCCAGAGGAAATGTTCAGGTGCAGCCCCAATCCTCTTTCTGTTCTGTGTTGGATCAAATCCTTTTGAGGCAGTAGGATCCTTACTCAGACTGATGTTTCCCCATGGCCCCCATTGCTAAGGAAGTCACCTTTGAGTAGAACACTGATTCAGGCACAACCCTACAAATCAGATGGTGTAGACTCCTAAAGCATGAAGGAAAGCCAAATTTTTTTCCCTCCTGCCATTCAAATCACAGGACAGAGTTTCTATGGGCAGGAGGAATCATGGCCAGCCCTCTCCTGACTTTATCACCTCCCCTACCAACACAGGTGAAGTTTGAAATGTATGGTTCACCTCCGAAGTCACCAGGCTTGAATACATGGTAATAAGAACAGTACTAACTGTTGGCCACTTACTCTCTACTACGTGCTATTTATATAAAAGTTACTACATAATGGTTTCTGGTGTAGGAGATCTGTCTGGTACCTACCCAACCTTACCACTCCACCCTGATCAACCTTTTCCCCATGAAGCCCAAGCAACACATGACAAATTGACCCCATTCTCAACTCTGGAGGTAGATGCTTATGGGTCTAAGTGAATCATAGTGAACTCATTCCCCTTGTCAGAGATTGGCTGAGGAATGCAGATAAGCTCATGGCCTTCTTCTGGCATCTGTTTAGGGGTGGGTATGTCACCTAAGTTGGTCAACCAAACTGTAAGGGAGGACTTCTGATCCATTCTTTCTCTCTCCCTGCCTCCCTCACTCCCTCTCCCTCTGTCTTTCTCATCTGGGCATGAACAAGGAAACATACTGCCCCTACTGCTGCTGGTAGTCACCTTAGCACCAAGAGGGGAGCCATTCTGAGAAAAAAAGCTAACACGGAGATTGGTGAGATCTAGAATCACCAAGAAGTGGGGCCTGAGCTCTAATCATACTACACCTAGAGCTCACCTCACCTCAAGACTTCTTGATATGGGAGATGAGGGATGCCCATATTTCCTAAGCCAGACAAATGTTCTGTGACTTATGACCGGAAGTACCTTCACTGATAGATCTGAGGCAAAGTTTTTTTATTTCTCTCTCTTTCCGATCCTTCCTTTTCCTTCCTTCCTTCCTAAGGAGGCAGCTCTGCTGCTTTTCTAGCCGTGTGAACTTAGGCAAATCCTTTCACCTCCCTGGTTTTCAGTGTCTTTCATATTTAATGAAAGAGCTGGACTAGGATGATTTGTAAGAACCCTTCAAACTGTAACATTTGTGGTACAAAGATTAAATAGTATAATACTTCTACTCAAAAGACAAGTGTCATATTAAGTAGGTAAACCACTGAGATTAGTTCAAACTAGTTCAAGCTGAAGGCATAGAGTTGCCAAGGCAATAAAAAAAGAAGGTTTGAGAAGACATGAAGCAAACTCCCATACACAGCAGGCTTCAAGTCAATGAACACAGAAAATCAATGAGGCGAAAACCATGTACCCCTGAGAATGAATGAGGTGAAAATAAATTGACCACAAAATCGTACGTTCCCTTTTACACTCAGCCAAACAGACACTCTTCCCAGCCACTCTGTTGTGCCTCTCGGCTCTGACACCGCCAAAAAGATAAGGAAAAAAGGACCTGATGCCTTATTCATGAGCAAATAATAGCAGAAAGCACTAGAATGATGGGAGAAAGAAGGAATACCGTTTGAGGCAAGGGGCTCTGAGAGTCAACCTCAGTGCCATTTTCCTTTTCCTTTCTACATTCTAGAGGACATTTTGTTCCTACTGAGTCTCCAGCTGATTGCAAAGACCAAAGACTGTCTCCACTCAGAGTAGTTTTGCCCCAGACAAGTGTCATATTAAGTAGGTAAACCACTAAGTTTAGTTCAAACTAGTTCAAGCTGAAGGCATAGAGTTGCCAAGGCAATAAAAAAAGAAGGTTTGAGAAGACATGAAGCAAACTCCCATACACAGCTGTTGGGGGGAAGGCTTGCTGCCCCTCCAACAAGACAGGGATGAGGTGAAGGAATCTAGAGCGCAAGTGACTAAGTGGCAGATGATCTGGGGGTGAAAGCAGGATGCAGGGGGAAAAGGCCTTCTATGTTCCAGGTAACAGGCCACAGTGAGAGCTTGGAGCAGTGCCTTTGGGACCCAAGTCAGGAAGGGAAGAGGATGCTTATTTACACTTTCTAGGATTCCCAGCTTTTAGCATCATCCTGGCACAAAACGAAATTCTACAAATAGTTGCTGCATTGATGACTAAGGTGCATAAAAATACATCTAAACCAATGAAGATGCTTTATGGCATCAAGGTATCAGGGAAATTGAACAAAAGTAGGAGTTGTTGGGACTGTGCCTGAGAAGACTAATGGACAGGGATCTGGTGCAGCCAGAGAATATTGATACTAGTGGTTCTCAACACTAGTTGCAACTTATGATCACCAAAGGAGATTAAAAATAACAGTCATGAGGCTTGAGCTCCACCCCAAGAAATTTTGATTTGGCTCATCCGGGGCAGGATTAAAGTTTGGAAACACAGGGTGGGACGGGGTGGGGTGGAGGTGAAAGCACTGTTCTGATCAACTCTATCTACTTGCTCTTGGAGTCCACTCAAGTTTGATAAGCAGCCAGCAGGTGCTTTTCTGAGGAGGAGCAGGTCTATGCTTTTGTCTCTGCACACTACCACCAGAACCGTCTTCCCAAAGCCCTCTCCTCTCTGAAATGACTGTCCATCGTTGGCAGGTTAAAATCCTGAAACAAGTTTGTGGCTTTCTTCTGCCCTCCCTTCTTGTGATTTGTCCAGAGCAGTGTCATACTTCACATTTAGACATGACCCTGGGTGATTTCTGAACTTCAAATGAAGGTTAAAAAAAAAAAAAAGCTTCAGAAAATTGAGTTATGAGCATTTGCTTCAAAGGGAGAGTCCAAAAACAAACCAACATAAAAATTTCTCTCTTGGTGGACACATTTGTAGGAAATTCTGGTGAAAGATCATTAGATTCTTGACTGACAGTCCACTGAGTAGGAAGCTAATCTCCCAAAGGCAGGCTCTCTTTAAGCTCATTAAAGTTTATTTTTAAATTACTTAAGCATTTTATCAGGAATATTAATTTCTTCCCAGAAGGAAGTTGAGAAATACATCATGAGAAATACATCAGTTCTATCCAGACCAGGTTTGGGACAATTTTTCCTTTCTAAGGAATATCTTACAACTCTCTGACAAACCGAAGCAACTCTCTCTGCTTTAACTTCTTTTAAAGCAAATTGAATCATTCTGGCACCATCTCATAGTCAACCCTAAAATCAGAAGACAATGAGTGATGTTTTCCAGCTTTCCAGAAAAAAAAAAAAAAAAAAAAAAAAAGCTATCTGATCAAGATTTCTATACCTGACAACAAATTATTCAGATGTAAGAGCAAACTAAAAGCATTTTTTGTTATGGAAGGATTCTAAATGTATTCCATTTTGTTCTTTCTGAAAAGCTCACTCAAGGAGGTACTCTAGCAAAACAAAAATTAAATCACAAACATTTCTAGAAAGAAGGAAGCAACCTGTAGAGGTTACCGTAAATAATCGATATAGGTGATGACAATGTTATTGTGAAATGTAAAACAAGTGCTGAGAGAGACTTCTTACAAAATAGAAGGAGTGAATGAGAAAAAGCAGCATCACTCTCTCCTCCTGCCCTGGAACATTCTTGTCCTCCCAGTTTTTCGTAGTACTGCCCAAGGCAGTGTGTGGGTAGGTGGTGTATGGTAAGACCACGAGTCTTCTGCTTGGGGTGCTAAATTCTTTTACAAATCGATTTTAGTGTAGAGCAAAATACATTTTCGTCCAGCAGCACCAAAGACTAAGATGTTTGCAACTCATTCTTAAACACGTGTGACCCTGTAAAGATACTCAATAAATGAAGCAAAAGATTATAGTGAGGATGGAAACATGAAAATGACTAGCATCTTGGAGTTTTGCCCCACTAACATCAAAGCCCAGAGCAGAGTTCAATTCTTCCAAAAAGCCTTCCACGAAGCGTCCACTAGAAGAAACTGCCTGACACATTGTGGGCCACCCGTACATGTTTTATTGAAAGGCAGCAAATATAAACCAACTTAGCTGCTTTACCTTCCCACAGTGCTTTTGTAAGTCACCTGCAGCCACAGTAAGCAATTGGACACATTGACCTCCACTGGTTTGTTGGAAATCAAATCACAGAACCCTGCTCCCCACCCCTACCACCCCCACCTTTCAGTAGGACTGCTTTGCGCCTTACCTGCCCGCGGGGAACAGACATGCCTGGGTGAGGATGGCCAGGTGGGGGGGCTTGTGAACCTCTCCAGCCAGGGGAGGCGGTTACCAAATTACCAACTTGTCTCTCTCCTCTCACCACTCGCAGGCATTGAAAATGTTAAGCGAACACCTCATTCCTTACACATGCGCACACGCGCACACACTTTCCCTGTCTCCCACCCACCCGGGGCCAGGCGCTGATCCCAGCATTCTGGGTAGCCGGAGGCTACACTGACGGAGGCCACGTGTGACCTGGGCTCCTGTGGCTCCCAGCAGCCCAAAGCCACTCAGTGTTTCCGCAGGTGGAAGAGAAAGCCAGGGACCCCACTAGGGTCCTGGTGGTGCTTGGAACTGTTTTCTCACCCTCGGCCCCTCGTCTGCGCAAGGACGCGGTACAGGCCGGGCGCAGCCGCAAGCGCAGCTCGGCTGCTCAGATGCGTGAGTCCTGGACGCCCCGGCGGTCAGCTCCGCAGCGGGGTTTGCAGGCCGCTCCACATCTGCTGGAGCCTTCGGTTTCGCAGTCTTCCTCTACCTCTCCCAGATGCGGCCTCTCTTCAGACGCCCGAGGCTCAGCGGTGCGCATTCCGAGGGAAGCGGAACCGAGCCGGGCCTGGCCTTGCCCCGCGGGCGCGCGGCGGGGGCTGCGGGCCGGGGCTGCGGGCCGGGGCTGCGGCAGGTGCCCCGGATCCGGCCAAGCCCCCGCGCTGCGTGCGCCTCGGGAACCTTCGAAGGAACCGCAGGAATGAGCCCTCTCGGCGCCCCTCCCCCGCGCCCACGGCGCTTTCGCCGCCCGGGCGGGAAGCCCTTCCCCGAGCCCCGGGAGGCACCGAGCCCGGGGTAGTCCCCCTCCTTCGCCAGGTCCAGAGACGCTGCTCCCACACCTGCTGCCGCCCGAGTGGAGGGGTCCCCGCCAGCGGCCGCCTCCGCAGCCCCCCCCCCCCAGCTCTCCCGCACACCCGACCCGGGCGCGGCGGGGCTCCTGCTGGGAGCGGGGGTCCTGGCGCCCCGGAGGTCCCGTGCCCGTCCTCCCTGACCCTTCCCGGGAAAACACTTAGGACTCCTTGAAAGGGAAAGAGGCCGCGCTGAAACAAAACAAAACAGAACAAAAACAAAACAAAAACCTGAATCCCAGCTAAGAGGTCCCGGGGGAAAGGATTCAGGGTTAGGGGCTCTTTCAGACCGACTTACTGCGCTCAGGGCCAAGCACTGAACCAAAATTCCAGGGGTGGGAGTGGGACGGGGAGCTGGGATTGGACTCTCTACCCTGAGAGGACTGCTGGTCTGTAATGTGCTACAGGAGGCCGCAGGGCAAAATTTAGACTGAGAAGGGCCCTGTGGGGCCCTGGGTGGCCCAGGGGTTGATGGGGGGACTCCTGGTTGGGCTCAGATCATGAGCTCAGGGTCTGGAGATGCATCAGGCTGAACGCTCAGTGAGATTCTCCTTGAGACTGTCTCCCTCTCTCTGGCCCTACCCCCCACCTTACCCCTCCCACTCCCCCCACCACCCCCCCCCCCCCCGCGCGCGCTAATAAATACATAAGTAAAAATCTTTATTTAAAAGGGGGGGGGCGCTGTACTATAAGAGAGACAAGGAAGTTCTGAGGCAGGTGGAGAAAAGCAGCCAGTCAGCGAAAATGATAAACTGTCACCCTAACACCATCAGTAAGCCAGGGAATGTTTAAATTGCTCGAGCACAATGTATCATTCACTCTCAGGGCAATTCTAGGAGTGTGAGGAAGACCAAGTTATTATACCCATTTTGCAGATGAGGACACTGAAGCACAGAGGTATTGAACCAACCTGCCATTGAACAGAGGTCAGAGCTGGGAGGAGCTCCCTTTGGTACTGCTCCTTTTCCATCTTGTAAAAAAACCAGGCTAGGTGGCAGGCCTTTGGGAACTTACCTGGTTTTAGGTAAATTCTAGCTCCACTGTTTAGACGAGCCACTTAATCTCTGAGTCCCAGTTTCTTTCTCAGGAATGAGGACAGTGATTGTTGACTTTTCAGGAATGCTGTGAAAATCAAGTGCAATAATGTAATGTGCACGCAGTTTGCAAAGTAGAAGGGAAGGCACTTACCAAGTATAAAATAATTTCATATTGTTCTAGTCTTTCCCTAGAGTGGGAGCCTCAAAAAAGATCTCCGGAGAAGGGCATCCATGGACACTCATTAGCCCTCAGAGATACTTCTACTTCCTACTGTGCTATTTGTTATACACGTTGGAAAAAAAAACCCTGTTCCAAGTAGGCCTCCTTCCCCTTTAACAGAATTCTTTGTTCAGTATGTTGAATATACTACTGAATTTAGGTTGCTTCCCCCAGGTATTTCCTTGTAACTTAGAAACAAATGACTAGACATCAGTGTTGGTTCTATGGTTAATATCCCGGCCTGGGGGAATAAAGTCCAGTTTCTTTTTTTAAGCATGGGGGCTGAGCTGGGGAAACCACCAACTATCCCCTTCCTGGCTGCCTAGGTCATGACTCCACTGGAGGGCAGGGATGGTTTTCAGGTTCCCCCACTCCCTTAAATGTTGTGTGAGGGAGCCTCTGGGAAAATCAGTCAGGAAAGCTCAGTGGTGACTCTTCAGGAGAGAGCAAAGGAACATGCAAGATTCTGCACACGGCTGGTGTATCAGTTTGTTAGAGCTGGCATACCAATGTCCCGAGGCTGAGTGGCTTAAGCAATAGAATGTTATTTGCTCATAGTCCTGGAATCTCAAAGTCTAACCAGCACATAAAGATCAGACTCTGTACAAAGGAGCAGTTTTGGAGCACTGGAGGAAAGGCCATCAGCCAGGTGTGCTGTGGCACAGGCACAGGGGTATACTTCAGCTCTATGCACTTATGAAGCCTGCCATCATAGCCTTTATTAGTTAAGGCTGTTGCCTGTTGCCTATGAAATTAGCATGCTCTTCTCCAGGAAAAATGTGAATTTGGAAATTGAGACTATTTAGCAATTTACCATATTTCCTTTTTTTGCTCTGGTAACCAGGAAACTCAGATCCAAATTGGTTGGTAAGTCTTGGTGACCGCGTAAGATTTTATGACCCGTGTGTCTCCATGCCATACTAGATTATGGTCTTCCAATCCTATCCATGTTTTCCCTAGCCCTGATTCTATATTTATACTTTCTCTATTATTAGACAAAATATCTTCTAGATACTACATCCAACCCATTGTGGAACATGATAAGGACTATAAATGAATAAATTCTACAACCCTCTAACCGGGGCCAGTGATAATAGCACCTAAGGAAGAACTGCCTGTGCTATGTGCCTGGCTCTTCCATTTACCCATGGAGACAGTGACTTACAGGAATTCAATGAGAATTAATGATAGAGCTGCTCTGAAGAACTTTACGCTACTTCAGAAGCAGAGAATTTGTCAATAAAGCCACAACTGGCAAGGAAGTTAATATTCTGAAACCAAATAACACTGCAGCTCTTGTTGCCTCCCCTAAAACCTGCCCTGCTTCCCCCCTCCTCTCATCCCAGCTTCACAGCTTCTGATGTATTCTTTTCACAAGGGTTTTAGGGAGAGTTTTCTTTCCCACCCCCACCCCCATGCATAACTTAGAAAATTGCCCCCTGGGATCCTAAATTCAGAATATCTACTTGGCAAAGCAAAATCCAAACGATCAGAGGCGAGAGTGTTTATTATGATCATTATTAGGTGTATTAATGAGTCTGCTTTTGTCTCATCATGGAGTATAGGACAGTAAGATATTGCTGTCCAAATATTTTCTGTTACGGTGGCAGGAGATCAGACGGCACAAGGCCTGATGCCACCTGAAGCTAAATTATCAGTTAATATACACAGTGAGCAGCTGATGTCCAGAAGTCAGCATCGAGCTTCTTGCTAACATGATGAGCAATGGCCATCTGTCCCCACAAAGCCAGGCAGCATGACCTTCAGTCCCAGGCGTTGCTAACATGGCTCTTGCCCATGAAGGATGAGAGAAATAGGTGCTCTAATAATTTTCTGTCATTAGTAACCACAAAAGCCAAAACACTTGTCTCTGGTTTTGTTACATATTTTCTCCTAAAACACACACGCACACACACAAAAACAAACAGAGAAAGAATCAACTGGAACCTGGATAACAAGTTAAAGCTTAGAGAGGTGTGATCCTATTTTCTTAGAAGGAAGATGTATGCATATAATTAATATGCAATCAAAAAGCAAAGCAGAGCTCATGCATTATACCGGAAATTCCTTCATGTTTTATTAATCTAAACTACATAGAAACATCTAGCTGGAACTAAAGGCACAGCTCAAAGCCTCGAGCCACTAAATCTCTCTTGACAAACAGCAAGCCACTCTAAACTCTGTGACTACTGTTGTTGGCAGAGAGAATGTAAACAATGATAGAGAAGGTGAGAACAAGTCAGTGCTAAGATACAACCTTGCCAGTGAGGGGTTTGTAATCTAGATTGACTCATTAAATCCTTATGTGAATTGAATGCATTCCCCCATTTGTCTCCTGCATTCTTTCCTGTGTCTGTCATACAAGGGATTGTTAGCATCATCAGAACAAAAAGGGGGGGGGGGTGGAAAGTAAGTGCCTGCTTCTCAGTGGGAATCCATCATTTGACAGGGAGTAAAATAACCATGTCCAAGATCAACAAAACCAGACATTATAAAATGTTTCTTTAAGCCTGAGTGGTTCTCACAATATCAAGCAAATATGTATGCAGTGTGTTATTTTTGTAAAAGAATTCCATTTTTCCATAACCTTTTACTTAGCTCTCGGGATTAAAAAAAAAAAGTTTAAAAAAAATGTAAGTCATTTCCTAAGAACTTGCTTCAGTAGTTCATTTAAAGAAATAGGAAACATGAGAGTTGTTGGTGTGTCCCTTAGCATGAATTAGAGCATGAGGGAAAAACAATTGGCCGTGGCTTAAGCTGTAAGGATGGTTTATTGTCCTCCTCACAAGAGTCTGGAGGGATTGGGTGGCTTCGGGCAATTCAGCAGCTCAAAGGGCCTCAACTCTCCATTCTTGTTTTCCACCATCATCTTTTGTGTATAGGCTTTTTATTCTAGTATCTGTCAGCTCGCAATCCAAAGCTGGCTGACAAAGCTTTAGGTATCATATTCTCTCACTGGCATCCCAGCAAGGAAGAAAGGGCAGACACACAAGTTTTAGCCTGACTGGGCTCCCTCTTATTCAGGAAGGGCGCCCCTGTGTAGATTTCCCTGTGGATCTTATTGGCAGACTTGGATCTCTTGCCTTTCGGTAGGCCAATCACTAGTGAAAACGATTGACTCCTGGAATGAATCTCTGCCTGATACTGGTCAAGGGGGAAGATATGGGCAGGTGGCTATTGGGAAAGGCGAGAAATGCAACCCACCCCAAGGGGCCACATCCTGGCCTCCATCCCATTCTCCAAACCTCTACCATCACATGAAGTTTCCTTGGGCCTTCTCAAGAATGGCCCATGGAAACCAGCTGCCCACCAAATAGGTTATAATCAAAATCTCTTTCCTTCCTGGCTTTCCAGGCACTTTTCTACTGTTTTCCATTCTGCTTTTGGCCATAGAACTTTTCCTCTGGCAGCAGGTGGCTCTTAGGGTTGCTGAGCCTCCACTCCTGTTGCCTTCTGGTATTTGCACAACCTTGCCCTTCTACATCTTCCATTTCGCTAAGAAAACAACAACAACAACAACAACAACACAGGTGTGTTTGCTTTCTGAAGCCGTGAGTGTGGGATCAGAGAAGGCAGGTTCCCTCTATGGCAGCAGATACAAGGGCAGAGGGCAGAGAGGGGACTCCCCGGGGGCACAGACACTGTGCCCTACAGCCTGTAGCCCACTTGGCCACAAGTGTTCCTCACTCATTTACCCTCTGTGAGTATCTATTAGATGCATTTGGTTGGAAAAAGCAATCTTCTTTGGAAGAAAGGTTCCTGACAGACTGGCCAGTCCCCAGCAGTGGCTTCCTGCATTACCCCCGCCCTCAGCAGGGCCCAGCTCCTCACCAGGTTTCCAGATCAAGCCCAACCTAAGGAGGGGGACACGCTCCCACGCTCTGCGCTCTTACCGCTTATCCAATCCTAATAGGATGTGATCAGAAAACTTTTGGTGTCCTAATAAAAGAAAAAGGAAAAGAGAGAAGGGAATCTGATCTGATCTGCCTGGGTGGGTTGGCAGCAAACGGAGATTCTCTCTGCAGGAAGAGCAGCGGGATCCCGAAGCCCAGAGTGTGGCTCTCTGTGAATGCTCTCAATGATCAGCCTCACCTCCACCCACGCTGGCCTCACTGGGGCAAGGGGTGGGTGGCAAGGAGCTAGCTGCACTCACGCTCTCCGTGACCCCGCTGTCGCCACCTCTGATTTCCTCTTGATGTCTGTGCTAGCATGGAGGTGAGGTTACAAAACATCAAAACAGCTTTTCTAAAGAGGCAAGAGGAAGGAGATAAACAGAAAGGATTCCAGCCAGATGATTTAGCTTACTACAAATGTGGTTTCTTTATTGTCTTTTGGGGGGGTCTGCTTGCAGCAAGGCTCTAGGCTCACCTTCTGATATCAGAAGCCACCTGCAACAGAATGACAAAGCACGGGCTCTCTAGAGGGCCAGAGGCTGGCAGCAATACAGGACTCCGGAGACTCTCAGCCCAGGGTGATTTTGACCCCCGGGGGACATTTGGTGACATCTGGAGACATTTTTTGTTGTCACAGCTCGGGGAACGCTATTGACCTGTAATAAGTAGAGGCCAGAACTGCTGAACGGTCTGTGATACAGGGTAGGCCTCTCAGCATTGAATCACCTGGTCCAAAGGACCAAAAGTGCTGTGGGTGAGAAAACCTACCCTTGCCCTTGTGCTTCAGCCAACCCTGGCAGGAGACACACGAGGTTGTGGCTCTGGTTCTGCCACATTAGCGCATCACCCCTCTGGAGGAGCATAAGGAAGGGTGAACAGGGGCTAAAGACTGTATTTTCTAATGGATTGTCATTGCTGATCTCTGTGGCTGTTGGGAGGGGAAAGGAGTGCTTGTCTGACTCTTGGTTTCCACTCAAGGTCAGAGGATTGAGCCCTGCGTCAAGCTCTCTCTCTCAGGGAGGTATCAGGGCCGTGTCTGCCGAAGACTCTTTTCCCTCCCTCCTCCTCCTCCTCTGCTTCTCCCACAGCTTTTCTCCCTCTCTCTCTCTATCCCTTACATACTCTCTCTTAAATAAATAAATAAATAAATAAATAAATAAATAAATAAATAACCTTTAAAAAAAAAGACCCCATCTACAAGGATCCTTTGGAGGAACAGTCATAACCCAGTGCAGGGATGGATTGCTAGAAATCCAGGGGTGATGACAGAGCCAAGGTAGGCGGTAGAATGGGCACAGCTCCCACCACAGAAAGTGAACTCACTAGAACGCAGCATCATGACAGCGCTTCGTGTGGGGATAGCTTTGAATATGCCCCTCTGTATTTCTTTTTAATTGTGGTGCTTGGTTATCAGTAATTACTTGTGAATACACCTCATAAAAAAATATTAACAATCTGATGACTGGGAATTAACACCAGTTATCGAAAGAGAGCTTTGATCTAGATTCAAATCCTGACAGAGCCTTGCTCTTGTGCTTCAAGATTTGTTACCTGTAAAGTGGGTTTACAGTTGTTGTGCAGATTATTAAGATAAAGCGTTTAGCACAGAGTAAGATTTCAAGAAACGGCAGCCTTCCAGGCATGTGGGCATGGCCCAAACCGGGACCAGACGTTTGCAATGTAGAACCGTTCTTTCACTCTGCCTGGGCTTTTATTAAAGGAAAAACTTATGAGACTCTTGCTGCTCCTATTGCCAGACTAATGAGCATGTCACAGTGCTTCCCAGGTTGTATATATCTGCTAGGGTGCTTTCAGTTACAAGAATGAAGAACCGAACTAAATATACCTTTTAACGTATAGAGCATTGATTATCTCACATAGCAAGACTATAAGTGGAACAGTTCTAAGGTTATTTGGCAACCAAATCTGTGTCATCAAGAAGCTCTCTTTCCGTTCTCCACCCCTGCCCTTCCGCCCTTGTGTCTGTCGTGTTGTGGCCTTTGTCCTTTCTTGGAGTCTTAAGATGGCAGTGGTAGCTCCAAGCATTTCTTTTTTTTTTTTAAGATTTATTTATTTATTTTTATTTATGATAGACACAGAGAGAGAGAGAAAGAGGCAGAGACACAGGAGGATGGAGAAGCAGGCTCCATGCAGGGAGCCCGATGTGGGACTCGATCCCAGGACTCCAGGATCATGCCCTGGGCTGAAGGCAGGCACCAAACTGCTGAGCCACCCAGGGATCCCCAGCTCCAAGCATTTCATCCTTCTGTGGTAATGCAAAGTGGTAGGAAAATGAGGACATTCTTAAACCTTTCACAGAAAATTCCTATCCAGGAATCTTCCTTGCACATCTAATTGGCCAGAATTGTATCAGATGCTTATGTTTCACCAGTAACTGGCAATGGGACATGAGACCACTAGGAATGACTTGAACCAATCAAGTTTCACCCCAGGAGGGACTAGGACCTCCTCTCTGAGTACAAAGATAATGAAGAATGAGTAGAAAAATAATTGTGGTTGTTAGACCACTCCAAATATCTCCAGACTAAGACATTGTGAGAGGCCCATCAATTCTATTCCCCCATGCTTGCTAAATAAAGATCTAGCTTTATGATATATAACAATGGGGTGGAAGGACAGGATCTTGGAGTTTCTACCAGCAAGCTGGCCATCAGGAAAGTTAGTTTCCTTTGTCTCTTTTTTGGATAGCCCTTCTCCCTAAGTTTCTGTCTCCTTTGGACAGATACACATTTAAAAAAATAAATAACGACTTCATTGTATTTATCAAAATGATATATACTTATTTTTTAAATGAGCAACATAGAGAAGTACAAAGGCAGGGACAACAAATCAACCAAATCCCACTGCTGAGAACTAACTGATGTTAACACTGATGAGCATGATCGCAGACCTTACTCTGCACATGAGACAGATCTGGAAAAGGAGAACTACAGAAATAATTTAATAAGGATGGCATGCTATATATTCTCTTATTAATTAAAAGTATTCACTTTAATGTGACTTGATTTTATTTTATTTTTTTAATGTGACTTGATTTTAATCGGCAGGAAAAATACCTTGAAGTGAAACTGAAAAGTATCATGGAATTCTTAGACACATATTTCTTGGCCAGGAGAGATACTGTTTTCCTAAAATACTCAAGTTTTTTAAAAAGAAGCAAATCTGTTGCTTAAGAAGTTAGAGTATTTTTACCTTTTACATTGAAGTGTTAGATAGTAAGGATCAATAGGTAGGGCAATTAGCCTCCTCCCGTCTCTACCCTTAAATTTCTCTTGGTGATAATATTTTTATTTTATCAAGTTTTGTGATATTTGCACTCTTTTCAGTAACCGTAATTCTGAGCCTGCTGTTTTGAGCAAGTGTCCCTTGCCTTTTCTTTAGGCCTTCTTGAAATCAAGTGTCCAAAGGCAATGCCTCCCACCCAGACTTCACCCCCTCTCCCAGACTCTCCACTTGTGAAATGGTGGCCTCATTGATGTCCCACCCCAACCATCTTTCCTCATTCTATATCTCTTTATATCATTCCCTCCTATCCCACTAACGAAGTCCCATGCACTTATTATTCAATTTTCCACTGCTTGTCTCCTACATCCATTTTCATCTTTTCAAGTAAGTTGGAAGCTCCTTGTGGACAAGAACCTGGTCTAATGCTGCTTTTTTTTTTTTTTTGGCCTCGCAGAACACTGAACACTTAATATACGCTCAATAGACAACTGCTCAGTCAAAATAGCTATGTGCGGAATAAAACAAAAGCAAAAGACTCTGGTATAAAAGATTGCAAAAGCATAGATATATCCCTGCTTGCCACAGCTAGCAAAGCTTCCCTGACACTCTTTGGAAGAACACACAAAAGCATGTCTCCTGGCTTCCTGAAAGGAGATGATCTAACACAGGAAATAATAAGATGATTGGATCATTTTCTATATCAATCACATGGAAAAAATCTAGAAATTTTAACGCTGAAAGTTACTGATCAGTGAAAAGACGGTATTTTACTTACTGAAAATTCATACCCAGTCACCAATCTGACAAATATTATTGAACAATTAGCACATACTAGATCCTGGCATTCTTGAGCTTGATATATATGGCCTCTTGTCCTCAAGGAGAATAAGAGAGTGGAAGAGACAAGCATTAAACAGATAAAAACTATCTTGATGGGGAATTCAGGAGAAGCTTTGCAAAGCTAATGGGGGCCAGGATGAAGAAACCCACCTAGCCCAGGTACCAAAAAGACTATCCTGGGGAAGGTGTACTTAACCTCAGAGCTGAAGAGGGAGAATAAGCTCCCTTGACTTAGAAAAACCTTCCACTGGAAGGTTAGGTTTAAAGAAATCTTTGCATGGAGGTGCTCATGAACTGCATACAGCAGTTCAACATTCATGCAGATGGAAGTAATAGCTTCTTTACAACTTTCAGGAGGAATTGAGAAGGAAAATAACCAGAGGTGATGTGTGTTGTGGAGTATTTATCAAAAGGTTTGCAGCTTTAATTACAAAACAAAATCAAGCTTGAATATCTCCTTAATTGAAAAAAATTAATAAATCTCTCCATTGTTATACTTTGATATCATTGACTAATTACGAGGCTTAAAATAGAGAGTCAGGGCACCTGGATGGCTCAGTCAGTTGAGCATCAGACCTTGATTTGGGCTCACATCAGGATCTCAGGGTCATGAGAATGAGCCCTGATGGGGCTCCAGGCTGAGCACAGAGTCTGCTTAATATTCTCCGCTTTCCCGATGTCCTTCCCCACACCCTGTTGGCCTACACTCACACACTCTCTATAAAAATGTAAATTAAATTATAAAAATAAAATAAAATAAAGAGGGTCAGTTGCTTACAATTCAGCTCTGTACGATAACTTTTCTCCACAATTACCTTGAAGGTTTTTTTCTGTCACCACTGATTACAGGAAAAACCTTTATGACTACATGTGTTTATAAAGTATCTGCAAAATAAGTATCTTTACTTCTAAGATAAACATTCATGTGTTAGTTTAGTTTTTTAAAAAAATAAGACTTTACCTTTTACCTAAGATATTTCATAACTTCCAGAAAAATGGGTCTCTCTCATATTAACTAGATGCATCCCAGCAGTGTGTGTATGTGTGTGTGTGTGTGTGTGTGTGTTGTTGGAGAGAGAGGAGCCCTAAATCAAGTACTATATAATATGCGTTTTCTGCTACTGATTTCTACTAGTGTAATAAAAATGTCAAGCTAAAGGAATAAATAAATTCTAGAAGTAAAGGCTTCCTACATAGTTATTGCAGAAATACCAAGTATATGCTTTTGGAACAAATGGTGCAGCTACTCACTGTCCACCACATCAGGTGTTTGTCACCTCTGCTCCATTAGCCCCACTGTCACCCTGCTTTCAATGGAACCAAGAGCTCAGCTGCCCACCGCACAGTCAGCTCATCTGCCTGTTAAATGCAGGTTCCCTGCCCTGCCCTTACAAATCCCAACTCAGTGGGTGGAGGAAGAAGCCAGGGAATAAGGATTTTGGTCACCGCCTTAAGTCATTCCAAAGAAGGGCTAGCTGGGGAACCACTTGCCAACACACTCCTCAAGTATCATTCCTCCTGGAAGCTTTGCTAATCTTCTCAATTCCCCGCTCTTTTCCCAAGCTATATGTAAATATAAACCTATCATATAATCCTATAACATACATAAGGCAGGATCTCCACCATGGTGCTCTTCCTAGTCTTAGCACAAGTCTCGCAATACTGTAATTTCTGTACATCTCTGCGGAATGAACTAGTAAAGGAAGGAATCAGGAAAAATGGCTCAGTATCCTTGAAGATGGAAAGGTTAAGATGGGGCCAGGACCTTGGGCACTCAGGGGTATCTGCCGAGACCCTCTGTGCCCCCTCCCCTTTCAGGTGGGCTCTCAATTTCAGCAGCAGGTACCTTCCTCTGGAAGCCCTGACTTCAGGCTTCGCTGCCAGGGTGGTTTCCTCCCCTCTTGACCGAGAGTGGGGTTGCGAGATTTAAACTTCATCAACAACGGATGAGTAACTGCAGACTTTGGGATCCCAGGTACTGACCTATATCAAACTTGAATAAGAGAGAAACATGTGCCGTTTGGGGGAGAATTCTGAGTAACCCGTTCCTACCCTTATGATTTCTCCCCTGGCTTCCACAAGCACCATCACACCGCTGTCATTTGCTGAGCATCAGCGGTTAAGTGAGAGGTGTGTGGGCAGTTATCTACTACAGTCTCCTGAAGCCCTCCCAGGAATAGGAAGGCAAAGTGGTGGCACGGAGAAAAGAAATAAATGTGCAAACAAGAGCATTAAACTCTCCGAGAGTTAAATGGAGTTGGTCGCGCCTTGGTCGCGCCTCGGCCGCGCTGCCGTCTGTGACCGGACTGAATAAGCGGGAGGAACAGTGCCCCTTCCAAACAGAATGTAGAGAGCAGCCAGAGGACGTAGCTGTTTAGGAATGCGGCATCCCGAGGCTTATTTACCGTTGCGGGGCTAAGCCTCGCTGCATACGCGCTCACAATATAAACAGGAAGGATTAGAGTGACCCCACGTCCCAAAAGACTGAAGCAGTCCGGGAAAAGCTCCGGTTACCTTGCATCCTGAGCAGCCTGCCCCTTGATGACAAATGTCCCAGATTCGGGCGTTCTTTTGTAGTTCATGGGAAAGCACGACTAATCCGTGCAAGCCAGCGCGCACACAGACCAGCTCCATTCAGCAGCGTCGCACAAAGCGCTGGCTGGCTCCCCGCGTGGGGCCCCGGGGGCCCCGGCGCCCCACGCCCCGCCCTCGGTCCTCCGGCCCCCAGGGTCCCCCTCCCCCGGCCCCCGGCCCCCAGCACCCGGGCTCCCAGCCCGGCACCCCGGCCCGCCCCGACCCTGGCCCAGCGGCGCTCAGCTGTGCCTCCTCGTGCGGGCGCCGCCCCGCCGCGCTGCGGGGACACCCGGCTGGCTGTGACTCGGGTCTCGCTGCTCCCAGGCTTTGCAGACAGGGAAAAGCAAGACCCGCACGCAGCCTGGCCTTCTGCCTCAGACCAGCTCCTCTGTGCTGCCTGGGGTTCCCTCGCCCCCACTTTGAACCCCTCCGCCCTCTGTTCCCCTCTCCTTTGGCCATTCTCTCGCCTCTGAATGCTCCAGGCCCTGAGAGCCCCGCAAAGGGAGTGGGCGATACCCGGCCCGGGTCATCACAGCCCCCTGAAGCAGGTGCATTCTACAGGTAAGGTGCAGAAACCGAGGCACAGACTGGCCCTGGGGCACCGCACGTGGATCCAGGCTTGCAGAGTGCACCTTCTTCACCGCTAGGCTGCACCTGTCACCGACCCAGAACTTCTCCATAACCTGCACCGGGAATCGCCCTGACGGAAAAGAGTTTCCATCTCCTCTGTCTCATTTGGAGAGAGCCCGCCATTGTCAAGGTCACACGCCAGGCCAATGCAGAAGATCCATGGAAGAGGCAGGCGGCTGTTCACAATCTGGCAGCAGCAAAGCCTGGCCCCGTGGGAGTTCCCTTGCTTCTTGAAGGCCTTGGGTTCAATGAACAGCCACCCTCCACCAGCTTGTTTCCCCATTACAGGGATTAAGGAAAGGTCTCCGGCTCAGAGGAGGGGGTTTAAAAACCAAGGTGGGAAACCACAAACGTGTGCCCTAGCCATTGCCAGCATGATGGCTGAAAGGCAGGTGGTCTACAGGGCTTTCCTAACTGGTGACAAGTGATCTCCTTCGTGCTCTGGAAAATGCTGGAAATCTTGTGCTATGTACCTGGGAATATGTTGATAATTCAGAAAACAAGGCAGTAAACGAAATTTTAGAGTTCAGGCAGATTTGTTAAGGTTTGGAGCATATTGGTCAGAAAATGCCTGAATTTGTGTAAGAGGAAGGGAGTGGGCAGTTTGTGTGTGTGTGTTAGAGAGGACGGTAGTTTTACCTTCACTAGTGATTAAAGCAATGAAAGGAAACATCAAAAAGAGATACCAAATTTTACTTTGGCCAAACAATACAAACAAAATGGAAGAAGGTAGTTTGCCATCTCATATGCTGCCAGTGGGAGTGCCAGTTGGAGCCAATCTTTAAGAGATGATTGGGAAACACTTATGAGAAGCCTTGAAATGTGCACATTTTTGATGCAGTCGTTCTACTGTCTTTGGCTAGAAGAAGAGTTAATAACACCAGTAGAGTGGAAACAGATCTAGGCGTCCCCCAATAGGGGACTGCTTAAGTAAGTTACAGCAGTCCAGGCAAAGGAAACAACTTACCGCATGTTGATAACAGGAAAAAAGCTCATTTTAGCAGAGTATACATATTCATAGTACCTTTTTTTAGAAAAAAAAAAAGTCTATAGAACTGCATCTGGAGGGGCATACAAAATGTTACTGTCCAAGGATTGTGAGTTTTGCTTTCTTCTTTCTGTTTTTCTATATTTTCTCATTTATCTTCAACAAATAAGAATCATATGAGTAATGAAGAAAAACAAAGCATTTTTTTTTCAGGGAAAAATAAATTTCTCTGTTTCTCCCTGTAATGATGAAATGAGAGCAGCCTCTGACAGTCAAAGTTGGGACAGCCCTCCCACTGGGCAAGAACACCCCACGTGAATCTTGTTACACAGATGTCTGGTATCCAAGCATACGAATGTCCTTCAATCAACAACACAGAGCACGGACACAGGTCTTAGGCTCTCACTGGGAAATTTAACTGGAGAGTGTTGTGGTCCAATGCCTGGCAAATGCCCATCCAAAGGAAGTGAGATTCAAAGAAGGTAGTCTAAGGGGCTTATGGTCTACCCCTCCTTAGGGAGCTTAGCACAGTACTAGTCCACACTGGCTAGATCATAAGCTTTGCTCACAGACCTCATTAAATTAGGATTCCCCAAATATGCCTTTGCCCATTTGTAAGTTATATTATACCCTTGGCCTCTATCTGGGCTTAAAATGAAATAGCCATAGGAAAAAGCCATTTTCTAGAAACCCTTTGCTACAGATGTTATTTTTATGCTGTATAATAGCTCTAGGTATTGACTCTCCTGATAAAATCCCTTCAGAGCAGCAGAGTTTAAACTGAGCTCCCAAGAGCAGGTAAGGAGACTGGGAGACCAAACCCCTTTATTGCTAAGGGACTCTACTTTTACTTGTTCTGCGACAGATGCCAAATACATGGCAATTTCACCCTCCTGCAAAATTAACCCTCAGACAAGAGGAATTCCTTATACTTGAGCCCTTAAAAACTTTTTCATATTACAAGGTGCTGAACTAATTATTTTTTACCACAAAGTATTTTTTAGGAAAGCCTGATATCATCTCAATGAACGTTAGTCTTGAAGGGTGCATGGGGGGCTCAGTCACTTAAGCATTTACCTTCAGCTCGGGTCATGATATCAGGGTCCTGGGATCGAGTTCTGGGTCAGGCTCCCCACTCAGCAAGGAGTCTGCTTCTTCTCTTCCTCTGAACAACCCCCGCCACACACACACAATTCATGCTTTCTCTCAAATAAATAAAATCTTAAAAAAAAAAAAAAAAGCTAGTCTTGAATACTTTAAAAGAAGGCGAAGAAATTTATCACAGATTTAAATGGCTATTTCTGGACATATGACCTTATAATTGGGCAGGGGGAAATCCTACTAAGAGATATGAGCAAAATTTTTAAATTGAGATATACTTGACATACAGCATTGTGCATAAGTTTAAGGTATATAACATACTGATCTGATATATTTTACAATATGATTGCCACTGTAGTGTTAGCTAATACCTCTATTTTGTCACATAATTACCATTTCTTCCCATTTGGGGAACAATTAAGGTCTGGTCACTTAGCAAGTTTAATTTTATAATATAGTTTTGTTGTTATAATCACTGTAAAATGTATTAGGTCTTCAAGGATTTGCTTATCTACATGAATCATTTTTTAACAAGCACTAAAATAAGTCATTAGGTAGTAAAGATCACAAATATATGCTGTATTTGTTTGCTAGGACTGTCATAACAGTGTATGACAAACTGAGTAACTTAAAACGACAGAAATTTCTTGTCTCAAAATTCTGAAGCCTGGAAGTCTAAAGTTAAGGTGTCGATAAGGCATATGCTCCTCCTGAACCTGTCAGGGAAAATCCTTCCTTGTCTCTCCCAGCGTCTGGTGTTTGTTGGCAACCCTTGGCCTCCTTTGGCTTGTAGGTGCCTCTTTGTGATCTCTGCCTGAATCATCACATGCCCATCTTCCCCCTGTATGTCTCTCTGCTCTTCTTGCTGGATATCAGATTAGAGGCCCATCTTATTCCAGGATGCCCTCACCTTAACTAAATACATCTACCTATGAGTACCCTATTTTCAAATAAGGTCACATTTTGAGGCCCCAGTGGTTAGGACCTCAACATGACTTCTTGGAGGACACAATCCAACCTATTACGTACATCTACAGAACAAAATGTTTTAAACCAACTCTCTGGTCTTGTGCAAATGATATTTGTGTCTTGAGATAAAATTCAATGACCTCATCTTACATGGATTCAAAAGCTGCTGTCTCCCAAACAATTACATGAAAAGATAATATTCTCCACTCCCCCCCTCAAAATGTTGTAAATGACTCCCAAGGCAGCTCCTGTTGATGACAACACTATGTGATAGTTAATTTTATGAACTGACTTGACTGGCCATGGTATACCCAGATTAAACATCATGTGTATCTATAGGATTTCTGGATGAGATTAGCATTTGAATTGGTAGACTCAAAAGGTAGATTGCCCTCCCCAGGGGGAGTGGGCACCATTCAAGCCACTAAGGACCTAAGCAGAATAAAAAGCACAGGAAGGGAAATTTGTCCTATTTTGCCTCGCTGCTAGAGTCAAGACATCTCATCCTTCTCTTACCCTCAGACTAGGATTTACACCATTGGAAACCCCAGTTTTCGAGCCTTCAGACTCTGACTGGATTTTACCACTGGTTTTCCCCTATTTCCAGTCGCACATAGCAGATGGTGGGACTTCTCAGCCCCCATAATCGTGAGCCAATTCCTCATAATAAATCTCCTTTTATATATACATATATAAACATATATAATATAAATATATACATTATATAAATATCTATAAATATCTTTTTGGTTCTGTTCTCTGGAGAACTCTGACTAGTAACACCAATGTTAAAAATTCATTTAAAAGGTTTGAATAAAATTATTTCTTAATATTTGAAAGTTGAAAAAGCACATGTTCTAAATTAATATTCTATTTTACATACATAAGATCCTTTAATATATAAAATACTTTGAGTTGCCAGGTGGTACTTCACTTGAAAAAGAATGCCAATTTTTTTCCTAAGTGTAAGAATAATCCTGGACTCTTGCCTTAGGATCTTGGTATATAGTTTCTTCCCATTCTACCTGATTTTTACTTCTTAAGCTTTTTTTTTTTTTTTTTGGAACCCTATTTATGGATGCCTATTATATATACAAAAGTACTTGCTAGACACAAGGAAAAGAGCAGTGAATTAAACAGACATGCTTTCTGCTCCTATAGAGTCTCCATTATTTATATTGAAAATTGCCTTTAATTCTCTTTAGAAGTGGATAAATTAACACATAAGGAGGTGATAAGAGAGAAACATACAGGATTATGAAAAGTGGGAACAATTCAATAAGGGATTGTTGGTAAACAATATTTGGCATCCTAGAACTGTTGATCTTTAAAAATCAGTGGTCAGCTTACCACTAGCCTGGACAAAGATGAACTAGAAATAGAAATAACAAATGGAGACTGCCTCCAACCAATCCATTAAAACCAACGCCCAAGCCATAACTATGAACATAGGGGTGGAGCAATCCTCAGGATCGTTAGCCCATCATTCTGGGTCCAGAGATGGTCTGTCTATATGACCACTCACTGGGCAAAGTGATTATATTTGTCTTCTTCCCCATCCTCTACCACAGACCTGCTCTTCCACTATTCTCTTGGACAGGAAGTAGCATTGTCACCTACTAGGTTACTCAAACGTACAAATCAGTCTTGACTCCTCTCTCTCCATCACTCCTCTCAGATTAATCTCCAAGGTCTGGCGAATCTACCTTGCAAGTATCTTCTGAATCCATGCATTCATTTCCATAACTGCTGCTATAAACCTAGTTTTAAAAATAAAGATATTGGGGATCCCTGGGTGGCTTAGCAGTTTGGCACCTGCCTTCGGCCCAGGGTGTGATCCTGGAGTCCCCGGATCAAGTCCCACGTGAGGATCCCTGCATGGAGCCTGCTTCTCCCTCTGCCTGTGTCTCTGCCTCTCTCTCATGAATAAATAAATAAAATCTTAAAAAAAAAATAAAAATAAAAATAAAGATATTAGTACTCAACTAAGTTTGTACTTTATGTTGGCTAATTGAATTTAAATAAAAATTTTTAAATTAAATTACATTTTTAAAATAATAAATAAATAAAAATAAAGATTAGCATTTACTGAGTACCTAATTTATCTCAGGCATAATTTAAACTCTTAATTTGTATTGACTTTTAATTCTGACTACAACACTACGTGGTAGGTACAATTAATATCCTGATTTTAGAGATGAGGAAATGAGGCACACAGAGATGAGGCAACATTCTCAAGGTCACACAGTAGGGAAGTGTCAGAACTTGGCTCCAAACCAGAGGAGACTGCCTTCTGAGCCCACATAGTTAATGGTAGTTCTATACAGCCCAGCTAGCCTCCTCCTTTCCCTAAAAGTTTGCCTCCTCTATCAGAACTGAGTATTTTATTCCTCATACCTTCTTACCCCTTTCCTGCCTCCCCACTCTCAGCTGATCACCTTGCCTTCCTTAGAAAATAAAAGCCACCAAATCCACAAACCAGAATTCATCCATACTCATCTTTGCTACCACCTTGGTTTTAATGGAAGAAGTGTCCATAGACCCAAAAGGAGTCCATGGAGAAATTCAGTTCTGTGAATTTATATGGGAAAAAAACATGACATCTATGACATCTCTATTTTCCTTTGTTGATCAAGGCACAGTTATATTAGCAAGACTTTTTATCTTTATCCGCAATAGAAATCAGACATTTTGATATTACACTATAGTTTTGCAGACATCTCCAAATAGCATTTCTGCTTCATCATGACTCAAAATACAGTCATTATTAGACCCACTGCTAGATCTTGTGGTGTAACATGTTACCAGATAAGCACACATATTACTACATAATAAACTTGTCTTTTTTCAAACTATAGTTACTATCAAACCTCTCTCCCAAGCTCCAAACTCATAGCCAACTGCCTCCCATCACCTCTGGTTGAGCATCTACTAGATATCTCTAAGTTAATATGTCCAAAACAGAGCTCTTGATTTTCCTCCCCAAACTTGTTGCTTCCTTTAGTCACCTCCATCTCCACAGATGGCTTTTCCATCCACTCAGCTGTTCACACTAAACCCTAGGAATCCTTCTTTATTCTCCTCTTATACTCAGTCCCCATTACCAAGTTCTATAAGTCACACCTGCCAAAACTCCTCGTTCACCCCCACATCCTGCTCTCCTCATCACCACACTCAGCCTCACAGAACTTCTCTCTGAACCCTGAACACTTCAGGTGTGCATTTTGTTTGTACTCACTGTTACCTCCATTTGCATCTCCAGATCCTCACGTGGCTTTCAGGCCTCAGCTGAAACGTCATCAACAATACATTTCACAACTGTAAATATGCTTTTGTGTATCTTGCTTGTTTCCTGTCTCCCCTCTAGAATGGAAGCTCCATGAGGGCTGTGATTTTGTCTGTCCTGTTCACTGCTGTATCCCCAGAGCCTAGATGTGAACATATCAGATTAATAAAAATGCACTGCATGAATAAATGCTTAATCAACTAATCAGTATGTTGCTATTTTGCAGATAAATTAAAAAATAATGAGAGTTCATCCCTCAGCACAGCCTGACTGCACAGGGAGTCCTGAATCACTTTCCTCCACTGAGTGTTCACTTTCTCCTAGTGACAGCACGGTGGGGATGACCTAAGGGTAGCCTGACAAATTAGTTCCCCTGATGACACAAACATAAAGCTGGAATTCAATTTAAATCACAGAGGAAAAGACAGTGTATACAGATAAAAATACCTTTAGGCAAACTAACATAAATGTAGGGTCAATTTATTCAAATAAATGCAGGCCAGAAAGAGTATAAATTTTGGAAGGAAGAGGTCTTGCATTCAAGTCCCTGTTCATTTCCTTCCCCAGTTTGCATGTTGGAAATTCTTCAAGCCCTCTGAGCCTCAGTGTCCTTATACAGAAGGATCACAATATCTACTTGCAGGTTGTGAGGAACAAGTTGCATCACAGACCAAGAGTACTCAACACATAGCAGACCCTCCCTATAGCATCATTTCTGTTTGCCACTATAGCAAATTCTCTTTGAAAGCAAGCACTAAGAGTTTCAAGGAACCTGACAGAGCTCCTGTTTGTCTCATTTTTGATATTTAATGTCAAACGTAATAAGGTTTATTTAAATCCACACACTACACTGTAATAGGCTGTTGCAAACAAAAATTTACCAAGTATTTCTTTATGTCGTAAAAAATGTTTCCTTCCTTGCCAGCATTGCATTTGAATGAATCTCTTCCCCAGTAATCATGCCGACATGGTCTCACATCTGTATTCAGCTTAGACTCCCACTGTTCTTTAGAGGTAATTTTCAAATCTTTCTACACCAGTCGACACGCAGTTCCCATTGATAAATAACAGCCTCGGTGCTTTTACTTCCTGCATACTATTTTGACAGATCACCACCCTGAAGAAGTTTTTATGTTTAAGAAAAGTAATTTGTCTAAGGGAAGAGGGTATTTTCAAACGACACTTCCAAAAAATGTCAAATAACGGGAATAAAGGAAAAAATGAGCTCTGGAGTAAAAGAGACAGCTCTTAAATAAAAGAAATCACAAAATAAAATGAATAAAAAGATCAAGAGCTAGCACAAAAGGAAAATAGGAATCTAAACATGTATTGGAGGTGGGAAATGAAAGTGTAACTGCACTCTTAGAATCCAGCTGTGAGAGTTTTAAGTGACATGACAACATTAATGAAACAGGAAAAATGATATTTCAAACCAATGGACTTATCCTTTGAAAACTTGTCTCTTTTTTTTTTTTTTTAGATTTTCAGGATAATGAGACCCAATTGCTAGAGTTAATACACAGACATAAGTCCTTCATTAGGTGATTTTCCATCAGTAATTTTAATAAAAATTAAAACTTCACATAGAGATAAGAAATTAAATTGTAATCTAATCCTTAACTATGCGAAAATATGAATCACCATAATATTCTGCTCTGCTAGGTACCAAATAATTTGCTAGTGCTCGAAGGTAAAATCTCTAAGCCCCACCACAATTATTACTACACAATTTTGACCTGCAGCCTTTGTTTTGTTTGTTTGTTTTCATGATAATAGTGTTTTTAAAAGAGAATCTACCCCAGATTTTGACTTTAGAAGGGAGTTTCTTATTGACCAAAGCCCTCAAAACCAGCTTCTTAATTAGATTGAAAACTCTTTTCTCCAAGAACTTATTTCTTAGCAAAGCTTCATAATTTCTGTAAATCCATACTTAACTTTTTAATTTTGAATCACTTGCCATTCCATTCTTTAATGTTGGTTTGTTAATACTGCTCCACATCCCATCTCCTTGTCCTAAAATATAAATTATCTTGCCCTTTAGAGATACCTTCACGTGGCAATAAGCTAGGACTTTCAGTCCAAGCCACCCATTCCTGGAGCTATGTAAATCTTCATGCCCTGAGTTTGTTTATATGTATTAGGGCTTTTACTAGTCAAGTTGTTTCAGTTTGGTGGCTAGCTATGGAAAGGAGGATAATGGAACGAAGACTAGTGGGTACCCATGAAGAATGCAATCTTTCTGGATGTTTCAGGGTGATAAGAACTTCAGTTATTTTGCCTGAAGTCAAGGCATTTATAAAACTTCCAAAATACTTTAGCAGAACTACTTAGATAATGAATACCTATGCACAATTTATGACTGCCATACACATTGTAGCATCCAGTAATAGAGAAAAAACAACAGCCATGTCAAACCATAAAGCAATAATTTGCACTGAAATTTTGAATGTTTTTAAAAGAATATTGAAGGATCTGGTTTCAAGTGAAAGATGGTCGTATTAATTCTATCTCTATGTCTGTCATGGTCCTCGTGAAGAAATATTCCAGAAAACTAATGCTTATTGGTCCAAGCCAATTTTGACCATAAGCATTAAAAAAGCACATTGGTTCCATTAGCTTTTGGACATGACACAAGTTCTTGATGCTACAGGCACAAGTATGATGACAGAGACTACTGCAGAGCCCCTGGAACAGTAAGGATCCAAAATGAGTCACTGCATTCTTGGAGGAATGGTTTGAGGATCATAAGTGAAGGCATTCACAAGCAGGGAAGGTAAGCATGAATTTTGGGTGTTTAAAAACTATACCTGCTGGTTGCAAGAGCCTGTAATAACTTCTCAGAACCTGTAATGATTTATTTGAGGACCCCTATACTTAAGGATTCTATTTCTGTATATATGTGTCACTTAATTATCAAGGTGAAATTTAAAATTCAATCAATCATTCTGATGTATTCTCTATTTGAGTTTTTTTTTAATATAGATATCTGGCAATCTCATTTAATGCTCTGACACAGAAAGAAATTGAAGTTGACTGACTTAAAGCTTGCCTACCTCCTTCAGTTTAATCATATTCTCAGTGACTGCAATAATTTAAAATAAATGTGGTCCTTTTCTTTCATGTCTGAGAAGCATACGTTACAGCTGAGAGCTTCACAGTTTTGCCACCTGTCTCATGTCCTCATTTATTATTATTCAATATGTTCATAGGAGCTAACATATATTATACATCTACTATGTCCTAGATATGATATGATAAGTGCTTTATGTATATTCTTTCACCTGCTGTAGATTCCATTTTATAAATAAGAAGCTTGGGGTTTAGGGAGAATAAGTCACCCAGCTTTCAAGTATGGATCTGGGATTTGAGTCTCTGCTGAGACAGTCAAGATTCTTCACTGCAATGATAGAAACTGACCAGCTGGTTTTAGCAAAAAGGAAAGGATTATTAAAAGGATAATAGATCATTTATAGAATTTCCAAGAAAAATTAACTGCCACAGAAAAAACGGTCAGGAGCCACAGAAAAAACTGCCACAGAAAAAATGGTCAGGAGCAAAAAGAGGCTACGAAGGCAGAACCACAGCCCATATCATGCCACTACACTAGTCTGGCTGATTTCACTGTGTGGTCAGTTATGTTAAACACGAGTCAGAGTAACGAGTCACAGCCCCAAGAGTGCCATCACTAGGCACGAGACACCAATGCCAGCACCACCATCCTGGTAGCCCTAGAAATTGGGTGTTGGGGCTACCACTGCTGCCACCAGGAAGAATCTTTCACTCTGCCTGCATTTTTGAATCACCAGATCCCTATCAGAGGTCTGGGGCAGGTGAGTCTAAGTGAATGAGTATAGGTCTAGACTGTGCCTGGGCTCCCTAACTGAAAGGAAGACTGAGAAAGGATGAGTCTGGCCCCTTTAGCTTCAACAGAGAGAGGTGAGCTCTAACTTGGATCAAGATTCCCATTGTAAGAAATTTCCCCCAAGACAAAAAGCATCATTTCTTTTTGCTCATCTCTATATCTCAAGCACTTAGCACAATACTGACACTACATAGATGTTCTATATAGATACATGAGATCAACAAATGGATGTATGGTCTGGTTTTATCTGGGGGGGGGGGCATAGAGAAAAGCAAGAAAATAGTATCAGTAGCTGATAACACTACTGAAATGGGCAAACAAGTAAACCCTACTTGACTGAAGGTCTGGGTAGTGAATGCATTGAGCTGGAGCCTCTACTCCAGAACCTGAAACTAAAACTGTCAAGGCTGGGAGTCGGTTGCTTTCTTACTTCCTGGGCTTGTCCTTCCCCTGAAAGAGAAAGCCCCCAAAGAGCCCCAAAGCCTCAGTACCGGTCAGTACAGCTGTTGTCAACTGGGTCAGAAACAACCCATTTGAAAGTACGCAGAAAGCAATGAGTGCTTGCTATGTGCCAAAGGTTTTACATGGATTATCTCACATAACCATCAAAACAACCCTGCGAAGTAGCTACTATTTGTAGCTCTATTTTATGGAAGAGAAGAGCTAAAGCCTGGGGAGATTGCTGAAGGTTACATAACTAGGAATTGGCAGAACTTGGTTTTGAATCCAAGTCTTATTGACTCCAAATCCACCTCTCAAGAGCTATGCAACACTACAACAGCAACTTAAACTACAAAAATAGGTTATTGTGGAAGGCATTTCTTTTACAAAATCTAGTTTCACTGTCAACTCATCCCATTATTTTTCATTTTACATTTTTACAGAAGAAATCAGCCTACACTTGAGCTGGCTCCAATGAGGGAAATGGAGGGCTGCGTTTGATGCTCTCCAAGGTTCTGAAAACCAATGTTTGAAATTTAAAATTTAACTGCCAGAGTAAAGGTAGCATCATTTTATATTGGCTCTTCAATTTTTACACCCAGGGCAAAGCCATCTGTGAGCGGATGAAAATGAAATAATTATGAAATTTAGGCAGTTCTTAAGAAACTAAGTTTTCAAAACACCCACATCCATTCACTAAAATTAAGGAATATGAACTCTGAAAACAGACTTCCTTTATACATTTTTGGCTTTCCTCCACAGTTATGAAAGTCAATCCATGCCAGTAATGTCTAAAATCACGATGGGAATTTTCTGAGTGCTGCAGTAAATCCATTCTCCTGGTTATGCATCATCACTCCTGGAACGTTGCTGAGGCCAGAGTAAGCATCTGGAACCAGAGTACCTGGTGGCATAGGCAAGAAACAGCCAGTGGGGTGAGGATCAGAGTTAGAATTGGCAGCAAGAGTCTGGAAGAAGAAAGGAAATCAAAAGGAAAGGAGGGGAGTAAAGATCTGAAATAGAGAGAAAAAAACCTAAAAGCTTGAATGGGGCCAGTCCGAAAGGAGATGAGGCTGTGGCCAGTGGCGAGTCGTGGCTTTCAATTCATGGGGAGAAAGGTATCATCTGCGCTCTCTTTACTCCTAATACCAACTGCAGTGATGCTGTTTCTTTCCAAGTCTTTCTACATAGCTCCACGGGGGTTGACATTGGGGCTGGACTGACATCTGCTGCTACTTCTTGCTGCATTCTGTGCTATTTGGAGATATTCTATTGATATCATCCTTCTTTGACCTTGCTTTACTCTTCCCCCTCCCAACCCTCCTTCCGCTGTCCTATTTGTAGCAACCGCTTTAGTCCACTAACAAGGGCTCTTTTATCTATCGGTCCTGCTCTGGCTTTTGTTTCTCTTGTCTGTTTGGAGTTAGCTTCTTGATATAAAGCCAGCACGAATTCTCTCTTGTCCTTGAGAAACTGTTGAACGTAGCTGACTTGCTGGGACCAGCAGGTAAAAGTATAAGCTAATTCTATATTTCATAGAGGTCTGTTTGGCAGCCTTCAACTCTAGCTAAGCAAATAACCATTTTCCTTTGCAGAAAATTATCATCTTGCCCTTATAATCACAATCCCCAGCCATGAGTTACAGAGACCACATGTGTTTAGAATAAATAAATAAAAAGAACTGAGCTCCTGTCATATGGATTCTGGCTTAGGCTCTTTGGACCCTGCCATTGCAGCTGAAAATGGGTTGCTGCTTACAGAATACTAATTGCTATTACTATTCTGCACTGGTCTGTCTTGTGAAAGAAAAAATCTGAGAGAAAAGCTTATTTGGGGGTTGGCCACTCAAAACCATAAGCTGACTTGGGAGGAAATCTATGTACCAGATATATATCTCTCCAGATTTTCTGCCGAAATGCCTTTGGATTTGCACCCAGTGAGAAGTATCATGACTCTCGAGTTATCATTTACGTTTTGTGTGCTCACTTTGTCGCAGCAGCCTGTCAACAATATTTACCGACCACTCATGTGTACACAGAACAGTAGAAGGCTGATCTTGTTGCTTGTTTGACTCTATTTAGATAGAACAAATTGATCTAAAAGTCTGTTTACCAGAGATTCACCATTGATCACGTATTCTTTGATGTTCTCTTAGTAGATTTAACATCAGATGTCATCAAATTTGAAGGTAAGAAGAGAAGTATTCATTCTTATACCTGGATGGAAGTTTTCCTGGTTTGGTGGGAGAACTATGGATTTGGAGTCAGGAGACCCACGATTAACCCCTGGCCCTGTTACTTGGGCTTATGCAAGCAACTTATTGTTTTTCAGCTCTAGTTTACTTCCTCTAAAATAAAGGTAGAAATCCTCCCCTGACTATATCACAGGCTCATCGTAAGGATTAAGTGAGATGGGGATGTGAACCAGCTTTGCAAACTATAAAATACAGTTAGAAAGGGGTTAGAAATTGTGATAATAATGTGACACAGTGACTGTAAAATGTACAAACTGTCAGAATTAAGGATCATGGGTCAGAGCATGGTCACTTTAAATTGTCAATCCATTTTCCCCAAGTGCAAATTAATACTCTTATAATCAATTCAAAATATGCTTCAATTTTCTCCGTCTGGTGTTTCATTCCATTGGATGAACTAAAGCTAAAAAGTCATTAGTTGGGGCTGGAAGTAATTTGGTTCTACAAAACTCTTTTTGTCTTAACAGTATTCTTTACAGTGCATATACTGTAAAGGGTATCACTAAAATAAACTATAATATATCTTAAAGTATCTCACCGACAAATGAAGCAGCTTTACACATTTTATGATTAGTTATCTCCCCTCAGGCATCAAGTGTAGAATGGGACCATTAGGGGGATTTCCAGAGAGGTACACCCTCAATGAAGAGAGTCCTATAAGGTATTAGAGAGCATTCTGAGAACATCCTCTTCAGATGCATGTTCCCCATGAGATGGTACCTTCCTTTACTTCTGGCAGTAATTTGGCAGAGGCTAAATGAAGTTACCACAGAAGAAGCGAGGAGGGAATTCAAAAACTAGGTGGAGATTTGGACTAGATTATCCCTTCCCAGTGTTGAGTCATCAGTCTTTCCTCCCAAGTTAAAAAAAAAATTAACTATCATAATCATGTCACTTTTTTAAAGGGTTATCTTCACATGAAGAGAGTGGATAGCTACAAAATCACAAAATAAAGAAGAGTCCTACAAATATAATCATTTAACTTATTGGGAGTAAATCACTACATTATCCTTAGGTTCTTCTTTTGGTGCAAACCAGAAAAGCTTCCTCTCATGCCGGCACCAGTTGTTGGGCCAATATGTGGCCAATATTTGTCTACTACTCCTCCCAACTCTGAGATACTATGATCACAAAAATGTGTTGAAACAAAATGATTTACTATTCTTGCAGCACAAAATAATACTTTTTGGGCAGCATGTGGTGAGCAGCTATATGGAAGGCTATGAATAATTTCAAATTTGGAGAGCCTTTGCCATCAGAGTTTCAATGAAAAATGTTTAATATTTTCATCAAGGAATTCTAGTTGCTCTCTATCAAACAATGAATTCACTTAAATAGCTAACAGAAAAAATAAGAAGAGGAAAACAAACTAGAAAAAAGTTGATTGCAGATTTCCTCTATCGATAAAATTGCATGAGCTGTTCAGATATTGCCAAAGAGGACGTTCAACATTCTCCCCGGGTGGAAAGAGGTGTGAGGTTCAATTTCTCAGGATATCACACCACTGACTTCAGTTGCTCTCTGCCAGTCGTGTGTTTTCTGTTTCTTTTAGCTGTGAGTCTCTCTGCATTCAAGTTCCATCTGAGAACCTGACTAAACTTAGCTCATCCCAGAGAGAACAGCTCCCATTGGGAAGGTGTCACTGGAGAAAGTCTCATGACCTAGGTACCTGAGAAAGCCAGATCACTTTCTGGCTTTGAACACATTGTGTTCATTGTGAAGGAGACAAAAATATATAAAAATATCTGTCTTTAATTTTCCTAGCAGTAATGAAATATGCACTAGTCTGGACCATTTTGGGTTTTATACGGAAGCTCAAGAATCAGGATAAGTTGTTTCAGAACAAAGAATTTTTTAAAACAAGTGATGTATTTCCTATAAATGGAATGAACAAGATTGTGGCCGTGTGATAATATTTCAAAACTTTATAAATGTGCTATACATAGCACTTCCATTTAGTGTTTCAGGCATTCTCTGCCCAGCGGAGTGGCTGCAATGCATAATAATTGTTTCTGTCAAAATCAGGCTTCTTTTTTTAAAGCTCCTGAAGGGACTCAGTTGATTTCTTGTCCTTATTTTCTCTCTGTATCACAGCCTATCCTGAACATCAGAAAATGTAGGATAATGAGTTCAGGGGAAATTAACCCATACTACACTAATGCTCACACATTCATTCACTCGCTCATTTATTCTACAAGTATTTGCTTAATGTCCTACTTCATGCAAGGCATTTGTACTAATTTCTGGGATTCCCAACAAGAAAAAGAGTTCACTATATGATGGAATCTGAGTTAGCATGCATCAATCCCCAAAATGGTCAGAATGGTGTTTCTCTAAAAAAAAGAATTTTTAAGCCTTTATTTACTTATGTATTTATTTGTTTATTTATTTGAGAGAAAGCGCATGCACACATGCAGGGGGAGGAGGCAGAGGGAGAGGGAGAAGCAGATTACCCCACTGAGCAGAGAGCCCAACACCAGGCTCGATCCCAGGACCCTGGGATCATGACCTAAGCCCATGCATATGTTTAACTGACTGAGCTGCCAATGTGCTCCCCATTTTTTTTACTATAATCCACAGTAAGAAATAAACTTTATATCCCAACTCAGTACCTGTAAAGCACACATATATAACTTCATGCACAAGCAGCATACAACCAATGCTCTACTGAAACACAATTTTCACAAATCAAACTTACCCTTTATGTATGTGATACACTGCAGTATTTTCTGTCCTGTTCATTTAATTTTTTAAAAGGCTGACATGACTGTCTAAAGTGATTTCAGAGTCCACTGTCATAACATGCAGTTTGAAAGAGAGCAGTCTGGGTAGGTCAGTATGCAGCTAAAAATATCAAGAAAATTGTCAAGAAACATACTGGAAATAAAGACAAAAGGCATTGCTAAATAATTTTAGAGTATTTAGGCTGATGTACCTTAAGAAAGATATTAACCACAGGTAAGAATGATATTAACTTCCCTTCTTTGACATGAATATGATAAGCTTGGATCTAATAAATTGAGTACCGCTTCCCAAGCAGCGCTAACCAAAGGGTAGAGAATTCTGGGACTTGGTTATATTACAAGCGAGGGTAAATATGGGGGGAAATGAAGCTAAAAATCACCCCTAATGTAACCTCCTGTTCTATATCCATTCAATGCACTTGCACCGACATCTTTTATGGTCTAAAGGAAATATGAAGGTGATGCAAACATCTGATATAATTAGTTTTCAGACATATATCCAAATCTTGTAAGAAGCAGTAGGGAGAAATTGGAGACAGAAATATAATAATTATTAAAGACATTTGAGACAAACTGATACATTACAAATGCTTAAAATACTAGTGCTTTGGTCACATCTCATTTTGTCACCTCAGCCTCCACTGGATTGTCTGCCTTGGCAGCACCCCATTCCCCCCCAACCCCCTGCAGTGTGCTTTGCCTTCATTCGGCACAGTCTCTTTGGGTGATCCATCCATCCCCTTGAACTTTCTCCTGAATGCGCCAACTACATGGCCGATCCAGAGTCTCCTCCAGACACACTCATTCACCGGTTGCCTGTTGAACCCATCAGTCTGGGAGGCCTATAGATGTCTAAAGAGCAAACACGTCTGAAGCCAAACTCCCTTCCCCCATGATAAATCAGCTTCTTCTTTCCCTATTCTTCCTAATACATTAATCATTACTAAGTAGATACAGCCCCCCATTTCTAGGTAGAAGTCATGCTGTCTCATGTCCCAAAGCCAATCAACCAAGTCACCAAGTTCTGCCAATTTTACGTCCTTGCTCTGTGTTTTCAATCACCACTGCTTTGTCGTACACATTGTCCCTGTCCTTGGTCAGCCCTCACCACGGCTCACTGGTGCAGAAGCCTCTCAGCTGAGATGCTGTCTCTGGACCAGCCCCTGCAATGAACAGGCCCCGGGAGGGCTCTTTCCACTCTCCTCCTTCTTGAGAAGCTTAGAGCCCAGCCCCCTACCCAGGGGTTTCCCAAGTCAATTTGCTTATGTGTTATACCATCAGCCCCGCAACCACTGGCCGAAGCTTTTGGAAGACTGACTCAAAGGCAGCCAATCACAGGCCTGGAAAGAGGTCTAGCATTGGAGACCTGCTCAAATGTGGGGTAGGGGTGAGCATGCTCCACACTAGATTAAAACTGGCTGCCAATCAAATCCTCCCTCTTGGGGAGCCAAGCCATGCAGAGAAGCTGCAGAGAACAGATACACCCTGGTTCCAGAAAGAAGCAGAGATTGCCTAAAGCGGAATGGGCAACAGGACAGCACAGCTTGAGGGCCTGTGCAGAATGAGTAACAACGTCGTTCTGAGTTTCTTGAGGCCGGACCGGTCAGTAGATGACGTGGCTACAAGTCTTTCCCACTTTCCCCATGAATCCTTTCAATAGCGTCCCATGAACAAAGCAAGCTTCTATCCCTGAAAACTCGAAGGAGCCTAGCACTGCTCACCTTTTCAGTCCACCTGCTGTTTGGCTGCAGATGACTTCCAAAAATACAAATGTGGAGAGCCCCTCTGTCTCATGGTTCTTTAAGGCTTCTCCCTCCAGACAGGAGGAAAAAAATCTCCAGTCTGAGCATACTAGTGGGTTGGTCTTTTCTCCTGGGGCTGGACCTCTGCCCACCTGCTCAGGTTAGCTCCAGCCTCTGCTGTGATCCTCTTCCTTCTGCCTCACTCCCACCCTGGGGTCCTGGATAGACTTACACATCTACCAAGTCTCAGCTTAAACACTTTTTCCTCAGCAGTGCCTTTTCTGTCTCCCAGACAGTACAGTGCCTTGTATAAGATGCCATGAAACAATCATCATATGCATCGCACACATTGGGAAATCTATGTCTAGCCTGTCTCAGGCTAGGATGGGAAGGTAGGCTTTTAGGCTTTGCTTTGCAATTCCTAGCAGTCTCCCCCTGATTGAGCAAATACCTACTGAACACCTACTATGCACCAGCTTCTGAAAATACAGCAATAAACAGGATCGGCATGGTCTTTGCCCTCCCAGAGCGCAGCAGAGAAGATCAAACCATCCATGAAACCATCCAATGAGAGTGGTGTGTGTGTCCAGGGTGGATCAGGGGCCACCGAGGCCTCAGCACCAACTGGGAAAGGCCCTCTGGTCTGGCCATATTCATATGAGACCCAAGTCAGGGGCAGAGCTTAGTAGGAAAGAGTCAAGGGGGCAAGAGGAAAGAAAACGTTAGCAGCAGAGAAAGCAGGATCTGTGAGGGCGTTAAGGTCAGAGGCGGGGTAGGAAGTTCCCGGGAAATGTAAGCTCCCTGGCGCTTGGAGCGCAGAGCCGCTGGGGGCCGGGAGAGGCAGGTGGGCGCGGGCCGCTGGCTGTGGGGGCGCGGGGTCTACTGCTGACCTGCTCTTTTCTGCTCAGGGCACGGACAGCTTTCAGCAGGTTTTCTCTTCCGTGACCGTGATCGGCCAGCTTGAGGATCAATCACTTTGAGGAGAGAGGCGGGAGGGAGGTGCGTCAGCGGCCCAGCCCACGGCGGAGGGACCACAGAAGGGCTCTGCAGCGGGACATCCAGAGGTCCAATGAGCAGGACCTGGTGGCTGATTCGGCGGAGCTGCCGTGGCTTTGGGACGCGTGGCCTTGGCCGGGCTGAGCGTGTCCACCCGGAATTCCTCTCCTGCGCCTTTCCCATGAAGGTGCGCCTGGAGGGAGATGCTGGTCAGGAGGGTGGAGGTGCCTCCCTTCACCGTCTAACAAAGGCAAGCAGCCGGGGGCCTGTAGCTGCCCCCCGCCCCTCCTCCCCCCGCGGCTGCTCACAGGAGCCCTCTGCCTGGGTGCTGCACCTACTCTGAGGTCCCGCCCTGGCGGGGGGTTGGGGGCGGCGCGCAGAGCCCTGGCCCCCCGGAAGGTACCCACCCCTCCAGGGGCTGGGGCACACGACCTGGCGACCTGGAGTAGGGGTCAGCTGCCCTGAGGGGAGCCAGCTTGTGCTATGAATCCAGATCATTCCTCTTCTCCCTCTCTTTTCATCCATCTTCCCATCCTGTGGGCTTTTTAAGCTCCAACACCTCCTGCAAAGAGAATAGCTCTCCAGAGATTCATAACTGGTGCCCACCCTGTGTGAGATCAAATCCCTAAGACAGGCCTGCATGAATCTGTATGCCTATCTGCTTGCATCTATCTATAGATAAACATGTGCAGTGTGGGGGCCTGGGTGACTCAGTCAAACGTCTGCTTTTGGCTCAAGTCATGATCCTGGGGTCCTGGGATGGAGCCCTACTTGGGGCTCCCTGCTCAGTGGCGAACCTTTTCTCTCTCCCCCTGCCCCTCCCCCTGGCTCATTCTCTCTCTCTCTTTCTCTCTCAAATGCATAAATAAAATCTTAAAAAAAAAAAAAAAAGCAAGTGTAGTGTACAAATATCTCCTGATGGCTCTTTTCTCTGACTGATCTCTCCTTAATACAGGAGGCATTGAAGGAGAGATGGGAATCAAGAATCCAGCTAGGCTGAAGCTTGGGGTGACTGGATGGATGGTGAAGTTATTTATAGAAATAGGACCCCTGGGCAAAGAACATGTTTGAGGAGTAAAGAATTCTGTTTTGGACATAATGAGTTTAAGGTACTTGCAAACATTCCCTTCAATGGATAAACAGGGAAGCTCCAAGCTTGAGACTTGGGCAAAAAGCATCAAGTGGCCACTTGCAATAACAAAATTTCAACATAAAAAGAGGTTCACCAAAAACTCTTTAACAAATTTTAAGAATTCTATATAATAAAAATCTTAGTTTTTTCTTATTTCAGTATTATAAAGTTTATTGTGATTATTTTAAATTTTAATTCCAGTATAGTTTCACATGCAGTGTTATATAAGTTTCAGGTGTACAACACAGTGATTTAACCCTACAATACCTGGTGCTCATCACAAGTGCACTCTTAATCCTCATCACCTGTTTCACTCAACCTCCCCACCCACCTCCCTTTTGGCAACCAAAAGTGTGTTCTCCATCATTACAAGTTTCTTGATTTGTCTCTCTCTTTTTTCCTTTGCCCATTTGTTGTTTCTCAATTTCCACAAATCAGGGGAAATCACTTGGTATTTGTCCTTCTCTGATTTATTTTATTTAACACTATACTATCTTCATCCATGCTGTTGTAAATGCCAAGATTTCTTTCTTCTTTTATGGCTGAATGATATTTGATTGTATATATTCCACATATTCTTTACTTACTCATTGGCCAGTGGACACTTGGGCTGCCTCCATATCTTGGCTATTGTAAATAATTCTGCAATAAACATAGGGGTGCATGTATTTCTTGGAATTTGTGTTTTCATATTTTGGGTGTAAATATACAATAGTGCAATTATTGGATCATAGGTCGTTCTATTTTTAACTTTTTGAGGAATCCCCATGCTGTTTTCTAAGTGGCTGCACCAGTTTGCATTCCCACCAACAGTACACAAGGTTTCCTTTTTCTCTGCATCCTCTCCAACACTTAATATTTCTTGTGTTATTTACTTTAACCATTCTGGCAGGTGTGAGATGATATCTCCCTGTGGTTTTGGTTTGTATGTGCCTGATGATGAGTGATTTTTGAGCCTCTCTTTATGTGTCTGTTGGCCATCTGTGTGCCTTCTTTAAAGAAATGTCTGTTCATGTTTTCCATTCACTTTTTATTTGGATTTAATTTGGTTTTTGGGTGTTGAGTCATATCAGGTATTTTTTTTTTAGTTGTATCAGTTCTTTTTTTTTTAAGATTTATTTATCTATTCATGATAGAGAGAGAGAGAGGCAGAGACACAGGCAGAGGAAGAAGCAGGCTCCATGCAGGGAGCCCGACGCGGGACTCGATCCAGGGACTCCAGGATCGCGCCCTGGGCCAAAGGCAGGCGCTAAACCATTGAGCCACCCAGGGATCCCCTATCAGTTCTTTATATAGTTTGGATATTAACCCTTTATCAGATACGTTATATGCAAATACCTCCTCCCATTCAGTAGGTTGCCTTTTAGTTTTGATGATTGTTTCCTTTGCTGTGCAGATTTTTATTTTGATGTAGTCCCAATAGTTCATTTTTGCTTTTGTTTCCCCTTGCCTCTGGAGACATATGTAGAAAGAAGTCTCAGCTACAGCTGAGTCATCAGCTACAGCTGATGTCAAAGAGATTACTGCCTGTGTTCTCCTTTAAGATTTTATAGTTTCAGGTCTCACATATAGGTCTTTCATCCATTTTGAATTTATTTCTGTGCGTGGTGTAAGAAAGTGGTCCAGTTTCATTCTTCTGCATGTGGCTGCCCAGCTTTCCCAACACCATTTGTTGAAGAGACTGTTTTTATGCTACTAAATATTCTTTCTTCTTTGTCAAAGATAATTTTCATAACTTACACATTTTATTAACCTACAAAAATTGTATCAACTTTCATATTTTAAAATCTAATATCCTCCTCTCTAGTCCCAGTTAGACCTTTGATAGTCTCATCACATTCTCCCTCCCACTTCACCAGATTTAGAGAACACAAGAATTTGCTTTCATAAGTATCCTCTAAAGTTCCCTCCCAAAAAGAGATGCTCATGCTAATAGGCAAATGGACTAAGAAAAGAAGATTTTGTGTCTTGCTTCATTTACACCCACTAACCTATTTTTGTCATAAGTGTCTGATTTAAAAAAACTATTGTGCCTTGAATTACTTTAGATTTCAGGTTTTTGGATTATAGTGCTCCTTTTTCAAATGACAACAATAGCCTAGCAACCTGTCCAAGTTATTACATCTTTCAAAATGTGCTTGTTATTCTGAAGGAATAATATACACTTGGAGAGCCTGTCTCATTATAAAAATGCTCTTGAGGTTTCCTTTACTGCTCTAAATAGAGTTGCATGGCTTGCATTTGCATATAACCGCTGTCAATATCAGAATTCCAATATAAAAAGAATCAGCCCAAGGAGCGCCTTAGTGGCTCAGTCAGTTAAGCATGTGATTTAGGCTTAGGTCATGATCTCAAGGTCTTGGTTGAGATCAGGCTCCACGCTCAGCCGGAGAGTCTGCTTGTCCTGTTCCTTCTGTCCCTTCCTCTCTCTCTCTCTCTCTCTCTCTCTCAAATAAATAAATAAAATCTTAAAAAAAAAAAAAAAGGATCAGCCCAAAACTCTTTTACTAAATTTAAATTTAAAGAATTCCATACAATAAAAATCTTAGGCTTAGGGCTTTTTGTTTTGTTTTAAAGATTTTATTTATTTATTCATGAGAGACACGCAGAGAGAAAGAGAGAGAGGCAGAGACACAGGCAGAGGGAGAAGCAGGCTCCATGCAGGGAGCCCAATATGGGACTTGATCCCAGAACTCCAGGATCACGCCCTGGGCTGAAGGCAGACGCTCAACTGCTGGCAACCCAGGCGTCCCTTCCATAATCTTTTGTAGGGTAAAAATACCACCTTGCTCTCAATATCTTTCATAATAGATACTAAGTTCAGTCTCATTGCTCTGCATGAGATAGGTCAGTGTTGAGCTTTCATATTTCCCAGGGAGGTCGGAATACTCAGAAGTTATGTGACATGTGATAATATAGTAAGCAGCTGTGTCAAAACTAGAATTTACAACTTTTAATTCTCAATACCCAGGGTATGCAAACCACAGTCCTGCATATTCTGCTTTCCCAGCAATAAATGCCAACTATATTATATATCTGAATTGTAAAATGAAATCTGCTATAGAATCCCATTTACCATTTTAACCAGAAAATTGGAAAACACCATCCAGGAGAACACCAAAATTAAAACTGTAGATAATCTTTCTACAAATTGAAAACAACTTAATTAAACCATCAGGGCAGGTAAGGCAATTCTGTTATTGAATGACAACACCTCAGCTGTCTGAAATAACCACCTTGTAATCAATACCATCTTGAGACTTTCACCTAGCATTTACTTTAAGGGATGTCTTGTTTTGAACAATCATTGTAAATCCTAGTAAACTGAAGAATTAATTAGCAAGCACGGAGGCTCAGCAAACTAATGCTTTAGTCTGTCCAGCCATCTGCTCAGGAGCACCCTTCTCCAGTCTTGGCATTATTGAGTATGGGGGAACACAGCACTTTCGGTGCTTGTACTAGTAGATGAGTTGGTCCTTAGTATTTATCCATTCCATCTTTCAAATGCTCGTGAAGAGACTCAGTCTTTGGGATAAGCACATGAGTGTGCTACCTCCAGTGTGAGACCAAGCTTTCTTTAAGGGCAAGGACCCAGTCAAAAATGGCTTACCTACCCAAGCAAGTTTTGCCCTGTTCTAAATAGGTACCAGGAGGTTCTAGGCTAAATCCGATCATTCTTCCACTGTGATATTTTTTAAGTTTCATTTTTGGAATTTTTTTTGCATATTCATTCTCAAACAGTGGGAAAGAATCTGAATCTCTTTCCTATGGTTGACTATTTCATGTAAAAATGCTATGTAACTATAAACTAATGAGAAAATTTTTATTTTATAGTTCATGAACTGACTCAGGAGGCAGTTCAAAAATGGAGTTTTGAGACAAAAACAAAACCATGGTAAGTAAAAGGTGACATGATTTGAATAAGCATATAGCTCCCTGAAGGGGCTCTCCTGCTTGGGTGGAAAAAACTGATAGACTTGTTTAGAAAAAATTCTCGTGTCCTTAGATAAATTCAACATATTTACCAATGGAAGCATAAACCTGCTGCTTTGTCTGCTCAGCACTTACCCTTCCCTCTTCCAATGAGAGGACATGGGTTTCCTTTGGGAATGAGCCCCTCACCCACCTTCAGGCCAGTAGCTCCTGGGGAAGGTGGAGCACTAATGACACCTGACCAATTGAGTGTATCCCATCACCAAGGCTACAGTAATTGGTTCAGAGATGGGCCCCAGACCCAAGCCTGAGCATCCATTTTATGACTTCGGCTGAAACTGGGAAGAGAAACTTGCATTCTTTGGGGGTTATTAAGCTTAAATAAAGTGAGAGGGAAGAGGCTGTAATTGCTAAGAACCATCATATGGGAAGACCATCCTGAAGATGAAGCCAATGCAGAGTAAGGCAGAGCTGAAAGATGGAGAAAAAGAACCCTGATGACATAATTTGAGTAGCTAGATCCAGCTCTGCCTGAAGCTAGATCCCTGAGCTTTTCAGGTATAAAAGCCAAAAAATTCCTTTTCTAAAATTTACACACACTTAAGTGTGTTTCCCTACATAATGGTTCGGTCAAGGAGAAAAAAACCAACAGGAAATGTCACAGCATACACATAGACAAACAACAGCGTGGCTTATGCTGTGCCCGTTTATTTGTCATTAAGATTTAGTTTGACGTCTTTGGTCATGTATATTTCCTTTTTCAATTTCATAGCTACACAAAGTGCTTTTAATTTCTGGTCTGTTTTATAGTGCTGAAGATTTAGTGGTGGGGGTAGGAAGGAGAAAGTGCTTAATCTTCAAGACTATTTTCATCAGTGACTCCTTAAATTTGGAATATGATGATTCTGGATATGATACATTCAAAGTCAGCGATGTTACCTTAAGAGGCTAAGAGAAGTCAGACCAGAAATCAACACTGACATCTTGTCCCTCCCCTCTGTGTTACAGCCTTCCCTTTGATGCTCAGGGTAGCCAACCTCTGAGTCTTTCTGGCAGCCTGTTTCCTGGGCTATCACATCTCAGCACAGTAAACCGACTGCAGGCTGTTTTTCTCTAAAAATCTGATCAATACATCTGCTTCCCCAGGGCTGGAGGAAGAACAAACAGCAAGTCCTGATAAACGTTGGCTGGCATTGGTCATTTCCTCAACTGCTATCCATGGCACACACTTATCGCTTTAGTCCTCTGCTATTAATAAGCCTTCTCAAGGAAACACGGGAAGCTGTAACCCCACCCAGATGCAAGTAGTATATAACACCAAGCACCTTGTCCCCAATGTTCTAGCAAAATAACTGAGAGTACATCATGACTCAGATGTTCTCAAGCATTCAGTCTCTATCCTTAAATCTGAAACCAGCGAATCTGGAGCAGGTTGCCTTTTGGCAATTGACTTTCCAGCTACTGTAATTCATGCAGTGGCTCCGCACAGAGGAAGGCAGTTTGCATTAAAGAATGAGCTCCGTTTGGTTCCACATCCACAGAGGAAATTTGCCAGTAAGTCCTTTGCTGCAGATTCCACAATACCATGACTGCACATGCAAAAAATGAAAAAACAAAAAAAGCATGATCCTGTCAGACCCAGTGGAGAGAACAGAGTAGGCATCAGGCAGCCTTTTAGATGTTGAACCAAATCGTCAGACACAAGGCCATGCTGAGCCTATGATTTCCATCTGTTCCTTTTTCTGCAGGAAATCCAATCTCCTGGTCCCCAGTTACGCAGTGAGACTTGCCCCCCTATCATTTCTCCCACTGTTCCCTTCCATGGTGGCATTCTGGATAGTGTGTACTTCTGAGAGCCAATAGCATTGAACCGCTATAGTACATTTTTCAAGAAGAGGATTCTGGAACCTCTGTGGTAGAAAGTTTAGGAAAAACCATTTCAACCATTAACACTTCTTATATGGAAGAGTTTAACCAGACCCCACCCCAACTCACTCCACGTGAAGCTGCAGTTACAGAGGAAAACCTGTTCAGAAGAGAAATAAGAATATGTTTGGAATAATCACTGGCTGAAAAAAAAAAAAGGAATAATCACTGGCTGTTTGCATAAGATTTGAAAGTTTGAAAAGGGCAAGGTTTGGGGTGCCTGGGTGACTCAATAATTTAAGCATCCAACTGTTGGTTTGGTTCAGGTCATGATCTCAGGGTCCTGGGATCAAGCCCCATGTAGGGGCTCCACACTAGGTGGAGAGTCTTCATTTTCCTCTTCCTCTGCCCCTCCTTCAACCCCCCCTCTCCCTCTCAAAAAAAAAAAAAAAGCAAGGTTTTTCTAGAATACCCTTTCTCTACTAAGTCTGCTTTGGGGAAGGCAAGTAGGAGATAGGGAAGGGTAAAGGATTTACAGCAAGAGTGGGTATTGATACAAAATGTTAAGAAAAACTTTGCTTAGAGGCTTCTGGGTGGCTCAGTCAGTTGGGCATCTGCCTTTGGCTCAGGTCATGATCATCGGGTCCTGGGATCGAGCCCCATATTGGGCTCCCTGCTCAGCAGGGAGTCTGCTTCTCCCTTTCCCTCTGTTGCTCCCCCTACATGCTCTCTCTCTGTCAGCTAATAAAATCTTTAAAAGAAGAAAAAAGAGGAAGACTGCTTAGTCAAAAAGTTGCTGCTGCTTCTTGTGTTCATTGCAGCTAAAGCTCTGCATATGAGATCTTTGAAAGTCAATTTGTATGCGTCACACTAATAGTCGGTTTGAGTTTTCTTTTGCCATTATATGATTTCCAATTTTGAGGAAAATACTAGTATTTATAGATAGTATTCACAAGTTATGCAAATCAAAAATATAATAGACCATTAGTTGCAATGTTCACATCACCACATAGAATGACTAATTTTTCAAATTAGTCAAGGAAGTTAGAACTATGAGTCAGTGAGTGGATCACCCTAATGAATGAAAATAAAATGTATGCTTCTCTCAGATGGACTGTATTTTATTTTTTTAAAATACTTAGTAAGGCTTATTAGGTTTGTGCCATAATTTTGTTAAGTATCATTTCCCCATGTACATTTCAAGTCTTTGGCAGTGTTATTGTTTGTACCTGCACAAATCTAATACTGAGTTAGGCATGGGCTGGACCCCGGCACATGATACACATGTACAAATCATACCATATACTCCAATTCACTCACAAGTACAGGCCAGCTACCACTTCCTGTCACCACACGTGGGAACTATTTCAATATTTAACACAACCTTTACAGCAGGAAAATAGCTCTGCACAGCTAATCTAAATACCACCTACTAAAATATAAAAACAGTGATGAAACCATTGATGTGTCTTTTTTACACCTTGTCAAATTTTACATGTAATTAGACTTGCTTGTGTAGCAGGCCTTGCTGCGTGGAAAGAAACAGTCTTATTGTAGGTTGCAAGTAAGTGTAGGAACATACTTAAGCATTGCTCAATCAGCAAACATTCTTGGGCACCTACTCCATGTGTGACACTATTCTGAGTGCATGGTACCAAAGAAAAAGGCACAGTCTCTGTGTTCAAGGAAGTGCACCCAGCATAGCAGTGGCCACGTAAACAGATGTGACATAGGAGCGTTATGTATGCTTTCCAAAAGTATAAGGAAATGAGCACTGAGTACATTGTGCACAGATGGAAATTATAAGGCTGTAGTTTCACAGAGCCAAGAGTGAGACTTAAAGAAGCAATTGAGAGGGGGCGCCTGGGTAGCTTAGCCAGTTAAGCATCTGACTCTTGGTTTTGGCTCAGATCATGATTTTAGGATCATGAGATAGAGTCCTATGTTGGGCTTTGAGTCTGCTTGAGATTCTCTCTCCCTCTCCCTCAGCCTCTCCCCGTGCTCACTCGTGCTCACTTTCTCTCTCAAATAAATCTTTTTAAAAAGAGAAGCAATTGGTCTGATGATGAATGTCCTTTAAACTTAAAAAAAAAAAAAAAAAGGCAAAAAAAAGCACTAAGATTCTTGTGATCAACACATGGAGATCAGTGGTATGGCCACAGTCTTTTCTGGAAAAGTTGAATTCCGAAGGGAAAGATGCCAAAAACACTCAGAGACTCACTTCAGCAACTAAGCAGAGAATGAGAGAGGAGAAGAGTACCATGGTGGAGTCTTCCGGGGACTCTGACACCAAGGTTCAGGAGCTGCATCGGAGTCCAAGTATATTTAACACAAACCTAAGGAGATGAGCAGAACGGAGTCGGAGAGAATCATAGAGTTCCCTTTTAATTAGGGCACCTGAGTATTGTAGCCCGGTACCTTTTAAACCCAACCAGGCTTGAAGTCTCAGAGCCTCAGAGAAGTGACCTCACCCAGAGACAGGTAGGGTGAGTGTGAGCTCCTTCCTTCGATGGGTTACTGTTGCATTCTGAAGGAAAATTGGGCGTGGGATAGATAGTAAACTTTCCAACTCAACCTTTTTAAGTTAATTATACTTAGGGGCTGCTTGGATCTTTGGGGGCCATCGATGGATAAATCAGCAACCCCTCCACACACCTATAAAGCAGCTTATCTTAAATGTGGCAGGATGAAGTAACAGGAATCACTAACATCTGCTGATTTTTGCTATATGCCAGGCACTGTATTAATTAGTTTGCATGTTGTATTTTAATTAATTTTCGCAACTACCTTATAATCCAGGAACCATAATTATCACCACCTTATTCATAAGGAAAGTGGGAAGATATTTGCACAAGTTTGCACAGTTAGCAGGTGGAGAAGCCAGAATTTCAGGCCAGACACACTCTGACTCCAGAACCCACACAGTGCAAACTCGGCTCCTTTCTTGAGGTAGAAGCAGCAGGGGGTTACTGGCTTCTGAGTGAAAAAGACAGGGTAGGGGTATGGAAACACAACAGGAGTGGAGCCCGTGAAGAAAAAAGAGTGGAAACCAAGAAAAGAAAAGAGCAAAAATGTTACCACCAAAAACAATTCCAGGGAGGACTTGCAACCACCTCACTTGCTCTCTTCTCTCTGTCCTTATCACCAAATTCTCCTTGTTTCCTGCAAAACACTTTTCACAATCCATATTTTCCCTTTATTTTTTTAAGATTTTATTTATTTATTTGAGCGAGAGAGAGAGAAAGAGCATAAGAGCAGAGGCAGAGGGAGAAGCAGACTCCCCACTGAGCAGGGAGCCCAGCATGGAACTCGAACCCAGGACCCCAGGATCATGACCTGAGCAGAAGGTAGATGCTTCACCCACTGAGCCACCCAGGTGCCCCTGTACTTTCCCTTTATGTTTAATCCTGACTACCTACACACACCAAAAAGTCTGTCTTCCCCCAAGTGTGCACACAGCACAGAGCACTGCCTAGCACATAACTAGCAAGAAGCATTTCTTAAATTAATAATTAAATTACTCAATGAAATTATATTATTTTCAGAACTGGAGCCTAAATTCTCACGAACGTTTTTTTTTTTTGTTTTGTTTTTTTACCAGTTAGCTAAGAATTATGTCTGTTATTCTTTAAAAGGAGAGACACTACATATAACCTACTTTCCTGGGCTCAGTCTCTGCTTCTTGAGCTGGTAATTCGTTATTTGCTCCGCAGTCAAGACTCAGGGAAATATGGAAAGGAAGGGATCGTGTTTAAGGCAGGGAGGGAAGCATGGACCTCTTTCAGATCGAAGATAGATGATTTCAATTAATAGATTCTGTGCTACTGAAATTTGTCATGAAGATCATCTCAGAACTGCTTTCCCAGAAGAGGTGAGCTTCATTGGAGGAGTCCGTAGGAGAGAGGTGATGTCAGACGGAGGAGAGAACTCTGCTTCCACCATGTAGGGCCATGTGGAAGCTCACGAGGAGGTGCAAGTGTAAGGGGAGAGTGGGAGTGGTAAGCAGTTGTGATTTAAGAGGGGGGAGGCAGCAAATGTGGGAAGAGCAGGAAATGACAGCACTCGCTTGAGCAGTGGGCTTCACAATCTGGCAATAAACCCAGAGCTAACAAGGCCCACCTGGAGCGGTTAGCGACAAAGGAAACATTTGTAGCTCACCGAGAAAATTTAATTGAGGAGAAAATAATATAATGTTTGGCTAGCATGAGACTCATGCTGTATCTTGGACCCAAATTCCTTTGGAATTTTGAAATGGGCAAGAAATGACTGACATATTTGTGCTTCTGGACTGAAGTTGATGCTCCTGGATTGAAATCTTGTTTCTTTGGTGACACTTTAGCACTCATTGAGCAGCAGCAGCATTTGCTCTGCAGCGATTTTGTCTTGACTTTCGTGTTTCTTCACGGGTGACATTATGCTACCAGAATCTCCCTTGTTATTAAAGTTGTTTTGTTTTATTCTTTGATTAACTTCTTGGCACAGATGTACTTTTTGATGCTAATCATAGATTTGTTCCTTTTAACTTTTTATTTTCAATCTTTTTCATGATAGTTCAACTTTTCTTATTCTTTTCACTGTATACTTGTAAAACCTGTCTTCCGTTTTTTAGTCATCAAGCATTCATTCACCTTAGAGGTTCCAAGATTCATTTTTTTAAAGCCTACAGTCCATCTGTTACCAGCTTCTCTGATATTAAATTTTATTACCCTTTGTTGTTTCCTCCAACTTTTGGCAGAAGAGCCTATTATTTAAAAAAAAAATGTTATTTATTTATTCATGAGAGACATAGAGAGAAGCAGGCTCCATGCAGGGAGCCCAACGTGGGACTCGATCCCGGGTCTCCAGGATCACGCCCTAGGCCCAAGGCAGGCACTCAACCACTGAGCCACCCAGGCGTCCCAGAAGAGCCTATTCTCTGCTAAGCTCACTTACTTCACATGACAAGAAGTGTATCTAGGTTTTCATCAGTGTTCGCTGCAGGCAAGTCATTAAACGTGCCCCTGAATATTTACACCTTCTACTTGTTTATGTCATTGACGCAATGTGTAGGGCTCAGGGAGAAGCGATCACACATAGAAAGGAAAGACTCAGAAACTGGAGTGCTGGACTAGGTATCCATTGCCCTGTAACAAACCTCCATATATTCAGCAGCTTGAATTGACACGGACATACACTCCTTTCCTCACAGTTTCTGCAGGTTAGGGGTCTGGCTCAGCTCAGCCTGGCCTTCCTGGGTCCCACAAGGCTTCAGTCAGGATGTCAGCTGGGCCACTTCTTTTCTGGAGCTCAGGGTGCTCCTCCAAGTTCTTGTGGTGCTGGTAGCTATAGGACTGAGGTCCCCCATTCTCTGTGGGCTGTCAGCAGGGCTGCTCCTGACTCCGAAAGACCATGCGTCCCCTCACAGGCCGCCTCACATGACAACACACCTCTTCCAGGGCAGCAAGAGAGCCTCACGCCATTCTGACAGGGCAGAGCCCTATGTAACCTATAATTATCCCCAACACCTTTGTGACACTGTGCCAGATGGTAGTAATGAGCCACTCCTCTCTCACCCCTCTGGGGTTGTGTCAGAGGAGGCCTCCAACAGATACAGGAGTCCCATGACCATCCATCCTGCTATGGACTGGATTTCATCTCCCTCAAATTGTGACGTTGAAACCCTAACCCCCAGATGTGATTGTATTTAGGGGTAGGGTTGATAAGGAGGTAATTAAGGTTAAATGGGATCACAAGAGTAAGGCCCTGATATAATTTGTGTCCTTATAAGAATGGACTCAGAGACGGCTCTCTCTCTCTCTCTTTCTCTCTTTCTCTCTTTCTCAATCCCTCTCACTCTCCCATGTGAGGACTCAGTAAAAAGGAAGCCATCTGCAACCAGGAAGGTTTCAAATCTCACTGGAACCTTGAGCTTGGACTTCTAGGCTCCAGAACTGTGAGAACATAAATACCTGCCATTTAAGCTGCCCAGTCTATAGTATTCTTTTATGGCCACCTAAGCAGACTAGGACACATTCATGTCAGCACAGGCCATGTGGGCAGCAATAATGAGACACCCCTGCCCCACTTAGCTCTGTTGTATCAATGAAGGCCCAGCGTGGTGGCAGGAACCCCAAGCCTACTCAACAGCAATGAGGAGTCCTCCCCCCACAAACAAAATAAAACCGTTTTGGCAAAGAAATTGAAAATCTCAGTGAAGAAATTGAAAATATAAAGAAGAAACAAATGGAGATTTCTCAACTAAAAGATACAATAGCTGAAATAAAAGACTTAAGTAATGTGCAACAACAAAATAGAAAAGGACAGAGGAAAGAATTAGTCAACTTGAATGTAGAAGAAAATAATGGACCAATCTGAACAATGAAGAGAAAATATACTGAAAAAAATTTTTGAAAGAAAACTGAGGCTCAGAGATCTGTGAGATTATAACAATAGACAGTAGTCATTGGCATTCTGAAAAAAGAGAAAGAAGTTGAGGCTGAAAAATATTCAAGGCAATAATGCTGGATGGAATAGTTTCAGAATTTGGCAAAAGACATAAACCTACAGATTCAAGAAGCTGAGAAAGCCCCAAGCAAAAGGAACCCAAAGAAATCATTGCCAAGACACATCATAGTCAAGCTTCTGAAAACTAAAAGGAAAGAAAAATTCTTGAAAGCACCAAGAGAAAAGCATCATCTTATATATGGGAGAAAAATACTTCAAAGGACAGAGATTTTCCTTCAGAAACCTTTGAGACTGTAAAAAAATGGCACATTTTTTTGAGCACTAAAATATAAGACCCCAAATCCTATATTCAGTAAAAATATCCTTCAAGAATGAAGGTAAAATCAAGACATTTTCATAATAAGGAAAATAAAAGAATCATCACCTTGAGGTCTGACCTATAAGCATGACTGAGGTAAGTAAGTCTTTTAAACAGAGGACACATGATACTAGAACTTTGGAACATTGGAAAGAGTAAAAATATGATAAGTTCAATAAGTTTTCCTTTTTGAGTTTTCTAAATGGTGGTTGATGGTTGAAGCAAAAATTATAACACCGTGTGACTTGATTCTGTGTATGTGAAGGAAATATTTGACATGGTTATTGTGTAAGGGATGTAAGTTCTACACTTCACTCGGACAAGTAAAATGTCAAGACCAGTAGGACTGTGATTATTTGTATATATAATGTATATGTATATTATATATGCATACTATATATAATTATATATATAATGTAATATATAAGCAACCACTACAAGAGCTATACAAAGAAATACACTAAAAAATACCATTAATAAAACAAAATGGAATTCTAAAAATCTTCAAGTAACCACATGAAGGAAGGAAAAAGAAAAATAAGACAGAGGGAATATATATCAAAAAATTAAATTGTAGGCTAATGCCTTAAATATCAATAATTACCTTAAGTGAAAATTGTCTAAATATACCAATTAAAGACAGAGATTGGCCAAGTGGATGAAAAATGCTGTCTATAAGTAAAACACTTCAAATATGATAATGTAGGTAGGTAGAAAGCAAAATGATGGGAAAAGATATACCATGCAAACATTAATCAAAAGAAGACAGGGATGGCTACATTAATATCAGGTAAAGTAGACTTCAGAAAAAGTTACCTATGAAGTCTATTGAAGTCAACTTCAGAGCAAAGAAAATTATCAGGAATAGAGAGGGATATTACATAATGAGAAAAGAGTCAATTCAACCTGAAATATGTGTGCACCAAACAACAGAACAGAAAAATATATATTTTATAAAACTTAAATATGTATAAACAAATCCACAATTGTGGTTGGAGACATTAACACACTTCTTTTAAAAACTGATAAAATAACTACATAGAAAATCGTCAGGAATATAAAAGAACTCAACAACACCATCAACCAATAGGATTTAGTTAACTTTTTCTTTTTTTACAAAAACGTGTATTTTATTTACTTTTAAGTTTTTATTTAAATTCCAATTAGTTAACATATACTGTAATAGTTTCAGGTGTACAATATAATGATCCAACACTTTCATACAACACCCAGTGCACTCCTTAATCCTCAGCATCTATTCCCCCCATCCCCCACCAACCTCCCCTCTGATAACCATCAGTTTGTTCTCTATATTTAAGAGTCTGTTTCTTGGTTTGCCTCTCTCTCTCTCTATTTTTTCCTCTGTGCTCATTTGTTTGGTTTCTTAAATTCCACATATGAGTGAAATCATACGGTATTTGGCTTTCTCTGACAGACTTATTTTGCTTAGCATAATACTCTCTAGCTCCACCATGTCATTGCAAATGGCAAGATTTCATTCTTTCCATGGCTAAGTAATATTCCATTGTATATGTATAACACAAGTTCTTTATCCATTCATTAGTCAAAGGACATTTGGGCTCTTTCCATAATTTGGCTATTGCAGATCATGCTGCTAAACATCAGGGTGCATGTATCCCTTTGAATTAGTGTTTGTATTATTTAGGAAAATATCCAGTAGTGTGATTGTTGGATCATTCTTTTAACGTTTTGAGGAACCCCCATACTGTTTTCCACAGTGGCTGCACCGGTTTGCTTTCCCACCAATAGGGCAAGAAGGTTCCCATTTCTCCACATCCTTGCCAACACCTGTTGTTCTTGTGTTTTTTTATTTTGGCCATTCTGATGGGTGTGAGGAAATGTCTCTTTGTAGTTTTAATTTGCATTTTCCTGAGGATGAGTGATGTTGAGCATCTTTCATGTATCTATTGGCCGCATACAGAATATTGCACCAACAATAGCAAAATACATTCTCTCCAAGCACCACCAAAGTAAATACCAAAATAGGCCCTATCCTGGGCTATAAAACAAACCTGAAAAATTTTAAAGAATTGAAATCATGCACTATATGTTCTCTGACTACAGTGGAATAAAAGTGGAAATCACTAACAGAAAGATAACAGGAAAATTACCAAATACTTGGAAGTTAAATGATACACATCTAAAAAATTCTGTGGGCCAAAGAGGAACTTTCAATGGAATTTTTAAAAATTACAAATAATTGAATGAAAATACAAAATATCAAAATTTAAGATGGACTCAGCTAGAACAGTGCTGAGAGGAAAATTTATGACAATAACACAAAATGCTTATCTTAGACAAGGCAAGAAGTCTCAAATCAAAAATTTAAGTTTCCATCTTAAGAAACTAGAAACAGAAGAGCAAAATAAACCCAAAGTAGGCAGAATGAAGGAAATTATAAATATAGCAGCAGAAATCAATGATACTCAGAGCAGAAGAACAATAGAGAAAATTAAGGAAATAAAAATCCATTAAAAAAAAGATCGATAAAGTAAAAAACTTCTAGCAAGATTGACAAAGAAAAAAAGAGAGAAGATACAATTTACCAATATCAGGAGTGAAACATTGAATATAACCACTGACCCTGCAGACATCAAACGAATAATAAGTCTACACACATAACTTTGACAAGCTAAAATGGAATGGATTTATACTTTGAAAAGTACATGCTATCATTACTCACCCAAAATAAGATAGATACTTTGAATATCCCTACAACTATTAAGGAAATTGAATTTGTAATTTTAAAACTCTGATAAAAAGAAATCTCCAAATTATTTCACTAGTGAATTCTACCAAATGTTTAACATTTATTAACACCTATTCTATATAATCTCTTTCAGAAAATTGAAAAGAAGTGAACACTTGTCAGATCATTTATAAAGTCAGTATAATTCTGGTACCAAAACCAGAAAATAACAAGAGAACTACAAACCAGTATCTCTCATAAAACAGACGTAAAACTCCTTAGCAAACAAAATACTATCAAATAGAATTCAGCAATATATAGAAAAAATTGTACACCATGACCAAGATTTGTTCCAGATACTCAAAGCTAATTCAATACTTGAAATCATTAAATGTAATCCATGTTAAGATTAAAGAAGAAAAAATATGACATTATATATAAATCAATGAAGAAAAAGCACTTGACAAAATTAAACAGCCATTCATGATAAAAACTCTCAGAATATTAGGAATAGAGGGACACTTCTCAACTTGATAAAGAATGTCTACAAGAAACCCACAGCTAACATCATACTTAATGGTGAAAGACTGAATGCTTTCCCCCTGAGATCAGGAATAAAGTAAAGATTACCACTTTGCTATTGCTATTCAACGTAATTAGTACTAGAAGCTCTAGTAAGCATAATAAGGCAAGAAAGGAAATAAAAGGCATACAGAATGGAAAAGAAAGAAAAACTCTCCCTATTTGCAATGAGATGGTAGTCTATGTAGAAATTCCCAAGGAATCAACAAAAAAATAAACAAAATTTTTAGGACATTGGCTATTATCAAAAAGACAGGAAATTACAAGTGTTGGTGAGAATGTGGAGAATTCTCTCTTGTTCACTGTTGTGGGAATGTAAATTAGTATAGTGCAGCCACTATAGAAAACAGTATGGAGGTTCCTCAAAAAATTAAAAATAGAACTACCATGTGATCTAGCAATTCAACTTCTGGGCATTTATCCAAGGGAAATGAAATCACTATCTCAAAAAGATATCTACACCCCATGTTCATTGCAGCATTATTTACAGAAGCCAGGACATAAAAGCAACCTAGTGTCCATTGATAGATGAATGGATAAAGAAAATGTGGTATGTACATATACACAATGAAATATTATTGAGCCATAAAGAAGAGGAAATTTTGCCAGTTGCAACAACATGGATAGATCTTGAGGGCATTATGCTATGTGAAATAAGGCAGACAGAGAAAGATCAATGCCATATCATGTCACTTATATATGGAACAAACAAACAAATTCACAGATAGAAAATAGATTGGAGGGTGGGCAAAACAGGTGAAGATGATCAAAAGATACAAGCTCCCAGTTATAAAATAAAGAAGCCATGTGGACATAACATACCATATGGTAACTATAGTTAATACTATACCATTTATTTGAAAGTTGCTAAGAATCTTAACACTTCTCACCACAAGAAAAAAAAATATTGTAACTGTGTGGTGATGGATATTTACTAGATTTATTGTGTGTGGTCATTTTATAATATATAAAAATATTGAATCATCATGTTTTATACCTAAAAATAACATAATGTTGTGTGTCAATTATATCTCAATCAAAAAAAAAAAAGGAAAAACTTCTAGAACTCAAGGGAGTTCAGCAAGGTTGCAGGATACAAGATCAACATACAAAAGTCAATTGTATTTCTAGGTATTGACAATGAATATGTGGCACTGAAATTAAAAATGCAATATCATTTTGGAAGCTCTCTAAAAATATGAAATAGGGACACCTGGAAGGCTCAGCGGTTAAGCATCTGCCTTTGGCTCAGGGCGTGATCCTGGAGTCCTGGGATCCAGTCCCACATCGGACTCCCTGCATGGAGCCTGCTTCTCCCTCTGCCTATGACTCTGCCTCTCTCTCTCTCTCTTTCTCTCTCTCTCTCTCTGTCTCTCATGAATAAATAAATAAAATCTTTTTAAAAAAGAATTGTTAAAAATATATGAAATACTTAGTTGTAAGCCTCACAAAACATGTACAAGACTTCTCTACCAAGAACTAAAAAAACAAAAACAAAACCTTAAAACTGATAAAAGAAATAGAAGATCTAAATGGAGATATAAATTGTTCTCATGGATTGGAAGACTTAACATATGGTAAAGAGATCAATTCTTTCCAAATTGATACATAAATTTTTTGTTGTTAAATAGGCTTGAACTCATAACCCTGCAATCAAGACCTGAGCTGAGATCAAGAGTCAGATGCTTAACAAACTGAGCCAGCCAGGTGTCCCTCCAAATTGATACATAACTTTAATGCAATTCTTATCAAGGTGTAGGAAGATTTTTTTAAAGCTATAGACAAGATTATTTCAAAATTTTTCTGGAAAAGCAAAGGAACTAGAATAGCTAAGAATAATTTTGAAACAGAAGAATAAGGAGGGAGGAATCACTATACCTAATTCAAGAAGCCTGTGTGGAGATATAGACACAGAGATTAATGGAGGAGAATAAAGAAGCCAAAAATAACCCCACACAAGTACAGAAAACTGATTTTTAATAAGGGCGAAAAGATAACTCAAAGAATGAAGATAGTCTTTCAACAAATCACTGGAACAATTAGATATCCATATGCAAAAAATAAATAAATAAAAGGATCCTGAAACTAAACCTCATACCTTATATAAAAATTAACTCAAAATGAATCATAGGCTCCAATATAAAATGTAGAACTGTAAAACCCTTGGAAGACATGGCAAAGATCTTGAAATTATCAGACTGGGAATTTTATTTTTATTTTTTTATTTTATTTTATTTTTATTTATGATAGTCGCACAGAGAGAGAGAGAGAGGCAGAGACACAGGCAGAGGGAGAAGCAGGCTCCATGCAGGGAGCCCGACGTGGGATTCGATCCTCGGTCTCCAGGACCGCGCCCTGGGCCAAAGGCAGGCGCTAAACCGCTGCACCACCCAGGGATCCCAGACTGGGAATTTTAAACAATGATGATTAATATGTCAAAGGCTCAAATGGATAAAATATACAGCATCCAAGAACAGTTGGGCAATGTAAGCAGCGAGTTGGAAATCCTAAGTAAGAACCAAGAAAGAACACTGGAGATAAAATAAAAAAAATCACTGTAATAAAAATGAATAATGCTCATGCTGGGCTTATCAGTAGACTAGACATGACTGAGAAAAAAAATCTCTGAGCTTGAGAACATATAAATAAAACAAGTAGAAAATCTTTAAGGATTTAGAAGACTTGAACCTTAGCAACGAACATGACCTTGTTGACATTTATAAAGCACTATATCTAACAACAGCAAAATTACATTCTTTTCAAGTACATATGGAACATTCAAGAAGATAGAAGGTATACCAAATCATAAAACAATTGTCAATACATTTAAAAGGATTGAAATCATGGAGTATGATCTCTTACTCATAGTGAATTTAAATCATAAATCAATTATAAGATATCTGAAAAATACCAAAACATATGGAAATTAAACAATACACATCTGAAGAAACTATGGTCCACAAAGAAGACATAACAGAAATTATAAAATATTCTGACTGATAATGAAAACATAACACACCAAAATGTGTATGATGCCACCAAGACAGTATTTACAGAGAAATGTAAATACTTATTTTAGAAAAAAATGACAGTTTAAATCAATGACTTAAGCTGCATCTTAGGCTTAAACTAAAATAAACCCAAAGCAATTATAAGGAAGTAAGTAATAAAGATAAGATCAGAAATCAACAAAACAGAAACATATATACAATAGAGAAAAATTACTGGAATCAAAAGCCAGTTTTATAAAAAGTAATATTAATAAATCTATAGCTTGACTAAAATATAAATAAGACTCAAATGATCAATATCAGGAATGAAAGAAGGGCTATCACTATAAAGCTTTAGACATTAAGAGGGGAGTAACTAATTTTATGATTGACTTTATGCCAATTAATTCAACAACTTACATTAAATTGAAAAATTCATTAAAAGACATGAAGGGCAGCCTGGGTGCCTCAGCGGTTTAGTGCCCCCTTCGGTCCGGGATGTGATCCTGGAGATCCGGGATCGAGTCCCGGGTCGGGCTTCCTGCATGGAGCCTGCTTCTCCCTCTGCCTGTGTCTCTGCCTCTCTCTCTCTCTCTATCTCTGTCTCTCATGAATAAATAAATAAAATCTTTTTTAAAAAATAAAAATAAATAAATAAAAGACATGAAATGCCAAAACTGACACAAGATGAAACTGAAAATATGAATACTCCCATGTCCAGTACACAAATTGAATTTAAAAAAAAAACACATTCTCATAGAGAATGCTCCAAGACATAGCTTCACTGTGGAATTCTATCAAGCAAGGTAGAAAGAATGCTAATTCTACAGAAGCTCTTTCAGCCAAAAGAGGTAAAGAAAATACTTACTAATTCATTTTAGGAGGACCATATAATGCTGCTACCAAAACGTGATAAGACAAGGATCCCTGGGTGGCTCAGCGGTTTAGTGCCTGCCTTTGGCCCAGGGCACAATTCTGGAGACCCGGGATCAAGTCCCTGCGTCGGGTTCCCCTCTCTCTCTCTCATAAATAAATAAAATCTTAAAAAAAAAAAAAAAAGCACACACACATAAGACATTACAAGAGTACTTACAGACAGGGTACCTGGGTGGTTCAGTCAGTTAAGTGTCTGCTGATTTCTGCTCAGGTCTTGATTTCAGGGTTGTGAGTTTAAACCTTGTGAGTTCAAGCTCCACATTGGATGTGGAACCTACTTTTTAAAAAAAATCTGGGTGGCCTGGGTGGCTTAGCAGTTTAGTGCCCCCTTTGGCCCAGGGCCTGATCCTAGAGACCTGGAATGGAGTCCCACATCAGGCTCCCTGTATGGAGCCTGCTTCTCCCTCTGCCTGTGTCTCTGCCTCTCTGTCTCTGTGTGTCTCTCATGAATAATAAATAAAATCTTTTAAAAAAAAATCTTACAGACCAATATCCTTTATGAACAGATACAAAATCTTGTTTAAAATTAGCAAATAAAATTCAGTAATGTATAAAAAGGATAAATACATCACAACCTAATGGGACTTAACCAAGAGATGCAAGGTTGGTTTAAAATTCAAAACCCAACTAATATAATTCACCATGTTAACAGAACAAAGGAGAAAAAAACAAATAAGTATTCCAATAGATACAGAAAAAGCTTTTAACAAAGTTAATATAAGTTTATAACATGGGACGCCTGAGTGGCTCAGTGGTTGAGCATCTGCCTTCAGCTCAGGGCATGATCCCAGAGTCCTGGATGGAGTCCTACCTCGGGCTTGCTTCATGGAGCCTGCTTCTCCCTCTGCCTATGTCTCTGCCTCTATCTGTGTATCTCTCATGAATAAATAAATAAAATCTAAAAAAAAAAGTTTATAACAAAAATTCTTAGCAAATAAAGAATAGAAGGAAATGTTTTCAATCTTATAAAGAACAGCAATTAAAAAATCTGTAACCTATAACATTTTACTTAATGGTGAAATACTGAATGCTTCCCCATAGTTTCCCCACTTCTATTTGGTGTTATATTGGAAGTCCTAGCCAGTATAATAAAGCAAAGAAAAGGAATAAAAAGTAAACAGACTTGAAAGAAAAAGTAAAACTCTCTTTACTTGAAGATGATCATATACATATGGAATTTATACAAAAGTAACTAGAAGTCAATAAGCTAATTTGGCAAAATCTTGTGATACAAGGTCAAAATACAAATATCAGTTGTATTTGTATTGCTAGCAACAAATGATCAGAGAATCAAATTTATGAAAAAGTACCATTTATAATAGCTTCAAAGACCATAAAAATTGACAAATGTATGTAACTAAAAAACATTGAGAAAAAAAAATTTAAGGATTTATTTATTTGAGAGAGAAAGAGCACAGGATGGGGGGTGGGGAGAGGTGAAGGGAGAGGGAGAGAGAGTCTTCAGCAGACTCTATGCAGAGCCTGGAGCCAGATTCAGGGCTCAATCTTAGGACTCAGATCATGACCTAAGCTGAAACCAAGAGTTGGTGGCTTCTGCCACCCGGGCATCCCAAGAAAAGATTTAAATACCTAAATCAGTGGTGAGATATGCCACATTCATGAATTGGAAAATTCAATAATTGTAAGATGCTAGTTCTTCACACATTGATCTAGAGATTCTGCACAATTCCTATCAAGACCCCAGAAAAAAAATTTTTTGGAAGGAATTGACAAGCTGACATTTAAATTTTTATGGAAATTGTAATAACAAAGCAATTATTTAAAAAGGAGCAATGTTGGAGGACTTTAAATTAAACTACCTGATTTTGAAACTTACTATTAAACTACTAAATCATGGTATGTGGTCTTAGCATAAGCACACACATATAAATCAACGGAATAAAAGAAAGATTTCAGAAATAGAACCACACGGACATGTTTTTCATGGTAGAAAAAACGAACCTCAATCCTTGCCTCACATTATATACAAAAAATCAGCCTAAAATGGCTCATAGACCTAATTGCAATAAGCAAAATTATGAAATGTTTAGAAAAAAATGGGGGTAAATCTTCATGCAAAGATTTCTTAGATATGATGCAAAAAAGCATAAAAGAAATATTGATAAATTGAATCTCATTAAAATTAAGAACTTCTACACTTCAAAAAACATCATTACCAAAATAAAAGGCAGGCCACCAACTGGGAAACAATATTAGCAATTCACATATCTAACAAAGGACTTACATCCAGAACATGTAATGTGCCTGGCAGCTTAATAACAAGACAAACATTCTTATAAAAGGCAGATAAATTATTTACAAAGATATTTCATATGAAAAAATGCTCAATGTCATTAAAATGAAATGAAAACCTCAATGAAACAACATAACACACTTACTAGAATGATGAAAACAAGCGTGATGGATGACTTAAGTATTGGTGGATATGGGGAGCCACTGGAACTCTCAGGCACTGCTGATGGCAATGTGAAATGGTGCATCCACGTTGGAAAAAAATTCGGAGTTTCTTTTTTTATTATTATTTATTTTAGAGAGAGAATGTGTGTGGGGTGAGGGGAGGGCAGAGAGAAAAAGAGAAACCCAAGTAGATTGTGCCAAGCATGAGGCCCTACACAGGGTTCGATCTCACAACCCTGAGATCATGAACTGAGCCAAAACTAAGAGTTAAATGCTCAAATGACTGAGCCACCCAGGCGCCCCTGGAGTTTCTTATAAAGTTAAGCATATGATGCATATGACCCAATTACTACACTCCTTGGTGTTTACCCAAGAGAAATGAAAACATAGGTCTACCTGAAGTCTTATACAGGAATGTACAGAGCAGTTGTGTTCATAAAAGCCAAAAGCTGGAAACAATCACAATGTCCTTCAATTGATGAATCAATAAATCACGCTATATCCATAGAAGGAGTAATTATCCAGCAGTATTACGGAATGAACAACTGGTATACACAACACTGGTGACTGGAACACAGTATGGTGAGCAAACAAAGCCAGATACAAGAGTATATATTGTATGACTCCTTTTATATGACGTTCTAGAAAGTGGAGAATGCAATAGTTCCTGAAAGCAGATGAATAGTTATCTGGGATGTGGAAGTGGAGTAGGGAGGTGCCAAGAGGCACAGGGGAACTTGTTGGTGATAATGCCAAGAGGTGATTGATGCCAAGAGGCACAGAGGAACTTGTATGGTCATAGAAATGTTCTTTATTTTGACTGTGGTGGTACTTCCAGAGATCTATACATTTGTACAAATTTAAAACTCTACAGGTAAAATAGGCACTTGTATTTATGTAAGTAATGCTTGATAAAGTTCATTTAAGAAAAAGAAGTTGGAAATCTACATTTTAAAAATATGATGGCTAGTTAAAACTTTTAGGAATAAAACACCCACAGGAGAGTAAGGCAATATAGTCTAGACCTAGAATTCTACTCGATAGTTTACTAAACTGACAAGTCTCTTAATGTCAACTAGAAATGACCATCGATCTAAGTACCAATATTATCCATCTCCATTTTACAGATGACAAAACTGAAGTCTCGTTATGTATTTGCCCAATTTCCCATAGCTGATACATAGCAAAGCTAGGTCTCAAACCAAAGTCCCGAGTCTTTAATCCTTTATCTGCTTTGCTTTATTATATATTTATTCACAATCTTTTCTTGAAAACAAATTAATAATCCTAAACCTCTTCTTTCTTAGCACTCTGAAAAAATTAATGAGCAATGACCTCAAACTATACTTATTTCCTTTTTTCTTTTTATTCGACAGAAGTAGTCTTAAAATTGTACTTAGTATCAGCGTGCTTCTGTCAACTTTATATTTACAGAGTTTGTAATAGTTCCTCACGTTAACCTCTTCCCAATCCAAGTTTCTGGCCTTGGGAATTTCTTAGTGATTTTCCTCATTTTGTACCCACAGGATTATAGTCTTATTTCCTTTTATATCACATACTATTAACAAGTATAACATGGCAGCCAAGGTTCTCACCTCCATGATCTAACTGAAGAATAAAGAAGCATGAAATGTTATATAATTATTTTATGTTCAGGAAAAACACACCTTCTCCATACTATACCAATGAAGGTGGGTAGCTGGAAAAGGAGTTACTTATCAAATAGCAAGATAATGCAAAATAAGATTCATTAGTGAGACGTAAGACAAATATAACAATTTATCTGTAAATTGTTATGCTCATAAATATGCATACACATATGTGCTGCAGAGTTACTGTACTCCAAACAAATTTGGAACTTAATAAAATTTATATTGAAGTTGTGAATATAATTCTAAGTAAGAATTATTAGCCAACATAGAAAAAAATAAATATTCTCTTGCTACAAAATAGAAATGCAGCAACGGAAGTTCTAATTTCTGGTAAAAGTGAGTTTTCATATGAGGCACTTCTTTGACAGCAAAACCTAGCATACATATCTTCTGATTCAATGTTTCTTCCTAGGGATCTACCTAAATGACCTGCATATATATACATACCAAGTGATATACAAGAATGTTCATGGAAACATTATTGATAACAGCAGCAAACTGAAAATAGTCTAAATGTCCATTGATGATGGAATGGATTTTATTTCTCAATGCGACATATTCATACAATGGAATACCATACAGCAATGGTAATGTACAAAATATTGCTACGAGCAACAAACTGTGTATCTCACAAACAAAATATTGACAGAAATAAGCCAGATTAATAAAAAAATTTCATATAATATGATTCCACTTAAATAAATCCAAAACCAGACAAAACTCATGGGTGATATTAGTAGTTAGGATAATAATTACCTTTGATGACTTGGAGGGGTAGGAGGATGTTCCAGGAGTGCTGGTAATGTTATATATCTACACCTATTGGCAATGCCATGGGTAGGTCTGCTTTGTGATCATTTATTGAGCTAAAGGATGTGCTCCTAGAAGGAGGACAATTCAAGATGCAAAAAAAGAATGGGAAGAGGGGATCCCTGGGTGGCGCAGCGGTTTGGCGCCTGCCTTTGGCCCAGGGGCGATCCTGGAGACCCGGGATCGAATCCCACGTCGGGCTCCCTGTGCATGGAGCCTGCTTCTCCCTCTGCCTCTGTCTCTGCCTCTCTCTCTCTCTCTCTCTCTCTGTATGACTATCATAAATAAATAAAAAAAATTAAAAAAAAAAGAATGGAAAGAAAAGAAATGGTAAATATATGGATAAAGAAAATAATCCCTGATTGTATAAATATTATTAATAATACACCATAGGGATTTTTAAAGAAAGATATTTGATGAAGACCCACAACTGCAAAAATATATTAATTTGATATTTATGGAGGGAATAAGGTTTGAACATTATTTAATTGTCTTTTTTGTCCCTGCCCCATCATTTCAGGAGGAAAATAAAAGGTATTAGCTTTATACATTGGTATCTTGATTTTCTAGGTTGTAATTACTATAATAATAGACAAAAGTAATTGCCAAACCAATATAGAACCAAAAATATATATACAGAGAAAGAAATTAGTGAAAAAGAAGCAAGAAAGGTATTGGGCAAAGGGCCATACACACATGTACCAAGGGCATGACAGGATATAAATGCAAATTCGGGTTTATTAGGGAAACTGGAAGCCCAGGGCAGTTCGAGGATACCAGCCAGGCCTCCATTGCTCAGTATCCTGGACAGAGGCAAACTTGAAGAGGAGAGGTCCTATCTGATCTTCTGTGTTTACAAGGGACGTGGAGGAAGGCAGGAGCACTGATTCAACTCTAGCAGTGGACCTTCCTGGGCAAGAAACCAACTTTATTAAAAGGGAGCCACTGGACCTTAGTGCTTTATACCCTAGCACTGAGCTGGGATCTGCTGAGTGAGCTTCTGATTAAGCTACAGAAAGTAGCAGTACCAACAGAAACCATCAAATAGGAGAGGAGATTTTTCTTTTTAAGATTTTATTTATTTATTCATGAGAGACACACACAGAGAGAGGCAGAGACAGACATAGGGAGAAGCTGGCTCCATGCAGGAAGCCCGATGTGGAACTCAATCCGAGGACTCCAGGATCATGCCCTGAGCCAAAGGCAGATGCTCAACCGCTGAGCCACCCAGGTGTCCGAAGATTTTTTTTTAACCCAATTTTTTTAAAACACAATTTTGTTGATTGTTACACGAAATGTACATGAACTAAATGCTTTGGTCAAAGGAAAAGAATGTCAGATTCCATTTTCTTAAATCCTTGCAAAGTGTTAAGTATACAGAAAGGTTTAAAGAAAGATTTCAAGTAAAAGAATGAAAAAAATCATGTAAATATTAACCAAAAGAAGGCTGATATAGCTTTATGCACACACAAATATTACTATATGTATGTATGATAAGTATATAAAAATAAACATACATACACATACATATACATACAATCAAACTTGTGTCTATATAGCTCAGTAGCCCTCTTTCTCTCATTATGTATATAATGGTCAAAAAAAATTTTAGTGATAAAGAGTATCTCTTCACAATGATAAAAGGCACAATTCACCAGGAAGATATAAGAATTCTAAATTTGTATGTTTCCTTAAAACATGTAAATCAAAAATTGACAAAACTTAAAGAAAAGTAGATAAATCCACATCATAATGAGAGATTTTAATATACCTCTCTCAGTAACTGAGACTCTGGAGACAAAGGAATCAGTAAACATATAAAAGATTTTAACAATATGATTTTTAAAGATTTACATATGGGCATATGTAGATATATAGCACACAACAGCCAACAACTACAGAATACATATTTTTTTCAAGTGCACATGTAGAATACTTACAAAAATTGAGCAAAAGCTAGCACACAAAATAAGTCTCAATAAATTTTAAAGGATTGAAGCCATACAAATTAATCTTTGGGGGAATTAAGAAATACTCATAATTCTAGGAAAAAATCAGACATAAATATAAATTATTTTGAACTAAAAGATAATAAAAATATGATATCTCAAGCGTAGAAGCTTTGCTAAAGAAGTCATTAGAAAGGGGCACTGGGTGGCTCAGTGTTTGAACATCTGCCTTTGGCTCAGGTTGTGGTCCCTCATCGGGCTCCCTGTAGGGAGCCTTCTTCTCCCTCTGCCTATGTCTCTGCTTTTCTCTGTGTCTCTCATGAATAAATAAATAAAATCTTTTATTTTTTTAATACATTTATTTTCTTTTTTTTTTAAAGATTTTTTATTTATTCATGAAAGACGCAGAGAGAGAGAGAGAGAGGCAGCGACAGAAGCAGAGGGAAAAGCAGGCACCTCGCCAGGAGCCCGATGCAGGACTTGATCCCAGGATCGCGGGATCATGACCCCAGCCAAAGCCAGATGCTCAACCACTGAGCCACCCACCCACTGAGTCCCAATAAAATCTTTTTAAAAAAGAAGTGGTTAGAGAAAAATGTATAGCCTTGCATACATATACTGAAAAAAGAGAAAGACTAAAATAAATAGGCTCATCATCCATCTCAAGAAGTTAGAAAAAGAACAGCAAAATAAAACTAAAGAAAGTTAGAAGATAGAGAGTAATAAAGATAGCAGCAATTAATGAATTACAAAACAGGTATAAAATAGTCAAGTAACCAAAAGTTGTATTTTTCAAAGCGTTGTTGAAATTGGCAAACCCCTAGTGAGAATCAACCAGGAGAGGGAGAGAGAGATGAACAGGGAAGGAGAGACAGGGGAAGGGGGAGAGGATGAGAGGGAGAGGGGGAGAGTGAGAGAGAGGGGGTGGGGGACAGGGCATATCCATAAATGGTATTAAGAATGAAAAAGAGGACATTACAGATTCTTCAGATATTAATAAAAATGAGATACTATTTTTTAAACTTTGTCATTAAATTTGAGAGTTAGAAGAGATAAACTCCTTTAAAAATCACGATATATTTATTTATACAACAGAATATTATATAGCATCAAAAAGGGGGGGTAAATCCAGTTCCTCACAACAATATGGATAAATCTTAAATCCATAATATTGAGAACAAGGAGAAAGTCAAACAAAAACAAACTGAGAACTTATGGACTGACAAATTAGAGGAAACACTATAATGAAAACCAAGGGGATTATTATTCCAGGAGAAAGGGCAGCGGTTACTCTTGAAAGCAGAAGAACACTGGATTCAAGAGTGTTGCTTATGTTCTGGTTTTTGGACCTGGATGCTAGATGTCTATTTTGACATTTTTGGCCAGCCTCTATACCTGTTTTACACACTTCCTGCACAAGTATTGTAGTTCACAATTAAAAATGGAAGATAAATCAATACAGGACTTAAAGTCTACATGAATTCTTCATTCCATACATATTGGTTCAACATCTCTCTCTCTTTCTCTCCCTCCCTCTCCCTCATGCAAATATAATATACTGCATACTGTAACTAAATAAAGCACTCTTTTCGCAGGAAAGCAGTTGAGCTGATTTTGAGTCATCTTGGAATTAGAATTTGGATTACCATAATAAGGTAGTGTGTATCCTACACATATTTATTGAAAGCAGTTCTTTTAATAAAGAATTTATGAAGACAAGAGAATCAAATGCGGGTTTAAGCAGATACAAATATTCCCACAAATTACAAACATTAGACTTTTGATGTTAAATTCCAATTTCTATTCACTAAGGAGCTGTGAAAACTCTGCCAGTAGGACTAAAATGAAATTTTGCTTAGAGTCAATCCACAGAACTTTATGCCTTTTCAAGTTTCTTCCAAGTCACATGCCTATTGGTCTACATGGTCCTGTCAATTTCCTGTGTGTGGGTCTTAATTGCTACTTGTGGGAAATGCTCACTGTTTCTGTAACTGTGTAAAATTCACTTATTTAAAAAAAAATGACAGGAAAAAATAGCCTCTGAGAGTAAAGAAAATGCTTTTCCATTGCATGTAAATATGGTCACCTTGATACCTTCCCTCATCCTTATCCATCCCTTCTTGTCTTCTTATTAATCTTCCCTACCTCCCCAATTTCTTGGATTTTCCCCATTTATTTTTTTAATTGAGTAAATTTGTTGCACAGCATTGTGTATATTTAAGGTGTACAATGTATATACTTTGATACATTTACGTACTGTAATGATTGCTGTTGTAGCAATATTTATCATATTACATGATTATAGTGTAATATTGTCTACATTCATTATACTATACATTAGAACTCTATGGCTTGGGGAACCCGGATGGATCAGTGGGGTTAAGCACCCAACTCCCCATTTTGGCTCAAGTCATGAGATTCAGTGCCTTGCCCCCACACTCAGCTCCGCCCTCAGCAAGATTCTGCTTGAGATTCCTTCTGCCTCTCTCTCTGCTCCTCCCCCCCGTTTGTGTGTGCATGCTCTCTCTCTAAAATAAGTAAATAAATATTTCTAAAAAAGATCTCTGTGGCTTATTCACAACTCATTGCAGGTTCAAAACCTCCGACATCAGTCTTATCCCCCCACCCCTGGTACCCTGTTAGTCTCGGGGTTTTTCTTTATGACTTTGACTTCTTCTTTTTTACTATGATATAGGTGCAGCCATAGCACATTAAATTGACAACCTGGGTCTTGTTTTTATGTGCACTCGTTAAAAATCAGTTGAATTGGAGGAAGTCATCAGATTAATCAAGATGAAAATGAAAGAAAAATTTATAAAGAAACTTTGATTTTAAATATGCTGTATTGTTGAGGTATGTATTCAGTTGAGTTGAAGTCCAAATTCAAGTCTATTTAGAAGGTTGGACTTCTTTTTTGTGGCAGACTGTGGATTGGTTGGTTGGCTGTTTTTCCAAAGTCAGGATATTAATTGTGTAAATGGTAAATATATTTTAAAAATACTCTGAGATTAGGAGTAAAGAAAGCCTTCTAATGAACATCAAAACAAAGAAAAATAAAGTGAGGAAGAAGGTCAGGTTCATTTGAAACCCAATGGTTTGGGAGAGCTGAGATTGTTGGGGTGGTAACTCTCAGCAGTCACTGGGCAGGTAGGAGGGTGCTCTGAAGGCATGTCTTGACAATTTCAAAAGTAATTCTAGAATTTGCAATGGAATAAGCTTCCTAATGGGAAGCTGATTTGCCTCCTCTTCTGTTTCCCACAGCTTGGGAATATTCACTGAAGAATAATTGGCAATAGGATAATTATTATTTCATTTTTAATGATTTCCTTACAGTGATTTGGGTTGATAAATTGCCTGTATATTTAAAAAATTACCTCTTCTTCATTCTAAAGTTATGATATTATGATTTGAAAACACACTGGCTGAATTGAGGGCAGTGCTCTAGTGCAACCAGTGCAAACACTGAATAGAAGGGTTGACAAATGAGGACACTGTTACCAGTTTAATCCCCATATGGGCCAATTAGTTTCACATAGAGAAGAACTCTGTTCCAAAGCCACAGATTGCACCATTAACCCCAGTCAGCCGTCTCCAAATTGTGTGTCATTGATCACAAGAGGCCCAGGTATGAGTGTCGATAGCTCAGAGCAAACCCATCATCACCTCTGAGAGCCGAGTCATTCTGGTAGCTCATACATTCCTCATCTCATAGAGGGCTAGGAAGATTACAGTAAGATGAGAACTTGAAGGCTTTATCTCCCCCTCTCCCCCCAGTTCCTGCCCCTTGTAATCTTATTATAAGCAGTGGGATAATTACACTTGCCTTGTTTTCGTTCTTTTAGCAAATCAGAATGCCTTTGAGAAAACTGATAATACCATTATATTTTTAGGATTTATTTATTTATTTAGTGAGTGGGGTGGGGGCAGAGGGAGAGAATCCTCAAGCAGACTCCCTGATGACTGCAGAGCCCCACATGGGGCTCCATCTCACAACCTGTGAGATCATGACCTGAACCGAAACCAAGAGTCGGGTGCTCAACTGGCTGAGCCACCCAGGCACCCCTGATAATATCATTATTGAAAAGTGATACAACTGGTAAGCAACAAATGATTTATAGATTCATCTTATCAATACTTAATGGTACCTTAGAAATCCTAACATTGACCCAAACAGATGAGAAGGGCCAAATACACGCTTTCTAGCTCTTGTAACCTTGTTCTTCCTGGTTCATTTATAGAATAACAAAAATGAGCATCAGATATAGAATTACATTACATGTGGAATCTGCAAAATATGATACCTGAAACACTCAACTTGTCTAAAATATAAATGTTCCTTAATCTTTTTTATTCTCAAAACAAAATCTTGCCTAATTTCTGGCTGTGGACAAAGTTTCAGAGTCATCCTTAACTTGGGAGTAAGCCTGAAAAATTCATTTGGAGGGTAATTTGGGGTAAAATGAGGTCAAATTAAAGTAATTTAAAAATAGGCATTAATAAAAATAGTGTCACCCTTACCATCACTTCAGCAAATCTATAATAGATGTTTTGATACATGGATCCATTTAGCATACTTATCTTTTGGTAATAAAATGTAATTAAGTTAATGGTAAAACTGATTTCAGCAAAAAGCTGATGCAGTTCTCTGTAACAGAGCCAAACACTCTTGGTTCTTTATGAATCTTTTGAATTAAGCCAAAAATCTGGAGAATAAAAGAACAATGATTTAAATCTAACGACTGGGAGCCTGGGTAGATTCTGTTTGTGATTCTCTTCTCTTAGGCGGGAACTGCTTTGCATATAGGAGTAGAGATCATGGATATTTTCCAAACGTTGCAACCACTATATTTTTCTTTATCTTATATTCCACATCATGTTTATTTTTCACATTCCTTGTCACTCTGGCCATTTCTTGCCCCCCTCAAAGCCACCCAAACACTAAATAGTGTTTTCTTTCCTCCCCTCCAAAAGTGCCACAAGGGTGACGTTTTCAGAGAGTAAAACAACTGTCCCCTTTCCTTTCTGTGAATTTGGATCCCAACAGAGAGACAGAATACAAAAGATAGGCATCAGATCAGAAAATAGCCCGGTACAGGTCGGGTTGGAGAATGTGAATTTAGGCCTGCATGCAGGTGAGGTCACTAACACCTCATCCCAGGACCAGAAAACCACAGGCCATGCCTGGTAGAGAAGTCTCTATTGGCATGGGGGGAGCCAACTTGTCTCCCAGACAGACCCCAGAATGGGCTAAGTGCCCAGTTACTTCCTTCCAAACTCCCCAATCAGATAAATCTCTGGGGACAAGGGTGTAGGAGTGAGAGAGGTCAGGAGTGTAACTTTAAACTGCATGGGAAAAAGAGGGCTGGGAAGAAGGAGTTTGTTGCCCTCCACAGAGCTGTTCATTCACAGAACCTTGGATTTCCCCAAGGCATGTTGGCTTGTTTCCTCCCAGGTTGAATTCCCAGTTACTGCAGTGTTGAAGGAATTCAACCAAACGCATGGCATATACCATCTGACATTCAAGGTGCTGAACACGAGGAGCCATGGTCTAGCCTTCACCGTGCATGCACCCTCCAAGTATCACCACCCTGCTTTTCCTCCTCCGTGCCACCGAACTCCAGCGCTGCCAAATTTCTCCCAACCATCTATGATTTTTCTACCCAAGCCCAGCCTTTCCATGTTCTCTCCTATCTCTGGGAAGCATCCACCTTCCATTCAAGGTTTATCCTTTTATATTTCTTCTCTTTTCACACCCTTTAGAATCATTTCTTGAGAAATAATCTTTTTCCTTCATTTTCAATATCTCCTCTCACTGGCTTTTCCTCCCATTTCCCATTTATATTGTCTAATTTCTCTAGTTCTTTAAAAAAAAGTTCCATCACCCCAAATCCCCTTTTGGCTATCACTCCTCTTCTCTGCCAAATTTTTTCCAAGAGCGAAGTGGTCTAGCGGGGAGAACATTGGCTGTGGGGTAAGAAGAACCTTGGGGTGACAAACTGGGGTTTGTCCCTTGCTTGCTGGCCTAGAAAGTTCCTTTAACTCTCTGAACCTAGTTCATTGTCTGTAATGTGGAAAGGACATTACCTATTTGTGCTATTGTAATGAGGAGGAAGTGTCAGAATACGGTAGGCATGAATTTAATTCCCCCAATTTAAGTATTTAGGAAATATAACTTAATTTCTAGAACTCAACTTTATTTCTTTTTGGAGTCTCTATTTTGCTGGGTGGTTAGAAGCTTCCGTTCTGTCTGGGGTCATGATAGAGTTCTGGAGGGAAGGTGGTGGGAAGAATGGCTTCTGTGGTACCAAGTCATGGAGAGAAAGGGCTCTTGGTCTTGGTTGTGCGCACACTGGCATCCTCTGAGATATCAATCACCTCAATTGCCCCTTGGTCTTGGTCCTTCAGAGTTACTGCTGAGCTGTCCCTTGGTCTCTTCACTGTCATTTGCTGATGTGTTAGAACTGCAATGATGATCCTTCATAACAGTTGAGTTTGGGGCTCTCAGGTGTCTGCCTAGAGCCCCATGCAATCTCAGAAATCTTACTCACATGGGAATCCAGTTGGTGCTCTTGTCATGCTGAACCCCAGGAAGCTCTCCAAATGCCCACATTAACCACAGGGACAAGTCACCCTCTGGTTCTTCTTCCCTCCACCTAGTCTCTTACAAGGAAAGAAACACAACTTCCCTCGTTTTGGAATTGTGAAAGCCGTCAGGTTATTTACTCATTTTTCCGACTCAGGCTGCACCCTGTGGGCCAGGGTACAGGGCCAGCGCCAGAGACCCACCTCTCAATCTGTGTACTCTCTTCCTCCAGCTAGCTGGAGGACTGTTTTAGCAATGGTGGTGGTGGTGGTGTGAAGCCTTGTTCTTGGCCTCAAGATTCTCCCAAACTACCTGTTTTAAGTTCTAGAATCATTTCCACCCTCCACCCCTGCCCCCTGCCCAGGGTCAGGCTTTTGAAACTAAAAAGCCAGGAGAGGACTCCTTTCCTTATCAATCTACTCTGTCATGTTTCATGAGGCAATTATCTTCTGGCTCTCTAAATGGTGGGAAAGAGCTAGGGGAATTGGAAACCAGAAAGCAACAGTCAATACTTCAAAACCTCATCCTGCCACACTTCAGCAAAGTGCCGGCACAAAGCTGAGCCCGTAGTAGGTCTCATTAAATATTTGTTCCTATCCCCACCACTGCACTACCCCCTCCTCCTCAATCAGCTGAATTCTCTTGAACTCAGTTCGGTGAAGCTTTCAATCCCCATTATGATGAGATCACTTTCACGACGCTAACCAGTGACTCCTCGGTTGTAAAAGTCAGGAGGTATTCACTTGATTTTCTCCTTTACTTGACTTTCCCTACATCATTTCCACTGGATAATACAGCCTCCTTTTTTTTTTTTTAACATTTATTTATTTACTCATGAGAGATACAGAGAGATACAGAGACGTAGGCAGAGGGAGAAGCAGGCTTCCTGTGGGGAGTCTGATGCAGGACTCGATCCTAGGACCCCAGGATCACGACCTGAGCCAAAGGCAGATGCTCAACCACTGAGCCATCCAGCAGTCCCTAAAGCTTCCTTTCTGAGACTCTTTCCTACGTTGGCTCTCATAGCCTCTCCTGTTTTTCTACTTACTCATTTGGCTATTTTTTTTCTCCATCTACCCTCAAGTATGAGTATGTCTCAAGATTCAGTTCTTGTGTCACACTGCTGCATGGTGTCACTCACCCTGTGCTCAGACCTAGAATTTCAGGCCAAGTCTTTAAATCTCCATATTTTCACATTCCCAAATGCTGCAGATACTAAGTCAGTTAATTCTTATAGAGGGCATAGCACAGGGCTTGGTACAGGGTAAGTACTCAATCACATTAGTAACAGTGTTTATTACTATATCTACCTGAGTGTCTCACAGGTGTCCATCAGTTTTAATATGTCCAAAATGGCTCATTCTCTCTTTTCTCCTTCATAACCCTGCCTCTTGATAACCCTCCTCCCCAAATTAGATAACAAGTTGTGTATGCATGCTCTCTCTTTCTCTCTCTCTCTCTCTCTCTCTCACACACACACACACACACACACACACACACACACACACGATCCTTCCTCCCAGCGAGCGGTAGGAGGACAGAATTCTGGGCATCATCCTGCCCACCATCTGGTCACTCGGTCCTCCTGACTCTGCATCATAAGTTCTCTGAAGAGCCTTCCTTCTTCTCCTTCTCAACTGCTCTTGCATAAATGTACACTCATATTTCCTCTCATGATAATTCTTCAGAACCAGCTCAAATTTTTTCATGTTCCTAAAACTTTTTCTGCACCCATTTTTTCCCTTGGAGTCCTTGATGTTAGTTTTCTTTGTGTTTCTTTCACTGCCTGAAATGTCTCCTGCTGTCCCATCAACTTTTGACCTCATTTTAAAGCTCAGCTAAAATGTCATTAAGTTCTCTTTAGGTTGCCAGACTTATTCCCCTCTCATTAATTTTTAATGCTCCCATGGTGTCTTCTCTTATCCCTTTATACATATTTCTGTTGTCACACGTATTTGGTGTATCATTGCTTATTTACATTTGGTCTCCCAATAGATGGAACCTCTTGAAAGTAGGCGCTGGTTTGTACTTGTGTCTGCCTCTAGACCTTCATCTGTATAGGGTTAACAAGTCTTTATGGAACTAAGTTGAGGTGAATGTTCAAACATGGACTATCCTGATCTCGGGTGTAAAACATTTTATCAGCGAAGACAACTGGACAAGCAAATGTGCAAACAAGCTTTTAGAAACTCTGGAGATTTAAGAAAAAGAGGTTACGATAACCCATCTTTCACTTTAAGGAGGAAGTGCAGGAAGAGTAACAAAAGTGGGGAGTGTGCCTTTATGAGTTTTTTTCTTATGAATCATCTAAAGAAGCTTTGGCTCATAGATAAGACTTGTAGATATCATGCAGCTCAAGGGTTTTCTCAGGTATTTTGAAAAAGACAGCTATAAGGGAGGAACTTTTCAGAAGATGAGAGGTAGTAGGAGGCCTACTATAGGCAAGCATGGCATGTTTATAAATTATTATTCTCTGACTTGTATACTCCAGGCTCACAGTAACACTTTTTCTTTTTTTTCCAATATTTTATTTATTTATTTATTTATTTATTTATTTATTTATTTGAGAGAGAGAGAGAAAGTGTGAGTGTGTAAGAATGGGGGAGGGGCAGCGGGAGAGGGAGAGGTAGAGAATCCCAAGCAGACCCTGCACTTCTATCAACATGGAAAAGGAACAGAAAATGTATGAGAAGTGCCCTGAGAGTACTGAGCAGAGATGCACCATTCAGTGACTTCAGAATCTTCCATAAAAAGCAAGATGTACAATAAGTGCCCCACACTTGCCTAACAGTTGGTCTGCTGGAGGGAGGTGCAGACACTCAGCTTGAATAAGGAGATCATACCCCATGTGAGTCTTGAAAAAAATACTTTGTATATTATTTAAAAATAAAAAAATAGGAGTTAAAAAAATAAAAACATGAGCTAAAATCAAGAGTTGGATGCTCAACTGACTGAATCATTCTGGTACTCCCACAGGAGCACTTTCAGTGGAGCAAGATGAAGTCAAGAAGGTTACACTAGACACCAAAGTCCATTCCAAAGTCTATCATATTTTTTAAAAATTAAGTTTATAATTTTAATTCCAGTAGAGTTAATATACAGTGTCACGTTAGTTTCAGGTGTGCAATAGAGTAATTCAACATTCTCTACATTACTCATTGCTCCTCATGGTTATGTGTACTCTTAATCCCCATCACCTATCTCAGCTATCCCCCTCTCACCTCCTGTCAGTTTGTTCTCTATAGTTAAGAGTCTATTTCTTTTTTTCCTTTGCCCTTTGTCTTGTTTCTTAAATTGCGTGTATGAGTGAAATCATATGGTATTTGTCTTTCTCTGACTGACTTATTTCCCTTAGCATTATATTCTTTAGCTCCATCCATGCCATTGCAAATGGCAAGATTTCATTCTTTTTTATGGCTGCAAAATATTCATATATATATATATACACACATACCATATCTTTATGCATTCATTAATTGTTGGACACTTAGGCTGTTTCCATATCTTGGCCATTGCATACACTGCTGTATAAACATAGGGGTGCATGTATCCCTTTGCATTAGTGTTTTTGTATTTTTTTGGGAAATACCAAAAAATACAGTAGTGTGATTACTGGATTGTAGGGTAGTTCTAGTTTTAAATTTTTGAGAAACCTTTATACTGTTTTCCTACAATGGCTGCACCAGCTTGCCTTCCTACCAACAGTGTTCCTTTCTCCTCATCCTCACCAATACCTGTTGTGTATTGTGTTGTTAATTTTAGCCTTTCTGACAGCTGTGAGGTAGTATCTCATTGTAGTTTTGTTATGCATTTCCTTGACAGTTAGTGATGTTGAGCATCTTCTCAGGTGTCTGTTGATCATCTGGATGTCGTCTTTGGAGAAATATCTGTTCAAGTCTTCTCCCCTTTTTTAAATTGGATTATTTATTTTCTGGGTGTTGAGTTGCATCAGTTCTTTATATATTTTGGATACCAATCCTTTATTGCAAAGACCATCATTTTCTAGATTGTTTATACTTTGATATAAAACAAAGCAAGGCAACTCCTCTTTGGCAATCACAGACATCAAAGAAAACTCAAGGCAGTCGTATGCTATTAAAAAAAAAATCTATCTGACCTTCATGTACTGTACTTATCTGAGACAACTGAAGAAGGGTTGGGGTAATTATCCAGGGGACGGTTGGAAAATCATTGTCATGACTTTACTGCAAGTTGTCCTGTTGAGAAGTTCAGTCCCCACAGAGCAGGTTCTGAAACACCTAAATGCATACACCATCTTGCGAAGTTAAAAATTATGTCCTCAAATGATGTTCTGGGAATATAATATGAATGTGTTAATTTTATTGCTTACCTTGATTCTCCTGCACAGCCAGGAATAATAATTATGTATGCTGGTTGCTTTGGAATTAGATCATGAATTCTAGCTCTGAGCAATTATTTAACTGTGGACAGTAATTTCTGTGACTCAAGTGTCCTGAAAGACTGCATATAATGTCCAGAGACTGCTTTGCTTGCTATCAGACTTAGTTGTCCAAGACAAAGAAGGACAATATGAATGGAAAAATAATGTTCATGCAAACGAAGTAACATAGCTGGGAGAGAAAATTTGATGACGAAATAAGAGGGAGGTTTCCAGAGGGCTTTAAGCATCCCAGATTGGTGGCATCAGATTGGTGGCATATCTGTCTTCAGGTATTCTCATGTGTTACTAACACAGACATTTGACCTATACCTTAAAAAAGACATCCTCAAAAAAGACAATTTGTACTAATAATTATTGCAATCGACCCTTCTGCTACTTACTCTTCTGGTCTTTTGAAAATGGCCTTAATGTGGTTATTTCAGAAACCAACTGTGACAGAGTCTCCCTGGCTGCTCATCAAAACTAATTTTTTTTTTTTTTCCTTTTTGGGGCTAGACTCCATTTCATGGCCTGCCTTGCACTTAGGTGGATCTGGAGGAGAATTCTGGCCAATGGAACGTGAGTGGAAGTGAGGTGCGGAAACCTTACCTGAGAGATCTCCATGCTTTCCTCTTTTCTGCCTGCTTGATGTCACAGTTATGCTCTGAACGTGTCAGAGCTCTGACATGGAAGAAACATGGGCCCTAAATATTTATAAGACTAAATGTTTGGAGGAGCCTTCCCTGTATTCAGGACTTTACATGGATGAGAGCTACACCTCTGTTATTGTGTGCATGGATAGATTTTTGTGTTGATTTATCGTAGCAGCTAGTGTTATGTTAATGAATACATTCACATTTAGGATAAAGGAATTTCAGCTTGGTGTGCACTTACTACGTTTTAGATACTGTCTAATATTTCACTACATTTAATTCTCATAATAAGCCGTTGAGTAGTTGTAACTGTCAGTTCACAAAGGAGGAAATTAAGGCTTAGAAAAGTTAAGCAACTTGCCTGACATATAAATTCTGCTGAGAGAGGATTTGAACTCAGGCCTGCAAGTCTCCAAAGTGCATTTATGATCTTGCCAATAAGCCATCTCAAGAGGAAAGTATTGTATAAACTGTACACAGGGTACAGATTTTTTTCATTTGTTCATTCATTAATTTATTCAACAAACACTCTGTGTATGCTTTGTGCCATGTCCTGTCCTAGACACCAGAGACAAGATAAACTTTTTATTAAGGCAGAGAAGTGGCACTGTCCTGAAATTTCATTTTATTATTTTTAAAGATTTTATTTATTTATTTATTCATGAGAGAGAGAGAGAGATAGGAGAGAGAGAGAAGCAGAGACATAGGCAGAGGGAAAAGCAGAATCCATGCAGGTGGGAGCCCCATGCGGGACTCGATCCTGGATCCCCAGGATCACACCCCAGGCTGAAGGCGGCGCTATACCCCTGAGCCACCCGGGTTGCCCTGTCCTGAAATTTTAAATGTACCTTCCAGTTTAAGTAACTCCCCCTAAATGGTAGAAGAACTTAGAAATAGCTCTCAGTATCTAATTTAGTCATTGGTAGTCAAGAAGAGTGAAGAGTTTTCTTAAGATGCATAAATTACTACAACTGAGAGATGTTAGCCAAGAATATCCGGCTTAAGAAAGAATGAGGGCTTTCTCCCTGAAGTTTAGGAGGGACATTCTCATGGCTAAACGTGCTCTGCTCCCTGTGTGACTGTGATGCGTTGACAATGAAGAGGAGAAATCTAGCATATGCTCCGAATGGAGTACCATTATGCCATAATGGTCAGATTCTGCCAAATTCATGATAGCATGGTCTAAGGGAAAGAATAATGCTATTTAAATAAATAGTAGTTCTGTAATAAATAATAATAATTCTGTAATAAAAGCTGCCATGCTTTTATTATAGAGATTTATGAAACTACTATAGAACAGCAAAGTAGAAAGTTTATCATTTTTCAAATACATGAAGCTCGGAGTATATAATCCACTGTAGTTTATATAATACTTAATTTTAGGATTTAATCAGCAAAGATATATAATATAATATGGTGAGACCAGGAGAAATATTTTGGGGCAGTATGGCTTATAGGACAGATTTGGTTCTCCCAAAGATGTTGATGTTCAAATTGGAAACAAATGAAAATTAAAATTAATAAGAGATTCTAGTAATTCAGAACACCACACCTATCGGAGTCGAATATTTTACAAGAGCTTTGGAGACACTTTTAAGCTCTGGTGTCATAGGCGCTCTTTTCTTAAAGATAAGTGGAGTGGATTATTATCGAATAAAAATGTGACCCATTACTGTGTTTTACAGCAAGAAATCTGTAACCGAATGGCTTTGCCAATAGGGACTGTTAGAGGTCTGATGATTATGGGAATAAACTGTGTACGTTATACACCGATACAGTGTATCAGGAAACAAGTCTATGTTCACTAATCAGTTCTTGATGTGTTGGGAACTATGGGGAAAGAGGAAAAGCAGCAATTGAGGACTTTTCCACCAGGGAGACTTGTGTATCTTAAAGAAGGCAGATTTTGTTGTGGCATCGTCCCCGACCCGTGGGGAAAATGGACTTAGCCCCCGTTCCTCCCCCTTTTTCCTCTTAGGTTTCATGCTGTGGTGCACCCACAGGAGGAGAGCTCGGCCGCTGTCACAGGTAGGCAGGCCGCGGGGAAGCGGGGGAGCGCGCTCGTGCGGGAGGAATTCTGCGGAAGGGAGCCAGGGGCACCACCAGGAACCTGGCGTTGGGAGCAATAGCAGGTACCCCAACAGCGACAGCCACGTGGTGAGACAATACAGGTCTTTGCAAAGTTCCAGAAGCGACACAACACGGTGTCAACAACAACAACATCAAAAAACAAAACAAAACAGAAAAACCCCCAAAACAAACCCAACAACTTCTTTCATAACTTTACGGACCGCGATGGACAGGAGAGCATGGCCTTTTGCACAAGCCGTGTCTCCACTGCACAGTCTCGGGAGCCGTGAACTTCAAAGGAAAGAGATGGCTATCTCCTTCGTAGTGAATGCAGCACATCATGGCTTCCCCCAAGTCCACGCAAACTACTCTCCCTAAGAAGGGTGTCGTGCGAAGAGTCCCGCCGGTCCCGCGCGGCCGCGGCTCCCCGGAGAGGCGTGCTCGGGCCGCGCGGCCAGGTCTCCGCCGACAGCCGAGGAGGCTCCGCGCTCGGGGCCGAGCCCGGGGGCGCGGGGCGCGGGGGCGCGGGGGGCGCGGGGGCCCGGGGGGCGCGGCCCGCCCACCTCCCCGGGGGCGCCGCCGGGCCTCGGGGGGCCGCCGCGGGCCACGAGGGCGCGGGCACCGCCAGAACTTCCCGCCCGGGAGCGCCTGCCCCCGCTGCCGGCTCCGGCGGGCTGGGGGGGATGTTCTCGCGAGAGGAGAGGGGGCGCGGGGCGCCGCGGGTTGGGGGGCGCGGGGAAGCCTGCGGACGAGGGCGCGGCAGGGAGGGGAGCCGAGGCGGCGGCAGGGCCGGGGACGCGGGGAAGCCGCTCCCGCCAGTCGCCGAGAGCCAGCCCCTGACGTCAGGAGTTTTCCTCAAAGTCAACAACAAGCCCCGCGGCGGCGGCGGCGGCGGCGGCGGCGGCGGCGGCGGCGACGAGCAGCGATCGGCGGCGGGGCCCGGGAGGGAGGAAGGAGGGGGCGGGGAGGCGGCGGCGGCGGCGGCGGGGTCCCCCGGGCGAGGCGCGGCCCCCTCCCCCCCAGAGGAGGCCGCGGGCCCCCGACCCGCGCCGGGCGCGCCCCGGGCCCCGCAGCCTCCGCCCGCCGCCGCCTCGCCGGCGTGACCCGACCCCCGCCCGAGCGGTGTTTTCTGGTGATGAATTGAATTTGTAGCCGATATCCGATTCCCATGTAGAGTCTCCGCCTCCTCCTCCCCCCGCCGCCGCCCGCCCTCCCTCCCTCCCTCCGCCCTCCCCTCCCGCCGCCGCCGCCGCCGCCGCCGCCGCCGCCTCCCGCTCCAGCTCCGCGGCCCGGCCCGGCCGGCTCCCTCCTCCCTCCCCTGCAGCCTTCGCCTGCCCTCCCGCCGGCCGCACCGGGCTCCAGGGGGGCCAGAGGCTCTGCGGGGTGGGGGGAGGACAGGAGGGGAGGAGGAGGGAGGGGGGACCCCCGAGTCGCCCCCTCTCCTCCCCCCGCCCCCCCGGCTCCATCCTCCGCCGCCGCCCGAGCAGCTGCGGGGCCGCCGCCGCCGCCGCCGCCGCCGCCGCCGCCGCCGCCGCCTTTGCAGGTAACAGCCACCGCCCCCCGCTCGCCCCCTCCCCGCCGGGCCTCCTCTCCCTCCGGGCCCCCGGCCCCGGGCCTCCCTAGGGCGGGGGGGTGGTGTGGGGGGAGGCGGGGGCGTCTGGGTTGTCACCGCGCCGGGGGCGTGGGCGGGGGCTGGGTCACCGGAGGCTCGGGTGTGGGTGTGGGTGGGGAGGCCGGGGGATGCCCGGCGCCGCTGACACCGGCACCCCCTCACTTTCCGGGGGAAGCTGGGGGGCGGCGGCGCGCGGGGGGCCGGGGAGGGTGTTCCCGGCCTAGCGGTACCGGCCGCGTCTGCGCTGCCCCGGCCCTGGCGCCTCCAGCCGCTGCGCAGCGCCCGCTCCCCGCCGGCCCGGGCGGCGCGGCGTGGGGAGGGGGCCCCGGCCGGGCGGGGGCGGGGCGGGGGCGGCGGCGGCGGCGGGGGCGGCGGCGGGCTTATATAACGCGGGGACGGCCGGTGCCGGCGTGTTTGGGTTGGGGGGAGGGGGCCGTCTGCCGCGCGGCCCGGCGCGGGGGCTGTCTGCGCGCGCGGGGTGGGGTGCAGGCGAGGATGCTCCGGCGTCCCCCGGGGTCTCCTTCCTCCCCACCCTCCCCTGCTGCCGGCGCGCAGGAAAAGACGGCCCTGGGGGGGGGGGGGGGCGGTGTGTGTGTGTGTGTGTGTGTGTGTGTGGGAGGTGGGTAACGTGCTCGTCTGTGTTTTTAATAGTAGTGGGGTTTTAATCCGCTTGGGAGTTGTGTGCTAAGAATAGAAATGTGCGGAAGATGCTGGGTTTGGCGGATCCAGTGATGCTGTCGCTGCTGGCGCGGCGGCGGCTCAGGCTGCAAGTAAACAAACCAGCCTCTTCCTCGTCCACCTCCTCCTCCTCCTCCTGCGCATCGGTCTGCATCAGCCATGATGCTTGCTGGGCCCTAAGAGCCCAAAGTTGAAGCCTAGCTGGTCGCCGTGTACACCCTGACTTCCAGGCGGGGTCATTCCTTGTTTGGGATTACCCGGGGATCTTCACTTAGGCTGAATTGAGTCTCTTTGGGGCCAGGGTTTCAAAACCGGTATTTACTGTATATTTTCTGAAAGCAGGGGGGAAAGGCTTACCCATAAGCCAAGGGTAGGATGCTCCCATTTCTTGCACCAAGAGAACGTTGTGAAAATAAAACCAACCCATTTCACCAGTGTGGTAATTGGTCGAGAGCCCAGTAGTTTGTAATTGATTACGTTTTCAAGTAGAAATTCGCAGCGAAACCTATGTATCTGTATTAAGTAGTACCATTAAGAAAATGTTCACACTTTTCTAGTTCATCTTGTAGCAAAAACATGTGAGATGATGACTTCTTGCAGTTAATAATACCTTGCCAACTGCTTCAAATCATCAAGTTAGACATATGTTCCATATTTGTAAAGGCATGGTCATTTTATATCTTTTAGTAGGCTGTAAATTACTAGTCAACCCCTGGGGTTTGGTTTTTGGTGGAAGCTCATTAAATTAGGTTATACGTTGTTAGGAAATAGTTGAAAAAGCCAAAGCTAGATGAGTCCAATAAACATGGTTTAGGAAAGTTTGTTTTCAGAACTTAAATATCCTTGCAAAATATGTATAAATGAATATGAATATTCCAGGAGGTGGTGGTCCAAAACCAATACACACATCCAGGAAGTGGTTGTGTAAAACGTGAACGCGTTTTTTTTTTGTTTGTTGTTTTTTATCACGAAGTCTAGTTTTTAGTAAACTATTAGCTTTTTAAGGTGAATGCATAATAATTTGGAGTATATATATAGGGACTGTTGGTTTTTTTTTATTTTTTTTTTTCTTTTGCCAACACACAATCTTGATTTTGAAAGTTTACCGAGGAGGTTGTATTTGAAGATCTGCTTCTTGTTTGTCTCACTAGGGCTGACCCCAATATCTTTGATTGGCTTGAGCTTCTAATTTTAAAGTGAGGGAGTGCATATATCACATGAATGAGACAGCACTGGAATTTAGATGAATGTACAGCTGTAGCGTTCTGTTGTATGTTTGCGGTATGTGTTTTCAGTAGTAGGTTTTCCTACAGAATTAAAAAAATACCTAGTCCAAAGTATTTCTACCAAAAAACTTAGGAAACTGTTATTTCTATTCATTTTGTCCTCTATACTTAGTCTTTCTGTAATGATTACTTCTGTAATGATTACTTTAGTGAGTTTTCCAACTTAAAATTAATTTTTAGTTTGACAACTCTAAGTTGTGTATGTAAAGGTACTTAAGGGGGTTCAGCTTTGGACTTTCAGTTTATGTAATTTTATAGCTGTAAAAATATTTTAAATAAGATTTCATTCATTCCAGCAGGTATTAGAGTGTGAACTGTGTGCCAGGAGCTAGTTTGATTAAAAAACTTTTCTTATTTACATTTCATTCACAAGATTACTACTGTTAGATATGAGAATTTGTTTTCAGAATCATGGCAAATCTAAATATGTTCTGGTTAGACATATCATAGGACAGATGTACTTAGCATAATAGATTTTTGTGCAAAGTAGGGATTTAAGATTCTTTAAACTCTGGCTTTTGATTTAAACATATAAGAGATTTTATTTCTTAAAAATTCAATGGAAATTTCCAACAATTTGGGTTTCTTGAAAAAGAGGAACCTGTTTTACAAATTGATATTGTGGAAGTTTAGAGTTTACTTGATGAACTTTGCATATTTTTGTGAAAAGATAGCTACACTTTTTTTTGTTGTTACGCTTTTTAGTTCAAAGAATTCATCCTTGGGAAGATAACGCAATTATTGTTAACTCGTGTTAATTGCATTTTTAGCATGATTTGATAGAATCTTGTCTTAATAGTGTGATTACGTTTTAAGCATTAAAAGATACTTAATTTACAATAATTTATATTTGAATACCGTAAAAGACAAGGCAGAAAAAGAAACCATTTAATTTGTTTTGACCAAATCATTTTATAATTTGACTTGCATTTTTTATTTTCTTGACATAAATTTGCACATAATGAATTTTTGTAGATTTGTGTTAGAATATTTAAATCATTTGGAGTTGCCCTGTTTTTAACTCCAGGTTTCAGGAGTGTGCATTGGTATTCTGAATCCTGGTTTTATACAGCATATACTCTTATGTAGTCACCTGGAAAGGATAGCCCTGAATCTTCTGATGTTAACTGACAGACAATTTTATTATGGTCTTTCACTTATGGCAGCACTAGGTCAGCTTTAGAGTCAGTGCCAGCCAGGGCCTGATGAGCACTTGCCATGTGCCAGGCACTGTTGTGTGTGTTTAACGTGTGTCAATTGGTTTAATCTTCACAACAGCCCCTGCTACTTTTGAGGTGGTTTTCACAAGAGAAGACACTTATTAATGCAGAATTATAAACTCCCATTTCTGTAGAACTTTCCTTGTTCTTTTTTTAAAGATTTAAAAAAAATTTATTCATGAGAGATATACAGAGAGAGGCAGAGACCTAGGCAGAGGGTGAAGCAGGCTCGGGGAGCCTGATGCGGAACTTGAACCCAGGACCCCGGGATCACGACCTGAGCCGAAGGCAGATGCTCAACCCCTGAGCCACGCGGGTGTCCCACTTTCCTTGTTCTGAAACACTTTTTTCCTTAGCATTTCTCCTATGTTGCTGGTACCTACCATTAGATTTCCCAGTGACATACCAGTTTTGGTAATGTAGTGCAATAATTTCCACAGAAATCACATTAATATGGTAAAAACAATTATATATCGACAGATCCATAACATTCTTTTTTCATTTCAGTTGTTTCAGAGGCCAGGTTAAATGCCTCAGATGTTTACATATGTTATTGTAACGGTATATAGCCTTTTGGTGTTTAGATGTAGACGCGTTTCTTTTGCCAGGTAGCCTTCAAATGGTAGTTGATAGACAAATTAATGTATGTTTCTTGACCTGGAGATTGGCTTTTCAGTACTCTCTTTATATTTATCACCAACTGCAGTGATTTCACTTTTTGTAAATGGGTCTATTTTGCTGATGTTCAGAGGGAAAGGCCAAATGATTTACCAGAAGAAATCCCTAGAAGACTTTCAAGTGAGAAATTTTCTCTCCTATATTAACTAAGAAAGCCTCTGACTCTGTTCGTGAGTCTGGGGGATGGGAAGGGGAGGAGGATGCTGTTTTGCCAGTATTGGAGTTCAGTCCAGGTTTTGTGTTAGTGGAATTGATGTTTGGATGTTTTATCTTCCAAACCACATACTAAACTTCTGAGGACAGGAACTGTATAATCATGATAGTGTCCCCTGAAATGCCATCTATAAGTGAAGTAGACCCGTGGTAGATTTGAACTTGAAGAATCCTAAATATTAGCTCTGGAAGAGCTGTGAAGCTATTTAAGTTTGTCTAGTGCTACACTTTAATTTCTATGGCTGAGAAGATTGAAGCACAGAGAATTAAAGGCCCTTAAGTAGCATCACTCCAGTGGGGCAGAGTTGGGAACAGGGACCCCAGTTTCTGGGCCTGCCCAGTGCTCTTTCTGATGAACTATTGTGGTAAATAAGCTTTGTTATAGGATATCATACCTGTGGGTTAACTCTCGGTTTAACCCCGGGGTAAAAATCCATCAAGCCAATTCCCGACACTTAATGGATCTTATACCAATTGTATTTTGTGTATATGTGCAGATTTTGTTTCATTTTATTGTCGAGGAGGTCCCCAAGGCAGATTATAGAAGGATTTTAAATGTGTGTTGGAAGAATATGGCGAGCTGTGTAACCAAAATTCTTTGAGTGGCAACCTTCAACCTGTTCCTGTTACATTACAGGTGCCTTCACATAGAGACAGAGACAAGCCACACTTCATATGAGAAATGTAGGGGATTGTTTGTCTGTAGCTTGTTCAGGGCTTTCGGTGAAACGGGAATCCAATAGGCATTTTCCTAGTTGTTTCAAATTAGAATATTAAATATAGCACGCAGCACAAGTTGTTTTTTTTAATTTGGTTGATAATGGATGTGTTGGTTGAAATGGCATTTAGATGTCATAAACTGAGGTAGGGAGAAGCGGGAAATACTCTCCGTTTTTGTATACATACATAAAAGTTTGCAAAGTTGATTTTTGAGAGTTGGCAGTTTGAAAGGACTGAAATTTTGCTTGAAAGTTGGAAATCTTGCTTATGTGCCTATTCAAATATTTTCCTATAGGGTGGAACAGTGAAGATATCTATTAGTTTTAAGAAAGTCCACAGAATCTGTTATTGTACTCTGAAGAGAGGATCCAAAATATATCGTTTGTTTGGCTCACTTTCCCATAGGACAAGTTTATGAACAGGATAACAACTCTTAAGAAGGACAGGCTGGCTGAGGGTTATTTGAAGTACAGAGCAAGCTGCCTTGAATTTCCGTTTCATTTCAGTATTTTTCCTTTCCCTCAAACCCTTTAAAAATTTTTATATAACCTTATGTATTTATTATGGCATATGTTAGTTTCACTTATTTCATGAAATTGGGAGATACCATAGAATTGTATTTTGGTTACCCTTGATAGTCATTTGTCTTTCAAAGAAGCAAGATTCTATTGTCTTTGCACATTAGTTGTCCTTTATGAATTTAATTGGACTAGGCATATCTAAAGAATGTAAAAAATTGTGGTGCAGGGCAAGTATACTCTATATAGCATTAATTATAGCGAAGGATATAGTTTAGAGCAAGTTTTATTATAGATAGTATAGTGGCTTTAAACTTAAGAATTAACATGTAGGAAATTGCCAACCTGTGAATCTTGTTCTAGGTTGTAAAAAAGAAAATTGCTGGTGTGCCTTTCAACTTTGTCAACCTTCTAGTCTTCTGTTGGTATAATTTCCTTTATGATGCCACGGTTATATTTGATTTTTAATTTATTTGAAAACATTGTGTTTACTGGACTTTTGAAAAATATTTCGATACAAAAAAAGTGTTTTAAGTGATTCACAAATGTTATTATACATCTGAGAGTTCATATTGGGTTATTTGGTAGAAAGCATACCAAACTGATAGAAGACATGGATTGTAGGCAGTCATTCTTGTTACTTGTCACTATCTGGTTATGGTAACAGCGAAGAAATAATATCATTTTTGGTTGGTCACAGGTTTCCTAGGTTCAGAATTGTAGCTGCAGTAGCTACTGTACAGATTTGTTTTTAGTCAGATTTGCAAATAACATAAAAGCACTTTGATAACAAATTATTACATGGAAAAGATTTTTTTAAAAAGTTTGTTTTGCTTGCCTCTCTATATACTCAGTGTGGTCCTTCTCACAGAGTAGGCAATCAGTACTTTTTTACTGACTACATATGTACATTACATGTTTCTTGAGTGATATTTTAGAAAGATGTTTGAAGAACTTTAGTGCTTAGAACTGAGTGGTTTGTTGCCATAAGTAAACAAACATCTTTAAAAAATTTTTATAAATATCATTAAGAAAATATGCCATTCTTTCTCTTTTTTCCTTCCACAATAGATAACTTTGAGCATCGTTGATGCTTAATTGTTTGGGACTTGAAACTTGACCTCATCTCAACAAAAAGTATTAAACGCAGAGAAAAGGAAGATAATTTTAATGTGTGCTAGTAGTCCTCACAATTAGTGCAGGTCTATGGTAAATCTACTTTAATGAATAAGGAAGAATGTTTATTATAATTTATTTCTGAGTAGGTGCTTTCGTAACATTTGAGTTCAGGTTTGTCTTCAAGATGACTTAATACCGCTCTCTCTGTTGACTTACAATATTGGTTTGTCTTGTCTGTCCTTCATTAGTTATGTAAAGCTACATCTTCGCTCTTTCATTCATCCACTCATTCATTTACTCTGTATTTGTTGGGTATATCTTCTGTGCCAGGCACTGTCAAATTGCTTTACTAAATAGTAATGCTATTGAATGAGGTACAAGATGTGAAAATGTTTTGTAAATCGTGAAGTGATATTCAAATGCTGTTATCAAATTCTCAAATAGTTTTGAATGAAAGTACCTTTAGTGTAACTGCTTTGTTTAAATTCTAAATTGAATCTGCCAAGAATTTTGTATGACATTTTTTTTAAGAATAGACAAAATTAGATTATTCAGCAATGAAATATTTAATGCAATAGGCTTAAAAGAAAAAGAAACCAAATTTTTGCCTATTAGCTCATTGGATAGAAACATACTTCTGAAGAAGTTGGGACTGTAGGAGGAGGTGAAGTTCATGTCCAGCTCATCATTTTGCAGATTAGTGTTTTTAGCAACATGGAACACTGAGTGGGAGAGCATAGATGACTTAGTGCAAGAGGTTTGCCACTATAGGGAAATTAAACCAAAGAATATGGTGCATTGCTTAAGAGTCAGTTTATACACACAAGATAGCATTTATTTCTAGTCTATTGGTCATAATTCTGGAGTAGTATACTTTTAAATGTCTTTTAAGCTATTTTCAAAGAATATCATTTTAGCTGAGAGTCCCAGGAGCAACTTTAAAGCTGGATATTATGTGTAGAATTTGGTAACATCTTAAGATGCAAGTGGATAAAGCCATTTCTATAATGAGTGGCTTTAGTGGTCCTGATGATGATTGTAAATTTTGTCCTGTTGATTTAACATCCGTTTAGCAGTCTAATCTAAATATATAAGTACCAGATAAACATTTTTATCTAAAAAGTTTTTTTAAAGTTTCGTTTTCTTTATTTTTTTTAAGGCTTATTTATTTGAGGGGGGGAATGGCAGGAGTGGGGGCAGGGGAGAGAATGAATCTGAAGCCGGCTCCGTGCACACCGAGATGGCGACCTGAGCAGAAACCAAGAGTCAGATGCTAAATGGACTGCACCACCCAGGCACCCCCAAACAGTTCCATTTTAAAAGAAAATTCATTGATTTGTGTTGATCTGCATATTTCACTGTTTTGTTTTGTAGTGAAGGGGTAGTGCTAGTGGAAAGAACATGTGCCTGGTTGTCTGGTCTTGGTTTCCTCAGAAAGCAGCTGTGTGACCTTGGGCAAGTCTCTTCATCTATCTGGACTCTTGTTTCCTCAACTGTAAAATGAAGGTCCTTACCTGCTTTGAGATCCCAGCAATGAAATGTCAGCTTAAAACAATGGAATAAATTTTGAAAGTATTTTTTTAGTGTTCTTTAGAACATGTGTTGTGATGCAGATTATTTTAATAGAAAGGGATATGTTTTATCTATGTTTCTTGAATTTGTATTGTTTTTTGGTTATTAATAAATGTTGGCCCCTGATCTCTTCCATTTCCAATACCAAGAATATTAAGATAGGAATTTTTTTTTTTACCCAGATAATGTAATTTTATAGTCAAACCAAGAATGGCTTGAATGAGATGAGGCTCTTTGCTACAGGTGCTACCAAAGAGGCCTTCTAAAGTCATCAGTTTGCACTCGGGCTCCCTATATTTAATGTCTTTATAATTATGTGGTGTAAGGAGATAACCTTTTTAGTTACCTCGTTCTGTATGTAGCCAGTTTTCAGAAAGTTACCTAAATCAAGCTAAAATGATGTTTTGATTCTTTACTGAAGGTTTCTTGCTCTTTTTTAACGGTGTAATAAATCTTGTCTTGAATTATGTGGCCATTTTTCAAAGCATGTTCCCCTAGATATCAGTACATATGACTAAAAAAAAAAAAAAAGAGCCCTGTGGGTTCAGTAAGCTTAGGATTTGCTGAGTTACATGAGGTTATACACATCTTATATCTTTAATATGTTAATTGTGTTGTTCTAAGAGAAAGATATGGTTTGTGGAATTTTCCTGAACTATTTGACCAAAGAATTTTTTTTCTTTTTTCATCATTTTTCTCTTATTTTTCTGGAATTTTTCTTGGAATTCTTTCAAACATATTTTGGGAAAATAGACCCAGGTTTTAATATCCCTTTAGACTCTCTGCACTAGCAGACACCAGTGATTCTGTGGATAGTCTTGGCCTTACCTGTAAGTGCCAAGGGCACATATGGGGCTAGTTTGCTATTCAACCACACAGACTTTGTCAGGCTTTCTTAAGAGTGTTAGTCCTGATTCCTCACTGCTAAGTGAATTAGGCTTTCTACTTAATTTGCATTGGAAACTGAGCCATAATTTAGTTTGATAGTCGCTCAGAAGTCTGACCTTGAACTTGCCACTATGGACTATTTGTCAAAACCCGATCTGAGAAAACAGTATAATTCTACAGTCCCTCCATCCATTCTTCTGGTTATCTAAACTCTTTGCCTGTGTTTTTGGACCACATAATGCCAGTGTACCCTGGACCACATGTTTTGGTCCCTTTCTGTGGAAATATTTTTAACTCTGTTTTATCTTGGCATTTTTCCTTTTTAGGTTGAGAGGGACAATGAGAAATAGCCCTATAAAACTCATTACTGTATATATAAGGACATTTTTGAGGACTTTGTCTGTTACACTACAAGGTATCTTACAAAGACCCATGGGATAAATTTTAGATTTTTATTCTAGAAAAAATGGATTCCTTCTGAAGCAGCAACTTTTTTTTTTTTTTTTTAATATTTATGGATGCTGTAAATACCGAGACCCATTGTGTTTTCTTATTTGCATTGCTTCCTGAAAGCTTTCCTGCTAAATTTGTGGCCCCACTTTTACAAATATGTAGACTTTTACTCTGGCTTTTTTTTTTTTTTTTTTTTAATCTTTATCTGAAGGCAGTCTAGTTTTAGAGTTAGGACTGCAGGCTCTGGAGTCAGAGAGCCTTTTTCAGATCTGGGCTCCATCATTCAGTAGTTGTGTTGAACCCAGGCAAGCTGCTTAATCTCTGTGAACCTCAATTTACTCATCTCTGAAATGAAGTTAATGGTACTCTCATAGGTTTATTGTGAGGATTACCTGAGGATAATAGATGTAAGCACTTGTTCTTGACACATCTTGGAGACTTCATATTTTTTCCACTTTCATATTCCCTTTGTTTCAATTCCTGTATTTTAAAAAAGTAATCAATTTTATGTCATTTATAATGTTTATTGTAATCTGAAAATTTGTTGTACTCTAATTCATCTATTGTCTAAAATATTTCTTGGAGTAAGGCAGAGTAAGTATACATAAGTGTTGGTTTCTTAGCACATTGTGTTATACATAAAATACAGCTATTAAAAACATTCACAGTTGCTTTGCCATAAATATTCCTAAATCCACAGAGATTTTGAAACTAGACATACGTGATAATGTACTTTTAGTTCACTTAACTTTCATTTTCTTCCCTTTTCACCTCAAACACATAGCACCAAACAGATTTTCTGTATTATTTGTATAGGTGTGACATTGGTTTTCTTTAAGACATTTTTTGTTACAACCTCTTAGGTTAAAAGTTTCACTATCACTTGAAATCTGTCACAAGACCAGGGAAGCGCTTTCATTATAGAACGAACTATTGAATAAATAAGTTCCCCAGTTTGAGGAGGTAGAGTTTTATGTGAGGTCAGGCCAGTTGAAGACATTTACAAAGAATTAGTTGTTTGTTATTGCTATGTGAGTTGCAAGAATGGAAAAAAAAGAAATTCTTTCTTCAATACTTCCTTCCAGGCTGAGTCATCACTAGAGAGTGGGAAGGGCAGCAGCAGCAGAGAATCCAAACCCCAAAGCTGATACCACAAAGTAGCATTTCTCCAAGTTGGGGGCTCAGAGGGGAGCCATCATGAGCGATGTTACCGTTGTGAAAGAAGGCTGGGTTCAGAAGAGGGGTAAGTACTCACCAAAGCCAAAAAAGTTGTATGCTTGGTAAGTGTGCTAACAGTTAGCGGTGTCCTAGGAGTTGATAATTGTTCTGAAGCTGTTCACCAGGTCAACAGACATACTATGTCCAGTAAAAGAGAAATGATATTTAACATATGTGTTAGGATTTGCTTGTTATTTAGGGATTCTTTGTAATTCTTGATTTTGATCATTTATCATCAGCATTAACGAAAACTTGGCCTTCTGGTATGTTGGGTGCTGCATGTTGTGGAAGGTTCGTGTTTTGTGTTTTCGAGCCATCCACAGAGGTGTCTTTTGGGTGATTTAGTATCTAAAAAGTGTCTGACTTGTATGCATTTAAAGACATGTACATTTATATTAAGCCAATTTGGGTGGTAGCAGGGGAGGGGCTTACAGGCTTAAAGGGGAAAGAGTTCACCCACAAACTCATGGCTTTGGCAGTCCTGTAAGTTAGCTAAGGAAAGTCCTAAAGTGAAAGACCAAAAGAAGAAAGGGCTTTCGTGTTGTGTGTGTGTTTATGTTTCATCTCATATTTTTATTTTTCATGATCTAGTTTTAGTATTTCTTGTTCACTGCTACTTTAGATAAATAATTCATATGTGTTATTATTCGTTTTTAACACTGAAGAACTCTTCAACGTAAAGCTTAGTTTATCCTCTTTGAGATTACCTGCTAATGTGGTCAATGTGTTTATTAAGAAATCTGGATGTAGACTGGTTGCCAGGCAACTAGTGTTTATCCACGTGGCCAAATTGAGTAGAACGAGGACTATTTCATTCTCAGGACTTTTAAGTTCCTGTGTACTGTGTCTATTTTCTGATTAAAAGTTGCCTTTTAAATAGCGATTTCAATGTCCCTTATGGATCTGTAGTTAATTCCTATGCTTGAAAAGCTGTCGTCAGTAGTTAAATGGGATTATGTATGACTGAGTTTTAAAAAAATTATCCTTATGGAGTTATAATTTCCATAACAAAATACACCAATCTTAAGTGTACATTTTGATGAATTTTGCTACGTTTATATGGTAGTGTAACAAGCACCTTGGTTATGACTTCAAACATGTCCATCACCCCCAAAGTGCCCTTTCCCCTATATCTTCTTTCCTCAACCCTGATAGCCTACTGATGTACTACCACTGGAATCTTCCTTTTCTAATATTTCTTATAAGTGGAGTCATATGGCCCTTTGTGTTTGGTTACTTTTACATAGCATAATACTTCAAGGTTTCATCCATGTTGTGTATATCATTAGTTTGTTCCTTTATTGTTGAGGCATATTCCTTTATTGTTGGCCATACCACGATTCACCTGTTTTACCAGCTGATGGCTATTTGGGTTGTTTCTAGTTTCTGGCTATTATGAATAAAGCTGCTATGAGCAAGAGAGTGCATGTTTTGGTGTGATGTATTTTCATTTTTTCTTGGGGAATAACATAGGAGTGAGATTGCTGCTCATATGGTAAGTGTGTTTCATGATAAAAACTGTTTCAGCCAACTATTGTTAAGTTTTATTTGTTGTATGTTCTATTTTAAATTTAGAAGGGATTTTCAGATTTTACTACTGTATGAAGGCATTTTTTCCTTTATTTTTTAGCTTGTCTGTTACATTTATACTACCTTTCCTAGTTTCTTTGTCATGGCAAATCACTTAAACCTTTTGGGGTAATACTTTATTAATCTCTAAAAATAAGACCGTTATGGGGATAATGGATGTGGACTTGTTTTGAGTTTTAACACCAGTGTAAACTATTGCTGTCACTGCATTTTGTCAGAGATTTAGGGTGGTTCTTGAGTTTGTTTAATTAATTGTGTCTTGAAGAAATACCATAAGAGAAGGTTGGTATATATAGTGCATGGGATACAGAAACAAGAAAAAAATGGACAAAGGTTTCTCTGTGTTTTTTCCTGCATTGGTTAATAGGACACAAAGGTATAAAATGATAAATATAAGTCTTTTCTACCTTTTACCTCTTCAAACTGGTTTCTCTCCTCAAAGATTGCCATTTTAGACCTTTTTTTATTTTTAATTTTTTGGTGATTATTATTTCAATTTTATGTATTATATGCTAAACTTTATAGAGTAATCTCACATAATTGAGTGTATCACCATTGTGAAAAATGCAGAATTTAATGTGTAATACCTATTCTTTTCTTACTTCCCTGAAGGAGATTGATAAGGCTTTATGGTTATACTTTCAATACTTACACTCTTAATTCTAGAAAATACTTAGGCATCATCTCTGAACTTGCCACTTTATGAGTTGAGAAAAATCAGTACCCTTCACAGTTTTTCCCTGAATTCCTCATTGTTCCCTACCAGGGGGGACATTTATTTTATGTTGTCAAGGTTTGTAATAGTAACACTATGATTCCGAGAAGCAATAATCAATTTTGTGATAAGTAAACATTACCATCCGGTGCTGAGCAAAAAGTAGTGTGATGGGTACAGTGGGAACCATGGAGAACAAATGAACTCCTTCTACCATGTTGGTATTCAAGATCAGGATGTACTTTAGTTTGGCTTCTAGTTTGGGCTGTAACTGTTTTTCCTGGATTTTCTAGTTGCCACATTGCCTCCATTGTCCACCTTCTTCATTTTATCACTTGCTTATCTGGCTTTTTATCATGGTATTTGTTGAAATTCTATTGTAAACTGACTTTTTTCTGGGTAAGATGCTCAGCTAATAGCATGTTATTTAATTGCATTCTTGGGCACAGTCTGTGCTTTCTTAGATCTCCTGTCTTTCCACTATTTTTTTTGGATTTATTTTACAATGTTCTAGAAGTTTTTTAATTTTTTAATTTTTAAAAATTTCCTGGAGTACTTTCTCAGAGAAAATATGTGGGAGTATTAACAGAGTATTCAAAAATGTGCTTTTCACTTTCACACCCGGTACATACCTTGGCTGGATATAGAATTCAGTTGTGAAACATTTTTCTTTGCATTACCTTTTAAGAAACAGTTTCACTGATAAGAGGCTTAATGCTGGGGCAGCCTGGGTGGCTCAGCAGTTTAGTGCCACCTTCGGCCCAGGGCGTGATCCTGGGCGTGATCCTGGAGACCCGGGATCGAGTCCCATGTTGGGCTCCCTGCATGGAGCCTGCTTCTCCCTCTGCCTGTGTCTTTGCCTCTCTCTCTCTCTCTTTCTCTCTCTCTCATGAATAAATAAATAAAATTTAAAAAAAAAAAGAGGCTTAATGCTGATAGGAATAATTTCTTTCTAGGTAACCAGTTTCTGTTATCTGGAAGCTTGTTCTGTCCATGCCTTTTTATCCTTGACATTATGAAATGTAGTTCTTTTTAACTTATCCTATAAAGATTTGGTGGACCCTTTTTCATATGTCCTCAGTTCTGGGGAATCTTCTGTATTTATTTCATTATTTCTTCCCTTCCTTTCTTCCCTGTATTCTTTTACAGCTTTTTTCCACTAGAACATCTATATCATTGCTCTGGTTTTACAATTTTTCTTTCACTTCCATGTCTTCATTTTCCTGCCTTGTTCTGGAAGATTCCTTGACTTTTTCTTTGAGCCCTTTACTGAGTTATTTCAGCTGTTACTTTATATTTCTGGGAATTCTTTGTAGTTCATAACCACCTGCTCTTATTTTACAGATAGAATCTTTAATCTTAGGACGCTTAACTAGACTTTAAGTTTTTTCTCTCCTCTGAATAACTTTTTCAGTTTATTTATTCTGGTTCTTTTTTGGTAGTGTTGTATTCCTCAGGTATCTGGTGGTCTTGTTGGTGTGTTTATACTTGTGAAGGAAAGACTGAGGTTGCTGGTTGTGTCTTCTATTTGTACAATTTATGGATTTTCCCTATACTTATGACAAGTTAGATTCACTGAATTGAAGATTTATGATGGTAGTTTTAACTGTACCTTTGGAAGCATTAGTTGAAATATTAGGGGAAGCCAAACTGGGCATTCTTTCTTTCTACTGTTCTTAATTTATTCCTTCAGAGATTTTCAGTATGATTTTAATAATAACCTTGTGTTTTAGTCAAGCATTTCATTAGGTAGTCTATTGTTGTTTGGCCATATTTTGGTTCAGAGAATTTCTTCTAAAGAGCATTATTTAAAAAAAAAAAGAGCATTATTATTTGCTGCCTGTTTACCCTGGGCAAATAGATAATCATCACCTGAACTTGGGTATACTGGTTTGAAAATACATTCAATAACATCTGCCTTCTTTCCCTCAGAGTGTGGTGATGAGCATTATGAGCTAATATGTATAGAGTATTTCTAAACTATTAATAAAAGTATTGACAAAAAGAGTTATAATAGCCCTTAACTTTGAGTATTAAGTCCTTTTCCTCAAACTTGTATTTATGAATCAGTTCTTATTAGCTGCTGCCCAGATATAATCTCATTTTTTAAAATTTTTAATGTAAATAAGTTGTTCTTCAGTAAATATCATCCCAGAAAAGGAAAAAAGCAGGCTTAAGGATAGTTAATGGTACTATGTGGGACAAATGCTTTCCTAACTTTGGTTCTGGTGACATAATATTGAAACTTTTTTTTTCTGTACATTGTTGGAGCAGTTACAAAATGGTAAGTAGGTAAGTATTAATTGAGATAACACAGTAACATGGTATCGTTGATGTTAGAGAGGACAGTCAAGAAAACATCATGTAGCACACATGGAATAAAGTGCCACTTGCATTTTCCTCCCTGATGGTTAGCCTAGGAGTTATCTGCAGATATGTTAAGCACTTGTTAACATGATGTCCTTCATAGACCAGCCTATGGCTATACTGTTGGTAACTACAGATTTCTAAAGTTGATGTCAAAAGTTTTGCTCTCTCTGGGACGCCTGGGTGGCTCAGTGGTTGAGCGTCTGTCTGCCTTTGGTTCAGAGCATGATCCTGGAACTGGATGGAGTTCCGCCTTGGGCTTCCTGCATGGAGCCTGCCTCTCCCTCTGCCTATGTCTCTGCCTCTCTCTCTCTCTCTGTGTCATAAACAAACAAACAAACAAACAAACAAAATCTTTTTTAAAAACCCCAAAAACACAAAAGTTTTGCTCTGTTGGTTTTTTAATCCCATTCCAGCTAGTGGTGATATTTGCTGCAAAAAACTTAACCCCATTAATAAAGTGGTAAATTTAACCAGCCTAAAAAGTCTAAATTATAGAATTAAGTAGACTGCAATACTCTTAACCAGGGCTGATTGTAATTTATAAAATTTCATTTGCTTAATAGTACTGTTTCTTAAAAAGGTAAGTGTTCTCTTATACATGTGGAGAGCCAGTTTCTTGATAAGTTAAAATCTGTAGTGTGTTGTTAGTCAACTCATAATCTTATTGTTTTGCAATTGGTACAAATCCAAGAGATGGTGCTGCATGCATGTGATAATTTCTTAAACTTTTTGTTGCCTTAAAATCTAACAAATTGAACTTTCACATTGTGTTCTGTGTATGTAACCAGTTTGTGCTTTCAAGAAATTGTTCCTTTATTTTGCCTTGTACTAAACAGTTTGTGGTTCAAGGATATCCATAAACCATATCCTTGGAATGATATTTGTTTTATATTCTTTGAAATGATTTGTTTAGAGAAACTAGAATGTTAGTATTTGGTAACTCCAAGCTAAAACTTAATAAGTGTATGAGTTTTCTCTCAAAATAGCTTAATGCCACTATGCAGAATATTTTAGTAATGTGAAGAGTGTAAGCTGGCCTATGTTTAATGTGTGATTGTTGTGATCTGGCCAATTATAAGCTATTATGGAAAGCAAAACGCACAATTTTTTGGCTGCTTGTCCAAGTCCAAGGGCCTTCTCTTTAACTTTGTACATACTTGCATACCTTTTGTTCATGTTTCATTCACAAAATGAGTTTTGAAATAAATTATCAAGTGATTATGGAGATAGAAAATGACAGTATGATTTTGTTTACTACTCAGCAGCATTTTTCCGTAGAAAGTAAAGAGCTGTGATAGCAACCGAATAAATCACATGATAGATTAGAGAAGTTTATTTCAACTATTGATGTTACAAATGGAGCATAAACTTGAAAAAATTAAGTTTATTTTCTAATGGCGTTGGAACTCTGAGATTTAATGTATTTACTATAATGTGAAATTTGGGGAGCTTGGGTGACTCAGTTAAGTGTCTGACTCTTGATTTCAGCTTAGGTCATGATTTCAGGATTGTGAGATTGAATCTCAAGTTGGGCTCAGTGCTGGGCATGGAGCCCGCTTAAGATTCTCTTTACCAACCACTCTACCACACCACCTCCCCCTTAAAAAATGTGAAATTTATTTTTCTCATATTTTGAATACATTTATTTTGAAAATTTTAACCAGGAAAACCAAATGAAGAGAACCATCAAATGATAAGGCTTTCATATGCATTCTAGAGTTACAGAATTGTAGAGCTGCTAGGGTAGCACAGTCGGTTAAGTCTCCGACTCTCTTAAAATAAATGCATAAAAACAAGAATTGTAGAGCTGCTGTGATGCATACACATACTCATACACTCTGCTTCCCAATCAGCCCTTGAGTTTTGTGTATTGACTTTGTATCCTGCAGCCTCATTAAATTCACTTATTCATGTTAGTTAGTTTTATGATTTTCTGTGTAGATGGTCAGGTCATTTGAAAAGAGCCACAGTTCTGCTTCCTTTGCAGTCCTTATGCCTTTAATTGATTTTTCTGGTCTTGTTTTGCTGGTTAGGAATTTGGTGCAATTTTGAGTAAAAGTAGTGAGAGTGGACTTTTGGCCTTATTTCTTGGGTTATTGGGAAAGCATTTATTTTACCATTATCATAATATTCTATAATAATCAGTATTGTATTAGTTGTGGGTTTTCTATTGCTGCCTTTGATCACGTTGAGAAAGTTCTCTTCTGTTGTAGTTTGCTGAGAATTTTTATCATGAGTGGGTGTTCACTTTTTTCAAAAAGTTTTCCCAGGTCTGTTGAAATGGCTATATGATTTTTCCCATTACTATTGACAATGGTGTATTACTTTCATGGCTGGAAAAATTCCATTTGGTCATGATATATTTAATTTACCAGTTTTGATATACTAATATGTTGTTAAGGATCTTTTTTTTTTTTTTTTTTTTGGTGTTTACATTGGTCTGTCATTTTCTTTTTTTTTCTTTCTTTCTTTTTTTTTTTTTTTTGGTCTGTCATTTTCATTTCAGGTTTTGGTATAATGGCTATGCTAGACTCCTAAAATATGTTGGGAAGTATTTCCTTCTTAATTTTTGAAGGAATTTGGATAAGATGGAATTTATTTCTAACTTAACATGTTCGGTAAAATGCATCAGTGAAACCATTCAGGTTGGAGCATTTTTGGTGAGATTTCTGATAACAAATCCAGGTTCATTAATAGATAGATATAGGACTATTCAGATTTTTTGTTTCATCTTGTGTCAGTTTGGACAAATTGTGATTTTTAAGGAATTTGTCCATTTTGTCTAAGTTGATATATTTGCCATGAAGTTTTTAAATTTACTTATTCTTTAAGTAATGATAATCTCCTTATTAAATTCTGATATTGGAAAAAAAATTCTGATATTGGTAAATTGTGTCCTCCCACTTTCTTTTTTTTCTCTTTGATCAGTTTTTTTCTTTTTTCTTTTTTTTCTTAAAGATTTTATTTATCATGAGAGACACAGAGAGAGAGAGAGGCGGAGACATAGGTAGAGAGAGAAGCAGGCTCCCTGCGGGGAACCAGATGTGGGACTAGATCCTGGATTCCACGATCATGCCCTGAGCCAAAGGCAGACCCTTAACCACTGAGCCAACCAGGCGTCCCTGATCAGTTTTTCTAGGAATTTATACATCTTATTAATCTTTTTTTTTAAAGATTATATTTATTTATTTATTTATTTATTTATTTATTTATTTATTTATTTATGATAGACACAGAGGAGAGAGAGAAAGAGAGAGAGAGAGAGAGAGAGGCAGAGGGAGAAGCAGGCTCCATGCTGGGAGCCCGACGCGGGACTCGATCCCGGGACTCCAGGATCGCTCCCTGGGCCAAAGGCAGGCGCCAAACTGCTGAGCCACCCAGGGATCCCCTCTCATTAATCTTTTGAAGGAGCCAGCTTTTTACTTTGTTTTCCTTGTCCTTTTTATCTATTTTATTGCTTTTGCTCATTATTTTAATTTACTTGTCTTTTTTTCTGGATTATGGTAAAATATTATATCATTGTAATGATGTAATATATTTATTACATCATTGTAATGATGTAATATTTTTTTGAATATAAGCATTTAAATCTATGGATTTATCTTACTTAACTGATTAAGTTCCATAAGTTTTGATGAAATGTGTTTTCATTATTATTTATTATTTAGTGTAAAGTGTTTTCTAACTTCTCTTGTGATTTCTTCTTTGAATCATGGGTTATTTAGAAAAATATTGCTTAATTTGAAAACATATAGGTGTTTTTAGATATCTCAGTGTTTTAATTTCAGCTTTTTATTTGATTGTATAGAAAATAATATGTAAAATTTCAGTCATCTGATTGTATAGAAAATAATATGTAAAATTTCAGTCACCTGGAATTTTTTGTTATTTAAATTTTTTTTTTTATGGTCCACCATATGGTCTCTCTTGAATTTTCTGCTGTTGTGGGTGTAGTTTTTCATAAATGTCTGGTCAGGATGGGTGATGATGAGTCCTATCTAACTTTACTGATTTTTTTCTTTAGTTCTATCAATTACTGAGAGAGAGGTAAATCTCTAGCTATGATTGTGAATTTATGCTTCTTTTTTCTGTGTTTTGCTTTATATGTTTTGAAGCTCTGTTATTGACTGTGTCCACATTTATAATGATTGTATCTTCTTGATGAATTACATCTTTTATGCATATGAAGTGTTCTTATTTTTCTTTGGTAATACTCTTTGTCTTGAAATTCAGTGTGTCTATTATTAATGTAACCACTCCAGACTATTTCTGATTAATGTTTACATCTTCTATCTTTTTAAATGTTATTTTACATTTAGCTTATCTGTGTTTTATATTTAAACTGCCTCTCTTGTAGACAGCAATTTTTGGGTCTGGTTCTGGTTTTTTTCTTAATCTCATTTGACAGTCTTTACCCTTTAATTTGGATCATTCATATTGAAACCATTCATATTTAATAATAACAAGGTAATTAGTAATATGGTTGGGTTTCCTTCTTTCCATATACCTGTACTTTTTGGATTTAGAATTTTTTTTTTTTTTTTTTACTTTCTCATGTTATCTCTGCTATTGGCTTGTTAGTTATGCCTCTTATTAAAATATAAAACAAATCTGTAGTTAATGTTGTTGATTTGATTGACTTTAGGTCTACTGTTTTGTTATTTATTTTCTATTTGTCTTATTTAAAAAAATTTCTCTGTTCATGTGTATGTATATATTGTATATGTATATACATACATGTGTGTATGTGTGTGTGTATATATATATATATATATATATATATATTCTATTGGGTTAATTGAAATTTTTTTAGTATTTCATCTAAATTCCTCTATCAGTGTGCATTCTCAGTGGAGGAGAGGATATTTCCCCCAAGGGGGCAATAGTTGGTTCCAGGAGAGGCAAAAAACATAGATATTACAGTCGTTTGTGCCTTTCCAATAGGACAGATTATATAAATGTGTAAACATATACATATATCCATGGTATTAAAATTTCATGTAGGAGGTTAGAGCTATTAGAAAAAAAAAGTCTAGTCTTGTTAGCTGAGCCATAATGGAAAAAACTGAACTGCTCTATAATCTTGCATTACTTAATGGTTGTTATAGGGCAGTAGTTTTCAACCAGCCTGGGGGGCATTTGTCAATGTCTAGAGACATTTTTTTGTTATGACTTGGGTTGGGTGTGCCATTGGCATCTAGTAGGCTGAGGATGCTGCTAAATATTCTACAATGTACAAGATAGTTCTTCCCAAACAAAAAATTTTTACTTCAAAATGTCACTAGTGCTGAGGTTGAGGTTGCGATTATAATGTGCATCCTTCATTTATCACATTCTATACTGGGTTAATATTTTACTACTTCCTGTAAAATATAACTTGAAATACTATAGTTCTATTTACCCCTCTTCTGAGTGCCTTGTGCTGCAGTTCTCATATATATTAGATACAAATTATGTTATAAAACTCTGGATATTTTAATTTTTGTTTTATGTCATTTTTATGTCTTTTAAAGAATAGTAGGACAAATATAGTCTTTTATGTATAATTACCTACAGTGTTTCTACTTATTTCTTCTTATAGATTTTGAGTTTCTGTCTGATACTGTTTTCCTGCAGCCTGAAGAGCTTTCTTTAGCCTTTCTTTTAGAGCAGACCTGTTGGTGACTAGTACACTCATATTTTTGGTTTATCTTAAAATGTTTTCATTTTATCTTTATTTTTGAGGGATTTTTTAATTGTATATAGAATTATGATTGTTAGTTTCTTTCACTTTAAAGATGTTATTTCATTTTCTTCTGCTTTTCCTTGTTTTTGATGAGAAGTAAGCTGTTATTTTGTGTTGTTACCTATGTACAACATGTCAGTTTTCTTGACTGCTTTCAAGATTTTTCTAGCTTTGATTTCAGTAGTTTGAATGTGATGTGCCTACATGTTATTTTCTTTTTACATATCCTATTTTGAATTTACTGGGATTGTTTGTATGATATATAAATTTATGTCTTTTTTACCAAACTTGGGAAATTGTATTGACCATTAGTTCTAAAGAACATTTTCTACTTTGTTATCTCCTCTGCTTCTGGGACTCTGGTTATACCTGTGAAGATACTTGACAATGTCTCACAGGTCAATTAGGCTGTCTTTTTCAATTAGGCTGAGTTTTTTCAGTATTTCTTCTCTCAGTTCTAGAGGTAGAATACTTGCTAGTAAACTGTTAAGTTCACTGACTCTTCTGCCATCTCTCTTCATTATTTACTGTGGACTGTATTTATTGTTAACTATTTTTATCATAGTTGCTTTGAAGTCCTTGCCTGCTGACTCCAGCATTAGGATTTTCTCAAGTTGTTTTCTGTTGACTTTTCTTTCTTTGCCCACTTTCTCATTTCTTCATATGTCTAGTAATTTTCAGCCATATAGTTCATTGTGATGATATATTTGCAGACTTGTGATCTGTTGTTTTCTACAGAAACTTTTGGTATTTCTGCTAACTGGTATTGTCCTTCTGTTCAAATTCAACACTTTGTTTCACCTATTGTGAAGAGCAAGTTGAAATCTCAGCTTTTCTGTCCACTTTTTGATTTCTGCTGTCAGGCTTACTGGAGTTTTTTTCTATTCATGCACAACTCACGGTTTAGCTAGAATTTGGGTTGAGTTTACATGTAGGTTTTTAGGCTGCCCCATTATCATTTTTGTGGGATTTCTCTCTCTTTCTAGCCATTTTGGCATCTGACTCCAGCATTTGACTCTTTAAGCCAACAAGACTATATAGTTTTTGGTCTGAATTTTATCCACCTTATTTGAAAGGAATGGGGGAGCCCTCTCAAGCAGAAAGCCAGGTAATTGCAAATCTCACCCAATGCACTTCCTTGTTTCAGGTACCAACTTCTTTCCAGTTCCTGCTTACTTTTGGTGCTTTCTACTGGCTTAAAATAGTTGTTTTTTATATTTTTATATAGAGTTTGTAATTTTATGTATGGGAAGATTAGTCTAATGTAAATCACCCTACAACTACTGGAAGTGAAATTCTAATAGGTATAGGCTTTAATGTATGGACATAAAAATTGGTTTAAGTTTTATAATTCGCTTAATTTTGTTATTTAGTTGCTCATAACAAGTCATGTGCAGTAGAAATTTTTTTTTAAAGATTTTATTTATTTATTCCTGAGAGATAGAGAAAGAGAGGCAGAGATGTAGGCAGAGGGAGAAGCAGGATTTAGATTTGAGGAAACTGATGGTTTCAACTGGCTGAGTTCCAGTCACCTGGAAACAGCTGAACCTTTTTTCCAAGTGAATTTATGGAATTTGAAGCAAGGAGAGACATTAGAAGTCATCTTGTCTTAGACCCATTTATCTTCCAGATTAGAAAACAGGTCATTTTTGGAGTTAGGGGCTTAGCCTGGACCAGTAGCTGAGATTTCTTTATTGTCAATTTTATGCTACTTCATATTTTGTTTCTTTCGGACACTCAGACATATATTGGAGTTCTTTTTTTAAAAAGTCTCTTATTAGGACCTGGTGAGAGAGGGGCTCAGAACTGTTGACAGGAGGAGAGTGTAAAAACCCTGTGAGAATGGAAAAAGGGGAGTATCTTCCATCTGGTGGAATCCTTACACTATTTGAGTAGTATCACTTATTTTTTTTTTTTTTTTGCTTTTCTTTGTATCTTTTATTTTTTTATTTTATTTTATTTTTTTATTTTTTATTAGTGTTCAATTTACTAACATACAGAATAACCCCCAGTGCCCGTCAAGTAGTATCACTTATTGATGTATGTCCCAGTGGGGAATGCAAGGAAGCTGTACCTCTAGAACTTATTCTGTTACCTCTCTTGAAGAAACTGTTTTTATACTCTTTGACAGAAAGAAAATTTCTTTAATAATCTGTTCACATTCTGTAATCAATCACATTATTTTACTGATGTGATTAACCATGTACCTACCACCAAATATTCTTTTATGTATGTTGTTGCCTATGCCAGTTTTTCTACTTGGCATATTTTTTTCTTGTGTCTTTGTCAATGCAAACCCTTTGTGTCCTTTAAATATACATTCTGATATAATCTCAGTTTTTTCCCAGATCACACAGTCTTAGAAAGTTAGAATGATTTCTCTTGTCTGCGGTATTACATCACTTTGCTTCCTCTTGGCTTTATATTGGCTATTACAGAGATCCATTATTTCTTTTTATCCGTTGTCAACTCCCCAAGGGCAGGAACTGTGTCTAATACAACTGTATTTTGCATCTAGGATCTACCAGGACTTTGAACATAGTAGGCTCTCAGTCTTTGAATGAATGAGGAAGAAAACAGTTTTAGAAGGTCAAATAACAGTATGTCACAGATTTCAGGGCAAGGAATTAGAATTGGGACAGCTGAAGCAAGGCAGGGAATACAAAATAGATCTCAATTATGAAAGCAGCCTGTATCTAGGATAGACTTTTGGTAAGGGCAATGCTGGGATTCTAGATCACGGTGTGTATCTGTCAAGTTTTTTTGGAGGAAAACAGAATTAGGAATTGGTAGTAATGACTGAATGGTTATTCCTGGCAGAGGTGGCTGTGCAAGACTCTGATCGACCCAGAATGGATTAGTACCTAAAGTATCTAAATCTGATAGGTGCAACCTGGACACTATAGTAAGAATAGAGTTAGTGGTCATAGTCCTGGAATATTTATCCACATTTTACTCTTAGAACTACAAAGTACTTTTGTGAGTTCATGACACCTAACTTTTCCAGCCTAGAAGAATCTTTTCTACTACATTTCTGATGGATCGTTATCTCAGATATTAATGGGTAACTAAAATCTCACTATGTAAGACCTAAGTGTTTCATTATTTAACAGCTCTGAGTACTAGTGGTCTTTCATTTGCCCTCCTGAGCAATATGAAACAAGTTCTATTTTCCATGTAATAGGCCTTTGGACTATTAGGCCATAGCACTTCAGAAGTGCTATGATATTTTCCCTAAAATCTTCTTTTTAAGCAAAATGTTCTCTTTAATTTGTTCATTGTGTGACATGGTTTCTAGCCCTCATATATAATTTTGGTGTCCTACTGTGGAAATACCTCAGTTTGTCGATGTTTTTCTTAAAATGTGGTACCCAGAAGTGAACATGATCCTGCAGGTGTGGTCAGTGTAGGGAAGAGCATAGCAGGACTATTTGTTCCTACAGTACATCACAGTAGGGCTGCCACTGTCCTCCAAGGCTGCAGTCAGTTTTCTCTATTTTACCTTTCAAAGGAACTTTTATGATGTTTTGTTTTGTTTTGTTTATGCAGATAATTTGCATATGCCAATTTGTTGTCCACATGTTACCAGTTTACATTCCTATCACCAGTATGTAAAAGTTTCTGCTTTTTCATGCCATAATTATCACTGGGTGTTACTGTTTTTAGTTCTTGCCATCATATTGCTGTTTTGTTTTACATTTATTTGTTACTGAGGTTTAACTTTGTTGTTAATGCTTTTAGCCTTTTTTTCTTTGAATGAATTGCTTGTTTGTGTCCTTAGTTGATTTTTATATATGTGGCCCTATGTCTTTAGTTTTATAAATTTTACATGTTTTTATTTATTTGTAAGAGCTTTTTGTAATTGCAGAATACCAATACTTTATTAATCATTTTTTTGTTACAGATATTTTCCTGGCTCGAATAGATCTTTTAACTTTATGTTTTTGTCATGTAAAAGTTTTTAATTGTTCTGTAGTTTAATACATAAGACTTTTCCCTTCCAAGGAGGCCATTGAGGTCACATTTAGAAACTTTTGCCGTTTTCTTTGAGCATCATTATGATTAAAACAATTTGTATTATCTATTACTCCCTTTTGTAAAAGATCCAAGCAGTGTATAAATAAATAGAGTATGATAAGATTTCTCCATTCCCAATTTCCTTCTCAGAAATAACCACTGTCAAGTGGAATGTACTACTATAAAGCCAACGTTTTTCTTAAAATAGGTAAGAACCAGAAGGATACATACCAAACAATAAGTAATATTTGTCTCTTGTCAAGAGATTAGAATCCAAGAGATTAGGTGAGGGGCAGGAAGAGGGATAATTAAAGAAATGGGACTTTGCACTTTATTCTGTATACACATTTGGATTGTTTGTTTTATCTCACTTTTCATAAATGGCATCATAATCATTTAACAGTGTATCTTAGAGATCTGTCTATGCCATTGTAACATGGTCACTCAGAAATTTTGAAAAAAAGTGTCTAACTTGATACAGCTTGCTTTAGACAATCTATTCTTACCCGTCTGCTTTTTGCATTTTTAAGTATTCGTGTACTGTCAGTTTAGTCCACTGGTTAAGAGGATGGAATTTAACTTCAGATCTTGGCTTTGCCATTTATTAGTGACTGTGGGCAAAATACTTAATATGCCTTAAATTTCTCATCTGGAAAATGGTGATGATAACAAGACTCTTGATTAGCTCTTATCACAGTGCATGGGACATACTAAATCATTAATACACAATAGCTATTATTTAATAATCTCTTATAGGATATTGCTAAATTTCCCATCAGGTTTACTAGTATTTAATGTTTAGACTCATCCATTGTGTTCCTTAATAAAAACAATAAGGATACTTGCCCTTTTCAGTTTTTTTTTTTTTTTTAAATCCCTTTTGTTGCTTTGCATTTCTCAGAGATTATTGATGCTAACTGGAACTCAGCGATAAGTCATTTACTGTCTTCTCAGCACCTTTGGGCATCAATGTTTGCATTATGATGATTCTCTTTTGAGAAGATAAGTGTAAAAGAGGAGTTAATCAGTATTCCTTTCCTATTGTCTGGGCCTGAATGCTGTGCTCTCTTCCTCTGGCTTCATCTTTTAAAACTTTGAAATTCATGTTGGTCCATAACTGTTTTTCTCAATTCATTGAGGACTTAAAGATCCTCAATGGGGCTTACAGATTATAGACTTACTTCTTCTAGGTCTCTGTATCTGTTCTTTGTTACATTTCTTTCCTAACACTTTTTCCTATGTTAAATGAACTAGTGCTTCAAGCAACGAATACATACTTTTTTTCTTCCTCATTCAGGGTTGGGTAAGGTCAAATGATAGGCACATTTTAATCTTGTGGTTGAATTTTATGACTAAAACTATTTGCCATATAAGAATACTAATTTCCTTACCTTGCATAATTGGAAGCAAAGACATTCTATTCAATATTCATTGGCCTAGAAGTAGAGGTTAAGTGTATTTTTTTAACTTTATAATATTAAGCAAGAGAGAAACCAAAAATGAAAATAAAAGTAGTAAGAATTGGGAAGAAGGGTGAGGGAGAACCCAGGTTTTCACCTTCAGAATGGGAAGTCAGTTGATGTGGTTACAGGTGATAAATCAAGAGACAGAGGCATAATACCAAAAACATTATAAGTGTCCGTTTTTGAGAAGTGGAAAAGAGATCGAGGCTGTGCGTATTGTGTGTGTGTGTGTGTGTGTGTGTGCAAGCACATGGGGTGGGGAATGGTGGAAGAGATGCTTTTGTTTTTCAGTTTTCTATTCTTTCATATGCTTTCGAATTGTTGTTAATTGGTGCATGTATCCTTTTATAATAATAAATCCTGTGGCGCCTGGGTGGCTCAGTCAGTTGAGCATCTGCCTTTGGCTCAGGTCATGATCCTGGAGTCCTGGGATCAGGCCCCGCATGGGCTCCCCGCTCAGTGGGGAGTCTGCTTCTCCCTGTGCTTCTCCCTCTGCTCATATTCTCTCTCTCATACTGTCTCTCTCAAATAAATTATTTAAAAATAAGTTCTATCCTGCATGATCCCAGTTTATAAAAATAAAAAAGTACACTTTTGTATATTGATGTCTTTAAAAATTGTTTGGAAGGAAATATACCAAATATAAAAAGTGATTATCTCTAGGTAGCGAGTTTTTTCCTGCCATTATATTTTTCTGTATTTTGTAAAATTTCTAAAGTGAATATTGTGACTTTTATAGTTAGAAGAGATGTTATTAAAGAAAAATATCTGTCCTGGATTTAATTTGTCATACTTACTTGGCATCAAGAGGACTTTTTTATTTATATAAGTACTATAACTTTTTTTTTTAACTAAAAGAATTGTACACCATATTCTCTAAATGTTTGTAAGTCTATTTGTAAGGCAGGCATTCTGCTAAAAATAACAGAAAACCCAGCCAACAGTAACAAAACAAAGACTGGTTATTTTTTTCACTTTAAGAAGGGTAAAGGTGAGCAGTTGCTAGCTGTTTAGCAAATAAAGATAAAATTATAGGAGAATCAGACTCTCTCTGCTGCATTGCCTGTAGCTTGTTGGCTTTTTGTCCTGCACTTGTTGCTCTAAGGTTTCAAGATGGCCGTGCTAATAAGCATGACATTTCTGTTCAAGGCAGATGGATGGAAGATGGCTAGTGTTAGCTACACTGTCCCTTTTATTAGGAAACTAGCAGCTTTCTCAGAGCTCACTATCAGACTTCCTTTTATGTCATGTTGCCCAGAACTGGGTTACGTCTCCCCACGGCTCCAAGAAAGTGAATATTTGTCTTTCAGCCTCTGTAGGGGGAAGTGGCAAGGGTAGTGGGGACTGGAAGTTGATACTATGTTAGCCAACCAACAGTGTCCCCTATGAAAAGTTTTGATATATACAATTATAATGTTTGTACTTTGGTTGCCAGTCACATTTCCAGGAGATACAACAGCCTTTCTAGAGGTTAGGTTGAGAATGCCCTTACTGCACGGGCATTTCTAGAATATACTCCTGTGGTGATTACTCCAAAATGTTGCCATTTTGTCTGGTTGTAGGAGTACTAGGCTTGTGCTCCCTTTCATATTTTGAGGTGATAGTGAGTTAGGGGTTATGTCTGTAAAATACTCCCTAATTTGACTTTATTCCTCTTATAAAATCCAAATTTCAGTTTCTATCCAGTATTCAAAGGATTGTGAGTTTTTAAAGGGTGTCAGGTAAATTATATATAAAGATTTTCATTTTTATTTTTCAGTTAGAGTATGCAATGAAAATGGTAGTCACAAGTTTTATAGCTGATGATTCCAACTCTACCAACCCACATAGTACTGGGTTAGCCAAAAGTACCCAGATGACTTTGTTCAAAGTATGAGGTCTTATATTTACATGGATTTTTTCATGCACCTATTTTAATGGATATTACCCCTTATTTCTTATTCCTTATTCCTTATTCCTTTGTCATGGACTTCTTTAAAAAACTTTTAAAACTACAGATATATGCAGTTGCCATTGTGATGTTTATGGGTTTCAGCATTAAAATGGTGCTAAGTAAAATATGGTACTATCAAATTAGACTTGTTTATAAGTTTACGATGAATTGTCAAACTTTAATTTTACATTTGTTTTACTGTAAATCAGAGATATTTGTTTAGTCCTAGCCTATTTTTCCTTAATCCTAAAAGGTATTATTACTTCTTGCTTTTTTTTTTAAGATTTTATTTATTTTTTTATGAGAGACACACAGAGGGAGAGGCAGAGATATAGGCAGAGGGAGAAGCAGGCTACATGCAGAGAGCCCGGTATGGGACTCGATCTCGGGACTCCAGGATTATGCCCTGAGCCAAAGGCAGATGCTCAACCACTGAGCCACCCAGGCGTCCCACCTTTTGCTTTTGAGGAGTGAAAAATTGTCCTTGTAAAGGAAATGATCAAAAACAACAACAAAAAAAGGAAATAATCATACTCATTTCTAGTATTTGAAAAATTTATTTAGTTATAGAGAAATATGTGCTGGAGACTGGGGAGGATATGAAGATGAAGAAACAGCTCACCTGCCCAAATGGAGTCTAGAGTCTTAAGTAGGGGAAGAGACTCTGCATGAGTCAGTTTCCCCATCTGTGAAGTGGGGTTAGTGATACTTCTTACCTACCTCGTGATGGTTGTCATGAGGACTGAGTGAGTGAAATCATGTGAGGCTTAGAATTAGGCCAGGCACATAGTAAATGTTCCGTAAATGTTTGCTGTTACTATTATTATTATCACAAAACAGAGATTTGCACAGAATGCTTTGCAAGCACAGACTGAGGCAGGGATTGACTTTCTGGAAAAGCTAGAGGAGTGTTAAATTTTTACCTGCCCTTAATTCCATGTTCATCTTTGCCACTCTAATGCCGACTGCTTAGTCAGCCCTCAAAAACTGTAGATGAATGAATTAATCAGAGAATGAGAATACACTTAGCCAAGTGGAGTTTTCTTAAAAGTATCTTTAAGTAGATATAAAATTTATAAAATTTGAAGATGTAATATTAAAACTTACTGATCTTATATGCCTGATTTAATCCTGGGATAGAATTTAGAGTATTTTTTTCAAGTAAGTAAATAATAGAAGATAATTTAAGAAATAGAAGAGCTATTACTTTCAACCTGGCTTTTGAAACAAGCTGGGTTTTCAGACAAATTAAGACATATTATTTTCTAGCAAGGACTTGGGATGCAACTATACTGCAGACTACAGCTCTGTCCATAGATTTTGGCAGTATTGTGTTGTTTTAGATCTGTTTAGTGACATCCGTTACCTACTGTTGCAGAACAGACCACCCAATACTTAGTGGCTAAAACCAATGGTTTATTATTTTTCATGATTTTATGATTTGACTTGGAAGCTACCCTGGTGGTCTCACTTGGGGTTACTCCTATGGCTGCATGGGAAAGCTGAACTGGGAGATCCAAGAAAGCCTTGCCCCCAAATTTGGGTCCTGGGTTCATTGTTGGCTGGGAGTGCCTTCGTATTCCTCCATGCCTCCCTTCCCCCACAGAGCAGCCTAAGCTGCTTGAGAGCATATAGTTGCCCCCCTCTGAGGGTGGAAGCCACTGACCCTTCCCAAGGCCAGTTCCAAAGCTAGCACAGCATTTGTTTTAATTCTATTTTGCTGGTCAAACAAGTTACAAGGCCAACCTAGATTCAAGGGGAGGAGAAATAGACTCAATTTCTTGATGGGAAGAATGGCAAAAAATTTGTGGTCCTCTTTAATCCATGATAGAAGCCTGGGGCCTTACTATTTTTGATTGGATATTTATCTTCCATATTTATTATTTCTTCCTTTATGTTTTTTATGTCTTTTCCTCTTTCCTTTCATTCTCAGTGAACTTTCATAGTTTGTCTTCAGACTGTTTAAGTGACTCAAGTTTCTGTTCTTTTGATACAAACTTATTTTTCCACAGTGTGGATCTTAGTTCTGCCCTGCTGGTTTTGTTTGGGCTATATGTTTTTCTAGTTTTATGTTAATGTATTCTATATTTTAGCTATCTCCCTTTGCTTTACTTTTTTTAACTTTAATTTTATACAGTCTATTAAAAGTTTTTAGTCATAACATACACCATAGATAGGTATGGTAGTAGGACTAGAGGCAGTATCAGAAACACTGGGGTGGTGTCTATGATACTGTGTTAGTGGCATGAGGAGCCTGAATCTTTGGTTTAGGGATCTAGTGAAACATGACCAGATTGCCCCTTTGCCTTGAGACAGTCTTCAGCTTTTGCTAGTCACTCAGCTTTTACATAAAAGTGGTTGTGAAAATGATTTTAGCAGGTTACCCATAAAACTCCAGTGAAATTATGAATTACCCAAATTTTGTGATTTAAAACATGTAAAATAAGATGTTATTAGGCTAGTTTAGAAAACAATTCAACCTAGTGCTTAACTTGGAAAAGCATTATTCATGTAAAAATAGAGTGGCCGCTGAACTACTTTTCTTATCAAGAATGTGGAAGGGATGGTGGCACAGTCGGTTAAGCATCCAAAACTAGGATGCTTAGATCATGATCTCAGGGTCGTGAGATTGAGCCACATGTTGGGGCTGTGCACTCAGTGGGGAGTCTGCTTGTCCCTCTCCCTTTGCTCACCACTCCCTCATAAATAAATAAAATCTTTTTTTAAAAGAAGAATATGGAATTACAGGCCACAAGGTATTATGAATTTGTCAGCCACTTGAGTAAGCCATCTTGGAAGAAGATCCAGTTCAAGTAGAGCCTTTTGATGATCACAGCCATGGTCATTGTCATTGCCTGTAGTGTCATCAGAGATCCTGTTTCAGGCCAAGCCACTCTTGCTCCCCTGAAACTGTGCAGTGAAAGCTCATTGTATTTAAAGTGCTGACTTTTGGGGTAGTTTGTTACATAGCGATTGCTATTACAGATTTTGTACTGGTGGTTTTGTTTTGCCAAAATAAAAATTTACAATGGAGGACTGTTTTTGGAACTTAGTGGTGGATACAAGCTGGAAAGATTTGAGGCATTTAGTGAAAGCCTGAAGATCCTTGGTAGACTGTTGATGGTGAGTTTGGTGGCCTCTGGGAAAGCTGCGGGAGAGCTTAAAGAACAGTGAGAAAAATGTTCGTGGAAACTTGAGGAAGGAAATCCTTGTTCTGCAGCAGCAGGAAGCTTAGCAGTTCAGTTGCTAAAATGTAGAAGGAGAGAAATAACCTAAGGGAAATATTGTTAACAAAAAAGAGCAAGGAATGGTTGAGTTTTAAAATTCCTGGCCTCTGTGTGACCAGTATCGCTCACATTAAGTAGTATGTTCTGGGGAAGATCCAATACGAGACACTTTCAGGAAAATGTGGTCTGCCAGTGAAGCTGAAGATGTGACTTGAAAATCCTGTGGGATCTCAGAAAGATCCCAGGTGTTCCATTGGAGATTGTTCAGTCCCCCATTCGGGGTTCTGAGGACAAGAAGAGAGCTGGCCTCAGCACTTCCTAAAAAGGGGCTTGTCTTCAGGAGAGTTGTGGGTGTGGCCTTTGTCTCCTAATGGAGTAAACCATGAGCAAATGCACCGGGGACCCACAGAATGGTTCCTTTTCTGTCTCCCTCTTTCTCTCTTTTAAAGACTGTTGAGTTGCCAGAAACACTGTTGGCTTGGATTGGACTGATAGGGCCAGAGCCAGTGCATATGACAGGCAGTATTTGGATCCCTGAGTCCCTGTGGTCAGGAAGCACACTGAGAAAATAAAACCACATGGCTTCACAGCTGGGCTCCCCTCTTGGGAAGAGAAAGATGGCTCCAAAAATAGAACCAAGCAGTGGGAGCGCAGACCCTCAGCAGGAACTGCCTGGGCCCCACTGGATTTCAGAAATGCTGTGAGCCACTGATGGCCATCCACCTCCTTCCTTACTCGCCGCCCCATTTAAAATTATTTATTTATTTGAGAGAGAGTGAGAGGGAGCACAAGCAGGAGGGGGTACAGAGGAAGAGGGTGAAGCAGACTCCCCACTGAGCAGGGAGCCAAATGGTACTGGATCGCAGGACCCTAAGATCATGACCTGAGCCAAAGACAGATGCTTACCCAACTGAGCCACCCAGGTGCCCCAATAGTTCTTTATCTTCCTTACTCCTTTTTGAGCAGCAATGCCTCCTGCATTATTGGTCCTGAGTTCCTTACTCCCAGAAACCATGAGATGATAAGGTTTGTTAAAGTACGAAGTCTTGTGGCAATCTGCCGTGCACTGATAGAAGACAAATGAAGAGACACTTAAATTGAAATTGCAAGACTGGGAAGGCAGATGTGCACGGGTGGCAGGCAGTAGGGGCAGGGGACACTAAACGCAAGGGTGAGGAAGGCCTCCCACACAGGGGCCAGGAGCCAGTTGACTCACTTGAAGAGCATGCAAACTCAGGCATGTTCGCAAATGGATGTTTTATGAAATATTGGAGAAGGAAATTATCTGACCAATAATTATTACTAAGAACTACAGAATTTTATGTGTGAAATGAGAAAAACATTTTTCTGCTTACATTACATTTAACCATTTAGTCTTGTTTGTTAGTAAGTAATGTCTACATAGTATATCTTCTCAAAGGTTAACTTATGTATTTCATAAACATACTTATTTATGTTAAAGATTTTATTTATTTGAGAGAGAGCATTTGTGTGAGCCAAGGGAGGGGCAGGGGAAGAGAGAAAATCCCAAGAAGACTTCCCACTCAGCACAGAGCCTGACACGGGGCTTGATCTCACGAGCCTGAGACCATGACCTGAGCCCAAACCAAGAGCTGGTTGCTCAAATCCACTGAGCCATCCAGGGGTTCCATTTCATATGCATGTATATAAGATGAATAAATGTTAGATACAGTGGGGCTCCATATTCTCAGCTCTTACTTCCACTCATCTGTAAAGTGACTGGAAAGAAGAAGAGATTACCTTCACTCCTAACTTTTTATTTTGGAAATTTTAAATATACAGAAAAGTTGAAAGTATATAGTGTTAATGAGTATGTAAACAGCCTTAATGTTTTGCTACATTTATTTTTTTTCCAGCCTTATTGAGGTGCGCTTGACAAAAAAAAATTGTATGTTTAAGGTGTGTGGTGTGACGTTTTGATACGGTTATACACTGAGACAGTTACAATACCAAGCTGATTAACCTATTTAACTTCTCAGACAGTTACAGTTTTTCTTGTACTTTTTTTTGGGGGGTGGGGTGGGGTTGAACCATTGGAAGAAAGTTGCAGGTATTGCTCTGTCTGTATGTCCTTTTAGCCTAAGTCCCCAGGAATAAGGTACCATTAACACACCTAAGAAAATCAATTCATTCAGTAATTGCAACTAATATGGTAGTCCAAAAAAGCACATTTTTAAAAATTGAGGGTCCATACTGTTAATTTGGTTGTGTCTCTGGCCCATATTATTTTGGAATAATAAAATTATGACATAGTTCTTTCTGAGAAATTCTAAATTTGAGGAGGGGTGGATTTTATTTCTTCAGTTGTCTTATAGAATGTCCCACATTCTGGATTTGTCTGATTTTTCCTATTACATTCATGGTGAACCTTTTGGTGAGAATATTGCATAGATGATACATACATGATCAAGAAGCTGACTTCTGAGTCTCTTACCTATAAAGACTATTTTCCCCACTTATAAATCTGTAGGGTCATAGTTCCTAACAACACTTCACTTTGTTTAAACTTCCACTGATGATACTTGCCTAAATCAATTTTTACATTGTGAATTGTAGAGAAATTGCTTTTTAATGTCCATGTATAATAGATTCATATTTGCAAGGAAAGAACCCACTGTTGCTTTTTCTTTTAAAAATATTATTTGGGCTAGGATTTAAAGATATTTATTATTGTCTGAGTTCCATGCATGGTTTTTTCCCTTAATGATAGATTTGGAAAGACCGTGGTTTAATTTAAAACAATAAGTCAAAAAAAAAAATAAAAAAATAAAACAATAAGTCAATACAGATCAGTCAGATGGTTCTTAGAATTGCTAACAGTGAGGCTCATCGAACAATCATGTAATACTTAACGCCTGGTGGGGTGTAAGGAATCACACTAGATAGTTTAATATGCTTAATATTAAAAATCGTACCTCTCAAATACTTACCCAGTTGAGAAGATAAGACACATGCATATACAAATAGAATAATAGTCACAGCAGAAGATCATAAATGCGAAGTTACTGGTGTAGTCAATAAATAACTCTGGGAAACGAACTAGGGGTGGTAGAAGGGGAGGAGGGCGGGGGGTGGGAGTGAATGGGTGACGGGCACTGGGGGTTATTCTGTATGTTAGTAAATTGAACACCAATAAAAAATAAATTAAAAAAAATAAAATAAATGCTTTCAGTGTTCAGAGAGCAATCACTGAAATTCGACGTGTGCAAAGCAATGTAGGTATATGAAATGTTTTAAAATATCGGTGACATCCTGAACCTAGGCCTTTTAAGCATGCTTTCTAGCAAATATCATGTGCCTACCATGTTCCAGCAACTAGAAAAAGAATGAAATTTGTCCCTTACCCCTGACACAATTATTGAGTGAGATGAAACACATGGGAATGTATCCTCCCTATGATCATAAAAATGCTGTAATATAATTATCTCTTTAGTGCCGTGGCTGTATGGAGGAGAGAACTAGGACTTCATACTGCTTTGGAGATGGGTGTGGGTGGAAAGGCTTCATGGGGGAAGTGGCATTTGAGTCTGATAGGCAGCGTTTAGATTGAGAATGGAAGGATATCCTAGGCATTGGAAGGTGGGCCCACATGTGAGGGGTGTGACTGTACATGTCATGGTTTTAGGGGTGCTAGTGATGCCATTTTCAGCTGGCTCAAGAGTGGTCCTGATTTGAGAGGGTGACAGCAGTGTGTTCGTGTATGTATGCCTGTAAAACTTTTTCTCATATAGGAAAAGAACACAGTTGAGATTTTAATGGTAGGTATAATTTTTCAGAAAACATGGAAAGATGAGCAGCGGACTGAGGAAGGAACTCAGGAAACACTCTAGTAGCAAGTGGGGAGTGGGAGGAAGAAGAGACTCTTTAGGCAAGCACAAAAGGAGTTATTAAGAAGAGCGCAGGGATCCCTGGGTGGCGCAGCGGTTTGGCGCCTGCCTTTGGCCCAGGGCGCGATCCTGGAGACCCGGGATCGAATCCCACATCGGGCTCCCGGTGCATGGAGCCTGCTTCTCTCTCTGCCTATGTCTCTGTCTCTCTCTCTTTCTCTCTCTGTGACTATCATAAATAAAAAAAAAAAAAGAAGAGCGCAAAAATAGTAAGGTCAGAGCTAATAGAGGAGAGGTTTTACAAGCAGATAGTTAATGTCACATACAACAGTGTACATAGGGAGTGAAAACTGAAAGGCTTTTGGGTTCCACAGTAAGAGGATGCTCTGAATTCATTTTCAGTGATTTTGGGGGGAGAGCGGTGTGGTAGCCAGATTTCTGGGGAAAAGGGAGAGTCAGATGCTTAAATACCAAATTGAAGCCATTTTTGGGGTAAAATTTGGCAGCAAAAGTAGAGGTGAAATAAAACGGGACTGCTTGGTCAAGGGAAAGTGTTTTTAAAAGACAACCCCTTGTTGTCAGCACAGAGGGGAATGGCAGAGGGGAATGTGGTGGTGGGTTGTTAGCAGGGAGAGAGCAGGCAGAGGGTGGGAAGAGATGAGAGCAGGGGGTTGCTCTAGGAAAGAAGGAGAGGCGAACCTCAGTGCAGAGGGAAGGAAGGATGAGGGAAGAGCAGAGACAAGGAAGGAATCTTAAGGCAGAGAAGAGGAAAAGAAGGAACTTGCATGTGATGGGCACATGTGCTATGTGAATTTGGTTTTAGCCCTCCCTTCTCTGTTCATGCCCCCAGGTGCTCTCAGGGAGGAGGTCCCCTCTGCCTGCACCCTCTGCAGGTGGAGAACTGCATGGCAGAAGGCTAAAGGGCAGGACAGTAGTCACATGGTATTTTCTACCCTGAGAAAAATGTTAATACAAAAAAGAAAATAAACACCAAATCTGGGCAGCCCCGGTGGCCCAGCAGTTTGGCGCCGCCTTCAGCCCACGGCGTGATCCTGGAGACCTGGGATCGAGTGCCACGTCGGGCTCAATGCATGAAGCCTGCTTGTCCCTCTGCCTGTGTCTCTGCCTCTCTCTCTCTCTCATGAATAAATAAATAAAAATCTAAAAAAAAAAAAACAAAAACCAAATCTAATAGTATTTTAAAATGTGATTATTATTAATACATAAAGATTTAAAATCACCTGCTTAGAAACAAAAAGCATTACGGGACTTAATTTTAAAAGTTTTGCTAGTATTTACATTCAAAAGCATGTCTTCGGTGTAAAAAATGGTTGAATTTTTGAATGTTTAGAATTTTGCAGCATGTCATTTTTTAAATTATTTAATTATTTATTTATTTATGTATGATAGACACAGAGAGAGAGAGAGAGGCAGAGACACAGGAGGGAGAAGCAGGCTCCATGCCGGGAGCCCGACGCGGGACTCGATCCCGGGACTCCAGGATCGCGCCCTGGGCCAAAGGCAGGTGCCAAACTGCCGAGCCACCCTGGGATCCCCATCATGTCATTTTTTTTAAAATGAGGATTTTCTCTATTAGGATAATGCATCAAGACTTTAAACATTTTAAGCGACAAGAACCAACACAAGCTTGAGCAATGAAAGAAAAATTAAAAGGGGATGTATTTAATAGATTATGTAAATGAGAACAAACTGATTTCAGGTATGCCTGATGATGTCAAACGTTCTCTTTTTGGTTCTATTCTATTCTGTTTCCATCTGTGATGGTCTCGTTGTCGAGCAGGCTTCTGCTCAGTAGCATGCATGTGGTTACTGGCAGCCCCAGGGCAGCAGCATCATGGCTCACTATCCAAAAAGAAGATAGACTTTCCCACCAGCCATGTGGTAACTATTAGAGAGATTCTGTTTGTGTAATTTTGCCATCCCCAGTTATCACTGTAGCCAGGAGGAGTACAGCATACGCTGATAGTGGAGAGCCTGGGTTGAGGGAGGTCACCATGATTGTGGGAGGAGTGGGGGCTCTAAAATTTTGGCATGTTCCTTTCCTGTCTTATGCACATATGTATGTATGTGTGTGTATGTATTTGTTCTATAACAAACCAGGTTGTCTAGTGAAAGTCTTGTGTTGAAATCAAATTCCTGAGGAAAGAATCAGCCTTTGATTGCTTATATAAATGAGCCTTAACAGCTTCTTTAGTTTATGATTTCATAAAGATACTCTAGAAGCCTTTCCTTTTTTATAAGTAAAAGTGTTTTCCGTGCCACATATCACAATATTTTTATGTCTTCACAAAAATGGAGCAGCTGTACGTGGGTCGATTTTAGTAGCAGCAAACACAAACACAGAGAAACAAAACAACCATCACAACACGCACACAACCTGGGTTTCTAGTTGGGATTTTGAAAGTGGTTATGATGGAAACACAAGCATAGCTGCCTTTGGAGTCAGCAGTTCTGGGCTTTTAGAGAAATTGTGGGGGGATTTAAGATAACAACACAGGATACCTAGTGTAGTTCAAGGCTTCTGAAAGGTGCTTGACAAGTGATAGGTATCAGTATAATTTTTATTAATAAGCATTGATCTTTTGTGATGCTACAGAGAGCTCTGTGTGACTCTAGGAGAAGTCCTGGGATTTTTATGTCAGCTCTTTCCGTGACCAACTGTGTGCACCCAGCATATCAAGGTACTCAACAACACTGGGTCTATAAAACAGAGACGTGGGGGAGATCTTGTCAAGCTCTAAAGTTCTATTATTTTCACTAGAATGATTTGGGTCACAGAAAGATGTTAAGTAGGAAGAATCTTTGTATACCGTAAAGAAAATAAATGATCCTAGTTTTGGTGTTAGACAGATTTGGGTTTGAATTTCAAGTCCTCTGCTCACCAGCTGTGCACACCTAGACAAATTGCTAAACCTTGTCCCCTCATGTAAAGAATGGCAATAATTAGTAATAATACCTGCTCTACATAGTTTAAGGATAGAAATTCAGAAATGCATTGGATTTATCTTCAATAACATTTTACTTTTTTTTTTTTTTTTAAGATTATTTATTTGAGAGAGTGAGACTGAGAGATAGAGCCTAGTGAGCATGAGTGGCGGAGTGAGAAGCAGACTCCCCACTGAGCGGGTAGCCAGGAGTGGGGTTCAGTTCCAGGACCCTGGGATCATGACCTGAGCTGAAGGCAGATGCTTAACTGACTGAATCATCCAGGCACCCCAAATCATTTTACTTTATAAGAATCTGTAAAGTTCCTTCCAGCTCCAAAATTTGATATGTGGTATTATTTGTATTATATGAATATTCCATCTTTTCTGGTAAATTCCAGCTAGGAAGATTATTGTAAGTCATGATTATTTTAAGTGTATGGTTATAAATGTATGGTTATATAGGTGACCTTTGGCACAGCAGCATTTGTGCCCTTTGAGACCTAAACATGCTGCCCTTTGAGACCACGTGATGTAGATTGTTCATATGGACCATTTCATAACAGGATTTGAGCACTTCTTAGTTAGCTACCTTACCAAGTAGTTAGGTAGTTAGGCTTAGTGGTGGAGTGTGTTGAAATTTCCCCCATAAAATTGTGCCAGCAAAAAAGAGGTGTATAAACTTACAAAAAGGAAAATCTCAAGTTGTGGACATGGGATCTACTAAGGTTCCCATGACCAAGCCAGATATCACTTAAAGATTATTGTGAAGGTCAAAGGAAATAATGTATGTAAGCCCTTGAACATAATATTTTCCATATACATTGGCTACTACTATTGTTATTTTTATCTTTCAGGAATATTTTTTCCTCTTGGATCACCAACATATTTAGTCATGGGCAAATCCAGGGGACCACCCAGTGCCATTCTTACCCGAGGGCTCTACTGGAACTGTGTATCAGAAAAAACTGAAGAAGCTCAACTAAAACCCCAAATTAAAATTTACTTTCTTTCTGATCTAGCTTTAGTTTCTGAGACAATTTTCAATGAGAAATTTTTTTATTATTCATTCATTCAGCGAATCTGTAGGACTCATTAAGGGTCTAGGTACCAAGGAAAAGAGCAGTGACCACAGATAGGTAACATACTTTGTGTTAGAAAAAAGCCAGGTTCTCACTTAAATTTCATTTCATAATAACTTTGTAGTTGCAAAATAAAATTAATCGAAGCTCTAAAATCAAATAAGGCACCCTGGTAGTATACCAATGACTTTCAGGTAGAACCTAGATGGTAAAGAAATTTGTTTAATTTGGTATTTCCGAAACTTTTTTGACCTATTCTACTCTTTCCCCCCCTCCACTGAACCCACTTTCAGAATTATAGTCTAAAGTAGGTTTGTTTAACTGGAAGTGAACAATATTAGGTTATTCTGTGATATTTGTAGGACAGAAACTACTGCCTACCAAGAATATTTTATGGTTCGTCTTAAACTAATTGGGTGACTCCGTCCTGGTTTGCCAAGGACAGTTCTGGTTGATGCCTGTTGCTCCAGTGATTAATAGTCTCTTCTTTAAATCTCAGAAGTGCCCTGGTTTGGATGATAAATGAGGTGGTCCCTTGCTTAGCGAACACTTTGGGATCACATATGTGCTACCCAGCATCCTAAGGCTCGGGTATCTAGAAACTTGGTTCTCGCAACACTCTTGTGAGGTCGGTACTGTTTTGCCCTTTTCTTTTTTTTAGCATGTGAGTAAACTGAGGTATAGAGAGGTTGAATCTTGGGATTCCACACCCAATAGATAGTGGGGTCAGGACTCAAGCACAGGTAGGCACATCTGGTCCTGTAGGTGTGCTCCTGACTGCGGAGCCTGTATATGCAGCCGTGCATGTTCAGTGAGCTGCTTTGATAGGCCAGGGTGGAGCCCAGGAAAGGGGAAGACGGGAACCCCTGGGAAAGGGGTTTGAAATCGGGAACAGGTGGAGAGCAGGAGCCAAGAGCAATGCTGCTTCTGGCTACATAATGTAGAATTTGGTTTTCTTTTTTCCTCAAGGAATTGCCCTCCTAACTGTGAAGAGATGTTTTCCTTTTCACTTTTAATTAATGTCCAGAAGTCCTAGTTTTCCCTTGAAACCTAACAAAAGAGTGTTATTTAAAGCAATTTATATGTATTTTGTTTTTAAATTTAGGGATATCTTCTTTTTCCTTTGGTAACAGAAATCACACTTTTGGAAAAGCCGTTTAAAACCTATCCCAATTGATTTATGACAGGTTCTTCTGAGATCTAAAAGTTAATTCTAGGAAATATATGGAGTTTCTGTACTACCCTCTCTCTAGACTTCAGTGATAACATTTGACTTGCCCCTCATCTCAAAGGGACTCCCAATTGAACTGTGCCATCTGGAAGTTGAAGAATGCTAAAGTGTGTTATTATTTTGTTGACTGGTAATTTCTAAAACTGGACAACAGTAGTTAACAGTGTGATTTTTATAACCAGACTTGTAAATGTATAATTCTCAGAATTTTAAATGTGAGTATTCAGGGAAATTGAGCCAAACCAAACCATTAAATAAGTGGTATCTGTGCATTCAGTTAGACTGAACAAACATTAACTCAGATTCTCTTATAGTTCACATTTCTGCTTTGTACTTAGGAATAAAAAGATGCCTGTATCTCCCGCTCCCTCCCTTCATCCCTATCCACCTCCCCAGGTCCAGTCCTTCCTTCTCAACCTCCCACAAACCTTTGCTGTGTGTCTGCTTACTTAAGAGGAGTAAGTAGTGCCTGCCTTCAAGTAACTTGTCCTTCGGGAGACACACTGGCTCCTGAATCAGCTCAGAAAAGTGTGGTCAATGTTGGACTGGGTTCACACCCTGATTAAAATGGGATGACCAGAATCTAAGTCATGTGGAGGAAGGAGCGGAACTGGAATAGTAGTGGGAAATCCATGGTATCAGAGGGGCTCAAGGTGCTGGCCAGGGAGGACTGTTGCTGTGTTAAGGGGTCGACAGCCATGTTAGTTACCACGAGTTGAGGGTTGAGGAATCAACGGGAAATGAGAAAGCACTCTTGCAAGAAGCTTGATGTGGTAAAGGGGGAATAGATAAGATTGTAGGTTGAGTGTGTAGTAAGATCAAGTGAGTGTTTTTTATAGAGAACGGTAGGTATATTTGCTGCTGAGGAGGGAGCAATAGAAATGGAAGGGGATATTTAAAGACAGGAGAAAGAAGATAATAGAATCCTGTAGGAAATTATATTTCTCAAGAGCATAAATGGAAAACAGTTTTGTTTTTTCTAACTCAGAATTCAAATTACATGATAAAATAGATCATTAAACATCTTTATGATGTGAAAGCTTTTCTCATAAGGCATATGTGCTAACATTTTAAAAGAATTATATTAAAGGAAAAATACTTCCATGTTATCAAGAATTCCTGTTTGGAAATAATGACAAACTCTTTTATCTCACCTTCCTCATTGCTCGGTCCTCTAATCAAAAGCAAATGGGTTTTTGCTGAGAATAGAATATCTGTTTTAAGGGTCAGATGTGTCAACTTGTTTTGACTAGCTAGAAGAAGGGGTGCTAATTGGGTCATAAATAGCAAATTTTCTCTTTTTATAAGTCAGAGCTTGAGAATTCCGGAATCTTATTCAATAGGTCTAGGTGGGACCCAGAAACCAATTAATACATTTATCTACCAAATGTTTATCAAGTGCTTTCCTACCATATTCTTATTACCATAATAATAATACCATAATAATACATAAGTGAGGTTTGAAGGTGGCCCAGGTGCCTACTGTAATTGGAGGACAGAGATAATTAAATAGGATAATTTCATATAACAATAAGTGCTACAAAGAAAGTAAACTGTGGGATATACTAGAGACTTACCCTATCCAGGGAGAAAGATAATTTTGCACAGGGTGATCTTGGAAGTTTTGAGGAGATAGCTTTTTTAAACCTTGCTTTAAAAAAAGGTGTTTTTTTTTTTTTTTTAATCATGGTAACATATACAAAATAAAATATATGTCAGAAAATTTATCATTTTAACCACTTTTAAACATACACAGTTTGGTGGTATTAAGTCCGTTCCCAGTGTTGTGCAGCCAGCCATCCAGCTCCAGAACTTTTTTCATCTTGCAAAATTGAAAATCTCTAAAGCTTTAAAAAAACTCTCTATTCCCCTTTGAATGGGATTACAACAGGAGATGGAAATTGCTATACTTCTTTTGAAATAGGGAAGCAGATGGATACATAGCATTGGATTTAGCAGGGAGGAAAAGACTAAGTGCATAATACTTGCAAGAACTACAGGACGGTGGCCTGAAGCTCCCCAGAGGCTCGGCTTTGGGAGGTACCAGACACTAAGGAAGGCAGGCATCAGAAGTGGAGCTGAAAATGAGTTGATTGGATCCTTAGGTTCTCTCCCTGTACACTTGGTGTAGGATAGGTAACCATCCACTACCACCACTCCTGGCCTCAGGAGGCCAAGATTGATTGATTGATGATTTTTAAAAATTTATTTGAGAGAGCTTTTGGGCATGCACGGGTAGGGGGGCATTGGGGGCAGAGGTAGAGAATCTTCAAGGATACTCCCCACTGAGCATAAAGTCCACTAGAGGCTCAGGCTCAGGACCCTGAGAATCATGACCTGAGCAGAAACCACGAGTCAGCCCCTTACCCGACTGAGCCATCCAGGTGCCCCCAAGACTTATTCTTTATAAAATTTAAATGATAAAATATAAAATTGAAGAAGTGCTTGCTTTCTGAACCAGGGGCAGTAGGTGGCTGATTGATTCAAAACAGGAAGATTAAGGGAAATCTACACCTGAATTGTGGAACTTAGTCTGTTTTCTCTGCTCTCCTTCCATAACACTGTGAAGCCTATCCTGCTGATCCCCTGCAGAAGACTGAAATATCTTCAGATATGGATAGGCTCACTACCACAGAACCCTTAAATGGATACTTAAAAGCCCCATTTCCCCACACAGACCTTTGAAGTCAATTTTTTTCAGAGCCTCATTTCTAGATAGGAGTTAACATTCCAAGACCATTGAACATTTGGGGGAAAGCCTCTATAAAAAGGTCAAAATAAGCAAACAGAAACAAAGGGGTGGAGGATGGAACGGTACTTGGGAGTATTGGGAGAAAACAGACACTGTAAGGGTCAAGAGAAAACCCCCCAAAATCCAGCCCTCTAATAGTAGTATCAGAGAAAATATGTTTTTTCTTCCCCCTAAAAAGAAGGAGAAAACAAAAGCATATTTCCATGAGGGTAAAGAGAACTGGATGGGAGATGATAGCAGACCAGAGGCACCAGCTGCATTCTCAGCTATGAAGCTGAGAACCTGACCATGATTGGTAACAGACTTAGCAGAGCCCAGACAGTGGAAACATACTTCAAGGATATGGGTGGGTGGTGTGCAAGCCAATATTGATCTTCCTTTAATTTTGATGTGCATCGCTCTATTTGGACTACTGGTTCTTAATTTTTTCATAGTATACTCTTTCCCACTTGAAGCTATGAATGAGCTGTCTATCGGTGGAGAAATTAGAATTACTAAATTTCTTACAGTTCTCTTAAATGATTGTGCTTTACTACATCCTTCTCCTTAGTGCTTGTGAGCCAGTGTTTCACAGAAGTAGATAGCTGATGCTTTTCTGGGTGCTAGAGACAGTGAGTTTGATAACGCTGCCAAAAAGAAAATAGACAAAATATTTAACCTAAAAGTATGTTCTACATTTTGTTTTAAAGTAGTTGTTTAAAACTTGGTACTTCCTTTTGGAATAATATAAAAAATGATTCTTGGATTCCCAGACTACACTTAAAAGACTGTCCATCAGCAATTAAGTGGCCATTGGTGGGTTCTCTGGGAGACCTCACTGCTTTTGTAAACATCTTCCTAAGAAAAAAAAGACTTTTTTGTGGTACAGTGTCTCTGGATTTGGAGTCCCACAGACTTGAATTCAAATCCTGCCTCTACCATTTTTCTGCCGCGTATGTGTAACCTTGGAGAAGTTATTTAATGTTTTTGAATCTCAGCAGAATGGGATGAATAATGTCTAACTCAGAGGACAGTTATGATGATTAAGTGAAATTAAAGTAGATAAAGCACTCAGCCTGCCTCCTGGATGCGGTAGGGTCTGTTAAGTTTCCTTCACTTCACCTTTCTGTGGAATGTGATAAGAGGGAACATTATTTTTCTAGGACTTAAGGGAAGTGCAGACAAATTAAATTGAAGGTGTGTAACATTTTCAAAATGGGATTCCCCTGTTTTAAAATTTGCCTTATTTATTTGCAACCCATGTGTTCCTTGTAGTCTGATAGATTTGCTCTTGTAATGCTGTGGAAGGAGCATGGGAAGGGGACTCAGGAGATTCAGGGTCTAGTTAGCCTCCTTTTTCTACTACTGACTAGATGAGTGATGTCATTTGTGTGTGTTACTTCCCCACTTTGGGTCTCCTTCCTGATTTGCAAAATGAAAGTGTTCTCTTGCAATATGATTTCTCACAGTTTGCTTCTGCTCTAATGTGATCCTGAGACCGATGAAACTTAGATATCTTTTTGCGAGCTGGGTTTTATGGGGTGTTGAGGTTTGGGATACATTTATTAATATAACTCATTTTATGTATTTGAGGACTTGAGGCAATTGGACATTACTAGACTAATAGCCGATGTTTGGCTTTTCATTGGACAATAGTTCTAGCTGTGAAACCTATTTTTGCATGGAAATATGCCAGAAGTGGCCATTGCTTTTCTTCCTATAGATTTAAGTGCTCTTTGGTGCTGTTCCCATGAAGCTATCACCAGTATTTTCAGAGTCCTGTGGATTTTACCATTGCGCTTACAAACCCCTTTGCTCCCAATGGTTATGGACATTCTTATTCCTCAGATGATTTTGGGGAGTGGTGTGTGTGTTTGTGTTTGAAATTATCTTTAATGTTTGTTATGCTAATCTCAGCTCAGCTGTCATTACCAAAGGAATCCTTTTCTGACCCCTGGGCTAGATCGTGTTGTACATTTACATGTTTGTTTGTTTTTTTCCTTTTCATTGTTTGGGTTATATACACATCTACTTTCATAATAGTTTTCTTCTCAGCTGGATTGAAAGCTCTTGAGGACAGCGACCACATACATCTCTTTTGCTGACTTTCATCTACAAGGATCTGGCACGTAATTGACATTCGGGACATATTTTTTGAATAAGCGAATAAAATAAAATTGTTCCTTGACAAATATTAAGCGAGTAGAAATATAATGGTAATTAAGAGCTCAAAGCACTTACCAGAGTTAATGACTGTAGCCTTTGCTGTTACTGAACAGTGAATTTAAAAGGAAAAGACTAATGAAGGTGGTTGTATAAATGACTTTTATTATTGTTTGTGCGAGAACAGTGAACATTCCCTAGTACAGGAAGCAACTTTTAAAAACTGCTGGCAGAACTTACGAAGTCCGAGTGTCCTTGACCCTTAGATCAAATGTCTTCGAGCTGAGTTTCCTTAACTCTTCTTCAGTTTGGGATAAACATCTTGACACAATGAAAGATTTATTTCACATAATTTTTGGTCTTCCTAAACAAAGAGCTTAACTAAAGTTGCTGAAACGGAAAACAAACACTTTCTGAATTTTACTGGTTCCATTTGAAAAAAGTTTGTTTCCTTTCAAGTGCATAACGTTCAAATGAGCTCAGCTGTATTCGCAGATAAACATGTTGATTCATTTGACCCAAAGCTACTGAATGAAGCCTGGAGGGGCACAGGTTGTTCTCCCCCACCCAGCGGCACAGTGTTTTTCTTCTTCTCTGCCCTTTGGAGGGCAGGGGCCTGGAATTAGTGACCCTCCCTTACCTGAATTGTTTAGAAGGGAAGGGAAAAAGATTGGCTCACCATTTACTTCTCCTTTCCCTTGCCTTGTTGTTATCTTTAATTTATGGCACAGGCTTCTCATCCAGCACTCATAGTATAAGGGCTATTTTGTGTAGTCACTGTGACGTGTCATTTGACAGTTTTACTGCTCTATTTTGGGTAATTAATCTATTGTGAGTCAGGTGAGATTCATTTTGAGGATGGACTTCGTTTTGAAAGCAAAAAGAAGTATGCTATATGTAGTGGTGGTGGGATCATAGATGGACTCACGTACAATGAATCCATGCAGAGCTTTTATCAGGTATCTAAAGAACTTTTCTAAGAACTTGAGGATGAGCCTTGGTATTTTGGAATAGTAGTTAGGAAATAACCACAAATATGTGGCTTGTACTGTTTTAAAAACCCTGTAATTGTTTCTTTCAGCATATATTGTGTCCCAGGTGTTTCAGATTTGCAAAGATTAATAAAAAGTCCTAGCTGCCTTCCAGTAGCTTACCATCAGTGTACCATTTCCCAAAGCATACATCATTAGTAGGTGAATTTTCCTCAAAAATAGATTTATGTCATTGAATAAGTTTTGGAAATACCTGGACTAAAGAAAATAAAAGGTTTCTTTAGTATAAGTGTACATTGTGGAATTCCAAAAAGTACTTATGCTTTGTAAGATTGTTCAGAGTTCCTCAACACCGTTTCTTTTTCTCATGAACCTTCTGCGGTGGGATCTGAGGGGAAGGAGGGGGAGAGATATTGGCAGTGATTTGTGCAGGAAGAGGATGATTGAGGACTCATGGAACCCTCTTTGGGAAACACAGGACTGATGTTATCTTCTTACGGAGCCCATGCCTCTAAATTCTGCCTCAAACGGCTAGCATTTGCTGCAAGGGGCTGTTCATGCTTCTTCACCCCTTTTAGGTCAGATAAGGGACTTGGGTCTTTTGATTGAATAGATCAGTTGGATGTGGGGATTAGTAATCGCTATGAGAAATGGTGCTTCTTTTCTCAAATTCAGACTGTCTTTAAGCATACTAACCATTTCTTCCAAAACAGGTACACTTCCCACCTTTTCTGTTCGATTAGACTGTTTTGCACCTTTTCTAGGCAGACAGGAGACCACAGTCATCATTGAATCTTTGCTTTGTCGTATTCAACCAGAGCCCCAGTGCCTGTAACCAAACACTGCCTGATTTTTCCTTAGCATTCACTGGTGTTTTCTCCCTTTCCCACTGCCATGGTTCACACAAAGTAAGTAATTAGTAAATATTTGTCGAATGATGGAATCTGGACGACTAATGTCCTCCAGTGACAGATGGGTCTCAGGCACTCGTTAGTCTTTAATTCTGAAGCACTTTGTTCCTGGTACACTCTGACTTACGCTGGATTTCTGCTCTGATATCTCAGTAGCTCATTGATGTGGGGAAGGTGGCCCAAATGTCATTACCTGGGGACCTTGTCTGGGGGCCTTGTCATTACTTGGGGCACAGGTCATTCCAACCTGGCCCTCACTACTTTTTGATATGTACTCTTTCCCCTGTACTATTGCTCACCATTTCTGTTTGTCATGAGGTTCTTAACCTTTCCAGGTTTCACCTGGTGGCATGTATCACTTTTTTTTCTTGGAGTGCCTGTTTTTGGACCACATATTTAATACTTAAATCTTAGCCATCAACAAACTCATGTTAAAAGCTGATGCTTCCACAATCTCTCCAGCTGTGAGAGCTGTTGTTCATCTGCACACACAGCTTTTCTCTATAAATACAAGTTTGTCCACTCTTGGTGCTGTTGGTATATATTGTGGTAGATAATAATATGCCCAGCTTATTGCCTCTGAAGGTATACGTTTCTCTAGGCAATACGACATTGAGTTTGCTGAAACAGATAAACCTCAAATCTCTGTGGATTAATATCACTTGAATTTTGTGTCTTGCTTGGCAAAGTCCAAAACAAGTACGATGCTCCTGCTTTTTGCTCCTTCTGTCTGATGACTGCATTGTCGTCAGCAAATGGTTCAACATGTGCTCATCTGCATGAAGCCGGAGAGGGAAAGAACACAGAAAGATCACCCTGGGGAGGTTTTCGGTGGACCAAGCCTAGGAGTAGCACTCCTCATTTTTCATAATTCATTAGCTAGAACTCAGTCGAGTGGCCACATTTGACTGCAAGGGAGACTTCTGAGGAAGCATGTGCCTGGGAAGAGAAGAGGTTTTTGTTAATATGAGGCAGTTTGTCAGCGTGCTTAGAAGCCTGCTTTCTGAAGTCAGACAAACCAGGATTTTATTTTAATTTATTTTAGAGAAAGCAGGAACGGGGAGAGACAGAGGGAGAGGGAGGAACAGACTCCCTGCTGAGCAGGGAGCCAGACTCAGGGCTCCATCCTTAGGACCCTGGGATCATGACCTGAGCTGAAGGCAGACGCTTAACTGACTGAGCCACCCAGGTACTTCCAAACTAGGATTTTAATTCTAGCTGTGTCACTTAATCAGCTCTGTGATTTTGGACAAGTTACTTCTCTTTTCAACTGTAAGATTTAAGCAATACTGCAGATAAAGTACTTGGCATATTTAATTATTCAATAAATTTTAGCTGTTATTGCCATCCTTAGCAACATATCTTGTACCTTTGTTGCGTAGGTGCTTATTAAATAAATGGTAAATGACTTTAAGCATGGCTGGTTTTAGGAGCTATCCGTGTTGTCACTCTTTTCTTTCATTAATAGTATTTTGGTGAGATCTATCAAGAGATCTATCTATACCAGAACTTACACATTATGCTATGCTACACAGCATACCTAGTTCTATTGCACTTTGCAGATACTGCATTTTTTACAAATTTTACGAAATTTTACAAATTGAAGGCTTGTGGCAACTTTGCAAGGAGCACATCTGTTGGTGCCATTTTTCCAATAGCATTTACTCCTTCATGTCTCTGTGCCGCATTTTGGTAATTTTCACAATATTCAAACTTTTTTCATTATTTGTTGTGCTGATCTGTGAGCAGTGATTACGACTTGCTTGAGAGCTTATGTGATAGCATCTTTTTTTTTTTTAGCAGTAAAGTATTTTTAAGTTAAGGTATGTACTTTTTTTTTTTAGACATAATGCTGTTGCATATTTAATAGACTGGTATATTGGAAACAGAACTTTTCTATGCACTGGAAAACTGAAATACGTACTTGACTCACTGTTGCAATATTATCTTTATTGTAGTGGCCTGGAACCCAACCTACAATATCTCCAAAGTTTACCTGTACTAAATTATATTATTCCTACCAATTGAGGATTTCATAAAGATACTTTGAAAAGAAGAATGAACAATGTTTTTGTAGACGTCAGAAGATAAAGTAGGAAAATCTCCCAGAAAGTACAGTAAAAGAAAAAGTTGGAAAATAGGAGGAAAAAGCTAGGAAAATTAGAAAACTGGTCCAGAAGTTTTTAACATCAGAATTACTTTCAGAAAGAAATCAGAAGAAATGGGGGAGGGGGATAATCATGAGATAAATCAAGAACATATTCTAGAAAAAGGACATGATTTTCAGATTGAAAGGGCCTGTTGGATACCCTGCACAACAATTAATGGTGACCCCACATTAAGGCACATAGGAAGAACCAGGAATCAGGACCTTTAGAGGTCTCAGCAGTAGCAAAAGCAGAAAGATAATGGAGCAGCAGTGCCTTTCAAATTCTGAAGAAAAATGATATCCAAAACTAGTCTAAGTAGTGTAAATGATTAATCAATATATATTTTTAAAGATTTTATTTATTTATTCATGAAAGTCACGGAGAGAGGGGCAGAGACACAGGCAGAGGGAGAATCAGGCTCCATGCAGGGAGCCTGACGTGGGACTCGATCCCGGGACTCCAGGATCATGCCCTGGGCTGAAGGCAGGTGCTAAACCGCTGAGCCACCCAGGGATTCCCATGATTAATCAATATTAAGAGTAAAATAAAGATATTTTGAGAAGGACAGATCCCGTGAGAAGGAGGGAATATGTCAAGAAAGAGGAGGATCCAGGAGAGCCGAGAGGTGGGTTTGGACCCAGGAGAGGGTGAAAGGGCCCCCAGGGTGGTAGCTACACAGCAGGCCCAGGGGAACCTGTCCAGATCAGAGCAAGTCAGAAGGCAGGGAGGTACTTTTTCAAGGAGATGAAATTGGTAGAAATCTGATGTGAATGAATATATTCAAAGGGGATTTGTCAGACTGAAGAGTCTCAGGTTAATAAGAGATAAACATATAGTAGATACATATATAGGGATAAATAATGCAGTAAACTAAGTAAATGAGAAGCCAGGCAATTATTAACTCCAGGGAAGACAAAATGTTACGCAGGAAAAGAAGGGTAATTGGTGTTTACTCCTTGGCTCAGTTCTGAATGCCCTATGTAGTCATGATACAAGCCTCCAGTATTGATCTAATAACCGGAGTATTGAAACAGTGGGGGCGGGGAGTGTGGAGAGTGACAGGACTAGGAAACAGCTCAGTCACTAGAGAATACTCCACCCTGGCCGTTTAAGAAGCAGTGACACAAATATACTGTGTTACTTAGAGATGTGGAGGTAAATTCCAGAACAACTAACCAGGGAAAGTTTGGTGGAAAGAAAATATTGGCAAGATAGGGACCAGAGGCTAGTGTTTCTTAACAAATCTTATAGATCTAGTTGATTCTTAAGAAACTCTATGGGTTGCAACGTTTATATCTGAAACTCTGGATTTTAGAGAAGCCATTAACTTTAGTGGTTTTTTTCCTAGATCAGAAGCTTTTCAAGTGCTTCAGTTTCTCACTTAAATGTTAGATTCAGTTAAATTTTCTGTAGTATATATTGGATTTGAAATGCTTAAATTCTTCTTGTTGTTGTCCTTCATTATTTAGATTTTATGTATGAATAAGGTGTTGCCTGGGAGTCTGTCCACATCAGCTGCTGTAGGACCAGTTTTCCCAAATCCCCTCTTCCTGCAGTGGTTCTGCTCAGTCTCTCAGACCTAGAATAACTATTCCATCTGTGTTAGGCTCTTCTGGGTGTTAGGTTAAGCGGGGTCAATTCTTACATTAGACTCCTCACTTAGCACCCCTTTTGGGTCTTTGCTGATATCTTATTTCTTTGTAGCATTTAAGTAGTATGAATGCTTGTGTAGTACGAAGCTCTGTGCTCTTCTGACCCCTTTTCCCAAAGCTCGGGTGGAGGGTGGAACAGCGGGGCTACGGTGAGTAGCCCCAGAAGAGGAGGGTATCACCAGGCAGCATTTCTGGTTCAGCAGCTTCTGATCATTTTGCCATCTCCATCCTGGCTCTTTCTACAACTTCACAGTTCTTGATGATTGGTTTACTATTACCTGCTTCTTGCATACTTACCTCTTCAATTCAGAGTTCTTAATTGTTTGTAAAAACGAAGTTACTAATTAAGTTTTGCTAATATATGTAGAAAGGGGATTTCTTAGCACTATTGAAGGTTTCCCTGAACCAGTGGAAAGGCTAGGATTGGGATCTCAAGATGGGGCCATGTAGCTGGGAGCAGTGCCTCTGTTCCTAAGATAGCTGTGGAAGGACACTCGGTAACTGAAAATCCTGTGTTTGAAGGTTACCATTCTCTATCACATTAATGTAGCTCTTAAAAACTTGTAAACTGAGAAATTATTCCTTTTCAGGTACAGGTCATAGTGGGGCTAGTGATGATGACTGGATTTGTAGTTACTGGGATTTTATTTATTTATTAAAAAAAAAGATGTTTATTAGAGAGAGTGAGCACACCCACAAGTAGAGGAGACAGAGAAGCAGACCCCCTGCTGAGCAGGGAGCCCAGCACATGGCTCCATTCCAGGACTCCGGAATCATGACCTGTGGCAAAGACACGTGCTTAGCCAACTGAGCCACCCAGACACCCCAGTTCCTAGGATTTTAAATCCAGAGATTAGAGAAAGAGGAAATACAGTTTTTCATGAGGTAAAAGCCTAATTTTGGTCTATTTTGTACTCAAGTACTCCTTTTTGAGGAGAGTTAGAGGCTAGCCTTAGGTCAGTGCATTTCTGGGTGTGTTCTGGCTAAAATGGAATTCAGATCCCTTGACCAAAACCCTCCCCTGGTTTCTCGTCTCACGTAGAAGCAAAAATCCAAACTGCTTTTGATAGTTTTTAAGGCTCAGACTGCCCTGGACAGAGGTGAGTTTACCACAGAACTAATAATGTTTACAGCCTCTTGCTGGAGTGGCCATTTCCTAGGCTGGACCAAAATCGCTTGAGGCCGCTATAGCTTTCCACTGTGCCTTTCTTGCTGTCATATTTCCTGTCCTTGCAGACTGTGCTGGAGTGGACACTGGCAGTTTGGGAACCTCAAGGAGAGGGGTGTGAGATGCAGTACTGTGATTTGACAGTCACTGTCATGGGTAGTTTAGTGATTGCAAGCTGACACAGTGTAACACCTTCCGGCTGACATCTGCTCACGATGGTGTTGGGCCCAGGATGAATGGGGATTGGAACTTGTCCTGTGGCACCCATCCTATACTGGAAGAACATGGGCAATGGAGGAGAAGCCAGGACAGACCATTTGCAAGTGTGTTGAATATTCCAATCTTCTTGCTCAAGTGTGAAAGAAACATAAAAGAGGTTTTCACCAGTTCAATAATTTGAAATATTTACATGGTATCACCAATAGTTGTGAAGGTGCAAGAAACCTTTCTAAACAATCAGTAATAAAAAACAAATTTTTACCCTTTATTTCAGATAAAAGACTAAACTGTTGTCTCTAAAATTAATATAGAAGTGCACCGGTGAGTTAATTATTAAAAATATCATGTTATAGTTTAGGATGTTTTTTGTTTTTTTTTTTTTTTTTTTTTTTTGTTTTTTTTTTTTTTTTTTAAGATTTTATTCATTTATTCATGATAGTCACAGAGAGAGAGAGAGAGGCAGAGACACAGGCAGAGGGAGAAGCGGGCCCCATGCACCGGGAGCCCGACGTGGGACTCGATCCCGGGTCTCCAGGATCGCGCCCTGGGCCAAAGGCAGGCGCCAAACCGCTGCGCCACCCAGGGATCCCCCAGTTTAGGATGTTTTGATGTGGTCAACAACTTTTCAAGAATTATAATTTGATGTAGCTTCCTTTCTCAATCCAAAGAAATACCCAATTAGGACCTCATTTTGTTTTCATAGCTGTATATTCCTTTTCTTGAGAGAGCTCTTCCCCCCCAGTTGCATAAGCTTCAAGCTCCATTGAAACCTGGGTTTCCTCGTCTGCCTCTTTTCCACCTCATCTCATGTCCACACATTCCCACTCACTGGAGTCCAGGCTTACTCCTCCTGTTGTTCCTCAGGAGGATTAGCTTTGTTCCCGCCACAGACCTTACACACCTGCCCAGGACACTCTTGGCTTTTCAGAGAACTTTTCATTGACTTCTCAGGTGTCTTCTCAGAGCATCTTTGACCACCCATTCTATAGTATTCTTTTCTTCCTCCCTCATCTCTGACATATCACCTGCTTGATTTTCATAGCGTTTGCCAACACCGGACCTTCTATTGGTGTTTTTATGGACTGCCTCTACCTTTTGGGACAGAAGCTCAACGTGTGAGAACTTGTTCACTGCCATGTTGAAAAGTGCCTGGACCTTATCAGGCACTCAGTGGATATCCATTGCAGGAAAAGTTACGAATAAGCTAGCGCATGTACATTTTGCTGAGTATTTGCTAGTTCAGTTTCTTATTTTGTTAATTGTTTTTGGCATGTTATTAGACAGATATTATTATGGTTTATGCATCCCTCCCTCACATCCTACTCTACTTAATACAGGGGTATACTGAGTTCAGTGTTTAGCATTCTCATGCATTTGTATTTTAAGTTTTTTCTTATGTGTAAATGCATATATAAACAATAGATATGTTTAACAATAGAACTAGTATGTTTTTAAGCTTTACATAATGGTACCATATTGCACATTATCTCCTGCACCTTTTTTTAAACATTATGTTTTAAAGATGTTTTTATATTGATACACAGAGTCTTCTTATTTCTTCATTTGCTTTGCTGTGAGGTTTTGCATGAATAAATCACACTTTACTGAACTGTTCCATTGAGGGGCTTTAAGTGGTTGCTATTTTTTTTTCCCTATCACAAACCATGGTGTGAAGAGGTTTTTTGTAATGTTTATTTGAAATTTTTTTCTAGGATATGTTATTGAGGTAGAAATTGCCAAGTTGTAAAGATGCTCATCATTCACCTTACCTAAAAGGTTGTCACCAGTCTTCCACCAGCAGTTCAGGAGAGGCGTCATCTCCTTGCCATCACTTCAGTTTGTCAAATGTAATCATTCTGATGTGTGACAGCGGTATTGTGTGTTTAAAATTTGCATTTCTCCAGTTACCAGTGGGGTTTCAAAATTTTTTATGTGTCTGTTGCTATTTAATTTCTTTTGTAAATTGTTCTTTCTTGTCTTTTCTCCCCAAAGTTTTTTTGTATTGGATGATTTGTCTTTTTCCTATTGATTAGTAGGAATTCTTTAGCTATTGGTAGTAATAATTTATCTAAATCACAGATATCTTCTTTCAATTTGTGGCTTGTCCTTTTAGTTGCACTTGTACTAACTTTTGTTGTGTCAGACTTTTTCATTTTGATACAGATACACTTATCAATCTTTTTCTTTATAGTTTTAGCTTCTGGTATCATAGTTAAGAACAGTTTTGCCTACATTGAGGTTGTAACAGAAGTCTATTTATTAATTATCTATTAATGCTAGTAAATTGCCACTCAAGCCTACTTAGTTTATTTATTTATTTTTTTTAAATTTATTTATTTATTTATTTATGATAGTCACAGAGAGAGAGAGAGAGAGAGAGGCAGAGACACAGGCAGAGGGAGAAGCAGGCTCCATGCACCGGGAGCCTGATGTGGGATTCGATCCCGGGTCTCCAGGATCGTGCCCTGGGCCAAAGGCAGGCGCCAAACCGCTGCGCCACCCAGGGATCCCAAGCCTACTTAGTTTAAAACAAACAGTAAGCATTATGATCTCTCCCTGCCCTTGGGAACAGTGTGGCAGGGTGGTTCTCCCCTCTGTCTCTGTTTGCAGGTGAGATGGCAGTTAGTCTGCCATCATCTGAAGGTTTGTCTAGAGCTGGAGGACCTGCTTTTAAAGAGAGTCTGTTCACATGGCTGGCACTGGGTGTGGGCTATTGGGAGGGGGCCTCAGTTCTTTGGTCCTTTACCAGAGTCACTTGAGTATCCTCATAAGGTGGAGGCTGGCTTCCCCTCAGTGAGGGAGGCAGACAGCAGAGTGAGGTGGGAAATTCGATGTGTTTATGATCTAGTATTTGAAGTCACAGCCCTGCTCACTGGGGAGGAGATCCTATGGGGGCTGCAGGAGCTGGGTGTGCAGATCACTGCGAGGTATGCATATCACTGCAGGCTGACCTGGAGGCTAGCTACTGGAGTGTCTTCTCTTTTCTTTTAAGGTACCTAAAAGTTCTTTCACATTTTGATTTCCTTTCCTCCACTTTGAGGGTTTTATATTGCATGTGCATGTGGTGTTAGGAAGGGGATCTAACTTCACTGTTCTCTACAGGTATAATTTGTCCCAATCCCATTTAATTAAATAATCCCATCATTATTGTTCTGTTTGTATGTGGGTTTGTTTCTGGACTCTTTGTACTTCTTTAGCTTCTCTTTCCCTTCCTCTGCCCATACCACTTTACAATAAGCACTGATCTCTATAACGCAAGCCTCAAACTCCTTTTGTTCTTCATGGTTGCCTTAGCTCCTCTTGTCCCCCGAGGACCAATAAGAGAGAACTTGTTAGATAAATCTATTTGAGTTTTAGGATTAGTCTTCTAGGCTCCATATAAAGTCCTGATTGGATTTTGCTCATTTTAAGGAATACAAAGATATGACCTTTTTTTTTTTCATTAAAAAAAAAAATAATAGCACTCCATAAAGATTTGTAAAATATAGATAAAAAGAAACTTAAAAAAAGAAGACCCATGACCTCATCACCCAAACATCACCATTATTGTGATTAGGAATACACATTAGGAATCCTTAAAGATTTGATTTTGTAAAAGTTAAATCTGCTCTGTAACAAAGGGCATGATGTATTGGGAAAAAGTAAGGGATTAACTAATCTTTCCTTTCCTTTCCTTTCTTTTCATAGTAGGCTCCATGCCCAGCATGGAGCCCAATGTGGGGCTCAAACTGATGACCCTGAAAGTAAGACCTGAGCTGAGATCAGAGATCAGGAGTTGGATGTTAAACCCACTGAGCCCCCCCAGGCGCCCCTAACATTCTTATTATACAGTGTGCTTCCATAAATTATTGAAAAAAAAGAATAAAGGACCCAGTGGAAGAATGGGCAAAGAACACGAACAGGGATTTGACAGAGGAGGATGTACAAAGAAGTGCATATACACCCATTCCTCAGATGGTAGCAATTTTCTACATTTGTGTTTTTTCTTCTCATCTCCTTTTCTCTCTGTCGCCTTCTTTGTCCTTCTTTATATATGATATTTTGAATATATTTATAGAGAAATTATGTAGATAAATTTAAAAATATTTAGATGTTTAAATGCATTTATGTTCAAATGTATAGATTTTTTTTCTGAACCATTTGAAAGAAAATTTGAGGTATAATGTACTTTGTGCCCTTATATATGTCAGTCTGTTTCCTAAAACGACATTATGTTACATAATGTGTAGTTATCAAAATCAAGGAATTAATCATCAGCATAATACTATTATTTCAATATTGCCAATAATAAACTTTATCCCCCTCCACCCCCCAAAAAAAACCACCTTAGGTCATCTTACACATCTCATTATGTGACATCATGATGTCTCATCCTGCGGCAGAGACATGGGTTGTCCTGTCTCTTCAGTTTCCTTTAATCAGGAGGCACAAGATGATCTTGACTGTCCCAGTCCTGGTGATGGAAACCTTGATCACTGGTTACAGTGGTGTCTCTGTGTGTTTGATACTTTGTGACTGTGTAATGTCTGGTTACTCCTCAGACATTGACCTGCCAGTTTTGGCATCTGTTATGGTTCTTGTTTGAATCAGTTATTAAGGATTCATGGTGATTTTCCAGTTCTCTTGTACCTTTTTTCATTTTAATTGACTTTTTATGAGAAAGAAGAAATTTATTTTCCCTCGTGAATTCTGGTTTTATTCAGTGGATAATAATCTTTTACTATCATTATTAACTTTTTAAAAGTTTATTTTTCTTTAAAATATTTCTTTTTAAAATACCATTATAATTATCTATATTATATTAGTGTCAGGTGTACAATATAGTGATTCAACAATTCTATACATTACTCAGTGTTCAACGTAAATAGTGTGTCTATTTCACCTATCCCTCCACCTCCTCTCTAGCAACCATCAGTTCTTTATTTTTAAGAGTCTCTCTCTCACTCTTTTTTAATATTTTATTTATTTGTTCAGAAGAGACACACAGAGAGAGGCAGAAACATAGGGAGAGGCAGAAGCAAGCTCCCTGCAGGGAGCCTGATGCAGGACTTGATCCCAGGACCCTGGGATCATGACCTGAGCCAAAGGCAGATGCTCAACCACTGAGCCACCCAGACGTCCCTAAGGGTCTCTCTCTCTCTCTCTTTTTTTTCCTCATTGTTTGTTCTGTTTCTTAAATTCTACATATGAGTGAAATCATATGGCATTTGTCTTTCTCTGACTTATTTCACTTAGCATTATACTCTTTACATCCATCCATGTTGTTGCAATTTTTTTTTGTTTTATTTATTCATGAGACAGAGAGAGAGAGAGAGAGAGAGAGAGAGAGAGAGGCAGAGACACAGGCAGAGGCAGAAGCAGGCTTCATGCAGGGAGCCCGACGTGGGACTCGATTCTGGGTCTCCAGGATCACACCCCAGGTTGAAGGCGGTGCTAAACCGCTAAGCCACCGGGGCTGCCCTACAAGTGTTTTTTTTATGACTAAATAATAATCTATTGTATATGCACACTGCTTCTTCTTTATCTGTTCATGTATTAATAGATGCTTGGGTTGCTTCTATATCTCCTGTATTCCTTTGGCATGTCCCATCAGTTTGTAAAGCTTTTCTGACATTCTGACATGGTAAGGTATTCCAGGCTTATCATATCCTTTCCCTTTTCCAGTTTTAGAATCAGCCATTTCTCCACAGAGTTCTGGTTCCTTCTAGTGGATGATAGTATTAGCTTTCTTTTATTCTTCTATTTTCAATTACCCTTATTCTTCCTTACTGTACTTTTTTACCCTATCTTGATCCATTCTGTTTTTTCATGAGTACCATGCTGCTTTAATTATTAAATTTTATATTTTAGTTAACTATTATTTTAGTAGATCTCTTTGCTATATATTTGACACTGTGAGCAGTCATCTTTTCTTACTTCTAGAAGCTCATAGTTCCTCTTTGATTAGCTTCTTTGACTGCTTATCTCATTCTTCTTCTGGATTATTCTTCCTTGATTAAATTTTTAAAGGATAGAGTTTCCTAAGATTCTGTCCTTTCTCTGGGGATCTAGTACTGTCAATGCTCAGTCTGCACTGGTTCCATCCCTCTGGGACAATTTGATAATGTATATCAAAATTACAAGTATATGCTCCTACTTCTGGGAATGTGTCTTACTAGTATCACTGCTTATTTCATAAAGACATGTGCAGAATTATTTATATGAACTTTGTATATGATAGTAAAAGATTATTCATACAAATTTGAAAAGTTTATTAGCTTTTTCTCCCCATATCTACATGAGGCTAGATTTTTTTTTACATGTGTGACCCAAAACCTAGTGCAACAGAATGGGGGAAAAAGCCCAAATGTCTATTAATAGTGGATTTGGGGGGTGCCTGGGTGGCTTAGTCAGTTAAGTGTCTGCCTTTGGCTCAGATCATGATCCCGGGTCCTAGGATTGAGCCCTGTGTTGGGCTCCCTGCTCAGTGGGGAATCTGCTTATGGATTCTCTTGCCCCGTCTGCTCCACCCTCCTGCTCATGCTTTTTCTCTGTCTCAAATAAATAAATAAATCTGTTTGATTTGTCACATATGAAGGATACTAATTACTTTTTATAAATGTTTCTAGAATAGCTTAAAGCTAGTTTTGACACAGCACAGACTTCTACTTTGTAGTTCTAAGCCACTAGCCCACAGCATAATGTTCCTTAACACACTTTATATAAAGCCTTTGGTCTTGTTAGGTGTTTACTTTGTCATTTTTGGCGCTATATTTCACATTCTAGCAAGATTGAATTTCTTCTGGTTCTTCTCATACATGGTGCTGTTTCATATTTGTGCCTGTTTTACTTATGTTCTTCTTCATATTCCTTGTTAAAAACCAGTTTATCTTCTCTGCAGGCTGAGTTAGGCGGTTCTCTCACAATGCTCTGTATATTTGTCTCTTACTGCTCTTATCACATCGTAAGGATCAGGTCCTTTATCATACATGGACACAGACGCTCAAAAGATTTTTTTTTTTTTTTTTTTTTTTTTTTTTAAGATCTTGGCCTGTAGGGTCAGGGCCATCCCTCAAGCAGCTGATCTAGTTGTTCCTGGAGATGGACATGCAGGAATGTAGTGAACATAAGACAGGTCTCCTAAGTGAGATAGTAGGCAAAGTTATACTTCCACAGAAGGTCTTTTACAGGGTCTTGAAGGTGGGCCAGAGTCCAGATGGAGACATTTCCACAGCCCATTGAGGAGCAGCACATAATCTGGTGGAGCTTCAGCAGAGAGGAATCATGACTCAAGGTGAATTGGGAAGAAAAGGAAAAACAGACACAGATTGTGAGAGGTCTAACATTCTAGTCTAAGGAATTTAAATAGTATCTTGTGGGCAGAGTAGGACTGTAGAATGTTTCTGAACAGGGAGTCAATCTGATCTGTTTTAGGATGATTACTTTTATGCTTTGTGTAGGGTGGTTTGAAAAGGAAGGAATGTGACAGCAGGGCACCCGTGAAGATACTTTATACTGTAAGCTACAGTGTTGAATATGGGATCAGAAAAGGAGTAGCCAGTAATTTTCAGACTCCGTGTTTTTTTCCGTACTGTCCATTCACCCTGGTATCACGTGTTATTCCAGCAGTGAGAGTCTATTCATCTTTTTTTTTTTAAATTTTTATTTATTTATGATAGTCACAGAGAGAGAGAGAGAGAGGCAGAGACATAGGCAGAGGGAGAAGCAGGCTCCATGCACCGGGAGCCCGATGTGGGATTCGATCCCGGGTCTCCAGGATCGCGCCCTGGGCCAAAGGCAGGCGCCAAACCGCTGCGCCACCCAGGGATCCCGAGTCTATTCATCTTTGAAGAGATGGTTTGTGTTACTTCTGTTTGTAATCCCTGGTTAATTCCCTCCAAAAGTGATTATTCGTGCCCCCTTCTGACTGTGTTTCATTTATTTCTTTTGTAACCTTTTTTATACTTTATGTATCTTACAGTAATTGTTTTAATCACCCTTGGAGTTATTAGTTGCTTTGTCCTAGGAACCTGTGTTGTTTTATGTGACCCATTCATTTAACACTTAACAAATTACATTGTTGTTTGATGGTTTTTCTGTTTATTTCAATAACTATTTCTTGGGTATCAAACCTCAAGGAAACCTTGGCGATCCCTATAATGTATGGTTAGATGTGTGAGTTCTTGAGGAGACCTTATTTTGATCTCTTACACCGAGCACAGCTGGCAATACATGTTAGACACCAATAGTTAGAGACATCAGTGCAATAGTATTGGTTAAAACCAGGTTTAAACCCTGGCTCTGCCACTGTAGCCTGGGTCCACTATAGAGAAGTTATTTAAGCCTGTCTGAGCCATAATTGTTTCATCTGTAATATAGGGAATTAGCATGGGCTGCCATAATAAAATACCAGAGACTGAGCAGCTTAAACAGCAGAAAGTTATTTCTCACAGTTCTGAAGAGTGGGAAGTCTGAGATCATGGTGCCGGCACGGTTGGGTTCTGGTGAGGACTCTCTTTTTGGCTTGTGGGCAGTACTTTCTTGTATCTTCACATGGTAGAGAGAGACAGATCAAGCTCTCTGGTATATCTCTTTATGGGCACTGATCCCATCATAAGGGTCCCCCCCTTATTACCTTATTTAAATGTAATTACCTACCAACGGGCCCTTCTCTAGACCCCATCACGTGGGGGAGTTGAGGCTTCCACATATGACTTTGGTTGTGGTGGTGAGGGGGACGTAAACTTCCCGTCCATAACACTGTCTTATATAGTGGTTGTTAGAATTAAGTAATTTATGGAAAGCATTTAGCACTGTGCCTCTAACATAGCAAGTGTTGTGTTTATTTAACCTCTTGTTATCATTATTTTGACTTGGCATAAATTTTACATGTGTAATGGTGGAAAGTTCAAAATGATCTGATGTTTTTGCTCTTCATTGATAGGGAACATGTGATAATATTAATTAAGAAGGGATGTGGGAAGAAGGGTGGGATTTCTGGCATGTGGGCAGAGATGCTGCTTTTACTCTACCTGCAGGGGAGAAGAAGGTAGATGAGATTGTCCAGTTTAGAGACGGAGCCTAACTATGCTAACAGTAGAAGGAAAGAGAACTTTCACATTCTATTCATGTGTGTGACCTTAAATGTACTTCCTGATTTGTTTATATTCAAATATTTCTTTTATTTTCTCTGATTTCATTGATAGATTGAGTTTTTTTTTGTGAGCCCAGGAAAACAGAAGTGCCTTTTAGATCTTTCTTCACAAATAATATTAAATTCATTTTCTGGATTTTAAAAAGTTGTATTTTAAACATTAGATTTGTTTTGATGTTTTAGAATTGGAGTGTAATCTATTCCTACTCGCTGGCTTTTGGATTTTGACTTTCTCCTCTCAAACTTAATGAATCAAAGACTTAATTTATGAGCCTTTCTAGAACTATTAAGAATCTCTAGGTCTTTCACTTTTGGCAATAATTGTCTCCACATTTACTTTATAGAGTCCTCTTTGGTGGAGCCCACAGGCGGAGAGGAAGCACAGGATTCGTAAGATGGCGGGCGGGTGAGTGACTGAGAATTTGGGCTGGAATTTGGAAAAAGTGGTAGTGATTGCCCCTTAATAACAGAAATAACACATGAAGTGTAAGTTTGGACATTACATTGTCTTGTGAGATCTGTAGACAATGTGATGGGCTTTTTCTTATGTAAATCTTACTAATAATTAGTATGGTGTAGTTATCATGCCATCTGTACTAAGATTTTATCAAAATTCACACTGTGACTCAGCACACAATTGACGGTTTGGAAAACGGCAAATAGTTGATCCGAGGGTATGTCATTTCTTTGGTGATAGTGGTCAAAAGTGCATCATTAAGATGCAGTTTGGGGCTTTTTGTTTTAATAATAAAAATTACACTCTTAATAAATACTATTTTAGTTGTAATTACCAGACAAATATGCTTCTGGAGCTACAGAAATCAAACTTGAAAGAAAGTAAGAAAACTTACAGGGAGGTGGTATGCAATTAATATTAAGATAAAATAATTATCAGGTGACGAACATTTTCATTCAGAAGAAAAATGATGTGTGCCCAAGATTAACTTTATTATTATATAGTATGTAACCTCAAAGCTGTGATTTCATATAACATAATCAGTATTGTAGCAGTGATACAAACAAAGGGAAAAAGTCAGTAAGTTGACATCAGAAAAGATATGGAGCCAGTAAAAGTGGAGCCATTAAAAAAGGGCTTATACATTTTACAAAATATAAAAATAACAAATTGGTTGTATTGGTTTACTGGTCAATTTATGAGTTTTCTAAGAATGTATGTAGTGGCACAGTTAGGTGAGACTGCATGTAATATATATAGGAAAAGCTTCATCTCTGGGACTTTTACTGCTTTTTCTTTTTCTTACTCCTTTAACTTCATTTGGGATCACCCTCCATAGGCCTCACCCTGTTTTATCACGGTTGAGGGGATGCCAGTACTTTTGGGCCTTGACAGGCTATCTTTGATAGATGAGTAGACACGGTTAATGGCAGGTATTTTACACTGAACTGGGGCTTTTGAAAATCCAAACAGAATTTCCTTAGGGTAAAACCTCAAACATTGGGCAGCCTCCGTGGCGCAGTGGTTTAGCGCCACCTGCGGCCCTGGGTGTGATCCTGGGGACCCGGAATCAGGTTCCACGTCGGGCTCCCTGCGTGGAGCCTGCTTCTCTCTCTGCCTGTGTCTCTGCCTCTCCTTCGCTCTCTCTGAATAAATAAATAAATCTTTAAAAAAAAAAAAAAACCTCAAACATTGACATCTGTTGGGGGAGGCCTGTCAACATGCTGATGTGTGGGTGTCTGGGCTAGGCCCCCATTGACCATTTGATCTCAATGGTGAGATGGGCATTCTTACCTTTTACAGAAGAGCACCTGCAAGAGGCACAGGGAGATGAAATAACCTTTCTAAGGAGGTCACAGTGGAAGCACATCTCAAGATCAGGACTTCCAGACTCCAAAGCTTTTACCTTCGCTTCCAGGCCAGCCTTTAATAGTCATTGTTGTCTTCTTTTTACCCAAACCTCTGTGGTGGACATACAGCATCTCACCCTCAGGGATTTCTTTCCTTGGTTCTATAGAGATGAGTTCCCAGGTCCTGTGTAAATCACCATACAGACCCTGCGACTTGTGGTCCATTAGTAAAAGAGATGGCCAACAACTGCAACATTGAGTTCTAAACATACTCAGGTTTATTTTTTAGCAGATTGGCCAACCCCGATCCTTGTACTTGAGTAAGGAAATATGGATGAGTTACGTGAGAATCGTGATGTTTGGGAATGATCACAGTAAGAACTGATGAATTTGTTGTTCTTAACATTTTTGAACAGTTGTGTTCACTATCACAAACAGTTTGAAAATATTCATTCAGCAAAGAGCTATCAAGTGCATACTGTGTGCCGGGCAATGTTAGATTCTTCACTGAACCCAACACTTGAAAACACCTGGTTCTGGCCTCGGTGGGGTGGTAATTTAGAAGGGAGACAAATAAGGGAGGTCCCTACTAGCACACACTATCCTCATATGATAATGTGGGTGCACAGAAGAAGTGGGGGCACTCTGGAAGGAATAGCTAGCTGCTCAGGGGGACTCATGGAGGAGTTCAGGGAAGAGAGTGTCGTTTCACTGAAGTTGGAATATGTCCTCACCTACAAGAAGCTGTCTAGTTAGCTTACACATACTGTGTGTGGAGCACTTGCGCCCACAGCGGTTCCCTCATGTGGACACGTAACTGCAGCAGTGAAGCTTGAATGCTTAGCCTCTTCCCTTTCCCCCAGTTATCCATGGTCATGTATCTTCTTTTTCTCCCCATATCTTTTTGAAAGCTTGTCTTAGAGCTAGCTGTTCACTTGTTACCCCTTACGTTTCTGCTTTCCACTCTTAGATTTCTCTGGTTTTTGGAAGCAAGCAGATAAGTTTCTGGGTGGTCAAGCAAAATCAGATTAATGTTGATTACCAATAAAATAAAGAAATAAATCTTTAAAACAAATGTCAATTGTCTATTTCTTCATTCTTTGCAACACTGTGGTGCGTGAAGGGTCACAGTGGTGGTGGGAAATGAAGAGATGAGGGTAATGGAGGCGACCAGGCACCTGGTCACTTTATCATTTTGACTGTGGCATAAATGATTTCCTTCCATTTAGAATTAACCTCAGGACTGAAAGTGTGACTAGCTGTGTTCTTGAGCCGAAAATGTAATGGGAGGACAGTTGTCTGGAGGGGAACATTGTATTCAGTGGTGTATTATTTTCTGGCCCATTTTGGTTGTAAGGCTATTTGGTGAATTACCCTTATGAAGGGTTCCCCTTTGATTAAGTATTCTCGTGCACAGTTGTCTATCATGTAGTTTTCAGAGGCACACTGGCAGATGTCAAAGCAATTTGGTGTACTTGAGAAGCTGCATGACATTGTGGAAAGAGCCCTGCACCAGAAGTTAGGAGAGATGAATTTTGGATCTACCTCAGTCTCTTGTTCTTTGCCTTTGAGTTAGTCAACTTTTTTAGGTCTTAGTTTTTTGCTTTGTAAATGATGGGCTTAGGATAATGCTCTCTGAGGTATTACTTGGCTCAAAACTTTCATCCTTTCATTATTTCTTTAACTATAAAATCTTTTGTTGAGTGCCTCCCACATTTTGTGCTGTGAAAAGCAGACATGGAGGATGTAGGCCCTATTGGTGATGGAAGAAAATTGAGAGTCCAGAAATATACCCATACATCTGTGGGCAATTGATTTTTGACTGGGGTGGCAAGACCATTCAGGGGGGAAGAATAGTTTTCAACAAATGGTACTGGGACAACTGGATTTCCACATGTGCCAGAATGAATTTTGAACCCCTACCTCACATTATATATGTAAAAAATAACTGAAAATGGACTTAAACATGAGAACTAAAACTATGTATCTCTTAGAAGAAAATGGGTAAATCTTTGTGACCTTCAGTTAGGTGATAGTTTTTTAGATTTGACATCAAAAGCACAAGCAACCAATGAAAAGCTGATAAATTGGAATTCATCAAAATTAAAACCTTTTCTGGGTCAAAGGACACTGTTAAGAAAGTGAAAAGATGACCCACAGAATGGGAAAAAGTATCCGTAACTTATATATCTAATAAAGGTCGAGGTACCCAGAATATATCAAGATTTTTTTCTAACTCAATTGTAAAAGATGACAAATAAAAATGGGCAGAATCCGAATTGACATTTCTCCAGAGAAAATATACAAATGGCCAATAATACATGAAGAGATATGTTCGGTGTTATTAGCCATCAGAGAAATGGAAATCAAAATCTCATGAGATACCACTTTACACTCGTAGGATGTCTATAATTAAAAAGATCATTGAAAGTATTGGTGAGGTTACAGAGATGGGGTCCCTCAGACAGGCTGCTGGGATTGTGACCTGGTGAAGCTGCTTTGGAAAGCAGTTTGGCAGTTCCTAAAAACCTTACACATGGAGTTGCCAGTAGTTCCACAGCTAGAGAATTGAGTGTATATATCCAAGAGAATCGAAATCCTGTGTTTCCATAAAATCTTGTGTATGAATGTTCATAGTAGCGTTTTTCATAATAGCCCCAAAGTGAAAGTCATCCAAATGTCCAGTAACTGATATGTGGATAAACAAAATATGATGTAATCCATAAAATGGAGTATCACTCATCCAGAAAAGGAATGAAGAAGTACTGTTACATGCTCCAAAGTGGATGTACCTTGAAAACTTTCTGCTAAGTGGAAAAAGTTAGACAAAAGATCGCATATTGTATGATTCCACTTACATAAAATGTCCGGGATAGGCAAATCCAGAGGTGGACAGCAGTGTAGAGGTTGCCAGGAGCTGAGAGGAGGCGTGGATGGGGAGAGACTGCCGATGGATTCGGTGTTTCTTTCTAGGGTGATGAAAAGTTCTGGAATTAGTGGTGATGGTTGCACAACCTCTGAACAACCTGAAACCCACGATTTTTATACTTTAAAATGTGATTTTTGTGATATATGAAGTAGATCTCAATAAGATTTTTTAGAAGACGTGGCCCTTTCCTTCTTGGTGCTACAGTGAACTGTTTCTGTAATAGGGATAAGGGTTCCATGGGAGGATATGGTGTGATATTGTCTCCCAGTATGTTTAGCTGGGGTCAGACTCCTGAAATAAGTAATGTGGTGACCTGAAGGATGAATTGGAATTATTCAGGTGAAAAAACATCTAGTAACAGAAATGAGGAAGAATATGTGAGAATTAACAGCTTCCAGCCAGTGTCAGCTGTAACAGATATCAGCTCCTACCTCTGTCACTGTGTAAGACTGTCGGAGACCTTTTGCCTTAAGTAATTTAATTTTACCCCATATGTTTATTATGAGATATATGTATGTATGTATATATCTCACCTTCTTGGGAAAAACATAGCATTTATATTTCATGATTTGACTGTAAAATTTTAGTCTTATGACATTTTATAATTTACAATGTTCATGAAACCAAAGCTAGCTTCTAGAATTTGCTTAATGCTTATTTTCTTCTATTTATATGTTTGATAAGTTCAGTTTATAGAAATTCTACTGTTTTCATTCCTTTTGACACTTTGAGGTTAATTTCTGATCCTCGTAAGCATGATTTACTGTTGAGTTAGAATAAATACAAATATTTATTTTTGTTTTCTTTTAGGTAATAAGCTGTCTTTTATAAAATTTTCAAACATGTACAACAGAGAGAACAGTATAATCAAAACACCATATAATTAATACCAACTGTACATCTACTTACTCCTTTACCTCTTGGATTATTTGGAAGCAAATCTCAAATGTCACATTGTTTCATACAGATCTTTCATTTATCTCTAAATGATAAAAAAAGAAACATATTATTGAGTATTTTTTAACTTGGAAATTTTTTCTTATGAAAACAAATTTGAAAAGTGAATCTGTTACTGGAAATTGTTACTGTTACTCTTACACAATTTTAAAAATTTGTTTTTATATTTGCATCTTCTAATAATATTAGATGTGTTTATAAAATAATAAATTGCTGTTACAAAAATATGGTTCACATATTGGTCCTTATGTTCCTCTTAGTGATTCACTAGGACTTAGGCCTGATAAAACTATTCTCTAAAGCTAGTCATTACCTGTGTTTACCATAGTCAGTGGCCTTCACCATTTGGGCTTCTAGGAGCATTTGTATCATGTAATATCATTTACTACCCACTACTTATTGGACACAACATCTCTCTTGGCTTCCTTGACATCTGACTTTCTTAGTTCATCCCTGTGTCAGAGCACTCTTTCATTGACACATTTTCTTTTGATACTCACAGAATGTTATTATATCTCATCCTTACTCTGTTCTTGAGCCTCTTCCAACCTCTCTGCGAACTCTTAGTTCTGCTCTCATGACTGTATGGTATATTAACTGTGTTAGTGAATCCACAATATTTGTTACCAGTGAATGAAAGAACCTCTTTTTCATGTTCTAGTTGAATATTTATTTTTATTTTTTAAAGAAGATTTTATTTATTTATTTATTTGAGAGAAAGGAAGAGAGAGAGAGTGTGTGTGTGTGGAGAGGAACAAAGGGAGAGGGACAAGCAGACTCCCCACTGAGCAATAGAGCCAGATGCAGGGCTCCATCCCAAGACCCTGAGATCATGACCTGTGTCAAAACCAAGAGTCAGTTGCTTAACCAGCCAAGCCACACAGGTGCCTCTCTTTGAAGATTTTGAAATTTCCCATGGATATCTCAATGTCTTCATGAATTTAGATCTTCAAAACTGAGCCCATCTTTTTTTTTTTTGTTTTGTTAACACTTATTCCCCTGATCTTTACTGACAAATTGCTAGGTTTCTTCAAATCGCTGGGCTGGAAATGTTTCTATCTTCCACTTCCTTTAGTTTCCTCTGTACATGCTATTATCTTGTCCTAGTAATTCTTCCTTCAAAAGATGTAAGCTATTTGCATTTTTAAATTATTATTATGGACCTTTTTTTTTTTTCCATTTAGGAAACTTCCTAACTACTTTTAGGTTAGCCAAGTGCTCTTCTCTATGACTCTCTAAGCCTCATGCATTATCTAGTCCAGATGATCTATGTACATGTCTCTCCCTCATTAGAAATCAAGCTCTTCAGGACTAAGATGGGATTTCATTATGCTCACATTGTGGCACATGAGGCACTGTGATATTTATTAAAGGCTAATTGATTTGACTTGAACTTCTAATCTCTTTACCTGCATTTCTGCAATATCTACCTAAGGTCTTATCTTTTCCCTTGCAGTGCGTCCTATGTAAAGTAGTCTGAAACCTTTGAGTGTCTAAGAAAGCAATAAAATATCAGTGTAAGTCAGCCTTGTAAATTTCCATCACAGAACTTATTGCAGTCTAAAATTATTATTTATTTTCTTTTTAATTATGGGTTTTTCCACCCCTGGAAAAACCCTCTGTGATGGTACAAACCCATATCAGTCTTTTACATTTTTGTGTCCTGTAATATAACCTTATATATGGTAAGACCCTAATAAATATCTATTGAATGTGAATGGGTACTCTCCCCTCCACCCCAGTAGAGAGTAGTGCACTTATACATAATACAGATAGTTTCACAGCAGTTATAAACCTCAGTCTTTGAATCTTTTGTTTTATTGTTATCAGAATGGTCTTTCTTTTTTTAATCTTTTATTTAAATTAAATTTAGTTAACATATAGTGTGTTGCAGAATAATCTTTCTAAAATGGTACTTTTATTAGTGAAAAGTCCCTTTAAACTCCTGGGCCAGACTTAAGATAGGTTCTGAGAATACAAACATAAATAAGAATGTCATTTCTGGGGATCCCTGGGTGGCGCAGCGGTTTAGTGCCTGCCTTTGGCCCAGGGCGCGATCCTGGAGACCTGGGATCGAATCCCATGTCGGGCTCCCGGTGCATGGAGCCTGCTTCTCCCTCTGCCTGTGTCTCTGCCCCCCCCCCCCCCGCCGTGACTATCATAAATAAATTTAAAAAAAATTAAAAAAAAGAATGTCATTTCTGCTTTTTATGGAATATAGGAGTAAAGAGGTAGACATACTTAAGCCTCCTTGAGGAGGAGGTCAAGGAAAGCTTCCTAAAGGACATCTGATATCTCTCAAGTTTTTCTCCAGCTCAATAATTACATAGTCAGCGGGTGGCATTCTCCTTTGCAGGAGGCTGGAGCCTGGGGCCCTGCAAAGAGAAGAGTGAGAGCTACCAGCAGGTGTTCCTGGCAGTTCCAGCAGGTTCCAGTGGCCGCCCTCCTTCTGATTAAGCTGGACAGTTCCTTCAACCTAAAGAGTAACTTGAGAATGGAAATCTAGTTCTTTACTAGATAGAGATGATTGTTAGATTACCCCTTGTTTTGTTAGTTTAGATAACTGAAGGAGAATCCACTAGTGTCTTCCATGGCTTTACTGAAGCTACTGCAAGCTTTTGTTGTTTGTGGTTTATTGGATTTTTGTTGGGTTAAGGGAATCAGGAGATGTTAGCACTTGGCACTACTGAAGTACTGTTTACTCACCAGACTCCTTTCTACCTCTTATTTACAAATTTACTACGTTTATTTTCCCTTTCATTCCCATTAGATTGTAAGCTCTGTGAGAGCAGGATCTTGTCTGTTGTGTCATTCATCACTCAACAGATACTTAATGAATGAATACTTAGGAAGTGGTTGGTAGCCTTGACAGAGTAGTTTAAATAGTGGAGATGGGGCAGCCTGGGTGGCTCAGCTGTTTAGCGCTGCCTTCAGCCCAAGCTGTGATCCTGGAGACCCGGGATCAAGTCCCACGTCGGGCTCCCTGCATGGAGCCTGCTTCTCCCTCTGCCTGTGTCTCTGCCTCTCTCTCTGTGTCTCTCATGAGTAAATTAAAAAAAAAAAAAAAGTCTTAAAAACAATAGTGGAGATGGAAGCAGGTTTATATGGTTGAGGATAACCTCAGCTGGTAATTTGAAATCAAACAGAACTCTTCTTGCCCCTCTTAAAAAGTTTGGTAAAGAGAATATTCATGAAAATTGTCTGCTTGGTTACTTTTGTTTCTTTTTTACTGATGATAGCATGTAAAATCTCTTTCAAATGAACATGTCCTCTTATGTATCTTTCTTTTAATTTATATTAGTTTTATAATTATAGAATTTTATTACTGTAAGTTCTCTGATCTCAGTTCTTACGACGTTTTAGATATCTGGAGAAAATGAAAATTTTAAGTGTTCTTTGACCTAAATGCAGCTGTGAAGTGATGTATCAGTAAATGGTTCTGGACGTTCTATTAACTTTATTTTGAAAAATTAACGTAGTAAATGTGCACCACAAGTAAATGTATGTGTAAATGACTTTACATTATTCAAAATTCTAGAACTAGACATCTGTCTAATGAATGCTGTTCTAAATGTTGCTAAATCATTAATAGTAATTAAAAGGTTAAATATAAGCTGAAGAAAGCTTTGAATTTTGAAATGTTTGCAATAACTAGAAATCTGACTGATGCAGACGTTTTTGTCAAAGTTGAAAAAGTTAGAACTAATTAATTTCTTGGGAGACATATGATGAATTGTAGGTGTGATAACATATTTGAGTAACATATGGTAGTAATGGGGCACCTTTCTAATGACAGAGCAGCCAGTTAAATATAGACTTTTTTGGTGTTTTTCTTTTATTACCGTTCTTTGTTACAGTGTATTTTTAAACCAATCTTATTTTCTAGAGGTCAGTGCTCAGGATTTAATGCTTTATATTTAAATGTTAACATGAATATGTAATTCTATTCTAAGTTGGCATAAATTTTAGTGAAAGGTTTTCTTAAAACTGTAGCCAATAATTTTTTTCTCTCAACAGGCACACGCTGCTTATCTGACTAATAAGTAAACTCCCTGTTTGGGGAAGCATAGTCTCAGTGTATATGTTGTTTAACTCCAATTGCCCTTGAATGAGGGCCAAGAAAAAAAATGTTAGATAGTTACGTTTGGCGGGTAGCACATACAGGCACTTATTTTAAACATTTATCTGTACTTTTCTTTCAGGAGGATTCACTGTTTGCATTTTGACTAATTTCCTTCCTTCTTTCCACTTTTACTTTCTGAATATTGCTTGATTATGACAACAGATTAAAAAGAAATCAACCATTCTGTTATTTACAGCATCTAACACAATTGATAGAGGAGATCTGGAGTTAAGAATTTTGCAAATAGAGGCAATTTTAGGTAATGATGTACAGTTTTCATTTTTTAAAAGTTGAGTTTGTACTACAGTTGAAAGGATTGTAATCAGGTGTCTTAAGTTGATGGTTTTGTAACTGTCCTTCAGAGCGGTCCACAGTGAAATGAGAGCTCATGATGACAGTGCTTCTGTTGTGCTGCAGAGCCAGCCACTGGAGGGTGTTCAAGGTAACGCCTCCCCGTCTTAATATTGTGCCGAGGACATAGATGGAGTGGAAAAGGTAGTGAAGGCTGTGCGTTTCCAGATCTTTTGACATTAAAGCAAAAGCCATATTTATGTCTAAAAGGTAATAAACTGGAACAGAATTTAATTTTAAATCTTAAGGGAAAGAGGTATGTAAATTCTAGAATGATTAAGGAGATAATTTTAACACTCTTCTGGCCTCTACTCCAGATGCTGTGGTTTGGGATATACTTACTTTAAAAATTGCCATGCAGCTAGGGGGTGTAGCTTCTCTAGAAACCTTCCAAATTGATTTACTAAACTTTTTTGATATCATCATAATTGTCTTCATTTACATTTAAGTATTCTATGAAGAATTTTGGTATGGGCATCTGTTCTATGAATTCTTTCTTGTTCTAAATCTGTTGTGAAACTTTTCTTGTTAATTGGTGTGCTTTTAGCCAATGGGAATAATGACATATATCCCTGAGGGGACTGCTAGAATATTTTGTCCTAGGTAGGCTTTGACCTCAAGCCTTAAGGTAGATAATGAAGGTGAACTTGCAAGTAATTCACTGGAAAGCACTAGCTGTTCAGTCATTTAATGAAATGTATAAAATCTGTGAATACTCAGTTTTAAAGGTAGCAAAGTTCCTTGAAATACAGCTTACCAGTATAAAAAATGAGTAGGGATTTATTCTGGGAGTAATAAACTTTAAATAATTTAATTGATGTGATTGTTATAATGATTAGACTCTCCAGAAACAAAATGCTGGTGGGTAGGCTGTTTATTTACTATTTAAAACTTATAGGAGTTTTAGATAGAGTAAAATGATGATTTATAAGTTGATTGGTTTTATTAATTATCAACAATAACAAACTTTAAATCAGATAATATTTCTTTATGAAAATAATCCATATAATTCTCTGTAGCTAGTAGACAGTATTTAATGAAGAATAGAAAGATGATAATTTTTCATTCAGTAGGAAAATCTGATATTTGATTTCATAATTGAGGAATTACACTTAGAAATAGCTTTTTTTTTTTTGCTTTCATAAGTTGTTAAAATATTTTCTGTTCAGATAAGGCTGTCTTTATGTCATAAAGTAAGTAAATGGCAAATACCAGATCTATAAACCAACATTAAAATTCACTATAAAATACTTGGCCCCAATCTGGAAAGCTATGGTTAGTTCTAGAAATATTTCTGGAACCAAGAGAGTGAATGATTTTGGAAGATTAGGAGATTTACATTTTAAATATAGTGTCAACAGTCCTTACCTTGCCATGCATAATTGGCAATTGCCAGATGTGCTCAGGTCAGTCTTAACCATTCACATATCTTACTTTTTTCCTGAAATTACTTGAATTTCAAGATGAAGAAGTCTTGAAGGGACTTATTGAAAAGTAGGGTTTGAGAGGAAGTCTGTTAATAGCCTTATTAATAGTATGGAAAACAGTCCATTTTGTGGAGCATGATGCACTTTGTCACATAGCAACATTTTTTTTTGGTTGCTTTCATAGCCATCTGTAGAGGGTGGATCATTGATTATATATAAGTCAGATAAAAAAGATAATTTTGACACTATCCTTCCCTAAAAAACTTGTTTCTGGGAAATGGTGTGTTAGGTTGTTCAAATCATTACATAGAGTCTCAAATTTGGCAGTTAAAAAAATATATAGTAAATTCATTGTTATGATTTTATTTTAGTATTTTCTGTTGACATGAAAAATTTTGAGAACAGATGATCATCAATCTAGCCTGAGAATAAATGATTATTTTTTTGCCTCTAGAAATGAAAAATTAATTTTAATAAACATATTTTAAATTTATCCATTTCACATTGTTTAGTCACTAAATCCATGCCAGAACTTCTCAGAAACTCAGAATTACCATGACAGTGTTAAGCTTTTTTTCAGAAATTTAGGGGGGTACTGTAGATGCTTTCTTCATTTAAAATTACTAGGTATGCTGATAAAACCCTGTTATTTTGACTTTAAGAAACTGCCCTAGCAACATAATTTCTTTTTTAAAGATTTATTTCTTTATTTTAGAGAGAGGGAATTCACATGTGGGCATCAGGGGGCGGAGTGGGGCAGAGGGAGAGAGAGAATCTTAAGTGGGTTCCATACCCAGGGTGAAGCCTGACATGGGGATTGATCTCACAACCTGTTGATCGTGACCTGAGCCAGCTGAGCCACCCAGGAGCCCCATCTCATAATTTCTTATGAGATACGGGATTTGGATTAGTATCAGGAGTTCAGTCAACAAAGATTCCTGGATGAAAGAACCAAAACTCTGGACATTTTGTCTTTAACAATAAAATAAGCATTTCATACAGTTCTTAAAATGCTTATATATTATATTCCTTGAAATACTTTCATATAATTGTCTTTGAAAAGGTTGTCTTTAAGTTAACTGGTATTTTTTTCTACCTAACATTGAATCCTTATCAGGCAGTCCTGTGTGCTTTGTAGATCACTTCCTATGTATATGTGGCTGATGATTAAACAGAGAAAGATCCTTAGATCTCTGCATAGAGTCATGGGAGGATGGTCATTGTCTTATTTGGCCCAGACATCTAGGTAACTGGGACAGAGCCTTCATTGGTGCATATCTATGCTGTAGCTAACTGTCACATGATCCCAGGGATTGGAGAAATCTTTCTAAACTATTGTTCCTTGACTTACCGAATTTTCAGGAGCCAGGGGAGGATGTTCTGTCAGCATCTCAGCTTTAAACTTAATATTTGGGATTCAGTGAGTACTTGGAGCAAGGGTAAGGTAAACGGGCTTGGCTGCATGGGAGCAGAGTCTGGCCTCAGCCAGCTGTCCTCTGTCTGTTCTGATTGAATACTTAGGTAATGGGAGAAATTCCACTTGGTGAGGTGTGCCTCCTGTGATAGGGGTCTTATCAGTGACCAGAATCTAGTCTTTCAGTACCTGGGTGATATACTGCTTTGCTTTGTGCAGGTGGTTAGGCAGGAAGTGTAGCACAGAACTGGCCTCAGAAGACAAATACTGTATGATCCCATCCTCTTATATGAAGTACCCAGAGAAGCCAAATTCATGAAGATAGTAGGTAGAATGCTGGTTGCCAGGGGCTCAGAGTGTGGGGTTGGGGAGTTACCGTTTAATGGGTACAAAGTTTCAGTTTTACAAGATGAAAGGAACTATGGAGTCATGGTGGTAATAGTTTGCAGAATGTGCATGCTCTCAATTCATAGTTCCAGGAAGAGATGAAAGAATGACAAAAGTGAAAAACAAAATGTGCAACCTCATTAGAAACCAGAGATTTGTTGTTGTTGTTGTTGTTGTTTTTTAAAGATTTTATTTACGTATTCGAGCGAGGCAGAGACAGGAGAAGCAGGCCCCATGCAAGAAGCCCGATATGGGACTCGATCCCGGGACTCTGGGATCACACCCTGAACCAAAGGCAGATACTCAACCGCTGATACTCACTCAAGCATCCCAAAACCAGAGGTTTATAAATAAAAATCACCATATGATAGTTTCTACACAAACACCACATTGGTAAAGACTAGAAATCTTGATAATACCAAAGGTTGGAAATGTTGGCAAAAACAAACACTGGCCCAACTAGAACAGTTTGGTATTATCTAGTAGAGTTGAGAATAACCATACCTTCTGACTCAGTAATAGAATTCGACTTAGAGTAATGTGTATATGTTTTCACCAGGAGACACGTATGGGAATGTCCACAGTAGCATGGCTTGCAATGACAAGAAACTGGGAACATGCCTGTGTATGATGGAATAGATAAAGAAGTTGTGGTACGCACAGTGGCATACTATACAACAAAGAAAATGAATGGACTAATGCTACACTAGACACGTATGAATCTCACACCCCTGATATTGAGTGAAAGAAGTAAGGTACAGATGATGCATAAGGTTTTCTTCTAATATAGATGACCTTCAAATGCAGCAAACATTCTGTATTTTGGGAGACATAGCTAGGTGCTAATACTATAATAAAACTAGGTAAAAGTCAGGAGAATGTTTATACCTCCAGGGGAAGGATAAGAGGATGCAAGCAGGAGGGGACATTTGGATGGCTCTTGGGTACTGGCAGTGTTCTGTTCACCTGCTGACCAAAGGCAAGTTCACTTTATAATCTTTCATCCTACTTTATTGTGTTTTATAACATGGGGCTGGCACTGTGGAGAAGTTAGTTTTGATTGTTAATGCTCATCCAAACTGTCCTTGTCCCCCTTTATTCTGTTTTCCAGGAGTACCTTCCATGTGATCTTCTAAGAACTTGAGTTAGGGTGCCTGGATGGCTTAGTCGGTTGAGCATCTGCCTTTGGCTCAGGTCATGATCTCAGGGTCCTGGCATCGACCTGGGATCCCTCGTTGGGCTCCCTACTCAGCAGGGAATCTGTTTCTCCCTCTCCTTTTCCTCGCTCTTGCGCTCTTTCTCTTTTTCTCAAATAAATAAAATCTTTATCTATCTATCTATCTATCTATCTATCTATCTATCTATCTATCTATTTAAGATTCATTTATTTATGATAGACATAGAGAGAGAGAGAGAGAGAGGCAGAGACACAGGAGGAGGGAGAAGCAGGCTCCATGCCGGGAGCCCGATGTGGGACTCGATCCTGGGACTCCAGCATCGCGCCCTGGGCCAAAGGCAGGCCACTAAACCGCTGGGCCACCCAAGGGATCCCCAACAAAATCTTTAAAAAACAAAAACTTGAGTCAGATGATCTGGCTTCTCTACTCAGAAACCTCCCATAGCTTCCACTTCACCCATGGTCTAAGCCAGAATCTTCCGTGGGATCTAAAAGGCTTTAGATTCCTCATTACTTCTCTGACTTTTTCTTACTGATTCCTTCCTTGTTCTTCATTCTCTGGCTGTCCCAGGAGGATGGCAGGCATGTTCCCAGCTCAAAGCCTCGGTGTTCTCCATGTCAAGAAATCTCTCCCCCATCTTCCCTCTCCCTCGCCTCCAGGTACTTGTGCCTAGTTTCCTCACATCTCTTCAGTTTTTCTTAAAAGTTATTTCTCAGTGATGTCCTTGGCTACCTCATCTAAAACTTTAGTCCTCTCCCTGTTTTGTGTTTTTCTCCTTGGAACTTATCAGTATTTAACATATACTCTACACATAACTGTACGCTCTACTTGTGTCTCTCCCATCAAATACAAACTCCATGAAAGCAGTGATTTTTCTCCACTTGCTCCTGTTGTGCTCCCCTTGCCTGTCAGAGAGTAAGGGACACAGTGTTTGTTGAGTGAATAATGAATGAATGAAATCTATCTATAGAACCTATTAAGAGCTTTGTTAGATAAAGCTATGTCAAAATGCAAATAAGGAATGCAAGTGTAAAAACCTTTACATTTTATTTACTCTTAATCTACATTTTGAGATAATTTCAGACTTATAGAGAAGTTGTAAGAATAACTCCGAAGCTTTTCTTTCCTGATCTATTTGAGTGTAAGATGTTCTAAGACTCTCAAATACTTTGGTGGATATTTCTTAAAAAAGGAGGACATTCTTCTGAATGAGGAGAGTATAACTATTAAGTTGAGAAATTGATATTGATAAAACAGTCACTACCCTCTAATCATCAGGCCCTGTTCAGATTTTGTCAGTTCTTTCAATAATGTTTTTTTTATTAAGAAATTCTAATCTGAGATCTTGCATTGCATTCGGTTGTCTTTATTTTCATTTAGCCTGGAATGGCTCCACAGTCTTTACTTTTATGGTCTTGATGCTTTTGAAGATTACATGCAAGTTATTTTGTAGAATGTCCCTCAAATTGGGATTGTCTGATTTTTTTTTTTTTCCCACTGTTAAATTCAGGTTATACATTTTTGGCGCTATCACAGAAGAGATGCTGTGTCCCTGTATCCTCTGGGGTGGTGTTCAGTTTCGATTTATTCCATTGCTAGTGATGTTAGCTTTGATCACTTGATTAAAGTAGTGACTGCTAGTTTTCGACACTGTAACGGTACTCTTTCCCTTTTGTTACTATTATTTTGTAAAATTATCTTTTAAAAGGTTTAGGCATATCTTTTTACTTATTCCTTTTTACTTATTCCGAATCAGGTTGCGCTGTAGCCTGGTAAGATCAGAGTTTGGTAGAGGGAAGAAGTATATTTTGAAATCTGGGGCATTTGGGAAAGTGAAGGCAGATCAAGATGGTATGACATAATATAAGAAAGCATGAAAACCTTGAAACTGGTAGAAATAACAGCAGGGTGTGGGAGAAAAGTTTGTATTGGAAAGGATGTAGAAATTATGCCCAAGGTACACTTGCCCATTTCAAGTACTTGATTACAGTGAATTCTGTGCCTAGAAGGAGTAACAAAAACTTTAACTTCCTTTTCCTCACCTTTCCATTCCAAGGACCTAGATTTAAGGTTGGGTTAGCTGGTACTGATTAGTACTATTTTACTGAATTAAATAGACCTTGGATGACATCCTCCAGTTTATAGCATTTTCTATTTATAGCTTTATTCTCTGGAACAAAACACTTTTGAGTACCCAGAAGCTACTGATGAACATAAAGGGAGCAGACCACTTATAAACCTGCAAAGGGTTTCTGTTATTTAAAAATTTAAAGTGTAGTTAAGTTTGAAAAAATAAAAAGTTGAAAACACCAGATCTAAGACTAGTGTGTAATTGAAATGAGGTTGTTTTAGACAATTAATTTTGGCAAGTGATTAATCCTTAATAAAGAATAATTGTTTTATCTATTTTAGGGAAAAATTAATTTAACAAACCTATTATTATGTGAAATTTAGGTAATGAACATGGGCAGTACATAATTTCCGTAACATTTATAGCATCGACCACAAAAAAGGCTGAATTAGTATCATCAAATACAAAGAATGTTCATTTCAGAATCAGAGCTGTTCAGAAAGCACTGCTAGTGGTTAACTATAATTAAGTCAACATTTCAGGGCTACTTAAGATGCTATGCCATGTCATTTTACTAGAGATACCTTTCAGGTGCTTATATGCTTATATGCTTTATATGCTTATATGCTTTTGGATACATATCACTTTTTTTTTTCTTTTTGGTACTTTCCAGTATTGAGTAGATTTTTTTCTTAGTTGAAAATATTCTCTCATTTAGTGATTTTTGATTTTGTATCAAAAATAAACTTCCAGTTATGTTAAATAATAAAACAGAGGCCTGCCAACAAGCCCTGATTAGAACTCTGTACACAGTGTTAGCCCTGGCTTAGCAGCTGGTTGTGATTAGCTGGCCAGACTTCTGTAAGGTAGGTTCTCCCACCATTCCCTGGACCCAGTGGAGTTTTGATTGGGTGGTGAATGGATATAGAAATGAAGAGAGTCACTAGGTTATTCTTTTGAGTTTTTTTTTTTTAATATAAAATGAAAGAAAATAGATTACAACAGGTCAAAGAAAGATGCTGTTTGGATGGGGTGGGCATGTTCATAGGTTGTAGGGAAGGTGTCAAAATACAGAGGGGAATTTTGAACATTCAAGAGAGGTATAATCATTGATGTAACCAGATCTTACATATAACAACAAAAATGGAGCACAAGAGTAAGGACTATCCCTTGACAAAGAGGATGTCCGTGTCCTCCTTGGAGGAAGAGAAATAGAGGCTGTTCTAAATAAAGCATCTGCTTCGAAATGCAGAGTCCGGAAGTTGAGGTTACTTACTTTCAGTGGTTTCCATGTTTTCTAGGAGGTGAGCTTATTAGAGGATGAGAGAGATGGAGTTTGGGGAGAGGAGTTTGAATAAGGATAAAGAAGATGTGACATGATTGATTTTGGTAAATAATCATCTATCAATTTGACTTGATAGATGTTCAAGTCAACTGGAGATGAATTAAGTAATTGCCCAGGGTTGCATGAATTATGGTTGATGCATTTGGCTTAGTTTCATGGTTTAATATTGCCATGCTCAGAGCAATTCCACAGAAAATGGATTTTACAAAAGACATAGGGTAGAGATTGATAAAATGTGTACAGTGAGGACACGTGGGTGACTCGGTGGGTTATGCAAGCATCTGCCTTAGTCTCAGCTCACCTGAGATGAGCTGGGATGTCCTGGGATGGAGCCCTGCGTCAGGCTCCTTGCTGCCTCTTCCTCTTCCTCTGCCCTGCTAATGCTCTCTATCAAATAAATAAAATATTTTTTAAAAGATGTGTACAGTGAAGGAAAAGTAGATGGGAAAAATAGAGGACTGACTAAGGACTCCATAGAGAATGAGACAAGTGAGCAAGTGTGGAGGGGAACTTGTAGACTGGGAAAACAGGCAGAATGAAGGCCTGGAATGGTGGGAAAGGAAGGAGGAAGTTCAGTAAGAATGGAGAAATTAGGATATTAGGGTAAAGTATTAATGGTAGAGTAGCTGATGGATGCAGTAGTGTTTGAGTGCCTACCATGTGCTGGGTACTGTTCGTTTGTAGTTACAGGAGATGGGAATACCAAACATGTACTGTTCAACGGAGTTGCCACTAGATGTCACTCTGAATCATATGGCAGGGCTAGCCTCGACACATTACTCTTCAAAATGCAAGGCTTTGAAAGCCTGATGTATATAAACAGGCAATCTTTAGGAGTTTTTGCAGGTAAAAACTTTCTACTAAATTAAAAAAATATATTGTATTTATTTGTTTGAGAGACAGAGAGCAAGAGAGAGCACAGGCGGTGGGGAGGAGAGGCAGACTCTGCACTGAGCAGGGAGTCCCATGTGGGGCTCAGTCCCAGGACCTTGCGATCATGACCTGAGCAGAAGGCAGATGCTTAACCTACTAAGCCACACAGGCGCCCCTATTTTTACTAAATTAATCACACTACATCAAAGTTTGTGAAATTGTTTTCTCTCCTTTGAATACTGTTTCAGTTATTTGTCTGCTAGATTGGTTCTGCTTTTATAGGGACTAATGAATTTTTATAAGCACACTAGTAAACCACTTATTTCTAAGTTATCATGATTGTGCCTTTCCACACCATAAGTGTCAAGTTTTACTTTATGTGACCTTTCTCCTCTTCCCTCAGCTGTTAAGGAAGAACATGGTATCTATCCAGCTTTTTTTTTTTTTTTTTAAATCCCATTCTTGTTTTCTGTTTCAAGCAGATAGGATCATCAAGTGTAGTTTTGCTTCTTTATCTTCCTTGCTCAGATAAAGGAGCTGTGTTTAGGGAGCTTGTCCAACTTCCTGCCTGCCCACAAGATTTTCCAACTTGGTTCTTTTAAAACCTCTGAACTATTTTGGACAGCTGTGAAATATAATTATTAAATAAGCCTGTGAAAACAGACTAACAACCATGTTGACTTCCTCAACAACATAGATAAACAATTCTCTAGCACATTATGTATTTTATAAGATCTGGGTGTTTTGATTTTTTTTTAATCTGTGTATCTTAGGGCTAGGGTTAGGGTTTATGTTCAATTTTTTCTTCATTTGACGGAGGAGAGATTCTGCTAGAACTATTGGGTCTCAGTATAAAACAATTTGAAGATCATAATGGTAGAAAAGGCATAGTAGTATCACATTTTTGTGTGTGTGATATTCTGACCATATATATCACTGTGCTTTTTACCTACCTCTCTTCACTGATGACCTCTAGTTAGCTTGTGATTTCTTATGACCTTAAATCATTCTGCAAAAGCTTATACAGTGTCTGAAGTAAATTGTCTTTAATTTATCCCTTTTTGAAGTTTGTGGACAAAGTCAGTTTATATTTTAAGGTTGGTTTTCTGTAGTACTTCCCATGTAATATTGACCCTTTTGTTTGGAAAGGTGCCTGTTTGGTAACATCACATAATCAAACAGGATTAATCAGGAAAGCCTTTTACAGGACGCCTGGGTGGCTCAGCGGTTAAGCACTTGCCTTCGGCTCAGGGCGTGATCCTGGAGTCTCAGGATCGAGTCCCACGTCAGGCTTCCTGCATGGAGCCTGCTTCTCCCTCTGCCTGTGTCTCTGCCTCCCTCTCTCTCTGTCTCTCATGAATAAATAAATAAAATCTTTAAAAAAAAAAAAAAAAAAGGAAAGCCCTTTACATCAAGTGGCACAAACTTGGTAAACTACAAAGAAAGAAACAATTATTTGGAATAACTGGAAATAGGCAGAGATGCCACTGCAGCTTGCTTTGAGACTTGTATGGTTGGGGAAAAAAGGTACTTTTTCATTGGTTTTTAAGACCAGATGTTATTAGGTGATATCTTGGTCTGTGAGGATGGCTTCTTTAAATCTTTTCATGTCTTTTGCAAAAAAGAAAAAAAAATATTTTGCTTTTTTGGACAAATGACCACAAATCACAAATACATTATATTTACTGAGGTGTAATGAGTGGAATGCTAGCGAGAGAGGAGGCCAGTGAGAACTTCCCAGCAGCACCATCAGAATTCTGCTTCCTCAAAATTATGTTGAGCCAATCATTATGAGTTACTGCCTCTGTGTTATAAAGGAATGAAGTGGGATGCAAAAATGCTCCATGAATGAAATTCTCCTGGAAGTTATTCTGTAATTACTTCTTTATTTTTAAATTCACTTTGCCGTGTAATTTTCAAAATGAAACTTCTGACATTTTTTGTTGGTGCATGGAGAGACTGATTGTTCATTTCATTTTTTTGTTTTGTTCGTTTGGAGCTTCATAGTGAAAATATCACATACTCTTTTCCAGGAATATATTCTTTTGTTGGGCTAGGAACAATACGTTTACTTAGATAATAGCCATCTATACTCTCTATCTCTAATCCCCCAAGGTCTTAACCTCCATTAGAAACAACTGTAGATTTTTGTTTGCTTGGAATAGCTTCCTGGGCATGTAAAAACTCTTTTGACATCATTATTTAGGGGCGCCCATCCTCCCAGTGGAGCCACAGCCTAATACAAAACCTTTGCAGCTGGTGAGCTCCCAAAGCCCCTTTTGGTGATTGTTTTTAAGCTCAGCATGGCAGCTTGCAGTTGTTTCTTTCCTGTCCTGGTACTCCCCCCCCCCACACACACACCCCACCTCACCCCTATGTTCATGTTCTTCAAGACAATAAGCGTTTTCCAGAGATAAAATCCAGGGCTGAAAATCTCTGATGGTTTCTTTATTCTCTATTCTTCCTGATTCTTTTCCATAAGTATATTAATACAGTTTATTGGAGATTTTTAAGGGAACGGTCTCACTACTTCCCTCCTCTATCCCTGTATCTCTGTCTCTGTGTCATCTCTGATGCTCACTGTCTTTAATAAACTAATTTCTTTGATAAATTAAAAAAATACTGGCAGCACTATATATTCAGAGGTAATGGGGTGACTCTCCTTTTCTATAGAGTGTTAATATGAGACAGACCTGGGATTAGATGTTCAATCTGCATTTCTGATTATGGCCTAGTTATCAAACTTTGAAGTTTCTTCATCTCTCTCTGTTCTCTAAAACAATGGTGGTACAAATATCCCAAGCAAGTGACAATTAATGCCTTGTTAACTCAGTGACATACTGGTTAGCAAAAGAGTAAAATTTTTTTGTTTTGTTTAACTAGCTTTATCAAATATAGGCTTATATTGGTATTATTTACAGGGAAAATATTATTTAAGACAAATCAGGTTTACTTCACTGGTATATAAAGATGGGATACATTTTAACTGAATAATTAAATAGAATATGATTTACATAAGAATATATAAAATACACTGAGATGATCTGAGAAGACAGGGGACTCACATGCCAAGTTAAGCATGGATGTTAAACTACTACAAAATACACAGAGAAACATGTTTGACTAGAAGTGCTACTTGTATTTTGAATTTAGTGAAGAAAGTATCCAACTAGGGCTAACTGGAAGTAGAAACAAAGCAGAGTAAAAAATCATCAGTGAATCTGGAAGATCTTTTCATTTTGGTTCTACTTTGGAAATTTGTGTTTCTTCAGTGTGTTGACACTTGTATTAAAGTTATGTTCTAGAGTCAGTGCAAATTACTTATTTTTTTGTACAAATTTTGTACAGATTTTGTAAAAACTTTTTGTAATTTTGTAAAATTTTGTAAAAATTTTTTTGTACTTATTTTCAGTACAAAATTTACTTATTTTTTGAGGCTCTACCTAACATAGTTTTATTGACCTTATGTAACTAACATTAATTCCAAGTATACATCATACTAATTTGGTATTTGTATATATTGTGAAATGATCACCATGTGAGTCTGAAGCACTGTCTTAACAGCTATTTTCATGAATAATACTACTGCAGATGCTCAGTTTATATAGCTGATATATGCCTTGAAGTCACTAAATCCAACTTCAAAGACATTCTGTAGGAAAACCCCTTGTGTAGTAAAATTTTCGTTCCCAGTGTCAGTGATTAAATGGGCAGAAGAATAGTCTAGAGGTAAGAATAATAAACTTTCATTCTGGAGAGCTGAATACTAATTTCATCTGTTACCACTTATTTTTGTGACGTTGGGGTAATCATTTTACCTGTTTTTGTAAAGTAAGAGGAATTATTATCTAAATTATCTCTAAAATCCCTATATATTTAGCATGGTGATATCCATGTCTTTGGTATCATATTTGGTATCATACATATATACACATACCTACCTCATACTTTTATTTTAGAACTGAAATATTCAACAGGTTCATTACAAATAATTTAAAAATCGTCTGCATCACATATTCAAGAAACCTATTTTGAGAAGTTAATAAAAAATATTTTTATGAGTGCCTGGATGGCTCTCTGTTGGTTAAGCATCTTACTCTTGATTTCGGCTCAGGTCATGATCTCAGGGTCTTGAGATCAAACCCCACATCAGACTCCCTGCTAGGTGTGGAGCCTGTTTAAGATTCTGTCTCTCTGCCTCTGTCATCCTCCCTCCGCACTTATGTGCATGGGTGCATTCTCTATCCTCTCTCTGTAAAAAAAATAAAAATAAATTTTTTTAATGAGCATGGACCTTAATGAGTAATAATTATTGCAAATGTGATTCCTACATGATGACTAGAAGAGCCATTTCAAAAATTACCATTGGCCATAGTAAAGAATATTGGAACTAATAGATGATGTTGCAAAATATAACAAAATGAAGAGATTCTATTTCTGTTGCCAGTAATAATTTTTAAGGTAAACTTATTCTTAAAGTATAAGATATGGTAAAGTTAAAAGTCCTAAGAATACCCTTCTGTGAATTTTCACCCAAGTGAGTACACCATGTAACATACCCATATAAAGAAGCAGAGCATTACCACTATGTTCTAAACCTTTCCTTTCTACCTCTCCATGTCAGTATCCTCCACCAAGCTAATAGAGTGGCTTTTACATCTTAGATTAGTTTTGCCTGCTTTTGAATATGGAATCTATTGGCTTTGTTTCCCCAATGTCATATTCATGAGATTCATTGGATTTGTTGCATGTAACAATATATTGTTCATTCCTGCCTTTTGTTACATAATGTTTCCATTGTGTGACTATGCCACAGTTTGTCTGTTCTACTGTTGGATATTTGGGTTGTTTGTACTTTTTGGCCATATGTCTTCTGGTGTGTTGTGCTCATATTTTTGTTGGGTATTTTCAGTTCTACAGGTAGGACTGCAGGATCACAGGATGTGCATGTGTTCAGCTTATTCTGTAGATACTGCCAAACAGTTTCCAGAAATGTTGGTTTGTTTTTTTTCTTTTTCCATTGAAGCATGGTTGACATTGAAATGTTGGTTCTTCATAATCCCATTGGCATTTTACAACAGTTCCATCGAATCTGTTTCTTTGTCAGCACTTGAGATTGTCTTTCTTATTTTAGTCATTGGTTGGTGATATGGCTTTGTGGTTTCAGTTTTATTTCCCTGATGACTGCTGAAGTTGAGCATTTGTTTTTTTAATGTTTGCTATTCACTTGCAGTCCTAAAATAATTTTAGACACTGCATTTAAAAATAATTAAACTTTCTTATGTTAGGTAAGAGACATTGTAAATTAGATATTATCTAAAACATTTGGTGTAATCACTTGCTCTAATACTGTGATGAATTGTGAAATTCATTGGAAGTCTTTTCTAACCTAATAAAACTGCTTTTTGTATTTCAGACCATAAAATTAATTTTAAATGCTTATCTTTTTAAGTGTTCTTAAGACTGTTGATACCATTTTAAAAGACTGTCAAGATGAGATAGTTTAAATAAATAGCATACATTTTTCCCCCCACCAGGATAAAAATACTCAACATGGTAGAGGATGCAACTTAATGTTGATCTAACTTTAGTTTTATTGAAAATCAGTTACACCCTTATCTCTTAACAGGGAATTTGACATTTCCTTCAGCATTATTTTAGAGCTGTGTTTCAGAGGTAGAGACCAACTTTTCCCTGTGTTCCTACGTTTTCCAGCTTTCCATGCAGTTATGTTGCATCCAGGTGACTAATTTTTAGCCAGTGGCCTGAGAGTGAAAATCTTGTGTGTCACTGTGGACTGAGGCACTGTTCTTGCTTCCCTGATCCTTTCTCTTGCCCTGGTGACCATGGAGGCTGTGCCCTCCAGGGTCATGCATCTAGCTGGCCAGCACTGGTCTGCGTTCCCTAGCCTAATACAGTTTTATTTCAGTGAATGTTCTACACACTTTTTAAAAAAAATACTCTGAGATCCCTGAAAGTACTTTTATGTGCAATGTTTCTGTGAGCAGAGTGCTGTCTTTCTCAAGACTTTATGGAATTCAGAGGAGATGTTTATAAGGGGAGGTAGGTTTCTGATGAGAAAGTAAGGAAGACTAGAACATTTGTTTTGCTATGCTACCAAAAGAGAAGACCACATAAAAACAAATGTTTGTTTTGAATTCCCTGAGAGACATATTTATCATTTACATGGAATCTCATCATTTTTGTATGATTCTAACTGGTTCTTCTTTTAAATTTCTTAATTTTCAACTTAGGAAGGTGACAGCTCTCCTAGGAGACACCTGTCAATATATTGAAGGATTGTGAAAGTAGTATTGTAGTCTCTTAAGTACTATGAATATTATGAATATTATGTATTCATATTATGAATACAAAGAACTCATGGCCTAACTGAGATGACAAATACTTTATTTAAAAACAATGAAGGTCCTTTCATCTTCAGCTATCATTTTATTTTTTTTTATTTTAATTTTGCACAAATTTCTTTGAAAAGCTCTCATTTGCTTATTTCTTACCCTTGGCTTTGTTTTAGGAAGTATTCCCAGCAACCAAATATAAACCTGAGTTAGTACAGAGGTCAGAAGTATTTTACATATCATCACGTGTCTGCTAACATTCTTCTATTAAACTACTTAAGCAACATGAGTAGAAAACTGGAAATGTGAGATGTGTAGCTCCAGGGAAATGATAGGACAAACTTGAAATGAATAAAAAGCATGTGATAAAAATATGTAACTCTCTGATCTATTTAAATATTTTGTGAAAGATTATTGTTGGACTGTGTTCTATAAACTTGTAAAGGGAAAACCTTCTTTCCCTCCGTTTAACGTCCTTATGGTTATTGTCAAGATTAATAATCTTGCATGTAAATTTTCACAAGTATGTGTGATAGAATCGTCTCTGAAGGGTTGTAGTTAAACAGCATCAGTATGGGATAAAAAGATAAATGCTCTTTAATAAATTATGAGAATAGTTTTTTACTGGCATTCCTGGAAATAGGTGCTCTGAGGCTACTTTTTGAGTAATACTGATTTCTTTCAAGAGAAAAAGAAACATTCAAGGAAACAAAAATCAATACTGTCCAAAGACTGTTTTGTTGCAGAAAGAATACAGGTATTATACATGTTTTCCTAAAACAAAGGGCATAAATGAAAACTTAACACTATAAGTCTTTTTTTTTTTAGATACAAAAAACTATTTGCTTAGTAGCATTTAGAATGTCAACAAAACAGTGGCAACTTGTGTGTGTGTGTGCATGTGCGTGTGTGCAGTTTACAGAGGGGTATTCAGTTACCAGAGTGACAGTTACTTCATACAAGCTGCATCAGAGGCAGCTGAAGGCAAGAAAACTCTGGTTCCCATAAACAACGAGCTGGAGCAGGAGCCTGCTCTCAACTGTCGCCGGCAAGGTCAGTGGCTGTCAGAAATGCCACCAGGCCAGGGCCGTCTTAAAGACACATTAGGTAGTATGTGAACTATGCAAAACAAGACACTGTGCAGTTTAACAACAAATCTTACACAGCCGTGCCTTTTTTTTTTCTTTAAAAGGAGTGAGTTGGCTGCAGGGGTTTGAGATGGCTTTCCTGGTCAGGAGGAAACCTGCCCTAGAGCCAGTTTAGTCATCATTGTCATCTTCCTCTCCCTCCCCACCTTCTTTCCCTTTTTTTTTGGGGGGGGGGTGGTGCTTTTTCAGCCTTGGTGGTGACTCCCGTTTTTGCCTCATCAAGCCTTCCTTGAGCCTGGCATGCAGCAACATCTTTTTTGTATTTTTCCTTCAGCTTGGCAACCATCTCTTCATAAGGCCACTCACTCATCATCATGCAGAGTCATTCATATCTCTTCCTGTTTCTCTGTGACATCACCATTGCATAGGCCAAGATGTTCTCCTTTGATTTGGGGCCATGCTCAGAATGAAGGAGGCCTCCTGGGATCCTTGAATTTCTTTTTTGGTTTCCCCTGTAGGACGAAGATAAATCTTCATTTCTCTTTGGTCATGGGCCTCATCCGCCTTTGGTGTGTCTTTAGGTTGTCCTTTCTTTTTGGCAGATATGGTCTTCCATTTCTCTGGCTGCTTCTTCCTGTGCCCCTCCTGGCAAGTTGGCACAGAGAATGCACACGATGACATTTTGCCTCTTGCTTCTTAGGCTCTCCTTTGCCCATGTTCAATTATTTTCCTCAGTGAGGCTCAGTGTCACCTGGCGCCCTGCCTGGCCTCTGTGGTGCCCTGTGGCCTGCAGTGGCCATGAGGGAGGGAGCCAGGCATGGCCTGCATGCAACTCTGTCGGTCTTCAGTGACCTAGGCTGGCATTTAGAGGGCCATTTTTTTTTCACTGAAAATGGAAAGATAGACGATTATGTGTGTGATGAAGTTAATGTCCGTGAGGTATGCTTCCCAGATGTAGGGCCAACGTTCCTCTCAGAAGATATGTTTCCAGGTACTTGGTAGCCTCAACAGGTACTTGGCTGTGACCCCTCCCCTCATGCCTTGGTACTCTGGAGCTTAATAACTATGCCTATAAGACTTCCAGAGACAAAGCGTGGCGGTTTCTAGAGGCCATAGGGTAAATAATTACTCATTATCCAGCCTGTATACAGTATTTGAAATACAGAGCAAAGATAGAGGCCACAGCAGATCACCGATAAAGATTAAACTGGACGCCTTAGTGTGAGAGGCAAAGGACTTGCCGATTGAATTACAGAATCAGGTAGACTTTCCAAGTGCATTTCAGCCAGCACAAGGAAGACGGTGCCATAGAGCATGGGTCTGTTTCTGCACAGTGCCAGATACTAAAGTATCTCTGTAGGCCCTACAGTTTCCTTCACAACCGTAGCTACTCAACTCTGCAGGAAAGCAGCCATAGACACTATCTAGAGTAATGGGTGGGGCTGTGTTCCAGTAAAGCTTTATTTAGAGAAAAAGGCTGCAGGCCTTGTGTGGTTAGTTTGCTGGTCTCATGTAGGAACAAAGACAAATTTGCATTTTCTACTGCAGACTAACTTCAAAAGGAAGGAAGAGAATTAGACTGAATTCCACATGCCAGGATGTTTTCCCCACATCTCTCCACCAGGAAAATGACTCCATCTCACCAGAATAGAGTGAATAAAGGGAGAGAAAGAAACCTGGGACTATGCTAATGAACTCCCCTTATAAGAAGTGAGGGAAATGTTCCTCTGACCTTCACTGTCCTTCTAGTAGACACACAAGAATCTGTTAGGCACAGAGGGTTAGTTCATACTAAAGATTCCAACTTTGAGAGTCTTGGGGTTTCAGAATTCATTTTGGCATAGTCTCATGGTCAGTCTGTTTCTGGTTGGTAGTAGTAAAACCACGTTAATGAATGCACAGGACACTTATCTTCCTGCCACGTGTGTTGAGTGAGGGCATGCATAAGGTAAGCTCTGATCACTCTTTTGATTAAATCATGTTTATTGGGTGCTTCTAAAGTGCCAGGCATTTTGATAGATGCTAGGTGTGCAGCAGTGAACAAGAGTGATGTGATCCTCCTCCCCCGCCCCGCCCCCGAGACCTTGTGTTGTATGATAGGAAGGGATCTGAGAAAAGACAGTGATGTCTCAGTTGAACCCTGAAGGATAAGCTGGAGGTGGCCAGTAGACAGGGAGTGGGGAAGAGGAGTGTCAGCTCAGCATGTTCCCTACCAGAGCCCGTTGACCACCTTGGGGAAGGGGGGAAGTGCAGGGAAGTGGGTACAGATGAGGCTGGAGAGAAGGACAATCTCATGTTGTAAGCAGGCTAGAAAGGTTGGTTTTTGTCAGAAGATCACTGAGAAGTGGACGAAGGGCTTTACGCTGGTAGATGATGGGAATGGTTTGCACATTTGAATATATTAAGTCTGGACTGGAAGAGACCAAGATTGAAACCCTATAACTGAGCCACAGGTGGCTGTTCAGCACTGGAAATGTGGCCCATGTGGCTGAGGAGCTAGATTGGAAATTTCATTTAACTCTAATTAAAAGCAGAAGCAGTATAAAATCTTTTCCCTTTCACTTTATTGTTTTGGTAGGATTACATTTCACTTAAGCTGTTGAAATGTAACATCTAAATTGAGACGTACTGTAGGTGTGAAGTACATGCTGGATTTTGAATTCATGCTCTGGAAGAAACAGAATGTAAAATATCTCAATTCTTTTTATTGATTATTTTTTGAAATTATAATATCTTGGATATATTTGGTTAAGTAAAGATATATTATTATTTTTTTTTAATTTTATTTATTTATTTATTTATTTATGAAAGTCACACATAGAGAGAGAGGCAGAGACACAGGCAGAGGGAGAGGGAGAAGCAGGCTCCACGCACCGGGAGCCCGACGTGGGATTCGATCCCGGCTCTCCAGGATCGCGCCCTGGGCCAAAGGCAGGCGCCAAACCGCTGCGCCACCCAGGGATCCCAAAGATATATTATTTAAAATAATTCCACCTGTTTGTTTCTACATTTTTAAATGTGGCTTTGAGAACATTTAAAATTATGCATATGGGTTGCAGTATATATCTGTTGGACTGCTCTGGCCAGGGACCAGTTTGGAGACTCTTGCAGGAATCCAGGTGAACCATCGTGGTGATCTAGAGTTAGGGTTGTGGCAGCAGAGTAAGATGCAGAAATTTGAGAGCTGTCCAGGAAGTAAAACAGAATTTGGCATCGATTAAGTAAGATTTAATTGTAAGGAAGAAACAGGAAGCCTCCAAGTACTAAAAATATAAGGAAATATATACTAGTAACTGAATGGCAAACTAAGCAAACAATAGTGTGTTATTTTTCATTGACAGGTGAACTAAAACGATGTAAGTTGAAATGATTTTTCTGCTTCTACTGGATTTTTTAAAGCATTTTAATATTTGTAGTTAAGTAGGTTCTAGCTAGGAATTGGTTCTTCAGAGAACCAATTTTGGTTTTCTTAGATTGTAGCCAGACTAAATTTTACAGTGTAATGATTTACCATCTTTATATTTGTCATTCATCTCCTTCGATCAGTTACCAAGTGGGGACTGGGACATGGGTTTTTTTATGTAGTTTTGAGCAGATAAGTTCTCTAGACACCCTCTGATGTGATGATTGAAACTTATTTACACTTCTCTTTAAGATTAAGTTTATTCCTATTAGAAGAAGCAGGACTTTATTTACATTTAAAGGCTTACTAGACCCCCTCTAATTTGAAGTTGAAGTCCTAAAAAATATCTGATGGATGTTAGATGCTTAATACTTTTTCCTATTGTCCTCCTAAGAAATAGGATGCATTTCTAGCTTCATTTTCCAGTCTCTTAAGCTTATGAAAGTAGTCGAGACGGTTTGTTGACCCCAAAGAGACCTTTTAGTCTCTGGCTTGTTAGACAACCAGGGCTGACTCTTCATTGGCATTCAGATCACAGGCAGCCACTGGGCTCAGTGCAAAGCCAAGCGCAGCTTTAGGATTTAGACAAAGCCACTCTGGCAGAGGAACCCAGTTGTCAGGGTAGCTGGCTGTATTGTAAAGAACTGTTGCATAATAGGGAGGCCAAGTAGGACTAGTAGGATGCAAATGTGAAAAAAATGGTGGCGCTAACCTGCAAAAACAAACATTTCTTTTTTGGTGAAGAGTCTATTCTTTGTTGCTTTCTGCTGTTTAACTTCCCTGGTCTGTAGATGCAGTTGATGGAATTTGGGCGTGTTTACCTCAATCTCTGGTCCTAACGCTACTATGTTATTTTAAAAGGAGCAGCTAATTTGTATGAAGGGACCAAAGTACTACAGTGTTTTGGAATCTTCGTCATTTACAAGTGTGTCCTACTTTAGCCTTGACTGGTATTTGTTTGTGACTTTGATTCTCATACTCGGATGTGGAATCATTTTGACTCTTGATTTCGTTTCTTTTGATTCATAGCAAAGTCTTATCCTCATTGCTGCCACCCAGTCATTTGCCCCAGTGGATGCAGTTGTCCTCCTAGTTAGCATGGAGTCTCTGTGGGCTCAAGAAAAACATGTGGAAGGCCTGACAACAAGAGTTCAACTTTATTTTATACGATCTCATTACGGAAATGTGCCCTTTCCCAGTCTCTCTTGCTCCCTTCATCCCTGTCTTAAGTGTCCATTTTTTTTCTCTTGCCTGCTATTTCTTTTTCCTGCTTTTTCTCTGTACTTTTCAGCTTCCTTAGCAGAATACAGTGGAGTCCACACTTGGGTAAGTGCTGTGGGAGGAAAAGAGGTATGACTGTAATAATACATGAAGGGTCCTCTGCCTAGAGTTGAGGTCAGGGAGCAACGAAGAGAGCTGCACTTTTAAAAGTGGTGACTACTTGCCCAGCTCTGTGTCCCACACCTCACGTGACCACCGTCCTTTAATTTTCTTAGCAATCTTGTGAAGTGAGCACCATCAGAAGCCTTGTCTTGCAGGTGGGTGTGCTGAGGCCCAGAAGAACAAAGTGACTTGTCCAAGCTCGTGTAGCTTGTGTGCAGCAGAATTAAGAAGGGCGTCCTGGAGGTCATGAAGAAGGAACAGCCCAGACTGAAGGAAGTGGAAGAGTGACTTCTTGCTGTGTGAAGGGAAGCAGGTTGTTGGAAGTGGCCTAGCCAGTGTGACAGGATGGGATCCAGACCTTTCTGGAAGGAAAAGGCAATCTGTAAGGACTGGGGAGAGTTCCTGAGGAAGGGATGGGTAAGAGAGGGTGCTTAGGAGATAGCTGCTCTCCATTTACATCATGTTGTACAAATTCTCTTGAAGTTTGCCATACGTGGCCATGAAGTGCCACGAAGTATCATGAAGTGCTGGCCCTGTAGGCACTGTTCATTGAACAAGCGGAAAGAAAGTAGCAGGATGTGGCGGGCACTGGGCTGAATGGGATCAGGTGGACTTTGAGGGTTTTTAAAGGAGGTAAATCTTGAGCAGAGTCTTCATAGCTCTCTGTTCTGTTTTGTTCTAAGGTACCTCGATGGTCTCATTTAGGAGTCAGGATTCTACTTCTTTCTCTTAACTCTGAGCACTTTCCATGGGTCCCAGTTTCTTTAAGATTGTCCTGTGACTGTATTCGTCATTCTTGTTTCGCTTGCCTTTGAAGAAGTATCTTTAGACCCAATCTGCTCTAGGCCAGTGTTTTCCTGACACTCACACTTTTACCAGTTGAGCATGCCCTCCCTTCCTTGTTCTTCATTCTGTTTTTTTTTTTTTTTTTTTTTTTTCAGGGCTGTGCTTCCTTCAGCCTCTTTTATTATTAGAACCTTTCTTTTCTGGTGGATTTTTGTTTACATTGGGCATCAAGTGCAAACATTTGAGGCTTTTTGCTTTTTCCTTGACCGCAGTTCTTAGGAATTTGAATGTTGATCATTATAGCTGATACTAATTGGGGATTGCCATTTCTAACACATATTTATCACTCACCACAGTATGTACCAGGCACTGTGCTTCTTGCTTTATATGTATGATGTAATTTAAGCCTTCAGTTATGCTCTCATTTACTCACACATTCATTCATTCATGAGTTATTTATTGGTCAGTCTTTACTGTTCTCTGGAAACACTGGGTAGGCCCAAGAGATACACCTACACGCAGGGCTGAACAGTCTCCACCTACATAGACTTGATGGCGTATCTGTCACTGGTTTGAAGTTTAAGAGCATCAGCCCTCCCCAAGTTTTCTTATTGAGAAGCCCTGCCATGTATGACTTTTATGTTTTGGGTTTTTTTGTATTAATGTTGGGAAATCCTGATTATTTAAAAAAGATTTTATTTATTTAAGGAAGCACGAGAGAGCGAGTGAGAGTACAGCAGGGCAGAGGAAGAGGGAGAAGCAGACAATACACTGAGTAGGGAGCCTGACGTCGGGCTCGATCCCAGGACCCTGGGATCATGACCTGAACTGAAGGCAGATGCTTAACCTACTGGGCCACATAAGTGTCTGAAACCTGATTTTAGATGGATGCTTGTAGCTCTGTAGATAACAATTTGGTTACTCCATACTTTTTGTGATGGTTAGGCTTTTGTTCTTGGCATTCTGAATTTTCCTTCTTTTCACTCTGTTGCATATGTGCGCTCTATTCATACTATGTAGTTACCACATGGCCCTCTTAGGTCCTGACTTTTAACTGCTGTGTCATATGCCATTTGAATAGATGGCTCTGCATTTTATTTATTCTTTTTTAAAAAATATTTTATTTATTTATTCATGAGAGACAGAGAGAAAGGCAGAGACACAGGCAGAGGGAGAAGCAGGCGCCATGCAGGGAGCTCGATGTGGGACTCGATCCTGGGACTCCAGGATCATGCCCTGGGCCGAAGGCAGATGCTAAACCGCTGAGCCACCCAGGCTGTCCTAACTTTCTTCCTTTCTTTTCCTTTCTTTTCCTTTCTTTTCCTTTCTTTTCCTTTCTTTTCCTTTCTTTTCCTTTCCTTTCCTTTCCTTTCCTTTCCTTTCCTTTCCTTTCCTTTCCTTTCCTTTCCTTTCCTTTCCTTTCCTTTCCTTTCCTCTTTTCTTTTCTTTTCTTTTCTTTTCTTTTCTTTTCTTTTCTTTCTCTTCTTTTCTCTTTCTTTTCTTTCCTTTTTTGCATTTTACTTATTCTTTAATTGATGGACTTTAGAATACTTACTCTTCCAACCTTCTGTTTTTCAGTACTATAGTAATTTTGGTGTTCTCTGAGTCAAAAACATGAATAGCTTTTGAAAAAGAACTCTCTCTTATTAATGTAGCTTTAAAACAAAAGTTTGAGTTGCGCTTTAGTATTTTTGGGTGGGGTGTTCTACAGAAGGCTCTGGTTTAATTAGTTTAAGTTGACCCTATTCTCTCCTCTTTTTATATCTTCAAAGTGAAAGCCGTGAAATGTTGGTCACTTAGGGTTCATAAGCTGGCATAGCATAGTGCCGAACAGGTAAAAGGAAACAAAATGTAGGAAAGCAGCTAATTATAGTAATTGCAGCTGGTTTCAAAGTACTTCTAACAGTTTGTGCATAATGCTTACTTGAAAGCATCAAATGGGTGCGAGTTGTGAAATAGAACACCTGTTTGTTGTTGAGCATGTGTTTATGCAGATGATTGTTGTTGTCAAAGCACCTTGATGTAGAGTAGTCCTGTTTACATTTACGGTCTCCCCAAAGGATTAACAGTGTTCTCTCAATAAATTTGCAGTCTATTCTCCTCTCAAAGGCTGCTGTTTGGAGGGTGGTGTGAAAGAGGCAACAAGTGCTTGCTAATCACTTGAATATACATAATTAGCTACAGTCTGGTGCACTGGATTCTTTGTCAAACCGTAACAATGCTGATTGGCAAGAGCATATCACAATAGTTGTGTTACCATCTAGCTTTGAGGATACTTGTTTGTTCATTGGTATTTATTATTTTTCTGAATTTGAGTGTATTTCTCAGTACACAGGCTCTTCTTGTTCTTTTTCAACCAACCAGTGTCAGTTACACAATAGTTCTTTAAAGTCACCTTGGAGCAGTAATGTAGCAAATTTCTAGACCAATTAGGATTTAGAGTTATTATTTAAAAACAAATTTGATGTATTTAGTAATTCCAGAGATTGAGAAATATTTAAGCTTGTTGGGTAGATAAGCTCATTCCACATTGGAGCATTTTTAAACCTATTAGAAAAAAAGGTAAGTTTAAGATGAATAATGGATCTTTCCTGTAAGCGAATACATTCTCTTTCTAGTGTTCTAGCTTAGCATCTCATTATTGTAGGAATTATTTAGACCTCAAGTTTTGCATCTTGAACTATATATGGGTGCAGACAGGGTCACTGGCTTTGCAAATAGCCTTCTATGGAAGCTGTTAGTCTGTGGTAATAGTTTTCTTTTCCTGCTCCCTGCCACATTCAAATCCATGCAGCCTTCCCTTCCTGATCCCTTTAAATAGTGGACAGGTGGTCAGTCACTAACTTAGCATTCTAGAGGTCTGAGACTTTCCTCCCTGTATTATAAAATATTCTGGTAGCGGGACGCCTGCATGGCTCAGTGGTTGAGCATCTGCCTTTGGCTCAGGGCGTGATCCCAGAGTCCCAGGATCGAGTCCCACATCAGGCTTCCTGCATAGAGTCTGCTTCTCCCTCTGCCTATATCTCTGCCTCTCTATGTCTTTCATGAATGAATAAATAAAACCTTTTTAAAAATATTCTGGTAGTGCCATCAGACTTCAGAAGTTCTAATTTAGAAGTATTAATAAAGAAGATGCTTTTTATATAGATTAGAAAGGAAGCTTTTTAACTTTATGTCCCCAGGAGGTTGTAGTGTTGACCTGTGTGAGAATTCTACAGGTGGTTGGCAGAGCTGTCTACAACCCGGTGCAACATTTCCCAAAGTATGACATTTGAAAATTATTTTAGGTGGTACCTAGGGGGACTTTTACATTTTATTCAATATTTATTTTTATATATTAGAATAAAATTAGTCTGTCAGACCTGTCCTTCCCTGTGTGGAAATCAACAGTCTGCCCCCAAATAAGAGCAGAAATAGTTTCCTCAGAGTTTGTATAGCATAAGGAGTCAGCCACCTTTAAACTGTCTCTGACTCAAAGGCAGGTAGAAGAGTAGGAAAGCTTCATAGCAAGAATAGGGAAGGCTCCAGGTGTGTGCCCTGATGGGCGATTGTTAGCATGAGGAGATGGGTATCTTACATGATTGGTTTGGGAAGCCTGTTTAGCTTTTTACTGGTTGGTCACAGCTGGACGCAGGGGCAGAGATTTGGGAATGGGCCAAGTCTTTACTGTTCTGGGCAGATTTCTGCAGAGCTTGTGATTTTTGTCTCCCCAGGCTGGTTGTAGGGGTTGTGGGGCAGAGTTTTGTTGTCACATATAATCTGGCCACTGTCTGTGTTCATAGCCCCTTAGTAGCTAGTATTGCAAGGTGAAACTAAATCTATTTAGGGAAAATATATGTACACCTATATAAAGAAGCATATTAAATAGATAATACAGATGGCATTTGGACATGGCAAAAATTTTGAAGGTGGTAAATGAAATTGGAGAAGAAAACTAAAAATTGGAAGACTATAATTATGTATTAGGCTTTTCACTAAATGGTTTCTGTATTTTATTTCATTTCATCCTCTTAATCACTCTATAGGTAGAATATTACACCCTTGAAATGAAATATGAGGATCCTGAAATTTGAGGTAAAATGTGAAGCAAATGGTCCAGGGTTGCACAGATAATAAACAGAGGGGCTGAAATGATAAACCAAAGCTTCTTGACCTCAAAGACATTGGTCGAAAAGGAGGAATGAACCCTTCCGTGAACCGAGATACTGGCTGTGTAAAAATTACCTTTCAGTTTTCCACTTCTGGGGCCTTCTGTTTTCTCTTTTTCTTCACAGAACACTCTTTTTGCCTGAAGCGGGTCTAAATCATAATTTCTTTCTCACAATTTTTAAATGTCTGTGGCTGTTAGTCTTCAGTGCTATGGCTCCATGCTCCTTGTTTGAGGCTGGCCTTGCCACGTGCCTTAGAGGATGCTTTTGCTCATGGTTGTCACCTCTGCTTTGAGATCATTCAAGAAGTCATGTGGGTCTTGCCCTTTACCTCTTCTCTTGCCCCCTCAGTTCTTGCTGCTATATTAAAGCAAATATTCTCTGCATCCTCAGAGACTTCACTGTGGCCTTTATCATGAGTGATGCCGTTATGCCATTTAACTTAAAAGTGTGGGTTGCAGGAAACATGAATGAACCCTTCCACCGCCGTATCTAGTTGCAGCAGGCGTTGCACTCCTTTGCTTTCACTCTAGATTGTGATGAATTGCTTTTAATGCCCCAGATACTGACATACTGGTTTTTTACTTATATAAAAAATAACCCAATGATGGTTTTGAAACATAAGTATTTAATCATGTTAGGAGGGAGTAAGTACAGAGGCAGGCACTGAAAACATAGACAATGTGAAAACAAATTGTTTTATTCTGGTATTTAAAATGACCCGTTCAGGGGTGCTCAGGTGGCTCAGTCAGTGAAGCACAGGACCCTTGTGTGCTCTCTCTCTCTCTCTCTCTCAAAGTCTTTTAAAAAAATAAAAATAAATAAAATGACCCATTCATTGGGGGGAAATTTTTAAAAATATCTATAAAGAAGAGGGAATCCCTGGGTGGCTCAGCGGTTTAGTGCCTGCCTTCAGCCTGGGCGTGATCCTGGAGTCCCAGGATCGAGTCCCACATTGGGCTCCCTGCATGGACAGCCTTGCTTCTCCCTCTGCCTGTGTCTGTGCCTCTCTCTCTCTGTGTCTCTTATGAATAAATAAATAAAATCTTTAAAAAAAATCTATAAAGAAGAAAATTATAATCTTTTATAATCCTCCTATCCCCAGAGTTAAGTTATTAATATTTTGTATTTTTTTCATTTTTTGTCTATACATGTATTTATATGTATTTGAAATCCAACATGTGGAATTTTATACCCTGCTTTTTTCTTTTAACACTATAAACATTTTCCCATGTTGTTAAGGACTTTTCATAAGCATTTTATATCATATTGTAATAGTTCTCCTTTATCATTACATAGTTAAGATCATTCCTGCATTTTTTTTTAGATAGAGTTTTGCAAATGAAATTACTGGCTCAATGATAGTAATTTTTATATTTCTTTGTAATGTATAAAGTGCTTGATCTGGAAAGGTCATACCAGTTTGTATTCCTGCCATGTACTAATGTTTAGAATAGCGCGTTTTCTGTTCTTTTCCTGTGTAGTTTGGATGCCATCCGTCTTCATTTTCTCTAAGACCTCTCAATTATGTCATCCCTCTCTCGAAGTGCAGGACCCTCCCTCACTACCTTCTGTCATCATCCACACCAGCATCCGAACATGACCTTGTACCTTCCATCTGAAAAACAAATGCCCTCTCCCTGGACACGTGCTACCCATTCCAGCTCCCTCCTCTATTACTGCTTCACCTTTTAATACAATTTCTTGAATACTTTGTCTATATCCCCAGCCTAGACTCTCTTACCTCGTGGTTACCGTTCTACTTTCTAGCCCACTCCAGGCTAGTTATATTTCTTACCACTTCGCTGGAAAAGCTCTTGTCAAATCACAAATGACATCTATGGTTCTCATCCATTGGACGTATTTTTTTGCTCCTCTTTTACTTCTTACTATCATTCAGCACAGTTAGCAACTGCTCCTTGTTGAAACACTTTCTTATCTTTGCTTCTTCTAACTCATTGGCCATTCCCTTTTTTATTGGCTTTTGAAACTCTGGCTGAGGCCTACATAATCAGAAGGCTTGTGCCTTAACCTAGGGCTCTTTCCCTAAAGACAGCTAGAACTCCTTAGGTGCTTTTTTCCCTAAGAACCTCCTTCTTCTCCCAGGAAGTCTGGCATTTGATTCCTGCCTTAAAGTCTGTGGACTGTTAATGGGTTTGTAATTTTAAGGCTATGTGCTTTTTAAACTCAATCTTAGAAAATTCTAAGATTTTAGTTTTCTGAGGTTTTCTTTCAACTGTTATCCTTTGAACATTAAAGAACTGACAGCATGACCAGAACTGTTTTCTAAAAGAATATTGTGATTGCCTGTCTAGTCCTAACTGTTCTTGTCAAGTTTTAGGTAAAATAAGTTTTGTAATCCAAATTCACAATGGCTCCTATGTTGCATTGGCAAGCTAAAAGTTCTCAAAAACTCTTTAAATTTTTTATCTGGAATAATTAAAATATATAATTGACATAGTATCAAATGCTGGCTTTCCGAATATCTTCCTCACAATGCATTAAGACAAAACTGAGTTTATTGCTTCCTGCAGTTTATTGCTTCCACCACCTGGACAGAACCTTGGCATGTCTTAGAAGGAAGAAGGCAAGGTTGGTATGTATTGAGGACCAATGTTTGGCTTAAGATGAGTTCATCCAGGGGTGTATGTGTGTGTATTTTATATAAAGATCAATATACGGGCAGCCCGGGTGGCTCAGCGGTTTAGTGCTGCCTTCAGCCTAGGGCCTGATCCTGGAGACCTGGGATCGAGTCCTACATCAGGCTCCCTGCATGGAGCCTCCTTCTCCCTCTGCCTGGCCTGTGTCTCTGCCTCCTCTCTCTCTCTCTCTCTCTCTCTCTCTCTCTCTCTCCGTCTCTCATGAATAAATAAATAAATAAAATCTTTAAAAAAAAAAGATATACAACAGTAAAGAATTGAAAGAATCTTAAAGAGACTAAACACTTGATACTTACCATTGAATAATTGACGGGTGTTTCAGAAAGTGAAATAATGAACAGTCTGATTCTGTGCCTGGGCCAGGGTCTCCTAAATCCTTTTAGTGTAGATGGTAAGTTGTCTTAGGGATGCAGTAGTTTCAGTCTTCAGTATCTAAGTTGTATGGGGTTTCTGTTAGGCTATTAATGTCATAGGATCACAACATTTTGCATTAAGCTTTTATACTGGTGGTTTTTCACTTGGTTTAGAGAGATGGAGCTAAATGCCACACAGGTCAATTCTTATAAAATGTTAACATTCCCTTACAAGTGACTATCAAACCAGTGTTACAGTTCTCTTGTTGTTGTTGTTGTTGTTGTTGTTGTTGTTGTTATTATTATTATTATTTTAACTCCAGTCAGGTTCAGGTCTATTTAATTTTAGAGTTGATATTGATAGAATGTTTGTGATGTTTCATTTTCTTGGGTCTTTTTTTTTTTTATTAGAAATATTTTGAAATACGAGGGTAGAGGTTCCTTTTCTGTGGACCAAGAGAATGTGGTCATGAGTCCTAAACCCCTAAAGTATTTTTTGAAGAAGACTAGACTTTTCAGCTTTGCATAATTCAACCTAGAAATTGCAAGTAAGGGCAAGAATCCTTATAATAATAAACCTTTGAAGTTGATTTATGAAGACTGACCCTAGGATGAAATGTTGTCTGTTGTCCGCCCTTTATTTTTCCTTCCTTAACAGATGTCAAGTTGAGCTGCCTTGTCCTGATTTTGACTGGTAGTGCGTATTTAGCCCCAGAATCTATTATGTAGGTTGGGCTTTTAAATGTTAATGTGTCCACATTCACCAGAAACACTTAGACTTATGTGAATTGCTCATTTTTTACCCTAACCTGGGGATGTGGAAGGAATCTGTTGAAGGACCCAGTGGGGCCCAGGGCTAGAGGCAGGTTTTCCCACAGTGCTGACCTCGCTCCACTTGGCTCAGGCAGGGAGCTGGGGCTCACTTACCTATACACCTGCTCGCAGAGGATGGGGTTGGCAGAATTTTATACGCCTTATTTTGGCTTTGTATGGATGGATTCATGTAGGATGCCAGGTGTTTGGGTAAAACAAGTTCCTCTTTGCACTCTGTCCCCAGCTCTTTTCATGAAGATGCTTTAGTCTTTAAGGGCTGTGCAAACCATAGAAGAAGACATATTTGACTCTCAGTTTGTGCATTCTGATCCATTTAGAATTTCCTATCTTACACCCTTGGTCCATTTTTTTTTTTTTTACGTTGTTTTGACAACTCTTGTATGGCTGTGGGACTGAGTACTTGTCCCTAGATGAAGAACTTTCTCTATGTTGAGAGGATATTGGTTTGATATATTGAGTAACTATGAAGTTTTTCATGAAAATTGTTATTTTGAGAAATTACAGTTATAAGTTATCATAAAAGCCAAGCTTAGATATTGGTCAAAAACCATATTAAATATTTACTATATTTTTAGGTTATTTTCTCCATTAGTTGAGTTCACCTTATATGTTAAAATAGTTTTCCATCTGGTAGGTAGGTCAAACGGTACTGACCCTGCTTTTTCCGGTAGATTAAAAAAAAAAAAAAACTGACTTGATCCAGGGAGTTTTTTCAGGTGTTATTGCCAGGATTCACTAAAGTGTCCTTAAACACATATTTAATCAAGTCTTGTACCTTTCATAAATTATTAAAGTGGATTTGGTCTTGATACTGGGGAGAATGTTATCTTGCTTTTGGAGCTATAGATGGATCAAAGTTAAGATCCATTATAGTGCTCAGAAATAGAGGAGTCAGGACAGACCTGAGAGGACCATTAGCACCCACCAGCATAATACCATATTAATGTTGGAGGTGTTTAACTCCAAATCTGCCCTGTATTAGGCCTTTATGAGCAGTAGTAACTTTTACTACAAAAAAAGGCAGTAGCTTCTGGTCTTCTACTAAGTGCTTGGTAAATGAGTGGAATGCACGTAATCAGTTCTGTGTGTACTTGTAGCTACTACTGTGAGAAATGTACTGGTGTGTTGCTTATTCATTTTGAATCATTATGACATCTTTTAGCCACATACATTTGGCATATGTATCTTTTTCATTAATACTCTCAAATCTCATAAGACATTACCATTTTCGCTAATTTTTCTTGGCAGTGTTGTTTTGGAAGAATTAACATATATTTGAGCTGTATTTTGAAAGAGCCAAAGTGGCCTTTAAAAGGAAAGACACATGTTATTTTCTTTTACTTACTTGCCATTCAGGACCTAATTTCTGTGCTTCATGTCCCTGCTTCCAACCCTCACTGATCCCTGTGTGCAGCAAGTGACATTTTTGCTCGATTATATATATGACTCTCATCTTTGAAGTAGAGACAGAAGAACAGCTGAGATCTGCTGCGCTGTGTTCCAGCCAGGAAAGCACACGTAATTTCTCTTCCCTGCACCTTTGCAGAGAGAGAGTGCACTTTTCCCTCCAGGGGTATAGCAGCACCCCCTTATCTGTGGTTCTGCTCGCCATAGTTTCAGTACCCGCAGTGGTGAAGCAGATGATCCTCCTCCTGAACCTCTGTCAGCTCAGCAGTAGCCTTGCGCTGTATCACAGCATTGGACTGTTCCTCCCATCCCACAGGCATTTTATCATCGCAAGTCACCTCACACATCAACACAGAAGCAGCAAGATAGTTTGAAAGCCAGGGAGAGACCGCATTCATAGAACTTTTGCTACAGTTTATTGTTACTGCTTCATTATTAGTTATTGTGGTTAATCTCTTAGGCATTTGTGAATTAAACTTTATCACAGGTGTGTGCAGAGGGAAAAACACAGTGTATAGAGCGCTCAGCACCTCCCGAGGTTCAGGTATCATTGGGGGTCCCAGCAGGTATCCCCTTCCACGGGGGGCCTCCTGTATTTTCCTCATTCCAGTTAGGTGCTGAGATCCTGCCCGGTAGTCCTTCAGGGTTAGCTCCCCTGTCAACACTTGGCCGAGGTTCCCCTTTGGGCCCCAGTGAAAGTGAATTCTCCTTCCTGGAACTCTGCCAATCCCTTGTCAAGACTTTTCTTATGTAGTTGTAATTATCATGGTAGGGGAACACCTTGTGTACTTGATTTCCCCGTCCATATATGAGGGCAGATTAGCACAGTAGTTGCCTTTCATTTATTTTTCTCCATCACCTTGTGAGTTTTTGCTGACTTGTGATTTGTTGAGGGATGGATTTTATTTTAAAATTTAAGTATCTGTCATCTCCCCGTAGGAATTTAACACTTAAGTTAATATTTTTTAAGGATGAGCTGTATCTGTGTGCTGTATTTTTATTTATTTTTAAAGAATTATTTATTTGAGAGAGGGGGCTGAGGGAGAGGGGGAGAGAATCTCAGGCAGACTCCATTTGGAGTGTAGAACCTGAGGTGGGGCTTGATCTCATGACCCTGAGATCATGACCTGAGCAGAAACCAACAGTTAGATGCCCAACCGACTGAGCCATCCAGGTGCCCCTCCACCTGCTTTTGTATCCTGTGGGATGCTTATTAAAAATGCAATTTTTCAGAAACTGGAATTCAGATTTTTAGGTTTGATATCCTGCAAGATGGTTATGTGTGCATTAAGTACTCTGGTAATTCATATTTACACTAAAGTGTACGCCTTATTTGCTTAAATTTTGAAGGAAATCAGTAGGAAAATCTAGTTCAGTTTAGGGTATTTCTTTTTTTTTTTTTTAAGATTTTATTTATTTATTCATGAGAGACACACACAGAGAGAGAGAGGTAGAGACACAGGCAGAGGGAGAAGCAGGCTCCATGCAGGAAGCCTGACGTGGGACTTGATCCTGGATCTCCAGGATCACACCCTGGGCTGAAGGCGGCGCTAAAACGCTGAGCCACCGGGGCTGCCTAGGGTATTTCTTAATACATAATTATGTCAAAATATAACTAACTCTAAGATTCGGTAAGTTTTATAATGTAAAAATTTTCCCTCAGTTTTGTGTTTAAAAAATTATGTCTTTGGAAGGAAACGAACTTCCTTATTGATTCTGTTTTTTATTTTGATTACTGATTTTTCATACAATAGCTCACTGATGTATGTGGGTTTATGTATAACTAAAAATAGAGATGTAGCCAACTGGTTCTGTTACCATGTAAAGTAGAAAATAGGACAACTGAGTAGTACTCGGTGAGGAATAGTCTCAACTGTTCTTTGAATTCTACTGGTTTTTTTCCCCTTATTTTCCCCTGATTTTGCCCTGTTTCATCTTGTCTCCATTATTTTTGGGTATATGTAGACTTTTTCATTTCAGGACCTCCTGTCTCACACAACATTGGGACAATGGCCCAGAAAAGCATTTCTGAATCATTTGAGGACGATGTATATGTATGATTTGTTGTATCTGACTTGGAAAAAAAAAGGATGTGGATTTTGTAGGAATCAGTTTCAGATGAAGGTTCTTGAGAGAGACAACTGTATTTAAATGGAATTTTGTAGTGTCATCGAACAAGAAGCCAGTGAAAATATTTGATGCATTGTTGTACCATTTCCCGTAGGGGCTGGTAGTCGGGTTATGCTTTTATCTTCTATCTGGTTCTGAAAGTAATGGTGAGGTGTGGAGGCTTTGAGTGTAGGGATCCGATCCTTGAATTCAATAACTACATAAAGTGGGAAGTATTAACGTGACCCAGTGGCTTGTCTAGAATTCTGAAGAACATTTAACTTGTAGTCTCAGATCTGGAGATGGAAGGGCAGTTGAGTCAAAATCAACTAGGTTCAAAGTGATAAATTCTATATTTACCTCTACTGTGACATATAGAAAAAGAAAATAGCTTTGAAAGCCTGGCTTTCTTTTCCTTTTTTTTTTTTTCTTCTTCTTTTTTTCTTTTTTTCTTTTTTTCTTTTTTTTTTTTTTTTTTTTTTTTTGAGTAGTGACAGGCATCTATGAATAGTGATGAATTCAGGAAAGCTCCTAGGCTAGACATTATCTTGACAGTTGGCGGACAGATGCTTCTGATTTGAGTGTGAGACTGAGGTATTCAGAAAGCACTTCAAAATACTCTCCTATGCCAGCCAACTTTGTTTTCCTTATATCAGGATTGAGTTTTTAGCTGCTTTACAATAATGCTTCTTGAGCTGGTCAGATATTTATGATTTGCTTATTTTGACTATAATAACACCTAGTTGATTTTATAAATTGTCTTTCAGACCGTATTACTACTTGTAAAATGATGTATTTAAAAAAAAAAGGACAACAGATAGACACCAACAGTTTCATTTTGAATATTTTAAATAAAAATTGGAAATGTTAAATGAAAAGTAGCTTTGATAATTTTGAAAAAAAAAAAGTACCCAGATTTCTTTCATCTATTTCTGGAGAAAGATAAATTACTTCCTAGACAAAGTATTTATAGTGATTTGTTTTTATGTTACATATTTGAGGTAGGATTTGTCATGAAATTTCTTTTTCTGAGTTGATAACTTTATTGAAGACATGAATCTTCACATCATTTTTCTGCATTTAGGAAGAATTTTTCCTTTTCAGGTGGGGATTAGACTGGGCGTTCTCATCCAGGTTTGCTCCAGCTTGGAATTTGCTCATCTTGTTCATTTGAAAGAATGTGTTGACTCTCTATGTGTAATGTGAGGATCCTCTATTTAAAGGCTTTTTGGCCTGGGAGTATGAGGGTCACTGGAAAAGATGTCTTGTGATTGGGGAGTGCCTTTTGTAAAACAAATTCTGGTAATTATATTGTTTTTCTCCTTTAGCATTTTATTCATGTGCATGAACTCAAAGGCGTGCATGGAATATATTTTAGAAAAATAAAAAAATTAGATGGAGCTGCTTTGATGGAATTGTAAATATAGGTTCTTTCTCCTTCAACCTATATATCTTTTTTTCTTAAAGTTTCATATTATAGTGTGTTTCTCTTATGATAACAAGTTCAAATGTAAGCATATGTGCAACATGATTTCAGCAGATATGTCAAAACATATGCATTGTTCTTAATGTTAAACGTTTTGTTCATGAGAATGACATAACACCTGCTATGACCTTTTAAGCTGTATAAATTTCAGTGACTGCAAAATTAAAATGTATTCATTTCCAAAATGTGTTTGGAAATTATTTGGAATGTTTTATGCTTGGCTCTTTTAGAGATTTTTATTATGTAATATGAAGAGATTCAAATCTAGTATAAAAATGGAAGCATATCATCATGCCTGTATTTATTTTATCTTTTAAAAAATGTTATTTATAGGGTAATCTCACCTCTGATGTTCCTTGTCCAGGAGCAACAGATAGCAAGCATTATCCAATACTGCACTAATAATGTTTCCTTTTAGCACTGACAGCCGTTGATTCTATGCCTATATTATGCGGATACCTTCTTTAAGAAGGCAGGATAGAATAGGGTTATAATGAAATAATAAATTTTATGGGTTTGTTAATTTCTTTTTCTTCCATGATATAAAAAACAGTGAGAAGATATAAGAATTGTAAGAGTGCTAGTTATTTATCCTTGGCAGCCCTCTTTGCCAGTGGAATGTGTTACAGCATCTACTTTGAAAGAATGGTTTGTATGCTTATTTTTTCTGAAAGATATACCGTGAGCTAGGAAGATGTTAAAAAAATAAAAAGACAAGTTGTGATTACATTTTGTGTTGTCCCAAACTGCATTAACATTCATTGCCTATTACTAGTGTATAATTTTAAAAGATACTTGTATTTGAGGAGAGTATCTCTTTAACTGGCTAAATTCTTCTTTTAAGGCAATATTGTGATGTTACCAAGTCTGTTTTTCTCTCCTCACATCTTTTAGATCAGCACAAGTAGGCCACATCAGGTTGAGACCTGATACAGGATAAAAACCTCAGAACTCTTAAGAAAATAGTCAAGCAAAGGAAGATTGCACTTATTGTGTTTTAGTGATATTGGACCTTGCTCATATGTGATTTAGTACTTTTTACTAATGAAACGTGTTTTTTGACTGTTTTGTGTGTGTGTGTGTATGTGGGGTTGGGGTATCTTACAAAAAGATTTTAAGTTCCTTAGTGGTTGAGACTGCCTGCCTGCCTGCCTGCCTTCAGCATGGTACCATTTATAGCTAAACAGTTGCTTTCGTTCTTTATGTGTCCTTCACAGTACAAGGCAGTAATGTAAGAATTTACAATAAGTTCCATATAGCAGAGATTGGCTACATAGTCACTCAGTCTCTGTGCATGCCATCACCAGCACCCCAGCAGGAGTTAGACCATATTTCCCAGCTGACTTAATGGCTGGTGTGGCCAACAGGCCCCCTTCTGGCCTCTGAATTGTTAGCAGCATTAAGATACGCCACTTCCAGCCATGCCTCATAAACATCTCCTGTGTCAGTTCTGTTCCTCTTGTCCCTTCTCCTGGCAATCATAAGGCCAAGGAAGGAGTCTGGGTCCCTGAATCACTGCCTGGAAAAGAGCCACCTATGGAGAAGGTGCATTTGTTTGACTTTATGTGAGCCTCAAGTCAATTTTGGTTGTGTTTGCGAGTAAGATCTTGGTGTTTAGCTCTTTCAGTAGCTCACTAATACATTCGACACTGGTTAGAGTGAATGATTTCATTTATTTAAAATTTAATTCTCATTTGTTAGTAACTAGAGGTGGGAGTCAAGAAAGGGAAGTGGAACTGAGGAGTGAGAAGTTGAGTGTGACTCCACTTGGAGGGAGGAGTCTGCATGGAACTCAGTGAGGGGAAGCAAGTGGGGTGCTGTGTTAGGAAATTGGTAGGAACAATTTAGAGCCTGGAATTGTAATATAGGCAAATTAAGAGGCCGTCCTTGGGAGTTGGAGATATAGGAGATGTTGTGAATAAGAAAATCAACTCTGAGAGTTGGAGAGGTTTTTTTTAAAAAAGAATTTACTTATTTATTTTTAGAGAGAGAGAATGAGTGAGGAGAAGAGGGGCAAAAGGAGGGGGAGAGCAAGAATCTCAAGCAGACTTCACACCCAGTGCAGAGCCTGATGTGGGACTCAGTTTCATGACCCTGAGACCGTGACCTGAAATCAGAGTTGGACACTTAACTGACTGAGCCACCTAGGCGCCCCTTGGAGAGGATTTTAAAAACACTATTAGTTGTTTAAAAAAGAATTTTTGCCTCCTCATTCCCTGTGCAGTTTTTTTTTTTTTTTGGTTGCTTATTGTAGGTTAATGAATATCTTGACACAACAATGATATTCAGAAAATGTGACATATTTAAATGAACAGAGGAGTTGCCAACCTATATATCTTGTGTGCTGTGATTTAGATTCATTACTTGAATTATTTCCTGAATGAGTCATTCTGTTAGGTACATGAAGATAATTGAATTATGGCCGTGTTTTATGCATATCTTTAATACAGTATATCATATTATACGATGCCTAAATATAGGTGAATATACCTTGTGTTTCAGACATTAAAATATTGGATAGAATATTTAAAGAGGAAAACATTCAACAACTCATTTTACCAACATTTACACTTTATATTTTCAGTTGTTAGCTTTTAACTTTTTGTGCCTCACAACTGGATTTTATCACCCAATAAAGAAAGCAAATGGTAAAATATTTGTGGCTTAGACAGCTTTTCAAAAAAGCTTTAAAAATGAAGAGCTAATAATATGTTAGTTAGAAATATACTACATGACTGACCTGATATTTCCGATTTTCATATCCTTTGTAAATGATAGTAAAGAGAATATGTGTTGTTGTTAACTTAGGAATACCCATGTCCTTAGTCTTGCCAGTGGTGGCAGTGGCTTTAAGAGGTAAAGGTTTTTAATCACTGTCCACAACTGCTTTAGCTGCACATGTGCTTAGTGCTAAGAAACTATGTGACCTGGGCCTTGGGCATCATTGGTCTGGAAGCAGTGGCTACGTCTGATAGGAAAGTTTTCTTTCTTTCTATGCATACCATGCGTCATAAAAAGAATATAGTTCTCAGGGTGCTTGGGTGGTTCAGTCAGTTAAGTGTCCGACTCTTGGCCTTTGGCTCAGGTCATGATTTTGGTCCTGGGATCAAATACCACTTTGGGCTCCATACCCAGCATGGAGTCTGCCTGTGATTCTCTCTCTCCCCCTCTCCCCCTCCCCGCTGCACATTCTCTCTCTCTTTCTCTCTCTCTCAAATCTTTCAAAAAAAAAAAAAAAAAAAAAGAAAGAAAGAAAAAGAATATGGCAGTCTTCTTTTACCATATACTTCCTCCCATGCATGTAGAAGACCATAGATATGTTGTATGTTCAATGTCTTGAACTCATTATAATTCATCTTAAAAATAGAAGTGCTAAAGGTGATTTATGTTTCCAGGATTTCTAACAAATATAGCATAGAATGTATGCTCTATGGCATATAGGTTAGCTAGAACTGTACTGGACTTGCAGTCAAAAGAACCAGTCCATGCACATTTCCCTTGCCAGCCCATAGTTTTGGTTTCCTAATCTGTAAAATCATAACATTCTAGAATCTGAGTGTTACTAGCGACCTAAGGAACAATCTGGCACAAGCTTACACTCCGATTTCTTTTTTGTCTTTGATACATGGTCATCTAACAAGAAGAGGCTCAATTTCTTATCTCTTCTCTCAGGTACATGCAGTTTGGAAATGGCTGAACAAAATATCTCCCCATTCTCTGTGTGCTGTCTCCTAGGGCAGAGAATAGTAATGGGGATATTAATACCCAGCCTGTCTCCCAGGTTGAGGGGGGGACATTGTGAAATGAGATTGAGAACAAAATGACGTGTTGTAAAAACATGAAGTCTTGGGATTACATCTACTGGGTAGTGGTTTTTCAACTAAGGGCTTTATGGAGGAATGGACTACCATTTATATTAGTAACATTTTTTCCTGTGGTCAACTGAGCCTGAAATCTCTGACAAATAACCTTTGGAGGCTTGTCTATGGTTTGGCCAGTGCTTCTAGTATTTTTTATACTGCCTCATCTTTGAAAATGAATGATCCTCATGCACAGTTTAAAAACTACAGAACAAGACTTTTCTTGAGTAGACATTTAGATCCTTGTTGGGGTGGGGGCTGGCAGGAGTACAGTTCCTATTGTAACTAAAGATTGTGATACAAACAGGACCTGTAATATGGTTACATAGAAGTCATTTATTTACACAGTAGTTCCTGCCTCTCCCCCACCCTGGTGGATTATTACTTACTCTTGTAGTCTGCCTAATTTACAAATTAAACTTTATCATGGATATAAAGATTTACTAGCTGTATTACGGATTTTAGGGAAAAAACATTGTACATACAGGGTTCAGTCCTGTCTGCAGGACAGTCTCTGCAGTCTCAGGCCCCCATGGGGGGTCTTGGAATGTACCTCCTGCAGATCTTGGGGGACACTGCATGCTTCTGCTCTGCAGTTTGTGTTCTTCTTGAATATAGTGTATAAAACTATTCATTGGGGTAAAAACATAACTTTTTCATGTGCTAACAGTAAATGATGGATTCAAGTGACTTCTGCCTATGCCTTAATAGTTCTGTTTGGTGGTTATCAAAACACAAAGCAGTTTTGGGGTAAGTTTCTTTTATATATATAACATATTCAGTGACTTACTCCATAGGCCTTTAATTATTAGTAATTTTTCCAGTTGTTTAATCTGCTAAGCTAGAAATCTCTTTCTGGAAACATACACATGTATACACACACACTTAACCTGGCCAAGTGTGCTGGAGATGCCAGTGATCTGTTGCTTTATCCACAGCCCTTTCTGAGGGAAGCTCACTGTCACCCCCTGTTGTCTGGGAGGTAAACACCCCTGTCCCAGTCAGGTTGATAAGTGGGCATCTGACCCAAGAGCTTCTTCAGGTGATTGGAGAGGCCAAAGACCGAAGCAGCAAAGCAACAGGGAGGTGAAGCCCTAGCTCATGTTGCAGTTGGAGTGGCCATTACGGGCTGCCCACAGTCTGAGTTTAGTAGGGAACAGCCCCTGTTAGCAAGCTGAGGAACTAGCAGGTAGAGACAATATGACAGATGCAGCAGACATTCTGGTGGGGAGAGGAGAGGGCTGGGGAGAGGGGGGAAGAGAGAACAGATAGAGACCCTGACCACACAGTGCACAGTCCTTGAACAAGACCAAAGGGAAGTGGTGTTTGCAATTTCACAGATCTCTTTGCTGAAGTTCTACCTGCGCTAGCTCTTTTCTTTGGATGAGGTGTTTATACTCTTATATATATATTTTTTGTTTATACTTTTATAATAAATAATCCTCTGCTTGTATTAGCTTCAGTGGGTTTTCTCTCCTGGCATCTGGAAGAGCCCTGAAAGCGCACTGAGGCTAAAGAGAAAATATCAAAGGTGTATCTTTGAAGCTTCCTACTGAATATGATTCTGGAAATACTGTTCTTCCATTTCTACATCATCATAATGATATATTAAGTAATCATTTTTAACTTGTAGGCCCTCTTAATTTTAAATTCTACAATAGGGATTATTATTAATTGCTCTGCTTTTGTTACAGAAATGAGAAATGTATTATAACTGTGGCATGGCTTGTATTTTTGCTGAGGAAGTCCACGTGCTTGGGTTAGTCTTGAATCTTGAAGGCTTGGCTCCTGTTTGCCCTCAAAGTGAGGGCACCAGTAGCCCGCTGCACTGTTTGCCCAGTGCTGTGTCACAGCTTTTGACTAACTGTTCACAAGTATTTAGGAATACGCCATCCACTATAAATTGTGTTACCTTTAAACCTTTAGGGGGACTTTAGTATTTCACATTTAACAAGAGGACCTCCCAACTTCTGTGATTGGGGGTTAGGCATGAGCCCTTAAAGAGATTCATGGTGGGTAAATCAAAATGATGATGCCTACTGGACTTGCTGGTATCCTTGGGTTGTGCAGGTCTAACTTATGCACATTTTCTTAACCTCTGCTTCTACCTGATTTTCCTTCTCTCCCTCTCCGTCTCCTGCTTAGGGAAAGGATAGTCCTCAGAATTGTAATTACACAAAGAAAACATTCTTTCAGAGCTATCATTTGTACTCTTGACAAATGCTTCATATTAGAAAGGACTTTTAAAATAGCCTTAATTTGTCTCTGTGTACAATTAGATTTTTTGCACTGTTATTGAGATAATGAGAAATGGTTTCAGGTAGTTTAGACACTGTTGATGGATTTTGCTAGGAAGCACTAATGATCAGATAAAGAAGTCAAGCTCATCATTCCCTTCAGTTTTCAGATCTTATATTCATATCCAACATCTTAAGTATTGTAACTGAATGGAGCTTTAAGCTTACAAACACTTCCTCAACCTGATTTCCCTAAATGGAACCAAGTACCTATTTATCCAAAGAATGGCTTTTTACTGTGGTGTAATAAAGAGGCCAGTCATTTGATGGCCACGTCTTTGACCCTATTGTCCAAATGATTTTATTCTCTTATTTCTTTCGCTAACTAGGATAGTTACTGTACTATATATATTTCTGCACAGTTTTAGAAAAACATTTATTTTTCTCATTGTGTAGATTGAGTCTTTTTTTTTTTTTTTGACACCAGACAGTATGATGACCTTATTTACATAATAGGATTCACCTAGTTTGAAAGTTTACAGACTCAGACATGTATTACTGGCCAGATAATTCCCCAAACAAAGCATCCGTGTATATGTCAAATCAAATTATCTGTCAGAATGAGCTTTTAAGATCATTTTAATATTTGAAAATATTCCATAAATTGTAAAGCAGCATACAAAAATGAGATATTTTTATCTTAAGGTAAATTGGTCCTTTGGCCTGATTGGTACCATGAAGAGAAGCCACTATACCGGTAATGGATGATAAAGTTTGTATCTTCTAAGCCAAAATAGAGATAGATCCTGGACATTGGGGGAGCTTGTTCAATAGGGCTGTTCCTTCTCAATTTAACTACACCTGCTTTCTTCAGTAGGATCAGTCTTCTAGTATACTAACCATTGACATATGTATTTTTAAAATCACAGATGACTTCAAGCTTGAGTGGGGACTCTTTATTTCTATGTTGACCTAATAATTCAGTAAAGTATTTTACTTTTTCATATCCCCAAAATAGCGATCAGGGCAATACTTGTGGGTACATGTAAATCATAGAAATTCAGACCTATGATTTCATTCCCCTTGAAGTTTCAATGATCCTATGTGTTCTAGTCGAGTATTTCGGTTTTAGAGTGTAGTTTATCGAAGATAAAGACTTTATATTTTGATCTTTAGAGGCACACAGCTGGCATTGAAATGAATTTACTTCTGATTAGAGAAAAACTCTTACAGTTGTTTTTTACACAATATTTTGTCAGAAAAATGTCACTTTGATGTATATTGGACCTTGATAAGCAGTGCTGTTATTGATAAGCAATGCTTGATAAGCAATGATGTTATTGAAGACTTTTTTCAAATAGTAGGTGGATTTTTATAGGGTTTTGAAGTAGACAAAAATATTAAGCGAGTTTATATTCAGATTTTATTTTAGATATGTGAAGACTTTTTGACATTATATCCTCCTCCCTGTGCCTTAGCAGGGTGCTTGGCACATAGTACTGAATTAAGTATTTAATAATTGACAGATTTTCTTGGAAAAAAATTTAGGACACATACAAGGAAATTCTTTTAGGTCTAGATTTACTGATATGTATGGAGAAGAGTTACATCTGCTTCAGTGAGATACAGAATTGAACCAGATGGTCTTAATGAAAGATCATTTTGGTGATCTGGTATCTTTGAAATGGGTCCGTAGAAATGTTTTCAATAGCTATAGCTTCTTGTTTTGGAATTTTCAAAATATACCATACCTTAACTTAGCAACACTCTGAACCTGTCCTGGTCGTCCTTCTTTTTTACTGAGTTAAGGAAAAAACATTTTACCAAGTGGACACATTGTTTAATTTTGTTTTGCATTTACTAGATTGCAGTGCGAGGCCAATAAATTAAAGCCAGGCAGTTCTGTTGCTAATTACACACAACTTCTCTTGAGTATCAGATATTCAAATCCATTTTATGAATATGGTAGGGAGAATAACAACTGTAAAACAAAGCAGTGTGCATGTAAGTGACTGTTAGCGTGCATTTCAGAAAGGATAAATGCTCACCATATGGTACAATTACTGTGTCCAAGTTTTCAAATTAGCTTCTCTCATCCTCCTTATTACTGTCTTTAAAAAGAGAGGAAAAAACCCAACATGATTTATCTACTCTGCAGCAGAACTCTTGACGCAAAACAGCAGCCCAGTTCTGTCCAGTTTTTTTTTTCCCTTAGCATAATAGAGGCTGTCGGACTTTTTTATACTAATTACTGTGTGAGCCTCAGATGAACCCCCTTCAATTCACAGGGCTTTGTTAAGGGAGGAGCTGTCAATGTGTCTGCCCGTTTGCAGCTGTGCTGTGGCTTTAGCTTGCTTAACATTATGCTGCTTTTTAGACTTGACAGAAGGGATTTTTTTTTTTTTTTTATTAAGGCAAAGCAGCCTTGTAGCGAAATGGTTTAAGCAGCTGCATTGTAGGAAAGCACAAAGAAGTTATTATTGTGTCTGTTTAGGGGGGTAGGGACGGAGGGGGAGATATTCGGCTGCTGTTGATGCCGATTGTTGACTTGCCATCTGCCAGATAGGGAGAAGAAAAAAAATGACAGCTCCAGCAGGGTGTTCAAGAGGTTGTTTGGAGAGACGCATAAACATGTGCAGATGTCGAACTGAATAATGGCTAGAACTTGAGACGGTTTATGATGCTGCTGATGTTTGTGCATATACAGAATGAATGTATGTGTGGATTTGGTTAACCAAGGGTACATACTAATTATCATTGTTTTCCTGCCTCCCCCCTCCCCCTTATTTTGTTAATTAGTTTAGGGACTTAATACTTCCTCTTCCTTCTCTTATGCACGTATAGTTGCGGAAAGCAGCTTCTCCACTAAATGGCAACGCAGACTTTCTGGCTGCCCTGTAGAGACGACAGCTAATCTAGTTGCTTAATACTGGGTGTGAATTGTTAACTGCTAGTGGGAGATTTTGGTTAGGAAGTCGGGCCGGTAAATTGCCATGCTTCTAGTTGTGTACACGAGCCACGAGCAGTTTAACACTCAGTCCCTTCAACCGTTACTTGGGACTGAATGGATTTATTTTATGGCCGACCACTAGGGGTGAGATAGAGAGTCCCGAGTTTATTTTACCAAGTAATTCTGTCCTACTTTGAACTTAGATGGGACTAGCCGTGAAGCAGAGTTACATGGGAACCAGGCCTTCTTGGTTAATACTCTTTTTCTCTCTCTCGATCGTCTTTGATTCTGTAAATGACAGGCGTGCATTGTCATCATGGAGTATTGGCTTGGCGGCAGGTTTCCTTCTGAGCCATTCTTGTCATTAAGTATCAGAGATGTGGTATTGCTGTAATTTTTTTTAAATGCTACGGTCACACTTGGAATGTTTACCAAATACCTGTTTAATCCCTTTTGACTTTAAACACTTGAGAAGAAACAGGGATGTGAACTCTGGTTTCTCAAAGGCGTTTCTCTTCCAGGACACTAAATTTTTGTAAAATTTTATTTTATTTATTTTTTAAAATGTTTGTAAATCTTAAAATCAATCAGTATATGAGTAGAATTAACAAAGAACAAAAAGAGAAGCCTTGACTTCTCTTTCCCCCTTTTTCCTCGTTTGGATTTATATTACCAAAAAATGTGTGTGGTGTAATTATAAAGAATTTTTACTTTGACTTTTGGTAAACTCCTGTTTTCCTAAAACGTTTAGGGTTTTGTTGCATAATTATTAAGCAGAAATGCCTAACGTGTGGTTGAAAGGGAAACATAACTGACAGAGCTTTGTGTCCAGAGTAACGTCTTTCTGAAAGGACGGAAGAAAGATTATCTGTTATTTTCCACTCTTTGTAAAGAAATAGAGGTCAGGTCTATTTAGAAAAACTTTTGAGCTCACTGTCAATTTCTCTTCAAGTGAACTCTAATCTGTGTTTGCTGGAAAGGCTTAGAGACTCAACAGCCACACTGGACCTTGCCTTTGTCTTGTTGTGTTAGTTTTCTCTTTTATTTAGAAGGCCACAGATATGCCCTTGTTTTTGTATGTGGAATTATGTATAAATATTTGTAGTTGCATGGTCAGTGCTGACATCCCTGCTAAGTTTTGTAGGTAGGGGCATTATTAAACCGAGCGAGTGTGATGTGACAGGATGCCACTGAGTGGCTGAACAAAAGCAAGCTTGTATAAGAGCAAACTTGCAGTTTTGGGCTTTATTCATCATGTCTTATTCTCATTTCTTGAGACCCATTGACAAAATCTGAGCGGTGTGGACAAGTATACATGCTAAGGTGATTAAAACATTAAAGGCAGAGCATCTTTGAACTTAACACAGACCAGATTTAAATATCACATCCCTTAGCTGAATGACTTTATGGAAGTACTTTCCCTACTTTAGGGTCAGTCTCTTCACATGCTAGCAGAAGGCCACAAGAAACACTACGCAGAGATCTCGTGAGGACTAAATGAGATGCTGATATATTTAGAATGTCTGGACCCTGTGCCATTGTAGCTGTTAGTATTTTGGTTTTGGGAGATGTGATGCGTATGTAGGTTTGCAGGTCTGTAACTGTTGTGAGTGGGGCACCTCACGGTGCTCTGAGTGTTGCCTGGTGAGCATGCACTGTCCTTGAGGTTGTGTAAGAAATGTAAGGTGCTTTCATAGAACCTATGTCTAGTTATTTATGATTGTTTCATAAATCTAAAGGGAATTTGACTGTTTAAAGAGAATGTAAGAAAACTTTTGAATGTAACTACTTTTGGAGTGTGATATGAGAGAGTATTCAGGCATGATTTCATACTGTATCTTGTAAAATCCTTTTTCTACTTAAAAATTCAGCAAAATAGATAAATTGTATATATTCCTTTAATTCAGTATTAATCTCATTATTTTCAAACTACCGTTTTTCTCTGCTATGGCCAACACTTAAGCTGTATTTGGGTTATGATTATTTTTAAAATGAGATTTTCAGACACATCACAGTGACTAAATTTAATGATCGTAGTGAACAAACAACACTAAAAATAATGTTTTATCCTCTTGTGGAGTTTTAAAACATGATGTGATCGTCCCAGCTCTTGATTTTGCAGATGGAGACACTGATGAGGCTCACGTAGTGCTGGGTGCTGGGGTGGCACAGCGTTTTCTGGAGGGGAAGAGGGTGGCCAGGGCCGGCCACAGTGTCGGTCAGATCAGCATAGCCTGTTTAGTACCCACATGTGTGTAGGTGGTTCCGCAAAGTTTGCCCTTTAAAAACAGTGTTTTTCTTTACTAAGGTTTCCTCCCTAATTTTAGGTGAAGAGTCCAGGAATGCTGCACCTGGGAGTGCTTGCCTGATTTAGCTGTTGAAGTGGTTAATAGGACTGGGTATAGTGACTAAGGACTTCTGTTTTGGTTTTGAAGAATAAATTGGTTACACTAAAAAACAAAACAAAACAAAACAAACAAAAACCCTCAATCTAAATGCTATAAACACGATGCTGGCTTCTCAGAAGGAGATTTTCACATGTAGTAACACATGGTGATAAATGCCAGTGTTCATATACAAATAGTTCATTGTTATCGTTTAATTTTTTTATTTTTTAATAATGGCATGTTTACCACAAACAACTTCCAGGACCAGAGAAGCAGAAATATCCCAGAGTCCATGAAATGTAGCGTCACAGATTAGGAGGAGACTCCCACAGTGAAGACCTATGAGGGAAACCGGTACTTGGTGTGTTTTCAGGATAATCCAAAAAACCTGGAGGAGCTTCTAGCGTTAATGATATATAGATGTATTTGAATTGTGCCTCAGAAAAATCCTGCATGAATAGTAATTTTTAAAAATATTGGCCAGTATGTTGAAAACAGAAGAGTATTTCTCTGTCTGACATATTCTTTAAGGCATCTTGCTAAATGTTTTGGCTTAAATTTTTTAATGTGTTTTAGTTTCAAGAAAATCTGATTAAAGATGTTGGTAAACTTGGTAGCACTTTTTAGAACAGAAGATGATTAAGATACAAAGGCAGAAACCGTGAAGTTCGTGTAGTTTTTTGGCTGGGCAAGTCACTTATTTGCTTGAGACTGGGACACAGCATCAAAGTTCATAATTTTATACTTTTAAGTGAAAGCGCATAGAACAGCAGCTGTTGTTTCCTGGCATCTCTCTGAGGAGATATTTAAACTTAAGTATATATATTTATTACAGAAAAGAATTTTATGAAGTGACCTTCTTTCCCTTCTCTGCATTTACATTATGTTCCACTGACTCTTAAGCTAATTCTTGGTACTTTTTGTTTTAGTAAACTAGGTTTATGGAATGTAAGAATTTTTTTTCTTTGACCTTAAACTTTCTGTAGTGTAGTATAGTATAATTTAAAAAGAATAAAACTGTTTAATTCCAGTAGCACATATTTTAAGAACCTCGTTTACTCAAAGTTATGCCAGGTACTGGTATAGTTCCTGAGAGGAGAATCATCCCTTAACCTGGGGAAGCAAAGGCTTTTCTTAAAAGTAAATACAAATTCTATGTAAGAGTGTATTTTCACTAAATGGAAACCATATGTCAGTAGATCTTACCGTGTAAAAGGAAAGCTTGGTACTTACCTGCATATAATAATTTTTATCTCCCCTCAGGAGGTCACTCACCATAAGATAGCTCTGTGGTTTGGGCTGGGTTTATTGTGGGACATTGGTGGTGTGCTGTTGGATGGTCACTGTATTATGTAGGGCTAGTTAGTGTTTTGAACAGCCTAAAAAAAAATCTTTGATGAGTGAATGCCAGAAAAGTTTTTTCCTACTTTGGGTGAAATAGGTACTTTATGAGGAAAAGGAAGAAATCACCCAGTGCACGTTGCATTAGGTCTAGGAAATTTCTTCATGGCCTGTGGAGAAATTTACAGTTTTAGGAGCAGTATGAAAATGAGGTCCTACCCATTTGTCATTTGTCTTATATTTTATTAATCAACGAGGGATTTGTAATAAAATCCTTTTGGCTATTGGCTGCTTGTAAGAAGATACCTGATCACCTCTGGTTTGGTGCTGAATATTAATCTCTTTGAATTACTCTATCTTTACTAAAAGGTTCATATGTTCTGGTGTCCTACAGTTTTTATTTATTTTTTTATTTTTTTAAGATTTGTTTATTTATTTATTCATGATAGAGAGAGAGAGAGAGAGAGGCAGAGACACAGGCAGAGGGAGAAGCAGGCTCCATGCCAGGAGCCCGATGTGGGACTCGATCCCGGGACTCCAGGATCGCGCCCTGGGCCAAAGGCAGGCGCCAAACCGCTGAGCCACCCAGGGATCCCCCTGTCCTACAGTTTTTAAATAACAAATTACAGAGTTCATTATGACAGAAATGTAATAGAACTTAGTATTTATATAATGCAGAATCATTTATATCATTTTTCATTTCATTGGATTTTGAATGACTTTCATGACATACCTCAAGTCATTTTCCTTGATGATGCCTTGATTTTAAGATCTTTCCTTTCAAAGTTACCAGAAACACTTGAGAACACACTCCTATGCCTGTAGAGGTACAGATAATGATGAGGAAAGAAATATTCATGTATAATGAGAAATACACCCATTTCAGGTTTTTTTAGAAGATCATTTTTATTGGAAGGGTAGGTAGATTGTTTTCTGAAATATCCTGTCTATGTGTTAGGTAATACTGCCCTCAGAGGGCCAAGGTAAGTAAATTCATTTTTAACATTAAGGAGCAGCTCTTCTGCTCTTTATTTGATCGATAAGCTTACTGTGAGGAGAGGAATGGACTTCTTTGAATAATTGAATAGTGTTTGATTTGGTCTGTTCTTTTGAAAATGTTAGCTGTCTCCATACTTGGGGTGCTGAGCACATCAAGCCCATTCAGTCCTTTTCTAAGAACATGAAGGCAGGGGACTGGCCCCAGATTGCTACATTAGATCAGTTTACAAAGAGGCTAAGAAAATTACCTAGGAAAGTTGAGATGATTTTACTTGAGTATCTTTTGCTTTCTGTCTCTTGGATAACAGATGCTCTGATGTTCGAAATTATTTGAACCACACTTTTGAATATCTAGCCACGTTCATTGAAGTGGAAACATTATATTCCCTTCCGTTTTATAAACTTAAACATAATCACATCATTACAATACAAATCAAGAATAATTAACTTCACTGCACATGTAGCCATTACATGTAAATATAAAATGCACTACAGTTGAAATACAGTATCATTCCTAAGTATTTATGAAAGCCTAACATGAGTGTTTGGTTTAAGGCATATCCAGATTCAGAGTGGTTTGAGGTTAAATAATTAACTTGCACAATAAAAAACTTGCACTTTTGACTGGTGTCAAAGTAATGAGTTGTATACTCTTGTGTTTGCTTTTTGTATGTGCTAATGTTTTATGAGATAATTAACTTGAAAGAAACATTGAGATGTTTTGTAGTAGATCCAGTGGAGTGCTTGATTTTTTTCCTCCATAGTTAATAGATACTGAATCAAGAAAGACTGTTTCTGTGACAGCAGCATTATCATTTGTAACAACAGATTTCAATTGGTTGAGCATAAATGATACACAACTCATTGTTATCGGTAATAACATGGGATGAAAATAGGATATAAGCAAAGTGGGTAACAAAAATTGATATTTCATTCACAAAGACCCAGCACCTATTCTGCTCAACTAATGTGGAATAATGGTCCCGCCAAATGAGATTATAAATTCCACCTTATTTTAAATACTACACTTTTGTTAGTTTATTTTTTATTTTAAAGATTTTATTTAGTTATTCATGAGAGACACAGAGACATAGGCAGAGGGAGAAGCAGGCTCCCTTCAGGGAGCCTTATGCGGGACTTGATCCCTTGACTCCAGGATCACACCCTGAGCCAAAGACTGACACTCAACTGCTGAGTCACCCAGGTGTCCCACTTTAATATGTTTACATGTATTAAGCACTCACTGCATCTTTTTTGTGTAGCCATACTTTATTCATTTAGCAAATGCTGTGTAATGTTCCGTATTAGCCAGATGTTGTTCTGTGTACTTCATAAATATTAATTCATTTCTTCTGAACTATTGTCCCCATTTTCCAGAAGGGGAAACTAAGGCACAGCTAGTAAGCAGTATGCCCAGAGACACACAGCTAGTTAGTGGTAGAGTCGGCGTCTGAACTTTGGACTTCAGAGGATGTGCTCCCCACCACTGTGATACGCTGCCTCCTTCCAAGGGCTTGAGCAGTATGGCAGAGCAGGATTTTGTTTACTTCAGGAGATCTTATTCAGATCTCAACTTTGTCCTTTGCCTGTCAGCAGTGTCTCAGGGCCTCAGCATGGCTGTGCAGGGTGAGGACACCCTGGCCCCTGTCTCTCCGTGTCACTGAGGGGAGATCTCAGGAGTAAAGCCTGAGCACGTCTCCTTTATCCCACCTATTAGCACTTCTGTTCACCACTTTGCTGTGAGACAAGTCATGGTCAGCCATTGCCTAGGAAAAAACGTAGGTGTTGGGAAGGCCATGGATTCAGACCCAGAATATCAGGGTTTGTGGCTTGATCATTTTGGGGTCTTGTGCTACTGGAGATTTATTACAGGAGATACTCCCATCGGTCGTGGTCTAAGAGAAAACCCTATTCTGTTTTGTTGGGCTTTATTTTACGAGGCAGCAATTAGAATATAGGGCTGGGAGGGTTGAATCACCTGAGGGTTTTTTCAGATGGCACAGGCCTCCTCCCTAGGTGCTACTGCCACTCCTGCCAGCTGCCCCAGGGACCCACTGTGATGGCTGTATATGCTGTCCATCCATTGGTGTGTTATAACAGAAATGGGCTGAGTTGTGCTAGGTTGTGTTGGACTGAGATTTCTGTTTGAGTGAGCTTTTCTGACATGAATGTGCTTTACATAGAGGTAGGTTTATTTATTCAATTAATGGATAAATACCAGCCTGCTCTGTGGTAGGTGCTAGAGATACGTGGTGAGTAGGTTGCGTTATGTACTCCCTGCTTCCGTATCTGATACTCATTGAGGCTATTTATTGCAGCACATATATAATGTAGGAAATTACATTAATTTAAACATTTAGAGAATATGGTGTGGCAAAGTGAAGAAGTTGGAAAATGTCATCTTTTAAAATTTGTCCATTTCTTCAAAATTGTTTAACGTTCTGTGGCCCTTGCTACTTTGTTAAATAGTGCAAGAATGACTGAGTGTTTAATGCAGTGTGTGGAGTTGGAGACTTTTTGCTATCATGCAGAAAGCAGATTAAAAAGAAAGCTCTGCTTTCACAATCTACAAGGGCGTAAATGTAAGCAAAATAATAATTTAGCTCACATTTAACCCAGCAGGAAGCTGAGTGCAGATTGAGTAATTCTCCACAACATATCTACTGCTATGTAAACTAATCTCATGGTTTGTTCTTCATTAAATTGCCAAGATGCTATTTTTCTGTTGGCTAGTTTCTGTGGATGCGTTTTGTTCTCTCTCATTCTCTCTCTCTCCATTCACCTTGCTTTTCTCTCAAAGTAAAACTTAATGCTGTAATTGCATTAAGATGTCTTATATTTATAAGAATAATTGGTAACTGTCACATTTTAGGTTTGAAGTGTAATGTTTTCGAAAAACAAAGGGAACCAGAGTTGTTTGATTAACTGATGTATAGAATACCTGGAAACAAATACCATAGTGCTTAAAGGTGAGTGATCATTGTGCAGTTTTCTGGAAAACAGAAGATGAGAAAGTAGGTAAAGTACCAGTGGGCCAGCCGTTCTGACCTTAGGAAAGGCTGCACTGGAACATCTGTGGTGTTCAGTGTGGGAGTCCTTTTCTCATCACTTGCTTCAGCTTCAAAGCAAAACATGGACCCCAGCCTTCTTTAGTAAGGAGATATGAAAACTATACCTAATATAAAAATGACAAGTTCATGCATTATGCAGTGGAAGCACAATTTCTTGACTATAATATACTTTTCAAAATAATCATGAAGGAGCATATGTGGGAAAGCAGAGGAATGTGGGTACATCTGGAAAACTTTTAAGGCATCTTGGAAGCACAATGCAAAATCACCAAAATTGTAAACACCTTCCATCTGGTCAGTTGTAGTGGTAACATTGACCAGTACAAGAGCAGACAAATCTCTCAGTGACCTTATGTGACAGGCAGACAAGCAGGGTGAAATCATCCTAAACATTTGAGTGTTTTGCAATATGACCTCATTAATCAATACTGTGCAGAAAACCATGAGAGAAAAAGACTGCACAGGCGGGATCTTGAAACTTGAAAGGCTCAGGTGTGTTCTACGTTATGTTAGGTGAAAGAAGCATCCTAAACTATTACCATGCCTCTGCTTATACTGTCATGAGGCTTCAAAGAGGAATGGGTACAGTGCCTGATCCCAGAACCAACACAGCAGCAAACCAGCTAGCTCTTCCATGAAATGTTGAAGGATCATGTGCTAGTAACTTCTGCCTCCCCTTTCCCCACAGGAAGGCATCAGACCGCAGTGTTACTGAGCACCATTTCCATAAGGCCCAAGAGTCCCATTGGGAAATGCCAAGCATGGAACATCTTCCTACCCCTCCATGTGACTTCTTTTATCATGAAGAATGACAAAAGACATGGGAGAGTTTCTCATCTAGCATTTTAATTGCTCAAAGCATCCACTTTTTTCAGTTCTCTCTTCTTGCAGCTGCCCTCTACACTTAAAGCTCTGTGAGGCAGGTCCTGTGGCTGGATCCTGCATTCTCAGTGCGCGTGTGTATTTTGATGCTCAATATATACTTTTGAATGAATGTATCTATTAGAAGCCCATTTCCCCCAGTTCTAAATGAAAGTGTTTCAAGAAGCTTGTTCTTTGGGTTGTGATTCTTTGAGCTATGAGCAGTACCTGAAAATGAGGGAGCAGGGCAGGAGCCTGTAGTGCTTTGGGTGGTGTTGTAGACCCCATTGAATTTCAGACTATTGAAACACAGCCAGCACTGGTTGATGACAGTCAAGGAGATTGCACAGATGACACCTCAGAGTGTGACACTTTTAATTTGCCCAAGGGCAAGGTAAGAACATGCTTGAAAGGACTTAAAAAAGGGGAATGACAACCCAGACCTTTGGGTTTGTAAGAGCTGGAATACCTGATCAACATATATTTAGTAAGCTTGTAGAATGTAGAAAAGTACTTCCATTTTTTAAAAAATTATGTTTCAGATGGTCCCTGTGAGTTGAAAAATTGTTACTATGCTAGCTCATTGCAGTGTAGAAAATACCAACAAAAAAAATTCTTAGGGTTATTTTCAAGACACTTGTAAGAGAGGACGATGATAATTTCAGTGAGAGATTGTACTTCTTTTATTCCCTGAGAAACATTCATAGGGCTTTTACTTAGAACTAATTGGAATGGAACACTTGCAATCCACTATATAAAAATGGAACAGACAATTTCAGAGATTGCAAATGTTTTGTTATGTTTATCATCATACATTTCTGCAGTAACTATATCTGGCTTTACTATATTTACGATATTTAAGACATAGCACACTATTGTGAATTATATATTCAGTATTTGTAGTGCTAATAATTACTTGCAAAAATCTCCTAATCGAAAAAAGATTCCACTCTATTTTCTTTTAGATAGTTCACATGTGTAAATTTGGTTGGCATCGGTCAACAAGCAACTAAATACTTAACTATATTGTGAATCATGAAAATCGACTTGACACTGCTATTAATATTAAACCTCTTTTTTTGTCTTAGGTAAAAATTGTCCCATGAGACTTTCATTTAAGACTAATGCTTTCTTAAAGTCCTATAAATTAATTTAACTGAAAGTTGCCATCTCTGGATTTAAAAGCTATTCTTGGGAAATTTTTAATTATTTGATTTTCACAATACTGTGCCCTGTATCATTTAATAAAAATAATTCAGAGAGATCTAAGACTTTAGCTCTTTAAAAAAAAAAAAAAAACAACAAAAAAACTCTGATATCCTACCCCTGTCTTGAAAAAGAAGTATTAAAAAAAAAAGAAAAGAAAAAGAAGTATTAAATCAGTGCTGTGTTTTGTTGTGGGATAGCCCTTTCATTTCTTCAGAGAATTCAAGTTTTATATACCCGACACCAGCTAAAGAGACTTTGTTTTTTGGGGCAATAGAATACATTTATTACCCAAGTGAGGCTTGTTGCCTCACTTACGACAATATTCCTGAATAATGTACTATGGTAATATATTACGTGGAATATATAATAATTAGTGGAATATATAATGTAAGGTTGGATATGAGTTTTAAATGATATTGCCATAAATGACAATGATATTTTTAATAACAAAATCTAACTCATGCTGCGCTCAGGTGGGCGCTTGCACATCTTGTCCTTTAGGTGGGCACAGTTGTGTTTCTCTGATTTCAGATCTGAGTTTGGGAGTAGAGAGCTTAAAGTTCCTAAGGCTGAGATGTGGAAGAGCCAGGCATCAGACCCATACTGGGAGGCTGGGAGGCTGCGAAGTCCTTGCCTCCGAAGCATTGTGTTATCCTGCCTAGAGCATTCCAAGGGTGAGGCAGAGTGGGGAAGGAACTGAGGCCTCACTGCAGAAATTTCTTGATCCTATATTGACAAGGATTATTTGTTGTGACTTTTATTATACAATATGGCATTTGTCTTAAGTAAAGTTTCTTTGGTCTGAAAATGTGACCCATGTGCCTTAAGCTGCAGTGGTAACATGGCCTGCTGCTTTTTTGTATAAATACTATTAGCTCTCCCCCTCTATTAATAAAGAAGGTGTAAAGAAGTTATAGCGAGTGTGGATATTATTCATATTCCCCCTCTGAGATAAATAATAATGTATCTTAAAAATGTGGATTGTGATTAAACTTTAATCAGGAGAGCTGAGCTTATAGTTGTTTCAGCTTTGTGATGATAACAGTGGTGCCTCTGTCCGACACGCCCATGAGCATATCCTCACCCTCTTCTTCAGGGAGCGATTAGCTTGGGAAGCCTATGTGATCTCACTTGTGAGTGGCTGTTAGTCATTTTAAAAGCCATGTCACCTGTCTTGTACAGAAATCAGAACTCCTGATTTGTTTGCAGTACAACTGTTGATAACCAGCATCTTTCATTTTCTTCATATTTTATCTTAGGAAAGTAGCTTATTTTGAAAATGATGCTTCAGTGTTTTGTCTAATTAAGTTCTAAATGATCATGTGTGTAGGATTTGTGAAAAACAGTGCTACACTTGTATAGGCTTCTTTTCAATTGGATTCTATCTATATCTATCTTAATGACATCTTAGTTCATCTACCTAATTGTGTTTTTAGCATAGCACATGATTGTGGAGGCTAGGCCTCCAATAGATGAATGAGTATTTCTGCACTGTTCTCGGCTAGTGCAGAATTGACTGCACATCTGATTTTCTGCTTCTTGAGAAATTAGAGTTAGGACCAGGTTCTAGAACACAGCCTAGCCTTACAAACAAATGAATGCATGAACCAAATATTTATCGACACAGTTCATTTATGAGGATACCAGCTGATTCATTTCTAAGGGTCTTTTTTCCATCTGTAAGTCTGAACAAATCTAGTCAGTTCCTGGTTATTCTAGATGTTAGACCATTTGAATGTTTTCATCAATCTCTTTTAGTTTTTAGACATACATTCCTAGCTCCTGCTTTGGCACTTTTTTGATGATTTCAGCTTCTAAAAAATGCAAATGTGATTCTTATTGAAGTATTAATGAAATAATCTGTAGTATGTGAGGATTAATTTAGGTTGATTCATTTATTATCAAATAAAAATGTAATTTGAAGTTAGGTGAGTAGTGGGAAATGAACCTGTCAGCTTCATCAGATAACCTTGAGTTGAATGCATATTGTTAATAAAGATGATCCACTTGAATACACTATCAAAATATTGAGGTACCGAGTGAGGATGAATTTAAACTCCTACCATCTCCCATCTGAGATGGTTATTAAAGATTAAGCCTGAAAGCCAAAATATTATTTGTACTCAGCTGGGGAAATCAAGAATGTTCTCTGTGGCCAACATTCACTGAAAAACACTGAGGTTTTTTTATTTATTTGTTTTAAGAACCTACAGGAAATAAATTAAGAAAGCTGGCAAAAAAAAAAAGAAAAAAGAAAAAAGAAAGCTGGCAAAAGTCCAGAACCTGAAAGCATTATAACCAAGTAAACTGAACTCTAGTAGACAACCTCCTCTAACCCCACATTTGACAAATAGCATTCTTTCCTATTGATAAGAGCAAGGTAAGATTTTTTTCCTTTGCGTTTATAAGGTATTAACTATTAACTATGTCTCTGTATTAGTGATGCCAAGAGCTTAATCAATAGGGGGTTTTTTTTGGTTCTATAAACAAGCCTTTGGTTAAAGTGCTAAGAAACTGCAGTAAGTTTTCTAGGGCTGCCCTAACAAATTACAACAAATGGGTGGTTCAAAACAAAAGACAATGGCAAAATCTCTCGTAGTTCTGGACACTGAAAGTTAGAGATCCAGGGGTCAGGCAAGGCCATACTCCATCTAGAGGCTTCGGAAGAGAATCTGTTCCTTGCCTTTCCAGCTCCTGGGGTCTCCAGGTGTTTGTTGGCTAATGGTATGGCACTGGATCACATGGCCTTCTCCTCTTAGTGTGTCAAAAACCCCCTCTGCCTTACACTTCTACCCTCCTGCAGGGATATTTGTGATTGGATTTAGGGCTCACTCAGATAATCCAGGATAAGCCCTTCTTCTCAAAATCCTTCACTTAATCCCATCTTTTGCCATTTTAGGTGGTGTTCCCAGGTCCCAGGGATTAGGGTGGATACATATCTTCTGAGGGGTCACCATTCAGCTCACTACAGAAACCAAACTATCAGGATTCTTATTGGGAAGTGTATGTGTTTTGATATTGGAAAGGGCCCTCTTCAAAATACATAAAACCTTCTGCCAGGGAGTGTGAGAGAGTTGCAAGGACCCTCATTAAGGTAGATAAGAAAGTTGGAAAGAGATTGTGCTGGAAATCCTGTCCAGGTGTGGCTGTGGCGCTTTCTGCAGGTTTATCATGACAATGCATGTAAATGTTGAATTGATACCCCATAAATGCTGTTGCTTTTTAAAACAAGACTTCCGCCCTGTTACAACCAAGCTGTGTGTCTTAAATTAGTTGAAGCCTATGGGCTATAAATATAAAAGTATGATACAGCTTGGTTTTAATACAGCATGTATAAATTTAGGTGTAAATGCTATGTTTAAAATACAAGATGTGGTTGACTTTTAGCAGTCTATCTTAAAAGGACTGGTGGCAGAGAGAGCACCTTTGTTCTGGGCATTTAGCCCCATAAAAGCAACGACTATCTGGCTGTATTTTTAGAACAGCCTGAGAATATGTTCCTTATCCAGACTCTCACTGCTTCAATTACCGAGTCAGTGAGGAGAGTGTTCAGATCCTTTGTCAAGACCAGCTGGACAAGAACCTCAAGGCTGCAGGAACAGTTCTACCTTTCCATCAGTGGGCATGGTGTCCTGCTGTGGTAACATGGAAAGCTATGACTTTTTATACTCTTGAGCTAGGAATGTTCTTCTTTTGTTTTAGGCCTAGTAGGTGGCAGTTAAGCTTTTTTTTTTTTTTTTTTTTAATTTCTACCTTGTGAATTTGTGTCCTTACTAAGGCCCATTTCTGTGGCAGAAAAAGAATCCCTTTTCAGTTCCTCTTTTGGAACTAGAAAATAAATATTTAATTAGGCCAGCACATCATGCAATTGTATGAACTTGACTTGAGAATGTTAATGGGAACCTATAAAAAAGGATCTGCTTTCAGGAAGTATTCAGAAGCCTCTGAATTTTAAGGGGTATCTGAAACCTGGTATAGTACTAGAATACAAAATCCAAGAATTAGAGTCCTTGTCTTTTTTATTTTTTTGTCCACCACTATGTCTCCAGGACCCAGAACAAATAAATAAGTAAATGTACTCTAAACATCTTCTCAGGAAGTCCATTCATATTATAAACAACAATCAAAAATCAAGAGTCTTAAAGTTTGAGATCCAGTTAGCTCCACATGACAGTACAATTGTTGACTTGATTGAACTGAAATCAACTCAAAATTGTTAACCAAAATTTGTGGCAAATAATAATATTTTTTATTTTATTAAGAGTGTAAATTTTGACTTTTCAATTTTACTCCTGTGTGAATGACTACTGCACTGTCTTGGTGTAATGTATTATGTGTCAGGAAGACATAACAGATTGATTTTTAAAAGAACTTTTTGGCAACCGGAAGTCTTGCTGGAGACCACATAAAATATTCTAAATTTCCCAAGATTTGTTTAACCAAAAAGATAGAAGATTTATGTGATGGTGTTTTGTGTCTTTTGACTGAGCATGACAGCATTAGTGGCTGACAGGAAATTATTCTTAGAAATGAAAACTTGATGTTTGTTTCTTTTAGTTTCGTATTTCTTGAATAAGTGTTTTCAGTACTTTGCTTAAATAAAGAATAGTGCTGTCCCATTTTTCTTTCAAAATTTTTAGACGAATTTATTTTGTCCTTTGTGTAACTATTAAGCTATTGCTTAGTTTTTAGCCTGATAGACTTAGAGCATCTTATACTAGTATGAATCTATTGTTTTATAGGAGCATTTGAAATCTAAATATGACATTACTAATTAGAGGTTTAATGTCTAATGATTTTAGATTTAATATAGGAATCCATAAGTAAAAAAATACAATAAGTAAATAATAAGTGCAATCAAGAAAGGAACTTGCTTCATCTTTGTAATGGGAACTGTGAGTGTAGTATTCTTTTTTTTTTCTTTAAGATATTATTTATTTATTCATGAGAGACATACACAGAGAGAGGCAGAGACACAGGCAGAGGGAGAAGCAGAAGCAGGCTCCACACAGGGAGCCCGATGTGGGACTCGATCCCAGGGCTCCAAGATCACACCCTGGGCCAAAGGCAGGCACTAAACTGCTAAGCCACCCAGGGATCCCGAGTATAGATAGCATTCTTGTTTTGCAAATTTGGCATGTGTTTATTAATACCAAGGCCATGTTTTTTTCAGTAAAGCAAAATGAGGGAGGGAAGTTAGGGTTTCTTCTTTTTCTTTCCCTTTGGGAGGGAAGTTAGGGTTTCTTTTTCTTTCCCTTTAAGTGCCTTTTATGTGCTGGGATGGTATTTGTATACATCTCTTTCATTTATTCATTCATTTGGTAGATTATTATTCAGCACCTATCACGTGGTGAGCACTGGAGTGGGTGCTTGGAATATATCACTGCAAGGAGAAAGAACTCACAGTACTTAGGACCAATGGTGAAAATCAAGTTCTGAAGAAAAAATAGAATATATCTGCCATTGTGAGCTTGATGGCTTCCCAGTGCCTACTTTTCTGATGATACTTTGCTAATAAAATGTGTCAATACTTGAAAGATTAGTATATCTCAGTGGACCAGTGTCTCCTAAATAGCCAAAGTGTGGTGTTGCAGAACCATGCATAGTATAAAAGATTCACTCAGTGTGTAATATAGACCAGTGGATTTTCACTTAACGGGGTGCAACAGTTTCCTTGACATGGTTTCAAATTCTACGCTGCAGTTAGCCTTTCAGAAAACTTCAAAGAAAACCATAACTATCTGAATACTCCTGCCCTTCCTGGCTACATACCTGTTGAACCAGATTGCTTTCTGTATTTTAAACTGAAACAACATACCACAGTAGATTGAATACAGAAGCAGGTATGAGAACCTGGCTATCTTCTGTGAAGCCAAACATCAAAGAGTTTTTTTAAGTGGAAAGAAGTTATGCTCTTTCACTGATTTTTTTTTGTTTTAGAAAATGTAACTATTTTCATAAAAATGTATGAGTTACATTACACATAATGAGTTTATTATTTTTAAAGGAAGTAATAAAAGAATTTAAATTTTCATTTTGGTTCCTGATACAGTAAACCTAGATGTAGTCTACCTACATACACTGTTGAAGTTGTCAGAGTTAAAGCTGTAAAGAGGTGTGAGTTAAGGAGCTTTAAGAACTGCTGATCTACATCTGAAATATATGTTAGAGTGAGATTATGAAGGAGCTTACGTTTGATGCTAAGAGACTAGTGCTAAACAAGAAGGAGTCAGAAATTTTTGAGCAGAATAGTGATATAAATCAAAGTGGTACACACATCAGGATTAATCTGGAGGGGGATAAATGCGTGAGGATGAAAGCGGGGTGAGCAGGACTGGGCCCAGGCACAGCACAGCAGCAGAAGGGTGAGGTGTGAGAGCCCCCTTTAGGTTGGCCTGGATGAGAGACTTGCCAAGGCAGCGCTGACCTAGCGTCAGCACGGGGAATAGCCCTGTGTTGTTAGCTAAAGCTTGCGTAGCTGCGGTCCAGGGAAGAAGCTTACCTGTAGGGAAAGTGGAGCTCTGTTCAGTTTTTTGTGGGACTGTGATTCAGCATTTTGAGATTGAAGAACCAAGTAGAAATATCCAGGAGAGAACTGACGAATTTGAGACCAGCTGGCCTTCTGTGTCTTTTGGTGTCACACAGAGTACCTCTGTTTCTTAAAATTAAGATGAGTCCCTCCTTAGGCAAGCATCTTGGGATCTGGTTGCTATAAAGGTCTATTTTGGTAGTTAGGTGATAGTTTATATCAAAATTTGATACATATGCATTTATTGATTATTATGTGCTTGGCATTGTACCATGTGTTCTTACAGTTATTATGGTTTGTGTGAGCATGTGTGTGGTTTTTAAGCTCCGGTAACTCATGGTCTTTCAGTCTTTCATTTCCTTGACTTATTTACAGAATTGCACAGAAGGTAATTTCTCTATTCAGAACAATAAAATGTTGTTTAAACAAGTTCTGATCAAGATTTAACAATGAAAACAGACTTTTCCCCCTTTCTTCTTAAAAAATGACACAATTAGTCAGTTAGTACTTGGAAAACAAACATCTATTTTATGTTCCTCCTTATGATAAGTGTTTTTCATCAAAATTCCTTGATACTGTGTGTGGGTGATTTACCAAGGCTTTTTAAAATGGTTGAAATATGCTCTAACAACCATCTGATAAAATGAAAAACTGAATAAAATGTGTACTCAGATGAATGATTCTCTGAAGAAATAATAGTGCAAATGAATTATCAAAGTGTGAAATCATTAAAAACAAAACATGTTTGAGTTTTTATTGAATCTTAATTGCAGGCTTATGTATTTTCTTTTGTAAGCTAAGTTAAAAGAAAATTGCCTAACTAAATTTTTGGAGGCCAGTGTTGTAGGACATATATTGTACCATAATTTATTTTTCACATAAAAGCTGCTGTTCATTTTTTTCCCCAGCATTAACATGCATGCTTTCCTCATGTAGGAGAATATATAAAAAACTGGAGGCCAAGATATTTCCTTTTGAAGACAGATGGCTCATTCATAGGATATAAAGAGAAACCTCAAGATGTGGATTTACCTTATCCCCTCAACAACTTTTCAGTGGCAAGTAAGTTCATTATGATTATTGATTCACCTTGTATTTATTTATCTATATGACCTCATGTATCAGATATACTGCATTACAGGAGAAGCCTATGCAAAAGTTTAGGTTTGTATTTAAGTGCTGGGAAATTTTCAGCTTTGATAGAATTTCAGTTTCTTAGTATAGGGGTTATTGATAGTATATGGTCTTATATAATTCAATATTGTTGAATATAGAACTTAAATGTGATAAATACAATTCACCAAATATGTACGTCAAGTTTTTCTTTATAAAATATAAATAGAGACCTTTGAACTCGGTTGCTAAGTGACATTGATTGTAAGATGTTGCAGTACCTGGTACATTTTTAATCAGTTTCCTGTCATGACCTTAGCTCTTTTTGTTGATCATATGATGAAAAACAAGTGATCTACTTTAGAAATTATCTTCTGGGGAGATTTTATGTTTGAAGTTCAATTTTTCTTCCTTACAAATACTTCAGAAAAATGTTTGTAATGAAAATTGATTTAATTATATATTTTCATGAACATAGCACAAAATAAATGGAAAGATTCTGCTGCTGGTGACACTGGCAAGGTATCATTGCTGTGTTATAACCAGGCTCTTAAAGCTGGTGGTTTTACTGATTAATCAATGGAAGAGTTTTTCTACATCAATTCAGAAATATATTTGAAAACTCATGTTAGGTTAAGATAAACTTGCATAAAAGCTAAAGTCTGTACCCTTGAGATAAAATCTTTAGCCAGACACCATTCTTAATTTTGATTTTGGTTGTATGTTGTTTTGTGTTAGTTTCATTTGAAAAAGATAGGAGGTAAAGATTGAAGCAAAAAAATAAAATGAAAAATAACATCAAATAGCAACAAAAAACCCAAGATAACAAAAGTCCTTGAATGTTATAAAAGTCATTTTAAAATTGGATAGAGCCCCAGCCCGTTTTATGGATACTATTTTTTAATTTTTTAAAATAAGGTAAAGCCATAAACCAAAGGGTTTGTGAAATCAGTTGAGTGGCAAGAATACTAACTTAAAAAAAAAATAAACCCAGACACCTCTCCATTTCTATAAATGGATTCTTATGTAGGGATTTCATTTTTTAAGAAGTGACAACTCTGTTAATCTGTATGTATTAGTTAAGGAAACCATTTTTCCCCTAACTAGAATGCTTGTTAGGTATTTATGGCTTTCTTTTAGTAGAGAATGATTTTTAAAATCCTGTTGTCAATTGAAAATAATATCTTGTATTTTGTATTGACTTAAGAGTATGTTTTCATTCTATAGATCTTTTGGGTGAGCATTTACTTTAAAGTGATAGAAATTGGCTTTTAAAACACTAACTGCACATATTATCTCCTACATGAAACAAGTCCAGTTTCTTAGTTTCTCTATTTTACTAGCAAATGGTATTGGTTTGCCTGCAATAATTTATAAAAGTACAGAACTCCTGTATCTGCTGATCAAAATGCAGCATTTTTTGACCTTATGAAATTTCACACCCCAACAAGTTTTAAAGACATACTGTATGTCACAGTCTGCCAACATCTGCTCCAACACTTCCACTGGCAGAGGCGACGATAAATGCTGCACTCTTGGGGAGAGATCCTGTTTAGTGACTGACTGTCAGCCTACCCACGAAATAAATATTAGTCGACATCTGGAATCTTCACTGGTAAAACCAAGTAGTCGTAGGTGATTGACTCCAGCGAACAAGTGAGGTTGTGGAGCAGCTCCTTCATTTTCAGCAGGGTGTTAACATGTGTCTTACACCAGATAAACTGGGTAAAACTGATGGTTCTTAAAATTGGACTTCCTGCTATCTTAAACTGCCATGCAGAACAACAAGCAATGAGATGGACGCTGGCTGGCAAAGAAGTACCAGGGTCAGCTTTGCCACGGGAACGAGTGTGACCTGGGATGGGTGATTCTCTGGAGTTCTGGGCGTGATAGGAACACTTGTCTCCTCCCTGCTGTGGTTCTGCTAGGGGTGGTTTGAGTAGCCCTTGAAAAAGGGACTAGGAATTCAGTCACGTAGGGGAGAGTGGTATTTTGGGCCAAGGGGGACAAAGACTGTTTTTATGAGACATTAAGAGGGGGAACAGTTGGATGAAGGGAGTGTTTACTTGGCCAATGGTTTCCCTCTGGCCCTGGCCCCCTTGAGCATGTGAGAAAAGGGACGATTTTACCAGGTATTTCTAAAGTGTGTTGGGAGACATATTCGTGTACATTTTGCTGATAGCTACGCGAGTCCTCTATTTTTCCTGACAATTAAAAATGTTACTTAATTTTAATTTAAATTTAAGTCGTGGGTTTTCTTGGAATTTTACCAAAATAGGCTTCTTATCCATCTGAAAAAGTGAAGTATGAGAACTAGCAGGGACTTGGAATCCCTCTTCCCAATCTTCACTGAATTCCACATTCCTTCCTTTCTGATTTAAAATTCCCCCAGAGATGCCATATGCTCATTGTTTCTCTTTCTTAATCCACCACCGCCTAGCTTTCTCTCTCTGTCACATGATTGAAACCAATCTCAGTAGGTTCTCCAGCGACCACTTACCTGCTCAGCCAAGCAGAAATCCTGCCATCCTACTTTTCTTGGATTGACACCTTAGACTGCATTTCGTACCTTTGTTCACCCTTCTCTCTTGGCATAACCTCTCCTGTTGTGTCCTGGGAGGCTGTCTTCCTGGTTTTCCTTTGCCTGTTCCTTGCATCATGGTATCTCACTGGTTCTGGCCAAGGATACTTCTCATTTTGTTCCTGCTCCCTGGGTGATCACCTTCACTTAGAAGGTTTCTATTACCCACTGGATATATCTTATTACCACAGTACATATCTTTGGGGCAGGCCTCTCTCCTGAGCGACAGGTTGTTGTATTCAAGCAATTGTTGGACATCTCTCCCCATGTATTTCTGGGACTCAGCCTGTCCTAAGCTGGATTCAAGATAATCTTGTCAATTATACCCCCTCCAGAAACCTGGGTCCATTCCATGCCTTCCCTCCCACCTTTCACATCTTCACCCCATTCCCAATTCATTTGTTTCTACTGATTTTGCAGCTTACTGTTTGAACTTCTGTCCATCCTTTCCTATAATCACCCTAGAACATGTGCTCACCATCTCTACTCTAGGTTCTTTTTTTTTTTTTTTTTAAGATTTTATTTATTTATTCATGAGAGAGAGAGAGGCAGAGACAGAGGCAGAGGGAGAAGCAGGCTCCCTACAGGGAGCCCTGTGTGGGACTCAATCCTGGAACCCCAGGATCACACACTGAGCCAAAGGCAGATGCTCGACCACTGAGCCACCCAGGCGTCCCTCTACTCTAGGTTCTTAACTAGGCATTCTGCCTCTAGATTCGACCACTTACATTCTTCCTTTTCATGACTTCTCATGACAGTGACCTTTCCACAGGTAAGTGCTGACTATGCCATTCCACTGTGAGAGCCCTGCCCTAGATCCTCATTGCCTGCTGGACAAAATCCAGCTTCCTTAATATATCCTGTGGGCATGTCCTCAGTCTGACCTCTGCTTTGGACCCTTGCTTTCTGTGTCTCCTGCTGGCCAGTCACACTTCAACAGCAGTGAAGCATGTGTGTGATTCCCTGTGCTAACTAACTCCACGGCTCTTCTGCTCTGAGAATTTGTTTATGCTCTTCCCTCTGACTGGACTGGCCTTCTCTCCTCTATTTGTGTGGATAATTTTTTTTTTATCCTGTAAGCTTTAATTCAACCCAGCAAATGTACCACTGGGTATTTACCCTAAAGATACTGATGTAGTGAAATGCTGGGATACCTGTACCCCAATATTCATAGCAACAATGTCCACAATAGCCAAACTGTGAAAGGAATCATGGTGTCCTTTGGCAGATGAATGGATAAAGAAGATGTGGTATATATGTATGTATATATATGTGTGTGTATACATACATATATATACACACACACACACACACACACATATATATATACACACACTATGGAATATTACTCAGCCATTAGAAATGACAAATACCCACCATTTGCTTTGACATGGATGGAACTGGAGGGTATTAATGTTGAGTGAAATAATATAGTCGGAGAAGGACAATCATCATATGGTTTCACTCATCTGTGGAATATAAGAAATAGTGAAAGGGATTATAAGGGAAAGGAGGGGAACTGAGTGTGAAAAATTAGAGGGAGACTAACCATGAGAGACTCCTAATTCTGGGAAACAAAGGGTTGCAGAAGGGGGAATGGAGTAATTGGGTAATGGGCACTAAGGAGGGTACTTAATGGAATGAGCACTGGGTGTTATGCTATATGTAGGCAAATTGAATTTAAATTAAAAAGAAAAAAGATTTAGGGGCAGTTGGTTAAGTGTCTGCCTTTGACTCAGGCCATGATACTGGGGTCCTGGCATGGAGCCCCATGTTGGAGCTCCCTGCTCAGTGGGGGGTCTGCTTCTCTTCCTTCTGCCCCCCACTCCTCGCTCATGTTCTATTTCATATTAATAAAATCTTTTTTAAAAAGATGTAATTTAGACTTAAATTCACAGCCTCATTCCTTGCTGAATTAGTCTTCCCTGCTCTTCACAAAACTGTTCTCTTTTGTTGTTATTGCATTGTTTTGGTGTTATGTGTTCATATGTTATGTCTCATCTACTTATCTGAGTTATTTTAGGATAAAGAGCCTAACGTTAAATAATATACCTCCTTATATCTCCTAGGGCTTATATATTAGGGCCTAATAACCGTTTTTGAATGAGTGTTTGAAAACAACTAATCCGGATTTTTCCTGTTTTAGATGAGAAGAAAGAGGCTTTTAGAAATTGAGTGATCTGTTTTAGGTTGTTGAACTAGGGTAGTGGTAGCCAAGTATTAAGGTTAGAACTCAGATTTCTCTCCCCTCATTTACATTTTGTTTCCCTCCCCCACCCCCTTGTACCATTTTCTCTAGGTTAAGAGCCTTGAGATCTAATTTGGGGTTAGAGTTCCGACACTTCAAATTGCTAGGTGTCCTTTGGCATGCAGAATGTAGACTCCATGCCCCCTGAGATATGGATAAAAACATTTGACTTTCATCCTTCTTTGGGAGGATCACATATGAACTTTATGTGAAGGTTCCTTCTTAAAGATAGTGTTGTGGAGGGATCCCTGGGTGGCGCAGCTGTTTAGCGCCTGCCTTTGGCCCAGGGCACGATCCTGGAGACCAGGGATCAAATCCCACGTCAGGCTCCCGGTGCATGGAGCTTCTCCCTCTGCCTATGTCTCTGCCTTTCTCTCTCTCTCTCTCTCTCTCTCTCTCTCTCTGTGACTATCATAAATTAAAAAAAAAAAAAAATTTAAAGATAGTGTTGTGGAAATGAAACGTCAGTAAAAAATTGTTTTCAAGCAAAGTGTATCTTAATCAGAATTATGATTTGGTCAGTTGCTCATTGTAGAATGAGATTACCCTTGCACAGGAAACATTACATCATGACCGAAGGAGGATACGGGCACATACACACCAGCACTGCTGCAAAGCTGTGCTCACACATACTTTGAGTGCAATAGCTGGGCTACCCAGTATTCATGGTCTCAGACATGTTGACAGTTACCAGCCCAACTGGTAAAGTAAAGCAGTTCCTCAGTGGAGAGTTGGAACATCTGTCCATGTCTTGGGGCTCATCCTACTTTTAATCTCCTCCCTTTACTCTCAGTGGGGGGAACAGAGAGGTGTCCCTGTGTCCCTAGCACCACCTCCTACCTTCTTCCATGTTGCAGCTTTTGGTGCATTCTGACACTATCTCTTTCCTCTCTGAAACCTTTCTTCCTTTTTTCAAAAAATAGATCAGTCTGAATTGCTTAGGCCAGTTTTAAAATCGAAATGAAATATTTACTCACTAACCTGTTTTTCTTCTTTTCTTTGTAAGAAGATAAGGAAATTATGGGGCTTAAACCTGCCAAAAAACATCTTTACCTCTGAATAAATATTAGACACGGAGATTTTAAATATGTAGAAAAATCAGTTGATTTCTACTACTGCTTTCACTGTGGTTATTTATGGCAATAGAGAAATTGCTTATGGCTTGATCCTTAGTCTTACATAACATATAATACAACCTGGAATATCAACCTATAAATCTAGAATAACTCTATACCATATAGGTATAGAATCATTGCAGGGGATCAGAATAGCTCACTTTTAAAGGGTTTATTGATCATCAGAACCATACTAGCACTAACCGGAATATAAGGTGCAGTTTTTGAATGTAGGAATTTGTCAGTGACTCTGGAAGACATGGACACACATAACAATGGGAGGAGAGAGGACGCTGGTTGCCAGAATAAATTTTATAGAAAATAAGTGGCTGTAGAAGTTGAGAGACTAGGTAAAGGTAAACAAGGGTGACTAGGTAACAATTTTAACAGGAGCTCTGAAGGATAGGTCATAACAGAAGATTTTGGAAGAAGGAGGATATTCACGGTGAAGTTAACAACATACATAGGCAAGCATATGAAGTCTGGAATTAATGAGTAGCTTATTTTGTGAATAGAATAGGCAATATCATAGGTAGAGAATTTCTGTTGGAGAGAAAACAAGATTAGATACATTGTAATCAGATTGTAAAAGGTCTTGAATGCCAGTATGATGTTTTTAGTGGAAACCAGTTGGAAACCATTGGAGACTTTTAAGCGTTAGGTGTCCAAATCAGTGTTTGATTAAAAAAAAAAAAAAACGGAATCTACCTGGTGATAATGGAAGGCAAACCATGCTCTTCCCTCCGTGAGTCCATTGGTCACCAAGGCATTGTCTTGGTTTCCTTAGTTTGCCATCTCACTGCTATCATCCTAGTTTAATTCTTCATCAGTTCCTCCCTGGACTATTTGGATAGTCTACTAATGGATCTCTTGCCTTCTATATATTCTTCTCTCTGGAGTATTTGAAGCAATGCATAGGATAGATTCAGCTTCCAAAAAAATTCTTTTTCAAGTATCATCTCCTTCCTCAGAAAAATCCCAAATTTCTCCCTTTGTCATGGGAGGAAGATGATCATTGTGATTTTTTAATGTGTTTTTAAAAAAGGTTTTATTTATTCAGAGCACACAGGAACGGAGGGAGAGTGAGAGAGAGAAAAATCTCAAGCAGACTCCCCTCAATCCCATGACCCTGAGATTTTGACCTGAGCCAAAATCAACAGTCAGATGCTTAACCAACTGAGCCACCCAGATGCCCCTATTTTTAAATGTATTATATATCAACAGTTAAACACTTGCCCAAGTCAAAACTGTGTTTATACTCTATATAGTTTCAGGATTACTTTTTCCTTTTTATTATTCCATATGTTTTCTTTTTGACATACATTGCTACTTCTATTAGGTTGAGTTACATATGAAGTTCTTAACCTCATTTTTGTTTTTAGTGATTTTTAAACAATTTTATGTACTTGACTATTTGAAGATTTGGTGCTTTTTTCCCCCTACTAAATGTGATCAGATTTTTAGGCAAACAAAAAGTTATATCTGATAATAGTAGCATCTCACTGTATGGAGTAGATGCCTTACTTAAAAATTGATCATACAGTGAATGAGTGCAACTGTAATCCGCTTTCCTTCTGTCATTTTTATAGGTGGTACTATATTCATTTATTTGCAAATTTTAATCCATAATCAAAGTTTAGAATGGGGAATGGAGAAACCCTATTTTTTAATATTTTATTTATTCATTCATGAGAGACACAGAGAGACAGAGAGGCAGAGACACAGTCAGAGGGAGAAGCAGGCTCCATGCAGGGAGACCGATGTGGGATTCCATCCCAGGACCTGGGATCACACCCTGAGCCCAAGGTAGATGCTCAACCACTGAGCCACCCGGGCGTCCCAGAGAAAACCTTTTTAAAAAACACTTTAAAAGGAGATCATAGGGCAGCCTGGGTGGCTCAGCAGTTTAGCACTGCCTTCAGCCCAGAGCGTGATCCTAGAGATCCGGGTTTGAGTTCCACATCAGGCTCCCTGCATGCATGGAGCCTGCTTCTCCCTCTGCCTGTATCTCTGCCTCTCTCTCGGTCTCTCATGAATAAATAAATAAAATCCTTAAAAAATAAAAAAAAATCATGTTTGGAAAATGACGACGAGTAATAATGCCCTAATTAGTCACATATTTTCTTCCTCTCATCTAATACCGCAAGAAAAAAATTTCCACAGAATTTCTCTTCTTCCTTCTTTTTTTCTGTAATAAACAACAAATGTGCAAAAAGAAAAAGTAGAATTCTGTTTTCATGGATATGGCTGTGGAATCCAGAGTTTCAAATCCAGCTCCTAGGTGTGAGAGCAACCCTCTGCATCTCTGAAATATTTCATCAATTCCATGTCTTTTATAAGCATAAATGTACACATGACTTATGTGAGTGTCCTATTAGTTAATCTCACTGTTGTAACACTTCCTTCAGTGGAATATTGTCAGTCTTCTAATGTCTAGTGTCATCACCTCCCTAGAGGCTTCCCTGAGCGCTCTCTTACCCCCTTCCCTGATTGACTTGAATCTAATCTATAGTTGGGCCTTTACCTTCAAAACCTCATTTGTCAGAATATAAATTAGTGGCAGGGGCAGGGGTGGCTTATGTAGAACCCAAGGGAATGATAAATTTCTAGAGCACAATGCCTGTGTATACTCATTTAAAACATTTCCTATAACATTTATTACAGGATCTGTATGCCAGAAGGTCATCTGACTGGAGTCAAAAGACCTGAGTTTGAGTCTTGGTTCTGCTCCTTTGCTAGTGTGTGATCTTGGGCAAATCACATAACTTCTCTGATCTTCATTTTTGTCATCCTTAAATATGAAAGTTAATAAATACCTACTTCTCAGGATTATGGTGAGGATTAAATGAGATGCTGTAAAAAAAATATTTAAAAACCCTAAATGCTGTATGTGAACACACTTTATAAATTGTGAAATGCTATACAAATAAAACTATTACTGTAGGATGGGAGATACTCAGTAAAATTTTGCTCAGTTGAGTTAAATGGCAGCCATTTCTCCCTCTCCAGCTAAATTACATTGGAATGGGAAGGAAACTGCTTGATTGTTTTTTTTTTTTTTTTCTTTTTTTTTTTTAAAGATCACTAGAAGTTTGAGGTAGAAAGTATTTGCAGCACTCTTCGAGTTGAGGACAGATGCTATTGCTTGGATGGGTGGGGCGGGAATCTCAATTTCATTTAATACCAAGAACTTTGATCTGTAAGGGTGAGGTCTTGTGACTAAACCACATGAGCTAGACCCTCAAACCACACTTGTAGCCTCCTCTGGCCAAGGGAGGGAGGATCAGGGCTGGTGCAGGGGCATCTCCCTGGCCTCCGAGGACCTGGGTGCAGACCACATTCTTCAAACTTTCAAGCTTGAAGGTCAGAACTTCCACAGGGGAATGATCCGAGTGACTGTTTTTATGCCTTATTTTAATCACAAGTGGTTTTTGGTTTTTGATAAAAGTAATAAAATTATCCAGTATCTTTCTGACTGTCTTAAGAGGATCCCTTGGTTACCATCCATTGGGGGAAATTTTTAAAATAATTTGGTTTTTCCATTAGATGATGACTTTTTTGAAAGATGGAGGATGCAGTGGGGCTTGTTCTTAGGGGAAGGCGAGCTTCAGTAGCTTACCTTAAATGATGTGAAGGTACCCTGGCAGAGCCAACCTTCCTCCCTCCCTCTTCCTCCTCTTCACTCTCTACTCCCCTGTACTACCTTCCATCCCTCCCTCTTCTCTTCCCTCCCTCCTCCTCTTCATCCTCTCTTCTTTCCCTCCTCCCCTCTCTGAACCTTCCTGAGGTTAACAGTTAACTGCCATTTATTCAAAGATATTTCCATAAAAGAACAGACTACATGTAATTATTTTCACTGAATTATTCTTAAACATTCTGCCTTGGACTCTTTCCTTGACTCTCTTTCCTAGATGCCCCACCTAACAGTGTCACAGGCTGAATTCTGTTTTTGAAATCCTCCACCTTGTGTGTGTATGATTTAAAGTAACACAACTTGGGGACGCCTGGGTGGCTCGGCGGTTGAGCTTCTGCCTTCGGCTCAGGGTGTGATCCCACGGTCCGGGGATCGAGTCCCACATCAGGCTCCCTATATGGAGCCTGCTTCTCCCTGCCTGTGCCTCTGCCTCTCTCTCTCTCTCTCTCTCTCTCTCTCTCTGCGTCTCTCATGAATAAATAAATAAAATCTTAAAAAAAAAATAAAGTAACACAACTTGGAAACATGAGAGTTTCACAATAAATATTGAAACGTAGTTTTAGGAAACCCAACTTCTAATGGATATTCAGGAAGTTTTTAGTGAGAGTCTCTGGTGGTCTCAACATTGTACTAGGTACTGGGGGAAAACAGAACCAAGGAAGGAAAGAAACCAGCCTTCCTTTGGGCACTGCACTATGCCAGGCCCTCTCACATGTGTTCTCCCATCTAATCCTCACAGCGCTCTGAGGAGAGTATCATGTTCTCTCCTTTAGAGACTGAGGAAGGTGATGTGACTTGGTTGAAGTCACTTATCTGAAAGATAGCTGGGCCAGGATTTTACCCCATGTATCCCAAGGGGCTAACCTTGAAGCCTCTGTTCTTTTCATAATCCACAGGTCTGGGTTAGCCCTTGGTTTCAGAGAGTTTATAACCCAGTAGCAAAACTCTGCCCCAGACCATTGGGATTGGTATTCTGAGATGTCTCCTGCTTCAGTCCTGAAGTAAGTTTTACAATTAACACATTGAGAAGAGCTTGGGAGAAGGGAGGATCATTAAGAAGACGTTCTTAGAAATTGAGATTGTTTAGAGAAATAGTAAGATTTCGAAAGATGAAGCACATTCCAGGTAACAGGAATAGCCTTAATTTGAAATGTTATTTCTGAGAAAGTTCAGCTGAATCTCTTATTGTTGATTTAAATGAGTATGAGCTCCTCAGATATGAATGAAAGCTCCAGATGGTATGTTATTTTTTTTATCCCTGTATGGAGTGAAAAATATCAAAGGAGGAAGGAGGATAAATGATAGGAATGAATATGGCACTTGAAATCTGTAGCAGAATGCTGTGATAGTACCAGACACTTTGTTTTCTCAGGGTCAGAGTTAGGCACGAGCCTTCCTGTTAGCTTACCTGGCATGGCATGTGCAGCTCATGTAGTAACATTGCTGTCCATTGTCTTTCCTATTAGGGTATCAAAGAATTTTACTGATGCAAAGAAATACTATTCCTTTTTAAAATCCCCTCCTGAAGCCAGTGTGTTTTCTTCAGCTAAAAAGGTTTTAAATGATAGCTTTTCTCTTGGAAAAGGGTACATTATCTTTTTATCTGTTTATTTAAAAAAACATAAACCCCTGACTCTTAAATAAAGGAAAGCTAAGGTGACATAGACGATGGGTACTGGGTGGGAGGCTCTCCGCCTGCAGACTGTGTATAAGAAGCAGGTATGTGGATTTATCCACACACTTGTGTACTCTTTTACATTAAGTTAATTATTAATGGGCCAATATAGCTCATTGTTTCAGGTAAAAACTTACTGAATATGTAACACCTCATAACATGAGCCAGCCTGTGATGCTAAGGATCCCTGTACTGTTGTTTTATCTCTATTACTGATCCTAGCATTTTCCTCCATGATACCCTTCCATCTCTGAAGGGTAAAAATAATTCTTTTTGCACACCATTCTGACTATACTCATTTATGACCTGATTAGGTTTATAGATTGTTTTGGGTTGAACTGAATGTGGATATCTACCTGATTTATTTGTTTAATTTCCAGGAAGGAGATGTTTGTGTAATTTTTTTTAAATTGTAGAGTAAAAACTGATTATATGCCCATCAGATTTGGTGCTTTCTGCCACTTTATAATTAATACATAGGAAATTAAGAGGGACCCAAGGAAGGGATGCCTGGGTGGCTCAATGGTTTAGCGCCTGCCTTCGGCCCAGGGTGTGATCCTAGAGTCCCAGAACCGAGTTCCGCATCAGGCTCCCCATGGGGAGCCTGCTTCTCCCTCTGCCTGTGTCTCTGCCTCTCTCTCTCTCTGTGTCTCTCATGAATAAATAAATAAAATCTTAAAAAAAAAAAAAAAAGAGGGACCTAAGGAAGCAAGGAAAGAGAATTGGTATTTATAAGGAGCCTGCTCTGTACCAGGTTCTTTATTTATGTGATCACGTTTTGTCTTGACAAGAAGAACATGAAATAAAATTACCTAAAAAACCCCAAATGAGATAATGTAACCCAAACCTGGAGAGATTAAGAACCTTTCCCAAGCCTCAAAGCAGATAGAGGGCAGAGCTGTGATTTGGGCTCTGGTCCATCTGACATCTGGCTATAGTGCATTGAATCATATGTGGAGCTCAGAGATGACAGCCCTCTTCAAGTAGGGTCTAGTCAGTGCCCCCAGAAACTCTGTGCTGTGCCCAGGATTATACACAGTAGGTTTAATAGCAGACTCTCAGTGTTCTCCAGAACTGTATTTTATGCCATAGTGATTCTATTTATGCTGTAGCAAGGGGACAGACATGCAGGTGATACCTAGGTGGCCAATCATTTGATAGGAGTTTATTATGTAATATTTGTTGGTCCTGCAACCACCCGGGACTCATGTGTGGTGAGGGAAGTAGGATGAAGGATCTTTGTAGTCCTTCCTGGGGACACGCAGTGATTTGCCTATCAGCAACACATAGTCATTCCTTGAGACATTCAGTCTACTGAGAAGTACAATAATAGTAATTACCACTTGTGTGCTCTGGACTTTATATATTTGTTGTTAATCCTACTAAAGGTTTCTGGGATATGTAATATCTCTTCCTGATAGTCGGAAAACTAGGCTCTTGGAGTTTGCCAGTGGTCATGTCAGGTGATAGAGCTGGAAACCAAACCCACAGCTTTCAGGTTTCAAGGTCAGTGATTTTTCTATACCACGGCTTGACTAAAGAAAGCATCTCAGGCCACCTCAGGTGTACGAGATTTTCTAGCATGGGCAGTTCAGAAGCTACGGGCTCTCCATGCTTCTAGATGAGTTTGTATGTCAGTATCAGGGATCAAATCTTGTGATTTTCAACTAGTATGGGAAGATTTGTTTCAGAGCTTTTGGCTACTTCTCTTTAAGGAAACAAGCTCAAGGCAGAGGATCCACTAATGTGTGAACATTTCCGACTTCTAATTATGTTAGAGAAGTCAGAGGAGAAACACTAATTTTTAGAAGCAGAATCATCTGGATATTTAGTATGACTCATGATCATTGTATTTTCACAAATTGAACTTGAAGGACACGTGTTTTGTGGATCTCTCTGCAGTTGTATGCTAAATCACTGCCTTTCTGTTTTTTCCCCCCCGTCCTATCTTTATGTTAATTTAAATGCATTTATTTATTTATTTATTTATTTATTTATTTATTTATTTATTTATTTGAGTAATGTTAAATGAGGCCCAAGGCTGGGGTGCAGGGAAGGACCTTGAAGCCTTGGAATTTGGGACCGCTGTGGAGGAGTTCTTTTGGGGTGGAAATAATACACAATCGAGCAGATGCTAATGGAAAAATGAAATGCAGGGAGAGAGAAAAGAGGCTAGGGTGGCTGTGTGAGAGTTTCATGGAGGAGAGGACATTGCCCCTTTATTACAATAATGTTTCTGCCCTATAATAAGGTCTTTCATTGCTGGTTCAGCTTTTTTCATTCACTTGTTTTGTGCTCTGCTTCCTGTTACTAATTGTCAGCACAATAGTCTTCCAACTATGAAGTCTCTGTGTCCTTTTGGACCAATTTGTCATTGTCTTTCTCCCTCACCCCCCAACCCATGCTCTCAGAATCTATTACTATGGTTGCATTTTTAGACATTTTTTATGTTTTAAAATGGCAATGCTTTTGAAACATGCCAGAATAGTTTATGATAATTGAATCATCCAACCAGCAACAGTTACTGCTTCCAAAAGCACACTGATGAAGTTTAAAGTTTCTGTCTCTATAGGATATTCTTATAAAGTAATTGAAAATAAACATGCAGTACTCTCTTTATAGCATTATTTCATGAGCATCATGTCCTTTGAGCTTCATCCTCGTCCTGTGGATGTAGGATATTTTGTTAAACAGTATTATTGATGGAACTCAAAGATTCTTAGGAGTATCTGTGCCTGTAGGAAGTTACATTTTTATTGTTTTCCCACCAATGGCTCTTGATTCTTATTTTTTTTAAAAAAAGATTTTATTTATTCATGAGAGACACCAGAGAGAGAGGCAGAGACATAGGCAGAGGGAGAAGCAGGCTCCCTGTGGGGAGTCTGATGTGGGACTCAATCTCAGGACCCCAGGATTGAGACCTGAGCCAAAGGAAGACAACCACTGAGCCACCCAGGTGGCTCTTGATTTTTATAGATTATTATTATTTTAAGAAATCTGCAAATCTGTAGGGTTGGCTTAGATTGACAAGCCCGAATAAATTCTGGCTATCAGATTCCAGGCACGTGGTACATGTTACATGTCAATTCTTGTTCAGTTTTTAACATTTTGGCCAATAAATATTCTAAATGTGCTCTCAGCCTTGTACCAATAATTTAATACTGACAGAGAGACATTTTTCAAATGTAATTTCTATGAAGAAATTCTGAAACAGTATTATTCCTTGACAGTTGATCTTCCACTCGGAGCTTAGAGCTTCCCTTGTCTTATGATCATGTGATCCAAGTCTATTGGTGCTGATTTTCAGTGAAAATAGATGATTTTCATCTATTTTCTCAATAGATGGCAGTTTTTTTGAGGGCACAAAAACTAAACAACAAATTTGGACAGTTTTCTTTGGGGAAAAGATTTCAGTACTCTCTATATGTCACCTGTTTCTGTCAATTCAACTGCAGAAAACCCATAAGTGTAGTATACAATGTTCATTAGAAAGAAAGAAAACTTTACTTCTTCTCTCGTAAGTAGCTGACATTCCTAAAACAGAATGTGACATACGAAGAGGAGCCACGGATTTAGGGCTAGAAAACGTAGATTTGAGACTCTGTTTTACAACCCTAACAACTTGATGGTTTTGATTAAGTGACTTAAAAACCAGATGCTTCCATTCTTTTATTTGTGGAGTAGAAATGATAAAGATGCTCTAAAACATTATTGGGGAGATGAAGGGAAAAATAATGCATGTAAAATCTTAATGTGGTGAGGCAGCAGATAATAGGCCAAAATAATGACTTGGTACTTCACTCTTCAAAAAAATTTTTGGAGAAATGTGTAGTGGAAATCAAGGTCTCCCTACTGATTTAAATTGGGAAAAAAGATTGAAGATGAGTTGTTGTTTTTTTGTTTGTTTGTTTTTTGGGGTTTTTTGTTTTTGTTTTTGTTTTTGATTTGGTAAATTCTGCTGGACTCGGCGAACTGCTTATTCCAAAGTATGCTCTTCATTTGCAGTGCAACATAGCACTTACACTGATTTTGACATGAAGTATTTTGGTTCTATAGTGAAAGCCCAGAGGCCTCTTTATGGTAATGATCGAAACTTTTTAAAGTCAGGATAGCTTATCTGGAGTCAATATTCCCAAATGGAAAATGAGACATCTCTGTCTTCTCCTTAAAGTCAGAAGTTGTTAGAGAGTTTTCCAGATAGGTCAGATTGTGACAATGACTCTTTGGTTATCTTTATATATGTTTTTCATGAAATTAATAGGCTTGTTGGTTTATAATCTTCCAAAACTCATTGTTTCTTTGGACTGTTCCCTGTCTTACTCTGAATAGATAGGCCCATCTTTTAATTTTTCTCCAAGGGAAAAGTCCTTTAACTATTCTATAACTCTAATCCTTTCTATGAGGGAAGGAAAGTTATCTCTTAAGTGTTAGAGCTATAACTGTGCAATCAAGGATTTGATTAGGCTTTATTTTTTTTTTAATTTTTATTTATTTATGATAGTCACACAGAGAGAGAGAGAGAGAGGCAGAGACACAGGCAGAGGGAGAAGCAGGTTCCATGCACCGGGAGCTCGACGTGGGATTCGATCCTGGGTCTCCAGGATCGTGCCCTGGGCCAAAGGCAGGCGCTAAACCGCTGCGCCACCCAGGGATCCCTTGATTAGGCTTTAAATACTTTTTTTTCAAATTGATGTTTTCAGGATTTATTTATACATATATGTAAACTAAACTGTACAATTAAATTTTGAAGATATAAGTAAGATTGAGTTGGGAGAGATCATAAAGTAAATTGTGTTTCTAAGGGCATGTGAACTTTAAAATATTGAGATTGTTACACAAGAGAAAGAAGATTATTTGTGATAAACTCTTACATCAGAAATGTTTTCTGAAGCTTTTTTTTGTTTGTTTGAATTCTGGCTGTGATGAATAAAACAGAACAATTAGAAGTACCAGATCCCCTGAAACTTAAAGTATAGTTAAGGAGACGTGCATGAAACAGCCTGCATGTAATAGTGTGTGATCAGGTACCGGCATGTGGAATGTAAATGTTAAGTGCACTAGATCTGCAGGAATCGAGAATGAGGACTGGAATCATGAGAGATTTTCAGGGACTAGAATCTAGGTAGAAGGGATGGAAAGTGTTTCAGATGAGGGAATCTGTGTGAATTAGATCCCGAAGTTAAGAATGCTCAGGGACAAAAAAAAAAAAAAAAAAATAGGATACTCAGGGACATTTTAAAAAATCAAACAAGCAGAAGCAGACCCATAAGTACAGAGCGCACAAACTGATGGCTGCCAGAGGGGAGGGGTGGGGGTGATGGACACATTGGGAGAAGATGGGGTACACGCTTCTAGTTGTAGAATGAGTAAGTCACAGACTAAAAAGCACAGCATAGGGAATACAATCAGTGGTATTGTAATGGCGGTGAATGGTGACAGATGGCAGCTACACTTGTGGTGAACCCAGCATAACGTACAGAGTTGTTGAATCACTGTGTTGTACACCTGAAAGAAAAGAGGAGTCAGGGAATGTTTAAGAGTCAGTGAAGGTAGGTAGGTAGGCAGGTAGAAAGAAAAAGAAAGAAAGAGAAAGAATCAGCAGAAAGTATATTCATTGTTGTTTTTAGACTCTACATGTGATGCCACAGAATTTGTCTTTCCCTGTTTCATTTCACTTAATGTAATGCCCTCAGATGTCATCCATGAAATCTCATGTGTTGTTTTTTCTTACATCACATGTTCATTATCTATTTATCCGTCATAGGGAAGTTAGGTTGTTTCCAAAAGATGGCTACTGTAAATCATGCTGTAATGAACACATTACAGTTTTTGGAGGTATACCCAGGAATGAGATTCCTGGTTCATAATGGTAGTGCAGTTTTTAATTTTTTTTTTAGGAACCATCATACAGTTGTCCATAATGGCTGTTACCAGTTTCTCTTCCCAGCAATAGTGTATAAAAGTTCACTTTTCTCCACAACCCTTGGCAACATTTGTTATTTCTTGTCTTCTTATTCTAGTCATTCTGACAGGTTGGTTTTGGTTTGCATTCCCCTGAAAGATTAGTGATGTTGAGCATCTTTTCATGTCTCTGTTGGCCATCTGTATGTCTTCTTTGGAAAAATATTTATTCAGCTCTTCTGTCTTTTAGTCAGATTATTATTATTATTTTTTGGTATGGAGTTGGGTAAGATCTTTATATATTTTGGATATTAACCCCTTATTGGATATGTCATTCATAAATATCATCTCCCATTCAGTAGGTTGCCTTTTTTGTCTTATGGATGGTTTTGCTATACAGAAGCTTTTAATCTTAGTGTAGTCTCATTAGGTTAATTTTACTCTTGTTGTTTCCTTTGCCTCTGGAGACATATCTACAAAAATGTTTCTACTGTTGATGTCAGAGAAATTACTGCTGTGCTCTCTTATAGGAGTTTTATGGTTTCAGGTCTCATGTTTAGGTCTTTAATCTGTTTTGAGTTTATTTTTGTGTATGGTCCAGTTTCATTCTTTTTTGTGTAGCTGTCCAGTCTTCCCAACAGCATTGTTGAAGAGACTGTCTTTTCCCCATTGGACATTCTAGCATCCTTTGTTACAGATAAAATGACAAAATAAGTATGGGTTTATTTCTGAACTCTCTGTTCTGTTTCATTGACATATGGTCCGTTTTTGTGCCAGTACTATACTGTTTTGATCACTAGAGCTTTGTGGTATAGCTTGAAACCTGGGATTGTGCTGACTTCAGCTATAATATTTGCTCTTCTAATCCATGAATATAGACTTTTTTTCATTCATTTGTGTTGTCTCCAATTTCTTTCATCAAAATTTTATGGTTTTTGGAGTACAGGTCTTTCACCTCCTTGGTGGATTTTTTGTTAATCTCTCTTTCTGCTACTTCATTTTTTAAAAAGATTTATGTATTTGAGAGAAAAAGAGAGGGAGCACAAGTGAAAGGGGCAGAGGCAGGGAGTGAGAGAGAATCTGAAGCAGACTCCATGCTGAGTGTGGAGCCGACGTGGGGCTTGATTTCATGACCCTAAGATCATGACCTAAGCTAAAACCAAGAGTCAGATACTTAACCCACTGTACCACCCAACCACCCCTGCTGCTTCATTATTGGTGTGCAGAAATGTAACAGATTTCTGGATATTAATTTCATATCCTATGACTTTAGTGAATTCTATTAGTTCTTTTGGTGGGATATGCATTGTTTTTATAGTAGGGAATAAAGTTTTGAAAAGATTCTGGCTTGCTTATGAAATTGAAAGTCAGACTAATGGGATTGAGCTTTCTCTTGCAGAGACTAGTAGATTTTTTATTTTTGAGGAGAATGATCTATGGAATACGAGTTTGAGTAAGACCAATGAGGCCAGTAATATATAGGATGCATTGGACAGGGAGAAAGGTGGGCATGGGGAGACCATCCAGGAGACCACTTCAGGGATCCAGATTTTGGTGGTAAGTTTCTGGTTGGCTGTTACCAGTGGAAAGAGGCATGAAAGAATTGTTAAGGTGAATGTTCCTGCCTTAGCTATGGGTTGAGAGTCAAGGATGTCTGACGATGTGTTTCTTGGGTGATTAGGAAAATTAAACAAAAATAAGGTAAGTAGAAGCACTGTTGGATGTGGTCATTTTCAGTTTGAAGTATCCAAAACAAAAACAAAAAAATGAAACCCATTTAGGTTTGTTGAGAATGAAGAAATAATAGGGCCTCATGAGAGACATGCCAGATGGAAGGTTCAAGTTTGAGAGTCATCAGACATCAGGTGACATTTGAGGCAAAGTCACCAGTGAGCCTCCCCAGGATTACATCTGTACCCCTTACCAGGTCATTGAAGATCTTCCCAACCTCATTTCCTGCAGTGTCCTGAACCTACTTTTTACTCCAGCCACTCTGGACTCCTTGTTGTTTCTCATGGGCTCCTTCTAGCGGTGGGTCTCTGCACTTACTGTTCCTTCCACCTGCGTCCCTCTTCCCACAGATGGTTGCTTGGTGCCTCGTTTTCCTGAGAGATGCCCTTTTAGCAACCCTTCTTTCTAAAGTAATACCACCTCCCTGTCATTTTAACTTGTTGCCCTCCCTCATTTCTCTTTGTAATCTTTTTGAGTACCTTCTGTGTTATAAATTAACTGTTCTACTTGGTTATTGCTTGACCATTCCTCCGCTCAGTAAAGTACAAGTGTTATAAAAACGAGGGACCTCGTTTTGTTCACTGCTCTACCCTCAGCACCTAGCTTGTTCCCTGGAAAAATGTGGGCACACAGTAAATATTTACTTAACAAATATCTAAATGTACTAAGGATGAAATTATCATTTAAAAAAAAGTTTAACACAAAACACTGAGCCTAAGGGAGCAGTGCAGCTGGGAGGAGAGAACCAAAGAAAAAATGCTCGAGAGTGGTCAGAGAGATGGCAGCAAAACTGGGCAGGTCAGTGTCCTGGGGACCACAGTGGGGGTGCAGTGGGGGCCAAGAATATCAGGTACAGCAAAGAAATGAAAACGAGAACAAGTAAAAGATACCTAATGAGGGGATTTTAGGAGGGACCCTAACCATCATCAAGGCTGTTGGAGAGGTGACAAAGGGCCATGACTATAGCTCGTGGGTTTGAGTAGCAGGAGTAGTTAGGGGAAGGAAGGTACACTTAGTGCACAGCCAGCTTGGTCTGTATGTGTATGGTTCGCTCACCTTGCTGTGCGCCTGCACAAAGCAACACAAAGTGGTGTTGAGCATGTGTGACTAGAAATTGTCCCACTGACATAAATAGAAGTGCAAGGCATTTAAGTTATAGAGTCTGTATTAAATAAGAGGATTATTCCAGCAGTGATTCCTATAAACGTAAATGCCCAGTGAAATATTCTAAAGTGTAAATTGCATTAAATGAGTTTAATTAAGTAGAAGTGGCTTTTAGATATTCTCCTGTATATTTTATATTTTAAAAATAGTTTCTTTCCCACTGTCAGCCATTTAAACTGTGGGTAGTTTATTTTGGGACGTACTTTGAGGAAAGAATCTAATATTATCTTGGAGAGGGTTTCTATTTTTGACTTTATATGATGGGAAATGTCAGACATACAGATAAATAGCTTCTTGGACTCTCTTATCCATTACTAGACTTAACATTTACCATTTTACCAGACTTGCATTATCATTTTGTTAAAACATTTAATGTAAATTAGGAAATTATAACATCTATCCTTAAATTCCTGAGTACAGATACGTGTAAACAATAAGGAATTTCCCCACATAATTACAGTACCACCATTTTTATTAGAAATCTAATAAAAAATTCATATTCAGATTTCCCCAGTTGTCACCTAAAATACCTTTAACAATTGGTTTGTTTATTTTATTTATATTAATTAATTTATTTATTTATCTTTAAAAAAAATAAAGATTTTATTCATTTATTCATGAGAGACACAGAAAGAGAGGCAGAGACATAAGCAGAGGGAGAAGCAGGCTCCTTGCAAGGAGCCCGATGTGGGACTCAATCCCAGGACCCTGGGGATCTCGCCCTAAACCAAAGGCAAGACACTCAACCACTGAGCCACCCAGGTACCCCTGCAACTGTCTGGTTTAAAGCAGAATACATGAAGGACCTCACAGTATATCTAATAGGCATGTTTCTTAAGCCTCTACTGGTCTGGAAGAGAGCTGTGTCCTCTACCATCACCCCCACTTCAGTTACATTCACTTAGTAAAGAGACGAAGCTCTTTGACCTGTAGAAAGTCCCTTCTTCTGGAAATCTCTGCTGATTGCTTTATTGAAGTGTCATTTAACAAGTTACATGACTAAATTTGTCCTATATTCTCTCCTTATGTTTATTCATTTAACACATTTGACACACACTGTGCCTAACACAGATTGGCTGTGTTGTTAGGCACAATACTCGGTAATCAAAGAGCATGGATCTTGTCCTTAGAGAATTTGGAATCTAACATACATTCTTGTCAGATTCTTTTAAAATTTTGCTATCAAATTCTAGTTTCATCATATTTCAAATATAAAGTAGTTTTTCTTATTTAGTTGAAACAACTGGTGCTTTTGATAATTTTTCAGATTTTAACACAGTACCTAATGGTAAACTATGTTAAAATGCTTAGATGTCATCCTGTTTACATCTGAATGGTCCACTTCTATTTGTTTTTTGGATTATTATAATCTGCCTACTGTGATATCTGAGTATAGTGGGCTCTTTGCCACTGTTCAGTAGGATGATGTAGACCTTCATTTATTGAAATGAAAAATTCGCAACATTAAATGAGCAGAGCACTTATGTAATATGTCCCATATGCTAGTCTTTTTTTAAAAAGATGTATTTATTTGAGAGAGAGCGAGAGAGAGAGAGCACATGCATGAGTGGGTGGGGCCGAAGAGGAGGAGAGAGAATCTGAAGCAGACTCCCCACTGAGCATGGAGCCCAATATCGGGCTCCATCACAGGACCTAAGATCATGACCTGAGCCAAAACTAAGAATTGGATGCTTAACCAGCTGCCCCGTCCAGGAGCCTTTGATGTCATTGTTATTTTTTTAAAAATGCTTAGAGAAGATCTGAAAGAATATACATTAAAACATAAACACTGGTCATACCTGTGTAGTAGAATATAGAATGATGATTACTTTTCTTTTCATTTTAGCTGTACCTGTTCATGAATTTTTCTATAGTAAGCATAGCTGATTTATACAGTAAGAGTAAATAAAACAGCTTGGTCACACAACATCGTGAATGTACGTAATGCCATAGAATTATACATTTAAAAAGGGTTGAAGTGGTAAATTTTATGTTTTGTGGTGTGTTGCTTTTTTTCCCCCACAATTAAAAAAAAAAAAAAAAAAGACTCCATGGCGATTATACTGCAGACAACAAAACCAGAAAGCAGCTTGCCTAGTCATATGTTTTGAGTCCACTAGATGTTTGCATACCTCTTAGAACTCTTGTTAGCCTTATGTCATTTCATATCTTAATTATTGTTCCATAGCAACCATAGTATATTTTTACTTGAAATTTCAAGTATGCAGAGGGTAGGCAGAAAGCAGTTGTTCTAGAGGATTCTGCAGGTGTTTTCTTTGTTTAATTAGAGGCAGGATTTGGGACTTCTGGGAGTTGAGCCATCTGCAGTTGGCTCAGGGCATGATCCCGGTCCTGGAATCGAGTTCTGGTCCCGCTTTGGGCTCCTTGCAGGCAGCCTGCTTCTCCCTCTGCCTATGTCTCTACCTCTCTCTCTGAATAAATAAATAAAATCTTAAAAAAAAAAAAAAAGAGGCAAGATTTGGTGGACAAGACAAGATGGAGAAATGTTGATCGGAAACATGTTGGCTCTGAAAGTACACTTTCAGTAAATAGTGATATCTGTGGTGACCATTTTCATTAAAGAAAAATGTATTAGGAGAGGTTAACTTTAACATGTCATGATTTCAGTCCACAAATAGTATCCCATGTTAAAACCAGAGTAATGAAGTTTATGATAATTAAAATGTCAGGATTTGAAATGTGTATCTTAAAGTGAAAAACATCTTCTAGAGTGCAGTATAGTGTTAGAAACCCAATCCTACTCCCCTCTTTTATAGAACTTTTTGTATTATTTCTCCCTTTTTTCCTTCCATGGAGAAGGCTGTGTCAACTCTGGGTCATAGGTAGATACTTTAGACACAAACAGCTACAAACATGGAGCTGGATCAGTGCGAGTTTGGCAATTGCTTTTTCATTCTCAGTAATTGAAAAATCTTACTAGCTTTATTGGTATTGTGGGATGTGAGACTCTGCAGTGAGAGGACCCAGAGATTCTGCTGCCTCCTTACTACCTGCCTCTGCTCCTCATTCTCAGTCACCTTCCCTCTACCCACCTCCTTGGAAAAACAAGAAGTGCCAGGGTCCGGATTCCCTAGGGCATAATCCTCATGTTTGTCCATCCTTATGCCCTGTTCAGAGCCAGGAGCAAAGAAATGCATCAGGGCCCTCCCCCGTCCTCAAATATTGTTAGCAGGTGGAAAATGTCCTGGATTTCTTTGTAGGAGAAGAGATGTCATAGAAAAGAGGAACACCATGCACTGGGAAGGGATGGGGAGTGTAGAAGATGGAGTGCACTGCCCCGTGCTTGGACAGATGGCCACTGATCCTTTAAGGCACTTTTCCTAGCTCTCCTGAAGAGCATGCAATTTGGATTCAGCTGACCTGAGGGTAAATCCCTCTACCGTTTCTTACAAACTGTGCATCTTAGGGCAAGCTATTTAGCTAGTTTCTATTCATTCATTTATGGAATGGAGGACAAGAACACCTTATAGGCTTGTCCTCTGGATGAAACAGGAAACACTGAGGGACCAGCAGTGCCTGCAGTACTTGGCACATAATGGCACAGAACAGGTAGCCTCTACTAGACTTGCTCTTGACCAGTGCACCTGCCACACCCACGACTCATCTCTTTCTGTGGATTGAAGGAATCTTTTTTAGGACTAATGTGTTGAGTCTTACTTGCACCCTATGCATTTTGGCTCCCAGACAGTAAAAACTTAAAAGGAAGAAATGCTTTCTGTCCCCTTTAAAGAATATCCACAATAGTCTTATATCTGAGGGCTTAAAATACACTCTTTATGGTCATTATAATTGACAGCGTTGTTGACACATAATGATGTGATTTAATTATAAATGGAATCTATTATTATGCCTTTGTTTTTCATGTTAAATATTAGTACAACTTATTTTTAAAAGAAAAAAATAGTATTCAAAGGTTATAGAAGTTGAAATAAAATCTAATTTTAATAGATTCTGATCAGATGACATAAAAAATTCTTTTAGGCATACATTTTTTGATTTGACATATTCCCATTCCTCTAATTGGCCTCCATGTTTAGAGTAATTACAACTTCAAATAAACTTGGTTGTCTGTGGTTCAGAATGTGTAAAAATAAGCAGAACACTTGAAATTTGGCTTGTAGTTTAACATGCTCAGGTGAGTTTAGTATAACTAATTCAAGTACCAGTGTAACAAACACTTTGCTGGTAAGTGTCATGGGCTGTGATACTATAAAAGTTAGCTACCTGGCATTTTATATTAGAACACATGCTTTTTTCCTGTATGCAGGAGTCATACAAGAAAATGGGGTAATCATCGGGGTAATAGCTTTTTAGAATTGCTATTCGAAGCTTCCACTTTGGATTGTAAAATTTTAACATGGCTCAGCTTGAATTGGGAACATTTACTTAATTAAAAGGAAGATATCCTTCTAATGAAGTGTTGGCTAATCTATTTATTAACCACTATTGTCTTTAAAAATAGAGTCAATTTAAGAATAAGAATCCCTTTTGAGAGTTTTCAGACTTGAACCATGTTCTGAAAACGTCCATATTTTTCTTCATTTTACTGAAAACTAAGATGTGTTCATGATTCTGTATTATGGCTAGGATGAAAGAACTAAAGTTTTCGGGTTTAAACTGGCCCACATGTTTAAACATGATACTTTAAAATGTCAAGTGTTTTGATGTCAGATTCAGCTCTTTAACTACATTTATTTATGTACAGCAGTAAACCTTGGGATTTGGTGGTAGAGTGTCCTCTTCTCTTGGTACTGACCCAAGTTCCACTTGAATTATGTTGAGCCAGCTTTTGGTAGCTGCTTCTTTCTTTTACCATCTCAATCTAGTGAGTATTGTTTAGAAATAGGATTCATTTATAGAGTATTTCATATTGAAACATATAAAATATAGGCTTATTTATGTTTTACTACTTGTTCATAATAACATTTTTGTTCAACTAGGCTTCAGAAAGACCTGGTTGATACCTTTATACCACTTGTGAGATACTACTTTTTAAATTTTTTTTTTTTTTTTATGATAGTCACAGAGAGAGAAAGAGAGAGAGGCAGAGACATAGGCAGAGGGAGAAGCAGGCTCCATGCACTGGGAGCCCGATGTGGGATTCGATCCTGGGTCTCCAGGATCGCGCCCTGGGCCAAAGGCAGGCGCCAAACCGCTGTGCCACCCAGGGATCCCTACTTTTTAATGACATGTGTTAGAATGATTAATAACAGAGTTTAGTATATGTTGTAAGTATGTAGAGTTTCTTACTCCTTTTTCTTTCTATGCTCAGAATCTTCCATAGTGCTTGGCCCTTAATTGGCATATGTCGTTGAGTCCATGAATATTTCACATATTTACTCAAAATAGCCAAGTTGTGTGTAACTATATAGATCGTTATATTATTATTTTATTATTTTTCTAAAACCATCCTTTTTGTAAATACAAGCATTTTGTTCATTTCTAAACAATTCCTTTTCAGTGGTCTGTGTGAGAATGGTAATTAATCACTTTTGGGGATCCCTGGGTGGCGCAGCGGTTTAGCGCCTGCCTTTGGCCCAGGGCGCGATCCTGGAGACCCGGGATTGAATCCCACGTCGGGCTTCCGGTGCATGGAGCCTGCTTCTCCCTCTGCCTGTGTCTCTGCCTCTCTCTCTCTCTGTGTGACTATCATAAATAAATTAAAAAAATTTTAAAAAATCACTTTTGTTATTATTTTTGTAAATTACAGTAATTGATAATTACTTAGAATCTCATACATAATAATTTAAATAGCTTATTAGATTATAGCATGGAGAAGTTATTAAGATCATACCACTTAAACTTCATTTACGTATAGTGTTGTAAATACGTTGCCTTTAAAAATCTTAAATTTCTCATAGCTCTGTTAAAGATGAAAAACCTGGGGGCTTGGAGGTGTGCCTTGCCTAGGATCACCCTGCTGCTTATGTGAGAGAGACTAGATTTGGATCTGGTGTTCTGATATTAAAGTCTGTTGTCTTAGTCACCCTGACATCAGCACAACAGTGGTAAAACTGAAGAGTAGGTGGACTTGATAGGGCATTCTCTCCTCTCTGCTTTATAGAGTCCATTTTTTAATATTTCTGTTGGGCCTGCCCATCTTTGAAGTGTCTGTCCTCCATTCCTTGATTGATTGATTGGGAGGGGATGGGGGGGGGTACATGAGTGAGAGGGAGGGGCAAAGGGAGAGGGAGAAGTAGACTCTCCACTGAGCAGGGAGCCCAACACAAGGCTCCATCCCAGGACCCTGAGATCATGACCTGAGCTGAAGGCAGATACTTAACCAACTGAGCCCACCAGGTGCCCCCTATCCTCTGCTTTTTACATTAAAAGCCACTGAATCACTTCAGTCACAAGGTATTTACGGTGTCCCCCTTATGTGCTGTCATATCCTAGGTGCTGTGTGGGGAGTTGTGCACATAATTCCTACCTTCTCAGTAACTTCTTACTAGGACATCACGTCAGCCTGTATTAAACACTGAGTAGAAGCATAATAGGGGTTTTTTGAAGAAGGAAATAGGAAGAACAGTGGTCTTCAGAGAGAGTCAGGTTGGGTCTCTGCTTTATAGATCTACATGTAAACTCTTCTGGTTTATAGTGTTGATATCTTAAAACTTTCGTATTTAAAACAAAAAGAGAAATAGGCATTCTGTATTTGGTATTTTTTAGCATTCATATTTTCAGAAGATATGTAACATTGCTGTACAATATTTAACTGTGAAACGAGATTTTATGTTGTCAGTTCTCCCACCTTTTCATTATTTTACCCACTATCAGCTTCTCACTTTCCTTCTTACGCATTTTAAATTCATCAGCTGATTCTCTAAACCACAATGTCTTGCATCCTCTCTTCTCTTTCTTGCTTTGCCAAACTTACTTGGTGAAATTACAGCTTGGCAGAAATCCAGTCCTCTGTGACCTACCTGCTGCACCCATGTAGCTGAATATATCTGGGGGAAAATACACAACCATGATTCCTGGCATTCGCTTGAATTCTTGATCATTAAATTTTAGCAGGCCCCTGATGCAGCCCAGTTGTCTTGCTATATTTCCCTAGTCTGTGTGCTGTTCCATTCTCCTAGAGGGCTGTTAGATATCTTCTCAAAGCACCAGTCCATCTTCTTCCAACTTGATTCTTAAAGATGGTTTTATATCCTCATGCCTTGAAAAAGTAGAAGCAACAAGAAAATCATTTCTGCCAGCTCCTACTTGCTGTGTACTCCCTTGACTGCATTTGGGAACCTTTTGACTCCATGTCTTGTTATGCCACTAAACTGTCTATACTGAATAGAACCAGCCCTCTACTTGTCGAGCAAATCCCATCCCTTCTTGACTATATAAGGAAGTTGCTCCAGAAATTTACCCCTCTTTTATGTCATCAAAATTACCTTCTTGTTGGTTTAGTACTATCAGAATTCATCCAGATGGACAACATTCATTCATTAAGTGTCAGCTAGGGGGAAAAAATATACACTGCCTAGGCACAGGTGGGCACAGTTCTTGGTGCTAAGAATTTATCAATGGAACTTACATTCCTATTGAGGAAACAGACAATAAGCAAAAAAGATACTATTTCAGATGTTTGAAGATGATGGTGTGAAATAAAAAGTAGATCAGGTAAGAGGGGCTAGGGAGTCCTGGATGAGGGGTGCAGATCAGTGTTTAGGAGCGTGGTCAGAGTAGGTGTCCGTAAGAAGGTGAGATCTGCTCAGAGTTTTGAAGGTGGTGAGGGAGTAGCTATGGGTTGTGTGAGGGGCAGAATGCTAGGAGAGAGGGTGCAGCATGTGTCTGAGGGAACGCACGGAAGCCAGAGTAGCATGAGAGAGAATACTTAACTAGATGAGGAGGTCAGAAAATAAAGTGGGGTGGGTGGGAGGCTCAGGTCACGTGGGACCCTTGTTCATCATTGAAAGACCTTTGTTTTCTATTCTTCATGAAATGGAAACACTACAGATTATTTCTTTTTCAGTTGATCATGTTAAGGAGATTTCTGGCTGCATGTATTGTTAACAGACTGCAGTGAGGGGCTTGGAGAGCTATTCTAGAATTTTCAGAGTGGTCAATGTGAGAGATAATGATGCCTTGTTCCGATAATAGTGAAAGAAGTGAGAAGTGATACTGGATATATTTTGAAAGCAGAGCCAACAGGATTTCGAGAATGAGATATGAGAAAAAAGAGGAGGACTTAAGGGTGAGTCCAGGGCTTCTAACCTGAGCACTTGAGAGGATGGAGATGCTGCTGTCTGAGATGCAGCTGTAGTGGAAGTTGGCAGGGGACCAAGGGTAGAAGAGATTGGTTCACTTTTGGATGAGTTCAGGTGTCTTTTTTAAGTTTTTATTTAAATTCCAGTTAACATGGCAGTGTGATATTAGTTTCCGGTGTACAATATAGTGATCCAGCAATTCCGTGCATCGCCTGATGCTCATCACAACAAGTGCTGAGTCCCAATGTATTTTAGGATACAGTTTCTAGCTTTAAGTAATGGATCTAGCCCTTCCATGTTTCTGAGTTAGGAAGAGCTGGTTTTATGGGGAGGTTGAGGCATTTGGCAGTGAGAGTCTGAAGTAAAACTGCATCCTTGGAAAAGCCAGGTAATGGCAGATACTACCAGTATCAAACAGGAGTACCCCATGTTTTCAGTTTGGATGGTAGAAAAACTATCAAAGCCAGAAAGAGGAACAGAATCAGGAGGAAAGATAGTAGATTTTAGGAACAAGTAATTTAACCAGGTAGATATGTCCACTGTCTAGTTAATCATGGGCATCACAAAATAAAGATCCAAGATGGAAAGAAGTTTGGATTTTTATATTGGTCAACCAAGAGATGATAGCTGAAACCCTAAATCTTGTTAGAAAAGAGAAGAAAAATAAGCATAGACCCTTGGGTGAATGATCTTTTTTAGTATAAGGAAGTCAGTGAACTAGTCCAGTGTGGCTAATGACTGGGTCCTGCAAAGACTTAGAGATAGTAGTTCATCATTGCTAATGATGGAAGTAGGATGATAGAACATGCAAACGCTGAGGAAACACAATTTTGTCAACTGCAGGGAAATTGTTTCTTCCAAAGAGCAGTGTCAGTAAACAACCCTACCCCACTTTGTCTTATTGTCCAGTACCATGTATCCTTAAAGTCCAGTTCAGGTATACACCTAATAATATTAGCTAACATTTTTTTTTAATTTATGAAGTGTCACACACTATGCTGAGTATTGTACCTATTTATTATTAATCCCCACATCAATTCTATGATGTAGGTACTTGTTTTTCCTCTAATATTTGAACACCAGAGAGGTTAATTAACTTGTCCAAGGTTACATAATGGCAGGAAAAGAAGTTGAACCCAGGAATACTGGTGTTAGAATCCATACTATTAGAATCCACACCCACTACAAAATACTACTTTTCTTTGAAGTGTTCCGAGATATTCCCTGACATAATTTATTCCTTTTGACCAACTGGCTCTATGGGTTATGATTACTAAGAGTTTAGGTATATATGGTCTAAAAGGTGTATAATTGAGGTAAGGGATAAGAATACCTTTGTAAATGATACCTAATAATACAAAATAGCATAAAATGAGGGATACAATAATAAGTAATGAGAATATGGAGAGGGGGATGTTTGATTTAGGACCAGATTGATAGGTAAAGCTTCATGGAAAGGTAGGATTGGTTCTAGGCCTTAATGGATAGGTATTCTTTAGACTGTAGGTGATTACATATGGGTAGGGGTGAAATCAGTGGACACTGTTCTAGGTAGTCAGAGCAGCTGGAGCAAGAGTGTAGATTCAGGATGGGGCAAGATGTATTTGGGGAAACTTAGATGGTCCAGTTTGGTTGGTTAACCGAGCATGTGGCCAGAATGGGTGTTGGATTGGAAATGAATACTGAGGTCAGGTTGTGAAGAACCTGAGTATAGGTCCATGGAAAGCTGTGAGATTGCAGTGCTTTTTGCCTGGGACTGAACTCTATGGTTCTCAACTATTTACTTCTTGGTTTAAATGTAAGTGTATTCAAAGAGACATTTTATGTTATTTCTAGAATGCCAGTTAATGAAAACAGAACGACCAAAGCCAAACACATTTATTATCAGATGTCTCCAGTGGACCACTGTTATAGAGAGAACATTTCATGTAGATACTCCAGAGGAAAGGTAAGAATTTTTTTTTTTCCTATCTTGAGAAAAAGCCACAATCGGTACAAAGATATATGTGTATCTGACTTCACCATTTGTAAATATATATGAACATATTTGTAAAATCCTATAGTCCATTAATAATTCTGTTTCTGGTCTACTAGATGAATAATCAAGGCTTGCAGCATATTAAAACTTCTAGAACTGCTGTAAGATACTTAAGAAAAAAACAGGACATTTAAAAATTAAAATACAAATTGGGACATTTTTATAACTAAGCTACCTTTAAAAAATGATTGAATTGATTGTGTTCATATTTGCAATCTTGAGGCTAGTGATAGCAAAATGTTTCAAGTAGTATACCATCATGCAGGTGGCTGCCCCGGAGTATTACATTGAAAAGGATTCTGATATTGGGACCAAGCTCCGTGAGAAAAACAGTACCAGGATTGATAGGCATCTACTTGTCCTCATTGCCAAAGAGGGGAGTGGCATCTTCTTCAAGGCCATATTGTCATCCTCCTGATCTATGCATTCCTGCAACCCTGCCTCAACCCCCAGTTCTGTGTTAATACCCTCTTATCTGCTGCTGAGTTAGGTCCAACAACCACAACCACAAAACCATTTTCCTGCACGGATGTTGTCATGTTTGATCCAAATCAGCAACTTTGTGAAGTTAAATGTTCTTAGCCTTATTTTCCAAGAGAATATAGTAGGTCTTAGGAGACTTGTCTCAGATTTAAAACCAAAAAACAAAAATAACCTCCCATAAAACCTAGTAAATAAATATTCTTTTAATAATGCTTTTTTGATCAGTAAGCAAAAAGGTAATGTGTGATTACTTTAGAAAGAAAAATAGAAGAGAACTAGAAATAAAATTATGAGTACTTTGAAATATATATGAAATACTCATAATTTTATAGTCAGAGTTAAGGACAGATAATATTTTCTTTTATACACTTCCAGTCTTATTCTGTGCAGATGTATTTAGGTCTTGAATATACATACAATTTGATAGGTCTTCCCTGTCTACCCCTGTCTTCCTTGGGCATTTCTTTTTTCTTTTTTTTTTTTTTTTTTTTTTTTTTTAATTTTTTTTTTCCTTGGGCATTTCTATATGCTAAGTCCTCAGTTTGCTTATACTTCTACCCATAATTGTGACTGGGCTAATTCCTGTTTTTCAGATCTGAGCTTAAAAATACCACATTTTGTACAAAACCTTCTCTCACCCTTGTAGACCAGGTATCTTTGTTTACCTTTCTCACTAGACTATGAGATTCTTGACTAGCAAGGAAGATACGGTTCTTGCTCAATATTCTATCTGTACAGGATAGTCCAGGACCCAGCATAGTATTCGTTTACTGGCTGAATGAATGGAATTGTTCCCGTCGTATATTCTTTGAAAATATTATTCTTAGTAGATTTACAGTACCCCTTCAAAGCATGATTAATTTTGCCATTTTATGTTTGCAAAGCTGGATTTATGTCATACCTTAAGACTTTAAAATTAGTTCCTGTACTTATATCACTACTTTACTTTTCTGAACAGTTTTTATTTGCATTTATGACTAGAAGAAAGCAGTTTTAGTAAAAATGAAAAAACAGCATCTTTGTATTTACCATTGGAGTCTGTTTTTCTACATTCATCTAGAATCTGGTGTTTAGAGATTTAATATGACTTTAATGGTAATGAAAACTTAGAAAAATGTAGTGAGAACTAGAAAAGCTGTGTATTTTCTGTGTTCTCTCTGCCAGTCTAAAAATCCATTCTTGCTGTATCCCTATCTTTAAAAAAAAAATCTTCTATTTGTTTTATTGCATGATACAAGTTTGGAAACTATTTTTTCCCAAAGGATGAGACCGTTGTATTAGCTCTGTTCTTCATTTCTTTTCATTGAATAATCCATTCTGTCCTCACTGATTACGGATGGCACATACACAAATATTTGTATTTTTAGTTTTTTTTCTTTTTTTCCTTTTGATTTCCTTGTCATTCTAGCACTAAGACCACATCGTTTTAATTAGAGAGTCCTTATAAAGTTTTTAACTTCTGAGGGAAAGAAAGGACCTTAGAAGTAAGAAAATTGAGAAAAGAAAAAATTTCAGGTAATAGCAAACATGTAGTAAAGGAGAACTTCAGTTATTACTGGGTTTTTTTTCCCCCAAAAACGTTCTTTGCCTTTGCAGGCATAGCATCTGCAGATATTAATAATTTTATCTCTTTCTTTCAGATAGGATGGTTTGTTGTTTTTTGTTTTTAAATAATGCATCATAATTTTCATGATAGCTTATACGTTTATATTTTTCTCTAGTTTTAATGAATGTACTTCAAATTATTCACTGTCAAATATGATTTTTCATGTATAGTTTATTTTGTTATAGTGGAACCACTTTACAGACCCAGATAATTTTCCTTTCTTAGAGCTATCACTTTCATTATCATCACTATGGGCCTGCTGCAATCAAAACCGCATGTTCATGTGCATGAATATATGCCCTCTTATGTTACAACTACAATGTACTACATGTAGTTTCCCGAGTACTAATTCTGTAGTGACTCTCACATCACTTGTGGCTCTTTTTGGCTCTTTTCTCCCTATGCCAGAAATATTTTCCCTTGCTTGCTTCTTCCTATACCACCTCATCTTGTACATCTCATTTACAAATCATTCTTCTCCTTTGGTCCCCACTTCAAGCTTAACATTGTTTTTCCTAGAACACCACTGTTCTCAGTGCAAACTTGTTATTATTTTTACCTATAAAATTTTGTTATATTTGTTTACAATATCAAATTTACCTATATATATACACTATGGCTTATTGAACTTTAGTAGGATACATATGTTAGACATTTTAATTAATGTTTATTTTAAATAAACTATCAGCTTACAAAAATTGTTTCAGTTTCCTATAAGTACTATATATATTTTAAAGTTAAATTTACTTGCTTCATAGGGATCTCCATTCTGTTTTCTGAATTGAATACATTTGCCAACATTAGTTAGGAATGAGAAATTACATGCTTTCATTAGTGAGATATTTGGGCCCAATACTTGTTTGCAGAGCATATATACATATTTTGGTTATGGTGAATGAGGTAATTTATGTCAGTAATCCACCTAAGAACTCTTAGTAAAGGTGGGCAAAACGTTAGGGGAAAAAAAAAAGGCATACATGAGGCAATTTGACTGCAAAGAATTAAAGGACTAAAATTTAATGGAAGGGTGAAACCCAGAGAGATGAGCTCACTCTTTTACCAGGGGTGCCTGCCAATTCTAGATAATAATAGAAGGGGATATGTTGACATTTGGAATAACTATCAAATCTAGGAATCTTATTCTGGAACCCAGGGCCTACCAGAGAGTGGTCATTGTACATCAGTACATTTTAAGTTGGTACCTAAGGATAAACTAGATTTAGACTTACCTTTAAAGGATTAAAGTCTAGCTTTAAATTATTTCAGATCTTAAATTTGGTTAATGTGAACCACTTTTGCTAGTCTCTTTGGAACCTGTTAAAAACAAATATAAGTAATCTCAAACTATTTACATTTTTAATGTACATTATTTGATAAGCATTAAGAAATAAACAAGTACATAAAGATTCAAAGATTCAAAAACCACAGAGACAAAACAACCAAATCAGATTCATAGGCTCTCTAGATAAAAGCAGATAGAAAAAATAAATTGCTTTCAAAGACCACCAATTAGATGAAAAGATGATATCATTAGAAACAGTTAACATGGAATATATGGGATGGAATGATAATTGGGATAATGGAATGATATTCTCAAAGTGCTGAAGGAAAATAAGTGCTAATGAGCAAAAATACTTTTCATGAATGAAAGTAAAATGAAAATATTTCAGTCAAAAATTTCAATAACTTCAGTTAAGAATTGATAGAATTTCTCACCAGCAGACTTGCAGAAGAGGAATACAAACAGTATTCTTCAGACAGAATAAAATAATCCCAGATGGGAGAAGAGATATAGGAAGGAATGAAAAACAAAATGGCAAATAAGTTGGTAAACCAAAAGAATATTGATCTGATGAATAATAATAACATTTTATGGTTTAATTATATGAAGATTATACTATTACTAAAGTAATAATATGTAAACTAAGGTTGAGGGAAAAATGGGAGTTAGTGTTGTATGACATTTCTACATTTTCTTAGAAGGCTTAAAAGTATAGACATATAATATTAGACTTTGCTAAGTTGAGGATGAATGTCATGATTTCAAGGAAAATTGCTAAAAGGAAAGCAAGTACATAATGACTACAATGCTGATATGAGGAGAAATAGAATCATAAAAAATTAATTAACCCAGAGTACATTATGTAAGTTGACTGTATGAAGTTAATGCTATATATAAAAATATGCAGGGGCACTTGAGTGGCTCAGTTGGTTAAGTGTCTTTGGCTCAAGTCATGATTCCAGGGTCCTTGGATCAAATCCTGCATTGGGCTTCTTGCTCAGTGGGGAGTCTGCTTCTCCCTCTTCTTCTACCTCCTGCTCCCCCTGCTCTGTCAAATAAATAAAATCTTTAAAAATAAGTAAATAAATAAAAAATAAAAATATGGAAAAAAAAAAAGACTGAGAAGCCAACAGGAAAATTGAAATGGAATTCTGAAAAACTTTAAAATAATGAAAAAAAAAACAGGCAGGAAGAAAGAAAGAAGTAGAAAAAAATGGTAGACTTATGTACAACCATATAAATAATTGCATTAAATATTAATAGGTTAAAACTGCAGTTAAAGGGCAGAGTTACAGAATTAAAAATACAAGGTCCACTTATGTGCTGTCTATAAGAAATGTACTTTAAGTATAAAAACATACTAAGTTGAAAGTAAATGGATTGGTAAAAATATATCATACAAACAGCCATAAGGAAGATAAATCAGATTTCAAAATAATATTCTAGAGAGTTCCAGGACACTTGATAATGATAGAAGGGGATATGTTGACATGGATGTTATAACAGTCATGAATATGGATGCATGCAATAACAGAATTAAAGAAAAGTAGACAATTCCACACCCATATATGTAGGTTTTTAAATTCTTTCCAGCAAGTGATGGAGCAGCTAGATAAAAAAAATCAACTAAATCATAGAATAACACTATCAATCACCTTGATGTACTTGATATTTACAGAATGCTACACTCAAAAGTGAGAGAATGCATATGGTACATTCACCAGGATAGGTCATATTCTGGATCATAAGCAATTCTTAATATATTTAGCAAGATTGAAGTTTTATAAAATATGCTTTCCAGCTTCAGTAGAATTGCTTAGAAATCAATAAGAATAAGAACCTGAAAAACTCCCAACTATTTGGAAGTTAAACAACATACCTCTTAAAAATCATTGGGTCAAAAACAAAATTCACATGAGCCATTAGAAAATCGTTTTAAAATGAATGATAATGAAAATAAAGCATATAAAAATTTGTGAGTGCTGAGAGGGAAATTTATAACAGTAATGCCTGTACTTGAAGAGGTTAAATCAATAACCTAAGCTTTCTTTTTCAGAAACTAGAAAAGTAAATGCAAAGCAAACATCAAGAGGAAACAGTAGAGCTCAGAAATCAATGAAATAGGAAACAAAAATAATAATAAACCTGAGCTAATTCTTTGAAATAAAAAAAAAAGAATAGAAAACATCATGGAAGATTGTTAAAATGATAAGACATGAATTACCAATATCAACCCAAGAAAACATTAGAAAATTTGAACAGCCAGTGTCAATGAGCAGAATTGAGTTAATAATTTAACTATTTTTCCTCAATAAAAACTCCCAAGTCCACATGTCCTCACTGATGAGTTCTGTCAAAGAAATATTACCAGTCCTATACAATCTATTTGAGAGAATAATGGGGGAAGAGAACACTTTCCAACTTAAAAGGGCACTCTTGTTTCAAAAACCAGGCAAAGCTATCATAAGAAGATGGAACTATAGTCCAATATACTTGTGAATGTCAGTGCAAAAAAATTTTTTTAAAAAAGATTTTATTTATTTACTCATGGCAGACACAGAGAGAGAGGCAGAGACACAGGCAGAGGGAGAAGCAGGCTCCATGAAGGGAGCCCGACGTGGGACTCGATCCCAGGTCTCCAGGATCATACCCCGGGGCTGAAGGCCGCGCTAAACCACTGGGCCACCAGGGCTGCCCTGTCAGTGCAAAATTTAACAAAGTTTTGACAAATTAAAAAAAAAAAATGGAAAAAGAATAATACATCATGACCAAATAGAGTATATCTAAGAGTTCAGTTGCATTATCATGTGAAATCATTAAACTAAATTCACTATATTCAGAGGATAAAGTAGAAAAACTAAATGGTCATCTCAACAAATGCAGAAAAAGCGTTTGCCAAAATTCAGTATCCTTTCATAACTAGAACACTCAGCTGACAAGGAAAAGAAGGGAACTTACTCAACTTCTATCTATAAAAAACCTACAGCTTATATGATAATCAAAAGTAAAAGCCTTAGTGCTTTATTTCTGAGATCTGGAACAGTAAGAATGTCTTCTCTCACCACTTTTATTTAACATTATTCTAATGATCTGATATAGGGCATTATAAGGTAAGAAAAAGAAGTAAAATTGCTCTTATTTGTAGACATGTTTGCATGTGTAGAAAATCCAGAAAAATAAAAGGTATTAGAATTGGTACATCAACCTCTTAGTAAGGCTTCAAGGTCAACATAAATACCAACTTTAAGAACTACTATGAAAAATTAGAAAATTACACATTTTTAAAGCATATTCCAATAGCATAAAAACTAGTTAGCAATAGGTAACTCAGAAAGGGATCTCTAAGAAAGTGAGGAATGCTGCCAAAGAAAGGAACATCCTAAGAAAACAATGAATTGGGATGCCTGGCTGACTCAGCAGTTGAGCATCTGTCTTCAGCTCAGGGTGTGATCCCAATTTCTGTGATTGAGTTCCTCATCGGGCTCCCTGTGAGGAGCCCGCTTCTCCCTCTGCCTATATCTCTGCCTCTCTCTCTCTCTTTTTCTCTCCCCCTCTCCCTCTCTCTCTCTTCCTCTCTCTCTCTCGCTTTCTGTCTTTCATGAATAAAGAAATAAAATCTAAAAAAAAAAATCAGCTGATTTTGTTCAAGGGAGATGGCAGAGTAGGAAGATCTTGAGACCACCTCCTCTCATGGACACACCATTGCTGCAACTATATATAGTACAACTCACTTTCAGAAAAACCTGAAGACTACTGAACAGCTCTTCCGTGGCTAAAGATATATTTTAACAATCACAGCAAGAAGAGTAGGAGATAAAGAGACAAACTTGGGAACCAAACCCCAGACACATTGATCCATAAGCAGGAAATCTATCACAGGTGCAGAGGTCCTCTGGGAGGAGCTCTTGGGCACCCCCAGCCCTGGGCATTTACACTGGGAATGCAAGCCTCCATAGCCCGTGGCTTTGAAAATCAGTGAGGCTTAACTCAAGAGCTTTGAACATTAGTGGGTCTTAACTCCAGGAGAGGTGGAGAGCTATATATAGCAGACAGTGCTCTTAAAGGTTCTGTGCACAATATCACTCACTCTGAGACCCACTACAGAGGCAGTAGTTTGAAAGCTTCTGGGCTCATATGAAGGAGCTTTATTAACTGATTGTAGGGTTGTGCTGGAAGATCAGGGATCTGTAGGCACTTTGGGAATGGAAGAACTGGCCAGTGCCATCTCTCTTGACTTCCTTCAACATAGTTGGCCTGATGCTGACAGGCACCAGTTCTGACGTACTCCTACCTTGCTAGCACTGCGTACCCCTGCCCTGTGGACCTGTGCTGGCAGGTGCCCCTCCAAAGCCACTCCTACCCCTCCACACCCAGCAGGAATCAATAGGAGGAAATTGACAGCAGACTAAAGGATAAAGATGAACAGATCAACAATCTGAAGACACCAAGTGAACAGCAAAAGTAAGAGGAATCTAAATATATGAAGATGTGTAAAGGACAACATCAGACTTAGTGACATTTGTGTTATAGCATTCTCAAAGAAGAGAGAAAAGGGGGAAGAAAACTTCTTTGAAGAACTACTAGTTGAAAACTTCCCTAACCTGGAGAAGGAAACAGACAGCCAGGTCCAGGAAGTACAGAGTCCTAAAGAAAAAAAATAAACCCAAAGAGATCCACATTTAAGACACATAATAATTAGAATGTCAAAAATTAAAGATAAAAATAATCTTAAAAGTAGCAAGTTATATAAAAGGGAAATGCCATAAAGCTATTGACTGGTTTTTCAGCAGAGACTTTGCAGGCCAGAAGGGAATGGCATGATATAATCTAAGTGATGAAAGGAAGAAACCTACAACCAAGAATAATATATGCAGCAAGGTTGTCATTCACAATGAAGGAAAGAAAAAAGAGTTTCCCAGATAAATAAAAGTAAGGTTTGTTACAACTCAACTAGCCTTATAAGAAATGTTAAAGGGACTTTTTTTAAGAAGAAAAGAAAGGCCATAATGAGAACTAAGAAAATTACTAAAAAATTTCACTAGTAAAAACAAACACACAGTAATGGTAGTAGATCAATCACTTACAAAGCTAGTAGGAAGACAAAGAGATGAAAGTAGTAAAATCAATTATATCTAAAATAATTAGTTAATGGATATACAAAATAAAGATGTAAATTGTGAAGTCAAATACATAAAATGTGGAGAGTGGTAGTAAAAATATGGTGCTTTTGGAATGTGTTAAATTTAATTGAACCTCAACTTTAATAGGCTGATTCATAAGTAGGGTTTTATATATGAACGTCATATGAACCACAAACCGAAACCCTTTAATAGATAAAAAACCTGAAGAGAAAAGAGTCCAAGCCTAGCCCTCAGGAAAATATAAAATCACAAGGGAGAGAACAAGAAGAGAAGAAGAAAGGAACCAGGAAGACTACAAAACAACCAGAAAATGTTACATGCCAGTTGTATATGCCAACAAATGGCAATACATACCTATCAATAATTACTTTTTTACATAAATGGTCTAAAGTTCCAATCAAAAGATTAAGGGTGACCAACCCAATGGGGAAGAAACAAAACAAGACCCAATATGCCATCTCCAAGAGCCTCACTTTAGACCTTAAGATACCTATAGCCTGCAAGGGAAGGGCTGGAAGAGCATATACTATGCAAATAGAAGTGAAAGAAAAACAGCTGGGGTAACAATACTCTTATCAGACAAAATAGACTTTCAAGCAAAGTCTAACAAGAGACCTAGATTGGAGTTACATAATGATGAAGGGATCAGTCCAACAAGAGGATAATAATGGTTGTATATTTCTATGCACACAACATAGGATCACCTAAATATATAAAGCAAATTAACAGACTAAAAGGAGATATTAACATAATAAGAGGGGATTTTGGCACCCCATTTACATCAGTGGATAAATTATCTAGAAAAAAATCAATAAAGAAGGAAACAGTTCTTGAATGACACATTATGCCAGACAGACCTAACAGATATATGCAGAACATTCCATCCAAAAACAGCAGGATACACATTATTTTCAAGTACCCATGGAACATTCTCCAGGACAGATCACATATTATGCCACATAACAAGTCTTTAAAAATTTAAGAAAATTGAAATCCTATCAGCCAGCTTTCCTAACCACAAAAATATGAAGCTAGAAATCAATTATGAGAAAAACACTGGAAAAAACCCAGAAACTTGTGGAGTCTCAACTCAATATGCTACCAGACAACCAATGGGTCAGTGAAGAAAATGCAGAGAAAATAAAAATTGGTTGCAGACGAATGAAAATGAAAACACAGTAGTTCAAAATCTTTGCTACCCATGTCCAGTGATACAGGCCTAGCAACAAACAACAACAAAACAAAAATCTCAATCTAACCTTACTCTTTAGAAACTAGAAAAAGAAGAACAAAGCCCAATGTTAGTAGAGGGAAGGAAATAAGACTCCAGTGGAAATAAATAAAATGGAGACTTTAAAAAACAATAGAAAATATCAGTGAAACTAAGAGCTGGTTTGTTGAAAAGCAAAACAAAATTGGTAAACCTTTAGCCAGACTCTTAAAAAAAAAAAAAAAAAACAGGACTCAAAATTAGAAATGAAGCAAAAGTTATAGCTGACATCACGAAATACAAAGGGTTAAAAGTGACTAACTATGAAAAATTATATGCCAACAAATTATGCAACTTAAAAGAAATGGATAAATTCCTAGAAACATACAATCTTCAAAGACTGAAAGAAGAAATAGAAAATCTAACCAGACCAATTAGTAGTAATCAAATTGAATCAGTAATCAACTCCCAGTAAGTAAATGGTGCAAGACCACATGACTCCACAGGTAAATTCTACCAAACATTTAAAGAAGAGTTAATAGCTATGCTTATCAAACCATTCTAGAAATTGAAGGATTTCTTCTAAATACATGAGGCCAGCATTACTGTGATTCCAAAACTAGACAAATACACTATAAAAAGAAAATTATAGGCCAATATCTCTGATCAATGTAGATGCAAAATAGTCACCAAATGTTAGCAAACTAGACTCAAAGTACATTGAAAGGATCATTCCCCGCGATCAAATATGATTTATTCCATGCATGCAAGGATGGTTTCATATCCACAAATCAGTCACTAAATGTGATACAGCACATTAACAAGATGCAGGATAAAAATTGTATGATCATCTCCATAGATGTAGATAAAGCATTTGACAAAATGCTATATACATTCACTTGCAACAAAATGGGTAGAGAGGGATTGTACTTCAACATAAGTCAGACTCACAGCTAACATCGTACTTAATGGTGAAAATTTGCTGGCTTTTCTTTTAAGGTCAGGAGAAAGACCAGAAGGTCCATTCTCACCCCTTTTAATCAACAAAATACTGGAAATATTAGCCCCAGCAGTCAGACAAGAAAAAGAAATAAAAGGCATTCAACTAGGCAAGGAAGAAGTAAAACTGTCACTATTTGTATGTAGGTGAATGATACTATATATCAAAAACCCTAAAACTTGACCAAGAAAACTATTGGAATTAGTAAATGAATTCAGTAAGGTTGCAGGATACAAAAGTAACATACAGAAATCTTTTGCATTTCTATACGCTTACAGAACTATCAGAGAAATTAAGAAAACAGTCTCATTTGCAATTGATTCAAAACTGAATAAATGTAATCTAGGAAATGAAAACCTGCACTCTGAAAACTATAAGACACTGAGGAAAGAAATTGAAGGTGACACAAATAATTGGAAAGATAAACCACTTTCAAGGATTAAAATAATTAGTATTGTTAAAATGTCCATACCACCTAAAGCAATCTACAGAATCAATGCAAACTCTATCAAAATATCAATATTTTTATAGAACTAAAATTTGTATGGAACCACAAAAGAACCTGAATAGTAAAAGCAACCTTGAGAAAGAAGAACAAAGCTGGCGGTATCGCAATCCCAGATTTTAAGATACAGTACAAATCTATGGTAGTCAAAACAGTATGGTACTGGCACAAAAATAGATACACAGATCAATGGAACACAACAGCCCAGAAATAAACCCACACTTATTTTGTCATTTCATCTGTAACAAAGTATTCTAGAATATACAATAGGGAAAGACAGTTTCTTTAGTAAATTGTGTTAGGAAAACTGAACAGCTAAAGTATAAGAATGAAATTGGATTACTTTTTTCTTTTTTTACATCATATACGAATATTAAACTAACTGGAATGAATACCTATATATTATAAAGCCCCTAAAAGAATACATAAGTGGTAACCTTTTGGACAATGGTTTCAGTAGTATTTTTTGGATCTGTCTTCTAAGGCAAGGGCAACAAAAGCAAAAATAAACAATTGGAACTGCATCAAACTAAAATGCTTTTGCAAAGGAAATAATCAACAAAATGAAAAGGCAGCTTACTGAATGAGAGGACATATTTGTAAATGACATCTGATAAAGGGTTAATATCCAAGATCTACAAAGAACTCATACAAATCAATGCCGAAAAACCCAATAATCTGATTAAAAAATGGGAGAAGGCTTGAATAGACATTTTTCCAAAGAAGACATACAGATAGCCAACAGGCACATGAAATGATGCTCAACATTACTCATCACCAGAGAAATGCAAATGAAAACTACAATGAGATAATCACCTCAAAACCAAAACAAATGAACAAACAAACTGCAAACAGACTCATAAATACAGAGAACAAACTGGTTGCCAGAAGGGAAAGGTATGGGGTGATGGGTGAAATAGATGAAGAGGATTAGGAAATACAAATTTCTGGTTCTAAAATAAATAAGTCACAGGGATGTAATACAATACGGCATAGCAGATATGGTCAATAATATTGTAATAACTTTATATGGTGACAGATGGTAGTTACACTTACGTGATGAGCATTTAATAGTGCATATAATGACTATGTTGTACACCTGAAACTAATATAATACTGTATGTCAACTGTACTTCAATGAAAAAATAAAATATTTCAGAATAAATTCAATTTAAGATATGCAAAACATTTTCACAGAAAGTCATAAAAGATTGCACTGGGAAATTAAATAAATGGAGACAATACTATGTTTATGGAGTGAAAAATTTAATTTTTTAAGATAGCAATTTCCCCCAAATTGATCCGTAGATTTAATACAATTCCACTCAAAATTCTAACAGACTTTAAGAAACAGATGCTGATTTAAGCATTTATATGAAAATGAATAATTCTTGATCTATAACACAAATTTCAACGAGTGCTCCTGAGACTTATTTTACCTACAAACTATGGGAACAGTGCTCCTGAGACTATTTTACCTACAAACTATGGGGACAGTGAAAGGCTTTAGCTTTGAAAACCTTTTCTTGGAACTTCTGTTGGACCACAGTAAAGACCTTGACCATGTCAATGATGAACTTAACAATGACTAGACAAAGAAGGATTTTAAGGGGCAGCCAGCTTTTGGGGGCCAGTTTACTTTATAGGTAAGTTGTATATATGCAATAAAATTTAACTGTACTTTTAAAGGATTTTAACTGAATTTTTGTATAATCCTTTCCTTCTTTTTTTCTTTGACATACATTTAAATAAATGTTCCAACAATCATAAGGTCTGTAATGTTAAATGCTTTGGGGATTAATTTCACTTTTGAGTAAGGGTGGGAGGGTATGTTTACATGTATGTGTGTGTATTATCCTGGAATAGACTTTATTTGTATTGATGTCATATTTTACACAAGGGAAATATTTGAATCATTTACCATTCTTTATTAACGGGAAACTGTACTTGTTTTATAGGGAAGAGTGGACAGAAGCTATTCAGGCGGTAGCAGACAGACTTCAGAGACAAGAAGAGGAGAGAATGAATTGTAGTCCAACTTCACAAATTGATAATATAGGGGAGGAAGAGATGGATGCTTCCACAACCCATCATAAAAGAAAGGTAGAGAATAGTAATTTATTCCCTACTTAGTATAGCGCTTATTATGTGTATGGAAGAAATATGCACAGTGTTACATGAAGTATTGGCCAATGATCTTACGTTATGCAAATATAGAGATGTGGGTGTTATTTATCCTGGTAAATCTGAAATACCTGTCATTGTTTAAAACCAAATAATATAAAAGTCACCTCGCTTTCACTGCTTAGCGCTTACCACTGCTGGTAGGACTTCTGAGGTACTTGTTGACTAAAGTGCCTTCGTGCTGATTTATAATTTGCATTTTTCTCTTATTGTTTTTAATATCATTTTAGAACTTGGAAATAATGTTTTCCCTAATGATTTGACCCTTTTCCATTTGGTGTTTTGTTTGCTCTGAAAGCAGAAGTGGTACTCATGTGCTTCCCACCTGGCACCCCAGCTTCACTGATATCAGCAGAAAAGTGAATAGTCTTGGAAATAATAGCTTTTTATTTTAATGTCTGCTTCTGAGCTAGTGAGAGAAAAGACTTTCCTTCCCCAAGTGCTCCAGATTAGTAAATGTCAAGTTATATATTGATAGAATTATAAATTATGGTTTTTATTGATATAGAAAATTAAAAAGCTGGGTGCCTGGGTGGCTCAGTCACTTAAGCATCTGACTCTTGATTTTGGCTCAGGTCATGATCTCAAGGTCCTGGAATTGAGCCCCACACTGGGCTCTGCACTCAGTGGGGAGTCTGCTTTAGGTTCTCTCTCCTTCTCCCACTCCCACTGTACGCATGCACATGTGCTCTCTCTCTCTCTCTCAATTAAATAAATAAGTCGTTAAAAAAAATTAAAAACCTACTTCCTTGTATGAAAATGGTATTTTAAGATTAAAGATCTAAGTGTTCAAAGTAAATGAACGTGCCATTTATCATGTTAGAATATATTTGTTATAATGAATTGTAAATTTAATCTCCATGTAGGAAAACACTAATTTTTAATGTAATTGCCCATGTAATTTGATATTAGCATAATGATTAAGAACTCTTTGGAGTTAGACTGCTTGTTCAAATCCTCCTTTTTCCAAGTGCTAAACATGAACTTGATGAAGTTGTACTGTCACAACCTAGAGCTTATTAATTACTTTCTCCTTATCTAAAATTTCTATTCTAATTATAATAATATTTTGTGAGTGATTTTGATCCAGTGTCTGAGAACTCTTTGTGTCTTCATTAAAGACTTACCCTTTATTTGTTAGTTGAAATGAATCCCTCTTTTAAGTCAGTGTAACACCAGCTTGCTCTGTAGTCATTGCAAAAAACAAAGAAACAATCTAGCTTTACTCACCTACTCAGAGATAAGGAAGCTTCTTTTGGATATATATGTGCACATGTACACAATAAATATAAAATTTGATTATGCTCATAAATTTAAAATCAGGTCCCAATTAATCTTGCCTTTGAATTCTATGCTACCACATTCATAAACAAGCTATAGTAGCTAACCACTAAGTCTGTGGACCTCCTAAAACTCTGCTTACTAACTGACAGTAATAAGCTGCTATTGAGGTGGTTGTAAGTTAAAAGTGGGGAGTTTAAAGTGCCCTAACTAGAAGTACTCTTACTATGAATGAGAGAATTTGGAAATGAATATAGAAATTATTTACCAGAAAAACTTTGAATGAAGAAAGACAAACATTTTCAAAGATGTAAAAATGCAAAAATATGGAGGATTTTATTATTTTTCTGGTAAGACTGGTTATAAATCATAAAAGCACAATGTGATTTCCTTTTTCACAGTTACCAATGTGGATTATCTTAGAAATCATCACCTTCACTAACTATCACTTGTAAACATTTATTTTGTGCTCTGCTCTCAGGAGTACTTTTATATCTATTATCTCATTTAATCCTCACAAAAATCATATGAGGTTAGGTATCATTATTATCTCACTTTGCAGGTGATTCATCTGACATTCAGAGATTAAATAATCTTGTTCAAACTTGTAAGGACTTATAATTATATACTGGATACCTTCAGTGTGCAACTTATTTCTTATAATTGATATATCATAAGCCTTTATAATCACTATAATTATTATACTCATTATATGACCAAGTTGTATTAGAGAACAGAATTATACAGATACCCTCACTTGTGATTGTACTTGGTTTCTCAAATATTTATGTCAAGCTATTGTACTTAGTGTTTTTGTTAATTTCATTTTTTATTGGTGTACTGTTGGGAAAATCAGTAAAATTTGAATATCACAGAATAGTGATAGGAAGTGAGGTTTTTAAAGTAGATTCTCTAAGAAATCTTTCACTGAAACTGGATCTCAAAAGCCAAAAATTGAGGGATTCATTGTTTTATTTGATCTATATCTGATTTCTATTGTCCTTTTTTATTTCGGTCCATTTCAAAAAAATTTTTTTTTAAGATTTAATTAATTTAGAGAGAGTATGTAGACAGAGGAAGGGACAGAGGGAGAGGGAGAATCTCAAGCAGACAACAGTGCTGAGCATAGAGCCGTGTGGGACTCGATCTCATAATCTTGAGATGAGATCATGACATGAGCCAAAATCCAGAATCAGACACTCAACCAACCAAGCCACCCTGGGCGCCTGTTATTTCATTTCATTTTAAGTGAGATGGTATAAAACTGTTTTAAATGACAAGGAGTGTAAAAAGAACCTCTGTAGCACTCTTTCGTGTGGCCCTAACAACTTGGTTAAAAAGGGTAAGATAGTCATATCACTTTCCTGGGTCTCTAGTACTATATCCTTTGTGTATATCAGGTATCCTAAAAAGAATTGCAGAAGTTTTTATTATTTTTAATATCAGACTGCATACCCTGAAATAAGAATGCCTTTCTTATAATTTACAGCGCACATTTTCTTCTTTGTTCACTTTTTTGAAAAATGAGCAATAGGATGAAATAATAGCTCCTAATTGTGTTAGCTTTGCTAAGAATTGTCTTAGCTGTTTTCTCTTGCCTCAAGCAGATAAATGGTTACTTCTCTTAGTGGTAGAGTATTACCCAGTATCTGATGCGCAGGGTGAAAAATCTTTTAGGGAAAGATACTGGGTGGTGGAAAAGAGGCAGAGGCCTCCTAACCAGATTTATGTGCTGTTCTGTGTTTTAACTAAAAGATGATCTTTCAAAGGAATTTGATTAGAGGACTCGGAAGTGCCTACTCTTGGTCTGCCAAGCAACCATTCTCTATACTGTCAGGTCTGTGAAGGAGCACAGCATAGAAGGATCAACAGCCAATAGGAGTCAAAGTTCTGCCTAATTTTAAAGTGACCAGTGTAGACCTCTCTGAGAGTAGTAGCTGCTTATCATCTCCTGACTTGGTGTAAAGTGTAAGCTGTATGTACTACTTTCCCATTATGTCTGGCTCCAGTTCTTGGAGTGTTGTTATTTAATGCCTGGCTACACTAACTCAAAGCAATGGCTGGCATGTGGAGAAAGAGTGAAGAAGTTTCCATGGAATCTGCAGAAATCATGTGCTCTCTCACTGCCTGTCCAAAGAAGGAGCAGCTGCCTAATCAGTGGTGGAGAGGTTGGCTGGACAAAGGTGAATTTCTTGAAAGCCCCGTTTTTACTTAGTACCACATGGGGCTTTGTTTGGTTTAGTTCTTAACCTTGACCAAAGGTGCTAAAACCCTCCCTGTATTCTTTTCCGAGAGGTTTCTCATATTCGTCTTCAGTTATATGTTCATATTCTTAACCTAAATTTTGTACCACATAATTAGTCTTTTTCTTATATTCTAGTGTGTATTTGAATTGAGTACATTTATTAAGTATTTGTTATATATGCCCATGCATGTCTTAACCTAAAACAGCTACATTGATGTGCTGGAGATTATGCGAAGGAAAATGTAAAATATTTACTTAATAAATTTTGGGAGTTGGGTTTTAGAAGATTAATTTTTCTGCAGGGGATCCATGCTCTCATCTTTTATTAAATTCTTACTGTATTTTTTCCTTTAACATCATCTAAAAGAGGGAAACATTTTGTAATAGGTTGCATTTCATTTGTAAAGACTAGATAATTATTGTGTATATCATGCTAATGTGAGCATTTGGTATCAAAAATACTTTTAAAATTTTCTGAAGTTTTGTCAAAATAAATACAAAATCTGTTTCTGATTTTTTTCACATACGATGTTTTTACTAATATTAATTTCCATGCAAATTCTCTTTTTTTAAAGTTTGACAGTCAAACTGATAAAGCTGTGAAATATAAAGATAAGGCTATTATATTTTTTAAAACCTCCTTTTCTCTCAGAAGTGCAATCCTTAAGCAGTATAATAATATTTTATTACATATTGCTTTTCATCTGAAAATGTCATAAGACAATTTATAAATTCCTTTTTGATTTTTATCACTAAGAATTCAGTTTCCGTTTCTATGATATTTAATAATGGGACATAGCAAAGATCATTTTTCAGTGTTAAATAAACATTGAAGAGAGTACGGCTCAAATGAAGCTTTGAGCAAAAAATATCATGGCCTAGTTAGGAGAATGATGTCTCTCAGTTTGTTATTGACATAGAATAAACTACCCAAGTTCAATGTCTTAAAACAGTAACACTGTATTTCTTCTCAGATTTTGTGGTTTGTGTGAGTACTTCTACTGGTCTCATGTGGATCTCTCAAGCATTTGCATTCAGTTAGCACACAGGCTGGTCTGGAAGATCCCAGAAAGCCTTTCTCACGTTTCTGGATTCTTGGTTTCTCCTCCATGTGATCTCTTGGTATGTGGTATCTCATCATCTAGGCCCTTTCTACATAGTATCTTTCTTTACGGCATGAAAGCCTGCTTTGAATTATGACTTTTCCAAAAGGGTGAAAGCATAAGCCGCCAGATTTAAAGGCTTCTTCTGGAACTGGCATACTATCACTTTGATCCTATTCTGTGTTTAAAGCAGGACACAAGGCTAGCTCAGGGAGAGAGAAAGTTGAGTCTGCCTCTTCAAGGGAAGGATGGCATGTGCATCCAGGAAGTCAGGGCACTAGTGGCAACCAGTGTTGGAGACTACCTAGCACAGATAGCTTTGTAGTTATATGGTTTTCCTTGAGTTTTAAACATCTATTAATAGAAACAAAATTTCTTAGCACTATGTACTATTCAAATGACACTAACCTTGTTGAGTATATTCTGTATATTTAGTGCCACATGTTTGATTTTTAGTTGAATTAATAAATGTATTTTCCTTTCTTCCCTGATACATTTTGCTGCTTCTTTTGTGAACTGGAGATATTATTGACTGGTTAAGACATTACAACTTGACATTTGGAAAAATTTTCAAATTTACAGGGCAGCAGATAATGTTGAAAGTGAATGTAAGCATTTGTTTCTAAAATTTTTAGAATTTTTACAAATAATGAGCATGAGGAATATTTAGTCTGTAGTTTTCTTGAAATGTTTTTGTCTGGTTTTGATAATCAGGGTAATAATAATGGCCTCATAGAATGAATAGGGAAGTATTCTCTTTTTTTCATCTTTCTGTAGGAGTTTATATAGAATTGGTATCATTTCTATATAAGATTCTATAAGAATTCAGCAGTGAAACCATTTGGCTCTCAGGTTTCCTTTTTGAGAAGTTTTTGGCTGCAAATTCAATTTTCTTAGTAGACATAGGGCTATTTAAGTTATTTGTTTCTGTTTGAGTGAGCTCTGATAGTGTGAGGCTTTCAGGGAATTTGTTCATTTCATGTATATTGTTGTATATTGTTGATTTCATGGGCATAAAGCTGTTTGTAATACTCCCATAGGATCCTTTTAGTGTCTATAGAGTCTGGAGTAATGTCAGCTCTTTTATTCCTGATGTTGGTCATTTATGTCTTCTGCCTTTATTTTCCTGAGCAATCTGGTTAGAGGTTTATCAATTTCATTGATCTTCTCAAAGAACCAGCTTTTGGTTTCATTGATATTCTCTACTTTTAAAAAAATTTTAATTGATTTCTGCTTTTATCTTTATTATTTTCTTTATTCGCTTTCTCTTGAGTCAAATTTGCTCTTGTTCAGCTTCTTAATGTGGAAGCTGAGATCACTGACTTGAGACATTCTTGATATTTACTTCAGATGAATGGTAGAAAGGAAAAAAATACAGTTATAAAATGGCAGAAAAGTCTTCAATAACTTCTCATTATCTATAGGATAAAACCCAGATTCTTAACTTGTTATTCATAGAGGCCTGAACTGAATTTAAATTTACGATGATAGGGCAGCCCTGGTGGCGCAGCAGTTTAGCGCCGCCTGCAGCCAGGATGTGATCCTGGAGACCTGGGATCGAGTCCCACATCGGGCTTTCTGCATGGAGCCTGCTTCTCCCTCTGCCTGTGTCTCTGCCTCTCTCTCGCTCTCTCTGAATGAATAAATAAATAAATCTTTAAAAAAAATAAAAATAAATAAATTTAGGAAGATAAACTGAGCATACCCGGTTGTCTCTCCTTCTATTTAAAAGCCCATTAAAATGATAGTAAAGGCATTAAAAAAGACACGCAAATGAAAAGCTGGGTAGAGGAAAGGCATTAGTGGACAACCATATCAAAATTATGGAAATTTGTGGAAGAACACTAATAGAGCAAGAAAAGCATGCATAAAGGGGGCTGTAGAGAGCAAATAGCAGATCTGCTTGGCAAAATCCTGGGAATCAGCTAACTTAGGAGTGAGAAATGAACCTGAAAACAGATTAATTAAAGGCATTCTTAGACGTCCCTAACTTTTCTATTCTGAATTGCACCAATTGCTTTCTCAGATATAGTACTGCTGCTTTTGAGATTTCTTCTTACTGAGCTCCAGGGTTATTTTCAACATTTCTTACACACCTATCTTTCACTTCTGAGGATTTCATCCTAATTTTGCTAGAGTACATTCTCAAATAGCTTCCCTGAAAGGTACTGCTCCCTTAGATGTATTTGGAAAAGTTTGTGGGGGCATTTTTGATGACCATGTTGTTTGGGGATGTTGCACTACTAAACCCCAAAAAACCTGAGTCCTTGGAAGACAGTATCTAAGTTCCTCAAAAAATTAAAAGTAGAATTACCATATGATCCAATAATTCCACTATTGGATACTTACCTAAAGTAAGTAAAAACACTGATTTGAAATATACATGCACACCCCTATGTTTATTGCAGCATTATTTGCAATAGCCAAGAGGTGGAAACAACCCAAGTGTTCACTGATAGATGAATGGGTAAAGAAGACATGGTATGTATACACAATGGAATATTACTCAGCCATAAAAGAGAATGAACCCTGCCATTTGCAACAACATGGATGGAGCTAGAGAGTATAACGCTAAACAAAATATCAGTCAGAGAAAGGCAAATACCATATGATTCCACTCATATGTGGAATTTAAGAAACAAAACAAATGAACAAAGAAAAAGAGACCAAAGAAACCAGACTCTTAAATATAAGAGAACACATTGGTGGTTGCCAGAGAGAAGGCAGGTGGGAGGGATGGGTGAAATAAAGGGGATTAAGAATACAGTTAACTTGATGAACACTGAGAAATGTGTAGGACTGGTGAATCATTATATTGTACACCTGAAACTAGTATAACACTATATGTTAATTATACTTCAATCAATCCAAAAAAGGCTTGAGTCCTCGAAAGTAAATGAAAATGATTCTATTTTCCATTTGCCCCTGCACTTGACTGATAGCTTGAGTGGCTGAGGGATTTGAGGTTCAAAATTATTGTCTCCAGTATCTGAGAATTGCTTAAATTATTTCTAGTATCCATGCTTGCTGGTGAGGCAGCCATTGCCGATCTGATTCTTACTCATTTAAGTGTGTTTAGAAATTGGTTAAATTTGCTTTTGAGATGTTGCAAACATATACCTATATGTTTATAAATAAATTGCATCAAATATTTCATACTATATTTTTAATTTGTATTTTTCAGACAATGAATGATTTTGACTATTTGAAACTACTAGGTAAAGGCACTTTTGGGAAAGTTATTTTGGTTCGAGAGAAGGCAAGTGGGAAATACTATGCTATGAAGATTCTGAAGAAAGAAGTGATTATTGCAAAGGTAATTGATTACTAGAGTTAATTACTAAATTTTGCTTTATGGTATGCACTCATGGCATACACATGACTGAGGCGTAGAAATTCCATTAAAAAACCAAAATGTTGATTGTAGGCTGTTGTTGCAGTAGTATCTGTATATCAGGATTTATTTATAACATTATATATTTCAAAAATTTATAATATTATCTGAACATTGTATACTGAAGCTATTTTATTCTCTTGAGGAGATAAAAATATTTATTCTATGTTTTTGTGTTTGGGGGAATGTTTTGACTGTTTTGACCTATATCACTAATCCACTAGTGTTGCTTTTTGATATTTTTCCTCAATATTCTGAATTTTTTATTATTAAATTAAAAAAGTAATTCAAATAGCATAAGTGATTTGCACCCATAAGTTTACACAGCTCATATTGCATCCATAAGTTACACAGCTCATATAAGAATGAATGGGAAAGCATCCTTAATAGATTTGAAAATATGAGAATCCTAAAATTAAAAGAAATAATAGTCTCTGAATTTTTTTCAGGAACCTTTAACTCCCACTTTCATAACTTTATTCAGCTTAGACATACACAAATAACTAACATGTTAATGATGCCAATTCTCACCCAGAGTTCTGAACTGAATCCTAATACCCTCAATAAACAAATTCAATATACTTTACAAATTGGTCCATGCCTTATGTTTTGTTTGATTGAACAAATGATACATAATATTATTGGTGTACTTAATGGACTACTTTAACTTTCAAACCACAGTTGACCCTTGGACAACTTGGGGGCTAAGGGTGACTCCCTGCTCAGTTGAAAGTCCAGTGTCACTTTGGACTCCCCCCAGATTTAACTAATAGTCTACTATTGACGGACAACCTTAGCAATATCATGAACAGTCACGTCTTATATAGTGTATTTGTACAATGAAGTAAGTTAGAGAAAAGAAACTATAATTTAGACAATCATAAGGGACATAAAATATATTTACATGACTGTATTGTATTTAAGTGGACCCCTGCAGTTCAAACACATGTTGTTTGAGGGTCAACTGTATAGTTTCCTCATCTGGAGCATATTGCTCTACACACTATGAAGCTGTGCTCCTCCTGTCTCTAACATTTGTTTTCATTTCAACTCTTACACAAGTCTGTGTCTGGTATTGGAAATAACACTGACCTTGGAGTCTTATAGGCCTGGATTCACACCCTAGCTTTGCATCTTAAGATTTCATAACCTTTAACAACCCATTTTTTGGGGCAGTACGGCTCTCTTAGAGACATTTGCAGTGTTTTGGGGGAGCATATTTGCTTATCACAAGCATATTTGCTTATCACAGTGAATCAGGAAAAAAGAAACTGCTGACCATCATAAGGCTAATAAGGCCGTGCATGCTGAATGTCCTGCAATGTGTTGAGCAGCCCAGCACAGCCTTGCATTTTTTATTTGCAAAATTTCACTTGTTAAAAGAAAAAAAGTCATTTGAAGTAAGGAGCACTAAGTGTTGTATGCAACTGATGAATCACTGAATTCTCCCTTTGAAACTATTAATACAGTGTATGTTAACTAAATCTAAATTGAAGAAATTTTTTAAAAAGGTATTTCTGGACAGGAATATTAAGGATTAGGATAGGCAAAATGTTTGGCATCATACCTGACACTGTTCATTAAACTTATATTTTCTGGGAGCTAGTATAGTGCTACTTACTAAATGAACCCAAACAAATTACTCTTTATGCCTTCATTTCCTCAGTTGTAAGATGAGGATAATATAATGCGTATCTCATAGATTTGTCATCAGGATTAAATGAATGAAGAAGTATAATTGCATTTGCTGAAAATAAAATTGAACTAAGATTAAAATAGTATTAAACGAAAATAAATACATTATCACTCTAAGTATTTGCTATGATTATTATTACTCTTACCACCTACCCTGTGTGAAGCATCAGTAAATCATTTCTATTTTGTTTTTTCTTTTATGCATTAGCCTCACTTGAAGCCTATTTTCCCTAACTATTAATTATACTTTCCTGAATAACTCTATAGAACTGGGTATATTTTACAAGTGATAGCATATCCAGTGTGGTGTACTATCCTTGATATATTTTCACCATAAATCCATTTATCCATTTCTTGAAACAAAATATGTCTGCTTATAGTAAAATGATTAACAGTATAATGTTTCAGAGTCTGTCTGATAAGACCTGGGGTTTGAATCATGATGTGCCCATTGCAGAGCCTCATATCAAGGAATAAATGATGTCCATGGGCCTTATTACTGTTGATGTTAACACTAACCACTTGATTAAAGCATTGTTCCCCAGGTTTCTCTACTGTAGGCATTTTTCCCATTGTAATTATTAACTATCTTAGGAGGGATATCTGACACTATACAGGTATTTTTTTTCTTCTTAAATTTTTGCCCACTCATTTTAACTTCCATCAGTGGATCTTGTCTACAACAGTTATCACTGTGGGTACTAATGGTATTTTCTATTTCCTTCATTCTTTATGCATTTATTCTATTGAGTCTAACTGAATAAAGGTTTGATAATTTTATCTTTTCAAAAAGTGAACTTTTACTTTCATTTATTTTTCTCTATTTTTCTATTCTCTGTTTTATCTCTGCTCTAATCATTATCATTTCCTTCCTTCTGCTAGTTTTAGCTTTAGTTTATTCTTTTCTCACTCCCTGAAGTTGTAAAGTTAGGTTGTGGATTGGAGATCTATCGTCGTCTTCTTCGTTGTCATTGTCATTGTCATCGTCTTTGAGAGAGAGAGTGCATACATATGGAATTTGGGGCTGAGGGGCAGAGGGAGACAGAGAATCTTAAGCAGGCTCCAACTTCAGCAAGAGCCTGACACAGGGCTTGATCCCAGGACCCTGAGATCATGACCTGAGCTGAAATCAGGAGTTAATCACTTAACCAACTGAGCTACCCAGGTACCTCAAGATCTGTTTTCTTTTTAAGCATAAGCGTCTAAGGCTATAATTTTCCACTTAGCATTGCTTTTGATATTTCCCATAAATTTTGGTATGTAGGTTTTTCTTTTCATTCACCTCTCAGTGTTTTCTAATTTCCCTTATGATTTCTCCTTTGATCCATTGATAAAGACTCTTTTAATTTCTACAAACTATAAATTTTCCAGTTTACTTTCTGTTTCTGATTTCAGACTTTATCTCATTGCTGTTAGAGAAGGTACTTGGTATGATATCTGTCTTTTTAAATCTGTTGAGACTTAATTTGTGGTCTAACATATGGTGTATGCTGGAGAATTTTCCACCTGCACTTGAAAAGAATGTGTAATCTGTTGTTGGGTGAAACATTCTCTGTGTGTCTGTTAGATCTAGTTGGTTTATAGTGTTAAGTTTTCCATTTTCTTACTTCTCTCTAGTTGTTCTGTCTCATTATTGCAAGTAAGATACTGAAGTCTCCAACTATTATTGTAAAACTATTTCTCATTTTAATTGTCTTATTTTTGCTTCATGCATCTTGATGGTTTGCTATTAGGTACAAAAATGTTTATAACTATTATTTGTTGCTGGATTTGAGCTTTTGGTAAATATATAATGTCAATTCTTGTCTTTTGTAACTTAAAAAAAATTTTTTTTTTTGGTCTGATAATGAAATAGCCACCCCTGCTCTCTTTTGGTTACCTTTGTATGTAATATTTCATCCTTTCAGTTTCAGCATATATGTGTCTTTGCCTCTAAAATAAGTCTTTTGTAGACAGTGCATATTTTGATCATCTCTTATCTTCTGATTGGAGGGTTTAATCCATTCACATTAAAATAAATACTTATAAGGAGGGAGTTCTGTCACTTTGCTATTTTTTTTCAATATGCTTTATACTTTCTTTGTCCTCATTGTCTGCAACTGTCTTATGTTTAGTTGATCTTTTTATAGTGAAACATTTTAATTCCCTTCTCATTTCCTTCTCTATGTATTCTGTAGCTATTTTCTGTATGGTTACCATGGGGATTACATTTAACAACCTAAAATTATAACATTCTAATTTGAATTTATACCACCTTAACTTCAGTAACATACAAAAACTGCTTCTCTGCTGCTATGCTACTCTACTCAACCCTTTTAAGTTATTTATGTTAAAAATGACATCTTTATTCTTTTTGGTGCAATTATAAATGGGATTGTTTACTTAATTTCTTTTTCTACTACTTTGTTATTACTGTTTAGAAATCCAAGAGATTTCTGTATATTAATTTAGTATCCTGCAACTTCACTGAATTCATTTATTAGTTCTGGTGGTTTTTTGGTGTTTCTGGGTTTTCTATATATAGTACCATGTCACTGCAAATAGTGACAGTTTTAATTCTTTCTTACCAATTTAGATACCTTTTATTTCTTTTTCTTGTTTTATTACTGTGGCCCAGACTTCCAGTACTCAGCTGATTAAAAGTGGTGAGGGTAAGACATCCTTGTCTTGTTCTTGATCTTAGAAGAAAGGCTGTCAGTTTTTACCATTATGATGTTAGCTATGGGTTTTTCATATATGGCCTTTATTATGTTGAGGTATGTTTCCTCTAGCCCTACTTTGTTGAGAATCCTACAGTGAATGAATGTTGTAGTTTGTCAAATGCTTTTTCTGAATCTATTGATATGATCATATGGTTTCTATCCTCTTACTAGTGTGATATATTACATTGACTGATTTGTGAATATTGAACCACCTTTACCTCTCTGGACTAAATCTTACTTGACTGTGGTGAATGATTTTTTAAAAATGTATTGTTGAATTTGGTTTGCTGATACTTTGTTGAGGATTTTTGTATCCATGTTCATCAAAGATATTGGTCTGTAATTTTTATTTATTTACTTTTTGTAGTATCTTTATCTGGTCTTAGTGTCAGGGTAGTGCTAGCCTTATAGAATGAATTGGGAAGTTTTCCTTCTTCTTCTGTATTTTGGAGTAGTTGAGAGTAATAGGTATTGATTATTTAAGTGTTTGCCAGAAGTCATCTGTGAAGCCGTCTGGTCCTGGACTTTTGTTTGTTAAGTGTCTTGGTTACTGACTCAGTTTCATTTCTAGTAGTTCATCAGTTCAGATTCTCTATTTTTTCCTGATTCAGTTGGAAGATTATGTTTCTAGGAATTTATCCATTTCTTCTTGGTTGTCCAGTTTGTTGGCATATAATTTTTAATAAAATTCTTTTATAATCCTTTGTATTTCTATGGTGTTGGTTGTTATTTCTCCTTCATTTCTGATTTTATTTATTTGAGTCCTGTCTTTTTTTTTTTCCTTCTTGATGAATCTAGCTAAAAGTTTATCATTTTTGTTGATGTTTTCAGGGAACCAACTCCTAACTTAATTGATTTTTTATATATATTTTTTAGTCTCTATTTCATTTATTTCTGCTCTAATAATGATTATTTCATTCCTTCTACTAGCTTTAGGTTTTTCTTTTTCTAGCCCTTTTAGGTATAAAATCAGATTATTAGTTTGAGATTTTTTTGTCTCTTTAGGTAGGTCTGTATTACTATAAACTTCCCTCTTATAATTGCTTTTGTTGTGTCGCCAAATTTTGTACCATGTGTTTTCATTTATCTCCATGTATTTTTAAATTTTCTCTTTGATTTTTTGGTTTGTCCATTCATTGTTTAGTAGCATGTTGCTTAGCCTCTACTTGTTGTTCCCAGATTTCTTCTTGTAGTTGATTTGTAGTTTTATGTCTCCGTGGTCAGAAAAATTGCATGATATAATTTCAGTCTTAAGTTTATTGAGACTTGTTTTATGGCCTAAGATGTGATCCATCCTGGAGAATGTTCCATAAGCACATGAATATAATATGTATTCTTCTGCTTTTGGCTGAAATGTTCTATATATGACTGTTAGGTCCATCTGGTCTAATATGTCATTGAAAGCCACTGTTTGCTGGCTGTTTTTCCATCTGCATTATCTCACCATTGATGTAAGTGGGGTGTTAAAGTCCCTTCCTGTTGTATTACTCTCAATTTATGTCTGTTAGTAAATTGCTTTATATAAATTTATAGTTATAATTTATGTAATTTACAATTGTGATATCATCTTGTTGGACCGATCCCTCTATCATTATGCAATGCCCTTTTTTGTCTCTTGCTACAGTCTTTTTTTTTTTTAAAGATTTTATTTATTTATTCATGAAAAAGAGAGGCAGAGACATAAGCAGAAGGAGAAGCAGGCTCTCCAAAGGGAGCCTGATGCAGTACTTGATCCCCGGACCCTGGGATCATGCCCTGAGTAGACACTCAACCACTGAGCCACCTAGGTGTCTCTACAGTCTCTGTTTTGTGTATTAGGGAGGTCAGCCACATCTCCTGGTTCTAAAAACAGTGGCCTCATGTAAAAGAGGTCCTGTGGTACCCTGTAATGCCATACCCCTCCCAGGTCACTAAATAAAGGTGCTCCAGGGGTGTCTGCTATGTGGGCTGTGTGTGCCCTACTGTTGTGGCTGAGCCATGTTTGCCTTCATTCCAGTCGGCTGCCGTGACCTGCTTGGCCTACTGCGGGAGCACGGGGCAGGATTTGGTCCCTGTGCTGTTGGGGTGCCTGCCAGAGGCTAGTGGGATCTCAGCGTTGGGTGGGATCAGCAATTAGGCTGAGTGTCAGCACTTAGTCTCTCTTTCTGCCACAGTGGTAAGCACACCACGTGGCAGGACTTTTCTTTCTGCACACTCAGCCAAAAGGTTCTGCTGCTCAAACTAGGCATACAAGTGTGTGGGTTATCTCCCTACCTCTCTCCATGACAGAAGTCACTTTGGAATGGCACCGATCCCTCATGGGGCTGCTTGTGGGATGTGGCATGGCAGGAGTCACTTTGGAGGGTTGAATGGGACTGGTCTTCAGGGGAACACCAGGGCAGAACACCATTGTTAGCAAGGTAGGAGGAGGGTGCTGGTGCTGGCTCCCACAAGTGTCTAGCTCTCCAGACTGGGGGAGGGGAAGAGAAATGGTGCCCATAGCACTTTTCTTCTTGGAGATGTGTCCTGAAGATGCCCACCTCTCCAGCACATGTTCTGAGATGAGTAAATAAATCTTCATGTATACCCCAGGTGCTTTTTTTAACTACTGCTTCTGTGCTGTGTCTCAGTGAGTTACTTGCTGGCCCTTTAAGGATGGTAAGTCCACTGATTTTTAACGTACCTGGAGTTAAGCTCCATTGACTTGAAAAGCTCCTAAAGTTAAGCCCATTGGTTTTCAGAGCCAGCTGTTAGCAGGATTTTGTCTTCCTGATGCAGGGACCCAACATCTGATGGCTCTCATGTCTCCGTGGTTGTGGTGTCTCTCCTGTTTGTGGTGAGTCTTGCCAGGAGTTTGGTTCTCAACTCTGCCTCTGCCCCTCCTACCTTTTTCCAATGGCTTTCTCTTTACAGTGAACTATGGAATATCTGTTCTACCTGTCTGCAGATTGTCTTTGGTTAGTTGCACAGATGTAACTGTTGTCTAGGTATGTCCATGGACCAGGTGAACTCAGGATCCTCCTGCTCTGCCATCTTCCCAACCACCCCTTGAAATGTACTTCTAAATACAACTCAAAAGTCAAAAGTACCCCTTGATCCATGGACTACAGAATGGATGTTGTATTAGTGGGCATGAAAACAACACTAATCCTGTTGTCCATTTCCATTAGAGTTCTTGGGCAGTCAGGGGTGTTGTCAGTAAGCAGTAATATTTTGAAAGGAGTTTTTTTTCTGAGCTACTCAGTGGTTGGCTTAAAATATTCACTAAACCGTGTTGTAAATAGATGTACTGTCTCATCTGGGCTTTGTTGTTCTGGTCAAAGAGCACAGGCAGGGTAGATTTAGCATAATTCTCAAGGGTCCTAGGATTTTTGGAATGGCCCATGAGCATTGGCTTCAACTAAAAGTCGCCAGTTGCATTATCACCTTTAAAAAAAAAAAAAGAGTCCGCCTGTCCTTTGAAGCTTTGAAGCCAGCCATTGGCTTCTCCTCTCTAGCTATGAAAGTTCTAGATGGTATCTTCTTCCAGTATAAGGCTATTTTGTCTGTATTGAAATCTGATGTTTAGTTTGGCCTCCTTTATGAATTCTCTTAGCTGGATCTTCTGGATAACTTGCTGCAGCTTCTGCAACAGTAGTTGGTTTTTCATCTTGTACTTTTGTATTATGGAGATGACTTCTTTAAACCTTGTGAGCCAACCTCTGCCAGCTTCAGACTTTTCTTCTGTGGCTCCCTCACCTCTCTGAGCCTTCACAGAATTGATGAAAGTCAGAGCCTTCCTCTGGGTTAGACTTTGGCCTAAGGGAATGTCATGGCTATTTGATCCTCTATCCAGACCACTGAAACATTCTCCATATGAGCAGTAATGCTGTTTTGCTCCCTTATCATTCATGTGTTCACTGGAGTATAACACTTGCAATTTCCTTCAAGAACTTTCCCTTTGCTTTCACAGCTTGGCCTAGCTTCCAGCCTCTCAGCTTTGACCTACCTTCCTCACTCAGCTTCATCACATCTAGCTTTTGATTTAAAGTGAGAGATTATACATCTTCTCTTGAACACTTAGAGGCCATTACAAGATTATTAATTGTTTAAATATTAATTTCAATATTGTGTGTCTCAAGGAATAGGGAGCCTCAGAGGGAGGGAGACTCGGGAATAGACAATCAGAAGAAGATTCTGAACACACACACACAACATTCGTTGATTAAATTTGCTTTCTTATATAGGCAGGGTTCGTGGCACTACAAAATAATTACAATAATAATATCAAAGATCACTGATCAGATATCTCCATAAAAGAAATCTAATAGTAGTGGGATGCCTAGATGGCTCAGGGGTTGAGTGTCTGCCTTTGGCTCAGGTCATGATCCCGTGGTCCTGAAATCGAGTTCCAATCGGGATCCCCAGGGAGCGTGCTTCTCCCTCTGCCTATGTCTTTGCCTCTCTCTGTGTGTCTCATGAATAAATAAATAAAATCTTTAAAAAAAAATCCAATAGTAATGAAAAAGTTTGAAATACTGTAAGAAATGCCAAAATATGGCACAGAGACACAAAGTGAGCAGCAAATGCTATTGAAAAAATGGCACTAATAGACTCTTGATGCAGCATTGCCACCTTCAATTTGTAAAAAATGCATTATCTGCAAAGTGTAGTAAAGTGAAGCAAAAAAAAAAAAAAAAAAAAGTGAGGTATGCCTGTACAGCATTTTAAACTCACTTTGATTAGATGAGCTGAGTCAATCTAATCCTGCTCATATCCTCAGCCATACACAGTGATTGGGTATAATGTTTATGTCATCAGGATAAAAATAGAACTGACCTTCTTACAATGTTACTGAGTTGTCTGACTTAGGTAGGCTAGGTTCCCAGTTCTGGCAGCTGGCACCCTCTTTTCTTGGACATTTCTGGGGTCAGAATGGAGTGGTCAAATTGCTTTTCTGTTTTCTACCTCATCAGAGTCTTAAAGTGTGCCAGCTCGTTTCCTAATTCACATAGTAGAATCTATTTTCAGCTTTCCCATTCAACAAGAGAACCCATGTTCTATTACTCTACCTCGTTAGTCATTCAAGAATATGAACAGAGGACTGAGGATCACCAAACAGATGAGAAAAATCTAAAGACAGAATAAAATAGAATGAAGAAGAACAAAGGAATAGTTGATCCTCATGAAAACAGACAAAACAGGGAACTGAAGATACATTCACAATCTCTAATTAGTATTTGCAGAGAAGTAGGAAAAAATGTTGTATTACAAAACAAAAATAGGCTGAAAAATAGAGCACAAGAAAGTAATTATAAATTTAATGCGTGATTACTAAAATAAAACATTTAATACAAGGATTGTAAACAAATTTTGGGGTAATATCTAAGAATGAAGAGCCAAAAATACAGCAATAGAAAATACTGAAAGAATAGTTAGGACATGAAGGCTTAATAAAGGGCACTCAGCATGTGTAAGAATTTAAGGGAGAAGGAAAGAGTTTAGAAGTAATCAAAGAAAATAAAATTGATTGTAGCTGAAGGAGTCTTCAGATTGAAAGTATCTACTGAGCGCTGAGCCCAAAGAAAAGAAAACTGGGCCCCTGACTGGCTGAGTCAGTGGAGTTTGTGACTTTTGATCTCAGGATTGTGAGTTTGAGCTGCACATTGGGTATAGAGATTACATAAAAATGAAGTCTGGGGGAAAAAAAGAAAGAAAAGAAAATGGACAATAGACACCTTCTTAAATCATTAGGAAAGTTTTGAATCTTAAAGCTAAAAAGATCCTCTAAAAGTTTTCAGAAAGCAAGGAACAGACTACCTTCCATTAAGGAATAAAAACAAAATTGTGTGGTACTTATTTTAGCAAAATTTAGAAGGAAATGTCATAGTCAGAGATGGAGTCCATGAGGCAAGAGAACTTACGTTCAATGTGCATGATAAGAAATCTCAAGATGACATATGTATAAATAGCCGGTCATTCCATAGTAGATCATTTGACTAAGGTCGATTCTAATGGTAGAATAAAGAAGGAGGAGAAAAAAGGAGGTAGGACCCTACAAGGAAAAGTAAATATTTCCTCGAGAAAGATATAGTCCAAATGTGAAGCAGAGTGAAATATGGAATGATCATGACCAATGGATGTAGCATCAGAGACAGTTTGGCCTGGACACATGGAAAATTGTCCCTGGAGGAGCTTAGGATTATTGATGAACAGTAACCTTTCCTTTTTTACTGATTAACCATACTAGGTGATTCTGCTGTAAATGATATTTACCTATTTTTATAATATTACAAACACCACATTGGTGTTCAGTTTTCAGAATAAATCAATAGACAAAGTGTACAAGACTTATTTAGAGTTACAGGATAGACTGAAACTGTTACGAGCCCAGGCAGTGTAAAAGAAATGGTACAATTGGTGGATGCCGCTGAAAACATGCTACTCTGAAACAGGAAGTGTGACTCTGAAGCCAGAGCCAGAGAAAGGCACAGATGCAGAGGCTACAAGGCCCTCCATGGGCCTAGAGAGTGGAAATGCAAATACCAAGGATTTCTCAGACCTAGGGATCTAAAGGAATCTCCTCTGCTGAACTTGAGATGGGTGATCTCTTTATTTCCAATTCCTCCCTTTCAGAATGGGAATATCTGTCCTATGCCTGTCACACCATTGTATTTTGGAAGCGAATATCTTGTTTTCTGGTTTAATAGGGCAACTGATGTCGATGAATTTTGCCCCAGGATGGGCCATCCCTGCATCTCTCCCGTATCTAACTTCACTATTTAGATGATGAGATTTGAGACTTTTGAGCTGCTGTTCTTTAAATGAGGTTTTAGCCTTAAAGTTGATAGTGTGAGTCAAGACTTTTGGAGATGTTGGAATGCGTAAATATGTTTTGCCTGTGAGACAAAAGTGAATTTGGGGCACCAGGATTGAACTGTAATGGTTGAATATTGAACCCCAAAACGGTATTTCCACATCTTAATTTCTGGAACATATTAATGGGACTTTGTTTGGAAAAGCCCTTTTCTCAGATACAGTTAAATGAAGGATCTTGAGATAAGGAGATGGTTCTCAATTATCTGAGTGGGCCGTATATCCAGTGACAGTTGTCATTAAGGCAGAGGCAGGTTTGATTCACATGGTAAGCAGAGATTAGAGTCCTGGAGCTTCAAGGCGAGAAGCTCCTGGCAGCCCCCAGAGGCCAGAACATCATGGAATGGATTCCCCATCCCCCCAGCACCTGACCCTCTGAATGGAGCTTATTAGCTCCCAATCTTGATTTTGGACTTCTGGTCTCCAGAACTGTAAGAGAGTAAATTTTTGTTGTTTCAAGCCACCAAGTTTGTGATAATTTGTGACAACAGTCACATGAAATGAATACAGGCAAGTACCTAGAGATATGAACTTCCCATTTAGGGTAAGTATGTGCTGAAGCAAATTGCCTGCAGTACTGGAGGTCTACCACATACCTTTCCTGCAGTCCAGTCTCACTCATAGGGTGAGTTACAGAACCAGTGAGCTCTCTTGACAATTAGGCAACACAGCCACATTCACTGTCAACCCTGCTTTTCCTGGAGGGAGTCCATCCCATCAGGGCCTTAGGAATTCCAGCATAACACTAACAGGTATAGTTACAATTTCTTGCTAAGGAATGAGCCCTCCTTCAAGCACCCATAGTGGTAGCCCTGGTCCAAGGATCACAACATCCATCAGGTAGGAAGAAGGAAAATTGTGGTGATGTGGTGAAGAATTTCAGAGTCATAACACAATCTTCTGCTACCCCCTCTTTCCCATGTCCTCCAGGAAAATGGAGGACTCTATCAAGCAGGGACCCACCCCCTTCAGCCTTCCTCGTGTTCAGGTATGAGCACACCTCTGAAGGCATGGACTCCATGAAGGGCTCCTGCATGTCTTTATCTTCTCTCATTTTAGATAACAGATGTTACAATTTCCCATTCCAATTCTTTATCAGACTCTTAGATACCCTGTCCATTTGATGTGCTACCTCTTTGCCTGTTATTGGTTGCTATGGGCTATAAAGGATGTTTCTTGGTTGGATGACCACCAAGGTCCAAACTGGTATGTTATCTTCTGTTCTAGTCTTTTTATAGTATTTTGAATTTTTATCTACCACTGAGTATGCAAAGCTCAGTCCAGAATAAGTTTCTGTCCCTGTCTGGTCCCATGTATAGCCTTGGGGAATGCTGGTGGGGACTGCTATAGTGCACTTGCCAACTGTGTGCAGCAGGGAGGTCTTCCTCTTGGGGAATCTGCCGCCTAGGCATCTACTCTCTCTCTCTCTGGCAGACTAGATAGTTCTTACTGATATTTTGTGTCTCAGGGGGTGCAGAGGAATATGTTGATGGTCAACCTAACTCTGCATTGCCACAGCTCTCCTATATCTACTCATTTTATGAACTCGGGTGGCCACCTCAAGCATAGGAGGATGTCCACTTGCTGGTTCCAATCATCTGCTGATCTCGGAAGAAGGTACTTCTATGAGCATCAACTTGCCCTACTTTGATGAACCTCTTAAATTCCCATTATGATTTCCGTAGTACTGTGCCTTCTTGGTAGTCCATCCCTCCAATAGTCTAGCTCTGCACTGCCCATCACACTGACCACAAGGCCAGGCAGATGGCCACTGCCCATGCATCATCACCTGCTTTGTCATTTTTCCTTTTCCCTAACAAAGCTCTGGCCACATTTTTTTTTAAGGATTTTATTTATTTATTCATGAGAAACCCAGAGAAGCAGAGACATAGGCAGAGGGAGAAGCAGGCTCCCTATTGGGAGCCTGATGCAAGACTCGATCCCAGGACCCTGGGATCATGCCCTGAGCCAAAGGCAGACACTCAACCACTGAGTCACCCAGACATCCCATTCTGGCCACAATTTAGCAAGTCAGAGTTGTTCTAAAAAGTTTTACTTTTTTTTTTTTTCCCCAACTTTGAGGTGTAATTGACCAATGCAAATGTATTTAAAAGTATACAACATGATTATTTGGAATCATGGAGTGATTACCAAGATTCAGTTGGTTAAAATATCAGTCAGAACATCATAGTTGACCTTTCATGTGTGTGCGATGAGAATTCCTAAGATCTACTCTGAACAGCTTTCAAGTATAACATATGGTGGTATTAACTAGAGTCACCATGCTGCACATTAGATCCTCAGAACTTACTTTTCTTGTAACTGAACATTTGTGCCCTATGCCTTATACCTCCCCATTTTCCCCTCTCCAGCCCCTGGCCATACAATCACTCTCTCCTTTGTTTCTATGAAATCAACTTTTTTCAGCTTTTTTTTTTTTTTAAGACTCCAAATGTAAGTGAAGCCATACAATATTCGACTTTCTCTGTCTGGCTTATTTCACTTGGCATTATGCTCTCCAGTTTCATCCATGCTGTCAAAAATGGCAGAATTTCCTTCTTTTTTATGGCTGAATAATACTCCATTGTGTATATATACCAAAGTTTCTTCAAGGACATTTAGGTTGTTTCCATATCTTAGCTATTGTGAAAACACTACAATGAACATGGGAGTATAGATGTCTCTTTGACATCCTGAATTCATTTCCTTCAGATATATATAAGGATAGGATTGTTGGATCATATGGTGGTTCAATTAATATTTTGAAGAACCACCATACTGTTTTCCTCAGTGGTTACATCAATTTACATTCCCACCCACAATGTGTAAGGCTTTCCTTTTCTCCACTTTCTTGCCAATACTTGTTCTTCTTTTTTTGATAGTAGCCATTCTAACAGGTATGAAGGACATCTCATTGTGGTTTTGATGTGCATTTCCCAGATGATTAGTGATACTGGGTACCTTTTCATATACCTGTTGGCGATTTGTTTGTCTTTTTGGAAAAATGTTTAAGTCTTCTGCCGCCTCCCTTTTTTTTTAAGATGTTATTTATTTATTCATGAGAGACACACAGAGAGAGAGAGGCAGAGAGACAGGCAGAGGGAGAAGCAGGCTCCATGCAGGGAGCCTGACATGGGAGCCTGACTCGATACCGGGTCTGCAGGATCAGGCCCTGGGCTGAAGGCAACGCTAAACCGCTGAGCCACCCGGGCTGCCCCCCCTTTTTAATCAGATTATTTGCTTTCTTGCTATTGAGTTATATGAATTCTTTATATTTTTGGAAATGAGCCCCTTATCAAATACATGGCTTGTAAATATTTTCTCTTGTTCTGTACCTTTTCAATTTATTGATGGTTTTGTGCAGAAGCATTTTAGCCTGATGTAGCCTCACTTATTTATTTTACCTTTTGTTGCCTTTGGTTTTCGTGTCTACACAAAAATCATTGGCAAGACCAACATCAAGGAACTTTTCCTTATGTTTTCTTCTAAGAACTTTACATTTTCAGGTCTCACAGTTAAGTTTTTAATATATTGAGTTAATTTTTGTGAGTAGTGTAAGATGGAGGTCCAGTTTCACTGTTTTAAACCATATGGTCTTGCTTACTGTATGGTTTCTTTTATTATAGCTTTGGAATATAGCTTTTGGAATATAGTTTGAAATACAGAAGTGTTTTGCCTCCAGCTTTGTTCTTTTTTTAGATTGCTTTGACTTTTGGGGTTTTCTTTGGCTACACACTTCACTTCAGAAGAAAAAACTACACTAAAATTGGTGTGTAAAAAAAGGCCATTGGAATTTTGATAGGGATTGAATTGAATCTGTATGTATCACTGACATTTTCACAATGTTAATGTTTCCAACCCAAAAACATGGGGCATATTTCCATTTGTCTGTGTTCTTCAGTTTCTTTCAGCAATTCCAGTAGTTTTTAGTGCATAGGTCTTTCACCCCCTTGGTTAAATCTATTCCAAAGTATTTTATTCTTTTTGATGCAGTTGGAAATAGGATTGCTTTCTTCATTTCTCATTCAGGTATTTTATTGTCAGTATATAGAAGTGCAACGGATTTTTGTGTGTTGGTTTGGTATCCTGTAACTTTACTGAATTCATGTATTAATTCTAACAGTTTTTTGCTGGAGTCTTTAGGTTTTTCTTTATATGTATATAAGATCATATCATCTGCAAAAGATAATTTTACTTTTTCTTTTTTCATTTTATGTCTTTCTCTCTCTCTCTCTCTCTCTCTCTCTCTCTCTCTCTCTCTCGTTTTCTCTTCCTAATTGCTGTGGCTAGTAACTCCAGTATTGTGCTGAGTAAAAGTGCTAATAGTGGGCATCCCTTTTGTTCCTGATGTTAGAGGAAAGGCTTTTAACTTCTCACCACTGCGTATGATATTAACTGTGGGCTTGTCATACATGGCCTTTGTTATGTTGAGGTACAATTCCTTCTATACCTAGTTTATTGAGAGTTTTTATCATGAAAGAGTGTTTATTTTTGTCAAATATGTTTCAGGATCTATGGAAATAATCATGTGCTTTTTATCCTTTAATCTGTTAATGTGGTATATCACTTACTGAATTGTGTTGAATCAGATGTGTTGAATCTTTGCATCTTAGGGATAAATCCCATGTAATCATGGTATATGATCCTTTTAATGTGCTCTTGCATTAGGTTTGTTGGTTCTTTGTTGAGGGTTTTTGCTTCTAAATTCATCAGAAATGTTGGCCTATTATTTTCTTTCCTTGTAAGGTGTTTTTGTCTGGCTTGGGTATGAGAAATATTAGCTTTGTAAGACAAATTTGAACATGTTCCTTTCTCTTCAATTTTTGAAGAGTTTGAGGAAGATTGATATTCTTTAAATGTTAGAATTCACCCATGAAACCATCTGCTTTTGAGCTTTTATTTCTAGGGAGATTTTTGATTACTAATTTAAACTCTTGCTCTTTATTATTCTGTTCAGATTTTCTGTAACTTCAAATTGTGTGTTTCTAGGATTTATCCATTTCTTCTGAGTTACCTAAAATTTTGGTGATAATTGTTTACGGTGGTCTCTTAGGATTCTTGTATTTTTGTAGTATCAGTTGTAATGTCTTCTCTTTCATTTGTAATTTTATTAATTTGAATCTTTTTTTTAAAATCTTTGTATCATTAAAGATTTGTCAATTTTATTGAACCAATTCTTAGTTTTGTTGTTTTTCCATTGTATTTCTAGTCTCTATTGCATTTATTTCTTTTCTAATCTTAATTATTTCTTTCCTTCTACTAACTTAGTGTAGAATGTTCATTTTTTAGTTCCTTAAGGTGTAAATTCAGGTTATTTTGAGATCTTTCTTTATTCTTAATGTAAGAAACTTCCTTTTTATGACTGTAAACTTCTCACTTAGAACTGCTTTTGCTTGTTCCATAAGTTTTGGTATGTTGTATTTCTATTTTATTTGTCTCAAGATTTTTAAAATTTACCTCCTGATTTTTTCTTTGAACCATTGCTTATTCCACAGTATTTTAATTTCCATATATATGTGAAATTTCCAGCTTTCCCCCTGTAATTCATTTTTAGTTTCATACTGTATTGGTTGGTAAAGATACTTGATATGGATTAAACTCCTTAAATTTATTAAGAGTTGTGACCTAATTTTTTTTTAAGATTTTTTATTTATTTATTCATGAGACACACACACACACACACACACACACACAGGGGGGGGGCGGGCAGAGATACAGGTAGAAGGAGAAGCAGGCCCCATGCAGGTAGCCTGATACGGAACTCGATCCCAGGTCTTCCAGCGTCACTCCCTGAGCCAAAGGCAGGCGCTAAACTGCTGAGCCACCCAGGCTGCCCTGTGACCTAATATTTGATTTATCCTGGGAATGTTCCATGTGTACTTGAGAAGAATGTATATTATTATTGGATAGAATGTTTTGTTTCTGTTAGCTCCATTTGGCTAACGTGTAGTTTAAGTACATTAGTTCCTTACTGATTTTCGATCGGGGTGATGTGATGATGAAAGTGGCATATTTGAGTTCCCTACTACTGTGATATTGCTGTCTGTTTTAATATGCAGATTTGTTAACTATTATATATATTTACAATTGTTATAGTCTCTTGGTGAGCAGACCCTTATGTCATTATATAAAGACTTTCTTTGCCTCTCATTATAGCTTTTGACTTAGTTTCTTTTGTCTGAGATAAGTATAGTTGCTTACCCCTGCTCGTTTTACCTGCAACATCTTTTTTCATCTTTTCACTTTCAGCCTATGAGTGTTCCTAAAGCTTAAGTATCTTTTGGGCAGCGTACAGTTGGATCTTGGTTTTTTGTTTTTTGTTTTTTGTTTTTTAATTTACTTAGCCATTCTCTTTTAATTGGAGAATTTAAACCATTTGCATTTAAAATAGTAATAAAGACTTGCCATTATTATTTTGTTTATTGCTTTCTAATTGTTTTGTAGTTCCTTTGTTCTTTCTGCTTCTCTTGCTCTTTTATGAATTATTTTTTTGTAGTGGTATACTCTGATTCTATTTTTATTTGTGAATCTATTGTAAGCTTTTGCTTTATGATTACCAGGATGTTCATAGTACATCTTACTGTAATAAGTCTTATATCAAGCTGCTAACAGCTTCAGTTGATTGAGAATATTCTACACATTTACTTGTTCCCCCCAACATTTTCTGTTTTGTTTTTTTTTTTACATTTTCTGTTATTGATGTCCACATTTACTTGTGTGTGATGTTGTAGCAAAATACTGTAGCTATTGTTATTTTTTTATTGTTATTATTTTTTAACATTTGTCCTTAAGCCTGTATACTGGAGGTCAAAGTGATTTACACGCTATTATTTCAACAATATAGAATTTGACTATATTTTTACCTTTTCTAGTAAATTCTATTCTTTTATATGTTTTCATGTTCCTGCTTAGCATCTTTTATTTCAGCTTGAAGAACTTCACTTAGCATTTCATGTAAGGCAGGTCTGGTTGTGATAAATTCTCTCACCTTTTGTTTTTCTGGGAAAGTCTTTATTTCTCCTTCATTTTTGAGGGACCACATTGCTGGGTAAAATATTCCTAGTGGGGGGATCCCTGGGTGGCGCAGCGGTTTGGCGCCTGCCTTTGGCCCAGGGCGCGATCCTGGAGACCCGGGATCGAATCCCACATCGGGCTCCCGGTGCATGGAGCCCGCTTCTCCCTCTGCCTATGTCTCTGCCTCTCTCTCTCTCTCTCTCTCTGTGTGACTATCATAAATAAATAAAAAATTAAAAAAAAAAAATATTCCTAGTGGGTACTTTTTTCTTTCATCATGTAGAATATATCCTCTTACTGTCTCTTGGCTTGCAAGGTTTTGCTGAAAAATTCACTGACAGCCTTGTTGGGCTTTCCTTGTATTTGATGAATATATTTTTTCTTGCTGCTTTCAAAATTCTCTGTGTCTTTGATTTTTGAGGGCTTGATCTCAATAGAGATCTTTTTTCGTAGAATCTCCTTTGGTATCTTTGAGCTTTGTGTACCTGAATGGTCCTATCTCTCCCCAGATTTGGGACATTTTCAGTTGTTATTTCTTTAATAAGAAATATTTCTTTGTTATTTCTTTAAATAAATTTCCTATTCCTTCCTCCCTCTTTTGTCTTCTCCTGCTGGGACTTTCACATGTGAATATTGTTTTACTTGGTGGTATCCCATAAATCATATAGGCTTTCTTCACTCTGTTTCATTCTCACATCTTTTTTTCCCTCTAACTGGATAATGTCAAGAGGTCTCTATCTTCAAGTTTGTACATTCTTTCTTTTACTTGACTGAGCTTGATTTGAAGCCCTTTGATGCATTTTTTCATTTTGTTCCCTGTTTTTTCCAGCTCTAGAATTTCGGGTTTGGTTCTTTTATATGATTTCTATATTTTTGTTGAAGTTTTGTTCATGTATTGTCTTTCTGAGTTCTATTGAATTATTACTGTGTGTTTCCTTGAGTCTTGGTGAACTTTAATTATTTTCAATTCTTAGGTAACTCTCAAGTCCATTTCTTTGGTGTCAGTTACTAGAAAATTACTGTGTACCTTTGAAGATGTCATGTTTCCTTCCCTTTTTGTGTTTCTAATGTCTTTGTGTTGATATCTGAGCATATGAAGGATGCTTCCCTCTGTCTTGCTGAAGGAGTGGTCATCTCTTCTAGCCTTTCTGAACTGATTTCTTTAGAGAGAGACTTTTGCCTGAAGGTAACTGTAAGCACACCAGCTAGCTGTGGCCCAGTGTCTGATTCCTGGGAGGGTACAGAAGACTGGTCCCCATGCAGCTCTGTCAGCTGAGACCAACATCAGTGAAGACTGGGGGTGGTCAGGGTCTTCTATGGCTAAGCCTGTAGAGGTTCTGTGGATGGCAGTGGTGTCTAGGGCTACTCAGATCCTTAGAGATGAAGTTTGCTGGGGTTCTCCTGTTCTTTTTTTGCCTGTAAAAGGAAGTTCTAGCTGGGGGAATCCCTTTTGGTACCAGATGTGATGTGCTGACAGTGTCCGCAGAGCTGGTGTCATGGGATCTAGTACACACAGAGCTACCATGGCACCTGAGCCCTGGAGCACAAGTGTATTTGGGGGGGGGGGTGCTGGTATCTGAGATGCAGGTATATGCAGGTTTCCTCTGGAACTGGGACCTGGGTCTCTGGGGATCACCACAGTGTTCAGGACTTGGGGTGGAGACAGATGCACCAGTGGCAGGATAACAGTGCAGTGGTGCCTTAGGACCCAGTGGCAGTGTACAGAGCATTCACAGCACCAGTCCAGTTATGTTTGGTCAAAGCCCCTGCTTGGGACACCAAAGGCAGGGTGCAGAGCCACAGCAGTGTGGCCCTGGTGATTGTAGGTCAGAGCCCCAAATTAGGATCTGGGTAACTCAGCCCCAGTTATGAATGGTCAGACCTACAACTTGAGACCCAACGTTGGGTACAGAACATTATTGGCACAGCCCCATTTATGGCAAATAAAAGCTGCAACTGGGTGCTGGAGGCAGGCTGGGGTGGGCAGCAGCAGCACAGTCCTGGTTATAGCAAGTTAGAGTCCTAGTTTTGAACATAGGAGGATGCAGAGTGGTGGCAGCAGTATAGGGTAGGTCAGATCCCTGACTTAGGACTCAGTGGTAAGGCCTAGAGCAACTGCAGCTTGGCCCTGTGGATGGCCAAGTTTTGTGGCATCCTGATCCCAGAGAGTGGGCCCAGCAGCAACTTGGGTCCCCAGGGGTGGGTTTCACTGCAATGACATTCTAGTCCCAGGGAGGAGATGCAGTGGTGGGGACTTTGGGCAGCGCTGTCAGCTGAGTTCAATGTTAGTGAAGACTGTGGGCAGCCTTGGTAGCCAAGGATGCAAACATATGTGGTGGTGATAAAGCTTGCTGGGTTCTCTTGCTCTAATTTTCCCATAAAATCCTACTGAGCAGATCCCTCTTGGTGCCTGGCTCCTCTGGATTTGAGGATGGAGTGCTGCAAAATGTTTCCTATGCTTTCCTATTAGCCATCCTTGTTTGTTTGTTCAGCTTTATAAGATTTCTGCTGCTTTATTGTTTTCTGCTGACTTCACTGTAGTCCAGAAGTTTTCCAAAGCTATATTCGTCAGTCTGTATTTGTTCACTGTTTTTTTTTTTTTTTTGGTTTTGGTTTTGGTTTTATGGGGGAGCCTAGCACTGGGCCTCCAGCCCTCTGTCTTGCTGATGTCACCCCTAATAAATCCCATAGCTGATGCTGTGTCCGTTGTCCTTAAGACCCACCTCAGGCTAACTATTTTGTTAGGACCACAGGATTCAGAAAAGCTGATGTACTTACGGTTACGGTTCATTATACCCAAGAGATACAGACTGAAATCAGCGAAGGGAAAGGCACATGGGACAGAGTCCAGGAGAAACCAAGTCTAAGCTTCCAGGTGTTCTATCCCAATGGTCTCGCATGGCCATGCTTCATCCTCCCAGCATCAGTGTGTGACAGCATGTACAGAATGTTGTCCAACCTAGGAAGCTCACCAAAGCCTTGACGTCCAGGATTTTTGTGGAGGTCAGTCACATAGGCAAGCAGCACTGCTTGACTTCCCTTAGCTGCTCAGATTCTAGCCATTCCGAGCAAAATCAGGAGTGTAGCCCTCACCATTCTTAGAGTTGTTTGTATAAACTATCCAGTCAGACTGGTACTGTGTGGTCCAAGATCTCTGATAAAAACAACTATCATACAGAATATTGAAAGGGGTCAGAGTTTATTTCCCAGGAGCTGGCCGAGTGCCAGTCCTGAAGACTGGCCATTCTTATGAATGCAGAGTCTAGCAGCCCAAGCCTGCTCCATCAATCCTTTTCCTGCACACTTGCCCACTAAAATATAAACTCAGTGGTTTGGCTTGACCACTATATCTCTGTGTCCTTGGATCTTCAGTTATTGCTGGTAGACCTTAAACAGAACTTCTTAACGTCATCTGCCAGCTTCTCTGATCCACTCTTTGAGATTCTCTTGAACCTCTGTATTAAACATTGTGCCAGTGATTGTGGTTTACTGTGGGAGACAGATAGTGAATGGATTTGGTTTGATCTGCTGTATCTTTATCTGCTCATTGTGCTCTTGGAGGAATTAGTTCATTCATTTGTGTTCTGGTTTGCTTCTTGGAATTTATGAAGCTTGTCATTCTTCAGTAACATATGCTAAAGAATAATTATTTATTGATTCATTCACTCATTCTTTCAATAAATATAAATTGAGCCCCAAATTATTTAACATGCATGCTCTAGACACTGGGACTTTGTGAATGAATAAACCTGACCAAACTCTACCTCCCCCATTGGAAATTACACTCTAGTCTGAAGATGGACAATAAATACGCATTAAATGAGTAAATCACACTGTATGTAAGAAGCTAATACATACTAATGGAGAACAATAAAATAGGGCAGGGAAATGAGGAGTGATGTTTGTGGGTTTTGCAGTTTTAAATAGAGTAATCACAGAAGGCCTCACCATTACGGTAAAATTTCAGTGAGCATTTGACGGGGTTGAGGAAGCAAGCCTTTGAGGTATTTTGGAGGAGAGAGTTGCTGCAGACGGAGGGCTTCACAGTTGAAAAGGCCCCGAACAAGCAGCATAAGTAATATGTTCTCAGACTAAGCTAGGAGTCTACCGTGACTTGCATGGGTAAGAAGAGGATAGGATTGTGTAGGTACTTGCAGCTGTCATAAGAATATTAGGTTTTACTTTAGATAAGTAAGAAGCCACTGGAAATTTTTAAGTAGTGTAACATCATCTGGTTTTCATTTTAAGAGCATCTCTTCTGTTGTAGAGTTGAAAATAGACGGTGGGTAGGAAGCAGGGAGTTTGCTAGGAGTTAATTGCAATAATCTTGATAAATGATACTCGTGGCATGCATCAGGGTAGTATCAATAGAGGTGGAAAGACACATTCAGATCCTGGTTGTATTTTGATGCCGAGCCAACAGATTCCTGACAGGTTGAATGTAGGGTGTGAGAGAAAAGGGTTGAGGATCAGTGCCTGGTTTTGGCCTGAGCAACTGCAAGGATGGTATTGCCATTCTCAGCAATGGAGATTTTTATTTGCTTTGTTTGTTTTGTGAGGGAAACAAAGCTTTTTGATGGCAGATTAGAAATTAGGTTTGTCTTTTTGTGGGTTTTTTAATATATTTCATTTATTTATTTTGAGGGAGAGAGAGCATGAGCAGGGGAGGGGCAGTTGGGAGAAGCAGACTCCCTGCATGGAGCCTGATGCAGGGTGGATCCCAGGCCCTCAAGATCATGACCTGAGCGAAAGGCAGATGCTTAACGACTGAGCCACCCAAGCACCCCTAGAAATTAGGTTTTGGATGCCAAATATGATGTTTCTGTTACACATCCAAGTTTAAGTCCTCTACTAGACATCGATGGCAAACAGGCGTTTTGGGGGGTGAAGGATCTGTTTGGAAGTCCATCACCATAGAGACTGTTTGGAATCATAGTGAAGGCAAGACATCTGAGGACTGAGTTCTTGGGAGGGTACTCCTAGAATAAGGATTCAGAGATAAGGAAACAGTAAAAGTTTGAGAAAATGGAACTACTGATGAGGGAAGTAAGAGATTGTGATGTTCTAGAAACCAAGAGAAGGGATCCCTGGGTGGCTCAGTGGTTTGGCGCCTGCCTTCGGCCCGGGGAGTGATCCTGGAGTCCCGGGATCGAGTCCCACATCAGTCTCCCTGCATGGAGCCTACTTCTCCCTCTGCCTCTATCTCTGCCTCTTGCTCTCTGTGTTTCTCATGAATAAATAAATAAAAATCTTTAAAAAAAAAAAAAAGAAAAAAATCAAGAGAAGAGGTCTTCAGGAGGAATGCGTCATCAAACGTATCAAATGTTATTAATGACTAATACTCTGCAAAGAAAGTAGATCACATTTTGAAAGTATGTGGGAGCAAAATTGAGATAAAGAGAGAAACTTAATGAGAAGCTCCTAGACTTGAAAGTGACAGACCTGGGCCTCTGTCCCAGCTCAGTAGCTTGACAGGTGTAAGTAGCAGACGTACCAGGCATGGTAGTAGCCCTGGGAACGTTTTAAGAGCACTATAATAAGGACTGGAAGAGTGACAAGTAAAAGAATCCTCTGAAGATTCAGCTGAGATTGAAGAGGAAATTGTAATGGTTCTAGTCAGTATGTTTATGTGATTTCTTAACCCTTTAGATGTGGGATAGAAAGGTGAGAAGGTAGAGACTGGTTTATTCCAATATTGGGAATTCAAAGGGGTAGAAGAAAAGAATGCAGTGCAAATAGGGGGCAGGATAAACAAGCAGCATACTGTACAATTTAAGAAAGACTAGGTTCCCAAGTGATTATATCATTATCAAAGTCAGAGGAGCCCACATAGCCCTCCATCCAAGCAATATTTGGAACAAGAGGATCAAGAACAAAGTATCAAATGACTATCCTTGAGAAAGATAATGTAGTGTTCATAGACAACCGAGGACAACTGTGCTTTCATTCTCTGCATCAAAGTGAAAAAAAATCATAAAGAAAAGAGAAATAGTAGTTAAGGAACAGTGAGAAGACAGTGTGGTGCCTGGAGAGTGGGAGAGCAGGACAGGGCTGATCTGGGCAGTGCCCTAGTTTTGAAAAGAGGAAGTTAGGACCCCAAATTTAGAGCTTAAAATGTGTTATGTCTTTCCTATGGGGAAAAAAATGTATAGATTGCTAACCTATGGTGTCAAGACAGAAGAAGTACATAACGTGGGAGTGCCCATGGTTTAGTTGAGAGTAAATGAAATGGAGCACAGACCTCTCTGCCCTATTCTGGTTATTTCCCACCTGCCTCCTCCCCTTCTGGGTCTTTGTTATTGCTCTGATGGAGGGAGGAAGGAAGTGCTTTGAACTTGCCATATCTTGATTTCAACTGGCTTCTGATAGAGCAGGTCATTAAAGTCTTGCATTCAAGTTGGAGAAAATACTGTGAACAGAGTGATTGTGCCCAGTTAAGGAGATACTGAGCACTTGAATGGGAGGCAGTGGTGTGGAGCAGAAGTGACCCTAACATGGGCCTTAGATGTGGAATCAGTACTGACTCTTTCACTGCAGCCTGAACAGGTTAATTTCTCGGCACCTCAGTTTCTTTATGCAGAATGGGAATAAGAAAGCCTACCTTGCTGAATTGGTATAGGGGTGAAGGGACCTGAATCCCTTGTCCCTGGCCAGCGGGTTAGAGATCTCTTCGTTCAGTTCTCTGCCATGTCCTACTCCTGACCCCTCATGAAATACCCAACAACTGCTCGACAGTACGGGGCAGGAGGAGGCAAATGAAGGCAGAATTTTAGACCATCTGCAGTAGAAGGGAGTGGTAAATTGGAGATGATTGGGAAAATAAATGTGAGAAGAACTTTTCTCTGCCTCATGTCCTCAAGAAATAAAATCCTATTCCTATGAGAGAAATTAGATTTAAAATTCATTAGTTACTATTTTGCCGTGGGTGAATATACATGAAACTGATTTTCAGAAGCTTTTTCATTAAAACATTAGACTTCTATTGTACACTCAAGCATTTTTAGCCCCCTTCATTTATAGTCCTGATCAACGAGTGGATTTTTTGAAAGGCATCACATTGTTTTAGCCACTAAGTTTTATCACTGTTATTTTTAACTTTTTGTTTTGACATATTGCTTTTAACTGTAATTAAAAATTATTGGCATCTGTGTTTACTTTTTAGCTGATGCATACCTTATCTTCATAGCAGAAACTAATTAGTATGTGAAGTATAGTACTATTAAATCTGCATTAAGGGGGAAGAATTCTAATCTGATCATATGTAAAATATGGTAAAAAATACATTTTAACATTTGAAAGATATGTACATGGTATTAATTCTGTTCACATTCTTATGATAAATATTGGTTTAGCATTTGTTGCCATATATCTTGCCTTGGCTTCTTCTCTGTGGTTAGGCAGATTGCAGAATTTAGGAAAAAACTAATCTTCTATCCTGAAACTTACAAAGTGATTTATAAAAATAGCTATTGTATGTGGTAGGCTTATTTTAAAAAATAGATGGGGGTACCTGGTGGCTTAGTCGGTTAAATGGTTAAGCTTTGAACTCGATTTTGGCTCAGGTCGAGATCTCAGGGACATGGTATTGAACACCCGTCCTGTAAGACTCTGTACTTAGCGGAGTCTGCTTCTCCCTCTCTCCCCCGCCCCACTCACTCACTCACTCTCTCTGACTCAAATAAGTAAATAAATCCTTAAAAATAAAAAACAGAATGAACTACCCTCTGGAAATATTTTCTGAAGTATTAGAATATCTTTTCTGGTTTCAGATGGGTTTCACACTTACCTTTCTGTAGTCTTTTCCTGGCTGGCTGCTTCCAGCCACTTAGCGTCCTCAAGCATAACCTGCAGAAATGTTATCTCTTCTGTGAATCTTCTTCTGACTGCCTGCAAAGAGATGTTTCTTTTGAGTCACGCTCATGGTAGAGGCAGGTAACTTTTGAATTATGACTGTTAGTTTTATATCTCAAAAAGATTTCAAAATGGTCCCCCTTTTTTCCTGCTCCTACTGATAACACAGTAGTCTAACCCATCCTGGTTTCTCTCTTGGACTCCTTGTTGTTTCTGCTTGATCCTTGCTATTTTTGTTGTCCTTCTACTCAGAGGAGCCTGCGTAAACTTTTAAAAATAGATATTAGATTATGTCACACCCTTGCCTCCCACATCATCACATTACCCACCCTATATAGTCTTTCAATAATGTTAGTTTTCTTTCATTATGCCATTTATGATCATAGATTCCCCCATTTTTTCTTAATGTCAGTCATCAGAATTAGTAATTTATTTGAAGTTGGATATTTACCCATCTGTTATGTCTTCTCCACTAGCTTGTGACTCCATGAGCAGAGAGATTGTGTCTTTTTTTTTTTTACCACTTTATACCTGCACTGTCATTAGCATTTAAGTGCCCATCAAGGGTTTTGGTTTTTAATGAATTTGGTTGTGTTTGTCACAAAGTAGCCACTTGTGTAATGCTTCCGTATGTAAATTTGGTTGTGTTTGTCACAAAGTAGCCACTTGTGTAATGCTTCCGTATGTATTTCATGTTCATTACAAGATGCTCCTAAACTGCAATAGCCCTGGCTCCATTTTTTCCCCCTTAGCATTGATCACCATCTGTGTAGAGAGACAGAAAGTTCCCTGAGGGCAGAGATCCTTTTGTTTTTTTGTTGTTGTTGTTCAGGGCCCTATTTGCACCCAGTAGGTTTGGTTGCATATTTGTGGAGGGAATGGGTGATTGATTTAATGGAGTCATACACTCCTGACATCTGGAATTTATTCCTGTGATAAACAGTTCAGTTCAACAAACATTTATTGTCTATTGTGTGCTAACCACGATGCTAGGCACTGTGGGTGTCAGAAATCAGTAAGTCATGCTCTCATTTCTGCTTCTGATTTAGTTTGCATTAAGATGTGTGCTGTTCTAATTAGTTTAGAAACTGTGACTGACAGAGGCTTTTGAATTGTTTGAGCACTTAATTCTAATTTTTATTAAACAGATAATTCAGGAGTGGTTTCATACCCATACTTTGTTTCACTATTAGTTTTAAACTCTGTGTTGTAAATAACACTTGGCTTGTTCAGATGAAGCTGGTTCTGCCCTCTTGGAATGGCTTCCGGGGCTTAGCATTTTTGATCAATTTATTTCTCATTTATCTTCTAGGTCTGATTAAGGTCAGATGATAAATATAATGTAGTGACCCAATGTTTTGCTCTCCACATCTTACTTATAATTTAATTGTGATTTGCTGACAGTGTGGAGACATTAATCCAGCAAGAGCCTTGTTTAGGCTCTTGCTGGAGGCAGAGACCAGAGAGACCAGCTGTATTAATTTCAGCAGTGTCTTCCTTTCCTTTCTTCTTTAAGATGCTGTTATTTTTGAAATATGAAACATTCTTCCAGTTTTCCATATGTTGAAGAAAATCTCTCCTAGTTCATTTTGATGTCAAGATGAGATTTATGTACAAGATTGGGGAAATACACTTATTTTTGGTTTGAAATAAACCCAGATTTTTAAAATTGTCACCTAAGTAGGTTGTAACTTTTTTTTAAGAAGCATGTTAAAAAGCCACAAACAAAAATATACAAATTTTATATTCTGTTGCTATTTGTAAAATGTATAGTTGATAATTAAATCTTATCTGTATATTCTGTGTTCCTATTTTCAGGAACTGATTTTTTCTTTTAAGTAGGAGACTTAGAAATTCTATGTTCTTTACTGAAATACATCCTTTATATCCTCCTGAATAAAATATACTACAAACATGGGAATATTAACTACTCCATGCCTGAATGTTAGCTGCTAAGGCATTGCCTCAAAGGAGAAAGGTTCACTATTCAATCACCTGTGTCCCTGATAACTTTTTGGTGACTTTTATATGATTATCAATATACTTTGATTAACTATGAGTGTATATGTGTTTATTACACCTCACAGCCATCTGATTTTTTTGTCTCTGGGTTTAACCTCTTCTGGTCTTAGAGAAATAGTGAATATTTTCTATTGCTGGTGCTTAGTCCATATATTAAAGGTTTACCTTTTTCTTTTGTAGGATGAAGTGGCACATACTCTAACGGAAAGCAGAGTGTTAAAGAACACTCGACACCCCTTTTTAACAGTAAGTGACTGAGGCCAGGTGCGCTCACCTGACCTTTACGTTCAAGGGAGGGCAGGTGTACTCATCTGATACTTACATTCACAAGAGTGTTATTGCAAAACTAAGCCATGAAAAATCTCATTTGTCTACGTATGCCATTTTCTTTGTAGACAGACTCTAGGTCGTATTTCTTTCGAATGATTGCAGTGTATGGCTGAAGTTTACAATATGTGTGTGTTTGTGATCCTCCTCTTACATGGCCATTACTTTTCTGAAACTTTTTCCCCCCATGAATGTCACTGCCTTAAAAAACAAAAAACCATAGAGCAAATATACAGAGACCACTGAGAAAATGGTAGACTTACAAGAAATTCTTAGTATCAAATGTAAGGATTTTGTGTTTCCTCTGCTTAATGGCTTCTGATACATATTTCAATGATCAAGCAACATTGTCTCCAGATATGAAAGGCAGAAAATCTTTACTGAATATTTTTCATAGAAATTGAAACCTCCCATAGGTAGAGAGTACTTGAAGAAACAGGAATCCTGAATACAAAAATTAAAGATAGGATAAGTCATGATGTTTTTCTTGACTGGACAAAGTGTAAACAGTGACTTACATGCATATTACTTGTTTTGAAAGAACTAATTTTTTTAGGCCTGTACTTAGATTGCTTATAATAGAGACATAATTTGTTCTGGTTCTAAAGAAGTATATTAAGATGAAAAATAACTCGTAGAAAAGAAAGAGGAAAAAGAAGTAACAGGTAGATGTTCCAAAGGAGGAGCCTTTTAGAGATTTAGGATTATGTAGTAGGAGTTTTTTCAGAAGAATAGTTACATACCTAGGCTTACTTTGTTACATTGCTGTCAGTCTGTTGTCCAGTGTATTAAGATAGCTCTAAAGTTCTGATACCTTTATAACTTATACAGTTAAATGAAACAGCTCTGTTGAATTCACTCATGTTCTGCACCCAGTATGCAAAAAGCAGTGTTGAAACTGTATTAGGAGCAGGAGCATAGCTACTCCAGTTGTATTCCTTAGACTTCCTCACTTGAAGATCCTGAGGGTGAGGACCTCAGGAACTAATACAGTTGCAAATAGCACAATATATTGACAGGTGCTCATCACAATTACTAAGTGTATTTTTACTTAAAATTTTAATTTTAACTTTTTCCCTAACAATAGCCAGTGCTGATCTAAACAAAATTTGTTTTGTGTTCTTCCAAACTCTTAACACTTTTAAGGAGTTAAATAGACTCGTCAGGACAAGAACAATTCATTTCATCCCTGGAGCTTACTGTTTCTAAGTATTCTATTTTGGTATCGTTATAAGAATTCTGGATTATAATGTAACATTTTTTCTTTTTCATTTCAAGTCCTTGAAATATTCCTTCCAGACAAAAGACCGTTTGTGTTTTGTGATGGAATATGTTAATGGGGGAGAGGTGAGTCAAGAAGTAAATCCACCACTTGAATATGCATGGTAGTATTGTCATCATTTCTTTAATTATTGAAGATATAAGTTATAATGTAATAGTTCTCTTCTTCCTGGCAAGGATTTGTGTAGCTCCATCTACCACTGGGTAGATGGGAGCTGAATCATTTATAATGAAACATAATGATCACTAATTTTTTTATGACTGCTTTTACATATTGGAAAGCATAATTATATTCTTTTTTTCCCTATGTTTTTTAAATGTAAAATATTTTATCACAAATGTGCTTTTGGAAATCGTGTTATTTAACTTTGAAACCTGGAAATACAGGATTTATGATGCTTTGCAAAGTTCTTTTCAAGTGTTTGTGAAATTGGTAAAAGATTTAGCCCATTTTAAACTCACTTGAGCAATAGTCCATAGGCACGTCATGGCTAGTTCTCTCTTCTTTTACATAGTAGTTAGAATAACTTTGACTATATTTAAGAGATTTGAAAGGTTTTTGTAGCTTTGAAGAGAAATGCAGTCAGCGTAGTGGTACATCTCACCTCTTTGTTCCCTGTCCTTTGTCCTCCCCATTTTGGATTGTGAGGGAAATTTATAATTTACTGGCACACTTAACTGGAAATATTTCACATTGTGGGTTTTCTGAAATAAATATAATTATTAAGCAGGGGATTGATTGTATGTCACAGACTTTAAAATAGTCTTATTTTTCAAAAATAAGTGGATTAAATATCCTCTGTGGAATATTTTCTCCTGTAGAATTATATGACTTATAGGAATTAATTGCAAAAATGCATTCATTCATTTGATAATCACATTTTAAATGCCAAGGCAGTGTGGGTTTATCAGAATGTGCTAAGACATGATCCTTTCTATGAAGGAGTTTGTAATTTACGTTGTAAGTGTACTATAAATTAGAACATATATAGTGAAAGACCTAAGTGTTCATAAATTCATATTAGAAAGTACTTTATGAAAATAAAAAAAAGAAGATGCTTTGTGGGTGATTTGGCATTAAGGGTAGACCTTTGATTCTTACTGAGATCTCAGTAGGGGAACTGACTTGAGATACTTCAGGCAGAGAGAGGATCACGTGAACAGAATCACCAGGGTGAGCACAGGACTGGAGGCACTTGAGTGGCTGGAGGAGAATAATCCAGGCATTGGACTCAGAGGTGTCTGAGAAAATACAGAGAAGGTGAACATCATAGAATGGCACAGGATTGGTCCATCTTCATGACCAGTGAATTGGGTATGGGTAGAAAGAGAGAAGGATCAAAAGTGGCTTTGGGTTGGAATTGGGGATAACAAATACAGTGTACTTAAACAAAGAATATGTTAAGGGTAAGATTATAAATGTGGTGGTTTTCCCTAAGGTTCCTAGGAAATGTGTATGTGGAAAGAACGTGAGAACATCAGAGAGAGTAAGTGGGGAGTCAGAACTGTGGGTACAGATTAGGGAGTCATTTTTTTATAGGGATTATAATTTATGTTATGAGGGTGGATATTTCCCATTTTATGGGGAATTAAATGGTTGAATCCTCTACATTAGTATCTGTCGACATAAAAAGTGCTCATTATTTTTGGAGCCAGCAGTTTCACTTCCAGGAATTTATTCTACAGACGTATTCAGAGATACACCACAGAATGATACATGGATAAATAGATTCATTGCAGCATTTGTAGAACCTTAGATAAGCATTCGGTAAGGAGACTGCCTAAATTAATTGTGTTGTATCCACGCAGTGGAATACTTTATATCCATTAAAAAGAATGAAGGTAGCCCAATGTGGGCTAATAGGGAATGACTTCTAAGATACATTCTGAAGTGAAAGAGACAAGATGGAGAGGATAAAGCATGCCACCATTGTAATAGTTAAAAGAAACTAGGACCATGTGCGTGTGATACATGTTTCTGTGTATGCGTTGACTGTCTCTGCAGGTATGCACTGATCATTAGTGTGTACCTTTGGGAAGATAAGACAAATGGCTGGGGACAGTGTGAGAAAGACAACTTTTTAAATTATGTGTTCTTGAGCAGTTTGTGTATTTTGTACCACAGATACATATTTAAAAAATGAAGGAAGGAAGTTAGATGGACCAATGTGGACGGATGGATAGATACATGACCAGGGAAGACCATAATATCAGAAAAATGATAAATTACAAACAAAAACTTGGAGAAATACTCTTAAATTATAGAAATAGTCTTACACAGTGTCATACATTTACACCTGTTAATAACAATTATCACTTTGTTTTAAAATTACCTATTTACTTGTGTATCCTTCCTGCTAGACTCTGTGTGCTCCTTAAGGGCTTTTTTGCTGGTATAACCCCAGCACCTTACACACTACCTGGCAAAGTAGGAACTAGACAAATAATTTATTGGGTTGTTTGAGTGAATAAATTAAGTGAATGGATGAATAAATTCTCTCTGGAGCAAGGATCAACAGGGACGTTTAAACTGGAAACTGCTGACAAGTAGGAAGAAAAATAGAAAGTAATGTACTACATAGTTTATTTTGGGAAAAAACTTGAAAATGTTTTTTTCAGGAGGGAGTATCTTTGAGTGTCTTTATAAAATAGGCATTTTTTGAGGTTTTGTGCAAGTCACTCTAGTAGGTAATATGGGATATAAAATCTGAATTAAACCTGGATCTTACCCTCAAAGAGTTTATAGTCAGGTGGGGGAGATAAGGTACAAAGCCCACACTAAGTGTAAAGTGATAATTATTGCTTATATCAGAACTACAGATGAAGAAACACAGGACTTCACAGGAGGGAAGAGGGTCTGTGTGGTGGGAAGCCTCCTGGGGGGGCCTGCTGCACCCACACTCTCGTTCTAAACCTAGAGTACTTCTGAGATTAATTAAATGATAATTGTTGAAAAAATTTTACACACAAAAGCAGATTTTCAGACTAGCCAGATGGTTTTCTTTAGCACTGAAACTCCTACATTATTTCTCTCTTTTTTCAGAATTTCTGTTGTGAGAATATGTTATAGATAAAGACTAAATTATTTAATGGATTGCAGCAGGTGAACTGATTCTGTATGTGGTCTGTAATTTTCAAGTGCTTGGATCATAATCACAGCATTGCCATATATATATATGTATATGTATATAGTAATATGTATATTAGTAAAAATGAAAGTTTTATATATATAATTTCCCAATTTTTCTTTCTTTTAAAAAATTATCAGATACACTTTTTAGTTATCAGATACACTTTTAAATACAGTTTAGATGTACTTTTGAATGTACTTTATGAATACTAACAGTTATTTAGTTCTTGAAACTTAATGTGATTATTTCTGTTCTTAAATGTATCATTTCTGCAAAGGAAATCTATGTTCACTATATCTTTCTTGTGACTTACTTGATTTTGATTTTGCTTTAGGTTCATTGTGACATTTATTCTGCCCAGGGATGCTTCCTAGAAATTTAGAAAACTCCATTGCTATAGAAAAAAACCACTAAAAATGGTACTTATGTTTGGAAATAAGGTTGAAATAGAGGTAAAGTAAGGGAAGCCATAAGCTCACACAGTCCATAAGTTACCCTGTGGGGAAACTCTGGGTGGCATCTAAGAACTGTGGGTAGGAGATGCCCGGCCTGTTGAAAAAGAAGCTCTGGGAGTGCCTAGGTGGCTCAGTCACTTAAATTTCCAACTCTGGATTTTGGCTCAAGTCATGATATTGCAGTGTAGGATCGAACCCTGTGTGTTGGGCTCTATGCTCAGCGGAGAGTCTGCTTGTCCTTCTCCCTGTGTTCCTCCTCTCTCTCTCTGTCTCTCAAATAAATAAATAAAACGTTTTCTTAAAAAAAGAAAGAAGGAAAGAAAATGAAGCTCTGATAAAATGTTGCTCACCAAAAGGGCAGCATCCTCAAATCTCTTTATATCCAACCACTGCCCTGAGGTGGGCTTATTCAGTGGGCCTATTTAAGTAATTATATCTAGCACAATTTTTACTTAATTCATGCTTGTCTTGATTTTTAATTAGCAATAGTCTCCTTTTAGCCTGTGTTCTGGAATGTTTATCATGAAATATACATAAAACAGACTACAAGACTGCATGGAATGTAGCATGCTCATGGCCATGCTTTTTATTGTCCCTGTGTTTGCCAGTGTTGCTTAAAGCACTAAATAATCTTGATGGAAGTGGATTGAGAGAGGATATTGGTGTAAAAAAATCGATAAATAGATAGATACAGTTAGAAAGGAATGGAGGAAGGAAAGAAGGAAATGGTGATTCTGCCGTTCTTCTCAATAACTGTGTTCACAGAGTCACCTTAAGATGAGAAATAAATTTGCTATTTTACTCTATGTCAGTTTCTACTTGCCACCCACTGAGTTTCATGGGACATAAACTCTGATGTTTAAAAATACATAGTTTTCATAAATCATTGTCATTAAGCGCATTGTAACTACAGATATCCGTCTAAAGAAACTGTGGTATTTCAGCGCTGGAGGAAGAATTGCTGGGCTTAACTATATTGAGACAATATGTTGGGTCTGCAGTGTAATACCTTCCTCAGGAATTTTCAAGAATGATTTTGATTATACTCGATAATTTATGTATGAACTTTAGAACCTATTCCATTATAGTCCATTTGCCTATTAAATATTTAATGAGTAAGTACCATCGACTGGACCTCAGCAGATGCAGAAATAAGGAAAACATAGTACTCTCTTTTAAAAGATAACCATCTAATTGGGGTTATAGACAAGAGAATATGCATGTACTTTATAGTGTCATTATTGCTATGATAACACTGCTTATTGTGGGATACAGAGAATGGGCACTGGAATCAATCCAAAAAGGAAGAGAGAAGAGAAAGGGGGAAGATGCCAGGTAGGAAATGAAACCCTTCCTCAAGTGATTGCTAAGCTAAGACTTTAGTTTAACTATAAGTTCGATCACTATGAATGAAAAGGAGCACATTTCTGTACAGAGGAAACAAAATATGTGGAATGTGCAGGAATATGCCAATCCTCCACCACCTGCCCGGCTATATAATACAGTGTATTGGTGACGCACAAAGTCCTGCAGAAGAAAGCCAGAAGATTCTGAACAAATAGCATCGTATTAGGATAGATTTTCTCTCCCAAGTAATTTAGATTTTATCCTGAAGACAGTGGACCATCATGGAAGGATTTCTGTAAGAAAATCTTTCAGAAAGAATATTTTGTAGCAATATGAAACTTGGATTGAAGAAGACAGAATTGGGAACCAGGAAAATACTTGAGAGGATACTGTATTTAGGTTTTTAGTAATCCATTTATAAACTTATAGGGTCATTAACTGAAGCAATATTAGAAGGAATAAAATTCTAATCATGTTTAGGTACTAGAATTTCCAGGACTGATTGATTTTTAAAGATTTACTTATTTATTTTAGAGAGAAGAGATAGTGTGCTGTTGAGGGGTGGTAGGGGGGTGGGCAGAGGGAGAAGAGAGAGAATCCCAAGCAAACTCTGTGCTGAGCATGGAGCCCAACATGGGGCTTGATCCCACCACCCATGAGATCATGACGTGAGCTAAAACCAAGTCAGATGCTCAAATGATTGAGCCACCAAGTGCCCCTAGAATTTCCAGGATTTAATGACTAAATGGAAAGAGAAAAATGTCACAGTTTCCTGTTTACTGCTTGGGGGGAATTGTGTGGATACTGGACTGTTCAAAAAATCAGGAAACACAGGATTAAGAATGAATTCTAGTGTGATTATCTTATATTTGAGGTACCTAGTGGGGCTAACAGGGAGGTAGAGTTAGGTCAAATATACAAATAGGCTTCATCAGGAGTGCTAAAACCAAAGAAGGGAAGAAATGTCCAATGTGAGAAAAGTATGTAAAGTTAGAACATTAGTGGCCAAGAATGGTGCCTGGAGATACCAACAGTAGGGTTGTTGGTGTTGAAAGAAGCCTAAGGAGCTTCTTGGCAAAAGGACCCAGGCAAGAGAAGCCTGTGAAGCTGAGTATGGTATATGAAGTATTACTTTGTAGAGTGAATCCTGCAAGATAACAATTGAAAAAAGTGCATTGGATTTGACAAATACTAGCTCCTAATCAGAAGCATGGATTTTTCCTTTTTCTTGGGTTGATGCAAGGTGTGAACCTTGGCAATAGAATGGAACGTACAACACTTGGTTTGGATCTCAAGGTTTGACAATGAATTCAGGGCAGCCTTGGATAAACAGTCATCCAGCATCTGAAGAACAAATTATAAAAGCACCTGAGTAATGTGACCAGTAACACTGCTCCTAACATACCCAGATCAACTCTCTTTTGGTAGCTTAGGTATTAAATTTACAAATTTACATAAGAAGGGACGCCTGTAGTTAAAGCTCACCCTCACAGTTAAGCTTCTGCCTTAGCCTCAGGTCATGATCCCACATAGGACTCCCTGCATGGAGCCTGCTTCTCCATCTGCCTGTATCTCTGCCTCTCTCTCTCAAGAATAAATAAAATCATTAAAAAAAAAATTTACATAAGGAGAAAAATATTCTGGGAAAAAAAGAAAAAGTAAACTGAAAACCGACTAAGATGGTGGTGGTTGGTTTAAAATGCCTCTACGTAGGGGCATGTGACTGGCTCAGTTGGTAGAGTGTGACTCTTGATCTTGGGATTGCGAGTTTGAGACCCACATTGGGAGTAGAGATTACTTAAAAATAAAATTCTTTAAAAGCTAATAATAATAAAAAACAAGAATGCCTCTACTTAGGACTCTTCCCCCAGATCTTACCCAGCCCTATTTCTTTCTGGACCTCTATAAACCTCTCCAGGCTGAAATTGGAAGTTAAGATATCCATTAGGGCATAAATGAAAATCACTATGTAGAAATGTATACTCTTCTGATTAAATTCTTCACAGTCCTCTACTTATGTGGATATGATATGGATGAAACTGACACTTTCAGTTATTCGCTATTCTTGCCTATACTTAGCCCATGGTACACTATATTAATTATTTTGATAAAATTCACTTCATTTTTTTCATTTGCCTTTCAATTTCATGCCAATCTTGAGATCCTCTCATATTTGTTTCAGATTTTCATTATTTGGCTGGCATTTTTGTCTTCAGTGAACCAAAATCATCTCATTTTAAATTCACATGAGGCAGAAGTGCCGACAGTCATCATTCTAATTCTACTTACTAATTTATGGAGGTGTGATTTGGGTGATTTTTAAATTAAAAGTATCATTTTATATTCACAATGATGATTTTGAAAGTTTTACTAAATTTATATGTATATAAATATCTTTATTGTCAGGAGTCTGATGAGTTCATTTTTTAGCTGTTTTAGTTATTAATATATTATGTAGGTTATATCAGAATTCTATAGCTTTCATCTAAAGCTTTTTCAGAAATTCCTAAGCCAAGAAAGTTACATTATAATATTCACTTTAACATATAAAGTTGAAGGCAAAATAAATTTGGGAATATTTTTAGTGTATACTTTAGTATATACTGTATTTTAGTATACTTTTATAATAAATTTCAAGGCTAGTTTTCTAAAATAAATCTTTAAACCAATATATCACTCCATCTAAGGTAACAATTCAAAGCCTTGACTAGCCTCAACATCTAAGAGGCTTACTTACTTTCATTTCTGGAATCTCGGATGAGGTGACTGAACTGTAGGAGCTGACCAGGTTATCGTACAGCACCACATTTTCAGGGTAATTAAGCTTCTCACACAAAGGTTGGATTATCCAGAGTGAGCATACAAAGGAGAGAAAACCAAAGACACAATATATGTACAATTGGTGACCTTGAAGAAAAAAATACAGGGCAGTTCAACACGATACCTAAATATTAAGAATTATAACTACGTTCCCCCCCCCCCGAGTATAATTTCCAAGCACAGTATTTAGTCATTTATGTTCTGCATCTTTCACTTAGCATAATACTTTAAAAATTCACAAAATGGTTGTGTATATCAGTAGCTTGTTTCTTTTTATGGATTTACTTCATTACATAGTTGTATCATAATATGCTTATGCAATCATTAGTAGATAGACATTTGGGTTCTTTGCAGTTTGGGCTATTATGAAAAAGTGTGAATATTCTGGTACAAAACTTCATATGGACATATATTTTCAGTTATCTTGGATAAATATCTAGGAATGCAGTTTCTGTATCATTTGGTATGTTTGTTCAACTTCTTAAGAGACTGCCAAATTGCATTTTGCGTTTTTAGTATGTTACTTAACGTCGTCACCACACTTGACATGGTTAATCCTTACATTTTACCCCTTTTGGTGGGTGTGTAGTGGTATTTTGTAGTTTTTTGAACTTCCTGAACAACTAATGATATTGATCATCTTTTCCTGTGTTGATTTGCCACTTGGAGATTCTTTCTTTCTCTTTCTTTCTTTCTTTCTTTCTTTCTTTCTTTCTTTCTTTCTTTCTTTCTTTCTTTCTTTCGTAAAGATTTTATTATTTATTTATGACAGACAGAGAGAGGCAGAGATATATGCAGAGGGCAAAGTAGGCTCCCCGCGGGAAGCCCAATGCAGGACTCAATTCCAGTTCCCCGGGATCACAACCTGAGCCTAAAGTAGATGCTAAACCACCGAGCCACCCAGGTGTCCCTGGATATCTTCTTTTGATAGGCTTTTTTAGAAGTATCTTTTGAAGGTAAAATCTTCAAAATTAGATGAAATACATTTCATACATTGTGTGTGTGGTTTGTGCATTTTGTGTTTAATTTAAAACATGTTTTCCTCACCCAAATTTAAGATTTTTCTCCCATGTTTTCTTCTAAAAGGGTGAATAGTTTTAATACTAACATTTAGGCCTGTGATCCATTTCAAGTTAATTTTTGTATATGGTGCTATATTAGAGTCAGTGGGTTTTTTTGTTTTGTTTTAGATTTAGATATTTAATTGTTCCAGCATATTTGTTGAAAACAGTATATTTTTCATTACCCTGACATCTTGGTCAAAAATCATTTGACCATGTACATGAGGGTCGATATCTGGACTCTGTATTGTTGCATTAATCTATATATCTATCCATTCTTATACCTACCACACTTGATTTTAACACTTTCATGACAATAAGTTAAAAGTCTTCCACTTTTGCTTTTTAAAAAAATTGTTTTTGACAACCTTATTTCCTTAATATTTCCACATAAATTATAGAATTAGCTTGTTGATTTCTATGTAAATGTCTCCTATTTTTTAACTGAGGTTGTATTAAACTATTGATCAATTTAGAGAGAATTGATATATTAACAACATTGTGTTCTGATCCATGAACATGGTATATCTTTCCAATTATTTAGATTTTCTAAATTTTTTTCAACAATATTATATAGTTTTTAGTGTATAGGTCTTGAACATTTTTTTGTTAAATTTATCCTGAACTGTTTTATGTTTTTGATGTTATTGTAAGTGATTGGTCTTCCAAATTTGATTTGTTGGTTGATAATATATAGAAATGCCATTGATATTTATTGTCCTTGAATTTTGCATTCTTGCTAAAAAAAGTTTTGAGATATGTTGACATTCTCTGTGTAGATGATCATCATGTGAGAAGAGGCAGAATTTTACTTCTTCTTTCTAATCTCATGCATTTTTCTTCTGTTATTGCCTAGGACCTCCAGAACAGTGTTAAACAGCATAGTGAGAGCAGACATTCTTGCCTTATACATGATTTTAGGGTGAAAGTATCCATATTTTCACCAAAAAGTATATTGTTAGCTGTAGGTTTTTTCATAGATGCCTCCTTCATCAAGTTGGAGACTTTTTTTTTAAATTTATTTATTCTTATTCCTAGTTTGCTGAGATTTTTAAGAAATCCTGATGAAGTATACTATTTTGTCAAATGATTTTCCTGTATCTATTTTGATGGCCATATAGTTTTCTTCTTTATTCTGCTAATATCTTGAATTGTGTTGGTTGATTTTTTTAATGTTAAACCAATTTTGCATTTCTTATATAAACCCAACTTAGTTATGAGATATTATCCCTTTGATGTTTTGTTGGATCCAATTTACTAAAATCTTATTAAAAATTTTAAATATTTGTTCCTTAGTAATATACTTTAGGTCTCTCTTTTTCCCTATCCCATGTAATGTCTCAGGGTTTGGATTTAAGTTAATGCTAACCTCTTGAAGTGAGTTGGGAGGCATTGCTGCCTCTTCTGTTTTCTGGTAGATTTCATCACTGAAATTTTTGGACCAAGAATTTTCTTTGTAGGAAGGTTTTTAACAATGAATTGAAAGAAAAAAGAATATATATGTGTGTGTGTGTGTGTGTGTGTGTGTGTGTGTGTAGCCATGCATTTTATTTTTTCTTGAGTGAGCTTTGATAGTTTATGTTTTTCTAAGAATTTGTTCATCTAAATTTTTAAGGTATTTGCTTAATATTGTTAATAACATTCTGTTGTTACTGCATTAGTGTCTGTAGGGAGCAATGGTTAATGTCTCTCTTTTAATATTGCAGTGTGTGTCTTCTCTCTTTTTATTTCTGATCATTCTTCCTAAAGGTTAATAATTTTTATGGATATTTTCAGCTCTAGGTTCGATTGGTTTTCTATTATTTTGGGGTTGTCTATTCATTGATTTTTACTCTTTATTATTTCCTTCCTTCTGGCTACTTTGATTTAATTTGCTTTTCTTACCCTTGTTTCATAATATGGAAACTTAAAGCATTTATTTAAACCTTTTTTCTTTACTAATATAAAATTTTAATGTATAAACTAACCTGTAGAAACCAATTTTATATTGTACTTACATATGAATATAGCATATTTTACATATGTATTCTCATGTTTTTTATTTGTTAGAACTGTTCTTTTCCTAAATTTACTAATTTCTCATGTCATGTTTTCATTGACCAATGGTCTATTTAAAGGTGTATGTTTTCCAAATAAGGTTTGTTTATCATTCAGAAATGTTTATTGAGTGCTTATTGTGTTCTGGTCTTAGGGTGTACTGGGATGATTAAAACAGCCATATTGTGAAATAAACTCAATAAATGTATTATAATAGCAATGAACAGAACCCTGTGGTATGAGAGAGAATAATGGAGAACCTACTTAACTATAAATTGAGTTACTCGTTTGAGGAAGTAGCACTTAGACTGAGGCTTGCTAGCAAAATATTTGGGGAAGCAGAAACTGGGGAAGAACTGCCTGCACAGAGGCTGTGGTGAGGGCAGCTTTTTGAGAGTGAGACCCTGTGTAGGTCACAGTTCTAGGTGTACTGATCTTTCAACAGAGATGTGCTGTATTCCTGTTCTTGTTCTATACTTTGAGAAGCTGTGTTCTATGACAAGTTCTTTCTCTTACGTAGTTCATATTATGCAATTATGAAGGAAATTTATGAAATTTCTTCTTACTAGAATAATTTATACATGTATCATCTCAAATTAATAGAAACTATAATTTTAGCATGATAAATAGATGATATGCTTTAGAGACCACCTAAGTTTGAATCTCAACTTTACCACTTAATAGCTATGTGATGCTGGGCAAATTTTATAACATCTCTAAGCCTTAGTTTTCTCATTTCTGAATGCAGATAATAATTTTATCTATTTTATAAGAGTGTTTTGAGGACTATGCATGTAAGTCACTTGGTACAGTACCCAACAAGTAGCAGTACTCAAAAATAGTGCTTCTCGTGGGGCGCCTGGGTGGTGTAGTCAGTAAAACATCCAACTCTTGGTTTTAGCTCAGGTGGTAATCTCAAGGTCATGGGATACAGCCCCGTGTAAGGGCTCCGTGCTCAACCAGGAGTCTGCTTGAGATTCTGTCCCTCTGCCCTTCCCCACATACACTCTGTATCTCTGTAAAATAAATAAATCTATTAAAAGTTAATGCCTATTGTGATAGATAGTAATGGGAATAATCACTTATTACATTTAGTCATCTGTACTGTGGAGGTGACATGTAGCTTTTATGATTGTTGCTAGAATGTACTGCTATTAATGCTCAAAAATGATAATGTTTATTATTTTTATTGTACTGGTATTGGATATATTTCACAAATAGCCCAGATATTTCACATATATCCTAATAAATATAAATATTTTAGAATAATTACCTTGAGAACTTTTTACCTTCTTAAAAGTATATTTTCCAAATGAAGAAATCTATTAATATTTAATGTGATTAGAACTGAGCAGTTTCTTCTTTAATCTTGATAATATGGTTTTAATAAAATATTTTAATTTATTTTAATTACAATATTGGATTGGGAATTTAAAATTATTTTTTAAAGGAAACTATTTTTTGTACTTTTCACATTATTAAGTATTTTCAGTAGGTGATTTTTTAATCCCAGAAAATTTTCTTTTTTTTTTTTTCCCAGAAAATTGTCTTAACTTGTATTGCATTACTTTTTTAAAAATTGCCAATGTACGGGCTACTCTTTCAGATTTCAGGCACCTAGTTGGTAAACTAGAATTCTTATTTTTTCAGACTTGTAAGAAAGAGGCCAAGAAGTAGACAAATAGGACTTAAGGCCTTAGCTAATAATTTATGGCTAACACAGTTGCCATCAAACAACTGTTCCACTGTCCAGCAGCTCTGACTTTAGATCCTTTCAATTTTTCTATGGCATCCTAAAGGATGTATTTCTTGAAATACAAATTAAACTATGTTTTAAGATTTTATTTATTTATTTATGAGAGACACAGAGAGAGGCAGAGACATAGGCAGTGGGAGAAGCAGTTCCCTGTGAGGAGCCTGATGTCAGACTCAATCCTAGGACCCCAGGATCATGCATGACCTGAGCCAAAGGCAGATGCTCAACCATTGAGCCACCCAGGTGCCCTGAACTATGTTATTAGAATATGACATTTTTATACTTATGTCTATATCACAGTCATTTCTGAAAGAACCTTACTTAAAAACTACAAACATAGATTACTTTGCATTAATTTTTCTGTGTGAAATAAATACAAACTATGAGCTTAGCTTGTGAAAAGGATAGACATTATCTGGAAGATAATTATATGAAGAATTGCCTGTTAAATGTAAGAATACTTCCATTTGATCCTATAAAATTAAGTATTGAGGTGTTTATTTCATTATGTAATTAATACTATTCCAATTGTGTTGTATTTTCGATAGACTGAGTATTTGTCCCCTTCTCACCAGAAAACTCATGTGTTGAAGCCTAACCCCCAGTGTGATGGTACCAGGAAGTGGGGCCTTTGGGAAGTGATTGATTAGTCATGAGGGTAAAGGCCTTGTGGGAGGAATTAGTCCCCTTATAAAAGAGATCCCAGAGCTTACTTGCCCTTCCTCCATATGAGAATGCAGCAAAAAGACAACCATTGGTGAACTGGGAAGGAGGTTGTCACCTGACACTCAGTCTGCCAGTGCCTTGATCTTAGATTTACCAGTACTATGAGAACTAAATTTCTCTTTTTTTATAAACCTCCCCAATCTTAAGTATTTTGTTATAGCAGCCTAAACAGACTAAGTAAGTGTCATTGCGTTGTTTCTCTGTGGGTGAGCCAGAGCCATTCTTTAAGTCTTTTTGTAAACCCAAGGGACATGTTGATCTGCATATGATGCAGACTGACATGTCTTGTTGCTTAATTAATTAGTCATCTTCAGGATATGCAGGTTTTAAGCTCAGTGGATATTATAATAATGTCATCATTGGAAATAAGCATATTTTGATACTCTCTAGTTCACCTTTTTTTTAATATATATATTACCAAGGAATGACTGAAAAATATAAAAGTAGTATTTGCAAGAAAAAAAACTGAATTTAAAATATTAATAATTCTTTTTTTTTTAGATTTTATTTATTCATGATAGACATAGAGAGAGAGGCAGAGACACAGGCAGAGGGAGAAGCAGGCTCCACGCAGGGAACCTGACGTGGGACTGATCCCGGGTCTCTAGGATCACACCCTGGGCCAAAGGCAGGGGCTAAGCCGCTGTGCCACCCAGGGATCCCTTGCAGTGATAATTCTTAGAAATTTTCTATGTCTAGATTTTTTTGTTTTTTGCAAAGTTTGTTGCATTAAAAAGTAAACTTTTGCACAGTGAGGGAAACCACCAATGAAATGAAAAGGCACCAATGAAATGAAAAGTTCTACTGAATGGAAGAACATATTTGTAAATAATACATCTGATAAAGGGTTAATATCCAAAATATATTAAAAATTTACACAACTTAATATAAAAAAGAACTCTGTTAAAAATGGGCAGATGACTTGAATAAACATTTTTCCAAAGAAGACATGCAGATGGCCATCAGACACATGAAAAGATGCTCAACATCACTCATTGTCAGAAAATGCAACTAACAGTGACGATAGGATATCACCTCACACCCATTAGATTGTTAATAAAAGCAGAAAAATTAACAAGCATTGGTGACAATGTAGAGAAAAGGGAACCTTTGTGCACAATTAGTGGGAATTCAAACTGGTGCAGCCACCATGGTGAATGACATGGAAGTTTCTTAAATTAAAAATAGAATGACCCAACAAATTCCACTTCTGGATATTTACTCAAAGAAAATGAAAACAGTAATCTGAAAAGATATATGCATCTCTATGCTCATTGCGGCATTATTTACAATAGCCAGGATATTTGAAAGCAACCTAAGTGTCTACTGGTAGGTGATTGGATAAAGAAGATGTCATATATACATACACACACATACACATATAACTTAGTTTTATTATTTTGTATATACACCCGTGTATATATACAAATATACACATATACAATGGAATCTTACTGAGCCATAAAAAAAGAAAGAAGTCTTCCCATTCATGACAACATGGATGGATCTGGAGAACATTATGCTAAGTGAAGTGAGTCAGAGAAAGATAAATACCGTATGATTTTACTTATATGTAGAATCTAAAAAACAAACGACAAAACAAATCTATTGATAAATACAGGAAATAAGCTGTGGGTTACCAGAGGGAGGAGGGCGAGTAAAATAGGTGAAGGGGGACTAAGAGATACAAAATTTTGGTTATAAAATAAATAAGTCATGTGGATGTGGTGTACAACATAGGGCTTACATGGTGTCTGGTGACAGATCATAACTAGAATTACTGTGGAGATCATTTCATAATATATAAAAATACCAAGTCACTATCACTATGATGTATTCCTAAAACTAGTAGGACATAATATGTCAATTTTTCTTGAGTTAAAAAAAAGAATAGAACTTTTTCAAAATACAGCAATTTATTTTCAAAAAAACATTATTATGAGTTTTGTAATGAAGTACAGACTTGTTTATTTAGTAAGTTAATCTATTTACATTAGTGTTTTCTAACAGCATGACTAAGTACAATACACAAAAAAATATGTAGTCTTTCCCTTAAAGGAGCCTAAATTTCTAAACATACACTTTTTGCCTGAGTACCAAGTAATGCATTATTATTTTTGAACAAAGGAACCTTCAGGTATTTTATATGATTTTATTATGATTCTAATAAAAACACTTTATCTTTAAAACTGTTAACTTTATTTTCCCTCTAAATAATTATTTGAAAAGTATTTTTGAATTTCCCTTTATTCTTGACATATTTATTAAGCACATAATACATGTGTGCATAATACTAGGTGTGGTGCCAAGAAAGCAAAACTATAGGGTACTTGCCTAGTCTTTCTCTTTTCCTTGTGTATCTGCCAAGAAGACAAAGTTAGAGTATTAAATTTGTCACAAGGGTTAATATTAATAGTACATGTATTTGAAAGCTTTGTACATTTTTTACTGATTATAAATGTAACAACTGCATGTTCATTGCAGAACATCAAAAAGCCAAAGCTATTTCAGTTCAGTTGAAAAATTTATTGACTGCTTTCTATAAGCTAATCACGGTGCTGTGTACCTAGTATATGACGTGAACAAGACAGATGGTCTCTGTATTTAAGGAATGCATGGTGTTTTGGGGAATTAATATTAAACAAATAATCACAAGTAATTTTCAATGTATAAAACAGAAAAACCACTCTAAATCTCACCATCTTTAGCAATAATTGCTCTTAGCATGTTGGTGTATTTTCCTGGTTTTATACTGTACACATATTTTCCATTTTATTCACTATTTTAAAATATATCCTAATTGTCTAGTGATTGATTATATAGATATACTATAATTTATTAAGTCCTAACCAAATTTTTGAACATTTAGATTTTTCCATTACCTAATCAACTTTGCATAGGTATAATCTACATACAATAAAACATGCTTACTTTAAATATACAGGTACATGAATTTTGACAAACATGTATATGCATGGAGTCCCCATTATAATAGAGAGGTGGACTATGTCCATGGCCTCAGAAAGTTCTGCCACAGCCTGTCATGCCATGTCTCATTCCATCCTGCACCCACACCTGGCCCTAGGCAGCCACTGACCTACCTTCTGACACTAAAGATTTGATTTACCATGTCTGATATTTCTTTGAAATGGATTCATACGATATTTTCTGTTCTGTGCGTTTCTTTTCCTCAACCTGTTGTTTTGGAGTTTATCCATTTTTTGCATTTCTCCCTAGCCTTGTGACTTTTCTTGCTGAGTCTTGATGCAAATCCTGGCTATAGGAAGGCTTGTTAATCTACCCTGCTCTTGATGTACATTTGGATTAGTTCCACTTATTGCTTATTATTAAAGGGGATATGCACATTCATGTACAAGTTTTCTTTTCTCTTGGATAAATACTGAGGAGTACCATTGCCGAGTTTATAGTAAGCATATGTTTATGTTTTTTTTAGAAATTGCAAAACTGTTTTCTAAAGTAGTGGTGTCATTTGACATTTCCAGTACTGGTTTTATGAGAATTCTTGTTATTCCACATCCTTACCAGCACTTGGTTTGGTCAGTATTTTAATTTAGTTCTTCTAGTCAGTGTATAGAAGTGTATTATGGTTTTAAGTTGCATATGTCTGATGATTAATGATAATAAGTATCTTTTCACAGACTTCTTGGCTGTTCAAATACATTTTTTGTGACCTGTCTAAATATTTTGCCTACTTACTGATTGGATTGTTTTCTTATTGTGTTATAAGAGTTCTTTATATGTTCTGATTACAAGTAGTTTGCCAAATGTTTCACAGATAATTTCTTCCATATTGTACCTTGTTTTATCATAATCTCCCTGATATTTTTTGACATCAGTAGTTTTTAACTTTGAAATCCCAATTTATCAATTCTAGTCTTTTCTGGCTTTTATTTTTTGGTCTGCTATCTAAGAAATCTTTGTCTATTCTAAGTCACAAATATTTCCTTCTAGAGCTTTTATAGTTGTACCTATGACATTTAGGTCTATGACCTATTTTAAGTTGATTTTTATGTATATGGTAAGGTAAGGCTTGAGGGTCATTTTTTTCCCACGTAAATATCTAGTTACTCCAGCATCTTTTGTTGGAAAGGCTATACTCTGCCCAATTGAAGGACTGTGACACCTTTGTCAAAAATTGATGCCAGATATTTGTTTCTGGATTCCCTATTATGTTCCATCAATTGATGTATTTTTCTCTACACCAGTACCATACTGACTTGATTACTATAACTTTAAAGTGTATCTTAAAATCAGGAAGAACACTGTTGTTTCTCAGAATTGTGGTGTTCCTTCTAGATCCCATGCATTTCCGTATCAGTTTAGTATCAGCTTCTTAATCTTTATAAAAGAGTCTGCTGGGACTGTGATGGGATTGCTTTGAGTCTATAGATTAGTTTGGGGAGAATGGACATGTCAGCAATAGTACTGTTCTGATCCAGCAGTACTCGGTATATCTGTTTACTTATGTCTTCTATAATTTCTATTGAAATGTCTTGTAATTTTCAGCATATAGGTCTTGTATAACTTTTTAAGTTTTTCCTTACATCCTTCTTTTGTATTTTTTTCATTACCAGTTGTTTGTTGCTAGCATATAATACAGTTGATTTTTTGTGTACTGACCTTGTATCCCATGGCCTTTTGTAGCTCACTTACTAGTTTTATAATTTGGGGGGGTAAATTTCTTTGGAATTTCTATGTAGATAGATTTGCACTTTGTGAATAAAGGCAGTTTTACTTCTATTCCAATCTGTATGACATTTATATATTTGTCTGTCTGTCTATCCTTATTTCAGTTGGCTAGGAACTCCGGTGTACACTAAATGAAAGGAGTGAACATCCTTGTTCCTGGTCTCAGGGAAAAGAGATTCAGTCTCTCATTATTAATAAGTGTGATGTTAGCTATACATTTTTAAATTCCTTTTATCAGGTTGAGGAAGTTCTCTCTTGGTTCCTCAGTTTTTTAAGAGATTTTAGTATGAGTGGCCATTAAGTTGTCTTAAAAGCTGCTTCTGCATTGTTTGCGGTGATCATATGGTCTTCCCTTTTTTTGTTTGTTAATATGACAAATTATATTGGTTTCAAATGTTAAACCAATCTTTCATTCTTGGAATTAACCATCACTAGTCATGACATATTATCATCTTTTGTTGGATATGATTCGGTAAAGTTTTGTTAAGTTTTTACATCTATGATTTTGAGGGATATATAAGCACTGTTTCATATAATATCTTTGTCTGGTTTTGTATTAAAGTGATGCTTGCCTCGTGTAATGTGTTGAGAAGTGTTTCTTCCTCCTGTCTTCTGGAGCATGAAATTGTTATTAACTCTTCTTCAGGAGTTTGGTAGAATTCACTAACACATTGTTTATAAATTAGGGGGGGGGAACTACAATTTGGGGGGGTTGGTTTTTAAATGCAAATTCATGTTTAACTTACTCCATTTTTTAAAAAGGTTTATTGATTTATTTGAGAGAGTTGAGTGAGTGAGAGTGGGTGTGAGCATGGGGAGGGGCAGTGGGAGAGGGAAAGAGAATCTCAAGCAGATTCTCTGCTAAGTGTGGAGCTGGACACAGCGCTCAATCTCATGATCCTGAGATCATGATCTAAGTCAAAAATAAGAGCCACTCAACCGACAGAGCCACTGAAGCACCCCAAACTTACCCCATTTTATATTCAAGTTAGGCTGTACCATTTTTAACTATTGTAAGACCCTTCCACCAGTACACCTTCATTTTCCCCCTTCAGGCTTTGTGCTATTGTTAATACATTTTACCTTTACATATGCTATGAATTCCACAATGCATTATTTTTGTTTAAAATCAGCACTGTCTTTTAAAGAGATTAAAAACATAAGAAAAATCCAACGTGTATTTACCCACACAGTTATGATTTTCAGTCTCTTCTTTACTTTGTGTAGACCCAGTTTTACATCTGGTACCATTTTGCATCAGCCTGAAGCATTACCTTGAGCATTTATAGTGCAGTGTTTCTGAGGATGATTTCTCTAACCTTTTGAATGTCCCCAGAAGACTTTCTTTTGCTGTCATTTTTGGAAAGATATTTTAGCTATGTATAAAATTGTGGTTTGCCAGTTCTATATTTAATTACTATGAAGCTGCCTCTCCTCTTTCTCCTGGTTTGCACCATTTCTGACAAGAAATCTGCTCTCATTCTTTGTTCCTTGTGGTTACTGTATCTCATTACCACCACGCCCTGGCCTGTCATGGTTTCCTTTTACCACTTGCTTTCAGCTATTTAATTCTGATGTGCCTTGTAGGATTTTCTTCACATTTCTTTCCATTTTTTTTTTAAGACTGTCAATCTGGGCTTAGAGTTTCCATCAAATTTGAAAGCTTTCTGGACATGATTCAAGTATATTTTTCTGTTCTTTTCGTTTCTCTAGTCCTGTCCTAAGAGTTCACTTACGCACTTGTTAGACTGTGGGATACTGTCCTCACGGTTCATTAATGCTCAGTCCATCTTTTTCATATCTTTTCCTATATTTAATTTTGGATTTGGTTCCTGTGTCTTGAAGTCTGTTATCATGGTTTTCCTCCAGTGTCTAGCATACTGTGTTCTTTCAATCCAGTTTTTCATTTTTCATCTAGGACGTCTCAGACTTTATTTCTTGGAATTTAATTTGTGACTTTTCCTTTTATATTTCCCATTTTATTTCCTTATTATGCTTCTCTTTCTACCTTTTGAACTTTTAGACTATATCTTAATAGCTGTTTTATCACAGTGTTCTATTTCAGTCATCTGTGTCACTTTCTGAGTCAGTTTCTACTTATTCATATTTTTTCCTAGTAATGGGTTCTATTTCCCTTTCTTTTTGGGCCTGATAACTTTTTATTGGATGAAATTGTTCTTACTTATAAACAGTGATCTTTTCCAGGCTTGCTTTTAAGCTGAGCCTGGTCACACTAGCCTTTGCTCTAACACTAATATTGCTGTGCTACGGAGGCCATAACCTCACAGACACCCCCAGGTGCCACATTTCTTAGGAAGCCTTTCCTTCCTTCCTGGAGAGGATGCAAAGTACTTTGGGCTCTTTGTGAGCCTGTGGTCATGTCACTTGATCTTTTCCATTGTTTTTTTCCCTGGCCTTAGTATTTTTCTCACATACATGTGCTTCCTATTTTATGGATTATTCCCACTGGATGCAGAATTTTTAAGATACTTTTTTGTTTTTTATTTAGCCGTTTGGGTGTGTTGTTCCATTGCCTTTTTACTCATATAGCCTCTGAGAAGTCTAGGATTATCCTCCTATTTGTTCCTCGATATGTAATGTTTCCCCACTCACACATAGAATTTTTTTAAGATTTTCTATCCTTGGTTTTTCTGTGATTTGCATATGGTCTGACTTCTTATGTTCTGATTGTTTGTGCATGCTTGTAAACTTTCATCATGTTGGGGTTCATTGAAATACACTTATCTATGTGTTTATCATTTTTATCCAAGTTGGGAGAATTTCAGGCATGATTTTGCAAGTGTCTCCCTCCCCGTTTTAGGAACTGCCTTTATACATATGTTAGCCTCTTTGACACTGTCAACAGGTTCCTGAGGCTTTTTTTTTTTTTTTTTTTTTAGTTTCAGTTTATATAGTGTCTTTTACTCTGATTTTACATTGATTGGGTTTTTTTTCCTCTTACAATGTCTATTTGTTGTAAATCCCATCTTGTGGATTTTTTACTTCATATATTATAGGTTTTGTCTCTAGAAGTCACATTTACTTTTGCTTTTATTTTCCTTTATCTCTTCTTTCTACTCAATTTTAAAGTCAAACTGTTACATCATTTCTGCTATTTTTAAGGTCTGTGTCTAATGACTGATTTTTCTCTTGGTTATAGGTCACATTTTCTGCATCTCTCTGTCTCATAATTGTTAATCAGAGTACCAGATCACTGGAATTTTACGTGGATGTCTGGATTTTGTTCTCTTCATATTTGTTAGCTTTTGTGTGTTTAACTTTGGCTGTTTTAAAATGTCTACTGAATGCCAGGCTGTTGGGTAATGACACTGTTCTGACTGGTTAGAAATTGAACATCTCAGCTCTGAGTGACCTCCAGGAATTATTTGGCATACAGATGTCCATTCCTTCTCTGCTTGTTCTCATAGAGCTTAACCTGACCCACGCATTGTTATATATTCAGCAGCAGACTCAGTGTGCGGATTTTGTATAGCATCTTCCTCATTGATATTCATTCTGACCTGCAAATGCTAGCCACCTTACCCTCCTCAAAATCTGCTTTTCACTTTCCAATAGTGAGACCTCTGAGTTATGCTTGGGACCTCCTTTCCTGCTGGTCATGTTCCACAAAGTGCCCTCAGACAGAAGACCAGTGGTTTTAGGTCTCACTCATTTGTTTCTCTCTTCACAAAGATCTTAGTCCTGCACTGCCTGTTGTCCAGCATCTAAGGAGGATTCTGTTATAAATTTTTTTCCCAATTGTCATTTTTCCGTTTTATGTATTTTTGCCCAGTTGTATAGAGCAAGGGGGTAAATCTGGCCCTGTGGGCTTTTCATTCTTATTTTCTAGTTTTTAATTAGCTTAATATTTTATATTTAACTATGAATTACATCAGAATTTTATTTTGTGTGATACTAGATGAAAATCTAATTTTATTTTTCCACATGGCACGAAGGCTGTTTTTGCATTTTTACCATTATATGTACTACTACAGAGAATATCCTTTTGAAGACTTCTACCTTTCCTTTTTTTTTTTTAAAGAGGAACTATGGTATTTTAAAAATTATCTTAGTATCTATTGCCAATTGCCCTGTGAAAAGTTGCTATCTGCTTACATCCCAGCTACCAGTGTATAAAGATACTTATCTCCCAGCACTTTCACTGACAATGCTATTTCTGGATATGCTAAATTCTCTCATTTTTGTTTTTATCTCAACTTCATTGATTATTATAAGTGATATGTTTTCATAAACTGTATTCATTTGTGTTCCGCTCATTTTAATTGTCTGTGTCCCTTCCATTTTTTTCTTTGTGCTTTGGTCTTTTATTGTTTTCATATGATTTCTTTATGTCTGTATGCCATCTTTGTCTCTCCCTGGTGCTCAACACAGTGACTTTAAAATAATTAATGCTCATTAAATGGAAAGTTGGTTCAAAGCCAAGGTAGAAAACTGAGGATATAGAGAATTAGGTAGAAAAGCAGGAGAGAGCTTTATCACCAAAGCCAAAGAGAGGCCAACAGCCGATGTGCTCAGGTCCAGAACAGGAAGAAGTACAGACTATAAATAGATCATTGAATTTGGCAATCAAGAGATTCTTGGTTATCTTTGCAAAAATAAGTTCCATAAGGTAAAACGGGTAGACATCAGAGGACAGCAGATTGAGAAATAGTTTTCTCCTTAAGTATCGTTTTTTTAGCTGATATTTTTATAGAAATTGGCTGGGAGACAAATTGAAGAATATGGTCTAAATAAAGATCTAGAAGCTTGCATGTATTATATTGATTTAGGGAGGATCTATATCTTTAATACAGTAGATGAGGAAGTAGTAGGCTTTACATTATTTTTCTAAAAATTCAGAAATGTAAACAATATTTTCATCCCATTAGAAGATTGCCATAAATTTACATAGAGATCATAGGAGTTCCTTCATCCAAGTTAGTGATATTTTGAATAAAGCATGGCAGAAATTATTTTGACCCAGAAATTTTTCAGAATGGCTTTACTGGTGATAGATACTTCTTTCTCCTCTCATCCCCATTTGAATGGTAACACATTAATAATATATATTATCTGCCTATATAAAATGAGTAAATTTGAAGAAATATTCCTGAACAATTGTATGCATTGGTTTGATTTTTGGCATACTATATTGGATCATTTGTAAGACGTATTTTAACATTTTTGCAGTCAGAATGCCTTTTACACTTGATGGTTGGTTATAGCTTTAATTGGCAACTTCTTTGTTTCTGGCTATCTTAAAATGATGATGGAATTCCAATCAAGAACATCGTAGACCTGATAAAATATGACAAGATAGTAGAGAGCATTAGAGTTTAGAGACTGTTAGTCAGATATTTTAGTTTTACTATAACTAATGTTAAGCCAGTCTTTTTTGGCAATTCTTATGTCATATTCCCTCCCACTCTACTGTGACAATGGGTATGTGTAAAGATTATCTTAAAATAATGATAGACTCTTCAGTGGAGGTGGAAAAAGGAAAGAAATCTGTCAGAAGGAATCTGTTTTTTATGTTGCTTAAATTAGGATTTGGTGTGTGAGGAACAAATCTTGGTTAACTGTAATTCTTACACATTTGTAGAAGCGCTAAGAGTCCGTAATCCATGAGAAGGTGTAGTTAGTTTGTGATCTTATAGTCAAGGAGACACTGATTGATTGGTTCATTTCTTTAATCACAGATGTGTATTAAGTACCTACCTTGATACCTGGCAGTGTACTCAGCACTGTCAACAAACTTTCATTGTTCTTGGCAGATTTCTTAATACAGTGAAATAGTGCATTGGAAGTCCATTCATAGTGCCTGGAACCTGCTCCTTCCCTAGATGCATTGTTGAACTGAGAGACGAGATGGGCAGTTTTCTAAATAAGGAGCTGGCTTAGGCTTTAGAGGGGAACTGAGTGTGTGGCCACAGTGAGCAGCCAGGAAGGAAATACCTGTTGACTGCAGAGTGGTCTGTCCTGTAGATGATGAATAGGAAGTGAATGAGCTTATGGTTTTAGGTAATTATATGAGGGGAGGTTGGTGTGGCAGTTATTGTAGACATAGAACCATAAGGGGAATAACAAGAGCGTCTCAGTCCCTTTTGGCCATTACCAAAATGAAGCCTTATAGTTTGTCATTGTAGAAAACATTGATTTGGACTTTGAAAACATTTCTAGAGATTTGATGAAGCAACAACAGTTGTAGAATATCACAAGTTCACATCCATCAGTTTTAGCACATCAACGATCCTTTCTCTGAAATCAAATGTAAATCAAATAATTAAGTAGAAATATTACATCTCTGTTCTCTACATTTATTTTAATCATGTCTCAATGCAACGCCTAATCCTTGAAAGAGGGAAGCAACAGTATAGTGAGGAGGAAATGCAATCTGATGATGTATACTTTTTTCCTCTGGTAACTGAAGGTTAAATGGGTAGCAAGCAGAATGCCTTAAACAAGATTGGTATATTGATTAAAACGCTGATTTAACAGCTCGCAGTCTCCCCTTGGAAACCTGGAGAAGATAAGCCAGCTGCTGTGTAAGAGTGCTCAGTGTCCACTGAGAGTACACTATCTATCATCACAATATGGTGATGAGAGGTGTTTTATGTTTGTGTTAATTTCCCCCACTAAATCAGTAATTATTACAATCCTGTCCCTGCTGTTTACCCTGCAGCTGTTTTTCCATTTGTCGAGAGAGCGGGTGTTCTCCGAGGACCGCACACGTTTCTATGGTGCAGAAATTGTCTCTGCCTTGGACTATCTACATTCCGGAAAGATTGTGTACCGTGATCTCAAGGTAAAAAAAAAAAAAAAGTAATCAAAATTTGTTTTTGCAGAGACTACAGGGACAAACACAAAGTAATTACAAAGTTACACAGTTTGGAGAAAAGCAGATTTAGTTGGGAAAAAAAGCACTCTGTTTAAGAACGTAGTTCATTGCATTTGACAGGAATTCCATTCACTGATACGTACATAGTTCCTTTATGTCCGAGTCTTTCACGTGCGCCATAGTTTCTGCTTGACTGCTCTGATCAAATATGACCTACCAATAATAGTTTCCTTTTTCTGGAAATTTATGAGTAACGTTAAACATCCGACAAAGTGTCAAGTGACTTTGCCAGAGACATTCTAAATTAAGTTTCACTATTACATTCTACCATCATATGATGTGTTATGAAGAAACGTTTATAATACGTAAGATATTTTTGGGAGGAAATACTTAATTTGATTTTGGTATTCACTTTGTGACGGGTTTAAATACCTGAAGCATTTTAATAAGGCCTTTGATTAATTTGTTTAGTTTCCATTTTAAAAAGTACTAGATTGTTTTATGGACAGTAGTGACTTGACTTCTCTGAGTTTTTCCTGACAAGACTCTCGGAACAGCTCAGGGATTGGCAGACCTTCTGTAAAGACTAGATAGGCTCTGCTGCCCATAGTCGCCTCTGCAACTGCTTCCCTCTGTGCCTGTAGAGCAGTAGGTGCATGAACATGGCTGGCTATGTTCTGGTCAAACTGGATTTGCAAAACCAAGTGGTAGGCTAAATTTCGCTCACAGGCCATCCTTTGTCAAACCCTGGAGTTGCCCATAAAAGATAGTAGTAATTCTCATGACACTCTTTTGTTTTTTTTTTTTAATTTTTTTTTAAATTTTTATTTATTTATGATAGTCACACACACACAGAGAGAGAGAGAGAGAGAGAGGCAGAGACATAGGCAGAGGGGAGAAGCAGGCTCCATTAACCGGGAGCCCGACGTGGGATTCGATCCTGGGTCTCCAGGATCACGCCCTGGGCCAAAGGCAGGCGCTAAACCACTGCGCCACCCAGGGATACCTTTTTTTTTTTTTTTTAATTTTTATTTATTTATGATAGTCACACAACTCTTTTGAATTAGATTGGCCACGTTAAGGAAATGTGTACCATGACACATTTTGAACACATTCTAAATGTGACTGTCTTACTTTGTAAAAAAGTAAATCATTTAGTAATCTTGGCTTAAGATTTGATACAGAGTTGCTCGATTTATTAAATATTAATTCATTTCAACTATGATTTGTAGAAATAGAAGTCTTTTATGAAATCCAGTCTGTATGAAATGAGGTATACATTTACATACTGTAACAGAAATCACAATTCTCCCCACCCTTTTAAACACCTGGGGTTCCTAAGTTTTCTAAGCACTTGCCTGGGTTCTTTTAAGATGTTCTTATCATGTACATTTACCCTGTGAATGACCCTAAGGCTGATCATCTCGCAAAGTATTTGGTACGCTGACAATGAAGTTTATAGTATATGTATAACCTATTATGTGTTAAAGTTTAAAAGAAGCTATAAAATACTATATTTAGGAAAAATGAACTATACGACTGTAAACCATTTAGATCACGGATGCCAAAGTGCACCAGAAATGAACCCAAATCAACAGTGTGATTGTATTTAGCCTGAAGTCTTTGTAATCAGGAATGTGACAAAATGAAGCCCCCTGTTTGATGTCTGCATGGCCAAATAATCCAGTGATGTTTACATGTCTTGAATCTAGGTATTTTTTGAAAGGAAAGTTAGTTATATGACATGCTGAAATGTAGCATTTCCAGAATGACTTAGAAGTAGCTCTTCTCTGAGGCTGTTCTCCCCATTCATGAAGTGTCATGTTCTATGGATCTTAGTTATAGGGAAAAGGAGGGCTTCCTCGATTCAGGGAGATGAGAATAATTTGTAAGTACTCAGTAACCTATTCAGAATACTTCTGCTGGAAGCAGGAACTATCAACCTAAACAAACGGGAAAAGAATGCTCATCTGATTGCCAGTATTGAGCAGTGAATGATATCATTGGGATGGTCTTGGTCAATAGTCTTTGTTAATCATTTCTTAAAAAATGAATCAACATGTTGGTATATTAAAGTGCATTTAATAAGAGTTTCATTGCCCTGTCCTTTCTGATGTTGGAATTAGACCAAGATCATTAAATAGCAATATATATACATATATACCAGTCCATGTAGTTACTTATTCATAAACCACTAAGTTTACTACTAGACAGTTAGGTGGTCTCTGCTCTCTGAAGTTTATTTTCTTAAAATATAGTATTAGCTTAAAGGTCTGAGTAAATATAGAACACAGGACAGAAGCCACATGAATACACACTGAGAAGAATACATGTGACATTAAAAGCCTAGCATTCAAATTTATACAAGTGTTATTGGTATCTGTAGTGCACAGGTTTGTGCGTAACAGAATGAGATCCTATAGGTGGGATCATTGATATTTCAAATTGGTCCATACTTGACAGGTGGTGTCATTGAAGCTGGAAGCCTAGCAAGTGACTTACTTGAAGTCAGGGACTAAGGTGGTGACTTGGTCAAGATTATGAAAATCATGAATCCTAGATCCAGGCCCGGTATCCTGCTCCTTACACCCTTCTGCCTGTCTAGAGTTGAAATGAAATCTGCATGGGGGAAGGAATGCATTGGATTAACTAGAGGACATCTTTGTAAATCTAAAATTTGAATAAAGCTGCCAAAAATAGGAAAATGGGTGTTTTAAATATATTTTCACCAGATACATTGAAAACAGCATCATCAAATACTGATTTAGGTACCCACTTTAATTGATCAGCCTCAGATTTGTCTTGATCATCTCCTTACTAATGACCTTATGTTTATTGAAATGCAAATCCATTTGCAATGCCTATCATTGCTGCGTCTCTCAAGGAAATCCGTACCTATTTGCTGGTGCCTGACTGATCATTGGAGGGAAAACTTTATTTCATGTGCAAGTTAATTTAAGATATTTTATTAGTTCATAGTTCCTAATGAAGTTGGTATTCATAGCAGCAGATAAATTATTACAACTTTTGTTGCACTTTTCAAAGTAAGTTTGCTTAGTTTATCAATACACATCATAATATGAAATTCTCTTTTAGTGAGGACTCAAATCTCTTGTGATTACTTAGGAAAAACTGGCATATCTTCATGATAGTGTAAAAATTTGAAGAAGTCTCTTTTGAGATTTTATCAGTAATGCGAATTATATTAAATCTTCCTTTCTGCTTGTTCTTATTTTGCAAGTGAAAGCTTTCTTTTCAAAGTCCATGCCATCCAAGTACAGAATGAGCTGAGTAGGGACATATGCAAAGGTGCATATAAGGATACTGGAATTCTTTAAGAATTAATTTCTCTAGACTTTATATAAGAGGGCAAACGGCAGAAAATCATACATCAATTGCTACCACATTCTATTGGTAGTTCATCTGATCTGGTTCTCTACCTAATTACAGCATTTCATGGTTAATGTGACCATTTATATTATTAGCATGAGAAACCAACAAATAGATTAGGTAGGTTCCGATGCTCGATGCTGGTGCAAAAGGATAGTCTGAGAGTCTTCTCGGTCTTCTTCAGCTCGTGACACTTGCCCCAGATAAACCCGCAGGCTAAACCGGAGCAGTGTGTTGGCTTTACCTACGAGTCTCGAGACCCATCCCCCAGCTCCTACTTCTGACTCTTGTCCGTCACTCTGGATTCCCTCTTCTATAAAAATTTTAAGCCACTGCCATTAAGAACCCTTTCACCCTCGAAAATCAAATTGTACTGTTGGGCTACATTCCTTATGTGTAGGCGGGTTCTTAAGCAGCCTGGCCGCACAGGTGGGGTCTCTGCTGTTATACGTCAGGAATCCTGTACTAGCTCAGGCAGGTCAAAGCAGAGACGTTTTTCCTTCAGTATTTCAACACACAGTCTTAACTCTGTGGTCATTAAGTTCCTACAGGTCAACTTGTATGACATGTTGACACTGATACCCCTAAACCTGAGAGGGCAGTATGCAGAGGACATTCCTTATGCCATTCTTGGGCCCGAAGGCAGCTTGGTATGGAACATTGGGTTTGACATAATGGTGCCATGATGGAGCCTAAGAGTGAGTGAGGGGGATTGCTTATACTGTCCAACAGCTGTCAGAGCCCTTGGGAACTGCTGTTCTCATTCCTTCTTTTAATCACAGTGTCATCCATTTAAATAAAATGATACCTCAGAGATAAGTACAATACTTAGATATTAGAATGTGTATCTATATTAGAATATTAGGGAGTGTACAAAAACTTAGCCAGCCTGGCGTGTATCAGAGCTTCCCAGCCTGTGCACCATAGATGGGTCACAGGTGTGCCCAAGCCATGGCCTCCCGCAGTGCGCAGGTGGCTCAGGGAGCCTCTGGGTCAGTCAGCTCTGGCCTCAGGCAGCCTGTCCACTGATCCTGATACGCCCTACAGATTTCATTTGTAATTGTACTATGAAGTGTTGAGAAGCACTATATTAAGGACAGCAAGGATTTTTAGGGTTTTATTTTATGCTAGACACCAGCAAGAACAAGAAAGAGCATAGTACTTTCTTGCAATGATTTCTTGTCCACAAAGCATAGAGGAAAAAAGATGTCAAATCTAGTATATATTTTTTTATATACACTGAATCAAGACCTTTTGTCAGGTAGAGGCTGTCCACTCCTGTTGGGTAAAAATGTTACCATTTTTTTTATGGGAACCCTGTGAGGTAAGGTCTAAACATTTTTTTTCTCTCCTCAAAGAACGAAATGTTAGAAAGCAACCCTCTCTAACTGGACAGATAATAAGCATCACTCAGATTGTTAATAATTATAATTTTTTCTCTCAAACCTCCTATTTGACTTTGTCATTGCTTTTGCCAGTGGAGGGACCCATGGGGCAAAAACATAATGCCTGTGTTCAGTCTTGGAAACTAGACTGATTGGAGGTAAAAAACAAATGGATTTGAAATTTACAAGTAGAGAGCACCTGAACAGTAAGCGACACTGTGCATTGTGTGCCTTCCAGCCAGCCAAAGGAAGAAGGATAGCCATGAGATTTAGGAAAGAACCAAAGAGATCATTTGTAAATATTTTTATTTTTATTTCTCCTTTACACAGAATGTGTGATTAAGTAAGTCCCCTTTAGTGTTAAATGCACGAAGGAAGTGATTTCCAGGTGAAATTTATTATACTTAAGCCATTGATCTGCTTTGAAAAGATTTCCAGGTGATTCTGTGCATCCTTCACATTCGTTAATCACAACACTGATGGTACTTAACATTTTGCAGAAACTTTGCTAGGCATCTGCATCAAATTATTATGTATTTTTTAACAAGATCGGATACTTGGCTACCCCCAATTTATCTTTATACAAGAGTAGATTTGGAGATATCCTTTCTGCAAGGGGATGCATCTCTATTGTTGATACTTTTGATGGATAAGTTGTTTTTTTTTGGCAGTCGTTCTCAAAAAAAATGATATTTTAAGATGGTGAGAAAGCAAAAATAGTTGGTGGGAGGAGGTGGACACCATTAAAAAACGGGCTCAGGGCAGCCCCAGTGGCCCAGCGGGTTTAGCGCCGCCTTTGGCCCAGAGCATGATCCTGGAGACCTGGGATCGAGTCCCATGTTGAGCTCCCTGCATGGAGCCTGCTTCTCCCTCTTTCTCTGCTTCTTTCTCTCTCTGTGTGCCTCTCATGAATAAATGAATAAAATCTTTAAAAAAAAGAGCTCAAAAACAATGAAGTATTTATGTTTTGTTGTTTTATTCAGTAGAAATATCGACTGTGTTTTTAACAATGTCACTGAGCTGACCAAAGTGTTTTATTGGGTTCTGTTCCAGAACTTTCCTGTGTTGTCTTGAAGAGCACACACCGTTGTGATAACTTTTAAGTCATCATTAAGCTCTCCACTGTTAATAAATGATCAATACATCTATCGAATGCTTATGGTGTGTAAAGTTCAGCACTCCATATCTAATTCTCAAAGCAACCACCTTGGATGCTCCTGTTACTTACCTCTGTTTCATAGATGAAGTTGAGGGACATAGAACTCAATAGCATGCTTAAGGTCGCACAGTTAGAAAGGACAAAGCTTGAACTTAATATGTGTTCCCTGACTCCATATATGGCCATTTTGCCCTCTTCTGCCTCCCCTGCAGTGTGCTACCTCACTCCACCTCTCACTGTCATCCCTTAGGCTGGCCTTATTTCTTACTATTTTATTGTAATCACTTTTTAAAAAGCTGATTTATAAAACAAGCAGGAATTTTTATAATGTTAATGAAAAGAGATTTATTAAATATTTTCAGAAGACGTTTCAGCATTTTATGATTTAATTTGAGTTTTTATTTTTTATTCAACAGACAGACTCTCTGGCATATACTTCTCAGTAGGGCGAGATGGGAAAGAGTAGAAGAGGGTGTTTTTGAAAGAGAAGGAAAAGGGATAGAAAACAAGAGGCATGAAGAAGAGAAAGACCAGAGCCAGGCAGTGGTGATCTGAAGAAAGGGACATAGAGAGACTCTTTCTGGATGTTTTTGGCTGGTTTCAGTATTCAGGACCTGTTGCCACTGTGCAAATTAGGCTTGGTTTTTAGGTTCCAGTTAGTGGAGGAGCAGAAGGAAGATGCAAGATATCTGAATTTAGATAAAATTAAAGAACTTATATTTTTGAAAGAGTCAACAATATATTTAGGGTTCGTTCATCTTCCTATAGACCAAGGAAAGACATACTTATGTCCCTGAAGTCTGTACAGTACATGAAACATGCACTGAGCATTTAGTTCAGCCAGAACCACATCTAAGTACTATATTCAAGGACTTAGGTCTCTTCTCATGTTTTCTTTAGTGAATATAGCTTCCTTAACTGTATTTGGTTTTTCATTTGTAAGACCTTGGATAATATGACAAAGTACAATATCACATTTTATATGATATCTATTTATATTCTTATATGGAGTTCTGTTTTGAAATTGATATTGACTTCAGAAGTTCAGGTAAGCACTGTTATATGTCATCACATAAAGGAGGAGAATCAGTATTACTCCTTAACTAAGTTAAATGTCATTTATCCTGCTAATACATTTGTCACGTGTTTCTTGTGTATGTATTTTCTTGTGTGTACCTTTAGGTTATATCTATATGACTGAGGAAGCTTAGGAGCCTTGTCTATATAATGCTGCAGGATCACAAGTTAGAACTCCTATGTGTACTTGTGTGATGATAATCCTAAATTTAGGTTCAAATTGGGAGGAAAAGATCAGTTATTTTTGCTATTTTTAATTGCATTGATTTTGCACAAACTCCTCCCTCCACTCCCCACCTCCACTCCCGACATTTATAATTTCCACTTGAGGTCAATGATCTTGCTCTTTGGTTCTTTGGTTAAGTCTTCATGATTCTCTTTGGTGTTTTTGAATTAATGGGTTCAAAGAGATTCCAGTTTTATAATATTTGTGCTATATATTTTCACTAACTGTTGAATGTTTGACTTTGATATTCTTTTTCTTTTTATGTTTAAAAGGGTTGGTATTTCTTTATTACAAAGATCTTCAAAAAGAGGATATCGCCTTACCTTACAAAATAAGATTTAGGTTTGATTTACAACAACCACCAAAAAACATTTCTGTAAGTGAATATTTTATAATAGCAATAGATTCCCAAGAGCAATTGTTGAGAAAACCTTCTGTATATATCTAGAAGAAGATGCTCGTCTCTTTGGGGTTGTTTAGATCACAATTTATTAAGAAAAAAAAAAAAAGGATCGCTGTTATCTTTGAAAAGTTACTTAGGTTTTAGTACTCAGAACTTACACAATAATGGTTCTTACTGCCATTGGTTTAAAAAATCAATAATTTTATCATCATGAAGTATTTGATAAAACATGTTTCTTTTTACACATGACAGGAAGCTGTAGGGTTTGTAAGTGCTGAAAGTTCTATTAACTACAGCAATGTCCTCTTTCCAAAATAACTTACGCAGCATTCAATAATTTTGCAAAGCAGTATTTTCCTATTTTTGAAAACTATAAAACAAATTATGTCATTTTTCTTACTACACAGTTGGAGAATTTGATGCTGGATAAAGATGGCCACATAAAAATTACAGATTTTGGACTTTGCAAAGAAGGGATTACAGATGCAGCCACCATGAAGACATTCTGTGGCACACCAGAGTATCTGGCACCAGAGGTAGGCTATGCTTCCATTCATAGGAAAAACTAACATGGCCATAATGTTTTATGAAGTAAACCATATAGCTTTAAAAAAACACTGCAGTACCTACTACTTTTTAAAAATTTTTAATTCCGGTATAGTTAACATACAGTGTTTTATCAGTTTCAGGTGTGCAATATAGTGATTCAACATATCTGTACATGACTCACGGTTCATGATAAGTGGGCTCTTATTAATCACCATCACCTATGTCATCCATCCTCCCACCACCTCCCCTCTGGTGACCCATCAGTGTGTTCTTAACTACAAAGAGTCTGTTTCTTGATTTGTCTCTTTCCCTTTGCTCATTTATTTTGTTTCTTAAATTCCACCAATGTGAACCAAAACTATTTTTCTCTGACTCGTTTAGCATGGTATTATAGAGCAAGAATAATGTAGCGGTTAAATTTTTTGAACACAAAGGTACTAATAGCTTCAGTAGAGTAAGTCACTTCTTATTTTTGGCCATATACATTTTATTTCTAGATTATGCCCATTTTGATCCATTCATTAAAATCAAATAATCGAATGGCATCAGCAAGAATGTTTGCGGTTTTATAAGCCATCTTGGATTTTCCATCAAAACAAAGACAGTTTATATTCATAGTATTGTGGATTTCCATACTTCATTATTGGAAAGTATTTTATAGGGAAAGTTAATGAAATGACAGTAGCTACATCTTGGAATTCATGCCAAAGGAGGTCCCAAACAGTGACCTCCCCATGCTGAGGGTTCCATGATAATTTGTTAATTTGTTTATTCAATAAATATATATCGTGTGTCAACTACGTATTAAGTATTTGCCTGGGTGATGTGGTTACAGGAGACATAAAAGACCCTGCTCTCTGCAGCAAAACAATAAAAATAAGTAAATACCATAATGTCATCTAATGAATATAAGGGTCAGGAAGAGCAATAAAGCTAGATAAAGGGAAGGGTGTGGTATGGTAGCTATTTTAGATAGAATTCAAATTACTATTGCCTTGTAACAAACCATTCCAAATCGTAATAGTGAAAAACAAGCATTTTATGTGATCTCTGATTCAGAGTCAGGGATACTCAGGGGACAGCAAGGATGGCTTATCTCTGCTCCACAGCATGTGGGGCCTCAGCCAGAAGGACTTTACAGCAGTGTTGGGACCATGTGGCTGGAGGCTGGAACGTGGAAGCATCCTCACTCATCCGGCAGTCGATGCTCCAGTCTGCTGGTACCATGACATGCTATCAGCTGGAGCAGTGACCTAGAGCCTCAGCCTCACCATGGGTCTGGACTTCTCTGGCTTTGGATTCTAAAAGTGGAAGTCCCAGGGAACAAGTCACCAGCTGCTTCCCATTGTTTTTGCTTTTTTGTTCCCCTAGTAAACCATTAAGAAATGTTTTGTTGGTTTTTTGCAAATTCTTTTTCACGGTATATTTGTAATAATTTTATTAGAGTACAGGCCACATACCATAAAATCCAGCAGTGGTTTTTTACTACATTCACACAGGTGTGTAACTGTTACCACTGTCAGATTCCACAGTATTTTCATCATTGACAACAGAACCCAGACCAGTCTACTTTGTCTCTGTAGATGTCATTATTCTGGATATTTCATATCAGGGGAATCCTACAATAGGGAGCCTTTGTAGGCTAGGTAAATACATACTTTGAATGTATTTACTCTTACTGCGTTCTGTGTCCTGGCTTCTTTCACATAGTGTGTTTTCAAGATTCATCCATGTTTTTAGCATGTTCTTGGTACTTTGTTCCTTTTAACAGCCAACTAATATTCCATTGAATGGACATGCCACATCTTGTTTATCCGTTCAGCAGTCAGTGAACATTTGGTTTGCTTCCAATTTGGGGCTATAATGCTGTTGTGAACATTTGTGCATTGCTTCTCCTTTATGGCCTGGTTTAGGAAATCATGTATTATCTCTGTCATAGGCTGACTGCTTGAGCAGTCTGAGCCGACACCTGTTGAAGGGGTGGTGACATCGATCTCCACGTCCCCATTGTAGAAGAGCACAGAAGGCACTGTTGCAGTTGTCTTTGGAAGATGCAGTCTTCTAATGACAGGCTGCTCAAGGAAGTGATGGTTGACCAGACACCTGAATGCTAAGAAGGCAAAAGCTCTTGTGGAAGTAAAGGAGACAAGCTTTCCAGACCCATAGAGCAGCTAGTGTAAAACCCTGAGACATTAACGTGCTCAACTGAGAAACTCTTCCCTCAAACTCTAAGAAGATTGGTGTGGCTGGAGCCAAACAGGGAGGCAGTGATCTTTGGTGGATGGATATTAGTTTATTGAACATCTGCTATATATATGTGTTGCATGTTTGGAATGACCTTTGGTGATAGCATCCCAGATGGTTTTTTTAAAGGTGAGAGAACTGAGGATCAGAACCTCTTTTTAATGGAGTCTGTACACAGCAGGGATTTGTCAGCAAGAGGATCAGGGGTCTAACTAGGTCCATCTCATAAAGGCCACTCTTCCTATTTTAACTACATATATGATGGCCCCCAAAGTCACAATTTCAAGACCACTTAATAGACATGAATAATTGTCATTTTTAAAATGAATGCTTTAGGAGATCCCTGGGTGGCTCAGCGGTTTAGCACCTGCCTTTGGCCCAGGACGCGATCCTGGAGTCCCAGGATCGAGTCCCATGTCGGGCTCCCGGCATGGAGCCTGCTTCTCCCTCCTCCTGTGTCTCTGCCTCTCTCTCTCTATGTCTATCATAAATAAATAAATTAAAATAAAATTAAAATAAAATAAAATAAAATAAAATGAATGCTTTATAAATGCTCAAAAGGAAAAGGTAATTAAAAGAAATTAAGAAGTAGGAATACATAGAGAACACTAGCATTCCCTATACCTGTACCTAACTCATAGCAGTTTGTTATTACATTTCAAGAATGTTGCACTAATATAAATAAGTGCTAATAGTTTGAAGGACAGTACATTTCCAAATATTATTTCCTTGCAGGCTGCCAACAATATTATTTTTCTCTGTTATAAAATCTGGAGTTTAAGATCCTCCATTTTTGTGATGAATTAGGTAAAATTTTCGGAACACTTTTCCTTATTTATTCAAATATGAGATCATATTTTCTAGAATAAGGTTGTTTTGTGAATGTCATGAAGAACACACTCTTTGTTTCTCTGGAGTTCAAGTATCCCTGCGCCATAGATAATACTATCGTGTATTGAGAATAACAAAATTAGTTGTGTCACAATCAGGGGAAATTATTTCTGAAGAAGATAAACACATTTCATACAGAAGCAGTTGATCTAAGAGGCAAAGGTACTGTTTTACATGCTTATATCATCAGCTGAAGAACAAAACCAAGAATTTCATGCAAGAAGAGTCCAGTTGTTTCTAAATTGAAACTTTATAATTCCCAAGAAATTATCATTTTATTTTTAAAAACAAGTAAGAAATTTCTGTTTACCTTTTTCTTTTCTTTTTTTTAATATTGCAGATGTCTGGTCTTTAACAGCTATTTCTGTATCCATGGCTGATGTGTATTGATCTATAATTACAGTCTCAACCCCCTTTTTTTCCCATTTACTATCCTTACCATTTGGGGATGACAGTTCCTGAAACAACTAACTTCTCATGCAATTTAAATTCTTACATTTTAAGCATTTGTGTCAATCATTGCATTTTTGTTAAATAGGGGTAACTTTGAATGTATTTACTCTTACTTTTAAGAACAAGAATTTTAAGTTCTTTTCTCTGGTCTCTGATAGGGGCCATTTCACTGAAGAACATTCTCGTTCGTTAAAGAGATATTTGCAGAGTATTTATTAGGTGCCATATGTTATGTTAGGGGCTGGGAATACAAAGATAGTAAGAAATTGGTTTTGTCCTCAAGTAGCTTGCTGTTTACTCGGGTGATAAGAGACAGATAGCATGGAGCAGCGGTTTAGCACCGCCTTCAGCCCAGGGCCTGATCCTGGAGACCCACAACAGGAGTTCCACATCAGGCTCCCTGCATGGAGTTTCTCCCTCCCTCTACCTCCCTCTACCTTCCTCTACCTGTGTCTCTGCCTCTCTCTCTCTCTCTGTGTGTGTGTGTGTCTCATGAATAAATAAAATCTTTAAAAAAAAGAGAGACAGAAAACAATCATTACTGTGCAAGAAAATAATTGCTTTACTAGAGTTATGCCCACCATAGTGGGAGGAGAAGTGTAGTGGGAGGGTGGGTAGGCCTTCAGGGAGGGTCCAGTGGCAGTGAACGGGAAGCAGGAGGACAGGAGATAGGGCAGAGAGATGGGGACTGGAATGCAAAGGAGTTGAGGTTTGATCTCTTGGATAAAGAAAAGTCACTTTTGAATTGAGAGCCAGGCAATAATGTCATCAGATCAACATGATCAGAGTTAGAGGGGTGGGCAAGAGCTGAAACCAGTCTCTTCCCTTCAGATGGTGTCTCTCACTTTTCTTAAACCTTGAAATTTCTAGTACATTCCATCATCAGTGCCAGACTTTCTTCATGGTGTCTAAGTTGTAGTTGCTTGTCAGACCTGGAATACGTTCCTGATCACTGTTTCCCTGGTTCACTGTCAGCGTTTTCTCTTCCTACACAAGACTTGTTTACACATTATGGAGAGGTCTCAGTGTCACCTGTGCTTCATCTAGCGGTGGTCACCCCCTGCCTTTTCCATTGTCTTAATCTAATCTGGCAGAAATGCTTTGCTACTTAAGGATATATGAAAATATACTTCAAAAAAGACTTAGCAATCAAGTCAAAACCGATTGTTAGCTGTCCGAGATGTTAGTCATAGCTGATGTTAAAAACAAATTTTAAGTAAACTTAAGCTTTTTCTTGCTCCAGAGAACACCAGGAAAGATGACTCTTACGATATAAAAATGCCATTTCTGGGAAAAAGTATTTACAAGTATTTGTTCTCTTATCTCTTTTGATGAAGAATTAGAGATATTTATTGTTAAAGGAAAAAAATCATGTCTTTTTTTTTAAGAGGTTGAAGAAATAAAGTCCTAACAGATGTATAAAGTATGCATTTAGTGTCCCACATCTCTAAAAATGCATTACTGTCTGTGGTTGTAAATGAACATGTTTTTGCTCTTTCCTATATTAGAAAGAAAGAAACTTCACCTGCCATACATTATGGACAATAATATATTTTGAGGAGATTTTGTTTTTGTGATTGATACTGTATTTTCAACCGAGAAATCATAAAAGAAACTGGAAATCACATATAAAATCTTACTGTTAAATTTTATTATTTGATTTGGCTCTCAGTGAATCCAAACCATTTTATGCAGTGCTAATTATTTAGTCTCAGCTTTGCTCTTGAGTTAGCAGTACCTGATCAACTTTCCAACTGTAAAACAGTTTGAAAATCAAATGTAGCTTACATGCAAGACCCAACAAAATTAAAAGTGTTAAGTACGTTTTGGCAGTTCACTTTTATTATGCCCAGTCCTCAAATGTACCAGCAGATAATCATCTGAATGTTAGTTATTTTTCACATGCTTATGTGATCACACAAAAAAGTACATGCTAAAAAGAAGCAGATGGTGACAGATGGGGAAGGTTGAATAAGGTGGTTTTGGAAACCTAGAGAAATGCACTTCTGTAATAGTGTAAAAATAAAAATTATTTGATAATCAAGTTAGAACTAACAAAAAGATTGCAGAAAAATGGCTTGGCTGTTGGAAAATACATAGTATCGAGTTGTGGTTGATATTCAGAAAAAATATATACATAATTTGATTTCATGTAAGTGTAAAATATTTTTTTCCAATGTCTAAAGATGCATTGTTTGATGTGTTCTTAGTTTTCAGAACCTCATTTATAGAAAACGTTCACTTGCTGTCATTTTATTCCCTTGTCTTTTGAAGCCTATCACCTTTACTATCTTTCGTATAATGTATAATTTGAAAATATCTGAAAGAGACCAGAATATTTTGCTGATGATTTTAAGAAAAAGATTTTGCTTGAAGTTATCGTGATGCTATAGAGGTAGTAGCACAAATGGATGTTAAATTTCTTAGAAATTTAAAGCCAGAGATACACAGTCACTTGTTCCGAATGAACTGGGAGCATCCATAAATTAAGAATAAAGGTAGTTGCTAGCACAGAGTGGTATAGACGTGGGGAGCAGTTAGATCCCCAACTTGATTTAAAGGTATGAAATGGAATTTGTATGTATTTATCTTAAATGCAACAAAGAATAGATGTAAAAGACATCATTACATGGGTTCTTGTCAGTATTGTCTCTTGGAGATTTTAAGAGATGAATGAGTCCAAGTTAACATGTGTTTGCACATTTAATCCATAGGTCAAAATAGTAGCACACAGTTGCAGTTTGCTGATCCCTTGGATGAAATTCTACTACATCTAACAGATTATGAAACTAAGTCCTGAAATGCCTAAGCATTTTGTAAAAATACAAAGTTTTAGTAGCCCTTCTTATACTGTGTGCATCCTTACTTTATGTATTTATAATTCATGCAACACTCATCCTCTTAAGGCCTTTTTGAAAACCTTCATCCTCCTGAATGGCTCCAGAAAGGATTCATCAATATTAAGGCAGAAATGAAGTGAAGGAGCATGGTCATTAGTTCAGGTAGATCATTGTCTGTTCACGTATAAGCATAGTTAAGGACTTGAAACTGTTGTGAGTCGGCTTACTGCTTATATTGTTTCTGGATAATATTAAAAATCATCCCAGGGGATCCCTGGGTGGCTCAGTGGTTTGGCTCCTGCCTTCAACCCAGGGCATGATCCTGGAGTCCCGGGATCGAGTCCTGAATCGGGCTTCCTGCATGGAGCCTGCTTCTCCTCTATCTGTGTCTCTGCCTCTCTCTCTCTCTCTCTCTCTCTCTGTGTCTCTTACGAATAAATAAATAAATAAATAAAAGAAAAAAATCATCTCACTTTCTCCCCAAATTGGATATTATTTAAATATAAATGAAAATAATATTTCTAGTTCAACTTTGACGGTCTCTTGGTGTCAGTAAGTTGGGGCTCCTTCCCCAGAGGCCAGTCAGTTCCTGTGGCGGCTAGTTTTCACCTAAAGTTCTTCTCAGCTATGTACAGTGTTTTGGCTTTAACAGTATGAATATTTGCATTCAGTGCTTTAGGATGATTCTAGGTTAAGCATAAAGTGTAATTGTAGATTCTCTGAAGCATAAGAACAGAGACAAAATCCACCCCAACTGGCTGCATGCTGGTGATTGCCTGTAGTATGTTACATCAGCTGTTTTAACTTCAGTGGCAAAGGCCCCAGTTTCCTGAAATCCCTTGATGTCTGTTGTTCCGGGATACCAGGGAAGTTGAGAAATTTCTGGGAAGCTGTGCATAAGAGTGATTCGGCCACTAGCGTTGCATCTTGTTCAAGCGTGTTGCCTGTGCTAGCCAGAGATTGCTTTAGAGAGCGCGCGGTCAGCTGTACTGAGGTGTATGTGCTAGGACAGAGCATACAGCTTACAAGAGCTAGTGGCCTGTACAGTTTCAGTCTCTTGAGAATTAACAGAGCAGTGAAGCTCCAGGCAGAAAATCTGTATTTATGAAGAAAATACTGAGAAACCTTGGAATTCATAATTCTCATGAAATACATACTTCCCCTGAAGCTGCCGTACATTTTAGAATCTGGATCAGAAGACTTAACAACCCTCCCTTTTTTTTAAAAAAAGATTTTATTTATTTATTCATGAGAGGCAGAGACATAGGTAGAGGAAGAAGCAGGCTCCCTGCGGGGAGCCCAATGTGGGACTCGATTCCAGGACCCCAGGACTATGCCCTGAGCCGAAGGCAGAGGCTCAATTGCTGAGCCACCCAGGTGCCCCTTTTTTGTTTTTTTTTTAAAGCAGATTCCTATGATGATAAGGATACGTAAAGGATTTCCACAAATGACAAAGTATAGAAATGTATGTTTATATAGAAAATACATGCATACCCATTACCTGAAATACAAGGTTACCAGGGGGAAAAACTCGTTTTTGAATTAGTGGTAAATTGGTTCATGCAAGCTCGCAGTTTACTTTCACAACATAGGTGTACAGACAGTTTGTTTGGATGTTTAATTTTTTCCCCCATCTGTTCTGTCTGGATTATTGATTGAGCAGCAAGCCACTTAGGGGCATGCATCCCCTCCTTATAATCGCTTGCCTTAGGTGCATTGTGTGGCCTGGTGGCCTCCAGTCTTCCAGTAAGTCCTGGTTGGTAAAAGAATACTGGAGGGAATATTGTTTTTGAAAGTGCCCATCAGCCAAATAAGTATTCAGCGTTGGGAACTTTAACCAATGGTACCGTTTTAAAATACATAGTTTATAATTTGATGTCATTCTTGAAATTTGTAACCATTCAGGAGCCACTCTTGCTGATTTCTGTTTAACTCATCTGGCTGTTTTTAGATGTGGAAGCATCTACCTCAAATAGTACCAAATATTCATCAGATATTACCAGAATATTTAATAGTAATGGATACCTGCTATGACCTCTTTGAAACCAGTTTTATTATATCAGAAAGTGAAGCTTTCTGGTAGAAAAATGGCTCCTGGTAGAAAAATGGAAACTCAGCCTTGTTTCCTAGCCTTTGGGTTCTGTTTGGATGCTGATTCGATGTGACCTCTTATCATTGTTTAATATTTACATTACTTTTAGGGTTCCAAATCACCTCTTGTTCTTTATGTCTATCTTTTGCATTAAATGTAGTTACAAAGTAAATCTACCTCTGTGGTGACAGAGATAATAGGGTTAAAAGGAAATACCAAATGTCTGCATTCATATTGAAACCTTGAGTTCAGTTTAAAATGTACAAAATAAAAAAATAAAATGTACAAAATCAATGATTTTGTGGAAAAGGGACACTTTCTTTAGATTAATCCTTCAAGACAAGTCTTTCAGTGGGTTGTTTCTCTAGGAGCAGGTTTTGATTTGCATTTATATCCAAATTATATGATCAGTCTCATGGCAATGGAGTTGAAATCCACTTTGCCATTGTTGGGCCTCCGTGTTACCAATTATCCTACCTTTTGGATCTGCTCTCCTGATAACCAGGAAGTATAATGGCCTTTTTTCTAGGGGGGAAAATCATCAGAAGTAGCCAGAAGGAATTGCAACTCTTAGGTTAAAGAATGTGAATATTATATGTTACTGTAATTTGGGGAAAAATATGTGCTTTGAGTAAGGGAGAAAAAAATCTCTTTAAGAAATAATATAGGGATCCCTGGGTGGCGCAGCGGTTTAGCGCCTGCCTTTGGCCCAGGGCGCGATCCTGGAGACCCGGGATCGAATCCCACATTGGGCTCCCAGTGCATGGAGCCTGCTTCTCCCTCTGCCTGTGTCTCTGCCTCTCTCTCTCACTGTGTGACTATCATAAAAAAAAAAAAAAAAAAAAAATATATATATATATATATATATATATATATATAAAGGAGGCTGTGGATTTTAATTTCACTCAAATTTCTAGAGCATTTTGAAGTACTGTCTTCTGAGATAATTTAGATTTAGGGAGAGAAAAGATATCTGAATAGTGGTGTTACATGTTTTATATACTGTATCCACATGTAAAATATGATCACTTTTATTTTCATTCCTTGTGTATTTCATCTTCCAGCTGTTTGGAGAAATCTTTCTTTATAATTGATAACAAAGACTCTTAGATAAAGAGGGCTGGCTGAGTTTTTAGGGTTTTTTTCTCCTCAACATTGCTGGGTTTCACATGTCGATAGGAGAATATATTACATCAGACTTGTTCAGTTCAAAGTAATAGAGCACACAGTCATTGTGGCGTTATGTATATATATATTCATTAACCCCCGTATGTTCAGAAGCAAAACCACTTATTTTGAGAATCAGTGGTCATTTTACAAAGCTAAATAAAATATATTTTATTTTATCAAACAGATTTTTTTACAATATAGTTTTATTTTTCAGTTGCTTTTTTCTCTTCAAAAATAAAACCCCTTTTTTATGTGCTCACTTTCCCTTCTGGCTGCAAACCAGGTATTTAAACAAAAATAAAGGATTGCCAGTTTTGCCAGCTGGGGATGAGAACCCGGCTGGTGAAATGTGGGTTCGGGAAGCAGTTAATCCAGCTTTTATGCTTTTTATGGTTTTATGAAAAAAGAGGTTAAAAACCACATTTGGCTCTTTTTCGCATGTGCCACTGTTTTGTTGGTGTTGTAGGAACTCAGTAAAAGGTTACTTAGATTTTAAAATTGTCTGTCGTTAGGTAAAATCCTGATCTCTTCGATTCAGGCCCACAAACAGTACATTCTACTAATTGGACAGGAGATAGATTCTTGAATAATCAAAAGTCACTGGTATTTAAAAATCATACGTACATTTCCTTTCACTGAAGTTAAGTATACAAGCTGAATTTTTTCTGCTTCTTTAGCTTATTTCTTCTTTTCTGTGTGTTTTTACGTTATTCATTTCAAACAAGTAGAAATTTGAAATATTTTTAGCCAAAGGGGAAAACTAGAATTTGTTATTCTTCCCCAAAATATTTTGCTTAGATTGTTACTCTACAGAAGATTTTCGGAAAAGACACAGGAACTAGACTCCTGTTCATATCTTGCAAATGCAGTTCCTGTGTTGTCTTGGAACTGTAATACAACTGAATTAAAAATCTTCTCATCATAACATTTGAAAAACATTGCTGAATTAAGTAACATAGTTTTTTTCTCAAAATTACATTCTCCATGCATATAAATACACTGTCTACCAAGCCTTTCGTAGTGTCCGTAGGTAATCATAGTATAACTGTCAAACATACCATGTACAATTCTATGAAGTTGTTGGTAAATTTTAAGTAAAGGTCACATGGGGTAATCTTCAACAACTTACTTAACTCGAGCCAAGAAAGTTTAGAACATGTACACTAGTTCTGTATCAAATTCTTATGTAATCGGTTATGTTTTTAATTGATAAATTTCACGGGTATGGTTTTCTTGCTCTATTTATCCCAAAGCTAAGAGAATCAAATAAAAGTAGGGTTTAAGGTTATTCAGATACAGTAATTTAAAACAAAATATTGAAAGACCCTGGGGCACCTCGGTGGCTCATTTAGTTAAGTGTCTGCCTTTGGCTCAGGTCATGATCTCAGGGTCCTGGGATTGAGCCTCGAGTCAGGCTTCCTGCTCAATGGAGAGTCTGCTTGAGATTCTCTCTCTTCTTCTGCCTCAATACCTGCTTGCATGCTCTCCCTCTTTCTCTCTCAAATAAATAAAATCTTTTAAAAAATATATTAATAGATTCAAATAGATGAAAAAAATTGCATTAGACAAGGAACATACCTAATAAAAAAGGTAAAAACCAACACTTTCCTGAGACAAATGGCAAATTATTATGCCTCAATTTGAATAGGTGGCTCTAACATACCCTGATATTGTTCTATTCTTTCTTTCTAAATTTATTTTGCGTGGAATGTATTTTGGGAAATAAGTTTAAGGGCATATACCAGAGACAAACTGCATCCGTGATTTTTGTTGTTTGTGTTTAACAGAAATTTTATTGTGAGGTACTAAAGTTTTGGACACACTCCAAATGGTAAATCTTTATATCCACTTTGTTGACTATTTCCTTAAAGAGTTTAAACACATAGGGGCCTCCAGAAGTTTTCAGCTTGATCATCTTGTTTGCCTTGCCCTGAACTCGTCTGTCTGTAGGACTCCTCCTACATGACTTCTGTCTTTCACAGTTTGATTGGAGTTACTTAGTTCTCCTTCATGCAAGAGAGTATAAGGTTCCTCGTATGCTCAGTCAGCATGACTTGAATTACTTGAAGTCCACATTAGTGGAACCAGAGTGAAAAGTTCAGTAGGCCTCAGAGAAAACAAATTGCAAACAATTTTCATGTGAACCCTGCATTGTCATTTACTTGGAATTTGCTGCATGGCCTGTCCCCTTTCTCATACACTGGCCACTTCAGGACATGTATTGAACACTTCACATCTCTGATGTAATTCTTGTCTTTTGTGGGATCCTTTCTAGTTTAAATGTGAAGATATCAGAATAGCCTACCTAGGCTTTGCAGGTTAGGATTCACTTAGATGTAAAATTCGTACGTTTTGTAAATATTGCTCTAAAAGTTAATGTGCAATAATGAATCTTTTCACTGGTTTCCCTCTTAGGTGTTAGAAGACAATGACTATGGCCGAGCCGTGGATTGGTGGGGACTGGGGGTCGTCATGTATGAAATGATGTGTGGGAGGTTACCTTTCTACAATCAGGATCATGAGAAGCTTTTTGAACTAATACTAATGGAAGACATTAAATTCCCTCGAACACTCTCTTCAGATGCAAAATCATTGCTTTCGGGGCTCTTGATAAAGGATCCAAATAAACGGTAAGCCACAAATGACACTCAATGGGTTACTGATGAATGTGGTTATAGAGATTCTGATGTGTAAATTAATTCAAATATAACTCCAAGGAGCAGTGTATTTGGTGGAGACATCTTTCCATGGAAATACTGACTTATTTTTAACTGCATTATAGAGAAGATTTTTTAAATTTCTGTAACTCTTTCCTAACTTGGAAATTTATTCACATTTTACCAAATAAGGATTTTGAGGGGTTTATCCATATTGTGAGCGAACAATTTCTTAATTGCCCTGATACCTGCTATTGTGGGGATAGGAAGTATCCCTCCCCTTTTTCTTTCCTTTCAGTCTCTGGGCCTTTATATTTATGCTTATTTACATAATAAAAAGGATAGCCATGCTCTCTACTCTCTTCTAGTTCCAACCTGTGTTAACATGCCCTACTACTTTTTTTGTTTGCCATTTGAAGATACTCTTTTCCCTGTGTGACTGAGAGGATTAATGGCAACATATCTTTACAAGATTTGTTTTTCTTTTGTAGCTACAACTGTGACCTAAAGAGTCCTACAGCCCTTTGTTTAATTAGCGAACTGTAGTATTCTTTGTTCATATTTGTATATTCATTTACACATACAATTTGTAAGTCATATATGAAATGACTATTACTGTAAAAATGTCCTATAATCTGTGTTTGTGTATACATGTACGGAGCCATCCTTTCCTGTCAATTTATAGGCATATCAGCATTGCCCTGAAAATCACTTAGCTATTAAGCATCTTGAGGATAGATTTCAATATTTTAATGTCAAATCTTCCCTCACATAATGTGTTTTTACAAAGTTCTATTTTTGGTTGCTGCCCATTTTCTATTTATTGACAGACTGAATTAATGAAGGAAGGAATAAATGAATCCTCAAATGTGGGTTTAGTTTACCTTCTAGATGGTTTCCATCACACACTTCTAGCTTCTAAGTTCACGAGGATCGTGATTTTACCTTTGGCAGAAATAAGCAAACATAATAAAAGAGAACACCATCCTTTTGCTTCGTGAAGAACCTCTCAAAACTGTGTTTTGTGATCCTGGTAATGGAGAGTTTACCTAGTATTTATAGAGTGATTTCAGGTTGTCTTTTTCAGGGCATTTGCATCTGTTTTGTGCTTTTTGCTGTTTTGGTAGCCTTGCAGTTGATAGGTAGAGTTTATTTTCATTTACATTTGATTGAGGACAAAAGTGAGGCCTGGAGAGGTTAAGTGATTTACCCTACAGCAAATTCCTGTGGAACCAGAGTAATCAACTTTCTTGGTGCCTACTTGGTATTTCTCTTGTGTCTTTTTTTTTTTTTTTTTTTAAAGATTTTATTTATTTATTCATGATAGTCACAGAGAGAGAGAGGGGGGCAGAGACACAGGCAGAGAGAGAAGCAGGCTCCATGCATCGGAAGCCCGACGTGGGATTCGATCCCGGGTCTCCAGGATCGCGCCCTGGGCCAAAGGCAGGCGCCAAACCGCTGCGCCACCCAGGGATCCCTTTTTTTTTTTTTTTTTAAAGATTTTACTTATTTATTCATGAGAATACACAGGAGAGAGAGGCAGAGTGTGGCAGAGGGAGAGGGAGAAGCAGGCTCCATGCAGGGAGCCTGACGTGGGACTGGATCCCGGGTCCCCAGGATCACACCCTGGGCTGCAGGTGGTGCTAAACCGCTGAGCCACCAGGGCTACCCTCTCTTGTGTCTTATTTGCAGTGCATCCATTTTATAGTTGGTTCAAGTTTTGAAACGTGTTCCATTTAGTGTGATTACTTCACAAGTAATGTAAGGGACAGCACTTGGTGATAGGTGATCTTTAAACAGAGCTAGGATTTCCATTTTATCTACTTGATTTGGGGATCTAATATTTGGCTTGGATTTCAAGGCAATGGATTTTTAGCCATCCTTTCCAGACTCCTTCAGGTAACTTGATGGCCCCTTCTGTAAGGAGCTGGTAAAACACACTTATATTTGTGTTTTTTCCTGTCTGTGTCTCTCATTCCTTTTCCTATCTCGACTCCCCACCCCTCCCCCTATCCCCAGGGCAGGGAGGAGGAAACAAGTAGCAGATACTAGATAATTGTTGAGGAAACATGAGGAAAATTTCTAGAATGATAGTGGCCCATGTGTAGGACAACCCCTGAAGGTTTGGCCACGTAGAGGTTGGGATTAATCTAAAGGAAAGGCGGGGTATTTTCAATGATTTGCTGTTTTCATTTAGGGCAGATGTCGCATTAAAGTATCAGGAATGCAAGGATAAGCAAGACAAAGAAGCTCTGCTCTCAATGTTCATAGAATAATGTGGGACACAGAACGGGTATTCACAGATGCTCAGGCCTGTTGAAATTATTAGCTGGGGGTGGTGATGGGAAGGGTTGTTGTCTGCTAAGGTGTTCATGCAGAGAAACTGATGTGGGAAGGAATCTAGAATTGCAAGTGAACGTGCCATTTGAGAAGTTCAGTGACTAGAGTGTAGACTGAGTTGGGTAACACTGGGAGAGGAAGCTGGAATGGTAGATTGCAAAGACTTTATGCTTCTTAGAAAATATTTACCCTTTATTCAGAAGGGGATAAAAAGCCACTGAATTATTAAAAGTAAGCAATAGTGTAATTGGATTTGTGTTATGAAAGGTAACTGGCAGCTTTGTCTTGGATGAATTAAAACACGGAAGGGCCTGGGGCAGGTAGGCAGAGCCCTTGAGAATGTGTAAGGGATTGTCCAGATAAAGGATGGGGTCCTTCCAGGGGCCATGGTAAAGGAGCAGTCATTCGGACTTTGTGAACAATTAAGTAGAAATGGTGAGGAAGGGGAAGGAGTGGAGGTGGTGGGTGGAGGGATGCCTAACTCCGGTGACCCGTTTGGAGAATGGAGTGTTATTAACAGACAGGGAACACAGGCAAAGGAGGCTTGTGGGAAGGATGCTGCTACTCACTTTGGCTGTTCCAAGTCAGATCTATAAGAAAACCTGGATGAAAGCGTGAAGCTGGCAGTCGAAAATCCTGCCAGTGTTTAGTAGACACACAGTGGCTGGCTATGTGGTTTGGGGACCCACGGACGTCTCAGAGACAGCTGGAGCCATGAGAATAGTTGGGACAGACTTATACAATGGGAAGAGGCCCGAGGACGGAATCCGGGGAAACATCAGAATTTAAAAGGTAGAGGGCAGCCCCAGTGGTGCAGCGGTTTAGCGCCGCCCGAAGCCCCGGGTGTGATCCTGGAGTCCCACGTCAGGCTTCCTGCATGGAGCCTGCTTCTCCCTCTGCCTGTGTCTCTGCCTCTCTCTCACTCTCTCTGAATAAATAAATAAATAAATCTTAAAAAAAAAAAAAAGAATTTAAAAGGTAGAAAAAAAGATAAAAGCCACTAAAGGACTGAACCCTGAAGTCTTTGGAAGTGTAATAAGATAGTGTTATGGTAGATCTCATTATTCTTCCTATTCAAAGTTTGAAATACTGACGAATTTTTCTGATACTCTTTACTGAATTTCTGTCAGTTCTCCCAAAGGGTCACTTGTGATTTTTGCCTTTATTTCTTACTCTCCATTACTTTATGTTCATTCTGTTAGAATCTCCTTAGTCCCTCTATGCAGTTTATGGGGAAAACATGACCTCACAGTGCAATCAGTAGCACCAGGAAAATACACATTCCATGATGTTCCTAATAATGAAGAACCCATAGTAGCTGAGGATTTAGTTTGGCATTCTGATATTGGAGTTTACTATTCTTAGACATAAATATCTTAGTGCAAATCATATTTTGATATTATTTTGAAGTCTTAAATTGTGTATTAGGGAGTCATTGACATTGAAATTTTTGACAGTTTCACACTTGGAGGAAGTTCGTGTTAAAGAATCTCTCCCAGCTTCTAAAATGGCAGTCTAAGATTATATTCTTAGACTTCGCATAGTACTCATGGCTGATACTTTAGTTTTTTATGTATTTGATAAATATAGATTAAATGCTGGCAATGTCCAAAGCCAAGCTATTGCTAGAGAACAGAGGGGTGACATAAAATGAATAACTGAAGCTGGATTAAAACCTTCTATTTACAAAATGATTATGGTTCTCTACGCCCAGCTCCCACCTCCCCCATCATCTCATTTGTCATTCAAAATGAAAACAATAGCGTAAGGGTAAGAGAATACCATGAGCTCACACAGACCACTTTGATGCATACTTTGGGAAGTTAAATTCTTTTCAGCGCATATTTTGGTGTCTCTGTTTTTCTGGCTCCCTAAGTAGAAGCTCAGAATGCTTTTTGGATCATCCAGTACCAGTCTCTGCCGTCAGAAGAATTTGCAGCCCAGCCAGGGAGGGACACATACAACTTGGAATAGAGAAAGAAAGAGCCAGGCCAGGGGGTGGAGTGCTGGCATTAACTAAATACAGAGCCGCCAGTCAGAAAGTCCTGCATACGAACACCGAACACTGCTAGTACCATCTGGTCCAGTCTAGAAGTTCCCTGTAAGTGCTGTGGTTCGTTCTGTATGATCTGAGGACAGGAGACCTAGATTGTGGGAACCATGGATCATGACTACAGATACTCAGATATAAGTTGGTTGTATTTTCCTCTCTGACTGTGTGTCAGGGAATCCTGGATTCTTCCCCAGTTCGTGTATTCCTTATACCTAATAATAGCTAGCACTGTTAGATTGTAGTATTGCTTGTTTATTATGACCTATTTGTGTTTCTTCCTACCCAGTGTTGTGTGGGAGTTGGCATGTACCAACTCATGAAAACCAGATGTTAAACTTCAAGGATTTTGTGAGCTGATTGTTTAATACAGTCATTGTTAAAAATCAAATTTTATAAACATACGAATCAAATCAAGTACATTAAAAACAAAAGTAATAAATACTCAAGTCATCAGTCTTTAATAATTTTGTTAAATTTTACTCTTTTCAGTGTTTTTGAGGTTGCTTTTATCTGTGTGTCTGTACAGAAATACTATGTAACGACCTGCTTCTAGAGTGCACCTCTTCCCACTTCTGTGTCAGTGACATCAGGTTGCTTACTTGAGATTAGCCATGGGGGAGTATTTATATCACCAAAGTTGGCAAACTTTGTAAGTCAGGGCTTGCTTTATTGTTTTGTTGATTGTTTAGACTTTAGAAACTAATAGAGAAGATGTTAATAACACAGATTACATTTTTATTTCTGTGTTTTTTTGTTTTTGTTTTTTTTTTTTAGAACCGAGAATGCAGGGGAGAGAGGTGAAGGGGGAGGGAGGAGAGAGAACCTTAAGCATGCTGCATGCTCAGCCCAGAGCTCATGACCCGGAGATCATGACCTGAGCTGAAATTGAATAAGACACTTAACTGACTGAGCCCCTCCAGGTGCCCCACAGATTACATTTTAAAGTTTGTTTTGTCTGTATGCATAACACTGTGAATAGCACTCCAAAATGAGATTATTCTTCCACTGTTCCAAGATGATTCACCATTCATCAAAGAAGTCACTCCTATAACTGACAAGCCAGGGAAAGTCTGACTGTGTGTCTTTGTTGTTTCACTCTCACCACAAATGACACGAACAGCCAGTATTTGTGTTGGAGCTCCTCCTAAGTCAGTTAGTGGCTTTCAAGTTTAGCAAAATTAACAAATGTTTTCTGTGAGCATCACTTGGCTACTTTAGAGAAAAGGGCATTCTATATTTTATTATTCTTAATAAATTTTGTGCCTTGTGTCCTTTCTATCTGTAAAATTATAACAAACATATCTATATAATCTGCACATGTAATATTGCACATGCATCATTTTGCCTGGATTGCTGGCTCTTAAACATTTATGGGCACACACTGTCCCTAGTAGCCATGAGCAAGAACAGAGAAAGCTTGCTGTATTGATCCAGATTTAAATGGATTTCCTTTCCTTTCTTTTTCTTGTTCTTTCCACATTCTTTTTTTTCCCCCTTCTCTCTTTCACTCCCTCCTTGCTTCCCTCTGTGGGTTATTTTTTTCTTTTTTCATTCCTTCTTCATAGTAACTAGTATGAACTATAGGAAGCTTAGGAAGCCAGAAAGCACCTGAATTTCACACTGTGCCCACTCTCCGTTAAGTAAGAATACCTGCAAAGCTGGGGGGAACATCTTTAAATTCATAGTGTGTATTGCGCTTTGCATAATAAATTATGTAGCAGTGGTATTTCCTAGATTAGTGATGTCATTTCTGTGGAAATTCATTTGAGGTATGAAAATAGCCCTCACGTTTCTATCTATTAACAATCACTGTACAAGTTGCTTTTTCTAACTAATTACTTAGTTAGTTTGGAATTTATGGTAGCAAGGATGCAGTTTAATCTGAATCTTAATCAAAATAAATATGGTTTATAGAGGCACCTGAATGACTCAGTGGTTGAGCATATACCTTCAGCTCAGGTCATGATCCCGGGGTCCTGGGATCGAATGCCACATCGGGGTCCCTGCAGGAGCCTGCTTCTCCCTCTACCTGTGTCTCTGCCTCTCTCTGTGTGTCTCTCATGAATAAATAAATAAAATCTTTAAGAAAAAAAATCTGGTTTATAGAATCGACTGTGGTAATTGCTACCATTTGTTGTGCTAGGTGCACTTATCTGTGTTATGGCTAACCTTCATGGTGGCCCACCAGGCTGGTATTGCCCACACACACACACACAGTAGAGACACTGGGAGTAAGCAGCTTGTTCATTGTCACATATTCATAAGTTCCAAAGCTGGTTGCCTGTTTCAGTTTTGTCCCCAAAGCCTGTACTCTTTTCAGGTACCACATTGTCCTGAGGCTACTCCTTTTTTTTCCTTCTCCTTTTCTTTTTTCTTTTTTAAGATTTTATTTATTTATTCATGAGAGACAGAGGGAGAGGGATAGACATAGGCAGAGGGAGAAGCAGGCACCCTGCAAGTAGCCTGATGTGGGATTCAATCCCGGACCCAGGGATCACGACCTGAGCTGAAGGCAGATGCTCAACCACTGAGCCAACCAGGTGTCCCTTTTATTCCTTTTTGAAGATTTATTTGAGAGAGAGCATGCTTGCAGGGGTAGAAGATTGGGGGAGAGGCGAGGGAGAGAGAATCTCCAGCGGACTTCACGCTGAGTGCAGAGCACAATGTGGGGCTCAATCCCATGACCGTGAGATTGTGACCTGAGCCAAAATCAAGAGTCAGGTGTTCAACTGACTGAACCAGCCAGGCGCCCCGAGGCTACCTCTTACTAATAGCAAGTTAGGGAAATCAGATCTGACAGTAAAAGCTTTTTATTGGTACAGCTCTTGATCTCAGGAACTATGTATACCACAGAGAATTACATTTCATGGACACTTTCTTGTTTCCTTTTGGGCTTATATAGATCTCTTAATGTTCTCTCTTAATGTTCTCTCACTCTTGTTTTCTCTCTTAATGTTCTCTCCACTCTTGTTTCTGTCTCTTAGCCTTGGCGGGGGCCCAGATGATGCAAAAGAAATTATGAGGCACAGTTTCTTCTCTGGAGTCAATTGGCAAGATGTATACGATAAAAAGGTAGGTTATTTTCATGGAACAATCCTTATATATTTTGCCTAAGATGAATTTACGGCCAAAAAAAAATTTTTAAGTGAATAAAATTTAATGATATTAATAATATTCTTCCTTTTATTCTACGTATTTGAATATAATATTGAACTTCTTAGCCCAAAAATTTATCGATGATTCTGACTCCCAAAATGCAGGTTGAAATGTTACTCAGTGTGGTCAGTTGATTTTTCTTTTATCCCAGTAACATTAATTTGCTTCTCATTGTTTCCTAAATATTAGGAGAAAAAATAAAAACCTTGATGTTACGTTATTCTTTAAGAAAACTAGCAAAACGAAATCAGAATGTTTTTCCTTATCTTCATGTCTTTAATTTTAAAGTGAACTCTATAAATGTATTTATACAAAACCTTACTTGAAAGGGAATTAAAAGCAATTTAGTTTTTAATATTTAACAAAGGAATGGATATTTTTCTTAGTTGGGGTTTCTCTGTTATTTGAAATGGAATTTTAATGTCCACAAAGTGGATGCTACTGATTTTATAACTTTATTTTTATTATAATCTGCTTATTACTTGTGTTTAATACTGTAATTTTTCCTTAGGACAGGAAATTATTGTGTCTAGTCCTTTGTTGTAATCTTTGTCTATTTTATTTCTACTATTTAAGGTATTGTTAGTACAGGCACTGATTTCACTGATTTTGATTTTTAAATGCTCATGTAAAAATTTTACTATGAAATTTTTATGTAATACCATAATTGCTTAGAATCTTTAGTTCTTTTGTGTAGTTAGTCCTTCTATTTCATTTTATTCCAGTTTTCCCTGTTTTCTCAGAAACATACATAATCAACATCATTTAGAAAATGTCTGTTTTGGGCAGCCCCTGTGGCGCAGTGCGTAGCACCACCTGCAGCCTGGGGTGTGATCCTGGAGGCCTGGGATCGGGTCCCACGTCGGGCTCCCTGCATGGAGCCTGCTTCTCCCTCTGCCTGTGTCTCTGCCTCTCTCTTTCTCTCTGTGTCTCAATAAATAAATAAAATCTTTAAAAAAAAATTTTTTTTAAATGTCTGTTTTGTGCCAAATATCCTTCTTTATTAATCCCTAAAGTAAAGATAGAATGAAATCATTATGACTTACAAGGAAAAAGACAAGTACTGAATTTCTGCAGTACGTTATGGGAATAGAGAGTATGGTGGTTTTCTAAGCATTTCTTGTGAAATAGTTGTATGATATTAAACACTTCTCAAGTTTAGACTCCCACCATGTACCAAGCACTGGGGTAGATGTTGGATCCTTCTCAACTCTTATGAGAAGCATGTAACCATTTTTAAATGTTTATTAATTTCATGTAGAAAACTAGACATCTACTTTATAATAGTGATGGTGTTCTTTATGGGTTGCATCCCTATTTAGACCCTAATGATGGCTGTGTGCTATTTTTAATAGATCAGTTCACTACAAAAGACCCTTGTAAAAGAGAAAGATCAGAGTCTTCTTATATCTCCCAGAAATAATACATGGTCAGAGGTTTTCTTTGGCATACAAAGCTGTAAGCCACAAACAGAAGTCCCTTTTACATACCATCACCAAGGATAACTCAGTAATAAAGGGGGTAAAGAGGAAGAGAGAGAAGGAAGGAGAGAAAACATTCCTTGAGGAGACAACTGTGAGTCCCAGTTGTGTCACTGCTAACTTCAATAGGAGGCAAAACATGTACTTTCTTCAGTCCTGTCAGGAGACTAAAATATACCACAAAGATTTCTTCATCAGGTTTTGGCTCTCCATGTTAAGTGGGAGTTTGGCATCACTCAGGGAAAGCTCTGACATGCCATGGAGCTCGACACGCCCAGAGCAGTGACAGTAAGACACTGGCCAGCTGCCTTGAGGTGAATGGGCTTGGAGGGGGCTAGCAAGCCAGGAGAAGGAGCTGCCAAAACATAGCTTTAAATGATGTATTGTGGAGACATGGGTTTCAATTGTTAAAATTGATAAAAATAGATGCTACTTAATCTGAGCAAAGACGTTAAGTGTCTTATGTAAAGAAGCACAACCACAAAAATTACGAAGTTTCTGTGAACAGAATTCATCAGGAGCTGACCTCTTCTGCAGGTTTACTTGGATGGATGTCCGATGAGGCTCTGGTGTTTTAACCACCTTACATGCTTGAAGGACACTACAGCAGCATTATAATAGCACCCTCACATTTTGAGTCTGTCTCTAAAAGGCTTTGAAAATGTGATCGGGTCTGTCTGGATTTGTATCATATCACTAAGAAACAGAGAATTATGGGAATGTTGACACCCGTAACTGTAATGAATCCAATTATAATTCTACTCTTCAGACAGTATAAATTAGGAAATAATTTAGAAAATGAAACACTTTTATGGGACTCATATGTCTTTAAAATATGTAACTGTTTCATAAGAGGTTAATTTACTTCTAAGATCAGGTATTTTTTTAATTACAATTTTATTAATATTCTTTGGGAGCTTTACTCTTTTGTAGATTTATTATCACCTAATTATTGGCCACTTTTCAATATATTGTGGCAAAACTAGAGATAAGACATAGAGAGAGGCTAGTATCCTTAAGGGAAATCTAGATCTCTTCCTAGGTTAAGTAAAAAAAAATAAATTAATCTTAATTGTGAATGTAATGAAGAGCACAGGACTGAAGTGTGGAAATCCATGTCCTAGATTTGCTTCTTCCTTCCTATGGGGAAATGGACAAGTCATTTTACTCACACAAAATTAGGATCTCCGAAGTGCCTTCAAGCTTTAAGATTTAAGAAGATATTTTATAAGATGAATTTATCCAGATAAATTTCTCTGTAGACTTTGCACTCAGTTTGTCGTCTTATACAAAAAATCTGCTGGGATTTTGTGTGATACTGTGTTGAATCTAAGGATCAGTTTGGGGCAGAATTGACATTTGAACAGGATTGAGGCTTCAGATACATGAACATCATATACCTTTCCATTTATTTGGCTTTTCTTTAATGTCTCTCTGTAATGCTTCATAATTTTCTGTGTTCAAGTCTTACCCATATTTTGTTACTTGTCTTTAAGTGTTTTATGTCTTCTAGTATAAATGGTATTTTTAATTTTTATTTTCATATTGTCTTCTATGATTATATAGAAATACAATTGATTTTGTATATGTACCTTATGTCCTGCAGATTTGCAAAACCCACTCATTAGCGTTAGTAGCTCTTTTTTTTTTTTTTGGTAGACAAGTCTGCATAGGTGATTATATCTTTTGTAAATAAGTTTTTACTTCATTTTCAACTGGTATGTATTTTCTTTCTTTTTTTTGCCTCGGTATATTGGCTAGGACCTCACTATAATGTTGAGTAGAAGTGATGGAGTGAACATCCTAGTTTTGTTCTTGATCTTATGGAGAAAACATCTTTTATCATTAAGTATGATGTTAATTATCACAGACAGTGCAGAGATCTTAATTTTTTAAAAATATTTATTTACTTATTCATGACAGACACAGAGAGAGAGAGAGAGAGAGGCAGAGACATAGGCAGAGGGAGAAGCAGGCTCCTTGCAGGGAGCCCAATGTGGGACTCAATCCCGGATTCTGGGATCACGCCCTGAGCTGAAAGCAGACACTCAACCACTGAGCCACCCAGGCATCCTGAGTCTTAGTTTTTAAATATCATTCTTCAATAAAAAGAACCAAGGTTACTTGGAGAAGTAGTGACTTCAGCACTGGGATGAAGAAGATAAAAGACAAGGCCAAGGAATTTAGAGGTGCCAAAAAAGTAAAACAAAAAAAACAAGGTTAGATAGATAAATAGAAGTACATTAGTAGGATGCAGGAGCCAACCCTTAAGTCCCAGGGGTGAAAGCTGGAACCATTTCAATAACAAAATAAATAAAGCTTATTTATAATTATACCTTAGTCTATCATGACTCAAAGAATAAAATATATATCTGTAAGTCCACACTACAAAAATAAATGATTGAACAAATAAATGTTGAGAAGAGACATGTCTTCTTGATAGATGAATTGCAATTAATAAATGTAGAATGAAGTTACCTAAAGGAAAATGTGTGTATATACTTCTTATGCATTATATTGCTGGAAACATATTAAGATCCTGGTAACATTGGTTGCCTTAGGAGAGGGAGCTAAGTTAATGATCCCTCTGGTGTGTGTTCAACTTTTCATTACATGTGCTTTTGCAACTTTTGAATTTTCAACTATGTAGATATATTATATAGACATAAGTAACATTAAAACTTTAAGAAGACAAAACATTTAAAAATCTATCAATATTTAGGGCAGCCCCGGTGGCTCAGTGGTTTAGTGCCGCCTTCACTCCAGGGTGTGATCCTGGGGACCCGGGATCAAGTTCCACATTGGGCTCCCTTCATGGAGCCTGCTTCTCCCTCTGCCTGTGTCTCTGCCTCTCTCTCTCTGTCTCTCATGGATAAATAAATAAAATCTGTAAAAAAAAAAAAAAAAAAAGTCTATAAATATTTAAAGAATCCCATGAATGTCAAAATAGAACAAAAGTAGAAGGAATGAGGTAACTAGTAAATCACCATAAGACCCCCAGGGTGGGACTTAACTACATGTAGGATCTACCAATGAGTGTTAAAATCAGTGGGCAAAAGTTTAAGAAAGAATATTTGCATAGCCTTAATGTATTTCCTCTCAAACATTTGTTATTTACAAGCTTTAGAGAGTAACTTTATGGTAGAAAAACTTGGCCTACCATGTGTTAAGCCAGCTGACCAAGATTCAGATCACTGGTAGTAAGACCGACTGCTGCCATGTAGCCTGTGACCGGAGACTGTGGGAAGGCTGTGTCACTGCTGTGGTATTCTTTCTCAAAATGCATGACCTCAGCGTAATCTTGGAACCACCTGGAGGGGACACTCCTCAAAATCACTGGCCATGTGGCCTCAAAAGCATCCACTTCAGGAAAGGCCAGGAGTGGCTGTGGAACCAGGGACAGTGGAGATGGAGAAGAGGGGCACAGTGGGAAGGTGGTGACGTCCAGATGACAGTTCTGTACTAGCGCTGATTTCTTAGTTTTGAGCATTGTGCTTTGGCTTTATATTAGCCTTAGGGGCAGGTGTGATAACGAGATAGGAGATCTTTTGTACTACTTGTAGAAGTCTTCTCTAAGCCTAAAATTATTTCAGTATAACAAGTTCTAAAAATATGTTAGTGTAAGCTTTCTATACCTCCTTTATTAGGATGAGGAAGTGCCCTTCTGTTCCTAGTATGCTAATAGTTTTTATCTCGAAGAACTGTTGAATTTCATTACAAGTTTTTCTGCATTTGTTGTAATGACCCTCCGGTTTTTCTCCTTTATATTCTATTAAGATGGTGAATTGCACTGATTGGTTTTCAAATGTTAAGTGAACCTTATATTCCCAGGGGAAAACTCACCTATTTGTGATGTCCTTATTATGTATGCCTAGATTTGATACAATGTATTTCTTTCAGGATTTTTGCATCCCTAAATCACAAGTGATACTGGGGCTGAGGCCTCATCTTCTTTTCCTAAAATGTCTTTGTTTGATTTTCATTCAGGATCATGTTTGATTTTTTAAAATGAAGAAGTATTTCCTCTTCTTCAATTGTATGGGATTGTTTGTTTAGAATTCGTATTATCTGTTCTTAAAATCTTTGATAGAATTTACCAGCAAAGCCACTTGGGCTTGGGGTTTTGTATTTGTTGGGAGGTTTTTAGCTATGAGCTCATGTTCTTTCATAGTTGTGAGGCTATTCTGGTTGTCTGTTGCTTCTTAAATGTTTCCGGACCTTTTGTCTTCTAAGCTTTCTAATTTATTGGCTTAAAAATATTTATAATATTCCCTTATTGTCTTTACAGTGTTTGTTATATATGTGATGATGATCTCTCTTTTAATCCTAATATTGGTAATTTGTGTGTTCTCTCTCCACTTTTTCTTGATAAATGTGGTGAGAGATCCATCAATACTACTGTTTTTTGTTTTTTTTTTTTTCAAAGAATCAGCTTTTGGTTTCACTGATTTTCTGTATTGTTTTTCTGCTCATTATTCACTAATTAATTCTGCTACTTATTACTTCTCTATTCTGCTTCTTTTGAGTTTGCTTTGCTCTTCATTCCCTATTTTCTTTGAGAGAAGCTAAGATTACTGTTTGGGGACCATTCTCTTTTTGTAGCATAGCACTCAAGGAATGCTGTGAGTTTCCATAGAAGGGCTATTAGCTTTGTTTTGCAAGTTTTGATTTGTTATGTTTTCATTTCAAAATAGTTTTAATTCCTCTTGTGATTCCTTCTTAACTCTGAGATTATTTAGAAATGTGTTGCTTGATTTCCAAATATATGGATTTTTCAGATTTTTCTTTTACTGATTCCTAACTAAACTCTCCTGTGTTTGGAAAACATAGTATATATGATACTAGTCCTTTTAAATTTGAGACTTGTTTTATGACCCAGAAAATGGTTTCTTTTGGTGTATATTCTATGTATACTTGAATGTATATTCCGCTTTTATTGCACAAAGTGTTCTACCAGTAGCCATTAGTCAAGATGGTTGGTGGTGCTTATCTTTCCTGAATTCTTACCAATTTGCTGTCTACTTGTTCTGTCAGTTACTGGAAAAGGATTATTGAAATCTAGGGCTATGATTGTGGATTTGTTTCTCTTTTTAGTTTTGTTTCATGTATTTTGAAGCTTCATTGTTGGTTGTGTACACATTTAGGTTTGTTATATCTTCTTGGTGAGTTCACACCTTTATCATTATGAAGTGTTCCTCTATATCCATAACCGTAACCTTGTTTTGAAATCTACTTTGTCCAATATAATTAATATGAGTACTCCAGCTTTCTTTTGATTTTATTTATCATGTCCATCGTGTTAGTTTTAATCTACGTCAGTACATTTGAGTGAGTTTTCTTTTAAGCATCATATATTATTTGTGTGTGTGTGTTTCCGTGTATATAACACTCTTTGTTTACAACTTTATAGCAAAAAAAGAATAGGGAAAAGTTTAAAACAGGGCATTCCAACTGATCTTGTCAGATTAGAAAAATTCCATTGTATTTTATTAATTTATTTATTTTTAAAACATTTTATTTATTCATGATAGACACAGAGAGAGGCAGAGGAGAAATTCCATTTTAAATGCCCATCCCAGTGCCCAAAGGTAAACAATAATGAATCTACATATGCAGTTTCCTTTATGAAGTGCAGTGTTCATATTTTAGGCATCTTTTAAACATAAAAATTCTAAAAAGTGGATTCACTCCTTAAAACTACATAAATTAAAGGTGTTTTAAATTTAAATTTATGTTCTCGTAATAACACATGCCCAATGAAAATCAAAAGCGGAAAAGCAGCTGCACTTCCTATCTGAGTGGACAGTTACAACAATCAATCATTTTATGCAATGACCTTTATATTTTCAATTTATCATTAGCTACTTTGAATTTACCATGAGATGTGGACAAAGTCAGAAGACAAGACTTAGGGAGAGGACTTCTTTTTTGGAGGGAGGTTAAGCCTTTCAGAACTGGCATGGGAAATATCTTGTTGAAGGATTCCGCATGGAAAAATTAATGTAGTCCGTGTCCACTCCTGCTGAACTGGCTTACTGTTTTCATTGACATGTTTAGTGTCATTTTAAAAATCTACTGTGTTTAACTCTTCTAGTTGATCCAAATCTTCAACAATACAGAGATTTTCATTGATAGGAACAACAGCCCTGGCTCCGAGTTCCTGCCTCTTCCCTTTGTTGTGCTATTTCCAGATCACTTCCTTCACCACTTCAGCCCTACCTCTGGAAGGCTCACTTCATTGTTTTCTGAAGTACATGTACTGAATCTTTCAGGACTGGTTACTTTTCTGCCTCTCTCATCTACATCTCTTGGAATGTACAGGTTTAATTCTCCATTGTTTGTGTGCACTGAAGCATATCCCACCCCCCCACCCCCACCTCCCCACCTCTTGCCTGGATGTCACAGATACTATCTCCATCCTCATTATCATCGACCAAAGCAGGATGAAATTCCAGCTCTTCATGCCCACTGATCACCAGTGCTTTCCCTGCTTTGATGTATGCTTGCCTTCCTTCCATATCTTGCTCAAGTTCCATCAATGTTTTCTTGTTTTTCCTTTCTTTTCATGCAGGAAAAGGTTCAAGGGTGATTTTGGTAATATTTGAACCTAGGCAAAACACTCTCAATTAGATCTCATGCAATTTCATTTTCTTTCTCTTCCTTCTTTATATCTTTCTTTCACACAAATCCAGGAGGAAATGCACAGTGAAACATATAAGTATCATCCCCTCAGGCCAGCCATATTTGTTGTTTTCAAAAGCTTCAAGAAATGTTTGCACACTATTTAAGGGTTTTTTCCTCTTTTCCAGCTTTTTGTTCACTGTTTACAGTTTTATCTCATCTCACTTATCCATAGTATCTTTTTCAAGCTCTTTATGTCTTGCATCACATTTTCTCCCCAGAGTCAATTATGGGAAAACATACAATTACCTCCCTTTGTTCACTGCCTTTGCTCGAAGAGCACACATACTGCGATTTGAATCTGCACCTTTGCTTGTTTTTTTGAGCAACAAGTATAGATTTAAATAGCTCATTTAGCTCTTGCAATTCTTTCTTGTTGTCTTTAGTTTCTTTTCAGCTTCACTTTATGCTGACATGGATTTTGTTGATTAAATTGAACTTGATGACTGATAGCTTTGATAAACTTATATATATATTTTTTTTGCCCCCCTTATTATTCTTTAGATCAAATACTTTAGGGGCACTAGGGTGGCTCAGTTGGTTGAGTGTTCAACTCTTGATTTTGACTCAGGTCATGATCTAAGGGTCATGAGATTGAGCCTCATGTCAGGCTCTGCACTGAGTGTGAAGTCTGCTGGAGATTCTCTCTCTGCCCCCCTCAATGCTCTCCCTCCCTCTTTGTAAAAAAAATAATAATAATTTATGTTCCGTAATTTTCTCTTTTTTTGCTCCATCTTTTTGCTGCCAACAGCCTGACTCTGTTTCTTGGAGGGCATTGTAGAGACAGGTGGCACCAGCCAGACTTAAAGCTTAGCTGGACACCATCAAGAGATCTGGTCCCATAGCAGGAGGAGGAGGAAGACATGGGCCTCCCTAGCCACCATTCTGTGCCTTTTTTCTTATTCATTAGGTAATATATGATTTTTAAATGGGCTCTGAAACCCATTTTTATTTAATGTAAGTATTGACAGAGTTGGGTTTATACCTGCTATTTTGGGATTTGTTTTTGGTTTCATTTTTTATCTGTTCCTTTCTTTATCTTTGCCTGCCTTCTCTTGGATTTATTGAATATTTTATGATTCTGTTTTGTCTTGGCTCCTATCTTACTAGCTATCTCTTTTTTTTATTGTCTTGAAGTTGTTTCTAGAGTTTGCTATAAACATATTTAACTTCTGACAGATTGCTTTCAATGGATACTAGAACCACATCACATTCAACAGCACATTAGTTTTGTCTCCCATTCTTTATGCTATCATTTTACTTTCACGTTATAAACATCATAGCATAAGAGACCTTTATTTTGCTCTCAAGAGTTATGTTTTAATAAGACTAAAACTATGTATTTATACTTTTAGCATTCTCCATTCCTTTATGTAGATCCTTGCTTCCATCTGGTATCTGATTTTGGGCTTTTTCTTTGTTGCTTTTCTTTAACCTTTATTCAAAGGCTCATTTATGTAGCTTCACTTCTCAGACATGACTCCCTGGGCTTGGAAAGATTCCTGGAAAAAGAGGGTATTTGAAGGAAACAGAGGATAGGATATGATGGGAATGTGACGTTTCAGAAGTGGAGGCCAACGTGAGAATAAATCAGGCAGTGAGAAATGAAGTACGTGAAGATCTGCTGACTGTGAAGAACCTACAGTTCAGGGTGGATTGAGACTGGGTGCAAAAAATGGAGCAGGGCCCCTGTTGATTTGGGGTAGTTCCTGCAAGGTTAGCTCCTCCTGTTTGCTTGATGCACCTGCTTACTAGGACAGTAGCTCCTCCAGTAGGGAAATGCTATAACATGATTGGACCCTTTCAGCTTTTGTTCGTATAGACTTTTAGGCAAGAGAGCTCGGAAAAGAAAACCTCGGAAAATCAAGAGACTGCACAGTGATAGTAATGTTTGATTCTGAATGCAGTTACCCAAGGGCTAGAAATACAGGACTAGCACTAGAAGTGAGAACAGGAATGGATATGGCTATCTGGGAACTCTGTTATTGAGGGCTGTGGGAGTGGATTTCTTCTGTGAGCAGGAGAGGGATGCGAAAATCGATGGGAAAGAAAGTTGGGGAGGGAAGACGGTGTAAGGACACTTGAGAGCCACGGGTGTGTTAGAAAATGTCCAGTCAGGAAGGGAAGTTGGTTTGAGGACATGTTTTTACAAGGTGTATCCAAATCCCTTGTGAAGAATCATGCAATAGTTGCAGGGACACCTTTCTGACTAAATCATGACTCTATTTTCTGGCTGAAAAATTCATCTTGAGGAGTTTGGTGATTGATGGCAGTTATGCAGATGTTAGTGATCACTGTGGTTTCCGTCAGTGAAGCAAGGTTCCAGTATAACACAAACACTAGCAGAGAAGACAGATCATAGCTACAAATATACTTCCCGGGCATTCACACTGATACACTCCTTACCTGCTCTAATGATGGCCCATTTTTAAGCTTTGGATCAAAGAAAGATAAGCTCCAAATATCTACCAGACACTCTTATGGTTTAATGTTAAAACTACTTCCGGTATGCCTGGGTGGCTCAGTGGTTGAGCCTTTGGCTCAGGTGATGATCCAGGGTCCTGGGACAGAGTCCCGTATCAGCTCCCCACAGGGTGCCTGCTTCTCTCTCTGTCTCTCATGAATAAATAAATAAAATCTTTTAAAAAAATAAAATAAACTACCCTTTCATTGATCAGGGACGTTGCACTGTGGATACAAAAGAACACAGACAGCTGTCCAAATGTTAGTTACAGTGCAAAATGTGAATGACCAAAGTTTTAAAATCCCTCAAATTGGATTAAAAACAAAATATAACAAGATGTTCCTTATAAGAATGTCGCCTAAAACAAAATTACACAGAAAAGTAGAAAAAATAAGAGGATGATTAGAGATTTAACAGTCCAAATGTTATAAACAATAGTAACTTTGGGCGAAGTTGATTTCAGTATATAAGTATGAAATGTGAAAGGTCATTTTGGCATAATGTACAATATTCACCAAATAGTAGCATCTACAAGCACAAAACACTATCAGAAATGCCAGAGGACTTGGTAGAAAAACAATTTATTGCTCAATGTGGCAGAGGTTTTAGCTGACAAGATCTAGCTTGTGGTTTTGTTGATTTTCTTCATCAATTTTTTTTTTTTTTTTCAGTTTCATTGATTTCTGCTCTGGAACTTATTTCTTTTCTTATCACAGATTTTATTTGCTCTTTTATTTCTAGTTTCCTAAGCTGGAACCTTAGATAATTACTTTAGATCTTTCCTTTCAAATACATTCAAGTGCAATAAATTCTCCATTAAGTTCTGTTACCCCACGAGTCTTGATAAGTTGTACTTTCGTTTTCATTTAGTTGAAAATACTTCTCCTGGGACTTCCTACTTGACTCATACATTACTTAGAAGTGTATTATTTAATCTCCTAAGTATTTGGGGGTTTTGAGCTATCTGTCTCTTACTAATTTCTAGTTTAATTCCACTATGGTCTGAGAGCATTCCCTTGAATGTTTGTTCTTTTAAATTTTTTAAGGTATGTTTTTTAGCCTAGGATGTGACCTATCCTGGTCAGTGGTCTATGAGCTTGGGAAGAATGTGTATTCTGCTGTTGTGGATGAAGTGGTCTGTAAATGTCAGTTGGATCCAATTGGCTGATGGTGTCTTTCAGTTCAGTGATGCCCTTGCTAATATTCTTCCTGCTGGATATGTCAAACCCTTATAAAGGGGTGGTAAAGTCACCAAGTATGATAGTGAGTTAATCTGTTTCTCCTTGCAGCTCTATCAGTTTTTGTCTATTGTGTTTTGATACTCTGTTGTTCTATGCATACACATTAGCAATTCTTATGTCTTAATGGAGAATTGGCCAAGTTATCATTATGTTATATCTCTCTTTATCTGTGATGATTTTCCTTACTCAGAAATCTGCTTTGAAAAAAAAAAAAAAAGAAATCTGCTTTGTTTGAAATTAGTGCAGCTACTCCAGCTTTCTTTTCCCATTAGCATGGCAAGTCTTCCTCCATCCCCTTTTAATCTCTTGGTGTCTTTACATTTAAAGTGGATTTCTTGTAAATAATACACAATTGATTCTTTGGTTTTTATACACTTTACAGTCATTGTTTTTGTTGGTGTTTTTAGACCATTGAAATTTATTTATTTTTTTAAAGATTTTATTTATTTATTCATGAGAGACACAGAGAGAGAGAGGCAGAGACACAGGCAGTGGGAAAAGCAGGCTCCATGCAGGGAGCCTGATGTGGGACTCGATCCCAGGTCCCCAGGATCAGGCCCTGGGCTGAAGGCGGTGCTAAACTGCTGAGCCACCTGGGCTGCCCAAGGCCATTGAAATTTAAAGTGATTATTACCACAGTTGGATTAATATCTGCTATAACTGTTACTGCTTTCTAGTCATTGTCCTGTTCTTTGTATCTTCTAGTGTGTTGTACTCTTTTTCTGACTTCTCTGGTTTTAACTGAGCATTTTCTAAGACTATTTTTTTCTCCTCTTTTAGCATCTCATATTTTTTTTTACATTGTTTTAGTGTTTTTCTTTAAGTTTGCAATATATATTTATAATTAATTGAAGTCCTTTTTCAAATAATACCACACCATTTCATAGTGTAAGTACCTTAAAGCAGTATTTCTAATTCCTCCTTCCTGTCCCAAGTAACATTACTCATTAATTTCACTCATCCATAAGCTATAATTGTTGTATATATTATTGTATTATTATTTCAAACAAACTGTTACCTGGTAGATTAATTAAGAATAAGAAAAGGGGGATCCCTGGGTGGCGCAGCAGTTTGGCGCCTGCCTTTGGCCCAGGGCGCGATCCTGGAGACCCGGGATCGAATCCCACATCAGGCTCCCAGTGCATGGAGCCTGCTTCTCCCTCTGCCTGTGTCTCTGCCTCTCTCTCTCTCTCTCTCTCTCTCTCTCTGTGTGTGACTATCATAAATAAATAAAAATTAAAAAAATATATTTAAAAAAATAAATAAATAAAACCTTAAAAAAAAAAAAAAAAAAAAAAAGAATAAGAAAAGGGGGGCACTTTGGTGGCTTGTCAAGAGTTAAGTGTCTGACTCTTGATTTTGGCTCAGATCATGATCTCATTGTTGTGAGCTCAAGCCTCACACTTGGCCCTGCACTGAGCATGGAGCCTCTCCCTCTGTGCCTCCTCTACCCACCCCTGTCCTTCTCTCTCTCAAAAAAAAAAAAAAAAAAAAAAAGAATAAGAAAAAAAAATATTTTACCTCTGTTGGTTCCTTTTCTAGCTTTCTTCCTTTCTATAGAACTAAGCTTCTATATCATTCTCTTTTTTTCTGATGACTTTTTTTTTTTTTAACATTTTTTGCAAGGTAGGTCTGCTGGTGACAAATTGCCTCAATTTTTGTTTGTCTAGGAAAGTCTCCATTATTCCTTATTTTTGAAAGCTAATCTTCCTGGATACAGAATTCTAGGTCATTGTTTTTATCTTTCAATATTATGTATTTTACTGTATTTTTTTTTCTCACTTACATGGTTACTGAAGAGAATTCAGTGTAATTCTTGTCTTTGAACCTCTATAGAAAAGATTTTTGGTGTGCACATGTGTATGTTTCTGGCTTCTCAAAATTTTGTCCTTGTCTTTGATTTCCTGCAATTTGAAGATTTTATTTACTTATTCATGAGAGACACACAGAGAGGCAAAGACATAGGCAGAGGAAGAAGCAGGCTCCCTGTAGTGAGCCTGATATGGGACTTGATCCCAGGACCCTGGGATCACACCCCGAGCCAAAGGCAGACGCTGAACCACTGAGCCAATCAGGTATCCCATTTTCCTGTCCTTTAAATATGATATGGTGTATATTTGGGGATCTTTATCTTGAGTGCTATTTTCTGAACTTAAGAGATACGTGTCTTGGTGGGTAGCACTAATTTTGGAAAATGCGCAGTCATTATTGCTTCAGTATTTTTTCTCCTTTCTTTCCCTGTCATATTCCCGTTTATAATACCTATTATAATTGCTTAATGATTTTTGAATAGTCCATTTTCATATATTCTTTTTCCATTTCAGTTTTTGAAGTTTCTATTAACATTTCTTCAAGCTCACTGAATCTTTCCTTGGCCATGCTCTGGTTATTAATGAGCCCATCAAAGGCATTCTTGATTTCTCTGATGGTGTTTCTTTATTTCTAGCATTTCCTTTTTATTATTTCTTAGAGAATTAATTACTTTACTTATAGTACCCATATGTCCTTACATGTACTGCAGTTTTCCATTAAAAAACCCTTGCTGTGGGATCCCTGGGTGGCCCAGTAGTTTAGCACTTGCCTTCGGCCCAGGGCATGATCCCGGAGTCCTGGGATCAAGTCCCACATCGGGCTTTCTGCATGGAGCCTGCTTCTCCCTCTGCCTGTGTCTCTGCCTCTCTCTCTCCCTGTGTCTCTCATGAATAATAAATAAAATATTTTTTAAAAAACGCTGCTGTATTTTCATAGAGGAATTAAATTCCAGTCTGATAATTCCAGTATCTCTTCCATATCTGAGGCTGGTTCTGGTGCTTGCTTCTTATTGTGAAACTGTATTTTTTTTATCTTTTAGTATGCCTTGTAATTTTCTGTTGAAAGCCAGACATGTACTGGATAAAAGAAACTGAAGAAATGGAGGTAAACAGGTTTTGAGTTGAGGTCTTATGAGTTTTTCAGGCTAGTTTATCAGGAGAGAAGGGCAGAGGGAGAGGGAGAATCTCAAGCAGACTCCCAGCTGAGAGTGGGTCCCCTCACAGGGCTTGATCCCACGACCCTGAGATCATGATCTGAGCCAAAACCAAGAGTCAGGTGCTTAACCAACAACTGTGCCAGCCACCCAAGGTGCCCCTAGGCAGCTTTTATCATAGATTCTAATAAGATAAGATGATAAAAAAAAAATAAGAAAAAGAAATAAGGGGTATTTGATTTTTAAAGGAAAAAAAAACCTTAATAGATCTTTGATGGTGGAATATGTAATAATTGCATTTTGTCTTATTTTAACAGTGGAATACTATACTGAATTAAAAAATGAATAGGTTGGATTTATAAGTATCAATTGGTAAATTAAGTATTTATTGGTACATCTCAAAAAGACATAAATATAAAAAATCAAGTTACATAAGATATTTAGGGAATGATACCATTATTGTAAAAACTGAAAATGAACTAAAGAAAATTATATCTCTCATAGCCTATCTATGGGAGAAAAGTACATGCAATGATATAGAGCACCACAATATTTGCCTGAATTATATGTAATTGTAGTTTTGGGGGATTAAAAATGGGTCAACAGGGATGCCTGGGTGGCTTAGTGGTTGAACATTGGCCTTCGGCTCAGGGCATGATCCCGGGGCCTGGGATCGAGTCCCTGCACAGAGCCTGCTTCTCCCTCTGCCTATGTCTCTGTCTCTCTCTGTGTGTCTCTCATGAATAAATAAGTAAAATTTTTTTAATGGGTGAACATTAATGAGGAGAAAGCAATAGAAATAGAAATAGAAAGCAATAGGTATGCAGCTGCATCTCCATGTTTTATATCTTAAAAATATCCAGAAGTGCGAAACTATCTATGACTAAACATAACATCAGATTCAGTTGTTGTTTTATATTATTTTCTATTCTTTCCTTTATGTTCAAAATAGTTCTTTTTAAATTTTGTAAATGCAGCGGGAGGTAAAAGAAATGGAAGCACCAAGCGTAGTCTCCTCAAGAAAATGGAAGAATAATGAAGGAAGGAGTAGGGGTGAACCGGGAAACAGCCTACAGAAGGGATTAGATTTTAGATTTGGCCTTGCTCTTGTGTTGGTCTGTCCCTGGGGGAAAATCCAATCAGGACTCTGGAAGTGGAGGTGCATGGAACAAGGTAAGTTTCTATGCAGACAGCAAGATGTATTGTAATATAGAGATTGTAGGTGTGAGACTGATAAACATGGGGAAAGTGAGATAAGAACAAGCAAGACTGTGAGGCCTTGCCAGAGGGCTTAGTTTTCACAGAAGAGGTGGGGCGCCTTCTTGGTGACACTGATGGGAAAGAAAGGGAAACGCCCTCTGAGGCAAATATTTTTATAACTATTTGGTCCTGAAGCTGAGGTAGTAGTTCCTGCCTGAAGGCCCTGCCTTCTTTCCAGGAGTCCTGCCTTCTTAGAGTGAGAAGAAAGTATGAGGCCCACGTTAACTGCCTGAGGAGAGGGTACTGGGGGACCCTCATCAGGGCCAGGGCAGGGGCGCCAGCCAGTGTGTGGTGGGGGGAGGGCCCAGCTGAGGCAGAAGATTCCAGAAGTTCATGGAGACTGCTGAAGCTCTAGTCTTTGTAAGGAAAAAACATTCTACTATAAAACATGAAGACCACTAAAGGGGCTTTTAGAGAAGATGGATTTGGAATCTTTGGCTCATTGTGATCTTACTAGAATCTTACCTCATTTTGATCTACCTTTTACTTATCACAATTGTACGTACTTGCCAGAGATTCCCTGCAGAAAAGAAAACTTGCTTTTGTTGTGCCCAAGATTGCGAATCCAAGAAACCACCAAGGAGCCGACACCCATGCAAGCGCATGAGGGTTTATTAGCAAGCTCGAGCTTGGGTCCAAGTATACCCAACACAGCCGAGCAGGCACTCGGACCCTGAGGGGGGTTACAGCTGGGTTTTTTATAGGCTGGTCTAGGGGATTTTTAGAAGGAGTGGAGGAATTTCTCAAGTTCTGTTTACATTCTGATATGGGGCTTTCAAGGGCATTGAGCTCTGTTCTCATTCTAATATGGGAATTTCTACCACAGGCGTGGGCTCTGTTGTCTTTCTGATATGGGATTCCCTGCCGAGGACATTCTGCAGTTTTTCCTGTAAAGTTCAGCTCTTATTCACAGGGGCCTAAGATGGCTGTACTTGTGCTAATACTAAACTTTAGGTGGCATGGCCTTAATTTTTCTCGGCCTCCGCAGCTTTTAGAGAGTAATTTAGGTACTTCATAATTTATTTTGGTCACTCATTTGATACTCATTTCAGTGAAATGGCAACTGTTTAAATGGGCAATTATATTCTAGTCCCTAGTGGGAGGAACAGAGACGGGCCTGAATGAAATAATGCTTGAGGGGGGTGGGGAGGAAGGGTCACCGGGATCTTCCACACCTTATTATATGAGTTTAAGTCTTTGGCTCCTTCCTTACGCTTCTGTGTTCCAGTTTGAATATTAACCTTCACCTCTGTCCGGATGCTAAGTTAGAACTTTAAGTATTTGTTATCTTTTTCCATGTTCACCCTTCTTTCAAATACTCTTTTTTTTTTTTTTTTAATTAAAAAACAAAAATTGTTTTTGCTGAGCTCTGATTCACTCTATAAAGTGTACACATAAGGTCAATGTTGGTATTGACCCGGAGTCCCTGGTGCTGCTGTGGGAAGCAGAGCAAGTGCTCCTCTCTCATCATTCCTTCTTGAAGACCCAGTTCCTTTCTGGTACACTCCCCTTCAGTCCAAGAAACTGCCCTCATTTCTCAATAGTGCACGTATGCTGCCAAGGAACTTGTTTTCTTTATCTGATGGTGTCTTTATTTTGCCCTCACTTTTGAGGGATATTTTCACTGAATATAAAGTTGTAAGCTGATAGTTTAGTGAGTGCTTATTCAGTTATGTGTCCCTTTGTAAATTATGTGTCATCATTTCTCCTGCTGCTTTCAAGATATTTTCGTTTGTGTGATGGCTTTAGAATAAATCACTGAGTAGGCTGAGCTACATTTTCCAGAATTCTCCTGTAAGATTCCAAGAGCAGAAGTGAAGCAGCAGCCACTGGTAGCTCCTGCTCTTGTGGGTTGTCTGTTAGCTCACTTCCCCAGTGCTGACCCTGAGGCAGGGGTGAGGCCTGCATCTGCTCCTGGTCCCCCTGTGAGCCCGGTCACCGGTCACCTCTGCCACTACTGGGCCAGCGTGCATGTTCAGCCTCATGATGCAGGTCCCCAGCTTGTGCAGGAGTGCCACACCATTGAGGTCCAAGGTGGTGACCATGACATGGATTTCAGCCATCCTGTGGGCTCCAGTTCATGCTTCTGGGTTTCATATTGCTCTTCTCCCTGCTTTACATGCATCCTCCCCTCCCACCTCCTGTCCCATGGACACCAAGCTCCACATGTCCTTAAACATGAAGACAGCAGCCTCACAGAGACTGTGGCCAGCCTCCTCCCTAAGTTGATGGAGTTCAGAGCCCCCTAATCCCCTTCTCTGCCCTCTCCTTCTTTTTCTTCCTCCCTCCTCTTCTTCCTTCACTCTCCCTCTCTCACCCTCTCAGTCTCTTTGTCTCTCTTTCACACACACACAAACACAGACACACACACACATGCACACACACACATGCACACACAGTGTTTCTGCTTCTCTGTTTGAATCCTGACTGAGATTTGGTTTTCAAACTATACTGTTTGTAGGTGAGGTTTTCTTTGTATTTATCCTACTTGGAGTTCTCTGAGCCTTTTGAATCTCTTACCTTTCACTAACTTTGGAAGAATTTTAGCTATTATTTCTTGAAATATACTTTTTGTCTTATTGTCTCCTTCCTTTATAATTCCCATTACAATACCTTTGACCCTTTGACATGATCCCACAGATCTTTGAATTTCTGTTCATTTTTTTCTAGTTTTTGCCTGTGGTCATCAGATTGAATTGTTTCTATTGATAAATCCAGTTTACTGACTCTGCTGTAATCTTTAAACCGCTGTAAACCCATATGGTGAATTTCTTATTTCAAATGTATTTTTCCATTTTAGATTTTCCATTTGATTCTCCTTTTTTAATAGTCTCCATTTCTACATCTCTTTAAGCATTAGGAACATATTTTACTTCACATCATTGAGTGCAATTATAAAATCTGCTTTTGAATTTTTGTCTGCTAATCCCAAAGTCCAGGCCTGGTTCACATCAGCCTCCCTCATTATCTCTTTGTGGTACATGGGCCATCTTCTCCTGTTTGTTTTTATGTTGAGTCATTTTGGAATATGTCCTGGGCATTGTGACTGAGACACAATAGGGCCTCTGAAATCTATTAGATTACAACAAGAATATTGATTTTTTTTCTTTGTATTTATGGACAGTTTATGATGGCTTAAGTCAAACTGCAGCCTCTATGTCCTCCCCAGTGAGTGTCAGTTAAAATTTGAGGTTGGTTTCTTCAGACATCCCTAGGGAGCTCAGACTCTGCCCTGAGTGTGCATGGCTCAGGGAGTCAGCCAGAGACCTGGGCAGACTGTACTCAGAATGTGGCATTCTCCCTCCTTTGCTCCCCTACTTGAAGCTGCTGTACTTCTCCCAAACCTTCATTCTTTGTGATGTAAGACTGTAGATGTCTCATCCAGATTTTAACCCTGCGTGGTATAGACTGGAGCTAAGAGCCACAAAAGTGGGGAATTCATTCAGGACCATTCCCTTCTTCCTACTTTCAACTTCCTTCCAAAACATACCTGTTTCCAGTTGCTTCCCAGACGTTCTGATTTTTTCCTGAGTTTATAATTATCTGCAGGAGGGTGGATCCAACAGGAGCTGCTTGGCTATTAACAGAAGCAAAACTTAGTATTTATTTTTGATTATGCATTATTGCAAGTCAAACATAGCCTTGCTTCTGGTGACATTTTTTATTCATGCAAAGTACCCCCCAAATTCACATTTGTGCAGCCTTCCAAAGAATGTGTGTAGGTTAAAGAGCTTTTTTAGATGCTATGAATTAGCAGTGAATGTGTCGTTATTTCAAGTGCACCTCCCAAAGATAACTCGGCTCTTCCCTTGTTTGCTTGTTTGCTTGTTTGCTTCCCTCCTTTGCTCTTAGTAACAGACTCAGACTCTCCTAGAAAATGTGCAGTTTGCATCACCTTTTGTCTTGAGTGAGCCACAATCACCGCAAGACCAGAGGACCTCATATGACTGTTTTACACTGGTAACTCACCATTTACTGCTCATCCACTTTGTAGCAAGGGTTAGGAGTGTGCTGAGCATCTAAAGGGAAGATCCGTGTCCCCAAGTTGTTCACAGTTTAGTAAAGAAGGCAAAATTAGCAGACTGTTGCATTTGTGTGACCTCAGGGCTGAATTAAAAGTAATTGGAATTAGAGGCACCTGGGTGGCTCAGTAGGTGAAGCATCTGCCTTCGGCTCAGGTCATGATCTCAGAGTCCTGGGATTGAGCCCCACGTTGGGCTCCCTGCTTAGCGGAGAGTCTGCCTCTCCCTCTGCTTCTCCCGTGGCTCGTGTTCTTTCTCACTTGCTCTCTCACAAACAAATACAAATCTTTTTTTAAAAAAAGTAATTGGAATTTTATTTATATTCTTATGCTTTTGGATAACTGACTAGTATGAAAATTTGGGGCCTCAATTTTTTTCATTTTAAAATGAGGGGATTGGATTAGATCTACAAGATTTTTCAATGCAAATATTTTATAATTCAGTTAAAAATGTGTTGAAAAGAAGAGGTACTCAAAACCCCACTTCTTTGTTCTTCATAAGGATTTGGGTATGTTGAATCACTTAAGCTATAGCTTCACTGAGAGGTGCCAGGATTAGCAGGTAGTGCTGCTTGTTATAGCTCCCATCCTGTACAGCCTAGCTGCACCGTGCACACCTGCAGGGGTCCTTGCATGCATAATCAACTTAGGAAAAATGCATGTGTGTTTAGGTCCTCTTATGCCTTACCTCCCTCCTTTTACCCTTGTTGGGGGCCAGCACAGCTTAGCTCCTGCCTTTGGGATTCTTCATCCAATTCTGGTTAGTTTCTACAAATCCATGAATGAACACTGTGACAGGGCCATAGGAGCTCCTCACAAACCCAGATTCTTTCTGCCCTCAAATTGAGCCTCCACATTTTCCTGCTCTGCTTTTAAATTCCCTACTTTCCTTCTTCCCTTGCCACCAAAATCTTATCCCCAAACCCAGAGGCATTCAGATCACTGGGTCCTTTGTAGATATTGGTCTGATGTAATCATGAGAAAGTGGCTGTGATGGTGGTGGGAAGGTGGGCACAGGGATAGGTTCTTGGTCATCTTCATGGGAATATGATACGGATGTCTCTGGAAAAATACTATAAATCTTGTTGGGAGCTTTATTATTATTACTGTATCTTTTTCTGTATTTTAGGTTTAGACTTTGACTAAGTCTGTACAAGTCTGTACAAGACAGTACTGTGACTGCCTGGGAGTCTAATCATATTTTATAGGGTTTTTGTTTGCTTTGGTTTGGTTTTTGTCTATTGATACAGGGTCTTGAGTTTTTTTCAGCTTACACCATTTCTCCCCAGTTTACTTCCTCATTTGTGCCCATGTTCATGAACATTTCTAATCAGAAATACTGATGAGTGGCTACCACACTGCTGATGCTGGGCCATGCCTGTGCGGTCAGCTGGAGGGAGGATGAACAGTGGACTATTACAGCAGGTTCTTAGTGAAATCCTGAGGCTTGTAATGGATGCGGCTTGCCCATCGTCACTGCCATAGCAGCAGTCTTTTTACTAACCTCCCCTGCCTTTCAGAAAGGGCCCTGTTTCACTGATGAAAGTTATTTTACCTCCATAAGCAACTCTTCTCCAAGTATAACTGAGATGCTCAAATGATATGATGTGCCTGTGGATGTTTGTGAGCAGCATCACCTGTCCATAGACCCACAGCCAGCAGAATGTTTGTGAAGCTCTTTTTAACCGAGGAAATTGAGGGCAGCCCGGGTTGCTCAGCAGTTTAGCACCATCTTCAGCCCAGGGCCTGATCCTGGAGACCTGGGATCAAGTCCCACATCAGTCTCCCTGCTTGGAGCCTGCTTGGAGCCTGCTTCTCCCACTGCCTGTGTCTCTCTGCCTCTCTCTCTCTCTCTCTCTCTCTCTCTCTCCTGAATAAGTAAATACAACCTTTAAAAAAAAAATAAATGAGGAAATTGATCAAGGAAAAGAAAGCATGAGTTCAGATTTTGGGGGATTACTTTCAAAGCAGTGCAAACCATGCATACTGTGTGTTAAAAAGCCCTTCTAAATTCCAGCAGGGAAAACAGATGTATTAATTAAACATTTAATGTTTGTTATAGCTAAAATATTCACTTTGCTGAGTTCAACTTATGATATAATATTTGTATATTAGTGTGATACATTCTGTGGGAACCTTGGTGCATTTTTTTATGGGATCAAGGTCAACATTATGGACCTGAATTGCTATTGTGTGGTTTTGTGAAAATGAAGTATAGTTATGAGTTTCTGATCATCTTTAAATGTTAATTGGTATTATAAAGCTTAGCAGATAATATACTTAAGTAATGTTTGCCATAGATTTACTAGTTTTGGTAGAAATAAATCCTCTTTCCATATTCTCATTTTTCCTGTGTGTGTGTGTGTGTGTGTGTGTGTACATGCGTGCATGCATATACATATATATACACACATACAAAGCACCATAAAACCAGTTTTTCAGGAGGAGCGCCTGGGTGACTTGGTTGAGCATCTAACTCTTGATTTCAGCTCGGGTCGTGATCTCAGGGTTGTGAGATCAAGCCCCATGTGTCAGGCTTTGTGCTGGGCATGGAGCCTGCTTGAGATTCTTTCCCTCTGTACTCCCACCTTCCACTTGCACTCTGTCAAAAGAAAAACAAAAGCAAAAACGGGTTTTCAGAGGAACAGAGATTAAATAAACTAGAATCGCTATCTAAGCTCAGTTACTCTCTTGAATTGTTTTAATAAGGCAGGATTACAGCAGTAAATTATCATCCATAGTAAACCTAAGCATTCAGTAGTGTTGGCAGTGTGTGTGTTCCCAGGCTTTTTGATCCATATTAGAGTGGTGGACATTCAAACAGGATGACCATTAAGGTTCTGTAGTCACTGTCTGTATCAGCTTTCCCTATAAGTTTCAAGCCCTGCTATTTTTTTAGAACACCAACACTGAAAACAGAAGAAAGAACATAGAGACCAGACAATAACAATTGATTTGTTGCTGAGGAAGGTTGGGGGAAGACTGACCCTCAGAGACTTTGGTGTCCATATTCCCCTGCGGTCATTGTAGCCACACCATGAGTGGGGACTGTGACCTACTTGAACAAGTGCAGGGGCATGTTTTCTCTGTTCTTTCACTTACACTATGAAGAAACACAGAGTGACTGGGTACCATGTCAAATCTGGTAGAGGGTCAGCATGGAAGGATTTCAGGGGCTGCATTGTTGCCCACCACTCTGTGGTCTTGAGGCTGCACAAGGAAACACAATCCTATAAATGCCTCTTCGGTAAACTGGAAGTCCTGAACCCAGCACTGTGATCTTCCTGTTTACATCGTCTGGAACTATATTTCCTGAAAACCAACGAGCTTTTAAAGACAGATACATTCAAGGTTTAATGCATTCATTGTCAGATTCACAGTTAATGGCATCCATTGAGTTAACATATAAAGGTAGCTGAGATTTCCAGTTGCGTGCTTCTGACTCTGCCAGTACTTGTACATTCCTAAATGAGAGTCTGCAGTGTGTCAGTTGGTACAGGAGTGTTTTGAGAGAGATTTCCAGAGCAAGGGAGGGAAAACTAAGATGATACTGGTTTAAAGGCAAAATAGAAAATTAACATTACATAGCACCACAGTCTGGTGCGACTTAACAGAAATTTGTTTCCCCATGGTTCTGGGAACTGGACATTCAAGATCAAGGTACTGGCAAGGCTGGTTTCTTCTGAAGCCTCTGGTTGGCTTATGGATGGCCACCTTATCTATTCTTCCTCACATGGCCTTTCCTCCATGTGTGTGAGCATCTGGAGTCCCTCTGTGTGTCCGTATTTCCTCTTCTTATAAGGACATCTGTCAGGTTGGACTAAGGCCCACAGTAACACCTTGTTTTAATGTAATCACTTTTTAAAAGACCCTCTCTGCTGATATAGTCACTGGGGGGTTAGGACTCCCAATATGTGGATTTGAGGGAGGAGGCACAATGCAGCCCATAAGTATGAATATTTGAAATGTGTTCAGTTGTTTAAAGTGAATGTATGCTCTGGGAAAACCCGTGGCTGGGCATACCCAGGATGGTGTGTGGTAGCACCTCTTTTGGGACCTGTGGCAGTTCTTTGCATGTTCTCTCTCACACTTTTCCCCATGTACAGAATTAGGGTTCTCGCTTCCCTGTTAGATTTTTATACTTTACTGTGTTGTCCTCTGCTTCTGTGTGTGTTGAGGAGAGAAAATATGCCCCCAGCATGCATGGCTTGACTTTGACTAATGTCTGGAGAAGCACTCAAAAGCAAAAGCATTTTCACACCATGTCTGTCCAGGCACCACACTAGAGAGAGCTTGGGATTTAGAGGTGGAGGGTTGGCTGCTCTTGTTGCTGATTGTATCATCTTTAGCAAGTCATTTTACCAAGTGTCCTCATTTCTAAAAAGGTAGGGCTAAATAATAGGAGTGCAAGAAAAAATAGACAAATCCACATTATAGTTTGATATGTCAATGCCTATCTCTAAGTAACTGATAGAAGAAACAGAGAGAAAGTCATTAAGGTTATAGAAGACAATAGTAGTTTAATTGACATTTATAGAACACTACCCTACAACAGAAGAACATTCATTCTTCTCAAGATCACACGGAACATTTGCCATGTTATACCATATTTTGAGCTAAACAACTCTGTAGATTTTGAAGGATTCAAATAATTTAAAGCATGTTCTTTTGAATGAAAAGGGAATAAAATTAGAAATCAAAACAAAGATATATATTATATGTAAATATAATATTTATTATAACATTTATATTATATAATATATAATAGTATATATAGTTATATATTATATATAAAATTATACTTTGCATAATTTTAGCAAGTCAAATCAATAATAAATACAAGGAAACTCTTCAAGTATTTGGAAACTAAGTACAATTTTAAATAATCCATGGGTCAAAGAAAAAAATCAAAAGGGAAAGTAGAAAGTGTTTTGGACTGCCTAAAAATGAAAATAAAACATGTTTTTCTGTGGGATACAGCTAATGTAATACTTCAAGGACGATGGGTAGTACCAGAGGACAATATTCAAAATGAAGAAAGATCTGAGATCAGTGATCTTATCTTCCATCTTGAGAAACTAGAAAAAGAAGAATGATTTAAAGTCAATGTAAACAGAAGAAAGGAATTAATAAAGATTGGGGAAGCAGTCAGTGAAATAAAAACTGTAAAATTATCAAGAAAATTGATGAAAGGTGGTTCTTTGAGAAGATTAACAAAATTGATAAATTTCTAACCAAAGTGAACAGAAAAGCAAGAAGACAAGTTATTAATATCACGAATGAGAGGGGTAATGTCACTACAGATTTTATGGATATTAAGTGGATAATAGGAAATAATATGAAAATCTTCATGCCCATAAAGTCAACAATCTGAGACGCCTGGGTGGCTCAGTGGTTGAGCATCTGCCTTTGGCTCAGGGTGTGCATCCCAGGATCTGGGATCAAGTCCCACATCGGGCTCCTTACATGGAGCCTGCTTCTTCCTCTCCCTGTGTCTCTGCCTCTTTCTCTCACTCTGCTTCATTCTCTCATGAATAAATAAATAAATAAAATCTTTAAAAAAAAAAAAAAGTCAACAATCTTGCTGAATGGACAAATCCCTTGAAAAATGCAAATTAAAAAAAAAAAAAGAAAAAGAAAAATGCAAATTGCCAAGAACTAGATATCATGAGTAGCCTGGTATGTGTAAAAGAAATTATATTTGTAGTTAAAATGTTTCTCACAAAAAAAGACTCCTATGGCTTCACCAGTGACTTTTCCCAAACATTTAAATGAAGAATAGTATTGGTTCTACACAGAGAATTGAAGATAAAAGCAGTATGTCCAGTTCATTCTATGAGGCTCGCTTAACCTGATATCAAATCAAGCAAAGATAATACAAGAAAACTAGAGACTAATTTCCTTAATTAACATATATGTAAAAATACTTCACATAATTTTAGCAAAGTAAATCAATAAATACAAGGAAAGCACATCATTAACAAGTGGGGTTGATTCTAGAAATACAATATTGGTTTACTATTCAAAAGTCAATCATTATGATTTATCATATCAATAATAAAGAAATATACATGGTTATCTCATTGGATGCAGAAAAGAAAAGCATTCAAGAAAATCCAACACCCATCTGATTTAAACAAAAGCAAGCAAACAAAAAGACTCCCCCCCCTAAACTAGAAATGGGAAACATCTCTACCCTGATAAAGGACATCTGGGGAAAACTTACCACTAACATCCTACTGTGGAAAGACTGAGTGATTTTATAAGGTGAAGACGTTTGCTATTCAACATTGTACTGGAGGTTCTGGCCAATGCAGTAAGGCAAGAAAATGAAAGTAAATGTATCGGATTGGAAAGAAAGAAGTAAATCTGTCTTTTCATGGACAATGTGGTTATCTATAGAAAATCAGATGGAATCTACAAAAAAGCTAAGAAAGTTTAACCCATTAGTTATTTGATACAAAGTAAATATGTAAAAGATTGCACCACACAAAAATAATTTATACAGCTGCAACAGACAATCCAAAATAGAGATTAATAAGAATATCACTTATGATAGCAACAGAAATATGAAGTACTTACGGATGGGGAAAAGATGTGAAAGGCCTTCATACTGAAAACTAAAAAATATTGTAGAGAAATTAAAGACAGCATAAAGCAATGGAGAGATCTAATGTGTTCATGATTTAGAAGACTCAATATTTTTTAGATGATAGTTCTCTCGAAATTAATACATAATTGAACACAATCCTAATCAAGATGCCAGCAGGCTATTTTGTAGAAATTGTTAGGTTGATTCTAGAATTCATATGGAATGGAATGCCAGGAAGTTAGGGTAGCCAAAACAACTTTGACAGAAAACAAAGTTGGAGAACCTGCACCACCCAATTTTAAGAGTAAGTTACAGTAATCAGGATAGTTTGTTATGGACTGGTGACATCTTTTTTTTTTTTTTTTTTTTTTTAGATTTTATTTATTTATTTATTTATTTATTTATTTATTTATTTGAGAGAGAGTAAGAGAGCAGGCATAAGCAGGGGGAGTGCAGAGGGAGAGGGAGAAGCAGACTCCCTGCTAAGCAGGGAGCCTGACATGGGGCTCAACCCCAGGACCCTGAGATCATGACCTGAGATGAAGGCAGACGTTTAACCTACTGAGCCATTCAGGCACCCCCATCGTTAAAAAAAATAAATAAATAAAAATAAAAAAGATTCATTTGGGGACACCTGGGTGACTCAGGGGTTGAACATCTGCCTTTGGCTCAGGGTATGATTCTGGGGTCCTGGGATTGAGTCCCATACCCGGCTCTCCACGGGGAGCCTGCTTCTCCCTCTGCCTGTGTCTCTGCCTCTCTCTGTGTGTCTTTCATGAATAAATAAAATCTTTTAAAATTATTTATTTGAGAGTGTACGCACACACACGTGCAGGTTGAGGCAGAGGGAGAGAATCTTAAGCAGACTCCCCACTGAGTGTGGAGCCCGAAGCGAGGCTCAGTCCCACAACCCCGAGATCATGACCTGAGCCAAAATCCAGAATTGGACACTTAACCAACTGAGCCACCAAGGTGGCCCCTGGACAGATAACATCTTTTATTTACCTACAAAGAACCTAAAAATCTAGACCCTAATGTATGATTGACTTAAAATAGAAGTGCAAAGATAATTCAGTTCAATAAATTGTGATGAAACAATTAGACATCCCATTTTTTGTTTGTTTTTTTAATTTGCAGCATATCCAAAGTTATCTCAAAACTGATCATAGCCATTAAGTGTAGAGGCTTCTGGAAGAAGACACAGGAGAAAAACCTTTGTGGTGTTAGGTTATGCAGAGATTCTGTAGATGAAGGCAGTACATGACCCATAAAGAAAAACTGATAAATCAGACTATGTGTAATTAAGAATGTGTGTTCTTCAGAAGGCACTGTCAAGAGAAGGAAAGGAAAAGCCACAGACTGGTAGAACAGTTGCACATCACAAATCTGATTAAAGACCTGCGTGCATATTATGTAAAGAACTCTTGAAACTAATTGACCAAAAAAAAAAGATAGGCAAATATTTGAACTGACCCTTCACCAAAGAAGTGAACTCAACAAAAAAGATGATTATTCATTCATTTATTCATTGTAAATTCAACCCATAGTGAAACACCAACACACCCTGGAATGTCTGATAGTGAAAAGACCGACCAAACCAGCGCTGGCAAGATCATGGAGCGACTGGAAATTTTGTACACAGTGGTAGTAATGTCAAATGAAGTGACTGCCTTGGGAAACAGTCTGGCAGCTTCTTAAACAGTTCAGTGTACATCTAGCATGTGATCCAGCCAGTCCACTCCTTGGTATTTGTCCAAAATAAATGAAATCTCATCTCTGTTCAAAGACTTGGGACACCCAAGAGTCCTAGCAGCTTTATTTGCAATAGCCCCAAACTAGAGGCAACCCAGGTGTCCGTTGACAGGTCATGGATAAACAGATGGTGGCACACCTGTATGGAGTGTTCCCCAGCAATACAGTGGGTGAGCCAGTGACACTTGAAGTGACAGGGATGGACGTTAAAGTAATCATGCTAAATACCAAAAATCAAAGGATACATGCTATATGATTCCATGTACATAAAAGTCCAGAAAATACAAACAAATCCATCGTGGCAGAAAACATGTCAGTCATTGCCTGCCAGGGTATAGGAGGGAGGACAGCCCACAATAGGCTCATGAGAAAACAGACACTTCACCATCCTGGTTTGGGTGATGGTTTCATGGGTGTATACATATGTCAAAATGCGTCAAATTGTACACTCTTAGCATGTACAGTTTGTTGCATATCAGTCATACCTCAGTAAAACTGTTCTTATAAGTCCTCACCATCACAGAGCTTAGGTTTTGTTGGAAGAAGGTATAATGGTGGTGGCATGGAACAAATATATGTATGTTTCGTGCATGTCTGTGTGTGCACGTGTAGGTGTGTTGAGTCAGATGTTGAAACTCCTGTGAAGGCAAAGGAAGGCAAAGTGTGAGGATGAGAGGTGGCGGGAGGGTGGCTGTCGGAGAGTGGGGTCAGGGAAGCCTTCTGGTGCATGGGGGCTCCTGAACAGAGGCTAGCTTAAGCCCCCTGTAACCTTTGGAAACTTTTAAGATCTGTTCCAGCTTTTGTTGAGTGTCAGCTACTCTCTCTCACTTAAAGGTTAGCACCTTTCCCCCAAACCTGAGGCAGATTTCTGGTTTTGCCCTCAGAAGGAAGCAGATGGGATGAGTGGGCAGAGGTAAGCACAGCCTACTCCACATGCCCAGAAGCCCACCTCTGCTATAAAAAAAAAAAAAAAAAAAAAAAAAAAAGGCATTTCTTGGTGAAGTTTTGACCGGAAGGATGAGGAAGAACCATTTGGGGGGCATTTGTAGGATGGGGACCCCAGCCGGAACCCCAGCCTCCAGTCTCCTACAGGTAGAAGCAGTGACCTTTCCGTTTCCAAAGAGGAAACCCCCAAGTTGTCTGGTCCTGATCACCCTTGTTGTTCTTGTATGCTTGCGTGTGGCACACGTGAAATGCATGTCCTTGTGTCTTGAGTGGAAGAGGGAAGATTGCCATCAGCAGAGTGAATGTTTGCATGGCCCAGGCCGTGTCACAGAGCAGGGCCCACACGACAGGAGCTTGGCCCAGGTGAGGTCAGGGGTGTGGAAGGAGAGCCATATTGTTCTGTTGAAGCTACTGCCCATCAGAAGTGGACCCTAAATAGGGTCATCCCCCAAAAAAGTGCCTGCTCCTAACAGAGACTTTAGAAGAGCTGTGTCCTTGGGCAGAGAGAAAGGATGATAAGAGGCCCAGAGATTAAAAATGCCTTGTTACATGTGCCATAAACCGAGATGCGTGGTCCTTTATTCTAAAACATGCTTTTCCTTCTGCTCACTCCCTGGTTTTTTAAAACATAGTCTGTCTAGAGAATAATGTAAAGATTTTTGCCTTATTATTTAACATAAATTTGGTGACAAGAGTGGGAAAATGTATTGAGCCAAAGCCAGTTGTGTGTTTCTGTTTGTTTCAGTAAAATTTTTATAAAACATACAGATTTCTGTCTCTCTGTTTTCCGTATTTCTGTCTGCTTGGGAATTTCTTTCTACAAGCAGCATCTTCTGGTCAGCAGGGTACTCATGAGAGCATGGACTGGGACGCCAGGCCCTGGGACAGGACCCCCTCTGTGAACATTGAACCATAGACTCTCTGGCCAGAGCCATGAGATCTAGGAGTCCCATCCCTGCTTCTGCTCATCCCTGCTAGTGGAGGTCACAGAGGCTTGGGCTTCTGTGGCTTTCAGCAGCCCCAGACATCCCCTGCCCCGTACCCCCATGCCGGGTACAACTCTGAGGGAAATGCGTCCAGCCCTGTTCAGTCCTCAGAGCAGTTACTCTGACCCTCTTTTGGATCCTAGTCCCCTTTGAGAATTAGACGCAACCTTGGGACAAAATGTTCACCCGTGGCTTCAGGGGCTCCCAAGACCCCTGTCCCAGAGCAGAGCAGGCATTAATGCCCATCTCAAGTAAGCGGGTGTGCTTCTTTTCAAGTCTAGCACTTTGTGACCTAGAGAATAACTATCATTTAGTTGTGTTCTTCATAATAAACTGTTGGACCAGGCATCAGGAAGGAAGACGGGATGAGTCATGCTTTCACTGCATGGGGGAGAGCCTGCATTTTGTCACTGGGGTTTGTATCCACATGCTTTTTGTGTGTATGTGTGTGATTGGGGGGAAATTAGGACTTTGCAGTATCCTCTTTCCACCCTATTCTTTGGTTCTCATTTGTTCTATTTCACATAATCCCTCAAATTTTATACAGAACAACCAAGTACCTCCTGTTCTGTGCTCAGACTGTTGACTGGGAAGCCAAACGCCATGTCTCCTGTACGCAGTGACTCAGCGGTCTGGTCTCTGGCACCGCTGAGTTCATTATTTGCTCTCTAATTTTATCCTAGAAATGAATTTTCCTAAAATGAAATCTGTTAACAGTACTTTCTTTGTTCTGCTTGCAGCTTGTACCTCCTTTTAAGCCTCAAGTAACATCTGAGACAGATACCAGATATTTCGATGAAGAATTTACAGCGCAGACTATTACAATAACACCACCTGAAAAGTGTAAGTAAATTGAATGGGCAGTTGATAATATTCTGATAGAACAGAAGACAACAGCTGCTTTTTTGGTTGGATCTTTTCAAGGTCAAATTCCAGTGGCTTACTCCGTTCCACTTAAGAATATGGAGTTAGGAATGTGGAGGTGTCAAAGACAGGTAGCTGAGAGAGAAGTTTTGGGGAGTAAGAAAAATTGTAGACTGGGAATTACAGACCAGCTTGTAGACAACATAGCCCTTCCTTACTGTTCTAATACATTCTTCCACCATCAGCCAGAAGGACCAGAAACTGACTCTTCCCGTGTTTGCCCTACAGTTTACCCACATGCCCCCTTCTGGTCTCGTGCTTACTTAATAGTTTTTAAAAATTACATTAAATTGAATCACCTTTTTTTAAAATTTAGCTTTGTCTTAATAATATTTGTGAAGACATGGTGTGCCAGTAATTTGTTGAAACATATAAATTAAATTACATGTCTATTAAAACAGTACATTCATATACCACTTTTGTTTCACGTATACTAGTGTGTACACACTTCGATAAATGTCCTAAATAAGGTATCAGATTTAACTAATAAACACTCTCGTACTGATAGAGGACTATGAATCTGTTATCATTAGTTTAGCAATGAGGATAAAATCGAGTTTCAGGGTCATATTTGGAAAGCCAAAGATTCCTTCAGGTCATACATCTTTTGGCTCCCAATCCCATTGTGTTAGCTCTTCTTTTCTTTTCTTTAGATCCCCTCCTACTTTTCTTCTCCCTTCTCTCCTTTGTCGAAGTACACCAGTACTTCCAGAGTAGCTAGAAGTATTGGTGTACACAGCGAGTATCCACAAGAGGGAAAGTTGACTCACGATGTCCTTCCAACCACGGATACGGTCATCTGATTGGATGTGGAAAGACAAACCAGGAGTCATCCTGGTCTAGAGTTTTCAACCCGTGGCCTGACAACAAAGGCCCGTGAACGCACCCTGAGATGAGACATATGATTATGTCCGCATGTGTGCACTTTTCTTTCCTTAGACTTTCCAGAAGTTAAGGACCTCTTAACTTTCATTTTGGAAGAGAAGAAATTGAAACCCAGAGAGACACTGAGCTTCCCAGGTCGCATAGTTAGCATCAGCAGTAGCCAGGGTGGGATTCCCCAACATGGCCAAGCTGTGAACTATTAACGTGGAAGAACTGCTCATGGCGTATTCCCAGTGGGACGATGGGCCCCCAACCTGTGTTGTGTGCCATTGCTGACATTTTAGCATCCATCAGCATAGAAGACAGTGTTGGAAAGCCTGTAGATTGGCGGGCAAGTAGCTCAGGGCTACAGGGGGCTCAGGCCTCGGCAGTCTCCCCTGGCCCCAGATGGACTGTGGGGGGTCTCGTTGTCTCAAGTGCAAGGCAGACCAGGGAGGTGTTGGAATGGCCCCTGAGGCTTTCCACTTCAGAGCATTTGCTCGGCCTCATCACTGGGATAGGACCTTAACTGTAATCAGACCCCACCATTCCCCTACCCACCAGCCTCCAGTGGCTCAAGCTCTGCACTCTCAATCCAAACTGCTCACACTGAAGTGCACAGCCCTGTCAGGTCCCTGCTCCTGCTCCACCTTGCCATGCACCCCACCCCCCTACCCCACCTGTGATGGGCCACCCCTTGAAGGCGCCGTGCCTTGCCTTGCCTCGCCTCAGGATGCGTGTCGCCCATTGTCTCTGCCTGTGGTGCTCTTTTCCCTGACATTTGCATGAACAGCTCTTACTCCCTCAGATCTCAGCTTAAATGTCACTTCGCCAGAGAGCTTTCTTTAACCTCCCAGCATCTAAAGAACTGTGCAGCCCATTGGCCAACGCCTCCCCCACCCCTTGATTCTGTACATTGACAACTTGCTGATCTTCTGGTTAACGTGTTTGTTTCTTTGTTTACTGTCTGTGCAACTTGGAGGCCATAACCCTGAGGAGAGGGGCTTGCTTTCCCATTCGCTGCTGGCCCCAGCTCCTTGCTGGGTATCTGGCCTGGCGTCGGTAGTCAGCAAATATGTAGGAAGCAAAGGAATAAACACGTTATGGCGAAGGCCTGTGGTTTCCCGGCCGGGAGGAGGCCCAGTCTTTACAGATGGCACTCTTGCCGGGATTTTGTGCTTCGACTTCCCTCCCTGCATGACGCCACAGTGGCACTGAGAGGGTGAGGTCCCTCAGCCTCGGCCTCTTGGAGGCTGCTCTCTTTGGTAGTAGAGCTATGACATTTGTAGAGTCGTTTAAGAGACCTAAACTTGTGGTCTCTGGAGTCACAGGGATAGGAAGGCTCCGCAAATGCAGAGCCAGAGCACGTAGTTGCTTGAGAAGGGTAGGAGTCCCATCCTCATGTGGAAGAGAGCCTAGAGGCTGAGTCTCAAGGAAAAGTTGCTGAAGAGGTGAAGAGAGCCCGGTGGAGTGACCGTGTCACACCTGGCCCTGCCACTCCCTCCCTGGAAAGGGGGTGCAAGGCTGGGTAGTGTCCCCGAGACCTAGCTGTGCCTGGGAAGCCATCCCCCTGAGAAAGTACCCGGAGTTGGACAGCTTCGAAGAACCCTAGTTTTGGTTTTATTGAAGTGCCGGGTGAACCAGTCTGGAGCATTCTTTGTTCTGGACACACTGCCTGAAGCGTGAGGCTGAGTCCAGAATGACGAACACCCTACAGATGAGAGTGGGCGCAAATCTGGGGTCAGGGGACAACTGATAGATACCGGTAGAGCAGCACCCACGTCCATGACTAGGGATGAGTTCAGTCTAAAGCTCTGCAGTGTCCGCTACCCTGGCCGTCAGGATTCCCTGGATTCCAGAGCCCTGGCTGTCAAGATCCAGATCCCTTCAAGGGTCACCTTGCCTGCCTTCCCCTCACTCCAGACTCCCATGGCACTTGTCACCCTGAGAATATGTCATTAACAGGCACACTGTGGCTTTGTTTCCAGAACTTATAAAATGAGACAGAGATGTTAAAAAGTGTCTTAAGTCACCCAGCAGGGTTTCTAGAATATCACCTGAACCTGGTGTTTCAGCTTCTCTATCAGTAAAAGAATGGCACATCATCATAGAATGTTTCATCACTAACAGCAGGCTGTTCTTGAGAGACTCTACATCATTGTAGACTCAGGGAGCGCTCTATACGCCCAGTGACTCCGGGTTCTGGACTGAGACAGGGATCAGCAGGAGGCTCACACATTGGAGTCCCTCACATCGTGGGTTCCAGAATCCACCTGCTGTGGAGGCCTGTGAACCTGTGGCTGTTGCAGGCATCTGACCCCAGAAACTCGAGTCCGCAGCAGCACCCTGTGTCTGTTGGATTTCCCGGCTCAGGGCCTCAGTAGAGGGAACAGGTGACAGCACCTGGCAGGACCCCCCACCCACCCACCCCTACCCCTGCCTTGGGCAAGGTTGGAGAGCTGTAGCTCCTGGGTTGCCCCGGGCACAGGGGCCAGGTCTTCAGTGGGATGGTCACTGGAAGGATCCTAGATCTCCTCAAGAGGTAGATCAAAGGGGATTCAAGGAAACCTCAGCCTATGATTACTTGTAACAAAATCTTCTCGCAGCTTTGAGGGGTGTTGCTGGCGAGTGGCCCTGCAGCCGCTAGAGCATGAAGGTTTGTTCATCAGAGCCCTCCGTGGTACTCTTAGTGACTGCTGTTTTCCCACTTGCCACCTGGCTTTTAGGACAGAGTAGAGTTACTTTTTAGGACAAATCAGCAGTTAGACGGCCAAGTGTTTCTTGCCTACAAACAGCTGCGGTCACATGCCAGATTGTTCTCACTGGTGTTAATTGAACAGATTTTGGAATGTGTCGTCTTGCATTCTGTCCCTTAATGGTCCTCTGCCTTCCTCTTATGGGAAAAGAGGATTTCTTTGAGATCAAGTAGCTCTTAATGCATGTCATTACATTTGCTGAACACTGTAAGGAAGTTAGGCTCCTTGGGCCGTGGATTCTGATGTGGGATGGGGAGTCAATCCCTGCTTTCTGGTTTCAGACATGTCTTGTGTTTTTAGCATGGCTCCTGTATGTCATCAGCATCGCAGGAACACGTTTGTAGCTGTTGGGGGGTGTGACGGTCTCTGACTGGGGCAGTTTGCTGCCCCTCCCTCCACAGCCCCCCACCTGTGGGCACAGGGCACCCCCCCACAACAGGATCAGATACTGGCCCCTTGCTGTGACTGAGCAGGAGGAAGCCGAAGCAAGTGGTGTAATCAGGCTTTAAAGAACCCCAGGGTGTGGGCTCTTGCTTGCTCATCTGTGAGGTTGAGATTTCTTTATGTTTGGAAACGTGATTTGTTTGTTACCAGAGTGACAGAATGAAGACTCTCTTAATTCTCAGCTGACGTGCAGCCTAGAGCACTAGATGCTCCTCCTCGGACTGGAAGCCCGGTGCCTCCCGTGGAGTGTGGAGGGCCTGCTGACCAGGGCCAGGCCTGGGGCCACCCAGGGAGCCAGGGCTATGTGGGCCCCAGCCTCCCACATGAGCGGTCTGGGGCCCTGTGCACATTCACTGCACAGAAACACGCAGCCAAACAAAGCTGTTAGTGGGGAAACTGTTTCTTTGAAATGTGATTGGCATATGTCAGAATGTGAACATGAAGCTTTCAGCTGCCTTTTCTCTAGTTTTTATTCTTTGTGACTCAACACCAGAAAGTGCATACTGCCTTTCGTGCAGCCAAAAATACTGTGGAAGGTATTTGATCTGAGTGATGCATGTGGTTTGCTTGGGAACCTAACCAGTATTTGATAAGGAGGCAGAGATCAGTGGTCTACACGGAGCAGGGATTCCCAAATCCTCTTCATGGATTGGTTCCCACCTAATCCAGTGATATTTTCTAGTACATTCGAGACCACACATTTTGGTTAGCAGCTTGACCCCATTTCTAGAATCTTCTGTATTCAGAATAGAATACTGAAGACAAGGACAGTGAGAAAAGAGTGCAAACATTTGCTCTCCAGAGGAATGCATGTCCTCAGGGAGTATAGAGTATTATCCTTGTGTGATAGGGTCGGTGCCCCCCATACAAAGGCCTGTGTGCTGATGTGACATCCATGCTCCTGGAGAGGCTAGAAAGTTTAAAGAATTGACACTGTGCTCCCTATAGGGATCTGAGGAAGTAGAATTATTTTGCTTGAGGAAAAGTTTAGGTGTTTGAACCCCTCTTCTGGTGCTTCCCCCGTGGGACAGCATCTGACCCCATGCAACTGGAGGAAAACAGGAGAGGCTTCGTAGGCATCTCCTGCATAGATGGGGAGCCCTGAGGGTGGCCGGACTTGGCCCAGTGCCTGGAGCAGGTACACAGGAGATGGTGTGGCCGGGGTGACCAAATATGTGACCACATACAAGGAAGAGCTTCCTGGCCGTGCAGGACTTTAATCACTAGGAACATTACAAGAAGGGCTTCGGGGTGGGGATCATCTGAGATCTTTCAAATACAGGAAGGCAGGGAAGGTGAAAGGGGCAGCCCAAGTGAAAGCGGCTTCCTTCCAGGCCTTCATGTCTCTGCCCACTTTTGGTTTCCTGCAGAGCTAGTGTTAGATGCTGACATCTCACCCTCTTTGTCTTACTCTCTTCACTCTGGTTTAAAGTTGCATCTTACAGGACACCTGGGTAGCTCAGGCAGTGAAGTGTCTACCTTTGGCTCAGGTCATGATATCAAGGTCCTGGGAGCAAGTCCTGGTCCCGTGTCAGGCTCCCTGCTCAGCAGGGAGTCTACTTCTCCCTCTGCCCTTCCCCTGCTTGTGTGCACGCACTTTTCTCCCCCCTCTCTCTACCTCTCATATAAATAAATAAAATCTTAAAAAAAAATTATGTTGCATCTTAGGGAACCTGGGAATGGTGACCAAAGGCAGATGTGAGATGGAGAGTAAATAATGTCAACAGTGTCAGATCAAGGATGCATACAAAGCTTGATTTCACAGTCACACCTAAAGCACCCCCCCAAAAAAAACAATAAATAAACCACACATTTGAAGGTGTTGGGACCAGATGCCAGACGGATACTTCTGGTGCCTTAGGACTGACTGGCTTCTGTAAATGTTGACGTGTAGTTTCATGAAATTGAAGGTTACTGAAGATTGTTCGCTCCATCTTATTTTTAAAAATCTGGTTCTCTTCAATAGTAGTTCCTTATAGTGTCTTGAATCTTAAGATGTTCATGGCTTGAAGGAGACGATGTGATGGTGGTATTTCTTCACAGATGGTGTGCTTAAAAGGGAGATCGTTTGGGGAGTTAGTTTAATTCCTCCGTGTTAAGAGCCATGAGTTTGTAGGAACTTGCCGTTGTTGATGTTCATTGTGCTAGAAGTTAGAACCACATAGACCAGTGATACCATTGCAAAGAGTAACCATGACGTTAAGTGGCCCCTCTCTGCCCGCAGATGACGAGGACGGTATGGACTGCGTGGACAACGAGCGGCGGCCGCACTTCCCTCAGTTCTCCTACTCCGCCAGCGGCCGGGAGTAAGGCCCTCGTTCTGCTCCTTCACTGTCATCCCAGATTTCTTCCTGAAGACGATTCCTGGACATCACAGCAGTCGTAGCTCTTACAAAGCAGGAGCGCCTCCAGACACCCCAGCCCACTCTCACCCCCACAAGAACACACATGTACGCAAACACACTTGTTTGTTTTTGCATGAAATTGTATCTCCGTCTACGGTCTCATGCTGCTGCTGCTACTGTCTTACTATTCTAGCAACTTTAAGAGGTAATTTTACAATCTTTGGAAGTCATGAGCCCACCATTGTTCATTTGTGCACCAGTTGTCATCTTTCGATCTTTTAGTTTTTGTTTTTCCCTAACAGTGAAGGCTAAATGAGATACACTGATTCTAGGTACATTTTTTAACTTTCTAGAAGATAAATCAAAAACTAATTAGACTAAGAAGATTTAGTTTATAATTCAGAACAAACAATTGTGGCAGGGTGGTGATGTGCATATGCAGAATTTTAGGAAGGCACAGGAGATCAGTGCGTACCATGGGGATCTCGCACCCAGACCTGGCCGGAATCCATAGGGAAGCATCTGAGAGAAGGACCGAACAACTGTTGAGCTAGAGCGATAGATACACACGTAGTCCCTGTTGGACACTGCTGAGGAAGCCCGCTATTCCACCTGGACATCCAGATTTCACGGGCGGTCGTTGGCAAGATGAACACTGTTCTTCCAGGGAAGGAGGCATATGCACAGCAGAGGCAAGGTCGCTTACAGGCTCTATGACACGATTTGCACCAGAGAGCATTCCCCCCCCAACCCCCACCCCGTGCTTGGAAACCTTTTTCCCTTCTTGATATTTATCACCTCTGATGGCTGAAGAATGTAGACAGGTATAATGATCCTGCTTTTCACCAAAATTCGTACACCAAGGTAAACAGGTGTTTGCCTTATTTGTTTTAAGTTTTGACTTTCAGTTCTTCGTGGATTAGCTTTTTCTCGGATGTTAAACCTTTGAATGTCCTTTTATGATTTTGTTTATATTGCAGTAGTATTTATTTCTTAGTGAAGAAAAATTGTGTGTCATGTTAGCAAATGCAGCTCCAACTTACATGAACTAGACTCACTGCAGTTTATTTTGACCCATGTGCAAGGAATGTACACGCCAATGAGAATCATGCACTTTTTCTCCTTTGTAACAAAATCTGATGAGGCTCTGAAATTGTACATATTGGTTAGAATTGGGCTCTGGGAGAAGAGATGCTGGCACTGAACCCCTTGGTGCTCAAAGTGAGAAAATCCCCAGGTCTCCGTGCTGAGGGGTTAAGGAGATGGAAGGATGGAAGGATGTTGCTGTTGCTCGTTTGAGATGGAAATGCTCTGACGGCCTGGTGACATGGGGCCGTGAAGGAAACAGAATCTGCGTGACCGTGACAAATGCACCGTACTTGGCAAAATGCACACATCTCGAGTATTCAGAGTAGGCAGTAAGGGATAAGAACCTGGTGTGTTTATTCCGATCATGGTACATTTATCACTGAATTAAGCCATCAGGGAGAAAACAAAACAACACACAAAAAGAACACCTCCAACTTTTCTTTTTCTGTATATACTCATGTCCCCAGATTCCAACATTTCTCACTGAAAGGGGACATGTATGCAAACCTCATCTTTCTCCTTCATTAATGATGATCTTCAGATTAAACCCTTTGGTGCTAGGAGCTGACATTTTCCAAAGCAGCCTATGAAGTCCAGGGGCCGGGGCCGTGGCTGCGATCCTGGAGAAGGATGTGGTCACCCGATCTGACAGCTCCCCGTGGAGGACGGCAGCGTGACCGTGACGTGGGATCACTGTTGTCAGAGGAGCAAGTGACTTTCTGAGGAGGATGAATCCCATTCATATGCAGATGTCTTAGCCTCGGACGCTGGAGTGTGGATCTGTAGACGAGACACCACTGCTGGCGGTGGGCAGGCCACTGGGACTGACGGGGGTCAAAGGGCATTTTACTAAGGCAGCTAAGACATATTCAGACATAGGTTGATCCTAATTTTTCATCTTCCTACCTGAGTGAAGTTCATCCTTAGCATGGAGTAGGAAGTTACAGGAAATGGTAGTTCATTCTTACTTACACATGTAGCTTCACTTCTTCCCCCTTGGAATTCTGTTGACTGTCTCACCTGGACCAGAGAGTAGCCTAGAAGGTGTGTCCTGCAAGTCGTCTCGCAGCGTCAGGGCCGAGGGGCGCGGGTGCGAGGTGCGAGGCCCAGCGGGCGGCTGAGGCGCCCGGTCCTGCGGAGCCGCGGACCTTCTGGGCCCTTCGAGGGGGAGGCGACCCCGTACACCAAGCACTTCCGTAGCTGCCCCCCCTCAGGGGACTTCCGTGACCTTGGCCAAGGCGGCCTCCTGAGGACGGGTGACCGCTGGCCGGGCCGCGAGCCGGGCTCGCTCCCTCGGGCCGCGGGCGTCTCCGTGGCTTCCAGGCTGCCTCCGCCTCGCGCTCGCCCCCGGGGGGGAGGGGGGGCGGGAAAGCTGACGCGTGCGTGAGAGTGCGTGCGTACGCACACGAGTACGTGCGTGTGCGTGCCCTGCGCGCGTGCGTGGAGGTCCCGCGCCGCCCCGCCCGACTCCCCTGGCGCCTGCCCTCCCGCCTCCGCGCCGCCATGGGGGGGGGGGGGGGCCGTGTCCGCTTGGGTCGCTGGCAGGCTGCTCACAGCTTTGCTTTCTACACTCACTCCGTCGCGTCAGTCCAGTATTGTTTGCAGCGCCCGGTCCTGGTTCCGGCTTCTTCCAGCTGACTGTTCTTGCAGGGGCCCCTCGCTTCTCCTCGAGGGCAGGAGGGAGGGCCGCCCTACTAACTGCAGGGTCTCTGTATTACACCTCAACGTACACACTTTGCTGCTACTGTTCGTACTGTCTACAGTAGAATCTCCTTATCTTGCTCCTGGTAGTGCGTTACAGGCAAGCATGAAATGTAAAGTATTTATTTAAATAAAAAGAAAACCTCTAAATTGGTAATTGAATTACCTCCCTGTAGCTTTATAGTTTGTGACATTTCTTGACCTTGCTAGTTCTTTCATTAGATCCGCGCAAGATCTAGTCATCTGGTTAAGGATTTTAAGCAGACGCAACTATGAACCCAAGAAAAACTGTATTACTATTATTGTCGGTCATACTAAAACTGTTCATTTCCTTAAGCATATGACCCACAAGGATGTGAAATAACTACAAGAAACTGTTTTTGTACACTGTACATCCTTAGTATTTTTACACGTATATGATAGGGATGCACATTATTTTCCTTCGTACAGACGGCTTAAATAAAGCACTATGTCAATCTGCTACTTCTCTGTTTATTGTTGTTGGACGTGCTTCTGTAGTCTCAGAAAATGGAATATTATTCTTTTCTGGAAAAAAAAAAGATTCTTAATAGCTCCAGCTGGTATTAACGCCCCCCCCCCCCCCCCATAAAGTGTGCAGGAGAATGACGTCCGTCTCTCATAGCCCAGGTCGCACACAGGATGGCTGTGCTCCTCCTTCACTAAGATGGCAGTAGTGCGGTTGTGCCAACGCGGACGAGGGGCCCCACTTCTGACGGGGAGGTGCCGACCGCTCCGCGAGTTCTGGGGCAGGAAGAAGGTCTCCTTCTAACTTCCCACCAGGCGGCTCGGGCCCAGGACGCTTCAGGAGTGTCGCTCCTCGGTAGTTGAGTCTTCCTGAGGACGTTACCCGTGTGGCTCCGCAAACTTCTTCCTCAGAGTGTGTGTTGGCAAATGAACAAACTTAGTCGTGGGTGAGAGGTGGGTAGGGCGGCTGGCCTACAGCCTGATCATCTAGACTTGTTTTGGATGGGGCCTTTTTCTGATTTTACCTCATAAACCTACTCTTGTACAGACTTGGCTTTGCTCATGTGACTAATTGGCTTTGGGACCAAAGTCAGGCAGGCACGCATGCGTATGTCGCACGCCGACTCTGAGGGCATTCTTCCGTGTGCTCTTACCGCACAACCACCGGGATGGACAGATCCAGGAGGCTAACATAAAGTGACCTCTATAATTCTTTAAGGGTGCTATTTGTAGAATATCGTGTGATTTATTTACTGTAGTCCTAAAACAGAATTAGGGACGACTAACCGCTCTTCCGTGACAACCTCGATGTCTAGCACGTTAGAGCAAATCAAACACTGAATCCAGATAGAAGTTCTGCTCTCTCAGGCTGGAACCTTTTCCATGCTCCAGAGACTTAAGAACAGGTCTTTGCGTGTGTATCATCCCAGCCTAATCTCGGCCCTTCCCGAGAGGCCACAGGGGGCCCAGGGAGGGGGGCCCCGGGGAGGGCGGGGGGGTGGGGGGGGAGGCCTCATGCCTGCCGGCTAGCCAGGAGACCTGCCTGAGGTCCGGGCCTCCGCCTGCAGCCTTGCCTTTACTGCTTCACTGTCCTTCTCAGAGACAACACGACACTTTCAGTGCCCGTTTCTATTACTTTTAAGCATCTGAGGGCTTAACTGTGTGTGTAGTAGAAATACTCTCTTAAACTAATGATCTGTGTACAGATACCTGCTAGACCTCGAAGTCAATTTTGTAATTCCACGAAGTACATTTGTAGGCTTCTCTCAGATACCGCACATTGGAGAAGAGACCCGACCACCAAGCCAAAGACACTTTGTCTGTTTTCGTTGTGAACAGTGGACAGGATACAGAGTGCTTCCTGATGCCTCCTGACTGTGCAAAGAGTAGCAGGATGATAAATAATGGGAGACTTCCGAGATGTTGATTCAAATCATAAGCAGTGGGAGGATGATCCCTAGCTCCTGAAGAGGGAAGGAAACGTGAATGGCAGGAAGAAAGTCTGGTCCTTCGTACCCTTTGGCCTAGTTAAAATATGTGCCTTTTTGGTGTGTTTCGTTCATCACTACAAGGTAAAAAGGAAACATTACAATTCAGGTCTTTAAAAAGTTCATTTATTGAAATCCATATGTGTAACAGCATTACAAATGAGCATATCTAAAAACATAATCACTTCAAGCCATTTCTGGAAACATCCTGCAGGAGGGCTCCTTGTCTGGCACCAGAGCTGAGCTGCAGCCCACCCGGCTCGCAGGTGTCTCCAGGCAGTGGACAGGGCGCGGACCCAGCAGCCCGCTGCCCTCCAAGGCTCTGGCCGCTGGCAAGGTCGTGGTGCGTTGTGGCATCTCACGAACAAATCAAATGAATGTAAATATCTCTTTGTAAACCATTTCTTTCACTCTGTTTCGTCCAGGTCAGCAATCAGATTGTCGCATGCTGGGTAACTGGAAAAAAAAAAAAAATGAAAATAAAAAGTGAATTTAAATAGATCCTGTTCTTCCCTGTGATTTGTCTTCTGCTGGTTGAGAGGTACCCCTTCTATGTTTACAGAGAAAAACAACTCTTGCTAAAAATGCAGAGAGTGTATGTAAGCAGACACAGGAAAAGCTTGCGCTCCCCCCAACCATGGATCAAAGGCCTTGTCAGATAGAAGGGTGAAGTGAAATATTTTGTTTAAAGGCTTTAAATCTAAAAACCACCTGGACTCCAGACGTGTGTCTGCCTCTTGAGGAAGGGCAGTCCAGTGACAGGGCAAGGCTGGCGAGCCACCACTTCCCTGTCCTGGGAAGGAGACCTCGATCCATGCCAGGGTGTGTTTATGGATTACAGCTGCTGAAGCTAGAACAAAAACAGGATGTAGGCCGTGTGTCTCTCAGAAATTCCTAGTGAAATCAAAACGAGCTAAAACCTCCCAAATTTTTAGAGTCACTTTATTATAACATCTATAAAGGCTTTTTTTTTTTCACATGGAAACAACCTCCTGCATGCTGGAAGAGGGAATTTTGTGTATCTGGCCTCTTCATTTTAAACAGGAATAAATCTGGGGCGCCTGGGGGGCTCTCAGGAGCCGAACCATTTACCTTCGACTGGTCACCATCTCAGGTCTTGGGATTGAGCCCCACATCAGGCTCTCTGCTCAGGGGGGGTCGCTTCTCCCTCTCTGCCCCTCTCCCGGCTTGTGCTCACTATCTCTCTCAAATAAATAAATTCTTTTAAAAAATAAAAATAGAAAAATAAACCAGAATAAATGTTTCAAGACTAGGTGGTGAAAACTGGGTTGAAGGAGTGACAGATCAGTGGAGTTGAGAATACCATTGTCTGCCCTGGCCCACGTGGCTGCTCAGGTTAGCTTAAGCCACGGCCAGAAGTGGTGCCAGAAACCACTGCAAACAGCTGCACTCCACACAAGGCCCCTACTGTCTACCTACCCTGTACCACATGGGAAGATGAATAAGGCACAGTCCTTGCCCTCCAGCAGCGGGAGGTCCTAAGATGGTGCGCAGTCCCCTCTGGCTGGCTGGCAACCATCTTCCAGAAAGATGCATGGGCCTTTGCACACACCCCAATGCAGATTTCCTGAGCTAGAACTGGCAGGGGGGCCGGGGCCTCCTGGGAACCCAGGCTAAGCCACGATTACTTGAGGATTTCCAACACGGGACAGTGAGGGAGAGATCAGAATTCACGCAAGAGAAATAGGGAATCCAGTCTGTTGCCTCTTTTGAGAAATGCAAAAAGGTAATGTTGACATCCCGGGCAGGCTTCTCCCACTTCTCCCTGGTGCCGGGATCTGTGAGGAGGAGGCCACCAGAGGTCAGGCGCGCAGCCACCGCGCCGAGCGGGACAACCAGCGGATGCGCGTGCGGAGTCCGCGGAGACGCAGAAACGGGTCAGGCAAGAGCAGGATGTGACCGGACCCCAGGCAGAAGCCCCCCCCACCCGGGCCGCGCACAGAGCGGAGGTGAGGTCCAAAGAGGCGTCCCACAGACTGCACCCCGAGCGTGAGGGCGGGCCTCGGCGGGGTGCGTGCGGCCTGTCCGCTGGGGGCCCGGCCGCTGCCGCCTCCCCGGGCCGGGCGTGCAGGTGCGAGCCCCGCAGCCCCAGCCTGCGCCCCCCGCCCGCCTGCCCCTCGGCTTGGGCCGATGCCGGGCCGTCCTGCGGCCGCGGAGACGTCGGGGCCCGGTCCCTCCCCGCCACGCCGCGCCGCGGCTGGGTGTCTCGTGTCGCCGGAGCTTCGGGACGAGCTTGCCCGGGCCCGGGGCGGCGGCTCGTCCGAGAGGCCCCCCACGCCAGAAGGGCGCCCTCCTAGCGCCCGCCGCTCGACCCCTAACAGCCTTCTCTCCACAAACCCTCACTTCTGTGTTTCTTCCTGGGGTTTGACTTGAATTCGGAGTTGAAAAACGGAGTCTCCGGGTGCTGCGAACTGCTCCCCAGGTGACCCACTGTGGGGGCCGCAGAGCCTTCTCTGCCCCCCCACCCCCCGCGGCTCCTCTCTGCGGACCCCCACGCACTGGTCCCCCCAGAGCCGGGACCCCCACCACCTTGCTCATCTGCACATTTCCTGTCTCTGTGTGGCCAGGTCCAAAAATGGCCCTGCTCCTGTGCCTCTGGCCAGAAAGCCTCTATTTCTAACCAGAGACCAGAGTCCCGCCCCCACCTCTGCTGGGGCTTCTGAAGCTTGTCCCGAGGGAGCCGAGCCGGGGAAGCCACCAGAACCGACTGTCGGGGAGCCAGAGCTGGCTGCTCCGAGAGACACACAGGTGGACGCCCCGGGGTACTAACACCACGTTGTCAAGAAGTTCACCTCCCTGCCATTCACTTTCCAGTTCTGCTCACCTCACCTCTAGGCCTCATTTGTCCTGCCTGTTGGGAAAGAACGTCAAATGACTGATGCAATGGCCCCTTGACGCCCATGATCTCCGCGCCAACAGGGCTGGCCTCATGGTCACCTGTGCTGGAGGCAGGGTCATGCGGGGGTCCCTCTTGAGGGAGGCTGGCTCTAGTTTTAAGGGTTTGTTTTTTTTGTGTTTCTGTTGTTGTTTTGGGGTTTTGTTTTAGTTTTAAGGGTTTTTCTTTGGGTTTGGGGTTCAATTTTGACCAGGACCTGAGTGATAGGAAAGCTACACAATTTGCCAAGAGTGGTACAGAGCAGAGATCTGAACCCCAGCAGTGCGACCTCCAAATCCTGGCTCTTTCATGCGAAAGAGCACACAAGCCACCAAGGGTGATCTGGAAGGCCAGAGCCCGAAGGGCAGCTGCATACACGGGCCTCATGGACTGAGTGGTCACCGACTGGCTCTGGAGGAAGCTCTCCTCACCAGTCCTCTGCAGACTTCGCGGAATGTGGCCTGTAGGGGGGACCGAGACGTGACAGATGCCGCAAGGCACACGGCGGGTGCCCCTGAGTCAGCAGAGGCCTGCCTTGCGCCCAGGGGAGTGACCCACACGCTCGCTGACCTTCCTGGAATCCAGCTGTTGGCACACCCAGTCCTTTCTCCCCTCGGGCTGCCCGGCCCCGCCTCTGACGACCACAGGTCTGCACGGGCAGAGGTCAGGGCCCCGGGTGCCCTAGACCACGGGGACCATGGGCCTGGCTCCCTGCCTCTGGGCTCCCCAAGAGGGAAGGGGCCATAGAAGCCAGAGAAGGGAAAGGTAGAGGCAGGAAAGCCTTGCAGAACGAAGGCAGGCCAATGATTCCTCGGCTTTCTGGAAAACAGAAGCTGCGGCTGGACCGGGGACCCTCAGCCCCGCGGGAGGCGGGAGGCCTGTGCACCCAGGGCCCGGGTCGGAGTGCCAGGGCGCCGCTCCTCCCCAGAGCTCTGCAGACACAAGAGTCCTACACCTCGTGCCATGCGGCTGTGTAGTCTTCCAGCTTTCTGGAATCCCTCGAGTCCTGCGAACTTTCTCTGCACATGGGCAGGTGTCTGCGTTTTATAGGGACCATGTTTCCATGGTAAATAGATTTTTTAAGAATTCCCAAAGGACAGACAGTGTCACCAACAGCAGAGAGAGGAGCCTCTGGCTGCCTCATGTTTGAAAGCGTTAAGAATAAAGACAACACTGACATTTGGGGTTGTAATGTGACGGAATCACAGTCTTTTAAAGGCAAGAACCACTTCTCTACACTCCATGCAATATTCAGTGTTTTGTTCACTTGTCTAATTGGATTAAAATATTTAGCTCCCTTTAAAATCTTGATTGTGAATTTATATTGCAAAATGTAATGTCTGACTCAGGAAGCAATAAGTGCAGCAAGTATGTATCTGAAGCAACAGAAAATCCCATTTATTTTTCTTCCATGAGTCTCATTCTGAAATTATTCACTCTTGGACAAAGTGAACTGTTAACGGGAGAGCAAGTGTGGCTTCAATAGAGCCGTATGTGCTTTTCAATATTAATTACACACAGGGCCTTCCATGAAGAGGAAAAAAAAAAAGTTAAACTATGCTATTTGAGTTGCTCAGGGAAGTTAGTCTGAGGGTCATGAGACCCTTATGTTAGAAACACAGCACCAGGGGTCTCGTGTCACTCTTTAAAAACATTCAGGCAGCAGGGAGTTAATGACATTTTAGCTGCATATGTTCAAGTGTATTTAAAAAAATATGCAAGTCACTTTGGTTGACAGTGTCTTGTACACAGTTTTGAAAGAATCAGGGCAAACTTTAACAGAGTCAGTTTTTATTTGAAAAATATTTTCTGGGAATGTATCAGTGTTTATTTTTGAGACTGACAATTCGGGTGAAAATCAGGATAAAAACAAAAAAACAACAATTTGGTTGAAATCAAATTGTTTGTTTTCATCTATTTAGAATTCTTTCCAAAAAATCTTGGTTCAGGAGGAGGCTTTCTAATTTATTTTATTCAGTGTATTTGCTGTTCTATTCAAGCACCATCTGTCCTGCAGGTAGCTAACTTTGTGGAAGCGCCCACGGGAGCCGGGCGAGGCCCCCAGGGCACAGGAAGGACCCCTGCAAACCTGTGTACACCTCCAGGGCCCACCCTGGAGGAGCTGCTGGCGCCCTCTCCTCAGCAGGACCCCTGCCTGGTGGCCCTCACGTGAGTTGGCATTTCTGAAGCTTCAGGTCACAAATGGGTCCTGACTTCCCTGCTCCTCTGTGCCCATTTCTTGTGCTCATTTGGGCTCTCTTGCACGGGCCCTTCAGAGTAATGAGATAATGTCCATGATTTTGAATATAATCACATATGGCTGCTGGATCCACGCAGGAGTTTGAATCAAATTAGAAAGTCCATTCACTGCCAAGAATGCTCAAAAGTCACAGGGCCAACTGATTCATCACTGATAAGTCAGCCTCTGGAGCTGCTTCCTGCCTGTAGAAATGTTTCCTCCACAGGGAGGAAAGGGAGCCCCTCCCCAGACGGAGCACTGACCACAGAGCCCCAGGCCTGTGGAGAAGGCGGCTATCACCAAATGCCAATCTGCTGAACCCCAAGTCATTGCCCAGTGAGTAGCAGTACACAGGCAAAGTCTCAGCTGTATAAAGCCATCCTCGAAATGGCCAATTTCTGTTCCTTCCCATCTCTCAGATGCTTTTCTCCCCAAGAAAAGGCTGATTTCCTAAGCAGCTGGCACCTCCCTTCCTGGCCAGATGTTAGAGCCCCAGGGTGCTGGGTCGTTCAGAACAGCGCCCCTGCTGCCGGCTGCCAGGCCCTGCCTGCATTCCCCTGTCGCCTCGGACACCAGCCCCATGCCACCATGGCCAGAGTCTCTCTGTCCCCCCAAGAAGAGGTGACAGGGCAAGTGCCCAGCCCCGCCTGTGACAGAGCTGCCTGCTGTGCCCGGGGACAGCCTGGGGGGCTGTGTTTGCAGTCAGCCTGGGTGGGTGTCTTCAGGCTCTTCTGTTTCTCCACAGTGACCAGCAGAGCCATTAGAGGACGTTTTAAAAGCCATTTTCTGGAAGTCACCTGTCTGCAGCATGAGGCAGGAGAGTGACAAGGCCAGTTTCCAGTCACACAAATAATAAGTCAGATAAGAAGCCCTGATGAGTGGTGGGCACCCTGCACCATGCACCTGACTGGCCCCCTGCACGAGAGCAATGTGAGGCCAAGCCGGGAATCCTCATGGTTAAAAATGTCACTGTGGCCCAGTTACAACGATGACCATCTCCCTCTGCCAGACATGCTGTTGTGTGCCTTTCAGAATTTAAGCAGAAACCATTTAGAATAATAAGCCTTCTGAATAGACATAGCTGCTTCCTGTCAGAGACCACAAGCCAACCCGAGGCCTGTCATCTGCTCCAGGGCCCAGGGCTCAGGACACAGGAGCAAACCAGAGGCATGGGACTCAGCCGCAGAGCAGCTGCCCAGGCCAGGAAATCTCCACTTTCTGTTGGGTGGTGGGTGGGCAGAGAGACATATAGTTTGACATACACAATTAAGTCATTATGCCTAATCCACCCAGGCTGAGAAAACGGAAGCCATCCCTAGGCAGAGATGAACCAGTGTCCCTCCAGGAAAACAGGGAGCACAGTTGATCACTTGGGAGCTTGCAGCAGGCAGTGTCCTCTGATATCCCTGCTGAGGGCGCACAGTGGCCTTGTTCACTTCAGGGGCTGGAAGCTAAAGTCACAGTTTCAGGGTATTCCATGGCCAAAGCAGGTGTAACACCACACTTGGGTAGAAAGAGCAGGGCTGCGGTTTAGATATTCAGCAGAGAACTTGCAAAACTGGATCCCTGCCTCTCCTTTGAACAGTAGTATTTGCTACTGAAAGCCAACAGTCCCTCTATGAAATTTCTTTTGTCGTGTTCATATTAAAATAACTCCAAATGTACTATTTGAATCTGAAAGATCCCTTTAGAGATGAGCCAGATGGGCTGATATCAGATAACTCAGGATGGTCAAATCATCTCTGTTGCTTCAGGCAAGAGAAGAAAGACCTGCTCATTTTTCTAAGGATTTTTTGAGGTTTGGGGTTTTTTTTTTTAATGCATTTTATGAAAATTTCGCAATCCATTTGGCAATTATCAAGTTTTTAAAGCCCTGGAAGAGGTTTCTAAGCATTGATGGTCCATGTTAAGATCTGAGTGATTGTAAGGTAGGCAGATGGGGAGTTAAAAGGGAAACCCTACATGATAATGATCTGGTCCAGAATGGACAGGAAACTGCCATGTGCTCGGAGCCCGTACAGAAGACTACCCATAAGTCATTCTGAAGTGGTTCTTGGCTCCTAAAGCCAAAGGATTTGCTCACGCTATGAGCCTCTGTCTCTCCACCACGTGTGACAGGAGCCCAGTCACCTGCCTAGAGAGCCGGTGGCCCCCAATCCTTGGCGGGCACCACCAGGGCCTCCTGTAGGACCTGCCCAGGCATTTAGAGTGTGGCCGCGTCGGCCCCACAGGGGCCGTGGGAGGGGCCTGAGGGCGTTGGAGAAGAGCAGGGGAGCAGTGGGCACAGTGCTGCTGGCCCCAGAGGCCTCTGCCTTCTCGCGCTTCTGCTGGGCCTCCTCAGGTCTTGGGCGGGGAGAGGCAAGGGAAAGCCCTGACATTTCCTGGGCCTACCGTGTACAAGTGATTCTGCGCAGCACCTGAGGGCTATACTCATGACAATTCCAGTATCCCTTGGGGTTAGACTTCAGTTGACTTATTCTGAGCCTCACAACAGCGGAACAGTCTGGAATCATGCTCCACTCTTTCTGCCTCCAAATATTTCAGAGGTTCTCAAACCTCCATGTCCCTCAGAATTATCCAACCAGCTTGTTAAAATGCAGATTCCTGGCCTGTGTGAACACAGGCCCCGGAATCCGTGTTCCTCAAAATTGCCCATTTACAAGCCTGCCGGACGACTGTGCTGCGTGGCATGAGTATCACCAGGGCGCAGAGTATAGGTGGGTCCCCAACCCCAGGCCTTAATTCAGGACTGGCTCTGGGAGCATCCTCTTACTATACGTGGAAAAATGAGTAGTATATGGCGGGGGATTTGGTTCACTGAATATGAAAATTCACTCAGAGGACAGCAGCTCCCCAGTATCCGTTTGGCACATTTGAAAGAATGAGAGACAGTTTCCCATCCTTTTCATTTCGAGAGGCATTTTTCCCATTAATCATTCCAAGCACTCGCTGTGTGGCATCCCCAGGTGCTCACAAGGCATCTGGGTGCCATCCTAATCCAAAGCGGAGACCATGGCCAGGCCCTGGACCATCCCATTATCCTGACAACTGCTTGATGGGGCACAAAGTACAGCTTCTCTGACAGGAAGAGAAGTAACTTTGGGGAAAGAAGTCTCATTGCACACTCCAGACTCCCCTAGATATTCTCTTTCCTCCATTACCCCTTCTGGCAGCCCCAGATAGAACCTCAATGGTGAAGGCCTGGGCTGTTGCATCAGACTTAGGTGCCACTGGTAGTGTCCTTACTTGCTAGCTGTACAGGCTGTTTGTGCCTCAGTTTCCCTACCTGCAAAGTGGAGACAATAATCTATCTTGCAGGCTCGTTCAAGGGTAACAAGAGTCCGTGCAGTGCTGCCAGACCTTCCACAAGCACTCGGAAGCTCAGCTCAGTTATCCCACAGCTGACTTCAGACAAGACCTCTGCATTCCACTCACAGTGGCTCCCCCAACTGGCAGCACCTCTTTCCTCAACCAATTCAAACCATACACATCCCGAGTGGCAGTTCTGAGTCTGCCTCCTGCAGAAAGCCTGCTCACCACTACAGCCCTCCGCATCTTTCCACTGGCTGTGCCACAAGGGAACCGTGCCCACACACAGCTCAGCACTTAGCGTGGCCTGTTCGATCATGGGTTGTTCTTGCACACAAACTTTAGCTCCCTAAAGACAGCAGGCTGGTGGCCCATGCAACCCATGTCCCCCACAGTGCCCAGCACTATCTTCAGGATCCCCCTGCCGGCTTACTAGCTGAGCCACGTGATCACTTGGGGGTTTCACCTGCGAAGATACAGCTCTGAAAAAAGGAACAAGAATAAGACCCATATGCAGACCCCTGCTGGGTTCCCTGGTAGGTGAGCTGGCCCTGAAGATCCCCACCCCTGCATTAGGTTTACACAGTACCTGGGATCTCAGACACCCCACCTCTTCTGACAGACTCTGTCTCTCCAGCAGAAGCTGGTTCTGCTTGTTGAGAAGCTGTACCAGCTGCTGGGCCGTGGCCTGGCTGTGCTTGTCCAGCTGCTTTAGCCTGCAGAGAAATCCACCACAGAGTTAGGGATGGATCCCGACACATGGGGGCAACAAGCTTTAGAGAGCAAGGGAGACAATGGCCAACCTAAGGCCTTCAATGTGCTCCACTGCTGTCTGTGTCTGCGGGCAGCTCTGGACAGTGAGCCAGGAGCCCTAAATCCACGTGACCCTGAGATGTGAGGCTCCGGCTGGCCGGAGGCTCTTGGAATGCAGCATTGATGACACCGAATGGAATTGCATCAGACGTGAAAGGGAATCAGGAGCTCTCTCCATGACTTGTCAAATAGGAAACACACAGATAAGTTGGATAAGAAGACAACTGAAACCTTAAGCTCACAGAGGTGGAGGACTAGGGGCCTCAATGGCTCCATTGTTCAGCTGGAAACGTCTCTGGCAGGCTGGAGCAGACAGCCCGCCCTGGCTGGGGAAGTGGGCGAGGGATAGCAGAAACACTGAACTAAGGGGTTTCCATTATTAATCACTCAGTCAATCATGAGCTCCGGCATCGCTGACCAGATGTCTTTAAAGATCCTAAATTTGTCATTCTGCTGATGGGCCCTCCTCTCCAGACTTGCTAATTCGCTCAAACTATTATCCTCATTTGTCCACAGACGGCTTCCTACAGCACACTCACCCCTGGAAATGTAGGCTTTGGATTAAATTTAGAGTTGCACAACTACCCAGAACTGTTCTGGAAAGAAGTTGAATGTGTCAGGCACCCTTCCTCACTGACCAAAGGCACCGTTGGTAAAATTAACTTGTATTTTCTTGTTTTTTTTTTTTTTAAAGATTTTATTTATTTGAGAGAGTGAGCAAGAGGGAGAGAGAGAGAGAGCATGAGTGGGCGGTGGGGCGCGCAGAGGGAGAGGCCGACTCCCGGCTGAGTAGGGAGCCCAATAGGGGGCTGGATCCCAGGACCCTGAGATCATGACCTGAGCCAAGGGCACACACTTCACCACTGAGCCACCCAGGCATCCCTATTTTCACAAAGAAAGGATTTTAAAAGCTGAGATGTATTTCAAACTCCAGGCTACCCATGCAACACTCACTGGGCCCAAGGCCCCGACGGGACGCCCAGACGCTGGGCCGTCGGCGGTGCAGCGCTCCCGGCACAACCAAGCACCGCCAAGGCAGAGACTGGGCCTGGGGTGGGCGCGCTCCTCTCCCCACATAATAGGGAGCCGGCACCTGCGGGCAGGCCAAACTGCATTCTGGGAAACCTGATGATGTTCTAGTATCGACTCCCGCCCGCCCAGATTCTCGTGCTACCTGCAACCCTGTCCATTTCCGAGACGGCATCCACCCCGGGCCCTGCCCGCCCTTCCCAACTTGGGAAGGATCTTTGTTCAAGCTGCCCCCGAAGGCACACGTGCCGCAGCTGGGGTCCCCACCCAGGTCTCCTCCTCCTCACGCACCGCGGGCTCCCGCTTTTCAAGCACGCCGGGCCTCCTGCTACCTCCGACAGCGGCAAGTGCGAGGAGCGGGAGACCCCGAGCGCACGGCAGGTGCCCAGGCAGCAGGGCACGCGCTCACACCGGCCGCCCCGCCCCCTGGCCCTGGCCCCGCCCACCGGCCCTGGCCCCGCCCCCTGGCCTCCTGCCTCCTGCTGGGTTTGGAGAAAGAGCAAGGGCATGACTTAGTTCTTCCACTTGTGTGTGTGGCCGGCCAGGGCCAGGGTCAGGGGCCCCGGATCACAGTGGGACAGAACCGAACACAAGGAGCCACCACCCGAGTTCGAGCGCTCCCTCCTTCGGCACCGTAATGCTTCCTTGCCCCTGGCGCCCTGCTTCTGATCTCGGTGAAGCCAGGGCACTGCAGCTTTGGGAAGCCTCCTCTGTCCCCACCACCACCCATCACACTGTCACATGGGGACAGTTTTTCCTGAGAGCAGTCTCAAAACCACCCCATGGGTGTCAGACCGAATACTTTTCCTGCACCACCTCCTGGACAGAGCACAGCAGGGAGGGGAAAGGACATCCCAGGGCGGCAGAGAAGCCCAGCCAGTGGGCTTGGAGGGCATGGGGCAGGGGCATCTGCCCGGGCTGACCCTCGGACAGATGCAGGCAGCCACCACTCATCTGAGTGGGTACTGTGCTGTCAGCATTGGATCGGGTCCTCTAGAAGATGCAGAGTTGAGAAGAGCCTTTTTCCTTGAGAAGCAGACAACCTAACACTTGGATATTTGAATCAGACTGGCCAAAATCATCATCATTAGCAGTGGAGCTGTCTAAATCCTTGGGTGGCTTTCCCTCTCCAATCAAGTCCTCGGTGTGGAGATGGCCACAGGCTAAGAGCTCTAGCCAGGTAGTAGCCCATTGGCTTCACGCTTGCTGGAAACAAATGCAACAGAAACATGTGATAAATAGATGACCCCATTAAGGCTTAAAGGTAACAAGGTGCCAGGAGTGGCCTTTCTCCATGTGGTCCCTTGCCCTGTGCTTTGATCAAATGGGATCACAGTCCTATGGACTGATGGCTTCAGTATGTGTTTCTGGGCTCCTGGAAAGAGGTGGATGCCTGGTCCAGAGCTATGGGCTGAGCCAAAACCTGCTCTCTCAGCACAAAATGTCCACATGGGCTTACAGCCAGAAATGGAGCCAGTTCCTGCCTAGACCCTCCTCCCTTGGAGCCCCTAAAACCTAGATGAGGCTCTCTTGGCGATGTTCTGCAAACCGAAGGCTTCAGATCCCTGTGGTGATTACCAGAGTGCACCCAGGCCCCACCCGGACTGGCTGAATCAAGTCCCTGGGTGTCATCCAGCAGAGCACCACCCGGGCATAAGGAGTAAGGACCTCAGGAGAGCCCTGCCTCCCCTGCCACCCCTAGCTTCACAGCCAGAACTAACCTGAACACTCTAGGCAGTCTATCTTGGGGAGCTTTTCTTCCTTTACAAGACATGCTCCCTCCTTGTTTGTCACTGTCTATTATGTCGCTCCACGTGCAGCAACAAAGTCAATCACAAACTCAGAAAAGGTAAAAACAACAAACCCAAAGCCACATTTGTTAAAAGACAGAAACAAAGAAGAAACCCAGATTTTAGATAAAAGGGACTTGGTTAAGGAAATTGATTTCAACAGCCGCTCTCTTGAGGCCTTTTATTTATATTGGGAAGACATTTTTCTTTTCTTTTTTTTAATTAACAAGCTATTTTTTGGAACAGCCTTCCCCAAACACTGTTCTTGAACCTTTACATGCTCTGTTCTTGGATGTTTCATTACTGTCGGTTAGAAGAGATATCTTGGGGTGTCCTATGACACTAATGTCATCCTTCATTTTCCATGCTGCTTTTTGCTCTCATTTTTGTCCTTCTAAATTTGCGTGCTCAGCCAACCACAGCTGCAACTACCACCACTGCGAGGAGCTAATATTTACTGAGCCCTGTGCTGAGTCCTCTGTATAGGTTATCTAATTAAAAGGTGGGTGCTAGCATCCCATTTTATAGATGAGAAGCTGAGAGGTTCAATGAACTTGGACAAAGTCATCCAAGAAGCTGCCCAGCCCAGAGGCACATGGCAACAGTGCACAGGTGTTCTTAACTATTGTTAATAGATGGTTTATTCATTTAGTTAATTCAGCCAACCAAACGGTTAACCCTTGATGAGCACCTCTCCTTCATGGGTCAAGTACTATACGGTAGATACTTGGAATACATCAGGAATTACAACTGGTCCCTGCCTTTGGCGGTGGGGGGCGTGAGGGGGACTTCCAGCCAATTAGGGAGAAAACAGCTGGAAAAGGAAATGGTAGGACCCTGAAACTGGACCATGTAAAAGCAGGAAAGCCAGGGGGCACAGGGCAGGTGCGGGGTTCAGGAGGCTGGCACCTACCAAGGAAACAGACCACATCTCCGGAGCGCTGTGTGCCAGGCACTGCACTAAGTGCAGACAACCACCCCACAAGGCAGGAACTAGTCTTACTCTCACTTTGAGGACCAGGGAAGCCCAGGCACAGACAGGGTAAATGGCTGATTGGGGCCACTGAACTGGCAAGTCAGGATGTGAAAGAGGAATTGGTGTTGTCTGGAAGGGGCGGGGCAGGGGTTCCCCACAGGAGAAGGGGTGCTGCAAAGGCAATGCTGTCTGCTAACTGAAACCTGGGCGGTCCGGCTAGACAGAGTCAGCAGGCTGCTCACAGAGGTGATGCGGGCCCCAGCTGAGCTTCGTAGCCAAACTAACAGATGTGGATCTTGCCCTCCAGGGCAACGGTGGTGCCCTTCACCAGGAAGGAGAAGATGGGAGAAGGGACAGGCCTGGGATAGAAGTTCTGGGGTTAGGGGGAAGAACTGAGCAGTTTTGTGGCCTGGTGCCTAGGACAGGTCTGGCTGGACGTCTGGTTGTGCCAGCTAAACCTGTTGAGAGGTGAGGCCATTGAATGCAAAGCAAGATTCACCCAGGAAAGCTTGGAAGAGCTTTTCAAGCCTGTTAATAATACAGGTATTGTTGGGGGCACCTAGGTAGCTTAGTCAGTTAAGCATCCAACTCTTGGTTTAGGCTCCTCATGATTTCATAGTCTTGTGATGGAGCTCTGAGTCAGACTCCGTGCTCAGAGGCAGTCAGTTTATCCCTCTTCTTCTGCTCCTCCCAGTGCTTGTTTTTGAAATATTTATCTCTCTCAAATAAATAAATAAATATCAAAAATGTATGTTCCCCCCAAAATATATGTTCCCTATAAGCTATTGGCTATGCATGTCTGCCACAGTGAGAGGCAACAGGGTCAGGACAGGGCCTCGGGGATCAGCCACATTTACAGGCTAGTAGGGGACAGGGAGCCACGGAGACAGCCGCCCAGAAGGAAAGAGGAAATCCAGGAGAAAAGAACCTGGAGCTCAAGGAAGAAAAGATTTCCAGAAGGAAGAGGGGGCCTTTGTGTGAGATGCTACTTGGTGGTGGAACATGCTGTGGACATACCTGGCCAAAGTGGCCTGCCCTTCCAGCAGGATGGTCGTGGAAGCCTGATGGTAGGATGTTAGAGGGGAGACCATTCTGGAGAGGGGCTTGGCTGAGCGCAGGGAAGCAAGAGGGGGGTAGAAGATGGAAGAGGCTTGAGAGGGTGGGCAGGAGGCCCGCAGGAGAGAAGAGAATTCCTCAAGGCAAAGGGTGCCAGGCTTCCCAAGGCAGGAGGGAACCTGCAGCAGAGCCCAGGACCTTCCTCCCAGACGCAGGGGGGAATGCCGGCAGGGTGAGTGAGGGGAAGCCCCCATTCAGCAGCCTTCCTATTCTGTCCCAGTTACAGGGCACAGGTATTGGTTGAGAAAGGCAGCGAGGCGACAGGGTGGTGGCCAGGGAGCTGCTATGAAGGATGTGGGCACTGGCCAAGGGCAGGGATATCAGGGCCAAGCCACTGGAGAGCCTTCTCATGTGCATGAGGGCACCCTGACTCATCCTTTGGACGATCTGTCTCGGCCCTGCAAGGACCCCTGCTCTCCAGCCGCCCAGACGCCCCTCTGCTCTCCCACATATGTTCTTGGCACTGGACAGTCCCTCGGCCTGGAGTGGGACCCCCTCCTATCTTCAAGGTTCAGCTGTCAGTGTGTCATTCTGAGAGCTAATTTCTTGTTCTGTCTGGGTCCCTTGTTTGAGCCGTTTCTTCCTCATGGCACGAAGGAATTAAAGGAGAGTGGGGCTGCCCTCCCCAGGTGCACTTTGGAGTCTCTCTGGGCACCAGCCCCCCCCCCACCCCCCCCACCCCCGCGAGAAGGAGCCCCTGACAGCCTGCAAAGCACATGGCAGGAGAGAGAGGTGGAATCCTCAGATTTCAGAGCTCAATCCCTAACCTGGACCTTCTTCCCCAAGGCCTACATGCACCCCATCTCTGGAACAGGTAGCTACCCTGTCCCTTCCAGATGCCTCCAGGACAGACTTGGCATCTGCACTGTGCTGTCACAGTACCCAGTGAAGCTATCGCCAGGCCAGGCTGGCCAGGGGCAGGAGGCCAGTCCTCTCCATGAGGTAGCTGGTGCTCCTCTGCCCTTGAGGGTGCTGAGGGCTCACCCAGTTGGTGAGGAAGGGCCCCTCTAGGCCCCTCTCTACCCCAGGCTGGGCTGACCATCCTGACTGCAGGTGCAGAGCCCATTTCCTTACAGACCTGTGGGTGTACAACCACCACCACTCAGTAGAAGTGGGGCCTGTAGGGGAGAAGAGCAGCCATGCCCAGGCTGGGGCAGAGGGGTCAGTAGGGCTGGCCTGTGCAAAGGCTCCCTGGGGATTACAGGCGGGGTGGGGGAAGTAATGGTTACCATGGGAATTAGCACCTGGGTTTTCAAAACCCAGGATGCAGATCAGATGTGAAGGGGCTGGTGTGTGCACTGGACCTGGACACAGCTCTATTGATCCAACAGTGATCCTCCCTGCCACACCCCGCAGGCATGATCAGAACCAACATTTTTTTTTTAAATATGCAAGACTTCAGGATAAGATGGAGCAAGTGGCGCAATACAAAACAACTTTATAGAGCTGAGTGGGCTGGGTAAAATATCTTATGCAAAACAGAAGCGGTACAAGCTGCCAGCTCTGGTCCTATGCTTCAGACACTCATTTGCTATGAATACTGTGAAAGCAAGTGAATACATATATTTAAATTTTTTTATGTTGTATGTGATACATACAAAATATATGCAGTGTATAAATAAGTGATGAGGTATAATAATCAAATGAACACTTGTGAAGCTGGTATCAGCACCCGGGGCAACCCTCCATGTCCTCATCCCCAAGCCCGCCTCCTTCTTCCTCCAGAGGTGGCCAATATCCCCATAAATATACATTTTTTAAATGAGAGGCTTTAGTTTCACTCAGTAATTTCACCCAGGAGCTTCCTACCAGTTTACTTTGGGGTTTGTTTTTTCTTTCTGTTTTTGTATTGTTTTGGTTTCGGTTTTGGTGGTGGTCAAATGTCCTTTATCAGAGAATGTTTTCAGACCGGAGCCCCTCTGTTTGGTTACTCTGGTTATAGAAAAGATTTGCCCTGCCCTTCTTAGATAAGTGTTCTCAAATGCTCAGACCAAAAATTCACTGGGACAGGGGGCCTCCTCAAGGAAATGAAGAGCATTTTTCAACCAACATACGGACTTAGAAGGTACAAATATTTGGCTGTAAAATATACACTTACTTCTCTGTTATTCCCGGTGAGTAATAAGCATTTTACATTCATTAACCAATTTAATCCTCCTAACAATACCAAAGGGTAGGTATTACTATCATGTTCATCATTTCTTGCTTGAGAAAAGCCAGGCACAGAACTTAGTCACTTGCCCACACTCAGACACTAGCTAGAATGACCAAGCCACAAATGGCTTCTCACTCTGTGTCTCTCTGTTGTGGGTGGGACCATCTCCAATGGCCTGGATCTGAGTCCTCCATGCTACTTCCTCCCTCGCCCTTCCAGTCCACACGGCTCAGACTCCTGGCTCTGAAGACTGGGCCCTGACCTCTCCCCAGCTTTCTGCAGTCCATCATCCCAACCATCCCACCGTGTTCCCATCTACTTACTATAATCGTGGCCACTCCCACTGAACTCACTCAGGTTCCCTAAGGACAGAAATGGGGTCTCATTCAGCTCTCCATCTCCAGCACTTAGTGAGGTGCCTGCCATTTAGACTGTGCTGGATAAATGTGTCAGGATGAACAAACTACCTACCAATGGATAATATTTACACCAAAGAGAAGACCTGTGATTTCATCTATGGTATCAGGATGCTTTCATATGTAATAACTTTGAAAAAAACATAACATATACATTAAATCATTTGTAGTATGCTACTGAAATTCACCCCTAACTTAAGAGGATCCTAGAACAGATGAGTGTCTGCTGCATGTGCATGCAGAGACACGAGTTCAAAATCTCACCATGAACTACCTATTCTGCTTGGGCAAGAGGCTTGATCTCAGTCTTAGGCAACCTCACATTCTTCATTTCTACAACTGAGAAGGGAATACCTCCATACCTCCCAAATCAGCTACACTGGGGTGGGGCCCAGCAGTACATGTTTTTATAGGCCCTCTGGGTGATTCCTGTGCATTCTCAAGTACGGGAACCACTGGCATGCCATACTTCACAATATTATTCATGCATACAAAATAAGTTTTTGTGAAGAATGGTTTTCTTCCGTGGCTCCTACTTTGATCATCAACCAACTGTCCGAATGAAAACTGCTGTAGTCTACTCCCAAGCTTGGATGTTGGTCATGATAAGTTAAGCAAAGCACACGATCACGTTGTTTCCTCCCCTGGGAAATGAGAGAATGAACTAGAATAGGGGTCAGTAAATTTCACAGCCCAGGGCCAATCCACTGCCTGTTTTTGTACTGGCTTCAAGTTAAGGATGGTTTTACATTTTTAAATGACTAACCTAAAAAAAATCATAAGAAAAATAACGTTTTGTGGTGCAAACATTCCATGAAACGCAGCTTTCGTTCCCTGAAATAAACTGTCACTCAAACACTAGGCTCTTCGTACACATGGGTGCTATGACTGCTCTGCCCTGTAACAGCCAAGGTGAGAGGCTCTCACTGAGCTTAAAATGTTGATGCTTTGAACCTTAGGGCTGCTGGGCTCGGGGACAACTGAGTTCTCAGCTGGTGCACACATCCACAGTGCCCTGACCCTACACAACCTTGCTGTGTCTTCATCCTTACCCTGCGGCCAGCTCTGGTCCCAACAACCCCTACTGCCCAACTTCAAGCTTGAAAACCTATGTACCCCCAACTTATGGCTCCAGGTAATTAGCTGTGGTGCATAAGCCACATTCATATAAAGTTGTACATTTGGGGGCAGCCAGGGTGGCTCAGCGGTTTAGCGTCACCTTCAGCCCAGGGCGTGATCCTGGGGAACCAGGATCAAGTCCCACGTCAGGCTCCCTGCATGGAGCCTGCTTCTCCCTCTGCCTGTGTCTCTGCCTCTGTCTCTCTCTCTCTGTGTCTCTCATGAATAATTAAATAAAATCTTAAAAAAAAAAAAGTTGTACATTTGGTTGTCATACTTGAAAATCACTTGCCACAATTTACATAGTTCTGTTTCAGTTACCGTAGCTGCACAGAGTCAGCGAGAAGCAGCCACGTTCTGAGGAATCTGGAACACATGCTAGCCCGTCACCCTCACTTAGATGGTGAAAGCAGTTTCCAATGGCTGCTCTGCCATTCCAGTTTCCTTTGTTCAAATCCACCCCACTCCAGGTGATTGTCAGAGAGTCACTCATTCTGAAGATGCTGCAAATCTGGGGAGAATCTATATTCCCAGCAAAGAGATTTATGTTCTTGTGGCACCCCTTTAGTTTTTCTGCCTTGAATTTCCAATCGGCCTTGGCTGCCTGTGGAAGTGGGGCAGGCGGCTGCTCAGGGCAGCAATTAGGGAGAAAGACTTGGGCTCTTCTCTTCAGAAGGATCAGATCACAAGGTCACGTAAGATGTGAGGTCATTCAGTCCAGCCAGCGACGGTGAACCCAAGGCCCATAGTCACATAGCCTGTGTGCAGGAAATCTAGGACCGCAACCCATGTCTCCTGACCCTAAATCCAGTGCTCTGGAAAGCTTGTCTGAATCCTTTAGAAAAAGGCCTGACTTCTTTTCCACACTAAAAATAATAAGGATTTTCAGCAAAGACCATGAGAAAGGTGACCACTGGGTGACCCAGTGGGAGCCAACAGAACAGAGTCATTCTCCGAGGCCTGGGGGTTGGGGAACCCCACACCAGCTCTCTTCCACCTGGCCCAGGGGAGGGACGGTTTGAGGTTTGCTTTTTATTCCTTTTTAAATTTCCACTCTGCTGCCAACTTAGAGTTTTGGGAAGTACCATAAAAACACTGGGGCACTGATGGCCATAAACATTTCTAAACACTGCTTCTGTTCTTATCTTGTCACCAACCAGTTTGTGGCCTCCTCAGTCTGGACACCACACCGACTAGTCCAGACTGGTGTGGGCATGAAGGATGCACAAACTAGAGGCCCCAGGCTCCAGAGACCCATTTGGAGAGCTTGCTGTGGGCTGGCTCCCCATGTCCTAGCACCCTGAGGGCTCTGACAGTGCCACCATGCTCTCTCACAGACCAACTGCTTAAAACAGAGCATCCACTGGAAATGAGCCTCACTCAGCTTCATCACAGAACTCCAAGAACATCTGCTGCATCACTGCCTTGTCATCCTAAAGAGCAAGTGCTAGGTGACACAAGCTGATCTTGTGATCCCCTTGCAGGGCCTGGCAGGAAGAAAGGATCCTTCCTGCACCGTGGAACAGTAGGGACTGGAGCTGATGCGTCAAGAATCTGAGACTCTCCAGAACCAGGACACCACTTGCCTTAAGCCTCAGTTACCTTTAGCCAGCTCTTTTTAAGGCAGCAACAGTCAGGGACACTGTGCAAAACCAAATGGGACAGAGGAGTGAGAATGGTTGAAAATCACAGTGTTTGCAGAGTAGAATCCAGGCCACATCTGGCTCGTGGCCATTTAGAAATCCTAGCAGAAAAACTCAGACTGTGTCTCATACTGTTCCCTACCTAAACTTAAACTTAAGCATCCTCTTTTTAAAAACTATTTGGAAATAGTAACATGCTTATAAAAAGTTGCAAGAATTGTACAAAGAATACCCACATACCCTTTATCCAAATTTACCTACTGTTATCGGGTTTTTTTGTTGTTATCATTTAAACCCATTTATTATTCTGCTCGCTCTCTCTGTCCACCCCTTCTAACACACACATGTATACTTTTTATTGCTTTCTGAGTCATTGGACAGTAAATCGAATATATAGACCTCAGCGTACATCCTAATGATAAAGACACTCCAATATACCATAGTATATTTTCAAGTGCAGTACTGGAACAGAGATATAATAGATATAATATCTTTTTCCAAACTACCGATTTCCAATTTTGTCACCTGATCCTAAAATGTGCTCTTTCCTCCCTACCAAAAAGATCCTTTGCACTTAGATAACCATGTCTTTATCTGGCACAATTAAAAGATCAGTTTTATTTTGAGGACTATTTGCAACACAATTAAATCATCTTAAAACCAGATATGAAACTATCAGAACTTGAGTCTCCTGCCCAGTTGCCCTCTTAGAGCTTTTTTTAAAACAAATTTTAAAAAATATTTTATTTATATTAAAGATTTTATTTATTTATTCATGAGAGACACACAGGGAAAGGCAGAGATACAGACAGAGGGAGAAGCAGACTCCATGCCGGGATCCCGACGTGGGACTGGATCCCAGGACCCCAGGATCATGCCCTGAGCCAAAGGCAGACACTCAACCGCTGAGCCACCCAGGCATCCCTTGGAGCTTTTTTTAAAAAGAGATTTTATTTATTTATTTACTTAGAGAGAGTAGGGGGAGGAGCACAGGGGGATGGAATGAGACTCTCAAGCTGACTCCACACGGAACATGCAACCCAATGCAGGGCTCCATCCCATGACTGCAAGATCATGACCTGAGCTGAAACCAAGAGTCAGATGCTTAAGCAACCGTGCCCCCCAGGTGCCTCGACCCTCTGGAGTTTTCGCAGCAGTGTGGTGTCTGCGTGAAGATTCGTTTCCAATGAGGTCCCCCTGGTGCTCCCGGACACTCAAACCATCTGGGAGCAGTCCTGGAGCATACCAGGTTCACAATGTGGCGAGCTTGCTCTCTATTCCTTCATGTTTGACCATCCTTGGGATAGGCCAATTGGTCACAGAGGTGTGATCCAGTAAGAGTGAGCCCACAGCAGCTAAGTAACCAGATCCAATCACTACGGTACATGGATTGGCACATATCTTAATTAGGTTTTAATGCAAGTAATTTGATAAGTACTCCTGGCCAAGCCACTACAGAACTGTCAATGCTGAAAGCTTTTTATTTAGCTCCTCTTCCATCTATAGTCTATACCCAGGCAGCCTCCCTGCTGACCCTTGTCAAAGAACCCCATCTGCTGGTTGCCACGGTAACTGAAGGCGACCAATTGAGCTGAAGAGAGTGACTCAGAAATAAAATCTGCAGCCAAAGGAATTCTGCTAAGAGTAATAAATCATTTAGTAAAAGGGGGTCCTCTGCACAGTGATGAGTGTTGGGATAATGTGGTGGCAGAGCTCTTCCAGCTAGAAGGGCCGGCCGCTCGTTTGGTTTCCAGTGGGCTCCGGCAGCAGAAGGAAGAGTCTGATCCTGCCCAGTTGCATGCCATCGTCAGGGAGAAGGAACCAATTACATCAACGGTTTAATGTTTGGGCTAGGAAATTTTGAATTTTAAAAGTGGCAAGAGAACCAGTCTAGGCTTCCAACTCTCCTTCCTCTATTTAAAAAAAAAAAAAAAAAATAGAACCAGGACACAAAATGCCCCAAGTAGCTCAGGAAACCATTGTGGCCCTGAGGGAGGTGGCAGGGAGATGGAATATTAAGATTGCTCTAGAATGAGGAAGGCTACCACCACCTACCTGTCATCAATCAACTTTTAGATGCTCCAAGCAGAAGCCAGCTACGTGTCCAAGGCATGCAGTCCTTGAGACAGCAGGAGAGACAGACAGGCTTCAGTTCAGAGTGCTGGGAGCCTCATGACAGTATGGTTGAGGAGGTCAGGGGCTTTCTCTCTATGGCAGTGGGGCCATGTTCCTAACAGAGCAAAATATGTATCTTAAATCAAGATTTCCTGAATGAGAGGAACAGGAAGGAAAGGGAAAGAAGGGGCTTCCTGGGGACTACCTCAGCCACAATAGGCAGCACACTGCAGGCCGCAGCCGGGGCTCAGTGTTGTGCCCTAGGCCCTGATGGCACAGGCCCCCTGGTGAGCTCCTGCTGGGTAGACTAGGAATCCCCTGTGGGCAGCAGTGCCCAGGTTTTAAGAAGAAGAAACCCCAGGTATGCTAAATCATCCATACAACATTTAATCTCTACAGGTCAGTTCCTTGGTGGTTGTGATAGAGCAGCAGTGGGAACAAGAGCCCTGACGGCCAATTACCAGGCAGTGAGGGGCTAGAGGACGGGCGGGACAGTGGTGGCAGGCTGGGGACAGACTTACCTTGCCATTGCCTCTCCCCACAAGCTGCATATTGGCATTTTAAGACGTGTGGGTGCAGAATACGGCCAGCCCTCCAGCCCTGATCCTCGCGGCAATGGGAGGACCCTGCACTAAATCATCCCCAGGGATAAGTTCCTGCTTTACAAAAGAGCAACTGCTAAACAGAAGGTAGTAGCTGTCATATGCGCACCCTCCCCCCATATTCTAGATGCTGCCAAAGAGAAGCTTCATCTGAGAGTTGCAGTGAGATCCCGTGGACCGAGTTGGGAGCGCCTGGAGCTCGCAGCCGGCCTCCCACCGCGCGCTGGCCACCTCCCCCTGCGCCCGCTGCGCACCTGCACCTGCTCTCAGGCCGTCTCAAGCGCCGGGCCCGGGGGCGGCCCCTCCGCAGGGGGGCGGGGGGCGGGGGGCGGCCGGCTCCCGCTCCCTGCGCCCCGCAGACGGCCCCCGCCCGGGCCGCGCCCGCCGCGACCTCCGGGCCACGCCGGCGGGGGGGCGGAGTCGGGGAGCCGGGGCGGCGCCCGCACCTGCTGCGAGGCCGAGGCCGGGGCTGCGAGGCGGGTCGCGCGGGGCTCTGAGCTTCGGCGGCAGGAGAGGCTGAGGCCGAAGTGGCAGTGGTGGAAGGAGATGGGCGAAAGCCTCATTAACTCCGGGCTCACGTCCCCACTTCTTTCCCCGAAGTGAAAAAAAGTTTGGTTTCCTGGTGATGGGAAAGGTGCAGCGTGACCGTCTTTGCTTTTCTTCCCTTTCAAGTCCTTATTTGTAAACCAAACATTAATCGTTTGTTGTTGATCGCGGAAGACTCGGATTAGAACAGGAAAAACATCCTGGCTAATAGGCCGAAGAAATATTACAGCCCGCTTTAATTTCTGGTAGTGATTAGGCTTCTCCTGTTACTTAACTCAAAGTGTCAAACATCTGAAGAACTCGAGCACATCAAAGTTAAAAGGTGCTGAGCATGACATTGCTTTATCGGATCCCCCCGTTATGGTCCAATAACCCAACTGTTTTTTATGATCTGTCCTAAAATGTGCCACGAGAAACAGGACTTCGTAAAAAATAATTTAAGCGGCTTTAGGACACAGTTGTTCCTACTTGAATTCCCTCCGTATCCTTACAAAGTTACCCTTAGTTTCACTTCTAGATAAAACTTCCCATTGCTTTGTCTCCACTCACTCCAATTCCCCTCCATATTTCAATTCCCAGATACTCTTGAACTTTTGCACACGCTGCCAGTTTGAGCCTGCACAGAATAATCAGTATATTAATTCCACTCGGAGAGAGTGAGGTTTTTCTAACACAATCTGCGCAACCTGAACTCTTTCCTTCAGAAACACTTTGCCTTTAAAAAGAAACTCCCAGCATGAACCTCATAAGAAGCGACATGTAACAGACAGTGCATGTGGCGCTGGGCATGCAGCTCAGAATTAAAAGAGAATTTTTTACTTTGTTTCTTCGTGCCATGTGCATAATGTACATGTGGACGAAACTGACATCAGACATTTAAAGCAAAAAGGGATGGGGGGAGGGGGATGTGATGGTGGCGGGAAAGAAAGAAAATGTGTTGATAAAAACAGTAACTTCTGTTAATCTACATTTTTCAGTTACTGTCTTAATTAAGAATGTTAGGAAATATGTTGCAGTTTAATTGCATTGTTTCAAGAAATTCTAATGCTGACAAATTTGGGCCCATGTACACTTGGATGGTAAAAGGGATTAAAGTGGTAATTTCTTCCAATTGGTAGATAACAATTAAAATTATACTTCCCCCTCTGCGCCCCTCCTTCATCTCCCCAGATCCTACGTTCCCAAGACAAAGTGAGAACAGCCTAACACTTGAGGTGTTCAACATGAAATGAGCCCCGGGGGGGGGGGGGGGAGGGGCGGGGGGCACAAAGGAATGTGTTTATAACCTGTGTAGATGAGATAGGAATGATTTTTTAATACAAAGAATTCACAAAATGAAATAGCACTCAATCTGAAATTTCTGGGTGATATCGGTATTCTTAAAGAAAATAGTTATTTATGAAAGAAATTGGTAACAATCTCCAGAGGTAATTTTCAGATGACCCTGTGTCAAGACAGTAAAAATCATTTGCCTCAGACACAAGTACACAAAAACGACGACAGTGTGAAGACGTGCAGATTTCTAGACACTGTGCCCTTTCCTCCCACTGGAGCCCAGTCGCAAATGCTCTAGGTTTCATTTCTTTTGGGGGCAAGGGGAGCCTTTGCATCATTATGCAGCAAAATAAACTATTTTCATTGCTCAAAGTACTTTATTTTTTTATTATTTTTTTTAAAAATTTATTTATTTATGATAGTAACAGAGGGAGAGAGAGAGAGGCAGAGACACAGGCAGAGAGAGAAGCAGGCTCCATGCACCGAGAGCCCGACGTGGGATTCGATCCTAGGTCTCCAGGATCGCGCCCTGGGCCAAAGGCAGGCGCCAAACCGCTGCGCCACCCAGGGATCCCTCAAAGTACTTTAGATAGAAGTTGTAGTAGACATTTCCCACAGTTGACCAGAGCTTGTATTTTCTGTAACCTGGGTGCTCACTCCTTACTTGCTACCATTCTCTGGGGCTTGTACAGTTGGCCTCCCCACTTGTCATGGGCGGGGGGGGCTCAGACCCCGAAGGAGGTGCTACTGTAATTCAGGTGTGAGGCACATACTAGGCACCAATCAGAGACTCCCACCAGACTGGCAGCATCATAAAACTGGTTTGATCATTTGGTCAGATACCTCAACCAGTTCTTTCACTGAATCAGCTACTCATCGCACCTTCCGTGAACCACAATGTATGATACACCATGGCGCCTCAGACATGGTCATCCATCTCAATGGAGAGGCACACCCAACTTTCTAGTGGCTAAAGATGCTGCACTGAATGCTTTAGTGGCTCTGAAATGACAACAAAATAAGATCTGTTTGCCCTAGAATGCAGCCAAAATGTCCAAAGAGCTTGCTCAAGAGAACAACTGCAAAGATCTGCCCTGCCAGAAGGGCTCCTGGGTCTTTCTGCCTCCATCTCTCAAAACAAGAACGGACAGAGAATTTGGCCATGGATAAAATACTGTCAAAGCGTTGAATCACAGAGCCACCTCTTAAACATTTTGTATCAGGGAATAGAGTCCTGAGGTCACCAAAACTTCTCGGTAAACGGCTCATGTGACCTGAAAGTCCAAAGAATTCGCTGCTATGGAATTAGTACTTTTTTTTTTAATGCCACACACAAGATCCAGAATAGTGAAGGGACACATTTCTTATGTGCTCAACACCTGGGGCCGCATAAAACTCTGAGATGACCCACTAAGGAATGAGAAGAGTTTCCATCTCTTGGGGTTTCTGGAAATTCTGGTGGGAGTGCACACACCCCCAATAGCCAGGCAAGCTCCCTGGGAAAGGCCTTTGTCAGGAGGCACCAGAAGGAGGGGAGCGAGGTGCCCAGACCCCCCGCAGAGGGCCACGGGAGAGGACCCAAGGATCATTAATTTCCAGGTCAGAGAGAAAGGAAAGTTCAGGCAGACATCCAGGCAGGGAGAGCCGGGAGCGTCATTCTAAGTTGCAAAGTTCAGAGTCAATTCTCCGAGTTTGAAGAACACTAAAAGAAGAATACATAACACTGGGGGAGAAAAAAGGGAAGCAGTACCCGCCGGAGGGCCGATTGCCTCTCCAGCAGCGGCAAGGCTGTTCCTGGGCTCGCAGGACCATTTGTTCTATTACACAATCTCCTGAAGCCATTTAGAGAGAGCTCAAACAACTGCCTGTACCAACACGACACATGGCTTCCCATCCCGACTCTTTGCTAATCCAGACGCTCCAACCATCTTTCTTTAAGATGCCATATGGTTGGCAGAAGCCTGTAGATCTAGCAGCACATCTGCTTGTATGTTTCTTCTTCCCCTCCATCCCCCTAACAAAAGAGGGGTAGAGAGACAGACCGAGAGGAGGGCATGCATGTTACCTCTGCCCACAGAATAGTTATTTCTTTGGAAGCTGGCTAACGAAACAAAACTATTAAAAGGGATGATCGGATGATCGAATATTATTCAGGACTCGCTCGCTCGTTTTTTTTTTTTTTTTTTTAACTTGACAACAGGGCGATTTATTTGCTAGTCATGATTTAAAACAAGATTAGAAAAACAAAGGATGGCTGGTCTCCTTTTTCCAAAGCCTGATTACTTGCAAACCACTTCAAAGCTCTCCCTCTGGGAATCCTTGGGATGCTTTCTTGCCACAGGAAAGGGACAGCACCCTTGCCTGAAGCTATTTCTCCTCCTTTTTGGTCAAGGAAGACAGACAAGCTGCGAAACTAGCAGATACTCAGAGCCTGCTTTGTTAGCAAGCACGGCGCGGCTGTATGCTAATGAGCCGGCACCGACCCACTGCTTTTCGGTATGATGAGCAAAGATTGTTGACACTGTTGAAATCCTGGCTCTCCTGGCCTGTGAGCGCACGGGCTGCCTCCTTGGAATCCGGCCCCCAGAAAGACAGGCTGCAAAAAAATAATACATTCTACTCTCCTGATGACTGAAATCTGGCCATTTGTAACTTAGAACAGTTGGGGGTGGGGGAGCGGGATTGGGAAAATATTCTAAAATATTTTATCAGGCCAGGAATCAGAAAGACACAGGTGACAGTGATGCGCTTCTCCCAAACTAAGAACTTAAAGACGGTGGACGCCTGTGAATGATGCGGGCCAGGACTCTGGCTTTCGGGAGCAAAAATCTGAAAGTGGGGGTGAGGGGCAGTTGCTGTAGCCTCTGGGACTTGGGGACAGCTGGGACATTCCCTCGGCACCCTGGCAGAGAGCCCTCTGCAGATGGGACAGCCCCACTGGTGGCACCATTCGGCTACAGGTGAAAAGCTAAGTTTTTGATCTTGGAAATTTGTCTGAACCGTGTGTTGGTTGCCCACGCATGGTTTTCCAAGTCTGTGGAAATGAGAGATGGTAAAAAAGCAAACCAAATAATCTACTGTTACAAGGACCTTTTTTTTTTCTTCATAAGTCAAAGGGTGGAAAGGAAGCTCTGCAGTTTGAGTGCTGAGCAAGTTAAATGAAATATCCCTTCATCTAAGGGAATTAGATGAATCTAAGGAAACTAAGGGACAGGTATTATTATTTTGATTTAATAGATGTGGAGGCTGAGGCTTAATAAGTATAAAAAAAGAAGCAGAACTTCAGCAAAGCTGTGCAGCTAGGAACTGCCAACCCCAGAAGCCACATCAACCTCCCGTCAGGTTTGCAGGGACACTGCTGCACAGACACACCTCCTAGGATCTGCCCTGGGTCCAGGATGCCCACCTGAGCAGACCACTGTCAGCTGGCGACCAATAGGCTAGTTCAAATTCATATGCAGGCGAGAGCACCAAGCTGTAAATTCCGTTTACTTGAAATCTACACTATGAATGAAAATTCATGTAAGTGAAATGTAAAATGTAAAAACATGAGGAGCGACTAAAAAAGCATTGAATGTTATGATGAAAGTATGAGAATGCAGCCATTCAAAAAGTCTGCCCTTTAGATATCCCCCATGAGGATGGCACAAGTCTTCAGACCACATTACCACTGCCTAGGTCTTGGGGCACATGTTCCTTCTTTCTGAAACTCCCTCCATAGCCTCGGGCTTTATAGACAGACACACACTCAAGTGTATAATAAACTCATTTCCTCAAAATCATATGTTTTAATATAAAATACACGCAGAGGATATTATACCACTCATTGAAGACACAACTGCTCAGATTAGATGCTGGAAGCCCGATTCTATTATCAACAGGAACAATAAACTATTATTGACAATTCTGTTGTTACCATTGAGATGTGGCTATGTAGAATGATGATTCTGAATCTTAAAAAAAAAAAAAAAATCTAGGTTGAAATCTGAGCATGATCCCAGGCAAATTCTTCTAAGCCTGTTTCATTTTCAATATAAAATGATTCTACTATCTCTCGGGACTATTTGGAGAATTAGAGACAATGTGTAAAGTGCCAGGCACTGTAGATTCTCAGTAAGTGAAAAGACAATCATTGTTATTAATATTTTCAATAAAGTGCTTCAGAGCATATGCGAGGTGCTTCCACATACATGCACTTACCTAACTCTGAAAACAGCCCTTCCTCTCTCTCTCAAATAAATAAATAAAATCTTTAAAAATAATAATAAAAATATAAATAAAATGATAATAATAAACTAAAGCAATAAACAATATGAACTATTATTACTATTTATTGAGCCTTTTCTCTGTGCAGTTACTATGCTAAGTGATTCCCCAGCCATTTTTAATCATTAACCTTCTCTTAAAGAAGGTATTATTGATACTATTGTGATTCTCATTTTATCAGAGATGCCACCAATATCTTGCCTACCTCACACAGTAAGTGGAGAGCTAGAAAGCAATTCCAGGTCTATCCTCTGAACCTATGATCCTAACAATAGTTATAAAATAGTGAAGGCAGGCCAGATGTCTCTGTTTAAAATCTGGTGCTCCTTTGTCTATACCATGCTGTCCTTGGATGGAACTTAAGTAACGCTACTACTGGACATTTGATAAGGAAGTTTCCTAGCATAAAAATCTTTGTCTACCAAATGTCCACACATGCTTAGTAGATTCTATAGGGTCCGTGATTCCAACCATGTACATTTACACAGAGCCTAAATGCTGGGTGCTCCCTACAGCACAGTGAGAAATTAAAGCAGGACATGGCATGTGCATTTGAATGCACTGCACACAGAAACACACACCGACAGAGCTGTCATTACGTATTTGAAATCTAGTTTAACATCACTGATATTGTTAGAAATTTCTTATCAAGAGAATAGTTTTTCAATACAAATTAACTATCAATAGAAGGCTTCTAAATCCAAATTATCTGCTTGGGATGCTAGAACATTTGCAGGCTGCTGCTTACATGCTGACGTGGGGCCCTGGGAGCTGTGATGCACATATGTGCCTAAGCAGACAGCTCTCCCCAGACAAAGCCCCGACCCCTCCCTGTGCCTCTCTCTTCTGGCGTCTGGGGCAGGGGACCCCAGGGGCTGTCATCTCAGGTGAGTTTTTATCTGACCTCTGCTCTTTCCCTCTCTGCCTCTCCATCTGATTGCACTCGGACTGATTTCCAAAATCCCCAGTTCCCCCACTGCTTCTAGATTCCTAATTTCACCACTGACTTCAACCCGTTTCAGAATGGAGTAGGATTTTAACCAACCAACCAACCACCAACCAACCAACCAACCAACCAACTTTGCTATCACTTCAATGCTTCCAGATTCATAAATCTTTAGTCACGTTTTCAATCAACAGTCAATAGCTTCCAGAAGGGTCTGAGCATAAGAGATTTGTGAACAGAGATGTGATGCTTGGAATGAGTGCTGTAGAAATACAAAGTGCCCCAAGGATTTCAAATTTAAAGGATTTAAGGTTCTTGAGAGTATTCTGGAATGGGAGCATTCTGATCTGTCAATGTAGGGCTATTAACCATACCCCTGAAGGTGAGACCCAGTGCCCCAGAGGCAGACACTGTGAATTGTTTGTCCTTCATTCATTTCAAGGCTGGAATAGCTCTGGATTACAGCACGAGAACAAAAATGCTGTTTTATTCTAATTTAGCTAAAGGTGTGGGGAGGACCTATTTAATACCCACCCCTCCTGGGGAAAAGTACCAGCTCTGATTATGCCCTGGTCTCTGGGCCAAGCACTTTAGCAACTCACAAAGCTAATGCTGATTGAGTTACTTACCATGCGCCAGGCACTGCTCTGAACATTTCTCTGTAATAATTCACGCAATCCTCCTAAGAACCCCACGAGATCCATAACACCACTGTCATAATCTTACAGATGGAGACATTTAGGCCCATGTTAAGTAGCTTGCCCCACATCACAGAGCCCAGGGGTGGGCAGAGCCAGTACTGGAAACCATGCCATCTGGGTTCAGAATGCACACTCTGAATGCCCCTTCCCTACGATGACTCTCAGGGACATTTAGTAGGAAAGGATATGATTCTCAGCCTACCAGCCATGGGAATTTGGTGCTACTTAGCTTCTCTGTGCCCAAATTTCTTCAAAGTAAAATCTCTTTTTCCCCATACTTGTCCCACCTGTTTCACAAGATTATTGGGAGACTTCATCTGATTCATATTCTCACGCATGTGATTCTCTGCTTCCTTTTCCCTTTGTGCACAAGTCTTGGGTAGGCCCAAATTGTGACCGTTTTGAAGGGAGGGCCAGCACCTGATATATCTAGGTAGCCCCTGTGGCCAGGACTCATGGTTGGCTGTGACTGCCTTCATCACTGCCTCAGAAATGGCCTCTTTGGGTGTGTTTAGGGGCCCTAAAATAAAAAACCAAGGATCTCTTGCTTTGCAGTTGAAGAAGGGGGCATAGATTAGTTCAGCCTGTAGTTACTGTTTAAATGCCATTCCTGAATGATCTCAGATAAAATGAAAAGGCAGTGAAATCAGCCAGCCAGCCCCACTAAGTATACAGGGACTCTGATCTGGAATAAAAAAACATGTGGTGTCTTCTCTCCTGGAAGCCCCTGAGGTCAGCCTTGTCTTCTGCCCATGGCACTCAGGGGATACAAAAAATACTGCCACAGCAAGGGAGTGAAGGCAGCTAACGTGATGGGAGACAAGATTAGATATAAAACAGAAATACTGCCTTTCCAGAGAGAGAAAATTGTTAATACAAATGAACAGCTGTTTGGGAAGAAAACATTATTTCCCAAACCCAGACAAAGCTCTATTTATTACATTTCAGAGACACTTAAATTATAGTGTCTGAAAGCTATCTTATCATGAGTATATGTGACACCTAAATTATCCCAAAATCTGAAAGGTTAAGCCACAATAAAGGCTTTACTGTGAGAAAGACACACAGAGAGAAAGTTCCTTTTTTTCCTCAAAGGAGCAGGTGAATAAATTCAGTGTGTAGCAGAACCAAAGGAGTACTGAATCCCAGCACCAAACTTTCTGGAAATCCAATAGAATATCAAATTCAAACTTCATTCCAAGATGCTAATGTATGCTATTTAAAAATCTAAATGTGTATTCACTATTCCCAGTGGTCTGTTCATATTCTTGTGTTCACAAGGGTTCTCCTGGCACTCGGCTGCTCCCAGTTCCAGCCCTGCCCCAGGTGCTCCACAGAAGTCCTGGAATGTTCTCTGGAACATGCTCACAGTGCTAGGCCAGTCCTGTTATGGGAGCTGCTAGATGTGGCATCAACTCTGACCCTCCCGAGGCTCACCAACACCTTTCCCACTGACTAGCTGTGTTTGACCACCTGGGGGCATCTCTGGAAAGTAGACTGTCACACCCTGGTAAAAAATTCTGGTTAAGAGAGAGAGAAAAAAATTTATATTTACTTGGGTCTAGGGAATGTTGTACAGTGGACCACGTGGCCAGATTAGGAGACAAAATCCACAACTGCCTGTGATGCTCTTCAGTCTCGTGCTCCCTTACCTCGGGGTGACTTGAACTCCAATGCCAAGGGGCCACCCACTATCTTCATCACCCTGTGTGAGCACAGTTGCTTCTCTCCTTCTTCCAGTGTCTTGCTTTGTTCTACCTTACTTCTGACGCACCTCGTGGGGTGCTGTACAGCTTAGTGAGTTAGCGAAGGCTTGAGATTCCTCGAACGAGAGGTGTTATGGTGTTATGTAAATACACAGTATTATTTTGTCTTTATTCCAGCATTACTGGTTTGAAATAGTTCAGTGTGTGTAAATATGTTTAATAATGTGTATTAATTAGATTTTTTTAGTAATTCCCTGGCATCCCAGTTAACTAAGTTGTAGCAGGCTCACTTGTACAGTCAACTATTAAGTATAGTCTCAAATAACTATCCACTGGTCTTTGTCCCACTCAAAGCAAATTCTAGTGAAGTGAATATCTACTCAGTGCTTGTAATCGTTTACCTGAAGACAAGACCGAATCACTACGTTGTGACCTCCTGTGGAAATAAAGAGGCAGGTTCACAACAGAGCCACCAGCTCAATCCAGAGAATGGGAATGTGTGTGCAAGTTCCCTGTAAACAATTAGTATGACCAAAAAGCCCAAGTGTACAATATTCAGAAGAAAAAAAAAATAGTTTAAGTACCACCAATACCACTACCCCTTTAAAATGAAATTTCCAAAAATAAATATTACTCAGAAGATCAAGTGTTTGTCAGGGCCATGTTAACTCTTGCTAGCCACTTTTGTTGCCTCCATGAATATCATTGTGTCCAACCAGGTCAGCAATGTTGGGTCAAGAGGATCTGACCATGGCAACCCAACTTGCTTTACAAGGTTCTGAATAAAGGGTTATTTCTATCCTTCTCTCTAGACAACAGCCACCTACACCTACTCAATTTCATAGGAACACTGAGAGTTCACACGATTATACAGACAGGTATTTCCAGGAGATACTGCTTTTTAAATATCTTGTGTGGGCATGTGCCCATGTGGCAGAGTGGTCTCATTATCTTCCCCATCACAGATGGCAGAGAGTACCTCCCATGCAAATGGAGTCAAAAGCACAGGCTCTAGAATTATCATAAAGATGGGGAGAAGGTGTCAATGAATTACTGAAAAACTCACAAAACTCATCATATGCTGAGTTAAATGAGTAATGTTACCATAGAGAACATGTTTTGTTATGTATATTATTTTCTCCCTCCCAAGTTAAAAATCTGCTCAGAGACCCACACTGTGATTGGATTTTGCTATAGGGGCATTATAAGAAGTGCTTGAGTCTTGGCTGGACAGCCATGGGAACACTCCCTGCTAGCTGACTGAGCCACCAGGAGGCATAGAACCATGCCTCAACATTGGGAACATAAAGAGGTCAGACAGAAATCACGTGCTGCTTCTTATCTTGGGTCTTAACTCTAAAATTATCTTCTAGGGGCGCCTGGGTGGCTCACTTGTTTAGGCATCCAACCCTTGGTATTGGTTCAGGTAGTGATCTTGGGGTTGTGGGATCGAGCCCCATGTCGGCCTCCATGCTCAGTGCAGAGTCTGCTTGTCCATCTCCCTCTGCTCTTCCTTCCACTCTCTCTCTCTCTCAAATAAAATAATTTAAAAAAATAAAATAAATAAAATGATCTTTCAAAGTGTGGAATCCAAAGAATATGGTTAGAAAAAGTGGGGTCTTTTTTTGTTTTTGTTTTTCTCTCTGCATGCACTGTGTTCTCTTTAGGAATCAAGAATCACTCCTCTACAAAACCTTATCTGATCTCCCCCTACCTGTTCCTTCTTCTGAGTTCCTCTTTATGGCTTTTACTGCAGAGCATTGTAACTGTCTCCAGCACTAAGAGGCTGGTTCTTATGGGTATCCACAATGTCCAGCACAGAGCCTACCAAAGGTAGGTGTTGAACAAAAGAAGGAATTGCAATGCTGGCATCATAGATTGTGCTTATAAAGCACCTACTGGCCTGAAATCAGATAGCACCACAGTATAAATTCAAAGATTTGCTCTACATAGAGAGCTTTCAAAGAAACCTCAGCAAAAGCTACCATTTCCACATTCAGTTGAAGTAGAGTTAGTTTCATCTGTGGAAGTCATGTTGCTTTTGCTTTCTGAAGAATGTGGGTTTTTTTTTTCCCCCTAAAAGAAAACCAGATGAAAGAAAGGGCAATGCCTTGGTGCAGAGAAGGCCTTGGGGACTTTCTAGGAAAACAATTTCATTGGCAGCAGCTGGAGATTCAGCAGCACTATGATTTTGCTAAAGCTGTTTAAATACCATACACACTATAGATGCTCATGTTTTCTAGCTGACCAAGAGGCAGGGACTTTACCACAACGTGAAGAAAAGACCACAACATTCATCTGTTTAACATACATTTACCAAACACTTCCAATGTCCTCTCTACTGGGTACTGAGAAATGGGGGAGAACCAGACCGATAGGATTTCACTCCAAGGAAGTCATGTGGTTGTTAACAAGATCCATATTTGTGGGAATTTTGCAAAGATGCTTTGAGAAAAACCTCACTGTGCTAGGAGAAAAACCTCACTGGTGGAAAGGAGGCAAGTTAAATCTAACCTCCTCTGATTGAGATTAAGAAATCATAGAGTGATGTCATTGAGGTGACGTGATTCAGTTAGATTTGTTTAAACAGAATTCAAATGCATTTTTTGAGCTCCAGTTACAGTGGCTACCCAAATATATTGGATACCAGCCCCTCCCCTCACAGAGGTCACCGCACCTCTACAAAGACCTTTGCACATGGGTAAGGAAGGCAACAAACAGGTGTGCGAGCTGAGGGCCCAGGGGCAGGTGAGTAGTCTTTGACTTCAGAAGACAAATTCATTCAAGAAAGTTTCTCTATTAACTCCACAGCATTGTGTGTTACTGATAAACAACAATAACATAAAGGCACCACAGTACATTTACAGGCACCAATAACCCTGAAATAGAATAGGATGGAAATAAAATGTACTAACTGATAACAAAGGTTTCAGTGCAATCAGTTTCAAAACACCGCAGAATAGTAATGTAGTGCAAATCTGACTGGATGTGCCAAGAGAGAAAATGTTTCCCATCGATGCAGATTTTTTGGAGACTAAGAAAATGGACTTCTAAAGCCTCACAAGGACTCTGCTAGTCATGCCACAGACAGAAGGAACTGCTAACTCCTGAAGCCACACTGCAGGATTAAAACAAAGACTGCAGAGATGCTGCTTTCCCCAACCAGCATGCACGGGATGGCGAGGCCAGGGACACCGTTCAGAGTGCATAAGGGAACTGGCATGCTGACCCACTGTACTTTCTCTTTGATCAACCTTATATTTGACTGTATTTTAGTAAATTATCCATGTAGTTGTATTTTGACAGCTCTCTTTACAGCAGTAAAACAAAATGTGTGCATCGCAAATGGCAAAGATTCAAATTTCAGCTATGTTTATCCAAAATAGCACTGAACTGCTTCTGTACTTATGCTATACTGCCTACAGCTTTACGGAAGGGAAGACAGATGGGATGAATTTAGCAGGGAAACAGCTGTGGCTTGAAGAAGAGACAAGCAAAAGTTTTGCTATCAGGCTTCATTATGTATCAAGGTACCAGTAAAATGTGTATCCGTAAGGCAGCCAAAAAAGTGTTTTTCATTTGACTAGTGATAATTACCCTTTCTCAACAGCTGACAATGTTCTAAGTGGCATTAAATAGGTATAATAATTAAGCAATAAGATACAACAGGCAGTGCCCTACTGGGAATCATGGTTCCCCTCAGGTGAGCTGGAAGGCGCAGGCAAACGGCCGCTGACTTCAACCACCTGAGAGATGCAGCAAGCCCCACAAATGGCTGGCAGAAGTGCACACAAATAGGAAACGGGAGTAAGAACTCCCAGGCAAGACTGGACGTTGGGAGCTTATCAGCGTGACGGTGACATCACTGAGAGAAAGTTATGCACTCACCCCCAGCCTTGTCCCCCCACTCTTAATGATCAACATGCGCCCTTGGCACTTTGCCCCCACTGGACCCATGATTCCTCAAGCTGTGGAAATGGAGGTTTGGGCTGCTTATCCTCCAAAACATCTTTGCCTGTGTTAAAATGTCCAATTAGATGTTCCCCAAGACTGGGCTGTGTCAACTGTCAGTGAAGAGGAAATTTCCAGGCTTCACAGTGGTGAGGTGGTGATCAGTCACTTTGCCAGTTAAGCACTCTGGTGGACCATTCCTGGCTGCTACTGATTCCAACCTCACGTGTACCCTCAGGGAAAACTGATAGTTGCGCTGCTGCAAATCATAGAGACACTCTTATTCAATAGTGCTCACTGCACAAACTCTGCATTTAAAGGAAGAAACCATGCATTTTGTGGAAAAAAAAATTGTGTCTCTTTATTTTGCCTTAAGTAGAGGCCTCTAATTGGATGAACAAAAAAGAGAAAACATATATACATTTATATTTCATATATGCACATGATTAACACCTGATAAACTGCTCAATTAAAGTTTTTTTTATAAATCTAGTTTGGGTCTTGCTGATGAATAACACCCTTCTGCTCCACCCAGATCCATAACATTCATACTCCACTCAGATCCATAACATTAATACTCCACTGTAACAGAAAGGAGCCACACACAGCCTAAAAATGGAACAAACATACTGCAACAGATAGGCAATACTCTCCCTGAGTGGTAAGATGTGGAAAGCATTAACATGTTCAAAAACATGTGCGAACAGATGAGAAACTCACTGCCTTCCTGAGTATATCAGCATTGCCTTCTATTCACACTTGGGCAAGGGGTTGTCCTTTTTTTTTCTTTGACATACACCTATTGTCCCCAGGTAGCCTTTTTGTAAGGTTCCTCCACTTTTCCAGTGACTTTTGTTCCTGGCAACACTTCTCAGAATCTACCTGACTGCGTCTTGACAAGTCCCCCGAGAGTCACTGCTTCTCTAGGTCCACTGGTACCATCATCCCCTTTAGAGGAAGAAAGACAGTGTGGTGTAGCGAGCACGCAGGCTCTGGAGTCAGGCAAACCTCTTGTAGGGCACTGAGTGTCATGTCACAGTAAATTGTCATACTTAGCAACGACGTTTTTTATTATGGGGAGAAAAGATTTTACTAAATTGCCCTTCCTGCCATTCCTTTATTTTAAATTATCATTACTCTTCATTTCCTTCTCACTATTCATCAATCTCAAGTTAAGGTAACAGAAACATATTTGAGAGGGTGACTGTTTTAGGCTTTCTACCCACATTTTATCCCACTGATCGGCATGTCAGGTTTTCACATGGAGACACAGGATACTCAGGTGTAAGATATGTGTACAACACTTACGTCATGTATGTTGGGACTCCAGATACTGATTGGATGCTGCTGTGGGACCACAGTCATGGTTTAGTGCCAGGATAGCAGCTCAGAAAACATAAAATAATACCATATTTGATTGGTACCACAGCAAGAACTCTTTAAAAATTGGTAGCATGCAGAGCACCTGGGTGGCTTAGTCAGTTAAGCATCTGACTTTTCATTTACTCAGGTCATAATCTCAGAGTCGTGAGATCGAGCCCCATATTCACTGCGGAGTCTGCTTAAGATTCTCTCTCTCCCTCTCCCTCTGCCCCTCCCTGCAGGTTTGCTCTATCAAATAAGTAAATAAATCTTTAAAAATCAATCAGTCAATAGATAAATAAATAAATATTGGTATGATGGGAGCTAAAATATTCCTAAGATTCTTCACATCTGCATCCCTTCTTCATAGACATGGGAGCAATGCTGCATGGGTTCAACTTCCACCTCTGTCCTGTAGTAGCTGTGTGACTCCACTGTGCCTCAGTTTCCTCAGTAGTACTTGCCTCATAGGGTTGATGTAAGAATTAGACATGTTAATAAAGGTAAGTACTTAAAACAAAGACAATACTATCTAAAGTTAGCTGCTGCTATAATAATTCTTTTTTTAAAGATTTCATTTATTTATTTGAGGGAGAAAAAGAGAGCAAGCAGGGGGAGGAGCATAAGGAGAGGGACAAGCAGACTCTACGCTGAGTGTGGAGCCTGACACAGGGCCTGATTCCATGACCCTGAGATCGTAACCTGAGCCAAAATCAAGAGTTGGACACTCAAGTGACTGAGCCACTCAGGTGCCCCAGCTGCTGCTATAATAATGATAATAATTGTAATGATAATTTACTACATATTTATTACGTGTTATATAATTATGTAGTATGTAATAATTATCATTACTGTGAGGTGTGTCAGAAAATTTGTACATGGTAGCAACAGGTTTAGTACAATGTATAATGGCTATCAAACCACAAAAACTGGGAGTCAAGAAGTCTGGAACCAAGAACCCTTAAGGCATGAAATGAGAGTACAGACAGGGTCCTGGGCCCATAAGGCTGAAGGTGTGGATGAATTACTCTTATAGCAAAGATCGTAAGATCATCATCTTGAATGACCAGATTTCTTTGTAAGAAGTATGCTCCTAGAATTAGTGACTTGCTCAGACACAAAGTCAAGATCAAATTGAACTGTGTCTTGTACCTCTTGAGACCTCATATCAGGATGGATCCTGAAGGTTCCTACAGAGACATCTCTATCCATACCAGGATGCTTAATTATATTTCTGACACAGAGAGATATGGTAGATATTGCAGCCAAAAAGAGAAGAAAGCACATGCCAGTCCAGCAGCAATGCTGGCTCAGTGCAAGTCAACAAAGTCTCGGTCTCTTGCTTTCCTCATGTTGTAAGTGATGATAACCACCCTTGATAACCACTTAACTGAGGGGATGGAGAGTGCCAAATGAAATTCATAAAGCATGCATGAGGTTGCAATCATACAAACACAGAAATGATCTTTCAAGAATCAATTCTGAGTGACTTCAATCAATACATTAATGACAAAAGCTTTCTAAAACTAATGAAACATTAAACTTAAGATACTGTACTTTGACATCAACCACCAACAGTACAAATGTCATGTTTGCACAAGGACTGCCACCAGCAAAAAGTTTGGAAATAAATATACTGCATTTAAAAAAAAACATTTCTCAATGCACAATGTCAGTCAACAATGGTGGGAAGCCATTATGAAAATGGAGACTGATGCACCAGGCAAAGCCAAGGCATTTCTACTTAAAGGGTAGATTCTTTCCCTCTATTTTCTGCATGGCTGCTTTATTACATTTAAAAAGAAAGAACTGTGCCTTGGATGCAAAACCAACTCTGAAACAATGTGGACATTTACATGAGTTATCTCTAGTTTTGTGATAATTTTCATTGTGATTGGACAGAGAGAATGAAACTTCCTTCGTTTCTCCAGGATCAACACAAGAGACACAGGCTAAACTTGAATATCCACAGGATTCTTTGCATAAAGAAAAATTAGGAAATAATCAATAAGCCAATTGTGATAAAGCAGGACACCCATTTATTACTCCAAGCACTAATGTTTCTAGCATGCGAGATGAATACCTCTAATTCCTGCATCCATTTTCATTTTTGGAAGTTCATCTCTGTATATTCTGTGACAATCTGCTCCCCTAGAATTTGGAATTTGAATAGAGCAGATTTGGTTGCTTTTTTTTTTCCCCAGATGAATGCACAAAGACCCTTAAAAAACAAATGTTCTTTAGAAGACAGCACGATGAGGGTATTTCACATTTATTAAAAATACAGCATCCACCAAAAGACCTTCAGGCTGAGCTCTGGCCACACCCCTCCCCCAGGCCAATCCCACAATAGGAAGTTAAATAAAAGCATAATAAAAGGTCCAGGAAAAAGCACAATGAGAAAGAGGGAATAAAGATGGAAGACTGCCCCCTCAAAATAAAAAGAAAAGAAAGAAAGAACCTCCCTCTCACCAAAGACAAAAGGTAAACTACTTTCCCTGGCCCCACCTCCCCTTTTTAATGCTGGGAGTGACCCACTCTGACCTAGGTATATTAGAATAAAAATAAAGGCGAAAAGACTGATTTTCCTTATGTGTTTGCATGAAAAGAATCACAGGCACAGCTAACAGCTCACTCTAATGTCTTCTAAGAAATCTTTTTCCAAAGCAGATTCTTCCACACTGCCTTCATTATAACTGAGGCATCCATTTTTTAAAAATACTTTTTCTTTTGCCACTGTCTGCCCAAATTTGTCCTGACTCTACTGCAGGCTCTGTGAACAAATCCCCTAAGATGCACCTCCCCACACACATCTTTTAGCTTTCAATAACCCGAATGGCCCAGTGAACACATGACCTGCACCTGCATGACCCAGACCAGCTCCAGAACTGTAAGGGAAGGAATTTCCTCACTGGCAAGGGCAGGATCAAGGATGAAGACAGAACCTAACCCATCTTCTCACACCTAATTACATCAGGCTTTTCCTTTCAGTTGACCAACACAAGAAGAGGAAGGAGAGGCAAGACTTTCCATCAAGACAAACTCTACAAGCTGCTGCATGCCCTGGATGAGTTGGAGGACACACAAAACTTGGCTGGTGAAGACCAGAGGGGAGGCTAGTGCTCCGAGCTCCCCCTGCGTGCCCCCTTCCCCGCTAGGGGAAGGTAATCATTCCACTCCTCCAGTCTCTGAAAATGCATGCCTTGGGCTCAGAGCCCATTGTGACCCATGTTTGTTCCCTTAGGGCCCAGGATAAGTGCCCTAACAAATCCTGGGAGAAACATGAAATGGCTGGTTTGTTGGGTCACATCCTCAAATGTACTCTGCCCTTGAAATGTGGCACAGAGGGTTCTAACCAACTGAATCACAGTTTATAAGCATTCCGAGGAAAATTTACTACAAGGATTCTGTTGCTAAGTGAGGAATGACCACTTAACTAATCCATTTTGGAAATTTGGATTTAATATATCGGGTTTGCCTAGAGCGAGATATAGTGACACCAGCTTGGCTTTCTATCAAGCTGAATTTGGAGTAGACATTTTGATTTAGGGTCATTTATTAAATTCCAGAGCCTCCGGTTTCTTAGCCCAATTGAGTGTGATCAAGATAGATTGAAGCAAAGCAATTATATGTTTAGCAGTTGGCCCACTTTTCCACATGAGGAGAGAAAAAGACTGCAAAATTGCCTAGGAAAGTTTTTGTTGCAGCTTTTAAAACCTTATATTCCTTCATTCTGAAATACAAAGATTCCCTTCTTTTAATACTGTTGTACTTTTCTTTAAAATTGTGCCCTCAGTTTTTCTTATTTTATGCATTGTAACATTTTTATTAAAAGCAGTATACATAACCTTAAAATTAATACTGATTTGGGTTATGGAAACTAAAATGAACGCTGTTACAAAGTTAATCTATTCTACCTCCCCCAGGAAATTTTCTCGGACCAGCAGACACCCGCACTGTGAGCGGCACATCTGGTGCACTTACTGAAATCCTAACCACACAGATGGTCTCATCCGGCTGCTGTGTCGCTCACTGTGCAAGACACGGGAGCCAGTAGTGAGCTCTTCTCTCCAGCTGCTCAGCACCCAGTGGAGACAGGCCGATGTAACCGGGAGACAGTGCAGGTTACAGGTGGAGCATGCTTTTAGAAACCTCAATGATTTCATAATGTGACCTCTGATAAAAACTTTTGACCAAACCTGGTCGGGTTTCTCTGAGCCTCCTTCTCAACTCGGCTTTGACTTTGGGCTTCAGGGTCTGCCCTTGTCAGGCCTGCATTGCCCAGAATATTGTCTGATATTTGATCAACTTTGACATCTGATCAGAATTCCTCCTCCTCTTACCATTCTCCAGCTGGTATATGTTCACCCTGCCTGCTTTCAGGAAGAGTCCTCTCTCGGGCTGCTTTAGCCAGAACCCCCTTTTGCCATCTTTCCATCCACGGATTCCCCTGCACCCACTCCATCCTGCTCCTCACCTATAGAACCCCACTCTCTCTTCCAATTTGAAATTGAGGCTACTTCTATATTATGGTCTCTCCTCCTGCCCCCAATTTGCAATAGGTCCTGAATACAATTGTTCTTACTGCCTTAACTCCTGTCAGGCTCTGATTTTTTCCTTGACACCTCCCCAAGCCACACTCTGCTCCTCTGGAGAACAAGCCCATGACTATCAATAGTAATAATAAATGAAATAATAATATATTACGCTTAGCTAGAGCCAAATCCATATTAGCCACCCCCTAAAATGCTACCTCTTTTCTTATTCATACTTCAGCTATGCTTCCTAATACCCCAGTGGGATACGTAGACCATAATGTCCTGGACTTCAGGGCAGGAAGATATGCACTTGGAGAAGATGCATTACCTGTACAGTCCCAAGATGACCCCATGTTAAGGAGGCCTTTCCACCCCAATGACAGTGTAGCCTGTCAACAGAAAACTTAATTTTTTATCCTGTGACAATTAGTTCTCAGGTGTTCTGCTCAGGCTGTACGTCTCAGACCCATTGTCTCAAAGGGAAGACAATACTAATAATCCATCTTGCACAGCGTATATGAAAAAGAAGTATCTATTTCATGTTTTAAAGGTCATTGAATATATAACAGCTAGATAGTTGAAGCAAAATACCATATTCATCAGTGAAATAGGAAAGTTTAGCAGCATTCATCTGTTCTCATTTTAAATTTACCACAGTATGTAAATGAGAGGATTTAAAAAAGCACCAAGCAAAAATCTGAGCTAGGTGCGAATGAAAAGCACAATCAGAAGCAAATTTGTGAGCTTGAAGTGCAGGAGTTTGCCAAATGGGCTGGTGCTTAGATTTTACTACTAATCTGAGTTTATATAAAGCCAATAGAAAGATCCCAATTATTGTTAAATACCCAGAGTAGAAATTTGCTGCTAAACTGCTGTATAGTATCGGTCTCAGGTTGGCTTTTGTAAACATCTTATTTTATGTACTGAAATTATCACAGGAATACCACACACAAAGCTGAACTTTAAACACAGTCCTAGTCACACATACAAAAAAAATGTCTGAAGAAAATATACAAAATACAATTCGGATTAGAGATGGAATTGCCTGATTTTAAAAATATTTCGTTAGTTGAGAGAATCTGCTTAACCAGAAACAGCAGTTATTCTACCCACTTAACATCTCAAAATATAATTGACGGCAAAATGAGATAATCTGATCATTCTCTGCAGGAGTTCCTTAGGTTTAGAACATACATCCGCAGTATCAGACATTCATACCGCATCAGTAATTGCACAAGGGTGAGTTTGGGACTCATGTTTTTGTAGATCTTGGTGGGCCAGTATGTCACCTTGAGACTTCAGCCCACTGTTTAAACAATACCCAGTCTGGTTTCTATAGAATGAACTACCTTCAAACACAAAATGAACCATATTACATGAAGCCAAAGGGAAAGCAAAACTCAAAAGCCTTGTACCTTCTGTAACCTAAGAGTTAGGAGTCAGGAGGTCTGGGTGTTCCTACTGTGCTAATCCTATAGACTTGGCCTGGGGCCCTGAGCCTACCAAGGAGTGGAATTTAGAGACAGAAAGAGCCTAGGCAACCACAGGGTCCAGCCTGAGAGACAAGGAGACAGACCCCAATGCAGGTGCTGATGGAATGCTGTTCCACAACAGTCAATTCTGTGACAGCATTGAGCATAAAGCCCAGGTTGACTTTCCAGAGTCTCCTGATGCTTGTGATTACCTTTACCTCTTTTCTTAAGTAACATCATGACATTTATTCAACTCTGAAAAATGGGGATAGTAAAAGAAAGGTCTTTTCTACCTCATAATGTTGAATCACTGGAAATGTTTCACTTTCTGAGTGCCCCACTATGTTTCAGGCACTGTTCTAGGCAGTAGGAGACTGGTGATGAGCAAGACAGACAAGTCTCAACTCATGGCACCGACATTCCAGGCAAGGAAACTAAACAGAGTAAGTATGGAGAATGGGGGGAGGTCAGGAATTCTTTGATGTTTTTGAGAGTCTGACTGAGGATCAGACCTAGAACCTTGCCTGGCATAATGCAGGCACTCAAAAACTAACTGGATCTGATTCCCAGAAAAGAAATGCATAAACATTAGATTTTTGCATCCATTTTTGGAAGATTCACTTAATCTTTGGATTTCAGCTTAAGAATTTCATTGCAGGGGTGCCTGGGTGACTCAGTCGATTGGGCGGTCTGCCTTGGGCTCAGATCATGGTCCTGGGGTCCTCGGATCCAGCCTTGAGAGCCCACTTCTCCCTCTGCCCCTCCCCCTCCACTTATATGATCGCTCTCTCATCTCTCTCAAATGAATAAATAATAACTTAAAAAAAAAAAAGGACTCTTGTTACAGAGGGAAGGGAGAAGAGGTCTATGACGGTGATGAAGCTAGGGGCGGGGAAGGAAACCAGGAGGAAAACATGATGAAAACAGATCATTATAAGGCAAAGATACAAGTGCTGGACAAGAAATCAAAAGGGCAAAATGAACAAACAGAGGGAGGAAGCTAACCATGCTTGGAAGGGGTTAGTCAGGGAGGGTTTCTGAGAAAAAGGAGCAGAGCCTTGTCTTTAAAATTTTTTCTACTGTTTCCATTTCCTTTTACAAAGTAACACGTGCTCAGTGCAGGAAACTTACAAATTCTTGGAAAACTGAAGAAAATACACCAATAACCCCAGTGCTTAGAAACAGCTAAGTAAACTATGACACTCCTAGGTGTGCCCATGTATGTGCCTGTGTGTGTGTTTGTGTAACAGGATGGGCAACAATGTACTGGGTGTTTGGGTGAAACAATTTGATAATCTGAGAAGATTCCAGAGGTACTGCTGAAGTTCTGTGCTCATGAGCTGGCCTCCTATGCAGTTTCTTAAACTCTGGGTCATGAGCCACTAGTAGATCATAAAATAAAAAAAAAAATATGGATTGCAGTCTACAGTGAAGGTAAGTACTATTTTATTAAACTTTCTTTTGCTGTATGTGTATGGGTGTGAGGTTTTTACTCCAGATGCAGGCTCCTTGAATGTATGTGCTGGGGCCAATTTGGATTATTTTCCATAACAGAGGGGTAAGGAATTAGCATTCTCAGGGTGTGACAAAGCAAAGACTGAGAGTGATAAGGAGAGAAAAAGCCAGAGAGAAGACACAGGTGCCTGAGTGGAAATACAGTCTTGAAAGGACTTTGAAAGAGAGAACCATATCAATGGAGACTGATAGGTTGCTTCTACGGGATGTGTGGTATGAATGCCCATCATCTTCTTTCTTATAATATCCTCTACAGTAACACCCATGCTGATCAGCAGTGCTTTGTGCATATGAAGCCTTTTGGGGAACTCAGAGAGATGCCGAGTTCCACATATGAGTTGGCACAGAGCAAAAATTGAGTCCACATGTGTGGGATATAAAAGCTAGAGTGTGAAGAAGATATTTTGGGTATATATCTGTATCTATTTTTTTTGGCAAAAATGAAATCATATAAGATATACTACTTTTATCCTATTTCCCCTTGCAGATATGGAGATATTTTGAACATCTGTCATGTCAATAAGCACTTTTCTATGAATAAGTGACTTTATTGGCATTTTAGAGTTCCATTGTAGGGAATTTATGTAAGCCGTTTATGTAACTAATCTTCTAATATTGGACATTTTGATTACTTAATATTTTGATTTGATTATTTTAATGCTCTTCTCCTAGAAATAATATACTGCTTAGAGTTATAATCAGTAGGGCTGGCCAAAGAAAAGTATCTTTGCTTATTACAGTATATATACTTTATTATCTATTTAGGTGTCTGTCCTATAAAGGAGGACCCTTTTACCAAGCACCAAGGACAGTACCAGGTGTACGGTCGGTGTACTGCAGGGAACAGGGAGCAGCCTGGCTGGAAGGTGAAGGACGACTATACATTTGAAATGTTGGGAATTAGTAAATCAGCTACAATCTCTCTTCTGATACAATTCTTGACACTCATTTCTTGGGATTTAAAGTGCTTCCTGTAAAAACTACAAATCTAGTGTGAATAGTCATAGAAATATACGTAAATCTGAAAATAAAAATTAGACTTGTGTTAGGGAAAATTAAAGCCAAATGGAAATATGACCAACAACTGTCATTTTAAAAGTCATTAGCTTTTCAGGCCTCCTGTAGGTTCATTCCCAGAGAAATAAAAAAATGTCACTGGGGGGGCACTTGGGTGGCTCAGTTTGTTAAACGTCTGACTCCTGATTTTAGCTCAGGTCATGAGATCGAGCACCATGTCAGGCCCCATGTTGTGTGTGGAACCTGTTTAGGATTCTCTCTCCCTCTGCCCTTCCCCCAGTCGTGTATATGCACACATACTCTCTCAAATAAAAATTAATTAATTTTTAAAAACCCACTGGGATTTAGACCAAAGAAATAGGTACTAATAGTAATAGTCATGAGCAATATTATTTGATTCTTGATTTCTCTACACTTCTCATATCCCATCAACAGCTACTTTACCTCCTAAATATTTCTCTAATCTATCCCTCCTCTTCATCTCTATCACAGGCACCAATCATTTCCTGTCTTGTTTCCCTACTAGGCTCCCTGAAATCCACCCTTCAGGCTACCACTAGTGTGAACTATTTGAAATGCAAACCCACTATTGTGCCCTATTTACCACTCTTCATTGGTTCCCTAATACCTATGGGAAGCAGAGACAGGTAGGTCTCTGGCATGGATCTCCAGTGCATTCCTGCTTCTTCCCACCTTCCAACATGGCCCTGTGTGTTGTTGCTATTCCATATGACATCACTTCTCTCTCCAGGTTTCCTCTCTGCCTGGCATGAGACTTCCCTCTAAAGTTAAGTCGTGGAGGTGCCTAGGAGGCACAGTCAGTTAAGCGTCCAACTCTTGGTTTCCGCTCAGGTCATGGACTCAGGGTCATGAGATCCAGCCCCACAAGGGGCTCTGAACTCAACACGGAGTCTGCTTAAGACTTTCTTTGCCTCTCCGTCTGTGCCCCCCTGAGCTCGTTCTCTCTCTCTAAAATAAATAAATAAGTCTTTAAAAAAATAAATTTAAGTTTTGGTGTTCCTTCTTCCAGAAAGTCTTCCAACATCTCCCAGACCAGATTTGTATCTCTCTTCAGTGTTCCTATGCAGGTACACAGTCATCTCTACCAAAGTCTTTACTACATGGGGCCTATGGAGCTAGAGTAGGACTTCATACCTCTTTCTCCAGAGAACAGAAGTCAGGGATCATTTAATTTATTTTGTAGATCTCCATGGCCTGTAGTTCCTATCATGTAACAGGTATTCACATTCCTTTGTCTGGTTTTTGTTGTTGCTATTGCTGTTGCTGCTTTGGATGGACCAAATCATATTATAGCTTAAAGGTTGAAAAACGTAAAAGGTTGAAAAACTGCCTAATAAAAGCCAAGTGAGTTCCAATCCTAAAAGGCTAATGGAAAGAAACGAGGGCACATATGCAATCAGTATATATTAATACTAAGCATCAGCTAACAGCTTTTAAGTTAAAAGAGTTGCAGTTCCTGGAGGATTATTCATTAATTCACATAGTTTTATACACTTGAATGTCCAAGATTGGAGACTTCACAATCTGACAACAGGAGAGGATGTACAATGCCATGAATGCAGTGCTCCAAGTGCTGGAAAACAGAAGCATGGGAGAGAAGAGGAGGGGGTGCCTAACTAGGGAGGATTAAGCAAGAATGGTCCTCAGTGAGAGCTCAGAGTTTCCATTAGCCTCACCAACCCAACCTTCCATGTAGTAGTTCTCATGTGAGATATCTAGAGAGCAAGCCCAAACACATTTTGCAGCCTTTCCTTGGGGTCATTTACTCTTCATGCTCAAGAGAGGGAGATCTGGAGCCAAAATGGGAGCATGTACCCCAGCAGGGGGTGAAGTGCGGGAGGGAGGAAGGGCCCTGCCTGGGCTGCTCACCTACACTCGCTCAGGCCTTCCTGTTCTAGCAAAAAGCTAGAGGAGCCCAGGACTCTCTCTCTGATCCAGCCAGGCCCTGCAGGAGACAACCCTGCAGCTGAACATGGTGGCATAATTCAAAATAACTATGAATGCAAGACTGATGGCCCTATCTTTTAAGGGCCATGTGGAAAAACTGGAGCGCTCCAGACACAGGTCACAGAAATGATTATTTTAAAGTGGGAGACATAACAGAAGTTGAGTATATTCGGTTGGAGCAAGAAATGATAACCTCTTTCCAAGGATCAGCTTTCCAAGGATTGTTCTGCCTGGCCATGTAAAACAAGAAAAATTTTCCCTTCCCTCGATTCTATATTATCTCCATTGCCTGTGATACAGCAATCACTAGCATTATGTAAAACGTCAAATTTGGCTGATTAAAAAAAAAAAACCTCTCACCAGATTTGCAAGTTAACAATCATTCTTTAATATATCAGGCCACTGGGGAAACTGAAGGCTTGGAAAATATATAACTCATTCCAAACGACTGTCATAAAATTTGTAAAGTCAAAGACATTTACGTAACTGCTAACAACCCTAACCAGCAGCTCCATTAAACATGACCTCCAAACCTTAAGAAGCAACTAATAACACAACGAGTAGTTCAATGGCTTGAATAGAGTGAGGGAGCTCTTCCTGTTTTAATGAGACCAAAGCATATTAAATGGTTGTGATTGATATTTATCGAGTGTTTACTGGATACCCATCATTACACAATAAAACTTTAGATTTGTATTACTTAATGATAGTCATTAAAAACACAGATATTGAAGATTTTTTTCCAAATGTTAGGATATAGATAAGAGGTTATAAAGTATTTTTTAAAAGTTGTACATACACATAAATTCTGCTTTTAACTCATTATTTTTCCCCCCTTCTACAGTTCTGGCAGACTGAAAAAGGCGAACTTGAAGATAAAAACCATTAACAATTCACTGAGTGAGTATCCTGTAAGTGCCTGGCATTGGGCTACATGCATAAGAAACAAAAATGACCAGGATATAGGCCCTGCTCTCAAGGAACTCCTGTCTAACAAGTCAGACATTCAAAGAATAACTATGACGTCCTGTGCCCTTGATCAAAGTGTGGTTTGAACAAGTGTTGAAGAATGTGGACAGTGAGTTAAGGAAGGCTTCCCTGAGATGACAACTGACCTGACTCTTCAGAAACAAGAAGTCTCTAGGCCGAGAAAGAAAAGGTATTTCAGACTTCAAGAAACATAGGCAAGAACATCTGGCCTGTGTGTTCTCCAAGACCAGGGTTCAGCCCCCTGCATCTTTCACCCCGAAGCCTGCCACAGGTCCCTGCTACCACAGTTGACAATCAGGAATTATCCTAAGTGTGTATATATAAACACCGAATGAACAAATTAATAACGAAATGAACACAAATCTTTCTGTAGATTCTCAGAAATGATTCTAGATCCCTGAGAAGGAAGAACATAAACAAAAAGTCCTTTTTGAGAGCCTTTGGACTGAGAAAAAGATGTTTACTCTTCTTGCTCATCACAGCCACGTCGGCAGTGATGGAGATATGCAAGTCCTCCTATTTCTCATGAAATCCATTCCACAACACAGTCTTGGGTCATCACACCTCAAAGTTCACCTGCAGCTAAAAGACCTGCTGTTTGGCAGTGCCTGTGTATGCTGTAGCCATGAGCAGTTCTTCCTGCCTGTGAGAGAGAGAGCATGGACCTGGTGATCATACCACACCAGAGAGTACAAAGAAAATGCAGTGAAAGTAAAGCCCAGAGCTGGAACACAGTGGTGAAGGGATGAACGATGATCACAGAGCCATGAGAAACCATGTGATCCTCTGGGAGGTGCCACATGGTCACTTCTCTGCTTAGACAGGCGATCTGTCTCCTGCAGGGCAGCCTATAGCCCTTCATGCCCTATCTGTACACCCTTGGCTGTAAAGTTTTAAAGTATTACAGATATTCTTATTTATATTATTATTTCAATGAAAGCTAACTTAAACTTTAAAAATATCTAATGATTTCTAAGATTTTCAAGGCAATTTTAATATACTAATGTATATCTTGCGGCTCCAAAGAGTGGGTAGACTTTACGCAAAATGTCCCAAATTAAATCCTGTAAGGCTTTTCTCAAAGACCATTTTGTGGAACTGATTGTTCATAAAATACATAGGGAAAAATGCTGTCCCATCCCTTTGGGCCACAACAAAGGTAGCAAGGCAGTAAAGAGGCAGCTATATTGTATCATTTTTTTGGTGTGTGAAGCAGCTGTGTGCTATAATCACCATTTTGGCAAATACTATGATCTAAAAAAGGAAAAATGGATGGATGCTTGGACAAAAAAAAAAAAGATAAAAAAGATAAGTAGAAAAATTATATTCACCCAATTTAGAACAGAGGTTAGTTGTTCATTACTTGTTGGTTTCTTCGTTCATCATTATTCTAGGAAAGGGACTTTATGCATTTATAGTACCCAGGCATAGGTTCTCAATCCAAGAATTTATCTAAACCCATTTGGAAACCATTTGCATTTTCAGCAGCCCAACCACCTAAGAAAGCATTCCTTCTAGGACACTTGATGCAAGGAATAGATCAGCTCCCTAAAGAATGCAGGGCTACAACCCCTATCTTCCCCAAATGAGTAGCAGGTCACTCACAAATCCATACATGAGCAGTGACTCTCTAGGCTGAATAATGGCCACTGCTTTGACTGCCAAGCGGCTGTGGAAAGTTCGCTTGGTATAAGAATGCTCCAGGGCAGCCTGGGAGGCTCTCCAGTTTAGCGCTGCCTTTGGCCCAGGGTGTGATCCTGGAGACCCTGGATTGAGTCCAGTGTCAGGCTCCCTGCCTGGAGCCTGCTTCTCCCTCTGCTTGTGTCTCTGCCTCTCTGTCTCTCATGAATGAATGAATGAATGAATGAATGAATGAATGAATGAATGAATAAATAAATAAATAAATAAATAAATATTAAAAAAAAAAAAAAGAATGCTCCGTTGGCCCAACTTTTGGGTGGTGTGAGCCTCATCTTCTTGACCCAGGGGAAGATAAGGGAACAGGGCAAAGGGAACAGGGAAAGCTCCCTTTCTTCTGCCTGCAGGTTGGCTGTCTCCTCTCTGGTACAAAGGGAATAAATGTCCATGGAGCATGCTCTGCAGATTCCTCTTATAAAATGAGTTAGCATTCTGCCTATTTTCATTTGTCTGACTCCACTGGTTCCCTCCAAAGTAGAGCTGAAGCTCCCTGAACTGATGGCCACTTACCCTGACCATCTAATGAACCAACACTCTCCTTTGCTCTCCATAAAAGGTACTGAGTAAAGTCCAGGACACACTCAGTACCTGTGGCCACTGGCTGCCAGTTCCCAGTACGATTGCTCACCACTGCTCCCACCAGTCATGCAGTGCTTCCAGGCAGTTGTGTCTCTTTCCAAGCCTGGTTCTGCTGCTTACACAAGCATAACTTAATGTTTCGTGAACTCAGAAATATGACTGCTGATTCAATGAAAACAAAGTGGAGTGATTTAGAAAGAATCAACAAAGCAGAGGGTTTGTTTTTGTTTTTTACAAAGTCTGTCAAATTAAGTGTGTGTGTAATAACTGTAAAAGACATGGTGGGAGGGGGTCATTGAAACAGTCAATTCTGCAGGGAAGTTTCTCCCCAAGTGTCTTTATGTCCTCGGCTGGTTTAAAGAAACCCAAATTGGAGGCACCAGAAGATGCAGCTTTGGTGTGGTGCACCCAGAAAAACTGATGTGACACTCCAAATTGGGTGATCCATACACAAAGAAAATGTCTTCGTTCAACATATCGATCACTTGTTTTGATTTCCTGACCTTTGAATTAACCATCCAACTTCTGGTCTCAAGCTTACTGGATCAGCCGGCTTTACTAAACATCTATTTACCTGCACTTAATATTTTCCTCCCTCCTTCTTGAAACATACACATTATTGAGTGAGTTCAGTAGAAAACACTAGAGCAGCAGTCAGAAATCACAGATTTTGGTCAATACCTGAACCATATCTTAGGAGTCACCCTATGTCGTCAGGTCTGTTTCCTTACCTAGAAAGTGTCTGCTGGGGTAGAGGATGGAGGGTGAGAAGTAGATGCTAGGACAGGGGAGGTCACTAATCTTTCAGGTGTCTCTGACTCTTTAAAATGCCATTCTGTGCAGTTCAGCTCATAGAATACACACAGTGTTCCCCAAAACATTTAGTCATCTTTATTTAGGATACAAAATACAAATATTTGGAAAAAATATATATATTTTTTGTTAATGTTCAGAATAAGTAAATGTACTTGAGAAAGGTAAATACTATTTAAAAATTTTTACTTTAGAGAATAAAATGTGAAGTGATATATATTCTTCTAATGCAAAAATACAAGCTTAGATATATAAGCATACCATATGTGCGAGTATGTGCATGTTTATATAATGATTCAAATACAATTTAAGTTACCCACATAAAATTGATTATTTGTTTCCTTCTGACTTGTGAGTGGGAAAAAGTCTCTAAGATGCCACATCTTCAATGTCCATGCTTCCTATAAGAAACTTCTGGAAGAAGCTATACTTATTAATTTGCAGTTCCAAAGTAGACTGCAGAGCTTTAGTTCTGAGAACAGCATGTATTATGAAACTGTTTAAATATTTTCCAGGATTAATTTCAATTTCACAAGCACAAAATTACAAATAATTCCTGACTGGAGAAAATAAACTACTCAAAGAAACTAATGCTGCCTTTGTTAAAATTGTAGTTCTGCAACAGAACGACAATGAAAAATTATGCTCAAGATTCAATTTAAGCCACGACTGACTTTCTTTAACAGCAGTGAGGCTTGTCAAAAAAAATGTACTTGTAGATAGGAAGAAAAATTATTAGAGAGCACTAACATTGTTTTGATATTTCTTTCACTTTAATCAGAATGGCACCTGAGTTACACTTTGTGCCACAAATATGAGACACAAAACCTAGGCTCCTATACAAAGATAAGATTTAAGTTGAGCATCCACCATCTTTTAAAATAAGCGTTTGCCACCTGTAAGAGGGAAAAACAATTGTAATATTCAGTTTACATGCTGCCTAAGAGTCTATATCAATTTCAAGTTTTTCTTTTATGATGCAGCTATTCTAAGAGTTTGAAAATGTTTCATTAAAAATTAATGTGTTATCCACACAAATGGCAAATATTGAAAAATGGGAATATAAATACAAACTAATAAAAATAGTAAGTCTACTAATACTGAAGAGGAAGGAAGACAGGAGGGGGGAGGCAAGCATGTGAAAGGGAGAGAGATTTTAAACATCCGGTTTCTATTCTGGACCGTTTATAGAAACAGACAGACACAGCAAGCGGAAGCCAAATATATTCTCGGGCTCTGACAGGATTTGTTTTCTAGCTTGTCATTATTTGTACTATATTCTTCCTAATACTGTTTCTCCAGTGTTCTAGATTTCCTGACCGACAATCCCAGTCTTACTCAGAGCTTGTGCAGGAGAGCTGGAGAGGGGTGGGCACACTCCCCGAGCCTGGCTGCCTGGTGAGCTGAGTCCCTGTGGTTTGCGGCTCTCCCAGGAACCCCTCAGCATAAAGGCATGCAGCCACCGCAATTGCATCCTCCCAAATTCCTCTGAATGGCTTTCTGAGGCTGGAGCACTTGATCCCTGGTCTGCTGCACAAAGGTAGAGATGGATGCCTGGTGCCTATTTCACTAAGGCAGGCACAAAGGCAACAAAATCACTCAATCTGCATCCTCTTTGTTTGCTCTTTTTATAAGAATGATTCATGTCGAACAGCAAGCAAGGACCTACCTGATTCTATCTCAGCTCTTGCAATTTAAATGCCTTTGAGAGAAAGTCACATTGCTTATTAAACATGCAGCCACGGACACACATTTGTCCCTACATCAAAATAACACACAATAGAGTTCTCCTACACCAAAGATAATGAGGGAACTATTTTGAAAATATGAAAGATTTGTTTATGCAGACTATAAAAACATCCCTTTGCATCAAAATAAGTGTCCCTCTTTATTGCACACTCATTATTTTCTATAGAATTTAAATTGTACATGAAAGTATAATTGTGCCTTGTTTAATGTAAATTGATTGTCTCAATTATTGGGAAAGGATTTGAATTTTAATGGACTATTTTGCTGGAGATGTGCCAAGCAAATCAGCAAAAACTCTAATAGCTCTAACTGTGGAGGTACACAGCCGAACAGTCATATAAATCAGGAAAGATGGTGGGTTCTAGAATCGATCCTAAAGTGGTCTGGAAATGGTTAGTAAGCTTTTCTCCCCGAACAAGAAATCAGCCGTTAACTTTCAATGTTGAAAGATTCTGTATCAGTGAGCCTGTAATTTGGTTTCTCACTCTGAAAAAATGGTAAAGTCTACCATATTTTAATGTTCTTTCTTTCTAAAGATTAGGTTATCTATGGAAATCAGGGATTTACCCTGAAGGTAGAACTGACATAAAATCCAGCAGCACTTGGGGCACCTGGGTGGCTCAGTGGTTGAGTGCCTTTGGCACAGGTCGTGATCTCAGGGTCCTGGGATCAAGTTCCACCTCAGGCTCCCCGCGGGAAGCCTGCTTCTCCCTCTGCCTATGTCTCTGCCTCTCTCTGTGTGTCTCTCATGAATAAATAAAAAGTATCTTAAAAAAAAAAATCCAGCAGCACCGTGTCACCCAAGAGCTAGGACACACTTAAATGTCCAAGGGAAGCCACCCCAGGAAGCTGGCTGCAGACATACCCATCCCAGCAGCATGCCACCATAGTTACTGCTTGACATATCTCCTTTTTTATAAATCCAGTGTCTAGGAAGTCAAGCAAATCTCCTCCACACTTACAATCATGTGCAAGAGCAGACCTCAGCTGTTTGGCTACCCAGATGGTTGCAACATAGCTACAGTTAAATTATAACCAGTGATGCCCGAGGTATAGATACACATCTGCCCAAAACTGCCAGTTTCCTACAATCTTTTTCTCAAAGCCTCAGCCTCAAGAAGCACTGCTGATAGATGTGCAAAAATCACCTCTGGTCATAGCATGATGAACTACACAGCCAACCTTCTATCTCAGCTATAAACCATCAGGAATTTACTTTAACTGCTATTTGAGATATTTTAGGAACTGCATATACGAAGTTTTAATCATTTTACTCTTGAAAGAGCCTTTTTTGCAATGGAAAAGTATTAAGCTAGACATATATGCAGATGTTATGTGCAGAGTACAGGTTAAGATTTGGGAGTAAAAATTTCTTCTATTCATCAAACTCTCCTGAATGAAAGTCTATGATGTTAAAGAATCAAGCTGAATATAAGGCATTTCTTTTTATAACAGACTCCAGAAACAGCAATAAATTATGGCCAACTATAGTTTTGACTGACTTATTCCTAAAAGCTGATCTGGCTTGTAAAAAGCAACCTCATTAAGATAGTTCAATCTGGGGTGCTTAGGTGGCTCAGTTGGTTAATCATCTGCCTTCGGCTCAGGCCATGATCTCAGGATCCTAGGATTGAGCCCTGCATCAGGCTCTTTGCTCAGTGGGGAGCCTGCTTCTCCCTCAACTTCTGCTGTGCTCTCTCTCTCTCTGTGTCAAATAATAAAATCTTTTTTTTTTTTAAGATTTTATTTATTTACTCATGAGAGACACACACACACAGAAAAGCAGGCTCCATGCAGGGAGCCCGATGTGGGACTCGATTCTGGGACTCTGGGATCACGCCCTGGGCCGAAGGCAGGTGCTCAACCACTGAGCCATCTAGGTGTCCCACAAATTACAAAATCTTCAACAAAAAAAAGATAGTTCAATCTTTACATGTCTTATAACTTTTCTTTTCTCTATGAATACAGAATTCCCTGGCAACTAGATGTTTGATTAAAACGCCACTTTTCAGGCACTCCTGGGTGGTTCAGTTGGTTAAACCTCTGAATCTTGATCTCAGATCAGGTCTTGATCTCAAGGTCATGAGTCCAAGGCCCCAACTGGGTTCCATGCCAGGCATGGAACTCACTTTAAAAAAAATTCTGTGTTTCTTAGTAAGTCTCAGATTTTGGATAACACAACCTAACACTATGAATTTTAATTAAATGCCACACCCAAGGTACACCATTTCACTGTATGAGTATGAAATCTGGCCACAAATGGGTATCTAAAAATAAAGAGCCAAAGCAAAGCAACAGAACCATCACAAGGGAGAGGAAAAATAATGTAAAAGTGAGGAGAGAAAGAGACAAAGAAGGGTAAGGAGGGGATGTGGCAGGTGAGTAGCCCTGGCTGACTGGAAAGCAGTCATGGATTTGGCATCTTTGATACCCATCCTCTCCCCATCTCCACATTTGCAGAGGCCTGACTGCAAATTTATTCATTTAGCAGCCAGAGTCAGTAACGCATCAGCTAGAAGGATGTCTACTTTCTCTTTTGTCTAGCATATAAAAATTAAAATTTATATTTAGTGGGAAAGAATGACTCAAGTCACTTAATGCTGCTTTTCTGTATTTCTACAAAGTGCCTTTAAAATACCTGCTCTTTTGGGGTGCCTGGGTGCTCAGTCAGGTAAGCATCTGTCTTTTTTTTTTATTTAAAATTTTTTTTAATTATTATTTTTTGTTTTTTTAAGCATCTGCCTTTGGCTCAGGTCAAGATCTCAGAGTTCTGGGATTGAGCCCTGCATTGGCCTTTCTGCTCAATGGGGAGTCTGCTTCTCCTTCTCCGTCTGCCCTTCCTCCCACTTGTGCTCTCTCTCTCTCTCTCTCAAATAAATAAAAAAAATCATTAAAATACCTGCTCTTTAAATTGTTGCATGCTAGGGATGCCTGGGTGGCCCAATGGTTGAGTGCCTTCAGCTCAGGGCGTGATCCCGGGGTCCTGGGATCAAGTCCCACATCGGGTTACCTCCAGGGATTCTGCTTCTCCCTCTGCCTATGTCTCTGCCTCTCTCTGTGTGTCTCTCATGAATAAATAAATAAAATCTTTTTAAAAACCTGTTGTATGCTTTTCACGGATGATGTGAAAATGGCTCTGCTCATGTTCACACACACACACACACACACACACACAAAATATTTCAAGGACAGTAGTAATTTTTTACACCAATTAGTTTCTAGAAAATGAAAGCCCAGAAAATATCACTGTATATCATCAGGATATCGTTCCCAAACTAAACATTCTCTTTAATCTGTTAAATTTCCATTGCCAGCAGCCTGCATGTTATACATGGAGAGACCAATGCATCAAATTGCTTCGCCCTTTCCCCTAAAAAGTACATGTTCAACTCTACAAAGGAAAACAATTTAAAAGGTCTAAAGGCATTGTTCCTGGTATAATCACCTCAGAAGTTATTTTGCCCAAAATTACCAAAGAAATGTTAAAAACAACATGGAATTCCACAAAGGAATCCATTCATTATATTCGATTGACTCTAGATTTCAGTCTTTTGTGCAATGCAAAGAGCTACATAAGCACAAAAGCATAGTGCCCAAAGGCCCAGGCACACCTCTTGCTCTGCTTAAGTTCCCACCTGCCAGGCTGAGAGTGCCTGCTCTTCCTGGAGCTGCCCAGTGGGCTCTGGACAGGGCAACTGAATTGCCCTCCCTAAGTCAGCTGCCTCGGAACAAACCCCACAAAAGAGCCTCAAATAGTATTTCCTGAGAAAAAGTCAGGTCTGGCCATTCTACCAACAGAGCCTATGTAGTTTCAAAGTGACACCTGCTATTTTGTGTTTTTCTTTCCTTCTGATTTGTTTTTTTATTTAGTGATGATACACGATTTAATCTGAATTACAAAATAAGACCCTGGAATGAATTATTTTATTTAATGAAAACACATATCACAGCCACAGACTCGAAGTTGAGGCAGTGGGAATCTTTCTTCTCTTCTGTTATGGATGAGGAGGCTGAGTCATTGAGAGAGAAGTCACTTGCCCAGGAGAGGAGTGACAGTCTGTTCAGTGGTGGGGCTGGGATTAGAACCGGGGCAGAAGGCTTCAGAAACTGCATGTTCCTAACTACTATGCACCATATGCTGTGTTAGTAATTAAAAAAATCTTTTCAAAAGCTCATTTAGTCTGGCTGTAATGGGTGGGGGGTTGGGGGGTCTCTAAGGCACATTAGCCCAAAGAGTCCCTAGCAGAGAATTTGACTTAGATGCCACGCTGTCACTCTTTGGTTGGAATGGGAAAATCTGCCAGGGAGCTTTGGAGCTCAGGGCTCTGGGGATCCTGAATTCCAGGCCCAGCTCAGATGCCGGCTGGCTGGGGACACTTGGGGAGGCACTGCAGTGTACCCAGTGAAGGGTGGGCTCTGGCATCAGATGGCCCTGCATTCCCCAGACTGGCCCTATCACCATGTATCAGCTAAGTGAAAATGGTGACCATGGTAAGTCACATAACCTTTTAGAGCCTGCTTCCTCTCTAAAACACAGAAGACAAGAATACTATCTAATAGTACTGGTCTAATAGTCAAATTCCATATGGCCTCTCTGCTTCAGATTCTTTAATTATAAAGCCGCAGTCTTGTGTCAGAGATCACCAAGTCCCAGCTCCCTAACAAATGTGATGTCATGCTGTAAGACGGTCGATTTAATCATAATACTGCACTATATTTATACGGTGCAGAGTGTCTCCCTCCCCCCACCAATTTTCATACACAGGATCTGATATGATCCTCATAACTATCCTGCATGGTCTTTAATCCCCATTCCATGGATAAGGAAGTTGAGCCTGGAAGAGTTTATGTGGCCTGTCCAAAATCATAGAGTAGTAGGTGACATCAATCCTGAGCTTCTGCTCCCTAGCCAGTGGTCTTTCCTTATTACAATTTGTTGTTTCCACAGAAAACATGAATGACGCCTTTGGTGTCATTAGCGTCAATTAGCTTACAAATTGATGGAGAAAGTGGAAGACTATGAAAGATAGAAGTAAGTACGGACTGATGAAGGGTCCTAGAGGAAAGGAAAAGCTGTCTGGCTGGGGTGTGTCATGCAGTTTGTACTGAGGGATGGTCTTAGGCATCCAGAGAGTGCAGCACTCAGGCTTGCCTGGAAAGGAAAAGAAGCCAAGCTAGAGATTCCAGAGGAGAATGAAAAAAAGAAAATGAAACCCACCTAGCCAAAGAACACATTTGCAGATATGTGCATAAGCCAAGACTAGTGGATGACTCTGGAAGAGAAGCAGCAGGAGAGAGAACAGGGCATGCACATAACTGAGTTTCTCTCCAGGGCTGGCCTTGAGGCTGACACTGTTTAATGTTATCATCCCTGATAGGTATGTCAGCATCTCTCAGGGCCACCCTCTCCTGGGCTCTCAATCCCTTGCTGCTGCCTTTGGTGACCCTCTTGGTCTGCCACTCGAGTCATGCTACCCACACCTTGAGTCAATGTTCCCTCCTACCACTTGGGAGTCAAATGCCATGCCAAAGACAAGAATTTAGGATTTGGTTTCTGAAGCAGCTGCTAAAAGGACTGGTTAATAAAGTCTAAAGAGCAGGTGAATTCTTTCCCATGGGGAAAATTCTGGACCCATGGGAGATAGGAGACAGAATCTGGGGAGATAGAATCCCTTCTCTTTTCCTCCCTCTGGTGGGCCATTTGGAGGCAGTTTCTTTGTAACAGGCTGATCCAGAAACATCCGTGTGGTTGTGTCTCTGTGGCTTATCATGAAACAGTCAGTACAGGATAACACATTGTCTTACATTGTTCTGCATTCTTCCGTGCTTCACCTTCCTTTCCCTCGCTCTTGATGCCCTGAGACTGCAGCCAAAACACTGACCCTTAATTCTTGCTCAGGTACTGAAACAATGGAAATGAAGGGATTGGCAAAATCTTCACAGATACCATCCACTTGGGTAGTTAACATATCTAAAAATGGACAGAGAAAGATATATACCAGAGGAATAAGTCATAGAAATGGAAGTAGTCTGATAATGCAGGCAAAATAACTAGTGAAAAGAATCAAGGAGCTCAAGAACTAGAAGCAAGCTACCAGATTAAAGATGGGAAATGCTGAGCAGAAAGTGATCAGTGGACCACTCTGGTTGAGCAAGTAGGAGGTAGACATCACCGTGTTTAAGAGATTAACATCACATAACTGTCTCACCCTGCTGAAAAGCCTTCAAAGGCCTTCCCCCTCCTTCGCAGTGCTCAGAATAAACTCCAGATTTATGTTTTACATGATGCAAGGGAAAGACTCTTCCAGACCTAACAGCTGAGCGTTCTACTTCTTCTTAGGATGCAGGGAGCCACACATGAACATAACTCTTACCCAACAGGAGAAAAAAAAAAGTTAGATAATCAACAAAACCATATTTTTTCTTGAGCTAATCAGAGCTGAGGTTGCAAGATAATCAGGTGAAATCATTCAAAAGGGTGATTTGCCTCTCTGAGGTGAGACTGAACCCTTTGAGTTGTTCTTTGATAGAGCATGGCAAAGAGTGATAGCTCCTATAGATGTGTAAAGAGGGAAGGAGGCAAAATTTTCCTGGATTCTTAAAGTGTGGGCTAGTTGACCCTCTAGAATCCCTGGAAGCCCCAGACACAGAAGGATAAGAGGATTTGCACTCATTTTTTTTTTTTTTAAAGATTTTATTTATTTATTCATGATAGTCACAGAGAGAGAGAGAGGCAGAGACACAGGCAGAGGGAGAAGCAGGCTCCATGCACCGGGAGCCCGATGTGGGATTCGATCCCGGGTCTCCAGGATCGCGCCCTGGGCCAAAGGCAGGCACCAAACCGCTGCGCCACCCAGGGATCCCAGGATTTGCACTCATTCTCAAGCACTTTTCCACAGGCTTCCTTCTACTAGATACTCATAAGAAAGATGGTGGCAGGAGAGGAAACTAGAGATATCCCCTGGCACCCCACCAGGTGGGGCACAAGCACAAAACCCTGCCACCTCACCAGACTCCTTTTTCATCTGAAACAAAAGCCTCAAGCTTCTGGAGGAAAGGTAAGAAACCTTCCCAGATAGTTTCTGGGGAAAGGTGAAAAGCCAAATGGGTGGACACTTTGTGCACCTGACCTGAGAAACAGATACATTGTTACTAAGGGAGGGGTAGAAGCAAAATCCATCAGTGGTATGATTGCAAATGTTTGAAATACAGTTCTCTTGGGGCAAAGAGGTCCTGTTTCATGATGTCTGCCAATTTAGCTGATGTGAATACTTCCGCCATGGTCAATTTAAAACTATCAACATGATGTTGAATGCCCCATATGTTTATAAAAACTTAATAAATCAGCTCCAAAATATAACTGCATCTGACCCTGAGGAAGCAGTAGGTGGTCCTGTTCCCCATCTCCAACATAAGCCATGACCACAGTCAAATAAACAAAAAAGTATCAGAAATAAAGAATATATTTGATGGGTTATTGGCAGAATGAACTCAACAGAAGGGGAAAATCATTCAGTCTGAAGACTGGCCAACAGACATGATCCAAAGTGAAATACAAGAAGAAAGAAAGGAGTTCAGGTTAGGGACAGTGCCTGGAACAGTGCGCCTAAGAGCCATGGGACAGCCTCAGATGGTCTAACCAATGTGTAAGGGGGGGGGGGGGGCGGTGCTGCTTACCATCTCCATCTCATCTATTCTCCCTCCCCCATTAGATTTAAAAGCCATGGTGTCATTCTTGAAGAGACCATGTTCTCCTTGACCCCCGGGACCTTCAAACATGTACTTCTTTATCTCTGTGAAGATTACTTAAAAACGCTAAATTAAATTTTAAATCATAAGGGTTAAGAAAGTGAAAATGCTAACCAGAAGTTCTCGATCTACTTAAACAATAAAAACAGAAATTTGGCTTTAAAGAATGAACTCACTCAAAGTGGTTTATGTTAGATTTATGGAAAAAATGTTTAGGCATTTTAAGCATGGAAATATACTTTCTGTCCTCTAAGAACAGAAATTTGCCTTCTCTTTTAAGCAAAAGTTCTGTCCAAGGATTGTTTAATGCTCATAACCTCTAGTGGTCCTTTGTACAATTTGAACATATGTTTAGTACTTATTTTTAATTGAATATTTTTATTATCCAGACTTAATTGTGGAAAAATAAAAAATAAACATTATAAAAATGTTAAAATTTGTTGGTAATAGTTGATTTGCTAAAATATTTGCCTCCAAAAATGTATTACCTATTTACTATTACTTTATGTTCTTAGAGTTTTTTCTTTTTAAATTTTTAAATATTGTAACAACTTCCCTCCCAGGAACAGAAGTTAAAATCTGTTAGCTTCTGTTTGTTCTCCTCACTGTCTATTATGCTGAAACTATGACTTTTTAAAATAAGTAGGTAAAATGTATTCCTGTTGAAATTTTGGGGCTTGAATTGAAAACTTTCACCACCAAATAGAGGACATACACACATAAACACACAGACACAAATATTCACAGATACTTAGAATACTTCAGGCATTTCCCAAGTATGATCCAAAATGATTTATGGTTCCATAAATCAGCTGTTGAAAATTCAAAAGGGATGTTCCCATAGAAATCACATTATCTTTAAAAAGATTTGTAAGATTATTTATTCATGAGAGTCACAGAGAGAGAGGCAGAGACACAGCCAGAGGGAGAAGCAGGCTCCCTATAGGGAGCCTGATGTGGGACTCGATCCCAGGACCCCAGGATCACGCCTTGAGCCAAAGGCAGACACTCAACCGCTGAGCAACCCAGGTATCCCTAGAAATCACATTGTATAAACACAGTGTTTTGGTTTCACAGACCTGCTCAGGAGAGCCAATGTAAACCATGAAGTAAATAAACCTCCTTCTAGAATATTAGCCTCTGAAGGTCCTGTTGTACCTCCAGAATCTAGAACAGAGCCTGTTGTGTGTTAATGGGCTGATAAGTATGTTGAATGAAGGCATAACAGTGCCAAACATTTGTCAAGCACTAAGTCTGTGCTAGGTACTATTCTAAGAGTTTTCATGAATTATTTTAGGTAATTATCATGTCCTTCTAGGGTTGCATTTTTCAGATAGAGAAAGGGAAGAAGTGAGGATGATGAAATATAAGATTTAAGGAATTTGCTCATGACAACCTGGCTAGGAATTGGTAAATGAGGAGAACCCAGAGAATCTGGTTCTAGGGTTCATGCTCCTAACTACTGTACAAAGTCTCTTTACTTTGGGTTGTAGGTCAACTCACCAACAACTAGAACCTGAAGGCAGCTTAAAGCATTACAAAAGGGCAGGGATGTCTGTCTGCTTGTCCAGCCATTTATCCAAAGCACATTGATGCTATATAATAAATATCTGATGAATAAGTGAGAGGGAGTTTTCTTCTTTTTCTTGGGTATTGGGCCTATTCTATAAAGAAGTGTCAATTATACTAAAATGTCTTCGCATTTTCCTTATTCTCTTTTGTTGGATATCTTTCCATGTAATCTACTCTCAGGTAAACAGTCGTGATAGTGCTTGACTTATTCCAACTGCAGTGTCTAGACAGACTGCTTTAATAGCTTATTACCTGCTCCCAGATAAAAATTCTAATCCCTGCTGTTAGAACTTCCTCTGTTATTGGGAGGAAAACAATCTGACTTCATGTCTTCCTATTAAAATATAATCGAACCTGTCGTCCAGTCCTCTTAGGGACTTGTCAATAATACATGGGATAATTGGATTTTAAGGAGGTTGCTGTTAACCCCAATTGGCTTATAATTTTGGCATAATTTGGGGGGAAAGGGTCAAATTTTCTAAGCTGTTCTTGGTTTTTACAGCTTCCTCCTTTCTAATATAAAATATTCGCAGATCATTTGTCCTTTGAGCCTTTAGGGGAGGCAGTCTACCTAATCCCCACATTTCCATGGTCTAGGAACATGAAAGCTAGAGATTACCAAGAAACATTTCAAAATTAACAAGAAGCAATGAGCTTCTTTCCTAGCAAATATGGGCTATTTATCATCTTTTATAATTTTATATTATAAAATAATGGCACAGAAATCTAAAATAACATAGCAATTATGTTAATTTACATTTAATAGTATGTTGTCAGTTACCCAGGGCTCCTGGGTGGCTCAGTCGGTTAAGTCTCTGACTCTTGATTTAGCTCAGATCATGATCTCAAGGTTGTGAAATGGAGCCCCATGTGGGGCTCTTCTGTGGGTGGGCATGGAGCCTGTCTCTCTCCGGCTGCCCCTACCCCTCCCCTGAACTACTCCCACACACATGTATGTCTGCATGCACACACACTCTCTCTCTCTCCCAACAACAACAACAACAACAACAACAACAACAACAACACATCCCAAATTGCCAAGCAGCACATTACCAAAGGAGTGCCTCTCTACAGCATACTGGTAGGGGCTGGGGGAGATGGGAGGTGGAGATTATATACACATTTGCTTTAGCAAAAGAGATGTGGATGATTCACTGGTGAATTACAATTCATATAGGACTTGAAACATAGTTATTGAGAAGCCGATACATTGCTGAAACAAATATGCAATTTTGTACTCCTAAGAGGTTAAGGAACAACATAGGACGAATGATTTTAATTACCATGACACTAAATTAAGAGCATTTTATAATTAAAAGCAAGAATAGCAACATTAAAAACCCAGATGACCTCAGTAAATGTCCTTTTGCCCCCAAATAATGGGAAGTCAAACCGGTGGAGCTTGGGCAGGATCAGGGGAGACTGGCAAGGGGTAGAAGCCAGTGGAATGCTGCAATAGCATCCTCAGTAAATTACCGATTTCCTGATTCTCAGTAAATCATGACCCAGAGCACTTTGGTTTATACTTTGATTACTCTTCTAAATAAGGAAAGATCAACTCAAAACATTTCCTCAGGGACAGGGAAAAGTTTTACGACTATAAACTCAAATCTAGTATCAACAGACTTCTGGTTTATACAAATCAGAGAGAACAAAAGATCAAATAAACACTCCACTCCAGGGCAACCAACTCTTGCCCAGGCTGCCTATGGAGGCGAGTCCCCCAGAACCCTCCTCCTTCTTGTCCATGGGGTTTCTGGAGGCACAAGAGTACCCCAAGAGACAGTGAGTGATGTCACAGCTGCTCTGGATCCCCATCAGCCCAAACAGAGAGAAAACCTGCAACCAGGGGATAAGGAGTGTGGACCTTTTTCATCTCTGTACCTCCTGGCCTAGTGTGGTGGCTGGTACCAAACAGATGCACAATAAACAGAATAAACCAATTCTGGCATCAGCTCACTTTGCCAGCACCTGATCTGGAAAGCCACATTATAAGCTCCTATCTTCCTTTCAAGCCACAGTTGAGATTGGTGTCCCATATCCTCCTCTCCTCTACCTCAGCATCTCCAAATTTATCTGATCAGTAATCAGTTAAATTATTTTATAGTTTTTACATGATATGACTTGGAGGGATTTTTAAAATAACAAATTTTATTTTAAATAGGCATATCTTTAAATTTTATAATATAAAGTTGTGCCCAAGATCGCGAATCCGAGAAACTGCCAAGGAGCCGACACCGACGGTTTCCCCGCTGAGAGAAATTACTGAGTGTCTAAGGACTACTAAAGAGAAATGAGAACTAAACACAACATAGAATCTTGGACCAGAACTAAAGAATACTAGGGGAAAGCTAGTGAAAATCTAAGAAGGTCTAGAGTGCGTTCCTAGTATTGCACTGAAGCTAATTTTCTAGGCCAGATCACTGTATTGTGGTTATGTAAGATGCTCACCTTGTGCAGGGTTGGGCGAAGGGCATATGGGAACTCACCCATTAGTTCTGTAACATTTTTAGAAATCAAATTATTTCAAAATAAAAAGCTAAATAAAAGTAATTTTCCTATGTAATGAACAATGCCAGCTACTTCACTTACATAAATTAAATCTTTAATGAATTAATTATATAAGAAAAAAGGCACAATTGGCCAATAACATGTTTTAGTAACAAAATGTGCTCTATAATGTAGATTTGAAATTAAATTGATGTGTAAGAATAAAAAAACCCTACAAAAATAGCTTCATGATTTTTTTTTGGAATTCTTGTTTTTTTAATGTAAAATTCAATTTATTGCTTCATTTTTTAAATTAACTTTTTTTCATACTAATTTAAGACTGAAGGGAAGACTCAGCAAAAATGAAGGGAAAGCTCAGAAACTTCTCATATGCCCTGTCCCCACACAGGTACAAACCAACCCTCATTATCCACATCCTCCACCAGAGTGATATGTTTGTTACAAGTCATGAAACTATGTGGACACATCACAATCACCCAAAGTTCATAGTTTATGTTACGCTTCATTTCTGGAGTTATTCATTTTATGGATTTAGACATGTATAGTGACTTGTAGACACTATTATGGTATCATACAAAATATTTTGCACTGCCCGAGGAATCCTCTATTCTCCTCCCCCCCACACCCTTGGCAACCACGGACCTTTTTACTGCTTCCACCATTTGCCTTTTCCAAAATGTCATAGAGTTGGAATTGTACAGTTTGTAGCCTTTTTAGACTACTTCTTTTACTTCATAATAAACATTTAAGGTTCCACCATGTCTTTTCAAGGCCTGGTAGCTCATTTCTTTTTAATACTATATATATCATCCCACTGTCTGGTTGTACCACAATTAATCCATTCACCTATTGAAGAGATATATCTTGGTTGTTTTCAAGTTTTGACAATTATGAATAAAGTTGCTATAGACATTGCTGTACAGGTTTTTGGGTGGATATAAGTTTTCAGCTCCTTTGGGTAAATACTAAGGAGCATGATTTCTGGATCATACATTTAAGTTTTGTAAGAAACTGCCAAACTGTCTTCCAAAGTGTACCATTTTGCATTCCCACCAGCAGTGAATGAGAGCTCCTATTGCTCCACATCCTTGCTAGTGCCTGATGGTGTCGGTGTTCTGGATTTTGACCACTCTAATAGGTATCTCATCGTAGTTAGTTTTAGTTTGCCTTTCCCTAATGACATATGATGTGGAGCATTTTTCATATGCTTATTTGCCAATATGTAGCTCTTCTTTGATGAGGTGTCTGTTAAGGTCTTTGACCTAATTTTAATTGGGTTGTTTGTTTTCTTATTGTTGAGTTTTAAGAGTTCTTTGAGTATTGTGGACAATAGGCCTTTATCAGATGTATAATACTTTCTTCTAGTGTGTGGCCTGTCTTCTCATTCTCTTGACATGGTCTTTCTCAAAGCAGAGCTTTTATACTTGAATAAAGTCTATCTTATCAATTACTTCTTTCCTGGATTTTGCCTTTGGTGTTGTGTCTAAAAAGTCATCATCATTCCCAAGGTCATCTAGTTAACTTCCAGGAGTTTCAAAGTTTTGTATTTTATATTTTTGTCTGTGATCCATTTTGAGTTGATTTTTTGTAAGGCATAAGATCTATGTCTAGATTCTTTCTTTCTTTCTTTTTTGCATATGGATATCCAGTTATTCCAGCACCATTTGTTGAAAAGATTATCTTTGCTCCATTGTATTGCCTTTTCTCCTTCATCAAAGATCATCTGATCTTTGATTTGGGCCTACTTTTGGGTTCTCTGTTCCATTCCATTGATCTACTTGTTGATTCTTACTCAAATACCACATCATCTGGATTACTATGGCTTCTTAGTAAGTTGGAAGTACTATAGTTCCAGCCCTCTGATTTCTTTCTTCTCCCTCATCATATTGAAACTATGTTGGCTATACTGGGTCTTTTGCCTCTCCATATACTTCAGAAGCAGTTTGTCACTATCCACAAAATAACTTACTGGAATTTTAACTGGAACTACATTAAATCTATAGGTCAAGCTGGGAAGAATAGACATTTTGGAAATATTGAGTCTTCTTATTTATGAACATAGAATATCTCTCCATTTATTAATTCTTTGGTTTCATTCATCAGAATTTTATAATTTTCCTCATATAGATCTCGTATCTATTTCATTAGTTATACCTAAGCATTTCGTTTCTGGGGTGCCAATATAAGTGGTGTTGTGTTTTTAATTTCAAATTTCAATTGTTCATTGCTGATATATAGGACAGTGATTAATTTTCATATATTAACCTGTATCCTTCAACCTTGTTATAACTGCTTATTAGTTCCAGGAGATTTTTTGTTTTACATATATGATCATGTCATCTACAAAAAAAGACAGTTTTATATCATTCTTCCCAATCTTTATATCTTTTATTTACTTTTTTTGTCTTATTGCATTAGCTAGAACTCCCAGTATGATATTGAAAAAGAGAAGCAAAAGGGAACATTCTTGCTTTATATCTCATTTTGTGGGAAAGCTTTTGAATTTCTCATCATCAAGTATGATATTAGCACTAGATTTTTTGTAGATGTTCTGAATCAAGTTAACGGAGTTCCCCTCTACTTTTAGTTTACTGAGAGTTCTTACCATGAGTAGGTGTTGGATTTTGTCAAATGCTTTTTCTGCATGTACTGATATGACCATGTGATTTTTCTTTCTTAGCCTATTGATGTGATGGGTTACATTAATTGATTTTTGTTTTTTTTTTTGTTTTGTTTTGTTTTTTTACATTAATTGATTTTTGAATGTTGAACTGATTTTACATACCTTGGATAAATCCTACTTGGTTGTAGTGTGTAATTCTTTCAAAATATTGTTGGATTCTCTCTGCCAATGTTTTGTCTTTAAATGATGAAATAAAGGTTAAGATTTCAGGCTTCTATTTTCAGGTACTTCTCTGAAAACAATGAATAGTCTTTATTTCCCCAAAATGGAATGTCACATTAGATTAAAATCAATATTTTATTTCCCTTTTTTTCTAAGTAAGTTCTAGGTCCAACATGGGGTTTAAACTCAGGACCCAAAGGTTAAGAGTCACATGCTCTATCGACTGAACCAGTTGGGTGCTCCTACTTCCTATTCTTAACACTGGTTTTCAAGGAATAAATTTTCTATTAGAAAAATACAACTTAATAGATTTGGTAAAAATCATACTGTGGTAGTTTATAGAAGAATTACCGATTTTAAACTCACTAACTTGCTATATTTCAATCAGCAGCTGCACATCTTCTTTAATGATTTTTATGTATATAATTTCAATGATACATTACCACAGGAAAGAAAACAAAACCATGTAAGAATGTATAACTGACAAAGCAGTGACGATCGCTGGGGGTTGGTAACCCAATACTTGACCTCTTGACAGCACATAAGTGCACTCAGTGGGCCTCTACTAGCTCTAGGGCTTGTTCCCTCTGCAGACACTGTGGAGCTCTCACATGGTTCTATTTTCTATGACAAAATACATGAATAAATACCTTCTTAAAACATTATCAGAAATAATGTCATTGCTATCTTCAACATGAATCCCCTGGACTGCCTTTCTAGACGCCAGGGATTCCAAATCACCAGCTGGAAAATGTAACTTCTCTGACTCCACAACTTTAATGATCTTGACTATCAGAATTTAATACATTCACATCTACTCCAACATAAAACAAAAAAAATTATCTGTTTTACAATGCCCCTCCTAATACATTCTCTCACCACCAGATGCTTGGTCTATCTCTCCTGTTCTTTAATGGTTCCCACTTTCCTTGGCCAGTAAATCTCATGAAAAAGTACTTCAAAATTGCTATGTCACTTTTTCTATTCACACTAACTTTTCAATCTACTCTAATATGGTTGCTGTACTCTTCTACTAACAATATTTTTGTTAACATAACGAGTGCTGTCTATTGTCACTAAGTCCAGTGGATACTCACAGTCACTTAATCACTCAGTAGCATCTGGTTGATCCTCTCCTCTTTCCTGAAGCATGCACGACAGCACACTCTTCTGGTTTCCATTTATTTCCCAGGTTACTTGTCTTAATGTCTTTTGCCAACCTCTACCTTACCTTTAAAAAGGTTGATGTTCTAGGGGTGCCTGGGTGCACAGTCAGTTAGGCATCCCATTCTTGGTTTCAGCTCTGTTTGTGATCTCAGGATTGTGAGACTGAGCCCTGGGATGGGCTCCTCGCTTGGTATGGGGTCTGTTTCAGATTCTCCCTGTCTCCCTCTGCCTCTGCCCCTCCTGCTCGTGCTTTCTCTCTGTCCCTCTCAAATAAATAAATAAATCTTTAAAAAAATGTTGATGTTCTTTACATGTTGAAGCCCTTTTTGCTTCTTACTGTGTTTTTCCTCTAGGTGATCTATCTCATTTACTCTCAAGGTTTCAAATATACTCTATAGGCCAATGGAGATTTTTATCTCCAGCCCAGACCTGTCTCTTAAGAGGAGTCCCTATGTCATGTCCGCCTGTTTATTTGACATTTCCATTTGTACAAGGCATTGGCACATTAAATTTAACAGGGCCAAAATGAACACTTGGTCATCTCAAACTCAAGCCATCTTGACCACAAACCTGATTCTTTGTATATCCTCTAGTTCTCTAAGTGGCACTCTTGTTCAAGTCAGAAATATGGGTATTATCCTTGGCATACCCTCTATCCAACACAGCCAAACAATTATTAAGTCCCACTGATTTTGCCTCCTACGTATTTCTCCCATCTATTTACAACTATCATTATTATCATCACTTCAAGTCCAAGCCATCATCATCACTTGACTGACTACTCCAGGAGCTCCCTAACTGCAGCTTGTGCAAACTCTGTGGTTCTGCTCTAATACATGATCTACTCTGGAACTGGAATGCTATTTTTAAAAAATATTATTTATTTATTTTAGAGAGAGAGAGAGAGAGAACATGAGCAGGAGGGGCAGAGGGAGAGTGAGAGAATCTCTAGCAGACTCTGTGCTGAGTGAGAGCCTGATGTGGGTCTTGATCTCACAACCCTAAGATCATGACCTGAGCCAAAACCAAGAGTCAGATGCCCAACCAACTGTGCCACACAGGTAGCCCTGGAATGCTATTTTTAAATTGCAAATTTGATCACAGTCTTAAAAAATTTTTTTAAATTATTTCTTCTCTTTAGAAAAAGGATAAAGTAAAAAAAAAAAATAGAAAAAGGATAAAGTAAAAGGTCTATAATAAAAACCTAAAGGCCCTATCTTTAGGTCTGGCTCTCACTTACCTCTCCAACCTCATCATGTATCATTCTTTCCCTTATTCTTGATGTTAAACACACAAGTTTCTCTTCTTCCTCAAAAGTCCTAAACTCATAATCTTCAATTTCACAGTCAAAATTCTTTTCTCTAGAATGGAAGCTGGTCAACTTCTTTAGGAGAGGGCCAGATAGTAAGTATTTTAGGACTCACAGGCCACCAGGTCACAGACTCTGACTCAAACACTCAGCTCAGGCACTGCAGCACAAAAGGAACCACAGACAGTAGTAGATGGACAGATGAGCCATGCACTGTGGGCTGTGGGCTGGGGCAGTCTGCCAGCATCTGCCCTAAAAAGCCAGCCACCTCTATCCCCATGCTTACAGATTCATTTCAAGCATCACTTTTCTCACTGAAACTTACTGCGCAGGGAAGTCACTTTATTAAATTTGCTTTTACCACAAAGTATATTTGTCTTTCACAGAACTAATTATTACTACAATTACTTAGATATTTATGAAATTATTTAATCTCTATCTTCCCTATAAGGCTGTAAATTCCATGACACTGGGGACTACATTTACTTTGCTCTTTTATCCTCAGCGTGTGGTGGAGAACATGACATATGAGAGTGATCAATAAATACCTGCAGAATGAATGAATGAATGAATGAATGATTAATTTGGTGCCTAACCTTCAGTTGGCAAATGTAGATTTCCAAGCTTCCATTATATATCTGGAAACGGAGGATAGTTACAGCTACTTTCCAGTAAGATAACATGGGTGAGTGCGTTTTGTGGACTCTAACACAAATTTAAGAAAAATAAATATTACAAAGAAGCTTTGGTTGCCTAGTATGGCAAATTGCAGCCCAAGGGCCAGGCCAAATCCTCTGGCTCGTTTTGTTGGCCCTCTAGCTATGAATGGTTTGGCTTTCCTAAAGGTTATAAAATACAAAAACAAAACAAAAAGGACTTTCTGACAGAAATCACATATGGCCCATAAAACCTAAAATATTTTAGTCTGGCCTAAAACAGTATCTCTGAGTTTAAGTAAATCTTTTAATGAGTAAATAAATGAATGATTAATACCTCCCAAATACACCCGTATTTTAATATTTCAGTGACTGAAAAGCAGTGCCATTCTCTGACTGCCTTTCTTCTTCTCAATAGAGCAAGTGATCAAAATTATAAAATATTTACCCCCTCCCCAAGGACTCTATGTTGACTTTTAATTTTAAAATAGGGACGCCTGGGTGACTCAGTGGTTGGGCATCTGCCTTTGGCTCAGGTAGTGATCCTGGAGTTCCGGGATCGAGTCCTATGTCGGGCTCCCTGCATGGAACCTGCTTCTCCCTCTGCCTGTGTCTCTGCCTCTCTTTCTGTGTCTCTCATGAATAAATAAATAAAATCTTTAAAATAAAAAAATAAAAACAAAATAAAAGGAGTCTATATCCATTTTCATTTTCCTCTCAATTTTATCAAGTGCTTCCAAAACAGAGGTGTGGAATGTCTGGTGAATGGGATAGGAATGGGGGGCTAAGAAGAAAAAGAAGAAAACCGCTGCAAACCCGCTGCGATCGCCACGTGGAGTCCAAATCTACCGCAATCAATTCATTGCAGGGTGTAAATACTGACTTTTTGCCCCTCGGGAATCCACCATTGTACAGAAATTTTATATGACACATTTATAGAAATCGAGAAGAGGCTGTGTTTATTACAAAAGAACTGCACTAAACAGGAAAGGAATCTGGAGTTGAATGATCAAGATCCACGTGTGAACTCTACCACCTCCTCAATCTGTCCCTTGGGGCAAATCCATTAGTCTCTCTGAGCAGCTTATGTTTCTTCATCCAGAAAAAGGGAGCAAATATCATTGGTGCCATTTGGAAGGTGGCTGTTAGGAGCCAGGTGCTTGACATACATTTGATTTTGATCTCAAACTGCAAAGCGGTCACTATTAGCCACAGTACACAGATGAAGACACTTGCTGAGGGAGGTCAAGTAGCTTGCTCCAAGGCACACCACTAGGAAGAATCAGAGGGTTTGGAGTCAATCCTGACTCGAGCAATACCCTCGGTTAGTTGGGCATCCAACTCTTGGTTTCAGCTCAGGTCATGATCTCAGGGTGGAGGGATCCAGCCCCATGTCAGGCTCCTTGCTCAGCAGGGAGTCTGCTTGGGGATTTTCTCTCCATCCCCCCACTCAAGCGTGCACACTTGCTCTCTTAAGTAAATGAATAAATCTTAAAAAAAGAGATACCTGACCTTCTTACTTATTTTATCTTACAAAAAACACATGAAACTATGAAATCCCTTCATATTACATTACCGACTTACTTACACCTTAAAGTCAGATGGTTCTCCTACAATGCCCTCTGTTAAATCTATGTCTAGAGAATAATAAAGAGAAGATATGCTCTCCCCTCTGTATTATAAGAACAATCTAAGTTGAGAAAGCATAAATACTTAAGAACATTAGATTTTGACATGTCTCTTGAGTGCCACGGTGGCCATGAATTCTATTTATTCCATATCAATTTCCATTCTGATTTTGAACCCAACACCTTTAAGATACGGCATGTCAGTTGATTACTTAAGCCATATTACCTTTGCTTCATTATCTCATGTAGTCTTCCATGTTGGACACACTGTTCCTCCAATTCATCATTTCTTCTCTGTAACTTTTCCAGTTTGTCATATGTATACTTTTTCTCTTGACTGAGCTGAGCTATTTCAGATCTAGAGAGGTAAAAACACAGAAATGATGGATGTTAAAGTATTTATTACAGAGCATGTTTTTACTGTATAACCTTGGCATTCTCTTAAGTCTCATGCTTAAAAATGATGGTGTAAATATTTTATGTAAAACAGAATATTTCAGAAATTGCAAAATATCTAGTGGAGGAATATATGCATTGCAGGCACTCAAGTGGGAGACAGAGAAAGGAATAATGATTTACTCTGAAAGAGATGGCTTCTTCCAGGAACAACACAAAAATGATAATGATTCATATTCATACCCAATATTTATTGAGTGCCTATTATAGGCCAGCCACCATGCTGCTACAGAAGCAACCCCAGGCCTAATCTCTAGGATGGAGCATTGCTTCTTTTAATTAACATAGCTAATATAATGGCACATGATTAAAATCATATAGTTCCAAAAAGCATAATAATGAAAAATGACATTCCCCTACCCCACCACCTCCCCCGGCCCCATCTCCAGCTTGTCAATATAATTACTAGTATTTCAATGTGTAGTTAAAGCAATAGCCACATTTATATCATGTGATTATCTCAATATTGGTCTTTGCTGGCTAAGTACTTGATTATGATCACATATGCACTGGTATACATTTATTGTCCCCAGATGAGTGGGATTTAGTGTAGATTGACAGAATGTGAAGCCACCCTTTTCAGTGGGAGATTCCTAATACCAGTGTGTACAATTCTTTCCTCTGTGGCTCTTTTGCTTCTCAAGAGCAGAATCCTCCGGCTCCCTGCTTGTTCTGTCTGACCCTTGCCAGCAGTGGTCTAGGAGCCGGTCGGAGATAGAGAGGTAGGGATCTCACCTTTCAGAATGCAGACGTCAATATTAATTTCTCTATGCTGCCTTCAGTGCCTCTATTTTAAGCAGAGCCTGCTGGTTTGTTTAATGTCTTCAGAGAGGAAGCCCCCAGTTTGCTGGGTGGAGGAGGATAGTCATGGCTGGGTAGGGTGGGGAGTAGAACTGTTGATTTTGGTTTCAGTCCTATGCTCCACTTCTGCCTTCCGAATTTTTCTGGTATCCCGAGAGCAGATCAGTTTCTTTCATTCGCAAGTGGCTCCTCTGGAGACACATAAGATTTGCCTTCCTCCATTTTGCCACATCAGGTTCTATTTATCCAATCTTCTTTCTGCCTTCACACATCTCATTTGGGATCACAGAGGGCTCCTTAGGTAATGATTCACGTCTCTCAGGAAATATGCTACCTCTTCAGTATCTTGGAGGATTATCTCAAGTCTCAAAATTTAAAGATCAGAAAGATACCTATCTGAGAAAAACCATATCCCTGTCCTTGTTTTTGGTTCAACATGGTCCCTGTGCCCCCCGCCCCCCCACCATGCCCCACTGCCTCACAGGTACTGAAAGTTTAAAGCTCTTGCATACAGTTAACGACCGGTTGTTTCTTAAAGTTTAAGTAAGACATTTGAAGCAGAATGATGTCTCTCCAATGAAAGGATTCTTCCATTAGGTGAGAGAGCCTTTTCTTCTTGGTCAAGAAGAGATGTGGATTTGCTTAGAATTCATCCCAAGGACCAAGTGGCCTCATTGTATGAAGCAATTTCCCACTTTCCATTCACCTCATTCCTCATTTTGTTTCATTTTGGTTCCAGGTTCATCTCAAAGGAAGCTTGCTCTGATCAATACTTTGCAGTTCTCAATATGTCAGCACATTTTTTAAAACTACCCCCAGCTTTTATGCATGTATTAGCTTATAATTTATTCCTCTGAACTGTGGCTCGATGCCTATCTTTCTTATTAGATTATACATGAGAGCAGGGATTATCTCTTTTTCAAGCTCAGATCAAGCACTTAATCTACGTTTGCTTCTCTTAATAAGAATTTACCTATATTTGAAATAGTCCAAATCAGTTAATAATGATTTATGCTTCTCCTTTCAAAATCACATACAATATCTGGTAATTTAAGGGAGTTATAAGAAATTGTTAAGTTAGTGTTCTTCCAAGATTAGTATCTCCTGCCACAACATGTACTATGTACTAAAATAAACTCCAAAAAGACAACAGATATCCTTAACCTGGATTAGGAAAACATGCAGAGGAATATTTATCTGTTCTCAGTTATTTCCCCAGGAAAAAAAAAAAAAGTCACTTTTTAAAAGAACAATCACAAACGAAACATAGATTTTACAATATAAAAATACAAAACCTTTACATACAAAAAAATCATAATGTTCACAGTAGCAATTCTTTCTAGAAGCAGCCTTGCTCTGCAACCCAATATATGGAAACTGAATCTAGAAATGTGTCAACAGAAGATTGGTTACATTACTTATACAAAGGAACATCAAGAGGCTATACTGACAGTGAGAGCTATCTGTTGGTGGCACTATTTATTAACTGAGAAATATGATTTATTGACCTAAAAATATGATATACTGGTAAGAAAGGAAAATATTGAAAAATCAGCATCTATAAAAGTGATACCATTTTATAATTAAGAATACCTTTCCCCCCCCCTTAAAATATTTTGATGTGTATATTACATTTTAATATTGACTCTTTCTAGGTGTCAAAATTAGGAATTTTTAAAAATTTATTTTCCTTTTCCATGTTTTTTGAGTTTTTACAATGGACATAGATTTAAGACAAAAAATAAAGTCACTTTAGCTGAATCTATTGTGGCCATCATGTCATAATACATATAAACCTCACCATCAGGCTCTACATCTTAAACCTAGATGGTGATGTATGTCAATTATTTCTCAATAAACCTGAACAAAAAAAAACTGAAAGTCATTTTGATTTTGAAAACAATTCATGAAAACCAAAAGGAACTGGGAATAAAAATTTCAAAATTAAAACAAGAACTGGGAACACATAAAAAATGAGACAAACGAGTATTAGAAGCCTCATTTAATAAAGTGCTATTCCACTCTCCAGCAAAATTCCAATTAAAAACAAATATGGGGAATATGAAAAATATTCACAGAGGTCAATAAAGATTTATAAAATACTCAATTTCTACTATTATTTTAAAAATGCATAACAAAGCCAGATTCCAGTTAAATATTTAGTGCATGCCTAGTCTCTTCCAGATAGCTGAATGCATCCTTTTTATATGATCACAATTAATTCTTCAAGGTACGTGTTTATTTCCTTTTCTCTTTGAGATAAGTAGGAGGTCACCTAAATGGTGATTAGCCCGGCCCAGATACAAACACTGGCCTGTCCAACTCTAAAGGGGTTGTCCCACCCACTGTACAATACTGCCTCTCACTTTTTCTTTTTAAACCTCGCCTGTTTGTGTTACATATTGATACGGGTACATGTATACTGAGAATTTAACGTAGCACCTGATCAAAGTCATCCACCTCAACAGCCTTAAAAAGGGTCCAAATTATTGCAACAAAAAAAGAGACAAGTTCAGGGACTCTGGACCAGCGATCCCCTGTTAGGCATCTTGCCTAAGGGAATCAGCAAAAAAAATTCAGAGTTATGGACAAAATTATTATTGTATTCTTCATAACAGTTAAAAACTGGAAACATCTTAAATGTCTAATGAAGTATCATGCATATGAATGATTCAATTAAAAGTTTCCAGAGTAGTGATGTAGACAAATGTTCACCAGATGACAGTAAGTGAAAAGCAGGATACAAACTGTATATACAGAACTCACTCACCAGGTGAATGCATGTGCCCATACATTCACACACAAACTTACTGAAAGGAGATACTTCACAGCTGAACAATATACTTCACTGGATGGTAATGTCAAAAGAAAATTTTTTCTTAATTTTTCTTTATAGTTATAGCCAAATGTCCTATATTGAGGATTTCTTGCATGACCATAAAAAGGTAAATGTTATTTTGTAAAGTGCACATTACTATCAGGTATTTTACTGCTATATTTTTTTCTGCTTTGCATATTTTGGGGTTTCTCCCCTCCCTTTGTTTATAATGGTAATTTGCCTTACAATTTGCAATGTTTGATAAAAATTTGGCAAATACATATGGACATCATCATTTGTCTGTCTAGGGCCCATGATATATTGAAAGAACTAGTAGTTTGCAAAGTTCAGAGAGTAAACTTCCAGCACAAGTTTCTGTGTTGATTCAAGATTACATGTGGCATGATTATCCCAATGTCATATAAAAGAATAATTGACTCTAATCCATTTTTATAGAAAATTTAGGTAATTCCTGGCTTCACAGAAGCATGAACTTTTCCCTGCATTTTTATATACCAGTTATATTGTATAGTGGCACTTGCATGAAGTATAATATTTTACTACTACAATTACGATTACAATGAAAATTGCTTTTTAAGGGAAAACCTGACCCCTTAATTTTTTATTCTTTTAGATTCTCACTTAACTTTTGGTGACAATTAGCAGAAGCCAGTATGAGTCTCTCCTTGCAGAACATAATTTGTGCAGCATCCCAACCTAACATCATCTAAATATGCGGGGGGAAAAAATAGTTCAACCGGGTGTGTGTTCTTTACTTCAATTAAACTCACACAGTTGGATACTGAGTGTTGCCAAAACAGTAATATAATTTATACATTATAGTCCACACAGTAAAACTACACTAAAAGTCATTTAACAATATTTATAACACCATAAAATACAGTGTTAAAATATATGAACTGCAATATGTACCAAAATTATAAAATTTGTTTCTCATCATCAGTGATTAAAACCAGGATCATTGCTCTAGCCTCAATACCCACAACCCTGGTGACAGATTAGAATTCAAATCTTAATGATCAATTTACAATTAACAAGATAGAAGTGAAACAAATTAAACCAACCATTATATATAACGAGACCCAATGGACTCCCATTGTTCCTCTTAATTACAAAACGCAAATCACAAATACACAATGGGCAGTGTTAGACATCAATCCATAAGCCTAGCAACCCAGAAAGTGACAATGACGGGAAAGAAAGAAGAGAAGCAAAACCACCATGTAGACCGGGGTTCTGTGCTCGCTGCTAGCCTGTCTCTCCAACATGCAAGTGCCCAGGGGCTGCAACGGAGAACAGGCTGGATCTTCACCCTGCAGCTGGCAGAGGCTCATGCCTCCCAGCGTCCAACACTTCTCAGCTCTTCCCAGGCCACGGTCAGAGCACTACAAACTGCACTCTGAACATTTTACTGCTGATTCATCCAAGCGCCTGCAGAGAGGGAACACTTCCCTCACTCTGATAAACAGAAATCACAGTTGCCCCAGAAATATTTTAAAAGCTCCACTTTTAAAAACAACCCTATAGCTGTAATAAGCTCCCAGGGTTCTGGAGAATAAAGACGAAAGGGTAGCTAAAGTTTATGGGAGCATCAACTAAAATTAGCCAGAGTGTCTGCCTGGTGCCAATTAAAAACAAAATGGAACTAATTCTCTTCGTCTCATGGTCAGAAACAAGCTATATAAAATGCACAGAATCGGCAGTTCATTTTTAGTCTGAAAATGGGATGTGCCATTCACAAACCCGAGAGTTAAAGACACCACCCAAGCGGTGTGGAATGCGCGGTGCACAAAGTAGCGTGCTAATCACTGCGGAGGGCTTCCAGACAATGGGAGGACAAGGCGCTGCCACAAGACGACCTACGTTACTTGGGGAAAAAACATGTAAATGGACACACACGGAGGACCCATTTCTAAACACTTCCACAGAGCAGCCTAACACGAGGCTGGGGTAACGAGTTAGAGCCTACGGAATGGTGAGCCCAGACTGTCAGCTTTCCTAGGGACTGCATGGGCTCTGGTTAAAGGGCTGGATCTGTGAGTAAAAAAAAATAAAGCTTATTATAAATGGTGTGACTCCATTTGGTTAATATGGGATTATAAATAACATGGAACTCTTAGAGAAATGTCACGTTTAAGAAAAAGGGAGTCAAAAAATTGGTTTCAATTGTTGATCAATACAGAATAAATATACCTACTTTAAAAAAAATATTACTGTAGTACTCTGAGGAAAAGCAGGTTCAAAATTACCATGTGATTTAATTATTTTGGAGACTGAAGTTCCACAATGACAACACTTTAGAAAGCTCCAAAAACTCCAAGATTTTCCTTACCTCAAAATGCAGGAAAAATCATTTATCCAAAGTTTAGTATAGGATATACAGAGCTCCTGGAGAGTATCTATAGGGCTTCCTAAGTTTATAATCTTTATTTAAAAAGAAATACTCTGATCCCTTCAAGTTATATAGGTGAATTCAAAGCAAAAGGTAATGTCAAAATCAAATGATAAATGTTGTATGCATTTTGAAAATGTCATAGTCTTCATGGAGGGAGCCAGAAGGAAAAGAGACTCAGTGGACAAGAAATTAAGAGTAAAAAACAATCTTTATCATATGTACCACTTTCTTGTGAGACACACAAAATGAATATTTAAAAAACTTTGGGAGCTCTTAAAAGTTTTAACAAATGTAAGTAACGGTTTCTTGAATGTTTACGATCGCCAGGACTTAGTTTTGGATAAACATGTAAAATTACAGTAGATGCCTATTTGAATTCTTCAGATTTACAAAACCAGCCATCAGAGCAGGACTTGAAACACAATCAGATCCACATTTTCCTGATCCTACTTTGCCTTTAAAAAAGGTTTTCCTTGTGGTATAGAGTTTATGTCTGTCAGAATGGCACTCAGACCCTCCCTGGCAAAGACAGTAATGGCTAGATCAAAGTCAAATCCAAACTGCTCTAGTCAAGACCTTAAAACAGTGCTATCACCTATGGTTACACTTTTGTGTGTCAAGCACCATGCTAGGTGATTTATATACGCATGTATGTATATGTGTGGATCCATGTATCTCTCTATATTTCTAATTCCCACAACAATCTTGCAACATAGTTTTAGAAATGTTTTAGGGGCACCTGGGTGGCTCAGTCACTTAAGCATCTGACTCTTGGTTTCAGCTCAGGTCATGATCTCAGGGTCAAGCTCCACACTGAGTGTGGAGCCTATTTAAGATTCTCTCTCTCTTCTCCCTCTGCCCCTCCTGACCCCCTTCATGTTCTCAATCAGTCAATCAATCAATAATTAAAAAAATATATATTTTGTAGATGGAGAAGCTTAAGTTTAGAGATATTAGGCAATGTACCCAAGGTCACGCAGCCAAGTGATAGTCAAACCTAGTTCTTCCTGAATTCTGAAATGGTTTTTACTGCACCTTGCCTGTCATCAACAAAGGAATAGGTTGGGACCAGAATCAGGGCAAGATATGAGGGTGTAAAACCATACCTGTTTCATTCATTTAGTCAGTGAATATGTACTGAGTGCCATGTGTGTGTCAGACATAGAGGAACACACTCAACACAGTAGTGGTCAGACACCGGAGGGATCCAAAGCAAGAGGAGGTGGAGAAGGCCTGAGGTTCAGTCTGTACAGGGTAAATGAATAGATTTAGATCAGCAAAAAGAGGGCCTGGGGCACAGGGCACAGGTTGACCCAGGCTCACAGGCTCCCCTCCCATGACAAGCATGCCTACTTCTCCAGGGGAATTTAAACAAGAATTTTTCTTTCCCAAACTTCTTCATTATCACTACTTTGGCCTCGATTTTCTTTGGTAGTAGATATAAAATATTATACTTATTACAAGAAAGATTATAGGCCTTGGAACTAGAAATATCTATGATAGACTCTAGCTCTCCCACTTTCCAGCTATTTAAATACTCTATTGGCTCCCTCACATGTAAAAGAAGATAATAATTCCTGTCTCAAGTTGTAAGAATTAAATAACATATACCAAGCATAGTACACGTCCTTCTCTTTATATGCTGCGATCTCCAGAATTACATCTTCTTAGAGAGCAAGGTAATTAATAATTGATCACAAAGAATCTTTTTTTTTTTTTCTTTTTTTTTTTATTTATGATAGGCACACAGTGAGAGAGAGAGGCAGAGACACAGGCAGAGGGAGAAGCAGGCTCCATGCACCGGGAGCCCGACGTGGGATTCGATCCCGGGTCTCCAGGATCGTGCCCTGGGCCAAAGGCAGGCGCCAAACTGCTGCGCCACCCAGGGATCCCGATCACAAAGAATCTTAAGATAGTACAATCCTTTAAGTCCCAGACCGATATAACTTTTTCTTAAATTATATGATAGTCTTTTTTTGTTTATTTCTAACAAATCCTTTACTTTGGAGTTTATGTGAGGCAAATTAAATATTTCTAATTAGCAATAGCTACTATTGATATAAGGGTCTCTTCCATGAAAAAATCATTTGGGTTTCCCTGTCAAACTTCCTGAAAATATCTGGGATTTTGGCACCCTGAGCTTGTTCTCTACCCAAACAAGATATTTAATTAGTAATTGCTGGGGATCTCTGGGTGGCTCAGTGGTTTAGCGCCTGCCTTCAGCCCAGGGCGTGATCCTGGAGTCCCGGGATCAAGTCCCACGATCAAGTCCCACGTTGGGCTCCCTGCATGGAGCCTGCTTCTGTCTCTGCCTGTGTCTCTGCCTCTCTCTCTCTGTTTCTCTCATGAATAGATAAATAAAATCTTTAAAAAATAATAATTAGTAATTGCTAAGGAAGTGCACATGTCAGAGCATATTCTGGTGCTTTTTAGGAGGCTCTGTCTTCCTATGAGCAGAACGAACTGGATTCATAAGCATTCTGGTTTCCTACATGATTCAGGGATGGGGATTCCATCAGCTAAACCACCTCATTGATGCAGGAACCCAAGATAGGGCTCAGGTTGATCAGATTTGCTCTGATTCTCTTGGAAATTCTGAATGAGATACCTAAGTCAGAAGTTTGTTGAGCTCTATCACTTGCTCTGTGTAGATCTTAGTGAGCTTCAGAAAAAAATAGAAGATATCTACAGGTTATTTTTCCATTAGGTTGTATTTTAATGGGACATCTGATGTCTAGTTAGCTACATGAATGATGCCTTTTATAGTTCAGTTCAAAGTGATTCTATCCAATATCATTCATTTATAAGAGGAAAGCACAGTTTAAGCAGGTCAAGTAAATTTGCCTAAGATTACACACTCTCAGAGCTGAGATGAGAATTCAGACTTCTTGTCATTTAGAGTATAAAATCATCCATCCATGGGAAGTAATATGATTAGAAAATGTGCAGAAAATAATTTATGAAGATCCCAATCAATGTATCTCATAAAAGAACAGTGTATCTACAAAATGAATGATAGCTGTTACTGTAAAACAAGTCAATTTTAGGAGAACAAAAGGATGGTTTGGGTTTATTTATTTTCAAGTATCACCTACTTTCATTTTTATAGATACACATTTCATCTATTATCATTTGACCTAGAAACAGCTTCTGGGTGTTCGTGGAGCACTGTGATAACAGATTAAAATGTTAACTGTACCAACGTAAGACTTTAAAACTGCTTGATTGATTTATCTGAATCCTTTATTAAAATACTTGCCATCTTGAACTTTGTGTTCTGAAGTTTTATAATTATCAATTCTGAACATTAAAAAAAGTCAAATAATAGTACATACACATAATCATGAAAAAACACCTAGGTGTCTGTATGGATAATTAAGAAACTGTCATACAGAGAAAATATTTTCACAGGAAATATGTCAACACATATCTAATTTTGACATTAGCTTCAAATAGTGGAAATACTGTTTTTTAAGAAAAAAAATGACAGTATTCACACAAACAGTGCTCTGAAAGTATTGTGTAACATTACCTACCTGCTTTTCTGAGAGATTTGCTCCAGTTTCTTGGCTAATGCACAGCACTCTTCCTTTAACTTTGTCAAAAATGTATTCTGGGAGGTCAGCAATGAATACTGTTCATTTTCTAGAAATAACAATAAACCCACCACCAATATAAGATATTTATGGTTGTAATTCTGCAGGGCTTCCATATGTAGATTGGTAAAAGTGCTAAGACTGCTACCCATTTCTGGTAAGCCACTTGGTCAATTTCAAGGTCCTAAGTCAAAGGACCACTCACCCGGAAAGACACTGAATCTTGGGAGGCATTAATTTGTCTAATAATTACACACCGAAAACATTTTTGATCACTCTAGCTTGGGGTAATGTTTTAAGGTGTTGATAAACTGTCAGATATCTCAACTGAAGCCATAGATGCCTGTATCTTTTGTAATACGCAAGATATTATATTTTTATTTTAACAATTTTACTATAAACTGTCAAAAATGATCACAATTAGATAATTCATAACTAAAATAACGGAGGAACTCTCTTCTATACTGTAATTCGTACTTTATGTTTCATATTCGCCCACGTATCTCACTGTTCCAACCCCTTGCATATACTTCTTTAATTATGAAGGTAAAATACATGATTTTCCTTCAAATTTGGATTTCATTGTCAACAGTATGAGTTTCACTGAAGATCTGGTCAAAGGAACTGAAGAGAGTGTGATATATTTGTACAAAATAAAAGGAAGTGTCCTTAAGGAGCTCTTAACAGTTAAATATTCTCACGGAGTATTTAGAATCAGAGATTCTGCTCAACACTCCTTGCTTACTAGAATCTTGCGAGCAGGAGGGGTAAACACTAATTTTTCCTAGGATTTCCTCCTCTTATTCTTACTGGACAAACAACTACTGATTCTGGAAAAATGCTAGAGGGAATCATGTGAGTCAATCAATATGACATTTGCCTTTTAGAAGCAAATAAATGATTTAATGAATTTTATCCTACAATTTTTCACCTATAGGATAAGCAATAATTTTTTTTACCATGTCATCAAAAATAGTGCACAGGAGATCATGTAAAAATTATCTTTAAGTGTAAGGTTTAACAAATCCGTTTATTTCTTTCTAATTTTAGCTATTTATTGGCAAAAAGCATATAATCTACAAAGCAAAATAAACCAAGGCACTAAAAATTAAGCAACACTTTTCTGGAAGAGACAGGATCAATTAAACTTTTGTTTTAATAGTACAATCAGCTTGGAGTATGTGGTGTGGAATTATAATGACTGACATGGTCTTGTTTTGACTAACACTGTCTGTGAACACACAACTCAAAAGTGAAAGGAACCACAGAATGCTCCGACTGAACACATCAAACTGCCTGCTTTGAACAAAAGTGCATTTTACTTTCAAATTAAAGGTAAAGAGTTACTGGCCAACTCAGTCTGCAAAATAGCACCGATGTGATGAAAGATGGCAATTTTTAGCCAAGCTGCCAGCTGTGGTCAATGCCTTGTATTAGTGAATTTTCACAGCAGTTTGAGAACTTGAAGAATGCAAAGGATTAAACATCACTCTAGATTGGGCTGGGGGAGGTGGGGAAATCATACAAATGCTAAAAATGTTCGAAGCTGCAAAGATTAAATAAAGGAACATATCAATTTGGAGCCACTGAATTACATCCAGCTGCGACAGTGAATTAAGAACCGATTAATGGCTAAAGCTTTTCTCCAGTTTGGATGCTGAAGCAAACTCATTAGGCTTTTAGAGTAGCTATAATGTGTGTACTGTGGGAACTGTTCAATGCTATTCAGGAGACTCTAACTGTAAGCTCAGAGCATTTCCCGCAGAGCTTCTGATGCTATTTTTTTATATAACATGTGTGCCTGAAAACCCAGCCAAAAACAAGCCCTTTGTTTTTCTACTTTGTTGTGGTCTCTCTCAGCTTTACGTTTCTTGAACACAGGTAAATAAACTCATAATCCAGATGGTGCAACAGATGTGAGAGCAGCACTCTGAAATCAACAGACAGTGGGCAATACTTTCCATTTTCTCTTTTAAACGCTAACTAATATGTAATTCGGAATCTCCGGTGTAGTTAGCATCTGCTCCCTTCGGCCAGCCAAAGGTTACAGGTGTTCCTGATGTCATTTCACAGTAAGGCGTGGGCCTGGCTTGTGAGCCAGTGCCCAGGCTCTAATCTTTCCCTACCACCTACCAGTTTTGTCATGCTGGGTCTCCATTTGCTGTATCTTCTGTGTCAGCTCCTGCTCTCTTTGCTGGGCCTGAAGGGCTTGAGCCTTTGCTTCGTTGCTAAAGCTCTGCTGAATGCTATCTTTTTCCAGTCTACAAAGCAGAGAGGAGACAGACAGAAATGTAATCTACAGATGCATCAAGGCCCACCATTTCCCCTACAGACCACAGAGAGCTGATACATTGTAAATTGTGAAGCAGAAGAAGACAACAATCATTGCCAGACTCTCCCGCAATCCCTCCCCACCCCCTGCAGGGGAAAAGCCAAAGGACCTTTCATACCGTATTCAATACATGCCATACATTGAAAGGGACTAAAGTATACAACTTTAAAAATCAAAACATCATGACCTCTGAATATTTTGTAACTTTAAAACACATACCCCCTTTTTGGTTAAGACTGTCAACGTTCTGTGCCACCAATTGTTGTTTTAGCTTTTGAATGGTCAGATTTCCTACGGATCTTGTGGTTCCACAAAAGGCATGATTCAATACACCAAAACTTAAATTCTTGAAACTAAGCTTTGTAGACCACTCTGCTTTTCCTCTCCAACTTAAAATGGAATCTCAGATAGAATGTAGGAGATCCTATCTAGAAGCAAATAAATGCTTCTGCCACGTGCATGTTTTCAGTATACATCTTCACACATTAGGCCACATAATGGGAATATAAATATGAATATGAAAATGAATAACTTCCCCCAGCATTTCATAATAAGACCCCTTTTGGGTCACTTGAGAGAATTTCCAAGATGAGAATATGCCACAGTCCAAGACAATATCCCACCCCTGGGTGATGGGATATTGACTCCTTGAGATGGGTCATCCCACCAGGTCAATATCCCATCACAGTGGTTCCTAAAGAAAGAAACTGTCTAAACAATTAGAAGCTGAAGAATGTACAGGATCACATTGCTGGCAGCAGTGTAGATACTGACACCACACACACACACACATTAGGTTTGTTCCTCATACTCTAAATATGGGTAAGTGAAATGAGGGTTTCCTTTAATTAACTGACTTAGTTATTTCTAACTCCTTATCTCCTTGTGGGCATTTCTCATCCGTGCTGTTTTAGTTTACTAATTGAGATATTTACTGCCTTGCCTTTGCCAAACTAAAAATAAACAATTCCATAAAGCTATCACTAGTAGTCTACATACCGCTGTGGAGCTTCGATTCATTGGCTTCTAATTATAAAGCAACATAAGGAAAGTCTGTATTGAAATTGGTCAATGCATGCAGTAATGTTGTGGTGTAAAATTTCAGAAGGAAACTATACCCATACCTCACTCAAATGGAATCATCAGGAGTCCACGTTAAATGTGAAATAAGGTCCCTTCTGGTGCTTCTAATAACAACACCCCCCTGGACTTGCTCCAAGGTCTTCCCTCACACTAAGTTCCAAACTGGTATATTGCAACAAATAGATATACTAGGCCACCTTTTGCCTCTCCAGTCACTTCATGCATCTTCTGCCTGTGGATCACTGCTTATGTCTCTGTTTTCCTGGGATGTCTTCCCCACCATCCAGTTCCACCCCCACCCCTGTCCTTCTACTCAATGTACCCTGGTCCTTTGAAGTCTGCTCAAAATTCTCCCCTCTCCTTCCATTCTCTCTTAAATCAAGTATTCTTTCCTCAGCGACCTTAATATATGTTGTAAATGGATACATCCTACTAAGATAGCATTTATCACACTTGAATTATTGCTTCTTGTCATCTTTGTGTCTCTAAATCCTGAGCCCGCCTTAGGATTGGCACATAAGAAGTCAGCAGTGAATGCTTAATGAATAGATGTTCTTATATCCTTACCATGGGGGACGGGAGGGTGCAGTCTTTAGTGAGGCTGGAGAATCTGCTCAAGCTGGTAATGAGGGGGCAAAAACTTTTCAGACATGTTAAAAAGAAGAGTGCCTGGATGAGAGTGGCTCTGGTGCCTCTGTCAGCTGGAGATCATGCTCCTGAAGGAATGAGCCTAAAAAAAGAACACTGTGAACTCTTCCACTGAGTAACCACATTTAGGTCAGACCCCTGGTTATAGGCAGGGAGATGTGGGGCTCTGAGATCACTAAAAACCGGGTAGCCATACAATGCACCAATACAAATGGATACAAAACCAATATGCATTTGAGAGTGAAAAGGAGAGCTATTGATAATCATACCAGGACAATAGTGATAACTGGGGCTACCCTTGGTAAACTGTGGCTATGGTTCTTCTACATAAGGGTCTCAACATCAATTTTTAGCATGAGAAGCTGCCTAATAACTGATATTCTAAATTTATAATAGAAAAAATAACTATTGTTATTGTACCTCTCCTTATAAAATAAGACAATTTAAAAGAATACTCGACCAAAGTGCCTGGGTGGCTCAGTCAGTTAAGCGTCTGCCTTCGGCTCAGGTCATGATCCCAGGGTCCTGGGATTGAGCACCAGGTCAGGCTCTCTGTTCAGCAGGGAGATTGCTTCTCCCTCTGCCCCTCCCTGCCTCTTATATGTGCACTCTCTTTGCTCTCTCAAATAAATAAATGAAATTAAAAAAAAAAAAGCTCTACCAACAAATGTTGAGTTATACACCATGTCTTGTTTCTTGAATCCTTCTCCAATTTTTACTGTATTTAAGAAACTACATATTATTTTATAATTTTAATTGAGGTATAATTGACATATTAGTTTCAGGTGTACAACATAATGATTCAATATCTGTGGTACGAAATGATCACAAGTCCAGTTCACATTTTTTTTAATGGATAAAAACATGGCATACCTGTACTTTCCTATTTCCTCCCTTCAGCCCCCATTACTCCCGTGTTGCGTTCTCCTCCTGTAGGTTCTTTCTGAATTAGTAGGCTTTTTTTTTTTTAAGATTTTATTTATTTATAGAGATGCAGAGAGAGAGAGAGAGAGGCAGAGACATAGGCAGAGGGAGAAGCAGGCTCCATGCAGAGAGCCTGATGGGGGACTCGATCCAGGGTCTCCAGGATCACGCCCTGGGCTGCAGCCGGCGCTAAACCGCTGTGCCACCGGGGCTGCCCCGACTTAGTAGGCTTTTTATAAAACCTTACAATGTTAGAACTGAAAGGGAATCTCAGATCTGTCTAATCACATCCTTTCACATTACAGCTGAAAAAAGAAATCTGCTCAAGGTTACATTGTAAATGATGTGAAGGCAGAGGTGGTATTTGAAATATTCTGATCTAGGGAAACCTATTTTATGACACTCCAGAGGTAATGTAATCATGGATGAAAGAATTAATAAAAACCACTTATGTATCCAAGGGAGGGATTAGGGAAGAATTCAAATCAATTCATTTAATATTTAACAAAACTGTATTATGTGAAAGACACTCTGCTAGGCACGGAGTCAAATAATGACAAATATGGCATAGTCCTTGCTCCTGACAGGGAATTCAAAATGGCTAAAATAGGAAGTAGAAGGTGGAATACATGATAAGAAAGCTATAAGGGGTAAACTACCAAAGCTAAGAAAAATGAGACGTCAGTCCCAGTGGAGTGTGAGAGTGCCCTGAAGGGTAGCTGAGCTGGTCTTCCCCAACTGGGTTTCTTTCCGTTCTCACTCAGAACACTGATGATTTCACTTAATCAGATTTGTAGCTAGCCATATTTTATAAACTGGAATAAAAGCAATGTCAGTAAAGAAGAATTTCTTGGTTGTGATTAAAATGAGGCTGAAAGATGTATTTATAATAGCTAAAAACTAGAAACAATCTAAATGTCTATTAACTGCCAAGTGGATAAACGAATTGTGTTATAGCTTTACAGGGATACTAGGAATAGTAGGAATAAAAAGGAACAAGGTACTGTAAGTATAACTCACAAGTGAGCCTCAAAATCAGTATGCTTAGTTAAAGAAGCCAGGCACCAAAAACATATTGTATGATTTCATTTACATGATATTCTAGAAAAGTAAACACTAGAGCGACACATGAGTGCCACCAGGAACCGAGGACAGGGGATGAGTGTGAGGCAACAAATAGGCATGAGGAAAATTTGGAGTTGACAGAAATATTCTGTATTAGGATTATGACTGGTTCCACCTCTGTATACATTTGCCTAAATATATTTCATTGCACACCTAAAGTTGGTGATTTTTATATTTAAATTTACCTCCATAGAGCTAATTTTAAAAAGGAGCAAATGGACTACAATAGGAACATCTTTCTTCTTCCCCAAATTATTCACAATCACCAGTGGCCACAAATGCATGCGTGGCCATGTCAATGTTTTCTTGATGACAAGAGTTAAAGTCAAAAGTACTGGATAGACTTAAAACACAGACTATGTACACACAGAGGTTTTGCCACTCCTTTTTTCCAATTATAGTTGTGGTTGATTATATTTTCTAAGAATGTCTGCAATGATATATACCATCCCATTAAAGAAACAGACTGAGGAACTGTTCTGATCCCCAACATTTCTGGATCATTATTTTAAATCCTGCTATTTTAAAAATATTCATGTCGAAGAGAAAAAATGACTTACTAGATTTTTTTAAGGACATTTAAAATTTTATAGATACATTGAAGAACTAAAAGTTTCTGATGATCCTAAAGTTCATCAATGAGTCTGGGACAGAAATGATGAAAGCTTCAAGTCTAACCCGAGAATGAGGCCTATAGTGGCAGTGATTTGAGGCACCAGTCCTGTCTGCCATGTTTCTAGTCATCTTTTCACTGAGGGCTGAAAGTTCTAGTATTAAACTTAAAACCCTTTTGGTTAAAAGGTGTTTCCCTTTTAAAGTACAATATAGAGAGCTTTGTGACAGTATTGGTAAGACAAAGTTATCAGACCTTTTTTAAAAAAAATTTTTTTTAAGATTTTATTTATTTATTCATGAGACACACACACAGGCAGAGACACAGGCAGAGGGAGAAGCAGGCTCCATGCAGGGAGACTGACATGAGACTCAATCCTGGGTCTCCAGGATCATGCCCTAGGCTGAAGGTGGTGCTAAACTGCTGAGCCACCCAGGTTGCCCTATCAGACCCTTTCTAACATGCTTTCTAGCCAAGAGCCATTCCTGATGGAATTATATAGAAAAGCAGCAGAGAGGTATGGGTGTTATTATGAGTTAAGACACATGATGTTCATTTGTCCCAACATTAGCAATATTATCTTTGAACACTTGTTTAATGTCATTGGTATGCTATAAAATGTTTAATAACTGGTCTCCAGAGGGACAGAACTGTTTATTTGTAGTGTTTACCAATTTCCAGTGTAAATGCTTCTACCATGGCCTGTTTTAGGCTACCAAAGTAACATCACTGAACACACATTTGGGACAAAATACACACGGTTGGCTTTCATAGGCTGGCATGAGGCAGCCCTGGTATACCACTGGTTAGGTGGGCTCTCCCAGGCTTCTCCACTATAAAGGTACTACCTCCTTCTTTGTAATTGATAGGTAATTTGTTGGGAGATGCTAAGACCACTTAAATACCCTATTCCTCATTAAATTCTAATCCACTAATTTTACATCCAATGGTGACTCTTCTATTCTAACATTCTTCCTTATTTGTTAGTTAACATTGTGCTGCAAGAAAAGGTCTTCCTGAGATCCCTGGGTGGCGCAGCGGGTTTGGCGCCTGCCTTTGGCCCAGGGCGCGATCCTGGAGACCCGGGATTGAGTCCCACGTCGGGCTCCCGGTACATGGAGCCTGCTTCTCCCTCTGCCTGTGTCTCTGCTCTCTCTCTCTCTCTCTCTCTCTCAATCTATCATAAAAAAAAGGGGGTCTTCCTTTCTCTCCCTTTATTAATTCATTGATATCAGCATGGAGTCATAGATTTCTATTTTACTCAGTGGGCTATAATCTAGTACGGTCATTATTTATTTTTTTGTTTAGCTCATCCTAGATTTGGCCAGTGAGAACCCCTTCAAGCTGTTTCCTATATCTCTCTCTTACTCCTATGAATGCCTTGGCCTTCTATCCCCACCAAGATGTTCCAGGCTCATCTGGTACTATCCTTGTACCAGTCTTGCAATCATCATTTGTCCAAGGAACTCTTCTGCCTTTTAGTGGAGAATGGTATTTAGAACCAAGATTTGTCATCAGGTGGTGCACACTGCTACTGAGAAGTCTGCTTCTAAATAACCTTAGTAGACAGTACCAGGATAAGAATATACATACAAAGGTAGAAATACATAATTATTTTTTCCACATAAGTGCATATTAATAATACATGTACATTCACACTAATCTTTCTAATTCCAACCCAACAGCATAGATAAAACCTAGTCTCCCTTCTTTCCATCACTATAATTTTCTTCCTCAACAGTGAGAAACTTGGCTCCCATTATCTTCAACATATTTACTCATTTGTTCAAACTTATATTGTATACACAGAAAATTGCTAATCTGCTATAGAAAGCATATCTACTATTAACTAGAATTAAATATTTGCTGACAGTTTTAGTGGCTTTGTGGCTTTTAAAATTTTTATTTATTTTTTTACACAAATGTAACATACCACTTTCAGTTTATTTTCTTTGTGTTCTGGAAAAATTATATCTTGAGAGGAAACAGAAAACAGTAGAAAAGTCACACAGCTACAGTGTCAAATCATGGCATTCACCTTCTTGTTACTTATGTGGCCATGGACCAGTAACTTAATTCTTTTAATCCCAGGGTTCTTCATTCAAATAGGGCAGAAAAAAGATCCTACCTTAAAGGATGAATAATTTTGGTAAAGTATTACTTATTAATGTATACTGTATGCTAAACTCTTTACATTTTTCCTTTTATTTAATTTCATACCAAGCCTCTGAGGTAGATTCTTTTTTTTTTTTCCTGAGGTAGATTCTTATCCTTACTTTATAAACTAGGAAACTGAAGCCTAGAAAGGTTTTATTACTTGATCGAAATCTCCTAGTTATTAAGGGCCATAGCCAGGAAATCCAGGCCAACCTGACTCTAAAGTCCACAGTATGAATCCCTATGTTTCAATCTCTTAGTTTTTCAGGGGTGCAGAGAAATGAGAGAAGGTTAAAAAGATAACTGAAATAATTCAATTATCCGTGTGTGTCTTTTAAGAGTTATATCATCCACCTTGATAGCTGAATTCCCTGATAGTTCTCCTTCTCCATTTGTCCCATATGTTATTGGATCACTTCCTCCTACAATGACACTATCAATTAGTCATATCCTCCTTAAAGAAATACACTGAGCTTTACAAAAACGTTAAAGGCACACAACTACATCTCTGGCCTCAGAAGATAAGACACGTACATCTTATGCAGAATGTAAGTACCTAAAAAATAGAGTCCTTGGTTTTGCTCACTAATTTATCCCAAGAGCCTGGAGTGGCCTGGGACATCGCTGTGTGGTCAACAAATATTTGATGGACGAATAAATGAATGAATGAATGAATGAATAAACAACTGTTAAGAGATGGAAAGTACTAAGTCTCCACAAGGTTTAAGGGTCCTCCTATCTACTGATTGGAAGAGAACAGGATAAGATAGTCCCTATTTTGGCCAACATCTAATTTAGTTTTATATTGTTATGGACAATAACAACAAAATAAAAACAACAGTAAAATTAGTAGACAACATGATGTCTTCCATGTTTGACAAGAACAAAAAAAATCCTATACTTGTTTACAAGGGCTAGGTTCTTGTATTTTAATAAATACATAAACAAATTAAAAAAAATACAAGAGGGATAAAAAAATACAAGAGGAGTAGCTTTCAGCAACCCCTACTTCCTCAAGTACGCAAAAAAAAAAAAAAAAAAAAAAAAAACCTAATGGCATCACTCATATTTCCTAGAGTAAATTATTTCTATTTTCTTCACTGCAAAGTGTGTCAGAATTTTAAGTACAATGTTGAAACATGAGTTATCAGATTAGAACATGAGTCACTTCTAGGAAAGGAAGCAGAAACAGAAAGGAGATCAACATCTTTCAAAGGAATAAACACAAAAGAAAGGAAATAATTAACAAAAACATCCCTAAAAATAAGTGGCTCTCCAAAAGTGTTCTTACAGTATCTCCAAAATAATTTGGAAATGCTAACTGTCAAGCAAAGGAGGCCGTGCTTGATGAGATATCTTGTGCGCCACTTGCATTCACAGCAGACAAAACCACGCAATCTTAACCAACTCAGTGTCTCCCCACACTCGTGCTTTCTGTTTTGTAAAGAACATTCAAATGAATTGACCTCTCTACTCTTATAACAATTCTGGAAGCCAGGAAGATGGAACAGTTAACCCTGCTTGACATGAGAGACAACTCAAGCCCAGAGAATTAAGATATTTGCTCAACGGTGCACAGCCAGTATGAAGTGGCAGAGCTAGAACTGACATCTATCTTTTTGCTTCCAGTTCAATATACTTCCATTTCATGGCATCGCCTCACATGAGTGGTTTCGTCAGACTCCTACTGCTCATCCATTCGACAAATACTCAAACACCTACTTTGTGCCACACACAGAAGTGTGGGGATGCATCAGTGTACAAGACACAGACCGTGACAGTGCCTTCAGAACTCATGGTGAAGAAGACAGAGAAGAAAGAACAACTAAGACAGAATGGTAAATATGAAAATAGGGCTAAATGCCTGCTATCATACAGGAAGACGGGACAGGAGTTGGAGAGTGGCAAGGTGCATACAGTCAGGGAGGGTTTTTAGGAAGTTTAAAAAATTACAGCCTGAGGGTGCCTGGGTGGCTCAGCTGGTTAAGCGTCTGCCTTCAGCTCAGGTCATGATTTCGGGATCCTGGGATCAAGTCCCACTCCCTGCTCAGCAGGGAGTCTTCCTGTCCCTCTCTGTCTGTACCCCTGCTCATGCTCTCTTTTTCTCTCAAATAAATAAATAAATAAATAAATAAATAAATAAATAAATAAATATTCTTAAAAAAATAATTAGAGGCTGAAAATGAGCTATAAATAGCCATGCAAAGAATGAGAAGAATATTGTGACAAGCTAAGTGGACAGCGTGCCCAAAGATTCAGGGAGGAGGGATAACCCAGGTGCCTTTGGAAAATTGCAAACAGCCTTGGCAAGACCGAAGGGTGGATACACACGTTGCAGGGTAGAAGCGAGCTGCTGGTAGAGGGAGATTGGAGAAAGAAGAGACTGAAGATGTAGGCAGGAGCCAGAACATGAAGTTATTTTTAAGGACTCCATCCTGAGGGAAATAGGGAGCCAACGCAGGGCTTTAAGCAGGGGAGTGTTGTGATCACACTCATGCTTCAGAAAGATCACTCTGGCTGCAGTGTGGGGAACAGATGGGGAGGGACAACATCAGAAGGAGGGAGAGCACTTATTACTACAGCAATAGCAAGAGCAATTTCTGAATTTGTTTCGGAGAGATGGTAGCTGCCATAGGTAGATACTGAGACTGAACAACCACCAAATGCACATTTCAACGATTTTTACCCTGAACATTTTTTGAGAGCTCAGAGGTCTCTGATGCGTAAGTGATTGTTAGTCTATTCTATTTTATGACATCATGGGCCCACTTCACCAGAGCAAAGAATGAGAATATGCTATCACATAAAATAAATTAGATCATGATTTTGCCTATGTATCTTCCTATTGTCAAAATATCCATATTTTCTATCTGTAACCCTTCTATATAAATTGATCACTTTGGTCCATTCTTGCCTGTCCTCTCTGAAAGATGACAGCTTATCTACTAGTTCTCATAATTCATCCTTCTGTTGAGTCACTTCAGATCAGACATCAGTAGGATCGATATATATTATAATGGAATTTCTGTAACCTGTCAATGGATATGCATCATTGTCAAGTTGTGATACTGCCAATTGAAAAAAGTTTCTATTTTATTAAAATGTTTTTGAGGGGGCATCCCTGGGTGGCTCAGTGGTTTAGTGCCTGCCTTTAGCCCAGGGCATGCATGATCCTGGAGTCCCAGGATCGAGTCCCGCATCGGGCTCCCAGCATGGAGCCCGCTTCTCCCTCTGCCTGTGTCTCTGCCTCTCTCTCTCTGTGTCTATCATGAATAAGTATATAAAATTTTTTTAAAAAATGTTTTTGAGGGGATCCCTGGGTGGCTCAGCGGTTTAGCGCCTGTCTTTGGCCCAGGGTGCAGTCCTGGAGTCCTGGGATTGAGTCCCACGTTGGGCTCCCGGCATGGAGCCTGCTTCTTCCTCTGCCTGTGTCTCTCCCTCTCTCTCTCTCTATGTCTATCATGAATAAATAAATAAAAATCTTTAAAAAAATAAATAAAATAAATAAAAATAAAATGTTTTTGAAATTTCTCAGATTGATTATTAAATGGGGAATGTGTTGGTTGCTTTGTGGCTACTAAATTTCTTAAGAAATAGGTCATAATAGCAAAAATTTTTAAATCTACTTTATAGCATCTCATTTCTCAAGTACAATAGAATAATCCTTCATTTATCTGGGATGTTGAGAGGTGAGGTGTTCCACATGAGAGAACTTTCCAGGCATAAGACCCACAGAAATCTGTTTACAGTAGAAATATGTCTAAAATATATATTTATTATGGCTTTGTTTCCGTGAGCAATTATAATCAACTCCACTTGATAATCAAGGTCGTAATGTCAAATGAGGAAGGTCTGCTTGCTACTACCATCACCACTGCTGGGATGCTCTTAGGGATCAGGGCTCACCATTGTACCTTCAGGTGCCTACTACTGGTGACTGCAAACAGGAGGCCGTTTATAACAGCTGCTGCATGAAAAGACTCAGATGCTGTTCTAAAGAGCCAGAAAGCAAATCGAAGTATACTGACCTACTTCTTAAAATTTTTTGTGTCAGTTGTCTATGAGTTGGTGCTATGTTTTGTTTTCCCTCCTTTTTTTTTTTTTTAAAGATTTTATTTATTTATTTATGAGAGACACACAGAGAGAGGCAGAGACATAGGCAGAGGGAGAAGCAGGCTCCCTATGGGGAGCCTGATGTGGGACTCAATCCTAGGACCCCAGGGTCCTGAGCCGAAGGCAGATGCTCAACCACCGAGTCATTCAGGTGTCCCTTGTTTTGCTTCTTAAAAGTACTTTTTAATTTATATCTCAGTTTATAGCTATGTGTCAAACGGCTGAATTTACCAGAAGTCTGAGTTTAAGTGGGGGAAATGCTGTAAAAAAGACAGCGGAGTTTACATTGTTGCTGAAGTGGTGAGCTTCTGGTCAAACATTAAGTATGTCTGTACCTAGGAATTAGGATTGTGTTCTATTGACTAATCTTGGCTTGATAACAAAAATATAGCTAGTTCATTTTTAAATCTTGATTGAGATATCTGTAAACTTTCCATTTTTGCACAGGATTCTGGAGCTGAAAAGCACAATTATATTTACAGAAAAAAAAACTGACCGGAGCTCAAGTGTTTAGATTCCCATCCTAGTGTTATCCTCACTTTTCCAAATAAGAGAAGCATGTTCTTGCCACGGTACTGAGGTTCATTTTTCTCAAGAAAACATTTTTCCTTGTAGTCATTTTTATGATTTAACATGATTTCTATTTGACTTGGAACACATGCTTATAATTTGTCTTTCCTACCTTCTGAAAGGTTCCTTCTCTACAGAAACATAAGTGTGTTGGTTTTCTTATTTCATGGCCGTCAAAAGGCCATGATGCTCAGCATTCCTATGGCTACAGAGCTGCCCCTTCTGTTCCTGAAGACCTCCTTCTTCCTTTATTCTAAATCTATATTCAACTTCATTTCTACAGAGTAGTCTGTTCTGAGCTTACCCCAAACAGGGGAATTCATGCCCTGAGGAATATAAAGAATTAAAATCCTAAAGGGCCTCTAAAAACAACATTGGGCCCCTGGACTTGAGGCCTCAGCATGTAAGCCCACTGCCAGCAGGGCTGGGTCATGAATTTGCACACAGGAGCCAGAGGTTAAGAGCTCAGACCTTGGTGTAAGCTGGATGCGGCATCAGAGTCCCAACGTGTCGACTTATTAGCTGTGCACCATAAGCAAGTCACTTACCTGATGTCTCAGTTTTTGCAAATATGAAATGGGGTTAATAACATACCTCTCTTTAGGAATACCATAACACTGTATGTAAAATGTGCTTAGTACAACATGGTCATATCCTGTGATCAAAAATATTAATCAATACCATTATTATTGTTATTATTTTCTAGAAGATGACTATTCAAAGTGTAACAATCAATACCATTACCTCAAAGACTCACAAGCTCAAAGAAATAATAAAAAATTTCCTTAGTTTACTGATAAAAGCAATATGGGAGGAGTGGTATTGTAGAGCAAATGTGAGTTTGGGCTTTGGATGCACACAGAGCAGATTTGGGCCCTGGCCCCACCAGGCACCAATTATGTGCCATTAGACGGGACCTCAGTCTAAAGCCATTTTTCTCCTTTAATGAAATGATATTATCAGGATACGTGAGACAATCTATATAAAGCAGCCAGCAACATCTGGCCCCGACCACCCTTTGAAAAAGGTCTAAACTCATCTGGTGAGCTCATTGTCAAATTTATCTGCCACAGCTGTAAGGTGTAAAGGCAAAGATGGGCCCATAAGACAGGAAGAACTTACTCTCTTGGGCTGCTGGTACAGCCAGAAGTTGAGCTGCTCTTCAAAGAACGGCAGGGAATGGCAGCTTCCTCTCCCTCTCTTGCTCAAAGTGGCAATTCTTCAAAAAAGTACTAATCAAAGACAGGCCTGGCTACTGACCCCAAAATTACAGAAGAACCTGACACGATTTCTTGTTTTATAGAATGATTCCAGTTCTTGTAGAAACAGAATTCAGATTTTACACTCATGAGAAACCAACCGCAACCTGACCAGGCATTGAGGAGAAGCTGGGAAAAGTGAAAACAAGAGCCTAGGGATGCCATGGTTTGTACCGTAGCTACTGGCTGCATGTGGCTGCCATGCACCTGATGCGTGGCTGGGCTGAAGGGAAATGCCCTATAGGGGTAAATAATGTGCACTGGGCTGTGAAGAATTAGAAAAAAAAAAGCGAAAAACCTCATTAATTTATACTGCATGTTGAAATGATGCCATTTTATTTATTTTATTAGGTTAACGAAATTTTTAGAATTAATTCACCTGTTCCTTTTTACCTTTTAAAATATGGTTATTTGGAAATTTTAATTAAATATGTGGCTTGCATTTTGTGGCTCTCCTTGTATTTCCATTGGACAGTGTGGGTTTGAGCATAACTCCTTTGTCTACTTCCCCAGAGCAAAGAATCATTTTTAATCTTGATGGGCCACAAATCAAAATAACCATGTTGCCAAAACCTGCTAACTTTAAATGCCTCATGAAGATATCAAATCTCATAATTTTTATAAGAAGCAAAAGCTATTAAAATAACATTTTTTTTTTTACTTTGACAAATTTCTCATTTAAATCGGTCTGTCACCATTGCTTGAAAGGAGAATGGAAGGAGATTTCTGACAGAAAATGAAGAATTAGCTAAAGCTGAAGCAGTTACCATATTATACAAATGGAAGCAATAAAACCTTTTTTAAAAAAAAATCAGATCTGGTTTGAAGCACCTCCCAAAATACATATTCATAATTAAAATTAAATTATAAAGCATATTAAAAATTATTCCACATAGTCAAGCAGGCAAATTATAGAAAAATATCCAGTTATGAACATGCATTAAGACTCCTAATAAGGTAAAGTGCATAGGGTTGGAAAATCTTTAGCATTTCATAGTCTTTCTGTAATTATTTAATGGAAATAACAAATTCTCCAAGAGATTTTTCCCCACGGATTTCCCTTTTTTTTCCCAAAGATTTTTGAATCTCTAGTCATCAATCTTGTATAATTCATTACTTGTTTCTAGTAAAAATCTAGCATTTCCATAGTCTGTCAAGAGGACCAAATACTCATATGAGTTAGTGTGTCAGCCAGTTTAATAAACTATCCCACCGCCTGGTGAGCTAATCTGTTGCCTTTGTAGTTCTCACTTACTGCAAAACATAATCTGCACTTTGTGGAATTCAGATAAGCCAATGAATGGTTTCAACTCTCTACAAAAATTGCTGGAATTTGTTTGTTGGAAGAAATAGAATTCAAGAACCCAGAAAGGGGAGGGATGGGTGGGGAAGCCAGGACCACACATAGTAAGCCCTCATGAGAGTCACAGTTCCAGTCATCATTATCACTGCAACATCATTATTTACAGAAAAATCTTACCAATGGGAGCTGCTGGAAAAAATGATAAATTATAGGCACCTCCAAGTGTATTTACAAAAAAATTAACACATTATGAGTTCTCAACTTCTCGACTTCTAGAGCTTACTATCCATGAGTTAGTTACTCCATTTCTTCAGGATATAGGAAGGGATATACTTGGAAGGGAGGAAGGAATATTAGGATAGCAAGAGTTGAAGGAGAATAAGGTCTACTGCAGAGTCTGATTTAGGGGCCCAGACTTTGAATCTGTGCCAATAATTCCTGGCAGAGGTTTTTTTTGGAAGGATTTATGTCCAAAAGTATCCATTAAATCTTACTCTATGAAATCTTATTCTAAGGGTCAAGCTTTGAGAGAGATACCTAAATCTGATCAACTGACTGGCATCTAGTTATTTGCCAAATTTATTTTCAAGAACTATTATCATATAAAGGGCCAAGTTGAAATGGTGGATCTGGAGGACCCCATTGTAATGTGACACTGGCACAGCTAACTATTCAAGTAATGGCCAGAGATGCTCCCCCATGCTCACCCCACTTTAGAGGACAGACTGCACTTAAATTGAAAGGTGCCACCCACCTGCTCTCTGCATGAATCGAAGTGCAGCACGGAGCAGGGCTAGGGAGAGAAGTTCCAGAAGTACTGATAAGAAAATAAAAACTTGCCACGTGAAAATTCAGTTATCCTACCACAAATTAATTTCGATTAATTCTTCCCCAAGTGTATTCCTAAAAACCTGATTCCTGGGAGACATGTAGAGATTTAATGAAAGAGTTTCCATAAGTCATATAGATTTGGAAAATGCTGAAAACTAAATCCCTTTGCAAGAGAGTCACAATGTGCACTAGTTAGCATTTCCAAGGCTCTGAGAAGCCCTACTGGCAAAAGCCCTATTCAATTCAACTTTCCAAAAGGAATTGATCACAGAATCAATTTTCTCAGAACACCCACCATCAGAGGCAATATACTAAGTGTAATAAATAAACGTATACTGGAGCCTAATTGCTGAGGCTTGAATTCCGACTCTACCTCATTGCCAGTGCTGTGACCCCATGCACCTCAGTTTTCTTATCTGTAAAATGGGCCCATGGCAGAATCTATCCAAAAGGGTCATGTGGAGACTAAGTGAGTTAATGTGAGTAACGAGCTTATCAGAGAGTAAGTAGGGTGTCAGGGGAGCTATCTTGACCATTACCCCCAGGAAGAGTGTTCCAAGAAGTAGTAATTGGTGCTTTTAAGTTACAGCGTTTTTGTTTTTATTTTCATTTATTTATTATGAGAGACACACAGAGAGGGGAAGAGAGGCAGAGACACAGGCAGAGGGAAAAGCAGGCTGGGACTGCTTTTTCACACACACACAATCAACCCATTATCCCTTCACAGGCAGAGGGTAAAGCAGGCTGGACGCAGGACTCGATCCCGGTCTCCGGTCTCCGGGATCATGCCCTGGGCCGAAGGTGGCGCTAAACCACTGAGCCACCTGGCTGCTCAAGTTACAGTGTTTTATTTGTTTCAAGAACTTGTAACCATGTGGAAAAGACCAAAAAGAAAGCTGCTTTTCCTTTCAGCAACAGGTTGTGCAGGACTCTGACAGAAAGATTTTTAATAGGTTTATTCAGACAAGTCATATTATCACTGAATATCAGGGTTATATAATGCAGAGTACCAGGAAGAGCACTAGACTAAGAGTAAGGAAATGGAGATTGTACTTTTCAGTGTCCACTGAAGAACTGCTGACCTTGGGCAAGTCACTTAACCTCCCTCACCTCAATCCTCACATATAACGAGGGCTGGACGGATGAGGCTTGTTCCACTAATTCATTCACTCACAATGATAAAGAACATTTATAAATATACTGTTTTATGTTTTACTATATTTAATACTGTTCCAGATTTAACACAAATACGCGCATGCACATACACACACATAGGTAGTTATTATGTACACCTTATCCACTAGGTTGTAAGTTACCTGTGGAGAGGGATCATGCTCTCTTCATTTAAAACATCTTCAGCACCTAGTATAGCTAATGTTGAATGAACGCCTGTTTAATAGCAATCAACCCATTATCCCTTCATTCAAAAAAATTTCAAAACCCCTATGACATAAGACATTATGCTGAATATAGCTAAGTTTACATATTTCTGGGAAGTTATTAGTTCCACCTATAAAGAGTTTGCAGCTTAGTTTGTGAGGCACCAAATGATGACTAATTGTTGTGGTTTCTTTTTACAACCTTTCAATTTGCATCCCATAATTCAGGTGAGTTTTATGGTATTATTTTATATGGCAGCACCATGCTAGTTTTTTATATTATTATTAAAAGGCTCAATATTGTTATTAGAAGGATTTTATAAAGGTACTCAGGAACTATGATGGAAGAGGTGGCAAACTCAGTACATTACAATTAGAGCAAGTAAGCTCCAACCAACTTTATGTAAAATTTTAGGTTAATAAGAATATATATTAAATGAAAACTTCTTAACAAGTGAGGAGAAAGAGGCACATTTTGGAGCTGGTTGTAAATACAGATGATCAAATTCCTTCTTTTGGAACAAATCATTTACTCGTTTTCCTTCAAATATACAGTTGTGTATAGCCTCACCCAGTCTTAAAAAAAAAAATGACCAAGAGCTCGGCTCTCCAAGAACAACACAGGCATGAATCAACATCTTCTATAACTGCTAATCAAATTGCAGTTCTCTCTTTTCACTGACAAAAACATTCCAGGGATCGTAGATGTCATCTCTAAAATCAGAATGTTCCGAATATCTGCCCGAATCCAATGGTAAACTATCCGATCCAGGCTGCTCTGAGATGGGGAATGTGAACACAGTGCTTGCTGAGTATATCCTGGGTATTTAATCTTTGTGAAAAGTGTGCAGCAACTCTTGTGGATAAATTACTAGATCTTTAACACCTCAAAATAATTGTGCATTTTCATCATTTTTCTTGGGGATTGCTTCCTAGCAGCTCCTCCTCAATTGGCAGCTCTTTATCAGTAATGTAACGTAGGAAAATTTCAAGGACAACAGTGGTAGACGAGGGTCCACATAAATGGCATGTGTGATGTGACCAGGCAGATGATTACCAAGGATGTCTTTGGTTTGCAGAAAGTTTAATAAGTCTAAGAAAATAAGAAAGTCCTCCCTGCCTTGCCCTACTGTATACACTGTTCCTATTGTATATGCCTCTTGAGTTTGCAGGTGTCTCCTTAAAGACAGGTCATGGAAAGTCAATGACAACCAGGACACCTTAGCAACAGAAATTAACCTGCAGATCTGGCAGGCAGATATACATTTTAGGGAGCATTAATCTTACTGGAACTATCAAACTGGACTTCACGAAATGAACAGAGACTCAAAACAACAAAAGCAACCAACAGCATCCATTCCAACATTGCAAATTTCTTAGATATTACAGATGTCACCCAACAGTGCGTGCATTTGCTTCCCATATGTGAACAAAACTGAGGCATCACAAGATAAATTTGAATGGAATGTTAACCTTCACTTAAATTTTTTTTTCTTTTCCTAGCTGATGACACAATTTTAGTATTATCACAACGGAGCTTCTGGCTGGAAAAAATTAAATTAATGGATGGATTAAAAAAAGCTTAGAAACTTAAAAAAAATAAACAACTTTCAAATATCTATCCTTGATGGTGTCAAGAGCCAAGATGAATGTATTTCAATTGCAACTTCCAAACTAAACTCACAAATTACTACCATTATGCTAAGTGTTAGCTACCCCACTGTGCAGTTTTGCTTTGTGAATTTTTACCTTCCTCTATGAACACTTTTAGCCACTGATCGCACAGCCTTTCAATGTTTTCTGCCTTTTCCTTTAAATAAACTGGCTCTGGCTCCTTCCATCTGGTTCCCCTTCCGTCAGCAACCCTGCACCTGTTCACACCTCCTCTCCTGTTGGATTCCACTGAACATTTCCTCCTCTGCCAGGGCTATTCTGGCACTCGCAACCTTTCTGTCATTCAATCCATCTGTCAGAAGTGAACTTTGTTTACCGCAAGCTTCTGCTTTCTTCTTCAAGAAGCAAAGCCCCTCAAGGTCATTGTCAAATGAACTGTCGGCATGGATTTAAATCCTCTACTGCTAACCAGCAGAAGATGAAGTTCTGTTGTGTAATGTACTTGTGAAAATTACTTTTGGGTTCGGGAAGACAATAATTTGGAGTCAAAAGTAGTAAGACATGGTATTTTCATGATCATTTGTAAAACCAGACAGCTGATATGTATTTCCTTCATGTGTGTCTGCACTTCTTATTATATCAAGTATGAACTATATGTATAAGAAGCAAAATAAAAGTTTTAAAGTGAAATCAAAATATCATAAACAAGTTTACACTATGTAAAAATTGCTTCATACTATACAGCATTAACTTGAGGAATAAATATTTTCACTAATGAATTAGCCAAGGGAAAGAGTATTCCAATTAAGAAATTTTACACTGAAATGCTTAAAATGTACAAATATGTACCATTTCAATTATAAGCTATATATTAACACACAGCTCCATTACTGCTTTGAAAGACTGAACCCATAATATACAAATTGAGTATATTTTAAATTCCATCATTTAAAAAAATAAACAATTCTGCTTCAATAATATTCAAATATATGTTGCCCAACAAGCACATCATCATCTAGCTAAAGAAATAGAAATTGTACCAATAGGACAGTTCTGTGAAAAAAAATTAACTCATAAAAATTAGGTGAAAATTATACTCTCAAGTGAATTTATTCTGTGTCATCCACTGCTATCAAGTATTTACCCTCCCTTCAGAAATCGGACATGAAATCACTTTATGTTGAATTATTTCCCAGTATTTCAGACAACTATATTCTCTAGGAAAAAGGTAAACCAATGACTCAATTCAGTTTTCTTTTAAGAAAAAGGGAGATCACTTTTCTAGGAGAAAAGAGATGACACGAATTTTAACCAAAGCACTGTTAGAAATGTGAAGCTAAATGTAAACCTAAGTGGTACTTCATTCATAATGCTGCTTTTATATTTGGAGGAATTACCCCAAGATTTGATCCTATTGCATATGTTTTTATTAATAAGCACAATTAATTGAGCCAGGAAAATTTTCTAAATCCTTTGTAGAAAAGGCAAAAATGAAAGCTTTTCTCACTGACATAAAATTGCAGGCAGGTTTTATTAATAAAAGCAGTTTAAAAACCTGCAATCTAAAATTTGAATCTTAAGGGTTTGGTTGATTAAATATTTATAATTTACAAAAAAAAAAGACTTTTCCAGAACAATTCTTCAGATGTGTTAGAGAAAATTATTGTGATGCTAAATATAAAAGCAAAAACAAAACCCGACAAAGACAGCTTCAAATCCAAGTGCAGAGACATTCTTTTTTAGCTCGAATTTCAACTCTATTCCTAATCTCCAAAATTCCCTATGTCCTATAAATCATTCTTATGAAACATATATAATGTAATTGAAGGTGTGGCTTTTGAACACAAAATATGAATTCTAAGAGGTGCTTCCTTTTCCAGCTTCCCAAAACATGACTTCTAAATAATCTCTATTCATGTGGAGAAAATTTCAGAAGTAGTATCTAATTTACCCAGCAAGTTTGTTTAATATTTTTCTCTGTATTTTATCCCCTTTAGTGTAATCTGTGCCTGACAGTAGCTTGGTTACCTGGATCCCTGCTTCTGAATAGCATAGAAAGGGTACTGGTAATCTGATCACTTCCGTGGTCTGATTTGCTATATAAAAGAAAGAAGTATTAGCAAAATGCTAGTTTCACAGGGGCTGCTTAAATCACCGTGAAGGAACGCTCCATTCTTAGCAAATTGCATTTCAGAAACCCACTAGTAGGCTTGTTTTAGAAAATGTATATGACAAGAACATAAACAAATGAAAAACCGCTCAGTTGAACAGCACTTACACTCACACACGGATGCATGGGGTGTGTACACACATCTACTCTTCCCCTCCATAAATACGTAAGAAAAAGAAAAGGGAAATAATATCACGATTACTCTTCCAAATAGACCGATTTAAGGAATTCAGAGAATACTTTACAGTTATCTGCCTCAGGTGTAAGATGCTTGTTTTATCTTTTAAGCAGAAAAACTAGGAAAAAGTTTTAGATACTTTGATACCAGCATCTGAAAGACAAATTTCACAGAAGAATAAAGATAAATAAAAAAAATAAAAAATAAAATAAAATAAGGTGGCATTGAAGCAATGTTGCCAGGTTGCATTAGAGAACAGGGAAACCATTTCCAAGGGCCCTGCTAGGTGTGGAGGAAGAGCTGATGTCACTCACATTCGTTCATACCAGTTTTTCTGAAGCAGCATATGTACGTAGGCTGGAAGGTAAAAATATTTCAGCTCCTTAATAGAGAACTGACCGGCCTCATTTATCGACATTCTGAATGAGACTAGCAGTTTTGCTTTTCCAAGAATTTAAAACGATGAGAATACAACGATTTTTCCCTGGTGTATGTATTTTTCTGCCTATCTATCCCTGCAGCCTTTTAACAACAGAGGGTACTCCTTCTTCCACCCCCTTCCTCAGTTACCTCAAGGCAAGACCTTGTTTCAGATGTGAAAATATTTGTAGGACTTCAGGACAAAGAACTGAGACATTTTCACAGAGTTGAGCAAGGGGGAGAAGACAAATTTGTGAGATTCTGTTAAGAGTAAGGAGAAACTAAATGACAACTTTAAATCTGCCACAATCATTTACTAATGTGCTGTTATATCAAATAAGTCTAATTTTTTGACAGCACCAAATTAGATTTATTGCAGAAACTGCTGCATAAATAGCATATGGCTATGTTATACCACCTATTTCAAATCCTGGTAATGTTTCCCCCTCCCCCTCCAAAATGAATAAATTGAGCCAAGCTACAAAGCTTCTGCAAAAAAAAGAGAGAGAGAGAGAAATATACTAGTTCAAAAACAGATGTAGGAGATCTGGATTTCTTTGTTAAAATAATAGTTTTAGCATCAATGTCCCAACTCTATATTTAAAAAACACGATTCCTTAATGAGTTATTAAATTTAATAGGTCATTTTCTCTTTCATTTCTTTCAGAATGACTTGCTTTTATTTTTGTTTTAAGGTTGAGTTCTGAATTAGGCTTAGCATTCTGATGTTCAATCGCAGTTTTACGGGAGAGAAAAGAAGGTCAAGTGGCTCTGGATCAACATGGCTCCAATTAGGTTATGAGAAATTATTAGGCATAAATGCACATATCATCTGTTGGTCTGGGCTTTCATTTGTTAAAGACATATGTGGTAGAAATCATATCAAAAAGTCTCTTCTAATTTTAACCATAGCCTCAATATCAGAAACTCTCTGATGCATAAAATACATAAAGCGATCCTTCCCTGTGCCACATCATACACATGAGGACGGCAGAACCACACAAACAGCAAAAACCAAAGTTCTGTGGGAGCCAGGGATGAAAATGCATGCCCCGACTTTCGAGATGGACAATTCTTCCTTCCTCGCTCTCTACCCTGATGCCCGCCCCCACCCCCAACCGTGCTACAAATTCAACTCAATTTTTCTTTTGAAACAAAAGTTTCCGTTCTTCCGTGGATGGGAAAGACATTGCAAGGTCTTATCTCAGACCAATGGGCACACCACTGCAAACATCATGGCACTCGGCTACCCCGCAGACTCCCTCTCTGTGGTCAGTCTTCCCAGCTGCCCTATCTGTTACTGTCTGATTAGTTCTGCTAAGGAGCCCCTCCCCTGCCAGCTTTCGATGCCATCTGTTCTACGCAAGATGGCTGCTGCCCAGCAACCTAACACTGCCCTCCTACCTGGCACCCGGCTACCATCCTTACCCCAAAGTGCTAACACAGGTTCTCACTGCTGGCAGAGTCAGGATTTCATTACTACTACTTTGACAAGTGCAGGGTTGTTTGTAATTTCTCTTTTATCCTGATTTTGATTGTACAACCACCTCCCACTGATTCAGTTTGCTTCAGTTTTGTTGCTCACAGATTTTACTCTCCACATTAATCTCCCTCTGGCATGTTACTGCATCTGTTCCCTTTTTTATTATTAATTTTCAAATTCCCACCATTTTTGACAAAAAGGAGGTAATCTACACTCTGTTTCTGCCCATTTCATTTTCTTTAATTTGGAAGATAAGTATGAAAGCATGCCAAAGAAGTTAATTCTCCGTTAACAGTTTATTTTCTGGCATCCCCAAGCCTTTGTATATGAAAAACAGATAGGAATAAATGTTGACTGAATCACAACAACAAAGTCGCAACCATTCCTGAATTTAATGAAAAGCAAACATATGAAACAGCATCTCAAAAGTTGATTAGTTACATGAGTTGTCTCATGCTGTCCTTCTTTCTTCCACTTTTAACAGACAGACAAGCCTTTGTGCAAATCAATCTGAGCGCGGGACCTGAATTTGGGCTCCTCTTACATTTCTGACATGGGCTCTCTTTTCACCGGGGATGGATTTTATCTAAGTCCTAAACGTAATTATCATCTTTCCTCACTGAACATTGTCGACTAATTCAATAGTGACTGATCCTGAATAAACGCCTTATTTCAGAAATAGGGGAAGAATCCAGAACTGCCATCAGTGCAACAAGGCAGAGCTTAAAGAGCCCCAAGGTTGCAGAGCTACTCCCATTATTTCTCACTTGACGAACAGCTAATATCAGGAGTACCAAGGTGGTTTTCCTCCGAAGACAAAGAGGGCCATCTAAGAGTTAGAAAGTGGGAAGTCATATATTTAACGATATATTCTCTTCATGTCCCTGACTTGTCACCATCACCACCTTGCCAAAAAAAATTTGAGTAATCTGATCTTGCTGCAATTGCCCTAAAGTTTTCTAGATTGAGCAATGCACTGTGACTGCTAATTAATATATTTTACACAAATTCTCATTAGTAGCATCATCCCTGAACAGATGAGGAACCCCTCAGATTTACAGAACCCTGAATGAGTTTTGTGATTTTCATATTCACATATATCTTCATAAAATTACAGTTAAGATCTACAGGAAATAAAATGCAGTAGGAGACTTTTCCCAAGGTGACAGAAGGTCCTCAGAAAGAGAACCAGGACTGGTGTCAAAAGCAAGCTATGCCCAGCCTGGAAACCAGCAACCCTCGTACCTGCTAAAACCCACTTTTAATGCCTCATCTTGAACTCCCTCTTCCCCCTACCCCTTGCATATATTCCAATAGTGACTTCTTACTCTATTTTATATACTTCTTTTGTTGCTATAGCTACATTAGAATAATTAGAATAACTGTACTCTCAACATAGGGTGGATTCTTTTGATAAAGGGATCCCTTCATACTCTGCTTGGCTCTCCCCCCAACCACCTTGGCCAGGGCAGGAGATGCTCAGCTCTCCCTCAGGTGACCAGTGCCTGCTGTGGAGAGGTCATGCAGAGCCAAGGTGGAGCAGTTTTTCCCTCAGCTGGACGTCAGTGTCATAGGCTGTTTCCAAATGTTTCCTGACCCATTTGGTGCCCACTCTGAGTTCCTGAATTCAGGTAATTGTACTGTCTGCTAAGCCAATCTAACAGAGGAGTAGCTTTATTAAAAATGTGTTTAGTTGCATTGGACCCTAGTCCCTGGTGGGACATGGATGGCCCTGGGGTGGACCCTGAGGAAACTGGATATTCCCCCAAACCTCTTTATTTCCTGGGACCCTAAAAATGAGCTTTGATTCCAACATTTCACATCAATGAATCACTGTATAATCTCCTTGTGGGTATCAGGGAAACATCAAATAACAAGTGAGTCATACCCAATAATCGGTCTAGCCAACACTTCCAATTAGGAAGAGGTGTTTAAAAAGAAATTAAACATCAAGTTTTTTTTTAATTTACCTTAAATTAATATTGGAGATCAGAGCTTCCTTTTAGAAAAAATATTCTTACTTAGAGCTACCAAAACAACAGTTCTATGTTTTTGCTTTTTTTCTCCTTCTATTTGCATTGAACTTGATGTTCATTGTTGTTGAGTCGGGCAAATGCTGTGGGCAATCCTTTCTCGGTTTCCTCTGGGCTTCTTCAGAAAATGAGTTGGCTGCCACCACCACCATGCTCCAGGCTGTGGGCCTGTGTGGCAGGGGAGAAGAGACATCCCCGGTGTCGATTTTCATTGCGCACACATTTGAGCTTCACAGAACCGAGAGAGAAGCGAGCCAGGGAAAGTTAGGCAGAGCCCACCCGCAGAGACACATGCTCTGGCAGCCTCCACTCTGACCTTTCTCGCCCAGGGCTGCACCGAGACCAGGGTTCTTAGCCCATCAAACAGGTGGAGGCAAGGGCACTCAGGCAACCCGGTGTCCACCAGAGCAAAATGAAACGCCTTTGCCTTCCTGGCTCTCTGACAGCCCGTTCTCTCGGGTACCGGGTGGGGGAAAGAAAAGAGGACGCAATTTAAAACAGTACCAAGGCCATCTATTTCAAGACTTGAAGATGTTGGTTGCACATATATCCATTTAAAAGTATTTTTGACACGTTCTCTGCTTAATTTATTCATGAAAGGAGTACAAGAAAAAAATAAGCTTAACTTTTAAATGGAAACTTGAAGCTAAAAATTCTTCAATAAAACTCAGGAGGGAAAAAAAAAGTTCACCAAGGAATAGCAAGATTACATGTCAATGCTGTACTCCTCTTTCCAAAATGAAGAGAGATTGGAAGTTTGGTTCTTTGACCTAAGCCAACTGTCATCTGAAAATAAGTGCAGTTTCTTCTTAATTTTCCCCTAATAATAAAGAGCGGAGGCAAAGTTGTGCAATGCTTGTAGAGAATTTGCTAGACGCAGCCTGATGTCAAACGTGGTTCAAGAGACCTGTTTCCTAGACTATGAACCGAGATTCTGCAATCAAAAGAGTATTTCTACTTAGCTCTGAAATGCATTTTTGCATCTATCTGTGAACAGGAGCTCAAGAGCAGAGGCTCTGGACTCTGACAGACCTGGTTCAAAGCCTGCTTCTTCGGCTTGGCACCTTACCTCCTTCCCGGTTGATTTCAAGCCTCAGCTTCCCTGGGCTTGCTGTAAGGACTGAGAAGGCAGGGAGTTCAAACTTCTTGTGTAAAAGCTTATTTTCTCAAAAATTTTTTTGCAAAGCATGAGTTTATAAAATAGGAACAAAATGAGTTACAATAATTTTTTTAAATATTAAAAGACACAGAAAAAAAGGAAAAAGTCCACTGATCATGCACTTGGTTGGATATTATGGCATTTTAAAATAAAAGTTACTAAGCACTCAATCTTTGTATTTATGGTAGACTTATCATTTATAGTCTATCACAGGCCACATTTCACGTCACACTGCTGCTGGGAATCAGGCACGGTGCTTGGCTAGTACTAGGGGCTCATTAATGCATCTTTTGCACATCTCTCTTTTTGCATTCTAAGAGTTCTCTAAAGAGAACCACAAAGTCACCCTGTGAAGAAATAACCCTGCCTCCTTGGCCTTACAGCATTATGACAATGGAGACTATCACTCACAATCCAATATGAACAGAAATGTACTCTTCTTTCCCCCCCTTGCACTTTGTTCCTAGTCAAGGGAAAAAAAATCAGAGATTATATTTTTAAAGACGAGAAGGGATGCCTGTTGTTTATTATCCCAGGGGTCCCTGGCCCCTTTTCCCCTAGTAAGAGCACTTTTTTTTTGCTCAGTGTAACTCTCATCCTTTACTCCAGTGCAGAGGACTGTGTGTACCCAAGGGGTGGCTGTGTGATCAGAAGTAGGGGAGCCAGGGAGTCATATTCTTACAGTCTGAAGTCACGGGCATCGTGACTTTACCTTCATTTCAGACTGAGGGATGTGACTCCATGGTACGGAAGAACCTGAAGGAATGAGCCAACATTCAGACAAAAGTCAAGCCTGGGATCGGCAGAAAAGGACAGCATCCTGGTGCGGACCCATGTCCCTGCTCCAGGAGAGCCTGAGGCCAGCTGTGTCTGGATTTTACACGGTCTGGTTATCAGGCTAATCAGTTCCTCTGTTCTGGGTTTCTGTTACCTCAACCAGAGTCCTGACTCCTACTGGTAACAACTACATTCAAGAAAGCATTTATAGTCCTTAGTACCAGAGGCTAAACACTCTGCAATGCTGCACAAAGAAAGACTTCATCACCTCTCTCCAAGTAAATCACCTATCATAACAGGATAACACAGTGACCTCTCTGTTATACCCTTTCTCACTTTTTTTTTTTTTAAAGATTTTATTTATTTATTTGAGAGAGAGAGGAAGACAGTGACAGAGATAGCAGGAACAGGGAGGAGAGGGAGAAGCAGGCTCCCTGCTGAGCGGGGAGCCCAAGGTGGGGCTTGATCCCATCATGACCTGATCCGAAGGCAGATGCTTCAACGATTGAACCACCTAGGTGCCCCCCTTTCTCACTTTCAGAAAGATACAAATACTACAGTTCAGGTTATTATCTCTCTAGGTCAAAGGTTAGACCTTCCCACCATGTGGATTGCAACCATAGGGAAGAGCAGAGAATCCACTCTATGGGCCTTGTTGAGATTCCTGCTGATTCTTTGAAGTACCTATCACTGAAAACATAGTTTCTGGAAGAGAAAAAATAAACATTTGAAAGGCAACTCAGCTGAAGTAAGCTGGAACCTGCAGGTTTAATGGCAGGTTGGTCTCCCTTCTGTTTTGCACTGAGAGCCACTCAAGTTCTAAAGTCTCTCTAAAGTAAACAGAAGGTTTCCGGCGGTAATTCCCCTCCTCAGACCGGAGGAAAGGATGTAAGAATATGTTTCAATACAGATACAGCAGGTATGGAGAAGAGTGTTTGCCTCCATAAGTAGTCAACAACAATCATATAAACATTTCAAAATGTTCCAATATATTGTATCATGAAGTAATCTATCCCATTGATGTAAGTGGTAATCTCATGAGAGGGGTCAAAACCGGTAGCTCTTTAAAAATGTTTGGACATGTCAGAAACAAATATGTGAAGGAATTTCCACTTTGTCGGAAAGACCTCTCTTTCCTCTTGAGTAAAAATGAAGTGAAGAAGGTAAGATAGTTGTATTATGGTATGTTAAAACGTGACTAAGGCAACTGACCCCAACACAGTTTCTTAGGAAAAGCCCAAACCAGGACTAAAACACACTGACACGTATTTATATCAGTGTATGAGGTGGCAGCTAACACTTATTTCAATTATAAATTTATGCTACTGATTTCTCCAACTGTACTTTCAGGAACAACTATCTTAATCATTTTCCTTGGAATTTACACAGAGTTCCAGAGTGATAGATAATGGTATAGGCCTGGTAGGCGAGCTGAGCTGCTGGGGTTGAAAACCTGCTTCTATAAGATGGCAGCTGTGTAAATGACCTTAGAGGATCATTTTACTTCTCTGTACCTTGGTTAGCTCAGCTGTAAGACAGGGAAGATAACAACCTGTACCCTCTTGAGCTCTGGGTGGGATGGGGGACACTAAATGAAAAGCAATGAGCTCAAGTCTTGGAACACAGAAGGGATTCGTAAGTGACAGCCACAGCCCTGAGCCATTACCTCTGTTCTTATTTTTTTAAAGAGGTACTGCATGAGCATGGTAACCAGGCGGATCTTAAGATGGATACATTCTTAATCTCAGAAACTGATGCTTTTAGGTATTTAGAAGACAGGTTGTAAATAAGAGGCTACCTGTCTCTCTGCTCCTGTAATACTTCATCTGGAATCTCCCTTCTGGATCTTTTCATTTATCTTACCAGCTTTTTGTGTATTTTCTTTTCTTCCCTACCACCCTGTAAGTTTCTATCAGAAGCGTCACCTTTTAATTATTGAGAATGCTAACTTGGAACTGTGTGTGCATGTGCATGTGCATGTGTGTGCATGTGTGTGTGTGGTTTTTATGCAAGCATATTTAAGTGAGAGTATGGTATATTTTACCAACTCTACTTGAATTGTTAGAATGACTATCATTTGATTCTACTATACTTAAATATGTATATGCATACAAAGTTAAAAATGAAAAAAGCTATTTCTATCTTTTCTCCATCTTACACTTTTTACTCTGATATATTTGAGAATATATATACATATGTATGTATATATTTGTTTATTAATACTGGGCTTTGAAAGAACAGTCATAAACTTGTAGTACATTGGCCATCCCTATAATGAATTACTGAGCTCTAATTCTTTGCAAAGGGCTGAGCCAGATGCTCTGAAAAATAGAACATTAATAAGACCTCTCATCCCTCATTTGAAGAATAACACATTCCAGGACGTAAGAAAAGCAAGTACATAAAACCCTTCAGAGTATTAACTCATTTTTTTTTTCAGATTTTCATTGTCCCTGTTTTGAGTAATTCACTCAGGATATTAAGCCTTCAGCTCTGAGTGGAAAGGAGGATTCAAAGGGAGACACACTCCTCTGGTAGTGGGGCCATCTGGGAGGGCTACAGTGGAAAAATCAGGATTTCAGAGAGACCTGGAAAGAAGGTAAGATTACAATAGGGCTAGAGAAGGTCAAAGGGGTATTCTAGGTGTAGAGAATAGCAAAAGGGGAGAAAAGCTCCAAAGTGCAATTTGGCTTGTGACATGAGCCCATGAGAATGATGATAAAACTGGAAGGCTGGGACCCTGTCCTGGAATGTTACCCATGAGTGGTCTAAACCTCCTGTAATAGTGTAACACCAGGGAAGGTTTCAGGAGCAGGTGACAGAGTCAAGACAGTGCTTATGAATATTCAATTGGCAGTGCCTGGTGAGAAAGACCAGAAGGGTCCATGACCCTTGTGAGAAGGTTAGCAGAGCCTAAGTTATGATGAATGTAAATGGTAGGTCTCTGAAGGATACCTCCAGAAAATCTCTCTGAAGTTCAAACTAAGAAAACACCTTTAAAAAAGAAAAAATATTTATTTATTTTACAGGGGGTGGGTGGGGGAAAGGCAGAGGAAGGAAAGAGAATCTCAAGCAGACTCCCAGCTGAACATGGAGCCTGATGTGGGACTTAATCTCAGGACCCTGAGATCATGACCTAAGCCAAAATCAAGAAACAGATGCTGAACCAGCTGAACCACCAAGAGGCTCCCTAAGGGAACATCCTAAACAAAGAATATTTCAAGCAAATTAAATGCCTAACACTGGGAAATGGGCACTTCGTCATGGGGTGTCTTCAGTCACCATTAGGATCACTGATGATTAGAGCTAGATGGAAACTTAGATATCAGGTTATAGCCTCATTTTATAGGTAAGCAAGCAGGTTCAAAGAATTAAGCTATGTGTCAAAAGTTGCAAAGACGGTCAATGCCCAGAAGAAGATTCTAAAACTCGGCTTCCTCAATGCTCAGAGGCCCGGGGACTCCCCTAAGAAAAGCATGTGACTTTGTTACATCATTCTGTATTCTTTTCTTAGGACTGATGATCCCTTTAGTCTCCTTGGCTGGTGGAGCTCCACTCTCGTATTCTAAGAGCATGACCCTCTTATGTTTTCACCCATTTCCTTGGCTACTACCAGTAGCTTTACATAAAAGCATCTAGTAAAGAGCCTCAGGCCTTGACCTTTCTCCTCACACTGGACCTACTCTGCACATCTCCACCTGATTCCCAAAATACAGTGTATTATTTTCCTCTGTTATTCCTTTTAAGTCCCCTAATGGAATTAATGGCTCATTCAGTTAACATAGGCTAGAAAGTCTGGAATCACCTTTAATTCTGGCCTCTCTCATTTGCTACTCAAATGCCTCTTAAAGATGATATTTCCGTTCCATTTTAATGGCAAAGCCATGCCCAGGACTTCATGACTACCTCCTGGACTGGGGCTTATACTCTAATCGGGGTCCCTCAGTCAATGATCTCTTTCTCAGGCAATCTGTCTTCAATTACCCTACATTTACCTTCCTTAAATCCATATTTGAACACCTTAAAGTTCAAGCTCTCTTGCTTTCTTACTTGAATTACACAGCCTCCTAACTGAAGGGTTGATAAATTGTTTCTGTAAAGGGCCAGATGATATTTTAAGGCTTTGAGAACCATACTCAATTCTGCCATGATAGTCCCAATACATAATGCATAAAGGATAATCATGGCTGTGTCCTATAAAACTTTATTTATGGGTATATAATTTTTATGTGTCACAAAACATTATTTTTCTTTTGTGTTTTTCTTCCCCAGCTATTTAAAAATATAAAAACCATTTTTAGCTCATGGACAAAAAAAGACAACAAGCCATATTTATAGACTGTAGTTGCTGACTCTGCCCTAACGGGTCTTCCTATTTCTTACATCAGCTCTCCAAACTTACTCTCCACACTGCTGAGTCAGAACATCGACCCAAAGAAGTGATCATGTCAACAGCCTTACTTAAAATATATCAAGAGTAACCCATTACTGTCAGAATGGCCAAAACTCCAGAATACGGACCACAAGGCCCTGCCTCTGGTCCCTGTTTGCCTTTCCAGGCTTATCCCCTGCCAAATACCTAACCTGAGTGTGTCCCATCTTTATGCCTTTGTATATATTGCTCCATCCACCCAGGTTACCCACCCCATCTTCTTCCATTTTGAGAATTGCTATTGAAGAGCTCATTAATCAAAACAGCTCCAAACGTCTCCTCTTTCAGAAAGCTTTCCCTGTCATCTTCACCTCCAATGCACAGTGAGCCAATTCTTCTTCCTATGTGCTCCTGTGGTAACTTTATTTCTATTACTGCATTATTATGGTACTTGATTGTAACGGCAGTAGCAGAGCGCGAGCAGCTTAAGGGGAAGAACTGAATCTGATTTTTTTTTTCTCTAGACCCAAGAACCTAGTAATGTACTTGAAAGATAATAGGTGCTCAATAAATATTTGTTGAATGAGTGACTGTTAAACTTACCAGTTGGGTCTTTCAGTTGGGTCTTTTCCATTTTTTAAAGTAATCTCTCTGCCCAACGTGGGGCTCAAATTCCCAACCCCAAGATCAAGAGTTACATGTTCTACCAACTGAGCCAGCCAGGAGCCCCTCTATCTTCTATTTAAGTCTAATTAGACAATAAAGAGGAAAAGACAGATGAGTGATAGCTGATGTATCTTTCAGATACAGATGATCTATAGATTAATACTCCAGTTTTTCAATTTTCTTTGCCCTGGGAGATCTGCATTCTTATTTCATCATTACTTATAACGTGGTTTTCATATTTGATGTTAAACTTTGTTTAGACTATGTCATTCGAAATGTTTAAGTGAAGACTAAGCTACCTGTGTGGCATTTACTTATTTTGGCTGGTCTACACAGGCAAAGAAAGACGTAATGTTTCTCAGCCACATACTTGAGTATACCGAATCAATAAAGACTGTCTAGGAAATGCAAACTCTTAAAAAAAAAAATATATATATATATATATATATCAGAAATATTCCCAACAGCAAACACACATTTTCAGTACAAAAGAGAGATACATGCAGTTCTTTGCATTTTTAATTGTCATCTTTAAATTTATGAATGTGGATTTTATAAAACACAAACACAGACTAAATGTAAAATGCTTACAAAAGAGTGTTGCACTCAGAAAATGGGTAATTAAGTTTTATTTTCCGTAAAACTAGTTTTCAATTTTTGTAGACTTGCTGTAAATAAAGCTCAACAGAAAGAGCTTTCTATGGAACCAAGCAAAACCGTTTTTCTCAAGAACAAAGGAATTAGTTACCACTAGCCCATTTTCAGCAGTTGCTGTACCTTAAATATGCTCTATTTGCAAGAAACTAGTCTTGTCAGACAGTACAAATTGATACTGCACAGAAAAACTCCCTGTAGGACTCTGACTTCAGAAATTAACTCTCTGAATGAGACAGGATGGCAGAGGGGACAAAACCAGCATTAATATTTATTTTCTGAGGCTCAGCCACACTGAGACTCTGAAAGCTGTCCTATTTTTGTGGTTTAATAAGTGCTGAGCACACAAATGGTTGTCTCCCAACAGAAGTCTGACAGAAGAAAAACTATTAACTATCATGATAAAGCTAAATTTTGAAACTTCTGAGATGAAATAAGCCATAGGAACTATGTTAACATGACGTTCTTAGTTCTATAAGACAATACTTTGAATGGGTGTTAAAAGAATGGTTATCATTCTACAGTATTAAGGAGTTTCTTCTCATAAAAGTGTTTTATCTCTTGGGATTTTTCCAGATATATCACATGTGTATAAATGATTTTTCTTGCTTGCTTTTTCCCTTTTTCTTTTTTCTGGTCCTCTTTCACTGTTTAAAAGGGAAGTTGGCAAACCATTTGGGATATTATCATAACAAAATGTTTTTAACAAAGTTTGATTTTTAACAGAACTGGAGGCATCTTAACACTAACCCAAAACTTTGGGAGGTTCACCAACCTCTAAAATATTTTTTTTCTCCAAATGCAGGCTGTTCAAGTGGTGCTTTTCTCCATCTGTTATCATACCGTGCTCAGAATTACATTGTCATATTTAATGTAAAAGGGATCAGTCCCCTTTCATAGTTTAAATGCAACATATTACTATGATTAGAAGGCCAGTATTTTTCTAATTTATGAACCAAACCAAAGCTCATAAACTTACATGTGTATTTAGATGAAGTTCTCTGTAAAAACTGAAAAACTCTCAGAACTGAACAAACCCAAACGCTTGATCTGAAATATGAAAAACTGTACTAAAACCCGAAGTGAGAAGAAACCACTTATATGGGAGTGTAAAATATCTGCAACCTCTATTTGAATTTTTCTCTGCGTATGTACATTTGTGTGTATGCGTGTCTGTGTGTCTTTTCCACAGAGCAAATTATAGAGTGCTTGCTATCTAAAATGTCTCCTTGTAACCTAGGGCTGAGCTACATGATCCCTAAATTTCTACGACATTAATAATTACATTGCAGTATCTTGGTGACAGAATCCATGTAATCTGATACCACAAACGCACAGGTTACAATCATGGTCTAAACATGAACGGTGTCAATCAATTTCTTCTCCCAATTTCATAGCTCCTTAGGTCTCAGCGTCCTTACCTCCCATCAGTCCCATCTCAGCGGGCATTTCAGGAAGTCCTTTACTTTGTCTCTTTCACCACTGACAGCATCTGATTCTCTTCCTAAATATATCCCTCGGATCTTTCAGTTCAACATTTTTATTAGACACAGAATTAACAGGAGAGGTAGTGGTGATGGTAGGAGAAATATGTCGTGTTGCTTATATTGGTAGAGAACCACCTAAATATTTGAGCCTTGTAGATGGAAGGTTTTGTAATATATCAGTAATTCCCTGCCACACTTATCATTCACATGTCTGGGTGTTTTGCTTACCACATCTCCACTTTTCTTAATATGCCTGAAAGCTGTGTGTGAATTGAATGACTAAGACGAACTCTAACAACTGTTTGGAAGCCGGTGGCAAAAATCAGCGGAATGGAATTGGTGCTCTGGCGCGTAATGGGATTAGGGAGTACCTGGTGAGGTGCAGTTGGTGCTCGGATTCGCTCAGCAGTTCTGTCAATTTCAGGCTCTCCTCTCTGGCCCGGGCTGCCTTCTGCTGCTCCTGTTCCAAGTGCTGCTTGCTTTCACTCACTTCTAATCTCAATTTCTCGATTTCCTTAGGTAGAGAGGAGAGGGAAAAAGCACCCATGTAAACTCTATGCACTGGAGTTCAAAATGCTCTCATTTTTAGGTTTGTCATGAGTTTTAATGTGATGAAAAATTATTAGAAAATTTAGGCTAGCTTCCATTTTATGACAAAGGGAATTAACACAGCCAAAAATGCACATTAGTGAGGTTTTTGGGATCGTCTAATTTCAGAAATGAAATGATTAAATGAGAGTGGTCAAATGGAGAATCTGCACTTTCATCCTTAAGCTTCAGTCCCTTTAAAAAACAATGTGAACTTAAAAATGTCACCACTTTAAAATAGAACATTTTTGTTTGTGAGATCCGATCAGATCCATGAAGTGATTTATATCAAATATGTGATTCTATTCTGAAAGGTATATTTATGGTTTCATTGTGATGTTTTGAAAGCCAAATTAAAGGGTAAAATAATACATCTTTTAGAAAAATGTGAGTTGTAAGAGAAGGCATGATTTGATGCTCAACATTATTTGGAAAAAAAATACTTTAGGAAAAAATAGAGCACGAGACCCTTTAAGCTTTAGAGTACATGAGATTTCTGAGCTAAAATAATATTTACACTAAAATGGCACTAAAAAAGGTAACAAAAGCACTCTAAGATTAATAAATATAAATATCTAAAATCTATGAAAATTTATGATAGTTTATTCCTTGGTCTCAGGATAAAATTATCCTTATCTTACTGAAACTCAATATTCCAAAGCAAAAATAGCTTATATAGAACACAGTCTTTAATAATTTACACACTAAAGTACAAATATTTATTGTATAACATATATAATTTTTTTTTAAAAAAAGAGATAAATAATCAGACTGTTAAAAACAGAAAAGCAAATAAAAGGGAAAGTAAAAGGTAGAAACATTTTCAAATTCAACAGAAAGCAAGAACTAATTTTAATTCACAAAAATGCAATCTCCTTTTGGAAAACAAAATCATGTCTAATAAAGAGTTTTAAACTTAGTATTCAAGTACATTTCAAATTTCCTCATGTCATTACTCAATATGCTGAACACTCTCCAAGTACATTTAATACATTAGGCAAGATAAGCTAAATTATTTGTTTTTTTGACATTTATTACACTATATTCAGTTTATCTCCATCAAAACTGTACATTATCCACAATTTAATAAAACAACTTATAACGAGTTCTCAAATATGGTTTCATTTTTAAAAACCTATGTAATAATGAGCCTATCACTTTCATTCAGAGTAGATTTTCTATATCTTTCAGATCAGAATATTAAATGAAACTGATCTGTTTTTGTAAAATATTTCAAACTGATAAAGTTATACCAATTTATTTCTAATCCCATTATTTAATATAATTAAAGATATGAAAAAATATCAAAGTCTATTAAGTTTTATTCACCTAACATTCATGAAATTTACAAAAGCAGATATGCATAGAATTGGAATTATATGTTGACTTTAAAATTTCAAAAATTCACTCATTAATTTTGTACACAGTGCTTGCTCTATGCAAGAAACCATATGACTTGAGTATTATGGTGGGCTCAGAAAGCTTTCATCTCTACACTTAGGAGTTAACATTTCAGATGGGTAAATGAGATATACACACACATACACACATAAAACTATCAAAATACAAAGCACTTAAGAAACAAGTGAGTAGTAGAGAAAATCTGTGTTTCAATAGGTCAGATTAGGGATTTATTAGCATGGGCAAGAAAGGAGGGAAAGAACGTAAGGACATGCTAACTCATAGAATAACAGGTGGGACCTCATTGTGAAAGGTCTTGACTTCCAGATTAATAAAGCTGTATTTTTTTATAGACAATGGAGAGAGATTAATGGTTAAACAGATATTCCAAATGAGAGTAGCTCAGCTTTAAAATAACTGGAGTCATGTTTATGATCAATTTAAGATGGCAGACTGGCAGAAGGGAGACCACGAAGAGAGTTGCAGTATTTCAGACGTGAGAATAGAGACACCTCAAATAAATGTAAAAGGAACATGGTGAATATATGGAAATAAAAGGAGAGATGTCAGGAGATATCAAAGAATTATGAACTAAGAGGATAGCAAAAAAAGACAGAAATAGAAAAATGTGTAAAATCCCAAACTTTCTTAAAAAGAAAAGATGCGACTATTTTTATGAGCACTATGTGACAATAATGAGACATACAACCTTCTATTGGTAATTAGATTTTGAATATAAATCAGCTGTTTTCTTTCTTGTTCTCATGTAATAAAAAGTCAGAGGCCGCACTGAAAGCCAATCAAACACAGAAATAAAAACATGGACCCTGCTTACTATGATGAGCACTGGTGTTATACGTAAGTGATGAATCACTAAATTCTACACTTGAAACCACATTAACTAGAATTTAAATAAAAACTTGAAAAACAAAACACACATGGGCCCCAGAGTCAACACAAATTAGGGTTTCAGACACAGCTCTAACACCTTCCAGCCCTGTTACCTTGGACAAGTCACTCAACTGTTAAAGATTCTTCAGCCTAACATGGGACTGGTGGCTGTAGCAAGCTCCCAAAGCTATCAGGAAGATTAAATGAGGTGCTGAGGGATCCCTGGGTGGCGCAGCGGTTTAGCGCCTGCCTTTGGCCCAGGGCGCGATCCTGGAGACCCGGGATCGAATCCCACATCGGGCTCCCGCTGTATGGAGCCTGCTTCTCCCTCTGCCTATGTCTCTGCCTCTCTCTCTCTCTCTGTGTGACTATCATAAATAAATGAAAAAAAAAAATTAAATGAGGTGCTGAGTACTTAGCAGAGTGTCCAGCACATAGTAAGAGCTGAATAAAACACAGCTAGTGTTATTATTGCTGATTATTTTCTCTACTGATCTTTCAAGAACAGCAGAGCAGTAAGTAGAAAAACTGACTGCAGGAGGATATATGGCTACACTGAGGACTAAACAGTTCTTGATTTAGTTCAATAAAATTTCCCCCAGAATTTTGATGAAAACTGAATAAAACTTTATTATAGTTTCAAAATGCAAAAAGCATTTTTCTTAGGAAGATGGAAAATTACTGCCTGCTTCTGATTATCTGGGCCAGAAAAAGAGCTTATTGGTGCAGATCATCAAAATCAACAAATAGTCTAACCAGCTGGACCAGGGCTCAACACTTACTCCCTGAGTCAGGAAAATCTGCCATGGCACCAACTCCAACAGTTAGAAGAGGAATCTATTGCCAGAAATGCCATGCTCCCACTGGCAGGATAACCCTTTGCCTCACCCAACTAGGTCAGCACTACTCCCTTGGCTGTATATACTGGTTCTGGGATGAAAGACCAACAACACTCAGAGGCCAGTTGTACATTAATCCCAAAGTACTCCATTAACCTGCAGTGTCTACAATGCAGTTTGATGTGGCCATCTTTTGGCTAACTAGGCAAAGACAAGTCCAGATAGCTTTACACTTTACCAAAAGATATACTTCAAGTCATGAATGTAACCACCAGAACAACTCAAAGTAGAAACTTGTTAAAAGTGGCTTTCTTAGGAGAAGCGCACCAACCACAGGACAGGGAAAAAGAGAGACTTTTTACTATTTATTTACAGTCTTCTATACCATAGTTAAGTTTTTTTTTCTTAAACATGGACATACATAACTTTATTATTTATGACATTTTCGTATCAGGGTAATTTCCTGATTTAAGTCAAATAGTACTCAACTGCTCATAACAAAAAAGGGCAGTGCCCATACTCTACACCCTGCACCCATCTCTAAGCCTGATCCTCAATGGCCCACCCTATGCACTCTTCTGATACTTATCTTCATATTTTATTTTATTTATTTTTTAAAATATTCTATTTATTTATTTATTCATGAGACACACAGAAAGAGAGAGAGAGAGACAAAGACCTAGATGAAGGGAGAAGCAGGCTCCATGCAAGGAGCCCGATGCGGGACTTGATTCCAGATCCCAGGATCACACCCTGAGCCAAAGGCAGACACTTAACCACTGAGCCACCCAGGTGTCCCATTTATCTTCATATTTTATAGGATATACTTATAATGCTATTTCTTGATTTTGCAATATTAGACATTATCATTGATGTCCTACAGTAAAGAAGTAACAATTTAAGTCACTCAACAGACCTATCTCATCCTCCCATCTAACAATTCTGGTTAAATCATTAGTCAGTAGTTCATTTACATTATAATGATTATAGAAATATTATTCACTCCTGAGACAAGTCTTATTTTAATTTTTTATACAAGATTTTATTATTTCTGGAATTAATTGCCTACTTTTTAATAGCTTATGTTTTAGGTTACTGACATTTTTTTCCCCAATGTTCAAACAGATCTGTCAACTACCCATCAGTAATATATTTTTTTCCAATAATAAAACACATCAGACAAATTCCCAGTTCCTTTAAAATTTTCCTCCTAGATATATCCTTCTTGGTGCCTATGTCTGTCCTCACTGATCTCTGTCTTGGGTCAACCCTTAGACATGATCCTATTAGAGTTTCCTGCTTTCTGGCTGGTTAAGTCATCCTGTTTTTCAGTTTACTTCCTGTTTTAGTTAAAGTATGTTTTCGAGATAACTTTCATAAGAAAGAATATATGAATAATACATTTTAAAAGTATTTGTATGCCTGAAAATACCATTTTTCTATGTATACACTTGACAGTTTGACTAGGCATAAAAATCTATGTTGAAATTAATTTTTACTCAGGATTTTTAAGGGGCTACTCCATTGTCTAAAAGATTGCAATATTACAATCGAAAAGTCCTATGTCATTCTGATTCCTAATACTTGGTCTGTGATTTGCTTGTCTCTGAAAGTTTTTATAATAATTTCTTTTCTCCTGCCATTTTGAAATTTTGCACTATTGGATCTTGGAATGAACCTTTTTTCATGCTTTGTGCTGGCTTTTCAGTAGGTGTTTTTCAATCTAGAGGTTTGTTCTCTTCAGTTTGGGGAATTTCTCTTCTATTATTATTTTAAAATATTTTGATGTATACATTTTAATATTTCCTCCTCTTGAAACTCCTGGACATGGATTTTGTCTCCATTGCATTTATCAACTAATTTTCTTCCATTGTCTCATTATCTTTTTATTCTAACTTCTGGAAGATTCTCTTGACTTCATCTTCCAAAGTTTCTACTGAATTTGGGAAAAGATTTCTACCACATTTTTCATTTCCATGAGATATTTCTTGCTTTCACTGTTTTCACATAGCATGCTATTTTTATCTTATGGATACAATATCTTACCTATTAGAACATTATAGTATTTTAAGTGTTCTCTTCTACTCATTATATATTGCCTCAATTTCCTTTTTTTCTGCTTGTTTATTTTTAGACAATCCCTTGTGCTAGAGGCTTTCTTCAAATAATGTTATTTCAAATCCAGAATGAAGCTGTAAACAACAAAAAAAATGTTTTTGCATAATGTAATAGTTTACATTATTGTTCAGAAAATTTTTACTTTTATCCCCCTTCCACTGGAAATGGAATACACTATCTCTTCCTAATGACTTTGGACTTAGCCATGTGATTGCACTTTGCCAATGGGATATTTGCGGCTATAAGGTAAGCAGAAGTCATACATATGTTTATGTGTTTTGGCTTTGCTCTTGTATTGTGGTGATTCTCCATTAGAAAAGCATGCCCTGGACAGCTACTACCCCTTTTGCCTGGACTGAAGAATAAATACGTGTGGAGTAGAACCAAACCCAAGCCACAGCCCAGACAACCTACAACCCATAACCTGAAGCAGAGCCACCTAGTCAAATGAAGCCTAGATTAGCCAAATCTCAGTTGACCTTAAGATTCATAAAATGAGCATAAATGATTGCTATCATAAGCCATGAGTTTTTTCAGTAGAAAATGATTGACAAACCACTCTAAAGGAATATGGAGTATGAAAACTGTCTATTCCCTTAGGATTTTATTTGATCTTTAAAACAACTGCATGAAGCACATAGGGTAGTTGTCCCTGTTTATACAAAAAGAAGTTGAGGATCAAAGACATTGAATGATTGTCCAAAGAAGTAAATCTCAGCCTTAACCCAGATCATCTGACATTACTGCCTCCACACCATACTATTAGTTAAATAATGACTTTCAATCTTATTTGTTTTCTTTTCTTTTTAAACAAGACCATGGTAAGAAACCCATTTTACATCACAATTCAGAAACATGCACATTTCACATACACACTTCTAAAATTTTTTTAAAAGATTTTATTTATTTATTCATGAGAGACACGGAGAGAGAGAGGCAGAGACATAGGCAGAGGGAGAAGCAGGCTCCCTGCGGGGAGCCCGATGTGGGACTTGATCCTAGGACCTTGGGATCACGATCTGAGCCAAGGGCAGATGCTCAACCACTGAGCTTCCCAGGTGCCCCTCACACACACACATTTGAATATAACTAGCACTTAATAAGACAGTATTAATCCTTACTTTGTGTGAAGTGCTCAGATATGTCCTAGTCCTTCTTGTTCTATATGCTTCTTTAAAAAAACTTTTGGATGCAAACTATAATATTGTTTTCTCAACCTTGCAATTTGAAAAGCATTGTGTATTTCTGATAAATAAAAAATACTTTTTAAACATAAATTAAGTAGAATCAAATAAAGAGTTTTACTAAGAGAAGCTCTATGATACATTTCTCCTGATTTCCTCTTTCAGAAAAAATATCTGGAAAAATGAACATAAAACCCATCTGAAAAATTACATGTCATCTTAATCCTAAAAGAAACTTTACGTGGAAAGAAAGTAGCATACATGAATTATTTTAATCCAATGGTTGTGATTTATCCCTGCTACTAAACATTATGTGACTTAAAAATCATTTAATAATTTTTAATATAGGATAACTTCATTGTATATGTGAGGAAGAGAATAGGGAGAAAAGGGGGAAAAAAAACAGAACAGTAAGAAGATCAGAACCCAAAATTCTTGCAGAGTGAGAAGAACTTGTGGTTTTGAAGATGACAAGACTTGACAATGTGAACTTATCACTCAGAAACCAATGGATGAATTCAAAGAATATATATAGAAAATAAAATTGTATATGATACTAACAAATGAAACACATCAATACATAACTTGGGAGAGGAATAATAGTTTCTGTCAAGTTCTGTATGGGTAAAAACAATGTACTTACTGGAAATTTAGTATGTGCTGGTTGACATTTCTGTTAACTTACAAATGTTAAGGATGATTTTACCAAATCACTAATAAGGTTTTGTCTGGAGCAACCCGAGCTACCTGTGGCTATTTATTTATTTATTTATTTATTTATTTATTATTTTGGCTATTTAAATTTAAATCAGTTAGGGGCAGCCCGGGTGGCTCAGCGGTTTAGCGCCACCTTCACCCCAGGGCCTGATCCTGGAGACCCTGGATTGAGTCCCACTTCAGGCTCCCTGCATGGAGACTGCTTCTCCCTCTGTCTGTGTCTCTGCGACTCTCTCTCTCTGTCTCTCATGAACAAATAAATAAAATCTTTAAAAAAATTTTAAGTCAGTTAAAATAAAAAGTTTAGTTCCTCATTTGCATTAATCGCATGTTAAGTGCTCAATATGGATTATATCTGCCATACTGGACAGTGCAGGTATAAAATATTTTCATCACCACACAAAATTCTATTGGATAACACTGCTCTACAATATAAATATAGCAATATGTATTTCTAAGACTTACTCTCCAAACTAGACTCTTAGAAAACCAGCCTATATGAATAAAAGGATATTAAAGGAGGTTAAAAAGTCATTTAGAAATGGACAAAACTGGTTATCCTTCTTAGTGTAGTAGATATGGAAGGCTGTTGCTACCATTCTAGAAGTTCTGTTCGTGGTTATCATTGTTGAGGGCACACAACTTTGATTTAATATGTTTTTATTGTAGGCCTAATAGTATTAGTGATCAGCAATCATCATTTTTGAGGGCTTACCCCGTTTAAGGCATTGTCTTTGTATTGCTACAGGTAGCACTCTGTATTTTTAATCTCATTTTGTGTTTGTGACAACCTTATCAAAATCAGCATCCTATTCCTGTTTTACAGATGGGAGAGCTGAAGCTCTCAGATGTTTAGCAACTTATACAAGATTCTATAGTTGCAGAGCTGGGATTCAAAAGTGGGTTAGTCTTGGGATGCCTGGGTGGCTCAGCGGTTTGGTGCCTGCCTTTGGCCCAGGGCATGATCCTGGAGTCCCAGGGTTGAGTCCCACATCGGGTTCCCTACGTGGAGCCTCCTTTTCCCTCTGCCTGTCTGCCTGTCTGTCTGTCTGTCTCTCTCTCTCTCTGCGTCTTATGAATAAATGAGATCTTAAAAAAAAAAAATCCAAAAGTGGGTTAGTCTGATTTCAAGTTCTCCAGTCTTTCTACTAAACCACATAGGTCTCCCTAAACAAACCCTATAGGTGTTAAGAGAAGACAAAGAGGAAATGATGTAATATGCTTTCTAAAACCTCTTGACCTACAATTCAGAATGGAAAACAGATATTGGAAGAAGTGTAACTCAGATGACCTTGATCAAACACCACACCAGCAAGTATGACAACTGGGATTTGCAAAGCCCCAGCCAAAATTCACTTTGAAGAAGCATTTCTCTTTGAGAATTTAGTGGTGCTGATCTCAAGAAGTGGAGTGAGGTGTGTTTAGCCTCAGGTCACAGTTTCCATTGCTTACAACACAGTGACTCCACACTAGCATAAGAACCAATGTGGCATTGACCTTTTAGCCTTCCCAATACAGTATGTAACTTTTTCATGAAACTTTTCAGTTTTCTAATTGTTTCTCATGTGACTACTAAATCCATCCTTATTGTAAGCAAATGTTCCTTTTATTTTTTTTAAAGGTTTTATTTATTCATTCATGAGAGACACAGAAACAGAAAAAAGAGAGAGAGAGAGAGAGAGAGAGAGAGGCAGAGACACATGCAGAGGGAGAAGCAGGCTTCACACAGGGAGCCCAACGCGGGAATCGATCCTGGGACTCCAGGATCACACCCTGGGCCCAAGGCAGGCGCCAAACCACTGGGTTTGGGATCCCCCCTAAGCAAATGTTCTTTAAAAAATTTTAACAAAAGGGTTTTGTTTGTTTGTTTGTTTGTTTTTGCCTTTTCTTAACATTAAGGGAAGTGGTATGAACTAATCACTTATATTCAGAGGCACTTCCCTGGAGCTAAAGTAACTCTCAGCCAAAACAAGTGTTTAAAACAGATGAGAAGGGACCATGGCAGAAAAGAAGTATCTTTCTAAAAGTACATAACCAAAGAAAAGAAAAATTTAAGACATCTAAAATAAAACAGGTTCTGTTACACTGTGACAATACAGCAGACATTTTGGTGAAGCCAAGCTTATACCACTGTTCTGTGATGCCAGGAGATTCAAAGGCAAAAAGAAGAATCCTTTTAGCTCTGGAGTCAGTTTACCAAAAAGAGCCCAGGTGATAGCTCTACTCTTTTGGACTGCTTTAATAAATGCTTTATTCTTGTGAGAAGTAGAGAAATGGCTTGCTTTGTATTCTCATGAGTGAAAATTTCTACCTATCACAGATAAAAAAATATTAAGTCATTCATAGAGTCTAATATATTTCTTGAAAATATGGAGGTGCCTTATTTTGTGCCCTGAATTCTCTCATGCTCTTTCTATGTTCTAAAAAGGCAAATTAGGGATGCCTGAGTGGCTCAGAGGTTGAGCATCTGCCTTTCACTCAGGGCATGATCCTGGGATCCAGGATTGAATCCCACATCAGGCTGCCTGCATGGAGCCTGCTTCTCCCTCTGCCTATGTCTCTGCCTCTCTCTGTGTGCCTCTTGTGAATAAATAAATAAAATCTTAAAAAAAATTATAAAAACGTAAATTATTGGGGTGCCTGTGTAGCTCAGTTAGCTAAGCATCCAACTCATGATGTCAGTTCTAATCATGATCTTAGGGTTGTGAGATCAAACCCTGTGTTGGGCTCCACGCTCATGTGAAGCCTGCTTGAGACTCTCTCTTTCCCTCTGCCTCTGCCTCTGCCCCTGCTCTCTCTCTCTCTCAAACTAAATAGCTAAGTAAGATATTTAAAAAAATAAATAAATAAAAGGGTAAAATATTAACATTGTTCAAATACTCATATGCTCACCCATTCACATTGTAAACACCATGGAGAGAGAGAGAGATCTTGACCTTTTATGTCTACTTATGTTAGCAGTATAATATTGTTGGGAATATAAAGCAGCATTAAGATGGCCCTGGGTGAGGTAAAATTTGAAATAAGAGGCAATGTTGGAAAGCCATAAAAAAAAGAGGTAACAATCTTTTCTAATGATCCATTGCAAAAGAGTTGTTAAGGTACAAGAACATGGCTAAGAATGGCTGGGTGAGTTAGCTACAAATCACAAATTACAAGGGATAATGAAGACCCCACACTGAGTAAAAAGAGTTAAGGAACACAATGCTAAAATCAATGTTAGATTCTTAAATTAATGAAATAGTCAAATACATAAATCTGCTAATTGTTGACCATACCAGTTACTGATAGATGTACCAATGATGTGAAGTTTGAAAATTATCTGAGAATAAATTTGGTTCAACACCAGGAAAGTATTGAGAGCTGCACTAAAAAATGACAGCTATCAATCATGATGTTAAGAAAGAATCTACCACCTTGAGAGACACACCTGCTTCCTGTGGGAAACCGAATCCTTCATTTTCTACCTTGAAGGTCCCCTGTTCTTTTCTGTAAGTTGATGCCAAGGGCTCCCAGTGTGTAGGATCTCACATCACCCTGCTGTGTGGTACATTTCATCCTGTCTTCATTCATCATGATCACAGAATTAGATGGTTTACAGTTAATGTTAACAGCAACAGGAATACATAGTAGAGCCACAATGCAAAACACCAAGAGAGACATGGAAGAAATGTACATAACTCTGTCTACCATTTAACTCAGTGAGTGAACATCTTGGAATGAATATGAAGATTGAGACATGAATATACTGAGCCTTTGGTCAATCATAGCACATGTATACCTCTTACATTATAAGCATCCCACCACACTAAATGCAATTTCATCTAAGAGACAGATGTATTTTTCATACAAATGGGCCCCCAAACATAAGCCAATTTGTTTTTATCTGATCCCTGTCTGAATAAATGGCAATCTGTCCCAACAATGGAAATAAAATAACATGAATTAGAATTTCTGAGAAAGGGTATGAATGTCTCCAATGTGGGAGGACTATAATACTTTAAACGCATATAAAATTAATGCATACAAATCCCTGTAGACTATGCTCATTATGAACAATATATGAGATTTTCAAAAGTAATTATGACCATATAGAATATTTCCCTTTCAAACTGAATTTAGACATAACCTTTTCCTGATATGTCACTTCACTCTAATGAAATAAACTGAGTTTATTTTAGTAATAGAATTATTTCAATAGCTTCACAAATAATTTTATTCCTATATTTATAAACATTCTAGAAGTTGAAGGGGTCATTTATATATTACTGTATTTAATTGGAGGAATTAATTGCTTTTGCTATTGTGAAGTCTTCGGGATTTGTCCCTACAAATAATCAAGGGTCTGCTCTAACTTCAAACATTTGAAAATGGCTTCTTAACACTGCCCCCTGTGGCTCCCTTGTCCCCTCAACTGTGAGTTGACTAAATGACAGGGGAACTACTAGGTTTAAATATCTCTAGAAGTAAAAACCTCCTAGGAATGTTTGATCTCTTACAAATCAACCTAATTGAATTATCATCCAAGAGAATATTTCTGTTTTGTTCATAGCTGTATCACGAGAGCTATGTTAGTGGAGTAATTTTAATAAACTTAAAACACTTCAGATCTTTGGCAATCCCCTGCTTTACATAGCTGGTCATGCCATGGCATCTATTCTACTGCACGTACCATAAAATGCTATATTGGGACATTGAAATGTGACAGGTCTTGTAATATTGTTTGTGGAGAGAATGTAACTAAAAAGACCGGTGCAGGTCTATGTTCCTGTGTACATAATATGAAAATCCTTTAGTATCTTGTAACCATCCCATGTTATAAATTTATTTTTTTTAAGACTTTATTTGTTTGAGAGAAAGAGAAAGCATGAGCAGGAGGAGGGGCAGAGGGAGAGGGAGAAGGAGACGCCTTGCTGAGTAGGGAGCCTGATGTGGCACTGGTTCCCAGGACCCCAGGATTATGACGTGAGCCGAAGGCAGACACTTAACCAACTGAGCCACCCAGGCGTATCCTCCCCGCCATGTTATAGCTTTTTTTTTTTTTTTTAAAAGGAAGGCTTTAAATAGGTAACAGTTTGGCTTCTTATTTTCTAGAAGGAAATTTATGTTGGCAATGTGCTTAACATTCCAATTTAATAAAAGGAGGATCCATTTTACATTTAAAATGTGAATATATAAAATTAACTTATGGGAAAGTAAATTGGTGCAACCACTATGGAAAACAGTAATGGAAAGTCCTCAAAAAATTATAAGTAGAACTAACAGATGATCCAGCCATTCCACTTCTGGGAATTTATCTGAAGGAAACAAAATCAAAAAATCAAAATCACCATCTCAAAAAGATATCTGCATTTCCCATGTTCAATTCAGCTTTATTCAGAGTGGTTAAGATAGGGGCACAAACTATGAGTCCATGGATGAATGAATAGATCAAGAAAAGGTGATTTTAGATATTTAGCCATAAAAAAAGATGGAAATCCGTGACAAAATGGATAGACTTTGAGGGCATTATGCTAAGTAAAACAAGTCAGACAAAGAGACAAATACCATTTGTGGTATTTGTATGTGGAACAAATATGTGGAACTTTATATGTGGAACCTAAAAAAAAAAATCCAAACTGAACTCATAGAACTGAGGAGTGGGCCAAACTGTTGAAAGGGGTCAAAAGGTACAAACTTTCAGTTATAAGATATCTGGGGATTCAGTACACTATGATGACTAAAGTTAACATTACTGTACTGTATATTTGAAGGTTACTAAGAGAATATATCTCAGGAGTGCTCCTTACAGGAAAAAAAATGTGTAGCTATGTGAAGTGATGGATGTTAACTAAATTTATTGTGGTCATCATTTCACAATATATACATATATCAAATCATCATATTGTACACCTAAAACTAATATTTAATTAAGTTAATTTATTTATTTGAGAGAGAGGAGAGCAAGCATGCAAGAGTAGGAGGGAGGGGCAGACCGAGAGAGAGAGAGAGAGAGAGAGAGAGAGAGAGAGAGAGAGAGAAGCCAACACCTCACTGAGCAGGGAGCCCGACGTGGGACTTGATCCCAGGACCCTGGGATTATGACCTGAGCTGAAGACAGACACTTAACCAACTGATCCATCCAGGCACCCCAAAAACTAACATAGTATTAAATGCTAATTGTATCTTAATAAAATGGGGAACTTATATGTATTACATGAATGTATTATTTAATAATTTACATATATTTAAATACATACACATTTAAATATGTACATGTTATACATTATAATCTATTATATGTGTATGTATGTTTTAAGTATATGTAATATATTCAAATTAACTTCAAATGCTAATTTAATAAAATAACAAGGGATATTAGTAAAAAAAAAAATGGCCAAGAAGAAACTGTGCCTCCTTCCATTCTTCCCTGAAATGGGGTCATGTGGACCAAGAGGCAGGAGGGTGGCAAGTGAAGACAACTCCGGTTTCTGGGATGTGAGTCACCAACACAAAGGACTCTTGGACCCGTAGTTCCTAATAAATAATGCAATTCTCTTTTATAGTGACTTCCTATGTGATTCATATTAAAAATGTTAGACTAACTGTAAGCCAATTCTTTAAGGAACTTTAAAAGTATTTTACTTGCTACAGTAAGTACACCCAAAAGAAAAATAAACCTGGAATTGTTTCTCTCAAAATAAGCTATAATAAAAACAGGAAGATCCTTTTTCTGATGGGACATCCTTATATTAAAAGGTAGGTCTCTTTTAAGGGCAAAAAATTATTTCATATGTTTTTTTCTCTTATGAAAGAGGCACTACTCAACTAGTACAAATGCTGAGAGATAAAAGAATTACTCAAGAAAAGTATCTATAAATGGCTACTCTCAAATGTTCATTATAATTGTTGACTTTTGTCACCATTTGAAAATTATTTTATCACCAACTGAGAAAATCACCCACAGCAAAAATAAAATAATTCCAATTTAGGAAAACAAACTGTTAATTCTTGTAAATAATTTCTTCCCAAGTCCTCAATTCAACAGAAGTATTTTTGAGTGCCTACTATGTGCTGGACATTGTATAGTATATATATACTTTTTTAAATGTATATAATCCAGATGACCAGATAATTACATACATGTATACATCTCCAATCTGTCCACTCTTCATCTCACTCTTTCTTGTCCTTTATAACTATTAAAATGTAAACTAATTTCCTATATTTTGATTAAAAAAGAAAAACAAAATGATACATCTAATTTTTCATATTACCTCCTCAAATTTACAAGCATCTGGGCTACAGTAAATAACAGAAATTATTGCAACATTCTTATTCAGTTCTTGTAAAAATTTATAGCAGAAAATATCTTGTAAGTATTAATATTAAGGCTCCAGGATTCATGTTAAATGAAGTCTAACCACAATTTTCACGTTACATTTCTATATTTTGGGCCATCTTATTCTGTGTATCTTTGAATACTAAAGCTATTAATATTTTATGATAAAATAATTGAAAATATACTGAAATATAAGATTAAAATAACTTTGGTCATATTGCCCACTACTAATTACAGTGTTGTTGCTACTGCAGTATTCCCCACTGGTAGAAACGGAACCAAACACAAATAAAAAACAAGATTAAATATAAAAACATGCTAAAACAATTTTAAAAAACGAGAATGAAAGGCATTGTCAAGTAAGATAAAGATATTTTCACCATCTATAAAGATAAATAAATTGAAAGAACTGAAACTACTGCTATTCTAAAAGTTTTATCTGATTTTGCTACAGGAAAAATTATATGTAAATTTAAATGTGTGAAATTTTTATAGTTTAGAAAACATCTTTTTATTATTAAATATATTTATAATACCTTCAGGTTCTCATGATAAGATTAAAAATACTTAAAAGACATCAAGGATATAATTTCTCATCCTAAATTAAATAGTTAATTTCTGAAATTTTTTTCAAAATTGACAACTACCTTACATGAATTACAGCATAAAGGTTTCTATTCTACTGGCTTCTATTGACATAAAGCAATACAGAATTCCAATGGTTTTCTAGATTTTCTATTTCTGCTTCAAATGTAATGCTTTTTAAATACTGTAATTACAGGAATACCAATATTCAAGTATACCTTTCAAAACCAAAAATTTTTTTGAGTAGACATAAAAGTACAATTACTAAATGACAATTTCCAAAGAAAATGAGTTAGTAAGTCTGCTGCTATTCCAACAGTAAGCATGGTTTCTCAGTTATGGTTCAGCTATTAAAAATTGTGTGAAAATAAACTGCCCATTTATTCTTAGTAAAAAAAAGCAGGCAGTTGTGGCAAAACTATTTTATCTCTTAGATAATGCACGCATTTTTTATTATTTTTCAACTAGAACAAATTATAACTATTATATTCAATGTTACTTTTTTAGGAGTTGTCAGAAAAGTATCAGTTAAATATTCTGATTCCTAAAAGGAAAACACAAGAAAGCTTTAGGACTATTTTGCACCTAACTTTCAAGACCTTGATGTGCATTCTTTAATTTGTCAAATAAAATTCCTCTTCCTTAAGTATTGTGCTAATTGATTATATTTTATCTAAAATGTGCTCCTACCAAAAGGGCCCTAAAACATTTGGGAGGATCCTAAAGCATTTGGGTGTTAACTTCCCTGTTTACATCAAGACTTTAATAAAAATACAGGCCTTAAAAAAAAAAAAAAGGTACAGTGAGAGGTAGAAGATATTCAATTATCATCTTTGTCTACTTGTCCCTTTACAAATGCGAAAATTGGGGTCCAGTGGGATCAAATCAAACAATCGATTGAAGTTCTCTCAGCTGGACTAGAACCCAGGTTTTGGACTCTTCACCGAACTCCATTTCCACTCAAATGTGGAATCATGCTAAACCACAATGCTAACTCAGTTAACAAGCATCAACAAGCTTCTATTGGCAATAATTAATTTTTTTTAATGCAATAAAGAAGACACATCTTCTGTTTCTTTTCTGACAACTGTTATTCAACAAGAAGTTTTTCTCTGTGCTCTGTGTATTCTCTTATTAGTTAAATTCTGTCAATCTCTGACAACCAGAACAAATTTAAGACTCAGATCCCCTTTTTAAAACTAGGTTTATAAGACCATATATATCATTTCTTAATTTAAAAAATGTATTTTATAGGATTTTATTTTTTATCAATTTTACTGTTTAGTATAGGTGCTGGAGCCAAATAACATATTTCTTTTCTCTCAAACCAAGAAAAGCTCAAACATTTAGACCTATTTAAAATCTCCCAGCCTTTCCACTTGAAACAGAATGATTTTATAAGAAATCATATTTTAATTGTTCACAAAATCAGTTTGAAAAGACTGAGAAAAAGGAAACCCTCCCCTAAGGTGTCTAGACCACTTAACGGTACGGACGATGGAATTTAGCCCCCCTTCTGTCCCATATAAGTATACTGGACCTCCAAGAGGTCACCCTCTTTTACCACCTCCCCACTTTCTGTTACTCCTTGGTGAACCCGATGACAGAGAACATCCACAGCAATGCTCTGGCTATAAAACTCTAAAGAGAGTAAGAGAGGTAGAGTTTTACTACACCTAGAACATCCAAACCTCTTCCCTGAACACTTATGCTTGGATTCAAAATACTCTGACCACTGAAACCGCATGTCTGTCTTCAACTCACCTCTTAGCTGCTACTCTGCTCGTGACACAAAATGGATTCTCTTCCACTGGAAAATTGGACAATGTAACCTTATCTTGTTGGACGGTTTTCACTGAAATTAATGAGACGGTCTTATGTGAAGAGGAAACAGCAAATTTTAACAACAAAACTGGGTTTATTTTTAGAGACATAACTGATTGAAAAAAAAATCCTTCTGTACTGAGACATGGTGTACGTGATCTCACCTTATGGGGAGTTTTTAGAAAATTCACTTTAGCTGTGAGTTATAGAAATATTTCTGTAAAATCTATTTGGGGAACTTAAGAATTTATTGTACTTTGCTTTAACTCAAAAATAACCTATATTTTCTGACTAATTTGGCAAGAAGCTTCTAATGTAAAGTAGATGTTTTAGTTAATAAATATTTTGAGTATGACTCTTTTACATTAGCAGCATCCACATACAAAGAAGTAAATTTATCTATTCAATTTATTGACCATGTATTCAATCATGACGGCTGTGTGTATATATATATATATATATATATATATATATATACAGCTTTTCATAGTTTAGAAGACACTTTCATATAAAGTACTAAACTTATATGCTATGACAATTAGAAAAATAACAGAACTCTTGCCTTCATTCACTTTCAAAAAGAAAAATGAAGGAGGCAAAGAACAGAGAAATATTGGGTAATGATTAGGATGGAATGTTTTTTTTTATCAAGATAAAATTGATATATAACAGGGTTTTACTGCTGACCTTGAACAACATGAGTGTTAGGAGTGTGGGCCCCTGACAAAGCTGAAAATCCACATATAATTTTTCATTCCCCCAAAACTTCACTATTAAAAGCCTAATGCTAAAAAAAAAAAACAAAAATAAAAAATAAAAGCCTAATGCTGACCAGAAGTCTTATCAATAATATAGTTGATTAACACATATTTTGTATATTCTATGTATTATATACCATTCTTACAACACAGTAAGCTAAAGAAAAAAGGTTATTAAGAAAGTCATAAGGAAGATAAAATACACGTATAGGACACTACTTATTGAAAAAAAATCGATGCATAAGTGGGCCCTAGTAGTTCAAACCCATGTTGTTCTAGGGTCAACTGTACTTTTAGGTATACAGCATAATGATTTGATAAATGTACATGAACATGCTTTTCAAAGGAGAGTAGGTCAATGGACTTAAAAGAAATCTGAAAAACTGATTTTACAGAGTTGAATTCCTCAAATTTCCAATGTAGTCTATTTATCCAGATTATTTAGATGAAGAAATTGGAATATCAGGCAGGCCCATCCCTTTTCCATGGGGAGTTTACCAACACAGGTTTACCTGCCAACTATACATCTGATCCCTATGTACAAAGGCACTTTGAGTTCTTAGCGATCTCTGCCTAATTTCTTCAGTATTTGCCATCAATCTAATCTGTCACTTGGCTCATTGGTGCCTGCATGCACTGTTAGTACATAGTAGGTAAAAAAGTCAATGCTTTGATTTGACTAAAATTATTCTGAGGAAGGAATATGGTCTGGTTCTCAAACAAGAAAATAAACCAGCAGTTTAAGAAAACATATGGAAGACAGAATGAAAATATCCAGCTATAGGGAGGTCACCGGGTTCTGCGCTGTCATGTGTGCTAAACTGTTTAAACCACTGACTTTACTAAGGACACCAATGATGTGCTGATCAAATCTGCCTGTGACATAGATGTGAGAGTCTAATTTATTATGTAGAGATGTCAAAAACAGAATCCAAAGTGGTTCAGACCAGCTGACACAATAGGTCCAAAAAAATTATCAACTTTCAGGGAGACAAATGCAGATACTTATATTTACTGTCCGATGTCAGGCAGCAGACACATGCCATTTGGAGTTTTAACTGAACTGAAGCTCAATAAGAATTCACAGTGAGAAATGTTTGATAAACACATAACGCAAAATGATAACTGGCTCTGCTGTTAGATTAATGTAAGCTCAGATGACTGGTCAGGTCATACCAAAAAAATCATATTCATTTATTGTGGTTCTAGAAAGCAACTAGATAAAATAAAACACAATCAGGAGAAAGAGATAAGGGTGGAGAATAGCAGTCATCAAGACATTAGAAAAAATAAGTTATTAACATTAATAGACCAGTTATTATTTGTTGTGTACTGTGTCATGGGGTTAACACAGATTATCTCAAATTTTACAAAACCTTGTAATGTAGTGATTTTAGGGGCACCTGAGTGGCTCAGTCAGTTGATTTCAGCTAAGGTCATGATTTCAGGGCCATGTAATCAACCTGACATCAGGGTCCACACTCAGTGGGGAGTCTGCTTGAAATTTCCCTCCCTCTCCCTTTCTCTGCCCCTCCTCCTACTCATACATGCTCTTACTCAAAAATAAAAAATAAGTCTTTACTAAAAAAAAGTTTTTTAAAACTGTTAATTTTAGGATGCCTGGGCGGTTCAGTGGTTGAGCACCTGCCTTTGGCTCAGGGCATGATCTCAGAGTCCCAGGACTGAGTCCCACATCGAGTTCCCCACAGGGAGCCTGCTTCTCCCTCTGCCTGTATCTCTGCCTTTCTCTCTCTCTCTCTCTCTCTGTGTCTCTCAGGAATAAATAAATAAAATCTTAAAAAAAAAACTGTTAATTTTATCTATCCTCATTTACAGATAAGAAAACTGAGGCTTGGACATCTTAAGTGATTTGCCCAAGTTCACCAAGTAGTAGGTAGTGAAGTAAGAATTTGACTTCAGACATCTACTTCAGGGCCTAACCTCTTGGCTACCACTCTACCTACCCATCCATCCAGTTATGGGATCCTAACTGCATGCAAGACACTGAAGCACTAGAGATATTAGAACAACGACTTAAAGGCTGGTGATCCACAGAGTTATTGTGGGGAACAGTGTTCAGACAAAGGGAACATCAAGTACCAAGACCTTGAAGTGGGAGTTTATCTGATGTGTCTGCAAAACACCATGGAAGCCAGTGTAGCCAGAGCAGAGAGATGGGGGAGAAAAGTAGGAGATGAAGACAGAGAGAAACAGGATCAAATTGTGTAGCACTTTCACCTTGTACATCTCTGTAAGGACTTTGCCTTTTACCAGAACTGAGATAGGGAACCACTAGAGGGTTGTAATCAGAAGAGTGACAAGATCTGGCATAAGTTTTAACAGGGTCCCTCTGGCTGCAAAGGGACTAAAATGGGGAGAAACAGAGGGAAGGGAAATCAGTTAGGACATTCTTGCTATCACACTGACAAAGAGATAGTGTCTTGGACTACAGTATAGGAGTGGATATAACTGGTGGGAGTATATGGATGGCAAGGAGGTACCCAAAAAGAGGTCTAATATCATTAATGATCAGGGAAATGCAAATGAGAACCACAATGAGATACCATTTTACACTATTAGAGTGGCAAAATAAAAAAAAAGTCAAATTTTATACTAATTAACTGCTATAAAAGAAAAAAAAAGGAACATTATTATAAAAGAAGGGCTTTTTGGGGTTGTTTTTTGGATTCTCTTAGAGAAAGAGAGGGGCAGGGGCAGAGTGAGAATCTTAAGCAGATTCCATACCTAGTGCAGAGCCCAGACATGGGGTTCGATTTCATGACCCTGACATCATGACGTAAGCTGAAATCGAGTCAGACACTTAACTGACTGAGCCCCGCAGGTGTCCCAAAAGAAGTTAGTTTCATCTTGATTCTGCCTACAACTTTTTGCCTGCCATAGCAAAATAAAGATGAACTAGGAGTTAGAGGATGTGTCCTCTAGTCGAGGCATTATCATTTATTACTGAAGTTCATCCTTCAGCTCACCTATGCATTCATTTACTCATTCATTCAACTGACAGATAAAACTTATTGTAAGCCTTCTCTGTGCTGGGTCCTGGGGACACAGGATGGATAAGAATACAGACTCTGACGGCAAATGGTTTATCACTATTACCGGCAAGTGATTTCAGCTTTCTGGGGCTCAGTCTTCCATCCTCATCTCTTGAGCCCTCTTCGTCCTGCAGGTACACACCGAAGAGTGCCTCTGCATATTCTGTCCCTTTTGCCTGAATGGCCTCCCCTTTCTGTCTCTTTGATCCAGACTAGGATGAAGTATGACTTGTATGGTAGGATCATTTTTTAAGCAACAGTGTCATTGATACAGTTCACATACAATTCTCTCATTAAAGTATACAACTGAATGTGTTTTAGTCTATTCAGAGTTGTACAACCATGATATTGGTCAATTTTAGAACACTTTATGACCTCCAAAGAAACCCTATGCTCACTAGCAGTCCTCCTCATGTACCCCCAACCTCCTCAGCCCTAAGTGACCACTAATCCTTCTGTCCTATAGATTTGCCTATTCCGGACACTTCCCACAAGTGAAATCATACAATATGTTGTCTTTCATGCCAGGCTTCTTTCACTCAGCATACTCTTTTCAGGTTTCAACCGTCTTATAGAAAGTACCAGTATGTCTTTTGATTTTACTGTCAACATATAGACAGAGATAGAGAAATAATAACATTTTATTTAGCCATTTATTAGTTGATGACCATTTAAGTTGTTGCCAGTTGGGAGCTATTATGACTAATGCTGCTATGAACATTGATGAACATAGTTTTGTGGGGACATGTTTCATTTCTCTTGGGTATATACATTGTAGTGGAATTGCTGGGTTATGTTGAACCTTTGGAGAAACTGCCAGACTTTTTTCCAAAGCAGCTGCACTACTTTACAATCCTACTAGCAATGCATGAGGCTCCAATTTCTCCACATCCTTGCCAACACTGGTTACTATCTGTCTTTTTGATTATAGCCATTCTAGTAGGTGTGAAATAGTATCTCATTTTGATTTTGATTTGCATTTCTCTGATAGCTAACGATGATGAGCAACTTTTCACATGCTTTTTCTGCCAGCTGTATATCTTCTTTGGAGAAATATCGATTAAGATTCTATGCCTGGGAGTGCCTTGGTGGCTCAGTCAGTTAAGCATCTGCCTTCGGCTCAGGTCCTGATCTTGGGGTCCTGGAATTAAGCCCCATGTCAGGCTCCCTGCTCAGTGGGGAGTCTGTTTCTCCCTCTCCCTCTGCCCTTCTCTCCCCCCACAACTCAAAGAAATAAATAAAATCTTTAAAAAAAAAAAAAGATTCTTTGCCTGTTTTTAATTGGGTTGTCTTTTTTGTTAAATTGTAAGCATACTTTTTGTTTTTAAGATTTATTTATTTATTTTTATTTATGATAGACAGAGAGAGAGAGAGAGAGAGAAAGAGGCAGAGACACAGGAGGAGGGAGAAGCAGGACCCATGCCGAGAGCCCGACGTGGGACTCGATCCCAGGACTCCAGGATCGTGCCCTGGGCCAAAGGCAGGCGCCAAACCGCTGAGCCACCCAGGGATCCCCAAATTGTAAGCATACTTTGAAAGTCCTAGTCATAAATCTCTTAACAGCAACATGATTTGTAAACAAGTTCTCTCACTGTGGGGGCTGTCTTTCCACTTTATTGATGGTGTCCTTTAAAGCACAAAAGTTTCCAATTTTGATGATGCCCAACTTATCTATTTTTTTCCTGCTCCTTGTGCTTTTGGTGTCATATCTAAGAAACCACTGCCTAGACCAAGGTCACAGTGATTTTATGCCTATGTTGTCTTCCAAGAGCTTTAGAAGTTTAGTGCTTATGTTTAGGTCTTCACTTTGAGTTAATTTTTGTAAATGGTACAAGGTAGCAGGTTCATTCTTTCACAAATAGATATCCAGTTTGCCCAGCACCATTTGTTGAAACACCATCCTTTCCTCCAATGAATTTTCTTATTATCCTTGTGGAAAACTGGCTGTTGAGTAGGATCTTTTTGAATTCTCTCCCACCACAGGAAGCCACCCCTTGCACTGAGCCCCCATCTTATCACATTTTACCTCCTTACCAGACTATATGAGTTGTGTAAGCAATACACATATTTTATTTTAAACATATCTCATTGTAACCCCAATACTTATTTGTGAGTGCCATATAATAGTTTACCAACAACTATTAATTAAACAAATTAGTGCCTAAAAATGAAGTGATCATTCTCTACTCACCTGCTGTCTAATTATCTACAATATGAAGGGGACAGAACAAGTCATTAAAAGCTTTCTGGTTCTCAGTACCCATCATACCACTGCTTCTGACAACCCAAGGCCCTCCCTTTGATTTTTCATGTGACCAATGAAAGGAGAGAGACTAAAGAAAAAAATCACCTCCATGAATTATATTGCTATGTGATTAGAAAGCATCTTCTGAAAAATGCCAAGCTATATCAAGTTACTCTCAACAACCAGTAATGGTTTAGGGTGAAGATGTGGAGAGAAGGAGGTTATAATAGCTATTATAGTTTTTAAAAATCTTATTGTTATTATTATAGATCCCTCCTCAAAATACTGGATAGAAGATAATGATGGATCTGTGGTCATGTTTGCCTTCTCTGAGCTAGAGTCTAATGGGAAGCAGAATATGTAGAGGTAAAAGCCTGGTTATTCTCTGTGTAAATGTCTTTAGAATGCATTCTAAAATATTTCTCAGGGCAGCCCCAGTGGTGCCGCCTGCGGCCTGGGGTGTGATCCTGGGGACCCGGGATGGAGTCCCATGTCAGGCTTCCTGTAGGGGTCCTGCTTCTCCCTCTCCCTGTGTCTCTGCCTCTCTCTCTCTCTCTCTCTCTCTCTCTCTGTGTGTGTGTCTCTATGAATAAACAAAATCTTTAAAAAAATAAAAACAAAAAAAAAAATCTTTCTCATTTTCTCCTCTACTTCCCTACCCCCTTACCCTCCACTCTTCTTTACTCCTCTTATTTTTATAACTGAGACAGTAACTCTAGGATCCTCTCGTGTCTTCTGGCTGATGAGGTAAATCTAAGGTACCCTAAATTCAGCATTTAGAGACTTAAGACTTTAGGCTCTGATCAAGAAAAATCGTTAGCTAGTCATAACGTCTTGTATGACATATTAGTAAGATACACACAAAGATAAATATCCACATGCAGATTTTCAAATATAAACACAAATAGATATCAGATCCATTGTTCTAACTCCTCCTTCAGATTAAAACATATCTGGTTCTTGTTATAGAAATCTTTCTATTCCTTCAATCACTTTAATCACTATACACCTTATATATAGTAGACCTCCAGTAAGCAGGAAAGAAACAATGACCCAGCCCTATAATTCAATATTAAACTTAAGTGCAGAGACTCAAATTAGGACAGGACAATTATCTCTTAGTATGAGTAAATTCAGATGTCTTTTTTTTATTTTTTAAAAATTGAGAGAGAGAGAGAGAGAGAGAGAGAGAGAGAGAGACAGCAAGTGGAGAAGAGAGGCAGAGAGAGAGAAAGAGAGAGAGGAAGAAAATCCCAAGCTGAGTGCAGAGCCCAACATGGAACTCGATTCCATGACCCATGAGTCAAAGCCAAGTGTCAGATGCTCAACCAACTGAGCCACCTAGGTGGCTCTGAGTGAATTCAGATTTCTGTGCATGAAATCCTGAGCAAATTAAAAGGGGTCCAAAAGAAAATGCAGTACTTGCAATGATGGGATAGTCTTTTAAGTGGAACAGTTCTTTCTAGCCTATCTCCTTAAGATACCCATAGAAGTTTTACCTCCCTTTTTTCCTTGGCTACTATTCTAAGAAGACCAGAGCCCTTCCTCACACTTTAATGGGAACTTTCAACAACGAGTTTGACTTATGATTTCCTAAGCCAGGCTAATGCTATCAGTTGCATGATTTATTACCATGGAGAGAGACAGATCAGACACAGAATGAATATCAGAACTTCAGCTGTTAAGTAGAGAGATTTGATACACAGAACAATTTTCCATTCCTCATGGAGAGGACAGAAGGCAAGCCAGATGTAAGGACACTGGTGCTTTATTGTCTTTTCCCTAAAAACTAAATGTTACTGCAGCTGATCCACTTAAAAACAGATGTTAATAGCAAAAAGGGTTAAATTACTTTGACAGCCTGTTAACGAGAATAATAGGAAAACCTAGACACTATGCAATTTATTAATAGTCAGCTCTATCTAGAAGCTTTGTCTCAGGTAGTCTTTCACACCGCACTCCAATGAGGGTCAGGGAAATATTCCAGGAATATGTGAGATCTCTGAGAGGTTAAAAAAATTATTTTCATTCTGATGATTTAAAAAAATCAAAATGCAGAGACTTAACATAATCATATTCTAACCACAGGATTTCATTCCACGGAAGCATTTATGCAAGCACCAAGTGGAAGCATTAAGGGAAAGCATTAACTATTAGTATCATTGTTCTCTAACAGGAGAACACTCCTGTCATCCTGTGGATCATGGGTTCACAAGGAAACTCTGGCTGAGGATATTTAATTCCACGGGTTTTGGGAAGGCTGGCTACTCCTCTAAAATACTTCCTTAGACAGTTTGCTTTTGCCTGAAATGTTTCCAATAGAACTTCATTCTTAATTCAGAAGAGGGCTTTAATCCTTATTGCAAATTAAAGTCTATCTTGTAATTAAATTCAACTGCTTAAAAGACTAGACATTTTATTGTTCTATTATGAATCATAATGAAAAGAATATGATCTAAAATTGATGACAGTAAAATTTCATCTTTATCAAATCAGGTGAATAACTGGAAAATCTGAAATGACACTTGAGACTCCATGTAATTTATATTGATTTTATTAATACTTAATTCATAATTAAGAGGGGTAGAGAAGTATTGCCTATGTTTTTGGTAACAAAGGAATTTTGAGCTAGAGAAAAACCTTAGCTATCATTTCTCCAAGCTTTTCACTCCCCTGGGAAAAAAGGTGAAGCTCTGAGAGGTTTGCTCAGGAAATTAGCCAAAAAGCCAAATCAAGAAGTCAAATAAAACTCTGTACTCTGTATTTTACCTTCCATCGTTAGTCATGTAGAAACCTTCTACAAATCATTAAGGTAATTGTGAATACTTTATTTCTAAAAACTAATCCTACTTGATTCCAACATTATTTACAAAATGACATTTTATTGTATATTATCTGAAATTTGAACATCTTGAAATTATTCCATTATATAGAAAATATTACAAAGGAAATGAAAAACCTATGCAAACATTCCCCAAACACAGTATGATTTCTGTGCTTGACTGCAGAGTGTGCAGTATGTTATATAATAGGCAATTACACTGGGATTCTGAACCTTATAGAAAGAAGCCCATTCTCTATGGGCAATCTTTTATAATGGAGACGTGGCACTGGAGATATTGAGGTCAGTTATACTAGCGTGCCTTGGAATCAAAAGACACATACATCCATTCAATGCATCTTCCTTTCCCACATGCCAATCCCACTCCCGCCTTTGCCCCATCCCCATTCCTTTGCTCAAGCTGACACATTGGACCTCCCAACCAAAATGCCTTCCTCTCATCCACTCTGGGCAACAGCCTACCCATTCTTCAAGGATGCCAGCTCTCCCTCTTCTAAATCCCCATACCCTTGTATAGTTTGCTAATTATAGTTACTGGGATCTCTTGAACATTTACATATTTGCATACCTGTCTTACACTTTCCCTTCTTTAAGAACAGAAAAACAGAAGCTCATTCGAGGCCAGTATGGTGCATGCAGTATATGGTTGTTGAATTAAAGTGAAGTTGAGGGCAAAAAATTCTGAATTTGCGTCTGTTCTAATCCAAATCTGACTTATTATTCTTTCCTTTGAAAGTACATGTAAATGGCCCTATTAAAGTGATCACTCTGAAGAGCAAGCAGCAACACATAAAAATGCTGGAGGTATCGTTACATGAAATATGCAAAAACCAAAATTATACCTAGGCTTTGTTTATTACTTGAAAATATCATATATGCATATGGACAAAAAGTAGAAGGTAAAACAGAAAAATGAAAACAATTTGCTCTATTGGGTGATGGATTTATTGGCTTCTGTGAATGTGCTTATGTTTATATGATAAATATTGTTTAAAATGTATACATCTGTGGTAATTAGTAATATTTATACTGAATATCAGTACTAATATTTCTGGACTGTTAAAAAAAAAAGGCACACATAGCTGTCCTTTGTCTAGTGCTTTCTAGCTCGCTGGCCCATATGGACACACAAGGAGTTTCAGGCCACCTGGTAGCTACCACAATTGCAGAGCTGGTACCTGAAAAGATGCTCCGCAAGAGGGGCAGGTAGGTTTGTAAGTTCAACTATTAAAGTCAAAAGAAGCATGCAAAAAAGTTTTTTTAAGAACCAAACTATAAATCATCCAGTGAAATAGAAAATATAGCAAAAATTCCTTGAGTTCAGTTTAGTTTTATATTCCTATCCAAAGACAAACATTTATTTCTAAATGTTTACCCCATAAGGGATATGCTTTCTAAACGGGCTTGTTTTATGTCCAATATGTACCCTCATCTCTAAATCGCCCTAAATTGCTATCTTCATATATATTGTTTCTGCTTATACATTTTATTTTTAAAAAATACATTATTATAATGAATAGCATTACCATCTTTCCTGGAGAATCAAATGACTCTTTTTTGGGTGTATGAATTTCTACTGTGTTTTCATGAAAGACATACACATGTACTACCACCTAAAACCTCTGCCCAAATCATTAACAAAGTTACAAATGGTAAATGCCCCAACTACTCCAATTAGGTATTATTCACTGGGTTGATTTGGAACTGTTCCTTTGTGGGGAAAAAAAAAAGAAAGTTACCTTTTCACTGCTAATTTTGTGACTTTCTTGATATACTTATGGTTTAAAATGAAGAAACAAACTTTGGTGTTTGAGAAAAATTAGAAGTTCAATAATCTTCTATTAAAGGAAGATATTTTTTATTTACATAATCCCATTTATCCCATTTAGCATCGTGCCACGCAAGAACAAAAGAGGCTGATTTATTAGACACACGCCAGGCTGAAGAATTTTCTCAGAATTCTTGGTTAGGCTGTGATAAGAACAGAGATTTATCTGAACAATGCTTTAGGGCGTACTTAGGGAAGATGCTTTAAAAAAAAAAAAAGCTTTATTGCATCATACACATGGAACCAGATTCTGACTCTCATGGGCTGGAGCCAGCATGAAGTTCACACTACATTAATTTGCACTTGTCGATATGCTGCTTTGCAAGTATTTTGTAGGCATGTTCAAATGTGTACCCTGTCTCCTCAACTAGAATATAAACTCCCTCAGGGCAGGACCTGGGTCTTCCAGCTACCACCCCCACAGTTCCACTGGTCTGGGTCAGGAGCAGGGAGAGTCAGGAGCAGAGAGAGGGAGGTGCTAAGCCTCCAGTAGTGGAAGCGGGTGTGAAGAACAGTGGAGAGCAACTCTGTCATCACCAGGACCGAGTGATTACATGTGCTAGCGGCATGCCCAAGTGGCCCCTCTCCCAGTCAGTTTTTAGAGGCAGAAGTGAGACTGCAGGTGGTAGTTGGAAAGTCTCTCAAGTCTGGCTCTCCAGAAGCTATCCATTATCTCAATATATCCCCCCAAGCCTTCTGACGAGCGTACATGGCGTTACAGACACAAAGTGGAGAACAGAGCTGAGGAGGATTTCACTTTAATGTGTAGGTGCTAAGTTCCAAGTAGAAAAGACGGCTACCACTACTAGCCACTTTAGCAGGCAGAGTGAAATATTCTGAGGATGCTTTTACAATCCACTAAGAGACATCGGACCTTAGAGGTCCATGAGCTGGGTCTTTGGCAAACTGCCAGTTCTGTTTGAAACTGGCAATTTCAGGGAACAAAGTTCTGTGACCTGTTACTGTGATCTACTTCAACCTTCCTACTGTCTGAAAGTTCTTATGTCAGGCTATTGTGATTACCAATTGCTGTGATTAAATTGCTTTGTTCTTATTCCTTCCATACTGAGGATCAAGCACAGGTGTTTAACTTCTTCCTTGAAAGAATCTGTCAAGTCCTTGTCGGCAGTGAAGCAATGTTTTAGGCTTCTCTAAGTAAAAAGGCACAATTCTTCTATTTTTCTTAATTGTTTTAATTTCTCTGGGCTTAAGTAAGACCTCCTTTTAGGACTTGCAGGGTTTCCTCACATCTTTACACAAACCCATACAAAATAGATGCACTTATTCCAACAATCTAATTAATTCAACTGAACTTTAGAGATAATTCCCGTGTTGATACAATCCACATGTAATGTCAGTACTAAAGTGCTGAATCATACTGCTGGAGATAGGAGCTCAAATTCTTTCTTGCCCTAATTCTTGTAGCCAAAATTTTCTGATCTACTTCTTTTTTTATATGCCCTACCCTAAAATATTTGATCAAGTAATTTTGAACCTCAATGTTTCCTGTTTAATTGCAACCACAATTCCAAAGTTATAACTCATGCAATGCTGGTTAAAAAAAAAAAAAAAAAAAAAAAGTCTTCTTGTCTCCTGAAAAAAATTTTACCAATGTAAAAGAAACTCTAACTGTAAAACAAGTTTTATATCTATGTTTACATCTAAGTCATTATTTTTAAAGAGATCTATTTATTTATTTGTGAGAGAGAGAGAATATGGGTAGGGGATAGGAGTAGAGTCCCCACTGAGCAGGGAGCCAAACTTGGGGCTCGATCCCAGGATCCTGAGATCATGACCTGAGCTGAAGGCAGACGCTTAACTGATTGAGCCATCCAGGGGCCCCTCTCATATGAACCATTATTAAGCCATGTACCACTGCTAAGATAACAACATTAAAACCTATCATACCGTCATTTGGCAATGCTATGAGATGACTAAGAGACCAGGGATGAGGCCATGTGCCATACTGCAAAATACTCTAAAACTATTAAGTTATCATCTAAGGTTGATTAGTCTTTAAACTCAAAGCTCCACTTTTTAGTAAGGCAGGAGAAACTTAAGCCATGCAGTTCTATTTCTATACCAAGGTAGAAGGTGACAAACTTCTACAAAGGCTCAGATAGTAAATATCTTAGTCCTTGTGGGCTACAGGGACAGAGTCTCTGCCACAACTCCACTCTGCATAGCAGGAAAATGGCCATCGACAATATATAAACAAACATATATGGCTGTGTTCTAACATAACCTTATTTGTAAAAACAGGCAATAGGTCAGATTGGCCCATGAGTTGTAGTTGGGCAGCCCTGTCTTAGGGGTACAAGGACATGGGCATGTTAAACACTCGTGCATGTCTGTATGTGCAAGTGGGGTGTTTCTATTTGTAGCAGTACACCAAACGTCTGCCTGCCTATCCTCACAGACTTGGTAGCATTATGGGCCTGTGGTCAGTGCAGTAATACAGGGCTTAGAAGGTTGCTGTTTAGAAGGGTGCTGAGCCTTGCTGTTTAATGCTCTGTGGTCAACATCTTGAAATTTTTAATGATTATGTATTGGCATTTGTGTTTTGTCAGAGAAGTCTGATGGGACAGTGGCCACCCACTCCTATCTGTGGTTCTGTCTCTTCATTGCCTCCCAGCAGCCTCGAGGTGTTACTCAGACACGTCCCCTGCAGTTTCCTCTTCTGGACCATACTTTGGGATTTCGCAGCCATCTGCCTTAGGTGGAACCTGGTCATAGCAGTGTAAGGGTGGGTGTGGGTGTGGGTGGGGTTGTGTTCTACTATTGCCCTCTGCCTCTGGCAGGAACCCAGATTGAGCCTAGGGAAGATTAGGTTGAGTGTATCACCCTTCCATCCCAGGATATGGAGGTGATCATCTCTGCCCAACTGCCAGCACTATTGCACACTCAGTAGACCAATGTGGAGTCTCTGCTCATCCTAATCCAGATACCCATATGTCTACACTCCCCCATGAGAATGACTATGCCGAAGGTAGTCCAAAGTTAAATAGCAAATAAAAAACACCATAACTAGGTGAGAGAGAGAGAGAGATTAAGACTATAAAAGGACAATGTTTTATATTATAAATATAAAATATAATATAATGCTACCTCTAGCATCACTTTTTTCCTGCATTTTGAACAAAGAGTCCTGCATTCTTCTTTTCCACCATGCCCTGATCAACCCTCTGAGCTCTAAAGAACTACCTTCTGAGATTCATCTACCAGAATAGAAGGTGGCAAGGAAAATTCTACTTCTGCATTGGCCATAACCTTTGTAAGTGAACCTTTGCAATGCCAGAATAACAAGGCTTCCTGCAGCATTCTCCAATCTTAAATGTAAGACTCTGAAATTAATTATGAATTTTGGGTTTCAGAAGCTAAAAGGATATGATGATTGGGGTTGCTGCATGGTGGCCAACTTCCCTTATATAGTTTGCTATAGGATAAATTCATATTTCTTTAGAATGATGATGTGGCACATTATAAATATAGAGCACAATCAAAACATATGTAGGAAATTTAATATGACAACGGTAGATAAAGAAAGTTGAAATTTTTCTAAGATATCCCTTTATTTCCTATTAAAGAAGATAAAAACCATAACATTCTGACATATAAAAACACACCTGAATGTCTGGTTTGAATAAAATAAACCAGCTTTATAAAGCAGAGATTGTGGAGATGGTCAGAGAAGTCTGAGTATGGGCTGGGCATTATAAAATATTAAAGAATTATTGTTAGTGTTGTCAAGTGAGATGACGACATAGTGATTATGAAAAAAATCCCTCATAGACACACATCGAGGGATTCATTGGTGAAATAATATCATGTCTGAGATCTTCCTCAAATACTTTTCAGCAAAAGGAGCAACAGAGGAAGGAGACAGAAGAGAATGTGGAAGAGAAGATGAAGAAACAGACAATGACAAAATGAGAAGGAGAGGAAAAAAACATGAGATAGATGGAATAGGATTGGCAAAATGATGAACTGAGGTGATGGAAATATGGGAATTCATTATAACCTCCTTTTCATATGTTTTTCAATTCCCATAATGGATTCTGTGTGTGCATGTACGTGTGTACCTGTTGCCTAGAAAAATTTTCAAATAAAAACTGGGGCACGGATTTTTCATTTTCCTCCATACCAAATGTCTTTTTTTTTTTTTTTTTTTCTGGTGCAAGAAGTATCCTCTCAGGCTGACAGGAGTGCTCTACACTGAAGAGATACAAAGGAGTTGATGGGAAGGATAATTCGCCCATGAGTTCCTGACACAATATAAAGAAGAAAAAGAGAAAGTGGGAGGAAGAGATTGCTATTGTTATTCCCCTAACCCTTCCTTCTAATTATGCCAGAGTCAAGGCTCGGGTCACAAAGAAAATGATTTTGGTGGTCAACCATTTGCCCTATTTTGTCTACATCAAAAAAAGCCCTTGTTCTTACCACATTCCAATCTCACAGTTTCCCACCTACTTTAAAAATATATCAAGAGGCCAGATTAACAAAAATATGAATAAAATGACTAGATCACAAGGAACGCTTTGTTTGTAAACTGAGAGATGGCCTTCTTGTGATGCTGAATTGTATGATGTGTAACACTTTAAAAGTTAAATACACTTTATATTATTGTAAGTATTTCTGATAAATGTTCAACATACCCAGCTTTTAAAAGTTGAATGTAAATTTCTCTCTTGAGTGCAGATGGTGGCCAAGCAAAGTAGCTCTTTGGTCTTACAGACAGAAGGTCAGGTCATGGCTGAAAGACCAAAGAACAATTGCTGCTTTGCTCCTCCAGATCATCCGTGGAATGAGACACTACCACTTTCTTTTCTGAAACTGTCTGTTCAATACAAAATAGTTACAAAGAGTACCTATAAGATTTCCTCACATTCTGTCCAAGAGAAAATGATAACAAGCACATCACATCACAAACATCTTGTAATCATTCTGAGGGTTTATTTCTAACCTCTGACCTAAGAAGGCACATCTTTATCTAAAACAACACTAGAAATCATTATGAAAACTGCTAATGTTTCACTATTTAGCAGGAAATGTTTACAAATGAAAACAGCTCCTTTTAAAATCCTGTAACTTCAGATCATTACTGGTTAATTGCAATGAGCTATATCTCTGAAAGACAAATATTGCAAATACTTCTACACATTATTTACAAGTGATATGATAATCTTACTATTCCAACAGTGTTTTTCTTCCTAGAACATTATCTTCTAATTTTAAATAACTCACTCTTCCTATTTTTTTTCCAGTTAGTCCAAGTCGGTATATTGGGCAGATACTATAGAATAATACAAAAGTATATAACAATGCTAGGTAGCATACCAAGATGATACTTTTTTTTTTTTTAAAGTCATAATATATCAGGAAAGGAAAGGAAAGTTCTATTTGGTTTGGTAGTGCTAAACCTTTAGTCGCCGATAGAGAGAATTTACAATTCCACTATCAGGCACGCCCCCAACTGGATGCAATAAAAGAGTTTAAATATCTGTATGTGTTAATAATGAAAATTCTGAAAATTAAAACTCCTAACACTCTGAATATAGTGGTACTAAAGCAGAATCTGATTTTGGTTGTTCAGATATTTATTTAGTGCTAGGAATTTCAGTTATGACTTGAAAAACTATTTCAAGTACTAAATTTCATTATCACTTTAATTTTTAATACTTTTCCCAATTGTCTTCTCATCGCCTGAATGAAGAGTTGAGCGGGTTGAAAGGGAAAAAAGATGCTGGAAAGTATGATAAACAGCTATGAACTAGAAATATATTTGAAAAATTTACTTTTACATTTACCTACTTTTAAATTGTGATTTTTAAAAAATATTGACACTGAGAATTCATTTTAATTGAATAGATTTAACAATCTGCTTTCGTTGAATATAGAGAATGAAAGCCTTTGATGTTCTGTACTGTAACACAAAAATAGAAAATCCAAAGTAAGTCCATTAGAACTGCCTCTCAAAACTTTATCCATGTCGTCAATTAAAATTGGAGTATCTACACGATCTTAACACAGATATAACATAAAACATCTGTTCAACTGAAATGAAGTAAGCAGCATTTTTTCCTAACATTTTTAATTTCCCTGTATTTAAGGCTTCTTGAGCAAAAGTATTCATGGTTATCTTAGTTAAAACTGGTTTCACTCTGCCAACAATCAATTTGATTGACATATTTACATATCAACTCATCTCATCTTACAAATTTTAAACTTTTTCACTTAAAATTGGATTCAAGTTGGCATCTTTCAAGAACTTTATGTACGTATATTTTAGGTTCAAACCGTGCATTAGAACATTTTTTTTTTTACTTTTGTAAGTAATAGATACACATATCCAAATGTATATTTATGACCTGTCAGATTGGGATTTTATATGCAGGCAGTTGTATTCTCACCATCTCATGTGAAAGGTGATAATTTTAGGCAACTATAAATGAAATTCTTTTAATAGTATACACTGGATTGTTCCATTAGTTAGAAGCAATATAATAGAAATAAATAACTTACGTCTTTAATTATGTCTTTAATTATTGCAGTTATACTTGTCATCTCTTACCTCATCTTTAATTTCAAGATCCCTTTTAGTTTTTGTTCTGTACTCTCTGTGCTCCTTCTCTGCCTCATCTTTCTCCATTTTGGTTTTATTCAACTGATAGCGCATTTCCCCGCACACCTGTTAGATTGTAAAAACTAGATCAATAGCTGCGGGATTCTACCAGGCAATGCCTGCAATTAGATCTTTTGGTGCCCCCTAGAGGTCATATAAATAAAATACAATAGAACTTTCCTAAGAAGAGGATTTTCTGTTAGAATATTCAATTTATTCTGTTAAGATGTGAAGGTAGTATCAGGTATTACCAGGTTTAACAATTTCAAATTATTATAAATAAATGTATAACTAAGAAACTTAATGAATGTTCCCAAGACTTTTTGTGTAATATAACAGCTTCAATTGCATATTATCATCCAAAATGCACTATCATCTCCATCTTACGTAGATAAAATCATTAATTAAAATATTAAGCTATGTGAATATTCATTCAAATTGTTATGGTTAAATATACATTCTATATAATAAACTTCTCCTTTAAAGATTTGATGAGTTAGGCTTTATTTAAACTTTTGGGTGCTTTATTTCCTTCAAAAATAAAGGAATTTTTCTCTCTGCTAAGAGGCTATATGGTATTTAGGTGCATAGTAGAACACAGTATTTATTATGATCTTTGTAGATAATGTCAATCTTATGCACAGTGTGATATATGTAAGTTAATAAACCCTGTCCAGTAAAAGTCATGGACTGGAACCATGCACTCTGCATTTATAACTGTAGCATTCAACATAAAAGGAAATACACATTTAGGTGAAATTATTTTAATATATCATTAAATAATGAATACACAGAGCATCTTAAAAGTGTTATATATCATCCTTAATATGATTTTTTTTTCAATCCAGGGTCTCTACAGACAGGTAAATATATGTGGAAAATGCAATTAGCAGATAAATCTAAAAAAAATAAAAAACAAATTATGAGTCTTTGAGACAATTGAGAACCTACAGAAAGGTTAATACACAAGTCTTCCAATTCAGGCTCTGACTTACAAATATAAGTTATAAAAAATCATGTATCATCCAATGGTTATAGTTGCTTGAAACTTTTCAATTTTGGTATTTCTCCAAAACTGATGATTGGAAATTCAGAAATTAGTTTTATCATTATTGAGATATTAGAATCTTATAAAACCTCTATGTCCCATGTTCAAATAAAAAAAACCTTTGAAAAATAAACAAATCTGTATCTAAAGGTTATAGTGACAAAACAGAGGAGATAGTTTCTCCCCATTGGCCCTCAAAATGCTGGAAAAAGAATAAAATTACAAAAAATTTGATTTGAAATTGAAATGCCCTGAATGTGTCAGAGCTGATCCCTCTCATTGTAAAGAAAAAAAAAACTAGTAATTTACAGAAAGTTATTAATTTTAAAGCTAGATAAAGTTTAAAATTTAGATGACAGAAAAAAATTAGAGGGGCCCTAATTTGCTTGCTACCTTATTCTTATCACAGTCTATTTGATTTAAATACATGAATGAAATGAAAAAACCCAAATCAATAACATCAAAAAATAATAATTACACAGCCCTGGTGCTTCAAACCTAATACTAATACATAATTATTGTATATTATTATATGTCTAGGCATTAAGTTTTATTTAATATCAACTTATCCCTTAATTTTATTTTAAAGGTTCCCTTGCCTTCCTACTTTCACTTTAGCATCTGCTAAGTTTATCCATAACCCTTAGGTTTACCTAAAATAAACTGACAAATTAAATCGAAGTAAAATGATATCTCATGGTTGGAGCCACTTCAGGCATGCTTCTGATGCTTGAGTCTTTCTGGACAGTTATAAAGACAAAGGAACCATATTTTTTTTATATGAATTTATTTTTTATTGGTGTTCAACTTGCCAACATATAGAATAACACCCAGTGCTCATCCCGTCAAGTGCCCACCTCAGTGCCCATCACCCAGTCACCCCCACCCCCCACCCACTTCCCCTTCCACCACCCCTAGTTCCTTTCCCAGAGTTAGGAGTCTTTCATGTTCTGTCTCCCTTTCTGATATTTCCCACTTATTTTTTCTCCTTTCCCCTTTATTGCCTTTCACTATTTTTTATATTCCCCAAATGAATATAATGAGCATATAATGTTTGTCCTTCTCCAACTGACTTATTTCACTCAGCATAATACCCTCCAGTTCCATCCACATCGAAGCAAATCGTGGGTATTTGTCGTTTCTAATGGCTGAGTAATATTCCATTGTATACATAAACCACATCTTCTTTACCCATTCATCTTTCGATGGACACCGAGGCTCCTTCCACACTTTGGCTATTGTGGACATGGCTGCTATAAACGTTGGGGTGCAGGTGTCCCGGCGTTTCATTGCATCTGTATCTTTGAGGTAAATCCCCAGCAGTGCAATTGCTGGGTCGTAGGGCAGATCTATTTTTAACTCTTTAAGGAACCTCCACACAGTTTTCCAGAGTGGCTGCACCAGTTCACATTCCCACCAACAGTGCAAGAGGGTTCCCCTTTCTCCACATCCTCTCCAACATTTGTGGTTTCCTGCCTTGTTAATTTTCCCCATTCTCACTGGTGTGAGGTGGTATCTCATTGTGGTTTTGATTTGTAGTTCCCTGATGGCAAGCGATGCGGAGCATTTCCTCATGTGCTTGTTGGCCATGTCTATGTCTTCCTCTGTGAGATTTCTCTTCATGTCTTTTGCCCATTTCATGATTGGATTGTTTCTTTGCTGTTGAGTTTAATAAGTGCTTTATAGATCTTGGAAACTAGCCCTTTATCTGATACATCATTTGCAAATATCTTTTCCCATTCTGTAGGTTGTCTTTTAGTTTTGTTGACTGTATCCTTTGCTGTGCAAAAGCTCTTATCTTGATGAAGTCCCAATAGTTCATTTTTGCTTTTGTTTCTTTTGCCTTCGTGGATGTATCTTGCAAGAAGTTACTGTGGCCGAGTTCAAAAAGGGTGTTGTCTGTGTTCTCCTCTAGGATTTTGATGGAATCTTGTCTCACATTTAGATCTTTCATCCATTTTGAGTTTATCTTTGTGTATGGTGCAAGAGAATGGTCTAGTTTCATTCTTCTGCATGTGGATGTCCAATTTTCCCAGCACCATTTATCGAAGAGACTGTCTTTTTTCCAGTGGATAGTCTTTCCTGCTTTGTCGAATATTAGTTGGCCATAAAGTTGTGGGTCCACTTCTGGGTTCTCTATTCTATTCCATTGATCTATGTGTCTGTTTTTGTGCCAGTACCACACTGTCTTCATGACCACAGCTTTGTAGTACAACCTGAAAGCTGGCATTGTGATGCCCACAGCTATGGTTTTCCTTTTTAAAATTCCCCTGGCTATTTGGGGTCTTTTCTGATTCCACACAAATCTTAAAATAATTTGTTTCAACTCTCTGAAGAAAGTCCATGGTATTTTGATAGGGATTGCATTAAACATGTAAATTGCCAGAGGAGCCATCTTTACTGTACACATTCCAACAGAAAGTTCTCTCCCTACATGGACTGAATGCTCTCACCACCAGCTTTCCCCCATATATCTGGATTAGCCACTGCTAGCCCTTTACACACATTCCCATACTTCTACCCCTACCTCCACATAAACATATTGATGATATTGGCAAATAAGGTATTTTTAAACTTTTACATTAGCTAGTTTGAATTTTAGAAAGTAAATGGAGAATTATAGAAATTCAAGTCAAGAAAAGAAAAATGCTTTGTTTCTTCTATATATTAAAGATAATTTTACTTACTAAATTATAAAGTAACAAAGGCATTACATATGTGTCAACATTTAGGAAAATACATTGATAAGTAAAATGCTGTATGAAAAGGGCACACATTTCAAACAAAATTACCTGTGTCATTTTGACCTGTGTATATTGATAATAAAAAATCAATTGGTTTAATTTATTACATTATGCATGCCTGTATTTAGTTTCTTAGTTTTAAAGCAACTGATCACTGAAATCTACATGGACTTCTAGCATTTCCTAAATGTGTACCTTACAGTAATCAGCCAAGACTACTAAACATTTTAGTTTTTGGTTCACAAGTTTGTGATGCCAATAGCACAGACACTGTGATATTTTAAAGTATAAATTTAGGGACCAATAAAATAAGACACTCAGTATTGGAACCTTGATTTTAGAGCCCAGGTCTGAGAGGAATGGGACATGGAGAATTTTTTATGTTAAACACACTCTTCGTGTGGTGAATAAATCTCTTTTTCTACAATTGTGGAGGCCAAACCAATGCTAGTTCTGGCAAACATTTCTCCTGTTTAATACAGAAATGTAAGTTTTATCAAATATTAAGTATTAAAGTAATGAAACTTGATTTTTGACAAGTCCGTCTCAGCAACTTATCCTTGGGTTCAAGGATATTATTTGTTCTAATTAATCTTTTGTATTTGCAACACCCATCAGAGGGCTTGCCCGTAATAGGTAAACGCTTGCTTAATGAACTTCATGTGGACTTTTACTATCTTAAATAACAAAATTTTTCTATTTCAAACTGCTTTCTGGGCCTCATACATTAGGAAAAAATTAGAAACTAAAATCTCACTTTGTACCTTTGTGGCCTCCATTTCCTTGGAAGCAAGATGGTTTTGAATTCCCTCTAGTTGATTAATAGCTGAAATCTTCTCTCTTGTAATCTTTTCAACCTGGGCCTCCAGTTGTGCAATATTTTGAGACAGGGACAACATCTATAAGAGGAAATAAAAGTCCTAAACAATAATGTCATTTGACAAAATAAATATTAAGAACATTGATTTCTCAGCCATAAAAGAGTGAGATTTTGCCTGTGCAACAACATGGATGGACCTAGAGAGTATAATGCTAAGTGGAATAAGTCAGAGAAAGACAAATACCATATGATTTCACTCATTTCTGGAATTTAAGAAATAAAACAAAGAAAAAAAGAGAAAGACACAGACTTTTAAATACAGAGAACAGGTGGTTCCCAGAGGGGAGGTGGGTAGAGGATGGGTGACACAGATGAAGGGGATTAAGGGTATACTTATCTGGATGAGCACTGAGCAATGTATAGAACTGCTGAATCATTATTTTATATACCTGAGACTAATATACTATGTAAAAAAAAAAAAAAATCTGGGATCCCTGGGTGGCGCAGTGGTTTGGCGCCTGCCTTTGGCCCAGGGCGCGATCCTGAAGACCCGGGATCGAATCCCACGTCGGGCTCCCGGTGCATGGAGCCTGCTTCTCCCTCTGCCTGTGTCTCTGCCTCTCTCTCTCTCTCTCTCTCTCTCTGTGTGTGCCTATCATAAATAAATAAATAAATAAATAAATAAATTTAAAAAAAAATCTTAAATTAATGGGAGTCTCTGCATGGCCACTTCACTTAAGTCATTTCTCTGTGGATTGGGTATGTCAATTTTTCCACTTCCTCAACTCACCCATTCCCCTATGACTTAAATATGTATTTCCTTTTTTTTTTTAATTTTTATTTATTTATGATAGTCACAGAGAGAGAGAGAGAGAGGCAGAGGGAGAAGCAGGCTCCATGCACCGGGAGCCCGACGTGGGATTCGATCTCGGGTCTCCAGGATCACACCCTGGGCCAAAGGCAGGTGCCAAACCGCTGGGCCACCCAGGGATCCCTGTATTTCCTTTTCATTCATTCTCTGGTCTCTACCCTCATTTTGAGAACATGTAACAAGATGATAAAATCAAAATCTGGGTTGAAACTTTAAGGTTATAATCCTATAAATTGTAGAGGGGATTAATATGAATAAATTTCAGAGGTGAGGTCAAGAAATCAAAGAAGTCTTGGGGAACCTGGGTGGCTCAGTCAATTGGGCATTGGACTATTGGTTTTGGCTCAGGTCATGATCTCAAGGTCCTGGGATGGAGCCCCACATTGGGCTCCCTGCTCAACAGGGAGTCTGCTTGAGGGTTCTCTCTCTCCCTCCCTCTATCCCTCCCCCTGCTTGCTCTCTCTCTCAAATGAACAAATAAATCTTTTGGGGAGACTGGATAGCTCAGTCAGTTAAGTGTTAGACTCTTGATTTTAGTTCAGGTCCTGATCTCAGGGTCATGAGATCGACACCCCCTCCCCTAGTTGAGCTTCATGCTCAGCAGGGAGCCTGCTTAAGATTTTCTCTTCTCCCTCTCCATCTGCCCCTCCCCCCCCCCCCACTCTCTCTCTCAAATAAATCTTTTAGAAAAGGAATAAATCAGGGATCCCTGGGTGGCTCAGCGGTTTAGCACCTGCCTTTGGCCCAGAGCATGATCCTGGAGTCCTGGGATCGAGTTCCACATCGGGCTCCCTGTGTGGAGCCTGCTTCTCCCTCTGCCTATGCCTCTGCCTCTCTCTCTCTCTCTCTCTCTGTTTCTTATGAATAAATACATTAAAACTCTTTTAAAAAAAGAGAAAGAAAATGAATAAATCTTTGTAAAAAATCAGAGATGTCTTTTTTTTTTAAGATTTTATTTATTTATTCATGAGAGATACAGAGAGAGGCAGAGACAGAAGCAGGCTCCATCCAAGGAGCCTGATATGGACTTGATTCCGGGACTCTGGGATCACGCCCTGAGCTAAAGGCAGATGCTCAACCACTGAGCCATCCAGGCATCCCAATCAGAGAAGTCTTAAACCCTTAAGGACATAAAGACTGGTTGGGAGACCTGGAGAGGCAGATATCTTTAGAGAGAACAGAGGTTCAGTGGATCCTACTACCATCACTCCAGCACCAATAAAGAAGGCTCTGTGCACTTTCCTTGCTATAAAACTCCACTAGCCCTCCTGTTATCTAGCTACTGCTATTCCTCCTCTAAGCCATTACCCCCTCTCCTTCGGAAGGTTTCTTTGACCTCTTGCTCCCAGCACAAAATAGGAGCCCCTTCACACACAGAGGGTTGCTATTCAGGGACAACCTGAATTGTGTACTGGGACAGCCATGTCTGCTGTTTGCAGCTGGCATCCATTCTCATGGATTGCTGCCCATGTAGGCTGGTGGTTTAATATCTTGACTCTCACTCTGGCATGCGCTGCCACAACCACCTCTATATATTTCCATCACACTGCAACCTGCAAAGTCCGCATACTTCCAGCCTGTACTTATCTGTTTAGACAACTGTTTAGTTGTCTATTTCCTCCTTAGACTACAAGTTCCTCAAGGGCATGTTCCTCAAGAGAGACTGATCGTTTGATGAATGAGTAGATCATTGGAATAAACAACTTTCCTAAGGAGCCATGCACTCTATGGATGTCAGGTCCTTAGCTTTTATCCAAGGGTGAGAAATGCTTTCTAGATCTTAGATTTAACCTTTATAATTTTTTCATTTGCAATTACATTTTACTCTGCTCCAGGAAGTCAAAATTTCCTGGACTCTTAATTTCTTATTTGTATTAGCAGTTTTTTTTTTTAATCTTTTTTTTTTAATTTTTATTTATTTATGATAGTCACACACAGAGAGAGAGAGAGGCAGAGACATAGGCAGAGGAAGAAGCAGGCTCCATGCACCGGGAGCCCGACGTGGGATTCGATCCTGGGTCTCCAGGATCACGCCCCGAGCCAAAGGCAGGCGCTAAACCGCTGCGCCACCCAGGGATCCCTGTATTAGCAGTTTTAAAGCAAAGAAGAAATGCTACTTTCCTTGAGACGGAAACACATAGAGACACCTACCAGTTTTTAATCTGTTAAAAAAGAGCTCGTAACAAAATTGAAATATTTAAAATCTACTGTTGTACACTGACAAGGGTGGGAATTCAGTTTTACAACTGAATTCAATAACACAAAGTTTGTGATAAAAATCAAGATTGCCTTTGAATTATGTAACAAGCTAAAGTTGACACGTGAAAATAATGAGCCCTGGTAGTGATTTTTCTAATTAAATGGTAGATGTACTCATTAACTTTCCTGGAGATTGTGGAGAATTGTATGTTTGACTTATGGCTGTTTACATGTCCTTCTTATCATTAAAAGTCTGGTTAAAAATATAATTTGCACATAAAATTATTAATACGAAGTTACAAACTATGCTAATACACACTGCAATCTGAACCCTAAATTGAAAGTCAAAAGACGTTAAATATAACAAATAAAGAGATTACTTTATATCCTTAATTTAAAATTCAAGTTTATGAGTATCCATATTATGAATATAATTATAGCTTTTCTGGAACCATACAACAGCAGCAAACTTTAATTACCAGCTACTAAAAAATCATACTTATGTGAAGATGTATCTTATGGTAAATATATTAACATTGGTGGTTTTTGAAGTAAATATGCAGACATTTACTTGCTAATTGTAAATTCCAAGTCAGTTTCTATTATAAGCATGTAACAAATCACACTCCTTCCATCTGATTCCCTCCCTCTGCCACCCATCACTTCTTTCCTCTGCCCACTACCTGTCTGCTCCCTCCTGTCACCCACTTCCTGAGGCCTCCGCTCCTGTTGTCACACCTTCTTTTTCCCCACGCCCACCATCTGGAAGTCAACATTACACTGCAGGAGCTTCTCCATCCACATCTGTTGCGGAGACAGAAGTACCGCAGACAGCTGCAACACTGCTGGATGTCCAGGGCGTTGACATCAGGTAAGTCCTTTAAACTTTGACAGGGGCAAGCAAGAGACAAGGACACCCAGGCTGGGAGAGCTTGATGGAACTCTCTAGACTACAGCAGTCCCTAGTGTCCTGAACATGGTATAATGTGGTCCTCCCTATATAACAGGTGCAAGAATGAAGGATTCTATGAAAAAATGTATAGACCAAAGGGGGCGCTCACTAATATGATAAATGACTGAACTAACAAACCCAGGGGCTCAGCGCAGCCAAGGACCATCATTGAAGACAACAACAAACTCACAGCAAGTACTGTTCATGGGGGGATGATTCAAAATCTGTCTAGGTAGAAGACATCTGCTCTCTTTGAGCTTCCCACACACACACAGAAATTAATGAGAACGAGTCAGAAGAAAAAAAAGAAAAATAATAAAAAGAGAAAAAAAGTAAAAGTCTTCACAAGCATTCCTGACTGCTCAGAAAGTGGGGGCAGGGGATGCTTGCTTTACCCTAACTACAGAGCTCTCACAATGTTAGGATGAATTGTTCAGTCTCCCTCTTAGAATAACTTCCTAAGCCAGGCAGTATGATGTACATTCTCTCTTTTTCATCACCTTGAAGGATGAATTATATTGAATTAATTTTCAGTTGAAAAAATGAGATTCAGAAAATTAAGGAATCTGCCTAAATTCATTCAAAAGCTAATGAATAAAAAGTAAAGCCGGGCTTTATAGTAAAAAATGTCTGCTTTGCTAATAGAAAGGTCTAAGAAATCTATCCCATTACCCTGTTTCTCTTTCTCCAGAGTAAGAATGATAGTAGCCTTGAGCTAAAAGTTATTAAATGTCCACTCTAAGCCAGGTATATTAGGTCCTTTCGAAACATTTGTACTTAATCTTACCAATTCCTTGAGTAGATTAACTCTATTACTTACTCCTCTGAAATTTGAAAGGTTAAAAGAATTGTTCAAGGTCACAGGAAGGTCGAACTGGATTCAACTCTAAACCCTTCGACTCTTACTGCCATATCCTGGTGACAGCACTTGCCTGAGTGCTAGGACCACTTTCAATGAATGTCTTTTTTTTTTTTTTTAAGATCTTATTTACTCATGAGAAACACACACACACACACAGAGAAGGAGATAGAGATAGAGAGAGAGAGAGAGAGAGAGGCAGAGACACAGGCAGAGGGAGAAGCAGGCTCCACGCAGGGAGCCTGACGTGGGACTTGATCCCGGGACTCCAGAATCAGGCCCTGGGCTGAAGGTGGCGCTAAACCGCTGAGCCACCTGGGCTGCCCCTAGGACCACTTTCAGCTCTTTATTCAGACACTTTATTTAGGGTAGGACCTTGAGATTAAATGCCAGCCAAGGCTTATTCCGGGCAAAACTCAAAATGAATCAGACTCAGACATACATTTTACTTCTGTTGCTGCTTTTATTCGTGAAATAATTATCAGTGTAAGAAAGTGGTGCTGTTACACGAGAGCACCTGGAATATAGCGGCACTTCCAGTCTTTTTTTGTCCTCCCTTATCAGCAATTCTCAGCTCCATGTTTGTATATGGTAGAACTATTCAGCAAGGCAAAAAGTTTCCACTCTTCCAACCCAGAAGAGTCTCCCACACATGAATAATAGCTGGTCTTTGCTATTGGTCCTATTCTCTGTCACACACACAACACTCAATTCACAAAGTTACCTCTACTCCATGCCATACTCTTGTTGTAGCCAGCATTCCTCGCCCCATACTTTACATTTCTGAGTCCTACCTGCACTTTGACACTCAGTTAAAACACTACCTTCCTCACAAAATCATCCATGATCTCTTGCAGACATAGGCCATCCTGATCCTCTGAATTCACAAAATCTTAGCCAGACCTTTCCAATGGCACAGGGTCTTTTTCTATATATATTTGTCATTTTTTCATTCAACAAATATATGTGGAGCACATTTTATATGAGTGGGATGTGCCAAATGATGACAATGTTAACCAACCACATATTCAAAGGACTCACAGTAAATTGGGAGAGAAAAATGATGCAGTAAGAATTTGCAATTAATTGAGTTATAGGAGCCCATAGGAGGGGCTCTCAATTCATCTCTGGGAGCAGGTTTTATCAAAAACCCTGAAGGATCAGTTATAAAGGGCACAGGGCAGAGGATTTCTCTAGGTAAGGGACAAAGCACATACAAAATCCTGAAATGAAAAAACAGTATGGCAGATTGGTATGTTTGCAGTGGAGTTAGTGTGGTAGGTCAGTATGGTGATGGTGGCAGTACAAGAAAGAAAAGTGAAGGGAGATGAGATAGGAGAGCTGAAGAGAGGAAGAGAAACGTAGAATTTTCAGGCAATGCTGAAGAATCCTAAATTTTATTCAAGGGGTTGCAGGGAGACATGAAAGGATTTTAAAGCAAGAGACTGGCGTATTGACATGTTCATTTTAGAAAGATCATCCTGGCTGTGGCTCAGATGAGAAGGCGAGACTGGAAGCAAGGAGAGGTCTTGGGGCTATAGAAATAATCCAGGGGTGAGGTATGAATAGCAGTAGGGTAGAGAGAGAGGGTAATGAAAATTCCTAGGTGCCTGAATCTCTAGAATTTGGTGACCTAATAATGAGCAGGGTGAAGGAGAGAAAGGACACAAGAATGCCAACAAGATTCGGGGGTTGGCAACTGGATGAATAGTGGCTCCTCTGGGAGAAGGAGGATGGGAAGTGAAGCTGGCTCACTTCCAGGTGAGGATGGGAGCTCACCAGAGAGCTGAGGATTTAGGAATCAATTCCATATACGTGAAACTGGGAGACACTGTAATGCCAAAGATCCCAAAATATAAAGCTCTCTGTTAAACTCTAGAACTTTCCATCAAGTTGCTTTCTGGATATGTTTCCTTTCTTGTCTCAAAGGCACTTTAAACTCAGAGCAAACTGAAAGGCACACACCATCATTCTCCCAAATCAAGAAAAATCAAATCAAGAAAAAATCTTTTAAAGAGAATAAGAACTAAAAAATATTCCCTAAAAATAGTAAAAGGAGGGCTTTGGTGAACATAATGAGGTAAGAGAATGAAGACAACACATACAGACAAACCTTTCAAGAAATTTGCCCATTAAGGGGAAGAGTTAGGAAGGACATGGAATTTACTGAGGTGGCTTCCAACCTTACACTGGAATCACCTGAACAGCTTTAAAAACTGCTGACACTTAAAATCCGACCCACAGTTATGTACACATGTTGGTTTGGGATGCAGACTGGGCAATGAGATTTTTGGAGCTTCTGTGGAGCCAAGATTGAGAACCACTGGATTAAAAGAGTGTTTATTTTAATGGATGAGAGACTCTTGAACAGATTCTCCTCTGTTCAACCCGACCCTGAGATCATAACAAAGAGGCTGCTGTGAGGGAAAGACAGGATTCAGCGGGGGAGAGGAAGAGGAATGACAGCTATGAGGGGCTGGGTGGCTCAATCAGTTGAGTTTCCAACTTTTGGTTTTGGCTCAGGGCATGATCTCAGGGTCGTGGGACTGAATCCCCTGTCAGGCTCCACGCTCACCTCAGAGTGTGCTTTTGCTCTCCCTCTCCTTCTGTCCCTGCCCTCTCTCAATAAGTAAATAAAATCTTAAAAAAAAAAGAAAAAGAAAGAAAAAGAAAAAGAAAAAGAAAAAGAAAAAGAAAAAGAAATGACCTCCCTGAGGTGGAGGAAGAGAATGGAACTCAGAGCAAGGGGAATGAATTAGCATAAGGCCTCTCCTGTTCTGACAGGGTTGGTATGCCAGTGAGATCTTATTGGAAGGCTCAGGTGAAGGGGAAAATAAGTAGTTGAAGTTTTCAGTTTTCTTTGTTAGGTAAGGCTTTCCACTGAGAATGAGGGGAACGATGGTAGAGTAGATAATTGAGGAGAATAAAAGTAATTTAAAATAGTCCTTGAAAAAGGGCCCAAGATACCATCATGGCCACCTGGACTACGATAATTACCTCCCACCTGATCTCCAGGCATTTGTTCCCATCCTCCTTCCAATCTATGGACAGATGGTACTTCTCAAATATAAATGGCATCATGATGCTGCCCAATTTAAAGCCGTTCAAAGGTTTTCCATTAGCTTTAAAATTTTTTTAATCTTTCACATGGACTTTAAGGCCATTTATGCTTTGGTCCCTGCATACTACTCCAAACTCATCTCCCACTATTGTCCCTACTTCCTATGTTCCCGTCACCTGGGTCTTTAAATTTCTAAAAATTATGATGCTTTTTAGCTTCAAAGTCTGGGTGGTGTCATTTCCCTGGGTCTGAAACTTTCCTTCAACTCTTCACCTGACTATTCCTACTCAACCCTGTTGAGTCTTTCAAAATTTCTTTCTTAGGAAAGTCTTACACAACTGTCCAGACTGGGTCAGGTGTGCCTGTTACATATTCTTATGGTACTCTATACTGTACTTTCTTGCCTTTACTGTGGTGGTAATTACAAACTCACTTATGGAAGTATGTGTTTAATGTCTTCCTCTCTCTTCCTCTGTAAGCAGGACTGCACTGGTCCTGGGACACCCATAGTCCCAGGCCCTCCAGTTACTATCTGTTGAATGTGGAATGAACAGGTGAGAGGAATGTGTGGCAAACTGCTGGAAAGCAGCAAGAGCACCATGGATGTAAAGGCCATGATGCACCGTGGTGTCATCTGCCAGGCTCAGATGGCCCATCCAGGTCAGAGAAGGTAGATGATTAGATTGATAGAGTAAGGTTCTGACAGGCGCCATCTTTCTAAAGGCTGAGACAAGGGGGTTTACAGTAAATGCTTCAGAATCCATAAGACTTAAAATCTCCTGGACAGAATTTGTGATGTTTCTCTTTTCTATATCCTCAGGATTACACACTGCCTTGCACATGACAGATACTCAATAAATATGTGCTCAATAACGTAATTCTCACACCCTGGAACATTATAATAAAAAAGCATTAAGGGTACAAGCTGTGAGTTGCTTTAAAAATAAAACAAAACATGTTGGGATGCCTGGGTGGCTCAGCGGTTGGGCGCCTGCCTTCCGCTCAGGTCGTGGTCCTGGCATCCAGGATCAAGTCCTGCATCAGGATCCCTGTGGGAAGCCTGCTTTTCCCTCTGCCTATGTCTCTGCCTTTCTCTCAGTCTGTGTCTCTCATGAATAAATACATAAATCTTAAAAAAAAAAACATGTTATAGCCCTTTTGGTTATTTTATGGACCATCTTACTCAATTTTCCTCTACCTTAGCAACTTTAAAGATTTATTTATTTTAGAGAGAGTGAGATAGCGGGTGAGCTGGGGGAAGGAGAGGGAAAAGTAGAGAAAGAATCTCAAGCAGACTCCACACTGAATGAGGAGCCCAACTTCGGGCACAATCTCATGACCCTGAGATCATGACCTCATCGAAAACAAAAGTCAGACACTTAACAGACTGAATCACCCAGGTGCCCCCATTGCAGCAACATTAAAGATAGGTTTCAATTCTATATTCCAGTTTGTTACTGTTTTCCAAACAGTGCCCATTTCACATTAGTTGTTACTTTTGCCTTTCATTTCTCCCATCCATGTGTTCATCTGGTTATGTTCATTATCCATTATGCAATTTGTCAGAACCTACTTTGTATGGTGTATATAATTACTTTTTTTGGTTACTTGGTTTCCTACATGTGTTTCATTTTCTGCAAGTCTAATTCGAGAGTGGGGGATACGGTGGGGAGTCATCTCTCCTGGATTTAGACCAGGTTGAAATAAAATCTGGATATCCACAGAGCACCTGCTTTTCTATGACAAACATGAGAGAGGGCATCAAACAGAATGGCGGGATTAATGTATAATTTCACAACTTCCTACCATGGAATCGAACAGATTATTTTATTTGAAGAGGTCTGAGAATATGACAAAACATGGAAAAATGGAAAATTTTTATGAACTCTGAATTATAAGCAATTGACTACTAAGGGGTTTTTAAAATTGAGTGTTCAATTTAAGAGTTGCAGTCCACAGCATCATCAGTGACATCACCACAAACATCTCTGCCACAGCAAGGAACAAATTGAATCCCAAGTACCTTTGATCCCATGTCCTCCCTTTCTTTTGTTATTTCCTTTCTCATCATCTCTTTCTCAGAGGCCCTTTTCTCTTGCTGAGCCGTGAGTTCTTTTTCAAGTCTTTCCGTCTGCCTCTCCAGTTCATTCTTCAACTGTTCACACTGGATTAAAGCCTGCCAGAGTAAGACAGAGGAAATGGGACGTTAGAATTTGAAAAAATAAGAGGGCAATGAGACAATCAAGCTTTAGTTTTATTTAAAATCATCACAACCCACTGTAAAGCCCATTAGAATAATTTTATGTTTGTCAATATCAATTACAGATCTAAACCACAATTCACATGTTAACATTTATTCACCTATTTCAATTTTCACAATTAAGTCCGAATTAACTAAGCAGTAAGAAAATGGTTAATGGACGCTGATGAAGCCACAGATGGGTCCAAATTTTGCAAAAGAGCATCAGAAAAATCAAATGTCCTAATATTTTTCAATTAAATGTCATGTTTATACTAAATGAAATAGGTAAGTATTCAATTTAGCTGACTTTTCATTTGATCATTGTTAAAAATTAGTAAAATCCTTCAAAATTTAAAATGAGATGCATTAGTTATTATATACAGGAATCTATTTTTGACTATCAAATGATCAAGTTTCCTTAAATACAGTAAGATAAGATTTAGTTCACTCTCCTTATAAACATAACTAAAGTAAAAATCAGGTAATAATAAAAAGTTTCGGGGGATCCCTGGGTGGCTGGGCGGTTTAGCGCCTGCCTTTGGCCCAGGGCATGATCCTGGAGTCCTGGGATTAAGTCCCACATCAGGCTCCCTGCATGGAGCCTGCTTCTCCCTCTGCCTGTGTCTCTGCCTCTCTCTCTCTCTCTCTCTCTCTCTCTCTCTGTGTGTGTGTCTCAGGAATAAATAAAATCTTAAAAAAAGAAAAGAAAATCTTAAAAAAAAAGTTTCAATAAAGAAAGACTCAAAACATTTACTATCTAGTTTCATAAAATGAGAAGTGCCATCTTTCACTGCTCATAATTTGCAAGTTTACAATTGTTTTTTAGTCTTGATTTCCCATTCTGAATTTCTAGAAGTAAAAACTTTCTAACTTCCTTTTAACTACATTCACAGTATCTTCATGTAAAATACCCAATAATTAACTTACTTCAAAATCTCAATTAAAAAAAAAAAAAAAACCAATACAGGTAAGGTACTCGACCTAGAGAATCTGAACCATTCTATTGTTTCTTAACCTTATTCCAGTGGCTCTTATACAATATTCACCTCATTCAACCACTATGTTACTCTGAATTGGAAACCCAAGGAAGCAAGTCTCATATGACCTATGAACTGTGTAAGTGTGTATTGAGTTCTATATGTGATAGCTACATTTGTTGTTCATGGTGAGGAAGTGGTCTCAGTAAGCACTGCAAGTTTTATACATAGCTATGCTTCCCTCTGTGAAAGTGATAATAAACACAGACAATAAATAATCTAGGGTATGTGAATTTGTTTCTCTTCATCTGGAAAGCATTAAACCCTAATCTCTTTCAAATTCTTCTGGGAAGTTTCTGTACTCCTAGGCAGAAAATATAAGGGTAAAACTCAATTGTCTCAGGTTAATTGACAAGCACATATAGTGACTGACAATTGATTCTCCCAGGACTCAGTCCCAAGTATGATCTTAGTCGAGAAGGTCTGGAAAATAAAATTTTCCATTAGATTGTAAAAGAAATGAAAAAGCATAGTTTTTCTATAATTTAAGCCCTTGGAATTTGATATATTATGAATTTTAGATTTTTGTATTTCAGAACACAATTGCTGTTGTGAGAAATATTTTATATGAACCTAATAAAAGTGTTTATAACTTTCACTGATCCAATACCAGTAGCATGAAATAACAAAATGATTATTGATGATAAACCAATATTTCCAATCAGAAGCTTTTTTCATTGCACAAAAACTCAAGAGTCAACATTAATCCAGCACAGAAGCAGTGGAAGGGATGGCTGAAGATCTAAATATCAGGCTGACATGAAGATCAACCAAAGAATCAATTCCAAGAATTCAATTAGTTCGGGAACAAGGACCAGTAACTGATCCTGATAGGATAAGAGGTCTAATGCCAAGGTAAGATGATATAAACAAAAAGTACAAAGCACAAAAGCAAGAAGTTGTAAATCATTCAACACCATTGCTGAAGCCTTCTCCCTATTTGGACTGGCCACCACATAGTGGTGATGATAAGGAAGTATGAAGGCAGAACTTTTCTCTTGATTTTAATATATATGCCTGGTCCCAATGAAGAAAATATTGAGGATCAATAACACTTGAATTTAGAAAAGTGATTTAATCTTTCTAGAGATATCTCTCTTACCATGGACCTCACATATTAGAAGATCATAGCAAACTAAAAAAGTATTTATACACTCTTTGCATTAAAGCTTTACCTTTTCATTCCAGGGCTCCCTCTCCCAGCGTCCAGAATCCCAGCTGATCCAGGACTCCCTGATTCTGCTCATCTATCCATTCCATAAAGGCATAATAACTGAATTCTCACAAGCGAGGTCAGTAAGTGGTCGGTTACAGCTAACTGATAGATCTTCAGAGGGGACGAAGTGGATTTGGGGTCTGTAGCTGCCATTTCTCCCAGTGGCTCCCAAGGGGGTAGCTTCTTTCTTTCCCTGAGCACAGCCCTGTTTTGGGGCAAAAGGCTGTAGCTCTTGGGGAGTTAAATGAATTACACTATTCCCCCCACCCAGTCAACTCAATTGTCAAGGGATCTTTTCTGGGAAGTTTCTTTATTTGTGGTTATTCTATGCTGGCCACATTAACACAGTTTTCAAAACATAATTTATTGGACTTGATATTCCCCTCTTTGGTTCTATTAAACTGAGTATGGGTTACTATTTTAATGGGGTCAAAATGTTTTCTGAAACAAATTTGTATCTAGTCAGCTCAACTTTTTAAAATAGGAAACCTATTTTATGACCTATGAAAGTCCTTCCCAAGTGTGAGGGTTAGGTTTCTAGAAATCTTTGTAATCGAACTAGTCACAACCCAATAATTAAAGACTCATGAAAAACAACAAAATTCACACTTCAAAAATTAAATTTAAAATTCAATTAATTTTAAAATATTTAAAATTTAAAATAAAAACTTGCAAAAGTATTTTCATTTTTATGAACTATAGCCCACAAAACTAAAATGATCATCAATATGTTTTAAGCATTTAACTTATGAACAATAACAACTATTGATTTTTTAATTTATAAACTCTTCTTTGATAAAAAACTGTCTCCCCTTTTCAAGATGTCTATTATTTTTTTTGTGGCAGATAATGTACATATCAAGAAGCAATGGAGCAGCCGGGAAGCTCAGTCAGTTAAGTGTCAATTTTGACTTAAGTCATGATCTCTGGGTCCTGAGTTCAAGCCCCATGGTGGGCTCCCCGCTGAGCATAAAGCTTGCTTAAGATTCTCTCTCCCTCTCCTTCTGCCCCCTCCCAACTCACCCACCCCTTCACCCTACTTGCTCAATCTCTGTCAAAAAAAAAAGGCATTATATTCTCTGCCTGTGCTTGCAATCAAATGATCAATTGTTTTGATCTTTTTAAGTTTAGGTTTCTAAATTTTCATCTTTTTGATTCTGGTGTAGTATAAGAAAAATAATTTGGAAAGGAAAAGAAAAAGGGTTGGGGACATTTATTCAACCTCTCAGGTTTTTGTTTTCTTTTTTTAAAAATCTTCCCTTGGAGTGTTATCTCATTATAGATAAGCTCATGATAACTTCATGTGAAAGCCAACAATTTCCCTTCAAATAGAAGCAAGCAGATCTGAGGCCTACTAAACCTTTTCATCTCTGTAGCTTCACCAAAGCATCACTGCAAAACCTCTACTTTTCTTCTTCATTTCTTCTGAGGATATTTTTTTTTCCACTCTTTTAAAATTACCCCTGGTTGTAATGGCTTGCAATTTTCAAAGAAAACCAAAACAATTTATTGACCACTCACCATGAGCCAGATACTTTGCTAAATGGCTTCCATTGATTAACATATTTAACACTCTTGCTAAATTTTAAGTAGTTCTTACTACTCAGCTAAGGAAACTGTGCAGCTCTGAGACATTAAGTAACTTGCCCAGGATCACAGACCTACTAAGTGGCAGAGCAGAGAGATCTGAGCCAGGGTGGTTCCACGGATGAACTATGCACAGCACTACAGGTTCCCTGTGTTATAGACTTATTTGCTTATAAAATTTCCAAGTGAGGTGCTTGGCTGGCTCAGTGGATTAAGCATCTGCTTTCTGCCGGGGTCAGGGTTCAAGCTCCATATTGGGCTCCCTTCTCAGCGGGGAATCTGCTTCTCCCTCTGCCCCTCCCCCATTCATGCTTACTCTCTCTCAAATAAATAAATAAACAAATAAATAAATAAATAAATAAATAAATAAAATCCTCAGGTGTCTTCACTGCCATCATCAGTGTTAATATAGAACATGAAATAATTCCTTCTGTGCCCTTACTTAGCATGTAATATGCAAACTGGAACACTAGATGGCAACAAATGTCAAGAATATGTAAGAACAAAGTACACAATTCATCAGCTCAACAATCAAGTAGTTTGTTTCAAAATTAAAATATGGATGCCATTTTATGTTTTACTTTCAGAAAGCAAAATTCCTATTATATTTTAACATACCTGAGATAAACACTAGTAGATGTGTATTGTATTTTGTAGACTGCATAGAAATCAGTTCTTGTATTAGTAATTCAAGGAAAAATGCTTTAGATTCACAATACACAATAGCTTCTTTTGTCAACTGTTAAATTTTTAAAAGCACTAATTATAAAAATTCATATTCATAGTTAAAGCTAACAATTGACTTTGATTCAATTCAACAAACATTGTACAATTAATATGTAAATGGACACAAGAGGAATACAATGGTAAATGCCAGAGACCTGCCTTTTAAGGTCTTTCGGTGGTGAGAGCTATGTAAACAGCTACCAAAATTAAACAGCTACCAAAATTATAAACAGCTCATTTGGAATATGGAGGAAAAAGAGATTAATTCAAACAAGAAAGAGCTGGGGAAAACTTTGAGGAAAATTGCCACCTGGATTGAGCCCCAAGGTTGAATAGATATACATCAATACAGTGCTATAAATTATAACATGAGCAAATTCATGGTCACATTCAGGAAGGTCACATTCCTGACCTTGTAAGTCACATTCAGGAAACAGCCCAGGTCGTATGAAAGAGTATAGTGAAAAATATGGGTAGAAAAGTTAGGGTGGCCACATTGTAAAAGATCTGGAAGATCATGCTTTTATTCTACTGCAAGAGAGGAGTTACCAGACAGGGAGAGTTACAATTGAGGAGGACTTTGGTAGCAATAGGAAAGATACCCTGGAACTGGAAGAGGCTTGAGCAAGACCAACAGAAGTCTACTGCAATTGTCTGCATAGACTTGAACCAGGATGGAAAGGGTGGGCATAGCTTAGGATGGAACTCCAAAGTCCCAAAGACAGTGAGGGTTTGGCAACTGATTGGATGTTGAGAGTATGGGATGGGGAGGGGCCAAGATATTTTAAAGGCTCTGAGCCAGGGCTGCTGGTAAGATGAGGATGCCATTATCTGAGAAAGAAAACACAGACAATAGTAGAAGGAGGAGAGGTGGAAAGGAAAATAGAGAGGAGTAGAAACTTGGTCACATAGATTTTCAGATGCCAACAGAATGTCATACATATACGGCAAGAAATGTAGGTGTGGTGCTCAAGAGAGCCATTAGAGCTAAAGGTACAAGGCAGGGGTGTTCAAATGAAGGGAATGTTTTAGACATGGCAGGAGAAACAAATTCCTGGAAATTAGGACAATGCAGTGGAAGACTAGGAACTACTGACCAAGTAATGCCTGAGTTGAAGGCCTGTGGAAAACAAGTGAAGAGAGATGGAGAAGAGTAGACGAGCAATAAAAGAGGACCCACAGGAGTAAATGTCAGATATATCAAGGGGGAAAGATGACATGTTATGATAGGACACCCAATAACTTCCAAGACTGCAGAGTTGGGAGTCAAATGAAGATGGAGATGAGGTCACTGGGCTTAGTAATCAGGAAGTGACTGGTGACCATTAAGTGAGCAATTCAGCAGCAGGAAGTCAGATTACTTTGTCACCAGCCTGACTGCAGTGTGTTCAGAAGTGAACAGAAAGCTGCAACAGTGGACACTCATTTTGAAAGGTCTGTGGGTGATGTGGTGATGAGAAGTTAGTCAATAGAGTGGAAGCTGATCAAGTAAAGGCTGCCTGTTTTTTGTTTGAACAAGAATTATGGCTGGAGATAGGATGGGAATGACAGAGGGGAGGATGGAATTTGTATTTCTGCCTACCATACAGAAAGTGGTCAACTGCAAAGAAGAGAACTGCTCAATAGTACTTAAAATCACTGAAGGTGACCAGTATCACTCTCCTGTGGAATTCATTCTGTGGCCTTCTTCAACCAACAATTGATAGGCTGAAAGCAGCGAAAGGAAAAAAATGTGTGATTGAGCCTCTGCTGGGTACTGGCAGTGGGGATAAACTGGGAAGATAAGAATAAAAAGATTTTAGAGTGTTACTGAAAACAGATTACAATTCCCTTACTTAGTGGATATTTTCTGAGAACCTATTACATACCAAGCAGTACGCAAGATGCTAAAGAGTTACTAGTGATCAAGATGCATTCCTGTCAGAGATTTTAAAGTTTAATGGAAGGGGTGCTGGGGTGATTCAGTCGGTTAAGTGTCTGACTCTTGATTTCAGCTCAGGTCATGATCCAAGGTCATGAGATCGAGTCCTGTGCAGGCTCTGTGCTGAGTATAAAGCCTGCTTGGGATTCTTCCTCCCTCTGCCCCTCATCCCCACATGTGTAGACTCTCTAAATAAATATATAAGAATAAAGTTTAATTAAAGATAAAGACAAATAAGGCATAATAATATACTTTGATGAGTGCTGTACATAATGGGAAGTAGTTCTTAGCTGGGAGCAATTATGCATGCATACGCACATACACACATGCATGCATGAGCACATATCTGTGGGAACCTTTAGCAATGTATGGAGATATTTCTGGTCGTCAGAACTTGGGGAAGAGGAGGTATGCTACTGGCATTTAGTGAATAGAGGCCAGGAATACTGCTAAATATCCTATGATGTGCAGGCAGGACAACCTCTAAAACAAAGAGTTATGCAGTCCAAAATGTCAATAGTGCTAAGGTTGAGAAATCCTGCTATGAAGGCACATAAGAGGAACATCAAACTAGAGATTTTCTATAGACAGCAGAAGACCTCTCTAGAGATGGAGAAGATATCTAGGTAGGGAGTGGAGAAGAATTTACATGGTGTGTATAAAAATCTAGGGGGTAAAAATAACAGTGCATAAACGGGGAATAATAGCCAGGAGCATCAGTGGCACCACTGTTGAGGAAATACATTGTGCCAGAGATCTACAAGGTAACAGATACGCATTTTAGGATGCAGTCCTCTGAGTCAGATATTATTTCCATTTTACAGATGAGGAACAACTATGGTTCAGGGAATGAAGTAAGTTGTCCTAGGTCATGTAGTCAGTGAATGGTGTGGCTGGAGAGCTGATTCAAGGTTTGCTAACTAATATACCCTGACCAACCCCTAAAGTCGACTGCCCTTTCAAGCTGACACTGGCTGAGTCTGTTGGAAGAGAGTAATCAGGAAGCACACGACAGACCTCAGAAGTAATGCCAAAGGGCTTAAAGACTGTCCTGAAATAGTGGGCAATCCCAGACAGATCAGAAATCAAAGACTCACAGGATCAAATCTGCCTTGAAGAAAGGTCACTTCTGGCTGCAGTGTAGGGAACAGGGTGAAGGAAGAGGATGTTGTAATTCACAAATCCATAGATTATGGTATCCTGAACAAGAAAGGTGACAGTGAGAAAAGAAGTCAAGAAGAGTTCAGAAACTAAGATTTATACTTAGTGATTGGCTGGAAGTCAAGCATGAAAGAGAGGATGACAACCAGGTTTCTGGTCAGGGCATGGTAGTAGACAGAGTTGCCATTCAAGGCATACAGAACACAGTAGCATTAGGGGAGCAAATGTAATGAGTTCAGTTGGGGATGTAAAATTCATATTTAAATAGGGGGGGGGCGGTGCCTGGGTGGCACAGTTGGTTAAGGGTCCAACTCTTTATTTCAACTTGGGTCTTAGGGTTGGTCAGGCTCAGCTCTTAGCAGGGAGTCTCCTTGAGATTCTGGCCCTCCCATTTGTATTCTTTCTCTCTCAGATAAATAAATCTTAAAAAAAAAATACTAAAATAAATAAATGGAAGGGGAAAAAGACCAGCCTAGAGATAATAGATAATATAAGATAGGAGAGGCGACTGAAGCAGCAGAGGCAGGAATGAGGACATTGAGTATGTTTAATGGGGACAGGGAGGCAGAGAGGCACTGGTCAAAGGGAGCAGATGCAGAGTTGGAGATGCCATGGACACATCAGTTCAGGTGACAGTCACTATAGAACAGGGAAAATGTTAGAGGCAAGCAAGCCGAAGTATGTTGGGACTATGGTGTTGTGTGTATTAACAAGATAGATTAGAAACCTTTCAGGATAATCAAAGGAGGAAGGTAGAGGGTGCTGTGGACTGAAGGTTTGCGACCCTCCAAAATTCATGTGTTGAAACCTCACCTCCAACATGATGGTATTAGGATGTCTGGCTTTTGGAAGCTGATTAGGTCCTTAGGAGGAAGCCTGCATGAATAGGGTAGTGGCCTTAATAAAAGAGGTCCCAGAGAGCTCCCTCACCCCCTTGGCCTTGTGAGGCCACACAGCAAGAAGACAGCTATCCATGAACCAGGAAGCAAACCCTCTCTAGACACCAGATCTGCTGGCACCTTGATCCTGGACTCTCCAGACCCCAGAACTGTGAGAAATAAATGTGTGCTGTTGAAGGTAGTCAGGCTATGGTATTTTTGTTATAGCAGCCTGAGCAGACAAAGACAGGGCCAGATGCTAACACTCTTAAAAAGTGTCCTATAGCTAACAACTATTTTATAAACTCAAGTAGTAAAATGGAGGAGGTTTTGTTTTGTTTTGTTTTGTTTTTTTTAAAAAAGTGTCAAATAGTAACATCTAGATTGAGTTTATACTGATTAAAATTAGGGAGAGGAGAGACAATGATGATTTCAAAGAGGCCTCATCACAGCCAGATGAAAGGAATGAGTGGCAAAGGGCTTGAGGGTCATGGTATCATCAAGAGACTGCTAGAGTTCAGTACAAATGAACAACTAGGAATATTTAAGGAGACAAAGCCTGTTAGGGAGTTTGGTCAGAATGGACGTAAGTTACAAAGGCACCAGGGTGTTAGTAATGGAAGCTATGATGGTCAATGGTCTGGGAAGAGCCAGGGATGTACTGGATAGAGACAATGGACAAAGGAGTGACTGAGGAGCTGAATACAGAGGTGAAGTGCCTCATACCTTAATAAAATACTGATGCTAATGTAGGGCTTAGACCAAAGCTATGCAAAGGAACTCTCTCTGTGATGCTGGAAATGTTCTATATGTGCACTGCCCAATACAGTGATCACTAGCTACTTGGAGTGTGGCTAGTGTGTCTGTGGAAAACACACAGCAGCTTCAGTGCATTGAGGTGTAGCTCCCCAAAGACAGCAGTGAGTCAACAATAGCCTCCTATGACTTAAAGTGCTTACAACACTGCTTGATCATGAAGTGGTAACAATTACTGTCACTATCATTCAATGTGTTTGATTTAGCATCTGTGGATCCAGACCCATTCCTAGCCAGAGATGCTATTCAATACACATATATTATTTATTAACTGTGGCGTGTTGCATGTCCTCAAAATTTCCCATGCACAAGGGAAAAGCATTTGTCAGTGGTCATACATGAAAATGTACAAATGGTGTTATGGTCTTCACAGCATTCAAACTTGATCAGCAAATGAGAAGATTAAGCAGGCAGGTCTCTCCAAGCACTCTCCCACATTGTGCTATATTCTCTGACTAGTGACAGAACAAGGAGATTTGCAGAGGAATAAGAATTCTACCAGTAAATCTGTTTAATTTTGCAAAGTCAACATTAACAGATTGGGATTCACTTTGCGTGTTTGGAAAAAAAAAGAGTTTAGTTATGGAAGAGTAACCACAGAAACAATTGGAAAAGAAAAGAGGGCAATTCTGGTGTGGCTTTATTTTGGTCTTTTGAGACTTGCCTTGGTTTTCTCAAAATTGGCCTCCTCCGTCATTTGCACGGCTTGTTTCACCTGCTCATAAGCATTGGCTTCTCTCTGCTGCACATCTGTCAAGCTGCTCCTGACGGAAACCAGCGCAGACATTAAATCATCCCTTTCCCTGTCAGCGCAAAAAGAACATTCGAAACAAGCAGTGGTCAGATGATCTTGTATTCGTAAGTCAGGAAGAACAAGGCATTAACATGTAGTGGAAGGAGAGCCGGGGTGGGGTGGGCTGGCTCTGCACTCTGTAAAGCACCCCCAGAGAAAGACCCTCTGTCCTCCCTTGGCCAGGGGCAGGCAGGGCAGCCAGGAAAGGCTGAGCATTCATGGCAGGACTGCATCTGTGGGGCACAATAACTTATTGTGGGGAGGACTGCCCCACTCTAGGCTGCAGATTAAAGCCCAGAAAAGAGGAAGTCAGTTTAAAAATTTGAAGGGCGGGGGGTGGGGTAGGGGAAAAAGGAATAAGGCAGAGAAGGTGGGGACTGTATGTCAAAGGAGAACATATTTACTTATATATTCAGGGCCTACTAAGGTCCTAGCAAAACTGCTGACTCACCTCTCGTTTGTCTGAACAAATAGGTTCTTTCCTGTTTGTTTTCCTCCACAACCCTCTTTTCCACCCTTCCCTTTCAATTAAAATCTTTCACCAACTTATGAACACATTTCTTCTTTCAATGGGAAGGACTGATGAAACCCTCAAATACCCTGGTCACGCAGAGAACATTCACGATTTAACAAAATCTCATCCCGCTGGCTTCGATCACTGCCTGGCCCCACACCCTTGTCAGCAATTCTCAGAAGTCCTCTGAGCTAATCATTTCTTGGGGATTGATGCAACCAGATGCCAAAACACTTTGGTGTGTAAAATAGCAAAGAGTCAATCTCATGGGTTAAATAAATCATGTATAAGATTTTAGGATATTTGGGTTTTATTCACTGGATAAAAATGACCAGTAGACCGAAGAAAAAATGTGGTGGGAAACTTTCTATACACACAAAGCAAAAAAAAAAAAAAGTAAGTTGGACAGCTCTGCCTGCTATTCCACGCTTTATTAAAGAGCTCAAGCTCTAAACTGTGGTTTCAGATTCAGTTCAAGTAACTGCTTGCAGTTTCCTTTTTTTTTTTTTTTTTGCCAAGTTCTAAACTATCAGGAAAGAGCCAGCTCTGATTTTTTCTTCTTAAGTTTAGCAACCCTTAAGGAATAATAATTTCAAAGGTTATAATCTCTGAGTTTGAGTTGCTTTCAGAATTAACCAGTGATTCCATTAAAAAAAATTTCTTAACGATAAAATAATTTAAACTATTTGTGGTATTTGGAAAGCACTCATATTTTAAGAAATATGCAATACTGAACAAAGTTACAATTATTAGCAGTTTCATAAAAGCCTGTTTTGTTAAAAAAAGAAAAATAATTGCTTCAACTATCATAAAATTCATGAGAGCACAGTGATCTTAATTTAAGAATTTCTTGGTTTGTTTTAAATTGAGAAAAATAATTTACTCTTATTTTGTTCTAAAGGAAATGAAAAAAGGGAGTTAATTATTTTGATCAAATACAAACACAATGGTTATGTAAAGAATAGAAGAATCAAAGCAAGGTGAAATCATTCTAGGTAAGAAAAAACAGATTATTTGAAGGCCAAAGTGAAAGCCACTGAGAAAGCACTCAGTGATACTTGGATCTGTTTGTGATGCCATGCCCTCAACTTAAGCCAAAGTTCCAACTAAAAAGAATTAACAGAAAAGCTCAGTGTTGATAGTATGCAGACAGATCACAAAGGGAACAAAATATAACCAATTTGCTTCTTACAGGAGATTTAACACTTAGTATTATTTAATCTTTTTTCAGTATGCCCTCTTACAGAGAGGAATATGCCACAGTAGCAGATAATCAGTGGAACAGAGGACAAAAGACCCAATGAATGAGTAGTGACTCTGCTACAGAAGGGCATCAAAAGAGGTAAAGTTCTAGTTCTAGTATCCTAGGATCTAGATTTTAAAAGTCACTAGGCTACCTAGAGTTGGAGACTAAAGAGTTTAGTTGTTCTGGTCGGAAGGTTTTCAGACAATCAACTCATCAAGTTCAGACCACAGAAAATCATCAAAGATAAACACCCCCAAATACTGATGTCTTATTAAGCTCATCATTCAACAGTGAGCCCATGAAATGATTACACTAAAAATCTGTATGGCCACCTGACTGACACACTCCCAATTTTCCAGTAGAGAAATGTACTGCATGCTGTAAGATGGCCTTCAGACTACCTGGGAGGCTCTAGAGAGATGCCTAAATTGCATACATACTTATAGGTACAGGAAGCCATCTTGCTATTTTAGGATTATCTACTCAGTCGCTACATTTTTGTTTTGCTTTATTTCAACTCAGTCAGCCCTTCCTAAAAGCAAGCCCTGAAAACAAACCAGCTCTGGGCATGTTGGCCTGTCTTCCTACAAGGCTTTGCCTCCAGTCTCAATTCGAGGTCACCTTTGTGATTTAGCTCCCCCTCTTCTGGCCCCATGCCATACTGCATCATCCGGCCTTCAGGAAGCAGTCAATTCCAGCCATTGAGGAGAACCATCCAGGCAGCTACAGGTCTGCTCCAGAGCTCCCAGTTCACAGGCCCAGCCCAGAGCCCAGGCCTGAGCATGCCTCTCCCAGTGGGAAGCTGTACAAATACAGATGACCTACCAATATGATTGCAAAGTGGCAGTTATCCAAATTACCATCTGCAATGGCCAGAGGTCTGTGAGTACTTCAAGAACACCATGTGTCATCAAGGAGTCTTCTGAAGCAGAGCAAGAAAGACAGCATCAACACTGTCACATTCCATGATCAAATGATCCATGAAGTGCAGCTAACACAGAAGTGGAGGCAAGGAGGTGCGTGCAAGTTCTGGGATGAACCAGCTAATAAGGAGCATTGAGTACTTAAGGAATTTAGTGCAACAATCAGAGCAACAAGCACTGAGAAAGTCCCTGAATAATCTGGGTCAAATGTCTATCTTTTTTTTTTTTCCATTTATTTATTTGGTGGCGGGGGGGCAGGGGAGGTGAGGAGAACAAGCAGGGGGAAGGACAGAGGGAGAGGGAGAAGCAGATTCCCGGACAAGTAGAGAGCCTGACATGGGGCTCAATCCCAGGACTCCAGTATCATAACCTAAACCAAAAGTAGATGCTTAACTGACTGAGCCACTGGGGCACCCCTGGGTCAAATGTATAAAATAAGGAAAAGAGAGAGCTGGTATGATATACATATATGCATGAGCTTCATCTTGAAAGATAAGGTGCCTAAGAAATGCCTGAAATTCTGGTTATTCCACAGTGAGTAGCAGTTTCAAGCAGAATTAGTAAGTACTATCCCTGTCTTTTAAAAGCAAGTCTAGGAGGCTGACTACAACATTTCCTTGTTCCTCATTTCTGGGAAGTTCCTGCATAGTTTTTCAAAGCCAACTACACACAACATTGCCAAGACCCACTCGAAATTCACAAGCTGGTCTAAAGTCCCAGGAGAGTACAGTAGTAATCACTTCTCTTTTCTGAACGGTACACAGAAACTTCTCCAAGGCATGAGGAGCTACGGAAAAGGATCTAATATAAAAGTTCCATCCTGATTATCATTTGAAGGTGCTTGATCATTACGTAAGAGAGGTTACTGTCGCTCTTACCCACCCTATGACATAATGAGGCCTGAGTGTAAGTCAGAAGTTCAGAAACACTATAAGGCCTTCAAATCAACTTTTAAAATATATCCAGTGTCATCAACAGTTGTTAAGTATACTCTCCTAACACAAGGCCACAAACATACTGGTGGTCTGCCTGATCCTGTCCTTCTCAAGTGCTCCAGTTACTCTTGTCATATATTCAATACATTCCATGCTAAAAGTTCAACAAAGGAACTTACAGCTCGTGTCACAATGCCACATTTCAAGCAAAGGCTGGGACACTCTTTTGAGGCATCACATTTGGGATATAGTTTTTTTTAATTCCCTCTTAGAATCCTGCAGGAAATTCTATGATAGAGGGCACTGAGGGTTTAGGCTTCTAATTATGCATAAAACTAGAAATTCAGACCTAAAAAGTGCTGGCCACCCTTCAAACTCAGCATAACTTTCAATATACAGCATTCTGAATTAATAAGTTGAAAGAAGCTGAACACCAGCTTAGGCCAAAGGAATCTTATAGACAAAGGTTTCATTGACAATAAAATCAGGAGCCTTCCACTATACTCTGTTATGAAAGTAGAACATGAGTTCATGATATGCTGACAAAGCAGAAAACTGAACAGAGAAGGTTGATATTTACTTTAAAAGACTAAGAGCTAAAATTTAGGATGGAGACAAAGGAATAGATAACTAAATAAGAATCCAATTTCTAAATGACTGTCAGCCCTGAAATCAATGCAAACATTGTAGTTTCCTCTTAAAATATTACTCTCATGAACTATAAGGATAATATGAAAGGCAAGAGGGGGAAAAAACCCTGTCTTTTATTTGTTGGTTTAGTTATACCAGACCATTTAGTTAAACTCTGTATCTCTTCATCTATGTGACTTTGAATATGCTTTTTGCCCCTTTCATTATATTCTCCTTCTAAACATAATTACCAACACAGCTAAAGACCCATTTGACACATACTTTGATTTTGGTACCATATTCCACCACTCAGTGGCAATCACTGTTAAATACTGGGTGCTTATCCTTTAAAATCTTTTTCTATGCCTATGTATGAACCTGAAGAAAATACATAGTATGTTCAGGTATGGACCTTTTTAAAAAATAAAAATACAAATGAGTTTCATTTCAGATGTGTCTTTTTCATTTTTATTTTTTTCCTTCAACAATACATTGTGGAGCTTAAGTCTCACATTGGTACACATAAATCTACCTCATTCTTTTTTTCTTTTACTGTGCATAACATAATTTATCTAAACCTTTGAAGGATATTTAGGTTGTTCACACCTAAAAGAAATACTTGTTTTCCTCCACAGTTTCTGTATTCACACTTCTGACACCTTATGTGTGTTTTCAACACCAAGCTATTCTCCAATTCTCAGTTGATATTCACTCAATTGGGACATTAATTTCCTGGAGTTAGCACAGACCCCTCAGACTAAGGCTCAGTCCCACAAGACTGTCTCCCACTTCAGGTACCAATTGCAAGTCCCAGACTGTCACCTGTACTTCTGAACAATTGGCCAGAAATCAAGGGCTCTCATGACCCGTACCTCAGTTTTGATAATTTGCTGACAGCTCAGAACTCAGGAAAGTGCTTTACTTACTATTCCCCTATTATAAAGGACACAATTCACAAACGGCTAAATGGAAGAGATGCACAGAGCAAAGTGTGTGGGAAGGGGGGTGGAGTTTCTGTGCCACCTCTGGGCATGCCACCCTCCCAGCTTCTTGATATGTTCACCAACCTAGAAGCCCTCCAAATTCCATTGTTTAGGGTTTTTATGGAGGTTCTATAGGCATGATTGATAAAATCATTAGGCATTGGTGACTGAACTCAATCTCCAGTCCCCGCCCACTCCACAGAGATTAGGGAGGAGGGCCTGAAAGTTCCAATGCTCTAATCACATGGCTGATTGCCCTGGGAACCAGCCCCATACCCATCCTTAGTGGGTTTCCAAAAGTCATCTAATTAAGGTGAACTCAGGCATTACTCAGAGGAGCTTGTTAAGAATAACAAAAGATGTTCCTTTCACCTTGATGTTCAAGAGCTATTTCAGGAGCAGGAAATAGAAACCAAGTATAACAAAGGATATTTCTATTGTTTTTATCATTTAGGAAATTATAGTTTAGGAGCTCTGTGCCAAGAACTAAAGATGAAGACCAAAATATGTATTTCTTAACATATCACAATGTCACACCACCAATTACAAATAATGTTGCAAAAACATTCCCTAGAATGACTCCGTTGTATACATACATATATATGTTCTTTGGGTTAGATTTTGAAATATACTTTAACTATTAATGGATAATGCTAAATTACCCGAAAAAGCAGTTATTGACTTACAGTTCCCACAAGTAGGGTGTGAAAATACTGGCTCACTCGCAGCTCCCCAATTATTGTCACTATCAATCTCTTTAACTTTCACCAATTTGAGGGGTTGGTTTTTTGAAAATCTGCACTTCCCTGAATAATAACAGAGTGAATACCTTCTCTTATATTGACATCTCCCTATTTAATTGCTCACCAATTCCTTTTAAAAAATATTTTATTCATTTATTTATGATAGACATAGAGAGAGAGAGAGGCAGAGACACAGGCAGAGGGAGAAGCAGGCTCCATGCCCTGGGAGCCCGACATGGGACTCGATCCCGGGTCTCCAGGATCGCGCCCTGGGCCAAAGGCAGGTGCCAAACCGCTGAGCCACCCAGGGATCCCCTCCTTTTTTTTTTTTTTTAAGATTTTATTATTTATTTATTTGACAGAGAGGGAGGGAGACAGCACACAAACAGGTGGAGCAGCAGAGGTGAGCAACAGACTTCCTGCAGAGCAGGGAACCTGATGGGCAGGCTCAATCCCAGGACCCTGAGATCATGACTTGAGCCAAAGACAGACACTCAACTGACTGAGCCATCTAGGTGCCCCTGCTCACCAATTCCTATTCTTTATCCACATTTCAACTGTACAGTTTGTCCTTTGTGTTTGTTTCAAAGGATGTTCTTTAGATAATATACCATTTTTTTGTTATACAACATGCAAATATTTTCCCCAGTCTTTTAATTTCATTTGCGTCATTATATCATAAGTTTCTTTTTTAATGAAGCTAAATGTAAAATTTCTTCCTTTATGGCATTCATTTTCCATACCATGTTCAAGATTTGACCTACCCAGAAGCCATAAAGATAATTTCCTATATTTTCTTTTAATGCTTTCATAGTCTGAATTATATCTGGGTCTTTAAACCATCTTGAATTTGTTTTTGTGAAGTATGGTTCTATTCTTTTTGTTTCTAGTGTAAACATGTAAATTTTTAATTTCTCTGAGCCTCAGTTTCCCTAGCTGCAAAAATGAGGGTAATAATATTTACCTCATAAATGCTAAAAAAGATTATTTTTTTAAAAACTGCCTGGCAGGGCAGCCCAGGTGGCTCAGTGGTTTAGCGCCTGCCTTCAGCCCAGGGCGTGATCCTGGAGACCCAGGACCGAGTCCCATGTCGGGCTCCCTGCATGGAGCCTGCTTCTCCCTCTGCCTGTGTCTCTGCCTTTTTCTCTGTCTCTCATGAATAAATAAATAAATAAATATTAAAAAAAAAAAAAAACTGCCTGGCCGAGTCCTTGGTATGTAATAAATGTTTGCCACACGGTAGTTGGATCTGAAAATATATTTAATATATACTTACTAAATTTTATAGTTATGTGAAATAAATAACAATAATTTAATAATATATTTAAAAATATAAGAATAATTTAATATAATATTTAACAAAAAAATAGGACCATCAGCTCAGATTATAAAAACTATTCTTTAGTCCATACTAGAGAAATTCAGGTTTTTTTTTTAAAGATTTATTTATTTATTCATGAAAGACACAGAGAGAGAGAGAAAGAGAGAGAGAGAGGCAGAGACACAGGCAGAGGGAGAAGCAGGCTCCATGCAGGGAGCCCGATGTGGGACTCGGTCCTGGGTCTCCACTATCACACCCTGGGCTGAAGGCAGGCGCTAAACCACTGAGCCACCCAGGGATCCCAGAATTTCAGTTTTTTTTTTTTTTATTTTTATTTATTTATCATAGTCACAGAGAGAGAGAGAGAGAGAGAGAGGCAGAGACACAGGCAGAGGGAGAAGCAGGCTCCATGCACCGGGAGCCCGATGTGGGATTCGATCCCGGGTCTCCAGGAGCGCACCCTGGGCCAAAGGTAGGCACTAAACCGCTGCGCCACCCAGGGGTTCCCCAGAATTTCAGTTTTTATGTAACAACCAAAAGGTTAGTCACTTATGGAAACCATGGCTACTAGACATTTTGATTGCTTTTGGAGTATGAGAGGCACAGAGGAGTTTTAATATTTATGGGGCATTTATTATTTGTCAGAAACTCTTTTAAGCACTGTATAGGTATTCTTTCAAAGAACCCTCAAAATAACACTATTAGGTACTTCTATCTCCATCTATCTCTAAAATGGGGAAATTGAGGTATGAGAAGTTAAGTAACTTTCATGAGGTTATATAGGCAGTTAGTAGTAGAACCAGAAAATGAATCCCCAGGCAATTTTGCTCTAGCCACAAGGCTAAGTGTCCCAGTAAAATCCCAACATGTAGGTATTATTCCTCCAAACAAGAGAAGTCCAGGAGGTACCTGAGTGGCTCAGTTGAGCGTCTGCCTTCAGCTCAGGTCAGGATCCCAGAGTTCTGGGATCAAGCCCCAAGTCAGGCTCCCTGCTCAGTGGGAAGCCTGCATCTCCCTCTGCCTTTGCCTCCCTTAATCTGCCAGTGCTTGCACACTCTTGTGTTCTGTCTCTTTCTCAAATAAATAAAAAATCTTAAAAAAAAAAAAAAGAATTCCTTTCAAATTCACTTTTGTTACAAAAAGTGCCGGATTTGCAATTATAGACTCATAGACAGGAGCAGAATTGAAAAGATTATTTACTTCAATCCTCTCACTTCAAGATGAGACCGAGGCCAAGAGAGGTAAAATTACTTGTCCCAAGGACCTGGTCACACACAGCTGGCAGAACTCACCTGTTCTGTCTTTAAGAAAACTCCAATGAAATAAAATAAAATCCATTTTATTTGAAGCTCAGCATCAATCCCACAAGAGACAGCATGGGGATGAAAGAGCACAATGCTCCTTTAAAGACACAATTTTCCATGTTGCAAAACCTCCGTGTGGAGAAGCATACTTACTTAGTCAGTCTTTCAATGGTCTGCACATGAACATTATTATGGGTTTGGGAGAGAACAGCTTCATGCTGAGCACATTTCAAACAAAGGCCACCAACTCGATTAGAAATATTAGTAGCAAGAAGAGATTCTTTATGCTTTAGTTGCTCTTTAAGATCTTCACAATTTTTCTGATATTCAGCTAGGTCTTTCCTGAAAAGAAGGGAAAGAAAGTTCTAGCAAGTACTAGGTACATTACTTTCACGTATTATCCCAGAGATAACTGCTACTATCACTTATGGGTGCTTACCTTATGAGGTGCTCTGTATACAATATCTAATTAATTCTTACCACAACCCTAAAACGTAAGTGTGATTATCCTAATTGACACTTTGAATAAAATGAGACTTGAATATATTAAATAATTAGCCCAAGTTCTTGTAAGATTTTAACACAGATTAGTCTGCCTCTTGATAACTGGCTCTCTGTTCAAAGGATCCCATCTCCATTACATTATATTACCCACTGATCAAGAATAAAACTCCAAATACAAATCCTAAATAAATTCTCTCAAAAAAGAAGTGAGGCAATGTAACATCCTTGAATTGAGGGAAATGCCCTATTCCAAGTGTTAACCCTTAGAAAATTACATAAAGCTCATGAGTTTTATCCAGAAGTAACTTATTATTGCTCATTCTTCCTTAGGAGATAAAAAACTTTAAAAAATTCTCTAACCACAAAGTTCTATAAAGAGCTATTTCATAAGAAAGTGGGCTGCTCTCTTCCTCTAGAAAGAAGCTATATAGAATTTACCAGCCCATGGAGATTTATAAAGTAGCAGCTATTAGCTGGAAATAAGCAGCTTGCTAAAAGAAAGTGTTGAAGAAGTGTATATATGTGTGTGTCTATGTGTGTGTGTCTATTTGTTTTATTATAGGAGATCATCCTTGGATGAGTTCTTCTCCATGCTGACCTTTTAAGGATAAAACAACCAATGTATGGGTTGTATTTTCACCCCCATCCTTTCTCCATAAAGCTTTGGTAGTCAACTGGGACAATTGAGCTTCCTTGCACAGATATTCCTTTCCTACTGTGTGTGTGTGTGTGTGTGTGTGTGTGTGTGTGTGTGTGAATAAAACGTCCTAGTTTACAAAGGAGAAAATAGCCCTTAAATACTTGGACTACTGAAAGCATGTATTTTATCTCCAGCTCAATCAGTTTCTATTATACTCAGGGAGCTATAGCTCTCCTAACCAGCTATCACAGAAGAGAAACCAATAATCGAGTCACACAATACCTCCACTCTGGAATGGAGGTGGGGGGGTGCCTTTCAGGCAGCACTGAGGAGGTAGGAAAGATCCGCAGGCAATCTAAGGGTTAAAAAAGCTAATCTAGGGCAGCCCCAGTGGCCGTGGCACAGCGGTTTAGTGCTGCCTGCGGCCCAGAGTGTGATCCTGGAGTCCCAGAATCGAGTCCCGTGTCAGGTTCTCTGCATGGAGCCTGCTTCTCCCTCTGCCTGTGTCTCTGCCTCTCTCTTTCTGCATCTCTATGAATAAATAAATAAAATCTTTAAAAAAAGTTAAAAAAAAGCTAATCTAATGACAGTCTGAGGTGAAAAAAAAGCTGTTTTTGCCCTTTGCCCAAGATATCTTCAGCATAATATGTTTTTTTTTCTAAAATATCATGTAGAAAAAGTCTGACTTTCAAAGTCTTTGTAAAAGGAACTTTGGAAGCACATTCCAAAATCAAAGGGTCTCCATTACTATTTCTGTCAGTTTCAAATTCAAAACACTCAGACAGATGTGATTATTTGAAATGCCAAAAAAATTAAAAAGAAATAAATACCAGAAAGCCAGAGTTTCTGAGAGTGGTGGTTTTATCTCTTTCTTAAAGAAAATGACTCCAAATAATCTTAAGTTATACTAAAGGAAAAAGAAAGAAATAGAAGCTGCAGGGAACAAAGTCTAGTTCATTCTAAAGTAGTATTTTAATGTAATTAAAAATGGCACATTTGACTTATGAATGAGACAAAATAAGTCAAATTACCACAGTGACCTAGAAATATATTACTTTAAAAACTGAAGAATCAAAACCCAATGTAAATCAAAATATAATAAAAGCAAGAAAGCAAAAAGTAGGCCATTTTATAAATGCTAGGTTTCTTCATGAAAAAATAAAAGTCTCTGCAGAAACCCTAAAACTAATCAGGATAAGTTATAAAGTGCATAAAAGCAAATTAAAATAAATGATAGTGTGCATGAAAGCCAAGAGTTCTGGTTCTTAACATTACTGTGCTTATGTCTCAAATAATATGTGGCCTGAAGATTTTAAATTTTATTTCAAATTAGACTTATTAAAGTTATAAAAAGTATTTTAAAGTTTGTTTGATTGAAAAATATTTCATTGTCACTATTTAAAATAAGCTTTAACACCTCCCAAAATCAACTCCTGATATCATTTTCTGCCCATAATACATACTAATCGTTAATCTATAATATATAGGTTTTATTGAGATTTCTTTTAAAAAAGTCAAAAAATACTTGAAAACTTACTGTGTATATAAAAGTACCCCCCCATAGTTTCACTTCCTATGATTTGAGTTACTGAGGTCAACCAAGGTTCAGAAGCAGATGATCGCCCCTCTGATGGATGATCAGAAGGTCAGTGGCAGCCTAATCGTCCATGTCACAACGCGTATGTAATTCCCCTCACTTTATCTCATTACACGGGGAATTTTAGATCTCATATCATCCCAAGCATCAATGCAGGACAATAAGCTATTTTGAGAGACCATATTCCCATAACTCTTTTTTTTCCATAACTCTTAATACAGTATATTGCTATAACTATTCTATTATTAGTTAGCTGTTTGTCTCTTACTGTGCCTAATCTCTTATAAATTAAACTTTATCATAGATATGTATGTACATAGAAAACAATATATATATAGGGTTCAGTACTATCCACAGTTTCAGGCATCTCCTGAGGGTCTTTGAATGTATTTCCTACAAAAAAGAGGGGACTAGTATACTCATATTCATAATATATAGAAAAATGCTCAAACTATTATTGTTAAAATTTTTAAAATTAGATAAAAATACCTATAAAGAAAAAACTACTTGCTTCTAATTTGAAAACCACAATGCTTTATTTTAAGTATTTTATTTTAAAGGCGTAATTTCTACCAGAGCAGCTAGTGATTCTTAATTCCATGAGAAAACACAAATATTTCATAACTGATAAAGGGACAAAATTTATAATTCAGATCACAGTTCTCTGAGATGGGACTTCACAATTTTATGCTCCTGTTCCTTTAATACCTGAGGATATTTCTTATATTGAACATAAAATGTCATCAAGTCATTCTTATATAGAGTAAACCTAGCATGTCAGCAAACATTCGAATATATTTTACCATCATTATGCTTTTGCTATGATTTTTAAATGGATGATGATACTTTACCTTAAAAACTTCAATTGAGATTCCAGGATACCAGTCTTTTCTTCATAAGTAAGATTTAGCCTCTCCTTTAGAAAAGAAAACAAAAAGTGTGCCTTTTCTCCATGCTCTGTGTTTTATTAGCAAATTTTAATTACTAATACTAAACTCAATTTCCTTCCTTTTACCCAAGAGGAAAGATAATGTGTCCTCTCCAGAAACACTTTCTGTAACTCACTTTTATTGAGTGTATACCCACAAAGAACTACTTAGTCATGAAATGGTTATTTGCTGCCCCTCCCCATTTCTTTAAAAAATGCATACAGCAGTTCTTACTTTTAAAAGTGTGACTCTGGGAAAAACCAATTTTAACCTATAAGGTCCATGAGGGCAAGGATCCCACACTGTGAATGCTGTGTATTGACAAACTAAATGAGTCCTGGATGAATGATAAAAGGAAAGTTATAAATCACAGTAAATGACAGACCAAACTGATATACTAATTACAAGAGTTGCTAGTATCCTCCTGTTCTTTCATTCAGCAAATATTTATTGGGTATCTAAGATGGAGATGACTTTAACCCCAAGGAGCTTATATTCTCAGAAGGAATAGAAAAACAGGAGGACAGGGCAGCCCCGGTGGCTCAGCGGTTTAGCGCCACCTTCAGTCCAGGTCCTGATCCTGGAGACCAGGGATCAAGTCCTACATCGGGCTCCCTGCATGGAGCCTGCTTCTCCCTCTGCCTGTGTCTCTGCCTCTCTCTCTCTCTCTCTCTCTCTCTGTGTGTGTGTCTCTCATGAATGAATGAATGAATGAATGAATGAATAATAAATAAATAATAAATAAATAAATAAATAAAATCTTTAAAAAAAATAAAAGAAAAACATGAGGACAATTTCAATTATATATAATTCACTCCAGGGAGGTATATAGAAGGTAAACTGAAATCAGAGATGCAGGAACTTGTAATTCAGCTTAAGAGAAGTAAAGAAGACTTCATGGAAGAAGCACTAATACTTAAAGGATTAACTTCCAATAGAGAAAAAGGCATAGAGGCTAGAGAAAACATGTCTGGCCAGTGAGTGGATCTATATCCCCACAGATAAAAAGCTAGATGGAAGAGTGGATAGAGATGGGTGGGACAGGTGAGAATGGGCCATGGAAAACTAAATATATAAGACCTTTACCCAGACAAGTCATGTAATCTCCATGTAGTAGAGGCACTGGGTGAACATTGAAAACTTTATCAGATTTGAACCTTAAGTCACTCTGAAGTATGGAAAAGGGAAGACCAATGAGGAAGTGCACTGCAACTACAGAGGGAAGAGATAGGCACGTGAATAAACGTAATCAAACAGTAAGGAAGGAAAAGAAAGAATTTAGTAGGGAGCTATATAAGACCAAAATTGACAGAATTTTATAATTTAATAGATAATGGGGGAGAAAAATATATTAAAAATAATCCTAGGGCAGCCCCGGTGGTGCAGCGGTTTAGCGCCGCCCACAGCCCGGGGCGTGATCCTGGAGACTCTGGATGGAGTCCCATGTCAGGCTCTCTGCATGGAGCCTGCTTCTCCCTCTGCCGGTGTCTCTGCCTTTCTCTCTCTCTCTCTGTGTCTCTATGAATAAATAAATAAAATCTTAAAAAAAAAGTCCTAAGTTTCTGCAATTGAGCAATTGGGGGAATGCTGGTGCTAAAAATTTTTTCAGACTGGTAAAAGAAGGCAAAATGGAACCATAAAAATATTCAACTGATTCAAAAGAGGCAAAAAAAAAAAAAAAAAAAAAAAAAGGAGGGGGAGGTAAGAGAAAAAAAGATCAGAAAAAAATGAAGCCAAATAGCAGGATAGTGGACTTAAACTCAAGTACATAAATAATTGCATTTAAAAGGCAGATATTGTTAGATTGAATAAGAAAGCAAAACTCAGCTATAAGAGACCCAGATTAAATATGAAGATACAAATTTATTAAAAGTAAAAGGATAGGGTGCCTGGGTGGCTCAGTGGTTTGAATGTCTGCCTTTGGATCAGGGCATGATCCTGGAGTACTGGGATCAAGTCCCACATCAGGCTTCCTGTGGGGAGCCTGGTTCTCTCTCTGCCTCTCTCTCTCTGGGTCTCTCATGAATAAATAAAATCTTAAAAAAAATGTAAAAGGATAAAAAATATACCTACTCAAAAGAAAGTAGGAGTTGGCCAAAATACAAAAACCATGTGTCTGCCCCATCCCACCAAGGAGGACTCAGCAATGAAAATTTTAAAATATTTATGTCATTTATGATAATATCAAAGATAACTAATATAGAAATAATTCTACTGAATGATATGAAGACCTTTACTCAGAAAATTGTAAAAGGTTACAGACAAAAATTAAAGGTGACCTAAGTAAATAGAGTGATCCATAAGTTTAAAGGATTAGATGATATAATACCATAAAGATGTCTTCTCCCCTAAGTGACCTATAGCTTAAAGATAAACTGAGTCAAAGCCTCATAAGGGCTTTCTGGAGTCTGACAAAATGATTCTATATTGTATTTGGAAATATAAAGAGACAGAAAGAAGATGCACTCTTTATTTATTTATTTATTTTTTGAGAGAGAGAGAGTGAGCATGAGCAGAGGGGCAGAAGAAGGAGAGAGAATCTTAAGAGACTCTGTGCTGAGCGTGGAGCCTAATTGCCTAACTCAGGTCTCGATCTCACAACCCTGAGATTAGGATTTGAGCCGAAACCAAGAATCAGATGCTCAACCGACTACACCACCCAGGCGCCCCAGAAATAAAAAACTCTTGAGGACAAAGTATAACGTTGGAAGATGTGGTATGTGGTCTATCAGGCATAGAGCTATAACAATCAAGAGAGGATGATAGTAGCATAAAAGCTAAAGAAATAAAACACAGAGTCCACACATATATGTAACACCTGATTTATGACAAAGATATCAGACAAAGGACTGTCCTTCTGACAAATGGTACGGGGATATATATATATATATATATATATATATATATATATATATCTTTTTCCATATCTTTTCCATATGGGAAAAGAACAAGAATGACCCCCTATACATCACATAAAAAAATAAAGACAGGTGGATTATAGATTTAAATGTTAAAAGTAAGACTATAAAGTTTCTAGAAGATAATATAACAGGATATCTTTATGACCTGGGCCCGGAAAACATTTTTTATATAGGATACAGAAAGCATTAAACAATAAAGGGAAAAATCTGATAAATTAGTTTATAATAAAACTAAGAAATTTTTAGATTAGTCATGAAGAAAAAAAAGAAAGAAAAAGTCAGAAAATATATTTACAATAATCCATAAAGAGCTTATATCCAAAATATATAAAGTAGTTAAAAAAAATGTCAGTTACCTTAAAATAATGAATAGGATATTTGAACATGTGCCTCACAAAGAAGGACACTGAAAAAAAAAAAAAACAAAGAAGGACACTGATAAATACATGAAAAGATATTCAATCTCCTGAGTAATTAGAGAAATGCAAATGAAAATCACAATGAGATAGCACTATAGGTCCATCAGAAAAAACTAACAATATAATGTGTTGGGAATAAGAAGAAATGATATCACTCCTATGCTGCTATAGAAGTGTAAACTGATAAAAACCACTCAGAAAGTTTACCCTAACTACTCATTGTGAACACATACGGATCCCAAGACCAACAAATCCACTTCAAGGTACATACCCAACATAAATGTGTGCCATGCACACCACCAGGTATATTAAAGAATGTCTATAGTAGCAATATTCACAATATTCTCAAACACTGAGAAAGATCTAGGACATAGGGCACACAGATGCAAGGATGGACCTCTGACACAAACTGGATACAAATGAATCCATAACAGTTATAAATACAACACTAAGCGGAGACATAAAAGAGAAATTAATTCTAATGTGAGAAACAGAAGAGCAGTAGAATGTAATCAGGGAAGGCAGAATCAGAGGGGGCATTTGTTTTGTTTGTTTTTTTTTTTCTTTTTTTTTTTAAATTTTTTTATTTATTTATGATAGTCACACAGAGAGAGAGAGGCAGAGACACAGGCAGAGGGAGAAGCAGGCTCCATGCACCGGGAGCCCGACGTGGGATTCGATCCCGGGTCTCCAGGATCGCACCCTGGGCCAAAGGCAGGCGCCAAACCGCTGCGCCACCCAGGGATCCCCAGAGGGGGCATTTGAATGAAGTCTTACAGGATGGAAACCTTTTTGGGGCAGAAGATAAGGAAACATTTTAGGCCAGGATGTCTGCATAAACCACAGTCAGCAATGCAATGCAAAAAGGAATGGAGGTAGGTAATAAGTTTATGAAGTAGTTAAGTAGTGAGTGATCTGTGTGTCTACAGTAATATTGGAGAAACTGACAGAAATGAGGCCAGAAAGGTTGTTTGAGGCAAATTGTGGATGGTTCAGGAGATTGATCTTTATCCCATGGGTGGGTATTAAGTAGTTATCAGAGATTATTCAGCTGGAAAAACAATATGACTTATTTAGTCTTTCTTTTTTTTTTTTTAAAGGAACTCTTTCCAAAATAGCAGAAAAAGCTTGAGTTAGGGACAGAGAAAGGAGGGAGGCTGGGGCCAGAAAGAGACTTTAGAAAACTATAAAAATAACACTGAGAGATGATAATGAGAGCTGAACTATCATCCATTCTATCTTTCCCTGAAACCCTCCATTTACAGTGTCATTTTTACATTTTCATCATTGCTGATCAATTCTACCACGTCAAATTTAATGCAAGGAAAACTTCAAACAGGAGGAAGAAGAAAGGCCTGTTACACAGATCAAAAGATTGGAAAGTATCATTTATCTGAAAATAAAATTATTTTTGACTCTGGGAAGTGAGTATATTTAAAACCAGCTGTGTTATATGAGGGAAATTCAGAAAACCAGGAGCATGTCCAGGAAAGACACATGCTCAGTCCTGAGAAGACCTTAAGCTTTCAGCTCAAGCTGATCTCTAGGCTCAGAGCAAGCCCAGCTACATGGTGAAGGAATGCCCCAGCACTGAGCACACCTGCAAACACTGGCAGAGGTGGCTATTTTTCTTTTTCTTTTTTTTTTTTTTTGATTTTCTATGCATATTTTTTTTTGGTGGTTGTTTGTTTACTTGTTTTAGCTCCTGGCATTCATGGGAATCTCTGTCAAACATTACCTAAACATGAGCTAATGAAAGAGACTTCAGTAATCACACACAACAAAGAATAGTCTACAGAAATAATCTGGAAAAGTATCAAAACAAAAGGGACAATATAACCTTCAATAATAAAAGAGACAGAACCATAGGGAACTGGGATATTGGATTTCCAGAGTTATCACAGTGTAATAGTTCATTTCAATGTCTACTTTTCAATCAAAAAAAAATCACAAAACATACAAAGAAACAGGAAAATATGGCCCACTTAGAGGTACAAAATAAATCTACAGAAACCACCATTAAAAAAAATCTATATAAAAAAAAAATCTATAGATACCAGACCTACTAGACAACTCTTTAGAACAATAATCTTAAATATGCTCAAAGAGCTAAGAGAAAATATGGCCAAAGGACTAAAAGAAATAAGGAAAACAACTGTACACCTGAAACTAACATAATACTCTAAGCTAACTGGAATTAAGATAAAAACTTAAAGAAAGCAAATTATAGAAGGAACTAAACAGATCTGGAGCTGAAAATACAACAAATGAAATAATTCCTAAAGGCATAGAAGAGCAGATATGAGTAGCAGAACAAAGAATCAGCAAACTTTAATATAGGACAGTTCAAATGACTGAGTCTGAGGAGCAGAAAAAGAAAAGAATGAATTATCATATGATCCAATCATTCCCCTTCTGATTATATGCCCAAGGGAAGTGAAAGTAGGGACAAAAACAGACTTGTATATTGATGTCCATGGTAGCTTTATTCATAAGAGCCAAAAGGTGGTAACAAACTAAAATGTTGATGAGCAAATGAATGGATAAACAAAGTATGGTGTATATGTAACTGGAATATTACTCTTAAAAAGGCAAAAAATTCTGATATGTGCTACACCACAGATGAACCTTGAAAACATTATGCTAGATGAAACATGTCAGACACAAAAGGACAAATATTGTTTGATTCCACATATGTCAGGTACCTAGACTAGGCAAATTTATAGAGATTGGAAAGTAGAAGAGATTGCCAAGGGTTGGGAGAGAAGGGGATGGAAGTTATTATTTCATGGGTACAGAGTTTTTGTTTAGGATGGTAAAAGTTCCGGAAATGGAGAGTGTTGTTCACCATGATTGTATTTAATGCAAATAAGTTGTACACTTACCATGGTTAAATGGTAAATTTTAAAATGGCGAAAACACTAAATTTAATAGTATGTATATCTACCATGATAAAAAAAAAAAGAGGTACAAAAAAAGTAGATGCATAAGAGAAAAGCACCCAAATTCTTACCAGTTCTAGTTTCCATTTCTCAGTCTCACTGGCAGATGGACCCTTGACAGTATCTACATTGCCATGGGAGAATCGTTTCTTGGCAGCTTCATCCATCCCAGAGTCTTCACCTGTTGTAATCCAAGAATTCTTCAGGTTTCCCTAAAATAAAATGTATGAGTAATTACAACCTGCATTTAATTGTTAATCAATATGCCAGTTTTACGAATGGAACACTGATTCTCATCTGTGATGAAAGGAATACAAAGCAGATTGCTCTAAACTACACATCAAGCACGATTTTACATTTTCAGGCTATTAGGGTCATAGTCCACAAGTGTTACAAAGTCAAATTCCTATGGGTCCAGGCAATAACATAAATGAGCAAAGAGGACTGGCTGCCAGTGTTTCAACAAATGAACTTGTTTCTTACTTCTCTGAAGACATATATTCTTAAAACACACAGCCCTCTCTTGATTTCATTTTCCACCTTTCATAAAGGCATGACTAATAATAATGTTAATACATACAGTGTTTACTAGGTGCCAGACACTGTTTATGTGCTTCACATATATTAACTCATTTAATCACTATAACAAACCCATGAAATAAGTTCCATTGTTATCTCCATTTTATAGAAGAGGAAACTGGGGTGCCTGGATGGCTCAGTCAGTTAAGTGTCTGACTCTTGATTTTGGTTCAGGTTATGATTTCAGGGTCATGAGATGGAGCCCTATGTCAGGCTCCATGCTCAGCGGGAAGTCTGTTTGAGAGTCTTTCTCTCTCCTTCTGCCCCTCCTCTCCCACCATGCTGCTCTCTTTCTCTATCTCTAAAATAAACAAATCTGTTTTTTAAAAAAGAAGAGGAGAGCAGCCTGGGTGGTTCAGCGGTTTAGCGCCATCTTTGGCCCAGGGCGTGATCCTGGAAACCTGGGATCAAGTCCCTTGTTGGGCTCCCTGCATGGAGCCTGCTTCTCCCTCTGCCTGTGTCTCTGCCTCTCTCTGTTTCTCCCTGTGTCTCTCATGAATAAATAAATAAAATCTTTTAAAAAAATAAAATAAGAAGAGGAAACTGAGTCACAGTGAGTAACAGGTAAGAGTCACAGAGGTAGGAAGTAGCTAATAAACAGCAGAGCTAGGATCTGAACCCTGGCAATCTAGTTCCCTAGTCCATGCCCTGAACCGCTATGCTGTCCTGCATTTCCAGAAAAAATATTTATCTTCAATAAGAAAAATAGTGCACGGAGACAAAAACAGAAATGACATGTAACTTGCATGTCAGGAACTCACAAAAGAGTGGTGGGGCAGCCACTACTCAGTTCCAGGCAATTGCTGCCATGTGTGAATGCAAACTCCCATTACAAAAAAATCTTTTGATTTTTTAAAAGCTAACCCAGAGATCTGACTTTTCATTTGAAACACTGTTACATACTGGTTTATGGTTTGTCAAACATATAAAACATACCTACAGATTGAATTTGGTATATACCCATTAAGTTTGCCACCTCCAGTACCCTCTCAACATTCAATGAAATATACAGCCCAAAGATCTGAGTAATTTATGTGTACAATAAGGATTGAAATATTAATTCAATTCAATAAATAATTATTGAACTCTTCTAAGGGCCAAAGTATATAGTAGTACTCACAAGAGAGGACAGGTCCCAAACTAAACTATACTGCAGTGTCATATCATGCTAGAATGAGGTAAGCTGCATTCATCCCAATTAGTATTCTGAGGGCCTATCCTATATTCTTCTGGAAGTCCAGTTTATGCAAACATTTGGGTATGATACCTCCTACATTCAGACACTGCACTAAGAGCTTGGAGGGTAAAAATGAGCAAGACCAATCTTACCCTCAACACAAACTGCTAAGCAGATAATTTCAATTTAACCAGTAAGTGCTAGGCCAGGGGGTGTATAGGGGATGATGCCAAAACAGAGGAGGGGTACTAAGAACAACCAGAGATTCAAGGAAGGTTTTATGGGGAAATGTTGACATTGGTGGGATATCTCAGATGAAAAAGAGTGAGCTAGATGAGAAGAGCATGCCAGGAAAAAAAACACATGGGGAAAGTCAAAGAGGTGTGAAAAAGTCTGGTACCTCCAGGAGACTCACACAACTCAGAATTACTAGAGATCGAAGCACAAAACAATGGACATCCAAATGTCGAGCTAGAGATTCATGTAAGGGTCTGGAAAGTATGGTATAACAAGCTTGAACTCGATTTTGTAGGTAAGGACAAACCTCTCAAGATGTGAGTGCATCCAAAGTTGCCTTAGAGAACTATGAAGAATGGCAGCACTAATTTCCTATAGAGAAACTGGAAAAAGTATGTAACTCACAGATCACTGATTCATGATATAAAATATTGTCATTCTTTGGAAAGAAGTGCTAGCCTAATTGACACTTTGTCCTTTCACAGATAACATTTAAGAACTTGAATGGTATTTGACCAAAATTTTATTTTATTTTTTTATTATTTATTCATGAGAAAGAGAGAAAGAGAGAGAGAGAGAGAGAGGGAGGGAGAGAGGCAGATAGGCAGAGGGAGAAGCAGGCTCCATGCAGGGAGCCCGATGTGGGACTTGATCCAGGGACTCCAGGATCATGCCTTGGGCCAAAGGCAGACGCTAAACTGCTGAACCACCCAGGCGTCCCTTGACCAAAATTTTTAAAACTTAATTACATTTACATCTCTGGACATCACTGAAAACCTTCGATTTCTTAATTGAGAAGAGGAGTGGTAGCGAGGGGATAAATGTAGACATAAAAAGAAATGGCTCAGAAATTTTCTGCTTTAAAAAAAATTAAATCTTGGGCAGCCCGGGTGGCTCAGCGGTTTAGTGCCTGTCTTCAGCCCAGGGAGTGATCCTGGAGATCTGGGATCGAGTCCCATGTCAGGCTACCGGGGAGCCTCTTTCTCCCTCTGCCTGTGTCTGCCTCTCTCTCTCTCTCTCTCTCTCTCTCTCATGAATAAATAAAATCTTTTAAAAAAATCTAAATCTTCGAATGAGTACAAATGCCAAATGTCTTTCTTTTTTTTTTTTTTTTAAGATTTATTTATTTTTCAAGGGTGGGGAGGGGCAATGCAAGTCCCAAGCAGACTCTCTGAAGAGCACAGAGCCCAATGTGGGGCTTGATCCCACGACTCTGAGATCATGACCTGAGTCAAAACCAAAAGTTGGATGATGAACCAACTGTGCCACCCAGCCGCCCCCCAAATTTCTAATAAATAGCATATTTTAATATTATAATTTTTTGAACTCTGGAGAAAAACTTTGCATGGAAAGAAATTTCACTTAAAAATGATGAAAAATGAAGATGGAAATGGTTTTTATTTTTTAAAAATAATGATTTTTCATTTTAAAAACATAACCTGCTTGTTTCTTCAACCTTTGGGCCATAAAGTGGGCTAAGAGCTAAAAGTCATGTAGGCTACCATCCAAGTCGATGACTAAAACTCAGGAACAATAAAGGATGTCCCTCTCCTCTGGGGAGAATCTTCTACCCCATGGCAAACAAAGATAGTTGGGTTCAATACTGACAAGCTATTCCTAACTTATACAGAAAGACAGTACAACTCAAGGCTAGGCAGATGGATCTGGTGAGTTAGTCCCATGTTTGAGTCCTTGTTTTCCCATTTTCTAGCTTTGTGACATTAGTAGAGTTGCTTTGTTTATTTAACTGCCCTGTACGTTAATTTACTCATCTGAAAACAGACCTAACACCTGCCTTCCTTCACTACTATAAACCTAAAATAATTGAATGTAAATAAAGTGCTTGATGTAGTGCCTGCTACATAACATGTAGTCATCAGTTACTAATCATTACTATATAACTATTTTAATTATTTTTCAAAAGAAGGCATTAAGAAATACTGAATGTCTATATTCAAATCTGCCAATAGCTTTGGCAAGATCTAACCATCAGCATGCTAACAGGCTTAGTAAAAAGAGTTCAGGGGCAAAAAAAGATGTCCCTTGATATGTTTATATTTAAGATATTTTTTTTTGACAAAGATGCAATTTAATGGAAGAAGAATAGTCTTTTCAACAAAATAATTGAATATCCATATGGAAGACAATAATAAACAATTTGTGATCCATACCTGATAAAATATATAAGAAATCAATGTCTTAAAACAGGTCTTGGACCTAAATGTAAAATCTAAAATTACAGATATTCTAGAAGAAAACAAAGGGAAAATCTTTTTGACTTTGGGATAGACCACGATTTCTTAAACCCAGCGGTATTGACATTTGGAGCCAGGTAGTTTTTTTTACTGTGGAGAGCTCTCCTGTGCATTTAGGAAGTTTAGCAGCATTCCTGGCCTCTCCCCTTTATTTATTTATTTTTTAATTTATTTTTTATTGGTGTTCAATTTACTAACATACAGAATAACCCCCAGTGCCTGTCACCCATTCACTCCCACCCCCCGCCCTCCTCCCCTTCTACCACCCCGAGTTCGTTTCCCAGAGTTAGCAGTCTTTACGTTCTGGCTCCCTTTCTGATATTTCCCACACATTTCTTCTCCCTTCCCTTATATTCCCTTTCACTATTATTTATATTCCCCAAATGAATGAGAACATATAATGTTTGTCCTTCTCCGACTGACTTACTTCACTCAGCTATTTAAGATATTCTAAGAAGTTTCATTTACACGAAAACTCTGAACACAGTACCATATATACATTGCTGAAATGCCCCAATTCACCTACACAAGCCAAAAGCAGTAGGGGTACTAATTCTGTAACAACAAAATAACGTAGAAGACTAACATTAAAATAGATATCAAGGTCTCCTGACACATCTGCAACAATCATTTTGAATTTTTGTTTTTAAAAACCACTTTACAACTTTGTTTTTGCCATAATTATGGCTGTATTTTTCTTCAGCAAGTTTCCTTTGTTCATATAGCAAAGCATGTGTGCTTTTACATTGTTTCCTTCCTCTTCAGTGTTACTTCTCTTGCCCTCTGGTTCACTTGTCTGCCTAATTTCCTTTCTCATTTCACTTCCCCTTCTTCCACTTCTTTGCCATTGTACAAATACTGAAGTCTATGAATAAGCAAGTCACTGTTTGCTAAGTGACGATGTATTTGGAAGAAAAGCAAAAGAATATATTTATTTTTAAAAGGAGCTACTTCAAAGTATTTTTCATATGGCTACATCATCTTCAAATTGACATTACAATAATAAGCAACTGAGATGGAATTTTTAACTAATAACATTGATAACAAATAATATATACTCAGAAAAAAGTCTTCTGGTGGAGGGAAAACAGCTGGACACAAACTGAAATGTACTGCAGAAAAATAAACTTAGCACAGTCAGCTACTTCTAAATAGGAAATTCTAACACAGAACTCAGAAAGATTACAAATGAGACATCGGGTCAGGTTGACAAAAAAATTTCAAAATAAAAAATTAGAGGACACCTAGGTAAAACATTAAGACACTCATATTTTTTCTTAATCAGAACCGATTTACCTATGACAACTAAGTCAAAACCACCAAAATCCACTGTAAAGTAAGGTTGCAACAGGCAGTATTAAAACTTCCCCATGGAACATTGAATTTGTTTCAAAAAGCAGAACAAGCTGTGATTAACTATGTCCTACAGCAAAAGAGTAAATAACATTTTTAAGGCAACAGTATCTCTGACAAGTCATAAGGAGATATTAAGTTTAAAAACTACTTAAATATCATCACAAGAATTTTGTGTCATACAATTATAGAGATCATCAAATCCACTGTTCTTCAAAATGTGGTGTACTGGTACTGGAATTACTTAGGCAACTTGTTAAAAATTCATATTTTTAACTCAAAGATTAAACTCAAATGCACTGAATCAGACTCTCAGGGGAGGGAGCTCAGGAATCTGCACTGTCAACAAGTGTCCCAAGTGATTGTTACTCACATTAAAGATTCAGAACAGTTAATATATGTGAATCTTCTCAAATTGCCAATAAACAGAAGATACATGAGGTCAAACCATGTTTGAAAGCCCCGTAAAATTACTTGTGAAACACCCAGCTTTTCAGGAAAACTAACATGCTGATCCTGACACCCTCAGGCTGGTGTTCTCTCTGCTACATCATGCTGCCAATTAGACTTATTCAGAGCACAAGGAAAGTATAGAGAAATACAACAGAAACCCAAGCTGCAGTTGGAAAGTTTCTGGATTTAACAAAGTCCTTCCTATATGACCTGCTTCCTGCTTCAGACCTACTCTTTCCCTGTGGGAAAAGCATACACGGTATGCTTGGAGAGGAAAGCAGTACAGAGATTCGGCATCACTACATCACATTTCACTTGAGGAGCCACTCCACCATGATGAATCTTAATGAGTGAGTAACAGCACAGTACACCTGCCAAAATTCAAGTTGAGAATTTCAGCAGTTCAGTAGGCTGTGGGAGAGAGTAGGAAGGAACATTCAAACCGGATATAATTTATGGCTTTAAGAAATGCTCACAGATACATCCAGAAGTGTTTGTTCCCTCATTGCTTCCTTTTGTCTCTGAGATTTCAGCTCTTCTTGGAGCTTTTCATTTTCTAGCTCAGCTACTTGTATCCTATTTTTCATTCCAGAGAGTTCATCCTGTAAAAAGTAGAAACAAAAATACCAAATACATTAAGTATTTTTAAGCAGTGTTAATTGCTGATTACTAGATGATCCAACATGACATAAAGTGTGGAAAACATGCTCTCTACCCATTTCTGAAATATTGTAATTATATTTAGACAAATAAGGCAACATTCAGTTAACAAACAAAAAGAAGCCTGGGAAATACAGCAAAAGGCCTGCTCATGGTCGTATCACAGAAATGTGTCCTTTCTGAGAGTTATTTTGTAGGCTTCCAGAAAGACTTTAATTAAAAGGGTTATCTAAAAGACTTTTAAGAATATGGTAGACTTTCAAACAATAAGGTAAGATATATGATTACTCATGTTCAAATGTTGACAACTTGTTGAACCTAATGGAGGATAAAAGGGATAGGCATGGAAAGTGAGACTAGTTATAACCTCATAACCTGATGAGTTATAACTCATAACCTGATGAGTTATGAGTTATAACTCATAACCTGATGGAGGGAAATTATGAATGAGATAGTTTGGTGGAGAGTTCTAAAAGAGATTATCCCTGGCCTTCCAGGCATAATAAAAGGAATTACAATTAAAATAGCTATTGAGTGGCATTTCACTCTCTAAAAAGAGGTTAAAAATATCAATACATTGATGGCACAACACTTTATTACCAATGTAATAAAAGGCTATTAAACAATATAGGCAAATTCCAGTTCAATTATTTTATTCAGAATAAAGCCAAAACCTCAGTCCATATTTGAAAGTTCTAACTAAAAAAAGCATTGCAGAATTCCAGTTTTTGGTCTGGCACATAATGAGCTTGGAAGACATCATTCACAACAAGAGCAAAGCTGAACAAACCAAAAAATTAGCCACTCTTCTTAAATCCGTTAGAGAACTGGGGTCCCAGGGAAAACCACCATCCCCCAAATTGGACAGACAGGTGTTCCTAAAAATCACAATCTACCTGAGCAGAAACTTCCAGGGGAAGTAGGGCTAGGAAGGAAAATGTCAAGAAAAATTGGAAGCTCAGGATAGACAAGTTTGAGGATTAAAAACTTCAGAAGGACCATCTGAAGGGGATTCCTACACTTCTGTGAATTTTATCTCTAGAACAGGTTCTTACAAGCAAAGACTATAGAAAAATCCCTCCAAGCTTCCTCTAGTAGGAGAGGAAAAGTTGCCATTTTGAAATATGCCCAAAGCATCTCTATTCTTAAAAAGGCCTGCTTCAAGAGAAAGTATTTTACCAGAGCCTAAATAGCTGGCCTTTTTCACAACCTAACTGACCTGTGGGAAGAGAAATACCCAACTCCAGCTCCTTCTAGCCTTCCCATCTCACGGTGACAGAGTGACTGAGAAGCACTTGTGATGGTCAAAGCTAAAAGGCACAGACTCACCAAAAGACTGAGACCTAATCACAGGGCTATAAAATGCTTCCTCTACTCCTACAGCCTCCACCACGTCAGAAGTGTGCCTATAAAATAACAAGGGAATACACTAAAATAGCTGCACATCTCAGACTATAGAAGAGTTCTCAAGGGAAGCTCAAGCACAACAGGGGGGATGTAAAGGAGGACACTAGAGGAAATTTAGCCTCTGACACCTGTAGCAACACCAAACAGTAAACACAGCCTAACTCCTACCATGTCAAACACAGTATCTCACACTAAAAGCTTATTCCCTCAGTTCCTTTAAACCACTACATCACGGCCAGCATTCAACAAAAAATTAGAAAGCACACTAAAAGACTTAAAGCACAGTTTAATAAACTAAGCAAGCACAGAACCAGACTTGAATATGGCAGCAACGTTGGACTTATCAGATTGGAAGCTTAAAATAATTATGATTAATATGTTAAAGGGTTTAATGGAAAAAGTGAACTACATGAAAGGACAGATGGGAAATATAAGCAGAGATGGAAACTCAAAGAATCAAAGTGCTGGAAATCTAAAACACTATAATAGAAATGAAGAATGCTTTTTTTTTTTTTTTTTATTTTTTTTTATTGGTGTTCAATTTACTAACATACAGAATAATACCCAGTGCCCGTCACCCATTCACTCCCACCCCCCGCCCTCCTCCCCTTCTACCACCCCTAGTTCGTTTCCCAGAGTTAGCAGTCTTTATGTTCTGTCTCCCTTTCTGATATTTCCCACACATTTCTTCTCCCTTCCCTTATTTTCCCTTTCACTATTATTTATATTCCCCAAATGAATGAGAACATATAATGTTTGTCCTTCTCCGACTGACTTACTTCACTCAGCATAATACCCTCCAGTTCCATCCACGTTGAAGCAAATGGTGGGTATTTGTCATTTCTAATAGCTGAGTAATATTCCATTGTATACATAAACCACATCTTCTTTATCCATTCATCTTTCGTTGGACACCGAGGCTCCTTCCACAGTTTGGCTATAGTGGCCATTGCTGCTAGAAACATCGGGGTGCAGGTGTCCCGGCGTTTCATTGCATTTGTATCTTTGGGGTAAATCCCCAACAGTGCAATTGCTGGGTCGTAGGGCAGGTATATTTTTAACTGTTTGAGGAACCTCCACACAGTTTTCCAGAGTGGCTGCACCAGTTCACATTCCCACCAACAGTGTAAGAGGGTTCCCTTTTCTCCGCATCCTCTCCAACATTTGTGGTTTCCTGCCTTGTTAATTTTCCCCATTCTCACTGGTGTGAGGTGGTATCTCATTGTAGTTTTGATTTGTATTTCCCTGATGGCAAGTGATGCAGAGCATTTTCTCATATGCATGTTGGCCATGTCTATGTCTTCCTCTGTGAGATTTCTGTTCATGTCTTTTGCCCATTTCATGATTGGATTGTTTGTTTCTTTGGTGTTGAGTTTAATAAGTTCTTTATAGATCTTGGAAACTAGCCCTTTATCTGATATGTCATTTGCAAATATCTTCTCCCATTCTGTAGGTTGTCTTTGAGTTTTGTTGACTGTATCCTTTGCTGTACAAAAGCTTCTTATCTTGATGAAGTCCCAATAGTTCATTTTTGCTTTTGTTTCTTTTGCCTTTGTGGATGTATCTTGCAAGAAGTTACTATGGCCGAGTTCAAAAAGGGTGTTGCCTGTGTTCTTCTCTAGGATTTTGATGGAATCTTGTCTCACATTTAGATCTTTCATCCATTTTGAGTTTATCTTTGTGTATGGTGAAAGAGAGTGGTCTAGTTTCATTCTTCTGCATGTGGATGTCCAATTTTCCCAGCACCATTTATTGAAGAGACTGTCTTTCTTCCAATGGATAGTCTTTCCTCCTTTATCGAATATTAGTTGCCCATAAAGTTCAGGGTCCACTTCTGGATTCTCTATTCTGTTCCACTGATCTATGTGTCTGTTTTTGTGCCAGTACCACACTGTCTTGATGACCACAGCTTTGTAGTACAACCTGAAATCTGGCATTGTGATGCCCCCAGATATGGTTTTCTTTTTTAAAATTCCCCTGGCTATTCGGGGTCTTTTCTGATTCCACACAAATCTTAAAATAATTTGTTCTAACTCTCTGAAGAAAGTCCATGGTATTTTGATAGGGATTGCATTAAACGTGTATATTGCCCTGGGTAACATTGACATTTTCACAATATTAATTCTGCCAATCCATGAGCATGGAATATTTTTCCATCTCTTTGTGTCTTCCTCAATTTCTTTCAGAAGTGTTCTATAGTTTTGAGGGTATAGATCCTTTACATCTTTGGTGAGGTTTATTCCTAGGTATCTTATGCTTTTGGGTGCAATTGTAAATGGGATTGACTCCTTAATTTCTCTTTCTTCAGTCTCATTGTTAGTGTATAGAAATGCCACTGACTTCTGGGCATTGATTTTGTATCCTGCCACGCTACCGAATTGCTGTATGAGTTCTAGCAATCTTGGGGTGGAGACTTTTGGGTTTTCTATGTAGAGTATCATGTCATCGGCGAAGAGAGAGAGTTTGACTTCTTCTTTGCCAATTTGAATGCCTTTAATGTCTTTTTGTTGTCTGATTGCTGAGGCTAGGACTTCCAGTACTATGTTGAATAGCAGTGGTGAGAGTGGACATCCCTGTCTTGTTCCTGATCTTAGGGGAAAGGCTCCCAGTGCTTCCCCATTGAGAATGATATTTGCTGTGGGCTTTTCATAGATGGCTTTTAAGATGTCGAGGAATGTTCCCTCTATCCCTACACTCTGAAGAGTTTTAATCAGGAATGGATGCTGTATTTTGTCAAATGCTTTCTCTGCATCCAATGAGAGGATCATATGGTTCTTGGTTTTTCTCTTGCTGATATGATGAATCACATTGATTGTTTTACGGGTGTTGAACCAGCCTTGTGTCCCAGGGATAAATCCTACTTGGTCATGGTGAATAATTTTCTTAATGTACTGTTGGATCCTATTGGCCAGTATCTTGTTGAGAATTTTTGCATCCATGTTCATCAGGGATATTGGTCTGTAATTCTCCTTTTGGCGGGGTCTTTGTCTGGTTTTGGAATTAAGGTGATGCTGGCTTCATAGAACGAATTTGGAAGTACTCCATCTCTATCTTTCCAAACAGCTTTAGGAGAATAGGTATGATTTCTTCTTTAAACGTTTGATAAAATTCTCCTGGGAAGCCATCTGGCCCTGGACTCTTGTGTCTTGGGAGGTTTTTGATGACTGCTTCAATTTCCTCCCTGGTTATTGGCCTGTTCAGGTTTTCTATTTCTTCCTGTTCCAGTTTTGGTAGTTTGTGGCTTTCCAGGAATGCGTCCATTTCTTCTAGATTGCCTAATTTATTGGCGTATAGCTGTTCATAATATGTTTTTAAAATCGTTTGTATTTCCTTGGTGTTGGTAGTGATCTCTCCTTTCTCATTCATGATTTTATTAATTTGAGTCTTCTCTCTCTTCTTTTTAATAAGGCTGGCTAATGGTTTATCTATCTTATTAATTCTTTCAAAGAACCAACTCCTGGTTCTGTTGATCTGTTCCACAGTTCTTCTGGTCTCAATTTCGTTGAGTTCTGCTCGAATCTTTATTAACTCCCTTCTTCTCTTGGGTGTAGGATCTATTTGCTGTTTTTTCTCTAGCTCCTTTATGTGTAAGGTTAGCTTTTGTATTTGAGTTCTTTCCAGTTTTTGAATGGATGCTTGTATTGCGATGTATTTCCCCCTTAGGACTGCTTTTGCTGCATCCCAAAGATTTTGAACGGTTGTATCTTCATTCTCATTAGTTTCCATGAATCTTTTTAATTCTTCCTTAATTTCCTGGTTGACCCTTTTATCTTTTAGCAGGATGGTCCTTAACCTCCATGTGTTTGAGGTCCTTCCAAACTTCTTGTTGTGATTTAGTTCTAATTTCAAGGCATTATGGTCCGAGAATATGCAGGGGACAATCCCAGTCTTTTGGTATCGGTTCAGACCCGATTTGTGACCCAATATGTGGTCTATTCTGGAGAAAGTTCCGTGTGCGCTTGAGAAGAATGTGTATTCAGTTGAGTTTGGATGTAAAGTTCTGTAGATATCTGTGAAATCCATCTGGTCCAGTGTATCATTTAAAGCTCTCGTTTCTTTGGAGATGTTTTGCTTAGAAGACCTATCGAGTATAGAAAGAGCTAGATTGAAGTCACCAAGTATAAGTGTATTATTATCTAAGTATTTCTTCACTTTGGTTAATAATTGATTTATATATTTGGCAGCTCCCACATTCGGAGCATATATATTGAGGATTGTTAAGTCCTCTTGTTGAATAGATCCTTTAAGTATGATATAGTGTCCCTCTTCATCTCTCACTACAGTCTTTGGGGTAAATTTTAGTTTATCTGATATAAGGATGGCTACCCCTGCTTTCTTTTGAGGACCATTCGAATGGTAAATGGTTCTCCAACCTTTTATTTTCAGGCTGTAGGTGTCCTTCTGTCTAAAATGAGTCTCTTGTAGACAGCAAATAGATGGGTCCTGCTTTTTTATCCAGTCTGAAACCCTGCGCCTTTTGATGGGGTCATTAAGCCCGTTCACATTCAGAGTTACTATTGAGAGATATGAGTTTAGTGTCATCATGATATCTATTCAGTCTTTGTTTTTGTGGACTGTTCCACTGAACTTCTTCTTAAAGGGGAATTTTAAGAGGCCCCCTTAAAATTTCTTGCAGAGCTGGTTTGGAGGTCACATATTCTTTCAGTTGCTGCCTGTCTTGGAAGCTCTTTATCTCTCCTTCCATTTTGAATGAGAGCCTTGCTGGATAAAGTATTCTTGGTTGCATGTTCTTCTCATTTAGGACCCTGAATATATCCTGCCAGCCCTTTCTGGCCTGCCAGGTCTCTGTGGAGAGGTCTGCTGTTACCCTAATACTCCTCCCCATAAAAGTCAGGGATTTCTTGTCTCTTGCTGCTTTAAGGATCTTCTCTTTATCTTTGGAATTTGCAAGCTTCACAATTAAATGTCGAGGTGTTGAACGGTTTTTATTGATTTTAGGGGGGGATCTCTCTATTTCCTGGATCTGAATGCCTGTTTCCCTTCCCAGATTAGGAAAGTTTTCAGCTAGAATTTGTTCAAATACATATTCTGGCCCTCTGTCCCTTTCGGCGCCCTCGGGAACCCCAATTAAACGTAGGTTTTTCTTCCTCAGGCTGTCGTTTATTTCCCTTAATCTATCTTCATGGTCTTTTAATTGTTTGTCTCTTTTTTCCTCAGTTTCCCTCTTTGCTATCAACTTGTCTTCTAGGTCACTCACTCGTTCTTCCACCTCGTTAACCCTCGTCGTTAGGACTTCTAGTTTGGATTGCATCTCATTCAATTGATTTTTAATTTCTGCCTGATTAGCTCTAAATTCTGCAGTCATGAAGTCTCTTGAGTCCTTTATACTTTTTTCTAGAGCCACCAGTAGCTGTATAATAGTGCTTCTGAATTGGCTTTCTGACATTGAATTGTAATCCAGATTTTGTAACTCTGTGGGAGAGAGGACTGTTTCTGATTCTTTCTTTTGAGGTGAGGTTTTCCTTCTAGTCATTTTGCTCAGTGCAGAGTGGCCAAAAGCAAGTTGTATTGGGAAAAAGAGAAAAAGAGAGGAGAGAAAGAAGGAAAGAAAAGAGAAAGAGAAAAAAAAAAGGGGAAGAAAAAGAAAAAAAAACGAAAAAAAAAAAAAAGAAGAAAAAGAGAAAGAAAAAGAAAGGAGAAAAAAAGGGGGTGGGGGAAGGAAACAAATCAAAAAGCAAAACAAAACAAAAACAAAAACAAACAAACAAAAAAAGAACCACTGGGGAGTATCTTCTGATTCTGTGTACTTTAAGTCCCTTGGCTTCTCCTGGAAGTTGTCGTCTAGCTGGTGTTCTGGGGGAGGGGCCTGTTGTGCTGATTTTCAGGTGTTAGCAGTTGGGGGAGCTGCTGTGCCCCTGCCTGGTGCAGGGCTCGGTGGGGGTTGTTTACCCCGTGAGGCCGCAGGAGGAACAGCCCCAGTGGCGGGGCAGCTCTGGAAACCTGGATTCAGCTCCGGCAGGAACTCCGTCTGCAGGGCCTGGAGGCTCCGGGGCGGGGCCGCTGATCTGCTCAGCTGGGGCAGGAGCGTCCTCGCTGTCCTGGGCCCTCCCGGCCTCTGCCTGTCCCGGGGGAGGCGGGATCCTGGGCTGTGTCCCGGCGCCCTGTGCTCCGGAGCCTGCGCTGTTGGATTCGCGCTCCCGGGCCGCGCAGCCCCCTCCGTGGAGCCGCCGCCCGAGCCCCTCCGAGCTGCTCCTGGAACCGCGCAGGCCCCTCCGCACGGAGCCTCTTCCTCTGCCCGAGCCCCTCCGAGCTGCTCCCGGGGCCGCGCAGCCCCCTCCGCGGAGCCGCCGCCCGAGCCCCTTCAGCTGCTCCGGGTCCCGCCGGGTCCCGCCGTGCGCGCTGCAGCCCTTAGCTCGGCGCACTCTCCTGGGCGCGCAGTTGCTGTTACTGTCCCCGGGAGCCCGAGGGCATCCCCGCCCTCCTGGGTCCTGCTCCAACTCCCCGCGAGCCCCTTTCCCCCGGGAAGGTCGGTGCAGCTCCTGCTCCTCCGGGACGGGGCTCTCCTGTCCTGGGGACACTCGCCCCGGCCTCAGCCCGGCTCCTCGCGGGCCCCTCCCCTTTGGAGGCCTTTGTTCCTTTATGTCTTTTTCCCCGTCTTCCTACCTTGATAGAAGCGCGAACTCTTCTCACTGTAGCATTCCAGCTGGTCTCTCTTTAAATCTCAGGCCGAATTCATAGATTTTCAGGATAATTTGAAGGTTTTCTAGGTAGTTTGGTGGAGACAGGTGATTTGGAGACCCTACTCTTCCGCCATCTTGCTCCTCCCCCCTGAAGAATGCTTTTGATAGGCTCATTAATAGACTGGACACCACCAAGAAAATAATCAGGAGCTTGAAGAACTGCCAATAGAAATTTCCCAAACTAAAATACAAAGAGAAAAAAAATGAAAAAGAACAGAATATCCAAGAAACATGAGACAATTATAAAAGGTGACAAAAGAAAGGACAAGAAGAAATATCTGAAGAAATAATGACCTAGAATTTTCTGAAATGATAACCACCAAACCACAAATCCAGGAAGCTCAGAGAACACCAGGCAGTATAAAACAAGCAAAAAATCTATACCTTGGCATATCATATTCAAACTGCAGAAAGTCAAAGACAAACAGAAAATCTCTAAGGAAATCAGAAATCAGAGTTCTCTTCAGAAGCCATGTAAGTAAGAAGACAATGGAATATTTAAAGTATTGAAAGAAAAAAAATTCACCAACCTAGAATTCTGTATCAGGCAAATGAACCTTCAAAGGTGAGGGGAAAATAAATACTTTCTTAGATAAACAAAAATTGAGGCTATTTGTCTCCAGTAGACTTTATAAGAGATGTTAAATTTTATAAGTTCATATGTACACAAAAATTAAATTAGGAAAGGAATATATGGTGATAAAACAAAATATTTTCTTTTTCTTAATCTTACCTAACATATAACAGTTTGCTCAATATCACAGTAGTAGCACTATATATAGTGATTATAGCTTATGAATAATTGAACTGAATGATAGCAATGTTATAGAGGACAGGAGGGAGGGATTGGAAACATTCTCTTATAGGGAGCTTGCCCTACCCAGGCAGTGATATAGAGCTATTTGGAAGTAGACTTAGATTTCTGGTCAATGTAACTGCAAACTCAAGGACTTACAAAAAGTTAAAAAAAAAAAAATTTCAACTGATACGCTAAGAGAGGAAGAAAACTGCAATCACAGAACAGGCTCATTTAAACCAGATATGGCAGAAAAAGAGAGGATGGAAGGATGGACAGACAGGCAGGCAAACAAGGGCAACGAGTAAAAAACAGTAACAAATATGGTAGATGTTATCCAACTATATTGATATCCAAGTATATCAATAATAACTTTAAACGTCCATGGTCTAAATACACCAATAAAAGACAGAGACTATAATAGTGAATAAAGAACATGACGCAAGTATATGTTGTCTATAAGAAGCCCATCTTAAATATAAAGACACAGATAAAGTAAGGTAAATAGGGACCCCTGGGTGGCTCAGCAGTTGAGCGTCTGTCTTTGGCTCAGGGCGTGATCGTGGAGTCCCGGGATCGAGTCCCACATCAAGCTCCTTGCATGGAGCCTGCTTCTCCCTCTGCCTGTGTCTCTGCCTCTCTCTCTCTCTCTCTCTCTCTCTCTCTCTGTGTGTGTGTCTGTCTGTCTCTCAGGAATAAATAAAATCTTAAAAAAATAAATTTTCTTCAGAAAGAAGAAAAATGAAACAGACTATAAGCTCATATGTACACAAAAAATAAAAGAGAGCATCACATAATAAGTGGATAAATTCTCCTTGCAGACATAATAATCTGTAATGTGTATGTGCCTAATGATAGAACATCAAAATACATGATGCAAAGACTGATAGAATTGTACAGGGAAATAGATGAATCCGTCATTTCAGTTGGAGATTTCAAAGTCCCTCTGTCAGTAATTGACAGATCCAACAGATCTTGCAGATTGGCAAAACGTTGGTAAGTACATAGTTGAACTGAACAGCAACAACCATCAACTGGATCTAATTCTCATTTATAGAATACCTCATCCAACAAGTGAATACACATTCTTCTGAAGCTAACACAGAATATTCATCAAGACATACCATATCTTGGACCTAAAAACACACCTTAACAAATTAAAAAGAATAGAAATCATAAAAAGTATGTTCTCAGACAACAGTGTAATTAAACTAGAGATCAGTAACAGAAAGATGGCTGGAACACTCCCAATATACCTGGTGATTAAACAACACTTCTAAATAACATGCAGGTCAAGGGAAAAATCTCAAGAAAAATTTTTAAAAACTTTGAACTAAACAAAAATGAAAATACATCTTACCAAGATTTGTGAGATGCAACAAAATCAGTGAAAAATATTAGAAAAGAAGATTCCAAATCAATAATCTAAGCTTCCATCTAGGAAACTTTAAAGGGGAGTAAACTAAATCCAAAGTAAGCAGAAAATAAAATAAAAATTAGAATAGAGATCAAAGAAATTAAAAATAGTAAATCAATAGAGAAAAGCAACAAAATCAAAAGCTGGGTCTTTGAAATGATCAATAAAACTGGTACAATTCTAGGCTCTAGTCTGGCTAACTAAGAAAAAAGGAAGGAGACACAAATTACTAATATCAGAAATGAAAGGGGGGGTCATCACTACAGATTCTTAAAAGGATAACAAAGGAACACCATGAACAACTCTATGCCCATAAATTTTATAATTTAGATGAAATGGACTAATTCCTTAAAAGACACAATCCTCCAAAACTCATGGAAGGAGAAACAGACTGAGTAAGTCCTCTATTTATAAAAGCAATTGAATCAATTGCTAATAACCTTTCAAAACAAAAAGCACCAGGCCTGCCATTGGTTCACTGGTGAATTACACCAGAACTTTAAGGAATAAATTATACCAATTCTCTACACTATCTTCTATAAAGTGTCCAAGAGAACACTTTCTGACTCATTTTATGAGACAAGCATTCCCCTAATACCCAAAGCAGGTGAAGACACTTTGGGAATGAAAAACTACAGACCAATAGTATATCTCAAGAACATAAATGCAAAAAGCCTCATCAAAATATTAGCAAATCAAATGCAATGATGTATAAAAAGAATTATACAACAGGACCAAATGGATTTATTCCAGATATACAAGATTGGTTCAATATTTGAAAATGAATTAATGTAATCCATCACATCAACAAGCGAGAAAAATCATTATGATCATATCAATAGATAGAAAAAGCAAGTGACAAAATCCAGTAGCCATTCAAGAGAAAAACTCTCAGCAGACAAGAAATAAAGGAAAACATTCTCAAATTGATAATCAGCATCTACTAATAACATATAGCTAATATCATACTCAATGGTGAGATTATAACTGATTTCCCACTAAGAATAAGAATAAGAACAAGGGAAGGATGTCCCTTCTCATCGCTCCTATTCAGATATCTATTCATATCTATCCTACTAAAAATTCTAGATAATGAACAAGATATGAAAAAGAAATAAAAATCACACATATTGAAAAGGAAGAAATAAATTCTTAAAAAGACATATGAGTTTTTGTTAAAAAATGACACAATTCTCTACAAAAAATCTCAAAGAATCAAAACAGCTAGAATAAGTGATTATAGCGAGGCTGCAGATTACAAGGTCAATATACAAAAAAGATTGTTCTTATATATTAGCAATAAATAATTAGAATTTGAAGTAAGAACACATTACCATTCATACCAACACTAAACATGAAGTCTGAGATATAAATCTCACAAAATATGTACTAGATCTGTACAAGGAAAACTGTAAAACCCTGAAAAGGAAATCAAGGAATACCTAAATAACTGGAAAGACATTCCATGTGCATGCATAGTAAGACTCAGTATTGTCAACATTTCAGTCCCTAACCTGATCTATAGATACAACACAATCCCAATCAAAATCCCAGCATGTTATTCTGGGGATAATCAGAATTCTGGATATTTACCAACCAATTTTAATTTATAGAGAGGGGCAAAAGACCCAAATAGCTAACACCACAACAAGGAGAAGAACAAAATAGGAAGACTGACACTACCCAACTTCAAGAATTATAAAGTTCCAATAATCAAGACAGTGTGGTATTTGCAAAAGAACAGACCAATAGATGAATGGAACAGAAAAGTGAGCCCCAAAATAGATTCAAACAAATATAGTCAATTGGTCTTTATAAAGAAGTAAAGGCAATTCAATGGAAACAGTCTTCAACGAGTGGTGCTGAAATAACTGGATATCCACATACAGAGAGAGAGAAAGAGAGAGAAGAAGAAGAGGAAGAAGAGGAAGAAGAGAAAGAAGAGGAAGAAGAGGAAGAAGAGGAAGAAGAAGAAGAAGAAGAGGAGGAGGAGGAGGAGGAGAAAGAAAAAAATCTAGACAGAGATCTTATACCTTACACAAAAATTAACTCAAAATGGAGGATATATCTCAAAGTAAAACACAAAATCATAAAATGTCTAGAAGAAGAATGGGGAAAATACTGTTGACTTCGAGTTTGGCAATGATTTTTAGATAGAATATCAAAAGCAAAATCTATGAAAGAAAAAATTGGTAAGTTGGACTTTACTGAAATTAAAACCTTCTGCTCTATAAAAGACACTGTTAAGAGAATCAAAGACTAGCCACAGACTAGGATAAAAGAATTGCAAAAGACATAGCTGTTAAATGACTGGTACCCAAAATATATAAGAAACTCTTAGAACTCATTAAGAAAATAAACAACACAATTTTAAAAACAGGCAAAAGAACAGACACCACATCAAAGAAAGTATGTAAATGGAAAGTATATATATATATATATATATATATATATATATATATATATCTTCAGGGAATTGAAATTAAAACAATAGGTACCACTACACACCTGGAATACATTAAAAATCCAAAACACTGATGACACCAAAAGCTGGCAAGGGTGTGGAGCATTAAGAACTCTCATTCATCACTGCTGAAAAAGCAAAATGGTACAGCCACTTTGGAAGACAGTTTGACAGCTTCTTACAAAACTAAACATACACTTACCATGTGATCCAGCAATTGAGCTTCTTGGTATTTACTCAAATGAGTTAAAAATTTATATCCACGAAAACCTGCACATGAATATTTATACCAGCTTTGTTCATAGTTGCCAAAACTTGGAAGCAAGCAAGATGTCCTTCAAAGTAGGAATGGATAAATAGACTATGTTATAACCATACAATAGAATATTATCCAGTGATTTAAAAAAAAGATATATACAAGCCATAAAAAGACATGGAGGAATCTTAAATGCATATTACTCAGTGAAACCAGTCTGAAAAGGCTGTGGCCTATATGATTCCAATTACGTAACATTCTGAAAAAGCAAAGCTGTGGAGACAGTAAAGATATAAGTGGTCGCCAGGGTTTGGTGGGTAGGGAAGGAGAGATGAGTAAATGGAGGACAGATGATCTTTCATCTGTGAAAGCAGCAAAACTATTCTCTTTGCTACAGTAGTGATGGATACATGTCATTCCTTTTTTTCAAAAGCTACAGAATGATACAAAGAGTGAGCATTAAGGTAAAATGTGGAATTTAGCAAATAATAATGTAATAATATTGGCTCATTAATTGAAACAAATGTGCCACACATTGATACATGGTGTTAAGAATAGCAGAAACTGCTGGGGAGGTATGAAGGGGAACTCTAGGTACTTTCCACTCAATTTTTCTGTAAACCTAAAACTGATCTAAAAAATAAAGTCTATTAATTAAAAAAACTAGTAAGATAATTCTACCAAACATTTAAAGAAGAGTTAATACTTATTCTTCTCAAACTATTCCCAACAAATAGGAAAGGAAGGAAAACTTCCAAACTGACTCTAAGGCCAGCACTACCCTGATGCCAAAACCAGATAAAGACACCACAAAAAAAGAGAACTCTGGGCCAATATCCCTGATGAACACAGATGCAAAAATTCTCAATAAAATACTTGCAAACCAAATCCAACAATACATTAAAAAAAAATCATTCACTCCAATCAAGTGGGATTTATTCCTGGGTTGCAAGGGTAGTTCAATATTTGCAAATCAATCAACATGACACACTACATTAATGCAAGAAAGGATAAGAATCATATGAGCATTTCAACAGATGCAGAAAAAGCATTTGACAAAGTCTGACACCCATTCATGACAAAAACTCTAAACAAAGTAGGTTTAGAGGGAACATGCCTCAACATAATAAAAGTCATATATCAAAACCCCACAACTAATATCCTCAATGGGAAAAAACTGAGAGCTTTTCCTCTATGGTCAAGAACAAGATAGAGATGTCCACTCTCACCCCTGTTATTTAACATAGTACTAGAAATCTTAGCCACAGCAAACAGACAACAAAAAGAAATAAAGGGCATACAAATTGTCAAGGAAGAAGTAAAACTTTCACTATTTGCAGATGATATGATACTCTATATGGAAAACCTGAAAAACTCCACCAAAAAACTGCTAGAACTGATACACAAATTCAGTAAAGTCCTAGAATACAAAATCAATGTATAGAAATCTGTTGCATTTCTATACACCAGTAATGAAGCAGCAAGAAAAAGAAATTAAGGAATAAATCTCATTTACAATTGCACTAAAAAGAATAAGATAGTTAGGAATAAACCTAACCAAAGAGGTAAAAGATCTATACTCTGAAAACTATAGAACACCTATGAAATAAATTGAAGGGGACACAAAGAAATGGAAAAACATTCCATGCCCATGGATTAGAAGAATAAATATTGTTAAAATGTCTATGCTATCTAAAACAATCTACACATTTAATGCAATCCCTATCAAAATACCAACAGCATTTTTCAGTGAGCTAGAATAAACAATCCTTAAATCTGTATGGAACCACAAAAGACCCCAAATAGCAAAAGCAACCTTGAAAACAAAAAGCAAAGCTGAAGGCATCAAAATTCCAGACGTCATGTTATATTACAAAGCTGTAGTGATCAAAATAGTATGATATTAGCATAAAAATAGACACATAGATGAATGGAACAGAATAGAAAACCCAGAAATGAACCCGCAAGTATATGATCAATTAATCTTTGACAAAGCAGGAAAGAATATCTAATGGGGAAAAGACAATCTCTTCAACAAATAGTGTTGGGAAAATAGGACAACATGCAAAAGAATGGAACTGGACCACTTTCTTATACCAAGTACAAAAATAAATTCAAAATGGATTAAAGATCTAAATGTAAGACCTAAATCATAAAAATCCTAGAAGAGAACATAGGCAGTAACTTCTTTGACATCAGCTGCAGCAAGTTTCTTTCTAGATATGTCTTCTGAGACATATCCTGAGGCAAGGGAACAAAAGCAAAAATAAACTATTGAGACTGTATCAAAATAAAAAGCTTCTGCACAGTGAGAGAAACAATCAACAAAACTAAAAGGTAAACTATGGAATGGGAAAGATATTTGTAAATGATATATCCGATAAAGGGTTAGTATCCAAAATATATAAAGAACTTATAAGACTCAATACTAAAAAAAAAAAACAAATGATCCCAGGATATCTGGGTGGCTCAGGTGGTTAAGCATCTACCTTCAGCTCAGGTCATGATCTAAGGGTCCTAGGATTGAACCCTGTGTCAGGCTCCCTGGCTTCTCCCTCTCCCTCTCCCCTTATCCTCCATTCATGCTCTCTCTTTTAAATAAATAAATAATAAATAATAAATAAATAAATAAATAAATAAAATCTTATAAAAAATAATCTGATTAAAAGTGGGTAGAAGACATAAATAGACATTTTTCCAAAGAAGACATAGAGATGAACAACAGATGCATGAAAAGATGTTCCACATCATTGATCATCAGGGAAATACACATTAAACCTATAATACAAAACTAAAATGAGCTATCACCTATACCTTTCAGAATGGCTAAAATCAGCAACACAAAATAGGTTTTGACAAGGATGTGGAGAAAGAGGAACCCTTTCATTGTTGGTAGGAATGCTAACTGGTGCAGCCACTCTGGAAAATAGAATGGAGGCTCTTCAAAAAGTTAAAAACAGAACTACCCTACAATCCAGCAATTGCACTAGTAGCCATTTGCCCAAAGAATACAAAAATAGTAATTCAAAGGGCTACATCCACCCTGTTTATAGTAGTATTATCCACAATAGCCAAAGTATAGAAAGAGCCTAACTGTCCATCAACTGATGAATGGATAAAGAAGATATGGTATATATATGTGCATACATACATGTATGTGTGTGTGTGTGTGTGTGTGTGTATATATACACACACAATGGAATATTTTTCAGCCATTAAGAAGAATGAAATCTTCTTCTTCACAGACAGAGCTACAGAAAATTGTGCCAAGGGAAGTAAGGCAGAGAAAGACAAGTATCATATGAGTTCAGTCATATGTAGAATTTAAGAAACAGAACAAATGAGCAAAGGAAAAAGAGAGAGAGAGAGGCAAACCAAGAAACAGACTCTGAAGTATAGAGAACACATTGATGGTTACCAGAAGGGAGGGGGATAGGGGATGGGTGAAATAGGTGATGGGGATTAAGGAGTGCACTTGTCCTGATGAGCACTGGGTATTGTATGAAAGTGATGAATCACTACACTGTATACCTGATACTAATACACTGTATGTAAACTAACTGGAATTTTTTTTAATATTCCATTTATTTATTCATGAGAGACACATAGAGAGAGAAAGAGAGAGAGAGAGAGAGAGAAGCAGAGACACAGGCAGAGGAAGAAGCAGGCTCCATGCAGAGAGCCCAATGTGGGACTCGATCCTGGGTCTCCAGGATCACATCCTGGCTGAAGGTGGCACTAAACCACTGAGCCATCCGGGCTGCCCTAACTGGAATTTAAATAAAAACTTAGGTAAGTCTGGCTAGCTCAGTTGGTAGAGCATGCGACTCTTGATCTCTGGATTGTGAGTTCGAGCCCCATGTGTGGCATGGAGTTTACTTAAAATTTTTTAAATGTTTAATAAGAAAATAAAAACTTTCAAAAGTAAATTTTTAAAAAGGATATAAAAATAAAAATTATTAAAATTAAATAAAATACTAGAAATACTAAAAATACTAAAAAAAATGCTAAAAATACTAAAAAAATATTAAAAAACTAATAAACCACTTCTAAGCCCTTAAATGTTACTTTTATTCTGCTATTCCTTTGTTAAAATGTACCGAGTCATACTCTGTCTACCTTTCAAGGCTTTTGTAATCTTCCATTTCCCTAGTTCAGCATTGTTTTAATAATTTCTAACAGACATCTTCTACTACAGGAATTTAGAATAGATGCCTTGTGGCCCCCATAAATAAACCATATTCATCTCGAATATATCCTTTCAGTGCTGCTGTTTTCACTATGGAATGCTTTCATCCTCCTGCTGATCTAAATGATCCTACTCCTTTAAGATTTTCCTCTCCCAGAAAAACATCCCCCCAAACTCTAGCTTTTAGTACCTTGCTACTCTTATTATAATTACACTTTATACTATAGAACACAGACTACATTATACTCTATAGTGTTACTGTGGTGCTCATAGGTTTTAGTATTTTTCTCAACTTGATGGTAAGTTTATTACAATTTATATTGTGGTAGAATCTGACACCCCAAAATATACCACTTTGGAATAAGAACTATTTTGAACTAAAAGCACTTGAAAAACAGCAGATACAAAAAGAGTGCTCTGACCTCTCCCTTCTTCCTGAAAGAAGGAGATAAAGCTCTCATGTGAAACATGTCCTCCTCATATCAGGAAGAAAGAAACATTCTTATCACCAGACATAGGGAATGGAGGCTAAAAGGAATCTGTGCAAACAGATCTCATTAAAATAATTCATCTTTCCTTTAGCCTTCTCATATATTTTAGTTATGTTTATACATTTCCTTCTTTGTTCAACATAAAAGCATTTAAGTTTCACCATTTCTTTGGGTCATCATCTCCTTTTGAGGGTTCTCATGTCACATAAAACTTATATTAAAACAACCCATTTACAGTTGCACCAAAAGGAATAAATCCCTAGGAATACATTTAACCAAGGAAGTTAAAGATCTACATTCTGAAAACTCTAGGACACTAATGAAAGAAATTGTAAAGATATAGACAAATTAAAAGATATACCATGTTCATGGATCAGAAGAACAAATATCATTAAAATGTCCATTCTACCCAAGGCAATCTACAGATTCAATGCAATTTCTATCAAGATACTAATAGCATTTTCCACAGAACTAGAATCAATAATCCTAACATTTGTGTGGAACCACAATAGACTCTGAATAGCCAAAGCAAATCTTGAGAAAGAAGAACAAAACTGGAGATATCACAATCCCAAATTTCAAGATTATACAGCTATAGTAATCAAAACAGTATGGCACTGGCACAAAAATAGACACATAGATCAATGGAACAGAATAGGGTCCAAAAATAAACACACCTATAATGGTCAGTTAATCTATGACAAAGAAGGCAAGAATATACAATGGGGAAAAGACAGTCTTTTTAATAAATGGTGTTGGGAAAATTGGATAGCTACATGTAAAAGAATGAAATTGGACCATATTCTTATACCATACACAAAAATAAACTCAAAGTGGATTGAAGACCTACATGTGAGATCATAAAGCTTCTAAAAGAAAAAACATAGGCAGTAATCTCTTGGATTAGCAACATGTTTATAAAAAGGTCTCCTCAGGCAAAGGAAACACTGAAATAAAAATGATTTTACACAGCAAAAGAAATCACCAAAAAACAGAAAGGTAACTTAGTGAATAGGAGAAGAGATTTGCCAATGATGTATCTGATAAGGGGGTAATATCCAAAATATAAAAAGAACTTATACTACTCAACACCAGAGAAAGGAAATAATCTGATTTAAAAATAGGCAAGAGCCCTGAATAGACATTTTTCCAAAGAAGACATACACATGGCCTACAGATACATGAAATGATGCTCAACATCACTAATCATCAGGGAAAAAAAAATCAAAACCACAATGAGATATAACCTCACACCAGTCAGAATGGCTACTATCAAAATGCCAAGAAATATGAATGTTGATGAGGATGTGGTGAAAAGGCAATATTCAATCACTGTTAGTAGGAATATAAATTGGTGCAGCCACTGTGGAAAACATTATGGAGTTTCCTCAGAGAAATTAAAAACAGAAATACCATATGATCTAGTAATTTCACTACTTGGTATCTACCCCCAAAACTGACACAACTCCAAAAAGATTTATGCACCTCCCTGTTTACAGCAGCAGTCTTTAAAATGGCCAAGATATGGAAGCAACCAATGTGCATTGATAGATGAATGGGTAAAGAAGATGTAAGAAGATGTGAGTTGTGTGTGTGTGTCTGTGTCTGTGTTTGTATACATACACATATATGTATATGTATATATGGAATAGAATATTACTCAGCCATAACAAAGAATGAGACCTTGCATTTGTAACAACATAGGTGGATCTAGAGGATATCATGCTAAGTGAAAGAAATCAGACAGAGGAAGACAAGTATCGTATGATTTTACTTATATGTGGAATCTAAAAACAAAATAAAGGAACAAACAGACTCTTAAATATAGAGAACTGGTGGTTGTCAGTTGGGAGGTGGGAAGGGAGATGATGGGTAAAATAGATGAAAGGGATTAAGAAATACAAACTTTCAGTTATAAAATAAATAAATCACAGAAATGAAAAGTAGAGCACAGGGAATATAGTCAGCAATAGAGAAGTAACATTGTATTCTGACAGATGGTAACTACACTTATTGTAGTGAGCACTAAGTAATATATGGACTTGTTCAATCAATATATTGGACATCTAAAAATAATATATTGTATGTCAATTATACTTCAATAATAAAACAAATGTGTATACTTTCATCCTGTTAATCTGTTTTATGTAAATTTAATTATAAATCCCAGCAGAAAACCCTAAGAAGGAGAGATAAAACTCCCCTACAATGTCTTTTAAGTTTTACCTGTAGCATCTTAGGGATTAGCAGGAGCTTGTTAAGAAAATGAGTCCTAGGATATTGTTTTAGTCTCTTTGGTAATCCAAGAATACTTTTACAATAATAATTGTATCCTCCAAGAACAAAGACAAAGTGACATTTTAAGATCAGGAACTTCTTTGAAATGTCAAGACAATGAAATGTCAAAAGGTGGGGTGTCTGGGTGGCTCAGTTGGTTAAGCTTCTGTCTTTGGCTCAGGTCATGATCCATGATCCAAGAGCCCTATGTCAGGCTCCCTCCTCAGCAGGGAGTCTGCTTCTCCCTCTCCCTTTGCCCCTTCCCCTGCACATACGCTCTCTCCTTCCCACTCTCTCTCTCTTTCTAATAAATACATAAGAAAAAAATAAAAAGAAATGTCTAAAGGTTTCGGAAGTCACATATTAGACCTGGACCTTGGAAGAGTAACTAAAATGTAAAAATATAATTCATTGATATTGAATAAAAAAGGAAGAAAAACTAAGAACACATAGCTTGGAAAGGCAGAAAAGCTCTGATGGCATTAATGACATTACTGAACTGCATACAGTTGAGCAATATAACCATCCGGTGTTACAAGCTGTAGCAGACACATTTGGTTTCTTGGTTATTGTTATCCATACCCCCATGAGCCATTCTTACTCAAAGCTAAGGCAAGAACCTGTATGCTGACAATGGAGTAGACCTAGCCTGGTAGCTTAGAATCCCTGGTTGCTGCACCAGAGCTTCCCAAGGTTGACACGTGTGGGAGAGTGACCGGCATTACCATTCCAAAGCATTTGCCATCAGCTGGGCTAAAGAACAAGGAATGGAAAGCAAAAACTCTGGAACATGAGAGCACATTATCAGGATATTAGACAGTTATGAGCCACTGGGAAATTAAGCATTCAGAAATAGCAAGGTCAGGAGTATCATTCCCCAGCTGAGGAAGCCCCTGAAAATATGTCTTTACCAACATGTAAGCATGACAGCTGTTAACATACTGTAATCCCCATGAAGATTAATAATAGCAAATTTTCATATAAGGTATCATTAATACAGGCTTTCATTTAATTATTTTAAAATTTTTAATGAGAAACTTACCTTGTAGAATTTGACTTCTGCTTCTAAATGATGAATGTATTGAGACTGGTCATTGATGATAGGAACAAGATTGTATACGGTAGGCATATTGGCTTCCTCACATTCTGATGACTTCTAAGGCAAAAAACAAAAACAAATTAAGCATGTTGGGATTTAGAAAAGAATCAGGTAATATCACCTCCATATTCAACTTAGTACTGATGTTATATAAATATAGACACACTGTGGCCAATAGTATTTCTTTGTCTGACAGTCCCCCTGGACCAGGAGCCCAGCAAACAGACCTCAGAAAAAGTGATAATCCTACACTTTGGCAGCATTCCTGCATTGATTTTATTTTTTTTAATATTTTATTTATTTATTCATGAGAGACACAGAGAGAGAGAGAGAGGCAGAGACACGGCAGAGGGACAAGCAGGCTCCCTGCAGGGAGCCCGATATGGGACTTGATCCTGGGTCTCCAGGATCATGCCCTGGGCCAAAGGCAGGTGCTAAACCGCTGAGCCACCCAGGGATCCCCCTGCATTGACTTTATGTACACCCGACTTTCTCCTAAAATGACTGTAACATGGTTTCTAGAATCATTTATCATTCCATGATATTTTTTTTAAAGAAAAGAGGAAACCAGGAAGGGAAAATGAGTGTCAACAGTTCAATGAATCTGGAGAAAGCTCAAGATGAGACACCCAATCATTGTTTCTCAGTCTGGTAGGAATTCCTTTTTTTCTTAAGATTTTATTTATTTATTCATGAGAGACACACACACACACACACAGAGAGAGAGAGAGAGAGAGAGAGAGAGAGAGTCAGAGACACAGGCAGAGGGAGAAGCAGGCTCCATGCAGGGAGCCCAACGTGGGACTCGATTCCGGGTCTCCAGGATCAGGCCCTGGGCTGAAGGCAGCACTAAACCGCTGAGCCACCGAGGCTGTCCCTGGTAGGAATTTCTAACAACAAAGTACCAGCAAAACTCTCCTGAATTATTCTGCCATAAGAGCTGGTACTGGATATCCACATTTCAAAAATTTAAGTAATACTATGTGGATATATTTTCCATCTCAACAGTACCTCAATTACTGTCAATAGAGCCCACATATCTCTTGTATGTCATACTGGCTACGAAAGCACATCTAAGGGGACACCTGGGTGGCTGAGTCAGTTAAGCATCTGACTCTCGGTCTCAGCTTAGGTCTTGATCTCAGGGTTGTGACATTGAGCTCTGTATCAACAGAGCATTAGGCTCTGTACCGAGTACAGAGTCTACTTCAGATTCTTTCCCCCACCCCTCTCTGCCCCACTCTGTTGCTCCCCTTCCCCTGTCACACTCACACACACACTCTCTCTTTCTCAAATAAATAAAATCTTTTTTAAAAAGATGAAAGAAAGTGCATTTAAAGTGCTTCTAAACCTTCAAATGCCCGTTATTATCCTTACAGCTTGTTATCACACCACGTGAACTATATACATTCAGAGTCTAAGTTGGATCCTTCCAATAGCTCCATATAAACAGACCTGTGTATCTGTAAAGTGTATACTGCATATACTGAACAGATGATGCTCCTGGTGAGGCTCCTCCTGCTACCCTAAATTCAACCAGCCTGTAATATCACTGCCCTGTTATATCTTTAAAATGCTAAAGAGCACGTCTGAGCATTCAACAGATTCAGCAACCTCATCTACTCCATTGAAAGTACTCCACCCACTGTGTGCTTAAGAGCACTCTAGAAGCCAGGTGACAACAGAAATACATTCACTGAATGGTGAAGTATATTAAAATTATAATTGATAGCCATAAATATTGAATAGGGGCCTGTAGTACTTTTCTCTAAAGTGGGAATTAAGCATGAAGGTTTGTGTCAGGCTGAAGTATTAATATGGGATCAGGGCTATGACATTTCAGTTGTGAATTAAGGAAAGTGATGTGTCTCCACAGTTTCTAGAATGTAGCTTGGCTATCCAACTGTCATGCACACTGAAAATGTAAGTTAGTTATTGCTACTATGACATGTTAGATTTGTGTCAAGCTTCGTAAGTTTCTAAGAATTTGAAGTATATACTCTTATTATTACAGAAATGCTATGAGGTATAATATCCTTCTAGAAAGTACATAATAAGCCCTAGACAGACCTAGACTGTTATTTTGACCATTTAAACCTGGCCAAATCCTTCCCTCATACCTATCCCTCCCTCACATCTATCTTAGGCTTTAGCGTATCACATTGCTTCAATCAGGAATAATTCACTCTGTCAAAGCAATAGTAATAAAAAACAATTTCAGAAAAAAACAGAATACAGCTCCTCATTTCATACAATTTTATAACCATGTATTTTAAGATGCAGAACAAGATTACATACTTTGGCTTTCACATTCAAAACAAACAAGAACAGCTAGAAATACAATTAAGTAAATTCTAAAAATGATAGGATATCAATATGTATAGGATATAGATAGGATACCAAAAAGAAATGGCTCTTCTTTTCCATATATTGTTCCTTTTTTATATATATTTGCCAACAATTGCAAAGTAATTTCTCCAATCTGTTTCCTCATTTATATTTTTTAAGTAAATGATAAATTTAAAACTCAGGATTCCCTTTGCCATGGAAGTCCCTCTTCTTCAGCCAAAATAATAATAATCAGAGGGGAGATCATTTCTTTTGATGCTTTATGCTATTAGAATGTCCTTCTCAGAATTTGTTGAGAACATGTACTACTAAAGCAACTTTGGAGAGTTAAAACATAGAGGGGCACCTGGGTGGCTCAATTGGGTAAGCATCTGACTCTGGATTTCAGCTCAGGTCATGATCTCACGGTTGTGAGATTGAGCCCCATGTCGGGCTCTGTGCTGAGTGGGGAGGCTGCTTAAGATTCTCTCTCCTTCTCCCTTTGCCCCTCCCACTGTTCATGCTCTCTATAAACAAACAAACAAACAAACAAACAGATTCTTTTAAATAAAAAAACATAGAAAGACAATGCTCTTGTCAGGTTGCAAATGCTGATACGTACCAGAGCAGACACATCGTGTTTTCTTGATGGAGACACTTCACTTTCCTTACTTTTTTGTTGGTGCAACAAAGCTTTGAGTTGATTGACTGCAGAGCAAACACAAGGGATTTCGTTAGCCTTACTGCAGATCCATGGCTTCTCATCACCTATCCATGCTTCTAACCACCTAACAAATATATTTTAAACATGTTGTAGGCATCAACAACTGTCCAATGGACTGAGGATCCAAAGGCAAACATGAGAAAATCTCTACCACTTAAAAGCTAAGAATCCACCAAACAGGAGAGATCCACTGACAGATATAAGAAGTTCACATGTAGATATGCAGGTGTATATGGTGCTGTCAGAAAAGGAAGCACCTAATCATGCCTGTTTTTACGGAGGAGTTAACATTGTAAGGAGAAACAGAAGATTACCAAGCAGAAAAGAGTAAGAAAAATCCCAGTCAGGAGGGATGGATGGCATGTGCAGAAGCATAAAAGCAGGGCCAATAGGTTGATGTGACTAGAACATGGTTTACCAGATGGACAGTTGGGAGGAGGATAGGAATACAAGGCTGGAGAGGTAGCTTGGAGCCATCTTGAAAAAATATTGCTAGGACATACAAAGGATTTTGGACTTCAGTGTAAGGCTTCATGAGTCAAAGAGAAAATATTAAGCAAGGGAATTGTATCAGCTGATTTGTGTGTTAGGAAGAAAATCCTACCTGCTGAGCAGAGGATGGCTTGGAGTCTTTACTGTTCAGAGTTCAATATATTCAATGTGTGTCATTCAGACTAGGGCTGACCTCCACTCACACTCACCAGCATGGCTGTGCTGCAGTTCATACCAGGCAGTGCCAGGATCCTCATCTCCCACACTGGTACTAAATGCGGGATCCAGTGCATCTTCTCCCACAGTGACATCACCTTCTTTCAGGATATACTTCAGTTGGTGAATGCTTCTATTCTGACGTTCTGCAACCATAATGTGATGAAAATCAGGGCCTGTGAAGTCTGCACATCCACATAAACACTTATTCCAACAGGCAGTTTCTAAAGGAAAAGCAATTTTTTCTCATACTTTATGGGAAAAAAGCAGAATTTTGGTTCTAGCTCACTGAGGACTGTGCTAGAGGAAGAGAGAGATAGAGTTCATGGGTCAGAGGTGAGACCTGATGATCTCTAAGGTCCCCAACGTGCCAGAGGTAGATATTCACAATAAATAGCTCTACTGCCAAGGAGGACAGAATATCCTCCCCACCTCACCCTCTCAACACTAACCTCACCCTCAGAAGGTGATCCCCTTCCCCTCCTTGCGACACAGAACCAGCAGGAGGGATTCCACTACACCAAGTTCCCACCCAGGGAAGCCTACTTGCCCCTGTGAACCAGATATCTCTCCCCACTGAGAGACTGCCAACTGCCGGGCTAGTTCTGATTAAGGCTGGAAGAGCCAAATGAAGTGCTTACAAAGCTAGCCTCTGTAATGTAGTCCTTCCTGTGTCCTGTGGGCTCACTACATACTTTTAGAAATTCTTAGCACCCGTAGGATTGAAGCTTCAACTTACTAGCACATACTTAACACTGCAGCCTAAAATGAAGTATCTTAAGGTTTATTATACTATAGTAGTTCATTTCTATAAATAGCCTCCCCCCCCAAAAAAAAAACCCAGCTTCTCCCCTTGTCCCCTCTCAAGTTGAAACTAAGTCAGTAACTTGCACTCACTGACAGAATGCAGAAGTTACAGTATGCCAGACCAGGCTTCGTTTGTTTTTTTAGACTGTTTTATTTAATTTTAAAGAGACAGAGAGCACGTGCAAACTCATAAGCACCCGCTGTGCACACATGAAGGGGGAAAGGAAGTGGGGTAGCAGGGGAGGGAGAGGGACAAGCAGATGTCCTGCTGGTTGTGGAGCCCACTCAGGGATTAATCCCATGACCCTGAGATTGTGACCTGAGCTGAAACCAAGAGTAGGGAGCTTAACTGACTGAGCTACTCAGGAGCCCCCAGGCTTCATTTTTTAAAAGCTTCTGCTTCCTCCCTCCTGGAATGCTTGTTTTTATGATCCTTAAGCCACTAAGTAGGAAGCCTGCCTACCCTGCTGGAGAGATTGTGGAGGGCCATGTGGAAACAAGAGGCCCTGGGACTTCATGGGAAAGGAGAGAAGCCCAGCCCTGCTGACAGCCCAGTGGAGTTTTGAGAGGACTTGCCAGAGGCCATCTCACTGCAATGGCATGAAAGAAACCCGAAGAACTGCCCAGCTGAGTCCAGTCAACCCAAATGCCGTTAGTTGTTGCTGTCAGCCATCAGGCTTTACGGTGGTTTGTTATGCAGCAACAGGGAACTGAAATAATTATTCAGTGAAATATCCAAAAACGTTTTCAGTAAAGGATCCAAATCTTAAATTAAAAACAGAACTAAACCAATGATACTAGTGATGGTACTACTAAGATTTCTACCTTACTTTACGGATATTTTTTACATGTCTAACAACTGGAGAATCAGGCAATTAACTGGTAATTTCATTAATTAAGGTCCACTTATTTTTTCCATTTAAACTTCTTGTTTCTGCTAGTCTCTCTCTCTTTTTTTTTTTTTTTCTGCTAGTCTCTTATGATTAAATTCACTGGTTCCAATCTAGAAAACATTATAACAAAAAGTTTTCCTTGTACGTTAGATTTGGGACCCAGATTTCAGTAACCCTGTTCGAATTTTGACTATCTATATTTGAAACTTATTTTTTAGCCCACTGATTAATTTACCAAACATACCCATATATCTAACATGGAAATTTATGTTAGAAAAGAATGAATTTCCATTCAAATTCATCTACATCTATTATCTATTTCCTTGAAGATTTTGTTTATTTATTTGAGAGAGAAAGAGCATGTGTGCACACTACGTGGTTGGGGGAAAGGGTGCAGGGGGAGAGAGAGAAGCAGATTCTCCTGATAAGCAGGGAGCCTGACAAGGGCCTCAATCCCAGGACCCCAAGATCATGACTTGAGCCAAAGACAGATACTGAACTGACTAAGCCATCCAGGCATCCTATTATCTATTTCAAATGGACTCCACAGAAACAATCCTTAAGATCCTCAAAGGGAGATGGTACTTTCCCTAAGAAGGAACAACTCATAACAACGATGACCAATGTCATTCTTGCTCTTCTTTGACAACTCAGGTCTATTCCTTCTTATGTCCTCAGGAGAAAAGCTCCTCATCTTTGCTACCTATTTGGGAACCGTAAGAAAGCTACAAAACAACCATCTTTTTTCATTACCACTCATGGATGAAAATATATTTACAAATATACATCAAGGTCTACAGGACCTTGAGAAATAGATTTTACTTTCTCCAAGCTCATTACTTTCAAATCTTTTTTTTTAAGATTTTTATTTATTTATTCATAGAAACACAGAGAGAGAAAGAGGCAGAGACACAGGCAGAGGGAGAAGCAGGCTGCATGCAGGGAGCCCGACATGGGACTCGATTCCAGGTCTCCAGGATCACAACCCCAGCTGAAGGCGGCACTAAACTGCTGTGTCAAACTGCTGCATCACCGAGGCTGCCCCAAGCTCATTAATTTCAAAGTTTAGAACAGAAAAAGTATAACTCGGGATCCCTGGGTGGCGCAGTGGTTTGGCGCCTGCCTTTGGCCCAGGGCGCTGATCCTGGAGACCCGGGATCGAATCCCACGTCGGGCTCCCGGTTCATGGAGCCTGCTTCTCCCTCTGCCTGTGTCTCTGCCTCTCTCTCTCTCTCTCTCTGTGACTATCATAAATAAATAAAAATTTAAAAAAAAAGTGTAACTCAGTAAAAAAATAAAAAAAAATACTCCATGCTACAAAATATCTAACATAGGTTCTTCACTTACAGCAGTTCATTTTATTTCTTGATTAAAGAAAACAGGTCTTTCAGGTCAGGGTTCAACAATGAAATTTTATTACTAACTACACAAGAGATCCACTAAATTTATTGCTATATTTTTCTCCACACACTAATCCTATTTCCACACAGACCTTTCTCTGACAGGCATTTGATACTGAATACTAACCCCTTACTCATCATGAGTTTTGTTTTTGGGGGTGTTTTTTTTTTTTTTTTCTTTTTTTACTCATCATGAGTTTAAGAAAGACCCAGATAAGACACATTCCTGGTTTTAACAAAATAAAAAGGAGCAGTAGTTTTCCAATAACTTAATATTTTCTAAAGAGATTTGTTAATGGAAAAGGAAAATCAAAGTGTTACATGATTAGCAATTTAGTTCACAGAGCTTTAGATTTACACACATAAATGTATGAATAAAGCACTTATCTTTATTGCGTCCATTAGGAAATAGAGGGTTTGACTAACGTTAAAAGTGTGCTCAATAGAGCTATGAAATGATTTCACTTCTAAGCAAAGGATAATCATTTATTTATACCTAATCTGACTAAAAGCTAATACGCTATATTAGGAAAAAGGGAGGAAATCTGGAAAAATGTTGCAGTTGAAAACGTCTATAGAGTACTTTTATCAGATTACAATGATGGCAGAGTTTCATGAGCCCATTTAACACCTTTTCCAATATTCTTCTTTACTCCTTTAGAATTTATGATATTCAAAGACTACGTACATGTTAAAATTACACTATGAAAACAGTTATTATGTGAAATAGTGAGCTACTGAAACAACCATCCCCAGGAAAAGTGATATCTAAGACATGAGGTTTTTTTTTTTTTTTGTGTGTGTGTGTGTGTGTGTGTGATCCCTGACTTCAGTTACCAGGATCAGAGAGGAAGGGAAGGAATTTGCAAGAACTGTGTTCTAAAACTAAAACTAAGGAGGTCAAGTGATATTTTTAAGTCATTTCAATAGCACATTTCAAAACACACTAAATGCTCTTCAAGTATATACATAGCAACATAATTATACACTGTAACAAACAGTTAATCCTGAGGAATAATGCTTAGATGATTCAAAACAGAGGAAACTCTATTGCTCTTCAGCTGGAACCACTGCAACTGAAGGCCCCGTAGTCCTTTTATTTTATTTATTTTTTAAGATTTTATTTATTTATTCATGAGACACACACACAGAGGCAGAGACAGAAGCAGGCTCCGTGCAGGGAGTCTGATGTGGGACTCGATCCCGGGTCTCCAGGATCATGCCCTGGGCTGAAGGCAGGAGCTAAACTGCTGAGCCACCCAGGGATCCCCCTTGTAGTCCTTTTAAAGAACACTACTCCCCACATGCAGTTATCTGCTACAAACTAGATTACACAGGAGGTTCTAGTTATCATTTCCTATCCCACTGCAACTGGGTACAGCTTTATCTGTCCGTAACCAAGAGACGGAAAGAATACTCATTTCCCCTTCTCTCCAGAGAGGACAGTAAAAGTATTTCACAATGTATCCTGATTTCTTCTCCCAACATCAACCATGGCCTGGAAATAAACTTAATTATCAATATAATACAATACAAACACAAATAGGTCCTCTGAGTCCTGCAGCATCACAAGAACATAAAGGTAAGTAAATCATATTTCTGGTTGTCTGCTATCCAAACATCAATCAGTACAATAAGCACCAAAATCGTTGGCCAATTTCATTCTCTCTTAATCATTTTTGTAGTCCAGTTCCCCCCATTCTTTCTCCCAGCTTACCATCAGGCCTCGCTTAACCAAGGTGTTTTTGAACAGAAGATAAATATGTCCCAGTCTAGGAAGGATCATCACTTATATACACACGTGAATTATTCATGCCTACGTTCTCCATCTGCACATGGAGATGCGAATGAGAATTACCCTGGCGACAGGGTGAGGGAACCACACCCCAGGCAGCACCCAGCTATCTCTGAGAAACCAGGCCATGAACCATACCTCCCCGAGGCTGAGACACAAAATGCACTGCAGTTCTCAAACCAAGCTGGGGCCAGGGCAGACAAGCAGAAAAATGAAACCACAGCGAGATAAGAGATACATGTATCTGTCCACACTTGACCGGGCCTCAGCTAGTTCGGAAGATTGCTGTTGCTGTCTATTAGAGGACTGCTAGGTAGGACAACCAAGATAAAAATGGCCTAATCCAAAACCAGACAAAGCCAGCCTTGGAAATGGCAATGACAACAGTGAAAGGGATTAAAAGTAACATGTAGAAACTAAGAAAATTTTAGAAGAAAATTCTATCATAAAAGAAAAGACACTAACAGCTGAAAAATGTGAAGTGGTTGGTGCCAGGAGTGGAAGATAATCTGAACAAGAACGTCAACATCTTAAGAAAGCAGTGGCTGGAAAAAAAGAAAGAGAAGAAAGAAAGAAAAGAAAAGAAAAGAAAAGAAAGAAAAGAAAAGAAAAGAAAAGAAAAGAAAAGAAAAGAAAAGAAAAGAAAAGAAAAGAAAGAAAAAAAGCAAGCAAGCAGTGGCTGGAAGATCATTAAGATATGTGGATGTTGACAAACCAAGGAGACTGACTATATATATATGTTATGAGGGATACATCAGGTGTATTTTTAGCACCAACTGAGAGGATTTATGCACCTGTCACTTTCCACTGATAAAGAAGTAATTCTAATCAGGGTGGTAGAACACAGGTAAAATCACCAGCCAAGTACAATCTGTATCCTTAATGGTAATTACTCTCAAGGATGATTCCTGTAGAACAAAGGCTATGAGCAAGGCCTTGCTACTTCTAGGTCACAGTTTTTCAACCTAGCACTATTGATACTTGCACCTGATAATTCTTTACTGTAAGGACCTGTGTTGTGTATGTTTAGCATCAAATCTCCTACCACCACCACCACCAGCTGTGATAACTGGAAATATATCTGTACATTACCAAATGTCCCCTTGGTGGAAAAATCACCCCTGGTTGAGAACCAGTGTTTTAGATCAATAAAACAGGATAGCTAGTGTTCAAGTTTTTGATGAGTTGGGTTTTTTTTTTTCTTCAAATTTTTATTTAACTTCTAGTTAGTTAACATACAGTGCAATATTGGTTTCAGGAACACAGTGCAGTGATTCATCACTTACATACAACACCCAGGGCTCATCATAACCTATCCCCATCCCCTATCTAGCCCATCTCCCCCAACCTACCTTCCCCCATCAACCCTCAGTTTGTTCTCTACCTTTAAGAGTCTCTTCCGCAATTAATTGCACTACTAGGTATTTATCCAAAGGATACAAAAATACAGATTTGAAGGGTTACATGCTCCCTGATGTTTATAGCAGCGTCATCAACAATGTTGAATTTTGAGGAGAGACCTCCCACATTACCATGTTGTAACTATAGCCATGTCTTAATGAAAAGTGGGCAGGACAGTGAGCTATTCAGTGGTGGTGGATGGTGCATAAGCCCCAACCATCACTGCCGTGATGGGTACTACTGACCCAGCTGTTCCTACTGTAATCAGGAACTGGAAATTCATATTTAGCTTCATGTTGTTTCAAGGCCTAACATGTGAAGTAAGTTACACTTCAAAGCCATCTTTCAGAGCCAGCTTAGGTGATCTTCCTATAAATAAATACTCTAGTGAGTCTTGATGAAGAACACCCCTGACCCCACCCACCCCTGTCCATCAAGATTGCTTTAGCCCAGTTCAGCTACTTTCTCTATCTTTTGACCCCGAGAGGAGTATCACTAAGTGAAAAGGTGGGAAACCTTAACCCACACTGGGTAAGTGATCAGAGCATACATTTGTAAACATCTCAAGAGAAAATGTAATTATTCTCAGTATCTCATTAGCTTGAGAACAATTTAATCTCTTTTTCTGCCCAAGAACATGTGAAAATGCTCTTAAAATTTCATAACAGTGAACCATTGTTTTGGCACTAAATTATTCCAGGGATGACTACTTACTTGTAAAATAAATTTTTACTGGCTTTTCTTTTCTGGCCGTTAAATTTGATCCTTTGCCTTCTTTACCTCATCAGTAGTGAGAAAGAAAAAATGAGGTTCTACTAGCTTTGTTATTCTGGTAAAAGAAATGGTTATAACAATCTAAAAACCATTTAGAGCAGATAAAACACACACATAAAAAGAATATATGTACTCTAAATTTTATCAGCAAAAAAATAAACTCAAATGTGTTTACAAATTTCATTTGCATTGCCAATCCTTATTTATTAATAGCTAAACCATTCCATTTCTTTAATTTTGAGAAAAGAGAGCGGGCTGTTTCAGTCCACACTGAAATACCAAAATAATTTTCTCATTTCATGACAAATGCTTCCAGGGGTTTTATTACATTGCAGTCTATCTTGTTCTCAATGAGGCTGAGAGTAAAACAAACAAGCAAACACTCACTGTGGAGAATGTGTGTGTGTGCGAGCATGTGTGTTTACACATTTATAGTGTACATGGCAAAACATTTGGAAAACACTCAAAAGCAAAAATAAAAAGGAGAAATACAAGTTTGATGTGTAAAACTGAGAAAAAGAAGAACTTTACTTCTTACAAGTTGCACATATGTTTTCTTAAGTTTATGAAAGGTCCAGATGATAGCTCTACTGGCTGATTCAGTGACCAAGGTGTTGGCAAGTAAGAAAACAGTCTGTAGGATCTGGGGAGATGTGTCAATCATATATAAGTAAAACATATCAACATTATTGTCAGTTTTCTCAAACTCGATCAATTTACAAAGGAAAGAATCACCCCCAAATTATATATTTTCTCCCATATTCAAGCTCTCAGCTTCTGTGAACCTACTTCCACTCCTTCCTCTCATTTTTAAAAGGTAGAAACATAACTTTTTTTTTTTTTAAAGAGAGAGAGAGAGAGGGACAGTGAGAGGGAGAATCAGACTCCCCCCCTGAGCAGTGAGCCCAATGCAGCACTTGATCCCAGCACTTGATCATGACCTGAGCCAGAGGCAGATGCTTAATCAACTGAGCCACCCAGGAGCCCCAGAAATGTAACTTTTATCATTCACATGGTCCAATCAGCGTTGGCAGAAGGGATATTAGAGATGCAGGGGTCTGAGAAAAATGCCTGCAGGGGGAATGAGGTTCTCAGATATGTTTTGCTAACCAAGTATGGGAGGAAGAGAGAAGAAAAAGAAATTTGAATGTTTTAGTTTTTTTAAGATTTGTTTATTTGAGAGAGAACGCGTGTGAGTGGGCCTATGGGCATGAGGAGAAGGAAGGAGGATCTCAAGCTGACTCCCCGCTAAGCATGGAGCCAACATGGGGTTCAATCTCACAACCCTGAGATCATGACCTGCATTGAAACCAAGAATCAGAAGCTTCACCGACTGAGCACCCAGGCGCCCCAGAAATTGGAATGTTTTTACAAAAAGCATAAACTGCCCAGTTTGGCCATAAGCCTTGTGTCCTCCGTAGACTCCACCACATGTTTTGTCAACTGCTTGGGTCCTAAAGGCAGTAATTCTGTCATCTCCTGCAAACTTTTCCTTTTACAGACGAGGGAACATGAATCTAAGAACAGTTTACTAACTCACTTAAGGTGACACCAATGGTTATCAGCAAAGCCACAGTAGGGTTTCAGGGACCGGGCTCCTAGTTCTACATCCTCCACTTGGACTCCACCAAACTCTTTTGGAAATTCAGTCTAGAGCCCAGAATACAAAAATGTTGAAAGAAAAAGAGGAACTAGCTTACAAAATGTGTCTAGAAAAGAATGATGTATTCTTGTCCCAATCTAAGCTTGTTCCAGATTTCTTTATGCCCACTTAGCCAAGGGTGGCTAGGAACTAGGTGAATAGGGGAGTCATGGACACAGTGTTGTTGATACAACTGTATCCACAACCAACACTACAGCAAGACACGGGACATGATTCTGGTATTAAGAATGGAACACTGAAAAAAAAAAAAAAAAAAAAAGAATGGAACACTGCTTTTCTAACAAGTTCTCTTCTTTCTATTATCACATCTCTATGTTCAGGGCACAGATGTTTAAAAAGCCCGGATTCCCTTCTACAATGGCTTTTCTGACCCTTTCTTGGCTATATACTAGCTTATACCTCATGGCCTCTGTACGATGATGTGTTGGATTTAAATGAGAGAAAGGTATTTGCTACACTCTCCAGTTCCCAAGATTGTTCTCAGTCATTCTGTGGGTCTTGAATGCTAGCTGCCTACATTCACCACAAAGAGAATGAACACCTAACCATACTGCCAGGAGACCTCCCAAGTCACTTCTACTTCTAGATGAAATTTCGTGATTCCCAGGGTACTTGGATACTTTCTCCACACTGGAAACTTTCAGATCATCTACTGGGAAGCAATAATATTACAGATCTGTGGGGCAATGAAGCCTTCTCTTTTTGTCAGAATACTTACTTTGAAGGACAGTCAGTAAATCTAATTTCTTGCAATGAGGGCACAAACAATCCAAAGCAAGAGAGACCCTTAGAGGGGATAGAGTGAATACATCTGGAAAGTGTGAGGAAGGAAAGGACGACAGGAGATTGTGGAGTCTGTCAATGGGCTCCCTCTTTCCATGGCTGTTCTAGGAGCATGGCTGTTCTAGGATCACAAGTCAAGAAGAGACAAGATTCCTACTCCAGTTTTAAAGGAAAGCAAGAGGCAGCCCGGGTGGCTCAGCGGTTTAGCTCCGCCTTCAGCTCAGGGCCTGATCTTAGAGACCCCAGATCGAGTCCCATGTCAGGCTCCCTGCATGGAGCCTGCTTCTGCCTCTGCCTGTGTCTCTGCCTCTCTCTCTCTCTCTCTCATGAATAAATAAATAAAATCTTAAAAAAAAAAAATAAAAGAAAGCAAGCAGGGTGCCTGGGTTGGTTAAGCTTCCAACTCTTGGTTACAGCCCAGGTTGTGATCTCAAGGTCATGATCTCAGGGTCATGAGACTGAGCCCCTTATCAGGCTCTGCACTCAGCACAGAGTCTGCTTGAAATTCCCTCCCTCTGCCCCGCCAACCTCTCAATTAAAGAAATCTTAAAAAAAAAAAAAAAAAAAAGCAGCTTTGATTCTGCCTTTCAAATCAGAGCTTCAAATTCTAAAATACTATATAACATTACCTAAAATTACATTTAAAGCCACCTGGGTGGCTCAGCGGTTTTAGTGTCTGCCTTCAGCCCAGGGTATGATCCTGGAGACCCGGGATCGAGTCCCACATCGGGCTCCCTGCATAGAACCTGCTTCTCCCTCTGCCTGTGTCTCTGCCTCTCTGCCTCTCTCTCTCTCTCTCTCTCTCTCTGTCTCTCATGAATAAATAAATAAAACCTTTTTTTAAAAATAAAATAAAGTAATGAGGAAAAGCTACAAAAATGGGGGACTAGCAAAGAAAATTGTGAAAGCATCTTGCATTTTTATACTGTACTTCCGGCTAAATATAAATGAAGGGATATTAATAATAATTACACGTACAGTTATTTAGGAACCAGAGGAGTAACACATGAGGAAAGACCAAGAATACTTATTAGCCTTTCTTTAAGCATGAACTAGGCAAAACATTTTGGGGACGTAATGGCAGATAGACAAAACCAAAACAAAAGAACTTCAAATTACGTTTTATCGGGATCCCTGGGTGGTGCAGCAGGTTTAGCGCCTGCCTTTGGCCCAAGGCGCGATCCTGGAGACCCAGGATCGAATCCCACGTCGGGCTCCCGGTGCATGGAGCCTGCTTCTCCCTCTGCCTGTGTCTCTGCCTCTCTCTCTCTCTCTGTGTGACTATCATAAATAAATAAAAATAAAAAAAAAATTACGTTTTATCTGATTGTATCGTAACACAATTCTCAAGTCATTAGGCGCAAACACTTAAAATAATGAAGTTCTACATGTAAAATAATGCCACCATACTTTGTTATTAAGAAACACAAATTTTTAACTCTAAAGGGAATTATCTTAATTAAAAGGGCTAATTTATACATGTGAAGGAAAGAACTTCTGATTGTGCTTTCATTCAGGATTAGCTGTTTCCTTCCATAAGCTGTTATATAAACTAAATAAACATAAAAGTTAGAATGCTACTAAATAAATAATAAGTCCTGAAAACCCATAAAAAATTTCAGGTTCCATTTCCTTATTCATTGTTAAAACCATCAATAAAAAAAAAACAACAACTTTTTTTTCTCTGCTTCATGTTTGCTTTTGATTATAAATGTTTTTACAATCCTATATTATGCTAAACTTAAAATTTATTTTAAAATGTATCATCTTTTAACGAAAACTCTCCACTCTATGTAATTATTGAAAGCAGCATTTTCTTGAAATTAACCACTTTATTGTAGTAAAAAGCCCAATATTAAGCCTCACTGCTTACATAAAGGTTCAAAATAAGGTAAAAGAGGAGAAGCATTAGCAAAAACTTATGACAGAAAACAAATTTTTACCAGCCTTGAAAATCACTCATTATCATTGTGCACAGCATTTATCTTGCTTTCAAACGAAAAGTTAGAAATGGTTATTTCTGTATCTAACAGCTCTTGAAGTATCAGTAGGCTGATGAAAGTATTCATCAAGACCAATTATTTTACTCTTGCAGTTTGAGTATTGAGAATGTTGACAGTTTAGAACACTGTTGACAGATGGAAACAATACAGAATAATGCTTACAAAATCTAGAGTCTCTAAAAGATAAACTTTCTAATCTCCTTGAAAAATCTTTAAGTACCAATTATAAATAGCAGCTGACATTGGAGTGCTTATGTGCCAAGCACTGATCTTTACCCTCATTCTCTATCATAGTAATCTGTAATTATTTTATCATCTTTCTCCTCCTAACTAATCCAGAGGCTCCATGGGGACAGGGACTCTACTTCATTGCATCCCCCAACACCTCGCATGCCTTACACATAGTAGGCACCACATGTTTAAATGATTCATTGTTCCAAACACTTTAAATAATTGTTTAAAAATGGTTGGTCAATGATCTAGAGGGCTAAGAAAATGCAAAAGAATAGAGTGTATTTTATTTAGTACAATATTCTTCAGTGAAATTTTTACATGTATACGTCCCATATAAAATGTATTTCTTACCAATGGGTAACAGCAAAAAAAAAAAAAAAAAAAAAAGGTTGGAAAGCTTTACATGGATTATTTCATTTGCTCCTCATAATAACCCTGTAGCTGACATAACTTCCTATTTAAAAATAACAAGACTGAGGTTTCCAGATGGCATATATGATGTCCAAGATGACAGATCTATAAGTACGACCATCACTTCTATAAAGTCTCACTCATAAGGAGCCATATTAAGAAAATGTGAATTAACTAAATAAGGTTTCGGTAATAATAATTGCGACATGATTAATAAAGAAAAAATTTTTTTTTTTAATTTTTTAAAAAGAAAAAAAAAATAGGCTTTTAAGGCTGTCAGCCCTGAATACCCGGCTGTGCCACCAACCAGCTGTGCGGACTCTGGCCTAACTTAACATCTTTGCACCTTGATTTCCCCACGTGTCAAAGAGGGATATTCATAACGTTGCTGTAAGTTTTAGCTTATCTTGATGTATGTAAATAGCTCAGACCGCTAAGTTGAAGCTGCTGTGATTAAAATAATTAGTATTTTCTTTCTCCTGGTCCGCTAGGTCACATTCAGCCCACTACACCACAATCCGAATGTGTAAAAAGCGTGAGTCAGGAGTTTACTGGCCAGGAAGTGGGCAGGAGTGGGGGAGAGCCACCCACGAGTTTCTGCGGGCCTCGGGTGACAAAGATGCTTCAGTCGAGCTCGCTCGGGGAGGCGGTTCAGGTAGGTCACTATGGGAATCAAGGGAAACAACACTGCTTAACCGTAAAGACAAACACAAACTACTTCATCTTTCCTCAAGGTTCACAGCACCATCCATCTTCTTCCTCTGTGTCCTGGCGGGGGCTGAAGCGGGGTGTGAGGAAACGCACCTGGGCAGCCCCCGCCCACGCAGAGGTTCGGCGCAACTCACCCCGGAGACTCCGTTGATACTTCCCCAGAATCTCCTCCAGGGTAGAGTTCTCCGGGGACTTCGCCATGCACAGACTCGGGGCCCAGGGATGGGAGTTACGTAGGGAAGTGTCCAGTGTCGCCCCTCGGGGAGCAAGAGGCCTTGGCGCCGGAGCAGCACCCGCCTGCTTCCGGCCGCTGCTGTCACTGGGGGAGCAGGGAACCCCGGACCGAGCTCGCAGGGGGCGCTTCCCACCCAGTGGCCCTCTTGGTGGACGTCGGGAATTGTAGTTCGCAGACTGCTGGCCTGCAGTCACGAGGCTCCTAAACTACCCCTCCGACTGTACTACAATTCCCGGAGGACATCGCGCTAAAAGCTTTGGCGGTTTGGCGGCCAGATCCGGTTGCCAAGAGACTGCTCGGAGGCTCCGCCCTCTTTCTCTAGCCCAGGCTGGCTGAGTCCTGCCTTTATCCCGCCCTGCGGTTTGGACCACCCAACTGACGGAGGCCTTGACTCTTTTCCAAGTTTGCTAGTTTTCGGTTGGTCCTTGGGTCTTCTCAAGAACACAAATAACAAGCTCTCCACCCGCCAGCCGCGACATTTGCCAAAACGGCCAAATACATCCTCAAGAAGGTTGAAATCTACCGAACAGCCTAACTGTGAAGGCGTCCTACACTACAAATCCTAGCATGCCCAGCAACCCAACGTCCGCTTGCATTTGGCGCGCTGCCCTCTGGGAAGCGTAGTCCGCTTTAGTTGCGGTCCCGACTAGCGCCAGAGCCCTCTTTATTGTTCAAGCGGGTCTTTGGAGCACGCCTGCGCAATAGGCAGCTGGAGAAGCCTTTGGGTGAGACCCTCCGCACAGCCCCTTTTCATTGTCTGCGTCTGGCGCCTGCGCAGTTGGAGATCGTTGGGACTGGGCCGGCGGAGGGGATAGGGCCCGGCTCCTCGCCCATTCCTCAGGCGCCTGCGCACTGGGCGGCCGCTCTTTGCCGTTACCGCTATGTGCGGGGCGTGTGTGGAATAACGTTATTGCCCAGCGGAGCACAGGGCCGGGAGCTCGACCGCGGCGGCGGCGGCCACGACGACAGCGGCGACGACGACGACGGGGTGGGGGCAGGACGGCGTGCGAGAGACTCACGGGACGCGACGCGCCCCGCCTCCCCCGTCCGGTCCCTCTCTCAGCGGTGAGGGGTAAGTGATGCGCTCAGCTGCTCGGTCGGGTTCGCCGCCGCCGCCGCCGCCGCCGCTTCCCCACATCCTCCGGGGTTTGCAGCGGGGGCTCGGGGCGCGGCCTGCCTTGGCCGGGAGTGCCGGGCCGGGCGGCGGAGGGGGCGCTTCCCGGCGGCTCCGCGCGGCCCCCCCCCCCCCCGCCCCCCAGCCGGGGCTCGTCGGGGCCTCCGCTCCCCTCCCCTCCCCCACTCGGCCCGCGCCCCTCCCCCGCCCCCTCCTCGCTGCCCCTTCCCGAGGACTTCTTGAATCCTTTTCAGCCCTCTCTCGGCTTTGTGCAGCCCTCCCCCCTGCGCTGTAGCAGCTCGCGAGGGGGTGCGGGCGGAGCATTGGACGGAATGGCTGCGCTGGCGCTGGGGAACGGATTTTTTTTTTTTTTTTTTTTTTCCCACCCGGGTCGGAGCAGCTAACCGTGCCGGGCCTTTTTGTGAGGTTGGTTTGCGGATGTGGGGTGGCTTGGGGGAGGTCAGGCCGGGCGCCCTCTGGACGCGGTTGGAGGGCGTGGAAGACGTGGTGTCACGCACTGTGCCAGGCGACTGCACCCGCGCAGGCTCCGGCTCCGTAGTAAACCCAGGGGAGGAGAGAGCGGCTTCCTGTCGGCTTCATTGTCCGAAGATTCAAATGTGGGGTTTGGGTATGCTTCCCTTGGTTTCGTGCCTGACACTAGGCGGGAAGACGTGGGATTTGTGTCCTAAGTTAAGAGAACCGCCGGGGCTGGGGGCGGGGGGGACGGGGGGCTGGGAGGGAGGGAGGGTGGTGGTTTAGTAGAGCTTTAGGTGTTTGCTTGAAGGATGGAAGGCCCTGGAAGACAGGTACAGCGCCTGTCCAAGCACTGCCAAGGCGAGCCGTATGAAATTACTGGATAGCGACGAAGATCGTCCTTAGGAAGGGCCCGACGACGAGGCTGTTCTGTAGCAGGGAAATGAACCAGCAGAATTGTTTTTTCATTGGGTGGGTAACGCTTACAAGTTCCTGAGGGAATAGATTGGGCTACATCTTTCCGGTTCTTTTTTTTTTTTTTTTTTTTTTTTAAGCAGTCAAAACAACAACAACAAAAAAAACCAGGCCTGGTACATTTCTATTCCTGATTTTGTTTATTCATACTTTCATTCTCTTAGTGAAATCCCACCCTATTTGGGAGAAATGTGGTGGTGCAGATGATCGTTGATTCGAAATGCATCTTTTAAAATGATTTCATCTTAAGCTTTCAATGCTTAAAACCGTTTGCTGGCACTAAAACAAGCGGAAGAAAGAATAAGCAGGATGGGGAGGAGCAGGTGGAGGAATAATGGGAGAGGAGGGAGTTACATTGTGAATACTGCATCTAGAGCTTCACTGATGCAATCCTAGCTGGATATGCTTCAAAATTTTAGTGATTCAGTTCTGGAAATACTACATTGCAAGTACAAATAATTTCGGGTTTTTTTTTTTTCTGCCGTTATTTTGTCTTGAAAAGTAAAACCAGAGCTGTTTTTGTCCTTCCCAACTTTGTAGATATTGTAGAATTTTGGTGTTTTAAAAGTCAAGAATCTAAGTGCACTTGACACGGAGGAAGACGCTAAAACTTGGGAAGTTAACCGAATTGTCTGTCCAAGCCTAAATGCTAATGGAAAGGCAGAGGCAAATAAAACCAAGATCTGTTCTTGCAGTGCGCTCTTTTGGTTTTTTCACTTAGTCCTCCTAGCCTGAGAAAACTTAAGGAAAGCTTCTCTACGTGCTCCTTGAGTTTCTTTACCGATCAAGTTCATTGATACTCTAGTTGTATTAATCTAGTCCTTTTTCCTTGTGATGCAAAAATATGTGGAGTTTTAGTTTTATAAATTAACTTATAAGGAAAGATGCCCTAAAATGAGCTTTTCATAAAAACAAACTCTTGGAAGTTTTTCCCTATTAGTAAGCATATTTTAATATTTCCTGATATTCAGTAGTATTTTATAGTATGAATTCTATAAGCTTGGTTAAAAATAAAATTGCCATGTAACAGGAAGCTGTGAAGTTCATTTTTCTTCAATTAATGAATTATTTTCAGCTTAGCTTTTGAGAAAAAAAAATCTGTTGAACTTTTTATCAAAATTTACCTTTCTTTTCATTGAGTTGCTTTGGACATAAAGTGCTTTTTTTATTGCTTTATAATCTTACCCTTTAATTCTACATTGCATTTAATAGAGTTTTTAAAAATTTATTAATAGCCCCTTCTAAATCTTAGCTTACTTAAAAATAATCTAGCTAACTTCAGCCTGTGAAATTATATTAAACCAAACGTTAAATGTATTTTACTGGTTAATTTTGCTGTTCGCATTTACTTTGTATGGAAATAAATAGCCATCTGCATGTTTTCTGTCCTAGCATTAGAATAATGAAATTTATGCTATAAAGTCATCATACGTTATGCCCATTAATGCAAATATCAAAATGTTTTTAAAGACTCTATGTTTAGTGATTTATTTATTCTAAGTATCAGTTTATTTCCTTTTATCACTGAAGAAAAACCTAGTTTTATTGTTGCATTTGTAACCAGGTATCATTCATGTCGTACTGAATACTGTGTATGTTTAAACTTGTTAATGTTTTTTTATTGCAACAAAATTATATTCCTATAAAATAATTTTTACTATTTTAATTAATCTGTAATGATTGATTTCTGTTCTCTGTCCTGAACAATGAGGTTTTAAGCTTTCCCCTTTTTTTTTTTTTTTTAAGATTTATTTATTTATTCATTCAGAGAGAGCCAAGAGAGAGGCAGAGACACAGGCAGAGGGAGAAGCAGGCTCCATGCAGGAAGCCCAATGTGTGGGACTCGATCCTGGGTCTCCAGGATCACACCCGAGGCTGCAGGTGGCGCTAAACCGCTGCGCCACTGGGGCTGCCCCAAGCTTTCCCATTTTAATAAATATCTAACAGCAGTGTATTAAATTGCCAACTAAAATATCTGTATAGTTGCAAATTATTATGGAAGTATAACAAAAGAGCAATTAGATACCATCTGAAAAATCCTTGGTGGATAGATAATATGGAGGAGAATATTAAGTGTTGCTGTGTTTCAGTAAAAAATGAATTTGTTCTTATGGGGAGAAACTTCAGACCATCTTCATTTTATAAACTTTTGTTAGTAACTAAGATTTCCAATAATCAACTACCCTTGGTGAGATGGGATTTAATTTATTTTCTTAAATATTTTTTGAGGGAAGTGCTCAGCAGTGAGTTAGTGTGGACAATACAAAAGAGTAAGAAGACATCTGTCTGGTAGTAGAGTTGATTATATTAGACATATAGTCTAGTTTAGTTGAATGATTATGCAACAGTATATCTATATTATAATTTGGGCTTTTTTGGCCAAAATAAATGACATAGTCTGTATATACTGAAGGTAAAGAAAGCCCTCTTTTATGTCAAACAAAGATAGAAAGGAAACAAAAGCAAGGTTAAAGAAAACCTTACAAAAATTACTTACATACAAATAGGGATTATACAAAACATAAAAGTGGAAAAGAATCTCAAGCATGCATTGCTTAGGTTTGAGAAACGATATGAGACATAGAGAATAACTCATTATTTGAATATATCTGTAAGTGGTAAGTATTATGGAACATATTACCCTTTGGGACATAATATTTATTGAATCAATGACTAATACGTACCACATGTTGAAACCTACTATGTGTCAGGCAGTATGTGTGTGTGTAACAGTCTTGTGTATAAGGTATAAATGCAACAGTCTTGTACATGGGTATAAATTTACACATTTAAATTTGAGGATATTTGAAGCCCAGAGTTAGTGAATAATTTTACTTCTGTGTCAGACATTACTAAGTAGTAGAGCCTATAACTAAATCTTTGTCTTTTTTGACAAAACCCCGAATTCTTTCCACTCATCATTTTTGGTAAATTAAAAAAGCAAAATGTACTCTTTTCTGATTCACAAAATTTTAGAACTACAGGAGACTTTATTTAGAGTCATCTGGTATAGTGTGCCTTCTACTACTACTCATATCCTTGAGATCTTATCAAGTCCAGCTTTTCCAAGAACAGCACTTCCATGAACAAAGAGGCATAGGATGTCTCATTTAGCTTTTGTAAAGTATAATAGAAAGATCTTAATTAAGTTGAGCTACTGTCTGCCTTACTTCTCCCCATTGGTTACAATTCTGTCTTAAGAGTAAGATTCAGTAAAGTATTTCTTTGCTAGGTTTTCTCTTTCCTAAAACAGAACTCTTACAACTTCATATGATATTGTTTCCTTTACCTTTCTCATCTCTTGTCAACTAGATTGTTTTGTCAGTGTTGCTCTTTTTGTTCTAATCTAGTTTTTATATTTAATTCTATAATTATGGTCTGAATGCAGTGTAGTGAAATTATCCCTTTCCTTAATTCAAGCTATACACTTGTGTTTACAGTCTAAAATTGTGTTAACTCTTTAACAGCGGTGATATCTTTGCTAGTTCTAAGCAAAAAAGAAATGAGAAAAAGTTATATGGCTTTTCAGGTTACAGGCATGCAATTCAAGGGACTTGAGTGTCTGTATTTCTACTTTTCTAATGTTAAAATGACCTCTTTATGAAATGATAGTGTTAGTATGTAGTAATTTCTTGTAATATTTGCTTTGGGTTTTTTGTATTGGTTTGGTTCTTAGATGAACAGTAAAAGGTTGGCAAACTTATGTTGTTTTTCATTTTTTTAAAAAATCTGTTTGGAAATCACTGATATAGTCAACATAAGCTAGTGTCTTTCTTAAGATTTTTCCCATTCTGTAAGTACACATAGATGATTTTTTGAAGCACTGTTTAACTTTGTCCCTTTCAGATAGTATCTCCTTGAATATACCTATAGTTAAAACTTGTTGAAGTCTTCACAAATCATGATACTGTCATCCAAGGGATTCACTTTCCTTCCTGTCTTAATAGACATTTATAGATTTAACAAGCCAGCCCTTTTATGTCTTTGTCCTGGCCATGTACTAGATATAGACAAGGACAAAGCCATGCAGATTTATAAATGGAGTAAATGTAACATAAATAAAATATACTTGAGATGATACAAAGATAATGAAAACCATTTGAATGTTTTTTGTTTTTAATTAAGGAGAAAATTATTATATTCTCCAGTACTAAAGGAGTTGGTTAAAGCTTAAAGTCTGTTGGGTGATATGGATAATTATAAAATGGAGAGTGAAGTAAGCATAGATGCTATGAAGAACATGCAGAATAAGGGGGTGGACTGTGATATTGGGCTGCTGTTTTTCATTTGTTTTTAAGTAGTCCCTCAGAACATTCACATGGTTCAAAGAAATCAAACTGTTTTAAAAACAAATACTGTGAAAAATCCTCCTATCCCTCACCTTGTCTGCTGGGTTAGCACGTTCTCTAATCCAGTAGCTAACTTTTTATTATTTCTTCTTTATCATTCCAGTGAATTTTTTCAAGTTAAACAAATATGTATTCTTAACCCGCCTCTCCTCTTTTACACAGAAGATAACCTCTTAAGACAATATTCTGCACCTTAAGAGTTACCATTTTAGGAGCAATTAGGGAATACTGCTCTGTAAGGAGGTGGCATTTAGCAGAGAATTGTATTAGGTAAGGAAGTAAGCCATGGAGATATGTGGTTGGACTGTGCAGTGGTCCTGAGATAGGAATGGGATGAGTGACTTCAGAGAATATAGAGACCACTGGCTGAAGGTGAATGAGCAAGAGGAAGAAAGAATCGGAAGAAATGAGGTTGGATAGAGATTGTAGGGCTTTTAATTTCAAGTGCTTTCAGAGTTCATTGGAGGGTTTTGATCAAAGGAATGACAAAAGAATTGTATCATATTTTTAAAATGTAGTTCTAGCTCTTTTGTGAAGAACAGACTGGTGGGGAAAAGAATAGGAACATGGGGCTGAACTAAGAAGATAACTGGAGCGATCTATATACTAAGTTGTCAGTGGTTTCCACTAGAATAATGGTGGAGATAGTGAAAGTTGCAAGGTTCTGGTTTTAAAAAATAAAAGAGTTTTGGAAATGTTAAGTTTAAAATGTCTGTTCAACATCGGAGTGGAGCTAGCAAGTAGGCAGTGGAGTACACAAGTCTGGAATTCAGAGGAGTAGTTCAGGCCTGAAGATATTTAATTCTTAAGCATCACCAGTAGAACATATTTAATTAAAGTCATAGACCTGGAAGACATCACTTAGTTTGAGAGTTGGTTAATTAGGATGAGAAGAAGTCCAAGAGTTGAGACCTGATACTCTTCAACAGTGAAAGCTTAGCAAGGGAGAAAGAGCTATCCAGAAGGATTGAAAAGAAGTGGCTAGTGAGGTTAAGAGTCTGCTGTCACAAAAGCTGAGTAAAGATACTATTTTTAGAGAGAGGGAGTGTTTAGTCAGGTTATACTACCTTTAATAACCTGAATACTCCTTTAAACTGTGGATGAGAACATTTTGTTAGACATCTCTTCTAGTTTTTTGATGGGGATGTTCACAATCATTCTCCTCCAGAAACTACTAAATCTCAACAAAGCCCTGAACAAAGTTTTCTTTGTAAATAGGCCCCTGCTGTTTCTTAGGTAGATGGGTTATGGCTGCTGCTGTTGCTGAGTACTGAACAGGAGAGGTGGTGGTGTTACTACTGGGAATTGATTCAGAGCCCCTACTCGTGTGATCTTAAACATGTCACTTAATTTCAGAAATTCAGTTTCTTCATCTATAAAATAAGCTAGTGATAGTCCATTTACTTCAGAGGTTTATGTTGAAAAGCAAAAGATGTAGGTGTAAAAGACGGATCTCTTCCCATAGCCCTAGATGTGGCAGTGTCACTTAGTAGTGTTACACCTGAAGAAATGTTTTGTTTGGAGTGATGAATAGAAATATTTTTTTCAATCTGACACTGTAGGAATAGTTTTCTGTTTCTTCTGCATTTTGTCCCCATAAGGCATTTTACACATAATTTTAGTGTTCTTGGGAGTGGAGAAAAAGACATGATGTGAGAAAGAGGCTTTGAGATTATTACTTTCTCCAATCCTAAATTCATCCATAATTCCAAGCATAATGTCTAAATGAGAATGAAGTCAGAAAAAAGTAAGGAGTCCAGCTTACTTTTTTTCCAGGCCAAAAGGACATTTTTCCTCTTTTTAACTGGCTTTTTTTTGTGGAAGGTGTTTTTTACCAGGTAAGGGTTTGTCACATCTTACATGGAATAATAAAGTACAAATTCAAAGCTGAGGGGTTGTAAGGAGTCTTGAACTCAGGGCAGCCAAATAGAAACTGATTTGAGGAGACAGAGGACAGAGGAAATGAGCATACTTGATACAGAGGTAAAGTATAAAATACTTATTTTGGTGAAAAAGGAACATTGCAAATAGAGGACTTTGAGCAATAAGTCTGCAAAGGACTATCACTTCAGAATACCTGTCTTGAGGACCCCATGTATTATTATTTGCTTTGGTTGCTCAGTAAACACTTCTCATTGGATAAACAATGCATTGCAAATTGAAGCCCACCATATTCCTTCAGGCTATTTTTTTTTTTCATATTACAAATCTAATCCTTGTCTATTGCAGAATATTTAGAAGATACCATTACGTCAGGAAGAACACTTCTCGTAATCCCGCTAGCCAGTGATGCCACTGTTAGGTTTTCTTGTCTGTTTTGGCTTAATTTGTAACATTTTATCATAAGATTAAACTTTCTGACTAATTTTCTTTTATGACCGTATAGGAGTCTGTGTTATCAAACTTGTAATTTACTTAGAATTTATGGAAATTAAGAATATTTTAAAAATTGTGAACAACTGTGAATTTCTGTGCAAATTACTATTTTTCTTTGCCAGTATTTTAAGAAATTAAATGTATTAAAGAAAATTTGAATTTGAATGCCTTATCTAATTTTCTGATGAAATCAATCTCCTCTCCCTGGTCTTTTCCAGTATACACTTCCATCATTGGCGTATGAGATTGTTGCTTCAACCCTACACCAATGCTGGATATTACATACTTTTAAAAAATTTTGCCAAGGTGATAAATTGAAAACCTTATTTAGATTTTTCTTATCAGTAATATATCTGAAGAACTTTTTAAAAAATAAAAAGTTTGTTGGCAAAATATATATATTGGCCACTGTATTTCTAATCTGAATTGCTTGTGTGTGCCCTTTGTTAATTTTTTCTGAAGGAATGTTATTATTGTATATACTTGTTACAACTCCTTTGTCATATACGTTGTAAAATCTTTTCCCAGATTGTCATTATCTTTTTTATTTTTACCCAACAAAGATTTTAACTTGTGTGTAGCCCAATTTCCTCTTCTCCTTTATGAAGTAATACCACTGTACAGTTTTATTAAATATATACCTGTATTAATTCTCATGGATTTTATGATGTTAATATGTGCAAATGTGTTAGTTTTTCTAAAATGTATTTAGACCTATGTATATAGCTTTCCATACCCATACCATTTATTGCATTACTTTTCATTAGTTGATACAATTTGATAATGTTCTATTAATATGCTTAGCTTTATTTCTGGATCTTTTTATTCCATCTACCTATTTCTGCACTGCTATATTATTACTGTGTTGTATAATATAAGTTTGTAACATCTGTTTATAAATGGGACAGACTGGGGCAGCCCCCTTGGCACAGCGGTTTGGCGCCCCCTGCGGCCCAGGGTGTGATCCTGGAGACCAGGGATCGAGTCCCACATCGGGCTCCTTGCGTGGAGCCTGCTTCTCCCTATGCCTGTCTCTCTGCCTCTCTCTCTCTCTCTCTTTCTGTGTCTCATGAATAAATAAATAAAATCTTTAAAAATAAATAAATAAATGGGACAGACTGTTCTCCCTATACTACATTTGCTTTAACAGAATTTACTTAGTTTTCCTTGTATGCTTATTTTTTTTCAGATGTGTTTAAGCATTATTTTGTCAGGCTCATTTGAAAAAAAATCCTTTTGAGGTTTTGATTGAGCTTAAACTGAGTTTATTGATTTTTTTAAAAATGATCTGAAAGATGACAAGGGGGTAGATTTTGGGGCCTTATTTTTGTTTCTTTTAATTTCTAGTCTAGTGTAGTGTAGTCTAAACTAACCTACAGGTTATATTAGTTTCAGGTGTACAACATAGTGATTCAGTAATTCTATACATTGCTCAGTGCTCATGGCAATAAGTATACTCTTAATCCCCTTCACCCATTATACACATCTCCCACCAACCTCCCCTCTGGTAGCCACCTGTTTGTTCTCAATAGTTAAGAGTCTGATTTTGGTGTGTCTTCTTTTTTTTCTTTTACAAGATTTTATTTATTTATTCATGAGAGACACAGAAAGAGAGAGGCAGAGACATAGGCAGAGGGAGAAGTAGGCTCCCTGCCGGTGAGCCCGATGTGGGACTTGACTCGGGATTCTGGGATCACGTCCTGAACCAAAGGCCAGACACTCAACCGCTGAGCCACCTGGGTGTTCCCCCCTTTTTTTCTTTCTTAAATTCCACATATGAGAAATACTAGGGTATTTGTCTTTCTCTGACTGATTTCACTTAGCATTATACCCTCTAGATCCATCCATTTTCTTGAAGATGGCAAGATTTCATTCTTTTTTTATGGCTGAGTAATAGTCCATTGGGTATTTGGGGTCTTAGTTTTTGATAGTGTTTTCAGATCTATTCAAGTTCCTACCTATTTTTTTTTTAGTCAGTTATGTCATTCTCATTTTCCTAGAAGTTTATTCATTTGAGATTTTCAAATTTAGAAGTATAAAGTTATAGTTCTTAAATTTAAAAAAATCACATGTGTGCCTATGTCTTTTTATTACAAAACCAAATGTTTATGATGAACGAGGCAAAAAATCTGTCAGGAATTTTAGTACTTTTTTTTAAGAAGTAACTTCTGATTTAGCCTTCTTATTTTTGTGTTTTTAATTCATTAATTTCTTTTTAAATTTTTAATCCTTTATTAGTTTGTTGGATAAGTTTATTTTTTCTAGTTTAGTAGAAAATACATCTAAGGCTTTAAAGTTTTTCTTACTTCAGCTTTTGGTGCATTCCTTAGATTTTATATGAATAATGTTTCCAGAGATTTGACTTTTTAAACTATCTTATTCTTTCACTAGTGTTAATTGATGAGATGGGTTGTTTGAATACAAAGGTCTGTGTGTATGTGGTTTATCTCAAATATACAGGGAAATTGGAAGAATTTCATAGTGAATACTCACCTCACCATTTGTACCATTAACATTATATTAGGGTTTTTGTTTTTTAAAGACTTTATTTATATATTTGAGAGAGGCAGAAAGAATGAGAATGCAGGAGGAGGGAGAGGGAGAAGCTGACGCCCCACTGAGCAGGGAGCCCAGCACATGGGGCTGGATCTCAGGACCCTGAGATCATGACCTGAGCCTAAGGCAGATGCTTAACCAACTGAGCCGCCCAAACACTCCAACATTATATTAGTTTTATCACACATCACACACATATATCCATTGTGTCTGTTCATCAGTGCATTTTACATTTTGAAGCATTTCAAAGTAAACTGCAGACATGAATGTGTGCATGTAAGAAAAGGGCTCTTTTTTTATTTTTAAGATTGTATTTATTTATTCATGAGAGACACAGAGAGAGAGGCAGACACAGAGGGAGAAGCAGGCTCCACACAGGGAGCCCAGTGTGGGACTCGATCCTGGTACCCTGGTACTCCAGGATCACGCCCTGAGCCGAAGGCAGTCGCGCTCAACCACTGAGCCACCCAGGCGTCCCAAGAAAAAGGCTCTTAAATCATTTGAAACTATTTCACTTTTAAGTTTTTTAGATGTGCTATTGAAATATTTTCTAACAATCACTGTTAAATTAAACAATGAGTTACAGACAGGTGACAGAGATAAGGGAAATTGTCAGCTACGGAATTGTTGAACTAGGGAAGGTGAATCAAAGACATTTGGCTTTCAAGGTCTTACAGACTCTTAGTTCATACTGCTTTCTTCCTACTGTCAGCCCCTTCTGTAGATGTTTCCTGCTCCTACTGATATGTGACCCAACAGTTTTTCAGATCATTGTTGTTCAGTGAGCCTAGGGATAGTTTACTCTTCTTTCAGATTCTGAGTTTCTGATCCATGCTGAACCCTCTTTACTAAATTCGCCTCATTCCTCCAGATGAGTCAGCTGATTTTTTATCTGACTTTAATATAAACTGATTGATTCTTATTTGTCTACAGACTTCTCAGAGAGGCAGTCTTTGGAGCCTGCTGGTGGCCAAGCAGGAGGGTAAGGGGTAGATTAAAAATAGACTGAGTCTTGCATGAATCTTCAGTGTTTATGGCTTAAAAAGATAGTGTCAGAGAATATTATCAGGTAAAAGTTTTCTGCTTTTCAGTCATATTCAAATTCTTAAGCCAAGTCTGAGTTTGTAGGAGTTGGCATCACTAGCATCATTTTAAGATACTCGAGAAAAATATGATGGAGACTGTGATTGTGGGAGCAGCCCAGAACTTGGTGTGAAAGCCCCGGTTTGAATCCAGATGGCTCCTGTTTACTACTACTAGATTTGTGACCCTGTAAGTCATTTAACTTTAGCTTTCTTGAAGGCAAAAATGACTCCCATGCACTTCTTCTGGGAGTTAAATGAAGGCTGAGAGTTTAAGCACTTAGCACAGTTGCTGGCACAAAGAAGGTACTTGGTAAATGTTTGAATCTAAGTCTTGAATGATTTCTTGTAAAACAGCAGTTAGGTTTTAACAAAGTTGTGCACTTCTACCAAAGAAAGCAAGTCAGACTTTACATTTTTCATAAACTGGCAGAGGAAACTTGGCAGGAAATTTTAATGCCTAGATAATTTATGGAAATATAGAACTTATTTTCTCAAGCATTTTCTTTAACACTTTATAAAATGATTTTTATGAAGAAATCCGGTCTTTTTTTTTTTTTTTTAAGATTTATTTATTTATTTATTTATTTATTTATTTATTTATTTATTTATGGTAGACAGAGAGAGGCAGAGACACAGGAGGAGGGAGAAGCAGGCTCCATGCCAGGAGCCCGACGTGGGACTCGATCCCGGGACTCCAGGATTGCACCCTGGGCCAAAGGCAGGCGCTAAACCGCTGAGCCACCCAGGGATCCCCAAAATCAGGTCTTATTAAATCACTGGCTTTTCCTATCCAAATTAAGTCTTCTTTTGGAAATATGTGATAAACTCATACAGAATATATGGCTATTGATACTAGAATGTCATCTTCATTTTTTGTGAAAAAATTTTTCACAGTTTAATGCCATTTTAGGTGAAAGTTGTAAATTACATTTTTTCTCAATACTTTTTTCTCAGTATTTGCTTTGTTTTTTGAAACATTTAATTAATTATATGGTAAAGGTAAAATTTGAAGCACTTATTTCAAAATAATCAGGAGCGTATGAAAACAAAAATTTTCCCAGTACCGAGTTTGTTCACATGAGCATAGAACAAGTATTTTGGTAAGTATCCAAAAACAGCACAGCTGTGGATTTATTGTTTTGGATTAACTGTACATTTCAAGTGGGGGTAGGGCTTTAGAAGAAAATTTTTCCCAAGATATATTTTTCATTTTTGGTCTGGTCAAGTTATATAGCAGAGCTGAATTTGTGAATATGATTTAAGTGTATGTCACTTTCTCAGAGATGTTTCCCCACACCACTCAACCTAAAATACCAACACCCTAAAACTGTTACATTATGCTGTTTTCTTTGTCTTTTCACATTCCTGCCTTCCCATTGTCACTAAACTTGTCTTCTTTTACTTAGCTCTTTTTTGTCTATTTTTACTTCTGTGTTCTGTGGGATAAAGAACTTTTTCTATACTGATTATCACTCTTTTCACTCTTACCTATAGTACTTAGTGATTAAATACTTGTGAATGAAAAATAAACAGATTAATTCATTTTAGAATGTTTCCTAAAATTGAGTCCTCAGGTATAAATTGGTACATACTGTTTATGTCCATTTTCTAGAACTTACATAATTTTTGTAGTTAAAATCAATTTTGTGATCATACGTATATGAATGAAGTTCTTAGAATGGTACATGCTCAGTAAATGCTACTTATTATAAATAAAAGATTACAGATAATTATATCTGTTTGCTTTTATAACATATGATCAATTATATCTATACCTTCATTGAGTCTGAGTCTTTAGCTAAAATGCAACCCTAATTTTTTTTTTTCCCAAAAGGCAAGAGGCTTTAATGTTAAGAATATTTTCTACAGGGATTTTAGTATGGGGAAAATGTGAAATAAGAATTTTGAATATATACATTTGTTTAAAATTTTTTCAGTTATCTTTTGGGTACTTGGTGTGATGGGATAAAAAGATATGGTATTAGTAGGAGTTTGATTTCTAATTGCTAAACCTTGGAAACAACCAAGATGTCCTTCAGCAAGTATATGGGTACATAAAAACTATGGTAGACCCAGACAATGGGATTTGGCTCCAAGAAGAAATGAGCTATGAAGTCAAGAAAAGACATGGAGGAACTTGGAATGTATATTTAGTAAGCAAAAGAAGTCAATCTGAGAAGGCTACATACGAACTTTATGATTCCAATTTATATGACAGTCAAAAGGCAAAATTGGTGATAAGAAAAGGTTCAGGGGTTATAGGGGAGTGATGAGTATGCAGAGAGCACAGGATTTTGGGGGCAGTGAAAATACTCTGTGATTCCGTAATGATGGATATATGTCACCATACATCTGTCTAGATCCATAGAAAGTGCCACACTGGGGGTGAATCATAATGTAAACTGTGGACTTTGGTTAATAGTGATGTGTCAGTGTGAGTTCCTCAGCTGTAAAAAATACATCACTGTGGTGGGGGATGTTGACACTGGAGGAGACTATGCCTGTCTAACACAGGTTAGAGTATTGGGAAATCTCTGTACCTTCTCCCTGAATTTCGCTGTGAACCTTACTTAAACTGCTTTAAACAAATAAAATTTTAATTAAACAAATTTTTAAGGGCCTGGTACAAGTTCTAACAGCCTTATGGCAGTTGATGCAGCAGCTTAGTTCACTTTAACGTATAAGCTTTACTGTTAGGTTTTTTTTCTTCAAGTTTTTATTGAAATTCCAGTTAGTGAACATACAGTGTAATAATTAGTTTCAGGTGTAGAATTTAGTGAGCCATCACCTACATATAACACCCAGTGCTCATTACAAGTGCCCTCCTTAATCCCCATCACCTACCAAATCCATCCCCCACCCATCTCCCTCTAGTAACCCTGTTTGTTCTCTATAGTTAATAATCTGTTTCCTGGTTTGCCTCTGTCGCCCCCCCACCCCACCCCCCACACACACCGCCCATGTTCATCTGTTTTGTTTCTTAAATTCCACTTATGAGCAAAATCATACAGTATTTGTCTTTCTCTGACCAACTTAATTCATTTAGCATAATACTCTCTAGCTCTGTCTGTGTCACTGCAAATGGCAAGATTTCAATTTTTTTTTTGATGGCTGAGTAATGTTCCAGTGTGTGTTTGTGTGTGTGTGTGTGTGTGTGTGTGTGTGTGTACGTACCACAACTCCTTTATCCATTCCTCAGTCAATGGACACTTGGGCTGCTTCCATAATTTGGCTATTGCAGTTAATGGTGCTATAAATATTGGGATGCATGTGCCCCTTTGCAATATTTTTCTAACCTTTGGGTAGTTGTACTGCTGGTTTAAATGACAGTTTCAGGAATTGAAATTTATCACTTTTTTTTCCTTTTAGGTTTTCATTTATTTTGTTAAGAAAATCATATTTTCTTTCTTCTACTACTGTTGTTCATTCAGGAAACAGAAGTAAGTAGGTACTGGGCCAAGCCCATGAAGACCCTTTTCACCCTTTCATGCCACCTGGTACCAGAAAACCATTGGATTCATCAACAGATAATATCGTATTAAAATAAGAATTACATACATTAGAGGAAAGCATTTTCAGCTGCATGGATTGATAGTCCTAATGCGACTCCAGTTATTTCTTACTCTGCGATAGCAGGACTTGTGGAATAGGAGGAAGTTCATTCTCTATAAAGCCATCTGGTGATGAATCAGCCAGCTGATTCCCAGAAGCAGAGGATATATTGCCCTTAGCATGTATTTTAGCTCAAGTAATTGCATACGCTGAGGATCATTTATAGAATAGTTTTTCTTCCTCAAACCTAATAATCTGAGTTAAACTGGCCTTTGCCATTGGTTATGTTATGCATCGTTTCAGAGAACTGTTATAGTGTTACTACATATCAAGTACACTATTATCTCACAGCATTCTAGTAATTAATCTCACTTGGCTTCTTGCCACTAGTCCTCAATTATAAGTGACTTGAAGCAACATTTTTTAAATATAAATAAACAAAACCAGAAAAATATAGGTGAGGTTGAAACTTAGAAGTGTAGTTGAAGCAGTGTCCTCTGCTGAACATATGCATCTTTTATTTTTTAATTTAAATCTTAAATATTAAATTTTTAGTACATTCAATTCTGAAATAAGCTAGGATCTAACAGGAGAGTCCATTTTTAAAGCCAGTTATAGCTATCAGGAACAGGGAAACTGGACTGTGATTCTGGGCCAGTGTTTACTTCCATCTGACCTTCAAAGGTCAGAGCTTTAAACTTTTGTCAGTTAGCTGCTGCATACTATGTGACAAGATAAAGAATATGGAGGAGACAACTGAAGGCAAAGGTGGAAATGAGGATTTAAGGGCTTTATATGTAGCAAAGGTTAAATGATTAATTTCTCACCTTCTGTCCCTGAAGATTTCCATTATCCACTTCAAGATTTGCCACAGCTCCAGAACTACTCATTCATTCATTAAAAATAGCTTGTCAGATACTAGAGGCTGAACGCTGTGTTAGGCTCTGGGGATACAGAGATAAACTTCGTAGTTCAGCTGTGCATGGACTTGAAAGGATACTACCCCCAGTGTCAGCATTCCACAGTGGAGTAATGACATCCTCCTGTTTGTTCAAGTGTCATTTTAGGTTTATCTCCATCATGGCGTCTACTGACCAACATTCCCCAAGGACTAAGTTCCTTGTGGAAAGCTTCTGTTTTGTTTTGTTTTGTTTTGTTTTGTTTTGTTTTGTCTTCATGCACCCTAAATGCCCAGAGTACTTGGATTTGGTAGGTTTCTCTATAAATATTTAATGAAACACTGGGGATGGAAGAAGATAGATTTTTCTTGCTTTCAAAGAGATCACCAGCTAGACACATTGTCATATAATAGTGCAGCAACATTAATGCTATAAATTGTAGTTTAAGTGATAGCATGAAAGATGTTTGAAAAAGTATCATAGAACTACAGAGAAAAGACGGGCTTACTCTGCCATGGGAATAGACGTACAGAAAGGCATCTGTTAGTTTTGTACGTTGTCATACTCTGAGATTTCTTCAGTGCTAAAATTAAGCACAGAAGATACAGACTAAAAAAAAAAAAAAAAAAAAAAGAAGATACAGACTAATATAATTTTGTATCAAATCTAGTCTGCATTTATTTTTTTTTAAAGATTTAATTTTTATTTATTTATTTATGGTAGACATAGAGAGAGAGGCAGAGACACAGGCAGAGGGAGAAGCAGGCTCCATGCCGGGAGCCTGACGCGGGCCTCGATCCTGGGACTCCAGGATCGCGCCCTGGGCCAAAGGCAGGCGCGAAACCGCTGAGCCACCCAGGGATCCCCTAGTCTGCATTTCTAAGGCTGTAGGCTTTTAAAATTAAGTTGTTATGGTGTTAGAAAAGTCATTGAGGTTTGCTGGTATGGGAAATAGAGTTTTGAGTTGCATTTTAGTTTTATTGTTAATCATTTTAAATGAAGCAGAGAAAATTGTATCGATTTTTCGTTAATAAATAGGCTTTCATATTTGTAATTCTTAAGTGAAATTTCCTGGAATTTTTACTGTTTGTAATTAAAGCTCTTAGCTCTTTCTTCTATCCAAAACGTACATATTTACAGTTTTTGTTGATTTTTCATAATTAGATATAAAACTCTTAGGACTCTGAATCTGTTTAGGTTTTTAATCTAAATCTAAGCCATACCTATGCTAATTATGTATTTCATGATTGATGGGTCAGCATACACCCATGGTCTAATCCCTGAAACTTTACTAGTAAGTTTTTGTGCTAATCTTTTGGTTTTTAAAGTTCTTGTACAATTCTAGTGTTATACTAGAGAGTAAATTAGTAGTACTTTGGTAGTATCAAATTTCTTTATTTGAATTCAAAGAACACCAGGATTTTTATTTAATTTGATCTTTAATTTGGAAGGATGATACTTGGTTTTACAATAGTATTCTGCTTGTAGAGTTCTTCTACTTACCAACTAAAAATCTAAACATAACTAAAGCCTCCAGAGTGACAAAAATTTATGTTACAAAACCACCTAATTTATTCACAGGAGCTCTTGTGTAGATTCTATTTGTTTGAGCCTAGTTCCAACATACTTATATATTTTTATGGTTTTGCAGGAAGGAGTAGGGCTAAGACAATGAAAAATGATTGATAAGGGAGAAAACAGAAAAAACAAATTATGTGAGTACAGAGTTTCAGAAATGTAGAACAGTATAGTATTAGGACTGATACATGCATATTAATAATTTCTGAGAAACTCACTATTTTGCAGCATAGTTTGGTAACTGTTAATAATAGTAATAATCACGACCCACTAAAAACAGTGTTCAATTTTCAGTTGTAAGAAATAGATAAATGTGAAATATAATTTAAAGTATTTTGGGGGTACCTGAGTAGCTCAATCAGTTAAGTGTATGACTCTTGATTTCAGTCCAGGTCTTGATCTCAGGATTGTGAGTTCAAGTACTGCAGTGGGCTCCACACCCAGTGGAGCCTACTTAAAAAATAAAGTAAAATAAAGTATTTTCATCCAACATGGGAAAGCTAAAAACTAGTATTAGTCCTTTAAGGCAGGGATGGCAAACCTTTACTGTGAAGGGCCAAAAAGTAAATATTTTAGGCTTTATAGGTCATATGATCTGTATCACATCTCAGCTTGGCTGTTTAAATGCAAACATCTGTGTGCCTACAAATCTTTATTCACAGAGTGGCTCATTTGGTTAAGTGTCCGACTCCTGATTTTGGCTCAGGTCATGATCTCAGGGTCATGAGATTGAGCCCCATGTCAGGATTCATGCTTAGTGTGGAGTCTGCTTGAGATTCTCTACTCTTCCCTCTGTTACCGCCCGCCCCCCCCCCCCCCCGCTCACATGCACATGTGTGCTTTCTCTCTCTCAGATAATAAATTAAAAGTATCTTAAAAAAAAAAAAAAAAAGACTTTCTTCACAAAAATAGCAGAAGGCCAAAGTTAGCCAATCCTTGCTTTAAGGGAAAACTTGAATGTCCAAAACAACTTGTTCTAAAGGCAATCAGAAACAAGTACAAAACTAAGCAAAATAAGGATTCACTATGTCTCCAATTTAAAAACAGTGATTCAAGGCAGAGAGAGGGCTCGAGTGGTTTTTTTTCCCTCCAATTACATTTTAAAAATATTGTGGTTAAATATACAGAATATAAAATTTACCAAGATGCCTGGGTGGCTCAGCGGTTGAACATCTGCCTTCAGCTCAGGTGTGATCCCAGGTCCTGGGATCGAGCCCCATGTTGGGCTCCCTGCAGGGAGCCTGCTTCTCCCTCTACCTGTGTCTCTGCCTCTCTCTCTGTGTCTCTGATGAATAAATAAAATCTTAAAATATATATATAAAATTTACCATTTTTAGGCATAAAATTCAGTGACATTAATTGCATTCACAGTGTATAACATACTACTGTCTGTTTCTAGAACTTTCTCATCATTCTAAACAAAAACTCTGCACCTGTTAAATAGTAACTCCTTCTTTCCCCAGTTCTTGTAACCTCAGTTCTACCTTATATCTACATGAATTTGCCTGTTTTAGGTACCTCATGATAGTGGATCATATGATATTTGCCCTTTGTGTCTGGCTTATTTCACTGAGCATAATGTGATGAAGTTCATCCATGTTGTAACATGTTAAAATTTGATTTCTTTTTATGATGGAATAATATTTCATTGAATGTGCAAATCGTATTTTATTTACTCATCCTGATGGGCACTTGAGTTATTTCTCCTTTTTAGCTTTTGTGAACAATGCTGCAGTGAACACTGGTATATAGGTATCTGTTACTCCATACATTTCCATTCTTTTGAGTATATACTTAGGAGTGAAACTGCTGGATGATATGGAAAATCATAATTTGTTTTGTTTTGTTTTTAATGAGAGACGGGGGGTGGGTAGCGCAAAGCAGAGGGAGAGGAAAAAAGCAGGGTTCCGCGCTGAGCAAGGAGACAGATGAGAGCTCCATCCCATCACTGAGCCACTACCTGAGCCAGAACCAAGAGTCAGAGGCTAAACTGACTGAGCCACCCAAGTGCCCCTCTGTTTGACTTTTCAAGAAACCACAGCAGCTGCCCTTATATCCCTACCAGCAACACACAAGTGTTCCAGTTTCTCCACATCCTCATCAACACTAGTTTTCATTTTTTGATAATAGATCATACATCCTAATGGATGTGAAATGGTATGTCATTGTGGTTTTCATTTGCATTTTTCTAATGATTAATATTCTGGGCACTAATCCCTTATCAGATAAACGATTTTCAAATATTTCTTCCATTCCTTTCACTGTTTTGGTAGTGTCCTTTGATGCACAAAAGTTTTAAATGTTGATAAAGTTTGATTTATCTGTTTTTTTCTTTTGTACCCTGTGCTTCAGTGTTATCTGTAAGAAACCATTACCAAATACAAGGGTCATGCAAATCCCCTTCTTTTTTTCTTATTAGAATTTTATCCAGTGTTAGCTCCTATGTTTGGGTCTTTGATCCATTTTGAGTTAACTTTCACATGTGGTCAAGTGAGAGGCCAACTCCATTCTTTTGCAGGTAAATATCCAGTTTTCCCAGCATCATTTGTTGAAAAGACAGTCTTTTCCCCAATAAGTGGTATTGGCACCCTTGTTGAAAATCAGGAATCTGTATATGTGATGGTTTAGTTCTGGGTTCTCTGTTGTGCTTCACTGATACACGTCTGTCTTTATGGCAATATTTTAGTTGCTGCTGCTTTCTAGGAAGTTCTGAAATCAGGAAACGTCCTGAGTATTTACACTTCGGTTGTTTTGGCTCTTCAGGGTCCCTTGAGGTTCCATATAAATTTTAGGATGGATTTCTCTGTTTCTTCAAACAGTGCTCTTGAGATTTTGATAAGGATTGCATCAAATCTACTTTGCATTGGATAGTCTTGTCACCTTAACAGTGTTACATCTCAAGTTCATGAAGACACAGTGCCTTTCCATTTATTTAGGTCTTCTAAACTTTCAGCATTGTTTTATATTTTTCTTTCTTATTTTTTTTTTAAGATTTTATTTATTTATTCATGAGAGACACACAGAGAGAGAGGCAGAGATACAGGCAGAGGGAGAAGCAAGCTTCACGCAGGTAGGCGGGTGTGTGGAGTCCCAGGATTAACGCCCTGGGCCAAAGGCAGGCGCCAAACCGCTGAGCCACCCAGGGATCCTGTGTTTTATATTTTTCAATGTATAAGTCCTGAGCCATCTTGGTTATATTTAATTCTAAGTATTTTGTTATTTTTGATGGTGTAATAATGAACTCTTAAAAAAATTTCCCTTTCAGATTGTTCAATTGCAAGTAGAAGTGCAACTGATTTTTGACTGGATTTTATATCCTGCAATTTTTCTGATTCCCTTCATGCTGTGAACACTTTTGGGGCCTTCTTTGGGGAGGATATAAATTTTTTACCTATAAAATCATGTCATCTTGGGAGAAAGATGATTTTACTTCCTTCATTCCAATTTTGATATGTAATGTTTCTTTCTCTTCTTACCTAATCACGATGGCTACGGCTAGGATTTCCAAGACCATATAAAATAGAAATGATGAGAGTAGGCATTGTCTTGTTCCTGATTTTAAGGTGCAGGTTTCAGTCTTTCATAATTGAGTCTGGTGTTAGCCATGGGATTTTCATATTTGATTTTATCATGTTCTCTTTTATTCCTAGTTTATTAGGTGCTTTTTTATAATCAGAAAAGGGTTTTGAATGTTTTCAAATGCTTTTTTTGTGTATCAATTGAAATAATCATGGTTTTTTTTTTCCTTCATTCTCTTAATATGGTCTGTCACATTGGTTTTTTTGTATCGAACCATCCCTTTTTTCCAGGAATTAGGTTCATATGGCTATGGTTATATAGTCCTTTTAATATGCCAATGAATTGGGTGCCTGAGTGGCTCAACGGTTGAGGACATGATCCCAGGGTCCAGGAATCAAGTCCCACATCAGGCTCCTTGCATGGAGCCTGCTTCTCCCTCTGCCTGTGTCTCTGCCTCTCTCTGTCTGTGTCTCTCTTAAATAAATAAAATCTTTTAAAAAATACGCTAATGAATTGAGTGTGCTAGTATTTTGTTAAAGATTGTTGTATCAGTAGTATAAGATAATGGTTTATCAGTTTTTTGAAGTTTTTATGTCTGTGGTATCAGGTAATGCTGATTTCATAGAATGAATTAGGATATCTTTTCAAGTTTTTGGAAGACTTTGACAAGGATTGGTGTTAATTCCTTTTTACCTGTTAGGTAGAACTTACCAGTGAAGACATCTGGTCCTTGACTGTTCTTTGTTGGGCATTTATTACTGATTCAGTCTTCATAGTATAAGTCCATTCTATTTTTCTGTATTTTCATGATTTAACTTGGTTTGGTTGTGTGTTTCTAGAATTTGTCAATTTCATTTAGGTTATCCAGTGTTTTTGCTTACACCGGTTTGTAATGTTCTTATAATCCTTTTTTATGTATCAAAATTAGTAATGTCACCATTTTTATTTCAGATTTTAGGGATTTGAGATTTGAGTCTTCTTTCAAAGAAATAACTTTTATTGATTTTTCTCTTATTTTTTAATGCTCTTATTTCATTTATTTTTATTCTTTATGATTTTATTCCTTCAGGTAGCTTTGTGTTTCGTTTCCTCTTTTCTCATTCCTTAAGGTGTTAAGAATTACAGATGATTAATAGTTAATAACAAGTTATTAGTCTAAGATATTTCTTTTTAAATATATACATTCACAGCAGTAAATTTCCCTCTTAATACTGCTTTTGTACAGTCCTATAAGTTTTGGTATGTTATGTTCTTATATTCACTTGTCTCATTGGATTTTTTCATTCTCTTATGACTGCTTCTTTTACCCATTGGCTGTTGACAGTGTGTTAAGTTCCACCTATTGAGAATATTCCTGTTTTCGTTTCTGTTACTGATTTCTAATTTCCTTCTATTGTGATTGGAAAAGTTGTTTTGCACTTTTCACTCTTGAAATTAAGTTGTTTCTGGTCTAACATAATGGGCTGTCTTGGAGAATGTGCTTTGTGTACTTGAAAAAAATAGGATTCTGCTGTAGCTGAATTGAGCATTTTATATATGTCTGTTAGGTATATTGGACTGTCAAGTCCTTTGTTTATTGATCTTCTGTCTAGTTTTTGTTTCATTGTTAAAAATGGGGTGTTGAAGTTTCTTACTATTATTGTTCAGCTGTCCACTTTTTAAAATTCTGTTAATTTTTGCTTTGTATCTTTTGAGCCTCTGTTGTTAGGTACATATGTTTACATTTTTTATGTGTTGCTATGTTGAATCTTCTATCAATATGTAATGTCCTCTTTTGTTTCTTATCTTTCTTTGAAATTTATTTTTTCTGACAGTAATACAGCCACTTCTACTTTTGCTCAAAAGTGGAGACAAGTGTCTCCAAAGTGCATGGAATATCTTTTTTCAACCTTTTAACCTCTTTGTGCCCTTGTATCTATAGAAACTCTTGTAGGCAGTGTATAGAGAGATCTTATTTGTTTTGAAGATTCATTTATTTATTTTAGAGAGCTCATACAAGTGAGGGCAAGCTGGAGGGAGGGACAGAGGGAGAAGGAGAGAGAATCTCAAGCAGACTTCCTGCTGAGTGTAGAGCTCAACTGAGAACTCCATCTCACAACGCTATGATCATGACCTGAACTGAAACCAAAAGTCGGATGCTCAACCAGCTGCTACCCAGGCACCCCAACAGATCTTGTAATTGTATCTGACCTCCTTTTTCCGCCTTTTTAGAGGAGAGTTTAATACATATGTGTTTAATATGGTTTCTGAAGAATTTACTTCTGTCACCTATTTTTTACATTCTTTTAAGTTTTGTTGTTGTTGTTCCTCCATTTCTCCACTACTGCATGTTTTTTGTACTTAGTTGATTTTTTGCTAACGTGTCATTAGATTTCTTTTCCTGTGTGTTTTTTTAGTTATTTTCTTAGTGGTTACCTTGAGGATTGCAAATAACATCTTAAATTTATAATAACCTAATTTCAGTAATACCAACTTAATTTTAAGAGTATACAAACACTTTGCTTCTGTACATCTCCCTCCCTCCTGTGTTATTTTATATTTGTCACAGATTACATTTTATATATTGTATTCCTATTGACATCGCTTTATAAGTTTTCTTTTTGTAAGATTTTATTTATTCATGAGAAACATAGAGAGAGAGAGGCAGAGACACAGGCAGAGGGAGAAGCAGGCTCCCTGCAGAGAACCCGACTTGATCCCAGGACCCCAGGATCACGCCCTGAGCCGAAGACAGGTGCTCAACCACTGAGCCACTCAGGCATCCCGCTTTATAAGTTTTGTTGTATGTATTTGCCTATTAAATCATACTGGAAAAAGAGAAAAGCTGCAAATCATATCAGAAGAACAATCATCTTGGATTTATATTTACCTACATATTTATTTTACTTTTGTTATCTTTAATTTTTCGCATGGCTTCTAGTTACTGTCTAGTGTCTTTTCATATCAGCCTGAAAGTCTTTCTTTTGCATTTTTCTGTAGGTCAGTATACTGGTAATGAACTGTCAGTTTTTGCTTAACTGGAAAGTCTTAATTGTGATTCATTTATAAGATTTAGTTTTATTAGATACAGAATTCTTGGTTGACAGTTTTTAACCCCAGACTTTATAAATATGCCATCCCACTGCTTTCTCACTTCCATGGCTTATGAGGAGAAATCAGCCATTAATCTTATTAGGGATACATGACAAGTGTCTTCTCTTGATGTTTTCAAAATGGTCTTTTTCTTTCAGTTTTGGCAGTTTGAGTATAATATGGCTGAGTCTGGATCTGAGTGAATTTATCCTGCTTGGAGTTTGTTGAGCTTCTTGGATGTGTTTATATCTTTCCTCAGACTTGGCAAGTTTTTTGTCATTATTTCTTCCCCTTTCTCTGTTTCTTCTCCTTCTGGGACTCCTATAATGTATGTGTGGCTACATTTGACAATATACTACAGATCCCTCAGGCTCCGTTTATGTTACTCTTTTTTTTTTTTTTCTGTCACACTAGATATTTCAAGTTGTCTTACCTTCAGATTTGCTGATCATTTCTTCTTTTTGCTGAAATCTGCTATTGAACTTCCGTAGTGACCTTTCATTTTATATTATTTGTATCTTCCTGTTATGATCTTGGCTTTCTCATAGATCATTTTGCTGATTTCCCTTAGTTCTTTGTCACATAACACATGTAAGGCAGTTGATTTACTACCTTTGACTAATAATTAAAATGTCTGGGCTTCCCCAGGGATGGTTTCTGTCCATTTTTCCCCCCTACAAGTGAGTTTTCCTGTTGCTTGCTCTCTATATAGTTTGAGAACCAAACTGGATATTAAAGTATTATATTGTGATAAATCTGGAAATTTAATTATCCCACTACTTAGGGATTGCTCAATATCCCTTGTTGAATGCTGAAGCCAACATTTTACTCTTTGAAACTGTGTTTGCAAGGTGTGTATTCCTTGTTGTGTGTGGTCACTAAAATTTCTTTTTTGTCATCTCTGTGGTCAGCCAGTGACTTCATAAGGATTTCCTTAAATACCTGATTCCCAAAAGGGAAAGAAAACAAAGAAACATGCACACTTGACTCTCCAAATTCCTTAAAAGATGTTTCAGCTTTTAGGAGTTGAAGCAATGATGGCCAGCACAAAGGCTCATGATAAAAAGTATCAATCAGCAGCCAGAGCACACAATCCAATATTTTGATGAGAAAGTCTTTATTATATATCCTCTCCAGTGAGTCACGCTAGAAATTCAGGAGGATATCCACAAGCTACTTCTTGGAGCTTTTGGAATAGGAAATGGGGATGGTACGTGCTACCATGCCAAATACTGAAGTTTAGCAGTTGTTTGGCTAGACACCAGAGCCCCCAAACAGTTACTTCATATAGTTATTAGGAGTTCAATAGTCATTTATGTGGAGAAGTGATTCCTGGAGCTTCCTGTTTCCACATTTTTTTGATATTCCTAAGCTTAGGAATTAAATTGTTTACTAGAGTAGAAGTGCTTTGCTTAGCCAAGGAGATTAATATGTAGAAACTGCAACTAGAGCAGTGAAACCCCCTAAACCACTTCTTTGTTTAGCTCTTACAATATCAGCAGTGTGTTTATTGCCCATTAGTGAGGGATATGGGAGTAGTCTCCTGTAGTAAACTGAACTCCATAGGGGAAAAAAGTAAACTAAGGATATTGCCTCCCCACCCAAAGAAAGGGAGCTTGCATTTTCTACCACTGCTGGATTTTCCAATTATTGGTTCTTTGTTACAATAAGCTGAGAGCTTTACCTCTAATTTTTAGTTTTGTGATATATATAGCAGCCTTATATTTAATTATACAAATAAATGTTACCATCAAGAAAAGAGTAAATTGGGAAAAGAGACAATGAAAACATTTCATTTGTACATTCTAAAGATACTCAAGTGAATGTATTGGACTGAATGTACTTACGGAAAGATACTGTATTTTAGTAAATTATACTCCGTGTGCATTATATTATAGTCAGTGGTGAAGCAAATCAGCTCACATCTGTTAGGGACTTCAAACAACATTTTCATTTTTTGCTCATATATCTGTTGTTCAGCTGGAGGTTGGATGATACACTGACCACCCTATTTCAAGTTATATGTTAGATCTATGTCTGTTTGACATATCTCTCATTCATCTTGGACAAATAGGCTAGCCAGGGCATGTTCCTTTTTTTTTTTTTTTTTTTTTTTTGGTGATGGCAGAGGTGCAGGAGGGCAAGCCAATTGCCCAAGCACATTTTAGGCTTTATTTGCATCACATATACTGATGTCATCCTGTTGGCCAAAACAAATTATAAGGCAGAGCCTAGAGTTAAGGAATGGGAGATTATACCCCACCTCTGATTGGAAGAATGCAGAATCACAGGGCAAAGGTTATAGTTTGTGGTATAATTTGAATATGTAAGAGGGCCTGGGCCTGCAGTCTTCAAAAAACTCAATGATCCTCTGTACAATCATACTTTAGATCCCAATGAAGACTGTTCGTGCTTTGAGAAAATGTTGTAGGAATTTTAATAAATGATCCATTAAACTTCTCTAGAATTGAAATATGAATGAAATATAAAGACTAACATTTTTAATTTTATGATTAATCCATGAGCTACATTATATTGTCACAATTTTTATCCTGAAGTGTCCTTTAAGTGAATACTTTAGAGAATTGACATAGAAAATACTCAATAAATGCTACTTGTTTGGTTGATATTGTTCTAGTCTCAAGTTACAACTTTAGGGTATTATTTGGCAGAAAAGATTAGGAGGAGAGGGAGAGAAGGAGACGAACATTAAGTGGGTACCTTCCATATGCCAGGTATTATAAGATACCATATCTGTGTTTCATTTTGTCTTTAAATATTCTTTCTTTGGGTTTTTTTTTTCTTTGTACAGATATATCTAAAATTGAGAAGCATTTGTTGTTATTTTTGTCATTTTTGAGGTTTTGAATCACTTAGCACGAGGGACTGGGGTTTTAATTCAGAAAGTCTACTCCAAAATACATGTTTTCTTGGCTCATCCAGAAACTGTACAAGGAAATGTAACTGCTATCACATCTGGTCAACACTCGGGCATTTCTCTACAATTGTTGAACCCAAAGGCTTCTTATTCCCCCAACCCTTAGAGGATCCTGAGCTGAAACCTAGCTTGGACTTTGAGGAAGCTCTCAACCAGGTTTCAGTTTTATCTGTGTGTGAGTGTTTATATTACTCAGTGAGTAGAAAAAGATCATTGGAATTGAAGGACCAGTGAGAAAGCTGTCTTAGATAAGGAGAGAGCCCTATGTAAAAATGGAAAAGCAGTAGCTTTTTTTGTGATATCTCGTTCCCACCTGCTGTTGAGAAGCTAGAAGAGGTCTCAAGGCCATTGTACCACTCCAGTAAATAAATACCCCTCATCTTGAGGATAACTTTTATTTTGTTTCAGAAATTATGTATTTGTTTATTTATCTTTTAAGTGTCAGTGAAAATCAAAAAAATATATTAAAAGCCATTATTTCATATTTTATGTAATTATATGTAGTTGACCCCTGAACAATACAGGTGTTAGGAGTTCCAAGCCCTACACAGTTGCAAATCCATGTATAACTTTTGACTCCCCTAAAATGTAACTCCTAATAGCCTACTGTTGACCAGAAGCCTTACCAATAACAAACTGTTAACACATATTGTTATATTACATGTATTATGTGTTATAATCTTAGAATTAGGTAAGCTAGAGAAAAGAAAAATGTTATTAGGAAAATCATAAGGAAGAGAAATTGTAATTATCATACTGTATCAAAAAATCCACATATAAGCAGGTTCATGGAGTTTGAACTGTTGTTCAAGGGTAAACTATAATTATTGTTTGTATATTTATATTATAGAATTATAGATTATATATTTGTGTATTAATATAATTCTATTTGATGTTGTCTAAATACTTAAAACAGTGTTTTTGTAGCATACAAACAATGTTCACATAAAATTTGATTTTGAAAATGTTGTATTCCCATTACCATATTTGGCTGTGCTGTTTTAGTTTTCAGTGTTTAACTTCATTTCCTTTTAACATGTCTTATTGTAGTTTTTTGTTTTCCAGTCCCTTTAAATAAATATATAAATAATAGCTAACTTATTAATATCATGTTTCAAAATTGTTCTTTTGTTGGTTTATAAACGCAGTATGCAACGTAAATGCTGTATTTAGATTGGAGGGTTTTTCTTGCATAAAATTTTTTTGATTCTGTGTTGACTTGGCCAGGATGTACATGTGAAATGCTAAAAGCCAATTTGATAGAGACTAGACAGTTGGAAGATTAACAACATTTCCAGCACAGAGTTAGGTGGATGAAAGATTTAAAAATCCAAATAAATTGACCATATCAATTGGTAAGCTGAGAGTGGAGCAAGACTTGATTGTTTAGGCTTTTTTTTTTTTTTTTAAGATTTTGTCTATTTATTCATGAGAGACATGGAGAGAGAGAGAAGAGGCAGATACATAGTTCAGAGGGTAAGCAGGCTCCTCACAGGGAGCCTGACATGGGACTCGATCTCCAGATCGAGTCATGCCCTGAGCTCCCAAAATCAGACGCTCAACTGCTGAGCCATCCAATAGTCCCTATTGTTTGGATTTTACAGAATATTATTTGCCTGTTTTAGTGAAACCCACTGTTTCTTGTATGTGCTGATAAATTTATAATCCATAATATTTTTACCTTGACATAAAATTCTACATTTTGTAGGATTTTGCTTTAATGTATAGATATAGTTCTTATTGCAGAATGTTTCAGTTCACTGGAGTATAGTTTGCTTCTATTTAAATTATAACAGAATGTGCCATTTCTTGGGGAAAATATTTACAAATAGTTTTTTGATTCCTAAGAAAAAAGTATTGAGTAGATACTATCATTACCCCATTTTAGGAAAGAATAAACCAATGAGCAGGAGATAAGTAACTTGCCCCAGGTCATGTTGAATAAAAAGTAAAGTGTTGGAATCAAGAGACAAGACAGATTCTTGATCTGTCAATCTGACTCCAAAGTTTAAGTTCTAAATGACATAGCCACCTTCTGTAGCACAGTGGTTCTCAAAGCTCAATCCACAGGCCTCTGGGAGTTCTGAAACCATTTCAAAGGTTCAAGAGGTTAAAACTATTTTCATAATAACATCAAAACATTATTTACCTTTTTTGAACTTCTAGTATAAAAAGAAAGGTAGGTAAAGCTGCTCGTTGCTTGGCATAGATCTAGGCTGAACTATACTAATAGTAATTGTATCCTTCACTGCCATGTACCTGCAGTTAAAAAAAAAAAAAATCCAGTTTCACTTAAGAATGTCTCTGATAAAGTGGTAAAAATGAGTCACATCTTTTTAATATTCTGTACAAGTAATTGGAAGGACCTATAAAGCACTTATGTTGTATACCAAAGTACCTGGTTGTCCCAATGGGAAGCATCTGTATCATTGAGTTGTGAACTGCACTACCCACTTGTTTCATGGTGCACCTTGTTACTTGAAACAATGATGAACAAATTTACGGTTTTGTAGACTTGAGTATTTTGCAAACAAAGCCTGTCATCTCAAAAAAAAAAAAAAAAAAAGAACTGGTAGTATTTTGTTGTCAAAATTTGAGCTTTCAAGAGAAAACTAGGATTTTAGAAAACTTGATTCTGCCACCATGATCCTCACAGCTGCCTAGCACTTAAAGGCTTTTTTGAGGAGATGAGTGGTGAAATTAATGAATGGGATGTTTTTAAATAATAAAATGAATGTGTCATCATTTGGAAGATCTGTGTAACTCAGGGAACCAATATTTTCCAAATGATGAATTTATAATACAAGATTCCTTCAAAGTTGAAGATGAATTTTCATGTAGCATACTATAAAAAGTTTCAGATATCTTATTATAAGTAAACTTCAAGAAACTTTCAAAGTTTTGATGTAGTATCAAAGAAAAAACTACAGTTCTTTGAGAAAACTATTAAAATAAATTTCTCTTTTCTAATTATCTGAATGAAGGCAGGCCTTCTTTTTTAAATGAATAAATCTTCGTTTCTCAGTTTTCATTTCTTTTTATGGTAAATGACATATGTAACCCATATAAACAAAATGCTCTTTGGGGTTCTTTTTTTAAAAAATAGTGAAATGAGGGCTGTCTGGTTGACTCAATTAAGCATCTGCCTTCAGGTCATGGTCCTGGGGTCCTGGGATCCAGCCCTGCATGGGCTCCCTGCTCACTGGGGAGTCTGCTTCTCCCTTTCTCTGCCTTTCCCCCATTCATGCTCTCTCTCGCTCTTGCTCTCTGTCTCTCAAATAAATTTTTAAAAAAATAGAAGAGTGTAATGGGTTCCAAGAACAAAAAACAAAAAAAATTGCTACTCTAGAAAAATGTCCTAAGAAAGTGAAGTACATGTGAGGACAGAGAAATTGCAATTGCATATTTTTAAAAGTTCTTTCAGTGGTCTATGCTTCGTTGACAATTTCTTTGGTTTTTATTTACAGTTCTTAATCAGATATCAAATATATACATTTGAAATTAGTCTTTCTCAAATTATCTATAAATCAGACATTTATTTGTATAATGTTGGTTTTTACTCAGGTTAACATAATATCATGATCATTTACTTGAGAATTGTAGACCTTTATAAGCTGTGCTCAAAGCCTTTCAGAAGTGTGATAAGTGTGAATTGGTTGACTAATTTAATATCTTCCTTTTTAATTGAACTCTTAATATTGAGTCTTTGGACTTAATACACTCCTGAGAATTTGGTAAATCTATTATGTTGTAGGACCTCTGGACTGTTTACTTAGCTAGGAGTAGATGATGCAGTTCTATTCTTAAGCCTGCTTTAAAAGGTTTGATGAATAGATACTAAAGCTAAAAATATCTGAATGTATGTTTTTCTTCAATATCTCTGCAGGATGACGTAGTTTTGCCAGAGACTTAGAAGCTAAGCAGAAAATGAGCTTAACATCCTGGTTTTTGGTGAGCAGTGGAGGCACTCGCCACAGGCTGCCACGAGAAATGATTTTTGTTGGAAGAGATGACTGTGAGCTCATGTTGCAGGTAATTGCATTAGACTTCTAGACGTGTCTACTCAAAACCTGGAACTGGTATAAAATATTCTTCTGTTCCTTTGGAGAATAACACTACATAGATATGAACTTTCTGGCTCTCCTTCTTTTAACTCTAGCTACCAGTTTAATTAATTTTCTCCCTCTTGAATCGCCTAAAAATAAGCTTTAAGTCTTGGGGAATATATTTTGAAAAATGAGATCTCAGAGTAGAGAAGTTTATTTTCAAGTAAGAAGTTTCACATTATGTACTTTAAGACTTGTAAATAATTCATAAAATTAGCATAGCATGAAGTAAAACTGAATTTTAATCACGAATGCTTCAGTGATAGGGAAATTAGTTTCTCTGCTTCTTTTCAAGATGTTCATTATGATACCTTTCAGTAGATTGAGCATAATTAAAGATTGATGGTATTTACTGCATTATATATAAAGAAGTTACTTTTAAAACATATTTACAATGTATTTGAGTAAGGTAATTAGCAGAAAAATGGATCTCCAGATTTTTGAGAATTAGTTATTTTAACAGGTTCCTGTCAGTTTGGAATTAAGTCTTATCCCCTTACTCTTCCTCCTTTTTCTGTTGTTAAAAACTGTAAACAAATACTTAAGGTTAGAAATGTTCTTTCTGTTAGCCTAGTAGTTCTCAGCTGGGGTGATCTTGCCACCCCCTGCCCAAAGGACATTTGGCAATATCAGATTGTTAAATGTGGTGGGAGGTTGGATGTGGTCACAGCTGACATTTAGTAGGTAGAGGCCAAGAGGCCACGTGTGCTTTTAAGCATCCTATAGTGTACAGCATACTTCTCTCCCCACCCTAAACACACACAACAAGGAGGTATCTGTATCTATAGTGCTGAGATTGAGAAACCCTGAGTTATCCCTAGAAAAATCAAATTTACATATGTTAGTTATACACGTTTACTTTAAAATTAGGGAACTTATTTTACAGTTCTGGGGCAATAAAACTGAAGCCACTATATAGCTATGTGAGTATAGTATATGAATGTACTAAGTGTAGTTTATGAGTAAGTTGCATACAATGACACCTTAATTAAACAACATAAGTGCTAGGAATAGAGTAGTACAGATATTTTTTTGTGTTTCTCAGTGAGATAAGGTGTTGAGAGTGCCAACTGACAAAAAGGCAGTACTGATTCTTTTTGGATAAAGGCCTCATAGAATTGGACCCTATCTTAGGCACAAATAGGGGGAGCTCATTTACCAGAGAGTGAAGAGGTGCTTTCTATGTGGCATTTGTATCAACCAGCCAAGAAATGTGAGAATGATTGTTAAGGAGCTTGCAGGATAAGTCTCGTCTTAGATGGAAATAAGAATATTAAGAGACATGACTGTTATGGTGTCTATTCCTGGACTATGTATAACAAATGGAAGTTGTCTGACAATTTCTGAGGAGGAGGGAGGAAACTGTGAGTCTAAGGAGAACAAGGTAGTTCCAGTTCACAGGACATCAGAGAGGAAAGAGGTACACAGAAAAAGAACTTGGCAGGGGTAATCCTTCAGTATTCTGTAGAGTTTGTCTAGCACAGATATGTGAAGAAAATAACCCAGAGAGGGGGAAAAAAGCAAAGAAAAGGATAGAGTTGACAGTGCGGGGCAGTAGCATGGTCAGGAATGGTGCCTGTCCTAACAGCAAGACTGCAAAACCTCGTAATTCATGAGGCATTGATCTCTACCCCCTCAGTAGTAGCGAGTAATTTACCATAGACTGAGTTCTGCCTTCAGCTAAATCTGAAAAGCAGTACCCAAGGGTCACACTCTTTTCAAGTAACTTAACTATGTCCCATAACAAAGTTCAAGAATATTTATAGGAATACAGAAATATCCAACATTCCCGAAAGGCAAAATTTACAGTGTCTGGTATATAATAAAAACTCAGTCTTGTAAAGAAGCAGAAAAATGTGACCCATAATAAAGACTGATAATAAAAGATGTTTTGTTTCTGAAGAGTTTGGCTAAGTTTGGCAAAGTAAAAACTTGTCAAAGTCTGGCAAAATTAAAAAAAAAAAAGGGTAAAACAATCCTGAAAAAGATTTCAAAACGCTACAAAGCTGGTGATACTGACTTGTATAAAGGGCAGACTCTATATAGACAAGTGGAATAGAATAGAGAGTGTAGAAATAAACCTCTGTATATATCTGTGGCTGTATCTGGTTTGAATTGTGTCCCCCTAAAAAAACGTATTGAAGCATTAATCTTCCATACCTGCAAATGTGCCCTTATTTGGAAATGGTCAAGATAAAGTCATTAGGATGGACACTAATCTAATATGACTCGATGTCCTCATAAGGAAAGGAAAAGACAGACCCAGAGGAAAAACAGCTATGTAAAAACAGAAGTGGAGATGACAGGCTGCCAGAAACCAAAGAACACCTAAGTCCACCAGAAGCTGGAAGAGGCAAGGAAAGAAGAGATCCTCTCCACAAGTGTTAGAGGAAATAAGGCCCTATCTTATTTCCTTGATTTTGGATTTTTAGAGTCCAGACTGTGAGAGGATAAATTTGTGTTGTTTTAAGCCATCTTGTGATACTTTGTTAGGAAACTATTACAATGGACAACTTATTTTTTTGAGAGTGTTAAGTTCATTCAGTGTAGGAAAGAAAGACTCTTTCGCAGATGAGGCTTGGGATAACTGGATTTCCATATACAAAAGAATGAAGTTGGATCCCTGCCACACATCATATAAAAATTAACTTAAAATGGACCAATGACCTAAATTTAAGAGCTAAAGCCATAAAGCTCTTAGAAGAAAACATAGGGATAAGCCATCATAACCTTAGATTTGGCAGTGGATTCTTAGATATGACACCAATAGCACCAGCCCCAAAGGAAAAAGTAGGTAAATGAGACTTCATTAAAGTAAAAAACTTGGATATCTAAGGACATTACCCCTCAAATGAAAAGACAACACCTAGAGTGGGAGAAAATATTTGCAAAATTATATATATCTTATAAAGGTTTAAATCCAGAGTATATAAGATGGCAGAAAAGTAGGATCCCCAAGTCACCTATCTCCACCAACTTACCTAGATAACTTTCAAATCATCCTGAAAACCTACGAATTTGGCCTGAGATTTAAAGAGAGAACAGCTGGAATTCTATAGTGAGAAGAGTTTGCACTTCTATCAAGGTAGGAAGACGGAAAAAAATAAATAAATAAAACAGCATCCAAGAGGGAGGCCCTCCACCCACCCCGCCCCGCGAGGAGCTGGGCTAAGGCCCGGTAGCGAGTGCCTCCAGGACAGGGAAGTCCAGTCCCGGAGAAACAGGAACTTTACCAATCTTCCCTGACGGAAAGGCGCTCACAGGGAACTCGGGCAGGATCCCAGGAAGGGCAGTGGAGCCCCCAGGTTCCTGGGGCTACTAACAGATGAAGTGTGGCCCAGGGGAGAGGGCGCCACACACCTCGGGCGGAGCTCTGAAAAGGGCTGGAGTGCGCCCGGCAGGGCCCCGGGAGCCGCTCAGGCGACAGCTCTGTGCAGAGGGGGCTGTGCAGCCCGGGAGCACGATTTCAGCGGCGCAGACCCTGGAGCCCAGGGCGCTGGGGGACATAGCCCAGGATCAGGTGCTCCCCTTGGGACAGGCGGGGGCTGGGAGGACACAGGACAATAAGGACGCTCCTGCCACCATCGACCCTGAGCTATGCAGATCAGCACCCCCTGCCCCCAGAGCATCCAGGCCCCTGTGGACTGGGAGACAGCAGTAGTTGCTGATAGAGCTGACTCCAGAGCTGGAGAGCTGGCCGCCGCCACTGTTGTTGTTCCTCCTGGTGTCGCCTTGTGCCTGGGACTGAGCAGGGCGCCAGGGAGCAGGGTCCTCACAGGATAAACAGCTCCCACAGAGCCCGGCACCCAGCAGGGGGTGGGGCAGCTCCCCCAGGTGCACACACCTGAGAATCAGCACAGCAGGCCCCTTCCCCAGAAGACCAGCTGGAAGGACAGGGGAAGAGCAAGTTCTTGACCAAGCAGCACTGGAAAGTTCCAGGGGAAGTCTAGGGACTTACAGTTTATAGAATCAGAGAATACCCCTCCTTGTCTTTTGTTTTTTGTTTGTTCCCTCCCCTTTTTTTTCTTTTTCCTTCCTTTTTCCAGTACGACTTGCTTTTAGCCACTCTGCACTGAGCAAAATGACTAGAAGGAAGAACTCACCACAAAAGAAACAGAAATAGTACTCTCTCCCACAGAGTTACAGAATTTGGATTACAATTCAATGTCAGAAAGCCAATTCAGAAGAACAATTATAGAGCTAGTGGTGGCTCTGGAAAAAAGCATAAAGGAATCAAGAGACTTCATGACTGCAGAATTTAGATCTAATCAGGCCAAAATTAAAAATCAGTTAAATGAGTTGCAATCCAAACTGGAGGTCCTAACAACGAGGGTTAATGAGGTAGAAGAAAGAGTGAGTGACATAGAAGACAAGTTGATGTCAAGGAACGAGACTGAGGAAAAAAAGAGGAAAACAATTAAAAGATCATGAGGAAAGGTTAAGGGAAAGAAATGACAGCCTCAGAAGGAAAAATCTACGTTTAATTGGGGTTCTAGACGGCACTGAAAGGGACAGAGGATCAGAAAGTATATTTGAACAAATCATAGCTGAGAACTTCCCTAACTTGGGGAGGGAAACAGGCATTCAGATCCAGGAGATAGAGAGATCCCCCACTTAAAATCAATAAAAACCGTTTAACATCCTGACATTTAATAGTGAAACTTGCAGATTCCAAAGATACAGACAAGATCCTTAAAGCATCAAGGGACAAGAAATCCCTAAACTTTATGGGGAGAAGTCTTAGGTTAACAGCAGACCTCTCCACAGAGACCTGGCAGGCCAGAAAGGGCTGGCAGGATATATTCAGGGTCCTAAATGAGAAGAACCTGCAACCAAGAATACTTTATCCAGCAAGGCTCTCATTCAGAATAGAAGGAGAGATAAAGAGCTTCCAAGATAGGCAGAAACTGAAAGAATATGTGACCATCAAACCAGCTCTACAAGAAATATTAAGGGGGACTCTGTAAAAGAAAGAGGAAGTCCAAGGAAACAATCACAAAAACAGGGACTGAATAGGTATTATGATAACACTAAATTCCTGTCTTTCAATAGTAACTGAACGTGAATGGGCTAAATTATCCCATTAAAAGGCACAGGGTTTCAGACTGGATAAAAAAGGAAGACCCATCTATTTGCTGGCTACAGAGACTCATTTTAGACGTAAGGACACTTACAGCCTGAAAATAAAAGGTTGGAGAACCATTTACCATTCAAATGGTCCTCAAAAGAAAGCAGGGCTAGCCATCCTTATATCAGATAAACTAAAATTTACCCCGAAGACTGTAGTGAGAGATGAAGAGGGACACTATATCATACTTAAAGGATCTATCCAACAAGAAGACTTAACAATCCTCAATATATATGCCCCGAATGTGGGAGCTGCCAAATATATCAATCATTTAATAACCAAAGTTAAGACATACTTAGATAATAATACACTTATACTTGGTGACGTCAATCTAGCGCTTTCTACACTCGATAGGTCTTCTAAGCACAACATCTCCACAAAGAAACGAGAGCTTTGAATGATATACTGGACCAGATGGATTTCACAGATATCTACAGAACTTTACATCCAAACTCAACTGAATACACATTCTTCTCAAGTGCACATGGAACTTTCTCCAGAATAGACCACATACTGGGTCACAAATCGGGTCTGAACCGATACCAAAAGATTGGGATCGTCCCCTGCATATTCTCAGACCATAATGCCTCGAAATTAGAACTAAATCACAACAAGAAGTTTGGAAGGACTTCAAACACGTGGAGGTTAAGGACCATCCTGCTAAAAGATGAAAGGGTCAACCAGGAAATTAAGGAAGAATTAAAAAGATTCATGGAAACTAATGAGAATGAAGATACAACCCTTCAAAATCTTTGGGATGCAGCAAAAGCAGTCCTGAGGGGGAGATACATCACAATACAAGCATCCATTCAAAAACTGGAAAGAACTCAAATGCAAAAGCTAACCTTACACATAAAAGAGCAAGAGAAAAAAACAGCAAATAGATCCTACACCCAGCAGAAGAAGAGAATTAATAAAGATTTGAGCAGAACGAAATCGAGACCAGAAGAACTGTGGAACAGATCAACAGAACCAGGAGTTTGGTTCTTTGAAAGAATTAATAAGATAGATAAACCATTAGCCAGCCTTATTAAAAAGAAGAGAGAGAAGATTCAAATTAATAAAATCATGAATGAGAAAGGAGAGATCACTACCAACACCAAGGAAATACAAACGATTTTAAAAACATATTATGAACAGCTATACGCCAATAAATTAGGCAATCTAGAAGAAATGGATGCATTTCTGGAAAGCCACAAACTTACCAAAACTGGAACAGGAAGAAATAGAAAACCTGAACAGGCCAATAACCAGGGAGGAAATTGAAGCAGTCATCAAAAACCTCCCAAGACATGAAAGTCCAGGGCCAGATGGCTTCCCAGGGGAATTCTATCAAATGTTTAAAGAAGAAACCATACCTATTCTACTAAAGCTGTTTGGAAAGATAGAAAGAGATGGAGTACTTCCAAATTCGTTCTATGAGGCCAGCATCACCTTAATTCCAAAACCAGACAAAGACCCCACCAAAAAGGAAAATTATAGACCAATATCCCTGATGAACACAGATGCAAAAATTCTCAACAAGTTACTAGCCAGTAGGATCCAACAGTATATTAAGAATATTATTCACCATGACCAAGTGGGATTAATCCCTGGGATGCAAGGCTGGTTCAACACTCGTAAAGCAGTCAATGTGATAGATCATATCAACGAGAAAAAACAAAAACCATGTGATCCTCTCAATAGATGCAGAGAAAGCATTTGACAAAATACATCATCCATTCCTGATCAAAGCTCTCCAGAGTGTAGAGATAGAGGGAACATTCCTCAGCATCTCCAAAGCCATCTACAAAAATCCCACAGCAAATATCATTCTCAATGGGGAAACACTGGGACCCTTTCCCCTAAGATCAGGAACACAACAGGGATGTCCATTCTCACCACTGCTATTCAACATAGTACTACAAGTGTTCACCTCAGCAATCAGGCAGCAAAAAGAAAAGGCATGCAGATTGGCAAAGAAGAAGTCAAATTCTCCGTCTTTGTAGGTGACATGATACTGTACATAGAAAACCCAAAAGCCTTCACCCCAAGATTGCTAGAACTCATACAGCAATTTGGTAGCATGGCAGGATACAAAATCAATGCCCAGAAATCAGCGGCATTTCTATACACTAGCAATGAGACTGAAGAAAGAGAAATTAAGGAGTCAATCCCATTTACAATTGCACCGAGAAGCATAAGATACCTAGGAATAAACCTAACCAAAGAGGTAAAGGATCTATACCCTAAAAACTATAGAACACTTCTGAAAGAAATTGAGGAAGACACAAAGAGATGGAAAAATATTCCATGCTCATGGATTGTAAGAATTAATATAGTGAAAATGTCAATGCTACCCAGGGCAATTTACACATTTAATGCAATCCCTATCAAAATACCATGGACTTTCTTCAGAGAGTTGGAACAAATCATCTTAAGATTTGTGTGGAATCAGAAAAGACCCCGAATAGCCAGGGGAATATTAAAAAAGAAAACCAGAGCTGGAGGCATCACAATGCCAGCTTTCAGGTTGTACTACAAAGCTGTGGTCATCAAGACAGTGTGGTACTGGCACAAAAACAGACACATAGATCAATGGAACAGAATAGAGAACTCAGAAGTGGACCCTCAACTTTATGGTCAACTAATATTCGACAAAGCAGGAAAGAATATCCACTGGAAAAAAGACAGTCTCTTCAATAAATGGTGCTGGGAAAATTGGAAAGCCACATGCAAAAGAATGAAACTAGACCGTTGTCTTACACTATACACAAAGATAAACTCAATGAGATGAAATTAGAATGGATGAAAGTTCTAAATGTGAAACAAAAAAGAATGAAACTAGACCGTTGTCTTACAGTATACACAAAGATAAACTCAATGAGATGAAATTAGAATGGATGAAAGTTCTAAATGTGAAACAAGAATCCATCAAAATCCTAGAGGAGAACGCAGGCAACACCCTTTTTGAACTTGGCCACAGCCACTTCTTGCAAGATAACATCCATGAAGGCAAGTGACACAAAAGCAAAAATGAATTATTGGGACTTCATCAAGATAAAAAGCTTCTGCACGGCAAAAGAAACAGCAGAACTAAAAGACAACCTACAGAATGGGAGAAGATATTTGCAAATGACCTATCAGATGAAGGGCTAGTATCCGAGATCTATAAAGAACTTATTAAATTTAACAGCAAAGAAACAAACAGTCCAATCATGCAATGTGCAAAAGACATGAACAGAAATTTCACAGAGGAACACATAGACATAGACATGGCCAACAAGCACATGAGAAAATCCTCTGCATCACTTGCCATCAGGGAAATAGAAATCAAAACCACAATGTGATACCACCTCACACCAGTGAGAATAGGGAAAATTAACAAGACAGGAAACAGCAAATGTTGGAGAGGATGTGGAGAAAGGGAAACCCTCTTGCACTATTGGTGGGAATGTGAGCTGGTGCAGCCACTCTGGAAAACACTGTGGAGGTTCCTCAAAGAGTTAAAAATAGATCTGCCCTACAACCAGCAATTGCACTGCTGGGGATTTACCCCAAAGATACAGATGCAGTGAAACGGCAGGACACCTGCACCCCGATGTTTATAGCAGCAATGTCCACAATAGCCAAAGTGTGGAAGGAGCCTCGGTGTCCATCGAAAGATGAATGGATAAAGAAGATGTGGTTTATGTATACAATGGAAAATTACTCAGCCATTAGAAATGACAAATACCCACGATTTGCTTCGATGTGGATGGAACTGGAGGGTATTATGCTGAGTGAAGTAAGTCGATTGGAGAAGGACAAATATCATATGGTCTCATTCATTTGGGGAATATAAAAATTAGTGAAAGGCAATAAAGGGGAAAGGAGAGAAAATGAATGAATATATCAGTGAGGGTGTCAAAACATGAGAGACACCTAACTCTGGGAAACAAGCAAGGGGTAGTGGAAAGGGAGGTGGGCAGGGGGTTGAGGTGACTGGGTGACGGGCACTGAGGGGGGACACTTGACGGGATGAGCACTGGGTGTTAATGCTATATGTTGGCAAATTGAACTCCAAGTAAAATTTTTTTTAAAAAATCCAGAGTATATGAAGAATTCCTACAACTCAACAACAAAAAGACAAGCAGCTGAATTAAAAAATGGACAAGAGACTTGACTAGATATTTCTCCAAAGAAGATCTAAAAATGCTCAGTAAACACATGAAAAAGATCATGAACAACATCATTCATCATTAAGAAATGCTAGTCAAAACCATAGTGAGACAGCACTTCACATCTACTATAATGGCTATTATTTTTTTAAAACAGGAAAATAAATGTCAGTGAAGATGTGGAGAAATTGAAATTCTTGTATGTTGCTGGTGGGATTGTAAAATGGTGTCACTGCAGTAGAAAATAGTTTTTAGTGGTTCCTCAAAATGGACATAGACCAGCAATTCCACTTTTAGGTATATATCCAGCAATTGTGTGCAAGGTCTGGAACACATGCTTGTGTGTCATTGTTCATTACAGCATTCGTTATTCACATAACCAAAAGGTGGAAATAGCCCCAGTGTTTAGCCACAAATGAATTGTATAAACAAAATGCAAAAAAAAAAAAAAAAAAACAAAATGCAATGTATATACCTATAATGGATTATTACTCACTTGTAAAAAGGAATGAAGTTCTCATACATGCTGCAACATAAATGAACTTTGAAAACATTCTGCTAAGTGAAATAAACCAGACACAAAGGACAAATGCTACATAATTTCATTTCTTTGGAAATAGCTAGAATTGGCAAATTCATAGACATAAAGAGGGTTAGCAGCTACCAGTGGCTGGGAGAAAGAGGTTTGGGGAGTTATTGGTTAAGAGTTCTAGAGTTTCTGTTTGGAGTGATTAAAAAAATTTTTGGAAATAGTGTTAGTGTACGACATTGTGGTAGTGCACGTTGTGTTAGTGCACAACATTGTGAATTTAATTAATGCCATAGAACTGTATACTTACAAATGCTTACAATGGCAGGCATTATGCTATAAATATATATATCACCACAGTGTAAAAAAAGGAAATAAATGGCTATAGAATTTTAAAGTATCTTTGAATTGAGTCAGGTGATTCATAGCGCCTTTATGAAACTTAGAGGAAAAATTATTATTTTAATGAGCAGGAACCAATATTACAGTGCTGTAAAAAGTCAAAACTTAAAATAAGATTTTAATTTAAATTTCATTAATGTTTGTGGTATGAATATCCACCCTATCTATGACTGTTTTTATTTATGCTTTGTTTTTTAAATAGAATGTAAAGGAGATAATGGAACTCCATGAACAGGCAAGAAAAAGAACAATTTTGATCTGTTCCTCAATCTCCACCCTTAAAGATACTTCTGCCCTTTATCTGATGATAGCACACTTTATAGCCCTCCTCTAGACACAGTAGATTTCTCTGAAAGAGATCTGTGAGTAGATTGGCATACTGGTAATCTGTTAGTTTGAATTAGTGCTACAAATTGATAGCACTCTTCGTAGCACTAAAGGACATCTTATCTACGGAAGTAAGAACAAATATTTGCAAATTTTATTTAGTTTTTAAGTGGTTTAATGTTAATCTTTTCTATAGTAGTAAAATAAATGGATAATTAAAACTTACTCCTTTTATATCATTTTAAAAATGAACTAAGCTTATGTACAAATTACAGTGTTAGAAAAGTGAAGAATTTTGTGTTTATAAATGCAAAAGGTATTTGTTTTGAAAGATTAGTGCTCTAGAGCTATTGCAATTGTGTTTTCCTTTTAAAGCCTTTACATAGCTTCAGTGGTTCTGCATTGGCTAGGTTAGTCAGTGTGACAATTAAAATTGTTAGAAGTGCAAATAGCTAGTATTTGATTGCTTTTAAATGAGTAAATAGAAGATCTTTAAAATTTTGGTTGATCTAAATCTGCATTTATGGCTTAAAATCTTCAATTTATAAGGTACAGGAAATCACTTGTTAGGTCTTAGAATCTCTGCCTCTGAATAATTTTAAGTAGTTTCTTACCTGTAAAGATTTCAACTACAAATAGATTAACTGGTCTTTGGTGATAATATGGCTTAAACCCAAAGCCGAAGGGAAATAAATGATCCATAAGGTTATATGACCTGCTTGATTACAATTAAAAATTTTTGTTGTTTTGTGACAAAAAATAAATTTTTTGAGTTTTATGTTTTTTTAATTTCATCTCATTCCAAAAAGGTAGTCTAAAGAATGTGACGATTAGGAAGAAAATGTACCTGGATATTAGAGTAGATGGTTAAACAAAGGGTTCTGGAATTAGTTCTCCCACTTACCCTGGAAGCCTCCAGCAAATTATTTAGACTTGCTATGCCTGTTTGTCTTGCTGTAGAAAGATGACTGTGCTATGTTCCATAAGACATATTATGCAAAATAAATCTTAGCCAAAGATGAAAGCTATAAAGTATAATTATTAGATGGAAATTACACTTTTGTCTGGAGTAACACATGTTAATACAACTATTAAAAGTACCTTGATAGTACTTTTTATTTCTCCTTGTTCATTTATGTTATTTTGGTTGTTCCTCTCACCATTTTCCTTAAAGATAGAATCATCCCCATTTTACAGATGGTAAAATTAAGATTAGAAAGACTTAGAGGGCCAGCATCACATAAGCATTAAGTCATGAAAGCTAGTATTAGAGTCTTGGTCATACTGGCTCAAAATCAAATGACCTTTCTCTTCTACCACTAAGCTGCTACTGCATGTATATAATCTTAAACTGGTTTGATAACTTACTTCTGCTAGTAAATATATTCAAACTTTTATTGCAATATATGGGATACTTCTAAGTACAAATAGAATTGCACTTTGAAAGGTTCATTATCTAAATCTAATTTTATCTTCATAAAATTTTTTATTGCACCAAATAGTTGAATTTTGCTCTGTTTTGAGAAATGTCATTGTACTGACACATGGTTTTTTTCCCCCTAATGCATAATAAAGACTGTAACGAAGTTATATTTGACTTACTATTTTAATATTAACTTTCAAAAAAATATTTTAACTTTCACACTAGTAAAAGAACAGTCCCCAGGAGGATAATGGAATATGTTTTGAAGATCATAGGTAACTTATTTTCTTCTGTCCTTGGGGGGCATATAGCAAAGAATAAGTCTCTGTGTATATTCTGTAAAAATGCAGTTGAGCTTTAAAGAGTCAGCCACAGGGTCTTTAAAAAAGATTTTAAAAGAGTGATGATGCACAATGTCAATCTTTCTTTTTCTCATTAGGTTTTTTTTTTTTAATCCTATGTTCCATGTATGTCTGTGTTTTAGTAGGAAAAAGAAGTAATAGGAGAAGAAATAATGTTAAGAAGTAGCCATTTCATACCAAAAGCACATATGACACATATAAGGTAGTCATTTGCACCATTTCATGTGTTAGCTTTTAGTTAAAATTAGCTTTTCATTGTGCCTGGCCTAGAATTTTTTTTTTATTATGACTTATTTGATATCAGACTTTTTGTTGTTTCTTTGTTTTGTTTGTTTCAGAAAAGGAAGTATTTCTTAAATGTAGCAGTGTTGTTGCTTCATTTTAATACTCTTATTTTCCACAGTTTTCTGGTTATAATTATCTTGTCTGAGGTCCAAAATTTTTTTGTTTGGGTTTGATTCTGTTTTAAGCCATCCAGTTTGTAGGTTTCTTAAAATTTGGTCTGAACTTTGTAAGTTCAGTACTTTCAATATTTTATTCTCTTAAGAAAATTTTTCTATCTTCATTCTTCATGAAATGAGATTGGCTAAATAGCATCTGTTTTCTATCCAAAGAACCTTTGCTAAGCATCTACAAACAGGCCCCATGCTGGCCACTGAGGGATCAATGCATATACAGGTAAGGCCTCCCTGTCCTTGTCCACTAAACTAAAAGGAAGTGTCCACTAAAAGGAAGTGTGCATATAAAGAATAGACATTACAGCACAGAACAGTGATATGTTTGATGTGAGGTGCACAAAAGACAGATTGATCAGTCCTTCCAGCAAGGAAATGTGGAGATGAGAAGTCTGGAAAATTTTCACAGAGGAGATGGCTTCTGCTGAATAATCTTAAAAGATGAATAAATGGTTTCTGGAAGGTTTAGTGTGTGACTCAGTACATGGTATTAAAGAAAGCATTGGCATTCCGTGTCTATTAGGCAATTTAAATAGTCCCTTGTGATTTATATGTAGGATGTGAAGGCAAACATTTTGAGAGATTAAGACTTGGAAGTTAGAAGAGATGAGATCTTGGAGGGCCTTGTGTGCTAGATTAAAGATTGTATTTTACCTTAGCCAGTAAGTATGCTGAGTTTTTACACAGGGCAATATTGCCTTTTTTAAATGCTTCCCATGCCTTATGTCATTTAATCCTCACAAACCAACCTCTGAGATAGGTCTTTTCTATAGATGATTAAGACAAAGATTAGTTATTTTACTAAGGCCGCACAGTTGTCAGATGTCTCGACCAGTTCTTTTGGACTCCAGCACTTGCACTTTAAACTGTTAATCTATATTGCTGCTCAGAAATTGGAGCACAGGGCAGCCCCGGTGGCGCAGCGGCTTAGCGCCGCCTGCAGCCCAGGGTGTGATCCTGGAGACCCCGGATCGAGTCCCACGTCAGGCTCCCTGCGTACAGCCTGCTTCTCTCTCTGCCTGTGTCTCCGCCTCTCTTTCGCTCTCTCTGAATAAATAAATAAATAAATCTTTAAAAAAAAAAAAAAAAAAAAAGAAATTGGAGCACAGAATTGTATAAGCACTTAGGAGGTGAGGTGAGTTCTAAAATGAAGACAAAAGTATGAGAGGGATTGAAAAGTTAGGATGTACTTTCTAGTTAATGAGGGCCAGAGAGAAAAAGAGCCTCAGACCTAGCATCTTTGGCATAGAAATGAATGAAATAACGTTTCAGGAGGTGTACTTTTGAGGAACCAGGTAGTGAGTTTGAGGTTTTGAAGGGACATCCAGATTGAGATAATCAGTAGAAAATAGGAAATAAATATGTGAAGCTGAGCAGAGTAGTCTGAGCAGAAGGTAGACGTTTGGGAGTTGGGAGCATGAAGGGATAGAGAGAGCCAGAGGGAGCTGGATTACAGGGAAGAAAGTAAAGGAGTGATAGAGTATGGTTGCTGGAGAACAGGAAGGGGTCAGAGTATGAGATGACCTACTACAGTCAGAGCACTGAGGTTGCATAATAGTAAGTAATTGTAAATAAGTGAGAGAACTGGAAGAAAGGAGAAAAGTAGTCATAGAGAAAATACTATTTTAGATTCCAGGTGTAGAATCTGTTTCACATAAGATCTAGCAATGGGAGTGGTATGCCAAGATAGGGTATGGAGTTTGGTTGTGGAGGTCAGGAAGGCTAGACATGGTTGTCTACATAGATTTTTTTTTTAAGATTTTATTTATTTGAGAGAGAGCACATGAATGGAGGGGAGGGGCAGAGGAAGAGAATCTTCAAGTAGATTCCCTGCTGAGCATAGAGCCTGACATAGGGCTTGATCTCAGGGCCCCGTGTTCATGACCTGAGCTGAAACCAAGAGTCAGACACTCGACCATCTGAGCCACACAGGTGCTCCCTATATAGATGTTCAAAATCGGTCATGATGAAGTAGGAATTTGAATGAAAATGAAGACTATGAACCATAACTCCAAACTTTAGTCAAAAAGTTAAAATGAAGGCTGCTGGGTGGTTTAATCAGTTAGAGCCTGTGACGTAGATCTTGGGGCATGAGTTCAAGCCCCAGACTGGGGGGTAGAGTTTACTCAGGGAAAAAAAAAAAAAGTTAAAATAACCACAGACGATTGCAGCAATCTTAGAGGGGTGTGTATGTGTGTGGAAGTATATAGTGTGTATATATATTTGTTTATACTTGTATTTATATTTATGTATAGGTGGATAACAAGAACTTGAAAAAAAAGTAAAAGGCTTTTCCTTGAAGGGGGAAAGTAATGATCCAAAAGTCACAATAGTACACTGTGGATTTATTCTGTTTCTGAACTCAGCAGAATGTTGGATTTAGGAGATGGGCATCCACTTTAAAGGAACGCAGCAGAAATAGTGTTCTCTGGGGGAAAGACAGATTTCAGTTGAAGGAAGTAAGAGGTAGCCATCTGTGAGAGCTTGAGAATGAAGAGTTTCGGGTAAGGTGGATTCTTGAGAGTGCAATGCAAAGCCATGGGAAGAGAATCTTTCTAGAAAGTAAAAAATCACAAAGAAGGAGGTACATTCTTCTGGGTATTTTCTATAAGGAGGCAGTAACTAGAGAGTCTGGCATTTTTTTAAGTTGAGATAGAATTAACTTATGATATTTATTAGTTTCTAGTGGGCAATGATTGACTGTATATGTTGAGAAGTGATCACCCTAGTAAGTATAGTTAATGTCTGTCCCCGTACAAAGCTACAGAAAAAAATGGCTTTTCTTATGATGACTTTAGGAGTCTTGCATTCTTACTGGAGTCTTAAAGTGACAAGAATAAGAGAACTACTAATATTGACAATCTTTATAGTTTACACCCAATCAGCTAAGGTTTTCCCATTAGGACCACAAACTTGATGAAATTAGCAGCCTTTGTCAGGATTTAAATTAGATGTTTGAGAAATTATTAGATTTGCATTGAAATGTCCAAATGGGTTGTGAAAATTAAGGTGTAGTACACCTTCTCCTGGCTTGTGTAATCTAGAGAAAATGTGGATTTGATTATCTGGAAATGAAAATGCATTAATTAATGCTTATATGGTTAGATGTAAGTAGGGAACTTTCCTTATTCATAACTTCATTTTTTCTTGAGCACTCACTAGATATATTATGCTCTATAATTTTGGTTTTCTGCTAAATTTCTTTGATGGATGCTTAAACAATGCCTGCCACCTTGAAAATAGTAGATTGTGAGCAGTCCCAGTGGCCCAGCAGTTTAGTACCGCCTTCAACCCGAGGTGTGGTCCTGGAGACCCGGGATCGCGTCCCACATTGGGCTCCCTTCATGGAGCCTGTTTGTCCCTCTGCCTGTGTCTCTGCCTCTCTCTCTCTCTCTCTGTGTCTCTCATGAATAAATAAATAAGGTTTATTTATTTAAAAAAAAAAAAAACATCAGGGGCTCCTGGGTGGCTCAGTTGGTTAACCCTGAGATCAAGCCCCATATCAGGTTCTATGCTCAGCACGAAGTCTACTTGAAGATTCTCTCTGCTGCTTGCCCACCCACACATGATATGTGCTCTCTCTCAAATAAATAAATCTTAAACAAGATGCTTTTTCTGACCCCACATAACATACTCAGTTCATTCCCCAGTCCCTAGAGTTGGAAAGGCATCTCCACTCAGACTATATTGTCTTCTGGTGTCTTAATGTTTGCTCTACATTCCATGGGAGGCATTCTTGTACTTACCTATCCCCAAACAATTTGAGGGCAAAGTGTATATCAGTTCAGGATTTTCTGGTTTCTAGCAAGTTTAAGTGGCCTCTCCTAATTGTTTCCTCCTTAGACCATTTTTTTCCTTTTCTTTACTACCTTCTCTGGTGCATGTTGATCACTTCCCTCAAAAGCTCTGGTTCCCTGACTCCAGAAGGAGCCACTTGGCTTATTTTCCAAAGCTTACAGTAGCTCCCTTTTCTGTGTGATTTTTGTGTTCTCAGCTCTTAGATTTTCCCCTTGAATTTCAGTTTGCCATTCTAAGGACTTGAACTCTTTCTCTGTTTCCTTTGTCACAGAGAGATTATTTATGACCATTCATTCATGTTTATTAAGTGCCTACATATACCTGCAATTGCACGTGTCTTACAGCATGCAGAGATTTTTATTCCGCAGACTAATGCAACTTGATAAATCCACAATAAGGAGGAGTGATTTTCCTAAAAGTTGCTACATGTGCTTTTTGTCACCTGAATAACTGAATTTCATACTTTATTAATTTAAACAGAGCAGCAATTTAAAACGCAAAAATAAAAACCAGAATGAAGTTTAAGTAACTTACAGATTTAATGCAGATGTTTCGTAGTGCTAATTGTTGTAATTTGACAGGTAAGCTGTAGAGGAGTAGCAGTAATCCTACAATACAGAAAGTTGTTCTTAAGTCTGAGGCTTGTAATTTTTCCTAGAGAAATTGAGGTTTCAGAGAAAACTAAAACAACAACTTTTAAAACTTTCAAAAAGAACAAGAGTGTATGTATGATGAATGTTTGAGTTTTGTTGAAAAATTGTTTGAAGTCATATACTGTTTCTTCCAAATGTTGGAAGGAAAGACCAAAACTTTTTCAATATGGAATTGAAGCTAACTGAGGAAGGAACTTTTCACTTTAGTGATAGTTATTTGGAAAGGTTGATTTCAACTAGGATATACTCTGTATTGTTGTTTTACTAGTTGCTGACCTTCTCATTTTGTTGCTGTATCTAGGAGTCAGGCTGTGTTCACTCTTGGCTGTAGTAAAAGTATCAGGGCTAATATTTCCTATAGTGTCCCTGTTTTCGTCTCTTCAGTTGATTTTGGAGTTTCTTTAAAGACCCTTTATTCAATAATCAGAATTTAGCAGTTTTTCCCATTGTAATATCTCTTGTGGGTGTGGTGGTGAGATTTGGAGGGAGAAGAGGCATTCTATAATGCTGTGATTAGTTCTCAGTCTTTTGGTGGGACTTCACAAGTGCATCTTAGCTCTTCTTTGTCCCCTCTTTAGGTGAGACAAGAAGGCTAGAGGACACTCTAGGACACGAGCTTAGTATTCCCATTCCCCCATGTCAATTAGGCTCTGGTAAAACCCTTATGGTGGAACACTGGTAAAATAGTCTTCTTTGAAGACAGGCCATTGTCTGTCTGTCTGTGACAGCAGAATGCTCTGGGTGTATTTCAGAATGGCTACTTCTACTCCCAGGCTGAGGGGACACCAGAAGACTTCTCCAGTCTTCACCCTGACATCCTGGTGGGGCTTCTGGAGGTAAAACTCAGAAAACTCCTCAAAGAGGAGTATCCCCCGCGGCTGTGCCCCTAGGAACTTTATCTTGCAAGCTAGTTGATTTGATATTCATGTCTCACAGTTACCTTACCCTTGAGTTTTCCTGCCTTGCTGGCTGCAGCCATGGTTTCTGTTCTCAGGAAGCTGGGATTCTCTGTATTCACCTCTCCATTTTTTGGGTGGACCTCAATTCTCTGATAAAACTAAGACTGGTTTTTGATTTTCCATTTGTGCATCTTTTTTCTTGTTGTCAGGATGGGGCTGATGACTTTTTTATTTTTATTTTTTTGACTGGGTACAGTATACTTTATTGATGGTACATGACAAGGTAGGGCTCCCCAAGCCCCTCCCCTTCCTCGGGGTCTAGGATGTAAATTTGGAGGTCAGGAGATTCTCAGTGTGTTGGGGGATTAAGTTGGGGCAGGAACTCCCCAGCAGCTGAGGGCCTCTCTCTTCCTCTTGTTCTTGCTGGGGCTGGTGGTCCAGGAGGCTCATACTCCTTGGAGGCCATGTGGACCATGAGGTCCACCACCCAGTTGCTGTAGCCGAATTCATTGTCATACCAGGAAATGAGCTTGACAAGTGGTCATTGAGGGCAATGCCAGCCCCAGCATCGAAGGTGGAAGAGTGGGTGTCACTGTTGAAGTCACAGGAGACAACCTGGTCCTCAGTGTAGCCCAGGATGCCCTTGAGGGGGCCCCTCCGATGCCTGCTTCACTACCTTCTTGGATGTCATATTTGGCAGCATTCTCCAGGTGGCAGGTCAGATCCACAACTGACACGTTGGGGGTGGGGACACGGAAGGCCATGCCAGTGAGCTTCCCGTTCAGCTCAGGGATGACCTTGCCCACAGCCTTGGCGGCGCCAGTGGAAGCAGGGATGTTGTTCTGGGCAGCCCCTCAGCCGTCATGCCACGGCTTCCCAGAGGGGCCGTCCATGGTCTTCTGGGTGGCAGTGATGGCATGGACGGTGGTCATGAGGCCTTCCACGATGCTGAAGTGGTCATGGATGACTTTGGTGGCTAGAGGAGCCAAGCAGTTGGTGGTGCAGGAGACATTGCTGACAATCTTGAGGGAGTTGTCATACTTCTCGTGCTTCACCCCCATCACAAACATGGGGGCATCAGCAGAAGGAGCAGAGATGATGACCCTTTTGGCCCCACCTTTCAAGTGAGCCCTAGCCTACTCCATGGTGGTGAAGACCCCAGTGGACTCCACAACATACTCAGCACCAGCATCACTCCATTTGATGTTGGCGGGATCTCACTCCTGGAAGATGGAGATGGACTTCCCGTTGATGACAAGTTTCCCATTCTCAGCCTTGACCGTGCTGTGGAATTTGCCATGGGTAGAATCATACTGAAACATGTACACCATGTAGTTGAGATCGATGAAGGGGTCATTGATGGCGACAATATCCACTGCCAGAGTTAAAAGCAGCCATGGTGACCAGGCACCCAATATGGCCAAATCTGTTCACTCCGACCTCACCATCGTGGTGTCTCGGGGACGTGGCTGGCACTGCACCAGAAGATGCGGCTGTCTGTAGAACGGGGAGGAGCAGAGAGTCAGGACTGATGACTTCTAAGCTCTTTACATGTTAGATTGGAAACTGGAAGTGATATCTCTCCCCATTTGGGATACTTTGTTTGCTTTTCATTTACCCAGGTTCCTGTAGTGGCCCCATGGTACTGAATTCAGCTTCACTGTGGTTCTCAGACTGTTTCTTCCTGTTACCGTACCAATGGTTTCTTTCAATAAAAGTTTCCACAGGCTTTTGTATAGTTCACCTCTCAGGTGCTTTTATCTGCAGACAGCTACTAAGCTCTGGAGCTGTGTGCACACATGAGTGTGTGGATTTTTAAGAAAGACTGAAAAACAATTTTCAGTAATCATTTGCCATTTTAATTTCCTTTTTTTAAACTTTCTCTCTCTTTTTCTCTTAGCACTCTCCCATGAATTCTAGTTGTTGTTGTTTTTTTTAAGATTTTATTTATATATTTGCGTGAGAGAGAGAGAGAGAGAGTACAAGCAGGGGGAGGGGAAGCAGGCTCCCCACTGAGCATGAGCCTGATGCTCAATCCCAGGATCCTGGGGTCATGACCTGAACTGAAGGCAAATGCTTCACTGCCTGAGCCCCCCAGGTGCCTTCTATGAATTCCAGTGTTAGAACCCATATTTTAAGTGAGGATAATTTTGTTCAAGGATGTATCACATCATTATTCGTTTTCTCTAAATCTTTGGATTCCTTATATAATTTACATTGTAATTTTCAATATAGAAGAAAATCCTGTAGGGTTAGTTCTTTTTATACAGTAAGACACATAAAACATTACGAAATTATAATTCGCATGACTTCCATGTTACAGTCTTATTTTAAAAAATTGTCATTTGATACATTCAGCAAAGTCACCTGATTTAAATTCTTTAAAAAGGACGTATAAATTTAGTTGAAAAGAACATCTTCAAATTTTGGCTGCTTTATTCTTTGGGGAATGATGCCAAATTTGTGTTGTATAGTAATACAGTTTAAATCTCATTTAATCTACTTTACTTTGATATTTCTCTATATTTATCTACTATCCTATTAATATAAAGTAGCCAAAAACATTGTGTTTGTTATTTTTTCTAGTATTTTCTTATATATACTAACTCAGAAAAATTCCTTTCAGTCTCGTAGTGTGGACAAGCAACATGCTGTAATCAATTATGATGCCTCTATGGATGAACATTTGGTGAAAGATTTGGGCAGCCTAAATGGGGTAAGTAAAAGATTTTCTTTTTTGTCTTATTTCAATATTTTCTTAATATTGTAAGAAGATGGATCCAGCTACATTTCCCGTTTGTGCTCTGTTCCTTTTCTTTAGTTTGCATTTTACTTTTAAAGGCTTAGTAGGTACATAGTACTTTGGGGACCGTACAGAAGAATATGAAACTAGCCCTTGTTCCCCAGAAACTAATAATAAATGCAGGAATTCAGATGGTTATTGGTTGTTATTACCTGTAATGGTTAAAAAAATTTTTTTTCTTTAAGGAGATGAGATGAAAGTTGACCTCACTGGATGCTTGAATTTATATGTGGAAAAACAGTAGAAAGTCATGGCCGTTAATATGAGTAAAAGCACTCTTGGGAGATAAATATACAGAAACTTAGAAAATAAAGGTGAAAACATGGTTTGATGCCAGATGGTGGAGGACTTTCTATACTAGAGTAAAAAAGACATGAAACACATTCATTTTCCTTAAAAATATAGCATGTGATTTTTCGTTACTGCTTTTTTCTATTCCTACTTCAAAGGTATTTTTGTGTTACTGCAGTGAGGTTTTTCCCTAATTCTTCATTTGGTCTTTCCACATTGTCAGAATATAAGGAGCCACAGAATAAGAGAATGCCAAAGTATTGAATAATTTCTTATTTCTTCAATTTTCTTAATGGCCCTGCTAACATAAGCAAATGCAGCATTTTCCCATATCTGAGCTGTTGAAATTGTTAAAATGAATTTAAAAGAAACTAAATGGATGCAAATGCTTGTTACTGCTATTGCTTTTCAAAGTATACATTAAACATTATATGGGAAAACATATGCAGAAATTTGGCAATTACTGTGAAACATTTTTTCTTCTTCTGAATTGGCCTGCTACTGAAAGACTGATATTTACTCTTTGAAATACTTTTTCTGTTAGTTTTTTTCAAGCCTTTATTTGTTTCTCATGGCATGCAGAATTAATACTTCAGGTATTAATACCAAAGTTTTCCAGATTCCTGCTCCATCACACTTTCCCTTTCTGTACATCCCCAGTAGTGATTCTCCTGTTATCTGTCTCCTTCTCAAAATAATTTGTTAGATTTTCTTGAGCCTAGTGCTTCTCCCATCTGCCTTGTCATTTATAAAAGTTGTACTTAAACCCAAATTCCACATCTTCCTGAAGGGTAGGAACTAAGGAGAGGTATTTAGGAATATTAACTTGCTGATGTTGTTAACCTGTCAAGTGGATTAAAGCAGAAAGAGAGGAAGATTAGGTAGAAACCATTTTAACATGAAACCGGTAAGTAAGCTATTTTGATTCCCAGCTTCTAATTTGCAGAATTACTTTCTTCCTTCTCCGCACCTGTAACCTTCTGTTTTAATCGTATTTTGGGATGCTTTGTCAGCCTTGTAGTAGATCTACTTTTACTTACCTGTCACTGTACTGGATCCAGAACAGCTCATGAGCCTTTGCTTATAGCTCTGTATGATGCATGAACACAGTAAATCTTTTTTTTTTTTACAGTAAATCTTTATTGAATGGAATTTAATTTTATTTTCTATATGTAAGAATTCATAGAGGAAAATTTTAATCTATTTGCATATGTGGACTATTTTAACTAAAATGTTACATTCTGGTGTTAAGCCTAGAAATTTTCATCTCCACTACAGTGCTGTTTGTAGGTGTTTTTATGTTATTATCTTGGATAATAAGTACAAATTACATCACAGTGTTTTATTCTTTTAAAAGATTGTGATCAGATATAAAAGTTACTTGGTGTTATTAAAAAATCAGGTGAAATACCAATTCTAAGTTTCTCTGGGTTCACCTCTCTCTTAATTTGATTATATTCAGTAGTTCTATGGAAGATAATTACTCCTAGAGAGCAACATTTGCAATCTGAACTCAAAATAAGGACCATGATTTGAATTTCTGTCTGTAATGTACCAGTGGTGTAACCAGGGAAAATCATATACTCTCTGCAATGTAGTTTTCTCATACATCTTCACATTAGTTCCCAGAGTTGTGGGAAAATGTAATGGGCTTGTTAATTTGAATACTGAAAAATTCAGTTACCTTGCTTTAGATTTAAAATAATGAAATGACATTTCCTGCTCTGTAGTGTTATGAGGATAACATGTGACAGTACATGTAGATATGTGCCTGGTATGGAGCTTGAAATCTTCACATGAATGACAGATAACTGTGCTGTTACCTAAATGATGGCCTAGGAAATATGCCAGGACAAAATTGTGAACTACCAACTGTCATGCACTTTATTCATAAGTAGACTATTACTCACAACCTGTTTACTCTTAATATTCATATAATTCTAGAAATTTGAGCATCAAGTTAAAAGTAGTAATTTTATTTTATTTTATTTTTTAAAGATTTTATTTATTTATTCATGAGAGACACAGAGAAAGACAGAGAGAGGCAGAGACATAGGCAGACAGAGAAGCAGGCTTGATGCAGGATTCCATCCTGGGACTCCAGGATTACGCCCTGGACCAAAGACAGATCCAACCACTGAGCCACCCAAGCGTCCCTAAAAGTAGTAATTTTAGGAGGTAAGGGGACACAATGTGGTGGTTATGAGCCCAGCTTGAATTCTTACTGGTGATGTAACCATAGACAGGTACTTAATTTTTCTGTGCCTCAATTTTTTTCAGTGTTCATAGCAAAATGATACTCCTCTCAGGTTGTTGTGAAGCTGTAATGAGTTCATAATTGTAAATGATTAAAATGACACATAGTTAGCATTCAATAAATGGTGGTGGTGGTATGTTAAGAAAAGCACTTAAATTTAGCACCCTGTGGCCTATATACTTTTCGATGAATCCACTGCTGTATGTTTTTTTTAAAGCACTTACCAGCTAAACCCAACTTATAAATAACTCTGGCTGTGATCACTTTCACTCCTTCCTTTTATCCCATCCTAAAATATGCTCCCAAGGGCCCTAGATCTCTACTTGATGTTATTGCTACCAGAAATGAGACTGCTCTGCTTGAGGAAGCTGGAACTAGTTTTGTAGTTGATCTTATCATGGCCCATTTCCCTGCAAGCCCCTTGAAGCTTCTCTTTTTATGAAATCCCTTGTTTGCTGTCACTTCTTCCTCCCTCCTTCCTCTACTGGAGCACTTGCCCCTCTGAGAGTCTCTGCCATATCACTCCTTATCCCATTCCACCTCTGGCTTCTGTTACTAAGCTGGCCCCTTAGCTCACTGTGTTCCAGCTTTCTGTTCTACCCCCTTTTCACACTGGAGTTTCTGTCAGCATCAGATCAGTGTGACATAGATCAGAGAAGGTCTAGGGAAAATGAGATGACTTTTGTCACTGGCAGTGTGATTGAGGAGGCTGTGCTCCTGGCCACTGACTGTGTTCAGATTACTTAGAGCATTAATATAATACACAGTGGTTATATGGTTTTATAAATCAATTCTGCAGTTGTATGTAAATTAAATAGATGTTTATCTAGTTTGTTTCACTTCTGTGACTTAGTGGTTCAGAAGAGGGAATTGGAAGAGCTGGCTTGGGCACCCAGGCTTCCTTCAGATGGAAAGAACATGAGATTTGTAGCTAGAGAGACCTGAATTTGAATCCCAGCAGTTCTACTTCTGAACTCTGAAATCTTGTTTGTTACTTTCTCGGTGCCTCATTGTCCTTACCTATTCTACCTGCAAGGCAGAGGTGTGATGAAACCATGTTGACATAGAAACAAAACCTATATTTCCCCATATTTAATTTATTAAAATGCTTCGTAATTGATTTTTTTTAGATTTATTTCAGGGAGAGAGAAAGAGCACAATCAAGGTGAAGGGCAGAGGGAGAAGCCAGCTCTTCACTGAGCAGGGAGCCTGATGGGGGGCTCAGTCCTGGAACTCTGGGATTATGACCTGAGCCAAAGGCAGACACTCAACTGACTGAGCCACCCAGGCACCCCTATAATTGATTCATTTAAATGATTTGTCTTTTTTTTTTTTTTTTGGCCTGTTGCTCTTTGAAATTTTCTCTTATTATCTTAGACCTTCAGGAGAGTTTTTCCCTTCAGATGTTTTCACTTGTATTTCTGTGAGTTGAAACTTTGTATCTGATTTACATTTCCTAAGCCTTTTTAGACCTTAGGGAATATTTCTGCCTGAAGTGCCAGTATGTTAAAATTATATGTTTCTTGAGTTTTGCAAATACCTACCTAATATATATGATAAACACACAGTAGGTGCTTAATTAATTAAGAAAGTTGAGCAGTATTAAGCTTTATGTGGATCTGATTGGTTATCTTAGGCCTTTTGAGTAAGAATGATATTTAGGAAAAAAAAAAAAGAATGATATTTAGGTTGAGACAGTTTTAAGTGAAATTGACTTAGAACTGTGGCATACCTCTGACACAGTGTACCACATTGCTTGTCTTCTGCATACCAAACATCAGTGAATTAATGTTTTCTTTTATTCTTCTCTTTTCCATAATTGTCCTCAATTCTTCTGTTTTGTAATAATACTTAGAATATTTTGGTAAACTGAAGGTGTAACTTTTAAAACACTCTAAAATGTTCATTTTGAGAAGGAGTAAGAAGTTTTTTTATTTTTTAATTTTTTATTTTTTTATTTATGATAGTCACACAGAGAGAGAGGCAGAGACACAGGCAGAGGGAGAAGCAGGCTCCATGCACTGGGAGCCCAATGTGGGACTCGATCCCGGGTCTCCAGGATCGCACCCTGGGCCAAAGGCAGGCACCAAACCGCTGCGCCACCCAGAGATCCCAGGACTATGAAGTTTATACATGCCTGAAGCCTTTGAATTTTCCTTCAGCCTTTCTGTCAGGAATGTTGGAAGCTTGTGTTTTAGGATTACTCATAAATCGTACTAAGGTGTGATGCCAAGTTTTAGCAGTATTGTGTTGTCTCTGTATATCTATGCTTGGAATTATGATCGTAACTTCTTCTAATTTTTTCTGTAGATTTACAAACTGATATTCCATGACATATTACAAAGTGCCTGTTATGCATAGGAATTTGAGTATTTGACCATAACAACATAATTTCCTTATATATTTTACTATGTGTCATTCAGGACCCTTCTAAACTTCCTCATGATGGAGGGAGCTTTCCCAAACCAGGGTATCCTGGCCATCTCAAATCCAATAAAATATAAGATTTAAGAAATGGAACTCAAAAGGAAAAAGTAATTTTTAAAGTTTCAGCTGATCAGAAGAAAACCTGGATATTCATATGATATTTTCATTCTGGGCAATTAAGTATAACAGTATTCTGTGTTCTATGAATCTAGCAAATTCCAAGTCTTTAACTTCTTGTGTGCCAGGAAAAATAATCATCACCGTTTACCATCTGTGTCTAGTCGACTCTGTAAGTCTTTTTACAAATAGTTTGCAGAAGTAAGGATAAAAGGATAATGAAAAACAATAGAAATTTTAATAAAAAATTAATCCTGACAAACTCACATTTTTATTTATTATTTTTTTTGAAAAGTACATAATATATAAAATGGGTATGTTCATCGGTTGTCCAGGGATACCTGGGATGTATATCCATTTTTTATTTTTATTTTTATTTTTTTATATCCATTTTTTAAATGTTTGTTTCAGATTTCAAGCACATAATAGATGTTCTAGCTTATTATTTCTGGTTCTTCTTACATTGTATTGTCAAAATGCATTATTTTAAAGACTTTGACAGCTTAAAATTTTATTAAGATGATAGCTATCTTCCATAACTGTAAAACATTTTTTAGTTTTAGACTTATTAACAGAAGATTATTGGTAAGTTTATTTCTTTTGATATCATCTTTCCTTCTAGTTACCTTTGTGTAGATATCTGCCTTGGGCATTTGTCCACTTAGAAACTTAAATAAGTATTGAAAAACAAACATCAAAGACAAAAGAATGCTGTGAAAATTTTAAATACAGAATAATTCAATTTCTTATTGAGAAATAATTGCATGATTCTTCTTAGTGAAAGGCTAACTAAATGAAAAATACCCTATTTCCTTTTTCTTCTTGAAAACAATCTTCTTTTACTACTTCTTACATTAGACAAAATTCATCTAGGATTAGCTTTATCTGAAGACTCATGGTCTGATATTCTGCTACATTATTATCAGTTTTATCACTATTAATATAGTCTAGAGCTCTGCTGTCTTTGTGTTCATCTTATAATTGTGAAATACCATCCTGTTTCTTCTCTTTGCCTTTATGGATTGTTAAGTGAGAAATTCTGAATCCTCAGTAGTGCTCTTTAGTAACTTATAAAAGAGAAGGACAAAGACTGTGTTGCCAGATGTGTATCACATTTTCTTGGAGAGATGATGCAGTTTTGTGGGCAACACAGGAAAGAAAGTGAAGGTCGAAGCAGCAGGAGTGGTTTACTACATTGTCCTTCTAGTCCTGGGCTTCCCACTACAGTAGCCACTAGCCCTTGAAAGCACTCGAAAGTGGCTAGTCAAAACAAAAAAAAGGGCAGCGCTGGTGGCTCAGTGGTTTAGTGCCACCTTCAGCCCAGGGCCTGATCCTGGAGACCCGGGATCGAGTCCCACGTCAGGCTCCCTGCATGGAGCCTGCTTCTCCCTCTGCCTATGTCTCTGCCTCTCTCTCTCACTGTGTCTCATGAATAAATAAAATCTTTAAAAATCTTTTTAAAAAACCATGAAATATCTTATTACTTTTTATATTGATTATTTGTTGAAATAGTACTATTTTGGATATATGGGTTAGGTTAAAATATAGTATTAAAATTAATTTCATCTTTTCTATTTTCTGTTTTATTGTGCCTACTAGAAAACTTAAGATTGGGACACCTGGGTGGCTCAGCGGTTGAGCGTCTGCCTTCGGCTCAGGGTGTGATCCCAGGGTCCGGGGATCGAGTCCCACATTGGGCTCCCTGTGTGGAGCCTGCTTCTCCCTCTGTCTGAGTCTGCCTCTTTCTCTGGGTCTCTCATGAATAAATAAATAAAATCTTTAAAAAAACAAAAAAAAAGAAAGAAACTTAAGATTGTATGTGTGGTTTGCATTTGGGGTTTGCAGTATATTTCTGTTGGATAGTAGGGTTTTAGGTAATTCCATTATTCTGTTTTCTTATTATTTTGGTCATATTTGGCACACTTAGAAATCACTGATGAGTAGTGACAAAATGATGAGGGGATGATGAAATACCAGTGTTTTAAGAAAAAGGGAAAAGTAAGGTCAGTAGAATCCCATAGTGTATTAGAGTCATAAAAGGGTCGAAAGGACTCATGGCAATTGTAAAATAGAAAATACGAGTTTTATTCCATTTTTTAAAGTAAACTTTTTGTTCTTTGGAAGAATTCTAAGAATTAAAGAAATAAAATTATTATCAAGCCTCACAAATAGTTAGAATTGTCCAAAAAAACTAAAACTGAGTCCAGTGAATCCTGATGATCTATCAAGAGTTTAGTACTTTACCCTTTACAATTTGCTAGCTTCAAATTAGGAACTTTTCTTAGCATCATTTTTGGGTGCCTGAATTTGTCTTGGCAGCATGGTAGACTTAGAGGGACTGCAATCTGGTTCTTTGTGTGTTACAGTAATTAATAAAAGGCTTGGTACGAAATCATTTATCAGCTTGTAAGATGCATGGCACACATTTTATGATACACAAGCTGTGTTAGCCACTATATCTAATGTACTTTTAAGTATAATATGGTTTGAGTATTTGTTTGTGTGAAAGGTAATAATTAATATTCCATATATAACTTAACATCTTTTTCTCTCTTTGTAGACTTTTGTGAATGATGTAAGGATTCCAGAACAGACTTATATCACCTTGAAACTTGAAGATAAGCTGAGATTTGGATATGATATCCTTGTATGATTTTGTGCATTTATTAAATTTATTCAAAAATTTTTTCTGGTGTAAATTAACATTTCTTGAGATGTAAAAATTTGTAGTGGAGGCGTACTAGAAGTCTCTTTGCCCTCCCAAACTGAAATACATCTTTAAAAATAATACATACATATTTTTGGTCAGTTTGTCTATTCCTAAAAGTAATCCTAGAAAAGTTGATAGACTCAGCCTTCTTCCCCCCCTTCCCGCCCCATTTACTTTCAGTAGAGATTTCCCTGAAGTGGTATTACATATATAATTTTGGTATAGGAGAATGTAACAGGGAGAGGACGGGATGTTTAATATTAGCCCAGACCAGGGATTTTGTTGTTGTTGTTTGGATGGTCATGGCACAGATCGATCTCAGAGGGGTGTAAGAACTTATCCCTACCTTTTTTTCCATTCATACCTGTACTCTGTTTTATGAGTTCTATCTCTATTGCTTATTTAATTCAGATATTCCTGTATCCTAAATCTGAGACCTGCACTCCCTGCTTAGGTTAATTATGCAGTTAGTGTGTATTTCAGGTTCTTTTGTTTAAAAATAGGATTCTAGGGGCATCTGGTTGGCGCAGTCAGTAGAGCATGCAACTCTTGATTTTGGAGTTGTTAGTTCGAGCCCCATGTTGGTTGTAGAAATTACTTAAAAATGTTAAAAAAATAAATAAATAAAAATAGGATCCTAAAAACCGGACCAAGGACATGACTTTGTCCTTCCTACAGTAGGGTAAAGAACCACTAGCAAAGAAAAGGGACAAGATTGATTGAAGAAGCATAAAACATTTCTGTTCATGCAAGGCAAAAAGCTCTGTAGTAAAGGACTAAATTTTATTAAAATACAAATATTCCATATTATACTGAATGCTTTTCTTCTGTTTTCATTTTTTCAGTTACTACATTTATATGGATTTCAGTATTGAAGAATGTGTTAAATGTGTATTGGCAGCCTAGATGGACTTTATTACTGTAGCATAGAAAATGTAGTCTCAGTTATCTGACTTGATGCTTAGATAAAGTAAATGTACTAACACTTTAAAATTGTTATTAAAGCATAACTGGTTTTTTTTTATTTAACTTAAAATTGGTGAAAAGTGTTTTTGTAGCATATCATATAAACCTTATACTTGTGGAGCGAAGGAACATGTGAAGAGTGAAACCAGTAATATTAATACTTGTGAGTTGTATGTTTTAAATCCTTTTAGAAATACCAACCACATTAAATGACTTACGAATGAACATTAAAACCTTGATTCATGGGCCATTTTTCACCTAAGATGTTACATCAAACAGTAAATATAAATATATTTTGAATTTAATACATCCTTAAGCCATTTGACCATAGCTGTTTCAAAACATAAGAAAATAGTAAGAAATCTGAGTTTCAATAAACTCTCTACTGTTTACGTTGAATTTGAAATCAAGAAGAAACTACTGAGAAGTAACTCTTGCTTTTACACTTTGTATAGTGATTTCTTATTAGCGAACTAGTATCTCCTTTTTATGTATTGATTCATAATATGTCTTTCTGAAATTGCTGGGACAAATGTTTTGTTCCAAAGGACTGTTTCAGAGTTCTAAGTCAGAGTTGAACCAGAGCTGGTATTCCAGATCCTCAGGATAGGCCTACTTAACTTTATTATTTTAAAATAGCATCTCAAATTGCTTATGATTTTTAAGTACTATACATAGCAAACTTTGGGCTGTTACCATGGCAGAAATTTTATTATATGGGATGACATTTTTAAAACAAATTTTATATGTTATACTTGTTTTATATTTGGCTGTACCAGACTGAAGTAATTATTGTGCTTTATTCATATTAAAATTAAGCTTAATAGTTAGCCAGTCTACAGACTGCTAAACCTTGGAGTGGAAAACTCCACATATTATTAAAATGTCACAGCAGCAGAAAGAACATTTTACCATGAATTGAGGTAGAACGAGGAAACAAAATTTATCTGCTGCAAGTATTTTTTCTAACTAAAGAGATTAAGTGATTTGGGGAAGCCAGTAGTGAAATACCCAAGTTTAAGAAATGACTGTAAATTCATGAGAGAGAATAAAACACTGCAGTAATCAAGATAAACTTCAGAAAGAGCTAATAAGGCTCCAGGTGGCCTGAAATGTAGCAGACAAGCGTAAGATCATTCACCACAGCTATTAAATGTCTCCTGTGTGCCAGGAGACCCCTGTCCCCATGGTCTGAAAATATGGTGGTTAGTGAAACAGACCACCTGTCTGTGTCCTCATGAAATGTATATTTTAATGGGGTTGGAGGGAGCTGACAGCAGCACACACAAATAGAATAAAAGAGGATGGTAATTTCTAAGGAGAAAAAGTGTGAATGGGGGGATACAGAGACCTAGTGGTGGCAAGTGAGAAGTTATAATTTTAGAAAAGGATATTTATGAAGCCCACATTCAAAGATATGGAGAAAGTAAAGAAGCTGGCTATATGGATATCTGGAGAAATATCTGCTCTTCAGGCAAAAGAGTTGAATGCAAAGAACTTGAAACAGGAACACATTTGTTTGGTATGTTTGAGGAATAGCCATAAAAGTCTTTGTTGCTGGGACAGTAAAGAGTAGGAAAATATGAGTAGGGGGACCTAACAGCCCTAATATGCCATTCTATGGATTTTGACTTTTATTCTAAGTGAAATGGGGAGCCATTTAGAGGGAGGGGTTTGATCAGAAGAGTGACATGATAATGACTTAACATATGTAAAAAGATCCTCTCTCTGGCTACTCTTGTTCAAAAAAAGACTAAGGATGGATAGAAGTGAGCAGGGACAAAAGAGGGAGACCAGTTAGGAGGATGTGGCAGTAGTCCCAAGGGAACAATCATAGAGGTTTGCAGCTGGGTGACAGAAGAGGAAGTAGTTACAAATGTTTGGATTCTGGAAATCTTTTGAAGATGGATCCAGTAACATTCTTGATTAGACTGGAAGTAGAATAAAACAAAGTTCAAGGTTGAATCCCAAGATTTTGCAGTTCACTTTAGCAATTAGAAAAAAAGCAAGTCACCATTAACCGACAGTTAATTCTGTGGGTAGAGCAGATTTTGTGGAGAAAATAGGGAGAATCTTCTCAAGCTTTTGGTTTAACTGAATTTTATCTGTTACTGTTTTCTCTTTGGTTTCATCCCTTATTTTTTCTAGATGTGAAAGCTGAGGTCTTTTTTTTTTTTTTCTTTTATAGGCTTTTAGTTCTATAAATTTTCTCCTAAGTACTGCTTTAACATTCAAAATACTTTCTAATTTCTCCTGATTTTTAAATGTAGGTTGTAAGTTTGTTAAAATAATTTGGAGATTTTCCCGGAGATTTTCTGTTACTGATTTCTAATTTAATTCCATAGTGGTCAGAGAACATACTTTATATGTCTCAAATCCTTCCAAATTTATTGAGACTTGTTCTGTGATCCAGAATAGACCTGGAATATACCTCATCTGTCTTGATAAATGTTCCATATGTACTTGAAAAGAATGTGCATTCTGTTGTTTTTGGGTGAAATGTTCTGTTGTCAGGCCAACTTGGTTCACATCCTCAATATTTTCCAATTTGGTTGTCTACTTGTTTTGTCAGTTATTGAGAGAGAGGTATTAACATTTCAGCCTGTAATTATGGATTAGTCTTTGTTATTTTTTTTTGCAGAAGTTTTTGCTTCATGTAATTTGAAATCTAGTTTTTAAGTATATAAACATGTAGGATTAAAATACCTTCTTGATGAATTGATCTCACTTATTATTATAAAATGACCTGCCTTATTCAAGACAGTGTTCTGTGCTCCAAAATATGGTTTGTTTGGACATTGATATCTTTGTTCCAGCTTTATTTATTTATTTAAATTAGTGTTAGCATGGAATATTTACATTCTTTTACTTTTAACCTATTTGTATCTTTACATTTAAAGTGGGCATCCTATAGTCGGTCTAACTTTTTTAATTCAGTCTGAGAATTTCTGCCTTCATTTGGGAATTTAGGTCATTCACATTTAATGTAATTAATGATGTAGTTAGAGGGGTTTTTTTTTACTTGTTTTGTAAGATTTTATTTTAGAGTGAGAAAGAGTGCACACAGCAGGAGGAGCAGAGCTGGAGGGAGAAGGAAGGGAAAAGAATCTCAAGCAGGCTCCACACTGAGTGTGGAGCATGAGGTGGGACTTGATTTTACGACCCTGAGATCATGACCTGAGCCTAAAACAGCAGTCAGATGCCTAAATGACTGAGCCATCCAGGCTCAAGATGATAGATTTAAATTTATTATCTTGATACTTACATTCTGTTTGAGTCATCAGTTTTTTTGTTTTCTTTTTTCTCCTAATTTCTTTTGGCTTATTCGAACATATTATAGGATTCCATTTCTGTCTTTTGTTGGCTTATTGGCTATAACTTTTTCTATTTTAGTGGTTGCTTCAAGATTTGTAATTACATCTTTTAAGCTGTATTTTCAAGTGACATTAAATATATTCACATACAGTGTAAGAGCCTTATAATATATAGTATACTTCCCATTTCTTCTGTCCTGACCTTTGTGCTATGATTGTCAAATTTTTATTTTTAGATATATTACAGCATACTACATCATCATGAGCAAAAGGTCCATTATCTTTTAGAGATTTAAATAAGAAAAATATATTCTATCTTTATGTGTATTGTACTCACATCTTAAACCAATGTAAATATCATTTCTCCTGCTCTTCATTCCTCTTTATAGATCCATGTTTTCATCTGGTATCATTTTCTTTCTGCTCAGGACTTCTTTAACATTTTTTGTAGTATGGTTTTGCTGGTGATGAATTCTTTCTGCTTTCATGTGTTTGGAAAAGTATTTCACCTTATCTATTGAAAACAATTATTGCTGGGTGTTGAATTGTAGGTGGCATTTCTTTTTTCAGTATGTTAAAGTTGTTGCTTTGCTGTATTCTCACTTGGATTATTTCCCTTTATCCCTGGTTTTGAGCAATTCAACTATCATCTGCCTTGGTGTAGTTTTTTCATGTTTTCCCTGCTTGAGGTTTGTTAAGTTTCTTGGATCTGTAGGTTTATAGTTTTAATCAAATTTAGAAAGTTTCAGCCATTATTTTTCCTGATACTATTTTGCCTTCCTCACTTCCTTCAAGGACTTTAATTAAATATTGTTAGGGTATTTAATGTTGCTCAGCTTACTGATATTCTGTTTATTTATTATTTTTAAATCATTGCTATATTCCAGTTTGGATTGTTATTACTACTCTGTCTTTAAGTTCACTGATCTTTTCTTTGGCAGTGTCTAATCTGCCATTAATCCGTGCAGTATAGCTTTCATCTCTAGAAGTTGTTTGGATTTCGTATTTGATACCTCCCAAGGTACTACTTTTTGAACATACAGAATATGGTTATAACTTTTTGTTGACACTTGGTCAGTTCTATATCGGTTTTAATTGATTTAATTTGCATGCAAAGTAATTTTTGATTGAATGGCATTGCGAGTTTGTTGAGTATTGCATATATATTTTTGTATTCCTATACATATTTTAAGCTTTGTTCTGGGACAAGGTTACTTGGAAAGTTTTATCACTTTGGGTCTTGCTTTTAAGGTCTGTTTTTACTTCTAAGCTTAGTTTGAGACTAATTATTCCCCACTATGGAGGTAAGACCTTTCTGTATACTCTACTGTGGAGGTCAGCAAACCCAGTGACAAATCTGGCCCTCAGCCCATGTTTGTAAATAAGGTTTAGTGGAGCACAGCCATGCCCACTCATTCGCATATTTCTATGGCTGCTTTTGGACTATCACAGCAGAGTTAAATAGTTGCAGCAGAGATCATATGGTCCCAAAGACCTAAAATATTTACTCTGTGGCACTTTACAGAAAAAATTTGTGACCTCTCCTTCATCCAATGACTCATGATTCATGATATTTTCCCACCTGGCTTTTAGGAACAGACACTCTTCCTGGCTGTACTTGAGCACTGGGCACTATTACCTGTAATACTGTTAGATAGTTTTTCTCCCAGACCTAGGTAGCTTTCTCACATCCATTACTAATCAGTACTTAACTGAATACTTGGGCAAGGTCCTCAGAATATCTGAAATTCTTTTTTCTGTTCAGCTGTCTTCTCTTCACTACTCAGTCCCATGAACTCTAGTCACCTTGGTCTCCCCAGACTCTCAATCCTGTTTCCTTCACAGCTCAGGGAACCTGCCGGGCTTTGCCCAGATTACCTCTTCTTACAATGTGATCTGGAAGCTCCCTTAAGGTAATGAGCTGGTAACAGTGATTGGACTCCCCTCGATTTGTTTCTCCTCACTCAGGAATCACTCTTTTGTTACCTGATGTTGGTTATCTTGAAAAACATTGTTTTATAATATTTTGTCGATTTTTTGGTTGCTTCAGGTGAGAGGGTAAATCTGGTTCCTTTTTCTCTGTCTTGGCCAGAAACAGGAGTCTAAGAATTTGATTTTGGCCATTCTGAATATACAGATTAAATCCAAGGGATGAGGTATAGGCTAGAGACAAAAATTTGGGCATTTCCATAGTCTAAATAATACTTAATATCTTAAGACTAAATGATATCAGCCACAGGAGTGAAAATAGATAGGTTAGATGTCCAAGGACTGAAACTTGGTACATTCCAATATGAAGAGGTGGGAAAGATAGGAACCAGTTAAAAAGGATTAAGAGAGAATCACTGGTGAACTAGGAGGAAAACTAGAATATGGTATGGTTTCCATGTTCAGTGGAAAATTATTTAAATATTACTTACATACCATAAATCTCAAAATCCTCACCATCCCAATCATATGAGTCAGTATAAGAATCTAGGACCTTGATTTTTTTTTAATGAGGTTCTTTTTCCCAAAGAAGTCTATTCCCATAACAATGGGCCACAAAATATTAGAAGCAAAGTAAAGATCATTATCATAGCTCTCAAGATCATGATTTATTTATTTATGTACTTGGAATATTACATGTGGCACTGGGTGCTTGGGTCCCAATTGTGACTGCTAAAATGATCAAGAGAGGGATAAAACAGAACTAAAAATCAAGGATTCTTCATTTAGAGGAGTTAAAATCCTTCCTGATTAATGTGATTGATATCTACAACAAAACATGCACACACTCTCCAGATTTCAAAAATGGAGGACATTTCTCAAAGCTTGAAAGAACTAAATTTAAGAAATTGAGGTGAGCTAGTAAATAAGGAATAATGTCACAGAAGAAAAGTTAAAAGCATTTGTTTAAAAATTGTGTTCTTATAAAACAAGGTTTTCTAAAAGTTGTTCAAGGTATTCACCTACTAAAATAAAATACTTTTTTTTTTTAAGATTTTATTTATTTATTCATGAGAGAGAGACAGAGACACAGGCAGAGGGAGAAGCAGGCTCCATGCAGGGAGCCTGATGTGGGACTTGATCCCCCGTCTCCAGGATCATGCCCTCGGCTGAAGGCGGCACTAAACTGCTGAGCCACCCGGGCTGCCCAATGATGCATCTTTCTGAAGATGTAGACAAATGTAAACTAGTAGAAAATAAAATTTTCCACTTGGGAGGCTTTTTGTCATGAACTTTTTAAAAAGCTTTAGCATCTCCTAGGACCTGGATTGTTAATACAGTGTGCAGTCTATTTTAACATAAAATACTGTATTTCAGTATTGAATATAGTCAAATGTCCCATATTTCTAAGGAGAAGATCCATAAAGAATGCTTTTCCCCCCATTCTTCCACTGTATAAAGTAATTGTATTCAAATATTCTCATATATTGTGACATCTATTGTCTTCATGAGAGTCACATTCTTTTTAGTATATAGTTTTTCAGAGAATATTGTAATTAAATTGTTTGAGAATACAACACTTTTTGAAACTTAAAACGATGAAAATCTTGTCCCAAGCAACTAAAGCTCATATGTAATACTGAATTTCTTCTGTAAGTGCTTGGTATTGCCTCAGTGAAACAACTTAGTGACTTAATTTTTAAAATGATTTTTGAAAGATGAGTTCACAGTGATTATCTGACACCTGGTATTTTTAAGGTCCTAGGAGTAACCAAAACTGTTGAAATTTTTGTTCTCCTTTTAGTTCGCTTTGTCATTTAGATAAAGGAGGATGTCATAGAGCACTTTGCTAGTATGTTGATGAGTCTCTTTGACCCCACTTTTAGATAAACATTTGTTGAATAAATTGAGTTCAGGGAAGACTTTTAGAATAGCAATAGGGAAATAACCTACAAATATTTTTTTTTTTTAGATTTAATTTATTTATTCATGAGAGACAGAGAAAGAGAGAGAGGCAGAAATCTAGGCAGAGGAAAAAGCAGGCTTCATGCAGTGAGCCCAATGCGGGACTGGATCCTGGAAAGAGAGAGAAGCAGATACATAGAGGGAAGAGCAGGCTCCATGCAGGGAGCCTAATACGGGACTGGATCCTGGATCCCAGGATCATGCCCTGAGCTGAAGGCAGATGCTCAACCGCTGAACCACCCAGGTGTCTTCAAATGATTTTTAATAAGCAAGAATTTAAAGTTTTTGTAACTTTTTTATTCAGATACAATCAACGTGACTGTTGTACCATATCGTATATTTTTAACTTAACCGACAACAGGAGTAATTGTATCTTACTTAGTCATTTTTTTAGATTAACATTAACCGGAGTCTATACCATTAGAAAGATGATAGCTTTGGAGATAAAAGTAGGGACTAGGGCAGTCTCAAAATCTCATGATACCAGGGTTCTTAGGTAAATTCATGACCCAAACAAGAGGATCCTGATATTTTTGGTTCCACAGACACAAACTGTTTTGGAAGGTAAAGTGTTTGATGCCAAGAAATGTGGCCTCTCTGAAGCTTTTCCTGATCTTTTAAGAGTCTAAAGTCTAAAGACAATACCCCAGACTAGTCTTGGGTAATAACCTAGAATACTTATAGGAATAAACTTGAAGTACCAGAAAACCATCAGGGTACAGTCATTGTGTTTCCTACTGCAAAAATGGAAATGGCTTTTACTCTTTTTGAGACATTGTTTTCCATTGGAAATGTAGGAATGCTATGAATATTCTTCAGGGGTTAATGTGTTTCTTGGGGGTAAAACAAAGTTATTGGACCTGTTTTTCATTAAGTATGAAATTATTACAAAATATATTTTTTCAACTATATCAGAAAACATGTATCTGCGTGTGTACCTAACAAAAAAGGAAAATTCTAATATTTCACAGCTACAGGAACTCTGAACTGGGATTCAGCTGACTAGATTGTTGTTTTAGGTTCTGCCCCTACAGTCCTCAAGTTCCCTATATAGAATAGGAGGACCAGTTCATGGAATTAAACCATATATTCCCCAAAGCTCTTTACAACTCCCCGCAAATTCTGAGTTTTAATTATTCTAATGAGTAGAAATATAAGTTAAATACTCATTTGCAAGTTTGCTGCTCCTTATGTGTGAGAACTATTTTTACCCCAAACGGTTGTGATAATTAGAGCTTTCTACCCTTGAAGTCATAGGGTGCTATGAATTGGTAAAGGATTATAGAATTTTAGTACATGGTTATAAAAGTCCTTTCAGTACAGGGTTAAGAAATGGTGGGAAATGTGACCTCTACTGTGTAGTGAAAGATGTTCTTTAATATACAGAGGCATTGTTCTTTTTGGCATAATAATGAAAGCATTCATTATATCTAGCACTTGGTTCTAATCTGTATAGAATCAGTTGTTTGTTAATGTAATACGACCTTGATTGCAATGCCTCAGGAAAGGGGCGATTGTGGTTGTTGTAAGGACCCTTATTATAGCATTTCTTCTGCACTTTGAAAATGAACTTCATTTTTATCAATGCTTGTGAAGTCTGAGTAATCAAATTCTTTCAGGATTTACTTTTGGGTAATCACTGATGAGATACTTCCTTTCACATTTTTGTGATTAACTATCAATATAATTTGATCCAGGTACTTTTTCTTTGCAGTCATAGTATTTGGTTTTTTTAGAATTGAAAATATCTTTTGTGCTGTAATTACCCAGTTATTTGCTTCACCAAGGCCATTATTGCTGAAGTTTAGAATTACTTGCTAGATTTTAAGATTTTCTCTAGTATTTAAAAATTAAAGTCTCATGGTTATGAGCATATTATAGCATTTAACTCTTAAAGAGAATATAATGCTTCTGTTGTAATTACCTGTTGAAAATAGGACAGTTTCAAAAGTATTTTTGATCACTTTAAGCTTGATTATCAGAATTTGGAAATTATATTCTTCCTTAGCTCTGTCTACATACAAATCTTTTCACTGTAGTCCGAGGAGAAATGAGGGTCCCTGAAGAAGCTCTAAAGGTAAAGATTATTACTTATTTCTTTTGTAAACCTGTCATTTGCTAGAGTTGATTTCACTCCTACATGTTTCTCTTTTATTCTTAAATGTTTTATAGCACGAGAAATTTACCATTCAGCTTCAGTTGTCCCAAAAATCTTCAGAATCAGAATTATCAAAATCTGCATGTGCCAAAAGCATAGATTCAAAGGTGGCAGATACTTCAACTGAAGTGCAGCACAAAGCCACAGAAGTACTAAAATCTGAGGAAAAAGCCATGGGTAAGTTAATCTCTTTGAAAATAACATACTTGATTATGAAGACAGTGCATGCTTTGTTCTAAAAAACTTGGCCAGGTCCATATTGATTATAAAAATAATGACAGTTTTAGAGTGAAATTTAATACAGGCAATGCTTTCAGTAGAAAGCATTATATAACACATAATTATATATGGCAGTTATATGTAGGTGTGTTTAATATGTTTAAATATTTGAGGGAGGTAAATCTAGTTTACAGTATTACTATTATCTCATGTGCTTTTTTATGTTATAATAACTGACATGAATTAAAAGGAAATATCCAATTTTGTTATGTCATAATAATTAGCATATTTATCGTGTTCCAGGAACCGCTCTACATAAATAATCCCATTCATGCAAAAAACAAATTTTTAAATTGATAGGTATTACCAGATTTGCTCAGATATAAATCTAATCATGTTACACAGCTGGTTTAAATTTAGTTACTCTGTATTGCCATTGGGCTTTAAAAAATATTTTTAATGGTCATTCACACCAAAATTTACTTTAGTTTTGTCTTTTTATTTAGACTTACTTGATGAGCCATTTCTGTATACCAAAAACCTGATTACGCCTTAACAAAAAGCTATTAGTCTAACGCAGTTTGCATTACTTAGGTATTATTAGACAATGCAAAATGTCATTTATTTAGTCATGTCCAACACTGAATAAGGTCTTACACAAATAACAAATTTTTCAACTTAGAGTACTTTTCAACTATATAGACTGTACTTTGTTTTTATTTAATAAATTAACAGGCAGTTCTAGCATTCTGCAAAAGGATGTTTGGTTTTTTTGGTTTTTGTTTTTTTTTTTTTTTTCTGTTTTATATGCTTTAGACAGATTCCTTTTTTTTTTTTTTTAACCTCTTTCCAGACATTTCTGCCATGCCCCGGGGCACTCCCTTATATGGGCAGCCATCATGGTGGGGAGATGATGAAGTGGAGGATCAGAGGGCTTTCAAGTCAAATGGCAAAGCCGAAGAAAAAAGTCATGAAACTGGAACAGCAGGTAAGGAAAAGCTCAGGCTGACATTCATTGGGTATTTTGGTAAGAATTTGTAATCTAAGCAAAAATCTGGCAACCCTGGAAAGAGATCTATATCTACTATTCTTTAATAAAAAATGTTGTGAGTATCTTAATAATCTTGTCATTGTAAGTTTGTTATGAGTATTTCTCACTTAAAGTATGAATTCCATATCATTTTTATTTAAAATATTTTTCCAGCTTATGAGATTAAAACATGGAAAATAGATGAATAATATAACTGGGCATTTAAAGTATTTTAAAATAATTATTAAAATGTTTCAATTAGACCAAAATAGTAGGCACAAACTAATTTTGTGTGTTTCATTAGATTTACAGGCATGTATGTAATCATATCTTTAAATCAACAGTTTCTGTTATGTTCAGAAATGGGATATATGAAATTCAAACTTTTTTAAGACCTCAATGTGCTTTATTTGTTGGGATAAGGTAGCAACATGATTAGCTGAATTCAGCAGCTAGAATGAAAAAATTGTTCTGGGTCACACTAATAGTCAAGGAACATATTCTTTTGTTGCTAGAGGGATTTAGTGATGAACTAAGTGTCCCATAAGCCAGAAAATCAAGATTTCTAGGAAATAAACGGAGGTATCAGTTGTCACATAAAGACTTTGGCAAAGACATCAATACCGAGGGGTCAAACAGCCAGTTTCCATGATAATGGCAGATAAGGATCCAGAACAGGAGAAATCAAATATGGGTACCAGGAAACCTAGCAGTATGGAAAACCAAGTCTGACTCTGAGTCAAAGATAGATTCCTTCAGAACCCTTCTCAGTTTTCTGCCCTTGACCCTAGTTGTACAAGATAAGTAAGACTTTTTTTTTTTTTAAGCTGGAGAGTAAAAACACTGTTCTTCTTCTTCTTCTTTTTTTTTTTTTTTTTTAAGATTTTATTTATTTATTCATGAGAAACAGAGAGAGGTAGAGACACAGGCAGAGGGAGAAGCAGGCTCCATGCATGGAGCCCCACGTGGGACTCCATCCCAGGTCTCCAGGATATGCCTGGGCCAAAGGTAGCTCTAAACTGCTGTGCCACCCAGGCTGCCCAAGAACACTGTTCTTTAAAATATGCTCTGATTTTGCCAGGATACAAGTCTAAGAAAGCTGGCTTTATGGACTCGATTTTACAAGTGCCGCAAACTGAAGTTGTCAACTTTGCAGATAAATTCCTGTCATTGCTTCCTTGGTGCTGTCCACCAGCAGTTTTCTTCATGTCCAAGCTTAGAAATACGAAATATTAATACTTAGTATCATTTAGCATACCGTCAGATGCAAATAACAGAAATGTTCCCTGAGACTAAGCAGGAAGGAAATTTTCTGGCTAAAATAACTGGCCATTTGGGGCTGGTTTGTGCACCTCTGCACTGGCATCGCTGGAGTCAGTTTCTCCCCCTTTCTCAGCCCTCTGTCTCAGAGTGTTTGCCCTTATCATCATCTGAGTGAATGAAACTGAATTCTTATGATTATCAGCTCATATGGCCTGTCTCAGTGTCATTTTTGCCCCATGACAAAAGCTGTCTCATAATCTTGGGGTTATTTTTGAGTGAGCAGGAATTAAGTGATTTATGTCTTGTGTTAAGTAGCTCAAAGAACTCAGCCAGGGGATCCCTGGGTGGCGCAGCGGTTTGGCGCCTGCCTTTGGCCCAGGGCGCGATCCTGGAGACCCGGGATCGAATCCCACATCGGGCTTCCGGTGCATGGAGCCTGCTTCTTCCTCTGCCTGTGTCTCTGCCTCTCTCTCTCTCTGTGACTATCATTAAAAAGAAAAAAAAAAAAAAAACTCAGCCAGATTCAGCAGGTTAAGGGCCTTGTGAAGGTCTTTTCTGCTTTCTTACATTAGTGTGAGGATATCCTTGTCTCACATTTATTACTTGCAGTTTCTTAAAATCTAGGATAAAGGGAACAGTTTACTGACCTGAATTAACTTACGATATTAATAGAGATCATAGGATCAGTATGAAGATATATACTAAATCTTATTTAATTTGATCATTTCAAAATTGTTTTTATCAGATGTTTCAAATTATGAAATATAAGTGATTCGTTTATACTCTAAGCATGCGCTTGTAAAAACAAAGTGATTTGCTTCTTGGTCACCAATTTTTAGAATGTAAAATATTAGTAATTATTAGGAGAGGTGAACATTTCAGAAAGGGTAATAGAGTATGTGCTACTTACTGATTTCCTTTGTCCCTCTCAGTGGGTCCACATGTATCTAGAATCTCCTACAGACTTACTCTTATAGCTTAAAAAACCCTGGAAGCAAATATGTATGCTGGAGCTACCAAATTCTCCTGAAATTGTATGAATATTTTTAGTCCTATTAGGAAATTTTGTCCTCATTTTTTACTATAGGTGTGCTCTTCTATCTGCTGACATGGTTTAAACATTTATTTAGGTGTAACATGTAAAGGTCTTTAAAGTGTTGCAAATGTGAGGAATAGATTTCTGGCTCTTTTACATTGATTTTAATCAAATCACACTAAATATGGAAACTTTCCAGTTGTGAATCCTTTTTCGCAAGAGATGTTTCCTGGTTTTTGTTATTTGAGGTACTTGAATATGCCAGGTTGGATATATGTTGTAAGCTGGATGAATGCCTTATCATCATTATAGCCTTTATCATCTTGAATTAATTGAATATTTTACTTAATTTAGTACAGAAGAATGAAAGGTATAGTTTTTCTGGATTATGTATATTATAAGGTTCCCAAAAGGTGGGGCACAATTATCCCTGGGTGGCACAGCGGTTTAGCACCTGCCTTTGGCCCAGGGCGCGATCCTGGAGACCCGGGATCAAATCCCGCGTCGGGCTCCCTGCATGGAGCCTGCTTCTCCCTCTGCCTGTGTCTCTGCCTCTCTCTCTCTCTCTCTCTCTCTCTCTCTCTCTGTGACTATCATGAATAAATAAATAAAATCTTTAAAAAAAAAAAAAGTGGGGCACAATCATAAAATACCCTAAGAACTTAGACAATATTATCACCAGTTGCTGTTCTGATTCAGATAAACATAATTAGTTCTAGTATAACCAGTTAGCTTTAAATATCTAGCAGTTGAGATTATAACAAAATATCAGTATACACAAAATATTATGATATTTAGTGTATTAATTTAGTAAAAAAAATAGATTTTGAAGATGAACGGATATTAAATTCACAAATTTCCAGAATCTGGTCTGTTAGTGTTCTGGTCTATTTAATTTTCAATATTAAAAAATAATAATGATAATTTTCAATATTAATTTAGAAGACTCCCAATGATTTTTCTAGTAGGCCTACACTTCCCAAGTATAGTAGGTCCGCATGTGATCTGTTTTTATCATCTTCAGAGAAATGAATTCCTTCACATAATGAATTTTTCAGATGACTGAACTTTTTTACAATTGACAGTTTCTTTTAAGAGTTTAATCATTTTCTAAATTTCTATTAAATGAATTATCCATATCACTGCTTTCTTAAGTGGAGAAGGCTAACTATAATTTAAGTTTCTGGTTAATGAAACTTATCATCATGATGAGTATCAGTTCCTGATGTGTGATACATTACAGTGATGTCCTTGGTGGCCATTGAGGGATGTGGGGCTGTTGGCTCTATATACTGAAGAGTTCTGGACAGCTGTGGTTCTGACGCATATTATGAGCTCTTATTTTTTGTCTCCCCTCTGCCATCTGATTCTTACTTCCCAGTGCTGTATGTCTTACCTTAATCCTACTGCAGGTTTGCTTCATGTATCTGAGCAGATAGAAAAAAAACACTCTCGAGTGACCTCCCGATTAGTAAAGGTCATCAACATGGGAGTATAGGTGCCGTTGAATCTCTCTTAGATTTTTAAGAGTTAGAATTTTTTGTTTAGTTATTTTCCTGATTCTTAGCTATGTTGGAGAATTGAGGAAAAGAGGGAGATGTTTATTTGTGCCGGGCCTTGTTCTGGGTAACATATTATCTCACTTAATACTTAACCTCATTGGATCATCATCACAATCTGATGGATAGATGGCATCATTTTTGATGAGGAAAATGAGAATTGAAGACCGACAGAAACAGGATTTATCTGATTGCAGATCTCTTCGCTACTTTCCTGCCTCGTTACAGTCATCAGGTCCTAAAATGCTGCATGTGCCACCTGATGTTGTTAGATAACTGATTTTGGGGGAAATTATCTAGTAAGTCTCAGGTTTCTAGTCCTTGGAGTAAATAAAGGTGACTTTGAAGTAGGACCAGTGGATGATAACCTTAAGAATAGTGACGCACAACAGCTCTTGATCTCTGCTGTATTTATGTGTTACAGTGTGAAAACATGCTGAAAGTATGTATGTCAGTATTAACAGTGAGCTTTTCCTTCACAAAGAAGGAAAATATTCCTTTAAATTATGAATGATAAGTAGAAGATAAATGTTATACACCTGGAGCAGCTTTTTGTGGGTTTTGCTTTGTAGTTCAGCCACCTCATTTTATTTGGGTATACAAGTTGGTGGTAGAAAGAAACTATACCACCCTTTATCTCCAGCCAGCATTATCCTGTTACCAGAAGGATGAGCAAAGCAGAATAAATGACTCCGTGAATGTCATTTCGCTGATAGGCTAGGCTTAAAAGCCAGTTGTATTATATGGACATTGTAATAAATAGTAAATAAGCCAGTGTATGAAAAATTAAAAATAACATTAATGAGTTTACTAATATATGGGAGTGACTGATGCAGTTTACTCTCATGGGAATTTTTTTTTTTTTTTTAAGATTTATTTATCCATTCATTCAGAGAGAGCAAGAGAGAGGCAGAGACACAGGCAGAGGGAGAAGCAGGCTCCATGCAGGAAGCCCGATGTGGGACTCGATCCTGGTCTCCAGGATCACACCCCAGGCTGCAGGCGGCGCTAAACCACTGCGCCACCAGGGCTGCCCTCTCATAAGAATTTTAAATGACAGGCCTTCAGAGTAAAGAGTGCAAGTAGGCATTTTATTATTAAGATAAATTAACTTTTTTAAAAAAAAGATTTTATTTAATTCATGAGAGACACAGAGAGAGGCAGAGACACAGGCAGAGGGAGAAGCAGACTCCACACAGAGCCCAGTGCAGGACTCGATCCCAGGATCACGCCCTGGGCCGAAGGGAGGCATGCAACCACTGAGCCACCCAAGCGTCCCAAGATAAATTAACTCTTACAGAAATTTAAAACATGACTTTAGGTTATTTAGTCTTATTGTATAATTTCTTCTCCCAAATAGCATGTAAAATTTTTGCTTTAATGACAGTGTTTTCTGAAACACATTTCACATTTTTAGTTATACGAAAAATTAAGTATATTTTGTAAAGAATAATTTTTTACATTGAAAAACATTTTTGTTACTCTGTTTACCTTCTGTATATTGAGCTTTTTTTTTTTTTTTTTTTTGGAACTGGAGCTTGATATTTTCTATATACCCTGTTCCATACATTGATTACAGCAGTGCTATTGTCCCATTCTTATAACCTAAAAGCAAATAGTTTTGTTTATGTTCAGAGAGTACTACCAAGAAATAATTACAGCACCTGTAGAATCCCATCAAGATTCAATATTTGAAAAGATGCTTCAAGAGACCACAAATACTGCTTTACTTAATTAGGGGATGATTGGAAACAACCTAGTCTCCCTGTACTGCTTCCTAATAAATTATCTGCACATGGTATTTCCATCAATCTGTTTAAAAATGGAATGCTTCTGAGAGCTTAAGGGAAATATTTTTCATTTGAACTCTTTACGATCTTCATAATGGACATAGTTCTCTTGCTTCCTGAAAAACAAGGCCGTTTAGTCTTTTTAATTTATCTATTTAGTTATTGCTTGCATTTGTACTAATTACACATACTTACAAGAAAACATTTCAATAATCATTTGTTTATATATTTTATTTACCTATTTTATTGACATATACTATGCATATATTTTTATACCTTTATATTTATTTCTGAGATAGCAATTGCTCACTTTTTCTGCCAACTCTGGTTGTTTTGATCTGAGATTTATAATTCAGCTTTCCTCCCAAGAATTTTTGACACTTGCGCATATTCTGCTATATAGACATACACATGAATTTTCTTCTAGAATTTTTGGCTGGCAACTAAATTTTCTATTTTTACCTTATTTCTTTCACATTGCTGCTTCGATTGCAATGCTGCAAGCAAACCACGTGTTTTATCTCTAGTCCTTTTATTCTTTATAGAATGTATCCATCTTCTTGCAGTGATCACACATCAGTAATGTTATTTTTATAATTCTAAAAGTAATGTCTCTAAATGTGATGGTGAAGAATGGTAAGTGGAATCATTGCCTCTAGAACATCACTTGCATATTGACTTCATGTTTATTTCTTCATATGAGCACCTGTTCTCCTTCAGAGCTCTACTTTGTGTTCATAGATAATTTATCCTCCTGACTTGATAAGGAAATTCATATTTTTTCTCTGTCTCTAGATGTATATGTTGAATGTGCATCTTCATCTCCATTTGATTTCAGTTCTTTTGCACCTTGATTTCTAGATCCAAATTGGAAAAAATACGGATCTAGCCATGCCAGGGTCTGTCTCTTAACTGCTTTGTTCTTTGTCACTGCTGCTGCTTATCTTGCATCTTCTGTTACTGAATGCTATTTATAATCAAAATTATTCTTTCTCTGTGACATTTGCCAGATTTTCATCCAGGCTGTGATCTGCCTTCCGAGTCTCATGGCATAATACAAATAGCCATATTTATTCTCCTTCAAGTTTTAGAAGCTCCCAAATATTTTGAATTTTCTCTTATTTTTTTCATTAGGGTGCAGCATAGATGCCAAGCAAGTTGAGGAACAGTCTGCAGCAGCTGCAAATGAAGAAGTACTTTTTCCTTTCTGTAGGGAACCAAGTTACTTTGAAATCCCTACAAAAGAATTTCAGCAGCCGTCACAAATAACAGAGAGCACTATTCATGAAATCCCAACAAAAGACACACCAAGTTCCCATACAGCAGGTGCAGGGCATGCTTCATTTACCATTGAATTTGATGACAGTACTCCAGGGAAGGTAACTATTAGAGACCATGTGACAAAATTTACTTCTGATCAGCGCCACAAGTCCAAGAAGTCTTCTCCTGGAACTCAAGACCTGCCGGGGATTCAAACAGGAATGATGGCACCAGAAAATAAAGTAGCTGACTGGCTAGCACAGAACAACCCTCCTCAAATGGTATGGGAAAGAACAGAAGAGGATTCCAAAAGTATTAAAAGTGATGTTCCAGTTTACTTGAAAAGGTTGAAAGGTAAAGTGAATTGATCATTTCAGAACTTCCTGTTTTGTGATAAAGAAAATTCAGTCTTCACAGTTAACCAGACTACTCCTAGATAAATAATTATATGATAGGAAACTTCAGCTTTTTCAAACCTTTATATTTGATTTTGAAGCTCAAAAGCAAGCCACACTACCCATGTCCACCTTACTCATGAAAAATAGTCTGCCTTCATTTTCTTGCCAAAACCAAATTGGTTTTGTGAATTTATATTTATGCCATTAAAAATGTTTCTTTTTCCTGTGGAAATAAAAGATTAATTCTGTTCACCAATGGAATTCCCTAGAAGACAGTTCTCATCATTTTCTTGACTTCAGGAAAAACTATATTCAATTCTGTTCTTCTCTATTGTGATGCTTCCTGTAAAATGTCAAAATCTAGATTTTGAAAGAAATTTTAAGCCGTTTGATAATGGGCCAAAAGTTCTACATTAGTAATATAGTGACATTGTTGATAGAGTGTTTCCAGCTTTTCTCAGCAGTTACTCATGAAACAAAAAAACTTGTGGTCTAGAGATACTAGGAATTAATTGAGTTAAAAATGTTTTTGATATTAAAATTTATGAAATCACAATCGAATGTTTATTTGTGAAATAGTCAATATATGCTTTTCAGTGTAACACTTGACCAAAATTAGGCAAATATCTATACTTCTATATCAGAGTATCAACTGAATAATTTTTACATTGTTTTGCTAATTAAGTATATTTTAATTACCCTATCTTTATTTTATTTAATTAGCTATCTTTAAAAGAAATGATTGCATGCTAATCTGGCCATTCTGTTTCTCTGCAAGGAGTTAATAAGCTTAAAAAAATGCTCATTGAGGTCATTGTATCCCTGACATTTTGCCTGGGGACTTAATTATGTGGCAAGTACTCGGTAATTTGAATACACAATGAATGACTTCATTATCAGTGATAAGACTAACCCTGGCCTAACCAGTACTTTAGGCCCTGGGATTTTGTTTGGTCAAGTCATGAGGAAATACCTGTTCTGATTTGCTTCTAAGACATTTCAGGATAGTGAAGTGGTGTGATTACTTAATTCTTTGTTGGGGCCTATTACTATATTTAATTATAATCGTAAGCAGTTACCTAGAATATATACTTTTCACATGTGATTGTTCCCTTTTCTTCTATCAGGTAATATTAAATACATAACTAAGAACTATATATATGTGTATAGGTTAAAGTTCACAAATAAAAGCTACCCATTTGGAAACTGACCATTTTTATGAATTTATAAACAGTACTTCTATCCTAGTAAAATATAAAAGGTAGCATAAACCTTGAAAATTTAGAATTGATGTGGTCCTTCTTAAACTACTCTTAATAAATGTCAAAAAAATGAGCTAAAAGATTCCTTAAAAAGCTACTATTTTACAGAACCTTTATCCCTTTATTATAGCTGCTTCTTTAGTCATCTATAAATATCTGTATTAGCTATTATTTTTAAGCCATCATTTTTAGACATTCTCTTCAACAAGGCCCATTGTAAGCCTGATTCCAAACAGAGACATTAATGTTCATATTCTTCACACTATCTATGCATTAATGATTAGATATTTTTGAACTTTACCAGATATAATACAATCAAAATCCTGTTGTCCCTCAAAGTTGATTGAGATATATATTTTAGGATATTGCCATTGCTCAGAACCCTTCTTTTGGATTTGCCTTCAGACTGTTTTACAAACCATCCAAGAAAATGTGAATATAACTCCTTTTTGGTTCAAGATCCATTTTATTTCCCCAGGCATATTTATAAATGACATTTGACTTTTCCCCAAAGTTAAATATCCCATCATTAGATAAAATTTTTCCACAATATAGAATCTTGAAAGTGTATACATAAATTTTAAATAAAGGTAATTATGGCAAACAGTAACAATTTTACAGTAATTAGACTTCAGCAGTTTTTTTGAATCAATCTCAAAGACTTGAAAGTAAGTAAAATAAAAGCAAAACCTTTGCTCCTACAAGAGTAAAGTGCACGCGCTTTGGGACAGTGAAGAAAATAATGTTCACAAAGCCCATACACTTTTACCCTTTAGGAGAGTTGCAACTTCTTTGACCACAGCTCCTGACTTGGTATAGCCAACCTACCCTAGAAAATACTAAACCGACTTCAGCATATTTAGGCATGGTTAATGGTAGACAAGACCAGAAACTTGGTGTTTCTGAGAGTTTCCTAGTGATTTGTTTGTTGTTGAGTACAAAGAGAGTGTGCAATTCTGATCAGATATCTCACCTCCTGTAACACAGAGAAATACAAAAAGGAATAACAATCTTCCAAAAAAGAAAATGGCTAACCCATAAAGAGAAGTTTTTAAACTATAGTTTAAAGAAAAAGATACTGAAAAGTTCTGACACCATATAAGTGCCAAATTTTGTGTGTTGGTACAAGTACAAGAATTGAATTCTGTAAAGATGGTGTTTTCATATCGTGTGTATGTGCAATATGGGTTATTTGGTCTTATCATATAGGAAATATTAGAGTTTAGTTATTCCTGGCTCTTACAAACTGATTTCTTTTCAGTTTATCCAATGCAACAACTAACTATGTTGTAAAATTGCATGCTTTTAACGAGTTTTCTATTTGAGTTAGTGGTTTAGTTTGGTTTTACATTCCATCTGCTATCCCTGATTCTTAGCGTAATTACCTGAGGGATTCCATTAATTGAACATTTGTTTTGTTTTATTCTTTTCAGATTGCATTTTGAATAGTTGCTAATTTGAAGAAAGATTTTTCAGATCTGTTGTCCTAGCTGATATTTATAACATTCATCAGTTTTACTCTGCTGGGAGTGCTTCCCCAATCGCCTTCATTTTGGTTTATTTCTCTCCCTTTGTTTCCCTAGCCTATTACTTTTTTGAAACACTACCCTTTGTGTGTGTGCTTTTTCTCTCTGAATCTTCTCACACCTTTTAGGTACCACATTTTGACAACCAGTCCTTTTGTGTTAAACCATTGGCACCAACTGGTAACCTGCTAATTCATTAGAAACAAACCCACAAATATTAAAACTCAACTTTTTTCCATTGGATGAATGCCCTTTGCCCCCACCCAGCCAACAAGTCTTCAGTTCTGGCATTGTCTTGTTACTATGTTATTAAACAGATATTAAGATTCAGATTTGTAACCCAGAAAAAGCTTAAACTCAGCCCTGGAAGCCACAGACTGACTGCACCTAGTTGACTAGGCTCATTTACATTTTTCTTCTACAGAAGCCCTCATTTAAGCCCTCATTTGTGATTCAGGCTAAAACATGCATAGAGTAATTCTTGACTTTCCAGTAGTAAATTTATGCTGTAATAATGTAATTACCATTTGATTATTTCTTCTAATGTACCTATTTAAATACTGAGAATTCTAAATCATTGAAAAACAATTTCCATAAAGTTTCACATCAGATCCCTAGTAGACTTATGAAGGGTAACAGAAAACCTCTTTTAGGAACCTGATGTTTCAAAATTCAAATGTATTCTAACTTGACTCTGTGTGCTTTATAGAGAAGACAGATTTTTAGCTGCTTATATTTAGCACCCTGCCATTTGCCCAGAAGGTAGCTACATTTATATAGGATTTCATAGACTATGCTTTTCTGTGATAGGCCTTTAGCATTCTTTTTTTTTTTTTTAGCATTCTTTATTTAACTTTTAAAGCCACCAGAGTTTAGATCACAAATTTAAGTTTACAAAAATTCTCATAGCTAGAAAGACACTTGTAAAGAAGTGTATAGTTAATTGGAGAAAACTACAAATGTGTATCTTCTTATAAACATTTTGCATACTTTTTATTGAAAGTATGCTATACTTTCAGAAGTATTGAACATTGTTGAAAGTTAAAATTCATCACGTTTTTGTGGCACTTGCATTTTCTTTTACTGTGTCATGGTAAGCGTTTCAGGAGGATCACCATTTTTTCTTTTTGCCCCTCCTGCTAGAAGCAAATTTTTGATTGCTTAAAGAAAGTATAAGGTTTGGAGGCAGGATTAATGTTTATTAATGTTAAAAGTACAGACTATCATGATGATATAGCATGGCTTATCTGTTACGGCATTGATGAATCATTATAAAGTTAAAATTTGGAGAAAGAAAAGCAATCCCATTCAATTGTTTATAAAGGACCTCATTGTTGGTTGATAAAATTTGAATGTGAGCATTGCAGTTGAGGGAAGTTTGCAGAGCCTGTTACTGAAAAGAACATATGACTTGGATTGAAAAGGGGGAGGGGGCAAAAAACAAATAGCACTTTTGTGTATGTGTCTAATTTTCTACATGGGATTTTTTTCCTTCTGTATTATGTGGTTTCTTTTTTGTGTGCAGGAAATAAACATGATGATGGTACACAAAGCGATTCAGAAAATGCTGGGGCTCACAGGCGCTGTAGCAAACGTGCAGCTCTTGAGGAACACTTAAGGCGCCACCATTCCGAACAGAAAAAGCTACAGAAGGCCCAGTCTGCTGAAAAGCATCAAGACCAAGCCGTTGTAAGTCAAACTGCTTTTATGATTGCATTCTTTGATGAAGACAATCCCAGAAAAAGAAGGTCATACTCTTTTACTCAGAGTGCGGGAATCTTGTGTCAGGAAACTACTTACTCAACACCACATACAAAACTTGAAAAAACAAAATCTCCAACAGCAGATGCCAAAGTGGTTTCTTTGTCTTTACAGACAAGCTCTACGCATCACAGAGGGGGGCATGGTGTTCCACATGGGAAATTGTTAAAACAGAAATCAGAGGAGCCATCGGTGTCAATTCCCTTCCTACAAACTGCATTGTTAAGAAGTTCAGGGAGTCTTGGGCACAGACCAAGCCAGGAGATGGATAAAATGTTAAAAAATCAACCTACTTCTGCCACTTCTGAAAAGGATAATGATGATGACCAAAGTGACAAGGGTACTTATACCATTGAGTTAGAGAATCCCAACAGTGAGGAAGTGGAAGCAAGAAAAATGATTGACAAGGTAAATAATTGAAATTTGGGGATGGTGGACGTTTTCTTTTGGTATATTTGACTGTTGGAAATTATTGGAGGGTCAAGCATGGTATGTTCTCATGCAATCAGTAGTATTGGAACTTTAGGATTTTGTGAGGGAACTGCAAGACTAAAGATAAAACCAAAGTGCCTTCTGATTTTATTCTGCTTATATTCTGAACTTTTGCCTGAGTTTCTTATGTAAAGTCCTGTACATTTAAGTTCTGTAGACCTTTTAAAGTTGTGTAAATTTAAGATAGAATTTTAAAACTGTGTGCTTTGTGTGACCATCCTCACTCTGCATTTATATAAAAACTACAAGACAAAGCCAGGCTGCTATACCTCTGTTGATATAAACATAAATGTCAGCTGATAATATTAACCACAGGTTTCCTGCCTACTAATAATCATGTTAGAAACAGATGAAAGTGTGTATGTTTTAGTCCGTTTTGTTCTTTGTCCTTATTTTCTTTTCTTTCTGTTCACTGCTGCCTTTGGAGATAGAAGTGCATGAAAACAGAATCAGTTTTCTTATGATACTCTGAATTCAGCCACTGAAGTGTATGCCCAGCCATGATGGTTATTTACATTTTAGATTTGTTCCTTGATATTACTGATTAATGCATATAATGATCATTGTATGGTTTTAAAAGCAGTTTTTATCAGTTTTGCCCATAGTAATGTAAAGTTGACTTTAGAATCAGCTGTTAGAAAACAGCAGCTTAAGTTTGGCTAAACATTAACTTTTTGTTTAAGTTCTTGTTACTCAGAGAGTGAGCATCAATTTAGGAGCTTATTAGAAATACCAAAAAATCTTAGCCTTCATCTAAATACACTGAATCAGAATCCGCTTTAAAAGCAAGATCTCCAGGGTGATTCACATATCCGTAAACATTTGAGGTGCTCTAGTTTAGATGATGAGTTTACAGGCCAGGGCATCAAGAAATTAAACAAGATAAACCTTAGGGACCTGGGAAAATTATTAGGACTTCTGTTTGCTTTTAATTTCATAGTTCTTATTTACATTTTGGGATATATTCTATAGTGGATGCAATCTATTATTACATTGGTATACGTATATAATTTCAAAGTATGTACTTATTTGAAGAGCACATGCTCAAAATTCTTTACTGTTGGAGTGTGCACCTTCAAACTTTCAGAGACCCATTAGCCTGGGAAGTAGATGCTGCATGAGCAGTGTTATAATAGTTGTTAATAAGAAAAACAAAGCAAGTAAGAAAAGATGAATAAAGTGAGTTTCCTGGTTATATTAAAAGAAGTACAAGGACACAGTGTTAGCACAGAAAATGACTCTTGGTGATTTTGAATTATTTTCATCATTGGGAATTGATAATGATACTTCTATCAGATTGTTTTAAAGTTCCAAAGTTTCCCTCTGGTTACTGAAAACAAGAATATTGCTATCTAAAATACTGTAAAATGCAAAGTAAAAGAATTGGTTTTGAAAAGGAAAATAGAAGTTTTAAAATTTTAGATTAATATTAAATTTATCCTATTATGCCTTTGTTTGGTTTATGGATATTATATTCATAGTGATTGGTGTTTTTTCCATTAGGTTATTTTACAGTGAGGGATTCTTTTGGGATTGAAGAACATGAACACTTGCAGGCAGATCTGGAATTGAGTATAAACTCTAAATGAATTGGATAGGTGCCCTTGCCCTGGAGTAAACTAACCTCTTTAAAACTCTGTTTCTATTTTCTCTAAAATGGGAGAAAGTTCACCAGGTCTTATAAAAAGAATTCAGATGAAATATATAAAATGAGTATCACAATGCTTGTTTTGTAATAAGACGTCTAAAAATGTTAGCTATGTTATGACCCTTACTAGAGGTCTCCACATGTGGATCTCTACACAAGGTACTGATAAATCCTAGAAAGTTCTTTTAGCTTTCAAATCTAAAGCCCAAGGAGATGTGACAGTGCCAGGGAGCATCCAAAACAGCAGAAAACCAAGAAAGAAGTCACTGTTACACATGAGACTCATAGGAAACTGCTGGATAGAGAGGAGGGTGACCACAAACCCTGGTGCATACCTGCTGTCTATAATTATCACAAGCATCCTTTTTCAGTGGCAAATTATACAGTGCCACTATGGATAGAGAAAATGAAGATTTTAAAGCAGGATTCATTTAAGGGAGTAATGGTAGTGTGTGAATGAGTGGATAATTCAGAATCATTCCTAGTTTGTATAAACCACAAAACGAAGCTGCCTATAACTATAGGAAGAATTCACTGCATTATCTTGTGGATACAAAGAAAAAAAGCTAAGAGTCACTAGTTGTGGTTACAGCCAGAAGCCAAATTCAGGCTAAAATCAGGCACTGGGAAACAAAGCAGAGAAGCAGGAGTCAAATGTCTGAAGAAGATGAAGTAACTGTGGCATAGAGAAAACAAAGACCAAGACTAGCCATAATCAAGGCATAAGAAGCACTCTGGGAGGGCAGAAGTAATACAAGTATCATATCCAATTGTTTGGATGATTTAGGGTATATGGACAGAAGTTGGGGCCTTCAGCTGCTATACATCTAAATTTAATTGTTGTTCGGCCCTGAAAATGCATGTGTGGTCTCTTCCTTTTTCACACCATCATTTGAAAACTGATTTATTTCATTGACTTATTCATTTAACAGCTTTTATTCAACATCAACTGTATGCCACCCTTTGTGGTAGAAGAGAGAGATTCAAATTGAAAAGACAGAATTGTTCCTCTCAAAACATGAGTCTGTTAGAGGAATGGAAATACACAAGTAAATACATATGAACTCAAAATATGATGAGTACTTTGTTAGACATAAGCTATTGGAGGAAGGGTGCCAGTAGTTCCCTAAAGATATTTCTACAGATAGTTTCCTATTTGTTTAGTCACCTTCCCACTCCCCTGGAAGGTATGCACGCATGGACACACACCAATGTAAACTCCATGACTATGGGAATCTAGTGCCTGGCATTGTATATGTCAATAAATATTGAATTTATTTGCCAACTGAACTCATATTTAAGCAGGTAGAATCAATCCCATAACGAGGGTGGTAAAGTCGGGTTTTCCAAAAATATGGAGCAACCTGTCCCAGATACAGAGCATGGGAATAAGAAGGACTTGTTCACAGGACCACAGTTATTTAGAGAGATGAGGTCAGACTAGATATTAAAGGCCTTTGTGTATCAGATAAAGGACCGTAGAGTTTTCAAACTCGGCGGGAAATCCCTGAAAACTTTTAAATAGTGCAGTGACAGCTAATCACTGTCAGAAGCATAAAGAATGGATTGAAAATTGGAAAGGCCAGAAGCAGTAGAAGCAGAGAAGGCAATTAAAAAGCTGCTGATGTGTCCAGTAGTCAGCTGGATAGAAAGGTATAGAAACATCTGGATCTTAGGTAAGAGATCTGGGCTAACATCATAATTTGGGAAATATTAGAGAGTAGCTAGATGCAAAATAATAGGTGAGATTACTTAGGAAGAATATATAGAGGGAGAGGAGACCAAAAAATGAAGTTCTTAGCAACACGAACATTGGTGGACAAAGAGTGAGCAAAGGGGGCTGAAAAGAATCACACAGAGGAGACAAAACCAAGAGAAAATAGCATGTTGGAATCAAAAACAGAATCAAAAGGAAGTGAGTAAGCCACAGTATCACATGATACAGCCCTGAATGCCTTTTCAGTTTTTCCCCAAAATACATTGTACTCCTGGGCCTAAAGAAGATAATTAGAACAGGTATTTGCATCTTAGGAAAAGTTGCATGTGCTTAAAATAGGATCTCTTTAAAAAAAATTATCAAGCTGGAGTACCATCAGCTGGTTTTGTTTTTTGTTTTTTGTTGCTGGTTGTAGTTAAAAGGTACTGAAATGCCCCTTCCCCAGACCCCGAGTTATGGGATTACAGTATTTTGGTTCGTATTTTTGTGCTATGTGTTTGTCAATAGGTACTCTTATTTTACGTATTGTCCCTAAATTCACTTATAATATTAATACAGATGCTTGTTATTTATGAAGACCTCTTGAGTTTTATGTCTAAGCTTACATGGAGATGTGCTCTAATAAGAAAGTGCTGTTGACTGCCTGGAGTAAAGGTAACTGTCTTAGTAGTCATCATAGCCTCCCCAGCCCCCTCCCTCCTTCGGCTTCCCTGTGGTGCTAGAGAACCCATCATAGTGCCAGCTTCTTCTTCCCACTCCATCAAAACAGACACTGCTGTGAGGGAAGAGGAAGACATTCATTAGGGCTATTTCCTGTCCTTCCAAGCTAAGGGAGAAAAACTTATACTGAGAATAGAAAGCTAAATATTAAATTAATGAAAAAAAAAAAAAGAGGGCTTGAGGCTCTGTCTTTTGAAAAAAGTGCTTTCCATGAATTTCATACCATAGACCAATTCTGCCCTGAGTGTTGATGCCTGTTCATGTGTCCATGGCAACATATATGTCTCCCAAAATGCCTCTTATTAGCATATTCTCTTCTCTCATGGGCCTTGGGTCTACCAGTGCTGTTCTTCAGGCAGCAGGTGGTAGGGAGGAATCCAGAACCAGGAAAACTATAACAACACTGGAAATACAAAATGAAGAAAGTCAGTGCTGAGGACCTGGATCATCTGTCAGCAGTTTGGAATTGGGGATATTCCAAATCTTGAAGCTCACAGCAAGATTTTAGATTAGATCCAAGTTGGAGCCAGGGGACCCCTGATAAACTAGAGTCAAACTCTAGGTGACAGTGCCAGATCGAACACAAAAAGGCAGCCTGTCCCAGGTCCACTCAACCACAGAGTCAGATATGTGTGAGAACTAAAGAGCCTGGAGCAGGGGGAGAGGACCTTGTTCATGGGAAGCATTTTGATTTGGACTTAATATTTCCTTCAACTTCTTGCCAGTCCAGAAACCATTTGAGTTAATGGGCCAAAGCAAATAGCAGCTCTTAGCTGGCGAATTCAGAGGCCTTCATGTTTCTTCCTCTTCCACTAATCTTTCTTGCCCTCTCTTCACTAAACAATTTTTTAAAAAAATCTTTAGCAAGAGCATTCACTCTGGGTCCCTCTGATGACTGCTCTTCTCCACTTCTCAGCTCCTCTTCTTAGAACTTCTCAGGTACGGGAAACCCTCTTCTGCTGTGCTCCTTCCCGAAGCTTCACATCCACACCTTCCTGTCTTTAGTCAGAAGCTTAACATTTATGAGCCCCCCCGCTTCCTTCCTGTGTTATTATATGAAATCTTACTTATTTTCCCTCTTATCGGACTTGGCAGTTACCATGCCTTCAGCCCATAAGCTCTTCCTTGCATTTTTGCATGCATTGCTCCTTCTTCTAGTCCATCTTCAAAGGCTTTCTGTCCTCTCCCTGTCTCAGGTAGCCCTGCTGTTCATCTCTTCTCTTTCCATCACATTACTATGTCTTATTTTCCTTGTAGAACTCCCCTCTAGCTAGTTTATTTTCTGCCAGTTCTTTCTAGAATGACCTTACTTGTCTTTATCACTTCTGTATTTCTTGTGCTTAGAACAGTGGCTGGCATATGGTAGACATTCAGTCTCTTTTTAAAGAATGAATAAGAAGACTTTGTGATATGCTTTTTCATTTTCATCAGTATGTGTGTATGTGTATAACATGTTATACACACATACTGATAGCTATAGATCAGCTGATTTAATTAGCTGATTTATTAATTAGATTATAGATTAATTTATAATGTATAGATTGGTCAGATTTATAATTTATAAATTATTTTTAATTAATTTATAGATTGGTCAGATTCCACCATGCCTCCACAGATTTTCCTATATTTTTTTATTTGCTGAAACCAGTTTGTATCTTGATCCTAACATAACTTGTTAAAATGTCTAGTTTAGAACCTTGTATGTGTTATAAGCTTTACTTTGTAAGTAAAGTATGAAAGCTGCATAAGAGTATAGGTTGTATCAGAAGAGATACATGTATAAGTTTCAGGGGAATTACCTTGACTAGTAGAAGAATGGAGATGCCTTTGAGTTTCTAGCAATACCCAGCTAACAGCTTAGTGCTTAAAAATCTGCTTGGCAAGGAAAAGGTATGATGGTCATTGATGAGCAGCCAGATTTTAGGCATGAAAGGAAGGAATGCATATCAAGGAAATGAGCCATAAAAAGAGAAATCGGATACTTTAACTGTAGAAACATGAGATTAAACCTGAACATAATTCGAAAATACGAAAGGAGAAGCTAATAGAAAAAGAATGCTAAGCAATGCTGGAAAGGGAAGAGGCGTGGATATAATACTCCTAAGGAGTGGGAAGAATCAAGGACCACAGGGTAGATCCAGAGAGAGGGCAAAGGTCTGAGCATGGTTTTTCACAGGCAGAAGTAAAAAGGAAGATCAAACTAAATGGTGCCTTTAAAAAAAAATGAGGTAAAATTCACAAGACATTCACCATTTTAGCCATTTAAAGTGTATAATTCATTGACTTCCAGTTACATTCACAAGTTGTGAAACCATCAGCACTGTCTAATTCCAGGGCATTTTCTTCACCCCAAAAAGAGATACCATACCCGTTCCATTTCCTCCAGCCTCTGGCAACCACTAATCTACTTTCCCATGTCTATGGATTTGCTTCTTCTGGGCTTTTCACATAAATGGAATCATATAGTATGTGGCCTTTTGTGACTGGCTGCTTTCGCACAGCAGGTTTTCAAGGTTCATCCATGATACAGAATGTGTCAGTACTTCATTCCTTTTTATGACCACTGTGTGGATAAGCCACTTACCTATTTGTTGATGGACATTTGGGATCCTTCTGTCTTTTGACTCTTGTGAATAATGTTCCTATGAACATGCATGTACATACCATGATAAATTATTAAATGTCTCCCTTAACCCCATTCTTTATTCTAATAATTTTATCTGAATTTTACATTTAAAGGTTGATTATAAATATGTTATAAAAATCCCATTGTTAAACACTTAGGACCACTTATTCTATTGACTTTTAAGGGATTTTTCTTTTTTAAAAATGAAGTTAGATTTTTATGGAAAGTTGCATGTTTAAAGAAATTCTCCTCTATTAAATCATCCTGGTTTTGTTTCCTGATGTTAGAAGCTAGGATTCTTCATAGTTCTTAAAGTATGTGTCAAATGATTTTCATAGGCCATGGGAACCTTTGCTATTGATTTGAATTGGTAAAGACCCTGCTCTCTACCCAGGAGAGGTCCTTGCTCATTGAGGAGAGAGTTCTTCTGGTCATCTGAAGTTGAAACTTGAGTGCATATTTACATGGACAGTTTGATATGATTGATACAGTAAATGCAATACTGTTCTTCAGTTACTAATTCAAAATAAGCCCACAAAAGCTTGATGTTCAACTCACCATTATGTTTCTCATTTCTATGGAAAGATGAAATCTGAATTCAGTTGATTTGGAAATTTTTTTAACTAATAAATTAAGGACTATGGCTGTTGAATTACCATTTTGCTCTACATATATACCTATACTAAATTCATATGCTTAAGTAAGTCTTCTTCCTCTTTCTCCACGCCTTCTCACACTGTCCCTACTTTGTCACGATAAGCAAAACTCCTTATCTGATGTCACCAAATAGAACTTGACCTTTCTTTACAAGAATTTAGTAGGTGGGATATTTACCCCCATGAAAATTGACCCTGTATTCTTTGGTTTGATATACCCTCCCCCCCCAACTCTCCAGTTTTAGAATTAGAAACTGTGGATGTTATTCAGTCTGAGCTTTTAAATAATAGTGACAAGGATGATGATACAGTGGTGAAAAAACCAAGGTCAAACTTTTCACATGTACTGCACATACTAGACCTTTATGATCTGGAGAATGTTTCATTTTTATAAATTTAAAGCTGAAATCTAAAAATAGAGTCTGGTTCTTAAAAAATGTTGTTTTAATAAGCTTCCTTGTATTACACTTCAGCTCTCTGAGAGCAGGGATTAAGTTGTATATATTTTTGAAGCCCCTTTGTTGGCTCACTCAGTAGCCTGAAAAAATAGTAAGTACCATACTTAAGGAACAGGTGGTTAAAATTGTTTAGAGTAGCCACTGAGATACGGATGTGAAATCCCAAAGTAAGAGGCCAGATATCATATGCACACATCCAAAGAAAAAAGAAGACATTGCTGTTCCCTAATTATTGGAGTAGGATGGTGAGGGAAGTGCTGTTTTCCTACCCTAAATCTTGAGGCCACAGGAGGGGTCACAGGTCACCCAAAATAGAGATGCATCTCCTTTGATCAAGGGACCTAGAGGCACAAGCATCTCCACCCTTAAGATGAATGAATTATCTTTAAGCATCTGCTAGGCACAGAGAGCTCAGACAGTGCAGGTTCAAAAGGAGATTTTCTGTTCCCAATCACTCCTTTTTTTTTGCTCCCTCCTGGAAGAATTAGAAACTGACGGACAAACTTAGGGTAGGGAGCTCTTTTAGAGAGGAAGCATGAACAGTTGGGTATCTGATCTCTCTCCCTTCCTCAGTCTAGACTTTATAGCCTAAAAAAGTCCCTAGCTGAATGAGAGAACCTAGTCTTGTAATATATCAGGTTGGGGGTGTGATTGAGCCCAGGGAAGGGAAGAGAAGTATGGGCCCTGGTTAACATAACACTGCATCTGAAATACCTTTGAGCATCTGAAATACCTTTGAGCCATCTGTGAGGGGAGATGCCAGTAAGCAGCTGTCTGTGGTTAAGGGAAGCCTTGGATGTGGATGAAATCACCTAGGGACAAAGCCTACAATGAAAAGATGAGAAAATCTAGCAAACTTGGTCTCAAGTTTTGTCCAGCTATTGGATCATATGTCAGATTACATGTGCTTTATAAAATGTGAAAACTCTGATAGCTTTAAGGTACACAGACACTGTGTAAGATGTTTACATCCTCTTTGTTTTCACATGAAAGTTCTTGCAAGTGGATGTTTTTGTAGTGAGACACAAAAAGGATGATAAGGACTTCAAGCTGGGGTAGGCATTACTATCAGTTTGCCAAAACACTCAAAAAAAAAAAAAAAAACAGATAGGAACTTTGAAGACTTCTTTCCTCACATAGTGCCTTAGGTCCTATTGCATGTTTGAAAAACAGATGATGATTTAACTATTCTGACAGGTGTATGCAGAGCTATCTCTGATGCTTTACCAGGAATCTGTAGAAAGTCATCCGAGTGTTCTTTCTGTACAGTTTCAGCCCTCTTTCCCCAGAAGCATCACTTCTTTGCCTATATTTTGTTATCATTTCAAAATAGTGTCAGAGTGATTTAGAGAGATTTATTATTATTTTACTTGAAACTGGCAGTGCTTAAATGTTTGAGGCAAAGAAGTTTTGGAAGTCCGTTTTGAATATGACATAGAAGTAAATGTCACCAAATTTGAAAATCACCTGAGATTGTTTGTAAATTAACTTGCCAGATACCATGTGCAAGTATTTATGTGTGAGTGGTTTTATCTTTTACTTAAAAACCGGAGTTGATTTTTCCCCAATAATTATAAAAATAAGGAAATAAATTCTAGTAAATTTGGAGGTCAGTACCTTGAGTTACAAATAATTTTAAGTTTTTATTTTAAGACAGTCACAAGTAGCTCCAGTAGCTCTAATTTGCCTTCTTTACAAGTGGGACTAGAGGCAGAATGCATGGAATGGTATATATACACAGCATTTTTTACTGTTATTGTTAAACTTACCAATTCTGATGGTTAACAAAATGAAACAGGTTTATTTTTCCCCTTCTGTGCATAATCGGTATTATTAAAATCCATATTTGATTTAAAATTAGCAATCTACAATTTACTTTGAAAGCAAAGATAATTCAAATATTGAATGGTTCAATAGATATTAAATCACAGTTCTTGAAAGCTATGGTTATATTTGAATTAATATTAAGTAATAAGGCCATCTAGTGGTAAAATGTCCAAGTTTTAGTGAATTTGAAAATCTGATGTCTTCTTTACCAAATGTGGGCTTCAGAATTGTATCAGGTGTATTGTATGATTGTTAAAAAGTCTTTCTAGAAAATAGTTTAACCTAAGTTATTTGTCCCTTTTTATAGCAAAGAAGGCCCTTCCATTATATGTATATATACTTATTTATTTATATTTTTTTAGAAACTTTTTTTTTAAGATTTTATTTATTTACTCATGAGAGACACACACAGAGAGAGAGAGAGAGACAGGCAGAGGGAGAAGAGGCTCCATGCAGGGAGCCCGATGTGGGACTCCATCCTGGGTCTCCAGGATCATGCCTTGGACTGAAGGCCGTGCCAAACCACTGAACCACCCGGGCTGCCCCCTTTCATTATATTCTAAAAATCCTTTCTACAAAGCACTCATTCAAACATGTAATATTTTTCTTGAATGTAATCATTGGAGCCACCAATAAAATCTATAAATAATAAGCACTGGGAACAAAGAAACTTAAATAGTGAAGTGGAATGTTAAAGTTATGTAGTTCTAACCTTCCTCCAGGCTGTTAGATGCCAGGAAATGAGCAAGACTCAGATCCTGCCCTTGATTGAGCACATGGTTTTTGGTCCTTGTATTTAAATACCCCACAGGTGTTGACCATAGTCAGCCTGCTTGTTGTCAATGCTCATCTGTGGGGGGAGACCCAGGATCTGCATTTCAGAGGCCTTTCAATGAATTTTTAGGCAAATAAAGTGTGAAGATCATGCTGTACTCTATACAGAGATCATACAATAAAATCTGTTTTTTGGGACCTTAGAAGATTTCAAGTATAATTTTAATTCATGTATGTAAATGTTACACATTTATTAGAGAAGGAGCCAGTAAAATTAGCCGTATGTTTATAGTTCTGCAACATGCTTCTCAAAAATAATAGAGCAAAGGGAGAAGCTGAAAACAAGCTGAAGTGGTATTCTTCCCTAACTCTGCATTATTATAATATTTAACATTTTTTCACAAATCAAAGAGTAATATTCTGGATATTTCTTATTTATTATCAAATAGTACTTGGCTAAATATTAAATAAGATAGTTTTATTTACAATATAGTAAGCTGCCAGGGCCCAATTTTTCTTTCCAGTGGTCACTGCATTTGGATGTTATTCTGTCCTGAAACACATTTCCCTCGCTATTGAATTACCCATCAAAATTAATTTAGAATATTTTTATTTGCCTCTGAAGTTACTGATAATATATTAATCTGGTGCTCAGACTTTTCATTTATAAAATAATTTCTCCTCCTAGGTATTTGGAGTAGATGACAATCAGGATTATAATAGGCCTATTATCAATGAAAAGCATAAAGATCTGATAAAAGATTGGGCTCTCAGTTCTGCTGCAATAGTAATGGAAGAAAGAAAGCCACTGAGTACACCTGGATTTCACAACTCAGAGGTATACATCCCTTCCTCATATGTAACTTTTACACATAAAATGTAAATTTGTATCATTTATTATATTGATATATCCCCTTGAGAGTTCTTCTAAAAACTAAATTCTTACAAATTTGTTTCTAATAAAAACCTAAAGCAATTTTGTAGTAATTATTTCAGGTTTTGTTATGTTCTTTTAAATTATGTTCAGTGAGGGGAAAATGTTAATTTCAGAAAGCAGTTGATGAGCTATATGCTCACTCTCGGATCGGCATTATGAGATGAAACAAAAAAATATACACTGCTTATACTATTTAGCATGAACAGGCCTGTCTGTCATGCCAGGAAGCATTTGCCAGGTAGAGCCAGACAGATAAAATTTACAAACCTAAGTAAGTGCAGGTACAGAGCAGCCCTGGATGTGATTTGGATAACCTAAAGTTAATCAAGGATGGCTTGGCTCAAAAGTTAGGTGGTCTGGTACCGTAGAGCCTGGAAGACCTGAATGCGAATCCCAGAGCGGCTGCATCTGTGTTGGGCACTTCCCCTTTAGCTGCAGTGTTCTCCTCTTTACAAAGCGAATTGTTGACAAAGCCTATTTACAGGGAGTTCAGTGATGTATATGAAGCACTCAGCATAGTAATTGCCCAAGATTTATGCCCTTAACAAGTGGTTATTCCCTTATTGGAAATAATATTAGAATGTCATCTCACATTTCTTGTGCCCGTCTACGAATAAGGAAACTGAAATATGTAGAAATTAAGTTGATGAAGGTCATAAAACCGAGTACCTTAGGGAGCCAGAATTTGAACTGTAGTAAGCAGCCATGTTTTCTTGACTCCCTCTCTTACTTGCCATGCTCCCTCTCAAGAAATGAGCTAATTTAAAATACACAAATGGTAAATAGATATACAAATGGTAAATAAAATCTTAAAATATAAATAAAACAATTTCAAATAAAATGTTATATTTGTATGAAATGTAAAATATTTCAGTAGACAGGTAAATCCACCTTTTTAAAAATTTTTTAAAATTATTGTTACAGTATTCTAATTGGTCCAGTAATGATTCTGACAAACATGAACTTTAAAAGACTCCCTCTTCCCTTCTTTGTCCCCTCTACCCCTGCCAAGTGGACTCTATATATAGCCCCAATATGCACCTGCCTTTGAAGGAATCACCTAAACAGGCCATGAGAACCTCTTTACAGAATAGTTCTACTACCAGTGAAGGTGTGAGTGGCTCTGGGACTTCCTTCATGCTGAGAACTTTGGGCAGTTAGCACAGAATCTTGAAAGGGAATTAAAGGATTCAGCAGGCTTTGGAATCCTTAATCTTCATTGTATGTATGTCACTATGTATACTTACTTTTAATCTATTCTTAAAACCATATATATAGTCTGTATGGAATATGTACCTCATCAGTTTTTAGCATATCATCCTTAATACAGTAAATATGATACTTAAGATATTGTTTTGAATAATTCATAATACAATTTTGGTTAATAGCCTTCCATTCCGTAGTTGTCATTACAGTCTCAAAATTAAGCTTTGACTTAGATTTTTTGTGAAGGAACATATTTTTTTCTGTATTCCCTAGATCTTCCATATTAAATGCCTAGATTGTCCTGATGTTAAAAATTATCAGTATATGTCCATAAATCTGTGGAACCATATCATGAATTAAATGGTTTCACACTTGACTATAAAGGTTCAAAGAGCACTTGCCTTAAGGCCAGATCTATATGTGCACAAGTCTAGATTCAGACTAGTTATCGAAAAATTCTTTTTTTTTTTAAGATTTATTTATTTATGATAGACATAGAGAGAGAGGCAGAGACACAGGAGGAGGGAGAAGCAGGCCCCATGCCGGGAGCCCAACGTGGGACTCGAGCCCGGGACTCCAGGATCGTGCTCTGGGCCAAAGGCAGGCACTAAACCACTGAGCCACCCAGGGATCCCCAGTTATCGAAAAATTCTTAAGGGTTAAGTGATTTCTAGCTGCTTCTGGAAACAGTAAAATGTTCTAAAAAGAGGTCTGAAGCTTTGGGTTTGTTTTTGAAATCCCTAAAGACATGATCTGGAAGGTTTAATACTCCTTGAGACTCTGGAACCAGTCTGATTCCTAGAAGCATCTAGAGGGCCAGAGAACCACTAGACTCCTGTTCCATAGAATGAAGTAGAATCAACTCCACTGTCTTAGCCATAAGGCTGTGATAATTCACCCACGTTTGTTCAGCCACAGTAAATTTTAAGCTCTAAGTGTTTATTTTAGTGCCATCATTAGTATTTCATAAGTAGAGAAAATTAAACTACACTTAAAGTAATAATAAGATACAGTTAAAAGGAGTACCTAGAGAATCTTCATTCTATATATAAAGAAATTTAATAATTGATAATATGGCAATGTGAGGTTTAAACATGGCTTTGTATGATAAGATAATGTGACTTTATAGAACTCTGACTAAATAGACTGATGTCTTTACTTTATCTTTCTCCTTTAGGAAGGCACATCTTCATCTGGAAACAAACGCTGGGTTTCACAGTGGGCTAGTTTGGCTGCAAATCATACAAGGCATGATCAAGAAGAAAGAATAATGGAATTGTCTGTACCTGTTCCTTTAGAGAATGGTATTTCCCCCCCCCCCTTTTCTTTTTTGTGACTCCTACATCAGTTTTTTTAAAAACAAACTAAATCTGTATAGTGAGAAGTAAACTAAACCTAAATAAACATAATCACGTATTCTCATGTTTATACTAAATATATGATTTTATTTGCACTAATAATGCAGATACCATTAAAATATAAATAACTGAAGAGCTAATATGTAGGTGAAAAACACGTACATGTATACAAATGTATATATATGGTAAAAATATAAAAATGGAAATTTTATTATTTTTTTAAGATTTTATTTATTCATAGACACACACACAGAGGCAGAGACACAGGCAAAGGGAGAAGCAGGCTCCATGCAGGGAGCCTGACGTGGGACTCGATCCCGGGTCTCCAGGATCACACCCCGAGCTACAGGCGGCGCTAAACTGCTGCGCCACTGGGGCTGCCCTGGAAATTTTAAAGTAAGATAATTTTAAAGTAAAACAACAGTTCCAAATTACAATATTCATTAATATCATTAATACAACAAGTATTTTAATGCTACTTTGTGCATTTAAGTAAATGTACAATTCAATAAAATTCAATATTTAATACAATTCAATAAAATTCGATAAAAAAGAATACTTAATTTACTTAATATCTTTTGCAAGGCTATGTAATATGACTTTTACTGCCTTCTAATAATTCTGTGAATTGAAATAAAAGTTTTCTTTAAAAAATGAAATTTTATGCCTCTAATGATTTTATTAGGTTGAATTAATTAGATTCTTAATTAGAAATAAAACCCTCAAGAAGAATTTGCATGTGGCTTTTTATCTATATTCTTAATTTTGTTATTGTTAAAAATGGAATTTTATTTTGTCTCTGGCTTATGGCACCCCAAAAATCTGGTTTAGGAATTTTGTAAACTTTATTTAGCAAGCATTTGAGCAGGATGCATAGCAATGTACTAGAAAAGCTATATCACTGATTTACAATAGAAACTAGAAGTATGGGATCCCTGGGTGGCGCAGCGGTTTGGCGCCTGCTTTTGGCCCAGGGCACGATCCTGGAGACCCGGGATCGAATCCCACATCGGGCTCCCGGTGCATGGAGCCTGCTTCTCCCTCTGCCTATGTCTCTGCCTCTCTCTCTCTCTCTCTCTCTCTCTCTGTGTGACTATCATAAATAAATAAAAATTAAAAAAAAAAAGAAACTAGAAGTAATCAATAGTATTACCAAAAGCTTCTTGAGAAGACTGAGTGATTTGTGCAGATTGATTGACACAAACTGGTCACTGTTTGGGGAACAAGGAACCCAAACAGAGGGGGTCAGAGGGTCAGAGGTATGTTTACCAAAGAATGCATTGTGAAATTAGTCAGTTTAGCTGAAGAAAGCAAAATTCTACCCTTGTTATAAAATATAACAAACAAACAAAACAAAAAAAACAAAAAAAAATTAAATATAACAAACAAGCTGACCCCTCATTATCTTGTTTCAAAATGTTTCATCATCTTCTAAATTAATTTATTTAGATAAGCTGATAAATGCACTTCAGTACTAAAATATTCTTGTTAAACATTCATCGCATGTGCCTTAGAAGCAGGACAATTTGAGAAATACTAGAAAAATACAAAAAGATAAAATAGGTAGTACAATTTAGGTACTTACAGTAGCACTATCGAGATGACACATAATACAGTAATGTCCTGACTAATTGCTAAAGTTCAATCAGGAAGTTTAGTAGCTGTTTTCCTGCATCATAACTATTATATTGCTGTGAAATTTAAATGTTCAACTTTCAGAATTATAAAGGGAGAAAAGACCCACAGAAGTTAGGTCTTGGTATCTTGCCTCCACTTACCCTCAAAGATGAGAATACTTTATATGTTAGTTTTTATTTCCCTAAACAGATGTCCCTTTTCTCAGAAATATATTCCAAGTATAGTAGTCAGCAAAATCCTCAGGTATTCTCAAATTCTCTCACATAGAAATATCAAAGCGTATATATTCTCACTGTTTTCTATGTAACTGTGAAAAGAAAAAGTGATCATGTGTTTCTATATGAGGTGTTAATATACCAGAACACCATAATTTTAAAATCCCTCAGTTTATAAAAGTACAACAAGTTCTGTTACTTTGTTTCACACTTAAAATTTTTCAAAATCTTGGGGTACCTGGGAGGCTCAGTTGACGAAGCTTCTGACTCTTAATTCAGCTCAGGTCATGGTCTCAGGGTCTTAGGATCAGATGCTCCACAGTAGGCTCTGCGCTCAGGAGGGAGTCTGCTTGTTCCTCTGCTCCTACCCCTGTTCCGAGCTATGTAATAAATAAAATATTTAAAAACAATCCTTTTAACAGAGTTAATTTTTTTTTTTTTTTAGAAAACCTTCTAAAGTCTTGCATTTTCTGTTTTACTTAGGAAATCCAAACTTGTCATTCTTTCAGATAGATTACAATGCTCATTAAAAAACCATGTGGAACTTGAACTCATGACTCTGCGATCAAGAGTCAGATGCTTAACCCACTGAGTGACCTAGGTGCCCCTAGATATATTCTTCTTCTGTACTATGTGATTGAAACTGTTTATTAGGCATTCTCTGTGCAATTCTACAAAACATTTTCTTGAGCAACATTTCATGGACCTTATAAAAACAAGAATAAACACAGTGACCTTCCCTGCCATAAAGTATATTGAAAGAGAAAGAGCAACAAATGACCCTAATTTTCATGTCATAAAACTGCCTTTTTGACTACCCCTGTTAGTAATCTGCCTGTTTGTATCGTGGCATTGTACTTGCTCTTGAAATGGCTCTATCACGATGCTGGCATGTTTATTCAGAGTTTCCTTGTACACTAAGCCATTTCTTAGCTTCCACTGCAAAATCTAATGTGATATGATATTATTTTTATTTGTACTTTTTTGCTCTAATACATTTCTTTTTTGTGGTTTTATTGTATAGATACAGATATCAGCGAGTCTGGCATTTCATTACGAAGTACTGGCTCGGCAACTTCCCTGGCTAGTCAGGGAGAGAGAAGGAGACGCACCCTTCCCCAGCTTCCAAATGAAGAAAAGTCTCTTGAGAGCTCCAGAGCCAAGGTTATAACACAGAGGTCAGAGATTGGAGAAAAACAAGACACAGAACTTCAGGAGAAAGAAGCTCCTACACAGGCATATCAGAAGGATAAACAAGATGCTGACCGACCCCTGAGTAAGATGAGCAGGGCAGTGAACGGCGAAGCTGTTAGGCCTGGCGGAGATAATAAAACCCTTCTTCACTTGGGCAGCTCTTCTGGAAAGGACAAAAGTGATACTGATAAGGAAGCTTCTGTGGTAAAGCAGACATTGGCCAAAATTCAACAGGAACAAAAGGAGCAGGCACAGTGGACACCTAGCAAGTTGTCTGCTTCCAAAAATGTTTCAGGTCAGATAGATAGGTGCCGGGAGGAATCTTTTAAACAAGAGTCACAACCTCAAGAAAAAGTTCCAGGACACTCTACCAGCAAAGGAGAAAGGGTGACACAAAATGAGAGCAAGCGAAGAAAAGCTGAGGATGTTCTCAAAGGTCAGAGTTCAAAAGGTGGAGACAAGAAGGAATCCTCAAAGTCCTTAGTGCGACAAGGAAGCTTCACCATAGAGAAACCTAGTCCCAACATACCCATAGAACTTATTCCCCATATAAATAAGCAGACTTCATCCACACCCCCTTCTCTGGCATTGACAGCTGCCAGCAGGATACGAGAAAGAAGTGACTCTATGGATACTGATTCCAGTATGGACACAACTCTTATTCTGAAAGACACAGAAGCAGTGATGGCTTTTCTGGAAGCCAAACTGCGTGAAGATAATAAAACTGATGAAGGCCCAGATACTCCCAGTTATAATAGAGACAACTCTATCTCACCAGAATCTGATGTGGACACAGCTAGTACAATCAGTCTGGTCACAGGAGAGACTGAAAGAAAGTCAACCCAAAAGCGAAAGAGTTTCACAAGTCTCTATAAAGATAGATGTTCCACAGGTTCTCCTTCCAAAGATGTTACAAAATCATCATCTTCAGGTGCTAGGGAGAAAATTGAGAAGAAAACAAAAAGTCGTTCGTCAGATGTAGGCTCAAGAGCGGATGGCCGTAAATTTGTACAGTCCAGTGGAAGAATGAGACAACCTTCAGTAGATTTGACAGATGATGACCAAACCTCTAGTGTACCTCATTCTGCTATCTCTGATATTATGTCATCTGATCAGGAAACTTACTCTTGTAAATCTCATGCCAGGACTCCACTTACCTCAACTGATGAGCATGCACATTCCAAACTGGAAGGAAGTAAAGTAACTAAATCTAAGACTTCTCCTGTAGCACCTGGATCATCCAGTAAATCAACCACTCTTCCAAGGCCGCGACCTACCAGGACTTCCCTCTTGCGCAGAGCACGACTTGGCGAAGTGTCCGACAGTGAACTGGCTGATGCTGACAAAGCATCCGTTGCTTCTGAAGTGTCCACAACCAGTTCCACGTCAAAGCCCCCCACAGGAAGGCGTAACATCTCTAGGATTGATTTATTGGCTCAGCCTCGTCGAACAAGGCTTGGCTCATTATCAGCTCGCAGTGACTCTGAGGCAACGATCTCTAGAAGTAGTGCCTCTTCGAGGACTGCAGAAGCCATCATTAGAAGTGGAGCCAGATTAGTACCTTCAGATAAATTTTCTCCTAGAATTAGAGCTAACAGTATCTCTCGACTATCAGACTCCAAAGTCAAAAGTATGACCTCAGCACATGGCTCTCCTTCAGGTAATTTGGATCCAGACTTTTTATAATATTAGCATATTTATTTCATGTTTTGGGACTCCCTTTTAAAAAAAAAATTAGATGTCTAGTGTTAATTCTAAAAATATTCAACAGAAAGGTTATGCTATAAGAGAATATTTTCTATAAAATTATTTTAGCTCATTAGTAAATGGAAGATTCAGAAGTTACACACACTTCCAATTAATACCCTGGGACAAAATAGTGACTTCAAAATTAGTATCTGTTTAGGAATTTTAATTGTCTGGTTGACGAGATATCTGGATTCATGTGTCGAATTAGAGGAGGAATAGTATCTGGTTTAAATAATAGGAATTAACAGGAATAGGGATTCTTAAATATCCTCACGTAATTCAAAGCCCTTTGCAGAAGCCCTTTATCTGAAGAAAAGTAGTATGCTTAGCAGAGCTAAGTGAAATAATTGCTGTTTTATCCTTGCTTTCCCATTTATGTAGAAATGTTTTATATTTTTTGAAGTTAAATCTGTTTATAGTTGGGACAGGTGAAAACTAATCCTTAATTTATTTCAGTGGAAGAAGATGGATTCATGAGATAATCCCTAAGTATATATGGGTCAAACTGGGCTACAGAAACCTGATTACGAGCACTATCTCATAAAACACCGTTCTGTCACTTAACTATAGTAATTAGCTGTCAATGAATACTAATCATTCCAAAAGCTGTTTCCTCCCCATGCAAATTGAACGGCCTCTGGGATACTTGTCTGTTGGTGTACTTCATATTCACAGCTGTAGCCCAGGAGAGTACGAGTGTGTGACCATAGTACTAACACAGATGCTTGTGTGTACCCTGTACGCATGGACTCTTACTTCATAATCAGCCTCACCCCTGGGTGGGGCTACAAGGGCCAGTGAGGGGAAGCCAGCTGGTCAAAGACTTAGAGAGCTCTTATTAGCAAGCATCCAAGTGAGCCTAAGTCTTGAGGGAAGAGTGAGGGAAGGTTGGTATACAATCCCGTGTTCTGACTTTCATGTCTACCACGGTGGAGTCCACAAGACTCAAAACTAACAGTGCTCCTCATGTTCTGTTTTCACTTTTAATTCCTCCTCTCTTGTCTTCACTGCTGTTCCCTCCCCTGCACTCACAGCTCCCTCTCTCCTGGTCAGATCTGTGGTGGGAGTGCAAGTAGGTGGGAAATAGGGATTATGTAATCAGGACTCCAGAAGAATAGCTGATTTTCCTTCATGCCCCATCGTCCCTGCTTCTGCACTGGGAGCTCTTGTTGCTGGTTCATGCAGTTATTGCAAGCATTTTAAAACTGACTGCTGTCTGTCGGTTTGTGTTTACCCAGTATTGGTGTTCTGTTCCTTATGGCTCTACCTCTTCAATTCACATTTCCTTTGTGCTGCATTCTATGGTGTGTACTGTGATAGAATTTCTTCTGTCACATGGCTTGTTTGATCACCTCATCTCTATTTCAGTACATAGAAATGTTCCAGTTTTCTCCTGTCTCACTGTAAGCTGTAATGCAAGCCGTATGTCACCAAGTAGCATGGAACAGTTCCTTCTGTACTGGTTCTCTGGTCTGTGACACATGAGTGATCTGTTTAACATGAAGGGCTTCTGTGAGGTGCAAGCCAAAGAGGACTACTTAAGCAAATCTAAGAAACTGTTATAAGATGCTATGTCTTCAAAGATAAATTTTGTTTTCTCCTTTGAATACAGAACTTGATAAACATGCAGTTTCTATATCCAAAAAGTACCTTCAATTGCTTAACGATATTCCCTAGTACCTTTTGGCCCTTCTTCATACTTAATAGTAGTATATTAAATAATTAGAACCATAGAATTAAAAACTGGAAGGATTATTCAGTTTACGTAACTTAGGCCAAGAGATGCAACAACCTGTCCTGGTCACATAGCAGAGGCAGGGACAGGATGAGAAGCCCCAAGGCCTTTTCATTCCCAGCCTCTTGCTGTTTCTACCACATCCTGTCTGGCTCTCAGAAATACTCTGCTTACAAGCTTCTGGGCAATGCCTGGAATTTATTGGATTATTTCCAGAAGTATATACAAGGCCAACATACAATATATTTGGTATGTTGTCCACTATAACCTATGTAATTCTGATGTGTTACTAAATTCATGAAGCCACATTGTGATCCAGGATTGTATGTTTGGATTCTCTCAAGATGCCTGTTTATAGTATTCTATACTATCTACAAGGACAATGGCTAGCATCTCATAGTTAGTGGTCACACACTAACATAGTTATATGGGTAGGCAATAAAAAAACAAGAAAAGCAGATACTTGATCTAGTTGCTAAATGGGTTGTCTTTATGTTATGGCATTTCTACTTAAGACAATTATATCTTGACTGGAAAAGAAAATAAAAATTCTTAGATTTTGAAATATGATTTAAGAGAATGTAAAATCATACTGGTCAGTGTTGTACAAACTGTAAACTTAAAGGACTTAGAGGTCTCTGAACCTAGAGCCTTGATATGTCCAGATTGGCATATGTGAAAATAATTCTGTAATGTTTCAGATTTCATAATTTAGGCCATGTCTAAAAAAAGTTTTCCAAAGAAATGTATATGATAAAAATAGAAGAATGGAAATCTCTGGCTTAGAAACATTAAAAGTTCTTTGATGCTTCTTTAATTCTGATGTAATTTGCTTTTAGGAAAGTCTAGTCTCCACTACCCACCCCATTCCTTCAGTAATCCTTTAATATCAAGTTATGTTAAAATATCCAGATTTATTTTGATAAGATATATTTAAAACTAAGTGTGCAAGGTTTTCAAAGTAAAGCAGTTGGTTTTCATTAGGTACACATCCTTAGATTTTTTGCTTTCTTATTTTTATTCCAAACCTCAAATTTTATAGATGGTAGGAATTAGATGTTGGGCACGCATGGCTTCAGTTATTTCTTCCTCCAGGTGAAAGACCAATACAGAACATTGTCAGGGATCTTTTTCCCCAAATGATCTTAATTGCTACATGCTTATAAATATACCTGTAAAGTATGTTTGTGGTTCATTTCCCACAAAAATATTCTGATATAAAGTGTGAAAATGCAGTGTTTGTTTCCTGAAATGTATTTGTTACATCTATAGATGTGGATGTGTTTTAAGGCCAACAAAGTTTTAGTTAGCAATGAAAGAAATCAGAGCATTCACAAATAAATAATCCTGATAACTCTTTCTTCCTTTTTAAATTCTCAATAGTATGTTTTCATAGTGAATATAGTAGTTTATTACTTCCATAAGAGGAAGTGTTGCATAATTTTGTAACTAAGCATTATAATTAATGTAACTAAAATAATTTTCAGGTTAGCTACAAAATTAATTAAGCTGATCTTAGAACTTTGATTTTATTTTATGTGCTATCTAGTATCTCACCAATCGAGGAAGCCTCCCTAGGGCCTGGCATTGCAAATACTTTTGTTATAATATTCAATTTAATGATTTATCTGAAATGCCTTCCTGGTACCAATAATATATCAAATAAGCCTAATGCTGCATTTTAACTCTATACAGGATTTTACTTAGACAATAAAATTCAAGAGGAAGAAGTAAAATTCTTCACAGATAGAGATCACAAAAACTATCATTCTATGAGAAATTGAGGATATCTTTTCAAAGAATTAGCCTAACTGGAATCATAAAAAATTTTTTTAAATAAAGATTTTCTAACATGTAACTGTGAAGTATTTAGAATAGCAACAAATGAGCTATGAACTCTGGGAGTCGGTAAACTTGGCTTAAACTTTGATTTAAGTAAGGCAAGACCTTTCTGGGCCTGTTTTTCTCTCTCTAAATTGAAGAATTTATGCTAATGTTAAATAGAGATTCTTATGTTCTAAAATTCTATGAAATAAGTAGTCAATAGGGAAAGTTAAAAACATTCTAATTTGAAGTTTACTCTGCAGTAACTAGTCGATGGTAGGGATTTTTTTCTTCAGATAAGTTCTTTGGGAAATAACAGGCCCTGGCATTAAAGCCCCTCTCCTGGTCTCTCTTCTGCCGGTAGTGATCATCCCACTGGTCTCCACTCTCCTCTTGGCTGTTACACAAGCCAAGTGGTGTCTACACCATACTTGAGCTCTGCTTCCTAGTACTCCCCATATGATAGGTGTGCCATTAATAAAGATAACCCTTAATCATTTAAAGATTTACTAGCCATATTTTCATTTCTTGGCTATCCCCTGTTTATTTTATCTCCCATTTTGCCCTCAATTTTAAGAGAACAGGCCTAAATATGTTACCTTTCCATTTTTAAAATATCCTTATGGTACCTTATGGTTGCTTTTCTCTGGAAAGCTATTCTTAAACTTCAGTAATCTTGCTGGCCTCTAGATAGACCTGTAAAAATAAGTGGAAACTCTATGAATGTCATTTGAAAAGAAGTTTTTCTCTTTTTCCCCCCAAAATGTAATTATTTTCTGATCTTGAGACTCAAAGTTCATTCTAATGTGGCATGGATTACATGCCATCACCTGACATTTAGCACTTGGTTCTCAGTTTCTCGTTCTGCTTTCATATATTGTGCTACTCATGAAATATAGTAGCCAATGATGGCATTCTTTGTCAGTTACCTCTAAGTCAATGACCTAGTTTCATCATCCCTACCTATGTTTTCACATCTCCTGCAATTTATTAAAACTCTTTGCTATTGATTTTGTTTTCACTCCAAACAACTTTCAGTTGTTGTAAGTATGGTTTCCATAGTTTCCAAATCAAAAATCAGGAAATCAAATCTATGAATGGTCCTTTTCTTATTTGTGAACTTGTTTTCTATGAATGATATATTCTAAACATTAATGTTTAATGGCATGCCTTTATTAAAAAGTATAAACATTGCAATATTTCTATTTTTTTTCTAGAGTCTTTTTGCTCTTATTCCTAAAGTGTTTCTGAAATTGTTTTCAAGTCTTGGGGTTAGTTCAAATCGTAGGACTTTTCAGATGTCTAAAAACTAGTAATTTTTAGTGGTAAAAGTATTTTTATGTTAATGAATTATCTTGTAATGGCAAAACTGGAAAATTTATTGACCACTACCTCCAAAAGACATTATGAATAATTACCTAGAGTTCTGTATATGTGTTTGCATACATTTTTCCAGAAGGCCATGAAGTTTCTGCATATCTTCTTATACCCATGAATCTCGTTCCAAGCTCTAGGAGCTTCAAATGGGAGTGTGAATCAGGATGAATTGGTAGGCTCTGATTCAAGACACATTCCCGTTTATAGATTTCTCTGCTTCTTAAACCAACTCTGGTGGCATTGTATATCAGTTTTATTTGACAGCCACCTGAGCCATGCTAGGCAAAATTGTGGTTTGGGGAGGAAAAGACAGGAGAGGTACAAAATTCCAGTGAAGCAGGATGAAGGAATTGTAGACTTGACCAATCTTTGCAGCCTAGGGTCAGTTTCTGTTTTAAAAGAGGGGGAGCAAAAAAAAAAAAAAAAAAGGGAGTGAGAGAGAGAGAAAGAAAACTCTTCTAATATTAATGGCAATTGGAACTTATAGCAGATGCTGAGTTTTTGTCACTTAGCCACTAAAAATATTTCATGCTTTTCACTGGGTTTTACCTAATCTGTGAAAAGCAGGTGGTCAGTATCTAGGAATTTATTCAAAAATATTTTTAAAACATTTGCTAGCCAGACACTCTGCTAAGTGCTAGATATGCAGTAGTAGATTAAACTGGTGTGGCTCCTGCCCTTGTGAAGTTTACTGTGAATCAGTCATTATTGCCCTATTTGTGACCTCTATCTTATGCCTCACAAATTGTTTGTTTCGTTCTTACATTAACAGTAGTAGTGAAATTAATTTGTCTTCTGATTTTTTCAGATGTGTCAGCAATACCATCTCTTAAATGTCTTTACTAACCTTAAATAAGAAAGTGATTGCCACTTTCTTTAATGTGAATATCACAGTATCTTCTGTGCCTTGAATGTCATTGGTTGTGAGAATAGCCTTGTAGAGCTTCGCTCCTTGTAGGTCTTATGCCATTGTCTATTTTCGCCATATGCTTTCAGTGTCAAAGCAGAGTTGTACTGAAGATGCTTTGTTGTGTTTTTACCATGTAAAAAGATTTTTTCCAATCATAGCATAACAGGATGTTGAATGACAGAGGTAATGTTTTTTTCTGCCATAAAAGCATAATTTCCACAGCAGGAATTATGCACATTTGTATGTTGGGAAAAGAGAGATTACCATCTCCATGTTGAAAGTCCATGTGGCATGAGGAAATCTTTTCCCGTATTTTTATTTTTGTTGTTGTTACTGTTACTGTCATTTAAAAAAATCCATACCTTCACTCAAATGATATATATTTGCAACTAAAAAGTATCCGAGTTAAACATTTATGAATAGAGCTTGCTTAGTTGTTTATCATTAGTGAATTTTTCATCTAAGTGTTTTATTCACCATACTACGGAAAACATGGTCTTTCAATTGTCTTTAATTACTCATTATTTTTAATTCACCAAAATGTATTGTTTCTATCTTTAAGAAGTAGTAGACATGATTTTTGTTAGGTATGTGTATGTCAGTTTTTGAAAATTGTGCTGTGTTTGTCTCATGGTGTTTTTGAAATCATGATTTTTATCTCCTTTAAAAGGTAACATAATAATTCTTTTTTTAATAATTAAACTAATTTAGTAAATTCAAGATGGAGGCGCTTTCCTACTGATTATGCTTCCACCTCAGAAGATGAATTTGGATCAAACCGTAATTCCCCTAAACATACTCGTCTACGTACTTCTCCAGCCCTGAAAACCACTCGGTTGCAGAGCTCTGGGTCAGCAGCAATGCCTACTAGTTCTTCGTTCAAGCACCGGATCAAAGAGCAGGAAGACTACATCCGAGACTGGACAGCCCATCGAGAAGAGATAGCCAGGTTGGTTTTAATGGATCACCTTTAAGAGCTGAAATTTTTTGTCAGTGTTTCAACTTGATAACAAAGTTTAGCTTGTATCTGATTTGTGTAAATTAGTCCAAGAAATGAAATCCATAGGTAGCTATGAACTTAGTTTCCTCCAAAGTGTTCCTCTCCATGCAGTTTCTCCCGGTTCATGTTTTTAACACCAGTGCTACTAACATACTGTACAACTGATTTATTTTGGTTGCAGCCCCCCTTTCTTGTTTCTGGTGAAGATACTGATGAGTTAATATCATTCTTGAAAGGTAATGTCAGCTTTATATAATTAAGAGTTGTGCAGCTGAGTTTTTTATTACTTTCCTTTTATCTTCCAAAGAGGTAATAAGCACACTTGTTGGAGATATTTTGCTCATGTTCTCTGGGGAGACTTAGAGGAGATGGATTTTTACTCACAGTTTATGAGTTCATTAGATTCTAGCTTAATTCAATCCTTTATTAATTATTTTGAGGATTAAATAAATTTGTAGGACGCCTGGGTGGCTCAGTGGTTGAGCATCTGCCTTTGGCTCAGGGCCTGATCCCGTCCCACATCGGGTTCCCTGCAGGGAGCCTACTTCTCCCTCTGCCTCTGTCTCTGCCTTTCTCTTTGTGTTTCTCATGAATAAATAAATAAATAAAATCTTCTTTTGAAAAAAGATTATTAAATAAATTTGCTTAGTGTAACTAAAAGTTGTATCCTAAAATGTAAAATTCATGCTGCAGAAGTGATTTTTTTTAAACAATTTTTTTTTAATTTTTTATTTATTTATGATAGTCACGCAGAGAGAGAGAGAGAGAGGCAGAGACACAGGCAGAGGGAGAAGCAGGCTCCATGCACTGGGAGCCTGACGTGGGATTCGATCCCGGGTCTCCAGGATCGCACCCTGGGCCAAAGGCAGGCGCCAAACCACTGCGCCACCCAGGGATCCCTGCAGAAGTGATTTTTAATTAGTACCTTATCATGGCTAAACATTGAAGAGAGGCTATACTCAAACAGATGCTAACTGTAGTTAAAGTATGTTTTTTTAAGTTTGTAAGATAACTAAATTTTACTGCAGTGTTTTATACCCTATGTCACCTAAAACATTTTCATGTTTATGTGCTACAGTTATTTCCGCCTTCAGTTTAAGGCTCTAATCTTCAAGTTTTATATTAGGTAATATTATTATAATTAAAGAACATAATATGTAATAATCCAAAAAAATAAACTCTTAACATAAATTTTTTTTAATTTATTTATTCATGAGAAATGGAGAGGAAGAGGGGCAGAGACACAGGCAGAGGGAGAAGCAGGCTCCATGCAGGGAGCCCCGACATGCTACTCAATCCCGGATCTCCAGGATCATGCCCTGGGCTGAAGGCGGTGCTAAACCCCTGAGCCACCCGGGCTGTCCCTTAACATAATTTTAATAGTGTTTATCTTGTTTTTCTTTGTTGACTTCTATGAATTATGTTTTTTTTCTGGCTCATTACTTTAATGTAATGTTTATGTTTTGGGGTCTTTAATGACTATTTACTTATAATTGCTTTCAATTCTTTTAGACATGCCCTTTTATTTTTTTTATTTATTTTTTATTTTTTTTATTTTTATTTTTTTTTTATTTTTATTTATTTATGATAGAGAGAGAGAGGCAGAGACACAGGCAGAGGGAGAAGCAGGCTCCATGCACCGGGAGCCCAATGTGGGACTCGATCCCGGGTCTCCAGGATCGCGCCCTGGGCCAAAGGCAGGCGCCAAACCGCTGCGCCACCCAGGGATCCCGAGACATGCCCTTTTAATCTCATTGTACTGCTTAAACATTTTATTTTACCGTATAAATAGCTTTTTGTGAGACAAATTATTGAGGCATTGTGAGCCAGTTCCAGTTAGGGAACAGACCTGTCTGTGCTTCAGGATCCATTAATTGTCATGAACCCACAGGATGCCTGCAGGGAGAGAATCTCCCTCATGTTTTATGTTTTATTATTATAAAACTCATGTTTTATTCTTGTGGGTGCAGCCGGCAACAGCAGACTTCGCCCTGTCTCATCCTTTCCCCTTCCTGAGGAGGAGAGGTCCTCCTACACCAACTCAAGAAGTACCTTGAGGGAACAGTGGGTGTGTCTGCTTCCCTTTGAGGGGCACCCCCCCCCAAACTCAGACCCCTTCTTCTGGGCCAAGCCCCTTCCCTGCCCCCACCCAGGAAAGCTACCACAGAGGAGACCGTGCACAGGAGCTCAAGGTGACATTTTTCACTTGGCTCTACCTTGTTACTACATGCATTCTATCACCACCGTCTCTGCATGTCTCGTTAGCAGGACTGCTAAACTGCCTATCATTTAACTTCTAATGACTTTATTCCTTTTCCTTCTAGTTTGTTAGTAGCACTGTGGTTATAAAACTTGCCTTTGGGATTTTATTTTTTAAGGTGTATTTTTCAGCCATGTATCTGAAAGCAAGCAAACCAGATGGATTGCAAAACTCCAAATAAAACATTTGTATCATTTTAGAATTTCGTCCTCTAGCAGTTTTGATAGGAATGGAGACAGAATATGAACGATTATGAGCTTCAACTTAAAAAAAAAAAAACACACAGATCAAGAGATGTCAAGAAATACATTATTATAAAATATTCCAATGACTGTAACCTAGAAGCATTATGGAATAAGTCAGCTTAGAATTAACAGCTATATAAATAGGTCCATACTCTATATTGAATTATAAATCTGTTATTTCTGCTTGAAGATATTTATTACTTTGGTTTTCTTGATAATTTTGCTTTTTAGAATTCCTAATGCTGGTTTTTAGTAGGTGCTGAGACTTTTAAGCAGTGTGGATTCAAACCAATTTAATGGTCTGTATTACTGAGTCAACTTTAAGATAGGAATCGTCATCACACAAAGAAACAGCTGGCATGTACATGATAAACTTGCAAATTAAAAGGCGGCTTTTAAGGTGCTCACTGACCTACAGTTTATGTCATGTATACATTAGAGTTCTTCATGTTAGCATAGTTTTTACTGCATAACCTGTTGAGATTGCTATTGTCTGTTTATTTAATTCATTTTTTTCTAATTAACTCAGATTGCTATCTACAAAGATCAGAAGCTTCATTTTACAAATGTCTGCATAAAAAAACTTAAAAAGCAAAAATAGATTTTTGGATAAGCTCATGCTTATCTATGTTTTGTCTCTTTTAAGCTTGGTTATTTGGTTTCTCTGAATTTTAGTTCATTTATTTCAGAAATGCAAGAATTGAATGTAGTATCTAAGAAAACACCATAAACTCTTCCCCAGAAGAATTATATCAACAGTTATAAAATTACAAGTTTTTACAAGTTACAGTTACAAGTTTTTAAAAATTACACATGGAATGATAATGTGAGATATAGCATGACCTAATAAAAAGATCTAGTTACACCATTTAAGTATTTGTGACTTTAACCAAAAAGTGTTCAAATAACTTCTCTTAAGCCTTATTTTCCTTATCTGTAAAACAAGATGATGAGTACCTCTCCTACAAGGTGGCTGTGAGAATGAAGTGAGTTGAGTATAAAGCTTCTTTCTAGGGGTGCTTATTATCATATAGTGGTTTTGGTCATATTATAATATACATTACATAATTATACATAATGTGCTCATTATATTTATTCTAAGCTTATAAGAGCAGGGACTCTATCTGCTTCCTCATCATTATAGCCCTTAGGGTATATAGCATGGTGCCTGGAACGTGGTAAGAGACCAAAACATATTTACCAGTGTACTTCCTACCTTTTTGTATTGGTAAATAAAGGAATTGACCATAGATCGTGTCTGTTAGGCCATAAGCTTCCATTTAGCTTCTCTTTTTAAATCTGTTAAATTGTTATGCAGTTACTGCATTCCTTAAAAGTCTTTCAAGCTTACATTTTGCCCAAGTTAAAAAAATGGTAATTTGTACCTGCTTTCAGTTTTAAAGTTGCAGAAGCTTTCACTTGTTTTAAGAATGTTCTGTAATTCAGATACCTTCCCTGTGGAAGTAGCCAAATTGACTTCAGTAGATGCATTACTTAGAATTTTCATGTCTCATTGAATTGAGATCTTTTTGAGAAAAGCAAGATTATCACTGGTAGATTATTAAGTTTTCTCCCTCTTAAAAACAGCAGCATTGGAAAAAAATCAGTTTTTTCTTTTGCTTATCACTGGTAATACTTATTTAGTTCTTCAGTCCGCGTGGCTGGTAACACAAATAAATGGCTCTGTGGAAATGAGCTCTACACTTGGCATCTGGCCTTGCCTTAGCTATTAGTAAATTATATTATCACAACCAAGCCACTCACTTTATCTGAGAATGTGTCCTTATTCACATTCAGTTAGAGAAGTCCTACCTCACAAGAACCTTGTGACTCGCAAATGATATAACAACGTGTACTATGAAGTGCTGTGTGTCGCATGAAGTCAAAGTCATGTGTCAGAGTTACTGACCTCTTTGGCCATTTGGGGAAGTTTATGGAGCTCCTCTCAGAATAGTGTTTCTAAATGCATCAACATAAAATACTTAGTTGTGTTTCAGTAGGACTGCATTTCTTTATAATATTATCAGATCCCTGGGTGGCGCAGCGGTTTGGCGCCTGCCTTTGGCCCAGGGTGTGATCCTGGAGACCTGGGATTGAATCCCATGTCGGGCTCCGGGTGCATAGAGCCTGCTTCTCCCTCTGCCTGTGTCTCTGCCCCTCTCTCTTTCTCTCTCTCTCTCTCTGTGACTATCAAAAAAAAAAACAAGGAATAATTTATCGGGATTCCTGGGTGGCGCAGCAGTTTGGCGCCTGCCTTTGGCCCAGGGCGCGATCCTGGAGACCCGGGATCAAATCCCACGTCGGGCTCCCGGTGCATGAAGCCTGCTTCTCCCTCTGCCTGTGTGTCTGCCTCTCTCTCTCTCTCTCTGTGTGTGTGACTATCATAAATAAATAAAAATTTTAAAAAATATATTATCAAAATATTTTTAAAGTGACAGAGCAATAATTAGTTCTTTGTTAACATACTTACTGGAACATAATTGCTGTGGGTTTAATGACTGCTGTGGGTTTAATTTTGAAGTAGTAATGACTAGTTGTTTTAAGATACCTATAGCAACCATAATGTGATTTCTGTTGGTGAAAAAATTAACAACCCAATATTACTAATTGTTTGTTACTTGTACTTATAATCAAAAGAAATGCTAAGCTTCATTTGACAAAGGTTAGTGAAAATGAAGTTGTAATTACTTTCTTATTCAGGTGCAGCGACTCCTTGGATTCTGTTTGCCATTGTCCTCTATTAATGCTAGTCATTGATACTAACAGTGTGTTTTAAAAGACATAGCACTACTTCTGGGTGTTAACATATTTTTCAAAGTGACAGTTTATGTGAAATTTAGTTTTATTAACTTTTGGAATTAAAGTTTAAGACTGTTAGAGTCAAAATAGTTAATAGAATTTCTAAAAAATCCTAAGTTTGGTGCAAATCTTTAATTAGATACACAACTTCTATAACTGATTCTATCACAAATGATTGTTTCTAGAACTGTTATTTAAAAGGGATTAAACTTCTTTTCTGAAATTATTACCAGGATCAGCCAAGATCTTGCTCTCATTGCTCGGGAAATCAACGATGTAGCAGGAGAGATAGATTCAGTGACTTCATCAGGCACTGCCCCTAGTACCACAGTAAGCACTGCTGCCACCACCCCTGGCTCTGCCATAGACACTAGAGAAGAGGTAGGAGATCTTCATGGAGAAATGCATAAGGTTCTTTCTTTTCTTTATTTCTTTTGCTTTTAGCTTTTTGCTTAGTTTATTTTAGTTACATCCACCCTCCCTGTTTGCATGAAGCACTGCATTTTCCAACTTTGGTTTAAAAATTTTCTTTTTATGTTTTTGTAGCAAAACTAGTAAAGGCTAACATTTGGTCTGCTATTAACATGAAGCTGTAAAAGTACTTAAAACAAGCACTTTGCCAATTATTGGTGAATAGTTTTACTTTAAAATATGAGTATAAAAATATGAGTATAAATGGCATCTGAATAGCAAACTAAAACTTGATAGATGATTGTGTAATGTTTCTATAAAGTCTGGCTATGAAAATACTTCAGTTAAAGGGTATTTTTATACCTGCTTAGCTGGTCGATATCTCTACTAGCAAATAAAGAGAAAATTCTACAGTTTTCACTACTTTAAAAAATTCTTTTGAAGAATACACACGCATATATACTCAAGGATGCACTTTGAAAATTGAAATGTATTTATACATTTATACACACACACACACACACACACACAAATACAGATATATTCAGTTTTGAAACATTCTTGCAAATTCTGGAATGTAAGGTAGCATATATAGATTATTGCTCTTCCAAAACCAGGGCCTCCTATTCTCTGGCTTCAGGGCCCAATATTTGCATAACACTGCTCCAGAAGATGCCTTTAACAGATAACATAAAATTAATGGTACTCTGCCATGTTTGGTCTCTTGATCTGGTATAAGCAAAAGATTGGCATTTGAGAGAATTAATTAAAAGTTTTATTAGAACAAAGCCACATTCTTTATTTAATTATCATCTGGCTGTTTTGTATTGCAATGTCAGAAATTAGTAGTTAGATGGACACTGAATGGCTGCAAAGTCTAAAATATTTATTATCTAACCTTTTGCAGAAAAAAAAATATGTCAGCCTCTAATAGCTTCTCAATTTTATAAGATAATGTTCTCAATAGTAGCCCAAAATGGCTAGCCTTTTTGATAGATTTGATTCTAATAAACTGTGTTAATATTTTCTTACTTTGCTTTTTGTCACATTCCTTTTATAATCTAATTCTTCGATGGTCATTGTTTTGTTTTGGTTTTTTCTCCTTCATGTGTTGTCTGATTTGGTAAATGAGCTTTCATGAATCTGTGTAGAGTTTTGTTACCACATTGATCAATTGTAAATGTATATAAAATCATCCTCATTGTTGAAAAACAAAAGAATCTTCTTGGTGGCAAGACATACACAATTCTTCTGGTACATTTTTTAAATGATAAGATATTATTTTCTCAACTATCTAACTAAATTTTATCTAACATGATTATGCATTCACTCAGACCCAGTAAAATTACTCAACATTTCATTGAATAGACTTTAATTTTTCTTTTTTATTTTATTTCTGAATAATGTACTAAAGTTTATTCCTTCTTCAGTAAACCTGAGTTACTTTGTATTGTATTTGTATAATTTGCACTGTAGGTGGCAGTATGTCATTTTTACTAAAATATGTAATCTTTGTAGCATTGTTCAAAATTTACCTAAGACCAAAATACTTCATTTAATTTTTTTTCCTTTCGTACACTTAATTGGAATTTGCTGTTTATGTATCTGTGAAGAAATTTGGCACCTGGATTTGGGGAGAAAAAAGAAAAAAACAGATAGGAAACTAAAAGAAAAACATTATTTTACATTGGTAATACAATGTGAGTAAAATGAACATGTCCATCTAGATGGCTCAGCCCTTTCTACTTAAATCTGTTTTCCATTTTGGGGAAATCTTATCCATGGAAGAATTGAATTTAACATAGTTATGTATTTTGGATTTTAAAAATAAAATCTATGTAGGTGAACATCTATTTTATTAAACAGGTACCTTTAAAGTACTTATAAAAAGAAAGAGTAATTGGTTTATTGAAGATATCATGCTTCTGTTACTACCTGACAATGGAATAACTTCTGTCTAATAAAATTATAATGCCAATATCGGGACTTTTCCAAATTATTCTCATAAGGATCTGCTTTTGTCTTATTAGTTGGTTGATCGTGTTTTTGATGAAAGCCTCAACTTCCGAAAGATCCCTCCATTAGTTCATTCTAAAACTCCAGAAGGAAACAACTGTAGATCTGGTGATCCAAGACCTCAGCCAACAGAGCCTCCTGATCACTTAACAATTACAAGACGGAGAACCTGGAGTAGAGATGAAGTAAGTAAATCATTAACTTTAGCAAATGTCAGAGGAGGCATGTCTTGTGAGAAAAGGAGGGAACTGTTGGATAAATGAGGCTAGGGCAAAAAATAACTTGTTCTTTTGAGTAGAATGAAATTTCATCTGACATCACATCGTGTATACATAATTAATTATAAATTAAATTTCTAAAGGATGCAAAAGCAAAACTTTTTGTAAAAAAAATATAGTTAAATACCTTTCCACATTATTGCAAGGAATGATTTCTTAAAAGACACAAAAAGCTTCAGCTATAAAATAAAAGATTGATAAATTAGAGTATATTAAAGGACTTTTATGAAACAGAGTCAGCAAAGGATTAGTATACAGGATACATAAAGAAGTTCTACCAATCAATTTAAAAAGACAAAAACAACCCCCCCCCCAAAATTTCCAAAAGACATAAACAGCATTTTACTGAAGAGAAATTACCTAAGATCTTCAAAATACAGAGATGTTCAACTTCCTAAGTATTTAGAGAAATACATTTCAAGGCTACAGGGTGATTCTTGTTCAATTTACAACAAACTAAAAGTCTTAAAATATTAAGTAATAGAGAACGTGGATACATGGACTCTCATGTGTTGCCGATGGAGGTTATATTGCTGCAGTCACTTGGGAAAATGATTTGACATTATTTCCAAAGTTGAACATAAACATATCCCATGATCATACGACACAGTTTTACTGCTAGTAAAATACTCAAGAGAAACCCTTTCCTATTAACAAAAGTCATCATGCAAAAGGATATCTATAGTACCACTGTGGATGCTAACGAAAACTTGGGAACAATATAACCGTTTTTATCAGCAGAAAAGCGAATGTATAAACTGGTATGTTCACAAATTGAATAATTGCAGAAAAATCAAAATAAATGAACTACAGCAGTGTGCCACAATATGTATGAATTTTAGCAATATAACATTAAATGAAGGAAATAATTCCCAAAAGATTACATATAATATGATTCTTTGTCATACGTTTTTAAAAGTGAAAACATATGCTTAGGACAGAAATAAATATAACAAATGATATGAAAAGGAAAGCAAGGGAATGATGAATGGAATTCAGGATATTGTTTAACCTGGGTGGAAGGTAGCAGGGAGATGGGATGGAGGAAACCAGAGGACCAGTGGTAGATTACATCAGTCAGCTACTTCTGCATAACCACAAAAATCTCAGGGATATAGAGCAGTAAGTATGTATCACACACCTGTGGGTTACCTGGTATAGCTCAGCTGGACAATTAAAAGTTGTAGGCTGAGTCCAGGTCTGCCCACGTGTCTGTCATATTGCTTGGACAAGTGGGCTAGCCAAAGCTTGTTCTTGTCTTACTTTTATCAGAAGCAGAAGAGGGCAAGCCCCACCATGCGGGCACATTTCATGTTCATGTCATTCATGTCTGCTCATATCCCATTGGTGAAACCAAGTCATATAGTGGAGGTCAAAGACAAGTAACCTCTTCCTTTGGGATAAGGAATAAGTATTTTGGCCATCTTTTCTGTCACCTGGTCGTTGCTGTATTCTAACTTTTGTTTTGGCTGTTAGATTATTATATTAAAGAGAAAGAAAAAGTAGTCTAAATTGAACTTGTGATTTATGTCATGAATGAAGAATTATGATTAATTCTGTGTACCTAAATATGGCTGTGAGAATCAGGTATAGAGAGCTTTATTGAGAAGATTTATGATAATGGAAATTAGATGAAATGAGTTTGGGAAAAATTCAAGGATATGAAATTTATTCACCAAAGAATGGTTATTTCAAATAGCACCATGGGAAGAGCTGATTGAGGAATGACATGCAGTGGTAGTATAGGTAAAGGCTTATTAGGATGTGGGTAGAAGGAGAAATTAGGAAGTAGCAGTGGACAAGAAGGGTTTAGTCATAGGTTGGCATCCTGTTAATCCCTAGATTTATGCAACAGGAGCTAAAAGTTAGTATGTAAGAATGTGTATGTTTGCAGTATACTACTGAGTAGGAAAAAATGTCCAATGGCAAAGCATGAAGCCAGCTCCATAGTTGCTACTGCAATATCCTGGATAGTTTTAAAACACTCTGTCTTTGCCTAAGTAATAGATGTCTTCCACTCCTGCTTTGGCTTATTTCCTCAAGGCTCACAATATACCATTATGTTTGTTTAGCCTTTCATTCCCTGTATGTTGCTGATCACATCCTAAGTAACTTTTTATCCCTCGCTAACTCCACACGGTAGGAGTTATTCTTAGGTTCTAGTTTTCCATGGCACCTTCCTTATTTACACTACCCTTCACTGAACTCCTTTTCATTAGAATTCGTGTAACACTGAATCACAAAATTTAGTTATGTTCTTTGAAAAAAAATATTTAATACTGTTTCCTATATACTTTTAACTCCGGCACTGATCTTGAAACCTGCAAGGTCATATCCTATTTTCTGGATTGTCTTGCAGAGTCTAGATACGGTTCTGAAATACAAAGAGGTGATTTGGGACCCCACACCAACCCCAAGTTTTCTTTTCTAGCTTCTGCAGGCCAAATCCAGCCTGCCACCTGTTTTTGTAAATAAAGCTTTATCTCAACACAGCCCAGTCCACTTACTTACATGTTATCTATAGCTGCTTTCACAACAATGAATTTAGTAGTTGTGACAGAGACCAGATAGCCTAAAATCTTTACTCTCTGGGCCTTTACAGAAGAAGTTTGCCAACCCCTATTTTTGCCCATAAATTTCAAGTAGGGTGGTATCAACTGCCATCATAAAAACTTACTTTTTAGAGTAAATCTTTAAAAAGAATCTCTCCCACTAGACTCTGGCCAAAGAGCAAGGATCGTAATCTTCTTGATCTCTATATTCATATTATTTGGTGAAAGTATAAATAATAAACTGAGTATTCTAAATTATTTGTATTTTCCTTTTTATGATTATTTAATTTGGAGGCTAGAAAGATGGGATCATGATAGTAATTGAAGATAGGATTATATGGATTATTTTTTTTAAATGATACGACCAAAATAATATGGAAACCAGATGAGTTATTTTTTGAAAAGGAACTCCTTTATCAATATTTATTTCTCTTTCTCAATTTAGTTATACATAACTCAAATGATATTCCTCATTGATTTTTTTAAAATTAAAATTAGCATAAATACTAAATCCCCCTAAATATAGTAAGCTGTGAGTGGTGTTCTTGGTGTTTATACAATACAGTGATAATATTTTAATTTAATTTCTTTGGATGTTTCAGGTCATGGGAGATAATCTGCTGCTGTCATCCGTCTTTCAGTTTTCTAGGAAGATAAGACAGTCTATAGATAAAACAGCTGGAAAGATCAGGTACTGTTCTGTTACTCAAACCTCCTGGCTTATATTGTTAGGAGACACCTGTTCCATGCTGTGCTCACTTGCTACCACCTACAGCTGAGAGGAACGAGTGAAGGCAGTGCCACTGAGCTTACTGCTGCCACTGTCACGTTCCTTCTCTTTTTCAGGTATAAGTAATAGCCAGAAGCTAGACCACATGAAGGGGGCAGAAAGGGAAATAAATGTCCTAAGTAATCACCCCTTTATAATGGAGAGTTAACAGCTATAATTACTTAGATTAGTTTTGTTAATAATCAGATACAATTTACTTCTCCACAAAATAATAGTGAAGTATTTTAAATTAACAGACCTTTTGGGCTTCTTTTATAAGACGTGAAACTTAAGGCTAGTTTTCATCTTCCTCATCAGTAAAGAAGACGGTACATAATCCTATCAGACTCAGAATACCTGCTCACTCGCCTGCCTTGTGCACTCAATCGTGAGGGCATCAGAACTGTGATGGACAAATAATATGCAGTCAAAAATCATTCAGTCCGATGAAATTTGAAGACTTCATTCCCATATAAGAGTCTTTTAATTAGCATTATTTCATTTATTTATTCCTTTGGTTAATAATCCTTCCAGTATGTCCTGGTTTTAGAATATAATTTTAGTGGAATTATATTCAAAATAACAATTTCATCAACTTCAACTGCATTGCGTACTTGAAGCAAACTTCAGGCATGCGTGATTTCTGGTATTAGTAGGCATGTGATTAGACCCTATACATTTGTTAGTTATTGTATAATAACTTATTAGTTAGGCTTAGGGTTTTTTTTTTCCTACAAATTTCATTGGATGGACTTCATTTTCTGGCTACATGCTATATTGGCAACTCATAGGAGGACGGGTTGTCATGGCAAAGGGGAACTCTGTGACCTATGAGAGAAGAAGGTAGGATCAGCAGACTTGGAAGTTTTGTAGTTGCTGGGGAACACACCTAAGATGATAGTAGAGTGCTGATTGCTTAATCACTAAGTATGATGAAAATAAAAACAGTAGGCTCAGGGCACATGGGTGGTTCAGTGGTTGAGCATCTGCCTTTGGCTCAGGTCATAATCCTGGGGTCCTGGGATCGAGTCCCACATCAGGCTCCCCGCAGGGAGCCTGCTTCTCCCTCTGCCTATGTCTCTGCCTCTCCGTCTCTCATGAATAAATAAGTAAAATCTTAAAAACATCAACAGTAGGCTCACTTATAAGCCCAGTCAGAAACTACAGAATGTGATATTCATAAATAGCATGCAACTAATTTAGTTTCTTTAAAATCAAATGCAAACCTTAAAATGCACACATTTTTAAAAAAGATTCTATTTATTATTCATGAGAGACACAGAGAGAGGCAGAGACATAGGCAGAGGGAGAACAGGCTCCATGCAGGACTCAGTCTCAGGTCCCCAGGATCATGCCCTGAGCAAAGGCAGATGCTCAACCACTGAGCCACCCAAGTGTCCCAAAATGTACACATTTTTTAATTTAGAAAGAATCAAATATAATTTTATATTGCTTATATGTTGAAATAATTGGTCATTAGTGTTTGATGAGGATCTAATAATGGTAAAAACACATTGAATTGAACATAATGTTCTTTAATTGTATGGCTGTCTATTTAAGAGAAATCGTTTAGATAATTTTTTTCCAAAACTATTTCAAAAGTATCTTTTAAAAATATTAAGGTGTTCTTTAAAAAAAAAAAAAAACCCACATAAAAGTGTTTTAAACTACTATTAAAAAATAAATACACTACATAAAAGCAGTTTGCTTTATCTTCCAGTTCCCATATAGCTAGATTTTGCATGGTATTAGATAGTCAAAAGCTGGGTTAAAGTAAGAGGGCTAGGAGGTGATGAGAGTTGACACTGGAGAGGTAAGGAGGCCCGTTACTCAAGAGTTTGCACTTTATCTAAAAAGCTGTGGAAGGCTAATATGTTAAATATGGGCTCCCTTGATATCCCAATGTTATCCATAGAAGTACCTGTAAGTCTCATCATATGGTCATGTGACCTGCCAGCTGGAAAACTTTGACATCTCCTCACCTACTACCTACTGAAATACAAGTCGTCCTCCCACACTAACTGGGTCCCCATCTGCTCATTTATTCATCCAATACATTTTCATAGCACGTCTGACTGATACATTCTCTCTTCCTGTTGACTATTCCTCAGTCCACACTGAACTCATCCCTAGTTTTCTCCAAAAAAAATACTTTGTCCCTTTGACATTTAATTAAAATTGAGACCAAAGAACACATTCATTGGTTAACTCTACTGTCTCAGAAATTTGACAGTGTGAGCATTAAATTTTACTATTTGTAAAGCACTATAACAGGCTCTCTGGAAGATAACCAGGAAGATAGAACATCATGCCATCCTTACAAGGTTTACAATCTGGCCAGCAAGGCGAAGCATGTAGGCAATTACTGTACAAGGTAGTGTGTGCTAGATCGGTGCCCAGTTAGTTAGAGGTAAAGGCAGACAAAGGGTCACTTTCACCTAGGACAGTGAGGGTAGGCTGTATAGAGGGTTTCATTCAACGATGGGTGTTTTAATCAGCACATCTAAGGAAGAGAGCCTGAGCCCTTTGGATGGAGTATCAGGGTAGTTTGGGAAATGACTGGTCCTTAAGTTTTGTGCCAGGAGTTACAAACTCAGATGCCTAGCTGATCCTAACAGTATGCGCCTATTTAAATTGCCCCCATACTTTCTATGGGCACAATTGGAAATATTTATACAAAAACTGTTTTACAAAAAAAAAAAAAAAAAAAAAAAAAAAAAAAAAAAAAACTGTTTTACAGCATTCTCATGGTATTCTATGTGAACGTGACCCTCTGAAGCTGTGTAGCACGGCCCTCTCTATATGCACTACCAGTTTGTAACCCTGATTTGCATGTGTTGAGGGATGGGCCAGAGAATAGATAGTGAAGGTCTTAAAATATGAACTGGAGACTTTATTCTAAAACCAATTGCTTTATCGAAAAGAGTATTTTAGTTAAATAACTGAAAAAAGTTATCCTTAGCATTTTTACTGTGTTTTCCATGTTAACATTTAGTCTGACTACTATTTTGAATCTATAACGTGATAAGATCACTCAAAAGCCATGAATTTTTTTCTGAAAGATCTATAGTGACCTTTAAACAAAGACAGCTAAGTTCTAGCCATTATGGCCTGGTCTAAAGTCATGACCTTGATCTAGTTTTCTGCTTCCTTAGTATTTAAATAGTATATTTGAGCCTACTTCCTAAAGTCAAAATGCTAAATTTGGTTTCTTAAATCCATAGCACAATACTCACACATTGTCTTTTTAAAGTAAGTTTCTTCTTATTTCTTCAATGGCTTGGAGGTCTAGGGGGCTTTTCAAGTGAGTCAGGAACCTCAGGTGACCATCCTGAGCCATTTTCAGCAAAGGTGATTTATATGTCCTTTAACAGTTTGAGAAGCCTAAGCATTAGATCCAGTAGCCAAATTCTCGCAGACTTCACTGGGTTTTTAGTGCAGACTTGCTGTATTATATACAAGTCCATTCTCATTTGAGAACTATGATGACAGTCTGATGCTGTCAGGGACTTTTACAAACCACATAATTTACTTACATGCCTTCGTGTCATGGTCATAACAGTAACAGCTCTTAGACAGCTGGCAAGGAGGTTTACTAGTTTTTCCTGTTTCAAAAATTTCACAGAAGAATATTCTTATATCAGTTTCTAGAATTATTATTGCCCTTTAAGGAATGGAGATGTATAATTCCAGATGTTCTGGACTTAATTTGATGTTGATGAATTTCATGTTTTTCAAACTTAAGTTAAAAGTAAGGCATTTTGATCTTTAAAGAAATACAAATAATATAATTTAGTAGACTACTTAAAAACTGACAGCTTCTAGTAGTAAAAATTTACTTACCTGTATAATGTTGATGTTTATATAAGGCAATTGAATTAAATTTCCAGGCTATTGGGATCCCTGGGTGGCGCAGTGGTTTAGCGCCTACCTTTGGCCCAGGGCGTGATCCTGTAGACCCGGGATCGAGTCCCACGTCAGGCTCCCTATATGGAGCCTGCTTCTCCCTCTGCCTATGTCTCTGCCTGTGTGTGTGTGTGTGTGTGTGTGTGTGTGTGTGTGTGTGTGTGTGTGACTATCATGAATAAATAAATAAAATAATAAATAAATAAATAAATAAATAAATAAATAAATAAATAAATTTATTTCCAGGCTATTTAAGGCTCAATAAAGAAATTTTAAAAGAAACCAGAAAGATGCCTATTATTTATATCTCTCAAACTGCCAAGTCATATCGAGGATAACTACTTTTAGAAGACAACTCAAAACTTTGTAATACTTTTTTTATAAGTTAAGATATTTGAGTTTAGCTTCTAATGTAAGGATAATTATTTTTATTGGCAGTTGTTTTTATCAAAAGAATAGTGAGTGTCTTAACTCCTATGGGTTATTATAACACAAATATACTAACGTGAGTTAAGATTTTTAAGGAAAAGCACAGTGAGTACTCCAATTTTCAGCCTTTTAATCAATAATTGATCATACCTAATTCAGTCTGTTTTCATCTTATGTTTATACTGCATATGCTCCATCTGAACAAAGTTGTGTTTTAGTAAGTGCTCATTTTATGGTTAATTACAAGTATTAGATAAAATGTGGGGGCTATCTCATCTACATTTGTTTTATATTTGGGTTTCAGTAATAGATGGAATAAGTATGAAAGGATTTATGTGTGTATTCATAACCACTCACTTTTTAAATACAGATTTCTCACATAAATGAGTTTATTGGTAATATTGGTTCAGTACTTTATTTTCATTTGTGTAGTGTTTAGTGGTTTCTTTATCCTTGTGTAGCTTTGAAAAAATACATTATTTTGGTATCATTGTTAAACATATGACAGGTTTTTAAAGCATGGAAAGTAAAATGCTTATGTTTTCTGATTTCTAGAATATTATTTAAAGATAAGGATCGGAACTGGGATGAAATAGAAAGCAAGTTAAGAGCTGAGAGTGAAGTCCCTATTGTGAAAACCTCAAGCATGGTATGATAATTTATCTTGAACATTAAACATTTTAATAGACAGGTTTATTTTAAAGGAACAGTGTGCTTATTTTTGAAGTGTTTATTGATTTAGATTTTTAAAAGATTTGGCACAGATTTGGCAAGTTTTATGCCTTCAGCTGTCTCTCACAGGGGTTTAAAATGATTGCTTCAAAGTTGCAGACAATATGAAGGAGGAACTTTCTTTATGTTTCTCACTAATACATTATTGTTCTTATAATAATTACACACTATAAATAGTTTGAAATAAAAGCTGAATTCAAAGAGAAGTGGACACAGATCATTTCCTTTAACTCAGTAGATTGCTCGACTCCTTCTTAAGAATCTGTACAGGTTTTCATGGCTCAGGCAGTTATCCTAAAACTGAGATCACAGTTCATGTATTTTTCAAAGAAAATCTTTACGCACTTCCAAATTGTTATAGGGTTGATCAATGCAAGTTTTTCAAAATCTTTGCTTATATGATAGTATTATCTTAAACCTTTCATCTTTTATCATTATCTCATTGAAAAAATAATTAAACATTAAAGATTTTAAATTTTGAATCTCATCATGGAGATAAAATTGGTATCATCATTATTTCCTATCTAGTTGTTGCAGATGTAGTGCCATGTAGATATTGTTAAGTATTCCAAATAAGAGGAGTGGGAGATTCACTGCTTATCAAATAAAAGTGCCTTATTTTCAGTAAACTAATTTTTGTCATTGCTTTCCCTACAGGAGATTTCTTCTATATTACAGGAGCTAAAAAGAGTTGAAAAGCAGCTACAAGGTACATTTACTACTGAATTAAGTAGGAAGAGCTAATGATTTCAGACAAGTACATTCATTCTAAGTGGTATCTCTTAAAATATTCTCATTATTACAGAGTGATTGGTTAAATATAACAACATGTGGATAAAAATAAGTTCTACATATTCAAATCACTCATAAGGAGGAAGTTTTAAAACCCAGTTTGAATAGGAGTGCCTGGGTGGCCCAGTCCGTTAAGTGTTCAACACTTGATTTTAGTTCAGGTCACAACCTCAGGGTCGTGGAGTCGAGCCTTATGTCAAGCTCTGCACTGAGCACTTAGTCTGCTTGAGAGCTTCTTCTCTGCCCTTCCCCCTGCTTGTGCACTCTCTTTCTCTCTCACTCTCTAATATATGAAAAATACGTAAAATAATGTATTAAAATGTATGTATGCAGCTCAGGATGCTTATTAACAGCTGGCATTATTTATTCGATTTGACATCTCAAGTTACATTTATTATGTAATCCAAATGAACTTGTATTCTGATACAAATAACAGTTATTTGGGTAAACCACAGAAAAGAGTGTATATTGGCCAAAGGGAGCAGAAAAGGAAGGAGAAAAAAAAAAAGAGACTATGTTTGCCTCCTTCCTGTACTTTGACAGGGCCATTATTTCTATATGTGGCAGATCTTACTCAGGCATTATTGCCTGTGTGTGTCTTGAACTAAAAGTCTGCAGTGGTACAAAAGCAGCTTCCAGAGTCAACTACTCAGTCTTTGTTGCTTGAATTATCAAAGGCTTAATAAGTGGGCCCTAGCTAAGTGATTCTTAATATCTGGTCAGCCTCCATACACTGAAGGGTTATGTTTTACCCCAATGGGGAAAAGTGTCTTGCTAATAACACAGTGAGTATTAGCTGGTAGAGCGGGAGTATACTTGAGTGATTCCTGTATCAAAGGCACTTCCTTCTGCCATCTCCCCACTCTACCTGATGCCAAGTTGAAAATCACTGCCTAAGATTTTTGCTTGTCCAGTCTCTCAAGGATCTTTTGGATTGAAAGCTGTGCTTTCACTGGCTCCTCCCGTGGAGTAGCAGGTCTGTATGGCCTGCTGGAGCCACCATGGGGTATTTGTATCTAGGTTCTGAGGGCATCCCTGTGGCTCAGTGGCACACACACACACACACGGCTAATGACCCCACACTCTTACCAGGATGAACATTTTGTGGTAGCCTTCAAAGCGTGTTGATGTTCTCCAAGCCTCCCCAAACTTCCAGTTAGTCTGAACCCCATCTTAGCGGTGAATCTCCAGTTATCTGAGTGGTAATTATAGCTATGAGTCTCATTAAAGTCCACCTGGTGTTTTCCCTGTCTTACAATGATGAAAGCAAATTTCAAAAAGATCTTTCTCAAATTCTACATCTTCAAATCTTAGTCTTTCAGCAGACTCCAAAAGGCCTATATGTGAGCCTATTCAGAGCACCAGAGAAAGCATTCAGGTCCATATAATCTACAATAGAGGTCAGGCCCAGAATTATTAAAAATGAGTTTTAAATACAGTATCAAAAGGATTAGCCAGGGGCAGCCCAGATGGCTCAGCGGTTTAGCGCCGCCTTCGGCTCAGGGCCTGATCCTAGAGACCCGGGATCGAGTCCCACGTTGGGCTCCCTGCATAGAGCCTGCTTCTCCCTCTGCTTGTGCCTCTGCCTCTCTCTCTCTCTCTGTCTCTGTGTGTCATGAATAAATAAATAAAATCTTTAAAAAAAAGGGATTAGCCAAATTTAAGCTCATACAAGCATCAGTAGTTGAAATATTATCCAAGACATAAGCAGTGTTTACATCCAAATTTAACTGCATCTACAATTATCTTTTTTCCCCCATATTCTTGTTTTCCCTTCAGCAATCAATGCGATGATTGACCCAGATGGAACTCTGGAGGCTTTGAACAACATGGGATTCCCCAGCGCTATCTTGCCATCTCCACCAAAACAGAAGTCTCCCGTGAATAACCACAGCAGCCCGGGTCAGACACCGACACTTTGCCCGCCAGAAGCTAGGGTTCCCCATCCTGCTGCTATCTCAGTGTCAGCTGAATTTGAGAATGCCGAGTCTGAGGCTGATTTCAGTATCCATTTCAATAGGTTCAACCCTGATGGGGAAGAGGAAGACGTTACAGTACATGAGTGACTTTCTCTCGATGTTTAAAAACCAGTACCTGTGGATGACTAGGAATACTGGAAGCAGCATAGTGTTGACTTAACAAAACAAGACCGCTTGATCAGCTACAATCTTGTTCTGTCTTCTTAATTTTATTTATTTATTTTTTACCTATAATGTGGTATCCTATTAATCCTTCAGACCATTAGAAAACTACGTGATGCACATATAGGAAAAAGCAGATTGTGGCAGTTTCGCCTTTTGTGGTTTTATGATTTTCAAATTGAATTCTCTCATTGCATCCTTTCCCTTCATAGATCTTTGTTTTTTTTCTTTAAGCCATGCTGTGACCTACAAGCAAATTAAATACCCAACATTTCTGACCCCCATGTCTTCTGTGCCAAGCTGCTCCCGAAATGGACTTCCTCTTCATCTGTACAGATTTGTTAAACGCTTATATTTACTTCTTAATAATAGGATTTATATTAGTATTCATTACCATTGGATACAATGACATATTACTCTCCACAGTCCTGACCTTTCAAAACAGTCGTTCTTGTGTTCTGAAATTTTCCAGCATATATGTGATTTATATAACTTTGTTGCTACGTAAATTGTCTTGGGGTTTACGGAGATGAACTATTATGTTTGCACTAAGATTTGCCGGGAGTGGTAGGTGGACATAGCTGTATATCAATAAGGAAGGACTAACCGTCTTTTTTGTATATAGGATATTGATAATACTGTATTTGTTTTAACCCCTCGGTGTTTTACTCCACTTTCAAAATGCTCAATTTGGCACTTTTTTCAAAAATTTTTTTTAACGGAAGTAAGATTTTTGTCTCATTTTAGAGCAGATGATAAGTAGACAGATTAGACTGTTTAGGTGGAGTATATTTTTTAAACTGAGAACATGTATATTGGTCCTGTGTTACCAAGTTTATATGTGACAGTTGAAAAAAAATCCCCTTGAGATGATCATGAGGTTAAGATTTGCTTCTTTAGGAGACTTGGAGAACCAGTAGTCATAAGATTAGTGGATAGTTTCACTCCCAAGCAATGAACTGCTTCTGTGTGTTCCCCAGTAGGACCCAGTAGTAAATCCTGTCCGTCTTACACATTTAGAAGGACCCTGCAAGACCGTAATGATGAAGGCTCAGGCCTATGCCACTAAACAGGAAGCCTGTGGAAAAGTACCTTCTGTAAACTTGTGTTTTCTCCTTCCAGTAAGTTCACATTTGGATAAGTTTTAAAAGAAAGTAATTATCTTTGTGTTTCCAGAACACTATAATTTGGGCGAATCTTAATTCCTTTAAATATTACTTAGTAGACTTGGATTTCCCCCTTGACCCTATCAGTCTATAAAGATTAATACTGCAGTTTTTGCAACTTTTACGAATGGTCTTTAGTATTTCAGCAATAATCCTTTACTACATTGGTTGCAAGAGACTAACTCTGGACGTATCAAAACTTTACAAGATTTAAAAACTCCTGTAATGTTGGGCCAGTTAATAGAGATGCAAAAAAAAAAAAGAAAAGAAAAAAAAGAAAACCCACAAAAAAACCCTTTTTATAGAGATGTAAAAAACAAAAGACTGTTGTATAATGAATCTCATATTTTTCTTTAAATTAAAAAAAAGGTAAATGAACTATTCTCCTTGTAAAGCTAACTTCTCCATTCTATTTAATAAAGGAAGACTGAAAAAAAGTTTTAAAGAACATGAATGGAATGATACAAAAATGCTTTGAAGGAGGAAGTGAAACATTAAAACAGGGTCAGTCCATTTGAAGAAAAAGTCAAACAAAATAATCACCATTGCTCTCTCTTTTATTTAATGTTTGGGTACTGATTATATCCCCATGGAAGTAGAAGGTAAGGAGTTGTTTAGGAAAATATTAGCATCTACTCTACTTACATTATCCTTTAAGTGTTTACACCGTTTTGTTCAATTATAAACATTTGGCCTTTTACTATGTTATTTTTATTTTGTATGAATACATTTCCTCCTTATTTATTTTTGTTACATTTATTACTTATGTTATTTTGTTATGCATTTACAACTCCATTTTTAAATAAAGTGTTTCTGGAACTTTATACAATGATTGTACATTTTATTCTACCATCTGGACTGCTAGTACTCCATCACTTTACCAAGTAACTATTTATACACCATTTTCCAAGGATTAGCAAAACAAGGAATTCCTTCAGTTCTAACTAATATGTGATAATTGTGAGACTTCACAGTATTTTGACTCAAGAAGAAAACATTTTCTTAGCAGATTTTTGTAAATCTCATTCTCTTAGCTTAATGTAATATGTGCACACAAGGCCTTTATTTCTAGCTGTCCTGGAATCATTAGAAGGCTTTATGACAGTGATATATTTAGGGAACAAAGAAGAAATTTAAAATATCTTGGACATCCTGAACTTGAGAACCATCCATTTGGATTCATTTTCTTTCATTGTATCACCCACACCCTAGAGCCTTGAACGTCTCCCTATTACTGTTCAACATTCTGTTCCTTATCTTGACCCTTGGAGGCTTTTCATAATCTGGTCCTTATGTGTCTGTGTATACCTGATACAGACTGTCCCACGAGTGCCTTACAGTCTGGAGCTTCTTGCCGCCTCTCTTGCTCCTTACTTCCTGCTGACGCACTGCCCCCTCCCCTCCCTTCTTCAGAGGCCTACCAACCACTTGACTGGGCCCCAGTACAGGGTACTGCCAGGCCCTTGCATCTTTCTCTTCCCTTTCCCCACTGCATATACACATATTTCTTCCTTCTAAATCACTAAGATAATCTTTATTTCCTGAACAGATCCTATACTTTCAAACGTGACGTTTTGCTTGCCAACTCTGCCCTTGGCTTGCTTGTGATCTCTCTGCCTGTCAGGACCTGAACTTTTGACAAGGGAACTAGACCTAGAAGCTTGGGTTCCAGACACATCCCTCAATAGCTAAAATATGTGTCTCTGTCTTCCAATCTGCAGAATGAGAGCATCGTTGTCGTTCTCTGCATCCCAAGTGGAGTCCAGTCCATGTGATCTGTGGCCGTGAAATGGCTCCCCTTCCTCTTTTTCTCCAGAAAGCCTTCTCTGATTCTTTGTTCTGTAAAACCTTCTCTTCACTGTATTCTAACACCTTGTCCTTTGTGATAGCCCTGATTATAGGTCTATTCAACAATATGTACTAAGTGCCTAACACCTATTGGAACTGGGTTACTGGCAGTGAGAAGTAAGTGGTCTACTAAGATTCTCCCTTCTCTGAAGGAGAAACAACATCCCTGCAGATCACGGGGTGCTACAGTGCTGGGGGAAAGGGCCAGGAAGGGCTGGACCTACAGAGGCAGACTTCACTCTGACAGCCAGCTCAGCACAGCCAAGAGGGTTAGAGGAGGGAAAACTACCTGATTTTCTCATTACATTTCTAAGCTCATACTCCCAGACCAGATCCCTCTGGCTACCACATCAGACCCTAACATTTGGCTGGTAGTCTCTGGGAACTCCTTTTTTAGGTTTTTCTAGAGCTAGTGTTCACGGAAGTGTTCTGTGGCTGCCATAGTGGTGACTGGGCCAGGGGCCAAGTGAGAAATCCTTCTCACCAGGTTGTGCTAACCCATTTGGAAGCAGATAGAAATTTCAGGAAAACAACCAGAATCCAAGCTTGTTGGGAGCCTGTGGCTTGGATGGGGAAACTGACAGCATCAAGGATCCATTCTCAAGAGAAATGGAACATTCTAACCCATTAGACCTCACAAGTTTTCCATGTTTTACATCTTAAGAGAAAAAGCACACTAGGAGCACAGGCAGTGTAAGATAAAAGTGGACTCTGCAATGGAAAGTTATTTGGCCATAAAAAGAAAGGAAGTACCGACGCATGCTACAATATGGATGAACCTTGAAAACATTCTGACAAATGAAAGTAGCCAATCACAAAAGGCCACTTATATGATCTCATCTATATGAAAGGTCCAGAATGGATAAATACATACAGAAAGTGGACTAAGTGCTGCCAATGGCTGTGTCAGGGCAGGGGATGGGGAGGTTAGGGGGTTATGGGTCAGGGATACAAGGTTGCTTTTGGGGTGATTAAAATGTTTAAAATTGTGATCATGGTTGCACAATTCTAAATATACTGAAAGTTGTTGAACTGTACATTATAAGTAGTTGAATTACAATACTGTATATCTATATAAATTAGGTATGTGAATGAGATCTCAATAAAGCTCATTATTCCAAGAAAAATGAGTAAGAAAAGTAGAAGGAGGGGGAAGTGGGGAGAGAAGTGCAACATCAGGTGGAGATGGCTGCTCATCACTGTGCCTGGAAGTGCCAGCTTGCACCTGTTAGCATTCTGCTTGAGCTTATATATGTCTGTCCTCTGCAGTTGGCTTTGTATTGAGTTTAACATCTTACTGTTTCCCCCAATAGCTGATGATTTAAATAAAATCTTTGCCATGTGTTCTTTTTTAAACAGAGAAAATAGAATATGTGAAGATTTTTGTATCAAAATGTGTTGTATTGCAGGACGCCTGGGTGGCTCAGTGGTTGAGCATCTGCCTTTGGCTCAGGTTGTGATCCGAGGGGTCCTGGGATCGAGCCCCATATCGGGCTCCCTGCACAGAGCCTGCTTCTCCCTCTGCCTGTGTCTCTGCCTCTCTCCTTGTCTCTCATGAATAAATAAATAAAAATCTAAAAAATAAAATTAAAAATGTGTTGTACTAGGAGAACTGGAAGCCAAGAGAAGAGTCAAGACTGTGTTCCTACCAAGAAATTTGAGTATCAGTCTAAAATGAGCAACTGCTATTGCTGACACTGTGTTAGGTTCTTTAACACTTCATATAAAATTCACAACAGGGCAGCCCAGGTGGCTCAGCAGTTTAGCACCGCCTACAGCCCGGGGTGTGATCCTGGAGACCCAGGATGGAGTCCCACATCAGGCTCCCTGCATGGAGCCTGCTTCTCCCTCTGCCTGTGTCTCTGCCTCTGTGTATGTCTCTCATGAATAAATAAAATCTTGAAAAAGAATTAAAAAAATAAAATTCACAACCACCCAGAATTATAATAGATGAGGATTATTAGTCCCATCTTATAAAGGAGTAGAGGCTTGAGTTAAGTAAGAGGCTCTGGGAGTCAAGATTTGGACCTGGGTCTAACTGACTTCTATAGTCTTTATTCTCAGTCATGAAGAGACAATAGAGCAGGGTGGACTCTTGGTTCTCTTCCCCAGATTTGTGGCAGAAACCTACCCTGTTACCTTCATGGTAATTCTGCCTCTCTTCTCATCCCCTTTAGCAAATGACTCACCAGACACTCTCCCTCATTGTTATTCTTAAACTGCTTCTCCCAGAAATCTTCCAGTTCTATGGCTCCACCATAATAGTTGACTCCTTTCCCTTTGGCCCACATGAAGAGTGTCGGTGGTTTGGGGCGAACCAGGATGTCCTAGTGATGATGACACCACTTCAAAGAGAAAGGGCCTAGCAGTTACCGAACCTCTTCTATATGGCAGGCACTACTTGACCACGGCTGTATTTTGAGAATTTGTTTTCCCTCATATTTCTCTCTTTGGCCAACCAATTGTTCCTAAGCTCTGAGGAGGAATGTGGTAGGATAGAAAGCAAAACTCACCTGTAATGAACTCTCTGGTTTTGAGATTTTGAAGACCAAAGCCCTTGGGGGAAGTGATATGACTTTCAGAGTAATGAAAGTAGATTCTCAGGCTTTGAGAGAATGCCTTAGCTGGAATTTAAAGAGAGAAGGATACCTTCTCTAGCAGAAAAATGAGGACCCCCAAGTCCTGGGAGCAGGGGGAAGGGGAGAACAGTTGCTCTAGCTTTACTGCAGTGCCACCCATGAGATGGGCAACATTCCCAAGGGAAGCCATGGCACAGTGTATCTGGCATGTGGGCTATCGGTAGTGTGGGAAGTTCCGCATGACCTGGTCTCCACCAGGAAGCAAGAAATGGTAGGCCTCTCAGAGGTAACTTCTGTGGACAGCTTGACACAGTGTGGAGTTCTGTAGCATGCCCCGATGTGGGGTGGGATATCTCAAAAAGAAGTCTGGCATCCTCCCAGCTGCAGTGATGGGGCGTCTGAAATGAAAATTAAGCTGGTTTAGAGAAAACATGGTGTACATATCCAAGTGTGTGGATTATGGACCAATCTGTATGTAAATATCTATCTATACATCCACATCTATGTAGGTATCTAGAGATACAGATCTGTCTACACAACATGCTCTCCTTATAGGCATATAGTATGTATGTGTGTCCAGCCATACCTCAGAGATATTACAGGTTGGGTTCCAGACGACTGCTTTTACAAGGTGAATTGCACAATAAAGTGAGTCAAATGAATCGTTTGGTTTCCCAGGACATATAAAAGTCATGCTTACACTCTAGTCTGTTAAGCATGCATTAGCATGATGTCTAAAAAAAAACAACACACCTTAATTTTAAAACACATAGGTAGTAACAGCACAGATGGGGTTTGCATATACATCACTTCGCCTGGGACATTCTTGGCAAATTATAAACAGTGCCCCCTTCTATGAGCAGCCTCACTCTCAGGGAGCCCTGGAGACAGGTAGCAGTGAGGAGATGGGCATGCACAGCGCAGGGGGCTTGGCCTCCCTGTCTCCCTGCCTCCCCACTGCGCTCATGGGGAGGGACAGTCCCCGGGGCCCAGCCAGGGTATGCACCCCAAGCCTGTACTGCTGAGAGAGCCATTTTAAGGGCAAGGAATAGAAAATTATAAATACAAAATTTGGCACTGAAGTGAAGATTTATTTAGAGTGAGACAAGAAATCACAACTAATTACAAGTTTCGACACTACGACAGCACCACCAAACCCAGAAAAAGAAACCTCTACCCTATTTTTTCCCTGTATTTTGGGAATGCATTCCCTGTAATGACTTTGCTCCCTCTACACTGTTACACATCGGATCTCTGTTACACTGATCCACAGACCAGCGTCCAGCTCCACACATTGCCCGCCTGGTTTTTTCCCACTACCCACATGTTGCCTGTGTGGGGCGCTGCTGAGCATGTTCTTACTGTGTCTGCACCATCCTGTCATGCCTGCCGGTGGAGTTGGCACCAGTGGCTGGCAGGAGAGTTTCTGGAGACCGTTCCTACATTGGAAAGGTACCAGCAACACCTTAGCTATGCTGGGAAGAGACAGGGAACCACTTAATTCTATCCTAAACCCAAACATAATATATCCTCAATTCCCCTTATCCATGCCATGACCATTTCTTTTATATGTCCATATGTAGTAGCAGTACAAGCAGGGTTTGTGCCCAGGTCACTTTTCCCGGGACATTCCTGGCAAATTATTAACAGTAACCCCTTCCATGCGCAGCCTCAATCTCAATGAGGAGGTGGGCATGCACAGTGCACGGGGCTTGGCCTCCCTGCCTCCCTGCCTTCCTGCCTGTGCTCTTAGTTTTCACCATATATGTGGGACAAAGGGAGAGGGAGAATCTCAAGCAGACTCCACACCCAGTTTGAAGCCTGACCCAGGGCTCAATCTCATGACCCTGAGATCATGACCGGAGCTGAAATCAAAACTCAGATACTTAATTGAGTAAGCCACCCAGTTGCCCCAGTCATGACCCTTTCTGTTGTCAACTGACACTGGGGAAGTTTGCGTGGGAGGGAAGTTGAAAATGGAAGAGACAATAGCTTTAACAATTGCAAATTATAAGCCTGTCTGGAACTTGCCCTTGTCTTCCCCTGCCCCATGCCTCTCCAGCAGGAGCGCTTGGGTTCAGCCCTCTGGAAATGTACTAAATCACTTATTCATTCAGGAACTACATTTTGAACATCTCTTTACCCTAGGCACTGTGATTAGCACTGGAGTGTGGCAAGGATGTCAGAAAACTTCCTGACCTGGAACTTTCTGGGCTGCCACACATTAAAGCTGGTTTCCTCACTTGGCATCAGTCCTGATACAAAGTCTTCTGACTCACAAAGCAGTTTGGAGAGGGGAGAAGATTTGTGAGCTGGAGAGAAGCTTCTGCTTGCTGAGGCCCCTTTGTTCCCTACCCCCAGCCAATCACTTAGAGATTTCTGGAATCAAACATCATTATCACCCGGAGGCACTATCTTAAGTTTACTGCAGGCATCAAGGAAGGTACTCCGAAAATCTTCAGGTGAGCGATAGATGCCTTGACTTGAAATGCCGGCATTTTATATTCATAAGCTCATTGCAGTGATCAGCAAAGTACTCCTAAACTTAACTTATGACTTTCCAGCTACTGTGTTCTATTAGGACCCTGGGAGAGTCATCAGTATATCCTGAGGGAGGGAGAAATCTGCCAGAAGATATATTTTTAACATGTGTTGTCCTGGCCTTCTAATTCCAGCAAAATAAACCAGATATAAAATCTCTCTCCCTCTTAACACCTAAAAACACTGGGTAAAGTATAACAAAAACAGTTTTAGTAGCATACCTTAATTCTAAATTTCCCAGTGTCAAGGATTAAGAAGGAAACCGAAATACAGAGCTGATTCTGCATCTGGCAGAGAGATTGCTGGTGGCTGGTTCCTGGTGACCAGAGGCTTGGGTGCAGGGAAAGACATGAGCCTCATGTGTGTGCATGTGAGGCAGTCAGAATGGAGATTTTCACATGAGCCACCTCAAGGAGAGGGGGACCTGGCATGAGACTGAGGCATTATTCGAGGAGAAAATAGAGGATCTTTTCCCAGAAATGACACAGATCCTCAGACTTATAAATAATAGTAAGTCTCAAGCCTGATATATTTTTTCTGAAATACCTGGTTATGTTGTAGAGAAATTGCAGAACACCAAAGTCAAAGATAAAATCTTAAAATTAATCGAAGAGAGAAGAGACTTTTTTCACCAAGAGCTCCAACTAGCCTTCCCAACAGCAGCAATAGCTAGAATGCAGGGGACTACCATATTATTTCCGGGTACAGATGCATGCAGAAGTACAAAAGCATGTATGGGAATGACTCACACTAATACCTGAACTGAGTTATTCCTAGAGATGGAGAGAAGAAGGAGGTGGCCACTGGGTGAGTCTTAGTTGGGTCATAATCTTTTGTGTATTAACAAATAGCATTTTGTTTACTGAAATGATGGTTTAAAGGAAATAAGCCAAAGTATTAATAACTGTCTCATTTGATGGTATGCCTTAGAAACTTGTTACTTTCTGTGATTTTTGTATGCCTGAGTTGTGTCAGGTTTTTTTTTTTAAAAAAAGAAAGTGTTTTAAGATGTATTTCCTTTCCCTCTCTTGACATGTGATCACAGAACATCAATCAGTTAAGAGAAAAATTGGTACTGAACTTCTGGCATGTTTAACAAGGAGAGTAATTTATCAGACCCACTTGTCACTCATTTGAAGGAGATAAAATGTAAAAAGACCTAAACTGGCACTGAACTTCCGAAACTGAACTAACATTGCGGAAAAACAGTGAAGTCCACTAAGCTCATTCTTTGGCTCATGAAGTTATAGACACTAGAACCTACAGCCCACATTCAGACCTCTGTTACTTTGCCTCTTCTTTAGGAAAATTTATGCTCAATGAAGATCTGAATACCTAATGAATTTACTAGAGAAGATTTCAAGGATTTCTTTTTTCAGAGAGTTGTGCTTTTTTTTTTTTTTTTTTTTTTTTTTTTTTTAGTCAGTGACTTAGTTGTCGTCTCAGCTAGATCCAGGGGGTCTATTCCTCCAAGAGTCCCTTGATAATCCATCACAGACTACTTAATATATGTGTCTAGCTTATTGTTTTATTTTATTTTAAGATTTATTTATTTATTTATTTATTTATTTATTTATTTATTCGTGACAGACATAGAGAGAGAGAGAGAGAGGCAGAGACACAGGCAGAGGGAGAAGCAGGCTCCATGCCAGGAGCCCGACACGGGACTCGATCCCGGGACTCCAGGATCATGCCCTGGGTCAAAGGCAGGCGCCAAACCACTGAGCCATCCAGGGATCCCCTAGCTTATTGTTTTAATTGGCTTCCAGAGTTTTCTCATTTGGGGGGTGAGGAATTGGGGAGAGTGAAACAGGAAGGCCAATGATGTCTTCTCAGGTCATCTCTACAGGCTACCTAGGCTTGATCCCAGCAGAACCACCTAAGGAGCTGTGTAGACTGTGCTTCAGAATAGACAGGGAGGAGCCTTTGTTCACCAGCTCCCACCTCCCATTGTAAGGATTGCCTCTTGGGGCACTGAGTCCCTCATGCATGCCTGTATGAGTGCTGGTCTGGCTCCTGCAGATGTCCCCTGCTGTGCTATCGACAGACAGTTGGGAGGAGTCCCCCGGTTCCACCTGTTTGAAGCTGTGGTTGTAGTAGCAGTGGCTGTAGTAAGAGAAGGACAAAGATGATGTGAGGCAGAGCACACATTTCATCCCATACAGGTAGTCACTCCAAAAATGGTAATCTCCTGGGTTGGGAGATAAATACAAACCCCCTTATCTACCCTTTTCCAATCATTCAAGAGACAATACTGGATGAATCCATGTGTTGTTTCCATCTTAACATTCAGGGAACAAAAGTGTACATCAAAGTTGCTGGCTTTTTTTTTTTTTTAAGATTTTATTTATTTATTCATGAGAGACACACAGAGAGAGAGAGAGGCAGAGACACAGGCAGAGGGAGAAGCAGGCTCCATGCAGGGAGCCTGACCTGGGACTTGATCCTAGGTCTCCAGGATCACTCTCTGGGCCAAAGGCGGTGCTAAAACTGCTAAGCCACCCGTGCTGCCCAGTTGCTGGCTTTTAGTATTGGAAATTATTCTTCATTCCTATGCATTTGTTTTTTTTTTTTTTTAAGATTTTATTTATTTATTTATTTATTTATTTATTTACTTACTTACTTACTTATTCGTTCATTCATTCATTTATGAGAGTCACAGATAGAGGCAGAGATAGGCAGAGGGAGAAGCAGGTTTCCTGCGGGGAGCCTGCTATGGGACTTGATCCCAGGACCCCAGTATTATGACCTGAGCCAAAGGCAGATGCTCCACCACTAAGCCACCCAGGTGCCCTTCATTCCTATGTGTTTGAATCAAAACAATATCGTATGAAACAGGTCATGTCCTAGTTTTCAGAGAAAGCAGTAAATCCATTCTAGAATCCCTCAGAAGTATGCTTATGTGCATTTGGAGATGCCATTCACTAAAGGCTATTGGGGTTATCTCATTCTTAAAGTAATACGCAAAAAAAAGTATTTTTCACGTTCACATTTTATGTAATAAGAGTGTATCATAAAAATACTAATGTCAGGGATCCCTGGGTGGCCTTTGGCCCAGGGCGAGATCCTGGAGTCCCGGGATCGAGTCCCAAGTCGGGCTCCCGGCATGGAGCCTGCTTCTCCCTCCTCCTGTGTCTCTGCCTCTCTCTCTCTCTATGTCTATCATAAATAAATAAATAAATAAATAAATAAATAAATAAATAAATAAATAAATAACTCTTTAAAAAAAAGAATACAACTATTCTCCTAAAGCTGTTTGGAAAGATAGAAAGAGATGGAGTACTTCCAAATTCGTTCTATGAGGCCAGCATCACCTTAATTCCAAAACCAGACAAAGACCCAACCAAAAAGGAGAATTACAGACCAATATCCGTGATGAACATGGATGCAAAAATTCTCAACAAGATACTGGCCAATAGGATCCAACAATACATTAAGAAAATTATTCACCATGACCAAGTAGAATTTATCCCCGGGACACAAGGCTGGTTCAACACCCGTAAAACAATCAATGTGATTCATCATATCAGCAAGAGAAAAACCAAGAACCATATGATCCTCTCATTAGATGCAGAGAAAGCATTTGACAAAATACAGCATCCATTTCTGATCAAAACTCTTCAGAGTGTAGGGATAGAGGGAACATTCCTCAACATCTTAAAAGCCATCTACGAAAAGCCCACAGCAAATATCATTCTCAATGGGGAAGCACTGGGAGCCTTTCCCCTAAGATCAGGAACAAGACAGGGATGTCCACTCTCACCACTACTATCCAACATAGTACTGGAAGTCCTAGCCTCAGCAATCAGACAACAAAAAGACGTTAAAGGCATTCAAATTGGCAAAGAAGAAGTCAAACTCTCCCTCTTCACCGATGACATGATAGAAAACCCAAAAGCCTCCACCCCAAGATTGCTAGAACTCATACAGCAATTTGGTAGCGTGGCAGGATACAAAATCAATGCCCAGAAATCAGTGGCATTTCTATACACTAACAATGAGACTGAAGAAAGAGAAATTAAACCTACATAGAAAACCACAAAAGCCTCCACCCCAAGATTGCTAGAACTCATACAGCAATTTGGTAGCGTGGCAGGATACAAAATCAATGCCCAGAAATCAGTGGCATTTCTATACACTAACAATGAGACTGAAGAAAGAGAAATTAAGGAGTCAATCCCATTTACAATTGCACCCAAAAGCATAAGATACCTAGGAATAAACCTAACCAAAGAGGTAAAGGATCTATACCCTAAAAACTATAGAACACTTCTGAAAGAAATTGAGGAAGACACAAAGAGATGGAAAAATATTCCATGCTCATGGATTGGCAGAATTAATATTGTGAAAATGTCAATGTTACCCAGGACAATATACACGTTTAATGCAATCCCTATCAAAATACCATGGACTTTCTTCAGAGAGTTAGAACAAATTATTTTAAGATTTGTGTGGAATCAGAAAAGACCCCGAATAGCCAGGGGAATTTTAAAAAAGAAAACCATATCTGGGGGCATCACAATGCCAGCTTTCAGGTTGTACTACAAAGCTGTGGTCATCAAGACAGTGTGGTACTGGCACAAAAACAGACACATAGATCAATGGAACAGAATAGAGAACCCAGAAGTGGACCCTGAACTTTATGGTCAACTAATATTCGATAAAGGAGGAAAGACTATCCATTGGAAGAAAGACAGTCTCTTCAATACATGGTGCTGGGAAAATTGGACATCCACATGCAGAAGAATGAAACTAGACCACTCTCTGGCACCATACACAAAGATAAACTCAAAATGGATGAAAGATCTAAATGTGAGACAAGATTCCATCAAAATCCTAGAGAAGAATACAGGCAACACCCTTTTTGAACTCGGCCACAGCCACTTCTTGCAAGATACATCCACGAAGGCAAAAGAAACAAAAGCAAAAATGAACTATTGGGACTTCATCAAGATAAGAAGCTTTTGCACAGCAAAGGATACAGTCAACAAAACTAAAAGACAACCTACAGAATGGGAGAAGATATTTGCAAATGACCTATCAGATAAAGGGCTAGTATCCAAGATCTATAAAGAACTTATTAAACTCAACACCAAAGAAACAAACAATCCAATCATGAAATGGGCAAAAGACATGAACAGAAATCTCACAGAGGAAGACATAGACATGGCCAACAAGCACATGAGAAAATGGTCTGCATCACTTGCCATCAGGGAAATACAAATCAAAACCACAATGAGATACCACCTCACACCAGTGAGAAGGGGGAAAATTAACAAGGCAGGAAACCACAAATGTTGGAGAGGATGCGGAGAAAAGGGAACCCTCTTACACTGTTGGTGGGAATGTGAACTGGTGCAGCCACTCTGGAAAACTGTGTGGAGGTTCCTCAAACAGTTAAAAATAGACCTGCCCTACGACCCAGCAATTGCACTGTTGGGGATTTACCCCAAAGATACAGATGCAATGAAAGCCGGGACACCTGCACCCCGATGTTTATAGCAGCAATGGCCACAATAGCCAATCTGTGGAAGGAGCCTCGGTGTCTATGGAAAGATGAATGGATAAAGAAGATATAGGGGATCCCTGGGTGGCGCAGTGGTTTAGTGCCTGCCTTTGGCCCAGGGCGCGATCCTGGAGACCCGGGATCTAATCCCACGTCAGGTTCCCGGTGCATGGAGCCTGCTTCTCCCTCTGCCTGTGTCTCTGCCTCTCTCTCTCTCTCTGTGACTATCATAAATAAATAAAAATTAAAAAAAAAAAAAAGAAGATATGGTTTATGTATACAATGGAATATTACTCAGCTATTAGAAATGACAAATACCCACCATTTGCTTCAACATGGATGGAACTGGAGGGTATTATGCTGAGTGAAATAAGTCAATCGGAGAAGGACAAACATTATATGTTCTCATTCATTTGGGGAATATAAATAATAGTGAAAGGGAATATAAGGGAAGGGAGAAGAAATGTGTGGGAAATATCAGAAAGGGAGACAGAACGTAAAGACTGCTAACTCTGGGAAATGAACTAGGGGTGGTAGAAGGGGAGGAGAGTGGGGGGTGGGAGTGAATGGGTGATGGGCACTGGGCGTTATTCTGTATGTTGGTAAATTGAACACCAATAAAAAATAAATTAAAAAAAATAAAATAAAAAAATAAAAATAAAAAAAAGAATACTAACATCACAAAGCTCCCTCGAGGCAATGTATTGCTTAAATCACACTATTAATCTCTATATTCAACTTTGGGTTCTTTGAGTAGCAAAGATTCACCCTTGTTGGGTTTGGAGGAAAAAAACCTAAATATCTGAAGATATTTTTTTTCTCCTGGACCCCAAGACCCTAATGAAGAATTTAAGTTAAGCCTGTCATACAAATTGCTGAGATAACCTACCAGAAATGTCAATGCCCTAGGCATGTGTGCGCATGTCTGCTTGTTATAACTGTTAGCTCCTTGGAAAGACCATGGAAGAACACTTCCCAAAGCGCATCTTCCAACATTCGGGGAACCTGAGCAAGTTCACTAAACTCCAGATTAACAGGATGAAGAGAAACTCTTGGAGGCTTTGAGTGAGGTAGTTTTCAAACAAAACAGCTGGGGGAATTATTTTATGCTTAAACAGGAAATGTAGGGGCTTTGTTTCACTAAGGGAACATATGGAATGGAGCTATAACCTATTTAATAGTTAAAGAATTCAGATTTTTCCATGGATGATCAAGTTGTAATGGCTTTTAGAGAGATAGAAAATGCTTTGGGGCAAGTTAAGTTGACACGGGGAAGGTGATTGGGTGTTGTCCCCACATGTCCTCCCATCATCCTAAACACGGAGGCAGCAATGGGTAGACCAGGTGCCTGAGCTAGGGGGCAGGACTAAACTTTGCGGAACACCCACCGTGTTTCACATCATCCTTCCTCCTCAACCCAGGTCAGGTGAGGTCATCGCTGTCATTTCGCAGAGGCAGAAGCCGAACTTCCTGAAGATGAGCAGCTTGCCCAGGTCACATGGCTAAGTGTGTTCCTCCCTTCCAAGCCCATCTGTCTCAAAGTGTCTTCTGGCCCCTCCAGACCACACCAGGGCTGGCCCCCATCCGTGCTCCATAGCCATCCAGAGCAGGGAGTGGGGAGCTCAGTGGTAGCTGAGCCCCAGTGTTGTCTGGTCCTGAGGCTCTGGGACCCAGCCTCAGCAGCTAGCTGGTGTGGGACAGCTTCCAGGCACATCATGGGGCTTTATGTAATTTCTGATTTTATGAGAACATAAAGATCTTATGTTGCTCAAGGAATTCTACAGGGATTTATCCCAGAATGGACTAGGCAGGAATGAAAAGGAAGCCTATCAAAAGAAGAAAAAGATTCAGTGACTTTAGCATTTCCAAATTGTGGTTTTAGATATCGGGGATCTTGAGACTCTGGTTTAATTTATTTGCTGTGTTTCATCCCAAAGCAAACAATGGGCACCTTTGACGAGACCACCCTAGTGAATCAGCAGCTGCAACAACAGTGTGGCCATTTTCGATCCTACGTTAGAATTTATGGCCATACACACATGCCACTGAATGCTCACGATATCCCCGTGGGCGTGTTGTATTGTCCCAGGACACAGATGAGGAGAGATGAGTGTGCTAGTGACCTGCCCAAGGTCAAAGAGCTCCCAAGTGGTAAGGCCAACATTTCCATCTGCTTCTGTTGGCTCTGGCTCTAGTCGGTCTTCCAAGACACCAGACAATGGAAAAGTGAGACCTGTGTCACCCCGGGGTGAAGTGGAAATCTGCTCAAATGCCCACAGACTTTACAGATTTGACATGTTTTAAATTAAACACCTAATCTCTCATTTTACACGGAACCTGCAAACAAGCAAAATCCTTGGAGGCATCCTCATCCTCCTTGTTTTCTCACACCCACAAAATCCTCCTGACTTTACCTTGAAAAATATCCAGGATCTGATGGCTTCTCACCCCTTCCATAGCTGTCCCACTGGTCTGAGTTACCCTTGTCGCCTGCATGGATTCTTGCAATTCTTGCAACTGATCTCTCTGCTTCTCACCTCTGTTTCCAAGATAATAGCCATGGTGATCTTTATAAATAGGACATAGCACATAAGCCAGATAGACTGTTTCTCTGCTGCAAACCCTGCACTGGCTTCTCATTTCACCCAGAATAAAAAGCTAAAGTTCTTGCAATGACTACAAAGTTCTGTTTGTTCCTACTCCCCCTGCCCCCTTGCCCATTGCCTTGATCACCTATGCGCTCCTGTTCCACTCCAACGTCACTGATTTCCTAACTATTCCTCCAAAATCCCAGGCACGTTCTGACTTCAACGCCTTTGCTCTAAATGCTGCCTCTCCTGAGAGTGCTATTTCCCAGATTCTGTTTGGCCAACCTCCTCACCTCCATGACCACTTTGTTTCCCACTGTGGGCTGTCCTGAGAGCTCTTTGATACTATGTTCTGCTCCATACCATTCTGTATGGCCTCCTTCCTCTGTTCTTATTTCCTTCTGCTTTATTATTATTATATAATATTATAGCAGGTAACAGATAAGCTCTGTTATTATTCAAATATATTCTCTGACACTCTCTGGGAGAAGATTATACCTCCTCCACTTCATTGACTTCCAACATTGCTGTAGGACTTGCTCTGATTGATGACATGTAAGAGGAGGTGATCTTACTTCTTTGCAGAAGATTTAGGGCCAGCATACGGTCTACAGTATTTACCACTCTGCCATGATGTCTTTCATATTTGAATTCTTTCACGTAGCGATATTTTTGAGTTCATCCTTTTTTCTTCTGAATTTATAACATGCTGTGCTTTTTCATTGCCGAATAATATTCAAAAGAGTCACTATACCACAATTTGTTTATACAAACAAAACAGATAATGGCTGTTCCAACAGACTGGGTCCCAGGGGGAAGGCAGCATGTGACAGAGCTGCAGCTAGCCAGCAATGGCCAGGTAGAGTGAGTCATCAATGAAACTTTGTGGTGGAAGCCATTGAGATTTTGGAATAGTTTGTCTATCCTAACTGATACATATGTCTCTTCTGCCAATCAGTGTATCACAAGCATCTAGAATAATTGGAAAAAGGACTAAAGAGTCAGCCATCCATTGTCCAATAACCCATGTCATTGAATAACCCTTGTTCTAGAAGCTGGACCATGGAAGAATTAGACATATGTTTCTAAAACCATTATGACACAAGTGATCTATTTTGGACCATTGAACTTCTGTTATCACTAACACTGTTTTTTAGGATTATACCTTTAAAATAGCTTAACTGAGGTATATTTGCATTGAAAGATCCACTAAGTTTTAAGTGTCTAGTTTGGTGATTTTTGATATGCTTATGCAATGACAGACCTCTACCGCAGTCAAGATATAGAAGAGTTCCATCCCTACAGCAAGTTTCACCATGACTCTACCATCAGACCTCTTTCCCAGTCCCCAGCCAATGGCCACCACTGATCTTCTGTGTCTATATTTTTGCCTTTTCTAGAAATTAATATGAATGGAATACCACTATTTGAGAATTTTTGTGTTTTACTTCTTTCATTTGGTGATAATGTTTTTGAGTTCATCCATGTTCTTGAGTAAGTAATATTTTGTACTTTGATTGCTGAATAGTATTCCAAGGAATGGATCGTCACGATTTGTTTATTCATTCCCAAGCTGATAAACATTTGAGTTGTAGATAGTTTTTGTTTAATTATCTTATTGCATTAAAATATACATAAATAAAATCTACCATTTCAACTATTTTTAAGACTACTATTTAATGGCATTAAGTAGATTCATAATGCGGTGCAACACCACCATCCATTTCTAGAAGGTTTCCATTATCTGCCAAAAGAAACTTTTACCTGTAAGATGCTAACTCTCCATTCTTCCCATCTTTGAGCCTGTATGTATGAATTCTACTCTAGGTATCGCAAATAAGTGGAATTATTTAGAATTTGACTGTCTGTGACTGATTCATTTATTTCATGTTGCCATAATGCATTTAGTGTTCACCCATGTGGTATCATGTCTCAGATTCTCATTTTTTAAGGCTGGAAGATTGTATCCATCATATTTTATTTACCTGTTCATCTGTTGATTGACATCGGATTGTTTCCACTTCTTGGCTATTATGAATAATGCTGCTGTGAATCTTGGTGTACAAGGATCTGTTTGACCCCCTGCTTTCAATTTTATTGGGTATAGCAGTTGAAATGGAGTTGCTAGATCATATGGCAATTTTATGTTTAACTTCCTAGAGAACCACCAAACTGGTTTCCACAAGGGCTGCACCATTTTACATTCCCACTCCTAAGGGCTCCAATTTCTCCACATCCTCACCAACAATTTTTATTTTCTGTTTTTGGGTTTTGTTCTTTTACTTTTTAACTTTTTATATTAGCATTTTATATTAGGATTCTAATTTTACTTTTTAACATTTTATATTAGCATTCTACTTTTTAACTTTTTATATTAGGATTCTAATGGGTGTGTAATTTATGGTTGTGATTTGATTTGCATTTCCCTAAAAGCTAGTGAGACTGAGCATCTTTTCAAGTGCTTACTGGCCATTTGCTTGTCTTCTTTAGCCCATTTTTTTAGGTGGATTATTTATCTATTTGTTGTAATAGATCTTTCTGGATATTAAACCCTTATAATGTATGATTTGCCAATTGTTTTCCCATTCTTTGGGGTGTCTTTCCACTCCCTTGATAGTGTCCTTTGATATATGAAAGTTTTTAATTTTGATAAAGTCCAATTTAATCTATTTTTTCTTTGGTTGCCTCTGCTTAGGTGTCCAAGAATCACGACAAATCTAATGCCATAAAGATTTATGCTTTGTTCTAGGAGTTTTACAGTTTAAGGTCTTATATTTAAGTCTTTAATCCATTTTGAGTTAATTTTTACATCTGGTATAAAGTAAGAATCCAACTTCATTCTTTTGCACATGGATATTGAGTTTTCCTAGCACAATTTGTTGAAAAGACTGCTCTTTCCCCATTGAATAGTTTTGGCACCTTATCAGGGACAAGTTGACCATATATTTGGGTTTATTGCTGGATTCTATTCCATTGGTTTATATGTGTCCTATATAAGTATCACACTGTTTTAATTACTGTAGTTTTATAGTTAGTTTTGAAACCAGGAAGTGTGAGTTCTCTAACTTCATTCCTTGTAAGGAATGTCTTAGCCCTTCAGAGTCCCTTGAAGTTCCATAAGAATTTTAGGATATCTTTCACTATTTCTGGGGGAAAAAAAAAGCACTATTGAGATTTTGATAGGGGTTGCAATAAATTCTATGAAAACTGTATATCATTTTGAGTAGTCTTGTGACCTTAATAATATTGTCTTCCAATCCATGAACATGGGATGTTTTTCTCCTTATTTATGTCTTCTTTAATGTCTTTTAGCAATGCTTTGTAGTTTTGGTACACAAGTCTTTTGCCTCCTTGATTATAATTATTCCTATTTTATTTCTTTTAGATATTATAAATGAGATTGTTTTCTCAATTTCTTTTTTGGGTTGTTCTTTGTCAGTGTATGGAGATACAACTGATTATTCTGTGTTAATTTTGTGTCCTGCAACTTTACTGAATTCATTTATTAACTCTAATAGATTTGTGTGTGTGTGTGTGTGTGTAATCTTTCAGCTTTTCTACACATCATATCATCTGTAATCAGAGATAAGTTTATTTCTTCTTTTCCAATTTAAATGCCTTTTACTTCCTTTTCTTGCCTAGTTTCTCTAGCAAGAACTTCTAATGCTAACTTCACTAAGTGGTGAAAGCAGGCATCCTTGTTTTGGGTTATAGTTTTTGGCTGTTTTGGTTTGAATAATGCTGATATGAACCTACATGTTCAAATATTTACATGGACATATTTCATTTCTCTTGGGAGATACCTAGGAGTTGGATTGGTGGATCACATGAAAAGCATATGTTTAATTTCACAAGATACTGTTACACTGTTTCCTAAAGTGGCTGCACCATTTTACATTCCTACCAGCAATGTGTGAGGATTCCATTTGGTCCACATCCTCACCAACACTTGATTTTGTCAGTATTCTAGCTTGAGACCTTCTATTTTTTTAAAAAAGATTTTATTTATTTATTCATGAGAGACACACAGAGAGAGGCAGAGACACAGGCAGAGAGGAGAAGCGGGCTCCATGCAGGGAGCTCAATGTGGGACTTGATCCTGGGACTGCAGGGTCACGCCCTGCGCCAAAGGCAGATGCTCAACCACTGAGCCACTCAGGTGTCCCAATGCTATCTTCTTTTCTAAGGCTGTTTGCCCCACACATACTCTGGAAAAGGTAATCCAGAAGAAAGGTCTCTGCTCACAACACATGTGGAAATGTGAGAGATCCATGGAGAATTATCTTCTAGCACTAACTGCCTCATTACTATCACCACAGACATATTTGCTCCGTTAGCTTTATAATGATGCCATTTATGGATTGCTCTCTAATATATCTTCCTTACTATGCAAAAATATTTTATAACAAGACCAATAACTAGAATATGTGTCTGTTATCTGTAGTGCTGAAGAAGTCATCCAGATGGCTTGCAACAATTAAATAAAAAATCTCATCCATAGGTGTGGTTTAATCACAGTCTATTTTCAACAAAACCCATAGATGTACTACTTGAATGTCTCTTTTTCACACAGAATCATGATAGTCCATGTAATAAAACACAAAATTCCTAAAAAAACAAAGCCTAAGATAGTCCATGACTTCAAGTAGTTAAAAACAATTTTGATTCCATAAAGGAGTTGCCACAGTATGTGACATTAACCAAGAAAAGAGGCTAAGTTAAATGAAAACAAAAGCATTTATCTGGGTCTTAGAATTGCAATTTGGAGAACACAGATTTAGGCAGGAGCCCAACTTGTGCTCCCTTGCTCCCTTCTCAAAAAAAAGTCAAAGGTTTAAAAAAAAAAAAGGCGGATGCTTGGATATGTTGTTTACAAAGTACTTTGATTGCTGTTCGGAGCAGAACAATAATCTTGGCTGAAGATCATTGGTTGTTAAGGCTGTCACAAAGCAAATCCTCATTATAGCAGATTGCAGGTGTTTGGGCTGAGTCCTTAGAAATTTGTGGTTGACTCAGGTCAAAAGTTCATGGCTTCTCCGGTGAGGATATGCATAATACCCCTCTCCTTAATGGCCTCCCAGCTCCATTTTAAAACCCCCTGACATAAACCATCCCATTTCATTTCACTCTTGCAGTCATATGCTATCCGGTGATAGGACAATAAAGGTTTGTAAGGAAAAGCAGGTTTACCAGATGCAGGAAACAGTTATAAGTTATTTGTGCTTATAGCTAATGAAATGGTAAATTACTTTGAGGACCTAATAAGGCAAAGAACACCAAATTTTTAAACTCTTGTTCTGCATAATGTCAGATTACTTTTCTGACAATAACACAGGAAGATTTTACAAGAGAAAACATTAGCTGTCCTCTAAAATTCAGGGCAATGTCATTCTGATAATACCATCATTGGATCCAGAAAACCTTTTCAAGGTTGATTTATGTTTTCAGTGTTTTTGCCTCTAGGTAGTAAAGAGAGGCATTTGTGCTGGCTGCTGTAATAAACATAAATTGTACTCTCCAGATATTCACTCAGGTAACAAATACAGGTGCTTGCTTTGCTCAGAGCATGAGGTAGATGGTCCCGGAACTCAAATATCAGAAAGGCCCATGACCAGGGAATGAAAAGACTAGCCAGCATACAATGAAGCTAATACAAGGGCCAGAGCAGATAGAAAGCAACATGTGCCTACAGAGAGGTATGGAAAAGTGTTTTGTGCATTCATATGAAATTTGTATTTATCAAAAAAATACAAAGGATAATTATAATTTATATATTTTAAGAATATCTTTGGTTTTACAAAAGAATTCGTTATAGCATTCCTCTAAATGGCAGCATTTTTTTTTTTTTTTTTTTTTTTTTTTTTTATTCATGAGAGGCAGGGAGAGAGGCAGAGACACAGGCAGAGAGAGAAGCAGACTCCATGCAGGGAGCCTGACTCAGGACTCGATCTCAGGACCCCAGGACCATGCCCCAAGCTGAAGGCAGATGCTCAACCACTGAGCCACCCAGGTGTCCCAAATGGCAGCATTCTGTTTGAATTCAAACTGTCATTTGATTGGCCACAGTTGAATTTATGTGCAACTCTTCAGCCACGTATTTACTGGCTAAAAGATGTTACTCCATCAGCTCCTTATATTTGTTCTCAAATTGCATTGAATTTAATAATTAATGTAAAGCAGCATCTAACCAGGTATAATCCCAGGGTTGCAGGGCCATTAAATAAAGAATTCTATTTACCAAACCAAACCAAATTCCTGTTCTATGTCTGAGAGCAACTTCTAAACATGCAGAACAAACCAGAACCTCATTCTCTCTTGTGTGTTTTGTCAACTTCTTTCATGCTCTGGGATATTGTAAAATTCTCTTAAAATAGGCAAGGGAGAAATACAATGACATCAGGTGATTGGTTTCTAATCAGCACATGAACATCAAGTTCCAGATGGCAGTGCAGAATTGTAATTTTACTGTGTTCTGGATTATTTATTGATACCTATTGAACAGCCAGCAGCCCATATTCTGGACTGTACTTCAGTGATTCTAAATGACTTAGATCTGCATTGTAAACATGCCTGCTTCTCTGGGACTGTTGACATTTCTGGAATGGCATTTGATTCTGTTTTGCCTTGGCCTGTTCCCAGGAGGCCAGTTGATATTTATAGACATAAACCAGTTTTCTGCTTCCTTCATCTTTCTTCCTCCTTAAGATGTGCTGAAGCTGTGGGAGTTCAGGCCAGTGTTAATGACAACAAAAGGTCTTGTCTGAGGTCTGACCTCCCAGGTGCACTAGGTCCCAATAAACATAAAGTTCAGGGGTGCCTGGGTGATTCCATTGGTTAAGTGTTGGACTCTAGGTTTCAGGTCATGATCTCAAGGTCAGGTCATGATTTCAGGGTTGTGAGTTTGAGCCCTGTGTCAGGCTCTGTACACTTAGCATGAAGTATGCTTGAGATTGTCTTTCCCCTTCCCTCTCCCTTTCCTGGCTTATATGCTCTAAACAAACAAACTAATTAATTAATTAATTAAATCTTAAAAAGAAAACAAAAAAAAAAAAAATCCAAAAAAAGCCCCCATAAAGCTCAGAGATTGTCAGCCCTGAGCATTAGTGGTCCAAGAAGACAAATTGTTGGGGTCCTTAATGGAATGAAGAGGATTCAGAAACAACATACATATGGTTAAATAGATAAGAGACAGGACAACTCACATCATCAGATAAGTGATAGATCTATAGGAGTCAGCTGGGCAAGGAGGAACTGGCAGGAGTCTGGGTCCAGGCAAGTGACAAGCATATGGTTCATTCATAAAATGTTAGTTGAGCACCTACTAAGTGCAGAGCTATATCCAGAGCCCGGGCTGACCAAGCCAAGAGGTAGGGATCAGGAGATAACATGAGATGATGGGAAGAATGGAGCAAGGAGGCTTCCAGAAGTTTAGGAACTGGCCAGAGCTCTGCCAATGAGAAACTTGAGACAGGGTCCATGTAAATTTATGTCAAAGTATGTTTTGAATGTCCCAAGAATCTTGCCATTTTAAAATGGCAAGAAATTCTCAAATAGTGGTCTGTAGACTCATAGTATCATAATTGGAGGGGCAAAAAGGAGAGGAATGATAAATGCAGACTCAGGTGTCTCATCCCAGACCTACTGAATTGGAATCCCTGAGGCTTCTGAAATCACAAAGAAAATAAAATGACTCACTTCTACTAATCGTGAGCCTTTGGGGAAATGGCAGGGTGCAGAGGGAAAGAGAGAACCCCAAGCAGGCTCCATGCTCAGTGCAGAGCCTGACCTGGGGCTTGATCTCATGATTTTGAGATCATGATCTGAGCCAAAACCAAGCGTCAAACAATTAACCGACTGAGCCAGGACCAATCATAAATCTTATGCAGCTTTTTGAAAACCATAGTTTTAAAGAGATCTTTTTGGTGAACATATTTTGTAAATAAAAAAAATCTATCATCTATCTAATCAATCTATAAACAGTCTTTGAAAAGTGGCTCCTAAAGTTTGAACTAAAGCCCACAATTCAATAATAATTCCCTTAACTCTTTTGCTAGATTTCTCTATTGGCACTGTTGCTCTCACTATTTACATTAGTACTTCTGGGTGCATGAAATAAGGCAAGACTTGAAGCTGGAATCCGGGAGCTTGAGGCTCTATAACCAACTCCCAGTCAGAGTAGTATCTTGTTGCCAAGTGTCTAGACTTCCCTTGAGGGCAAGGCCTTCCATTTTGCATATCTCTAACTGCCCAGTTCTTAACCCATCTCTGGAATATATAGGGAGTCAGTAAATGGTTGATTGGTTTGCTTTTGCTGCTTAACTAACCATCCTCAAATTCAATGGTTTAAAACAAATATCTTGTCTGGAATCTGTGGGCCAGCTGGGGGTGGGCTTTTGGCTCAGCTGAGTTTGGCTATCAGCCACAGATGGGGCTCAGCTCTGCTCCCCATTTCTCTCATTGTCCTTTGACTAGTCAGTGATGTGGGGCATGTTCCCCTCATGGCAATGGTAGAAGCCCAACAAGGAAAAGGAAAACACATGTAACCTCTTACTATTTATGCATAGAATTAGCAAACTATCACCTTGCTCCCATTCAGTTAGGCAAAGGAAATTACATGAGCAAGCCCAAAATTATGGATTGGGAAAACTTTACATTTTTAGTGAAAAGAACTGCATATTTACATGGCAAAAAGTATAGATCTGGGGAAGGATGGACAATTGGGGCCAATAACTAAATCTACCAGTTAGTGAACATGAAAAAAGCATAGTTTTATACTTGCCAGAGTGCAGAATTGTGGAAACGGGGAGGCAAGACAGTTTCAATGTGACAGTGAATTACTTATGTTCCAGATTCATTAGGAAACCTAATGTAAGACTAATTACGGTCTCTGTTGGCTTGATGAAGACTGTTAGGTAATTCATAACATTTGACATTTTTTAAAAAGCCAAATGTAAGAATGTCAAGAACCAATCATAGTTTTAAGCACAGAGGACAAAAAAATATACTCTTAGTTCACATATTTTGCAGCTCTCTGGGATTTGCCTAAACAGCCATGGCTATCCATAATCACATCTTTCCTCTGGAGAATTGAAATACGAGTGCTGTTGTAGTTATGCCTAAAATGATCTGTCTGTGATTTGACACTTGATGAATGTCACCAAAATCTCATTAATCTTCAATTATCCATCAACAGGCATCTTGCATCTTACTACAGTTTTCTCATCCTGAGAAATCATAAGTGGTTTCTGGTCAAAGGCAATTATGTCAACAGACAGAACTCATTTCACACCTTAAGTATAGGTCTTCAATCCATAATGGTGTTTAAGAGGCAGAATGCCTGTGCTTCTTGATTGATGCTGGTTGATGACCTGTGGGAGTCCACCTACTCCACCATGTAGGGATCCTCAGCACCTTTCCTTTACCAGATTCTGTATTGTTCCTCTCAGACCACTAAGGATTGCTCTACATTAGACTGTATTGGATACTATTTGAAGTTTGTCTGGCTCTCATAAATGAAGCCCCTGTCCCCCTGTCTGTGAAGAACTCTGGCTGCCATTTCCATTGGTTTTTAGTACTATGGAAATACTCGAGGTTCTAAATAAGCTGTTTCCAGATTTTCCCTTCACCAGAGAAAATGATCTCTAGGCCACCCTCAGGAAAGATTTTGTTGCCTCTTATTTTGTCACCATTGAGCTCTTTTCAGCATCACACTAAATTAACCTCAAGAATTCATGCTTGGAAAATCATCCTTTAGGGACAGTCAAGATTCAAGTTCATTAACTACCTAATTTCATTCTGGCTTTTTCTGTAGTTTGTCAACGTCTTCCTTCCTGGGAGCAGATACCTTCACCTCTTTCCTGTGACTTCAAGTATTATGGAGGAATTTCTCAAGATGGAGTCTTTCTTTAGCATTACTTAGTAGGTTTGTATTCTTGTAAATCTTTTTATACACTGTGTGGTCTATCCACTGAAAAAGCAATTGAGCCACTTATACCTGGTGAATTCATCACAATGTTCTGGCAGGATTTCTAAATACAAAGAAAGGTGACTATAGAACAATTTATTATGCAATAAGCTTAGATAGACCATCCATGGACACATTTTCTTTTTAAAGATTTCATTTATTTATTCATGAGAGACACACAGAGAGAGAGGCAGAGACACAGGCAAAGGGAGAAGCAAGCTCCATGCAGGGAGCCCGATGTGGGATTCGATCCTGGAACTACAGGATCACACCCTGAGCCAAAGGTAGATGCTCAACTGCTGAACCACCCAGGCATCCCAATGGACACATTTTTGATTATCAGTTTTAATTAGGACCAGAAAGAGCATGGATAATTAAAATTCTCTGCTATCCCACAGATGGTGTTTTAGTTGCTGTGGTGGTTTTTAATGTGTCAATGTGTTGGATTACATTTCCTAGAAATCTCTTTCCTATTGGTTTCTGGTTAAGATGGACCACTAGACAGATTCTTATGGGAGATTTTGGGGAGTGAAGTTGCAGCCACTTTGTAGCTCACACACCTTGACTCTCTTCTGGTTCAGCTTGTTAGCATGAGGCAGGAGTCAGGCCTAAAGTTGTTCTACCATCCTCTGGATTCTCCTTCAGCTTCTCCCACACCTGGGTGTGTGTTTAGCTTGATGATGAAGGGTGTTGGCTTCTGAAGGACATCCCCATTACCAGGGTCATATGCAGCAAGAACTGGTAAGGATTCCCTTCCTTTTTTGTGGGTTTGAGCTCATGCAATTTGGTTTTTCTTTACTCTCCCCACCTTCAAGTTTGTCTTCCCTTCCCAGCTGCCTGCCTTAAGGAACTATATATATTTATATCCTCTATAAAATCTAGTGGTTCTGCTTCTCTGATTGACCTTGACTGATACAGTGAATTTGGTCAAATGTCTCCCAACCAGAGCAGCAGTTGAAGAGAAGAAATGTATTGAAGACGAAAAGCAAACGATCATATTTTGGAGCACATTAAAATCTGGATAAGGGCAAGGGCCCTTGGCAGGTGATGGGATACTGAGTGCCCTTCCCTGAGATTGGACTGGATCTTCTTCCACTTGCTGGTTCTCCGACTGCTTTTAAGATTTTTTCTCTTTAAAACTGGATTTAAGGGATGCCTGGGTGGCTCAGCGGTTGAGCATCTGCCTTTGGCTCAGTGCATGATCCCAGAGTCCTGGGATCGAGTCCCACATCAGGCTTCCTGCATGAAGCCTGCTTCTCCCTCTGCCTGTGTCTCTGCCTCTTTCTCTGTGTCTCTCATGAATAAATAAAATCTTTAAAAAATAAAAAAAATTAAAATAAAACTGGATTTAAGGCGCACCTGGGTGGCTCAGTCAGTTGTGTCTGGCTTGGGCTTAGATTATGATCTCAGGGTCCTGGGATGGAACCTTGTGTTGGCTCCCTCCTCAGCCAGGTGTCTGCTTGTCCCTCTCCCTCTGCCCTTCACCCTGCTTGTACTCTCTCTCTCAAATAAGTAAATAAAATCTTTTTAAAAATTAATTAAAAAACTGAATTTAAGCAATTTGATTTTGACGTGCCTTAGTGTAGTCTTTTTCCTGTTTCTAGTAGGTGGAGATTTTGGTCTTGGGTTTACAGCTTCCATCAAACTAGCCAATTTATTATTATTTCTTCAAATGGCAATTCTGTTACTCCAGCTCTCTCATTTCTTATTCTGAGATTCTAATTACATGGAAATTAGGCTGATTAAAATTGTTCTGATGCTCTGTACATTTCTTTGATCTTTTTTTTTTTGGTTTCATTTTAGCTAGTTTCTATTTCTTTGGGTTGACTAATCATTCCTTCTGCAACATCTAATCTTCCATAAATCCTTCCAGTGTATTTTTTATCTCCGATTATATAGTTTTCATCTAGAAATATGATCTGGGTCTTTTTAAAAATATCTTTTTATATTTTTCATGACTACTTAACATGCTCCATCTTTCCTCTACTGTCTGGAATATATGCAACATAGTTTTAATAACAGCTCTATGCTCTTTGTCTGTAACTTCTTTCATCATTGTCATCTTGGGGTCTGTTTCTATTGATTATATTTCTCTTCATTACAGCTCATACTTGCCTGCTTCTTTGTATGCCTGGTAATGTTTGGTTACTAAATATTTTGAACTTTACCTTTTTGAATGCTAAGTATTTTTGTTTTCCTATAAATATTCTTGATCTTTATTCTGGGATGTAGTTAGTTACTTGGAAACAAATTGATTATTCTGAGGCTTGCTCTTGTTAGGTGGAATCAGAACAGTCTTTAGGTTTGGACCAATTTTGCTCCTTTACTTAGGAAAAATCCTTTTATTGATCTACCCAATGTTCTATGAGTTAAGAATTTTTTCTACTCTGCCTGGGGGAAACACAAACTATAGGCATACCTCAGAGATATTGCAAGCTCAGTCCCAGACCATTGTAATAAAGTGAAAAATCACAACAAAACAAGTCAAATGAACATGTTCAAGTTATGTTTACACTATACTATAGTCAATTAAGTGGCAATAGCATTATATCTATAAAAACAATGTATATACCTTAATTTTGAAAGACTTCATTGCTAAAAAGTTTTAACCATAACCTGAGCTTTCAACGAGTCATAATCACTGATCACAAACCACCATAACAAATAGAATATTAAAAAAAAAGTTTGAAATACTGTGAGAATTACCAAAATGTGACACAGAACACATAAAGTGAGCAAATGCTATTCGAAAAATAGCACTGATAGATGTGCTCATCACAGGGTTGCCACAAACCCTTAATTTGCAAAAAAAAATTAAAAAAAAAAAAGAAAAAGAAAAAGAAAACAAGAAAAAAGAAAAAGAAAATCCCCCAGAAAACACCATAAAGCAAAGTGCAATAAAATGAGATATGCCTCTATTTCCAGCCTTATGTGAGCTCCTGGGGTTGTTTGTCCTACATCCGTGCTGGTCAGTGCTCTCTTAAAGAATCAAAGGTGACCCTCCACAGATTTCCTCTACTCTTTCTCTGTTCAGCTCTCTCTTCCTTAGTACCCTGGTCTGTGACCTTTAGCTACTTGCCTGCCTGGACACACAGGTCTGTCTCTTTGCACCTGAGAGACTGCTAGGACCCACCTGGGATCCCCCTCTCTGAGCTGCAGCCTAGAAACTCTCTTGGGGTACCTATAGGAACCAAGTTGTATGCTTCCCTCTTTTGTGCTGCCTGACATCCAATGACTGAAAACCTTTGTTTCCTATATTCTGTCTGTGTTTTTAGTTGTGTAGGAAGAATAAATCTGGTCCCTTTTACTGCATATTGACTGGAAGTGGAAATCTCAATTTACATAAACTAATTTTGAGATGAAATTTTTCCTGTTTTGTCTGCTGTAGAGTATCCTGTAATTGCAAGTCAGTTACTAAAAAAATAAAATGAAATACATAAAAAGTTCTGTTACCACATACAATTACTTGTATGTGTAAGTCATGTCTTTAAAATACATTTGTTTATAACTGATGAGGAACAAGGGTTGGCTGAGGACAAAGCACAAGCTGACACCCGACAAAGAATTCCCCTCCCCAGGGTAGGGTAAGTGGGACATTCCTCAGGATGTTCCCAAGTGTCTTAATGTTAATACCTTGCTAGAGGGAAAAACAACCTTTAAGTCGACAATGGCAAGGCCTCCAGTATCTTGTAGGTCCTCTTTAGCATATGAAAGTCCTTTTGGGGGCAGCCCGGGTGGCTCAGTGGTTTAGTGCTGTCTTCAGCCGAGGGCGTGATCCTGGAAACCTGGGATCGAGTGCCACATCGGGCCCCCTGCATGGAGCCTGCTTCTCCCTCTGCCTGTGTCTCTGCCTCTCTCTCTGTGTCTCTCATGAATAAATAAATAAAATCTTAAAAAAAAAAGTGAAAGTCCCTTTGAAACCTCGCTTTTCCTTACCTACCCCAACTCTGCAGATATATAATCAGCCACCCAACCCAAGTTCTGGGCAGCAGCCCTTTCTGTCCATGGGTCCTGTGCCTATGCTTTAATAAAACCAACATTTTGAACCAAAGACATCTCAAGAATTATTTCTTGGTTGTCGACTCTAGACCTCACCCCAGCAAACCTCACCTATATTCCAAAACTACATCAATAACCAAAACAAAACACAAAAACCAGTTACATGCTGAGAGTTATGTAAGATGCTTATTAATGTCCATAGCTCCCAATAAGAAATGTATTTATTTATATTACTACTTTACTATTTACAAATTAATGTAAAGATATATGTCTAAAACACATTTATAGTAATGAGACGCTCTTTTTATCTGTTATATGTAAAGATTGTAGCACTTTCTCTAAGAATTCATTTTTAAAGTGTGTTCCTATTCTTTAAAAAAGTCCAAAAACAAGTGTTTTAGGCTGTCATGTAAACTGTTCTGTAAATTGTTCTGTAGCTGCTGTTGTTAAAGTATATAAGGTGCACAGTTGAAGGTCAGAAATGAGGTACACATAGTTATAGTGTGGGACCCAAGGAATTTAACAAAAATCCCCTACCCCTGGACAAGCAGAGCAGGACTAACTCCATTTTGTGCTACACTTGCCATCTCATGTATCACCCCCACATGACCTGCTTATTGCTTAAGGCGCTGCCCCACCCTAGTCAAGCCACAGAGCACAACCTTACTGGAAACCGGCTCATATAGGAATGTGGAACCCCTAACCGTCAAAGAATGTAAACCCCGCCCCCCGCCAAACCTGCGCGCCACTTCTGACCAGAGTGATAGGCTAGTTCAAATGGTCACTATAGAGTAAATTGTAATTCAATTGGCCACCTGTCTGCGGACTGACATGTCTATACAACTTTCTGTGTGTGTTACAATCCCATTGGCCACTGGCCCCTATAAAACTGCTACGCCTCTTAACCTCGGAGCCCAAGTCCCTGCTCCTCTGTGTCAGGTAAACTTGGATCCAAGCTCCAGCTTGCAAATAAACCCTCATGCTCTTGCAACGATGTCAGCTTCTTGGTGGTTTCTTAGGTACGCAATCTTGGGCACAACAATAGCAAAAGGGTGTCAACCCAAAATAGTGAATAGTATCAAGTCCTAATGCATTGTGTGGACATGGGCTCATTTCAAAAGCAATATGTGTACATTCAAGACTGTGATTTTGCTGTGTCCCATTTCTCCACATCAGGCTTTCTTAAACTGTATTCCAGGAGATTTCTCAAACACAAGTTTCAGATGTGAATAGGTACTTTGTGGGCAAAAGTGATTCTGGGAGGAAATAAGTTTGGGAGAAACATTGAAAAGGCCTGAATACAATGTCCTATTCCTGGATATGCACAATCTGCAGGAATAAATAATCCTATGCCAAAGAGATATGTTTTGGGGTGACCAATTCCACTTCCTATTAACATTGAAGGATCTAACAAGTCCTGTTTCATTTTGTCTAATGGAACATTTTATTCCCTGTAGGAAAAGTGTTATTTGCAAAACTAATTTGGGAAGTTCTGATGTAGATGTTAAAATTTTTTATAATAATAGAAAGTGCCATTATATAATTATCATTCCCATTAGGAGTTTACTTTAAATCTTAAATTTTCCTATTTTATTGTTCTAGTGTTGCTTCACGTGAGAAGTGGTTAGCCACATATGGCTATTTAAATTTAAATTAATTAAAATTAAATACAATTTAAAATTCAGCTCCTCAGTCATACTGGTCACATTTTAAGTGCTCAAAAGCTACATGTGGCAGGTAGCTGCCAAAGGAAAGGGCTGCTCTCATTTGTTTTTTTAGGTACAAAATAAATACCTTATTAATGCAAGTCTTCATAAATTTCTAAAGCATGCAATGTAGACATTATTATCCAGAGTTCTCAAACACCTTTGAAAACAGCAATTTATTAATCTTCATAAAAGCTTTGTGAAGTACTAAGCATAATTCCTTCCTGGAGAGAGGATCTGCTGGATTTAACTTAAATGCTCCACTAGTCATTTGTAAAAGCTCCCTGTGGTCCTCTGAATGTGCCATATGCAAAAGAAAAGGATATACAAAACCAGAGACCAAATCATCACCATTTCATGATAGGAAGTGGGAGAAACCTATGTGTTCTGGGTATCCTAACAGATACAAGTAGAGATGGGCATGAGGCATTTGACCCTCATCTTGGGGTGTAACTTGAACTTTGAACACTACTCTCAATAGGGGACTAGGTGCTCTGCTTGGCCTTTGTTGTTAGGAATTGTTCATATACCCAACATCAGTTCAATCAGCATAGCGGAGTCAAACACATAGATGTATTTCCAAGCGAAACATAACTTCTGAAAGGGGAGTGGAATTGGTCACCCCAAAACATGCCTCTTTGGCATAGGATTATTTTAAGCTGGTTATTTTTAAGAAACTGCAGACACAAGAGAAACTCTGAAAACAGAGTAAAAGTTACATTTTTGTAAGAGACATTTACATTTAGAAGGGGAATTTCTGTTTATAAAGATGTCTTTACCAAAAAAAGAAGGATGACTCAAAATCTTTAGAAACTCTTATCAATGAAGAAAGCAGAGACTTAAATCTACATAACAGCCACAACCTCTCTTACTGTGCTTTTCCTGGAAAGCTCCCACAACTGACTCCACAACCCTTCCTACCCCCAACATCTTTTGTTTTTAATTGGAGATAGTATATTGGGTGGTCCCTTGGGCCATTTCAGAGAGTTACTCAGTTTTCCTTGGTGTCTCTCAGGTATACAGGAGGTATACATGTTATTTAGCTTCTTGTTTTTCTGTTAACCTGTCTTTCAGTATGGTGGTGGAGGGTGGTAGTGTCTTGGATAGGAACCTAGAAAGGTAGAGGGAAAATTATTTTTTTCCTCCCCCACATTTATTTATTTCTTTATAACTAATGTGATTAATCTTTTCCAGGAATCTGAGAGGAAGCAAAATACATGACTCCAAAATATTGTCACTTTGGCATGTGAATTATTTTGAGCTGAAGGCAATCAAGACCCAGGAGACTCAAGAAAACTTTTACCTCTTCCTTAACTGTAATTAAAGAATGTAGTTACAGGGCATCAAAAAGAAAGCCCCAGTCCAAAATGGAGTCCTTAATGCTAGGTCACATAATCAAAATAAAGCTTAATACCTATTAAATTGGAGTTTCAACTTTCCCCAGAAATGTGGTTTTCACTGGTCAGTCAGGAATTTTGGGGTCAGCACTAATGAGGTAATCTGTTGCATGTGCTCCTTCCATCCCCCAAAGGAAGATGAGTTCATCTACATGGTAAGAGTCCATGCTTTTCCCCCAAGAGTGACCTTGGCAGGTGACCTTGCCTGAAACAATCTTTTCTTTTGCTAATAACTTCCTTACCCTGCTCTCCTTCCTATAAAAACCTTCCATTTTGTACAACTCCTCAGAGCATCTCTCTGCTTGCTAAATAGGATGCTGCCTGATTTTTAAATTACTTAATAAAGACAATTAGATCTTCAAATTTATTCATTTTTGTTCTTTAACACAGGCCTGCCCTAGAACGAGAGCTATGACCAGAGATGACTTTTTATCTGAGAGAACTATTTGTATGGCAGGACACATAGCTAATTACCAAACAGCTGCTTTTTATTGTCCTATGAATTGCCCCCCTCCCTTTTGAAGCCCAGGCCCCTATCCCATCCTTAGGTCAGGATGGCACATAAGCCTCAACTGATCAACTTGTTTGGTGTCATATTTTTTATGGGGTCCCAAACATAACTAAATTTGATTTTCTCCTGTTAATCTGTCTTATGGCAAATTGATTAATTGGCCAACCCAAAGAACCTATAAATATAGAACAAAAAAATTTTCCTCCCCTACAAGTTCCTAATCTGCAAGAATGGAAACAACTTTAAACCTGGTAATTAAAGGTAATAAAATCTCATCCCTTTTAGATTATCTTGTTCAATCACTCTGGCTTTCAGACTTCTGCTTCCAGTTGTCCCTACCCAATCCAGTGTCTGGGTATATGTTTCTAGATATCCATGATGGTCATGTGGAAGGAGCCTCTGGGTCTAGAGGCTCTGGAAAGCCACTGGACCCTTGCTGTTCTCTGCCTTGAGGAGATGCTCTGTTGTATTCTCTGGCCTTCTGACTATTGAGTGTGATCTCTCAGCTGAGGTTGTCAGGCTCAGCAAATAAAATATGGAACAACCAGTTAAACTTGAAGTAAAGTAAACAACCAGGGACACCTGGGTGGCTCAGCCATTGAGCGTTTGGCCCAGGGTGTGATCCCAAGATCTGGGATCAAGTCCCACATCAGGCTCCTTGTATGGAGCTTGCTTCTCCCTCTGCCTATGTCTCTGCCTCTGTCTTTCTGTGTCTCTCATGAATAAATAAATAAAATCTCAAAGAAAAATAACAAATAGTGTTTAGTATAAGTATGGAACTAACAATAAATTAAAGTTATTCATTGTTTATCTGAAATTAAAGCTTAATTAGGCATCCTGTATTTTATGTGGCAACCCCACAGCACTTCTGAATTTCTTCCCAAGGGTGCAAAGGAACTTCCAGATCCTCTGTTCAATATGCACAGATAGATCCATTCTCACCTTCCCAGTAACATTCCCTAGCACTGTGTGAAGTTGAACATGGGGTTTCCAGGAGAGGCTTGTGGTCTCTCTCCAACCTGCAACCAAGGAACCTGAATGGTTTTCTTGGGTGCTTTCATACCTACTCCACTTCCTCCTCCGTCCAATCACCACATTAGGCTCAATCCACCTCCCTTTTCCTTCCACAGGGGCCAGGCTTACTTTCCGTATTCCATCTTCTCAGGGACACAAGCTTCAAACATACAGCCTAAGTCTTCATGGAGTGGCTACTTTCCATGATGCTGGAAATGAACGATGACCTGGGGAGGCTGGGTGTAGCTCTTATTATGGAGCGATTTGAAACTGGGGACAACCAAAGGTAAAAATACATTGTTTTAAAAGAGGATAAATCATGACTTTCATACAAATATAAAATGAACAAACATCAAAGATTTTACTTAACTCATTAATTGAGGGAACCAGAAAGTTGTTACAAATGATTCAAAGGAGGAATCCAAAAAGCAGACACAATTATAAGCCTTTTAGAATGTAGAAATATATTTGCATTAAGCAAATTAAAAGCAAAGTGAACTGACTTCCTCCACAATGGGGGGAGGGAAGCCAATTGAACCTCCTTGGGACAAAATTTGCATTTCTATAGCAGGAATTATTTGATTACTTTTAGTTTTCTACAGCCAATTTTCATTTCCACAAAGTTGTAAGATAGCCTGGTCAAATACCATGAAAGTGTTTATCCATAAATCAGATGGATAAACTAAAGATAACCAAAAAATTTCAAAGTCTTTCTCAATTTTTCTTCTGACCATGTAATATAAACACTACCCTATTACAGGTGTTTTCTCGCCTTTTAGTGTCACCTACTGGCCCTACTTGATCTTATATGTGACTGAATTTTTTCTTCCTCAGAGACACATTACATAAGAAACAGAAGTGGTGAAAATATCATGAATTCTGGAATCATATCTGGGTTTGAATCCTGGCCCTCTCACACTAGCTCTGTGACTTTAGGATGGTCACATAATTTCTGAGTCTCATCTTAAATGAGTATAATAAAAATCCAAGTGCCTACGGGAACTGAATGAGATAATGTGTACCAAGTTCCAGGGTCTTCTTGTGCCTTACTCTGTTCTCAGAACTATGAGCCTCATCATGTGCCTTCTTACAGTGTTCCCAGATGATGATTTGATGATGGATTCCTACCCCAGTGCTAATGAACTCAGAGGGATTAAGAGATTTATTTTTATTTTAAGATTTTATTTATTTATTCATGAGAATACACAGAGAGGAGAGAGAGAGAGGCAGAGGGAGAAGCAGGCTCCATGCCTGACGTGGGACTCTATCCGGGTCTCTAGGATCAGGCCCTGGGCCAAAGGCAGTGCTAAACCGCTGAGCCACCCAGGCTGCCTGTATTAAGAGATTTAGATCAATAAAGTCAATCCTTTCATTTTGCAATGAACTGAGACCCAGAAAAGTTAACAGGGAGTCCAGGTCATCTTGATGGCAAAAGGTAGCATGGAGCAGAGGACAGGGCAGTGAGTGCAGATTCCAGTTTGGGCTCTAGCACTTGCTTTTCTGACCTTGGCTGATGTTAATCATTAGCAGGTACCAACCATCTAGGCTTTACTGGGTGCTATGCTGGGTATACATCATAAGCATCATCTTGTTTCTGTCTCTGATGAGCCTGTGACAACAACTCTATGACATCAATCTGGGACTCCTATTCTCATCTCTGGCTCTTAAGCCAAAGGCACCACACTACCCTCACTTAAATTTGTTAAACTATGGATGTTTTTGTCTTCATTTTCCTAGAGACTGTAAGGAAGGCTAAGTGTCAATACATACAACTTCCTTTGCTCTTTGCTTCAAACTTGCATGTTCTACTCATCCTCTCTTTCCTAATTCTCATGCTCTGGATGTGGAAGAAGGCTATGTTCTGTCTCTCCTCCTGCCTCTTTACCATCTCTCTACTCACTTGCTCCAAAACTGCACCATCATTCATATCTTCTGTCTCCTGGTTCCAAAAACTGGTCCTTTGTACTGCCTCCTTGCCCTGAATAAATAAGCTCTGTTGGATCTCTGTCTCAAACTTGACCATCTAGCAGAAGCTCGATTTCTTTATTTTCCTTTCTGACCAAACTTCTTGCAAAGCACTGCAGCTCTTTGTCCTCATTACCTCTCCATCCTCACTTCTTAACCCTTTACAATCTTGAAATTTCTAACTGCCAAATCTTCAGAAACAAAACAAAACAAAAATCCTATTTCAGACAATATCTTTTTAAAATTTTATTTGATTTACATTCAATTAATTAACATGTAGTGTATTATTAGTTTCAGAGGTAGGGCTCAGTGATTTATCAGTTGCATATAACACCCAATCCTCATCACATCATGTGCCTTCCTTAATGCTCATCACCCAGTTACCCCATCCTTTCACCCCTCCCCTCCAGTGACCTTGTTTGTTTCCTCGAGTTAGGAGTCTCTTATGGTTTGGCTCCTTTCTGATTTTGTCTTATTTTATTTTTCCCTCCCTTCCTCTATGATCCTGTTTTCTTAAATTCCACATATGAGTGAAATCATATGGTATTTGTCTTTCTCTGACTGACTTATTTCCCTCAAGTTTCATCCACATCAGACAAAATCTTACTTGAGTGCTTGGAGGTGCCCCATTCACATGTAAGGACAGACATGAGCTAAAAATAAGAGGTTTAATTCTTCCTGTTGAAAATAAGAGACGAGACTCCTCTTCTTCTCAGAGCATTTACTTTAGAAAACTTACAACTGTAAATTTTCTCCTCTCTGAGACATGTTTATAAATCCTTGTGAAGGCTTCATAAGCCTTTTGTCAGATCTTTCCCCAAGAATGTCTTTTAAGGACACAAAACCATCTCTTTGGAATATAAACATCAAGGGAGAGAGTGCCCCTGTCTCTAGTTTCTGTGGGGGTTAAGAGCCTAACTCACGTGGTGGTGGGTGCCTTGCTCCAAGCTGCAAAACTACCTCCTGCCATAAAGTGAAAAGGTTGTTTTCCTTCCTATAAAGCCAATTTGCTAGTACAAATGGTCCCCTCAACTATTGGGTAAAGCTAGGAGGAACTGTGTATGACAAATGATGCCATCAGATCCTCTTACTTGGGGGCTAGTTATTGCTTCTATTAAGCCATGATGCAACAGGTTGTATCTGCCTGACTGTATAAGAGGGCGAGGTTTCTTTCTGTCTTGGCAATCTCTGAGCAGACTGCCTCACATTCTGGCTTAGTGCTTATGCAATGAAAACCCATTCTCCTTCTCAGCTACCCTTGAGAAGAGGATTGCTGGACTGGGAAGGATTTTGAATTTAATTGTATTTGACCAGCACATACTTGTGGGGGCTTGCCATAGCTGACACCCCCATTTGGCTCTATGACATCATTCCACTCTGTATTTTGTCCTAGATTCTGGCACACTTTGGCCTCTTATGCTGGCACACTTGGCCCATTCCTTCAATAATGTGTCCTCCCAGTTTCCTGCCCCAGTTCTGGTTTCTTCTTAATCTAAGTGATTTCAGCCATGCTCAGCCTGTGTGCAGATGAGAGCCAACTTATTTATTTATTTATTTATATTTTTAAAAGATTTATTTATTTATTTATTCAGAGAGAGCGAAAGAGAGGAAGAGACACAGGCAGAGAGAGAAGCAGGCTCCATGCAGGGAGCCCGAGAGCCAACTTCTTTAAATGCCTAGTCCAAGTCTCACTTTCAGACTTGAATTTTGAATTGGTTATTGGACATCATCATAAAGCACGTTTGCCTGATAGCATGTCACATGCCACATGCAACGTACCAGAGCAGTGGAGTGGACAGAGAAAATTTTGGTTTATTGTAAGAAAATCTTTGTTCCTACACCAGAGCAGAGTCATGGTTCAGAGTCAGCTCTGTGACCATGGAAAAGTTATTTCTAACCAGTCTGAGCCTCATTTTCTCCATCTGACAAATGAAAATAATAAGAACAGTGTTAGTGTATTAGAAGGGTAATAATATACATAAAAACTGACACATAATAGGCACATAATAAATTGTAATTGTCATTATTATTTGTTTGAAAACAAAATAGCTCCCCACTTTCCAATATATGCTGTCCTTTCTTCTTCTTTTTTTGTCTTGGCTAACAGCAGCATCCTCTTAATCTCTGAAGCCATGAAGCTTGTTGACTTCAAACAAGTTACCAGATCTTATGAATTGTACCTTCTAAGTATCTTTCAAATCTGTTATGTCCTCCAACCTTGCTGTCTCTGGCCTTTATCATCTCCTACTTAGATAACGAGTTTTTCTCCTATTCTTTAGGCTACCGCTCTTGAGCCCATTCTCCATATTCATCGAATATCTGATGAGTGTTGTTGTCAAATAATGCAATCAGAGTGGTTTTTTAAAAATGAAAACTTGTCTTTATTTGAAATCCTTTAACAGTCATCCTTTTCTGCAAGAAAAAAATCTTTTTTTAAAAAATTTTGTTTATTTATTCATGAGAGAGAGAGAGAGAGAGAGAGGGTGGCAGAGCCACAGGCAGAGGGAGAAGCAGGCTCCATGCAGGGAGCCCAATATGGGACTCGATCCCGAGACTCCAGGATCATACCCCGGGCTGGAGGAGGCGCTAAAACGCTGAGCCACCCAGGGCTGCCCATGAAAAAAATCTTTATTCTTTATTCTGGGATATCAGGTCCATCTGGAGTCCTCTCTGCTTTCTGAATTTGTGCCCTGTGCCAGCCTCACTAGGACACCCCCTGTCCCCTGCCCACATGCTCTGTCATGCTCTGAGCCTTGGTGTTTGTCTTTCTCTCTACTGAGAATCCCCTTCTCCACACTTCTTTCTTGCTCAGAGAGTTGCTACACATTCTTGCCAATTTTGCTTAGATACCATATCCTGTCTGCTGTTGACCATCCAGAACAAGACATCTGTATTGGTTTCCTATCATGACCATAATAAATTATCACAGATTTAGTGGCTTGAAACAATACACATTTATTATCTTATGGTGCTGGAGGTCACAAGTCAAAATAAGTCTCACTGAGCTAAAAGCAAGTTGTTGGCAGGCAGTATTCCTTCTGGAGGCCTTAGGAGAGAATCTATTTCCTGACTGTGTCAGCATCTAGAGGCTGCTTACCTACATCCCTTGCCTCATGGCTCCCTTCCTTTATCTGCAAAGCCAGTCAGGTAACATCTTAAAATCTTTCTCTGACTCTGAACTTCTGCTTCTCTTCTCCCCCTTTAGAGGACCATTGTGATTAGATGGGACCTGCTCAGAAAACCTGGGATCACCTCCCTTCTTGAAGATCAGTTGGCTATCAAACTTATATCCATCTGCCACCTTAATTTCCTTTCACCATGTGATCTAACATATTCACAGTTCTGGGAATTAGGATGTGGACTGGGAGGGGGCATTTTTCTGCATATCTCAGGGTCCTTGATTCTCCATGGCACTTTGTATCAACTCACTTATAGTGCTTATCACATGGTATGGTGGTCCTGCTGAGGAGCCCAGGGATGGTTAGAACAAGAATTTCAGGGACTTAACTGCCTTTTATGAGAATGTGAAAATTATTTAACTTCTCTCTATCTGTTTCCTCGTTTGCAAAATGGGGATGATAGCAATGATATTTATGAAATGATATCTATTTTGCAGAACTGTTACAAGGATTAAATTATATCTCATAGCACCCACAAAGCACTTTTAGAAAGTGCTTGGCATGGACCAGTTGCTAAATAAATGTAATATTGTTATATATGGTCATATGGCCATAAGAAATCTGACATCTAGTAAAGTCTGAAGGGTATGAATTACATTCCTTTGTCCTCAACCCTCAGTTTGATATCTTTTGATTAGACTGGAGGTGATAGAACAGTGGAAGGGAGGAAGAAAATGTCCCATATGTATTCTGGAATCCAGATCTAAGAAGAAATTCCATCCTCAATTAATGTGATAGGCAGGAGACAGTGTAAACCCACTGGGCTGTTTGACGGATGGTGAGACAAAGGCCTGCAAATGGGCCTTAATGGGCTGCCAGTGGGGAAGACCTGGGGACAGGCAGGAAGATAAACCTAAATAAAATGTGGAGAAATGGCATGGTCTTCAGAGTTCCTGGAATGTCAGCAACATCCAAACATGGCAGGGATCATTATTTCAAAGTGAATTGAGATTTCCTCAGTAATTGGCAAGTGAGAAATGCTCAGAGTATCTTCAGTAGGTCCAGAACAAATGCAAATGGTGAGAGGAATTTGATTAATCAAGTGAGCTAGGCCGGCCAATTGGTCTTAGAACATTAATTTAGAAAGAGTTATCGGGTTAAGTCTTTGGCAGGAAAGCAGTGTGAGGTCATAAAGAATGCCTTTTCCTGGACTCAGAGAGAATTTCTTGGTAAAGTGGTGTCAATTTTTGTTTTGAGGCAAAGTCCTTTGCACTTTTGACACTTCGATGTTCCGTGGAGACAGTGTACAATTGCCTTGGAAAATAACTTTAGCTCAAAGAAATATCAAAATCTGCCTGAGCAAATGAACTAACTGTACTTAAGCCAAAATATCTTTTAAAAAATTTCCTGTGCACATGCATGTGTGTGTATGTGCATATGTATGTGGGTTGGGGAGGAGGGTTGTGCTTTTTTGTCCCCTTAAAGTGAAAGATTTGCTCCCTCTTTCTATGGATGTTTTTGGAAAGACTCAAGCATGCAAATTTATGAAATCAAATAACAAAGCAAGTTGATGTATGTATCCTGATGTAGACAACCTCTCTGTGGCTGATACATTGCAACCACTAGCAATATTCAGAATGTTATTTGTGAAATCAGGTGCTTCATTGAGAATGAGATATTTTTAAAAATCCAGGTGATTGCAGGAGCACTTGGGTGGCACAGTCGGTTAAACTCTGACTCTTGATTTCGTCTCATGTCATGATCTCAAGGTTATGAGATCAAGTCCTGATTTGGACTCCAGGCTGTGCATGGAGTCTGCTTAAGATTCTCTCTCTCCCTTGGTCCCCCACTCCTCATTTAAAAAACAAAAATCCAGATGACTGCCATTTAAACGTTTCTATCAGTGTTCTGAGCCAAAACAGGGAATTTGATTCACTTTTGAGACAGATTTCCTTAAAAAAAGGTATGAATTCTGTTTAGCATTATAAGCTGAATGTATTCACGTCTGTGGTTACAAATACTAGAAGCCAAGTATGTGTAACATTGTGAGCATCAGGAGAAAAGGAAATAGAAGCTAGCTAGCTCAAGTAACTAGCTCATGGAATTGATGGAAAAGTTGGAGAATCAGGGTTGAAAAATAAGTATCTAAGAACTAAGGAAAGTTATGTAGTTGACACCACAGACAGGTCATGACACAAGAAGACCCTGCTTAAGAAGCCATGGTCACCAGAGGACCTGGCGACTGCAAGCTGCCCCCATTGCTCTAGATGGTAGTCATTGGAGGTTGCCCCTCTTACACCAGGATAAGGTCTAATAATGCTGCCTTGTCACTTGCTTCTGATTCTAAGTTCTGGCAAAGAATCTGTAACTTACCAAGCTTAGAGCATGAGCACTATGCCCTATCTTGTTCCAAGACCCACACAATGGTGGGTTTCCCAAACATAGAATGGGTTTTAGATCCTGGGAAATCAAGATAACAAAAACTAGCCAACCAACTAAACAAAGAACTTCAAATATTAAGTATCTACCAAATATAGAATTTTCCCTCCAAGTTTTGTTTTAATCTACACTGTCCCTAGTGGCCATGTAACTTACAGTCCAAACTGGGGCCACTTTGAGAGTGAAAGCAGGTGCTGGGACAACTGTAAATGAGGACAGTCCTGGGCAAACCAAGATAAATTATTGCCCTACCTATATCTGAAAAATTATTACTTGCCTTTGAGAGTGCATCTTTGTCCTACCTCAGAATTTACTCATGGGTACAACAACATGCTGAACTATAGCAACAGGGTTGTAAGAGCCTGATATATTCTTTTACTCAAGGTGAGGGATAAAACCTTTGATGAGGAATGGAATTGGATTTGGTGTGGCTCTATATCACTGGGAGTTCTAAAGGTAGAAATAGTGCAGACTGTACTCTCCAGTCTTTGGACATCGACTATGCATTTTTGTGATTGAGTTGTCTGGGTCCCTTGGCTGTGGGCTTGGAAGTACTCTGAATAATATGGATGTCCTGTTCATCATGTTTGGAGCTGCAAAGGAGGAAAGCTTTGGAAGGAAAGGGGACGGATCTTTTCCTCTCAATAGAGTGAAATGTCATTGGATTTACACCTCCAAGGTGAAAAGATGTTTGGAAGTTCCTGTTCGTTGTGGTGGGGCTGATGAGGGTGGGCCCTGCTGTTGAGAGCTAGAAAGGAACCATGAGATTAGGTTTTACTATAGTGTACCTGCATAGTTTTTTATGTCCTCACCATGCTTGAGTATTATAGCACCTTTTTTGAGTCTGTGGCTTGATATCTTTCATTTATTTTGAAAATTCCCTTTTTTGAGAAACAGTCTCAATTTACAATACAAAGAACTTTTTTTGGAACTACTTGGGGTAGCTGACATGATGTCCTATAACCCTTGAATAGTTTAGTATGCATCACCCACATAAAGAACATTCTGCAAAACCATAGTGTAACCATTAAAAGCAGGGAAAGAGCTTTAGCTTATTATCTACCATCTAATCTTCAGATTCTGTTCAGGTTTTATCAACAGTCCCAGTGATGTCCTCCATAAAGAAAGGTGAGGAATCATGCATTTAAATTCCATGTCCTTTTACTCTCCTTTAGTCTAGGGCCACTTTCTGTCTATTCCATTTTGTTCTTGGATTTCATGACTTTGACAGTTTTGTATATTATAGGCATTATTTTGTAGCCTGTCCTTCTGTTTGGATTTGTCTAATGTTCCCTCATCATTAGACTCACAGACTGCACCGTTGGCAGGGATGTCACAGAAGAGATGCTACTTTGTAACATTTAGGAAAGTCACTTGAAATGTCTGCATGGTTGTCTCTTTATTGATAATGAAAGTATGCTTTTATAAGGAGGTATTATTAAGTGTAGAAAGTGAATAAAAGAATGCCTGTCATTATTGAACTATATTCCCACGGATAAAAATAGCTCATTTTCCTTATTCATTAAATGGCTCAATAATGCTTATCTCTCAGAATTATTATTGTGCTGTCACAAATAAATATGACAGCATATAAAATGTGTTCAATACAGTACTTAGCATATAATATGTGCCCAATAAATGGTATTGGTTAATTAATAATAACAATATTTTTATTATTAGAGGGTAGATGTGTATGTAAAAGGAATAGAGTAGTGTCAAAAGGGAGATTATTTTTGAAGCTCTCTTAGTTTCTGTTTGTGGTTTTGGTTATATACATTGTGCTTTAGTACTCTGATAATAATTCACAAAAATTAAAAGTGTACTAAATAACTTTGTTGAAAACATAAGGCTCCACTGTACTACTGGTGTTAATAAATCAGCTCATTTGGAAGAGGCATAGCAGAGCCCTTGGAGTTGACATGACTATACCTCCCTGCAGTACTTTCCTTGACTACCCTATTATACATGGATCCTGGGGAGATCCTAGTTTATTATCTACAAGGAATACTGGGAAAAATGATGCTATAAAAGTTTATTTTTAAAGTAAGTTAAAACCAGGTGAAAATAGACCTCATGTTCCAGCATTTTCCAATGTCTTGGTCTTTCCCACTGCTATTTGTATATATTGTCAGAATTCTGGAGTTGATACAAGCCTATAAATCAAAATTATTCTTCTCTATCTCAATTGCATTGCGGTTAGAATGAGATAAATCCAGTTGAACTAGAACAATAAGATTATAAGAATAGAATTGCTCTTTTGGGTGTTTCCTCAGTACTTGGGATTTGACCTTACCTGAAAGGAATTTCAAAACTAAAAATATCATATGAATAAAAATGGAGAGTACATTTTTTAAAGGTATTTCAATCCCTGTGGATTTGTAAGTATGTTAACCTCACACAATTGGAGATATAATACAGAAAATGCTTGGTATTGCAAAGACTAAGGTAGTAATTCTAATAGCACATGGCATAAGAATATTATAACACACCTTGAAAATAATATACAGCATATAAGAAAATAAAATTCATCTAGGGGATCCCTGAGTGGCTCAGCGGTTTAGCGCCTGCCTTCTGCCCAGGGCGTGATCCTGGGGTCCTGGGACTGAGTCCCACATCGGGCTCCCTGTGTGGAGCCTGCTTCTGTTTCTCCCTCTGCCTGTGTCTCTGCCTCTCTCTCTGTGTGTGTCTCTCATGAATAAATAAATAAAATCTTAAAAAAAAAAGAAATAAAATTCATCTAAAAGATGTCATTGGCAGAAGAAGCCCTAACACTTGCAGAAAAGCTGTATATAATTATAGGAGTGAATAAAAGAAGAAAAGAAAATTAGTTCTTCAAAGAACTGAGGAAATTTGGGAGTAAATGTTGCCACTAAACAGAGAAAAGGCAATATGACCCTACAATCTAGTTATGATGGAACGTTGTTCTAGGGGAACCTGGGTGGCTCAGTTGGTGGAGTGTCTACCTTTGGCTCAGGTCAAGATCCTGGGGACCTGAGATCAAGCCCAAGACTTTTTTTTTTCTGAAGCCAGCTCCCTGCAGCAGGAGGAGCTAGGGGAGCAGGGATGTTTTTGAAACCTGAGTGACTTGTAGCTAACTGCCTAACAGTAAATTCACATGGTAAAATGCAGAATAAGTCAACATATAGCCAAGGTTTACATTATATCTAGAAATATGTTTTATGCTTTAAAAAAATTGCAATGCACTCCAAAAATTTTTTTCAGATAATTCCTGTACAACCGAAGGCATTGTTATCCCATAACCCCATTGATTCTGCATGGCGGAAACCTGAAACGTGCAATTCAATTCAATCTTCTACAACCACCTTGGTCATTCATCCTTTGGAGAATAGGATTGGTCCTTTTCTGTTCACTGATGACGTCTTCTTTTGATTTCATACATTACAATAGCTGCTTAGAATCTATATTTCGGGGTGAGAAAGGTCATAGGGGAAGAGGGAGTGGATAAAAGTGCTGCCTGATGCCCGAGTTAATGGGCACAGCAGGTGGGTGCTGAAGAGCAGCCCACTCTTTTCCTCCCCTCCTCAGCAGAGAGCCTGCTTCTCCCCTTCCACCTACTCTTGCTCCTGCTCTCTCTCTCTCAAATAAACAAACAAGCAAACAAATAAATAAATAAAATCTTTTTTAAAAAAGGTGGAATGTTGTTCTTAGTAGCAAATCAATGGAAATCATCGAATCTTGACATCTGTCCCTTGTCAGCATTTTGGGACACAGGTGACTCATTAACACTATTTCTATTTAAAGGAATACGTATTTTCCCAACTCTTCCCCCCATCCTCTCGGTGCCCCCATCCCCTGCCAAAACAAAAAGAAAGAAAATAAGTCAAGAAAGGAAGCAAGAGGGGAAGGGAGGTGCATACCTCCCTTACTTTCTTCAAGGCAGGGGAAGAAAGTCCCTGTCCCATCAGTGAATCCTTCACTGGGGCACTTACAAAGTCCTCAGCAACATGCCAAGGACAGGTTGGCATTGCTGGTGCATAGTGATTTTTAAAAAGCAGACACATTTTTACCCAATTTTAAATTCTCTACAGACAATGCCTACTTGCTTCCATGGGAGCTGACCATTCCCTCTACCCTGCCCTTGGTACATCACTGAGGACCTTTGGGCTTCATAAATCAAGTCATTTTAAGTTACAATTACATGAGGGAGTTTGGGGGGGGGGCAGCATGAAATTCAGCTTAATCCCAAATGTTAATTATTTGGGAGCTTTTTAAAGGCCACTGCTTTTCCTGATGGACTCTTTGTTTTCTGTCATCTGTTTGGATCACTTGTACTTTCTGGTTTTTTGGGCTCTGTATTGTTGAAGTCACTTCTGTGGTTCATGACCCATAAAATTGCTTTCACAGTGAAATGGCACAACCAAACCAGGGTTCAAAGCAGATTTTTATGTCCCCTCTAGGTCAGAATTCAGAATATGGAAGGAATACAGGTATGTCAACCTTCCAAAGTAGTCAAGCTTTCGAAAAATCTACCTAGCTACCTAGTTTTGTAGACCTTCTCTCTCTGAAAGAAAAAATATCACACAACATAAATACTTTTTCCTAGCTAAAAATCCATGCTTATTAGAGAATATAGTAAGCAGAAAGAAGAAAACAGAAGGCAACTCTAATTCCACTACTTAGAGATAACTATAATTTCTTTGGGTGTATGTATGCTTTCAACTCTCTAGACCGTATATGCACAGTGTGTGTGTGTGTGTATACATTAATATATATATATATATACATACACACACACACACATATATATATACTGTTTCACAATCTTTTCTCACTGAATAGATTATGAACAGTTGTTTATGTTATTATGACAGACTTTTTCTTGAAGGTTTTCCAGAATCAAGCATTTGCTCCTCTATCTAGAGACCCCATACTTTCAACAGGCTTGCATTCTGTCTGTTAGAAAGAGCTATTCTGGCTGTAGTTATGGCAAGAAAGGAGGTATAAGATGAGGCCTAAAATTAAGTGCAGAACTACTCTTTTTTGATGAATATTTTATTGTTTAGACAGGATGTAGAAGCATTCTGAGCTTCAGGCTATTTGGCCACCACCCATTAGGCTCCTTTTGCAAGTGGCAAAACTCAGATGGCTTGTGGAAGGATTAATATTTTAATGCCTACATCAGTAACAGGAAAGATCCGAAGAAATTCAGGATCTTGGGTCTTGCCTATGTGATCCTTTGTGGGAAGGACAATCATTTGTTTAAGTAGGACTGCGTAGTGGGTTCAGTACCAGCATCAGATTGCTGAGTCTGAGTGAGTCTTAGAGGTGTGAGGGAAATGTTCTGTCAAGAACAGGAATATCTTTTGCAGTAGCCCTGACAGCAGGTGGCAGCCTAGCCTATGATTGAGTTCCATAGGTGATGGGGAGGGAGGGTTACTCTTCTGATTGCAATCCACATCACTGATAGATCTAAAAAGTAAGGACGTAATTGCTTATGTTGAACTAATTTCTGCCTCCCGATAACTCTCTTGCGTGTGTCTAACATCTGCTTTCTGGACCATCATAAGTTAGTCTCCTTCTGCACAAGCCTTTATATTTGTCATTCTGGAGCCTTTCTATGCTAGAGTAAATGCCCTAGGTTTTGTAAGGGTTGACATACCAGGTGGCTTTCTTGCGATGCACTTCTTGTGTACATTTCTTTCTCTATGAAGAGCTCAGATTGAGCATGAGTTCCAGGTACGTTCTGTGCAGAGGACCGTAGGACTGAGATCTTTGATGATCAAGACCTAGAATATATATCAATAGACCTGAGACTGGATTAGCTTTGTTTATTTTTAGTATCTGAGTAATTCTGTTGGATGAGAATCAATGTGCTGATTATTTTCTGTTTGCTTTCCCCTGCCTGATAGGTTCCCCAGTTTTGCCCTCCCTAAAAGATTAGGAGCCTAATCTCTAAGGAACGTATTTCTCACTTGGGTTGCCTTGCTCTCTAGTTCCGGTTGGGTTGGCCAGTGGGAGGCCTCAGCACAAATTCTGAAGGTAAGAGCAAAAGAGTATTGAACTATTAAAAAAGGGGAGTGGGGAGGAGGTTTTCCATCTACCTATGACCTTAGCTCCTGTTGGGAAGTCTTGGTGCCAGTCCCTGGGTGATTCACCATTACTAGTTAACTGCCATGACACTCCTTCCATTAAACTTCTTAGTTAAACTCTTTGACAGTACCACCATTTCCTACTGGGACATGGACTGGGTATAAGAAGCATACAGGCACTAAAATGCTGAGGAATTTTTCAAATGAACAGCACCAGATCAGGTCTTCCTGATTCTGTATGTGTAAAACTATTTTTTAACTCCCCAAATATAGTGCTTTGAACCTAGCTGTGAGAGCCTTTCATGTTAGTGTCAATCATTTCAGATTGCTGAGATCATTTAGATACTGATTTTATTGATCCTCTTAACCTCCCTTCTCAACAATTTTCTAACCGTGTACAAATTTTATTAGTATGTGATATGTGATCTCTACCTCTATCCATGGAGAGGCAGTATAGTATCATCACGAAAAATTGACTTTGGAGTAGATCGAGTTAGGTTTGAATTACTATGTGACTTTGGAAAAATCACTTAAACTTTATGAGTTTCAATTTCTTCATCTATAAGATAATCGTAATGTCTGAAAATTTTGGTGTAAGTTTAGCTAGCAAGAATATCTGAAAAGCTGTAATGTCCCACTTGGCCCACGATAAGCATCTGGTAATTTGTAGCTTTGTATACAGGAGAGAAATGTGAGCTATCCTAAAAAAGAAATAAAGGAAATAAGAATACCATTTGAGATGTAAATATAGAATGAGAGGGGTATGAATTCTCCCTCTCTCTCTGCCTGTGTGTGTGTGTGTGTGTGTGTGTGTGAGTGTATGAGTCTGAGTGTGTGTGTGTGTGTGTGTGTGTGTGTGTGAGGGAAGGGGAGTAGAAAAGTGAACTCCCCTCAAGCTTCCATGGAGAGCAAAATAATTTTATAAGGCACTGCAGTCATTTGAAAAGATGGTAATTTGAATATATATATATATATATATATATATATATATATATATACCTCTGGCTTTCTTCTCCAGCTGTGTTTATTCATTGAGCTGTCTACTTTCTTCTCTGCCCCAATCATCCCTTCCCTCCCCTAATTCAAATTTTTCCTCCCTCCTGCCAAGATAGAGTACTTTATTAACTAATTCTATGTTTTTGTTCTTTATGTATTGATCTCTACTTTCATGTATATTAATGCATTATTTCTGCTTTCCTAGGAGTACTTATCTTTTACTAATTTTTAAATTTGATAATTATTTATTTTCATTATATTATAACTATTTTCATATGTAATATTTTATTGCCACAGTTTTCTGGATAGATATTTTGCAAATTTTATTTTGATTTCTTTTTGACATAAGAATTGAGAGAGCTTATAAATTCTCATGTTGTAATTTCTAGCTTTATTGCATTATGATCAAATAATGTCATCTGAAGCAATTCTACCTTCTCTACTTTGCTCAGATTTTTTTTCGGTGGGGGGAATGTCTAATATGTTCAATTTTATAAATATGTTATGTATATATATAAATTCAGTGTTTCTGTTTTCTCATTACAAGTTTTGCTCTATAATATTATATATGTGTATTAAGGCCCCTGTATATTTTCTTTGTTGCCTTTCTTGACTATCATGAAATTAGAGGGTGAGCAAAAAAGCCTCACTAATTGATATTTTTCTTTCTATATCTCTTGCATTCTAAGTTTCATCTTTACAAAACTTGTATACATAAAAAATCATGCATATAATTTTTGCGCATAATATTTGGATTTCATCTTTAAATGGCATTTTTGCCCACCTCCCTCCCTTAAATCTGGCTGAGTGTTGTTAACAGCATAGGTTTTAAGTTCTAGGGAGAAATTTAGTTAAGATTCAGCCAGATATCAGGGTTGCTGATAGTTGTTCAGAACCAGGGACAGCTCCCTGCTCCAGGAAACATTTTGGTTACCCTACTTCAATGTCTTGAACACTGAATCACAGAGTTAAAGAACAGATACGGAGAGTCCCCTTAGGATGACACATTGATTTCTGGTCTTGCATAAGACTTATAAAACCGCCAATAGACTGTTCCAGCCCAGAAACTGTCCAAAGTCGAAGGGCCATTCCTAGTATCTTCAATTAATATACCCCCTGGGCAAGATTAATATACCCCCTGGGACCGCCTTAAGCTATTTTGACCAAGGCACATTTCTAAAATTTATCCAATAACTTCCCTTGTTGTGATTCTTTGCTCACCAAACACTATTCTGATTATAATTCAGCAACTCATATAACTCCATGTACAGGGAGAGAATGTACTAGGCTTGACAATGCTAACATTTCAGCCCCTGTACCGCAAGAATCGCAGTATAATTTGATAACTTGGCATCTTAGTTTTATACAATATTCTCTATGTTCTTAGTGTGATAATTTCACTTCCAGAAATACTCATCCTTTCTTAGATGTGGATAAATCAGCTTTGCATCTACGAGGTTAGAGTCAGAGCTTAAAACTTTATGAATTCTCCAAGACATTGCCTGTGATGGTGATCTGCCAAATGGCTCCCTTTTGGGGGCACTTTGACATCACCGTACACTTTCCAATAAAATCATGGACCATATGTGATCAGAAGGAGAGCCCTGTGGCAGTCTACCACCCTCCCCCCCTTCAAAATCACATGGACTTATTACCAACACTCACTATCACATGAAACTCTGTAACTGAATCTGGGTGCCTGGCATGATGGAATGGTATGAGGGTCAAACAACAATGTGGATATCAAACACCTGTTTATTTCCTGGGAGAAAAATTTTAAAGAAAAATATCTTTTAACAAGTGTTTATATTTGACTAAAGACAAGTAAGCAAGAAATTCATGAATTTGTTTTTGCTATTCTTAACTGAGAACATTGGTTGAATATTTGTCACTATTTCCCAGACTCTGCCCAGATTACTCCCAAGGACTAAATGATATTGTGTCTACAATGGGCTATAAGGGCAATCCTGAGGCTACAAAGGCTGTCACAGTGACACTTATTTGTTTGGGCCCTGGGAGCATTTTTCCTGAATATAGTACAATAGGCTTTGTTCTTATGTGTCACACACACACATGAATATACCGAAAATCATTTATATTTGACTTTTTTTTTTTTTAAAAGAAACCCATTACTAGGAAGGCCCATCAATGCATTTCTCCTATGCTAATAGTAATTAAAGCGGCTCTGCTTTCTTTTTAAGGCATTTTTCTTACATATTAAATGCCAGGAAAAGGGCACTCCTTAGTTTTAAGGAGACTCTTTCTTTATGAAGTCAAATGGCTATGTTTAGTCAATTTCAGTCAATGATATTTACTAAATGCCACTAGAGGAGAAGTGAATACCAACAGAAAATCGCATTTACAAAGACCTTAACCTCAGTATCCTAACCTGCCATGTCATAATTCTGAGGCTACTTTTCTCCATTGCAGTTGGTCTCCTGATGTGGCTAGAGGAATACAGGTAGCCTCCTGAGACTACTTGTATGACCTTTATAGAAAGGAAATTCTTGGATAATGAGGTATTTTAAAAGCTGGAATGAGTCAGCAGCAATAGCAGAAGGAGAAAGCAAGTGTGGTCTCTCCAAGAAGCCATCTGGCAGCTCAGGGTTCTGTGGGAAACCCCTGGTTTAAAAAGCAGCTCAGGAGACGCTTCTGTTGCATTAGGGTGGGATGGTAGGAGATTGGGAATACTGAGGTTTAGCTCCCTAACTTCTTGCCTCAGCTCTAGTGCAAATGAAGAACCTTATTTCAAGGATTTCTACTTCTGCCACTGTAAAGGATATCTGCCACTGTTTGGCCCTGAAACATCCACACGTTTCCTATTAGCACAGTGATCTCCTTTCATCAGGAATTCTGCACTCTGGGCAGTTTTGTTGGTGTAGGTGAGGACAGGTGACTTAGTTTCGGCTGCTGGGACATTCTCAATGGGATTTTGAAGAGTGAATGAGTGAGAGGGCAATCTTGCCACACAGAGACAAATGGATTCAAATGTTCCCCTGGCAGCCTGTATTTTCTGCTACTCAGCCCAGTGGGGGAATCCCTTTGTCCTGACCTGTTCTTCAAGCCTTGTTCTTCATCACTTCTGTGAGTCTCTCACCCATACTTTCAAATAAATCCTTTATTTTTATTTATTTTTTAAAAGATTTATTTAAGTAATTTCTATGCACAATGTGGGGCTCGACCTCATGGCCCTGAGACCAAGAGTCTTATGCTCTACCTATTGAGCCAGCCCTCAATCCCTTATTTTTAAATCTATCCAGAACACTCAGAACAGATTTTGAGACTTTCAACCTAGGACCTTGACTAAATGTGCCTTCTCTCAGCATTCACTGACTTATTTATTACACATTTTTGTACTGAATAAGTCAGGATAGACTAGGTTATGCTGTGTTAACAAATATCCCCCATAGGGAGCTCTACTCCTCGTGGTCACTTGGGACCCAGGCTACTGGGTGTCAGGCTACAGTAGGTGGAAAGTGTGTGAATCACTCTCTAGCTCTTAAAGCTTCTACTAGAAATTACACATCACTTTTGTTCACATTGCATTGACCAAACAAATCATGTGGCCCTACCAAACGTCAAGAATGGTATGGAGGTGCATTCCTACCATGTTTCCAATCACCACTGCAGTACATGTTTATAGCCCTTCTTACAGAATTTACTGTGTTCTGGTTGTGCAAATTTTCTACATGCTCAATTAGGAAGGAAATTCTTAATGGGAAGAAATAATTTTAAATTTCCTTTAAAATGTCTATTTTGCAACTCTGGCATGGTGGACTTGTGGAGTTCTTACTGATGGGCCCAATCTCCTCAATAAGTTGAAATATTGAGAAATGAGGTTCAAATTGTATTTTATTTTATTATTATTATTATTTTTAAAGATTTTATTTATTTATTTATGAGCGACAGAGAGAGAGAGAGAGGGGCAGAGGCTCCATGCAGGGAGCCTGACAAGGGACTCGATCCTGGGTCTCCAGGATCACACCCTGGGCTGCAGGCGGCGCCAAACCGCTGTGCCATCGGGGCTGCCCAAAATGAGGTTCAAATTTTAATAACATAGACCAATGGAAAACTTTAAATGGCCTTTTAAGTAATTGAGACAAAAACAACTGTGATATCAATACAATTCATTTTAACTATGTATTACATAATTTGCAAAATAGGGAGAACAAGTTGATAGCCATCACTAAACCAGAATTGGTCTGATTTTTGCTATATTGCCATATTAAAGTGTAATAAATACTTCAAGTATCACATAAGCATAGCCTATGTTCCTTCAGAAAACAGAATTTGCTGGTAGCATTATTACTGAAAACTGCAACATGTGTATAGCTCTTGTAGGTTGTCAGGTTGTCTAGAAGTACCTAAAAAGTGACAAAACAACAAGCACAGGGTTTGATTATGAAAGTATAGCCTCTGGGGAGCACCTGGGTGGTGCAGTTGGTTAATTGCCTGACTCTTGGTTTCAGCTCAGGTTGTGATCTTGGGTTGTGAGATCAAGCCCCACATTGGACTCTATGCTCAGTGCTGAGTCTGTTTAAGACTCTGTCACCCTGGGCAGCCCTGGTGGCTCAGTGGTTTAGTGCCACCTTGGGCCTGGGGCGTGATCCTGGAGACCTGGGATCAAGTCCCATGTTGGGCTCCCTGCATGGAGCCTGCTTCTCCCTCTGCCTATGTCTCTGCCTCTCTCTCTCTCTATCTGTTTTCCATAAATAAAAAAATTTTTTTAAAGACTCTCTTGCCCTCTCCCTCTGACCCCTCCCTCCCTACCACACACACATGCGTGGGCATGATTGTGTGCCCTGTCTCTCAAATAAGTCAACCAATCTTAAAAAAAAAAGTATAGCCTTGGGCTAAAATATAGTTTTGGCTCAAGATGGCACTAGTATTTCTTATAGCTTATCATCTGTTACATGGAAGCCCTTGGACTGAACATCCCTATTCTTCATTTCCCATTATCCTACCACCTGGTCCTGAAACACACATGCACATGGGCACACACACACACACACACACACAACCCATGCAATTTCACTCATTTGGGCAACTTTGCTTATATTAGGAATTAGTCTTCCAAACGACTTTCTCTTTAGAGAGACTGAAAGAAACCCCAAACTCATTTTATCCACTTAGCCTGATGAATCCTGTAACTGTCCCTGTCATGTTAAAAACTAATAAAAGAAGTAACCAATAAAACAAGCTCATTTACTCCTGAGGAAGTTTAGTGCTAATCTTTTGAAGCGTATGCTCTGAGCCTGGAGTGGTGACTACTAGAGGCTTTGGTGAGTTATTCTCAGCCCAGTGGCGACAAAAGTGTTGGCTGCAGCTCTGAAGTGGAGAGTCCCTATTTGCCCTTCAGGATGTCTGCCCGAACTAATTTATGGCTCAAACGGAAAAGCAGTTTTTTTTATAACTCACTGCAGTTGTACCTCCTGTCTCTCCCACTCTCCTGCAAAGGGTATTGAGAAAATGCCTTTGTAGATTTCTCGTACTCTAAGTGACCAGAGAAATTACACGTTCATTGTTACCTAATGAGGACAAAATGGGAACATTTTGAAGTCCAGCGTCCACCTGCCAGCGCACATAGACACCTGCCTCCTGTCCTGTCTCAGGGTGTGCAGAGGGTTGCCTTCAGAGACCACCTACCTTTGCCCTTCATCAAGCCAGTGTCCATATCATCCCCCAGGAAATCTCAACTTACAGGCAGCAAAGGATTCATTCAAAAGATAAGATCGTTGTGAGGGGTTTTTTTCCCCTCGTTGACAGTTTGCATTTTTCTGGGGTTTATAAATCTTCTAGTATTTATCAAACTTCCTGGTTTGATGTAGGCTTATTTGTGAAGCTGCCTGTTATTGTGCCCAAGACTGAGGGGGCTCACAATGCAGCTAGGAGGTGTGGCTAATTCCAGCTGTCTCTCCCACCAGCTTTTGAGCAGCGGGAAGTTCTCAAGTTCTGGGGAGGAGGCCCTCCAGCCATATGGATAATATCCTACTGCTTTTCTCTGTCACATTGAGCCACCTGTCAGAACTGGTGACTGGTGTTCATGTCTCTCCTAAATTCATTTGCTGGTTTGTCCTTGAATGTCCTTGGATGGAATTGCTCTCTCGTGTCCAGTGTGGTTTGGGTGTTCTGACTCCTGGCTTTGGCAACCAAGTTGACTCTGACCCTGAGTTAGAGCAGATGCTAGAGGCCCAAGATATCTGCAAACTTGGCGAAACCTGAGATGCTGACGTTTTGCTTTGGGACTCAGGAAGGAGGGAACCTCTAAGTGAATGCATCTTTTGGACTACTGGTTAGAATCATGCCCAACTCTTTATAATGGTTAACTCTGGGCTGTGGGATTATGGGAGACATTTACTTTTTTTCCTTAGATTTGCCTGCATTTTCTGCACATCAGTAAAATACATGATGCTGTTCAGAAATTGCCCCATTGTCATGGTGCTGTTGTTCTTTCTTTCTCTCTCTCTCTTTCTTTCTTTTTAGAGAAAGAGAAAGAGAAAGCACACCTGTGGGTGTCAGTGGAGGGAAAGGGGTGGGGGGAGAGACTCTTAAGTAGACTCTGAACTGAGTGCAGAGCCTGATGTGGGGCTTGATCTCACAACCCTTAGAGTCTGATGCTTAACCAACTGAGCCACCCAGGCACTCCTGTTGTTTCTGATAGACAGACATCCAGGATGGACATTCCAGGCAATATAACTGGTATTTACTCTGATAAGTGTCCTTATTTCTTCTCCTTAGAAATTTTTTAAAGATCTTTTCAAAAAGATTTTATTTATTTATTCATGAGAGATACAGAAAGAGAAAGAGAAGCAGACTCCATGCAGGGAGCCCAATGTGGGACTCGATCCCTGGACTCCGGGATCACACCCTGAGCCAAAGTCAGACACTTAACTGCTGAGCCAGCCAGGCATCCCTCTCCCTAGAAATTTTAAACACAAAAGTGTTCTGTGTGATCAATAGGTTTAGAGAGTAGAAAGATATCCTGGTTGCCTCCTTTCTATCCCTCCTAGTGGCTGCCCTGGCTCACAGCAAGTTGAGAATGGTGATTATAAAAGAAAATCATGGTGCCTTTAAAGAAGGACCATTCAGTCCATCTTACCTAGTGTCAGACCTTCTCTCTGCCTCAGACTAGCCACACTCTTTAGCTTCCCAGATATCATCAGGGCCAACAGACTGGTCATGTCCCTTGGTTTCTCCCCATAACCTTCAGAAAGCATTTAGTTTATGCTAGTGCCACAGATTGCAAAATGCAATCACATATTCCTAACTTGGTCCACATGTCCCTTTGCATGGGTGTGCACATGTGACTTTTTCACTCTTCCCATCAAGAGAAGGAGACTATTTATGGACTCTGGGCAGGCCTTGGAAATTGTTTTGCCAGTAAAACATAGAGGAAGCAATGTTATGTGACTTTTAAGGCTAGGCTGTAAAAGGCTTTGGATTTTCTGCATTTACTTACTGTCTTCAAATGCGGCCCTGAGAGTACTGTAAATAAGAAGGCCTAGCCCACCAGAGGATGAGAGGTCAGTAGAAGAGCATGAAGGCTCTCAGTCAACTGCCAGTCATGTGAGTGAAACCATCTTTGACCTGCCAGCCCCTAGACCTTTCCACTGAACACAGTCAAATGAAGGAGCCCAGGCAAACAATAAATCATGTGGTTAGTTTGGGGATGGTGATTACACAGCAATAGATAATTGAGAAGCCCAATGCCTTTCAGAGATGGAAGCACCAAATTCTGTTCATGGTACCGTTGTGGGAGTGGCACTGATTACAGGTCAGGTAAATAAGCAGTGGCCAGAACACAAGGCCTTTTGTCCCACAGCCAGGAGTTCAGACCTAACCCTGAAAGCAGCCATAGAAAGGTTTAGGCAAGAGAGTAAGATGGTCAGACTTTTTACTTTGTTTTATGTATTTTTAAAAAAGATTTATTTGTTTATTTGAGAGAGAGAATACAAGCAGGGGAAGGGGCAGAGGGAGACGGAGGGAGAATCCCAAGCAGGCTCCCCACTGAGCTCGGATCCCCAGACCCAGAGATCATGACTTGAGTGGAGGACGCTTACCACACTGAGCCCCCCAGGCACCCCCAGATTTTCCTTTTAGAACATCACTGTTGTAAACCCATCCATACAGAGAATGAATTAGCAGGTACGGAGGCTGGAGGCAGGAAGGCCAGTGGGAAGCTATTACAATCTATTTAAGAATTGATGTGGGTTGAGGAGTGGGGCAGGTGTTGGAGAAAACAAAGCAGATTTGAAGATTTGAGAGGTATTGAAAGTGGGAAATTGATGGGACTGGTTGATTGGCGGAGTAAGCTGAGTGGAGGGTGGTGCCACCCCAGGTGGAGGCCCCTCATCAGGGGAGGATGCTGGGAAGGACAGGTGATGAGTTTAGTGTTTGTAAGCACTGTTCGTGGAGGAGGCTTTCCACCAGAGAATGATGATGAGCTTCATATAGAGTCTTGCTTCTAATGAGATCCATGGTGAGCTCACAGTAAGATCGAAACCACCAGTAATCGTCAATTTTAAATAAAAAATTATTTTTCTTTCTGGTTAAAAGAAGTGCCTGTGTTAAGTCAGAAAGCCAGACATTTGCTTCTTCTGGCCAAAGGTTATTGTGTAACCTATAGAAAAAAGTGTAAACACTGAGCTTAAAAATTAACCATAAAGCTTGTAAGCGAACAAGCTTGCATTTGGTGATTTATGTAGAAGAGGTAACATTTTAGAGTTGATTTCATGAGGGAATTCATTAAGCCGATAGAGAGCCATGCCATTTTAACTGTAGTGTTTAAATATCTTTAGCTCTGATTTTTTAATTAGCAGAAGCAAATAAAGAGAGCTTCGTTTTACTGTGGGAAATCGCTCTTCTGTACATCAAATGACTTTAGATTTGTCCTGATGCTGTTGTCCCAACGATTGTGCAACTACCAACCTCATTATTAATTTCCTGAGTACAAGTTCACACTTTGCCTCAGTTTCTCTCCTATGAGATTGGATAGGGAAATGGAGGTAAGGGTTGCTAACAGGTCTTGTTGATAGCCTCTGCGACAGCTACTAACATGAGATATCAGACAAAATGTGTAATATTTTATGCAATGTTAATTATATTATTATATATTTTACAGATATGTATCACTTTCTTTTTTAGTGCCAGAAGAGACCTTAGAGATTGTTCACCTATCCTCCATCCGACTCACACTCTCTCTGACACCACCACCCACCCCCACACACACCACTCTGATGCGGACACAAACAATAGTGATATACCTACTACGTGTTGAGAACTTCTTATGTAGGAGACACTGCTTTTCTAAATATTTCACATATATTAATTTATTTAATCCTCAAAACCCCGTAAGTGGATGCTATTACTATTCCCTTTTGTCCTACGAATGAGAGAGGTGAGGTACAGAGAGGGTAACTAACTCGCTCAAGGTTGCCAAGCTGGGGATCAGTGCAGCTGGTTCCCACACCATCCCACCAGAGAGTGTGGGTATTGGCAACCCTGTGGGAAACTGCAAAGGGCCAAGTGGAGCTCAGCCTCAGCTACTGAATTCCACTGCAAGATTCCCTTCCACATTCTGGCCTCGCTCCCAAACAAATTAGAGCAGATTAGGAAGCAGTCCCAACTGGGCCCTCCCCTCTGCCCTCCAGGCCGGCCCCCTCCCCAGATTGGGTAGCAGCCTCTGCCAGCCCCCACAGGGCTGCCCCCAGTCACACCTCCTGGGCAGGCAGCACAGGCCAGGGCCAGAGGGGTTGGTCTTCCCCCAGACCTTCCCTCCCTCTCTTCAGGTCTCTGCCCAAGCAAGGAGCCTTCTTATGGAGTCCTGCCCTGAGCTTTCTATAGCAACTGCCACCCTCACACCCTGCTTTCTTTTTCCTTAAAGTCCTTATTGTTACCTACCATCATATTATACTAACCATCCCCCTATTTGAAAAGAAGCTCGGTGAGGAAAGGGATTTCTCCTGCCATGTGCTCTTGGAGCTCCAGAGTCTATCATACTGACTGACACATAGTAGGGGCTCATTAAATATCTTGTGTGTGAATGAAAGGTGCTGAGCTGGGCCTCGCTTATGCTTCAGCATAAATATGGTGCCCATAAGAGAATTTAGTCCCTCAGAGCAGAGCCTTGAGCCAGGTTGGGTCGTGGGGTCTCGAGGCCCCAATCCTAAGCTGAGACTAAATTCCTTGGGTTGCTGATTTGATCTCCATCATGCCGTGGGGACTGGCTTGAAGCTTTCATCACTGGCTTCTTACTGGGAAGCTGCTGAGCTGGTCTTGGCTGAGGGAGGGAGGCTGTAGTTCCTGTAGGCTCTGCTCAGCCTGGGCACCCATGAGGGCTGCAGTCTGGTGTGTACATTTGGTGTGTACAAGACACCGGGATGTCTGAGGAGGGGACATTCTCTGCCCCAACACAGAAAGTTCAACAACAATAGAGTCTTTAAGGACTTGTGTTTTGAGCTTACCTGAAAAACTCAGGTCCTGTCTCTTCCCAGTACTGTTTGTTGCTTAGCTTCTCTGAACCTTTTTTCTTATCAGTTTAAGAACTATACTTATTTTGTGAGGTAATTCTTTGGATTCAATGAGACAACAGATGCTTTAAATAGTAGTCATTATTACAAAAAGAATCACCTTATTTCTGAAATGGGCAACTCGACCTTTTTCCAGGAGCTTTTTGGTATGATTTCAGATATTTATGGGATTTTGTGAGTAGGCTTATTGTAAATAATTTTCATGCTCCAGTGTTTCTTTCTCTCTTTTTTAAAAAAGATTGATTTATTTATTTGAGAGAGAGAGAGCATGAACAGTAGAGGGAGGGAGAGAGAATCTACAGCAGAATCAGTGCTGAGCACAGACCCCACATGGGGCCCAATCTGAGATCCAGACTTGTGCTAAAACCAGGGGTCAGAAGCTCAACTGACTGCACCACCCAAGCACCCCCATAGTCCAGCATTTTCTTAAACAACAGGATTTCCAAAGTGCATCCCATGGAATATTCATCAGAGGGATGGTAATAGGTATCACTCAAAAGCAGGTAAATATTGTAGAACACAAATGTTGTGTATTTGGTAGAAGCCATGGCTGCTACAAATATCAAGAGCAGTATTTCCCAACTTACTAAATTCATTAGATCATGGTTAACCTCCAAAAGAGCAAAGAGCAACTTTATTTAAGTTAAAAAAAAAAAAAGAGTTTATTTAGGAATAGCAGAAGAATGGCACTTTGAGACAAGCAAGCTATGATGAGCTACAGGCAAAGAGTCTAAAGAGACAAAGGGAAGACAAGCTTTTGTTTGGTTTTAGGAGGAGCCTGGGGAGGGTTGATCTGGACAGGAGTTTACCTGAGAAGGAGAATGTAAGGTTGTGGTGGTTTCTCATTGGCTGCAAGTGGTGATTAGTACATTGTTGCTGGGGCTGCAAGGGATCTTCCTTCCTTCTCTTAAATGCAGAAAGTCCTATGTGAAAAGTACCCTCCCTTGTGCAAAGAGCTCTGTCTCCCTTCTTCTGGCTGGTTACCAGCTGCGCCAAGTCATCGTGTGTGAAGCTTCCCCCTCAGAGCTTGCCAACTATCTCAGACGAGTGTTCCTTATTTACCTGCACATCCCAGACTCTGCTTTTAGTGGAGACCTTAATAGAACTCATGTTCCATGGAAAGAATTTTGAGAAATACTGCTGAGAAAAGAAAAGGACTAAGTTCTGCTTCAGGGGAAATATCTGGCATCTTATTATATTAAGCAATCAAGTCCTATCCAAGAAGATAATCTCATTGCTCACAGACTTTAGGTCAGGTTGTGGGACTGAAGGGAAATGGCCATTTTGAATGATCCATATCCAGCCAGCAGAGTGGCTCAGAGTCCCATCTGGGGGGTCAGGAGTGAAGGGAATATAAGATTAAGTGCACTTCCATAGCTGAGAAATCCTGAGATGAATTTGTAAGGTGTGCTGTGAACGGTCAATATATTTTAAATTCAAGAGCCTCCCTGTCATGGTTATGGTCACAGTTACTGTTTAGACCTCAGGGTTGCTTTAGGCAGAAGCAATTTCATACCTAAGCCACACTGATTTTAAGTGAAATATTGGAAACCATTGTTGAAATTGCATAGAGGTCATCAGCCAGCAAGTGAGGTTCGAATGCCTATCACTCTTCTCAAGCTGAAGTCTCTCTAATGTTCTTATTTGCAAATCCATTTGGCCCAGAAAATACATGCACAGTTAGTCAAAGATCACCTCCTTGTATTCATCTGAGGTCTTCCTTTATGAAATGGCTTCCAATTCATTCACTGAGAAACAAAGTGGATTCAAAGATTATGTCAGTAGGCACAAAAAATTTTAAATAAGTGCCAGCTGCAAAAAATCATTATTCTTTGGTTGAGAATTTCTGTTCCTCTTGCCTCTCCCCCTCATTCTATTTGTTCTAGACCTGGGTTCAAATGCTGGCTCCATGGGCCACAATCTCTCTGAAGCACCACTGAGTCTGAAATTTTAGCCTTGGCTTTCTCACTTGAAAATTTTTTTGGTGGGGGGCAGTATTTATGTCTGCCTCAGAGGGTGATGAGAACAGAGGGACAGAGAGTGCTGTTAGTGGTTCTGCTGTCATTCAGTGCATCCCTGCGGCTGTGTCCTGTCTCCTGGAGAGAATGTGAGGTGACATTCCTCTAGTGCAGTAGTTCAATATACAATGAAAATATCAGCACTCTTTTCCCAATGAAATCATAGGTGAATGACCAGAATTTGTGATGCAGGATGTAGAAGGCGCTGGCCCTGAGGAGGCAGGGGGTGTTGGCAGGAGGAATATGATCCCAACCTGCGCTGCCCCTCAGGAGCACTTAGGCCTCTTTGGAATAGTTCTAGCAACTCATGTCTGAAAATTAAATGGTAATTTTGGGGCAGAAGCCAACCACTTTTGGAAGTAAGGGGGCTCTGGCAGCTGAGCCAGCAGCTCCTGGGCCTGCTCACACAGAATTCAATCCTGCTTTGCCTGGGGCTGGCTCCTGGAGGGTCCAGAGAAGCTGTCCAGCCTTCTATTGTGTCTGGTCTGCAGAGCCCGAAGGAAGCCTGGCCCTCTGTAGGAGACTGAGTTTATGCAATGGTGGGTCTGACCTCAGAGTGATGACTTGGGGCCCAAGCAGAGTGGCCAAGATTGCTACTGGTCTGAACCACATCTCTTTCATACATTTCCTATCTTTCTTCATCCATTTATTCAACAGAAACTTATTATCCAGCAGTAAATATTATTAGATACTAAGCCAGGAGCTGGAGAGTTAAGATGAATAAGACTCTGTCTCTGTACTCTGGGGGTTCTCAGGCTATTAGGATGAATTAGATGCATGGCAATAAACACAGTACATCCAATGAATGCTGCAAATGGCATGTTCAGAGTGATGGTTCAAGTCTTCAAGTCTCAACTTTTGATATGGGCAAACACAGACTCAGAGACTTTATTATTAGTGTGTCTATAGTATTTTGTGCTCACTCTCCTTTTTTCTTGTCACTTATATTCTCCTTCTCTCAGATCATGATTCCAAATTTGGGAAGAGGGTAGACTAAAAAGGGACCTTTCTGCAAAATTTTTCTTGGGAATGAAGACTTGCTTTCCTCTTGGAGTCTGGTTGTAGTGCTTACTAGCATTTATTGACTGTTTATTACCCATTGGGCTCTTGCTAAGTCTTTTGGATATATTATGTTGTTTAATTTTTTTGAATCTACATGATAACACCACAACAAAGACACTTTTTTATGAATAAGGAAAGGTGAGATTCAAAGTAATCAAGAGATTTCCCCCCCCCCCCCCAAACCAGTAATATGGTAGAATTTGAGCTCAGGTTTGTCAGACCCCAAATCCTAAGTCTTGTGATAGTTTTATGTGTCAACTCAACTGGACTAAGGGATGCTCAGGTCATACATCATTTCTGGGTGTGTCTGTAATATTTCTGGAAAATATTAGCATTTGATTTAGTAGGTTGAGTAAAGAGATCCACCCTAATCAATGTGGGTGGGCACTACTGAGGGCCTCAACTGAACAAAAAGATGAAGGAAGAGCAAATTTTCTCTTTCTTTTTGAGCTGGGACATCTATCTTTTCCTGCCCTTGGAGATTGGAGTGCATGGTTCTCTTTCAATTGTAGTTTATTTACCCCTTCATTGCACTCTCCTATTCCAGCCTATTCCCCTTCTTGGAGAAACTGTTCTAGTAACAGCAAAGAATGTGTGCCTGGGCACAGCTGATGGGACCAGGGATGGACACCTGGGGTAGATGCCCTTGTCTGGCAAGTGGGGATTGGGACATGGTGGGGATTGAGCTGGAAGGTTGGCTGACTTTAATGATTAGACTGCCATTTTGTAGGAACTTTGACAGGCCCAGAAATGGATGAGTGAAGAGAGAAATTAATCTGCAGAAAGAAAAGGATAGAGCAAGACGGTGGGTGGCAGAGTAAGAGGACTCTAGGCCTGCCTTGTCCCATGAATCCAACTAAATAACTAACAAATAATCCTAAATACTTAGAAATTGACCCTAAGGCTGATAGAACAAACTCCATAGGGACACCTGGGTGGCTCAGTGGTTGAGTGTCTGCCTTCGGCTCACGGTGTGATCCCAGTCCGGGGATTGAGTACCACATTGGGCTCCCTGTGAGAGCCTGCTTCTTCCTCTGTCTATGTCTCTGTCTTTATCTGTATCTCTCATGAATAAATAAATAAAATCTTTTTTTTTAAAAGAACAAACTTCACAGTGAAAGGGGGGAGAGGAAGACACCTTGAAAAAGGTAAGAAATGTGGAGACATAGTTTAAGGGAGAAACAAATCCCAGCTGCTGCAGAGGGGAAGGAGCTATGGTTGTTGAGAAGGCTGAGAGAGAAAAGAGCACACAGGAGAATACACAAGAACATTTCCCCATAGCCACTGGCTTGGAAAACAAGAGGAGCTGAATTTCATGAGTTCTTGCAATGAGAGAGTAGTACTTAAAGCCTGGATTTTTTTTTTTTGAAATTTTTTTAAATTAAAGATTATTTATTTATTTATTTGAGACAGAGTGTTAGAGAGCAAGCACAAAAGGGGGGAAGGGCAGAGGTAGAGGGAGAAACAAGTTCTCGGCACAACGTGAGAACAAGAGAGCACAACGTGAGGCTTGATCCTATAACCCTGGGATCATGACCTGAGCTGAAAGTAGTTGCTTAACTGACTGAGCCACCCAGGCATCTCTAAAGCCTGGAATTTTATTTTATTTTATTTATTATTTATTTTTTTTCATTTTTTTAGAAAGATTTTTTGTTTATTTATTCATGAGACACACACACACACACACACACAGAGATTGAGAGAGAGAGAGAGAGGCAGAGACACAGGCAGAGGGAGAAGCAGGCTCCATGCAGGGAGCTTGACATGGGACTTGATCCCAGGTCCCCAGGATCATACCCTGGGCTGAAGGCAGCACTAAACCACTGAGCCCCCCGGGCTGCCCTAAAGCCTGGAATTTTAAAGGTCATAGGGTTTGGCTGGGATAGAGCCCTGAGGATACTGAACTGTACTCTAGGAAAGAAGGCAGACAAATAACCTTGGGGTGGGGGTGGGGGCAAATGGGATGAAAGCAGTGACCTGAGCAGTGCCTGGTGCACAGAGTGGGGAGATTATTTGCTCTTCTTGGAGCCTGTCCCTGAGAGGCAGTGTTCATGGAGACATCTCTTTGGGAACAAAGGAGCTGACCAGAACTATTTCCTTCCCCTGTCCCACAGCATAAATACAGAGCCAACTTGGGAAGTAGTCCAATAACCACACTGTTGCCTAATTTACTTACACTAAGCCCACCCCTGTGCACTCTGGTGGAACTGCCCTTTTCAGTCATGTTTGCCTCAGTTCCAGTGTGGCAGGTCCCTCCTCCAGAAGACCAGCACAAACCCCTGCCCACACCAAGTCTCCTAACCAGAGGGTTTTGCAGGGCCTCAGTTCCAGTGGAAGTGGTGACAGATCTCATCTCACAAGCATATGTTAAAAATCACCACATTCACGCTAGGGATGAAGCACTGCCCACAGCAGACAAGGAGAACTTTGGAACATGGCTCGTCTAAAGGAGAGAGTAATCAGAACATAATAGCAGAGCATATGCAGCACACATTGGAGACTCTCCCTGAAGCATGAGGCCCCGGGAACTATGAGACCTCTTCTTGAGGCCATTACTCAAGGCCATTACTTTCAGGAGCAGGAGACATAACTGGCTTTCCTAACTTAGATAAGAAGGCAGAGACCTAAACAAAATGAGAAGACAGAGGAATTTATCCCAAATGAAAGAACAAGATAAGGCTATGACCAGAGATCTAAGAAAACCAGATATAAGTAACATGCCTGATGGAGAATTTAAAGCAATGATCATAAGGATTCTCACTATACTTGAGAAAAGGTTGGAAGACATCAGTGAGGCACCACAAAGATAAAAAGCTTAAAAAAGAATCAATCATAGATGAAGAGTGCAGAAAGACAAGATTAGAAACACCTCTGATGGAATGAACAGCAGGCTGGAAGAAGCAAAGGAATGAATTAACGACCTAGAAGACAAAGTAATGGGAAGCAATGAAGCTGAACAAAAGAGAGAAAGAAGAATTATGCAAAATGAGAATAGATTTAGGGAATTTAGGACTCCATTAGATGTAATAACATTTGTATTATAGGAATCCCAGAAGAAGAAGAAGAAGAGAGAAAGGGGGCAGAAAATTTATTTAAAGAAATAACAACTGAAAACTTCCCTAATCTGGGGAAGGAAACAGATATCCAGATCCAGGAGACACAAAGAACTCCCATCAAAATAAACAAAAACAGGCCAACAGCAAAATATATTGTAATCAAATTTGCAAAATACAGTAATAAGAAAAAAATCTTAAAAGCAGTAAGACAATCTCAGGTGGTTCACCTGAGACTCCCTGAGCATTGACCCAGTCCCTTGCACAGTCCCATTTCTGCACCGGCAAGATTAAAGAAACCATTATGAACCAGGAGAAACTTGCTAAACTACAAGCACAGGTGCACATTGGTGGGAAAGGAACTGCTCACCAAAAGAAGAAGACGGTTCATAGAATGGCTACAGCATATGATAAAAAACAACAAACAAACAAAACGAAACAAAACAAAATGAAACAAAACAAAACAAAACAAAACAAAACAAAAAAACCTTTCAGTTCTCCTTAAAGAAGTTAGGGGTAAGCAATATCCTTGGTAATGAAGAGGTGAATATGTTCACAAATATCCATGATCCGCTTTAACAGCCTTAAAGTTCAGACATCTCTGGCATCAAACACTTTCACCACTCTAGGCCACACTGAGAAAAGAAGCCAACAGAAATGCTACCCAGTATCTTAAAGTAATGTGGTACAGATAGTCATACTAGTTCTAGAAGCCTGGCTGAAGCTCTGTCCACACAATCTGTGGATGGAAGAGCACCCTTTTGCTACCAGAGAGGATGATGATGAAGTTCCATATCTTGTGGAAAATTTTGATGAAGCTTCCAAGAATGAAGTAAACTGAATCGAGTCAACTAAAGAAGGTAAAACTTGAAGGGAAGTTCCTGGGAGTTGCTATTTTATAGTGGTTGCTTTTAAAAATTTTGTTCATGGATCTGATAAAAGCTAGATCTCTAATATTTTAAAGCCCAAGCTCCTGGGACATTGCAATTCTTTTCAGTGCAATTCTTTTGCTTAGACACAATTCATTCTTTGCAGCTAATTAAGCTGAGGAAGGCTGGGAATAAATTTTGAAACAAGGTTAATGAAGTTCTTTGCCTAGTATACAGTTTTATTTTTTATTACATTGACACTGATTTGTACATAGAAAGTAAAGATGTTTATAGAAAGCTAATCATGTTTATAGAAAGCATGTAATATGGCTAGTAATCTGATAAAATTGATTAAAGATTTTAAATGGAAGTGTAATGTAAAAAAAGTTGGTATAAGTTCTCATGTTTTTAAACTTTTCCCCAGCAGTTAAAAAAAACAAAAACAAAACCAAAAAAAACCCCCCAAAAACAGCAAGACAAAAGAAGTCTGTAATGTACAGGGCAAACCACATAAGGCTGGTAGGAGACTTTTTAACAGAAACTTGGCAAGCCAGAAGAGGGTGGCATGATATATCCAAAGTGCTGAATGGGAAAATCTGCAGCCGAGAATACTCTGTCCAGAAAGGCTAAAATTCAGAATAGAAAGAGATGAAGAGCTTCCCAGTCAACAAAAACTAAAGAAGTTCATGACCACTATACTTGCAGGGCTGACAACTTGAACAGACCAATACCCAGCAAAGAAGTTGAATCAGTAATAAAAAAATTTTCTCTGGCCCAATGAGTGGAGTTTGATAGTAATTCTTGCTACAAGTAGAAAAAAAAAATTCCCAACACACCAGAGTCCTGGACCAGATGGCTTCCAAGGTGAATTCTACCAAAATTTAAAGAAGAGCTAATGCCTATTCTTTGCAAACTATTTCAAAAAATAGAAAAAGGAGAACTTCCAAATTCATTCTATGAAACCAGCATTACCTTGATACTAAAACCATATAAAGACAACACAATAAAAGAACTACAGTATCTATGATGAACACAGATGCAAAAATCCTCAACAAAATACTAGCAAAACAAATGAAATAATACATTAAAAAAGTCATTCACCATAATCAAATGGGATTTACTCCTGGGTTGCAAGGTTGGTTTAATATTCATAATTCAATCAACATGACACAGCCAATCAATAAAAGATAAGAACCATATGATCCTTTCAATAGATGAAGAAAAAACATTTGACAAAGTATAGCATCCATTCATGGTAAACACTCTGAACAAATAGGTTTAGAGGGAACATGTCTCAATATAATAAAGGCTATATATGAAAGGCCCACAGCTAGCATCATACTCAATGGGGAAAAACTGAGAACTTTTCCTCTATGGTCAGGAATAAGACAAAGATGTCCACTCTCACTACTTTTATTCAACATAGTACTGGAAGTTCTAGCCACAGCAGTCAGACAACACAAATAAATAAAAGGCATCAAAATTGACAAGTAAGAAATAAAACTTTCAATTTGTAGATGACATGATACTCTATATAGAAAACCTGAGGGCACCTGGGTGACTGAGTTGGTTAAGAATCTGCCTTTGGCTCAGGTCATGATCCCAGGGCCCTAAGATTGAGCCCTGCATCGGGTTCCCTGCTCAGTGGGGAGTCTCCTTTCCTTCTCCCTCTGCCCTTCCCCCCCACTCATACACACACTCTCTCTCTCAAATAAATAAATAAAATCTTTAAAAAAAAAGAAGGAAAAAGAAAACCTGCAAGACTCCACCAAAAAGCTGCTAGAACTGACAAGCAAATTCAGTAAATTTGCAAGATACAGAATTGATGTACAGAAATCTGTTGCATTTCTATACATCAATAATGAAGCAGCAGAGAGAGAAATTAAGGAATCAGTCCCATTTACAACTGCATCAAAAACAATAAGATACCTAGGAATAAACCTAACCAAACAGGTGAAAACCTATACTCTGAAAACTATGAAACATTGATGAAAGGGATCGAAGACTATACAAAGAAATGGAAAGATATTCCATGCTTATGGGATGGAAGAACAAATATCATTAAAATATCCATACTATCCAAAGCAATCTCACATTTAATGCAATTCTTATCAAAATACCAACAGTATTTTTCACAGAGCTAGAACAAACAATTCTAACATTTATATGGAACCATGAAAGACTCTGAATAGACAACCTTGAGAAAGAAAAGCAAAGTTGGAGGCATCACACTTCTGGACTTCAATTATATGACAAAGTTCCAGGAATCAAAACAGTATAGTATTTGCACAAAAATAGACATATAGATCAATGGAACAGAATAGAAAACCCAGAAATGAACCCACAATTATATAGTCAACTAGTCTTCGACAAAGCAGAAAAGGATATCCAATGGGAAATAGTCCCTTCAACAAATGGTGTTGGGAAAACTGGACAGTCACATGCAAAAGAATGAAACTGGATCACTTTCTTATACCATACACAAAAATAAATAAAAAATGGATTAAAGAACTAAATGTAAGACCTGAAACCATGTAAATCCCAGAAGAGAACAAAAGAGTAACCTCTTTGACATCAGCCATAGCAACTTCTTTCTAGATATATCTCCTGAAGCAAGGGAAACCAAAGCAAAAATAAACAGTTGGGACTGCATCAAAATAAAAAAAACTTCTGCATAGCAAAGGAAACAATCAATAAAACTAAAAAGCAACCCATAAAGTAGAAGATATTTGCAGATGGCATATTGGATAAAGGATTAGCATCCAAAATACATGAAGAACTTATAAAACTCAACACCCCAAGAATGAATAATCCAATTAAGAAATGAGCAGAGGAAAACAAAACAAAACAAAACAAAAACTAAATAAACAAAAAAATAAAAAATAAAAAAAAGAAATGGGCAGAGGACATGAATAGACATTTTTTCCCAAAGAAGACATACAGATGGCCAACTGACACATGAAAAGATGTTCAACATCCCTGGTTATCAGGGAAATGCAAATCAAAACTATAATGAGATATCACCTTACACCTGTCAGAATGGCTAAAATCAGTCACACCAGAAACAACAGATTTTGGAAAGGTTGTGGATAAAGGGGAATCCTCTTTCACTGTTGATGGGAATGCAACTAGTGCAGCTGCTCCAGAGAGCAGTAGGGGTTCTTCTCAAAAAGTTAAAAATAGAACTGCCCTAGGAACCAACAATGGAACTGCTAGGTATCTACCCAAAGAATACAAAAATATCGAGGAATACAGGTACCCTGATGGTTATAGCAGCATTGTCTCTAATAGTCAAATTATGGAAATCACAAGTACGATGAAGGGATAAAGAAGATGTTACACACACACACACACACACACACACACACACACACACACACACAGATACACACAATGGAATATTACTCAGCCATAAATAAGGATGAAATATAGCCATTTGTGATGACTTGCATGGAGCTAGAGTATTATGCTAATTCAGAGAAAGACAAATGGTATGATTGGAATGAAATCTTGCAGGACATCTGGGTGGCTCAGGGGTTGAACATCTGTCTTCCTTTGGCTCAGGTCATGATCCTGGGGTCCTGGGATCAAGTTCCACATCAGGCTCCCCACCGGGAGCCTGCTTTTCCCTCCACCTATGTCTCTGCTTCTCTGTGTCTCTCATGAATAAATTTTAAAAAATGAAATCTTGCCATTTGTAATGATATAGATGGAACTAGAGTATTATGCTAAGCTAAATAAGTCATTCAGAGAAAGACAAATGCTATGATTTCACTCATTTGTGGAATTTAAGAAACAGAACAAATGAGCAAAGAGGAAAAAGAGAGACACAAACCAAGAACACTCTTAACCCTAGAGAACAAACTGACAGCAGAGGGGAGGTGGGGGGGGGATGGGTCAAATAGATGATGGGGATTAAAGAGTGCACCTGTTGTGATGAGGGGCAGGTGATGTAGGGAAGTATTGAATCACTGTATTGTACACCTGAAACCAATATAACATTGTATATTAACTCACTGAAATTTAAATAAAAACTTAAGAAAAAAAGAAAGAAAAGAATGAGTAATGAAGCACAGAAAGTAGCAGAGATAAGAGATTTTTTTTGTTTTTTTTTAATATATACTGAATATCTTTTACTGGCTTTTTAAAAAATTTTTTAATTTATTTATGATAGTCACACACACAGAGAGAGAGAGAGAGGCAGAGACATAGGCAGAGGGAGAAGCAGGCTCCATGCACCGGGAGCCCGAAGTGGGATTCGATCCCGGGTCTCCAGGATTGCGCCCTGGGCCAAAGGCAGGCACCAAACTGCTGTGCCACCCAGGGATCCTGAGATAAGAGATTTAAAGACCCAGGTGGTGAGATGGAGGGAGAAGCTGCGTGGTGACACCTTGGATTCTAAACACGTTCTATAAGAGCTCTGTACCCATTCTACAGATCTCTCCTTGAGCTGCTTTGAGTGGGTTTTTGGTTTTTGAATGGTCTCTGAATGAGACATTGGGTTCTGCTCTGGTTTGATCCCCAAACTCAAATGAATAGTGTCCTCAGAAATAGTCACATGTGTATGAATCTAGGCCACATGGCTTCTGGATTAGGAGCCACTCTTCATGTGACCGAGGCTCCACTGGCTGTAAGAAAAAGTGTCTTTAAGGTTACCTTAAATAATGACTATTTTAAAAAATAAAAATAAAAAAATAATGAATATTTTTTAAAGGATGCATATAACACATAGAAATATGGAAGGCAGTAATTTTAGCCATCTGGTGCAGGCTAGAGGAATTTTGAGACACAATTTTTAAGACAAATCACTATTTGAAAGGATATCTCCCTCTCTATACCAGGAAGGGAATGATAACTACATTTCTAGGAACTCTTATCAATGGAGAAAGCAAAGGCCTAAATCTACATAAAAACCTGACTCTCTCACTGTACTTTGCCTAGAAACCTTCCATAACCAGCTCCTCCTCCTCCCCAACATTTGTCTTTAGCTGAAAACGGTTTTTAAAGTGGTGGCTTGGGCCACTTGAGGGAGTTACTCAGTTTTCCTTGGTCTCTCCCTTGTAAACTGGAAGTATACATGTTATTTAACTTTTTTTTGTTTTGTTTTGTTTTTCTCCTGTTAACCTGTCTTTCATTATTGGGGGGTGGGAGGAGGGAGGTCTCAGTCAGGAACCTAGAAGGGTAGAGGGAAAACTTTTTCCTCTCCTGCATGATTTACTATAATGGGAGCCCAGACTCTGCAAAGTTACATGTTATTTATTTATTTATTTATTTTTTGTCTGGTAGAGGTGCAAATGATTTCTTTCCTGTGTAAAGATTTGATTGGCTTATAGGACATCAACCAATTTTAGTTCCAAATTATCACATTTATTTCAACGTGCCATTCCTAACAGTCAATCTAAGTCTTTGGCCTCCAAATTCTACATGAAAATAGCTTTACCATTTTCTGATTCTCTAGTTTATGAAATAAGTCTTTGATACACATTTACTATGTGCTTATATAATAACATGTTTAATTTTTTTTGAAAATTATATTTGGACAACTCAACCAAATAGGCTGGGGAAAATCTTTTGAGACTTGTTAGACCAGCTACCTGGTTAGAAGTAACAGGGCAGAGCCAGGTTATTCTTTATCCTGGTTGACTTGAGGTTTATTCCCAGATCTGAGTATCCTGGTCTGGGGTCAGATTGGGAGTGGGGTGAGCTCTATGGCTGGGATACCCACATGGTGAGAAAAAATAGGGCCCATAGTAGGACAAAGCAGGAAGGATGATAGTGAAGACAAGAGATTAAGCTTCTCATTAAATTGGGAAAACAGACAAATGTATTGCTGGATAAACAGAAAACCTTCACACAATGAGCAGAGACAAACTGGGAACATCCCTTGTCTGGAGAGCTCTGACTAGGTGCCAATACTCCTATCTGTACTAGTGTTCAGAACTTTACTTACTAGTAGTAATAATTTTACATGTACTCTAAGTCTATAATTTGCTCCACCTTTTAAAAAACTTTTTATTTAAATTCTGGTTAGTTGAACAGCCTGGGTGGTTCAGGAGTTTAGCACCTGCCTTCCACCCAGGGCACGATCCTGGGGACCCGGGATTGAGTCCCTCATCGGGCTCTCTGCATGGAGCCTGCTTCTCCTTCTGTCTATGTCTCTGCCACTCTCTCGGTGTCTCTCATGAATAAATAACATCTTTAAAAAAAATTCTAGTTAGTTAACATACAGTATAATACTAGCTTCAGGTGTAAGATATAGTGATTCAGCACTTTCATACAACACCTGGTGCTCATAAGTGCACTCCCTTTTTTTTTTTTTTTTTTGAGAGAGAGAGACAGAGAGAGTGAGCGCTCTTGTGCATCTGGGGGAGGGGCAGAGGGAGAGGGAGAGAATCTTAAGCAGGCTCTATGCCCAGGGCAGAGCCCCTGGTAAGGCTTGATCTCATCACCCTGATATCATGGTCTGAGCCAAAATCAAGAGTTGGATGCCCAACCCACTGAGTCACGCAGATGCCCCATGACAAGTGCACTTCTTAATCCCCATCACCTCTTTCACTCCCACACCCCTCAACTCCCCTCTGGTGACCAGCAGTTTGCTCTACAGTTAAGAGCTCCTATGTTTTGATTGCCTACTAGTGCTAGCAGCTTTATGTATAGTACTGCTGATCTTCACCATGGCCCTGGCAATTGGTGATATGAAGGACCAGAGGACTTGAAGAAAGTCAGTGACACACCCATGTTTTTGCACAGTTAGAATTTTATAGAAAGGACTTAAACCTAAGTTGATCTAATTCCACAGTCCATGTGCTCACCCCTGCCTCTCCTCTTCTTATTCCCTCTCTCCCTCCTTCCCTAACATTACTGAGGACCTACCAGGTGCCCGGCACTGTGCTGTGCTAGGCTCTTGGGAGATAGTGGGAAACAAAGTCCTTGCTCTCAGGGAGTTCACAACACAGAAAATAATAATAATAATAATAATAATAATAATAATAATAATAATATAAAATCTCCTGTGATGGCACATTTCTTTGTTTTCTGCCATCAACAGTGCTTTTATCCCATGCTACATCCCCCACCCTTGCGTGGAGCTTATACTGTGGCCCGGAGAATCGGGAGCACTTCAGAGAAACACCTGCAGTCTCTTTGTGTGGGGGCCTTTGGTAGAGAGAAGCAGTCGCAGCGAAGCAGCGGGGTGCGGGCAGCCAAAGGCTGAAGCACCCCTTTGGAAGGCGGGGTGTGGGCTGTGTGGAGGGAGGTGGCGGGGCAGAGTCACGCTCACCTGCCCGCTCCTCCCTCACCGAGCAGCCTCAGAGTAGCAACTGCAGATTCTCGAAAGTTTCATCCCCTCTGAGGGGTCAGGAGCAATCCTAGCATGATCAGTAGCTGAGTTAAAATTCATGCTAAGAAAGCATTTCTATTAAGTCAGGATCTCAGCGGAGGGAGCATGACAGTGATTAAAACAGGCGTCAAACCTGAATAATTAGCCCGCTCTGCAGAGCTGCTGCACCTGTTCACAGGACTTCCGGTTGCAATGCATCACCATAAACAACAGAGAGACCATAACATCTCAGAAAAGATAGGTTTCCAGAAACTTTTGGAACACTGACACTTTGGAGGCTGTGCCGGGAAAGCACTGCTTTTTTTTTTTTTTTCCTTCTTTAAGGTTGACTTAAAAACAAAATTTTTTTTGGTTTATTGTTACATTAATGGGTTCTCTAAATAGCAACTTTGTATTTTAATCGCTTCCAGGAATTCCTCCTGATTCCGAGTGTGAAGGTGGAGAGGCCAGGGATTGCTAACCCAAGGCTGGTGCATTCGGGTGGAAGGCTGTGTGCGGACAGCCTTGGGCTCAGGGTCCTCTTTCCTCATGGACTCAGGTCCCCAGTGATGTCACCTAACTCAGCTCTTCTTCCTTGTGTGGGGTTGGTGGGGCCCTCACAGTAGATGCTGATGAGGCCATGGTCACTGATTCAACGAGGCCAGTTACCAAGGGGCGCATAGGCCCTGGCAGCACTGCTAGCCCTGGCTCTGTGTATTCTCAAACTTGCCTGCACGTTGGAATCACCAGGAGAGAACTAAAAAACCCAGATGACCAGGCTGCATCCCAGACCAATGAACTCAGAATGTCATGGGGCCAGGGGTCAGTAATTTTAAACAGGATTCCAAAGCTCAGACAAGTTTGGAGAACCACTGTCCTGAGGATCATGAAAGTGAGGTGGTCTCACAAGCCCATGAACACAGAGGAAAACACAGCCCAAGGGGTCACGAGTGCACAAGGTGTGTGTGCCTTTGTTTCTGTACAGTGAACACAAGCCTCACGCAGGACGGGCAAATAGCATGGTGTTCTCAGTGGATAGAGAACTCATGTGGCATAGCATGAGGCAGCCGTGTTCCAAGCCAAGCTCTTATTTCCATTTTACAGAGGAAATTGAGGCACAGAGGTTAGGCAAAAACCCCCAGGGCATCCAACTGGAAGGGGCATTACCGGTGTGCATGGCACGGAGGCGTCTATGCCATCCCTAGAGCAGAGGGGAGACCAGCACAAATTTCACTCTGGCTCTGTAAATGGGTAGCCCTTAGAGTGAACAGAGTAGAGCTTTTGCACCAAATTTCCATTTCAAAGAACTAACTTCCAACCTTAAATCCAGTTGCATTGGTTCTCACAGCTCTGGAGCTGACCCATGTTAGTTGCAAACCCTCCGTCTGATGGGCAGAGCCTTCCCTCCATCTGTTGACTCTGATGGTTATTGATGGTTTGGCATGAGACACATGGAGCCACCCAAGCCATGGTAACGCTTTAGAAAGTTACCACGTGTGCTGTGGCTGAACCCAGCGCTCACTGAGCCATTGTGAAGAGTAAATCAGCTGTTGAACCCTGAGAAGGGCTCTTCCCATTTAGCCAAGAAGGGTGCCCTGGGGATGGAGTGAAAGGGGAGGACAGAGGGTGGCACACAGGTTGTGTTGGGGAGTGGGATGTGTCTCCTAGGGCTGATGGTGGTGGGACAGTGTGGGGCTCTTCACGAGACCCACTAGTGCTGAAGTGTAGTAGTTCAAGAGTGCTGACTAGGGCATGGCTCCCTCAGGCAGAGGAAGGAAGCACCAGGCCATGCCCTGACCCCTGGAGTGGGTTAGGGACAGACAGCATGTTTCTTCTAGGGATCGTACTAGGGATGGGTGAACATGGATGTGATAGTGGGAGTTAGGTGGGGAAGGAACACAGCTCCACACAACTGCCTTACTCAGCATGTCCCACTTCCTCAGGCAAATAAGACCATAAGGACAAACCAACAAGAAGGCTGTTCATGTGTTGGTCTGTCCCAACATGCTTTGATTCTGGAATGGCCTCTCCTACCCTCTTAGCTGCAATCACCCTCAATCCCACCTCTGCAAAAACTACTCCAGCAGCGAGTCTTCCGTGACTTCCCACTGCATAGAGTGTTGTTCAGAGCCTTCACTCAACTCCAAACTCCTCTCCAATTCAATCTTTCCCTACCTTTCTGGTCTTCTTCTCTTTCTCCTTCTCATTCTCCTTCTTTTTGTGATGTGGAACTCGATCTCAGGACTCTAGGATCACGACTTGAGCCAAAGGCAGATGCTCAACCACTGAGTTACCCAGGTGCTTCCCTTTGTCATCTTATTTCCACTCACCCACCTTGGGCTTCTGCAGGTTGGGTCTAATTGCCATTTCCTGAAAATGCTCTGAAGTGTCCCTGTTCCAGGTCTCTGTCTCTGAGGAGATGGATTCTGGGACTATTTATGGGTACTGGTCTTTTTGATTTGCTCCCGAAACTGTCCTTACAATTTTTGTGCATGTATGTATTTTCATTGGATTCTCAAAAGGGTGTTCACCCATCAGACATCCATACCAGAACAATTAAATCAGAACTGCTGGGGGTAGTATATTCTCTTGGGCAGCCCGGGTGGAGAACCATCGTTGTACAAGAAACAGTGGGCTTGGAATATAAGTGACCTTGGTTTTTCTTCTCTTGGCCACAGGACCTTAGAGAAATCATGCTGAGCCTCATGTGCTGAGGGAGATAATAATGGTAAATCCTTTCACAGTTGTTACAAGGATTAAAAGTGTGTAAAAGTGCTTTGCAAACTGTGAAGTGTTAGCATTTGCCACCTGTCTTATCAGTGTGAAGAGACACTGATAAGGGAGTGGGAGAAATATTTTGAGTGAAACAGAAGTCAGAAAGTCACATCTATCAGAGTTAAATATTAGATACTATGTACTTTCCAGGTCTGCCGCTGCTGGGACTGAGTAAATTGTCATAACCTTCCTGAAAGGCAATTTCCCAATGTATATAAGATGTGTAAAAAATATCCAGGCTCTTTGACCCCAAGATAACATTTCTAGGGATTTCTCTTAAGGATTTAATTAAGGACATGAACTAAGATTATAGTAGTACAAAATTGGAAACAATCTAAATTTGTAACAATAAGGGATTGTCTAATGATAAATGAGGTATTATTTAAACATTAGCATTCTTTTGCATTTAAATATTTCACATGGAAAGAGACTTATAGTAAATAGTATAAAAGGCAGTGCATAAAAATGATATGTATAATATGTTCGACCTTATTTTTATTTTATTTATGTATTTATTTTTAGAGAGAGACAGAGACCAAGCATGCAAGTGGAAGTGAGAGGCAGAGGGAGAGGAAGAGAGAGAGAATCTTGAGCACGTGAAGCCAGACTTGGGGCTGGATGTCATGACCCTGAGATCATGACCTAACCCAAAAATTAAGAGTCAGAGGCTTAACTGACTGAGTGAGCCATCTGGGCTCCCTTGCACTTATTTCTAAAGACACCTAAAAGACTTGCACTAAAACAGTGACAGTAGTTAATTGCAGGTGATGAAATTTTGGAAAATATAATTTTTTTCTTATGTTGACTCTGTATTACTTTTAAACATAGTTTTAATTTAAAAAGAAAATTTAGGTAAGTCTATTAGAAGTGCCAGTGTTGTTGAGGGCCGAGGTGGCTTGCAATCTTCCTGAGAGCGCCATCCGTTTCTCTTGTGCCAGGGGAAGAGACCAGAGCAGAAATGGGGCTCCTCCTGGTGCCAGGGGCTGACTCAGAGAGATAAAAGGATTATCTCCGTTTCTCCCAATGGCTGGCCATCTGGCCCACTGAACTCTCCATTTTCAGCTGGACCAGGATTTTTTGAACAAAACGACTTGCTGAAACCCACCATGAGCACATCCTGCCTTCTGGTGTGGTCAGGTGGAGCAGCCCCTTGCCAGCTGAGTCCTGCCAGAACTGGGTCCTCTCACTGATCACCATCCTCTGCACCCCTTCTCTTTCTCACGGAGCTGGAGGAGGTCTGCCCTCTGCTGAATTCGAAATGATTACAAGGTGTGGAGTTAGGCATAATGCAGACCAGGGCCCAGGTCTAGGCTGACCAGTTAGCTGTGTGGCCTGATGATGGACATGCTCCAGGTTTTGGTTTCCTAATCTCTAGTTGCCAAACTCGTCAGTCGATTAGAATAGCTCAGATTGACCTAAGAACATTTGTGGACTTGGAAGTGTTCATATGGAACTTTTTTTAAAAAAGATTTTATTTATTTGAGAGAGAAAGAGAGAGAGAGAAATTGAGAGAGAGAGAGAGAGAGAACACATGAGTAGGGGGTGGGCAGGAGAGGGAGAAGCAGACTCCACCCTGAGCAGGGAGCCCAATGTGAAGCTCCAGCCCACGACTTGAGGATCATGACCTGAGTGGAAGGCACCCCTTCCTTCATATGGCATTTCTGACCAGACCTTGTTTTCTGCTTCTCTGAACTACTTTGTGGTGTTTCAACTCTAGAATCGTTGCTCATGACCTGCAGGCTCACCATGCACACAAGTCACCAGCTGAGCTGCTATGGCCGCACTTGTCTCCCTGCAGTCCTGTGCTAAGCTCTGGCCTAGGGTTCTTCTCTCTTATGTGGCTCTTCCCACTGCTCTACCTCGGGACTGGAAACCGGAGCGTTGGTCCGGGGTTGCTGGGAATCTGTGCTGTCATTACATTCTCCGTGGGTTCTCCTGCATATGAAGTTTGATCACCACCGATCCAGAGCTTGAATACAGAGCATAGGCCTCTCAGATGCTGTCTGCCTCTTTGCTTCCTTAGCTGACCTGGACTCACTTACTGGACCCTGTTCATTTCTAGGTCTTAAATATTTCTCATGCACTCCCTTGTATTATTAATACACTTTTACTTACAGATGAACAGAACCCAGTCCCAAATGATTTAAGCAAAAAGAGAATTTATTGTAAAAGTTCAGGAATATACTGCTTTCAGGCATGGCTTGATCTAGGCACACACTCTATTATTAGGAGGCAGTCTTCCTCTGCCTCTTCACTTACTGTGTTGGCTCCATTTTTCAAAAACATTGACTCTGTGGTAACAGAATGGCTGCAGGGGCTTCAGATCTCATACCTTCTCAGATTCCAGTCCGGTAGAAAATTCAAGTCCAGAATTCCCATCAAAGTCTTATAGACTCTGGCTTTGATGGGGTTACCTGTGCATCCCTGAGTCTGTCACAGAGCTCAGAAGGACGAGTACCTCTGATTTACCAGAGTGTGGTGGTGATCAATTCTTAAAAGCATACAGACTGAGGTGTTTGTAGCACATTCCCGGATGAAAGTTGCGGGTTTTTCCCAAAAGTAGAGTATGTGAGTGTTAAGTGATTCTAGGGAGTGAATGTCCATTTATCTCTTTTGTGAAGGCTGTCTGGACTCTTCAAGACTGTTGTGACTGAGGCCAGGAGGGCTTTGTGTTAGGTTGTGACCCTGTGGGTCAGCTCCTGCCTGGGACGGGCACCCAGCTCCTGCGGTCCCACTCTGGCCATATCCGCCCTGCCCTCTGAGTGTCCAGCCCCCTGAGTGTCCAGCTTTTTCAATAGGCTCAGCGTCCTCCAACTAGGTAGTCGAAAGGTTCACTATATTACCCGTATCCAGACCCAGAAGCACAACACATTTCTTTTGAGATCCAGAGTGGTAGATGAGCAGCTGCATTCAGACAAAATGAAGGGTGAAGAAACCTCTTTTATTAAAAGCCTTTCCTTCCATCAGAGGTGATTTCACTCAAACTCTTAAAAGCTCAGGATAATTCACCCCCCACCAGGCTGCACTCAAAGGGAATGGCTGGTGGGCCTGAGTTGATTGCAAGATAAGAGACTGCATTTTGTCCCCGGGGGAGAAGCCGGGGTTGGGAGTCCACTCCCCACCCTGCTGGTTAGACTTAATGAAAAGGAGTGAGCAAAGAAGGAGCCTTGGCCAGGGACTGACTGCCTTTGTTCTCTGGGCCACATGCTGGAGCTGGAACAGCCCCAGCAGCCAGTGCCGCTCTGGGTTCAGGAGGGGATTCCAGCAGGAGTCATATTGTCTGCCTTTCAGCGTATGAGAGATTAGCTGCTCACCTTCTCTCACCTTTGCGCTGAGATGAATGTCCACGGAGAGCATGGATGAGGATGGATATTCCCAACAGGGCAAATGTAATGAGACTAGATGCCAAAAACAAAAACAAAAACAAAAAACAAAAAAACAAAACAAAAAACCCCCCCAAAACCCAAAATACCCCAAAAAACAAAAAACTCTGAAACCCTAATTAGATGCCAAGCCCTGACTAATGATCAGATTCATACATGTGAACCGCCAGGAGTCAGGGCTGCAGTGGTCCTGCCGGGTCTCCCCTGTGGGGTCTAGGTGGAGCTTGTGCCAGGAGTGGGAGCTGCACTGATGCAGTTTTGGAATATAGGTGAGGTCCAGGGCCGACAACCAAGAAAGAATTCTTGAGAGGTCTTTGGTGCAAAATGGTGGTTTTATTAAAGCCTTGGGACGGGTGGCTGATTATATACCCGAGGAGTTGGGGGAGGTTAAGGAAAAGGGAGGTTTCTAATGATTTTCATATGCTAAGGAGGATCTACAAGATACTGGAGGCCTTGCCATTGTCAAGTTAAAGATTGTTTTCCATCTAGCAAGGCATTAACATTAAGACAATTGGAAGTTTCCTAAGAAATGTCACATAGATCCCACCCTGGGCAGAGGTGGGGCTGTGGAATATCAACTGTAATTTGACCTCAGCTAGCCCTCCAGTTCCTCATCCGCACTACAGACTCCATGGCTGTTCTAGAACCTCCTTACATTCAATAGCTGTGGAGTCTGCACTCTGGAATTTGCTTTCCATGTGTCCAAGGAAGAAGGTCTGTGGATGCCTGAAATTGTTTCACGTAACCCATGTGCTAGAATGACAGGAAGAGGACAAAATATGGATGCTTCCCCTATACTTTAAGATCCAAAGGGATTGTCACCAGTGGTTGACTGCTGTTCTACCTTCACTCCAGATGGGGGGAATCTTTCAACATCCAGCGGAGCTTGCCCAGGGATTTCTAGAATGACAGCAGAACAGTGGGAGAGTGTTCTTTCAGCTCTGGATTCTGGGAATTTCCCAGTTTTCTCTGTGTGAGAGAACCCAGCCCCATTTGAAGGCCTAATTCAGCAGAGCCAGAAGCATGGAGAGAGGAGGGGTGAGGATAGAGGAACATGGTTCTGGCTAGCCTCCCTTGATCCCACATTGGGGTTGATCTCACATGGTGCCCAAGGGACGACCAGCAGTGGCCCTTCATAGCGTCCAGGTCTTGGGTGCAGGGCCACAGATTTGCTTCATACTGAAAGGTCTAAAGCTGTTGAAACATATTAGAACATCCTCAGTATCCTACGGGGCTGCCTTTGGTCTTCTTGCCAGAGAACTAATGTCGGTTGTGAGCAAAAGGGCCACATCTGAGGTAGAGAAATAAGATTTTTAAAATAGTGTTTCCAGGAGTGTCTTGGCATCTTACAGAAAGCAGCACATCAAAGTATTGATTCAATCACGTCAAGTGCATTAGCAGAGGATGCCTATCAGACTCAGACATCCGAATGTCTGCTCCAGTGAAAAAAGCACACATAAGGAGCATAGGCTAAACTTTGCATCCTTGTATGAGCACAGTGCATGACGTGGCTGTCAGGGTTGGTTTCTGCTTGTTTTTACTTTTGGTTGGATGACAAGATGAGCAAGAGCTTGACATTCGTGTTTACTCTCAGTCCTGACCAACACTGCCTGTTTGGGAAATAATTTGTTTCCTTGAACTCATTGTAAGGCTTTGTTTTTAACCAATAGGATCAAATGGATTTTATAAAACAAACTGAATGAATTCCAACGAGGCCAGAACCCAAGAACATTTCCATAAGTGTCAGGTCGTTGCTGGTGTGTCCTCTCAACTGAGGTACAAAATGTGCAGGCTACCCCCAGGAACCTTGCTTGTTCCAAGAGCTCAGAAATGAGGAGTGCTTCCGCTGGAGTGTAAGTGGCTTAGAGCATCAAAAGTACACATAGAGATTGACATCGAAGTAATTAACTCAGCCACCAAGATGTTTGACTTCCATCATGCAAAATAGTCATCTGCACTGAGTCTTCGCGTTTGAGGTCATCAGCACAGCCTTTGCTGAGTTTTCTTATATGATCTTAATGAATTCCAAGTCCTGTGACTTTGAAATATCTGGGGGATATTTGACCACTTGGGGACTGACGATGTGGTCTGAGAGAGCAGAGCCTCCTCTCAGGAAGATCTACTGATTCTGCTCCATGAAAGAAGTCTGCGAGGGAAGAGAGGACATATTTCCATTTGTTGCCTACAGATTTATTTGCTTGTATTGCTTTGGGAAATGGGATGACTGTGTGTGTCTGCATTATGGTTGATGGAATAAAGCATCATTCCATATCATACCTGTGAAATAAATCACTTCTGAACCTACATAAAAATAATAAAGTGGGTCAGTTCCCTCTGGGAATGTTCTCCCGTCCCTGGAATCCAGCTTCCATTAACATAGAGAAATGATGCCTGACATTGCTTTATAGTTATGTGCCTATCAACACCGAATTTATTAATGCACCCCTCATGCTTTCTTAAGTTCCATAAGGTGATGAAAACAGTTTCAACGGTAATCCTATATATCCATCCGGACATATCTCAAACAAAACAAAACAAAACTCTTTCTGCTGAACGGTAAACTGTTTCACGAGGTAGAGGCTGTTTGGAAGGGCCTCTGTGGTATGAGGGCGTGATGATCAGGGATGGATTGGCCAGGTTGGTGGTACCTGTGAAACCCAGCTCCGGTTACTCTGGAGTGGTCCTGGCTGCTGAGTTAGTTCTTGCCTGTCCACTTCTATCACTGTTTTATGACTTTGAGATGACTCTTTTTCCCAAATCCTCTGTCCCAAATTGTGAAAAAATAAGATAGCCGTTGCCAACTTGAAACTGAAGGGAATGGCTGTGTTAGTATCCATTGTGTATCAACCATGTGGTTGGCACCTGGAATGTTTTCCCTCTTACTGTCCTCCTGGCAACTCCCTCGAGACTGAGCCTGTCACTTTTTGTGCTTTGCAGTTAATGGAGTGAGCAATTGAGAGGGTGGGGTCCTTGTCCCCAAGCACAGGGTCAAGATGAGTGCAGCAGAGTACCTGAACCTGGGCTCTGTGCCAGGAAGGCTGCCATCTGCCTCTCTCTGGAGAAGTTGCTTATCTGTGCCTGGGACCTTTGGAGGCACAGGACCAAGGATGCTTCATGGGTTATGTTGCTATGTCACCTTTCCATAGCACCCTCAAAAGGCAATTTCATTCATTAAAAAACAAACAAACCACTGAAATTGAGCCATCAAATCTTTCCCATCAGTTACACAGAGTCTTGGTTGCCCTACACACTGTTGTTGAGCAGAGAACTTTCCAAAGCCCTTGTGGTTTACTGTGGTCAACTCTTTCCAGCTGAGAAAGCTTTCCGAGGCCCATCATAGCCCTTCCTGATAACTGAAACACAGTGATAAGATGGTAGAAAATATTCAAGGAGGAAGCATTACCCCAAGGCCTTCTACACAGATTTCTGACCCAAGGAAGATTTCTAATTCAGTTCATGGAGCAAGAGTGTGCACCTGGCCCATTCCTGGCACCACCACTGGGCAGCAGGAGGACTTTCAGGAAGTGATTTCACTTCCATAAGCATCGGTTTCCTCATCTAAAAAATAAGGATAATATTAGTAACTACCTCTCACTGTTCTTTTTTTAAAGATTGCTTTTTAAACTAATCTCTAGACTGACATGGAGCTCAAACTCACAACCTGGAGATCAAGAGTTGCACGCTCAACCAACTGAGCCAGCAGGCACCCCCTACCTCTCACTGTTCTTATGAGGAAATATGCAGAGAAGTCATCAGCATGCGACCAGGAACAGAGTGAGCATTCAGTAAATGTGCCCACTGTGGTTCATGAAGACCATCTCATCTTTGCTCAAATGCCCTCAGGAATGGAAAGCTAACTACCTCCCAGAGTAGCTCGTTCAAGGAATCTTAGAATTTAAGACATGAGCTCCTGACCCACTCCAGTGTCCTTTCCTTACATTGTGTCAAAGCCGGCCTCTGTGTAATAGTCTCCCTATGGGTCCAGCATTCCTCTTGTCATGGGCCCTGGCAAGAAATACTGGATCCTTTTAAAATGTGAGTGTCAAAGTTTGATTTCACACTGTCCATTATTGGACTTTAAGAAATACTCAAATTGTTGTCTTTTTCTTGGCACTTGTAAGTAGTCCACAGATAGGTTACAGAGCCAGAAAAGCTGCCCTTTCTCCCATGGCCTGACTGAGCTAGCTCCTGTATTCCCTGTGCTCACCACACATGACCACCAGGTTTTCTCATACCTGGCCTTACTGTAACATCTTGGTCATCCTTCAGTTCATCCATTTGTTGCTCAAAATGAGTCCCTCCTCTTAGCCACATACTGTGGATGTACACACAGAAAACTACTATCTGCTCCCCAGATGCTCATGGAGAACTGGAAGGATGGATCAATAAACTGGGTGATAGTAGAGTGGGGACAGATGCTTGGCTGTCTAGAACACAGGGGAAGGAGGTGCCAGGTGCAGAGGTCATCTGCAGCCATAGGGAGGTAAGTGGTGCCATTACCATGACAGACACTGGCTAGTTGTTCAGAACTCTGTCTCCCCTTGTTGCTGGGCATGACAGCATCCCTCGTGGTCAGGAGGCCACATGACAGCATTGTAGCCAATAAAATGTGAGCAGAAGCCATGAAGGCTGCTTCTAGGCAGGGCCTGCAAATTACCTAACCTGTGATTCTTTGTATGTTCTCTCCAACTACAGGCTGGATGCAGACAAGGACGGTGACTGGAAGTCACAGGCAGCAGAAGGTGGAGCCACAAGATGGAAGGAAGGGACCAGGTCCCTGGCTTAGAAGAGAGAGCCTCCTGCTGACCAGGAACATGTGTCTCAGACTTTGTGGATGTGAGAAATAAACTTCTCTTCTGTTTAAATCCTTACACTTGTGGGGTTAATTTGTTGTTGTTGGAGCACCTAGGGTCACCACCACTACTGCACTGAGTAAACCTGAAGCTGAAATTGATTTACACGGTGTTGAAACCAGCCAGACTAGCTAAGCCAGTCCGAAAGAGACGCAGCGGTAATCCTGGCTTCTTAGTCTACGAGATAATGAGCCAATGGGAGCTGGACTCACAACATGCTCTCGTCCTGGAAAATTCTATTTGAGATGTATTTGGGCCCTTATCCCTAAAGAAATCATCTTAGCCCTGATTGAAATGTTCCTGTTTCTCATAGATAACATGGCTTACTCTATTGCTGGTTGCTGCTGCTAAAAATCTACAGCTTGCTTGCTTTTTTTTTTTTTTTTTCTAAGCCAAAAGGAAGGAGCAGAAAGAAACATTACTCCCTATAAAGGGAAGGGAAGAGGCTTGGCAGCTCATATATGAGTGTGGAAAAGACAAAGAATGAAGGGTATTTTGCTTCTTGTCAGTGGGATTTTTCTGGGCTTTCCCTCCAGTTAGCCAGCCATGAAGCCAGGCCTTCCACATCTTTAACTTAAACTTAATCAGATTGTGTCATATTTCATTATAGTTTTGTTATTACTTTTGACAGGTCTGCCACAAAATAGTCCATGGGCTTCAATCAAATAAGAAATAAGTTTAATAAGGACACAATCAAGTAAGGAATAAATTAGAGAATTCATAAGAAAAAAAGATGTCTGATTATTGACATTCCTCTGGTACTGACATAGGCAACGTGTTTTCTGTTTATTCGTTTGTGCATCTGTTTTAGTTACCTACTGCTGACAAAGTAATTCTACAACTTGGTGGCTTACAATATGTCATTCATTATCTCACAAAGTTTCTGAAGGTCAGGAATCTGGGGACAGCTTACTAGATGATTCCGGGTCTCATGGAGTTGTGGGGGACTGGACGAGTCCATTCCAGATGGCTCACTGGTTTTGGCTGTTGGCTGGAGGCCTCCATTCTTCATTATTCAGTTTTCCATTAGGTGGGCTGTATCATAAGGCCACTCATTACACGTCAGTTCACCCCACCCGGAGTGAGCAATTTCAGAGAGGATGAGTGAGTGAGGCCACAGTGCCTTTTATGATCTAGCCCCCAAAACCATACATCACCCTGTCTGCTTTTTTCTTTTCATTAGAAGTGAGTCACTAAAGCCAGCCCACACTCAAAGGGAGAGGAATTAGGGCACCTGGGTGGCTCAGTCGGTTAAGCATCTGCCTTCAGCTCAGGTCACAATCCCAGGTCCTGGGATTGAGCCTCTGCATCAGGCTTCCTGCTCAGCAGGGTGTCTGCTTCTCCCTCTGCCTCTGCCTCTGCCCCTCCCCCTGCTCATGCCCACGCACTCTCTCTCTCAAATAAGTAAATAAGTAAATAAATAAATAAATAAATAAATAAATAAATAAATATCTTTAAAAGAAAAGAAAAAGAAAGGGAGAGGAATTAAATCCCACTTCTTTCAAGAAAGAGCATCAGAGAATTTGTGGGTGCATTTTAAAACCTCCAATATTGATATATTACCTTCTTTGTACCAGGTACCAGTCAAGGAGCTGAAGATCTGGGAGTAAAGGAAATAATCAATATTTAAACAGCATATTGCTCATAAACTTTAGTAATCAATGTCAACGAATCAGCTTGGAGATATCTTTTCCACCACTTTTCCCCATGGTATGCTGTAATACCTCAGTCCACCAGTGGTCTTTGGTGATTGAACGCCTACCATGTCTTGGACAGTGCAAAGAAGGAACATATTATATATGGAAAGTCTAGTTGAATACACACCAAATTTTTGTTTTCTGCCTGGAGTTTCTCAATCATAAATATAGCATACATATTTAGATATGCTTCATATTATGTACTGATGAACATCAAAGAGACCTTAATACAACCAAAGATTGACAGTTTTTCCCCACAAATTCTGTTTTCTGGCCAAATGTTCTTGCTGGTAAGTTGCAGACAGAGTAAGAAGTAGAAAACAAACCAAATAAAATTACCATAACTTTTGTGATATCATCACAGTGAGCCATAAGTGGCTCATAATAATAATAATAAGTACCTAAACAATTACATACCTGTGAGATCAATTAACTCACACAGCTCCCTTTACAGCTTTTCTTCTGATAAATGAGTAAATGGAGGTTACGTTAGTAACCTTGGGTGCTCTGACCTGTGCCAGCTCTGGCTTCAGAGAAGCCATGCCTTACCATTAGAAGAGGCAGCTCTCCATCCTGCCCTCTACACCCTCACAGCGTGGAGCATAATGCACTGGCTGGGGCCCCCACTCGACTCCTAGAATCACACAGGCAGAGGTGGAAAGCGCCCTGGGACATAAACTAGTTCAACTTCTCCACTTATCATTGTAGAGACTGAGGCTTACAGATCACTTTGGATCATGTGGTGGTTGGTGGCAGCTGTGAGATGACAATCCAGATTTCCTGGGTCCAATCCTGACTTCTCTCTCTGGAGCCTACTCTGCCTCTTGCGGGAGCAGTCCCTGTGGATGCCCACGAGCAGGGGCAATGCTATGTTTTCAGAGGGAAAGGCAGGTGGCTGTTGGCCTCTGTGCATCCTACTCTTTGCAAATTGTTATCCAAATATTTTGTAAAATGTGATGATAGCCAATGTTTTTGAGGACTCTTTTGCCAGGAACTGTTCCCAAATTCATTTAATTTTACCCCAATGAAGTTATTACTTCGATCCTCTTTTTACAGCCAGGGAGTCCAGGCACAGAGAAGTTATGTAACTTGCTCAAGGTCACATAGGTGGTAAGTAGCAGAGCTGGTGTTCAAATCTGAGCAATCTGGCTCTAGAGCTCATGCCTGTTTGGACCAGGCTGATACTAATGGTAATTCTTTTAACCAACAATGCTTTCCTCTCAGTGCTATTCTGTTCCTAGGTGGGGGTGGTCTTTGCTTGTTGTGCTTTGCTGGAGTCCTCCTGTGGACTCCTAATTTGCTCCTTTACAACCCACAGGTCTGGCCTCTTTTGAGAAGCCTTCCTGTATTCTTTCCTGGTTGTCAGGCAGTAACTTTGCTCCTGGATCCTTGCAACACTTTTCTGGCCTGCACTGTAGCAGAAGCTATCTTTCTACACAGATAAATGACAGCTGTAGATAAGACAATGGCACAAGCAGGGTCCTAGAACAAGAAGGCCAGGGTATGAGTTTCCATTGTGCCAGCAATGTGTAGTGATCCTGGAAACTCCGTCAAGCCATCTGAGATTTTGAATCTGCAAAAGTGGTGCTGGTTATTCTGCAGCGCTCAGTGAAATGGTTGAGACAGGCAAGGCTCATCAGTATACGCTAGAACATTAGGAAAGCAGGTGTCGGGGAGCAGGTGTTTGTGTGTTTTTAATCCATCATGCCACACATTACTCACTATTTGCAAAGGGAAAGCATGCCTCTACTCTGGAGAGATCTGGGGTCACCATTTTACCCAGGCAGTCAAATGAGCATCATTAGTGGAGGGACAACCTGAAATTATGGGTCCTTTGATGTGATGCGATAGAGAATGCACCGCACCATCTCTGACAGCTTGACAGAGGTACAATTCACACACCATACAATTCACCCACTTAAAACGTGTATAATTCAGTGGTTTAAAAATTTTTTTAGGGATGCCTGGGTGGCTCAGCGGTTGAACGTCTGCCTTTGGAGTCCCGGATTGAGGTCCCCATTGGGCTTCCTGCATGGAGCATGCTTCTCCCTCTACCTCTCTCTCTCTGTGTTTCTCATGAATAAATATATAAATAAAATCTTAAAAAAATTAAAATTAAAATAAAAAAATTATTTATTTACTGTAGAGAGAGAGCACAAGTACACTGAGAGGGGGGCAGAGGGAGAGAGAATCCCATGCAGACTTCCTGCTGAATGCAGAACCACATGTGGGGTTCTATCTACCACCTGAGATCAGGACCTGAGCTGAAATCAAGAGTCAAGTGCTTAACAGACTGAGCCACCCAGGTGCCCCAATTTGGTGGCTTTTTATATTCATGGAGTTGTATAACCATTGCCAGAATCTAATTTCAGAGTATTTTCACCACCCCAAAAAGAAGCTCCAGACCCATTAGCCGTCACTCCCATAGCTCCCTCCCACTGCCCAGCAGCTCTGGGTAACTGCTAATCTGCTTTGTGTTTCTATAGATTTACATTTTCTGGATACTTCATATCAATGAAGTCATGTAATATGCAGTCTTGTGTGACTGGCTAATTTTACCTAGTGTGTTTTCAAGGTTTATCTGCTTGTCAGTGCTTCATTCTTTTTTGAAGAATTATTGAAGAATTTGATATTATTATAGCTTAATAATATCCGACTGTATGGAATGGAATGTACCACATTTTATTCAGCCCTCAGTTGATGAACACTTGTTTTTTTCTACTTTGTAGCTATTATGAATAATGCCATGCTTAACACTCATGTACAGGTTTTTGTGCGGATACGTTGTTCCATTTCCCTCTTGGGTATATTCCTTAAAGCAGAAATGCTGGATCATATGCTAACTCTATGTTTAATATATATATTTTTTATTTTTAATAAAATCAAAATTTTTTCTTCCTTTTCTCTGTTAATATTGTGTATTCTTACAATGTTTACTTAAGCCTTTTTTTTAATAGTACTTTTGGGTTTACAGCAAAATTGAGTGTAAAGTACAGAGATTTTTCCATATATCCTCTGCGCACCCCCCCCATCCCCACCAGAGTGGTACATTTGTTACAATTGCTAAACCTACATTGACACATCATAATCACTCAAGCTTGTCATTTAATTAGGGTTTACTCTTGGTGTTATAATGGTATGTATGCATCATTATAGTAGCATACAGAGCTTCCTCCACCCCCTTTTTTTTAGAGAAAAATTGTGAGTGTGAGCATGCATGCCCCAAGCAAGTAGAGGAAGGATGAGGCAGGAGGGCAGAGGGAGAGAGAGAGAGAGAGAATCTCAAGCAGGCTCCATGTTCAGCATGGAGCTGACTCAGGGCTCAATCTCAGAACCCTGAGATGAAATCAAGAGTCAAGTGCTTAACCCATTCAGCCACTCAGGTTCACTGCCCTAAAAATCCTCTGTGCCTATCCTATTCATCCTTCCCTCTCACTCCAACCCCTTAAAGCACTGATCATTTTACTGTCTTCATGGTTTTGCTTTTTCCAGAATGTCCTATAATTGTAATCATATAGCATATGCCCCTTTCAGATTGGCTTCTTTCACTTAGTAATGTGAGTTAAAGTTCCTCTATGTCTTTTTATGACTTCATAGCTTATTTCTTTTTAGTGCTGAATAACATTCCATTGTCTGGATGGACCACAGTTATCCATTCACCTACTAAAAGACATTTTGGTTGTGTCCAAGATTGGCAGTTAGGAATAAATCACTCATAAATATCTGTTTGCAGGTTTTTGTGTGGATATAAGTTTTCTATTTCTTTGGGTAAATACCAAAAAGCACAATTGCTCAAATATATATTAAGAATATGTTTACTTTTGTAAAAACAAAAATAAAAAACCCCACCAAGCTGTTTCCCAGAAGTAGCTGTAAAATTATATATTCCCACTACCAATGAATGAGAGTCCCTGTTGTTCCACATCTTCAACCACCTTTGGTGTTGTCAGTGTTCTGGGTTGTGGTCATTTTAATAGGTGTACAGTAGTATCTCATTATTTTAATTAGCATTTCCCTGGTGATATATGGTGTGGAGTATCTTTTCATATGCTTATTTGTCATCTGTATCTCTTTTTTAGTGAGGTGTCTGTTAAGGTCTTTGGCTTATTTTTAAATTGGGTCATTTTCTTATTGTTAAGTCATAGAAGTTCTTTATATATTTTGGACAACAGTCCTTTATCCAATATGTCTTTTGGAAATATTTTCTTCCAGTTTTTGGCTTGTCTTCTCATTCTTCTGTTTTTTTTTTTTTTTTTTTTTTTTTTTTTTTTTATTGTTGTTGTTGTTGTTTTGTTTTATAGAGAAGTCTTAAGTTCTAATGAAATTTAGTTTATCAATTATTTCTTTCATGCGTTATGCCTTCAGTGTTATCACCAGACCTAAGGTGATGTAGGTATTCTCCTATGTTATCTGCCAGAAGTTTTATGGTTTTGCATTTTACATTTAGATCTGTGATCCATTTTGAGTTCATTTTTGTGAAGGATGTAAGATGTTTAGATGATGATGTGTTTAGATGATGATGATGATGATGATGATGATGATGGTGATGATGATAATGATTTGGCATGTGGATGTCCAGTTGTCCTAGTACGACTTGTTGAAAATTTGTCTTTTCTCCATTGTGTTGCCTTTGCTCCTTTGTTGAGGATCAATTGACAAGATTTATGCGGGCCTATTTCTGGAATCTCTATTCTGTTCCATTGATCTAAATGACTATTCTTTCACCAACACCACAATGCCTTGGTTATTGTAGATTTATAGTGGGTCTTGAAGTTCAGCAGCATTAGTCCTCAAAATCTGTTCTTCTTTCTCAATATTATGGTAGCTATTCTGGGTCTTTTGCCTCTCCATATAAATTCTAGAATCAATTTGTTGATATCCACAAAATAACTTGCTGAGATTTTGATTGGGATTGCATTGAATCTATAGATCAAGTTAGGAAGAACTGACATCTTGACAATATTGAATCTTCCTATCCATGAACATAGAACATCTCTCCAGTATTTAGTTCTTCTTTGATTGTGTTTATTAGAGTTTTGTAGTTTTCCTCATATGGTTTTGTAATTTTCTTCATATTTTGTTAAATTTATACCTGAGTATTTCTTTTGGGGAGAGGGTACTAATGTGAATGGCCTTGTGCTTTCTTTCTTTTTTTTTTTTTAAGATTTTATTTATTTGAGACACAAAGAGAGAGAGAGAGAAAGAGAGAGAGAACGAGCCAGTACAAGTAGGGGGAAGGGCAGAGGGAGAAGGAGAAGCAGACTCTGCACTGAGCGGGAAGCCTGATGTGGAGCTTGATCCCAGGACCCTGACATCATGACCTGAGCTGAAGGCAGATGCTTAACCAATTGAGCCGCCCAGACTTCTTTGGTATTGTGTTTCAGATTTCAAATTCCACTTGTTCACTGCTGGTATATAGGAAAGAGACTTACTTCTTTGTGTTCCACAACCTTGGTTATTAGTTTGAGGAGTTTTTATTGATTCTTTTGGATTTTTCTGTATAGATGATCATGTCATCTGCAAACAAAGACAGTTTAATTTTTTTTCTTCTCAATATGAATCTTTTTTATTTCCTTTTCTTGTCTTACTGCAATGGCTAGTACTTCCTGCCTAATGTTGAAAGGAGTGGTGAGAGGGAACATCCTTGCCTCATTCCCAATATTTTTTAATATTTTGAGGAATTGCCAGACTGTTTTCCAAAGTGTCTGTACCATCCTTCATTCCCATTAGCAATGTATGAAAGTTTTCTTGGCAAACATGTTTAATCAAGACATTAGGCCTAACTTTCAGATTATGGGAAACATTAACAGAAAAACATTTAATGGGCACTGAAGAAGCAATCAGAAAAATCAGATAATCAAAAATGATATAATCTATAACTGGCTTCTTTAAGGAGTCAATAAGGGGGCACCTGGGTGATTCAGTCAGGTAAGTCTCTGCCTTTGGCTCAGATCATGATCCCAGGGTCCTTGGACAGAGTCCTGCATTGGGCTCCCTACTCTGCAGGAAACCTGCTTCTCCCTCTCCTTCTGCCTGCTGCTTCCCCTGCTTATGCTCTCTCTCTCTCTCTTTCTGTCAAATAAATAAATAAATATGTTTTTTTAAAAAGTCAATAGGTCAATGTCCTGAACAAAAGAGGGGTGATGGCTAGAAGATCCTCCCTCAAAAAAGTAACAACTGACTCTAATATGTCAATTTCAGTTGGATCCTGGTGAGAACAAAACAAAACAGTTCCAAAAAAACTCATATTTTGGGACAGGTTGGGATATTTGGATATACACTGGATTTTAGATGGTATTATGAAATTATTATAAAATATCTTAAATATGACAGTAATATTGTGGTTAAATGGGAGGAGAATGTTCTTACTTCTTCTAAGAGAGGTAGCTGAATTATTTAGGGGCTTCTAGTGTTGTGATATCTGCAGCTTCTTCATTTTTTTTTAAGATTTTATTTATTTATTCATGAGAGACACACACACACAGAGGCAGAGACACAGGCAGAGGGAGAAGCAGGCTCCATGCAGGGAGCCCCGATATAGGACTAGATCCTGGGACTCCAGGATCAGGCTCTGGGCGGAAGGCAGGCACTCAACTGCTGAGCCACCCAGGTATCCCTGCAGCTTATTTTCAAATTGTTCAACAATCTCAATCTCTCTCTCTCTCCTCTCTCTCTCTCTCTCTCACACACACACAGTGATAAAGCAAGTATCAGCAGATGTTAGATCTTTAATAGAGGTGATGAACACGAGTGCACAGTATACACTATCCTCTAGCTTTTGAGACTAACATTTTTCATAACAAAAAGTCGGAAAGAAAGGAGATTACAAGTGCCATGATTTTTTTAGCTTTATCTCTCAATTAGACTGCAAACCCTGGAGGTCTGGGGCCTGCTTTGTACCTACCTATTATAGCCTCTGTAACAAGCCCAGTGCCCAACACCTCAAACGTCTCCAGCCATCATGCCTCAATACAGATGTCTAGTCATTAACCAGGAGGCAAGAGAAAAAGGCTAACAGACTAGCAATTCCAAGTGTCATTGGAGTGAAAGGAGACACTGACATCCTTCACTTTTTATAGCCCTAGATTGGAAGATGAGTAGGTGGTAATTGGAGTCCTGTTTCTCAATGCCTGCCAGCAAAAACAAACTTTTATAACTTTGTTCCCAGAGCAGTGAACGCAAAAGAAAACAGAAATCAACGAGCATCCCAATTAGCATCACTCATTTTGATTACTGCTTTTAGGTGAAGCTAGTCAGCAAAGTAAGATCTTGAAATAAAATATAACCCCTGGGGTTCTGGACTCTATTAGTCCTAAAATATAGAGATTTTTGGAAAGATTCTTGGCAGATATGCACTATTCCATTGCATGGGGTCATTTCCACAAGCAGCCTTGGTGGAGGATGGGTTCCTGGGTATTTTTTTTTTTTTTTTTTTTTTGGTTCTTGGGAATTTTATAAAAACATTAGTGTCACCTGGACCAAATAAGAACTATCTAAGCTAATATTATTGTCAGTCTTCCATTCTTTCCCTGACTTCCACTGCCAGGTGGTAGAAAAGAATGCATCTTCCTTCATTTTAAAAACACAACTTGTATCACTTTTTCCCTACAGTACTACTTTTAGGATTATGAGTGAATGTTAGAAATACAACATGGACCTCAAGAGAAATGGAAAAGTAAGTGCTTGAACTCAATAGGTCTACGTGGCCATTCTTCATTCAAAAATAGCACATTGCAAATCTTTTGGAGATTTCTAATTTCAAATGTTCCACCTTGTTATTCCTATAAACTGATAAGATGTCCTGGATATACTTTTGTTTTGAAATTGAATCTATATTTCTCAGATGGCTTATCTCCAACCCCTTGTGATACAAAATTCATTTTTTAGTACATTGAGTCTTATTGGTTTTGGGGAATTATGGTCACCATGGATGTTGAAACACCATAGATTGTTTCCCTGATAGATGACAGCTTCATTTGCACAGGAAGTCTGACCTTGTGCTCTGAGCTCCAAGGGCAGCACTGATTTCAACATTCTGCCCCTCTGTAGCCATGTATCCAGGCACTGTATTGATCTAACATATATTAAACTTTTGTTTACAGACACATGGTGGTCATTGGTCTGCCCACATGTTACCTTTATTAGTAACTACACTCCTTGAATTCAGTTAGTAACAGAATGCAGGCTTTGGAGAGACCATATTGATCATCATGAAGACTTCTAGACAAAACCAATCCCATTACGTTTTACACAGGGGAAAGAAAACTGATACAACAAGTGACTTACCTCTGGTAGTATTTCTTAAGGTTTGGGCTTATATCAGAGAAAGAAACTGTGTTCCCACAGATTTGGTAAAACTGTACACCAGATCCCTTTCTCAGAGAGTTTCAATGCAGATTAACATATTGAAGTTTTAGGAAAACGCCTCAGTAAAGAAATCTGTTTAAAGTTAATTCAGCGTTTGCTAAATTTATTGCCCTATGAGATTTATTTTTATCTTTTAAAGATTTTGATTATTCATTTGAGAGAGAGAGAGTGAGTGAGAGAGAGCACAAGCAGAGGAAAAGGCAGAGGAAGAGGGAGAAACAGACTCCCTTATGAGCAGGGAGCCCACTGTGGGACTTGATCCCAGGACTCTGGGATCATGATCTGAGCCAAAGACAGATGCTTAACTGACTGAGCCATCTAGGTGCCCTGAGATTTATTTTTAAATTGCATAAACTTCAGTTAACATCTCAGGGAAGACATTTTGATGACCTATAGTAACTATAAAGAAGGTAAAAAAAGAACGTCGTATTCAGACAAACTATAAGAATAAGTAGGAGACAATCAGAGCAATTTGAATGCTGATTGAATATTTGATGATATTAATGAGCTATTATTAATTTTTAATTGTATTAAGATTCATGATTAGTGAGATTAATGATATTAATGAGATTCAGTTCTGCGTTGTTGTTGTTTTTTTCCTGACTCCTTTATTACCTGCTGAAACGTTAACAAATGACTGACTTGGTATCTGAGGTTTGCTTCAAAATGATCCAGAGTGGAGTAGCTTGTAATAGGGGGCTTCGTGAACCGAAAGCAGTTGAAATTGTTCAAGCATTTTTTTTGGCTCAGATCATAATCTCATGGGCCATGGGATAGAGCCCCACCTTGGGTTCCACACTCGGCAGGGAATCTGGTTGAGATTCTCTCTCCTTCTCCCTCTCTCTCCCTCCACCCACTTGTGCTAACACACACTCTCTCTCTAAATTGAATAAATAAATCTTAAAAAAAATTTTTTTCTAACATTGGAGACCCGAGTACCTGGTTGCTGTTTTGATAGGATGAGCTGGCTTCAGAAAGTGTCTCCAAGTAATTTCTAATTTACAGACCAGTTGTAAAATGATTATTTCTAAGCAGATGCTAAAGACCTGACCTAGGAGCACTACCCAGTACCTGGCTCCAGCTGCCATCCTGAAATAAACACCTGCTAATCAATGCACTGACTTGGTGGTTTAGCCAGAGGAGCAAGCATCCTAACTGCAATGCATTTTGCTTATCCACACCCCTGATTTCCATGGGTGGGGCTTGCTAGGATCCTACAGTCTTAAGATAGTAGGCTTAAGATCTGATTTAACAAGTTTCATCCAGGAGTTCCAGAGACTGTCTTCATCATAGTGTTCTCCAGAGGCTCCAAGATACAATGGAATACAGATGCTGCTCTGAATTGGAATAATAATAATATCTTCTTCATAAAACCATTGTGATGATTAAATCAGATGATCTGATATGATCAGATCAGCACTGGCTTTGCAGTGATCGCAACGATCCATCATCATCATCCCATCAACACCATCTTGCTGGCTCATCAGTGGCTGGGTAGCTAGGCAAGGTCCCTGAGCCCTGTGCCCTGACAAAGAATGGGCAGCAGTTATGAAAGCAATGGAAACATGTACCTGCCAAACAAACACGATCATTTTTAAAAGGTGCAAAATACTTACTTTTGTACCAACATTATGAAATATATTTTCTCTTTTTGAGCAGTCTTCATTGTCTGGTTGAGGAGGGCAGACAATACCATCCTACACCAACTTATTGATGTAGAAATTGGGTTAAATTTGAAATATAAAGTTGGTCAGTGGCATGTTACATCATTGCTAATGTAGATTATTCTTGCTTTAAATGTTTGTAACACTCCTGAAAAAGGCATATGTGGAGTGAATATTCACATTTTGAATTCTACTACCTTTAATAATAACTTTCATCATGATTTCAGAGATATATCATCTCAGGAAAAGCAATCAAAAGTGATGTTGCATTGAGGGACTTAGGCATCCTGGTATTTCTCTCAAGGTACATGTGGTCTTCGTGTGCCTCAAATTTCCTGCATAATCCCTTCAAGAATTCAAATACTCATTTCAGTTGCTTTTGGAAAGTTAATGCATGCACATGTTTAAAAGAATTGTGTTTTTCATTCCCCTGGAATTGACACAGCAATTTCTTAGAATTTAAAGGAAAATCTTCTTCAAAAAGAAGGATGTGGTAGCTGGGTGGCTCAGTTGGTTGAGTATCAAACTCTTGATTTTGGCTCAGGTCATGATCTCAGGGTCCTAGAATCAAGCCCAGCATTGGGCTCCCTACTCAGCATGTAGTCTGCTTGAGACTATCCCTTTCCTTCTGTCCCTCCCCACCCACAATCTCTGTAAAAAAAAGAAAGAAAGAAAGAAAGAAAGAAAGAAAGAAAGAAAGAAGAAAAAGAGAAAGAAAAGAAGGAAGAAAATCTGCCCCAGGTATTCAGAATATTGTAGCAATATAAGCAACTCCTTGATTTTCATTCATCTTAAAAGCAGCAGGATGGAATGAGTGATATGATCCAAGACTAAAGGCTTTGTGGACTCATAGACCCAGATTCCTCTGAGGAAATCATTTCCCTTTGCTAAGCTTTGCCTTCCTTAGCTATAAAACAGTTTTACCTACTGCAGTGGTTGATTCAAGAACTGAAAGGTGCACAGTATGCAAAGTTTGACACATAACATGCTGAACACTAGCCACTATTATCAATGCACAACTGTCACATAAGCAATGGACTTTAAAAAAGGTGTATTAGCTTGATGGGAAGTTTAGAAATGTTGACTAAACGTATCAATGTTACTTCTGTCCTGGTTCTTTGACTATTGTGTCCATTGCTGGCCTGCTAGTGGAAGTGAAAGAGTTGTATGTATGGCTCTCTCTCCTTGGTACAATGTCTGCTCTCCAAGAGGCTGAAAAATGTTATTCTTTTGTAGACTGTGTCTTGCTGGGGTGGGAATGACGTTCTCTCATGATTTTATATCCTAAGCCAGAGAGGAATTCCTGTTGGGCTCCTTTAACACTGTTGATGCTAGCCTTGCCCCCCCGCCCCCTGACTGCTGCTGAGACATGGTTCATGCAAAAAAGATAGTAGACGGTTGAATCAGACCATTGCCTTCACAGCTGAATCGCCATGAGAACTGAGTATCTTTAAAGAGACTCTTTTAAAAACACCTTTAAAATATATGGGTCAGTCTGTGCTTTCTGGCTAGTGAAGTAGGTTGTCGGACACATTTCCTAGTAAAGTCCAAACCCAGGCATGCTTAGTTCTATAAAAATGGATACGTCCAAGAAAAAGATGGTCCTGAGGGTCTGTGATCTGTCAAGGAGCAGTAGGCTTTGCTTCTTTGCCTTTCTTTCCCTTTCTCTTCGAGATGAAGCAAAGAAGCACAAACAAAACAAAACTCTGAATGAATCAGCCACTCTACTGAAAGATTCTATCCCACTCAAAAAAGCAAATATAAGTGAGCTTATTTTCCCAATGTACCCTGCAGCTGGTCCACATGGATATAGTTTATTTTTTCAATTTGTAAGCAGACCTTCCTACATCATAATGAAATGCAAATGGGTACCCAAATCCACAGGTGTGCTCATCATCGCCAAGTGAAATTTCTAAATTTTAAATCTTGGAGATTGCTAGTTGTCCTTCTGAATATTAAAGGCCAGGGAGTTTATTACAGTGGTTTATTACCTTATTAGAATGGTATCATATAATCTCAGCCCCATGTATTCTTACCTCTTTGATCTCTTTATTCTCCTGAGCTCAAACACTGATAATGAGAGAAGCATTGAGATTAGAAGTAAATGCATTTAACTAGTAATTGTGCTCTGGATGTGTTATTGGTCTCACATCTTATATCTTAAAAGGACAGATCTTTATTCTTATAATTCACTGTTGAGAGTCAGGATCTTCAGAGTGTAAGTGGGACTTTAAAGTGGTTTCCGTCTGATGGTTACCATTGTCAGAGCTCATGGGGACAAGTAGAGAGTGAATGTCTCAGCTTCTCTCAAGGATCCAATGCTCTCTCCAGGTGTGGGGAACTAGCATGCATTCAATCTGAACTAGAGTATGAAAGTATTTGAATCAATTTAGGGTCAGAGAGAGACCGAACCCATAGTTGACAAAGCAGTGCGATCAAATCGCTGATGAACTATAGTCATATTCATATTCTTCCAGGCTCCAATGGAAATCCATTTTACTCCAGCCCATGGAGGGTCCGAAAATAAAAGAGTTCTTGGCCAAGGCAAGGACAGAGCTTATTTAGCTTCCTGGTGTTCCTTTCTGATCCTGTAGAGACATTGGGTTAAAGTTAAATAGGTTTGTTTTGTTTTGTTCTTTGTTTTTGTTTGTCATACAATGGAAGGGATATATACGTTAGAGAAAGAGGGAGAGAGATTAAAAAAAAAAAGTCAATGTTGCAAAGAGTGGAGGGGGAAAGAGTACACTCCTAGCAAGTTCTGAAGCAGAGGCAGTTTGGGATACAGTCCTAGAAAAATAGGATCTACTTCAAAGGCAAAGGAAAAGCTGTGTGTTAAACATGGGGCCCAGATAAGAGGGAGTCCTATTTGTTTAGTGCTGAAGATTCTCCTCATTTGTGGGTACCAGTGAGACTAGGATAACAAGTCTCAAACCATGAGGCAATCAGTACTCACTCAACTCCTTAATACAAAGACTTGTCTAAAAAGCAATATCCCAGATGAGGCTACTTTCCTTTTCATCCATTCTTTCAGTAATTGCTGTGTGTCTTTATTTCTTTTTAAATATTTATTTATTTATTTACTGAGAGAGAGTGCACTCAAGAGCAGGGGGAGAGAGGATCTCCAGTAGACTGTGCTGAGCCCAATATGGGGCATGACCTGAGCTGAAATCAAGAGTTGGATGTTTAACTTACCGTGCTACCCAGGCAACCCTTTGCTTGGTGTCTCTAAAGATCTAAAATATCCTAGAGTCCTTGGCTGTTGACAGGACTGTACTTAACCTGCCAATCATTTGGGAAGGAGCAAGGAGAGCTGTAATGTGGGCTCTGGAGGCAGAAACCTGCTGGGGGAATGATGTTGGGTGAGATGCCACGCCACTGCTACCGACCTGTGGCCAGCAGATCTGGCCTGGTGGTCACCCTGAGAACTGAGTTGGACATGGATTCATAGATGCCAGTGAGCATTGGAAAAATCCCAGAAAAGCTGTCATTAAGACAATTTGGTATATCCAGCTGCATAGTTACCTTTATTGTTCTAATTGATTTGTCTATAGTCCTGGTATGTAATTAAAGGAAGGATAGAATTAATGCCCTTTTGACAAAACCATCCACCCAGTAAGATTGGGATATAATTTATTTCTTAAGAGTGCTATCAACCTGAGCATGATTTGTGGCTGGCTTTTCAGCTGGGCTGTAACCTTGAGAAATCTCCACTCCACCCTGGCAACAAATACATTCTTTGCCTTAAGGGTTCTAAAACCAGTTTCAATGTCAGGTAGTGGCCAGAAGCTAAAAAGTTCCAGTGCCTTTTCTCAGCCGATGATACTCTGTTCACAGAAATATACAGGGGCCAGGATGGAAAGCAAGGATCACAATGTGTTCACTACTCCATCCCCAGCATCAAACCTGGTGTATAGTAAACACTCCACAATAATTTATTTATCAATAAATTGATATATATATATATATATAATACATATATATGTATGTATGTATGTATGTATTGGGAGCCACTCAGGCATCCCAAAAAGTTTTTATTTATAGTCTTGGGACAATCTCCTTTCTATTAGTCTTTACTCTGACCTATCAAAATAACTTATAAAAATATTTTATTTATTTATTTGAAAGAGAGAGAGAGCATGTGAACATAAGCAGGGGTAGTGACAGAAGGAGAAGGAGGAAGGCACTCCTCACTGATGGGGGATCCCAATGCAGGGCTGGATCCCAGGACCTGGAGATCACAACCTGAGCCAAAGGCAGATGCTTAACCATCTAAGCCACCCAGGGACCTTGACCTAGGAAAAAATCTTAATCTCTTTTGTACATTCACTTATTATTTGGCTCCCTGCAGTAGAGTGGGTAGTGGTAGATAGCGGTGAATTCCTGCCCTCACTTAGGTAGTCTGTGAGGATAGATGATATACAAATATATATATGATATATTTTTACAAATATGTAGCCAAAGACTGTGATAAATGTGAGGAAGCAAATATGTAATATCTGAGAAAGACCAACAAAGGCATTCTGTTTAGAATAAGACTCTGAGAAAGGAGTTTAGAAAAGGTGACATTTAAAGAGAGAACCCATTAGCCAGAGGAAGAGAAGGGAAAATAATATTCCACCAAAGGGACTAATATGTGTGGTGGAAGCTGGTCACATCCAGGAACCAGAAGGCCCACGTGGCTGGGGGATTGGGAAAGTGTAGGATTGCTCAAGGCTGGTGGTGAGCCATGAGGGTTTATACATTTGAAATTATCACTAGCATTGTACACTTTTTTTCCTCCCTTGGGTAAACTCCCTAATTGTACCTATTCTTTGTTAGAGGGTATATTTTCTGGTCCAGGAGTCTTTTCTGACTCCATCTCCTGGCAAGCTTGTGCCTGGCTCAAGCTCAAAAGTGGTGTAATCTTCCAGCTGCCCTAGGAGTTCGTGTGTATATCCCTGAGTAGCTACTCTTGTATGTTCTAGTATCTTGTGTGTGTGTGTGTGTGTGTGTGTGTGTGTGTGTGTGTAGCTTTCACATATATGAGATGGGATTCTCAACCAATAAGAGTCCATTTACAACAATAAAAAATTCAATTTTATGGTTTGACTACAGCTTTTATTCACTGCCCTAACAGAGTTTAACCAGGACTTGCTTTCTACCTGAAATAATATTCATGGCTATACCTTCACTCTCATCCCAGATTGCAACCTCCCTGGGGCAGGATCCAGGACTGAATCATTCTGCACACCTGACACAGACATTCCCTCCAAAATGAGATGTCATCACTTACCAGTTTCTCTAGCTCTTTTCAAGCACTCAGCCCTGCTGTACAACCGCCAGAGTGGGCATAGGGCAAGCAGTTGGGACAAGCGGTCTTAGTTTAACAACCCCCTCAAAAAAACACACAACTCAAGTATGTTTAGCACATATTTTGAATTTGAGGGGCTTTCTTTTACCATATTTTCTGCTTTATTATGAGATATGGAATGGCTTGTGCTACAGGGATCTGGGGAAGATGTCTTTCCAGTCATGTTTTTGGTTTAAAAAGAAACAGATTGGGTAGTCCGGGTGGCTCAGCAGTTTACTGCTGTCTTCAGCCCCAGGTGTGATCCTGGAGACCTGGGATCAAGTCCCTCGTCGGGCTCCCTGCATGGAGCCTGCTTCTCCTCTGCCCCTGTCTCTGCCTGTCTCTTTCTCTCTGTGTGTCTCTCATTAATAAATAAATAAATAAATAAATAAATAAATAAATAAATCCTTTAAAAAAATAATTAAAAAAGAAACAGATCAATTAAGGAAGTAATGTGACACTTGGTTGGAGGAATGATAGAGACCATTAGTCTTTTTTTTTTTTTTTTTTTTTTAAGATTTTATTTATTCATAGAGATGCAGAGACAAAGCAGAGGGAGAAGCAGGCTCCACACAGAGAGCCTGACATGGGACTCGATCCAGGGTCTCCAGGATCAGGTCCCGGCTGCAGGCGGCGCTAAACCGCTGTGCCACCGAGGCTGCCCGAGACCATTAGTCTTTATAGAACACTGTTAATATGCAAGTTGTACCTGGCATGGGGTTTAGCATGTTTTGTAACAGTAAATGATTTGGGTCATAGTTTTCTTTGGCTTTTTTAGAAATTTATCACTTTTGACAGAGTTGCTGTCTTTTTTGAGTTACTAAATTACATTTAGTCCATTCTAAGGAAAAGGATTGTGTTATTCAACTTTGCGTTCCAACACTCGGCACAGTGCCTGGAACATAGAGGCACTCACAGATATTTATTTACATTATTATGGGATTTTAGGGCATGTAGTTGCTTCCTGGAAATGTTTCTGTTTATATCTTTATGCTGGCTACATTGCATTGAAGTTTTAAATGCATCTCATTACTTCAGGCTATCATAAGGTCTTGTCTAGATCCTCTGGTGGCATGAAGTGTACTCTGTCCTGGACTGGAGTTCCACTGGAACTGGAGTTCCTCACTAAGTCTAGATACTGGGAGCACAGAATCTCTTCTTAGTTATCTTCATAATTACTTAGCACAGTCCTTGGCACATAGTAAGTGGCCAACATGTTTGTGGATTGCAGAAAAAGGATACATCACTGATTCCATGGCTGTGATCACTAGAGCAGTGAATGGTCAACTTTGTAGAGATTTGCTTCCTGCCCTGGGTCAATGTCTAAAGATTCATTTGCTGGTGCCTTTTTGGCCACTGATGATGATATTGTCCAGAAGGGTATCAACTTAGATCATTAAGTAAATCAATCTGCCAAAGGGGTCATGTGGCTGCTGGGGGTTGAAGTCCCTTCTCTTTCTTGGATGGGGGACAAGTCCTGTTCTTTCACTGCGGATGCAGTTTGAAAGGTCCCTCACTGCCTCGGTGGTTTTGGGTAGTCTTGGCCATCCTCAGAATCTGTGGCAGGGACCCAGCTGTCTGGCTTTGCATATAAATAAGATCCTGCAACCTCTGGGGGAAATCTTTACAGCCAAGGCCAGAACAAGCCATGTTTGTAGTAGAAACTGTCAAAATGCTGTGAATAGAGTGATGAAGAAAGCTGTTGACAATCCCCACACAGCCTAGTCTACCTCCCTTGTACCACAGAGCACATTCTCGAAGAATGAGAAGTTTAAGATGACACATTTGCTAGTTTTCAAATTATTGTAGGTAATGTACTCAAATTTTTTAGAATCCTGTATTAGATTGCAAGAGTAGATGTCAATAGGGAAGTAGGGTAGGGATTAGGGACAGAGCTTAGTATTAAGAGAGGGAAAGGAGGAGAGAGAGGAAGAGCAGGAAGAAGAAAAGGAGTGTGTGTGTGTGAGAGAGAGAGAGAGAGAGGGAGACAGATGTCACTCTATGTTAAATGCTAAATGGAAACCACAGAAATTGGAACACTAAATTTAATTATGTTCTTACTTCATACTTTTTTTGTTGTTAAATCTTGTGAATATGAAGAAGGGCACAAATAAACTGAATATTCACATTTTGGTTAGCTAAACAAAAATTTGGCAGGTATTTATTTATCATGGTATCCCCAGTGCCTAGGACAGTGCCTTGAACCCAGTGGTCCCTGAACAAATGTTTGAAAGTAAAAATATGAATTGAACACCACCCAACATTTCAGAAGAATTAAAAACTAACTCCTTACAAACTCTTCCATAAAACAAAATGGGGGTAGGGGGAACATTTCCCAACATATTTTGTGAGTCTAGTATCATTCTGATGCCAAACCATGGACATCCTAAGAAAACTATAGACCAATATCTCTTATGAGTATAGATGCAAGAATCCTCAACAAAGTACTAGTGAATCAAATCTAGTAACATATACAAAGGAGGATATGCCATGAAGAAGTAGTATTTACCTTGGGAATACAGAGCTGCCTTAAAATTTGAAATTGATTAATGTAATATACTATATCAATAGAAAAAAAATCAGAATGTACATGATCATCTCAGTAGAGAAACCATTACTCTTCCATGATAAAAGCACTCAACAAACAAGGGATAAAGGAAACTTCCTCAACCTGATAAAAGGCATCTATAAAAAACCTACATCATATCTAATAATGAAAGACTGGATGAGTTTCCCCTAGGAAAAAATGTCAAGGTTATCTATTCTCACCATTTCTATTTAACATTGTACTGGAGGTTCTAGCTAATGACAATTTGGCAAGAAAATGGAAAAAAAAAAAGGGCATTCTGATTGGAAAAGAAGTAAAACTATCTGTATTAACAATCTGATTTAGTATGCAGAAAATTTAAAGGAATCCACTAAAAAACTAGTAGAACTAACAAATGAATCCAGCAATGTTTCAGAATATAAGATCAATGAGTAAATATTAATTATATTCTTACATATTTGCAATGAACAATCTGAAAATGAAAGAAAATGAAAACAATTATATTTACAATAGAATAAAACACTTAGAAAAAAACAAAAAAGTGCAAAGCTTATGTTCTGAAAACTGCAAAATATCATGAAAGAAATGAAAGATGATATTAATAAACTGAAAGATAGTACATTTTCATGGATTGAAATATTACTAAGATGGCAAATTGATCTACAGATTCATTGCAATCCATATTAGTGTCCTCACTGGTTTCTTGGTAGAAACAGACCAGCTGATTTAAGCTTTCATATGAAATTGCAAGGGACCCAGAATATCCAAAATAGTCTTGAAAACAACAAAGTAGGAGAATTCATACCTTTTAATTTCAGAACTTATTACAAACTAATGGTTACCAAGGATATGTGGATAATTATGGGCATATGGATTGATGAAATAGAACCGAGTGTCCAGAAACAAACCCATGCATCTATGGTCAGTCGATTTTTAACAAGGGTATCAAGACCATTTAAGTGAATAATCCTCAACACATGGTGGTGGGACTATTAGATATCACATGTCAAAAAATGAAGTTGTACCTCTACCTCACACCATATACAAATTAATTCAAAATGGATCAACCTAAATGTAAGAGCTAAATGTATAAAACTCTTTGAAAAAAAAAAAAAAAAAACAGAGGAAAATCTTCATGGTCTTGGATTTGGCAATAGTTTCTTAGATAGATTAAAAGCACAAGTAACCAAGGAAGAAAATAGACAAATTTAACTTCATTGAAATTAAAAACCTTTGTGTTCCAAAGAATTCTATCAAGAAACTGAAAAGAAAATCCATAAAATGGGAAAAAAATTTTGCAAATCATAATCTAGATGTCTAAGTATCTATAAATATCATGTCTAAATATCTAAATATGAATCTAGAATATGTTAAAAAATAACTTCTTATAACTCAAGAGTAAGAAAACAAACATCCTAATTAAAAGATGGGCAAGGAATTTGTATAGACATTTCTCCAAAGAAGACATACAAATATCTAATAGAACATGAAAAAAATGCTTGACACCATTGGTTATCCTGGAGATACAAATCAAAATTACAATGAAATAGCACTTCCATACTAACAAGGGTAGCTCTAACCAAAAAGTCAGGTAAAAACAAGTGTTGGTGAGGATGTGGACAAATTGAAACTCTCATACACTGCTGGTAGGAATGTGAAATGCTGCAGTACTTTGGAAAACATTAGTATAGTTCCTTAAAACGTTAAACCTAGAGTTACCATATGACCCTGCAATTCTAGTTCTAGGTATATACTCATGAGAAATGAAACATATATCTACATAGAAACACATACATGAATGTTCATAGCATCATTACCCATAATAGCTGAAATAACCAAAAGTGAGAACAACCCAAATATCCATCAGTCGACAAAGGAATAGACAAAATGTAGTATATTCATACAACAGATATTATTTTGCTAAGAAAATTCATAACAATTACTGATTTTTTTTTTTTTTTTTACAATTACTGATGTTACAACATGAAACATATGCTAAGTGAAAGATGTCAGTCACCAGAACCACAAATGATGATTCTATTTATAAGAAATGTCTAGAATAGGCAAATCTATGAGAGACCATCAGTAGATAGTCATTGCCTGTGGATTGGCATGATGTGGGGGTTTGGGGCTTGATTTGGAGTGATAGCTAAGAGGTACAGTTTTTTTTTCTGGAGTGATAAAAATGTTCTCAACTTGATTGTGGTGATATTTGCACAACTCTGTGAATACACTAAAACCATTTAGGGGAAGCCCGGTTTAGTGCTGCTTTCGGCCCAGGGCATGATCCTGGACACCGGGGATCGAGTCCCACATCAGGCTCCCTGCATGGAGTCTGCTTCTCCCTCTGCCTGTGTCTCTGCCTCTCTGTCTCTGTCTCTGTCTCTCCATGTTCTCATGCATAAATGAATAAAATCTTTAAAAAAATAAAAAAAAATAAAACCATTTAACTGTACCCTCTAAATGGCTATGGACTATATGGTAAGTGCATTGTATCTCTATAAAGCTGTTATCAAAAAAAAGAATCAGTTAATAAGTTGAGAGTTTTGATTAGAGCCTATTATATAAAGAAATAAATGCATAAACTACATACCTAAGTTCTAAAATTAATCAGCAAAACCTTTAGAAATCACAGGTTTCTTCTACATTATTTTATTTTATTTTTTTAAAAGATTTTATTTATTTATTCATGAAAGACACAGAGAGAGAGAGAGGCAGAGACACAGGCAGAGGGGAGGCAGGCTCCATGCAGGGAGCCCAATGCAGGACTCAATCCCAGGACTCCAGGATCACACCCTGGGTTGAAGGCAGGCACCAAACCGCTGAGCCACCCAGGGATTCTGGTTTTTTCTACATTAAAAAAAATATTAATCTTTGAGGGTTGGATTAGGTTTCCTGCCCAACATTCAGACTCCATAGAATAAATTTTGAGGAGGAGCTTCTTCTTCGCCAATGTTGAGATAAGTAAAACAACATGATGTATTTCAAGACATTTCCAAGGAGCACCATAGATTTGGACCCAAGAGGGACAGCCTACTTAACTGCTAACTTGAGCTCCCTGGGGGCCCAGGCTCAGTGCAGTGTGGCATTGGCAGGAGCGCCCTGCTGATGGCCAGCAAGAGTATTTGAGAAGCAATTTCAATGTTATGAATAATTCCGAACCATTATTTTTTTTCTTTAAGATTTTATTTATTTGAGAGACAGAGAAAGAGAGAGAGAGCACGAGTGAGCACGGGGAGGGGCAGAGGCAGAGGGAGAAGCAGACTCCCCTTGAGCACAGAGCCTGGCACGGGGCTCAATCCCAGGGCCCTTGGCATCATGACCTGAGCCAGAGGCAGATGCTTAACCAAATGACCCACCCAGGTGCCCCTCCAAGCTGTTCTTAACACTGAGCAAGCTTATTAACATCTCTCTGACATTTCCCTCTGTTTCTCAGCAACTCCTGACCTGACAGCTACTCAAAGAAGCTTCCCCTCCCTTATCTTTCACCCCTTCCTCTCCCTCAAGCTCATTCCAATTCTGCCCTTAAGGCTCTTTTCTTCTTTCTCCCATCCCATCCTCTGTGTGTAGTCTATATTCACTGGTTGATGATTACCTGTCATTTCCAGTGTAAACCAATCCAGTTCATTTTGATGACTTTTAATCCCCCTCTCACCCGTTACCAGATCCCTAGGACCTTCCCAAGAAGGTCCCGAAGGCAGAGCGCCCTCCAGGAGGCAAAAGTGGGGAAGAAGCTACAGTGCTACTTTTCTGGTCACATTGACCAATACATCTAAAAATTAGAGGTGATAGGTTAAGAGTTGCGGCAGGAGGAAGTTGGTCCCACTCTGTACTTTCTGGATCTTCTTACCAGGGCAGCCAGAACATCAGCTGGAAGCAGAGAAAGGGGGTTTAGTTTTCTGTGTGTTCAGTGACTGTCAACCCAATTTGAAGGAAAATGGTTTTAAATTTTAGAAGCCTTGATCCTAACATTCATTTCTCATCTTAAGGATCTAAAAGAATTCACAATGATCCAAAGCTTTAAAACAGAGGCCCCAAAGGGCATGTTTTAAATGCCAATCTGAAGATAGGGATGACAGGGATTAAGAAATCACCAATTCCAGGAGCATTCAGAGGCTTTTCAAGTTATTTGCCAGTCAATAGCACTTACTGAATGATTGTCCTCTGTGTATCCAGCTCCACGTTAGCCTTTAAATTACAAGTGCTGCAAAGAGAACCTTCCCTCACCCTTCTGCCAAAGTAAGTATATCTTTCTCTGCAAACGAACTCCTGCCGGGGAGTCAGAGGTCTGTGCTTTAATCTCACAGAAATAGAGACTTCTCCCTGGCTCCCCTGCCTGTTGTCCTGTGAGCTGGAGAACATTTCAGAGTTGAAATCCACACCAGCACAGCCTTGGCTAACTTTAGATGGTTCACTTGATTAAAGATGATTTTCTGACCTGCCATCTCTCTACTTATGTTGAAATCGTTCCATCTTGGCATCTTTCTCTGAAAAGGGGCAACATCAGGAATCCTGCACAGATGGGGTATCACTGTTTGAAACGTGAGTTCTCGGAGGGGAGATGCTGGATAAGGTGCAGTCTGCGAATGAGTCAGACCATTGGTATTTACACACATCAAGGGAGTAACTCTTTAGAGGGTCAAGGAACTAGTTTCTTTCATTTGAACTCTTTTTTTTTTCTTCATTTTCTTCTACCAGCCCACCTTTTGCTTATTTTTTCAACTAGTTGGCATGATGAGATACAGGGTAAGGGAAAGAGAAAGAAGAGCAAATCTCCCTCAGTAATACTCAGGTGAAGCAGTGCCGGGGGCTGTGACTTGAAACAGGGGCCAGAATTTTGTGAAAAGCATCCACGACTTCTATGTTTTTTGTCTGTGGATAAAGAAAAGCGCTAATAGGATTCTAGACTGAGAGGTCTGACTTCGATATGGAGCTCGGTTGGCTATGCATCTAACTCATGAAAGACACGGAGTCCTCTGATCTGAACAAGTAGATGCTGTAGGAAATAAGGTGCCGGGTCATTCTTTTTGAATGGTCATCCTTAATTTCGCCCTGAAATGTGAAGATTCTGAAAGAAGAGGGTTCTTAAATTTTAAAAATAAAAAGCACTTTGCCTTTCTGGCAACTGAACACGGGGTGCTGTGAATTAGGGTTGTCTGGGAGAGGTGCACAGGTATCTCTTCAGCATCAGTGCAATGGCAGCAACACCATCATCATGAAGTGACTGGTGCTATCTTGTGTTGGCAAGGCAAGGGGTAGCCCTTCTAATTAGTGTGTGCATTGGGACATGGGAGAAGGGAGGAAGTGATAATGAAATGATTGGTGGCCTTCCAAATGCGTGGCTGTTTACGGTGGTTCAAGTGTGTCTGTGTGTGGGGAGGCTGAAACCACAAAGCAAAACCTCACTGTGATCATGACCACCCCAGTATGTTTCCATTCCCACAACCACCAGCACTTCTTTCATGTTCTAGGGTAATTTTAATAAAGCATACTGTTTCTACAGATGCTGTTTCAATTTTCCATTCTGTGCCTAGTACGTGACTGCTAAGGCTGCTTAATAGCTGCTTATGTATATTATTTTATTTATAGACTGCCCAAAATTTTATTATACTTGGTTTTATTACAGTTTTTGCCTGGATTCACTGTCGCAATTGATTATTAATGAAATCTTAAACATTTATTTGGGATATTACAATGAGTAAGCACAGCCTGTGTCCTCAGGAGCTCGTAGTCTAGTGAGGGAGGCAAAGAAATAGACAACCTGTCATAAAATCCTGGAGTAAATGCTGTATTAGGGTGGGAATGAAGGTCTATTAAAGGTAAAAATCACAAAGGAGGGGCACCTGAGTGGCTCAGTCGTTGAGCATCTTCCTTTGGCTCAGGTCGTGATCCTGGGGTCCTGGGATCAAGTCCCTCGTTGGGCTCCCTGTAGGGAGCCTGCTTCTCCTTCTCCCAATGTCTCTGCCTCTCTGTGTCTCTCATGAATAAATAAGTAAAATATTTTTTAAAAAAGTAAAGCACAAAGGAGGTGCTTCCCTGCAACCCTTTTTCCTGGACTTAAAGGACTGGTATTTTCTGCCGGAAATGGCCATGCAGGAATGCCTGGGTCATTAGGGAAGAATATTTCTACAGCATAGAATGTAATGCTACAACACTAGCTTCATCATAAAGGGCTACCTTAAAGACTCAGATTTCAGGATTATTTAGATACATGTCTCTTACATACACTTAGTCATATGCAAAGGGTCCTGGCCTTACTACAGATCTTCCATCCTCCCCAGCCCAGCAACAGTGAGCTAAATTAAATACTAGGAGCATAGTCTACCACTGCATTAGTGATGGATTATATCCTGCAAACAGAAGAGTTTTGATCTTGCAGCTGGAGGGGATGTTTTATTTCCTCCCCAGTAGTGCCTGAAACAGCACTGCTTTGATCAGTGGTCACACAGCCTTAAGAATTAAGGTTCTGTAAACAGATGCTGGAAGAAAGGCACTGATATTGTGGCACATCGGTTGGAAAGCACTATGATTGAGAGTTGCTCCGTCAATCAGAGGCTTCTCTTGAAGTACTCTTACCCATCGATTCTGGAGGGGAGATCATTTGGTAGCAGTTTTGGGAAGGGCTTACCAAGGTCACACTGTAGTCCAGAGTAGCATGAAGGCAGTATTTTCAGCCATTCTAAATCTGCCATGTTCAGAAACTTTCCTTCCATCCTTCCAGAAGGCTCCCTCTGAAACACAGAGGTACCAAACTCTCTTACCATATGTTCTTCTCTAGAGCTGTGGGCTGTGCCAAGCATGGGCAGGGGAATCACTGAATTGAAACTGGCAGGCTCTAGGGCAGGTTCTCAAGAGCTTACCATGCTGGCAGTGCCAAGGCAGAGGCTATGAGCCTGGAAGAAGAGCAGTCTTAGACTGATACTGAGCAGAGGGCTAGAACAAATTTTGTAAGCAGTGGGGAAAACTGGGTAGAAGCATCCTGTCAGTGGGTAGGGTTGGGGGAACACAAAGGGACTGTCTCCACTCACTTTCAAATACATCTGAACAGTGTCTGACTCTGTTAAGGTCAGATAATTTATTTGCTCCTTTAACAAATATTTGTTGAACAATGTCAGGCATTGGGATGGTTAATTTTATGTGTCAACCTGACGGGGCCGTGGATTGGTTGAGCTTTGTTTCTGAGTGAGTCTCATTTCTGGATGTGATGAGCATTTGGGTAGGTAGACTGGGTAAAGCAGATTGGCCTCCCTAATGTGGCCTTGTCCCCTAAAGTCCAGAATAGAATAAAAGGCAAGGTAGAGAGAATTCTCTTTGCCTGATTGTTTTCAAGTTGAGACATTGGTCTTCTCTTGCTTTTGGACTTGGACTTGGAGTAGAATTTACATCATCAGCTCTCCTCCTTCTCAGTTTCTCCAGAGAAACAGAACCAATGGGATGTGTTCATTATAAGGAATCAGCTCACACCATTCCAGAAGCTGAGAAGTTCTGACCCAGAAGAGATAAGAGTATAGTTCCTATTGGTTCTGTTTCTCTGGAAAACCCCAGCTAATACAGCCTTGTTATAGGTCCTGAGATAAAGTGGTAAACAAGAAAATAAGGCCCTGGTATCACAGATCTTACATTCTTGTTGAGTAAGACACAAAGGAAACAAATAAGTGCACATGAAAGATATCAAATAATGATCAAGGCTGTGATCCCCACAGAATTCAAACAAAGTGGCGTGATGGTAAGTGGCTGAATGGCTCTTCTAGATTGGTAGTCCAGGAAGGTCTTTCTCAGGAGGTAACAGAAGACCTGAGAAAATAGCCTTTCCAACAGAGAGAATAGTAAGTACAAAGAAGCCCTGAGGTGGAAACAAGCATGATAACCACTGCTTGTGACTGGGTGGTACTGTCTCCACGAGACCAGGACTTTGATCCATGATGACCCGGCACAGCCAACACTCGCCAAATGTTTGTGGAAGCTCTAGTGAGGGGTCATGTACTTAAGTGAAAAATACATCCAAAAATGTAAAAAGGAGGGATCCCTGGGTGGCGCAGCGGTTTGGCGCCTGCCTTTGGCCCAGGGCGCGATCCTGGAGACCCGGGATCGAATCCCACATCAGGCCCCCGGTGCATGGAGCCTGCTTCTCCCTCTGCCTATGTCTCTGCCTCTCTCTCTCTCTCACTGTGTGCTTATCATAAATAAATAAAATAAAATAAAATTTAAAAAAAAAAAATGTAAAAAGGAGATGGCCCCCTTGGATGGAGAGGTGAGGAATCTTGGAAGAGCCTCCATGGCAATTTGAAATCACCATGCATGTTCTCAAGAGCCCGTCAAGACCTCTGAGCTCTTGCTTCTTTTTTAGAACCTGTTCTAAAAGGTTCTAAAAAAGGACAAGGAGACATTCATCTCAGCTCTCCTTGAGCTGTTCCTCATAGTCTCACAAGCTCACTGGGCTTGTTCCCATCTTGATGCTTTCCTCTCTTCTAGAATGGTCTTCCCCCAGCCTCTCTGTTCTAGTTCTAGCTCAAGTTCAGTTTGCTGTCCACGTGTCCCTTTTTCGTCTGAGTTCTGCAGGTCCCGGAGCCTGTGACCAGTGCTTCCTTGTGGCTGGCTTGAACTTGCATTTGGTTTGCCTTCTTTCTCCTTCCCAGAGGACTAGAGGTGAGGTAGATATGCAATGCAGTTATACTTGTATATTAGAGTGATTACTTAGGATTGTGGCAAACAGCCAATCCTGTGTTTGGGTGATGGTCTCTGGACGAGCTGGAAGTGGGCTATAAAAAATGCTCTTTCAGGGAGGTGGAGGTCCAGTTTCTGGGCTTTGGGGTGATTTTTAAAAATTTTTATTTATTTATTTGACAGAGAGAGCAGAACAGGTGGTGACAGACAGAGGGAGAGGGAGAATCAGGCTCCCCTTGGAGGCTCTAACCCAGGACCAACCCTGGGATCATGACCTGAACCAAAAGCAGTTGCTTAACCAATTGAGCCACCCAGGTGCCCCCAAGTTTCTTTTTTGTGAACTTAAATTAGATAACAAATTATTCTATTCTTATGTAGTGAGTCAGCAGATGACTTATTCATAAGATGCTATATCCTTGTCCTCAGAAGAAGCTTCCTGCAACTGGTTGATTCAGGGGACTCAAGCTGCCCTTCCAGCCTAATGGACGGAGCTGGAGCACAGGCTCACTTCTGGCATTTTCTCTGAGGCTGTTATATGTGTGTTGTTTGAGTCCTCTGAATGCTTGCCTCCTTCAAATTGTACTGCTTTTTCACCTCAGCTTTATTGAGGTATAAAATAAAATAATTTTAAATAAAATAAAAATTGTGTGCTTTTCAGGTGTACAATAAGATGATTTGATCTGCATATACTTTGTGAAATGATTACCACAGTCAAGTCAATTAACACATCCATCACCCACACAGTCATCATTTCCTGTTTTTTTTTTTTTTTTTTTGTGGTGAGCACGCTTAACATTTACATTTAGCAAATTTCAAGTACACAATATGGTATGTTACCTACAATCTCTCCTTGTTGTACATTAGCTCCCAGGACTTATTTATAATATGTATTTCTTGTATGCCAACTGCAAGGCAGTGTCCCAGTGGTGGCAGTATGGTGTGTGCATTGGACTGGTGTGGAAGAAAGCCTAAGACATATTAAATACCTCTGCACCTGAGAACCACAGTTAGCTAGGGAGACTGGACATGCCTACCCAGCTCCAGGCCAAGCAGAATCCATACTATATGGATACCTCATTAATATGGAAATACCCTCATTTCTATGGAAACTCTCAGCATTGCTCACAGTGTTGTGTGGGTCTTGCTGTTCATGACCAGCTAGGATGCCATCATGGCTTTGACAGATGGTGGGTACTCTAGCACCCAGATTATGGCCCTTCTTTCCTCATCAGGCCTCAGGGCTGGGTGTGGGCAGTGTTGGGGAGCCTCTTCTTTCCCTGGCTCTGCCTCTCATGTCCTCTTATCTTCTCTGTGTCCCAGCCCATCTGGTAGGTGCCCCCAGTCTCTGAGAGAGCAGCATTTCTGGCCTCAGGTTATTCTAGGTGTGAGTGGCCTTATGGCTTTCACATTCTGTAAATTATAGCATCTGTAAAACAAGCCAACTTGTTTCTCACTGATGTTGGTCAAATCCTCAGAGACATTACAAGCACAGAGTCTCTATTTATACTAAGTCAGACCTTCTTTCCACCCACTGGAGGAAAGGGAGGAAGGGGGAGGGATGAAAAGGACCAGAGCTACGTTTTTCCACAGGCCAAAGAGAAGCAGTGAAAGGATTTGCCTCACAGGCAACTCCTCAAATATAAATGGCAATAATGCAAGCAAAGCCCATGGCACAGTGCCAGCCACAGAATAATCTTTCAACAACCATTATCAGTAGTAGCAGTATTGTAGCTATATCCTGAGGGCTAGAGGGCCTTGGATAGTTGAGATGCTTCAGTGGTAAATTCTTCTAGAATCTCTCTCATAATTGTTCTAGGCTCTTTGTTAGCGCTCTAGTTAAGCTATTTCTAACAATCCTATGGAAAATATTGTATTCATCAAGATTTTAGTTTTTTTCGTTTGCAAACAACTGCTTTCTGGGCAAGTGTAGCAAAAAGAGGAAGGTGCATGGACATTCCCCATGAATTCCAAACTGTTGGACCATGAGGACATGGAGGAGGTCAGAGCTAAGCATCTCTAGGAGTCTGAGAGGCAGCACTTCTTGCATCTTCCACCAACAGACCCATAACTGTGTCTGTTTCCTTATCTGTTAAATGGAGATGACAAAGGTAATGGTACATGTACGTGAATTGGTTCTGAAGATGTAAACAGTGATAGAGCTTAGAATGGTGTCTGGCACCCAGGAAATGCTCTCCATGTTTGCTTTATTATTATTTTTTAAATTATTATTGCTGTTGTTTTTGTTAGCACCAGAGACTTCATGTGTCTGTCTTTGTGCAAACATAAACTTCCAGAAAAGAGAAGTGAGTCGCCTTATATTGAGTCAGGTGTCACCTTGGATGAATCAGTAGAGGCACAGGTGGAAAGATGGCTTGGTACAGACATGGCTCTGGGGACTCACAGCACTGTTTGCAGAGACGGCAGCTCTCCCAGAAGCTGTTTACCGAGTCACTATTCCCACTGTACAGAGGAGGCAACTAAAATTCAGATAGGGCATGTTACATTCTCAAGGGCCCATTGTCATCAGTGAGATGTAGAACTTAGATTAAAATGTAAATTTCTGGGGCCCCGGGGTGGCTCAATTGGTTTAGTGTCCAGACTCTTGATTTCAACTCAGGTCATGATGTCAGGTTCATGTGGCGCTCTGCACTGAGCATGGGGCCTGCTTAAGATTCTCTCTCTCTCTGCCCATCCTGCTCTCTAAAAAAATAAAATGTAAATTTCTATGCCTTTTAAAGCCTACAATCTCTTCATGTACTGTCTACTATGTTATCTTACCTGCCTCCATTCCCACCCCTGTGCCAGTCTGGGCAGGTGTAACCACCTACCTTTGAGGCAAAACCATGATGTGGCAGGTTCTTCCTACTGGAAGGATCCATCTGGGATAAATAACCACAAGAACACAGTAGTATGTTAATACTGACTTCACAGCAAACTGACGAGAGACAACCTGAGGTTCACCCTTCCATTTTAAATTAGGTTACACAGGCCATTAAGCCAAGTAATAATAGATTTTTAGATATTTGGACAGACTGCACAACAGCCAGAACTTATTGTTGTGCAAATGAAAAACCAGCCTTTCAAGGTCAAATACCTTGATTCCAGCTTAAAACTAACCTTGTCGCCAACACTGGCTTTGAGTAGGGAAAAAGCTTTTTTTAGGCATTTATCTTGACTTGTTTTCACCACATGCTTATCTTCTAAATGCTTTCTATCTGTAATGAAAGGACTTTCTTAAAATGAAAGGACTTTTTTGAAAACCATTGTCAAGAAATAGAACTTATCTTGGTTTTGGAGCTGGTACTGATGGTGGGTCTTCTTATTACAAGAACCATGGTCCCTTTCTTTTAATTACACCAACACAACCCATCCAGCCTGCTGGTGTAACACTGAATGGATTTCAGGAAGCTGTGTAGAACATTCTGCAAGTTCTGGGTGTTGGTGGATTCTTTTTAAAATTCTCAACCTTGGAATGCCTGGGTGGCTCAGCGGTTGAGCATTTACCTTCGGTGCAGGGCATGATCCTGGGGTCCTTGGATCGAGTCCCACGTTGGGCTCCCTGCATGGAGCCTGCCTCTCCCTCTGCCTCTCTGCCTATGTCTTTGCCTCTCTCTGTGTGTCTCTCATGAATAAATAAATAAAATCTTAAAAAAAATAAAATAAAATTCTCAACCTTTCCAATGTATGTTCTTAAACAAAAAATGACAATAGGAATGTAGAACACTGCTTATAAATTTTCCTTCTCTAGACACTTTTTGCTTTACCAGTAGACTGAATGCTCCTCATGGACAGGGACCTTGTCTGGCTTGCTCATTATTGTACTCCCACGGCCTGGCAGAAAGTTGTATGCCCAATTGATCTTTTCCAAGGGGAAGGATTCCAAGGACTTTGGCTTCTATTACTATTGTAATCACTACATACAAAGGAGTAGCAGGATAGAGCAGATAGGATTATAAGTATCTTGGAGACATGTAAAATGAGGCAGGAAAAAGTCAAGTTACCTGTCCCAAAGTTAAAAAGCCAATGAGTGAAAAAGCAGAGGCTGGCCCTGGGCTCCGGCCTCTGAGCTTGTCTGTGTGAACCTGAGGTCGGTTTCCCCAGCTGGGACAGCAGGAGTTCCATATGCGGCAGGAACGGATGTGAGAAGTTTTGGAGAATTATTGTCTTTAGTTGCTATAAGATCCTTGTGTGAATGTTTCCATATGAAAATATTTCAAAATTAAAAAAAAAATATTTCAAAATTGATAATGAATTAATAGATATTTAGAGTTGATTTGATATCATTTTATTTTCTCAAACCAAGCCAAGTACTTCCTACATCCACAGTGATGACATTTATCATCATTTATATTTTCTTTCCTTTATGAGTAGTCAACAGGATCATAATTTGTTTGTAACTTCACTGTGATCAATAAACAAGCAACCACATGGTTCCCCCAATCATTTTATCTACCGAAACAAATTCTGAAACTCATGGCAAATATGTCCTAACTCCAAGCATTTTCATATCATTTAGCAGCCAATGTTTGGCCTCCCCAATTCCAGTCTAGCTTCCTGAAATTTTCTACTTTCATTATAGAACACATTCCTGGTTTTCTTTCCATCTTCATGTTATATCCTTCCCTAATTCCTCCAAGTCTGGATTATATTTAAGGTACACTGAAGAAGCAGTTGTATGTTCTAGAGGGAGCTCATATTGGCTTGCTAGAGACAATTGGTAAATTTTCAGGAATTTTGCAAGCTGATCATTCACCACAGCCATTATTAAAACTTAAAATTACTTAAGCTTCGCGGCACCTGGGTGGCTCAGGTGGTGAAGCATCTGCCTTTAGCTCAGGTCATGATCTCAGGGTCCTGGGGTGTAGCCCCACATGGGGCTCCCTGCTCAGCTGGGAGTCTGCTTCTCCCTCTCCCTCTGCCCCTCCCCACAGCTCGTGCTCCTCCTCTCTATCAAATAAATGAATCAAATCTTTAAAAAAATTACTTAAGTAACATTTAAAAAGGTAATAAATATGTAAAATGTATTACTAATTATTTTACTACATTTTGCTATTATGTATGCTCTTGGGGTTACTGGTCCATTGGTGGGATTATGATATAATGGTACTTACTGTCCATTTCTTCCCCACTCTGTGTTCAGTGATGTCATTTTGGCAACTTGAAATAGGCCTTAGTGGGAGTGTTTCCACCATGGAAATTAGCAAACAGAACAAAGCAGGGATTGTTCTTCTATGAGGCCTCTTGTTAACATTGACCAGCATACCGCTGAGTACAGTGAGGTGGGGTAGATAGAGCAGCAGGAGAATGATGTAGCTCATTCTAAGTTCTGTCAATGGCTGGTCACCTGAGGTGAGATGCCTGACCTCCCTGAGTGTTAGTCTCCTCATCTGTAAAGTGGGAGTGTTGTGAGATTCAATCAGTGCAATGCATATAAGACACATCACAATTCTTAGCTCAGCCTGTGGAATGGGCTCTAGAAATACTGGCTAAAATAATCCTTAAACAATTCCAGGCTTCTCTGCTTTCTCTGGTAGGAAGAAGTCAGCATGTCTTTCTAGGGATATCTGCTGTCTGATGCTCCTTTTGTCACCTACAGAAGGAGTGCCATTTGTCTCAGGGGTGGGTTTTCCCAGCAGTTAAGAACACACCTTGGTGGAGTCTGAGGGGCCTCATGTGGGTGGAAAAGCAAAGCCCCCTCGACACAGCCTGTTTGGCAACATTAAGTACGAGATGGAACTGAATTCACTGGCACAGTAAAAGGAGAGGAATTTTGTGATTTGAAGGTAATCCAGAAAGGAGGAGTGAAAAACCAGCAGGATTGGAACAACCCTGGGAGTTGGGGGTAGAGATGTGGCCAGCAGGGTGGGGGTGGTATGGGAGTGGTGGTGGGGGTGAGGGTGGAGATGTGGCTAGCGGGGTGAGAGTGGGGGTTCAGGTACAGTGAACCAGGAGCCAGCTGAGCCCATGAGAGCAATCCCTGGGGGGAAAATGGTCTGCTGTGTGGGAGAGTGGGAGGTCCAGCTTTCAAGGTGAAGCTAGTTCTGGGCTTGGCTTTATTTTCCTCCCTATTGCCATATACAGAAGTGTGGACCATCGTGTTAGGGGTGCTTTGAGGAGTCAAAATGAACCAATTAGGAGGATCTTAGAAAATTCAATGAAAGGAAAAGTTGTAGTCAAGATGGTATGTGCACCTACCCTGCTTGGGAATCTACAGAAGCAGTGAGCTTCCTGGGTTTCCCAGAGCACATCAGATGGAAACTCCAAGCACCTTTCCTAACTATCACAGGCAGCCTTCGAAGACATTTGAGGGGCGGACTGTGGGTTACAAGCAGCAGCCTATCCAAGCTGCACACAGATATTGCTCCAGTCTATAGCTGGCCCTAATCTTTCTCAAGCTGCAGCCTGTCTGTCCAGCTTCCTGGCGTAGCTTCCCTATGGGCACCCTCTACATTAACAGATGAACCTGAAGTCAGTAACTCTTCCCCACAAACAGGCTCCACTGTGCTGGTCATTTCATTAGCGAACCATTTCCTTCCAAGATGTTTGAAGTAAACAACTGCTAGAAATAGCAACCTACCGGCTCATGTCCCCCAAACCCAAAATACAGCCTAAAGGCTTTGCTGCTAATTTATGTGTTCCCTTTTCTATAAAGGATTCTTTTTCTAAAGGATTTTATTTATTTATTTGAGAGAGAGAGAGAGAGAGAGCACACAGGAGCATGAGAGCAGGGAGGGTAGGAGGGAGAAGCAGACTCCCCACTGAGCAGGAAGCCTGATGCAGAGCTCAATCCTAGGACTCCAGGATCAGGACCTGGATCAGGACTCCAGGATCAGACCCTTAACCGACTGAGCCCCCCAGGCACCCCTCTGTAAAGGATTCTTGATGATTTATAAAGTAGGTCTCTCCAAGCTACCTCCCATGACTCAGACAATAGTTTTGTAAATCATCAGGTTTCTATGTGTGGTCTTCTAAATGATAATTTGTTGGCTACTAAAGATGTCCTCGTGATTCTGAATAACCAAAAGCAACAGATTTATTACATTTAACTTTTACTTACTTCTGACTTTGCCCGTGTGATTAGAGCTATGGGAGCCAGCAGTGACTGGCACACATTACTGGCAAGATGATATTTCTCTTGTTTCTGACAAATCTTTGATATTTGGGTGCTTTTGCTTTTAGCAAGGAAACTTTATTTTTATTTTTATTTTTTTTTATTTATTTATGATAGTCACACACACACACAGAGAGAGAGAGAGAGAGAGAGAGAGAGAGAGAGAGAGAGAGAGAGAGGCAGAGACACAGGCAGAGGGAGAAGCAGGCTCCATGCACCGGGAGCCTGACATGGGATTCGATCCCGGGTCTCCAGGATCGCGCCCTGGGCCAAAGGCAGGCGCCAAACCGCTGCGCCACCCAGAGATCCCTAGCAAGGAAACTTTAAAGTGAAGAATCAGGATGCTCTCAGAAAGCGTTTTATTTTGAGGTGGAATGGGAGAGAACAAAACCTAAGTGTGCTGGTGGGCTTCCAGGTGAGGTGCTTTCCTGTATAAATTGGTGGTGGTTCGGGGTGGGGTGGGTACTCCTGCAAGGGCAGATCCAGGATTCTCAGGGTTCAGAGACTAAGCCAGGTGTAGACTCTTGGCAGGGACCACCTGGAGCTTGGTCTGATGCCAGGATGGAAGGGGTGAGAGTGAGTCTTACGGCTACTAATCAGTGTTGGCTCCCTTTGCCCTCCATATCCCCTCCAGGTTAACATCTACACTTTCCTCAGGCCCAGAGTATATATCATCTTCTTTTACCTCCTTCTCTGAGGGGGTCTTCCTTGACTCACCCAGCCGAGCTGATTTCTCCTTTGTTGTGTTCACATGGCATCTCATCATTCCTCCCCCTTTCAGATGGTATTGCTTTATTTGGACAGATTCATACCTGTTTCCCCAGCAGGGCTCTGAGTTTGGGTGGGCAGAGATGATTCATCCTCATGACCCAGGGACCATCCAGTGTCTCCTACCGCACGTTAGGTTCTCAGGAGATGCTTCTTGGAACAACCGGCTAATGAATGGAAGGGTTAGCTGAGCAGGGTGGAAGGTGTAGGGCATTGGAGGCCTGGAAGCAACAGGGTCCAACAATATGGGTATATTGTTCTGGTTAAAACTTCATCTTAAAAAATGGTGTCTTTGAATTGAGAGGAGAGGGGAAAGCACCTACAACCAAATGGCTGTTATGTGCCAATGAACATGAGTGAAAGCAACTTAAAAGCACATTACACCCAAGCGCTCTTCTGTGGATGTGTTGGACATGACCTTATTTTATGCTGGAATAGAAGAATTCAAGAGGGCAGGAAGGGATACCGGGCTTCATATCCATTATCCAGACACGCGTGTCACAGGAGTGGCACACATACTCGGGACCAACTGCCCTCACATAATTATCTCACTGTAAGATGCACCTCTCTAAGCGACCTGGACAGGAAACACAGACATTTAGTTCCAGTCCAAAGTGTTTGCCAGAAAATAGCCAAGCTATCAATCTCTAGAGTCTTTGGAGTTATTTTTACTTTTTATTGCCTTTTTAAGTGCTAGTGTGAAAGGGTAAGTCAGAAATGAGAACTTAGTGCAGCGAGTTTTGGATGAGAGCTTTGACCTAGCCTTCTGAGAGGCCGAAATAAGCTCTCAGGCCCAGAGTGATGCCTGCTGTCCGCCAGGGCACGCAGGAGGGAAGAGTCTGTGTGTGATCTAGGGGCAGGGAAGCCAGGTGGGGATGGCTGTTTCTCCTCTTCTTTGGAGAAATTAAATTAGTTGTCTCAGACTTGGAGAAAGATAGACCAAGGGTCTTGAAACACATCTAGTGTCTCCGATTTTATAGGGAGGAAGGGGGAGAAGGGGAGGGGGAGAGAGGATGCAAGAAAGCGAAGTGACAACAGAGAAGGGAAGGGAGCTGTGGTTCTCAGTTTCCCCACAGGACCAGGGAGAGAAGTATCCAGGCAGGTGTTAGGAGTCATGTGGTCCTGGCACTGCCTCCCCAGATGGGCGTCTCCAGCAGGACTGGTTTATGGAGTACAGCAGTCCCTCCCTTATCCAGGGTTTCAGGCATCCACTGGGGGTCTTGGAGTGCATCCCCCATGGAAAGGGGAAGAACTGTGGTGCTGTCAGGAGCAGCCACCTAACACCCATTGCAGGCTCTTGTCAGCATTCAGCCAAGTCCAGCAACCTTTCTCTTTTTCACTGGCCAAGCAGGATATTGCCTTGAGATTACAATTCCCGAGATAGCAGAAGACCTTAAGAAAGGAGCTTTACTGAGGCCTCCTGTTTGCAGCATTAATGCATCACTGAAGTTTCCTTTGAATGAATTTCCAGCCTCTCCTGCTACATCCCACTGCACCCCAGGGGAGGGATGCACAGGTGACTGCAAGGACAGCATCGGTGTGGAAGTTGAAGGGTACTTCCTGATTTGGCTCTGTGCCTGCGGGCTTCTCACCTTGGATATTGGAAGAAGATGAGGCAGGGTTGATGTGAGCAGTGGGCAAGAGGTGTGGGTTGTGTTGGCGTCTCCTCTGTCCTCTGAGGCTTTGTTAATATCCACCCACAATTTGAACTGGAAGCATGAGGATTGGTTCACTCAGCTATTTATTCCTGTGTCCACTCACTTGGAAAGGAGAAAGCAGGAAATATGGAGCAAATTACATTTCCTTCATAGCTGAGTATGTTGGACTTGTTTTCAGATTCTTACAGTTACCTCTGCACGTTGCAAGAGAAATAGATGCCATAGTTTTTCAAAGATTATGTCTTTTTTTTCTTAGCTTTCCTCTGGTCTGGAGTCTTCCTTTGTTTTGCAATTGATTTTTGAATTTCCTTCCATTGGCTCCTTCCCTGGCCCAGCAGCAGTTTGAAGCAGCAGGTATAATGGTCCAGTCCAGGATCGAACACTGGAGCTGGGTTTTGGGTACCTGAGATTGAATCTCACATTACCATTAACCAGTGGTATACTAACTAGTAGGACACTTTTGGTAAGCCGTTTGTCTCTTCAAAGCTTTAGTGTTGTCATCAGTAAATTGGAAAAGTGGCCATCATGTCATAACACAGGGTTATGTACAAGTTAAAAGAGAGAACATAGTGCAGGAAACGGGCACCAAAGTAAGTGTTGGTGGCATAAATAAACATATGGATGAGTAAGCCTTGAGCTTGACCGAAGGACAGAATTAAGACAAGTCATTGTGAATTTTTTTCTGATTGTTGAATTGTTTCATTTTACACACTTAGAATTTTGGCTGATAAGACAGCAGTCATCTGAGTTCTCAATTGAAATGCTTACTTTTCTGGATCTTTAAGAAATTTATGCACATATAGTGGGTGTATGTATGGGATGTATGTGTGTTTCCCATATTTTATGGTGGAGACTGGTGTTTTGGTGTCATCCAAGCAGTTTCTGTGTGGTGAGCCAAAATACACTAAGCTTCCAGATAAAGACATATTTTTCAAGCAATGCAAATTGAGACTGCGTTCCATGATTATGTATTTCTAGCACGATACTTTATACTATAAAAAGTAGCATCCAGTGTGGTGTTTCAGGGAGTTTGTGGAGACTAGAACTGGGTGGTTTAATCCTTAAGTGCATGAAATGCTTTATACTTTTCAAAGTTCTCTTATTTACAAGATTTTACTTGATTCTCACAATACCTCTTGCAGATATATAAGTTTATTGTTGTATCTCCATTTTATAGATTGTAAAACACACACCTGGTAGTCTTGGGCAAGTTTTATACAGGAGATGGCATTAAAATCCTCATACTGTCACTGGAGTATTATTCTTGTTCGCTAGCTGGTCTCCCAGTTTCCTTTTTGTCCTTCCATAGCCTGGTTTCCACACAGCAGCAAGAATGATCTTTCAAAGTGTGGGTCAAAGCATGTCACTCTCTTGATGGAAACCCTACAGCAGCTCCCCATTGCAAACCCTCAGTCTAAAGCCCTTGGAATGGCTTATAGGCTCCTGGGTGAACTGACTCTGGCTACTTCTCTGGCCTTGTCCTTCCATTCTTTCTCTTGCTCACCAACCCCCAGCTCTTTGGTCTTTGTTTCCTAAACTTGCCAATGCTTTTTGGCCTCAGGGTTTTGGTATGGGCTGTTTCCATTGGCTGGGATGCTCTTTTCCTATGATGATATCCAGTTTTATGATATCATCATGAAAACATATTTGAGAATCAAAGCTGGAATCACCCTGTATTATTTTCTTCAAAACACTTATGACTATCTGAAATTAACAACTTCATTTACTTATTTCACCTCTTCTCACTAGAATGTAACAGACTTTAATCTGTTCATCCCTATATATCCTACAATGCTTAAAATAACACCTGTCACATAGTAAGTGCTCAATATTTATTTGTTGAACGAATGGCTCCTCTTTATTACTTAGGAAGCAATGTAAGAATAGGAAACTGGGTTAGGATTTGGGGTGAAGTAATCCAACAGCTGTTGGCAAGGTATCTTAAACCTGTATTATTTTAAGGACTTAAGCTGCTACTATAAGCCCAGACACAGAGTAAATGCAGTTATGTAACATTATTCTCCAAAAGAACCAATTCATAGCAAAATTAGCAGATTTGAATATATGCTAAGTATGAGGCTGTGGAGGTTTCTGCCAAAGTCAGTATTTGTAAATTCACAATTTTTATTTAATATTTAATACTGAAACCAAAGTGCAGAAATTTACCGAAATAATAACTTTCATTCTTTGGGGAATATGATAAAATTGAGCTATAAAAACAAGCTTCTCTTTTATTGTGAGTTTCTGTTTCCAATAAATTTCAGCCTAAGTCAGTAAGTAGGTGACTGAAGGTCCAAGTGTGTGAATGAGCAAAATTACGGCTGTAATCTTGACTGCTGACTTCTGATTTTCTCTTCTCCAAGAGAAAGTATAGAGGTGCACAGAGAGTTACCATTCCATGCAAAAGGGAAATTTGTGCTAATAATAATATAAATAAGGTTCCATGGATGAATTTTATCTTCAGTTTTCCATAAGAGTTTTGTCATCAAAATGCTTACAAAGAAGTTGATGTGCGGATTTGCCTTTTTCCCCTACCCACAAAATTTCTACAGCTCACTGACGCCTTCCTTAACTCTTATAACCCATACTTGGGAAGAACAGCAGAGCTCTTTTTCAATTTAAGGAACAAACACAATCTCTGTTGCCAAATTGGTATGAAGTGTTTTCTGACAGTGGCTTCTGCCACATGAGTTCAGAAAGAGTCATTATTTGGGGAAGCGGGGTACTGCGGATCCTGGGACAGGCGCTGGATGGAATCATGTCCCTCTGTACTTGATGCAGAGCTATGCAGGGGCAGGAGGGTGCGTTCTGCTCTATCCCTGTTCTTTCATTTTTTGGTATTGATTTCTTGGAAATAAGTTCCAGTCAGTCCTCTGGAGGCATTACCAGTTGAGAAGGGACATTAGCAAAGAACGGTCTTAAGCTGTGTCTACATGAGTATGATTGGTTTCAAAGCGACACATTCGGTCAATCAGCCTTTATCTTTAGATGAAGGAAACAAATGACCCATTTTACTGACTTTGCTCCACTGAAGAAGGAAAATTTTGCCCAGATTGACTAGTCCATTTAAGACTGAGCAGCTTTTGTCTACGTTACAAAACAACGGGGGAGAAAAGAAATTGAGCAATTAGATCAAGTAGCAGGTTTACCTGGAAGAAACTTTACCTGCGTTTTTTGTGTCTTTTTAAAAGATTTTATTTATGTATTCATGAGAGATACAGAGAAAAGCAGAGACATAGGAAGAAGGAGAAAGAGGCCCCCTTTGGGGAGCCTGATGCAGGTCTCAAAACCAGGACCCCCGGATCATGACCTGAGCCAAAGCAGACGCTCAATCACTGAGCCACCCAGGCATCCCCTGGGTTTTGTTTTAATTGAAAGTAAAACACCTTTCAGACTCTGAGGTTGCTTCAGGCTTGTCTAGGTGACTAAGTGGTTTTTTGTTTTCTTCGTGACCCACGGTGAGGTCACTGTGACCTCTTCCTTGGGCAGGCAGTCTCTTTACTGTCCTGCTGACAGGCTTCCCTCAGTTCCCACCACTGTGCCTTTGCTTCACTGAGCTGCTTTCTTTTGTACCATATGTGTTGGAGGAGGACTCAGGATCTCATTTTAAACAAATATTCCAGGGGGTCTTAAGGCAGGCAAGTTAGTCAAGCCAAGCTGCAGTGGGATGGTAAAATGACTCAAGGTCATTTGTGGGCAGCCCCTGCTTCAAATCCTCTGCTCTGGGTCATCCACACCAGCATTCAGGGCCAGGATTAGTCCTAAGGCTAGAAGCACCAGTCTGTATATTGGAAGCCACCTTGGAGCTGATGCTCAATTTATGGAGGAGGAAGCAGAAGCTTCCCTGGGAACTTGCCTTGCCCACATGGAGCATTGGAGGGAGAGCTCAGATGGCCAACTCAGGGCTGGTTTCATGGGCTTTTGCCCTCCTGCACCCCTGCACATTCAAGGGCTCCACCTGCGGGGTTTAATGTTCTGTTGTTATCATTTTGAAATTTGGAGTAATTTTATCTGTGAATGTGTGTTTTGTGAGTGAAGGCTGGTTGGGCAATGGAGCATGCACACAAATTCACTGGCCCCACACTCCCTGCAGAACCGAGGGGTCCCATGTGGCAGGTATATAGGAGTTTGGGAGACTCCAGGGGTGTATATGGTGTGAGGCCCAAAGGCTGAGTGAACTGGGCACTGAGAGCCCAAAAGGCCATGCTTCCCTCTCGAACAATTTACTTCCAATACAGGAAGGAAATGCCATTTAAGAAACCCATGTGACCAAGGAACCCTATCATTTCCTTTCTTACTGGTGTTCCTTATGTTTGCATGTTCAAAGGGGGCGTTCTGAAAATGAACAACATAAAGGTGAGTGGTAAAAGTTATCCTATTAATGTAAAATTTTAATTTTGCTTTCCTTGGAGCAGCCTTCACCTGCAAGGTGAGAGGGACCGTGGAGGGAGGATAGAGCTTTCTCTGTGGAGCTTCCAGCACAGCCACCTTCCCTACAAAAGGCAGGAAGGGCAGCGCAGCAAGGGGGCCCCCAGAGGCTCCAGTGTCTCCTCAGGCAGGGTGATGTCACTCTGCCTTTCACAAGGAAAATCTGTGCTGCAGCTTTACCTTGGTCTCCATGGAAACTGGGGAAGTATTAACAATGAAAAGTTAAAACACCTTTCTGCTGGCTCTGCTTTAGGGAAGGATCTCCCTTAACTGAATTATGTTAATGGATGTAGCCTGCGGCTGGCTCCTGCCATCCTAGTGACAAAGCTCTGTCCTTTCAAGCACAGTCTTGTCTGGTGAAGTGATCACTTCTTTTCACCCTTCCAGCCCAGCCAACAAGAGAACACCAGCCCAGTCCCTTGTATCCCAATGAGGGAAGGGGCAGGAGCTCAGGCTTCTCTGAAGATGCACAGATGAGCTGCACAGCTCCCAGCTTTCTGTGAGTTGTAGTTTGATTTTCTTAGATCTGAAAGCAGACATCTTTTGGAAGGTTTGTTTATACTTTGGTTTGAGCCAGCCTTGGAAGAGGGAACTTGCTCCCAACGTTGAGATTATGAGATTACCGTGGGGAGAAGGGAGTGAGTTTCCACATTCCCACCCACCCTGAGCTTCGGAGGAAGGAGGCTGCCCCAGGGTGCTAGCTGGGTGCTAGCTCTGGGAGCACTTTGTTCTCTCTCTGGCTGTGACCCAGAGACTTTACAAGGAGTCCTCCCAAGAGAACACAAGGGAGGACACTGAGTTGTGACACTCCCTGCTCCAAGCAAAATACCTCTGACCCCGGCCCCCAGTCCTCCTCTGCAATAGTACACACATATACACACATACACACATGCATGCGCACACACAGTTGCTTGGCCATGCACCCAGGGGGCCATGGCTGCAGGGGCTCTAGGGCACAAACTCACCTGTGTTGCTTCCAGGAGCCCTAATGGTGCATTTCTGTGGAGAGGAGATAAGTGTCCTAATTAGGAAGTCTTCGAAAATGAGTGATTGAGTCATTATTGGATCTGATTTGCACATCACTACAGTCTGAAGCCAGAACACATTAAACAGCTATGAATTAGAGCACCGGGCAGGGTAGGCAGAGAGAAAGAAGTGTAAAAGGTCTATTGGGGAAGAAAATCCTTAATGAGTTTTCTATTGAAATAACTGATGAATGGCTTGTTAGAAATAGGCCAAGGGAAAAAATATATTTATATATTCACACTCTCTCTATCCTTTGTGTCCAAGTTGCTGTCCGGAAATCTTTTGTTCTGTGGTCTATTACCATTAGAGCATTAACACAAGTAACGATATCTTTATATCATGGTTTCAACATGGCAAAATAGTTTAGAAATATAGTGTGCTGGGAACCAGGCTGGTGTCTCCTTGTGGGAATCCTTAGGTTGCCCTTCAAATTCTTGCCTTTTTAGAAAACGACTCCTCGTGAAGACTTTTGGCGTCCTGCTTTTCTCTCTATGCATACCCTCCTTCTTCCTCTCTCATAACAGGTTTCAAAAACTTTTTAAAATGATTGTTCATAGTGTTATTTTGTCCTTGCTTCTGTTAGTGCAGTGGAATAGTGCAGTAGGGAAGGCATGGGGATGAAATATGAAGCAGGCCTGTATGCAGAGTCCTGCTTTCTCCAATATGAGTCTTGTGTTTTTAAGACAAGGTGTAACTCTTGATTTCTTCAGCTGTAAAGCAGGGATGATGACAATATCTACTTGGACTGTTGTTATAAGATTTCAGTGAAATAATAAATGTAAAATGCAGAATGTGCACTGTTTAAGAATGAATGTCCACGATAATTATTCAGGCATAATTACTGGTACTATTTCGATAGCTTGCAATCCCTAGAACTTGTGGATACGTTACCCTATGTGACCAAAGAGATCTTGCAGATGCGATTAAGTTGGGGGCCTTGAGATGGGAAGATCATCCTAGACTTTTTGGGTGGGTCCAGTGTTGTCACATGGGTCCTTAAAAATGGAAGAGGGAGGGGGCACCTTGGTAGCTCAGTTGGTTGAGCGTCCGACTCTTGATATCAGCTCAGGTCATGATCTCAGGGTGTGAGATTGAGCCACCGATCAGGTTCCATGTTGGGTGTAGAGCCTGCTTGGGATTCTCTCTCTCCTTCTGCCCTCCCCACCTGCTCACACACGTGCACTCTCTCTCTAAAGAAATGGTGGAAAAGGGAGACAGAAGAAGGGTGGGAGTAATGAGATGTGGGGACTGCACCCACCATTGCTATATTTGAAGATGGAAGAAGAGCATCAGCAGCTCAGAAATCCAAGTGGCCCCTAGAAGCCAGAAGAGGCAAGAAAATTTATTGCCCCCTAGAGCTTTTCATAAGGAATACAGAACTGTGCACACCCTGATTTTAGCCCAGCAAGACCAGTGTCAAGCTTTTAACCTACAGAACTGTAAGACAATAAATTTGAATTGGGCACCTGAGTGGCTCAGTGGTTGAGCGTCTGCCTTTGGCTCAGGTCGTGATCTGGGGGTCCTGAGATTGAGTCCTGCATCAGGCTTTGTGAAGGAAGCCTGCTTCTCCCTCTGCCTGTGTCTCTCTCTCTCTGGGTTTCTCAGGAATAAATAAATAAAATCATTTTTTCTTAAAGCCACTAAATTGTTGGTAATTTGTTATAGCAGCAATGGGAAACTAATCTGCTCACTTTAAGGATTACTCTCCACCCAATAGCCAGAGGGAACTTTTGAGAACTTTGGACAGATCATGTTTCTTTTCTGCTGTGGACCTCTACTGTGTCCAACTTGCTGTGAGTGCTCCCAAGTCCCACAACTGTCCTCAAGACCCTACGAAATTGAACTCTGCTACCTCCTGGACCTTTGCTCATAAGTCTTTTCCATCTCTCTTTGTGGCTGCTCCTGAGACAGGGTAAGCCTTCTCCTCATCATTGGGGCTTTGCCTGAATTGCCCTCCACCTGAGACCCTCCAGCCTCAGGTGGATGTGATGGGGGGTGGGGGGCGGTAAATACACTGACTCAGGCCAGTGTGCCTGGGTTCAAATCTCACCCCTGCCACTTGCAAGTCAATTATCTCTTGCGTGTTTGCAGTTTCCCCATCTGCAAAAGGAGGCTAATCATAGCACCCCTATCATATGATTTTGATGAGAATTAAAAGAGTTAACCTGTGTAGAGAATTTAGAAGTGTACCTTCTTCTAAACAGTTACCTCCTCAGTAACCATTCCAGTGTATCTGTGTGGCTCAATGCATTTTCCTGTCTGCTCTTCTTACCTCTTCCTATCATCCTCTGGTACTTTATCCTTCTTTATCTCCCTGTGCTCATCACCACCTGACATGATATGTATTTATTTGCTAGTTTCCTTGGTCTCCCCTAGACTATAAGCTGCACCAACAGGAACTTTCTTTTGATCATCATTGAATCCTCAGCCCCTGGACCAGTGCGTGGTTTCAGTAGGCACCCAATGTTTGAGAACAGGTTCATTCCTGTCGGGAGTGTTGGGAGGAGACATCTGCAGTGAAGTTGAGGGTGAATGAGTGCGACCTTTAGGGTTATTTTTATCCCAAATTTGAAGATGTTCTCATGTTCAGAGCAGCAGGTGTAAGAACCAGCATCTATAGTCCTGTTTACGTGTCTGGTATCTCAGGCAGTTCGTAATAGCTAGTTTTCATGTCCTTTTTCACCATTGCCTTTCCCAGTGGGCCCTCCAGTGGGGTTCCTGCTCCTTGCCCTGGGAAACACATTTTACTTGCTTGAGTCCTTAGATGCCTACTTGGTGCCATGTGATAGTTGATAACTATGACTTCATAAAACAAGCTATATCCATGGAGGGAGCATGAGGTCCTAAAGGAACTAAAGATGCCCATGACCTCACATTACCTCTCAAGTATTGAAAATGAGGTGAACAGGAGGAACAGCCCTGTGGAAGACTCCTAAAGTCACATCACAAGAACTGACATTTGTAGCTCTCACAGTGGGCTGTCATTTGTCGGTGGTGCTGTAGAAACTGATTAAAAGTAGGATGTGGCTGATTTGGAGATATAAATCCTGCAGAGCTATGGATTCTTGAGTGTAGTCTTATTTGAAGACTTTTGTTCCTTGATATTGGTGGCACCTTATTGCCACCTGTAGACTTTGTGCACACAGAAATACTGGATGGGGTATTTTGACTTAGTTGATTATCAGTCCATTGATAGATTTTTAAAAAAATAAAATGATGGCTTATTTGATTGAATTATGAAAATCTACTGTTTGACTTATATATCAGTCATGGTTATGGTGCAGGTAATAAGTACTGATCTAGAGGCACCTGAGTGGCTCAGTCAGTTAAGCAACTGACTCTTGATTTCAGCTCATGTCATAATTTTGGAGTTCTGGGCTCAAGCGCCATGTTGGGCTCTTTGCTCAGTGGGGAGTCTTCTGGAGATTGTCTCTCTCTCTTTCCATCCCCCTCACTCTCTTTCTAAGATAAATAAATATCTTTTTTAAAAGTAAGCACCATTCTATGCTTTTTCCCTTTACTTCATTTTATTGTGGTAAAATATACATACATTTAAACTTGCTGTGTAACCATCTTTAAGTGTACAAGTTAGTGGCATTGAGTACAGATACAGTATTGTGCAATCATCACCACTGTCCATTTCCAGAACTTGTTCATCATCTGAAATAGAAACTGTATTCACTAAATAATAACTTGCCATTTGCCCCAACCTGAAGGTCTCTAATAGCCTTTCTTGTAGGCCTGGTTTCATGATAACAGATTCCCTCAGCTTTCGTTTGAGTGAGAATGTCTCAATTACATTCTTATTTTAAAAGATGGCTTCGCTGATATGGAGTTCTTGCAGGACAGTTCTTTTCTTTTGGCCTTTTAAGTGGATCATCCTCACTGCCTTTGGGCTGAAAGACTCTACTGAGAAACCCACCAATAATCGTATGGAGGATCCTTGCATGTAACAAGTCATGTCTCTGTCATCGATTTCCCTAGTCCCAAAACCTTTACTCTCCATATTCAAACTAAAACTTGCAGCTGTGCTCCCCCCAGTTCTCGAATGTATCTTCCTCTCTATCCTCATGACTTTAGTTCACCAGCTCTTGTTAGGATTACTATTTGCTTCCAACCATGTTTTTCCAAGCATGCTTTTTGCCTTTCCCTGATATGCTTTCCATGTTTCACAAGTTTGACTGATCAGAGGCAATTATGAACAAGAGATTCACTTTTTGAAGTTGTTTGTTGGTTCCTCCTTGCCTTTAGCCAATCCAGACTCCTGGCCTTGACATATAAGGCCTGTTGGCACAGGGGCCTCCAGCCTACCACTCCCCTCTGTCTTTGCCCCGGTTTTTCAGGCTCACTCAGCCACTGGCAGTTTCATGACAGTGTTGTGGGCATATTTTGTAACCATTTGCCCAGAAAGTACTTTCTTTTGCTCTTTACTTGGATCATTTCCACTCACCACTTAACCCTTGGCCTAAGACATACTTCATCTGGGAGCCTCATCACACCATTTTCTCTCCAGCACAGATAAAGTATTTTTCGTACTCCCAGAGCATTTTGTACATGCTTTCATCACACCACTTAGCTCTCTGCCTCATACAACCTTCTGTCTGTGAAAGTGCTTTCCCACCGTATAGTAGGGAAGGGACATTTTTATTTGATTTTATGTATTTAATGCCTAGCAAAATGTAGGCCCTATAAATCCTCGTGGAATGGATAAGTGAATGATTCCCCACCATCCTTATTGTAGGAAAGTGTTTTTAGAAGGCTGTCAGCATCCTTCTTATCGTTCTTTAGAGAAAATAAAAAAATAAATTACTCTATTAGTAATACTTTATCCAATAGAAGGATATATGGGAAGAGTCTGGCTAGTTTCTGTATCTTTCAGGAGAAAGAAATGGGATTAATGTTCTATGAATAGATTTTTTCAATACTTTTTTATAAAAAAGTATTGAAAGAATTTTTTATGTAAAAAATTTATTCTTTGATTTTTCTTTTTGAGATAAAGAGAGAGAGAGCATGAGTAGGGGGAGGGGCAGAGGGAGAAGAAGAGAGAATCTCAAGCAGACTCCCCACTGAGCATGGAGCCTGATGCAAGGCTTGATCTCATGACCCTGAGATCATGACCTGAGCCAAAATCAAGAGTCAGATGCTTAACCAATTGTGCCAACCAGGAGCTCCTCTTCTTTGATTTCTTTAGGACAATAAACACAAACCATTTTTTTTCTCTCACTTGGATGCTTGTACACTTGTGCCCATTCACATGACTCTTATTCAACTATTCCTCCCTTCCTGTCATTGCTTAAGCATCTACTTTTATTGTTTCCCATTCATATCTTCTTCCCAGACTCCTGTCACCAAGTGTAGACCCCAGAACAGAAGTTATTTTTTCTTTCACTGAGGGAAGCCTTAGGTCAATGCCAAACTGGTGGTTCTTCCAGGACCCAAATTTCTATCACATTGAATGACATTCTGTTCTTGTATTTGTTGAATGTTTCCACAGATCGACTTGCACCATTGCCCTTCCTTATGACTGAGCTGTCTTCTGATTTTTACTGTGAATAATATAATATTCATAATATAATAATTCTGGAGTATAGCCCTTCATATTGCACTAAAGAGGTCTATGTAAGCCATCAGAGCTGGAGAAAGACCAGAGGAAAGAGTACTAAGTCAGATTACGTGAAGTCCTTTGAGAGAGAGAGACATGCAGTACCCCTACAAGCTGACCAGTCATTTCCACAGTTGTTTCTTTTGGAGGGGACAACCAAAATTGGACCTTAGAGAGGTGGCAGTCTAGATGAAAGGGGAAAGCAGCTTTGAATTTCCGTGGGACAAACTGCCTATATGTATTCCTTGGAAGATCCAGAAAACATAGGTCCTACAAACTCAATGCTACGTCCCTCTTCAGTTTTTCCCATTGAGCTCACTATGCTTTAGCTCAGTTGGACTACTCATTCTTTCCTAGTCATCTCTTGAGCATCTCTGTGCTTTTAAATCCCCTCTTTGGTTGCCTCTCCTTGGAAAATATCCATTACTGTCCAATTTGTCTGAGTTCTTCCCAGTCAAGAATACAGGTGGCTATGTGGAGCTTCACCATATTCCCAAAGAGTAATCTCTTCTTGCTTCTGTAAAGCCTCAAAGCACTGTCTTCAGTCCTCTCCTTGTTATCTACTTTATGTTGAGGTGATTTGACTTTGTTTATTGTGCACCTTAAAACCCCTTGTCTGTGCCCAGCACCTGCCTTGTGTCTGATAGGTGCTCCAAGAATCAGTGTTGTAGGATGCCATGGAGAGCACCAGGAGATACTCAGTAGAGGGCAGACAGCTGGGCCCAAGGGGGTGCAGAAGTATGAGAGATATCAGAACGTGGCAGCATTTTCACAACTGAGGCATGGAAGACCAGATGCTAAGTCAAAAGCTGCATTAGAAACTTCAGGGCTTTGATGTATTCTTGCCCTTTGGGAGGCAAAGAAAGATGCAATAAAGAGCCAAACTGAACTGATGTCCTGCTCTCTTCTGCCCTGTTCTGGAACAGTTATTTTGGGAAGAAAAAGAATGTGACGGAGTCTCAAGGAAGGTGAAGAAACCCAGCAGACGGAGACTTTTACCTTTCTTACATTGAACACATTGACAGAATGACCTAAGCTTTTTCTATAAGGAGCCTTTAGGTTATTTTGGCAACCCTCAGGGAACCATCGGTATTTGGACAGTAGGTTCAGGTAAAAATAACGCCAGCCACATGCACTCAGCTCTCCCGGTGGTCTGGGTCTGTGTAACATTTGCTGTTGCTGATAGAAGTTTGATTTGCAAAGTCCTCTGTCAGCTGTGGTTCCAACCTGGGACTCCAGGGTCCAGGTCTGTTTTTCATACCTCAGTAATCTCAAAGGAACTTACATGTTTACCCATGGCAGGCCACTCAGGCCAACTAAAATGTCAAATGTTTTTACTCTAGACTGGAATTATTTCCACTCTAGGTAGGAACACTCTGATGCTAATTTGAAGTTGATTGGTAAAACGTGAACTACTTTTTTAAAAATGCAATTTTTTGCTAGATAGGCTCTTTCACATATGGGTTTTCCATACTTCTAAGAACAAAGACTTCAAAGTGATTTTTCCCCTTTGTTCTGTTAGGAGATATTTTAACCCTGCAGCTCTGAAGTATCTGCATTCCTGTAAGTTGTTACTACTTGTACAGGTCTGACTTTGTCTTCTGTACCTTTCTCTCACTTCACCTATCTTTTGCATATTTAAGTAACTAATTAGCATCAAATTACTTCTGTAGGTTCAGGTTTGCCAACAATTTTAGGCTTTTGTAATCTACTAGAGCCATTCATGTAAAGGGACTGTTTATTATTTTCTTCTGAAATTTAAAATTGCTGAGTATAATACAATATACAAAAATGTAAAAAATATTTTGTAGTATGATACTTCATAACTGCTTTTGTAAGAAGACTATACTTACATCTATTGTTTCTTTTTGACATTTTAAGTCAAATGATGAGGTAGCAAAAAACAATTTCAGGGGAAAATTGTCTTACCTAATCCCACAATACTAACATAAAATTGTCTCATTTTTGTGTTTTATCCTTTAGAATTTGTTTATATAATTTCTAAGTATTTTTTAGTCATGTTGAAATCATTGTATAGGTGCCACTTTGTTGGTATTTTTTAACTATAAGTTATATAGTCTCAAAAAGTTTACCTAAAACAAATAGGATAAGAAATCAAGAGGATAACAATAGAAAATGGTTTGCTAAGAATTGGGGGAGAGGCAGAACTGATGGAATTACCAGGGAAGAGAGTAGAGGAAGTCATTGCAAATTTTTTTTTTTGGTAATTAGACAATTAGGTTTTAAATAACAGTTGGTATGTGCATGACAATATAAATGATATATATGTAAGCTACAAAGCATAAGAATACAATGAATGCCTGGAGCCCACCACTCAACACAGAATCTTGAACAAGTATCCATCATGCATCTGTGAGTTCTTCCAACTCTTGATTCCAACTCAGGTCATGATCTCAGGGTCAGGACAGGGGCTCTATTTGAGATTCTCTCCCTCTGCCCCTCCCCCTGCTCCCACATTCTCTTACTCTCTTTCAAATATATAAATAAATCTTAAAAAAATAGTTGAGGTATGTAGTAACATAGCTTCAGGCATATAACTTAAAGCTAAACCCATGTAGAACCCAACCCAGATTATAGAACTTTCAAAAATCTCAAGAGAAAATCAAAGAAAACATTAAATAATATAAACAAAATGGAATATAAAGAAAAAAAACAATAGAGAGGAAAGGTATAAAAGAGATATAAAATATGATATAAAATGAAATGAATAATAAAACTTAACCTGTTTTAACAGTGAAGGAGGCAACTTAGCTCTTGAAAGAAATTTGAAAGAACTTAAAAGACAAAGGCTCTGAGAATGAACTTAAAAACAATTATCTAGCAATCTGTTGTCTAAAAGAGACATAGGTAAAATGAAGTGATTCAGAAACTTTAGAAGGAAAACAGTGAACAAAAGTTTGCCAGAAAAATATGAAAATATTAAATATTGGGAGGGTCATCAACAATGAGGTTTCAGTACTCAATGAAGCTATTAAAATTATGCAATTCTAGAAAAAAAGAAAGAGTTTTGAAATACAAAGAGCAAATATCTTTGGAAATGTAAGTGAAAACTGCTAGCAGCACCAGGCTCTTAACAGCCCCTACCCCAGGCCTTGGTAAAGCATGCAGACAAAGGAAAATAACAGTATATGAATGGTACCAGTCTTGATGCCACCTTTAAAGCTATACATCAAACCTTATGTGTTGCAACAGAAAATACAAATTCTTTTCTACTACTGATGAAATGTTTATAAACACTGACCATATACGACATAAAACAAGTAAGTTCCTCAGAGTAAAACAGTACAGGCTACACACTCTGAACTGAATTAACTATAATTAGAAACAAACAGTAAAAGTAGAGTTCACATGCTCCATCATAAATTTATTTTATTTTATTATTTTTTAAAGATTGTATTTATTTATTCATGAAAGACACACACACACACACACAGAGACAGACAGAGACAGAGACACTGCCAGAGGGAGCCCGATGTGGGACTCCATCTTAGGACTCTGGCATCACACCCTGAGCTGAAGGCAGACACTCAACTGCTAAACCACCCAGGCATCCCAACCCCATCACAAATTTAAATACCATTTCCTAAATAACTCATGAATCAAAGAAGACATAAAAATTGCAATTCCCAAAGAGTTATAAAATAATTAGAATGTTGAATATATGGATAGAAAGCCTTGAAGCCTGTTTGTAAAAAAGAAGTAGAAGTAGTTTATTAAGCCCCGAATTCACAAATTAAGAAAAAGACTAACAATCATTAGTAGAGTAGAAGAAAATAATGTAGATAAGCATAGAAATTAATGAATTACAAAATAAACAAGCCTACAGTTTTAAGAAGTAATCTCAAGAACAATATAAAGCAACCATAAAAGTAGTTAAAATACTACCTATCCTAATCTTAAAAATAAAACAGAAAACACAGATATATACAAGTAGGATTAAGGGAAGAAATATTGTAGTCATCACAAAAGAAATTACAATAATTATAAGAAATGCTCTGCTCTTACGCTTGTAACTGAATGAGAAGGAAGATGTTTGAAGAAATGAGAAATAAGCAAAATTGACTGAAGAAATTCAAAACCAAATGTGTCAGGTGTCTGTAAGACCAGCTTCAGACTGATGATGTGTGGAAGAACTCACAGAACTCAGAAACACTGTTTATTGCAGTGAAAAGACACAGATTAAAATCACAGGAAGGAGGTGAATAGGATGGAGTCTAGGAGAAAGCATCTGCAAGCTTGTCCTCTCCCAGGGACTCCCATGGACAGCAGCTGTGTGGGACCGCACAGGCAGAGTGTTGCCAACTAGAGATATTTACCTGAAAACTCTGGTTTTCATGGAGACTCAGTCATGTAGGCCTGAAGTACTCCTGGGAGTGACTTTCATACATAAGTTCTAGCCCCTTTGGGGGTCAAACTGACACAGCATGGTCCAGGACCCCATGTGAACAAAAATAGGCATTCACCTTAAATTGCATTGCTAACATAGACTCTCTGGCATAGCCTGAGGCCTCAGGTGTCCAGACATACTCTTTTTAGGCAGGATATCCAAAGGGCTTAGAGGTTATGTCCCAGGAGCTGGTCTAGCATTGGCTTGAAGACCATTGGAATGAGTACATTCTTTACTGCACACAAATAAACCAGTTATTGTAAAAAACATTTCAAAATTGTCAAGATCTACCATGCAAGGGGGCACCTGGGTGGCTCAGTTGGTGGAGTGTCTGACTCTTGATTTTGGCTCAGATCATGATTTCAGAGTCATGAGATCCAGCCCTGAATCAGGCTCTCTGCTAGGTGTGTAGTCTGTCTCTTTCCTTCTGCTCCTCCCTCTTCTTTTTCTTTCAAAGAAATAAATAAAATCTTAAAAAAAAAACTAACATTCTAGAAAGCATGAGGCTTCTATAGCTTCATAATTAAATTCCTTCAGACTTACTTTATTTTTAAAAAGATTTTATTTATTTATGTTAGAGAATGAGAGAGAGAGAGAGAGAGAGAGCAAGGGGAGGGTAGGAAGGTACAAGCAGACTCTGTGCTGAGCACAGATCCTGACATGGAACTTGATCCAACAACTCTGAGATCATGACTTGAGCTATAATCAGGAGTCAGAGGCTTAGCTCACTTAGCCACTGAGTTGCCCTAAATTCCTTCAAACTTTAAAAGAACAGATAATTGCAGTGTGATTCAACCCTTTCCAGAGTTTATAGGAAGAAAAAAATTCCTCATTATTTGTATAATTTCTTTTTTAAATTAATTAATTTATTTATTCATGATAGACAGAGAGAGAGAGAGAGAGAGAAAGAGAGAGAGGCAGAGACACAGGCAGAGGGAGAAGCAGGCTCCATGCAGGGAGCCTGACATGGGACTCAATTCCGGGACTCCAGGATCACACCCTGGGCTGAAGGCAGGCACTAAACCGCTGAGCCACCCAAGGATCCCCTTATTTGTATAATTTCAACATGGAAACATACTATCAAAAACAAATGATAGCACAGAAAACTACAAATGAATCACACCTTTGGATATTGATGCAAAAACCCTAAACAAAATGTCAATCAGTAGAATCTTACGGTGCACTAAAAGATTAATACACTGTGACACATGGAATTCATTCCAGGAATCCAAGTATGGTTCAGTAGTTAGACAGGAATCACAGGGCACCTGAGTGGCACAGTCAGTTAAGCATCCAACTTAAAGAAATGAATCACTAGGGACATCAGGGTGGCTCAGTGGTTGAGCGTCTGCCTTTGGCTCAGGTTGTGATCCTGGGGTCCTGGGATTGAGTCCTGCGTTTGGCCCCTGTGAGGAGCCTGCTTCTCCTCTGTCTATGTCTCTGCCTCTCTCTGTGTGTCTCTCGTGAATAAATAAATAAAATCTTAAAAAAAAAAGAAATGAATCACTATATGTCACTATTAATAGTTCAATGGAAGGAAAACCTGTATTACTCCAATAGCAAAATAATATTTGATAATTTATAATTTCAAGATAAATTACGAAAGTATTTTCTCAACTCAGTTAACAATGAACATCTCAGATTATTAATGAGACAAGACCTGTCACCATATGACTTTTTTTTTTTATACTTTTCTCATCTGTTTTTTTTTTTTTTTAAATTTATTTATGATAGTCACACAGAGAGAAAGAGAGAGAGAGGCAGAGACACAGGCAGAGGGAGAAGCAGGCTCCATGCACTGGGAGCCCGACGTGGGATTCGATCCCTGGTCTCCAGTATCGCGCCCTGGGCCAAAGGCAGGCGCTAAACCGCTGCACCACCCAGAGATCCCCATATGACTTTTTTTTTAGCTATTTTTTCACTGATTCTGGAAGTATTGGCTACTATAATTGGATAAAAGAAACACATATTGTAAATGAATTTTAGTATTGTTTTTTGGCAGATGGTATGACTACATACCAGGAAGAACTCAGGGAGCCAACTAGAATTTTAGTATCAACTATAGAGGAGGTTGATAATGTAATTGGTTAAAAATGCATACAAAGAAGTCAGTGTTTCCAGTTTCCAGCAACAATAACTAGTTAGAAATTTAAGAAATGACTGCATTTGAAATAATAACTAAATAAAAAATATCTGTGAATAAACTTAAATAAGAAATGATATCTATATGAAGAAAACAAACTCCTTCCAGGAATATAAACAAAGATTTCAATAAATAGACATATCTTCTATTTGAAGAGAAGAACTCAATATATTCATGGTGCCTATTCTCCACAAATGAATCTAATAAATCTTGATAAACTCATTCAATCCTGATGTCAACTCTAATAGTATTTCTTTTGACGCTCTTAAAAAGTGGTTGTAACATTCATCTTGAAGAATAAATATATAATAGCAGCCATGAAAATTAAAGCAACCAAAATATCAGAATGTTACTGCTTGAGAATAAATTAGGTTGAGACATTTAAGAAGGAAGCACTGGGAGAGCAGTCCAAGATGTGGCATAGGGAGATCCTGATTCATGCCCTCCATGGACACACTCAGTCTACATATGGAACAATATTGTTTGAAAAAGACCTGAAAACCAGCCGAGCAGCTGCTTCACCTCAAATGAGAAGCCCACATCCAACCTCCAAGAGGCTGAGACACAGTCTCACCAAAAACCCCACTCCAGTCACCTAACACACAGTCAGGAGGGGCTTACCATCTGGAGCTTGACTCTCAAGAAGGCCTGGGGCTACTGTCCTTGTGCCCTTTCTCTGTCATGCTCCACAGTGCTTGTGTCTGATGGTGGGGAGTTTTACTCATATCTGGTGCTCCAGTTTTGAACATCTGGCTCTGGTGACCAGGGTCAGGGTAGGAGGGTGGCTCATGCTTCTGGGTCCTGTGAAATTGTAATGGTTGGAGAGACAGTCTTTGGTAGGCTCCCACCCCCAGGACATTGCACAGAGAGCAGACTGAAACACATCCCCAGTCTTTCTGTGAAGGAGTCCTTCTTTCTTGTCCTGGACCTTCAGGCTAAGAGGCAGGTTGAAGATTTGCCCCATAACCAAGGGCTATAGAGGTGCTCTCAGGGAACATAGGCCAGGGAATGCCATCTTTGTGCCACCCCTCTGCCTCACTCCAGCTCACCAGTACCTCTCAGAAAGGAGATTCTACATGTCTTGAGCCTGGATCTTTGCATCTGTTGCACAGGGGACACCTCCAGATCTCCCAGTCTGGAGGCCAGCAGCATTTACATTTGTAGCCCACTGTATATATTTGTATAATTTAGAAGCTGCTCAGTGTGTGGTTTCCAGTCAGCCTGAATCTAGGTGCTGACTGAGATCCCTCCCTTGCAAACACTGGTGTGTCTTGGCATACCCTCAACAACTGGAGCTAATAAAAAGAAATCAGGCTACTTAGATAATCACAGTTCTAGAGACAACCAAGAGCTATGGCAAGGTTGAACCATAACGTTCATCTATGTGAGGTCACTCTGTCAAGACTGGGAGTGGTAGCTCTTTCACCTCACACATAGAAACATACACACAGGCAAGCAAAATGAGTAAAAAGAGGAATATGTTCCAAACAAAAGAACAAGATGAAACCTCAGGAAAAAAACCTTTAATGAGACAGACTTAAGTAATTTACCTAACAAAGAGTTTAGGGTAATGGTCATGAAGATGTGAGAATGGCTAATATCAAAAAGACAAGATGGGTACCTGGGTGGCTCACGGATAAGCATCTGACTTCTGCTCAGGTCATGATCTCAGGGACCTGGGTATGGAGCCAAGTGTTGCACTCTGTGCTCAGTGGGGAATCTGCTTGAAATTCTCTCTCCTTCTCTCTCTACCTTCCCCCCGACTCATGCTCTCTCTTTCTTAAATAGTTAATAAAACTTTTTAAAAAAAGACAAGAAATACAAGTGTTGGCAAGGATGTGGAGAAAAGGGAACTCATGTGCACTGTTGATGGGGAATACAAATTGGCGCAGCCACTGTGGATGACAGTATGGAGATTCCTCAAAAAGTTACAAATAAAACTATCATACAATCCAACAATTCCACTACTGGGTATTTATTTAAAGAAAACAAAAATATCCGCACCCCCATATTCATTGAAGTATTAGCTACAATAATCAAGATATAGAAACAAGTCAAGTGCCCATCAATGGGTAACTAGATAAAGAAGATGTGAGGTGATAGATGATAGATAGATAGATAGATAGATAGATAGATAGATAGATAGATAATGGAACTTTAAACTACCATTAAAAAATGTAATATTGCCATTTGCAACAACATGGATGGACCTAGAGGGTATTATGTTAAGTGAAATAAGACAGAGAAAGAAGTATCATATGACTTCACTTATATGTGGATCCTAAACAAAACAAGCAAATGAAAAAAATCCATGCTCATAGACAACAGAACATGCAGAGAACAGAAGGGTGGTTGCCAGAGGTGTGGGGTGGGCAAAACGGGTCAAGGTGTCAAATAGTACAAACTTCCAGTCATAAAATAAGTAAGTCATGGAGACGTAATGTACAGCATGGTGACTGTAGGTAATAATAGTCTTGCATATTTGAAAGTTGCTAAGAGAGGAAATCTTTAAAGTTCTCATTAAAGAAAAGAACTTTGTAACTGTGTGCGGTGGCAGATGATAACTAGATTTATTATGATGATCATTTGGCAACATGTACAAATACTGAAACATTCTGTTGCCCACCTGGAACTAATATAATGTCCTATGTCAAGTATACTACTAAAGATTTTTAAAAAGAAAAGAGTACTGGTGAAGTGCAGACACATATAAGGGATAGGTGTCTGGAAAACATAAAGACCAGGAGGTATTTTATCATTAACTCAGCATTCCCTCCCATGCCTGCTTTGAATCTAAATACTGGTTGCAAATGGCAGCAGCTTGTCCAGCCTCTCTCTGCTGCCTCAGGTGTGTCTGTTGGCCAGCTCACTTCCCTACATAATAGGAACTGGAGGAAGTAATTTTTAACAGTGAATAAGGGGCAGAGACCATTTGTAGTGACCTAAAGCAGCTGGTGAAATCATGCAGCCAGAGACTGGATGTGTGTGCCACTCAGACAACAGCCTATTGTGAAGTCCCTATTGTTTTGGTACTCTGGGGAATCCAAGTCTCTAATGACTGTGAAGAATTAATAAAGCACTTCGGGTGTGTAAACCAGAAGCAATCTTTGAGGACAGGCATGTTATTCCTATGTAACAAATATCTTCTTATTAAAAGTAACAAATCAGGGCTCCTTTGTGCCACAGTTGATTAAGTGTCTGACTCCTGGTTTCAGCTCAGATCATGGTCTCTGGGTCCTGAGATTGAGCCCCACCTTGGGCTCCATGCTCAGCATGAAGTCTGCTTGTCCTTCTCCCTCTGCTCCACCCCCTGTGCTCTCTCTTTCTCCCTCTAGAATAAATAAATAAAATCTTTTGAAAAAGTAACAAATCTACTTTTGTTTGACTTATAGGTGGTTAGAACTGTCACTTTCATTTTTTGAAAATAACTAAGTGGAAAAATAAGGCTAGATATTAGGCTTTAAACAGGTACTATAGTGGGATGAGAGTCTCAGAAAGCTTTGGAGCAGGTGAATATATTTTGTACTTGATAGAAAGAAAAGTACTTGGGCTAGAGGGCAGACTATGGTAGGCAGGATTTTACTGTGGCCTCTCAAATTCCTGCCTCCTGGCATGTGCAGCCTGTGTAGTCCTCTCTCCTTGAGTGAGGATAGGTGGAGCTAGTGAATATAATGGGATATTATTCACATGATTAGGTTCCTGGCCACTTGGCTAGATTAATTGCAAAACATTCTGGGTGGGCCTGGCCTAATCAGGTGAATCCTTAGAAGGGGTGGTACTGGGCATTTCTTGAAGCCAGAAAGAGTCAAAGCAGTATAGATATTTTTCTTGCAGGCTTTGAAGAGACAAGCTTCTATGAATTCCACCACACAGTGAACTGAATTCTACCAACAGTCTGAGTGAGTGTGGTAAAGGACCCTGAATTCCAATTCAGAACACAATCCAAATGACAAATAGACACAAGATTAAGGCCCTGTGACACCTGAGCTGAGAGGCTGGCCAAGCCCTGCTGGGACTTCTGACCTACAGAACAGAGAGAATCAATGAGAATTGTTCCAAGCTGCTGTTTGTGGTAATTTGCAGTATAGAAATAGAAAATGAAATCCACAGTGTCTGAGTAGAAGAACAAAGGGGAAGTTATGGTGGTTGGGGGCAGTTTGTTTTGTTTTGTTTTGTTTTGTTTTGTTTCTTCTAAAGCAGTAATCATAGCTTTAGCTATGATTTTATATCATGCCTGTATTTCTTACTTCCCTCCTTTCTTTGTTTCTCTTCCTCCCTCCACAAATCTTCCTTTGGAGTGTCCCTTCCTAGTCAGACTGGTCCCTGTTTCTGTCATGCTAGGTGACTGTAGTACAGCCACATACACTCAGAATCAGTGGAGTTGACAGGGTCGTACCTGATGAGAGCTCCACTGTCGGTCAGCCCGGTGATGTGAGCAACACACATGATCGTCTGCAGATGAGTGGGTGGGCAAGAATATGTCTGAAGTTCTTATTTGCACAGATGCTCATGGTTCTATGAACTGCCTACATCTGCATGCAAGGAGAGAGAAAATGGTGTCCTGCTGCAGGGTGCTTTGAAGGATGGCAGGAATGTTACAATCAATAGTGCACCTCGAGCTTGCGGCCACCTCTTCTGAGAACCGGCTCATGTTTCGAACTCTGCACTGCCTCACTGAAGAGCCCCAAAGAGTCCATAAAGACTGAGCTTCCATCCCAGGCCGTCCCTGATGTAGTTTTTCTTACCAATAACGTGGACGAGATCTAGAACAGATGCTAGAAAGATAGGCAAGAATTCAGTCTAAGAGCAGTCCTCTCTTCTGATGATCTCTCAGGAGGTCAGAGTTGGCCTCTGTGAATTCCACCTATACATGATCAGCGTTACTCTTGTGTTAAGGATTAAATAATGAATAAATGAGACTCAAGTAGCTTACATTCTGGTTGGTCCAGTTGGTGTGTACTTGACTGTCAACAATTGTTAAGCAACTTTCAAAACCTCAAGAGGAATATTATAGGGGTTCAGAAGAGGCAGATTTTAAAATTCGGATTTTGCAGTACTCTGAAACCTCTCCCCACCTTGTGGGCCTGAAGGCACGGAGGGGAGAGAATTTGTGGGGAGCACTGTTCGATTAAGTCACCACCACTCACCTGTGGGGAAGTTTGCAGATGCTCTCTCCTTCAAGCTCTGAGCCTGATGTATGTCCCAGGCAGTCTGAGGGATTGTGAGCTTCCAACTTACCCCGAGGAGGTGAAACAGGCCCAAACTGAGGCAGGCTGGCTCCTCTATGGCTGCAGAAGAGAAGCTGGGTGAGTGTGACCCACATGATTCATTGCTTGAGGAAAAGTTGTAGTAAAGGACTGGAGGTAGTCATGCAAGTCAGCATGACTTCATTTCACATCCTGTAACAGAGGCTCGCCTAGAGGGGGAACCATCTCAGCAGAAAAAACTTGGGGTTTCTGGACTTCTAGGGCTAAGGAAGTGATTCTTAATTTTTTCTGGTATCAGGATCTCTTACACCTTCAAAATTAATTGTGGACCTTGAAGAGTTTTTGTTTATATGGATTATAGCTACTCATTCTTACCATATTAGAAATTACCTGAAAAAATTCTTTTTTTAAAAAAAATGATTTTATTTCTTTGAGAGGAAGGGGGCAGGGGGAATGGCAGAGGGAGAGGGAGAAGCAGGTTCCCTGCTGGATGCAGGGCTCACACCCAGGACCCTGAGATCATGACCTGACCCAAAGGCAGCCGCTTAACTGACTGAACCACCCAGGTGCCGCTTTCATGTTTGTTTTTAAATTTGGAGGGTAGAAGAGGAAGAAAAGCTAGGGTGGTTATTTTCATAAATTGATTCTGAAAGGTATTTTTTCCTTTTAGGAAGAAGAGATATCTGTGTGTGGAAAAATAAATCTTGTCTTCTTTATCTTTCTCTCCTTTTCAGATTTCTTTAAAAAGATTTTTGTATTAAAAAGCTTGAAAAAAAAAACAGAGATGTAGGAATAGTAATGTAATTAATACTCCTTATCCACAAATTCTTCTTCCTAGATTAAAAAGTTATCTCTAAAAACACTTTACCTGTACCCTTTCCTACCTGCTCCCAAAAGAGAGAAGTTGTCTTCTGACTATGGCTTTGAATTCAATCTGATTTTAGCTCCTTCACCTGTAGACACTTAGATTCTAATAAAATGGCTCTATCTAGAGTTTTGAGTTCTCCTTTCCATCCACTTACTACCTGCCCTTCATTCTGAAACATAAGAAGACTCCTTTGGTAGCCATCTTCACAGGGATGCTTCTAGAATTAATAAGCTGAGAGAGATACCGTTTTGAGCTTCTTTGGGAAAAAAAAATTAACGTACAGACTATTTCTCCTGCTTCACTGTATTTTTAGAATAAGAGACTGTCTTATCATTCTCTTACACTTATACTCAACAGACACCACTCCAGGATTTACTGCAGGATAGAAACTGGGGCATAGTTCTAATTGAATAATGATAACAAGAAGAGATGCAGGGCCATTTTGAGACATGAAAGTAGGAAGAATAATTAACTGATAATGGAAAGGATAAAGCCAAACTGGTTCTTCACTTATCAAGGAGCAAGCATGTACAAAGCACTATAAAGTTATTTCTTATATCAACTTGCATTTGTTCACTTATTTTAGGTCTTGTAGCTAATTTTTAATTATTTTATATGATGCCACAAAATCGTAAGAGCAAAGGTGTCCCAGCTTCACCTGTATTAGCTGCACAACCGTGAGCAAGTAATTTCCTGTTTGTAAGCCTCACTGCCCTCCTGTGCAGCTTGGAGATAATGAGGGGACTCATGTCATTAGGTGTCTTGAGCATCAGATAGAATAACTCACGCACAGGTGCCTAACAGGTTCCCCAGGCCTGGGTGCTGCTGCTTCTCAGCTCAGTGCTGGGGTTTTGGCCATTGTTTGGAATGAAAATTTACATTACTCCCAGAAATCCACAGAATGACTGCTTTCTATCTCTGCAGTCTGGATTCTGTGAGGTGGGAGATGCTGGTCCCCAGAGGGGACATATTATTGCCAAAGGCCACAGCGAGGTTCCCAGTGAATTTTGAAGGATGGCTGCCACCTGAGCAGTTTAGGCAACTCGCGTCAAGGACAGACAAGAAGAAGTGTCATTGTCACAGCGTGGGTCATTGGCCCTGAGCTTCCAGAAGAGGCAGGGCTGTTATTGTGCTATGGGGTAGGGAAGGATACGTAGGAAACCAAGATGATCCACTTGGATGCTTCTTGGGACTGTCTTTCACAACTGTGATTGCAAATGGACAGAGACAGCAACTTTAGCCTGTGAAAGACATGTTTCAGAGGTGATGGTCTGGTTTGTGGCCCAAGTAAGCCGATGAGACCAACAGAGATGGGAGCAAATGATGAGGGTAATTGAGAATGGATAGTACAGGAGGGAGACAAGGAGTATCCATTGCAGCCCTGAGGTCAACTACAGTGGAGGAGGAACAATTCTTCCCCCTAACTAGCCACTGTCTTCTAAGTTTCTCCTGAGGAAAAGTCCACAGGAAACTAGGAGGGGACGATCCTGAGTATATAGGAAGAAGTGAATCCAAATGGACACAGAGATGCACTACCTATGTCTCCCTTCAGGGGAGGATTTGCCACTTAACTGTGGGGTGACCGGAAGGCAGTCTCTAGTTGTCCATACGTTTCAGGGTCTGCCTCAGTGTTGGTGCTCCAGGGCTCCTGGCTGAGAGGATTTTCTGGATGGGCTTCACGATTTGACTTCACTCTCCGCACAGTCCTGGATCCTGTCCCTTCCATTCACAGATGTTCATCCCCTATAAACATCTTGTACCCCAACCTTCTCAGCATTTGCTTCTAGATAACTCAGCCCATAACAGCACCTTATTTCTATCCATTTGGAGCCATGACACTGGCTGATTCCATTCACCACCAGTCCTCCATTTTTGTTACATGCTTTTTAATTTTATCGTATATGATTGTATTTCTTACTCATAATAACCATTGGCTATCTCCCCCCATGTCTCTTAGTGTCATTTGTAAGACTCTTATAGAAGGATTCATTTGTGTTAAAAGTTAAGAAATAAAAATCAATTCTGGGCAACTAGAGGGAAGAGAAGGAGAGGAAAATTGAAAGACGATGGTAGAGCCCACAGAATCCAAGAAAAACATGATTTATCTGGATCCAGGGAAGGAGAAATCCCATGGGAGCTCTAAAGCATCTAAGAGCAAGAGTTCAGAGGTCTCCTTCCCTGGCCAAGTACTGCTATCAGCACCGCTTCCACCATTACAATGTTCCATTCCAGACTTCTCATATGATCAAGCAGCCTCTGTCTGCTTCATTAGGGGATACAGAGGGAGACCCTAGGAGTCCCCTAGCTGAGAAGGGGATGCTCCCACAGGAGAGGAAGTCATTGTGGCATCTATTTCAAGAAATATTTATTGCTGTTGGTAATAAATCAATGAATGAGGTGAGTTTCAAAGACATACTTGGCTGATAGAAACTTTGTTAGCAGAGTTGAAAAAATATAGGAAGGTGAGGCCTTTTGTTGTTTCTTCTCTATCATAGCTCTGCTACTCTCTCTTCCTTTCTTGGTTTTTGGGGTGCTGGGCCATAGTCCTTTTGGCTCTTTTGAAGCCTAGGGACATCACTTCCCCATGATCTGGTGGCCACACATGTGAAGTGCTGGGTTTTATTCCTCTGTTCCTGGGTGACCGGACTCTTCCAGGTCAGTAAACAGAGGGCAGGTAAAACCACTGACATCCCCTCTTTAGCTCTGAAGAAATGATTCTAAAAATCTTGGGCCCTCTGTGTCATTGTAACCTGTTTCCAGAGGTAGTTTCCATTCTGTTGTTTTAAGAATAATTGCATTTCTGAAGATAAATTTATGAAACGAAAGCCAAGTAACAACAATATGTTTCTCTTTTTCCCTCAGTGGCTGGGAAGGTGAGGTCCACAATAATTTTCCATGAGTAGAAGTTTATTCAGCTGTGGCATCTACTAGCCTGAGCTCTTTCCCTTTCTGGGGGCTCCTTTTTGCTCTATGTTTCAATGTCTACTGTGCCTGTGAGCTACATGTCAAAACCATGAGCTGGCCCCAGGTCCTTCTGGAACTACACAGTCTATATGTCTTTAAGTAAATAAAGATAACCTATCTTTTCTCTTCCTACCTCCAAAATAGAATATAGCCATCATAGTTTAAAGATAAGTAAATGGAAAGGTTGTGATGTGACCAAGTTGCAGATAACTGCTGGGCCTTGCACAGAATGAGATCCAGTTTTACAGAGAGCACACAGGCTCTTAGCACCAAGAAAGAAATTTTAAAACACACAGCCTCTGCCAGAGTGGTTGCTGCAATGAAGAACTGCCAGGTCCATCTGACACAAAGGTACCCATGTCCTGCCCTGTTTTTAAATTTATTTTTATTTTTTATTTTTTTTTCTTGCCCTGTTTTTTTTTTTAAAGCAGTTGAGCAAAAGATCTGTTTGTGTATACTCTGCATTCACTTCATTATCTCTTAAAAAGTCTCTGAGGAAAGGATATTTTGGGGCTAATTATCCCTTTTGGCAGAAATTAGAGTTGTATTGATAAATAACTTCTGTGGTGAAAGCTTCTGCTTTTTTAGGCATGTAATTTTTAAGGATATAACTTGCACTTCCCTTTCTTGGACTGCTAACATATTTGGGTGGATAATCAGTGTTAAGGGGACCAGAGTTCGATGGTTTCACTGTGTGGACAGAAGCTTCTGTCCCAGAGTCTCCCTGTTTTGTACCATAGGCATAGAGTTTGCCTGTAGTCCCGAGGAACCATCCTGTAAACCACAAGGTGTGGGGCTGGAGGAGAAAGTCTCCAGTTCTCTGCAAGTGTAAGCAGAGTGATGAGGGCAGTCCTCCAAAGACTGCTAAGGGTGTGAGTGGTGGAAACAAAGCAGGAGGCGAGGGGGCACATAAAGACATAGTAGGGGACAAGCTACCACAATTCATCTGGTAAGGTTGTTCACAGTGCAGGACTGATCTACCATGCATTCCAGATTCCATGCTCCACGGCTAACACTTGTGCCGGTCTAGACAGCTTGCCTGGTTACCTGGCCCAGATTTTCATCCCTGAAGGATCAGAGTCCTTGTCAAGCCATGGTCATTTTAATGATCTCTTCACAATTAAAACATGGGCATGAAAACACCAAGATATTTCCTGGCGGGTAACCGTGTTTTAAATATATTCCTCTCCACCCCCATTATGTAGCAACAGCTCTACCACTGTTCTATTATCCCTGCTGATAAAATTTCTTTACCTGCTGGTCTACAAGCATAACCTAAAATCACCAGACAGGTGCCGTGACTTTAGGTATGGAGGAACTTTATAGTGTTAGACGTGTTCCTTTTCTGGGAACAAGGTACCCTAGACCTTCAGTACCTGTTTGTTTCTAGTGGGACATTAGCAGTGATGGTGAGTGGAACCACTTCTATTTCCATCCCTTGGTTGCTAGACTTTCATATTCTACACATGTAGAACACAGAACCATATAAGGACCACTGGCTCAGGGTATGTACTGCATTCTGAAGGACAGTGCATCAACATAGAAGGCTGTCATCTCCAGGCTTGTGCCTCAGCTGCACCTTCAAGTGACTTTCCCCATCTTCCAGGCTGGCAGCTTCTGTGTGGTGCTGTACAGCATGGCATAGGACCACTGACTAGTGGTCATAGGCAACGATCATTTGCATGCCCTTTGCTGACAAGCAGGTCTCTTGGTCCAGGGCAATATTACATGAGATCCTATTCTGGTCATTGGACATTGTAATACCCAATTACTGTTGACTGGTGCCACCACAGGTTGGATATGCAGCAGTGGCAGTGGCTACATTGGCTTTGATGAGAGAGAGCTTTTGGTTTGAGGCCCATGCATGGCCTTCATCTATTATACTGTGGCTATACTCTGCACTGGCCCATTTTGCAAGCACTAGGATTGCCAAAGACTGAGGCTTGCCAACATTTAGTGGATGACTCATTCTGTCCACTGGTTGTTTAGTGCCTGTCCTGCAGTGGATACTGTCTGGTGAACACTAATGTTTAGCACAAAGAATTGCTCACTTGGTGCCCACTCCCACATGCTTCTTCCATATGCCTCTTCTGCAGACCCCTTATCTTTGATGTTGCTGTTTCGCTCAGTACAACCCTATGACAAATCAGCAAAGCACTTCCCCAAAGGCACGAATGTGTGCTTACCCCTTCTTTCTCTCAATGAACTGGATGACCAGATGTATCTCCTGAAGCCTCGCCCACTGGGAGGGCTTGCTTTTATCGTGTTTCAGGCTCATGCTTGAATGAATCTGTAGTCCAGCAGCAATATTTGTTTCAGCTTATACAACCATATTGAGCTGACACCTCTGGAAACCAGCCCCAGGATTTTTCCACCTCTTCCAGCTTGGTGTAGAGACTTGCAGTAGGAGGCCATAGATGTGAGGCAAAGGACAGACATTAGGGCAACAAGGTGGGGAATGCTGGAGCCTGGCTACTGGTTCATGTGCCTTAATTGTGCCTGATGATCCTGCTTGTGCCCAGTTTACGATGTACCTCTTCCACTGTATAATGGGTTATTGCTGTACTCAGATGACTTTATGACTTGGTTGGTCTGATAGCACCCAGCTTGTGATGGGAAGCTCCAGTTTCATGGTCACTTAATCTATGGTCAGAGCTCAGTCTCTAGGAGGGCACAGTACTCTACTAGAAGATGCTTTCAAATGGTCTTACTCCAGAATCCTAGGAGCTTGCCCTGAAACTCTCCTGTTGGAGCTTTCCAGATACCCAATTTCTGTCTATCTACTACAAATAACATTAGCACCATGGGATCTGCTGGCCCATGGGATCTGTAGGATTCATTCAAAACTGCCAGACTACTGAGCCTACTGATCTATGAGTTGAGCAGTGTTCTTAAGTTTGGTGCATGCTACCTTATAGTCTGAAGAGATCTATTCAGAGCAGTATTTCTTAGTGACAGAAGCTGCAAGATGTGATACTTATTTTTTAACTTGGAAGAGAGATCCTAGCATATCCTAGACCTCTAGACTCCCCAAAATTCACCAATGTGGTAGGTCTCTGAATCTTTGTAGGGGTTTTCTACCACTCTCTGGACACCCTCTGATGTGTCTCATATGGACAACCAGGAGACCTGCCTCTTTCTGCCAGTCAGGTCCAATTAACACAAAGTCATCAACATTATGGGCCAGGATGCTACTCTGTGGAATGCCTAAACAATAAATTCTCTTTAGAGAAAATTATAAAGAGAACAGAAGCGTTAACAGCCCTGGGAAAAGATTGAATTTATGTTGTTGTCCATCCCCATTTAATGTGAACTACTTCTCGCCCTCTTCCCTGATGGGTTATTGACAAGAATGAAATTATCAGATCTACAGTCACATTCTGTATAAGATGCTGTGTTTATCTGCTCTAATAAGGATAAAATTGCCCAGAAACCATAATTAGGCCACTTCTTGATTTGGTTTGTGGTAGTCTACCATCAACCATTATGACCCATCTGTTTACTTCAGTGGCCAGACTGTAGAATTAAGCGGGGGTATGATGAGGTTCCCCACTTCTGCAAGCTTGAAGTCTTTGAGAGTGACACTAATCTCTGCCATTCCATGCAAGAGATATTGTTACTTTTTGCTTACAATCTTGGTGGGAGAGTGGGAGGACCAGTTTCAAGGGCTTCTTCTTGGCTTTTCTTAATGATGGCTCTTACTTCACAGATTAAGGAGCTAAAATGAGGATTGTACTGTATGCAAAACATGTCCATCCTTCACATTGCTATGCATTTGGAAACTGAGGAAATGACCACTGTAGATGGCCCCAAACCAGGAACCCCCTCATCATCTGCCCTCTACAGACCTCCACTCTCACATGGGACCTTGATAACTTTGGATTTCCCCCAGAGATGGTCAGGAAAGATGCTATGTCCAACAGGACAGATCATGTTGGGGGAAAACTGAAGCACCAGTGGAATCACTACGGCCTAATCTATGGCATTGCTGGTTACATGGCTTTCTATGCCTGCTCCTATCTCCGCATGCCAGGGAACCTACTTTCTGGCTCCTCTGCCTCCATGAGCACTGCACTAGAGCTCTGGGAACTCTGCTTCTAACTTACTAGGGCTACATAATATCTGTGTAATGAGGGCTGTGTTTCTTCCCTTCTGTAATTCTCTCTTGGTGTGGTTCATGTCAGTATTCTTGTGAAAGGAAGAAGAGGAACAGATAGAATTAGGTGGCATGCTTACTGTCTGCAACCCCTGGAGATTAGGTTGTTCTGAATGGTGGGTTTTCCAGGATGGCTGAGAATTTGACACTGTACACTACCAAACCATAAAATAATTTAAAAACATTTTTATTGGAATCTTTCTAAATTACATTAGAAAATAACCAAGTCTATCTCCAAGGGACATCATTCAGAGAAAACATTCATTTCCTGTATAACTCATTTCCCCAGGCCTATTTTACATCATTTCCTTTAGGGTCCCTTTGTTTTTAAGGGACTTAATGAGCTGAAATTTCTAAGCAGAGTTTAACCTGCTCTGTAGGTTAGCTTAACACTTCTCTGTAGAAGTGTGTATTTCTATCTGAGCAGTTAAAATCTAGGGCAGAAGTGCTGAATCCTAATCTTTCTAGACCTCTGTTTCCTTATCTTTTTCATCTTTATAAATCTGCATTCTAAGATGTAAAGGACTGTGAATAGAAAATGATTTGAGAAGCAGAGTGCTTATGGAGGGCAGGAAAAAAAATAAATTATTGTCTAGCAAAGATAGCATCTGGTTCACACGGAAAGGTCCTCAAACTGGACATGTGTTTCTAGCCCCAAGGAGCTTTTTTTTTTTTTTTTTTTTTTTAAGATTTTATTTATTTGAGAGAGAGAATGAGCATGAGGGGTGGGGGAGCAGAGAGAGTAAGAATCTCAAGCTGACTTCATGCACTGGGCAGAGCTCAACATGGGGCTTGATCCCACAACCCTGAGGTCATAACCTGAGCCAAAACCAAGAGTGGGACACTTAACCAACCTAGCCACCCAGGCATCCCCCCAGAGAGCTTTGAGTAAGCAAATGCCCTTTTCCTGTACTTGTACTTAATCTAGGCAAAGCAAATTCAGGACAAAGCCTGCTTTTGGAGAAATTTGGGCCATTATTTTTTATAGATCAAAGAAAAGGAGTATTTTCAAATCTGGGTGGTTGATCTATAAAATGAGCTGAATTGATTAATTGATCCTTTCATTAATTTATTCAACAAATATATATGAAGGAACCTGCAATGTCTCCAATTCTAGATGGCACAAGGGATTCACTAGGTCAGACAGAAAGATCCCTGTCCTCAGAAAACATTTTCTAGGGGCGAATTCAGATGAAACAGCACTGGCCATGACATCTAATGAGCATGGTACCAGGGCCTAAGGAGGCAATCTTGGGGAACAGAACAAGGGTCCAGCCCCAGAAAGGCTGGACTTAGCTGCTGAGATATTAGATGTTGCTAAGAAAATGCCATTTTACTAATTTAGTTCTGTTAATCTCTAAACTCTATGTCACCATCTTGTCTATATCCTCTGGGGACACACATGGAAGGTAAAGATCTAGCACTGGTAAGAAATAAGACCAAAGCAAATGTTTCTCTTGCACTTTTCATTAGAAGGCAATACAATTTGGGCACTGAACCAACTGATGGCTAAAAGGAAGACTTTGCTGATATTATTCATCTCCTTCAAAAGAGCTCAAGGCCATTAAATTTTTTTCTAACTCGTCTTCAAGATGTTCTCATAAGTTTGGGGCCAATCTGTCCTTCCTCCCTGATTTTGTCTCTCCTTCCTGTCTTTCTCTCTGGACTTGGCCCTCTTTATAGCTTTCTAGAAAAACATTCTAGTGTCTTCAAAAATATCTTTTTCTTTAGAAGATTTATTTAGAGAGAGAGCATGGGGGCACACACACACGGCTTGAGCAGGGCAGGAGGGGCAAAGGGAGAGGGAGAGAGAATCTCAAGCATACTTCCCACTGAATGTGGAGCCTGACACCAGGCTTGATCTCACAACCCCAAGATCATGACTCCAGCCAAAATCAAGAGGCACTCAACTGACCAAGCCATCTAGGTGCCCCCAGAAATACGTTGAGTGCCACACTCAAACTCCATTTTGCACATGTTCACTCTGTGTTAAAGCTCCCTATTACTGGCCCTTCCCCTGGCTTCATGATTTATGTTCCCCTGCCCAGTCCTTCTGTATTAATGTTTCACAAGTGCTGTATTATGGAGTCTTGCTTGCTATGACTCTGCCTCTAGAGACCACCTCTGGCTCTCTCTCTCAGCTGCATTGTCCATAGCCCTTAGCCTTACCCAGTCCCAAGTCTACCCCCTCTAAGAACCTGGCACTAGCTCGATTAAACAAATATGTAAGGACTACATGAACTGGGGAGAGTTGTAGAAATGTCATAGAGTCATATAGGACCTCAAAGTTCTTCTAATTTAAATCCACATTTTGCAGAGAAAGAAGTGCAGCCAATAGAGAGTGTGCAATCTGCCACAGCTTGTTGGTGGCAGATCAAGTATCACACCTAGATTTTCTGACCCCAAGCCCAGTGTTCATTGTGTTTCCTCATGTTGCCCTTGGACTGAAGAAATTTTAAAAAGTAGTTTGCAAAATTGTTAATCAGATAACATGTAATATAATACAGCTTGATTTCTGTTTAATCTTCTGAGCCTAAAGCTTTGGGACTTTTAAGCCATTGAAACCAAGTGCAATATTTAAAATTACCCATTTTCTTCTGTTAAAGACAAAATTTCCTTAGGGAAGAATACTAGAAATGCTAGTGGACCTCACCTGAAATTGCTTCCTGGTAATGTCAGCTATTGCTTCTTAAGCCCTGGAAGGTGGATTAATAGATCTTGAATGGTTTGACATTAACAATTTTCTGTGACCCACTTTTATATAAAAGATCATGTTTGAGGGTAAAGAAAGAAACAGATAGATATCTAAATGAAGAAATATCTATTAATGGAAAAAGGAGATCTGAGCTGCTTCTTTCCAAATATATTAAGGGAATTGCAAAAACACAATGAGAGGATGTGTAGTGTTATAAGAAGAAAGCTGAATATAAATGAAAGTCAGCGGAAAGACATTTCGTGCTTTTATTGTCCTCGTTTCTCCTTGCTAGAATGAGTTGAAATCATGGTCCAGTAATATTTTCATTGAAGTAAAAGTCATCTTTACTCAGATGTAAAAGGGTAGCTACAAGAGTGATTAAATTTGTGCGTGTGTGTGTATGTGTGTGTGTGTTTGTGTGTGAGTGACTGAGGATTGGAGTGAGATTTTATTTTTAGGAATCTTCTTTGAAAAAAATGTTAATAGCCTTCAGAAAAGTATGATGTTAAATTTGGCCAACAAATCATTGTATGCGATTGTGAACATAACCACACCCAAAAGCATTATTAAATTGTGGTTGAAAGCCAAAAACACCGAGGATGCTAACCAGAAAGACCATGGTGATCTCAAAGATGTGGACTTTCTAACATTTAGTCATTTTTTTCTGTATAATAAAGATATTCTCTTGATGTCTTTATGATTACTGTGAACCAATAACAAATCACAAATTTAGAATCAGATCCAAGAATATAGGAGATGAAAGTAACTAAAAATTATGCTTCCAAGCAATGAAATGATAATGGAAGTGAATCATTCATTATGTGCAGTGAGTGTACAATTATGTTATTTCTTATTTTCTTCTGATTTATGATTTTTCTAAACTTGTGGGATGGACTAAAATATAACAACTTCATATCTTTGTTCCAGAGTAATTTCTAATAATCTTTGCTTATTAGGAGCTTAAAAATGGAGCTTCCATTTGTCTATAGGTTCTTCCAGATTCCAGTGGCAGATAGGGGTATAAATGATTTCAGATTCTCAGTTCAGCACTCAGTGGAATCTGCCAAATAGGCTCCTTTCAAATGCAATTATGCTTCTGTCAAATTTATAGAATGTTTCATACATGAATGATGAAATGATCCAACTTTATACTTTATAGAAAAATTATCTCTGATCACTAGAACTTATGGAATGGCTTCCCATAAAGGTTTGTTGACAAGATGCCATTGGCTGATGTAAGATTAGAAGAGAAAAATACAAATCACAATGTGTTCTATATGTCAGATAAGACGCTGGTTTGAAATGATTGAAATCATTCCTGGAAAATTGTCTTAATCAGCAATCAATATTTTTCCACTCCGCTGAACACTGCTGAAGAACTTCATGGGTTTATGAGTAGAGCAAAAAAGAACCTTGAAAATAATCATAAACGTCTTCCTTTTTATAAGTCAGGAAACTTACAGATCAAGGGTAAATAACTTGTCCCAAATCTCACAACTAAGAAGTAGCTGGGACAAGAAATTAACTCTTTTACCTGACAGCCTAATTAAAATGGGATAATCTGTCTCCACATGAACTTCAGCAAAATCTACTTCCTTTTTTACACATGGCCTGATAAATCTAAGCTTGGGCTTATGGACAGGATAAAAGGCAAAAACTCAAAAGGCTATATTTTTCTGACTTGATCTTTCCTTGTCTCAGGCAATTTCACTACAAAAAGACATCCAGAAAAGGTGCAGCCTGGGTGGCTAAGTGGTTTAGTGCCACCTTCAGCCCAGGGCATGATCCTGGAGACACGGGATCCAGTCCTAGTCCTATGTCTGGCTCCCTGCATGGAGCCTGCTTCTCCCTCTGCCTGTCTCTCTCTGTTTCTCATGAATGAATAAATGAAATCTTAAAAAAAAAAATCCAGAAAAGACAAGAACAAAAAGGTGACCAGAGTGTAATTTTAGCATAGTGGTGGGGAGACTGAATTAATAAATTCTAAGTTTATATTTAAAACCGGATGTAGTCTTGGGTGACAGCTTTCAAAATTTCAGCACCAGACAGCATTCCTACTCAACATAGACTTTAGAAAGGGAGTGATCCTTTGTGAAACGTGAATTGGAACTTTCTGGAATATGGAAAAGAAGAATTCTTCTCTTTTTGGGGTAGAGATTTTACGAGTCTTGGTATTTAAGCAAGAATGTGAACTAACACAGTTTAGCAATGTTTTTTTTTAACATCACAGATAGAAATAAAAGGAATTCTCTGTTTAATCCAGAGTGAATCAGAACATTTAATTAGCCAAAATACTCTAGAGCATCTGGATTAGTTAAATTTTTAGTGGAAGAGAGGTGCTGAATTGGATTTACACTGAATTGGATTTACATTTGGATTGCATTTGGATGCACAGGGGGATTCAAAGCAGGATGTGTTGTGTTCTGAATTTGAAACCCGAGAACAATCTGTCAGGTGCTGAATGTTGGAAAAGTCTTTATCATTAAAGAAGATTCCAAAGGGCATAAAAGAAAGTAAACTAGGTGACATCATGATCATTAACAAATCCACCAAGGAGCAAAGTATAGCACACTGTATGTGCTACTAGCTAATATGAAAAATTCGGTGAGCTAGTTACCTTGTTTGCAAGGAATGCAACAATCTACTGGACACTTTCCATGTTTGATTTAAATCAGTGTGCTGGTGCTGGTTATGTACAACATAGCTTTATGCCTCAACCTGGACAGAGATCATATCTTACAGCTGTGATTGGGCTTCTCTCTGCTGCTCATGCAGAGCTTCTGCACATTTGAGTTCTCTATGAGCATGAACTCTCTAATCTTATTTTTTAGCCTGGAGAGAAAAAGTTATGACTGCTTCATTGCTGCATCATCAAAAGATGTTGAGCCAACATCACTTTTCTTCTAAGGTTTTCATTAAATAATACCAAACCTTGAGTTTTATGTTTTCTTTTAAAAGATTCTACTAAATTAAACATTAGTTATTTTATGAAAGATACGGAGTCCATAAAGTTTTTATTAAGCTCAGATATAAAGTTAAAGAGAGTAATTGCTTTGGAGTGTCAAACTACAGCATTTGGGCTCTTTCTGCTCCTAGAAAAGTGCTGGGCCAGAAAAATCAAGAATATGCATATATAGTTCACAAGAATGATGTGCTCAAAAGCCCTGATTGCCTGAATAAATTTGTCCTTCAAGCTCCCACTCATCTTTCTGATATGCAATAGGGCAAGAAAAGATAAATTTCATAACTGGTTTGGTTCCCAGACATCTTCCCTGCTTTTTCTTCTCCATCTTGAATATTAAGGTGGGTGCCTCTCACGTAGATTCACAGTGGCCTCAAGGATGGCATTGGAGCTCAGCTTTGTGAACTGGCACCCAAGTCTATGGAGTCAAATACTGCTCCCTGGGTGCTAGGCAGCACAGGGCCACCAGCATAGAGGGAAAAGCCATCACTGGATCACCACACCAGTCTCTGGGATTAGGTATTGTTTCTGATGTGTGCTCTGGAGCTACAGTCTGGGGGAAGAGCCCCAGTTCTTTCCAGCTCTGAATAGGGAGTTTATGACAAGACAGTGCATGTGCAGGACTCCTGGCACACAGCCTGTATCATAGCCAATATCTGAGGTCCCATTTTCATTGCCAGCTTCCGAAGCAAACTTTATTGCAGAAACCCAGCTATTTTTTTTTCTGTCTTATTAGAACTGCAGGGGAAAACTAATTTTCCCCAAGATTTTTATTGCAAAAAGGTAATGAGATTCCTTTATACCAATCCAGGATCACAATAAGTACTTTTGAATACTTTTAATAAGCAGCAAGGACAGTTGGATTAGGGGAGAAAACTTAGTCAGCATTAATAAAGCTATTAAAAATGTTTTCTTCTGAGTACCAAGGAATAGAAGCAGTAATAATAGTAGGGCAAATCTCATCTATGGAGATGGGTTGGTATTTACAGTCACAGCCTCAATAATAGCTTCTCATTTGTAACCTCTTCTTTCTTCCATGTTGTACATTTGAAACTCATATAACACTATATTTTAACTCTATTGGAATTTTAAAAAAAACACAAAAAGGCATCACCTCATACCTATCAGAATGACTATTATCAAAAAGATAAGAAATAACAAATGTTGGGGACACTGTGGAGAATATATACACATATATAATCAATCTACCACAAAGGAGACAAGAATATACAATGGGGGGAGGGGGGATCTCTGGGTGGCTCAGTGGTTTAGCACCAGCCTTTGGCCCAGGGCACGATCCTGAAGTCCTGGGATCAAGTCCCCGTGGGGCTCCCGGCATGGAGCCTACTTCTCCCTCCTCCTGTGTCTCTGCCTCTCTCTCTCTCTATCATAAATAAATAAATCTTTTTTTTAAAAAGAATATACAATGGGGAAAGGACAGTAAATGTGTTGGGATAACTGGACAGTCATATGCAAAAGAATTAATCTAGACTGGTATCTTAGACTATACACAAACACTTACTAAAAAGAGATCAAAGTCTTGACCCTAAAACCTGGAATTATAAAACTCCTAGAAGAAAATATAGGCAGTAAGCCCCTTGACATTTGTTTGGTAATGATTTTTTGGATCTGACTCCAAAAGCAAAGGCACCAAAATAAAAAATAAACAAGTGGAACTACATCAAAAAATGCTTCTGCACAGCAAACAAATAAACAAAACCTAAATGAAAAGACAACCTGGTGAATAGAAGAAAATATTTGCAAGTCATATACCAGATAAGGGTTTAATGTCTAAAATATATAAAGTATTCATGCAGTTCAATCACAAAAAAACCCAAAAATCTGATTGAAAAATGAACAGAAGACATGAAGAGACATTTTCTTAAGAGGAGAGATACAAGGAGAGAGGAAGGGAGAGCGAGGGGGAGAGGGAAGAGAGAATCTTTTTTTTTTTCTGAGATTTTATTTATTGTTCATGAGAGATAGAGATAGAGGTAGAGAGAGAGAGAGAGAGAGAGAGAGAGAGAGAGAGACATAGGCAGAGGGAGAAGCAGACTCCATGCCGGAAGCCCAATGCGGAAGTCAATCCCAGGACTCTGGGATCACACCCTGAGCCAAAGGCAGGAGCTCAACCACTGAGCCATCCAGGCATCCCTAGGGAAGAGACAATCTTAAGCAGACTCTATGCCCAGTGTGGAGCCTGACATGGGGCTCAATCTCACAACCCTCAGATCATGGCCTGAGCTGAAATCAAGAGTCAGATGCTTAACTGATTGAACCTCCCAGGTGCCCCTGAACAGAGATTTCTCCAAAGAAGATATCCAGGGATCCCTGGGTGGCGCAGTGGTTTGGCGCCTGCCTTTGGCCCAGGGCGTGATCCTGGAGACCCAGGATCGAATCCCACATCAGGCTCCCGGTGCATGGGGCCTGCTTCTCCCTCTGCCTATGTCTCTGCCTCTCTCTCTCTCTCTGTGACTATCATAAAAAAAAAAAAAAAAAAAAAAAAAGAAGATATCCAGATGGCCAACAGACACATGAAAGGTTGTTCAACATCACTCATCATCAAGGAAATGCAAATCCAAATCACAATGAGATATCATCTTATACCTGTCACAATGTCCAAAATCAAAAACACAGGAAACAAAAGGTGTTGGTGATGATGCTGAGAAAAAAGAAACCTTATGCACTGTTGGTGGGAATACAAGCTGATATAACCACTCTGAAAAATAGAGTGGAAATTCCTCAAAAAGTTAAAAATAGAGCTACCTTACAATCCAGTAATCACACTATTGGGTATTTGCCCCCAAAATACAAAAATACTAAATCAAAGTGATAAGCCAAGAAACAGACTCTGAACTATAGAGAATAAAATGCTGTTACCAGAGGGGCAGTGGGCAGGGGGATGAGGAGAAACAGATGATGGGAATTAAGGAGTGAACTTAAAAAAAAAAAAAAAAGGAGTAAACTTATCTTGAGGGGAGGGGCACCAATGATGTATAAAGTGTTGAATCACTATATTGTACATTTGAAACTCATATAACACTATATTTTAACTCTATTGGAGTTTAAAAAAACCATAAAAAAGCATCACCTCATACCTATCAGAATGACTATTATCAAAAAGACAAGAAATAACAAATTATTTCTGGGATGCTGTGAAGAAAACTCTTGTGCACTAATGGAGGGAATGTAAGTTAGAAGAGCCACTATGGAAAATAGCATGGAGGTTCCTCAAAAAATTTAAAATATTACTATCATAAGATCTAGCAGTTTTGCTTCTGGGTATTTATTTTAAGAAAACAAAAATACTAATTCAAAAAGATATCCATACCCTTATGTTCAGTGCAGCGTTATTTACAATAGCCAAGATATGGCAACCTAAGTGTCCACCAATGGATGGATGGAAAAAGATATGGTATGTGTATACACAAACACACACACACACACACACACACACACACATACATCCATACATCCATACATACATACAGTGGAATTGTGTTCAGCAAAAAGGAATGGAATCTTGCCATTTGGGACAACATGGATAGAACTTGAGGGCATTATACAGAGTGAAATAAATTAGATAGAGAAAGACAAATACCATATGATCTCACTTATATGTGAAATCTAAAAAAACGAAACCAACAAAACACAAAAATCAAACTCCTAGATTAGAGAACAGATTGGTGGTTGTTAGACAGGTGGGGGGTAGAGGTGAGGGTAAAATGGTTCGAACAGGTTGAAAGACACATACTTGCAGTTATAAGATAAATCATGGGGAGATAATGTACAACATGGTGACTATAGTTAATAATACTGTACTGCCTATTTGAAAGTTGCTAAGAGAGTGTATCTTAAAAGTTGTCTCACAAGAAAAAGAAGAAAAAAATTTTGCAATTATGTTTGGTGACAGATGGTAACTAGATTTTTTGTGGTGAACCTTTTGCAATGTATGCAGATATCAAATAATTATGTTGTACACCTGAAGTATTAGTATAAAGTTCATGTAAATTAAACCTCAAAAAAAAAAAAAAAAACCAACCCCAACCCCAACCCCAGAATAGTCTTCTAATTCCAGTAAGGATTAACTCTCATAAATGTCATGGCACTTCTCAGGGATTATTTAGCCTTTAGTAAATGTGATGAAACTTCTCACAGGATTAAAGCTACATGTGAGAAATGTCTAGCTATGGAGTAATCTGTGGCAGAAATTGTCAATTCTCCTTCCAGCCTACCACCTCCCTTTGATAGTGTACAAGGAAGAATTGACTTGGTTCTAGAGTCCTCACTTAGCTTGGTGGCTTTTGATGGCAAATGACTCCCTGCCTTGAGCAATGTCTGGAGACAGCTTTGGTTGTGAAAGTTTAGGAGATGCTACTGGTATCTAGGGCAGAGAAGTCAAGGATGTTGCTAGACACCCTACAATGAATAGACTCCTCCGTAAAGAATTATCTCATTCAAAATGTCAATAATACTGAGGTTGAGAAACCTGATTTAGAACAATAGCAAGGGTTTCAAATGAGAGCATTCAGGAACAGATATTGGGTGGCCTCAATCATAAACGTCTTAATAATTGGAGTGAGCTATGGGGAGCAGTGGAGAGAGGGCATGTTAAGGATTCTTCCTAGGAAGGCTTCAGTCTGTTTCTCTGTTTGCAGAGCCTGATTCCCTTATGTGGCCAGACACTGTAAGGTCAAAGTGCTATGGGGCACTGACTCCACTGTTGACAAACTCATGTGAAACTGATGTATAAACCCGGTCAATATACTACAGTATAACTAGAAATATAATTTGTGAACAGACACTTGAATCATCTTATCAGGATAATCTCTCCCTGCAGGGAAATTTATAGGGACAAACATAGAAGCAGAAGATTTCTTGGTAAACATACACTTGGAGAAAGGGGAGTTGGCTGGACCAGTGACATATCCTATGAGAGCTTTCTGTCTCCGAGGCCACTGTTAACGCACTTGTTAAATGGGCAAGACACTTTTTTATCCATAATTTTCTATTTAAAAAAAGTTAAAAATTATATGTGTATAAGGTGTACAATGTGATGTTTTGTCATACACACACATTGCAAATGGATTAGATCACTACAGTCAAGATATTGAACATATCTAACATTTCACAAGGCTACCACTTGTGTATGTGGGCGAGAGAGGAACTTAAGATCTACTCTATTAGATTTCAAGTCTATGGTACAGCATTAATTATAGCCACTTTGAGGTGCATTAGATCTCCTGAACTTACTCATTATACATAACTGAAGCTTCATACCCTCCGACCCCGCCCCTGGTAGCCCCATTCTGCTCTCTGCTTCTATGGATTTGAGTTTTTTTGATTCTACATAAAAGTGACATCATAGGGTATTTTTCTTTCCAGGCTGGCTTATTTCACTTGGTATCATGTCCTCCAGGTTCATCCATGTCATCACAAATGGCAGGATTTCCTTCTTTTCTTTTTTTAAGATTTTATTTTTAAGTAATCTCTACAACCAACATGGGGCTCAAACTCACAACCCTGAAATCAAGAGTCACATGCTCCAACTGAGCTGGCCAGGAGCCCTTTACTTTTCTCTACTGTTCTGTTCTGTTCTCTTCTCTCTTTTCTTCTGTCTGCACCCTTTCCAGCACTTATCTTTTTCTCACCCTTTTGATAGTAGCCATTCTAACAGGTGTGATATGACATCGTGTTTTGGTTTTATTTTATTTTTTAAAGACTTATTTATCTATGAGAGAGACAAAGAGAGAAAGAGAGAGAGAGAGAGAGAGAGAGAGAGAGAGAGAGAGAAAGTGGAAGTGAGGGGAGAGGCAGAGGGAAAGAATTGTAAGCATACTCTCCACCGAGCATAGAGCCTGATGTGGGGCTCCATCCCAGGACCCTGAGATCATGACCTGAGCTGAAATCAAGAACCCGATGTTCAACCCACTGAGCCACTCCCCCTGCACTATGCTTTGATTTGCCTGTCCTTGACAATTAGTGATGTTGAGCACCTTTTCATATATGTGTAATTTTATGCATAATTTGTATATGTATAATTTTCCCTGTAATGTATTCTGGGAGTTTTGTGGTCTTGGGTCTTCTGTTTAAGTCTTTAAACCATTTGGAGTTGTTTTTGTGTATTGTGTAAGGGTCAAATTTAATTTTTTTGTATGTGATTATCTAGCTTTTCCAGCATCATCATTGAAGAGACTGTCTTTTCCCCATCGTGTGTTCTTTGTACCCTGTTGAAGAGTAGCTGTGCCATCTTCAGTTTCTCTCCTCAATATTTTTTAGTTTTCAGTATACAGATCTTTTACCTCCTCAGTTAAATTTATTCCCAAGTATTTCATTCTTTGTGATATTATCATAAATGGGACTGTTCTCTTGATTTCCTTTTTGGAGAATTCCTTGTTGGTATAAAGAAATACTACTGGTTTTTTAATGTTAATTTCATGACCTGCAACTTAACTGAATTCATTTATTAGTTTCAACAGTTTTCTTTTTAATGGAGCCTTTCTGGAGCTTTCTACATATAGGATCATGTCATCTGCAAATAGAAATAATTTTACTTCTTTCTTTCTGATTTTGATGCCTTTTGTTTCTTTACCTTATCTAGTTGCTCTAGGACTTCCAATATTATGTTGAATAGAAGTGGTAAGGGTTTATTTTTTATTTTTTTAAGAGTTTAAAGCTCTGTTTTTCTCCCAAAATTATGTTAGTTGTGGGATTTTCATAAACGGCCTGATTATGGTAAGTTCCTTTTTATTGGTTTTGTTGCGTTTTTATCATAAATGAAAGCTGAACTTTGTTAAATACTTTTTCTGTGTTTATTGAGATTACCATGTGGTTTTCATTTTTTATTATGTTAATGTACTATATCACATTGATTGATTGGGGTAAGTTGAACCAATATTGCATCCCAGAGATGAATCCCACTTGGTCATGGTGTGTAATCTTTTTGATGCATTGTTGAATTCAGTTTTCTAGGATTTTATTGAGTATTTTTGCATCTAGATTCATCAGAGATATTGGTCTATAGCTTTCTTTTCTTTAAGTGTCTCTGGTTTTGGTATTAGGGTTATACCAACCTCATATAATGAATTCAGAAGCATTCCGTCTTCTGTTTCTGGAAGAGTTTAACAAGGATTGGCATTAATTCTTCTTTGAATATTTGTTAGAATTCTCCTGTAAAGCCATCTGGTCCTGGGCTTTTCTTTCTTGGGAGGTTTTTAATCTCTATGCCCACTATGGGGCTCGAACTGCCAAACCCCAGTTTGAGAGTCACTTGCTCTAGCAAGCGAGCCAGCCAGGCACCCTGTCTTGGGAGGTTTTTAATTACTACTTCAGTCTCTTAATTTTTAGTGGTCTGTTCAGGCTTTCTAATCTTCCTTGGTTTCATTTTGGTTACATTATATGCTTCCAGGAATTTATCCATATCTTTTAGGTTATCTAATTTGTTGGTATATAATTGTTCATAAAAGTTCCTTATTAATCTTTTTATTTCTAATGCATTACTTACAATATTTCCTTTCATTTCTGATTTTATTTATTTGAGTCTTCTCTCCTTTTTAATTAGTTTGGTTGTGGGTTTTGTTTTTCTATTCTCTTATTTATTTCTGCTCTGATCTTTATTATTATTTTTTTCTTCTGCTAACTTTAGGCTTTATTCCTCTTTCTGATTCCTTGAGGTATAAAGTTAAGTTCTTTATTTGAGATCTTCTTCTTTTTTTTTTTTTTTTAAGATTTCATTTATTTATTTTAGAGAGGGAGAGTACAAGCAGGGAGAGGGGCTGAGGAAGAGAGAGAGAGAGAAAATCTCAAGCAGTCTCAACACTAAGTGGAGAGCCCTAAGTGGGGCGGGCTCAATCCCATGACCCTAAGACCGTGACCTGAGCCAAAACCAAGAGTCAGTTGCTTATGTCACTAAGCCACCCAGGCACCCCCTCCCTTTTTTCAGTATAAGCATTTATTGCTATAAACTTCCTTACTCATACTGCTTTTGCTATATCTCATAAGTTTTGGCATGTCATATTTTTATTTTTATTTGTCTCAAAATATTTTGAAAATTCTCTTGATTACTAGAGTCATGGTTATTCAAGAGTGTGTTTTTGGTTTCTATATATTGGTATTGGTGAATTTTTTCATTTTCTCAGTGTTGATTTCTAGTTTCATCCCATTGTGGTCTAAAAAGATACCTGTGATAATTTAAGTCTTATTAAAAAATTTAAGACTTGTCTTGTGACCTAACATGTGATATATTCTGGAGAATATTCTTTTTTTTTTTATTAATTAGAAAAATTATTTATTTCTGCTCCTTTCATACATCTTATTGTGCAGAAACAGTCTCACACATATCTGAATAATGTACTGTCACACTGTTTAAAGGCAAAGCACCATAGGTAAAGCTGATCAGAGTTGTCAGCTTATGGGATCTCGCTTCCTGATTTTAGATTAATTTTTGAAAGTCAGAAATGTTATCTCCACAAAATGTTAAGGGGGCTATAAGAAATAATCACTTTATTCAATATTATAGTTGTGGAAATGGGAGTATATTTTCTTTAAGAAATGAAAAACTAAGAAAAAAATGCCACTAAACATCATTGGTGTGTCAGTACAGGCCAGCAGGAGAAATACTGTGAGAAATTTGTCTCTTTGATACCAAGAAGACATTCTAGTTCAAGCTTTAATATGATTCCTATTTCTCACGAGATGCTTCTTTTCTGCTGCTTCACTCTTTTTCCATATTTCACATCAGAGGATTGGTACAGCCTTTAAAACTTCATTAACAGGAGCAAATCCAATATCCACAGATTTCTTGTCAAAAGGCATTTTTTAACCCATCAGGTAGCCCGGCAGTTTCATTCTCATGAATACTCTAGCCATGAAAAAACTCAATAGGACACAGACGAATCCAATGAATAGAAGAAGAAATCTATTGAGTTTTGGAATGTTTGGTGCATTCGATCGGTCCAGGATTATGAAACCTAGACCCCCCATTGTAAACAGGAAGCTGGATGCAAGTCCTTCCATAATATATTGTCCATTTACTCTGTAGGCCAAGAAAGCTACTGGTCTCTGATGTCCATGTTCATCAGTCATAGAACCAACACTTGGAGGTTCAACAATAACATCATAAATTATTCCTCCGGTGATGAGGAAGTAAGACACCACCACCAGAGCGTACACCGTCATGGCCGACGGCATGTGCACCCAGGGCGGCTTCTTCAGCTTCAGGTTGGGGCATTCGAGCACTAAGAACGGGACGCGGTACAAGGTCTCCATGTTGGTGGCGGCAGCTCTGGAGAATATTCTGTGTGTGCTTGAGAAGAATGTGTATTCTGCTGCTGTTGCATGGAAAGTTCTAAATTCATCTATTTGGTTCATTTGGTCTATAGTGTTGCTCAAGATAGTTCTTTCTTTATTGATTTCCTGTCTGGATGTTCTTTCATTATTGGAAGTGGAGTATTAAAGTTTCCTACCATCAATGTATTGCTGTGAATTTCTCCCTTCAGATCTGCCGACATTTGCTTTATATACTTAGGTGTTTGATGATGGGTATGTATATATTTATAATTTTTATATCTTCCTGTTGAATTGACTCTTTGATCATTATATAATGACCCTCTTTCTCTCTAGAGGCACTTGTTGACTTGTATATAGCCACAACTTTAATTTGGTATCATTGTCCCAAAATATTTCTTAGGGACAAGATACTCTTGATGGGTGAGGGGAAGGCTCGCTGGATGGAACACAGACTTTCACTCAAGGTTCCACTAGAATAGCTCTATTTATATTTGCTTTATTCATTGGGGTTTTGTTTAAAATTTCATTAGGGGAAAAATGGTTCTATTATTCACAAAGTTAGAAAATCCTCTGTGTTGTCCACTGACCCACCACTCCTCCCTGACATACTGACATGTTTACTCTCTGGCTGGTCTTTCATAGATGCTCCAGGCTGAATCCTGTTGTGTTTACAGAGCTCTTCTTTAGACAGCCACTGAGGATACAACCAATTACGTTTTGATTTATTAAACTTTACTTCCTGCTATGGATTGAATTATATTACCACAAAAGTCCTAATTCCTGGTGCCCCTGGAATGTGACCTTTCTTAGAAATAGGGCATTGGCAGATTGGAGGTTAGATGATCCTCCCGATGCAGTATGACTGTGTCCTTTTAAAAGGGGAGGACATTTGGACCCAGGGACAGACATGCATACAGAGAGAACGTTTATGTGAAGATGATGCATCTGCAAGGCAGAGATTGCCGGCAAACTACCAGAAGCTAGGCAAGAGGCCTGGAACAGATCTGCTAACACTGATCTGATCTCAGACTTCTAGCTCCAGAACAGTGAGACGGTAAGTTTTTGCTTTTAAACAACCCAGCTGGTGGCCCTTTGTTATGGCAGCCATAGAAATCTATGGAAGCCCACATTTTAGCTCTGAGCTTCCAGGCCACTGAGATTGGAATTTTCAGGGTTCCCAGACCTTGTCAATTGCACATTGACAGCTCATCTCCAGGACTATTTTCACCTCTAGATAATCTCATTCATTGGGGTGATTGTTCATTTGCTTCACTTTGCTGGCAGCCTTAATTACAAATTCTTAATTAGGGCATACAGGGCACATGTCTCATAAATTCTTCCTTGTATCAACAAAACATCATATACTGGGGTTCTTTTTGGTCTCTAAAATGCAGAAGTGAGAGAATCAATGAGGAAATCAAGGAATCAAGGCTTTTTAGAAAAAAAGAGCTGGCTCATAGTGGGTTTGTACTATAAGGTTTGTACTATAAATAAGGTCATCTTAACTTATTCTTTTCAGAAGTAGATTTATTATTATTATTATTATTATTATTATTATTATTATTGCCAAAAAGTCAAGGGAATAGGAGGGTCAGGGACTTCTTAATTATCTAGTATATACTCTTAAATTGGGGAATGAGTTGGCAAAACAGACCTTGACAACAAGCAGTTCAAATAAGTTGGTGCAAGATTAATAGGTTTCTAATTGCCAATTTCCATGCAAATGTAGTTAAGGCAGTAGCTGCTGCCTTATAATAAACTGGAGGCTTATTTGCATTGTTTTCTAAGATTCTTGGCAGTTTTGCAAGTAATCAGGAGTTTGCAACCAATAGGTTACCCACCTCAATAGGTTACCTCACAAAGAATTTTTAGCTTCCTTAGGCTGGGGCTCAAAGATCATGGCTGGCACAATGATAAGCCCGGCTCTCAGAGTCCTCCAGCACATTCAGACCCAAGCAGCCTGCTCTAGGTCCTCTTCCTAAAAAACAAATATCTCCACATTGGACCTCTTCTAAGCTTTTCTGCCTTAATGATCAACATCTCATCCACTGAATTGCTCTGAGTCCTAAGAGTCATTCTCAATGTCTCCCTCCCTTGCTGTCTTGTAACCAAGCCATTTCCAAGTGCTATCATTTTGGACTCCTAAATATCTACAAATCCATGCTCCCCTCAGGATGGCCACACCCCAACAAGCCATCATGACCTCTCACTTGCAGGGTGGTAATAACCTCCTGACTGACCTCCTTTCATCTCTTCTTGCTCTGACACAAATATAGACAAAGACATAGTTTTTTCCCTTATCAAGCTTAGCCTGGAAGGGGTGTGGGGTGGGGGAGGAAAACTATTAACCAAAAAAATTATATAACTTTTTATAAAGGTAAAATTATTATAGTGATACATGCTAAGGAGAAGTGCATGGGCTATAAAAACTTTTATCAGAGGAACTAATCCTACTGGGGAAAGATTCCTCCAGAAAGTGATGATTGAAAGGTGTGGATTAACCCAGGTAGAGAGGTAGAAAGTGGATGAGTCAGTCCCTTGCATGAGGGAGCAAGGCCTGTTGAGGAAAGAAAAGTCCAAGTGTCTGATGCAGACTCAGAAGGGTAATGTGAAGGCTTTGGATCTCTATCCTAAGAGCAGTAGGAACACACTGAAAGGTTGTATGGGTGAGTGTATTGTGGAATATTGAATAACAGGAATTTGATCAGATTTGATTTTTTGGAAAGATCTTTCGGGCTGTAGTGTAGTCAACGTAGACTTGAGGAGAAGAGGTAGGACTGCAGAAGGCCAGGCCAGAGATGACACTTGTGGATCAGAGTGCTGGTGATGGAAGTGGGTCAAGTGGCCAGACTTTGTGGGTAAATTAATGGGAGTTCCCACTACTCTTCTGAGGAAGCACATAAGACAGCCATCTGTTCTGTCTTATGAGATCACATAAAGGTTCTTTCTGGAAATAAGGCTGGGCTGAGACTTGAGGCACAAATAGAGATGGGTCTTCAAAAGTAGAATAAGAGGATGGGGGTAAAAAGACTGAGATCTCAGTCTATGAACGTCTGGAAAGCAGTAAGGAGCATGGCATTTTGCCTCATGTCTTCCAATCCAGAGTCTAACCTTGAACCTGGCACATTCTGAAAGGGAATAGTGGTTAAATAAACATGAGTGAACTTAGGAACAGGTATTAAAAGCAGTCTGTCCGATGCCAAGAGTCAAGCTCTTTTCTCTCTGTCAGGCTGCTTCAGAGTGTAATCATATAATATTTCTATCTCTTTATTATAGATGAGGAAACTAAAATTCATCAAATTTCAAGCATAAGCAGGAGAAAAGACTGATTTCATGGCAGATTAAAACAGATGATTTGGGAAAGACAGGATTTTGTCAGGTCTGTAGATTTATTAGTTATAAGTTAGTATGAATCAATCTTTTTTTCCAGAAGAAACAAAGTTTGTCTCTAAGTTTACACATCAGAGCCCTGGAGTCTGATTTTAATGTTGGGATCAAAAGGAAGTTGGAAGACTGTTATTAGAAGTTTTGTTTTTGTTTTATTTTTTGTTCAGTATGCTTATAAATCTTCTCCCTAAGTGATAGCAACTAGTCACATAAAAGTCAGAATAGGCAAGATTGGGGCACTTGGGTGGCTCAGTTGGTTAAATATCTGACTCTGGATTTCAGCTCAGGTCATGATCTCAGGGTGGTAGGATTGGGCCTTTTGTCTGGCTTCAAACTCAGCAGGGAATCTGCTTGTCCCTCTTCCTCTGCTCCTGCCTCGCCCCCTCCCCTGGTTTGTGCTCTCTCTCAAACAAACAAACAAACAAACAAATAAACAAAAGGAATAAGCAAGATGATGCTCTAAACTCCAATTTCACTTTCTTTTCCAAAAAACCCTTTATTTATTAAATAAACATTTATTTATTTATTTATTTATTATCTTTTGTAAAAAGATTGAAATGTAATTGATATATAACACTGTATTACTTTTGGGTGTACACTGTAATGGTTTGATATATATATATATAGTGCATTATGTATGTGTATATATATATGTATATATATGTGTATATATATGTATATATGTGTGTATATATATATGTGTGTGCGTATATATATAGTGCATTATGCATTATGTTGCGCACCACAGTAATGATATGGCATATGATTACCACAGGAAGTTTAGTTAATGTCTACCATCACATCTACACATTTTTTTCTTGTGACAAGAACTTTGAAGAGCTACGCTCTTTGCAACATTCAAATATCTGAGTTGAAATATTTGAAATATTCCAAATATAGTGAACTAACATCACCATGCATAAATTAGCCCCCAGGACTTATTTATTGCTGAGAGTCTGTACCTCTTGACCCCCTTCACCCATTTGCCAACCCCCCACTTCTGGCAACCACCTATCTGTTCTATCTATGAGTTCACTTTTTTTTTTTATGACTCCACATAGAAGTGAAATCATACAGTACAGATGATCCTGAACAATACTGGTTTGAACTGTAGAGGTCCACCTATATGAGGGTATTTTTTTTTAAATTATTTATTAATTTATTTAGAAAGAGAGTGTGAGAAGTAGGGGAGGGGCACAAGGAGAGCAAGAAGCAGACTTCCCAGAACACAGAGCCTGATATGAGGCTCTACCCATGACCCTGAGATCATGATCTAAGCCAAAATCAAGAGTCCCATGCTTAACCGAATGAGCCATCCAGGTACCCCATGATTTTCTTAATAACATTTTCTTTTCTGTAATTTACTTAATTGTAAGAATACATTATATAATACATATAATAATATGAAATATGTGGTAAAGCTTCCAGTCAACAGTAGGCTATTAGTAGTTAAATTTCTGGAGAGTCAAAAATATATGGTGGATTTTTTTTTATATGGTAAATTTTTGATTGTACGAGGGTTGGTTCCCCTAACCTCCCAGTTGTTTAAAGATCACCTGTATTTGTCTTTCTCTGTCTGAGTTACTTCACTTAGCATAATACTCTCAAAGTCTATCAATGTTGTCATAGAAATCTCAGTTTCTTGACAGAGCAAAAGGTAATTTCTTGTTTGTGATTCATAGACCCAAGCTGATGGATACACCGAGACCTCAACAGACAGCCTTTGTAATCAGGAGAAGAGAAAACACAAGAAAACAAAAAAGATGAGAGATTGATGTAGGCAGGGCCTTTGATACATTATACTTCTGCTCCCATCTCAAACCAGCTCTCTGTAACTTCATCAGGACTGGGAGGTATAGTCTCCGTATAACTAGAAAGGAAATGAAAATTGGATACTTCATCAACTATAGAGTCTCTAATCTCCTTATTGAAGTGACATGTTTCCCGACTTTGATAGATCATGCAAAGTATCTCTTTAGAATAAGGAACAAAGTATTCTCTATTTCACTTCTAATAAAATCAGATAAATAGTTGATGCCAGGGATGAGAGGAAATAGACACAGATTTTCTTCTTACCATCTACTATGTACCAGGCACTAGCCTAAGAATTTATAGAGTTGAAGTCACATGGGAGAGAAGGAACTCAGAGTTCTGGCTTTTATTCTTGGCCAGGGCTGGTCTTTGTTTCAGAGTTAACCTCAGTGGTGGCTCTCAAGTATTTGGTGTCCATGAACCAATTTAAGGAAAATATGAACATCAATTTAGGTAAACATATACTTTAAAAAAAATATTCATTATGAATTTGAAATATATGTAAATTATTTAAAATAATGGTAACTATGATTTCACATTAGTGACTGAGGTGATTATTTCAACTTTCATCAAAGTAACTCTATTGAGCTTGAGGGCAAGTAACTTGAGCCATAGATCAGATTTCATGTCTACTTTTTATTCATACCTTTTATTTCTACTAAATTGGAAACGTCAAATTCACAATTTTAGGTTCTTTAGAAAGGTTGCAAATATTTGGTGGCTGTCAGTGCTGAGAACTGGTCACAATGAAACACTAGAAAATTCAAAAGTATAATTAGGGAGATAGGAGAAAATAGATTACTAATGAATTCACTGATTGCATGCTGTTCTGGAAATTAAAATGATATTTTGTTCAGATATTAGATGTGGTTTTACATTTTTTCATAGTCGGTGATTAATTTCACCCTCTAATGAGTGACATAAAATATCAAAATATTGGGACAGAGTTGAATTCTTAGCAATTGACTTATTCAGTTCATTGCTTAAACTTCTTATAAATCCTGATTAAAATCCCAGTATAATCTGTGCAGGTTACTTATGACCCCCACATACATTGTTGAGTTAATTTCTTCGGCTGAGCCACTCGAGGTGGTAGAAATGATCTTTACTACAATTGCCATGTCATGAAAAAATGTTTTCTTATTTCTCCCCTCATTTCAGAAATGGACATGAGCATTTTGCCCTTAACAGTTAGCAAGGTCTTGTCCTTATCGCTCATTTCTTTGCCCAGCATGTGTGAAGATGTACACTAAGGAAACAACTGTTTTCATTATTTTCTTCAACACTGAATCAAGAGGCTCATTACTGATCACCAACTACTGTCTGTTAATAAAGCAGTAAGTTTCTGAATTGGGATTTAGAGACAACTTCTATTCATAAAGCTAAGGACTGGTACCCTGCTAGGAAACATGCCAACACACATTTTTTTCAAAATAAAAATCAGACCAAGGGGTGCCTGCTAAGTCAGTTAAGCGTCTAACTCTTGATTTTGGCTCAGATCATGATCTCAGGGTTATGAGATCAAGCCCCACACCGGGCTCCACTCAGCATAGAGTCTGCTTGAGATTCTTTCTTCTCCCTCTATGTCTCCCCTGGCTCACATGCACGTGCGCTCTCTCTCCCTCAAATAAATAAATGAAATCTTTTAAAAAAATCAGACCAATAAACAATTGTTCCTACTTTTAATGGCATTGATTTTCAATGCCAAACAGATAAAAGTTCCTCTGTTATACATACTATACATTTTCCAAGTGCTTATTCATGCTTTGTACAACAGTGGTATTGTTCATCCCCAAAGCAAACTATTTTCTCTCACACATATGTGATGGTGGCTATTCCTCTACATCAAATGCCATCACTTTGCTCAGGTTCCATTTCAGAAAGGATTTGTGCTAATAGCACATTCTGCATTCTCTCTGAGCATCATTTCATAAACCTTCCTCCTGTTTTATAAGACTTTTGGCAATCCTGTAGCTTGCCCCATTTTTGCTATAAAGAATACAACTTTGAATGATGACTTTGTGATTTTGATTTCTTCTTTGCTTTTTGTGACTAAGATCATTAATTTTGTACTAAAAAGCATTCTTTTAATTTAAGGGGCTTACAAGTTAGGGTCCTATCTTTGCAAATGATGAAGCATTCTTCAGTGACTCCCAAACAACATTTGACCAAGTATCACAACAGAGAACACTAGAAGCCCTAGAAGCAAGTAGTAACAGCTAACTAGTCTTTGTGTTTTCATTATTATGCTCCTGTTCACTTGTGTCCTTATCAGCTGCTGCAAAATCCTCACCTGTCTCAGAGAATGCATGGTGCTGGAATTCCTATTCCTCTTCATGTTTATTGTATTATTCTGAATTGCTGTGTTTAGGTTCTATTTTCATCACTACTTTCATGCATCAGTGCAGTGTTTTGGAGTCAGCCATCCCTTTTTGTCAGTTTGGAGATATTATTCATCAAAATAATAAGGAGAAAAAGTAGAATTTAAACAACATAAAACATTACATGCCATTGACATGAAAATACATTAGCCCAGATGTCCTGGACCTTGGAATGTTAATCAAGATAATATAATTCTTCATCTTATTTATTTATTTATTTATTTATTTATTTATTTAAATTTTTAAAAAAGATTTTATTTATTTATTCATGAGAGACACACACACACACAGAGAGGCAGAGACACAGGCAGAGGGAGAAGCAGACTCTATGCAGGGAGCCCGATGTAGGACTCCATCCCTGGTCTCCAGGATCAGGCCCTGGGCTTAAGGTGCTAAACTGCTGAGCTACCCGGTCTGCCCTCATTCATCTCCTTTAGTGTAAACAGATGGTTTAAGAATATAAGCATTATCAAAAATACAGAATATTTTTGTTAAAGAACTAATTAATTTTTATGTTTCTAATGTAAGGAAACTTATTTTGTAGTTTTTTGCTCCCAAATGGCTAAACCACCTGTAAACAGCTTGAAGGATTACCAGGGATTTCTGGGAATAGCCTGTAGTCAAAGAACTGCATTTGGATAAACTCTGACCTGGTAGGGAAGAGTGAGAGCTGTGGTCCACTGCCCAGATTCCCCCTTCAGGTCAGAAGCTCTATTTCCCTGGGTGATAGGATGTTTGGCAGTTGACTGCTCTAGGCTGTCTCCCTCAGGGACTTTCCCTTGGCTGAAGAGAGCCTCCTTGCCATGGTCACAACCCTTCTAATGGGTCAACATCCATCCGAAGGTTGGTGGATGTTGGGTACATATATTTGATCCTCTTATCTCAATTCAGGACAATTTTCAGTTGTTTCAAGTCTTTTGGTCATATGAATTAAGTTTTTATGAACATGGACATATCCACCATCTTCTCAGGTATATATCTAGAAATGCAACTGCTGAGTCAAATGTTTAGCATAGAGGTAAGGCAAAGAATTTTCCAGGGTGGTTGAACCAATTTCCATGGACCACAGAAACGTTTGAGAGACTGCCAGTTTCACATTCTTCCTAAATTTGATATTTTCTTTTTCATTTTAGCTCTTCTGATGGGAAGGTGGTAGTATGCCATTTTGATTTTGATTTGCATTTCCCCAATAAGGACTGATTTTAGGGAATTTTCCTATGCCTATTTACCATTTGGACATTCTCTTTTGTAAAGTGGGTAAGTCTTTCACCTATTTTTATTTTTTAAAAAAATTTTAAAAAGATTTTTATTTATTTGAGAGAGAGCACGTGAGCGCATGTGCACGAGTGGGGGGAGGGACAGAGGGAGAAGCAGACTCCCCACCAAGCAGAGAGCCCAATGTGGAGCTCGATCCCAAGACCCCAAGATCATGACCTGAGCTGAAGACAGATGCTTAGCCAACTGAGCCACCCCGGCACCCCTCGCCTATTTTTAAAAATTGGGCTTTTTCTTATTAAGTTGTAGGCGTTCTGGATACAAGCTCCTTTGTGTGTGTAAAAAATATAGATATATAGTATGAGAATATATATAATTCATCTATAAGGGTATAGATAATGTGACATAATATGAAAAAATAGATGTAGATATACATGTATATCCTCATTTTATATACACATGTGTTTCTCAGCTTATGGCTTACCTATTTGCTTTCTTAAACATGTCTTTAAAATGTAGATTTGCTTTATTTTATCGAAGTTCAATTTGTCAAAAAATTCCCCGTGATGGTTAGGGCTTTTGTGTCTTAAGGAACCTTTGCTTAACCCCAAGGTCATGAAAATATGCTCCTTTGTTTTCTTTTAAAAGTTTTATTCATTTAGCTTTCACATTTATATCTATGATCCTTCCCAATTTAATTTTTTTGTATAAAGTGAGGTGGAGTAAAAAATTATTCTTCCAGGTAGATATCCAATTGCTCTAGCATCATTGATTTTTTTTTTATTGACTATTCTTTCTCACTGAATTGAAGTGACACCTTTGTTTTAAATCAAATTATGTTATTAAATATGGATCTATTGTTGATCTTTCTTATTCTGCTCCACTTTTCTGTTTTTGTATCTTGAAACAATATTCTATTGCTTTATTTTCTAAAGCTCTAGAGTCTGTTCTAAAATCTGGCTTTTAAATCTTCCAAATTTGATCATCCTTTTCTATACGGTCTTAGCTTTTCTGGATTTTTTTTTTTTTTTTTTTTGCATTTCCACTTGGATTTTATAATCAGCTTGTCAATTTTAATGAAAAGTAAAACTGTTGAAAGTTCGATTGAGACTTCATTGAATGTATAAATCAGTTGTGAGGAGATTAATATCTTAAAGAAAGTGAGCCTTCCAATCTATAAAGAGATGGTATATATCTCTTTAGATTTCTCAAATTTCTCTTAACCATAGTTTTTAGTTTTCAGTGTAGAGGTCTTTCACATATTTTCTTAGATTTATTTCTAGAACTTTAATAAATTTTTATTCTATTATAAATAGTACTGTTTTAAAATTCAATTTTCCAATTACTTTTTTCTAGTGTATAAAATATATAAAAATCCAAATGATTTATATTCTTAAAAGACTTGTTTATTTTAGAGAGAGAAAGAAAGAGTGGGGGGAGGGACAGAGGGAAAGAGAGAATCCCAAGCAGACTCCCTGCCAAGCTCAGAGCCTGACATGGGGCTCTGTCTCATGACCCTGAGATCATGAACTGAGCTGAAATCAAGAATCAAAAACTCAACCAACTGAATCCCCCCCCAGGTGCCCCTAAAAATTCAGATACTTTCTATCTAATAAATTTGCTTCCAGCAACTTTGCTAAGTTCACTTATTCATTCTAGTATGCTTTACTGTAGATTCTTTTGGATATTTCCATGTAAAATCATATCATTTGTAAGAAAAATGTTTATTCTTTACTTTCTCTAACAATTTCCTGTAGTTATCATAAAAATTGCCACAAACTTTGTGGCTTAAAATAATAGAAATTTATTAACTCACAGTTCTGGAAGCTTGAAGTCTGAAATCAAGGTGTGGGCAGGTTCTCACCTTCTTTGGAGGTTCTTGGGAAGAATCTGATGCTTGGCTCTTCAATTTTCTGGTGGCTGTTGGCATTCCTTGGCTTGTGGCCACATCCCTCCAGTCTCTACCCACCTTCTGCTTGTGTTATTGTTCTTTGTTTTTCATAATGGCATAACTTGTGATGACATGTAGGGATGATCTTATCTCAGGATCCTTAACTTAATTGCATCTGCAAAGACCTTTTCTCCAAATATGGTAACATTTACAAATTCCAGGGATTAGGTCTTTAAAGATTCTATCTCACATTTTGTGGTACAGTCACATTTTGTGGTACTGGGGTTAAAATTTCAATATAAGAATTTGGGAGTGGGGAGACACACTTCAGCCCACAACAGATTCTTTTTGATTTCGATGGATGGCTTTAAATAATAACAAAAAAACCTCCCATGATATAGTACCTGGAAATGTCACGCCCTGGGACCAAATGATTATTCCTACTTCCAATGTGTCACAAAGCAGAATGGCAACTGGGGAGTGTGGCTAAAAGCACTGTTACGGACTCTCAGCTCTACCACCACCACCTGTGCAACATCCAATGTGTTCAACCTGTGTGAATGAATGATACTTCCTAGTTCATGACATTGAATTATTGTGGGTGTTAGATGAGTTAATATTGGCAAAGTACTTCCAACACTTCTTGAACGAAGTGCAGAATTTACAGTGTCTTGGGATTATTATTTTTTAAAGGTGTATTTGGAGGAGAGGGCAGGAAGGAGCAGAGGAAGAGGGAGGAGGAAGCAAACACCCTGCTGAGTGCTGAGGCTCCATCTCCTGAGCCCAAGATCATGATCTGAGCTCAAGAAATCAAGAAATCAAGAATTAGTCACTTAACTGAGTCACCCAGGTGCCCCAGTAGCTTGGGATTCTTCAAGTGACGCTGTGCTGCCACAAAGGTCCTCTGCCATCTTCAGTCTGCCAGGCTTCTCTTAATTTGTGGCTGCATCAAAGCCAGAGCAGCCCTATCCCTTCTTGTCTTCAATCTCCTCCTCATTATTCTTCAGTGTTATCTCTCCCAGTTCCCTCCAGAGTGCATCTTGGACCACTGATGTCTTCCCCCAGGAGGCCAGTTCCCTCCTTCATGGCCTTGCTCACTCCTCTCCTGATCCTTGTCTTTTCTGCTCTGACCCTCATCCCGGTCTGTCCTGTAACATAATCTGGCTCAAACTCTACTTCTACTGGAGTCACGGGTCACACAGTATGACTGGGCACCTGGTTTGCATCCTTCAAGACTTGAATTGGGCTTGTTGTGCTATTTATTCCTTTGTTCTGCTCAACATGCAGTTTTATCCTCATACTTCTCTGTCTGTTTGATTCCCAGGACTAGTTATAAGCCAGTTGAAGAGTGAGTGTTGGCTCTGGGGAGTTCCGCTTACGCAGTGCTGATGGAGAATCAATAGAACATTGCTATGAATCCTGAATCTGGCTTCATTTCCTTACCTTTCTGATGAAGATCCGGTTAGCTACAAATGCTTCCCATTTCCCCCATGAGAATGTTTTCCTTCTTAAAGACAGTGTTTATCATTTTCTTTTGCCAACTGAGAGGCTCACATGAATTAATATTTAATTTTCAATGACAAATAAAAGCGTGCCAGAGCAATAGCCAGTTTTGGGAGCAGAGGAGTTTTAATATCCTGAATGTCATCTGCATTTGCTTCTCTGAAGTATCCCTGCTCTTCATTGCATTTTTGTATGTGGTGTGTGGGGGGAGCAATTTTATATAAGGTTAAGGACCTGGGCTTCCAATGTAAAACCTACCTACCTCAAAGAGTTGTTTGTGTATTAAATAATACTCAAAGTACTTCGCAGAGTACCCAGACCATTAGAATATCTCCATAAATGTTAGTAATTACTATTAGTACTCAAACATTTCATGTTATTTATATGCACACTCTTGCATTTCACAAAGAGAATCATCATGTAATTTTACATGTTTTCTTTCTCCCAACCTCCTGCATACTGCTGTGCCTCCCTGCAAGGCCAATGTGCTCCTGGAAAAATTGTATGGGCTTTACCCTTGACATGATATGAAGCTTTCAGATGGTTCTGATTCCCCTGATCATTGTTTTCCAGTGAAGCTGAGTTGTCATTTAAACTTTTGCAGGGCTGGGTAGGGTTAACGCTTACTTTGGGAAGAGCCATATGCCAAAATTCTAGGGTTTTAAATGTTTTCACACTGGTTAGTCCCCATGTTGCTCTTCCCCCCAGATCTCCAGCAAATTTTGATATCTTGCTGCATTTTCTTTTCCTAAATATAAGACACATCTCATGTTAAGCAAGAACTTCAATTATTGTTATACCAAGGTTAGCAAATAAATTTCATCTCTTGTGTCAACCTCTATCGATTGGTAATGGAAAATTGGAGTCCTGTGTTGTAAAAGATTCTGAGGCATTGGCTCCTGGTGGGGAAGAGTATTTGCCCAATTACTAGTATCTGTGGTAGACACAAGAATCAAGACGGGATATAGCGTGCTTGTCAGGTGTTTGCTGACATTTGCTAAGACCTGACTCCCATTGCAGAGTGCTGTGGGGGTGAATCAGGCGTCAAAATTGCCTCTGTTCTGCCTGAGTGTGAATGCCAAGAGTAATACAACCGAGTTCACAGCCCTTCTCACAGAGACATAGCTGAGAAGTTTGTGCTCCAAGCCTAGGGAGGTGAGTGAGAACCTGTGACCAATAAACCCAGATGAAAAATGACAGCCTGTTTTTCAAACAACTTAAAACAATTATATGACATAATATGACGTTTGTGGCAGATTTTCTTTTTTTCAATGGTGTCAATGTCATTCTGACGCTAACCCAGATGTCCCTTCCCTCTTTTGGGGGAGATAAAATCTAGATGCTAAGATATTAACATTGTCGAGACATTATAGGATTTAGGGGCAAATAGAACAACTTACATTGAGCCCTCCTCACCCCACTTGCTTTCAGATGCCCAGTTTTTATGCTGCCAACTCTCCCACCCTCAATCCCTACCCACATGGACACCCTTCTCACCTCCTTGGTCTTCATATACAATGCCAGGAGGCGTCCAGGCATGAATGCCCTTCTCACTCTGCCCAGACTCCAACACTTCCCACCAGGCTGCCACTTTGTGAGGATGTCCTACTGATGCTGCTTGGTTTCCTGATCTGTACAGGTCTGGCCTCCCAGTGTGGACATCTCCTCACCCCCGCCTTGGGCTCTGATGCCCAATACGAGGCTGCCTTCTACGGAAGTGCCCTTCTGCCTTTGCTGGGACTCTGACTCCTTATATCACACCACCCACCTCGGGACAACACCCTCTCTTTGCATGGGCTCCAGCACCCTACACTAGGCATGCCTCCTATGTGATGCCCTCTGCCCACGTGTGTTCTGATGCTCTGCTTTGAGGCACAGTGGCTCATCCACCCCTATCAGCCTATCCTGCTCTGCCTTCACAAACAGCTCGAGGACTGGGTTGTTCTGGACAGGCTGGGAAGGGAAGAAAAAGAAGCACTTTAAAAAATTTAATTATAAAAGAATTAGCTGAAAACATGTAAAATCAGAAAAAGCAAAGGTGGAACACCCAAACTGATCACAACAATCAAAGATACCCTGGTCAAATGCAGAGATTGATATTTTCTATGTATGCATTTTTTCCTTTTTCTGTGCATGCATGTTTATATCTAAAACTCATCTATTTTCCCAGCTCTATCTACCTATCTGGATCCATCTTGTACTTTTATGAATGTTAATTACATCAGTTGTACCTAAACACAGAAATCAAAAGTGTTCTCTTGGAATTTTTAAACAGAAAATTTAAAGAGAAATCTTGATATTTTTAAAGGCTGAGACTTTACCTATGACACTAGGACTATCTATTTTCTATAGACAGAGTCTGTAACTCCATCTGTTTGGGTTTTTTCTTTCTCCCTGAAGATTTTGGTCAAGGAATTGGCATAGAAGCTAAGCCAGCCTATCTCAACTACTCTGTGCACAGGCATCCTCTCTGTAAAAAGAGGATAAAATCCTCGTATTTGAAATGCTTTTAGAATGATTTGAATGCATTTTATGAAGATGATAAGTGTTCAAGAAATATTTAAATAAAAGTAGTTTATTTTTCCTAATCTTCTGGGGGTTATAGGCATCTCAAGAAACATGTAATCAGCTTTAAGACAAAGAAATATCAGTATACTTAAAAAATACTTTAATTGGGGGCCGTTGCGTGGCTTAGTAGGTTAAGGTCAGCCTTGGGCTCAGCTTACGATCCCATAATCCTGGGATGGAGTTCTGCATGAGGCTTGCTGCTCCATGGGGAGTCTGCTTCTTCCTCTCTCTCTGCCCCTCCCCCTATTCGTGCTCTCTCTCAATAAATAAAATCTTTTAAGAAATACTTTAATTGTGAATTTAACCAAATTTCCATTAAAGTTCAAAACATATAGCATATATTCTAGGCAAGAACATGGAAGACCATAGCCAGAGTTTAATAATGTTTTATTGGACTTAGATCTATTTATATTGTCTATTTATATTTATATATTTAATTTATAAATATAATTTAGAAATATTTAAGTTAGTGAAAAAATATATATGCAATAAGAGAGAAATGTGCTCCTCTTCTATAGATCTGTGAATGCTCTTTTGAGTGAGATACACATTGAAGGAGAGATGGAACAAGATGCAGCTCTTTTTATAATCTTTTAGAGGAGAGGAGCCAGGAACCAGACCTGGCCTTCTCACTCCAGATCTGAGCCTGTAAGAAATGAAGAACCAAAGCACACACCTGATGACAGAATCCAGATGAAATGCAGCCTGAATGGATGTGTAGCAGAGGGTCTGTTTCAGAACTGTTAGTGGGGGTATGGTTGGCCTGTCTCAGTGAGGACTCTCACCAATATCCAACCATCGCCCCCTGGGAAGGACATGGGGTGATGTCAACAGCAGGCTTTCCATACCCAGTGTCCTCATCCTGCAGGCTGCTGTCAGGTGCCTGAGTGCATCTCTGGCTTTGAGGGACCCTCGGGAATCCCATTTTTGAACACTGGTCCTCACATTCCCTCCTGGCACCTTGTTATCCAAATCAGTACATCTTGGTCCTTATTAGCTGCATAAATATTTATATTTCTAAGTGTCAGAGTCTCTGGGCTCTTGACAATCTGTAACCTTTGTGATGCTGCTGCACATGATGCTGCCTATGAGCATGCTGGAATGGATTACATGGCCAGGAGGGTCGAGGCAGAGTTTAAGATGCTCACCCTGGCCTTAGACAATGATGCTCTAGGCCAGGGCAGTGGGAGCAAGAAGCCATATGAGCACTAAGTATGAGATACATTGCAAAGGAAAAGTAATGAGCCCTAGTTCTGCCTCCAGCTCCAGGACCTTCAGGACCTACTGGATTGACCCTCAAGGTGACAGATGGCTCATCTGCCTTGTTTGACATGCTGCATCTCTGCCCTTCATGTATTCGCTTAAGTTTTACCTCCCTGAAATTAAATTATCCCTGCTTCCCATCTGCCAAACCACTTCTGACCCACTATAAATTCTCTTTTCATAGTTCTTGCATTTCTCAAGGTTCTATGTCATTTAGGGAATGACTCCATTATAACACAAGCAGGTTTAGGAGAAGGGCTCTCTCTTAACCTATGAACTAAACAACCAGGGCACAACTCACAGGTACTGATTGGCTGACAAGTAATACAAGAATCATTAACAAACACAGACCCACCTTTGTGATCTTTTCCTCTTGGAAAATCCAAATTTTGTATATTTCTATATAGACATTTTCAAAAGTGATAATATAGTTAGAATATCTGAAAACTTTATCTATTTAAAAGATAAATATCGTCCAAAATTAAGAACATTTCTCTCCTGGCTCTCCAGGAGAAATGGGCTCTCCTGCCCATGCCTTTTCCTTCCTCCCTCTCCCCCCTTTAAATCTAAAACTAACAAAGTGGGATCCCTGGGTGGCGCAGCGGTTTGGCGCCTGCCTTTGGCCCAGGGCGCGATCCTGGAGACCCAGGATCGAATCCCACGTTGGGCTCCCAGTGCATGGAGCCTGCTTCTCCCTCTGCCTGTGTCTCTGCCTCTCTCTCTCTCTCTCTGTGTGACTATCATAAATAAATAAAAAATTAAAAAAAAATAAAACTAACAAAGTACGTTTAAGGGCACATTGAACCAAATGAAGCTAACATTTGCACTTCCCCCTCCATCCCACATATTGGCTTTATTATTGCTCCGTCCTATTCTAAATAAGCCCTCTTCAACAAGCTTGTGTGATACATTCACATTTTCAGAGAGCTATGAGTCTGTTGCCAGGAAGTCAGCAAAGGGCCAAGGAGAAACTCCTTGTGAATTCATGCTGTGTTTGACTCTGAGACCTTCAGGAGAGTCTAGAGAGGAGGGCCTAGATGGAGAGGAAGACAGGGGGGCTGCTAGGTTTTAGATTTCTCTCTTCTTGGAAGAATGAATAGCACTCTATAGAGTTTTTAGATGTTCTCAGAGTAGAGGGATGGGAAACCAAGAATGAGTTATTGACAGTGAAGTAGGTCTGTCCTCAAAGCTAAGTTTGTTCTTCACATATTTTCTTAAGATGTTGGTTTGCTTGCAAATGCTTATATTTTATACTTTGGTATGGAATCAGTTATGAACCCTTACTAAAACTAGCTTAGGCAAAAAAGAGAATTTATTGGCTCACAAAACTGAAAAGATGTAGATTTCAAAAACAGGACTTAATTTATGGCTTAAAAAATATGGGCCAAGACCTCCTTTTCCTCCCTCCATTTCTCAGTGCCACTTGCTGATGTGCTCTCTGGGCTCCAGGTATCCACTCTCCTGCAGTCCTGGCATCTTAGGCTGTAATCTTTCTTTATGGAGTACAGCGGGATATAAGCTGAATCATGGCCATGAATCTAAATGGTCTTGATTGGCCTTCCTTGGATCATATGCCAATTCCTGAGCCAATAACTTTGGTTGAGGTGAAAGGGACTCTAAGCTAGTTAGGGCCCATTCATGGATATGGGCTTGTTCAATACCCTCTAAATACCATGACTTTTAAAAAAAAAATTTATTTGAGAGAGAGCGAACGAGAGCGTGTGTGCATGTGCACAAGGTTGAGAAAAAGCAGAGAGAGATGCGGGGCCTGATCCCATAATCCTGAGATCACTGCCTTAGCTGAAACCAAGAGTTAACTGACTGGGCCATCTAAGTGCCCCTAAGTCACATGACTCTTAAGTGTACAGTGGAAATGGAGTACAAAGACTTTGGTTCAAAGTTCAGCCCCATCAGTTAATAACTGCATGATCTTTATGAATTGTTTCAGGTCTACTAACTTCAGCTTCCATTTTGGTTCCTTGGAGATAAGAATAATAGTTATCTTATAGCAAGACTGCTTGCAGACATCTGGGTGGCTCAGTCAGTTAAGCATCTGCCTTCGGCTCAGGTCATGATCTCAGGGTCCTGGGATCAAGCCCCTCGTTGGGCTCCCTGCTCAGTGGAAAGTCTGCTTCTCCCTCTCCCTCTGCCTGCTGCTGCCCCTGCTTGTGCTCTCTTTCTCTCTGCCAAATAAATAAAAATAAAATGTTTTTAAAAAGCAATACTGCTTGGATTAAATGAGATAGTCTATATAAAGTGCTCTGCACAGTGTTTGGTTTGTAGTAGGTGCTTTGACTTGCTTTCTCCTATGATTCCCTACCAGCTGTTGAACCTCTACCAAGGTCACAAGAGCTCTTTTGACAAACTTCCTCTTGGAAGCTTGGGAAGATAGCAGTAGGCCTCTGATAGAAGTGTGGACCTCAGCATGTGCTAATACTGAAAACCTGACATCATATTCCTTTCTAATCTTTGAGGCCAATTAATCTGCTAGGCTTATATTCCCACCTCCATTGGACAATGCAAACCACCCTTTCTATGTAGGCATTCCCAAAGAGCTTGAAGGTTCCTGATCCCTGACTCATCCTTCTGAGACCATTGCCCTCTCTAGAAACAATGTTCTGCCACTGCCCATGTGGCTATGGGTGTTGGAACTAAATGCCTCATCAAATATCCTTGTGACCCCTTTGACATCATTTTTCTCCATCTTGAATCCATGCCAGCCCACCTGAGGACTCCCACATTCCATCATTGCACAGAACCATTCCATTGTCAAAGATCTGATCTGCAATATCATATTTAGGACGACAATCTCTCACATTTCCAGTTCTCCAAATCTCATCTCCCATCCTATCTGCTCTTCAATCTAATATAAATTTTAGTTCCTTGATGCCTCATTTTACTTCCAGTTAGTAAACATTTTTAAGTCTTCACATTTTCTGAGACCAGTGGCTTGTCTGTTGAACCACTCTGTTAACCCCATGAGCTTCCACTACCCTCAGTCTAAGCTCCAATTCTTTTTTTTTTTTTTTCTAAGCTCCAATTCTGAGGACCAATCCAACCATTTGTTGTTTCTGCTCCTCTGTCCATGTTGCTAAGGATTTCTGAGGAACGTCAAAAATTATGCAAATTTCTGCCATTGTGATGTCATTGTTTCTGAACACAGGTACACAGCCCTGACAATGCCTTGCAACCCTCAGGGGAGTTTCTAGACAATTCCTTATGTAATCTGTTCAAAATATTCACTGTTCTTTTCAAATCTCTTCTACTTCCTCCTTCTGACCTGTGTCACACACCTCCTCCTTCGTAAAGAAAATATGCTGTAAGTTCCAGATCATTTCTTTAAAGAACCTGCTCAGGGATGCCTGAGTGGCTCAGTGGTTGAGCTTCTGCCTTTAGCTCAGGGCATGGTCCCAGGGTCCTGAGATCAAGTTCTGCATCGGGTTCCTCACAGGGAGCCTGCTTCTCCCTCGGCCTATGTCTCTGCCTCTCTCTGTGTCTCTCATGAATAAATAAATAAAATCTTAAAAAAAATAACCTGAGCATTTAAGTTATTCTTTCTTTTTCTGAGCTAAAGCAAATTTCACCTGGCTCTATCCCTCCCTCATCAACAAGAAGTAATTATATCAGTGACTCCCCCTCCTTTGGCACTAGCTGCCTCCTATCTCCTAATTCATTCCCATCAGCACAGGGACTGTGATCTTATCTTCCAAATCTAGCCATCAACTGATCCTTCTCTTTCCACTCACAGGCACCATTCTCCCAATTTTACTTTCTCCCAAGTGTTCTCATTTATTTAAATTGGAAACATTTCTTGCTGACATTATCACTGACCTTTCAGTTATCTAATCAAGGGAACATTTTTCAGTCCTTTTGAACTCTGTGATATTTGGCAATGTTACTCATTCCTGATTTTGATCTGGTTCTATAGTCTCATGGCCATTTTCTTTTCAATATATTTTCGGTTCTAATTAGTTCTAATTAATACATAAGTAAAATTGTATTAAGTCAATGTTTCAAATGAAACAAATTCCCCTTGACATACAATTCTTAAGTCCAGTGGTTTTTAAACTATAAAAGAAATAAAGCATTTTCTTCAAATATAGATTTATGCAGAAACCCACTATTTATCCATTTGTTTGTTCATTCCATTTATTCATGGCTAAATATTTATTGAGTACCTACTTAAAAGGCCCTCAACATTCGAGGCAATGAGAGTAATTATGGAAAGACAGTTACTTGCTGACAGTGACAAATATATATATTTGTGTCTAGGTTCAGCCCTGTACTTGCTTGCTATTCTCTATCTAAACTAATTACCTGCATGAGCTCATCCAGTCTCATGACATTAAATGCCATCCACATACTGATGAAGCTTCCTTTTGTATCTTTCGCTCAGACTCCTCCCTGAACTCTAGACTCATATATCTACTTGCATGTTAGACACATCTCTTTGGGTGTGTACCAGGTAATGGAAGAACAAAAGGCAAGCTGAAGGCAAAAGACAAACTGATGCTCCATATGCTACCCCCCTCCCCACAGTGGGAGTGGGATATATGTGACATTTCTCAGATGCTCATGACAGCCCAAGAACAAAGGAAGGAAAAAGCAAATGGTTTACTGCAAAGGATCACACAAACAAAGGACACAAGTCACCATCAGTTTGTAACTGTCTTAATGATTTGCAAGAAAAACACAATCTTGAGAATAGTCAGAGCTTCAGAAACCTATACCCTCGATTTTCTGGAGCCCTAATGTTGCCTTCCCCTTCCATAGGATGAAAAACTCTTTATAATCAGTCACTCCTCACACTTATAATGCAGCTCTTTCTGCCTACAGGTCCTATTCTCATGCTTTAATAAAATCACCTTTTCTGCACCAAAGCTGTCTCAAGACCTCTTTCTTGACCATTGGGCATCGAGACCCTCTGTCAATAGGTATCTCAAATTTACCATGTTAAAGTCAAAATTCTGATTCTTTATCTTATAAGTCTGTGCCTCCCATGGTAGTTGCCACTTCTGTTCATGGCAGCCCATACTTCTAGTTGATCAGGATGACCACCTCGATGTCATTCCTGAACTCTCTTTCCTCACATCTCACATCAGGCAACCAGTGAATCCCATGGTTCCACCTTCAGTGTACATACAGAACCAGCCACTTCTCAACACTTTCACTGCTACTGGCTTGGTCCAAACCACCATCATCTGCTGCCTAGGTTGTTGTGATAGCTTCCGGATTGTTGCCCCCGATTCCCACTGTCCCTTGCAGTCCATTTTCAGCAAAATGGCACCTCACTCAGAGTCAAAGAAATCCTCACATGATTTAATCCTCTCCTGTCTTCCAGTTACCCCTCTTACTACTTTCTAGCCACTCTGGCTTCCTTACTGTTCCTCTAACAAGCCAGCAAGAGTCCTTCCTCAGCATCTTTGCACATGATATTCCCTCTGCTCAGAATGCTTTCTCCATGTATAGCCTTATAACAAATGTTATACTTTTGTCAAGTTTTACTCATATACCACCTTCTTAGTGAGGCCTACTCTGATTACACTTTTAAAAGATATACCCCCTCCCCCAACCAAATTTTAAAAATGGAGCACCTGGCTGGCTCAGTTTGAAGAACATGTGACTCTTGATCTTGTAGTTATGAGTTCAAGCTGCTCCCCTCACCCTGCACATAGAGATTATTTAAAAAATAAATAAATAGGGGCACCTGGGTGGCTTAATCAGTTAACCATCTGACTCTTTATTTTGGCTGAGGTCATGATCTTGGGGTTGTGAGATGGACTCTGTGTTCAGCAGAAAGTCTGCTTGAGATTTTCACTCTCCTACCTCTGCCCCTCGGCCCCCTTAAAAAAAAAACAATAATAAATAAATAAAACTCTAAAAAATAAAAACAAGACCCCCCACTATTATCTTTTTTTCTCACAAGCACTTAGAAACTTTTAACATTTTATCTAGCTAACTAGTTATGTATCTATCACCCATCTATCCATAGTTTTTCCTCTCCCTGACAAGAACTAAGTTCTATTAACACAGGAATTTTGTTTTGTTCACTGATGCATACCTATAAGTTAACACTTAGTAGGTGCTTGATGACACTTTACACTATAACATTTCATAAATATATCTTTCATTTATCTATTTTTTTGTGGATGACCTTCATTTGTTTTTCTCATGTTTCTTTTTTTTTAAGATTTATTTGTTTATTGAGACAGAGTGAGTGAACATGGGGGGGAGGGGCAGAGGGAGAGGGAGAGAGAAACCCAAGTAGACTCTGCACTGAGCGTGGAGCCAGGCATGGGAATCTATCCCACGGTCCTGAGATCAGGATCTAAATTGAAACCAAGAGTTGGTTGCTCAACTGACTGTACCACCCAAGTGTCCCTGTTTCCATGTTTCTAGCGTTGCTGCAATGAACATGTAAATAAACCTTGGTGCACTTTGGATGGATTTCACTCTAGGTCATCATCTAGATTTAGAGAAGACTCTGATGTTTACATATACAAGATGCTACTGTGCAGTGCTCTTTGGAACAACACTGGGTAGAGAAAAAATTTAAACTGAGATGTACTTACAAAAGAAGCCTCAGGTCTGCAACTGATGTGGTCATTCAAGCTGTCTGAATCGGGGTGAGGCTTGGTCTCCATCCCCGTGTTGGATATAGGCTGCCCCCAGCAGGGCATCCACTCATTGTTGGGTGAGGTAGCTCCCGTCAGTAAGAGCATTTTCCTGAGAAGAAGTTAGTGCCTGAGTCCTAAGGGGCAGGATCCAAGAATTACACCCAGCACCCATAGGAGTATTTTAAGAGGAAAATTTTAGGTTAGAATGAGTGCATCTTCAATTTAACTAGATTTTGCCAAATTGTATTTCAAATTGGTTGTACAAAGTTTTGCTCTCTTCAACAATATATAAGAATTTTTGTCGGTATTCTCCCTTTTGACCTTTTCTTTTTTTTTTTTTTTAAGGTTTATTTCTTTATTCATGACAGACCCACAGAGAGAGGCAGAGACACAGGCAGAGGCAGAAGCAGGCTCTTCTCAGGAGCTGGATGCGGGACTTAATCCCAGATCCCAGGATCACGACCTGAACCAAAGGCAGCCACCCAACCACAGAGCCACCCAGGTGCTCCCTTTTGACATTTTCTGTATCTTTTATTTCCCTGTGCTATTTTCTGGATAATTTCTATAGATCTTTCCTCAGGTGTAAAAACTGTATTTCTTTGGCTGTGTATAATTTACTTTTTAAGTTAATGGGATTTTTATTTTTTCTCACTGAGGTTTTATTTCTGGAAGTTTCATTCCTTTTAAAAGACATTTTTTCCCTTAAAAAGCAAATAAATTTCTTATGCTCTGATTTTTTATTTTACTTTTGAATAATATGAAGCTTGTTTATTCCTTATACTATAGTAAGTCGTTTTATTTTTTGAAGTTCTGAGGCTCTGATCTCACTTGCTGTGGCACCTGGTGATTCTCATGTGGGCTTGTCTTTTCATATCTATATCTATGTGATCGTGAACAGAGAATTGTGGGAATTCTCTACTGCCTATATCTGTCCTCCAGAGAGATCTTAAATCTACTTCTGCCAGGAAACCCAGAACCCCATGTCTCTTCTGTTAACAGATCTTATTTTTTAGAGCAGTTTTACGTTCACAGAAAAACTGGGCAGAAATTCCTATATGCCCCTCCTCACTACTGCTTCCCCCACTATTGACACTGCCACCCACCAGAGCCATATATAGGGCACATTATCACTCCAAGTCTGTGGCTTACATTAGGGATCACTGGTGACCATTTAAAAAAAATTTTTTTAGTTTAGTGGAGAATTTTAAACACACAGAAAAGAAATTAAATATTAATGCTTCATATAAGAGTCTCAATTTCAATTCCATGTCTTTTTTTAAAAAAAGATTTTATTTATTTATTCATAAGAGACAGAGAGAGAGGCAGAGACACAGACAGAGGGAGAAGCAGATGGAGAAGCAGGCTTGCTGCAGGCAGCCCGATGCAGGACTCAATCCTGGAGCTCCAGGATCACATTCTGCACCAAAGGCAGGTGCCAAACCACTGAGCCACCCAGGGATCCCCTCAGTTCCCAGTCTTGAAGATGCCCACAGCCTTCCACCCAGTCTCCATGGGGCAGCTACCATCCAAGCTGCTTGTCCCTGGGGTCAGCAAAATATCTTCATAAAATATGCTCACCCTTCTGAGGTTCATTGTCCTCTTCATTTGCATATTTAAGGTTTTCTTAATTTATTAGAAACTCAGCTATGCCTTAGAAATATTCTGGGGGGCTCTTGGGTGGTGCGGTTGGTTAAGTGCCTGACTCTTGGTTTTGGCTCAGGTCATGATCTCAGGGTTGTGGGATTGAGCCCCACAGCAGGCTCCATGTTCAGGGAGGAGTCTGCTTGAGATTCTATCTCCCTCTCCCCTGTCCCTTTCCAACCCCTCGCTTGCATTCTCTCTCTCTCTCTCTCAAAAAAAAAAAAAAAAAAAAAAAAAAAAAAAAAGAGAGAGAGAGAGATCTTTTTGTTATGTATTAAACAACTTACGTGAGTATCTGAGTAGAAGCAAGCTTTTTGGATGATCTACTCCACCATATTTCCAAACTAGAAATCTCTCATGATTTTCCCACATTTGAATTGCTGCTTCCTACTTTCTATTCTTTTTCATGGTGATGTGGTTTGGAGTGGTGGGGTCTGGAGCCAATGGCCAAGAAAGAATTCTTGATATGTCTTTGGCACAAAAAGGGTATTTTTATTAAAGCCCGGGGGCAGGACCCATAGGCAGAAATAGCTGCACCAGAGTTGTGAGGAGTGATTGATTATATAAGATTTTCTATCCTCTAGAGGAGAAGGTGATGTTAGGGCTCCGGGAAATTGAGTCTATGGGTTTCCAGAGATTGTTTTCTTCTTGTAAATCATTAAGACAGTTGCAAACTGATACATGTCCTACATGACTGTGATCTTTAGCAGTTAACCATTTATTTTTCTCTTTCCCTCATTCTAGGGCAGCCTAGAGTGCCTGAGGAATGTCACATATATCCCACCTGGGGCAGGGTAGGATGGGGGGTTTGTGGGGTGTCAGCTTGTGCTTTGCCCTCAACCTACCTTCTGTTCCTTCATCAATGAGGCTCCTCTTACTTCTCTGCCCTCAGATTGCCCCCAGGATTCCACCTCAGCTCTCTTCTCTTCTCGTACATGTCCATGTGTTCAACTAAGTTGGTAATTCCCAAATTAGTACTTCTAGTTAAGACCTTGCCCTGACACAGACTTCCTACTGCTTAATAGACATCTCCTCCTGGTGTCCCACAGTTACCTGCCCATGTGTGCCAAGTTCAAAACTGATTTCATTATTGTCTTCCAGTGATTGGCTTTCTTGAGTTATTGTTCTGAAAACTGAGCAATTAAAATCACAGTTCATGGAACATATACCATGATTCACTAAACATTGTATATGGGTTTATGAATATAGGTTCATAATGTCTGAGGCCCTGTCAGGCTCATCCCCATACAAAGCCCCAGACAAAATTTATGGGAGTGTATGTATAGGGGGTTACATTTAATCACAGAATCCAGGCTTTTCAGGCACAGAGTTGCTTCCCCTGACCCAGAGAAATGGAACTTTCCAAGTCAGACAACAGCACATCTGACTGGGATCCGTGCATACTCAGGGCATCCTGGTGGGAATTATTTTCCTTAGCATTGTTCTCATTCCCAAATTCATGCAGCCCCAGCCCCCCTTTGGCCCTTGCATGGGGACTTCCAGTCTTTACATCATGGTTCAGAAAAGGGGACACTGGGGCACCTGGGTGGCTCAATGGTTGAGCATCTCCCTTTGGCTCAGAGCATGATCCTGGAATCCTGGGATCAAGTCTCTCTTTTTTTTTAAAGATTTTATTTACTTATTCATGAGAGACAGAGAGAGAGAGAGAAAGGGAGAGATACAGGCAGAGGGAGAAGCAAGCTCCATGCAGAAGCCCGACATGGGATTCGATCCCGGTCTCCAGGATCATGTCCTGGACCGAAGGCAGGCACTAAACCACTGAGCCACCCAGGGATCCCCCTGGGATCAAGTCTTACATCAGACTCACCTCAGGGAGCCTGCTTCTTCCTCTACCTATGTCTCTGCCTCTCTCTCTGTGTCTCTCATGAATAAATAAATAAAATCTCTTAAAAAAAGTGGAGGACACTGGTGATCTGCAGTGTTTTTCTTTTTCTTTGTCTCAGGAATATATGGCACATTGCTGTCATGTAGCAGACTTTTAATTACTTGTTGAGTTGAATTAATTCTAATTCTCACTACTACGTGGAAAAGGTCATCTGAAATTGAGCAAAAAAACATATGTAGCTTTATGGTGGAAATGATGGACTCTGATATGTTCACGTACAGGGAAGTAGATCAAAACCACTTTAGAAGTCAGGATGAAACACGTAAAATTGTTGCTTTGTCTAAAATTTCTGCTTGAATATAGTGATCTGTGATAGGCATATATATGCAATAGGCATGGTATTGTGTCTCAAAAACAAGAAGAAAGATGAACCAACAATGAGACCTTTTTCTCAACAGTGCTGCATTGAATAGCATATTAGATCATCTGAACACTTTTCCTAATTTAGCAATTTATTCCCTGCTTTTGCTTCTGTTTCGTAGCTCAGATTTTGTTTGCTATATAGATCATTCACCCTGTGTTAATCTGCCACCAGATTTTGATGGATAAAGCAGGGTGTTCTTGGGACAGGAACATGGACATCTATAAATCTTAAACCTTGAGGTATTGAGATACCAGATGCCAAGTGCAATTGTCCATACCAGGGTTGGGACAGAGAGCTGAATTTGATCTGGTTTTCCCTTTCCCTGCCCCCAAGCTTGCCTTGTGTTTCTAGTTTCAGTTGATCATACTACCACCCCCTCAGTTACTCAAACCAACATTCCAGATTCTTCCTTAATGCTTTCACCTGCCTTGTCACATTCGATTGGTCTCTGTCTTATGGATTTGGCACGTTAGCTGGGGCAGGACTGTCACCAGAGCACTCCATCTGCCCCCTAATTAATTAACACCTCTCTCTCATTCATTTTGTACACTGCTTCCTAGGTAATAATTCTAAAAGCAAGCTTTATTATTTCCCTCCTTTACTAAAATCCTTGGGTGACTCCCCACAAAGCCTTAAGGACCAAGTTCAAATTTCTCAGTCCTACCAGAGATGAGCTACTCATGTTGTCATCTCCGGTCATTTGTCCCTCAGCATCTCCACCTTGAGCAATTTCCCCTCCCTGTTTCCCTCCCACATTGCATTTTCCCTATGTTTCTCTCTCTCCTGAGGCTTAGTTTATGCTATTCCCTGTGCCTGTCACCATCCCCTCTGCCATTCATGAGCATAATCTGTGGCAAAGCCCAAGGCTCAATCCAGGCATTACTTTCTCGGGGGCATCTCCCTTGATTCTTCCATTTGGTATCTGAGCACATACTGATACTCTATTTTGTGTCAGAAACTCTACTTAAAATATCATATATAATCTTCATCAAAGTTCCATGCGGCAGGTCCTACTACTCTCCTTATTGTACTGATACGGAAAGTATACAAAGAGGTAAAGTTATTTGCATATACAACTAAGTGACAGAGTGGAGGTTTGAATCCAGGTTTCTGTGGAGGGCAGAGCCTATCTCCTAGCCACCTGTAAAGTAGTAGTGTTTACCTGGCAGGTGTTATTGCTTAATAAACATTTCTAAGCTGAATTGACCCTGAGGCTTGGTTCTAGACCCAATCTGGAGCAAGAAAATATATTTTGGAGTTTTTTAGCCTCCCTTTTAGGGCTCCAATTTTCCGTACAATGTCTCAACCCTCTCAAAATATATGAGATTAATTTCTTCAGATTTAATGAACACCAGTATATTTTAATGTGCTCATACTGGCTTAAATCAGGTGTATATTGATTTAGGGATCGTTGGAAGGACATTGCCCTGGGATCCAGTGTTCTCATGCTGGGGCAAGTTGAAGATAGAGGTTGTACTGGATAAAAGAAAGGCCTGGGGACAGATTTGTGAGAGATAAAACCTTCCAGAGGGCCTCAAATCACATTTCTACATGATTTCTTTTCTTTTTCTTTTTTTTTTTTTTTTACATGATTTCTTCTGTAGAGTTAGAAGCAACTTTGTTTGCTTCATATAGAATCAACTAATCAGCTCGAAAGGGCACTAACATAATAAGTTAAAGATAAACAAACTTATTATTTAGTAACAATTATAAAACCAGTCATTAGAGAAGTTGTACCCTGGAGTGCCAGCAACCAAAGCTTGGGGTCCACTGTTTCATGGGCTGAGCTACACATCCAAAATCACATGTGTTCATTGATTAAAAAAAATAAATGAAATAGAGGCACCTGGGTGGCTCGATCAGTTAAGTGCCAGCTCCGGATTTCGGCTCAGGTCATGATCTCAGGGTCATGGGATCAAGCTCCACATCTAGCTCTGTCCTCAGCAGGGATTCTGCTTATGGATTCTCTCTCCCTCTCTGTCTGGCCATCCAACCTGCCCCCCCCCACCCCCCCATCTACCTATCTGTCTTTAAAATAAATTAATAAATCTTTAAAAAAATAAATGAAATACTACTTTAAATATTCAGTATATCCATTTCAGGGTAAAATCAATATTCATTTAATTGTCATATTGTTGATATTAGCTTTATATTTATTCTTGGTAACTGAGCAACCAGAAGCTTCCATTCATTCCTTTCATTCCCTGGTTAATAATGAATGAAGATTCACATCTTAGAGGCATTTTAACTCCAATTGTAAACAACTACTTGTCTGTCCTGAAGCTGTAAGCTCATGGTATTTTCCTCAGGTTAGTAGTGAAGCTGGGAGGATAGTTCTGGTGTCCCACCTTCCAATATGGCACTCCTGGCAAATATAATTACAGTCTAAAGTTAGCCTTCCTCCTGTGTGTGTTTCTTTCTTAACCTAAACAAGTTCTTGAATATAACTTTTAAAAAGTGAGGTAACTTTTAAAAAGTGAGACTGTAGCTTTTTGTTGATTCATGAGGGAGAGACAGACAGGAAGAGACCCAGCAACATCTGTCCCAATCTACCTCTGTTGATAATCCTTCCCACCCACATCCTCTAAAATGCCATTGGCTCACCATCTTTCAGTCTTCAAACAGCCATGCCATCTATTTTCTCTATTTTTGTTTTTGTTTTTTCTCTCAGCAATGCATACACATTCACGCTTTCAAGTCTCAGCTGAAAGGTCACTCTCTTGGAAAACTTCTGTTCCCCATTGCAGAACTGGGCATGCCCTTCTTGGGGATCTCTCAGCATTTATTCTCACTCCTATCAGACAGCCCACTGTGTTTCAATCACATGGGCACCCTGTCTGTCCTCTGCCCTGTCCTGTACCACAGGCCAGCCAGAGGGACTCTCCAGGACATTCCTCTGGAAGGAATAAATGACCACTGGAAACCCTGAGGGCATTTGGGAAAGGGTACGACCACCTAATTCAGTATGAAATGAAAATTGAAGGTGAAGATGCTGCTATTAGGTTTCCTGTTTTCCCCATGGCAGTGTTTACAAGATGTCAAGACTAAAGGGAAAGTGAAAAATGCCAGTCATAATTTGGTAGTTTTATGTAAATAATGAAAAATAACTGTTGGATTCCTTGCTCCTTTGACTGAGTTATAGGCAAAAACAGACTTCCTAAAAGGAAAGAATAGATAAATTTGACCTCATTAAAATGAAAGCTTGTTATCTGTGAAAGCCCATGTGAGGAAAGTGGAAGGACAAGCTACAGACGAGGGGAAAATACAGGCACATCTCATTTTATTGCTCTTCACTTCACAGATATGATTTTTTACAAGTTGAAGGTTTGTGGCCAACCTATCTGGAGCAGGTCTTTCTGTGCCATTTGTCCAACAGCATTTGCTGGGTTTGTGTCTTTGTGTCACATTTTGGTAATTTTCACATTTCAAACTTTTTCGTTATTACTATGTTTCTGATGGTCATCTGTGATCAGTGATTATGAGCCATTGAAAGCTCAGATTATGGTTAGCATTTTTTAACAGTAAAGTCTTCGGTTTTTTTTTTAAAGATTTATTTATTTATTTATTTGAGAGAGAGAGCATGGGGGGAAGGGCAGAGAAAGAGGGAAAGAGAATCCCAAGCAGACTCTTCATTGAACATAGAGCCTTATGTGGGCTCAAACTCATGACCCTGAGACCATGACCTGAGCTGAAATCAAGAGTTGGACACTTAATCAACTAAGCCACCCAGGTGCCCCAGGAACAAAGTCTTTTTATTTTTTTAAAAATTTTTAAAGATTTATTTATTTATTTATCATAGACAGAGAGAGAGAGAGAGAGAGAGAGAGGCAGAGACACAGGAGGAGGGAGAGGCTCCATGCCGGGAGTCTGACGTGGGACTCGATCCCAGGACTCCAGGATTGCGCCCTGGGCCAAAGGCAGGTGCTAAACTGCTGAGCCACCCAGGGATCCCCCAACAAAGTCTTTTTAAATTAAAGTATGTATATTGTTGTTTTAGATATAATGCTATTGCATACGTAATAGTATAGTACAGTATAGTATAAACATAAATTTTATTTGAACTGGAAATTTAAAAAATCACTTGACATGCTTTTTTAAAAAGATTTTTATTTATTTATTTGTTTGAGAGAGAGAGTGTATGTGCAAGCAGGGGTGGCAAGGGCAGTTTAGAGGAGAGAGAACATCCCAAGCAGACTCTACACTGACTGCAGAGCCCAATGAGGTGAGGGGCTTCATCTCACAACCCTGAAATCATGGCCTGAGCTGAAATCAAGAGTCCGATGCTTAACTGACTGAGCAACTCAAGTGTTCCTATTTGACTTGCCTTATATATATTACTCTCTTTACTGCAGTGGTCTTGAACTGAACCCAAAATATCACCAAGGTATGCCTGTATTTCCAAACCCTATATTTATTAAATGATTAATATCTAAAATACATAAGGAAACATCAACATTAAAAAACTAAAGAATCCAGTTTAAAAATGGACAAAAAAAATAAATTGGCCAGATAGAAAATAGCATACAGCAGAGCTCTTGGCTGGCTCAGGCAGTACAGCATGGGACTCTTGATCTTGGGGTTGTGAGTTTGCACCGCACATTGGGTGTAGAGCTTACTTAAGAAAATTAGCACAGGAAAAGTTTAATATCATTAGCCATCATGGAGATGCAAATTAAAACCACAATGAGCTATGTTTAGCTACACCTATTAGAATGGCTAATGTAAGAATAGTGATAACACCTGATAAGGATACAGAGAAAGGAGCTTTTGCATTTCTGGTGGAAATGCCAAATGGTACCACCACTCTGGAAAATGTTTTGGCAGCTTCTTGTACAATTATAAATGCAATTATTCTATGACCCAGCAATAGAACACGTGTGCATCTATCCCAGAGAAATAAACATTTTTTCTCACATCAAAACTTTTACACAATTGTTCATAACAGCTTTATGCATAATAAGCCCAAATCGGGAAATAGCTCAGAGGTCCTTCAATGGGAAAAATGGCTAGACAAACTGTTGTGTGATCCTTGAAATAACTTAGCAACAGACAGGAACACACTACTGACATACTCCATCAACTTGAATGAATCTACAGTTATGCTGAGTGAAAAAAGCCAATTCTGCAAGGTTACGTGTTCTATGATTCCATTGCATGACATTTAAAAAATGAGAACATTAGAAATGGAGAACAGATTAGTAGTTTCCAGGAGTTATGGATGGGAGGGGTGCTTAGAAGGAGTTGGATTTGGTCATAAAGGATCAACACAAGGGATGCTTTGGGGTGAGAACTGTTCAGTACCTTGACTATATGATGGTGAACACATGAATTTACACACATGATAAAAGTGGATGATACCGTAAATACAAATCAAAACCACAATGAGACACCACCTCACAACAGTGAGAATGGGGAAAATTAACAAGGCAGGAAACCACATGGAGAGATGTGGAAAAAGGGGAAACCTCCTGCACTGTTGGTAGGAATGTGAACTGGTGCAGCCACTCTGGAAAACTGTGTGGAGGTTCCTCAAAGAGTTAAAAATAGATCTGCCCTACGACCCAGCAATTGCACTGCTGGGGATTTACCCCAAAGATACAGATGCAGTGAAACGCCGGGACACCTGCACCCCGATGTTTATAGCAGCAATGGCCACAATAGCCAAATTGTGGAAGGAGCCTCGATGTCCATCGAAAGATGAATGGATAAAGAAGATGTGGTCTATGTATACAATGGAATATTACTCAGCCATTAGGAACGACAAATACCCACCATTTGCTTCGATGTGGATGGAACTGGAGGGTATTATGCTGAGTGAAGTCGATTGGAGAAGGACAAACATTATATGGTCTCATTCATTTGGGGAATATAAAAAATAGTGAAAGAGAATAAAGGGGAAAGGAGAAAAAATGAGTGAGAAATATCAGAAAGGGAGACAGAACATGAGAGACTCCTAACTCTGGGAAATGAACTAGGGGTGGTGGAAGGGGAGGTGGGCGGGGGATGGGGGTGACTGGGTGACGGACACTGAGGGGGGCACTTGATGGGATGAGCACTGGGTGTTATTCTATATGTTGGCAAATTGAACACCAATAAAAAATAAATTTATAAAAAAATTTTTAAAAAGTGGATCATACCTAATACATACTCTCACACACACACACAGATTCATGAGCACAAGTAAAACTAGGGAAATTTGAGTAAGATCAATGGATTGTCAATGTCAATATCATAGTTGTGATGTTATCCTATAGTTTTGCAAAACATTACCAGTGGGGGAAACTGGTAAATGTGTCTATGGGATCTCTACGTATTATTTTGTTTGACTGCATGAAAATCTATTCTATATTCTAATTATGTCAATAAAACTGTCAACAAAAGGAGGGAGGGCTTATTTCTATCCCTTATATTTTTCCTCTAGCGACTTCTACTTTTCTTCAAGAAACTTGCAAAGAAGACTATTTCTCTGCCTTAAATTAAAAGTCACAAAAGCTGAGGAAAATGGCACCAGTCAGAATTTCAGCTAGAATGTAGTACTAGAAGAGGAGGTTATCCTTCTACTTAGATCTTACTGTATCTGTGGTTTTAGATTGTGGTGCAAATTTAACCCCAGTATTATGTTTATAATATAAGCAGAACAAGTTGTGGTTTTAGAAAACTTTTCTTTAGATTATGTTTTGTGCCATAACACTGTAGTTTCATGTTTTATTTTTAAAATGTGCAATATGCATAAACATACAAAATAAATCCCCAAATAAACAAATATTAACTTTTTTTTTTTTCAAAGTTCTTTGAGTTTCCTTCCCCAATTCCATATATTCCTCATCCTTCCCAGAGTTAGGTATAATTATGAATTTAGTGTTTCTCCAGTCCATGTATTTTTAAATTTTAACATACACAACATATATTATTATTTTTGTAATTACACATGTAGTATACTATATGTAATATTCTGCAGGCTTTTTTTCTGTACCCAACATTGTTTTAGATACTGATTCTGTTGACATATGTGCATCAAGTTGATCTTTACAATTGTATTTTACAATACGGATATACCATAACTTGCCTATTCTTCTATTTATGGAATATATGTGATCTCCAATTTTTTCCTAACGCAAATGTAAAGCAAGAACTTGACACTTGCAGCAGTGCTTGCTTAAATGCTAATCAAACCAAGAGTTGTGTTTCAGTACAACTGGTTCTAATAGAAACTGATTGGCAACTAGATGCTTTGAGCGATCCTCAGTGACCTAAATCTCTTTCTTGATAATAAGAAAAACAATAGAACCTTTAGTCTTAGAAGTAATAAATGAATATTAGAACTGGTTTTAAGTGTATTTATTTAATCAATGATAGGCCAGTAGTCACGATAACAAGTAAACATCAGAATTGGCTTTTTATTTTTTTTTAAGATTTTATTTATTTATCCATGGGAGACACAGAGACAGATGCAGAGACATAGGCAGAGGAAGAAGCAGGCTCCCAGCAGGGAGCCCAATGCCAGACTCGATCCCAGGACCCCAGGATCACGACCTGAGCCAAAGGCAGACGCTCAACCACTGAGCCACCCAGGGGCCCCCAAAATTGGCTTTTTAAACCCTTTGTTAAATCATAGCCAACCAGTCAATGAGAGCCTCATGCTTTGAAAGGCAGCCAATCAGCATCAGACTCACTCCAGTTAAGCTTCTAAGACTGATGACAAGTCACTCCCACTCCATAACTAACCCAAAACATGCTCTGTAGGTAACACAATCCATGCTTCTGAAACTAAGGCCAACCCACTTCTGCATCTGTAATCATCACTGCCCAAAGTAAGCTTCCCGAAGAACCTAACGAGCGGTTTGATTTGCTAAATGACTGTATACCTGACCAGCATAACCCCCCTCTCTTAAGTAGGGAGTAAGTTTGGGCTCTTGGTTTCAGACATTGTGTGATATTTTTCTTTTTCAATATTTACTGTTGATATTTTTTAATCAACTGTGCATGGCTCTAGAGTATATAAAATATTTAACTCTACCCCAAATGCAAGCTCCAGTCTATAATTAATGTGGTTTCCATGGGCCACCTCCCCTACCCTCCCCATTATAGGACTACTCAGTGAATTACTTGACTTGCATGTCTTCTCTTTCCAGGCAAGCAAACAAACTCTGTATTACTCACTACAATGGTTATTATCCTTTATATAAACAGTACTTCAATAAACAATCATTTCCATGTTTTTTTATCTAGATGTAAGACAGAAGGGAACAATAGCTTTACTAGAAATTGGGAGATTGCTCTCCAGAATGGTATTAATAATTTAGAGCCACACCATGAATAGTGTTATTCTCACCAACATTTTGTGTCATCAGACTTTAAATTTTTGCCAGCCTGATGACTATGAAATGGTAACTTAATGTATTAATTTATGTACCTTGGTTACTCAATTGTGCTTGAACGCCTTTGGCTGTTTATTAGCCATTTAGGTTTTTTTGCTGTGTCAATTGCTCCTTCTTAAACCATTTTTCTGTTGTATCATTTGTCATTTTCTTATGAATTTTGTGAGAGTTCTTTATGAATTCCTATATTAATTTTTTACCATATAGGCTGTATCTATTGTCACGTATCCACTTTTTTTAAAACATTTTTTTTTAAGTAGGCTCTATGCCCAATGTGGAGCTTGAACTCATGATCCAGAGATCAAGAGTCATACACTCCTGGCTGAGCCAGCCAGCCACCCTAGTTTTTTAATCATAGTTGACCATTTAAGTTGTTATATTATCAATTCAATCAAGTATTTATCTTTGTGATTTGTGATTCTTCTTCTTGTTTAAGAAACCCTTCCATATTCTGGAGTAATAAATACATCCTGCTGTGTCTTCCACTAATAGTCATTTTCCATTAGTTTTTAAAAATCAACCTACAGTTTATTTTTGAGTAGGGTATAATATTTGGAGACTTGAATTCATGTTTTTATATTGAAATACAATTTTCCCCTAATGAGCTGTAGCTACATATGATGCAAATGAATCTTACAAAGTTGATGTTGAAGGAAAGGAGCAGGTCCCACCAGTCCTGACAGCATTAGCTAATAGATTGGATTTAGAAGTACTCAGTAATTATAAAATCAAAGGAAACAGTTTGAGGCCCATATTCCATCTAAAATGGACTGTGACATAGTTATTTTAATAACACAATCTCTGTTTATCATAATATTTCAATGTAGTGATACTTCATCATTTACAAAGCACGTTCACAAGAAAATTACCCCATTTAAAAACGGAGCTTCGAGTAATGATTCCCCAACCATGGACCAGCATCATCATTGTCACCTGGGAGCTTGTGGGAAGTGCAGAATCTGAGGCTTCAACCCAAACTCTGGGAATTATTATGCACTTTGAAGTTTGATAACACTGGGATGCGGAATTTATTTGTATGAAGCTTCCCAGGTGCTTCTAACAATGAACCAAACATAGGGAAGAAGGGCCTACAGCATTTTCTTCTGGGAAGTTCAAACAGTTAGCATAAGAATCAGACTTATAAGTACAGACAACATACTACTGGCTTTCGGAAAGGTATGGGTAGGGGGATAGGCAAAATGGGTGAAGGGGAGTGGGAGATCCAGGCTTCCAATTATGGAATGAATCAGTCATGGGAATAGAAGGCACAGCACAGGGAGTGTAGTCAAGGATATTATAATAGAGTATGACGGCTGACGGGTGACAACTATACTTGTGGTGAGCACAGGGTAACATGTAGGACTGTTGAATCACTATGTTGTATATCTGAAACTAACGTAACATTGTGCACCAACTATACTCAAATTAAACCTTTTTTTTTTTTAAAAACCTCCAATAGTTGGCATACATTCTGTCAATCTTAATCTTCAGAGCAGTTTATTTTGCCAACTTCTCTATCCTGTAGAAAATAAAGTCACCATATCATGTGTACAGAGTTGGTTGCTCAGTTGGAGTGTGATCAGGTGTCTCTGGTCTTAAATTCCAGGAGGTTAGCTCTCATGATCTTGGTGAAATGAATACCCTTAACTGGGATATGTTGAGGGAAATCAGCCTATTTACCAGTTAACCCACGTCTAAAATTCTTTAACTGTCTAGATTAGTTAGAATGCCTCTTGATCCAGTATTTATAGGGTGGACTATATTGATACAATATTTTGGGGATTAGTAATATATCTACAAAATTTGCAAACTCTGCCAGGTCCTGAGGTGTTGTCTCAAGACTTACCTCTTTAAACAGAAGAAATGTTTCATGATTGTTCTCTAAAGAAGGTCAGTTTTTTGATTAATAAATTCCTTGAGGTTGCACTAAAGAGGAAGAAGGGACAGCTAATGGGTATCCTTTTGTTTGGGTTTGCTTATTCATTTTGATTTAGATAAATCTTGAACTAGACTCTCTGTTCTTATGTGACACTCACTGCATTGGCAAATCATTAAATAATTGAACTTGGCCAACTCCTTATTGCTAATTATTCTTTTGCCTAAAGAGAGACCCATTATCTTCCCATCACTCCCAGGGCTGCATGTCATAGAACATCCCATTTAACCAATTTTCAACTATCAACCAGAACTGATTTGCTAAGATGATGAAGCTAATGATATGTTGTAGTTGCCCACAGGAGCTAGCACTTGTTTGATGTAGAGGGAATGGAAACGCACTCTTTGGTCTATCACTTGTGTGGCATTCATATCACATTCTTTAGTGAATTGTACCTTAGAAAAAAGACGTTGAATGAAAACCTGTAGTGAAATTGAAAAAACATTAGGTGATTAGAGAACTGATTTATTCTTATTTTTCCTCTTAAGATTTTGCTAACTAGCTCCAAGTACAGGCTTATTTTTCCTGTACCTAATGGGTTCCATAGCAGGTTTACTATGTGTCCACCTCATTTTGCTTGTGCTTTATCACCATTTAATTTTTCCTCTCAGTCTGAGTGAATAAAATAATAACAAAGAAAGCAAGCATTTGTTATTATTTATATTACCATTTTTAATGTTTATGACTCCTCACTTCTTTTGATGAAGTAGAAAGAAGAATATCAGATTTACAGCTTGTTTTTTTACAGATTTAATTTATTTATTTATTTATTTATTTATTTATTTATTTATTTATTTATTTACGAGAGACACAGAGAAAGCAGCAGAGACATAGGCAGAGGGAGAAGCAGGATCCCTGCAAGAAGCCTGATGTGGGACACTATCCAAGGGCCCTGGGATCACGACTTGAGCCGAAGGCAGATGCTCAACCACTGAGGCACCCAGGTGCCCTCAAATATAGTTTTAAAATGAATGATTCAGCATTTTGAGGATACGTGCCTAAAGACCTAGCTCAGGGCAGAAGAAAACAAAAAAGTCAAGAAATAGTGCTATGAATTGAGCTGTGCCTGACCTGCATAAAAAAGTAGCTTCTTCCTCATTGTTTATGTTAGAAGTCTATAGGAAATGAAGTGAGTGAATGATTTAGTTTGATGAATGAAACACATCATTTGCCAATTGATAATGTATTATTATTTTTATTGCCATCAAAATGATCTTGCTCAATATAGAGTGTAACAGGATAGGAAATGATCAATACTTGCATAATATGTAAGCTATATGGGCAAAGTGTGACCGTGGTCTTTTGACTTATCTGTTTACTAAATTATTTCTCACTCTTAATTTTTAAAAAGATTTATCTATTTGAAAGAGAGAGAGAGCATGAGCAAGAGGAAGAAGAAGAGAGACTATGAAGAAAACTCCATGCTGAGCATGGAGCCCGATGGGGCTTGATTTCAGGACCCTGAGGTCCTGGCCTGAGCTGAAACCAAGATTTGGACACTTAACTGACTATACCACTCAGGTGTTCCTCCTTTTTCTTTATTTTAAAGAATTTGAAAGGAAGGTTTAAGAGGGAACAAGTAAAATTACCTCTCTAACCCTTATGATCATATCATGGAAGAGATAGTTTAGACTCTTTGAGATCAGCTGGGATTCATGAACATCTCATGGTAGCTCACATTATTACTGAGTGGAGCTCAGTCAGTGGCACTTTATTGACACAAAGTAAAAGATAGATATTTGTACCTGCTACCACACAAGCTTTTACATTTGGTGCAACATTTTGCTCTCACGGTTGCACTTAAGGTTGTGATCTACCTTGGTTTCTCATCCTATAGGCTTTTCCTTTAGAGATGATCCCACACTGGCTCCTGAGTCTGATCATGTCAACCTTGAAGGAGAAGGGTTCACCAAATTATGATTTGATAGTGCTTCACAAGCTGGGTTCTCAAACCTCCTGCCTCAGAGATCATGAGCCTTGGAAGTGACAAATCTGACAAGCTCCCTGTATGATACTTGGTGCACATTATATTTTGAGAACTGTAGCTTCAGTGAAAAAGCAAGTTGTCAGAGATTATGAATGGTCCAGAAGAGATGGCCATCCACCCCTAGAATGTTTGAAACTTGTGGGTATTAGCTACTCCTCCTACAGCTCCTGAGTTCTATAGACTCTCTGCATCCCGGCGAGTCTGTGTTGTTTTTTCTTAGATTGCCCCAGGTGTGTATACCTGAAGCTAAGATTTAGTAAATGCTATAAAGTACATATTTGTATTCCACCAAATTTATATGTTGAAGTCCTAATTCTCAATATGATGATATTTGGATGTATGGCCTTTGGAGGTCATTAGGTCCTGAGGATGGAGCCCTCATGATGAGATTAGTGCTTTTATAGGAAGAACCAGGAGAGAAATGAACTCCCTCTCTACCATATGAGGACACAATGGGAAAGCAGTCATCTGGAAACAGGAAGTGAGCTCTCCCAGAACCTCTCTCACCCTGATCTTAGACATCACAGCCTCCAGAACTGTGAGAAATAAATTTCTGTTGTTCTAGCCCCACACTCTGTGGTGTTTTGTTATAACAGCCCGAGCTGGCAGAGACAGTAAATGACAAAGTGGGCCAAAGCAAAAGGAGAATACAAGTCTTTGGTATGTATATGTGTACGTCAACTATTCAGGTTAGTTTTGTTTTTTCAAGCAGCCAAAGTGTCTTCAGATTCTCTTCACTTTTCACTCTCTAATTTTAGTGCTAGAACTTTTCTAGTGTGTTTCATTCTACAATCTAAGCAGAGCACTAGTCTTTTCCCTCGTCTCCTTGGAATAGCCATCTGTGACAAACAGAAGTGTGGCCCTTGTCTTTGTAGCAACTTTCTGCTTTTAATAAGATTTTCTCTAAATATCTGTCTGGAAGAGCTGTAAAATAAGAGTCAGGACTGGATGAGGTAAAACTGTTTTTACCTTTAACAGAAATGGTCACCATGGCTAAATTCCTGAATGGCCTTTGGCTTTAGAGTCTCATGGTTTTTTGGGACTATACCCGTCTGCCTGCCTTCAGGAAAATGACTCCATGGAGATCAGGATCTGAACTCTTCATGTATCACATACAAAGAAAGGTATTCAAATTCTTTAACCACAACTAGCACTACTGGGAGCATCAGTGTATGGAGGCCCCTGCCCCACATGAAATCAATGAGCCAACGATGGCTCTGTTGTCCCTAGGTTGTTATTTTTTCATGTCAGGTAGAGGAGACCTGTTAGCTGACAAGCTTGCTGGTGCCACACTCAAATTTTTACATATCCAGTTGTTTAAAAATAACCCAAATGAGTAGATTTTTAGCTGTTTAGAGTCTGCCTGCTTTGCATACCCTGTGAAACCTCATCCAGCATCTGCTGGCCATTAGTAAGATAGAGCCCTAAGCTGCTACTGTCCACTGACCCAGAGACTCCCTGCTGTCCCGCTGAGGGAGCTGGGGAGCAAGAAAGGCTTTCTTAAAGAGTGGACATTTAAGCTGAAGTCTGAGGAATGGGGAGGAATTAATCAGGTTCAGGGGAACGGAAATTGTCCAGAGAGAAAATTGTTTTATGCAGAGGCTCTGAGACGAGAAGGAGCAGGGAGTCTTTGGCTTCAAGGCAAAGCATGAATAGGGAAGATGTCAGAAGTCAAGGCCAGTGGGATGGCTGGATCACACAGGATCTTATCAACAGGTGAGGGATTCTGTGTGCATGTGCATGCACATGTGTGTGTGTACTTTGCACTTTGGTATAAGGAAGAGGTGGTAGCATGAAGCTATCAGAATCTCAGCCTGGTGGCCCAGAATCCTGGTAGTTTAACCCAACTTATTTTGGAGAGGTCTTTCATATTTGAACACAGGGAAACACAGAAAATTCTTTGGTCAAAAACCACAGAACTAAGTAGGACAAAGGTTACAAATTCATCACCAGTCAGGTCTTTACTTCGAAGATGTATTTTATTGAGTTAAAAAATAAGCATTGACTAGCTTGCCATCATATAAGAATGGGGCTATTACTTATGAAATATGAGTATTTGGCTTCCTTTGAAAAAGTAGAGATACAAACACTAATATCACCCTTTAACAGAAACACAGTTTGCTGGAGATGAATAATGACAACCACCTGATGGCTTTCTCTCTCCAGCCTCTCCTCCCCCAGTGCCCTTCTTGTGCCATCTGCATGCCTCCAGGCACTTGAGCTTAGGATATCATAATTGGAGGATAAAATCATCTCCTTGTGTTGGGGACAGGGATGATGGCCATTTGCTGCCAGGCTCTTGGTGTCTGACACAGTCAGGCTCCAGCCCCTGGTAGATACTCATTAAAACATATTAAAGGCACAAAGTGAGTTAAAATGGGGCAACAGGAGGCATCTATGTCTCTCACATGCATTGGCTTAAGGTCCGACTCTTGAGACAGACTCATCTGTAGAGCTGTTTAGTTAGGACTTGAAATTACCAATACCTCCACTTGGCATTAAGGGAAATTTAGAAGAATTGAACAAACTGAAAGCCAATTGGTGTTGTATTTAATTTACTTGTACTTTGGAAAGAAATATGACAGTATTGTTGGAAAGTCACCCACGTGAGTACAATAAAAGATATTATGCACAATAAGAAGTTTAAACAGGTTCCTTGTCCCAACTGTTTCCTCAGGAAGAACCAAGGTGGAATTATGAAAAAAAAAGAAAAAAGGAGTTAAGAGCTAATATCAGCCCACATTTTTCTCCTGAGGAAGCAGCATTATTTGAGACTTTTAAACACACAGAACTAATACTAAAGTGTAAATTATATGAGGCAGAGTGAGTATATGTTGTCTTCTTAAAAACTCTTTATTCTTCCCCTTATGTTTATGTGAATTTCATATCCCACATCAAAGCTAAAAATACATTACTCTGCTTTCCAAAATGGATTGACTTAATATTGGATTTTATTGTAAAATGTGTTCATTGTAGAACATGCAGTTCAAAAAATATAAAGAAAAAATTAAAATGAGTACATAAACCCCTAGCCTAATGTAGTCCCTGAGAGCCTAGACTGGTATCAAACTGCCTGTGTTCAAATCTGCATTCTATCATCACTGTGTGTGACCTTATGCAAATCACTTACTCCACTCATGCCTCAACGGCATCATCTGTAAAATGAAGATCATGCTGCATCTTTCAGAGGGTTATTATGAAGATTATAGGAATTAATATTCAAAAAGTACTTATCAAATAGTGTCTGCCACATAGTGAATGACATATTTTGTTAAATAAATGAGATACTCAGGAAAATAACTGTTACAATTTTTTGCTTATATCATTCCAGACTTTTTTCTATGTACACATGGATACAATTTACACAGACACATTTTTAAATGAATAGGCTTATTTCCAAATAAGATTTTCTCACTTGTATGTTTTGGTGAGTTTACAATAGAAAGTTTTACTCATGGTAATTTTATAATAATTTCAAAACATAGTTTTTAATTTTTTGTATTGTGAACTATTTCATTGAAGAATCTTTAAAATGTGTATGTAAAGAATGAATTAATAATGTTATAAAGTTTAAAATGTTTTCAATAGATGTTTTACCCATATTTGGTAGGGTTTATCCTAAATTACTTTTATGTTGCCAGATAGTATGCTAAAAATTGCGTTTTTTTAAAAGATTTTATTTGTTTACTTGAGAGAGAGAGAGAGAGAGAGAGAGAAAGCACAGAGGGAGAAGCAGACTTTCTGCTGGGCAGGAAGCCCATTGCAGGGCTTGATCCTGGACCCTGAGATCATGATCTGAGCAAAAGCAGATGCTTAATTGACTGAGCCACTGAGATGCTCCTAAAAAATTACATTTTCTAAGTGATTATTAATGTGACATAGAACTGCAATACATTTTTTATATTCATCTTTTATCCCAACCTCTTACTAAATTCTATCATTAACTATTGATTTCATTGTTGATTTTGGGTTTTTGCCATAAATCATCATCTGATCTGTAAATAATTTCAGTTTTATTTCTTTGTTATCTGCATATCTAAAATCTTCCTTTGTAGTTATAACTTGGGTTTGTCAAGGTGATATTGGAAAGAAAAATTACAGCAGGAAGGGCAGGCAAGAAAAGTTTTAAACTGTTTTATTGTTTAGGCCTGAATATCCATAGGTTGTTACAGAAAAACAGGTAGTCATGATGTTAAAAATAGCTATTATTTTAAACCACATTATTATATTTATCTGACATCAATGGATCTCAGGTTGCTGCCAATGTTGTACCCCTAAGAGAAGTGTGTAGCACACAGATATCCCTGAGGTCAAAGGACAGGTATTAAATAGGTAAAAAATCCAATAGTTGACATGCAATGGTCCATTAATTCCAATTGTACAACATAACATAAATGACAGAGTTTTTGAGGGTCAAATTTCAATATTAGCCCTGTGATTTGTTCAGTAGTATCCTTAATCTTTGGGCCAGCAGCAAAATGAGAGAACTTGTCCAGAGTCCTACATAATCTTGGACCCCTACAGGGGCTTGAAATAGTCTATAGATCAGTTGTGTCTCCCTGGATCCTGTGCAGAAGAAAACACAAATCCTTCTGGAGAAAAGACTTCTAAGATGCCTGTGGATAGAAATTAATCAAATATAGTAGCTCACAATCATTCATTGATAAATATATAAGGAAACAGAGTAAGTAGAATGCAAAACATTTAGATCCCAAAGATTTTGGGGGATACTAGAACTAACAAATAGGGAATACAAAATAATTATGTATAAAATGTTTAAAGAAATAAAATATAGGATTATAAAAATAAGAAACAAATGCCTTTACAAAATGAACAGGCAGACTGGAAAAAAATAACAAAATGAAAATATAGGTATTGAAATAAGTTCAATATTAGATTAGATACAGCTGAAGAAAATTGTGGAATGAAAGGCAGCTCTGAGGAACTTGCCCAGAATGTAACAGGGAGTGAAAAAAGAAATAAAAAATATAAAGTAGGGGCAAGAGCTATGGAAGACAGAGTGGGAGTATGTAAGAAAGGGCTAATTAATGACCCAGAGAAGGAAATGATGAGAATGATGGAGACCATATCTGAGGAGGTAACAGCTGACCAATTTCCACAACCATGTTTTCTCGGAAGAACAAATAAAAGAAACCATAGTTTGTAGTGGAACAGCAAAGAGAAGAGCATAGAAGCAGACAGGGAGAAGGATAGATATACAAGGGCATGTAGATGACTGCAGAGTCGTGTGCAGCAACATGGGGTCCCGAGGAGAGCAGAGTCACACCTTGTTCACACCAACGGAAGATAACTATCAATCTAGAATTGTATGCCCAGAAGAATCTCTTTGGGGTTAAAATAAAGACATTTTCAAAAAAGGAAAGATGTGTTGAGTTTACTGAAACCAAAATACTTCTGAAAAAGAGCAGGGAGGGTATGAAAATTAAGAAATTCTAAAGTCATTGTTATGAAGGTGTGAGATATTAATTTTTGTTTTGTTAAGGAAAGTATGGTAAAAATTTTTAAAGAAAACCATTAAAATAGCAAAAACAAACAACGGGGAAAATCGAAACATAGTGATAGAGTTGCTGTTTCACTAGCACAGGAAGAAAATTACCCTTCTCCCAAAGAACCCTTTATATACTTGTGATTTCCTATTTTCTCCTCTTTAATCACACAAAGAGAAAGGGACATAAATTTTAAAAATGAAAGACCAGTTCTTCTTTAATAAAGCCAAACGAAAGGCACCGGGGTGGCTCAGTCAGTTAAACATCTGACTCTTGATTTAGGCTCAGGTCATGATTTCAAGGTCATGACATCAAGCTCTGTGTTGGGCTCTGAACTGAGCATGGAGTCTGCTTAGGATTCTCTCTTCCTCTCTGCCTCTGCCCCTCTCTACACCTTCCTGCTGCTCATGCCCACATGTGTTCTCTTTCTCTCTCTCTCTCTCAAAAAAAAAAAAAAAAAAAAAAAAAAAAGCCAATAGATGTAGAGGGTTACAGGTGGGAGAATCATTATTTATACAAGAAATTGTTCTTCATTTTATATAAAAAAACCCATAGAATTATTTCTACAACACATGCCCTTCATGTATTTTTACCCTAGATCTATTTTTTAAAAATAGTGGTAAAATATAGATTGTAAAGAGAGTACATAAAGAATATATATGTAGAGTTTAAAGACCAATAATAAAATGAACAGCATATGCCCAACAACCATGCCAGAAAATGAATTATCATAACCTGGAAGTTTTCTGTGTGACTTTTCCAATCACATTACACAATATATCTGCCAAAAGTAATCACTTAGCTGAATCCTTGGTTTTTCTTCACTGTTGTTACTAGACATTTTTATATCCTTACATAATATACTGATTAATTCTGAGTGTATTATGGAATTGGAATCATATCTATACATTCTTCTATGACTGCTTAAAATTATTTAAAAAATGTTATCCATATGCATTTTTGGAGCTGTAAATAATTTTCGTTGTTATATATTATTCAGTTCAGAGAGGTAGTAGAATTTATTTATTTACTTCAACCTACAATTTGGACTGATTCTCACTTTTTTTGCTGCAAATAATTCTCCTAAAAATACTTGTATATGTTTCCCTGATGAATATGTGCAAAATTTTTTCTTTCTCTTTTTTTGAATTTTTCTGATATAAGTGAAATTGCTGTGTCCTAGGATACGCATGCATTCATCCTAGTGTCTTAATGTCTAAATGAGATGTAGCTGACTCAAGCTACAGGTCAACTACATGCGATTATGTTGTCTTTATTCCAGAACTTTCACCCAGTGGGAATTTACAGACAACCTGGAACATCGAAGAAAGGTGGAAAATTATGCTTTCCCTCTTAAATTCTACTATTTAAAAATAATACATATAAAAAAATAATGCATATCACTTCTGCTCACATTTATTTCATTGGCTTTAAGCAAGTTACATGGTCACACCCAGTTTCATGGGAGCAGGTAAGGTACTATCTTTCCCACTGGATGAAAGACAACTAGGAATATTGGTCAGGACCTCTAACAACTGCCATAGTCCACCGTTCTGGACCCCAAATATTTGGTTCATTCTCCTTTTCACCAATGCAGAACATATAAACACCTTTCTCAGGGAGGTCAGTACAGATAGCCCTATCCAGTCATGGCATTGAGCTCAAAGTTCATGACCTTGGGGTGATGGGCAACAGCGCTTAAATGAGAGGTTTCAGGGGTAAGATTTATGATTGAATTGTCACCCTTAAAAAATAGGTTGAAGTCCTATTACAAGCTGGTACCTGTGAATGTGAATTTATTTGGAATTGAAATCTTTGCAGATGTAATGAATTTAAGGTGAGGTCATGCTGGATTAAGGAAGGGAGGGCTCTAATCCAGTGTGACTGGTGTCCTTGTAACAAAAGAAGAGATGAGAGAAGAGAAGGTCTTGTGACAACAGAAGTGGAGCTTAAAGTGTTGCTGCTGCCAGCTGAGGAATGTTCTGGATTATTGGCAAACCACCAGAAACTAGAAGGAGACAAGGAAGGATTCCCCCTTATGGGTTTCAGTGGGAGCATGACTTTCTGCCATCCTGATTTCAGACATCTAGTATCCAACTGTGGGACAGTAAATTTTGGTTGTTCTGAGCCACTCAGTGTGTGGTATTCTGTTAGGGCAGCCCCAGCAAACTAATACAGCTAGATCATAAACATTTGTCTCTATGTTAGGTACAGCGTAATTCCTCTTGAATTTAAAACCCATGATCTAAAAAGATATGTTTTTGCTCTCCCTTTTCTCCACAGCAGAATTACAGAGCTGGGACAGGGCCATGGCAGGTGCATATATTCTGCATGAGGGACAAAGAGGAAATGATTATGTGACCAGAGGAGTGGAATGTGGCAGATATCACCACCTCCATGGATCCCCAGTTCCCTGTCCTTCCAGCTTTCCATTAGGATTGTCCCTCCATGTCTCTTTGAAGTCAGGCACAACCATGTTACTTGCTCAAGTGAATAGGTTTGGCTCAGTTGGTTAAGCATCTGCCTTCAACTCAGGTCATGATCCCAGGATCCTGAGATCAAGCCCCATTTCAGGCTCCCTGTTCAGTGGGGAGTCTGCTTCTCCCTATGTGTCTCCTCCCCCCTGCTCATTCTCTGTATCTTTCTCTCTCTTTCAAATAAATAATATCTTTTAAAAAATTAAAGAAATAAATACTTGAATTTAATTTCTAATGTCCCACAAAGCCTTTATTCTTCAGACTGAAAGGGATCTATGAGTGTAATGACTCCCCAATCCAATTGTCTGCTCAATGCTTTGGACTCTATTGCTATTAGGACTGCTTGCACTCACTCATACATTTATTGAATGATAGCTATATATCAGGCAATGACAACTAAAGATAAAAAAGTCACAGTTCCTCATATGACTTTATTCACAATCTGAAGAGGTATTCAAGGATGTAAACTCTTCCTGTCATGGCAGTGTGAGCATTTCTACACAAATCTTTCCACTGTTTGGTCCCCTGAGGAGACTGAGTCATCCTTCTATGAGCTGCCTTTTGGGGCAGAAATCTGGGGTGAGAAGTCCCTGCAAGGTACATGTGGCCAGAGAGGAAAATAAGGGACAGGTCATAATGTGATTCATTAGTCTGTGGAGAACCTAGGCTAGAAAGAAAAGACAGTTGTGGGAATCCAGAAATCAAAAGGTCCAAGTGTTGGAGAAGGGCAGAAACAGGAAGAGAGGAGTGGGCCACACCTGGAATCTCCAAGATAGACAGAGTGGCTCTGCCCTGGGGCAAACTGGAGACCTGAAGATCAAGGTGGGTTCCAAGCTTTCACTGAGAGGAAATGACATTTGAATTGCTGCTGAAGGATAACTAAGGGTTCCCAGTAATCAAGTGTGCAAGATTCAGTGCATGGTGGATAAGGAATGTCACAAGTCTTTTGGGGTAGAGAAAAGTGACATGGAATGGTCTCTGGCACCAAGAATGGAGGAGCTGGGGCTCCAGACCATTGCACAGAACTTTGTACCCATGCGTGGAGATATCAGAGACAAGACATCAGTGAAGTTGTAAAGCGGGACTCAGTATGACCTGAGTGGTTATTTTGGACAGGGTAGCTTTGCAGCCTCACAGAGAATGAGCTGATGTCAGGCGAGTCCCGTGGCAGGACAGTTGTACAGAAGGAGCCTGCAGCCCCAGCAGGGCACAGTGAGAGGCTGGATCAAGTCAGTAACAACAGGGATGGGGTGGAGAGAGGCAAGATGTTTCCAGAGCTGAAGGCTGGGATTGGGGGCCCTGGCTGGATGCAGATATGAGGAAGCCTGGTGAGTTAATGCAGATCAGGACTTCACACCATGGTGATAAACACCGGCTGGCCTTGGGGACCTTGGCTCTATCAGTGCTGCAGTGAATTGGTGATGGACACCAGGACAACCACGTCCCCCGCTGAGTTTACTTGTAAAAGGAAGGGGTTAACTAGAAAATCAAAAGTTTCTTCCTGCTTGAAGATTCCATTATTCTAAGCTCCCCACCCCCTACACCCCCCCCACCCCCGCTTTATCATACTTGGTTCTAAAACCAATGATAGATGAAACTGCTAAAATTTTTCTCTAAAGTAAACCTAGAAAAATATATTTTGCATGGCCTTTAGGACCCTAAGGGTCCAACATTTATTGAGAACGTGATGAGCCGTGTGCTGAGGCAGAGGACTTGGCTTTGGAATTTAACCTTGAAACAGTGCATCATAAACAGACCCAGAGGGAGGAGGTGAGGAGAGCTCAGAGATAAGTCAGGAAATTTGAATTGAGCAAGATAATTAAAAATTGAGAACAGTTTTCCTCCTCGCTTGCTGTATTTGTTACAAGCTTGTGGGTTATAGAAAGATTGAACTTCAGTTTTTGAGCAAAACATGTAATGAAACCAATCGATTTTTAGGCTGTTTGGTCATTCATATCTTTTTAATCATTAAGAACACTTCTGAAAGGTTTAGTTCTTTGTAGTGGATCGTTTATGAGATCTGTGGATATAACCTCCATTATCTGAGGTAAGTTCCTGAATACGGTACAGGAAAAATGGTCACAAACCACACATTTAATGGGAATGATTAGCAATAAAAAATGCAACCATTTCCCTCTGCATTGCCAGCAGACCTCCTGATGAATGTTTTATGTTAATGTGCAAATGTTCTTTTTGGTCTGTCTGACTTTAGTGAAGCAGCTTGAAAATATTTCATCCCACATTTCAAATACTTTGTTCCAAGGATATGGAATAATAAAATGTGCTTCCCAGCATCTTGAATAATAAATCCATTTATTCATGAGGCAACTAATTTTGTAAACTTCATGTAATTTAGGTTTTTCTGATCTGATGTAAGATTTTCCAAGAAAGAGGAAGGATACAGAGTAAATAAGAATCTTCTCTTCTTCTTTTTATTTTTCTGAGTGTCATAGTAAACCCGAAGATGCCACACAGACTCTTAGAACTAAAATATGGGATGTTTTGCTCAGAGCCAACCAGGCTTATGCTTTAATATCCTTAAAATCGACAATGGGCTTATGTCAGTGATGGAAGACAAATGGATAATGACTTCTCGAGAAATAGCTTTTGACTTACCTTCTGTTGTGGAAGAACACAATTTAAATCTGTGGTGCCATGACACAGCCTGTAAAGATGCAAAAGGAGGAAGTAAAAATTGTGAGGCACATCTCCTGAGGCTCTGCAAGGAGGCAGAGAGAGAACCTGTCATTACTATTTGGAAGTCACTGGGTTAGGGGCTAACCATCATTTTGATCTGGCTTGAAGTTTGGTTGGGGTGGGTAATGTGGCACATTGAGCTGGACATGGGATTTTGGTAGTTGGTAAAAGTGGTGGAAATGAGATTATTTATATTCATTAATTCATTTATTCATCCAGCCAGCCATTCATTCAATAAATATTTGTTGACACATTGTACACACTGCTGGGAAGAGAGCAGTGAACGCTATAGACCGAAACTCCTGTCTTCACGGAGCTTATACTGTAGTGAAGGAGGCCAGATAATAAACAAATAAGCAAGCAAAAGATCTAGCATGTCAGAATGTGATAAGTGTTGTGGAGAAAAATAAAGCAGGGAAGGAAGATGTGCTGATGGGGATCCAGAGGCTATTTTAAATCGACCACAGGGCAAGGTCTTGCTGCTAAGATGACATTTAAGGAGTGAAGGAGAGGATGGAGACCAAGTCAGTTGGGAAGAGGGGATACTCACAGGCAAGAGCCTTTCAGATAGAGGACAAATAGCATGAGGAAAGGCCCTGGGACAAAAGGATTCTGGCTCATTCATGGAAGCAGATGGATGGAAGAAAGTGGGCCCAGGAGAGAAGTCTCCAAGACGGTGTGCGAGTTGGGGCTATCCAGAGCACATAGTGCCTTGTGGATTCTCACTTTGCCAGAGATAGAAGCCACTGCAGAGCATTAAGCTAAAGGGTACTGTGATCTGATGTGGATTTTAAATAATCACTTTGGGTGCTGTGTGGAGAACAGGGTGTGGGTGGGGGTAAGGTGAAAGCAAGGAGTCAGAGATGGGCATCTTGCAGTCATTGAGATATGGAATGGAGATGCTTGAACCTGGGAAAAAAGAGCAGAGGTAAACAGCTGTTGGATTTAGAGGAGATTCTGAAGGTAGAACCAACGGGACTTACTGATAGACTGGATATGCTGTATAAGAGAAAAAGCAACATAAATTATGAAAATAGTCATCTGAGCACCTAGGAGGATGACACTGGAAATTGGGAGCCTGTGGACAGTTCAGAGGACAGGTTAGGAGTTTCTGTCTGAACCCATTAGATTTGGAATGTTTCAAAGTGTGGAGGGAAGACAAAGTGTTTACTCCCTCGGACTTTAATATTTATTGTCCAGGAAGACAGACATGTGTGATAAAAGTTTGTAAAATAGAAGGGAGTGACAATCACAAAATTTAAGGTAGTAGCTTCTCCACTGGGGGAAGAAAGGGCAGAGTGTTGGCATCGGGAAGGAACCATAAGTCGATGCCATGAAACTGGTGATGTTTCATGTTTTAAGTGGATGAGAATATTCACTGGTGTTGATTTCATTATGTTTCATAACTTACATATATTCTTTTGTATCAGTCGGATATTACACGACAAAAATATTAAAACAGAATGAGAGGAATTGGAAACAGGGATTCTAGACAATTGTTTTGAGGAGTGCTTCTGCAAAGAGGAGCAGAGAAACTGGGTTAAGTGGAGTAAGGAGAGGGTGTTTTAAAAATTGAATAACAATAATAATGAAGGGCTGTATGCTGCTGGGAATGCTCAACTGGGGGGCCGCATTGGTGGTGCAGGGGGGCAGGGTGAGCATTCTGCAGACTCATCCTTGAGTGGGAGAGACAGTTTGCAGGGTGCCGCCCACCACCTGTCCATTGATGGAGTTCCTTTTATATTCTACATATAAATCCATTATTGGTTTTAGATATTGAAGGTGCCTTTTCCTGGTCTGTCAACTCTCCTTAGCATCATTCTTCATTGAATAGACATTCCTATTTTTGATGTTATCAATTTAACAAACATTTTGCCTGTGATGCTGATTTTGAATTTTGTTTAAAGCAGTCCTCTTCCAGGTCATGGAGATCGTCTCTTATGTTTTATTATATTAAATTTATAATGTTAGGCCATTAAGCCACCCAGCATCTACCCTTGTTTGCAGCATTAGGTAGTGATCCAGCTTTAAATTCTCCAAATGGTAAATCAATTTTCCCAACACAGTCTGCTACACAGTTTAACTTTCCTCATCAATTCGTGGAAAAATAATTGCTAGTATCCTCCTCGCATCATTGTTTTCTCCAGGTTGCCTTTTTGTTCTTCGTATGTTTTGGCTTCTGTCTTTCTCATTCAAAGTTTTTACTCAAATGTCTGGTGAGTCCCTAACTGTGTGTTTGTACGCTTTACAACGGTCACACGGACAAGCTGACTGGAAGCTCTGTTTGTGCAGGAGGACCTCCTGCTCATAGGCCGCTGGTGGGGTAGTCTGCTGGTTAGTGCCTCAAAGTCTCTTCAGCTCAAGGGGCAGATTCCCCCAAGAAGGGTCTTCTCCTATCCTGCAGAGGATATCATGGAGCTGCTGGCTTTTAGAAAAGGTAAGGAAAGGCCTGGGGGAAGGGATAGTGTTGAGGGAGGTTTTCAGACTAGAGTATACAACTGTTTTATACAAGCCCTCTGGTTTTGGGGGTGGGCACCCCCTGACTTACACCACATCTGTGTGTCTATAAGCCCAGAGACTTTCAGTTCACACTATTAGAGAATAAATGTTCAAGTCCTCTTTCTGGGTTCAGATAGGGGAACTGGGCTAGCTAAACCAGATTTGGGGGACATGTACGTGGTTCTAGATTTTTGCAGAGAAACTGGGCTCAGTCCCCTCGTTTTAGCACCTCTATCCCCACACTCTAGACATCCTCAGGGACTCCGTGGAGTTGAGGAAGTAAACCTTTGGCTTCTTGGCTTGAGGCTCTTCAGGCTAGAATTCAGCTTTCTTGTGACTTCTAGGTCATCATTTAACAAACATTTTGCCTGTGATGCCGATTTTGAATTTTGTTTAAAGCAGTCCTTCTTCAGGTCTTGGAGATCGTCTCTTGATCTATTTACTTCCTTGCTTCCAGAGTTTAGGGGCACTCACTTCTTTTCTACATCTTTCTGTGGGACTAGAGACTTACAGCTCCCACTACCAGGCTTTCTCGGAAAAAAGCTGTTTCAGCTTCCCTCAAAGAGGAGGCCTCCAGGCTGAGGCTTCACTAGCCTTCCTGGCTGGCCCCTGAGCTACCTGGCACGTATGTGAGATGCCACCACATTTAGAGGAATTCAACTCGCCCGTCTATGATGACACACAGAACAAAAGACAGCTTGTGTCCCAGAAGCGGGCCAGGCCCAGGGCCCCCACCCCCTTTTTGTCCACCTTCCCTCCTCCACCTCCTTCCTGGCCCCACGAAGGAGTCTTACCTGATGCAAACTGAGCCAACGCCTCTCTGGATTGAGCCTGGCTATGGGTGGAGAACGTAATTATGTCTGTGAGCTTTTCTCAAAGCTCATGGACTCTAAATTTGAGAGCCCAGCTGTGCAGCAAGAAGCTGCGAGACACCCACTGCTTCGTAGAACTCTCCAGCAGACCTGTGGGTGGATGCAGCTGGTCAGAAAACAAAGGCCTTTGTCTCCTGCCTGAATGATTGCACCTGGCATTCTAACTGGAAACAGGTGGCTGTGTATGTTCAGTGCTTCCTTCTGAGAGGGCAGACGTGCCATATTTAGGCTTCCGCTAAGAGGAAGGCAGTTATCCCTGACCTTGTGTCAAGGGTAGTCTAGCCTGATCCTGCCTTGGACTATAACATGATTTCCAGATCTGTATCATTTTTCTCCCAAGGAGCTTTGCAACACAAAAACACATTTAAATCCCACCCAACACCCAGTTTGTAGCTATGGAACCAGAGGAATAGAGATGCCAAACATATTCACTGCAACTCCACATCAGAGGTGGGTGCTGGTACAGAGTTCAGGCTGTGTGCCTTAGCTGACTCCTCCAGAGACTCTAATTTTTCTGGGAAGATTATGGGAAGAGTGCAGATAATTTTCAAAATGCTCTAACCATTTCTTGGAATTTTCAATGTTTGTTGATTAAACTTTCTGACCTGAGGCCATGGTGATGGATTCCCAGAATATTTTTATTTTTATTTTTTATTTATTTTTTATTTTTTTTTAATTATCAAATATAATAACATTTATTCCAGATTTTAATATCAAAAGTAAATAACAGTCTTCTGACAGAAAGTTTTTATTTATTTTTTTTATTTATTTTTTTATTTTTATTTTTTATTTTTTATTTTTTTTTTATTGGTGTTCAATTTACTAACATACAGAATAACACCCAGTGCCCGTCACCCATTCACTCCCACCCCCCGCCCTCCTCCCCTTCTACCACCCCTAGTTCGTTTCCCAGAGTTAGCAGTCTTTATTTTTAAAATTAAAACATAAAAATGTTAAAAAGACACTGAACATTTTGTTGGTAAAGCTGAGCCTGCATAGGCTGGAAAGTTAGAGTATAATCTTTCATGAAGGGAAGATTTGGATGATGAATTAATAATGGAATAATGATATTAAGTTCCTAGGATGGAAATTGGGTCCATTGCATGTGCACAGGGAAAGCTGGATGAGGAGAATTAATCAGTTACTTAGGATTTCACACAGAATTCTGATTAGTGTATTTCTTTCCAGTAGTCATAGCAAAATAAAACACCTAATGCTCTATCAAAGATGCCTCACAAATGTGCCAGGCAATAGTACAGTCACTGTAAATTGCCCTAGATTTGGATCGTGTTTCATAAAATGGGGAAGAGTGGTGGCAGTTAGGACAGTTGAGGCCTAGCGAGGACCCATGGTCCTGGTTCAAATCATAGAACTCCCACTTCCGGTTTTTCTGAACTACTATTTATTGTGTGTTAGGTTGTTTTTTTGTTTTTTGCACACCCCACCCCCCCCGCCCCGGTCAAGGTGCCTTTGAAGCTGAGGTTCTCAATCTGTTGTGTTCCTAAGGTTAGCAAATGTCAGGACAAAATGGGGGGTTGATGTAATTGCCACCATGTGGTAGAGTGAACCAGTAGTCACATTCCCGTCTCCCTGTAGTGTGGTTCTACCTTTACAACCTTGACCCCACAGAGAATGGAAAGTACTTCACTCTTGACTTTGGGCTCAGCTGTGGGATTCAGTTTGCCCTGTGGAATGTTTGGGTTTTCTCTCTTGCTTCTCTGCCATTGTCATGGGAATAACATGTCCCAGTCCCAGCTGCCCTAGTGGCCCAGAGGGAGAGGCCTAAGAAATAAAGCTGTGCCACCAATCCATAAGAGTGACCAAGAAATAAATCTTTATTCTTATATGCCATTGAGCTCTGGGTGTTATGTAGAATTGTTGTGGCTATAACTGATAGACCTACTCAACATTTTATTTGATTTGCCAAGCAAGAATAGCAAAGGGCAAAAGTTCTCGTTATAATTACCATCATTTCATATTAAACAACATCTTATTACTGAAACCCGGAAAGAAAAAATTTAGAATAAAGGATTTTCCTTCAAACTAAAGTATTTAACTCTACGAAGAACACATTAATGACTTTTCATTTTCTTCATTTTTTTAAATGGGAACTGTGAAAATGTCATCATTGGCTTGTAGCAGTCTGGGAATAACTATAGTCTCTATGCAGAGAGAAGGGTCTAGTTGGGGATCCCCCAGAATAACTCCTGGGCTCTCCAGCTATGTATGAGTTACAGTTCCTGCATATTTCTTTTCCTGTATCTCAGGATACCATTTTGCTATAATGACTTTCATAAAAATCTCTATTTAACTCTTCAAAAGGCAAGTGACACCCCTTGCATTTAAAGCACGCTGTTTCTGAGACATGAGGATGTATGGAAATAGCCAGGTGAGGTCCTTCATGAGGTGTCCTGAGTGGAGCAAATGCTTTCTTTGTTTCATTCTGTGGTTCTGGGTGCCCATGCCCAGGGTCTGTGACCAGCCGTCCTCAAGGAGAACCACCAGATCTGCATGGATTAGGCAGTGTGATGTTTGATTTATTTTCTCCACCTTACTTCTCTTTCTTATTTTTAGCATCACTGTTCACAAAGAAAATAAAGAAAATTGTCCAGAAGATTGAATATTGAATTGCTGGTTGCAGAATATAAATTATAGCCCAAGAGAAGGAATTTGGCCTTTCCTCTTGTTATAAAGCATGAAAGTGGTTATTCACTCAGGAAATCATGGTCTAGGGGTAACAAAAACAAAGGAAATTCAAATGAAGACCTTCCTGAGACAGGTGGAAAGCTAATTGAGTCTTCTAGATGAGAGCAAACCTACTGCTTTCCACCAGACCTGATGCCCACAGCCTGTGAATTTAGCCAGGTACCCGGGGAGGAGAATGTACCAGTTCCATGGCATACCAGGAGGTGATCAGGGGCAGCTGGGGTAGGCTCTGCACCAGTCGTGGAAGGACTCTACTCAGTTGCCAGATGTTTCTGGTTCTTGTTTCTATTGTTAAAAAATAAAAAGCAAACTATATCTACACATACAAATGATTGTATATAAAAATGGTAAAAACTGAATATGGTCTGGAGTAAAATTTTCTATATTGTACCAGCATTGATTTCCTGGTTTTGACACTATACTGAGGGTTGCTAGATTTTACAAATAAAAATATAGGACATTGAGTTGAATTTTAATTTCAGATAAACAACAAATTTTATGGGGACATCCTTCTACAAAAAAATTGTGTTTATCTGAAATTCAAATTTAACTGAATATCCTGTATTTTATCTGGCAATCCTAGTTGGACTGCAATTATTTTCAATGTCACCATTACAGGAAACTGGTTGAAGATGTGGATGCCATGAACTTTTTTTTTGCAATGTCCTCTGAGTCTGTAAATATTTCTGAAGAAAAAGTTTCAAAATTATATCCTCTGCTATCTACCATACATGTAAAAACACTAGAATACAGGCATCCCCAGGTAATCTGGGAATGAAATGCATTCTCTGCCTTTGTGGTTTATATGTTATTCATTGAGCTACAAGGGCTTGAAGAGGGTAGGTACAATTCTCTCAACTGTGGGGCAATGCAGTAAAGACAATTGGCAAAGATAAATTGTATGTGGCAAGCTTCTCATCCTGTTCTGTTAAAGTCCTGAATGCCCCTCACCTGCTGGCAGTTGGGCAGCAAATAGCATTTTCACTCTGATGTGTGGAAGTGAGCTCTCTTTGATTTCCTGCATCCCCATTGACAAACTGTCATGGCTACCAAAGTAACTTGGCTAAACAGAAAATAGGAGCTGAATTTCTATTTCTTATCCTTGAGAAATTGCTTTTAAGACTACTAAATATGTTGAGATGCACAGAGGAACAGCACGATCAGATTTTCTGAATTCTAAGGGACCAACGTCAAGTGACAGTCCAAGGAAATATACTTTATCCACTTTGTTAGGTATTTGGCTCTGCATCATTGGTGGTCTCCTAGGATGATGAGGTCTGGGGCTCCCTTTTACTCTACGATTTAAAACCAACTCAAGGAATCTAAGTTCTTGGCTCATTTTTCATGGAACCATATACTAGTCATGGAGATCCAAATGTTAGCACTCAGATGTGTGCGGAAAAATGAGTAAGGTTTGAGAAAAGAAGACTAGAAATCCTTGCCCAAAGTAGCATTTTTTGAACACCTCACTCTGCATTTTCCTGTTCTAGTATTCAGAGATGCTTCAAATATTTGATAAACATGATCAATGAATGACTGATATACCAAGAAGCTTTCCTATATTTTAAATCTGCATTCTCTATGATCACCTCTTTATAGGACAATCTTATAGTATTGTTTTCACCAGAGAATAGATAGACCAGTCTTTCCTCTTGGATGTCTAAGTAAAAAAAAAATTTTTAAATCACATTTGTAGTTTATAAAATTTTCTTTCAGCTTCACAACTTGCTGCTGGCAATGTCTTGCTAATTTTTTAGTTATTGTCAAATTTGGAAAAATCATACAAAATTACTTTCATATACGAGCAGTGAGATTTTAGGGACTTTCAGTTCTCTTGTTCGATAACTGCCCCTACACGCTCTAAATTGGTGACACTCAGTGACCAGGTATCAAGCTATTCTTCGCAAGATGTGGGTGAGTTGTCCCAAGCACTTTAGGAGTATCCTTGGGAAGTAACAACATCAAATAAGGTTTAGCAAGAAAACCTACCTGTACATGAAAGTGAACTGCAAAGTACATAAATATTTTTTACCAAAAGCAAATTGAACCACTATTTGCTTTTATCCTTTGTATCCTTTGGATAATACCTAGTAGTGCAATTGCTATGTCATAGGGTAGCCCCATTTTTAACTTTTTGAGGAAGATCCATACTATTTTTCAGAGTGGCTGCACCATTTTGCATGCCTACCAACATTGCAAGAGGGTTCCTCTTTCTCTGCATCCTCACCAGGTGATTCAAAGGGGCACATGCACACCAATGTTTATAGCAGCAATGCTCACAATAGCCAAAATATGGAAAGAACCCAGATTCCATCAACAGACGAATGGATAAAGATGTGATATATATTTTTTTCTTTTCTTTTCCTTTCCCCATTATTTTATTGTGAATTTCCAGTTAACTCATTTCTCTCTTCTTTTAGTTTTTTTTTTCTGTTGATTTGCAAGACTTTAAAAATATATATGAAAGATAGTAACCTTTATGTTTTGTGTATGTTATGGATGCTTTTCTATTTGAGTATTAATCTTGTTTATGGTGCTCTCTGCTGCATAGAAAGTTTTTAATTTTTTATAATTAAATCTACAAATTTTGTCTTTTATGGATTCTACTTTTGGCCTCATTCTTAGTAATTCCCTCTCTATTGCAAGATTTAACAATATTGGCCAACTAAGAGTGGTAGCAAAGAGAATAGAAGTAATAATAATTCTTAGAGCTGCTGTATCTGTTTATTTAGTACCTGCTATTTGCCAGAGATCTCACTAGATACTGAACTTAAGTGATTATACTAAATTCTTTTTAGTCCAGCAACCTAGATATTGTCAATTTCAACAAAAATATCCCTGTGGAAATTTGTTTGACATTAAAAATGGACTCTTCATATGTATGATCATGCTCTGTCTCTTTATTTATTTCATGCTTTCAAGTGAAATTTTATGGTTTTCTTTATGCTAATCTGTTTCATCTCCTAAGGAGAGTTTTTGTTTTATTATAAATGAGATCTTTCTAAAAATTATACTTGTAGCTAGTTATTATTACCATATAGCACACCTTTTAATTTTTACATGTAGATCTTCTATCTGGCCACTTTACTTGACTCTCTTCTTTATTCTAATAATTTTCCAGTTGATTATCATACAGTTTTTTGGTAGACTGGCATGGAGTTACAAAATTATGTCATCCTGCAACTTACATTTTTTTTAAAGATTTTATTTATTCCAGAGATAGAGAAGAGATGTAGAGGGAGAGGGACAAGCTGACTCAGTGCTGAGTGCAGAGCCCGACCCAGTGATCCATCCCAGGACCCTGAGATCATGACCCAAGCCAAAATCAAGAGTCAGACACTCAACTGTCTGAACCACCCAGGTGCCCCCTACAACTTACGTTTAAGAGAAAATGTAGTTTCTTTCCTTTGCCCATAGTTGACTTGGTCTTCCTACTTGCTAGTTAACAGCAAGAACATTTAACTTAAAGTTCTAATTTAGTCCAATCTAGTAATTTAACTGTATTCTCTATAGAGCATTGCCAGTCTCTCCAGGAAAAAACACGATTGTTTGGTGATCTGCCCCTTTGCCCTTCATTTCCCCAGGATGGGGTCTGGATATAGGAGGAAACCAAATCTGTCTTCAGGGTGGCACTGGGAGGGAGGATTCCACTGCATGCAATATTCTTGTTCTGTCTTCTCCATTACCTCTTTTACTGCTCTGCTGGGCTTAGTATTGTAATTTGTGGCTGTGATTTACAGTTCACTCTGTTCTACTTCACCAATGCTCCTGGATGCAGTGATTGTACTCTCACTGGCCCTCCTCCCTAGGCCCCCACACTATTATATAGACTTCCTCCAGTTCTTGCTGCTGCATCCCTGAGTCTCTGCCTCATCCTCTCCGGCCCTCTGGCTTGAGGGTCCCTCCCAGCCTCTGCTCCCACGGCACAAGCCTCCAGGCTCTCCACAGAGATGGGAACAGAAGGTGGTAGCCTGTGAAAGCTGCACATCAAACGTCTCTCTGCGTTGATTCGAGTCCCTTCATGGTATGGGGACAACCTATGAGGCGGAGTCCCTGAGTCCCAGGCGGGGAGCAGAGACAAGAGAACCCATCTGCCCTCTGTTTCATCTGATCTATCTTTCACATCTCTCTTTCCTTGTCCAGAGACGAACACTGGGACAGTTGGCCTGCTTTTCTCTCTTGAATCCCTTTCCTTTCCCAGCCCAGAAAAAGAAAAGATTTCTTTGAAATTTGCCCTCCACTACTTTTCTTTTTCTGTCATGGCTTGGCAATCATAGGAAGACATGGTTATCTTTTCTGCCCCAAAGAACACTAATCCTACTTGCATGTTAGAAGCCAAATATTACTGGATTCTTTCATTTTGTAAGATGAAATTATAATCTCTATCTCTACTTGCCCTTCACCAATTAGGGCAAATATCATGTTCTAAATGATTTTCAAATATTGGCCTATTTTAAGGTCATCATAATAATTGCAAATTATTTTGTCTGTATTCTTCTTAGTGCACCAAGAAGGGGCTCTAGGACAATGTAGAGTGATAGGATTGATAGAAGAGATACCTAAACCTGACTTTTATCATGTTACTTTTAATATTTCACAATCATGTTATGACGTCTTCTGGCAGATATGCTTAAATTGAGAAAATGCCCTTCTATTTTTAGTTGACTACGAATTTCTTTAAAAAATTAGGAATAAGCACTGGATTTTATTTTTTTTAGTCCCAGTATAATTAACATACAGTGTTATATTAGTTCCAGGTGTACAATATAATGATTCAACATTTCTATACATTACTTAGCACTCATCATGGTAAGTAGACTCTTAATCCCCATCACCTATTTCACCCATCCCTCCAACTACCTCCCCTCTGGTGACCATCAGTGTGTTTTTTATAGTTAAAAGTCTATTTTTCTATTTGTCTCTCTTTTTCTTTGATCATTTATTTTGTTTCTTAAATTCCACATTTGAGGGAAATCATGAAGTATTTGTCTTTCTTTGACTAATTTATTTCACTTAGCATTATACTCTTTAGATTCATCCATGCTGTTCCTGTTTTTGCAAATGGCAAGATTTCATTTGTTTTTATGACTGATTAATATTCCAGTGTGTGTATGTATATATACATATATATATACACAAATATACATACACACACATATATACATGTATAAATGCTATAAATGTAGGGGTGCATGTATCCCTTTGAATTAGCATTTTTGTATTTTGGGGGTAAATACCTATAAGCATTGTATTTTAGTAAGTGCTTTTGGAGAGGGTGCTTCTATTGAAAGCTTTATGTAACTAAACTATATTTCTAGATACTCTAACTGTTCTGGTTGAATTTCTCTGGTGGCAAACAATGAACAATAATCCTTGAATAACAATGAAGAAAAAGTGCATTAGAAATATAGTGTAGGTATTTTGCAGAAGCAAAGTAAAACCTGAATGATTACAGCTAAAGAAAGACAGGAATCAGGATTGCTCCAAGGAGCAGAGTAGCGGAAACCAGTGGACCATTTTGCTACTATGGCACTATTGTATAATTGACCCTAACTGCTTTTGTTGCTTTGTGACACTTCAAGAAGCAGATTTTAAGCAGAGAGAATCTGATTGCTCAGGCTTAGGGCACATGTCCACTCCACTGTCGAGAAGGAATAGTGTGTGCTCTTTTGGAATGGGGGCAGAGTAACTCCTTAGAGAAGTGGCACTGTTACCAAAAGATTAGTGGTTCATGATAAGAAATAGATGTGGTAGCAGGAAAAATACTGATAACCATAATACATGCTGGATTGGATTCCCAATTTTAAAAATAATCCATATTGTGCATATACATTTGAATCTCTGGGGTTGAATCTGTTTTATTTTTTTTGGGCTGTTTGAAGTTTTCTATCCTTTTGGGGGTATATTTTGAAAAAAAAATTAATTAATAGAAAACTTTTTTCTAGCTTGATAGAATTTTCCTAGATCTGGCATATGATTATCATTAGTTAATGATACCATGAATATATAATTATAATATTATAATTATACCATGAATAATGGTATTTTTAGGTTTTCTTGCCTCTTAAGTTCTGACTAGTTATACTTTTTTATTAATGTGAATCTTTTTTTTAAGATTTTATTTATTTATTCAGGAGAGACACAGAGAGAAATTGGCAGAGACACAGGTAGAGGGAGAAACAGGCCCCATGCAGGGACCCCAATGTGGGACTCGATCCAGGGTCTCCAGGATCAGGCCCTGGGCGGAAGGCAGGATCTAAACTGCTGAGCCACCCAGACCACCTGTGACTAGTTATACTTTCATAGAAAATTGTTCATTTCATATAGACTATCAAAATATATAGTGTAGCAAATTTGTATCTAATATTTTCTCATACTTAAAACAGTGCTTTCTTCTTGTGGTTTAGGCATTTTACCTATTCTTAATCCTGCTTACTGATTTCTTCCTTATCTTTCTAAACAGATCTGTCATAAGCTTTTTAACTTATTGGATTCAAAAAAACACCTGCTCTTGCTTTTGTCCTGTGTTTTTTAATTAACTGAATTAATTTATCTCTTCTGTTATCTTCACTGACCCCCCTCCTACTTCCTTACATGTTATTTTGTTGTTCACTTCCTAGCTTCTTTAGTTGAATCCCAATTTATTCATTTTTATCACATTTCCTAAAAAAAATTCATTTTATGAAAAAAATTCATTTTATGGTCATTAATTATTTCTATGAATACTTCTTTGGCTGCTTTTCATAGGATTTTTCTAAATAGTTCATAATTTATATTTTTATTTCTTATTTTATTTAGGCAGCATTTTTAAACTTCTAAGTGAATAGGTTTTTTTCCCCTGAAGTTTTTTTTATTCTATTATTGAATCTGAGTGTTATTGTACAGCAGTCAGAGAATCTGGCCTATGCTCTTTCTACTTTTTGAAAATTTATTGAGATATGTATATTGGGGTAAAAAGAGTAGCCAAATAACACAACAGGGGCAGCCAAAACATAACCACAGTCATTATGGCTGAAGGACTTTGATGAAAGGTATGTCTAACATTAAGGTTTTTGTTGTTTGTTTTTTTGTTTATGTATTTGCTGGGCTGTGCAATTGTGCTCACCCCTGCCCCAGCCCATTAACTCAAGTCTTCTGTAGAGTGAACTACACACACAGACACACACACACACACACACACACACACACACACAGATTTGATGACATGAAGTGATGGGGGCAATAGTCTGTGGTGGTATATCCATGCAGTACAGAAGAGAAACTGTACATGTAGGAGGCACTCTATGAGGAGGCATAAAGCAGGTAGAGAGAGTGGGGAGGGTGGGGAGGGTGGTATATCAGCCAGGGTTCTCCAGAGAAACAGAACCAATATGATGTGTACATTCACAGAAAGATTTGTTTTAAGAAGTTGACTCACATAGATGTGGGGGGCTGGTAAGTCTGAAATCTGCAGGACATGTTGGCAGGCTGGAGACTCATGGAAGAGTTCATATTGCAGCTCAACTCCAAGGGCCATCTGGAGGCAGAATTCCCTTTTCTTCAAGGGACTTCAGAATTTTTTCTCTTAAGACCTTCAGTTGGTTGAATGAGACCCACCCACACCATGGAGGGATAATCTGCTTTACTCAAAGTCTGATTTAAATGTTAATCTCACTTAAAACATACTTCCATAGAAACACCTAGATTAGTGTTTGGCCAACCATTGAGTACCATGGTCTAGCCAACTTGTCATAAAATTAACCATCATTAGTCTACCCCTTGTCAACTTGGCACCCATCCGTATCTCCTTACATCATACTTAATCTCCAAACTAAGATGAGAGCAAGGCCATACTTCCTCTTAACATGATACAACAATTCTACATTTAACTGAAAATGCACTTTCCCTTTCCCCAGAAGAGGATGTAAAATTCTTGGTGATGTTTACTCTTCTTTTTGATGTTCTGTGGTATATAGAGGTATATGTGAGCAACATCACCCACTTAGTCTTCTATCTTCCCCAAATCTTATAGATACTGGAGGGAATGCTGACTTTAAGCCACATTTTTCTTAGAAATAAAGGACAGTATTCCCAGGAGCTAACTTCTGAGCTTTACTAAGCCTATTTCAAAGTTTTGCCAAGGATCGACCATGCTTTGACTATTTTTAATACCTATATCTTACACCAAAGTCTAGAAATAAGTGGGATAATTAGGAGCAGCCCAAGCGTCTCCCGAACTATTTGAATTCAACTATAGTTCTTCTACTTACAGCTAAATAATATGTCATAAAATCTTAGATTTGGAAAGGCTTTTATAGGCCACCTAGTCTGTTATTTTATAAACCCTGGTCTATGCCTAGGATTTCACTGAGAAGGTTTTAGGTGCAGGGTTTTGCTGTCCTAAGAATATTTGAGAAGCTCTTGGTCTAACCCAAACCCTCTGGTTCCTGGATCCTCCCTCCATCCTTCCATCAGGTGGTCATTGCCATGAGGAGGAGCTCACATGCTCCTCTTGGCAGCCTATTTCATCTTTGTATGACTCTCATAATAACTTTATATTGATTTGACATCCTTTTTTTTTTAATTTTTTTATTTATTTATGATAGTCACAGAGAGAGAGAGAGAGAGGCAGAGACATAGGCAGAGGGAGAAGCAGGCTCCATGCACCGGGAGCCTGATGTGGGATTCGATCCCGGGTCTCCAGGATCGCGCCCTGGGCCAAAGGCAGGCGCCAAACCGCTGCGCCACCCAGGGATCCCTGATTTGACATCCTATGTACAGCTCTAGAACTTAACCCATTATAGGAACTGCTTCTTTTCTGGTTACTCAAATAAAGAAGAACCTTAGCATTCACAGATTTAACATCAGCAATTTCACCACAATTCTCAAAGTTTCATGAAATGACCTAACTCATAATTTTGTTAGGACATTTACTTGAGTAATGTTTTCTGCTAGGCTGGTCTGTAGAATTGAGTCACTTGGCTGGCAAGTGACCCATCTAGAGAGTCAGCATTCACTTTTTGATTTTTTTCTCCTTTTTATGTTCACAGTAACTCTCCTGAAAGGAGTAAATAGTCGAATAAATGACTTTGGTCCTGTATTTATTACTTATAAAGAACTGAAAGCAGTCAGATTTTTAAGCTATTTGTTATTAAATTTTATGGGAAAATGTATGCTCTAGTGGTATTTATGTACTTGGGATATTTGAAGACCTTGAGAAATATTCCTAACGAATACCAATGGTTACCATATGATGTTTTCAAGGGCATTTTTTTCCAAAGAGCTCCAAACATTGCTTTAGTATTTCATTATTGCTAGGAAGAAGGTGAAAGGGAGATATATATTAAAGCCTGTAAACATTTTGACATGTCAAAAATCAAATAGCATTTTAAAAGGAAACAAAAAGAATAATACCTGGATTAGCATTAGAAGGGAGCAAGCCAGTAGAGTGCTTTGACCAATGTGTGCCTCGGTTCTGTTGGTGGAAATCTCAAGATAAATATTTGTGTCCAAAATTTACATGAAGGAAACTTTAAATGTAGTAACTCTTCTTTACAAAATCAATCTATGTATTATTTTATTTTTACTCCCTTTTATTTTAGAATTGATTTGAGCTGACTTATAAGGCTATTTAATGATTTGATAATATAGTTCTAGTAAAAAGGTAGCAACAATATGGGTGACTTTTTAAAAGTATGCTTAAAAGCAAAAAAAAAAAAAAAAAAAAAAAAAAGGAAAAATGCATTCAAAGAGACTACTAGAGGAGATCACATATTTCAGGTTGGCCAACTATGGCCCATGTGCTGAGTCTGGCCTTGTTTATGTATAGCAGGCAAGGTAAGAAAGGTTTTGGTATTTTTTAACGGTTTTAAATAAAAAAGAAACCCAAACAAACAAAAGAAGAACATTCCATGTCATTTGTGTAAATTATATGAAAGTCAAATTTCAGTGTCTGTAAACAAAGTTTTATTGGAACACAGCCATATTCAACCATTTACATATTGTCTACAGCTGCTCTCTTGTTAAAATGCCAGAGTTGAGAATGTGAGAGACTGAATGGCATGCAGAGCCTGAAATATTTACTGTCTGGTTCTTTATAAATAAAAGTTTGCTGAACTCTGATGAAGATCACTTAGAACTACCTTCTGCATGTGGAAGGCTAAGAGGAAGGGTGCCCTGGATGACCATTTGATCCTTGCCCATCTCTGTAACAGCTTAACTGTGTTCTGAGTCATTGTGATGGGGATGGCAGCAACATGGCAGTCACGACTCAGGTGCTTGATTCAGAGAAGGGACCAGGAAGGTGGCAAGGCGGGGACCATAGGTAGTCAGTTCTGAAGCTTCTTGAGTGTCTGTTGAAGCCCAGCAATGAGATTAGCTCTGAAGACTTTAGCTAGAGTGCTATGGAAGGCTTAGAGCATGAACAGTGAGGAAAAAGAGCAAGAGAAAGAAAAGCAAATGGGAGACAAGAGTGAGATGAGGGAGAAAAGAGGTGAATATTGAAGGGAGTCACTTAGACTGGCTAAGTTTTCTAACTCAGATCTGCATCATTGGTGAAAAAGGGGTAGAGCAGAAAGAAGAAAATATGCAATGTTTAGGAAGATGACTCTATTTCAGTCATATTGGTTTAGACTGACATGTTCATATGATCAATATCATGCAGTCAGATGAGTTGACCATAATTCTGGAAGTGATGTTAGAGTGTTGAAAATGTTCATGATATTGTGATTAGAAACCCTGAAAGACCCAAACCTTGGCTAGCTAGTAATTTTTACTACATGACCCTATCCCTGTGCCATCTGAGCCTCCTCAGCTGCAACTCTCTACCTTCGGAGCTACCGCCCAGGAACAACAGCCAAATGAGAGTCAAGGTGATAAACTGATGCCCAAACTTCTGATGCTGACTGATAAAAGGTGGGTTAGAGGATGAAGTTTAAGCTCTACCTATGTGGGCACTATCTGATTACCCTAAGCCTGAATGGAAATTTTGGGATCTTACTACCTTCAAGTTCCCATGGAAGAGAAAGACATCACACAACCACCAGTCAGGATGCACGCAGACCATACCACCCAAAAGTTAAGAGCAGGTTCCACGTTTAGTAACAGACAGCCTCACTGGAAAAAGAAGTTCAAAGAAGATAATGGAAGATATAGCCACTTGACATGCCCCACTGGGTCAGAGTTCACAGTGGCCAATTAATGCCAGTGATATCAGCCTCTAGTGAAGAGGCCATATCAATGACTTGGATTCTTGATCAGCTAAATTAGCAGCTTTTCCTTCTATGTGAATCTGTAGGTTGGGAGGAGGGCAAAGTAAAGCAGGGGGAAAGTAGTAGAAAGTTCTTTATAATAATTATTCCCCAGTTTTTTAATCTGTAAAATAAAGATGAACTACGTGATTTCTAAGGCACCTACTTGTTTTCAAATTCTATATTCATAACTTTTAGAGATGAAGACACTGCTTCAAAATCCTTACTGTTCTGCTAAAGAATCTTTTCTAAAAATGCAGCTGATTAAAAGCTTGAAACAGACAAATATGACCCCAAATTATCTCATAAATCTTACTATAATGAGTTCTGAAATAGCATACTTCACACAGACTTAGTGATGCTGACATGTTGAAATATTTGCAATTCAAAATATCAAGATATTGATTTAAATACATCTTATGGTTCCAGTCCAAGATGGTGACATTAGAAACTCTTTAACTCCCCTGCTCCCGTGGACACACTGAATCTACAACTACCCACAGAGCGATTTCCTGTGAAAGAAATTCAGAAACTACACATTGGCTCCTACACATCAGGCAAATGAGAAAATATCCACATAGAAAAACTTAGAAAATACTGGGACATACCTTCATCATAAATCCCATCCCACAGAATGCCATAGAATCAGGAGGGAACTCCCACTCCCAGTTTCTCCCTTATGAGCAAAGATTTGGAAATGCACATATAGCATCCAAACTTTTAAAACTCCCACCTAAGGGATGGACCCCAAACATCTAGCACTGAAATACAGCAGGGAGTGCGTTCATAAGACCCACAAAACTATAGCAAACAAATAAACAAAACTAGTTTTTAATTGGCTTATGAGATCATGCTATGGCCATGCCCCAGGACTCAACATAGAAGGGGGAGGCAAAAAACAGCAATCTCTCAGTCTTTCCTTGAAAGATACCATTTGACAAACTTTGAAAGGTACCACCTGAGTCAAATTTTTAATTTAACACACATCTAGGGGTTGACTGTAATCTTCCTCAGAGAAAGGGAAAGCCAACAGGTATCAGTTTAGCCTTCTTCCTCTAGCCCACTGCAAATTGCAATAATGTCTCTCTAGAAGGAGCTTGTACACATATTTGGCACCTGCCACTAAAGGAATGGGTCTCTGGATCTCCTGGTTCTGAGAGCAAACGGCACTTGTGTTCACAAGTCTCAAAGGACTGCAGCAAACTCAGAATCAGTTCTAAACAGGTACAGGAACACGTCCCCCCCCCCGCCCCCCCCTTCCCCCGTGGCTATACAACTATATCTAGTATGGAGGAAGCAGGTAAAAATACCCATCTCCAGTTTCTCCCTAGAAGGACTCTAACTCATAGGCTCCTAGCTGTTGCCTGAGGGTCTGGCTTCTGGTCATTCTGCACCTAGGTTCTGACTGTGATCCTTCCCTTTGGGACACTGGCAGGTCTTGGTACACCCTTAATAATTGGGAACGACTAAGAACAAAGGAGGCATCTTAGACAATCACAAAGGTTTAAGAGCCAAACAAGAGCTTGGGCAAGGTTGGTGAGTAAGGCTCATCCCCTACATGAAAGATTGGGAGAGGTGCCTGTTTTATCTAGCACACAGAAATCAACACAGAGAGGCAAGGAAAATGAAGAAGTAGAGAAATATGTTTCAAACAAAAGAACAAGATAGAGGGGCACCTGGGTGTTGCAGTTGGTTGGGCTTCCAACTCTTGGTTTCGGCTCAGGTTGTGATCTCAGTTTTGTGGGATTGAGCCCTGCATCAGGCTCCATGCTTGGCACAGAATCTGCTTGAGATTCTCTCTCCCTTTCCCGCTGCTTCTCACATCTGTGCTCTCTCTAGCTCTAAAATAAAGTAATTTTTTTTTAAGAAAAAGGTAGAACTTCAGAAACAGATCTCAATGAAACAGAGATAAGTAATATATCTGATAAAGAGTTCAAACTAATGATCATAAAGATGCTCACCAAGGTCAGGAGAACAATGCATGAACAAATGTGGATTTTAACAAAGAGAATATACCAGAAAGTAGCAAACAGAAACCACAGAGCTGAAAAATACAATAACTGCACTGAAAAATTCAATAGAGGGGTTTAACAGCAAACTAGATCCTGTGAAGAAAAGAATCAATTTATAGTGAGAAGGCCTACAGTAAGAAAAATGAAAGATATCAAATAGACAACCGAAATTTACACCACAAGGGACTAGAAAAACAAGAACAAACTAAGCCCAAAGTTAGCAAAGAAATGAAATAACAAAGCTCAGAGCAGAAATCAATGAAATAGAGACTAAAAGGACAATGGAAAAGATCAATGAAATTAAAAGCTGGGGGTACTGGGTAGCTCAGTAGGTTAAGCCTCTGCCTTTGACTCAGGTCATGGTCTCAGAGTCCTGAGATCAAGCCCCAATCAAACTCATTCTTGACAGGAGCCTGCTTCTTCTTCTCCCTCTGCCCCTTCCCACCACTCGTGCTCTCACCCTCACTCCTCTCTCTGTGTCTCTCATAAATAAATAAAAATATTTTTTTAATAAACTAGGCTGATTTTTGAAATTATAAATAAAATATACAAACTGTAGCTAGACTTACCAAGAAAAAAAGAGAGAGGACTCAAACAACTAATCCCTGTCAAAATTTCAATCCTATTTTTCACAGAAATAAAAAAGATAATTCTCATATTTAAATGGAGTCAAGAGGCCCTGAATAGCCAAGGCAATCTTGAGAGAGAACAAAGCTGGAGACATTGCACTTCCTGATTTCAAACTATATCACAAAACTATGGTAATCAGTGGTATTTGCATTAAAAGAGACACATAGATCAATGGAACATAATAGAGAGCCCAGAGCCTTCAAGGGTCAATTTGTGACAAAGGAGCCAAAAATATAAAATGGGGATAGTCTAATAAATGGTGCTGGGAAAACCAGAAGCTACATATGCAAGAGAATGAAACTAGACCACTCTCATATATCACACTCACAAACTAACTCAAAATGTATTAACAACTTGAATCTAGAGTCTGAAACTATAAAACTCTTAGAAGAAAACATAGATGTTAAGCTTTTTGACATCCATCTTGGCAGTGATTTTTTGGATTAGATATCAAAAGCAAAAGCATCAAAAGCCAAAAATGAACAAGTAGGGCGGTATCAAACTAAAATATTTCTGCGCAATAAATAAAACTACTAACAAAATGAAAAGGCAACCTTTTGAGTGGGATGGAACATTTACAAATCATAGATCTGATAAAGGATTAATATCCAAAATATATAAAGAACTCATACAACTCAATAGCAAAACAAATCAGGACATACACACACACACAAAAAAAACCCCCAGACCGAACAAAATAGGTAATGGGAGAGGATCTGAGTAGAGATTTTTCCAGAGAAGACACACAGATGGCTAACAAATATAAAAAAAGTTGTTCAGCATTGCTCATCATCAGGGAAATGAAAATGAAAACCACAATGAGATATTACCTCACACACATTAGAATGGCTGTCATCAAAAAGATATGAAATAACAAGTGTTAGCAGGGTTGTAGAGAAAAGGGAATACTTGTGCACTCTAGGTGGGAATGTAAATTGGTGCAGGCACTCTGGAAAACAGTAGGGAGGTTTCTCAGAACATTAAAAATAGAATTACCCTATGATTCAGCAATCCCACCTCTGGGTATATATCCAAAGGAAATGAAAACAGGGTATTGAAGAGATATCTGCCTTCCCATGTTCACTGCCCTATTATTTACAACCAAGATATGGAAACAACCTAAGGGTGTATCAGTGTATGTATGGTTAAAAATATTTTATACACACATGCACACACCCATGTGCAGACAAATGAATATTTTTCAGCTATGAGAAAGAAGATCCTTCTATGTGTGACAATATGCATGCCCCTTTAAGGGCATTATGTTGGGACGCCTGGGTGGCTCAGTGGTTGAGTGTCTGCCTGCAGCTCAGGTTGTGATCCTGGAGTTCTAGGGATCAGGTTGTGATCCTGGAGTTCTAGGGATCAGGTTGTGATCCTGGAGTTCTAGGATCGAGTCCCACATCGGGCTCCCTGCATGGAGCTTGCTTCTCCCTCTGCCTGTGTCTCTGCCTCTCTCTGTGTGTCTCTCATGAATAAGTGAATAAAAGCTTTAAAAAAAAAAAGGGCATTATGTTAACTGAAACAAGCCAGACAGAGAAAGGCAAATAATTATGGTATCACTTATATGTGGAATCTAAAAGGATATACACACCAAGCCCATAGAAAAAAGAATAGCAAAGTGGTTGCGCAGGGTTGGGGATTAAGTAAACAGGGCAAAGTTGGTAAAAATGCAGAAATTTTCAGTTATAAAAATAAAATCTGAGGATCTAATGTATAACACGGTGACAGTGGTTGATAACACTATATTGTATAATTGAAATTTACCAAAAGAGTAGAACTTAAATATTCTCCCCCCTCAAAAGAATAAAAAACAAAGAAATATATAAGGTAATAGATATAATAATTAACTAGATGGGGGATCCTTTCATAATATATACATATATATACATCTCAGATCATCATGATGTATACCTTAAATATCTTATGAGTTGTTGGTTATACCTCAGTAAAGCTGAGACAAATACATTTCATAAAATATGCATTTTCTCTGTTTCTTGCTTGGAAGATCAAAATATAGCAATGAGTACAATTTCCACTTTTCCTCCAATTTTTATAAATTGTATCACTTAAGATTATATTTGGCTGCATAAAATATAATAGAAATTTAAATAAGCTACAAGTGTATTTGTCTCATATGCAAAAGAAATCCTGCTGCAGGTAATTCAAGTTCAGTCTGGTATTGTGGCTCCAAAGTCAGGGATGACTCATCAACAGTCATCACCTTCAGCACATCACCTCCAACCTCAAAGTCACCTCACTGTTCAAAGGGGCTGTGGGGGCACTGGTCATCGTGCTTGCACCTTGGGACAAAAGAGCAGTCTTCCTTAGTAAGAAGCTCTCTATAAGTAGCCTTCCTGGAAACCACACATCATTTACATCTATATCTCATTATCAGAGCTTAATAGCTTCATCTTGGTGCAAGGGGACTGAGATAAATATATGTTCTATAGGAGTGTATTGATGTCTGAATAAAAATTGTAGACCTACCTTGAAGACAGGAGATTGTATGGTAGGGGAGAAGTAGCAGCCTCTGTTATAATGATGAAGAAATGAAGTTGCATCAATAAGTTGTTTTTGGACGAGACACTGAGGACACTTGGGATGGATTTTCTCCATTTAGTAGATGTCCCAGAAGCATGGGCTTCTTCCATATCCCAGGTATAGTCTCTTTAGAGCTTGGTTCATTTGAAAGAACATGGGTCAGGGATCAATCTCCATTTGGCCTCAGTTGTTACAAGTAATGTATCTTGGGCAAGTCACATGCCCTCTGAGTATATTTCCTTATTTGAAAATTCAGAATCTTATGATATATCTTCTCTACCTTCTCAGGGTTGATGTAAGGCTCAAAGATGCAGTAAATAAACATTTTTTAAGGATTCACTATATTTCAGTCTGTGGGCTGAATGTTTTATGCACAGTATTTAATTTCACTAAGAGGTTGGATTCACATTCAAGATTCTACTAAATATTTTTGACATGTCTCTTATATGCAAGATATTTGAATTCAGTAGTAAATAAGACAATGTCCTTACCTTCCTGTGATTACCTTCTGTCAGAAAGTCAGACATTAAATGTTAGAAGGGACATCTGTGAGTCTGTTCCAGCCAAACACTGCTGAAGCAAGAGGTAGATCTGGGGGATTAGGCGCACCGCCTATATGCAGTTTTTATAGCCCAGTACTGTAAATGTATTTTCTCTACCATATAATTTTCCTAATAACACTTTCTTTTTTCTAGCTCAATATACTGTGATATTGTAGTATTTAATACATATAACATAGAAAATATGTGTTAATGCACTGCTTATGTTATTGGCAAGGCTTCTGGTCAATGGTAGGCTACTAGTAGGTAAGTTTCAAGGAGTCAAAAGATAGACGTGATTTTCAATTGTTTGGGCTTGACACCCCTAAGCCCCACATTGTTCAAGGACCAACTGTAATTACTTTTGACAAACTGAATTTCTTCCATCCTAGCTAATCTTGCCCTGCCAAAATCCCACTGAAGTTGAACTAATAGAAGATCTAAGAAATAACACCTTGTACCATTTCTTCACACAGTTGGAGGGCTGTGATGCTTGCTGCCACTTTGCAAATTTGGATGATACCCAGGACCAGGGTTCTCCACAATTCTCTCTCTTACTCATGAGCCCAAGGCCAAGGAAACGCCTCTGTCAGGAAATACGCTGGAGCTGCCAGTTGACACTTTTCATTATCAGCAAACCTCCATAGTCTGCTTGCACAAAATCATTGTCTCAGCCAAGGAAAGGCAGTAGAAAAAGCATTGAAATTAAGTGGGAAGCCAACCAAAATACCAACATTCTTCTTTTGCTGATGGTTTTACTGCCATATTTGAGAGAAAATAACTTACCTTGAATTTTTCTGCTTAAAACCTTTCTCTAGGGCATGCTCAGGCCCTGGAAGTGACCTTCAAGATCTTTAAGACTCTTAGTATTAAATGCCTTCAAGTGGCTTTTCCACAGTCTTCAAGTTTTATCAACAAAAATCATATATTGGATTTTTACTTTTTCAGAGGTAAAGGTATTGTCATCTTGATGCTCCCTCTTAGCTCTTTAACATACAGATCTGTATCCATGGCAAAATAGAGAATGACCAATGGCAGTGCTATAGCTTGAGAACATGAATATTTGATCATTGGCAATAATGACTATCAGTTGTTTTCTTAGAAGTCTCTGGCTCATTTATTTTCAAGAAGATGTCTGTCAAGTATTCAAGTCTGAACAACCACAGTTTCCTAGTTGTCATCAGTTTTTCATTCAAGTAAACAGTATTCCCTGTGGAAAGTGGGTAGATCAGCTTACAACGTGAACAGTTGCACTAGTGCTTTTCTGTGAGGCACTTCAGTGTGTCGTAGAAGACCCTAGTGTGTAGTTCCTACAAAGGGTACTAAAAAGACGTGTTCTCATGAATTTGTACAGTGAACAGTTTTTATTGCTTCTCTGTGGATCTATTTAAGGGAAACTGACCTTCCTCTTTCTGTGAGTGCATGGTAGTGAAGAATACAGTGATTACTAATAAAGTCTGGTGCCCTGCCTAGGTTCCTGCAAAGACACCAGCAATGCAAATCTCAGCCCAGTGCAAAAAGCAAATAGTGTTTTAGTATTACTATGAAAATAGTTTCTTTTTTAATATTTTATTTATTTATTCATGAAAGACACACACAGAGAGAGGCAGTGACATAGGCAGAGGAAGAAGCAGGCTCCATGCAGGAAACCCAATGTGGGACTCGATCCTGGGACTCCAGGATCATGCTCTGAGTCAAAGGCAGATGCTCAACTACTGGGCCACCCAGGCATCCTATGAAAATAGTTTCAAAGCCAGAGACCTCCTGAAGGATGGTGGGGATCACCAGATGGGCATGGACCACACCTTGGGACCTGCTGTTCTAAGATGTAAATTGCTTCAGTCTTTTTTAGAAGCGCAGTTTCATTCCTAACCTTGTAGGATAATGAGATGCTTCAGGAATTTGCTTACATATGTTTGTCAAATACAAAATTCCTAGGAATTCTAGGTCTTTTGTCTTCCCATACAAATTTTAGAATCAGCTTGTTGATATCTATGATAAATCCTTCTAGGATTTTTATTGAATTTGCATAATATCTGCAGGGAGAAATGTGGGGAGAAAGTGAATCTTCCAATTGTTTATGTGATATTTGTGTCCATTTATCTGGGTCTTTATTGCTTCCTAAGTTGGAGGTGGGGATAGTGATGGTGGTATTGGTAGTGGTGGTGGTTCTCCTCCTCCTCCTCCTTTCTTCCTCTTCCTGTTCCTCCTTCTCCTCTTTCTCCTCCTCACCAACTTCTCCTTTTCCTTCCTTTTGGTGCTATTGAAAATGGTACTTAATTTTTTTCAGACTCTTATCATTAATTTTTGGTAAATAGGAATATTGTTGCCTTTTTGTATTGCTCTTGCATCCTGTAACATTAGTGAACTTACCTAATGAGCTCAGTACGGACTCTGAGATAATTTTATACATGACTTGGGCTGTTCTACTAGCCAATTTGTCTATGAATTCAGACATTTTTGTTTCTTCCTTTCCAATCTGTGTGTTTTATTTATTTGTCTTGCCTTATTGCATTTCCACTATGATGGTGAATAGGAGTGGTGAGAAAGGATATTTTTGCCTTGCTCCCGATCTAGCAGTGAAAGCATTCAATCTTTTACCATTAAGAATGATATTAGCAAAAAAAAAAAAAAAAAAAAAAAGAATGATATTAGCTGTAGGGTTTTTAAATGTCTTATCAGGTTAAAAACATCCTCTTCTATTTCTGGATTGTGGATAGTTTTTATTATTAACGGATGTTGAATTTTGTCAAATGCCTCTCTATTTCTTTTGCAATTGCCCTATAATGTTTTTTCTTGTAATCTGTTAAAATAGTGGATAACATTGACTAATTTTAAATATAAAGCCAACTTTGTGTTTCTGGGGTAAACACATTTGGTTGTGATGTGTTATCTATTTATATGTTATTGAATTTGATTTCCTAAAATTTTGTTGGGAATATTTACTTTTATTATTTTTTTATTATTTCTTAAAAGATTTTATTTATTCATGAGAGTCACAGAGAGAAAGAGAGGCAGAGACACAGGCAGAGGGAGAAGCAGGCTCCATGCAGGGATCCCCATGTGGGGCCCGATCTCAGGACCCTGGGATCACGACCCCAGTCGAAGGCAGATGCTCAACCACTGAACAACCCAGGCATCCCTGTTAGGAATTTTTATATCTACATTTGTTAGAAATGTTGTTCTGTAGCCATCAAAGACACAATATCTTTGTCTGGCTTAGTATTAAGGTAATGCTGACCTCATGAAATGAGTTGGGGCATTCCTATGTCTAATTTCTGAAAGAGACTATTTATAATGGGTATATATTTTTTTTTCCTTAAATGTTTGTAGAATTTACCAGTGAAACTGATTGAGCCTGGAATTTTGTTAGTAGATTTTAAGTCACAAATTCATTGTAAAAATAAATTTAGAACTCTTAAAGTCATTTATTTCTTTTTGAGTGAATTTCAGCAGTTTTTGTCTTTCAAAGAATTTATCCATATCATTTAAATTGTTGAATTTATGAGCATATTTGTTAGTAGCACTTCCCTTTAAATGTCAATGGGGTCTGTAGCAGTATTCTCTTTTCCATTGCAAATATTTGGGGGATTTTCCATATATCTTTCTCCTATTAATTTCTAGTTTAATTTTGTTCTAGCCCGATATCATATTTTTGGGGGGGTTAAAATTTTATTTATTTACTTGAGAGAGAGAGAGAGAGAGAGAGAGGGCACACAGGAGGAGAAGAAACAGATCCCTGCTGAGCAGGGAGCCTGATGTGGGGCTTGATCCCAGGACCCTGAGATCATGACCTGAACTGAAGACAGATGTTTAATGACTGAACCACCCAGGTGCCCTTTAAGATCATACCTTGAATAATTTCAATACCTTTAATTTGCTAAGGTTTAAAATATGTATTCTACTCTTCTTGGGTAGAATGTTCTATAAATGTCAATTAGGTCAAGCTAGTTGATAATACTGTGCTAGTCTTCTTTGTCCTTACTGATTTTATGTCTGTTTATTCTGTCAGTTACTGAGAGAAGTATATGAACTCTCCAAGTATAAGTGTGAATCTATTTCCACTTTCAGTCCTATTAGTTTTCTTTCTATGTATTTTGATGCTCTGTCATTAGGTGTATATACATTGAGGATTGATGCATATTCTTAGAGAATTGACCTCTTTACTATTATGTAATGAAGTTCTTTATCCCTGGTAATATTTCTTGCCCTGAAGCTTACTTTTTATTAATATAAATATAAAAATATTAAGATAGTTACTCCAACTTTATTTGATTACAATTTCTTTAGCATTATTTTTTCTCTCCTTTTACTTTTAACCTGTTGATGCATATATTTCAAGTGAGTTTCTTATAGACAGCCATCAGTTGAGCCATCCTTTTTTTAAAAAATCAATTCGACAATCTTTTAATTGGTGTTTCTAAGTTCGCTGTGTTTAGACTGTTTACATTTAATGGAATTATTTATATGGCTGGATTAAAATCTTTATTTGTTCCATCTATTATTTTATGCTTTATCCTTTTCAGTTTTTTCTTCAGTTAATTAAGCATTCTTTAAGATTCCATTTAAAATCATAAATACATTTAAGATTACATTTAAAATAAATTTATTTATACTTCCCTTTAAAATATTTTTAGTATTTGCAACCTACATCTTTAATTAATCTAAATCTACCTTTAGGTGGTACTACTAGTACTACCTTTATAAAAATACAATCTATTGCTACTATTATTGCTTTAGATAGTCAGTTATCTTTTGAAGCAATTAAAAGTATGAAAAATAAATTTTATCTTCATTTCATTTCTGACACTCTTTATTTCTTTCCATAAATATAAGTTTCTATCTGGTAGCAACCACCTAAAAAAACTTCTTTTAAAGATTTTTTGTAGTATATGTCTGACAGCAGTAGATTCTCTCCATTATTGGCCTGGGGGAAAAAATACCTATTTCTCCTTTATTTTTTTGAAAGGTATTCTCCCTACATACTGAATTCTGGGTTGATAGTTTTATTTTTCCTTTTATCACTTTAATAATGCTACTCCATGTCTCATGGTTTCAGATAAGTTCTATTGTAATTCTTTCCTTTGTTTCATCTGTCTCCATGGGATCACCTGTCTCTAGAGTTCAGCCCCTTGATCACCATGCAATCTCAGGTTCCTGATGGATTAAAGAAAAGTCATGAAATTATAGTTTGCCAGGTTTTTTGTTTTGTTTTTGTTGTAAGCATAGAAGCAACATTCTTTCCAATTCTTTACACCCCAACCAGAACTCATAAATCCTCTAATTTATGGAATAATTTTGCAGAAAAATAAGTAATGCAATGAGCACACAGTTTTTGTGCATCTTACCATGTACCTGTTTCTTAGAAGCAACTGTTCTTAGTGAAAATATTATTGAAATATCAGTAAGCAATGATGGACAAGAGACTCTCTTTAAGGTTAGGGAAACATCCTGCAGGTTCTATGTAGTATGCTCAGTTTCAGTGGTCAATATAGTGTCTGATTTCTTCCATAGTCAAAATAGAAGGGTTATTCAACCAAGGGATGAAAATTATGAGGCACCTCATAGTATTCCTGAAAACCTCATTTCCTTTTTCTCTGCAATCTGGTGTTCTGCTGGTTTAGATCTTAGTTTATAATGGATAAATAGTATCACTATTGGTTATCACAAAAATTCCATTAAGTTCAGTATTGCATACTGCTGCCCATCCATTCAGAGCTCCCTAAGTAAGCCATAGCATAAATATGGAACAGAGAGGGTTATCATACTGATTGCATTGATTCATCTCAGTTATCAAGGGAAATTAGGGTTGTCCCTACACAATAGGAACAAGGAGAACATGTCAGGAGGAGTGATTCTCTGGAGCCATTCTTGGTGTTGTCATGTCCAGAGGAAAAGTTAATTGAAGTCTATAACAACATACTGACAGGACTACCAAGAGTCTCAGAAATTCTGGGAATGAAGTGTTGGGTCTCCTATCAGGTAGAGAACCCTAGCTTTCATTGATGCTGGCTGAGGGCAATGGGAACTTAAAGAAGGAAAATCATTAAACCAACTATAGCCTTGTGAATAGCTGCAGAGATAGAAATATAACATTTATGTATATTTATCTCTTTCTGTGTCATGTATATATTCTAGACCTTTAGCTAGTTTTATTATTCTTTCCTATATTATTCCCCCATGGTTTAAATGCAGATTATGTTGTGATGATTTACTTTATAATTAAGTTTATAAGCAACAAATAACAAGATTAATCACAAAATAACTACATTTTTGTTGGTTAGTGGGGCTCATGAATACAGAATATGGGATAGTCAATGGGGTGAATCATAATCTCTAGGCTTCCAGGTCTGTGGTTAAAAGGTTAGTGGCAGTTATGGTAAGCTCACCATATATCCATGTGTTCCCCTCATTTTCGAGTCTTCTTGCAGCGGATTCTGTCCTGACTGATTCTAACTAATGATCAATGTGTGAGTGACACAGGTTTTGGGCTAAGGCAGTTTACAGTTGTGTGTTGATTTCTGTTTTCTTCCATCACTACTGAAATCTTGGAGGCTGTGTGTCCCAGGTGGTGTAGCCACAAAAGCAGACTGGGCAGACTGAGAAGTCTATTTCTTCTGTGAGCAAGAAATAAATCTTTCTTGTGTGAAACCAATGGGATTTTGAAGTTATTTTTTTTTATCATATATAATGTATCCTATCATGACTTGGCTGCAGCTTTGATGGCTACACACGTAATTTTGTTTTATGACATAATTAGACCCATCCTTTTCATACAGTTTCATATTCACTTTTGCTACTTAACTTGATTATCTTTGGTGTATAAATAGGAAGTTGTGAGCAAACTTATTTGCTACTATGTTAATCCAGAAATCTCAATCTCTCTATGTCATGGATTCTATAAGTGTGGATAGTCCTTTTTTATTAAGATTTCCCTTTAAAAAATAAATGCTGGTGAGAGGCACAATGCCTTTTTTTTATTAATTTTTTTCTTAGAATATGAAGAACTTTTACCTTTCCTGTCTGTTTTCTCTGTAAGAAATTTGAAACAGTATGAAAAAACTTGTGTGTGTTTGTTGAAAGGTCAGGAACTTGTTATAGGTCTAAAATACTTTGCTGGTTACCTCATTTGCAAAATGAGAACAATTGGACCAAGTAATCTTGGAGGTTCTTTTCTGCTCTAAAATTATGGATTTTGCTATTGAAAAACTGCAATTTCCATAAAATGTATCCAAGGTTAATTTAATTTAGGGTGACCTTGAATGATCTTTAGATTTTCCAAGCAACGTAATAGAATACACCACTCTCTGGAGAAAAGCAGCAGTCACAGAGGTATAAGAGATAGGAGCCTAGTGTGGCCATTTTTATCCTCACTAATGGGACCTAGATACAAATCTGCCACTTGGCAGCAGAAAGGTCCTTTGAAGTCCACAAGATCTGGCTCCCAGGGTGATGGGGACCCTGCTAAAATGCCTCTTTGACTGGAAGCATTTCTTCTCAGCCCTACCCCAGGAGGCATCTATACTCCACAGCTATCACGCACTACATCGGGGAGGGCTCTGATAGGCTGTTTACTTCATTGGCAACAAAAACAACCACCAAGGACCTATTACTTGGTCCTACCCTAAATGAAATTGCAAAGTCAGGGAAATTAGTTATTTTACCTGCAGGCATTGCTTCTTCAGTTACTTTCTTCACTTTATAACCCAGGATTGAGAACTGTCCCTCCAATCAGGGAAAAGGTCTTGACAAACTCATGCTTATTATGTTATAAGGAACTTACTGTACAGTCTCTCCAAAGATAATTATATTTTAAAATAGACTTAATAGGAAAAGATAGACTCCAACACAAATGAAACTCTAATGCTGTAATTTCATACATGGGATAGGAAGGGCAGGGTAGGGCTCCCAGCAATCTTTTCTTTCTAAGTAAGACTATTTGACCTGCCTCAGGCTGGCTCTGCTCTTTGGATCTAATCACATGTAGCTTAGTCTTTGAGCAAATTTATTAGACCACCCACTGCTTCCAAGGACTTTTCTGACATTTCTGAAGAGTTCACATAAGCCAGATGTATTACTAAGCAGATCAACTGTCATGGATAAGATTTTGTGATCCCAGGTCAATGTCTTTCCCCTGCTTTGACTCATGTTTGAATGATCAACAAATATCTTCAACCCTGGCAAAGAGGCAGATAAAATGAATCCTCTGTCTTAATAGCTGTTCTCATTATCTTGGCGAAATCCATCATCCAGGAGTTGAAACCCATCCAAAAGCAAAATCCATTGTCTAGGATCTGAACGCCATCCAAAAACTAGGTGCTCTCCCAGACAGAATGGGCTTTGGAATCAATTCTCTGAGTCCTGGCTAGTTGGAGTTGTATGAAGTCCTTATTTACAGTTGGTTATGGAGGCCTTATTATAATATGGTAATTATAAAGCCCAACAATATAACTATACCATCTCCTACCCTTAACCTATCTAGGTGAAACCATGGAATAGGAATTGATTTTAATTGTCAGGTGCAGACTCTTTGATATCATTAGACAACAAATAGTCAACATTTTAATGGGAAAAACAAAACAAAACAAAACAAAGCCATGAGGTTTGGAGCCAGAAATCCATGATTTAAATTCTGTTAGTTTAGTAGTTATGTGGCCTTGGATAATGAACTTAATCTTCCTGAATGTCTGTGTCCTCATCAAGAGCAAGAACAAGCATCACAGCAATGACAGCAAATGGGCTAATTCCCACTCTGTATTGCATTTGTGTGAATTAATTGCCAGGAATATGACTGTCTGATACAGTGCCTGTTCCTGACTGAGCTCATCTGAACACTTTTGTCCTATCCTTTTTCCTTGAGACTAAGTAGAATCAGCATTTTATTCCTCAGCATGCACCTTTTAAAACTGCTACTTCCAGTGGATTAACAAAGTATGCATTAAGCACACATGACAGAAAAAGCCATTTTCTGTATGATGTGGGGGTTACAGGAAACATGAGCTTGAACTCAAGGTATTTGCACATTACTATGTACATGTATGAAACTGTTCAGTTGCACAGGAAGATGCTATATATAAAAATTCTCTAAATTAAAGGGATGAACAGCACAAGGTCTTAAAGCTCCAGGGCTTTGTACCATTGTGGCAAGGTAAATGAGATATGCTTTATTCTTCTGCATTTAGACAAAAATATCCTCCATGATAAAAATTTCCAAGGTTGGGTAGGCTTATGTATATGTAGAATCAATTGGTATATGGGACAATTTTACTGGAAAAATGAATTACACAGTCATTTTTCCTCCTGCATCTGTACTTCATATGGCCTCCAGTAGCTACCAAGAACCTCTGCAGAGGGCATTCCATGCCTTCCTTCCAAGTCTGGCTGGTGATCACATTACTTAAGTTATGGCCTGTTTTTCTAGTGAGCTGGTAAAATTGTGATAATTATGTAATCTGACTTTAATGTGGATGGAAGATTTGGGGTAAAGTTTAGTAAACTTTTCTTCAGGAAACAAATAGATTATAATATTAAGAAATAAGGTAATGCTAAATTCAACATATTTTAAATAGGTAGGTAATTTAAAAAAACAGTTATTTGATTAATAGTGCATGTGAGGGATGCCTGGGTGGTGCAGTTGATTAGGGTCTGACTTTTGATTTTGGCTCAGGTCATGATATGAGGGTCCTGAGATTGAGCCCTGCATCAAGCTCAGGGTGAGCAGGGAGTCGACTTGGGATTCTCTGCCCCCCCTACTCTCTCTTTCTCAAAATAAATTAATCTTAAAGAAAAAAAAAAAAAAGCATGTGAGACTTGAAGAGCCTGCCTACCCATCCAGGGAGGGTGTGTGCTGTACGTGGGAGGAAGCTGGAACTCAACAGTCCTTGTAGAACCACTGGGCTCTGCTGTTCCAGCTCTTTTCCTCATCCCACTGCTGAATAGCCCTCCCATGCCAGCCTTGGAATGAGAACATTTGATAAAGATGTATTTTGTAAACAAATTTTATTTTAGGGCGAAAAAGTTTTCCTTTCTGAGAAAATCCCTCTTGAGCTCATAACCCTCAGGCAACATTGGAATTTTATCATAAATATTGGATTTCTTTTTAGAGTAGCCACATCCTTAGAGCAAATATTAAAATAGCAGTGGTTTACTGTTAATGAACACAGTAAAAAAAAAAAAAGCCCAAATCACAGGTAAACTTAAGAATCAATTTTCTTTTCATTGTGTTATGACATATCTGAGACAAAGGGAATGTGATGTGGATATGAACACACATTAAAATTTACCAGTCTGTACACTTAGGATTTGAGGTTTATATACTGCACTATATGTAAATCATATCTAACAAATTAGAAACATAGAATATAATAACTTCCAATTGTAAATCATGATAAACACAAAATTCTATTTCCCATCACCCAACTTGATATAGCACCTTATTAATGCTGTGGAAGGCCCCTTCCTTCTGCATAAAAGTGCCCCTTTCTCTGCCTTTCCACAGGTATCTATCTCCTGGATGTTATGTTTATTCTCACTTTCATTTCTCTGTGATACTAGCATGCAATTCTACCAAGGGGCATCATTCACTTTTGCTGGGTTTTGAACTCTATGTAAATGACACTGAACTGTTTCTTCCCTTCAGCAACTCATTTTTTCTTTTTTTCTTTCTTTCTCTCTCTTTTTTTTTTAAGACTTTATATATTTATTCATGAGAGACAAGCAGAGACATAGGCAGAGGGAGAAGCAGGGAGCCCGATGTGGGACTTGATCCCAGGATCACGCCCTGAGCCGGAGGCAGCCAGCCGCTCAACCCCTGAGCCACTCAGGCATCCCTCACTTTTTCCATTCAACACTGTGTTTGTGAGATTTATCCATTTTGATTTTTGCAGCTGTCATCCCAGTACTTAAAGAAAATGGAATATTTCTATGTCACACTAGGGTGAGGGATTATATTATACTCCCTGTGGTTAGAGCAGGTGACTCCTTAGCATTCCTTGGACATGTGCAGAACCCTGTGTGTTTTGTGTGTACATAGTGTGTGTGTTTGTTTTGGTGAAAGTTTGGCTAGTCTCATTAAATTAGTTGGGGCTTACTCCTTTTTCTATCATCAGATAGAGTTTATGAAATATTGGAATACTCTCTTTGCCAACCAATTGATAGGATTCTCCCATAAAATTATTGTAAGCCTAATATTTTCATTGTAGGAATGCTTTAAATTATCAATTCGATTAATTTTGAGTTATAGGACGATTCAGTTTTTCTGTATCTTCACAAATTAGTTTATATTATGCCAACTTTAAGAAATATCTTTTTTATTTATTTATTTTAAAGATTTTATTTATTTATTCATGAGAGACACACACACACACACAGAGAGGCAGAGACACAGGCAGAGGGAGAAGCAGGCTCCATGCAGGAGGCCTGACATGGGACTCGATCGCGAGTCTCCAGGATCATGCCCTGGGCTGAAGGTGGCGCTAACCGGCTGAGCCACCGGGCTGCCCGAGAATCTTTTATAAAAGCTTGGTATACAATTAATGTTACATGTACACTTGAAGGAAGTGTATTATTCATGTCTTTGAGTCAGGATTCTATATATATTTATTAATTCAGTAATATATTTTCACGTACTCATCAATTTTTTTCTTTGCTTAACCTATCAAATATCTAGAGTTGTGTTAAAATTATCCACTTCGATGGTGAATTTGTTGGTTTCTCTTATTTTGTCAATTTTTGTTTTATATGTTTTGGAACCATATTATTAATTGCATAGTATTGTAGGATAGTTATATTTTCCTGAAGAATTAATCCTTCTGTCACATGAACCTCTATCCATACTAATGACTTCTGCCTTAAAATTTATCTTATTTGAAATTAACATAACTATCTCCTTCTCTTTGGCTTGGTATTCCTTTCTTTCATTTTTAATGTATATTACACGTATACGTTTGAATGTATATCCTAGTTCTCTTTCAGCCAGCCTCAATGGCTGTTCAGTTATGACCGTATTGTTTCATCTAAAACACCATCCACTCCTTCCCTGTCTCCCTTCCCCTAGACTATTTTGAAGCAAATCTCAGACATCTTGTCATTTCTTTTATAAATATTCAATGTGTATTCTTTAGAAATATGGATACTTTTAAGGAAATAATAACACTATTATTACTATACTTAAAAATTTAACTTTATTTCCTTAATGTCATCAAATATCCAGTCATTGCTTAAATACTTCTGTTTGTCTCATTTGTTAAATGCTTATTTCAAACTCAGATCCAGATAAGATCCTCACATTGCAATAGGTTAATATGTTTCTCATATCTCTTTTAACCTATACATGTTTACTCTCAACTTACATCTTCTTTTCATGCAGTTTATTTATTGAAAATTGCCTTGTTTGTCCAGTAGACTTTCCTATATAATAGATTTTGATAATTGCATCCTTGTGAAAGATTTCAACTCCTGCTTTTGTATGCTTTGTTCTGATATGTATTTTCCTATTTTATTTCTTGTATATTATTATGTTTTAGGGTTGACACTTTTAGACATGATTTTTCTGGGTTTTGTTATCCATTTACAATTATTTTAATGATGTTATTTTGGCTTTATGTTCATCATCTTGCTTTTTGTTTTCTATTAGTTAAGCTTTTTCTATTCAATGTTTTTTGCTCTCATTTGAATTGATAGTGATTTTTTTAAAAATTCCATTTAAAAATGTCTGTGGGTTTATGTTATATGTAACTCCCTCCTCCACCAATGTCTATTTCAGCAACCTATGCATTTCTAATTTAGCATTTCTCACAAAGTTTTATTTAGTACTATTCTAAATGTTTGTTGTGAATTATGTTTTTATTCTACACAAATGAGCTACGTTCAACTTATTATTATTCTTCATATATGAGGAAACTCATACAGAGCAGTTACATAATTTAGCTATGATCCCATGGACAGGAAGTGGTGCAGTGCAAATATAAATTCACGATTGAACTCCAGAGTCTTTTTTCTTGATTTTTCTTGCTTAGGTTATTAGCTCCTTAAGGGCAGGGCCATATTCTTCATATTCTTCGTGTTATCCATACATGCTGCACTTAGAGCAGGTCCTCAATTTTTTAATGAATAAATCTTTGCTATATCTCTCTCTGATCCCAATATGAAGGATTTGGGGAAAGGGGAAGCCCTGGATTCTGGAGTTATATTCTCCCTCTGCCACTACTCTTCTAATGCGACATGCTTTTTTTTTTTCCTTCCAAAATCAGCTTGGTGATAGAGTTGCCAGATTAAATAAATAAAAATATAGAAAACCTATTAAATTTGAATTTTGGATAGACCACAGAAAATTTTTAAAGTATGTTCCATGAAATTTTGGGGGCACATATCTAATAAAGAATTACTTATTTTTTATTTGAAATTTAAATTTATCTGGTCAGCTTGTATATTGTCTGACAAGTCGACATGGGATTTGCTTGGGAGAAACCTATGGTTCCTGATACTGATCCACTGCTCCAGATTAGTCCCTGTCCCCTTTTCCCTGAGAGTCTAAAAATGTTGGCATTGAGCAAAGTCTGTGCATGTTATTACACTGTCATTCTTTTCAGTAACTAGCTTAATTTATTCTCCTGTTTTGATTGATTAAAACTACATACCACGAGTGACTAGTGACTATAAATTATAGATCTGTTTCATAATTACCTAGCTACTTCTACTCAGTTATGCATAAGTGACTCTGCTCTCAAAGCTTTACTAACATTGCTCATTATCAGAAACATTTTTCTATTCTAAAGCCTTAAAGTGATAAATTATTTACTAAAGAAAATAAAAGTAATAAAGAAAAATGGAAAATACATGGAAATAGAAAGAAAAGAAAGTAGTGGTCTTCAATTCTCTTCTTCAGGGATAGCCACAGTTGACACTGGTTTTTAATTTACTTCAAGTCTTTAAAAATACTTAAATAGTATATAGATGTATATACTAGTTTATATTTTTTAATATTTATCCCAGTTAGACAAAGCCTGATATTGAACCAAACTTTTGTTTAACTTGTTTCCAATTTTTTGTTACAGCTTTAATAAAAGTGTTGCTTTTATTCCATTTTTGGTATTCATGTATGTGACAGTCACTATTATATGCCCTGGAGCTACAACAGTGAAAACAGCAATGTCTCTACCCTCAGACAGTTAATAGAGGAGATATAAAATTGCCAAAAATACCAGTAAGATATATAACATATCAGGAAGTGACAAGTGCTGTGAAAGAAAATGAGCGAACAAAGTGAGGTGGAGAGAAGAAGATGCTATTTTAAAAGAAGGAGGAAAGGAGGCCTCTCCCAGGACGCGATATTCAGGCAGAGATCTCAATGAGCAGGGAGTGAGCTGTGGGGATATGTAGGGATAAGCATTCCAGGTAGAAGGAACAGTGGGTACACCTGCCATGGAACAGTAGGCTGCTCAGTGCTCCTTCCTGGTTAAGGCACAGAAGAAAGACCAGTTTTGTGGACTTTGGGGAATGGGGAGAGTGGTAGAAGATGCAGCCAGGGTTGGGTTTTATGTCTTATCATGGTGAGAAGCCATTTGTGTTCCATGTTTGGGTTGACCTCTGACCACCTCATTCTGGCTTCTGCATGAGGGGTCAGAGTGGGAGTGGGGATTCAATTAGGAAGTCATCACAGAGGGCTGAGAGCAGACATGACAGTGGCTGGGGTTGAATATGTGGGAATGGAGCTGTGAGCAGTCAATTCAAGATAAATTTTGGAATTGGTGTTGGCAGAACTTGCTGGAAGACTGATGAGGGATGTGAAGGAGAGGGGGAACCAAGGGGGATTCTGGGTGTAGTTAAAGTATGAGTGATGGTGAGATAGAAAATGACTGGAAGTCTAGAAGTTACATGTGTGGGGGTGGGGGTGGGGAAGGAGTGGTGACAGTGTGGGCTATGAATCAGGGAGAGGACCTCCTAAAGAAAACAACCACACTGGCACCTTGATTTTGGTTTCCCAGCTTCCAGAGCCATGAGAATAAATTTCTGTTGTTCATAAGCCCAGTCTATGGTCATTGTTCTAGCAGCCCGGATGGTCTAAGACAGTTGCTATGCAATTCTGTAGCTCAGAACTGAGGTCAGAGCACAGTGCTGTGCTGAGCCATACTGGGTCCTGAAGCAAGAGGAAAAATAAGTAATACTGATCTTTCTGTAACACGTTGAGATTCCATTCCTGATGCATTTGGGGGCATTAATTTTTAGAAATTTTGCATTAAAATATGGTATACTAGTGAAGAGTTTTTGATACCCTTATATTTAAGCTTGAGCCTTGAAAAGCAAACTCAGTTGCCTCACCCCAGTCCTGGACCCTTCGGGACTCCACTGCATGGGTTTGAATGAGTCATCAAGAAAGGAATGAGGACAGAGAACCCAGGAAGAAAATACCCAGCAAAGGAGAAGGTGAAGGAACAGCCAGTGAGCCAGGAAGAAAACAGGGAGAATGAAGTCCTGGAGGTTGGAGAAGACAGTGTTCAATGAGGAGGGAGTCATCAGTCATGCCTGTTTGGACCAAGCGCAGTGAGCTGCCCCCAGAAGCCTGACAGACCAGGGACTTCGTTCAGATGGAGCTTGGGGCAACTCAGGAATGCTGTTTCAATCTGGGGAGCAGTGGGACAAAAGGGGGCTGTGAAAGTTCAATCAGAGAATTGGAGTGAGTTGGGGAGAGAATGGGAGATAAGGAGCACAAGCATAGACAAGGATGTCTAGGGGTTTTCCCCTGAGAGAGTGCAGACAAATGGAGTGGAAGCCAGGGGAGCCTGTGGGGTCCACAGAGGGCTTCTTTTTTTGAAGATGGGCAATATGCAGGCAGTTCACATCTAGTGAGATTGACCCAGTGGACAAGAAGACACCAAGGGTGCAGGCAAAGAGAGGGAGGTTTGTAAGAGCAGAATCCTGGGCATCTGGAGGTGCGTGTGCAGTACACATGGAGGGAATTGGCCTGGGCAAGGTCAGGCATCTGCAGCTCGGGACAGGAGCAGAGTAGGGGCCATAGAGGGTGGTCTGCTGGGCCTGTTGAGAACATGAGGCTGTCCCTGTGCTCTCAGACAAGTCTGAGGAGGAGGGCAAGTATATAAACTGGTCATCATGGAGAAAGTGGATTTCTGTGGGTGAGGTAACAGGCCTGTCTTTATTAATCTTATCAGATTCAGTTAACTGTTCTGTGCTCTTTCTGGATTTCCCAAATGCATACCACTATCAACTCTGCAAATAATCAGTTGATCATTTTCTCTCTTCTGTTTCCTTCCTTGTGAGCCCAGACAGAACCTTCTAGAGGGAAAAAAAAAAAAAAAAAAAGAACCTTCTAGAGGAATATGATGGTGGACATTTTTGCTTGCTTCCTCATTTTAATAGGCACTCCTTTGGTTTCACACTGTTAATTGTGGTGTTATCTCATGTTTGGATATTGATATTGTTTAATCAGGAGATGATATCATCACATGGCCAATTTATTAAAATGTTTCATTAGTAGTGATTGTTGATGGTCCTTTAACTTCCCATGGTTATGTAAAAGCTTTTTCTTGTTTTAAAGCTTTAATTGTAGTCTTTCAGACTCTAGTGGGTACCTTCTCTTTCTCCTGCCTTCCAGCTTTAATTTGATCCTTATTTAGACTTACCTAATATCTGGTTAGGGACTCCTCCCAAATGCTCTCAAAGTACCCCATGCCAGCCCCTATTATATTGTTTGTCTCATTTTCCTATTTATCTTCCTCCCTAGTCTTTAGGCTACGTCAGGACCTTTTTCATTTACCACCACATCATTAGCTCCTGGCACAGTAATGTTTGTTGAATGACTTAATGATGTAGCCAGCTGTGTGCTGGCTCTCTGTATCATTAATCCTCCAGGTTCATTCACCCTAACAGGTGGGCTGGGAGTGGGCATTGATTATTATTAACAATTATGACCACCACTGTAGCAAATGCATTTTATTTATCATTCATTTAATCATTGTAACAATTATACAGAGATATATTATTACCTCCATTTTGTAGATGAAGAAACAGACTTAGAGAGGAGCAGTTGTCCAGTTCTAGTATATCTAGAACCTACCACACATGCTCTTGACCACTACATTCTGTTGCATTCTTCTGTTCATATCCACATCTCCCTCTTTGTTGGGCTGTTCTCTGCAATTTTTGATGCAAGCTCAGTAGGAACACCCATCCTAAATTCAATTCAATTAGAAGATAAGATGGGCAACTGTTTTGTGAGAACTCTGAGTCACTAAGATACAGTTCATGATATGGACATTTGCTGAATCAAAAAAGTCTGAAGGATATTTTGTTCTCAGTTCATCTTATTAAAAAATTCTTCTCTTTCCTTTACTGCATGTTGTTTACCTTCCTAGCTCAGTCTTCCAGCCCAGATGTTTTTCCTTTTTCTTAAGATTTATTCATTTGAGAGACAGAGAGAGAGAGAGAGAGAGAGAGAAAGTGTGGGTGGGGCAGAGGGAGAGAGAGAGAGAGAATCTCAAGCAGACTCTGCACTGAGCATGAGCCCAATATGGGACTTGATCTCACAACCCTGAGATCATGACCTGAACCAAAATCAAGGGTTAACCTACTACACCACCCAGGTGCCCCTTAATGTTTTTCTTCAAGAGCCTTAGATGAAATATTTGTCTACACTTCTTTACTTTTCTCACATCATTTCATTCTGAAAACAATTGTGTGAGCTAGAAACTATTACTATTAACCTTTCTTAGATGAGGCAAATGAGACATACAGTGGTCAGGTAATTTGACCAAAGCCATAAAACTAGTAAGTGACAGAATCTGAAATGAACTCGGAAAGTGTGAGTTCAGCACATTCTACTGCCTCCCGTGTTATAACCTGCCCTTATGATCATTGGAGAAATTTGTGTACTAGACACAGCTACTGACGATTTAGGTGTAGACCCATCTCCAAATGAATTATTCACTCTTTAGTGTGTCTTTCCTATGATCTAACCCCTCTAGAATTGTTCACACTCGTTCATAATAGCCCGAAGTGGCCAATATTGATAACTCCAGGGTTAATGCATTCCTGCAGTGACAACACCTGTTTATTTCTTTCCAGTCTTGCTGGCATGCTGCTTTCCCCTTTTAGACACTATTAAGTCAGCACTCTGCACCAAACAATTTTCTCAAATTGACCTGGCCCTTCTGATAAACCTGGCAGTTTTTTTAAGTGTATACTTAGAGTCAGAAAAAAATATTTCCCAATTTCAACCGGCAGAGAGTGAAAAGCTGCTTATCTTCTTTTTTCTCAATGGCATTCACTGCCAACAATAAGCCCAGTGTAAGGCAGGAGAGGCACAGGCCTGGTAACGATTTCATGACATTTGAATATGGAGGGAAGAAATTGCTTTATGAAGAGGAAAGCATTTGTCTTTAACTCTCAGCAAAATCTCAGGCTAGACAAAATTCCAGTGCCCACCTGAGACATTTGGGTTCCTGCTTAATATCTTTTAAGTAATTTTGCAGTGGTGCTTTTCCTCTCTGTCAGGGTGTCTGGGTGAATGATTTAATATTTTCTCATTTATAGAAATTTGGTCACCTTTCTTAGCCTTTCTAGGTATTGTTCTCAATATTTTCTCTCTAGCCCCGGAGAAATTTGTGTGCCCCAATAATCATAGATCTTATTTCCAGGGGGATCCCTGGGTGGCTCAGCAGTTTAGTGACTGCCTTTGGCCCAGGGCGTGATCCTGGAGACCCGGGATTGAGTCCCATATCGGGTTCCCTGCGTGGAGCCTGCTTCTCCCTCTGCCTGTGTCTCTGCCTCTCTCTCTCTCTCTGTGTGTCTCTCATAAATAAAATCTTTTTTAAAAATCCCATTTCCAGAGAAACTGGAGTTTGCTGTGAAATAAATGAGCTGGTCAACAAGTTTGCCAGTGTTTTCTGGTCACCCTGTTCTTGGAATGCCTTTTCACAACCTGAGCTCTAAATGATCCTATTCTATGGGCACCCTCATATTCACTTCCTCTCAGTGGTTTCCAAATGTTATTTTTTTAAAAATATTTTATTTAATTATTTGGGGGTGGGGGGCAGGAGAAGCAGATTCTGTGCTGAGTGCAGAGCCTGATGCAGAGCTCAGTCTCACAACCCTGAGATCATGACCTGAGCCAAAATCAAGAGTCAGAGGCTCAACTGACTTAGTTATTCAGGTTCCCCCAGATATTTTTCTTTGGGCAGACTGTGTCAGAATCACCTTGGTCACTTAGGACAACTGCAGCTCATCAGGTCACATTTGAGATCTACAGAATCAGATTCTCTAAGGACTGAATGGCCCAAGAATTTGTATTTTTAATGGACTCTCTGGGTGAGTTATTTTTAAATCAAGCATCCTGTTTTTTGACAGCTCCTTCTTAACCACTCTACTCCCATCCTCTAGAATCTCTTCCCCAGACATCTTTCAAGCACAGAGATCTATCGGATCCACTGGCCCCAGTGCTTTTGCCCCATCCCTCTCTCTGCTCATGTCTTTGCTTCTAACCTTATTATCTACCAAGACTCAGAAACATCAATTCCTGACCTCTCTTCTCTATTCCTTCCTCTCTCTCTCTTTCTCTCTCTCTCTCCCTCCATGCAACTTTCTTAGAAAATTCTAATTCGGTTTTTGTCTAACCATCTTCCTATCCTGCCTGTACTTGAACCAGCTAAATATTTCAGAAGGAAACCACGAACTAAGCCGTCTGGTCAAATTTTAAGTTATGATACATTTCACACAGATATTTGGTGCTCTTAAAATAATTCTAGCATCCCTCCCCCACTTTCCTATTTCAAACCCTTTTGTCCTCACTGTAAGTCTCTAAGCCTCTTCCTTAAGTCTCAAAATGAAGCATTCACATGGACAATCCTTCACCCTGCCACTGAAAAGTGCAACAGCCCACCTGCATCTGCACCCTCATGCCTTGCTTCCACACTGGCTATGCTGACAGATGTGTCCTGTTTCTGTCCAAAACCAGACCCTCCCCTTATACTTTGCACCCCATTTACCCTCTATTCCTCAAGAATTGCATTTCTACAATTTTCCCCCATCTCCTTTCTGCATAATTATGTTTTTCTCTCCCTGATCATTTCTATTAGTGGAAAAACATGCTTACATATCTTCTATTTATAAAAGACTTCTTTGATCCCATTTTTTTCTCTCTACTTCATACCCATTTTCTGCTCATCTTATAGCAAAACTTCCTGTAAGATCTGACTGACAGCTAGCTCGTCTTTTTCATGGTCCTGTCTTGTTCTATTCTAACAGAGCTGTCAATCACAGTCACCATTTCACTGAAACATCATTTAATGAGATCCTGGTAGGTTCCATCCAACAGATCCCAGTGCCAAATCTCTGTGCTTCCCCTTACTCAGCATCAAATTTGATTTGGCTTTAACTGTTGATCACACTAATCTTCTCTAAAGTATCTTCTTCTCTAGATTCTACAGTTTTCTAGTTTTCCATCTGCCACAGATTGCTTCTCATTAGTTTCCTTGCCAAAAATCTAGGAGTTATCTTTGAAGCCATTCTTTTCTTCATACCCAACAACTGACCTGTTTCCTCTAGACATGAGCCCTTCAAGTCATTCTCCACAAAGCACTCACTGCAACCTTGCTAAAAAGCACAAACCTAACACTGTCAATGCCCTGCTTAGTTAAAATCCATTGTTAGCTTACTCTTTCAATGAGTTAAGAATACAAACACTTTACCATGTTCTGTATGGTTCTGCATTTACTTGTCATTTTTGAAAATGTATTGAGTATCTATGAGCCAGATACTATTTCAGGTATTGAGAGAATATTACAGAACAAAATTAAAATCCTTCCCTTGTGAGGCTGACATTCTAATGGAGAAGATAGGTAATAAAAAATTAACAAAATTAACTATATGGGCTATCAGATAATGATATGTGCTCTGGAAAAAAATAAAAGTCGGGGGGGAGAGGGGAAGAGATTTCAGGAATATAGTGGTGGTGTGGTAGACGAGGCCCTCCCTGAGAAGGTGGAAGGTAACATCTGGAAAAGACCCAAACAAGTAAAGGGGAGAGCCATGGGGTTGTGTGAGGGAAAGAGAGCTCTAGACATAGGGACATTCAATGAGAGGGTTCTGATGTGGGAATGGGCTTGTGAGGGGGTCAAGAAATGGCTAGGAGACTGGTGTTCTCCAAGAAGGGGGCAGTTGTAGGAGAGAAGTCAGAGTGCTAACCAAGCAAAGGAGGAGTTGGAGATGGAAAATGTGGCGCCTTATTGGTCATATTGAGAACACTGGCTTTTGGTCTGAGTGAGATGGGAAAATATTAGAAGGTTTTGAGCAGAAATAACTAATATTTTTTAAAGACTTATTTATTTTAGAGAGATAGTGGTAGGAAGAGGGAGAGAATCTCAAGCAGACTCCCCACTAAGTGTGGAGTCCCATGTGAGGCTCGATCTCACAATCCTGAGATCATGACTTGAGCTGAAACCAAGAGTCAGATGCTTAACCAACTGAGCCGTCCAGATGCCCCCAAATGACTAACATTTTAAGAGGATCACTGTGGGACCTCTATATTAAGAAGAAACTGAAGGGTCCAAGGTTAGAAGACTTGCAGTAAGTGTTCTGAGAGATGCCAATGGCTTGGACCCAGGCAGCAGCAGGGGAGGTGGTGAGAAGTGGTCAGATGCTGGGTCCATTTTGAAGATGGAGATATCAGGATTTGCTGACAGATTTGATGAGGGGTAAAAGGGAAAGGAAAGAGTCAAGAACAACTCCAGCATTTCTTGGTCTGAGTAATTGGAAGAATCCAGTTGCCATTAACTGTAACAGAAGATGTAAAAAGAGTAGTTTATTGAAGGGGGTGGTGAAAAGTTCAATCTCAGCTGTATATTCCAGGTACACATAACTAAATGACCTGCCACTGTCCATCTTTCTGATGACACAGAGGCCCTGGTGACTCTTGGTGGCAGCCTTGTGGGACCTGGCAGCAGGAGACCCAGCTAAAGGATGCCCAGTATCCAGACCCACAGAAACTCTGAAATAAGAAATTGTGTTGTTTTAAGATGCCAGATTTGTGGCAATATTGTTACCCAGAAGTATATAACTAAGACAATAAGAATGTGTTGTGATTGGTTTGATTTTTTATTTATCAAAATTAAAGTCAAAGTTTATCAGAATAGCATAAGATGAAGTATACTTGCCTTAGGGTCAAAATGCTAACACTTGTAGAGGTTTTAAAAGTATAAAGGTTTTTTTTTTTTTTGTCATTTCTATTTTATTCATCTTTTCAAGATTCTTTCTAGAAAGGGTGTCTAGATCCATAAGCCTGGTTTGTTAATCTGGCATATCTCACACTGGTTCAGTCAAAGGTAATGAAAGACACCAAAGTGGTTGTGGTATAGAATCCTGGAGAAATAATTTTTGAATTCTTATGACATTAAAATGTTTTATAATATCAATGTGCAAGTAAATTCAGCGGATTGCAACTTAAACATATTACACAATTCATGAGGAGCCAGTAAATGGGAAATTTGGTTGTTCTGAATTCCTAGGAAATCTGTTCTCCAGCCCTGCTGGTAATAAAAGAACTATGCGGACAAATGAGTCTGGCTAAGACAGGCTGCTGAGGCATGCCAGAGAGGAGGTGCTGTAATAGCAGTGTTCCAGACACATTGGAGGCTGGCAAAGTAGGGTTTGGTTTGGGGTTGGTTGTTTGTTTAATGCACTTTTTACCATATAATCAAGTGATTTTTTAAAAGCATATAATTAGACCAAAAAGCCATTAGCTACCATAAATCAATCCAACTTTCTTGTCTTCATTGCAAAAAGGCATTAGTTGACAAGCTTGCAACTGTACTTCAATCTACTTCCTATTCACTGATTTTGCTAATACCATCAGGTTGCCTCTCCCCAAATTTTATTTTTTCATAAGTCAGTGTAAATTTTTATCTTCTAAAAGAGTAATGATTTTCAAAATTTTATTTTCAGATGGGAACATAAAACTATGGCAAAAAAAAAAAAACAAACAAACAAGGAAGTTAGAGATCTTTGCTTGAACCCAGAGGAAATACTCAAGATCATACTAGGTCAGAAAGCAGTAGAGGTTCATTTGACAGTGCAGATGGGAGTGACACTCTCCCACTCCTAGAGAATCAAGGATCCTGGTGAGTTGATCAAAACTGTGTAATTTCAGTGGAAATGCAAAGAATATTAAGCCATGTCAGAGCTTACTGTACTAACAGCACGAAACCCATAATTTAAAAATTAGTAATGTTAATTTAGAATAAAATACTCTAACTAAAAGAGACAGATCTTGATTAGAGCACACAATGAGAAGTACCCTTAAATAAATCATTTTTTTAAAGTGTGTTGAAGCCTCCGATAAAATCTGTTGCAGTATTTCTGTCTAGGTTCTACTCACCCAAAAGGAGACCGTTGGATGAAACCTTGAATCTCTTTGAGTGGAAAATGCCTCCCGAGCTTAAAGGAGGCAATTATTAAGTGACACCATTATATGATGTGCTCAACAGACTATTTAAACAACTGGCTGAGACACTAGGGTTGATCTGGTTGTTTTCATTGCAGATGGCTGACAGTATGAGCAGAAGTAAAATGCTTGTTTTATTGGCCTTGGTTACCACATTTATAATGATGTTGTCTATGAAGGTATCAACTTAAAAAGGAGTTTTGGCAAAAATCACTGGAGAAGACCTTCTCAACAAGATGTATGAGGAATTTAGCAGGCACTCTATCAATTACAGAAAAAAACACATGGCCATGTGCACGGATGGAGCTAAATCTGCAAAAGCAGAGCTGAAATGAGGAATGTCTCCTACCAAGGCTGTTAGTACACCCAGGAAAAGACCAGCATCCATCAGATTTTTTACCAAGACACCTCACCTCAGAAAATATGTCAGTTTCATAGTGTGTTCAATAAGAGTGGGGGACCTAAAATTTGACTTTTCTGCAAAAACGATTGCTTAGAACTCTCATCTTTTTAAAATAAATTCGTCAGGAAACCAGAAATGTCTTTGAAAGTTAGCTTGCTGTTTGCACAGATGTAAGCTGGCTTAGTCAACCAGAAGTGTTTGTCAGAATTTATTTTTCCTAAATGAACCTCCGGAGTATAATACAGGTGAATCATAAGCCAGTTTCATGTCATACTATCATCTTTAATTTATTCATAAAGCACCTTTGTATTATTTATTTTAAAATATTTTATAATAATATGATGAATACCTGTAAACTCACCACCCAACCCAAGAACTAGACATTAATAATGACTTACATCTGCCTTTTCTTTCATTGCTTTGCTTCTTCCTCAACAACCTGAACTTTGTGTTGATTCTCTGCTTTAAAAAAAATACATATACATATCTAAAGTACATTATTGGTTTTAATTGGTTGTAAAAATTATAAAAAGGTTTTTATGCTTCATATAGTCTTCTGGGTACTTACTTGCTTTTTTTATTAATCATTTCAGAATTACTAAGAACCTTCTATTTTGCCCGTTTCCTCATTGGATTGTTTCTCTTTTTACTCCTATTTTAAGAGGTCTTTGTGTGTCTTAAATATTAGCCATCTATCAGATATGTGGTTTGAAAATATTTTCTCCTATGTATAGTTATTCTTTTATCATTTTAACAGGACCCTCTGCAGAACAAAAGTTTTCCTGAAGTCAGAGTTCTCAACTTTTCCTTTTGTGGATCATGCTTTTGACATCAAGTCTAAGAACTCTTTCTGTAGACCTAGATCCTGAAGTTTTCTCATTGATTTTTCTAAAGGTTTGTTTTTCTAAAGGTTGTTTTTCATTTGAGTTAATAATCTTTGAGATACCTTTTGTTTAGGTTGGGGGGTTTAGGTTAAAGTTCTTTTTCTCCCCCTAATGGATATTCACTTGCTCCAGCACCATTTGCTGAAAACGTTCTCTCCTTCCACTAAAAGTCTGTATCTCTGGATTCAGCATTCAGTTCCATTGATATATGTGTCCATGCCCCTGCCAACACCACCAGTCTTAATGAAGTTAGCTACATAATGTCTTGAAATTGTGTACATTCCTTCTTTCCACTTTCTTCTATTCTTCTCATTTTTCAAAAATGATTTTAGCCATTCTAATTGCCCTGCCTTTCCATATAAGTTTTAGAATAATCTTGTTTTAGCTACAAAACATTTTGCTGGGATCTCAGTGGATTTATGCTTTTTGTTATTGTTGTTGTTTTGGTACATTTTGGGAAGTATATAATCATTATTTCTTTGAGCACTTTTCCAAGTCCTGCTCCCCTTTCTTCTCTCTTTCTGAGACACTGCTAACACAAATATTATATCTTTTGTTATATTCCCATGGGTTTCTAAGGCTCTATTCTTTTTTTTTTCTTTCTCTTTTTTTCCACTTTTCCACTCTTTAATTCTAATTGGGTAATGTCTATAGTTCTATCTTCAAGTTCTCTGACTCTATCCTTTCTCCCTTCCATTCTACTATTGAAACCAAGCACTGGGCTTTTTATTTTGGTTATGGCATTCCACAGTTTTTTAAAATAGCCTTTTGATTCTTCTTTATATCTTATATTGTTATAAAAGTTGAGATTTTTAATTTTTTGCATTTGTTTCAGGAATCCTGTAATTGCTTGCTGAGGCATTTTTATGATGGCTGCCTTAAAATCCTTGTCACAAAGATGTGCCTAGGGGGTGCAGTCAGTTGAGTGACTGACTCAGCTCAGGTCATGATCTCAGGTTCCACTGTCTTCATTGACGTCCTCAGGGTGATGTTTCTTATGGGCTGGGACTTCCACCTTCCAATCAGGTCTTTTTCAACACCACTCCAGCAGGGAGGGACAAGGTCACCTCATTATAGGAAGATGGGCATGGAAGTTCAGCCTCCTCACTTGTTCTCCATTGCCATCATGGTGGAGGGATTTGTTACTCCTTAGAGAGGATGAAAGTTCTAATTCCATAATTGTCCTTCTCTGACACTACCCTAGAGGAGGTCTTGTTAGAGCCTCATGAAAGTAGAAGTCTAGGCTTCTCACCTTGCCTTTACTGGCATGGGTGAGGATGGGGCATAGTTTTTGTGTCTTTTGGCTGGAAAGGAGCATTTACTGTCTAAAGTTTTTGTCTTGGGCAGCCCTGGTGGCTCAGTGGCTTAGCGCCTGCTTTCGGCCCAGGGCATGATCCTGGAGTCCTGGGATCAAGTCCCACGTCAGGCTCCCTGCATGTAGTCTGCTCCTCCCTCTGCCTGTGTCTCTGCCTCTCTCTCTCTCTCTCTCTCTCTCAAGAATAAATACAATCTTTAAAAAAAATAAAGTTTTTGTCTTGATAGATTGTACCTTTTCTGATCTTTTAGCTAGAGAAAGCAGGCTTTCATTGGGGCTGTATTGTCTGTGTCCATTAGTATTTCCAGTTTTTCAGGTTTTTTTCAGCTCCAAAGTGGGATGTTTGAGGCAAAAAGAAAATCCAGGGAACCCACCACTGTGCCATTCCCTGGATAGTGAAGTCTCTAACCAGTCTGTCTCAGAATCTTCTTATGTTTGGATTTATATATAATATCTAAGGCTTCTAGTTGTACTTAGCAGAAGGAATATAGAAAAACACATCAGCTCTCTAATTTTTGATTTTTTTTTAATAATTTTTTTTTAATTTATTTATGATAGTCACAGAGAGAGGGAGAGAGAGGCAGAGACACAGGCAGAGGGAGAAGCAGGCTCCATGCACCGGGAGCCCGACATGGGATTCGATCCCGGGTCTCCAGGATCGTGCCCTGGGCCAAAGGCAGGCGCTAAACCGCTGCACCACCCAGGGATCCCAGCTCTCTAATTTTTGAAATTAATTTTTATTCTTCCAGAAAAATAGGTGAGAACAAATCCCAACTCATCTTATGAGTATTATTCATTCATTATTATACATTAATTATTTACAAAGAATATTACTCATTCTAGCATTACCCTGATACTGAAACAAGACAAAGACATTGCAAGAAAGCTAGAGACCAATATTCCTTATGACTATGCATGCAAAGATCCTCAACAGAATACTAGCAAACTAAGTCCAACAATATATAAAAAGAATTATATATATAATGACCAGGTAGAATTTAACTAGTGATATAAGGTTGTTTCAACTTCTGAAATCAATCACTATAATACACAATATTAACAGAAAAAAAGGATGAAAGCCACATACTCATCTTAATAGACATAAAAAAAGCATTTGACAAAGTCCAACACCCTTTTATGACAAAAACACTCAAAATACTAAAAATAGAGGAGAACTTTCTCACCTGATAAAAAGTATCTAAGAAAAACCCATAGCTAACATACTTAATGGTGAAAGACCTAAAGCTTTCCCTCTAACATCAGGAACAAGACAAGGATATACGTTGTTGCCATTTCTATTCAACATTTTAATGGAGGTACTAGCATGCACATCTTGGCAATAAAATGGGGCAGGAGGGAGAGGAAGGCCTCCAGATCCAAAAGGAGAAAATATCTGTTTGCAGAAGACATAATCATGTATATAGAAAATCATAAGAAAATCACTAAAAGCTATTACAGCACATAAACATGTTCAGCAAGGTTGCAGGATACAAGATCAATACACAAAGATAAGTCGTGTTTCTATACATAAGAAAAGAACAATCTAAAAATTAAATTAAAAAATAATTCAACATGCAATAGTATCAAAATAATAAAATACGTAAGAATAAATTTAATGAAAGTAAAAGTATTTGAACAAGAAACTGTAAGACATCTTTGAAAGAAATTGCAAGGGACCTCAATGAATGGAAAGACGTCTCATGTTTATGGATTTTGTTTATGAATATTGTTAAGATTGTAATATGCCCCCAAATGACTTGTAGATTCAACATAAGGTCTATCAGAATCTCAGCTGTGACTTGCAGAATTGACAAGCTGATTCTAAGAGTTATGTGACAATGCAAGGAATTCAAAACTGCCAAAAGAAATCTTGGGAAAGAACAAAGTTGAAAAACTCACACTTCCTGATACCATAATTTCCTGCAAAGCTCCAGTGATCAAGGCTGTGTGTCACTGGTGTAAGGGTAGACATTGAGTTCAGTGGCATAGTATGGAGAGTTCATAAATAAACCCATACATCTATGGTTAATTGATCTTCAACAAGGGTGCCAAGATAATTGAGGAAGCAATAGTTTTTTAATAAATTATACTGGAACAATTGAATCTTTAAATATAAAAGAATGATTTGGGGCCTCTTCATACTATGTTTAAAAACTAACTCAATTTGGATAAAAATCTAAATAAGAGCTAAAACTAATAAATCTTAAAAGAAAAGATGTATAAATCTTTGACATTTTGGATCAGGCAACTGTTTTTTAGGTATTATACTACAGGCACACACACACACACACACACACACACAAAAAAAAAAACAAAACAAAGAAAAATAGATAAACTGTACTTCACCAAAATTTTAAACTTTTATACTTCAAAGGACATCATCAAGAAAATGAAGACAATATGCAATGCAACAGACTGGGAGAAAATATTTGCAAATCAAATCTGATAAGGACTTAGTATTGAGAGGATATGAAGAACAACTCAACAATAAAATGAAAACCCAATTTTAAAATGGACAAAGGATTTGAATAGATATTTCTTTAAGGAATATATACGAATAACCAATAAGCACATAAAAGAATGTTCAATATCATTGGCCATTGGGGAAATGCAAATCAGAACCACAGGGAGATACATCTCACACCCACTAGGATGGCTATCATCAAAAAGACAGTAAGTGTTAACAAGGATATGGAGAAATTGTAACACTTACACATTGTCAATGGGAATTTTGAAGTGGTTCAGCCACTATGGGAAACTGGCAGTTTTTTCATAAAGCTGAAAATAATTAGCAATTCCATGCCTAGTTATATACCCAAGAGAACTGAAAACATATCCATATAAAAATTTGTATGCAAATGTTCATAGTTCAATTTGTATGCAATAGTTGATAGTTCAAAAAGTGGGGAAAACTCAGATGTCAATTAATTGATGAATAGGTTAGCAAAAAGTGGTATATCCATGCAATGCAATATTATTCAGCCATAAAAAGGGATGGAGTACTAATACATGCTGTAACATGGATGAACTTTGAAAACATAAGGCTAAGTGAAAGCAGACAGACCAAAGAGGTCACATATTGTATGATTCCATTCAGATGAAATGTACAGGATAGGAAATTCATAGAGACAGAAACTACATTAATGGTTTCCAGGGACTGTGGGAGGAAGGTATAGAGTGGCTGCTAATGGATATGGGTTTCTTTAGAGAATGATGAAAATAATCTGGAAAAAGATAACCACTGGAATTGTACACTTTGAAATGGTGACTTTTATGTTTGTGAATTATAGCTCAAAAATTATATGAAAAAATTAGCATCTTTGTCTTTCACCCATTAAGTACTGGCATATTTTCATGTCCCTTGATTTCCACCCTTCTCCTTTGTTTGAAAAGATTGTCTAGACTTTTAATGCAGGAATTTTTTTGGACACATTTTATCTTTATTTTCATTTATAAACTGTTGCATAACACAGTTTATAGTGTGATTTTTGAAGAGTTTCTAAACACCCCTCTAGCAATGTTTAGAAATATTAGTCCAAATATTTGGCTTTATCACACTGAAAGGTGTTGTTGTGGGCAGCAAATAGCATAAAAATTAAAGTGAAGTTTTGATGTGCTTTTAAAAGAAAGGGCTAAAGGGAGAAGGTTTGGTGGCAGGCATCTCTGGAGAACATGCTGACTAAAATAAAAACTCATTCTATAGCTTTTCCATCTGCTGCACACTGGATTTCTCCTGAAACATAAAATACATCTGAATGTAAAATACATTGAAGAGGGAATACCAGTTACCAACTTCTGCCCAGGTAAATGCCCACTCTAACAAATGAGTTGCCTGTGCAGATGCTCGGTTATAATTTTTCATGGCATCTGGTCCTAATTTCTATCTTTAAAGTACATTTTAAAAATCCTGCAATGAACATTGAGTTTTTAAATTCAGAAGATACAAGATAATCTTATTAGTGATCTGGATAGTAACTTTTCTTTAGTGGGTGACTTCTCTATGAATCTCGGGAAATCCCGAGAATTCATTGCCCCTAAACTTTCTGCTCAAAAATTTCTTATCTATATAGAAGAGTCTGTGTCATGCACGCTGTTGTGAATCTGGGCTGCTGAAGAAACTGGCAACCTAGACAGATACCCTGAGAATGACGAGGTAGAGTGCATCAGTCAGTTTTTGCCACAGTAATGCTGCATAACAGACCACTCCAAAGTACAAGAAAATGTCTATCATTCTAGCTTATGAATATGTGAGTCAACTTCTCTGGGCTCAGCTGGGTTTGACTCCAGGCCACGGGTCTAATTTAAGTCTGCTCCAAGAATCTTATTTCTCCAGGATAAGTGGACTAACCCCCAAAGCATGTTCTTCTCCAGGTGATGGCAGAGGGCAAGAGGATGAGACTATGCAGGTGCATCAGATAATACCCCATTGGCTAACGCAGACATTCTGCTCAGCCCAAAGCCGAGGGGCAGGCAAATACATTCTGCCTCTAGTAGGAGGGACTATAAAAACACAAGGCAACAGGTGTGAATAAGGAAAGGGTGAAAAAGTAGAGCTAGGAATTCAATCTGCCCGCAATGTAGATTTTTTTGGAGTACATCAAATTATAATAGAATAAATTCTAAATTTTCTTACCTTGAAGTTATAGCTTGTGTACACCCTTTTCTCATTCAATATACCCAGACAGGAAGCCTCTTTCTACAGTGTAGTGGTGATTTTCAACTATTTGCACATTTTAATATTTTAAAGCATCAGAACCTCTTTTTAAAGCAATTTTATGTAGAACCTTAATTTATGAAGTGGATAGTGGTAGGGCTGCTTCAGTGCGAGGGCAGAGAGAAAGGAGATTTAAGTTTACAATTTTAAAATATAGGATGCCAGCTAAATTTGGATTTAAGATAAACAATTAGTAATTTTTAGTATATCTCTTTGGTATCCTTTTTCTTCTTTTCTTTCTCTTTCTAAAGATTTTATTTTTATTTATTTATTTATTTATTTATTTATTTATTTTAGAGAAAGAGAGGGGGAAAGAATCCCAGGCAGACTCTGCACTGAGCATGAAGCCTAACGCAGTGCTTGAATGACCTGAGCTGAAATCAAGAGTCCGTAGACCAAACGACTGAGCTACCCAGCACCTGGGTAGCTTGCTTGCTTTCTTTCTTTCTTTCTTTCTTTCTTTTTTATTTCCTTCCTTCCTTTCTCTCTCCTTTCTTTCTTGTAAATCTGTTGTCTTTATAGGGCTCTTCCATAGAACACACAGCTCAGAAGTACCTCTGTCCCCAGTGCCTCTGTACCCTGGGCTCCTTAGGTGAAGCTTTTAGGGGAGAAAACTATTGTGTGGCTGAGGACTGAGCCTAGAAGAGCAAGCCGGAGGCAGACTGAAATTCTCCAGCAGCCACCTATACTAAATCGTGGAGTGAGTGCTGAAAAAAGAAGCTGCGTGAATTGTTTGGAAAGAGAGTTCTCATGCTTAAAAAGATGAAGGGAAGGAATGATTGGAAGTCCTGCAGCATTCTAGTTTCAGATCAGTGTAGTGATTGATTCCCATCGAGCACCTGAAAGACTGATTTTTGCTGAACGCAGAAGTGGAGTGGGCAGGAGCATGACTGCTCCCCAACCCCCTCCCGTTCTCCCCACTGGAGCAGCTCCCCCACCCGCACTGCCCCTCACCTTATGGAGGGTCTGAACAGCCTGCTTGATTACATCGCAGGGTGCAAGTTTCGATGGGCAAGGCAAGCAGTGAAGCATCTCTTCTTGCCTTTTGGAAGTTCAGCTTCTTGACCCTCTGACTACACTGTTTTTGCAGAACAGTGAGCCCCTTATGTTTACACAAAGCTAATTGGCTCTGTTAGAACGGATGTGATTGATTTTCTCCCTTCAGTGCAGGGATTTAAATTGTGGGGAGTCCAGGGAGACCTCGGGCCACCGTGAAATGGAAGTTGCTTTAGATCTGTGCCTCTGTAGACCAGCAGCAGATGGACACGTAAGAGCCTGAAAACTGTTGCATTAAATATTGCTCCCTCAACAGCATGCCAGTCTTCCTGACCGTTTCAATGAGTGGGAAATATTTCACGTACTTTCATGCAGACATCAACAGTGAGCTCAAAAGTTCTGGGAAGCAGTTAAATGCTTTTGCTTTTGTTGCTTCAATTTTCCATCTGCAAAGGAAGTCCAGAAGGTATAGGTCTGTGGAAAACTGAAATCAAGCCTGGCTGCAGTCAGTTCTGGGGAGGAGGACCAGGGATGGAAGGAAGCCTTGGACTCTCTCCTGGGCTCTCCCATCCTTCCCCAGCGGTGGGCTGAAGCCACAGCACCAGTGTGTCCTTTGGCCTCCTGTCTGTCCATCCAGAAGATAAATAATGCTTATTTATCTTCTTATTTACTTATTTACTTCCTTGAAACAGTAACTGGACAAAGTAAAAATCATTCTCATGTCTTGGAAATGACCAAAACTTGTATGTGCCTTGAAGAGAAAAGCCTACACAGCTTGCACAGAGCAAGGAGATGGTAATGAGAAACCAGACCGTGAACACAGTGAGACCCCATCCGCAGTGAGGACAGATGATGTCCCAACCTCCCTTTGCTGAGAAAACACAAGATGTGTTTGTTCTCCTCAGAGTCCTGCCCTTCGACACCAAAGGATTTTGTTTGTTTTAGGAGCAGTGACTAAGGCTGGCAGGAGTGGGTTCTCCTGTTGTGCAGAGGCCCGTAAAGCACCCACAGCCGCCAGCAGGCCATCTCCATAACCTCGTTAGATGGCCCTGGGACGGTTGCTGGGCAGGATGAAGTTACCAGAGCGCCGTGAAGGGCTTTGTGCACCTGAAATGCGCTCTGGAGGCAAGCCCACTTACTGCGTGTCGGCCCGCAGTTCTGCTCACGAACAGAAAGCACAATCAAAGTTTCTACCCTTCTACCCAGAAGGGCCCAGAAACACAGTGCAATCTCATTTCACCACTTACGTGAAAGCTATTGTGGAGATCCTATTGCGCATGTAGCTCAGAACCGTAGCTATAGCATTAAGGTTGTAAACTTTTTCTTCTCTTGCAGCCTTCATGACGTATTTCCTGCTTCTAATAATCATAGGAAATAGTCCCTCCAAAATGAATAAATTTGTAGGATTTCACAAAATCTGAAATGTTGTGCTACTCCCTGAGAAAAGCACCGTGCGAGCTGCGTGGTGGGAGGCTCTCTGGAGGCTCATGAGCCTTCCCCGCTGACCTGTGTCAGGCCAGCCTCTGAGCAAGCTTTGAGGAGAGCCTGCTAATTATAGGCATGCAAAGTGTAATTAGAAGCAGCCCTCTGCTCCTTTTGGCTCCTTGTGGGATTCTAGTCATCTGTAACATATCTTTGTGACAATAATTGTTTCCGGTGTTTAACCTCTGAAAGTCCACTTGATCAAAGTTGCCCTGAATTGTCATGATCATTTGATTTTACCTGTACTAATTGTTGGGGAGGGGAAGTAATAATAATCCTACTGATATGGCCTGGGTTATAACTGAGCATATACTTTTTCCACAGGGAAAAATTTTCAAGTTAAAAGACAAAGATTATTTGTGTGTTTGTGAATGTGTGTATTTGTGGTGTGAGCATGAGAGATAGAGACAGAGAATGAACCAGCCTTGAGGGGGGCCCACTCTCCGGCCTGGGCTTAAACAAAAGATCATCAGAAATAACCAGAAGCAGTTTGGGGTGAAGCAGAGGCTATGCTACTCTCCAAAAATGGCTCTGTTGTCACAAATTTCTTTCAGAATATGCAAGAGTGAGATATGAAGAATGACCTTACATATGATTGAGCATAGTGTCCAGTCGAAAGCCACACTGTCCTATAGAACTTTCTGTGGCAGTACAAATGTCCACCACGCTAACCACTACCATACATATGGCTGTGCAGCTCTTGAAATGTGGCTGATATGACCATGGAACCGATTATTTAAACATTAATTTATGTTAACTTTAAATATAAATGGCCACAGGATCCAGTGACTACCACACCACAACACAAATCCGAAGTGACACATTTAGAAATGAAAACGCCTGCTCTTTGATGCCTCCTGGGTGTCACTTAGCCAGGTGACCTGGGCTCGGTCAGTTTCCATCCGCCCTCAGCTCTCTCAGGGGGATTCTGAGAGGACTCCTGCTTTGAAATTCTTTCTGTTCCAGGAACCTGACTGCGAAGGAAAGAGAAGCTGACATTTCACTACTGTGTGTAGTTCCAGTTCTTTTTTCTCTCCCCTGCTATTAGAAACCTACTGCAGACTGAATAATCGGGCCTCCAAATTGTTGGTGGCTAGGGAATGTATTTTCTTTTCTACACAGAGTTTCTTAAAACGTAGATTCAATCCACTTAAAACTCTGTGCAGGTTCTCCCAGGGATCCGGGGGTAGAGCTCCTCCGTCTCAGTGGCTCTGAGCTCTCCTCACACCCAACTGTGTGCCTTCCACAAGAGGCCAGCCTTTGGGGCTCTTGCCAACTTGGTGTGTTCGCCACCTCAGCCACGTGATGGAGGCCAGAGGAGGGCGGGCAGGCTGTCAGCAGGGCTCAGAACCAGAACTCTTGCCCGTAAGCTCAGCCCAGGTAAGCATGACTCTAAGACCAAGTATGGAGACTGGTGGTGGTGGTGTTTATGATGGGGGCCGGTGGATACAGATAGGCTAACCAGTGTTCACAGTGAGCTCTGAGGGTGAAGCCAAGGTTGGTCAGGCCGGGCTTGGGGTCCAGAGGCTCAAATGTGGCAGAGGCCTTGAGGAAGACAAAACAGGTAGTTGGCTTTCAGGACTCATGTTCTGCCTTGGTTTATTTATTTATTTTTTTAGATTTTATTTATTTCTTTGAGAGAGAGCAGAGCAAGAGAGAGAGAGAGAGAGAACACAGGAGCAGGGGGGAGGAGCAGAGGGAGAGGGAGAAGCACACCCCTGCTGAGCAGGGAGCCTGACCTGAGGCTCGATCCCAGGACCGTGGGGTCATGACCTGAGCCAAAGGGAGATGCTTAACCTACTGAGCATGGGCGCCCCCTTGCCTTATTGCCTCTGACTGTACCTCATCCCAGAGATCACACAGCCCTCTGGCTCGGCTCCCTCCCCTCCCATCCCTTCCCTCCCATCTGAAGGCTCCCTGTCCATGTCCCTGTCTTGCCAAGCCAAGCCTGATTTAGGCCCAGTGGTGGGAAGGAGTACGGAGTTATTTCCCAAATCACATTCTTTGTCAATCAGACATAGGACTCATTTTCCCAAAGCCAAGTCGGGGTCAATCTCTCCAAACCCTGCTTCTAGTCCTCAAGCTGCCTCCTGTCTTTTGTCAGAGGCCTGTCACTAGAATCTCAAAGTATATCAGTGAGGAGGCAAGCAGGGAGGGCGTTCAACCTGGGGGCCTGGAAACAGTGTTCACAGGTGGCTGAGTGTAGTCGCACCAATGAACATGTGGCTGGGGCTGTTGATTCCAGGAGAGGGACCCTCTGTAGCAAGCATGCACATCCTTGTGATTTTTCTTTGTGGTGAATGAACCATTTATTTAGAAAGGAAGCCCAGGGGTCTCTGAGGAAAATGCCCAGAATCCTGATAGGTGGACTTTTCTGGGATGGTAGCTGAAGTGGCTCTGGCTGTGAGGCTGGCAGATGAGCAGTGGTTTCTCTGCAGAAAAAGCAAGTAGAAATAGACTAGGCTTAAGTTCCTGAAACCTTTTCAAGAATTCACAGTGCCTTCTTAGCTCCAACTATGCACGGGGTCTATGCTGTATCTGATCCCAAATGACTGGTGATCCTCATGTCATGAGCACTGAAACCTGGAATATGTTTGCTGCTCTTTGGGATGTGGCTGTTGGCTGCCTTAGGCCCCCACAAGGAAAGATGTGGGATCTGCTGTTCCCCAAGGACCTGCTGTGTCCTAGGAGTTGTACTTGGTGAACAACGTAACCTGACTCACTCTGTTCTCTTCTTTCTGTAGCAGTCTACTTGCCAAGCCCTTTCTGTGCCCTCGACTGGAAGGGACAATAGTATCCATGCGACAGGTGCAAAGCTGTTATCTAAAGCACAAATGCCCAGTCTTGGAAGAGCAGACCTTAATGTTTCTCTTCTAATGACAGTGAACCTCTGACCATTTAAAAATGTAGAACACTTTTTTTTTTTTTCTCAAATGAAACCTTACCTAGATGGTAGACAAATTAAAAAGAAATAAGAATTTTAAGCAAGCCGAGGTGCTATTCTGGTTGAAGGGATTTCTGAGTGGAGCTTGGATCCCAGCCCCCAATGCCTCCAAGCACACCTCCTTGGCTCTTGAGAGCTTCTGGGACGTTCAGTGGAGCACAAAGGCATCAACAGTGCCCACCTCGACACCAAGGGACTGCTCTGTGTACAAATGTTACTAACTTTTTACGTACAGCATTCCTTTGCTATTTGTAACACCGTGACGTATATTATTATTATTAGTTGCAGTTATCAGTATTATCATTCCCATTCTGCAGAAGAGAAACCGAGGCTTAAAATGTCTAAACATCTTCCCAAGTGACAGAGCCTGGATTTAACTCTGGAGAGTCTGACTCTGAGGCCAACATTCTTAACCATTGTTCTTTGATTCCTATGCTCAGCAGTTCTTTATTGAGCACCCTCTATAGGTCAGGCATGCTGTCTGTAAGCAAAACAGATAAAACCCCTGCCCCTGTGGAGCTGACCGTTTAGCTGGGGGGGAGTTGGTGGATGGGATACAGACAGTGGATAAGTAAGCAAGAAGTAGTATGTGAGTGGTAAGTGCTCTGAAGAGGAAAGGATAATAGAGAGCATGGGGGAGGGGTTAAACATATAAATGGGGCCAGCGGAGTTCCCCATTAAAGTGAGAACTACAGGGGCACAGGTGTTTATGCATTGGACTCTTGGTTTCAGCTCAGGTGGTGAGATCAAGCCTCATGTCGGACTCTGTGCTCAGGGCAGGGTCTGCTTGAGATTCTCTCTCCCTTTCCCCCTGCCCCTCCCCTTTGTACTCTCTCTCTCTTTAAAATAAATAAATAAGTCTTTAAAAAATAAAGAACCACAATATTTTATCTGAATTTGAAAAAAAAACCCGACCTCGGGTAGAATTAAGAAAGATACTATTAAAGAAGTCATCAAATTATATTTATGAAATGGGGAAAATGGTAAAATGAACAATACCTTGAAATCAAGATCTTTCAGTGGGTAAAATATGTACAGGCAGTCGTAAGGTAACCATTAAAATGACTTAAGATGCATTTAAACATGGATTTCCTGTGTCAGCATGTTTGTCCAAAGCATGGAAGTTCTTTTTTTTTTTTTTTTTTTTTTTTAAGATCTTCATTTATTTGACATAGAGCCAGAGAGCATGAGCAAGGGGAACAGGAGAGCGAGAAGCAGATTCTCCACTGAGTAGGGAGCCCAACATGGGATTTGATTCCAGGATGCGGAGATCATGACCTGAGCCAAAAGCAGACACTTCACCGACTGAGCCACCCAGGTGCCCCAATTTTTTTAAAGATTTTATTTATTTAGTCATGAGAGACACACAGAGAGAGAGAGAGAGAGAGAGAGAGAGTCAGAGACACAGGCAGAGGGAGAAGCAGGCTCCACACAGGGAGCCCCATGTGGGACTCGATCCCAGGACTCCAGAATTAGGCCCTGGGCCGAAGGTGGTGCTAAACCACTGAGGCACCCAGGTGTCCCAAGCATGGGAATTTTTTAGAGGAAAGGTTGCTCATGCACATGTGTTCAGGGTGTTTTGTGGAAGCTGTCATATGCGGCATCTCGTTTGCCAGTGGTAGTCATTCAGGGTTTGCTAGTTTTGACAGTAGCCGCAGGATTTGATTAGGAAGGATTTCGTTGCTGGTTTTAACAGAATATTGACACATTATGTTCCTTCACAGTTTGTTTAGCAGCTGTTTTATTGCAAATCCAGGCAAACTCTGATTAATTTAGCACTGATTAAAAACTGAATCCTCAAATGGTGAGATCACTTCACACAACTATTTTCTTCCCCACTTAGGAAAGTGACTTCCTAGGGAAGCCTGGTGCAAAACATACAATCAGATCTCAAGCTTCTTTTTTTATTTTTAAAGGTTTTTTAAATTAATTAATTAATTAATTAATTTAGAGCATGAGTGGGGGGAGGGGCAAAGGGAGGGAGAGAAGGAGAGAGAATCTCAAGCAGACTCCCTGCTGAGCACAGAGCCCAATGTGGGGCTCCATCTCATGACTCTGAGATTAGGATCTGAGCTGAAATCAAGAGTTGGATGCTTAATCAACTGAGCCACCCAGGCGCCCCCAGGATCTCAAACTTCTTAATTGCTCATAAACTTCAGCAATCATTTACTCTCTGAAGAAAGTCTGGCTTCCTTATGCGACCACCTTATGTTTTCTGTTCATCACGTGTAGTAGCAAAACCACAACAGATCACAGGGTCATCAGCAAAATGAGAAGCAAGACCTGAATTTGTGTCTGGCTATCAGGCTGGCTGTGAAGTTACAGTTTTATAAGCAAAAGTGGTGATAGCAATGAATTGAAAGCCTCATGGAAATGTTGATGAAATGATTATACGCAGAGCAGACCATCCATGTGGGCAAAATAGAGCCTCCCACACCATCATTGCCAGGCCCTCCACGGGGTGCTGGATTTTCAGTGGTAGATGGTGATTGTTGGGTAACCAAGGGGTGGCCGAGCGGGTGCTTCACAATGTCAGCTTCAGGGGCCTGACACATATGCCATATCTATGCCATCAGGGCAATTCTGGGAACTAGAACATTTTCTCTTGAACGTCCTTGTCACATGTAAATGTGTCATCTGGAAAAGGGTAAGATATTAACCATTACTTGGGCTAGCAGAGCTTAGCTTTGCAGCAGAGTGGGAGATTCATCGGTTTGTTCATAGGTGATTCATTTGTTTGAATGATCTATTGAGAGCCTGTATGTGTCAGGCACTGTTTGAATAAAACAGACATATATTCCCCGCTCTCAAGAACTTCCATTCTGGTTAGAGGAGAGAGACACACAAACTAAGAAATATTTATCTGATGTGTCAGATAGTGAGAAAGAAGTCAGGACAGAGGGGTGGGGTGAGCCATGCCTCCTTTGCACAGGGCTATCAGGGAAGAGCTTTTTAATAAGGGAGCACTTAAACAAGGGCTGAAAGGGGGTGAGACCAGCTATAGCCTGGGCAGAAGGATGGGGAGAGCCAGGGCCCCAGGGTGGGAGGGGCTCTGGGTGCAATGCAGCAATGTGGTGATGAGTCCAGTGTAGGCGGGTTTGGAGAGGTCCTAGAAAGAGTAGCTGCCGACAAAGGACAGATGGAGACAGGAGATCATGAAGGAAAATGCATCAGCAGATCTGCACAGGAGCATGGACCCTGAGGCCACCTGCCAGTTGGCAATAGATAGAGGGGTGAAGAGAAGGTTGTTTTACAAGGAAAAGCAGAAATGATGGGAAGAAATCAAAGTGTCCAAAGACCAGTCTCTCCTCTTTCATATTTCTCTATCCAGGCCTGGTCTCTGGCTACACATCATCATCTCCCATAATGTTACACACTCATCTCGTCTGTGGGCTGAGTCAGAGCTGGCTCCCAGTCAGTCTGCTCTTGTTGGTGTTTTCCTCTGCCTCCCTCTCCTGGACCAGCTCCTTGGAAAACCAACCAAACCAGACTGAGAGTCAAAAGACATGTTTGTTTTGTCCTGGCTCTGCTATTAGTAACCATGTGACTTCAGGCATGTCTTCATTTTATAGATTAGAGATCCCAGGACCAGTGAGATGAGTTCAGCTATATCTGCCTAGAACGTGTAAGTGCTTGGTCTGGGCACAACTTAGCCTTTATTCATACATTTAATTTTATCCTAATTTTCATCACACATTGATGCTTGCAAACTCTTCTCTCTAAACACCCCATGGGCCCTAATCAAGTAAACACCCAGTAGAGGCTTCAAAAGAAAGATAAGGGGGGGGGGGCACCCAGGTGACTCAGCCAGTAAAGTGTGCAGACTCTTGGTTTTGCCTCAGGTCCTGGGATTGAGCCCCCACACTGGGCTCTGTGCTCTGCACGGAGTCTATTTGAGATTCTCTCTTTCTCTCTTCCTCTGCCCCTCTCCCTGCTTACTGGCTCTCTCTCTCTACTTAAAAATAAATAAATCTTTTTTTAAAAAAAAGAAATATAAGGAATCCTAGTTTGTGGATGGATACACACGTCCTCAAATTCAGTGATTTTCCTATTATAGCTCCTTACAAATGAATCACCTGGGAGCTTGTTAAAATGCGGTTTCTAGAGAATATCCACAGATTTAGATTCAGTACGTTTCAAGTTATTTTAAATTTAAATCTAATTTTAATACAATGCCCAGAGGATTCTGAATCAGGTAGCAATGGGCTATTCTTTGGGAAACAATGGCATGCATGTTAATAATTATTATATCATTGGGATGGTATAGGTGGTAGTGGTGGTGGTGATGGAGCTGTCTGGAGATTAGTGGAAGTGGTAATGGCAGATGGTAGCAGTGATGATGGTGGTGGAGACAAAGGTATTGGTTGCATATAGAAGTAGGAATGGTGGCCTTGGTGTTGCTGGTGCTGGCAGTAGAGGTGATGCTATTGTTTGGGAGTAGTACAAGTGGTACTGGTGGTGTTGAGATGGTGCAAGTTAAGGTGGTGATGGAGGTCATGGTAGCGCAGGTGGTAATCATCACTTTCAGGTGCAGTGTCACTGGAACTGTTGCTTAGTTCCCTTGAGGACTCATCATGCCTGATAGTATAGAGTCCACTACACTCACTGGAGTTGACTTTCATTTCTCAAGGTGCATGGGCCTCTGATGGCTATATTCATCCTGAGATGTATCTTTTTAGATCTGTTCTATAAACTGAACTCCAGAGTTCTTCTGAGTGACTACCAACATCATTTCTTTTTTTTTAATATTTATTTATTTATGATAGTCACAGAGAGAGAGAGAGAGAGAGAGGCAGAGACACAGGCTGAGGGAGAAGCAGGCTCCATGCAGGGAGCCCGATGTGGGACTTAATCCCGGGTCTCCAGGATCATGCCCTGGGCCAAAGGCAGGCGCTAAACCGCTGCGCCACCCAGGGATCCCAACATCATTTCTTATATCCAGCCAAGTAGCTCATGTTTATTGAATGCTTCTCATGTGCCAAGAATTCTATTGGATTTTCTCATTACATTCTTACTACAGCCCTATGAAACAAATGCCATTATGATGCCCAATTTAAAGATGAGACACCTGAGGTTTAATAATAGCTGGTGAATTGTAGAGTCAGACCTAGACCCAGAGAGCCTTTGGTAGATTCTGGAATTAGCACAGTTAAGCCACTCCATCAGTTTCTATGCTGGGCACATGACAGGAACATAAGTATCTGAATGAATAAATAAAGCAATATGACAGTATAAGAGCAAACCAGACAAAACTATACTTCATTTATATTTTACTTTTTGTAGTCTACTCAAAAGTGAAGTAACAAAATCTCTGAGTGATGGCAAGTATTTGTTTCCAGCATCTACCCCCGTACCCAGCATACAGTTCATGTCCTCAGAAAACACTTAGTAATCCATAAATGAAACATTTCCACATAGAGTTTGGTAAATAACTCATAGTAAAAAGAGTCACAGAAAATTCAGAGTATCTGACCTTGTATACATTGTTTTTAAATCATAGGAATCTTTGGAAAGTACTTTCCTGAGATTCTGTGGAAGAGCTCATCCTGCTGGACATATCAGATTAGACAAAGAGAAAAGATGAAGTTGTCCCATGAAGACAGTCCCATGGCAGAGCTAGCAGAATAGGAATGAACATTACCTACCGTGGCCGGGGGAAGGTGGCACCATAGGAATCTCCCTCACTGGCTCCCTGACACTTTACATCCCTTTATTAAGAGGTCAGTCATAATTGCAGTTAGATTGAAGGTTTCCAAAGTAATTGACCCCTGCAGAGGAAAGGCTTTGGGTTAAATTTGCTCTGCAAGGGAAGTGGCTAGGACATTGGTGGGGTGTGGTGGGGTGTGGGGAGAAAGGAACATTGTAGGCATAAAGGATGGTTGTGGCTTCACCAGCTTTCAGCACTGGCATAGATCCTCCCTGTGTTCTGACATCCTTTTACATTTTTAACCACTCCATCGTCCCACTATTGGGCTCCAGTTTTGCTCCACAAGAAGTGTTAAGTCTGCTCAGGAATTAACAGCTTCCGGTTGTGTCTATTGGGATGAAAGGATCAGTATTGGTTCTACTGCTCTTCACCTGGAGAAGTGGGCCAGGCCACAGACCCAGGACCCTGCCTTTGGCTTCATGATGCTCTCAAGTATGTGACTTTAGTCTTGTGTCTGCAGTTCCATGATTGCCCAGAGTCTTGCAGATTCCCCTGCCCGTGTCCTCGCTACTTTCCCTTCAGTCCAGAAACTGCTTTTTAGCTTGAAATGTAAAAAATAAGCAAGAAGGGAAACTTCTCTGCAGGAACAGTAGCTTCAGAGCAAAGCAATTATAGTCTTTGATTATGAAAGAGCACTCTTAAGAGAAGTATGTGTAAATGTTCCTGCCCAGTCTCCTTTTGACTTCCCTATGATAAGCGTTTGTGATCAATAGCAGGATATGAGGGGCTCCAGCCAGCTGAGGGTGTTGGCTCCAGTTCAGCTTCATGGCCCAGACAGGTGAATAGTGGCTTTGCTTTCAGCTTTGCTTTAGGTCTACTATAAGATTTGAAAGAAATTTCCCAATAACCTCAAAGTGTTTAGGTTTGAGAGCTGCTTACAAAAATGTGATCTGGATTTGATATATATATATATATATCATCTTCCTCTGGGGATTAGATCCTTGAGGGTTTTCCCAGTGCTAATGGCTTGCCAGGCACATGCTACATTCCACGGGGTCCTGGCTGGGATGTATAGTAACGGGACTGCCCAGGGAACTTTGTGCAATGTTGCAAACTCTCCAAATGGGGTAAAAGAAACCCTGATTGGAAAGAGTGTGGAGACATCCATGAATAGCTAATGGTCACCATTTCTGTAGGGCAAGTGCCAATGTGCTTGACTTGCCTCATTGTCTGCCAATCAGTGTTTTTAACTGGCTGGACTGTCATTTTCTACATACGTATTTGTTCTGCAGTCATCAGCATCTGCTCTGTTCCAGCTGTCTTTAGGGTGACAGGGCAAAGACAAAGTTCCTGCCTTCAGGGCGATCACTTGTTAGAATGAGACACAGAAATGTAAACCATTAATTGAAATACCACTTAAGTGCAGTGATGGCTATCCTATGATCTGGAGTTAGATGGTCCTCTCTAAGTATTGGTGATCTGGGGGTGGGGGTATTATCACATTCCCTGTTTCTCCAGTTCCATACTACATGTACCCCCCAAAGTACTCCTTCCCTCTTCAGAGTCTCCAACAAATCCTCCTCCTGGCTGTAGGCCAACAAGCCCTGCCACATTTTCTGTGGTTGGGAAGCCAGCTGATACCCAGGCCTTCAGAAAGTGTGGGCCTGTTGTTCACTTGGATTCAAATGTACGTACCAGGAAAGGAAAGAGCGTGATTCACTCCTCTCACAGATCACGAAGGCTTCACACAGAATAACAACTGATCTGAGTCTTGAAGAAGCAATAAGAGCTTTGTAAATGTCAAATGCTGTGCCTGAGAAGCACAGACCCCATTCTTCACACAGCGATGCATCGCCACTCTTTCTGCAGACCTGGTGGTTTGGACCAGCAGTCCTTCATACCCTGGCTTCTCAGCTGCAAATAAAGCTTTCTCTCCTACGAATGCCTCATTACTGTATCATTTCACAGCATTTCTTGAGTGGTACTCTGGGAATGGAGATGTGATAAAGGTTGTGTGTGTATGTGTGTGTGTGTGTTAAAGAAAAGAAATAGGAGATCCCTGGGTGGCTCAGCGGATTGGCGCCTACCGTTGGCCCAGGGCGCGATCCTGGAGTCCCAGGATCAAGTCTCGCCTCGGGGTCCCAGCATGAAGCTTGCTTCTCCCTCTGCCTGTGTCTCTTCCTCTCTCTCTCTATGTCTATCATGAATAAATAAATACAATCTTTAAAAAGAAAGGAAGAAAGAAAGAAAGAAAGAAAGAAAGAAAGAAAGAAAGAAAGAAAGAAAGGAAACAGAATTCTGCATTCTATGAGAACAGGTGTCAGTAAATTAATGTGGGTGTTCTATTATCCAGTGTAGAATTTATGCAAACAAAATTGATGACCTGTTATCTTTATAGCAAAATAAAACAAACAAATAAAGGAGAGGAAGAGTTTCAAGAAGGGTCTTGTGGGAGCTTCTAAACATCAGGCTAACAAAGCTCTAAAATTACAGGGAGCCAGACATACAGACGACAGGAACTCACAGTGGTCCAAGCACCAATGACAAATCAGATGGCCCTGGCTTACATAATAAAAAACATGATTTCAGCTGGTCTCTTCCTGTTATGCACTTTAATTCTTACAGTTTATAAACAAGAAGGAATTGGAAGGTGTTTCTCTCTTCTTTTCCTCATGGATTTAGAGGTGAAGATGAGAAATCAATCGTAGATAGAGTATTGCAAAGGATATTGTCGGTTTGCTTCAAAGTTTCCTAGCCACGACCTCCATGCCACCTTCCACTCTGAGCAGAGCTCTTGGACACACCACAAGGCCTCATGCTCGTGATCCTGTACCTGCCCCATGTGTAAAATAGGACTATTAATTTTATTAATCTCTCTTATCATGTTCAAAGTAGATTATAGTGGGGGAGGGGCCAGGTGACATGGCATCATAAAGATCATTCTGAGTGGTGTCCTGTCTGTTCTTTCCTCCAGAGAGATTATTACTGCTTAAGTTAACAGCATTCACCAAGCTCCCAGTAGAGAGGTTCCAAGTACAGACTCAGGAGTCACACAAACATGGGTTCGAATCCCAGCTCTGCAGCCTGCCAGATATGTGACCTGGACAAATGCCCTGCCTATGCCTCAGTTTCTCACTGGAGAAAATATAAACCCATGTCAAAGCAATATTCTAAAGAATAAGCAAATTATATGGTAGTAAACCTGCAATAACTAATAGCATTAGTGCTATACTTTAAGCAATACAAAGTAATCAATGAACACTTTTTTTCCAATTAAGGATAGGCCACATTCAAAACAGCAAATGATTTTCTCTTAGAAAACAAGACATTTAGCTCATCTGTTTTTAATTTTAATGGCTCTATTGTAAAAACAGGATCATGAAACTTTATTCAAAATGTAAATTAAATGGAAAGCTAGTCAGACGTATTTTGTATAATTTAGAATGGAGAGAAGATAAAATGGAACAAAAAGGAAAACGTGGGATCCCTGGGTGGCGCAGCGGTTTGGCTCCTGCCTTTGGCCCAGGGCGCGATCCTGGAGACCTGGTATCGAATCCCACAACGGGCTCCCAGTGCATGGAGCCTGCTTCTCCCTCTGCCTGTGCCTCTGCCCGCTCCCCTCTCTCTCTCTGTGACTATCATAAATAAAAATAAATTAAAAAAAAAAAAAGGAAAACGTGAAGATGGTGTGAGCACAAGAGAGGAAGAGGCTTGAGGAAGGCAGGGAGAGGTGGAGAAGAAGGAGGGGCAAGAGAGCAGAGTCAGGAGCCAAAGGGAATGCTGGTTGGAGGCACGTCCTGCAAGTCCTGGGATCTTTGATCATCAGAATAATACCACTCATTCTTTCTGTCTTTTCAAATATTTATTAGTTCATTAGCCATTGGTCGCATTACTTAATTCCATTTAAGATAGTGATAGCAAAAGGAAAATAGCTAATGCTTGGCTGTTGGAACCACAGAACAAGATAAGAGGTTGAAAATGGGAAACCATAAACATATAGGGAAAAGTAAACAAGTAAGAGACACATTCTTCTAGAAGAGAGGAGAGAGAAAAAGGACAAAAACTGAGCCAGGGGTACATGCAAAGTCAAGCAGAAGGAAGAGGAGAATGGAACAGGCAGAGTGGTGCCAAGAAAGCCAAAGCAAAATAGAATTTTACAGAAGAGCTGATAGATAGTGTCTAATGTTGTAAAGGTCAAGCAGGATCAAGGCTAGGAACATTTAAATCTATCTTGGTAAGACTGACCTTCAATGTTTTGATAGTGAGATCTTCTTAAGGGCAATTTGGCAATATGTATTCAGTGTCATTAAAAGGATGTATCCATTGACCCAGCTCTTCTACTTCTAGGACTTTATCTTTAGAAAGGAGTCAAAGATTTGAATAAGAAAAGTAAAGCATGATCATTGTAAAAAAAAAAAAGTATTTTTTATAATAAGTAAGTATATAACAAACATCTAAAAAGAATCACCAGAGGAAGTGGGTTACACAAACAAGGAATATTGATATGTTCAAATGACTATAGTCCTAAAAAACCATGTTTTTAAGTAAAATTTTAAAAATAGAAATATAACATTATGAGATGAGAAAAGTGCATAAATCAGAAGTGTACTGTTCCATGAATTTTTACAAAGTGAACACCATGTAACCACCACGCAGATCAAAAAATAGAACAGTATCAGCATCCTAGAAGTCTCTCTCATGTGCCCACTTGGTCATTACCTCTCCAAAGGTGACCTCTCCTCTGCCTCCTGTCATTATAGATTAGTTTTGCATATTCTTAAACTTTGCATATATGGAATTATCTAGTATGTACTCTATTGTATGTCTTCTCTTGCTCAAAGAAACTATATTCATGAGCTTTTTCCATGTTATAAATATGTCCCAATGTATCTATCCATTCTATCATTGATGGACATTTGGATTGTTTCCAGTTTGTAAATTATTGCAAACAATGTTATGGACATTCCCCTATGTGTCTTTGGTGCCTGTATGTATTTATATCTGCTGGTGTATACCTAGGAGTAAAATTGTTTGGCTGTAGGGTATGTCTGTGTTAAGCTTTAGCTGCTAGCGTCAAATTATCTAAAGGTAGGCGTCCTTAAGCAGTGTACTGTAATTTCAGTTATATTATATTCTTGTCAACAGTTGGTATTGTCAGCCTTTTTAATTATAGAAATTCTGGTGCATAATGGTGGTGTCCCATGTGGTTTTATTTTGTATTTCTGGATGACTATTGAGGTTAAGCAATTTCCTTATATTTATTGACCATTTTAGCATTTTTCACTAAATCTCCTGTCCAGGTCTCTTGCCATCTTTATTAGGCTGTTTCTCTTTCTCTTATTGAATTGTAAGAGTTCTGTGCTCATCCTGGAAAAGATTATTTTATCGTGTGTGTGTGTGTGTGTGTGTGTGTGTAGCAAGTGTTTCCTCCAATTTTGTGGGCTTCCTTTTCACTGTCTTAATTGTGTGTCTTGATAAATCCAAGTTTTTAATTTTAATAAAGTCCAATTTCTCAATATTTTTACAGTGAACATACTTTTCCTATTTAATATTTGCCCACTCCAAGGTCATGAAGATATTCTCTCATTTTCTAGAGACTTTGTTTTATCTTGAATCTTCTATGGATCTATAATCTTCCCGTAATTGATATTTGTAAATAGTGTGAGATAGAGACCAAAAATCATTGAAAAAATTTCTGTTTATCCAACTGACCAGACACCAACAATCAAATAGAAGATACTTTCTTTACCATGGCCTGTCTCAGGCACTCTTAGGTTGGGGGCCGTTTCTGGACTCTGAGCTCTACCAGGGCCTATTGTCTGTACACTGTACTCAGTGTTATGTCACACTGTCTTTCCTTCTACATCTTGGGATTTAATCTGCTCACTTTTTCTAGTTTCTTGAGAGAAGTTTCTAGAACTTAATTTCTCCTCTAATATGTGGATCTGAAACTATAAATATCCCTCTAGGCACAATTTTGTCTATATCTGTATCCCATAAGCTACTTTTTTTTTTAAAAAAGAAAAGTGTATAATAATTTACATGCAGTAAAATTCACACTTTATGTGTGCCATTTGATGAGTTTTGACAAATATATACAGTTATGTAACTACCCTAACCACCACCAAAACCAATGTGTAAAATATTTCCATCCCCTCAGAAAGTTCCTTCCTGCCCTCTGTAGCTTGTCTCCCATCCAGCCCTTCTCAACCACTCATCCTTGTGTATTTTTTGCCTTTTCAGTATGTTATGTAAATGGGATCATACAATGTGTGACCTTTTGTGTATTACTTTTTACACTAACCATAATGCTTTTGGGGATTGATTCATGTTACTCCAAGTATCAGTAGTTTGTTCCTATTTATTTTATGGATTTTCTTATTCATACAGGGGTAAAACATGCTTGTTCTAGACAGCTTTTAGCATCTCACAGTGGATTTGCTTCGTATGTCTTTCATAACTAATAAATACGTATGCATCTTAGTATGCTTTGTTACCTGCCTGCCTTCTTTATTGTAGTGCCTATTTGGTATTTTGAACTATTTTTACTGTTGTTTGACTTATTAAATTGTAAGATTTACTTATTTTCAATACATATCTTTTTCTTAAATATTTTATTTATTTATTCATGAGAGACACACAGAGAGAGGCAGAGACATAAGCAGAAGGAGAAGCAGGCTCCCTGTGGGTGCCTGAGGTGGGACTTGATCTGTGGCTTGCCTTTTTATTTTCTTAATAGTATCTTTATTTCTTTTCTTTTTTTTTTTTTTTTTAAGATTTGATTTATTTATTTGAGGGAGAGAGAGAGCGTGTGTCAGGGTAGGGTCAGAGGGAGAAGCAGACTCCCTGCTGAGTGGGGAGCCTGATGTGGGGCTCAATCCTGGGAATCTGGGATCATGACTGAGCCAAAGACAGACACTTAACACACTGAGCTACCAGGCACCCCCTTAAGAGTATTTTTCAAAGATACTTCCCTTTTATGAACTGCGCTGTCTTTCCTAAGAGATCTTTGCCTACCTTGAGGTCACAAAGATTTTATCCAGTGATTTCCAGTAGATATTTTATACTTAGAAATTTTATAGTTAGGTCTACAATTGATTTCAAGTTTATTTTTATATATGGTATGAGGAAATGGGGTGGGGCTCATTTCTGGGGTCTTTCTTGTGTTCCATTGATTGTTTGTGTCTATCTTTAGGCAAATCTATTGTCCTATTTACTTGGATTACAGAAAGTCTTTAATTAAACTAAAGCAATCTTTCTAAACTTCTTTTTTGGATTTTTATTTTTCCAAAGTTGTTTTTGGGTATTTCCACTGTTTTGATTTTTTCCTATTCAGTTTAACATTGCTTCTCAATTTCCACCCAAAAAGCCTCACTGGGATTTTGCCTAGGATTGTATTGAATCTATAAATCAATGTGAAAAGAAATGACATCTTAATAATACTGAGTCTTCTGATCTATTAACAAGATAAATCTCTTATAAAATCTCTCACTCTGTGGATTTGTTTAATTCTCCTTTTACTAGGTGGGGTTTCATTTATGTATTTTGAAGCAATGTTATTAGATGCATAAAATACAGAATCATTATATGTTACTATTGGTGTAATTAACTTTTTATCATTGCAAAATGCTCCTATTATTTCCTGTAATGCTCTTGTCCAAAGTCTTCTTTGCTCAATATTTATATTGCTATACCCCAATTTTCTTTTGGTTAGTGTTTGTGTGGTATATTTTTTCTATCCCTTTACTTTTAACTTCTATGTGTCTTACATTTAAGATGTATCTCTTATAAGCAGCACAGACTTTGCTTTGCTTTGCTTCAGTCTGATGGTTTTTTACTTACCATAGGTAGAACATTTAATATTTTATGCAATTCCTTGCATAGTTGTATTTATAGCTAACAAATCACTATTTGTTTTCTACTTGCCTGATCCGTTTTGCTTTCCCTTTTACTCCTTTCTTTCTTTTTTTTTTAAAGATTTTATTTTTTTTAATTTTTATTTATTTATGATAGTCACACAGAGAGAGAGAGAGAGGCAGAGACAGGCAGAGGGAGAAGCAGGCTCCATGCACCGGGAGCCCGACTCGGGATTCGATCCCGGGTCTCCAGGATCGCGCCCTGGGCCAAAGGCAGGCGCCAAACCGCTGCGCCACCCAGGGATCCCCTTTTACTCCTTTATTTTAAAAAATTACTTGGTGTTAATAATTTTTAAAATTATCATTGCATTTTCTTTTAGTGGTAATCCTAAATATTAAAACATGTAGCTTCCTCTTCATTTAATCCACTGTCAATTAGCATTTTTACCATTTTCCAGACAATGGAAAACCTTATAATTTCATTTATCCTCCTCTTTCTCTTTTCACTATTTTTGTCATCATTTAAATTATATATACATTTAGAATCCTACAAAGCATTATTAATCCTTTTTACAGTCATTGTTAATCCATACTTACTCACATTTTACATCTTTGATTTTTATTCCCTTCTGAATTTTTGTGTTTAAAGGATCAATTTTTACGTCTTCCCAAAAACTTCTCTTTAGTTTCTCTTCAAATATACGTTCACTCACAACACATCTTTTTTTCAGTTTTTGTTTTTTTTTAAAGACAAAGAGAATGCTTTTATAAGATTTTATTTATTTATTCATGAGAGACACAGAGAGAGGCAGAGACATAGGCAGAGGGAGAAGCAGGCTCTCAGCAGGGAGCCTGATGTGGGATTTGATCCCAGGACCCTGGGATCGCACCCTGAGCCAAAGGCAGATGCCAACCACTGAGCCACCAAGGTGTCCCAGTTTTTGTCTGTCTTAAATGTGGTTATTTTACTTTAATTTATCCAGGATATTTCCTCTGGATATTAAATTACAGAAAGGCAATGTCTTTCTTCTGGGATTTTAAAGATATTACTCAATTTTCTTTGATTCCATAATTTTGCTTTGAGAATTCAGCCTCAATATTATTGTTCTTTGTAAAGTTATATGGTTTTTTTTCTGGCTGGCTTAAAATTTTTTTCTTTTCTTTAGTTTCAGCAGTGTTAGTAAAAAGTGCCCTGGTCTAGTTTTCTTTTTATGTATACTATTCAGTTTTTGTAACACTTCCTAAATCTGTTTGATGTATTTCATCCATTTATAAGAATTTTTGGCCATTTTCTCTTAGAATGTTGCTTTACCCATTCTCCTACTCACATTCCAGGATTCTAGTTTCATGCATATTATCTTTTCCTATTGTCTCATGTTCCTGGTATGCTATTCTCTGTACTTTCCATGTTGCTCTTCTCTGTGCTATTTTCCAGATAACTAATCCTCCTTCCCACTGTGTCTAGTTACTTTTAAATGTATTTGTTGTGTTCCTAATTACAATGTTATGCTTTTCTGATATAGAATTTCCACTGAATCCTTTTTTATAGTTTCTAATTATCTTCCAAAACTTCATTTCTTGTCATCTAATTTGTCAAACATATTCATTAAAATTATTTTAAAGTCTGTTTTTGATAATTCCATGGTTGTCACTTTTCATCATTTTTATCTATTTAGTCCAATCTGGTAAAACTGGTAATTTTTCAAGGTTGTAACATATTTTAACACAATCATAACACAATTTTAGAGATTCTGTCTACTTTGTTCTTGGTGTAGAAATTAATTTTCTCCTGGTAAGCAGTCTGAGTAAGGCCAGAAGAACTTGGCAATATCGGACATTTGGATGGTTTGAGACTGGCTTTTAGTTTTGGTGATGGCTGATCTTTTACTGGTTTGCTTTTTTCCCTTGAGATGAAGCTATTCCTTCATCTCAATGGAGGCTCGTGTGTTTACTTGGACTCCTCCTTAGGGGTTTCTGAACTCTTCTTTTTATTTCTCCTAACAATATTGGAAACCCAAGTGTTCTTAGCTTGGGTGTTTTTATCAGCTACCTCCATATTGACCCTTTGGCCTCTCACTCAGAGGCCAAAATGCATAGTACATTTTTCTTTTCTCATCTTTCTTTTTTCTTGACCCTTTGAATTCTGGAACATAGTCATTTTTGCCACCCCTCAACCCCTTGTTTGTTTGCCCTATGTCTCCTGAAGTGCTTAGGAATAGAGATAGACACTTTAAGGGGGAACACAGGAGAAACATTGATCTTATAACAATGCAGTTCCCTTCTCTCTAGGATTCCAGTCCCTCTAGGTCCTTCTCCAATGCTCTGTCTAGATGTATTTCTGATATTTTATCCAGTTTCTGTAATTGCTTTCTGAAAAAGGTTGATTTGATATGGTCTATTCCATTACAGCCTGAAGAAATCCATGTTTTAAGCTATTTCATCACATAGGAATGTACTTCCAGTATCATACTAAATTTAGAAGATATTATATTAAACAGAAATTTAAAATTTTTTTAAAGATTTATTTACTTTAGAGAGAGGGAGAGCATGAGTGTGAATGGGGGGGGGGGGGGCAGAGGGAAAGAATCCCTAACAGACTCCCTGCTGAGTGCAAAACCCAGCCATGAGGCCTGATCTCATGACCCATGAGATCATAACCTGAGCCAAATTACGGGTTGGAAGCTCAAGTGACTGAGCCACTTACACATTCCTTGTTTTTTAAATTTATGAAACAAATGATATAGACATGATAGATATATATTAAATATAAAATTGGTATTATACACATAGATACACATATGAAAGAAATACACCATGGTAGTTGATTTCAAGTAATGACATTATACTTACTTTTCAATAGTTTCCAAATGTTCTGCAGTGCTTTACTTTGGCAGTAAGCAAAAGACCTGTTGTTTTAAAAATAAATGTTTAGCAAAGTATAGTTAACAGGCTAACAGAAAGTTAAGCTGCTAGACGTTTTTATTCTCAGAAGAACCTGAGGCCAGAAAGGGTTTAATTTGGACTGGGTTCAAAGCAATTGGCTGATTCCCTGGGGAGAGGTCAGCTTTCAGGATCTTATGCCCCTGGCATGGGAACAGACTGTGTGTGTAAGCACTGTGGAGGGAGGAGAAAGATCATATTGGTCTTTTCAGCAAGTTTGGTATGAGCCTTGGGAGTCAGATGAATGAACTTCCTTTAATTGTTCTTTATCAGCTATGCCATTACCTTGGTCTCTCCTGTCTGGGCACAGCCTCTGGCATTGTTTTCCATCTTGTAAATGTATTACCCTCTCATAGGGATAGGTTACTGTATTTGTAGAAAATAACTGTAGTTTGATCTGGTCCCCCTTGCTCCCTTTTCTAGGGCAAGGAGGAGCATTCGCTGTACCACAATATGTGAAGCATGGGAAAATTTTGGAATTATCCAACCTCTCAAAAGTATTCAACACATGAAAATTATATCATTCCAAAAATTTCTCCAGTAGGATAGCTCCTCACAGCTTACTTAACAGAATGCTCTCTGTTTCCCTTATTCTAGATTTAATTAGTACTAATCTCACGGAAAATCTCCATCTCTTCTCCACAGTTAACTTTGAATTTATCTTTGGTGGCAAATGCAGCACAGCAGAGTGTAGTCATTAAGCTCCCAGGTCCTGGGCCAGACAGCTGGGGTTTGAACCCCAGCTCATGCATTTATACATTAAATATATTCTTATTTTCTATTATGAGTTAAGCTCTTTTTGGGAATACCTTGTACTAGTGGTGTTATCTCAGACAATTCACTTAACCTTCACTTAACCTCACTGTGGTACAGTGAGAATAATAAGAGGAATTCACATTTGACCAATAGTTTCCAGTTTTGTCTTCACACACATTATCCCATTGATTCTATTGTCAAGGCAGGTCTTATTATCCCAATTTTTCATAAAGAAGGGCAATTTTAGGATTTTTCCTGATATCTAGTTCTCCCTACTAATGTTATAGAAAATAACACTGGATCTCCATAACATTTCTTTCCTCATAAAGTTAATAGTATCTTAACTGCTTTTTGATAAAATAGATACTTATGCTCACTCGCTCCTTTTCTTTCTTTTTAGCATTATAAATAGATGCCAAAACAGAAATAATCATTTTCCTTTTGATTTTGAATCAAAAGGAATTTTGCATTTGAATCATCTAAATTATTTTGAATTTGAATAATCAAATTCCTTTTAATCTGATTTGGATTTAGGGGGGAAAAATCTAGGAGGCCAGTGGGCCTTTCCTTCCCCTCTGCTTTACTTCACCTCATCTAAATCAGAAGTCTGTCCCTAGTCCAGTACCCTTCCTACCTGACAGCTCAGGGCACAGGAATTCTTCATGTACAGACTTTTGTTGACTGTGGCAAGGGACCCTCAGCAGAGGCTAAAGTGAAAAGAATCCCAATTCCTTCTGAAATAGCAATACTTGGAGTCACCTTACTTTTACCAGCTGAAAATAGAGCTCAGTGTCATGTCCTAAGTAAGTTCTCTTCACTCCGCCTTTCCTTTTCCAATTACTTGGAAATGCCCATAATTTAAGGGAATACTTTTATCTGCTCACCATTGACAGAATCCAGGTAAGATGATGTTCTCATAGAAGGAAATGTCAGAACAGCGAGTTTGAAGTTTAATCTCAGGTTGGCACATTCTGGTGAGGGGATCTCTCATCTGGTCACATCGCCTTTGAGAGGATCTTAGAGTCCAGCTTTCTTTTCCCCAGAATCATTCATTTTCTGTCTGAGCTGCTGTGTGAGACACATGACAAAGAAAGACACTTAATTAGGTGACCGTTGTCACCAAGGAGTGTCGGGGAAAACAGAGAAACTGATTGTCAACCTCAGCTGAGGCATTAAGTGGTTCATTTAAAAGAAACAATATTAGTGTTAAACACTGCTTTTTGGGATCATGTTAGTTCCAACAGTATTTTATTTCAGTTTTGAAATGGTTAAAAGTCAAAGGACAAGAATCCTAGGGACTAGAGGAAAGAAAGAAAAAGAGGTTTGATAAAACCTGAGAAAAGATGAGACATCAAAGAGCTAATATTCTGAATGTAGGAAACCACTATTTTTTGAAGATTTTGTTTATTTGACTGAGAGAGAGAGAGAGAGAGAGATGGAGCAGAGGGAGCAGCAGAGGGAGAGGGAAAAGCAGACTCCCCGTTGAGCAGAGAGCCCAACATAGGGCTGGATTCCAGACCCTGGGATCATGACCTGAGCAGAAGACAGCAGACGCTTCACCAGCTGAGCCACCCAGATGCCCTGTGAAGAGCATTTTGAAGGAAGACAGAGGGGTTCTCAGAAAGAACATTCACCTATACATCTGTAATTCCAGAGAAGTTTATCCTTCTTAGGTGTATATGCATGCATGAACTTACTGGGCAGTACATATGTAGTACACATGAGAAATAGCATTTCCTGAGTTCTTACCATGACTCAAACTGTGTGCTAACCTCTACATATGCATTTTCCTAATTAGTTCCCACAACTATCCTATGGTTTAGAACTTTTGTTGTCTTCATTCTGTTTGGTAAAATGACAAACAGTTGAGCAGGTAAGAAATCAGGCCACGGTCACACTGCCAGTAAGTGGCAAATGTGGGAATCTGTGTGTGTGAACATATATTTCCAATACTTTAGCCCGTTAAATCCTTAACACTGTATCATATTGGGAGAATTTGTTCCAGATGTTCTAAAAAGGATTAAGATATGGACTTAAGAAAAATGATGATGTTAGGATAGGTAAAATGACCCAGAACTGCTGATGATGTCAGAAGGATTCACTATCAGTGACTAAGTAGAGGGTTAACCTGATTAAAAGATGAAAAGAAATAGAGGGGAAGGTACAAATATTTGACCTTCCAGATACTTTTCATTAAATCAAAATCAGATTAGTCAAAATGAAATTAACTATCCAGTTTAGACTTATTTCTATTTATAGTTCTAATAAAAGAACATAAATGTATATATTATCAGAAAGCAATTAAAATCTAAATCTCATATATGCCTTAGAAATTTTTCAGGACCATCTTTAGTAATTTCCCACTTATCTCCAGGAATATCACAAAAACATGAAATCTAAAAGCCAAAAAGAGAGAGTACATTTATTTACCAATAGCAAACAGAATTCAGTAAAAAGACCTGAACTCAGGGCCTGCAGCCACCATGTCCAGTTGTGTGACCAGAACATTCCCTCAAACTCCTTGCATGAGATAGCCTCTAATGACTCCCCTTTACCTGCTGCTTTCTCAACTGGAGGCCATTTTGCTTTTTATACCTCATACCCATGTATAATTTTCCCCCTCTTCCAAAACCCACAGTATCCAAGGGCCCCATGAACCTACCACTTATCACTGTGGCCTTCTGATTTCCTGGCCTTCTGCTTCAAGGCCCTCTCCATACCCATGTCCTCCACCATTGTGGTGAGGTGGACCCCCACATAAGATGACTTCAGTCTGTCAGGCTCTGGATTGGCTCCATTCCAGACCAAGCATCCGTTCCTTTACTCAGTGGTCATCACTGGGTGTGTGCTCAATGCCAGGTATGCCTGCTCTGATGAGCACTTCTTCTAGCGCACTGAGTCAAGAGCTGCTGCTGGTGTGAAGATGCAGCCCAAACTTGAGCACTCGAGCAGCTGTGTCCTGCGTCCTGCTGTTGCCCTTGGTAGTTCCCTCTCTCATCTCCAGAGATGTGATCTCATAACTGATACTCTCACCTCACACCTCCCGCATCCCTTCTCTTCCACTCCTGCCCCAACTCCCTGTTGACAATCTTGCTTTCTGCTTCACTAATAAGACAAAAGACATTACAACTATCTTTCCACCCCCCAAGTATGCAGAATATCCAGGTGTGTACATGCCTTTCTCTCCCATCACCTTACTGTGGAAGATTTCTCCACTTTTATGCTCTGTGATCTCTGAAGAGTCTTTGATCATGAGTTTTAAGTTTCTCTATGCAACCAGTCCTTCTGCTGGATCGTCCTTTTAGTACATGAATACCATCCACTGTCTGCCTTGGCCTCACTTACTTTGTCATCTACTGAGTCATTTTTCCTGCTGACCTCAACAAAACTCCTTGAAGTAGACTAGACTGTGAGTCTCTGTTTCATTACCCTCTACTCATTCTTTCAGCTCATTCCAATCTGGTTTCTCTTCCCAACATTCAGCTAACGCTGTGTTTGGGAAGTCTCCCGTGATTCTCCTGGTGCCAAATCCAGGGGACACTTACCTGTCCTTATCTACCCACCCTCTTCAGTAGTATTTTACACATGTGAACATTTGCTTCTTTTTGAGGAACTCTTTTTGGTTGGCTTCAAATCACCACATTTTCTTAATTCTCTTCCTACAATTTTGGCTGATGATTCTTAGTCTTCTGTGCTGACTCTATCTCCTCCACCTAACTTCTAAATGGTGGGTAGCCTCACAGTTTAATCCCCAATCCTCTTGGCTGCTTATACCTTCTCTCTCTCCAGATTTAGTGCCTTAAAAACCACTTGGAGGGCCATGATTCCCAATTCCTCACTTCTCCCCCAAAACTCCAGACTCATGTTCAACTGTGTATTTGATATCAACATGTGGATGTTCAATAAGTATTTCAAACTCAGTATTCCACAAACAGAATAATGAATTCTGCCCGCCACTACTTTGTACTCCCTCTGCCCCCACTTCTTTTTCTCTCACTCAGTAGCTATCATCTCACCACTCACTCAAGCCCAAAACATACATACATACAAATCAGGCAAACAAAGGGATGGATCATCTTTTATTCCTTCCTTTCTTTGTCTTTCATATTGGATCCATCACGTGGTTGGCTTTATCACTTACTACTATCTAACCTCTAATTTATTTTTCTTACTTGTCAATTCCTCCTCTATCAGATGGTCAGCTTCATGAGAGGAGAGTTTTGGGTTTGTTTTGTTCTCTTCCAGAAGAGTGCCTGGTACACAGGACACCTGTGGCTATAAATATTTGCTGAATAAAAGGCTTGAGGTCAAATCCCTTTACCTCTTCCTGAGCCTGTTGTAGCCTGAAAGACTATAACATTTGACCACATTTCTCCACTCAAAGCAAAAGGCCATACAGCAAATAACTCATGGGATGATATTTCTGTTAAATTTCAAAATCATTGGGGCATCTGAGTGGCTCAGTAGGTTAAGCATCTGACTCTTGATTGTGGCTCAAGTTATGATCTCAGGGTCATGGGATTGAGCCCCAAGTTGGGCTCTGCACTCAGCATGGAGTCTGATCAAGATTCTCTCTCTCTCTCCCTCTTCCTTTGCCCCTCCCATCATTCACACACTCTCTTTAAAATAAATAAAATAAAATAAATCTTTAAAAAATAAATTTCAAAATCATTGATCTCTTCATGTAATTTTTTTTTTGTTTCTCTTACCATGGAAGACATGGAGTAGAGCTAACATGGTCAGTAAATCAGAGAAAAAGGCCATAACACAGTAGCTTCGTTTTTGTCCAAAGCTTTAAAATTAAGTAGTCAGAGTCAGCTCTCTCATTCCAGTGGCTTTCCTACAGGCAAATAATCTGAGGCTTAGCACAGTGCAGTAATTTGGCTAGGTCACAAAGCTGCTGAGTAGGACCTCCCAGCTTACATTGTGGTTTTCTGATGTTTAGACCAGAATGCTGATATGTAGACTCATTCATGTATACTAATTACACTATCCAGTGTATGGCCTTTTTTAGACACTTATAATCAGATGGATTTGTGCATGTTGTATTACCCTGTTGTCCTTTTAAAGTTACTATTGATTCTCAGAATCCATTCCTAGAGGAAGAATCAATCTACGTATGAAGTAGCATATATGTGCTAGAGAATTTGAACCTGGGCCTACCACGAGGCAAACCCCACTTGGGTTTAACTATAGCCCATATGTACTTTATCTAGGGGAGTAAAACATAAATGTGTTCTTGATTAATCCATTTTGATTCACTGTATATTTGTATCAGGATTTTATTCAAAGATCAGATTTTGGAAAGCATTGTGAAAATTGGGATATGCTGTGTTGGGGTTCAATTCCAAATTTATGAACTGGAAACAAAACTAAAGATTCTGGTGATCTCGCTTTACTTTGAACATGAGCCCATAGAGTGGGAGGAACTGTTGAAAGCTTTTTTACTGGAAGGGATCCAAGAGCCTATTGATTGGGTATCACATTTTATGTATCCAAATCTTTATTTTAAAACCATAGGAAGCAAATAAATGGAGGTATAGCCAGAGCTTTCATCTTAATACACATGGACAGAAGCAAAACTACATAATTTTAAAACATGCTGAACGCACAGAAAGTTAGTTTTATGGCTACAAACTAATGTAACAAACTGGTGGAGGAGAATTAAATGTGCTAGTTTGAGGGTTTCCTAGCAAAAACCTATCACTTATATAGAAACTTTTCACCGTATGCTGATGGCTGGGCTCAGGAAAGGAATAGCTGAATCTAAAAAAGATGCTTATTCTTCCATTGGTTAGAGAGTCCACAGTAGGTCAAAATCACATATCAGTTCAGTATGGAGAATTTTTTTTTTCCTTTGGGTAATGCACATTTCAGCATAAATTTCACTTTTCCCAGAAAACAGTCTTATCCTTTTAGAGTAGATCTTTTTTTTTTTTTTTTTTAAGAGTAATCTCTACACTAAGCGTGAGGTTGGAACTCACAATCCCCGAGATCAAGAGTCACATGCTTCTCTGACTAAGCCAGAGAGGCACTAGATCTTTGACTTGTGTTTTTCACAGAATGTTGTCTGTATCTTGTCAGATCGTTTATAATACTGTATTGAAAGCATGTATTTCCTTTTATGATTCTCTCCTATCAAGGCCAAGCCCTTCTTATTTTCTATTGTGTGTTCTGCATTGCACATAATAGATATTAAAAATATGTGCAGATGAAATAAATGCATGGATAGGAAATGTATAGGTGTAAGCATGTGCTCTCATGTGTGTGTGCACACACGTGTGTGCACGGACACACATGAAGAACACCAGACACAAAGATGAACCAAATGTGCAGTTAAGAATGATGGACTCTCTGGGACCTCAGATGAGTTGGTGGTAACTGAAGTCTGGGTGCATTGAGGAAAGAAATTAGAAATTAGATCCATTCTGGGCCTTGAAAGGTGAGTGGTAGGAGGTTGATAATGATCAGGCTAGATGCAGGGAAGCTGCAGATCAGCGTGGGACTGGGGATAAAAGCCAGTCCTGAAACTGTGTCTTTGGGTGTGCCTGTTGGGTCAGATCCTGAGAGTATTAACTTTTATGCTACACTTCTGTCTCAGCACTCCTGTGTGTGTCACCCACACACACAGCAGACTCTTGAGTTTTCCTAGAAGCATTTGCCAGGCCGTCACAACACTCTTCTGTGTGTGTGTGTTGTTCTAGCTGCAGCTTTCGCTCAAAAGATTTGGTGCCTCTGCCCACCTCATCAGCTTTATCTTGTCTTGAAATAATTTAAAATATTTTCATCTAAAACTACTTAGATTTTTTTTCTCTATTGTTCCTGTTCAGTAGTTGTGTTGCTCATGGAAGGACAATCTGATAGTATAGACAAATGCTAAAAATAAAACTTAATTATCATCGTATTCTCTCATGCCTCTCCGTGTTACTGAGCAGAGTGAGAGGACATCTCCAAATAAATGATGAAGATATCTGGTTACTAACAGTCCCAGTGGCTCACCTGCTGCCCTGGAGGCTATGAAGGAGACAGCATAGTACTGTTGGTTCTCTATGCACACATCATGGGTGTTGGGGGTGGGGGTGGGGGGCTTGGCTCACCAACGGGAGGTGGAAAGTGACAAGTTGGCAGAGACAACTTGGTTTTGAATGAAAGATATTATTGTACACAGCCTGAGACAATGAGGAGACATGGATGCTGGGAGGCTGCAGAGTCGAAATATGGAGGATTTGGACTCAACCTGCCCCCTGCATTAAGAGAAACCTCTTTGAGAGAATGAATCAGTATAATCAACAAATCAGGGCAGTGTTCTATGCAATTAGTTGCCAAGGCTATTGTGCAGAGTGTGTTAATTAGCACACGCTTTTATTTCTTCTCCCTCCCTATTGGCTAAGCTTAATATAGTAACACACATGATTATGTAAAACCATTAATGACTGTATTCTGGCAATTTTTTTAAGCATCAGCAAGTGGAGGGGGAAACGCAGAGATGAAGATCTAACTGTGTTCTGTTCATACTTCTGGGTCACAGCTGGGGTGCCAGAACTAGCTGACAACGGGGAAAGGCTGAGTATGGGTGCACTCAGTTCCCCCTCTGTGAGTGGTCTGGTGAACTCCGTGCCAGACATGGGTCAGGAGGAGGAGAGAATCTCTGTCTAGGTCCCTGTGTTACTTGGGACTAGGATCTTAGGTAGTAAATTAGACACTTCTTTATAGCTTTGGTCTATATTTCCTGGCTTCAAAGCAATATATAGTAAAGAAGAGGTTCAGCAAAACTTTAGAAACAAAGGGATAATGCAAGTCAGGTAGAGCTGTTACCAAGATTGCATCCACTGGTTAGGGTCTGAAATAAGGTCAGTTGAGGCAAAACCTAGTATTTGCCTAAGAGTCAACAAATCTTGGCAGCTAGCTTCAAAGGAGCAAATACCTCTTTTTTTCTAAAGTTATAGCTCATTTGTTAATGTATTGATTTAAGCCAAAATGTAAATGATTCTAAGTGTGTGTGGCTTGAGGTAAAAGAAACTTTTTTTTTATTTTAAAATTTCCATTCAGTAATGTCTTCCTTCTATTGCTCTTGTTTGATGCTTACCCTTTATCCACAGTTCTGTTTAATTTCATTTTATTCTACAAACAGAGCGGAGAGGACTTTCCAGCAGGGAGGAGAGCAGCCTATAGCATTTGCCAGGTGTGTTTGGGAGTGAGCACTATGGTACTTGCTTTGAATCTGCTCCCCTTGACCTTGAAGCTTGGACTCCTACTCAGGACCTATCAGCTTTCACGTGACCTGCACATGACCACTAGATTTGTGCCAAACAATGATGGTATGTGCCCAGCTAATGTTCTTAAAGCAGGTGGTCTCTTTCTGTGTCCAAAGAGGAGTTGATGCTACTCACAGATGCACCTGGAGCCCTCCTTTTAGACCAACTCCTGAGCATGGCACTGTTCTCTGAGGGGGAGCATATCCAGATGGCAGCTTCTGAAGAGCCCAGCATCTGAATCAGTCCTGTTTTATGCTCAGAACACCTAGTGCCAGACCTCTGTGTCAGATGCTGAGATGGCATGGGCCTGCCAAGGTCTGACCCTCAGGCTTCATGCTGGGACATGAAGGAGGACAAAGAGAGATTTTGGCTTTCTGTAACTCAAGGCAGAAAATTCTGCTTGCCTCAGACTTGTAAGAAGATTTAGAGGCTATTTTAAGGGGTTCAACTGAGCCTGGGGAGTCCAAAAGGAATAACTGGACCCACAGCTGCTATTCCCAAATAAGCTTTCACTCACATAATTAGCTCCCCATCACACTGGGCTCTGAGAACATCCTAGATTTGGTTTGTAGAGCCTGAAATGCTTTAGCTACCCCAGGAGCAATGAGCATAACCCCAGTGGCAATGCAAATGAATGGGTCCAGTCAGGTAGTCTGCAAGGACATTGTCTACTGCTGCATACCCAACTCTGTGTTCTGGGGAGCCCCCTAGCGTGGCACTGAGAACAGAGAAGGCATGAGCCTATGGATGAGGATGACCAGTACTGTGACTGTCTCAAGGAGCTCAGAGGAAGAGCCTTTAATACAAGCTGGCCTTGAAAAAAGGCTTCCCGAAAGACCTGACCTGTGAGCTGGGGCTGGAAGGAGAGAGCCCCTGGAGGGGAGGCAAGTGGGGCAGGTGGAGGAGGTTGTGTGCCTACCCGCCATCTGCTAAAAACATGCTAAGACCTTTCCCTCCCTGGCCCAATTGCCCCTGGAGGCAGACGGCTGAAAGGGTTGACAGCATCAAAGGTGGGCTTTTAGGACACACTTTTCTAGTAAGGTGAGATCTCTTTCGTCTTGTAATTCTGTCTTTTGCAATCTTGAGTATTTCTGCGTCTCTGAAATGAACGCTACAGCCATGTTGTTCCATGTAATATAAATATAGGGGTTCAAGGTAGTTCAGAAGGATGTTTTAGGCTATTGGGTTTTCTCTGATTGGGGTGAAAGTATAGAGAAAAGAATGTTTCAAAAGACTTTTCCCAGTGTGCTTCTTCTTTTTTTTTTTAAGATTTATTATTATTTATTTATTTATTTATTTATTTATTCATGAGAGACACAGAGAAAGAAAGAGAAAGAGAGAGAGAGGCAGAGACATAGGCAGGGGAGAAGCAGGCTCCATGCAGGAAGCCTGATGTGGGACTTGAACCTGGGACTCCAGGATCATGCCCTGGGCCCAAGGCAGGCGCTAAACCACTGAGCCACCCAGGGACCCCCCAGTGTGTCCTCTTATCACCTGTAAAATTGGCTTAGGGATACTCAAGTCTCTCTTTCTCATCAATAGTAATGAGATGAAAATGAAATAAGCTATCTGAAAGTGTTTTGAAAGAAGATAAAAAGATTATTTAAATGTTTAATTTATTTATTACTAGTTTTATTTATTATTAATTACACCCTTCAGGAGAGCCATATGATTTGGATTTACTATAACATCTTGTTTTAATTAAACATTCGTTTCATAGTAATCTGAAGATGTTATTGTATACTTTATCTGATTAGTCAGTATTAATGGCTGGGAAAGATATTGCACAGATTTCTAGATTCAAATAATAGCTGAGTATTGTTGGGTGAGTAAATGGTGGTATTTATTTTCAATCACATTTTCTAACTATGTCCATGTTTTTCTTGGAATTCTCTTAGTGAATTTCCATCTTCCTGGCTGTCAATCAGTTTCCAAGCAGACTAATTGGAAGGTGCTGCATTATGATATTGCTTAGAGAATGTTTCATTTGGAAGATTGTGTTTAACAAGTTGGAAAATTTGGATTCCAAGTTTTAAATGTGCAGAAATGAGAGGCCTTATAAATTATATGCATTGTTTTAGGTAACAAAATTTTGAAACAATGGAAACATTTGTCAACACCAGTTTTTCAAGTGTTCTCATCATCTTACAAGTTTTTTCTCTTAAAAATTAGTTTCTGGGTTTTTTTTTAAAGATTTTTAAAATTTATTCATGAGAGACACAGAGAGAGAGGCAGAGACATAGGCAGAGGGAGAAGCAGGCTCCCTGCAGGGAGCCCGATGTGAGACTTGATCCCCAAACGGGGGATCACACCCTGAGCTGAAGGCAGACCCTCAACTGCTGAGCCACCTAGGTGTCCCTTAAAAATTAGTTTTTCTCACTCATTTTTCAAAAGTCACCTCTACAGTGAAGGGACCCCTGAACTGCATTTGTTTTGTTAAGAGTTTTTCTTTAGGACATTTTGCTTTGTTAAACATTTGAAATACTTCTGTCTCTATAGAAGAAATATGTGTAACTCATTTACATAACATCAGTTCATATATAAAATATTTAGCAAGGCTTAATTTTTTAATAATTTTGGTATATTATCTCTCTCTATAAAAGCTCCATCTCAAAAAAAAAAAACAAAAAACCAAACTCCATCTCTTCTTCCTGTGCCCTAATGCATCATAAGGGTTGTGCACACCCTACTTTATTTTTTAGTTTTCCAAAAAGATTTACTTATTTATTTTAGAGGGAGAGAGAGCAGAAGCAAGGGGAGGGGCAGAGGGAAAAAGAGAGAATCCTCAGGCAGACTCCCCACTGAGTGCAGAGCCTGGACGGGGCTTGGACCCGAGGTCATGACCTGAGCAGAAACCAAAAGTTAGACACTCAACTGACTGTGCTCCCAGATGCCCCACACACCCTACTTTAGAGCCACTGCTGTAATAGTTGGGAAAAGGACAGCTTGCTCTATCTGTTAGGAAGCCAGGAAATTGCTCCTGACAAGGCACTATGTGGCAGAAAGTTTTGGGTCCTGTCTTCTATTGACTACAGTATGTCACAGAAAATGATCCTAAACCTCCCCTCTCCAACCTGTATTTATCCCACCGGCTCCTGAAACACCCCAACTCCAGTCAATGCTGAGGTTCCTTCCTTCTTACCTGTCTACAACTCTTAACCACCTCACTCTATATAAGTTCTCAAGATCTCAGTGCTTCTCACAAGTCATGAGATTCATGAGACTACATCAAAAATTCATGACTAATTAGAAGCAGAAGGAATACAATTGTGTGAGTCAGAGTTTCCTCAGCTATAAAGAGGCTTCAACTATATTTCCAAGATCTCTTCTAAGGATTTAAGAATCTTTCTAAAATTTCTGACTCTCCCTAAGCCAAGCTGCACCAACTCATATTTAATTTGAATGCTTTCACTCACTAGCTCCTCTATGCTCTCAATAGAAGTATTTTTCACTGCATTGTAAGTTAATTCATGTTATAATGATTTGTTGAAAATATTTATTGAAGAATGTAGGGAACCTTCTATCTTTTTCCACTGAGTTCTTTCAACTCCTTCCATTCATTCTCAGATTTGAAACAGAATTAATCTATGTGCTTCATGTGCTGCATGCCATTTCGATAAACCCAAACCCATTATTATTGACCTTGCTTACCATTTATATGACATTTGATATTTTCAAATTGGCATTGCAATTATTTGAATGCACAGAGTTATAACAGTAGCTAACATAAATTTCTCCTTCGGTTTTGGCAGAAAAAGAGTTTTTTTAAAAAAAGATTTTATTTATTTATTCATGAGAGACACAGAGAGAGGCAGAGACACAGGCAGAGGAAGAAGCAGGCTCCATGCAGGGAGCCCACGGTCTCCAGGATCATGCCCTGGGCCGAAGGCAGGCGCTAAACCGCTGAACCATAAGGGATCCCTTAGAAAAAGTTTAAGTTTAATATCAATAATAACATGATAATAACAACTGCCTTGACATAGAATCATATTTTTGGGGTGGAGATGGATATATTCATTACAGATACTATCAGTTGTATTGACAGAAAAGGAAGTGTGCTTCTGGGAAACATAACCAAAAAATAACAAATATTTATTGGGAATCTGTTACCAGGCACCATGGCAAGTATATAACAGGTTGTTCATTCAGTAGGTGGGGACTTGGAGTATTCAGGCCAGTAGAGGCACCATTTATCCATGGTATGAGTTTCAGCACTGACCTGAGGACTCAAGCCTCCCTGGATAGACTTGAACCTCTCCAAGTGAAACCTCAATCCAACCCCATAGATGGTCTTCCAGGGTGATGATAATTCAGGATTAGGTCAGGAGACCCCTGCTGCTTTGGCAGAATTCATGGAAATCAGAAGATAATTTAGCTCCTTGAAAGTGCATGGATGTGATCAGACTGTGCCACTTACTTCCTGTTTTAACACAGAAATCCATGCATCTAGGGAAACACTTCAATCCCTGTCAGACTGGGATGGTTGATAGTATGCAATCAGCCATGTGCTGTGGCCGACAACTGCACACTTGTACCTGTGTACCTAGAGGTTCCTCACTCTTGTTACTGTAAATTTCATGTGGATATTTATATTTCCATCTACTCTGTAATTCTGCAATAACTTCACTTTCTTACTCTTTCAGAAGTCTATTGCACATCTTCTCCTCTATCTGCCCCCTACCAACACCCATCTCACCCATTCTCATCAATTGATGGCTGATTAATAATTCATTGGAAAGGGACGCCTGGCTGGCTCAGTCAGTGGAGCATGTAACTCTTGATCTTGGGGTTGTGAATTCAAGCTTCACGTTGAGTATAAAGATTACTTTAAAATAAAATCTTTAAAAAATAATTCAGTGAAGAAAAATAGATGCAGATGTCAATAATCTCATCTTCTCATCTTCTCCCCATCCAACCCAAATGTCTGCCTTGTTCTGTACGTAACTCTCCTTTCTCTCTTGTTACAATGCAAAATGTGGCTTTGTTCCTAATGATTCTACCTTTTCTTTCCAGTTCAAGAACTTTCTCTTACAATATTTTATTTCTTTGTTTCATACATTTTCTCTCTTTCTACTGGCTGCTCATCATTCAAACACTAATAACTATATAAACAAAGAGTTCTTTAGCTCTCCAACTAATTAAAAAAAAAGAACTGCAATTGGACGTCTAACAAAAACCTCAAAACTTACGATTAAAAAGATATGTTTTCACTACAAAGCAGATCCTTTCAGTAAATAACAACATTATCTACCTAGTAGCTCCAGCTAAAAACCTACAAATAAATCATGGTCCCATTCTTTCGTTTACTGTCATTTAATTCATAAACAAGTCAATTCTGTCCCCAAAACTAGCCTGACTCCAACTACTCACCATCTCTAGTACTTCAGCCCTCTTGGAAACCACCATTATCTGATGCCTGACTGATCTTAACAGCCTCTAATTCAGTTTTTTATTCCCACCCATGACCTCTTTATAGTCCAATCTCCACATAGCTCCCTGAATGATGTATCTATTTTTTAATGTTGATTAAAATGAAACTGAAGTCATATTTCCTCTGTTTAAAAACCTTCAGTGGCTTCCATCGTAGTAAGAAAAAAATTCAGACTCTTATCACAAGAAGGTAAGTCTCTATGATTTCTCTCTTCCTCTTTTCTTCTGCTCACCTCACCTGAGCCACACTTCCTTTCTTTTTGGACTTTGAACACATCATACTCATACCTATATCAGGGCTTGTGTGGTCCTTCCAAGTGGAATTCCCTATTCCCACATTGGAGTGTGTTTCTGTTCTTTACACTATGTGGATCACAGCTCAAACATTGCTGTTTGAGAGAGGAATTTTGGACCACCCCAGCTGTCATTGTGATTTTAATTTGCATTTCTCTGATGAGCAGTAGTGTTAAGCATTTCCTTTGTGTGTGTATTGGTCATCTGTATATTTATATATTTTCTCTAGTGAAGTATCTCTTTAGTTTTTTTCAATTTTTATGGGTTAATCATATTACTGAGTTGTAGAGCTTTTTTCCCCTTTAAGTTGTCTTGAAACAAATTTTTGTTAAATATATGTACTGCAAATATTTTTCTCAGTCTGTGGCATTTTCATTTTCTTATAGTGATTTTTGAAGAGGTGAAGTTTTTTATTTCGATGAGTTCCAATCAATCATTTTTAAAGGATAATTTTGGGTTTTTCCCAGCTTTATTGAGATACAAATGACAAATCATACATTATAATGAAATTAAGTTATAGTGTAAACTTAAGATCTACAATATGTTGATTTGATACATTTATAAATTGCAAAACGATTACCACCATAGCATTAGGTGATGCCTGAATCATATAAAAAAGGTAGTATTCCTTTTTGTGGTGAGGACATTTAAGATCTATTCTCTCAGAAACTTTCAAGTATATGGTACTATTAACTATAAATACTATGCTGTATATGAGATCCCCAGAACTTATTCTTATAACTGGAAGTTTGTACTCTATGACCAATGTCTCCCCTTTCACACCCTCCAATCCCCAGTGGCCACAATTCCAAACTGTTTCTATTAGTTCAGTTTTTTCAGATTCCACATATAAGTGATAGCATACAGTAATTAGCTTTCTCTGACTTTTTAACCTAGCATAATGTCCTCAAGCCCCATCTATGTGGTTGCAAGTGGCAGGATTTCCTTCTTTCTCATAGCTGAATAAAATTCCATTACATGGATGGATAGATAGGTAGATAGATAGCCCACACTTTCTATGTTCCCACTGGTGGCATGTCACCATAGTGATTAGAGACAACCTCCAGAAAATCTCTCATAGTACTTCATAGGTGAAACATGGTTGACCTGGAAGATAATTGTTTAGAGCATGTAGAGCATATGTTCCATGGTTGGTTTCTGGGGTCACTGCCTGGGGAAATTCTGGTAATTGTCCCTTAGCCCTATCTCTTTCTATAGCATATAATTCATATGTTTGTTTGTTTGTTTTAGCTGGCCAGAGAATTCTATAAACTTCTTGCCCTCTGTCTTTCCAGAATTGGCAAATTCTCTCTCTTTCCTGAGGGTCCATGATTTAAGCTCTGCCGTAAGGGAAGGAGATTGTAATAATAATAATAATAATAATAATAATAATAATAACACCCTCTTCTAATTGGAAAAAAGATAAAAATGATGTTTATAGTCATTTTGCCTCAATATCAAGATCCTGGAATCTAAAGCATACAAAACTTAGTATATTTTCCCCCCTTTCCTTGACTTCTCCTTTCATTCTTCCCAGAGAAGCTTGACTTTCATCTTACGTCTCTATCTTGTGTAAGCACCAACCATGCCGTAAGCTAAGAGGAGCAAATGAAACTATTCAAATTTTTCTCATTGCTCTTTTTTCCTATTTCTTGGGCTCCATAATGCCACTTCCCCAGATGACAAGGCCAAAGTGACAGATAAAATGTAAAACCAAAATGGTCTACTGATGCTCTAGTAAGCGGTCAGTGGCCTCACAGAAGTCTCTCTGGCAACTCTTCACCCCCTCGTGTGCTGTAGAACAAGTTAGGCAAGACTCCCTCACAAAGGAGACTCCCTGGGCCCCTGCCACAGGCTTTGACCTGAAAGTAGGGGGCAAGAAACTGGTTTCTTGGGAAATTAGAACACACAGACTTCCCTGTTATTAATGAGCAAAAAGTCAACACAATTTAACACTTTCCCTTTTGATTTAGAGTCATCATTACATGGGCATCAGCATTTGCTGTACTGTAAGCTAGAGATGTCCTTGAGGCTGTTGTGGAACATAGCTTCTCTTGATCAACACTAATAGACCAGACAACTAAGCTTTCTTTGTTCTTACATTTTGTCTTAATCTCCTGGCTCATTCTTCATTGTCAGGAAGTTAGATAATGCATCTTGCTATTAGCCTGCTCTTCTTTAACAGCCATATTCTCTTCTAATTGCTTTGGGCAAATAACCCAAATGAAACCAGTTTTTAGACATGAATATAAAATGAACTTGGGAAACATACATTTTTAGCTAATAGACTTTAGCACGTGGACTGTCATTCCACAGGCTTCTAAGCTTTTAACATTTATCTTCATGTTAAGCTGCATTTGGGAAGAGGTTATTTGAGGTCTGATCCCTAGATATTTTGCTAGATTGTTATTATTAGAATTTTATAAGCTTGATTTTACAATAGATTACTCTCATTCAACACACACACACACACACACAGACACAATCATGCTTTTTGTTTACAGTCCAGTTGCAAAAGACAGGATCCACTCTAGCTGGTCTAAACAGAATGGATTGCACTAGACTAATAGAAAGTTTATAAATATCATTGAAAGGGTAGGTGCATAGGTGCAGGCTGTAGGCTCAGCTTCCAGGAACAGCTCTCAGCACTTAGAACCATTCTGCTTGTGTCCCAAGTAGGAAAGGAAACTGCTACTGTCACTGCAAAACCACACTGTCTCCAGCATGAACCATGCCAGTGGAATGGATGCCCACATGCAATGTGTTTCCCTCGATATCAAGTCTCACACAATAGATAAGTCAAATCTGTCACATCCTGAGCCCTAGTTTCAAGGGATGCTGGGAATTGTAGTTCTATATTTTCAGGATCAGCACTGTAGGAGGTAATTCTAGAAAAGATTGGAAGCATGTATTAAGAATCCAATTTATAGAATGTCTCCTCACATTTAATAATCGAGCCATACAATTTTACTTAAACAAATTAAATTTATCCATCACAAAAGAACTATAAGAATATTCCAGGTGCCTGGGTGGCTCAGTTGGTTGGGCGTCTGCCTTCAGCTCAGGTCATGATCCCAGGGTCCTGGAATTGAGTCTTGCACTAGGCTCCCTACTCAACAGGAAGTCTGCTTCTCCCTCTCCCTCTTCCCCCCTCCTCCCACTTGTGGCTCTCCCTGTCTTTCAAATAAATAATTAAAAATCACTAAAAAAAAAAAACAAAACAAAAACATTTTAACAATGTGCTAGTGGTTATGTCTGATGAAATACTTGACTTTTTATGTGTGTCTGTATGAGTGTATATACATATGTGTGTATATGTGTATACCTGTGCATATATATAATATATATATATATACATATATACATATATATATATATATATATATATATGTTGGGGGGCACTATGGTAGGGAGCAGTCATGTTGCACCAAATATGGCTGACTATGCCACTCTTTGGGCAGGGACTAATTGTAGGATTTACGATGGTGAGGGGTGAATGGACATTATAAAGCTATGTGCTGACTATACAAAGACAAGTAATTTGGTCCATGTCATCTAGTGAAAGGGAGATACTCATGAATAAATTGTTATAAGACAACAGGGTAAGTTTTATGCAGGAAAAATACAGCTCAAATTTTTCATCGAAATATCCCTGAACTGGAGATCAGGAAAGAATGGGGCTATAGCTTATAGTGGTTCTCTGTAAAAAATGAATTTATTTGCTACCCATGGGAATCTTGTTGTCTATCTTATATTGGTAATTAAAATATATATATATACATATAACATATATATTTGTGCGTGTGTGTTTTAAGTAACTTGCCATCATGAAAAATAAATTTTTTTCTTTTTGGCTCATGGACAATAATATTGGTACACTAAATCTATCCTCATCAGAAAATAAGACTAAATTGAAGTGGGCTGATGCTGGATGAGGAAATTTTTTTCTCTGTCTTGATGTCAGAATATTTCTAAAAACCTAGGCCTACTAAGGTATATATGCCTATTAATGGCAACTTTTTTCAGGATTTTTATGAGCATTCTCATTTTGTGAGTTATCCTTTATTCTTACAATTAACAATGAACTCATTCACTTTATTCAGGTCTCCCCTCTTGTTGCAATTTTTTCTCAGGAAGAAACAGCAGGGAAGCTGGAGTCTGCCAACTCTGAGTAGCACCTTCTTCAGCTAAGGCAGCACCCCATGGCAGCTCCATAACAAGGGGGGTGCGGGAGGGCTGCAGGGGGTCCACACTTGTGGGGGAGGAGTATGTATATTATCACTGAAATGATCTACAATTGTTGGAATATGTGATGTTAATAAACAAACCAATTTTACAGGCTTTGCGATGATTTTTCAATTCTCTACAGACAATGCATCCCTGTACTGCTTGTCTCCAAGACAGATGGCACCTGCTGACCAATTTAAGTAGTCACCGCTCTATTGTGTGAGCAAATCTTCAAGTTATTTCCCATTACTCTGCCCTGTGACTACAAGGTGATTATTCCATGTGCTTTTTTCCTTTATCAAATTTATCATTTTGACCACCTCATTGAACATGCACAAACACTTCATAAATTTCATCTTTATAAACACAGGGAACAAAGAAACCAATACACGAGCCAGCTCATTACATCTAAGCACACATTCAAATGTAACACAAACAACCGGGTTGAATTTGTTTTCCAACCAATTGTTTACATAGGTCTGTGGAGAATAACAAAATCAGTCCTCTGGTAGTGAGAGAGTATCTCATTCACCTTGTTGCCACTTTTTAAGTCTGAACCAGGACCAGCTCCATGGTTCCAACATCTTTTCCTCTTTTTTATCACCTACTCTGCAAAGTGTATCTGGAACTAATTTCAAAAGAAGTCTCAAGTAATTTCTAATGTGCTGGTTCCATTGTGTTTTCCATGTTGTTCCTGCCCAGGACTTGCTCCATTTTCATTGCAAACAATCCTGTTATTGTTGTTGTTAAATTTTTACACTGTTTTTTTTGAAAGTATTTCTACAATAGTGATAGTTTTGGGCAACTATGGCTCAGGATGTTTGAGAATGTGGAAGAGCCCAAGTGGGACAAACAATAACACTGGATTTTCTAATAACCCCGAATTCCCAGATAAAAGTCATTTACTTCTTGGGAGTTTTTTCTTCCTTTCCCTATTCACTGTATCAGTTAGTTTTTGCTTCATGGCAAATCATCTCCAAATGTAGAGGTTTAAAACCATGATCATTCATTTACCTCATAATTCTGTGGATCAGCAATCTGGAGCTGGGCTCAGCTGGGCAGGTTTTCTGGTGTAGGTTGGGCTGATCTCTTCTGAGGCTCATTCACGCGTTCAGTGAGCTGACAAGCTGCTCTGAAGCTGGCTGACTGGCAGCTGGGGCGCCTCTGTTCCTCTCATGGCCTCTCATTCTCCAGCAGGCTAGGGTGGACACCTCATATCCTGGCAGTGTTCTAAGAGCAGCAATCCCAAGCACAGTGCTTTTCAAATCTCTGCAAGCAATACATTTTACAGATATTAGGGTCCTCCCAGACTCAAGGGCTGGAAACAGCCCCAACGTCTTCATGGGAAGAGCTGTAATGCTACCTTGCAAGGATGTGGATACAGGAAGGGGAAGCATTGATATTCATCTTTACAGACTACCACATTCACATCTAAATATAGCTGACACACAATTTGGGGTAGGCCAACATAGAAAAAATGGAATTCTGTTAATATGTACTTGAATACAAGTGGTTCAAAAATGGTTGAGATTAAGGGGCACGCAAGTGGCCCAGTCTGTGGAGTGTCTGACTCTTGATTTCAGCTCAGGTCATGATCTCAGAGTTGTGTGGTTGAGCCCTGCATTAAGCTCCACACTGGGCATGGAGCTTCCTTAAGATTCTCCCTCTGCCCCTCCCTGCTGCTTACGCATGTGCATGTGCACTCTAAGAAAAAAAAAGATTTTAAAAATTAAAAGAATTATGTTTAAGAGATTAAAATAAAAGTTTCCCAAGTCTTCAAGTAAAATTGGCACTTAAAAGGAGGCATTCTATGGGATCTGTTGGTTTTTGTCAATCACGTGGCCCACCATAGTGTATCCCTGGGAGCAAATGAACTGTACTTGAGAAATGAGTTGTCAGAGATGAGTAACAAATCTGTGATCACATGAACAACAATTGTCCCCAGAAATAGGGTGTTGGGAAAGAAGGGAGGAGTCAAATAGTGTGACAGAAGAGGTAACAGGAACTGAGATTTAACATTGGGTGGGTGGAAGGAAATGGATATAAAGCAGAGAAGAGCTCCCCAAAATAGAGAGATGAACAAATACAGGAGAGAAAATTATGGCATAATCTCTTTAACCCTGAAGTACAGGACCACTCACATAGTATGACACACACAATACAATGGATCTCTGTGACCTGCCACTTTGCAAAACTTGAGACTGGGATTTCAGATACCTCCCCAAAATTATTTTTAGAGAGTTAATTGAAATAGAACAGAAATAGACCAACCAGATGCTGCATCTATCAGCTTTCTAAAGGATTATTACTTATTGGTCACATTGCTTGGAGATAAGTAATATGAAGCATACATAAATACAATGGGGAGGAAAGTTGGAATTCTGTCCAGAAGTGCCTAAGCTGGAAGGTTCCCCAGAGAGCTTCCTAGAGGAGAGTTTGAGCCAGGCCTAGAAGTGGGATGGATCAATAAGAATGTTCTCTCAGTCTGGGAGCCTAACTGAACTGACTCAATCTGTGAACCTTACCATGCACACCAGGTAATTCATCCGTGGCCCACAGTGACTTTTGGAGATAAGGAAAGGCAGCCAGAAAAATCAGTCCCACCAACTAGTGGGTCAGGGACCCTCATGAAGGATCCATGTGACCTTCTGTCTTTCACATTGGGCTTGTGTCCAGTACCTGCTGCTGGTGGTGGTGGCACATACACGCATCCCTGAAGGCTGGGTGCTGCTTTCCCACTAACAAGCAACTAAACACATCTAGAAAACTCCAAAGAAGGTTCAAACAGCCCTTTATCCTGGTAAATGGACTCCAAACTACTGAGCTAGAGTCCAAAGTGTGCTTAGTGGGATGGGTGGTGACCATTTGCTGTTGGCATCCTTGGATATAGCTATTAGCCCAGCCCTGAAGGCAAGCCTAGAGCTCCCTCCCCAGACCCTGTGGGCTCCTTCACAGTCCCCTGTGTTCATTACACCTCACGTCCTCTTCCTTCTGGCGCCCAAGTCCTGGTGACTCCCTCCCTGCCGGGGTTCTCCCGGAGCATTCTTCCCGCGAGAAGCCTTCAGTTTCTCACCAAAAGAGTGAGGTGTGAGTCAGAGCTCCTCTCCCCCTATTGCTCAGAAGCGTGTCAGGGACATGTCCAAGAGCGAGGTTGGGGAGGACAAGGAGATCCAGGCTGCCTCTGGCTCTCCACCACCTCCCTCCTCTTGTATTTTTGCCCTCCTTTGGGCAGCCATGATGTGAGTTAATAGAAAACACACACACTGGCCTCTGCGCTACTACACTCTCCTGACACGGGGCGCCTGAAACCCCTGCACGTTCCTGGGTGGTAAGAGCACCGGAGCATCTCTAGCTCTACTGAGGAGACTCTGCGGGAGCTCCTGGACGGCTCCTGGGTGGGGCTGGTCACCTGAGAGGACAAGCCACGATCAGAAGCTGGAATTTCAACCCCACACTACCCCACCCCGCACTTACCCAGAGACGGGGAGGGGCTGACCACGGAGGTCATGATCCATCACGCCTGATGGAGAATCCTCCATAAAATCCCAGTGGCGCAGGGTTTGGAGAGCTTCCCGGGGGTGGACACTTCCACGTGCAAGACATGGGGACAGATTTCCCGAGCTCAGGACCCTCCCAGACCTCATCTTATGCGTCTCTTCATCTGGCTGTTCATCTCATCCTTCATCATGTCCTTTAATAAACTGGCAAACATAAGGAAGTGTTTGCCTGAGTTCTGTGAGCTGCTCTAGCAAATTAATCAAACCTGAGGATGGGTCAGGGAACCTCAGATTTATAGTCAGTCAGAAGCACAAGTGACAACCTGGACTTGCACTTGGGTTTCCCCTGACACACCTGGTTATTTAACAGAAAGTCAAAGGCCTCTTGCTGTGAGGGAATTATAATATTATAATCTACTTTGTTGACTTGTGTGTGAGGAGCGAATGGGTTAAAACCTGCACAAGCAGTCGGCCCAGTGCCTGGCATATCCTTGGTGCCCAGTGATGCCAGCTGTACTCATTTTTAGTTCTCTGCTCGGCACTCCTGGTATTCAAGCATAGACAGCAGCGTCTGTGGGTGATATACATACACCAGCAAGTCTGTCACCTTCAATGGCACAGTGTCATGAGGTCTAGGATGGTTCCAAACTGCATAGTGCTTGGTGAAATTGCTGGAAGAGACTTTTTCCTTTTGGTGTGTTCCAATCTATCATAATTACACCAGAGCAATACCTCCTTGTATCTCACCAAGTTTTGAATAAATCTTGAAAGGAAATTGCTCTTTTCGCTTGTACCCATAATTCATACCATCCTTAGACTCTGGGCATGGGTTGATGGAATGATGCAATGATATTTGCTAGGAAAGAGAGACCTGAACTATTGGATGACTTTACCTGGGTGTTCCTGGCTACAGATTACTTACAGCATTAAACCCAGAGTCTCTGAGACAGGGCTCCCTGCGGAATATCACACATACTCCATACCTCTCTGGGCTGTAACTTGAAAGTATGTGGGGGAGCCCAGTAAAACCTCACTTGGAGAGCTCATCTATTATTCTGTCCAGAGACCAGGTGTCCAAAATGGAAAGGACACTGGGTGCCACATGGCCTGGGAAGTCACAAAGGTGTCTGTGTTTTGTCTGTGCTTCTTAACTGACTGGATCTTTGAAATAATTGGCAAATCTTGGTACTGGATAGGGGTTCACAGAAGTCTGAATTGACAATCTGATCCTGTCTGTTAATTCTATGTTTCATGTGAGCACAGCAGAAAATATTCTTGCCCCTTATGGAGCTTCCTTTCATCCTGGGGAATCCTTCTTTCTTTTGATAACTTAGGCTTTGCTGCTGAGTCAAGCTCAGCACGTGACAGCATTCAGGTAAAAGCAGGACTGACGCTAGACTGCCAAGGTTAGATCCTGGTCCTGCTGCTTACAAGCTGCGTGACTTCAGGCAACCTACTCTACCTGTCTGAAACTCACTTTCCCTATCTATAAAAAGGGGATCATTTTGGTACCTACCTCATGGGGTTGTTGTAAGCTGAGTTAACCCATCTGAACGTGGGATGTGCTTAGAATAGAGATGGCATGTGGTGTAGCTCTGTCAGTGTTAGCCAGTAATACTCCTTGAAGATTTCTTTTTTAGGCATCTTAGAAGTCCTTGGGGCAAAATAACTGGCTAGCCACCTAGCAGTTCATCAGATGTGTCTGGATACCATTCATAGACACAATTTAGGCTTGCACTGACACCTTACACTTACATAAATCACTGTCACCTTCGTGTATGTACATATCATACACTGAATTCATTTGGAACTGAAATCACTTATTGAAGCTTAATTTTTAAGACAGCATCCATCTGAGGTTTTTTTTTTTTTTTAAGATTTTATTTATTCATGAGAGACACACACACAGAGAGAGAGAGAGAGAGAGAGAGGCAGAGACACAGGCAGAGGGAGAAGCAGGCTCCATGCAGGGAGCCCGACGTGGGACTCGATCCCGGGTCTCCAGGATCAGGCCCTGGACTGAAGGCAGCACTAAACCGCTGAACCACCTGGGCTGCCCCCCCACCCCACCCCCCGATTTGAGGTTTTATTTATTGTGATTCCTCCTAAACCTAACTATTCAAACTTTATTTCTAGGAGAACTCGCAAAGCAAGTATGTTCGGATTAGGAATGATTATACAACCCATTCACATATAATTTTTAAAAATATTACTTAATTTGCTGTAAACTGAATCTTCCCTGCAGATAAAATGTTAGCAGAAAATCGTATTGTATATTATTAATCTACCAGAGTTCCTATTCCCTACCTACCTCGAGCAGATTTATTTGAATGTGGCCTCAGGTGCTGGTGTTTGAAATGCAAATAAGCTCCATTAAACTCAGCAGCTGGAGCTATAGTGCTTCGCTTACACCCACACCACAGGTCGAATAAGAATTGATTCGTCAGTGTGTATATTTTGGATAAATTACAGGATTGCTTAGTATTCTGGCATCTGTACTGTATCTCTTCCCTACTTTTTGAATGAGATAATTCCCACACAGAGCCCGTTACTGCCTTGCTTTTGTATTTTATTTTATTATTTTTAATTATTATTATTTATTTTGAGAGAGAGTGTACAAGCACACGTAGGAGTGTGGGGTGAGGCGTGCTGGGGAGGAGCAGAGGAAAAGGGAACGAGAGAACCTTAAGCAAGCTCCCTACTGAGTGCAGAGCTGTAAGTGAGGCTCCATCTCAAGACCCTGAGATCATGACCTGACTTGAAATCAAGAGTTGGACACTTATCCAACTGAGCCACCCAGGCACCCCCATTGTTTCGTGCATTTTAAAAATTATTTAATTTTAATGGAGAGAGCTCTCCTTCTATAATTGCAGTCTCTCTCAGCACTTAACACTTGGTCTGGCACATTGATGGGTGCTCTTCTAATATTTGTTAATAAATACATAAATGAATGACATGCTACTTTCTGGAAGGTCAAAGAATTTGGCCAAGTTGTGCCTATCGTACTCTTTGTAAAATTACTTTTTATTGTTCTGCAAAGAGATTCTTGTATATTTTCTTACTCGTTGAATTCTGTTTAAAAGTAGTTTACAAAGTTATGGGGCAACATTGGTCCAACAATCCCATTTTACAGGTAGGAACACTCATGCGTAGATTGCATTAACTACTTGTCCCACGTTACTGACCCAGCAACTGGAAAGCTCAAGTCTATGTTCTTTCAGTGTTAGGACACAAGACAAATTATAGGCAATACTACTTAATTGGTAAACATCTTACAGCTAGAAACAAATGGAAGAGAACCTGAAGCAATTTAAAAACTGTCAGGGAAATCACTGATTAGAAAACATAGTCACATACTGTTCTTTTTTTTTTTTTAAGATTTTATTTATGTATTCATAAGACACAGAGAGAGAAGGGCAGAGACACAGGCAGAGGGAGAAGCAGGCTCCATCACGGAGCCTGATGTGGGACTCGATCCCAGATCTCCAGGATCACACCCTGGGCCAAAGGCAGCACTAAACCACTAAGCCACCAGGGCTGCCCTCACACACTGTTCTGATGAGCAACCTCATTGGTATTGTTTTCCCATATCCCCTTTAGAGAAAACATTTCCATGTTCTATTGATGCAATGGGAAATTCTAGAGGGCTATTCAGTGATTGATGGGGAGATACAGATGAGTCCATTCACCTGTGCAGCTCAAGCACAAGCTCCTCTAAACTTCTGTATATTTAGGGTCATTTCTCCCAGGAGATCATAAAATGCTTGTCTTCCAACTACCTAAAGTAGTCCTTCTCCTGGCTGGTAGACCTCCAACCAGAAACAGCTCTAAACCAGTTTGGCCATGCATCCAGACCAAGCAAACTGGACTCGTGAAACCCTGCAGCAGGCAAGGTCCACCAATGAACCAGCCATCAACTACATTCAGGGAACTCCCACCTTTCTTCACCCCACATATTACATCTTTTTTCTGAGTACCTCTGTGTGCAAAAGAAGATCAGTCAAAGGCCAATTTTTCTCAAATGACTTACAAAGAGTATAGAAGTGGAATGCCAGGACTGAAACTTAGTATCTCAGCCATCATACCTATGAGGTATTTCTGAGCCCCAGGTAGCCCTGGGAATGAAAGCCTGTGCCCTTCTTTGCCACACAGGGTATGGAACTCAATCTGACATCACACTGAGATGCAAAGTGGTGTCAGTTCCAACAAGAGGGCTCTCTGAGCTCCTACCTGGGAATTAAGGGCTGTGGAGGTGGCACCATGATTCCAACCAGAATGATCAAATTGGTTAAAAATTCAGGATGCCTCAGGAACACCACCTTGAAGTTAGTTTCTTCTTTCCTTGTCCTTTTTGAAGAACAGGACTATATGGGGCAGTCAGGGAGATGGCTCCAAAGAAATGATGCAAAGTGTTTTAAAGGAAACATTTTCTTGGAAGCTGGAAGTAGTCAGCAAGAGAAAATGCTTCAAGGTGCAGCCTTCAAGGGCTTTTGAACAGAAAACCACACACTATAGAGAAGTTTTAAAAAGAGTCTATCTCTAAGATAGAGAATCATGGGATAGTTAGATCCTCATGTTTGGAGCAGGGAGGAATATATATATCCACATATTTATATATACATACACACTAAACAGTTACTTGTAACTTACTTCTATTAACTGCTTTGTGTCTGTAAGTGTTGGTCGGAATTGTTTTATCTTTTTCAATATGTTTGATTAGGTCTAATTAACAATTTTATTAACCACTTAAAGTTTTAATTTACAGAAAAATAATATTTAAATGCAATTGCATAACAAATTTCCTAAATCTTTCATGTCTATGGAAGGTGGGCTTTATGGAACACGTCTATAGCACATAAAGTACATTTTATCCAAGTTTTATGTGTGGAAAGGGCAAGGAAAAATAAGATTGGTCCTTGAATCCCAACCTCACAAACACAGCTTGTAAGTGAAATGACACTTCCAAACGTGGAATTCCAGACCCAACAAATACAATGTGTTTTGGGCTTAACAGACAAATGATTAAAAAGAACAGTATTTTCTTCTGAAATTTTGGAGGGCTGCTCTCCATGAATCCTTTTCAGTTATGTTACCAAGTTAAGCATTTTGGTTCAAACATCCCCTGATTTGGTAATGCACAGAGTGAATTGTAGCCTCACATCTGTCCTGTAAAATGTCATTAAATAATTGAAATGTAATTAAAGTTTAAGATGTCACAGAAACTGTGCCAAGATTCATTAGACCCGAAAATCACCTTCAGTGTTGATTTTGTAAGAAAACAATGGTAAATGAAATGCAGAAGTCGTTCTGAGTGACCTTGAAGTTCTTGGTTGGAAACTCAAGACATAATAACCTGTCCTTTTCCATTTATCTTAATGAAGGACTCTGATTATAATAGAGGCGGGACAGAGCTTGCATTTTATCTGCCTGAACATATGCCAGAATTCCATCTCCAGGTCTGTAACTGTTTGCTAGAATGATGGAGTCATACTGTTCAGCTGGGATACGCTAGGATGTGCTGTAGTAACAACCAACCTCCAAACTTGGATGGACTGTTTTTCTCTCCACCTTCAAATGCACTGTAGTTTGTAAGGAGCTCTGCTCCTCGTCTCCTCTTTCCAGGACTGATGTCATTCGAGCAGCCATCATCTCAAATAATGTTGTTGCTATGGTGAAAGGAAAGTGTTTCAGAGGACCTCACTGTGCTGGGAATTAAATGCTGGATTCTAAAGCAGCACTCATCACTCCCACTCCCAGTTTATTTGCCAAATCAATCACATGCCCCCACCCAACCCTAAGGTGGCAAAGAGATGCATCCACACGTGTTCTGAAAGCAGAGAGCCAGAAATCTTTGTTACACATCACTAATTCCCATCAGGCTGGATATAGGCTTCAGTCTAAGAAACAAGTACTGAGAAACGTCCAGTATAGAAAATGATTTAAAGTAAACCAAACTTTTGTGCAGACTTTTTGGGGAAAAGAAGAAAGAGTCTGATAGAAAACCATAGGCTGAGCAAATATGCAGGCATCCTACATTCCAGGAAAGCCTTAATGTTGGGAGACTTAAAAGTCATTTAATTGCTTTTATGTGTGTGTGATTTCAAATGCTTAATTGCAACAGAGAAGAAGTAGTAATAAAATGACTTCATAAATATCCCTGAGTGCTGGTGACATAGAAGACATTCTTGAAACACATGCATGGCAGATAGGTCTTTTTTTTTTTTTTTTCCTGAACAAATATATATTAAAAGGGAGAAAGAGAAAGATCCAGAACCTAGGAAATTTCCTGGAACCTCATAGGATTATCAGTATTTGTTGAATGAAAGAGCTCTTTTTTTGTAAAGTATGTTTTTACAGAGAAATTCACGTCCTTGAAGATGATGTCGAGAATAGTGCCTGCCTGCCACACAGTAGTTGCTGTTTTGTATGTATGTGCTATGTTGTGTTGAATTAATGATTGAATAAGGACAGAGCACAGTGACTGAAGGTGAAAGAGGAGAAAGAGAGATACTGGAAAGGAAACACATGGTTTACCCAAACAAGCAGGGACAGTGGACAGAGGATCAAGCATGGAAATATAAGGATTTACAGAGAAGCAAGAGTAGAATCTTCTTCAACAAAGTTGACATCTGCTCTGTGAAAGCTAGAGCATCTAATGATAAATTCTTGCTTGGCCTTGGTCACAATTTCATTTCTCAATTTATAGGAGATGGGAGAGAAGTTTCTATTCCACACTTCTATTCCTTTTTCATCCAAACTACTAGTAACATAAGGGCGCCTGGGTGGCTCTGTAGTTAAACAATCTATTCTTGATTTCGGCTCAGGTCATGATCTCAGGGTCTTGAGATCAAATTCTGTGTCAGGTTCCATGCTCAGTGGGAAGTCTGCTTCTCTCTTTTTCCCTCTCCCTACCCCACTTGTACTTTCTCTGTCTCTCTCTCTAAAATAAATTTAAAAATCTTTAAAAAAAAAGTTCTCAATGCAGCACAAAAAACTGCTTAAAAAAAGTACTAGCAATATAGAAATTTAAAAATAATAATCTTAGACAAAGTATTCTGCAAGCTCATTCTGCAATAGATTATAAACACTACATGTAGATTATCAGACATATATCTAGATTCTGGGAAGATAGACATCAAAACTATTCAGAAGAATTAAAGTTTTCACCCCATGGACAAAATTCTGAGAGGGAACGTGGCCCACAAAGGATGGAACATCATTAAAAAAAATGTACTTCTGACCATCAAAGAGCTATCAAAAGAACTCAGGCTGGCTCCACACAGGAGCACTCTGATTAAAAAGGACATCTATAAAAGACACTATCAAGGTTATGTGACCAAAAGGATGACTTTTTGTTGTTGTTAAGAATGACACATTTTTTAAGCATCATGAAAACCAAAGTCTCCAATGAACTAAAACATATTGTAAAAGTCCAAAGTAGGCATTTTGTAAAAAAAAAAAAAAAAAAAAAAAAATTTAAATAACAAGGCAGCAGGTGATAGACCCATTGTTGGATGTATAAACTGATAGTTAATAACCAATAGGCTAAAGAACCAGTTACTATTACTTTGCTTCATCTTTCTTCAGCCAGGATGGTATACTCTACTTTTAAAGGTATAGAACAAATAACTTAAAAAAAACTTAACTACCCAAGAAGGTATAATGAATTTCATGTGGGGGGGTGTCTAGTGTGAGAGATCATCAGTGCTTAGCTGCCCAAGGAGGCATGTCAGAATGGTTTTAAAGAATGGATAGGAGGGGTGCCTGACTGGCTTAGTGGGTAGAATGTGCAACTCTTGATCTCAGGGTCATGAGTTCAAGCCCCATGTTGGGCTTGGAGCCTACTTTAAATAAATAAGTTTTTTAAAAAAGAATGAATGGGAGTTCTTCAGACAGATGAGGGTAGGGTGGGGAGGGCAAAGATCCATCATACCAAATAGCAAGGCACATCTGAAAACTAAGACTAGATGGGGAAGGATGGGCAGCAGTGTGAAATTTGTAAGCAATGAGTCAGAAGAGCTTTCAGTGTGAGAACGTGAGACTCCTCTGAAACAGAAAAAACAAATGGGCAAGATTTGGCCAGAGGTACATCCCAGGGAGGGAGGAGGGGCTTGAGAAGGTGGTGAGTCTGGGACATTTGCCCCAGAACTGAAAGTAGAAGCTGAATAGGGAACTATAAAAAGATTACCAGAGATCACTCAGAGCCCAAATGAAGCTGCTGTTCAATGCCTTATAATAGCTCTGCTGTGGATCAGACTGGTTGTAACACAAATAGCATTTCCACACAAAAAGATGCACAATTCAAGGATTGTGTCTTTTGCTCAAACCCCAGTAATGCAAGACAAGTAGATCTACTTTTATAGCCCTGGAGGTGGGTGTTCATGCTGGAGGTCACCAAGGAGAATGTTTGAGAATAGATGTGTGACTTAGTATTAATTCCAGAGCAGATCAAGGATGTTATGTCAGGTCTATACCTGTATCTGGGAACCAGGATAATTCTGTTGAGATTTGTAACATTAACCTAAAGCTCCTAAGCATTCATGCTTAAAACAAAGAGTGGGGAGCATGCTCCTGAAAACACAGACAAATGGAGAGACCATGACTGTGATAAATTAAGCACTGTTACATTATTGTGATAATTAGGTTTTTGTTTAGGTTCAAAACATGCATGAATGTGTAGAAACTCTGCTATTTTTAATATTGGTTGAGTAAAAACCACTGAGAATTCACCTTATGGGGGAAGCAAAGAAGTCTTAATCTGACATTGTATCTGACATACTGAGTTGAAACATAGGCTGAGGGGCTGGGCCAGAGGGCCTCTAGATCTCCTGCTCTAAGATTCCATGACGTAAAAGGACTCTTCACAGAAGGAGAGGAAGAAATGTTTATACTGAGTATCTGGGACAAGAGCAGCTCTATGGGATTTTCCTGAAAGGCCAAACATTGGTTTGAGCTTTATAAAGAGCTGTAAAGATACAGGAAGTCCAGTCTATAGGGTATTTCTTATTTTCAGAAATTCTGGCATGATTATTCAGTAACAATTATAAGGATTTTAAAAAGCCCTACAGACCTTTTTATGATTTATCCTCTCTGTATTTGGTTTCAATAATTTGCCAAATCACCTCACAGAACTCAGGAAAGTGCTTACTCACAATTATCAATTTATTGCAAGGATATTTAAGAGATGCAATGAACAGCCAGACAAAAAGATAAATAAGGCTCTCTGGCCAGGAACCAGGGGCAGAAACCAAATATATATTTATTATGTCACAGGCACATGCACACACACACACACACACACACAAACATATATACATCTGTTCTCTAGTAAGCATGGGTTTTGGAGATAGATATTAGCTGCATCACCTGGACAAGCTCTTGAAGCCTATTTCCTTGTCCAGAGAAGAAGGTGATAAGAATAGCATTTACTTCTTAGGGTCACCCAAGAGTGGAAAACAATGCTAAATATGAAATGCTTGTCATATTGTCCATTGTAATTACCATTTACTGGCATACCCTTCCTGCAGGCCTACCTGATGACAGCCTTCCAAAGAGGTTATCAGCATGATTCCCTTGGCGTGTTGGGCTGATTCTCATTTGATGTGGGAGTAAATCAAGTAAAATGTGATTTTGTCTTAATTTTACAGGACATAAATGGAAAGGATAGGTAAATTTTTGCACTGATAAACTTCACATAAAAATTAAAACAGGAAAGTGGCAGAGCAACCTGTTTTCAGGAGAATCTTTCAAGATAGCACAAATATATTCTTAAAATTAGAATTTAGAATTGGATTCCATAAATGGCCTTCCATGGTATACTTCTTAAGATTTCTTCTCTATTTTTCATTAAATACAGGTTTATACATTAAGATCATACAAATAGTTATGAGGCAAATAATTATACCTTTGAAGGACTTGAAAACACTTTATTTGGAAGAAAAATACCAAGAAAAGCACAGTGATATACATTTTCAAGTTTCACAAAATGAGAAATTTCTAAAATGGTAATTTTTTAACCTAAATTATTTGTCAATGGATTGCTAAGAGTGACAGTGGATATTCTGGGCAGTGGTACCTGTGACCATCACAGTATTCAAGCATTTCTTAAATTTCCCTTCTAGAAGAATTTTATTTTAGCAGACTATGTTTTTAACATTTACTAAAATTTTTGTTTGGGTTTGATTAATTCATAAGGTAAGAGTTCCCATGAATATTATTGCTTTTTTTGGGTGGCCATTCTATATGTGTCATTAAGTTATTTCAAATTTCACAAACCTTTTTTCCTTACTACATCTCTAGAATACGCCCTAGATTTTAAATTTCTTAGAACTGAAAAGACTCGTGAAAAGAAGAAAACTTTGATCTGTTTAAACGTTAAGGTGTATAAACCATGGAGTACTGAATAATATTGAAAATTATAAACTAATCTATGTCTATCATTCTAGACCATCAGAAATCACATAATAGCTATTGCTCTAATCCCAATACAAAGTGGCAATGTCATTTAGACAGGACTGTGTTCAAGTTCCTTGACAGTTTAGGTTACATATCAAAAGCATGAGAAATGGTGACAGATATCAATTATTCAGAAGTGAAAGCTGAAAGCAAACTCACATCCCTAGATATTATTATGCTGAGGAATAACATAAAACAATTTATTAAAGAGATTTTATCTATTTGAGAGAGAGTGAGAAAGAGCACAAGCAGGGGGAAGGGGCAGAGGGAGAGGGAGAAGCAGTCTCCCTGCTGAGCAGGGAGCACTATGTGGGACTTGATCCCAGGACCCCAGCCGGGATCATGACCTGAACCAAAGGTAGATGCTTAACTGACTCAGCCACCCAGGTACCTCTAACATATAATTTTTAATATAGTTGGTTTGTGGATAAGATATCACTGAAATATCAGCTTCATAATACCATTTTTGACAGTGTTGGTTACTAAACAAGCCCCTATGTCTAAAAGACTAGCAATAATAGTCCCTAGGAAAATTTGTCAAATTATTGGGGAAATGTTATTAAAAACAAAATTGTCTTCTAGCACAGAAATCCTTTCCCCAAAGGTAGTAGAGAAAGAAAATGTTTTTATTATTGAACAAGCAATAAACCAGAGTGCGATGCTCATCACTGGCAACCCACTGAGATCCACAAACCCCAAAGATAGAAAGAGATGACATCCTTTTATAGCCAAGCAGATACAACCCATTATGTATATACACATAATCAAGAAACAATGTGTTTCTCAAAGACTGTGGCCTTGACAGCATCAGTTGTCATACATGATCTGTTGTAACTTTACCTGCTAGATGGATGACCATCTGTATTATCTAATTGGCTTTATCCAGAGGAAAATACTACCTCCTCATATCTTTATGACAGGAGATAATTTTGCAAACTGAAGCAAGGAGCCCACTGAATAGGCCCCTACCCTCTCACAGAGAGCGGGGAATAGGGATGTATGTCCTTTGGGGTTCACATTCCAAAGAGAAGGCTCTCAGGTTCTGAGAAAGACATTCCTGGGTCATAAAGCTGAAAAAAAGCCCTCCTACTCTTCAAAGGGATTTATATGCATTTCGAAGGCAGGAGAAATATGTGTACCATGACTAGCTTTCTAAGGCAAAACACTCTAAGTAAAAGGGGTAGAAAGGAATCTCTTTCCTTATTTTCCAAAGGACGAATTAAGCCTCTTATTTTAATGTATATTTATCTTCACAAAATGAAGGAAGATATTTCTATTTCTGCCATCAAGCTGTATTTTATCCTAGAAGTTAAGCATAACTGTTGACTCAGTTACCAGTGTCTAAGTATCTATACTTAATATTGGGGTTTTACTATAAAAACAAGATTGAGGGGCAGCCCGGGTGGCTCAGTGGTTTAGCACCTCCTTCAGCCTAGGGCATGATCCTGGAGTCCCAGGATTGAGTGAGTCCCAGGTCAGGCTCCCTGAATGGAGCCTGCTTCTCCCTCTGCCTGTGTCTCTGCCTCTCTCTCTCTCTCTCTCTCTCTCTCTCTCATGAATAAATAAATAAAATCTTTTTAAAAAAAGAAACAAGATTGGGAAAAATCCCGATACATTATCATTTACTTTTAGTAAAAAATAAACAACATGATTTGCCTTGATATCACATATATGAACAGGACCTTAAATTGTGTGATAATTGTTCTTTTCTATCATGAACATCAGCCTGTGTGTGTGTGTGTGTTTATATGTGTGTAACTATGTAAACACTCATTAATGAACCTTTAATGCTCTTCCAGGATAAAAGTAAGATTTGCAAAGCAACTAAAACAGTGTTGCAAAGAAACAGATTAAACTAGGGGAGATGTGTGAAAGTCAAGCTCATTTTATCTTTCAACATTAGATTAATCACACCTAAAAGGATGCTATCTTAATTGAACTAAAAAAAAATCTTTGATTAGAGTAATCTTAATGATAATTCCAGTTGACTTTTCATGTGTAAATCAAACCACAGGGTGCTCAGAAGATGTTAATTGGCAACGAGATTAATCATTCCTTTGGGTTTAATTCACTTGATAGGAATCCCTCTCCCCACTCCCTGAGACAGCTTCCTCTTAAGCACTACGAGTGAAAAGCAATGACAAAATAAAGATCTTATTGTCCGATAGTAAAGAATTTTTCTCTGTCCTATAATCTATTTCTCAGATGTAGACATGGATCAGGTTGCCCTAAATTTGAGTGCTTCTTGGGTACAAATGGTTCATTGTCAGACACTAGAGGGATTCCCAGAATTTCCAGGTTCTAGGTTCAAGGACTTTTATCAGCTTGGATCCATCCACGGATCTCATCTATAATTTGGCTAAAAAATTCTAGTCCTCCCGTAGAGGTGCCTATCACTAGATGCCATATGTGCGAGGCTTGTGCCTATGGTGTATATGCACCATTGCATGTTGTCCTTCCAGAAATACTATAAGTGAATTTTCACAGATGAGAAAATGGAGGCACAGGTGGACACATGGTAGCCACATGGACAACAGGTGGTAGTTAAATTACCCTAAGTCACATAGTATGGCAACAGCAGAATGGAAGTTAAACCCAGATCAGGGCAACTTCAAAGCACATGCATGAGAAGGCACTTCTCTTCCACAAAAAAACCATGGCCAGTGAAAAATCAGTTGAATTAAATACTAGGTAAGGTCTTTAAGCTATGCCCACCTTAAGAAAAATCACAGAAATACGTGTTAAATATTAATCACAGAAGTGAGGACTTAGCTCCATTAAGGCCAAATGAGAGCTGTAGATAATTAGAAATGATTAGGTGTCTGCCTTGCTTTTTAGGATTTCATTTGTGAATTTAGAGGTTTCTTCCTTCAGGAAATTTTGGTGGATAGCTTCTCAGGAGAGAAGCATCTTTCAATCACCCTCACAACTACTCTGAGTCACAGTTTGCTGCCTGCTCTAAAGATATTCCAGAATGAAAAAGGCATTTCTCTTTTATGAATAAATGTCTCCTGGGTAATAGGATGTTGTCATTTTTTTTTTAAATGACGCTAAAGTCCTGTTAGCTTATCTAATTTTCCACTAAGTGAGCTTAAAAAGAAACAGAAGAGGAAGGTGCTTTCTTTCTTGGTGTAAATGTATTTAAGTTACAGTACATCTATTGAGTTAAATAATCTGAAACCAGCCCCAGGCTGCTAATGTGCCACCAAATCCCATCAGGCTCTTTTTGTGGAGGAGTAGTAGCCACATGGACAAGAAGAATGCCAGTGCCCACCTTTTGCTTCTTAGCAAAAGGTATTTCTACTTCTGTAGAAAACTTCCAAGATCCTATGATAAGTTCACAATGAACTACAAGACAAAAATCACAGAGTGGAGGTGCTCTGCACAGAAACTTATACAGTCACATGTGAGAGCCATTCAGGAGGACTGAAACACAGGAACTAATATTAGGGAATACTCTGAGATCAATGTTTTCCATCACTAATTACTGCCATCTTGCCACATAAATATGCTCTTGAAGAATCACATCAGAGTCATCTGGTTTCCTCAGCCAAGTCTCCACTGGAGAACTAGTGTGAGCTAGATACAGTACAAAAAGCAAAAAAATAAGACTGGAGAAGCCAGCACATATGTGTATAAAAAGGAACTGGTCTGTTTAGATATTATTTATCTCAGGCAAATATGTATTTATTTGAAACTTATCACATCCCTGTTCTAGGTCCTGAAACTAAAGACCAACAATCCTTGGGGTCTCTCACAGTAGATTTATGGCAAAGGTTCTCAATCTCAGATTCAACTCAGCTTCACAGAGACCTCATAAAAGACTAGGGACAAATTGTGTATGAACTTGTGTGTGTAGATTTGGATGAAAGTGAGTTTAGTGGACCGGTCATAGCTTTCATCAGTTTCTTAGAAAAGAAAATTATGATTCTAATAAGTTTTAAAACTATATTATATAGATATTTTTGTATATAAATCCAGAAAGTTGGTGAAAACAAAGGACCAGTGAAAGCTCTCAGTGTCTTTGATCATTGGAGTTATAAACTTAGAAGAAGTATCTATTGTTTGGGAAAAAAAATTTTCAATCTTTTGTCTCAGACCATGCTGGTTGCTACCCCATAAGTAGAGATGACTATTAGAAAATTGTGAAAAAACAGAGTGGCAAGTAACAATAAGTTCACTTGAGAATAATAATCAGGCCTCAACCAGAGAAGTACATAGAATCCCTGTGTCTTGATGGAATTTGCGAAATTCCACATGAATATTATTTGATTTGTGTCCCCTTCAGCCCCTAAAAACAGCCACCTTAAGTTGGCTGCTTCATCTCTAATCAAGCAACAATATTACATCTTATCTGAGCCAATTTGCCTGCTGAGAATTTGGAAGCTCCCCACATGATTCATTCTGCATAAAATCATTTGGTTTTTGCTCGCTGTAGATAATTGGTTCTTGGCAACGGAACTTAAACTATTTACAGTCCAAGTCTGTTAAAATGACATTGAAATTTAGCTTAAACAAACAGAATCAAAGTTAAGGGTATGTTTTCTTAATACTGTTGGTTGTATCTGTTAAAATTAAATTTTATGATGCCTACAAAGATCTATGGTAGAAATCAAATCCATTTGATGTAGTCTTCATAGGAAGAAGGAACAAAACTGAGGGCCAGAGAAGAGTCTTCCTTCTTGGGGAGGCATTCACAAGGGTGAGTCAGTGATACATAGTTTAATTGCAGGTATACATACCACATCTCCCTTCTATTTATCTATTGATGAACACTTGGGTTGCTTCATATTTTGACTATTGTAAACAATGCTGTAATAAACACAGGGGTATTTGTCTCTTTTTGAATTAGTGTTTTTGTTCTCTTTGGGTAAATACCCAGTAGTGGAATTACTGGATCATATGGTAATTCTATTTCTAATTATTCAAGGACCATTCATACTGTTTTCCACCATGGCTGCATCAGAGGGTCATCTGCCCATTTTTTATTTGGATTATTTGTGGTTTTGGTTATATAAGTTTTTGAGGTTATATAGATTTTTGAGTTATAGAAGATCTTTATGTATTTTGGATATTAACCGCTTATCAGCCATACCATTTGCAAATATTTTCTCCCGTTCAGTAGATAGCTTTTTTGTTTTGTTGATGGCTTCCTTCCTGTGCAAAAGCTTCTTATTTGATGTAGTCCCAATCATTTATTTTTGCTTTTGTTTCCCTTGTCTGTCAGGCAGTATTTAAAACAAAACATAACATAATAAAATCTAACAATTTGCCGTCTACAAAAGAAGTCTAAAACAGATACATTCAGAAAGTTTGCATGTAAAAACATAGAATTGATTGATATAAATGCTAATAAAGAATCAGTGAAACTAAACTTACAAAGAACATTCCTACTGATAAAGAGGTTCATTTCAGAAGGGTAAAAGTTTCTATCTACCAGGAAGATATTAAAGGTTTAAATTTAGAAATAGCAAATAATATTGATTCAAAAAATACAAAGGAAAAATTGGCAGAACTAAAAATGAGAAGTAAATAAACCTATAACTATAGGTGGAGGTTAAAGTACATGTCTTCTGGTATTTACAACATAGGCAGACCACAGATTACTGATTTCCAGAATATCTGAACAGCACTATTAATACATTAACTTATTGGACATATATTGAACATTGCATCATGCACAGAATGGGAGCCTAATGCTCTTTTTTGGTACCTTGGCAAAGGGACTTTCCTAATAATTGAGAATAGATATTTTCATATAGCAGTCATATACAGTTTGCATATAGTCACAGAACACATAGAAAATAATAATATTTACTCAGTTGTCCCTATCTACCTCAAGCCCAGCTCAATTTCCCCACACCTGGGGAGATCAGTATCTCCGAGCACCTTTAACTAACTCAGGGTTGTCAGTGGCACAGTTGGAAGCTGTGGCATAAAGGATGCTTGCGGGGTGGGGGGAGGGTGGTTTGAATGTGGAGGTTCAGGGCTTTGTGCTCAGGTATGGTCACAGGTCACCAAAAATTAATACCCTGTGTTTAACCCAGAAAACCCTAAAATGAGTTGCTAGGTAGTAATCTCTATCTTCTCCTTTTATGGTAAACAGACTCTAGCATGTTCCCAGTGATGCTCCCCTCCTGATGTTCATTCCTCTAAAAAGTCTCTGCCACAACACATAGGGCGAGCTTGTTAACCCAAAGGACACTGCAGGGGCACCTGGGTGGTGCAGTTGGTTGAACATCTGACTCTTGGTTCAGGTCAGGTTGCAATCTCATGGTCATGAAATAGAGCCCCACATCAGGGTCCATGCTGAATGCAGAGTCTACTTGAGATTCTTTCTCCTTCTGCCCTTCCTGCTCTCTCTCTCTCTCCCTGAAATAAATAATAAATCTTTTTTTTTTTAAAGACATTGCAGTAATGATGAAGTATGACTTCTGAGGCATTGCACTTTTCAGCTTGTTCTCTTTTGGATTACTCAGCTAGGCAAGCCAGCCAGCATGTTCTGAAGACACCCCAACAGCTGCATGGAGAAGTCTGCACAGTGAAGACTACAGGCCTTCCACCAACAGCCAGCACTAACTTTCCAGCCATCTCTGTGAGCCTGCTTGATCACAGACCCCCAATTTCAGTCCAGCCTCAGATGCCTACAGCTCCAGTTCACCTCTTAACCACAACTTCATGAGAAATCCCAATCCAGAACCACCCAGTGAAGATACTTCCAAACTGCTGAACCACAGAAACTGTGAGATAATATTTTTGTAAACATTTTAAGCCTTTGAATAAGAAGGTAATTTGCTGCACATCAGTAGATAACTAATGCAAAATAGAACATGACATCTTTTCAGCTCTTCACCCAAATTTCAGGGTGTAATATTCCATATAGATTTAGAACCATACCACAAAGTCTGGAAGTTGTATTACATTCTCTTAAATTTCTTATGGGCAGGAGCAAAAATGTTCCAGAAGGGCTTGTGGAGATTGTGGCAGGAGGAGCCATGGAGCAGAGGTGACCTGAAGCTCCTTCTGCCTTGCCAATGACCTTTCCATACAAAGGCTGGCATTTTTTTTTCCCTCAGCACTGTTTCCCAGGTGAAGTGATTGTTGTATAACCACCAAAGCATCTGTGTTGCCATAGTGATGGGCATATTTGAAGTAAGAGTATCCAGCTCTGTGTGAGGTGGGTGGAGGAGACCGCTGGAAAAACCTGCAGAGGCTTCTGGAGGATCAGGCCTGCGTGGGCGGGAGGAGCAGAGAAATAGAAGGACGAGTTCAATCTATGACTTAAGAGATAGGCAGAGTCCAAAGCAGAAAAGTGGACCTGATGTCCAATTCCCAGGGTGAGAGGTGGGCCTGGGTACAGGAGAACAAGTGCAGATCCAGGACCCCAACCATAGTAGAGCAGAGGCAGGAACACAGCACCTGCGCGAATGAAACATGAGGGGTGGACTTCCCTTGAACTGAGAGGTGCTGCCCTGAGACTCATTTATAGGAGCGCAGCAGAGCTTCTCCGGTGTCCAGAGAGACCTGGATGATTTTCTGAGGCTCCTGATGAAGCACAAAAATTACCTAAATTAGGGCCATGAAATAATAATGTATTTTACATGTTTAGATTTCCCAAGCTTATATTTTAACAAAAAGTAATGCAATGTGTGTGATACTTCCAAGGTGATTATAGGTTTTATTTAAGAGTAATGGCTGGTGTTTATTTATTATTATTATTTTTGAAGATTTTACTTATTTATTTGACAGAGAGAGAGCACAAGTAGGGGGAGCAGCAGGCAGAGGAAGAGGGAGAAGCAAGCTCCCTGCCAAGCAAGCCCAACGGGGGGCCCAACGGGGGGCCCAATGTGGATCCTGGGATCATGACCTGAGCTGACGGCAGACCCTTAACCAACTGAGCCACCCGAGTGTCCCTGGCCAGTGTTTAAGTCTAAAGCTCTTAGTGACTATGGGTTGCTGGGACTAACAATGCCCTTGAAACATCCCATCAAGGAAGTCTTGGGTACCAGCTACATGGAGCAAGGCCAGCCTGCCATAATTTAAGGCAAGAGGCTGCAACAAATAAAAGCATGAGTCCAGGGGGAATCAGGCCCTGAGAGGGATGCCTGGAGGATGAGGGGCAGCAGAAAGAACAAATAGAACAAATGCTATTCCCAGTACTCTCCGGGTCGCCAGGGAAAAGCAGGACAAGTCCCACCCCAGGTTCTGTTTCCCCGCAGCCTGACTTCATACTTCGGTGCTGTGTTACTTTAGACCAGCAATTCCATCCCTTTCTACATCTGTTGCTTTTCCTATTGGAAATGGGATATGTTTCAACCCCATGAAGAAACCCATAGGCAAATGTCAGTAGAGTCGTCAGGTGCAGCCTTTCAAACAGTGTCCACTCACTTGGCAATTCAAAACTATTTTTAGTGCTGGCAGTAGCTAAGCATAATGAAAATAATCTCTGCCCTATAGAGAATGGTTTCTGCTACATTTCAGAATCAGCAGGAAATATTTCAAGTCATTTCACTGGGGTACTTCTTTTGCTCGGTTCACGTCAGAGACAATAAGATCTTTGCTCTCCCCTTGCAGTGAAGATAAAGGAGCAGGTGTTTCTGAAGGAATGAAAGGATGGGTCTCCAGATGGGCCCTGTGCCCATTGCTGTTAACACTCCAGCATTTCCTGCTTCCCACAGGGCGAGTGGCCTCGGCAGCAAGGGCCTCCTCAGTGGGCTCCCCAGGGAACGTTGCCTTGTTTTCAAAGGCCTTTACAAAGGGCCATAAATGCCCAATGATAATAGCTATGAACTTTTAAAATATGCAATGGAATATAAATGTCACATTAATAAAATAATGCTAACCTTTTACCATTATATAAGTGATTTATTTTTTTAAGGATCTTATTTATTTATTTATTTATTTATTTATTTATTTATTTTTTTTTTTTTTTTTTTATTTGACAGAGAGACAGAGCACAGGCAGAAGGAGCGGGAGAGGGAGAAGCAGACTCCCTGCTGAGCAGGGGCCTGATGCAGGGCTCCATCCCAGGACCATGAGATCATGACCTAAGCCAAAGGCAGAAACTTAACTGACTGAGCCACTTGGGCACCCCTATATAAGTGATTTAAATTCTAAATTAACTGGAACAGCTGGTGAATCTGTACATTTTCTCCACAGGGTTTTTATAAGAACATTTGAAAGTTGGTGTGATTGGAGGAATAGATGTTTATTTATTTACATCACAAATCTTTTTTTTTTAAAGATTTTATTTTTAACTAATCTCTACACCCACCATGAGGCTTGAACTCACAACCCCAAGATCAAGAATTGTCCACTCTACTGACTGAGCCAGCTAGGCAGCCCTACATCACAATTTCTTTGAATTCGTTCTGTTATTTGTAGGCAACAAACTTGAGCAATGGAGCATAGGCAGGGCCCACAGCGGCCCCCTGGCTGAGTTGAGACAGGCCCAGCAGGCATCCATCTCAAAATATCCATAGGCCCTTAACTCGACTATGGGCTACTTACAACCAGGCATGGTTACCAAAAAAGAGAAAGTCCCATACAGCCCCATACCTCTTCACCTTCCCCCTTTAAATATAACACCTACCCACTGCCTCCTGGCAGACAGCCTCTCCTCTGCTGTCTGCCTGTAGCTCCCTTGCAGTGCATTCAAGAAACTACTATCTCCTTTTTCTGCCTTGGATGAATTCTTTCACCTCCCCTGCCACAGGCTTCTACCTACATTTGGGCGTCCCCATCCAATTGACAGAGACACCACATTATTGACATTATCTATAGGGTTTATTTGGAGTGTGTGTTCCAATAAACACTTACTCACCCCACTATGCGCATTACACACACACACACACACACACACACACACACACACAGGTCTGTCTCTCATGCAGTTATTTCTGGTTATTTCGATGGAATTAACTGTCATGACATCTTTTTGGTCACCACAGGGGAACTCAGTCTGAAACTTGTGGGTGGCTGGGAAGCTACCTGAAGCAGCTGCCACATACTCTGGGCTCTGTGGTCCACAGTTTGTTCTGGTGGCAGCGATTGGGGAAGTTTCTCTTCTTAGATCATCACATGCTTTGTTCCAGGGTCCTCTGCATTTTGCAACATGCAATCACAATATCTTGCATTCACATTGTGCTTTGGGATCCATAAATCAGAAACGACTTTTTACCTATCTTGGTCATGGTGCTTCTTGGTTCACCTCATACTACACCGCCCACCCCCACTCTGCCTAAATGTAATTTCTGGAAGGTAGGTTTACATTCTTTTAAGTTTTACAATGAAATTCACAGATATAAATATTCTTTCTGCATTCTAATCTATTCCAAGTAGGTGACAGCAGATCCTTGATTCTGGAGGCATAATGCAATTAGACATCTCTTGTTTAATTCAAAGTGAATCCTGAGAGTGCATCAAAGTCCAAGGTGAGTATCAGGGATGCTGCTAGTTAGTTCACAGAAATGCAAAGCAGATCTGTTTGAAAAGCCTGGGCAGCCTGGGTGGCTCAGCGGTTTAGCGCCGCCTTCAACCCAGGGCATGATCCTGGAGACCTGGGATCGAGTCCCACATCGGGCTCCCTGAATGGAGCCTGCTTCTCCCTCTGCCTGTGTCTCTGCCTCTCTTTCTCTCTGTGTCCCTCATGAATAAATAAATAAAATCTTAAAAAAAAAAGCCTGATGACTTTCCTACAGATATAAATCTTCCAGGAAGCTGTAACAGGGAACAGAAAACGATGTCTGTTATGGTCACTTAAAGTCACTTTGTAGAATACGATGAGTCTCTTTTTCTCAGTCTCAGATAACTGTGTGGGCACAAGTAGCAGGGGGCAAGGGAAATCAGGCCCCTGAAGGCTTCTTAATTCACAAGGCTGTTCAGAGGAGTCAGGGGGATGGTGCTCGTGGAGCACGTAGCCAGTGCCTGACTATGCTGAGCCAATGTGAGTTAACTGCAATTACCGTTTAATGCACGATAAGGATGAGTGAGCCAAACTCTGTCTCCCCGTAACTTCCCACAACCTGAATGCACCTGCCCTCTGAAGGTGCACGAGTCAGCCTCTTTTCCACCTGCTACCCCTTCAGCTGTGTCCTCTGCACTCTGCATTGCCTCCAGTGAGGGGACCGTATTTTCTCTGGTAACTCACTGGTCACACACTGTGCCAGGTGCTGGGAGTGCAGAGATGGATGAAAACACTGTCTGGTCATAGAAGGCCAGAGGAGGGGTCTGACACAGGGAAGACGGTGCAAGAAAGGAGAACCATGGGAACATGGGGAGGGCACCTGAGCCAGGTCAAGGGGTAGGGCATTGGGGAACCTGGGCAATCTCCTCACCCTCACCCCCATCCCTGGGGAGAGGACCACTGAGCTAGGCTTGCCAAGGGAGCAGGAGCAGGCTGTGGGCACACATTTTAAGCAGACATGATTATGTGCCAACAGCCTGAGGGCCATAGTCTGAGTCTTTCTAGTGAAGTTGTGGCAAAGAGAATGGCAGGAGAGAATATGGATGAAGAACATGTGTGCCAGCCTGGCCAAGACAGGGAGGGAGTTCCTGGAGGGATTTCTGCAGAGAAGCAGCACAATCTGACTGGGGATGGAGGTTCCCGATTAGAAGCAGGCAGCCTGGCTTGAGGCTGGTGCAGCAGTCCAGTGAAAACAGGCCTGTTCTAAAGTGATGGTGGTAAAGATGGAAAAAAACAGTGTCCTTTCTGACATATGCTTTCCAAGTGAGATGTGCTCTGATCACCTATTTATAATGCAAACTGCTTCCTTCCTGGCATTTCCCATCCTCCTGACCCTGCTCTGTTTCTTCCCCAGAGCTGTGATCATCTCTCATAAATTCTATAATCTATTTGTTTTGCATTTTGCTCTTCTCCCACTAGAAGATGCAGAAATTACTAGACTAGGTAATGTCACAAGTTTTGCACTAGTGGGTTGTAAGCACCTTACCAACATCTTAGCACATCATGGGCACCTAATTCATACCTATTAATATCATTTGAATATATGAATGTCTGCAGGCTTAGGGCAAAGCCTATCAATTTAGAGGCTTTCCAAGATGTAGAAAGATACCAGCAATAAAGAAGGGTGATTTATCAAGAAGGGATCAACCTTCTTTCCAAAGTTTTCACCTAAGGGGCCCTTTGATATTTGGGACTTTGGAGAATAATATCTTCAGGTGGGACAACAATAAGTGCTGGTGGAGAAAGGTTTATATCAAGACTAGGAGTCCCAAAACTCTGGGTGGTCACAGGTATTTGAGTTTTTATATCCCCCATGTGACTCTAAGGCACAGCCCAGAAGATGAGGGATGACCTCCAGACCTAACCCTGGCCTTCGCACCACATCAAGCAAACTCCTAGGATCTGGGGACAATTGTTATGCAATCTACACAACAAAACGTGACAATAACAAACACCACAACCACAATCCTGAAAAACAACACCACTGACAAGGACAACAACACACAAAACACATTACGTTTACATTCATACATCTATCCATGCAACATCTCTGTAAGATCTGGAGCTGAGGTACAGACTTGCACAATTCTGTGGGTTCTCCTAGAGGCACTCTGTATAACCAGCCCTTCTTCCCCAGGCTAAGTCAGAGCTACGGCTCTTGCTATACACGCCCATAACCCACCCCGTACATACCCAATCAAAACTCTTGTCACATCTAAAAGAAACAATTTTAGTGTCCAGCTTCTCAACTCACCAACTGTAACCTCCATGAGGCAAGGACTCTGTCTTGTTTCTTCACTGCTACACACTCAGGAGTCAGCAAATGCCTGGCACATCAAAGAAATTCAGCATATGTTAAATTAATGAAGAAGTGAACAATGAGTGAATGAAAGTCCCCATTTTTCACTGTTTTCAGAATTATTGTCAGGACCACCGAGGTATTGAGCCCCCTAGGGGTGAAGGTTAATGCTGCCATCAGTTCTGGGCCTCTGTGAAACACTCTGCGTATCTATCTTGAGTAGTATGATGCCATACAGATAGTAAATTAAATATAAGCCTGCCTTTAGGATGGGATAAATAGGACTCACTCTTTTGGCCCCAAAATATCTAGTACCAAGCTTTTTGAATAACGTATAATCAAAACAAGTCATTGAATGAAGAGATGAACATTTTTCCTCGTAGCAGGATGTGTATGCATTGTGACCTAAAGAAAGCCACGGATAAAGAAACTCAAAAGCAGAGATCTCTAATGACGGTAGTTCAGACACTGTGCCACAGTTTGGATGCTGTGGAGGGTAAAGAAGACTTTCTGAGGGCCTTTGAATTATCAACTTGTTTATCTGACAAATATTTATTGAGGACTGCTCTGGGCATTTAAAATATGTCAACGAATCAGACAAAAATCCATGCCTTTCTGGAGCTTACATTTCAGGGGATACACTAACAGTAGATATGATAAATAAGTAAATTTTATAGTGTGTTTAAAGGACATGAGTTCTCTGAAAAATATAGAAGTAGAGCCGGTGGTGGGGTCTGGAGGGCAGGAGTTAGGATGATGTGAGGTGTTGTAATGTTCAGCTCAGTGGTCAGGGTGGCCACGGTGACTCCAGCTTCTGTCCATGAGGACAAAGTCAATCTGAGTAGCTGGATTTGCACCAGGAAGGCTTCTGTGTGCTTGAAAAGTATAGCTCGAATCCATAGTACCAAAACATTTGTTCTAAATTGAAGAGAAAGGCAGGAGATTAAAAACTTCAAAAAGTCTTAATTAGCCTTGCTTACAAATACTTAAGGAAGTAGAGCAGAACAGGAAGAAAGAGTAATTTATTTGATTTGATGAATATTTGCTATAAGCTTTAATGTGTGTTTTGGGTAATTAGAGGTTGGTTTCATTATAAGCCATGTTTGTTGCCATTTAAAACAGGCCATTCTTAATAAAAAAAAAAAGAGCGGGTTTGGGAAGAGCCACGGGCTGGGACTGCCTCCGTGGACTGAATGGAGAGGCAGGATGAGCCCAGGTCTATCCTCCGTGGGGCAGTCTGTGGAGGGCCACAGAGGAGGGACCTAGAGGAGAGGCCTAGGCCACAGAGGAGGGGCCTAGTCCCACAGAGGAGGGGACTAGAAGCCTGTGGCTAGCTGTTACAGAACGAGAAGGTCCAGTCTGAGATGAATCATGACCCACAATTTCTCTATAGGTCCCTCCAGAAATTATTGTTTTCCATTGTCATTGCATGGAAAAACATTGAATTGGAGGAAAAACAGATGAGCTCTAGTTAGGGGAAATAGGCTTTAATTTAGTGAAGATGGTGGGAGATAGTGACAGGGCAAAGAAGATGCCACAGAGTAGTTCCCTGCCTGTGAGCTCAGAAAAACCAGAGTTCCCATTTGAGGCAGAACTGTGCAGGCACCAGAGCTGGTGGCCAGGCTTGGGGCCCGAGGCTTATGTTAATATTATGCAGAGAAAAGTAACTTACAAATGAAGAAAGTACTACTTAGAGGCTGTGTTTCAACTAGATGGACACTGGAAGAAAGTTTGGTGGCAATATGAAGCAGTTATGTTCACAGGAAGATTAAGGTCATCTAGGATTTGTCTTGAGATGCAAATAAAAGGAATTGTATTGAGCCACTAGATCAACACATTCCTTGGTGCTGGGGTTCTGCTGTTCTTGATGTGGTCATGGAGTAGATAAACCAAGACTTCAAAGGAATCACATGGCCCTGGCTATCCTAGTGGATTCTACACCTTCAGAGAGAGAGAAACTCATTCTCCTGGTACAGTGGCATTTTGGTAAGGGGCACTTTTACTCACTTAACCTTAATTACCTCAATTAACCTTAATTACCTACATTGGACTTTGCTACTCCCAAGGAAATTGAGCCATGGACATGGGTAAGGATAGGATGAGGAGAGAATTGAGAGCCCTAAAACTTCTTGTTTCACACCTATATAATATAATGACTTGAATAAACAATAGATCTTAAAGCAAAGTCAATGAAGAGACTTTTTAGATTTTTGAATAAAATACATTGAAAACTCTAAGTAGTAGCTATGGGCCTATCAAGGACACGGGTATTTTTAAAGGAAAGCTCCAGCTCCATAGAGCTTTTCATTTTTCTTGAATTTCCCAGACAAATAAGACATAACAAGAAATAGGCTGACTTCTTCTTTCAAAAAATTTTATCTATTTATTTATTTGAGAGAGAGAGAGAGTGTGTGTGCATGAGCAGAGGAAAGAGCAGAGGGAGAGGGAGAGAGAGAATCTGAAGCGGACTCCCCACTCAGTGCAGAGCCTCATGTAGGGCTGGATCTCCTGACCCCAAGAGCATGACCTGAGCTGAAACCAAGAGCTGGACGCTTAACTGACTGATCCACCCTTGTGCCCCAGAAATTAACTAACTTCTATAAACTTACCTGCTCTATTTATTACTATTTATCATTTATTATTATTTATGCATATTAATGGTAGTTTTAAATATACATATTCATTTTTAAAAATCAGAAAAATATAGAAAAGTAAAAATAAAGAAATAAATATCACTTGAAGTGCACAATTCAGTGGCATTTAGTAAAAAAAAATAAATATCACTCATAATTCAGAGATGAGCACTGTTCTATTTTGGTGTATATCTTTCTGGACTCTCTTTTCAAAAATCTTATCTTAACATACATATTATTTTATGACAATGATAACTGTAAAACAGATGGTAAGTCATTTCCTATAAGTCTATATCATATGGTTTTTGATCATATATAATGGGCACCTGAAGAGAGCACTATGCTTAAAAACTAGGAAGAGATAAATAAAAATAATCTTTAAAAAGGTCTGGACTAAAACTATAAAAAATTTAGAAGAAAACATAGGAGAAAATGCCCCATTGCAGCATGGGGTTAGGCAAAGTTTTCTTAAGCAAGATGTAAAAAGCATGAATCAAACAAAACTGCAACAACAAAAAATAGATTTCATGAAAATTAAGAATTTCTGCAAAATAGATATCTCACAAAGAGTTTTTATCAAAAATATATTTTTAAAACTACACAATTACATCACTAATCATCAGAGAAACACATGTCAAAATCACAATGAAATATCATCACTTCATACTTGTGAGAATGGCTAAAAATAAAATACACAAGAAACAGTAAGTGTTGGTGAGGATGCAGAGGAAACAGAGCCCTCATAACACGGTTGGTGGGAATGCAAACTGGTGTGGCCACTGCGGAAAGAATATGAAGTTTCCTCAAAAAGTAGAACTCCCCTACCATCCAGAAATCACGCTTCTGAGTATTTACCAAAGAATACAAAAATACTAAACCAAAGGAATACAGGCACCCCTATGTTTATAGCAGTATTGTTTACAACAGCCAAACTATGGAAGCAGCCCAAGGGTCCATTGATAGATGAATAGATAAAGAAAAAGTGGAACACAAGGGAATGTTATTCAGCCATAAAAAAAAAAAATGAAATCTTGCCATTTGTAACAACATGGATGGATCTAGAGAGTATAACACTAAGTGAAATAAGTCAATCAGAGAAAGGCAAATACCATATGATTTCACTCATATGTTGGATTTAAGGAATAAAACTAATGAACAAAGAAAAAAAAAAGAGACAAACCCAAAACAGACTCTGTAACTATGAAGAACATACCGATGGTTACCGGAAGGGAGGTGGGTAGAAGAATGTGGATCCCCTGATGGGGATTGAGAGTCCACTTACCACGATGAGTTCTGAGTCATGTATAGAATTGTTGAATTGCTATGTTATACACCTGAAACTCATAAAGTACTGTATGCTATATGGAATTTTAAAAAACTAAATAAAAAGAATATAATAACCAAAAGAGAGCAAAATAAAATATATGATCATAAAAAAACACTTGATTATAAGAAGACAAACAACACTTTCACCCCACCGAGAAATAGACAAAATATTTGAACAGACACTTAATGTAGGAAGATACATGCAGATCATTAGGCATCAGAGAAATACAAACTAAAACCACAAAGAGATACCACTATACTAGAGTAACCAAAGTCAAAAATACTGAACATATCAAGTGTTGACAAGGAAATAAAACAACTGGAATTCTCATACACTGCTGCTGGGAATGTACAATGTATAAAGTTATACATATACTAATCATACAGCTGAGCAATCTCACTCCTTGGGTATTTACCCAAGAAGAATGACAATACATGCTCATGAAAATACTTGTAAATGAATGTCTATAGCATCATATTCATCACAGCAAAAAAAATGAAAGTAATTCAAATGTCTATCAACTGATGAGTGAGTTAACAAGTTACATAATAATCATACAGCAAAGGAATAACATGTTAAACGCACAACAACATGAATGAATCTAAACAACTTTGTGCTGAGTAAAAGAAGCCAAACATGTGAAAGTACATTGTCCGATTGCCTTTATATGACCTTTATATGACCTACGAGAAAAGGCAGGGCAGTTGGGTGCTTGGGGACAGTGGTCACAAAAGAGGATGGTGACTGTACACTTAAAAAGATGATTTTAGGGGCACCTGGGTGGCTTAGTCAGTTAAGCATTTAACTCTTGATTTTGGCTCAGGTCATGATCTTAGGGTTGTGAGATGGAGCACTGCATGGGCTCTGCAGTGGGCATGGAGACCACTTAAGATCTCTCTCTCTCCCTCTCCCTCTGCCCCTCCCACCCTGTTGGTGCTCGTGCTCTCTCTCTCTTTCTCTTTCTCAAAAAGATGATTTTATTCTGTATACGTTACGTCTGATACACTAGAAAAAAGTGTGGCAACACACACATGAAAATTACCATTAAAAAGTCATTGTTTGGATGCCTTGACCATGCCAAAGTCGCAGAATCACTGTCTCTTTAGTATCAATATCACCTCTGATAGATAGGACTTTCAGTAGACACTTCTTTGCTTCAATCAGTCCTTATTGATTTGTGTGTTGGACTTACATAGCCAATATTCTGTGAGTGCTCAAGTCTTTTGCACAGAAACCGAATCTTGTCTATATTCAATATGCGTGAAGTGTAAACAACAAAAGAAATAAGGATGAGCTAAAAGATGTGCAATAAACATCAAAATCGAAGAAATTTGTAATAATAAGCTACAGTATAGTCACATCAGCAACTGCCTCATGGCTAAGACCTTTGAGTCATTATATGCATCACTTGCAGCTTACATAATGGGCACAGATACATGATTCAATTCAACTAACGGTTTTGGAGTCTTTTCAAAGTACTAGACGTTTTTTGAGATCTAGTTCAAAAGTACTAGACATTTTTCTAGGGGTTCAAAGATTGTGACACACACAAACCTGGCCCTCAGAAGATTTGAAAAGAGAGGCAATGTCCCAACAAGAGAAAATACATTTTAAGAAGAAGAGCATAGTCACACATACTCAGGATGGCAAAGACTGGGAGGAAGTGAGTACTAGGGATTAGCCAGCTGAGCTGGGAATCTGGAGAATTGAAAGGACTTTGAGAAAATTGTTGTATCAATTTGCAGTAGGGATGCTGAACTGGGGAGTGAAAGGGAGAGGCCAAAAGCTTTGGGCAAGGCTTTGACCCTGTAATTTCTTTCTGTATCCTAAACACTCTGGACTGGAAGGCACAAGGGGCCCCAAAACTCCCTAAAACTGTGATAAAGGAAGATCTCAGCCTGTCAGCCAACTGTCCTGCTCACCACAAGTCTGCAAAGAGCAGCTCAGGTGGTCTGGCAAGATCCTGGGAGTCCCTGCCCACTAGGTGTGGGGATCACATGCTGTGATCCTGGAGCCAAGGCCCGCCTCCCTGGCCCAGCCCAGGGTGCTGCCCCGCATCTCCAGGAACTAATGGCCCCCAGTACCCTGTACATGAAAAATGCATTTCCATGGATCATGACGGTCGCAGGAGGGTGGGCAAGCATGAAAAGAAAGGATTCAGAGATAGCTGTACTTCCCAAACTACTCTTTTGTGTTGTCTCTTTCTGTTTCTGTCTAACAACCATCTTCTATTCAGTAGTTCTTTCTTTGTGTTGGATTCTCATTGTTTTCTCAATACTTCCTAAGGTTTAATGTGGAGGAGAAAGCCCAGACTGAAGAAAGTCTGTGTGGGGAATGAACTTGGAGACAGAATATGCTGCTAGACCAAGGGTATGTGCCTCCTCTGATCTGCTCAGCGCCACTGGCTCCAGGGCTAGAGCACTTGCTCCCTGAGAAGCCCTGATTGCTGCTACGTGGCTTAGCCTCTGAGCACCTCAGGCTTTTTTTGCTTCTCTTGGGATGAGGAGCAGGAGGAGCAAAGTCTCCATCTCATCTGACCTCCCCTGACCAGATGGACTACAGCTCTCAAACAACTTCTAGATTCAGATAAAGAACCACACTGGTGTTTCTAGCAGGTGTTCCCAAGGGGCCAAGCGACACAGCCTAGAATGGAAGCGCAGCAGAATCAATGACCATGAGATAAGCTTTGATCAGTAAGAACCAGGAGATGGAAGGAAGCTATGGTTTCCTTTTCCTCCTGCCCTGCATCAAAGCACAGAGAGGCATGGCATTTCTGCCCAGCCTGTCTAGAAGGCACTTCACCTGGTCAAGCCCTAACTGTGTTTCTTGTGAAGTTGTGGCCATTAGGATAAGGCACTACCTTGAATGTGCTTTTCCCTCCTTCTTGTATTATATCTTCTTTTCCCCCTTCCTGACTGCTTGGAAAATGGTCTTGGGCTATTTTCTGTGGAACCCAGGTTAAGTCAGAGAAACTTAGAAGAGAGAATTGTTGGTTGAACTCAGAGTCTGTCTTTAAAGGCCATCCAGCTCAAACTCCCACCCAATGGAGGAAACTCTTTCACATGCTCGAGCATGTCTAATAAAAGGATACTCACTTCCTGGAAAGCCTGTGCACCCCATTGTGGAAAACACAGTCCATGGAAATTTCTTTCCTGTATTGGGACACAAATCTGTTGTTTTTATAACTTCTACTCATTGGTTTGAGAGTTTACTTCTTCTACTTGAGTGTCAGACTTTAAAGAAAAGCATGACCCATCTGAAAATCTAATCCTGAAAGAGAAGACATAGAAATTACTCTGAATTCATTGAAAGTATATGAGTAAGGAAACTTGTGTTAATCCATTCCTATTTTATTACAAAAAATAAGGGCAGTATAACCAAAATAAATTAGATTACTTAATTTGCTCTTCCCAGTTAACCAATTGGTAAGGAAGTGCTGGTTATATTTTGCCAATTTACACTACCTTCCCCTTCAATGTTCCAAATGAAATTTAAATTGAGTAAAAGGAAGTCAAGCTGCTATGTAATGCTTCTCTAGAGACTGCACTTCAAGCCTGGTTGGTCACTGAAGCACCCAGTCACTCTCCTGCAGAGTCCCTGTTCCTCCTCTGTATCTCCACTCATATGCTACCTGTCTTTTTTTTTTTTTTTTTTTTTAAGAGAGAGACAGAGATGGGGAAGGGTAGAGAGAGAGGAAGAGCGAGAATCCCAAGCAGGCTCCATGCCCAGTGTGGGCCTGGTCTCACTACCTTGAAATCATGACCTGAGCCTGAATCAAGAGCCGGAAGCTTAACTGACAGAGCCACCCACATGCCCCTCACCTGTCTTTATCATGACACTCACTGCATTGTGTTACAGCTCCTTGTTCATGTCTACTCCTCCTCCACTAGGGTATGGCTTCCCAAAAGTAAGAACCATCTTCTTCATATTTCTAGTTAACCCCCTACCTCTGATCCCTACAATGAAGCCAGCCATCCTCTTCATAGGAGGCCTCAACCGTGTGATGCCGGGATTAATTAATAATCCTGTGTCCTCATGTATAAGCTAAAAGTATAAATCCAGGTAGACCTGTTTCTCTGGCAAGTTAGGGTGGCTGTGGCCCAACAACTGAGAAAAACATCTGAATTTTTTATGAGTTTTTCTAAAAGTAAAAGGAAATATAAAGTGAAATATTTTTTGACATTTCTAGTAGCATTTGGGTAAGTGGCTTGAACTAGGTTTGTGGAAAGAATGTTATATACACACGTACACACACACACATATACATATATACGTGTATATACATCCACATACATATGTATATAAGTATATGTGCATGTATGTGTATATGTATGTCTGTATATATACATATGTATGTGTATATATGGATATATACATACCTATGTATGTACGTGTATATGTACTTATCTATTTCATCTATTTTATATATGAATACATATATATGTATGTGTTTATATGTATATATATATAAACTATATATTTTATTTTTAAGTAATCTCTGCACCCAACATGGGGCTTGAACTCACAACTCTGAGACCAAGTGTCGCACGCTCCCCCAACTGAGCCAGCCAGGCACTCCAAAAAACTGTTATTTCTCAATTATCTCTCTTCTGATCTTAATTTGTGCCTCTTTCATTTTTGTTTCTCTTCCAAACAGAGCTCTTTGGTCCTTTTCCGGTGCCCTAAAGAAGGCCTCAGGGCCAGAATGTCTGCGTCATGCTGTAACACATTACCTGTGCAAATTGTGCTTTATAGAAAAAGCAGCCCTGCAATGCGAGCACAATAATAGTTTTATTTTCAACACTGCTTATTTTGACATATTTCCCAGAACTAAAGTTTGGCATATTTATCATTTTCCCTCTATTTCTTGCAACTCTAAGTGAGGAGACATGTTTATATATGAAGATCGTGCCGCTAACTTGTTTACAGCAAAGTCTCTGCTTCAATTTCATTTTCTCCCAGTGATGATGAATTTGTGCCTCTCCATCCACTTCTATCACCCCTTCCTCTTGTGAGGAACTGTGTACATTTGTCAGAAAGCTAGCTTAATTTAAGACTGTGGTCTGTGGCCTTGAGTAAAAGCTAAGGTGCTGCCCTACTTCGAGCCACCTTTGGTGTGAGGACACCTGCCTGGTGTGATGTGATGAATGTTTAGAGGGTTTCCCAGAGAGGGGAAGGAAATTCACTCTTCTTTATCCAGCACCACATTTGGGTAGCTCACTCTTCTCACTGCTAAAAGCAACAAGCATTCTATAAAAATGCACAAAGTGACCCTGAGAAGGTTAATTTAAGGTCATTCCCAGCCATTAACACCTCTGTTCTATTTACTTTATCAAATTGATTAGCTAGTAATGCGGCAAGTCCCTAGAAGAAGATTTTGATGGGGCAAGGCAGGAAACGTCTGGGTTCTCTCTTGAGCCTGGGATAATGTTAAGTGAGTAAAGCCTGACAGGGGACAAGAGTAGGGGCTTGTGCTTGTAAAACAACAAAAGGTGGCAGGAGCTGGGGGCTTTAAGAGAAAGCCCAGGGCCTTTGACGGAATTTTACAGTGACACAAGTTTGCCCAGCAGCAATCCTGCCTGACAACTGCAGCTGCCCTACCACATTACTGATAACCAAACATCAGGAAGTGGGGACAGGGACAGGGTAGAGCTAAGTGCAATATAATTTCAATTTGAAATTCCAGCCTAGTTCTGTTCATTAGATATGGTGTTTGTTAGCGCTGCCTGGGATATATCTTGGCAACGAAACAAACAATCACACACTCACTCCTTCTCTCTCTCTCACACACACAACCTGAAAAAGAAACCACTTAAATTGTGTATTTAATATTTCATGCCATCTACAGTGGAAATACTTATTTACTCTGGAGTTGGCTGGACTAAAACAATCGCTTCCCACGTTTGGATAGATTGTGGAGTATATTATCTTTCATCCTGTGAAATAATATTGGGCAGAGTCCTCCAGATTTTCTTTTTTTTTTTTTTAATTTTTATTTATTTATGATATTCACACAGAGAGAGAGAGAGAGAGGCAGAAACACAGGCAGAGGGAGAAGCAGGCTCCATGCACCAGGAGCCTGACGTGGGATTCGATCCCGGGTCTCCAGGATCGCACCCTGGGCCAAAGGCAGGCGCCAAACCACTGCGCCACCCAGGGTTCCCTCCTCCAGATTTTCAGGGAAATGACAATGAGCTTGTAAGAATGCAAGCTGCCTTGCTCCGTGTTCATTTAGCAGCAAGTACAAGAGAGGCAGGGAAAAAATGCTTTTCTCTCTGTATCTAGGAAGAGTGTGTGTGTGTGTGTGTGTGTGTGTGTGTGTGTGTGCCAGGGGGTGGCACTAGATATGGTCACCTCTCTTCTATCTGGGAGAGAGGTCTCTGATTAATATAAATCTGTGTGCAAAGCCAGAGGGGGATTGTGGGTGGCAGAGAACATAGCCACAAGGAATAATTTAGCCATTTATTTAAGTTTAGATTTGCTCCTCCGGGCAAATCCTTCATGTTCTCCTTTTAATAAGACAGTGGGAAAAAAAAAAAAAAAGACAGTGGACACCATGTACAGAGAGAACTGGAAAGAATCAAGGGGACAAATTCCCTAACCAGTCTTCTGCCTTTTATAGAGATGGTGAGAAGGCTTTCCATAGCAGCTCTTGATGCTATTAAGAATTGTTCTAAAGAGTTGTAACAAAATTGTAGAACTGTCTGCAATCAGTGTTCATTAGTGACACAATGTTAAAAAGTGATAAAACTGGGCACCCCCGGTGGCTCAGCAGTTTAGCGCCGCCTTCAGGTCCAGGGTGTGATTCTGGAGTCCCAGGATCGAGTCCCACATTGGGCTCCCTGCATGGAGCCTGCTTCTCCCTCTGCCTGTGTCTCTGCCTCTCTCTCTCTCTCTCTCTGTGTGTCTCTCATGAATAAATAAATAAAATCTTTTTTAAAAAGTGATAAAACTGGGAAGTATGTGCCTAGAGGAATTCTAATTGTCTTACTGTGGTTTCTTTGCTGTCACCATCACCATCACCATCATCAACCACCATGTACTGAGCATCATGACACTTAAGACATTGATGGTGCTTTGGGCCGCAAAAAATAATAATGAAAGTATAATATCACACTTTAAAAGGAATATACCAATTGCCAACATAGGCAATTACCTAGAATGGATAGCTATGTATGTGCATATATATGTATGTACACCTATGTACATACATATATTTGACTATACACAGACACATATATAACATATATATTTTTTAATTTCTCAAGTCATGAAATTGTTTTCAGGGTTAAATGAGACAATTCACTTAAAGCCCTTTCTGTCTGTCGCAAAGTATCCAATAAATGCTGATTTTTCCCCCCACAAGCATGAAGGAAGGCACTGGGCAATTTTCATTTGGAGAGAGCTTTCCCTTCTAAATACCACCTCCTCAGGACATGGTACTTTTTGAGTGAAGGCAGGTAAATAATAGGTATTCTGGGCCACTGAGAGGACGCAACAATAAGAGTGTTTGGATGAAGTTCGGCAACATCTAGGGCATGGTTGGGCCAATCCTAGCCATGCACAGATCTTCACTGATGGAAAGTCCTCACCTGATGGAATCAACACCTGGATGGTATGGGGGAGAGGCTTATCCAATGGCAAAGAATGGACTTCAAGCACTCACATGACTTTTCTATTGTCAGAGTCAGCCCTTCATGATGTTCAACTAATGCTTGATACAGTCTTTATTTCTTTCCATGTAGTCCCTCCAGATTGGATTCTCTTACCTCTGCCACCTCCAATCTCCTCCATAAATTTGTGCCATCACCATCTCCTAATCCCATACAATGATTCTGGCTTAAACTCTATTTCATGATCCATTCAGAAAATTCCATTTTGAATCTCAAGAATCAATTCCGGAGATCAGAAAAATGAAACTACTTTGAATTCACTTTTGCAGTCCAGCTTTAATAATGATAATTCTTCTACCTGCTGGGATGGTAGAAAAAGGAAGAGTGAGGGGCACCTGGGTGGCTCAGTGGTTGAGGATCTGCCTTCGGCCCAGGACGTGATCCCGGGGTCCCAGGATTGAGTCCCACATTGGGCTCTCTGCATGGAGTCCTGCTTCTCCCTCTTCCTGTTTCTCTGCCTCTCTCTCTCTCTCTCTCTCTCTCTCAGGAATAAATAAATAAAATCCTTAAAAAAAAAAAAAGAAAAAGGAAGAGTGAAAAGGAGCAAATACATAATGATAAAGAATTCAGAATACTGTACAGTATTAAGATAGCTCCAAATTAGAAATTCTGTGGGTTTTTTTCCAAATTAAAAATTCTTTGGTTTCTTGACACAAACCAGGTTCACAATCCCTCTGAAGAGACAGAACATATATAAAAAGCCAACGGCATAGGGAACAGCAAACATGAAGTGCAGGACAAATGACTTAACCAGAAATTCAAGAGAAGCTTGAAGGAGGTAGGAAAGACAAAGCGAGCTGGGGTAATCTCCTTTATTGGTAAGGTTTGTCACATACTAGGGGATCACTCGGATTTATACTTAATTCTATTTCTGCCATCAAAGGAGTTTAATAGAAGTTATTGAGAAATAAACATGACTGCAACACCCGAAATGAGCCTTGGAGGCTTATATATATGATGAGCTTTGGGTATCTAACTTGTGAGTAGTTCAATTCTGGATTCAGTTTTCCTTCCTTCATCCAAACCCACTTGACTGGGATCCTGATACCTTACCTGGATCTTTCCTGCCCCTTCTACATGGCGGTCTCTGTCTAAAGACTTCTCCTAAATAAACTGATCCTATAAATTCATGAATAGGCCCACCTGGTTGTAGTATTACTGGCTCTCTGGACCTTTCACTGACATGGCCAAACAGGACCTCACAGCATCACGACCTGAGCCAAAAGCAGATGCTCAACCATTGAACCCCCCAGTGCCCCCACAGGCCAGCTCCTTAACGCTATCTCCAGTGGTTGGGAGTTCAGGGCATCTTACAAACTGGCTTTCTCCTCCTCCTCAAAGGCTTAAATGTTAAGTCATTAGCTTGACCCAAACATACACCTTCATATAAAGTCAAGTGATTTTGGATAAAGATGTCAAAGGTAATTAAATAGGGAAAGGATAGTTTTTCAAAAAATAGTGCTGGAAAATTTGGATATTATATATGGAAAAAGAGAGAACTTCAACTCTTACTTTATACTATGCAGAAAAATTAAACTAAAAATGGATCACAGACCTATGTGTATAAACTAAAACTATAAAGCATCTAGAAGAAAAAATACAGATTTTGTGACTTTAGATTAGGTAAGGTTTTCTAGGAGAGAGCACAAAAAGTATGAGCCATAAAATAAACAAAATGACATAGTGAACTTCATAAAATTCTAAAACTCCTTGTCTTCAAAGGGCATTATTAAGAAAATGAAAAGGCAAGCTCAGGAAGGAGTGAAAATATTCTCAAAAATATCTGACAACTCTTACAAGTCAATAACAATAATTTAAATAATCCAACAAAAAATAGGCCAAATGTATCAATAAACACTTTCCAAAAGCAAATAAGCACATGGAGAGGTATTCAACATCATTAGTCAACATGGAAACGCGAATTAAAACTACAATGAGATACAAACAACCACTCTGGAAAATACTTAAGAAATTTCTTAAAAAGTCAAATACTTGTTTACCATATGACCCCGCAATTCTACTCCTAGCTATTTACACCAAAGATATGAAAACATATGTCCACACAAAGGTATGCATGGGAATGTTCAGAGTAGCTTTATTTGGAAAAACCAAAAAAGTAGAAAGAATCTAACTTTCCTTTAATTAAAAAAAGGAGTTATTTAGCAGAAACAAATTTAATAGAAATTTAGAAATAAATGTTGGACTAATTTTAGAAATTCAAATTTAAAAATTTAGGAACAATACCAAAAATTCACTTATTTAATAGAAAAATACTGTAGTATATCCATGCAATGGAACACTACTCAGCAAGTAAAAAGCAGTGAGCTATTATTAGACACAACATGAAAGCATCTCAAAAGCATACAATGCTAGTAAAAGAAGTGAGAGAAGCCAGTCTCAAAGTCTACAGGTTTGATTGCATTTTTATGACATTCTTACAAAAGCCAAATCATCACAACAGAAGGCAGAACAGTATTTGCCTGGGGCAGCAGGATGGTATTGGTTTTAAGGAAACTCTGAGGAGTGATGGAAGTGTTTTATGTCTTGATTGTGGTGGTGGTGGTTAGACAACTGTATCCACTTGTCCAAGCTCATTAGACTGTATACTTATAGTTATATGATTTATTGTCTGTAAATTATGTCAATGAATCTGACTATAAAATACTGGATATATATCTCCAATGTCTCTGTACTATATTTAAACTCTGTTTTTAAGAATCATCTCCCTTTATTCAAAAGCTATCTTAGTCAGAAATTTAGAAAAATACAGGAAGGAATGTAGGAGGGTGGGAAAGAGGGAGGAAGGAAAGAAAGGAAGGGAAAGAAAGAGGGAGGGAGAGAGGAAAGGGAGAAAAAACAGCCTAGCTTATCTGATTGAAGCACGGTTTGGAGCCTTGAAGCCCTGCTCCTTATTCCCCTTCCCCTACTAACTCCCAGCCCTGAGGTCCATGCAAACAACCTCTGAGACACAATTTAAAAATTACCATTTCTGAGGAACTCTCGGTTCAGGAGCGAACTTTGGAATATGGAATATGACAGTGATCAAGCCATTTGAATTCTGCATTTAGGATTTAATTTCTAGGTAAGTTTTTCTCCATCTAAAATCCTAGAAAGCCTGAAAATACCTTTACCATTCTATCTACTACAACTGAGTATTCTAAGTGCCTGTGAATAAAATGCCCCCCTAATGTATCAACATTAATGCACATTATTAAAGATTTGTTCATCCCATATGTCTACTAATTTTGCTAGATAACACTAGGTGATGCCATTCATGGTTTGAGATTTGGTTCTACTCCTCAACTGTCTGTTGCTTAAATTGATAATAACCGAAGTCCTTTTGAAGAGTGCAACTGTAGGGTATGTAGATAACTCTACAAGGTCATGGGAAGCACTTATTACCAACAAACATTATTGAACCCAAGATATGAAAAGCGTAAAATGGAAACAATGGTACAGTGAAACCTCAGGAGTAAAACACTGACCAATTAATACTGTGTATGAAAGCTGAAGGCAATTCCTACCATGCAAGAAAATTAATCCTGCTGTGTTCTGCTCTTTAAGATACTGAGAAGTAAAATACCAAAAAGAATTATGGCAAATAAACTTCAGTCTTTGCTAAAACTCCAGAAGCACAAGGGATATTGTTTTTAAACAAGTGCAGTATTATCAACTCTGTTTGTCTGAAGCTCTGTGGTATATCTTGAAATGGCAATAAAACTGGTGTTTACTGCTCATTTTATTTTCCTCAATTAAGTGCACTATAGCAATAAGGGACTGAAATGAGAATGAAAGACAATGGATTCATCTCCTTCTGGGCCACCCATTCTCTCCATAAGAATGATCTTGGGTAGGTCATTTGAACTCCCTGTGCTTTAGCTCGTATTTGTAAAATGAGGTCATTAGACTAGATAGGGTCCCCCATTGTACTTCATACTAGAAATACAATACCCTCCGGAACTCTGTTAATGTCGGCACCAATCATGCCCACCTTCTCCTTGACCCCTGCCTGTTGCGTTGTAGAGATGGGCAAGATTGCAGATCCGAGATGGGGAGAACTGGAGGAGGAAGTAAAGCCTAAGGCAGGTTTAAAGCCAGCAATAGAAATTGGAACAGCAGCTGGCTTCATTTCATTCCTTTTCCCTTCCTGCCCTAGGTTATGTTCAGATCTATAAGAAACTCAGAAAAAGTGTCTAGGCAGAAGTCATTACCTCCCCACCACCAGATGTACTCTTATATGAAATGTATGAAATGGAGAGAGGAAACCCAGGAAACTTGTCCCCACATTGCTCATAATTTATTGTCATACTCTGGAGAAAAGAAATCAAGGGGAAGGAACTGAGAAAGAGCCTAGGGAATGCTGATGCCTTGGACCTCATCTCCTCGGGGAGAGATTAGAGCCTCCCCGAACTAGAAAGTATGAGATTGGATTGTGAGGTTAGACAGAGTCATATTGACGCTTTGATACCCATGGGATAGGACCATTCTCTACATCTTGGTTTTGCTACTTATATATCAAGGGATAATACTAAAAATTCTCCCCAACAAATATTAATTGAACATTTCTTCTGTCGTAGGCACATGGACAACAACTTTCAGGAGCTCACAGTCCAGTGAGGATGATGGACATGTACAAGACCAGCTCAGCACTAAGATAGCCAGTCATTAGAACTAAGGTAGAGGGAGGGCGAAGTGCTGGGGAGCCAGACAAGGGTGATATTACTTAGCCTGCCCTTTCCCTTTCTGCTATCTGGGACAGGGTAGCCTTTTCCCATTATCTGCTGGATTTTCTGGAATGAAATATCTCTTTGCCAGAACTTAGGTCATTTGTCTTTGCCTTTCAATACTCAGTCATTGCCAAACAACCTGTTAATGATCAATGAAGACTGAATTGACTGTCATTTCTGATGACAGATGACACTGGGTGAACCTCATCAATTGTGGGACTGTGGCAGACAGAGATAGACTGCCGACCCCTCTCCACCAAAGCATGCCTCCCCTCTAGTAGCTCACTCTTGTGCAAGTCATGATCTCTTCCTGGTTCCCAGTCAAACTCAGGATTTTCCTACCATTTCATAAACAGACGCTGAGACATATGAAAGTGCATTGAAACCCTTTCAGAAAAATAATTAGCTATCCTTGTGGTGCACAGGGCTTTTGGATACAGGGAGAAGGGGTGGAAGAGAATATGGATAGAAAAGTGATTTGCAGACATCCTGGGTGGTTCTATGTAGCCCAACTTTTATAGCCATGAAGTCATTTCTAAAGTGTAATCCAAACTACCCTCCTCCCGCTTTTTAAAAAAATTTTATTTGGGAGGGAGAGAGAGAGAGAGAGATCACAAGCAGTGGGGGAAGGGCAGAGGGATAAGCAGACTCTGCTGAGCAGGGAGCCCAACATGGGACTTATCCCAGGACTCTGGGATCGTGACCTGAGTTGAAGGCAGAAGGTTAATGTACTAAGCCACCCAGGCATCCCAAATCACCCTCCCTTAATAAAATAAATGTTACCACTGTCCTGCCTTTAGCAGAAAACAGGCAAACTTTGAGAGGTCCTTCTCAATCATTATTGCTTCTAACAAGTACATATATTTGGAGTTTTTGAGTCCCAGGTGCCTTTAATGGACCACTTTCTTTGAACTTCTGTTTCCTTTTGTATATCAGTTTTCATTTATAAAATGGGGATGATATTGCAACTATTTTATAGGGTTATTATGAGACTTCAAAGAGTGTTTCACTTAAAACACTTATAACATTAACCTCGTATATAGAAAGCACTTAGAAAATGTTAACTATTGTTCTAGAATGCATGCTATTCCTGTGCACTCAAAGGCCATGGGAATACCTTGTCTCTCCTCTTTTAGACGATACAGATCTTTACCCTAAAAAAAAAAGGTCTGTCAAACTATGGGCTTTGAGGACATTTAAAGCATAATGATCTCTACTGGAGTACTTTTTCTGCTACTAACAAGCTGCATGATTTGGGGCTTAATCTTCCTAAGCCTGAATTTCTTTTTCTACAAAGTGAGGATAATAATATCTACCCCATATGTTTGTTGGAGGATTAAGTGAGCTAATGTATGCAACTTTCTTAGCAAGATACCTAAATAAATTGGCTGATGATAGTTCCTGCCTTGCTAAGGAAAATGATTCTTCTCACCGTCCCTATAGATGCATTCACCTTCAGCAAGAAATTACACACACCTTATAGCAATGTCCTCGTGGGCTCTAGCTCCTGGGATTGTAAGCAGGCACCTGACCCAAGGTACTCACAAATTAACTCAGTGTAAAAAGAAACATGTCTAAGAGGGATTAGTTGAACCAGTCAAATACTTGCTTTTGGAAATCTTAATCGGGAAAATACCCAGGGAATTAACTGTCAGCAGTGAAATAACAGAATGGGAGACATAATGAGATACAGTCCAGACCATGAGGGAACATGACAGAGTTAAATTAAGCATAAGCAAAGCTGTAATCACAAGAAAAGATATACAAAATAGAAGCCAAGGAGGCCAGCAAGAGGAGACTAGAAGGAACACTGGAACGTATTTGAGTTCCTCTACGGTGAAATACTTGGTAAAAGATCCAGGGCATTTTGCCACTGACCCCCAAATAGAGCATCCTCTTTCTGGACCGAGTCAAACTTTGTTTTGGTCTTCAGCTTCCCAAGTGGCCCTCCTGTCCCTTATCTACAATGTTCCGTCCCTTCTCTCCCCCTCTTTTCCTTTCTCGAGCTAATCTATGGGAGTCTCTGTTCCTGACATCTGAGCCTAACTGACATCCAGGCACACAGGAGACCTTTAATACACAATGCATATTATTATTAGGTTGGAAATGCATCAGGCATTTTGTGACTTAAACTGGTAAAACCCACAAATAGAGGATACAGTCAAGACCACTGAAGGAGAATTCTAAGAAAATATATTCAAATCTATAGCCTAAGTGTTACAAACACTCGAAACTCCAAAGTTAGTAGGGTTAAATCTCAGGGAAACAGTACTAGAATAAGACTGCAATTTCTTTATTTTTTAAAGATTGTATTTATTTATTTGAGAGAGAGAGAGGGCAAGAGCAAGAGTGAGAGAGAGAGAGAGAGAGAGAGAGAAAGAGCATGAGTAGGGTGAGGGGCAGAGGGAGAGGGAGACACTGAGCAGGGAGCCTGATGTAAGGCTTCATACCATGACTCTGGGATCCTGATCTGAGCCCAAGTTAGAGGCTTAACTAGTTGAACCACCCACATGCCCCAAGACTGTAATTTCTTAATAAGAAACACCAATTATAAATCACACTGCTTGGAGAAAGAGTGTATGAACAGAAGGTGTGGCTGGTCAGCATAGAAGAATAAAGTACAAAAGCCTGATGTAGCAGCGTTTATTAGTACCATCTAGGAAGAGACACGATAAATTATAGATACGCACATTTTCCAGTCACTGGGGAAATGTTCCAGAGCAGAGGTGATTCTCTGGATCTTGCCAGACCCAAGCAGAATATGCCTACCCATTTCTTTGGCTTTAATTTCATCCTCACAAAGCAATCTTTTGATTGCTATTTTGGCTTTCCGTGTATTCTGACATTATAAGAAGGTATCAGGAGGAAGGCATGAGCATTCAAATGGCAGAAAAAGAAACCACCCTTTTGTAAAGCAAATATGTGGCTGATCTAGTTTGTACTTGTCAGACTTTGTGAAATGATAGGTGGAAGCCAGTCTCTCTGCCTAGGACCATGTATATGGAACTGAAGATGCTAGGAGACAAGCTTCTTGGAATAAACTCAACAAGAAAATGCCCTTCTGAGCAATATGTTGGTAGAAGACTTATAACCTTGTGTGATATAATGAAACCATGTATTTACGTTTTGTTCAGACAATGAAGTCTAAAAGAACAGACTGAATTGAATAGCCTAGCCAAGAAGTCTCTGAATCAAGGAAGGAGAAGCTGTAGGTTTGGTGATGTGAAGTAATACAAAATACATATTTGATTTTTGTCCCTGGTTCCTGGCACAGAACTCCTAAAACTATTGGATCTCCTGAGTGGTGAGTGCCTTTGTAGCTAATGGGATGACCCCTGGCAGGGTCCTCAGGATAGCCTCGGGATAGGGGCTGGTCATCAGAAAGACCAAGGCACAATTGGAGGGTTAGAACTTTCTGCCCTACCCCCTTGACTTCGAGGAGAGAAGGATAGGAGATTGAGTTCAGTTATCAATGGCCAATGATTTAATAATCATGCCTACATAATGAAATCTCCATAAAAACCCTAAACAATGAGGTTAAGGGTGCTTCTGGGTTGGTGAGCACATGGAGGTGCTAGGAAATTGGTGTGCCCTAAGAGGGTATGGAAGCTATGTGGCTCCTCATCATATACCCTGCCCTATTTATCTCTTCCATTGAGCTATTCCTGAGTTGTATCCTTCATAATAACTGGTAATCACAAGTAAAGTGTTCCTGAATTCTGTGAGCTATTCTAGAAAATTATCAAATCTGAGGGGGTGTTACAGGATCCCCCCCATTTGTGGGTGGTTGGGCAAAAGTGTAGGTGGTCAGGGCAGCCCATTTGCAGCTGGCATCTGTAGTAGGAGCATCTTGTGGGACTGGGATCTGACCCCTGGGACCTAATACTAGCTCCAGGTCCGAATTGAATTGAATTGTTGGATTTCCAGTTGGTGTCAAAGAATTAGAGAATTGGTTATTGGTAAGAAAAAAAACCCTCAGATCTTGTTATCTTTCTCTGTCTCCTTTTTTTTTGTTTGTTTGAACTTTCAACACTTGATTATTGAATGAATAGACACTATTTGATTCCTAGTCTAACAAAGTTTGTTAGGTATGTGTGTGTATTGGGAGGAAAGTTTTCTATTCATAATCTTAGCCCTATGGATGCTTGCTGCTCTAGAAGAATACAAGACAGTTTTATGACCTTGGGAAGTAGTAGCTATTGAATATGAATTTCATACTGTACTTGATTGCTAGATGCTTCCATTTCTAGTAGCTAATGGAGCAACTGTGCTTAGAGATAAAGAAAGAATTAACTTATTCGAGATAAAAATTTTAATGATACCACCATATACTTATATATCATCATTTATAAAGAGCTTTCATGGACTCTCATTTTATTTTCACAGTTCTGTGAATCATGCCTATTTTAGAGTGAAGAAGTGAAAGTTTAGGTCACAAAACTGTTAAAAGCAAGACGAAGGCATATTATAAGTTTTAAGACTTTATGAGGACACAAATAGGTTCAAGTCAGACAGCACCAAACCAGAAGTGGTTAGGAGTGCTCAGCTGACAAGAAGCTATGGGAAAGACTTTTTTTAAAAAAACAAAACAAAACAAAAAAAAGCAAGATTGTTCCATTGTCTATAGCTTAAGAGGTTGCCTTATTTGGGAAAGTCTGGTTGGCTGTTTATGATTGGCTGTTCATCATAGGCTTTTTAACCTTGAGGCATTACAGAAGGTTTTGGTTTGTTTACATAGCCTACTAAGGCATTAAACCCACTGCAATTAACAACCTCCTTGCTTAATTAATTTAACCAAGCTAATAAACTGTAGGTCCAGCATTCAAACTCATTTGTTTTCATGCTACTTCCAACATTTTCTTCCAGTAGGTGACAGAAACCCCAGATAACCGTAAATCAGAGTAGCAAGTAACCCACTTAAAGCAAGAAAGGGGCATTATTTGTGAAGGATATGATTCTAGGACAGAGTTGTGAACAGAAGAGGGTCAGGGGCCCATACATGTGCATGGGAAAACATGTTCCTGGGAATACTGCAATATATCTACCCCAAGACTCCTCAATCATAAAATAGTCTTAAAGTCATTGGGAATGCAAAATGTGCAGTGTGCAGATCGTCACCTGGAGAAAACCAGCCTCTCCCAGTAAGCTTGGTTGGAAGATTGGATACAGAAGAAGTATAGAAAAATATGTCTCCTCTTGATAGAAGACAGAATGTTTGCAAAGGGTTTTAAGATACATATCTGATGAACCTTAGAATGTATATATGAAAAGTTCCTTGGCTCCTTCCAAAACCTGTTAATGTATTCCTATATCTTCAACCCTGGATTTAGCCTTACCCAGAATTCTCCTTTTCATATTTAATTTCCCTTCTATGATCTAAAATAATACCATTAATTATTTTTTTATTTCTATTTTTTATGTTCTGATAAATAAATAGGTAATTATTGAGGGATCACTATATTCCAGGCACTGTGCTGTTTTTCATATATTGTCCTAGCTTCTTCCCCAAACTATATGAAGTAGATGCTATTATTATCCATCAGACCAGAGAGGGAACTGAGGCTTGGTGGGAAATAACAGATTTGCCTCCAGACTGCTGGTTTCCACCAACCTCGAGCTCAAGTGCCCCTGACACCAGCTCCAAATGCACCCATAAGCACACGGTCCCTCTCCACTCCCAATCATCTCTCCCTCCTGTACGTCCTTCCTTCACTGACTTACTTCCTTTAGAAAAACTGTTGCTTCTCTGTGGTCAAAAACCACCCTGTAGCTGCAGTTCTTTGTCCTAAGGAGCTCGCTACAGTAGGTCCAGCTCAGGTCTCTCACCCTTGACTTTTTCCTACACATCTTACAAGAATCTCTAGCGAATGTTCCCTGGCAAGGTGAAAGAAACAGGTCCAAAATGGTACTATTACCTATTCCTCCTTTCTCATCATCATGGATGACATTCCCATTTGTTGGGCTTCAAACCTGGGACTGGCCCAGGACCTCTGGGTCACCCAGCACTAGCACCTAGCACTAAGAAGCCTGGTGCCTTCCTCCTCTACATGCGCATCATTAGATTGACCAGAAACATGGCAGGGGCAGAGAGACATGGCCTTGTCCAACACCCTTTCTATTCTGTTGTGCCCAAGATTGAGAATCCGAAAAACCACCAAGGAGCCGACACCGATGCAAGTACAGGAGGGTTTATTAACAAGCTCTAGCCTGGGTCCAAGTATACCCGACACAGTGGAGCAGGGACTTGGACCCAGAGACCAAGAAGCATAGTAGTGTTATAGGGGTCCATGTCCAATGAGATTGTAACATACGTAGAAAGTTGCACAGTCATGTCAGTCCACACACAGGTGGCCAATTGAATTATGATTCACCCTATAGTGACCATTTGAACTGGCCTATTATTCTGGTTAGAATTGGCGTGCAGGTTTGGCGGGCAAAAGAGGGGTTTTCATTCCTTGGCTGGTTAAAGGTCAGAGGTCCCGCATTCCTAAGTGTGCTGGTTTCTGATAAGGGTGTGCTTAGTAGCTAAACTAGGGTGAGGGAGTGCCTCAAACAATAGGCAGGTCGTGTGGGGGGTTTTACATGAGATGGCGGGTGTAGCACAAAATGGAGTTAGTCCTGCTCTGCTTGTCCAGGGGTAGGAGATTTTTGTTAGATTTCCTGGGTCCCACATATTCCCCCCCGGGAGGCCACCAGCTCCCACGCTATGAAAGTGTCCACCAGTTAAGCTTCTCTTTCTTTGACTCTCTTGCCACAAGTCTCTGCAGATTACCCCTTCCTACAGCCATTTCTGGGGTGGCGCTTTCCCTCTTCCATCCATTGCCATCTGGATGCACTTTCCATGGTTACTGCTGGGTAGTGTCGTGCATGTGTATTACGAATGTGTGGTAGTAGCCCTCCTGGTCATGTCTGCATCTTGAGGACTGCCCTGTGTTTACCAGTTGGGCTGCCAGCTTTGCCCAGGACGAGAGGAACAATAAATAGCTGGGGTACAAAGCAGTGTCCTGGCCTGGGCTCAGCCACTGAGAACTCACCACATTGGGGTCCTGCCCCAGCCGCTATCTGCACAGAGCAGAGATTTCCTGCTCACAACCTGCCCTGGCACTGCCACAGTGGGGCAAGGCTTTGATGTGTCGGGCTGCCTTCTGTTGCATCTGGCTGCTCTGGCCACATTAGGCATTCTCATCACACTCGCAACATTCCAATTCTGTGCTGGGCTGTAGGTTGCCTTCTGAATGGGGTACAAGGCCGAGGCGTGGGCGCTGATGTGGGACCAGCTCCTGAAAGCAGGAGTTCACTGAAAAATGCTCAGAGACACACACACACACTGCTAGAAGGTGGGTGTCATTATAGATTCCCGTTTCCTCAGCTGCTTCATTGAGCGAGACCTTGAGAGAAAACATGAAAAGCACTTTATCTTTTAGGAGGTTCAGGGGAAATGTACCAGCACTGAATATTTACCCAAAGGGGGAAAAGGAAAGAAATCTTGCAAAATTGTGCTCTCTCAAATGCAAATGAAACTAAATACCTTGAGGAAATTAAAATACTATATGCTCTGTATGGAAAAACTAACAGGATCTTACTCTGTTAACAACCCAGACCCACAGTCCTCCACTGCCTCTCATCCTCTTAAGCATTATAACCCCTCAGGTAAGCTTTTTAACTTGCCTCACACTTCCTTTGCATGCAGCTGACTGAGCCTTCACATGAAAGCACTTTGGACAAATGCTTCCCTGACACCTTTTATCTTCAAACCATTGTGCACTCTCGGGTTCATAAAGATACAGTCTGCCTTCCCCCACAGATGACTCAGGACACTTCTTATGCATCTAGCCTTGATGTCACCTGAACATCAGTGTCTGAACACAGGAAACTGCTTTGGCCTCTCTCTGAATGAGGAAGATGTGGGCATGTATGGATGAAGGTGCAGAGACAAGCAAATAAACATAAATAGCACAAGAAATAACTCTAAAGTCAGTAGATAATATCTTCATTTTTCAATAGAGAACAGAGCAATCCCTCAAAAGCAAAAGATGAAGTAATGCTCTTCATGTGAGTTTGTTAAAAAATCATCAGAAGTCATTTCTTTACAATTAATAGCCTTGTGCATACATTATTTCTTTATTTTCTTCTTTTGCCAGTGTGACTGGGGAAGAATTCTAGAAATTGCATTACTGAATTGGTAGGTAAATGGATATAATTTTTGCTGGATATCGCCTAATTCCCACTGTATGCTGTAATAGTTTAAACCTAACAGCTCAATATAAAGATGTTTTCGTTTTGTTGTTTGAGCTTCAGGTTCAAAACAGATCAATGGAAACTGGGCATACAGAGCTGTGCAGTCACTTGGGAACCGAGGCCGTTGGGGGCTTCACGCAGCACACCAGCTTCACCAGGGGGAAGACCGCTCGTGAACAAAGTGCTTTGTCCACTCAGAGACATAGACCACTTTTGCACATGGCCCATTCACCAGAACTTGTCACGTAAACTGCTGATCCACAAGGGGTCAGAACTGGGAGGACAAGAAATCCTGGATATCTGGGGAGCAGTTGCTATACACAGCCATTTCATCTTTGAGGTCACTTGCCAAGATTTTGCAATATAGATGCTCATCAAAGAGCTAGTTGTTATAGAAAGAAGGTGGGAAAGAAGAATAGAAGAAAGAAAAGAAATAAATTTAGAGGTCTAACAATAGGGAAGGGTTAAATATATGATAGATTGGACACACAAAGTCAAAGCTGATTGAGATGATTCAGGGCATAAATTCTTAGAGTTTGAGAGCTCAGGTATCCATTCTGTTTCTCTTACTGTCTGGATGTGTGGACTTGGATATATTACTTAAGCTTGACTTTGATTCCTTCAGCTATATAATGAGGATAATAATACCAACTTCTTAAGGTTATTATGATGATTATATTTGAAAAAGAATTAAAAATTCTTAGCACATGGCTGGTTCTAGCAAACATTATCCTATTATTTTTCAGGCACTAAATTATGCATAAAGATATTTACTGACATGGAAGGGTGCTCACATTATGATTTTGAATGAAAAAGAAGCCTCAGAACTCTTTGCTTGCTATAATAAAAATTATTTAAAAATCACAGATAGGGATGCTCGAGTGGCTCAGTGGTGGAGCATCTGCCTTTGGCTCAGGTCATGATCCCAGGGTCCTGAGATCGAGTCCCATATCGGCCTCCCCACAGGGGGCCTGCTTCTCCCTCTGCCTATGTCTCTGCCTTTCTCTGTGTTTCTCATAAATAAATAAAATATTTTTTTTAAAAATTAAAAGAATAAGAAAAATCGCAAATAGATGCATAGAAAAATCTAGAAGGTATGCCAGAATGTAAACATTGATAACCTTAATTTATACTTTTTTTTAAGATTTTATTTATTTATTCATGAGAGACAGAGAGAGAGAGAGAGAGAGAGAGAGGCAGAGACACAGGCGGAGGGAGAAGCAGGCCCCATGCAGGAAGCCTGAGGTGGGACTCCATCTCCCGTCCCCAGGATCAGGCCTTGGGCCGAAGGTGCACTAAACCACTGAACCACCTGGGCTGCCCAATTTATACTTTTCTGAATTTGTGGAAGAAAATAAAATTCAATCAAGAAAAGATAGAATTACACTTAGATTATATATACAACAGAAGCCAAATTGCCTGTAGATTATGAGTCTTTCTTCCTACAATATCTTGTTCCTATGGCTCATTGGGGAGACTAAATCTATGTCTCTAAATACACTTATAAAAATGTAAAATTTTATGTTCTAGGAAACTAGCCCTCCATGCAAGCAAATGTACATACTGCCCATGCTTAGAGGACTCTGGCAAATCTTATGGTTATTCTGAAAAAAAAAAAAAAAAAAGTGTACTTGTAAGACACAACTGCATGCACTCTTCTTTTTTAATTGTAATATCACTCTGAAACTCTGCTGGTCCTTTTTTCTGGCAACATCTTCCTATGAATAGTTGCTGTGGACATCTCCCCTCACTATGTTGTACCCTTCAAGGAATTCTCTGCCTCTAAGAAATCTAAGAGAAAAATAATTTGTAGTTTATGTGGCATTTGTATCTCAGTTGTCCTATGACTGCCACCACTAATTAAGAGGTTATAACCCCATATTCATACCATTAAGTATTCTTGTTTTCTAAGCATAACTCCGTTTTGAATGTGCTGATTAGTTATTGACATGTAATTATTGTCATAGGTACTGAACTTGGATCAGAAAGTTTACATCTTGGGGCATCTGAGTGGCTCAGTGGTAAAGCATCTGCCTTCGCCTCAGGGTGTGATCCTGGGGTCCTGAGATCAAGTCCTACATCGGGCTCCCCACAAGGAGTCTGCTTCTCCCTCTGCCTATGTCTCTGCCTCTCTCTGTGTGTCTCTCTGAATAAATAAATAAAATCTTAAAAAAAAAAAACTAAAAAAGTGACATTGATTTGGAAAAGAATCAAATAGAAACTTTAAAATTAGAAAATACAATAACAGAAGTTTTAAAATTTGATGGATGTGGTTTAATAGCCAATTGTACATGGCTGAACAGAGGATTAATAGGCTGGAATTTGAGTCAAAAGAAAATATCCAGAGTATAAGAAGACAAAAAAGAATTCACACACACACAGACACACACACACAGGCATGCACACTAACCACATCATAGTAAAGCTGAAGTAAAAGCTAAGTTAAAGAGAAAATCTTAAAAGAAGCTAGAGAAAAAATTCAGACTGCATTAAAAAGAGCAACCATTGTCACCTGACTTCCCAACTAAAAAGTGGAGGCCAGAAGATAATGAAATGACATCTTCAAAATGGTAGGAGAAAATAACCTAGGGCATATTACTATAGATTACTATATTGCTATTGAAAAAGAGTAACAGGATATTATGAACAACTTTATGCCAATGCATTTGAAACTTCAATTAAAAGTAATAAATATGGGGACGCCTGGGTGACTCAGTGGTTGAGCATCTACCTTTGGCTCAGGGCATGATCCCGGATTCCCTGGATCGAGTCCCACATCAGGCTCCTTGCACGGAGCCTGCTTCTCCCTCTGCCTGTGTCTCTGCCTCTCTTTCTGTGTCTCTAATGAATAAATAAAATCTTTTAAAAAAAAAGAAGTAATAAATATGCATAGAAAAGCACCAACTTAACTGAACTTACATAAAAGGAACTGGAAAGCCTGTGTATTCCTATAATGATTAAAGACACTGAATCCATAATTGAAGCTTGGTCCAAATAATCTCACTAGGGAATTTTGCCAAATATTTCAGGACTAACTAATGTCAATATTACATAAAGTCTCCCAGAAAACAAACAAACAAAAAAACAGAACATTCTCAAACATTTATTTTGAAGCCAGAAAAATTTTGATGCCAAAACCCAGCAGGGATATTACAAGAATTTCAGAAAATTTTCAGAAAGTTGTTGTACATAAATGAAATGTAAAAGTCAGCAAACAGAATTTAGTAACATATAAGAAGGATAATCATGACTAAGTTGTGTTAACTCCATTAATGAATGGTTTTTGGTATTAGAAAATAAATCAGTGTAATTCTCTATATTGACAGAATAAAAAGAAAATTATATACTATCTTATCAGATGCAGATAAAGTGAAAAATTTCATTTTGTTTTTAACAAAAGTCTCTATTCTTAAAAACAATTAGCATCACTGTTTTACAATGAATTGAATTCATATCAGTATATCAAAAAAAAAAAGAAGAAAGGAGAAAAGAAAGAAAAAAATAAATACGAATAAAAACAAGTAAGAAAGAAAAAACAATCATTTAGTAAAGGAATCTGTCCTGTAAAGAGAGAGTTGGCCTTTGCCCAGACTCAAGAGGTAACATCTAAACACTTGGAATTTCCTGAGTGGTAGGAAGGAGTGTCTTTGTTATTCCTGGTGAGCCCCTCAGATCCTACAGGACAATTTGTGCTAATGAGGTGATTCTTGATGGGCCATGTCATATCAGCCCTATCCTTGGAAATTCCATCAATCAATCATGCCTATGCAATGAAGCCCCAGCAAAAGTTCTGAACAGGGGGATCCCTGGGTGGCGCAGTGGTTTGGCGCCTGCCTTTGGCCCAGGGCGCGATCCTGGAGACCCGGGATCGAATCCCACGTCGGGCTCCCAGTGCATGGAGCCTGCTTCTCCCTCTGCCTATGTCTCTGCCTCTCTCTCTCTCTCTCTCTCTGTGTGACTATCATAAATAAATAAAAATTTAAAAAAAAAGTTCTGAACAGAAAAGCTCAAGTGAGCTTTCCTGGTTGGTAATATTCTGCATATTGCCACTTATAAGCCCAGGAGGAGATAATGTCATCCATGGCTCCACAGGGAAAGGACAAGAAGCTCCACACCTTCTCAAACTCTGACCTATGTGTCTTTTTAAATGGTTTGAACTTGTATCCTTTCTCCATAATAAATGCAATTGTCACTATAATAGAGTTCTGAGTTTCAAATCTGCAGTTGCTTTTGGGAAACACCTGCACTTGGTGTCAGAAGTCTTGGGCAGACCTAGTGATCTGGAGGACTGTGACTTTAGCCTTGAGTTTGACTAACTTCACATCTTATGCACACAAGCATATCAAAAGATGTGTGCATAGGAGAAAAACCCATAAACTGATAAAATATTAGATTAGTGAATTTAGCAAGATCTATGGATTCATGATAATTATAAAAATTCAATTGTATTAGTATCATCAATAACCACAAAATTTAAAAATATCATTTTCAATAACATCGGATATATCATATACTTAGGAATAAATTTCATAAAAGCTAAGCAAAATTTCTCTGTAGGAGACTGTAAATATTTTTAAGAGAAATTTTAACGATCTGAATCAATTGAAAGATATACCATCTCCCTGTATTGAAAACACATTTTAGACATGTTAATTATCTACAAATTAACCTATAAATCCCATGTAATCCTGGCTAATTTCCCAAGTTTCTGTGTATATTTTGATCAGCTAATTTGTAAGTACACAGAGAAAAATACACAGGAAAAAAATAAGCTAAAACTCACTTGAAAAGAATAGTGTGAGAGAAACTGTTCCACTAGATAGCAGTATTCATTTAAAGTAGGCAAATCTTGTTGTATGGATAAACAAATAAAATATTATAAAAAGGCAGAAGACTATAAAAAGGTATTGAGTCACTTACCTCTTGATACGTGATTTATGACAAAGGTGGCATGCGGAGCAGTTGGGAGAGAAGAGCTCTCTTTAACGAATGATGCTGGAGAAATCAAATGTTCATCTAGACCTCTATTTCATTCCAAAAATCAATCCAGAACCAAGGTTGAAAAGTAACAATTTTGAAAAGTAATATATATCTAATATAATTCAAAATCTCATGATAAGAAGATACTTTTTTTGAGAGAGAGAGAGCACACAAGAGGGGGGGAGGAGCAGAGAGAAAAAAAGAATATTAAGCAGGCTCCATGCCCAGCAAAGAGCCCAAAACAGGGCTCGATCTCACCATCCTGAGATCATGACTTGAGCTAAGATCATTACCTGAACTGAAATCATGAGACAGAACTTAACTGACTGAGTCACCCAGGTCTCCCAAGAAGATACTTTTTAAATAATCAAACAAGAATACTAAAGACAATGAAAAAATAATTGAATACATTAAAAGAATATGTCTATTAATTGAAAGTAACCATTAAAAGAAAGAAGGGTTTTGTTTGTTCGTTTGTTTCTTAAATTCCACATAAGAGTGACATCATATGGCATTTGTCTTTCTCTCTCTCTCTTTTTTAAAAGATTTATTTATTCATGAGACAGAGAGAGAGAGAGAGAGAGAGAGAGATACAGAGACACAGGCAGAGGGAGAAGTAGGCTCCCCGCAAGAAGCCCGATGTGGGACTTGATCCTGGATCCCAGGATCATACTTGAGCTGAAGGCAGACATTCAACCACTGAGCCACCCAGTGATCCCTGTCTTTTTCTTTCTTATTTCACTTAGCAGTATACTCTTTGGTCCACGTAGGCTGTTGCAAATGGCAAGATCTCATTCCTTTTCATGGTTGAGTAATATTCCATTGTGTGTGTGTGTGTGTGTGTGTGTGTGTGTGTGTGTTCTTACCCATTCATCTATGGATGGACACTTAGGTTGCAGAACTTAGGAAACAAAACCTTAACAAACAAAGAAAAAAAGAGAAAAAACAGACTCTTAAATATGGAAAGCAAACTGGTGGTTGATGGGGGGCAGTGGTGGGGGATGAGTGAAATAGGTAAAGGGGATTAAAAGTACACTTACTGTGATGAGCAATGTATAGAATTGTCAAATTCTATAGAGTAATGTATAGAATTGTCAAATCATTATTTTGTACACTTGAAAATAATATAATACTGTATGCTAATTGATACTTCAATAAAAATAATCTTTTTTCAAAAATAACTGGTATTTATTTTTTTTAAGACAAAAGGGAATCCTCTGAGTAAGAGAAAATATTTTTACATAACCAACTAAGGGACTCAAATATTGAAAATATAAACAACTACAAATCAATAAGAAAAATCAGATATCCCAAGAGAAAATTGGGCAAGAAATTTGAAAAGAACTTCCCAAAAGAGGATATTCAAGTGGCCAACAACCAACCATATGATAAGAGATCAACCTATTATTAACATCAGGAAAATGTGAATTAAAACCACCATGAGATACCAGAAGTGATAAAAAGAAAATGACTGGAAATGTCACATTGCTTGCAGAGATGTGGAGTAAATCATACTGTTACACACTGCTGGAAAGAGGGTAAGTGGGTACAGTCACTTTGGAAAGTTATCTTGACATTATCTTCTAGAGTTTAAAATACACTTGACCCAGCAATTCACTCCTAGGTATACACCCAAAAGAAATAGATGCACATATGCTCCAAACAGTGATGTGCAGGAATGAGCTTGCCCCAAGTCAGGAGAGTTGTTATCAAGTATTTACCAACTTACCACTGACTCCAGAAAAGATGCACAAAAATGTTCTTAGAAGCATTATTTATAATATGCCAAAACAGAAACCATTCAAGTGTCATTCAAGGGTAGCATGGGTAAATTCTTCATAAATATTAAAACAATGGGGTATTATATTCAATAAAATGAACTAGAGCTACACACAATCACACACAGAACTCTCCCAAGCATAGTACTGAACAATAACAACAACAATGATAAAACAGTGAAACACAAAAGTATTTCTATAGTATTATTTCATTTATATAAAGTTTAAAATTAGTGAACTCTGAACTTGCATTGCTACAAACTAAGAAGCTAAAAGTTTGAAGAAAAGCAAGAACGTGATAACTATGAATATCTGGGGAATAATTATATTCAGAGGGGTAAAGGGATTGTGATTGGTAATGAGCAGTGGGTGGGGCAGAGGGTGTGCTCCTGGGGTGCAAACAATGGTTTATTTCTCGATACAGGCTGCAGTTACACAGGTGTTTATAGTTCATTAAGATGAATACAGTTGACCTCTAGACAACCTCTCCACAGCTGAAAATTTGAGCATTTACTTTTAACTCCTCAAAAGCTTAACCAGTGATAGTCTACTGTTGACTAGAAGCCGTACCAATAACAGAAATTGCCAACATAATACATATGTTCTATGTTTTATATATTTCAAGTATATTCTTATAATAAGGTAAGCTAGAAAAAAAGAATATGTTATTAAGAAAACCACAAGAGATAATACATTTATAGGACCATACTGTATTTATCGAAAAAAAATGTGAATGTAAGTAGACCCACACAGTTCAAACACATGTTGTTCAAGAGTTAACTACATTTAGGGGCACCTGGGTGGCTCAGTCGGTTAAGCGTCTGCCTTCAGCTCAGATTATATCCCAGGGTCCTGGGATAGAGCTCTGCGTCAAGCTCCCTGCTCACTGGGGAGTCTGCTTCTCCCTTTCCCTCTGCCTGCTGCTCCCCCTGCTTCTTTTCTCTCTCTCCCTGTTAAATAAATAAATAAATAAATAAATAAATAAATAAATAAATAAATAAATAATCTTTTAAAAAAAGAAGAGGCAGCTGTGTTTTGTTTTCTAATAATTATATCTAAGGGATTTTTGTAGTCAATAACAGTCCCTACCTCCCAGAATGGGGTTAAATAAATTAATACACAAAAAGCTTTTTGAAATATGTTTGGAATATAGAAGCACCAATTACAAATGAGCAAGTAGTGGTGGTATCATAAAATAAGATTTTAGTGGAATCTGTTCAAAGAAATGGTAATCTTGAATAAAGGATTTAGGATGGCATTCTAATTGGATATAAGAATAATAAAGCATCCATTTTAATAACAATTTAAGTCACTTTCTTTTCTTCTGAAATATAGACCAAGTCCAGTGCTGGATGCTGGCTTTACCAAAATAGATAAGACACAACTCCCACCTTGAACCTAAAATCTAGTGAAGAAGAGAATTCGTTTACTCATTTAATCACTTAAACATTTATTGGGTTTGTACTTTGTGCCAGTTTATTAGAGACACAAGTAATTTTTACAAGGAATATATATACCATCCTGGAAAAGCATACAAAAATAAGCATATCAGCATATAAACACTATGCTGAAGATATGTGTACAGGACAAAGGGAGGCAGGAGAACTAGCTATGATTCCCCTGTTATGTAAATGGAGTGCCAGAGACTCTGAATTAATTAATTTTATCTCCATGCCACATTCATACAAGTTAGAGAAATTAAACGGCTAACATGAACGCTTTCCCAACTCCCTTGCAACAAGGATTCTGAATACAAATTAGGTTCTCAATTAGATACATTCATGTGATATGCAAGGCAGGGTTGGCTGGGGCCATCTTTTGCAACTATTGGCCCTTTCTGCTGGCATGTCAGTCAAGGCAGTGGAAGGTTTCCCTGCAGTGGTGTCCCTACACATGTTCCTGTTTCCTGAGTGCTGACAAGTTATGGAGGTAGCATTAGTTTGATGATCTGACTCCTTGCTCCGGGGATTAGATTTAGATGCCCATTCCCCATCTGCATGGTTGTTGGGAAGCAATAGAAGCAACAGCAGTCTCTTATGGCCTGCACTAGGGGTGTCCTCAGAGGTAGCATTCCCTCCAGCTGGACAGTCACACTTTGTTCTGCAATGTCCTTGAAGACTCAGATGGAATCAGCTCCTTCCAACAGTTTTGTTAGGACCTACTTCCCTATATTTAATCTCTTCCTACTTCGAGTGACTTTTCTGCACCGGGTCAGGAATAGTACAAGTGGAAGCATGAGTTTTCATTTACTAAAACTTATTGAAATAATGAAGTTTACACATTTCTGATTATAACTGCTATGAAGATAATATCTATTGTTCTAATTACCATTGTTTCTTAGGAAATGCTATACATAGCAGTTAGCTCCGCAGATGCACGGCCCAGAGGGAAAATAACTTGTGCAACTACATATCTTCCCAAGAATAGGTCTCTGTAATATTTTGTATATAGAAATACATCTGTTAAAAAAAAGAAAGAAAGAAATACATCTGTTATTGCAAAGAGCACTTTTTCCTTTGTTGAAGTTGAGTAGTAACATGTGATAGATGTGTCAAAAATGCTCACGCGATGTATTTTACTTCTTGGAAATGCCTGCATTAAAGGGTAAATTGGCTTAAACAAACAGGTGAAAAAGAGGCTGATACAATTTCATACTCATTTTCAAGGGTGAGCTAGTTACACGGATAAATAGGACACACACACGCACACACATGCGCACACATCTACCACTCTTTGTTTGCTTAAGGAATTCTAAGCATTGCACTGGAAATTTTCCAGGAAGAAATCTGTTTCTTGAATTCTCAAGAGCCGAGAATAAAGGGAATTGCCATATGCTGATTCACTAACACATCTCCTTTAAGAAAATGGTCCCCTGAGCATAATAAGAAACCAACCAGGTAGAATTTATGCCTAAGCCTTCTAATCAGGGAAAAACATACTTCATCAGTTAACAAGGTACTGGTTGCCTTGTGTTCTCCATAGAACCTGCTCAGATGTGGAGGGTTCTTTTCACGTCTATTTTTCCTTTGCCCTCCTGTGTCCCTTGGGCAGGATTCAGGAGAGAAGAATAAAGCACTGGAAAATAAAGCACTTGGCAGGCTCTCAGAGAAGGTTAGCCATGACCAAAACACAAGCCAGCCAGTTGCTTCTCTAGAAGGACAGGAATGGTCTGTGCCAGTACTCAGGTATACTGTACTCATTCGATTCTCACAGAAACCCTGCAGAGTGGGTTGTATTGCTATTCCCAGTTTACGGGTAAAGAAAATCAAGGCTCAGGAAGTGATTGTTGCTCAAAGTCACATAACCCAAAGGTTAGAGCCAAGAATGCAAACCAGGGTTGACTTCCGTTGGAATCCACAATGCTAGCCTGTGGGCGCAATACACCGCAACATGAGTTTTCATTGGCATTTTATGTGGCCAGATGCATTGCCAGCCCATGCTCAACTTCTCTCTCAGTTCCCAGATACCTCCTAAAAAACTGGAACAGTCTGTGACCATGGACTACTATCGCCAGTAGAATGCATTTTTTTTTTTTTTTTTTGGCAGAATGAGGCCAATGACCCAACTTATTTGCTTATTTGTTTCTTTTAGAAATTCAGGTTATGGTAGGGGTGCCTGGGTAGCTCAGTTGGTTAAGCATCTGCCTTTGGCTCAGGTCCTGATCCCAGGGTCCTGGGATCAAGCCCCACTTTGGGCTCCCTGAACAGCAGAGAGTCTGGTTCTCCCTCTCTCCCTTTGCCCCTCCCCCCAGCTTATTCTCTCTCTCTCTCTCTCTCTCTCTCTCTGTCTCAAATTTAAAAAAAAAAGGAGAGAAATTCATGTTATGGGGACACATGTATATGAGGCCAAATCCCCACATTGCTTCATAGGGTATGTTTTTGTGGCATGTGGCACCTGAGGACCAGGGAATGGTGCACACAACTAGACATTCCTGCAGGATTGTGTCCAATGCCTCAGTTTTAAAACAGAACTCCAATAAAACCCAAAAGTGAAAAATCACAATGCTAATGTAAATTCAGAATCATTAGTAAAGGTTAATCAGTCATGTCAATGAACCCTATGTTATTAAAGTTCACTTCTCTTTGGGTCACAAAACATATCAGCTCCAAAGTGGCAAAATATGATGTGGAGAGAATTTTAATAATTTAGTGAGTTGTATCAAATACCTTAAGAAGAATTAAGAGTTTCCAAGGAGCTGTGATGTTGTCTTTCAAGATGTACACCCCACCTACCTAGCTTCAGGGGAAGGCATTATCAATTCATGTACATATCAAGCCTTTAACTCCTATTAACTCAATATCTACCACGTACCATCACTGTTTCAAAGCTGAGTCACCATGTGGTAGGACAGTCATTTACTGAACTATAGGCAAAATAAAGATTTCATGGAAGTCACTCGAGATCTATTGTGATGCTTTTTAAAACTGAAATATTATGACATGCTTGGGTTTTTACTTAATGCTTGTTTTCAATATCTCCCCAAATTAAATAATAGCAAAGGCAAAGCATGGTGAGCTCTGACCCCATTTGTATTCAAGTGAAATAAGTTTAACTTGTTGTTAGAAGGAGACACCATACTGGGGTCTTCCTTAAGCCTTGATGGTCTGGAGTTATCTGAGCCTAAGATCGGGACCCAGAGAGTTAAGTTCTAATTCTATTCAGTGGTGGAGGTTACAGAACTTGGTAGCCATCAGAGGCCTTATCTGCCACCATGAAAAGAAACAATCTATAATAAGAAAGAACAAAAGAGGGCAGCCCGGGTGGCTCAGCACCTGCCTTCGGCCCAGGGTGTGATCCTGGAGTCCCAGGATCAAGTCCCATGTCGGGCTCCCTGCATGGAGCCTGCTCCTCCCTCTGCCTGTGTCTCTGTGTCTCTCTGTGTCTCCCATGAATAAATAAATAAATAAAATCTTAAAAAAAAAAAAAAAGAAAGAAAGAAAGAAAGAACAAAAGAGACAAGAGCTGGGACAAAGAATGGCATGATATCCCAGCTACTTTCATGCTGCTCATTGGAGTTCTTAAGGCTTAACTGCATTCCTGCTGCCCCTGTAGTTTGGTTAAGATAATAAATACATGTTGTGAGCCAGAATTTGGTCACTTGAAGCCAAGAATGCTGAAAAAGTAAAACAAGATCTACTATTCATTGAGTAATAATTTTGTTTCAGGCAGGGTTGAGTATTTTACACATACCTGTTATCTTACATGATATTAACAAAAAACATCGCAATCTAGGAACTATAACCCCTATTTTGCATATGGAAAATCAAGGCTCAGAAAAGTTAAGAACTCACCCAGTGTCATACACTAGGAACTGTCAAGCTATGCCAGGAAGTGCACCCAAGCCTCTGTAATGCCTGGTCCCTGCTTTTTCTACCTATCTTGTGCCTCACTGTGATGATTATTTTTTTCTTCTGAAAAAATCTGAAACTTCAGTAGCCTCTTTACAGAACTTTTGGGAACTAAATTATGCTATGTGTGTAAAGCCTCCTTGGAAACTGTAAAATGAATATACAAATATTAAATGTTATTACTGCTTCAGATAAAATCTGACCAGGGATTTCACTGCAAATTCAAATAAAAATGGTCTTTTTGAGAGTAACAGTCACACTCTGGGCAAACTTAGAAACATCTTTACTGAAATTGTTTTAGCACTTCCAGATTTGAAATGACTTTTTTATTACCTGCTTTGCCCAACTAGAAGCTGTGTCAGAAGTGAAGAGGTCAGCGTGTTGCTGCTGCTGCCTGGTCCCTAGTGTCTTCCTCACTTCCCTCCTAGGGCTCCTTTTCTGTCTTCCTGTACCCAACATGGATTTACAGCCTTGCTCTGTGATATGCCTGATTCCCAGGGCTCCTGCTACAAGGGCACTTTACACATGATTCTAAATTCCCAGAGTCATTAAGAGAATAGAATCTGGAGTCAGTCGGACCTGTTGTACATTTTACATCATCTCTTATAAGCTGCGGGTCTGGGGCTTGTTACCCAATCCCTCTGTGTTATTGGGAAACTATGCAGATTACAGACATGGGCTAAATGTTTATATGTTGCTGCTGGAGTGCCAGGCTGACTTTGTGATGGCTCCTTTAGCATTTGTACACACCCTTTTTTTTCTGGTGGAGCATCCTGTGTGTTCTTGTCTTTCTCTTGAAATGTCTCTTCCATGCTGTCTCTGCATGCTGTGGTCTGCATCCCGTCTCCTCCATTGACCCTCTTCTTTCTGTGAATCCACCTTTAAATATCTGGCATAAAACTGCACTTTCTTTCCTTTTTGGACATGCTACTGCTGTTTGCTGTAAACCTGTACCCCTCTCCTGCCTCTCTAGAACTCTGTGCAGTGCTTCAGACTTTGGATGAAGCAATCTTCTGAATTCCAGTGTCAGGGTTAGTTACTGTAGATTCATCTCATGATATAAGGGATTATTTAGTTAGTCTTTATCTGCAATGGAATCATGGTGGGGCATTCAATTGTATGGGGTTTGGCATTGAAAGGTATGGTTTCAATGTCCAGGTCAGCCACTAACTAGGTGTGTTGACCCTAGAAAAATTGCTTTGCTGCTGGAATCTACAAATAAAACAGAGATGATGATCCTATTAATTTTTATGAGGATCCAATGAGATAAAATGTGTTAAAAATTCTTCGCAAACTAGGAAAACACCACACATAAATGAGATATTATTCTCTTGAAATATACCATTATTTTGGAGAAAAGAACATGATTCTAGGAGGAGCCATTAGAAAGGACATTCCTTCAAGAAACTCAACAAACACATGCCCTTCCTAACAGTGCTTCCCATCACCTACAAATCACAGCAAAGTCATTGTATTTTCTACTTCAAAGAATATGAGAAGCTTTTCCCTAGGCAGAGTACTTTGCCTTTAACCCTTTCCACTTGGGTCCTTTTTCAAGATTGTCAGTCTAAAATCTTTTTTAAAAAATATTTTATTTATTTATGTATTTATTTATTTATTTGACACAGAGAGAGAGAGAGAGGTGGCGGGGGTGGGAGGGGGCAGTGGCAGGCAGAGGCAGAGGGAAAAGCAGGCTCCAGGCTGAGCAGAAAACCCACTGTAGGACTTGACCCCAGGACCTTGGGATCATGACCTGAGATGAAGGCAGATGCTTAACTGACTGAGCCACCCAGGCGCCCCTAAGATTGTCAGGCTAAAGTCTTACTAAACCATAATATTTGCATCTTTCTCCTTGGGGAACTAGTGTACAGAAAAGCCCATATTAGTTTATGTGCATGTAATTTGGAATTTGTAATAACTACAAGTAATACTTGGTTATAGTTCCCTTTGCTTCATGTATGAGAAACAATGTTTTCTTAAAAAGTTACATAATAAATAATAACTAGTTACAGTTTTAAATATGTAAATGAAGTAACTATTTTTGCATATTTCTCACAGGTAACTTGGAAACATGTCTTTAATAATAATAGCTGATACTATATGAAAAGCAGGCTTCTAAGTGCTTTATATGAATTCATTTACCTAAGAATCATTGACATGATTTCAAAACATTCTTATCATTTAATTGCAGGGGAAATTTCTCTAGGCAAGATAAATAAAAAGAAACCCATATCTAGGCACACAGCCAAACTGCTAAAAAGCCAAGATAAAGAAAACATTTTGAAATAACCTAGAGAAACAATTAGAATCACTGCTGAATTCTGATCAGAAGCAATGGTGACAGAAGACAGAGGATGACACCTTCTCAGGCAGAGAAAAATAATTGTCAACCCAGAATTCTATATCCAACAAAGTATTTTTCAAAAATGAAGGTGGTCACTGCTGTGGGAAAGCAAAATGGTGCAGCCATATTGGAAGACAGTTTGGCAATTTCTTTTTCTTTTTTTTTTTTTTTTTAATTTTTATTTATTTATGATAGTCACAGAGAGAGAGAGAGAGAGAGAGAGGCAGAGACACAGGCAGAGGGAGAAGCAGGCTCCATGCACTGGGAGCCGATGTGGGATTCGATCCCGGGTCTCCAGGATCACGCCCTAGGCCGAAGGCAGGCGCCAAACCGCTGCGCCACCTAGGGATCCCGGCAATTTCTTATAAAACCAAACACACCATTTATTGAAGAGACTGTCTTTTTTCCAGTGGATAGTCTTTCCTACTTTGTCGAATATTAGTTGATCATAGAGTTGAGAGTCCACATCTGGATTCTCTATTCTGTTCCATTGATCTATGTGTCTGTTTTTGTGCCAGTGCCACACTGTCTTCATGACCACAGGAGGTTTGTAGTACAAACTGAAATCTGGCATTGTGATGCCCCCAGCTCTGGTTTTCTTTTTTAATATTCCCCTGGCTATTTGGGGTCTTTTCTGATTCCACACAGATCTTTTTTTTTTTTTTTTGGAGTTCAATTTGCCAACATTTAGCATAAATGGTTCTGGGAAAATTAGACATCCACATGCAGAAGAATGAAACTAGACCTTACACCATACACAAAGATGAACTCAAAATGGATGAAAGATCTAAATGTGAGACAAGAATCCATCAAAATCCTAGAGGAGAACACAGGCAACACCCTTTTTGGACCTGGCCACAGCAACTTCTTGCAATATACATCCATGAAAGCAAGAGAAACAAAAGAAAAAAATGAATTATTGGGACTTCATCAAGATAAAAAGCTTCTGCACAGCAAAAGAAACAGTCAACAAAACTAAAAGACAACCTACAGAATGAGACAAGATATTTGCAAATGACCTATCAGAGAAAGGGCTAGTATCCAAGATCTATAAAGAACTTATTAAACTCAACAGCAAAGAAACAAACAATCCAATCATGAAATGGGCAAAAGACATGAACAGAAGTTTCACAGAGGAAGACATAGACATGGCCAACAAGCACATGAGAAAATGCTCCGCATCACTGGCTATCAGGGAAATACAAATCAAAACCACAATGAGATACCACCTCACACCAGTGAGAATGGGGAGAACTAACAAAATAAGAAACAGTAAATGTTTGAAAGGATGTGGAGAAAGGGGAACCCTCTTGCACTGTTGGTGGGAATGTGAACTGGTGCAGCCACTCTGGAAAACTATGTGGAGGTTCCTCAAAGAGTTAAAAATAGACCTGCCCTACGACCCAGCATTTGCACTGCTGGGGATTTACCCCAAAGATACAGATGCAATGAAACGCCCGGACACCTGCACCCCAATGTTTATAGCAGCCATGTCCACAATAGCCAAACTGTAGAAGGAGCCTCGGTGTCCATCGAAATATGAATGGATAAAGAAGATGTGGTTTATGTATACAATGGAATATTACTCAGCCATTAGAAACAACGAATACCCACCATTTGCTTCGACATGGATGGAACTGGAGGGTATTATGCTGAATGAAGTAAGTCAATAGGAGAAGGACAAACATTATATGGTCTCATTCATTTGGGGAATTAAAAATTAGTGAAAGGGAATAAAGGGGAAAGGAGAGAAAATGAGTGAAAATATCAGGGAGGGTGACAAAACATGAGAGACACCTAACTCTGGGAAACGAACAAGGGGTAGTGGAAAGGGAGGTGGGAGGGGGGTTGGAGTGACTGAGTGATGGGCATTGAGGGGGGCACTTGGCAGGATGAGCACTGGGTGTTATGCTGTATGTTGGCAAATTGAACTCCAATAAAAAATAAATAATAAAAAATAAAAATAATAAAACAATAAAACCAAACACTCTTGCTATGTATCCAGAAGCTTCATTCCTTGGTATTTACCCAAAAGATTAGAGAATTTATGCCTACACAAAAACCTACATACATGTATTTATAGCAACTTTATCTGTAATTCTGTCAAATCTTAAAAGCAACTAGTTCTTCAGTAAGTAAATAAAAAAAATCCAGATGTTAGAATATTATTCAATGATAAAAATAAATGAGCTAGGAAGCCACAAAAAGACAACGAGGAATCTTGAATGCATCTTGTCAAGTGAAATAGGCTACTCTGAAGAGGCCATATGCGTATTATTCAGGGTTCTCCAGAAAAACAGAATTGATAGGAGAGATAGATAGATGATGATAGATGATAGATAGATAGATAGATAGATAGATAGATAGATAGATAGATAGATGAAGAGATTTATTAAAAGGAATTAGAGCTCACACAGTTATGGAAGCTCACAAGTTCCAAGATCTGCAGTCAGCAAACTGGAGACCAGGAAAGATGATAATGTAAGTTTCAGTAAGAGCCCAAGTGCAAAGGCAGGAGAAGATCAACGTCCTAGCTCAAAGACAGTGAGACCCTCACTCAACTTTTTGGTTCCATTCAGACCTGCAACAGATTGGATGGAGCCGATCACATTAGGGAGAGCAATCTGCTTGACTGTCTCCTGATGTAAATGCTATTCTCATCCAGAAACAACCCCACACACATACCTAGAATAACATTTAACAAAATATCTGGGCACCCCATGGCCCAGTCAAGTTGACAAATAAAACTAACCACCATATAGTATGATTCCAACTAGATGATATTGTGGAAAAGGCACAACTATATAGAGAGTAAAAAGATCAGGGTAGTCATGCGTATAGGGGGATGAAGAGAAGGATGACTAAGTATAACACAGGATATTTTTAAGGCAGTGAAAATATTCTGTATGATACTATAATGTTGCATACATGTCATTACACAACTGTCAAAATCCACAGGATGCACAACCCACACAGTGAACCTGATGGAAACCACAGACTTTAGCTGACAGCACTTGATCGATATTGGCTCATCAATGTAATGACCCCAGTGAACGACTCTAAGATGTTACTAACAGGGGAATCTGAAGTGAGGGAGGGGGCATTTATGCGAACTCTCTGTACTTACTACTCAACTCTTCTGTGAACCTAAAACTCCTCTACAAAATCAAGTCTATTAATTTAAAAACCAAAGGAAGGTAAAATTAAACATTTTAAGATTAAAGAAGGGCCAAAGTTTCTCAGGCTGAATAGAAAGAGCACCAAATCTTTTTTGTAAGGAAGGAAGAGTGCTGGCATTCATAAACATGAGGAAAAATGCAAAAGGCTATATTTTCCCTCTTAATTTCTCTTCTCAATCACCTCTGTTGGTCAACATAGTCACCCTGAGGCTAGTGAATGAGAGAAAGATGCAAACTAACTTCTCAAAAATAGTCAGTAATTTATATTGTTTATACTTTAAAAAAAATCTTTCATCCCAATTAAATTGAATTTATGGGAGGATAAACTAGAAAATATGTATGATAAAAGAACAGCTAGATTGTAAAATACCTGCTCTTGACTTGACTTTGGTTGATTCAGCCCAGTGTTTTCTGGCAGCCGTTGGGGGGCCCACTCAGACCCTCTGCAAGACAGAAGCCATAGATAGGATTGCCATCAGCCAAGAGCCTCTAGCTGCAGTGCTTTTGGGATCCACTAGAGCATTCAAGCCTGGGACCTAAGAGCTTGCTTTCCTGGGCAGCTGCACCCAGCCACAGGATAAGGTTGCATGGAACAAGGTGATATAGGGTCTTGTAGGCCACAGAAAGGACTTTAGATTTTACTGTGAATGATATTCACGGCCCAGGTGATCTGACTTATATTTTAACAGGGTCTCTCTGGCTGCTTTGTTGCAAATGGAACGTGCATAGGCATGTCCACCTTCCGGGTCTCGTTTCTGGAAATTTCTTCTGCTGAATGCTCTTCCTTCAGACAGCAGCATCTCCAGTCCCTGTTTTTCTGTGGAATTGATTCCAAAGTTGTTCAAATTTCAAATGAAGGTCCACTCCACCCCCTTTGATTTTTTATTTGGGATATGGCACTTGGGATGATACTTTACATTATATAAGCTCAGCAATTTATTAAAAATTGTCTACACACACACACACACACACACACACAACCCTTGCTCTTGGGTGGCCAGTGGGTACTGCTTCAGAACGGGCTGTACTCCTAGAAACAGATACCCTTGGAATTGATTCTTTCCAAATTTAATAATTGAAATAGTCCTAAGTGGTAGAATGTAAGCCATGAATGGTGGGGGCCAAGCAGGAAATTGCAATTGGATACTTAAATACCCAAGCCAAGATGGGGAATGAGACAGTAACTCAGAGGTGTTTACTGGGCTGGACGCAGATTATGACACGGGAGGCTGGAGAGCAGAGAGCCTCAAAATCAACCCCTGCTGTCAGAATTGTAGAATCCAAAATTACAGACTGTACATGACCTGGGGCAAGTCATTTAACCTGTTTCCATTTCTTCATCAGATGATGATACTTGTGCCCCATAGGGCATGGCAAGATTAGGTAAGATGGTTTCGAGGACTTGCATGACTTAGCACAGTGCCATAAACAGTGATGAATGTCCATCTCTTTACGATCTATCACATTTTAAAATGTAAAATAGTTTTCCTCTTATTTTAGACAGCAGTGCTCAGATTTTATACTTTACATTTTTTAATTAATTCATTCATTTGACAGAGAGTGCGAGAGAGAACATGAGTGGGGTGAGGGGTAGAGGGAGAAGCAGGATCTCCACTGAGCAGGGAGCCCGATGAGGGACTCAATGCCATGAACCCCAGGATCATGACCTGAGCTGATGCCACCCAGGTGCCCCAGATTTTATATATATATATATATTTTTTTTAAGTTATTCATGAGAGAGAGAGAGAGAGAGAGAGAGAGAGGCTGAGACACAGGCAGAGGGAGAAGCAGGCTCCATGCAGGAAGCCCGATGTGGGACTCGATCCCAGGACTCCAGGATCGCGCCCTAGGCCGAAGGCAGGTGCTAAACCGCTGAGCGACCCAAAATTTCATATTTTAAATAAATGCGATTAATTTCTGTCTTACACACGAATATTATACATATAATCATATGTTAATTATGATATTGCTAGTGCCTTTACCTAAAAGCGGTCGTCTTCCTTTGTCTAAAAGCAGTGGGTATCTATTGGGCAGGCAGGGCGAGTGGAAATCTGGGTACCTGAGTGGCTTGATTTTAGGAGGTCACAGAAGAGGCTCCTGTGCTCCGCGGGCTGCATTCCCTCCGTCTTCCCTTCTTCTTGATGTGTTAGGCTAGATGCCAAGATGGGATTACACGTGCAGGGATATTATTGAGGAATATGCCTGTGCGGGGGCGGGCGGAGAGGAGGGGACTAGGGAGTCAGGGAAGGCTGGAGAATTTTCTATCTGATCCCAAGTGAAGGAGAGAGGTAGAGAAGGCAGGAGGTGCCCTAGACTGTCGTCCAGCTGTCTAAGGAAGGCTCAACAGAGCCTTGGGGAAACCGTGAAGCCAAAGGCATCCATGACAGGAGCCCCCTGCCTCGGGCCTGCAGGTCCTGCTCTAGCTCAGGCTCCATCCACACGCACTCGGGCATTGTCTGGGAGCAGCCGGTGGGCGTGGCTTCCCCGGTGACGTCAGAGGGGAGCAGCTGCCTGGCCAGCCCACACCTGAGCTGGGGGACCGGCGGGAAACCAGGAGCAAAACTCTCAAGGTGAGCCTCGAGGAGATCTGCTTGTTAAGGCTGCGGTGCCTCTGTGCACCCGAATTTGTTAGCTCTGTTTATCCTTATTCTAACTAGGAGATTTAATTCCCAAGCTTCAGTGGTATGTAATTCTAATGAAGTGATAGCTTATCTATAGAATCTAACAAAATGTTCCACACTCGAGGAGCTTTTGCTGATTAAGTCTCAGAACCCATTAATTTTTTTCACTATCAGGCACCAAAGGCCTCCTGAGTGTGAGGGCAAAGGAGACACTGTAGATCCTGCCCTCACAACAGATATTGTTATGGAATTTTGTAATGTCTACGATTTCTCTGAAGTGTGATTGACTGGGACCCTCCTCCCCCCCCCCCCCCACCAACCATGATAAATCTCTCTAAAAGTAAGCTTGAAAGATTATAACGTTATACATATTTAAGAATAAAAACTATTCCTACACGTTTAAAGATTTTTTCCCCCCCTCACGGAAGCTCTTGGCAGAGGTGAGAATAGACTGACCCTTCTGAGTTTTATCAGCCTCAGGGGCCTCCCCAAGCTTCCTCCTTCTCTGACAGGAATCAGTTTCTCTGGATTTGGATTTCATTTGCTAACAGATTTGATGTGACTTACAATAATATTTACATCCCTCTTGTCAAGTCCTGTGCTGCCTGATTAAAACTCTGGTCACATTTTGATTAATTTTAGCCTTTATTTATTCTATGTACTCTCTCAGTGGAATTAATTATTTCTGGGACCCCAAGTGCCAGGACTGGCAGCACAATTGATGGGCACTACCCAGAGTCATGGAGAAGTAGAGTATTGCTTTCCTGGGGGCCATTCCTCCAGGGATGTATTTGTCAACAAAGATGGAAATTTCTTCACCAGATTTATATACAAGCAATCCCTGGTAGTACAGAATGTAGTGAGTGCCATAAATCTTGGGAAAACTTTATATATATCTCCACCCTGGAGCCTTTAATATCCTTATACCTTCTTGCTCATTGATGGTATCACTCCTAGATGGAAATCTGAGTTAGGCCCTCAGATGCCATAATGTTGGTAGAGTAGGGCACATGGTTACCAAATGTTTGAATCTGGTAACCAAGGTCCAGGAAACCTAATTCCATTTGAAACAAAAAGTGGTTGATTTTTCTTAGATATAGAAATCAAAGTGATCTACACTGAACATTGCAAAACTGAATCTCATTATTGCCAAATTCTAGTTACACTTCCACATGTTGGAGATTTGCTTGGAAGTACAAATGAAATGAAGAACCAGAGAATGATTTTCTTCCTCTGAGCAGATCCTAATATTAGTCATTCTAAGTGGTGAACTTTAATCTTTGACAAATTGCTTATTGCCATGAAGTCTATGAATATATTCACCTTTGGTTGGAACCACAGTGTGGTAAAACCAATTATTTTAAAGGTCATTGCACTGCTCCAACCCTCTGTTATAGATCTTTTAACTTGCTAGACCTTCTGTTTATGTGTGAGAGTTCCCCATCATAAATAATATCTGAACTTGGGGCTTCAATTTTCATTAGAAGTGGGTGGCGTTAAGTCAGAGTAATTCTCCATTAACCATTACTATACTTTGTATTACCCAATGGAAATCGTATGTGATAACTGACAGTTTAATTGAAACTTTGGCCTTTGCTCAGTCGACAGGAATTGGTTTAAGGCTTACCCGTCTGGGCTCAGTTTATGGATGCCTGCCTCCAGATTCTTACAAACAGCTTCAGGACCACTAGGACTGGCTCTGATAAATCCAGTTAGCACTTTCAGAGTCAAGCATAAGAGAAAAATCAAGGAGAAAGAGGGGTCAGCAGCATGGAAGCAGATCAGAGACAGGGAGAAAGCTCGTCAGAGAGACATTCCCAGAGGGGAAGAGAATGGCTGAGGAAATTTCCAGATGTGTAATATCTGGAATTAAAGTTGTCCCTGTCCTATGCTATGCCCTTTTGGTAACCTTCCCCACTTCCTAGCTGAGACCTCCAAACTTGAAAGAAAGTTCCAGCCAGGACAGCCTTGTGTTGGAGGATCGGGAGAAGTTAAGGGACAGACAATAAAGGGAAGTGCAGTCTTCTCTGCAACACCCTGCCAATACCCTGAAATATCTCCTGGAAGAAACACTTCCCAGGGGGAGTCCTAGGGCAGAAGAACATCTACGGTGGTAGGGCATCCTCTCCTTAGGTGGGACCAGAGATGTTAAACCTGGAAGGGACATTTGGGTCAGTCCAGCCCCTCATATGTATGGGAGGTAGGTCTTGGAGAAAGGGGGCCTCTGGTGACCTAAGCTGAATTGGATATGGGTTTCAAGCTGTGAAAGATGCTGATGTTGTCTGCCCCATGATTGCAGCTCCCAGAGCTCTGGCTGCTTCTGTCCCATTGCCCAGCACCATATTCTGCCCCCCCGCCCCCTGAGAAGCTGGTCATAGGTTATTTGTTTGTAATCCACCTTTATTCCTTCTCAATACTGTCTTGCCTCTCCCACTCACCTCCTTTAAGGGCTGAAAGAAACTGGCGTTTTGGATTTAAGGACCTATCTGTTCCCTCCAATCCTACTTATCCATGGATACCCCATGTTTCTAGGTGAGGGACAACACATACTTAGTAGGAGATTATTGAAATCTACAATTTGACAAATATAACTTAAAATGATGATGCCAGTTGAGGTGTTATGTGGATCTTAAAGTGACTTTGGAAATGGATCAATGTTCCTGACAAACTGATACCACATAATTCTTTCTTAAAAAAAAAAAAAAAGTATAAAACACAGGGCTTGAACTCACAACCTTGAGATCAAGACCTAAGTTGAGATCAAGAGTCAAATACTCAACCAACTGAGCCACCCAGGCACCCTTGATATCATGTAATTCTTATCTTCTTGGGCCAATGAGTAAGAGAGTGGGCCTTAATATCATAGGGTTGTCTCCATAGAGGAAGACCATGAAAGGGAGCTGGTGGCCACTGAAAGAATGAAGAAAAATCAGCTGGTACCAAACCTTGGCTTCTTTTCACAGGGGAAATGAAAAGTGGGAGGGAAGTCCTGGGCCCCTGAACATAAGGAAATATTGCTCCCAAGTGGGCAGAGGTATCTATTAGGGAAGTGGAAACACTGAGCACCCTCCCTGGGCTTCTTGACTTAGTCCAGAGGTATCCCTCCTTTCCTTCCATTTGCACAAATCAGTGAAGGTTCTGCTGGAAAGTAGTTTTGTCCAGTGCTCCTGAGTGGGAACATTATCCAGTTAACAAACTAACCTGATCCATATGATTTTTTTTTCCCTAGGCCAGCTTCGTTACAAAACACCCTTGTTCCCAGGGACTTGAGCTACGCTCATTCTTTATCTCCTTTGTTGTTTTGTAGTCATTTTTAGCTGTTATGAATTCTTACTTTTAAAAATCACGTATGATGATTCCCCATTTTAGAATGCTGGAAAGGATTGAGGCTTTGGAAATCATCTCAGATATTAGCCACTGCCACTAACATTGAGGTACCTTTGGAGAAGTGGTTTGGGGATTTCCTCATGGGTGAATATTGGAGGTCATGAGCCCCCTTTTTAGAATGTTTGTGCAAGTTAAGGGAGATTATGGATATGAAAATTCCAGGTACTCTGTTGGCTCTGAGAAAGTGCTAATTTCCTTCCCCTTCATCGTCGATATTCTAGGATTCACATTGCAGAAAAAATATTTAACCTTGATGTCTACCCAAGAAGCATGTACCAGGCCTGCCACCTATTTTGCAAATCATGTTTGATTGGAACCCTCCCTTTCTCATCCTTTTCGCATGTTGATGGCTCTTTCATGCTACAAAGTTTTGTAGGTTATATGTGTTATAGGTGTCTCACAATGCCTGAAATATTTATCATTTGGCACTTTTCAGAAAATGTCTGCAGATCCCTGGGATAGAGCAATTCTAGGGCCAAAAGGAACCTGGTTTAGTAGCTGAGTTATTAACAATATATCCCCCCCCATCTACCTGTGCTTTCTTCAACTTGTCCTTAATATAAGTTCACCTTCCTATATCCATATGTTGAGAAATTTTGCTTTTCTTTTCTCTTCTTTACTCAGGAAAGTTAGAATTATTTTTAGATGGATATTTAAATAGCTACTTCTTATAAATAAAAATTGTTGAAAGATATTTATAACACAGGTAATATTCAGAATTTATTTCCTCCTCAGAAAGGTGAATTTTAATGCATGAATGCATTTTAATTCTCAGACAGGACTTGCAGAAACATCAGTGGAGGTGGATCTCTGGATGTGTATGGCTGCAGATGAAGAAGAGTCTCTGAGGATGGGATATTATAAATTTGTATGAATATTTTCCCTACCACTGTTGAGATTTCATCTCATAGTAAGTTGCTTTTCTACAATTTACTATGAGGAACTGAATGTGAAGGAAAAGAGGTCTTGGGAGCTACCAGTCTTTGCTTTGCCCAAATATTAGTTCCCTTAACCAAAGTCCTCCTATGCCCACTCTATGTAACATAATTTTTTAAAAAGATTTATTGATTTATTTGAGAGAGAGAGAGAGAGAGAGCATGAGCACACAGGAGGAAGGGGCAGAGGGAGAGGAAGAGAGAGATTCTCAAGTAGACTCCCAGGTGAGTGCAGAGCCTGACACAGGGGCTTGATATCACGACCCTGAGATCATGACCTAAGCCAAAATCAAGAGTCGGATGCTTAACTGACTAAGCCACTCAGGTGCCCCTGTTTTCAATTTTTAAGATGTACAAGATGATGATTTAATGTATGTATACATTATGAAATGATGATCACAGTCAAGTTTATTAGCATATCCACCACCTCACACAGTAATCATTTGTGTATGTGTGGCCAGACATTTGAGATCTATAGTATTATTAACTAGAGGCACCACACCTATATTAGATCCTTGGAATTTATTCTTCCTAGACCTCAAAGATTGTACCCTTTGATCAACATATCTCCCTATTTCCCCAATCTTTAGGTCCTGGCAACCAATGTTACACTCTGTGGTTCTAGGAGCTTGATTTTTAAAAAATTGCTGTGAGATCCTACAGTATATGTCTTTCCAAGTCTGCCTTATATCACTTAAACAGAATATCCTCCAGATTCATCTAGGTTATTACAGATGGAAGGATTTTCTTCTCTTTTATGGCTAAAAAATAGAGCATGATGTATAATATATATATATTTATGTATATACATTATATATATTACATTTTGTCTATACATTTATCCATCAGTAGACACAAAGGTTGTACACAGTAAAGGAAACAATCAACAAAATGAAAAATCAATCTATAGAAGAGGGGAAAATATTTGCAAACTATATATCTTGCAAAAGGGTAATATCCAAAATATAAAAGGAACTGCTACAACTCAGAAAAAAAAATTGATAAAAATTTGGCAAAGGACTTGATATACATTTCCCCAAAGAAGACCCCTTTCTATCCTGTTTTACCAATTTTTTCCCTCTGTAGTAGAGTATAGCATATAAATATGCTACTCTATATGTAAACTTTAAGAAATTCCTCACTGGGCTCCACATCATGCTCCAGGTACTTCATCACTTCCTTTCTCAATTTCTCAAGACCTCAACGATTGTTGATACTCACTGACTCTGATTCCTTATTACCTATTCTTCCTTTCACAATTTTCTTAAATATTTTTTAAAAGTGAAAGTATTAGGGGTGCTGGTTGGCTCAGTCAGTTGAGAGTCTGACTCTTGATTTTGACTCAGGTCATGGTCTCAGGGTTGTAAGATCAAGCCCTACATCAGGCTCCTGGCTCAGCACATCTACGATTACAATTCTACTTTCTTTTACCATAGATTCCTTCCATCTATTATCAGATTTCATTGTAAGAAATGAAATGTGAACTCTTTGGTGTCTGGCTTCTTCACTCAATCCAGTGTGTCTGAGATTCATCCTCACTGTTGCATGCATCAGTAAAATGTAACTTTCTTATTGTTGAGTATTATTTCACAATTATTTTTATCCTTGCTCCTACTGATGAATATTTGAATTTCTTTCCAGGTTTTTACTGTTGTGAATAAAACTTTTGTGAAAATTTGCATACACATCCTTTTGTGGACATATGTTTTCATTTATCTTGGATACATACATCTAGTAGTGGAATTACCTGATCACAGAATAGGAACACGTTTGATTCTGTCAGATACTGTCAAACCATTATCCAAAGTGGTTGTAAAATTTTATACGCCCACCAGAAATGCATACATTACCAGTTAATCTACATTTTAAAAAATAAAATTCAGTGTTGTATAGGTGCATAATGACAAATAATTATCATTTTAATCTGTGTTTCCCTGATTCCTAATGATATTAAGCATTTTTTCTGTGCCTGGGCCATTTGTATGTCTCCTTTTGTGAAGTATCTGTTAAATCTTGCTGATTCTTTAAAAAATTGAGTTTGTCTTATTATTGAATTATATTAATTTTCCAGTGCTGCATTACCAATTACCATAAATTACTTATTTCACAAATTATCATTATTTGTTACTTTTTAAGTGAGTGACTTGAAGAGCATACAGCTATTATTTCACAGTTTCTGTGCATCCAGAGCCTGGGCATGGCTTGGCTGGGTCTCCTGCCAGCATCTCACAAGGCTGCAGTTGAGGTGATGCCAGGGCTGCTTTCTCATCTAGAGCATGGTGTCCTCTTCCAGGTTCAGTCAGACTGTTGGCAGGATTCAGTTCTTTGTGGTTGCAGAACTGAGGCTTCTCTGTCTACAGGTCATTCACGTGACAGCTTGTTTCTTCAAAGCCAAGGTCTCTCCTGTTTTGAGTCACTTTTGAAAAGTTCACCACATAGGATATTCTCCCTGTAGATTAAAGTCAACTGATTATTGGAGGCACCTGGGTGGTTCAGTTGGTTGAGCATCTGACTTTTTGGTTTCAGCTCAGATCATTACCTCAGGGTCCTGGGATCTAGCCCCACCTTGGGCTCCATGCTCAGCAGGGAGTCTGCTAGAGATTCTCTCTCTCTGCCCCTCCCACCACTTGCACATATGCTATCTTTCACACTCTCTCTGTCTCTCTCAAAATAAATAAATAAATCTTTTAAAAAGTTGACTGATTATTGGTTGTAATTACATCTGCAAAATCTTTTACTTTTGCCATGTACCATAACCTAATTACATCAGTAGCATCCATCGTGTTCACAGAGGCTGCCTACACACAAGGGGAGAGGATTATGGTCTGCATGTACACCAGGGGTGAGAACTGTGGGGACCATATTAAAATTATACCAAATAAGAGTTTTTAAAAACATAGATATGAGTCTTTTGTCTGATATAATTATTGAAATTATATTTTCTCAAGCTGTGGTTTCAGTATTTGCTTAGTGATAGCTTTTGATGAGCAAAAGTTTTTTAATTTTAATAAAGAGTAGTTCATCAAAATTATTCCTTTATGGTTAATGATTTTTATCTTTTGTCTAAGAAATATCTGCCTTCCCATGTGCTCTGAATATCATCTCCTGTTTTTTTAAGAAGCTATATAGTTTTAGTTTTCATTTTTATATTTAGGTCTATAATTCATCTTAGATTCTTTGTGTAGGGTATAGGTGTGTAAAATAGGAGGTAGGGTCTTTTTACGTCCCCCACCCCATATAAATATCCAATCATTCCAGTACAATTTATTAAGAAGATTTTTATATCTCCATAGAATTGCTTTTATGCCTTTGCCAAAACTCAGTCTTGGGACCCTTTATTTTATTCCATTGATCTGTGTGTCAATTCCAATGTCAATGGCACATTGTCTTGATTAGGGAAACATCACTGTAAATCTTGAAATCAGACAGTGTAAATCATCCAACAAAGTTCACCACTTGAAGGATTGTTTTGATAGTATCCCATCCTGCTTCAAGTTTTCTCAGGAGCATCAGGAGGGGTCCATGGAGAGGAGTCTGTACATGATGCAGACTTTTCTTGTGTCTGTGTCTCCCAAGAATTCTATGGTGTTGTGCTAGCCCAGACTTGACCTTAGTCCTTCACTACAAATCTTCTTGTTCACTTGTATGGTGTCCACTGGCTCTTTCTCCTCCTACACAGATGCCAAGCTGGCTCACTTTTTGTTTTCAAGAAGACAGGAGACAATATTCTTTTCTTCTATTTCAGACTACTTTACTTCCCTGAGTTCATAGCTCTGGAGGGCTCGATGAAAATTAAGATCACATAGTAGTTTGTCCAGCTTTTTCTTGTTAGAGTGGGAGCAATGCTCACGTGGTCTGCAGTGATATCTCCTTTTTCATTCCTACATTGGTAATTAATCCTGATATGCATGTTTTCTACTGTGTCTTGATCGGTCCTGTCAGATTTCTCAATTGTGTTAATTTTTTCAAAGAAACAAAGTTCAGTCTTGTTGATTTTCCTTTGTTACTTGTATATTTTCTGTTTCACTGATTTCTACTTGTTATCAGTTCTTCCCTTGTACTTACATTGAGTGAAACATTTCTTTTTAGATTCTTAGCATGGAAGTTTTAGATCACAGAATTTGAATCTTTTTCCTTTCCCAATGTAAACATTTATGGTTATAATTTTCTAAAGACTACTTTAGCTTAAACTCACAAAATTTAATGTTTGGTTTTTATTATCATTCACTTATGGTTTCTAAGTTCTCTTATTTCTTCTCTGTCTCATAAATAGTTTAGAAGTGTGCTCTTATTTCCCAAGTATTTAGAGACTTTCCGTATCTTTTTGTTATTGTTTTCTAATTTAATTCTTTTTTTTTAGTTCAATAACATACTTTGAAATGGGACACCTTGGTGGCTGACTCTTGGTTTCAGTTGAGGTCATGATCTCAGGGTCCTGGGATTAAGCTCTGCATAGTGCTTTGTGTTCAGTGGGGAGTTCTTTCTTTCCCTCTCTCTCTTCCCCTCTCCCAGTTCCTGTGCTCTCTCTTTCTTACTCTCTCTCTTTCAATAAATAAATCTTTAAAAAAAGAAGATACTTTGAAAGATTTCAGTCACTTGAAATTTATTAAGAATCACTTTTATGATCCAGAATATGATTGCTACTGGTGAATGATCCATGTGCACTTGAAAATAATATGTATTCTGCAGTTTGGTGTATTATATAAATGTCAATTGAGTTACCTTTATCGATGATAGTGTTCAAACCTGCTGTGTCCTTGGTGTTTTTGCCACGTTTTGCACCCCTGCTTCCCACTTCCCTTTCTTTGAGAGATGAATGTTAAAGTTTCCAACTATAACTGCAGCTTTGTCTATTTTCAGTTATGCCATCTTTGCTTCTTGTGTCTGAAGCTCTGTTCTTAGTGACATAAACATTTAGAATTGTGATATCATCCTGATAAATTGACCTTTTTATCATTATGAAATCTTTCTTTGCTTCTGGTAATGTCGCCTGCCTGATATTAATATTATCACATCAGCTTTCATACACTTAGAGATTACAGGTGTGTCTTTCACATTCTTTTATTTTTACATTTTCTGTAAATAGTATATGGTTGTTCTTACTTTTGGTAAATCCATTCTGATATACTGCCTTTTAATTGGTTATTTCCTTCATACACATTTAATGTTCTGTTGATGTGGTGAGGCTTAACTCTATCACTCAGCTCTTTGTCTTAATTTTGTTTGTTTTCAAGAGCATGCAAGTCCTTTCTTTCATCTAGCAGTTAAATTGAGGGAGTGGTCACTCAGATTTCTCCTAGAGTTGCTTTAGGCTGTAGATGTCCCAGGTTTAGATAGATGGAAGGCATCTGTGTTAGCTGAATCTCCAACCTTCCACATGCGACCAGTGTGTTTTTAGTACTGTCAATTTTTGACCTGGGAGAGGACTAGACAACAGTTTCAGATAGTTTTTGCCCACCTTTGGATTCAACCCCAGCAGTAGATAATATTTGTAGATAATTCTACAATTATCCTGTAGATAAATCAACAGGAAAATGCCCTATGCGATGTGACTCCTTGCTGCTCTGCAGGACCATTTCCACCACTTCTCCCCAAGATTCAGGAGGCAGGGATGAGGCCAGGGGTTGTCAGGCTAAGCAACTATTTTGTTGTAAGTTGTTTTTTTTTTTAAATTCAATTTGCCAACATATAGTATAACATCCAGTGCTCATTCCATCAAGCCATCAAGTGCCCTCCTCAGTGCTTGACTCCCAGCTATCCCATCCCCTCACCTACTTCCCCTTCTGCAACCCTTTGTTTGTTTCTCAGAGTTAGAAGTCTCTCATGGTTTATCTCCCTCTCTAATTTTTCCCATTCAGTTCCCCTCCTTTGCCTTATAATCCCTTTAACTATTTCTTATATTCTACATATTTTGTTGTAAGTTTATTTTGTTTTACTTTGCACTTTTATCACACTTACAGATTCCAGTTTGCCCCACCAGCCTACTCTGTAGTTTAAGGCCTGACTGACTTCTTCCCTCTGATAAGTTTCTCCCCTTACAGTAGACATGCCCTCCTGTTTGCCCAGACCAAGTACAGAGGCTGCCATGGTTCTCTAGCCTTCTTTGAATACCTGTTTCTCTTGGGAAGTCAAGTCCTCAGGGCTTTCTTGTCTCACTAGTTTTTTGCTTGACCTATAGGAAAATAGGATTCTTATTTTTCTCAGGTTTTTCTTGATGTCAGGGAACAAAGATCTTTCATATCTTCTGCATTGGATGGAACTGAAACCTCTTATGTTTCTTGTCTTTCTTGAACACATTCCAATTATGCTTTCTTTTATTCTGAATACTCAGCTGAAACATCTTTTGTCAAGGTCAACAATGACCACCATTTCGCAAAACCCAGTGGTCAATTCTTAGTTCACATATTATTTTATTTGTGACCTTGTGACACTGTTGATCACATAGTTCTTTAAATACTTCACTTGGCTCCTGAAACATGACTGTTGATTCTCCTCTTATCTCTGTGATTACTTTTTGTGTGTGTGCACATTTCTCCCAATCTTCCCTGCTTCTAATTAGTGGAGTGCCCCCAAATCACACCTCTCTGTTCTATTTGTGTTCACTCAATTAATCATATTATCCAGCCTCATGGTTGTAAATAGCACTTTTATGTTGATGGCTCCTTGGTTTGTATTTAGAGCCCAGAATTGTTCCTGAACTTCACACTTCTATATCTAAGAACCCAAATAATATTACTCTCTGCTATATAATTTACCTCACAAACAGTGTCTTCAAAATAAAACTCCTAGTTATTCCTCCAAAATCCATTTTTCTGCATTCTCTCCCCAAAAGTTGCTTAGATAAAAAAGTCTTTAGTTTATTTCGACTCTTTTCTTTCCCTAGTAACTGACATACAATCAATAGGCAAATCATGCATATTTGCCTTCAAATTATACCCAGAATTCACACATGAACTTCACTGGTATCACCTAGTTCAAATCATTATCCTCTCTTCCCTGATAATTGCAATAGCTTCTTAACCAATTTCCCTACTGTGAGACCCAACTGCCACCTCTCAGCTTCTGCTTCATAGTATTCTCAATAGAACAGTGAAAAAACTCTGTTTAACCCTCATCACAGCACCCAACTTCTTTGTAGAGAACTTTCTAATGGCTTCCTTTATCATTCAAACCGGAGGTCAAATACTTTCAGTGGCCTTAAGAGACCTTATTTGATATTGTTCCCTGCTAGTTCCCTGAACCCTTCTGCTACATTCTTTTGTTTGCACATTCTGTTCTAGCCACGTTGGCCTTCGTGTTATTCTTTACACATAGGAAGCATTTTCTTGTTTCATGTCTTGCTCGTGTTCATTCTTCTCTAAAACATTTCCTGCCCGAAAGCCTCATGTTTATCCCAAGTTTCTGTCTTTTTTTTCTATTGTTACTTTAAAAAATAAAAGACTCAAATTTTTAAAAACAATGTTAAGTACATAGCAAAATTAAGAAGAAAGCATAGAGATATCCCATATGCCCCTGCCCCCAGCCTCCCCCTGTTATCAACCTCCCTCACCAGTGTGGTGCATTGGTTACAATTGATGAACCTGCACTAATACATCATTATTACCATATTTTATTTGCAGGATGGGGGTGGGTATGATACCTAGTTTATTCATTAGAGCTCTTAACATATTAATCTGTTTTAATTACTGGTCTAAGAATTTCAACATCCCTGCCATTCTGGTTCAGATGCTTGCTCTGTCTTTTCAAATTGTGTTGTTTGCCTTGTAGTATGTCTTGTAATTTTTTCTTGATAGCTGAACATGATGCACTGGGTAGAAAGAGCTGCTGTAAGTAGACTTTAGGAATATGGTGATGACCTGTGAGAAGGGAAGTTATCTATAGTCCTATGATTAGATCTTAGTCATTTAGTGAGCCTTTGCCTGGATTGTGAATTTCACAAGTGTTTATCCTTTTTCTTTTTTCCCCATGTAGGTGGGACAAAATGGCCAAAGTAGGCCTGGAGTTAAGCATTTCCCTTCTCCACATCAGGTGGGCTCTGATAACATCCCAGCAGGTTAGAATACAGTTAATTAATTTGCCCCGAGGGCAGGATCTGTTAAAAAGAACAGAGTGCTCTGGCATACTTCACAGTGGTTCTTGTTCCTCAGAAGCAAGAGGAAATTTTTCTGATATTTCCTGTGGGAACCTAGCTCCTGCAGGAAAATCTTACAATGCTTTAGGGGCCTCCCTATGACTAAGACCCCTGAAGTTTTTAACTCTCAGATTTGCTTCCAGCAATTTGTCAATTACAGTTCAGGCACTGGTTCCTGAAGCAGTTCCACTCAGTGTCTGTGCCCTAGGAAGCCGTGACTCCATATTCACCTGTCTCTGCAATCTGGGGCACAGTGATTTGCCCTGTATCCTTTTCCTCTTACGGATCCAAGAAGAGTTGTTGATTTTTCAGTCTATTTAGCTTTTTACTTGTTAGGACAGAGTGTGACTTCCAAGCTCCTCCCATATAGAACTGAAAACTCCTTCAAGTCTTTGATTAAATACCATTTCACTAGATCAGACTTTCCTGACTAATCTATATAAATAATAATACTTCCTGCAATCCCCACTCACTCTGCCTTTCCCCTTCCTGCTTTGCTATTCTCCTAGCCCTGATCTCTCTGTGACACAGGATAGTCTTAATCCTTTGTTTATTGTCTTTCCCTCCTGGGAAGTATGCTCAATTATGGCAAGAATTTTGTCTGCTCTGTTCACCACTGTATCAAAAGTGTCCAGAACATGCTGGCATAGAACAAGAGCTCAATAAATGTTTACTTAATATATGAATGCATGGGCTGGGGTCCCACTCAGATCTTTTCACTGTTGGTATTGTATTCTGTGACTCAGTCTCTTATTTATTCACTCTAAGTGCTATAAAACTTTGGGATGCAATGGCATCATTTGAGGGAAACATTTCCCCATATTGTTCTGATTGATTTTACTTCCCAAGAAGCTGATGATTAAGATCTGAGGCAGAGACATGACCCAAACCAAACCTGGCTAGGTAGATATGCCCTCTGGCCTCTCTGCCACCTTGCCCCTAACTTTTGTGCCCCTCTAATCTAACATTAGAGCTCTGCTTGCTTGGCCCCTTAGTCTTTCATGCCTCTGTCTCAAACCACAAAGGCTTCAGGAGTAGCACAAAACCTTCTCAACAGATGCTATATTGCCAATAGAATAATAGCCACACACTGTTCCGGTATCTCTGCAAATTCTACTGTAAAAAATGTCCCTTCAAGTAATTTGTAGCTAGGAACACATATCAGAAATTAAAATAAAATGAAACTATTCCTTTGTTCTATAAAATACTATGAAGATAAATAAATCTTATGCAATCTCATGAAATATGTGCAATAAAAATCTCCGATATTAGCTCCCTTTCTACTTTCTCCAGAGTGAGGCAGCAAGGCCACTAAGCTGGCAATAGGAGACTTGGTCTTATTTCTGATTATGTTGTTGATTAGCTATATGACCTTAGATATGCCACTGCTACTCTTTCAGTGGCTTAGGTCGAAATCCTTGGATTTGTTTTAACTCTTTTATTTCTCTAATAATTTCCATACAATCAATTAGTAAATCCTGTCTATCTACCTTGAAATTATACCCAGGATTGAAACACTAACTTCACTGGCATTACCCTGGTTCAAGCCATTGTCCTCTCTACCCTAAGCTTTTGTTTTCTCTTTTCCCAGCTTAGATAACTCTTGGTATTATATCCATCTCTAGGATTGATATGGATTTCTCTCTAAGATTCTATGGGTTTTGTGGGTTTAGGATTCCAAAGCTTTGACTCATTATCCCAAATAATAGAATGTATGTGGCAAAGGAAAAAATGGGCCTGTGGGCAACTTCTATCCTGACAAGCAAGGGAAGAATTTCACTTGAAATATGTTTTGGAAATTCGTATAGCCTTCTGCTTACACTTCTACAATTATTGCTGCTTTTACACTTCTAACACCAAATGTGTGGGGTTTTTCTATACCCTCAACCACTTTTCTAGCTCTCTAGACATCAACTAGGCATCCTACTGGTCAGTTCAACTATGACACTAACTACCTTGAGTTAGCATCAACTTCACAGGTGTAAGCACTCAGTCCCAAAGACTGCTCTCACTTCAGATGCTAATTATAAGTTATGTGTGCCCAGACCACCCATAGTTCTGTCTGATTTGGCCACAAAGTCAAAGGTTCCCATAACCCACCCTTTTAGCTTCAACAATTTGTTAGAATGGCTCACAGAACTCAGGAAAGCAATTTACTTATGATTAGTGGTTTATTGTAAAGGCAATAACTCAGTAACAGATGAATGGAAAAGATGGATAAGCCAATGTATAGTGCGGAAGAAGAGGCAAAGAGTTTCCATACCCTCCCTGGGTGTTCCATCCTCTTGGTATGGGGATGCATTCAGTAACCCTGAAGCTCTCGGTTTTTTATAGATGTTCCATTACATAGGCAAAGATGGATTAAACCATTGGCCATTAGTGATTAACTCATTCTCCAGCCCCTCTCTACTCCCTGGAGGTTGGGAATGGAGCTGAAGTCCAAACCCTCTAATTATGTCTTGCTCTTGTGACCAACACAATCCTGAGCTATGTAAGAATCCACAGACACTAGTCGTCTCATTAGCATACGAAAAGCAGTTTTATCACTCCAGAGATTTAAATTAGGAGTCCTGTGCCAAGAACAAGGGAAAAACCCTAGGAACCAAGACTGAAAAGCAAATATCTATTTTTTATTACATCACACTACCAAATCCACTGCTTCTCTTTCTTGGATACAGAGACTTCCTAGCTAGGCTCTTCAATTCAGTCTCTTCTTTCAGACTTCATTGTCTGTTTGTGACAAAGTGGAGCCAAATTAAAAGTTTAAAAGAATGATCATGTTTAAAAATAAATGTTTTTATAAAAAGATATGATTTTATTGATACAATATGAAGCCAAGAATTGTTGTAAAGGTGAGTTTCTCATAATCGTAGACAGAAACACGAACTGTTAATCTAATACATAGGTCAGATCTTATGCCCTCAAATAGGGCTATAAAAAGTCTCAGAGTGATGTTTATGCCAGAGGTTAGCTGGCTTTATTGCTTACAGCTGTTTTGGTTGAATATCAATCAGAATAAATTAATTTATGCTACGCTAGCAAACTACCTCAAAAGCACAGTGGCTTATAACAAAACTAGCTAACCTCTGCAACAGACCTCTGGATGGCCTTGAGCTCTGTCTCAGAATAAGATCCTCTGTCCTGGAAGTGACACCTGTAACCACAGCACACAATTCATTATCCAGAACTAGTCACAGGGTCCCACTCAACTAAAAAAGCAAGGGAGTACAGGGGAGCAGTGCAGACAAGATGCTCAATGCTATCATATGTCCAGAAGGTAGAGAGCTAAAATATTTGATGAAGAACAACATTAAGAAAAAGTACCACATGTTGCAAGTAACAGAAGCATAATGTAAGGAGAAGAAAATGGCTTTTTATTGCAATATAATTGACATGGAACATATTAGCTTCAGGTATACAATATAATGATTCAGTATTTGCATACATTGCAAAATAATCATCACAATAAGTCTAGTTAACATGCATAGGTACAATTTTTTTCCTATGATGAGAACCTTTAAGATCTACTCTCTTAGCAACTTTTCAAATATGTAATATGGTATTATTAACTATAGTCACCAACCTGTACATATATCCTCAGGATTCATTTATTTTACAGCTGGAAGTTTGTATCTTTTGACCACCTTCATTCAGGCCACCCATCTGCCACCCCCCACCTCTGGCAAGCACCAATCTGTTCTCTGTATCTATGGGCTTGTGTCTGGGTTTTTGGTTTTGGTTTGTAGTGGGTTTTGTTGGTGTGGCTGTTGTTTAGATTCTATATATAAGTGATATATGGTATTTCTCTGTGTGACTTATTTCACATAGCTAATGCCCTCAATGTCTATCTTTTGTGGTCACAAATGGCAAAATTTAATTCATGTATATGGCTGAAAAATATCCCAGTGTATGAGTGTGTGTCTGTGTGTGTAAGTGCACGTGTATTTGTGACATTTTCTTTAGCCAGTCATGCATTGGTAGACACTTTAGTTGTTTCCATATTTTGGCCATTTTAAGTAATGCTGCAATAAACATATCATACACATATCTCTTCGAGTTAATGTTTTATTTTCTTCAGATAAATACCCAAAAACAGAATTGCTAGAATATATGGTATTTCTATTTTTTATTTTTTAAAGGAACTTACATACTGTTTTCCATAGTGAATGCACTAATTTACATTCCCACCAATAATGCACAAGGATTTCCTTTCTTCCACATCCTTGCCAACACTTGTTATTCTTGTTCTTTTTCACAATAGCCATTCTAGTAAATGTGAGGTAATACTTCACTGTGATTTTGATTCGCGTTTTTCTGATGATTAGTAATGTTGGGCTCTTTTTTGTGTACTCATTGGCCATTTGGGTCTTTGTAAAAATGTCTTTTCAGATTCTTTGCCCAATTATTTAGTTGAATTGTTGGGGGTTTTTTGTTTTTGCTTTTGCTGTTGAGTTGTATGAATCCATATATTTTGGATATTAAACCTTTATTAGATATATGATTTGCAAATATTTTCTCCCATTCAGTAGGTTGCCTTTTCATCTTGTTCTTTCTTTTGATGTGCAGAGGTTTTTTTTTTTTTTTTTTTAAGATTTTATTCATTTATTCATGAGAGACAGAGAGAGTGAGAGAGAGAGAGAGAGGCAGAGACACAGGCAGAGGGACAAGCAGGCTCCATGCAAGAAGCCCAACGTGGGACGAGATCCTGGGACTCCAGGATCATGCCTTGGGTGGAAGGCCAGGCGCCAAACTGCTGAACCATCCAGAGATGCCCTGTGCAGAGTTTTTAAATTTACTTGTTTATTTTTGCTTTTATTGCCTTTGCTAATGGTGTCAATCCCAAAAATCATCACCAAGACCAATGCCAATGATTCACTCCCTGTGTTTTCCTCTAAAAACTATGATTTCAGGTCTTACATTCAAGTCTTTACCCTACTTTGAGTTAATTTTTGTGTATGGTGTAAGCTAGTGGTCCAATTTCATTCTTGTGTGTGTGTGTATGTGTGTCCAGTTTTTCTAGCATCATTTATTGAAAAGACTGCCCTTTCCTTGTTGTATCTTCTTGGCTCCTTTGTCATAAATAGCCCACACATGCATGGGTTTATTTATGGGCTTTCTGTTCTGTCCCATTGATCTATATGTCTGCTTTTATGGCAATATCATTCTGTTTTGATTACTATAGCTGTGTGATACAGCTTGAAATGAGGGAACATGATGCTTCCAGCTTCATTCTTCTTTCTCAAGATTGCTTTGACTATTTGGAGTCTTCTGTGGATCCACATAAATTTTTGTATTGCTTGTTCTGTTTCTGTAAAAACTGCCACTGGAATTTTGATAAGGATTGCATTGAATCTGTATATTTCTTTGGGTAATAACAACATTCTAACAACCTTAATTCTTCTAATCCATGAGCATGGTATATCTTTCCATTTATTTGCCTCTTCAATGTCTTTCATTAATGTATCATAGTTTTCAGAATAAATCCTTTCACTTCCTCAGAAAAAACATTTTTTGAAGGATCTAAAAAAAATGAAAATGACTAGACCTCAGGAACTGCTAAAAGCAGAGAATAAAACAGCACTCTCTTCATCTCTCTCTCCCCTCTGTTTTGTGCATGACTTTCTTATTTCTTTTCCCCATATTCTGGTTTCTTCTAATTCTCTGAGACACATGAAGAAGACAGCTTGTATCAGATCCCTAATTGTATATCTTACCATCCAGACACTCCATTTAAATTGGTTTATTTCTTTCAGTTCCAGATGAAAGACCCTGATAGATCATGCCTTTGTCAAATGTTCACAAATGGTCTAAACAATTCTTCCATTTGTCAGGGTCATTGTGAAGGAAAGCAATAAATATTGCAGTTGCCACTTGAATGTGGGCAGAAACAGTTCTTAGAGAGAGGCTATTTGGCAGATAACAAATAAATACATACATAAAAAAATAAAAATTTGCTACATGTCTCTGTATACATAAGACAATGAGAAGAATAGTCCTTGAGGTTTCCCTGCGAGCTTAAGGCATAAATGTAAGGGGGAAAAGATGATTATATAAATACCCGATACTTGAATGCTATTTTTTGTTCAATTCTTTACAATCTCTGAGGATTTCACTATTTAGTACAAAGAACCTAGAGTAAGACTTGCTCTAATATTTAGAACCTTATATCTATATGTGAATTTTTAAAAAAGATTTTACTTATTTATTCATGAGAGACACACAGAGAGAGAAAGAGGCAAAGACACAGGCAGAGGGAGAAGCAGGCTCCATGCTGATGTGGGACTCGATCCTGGGACTCAATCCTGGGACTCCAGGATCACACCCTGAGCCGAAGGCAGGTGTTAAACCACTGAGCCACCAGGGATCCCCTATATATGAATTTTTTAAGATCAAAGACCACCTCTGTAACCCTAGGTCTTACCATATTCATAAAAGATAAATATAAACTTAAGGGGAAAAGCCTGGAGCAAAAAAGATTATATCATCTTTATGATCATCAAGATGAAACAATAAGTTTAATTAGTAGGTTTAAATTCAATTTACTAATAATATTGAAAATGTATGCAGTGAAATGTGAACAAAATTACAGGAAGATCAGTGAAATACGAACAAAACTACAGGGAGATCAGTGAGATGTGGACAAAATTACAGGAGGATCCATTATGGTAGATTTTTGATAAAACAAGCAGATCAAAAATCATTAAACATGGAATATTCAAACAGTACATTAAGAAAATAGAGCTAACATACATATAAAGATACTGTACTGTGTAATACATAGAGTATTTACAAATAATAGCCATATATTGGACCTCAAGATTAACGTCTCAACAAATTTCAAAAGCCTGATGTAAATCTTTCCCAATAACTCATTAAAATGAACTCGAATCAGAAATAAATTGCAAAAATTAAATTCCCATATTTTGATAATTAAAAAGTATATCTATAAATACCTTTCAACAAAAGGACAAATTAATGCAAATCAAATCATATTTAAAAGTGAACAATAGGGCAGCCCAGGTGGCTCAGTGGTTTAGCCCTGCCTTCAGCCCGGGCCCTGATCCTGGAGACCCTGGATCGAGTCCCATGTCAGGATCCCTGCATGGAGCCTGCTTCTCCCTCTGCCTGTATCTCTGCCTCTCTCTCTCTCTCTCTCTCTCTCTCTCTCTGTGTCTCTCATGAATAAATAAATAAAAATCTTTAAAAAAAATAAAATAAAAGTGAACGATAATGCAGTGCCTAGGTGGCCCAATCTGTTAAGTGCTGAACTCTTGATATTTGCTGGGGTCATGATCTCAAGATCATGGGATTGAGCCAGCGTTGGGCTCCATGCTGAGCTTAGAGTCTGCTTGTCCCTCTCCCTCCCCATCTACCCCTCCCTTCTGTCTCTGTCTCTTTATAAAAATGAATAAATAAAATATTTATGAATAATGAAATACTATTCTCAATTTGTGTAGGCTGCAGGTAAAGCAGTATTAAAAAAATCCATGGCCTTAAGTGCTTACAACATAAAGGAAGGAAAGATAAAAAGTAATGAGATAAACATTTGACTCAAAGAGGGAAAAATAGCAAAATAAATCAAAATAAATTGTAAAAAGAAAATAAATGCAGAAAATAATAAAATAGAAAATAAAATTAAAATTAGTGAATAAAACAAAGTTAAAAGTTGATTCTTTGAAACAACTATAGGAAGATCAGTGACTCTAGTCTCTGACTAGAGACTAGACTCTATCTAGTCTAGTCTTGACTCTAGTCAAGAATAAGAGAGGATCCAGGGGGCCTGTATGGCCCAATTGGTTAAGTGTCTGCCTTCAGCTCAGGTTATGATCTCAGTATCCTGGGATTGAGCCCTGCATCGAGCTCCCTGCTTCTCCTTCTCTTCTGCCCCTCCCTCATGCTCTCACATGCTCTCTCTCTCTTTCTCTCTCTCCCTCTCAAATAAACAAATAAAAATCCTTAAAAAAAAAAAAAAGAATAAGAGGATCCACAAATTAACTGTATTTGGAGTGAAAGGTGATATAGAAATTGCAGACAATAAAAAGATGGAAGAGGATACTATGAACAATTGTATGCCAGTACATTAAAGAGAAATGGATAGATCTTAGAAAAATATAAACCTGACACAAAAAGGAGAAGAAACCTTATAAATTCTATAATCTTTAAAGAAACTGAATTAGTAGTCAAAAATTACTCACCTCCCCAAAATAACAATCACTATATGACTTTACCAATGAGGTCCATGATAAAAAGATGTAATTCTAATCTTGCAAAAAGTCTTCCAGAGAACAATCCAGAAAAAGAGGAAATCATTCCCCAACTCATTTAATAAGGCTGGACTAATTTCAATACCAAAACCAAATCTGAACAAACATGGAAAAGATAAATTACAGATCATATTAAAAAAATCATAATAAATTAGCATACCAAATCCAGCAACATATAAAATACATAATGTAATGATTTTTGATTTGGAATAATGTAAAGTTTGTTAATAATAATTCATTAATTTACCTAAATTACCACATTATCTAAATAAAGGGAAAAAAAGAGTCATAATAAATGCAGAAAGATTGCTAGAGATTATTCAACATCTTCTTATGAGTTAAAAATACTCTGTAACATTATGAACAAGAAGGAAATTCCTTAATGTGATAAAGGGTAGATAAAATAAGAACACAGAAGGCATTATGTTTAATGGTGTAATATCGATAGCATTTCCATTTAAATCAAGGACCACACTAGAGTGTCCACTATCACTTACCAGCATTGTACTCTATACTGTAAGTTCTAGCACATACACAGTTGATAAAGGAAAAAAAAGGCATAAAAATCAGAAATATGATTATCATCAAAAAATCCCAAATAATATCCAAATAAGTTTTATAGTTAAGAAAATTTGGCAAACAAAAATCACTACCTTTCTACATAGTAGTAATAAATAGCAAATGGAAAGATACTATTTATGTAATATAAAAGACAAGAAGTAGCCACTATAATTCTCATAATACATGTGCCATGGAGGCCTGGGTGACTCAGTTGGTTAAGTGACCAACTCTTGGTTTCTGCTCAGGTCATGATCTCACGATTGTGAGATTGAACCCCACACTCCACACTGGGCTCCTTGCTTAGCTTGGAGTCTGTTTAAGATTCTCTCTCCCTCTCCCTCTGCCTACCTCCCCCCCCCCATGCTCACTCTCTCCCTCCCTTTCTCTCTCTCTCTCTCTTTCTGATGGATAAATAAAAGTTAAAAAATAAAACCCACAAGTGCCTCACATAAAGATAAAATTATAACACTTTATTGGAAGTCATAAATAAATTAAAATGTCATGGTTTTATATAGGAAGACATATTTTAAAGACATCTCCTTAAGTGGGTAAATTCAATGCAATGTCACTCAAAACACCAGTGAGTATTCTATTGTAGTTCTTTTTGTCCTTAGAATATACCATCAGGGCAGCCCCGGTGGCTCAATGGTTTAGTGCCACCTTCGGCCCAGGGCTGATCCTGGTAGACCCGGGATTGGGTCCGCGTCGGGCTCCCTGCATGGAGCCTGCTTCTCTCTCTGCCTGTGTCTCTGCCTCTCTCTCTCTCTCTGTCTCTCATGAATAAATAAATAAAATCTTTAAAAATATATATATATACCATCAGTAAACATACAGTCAGAATACTGGTTTACAATTATTTGTATTAATCTTTTCTTCTAAGTATTAAAATTTGAAATGGTTGGTTCATCTGTTTCTGCTGACATGAAATTTTAGCATTTTTAAAAATAATTTTTATTTCTTGAATATATAACATATTAATATAGGTCAAAGGCAAAGAATATGTTGAAAAATATGTAGTAAGTAAAGTCTGCTTTTTTCACCTGCACCCCTGGGTAAATAATCTCATTACTTTCTGGTTTATCTTTCTGTGTTTTCTTTTGCCATATTCTGCAAATGCAAAAGGAAAAAGAAGCAAAGGTCTAGTACAGAGGATTGAGTAAAGAAACTGTGACACACTTGTACAATGGGTATTATGGAGTACAAATGAAGAGACTATATAGCAAGACACATGAGCACATATTGAAGGAAGAAATAGATAAATTCACAAATCAGAAAAACTCAATGTATGTCTAAGAGTACATAGGTAGGCCATAAAAGGACAAGGGAAAGCAGGGACATGATCACAGAAGTCAGAGTCATGGCTGCCTTGGGGGCTGGAGAAGGAAGGTTGTCAGTCTGGTTGCTGAATACTAGGGGGCAGTGCTCTGTTTGGTAACACAGACAGTGGTTATATAGGTGTCTGCTTTACTTTTTAGTCTTTAAATATATATATCTGATGCATTTGCAAGTTAAAGAAAAATTATAGCCCAAATATGATATTTTGAGTCAAGATATATAGTTTTATTCATACTAAAAATTGAACTTGAAAGGTTAATGTTTTTATAGTCTTTCACTATGATTATTTCTACAAATTGTATTTATTGACTATTAACTCCTTGGTTTGGAGTGAAACTTGCATTTACCAATATTGAATTGATGAGAAGGGAAATGAAGTTTATTTATGTCTCCTTATTGTCCACTGGTAAGATAATGAGGCCTAGGTTCTCTTCAGCTGTGGGATAAAGGAAATGATCAAAGTGGTGGACAAGGTTGTAAATTTTTGACTATGACATTCAGGACCTGGCTAATCTCATTATTTCCACCAATACATCCAAGAAGGGGTAGAAAGATAAGAGAAGAAAAAATAATTGCCTCCATTGGTCATTTTAATTTATAGGCTAACAAATTCATTTTAAGGGAAATAAACCTAGAGATACTCCATATAAGGTAAACAGTCTGTCATTTTTATAGCTCTGGGATGTGGTTTTCATTCTCAGTCCCCTATGTCTATCTCCAATGCGTCATATTCCAGAAATGTTCTTTTCTGCAGGCCCTGAGTCAGCTCGAGTACCTAAATGATCTGATTAGCAGGAAGAGAGACCCTGATGTCAGTACAGTATGACCTAAATGATAATGCAGTCATCTGGAGTAGGTGACCCTTGTGCTTTTTGGGGATCTATTGCTCATGGCATGAGTACCAACTAAAGGATTAGGCAGAGAATCCCAGCCCATTATCTAAGGATGATCAGTAACTGGAGATACAGCCTTTGCTGACCCAACCTCACTCTCCCCCTAAGTGTGGAGGTGGGGGGACAACATTCAGTGCAGAGTCCCTGTGGCTCCCCCACACTGAACTTCCCTATGGAGCTTGAGGCAGCCTTTGCCTCTACACTTACAGCAGCCCTCCCTTAACACTGAGAGAGGGCAGGTGACAGGACCCAACACTTCATAAGCCCAGTGTTAGGTACGTATCTCTTTTAAAAAAAATTCCTCAAATCCCATTCTCCTATGTTCTCCTCTATTCTTAAATTTTCAAAGTCATTTTATATCAGTTAAGGTTTTATTTTGACATTCACAGCAAACTTGATCTCAGTAGGTTCTCACACAAGTGGAAAAAAGGACCAGGGTGTATGGAAGTCAGGAGACTTGTATTTGGAGGTCCTGGAGCAGAGAAAAGAGTTTAAGTATATGGTGGAATATACCTCTCAAAGTGGACTTTCTTCACTTTATGCAAAGGTCTATATCCAATAACTTGAATTTTTGTTCTAGTTATCCAAAGGCTACAATTTTGCAAGAGGAAAGGGGAGGCATCCCCTTCCTCTCAGCTTCCTTCCTTCCTCTCTTTATACTGAGAAGCACGGCCAAAGCTGCTACAGCTATAGATTTGCTTCCTGGCCTTCAAGTCAAGTCTTGGGAAGAGGAAAAATCAAATCAAACTACCACATAATCCTCCCTGAGCCATAAAACCAGCCAATTCTGGCATCATGTTTTGTCTGTGTGGTCAATCGGCCTTGGTTCTTCTAGAATGCAGCAGTGTCAGATTGATACACTGATTCTTTTACTCATGAACCAGCCCTCCTTGAGTGTGATACTTGGTTCTTTGAACCTTGTTTCCACATCTGTAAAATCAAGAGAATAATAGCTAACTGGGAGGATTCTCATGAGTATCAAATAAAATCATGGAAGTAAGAAATTTGCCCATGAGAGACCTTTTTAGCAGTTATTATTCGTCTCTAGCCAATTTTTGGTGTAACTGTGCCATAGATATGTACCCCCCCACAAAGCAGGTGGAGGATGTTAATGGGTAATGGAGAGTCAGGAATTGGTGAACAAGCACAGTGTGTAGAGTTCAAATATCTGGGTCTCAGAATCTTCATGTACAACAGGCTTGCAAAAGGGATGAACTAGATTTCCAAAGACTGTCTCTAATGTCAAGAGAGGTCAATGTACTTCTTGTTAATGTTTTCTTTCCTTCCCTCACTTGAGTTATTTTTTTAATTTTTTTTAAAGATTTCATTTATTTATTGATGAGAGACACACAGAGAGAGAGAGAGAGAGGCAGAGACATAGGCAGAGAGAGAAGCAGGCTCCATGCAGGGAGCCCGATGTGGGACTTGATCCTGGGACTCGATCCTGGGACTCCAGGATCCTGCCCTGGGCTGAAGGCAGATGCTCAACCACTGAGCCACCCAGGAATCCCCCTCACTTAGTTATTAATCAGTAACCTACTGGTATCAGCAAGAATCTGACTGACTCCTTCATCTCACGGAGAATAATCAAGCAGGGGCTGAGAAACATCTATATTCCAAGTGATGAAGAAGTAATTAGTAAGAGTCAGGATCTAAACTCAGAGCTAAGGCTCACTGGTCAAGTGTTCTTTTACTGTCCACCACAGCTGCCGGGATTAAAAGTAGAGGGTGAGAATCCATCACCTTCTGTCTTTCCAATCATGAGAATAATACAAGAGCCAAGGAACAGAAACCAAAACACCCATCGTTAGCTCTTGAACATTCTGGAGTTGGCCATGAACATATGCAAGTACATCTATGTATGTATATGCATACATGCGTGTATGTGAAATGAGTATGTGTATTTTGCATGCATCTAGATATGCATGTTGGTATGCACTATGTATACCTACAAAACCATATGAAGGCCACCATTTTTATAAATTCTATTTGTATTGATGTTGATTTTAACTTCATATTTCCTTCTCCCAGAAAGCGCATTTTTTTATCATTTTATTTTATTTTTCTTTACCTTTCTTTTCATCATGATAAATGTACTCTGTAATCCCCAATCCCTATTTCCCCCATTTCCCTACCTAACTCCCATCTGGTAACCATCAGTTTGTTCTCTGTAGTTTGTCTATCTCCTTTTCTTCCCTTTGCTTGACTCACAGCAAATTCTTATACTAAAGGCATGACAGCTATGTTTTTAGGGAGCAAGAAAATACTCTAGAAGAAGTTTTGAATGTATATGTATTTTCATTCATGATGAAAAATTATAATCTTGTTCAAGAAAGTGTAGAAACAGCAAAAGACAATGAATCACTTTGAATCTCAGTGCCTTACCACGATGATCCTTAGCATTTTTATGTCATTCTTTCCTTAGGCAATTTTCTTTTCAATAGTTCTTTCCTCACCCGTCTTAGTTAAAGTATGTTAAATCAATAAAATAACTCAATAATCTAACTGACAGTATTAGCCATTACTTCCTCTCCCAGTAGATTTTAAGTTCCTTTAGGCAGGAACCATGTCTTATTCAACTTTCTATTCCTGATTTCTCTCTTTCCCCAGGGCCTATCGTACTGCCTGTACCTAGCAAGTATGCAATGAATCCTGCTGAATCATATTTTGCATGAAAATTGTAGAAGACCTAAGAAGCCCTGGGAATAAAGATTCAAGTGTCAAATGAAAGAGGGGTTTGAAATTGACATAGTAATAAACTATCTACACTTTTCCCAGGCCAGTCTGATTCCAAATAGACTCTCAATATTGCTATTTCTTTTTTCTCCCAGGTAAGTGTGTTCCAGTTTGCTGGGTTCATTCAGAAGCTGGACAGACTCTTGTCATTCAAATCAAGTTAGCCTACAGCAATGGACTTACGTGGGAGGAACACACAAAGCAGATTTTGATTAACAAATGCTCTGCTCACTCTCCAAAGGAAGTGACAGAAATTTTTTTTCCACAATAAGACGATTAACTAAATGAGGGACTGAGTTAATCTTTAACTTTGCCCAGGTTGTCCTTGAGTGTGCTTTTGGAAAATAAAATTGGAAGGTCTTGATTTCTCTGTTTTTTATTTTTTTATTATTTTTTAATTTTTTATTGCACTCTTATTCAATCTACCAAAGAAATTTCAAGTGTGGATGAAGTGTGTGTGTGTGTGTGTGTGTGTGTGTGTGTGTGTGACAGGATGTCCCACTTTTGTCTAAACTTTTTGAGCTTTAAAGTATTATGATCATCATAATGGCAAAATAGGAAGAAATTTTAATAGAATCATGGTATTTTGGGTTCAGTCATCTCATTGATACCTCCTACCAATATTTAAACATGCATACCATGTGATTTCTTAGTCTCTGCTAGAATATTTTCAGTGTTAGGGATTTACTGCCTCCCCTGCCACGCAAAAAAGTCCATATTTGAATGTGAAAATTTCTGGACCATCTCCCTGTGCCTTCTACCCATTTTTAAGGGAGAAAGCTAATGAGTTATGATTGCACATTAAAGCCATACCTTTGCAATCCACCTATGCCTCCAGACTCACCCAGGAGATTTAGTTACTAGAGCGTAGCTGAGGGAATGGCAGATACAATTTGCAGAGTGTCAGAGGTAGATAAAGATTTTTCATGGAAAGATGGCAGACCCCGTAGAACTATGAGAACAGAACAGAACTAGGTGGAGTGACCTGGATGTGTGTAGGGGGAGCACGGGGAGGGGTTTACAGGACAGAAAAGGGAGTAGATTCTAAGGCAAATGAAAAAGAGCATCAACTACCTCCATTTTGACCTCAATGTGTGCCTTCTAAGTGATTAAGTTCTTCTTTTCCAGCTTATCTCAGGTAAGAGACCCAGTGGGCAAAGCATCCCCTGATGGGAACCAAAATGACCCCCTCAGGAAATAGGGACTGCCTGAAGCCAGCAAGACCCCACTTGATTGGCCTCAAGATGATGATCAACTTGACCTTTACTGCCCGACTCCATGTACCCACCCACTTTGGTTCCACATTTTCCTTATATAAACCTAAAAGTGTGTTTAGCACTTTGGAGACAGTCTTTGAAATACTAGTCTGCTGTCTTCCAGGTGTTGGCCTCACTGAAATAAATTCCTTTCCTGTTTCACCACCACTGTCTGTGCCTTTGGATTTTGTCAGAGGTGAGTGGCCCAACCTGGTCTCTTTGGGACCCCTGGAGCCAAGTGCTCTTTTAGGCTTGCACCCTGGTTAGGCAGAGGGTCCTCTGGAAACCAGCAAAGGGGAAACAACACATGAACATGAGAAAGATTTTGAATTCAAATCTTGAATGCCCTAGATTTTCTAGTGGATCTGTAGGAGTGCTGACCACACTGACTCTATCTTTGGCTTCCATTTGTTCTGGTATATGTAATGACCTCCTTCAGGACTGTGTGCTCTATGCCTCCTGGAGGTAATATATGCTCTAACCAGAATGTGGGAAGGCTTGTTTCGATCCTCCCTAAAGCTGTTTAGACAATTAGTAGAGATAATATGTTTTCTTCCCCTTGCAGCCCTCTGGCACAGAGGTGATGACAGGAGGTCTATTAAATGTTAAACCCTTTGACCTTACCACAATGACTTCTACAGCTTCCCTCACTCTATAAAATCTAGAATGAACTGAGGTTGGGACTTTGCAGAGGATAGCTGTGTAGCACCTGGATCACCATCCACCTGATCCCCATTCAGGAGGTCACCCTGAATAAAACTCTGTGTAAACAGTATGGAGTGACCTGCTTCATTTTTCAATATCACAGGGCCTTCTCCACCCTCTAACATCCTCATTGCGCATCCATCCATTATTCCTCTGGAGCACCCAGGTCAGGGGACAGGGACACAGGCCATCCTCTGTGAGCTGGCTGCTCAGAGAAACTTTCTAAAGACAATACTAACAACAATTACCATTTTTGAGGATTTGAGAGGGCTTTTACTTACATCATCTCTTTGCATCTCAGCAGGCAATCTTTTAGTTATTCTCATTTTATGGATGAGGAAAATGAAACCGAGGCAGGTTAGTAACTTGTTGAAAGTGAAACAAGTTGGGGCACCTGGGTGGCTCAGTCTGTTAAGCATCTGACTTTTGGTTTCAGCTCAGGTTGTGATCTCAGAGTTGTGAGATCAAGCCCTGTGTAGGTTCAACACCCAGCAGAGAATCTGCTTGAGATTCTCTCTCCCTCTCCTTCTGTCCCCCCTCTAAAATAAATACATAAATCTTTTTTTTTTAAAGTAAAACAAATTAATGACAAAGCTCAGGTGCAGACAAGATTGTGGGACCCCAGAGCCACAAGCCAACATTGGCATCACTCTGCCTTTACACTGGAGCTGTACAAGCCATGAACAGGTGGTGGTAAGGTGGTGCTGGCAGTCTGGGTAGGATATATGTGCTTGGGCTTCTGCTCAGTTTGCTTGTGGTTGCATGCCACTAAGGTGGCCCAGAGAATATCTCCAGTCAGAGAACAAACAACTAGATAATTTGAGTCCATTAGAGGAATAGAAAAATATGAATATCTGTTGAGACTCAACCATATGCCAAGCAGAGTGCTAGGAGCTTAAGACAATAATAAACTATATATTGGTATAATAAGCTAACTAATAAAGTCTCTTTCAAAACCTAAAAATTGCCAGTCAGAAGACCTATTATGAAATAATTTTTTTTATTATTTATTTATGATAGTCACACACAGAGAGACAGAGAGAGGCAGAGACATAGGCAGAGGGAGAAGCAGGCTCCATGCACTGGGAGCCCGATGTGGGATTCGATCCCGGGTCTCCAGGATCGCGCCCTAGGCCAAAGGCAGGGGCTAAACCGCTGCGCCACCCAGGGATCCCGAAATAATTTTTTAAATTCAATGTGTACATAGACCTTACTCTAATTACATGTGCTTAATATATTTGTCAAATTAATAATAGATGGGTAAAGCCTTCTTTTTAAAAAAAAGGTGAAAAGAGGGCTAAATTAGCACTATTTCTGAGCATGGACCAGAATCCTATGCCAGTGTGGCTGGGATATAAAATGAATATGACACAGCCGCCCACCCCTCACACACACACACACACACACACATACACACACACCAGACCAGACACACACCCGCATCTACAGAAAAGATGGCATATGCTAAGTGTCACACATGAGTGCAGAAATGAGGAAATAAAGGAGAGAAACAGGGTTTATATAAAGGAGAGAATAGAAGGAGCTATTTCCCTGTCCTTGATTTTCAAAGCTCAGCTTTGCAAAATTGAAAAACAACAACAACAACAACAATCCTTTTGTTCTCACACATAAAACAAGTCCCAAAGTACCCACTATAGTGACTAATGATGACTGAGCTGCAGATGTGCTTTGGGAGGCGACTGTGCAGACACACAGCTTGCCCTTGTTTCCAGTGGGATTTACAGGGAGGAGAGCTGCTCATGGAGCTTCAGACAAAGCATATGTGTGTCAGATTGACCTTTACTGATAAATCTCAAGTGTGGGTCCCCTGTGGTCACTGCACTATCACCTGCCCTCAGCCTTCTTTTTTTTTTTTTTTTTTTTTTTTTTTTCTGGCGACGGAGCCTGTTTATTGGGCAGGTGGGTGGGCGCCGTGCCCTCAGCCTTCTTAATGTCTCCCTCCAAAGGCAATGTGCTTAACTCTTGGAAGCCAAATACAATTGTGTGTGGTCTTTGTTTGTTTGTTTGTTTTTTCAGAGAATTCTTAAGGCACTAGTGAATTCTGATTGATCAATTTTCTGCCATTCTCTGTGAAGGTTTGGGTTTTTTGTCTTATTTCCAAAGACCATCAAATTTTCATTAAAGAAAGCTATAAGACTGGAGTCTAGGGGCATTGCTGAAGACTGTAAATGTATTATGTGCTAACAGAAGAGTGGGGTGTCTGTGACTCTCTGAGTTTATTTTCCAGGAAAATGAAAGTGATCAAAACCAAGGTGCAAATAGTATGGAGATAAATGGGCAACCAAGTGACACAGGGTCTTGAGAAAAGCACGTCGTGTACACATGGTGGTGGGAGTCCATGTATGGTGCCTCACACCAGCTCTCAGGAGGCAAAGGGGACCCTGGTTGCAATGGTTGCATCTCCTCCTGTCTTCTGTGGGCTCCTCTGCACAAGGACAGGTAAGTTAAATGCTTGCTATAGCTACTTAATATTCTCATCAACAGGATGATATCCCAGAAAGTATCTGTTCTTTTGTTCATTATTTTTTTCTTATTTTGGAGACAGAGAGAGAGAGAGAGAGAGAGAGAGAGAGAACACATGTGAGTGAGCTGGGGGTCGGTGGGGAGAGACAGAGGGAGAGAGAATCTCAAGCAGACTCCCTGCTGAGCATACGCCTCACACAGGGCTCAATCTCAAGATCCTGAGATCATGACTTCAGTGGAAATCAAGAGTCGAACCCTCAACTGACTGAACCATCCAGGCACCCCTCTTATTCATTTTCATCAGGAACAAATCTTTTAAATAGATAAATAACATGCTAGTTTTCGGCTTCGTCTATGAAAACATGAACTAGTATTTTGATGAAATAGGTATTATAATGAGATAAGAAAATGAGACACATTCATCTCTTCTCCTTGCAGTAGTGAATGTTAGGTGAATGTTAGGCAGCCAGCTCTTGGAGGGAGGAGGTAGGGGCTGGGGGTCCTGGTGTTTCCATGATGTAAATACTGCCAGCATTGCTGATGTTGAGTCACCAACCTGAAGTCACTGCACACAGATTTGGGAAGCTATGGGCACAGCTGGTGCTCCCTCCCTGTGGGTGCCGGCACATACCCTGCCTTGCACCGTACTAAGCAAATAAGATTCTACAAGTAAAATTTAGCCCTGGGGTTAGAACTCAAATATTCTTCCTGAGTCCTGATTTGGCAAGCGTACTGTTGCATTCAAACTAAGATAAATAAGTTACTTACTATGATATCATCACAGTGAGTATCGCATTCCTGATATACTTTCTGCCCAAGTGGACCATCATACTCTTACTCTAAAAATAAGTGCTACCACTTAAAGCTGACTTCACACTGCCTGTTTTCGTACATGGCGGCTCTGTGCTTTCCTGGCAAGTCAGAAAACAAGATGCTTTGTGTAGCCTCTTTTGGTAAATAATGGTAATTTCTTGGGCATCATTTATATTCCCGGGGGCACTCTGGGAAGAAAGTATTATGATCTAGCAGGGAATCTCTTTTTAAGTATTCTTACCCGAGGATTTCTGTTTAGTCTCTTAAAATAACTTCATCCCCTTTCCCCTGGAAAGCATGCCAATGAAGTCCAATTGCTTCACCAGAAGGTCTGCAAAAAAGAGATGAGGAGACAGGCACAGGCAAATAGAAAGAAATAATTTATAAATTAAAGGAAGGAAGATACTCAAAAATTATTCTAAGTTCCAAGTGTGAGACTTGAGGGAAACAATGAAAGTTTTGAGATTTAATATCCACAGATTTCTGCATTCATTCTAATAATACAAAAAAAAGCAAAGGTGGAGGGATGGGGGAAAGTGAGGAAAAGAGGGAGAAAAGGAGGAAGGAGGGAGGGAGGGAAGGAAGGAAGGAAGGAAGAAGGAAGGAAGGAAGGAAGAAGGAAGGAAGGAAGGAAGGAAGGAAGGAAGGAAGGAAGAAGGAAGGAAGGAAGAAGGAAGAAGGAAGAAGGAAGGAAGGAAGGAAGGAAGGAAGGAAGGAAGGAAGGAAGGAAGGAAGGAAGGAAGGAAGGAAGGGGAGACTATCTTTCAAGAGATAAGTTTAGGGGCGCCTAGGTGGCTCAGTGGTTGAGTGTCTACCTTCAGTTCAGGGCATGATCCCGGGGTCCTGGGAAGCAGTCCTGCATCGGGCTCCCCACAGGGAGTCTGCTTCTCCTCTCCCTCTGCCTCTCTGTGTCTCTCAGTGTATAAATAAACAAAATCAAGAAAGAGAGAGAGAGAGAGAGAGAGAGAAACCTGTACCAGGTACAGGATCTTGTTGCCTTTTCCTTTTAACCAGTGAGCAGCCATCCTAATCCCCAGAGCTATTTCTAGGAAGTAGAAACAAAATATATCACTCCCTCTGGTCAACATAACATAATGTGAAACATCATAGGATACCAGTCATGGAATTCCGTCTGTTCTTCTCACCACTTTCCCTCTTCCCCTCCTCCTACAGGCTTCACCTCCCCTAGGCAACAGGATGTGCCACAGTAACTTAATCTTCACAATGAGTCATGATTTATGCAACTTGAGGAAATGGAAGTATTGCACTCTCTACCAGTCCTACCAGCTGTGGACTTGCCTTTCGCGCTCTGCTGCAGTGTGCTAGATCTTGTGAGGGTTTTCTCCTTTCTCCTCTTGAGGTGCAGTGTGGCACATTGAAGGAGTGAACGCCCTGCCCACTGCACTCCTTCTTGTGAAAGAAGGCAGAGAGGAAGGTCTGTGGTCGGGGGCCAGGGCAACGAGGTTCTCAGCATCTTTGTAAGTTAATAATAATTGTTATGTTCCTTGATGCTCCAGCACATTCTGAGGCAAGAGAATTCTTGCATCTGTCATAATTCTGCATCTGTCTCTTCCATAAATAGGATTAGAATGGCCACTGGATATGTTCCTTTTTCCTTTTCTTTTGTTTTTAGATTGTATTTATTTGAGAGAGAGAGAGTGCATGAGCAGGGGGAGGTGCAGAGGGAGAGAGAGAGGGAAAATCTCAAGCAGACTCCTGGTGGAGCACAGATCCCAATGCAGGATTCAATCTCATGACCCCTGAGATCATGACCTGAGCTGAAACTGAGAGTCAGATGCCCAAACGACTGAGCCACTCAGGTGCCCTGGGTATGTTCATGATTTATTGCAGCCCAAAGGAACGCTAAAAATCCTTTCCTCCCAGAACACAAGAGGCAATATTCATTATACTTTCTCTTCCTGGCCAGTTCATATTTTAAAGAAATGCGATAGGAAGTGGGCCATTTTAAGGTAGAGGCTAAGGAGAGAATTTCCAGATCTTTTTTGTCAATGTTTTCCTATGCCTTAAAACACCATGAGATCCTTGGGATCTTGCACCGAGAAGCTGCGCAGTAAAAATTTACTTCCTAAAGAAATGAATGAAGGAATGCCTGAGTGATAAAGTGCTCCAGCTTTACCACCTGGATCCATCAGTTGGCTGTCACACAAGAGATTTCTTCTACTTTGTGCTAGAAGAATAGGCAGAAAATGGGATCTGCTTTTCAATGACTTTTAGGTAATGGTCATTATTTGAATATGATCAATACTTGACACTATAGTTGCTTTTTTGGTTTTATTTTTTGACAACTTATTTGGCAAGTACAAGTCACTTAATTGTTTCTCGACCCTACCAATATGTTAATCAGGCTTGGCTGTGCATCCTTTCTCCTTACTTTGCCATTTGTTATTTCCTGATAGCCAAGGAAAAGAATGGATCCATAAAAACATCTGTGCATTTGTGAGCAAGGCTGATGTAACAAAAGGAAGCTTCAGTCAATGGGATGAATCCCTCTTGCTGCTTGATGAGAGACAAGCTACTAGAAGGTAGAGACTGGGTTTCTCCTGCTTGGTCTTGGATTCTTTGTAACTCTCAATGGATGGAGTCAGTGGCAGTCAGACATTCTGTCCAGTGGTGCGTGGTGGAGCCAGTTGCCCCTCCATACTGTGTCCCACAATTCATTTATTATTATCGGGAAGGGGTTTTCCAGCACATTTTATGGAGCTACCCAACTGTGTACTGTTGAATGTATGTAAAAGCCACCTTGAAAGTACTATTTCAATGCATGCTGTTATTGTCCACACTACTTTTTTTTTTAAGATCTATTTATTTATTTTAGAGAGATAGAGGAGGGGGGAGGGAAGGGTGGAAGGAAAAAGAAACTTAAGCAAACTCTGTGCTGAGCACAGAGTCCAATGTGGGGATCGGTCTCACAACCATGAGATCATGACCTGAGCCAAAACCAAGAGTCAGGTGCCCAATTGACTGCCCCACGTAGGTGCACCTATCCACTTTTCTAATGACAAATATAATACTTTATGTCTTGTACTTCATTTAAGGCCTTTTCTCTTCTAACATGTAGACGATGTTGTCCAGTATCTTCCTTGACTTGACAGCTGCTTAAGACAGAAGACTGGAAGCAATGCAGTAGGTGTTCTTAACACACTGATTCACAGAGTGAGAATTGGCTTGACTTTCTGCCAAGTCCCTGGAGGAATTATTAGACTAGAGTGGAAACCACAAAATGCAGGTGCTCCTGGTAAGAGTAACAAGCACTCGGTATTCACAGCCATTGTCACCCTTATCTGTTAGTGGATTCACATTCCTGCTAGTGTATTTTAAGATTTATGTATCAGAACAGGGTTATGGTGTTGATTAGGCTCCCCCTGTACGGACTGTGTAACCTTGTGAAAATTGGTTGCCATGACCAGGGGGAGTACAGAACAGATCTCAACTGCTCTCAAAATGCATAAGCAAAGGCATGGCCTAGATGGCTGGGGGTAAATCATCAGGTAAGAAGAAAATGTAAATATCTTTCATCAGGGAGATTGTTCAGGGTCTTGTTTTCAAAGTGTGATGTGTGAGAATAAAGGAATTCTACCTGGAAGAGAGGAAGATAGAAGAATTCAACATAGGATTCTTCAGTCCCCATCCTAGAACACCTCCCTGATCTTCCTATCACAAAAGAGATGGGCTCTCAGTCTCTGCCCCAGAGTGAGGATGCTCGTGGGGCTGTCACTTTACTGTGGCCTCCCACAAGTTGTCTAGAATCAAGCAATTCCTAGCCAGTGAATGAAACCATTCCTTAGTGGATTCAAGCAAAAATGGAAAACACAACCAGGTTCATTCCAAAAGGAGGCAGTGGAAGAAAATGGGGAAGGAAATATGTGGGAGCACACATGTATGCCATACAACATCCAAACTACTGGTTTTGTTCAGCTGAGAATATCACTATCAGAACATTTGGACATAAACTGTAGAAAAACAGACACTGACTTTTTTTCTTCTATTGAGTTAATGGGTCATAAAAAGTGAAACCATTTGAAATACATCAAATAAAAATTAGATAGGAATTAATTCCCAAACTCATTATTCAAGGCCAGTGGTTGGCTGACATGTGATGTTTGCAGGAACTTCTGTGAGACCGAGGCATTAAGCAAATGAGCAATTTGGGACAGTCTTTGACAGCTGGGGTCCATTCTAAATCCAGTAAGTGATGACGTGGTACAGATGGAATATATTCAGCATTGAGCATTTGGATCATGCATTACCAGTCACTATTTTGGCAAGATCCTGTTGGTCAAAGCATATAACATCAGTCTTGGCAGGGATAGCACTTGGTAGAAAATCTGCCTGTTGGGGATATATGTTCCCTACTTACTCATCATCCTGCCTTCCTTCCTTCTTTGGGCGACCTTTAAACACTCCACTCGCCTTAGAACTAAAGAGGGCTCTCAGGCCAGTGTGGGCAGATAAATGAGAGGCAATCTAATGAGATGGCATGCTGACGGCTGCCTTAATGTCTCAGACTGTTACCAGAGACAGTGAACATAATGCCACAGATGCCAGCGGCTCCTAAGGCACCAGACCAACCTTGCAACAGCCTACTTCAAAACCAATCCTTCCAGTGTTAGCCTTTTACCTACTTTTAAACTAGACCAGAAAGGCAGATAATTCACTGAGTCGTTAAGGAAGCCAATTGGTGAAGATTCCTCAGAGAAAGGGACATTTTCTCCAGCCATCTCAAGCCAAATGAGAGGTCTCCCAAAGAACCAACTCGAGAACTTGAGGGATAACTCCTGGAGTTTGGGGAACACTGGCCCTAGTACCCCATTCCTTTCTGTAAAAGCCTAGATATGGAAGGCCATGCTTTTCTCTTGAAGAATACAAATTCTGGGCTACACTGAAGAAAAAAATCTGGAGTTGAGAGCAAGGATGTCTGATGTAAGAGGCTAGAAGTGAGCGTTTTCACCTTTGAAAGATCCATCATCTTTGAAAGAAACCTGCTTGGAAGGTAAAGTGGCCCAGCAGAGGGATGGACCTGAGGGCACCAGAATGGAAGGGTGGGGAGTTATAAGCAGTGAGTCTGAGTACGTATGATCAATGAGGAGAACAGCAGTAGAGAGATCCTCAGTGATGGGAAGACCTTCAGAGAGACCCCAAAAGCATCCCCATAAGAGGTAAACAGTCTGAATTTAGTATCTGGTGTGGTCAAAGAGCATCAGGGCCAGATGACCACCAGGTCAGGAAAACCTTTCTTCCCTTTTTTCTTGTTCCCTATGGTTGGTGCTGTACTGCGCTATGGAGACACCTCTTCAAAAAAGAAACATGTATCCCCCCAGCTTTCAAGAGTGCTGCCTGGGGTGGCTCTCACCTACCAGCTTTTTTGGGGGATAGTCTCAGCTGAAGACAACTGCCTTGCCCACGGTCAGAACATTTTCCGCAGGAACAATCCATCCAGTGACTGAGCAACATGGAGTACAAGTGAATTCCCAGCCCCTTGCTTCAACTCAGGCCAACTCTGAAGGGACATCCAGCTTCAGAGCTCTCCAAGGGGCCATCTGGAGCCTTAGTTCCGATCCATCTGCTCCTTCTGCCCCCTCCTTTCCATCGGTGGTGATTCCCCAAGCATTCTTTGTCCATTAAACTCTGTCTCAGAGCTGATTCCTGGGGAACCTCCAACACTCCTCATCCTGTGCCCAACCCAGAGGGGTCATGAGCAGCAATTAGCAAGCAGTAGAGGAGATAAACTGACACTGCAGATTTTCAGGGGGAGGGCAGGACCTTTCAACTGCATATTTGGAGTTACATGATTTCTAGATGGAATCTTCTTAAAGTTAAAAACTGGATTTCCAGTTCTGACATTTATTTTATGTGGCCATGAGCAGTCACTTAAACTCTGGGATCCACATGGACTATAAAATGGAGATGATAGTAGATCATTGTGGGGATTAAATGAGATGCTCACAAAGCTCCTAACGCAGCACCTAGCCTGGAGTAAGCCTTCAAACTTGCTCTCCTCTGAGTAGCTTCTGTGGTTTCCCCTCATGCAAAAATCTCCTGTGGTTTCCCCTCATGCAAAAATCTCCTGGGGAAGTCTGGAAAGTGATGCCTCGGGCCAGGCTCTGCATCTTCTCACGTGTGAAAAGTTGAGACAGGGTGAATCCTAAGGAGTTTATATATAAATCATATACCATTTTATTTCCCGTAATAGAATTATAAATGGAAGCAATGATTCTTTGCAATTTCAATTGGCTTGTTGCAATTGTTTCTTCTTCTAAACTGTTTCAGGACAGTTTACATTCAATTTACTAGAGGCACTTAACAGCAAAGTCAGTTTTTCTCCTGCATTTGCTACGCAGATTGTTACCAAATGCTGATACCAGATTTTGTTAACTTGTTTCTAGCCTCCCCTCCCTTTTGCTTCTGAGGTCTTGGTCTGGAGATGTGTGAGTCTTCCTGTCTCTCCGGGCACTAAGGGACCTCTGGCCCAGGTTTTCTGGTTAAAATTTGTTCTTATTTCCATGGTTTCACCTGCCGACCTGTCACTATGGTTCCTCTGCTGGAACTTACAGCATCCCTCATCCATCACTTGCAGATAGGTACATGCTGCTATCTCTGATAAGTGTAAGTCAGGGAGCTTCCTTCATGGAGAATCTAAAAGTTTTCATTGCCTTTTCCTTGTGGTGTATACATTGGCTTTGAGATCCTCTGTCAGAACTTTAGGAAGTGCACATATTCAGGGAGTAACTGTAGATTTTGGCTAATAAGCTATAATAATTTATTCATGTCAATAGAATTCTATGTACACAATCCTTGGAATAATACTAAACACACTGATAGTTTATTATATTAGAGTTATAGTTTATGCATCTAAAGTAGTCAAATAAGTAATTGGACAATTTGCTAATAGGATTGAAAGGGGAAAAGTCATATGCACCTGTTACTATGATGTTAAATGTAACATATTCCTCATGTCCACTCATAATAAAGAGACTGAAGGTTTCTACATTTACATTATCATTCTGAGGCTGGGATAACACCAAATTATAACCCTTATCCAACTCTAAGAACAACTCTAAGAACAGCTTCCTGCATATTTGGAGTTACATGGCTTCCAACTACTTGGACCTGCTTTCCCGAATCAGGCTCTAGTCCCCAAACTCTAGTAATGTGTATTTTTTCAACATTTCCTCCCCCCCCCCCCCCGCTTTTCCTTTTTATGAAATGCTGCCTTATTTGGGAACTACTTATTCAGCATTCATTTTCTTGATCTATCAGAATCTTATGGTATTTGTGGTTTCATTAGAGTCTGTCTACTTTTTGAGATCACAGATTCAGTTATAAGAGGGCTTATGATTTCTCAGAATCTTGAGCCCCACACCCTAATCAAATGGTAAGTGTATGCTGAAAACTCCATACATGTTTGTGAAGTTGAAATTCTGAGTCTGATTTAGCAAAGTTGAACTGTCTCCCTGCTAATTTCATCTAAGTGTGTAGCCATATTTTCTTTTTTTTTTTAAGTTTTTTTGTTTTTTATTTATTTATGATAGTCACACAGAGAGAGAGAGAGAGAGGCAGAGACATAGGCAGAGGGAGAAGCAGGCTCCATGCCGGGAGCCCGACGTGGGATTCGATCCCAGGTCTCCAGGATCGCGCCCCGGGCCAAAGGCAGGCGCTAAACCGCTGCGCCACCCAGGGATCCCGCCATATTTTCTTTTGAGAATCTTATCCCTATCTGGGCCATTTTTTTCTGGTACCTTCCCCCAGCTCACCCTCTGCCCGACACACCTGTAACTGGCACAGCAGTTGGAGAGCTGCTTCTCCAGCCAGATCAAGTTTAAATAATTTTAAATTTTGTTTTCCTTTATTTATCTTGGGTCTCCACGGCCAAGCACACATCAACTGCTAAAATAAGTGCTTTTGGAAAGAATAGTGTCTTGAGCATACTTAGAATAGAAATGTTGAAAGAGAGAAATGGAAGATATTTAATGTGCCCCCATCCATCTTTGTAGATCAATTTAATAATTTTTATAACTTGAAACCAATCCATCAGGTTGACATGTTGACAGTTCCTTGGTTTATGACAGATTAACTAATTCTGCATCTATTATTTATATTCTGCCTACGTTGAAAAAAGCCATTAGTAGAAAACAAAGACCAGAAAAATAACATCATTAGGACAAGGGCAAGGAACTAGAACCACATAATAAAAAGGGAGAAGGACATCATTGCCCTAGAAAATCTAACACCAATGAAAGCTCCAGCAACTGAGCATAAAAATTAGCTCTGAGCTTTCTGAATTTTATTGTTAGGAAATGAATATGTTACCTCCTACCTTCAAAAGATACTGTGCAATGCACATCAGTTAACAACAGGAACTTGGACAAGCATTGAGATGGTACACATTGGCTTATATTTGTTTAAGTGATTTACTACAAAAATTACTCTGATCGTCAGGAATACAAGATCTAAAGAGTCAGCAAATTCCTTCTTAGCACAAGTGAACAAATGGAAAATATCACAAAGGTATCCAAATAGTTTTATGATATTTACTAATTCCATATCGTTGGTCTCATAATATCACTGGTTCCTAAAAAAGAACAAAAAGAAAAAACCATGACCATTACCAGTGTAGCATAAAAATAGAGGAAACCACACAAAGTCCATCCTTCATGGGTAAACAAATGCAGTAAATACATACTATTCTCACATCCCTTAATTTAAGGTTAGATTTCAGTTTTATGAATCTAGGGATGAGTAGGAATTATGGTGCGGCTTACATTATCATCAGATACTCCCTTCAGGTTTTTTTTTTTAAGATAGATTTATTTATTTATTTATTTATTTATTTATTTATTTATTTATGACAGAGAGAGAGAGAGAGAGAGAGAGAGAATGGCAGAGACACAGGCAGAGGGAGAAGCAGGCTCCATGCAGGGAGCCCGACATGGGACTCTATCCCGGGTCTCCAGGATCACACTCTGGGCTGAAGGCGGCGCTAAACCGCTGAGCCACCTGGGCTGCCCTATAGTTGAGTTATATGTACTTTATATAGAATGCCACGATACATTAAAGATCGTTCCAGGTAATCATAGTAGAATTTAGATTTGGAAGTATTAATTCATAGTCTGAAGCCTGAGGGCATAAAGGCCAAATGAAATGACAATTCAAGCAATTGTCTGATTGATTTAATCCATCTACATTGTGAGTCAAGATAATTCGGATTTTTTCTTTCCTAACGGAAGCTTTTAATTATTCTAAGTGTTCATTTAATCATTTTAACTATTCTTTTTATTTTTTTTTAAGATTTTGTTTATTTATTTGACAGAGTGTTTGAGAGAGCACAAGCAGGGGGAGCAGCAGGAGAGAAAGAAGCAGGCTTCCTGTTGAGCAGGGATCACAATGAAGGGCTTGATCCCAAGGCCCTGAAATCATGACCTGAGCTGAAGGCAGATGCCTAATTGACTGAGCAACCCAAGCACCCCTATTCTCTTTATTTATTTATTTTTCCCTTGGGAAAGACATTGGCTAATTCTTGGTGACAGAGCCAATCAGATGTATTGATGTGATGGATCTGTCCGATACTCACTGTAAAACCCAACTTCGTAATTTAACCATTGCAACTTGACAGATCCAATTAGGGAAAGCAGTCTGATTAAGTTCCCACTGTTGGTTGGTTGTCAACTGAACTGGCACTGGAAACAAGGTTTCTAACTCTCAGAAATATCCCAGGGCCATTGGATTTGGTTCTCCTTGTAGGAACAAAATGGCAGCCTCTAGGTCACAGCAGAAACTCACTCTGCTAGGGGCTCATCCTGGGGGATCCGCCACCTCTCGCACTACTCACCAGCTCTCCAGCTCAGGTGGGGCTCACAGCCCAGTGGAGATTCATGGAGCCCAACCACGTAAGGCCAGGCAGTTTTGTGCTGTAAAAAAGTACTGAGAGTCAGTGGAGCCACCTTGAGTTTTAGCTTCGCCGTTGCCTCCTATTAATGATGTTACCTCCTATGAAACCATGTTTCTTGGGCAAGTAAATTTTCCTGAGTCTTTGTTTCCTCATCTGTAATATGGGATGGTTATGCTTACTTTGTGGGGGTTTTCTGAGAAACAAATGATATATATAATTTCTTTCATGATGGACCACCACAGTGACCAGGACACAGGAGATACTCAAAAAATGAGCTTAAATTAAGTCTGTATATAGATACATCTATTTTGTTCATAACTTAAGATATCATTAAAAAATTCTCATTTTCATTTTATAATGAATCAATAATAACTACATGGCTAAAGAAAATACTAGGGTGGAAAAGACCCTTCTCAGGGAATAATATACTACATTCATGTTTGTACATCCTTTCATGAAACATTTTTAAATCTAAGACTACTTTAATTTGGTTCTAAGGGATTTGCTTTATTCAAATTTTCTATGGAAATAATCTTATAATTAACATATGTATTTATAAAAAGTAATGCTGTCTAGTGCTCCTTGGTATTTACCCAAGCAGTTGAAAACTTAGGTCCACACAGAAGTCTGCACATGGATGTTTATAACAACATTATTCATAATTGCCTAAACTTGGAAGCAGCAAAGATGCCCTTCGGTAGGTGAAGAAATAAACAAACTATGGTCCATTCAGACAATGAAATATTATGTGGTGCTAAAAAGAAATGAGGTATCAAGCCAGAAGACAGGATGGAAACCTAAGTGTATATTACTAAGTAAAAGAATACAACCTGAAAAGTCAACATACTGTATGATTCTAGTTATATAACATTCTGGAAAAGGCGAAACTATGGAGACAGGATAAAAATCAGTGGTGGCTAGGGGTGTGGAGGCTGGCAAGGAGTGAGGAGAGATAAATAGGCAGAGCAGGAGGAGAGGGGGAAGGGGATATTTAAGGAAATGAAAATACTCTGTATGATACTGTAATGATGCATACATGTCATTATACATCTGTTCAAACTCACAGAGTGTACAACACCAACAGTGAACCCTAACGTAAACTATGAGCTTTGGATGATTTTGATGTATCAACGGAGGTTCATCAATTATAACAAGCATACCACTCGGATATGTGCTGTTGATAATGAAAGAAGCTATGCATGTGGGGTGGGGGGCAGGGGATACAAAGGAAGTCTCTGTGTTTTCCTCTAAATTTTGCTGAGAACCTCAAACATCTGTAAAAAAAACAAAACAAAACAAAGTGTTATAAAAAAGGAACACTGTCTTATGCTGCTGGATCCACTTCTTGACAACGAAGAATAATTTCCTGGGTCAGTGTTTTCATACGGTCTTGCATAGTTTGAGAGTTATTAGGGAGGATCTAAAACACACTGCTGAGAAAGGTCTAATTATTGAAAGGTTTTATTCATCAGCAATAAACCTTTAAGAAAGCCTGGTGCAGCTTAGTAAAAGTAAACACATGAAAAATAAAACATGTAAGTATTGAGAAGCATTTACATGAGATTTTTTTGATATGAAGTGGTGAAAAAAAATCCTTTATTTAGGGTCAATGGCTTCTAGACCAGGTGCTATGACTTATTAGACACATAGTGTTGGGCGGGTCTTGAGCCCATCTCCACGAGCTTTAGTTTCTTCCTTTAGAAAAACGGAGATGGCAGCAAATACCGAGACTACATTCAGATAATTTTGTCATGAAGTAAATGTACCAAAGGATATGAAAACATGCTACTATAAATGTAAATGTTATGGAAATGTAAGGTATTATTATTGTTATAAAAGGCTTGAAAAAATACTCCCTGTGACCTCTTCTGGGTACCTTCAGCCTACTCTGGCCTGCAAAATGCCTTATTCAGACAATATTAACAATTCTTGGTCAATAACATCCTTTGAGTTTCAGTTTGAAATCAACAGATGTGATGGCTCCTGTATGTTTTACCTGGAATTTTTATACAGTTTGAAAGTATTGTGTAAAATACCAGTAGCAACTTAGGGAAAGTATCTCTAGAATAAATATAAACATTTATGAGATGCAATTTTATGGCTGAGTGCAGTTTCTATGATTAATTACAAGCAATCAAGATTAAGTGATATACTGCCAATGAACATGATAACCTATCATTAGAAGAATGTAAAGAACATTCCTGTGCCTGAATGTTCTAAGAATAACATAGCCTTGTATAGTTCATATAATGTTTTCTCATGAATTACATCAGCTCAGCTACTACTGTAGCAATCATTTGATGTAGCAATGATTATTCTCCATTTATTAGATCAATTGGAAGGCTATTGAAATCAAATGAAAACCCAGAAAGTCACAATTAAGTGATTAACAGAGCTGGTTCTAAAACCTAGATCTTTAAATGTTTTAAGTCCAGTGTTCTTAAAAACAAAGGAATAAAAACATGTTGTGAAGTGTTAGCACAGTAAAGAATCAGGAATGGCCTCAGTTCCCAAGAAGCCATGACTAGGAGGATGGATAATACATAGCACCTACGCTGCATTCAGACCATGTAAGGGCTATGAACATGTACAGGGAAAAGTGCCATGGGAGTTAATTTGTAAATTCAATGATACTTATACATTTTGATAATATTTGGGGGGCAAGATTCACACTCGCAGTTGACAGTACTGTGTGCCCTACCACAGTTTAAATTGAGCTCAATTTCATATGAAATATTCTTTTGAAGGTCAATGAGCAAGTCTCATATTACTGTCATAAACAATGACCCTGAACAAGTATCTAAGACAGAAATAAAATTGTGAACACAATTTCACTCAGGTTTATTTGAATGTATTGAGTCTGTTTTAATGTCTGGCACTACATACTAAGTAGGTTAAGTATGAAGCAGTAAAAATGTATGCTTTGCTTGATATTTTAGATCCTAACAAACATCATCTATGGATTGATTATAATGTTCAATTCAGTAGTTTTCCCATAACATATACACTATCAGCGCATTCCTTTTAAACGTAACTTTCAACTCCTATAGTGTTTCCCCTATAAAGGTATAGTTAAAAAAAAATCTACTTATATGAAAACCTGACTTGACATGAAAACCATTTGTTTAAATTCTACTACAGTGGAACACTCTATTAGTACTCCGAATTGCAAATCTGTCACTTGTCAAGGTTTGCATACATCACATGACCTTCAATATGCTCTTACAGAGCAAAAATCAGACATACCCTTGGCAGAAGGGCAGTCAGGGTTTTCTAACACCAATATTATAGAAGATATATAAGTGTTTATAGTCATGTCAACTGTGTGTTTATACTTTAAAAGGAAGCAAAAGCAGTGAAGTTTAAATTGTCATAGCAAAAAATGAAAAACAAGATAGTGGAAGGTACGGTGTTGGAAGCCTTTAAATTCTGGTTCCAATGTTTGCTTTGATGTGTCACTTCTGTCTGAGTCTCAGTTCCCTTACCTGGAAAACGGGCTTGATAACCTTTATCTTGCAGAGTAACTGTGAGATTTAGAGAAAATCTGTCTGTTGGGGGAACATACAACTCAATATGATTCAGTCCCTTAAAAAACTAATCTGGAATAACTAGAAACTGTGGGTGGGTGTGTGTGTTACTTGTTTTTAGTTGCTTTGTCCCCAAATTGACCTCCATCATTACAATACCATTTATTTAAATGGAGACATGAGACAATCCTTGTCCTCACAAAACCATCACACTGCAACCCGGAATTTCTTTGAAACTATCATCCAAGGCGGACTTTTGGGGAACAGGTCAGCCAAGGGCTGAAGAGAGGTTTACCCTCCATGCCCTCCTCTTTAAAACCTCCCAGATACTTCTGCAGCTTTCACACACTTCTCAAGCTTTTCAAATGGACCTGAGACATCCTTGACACGAGTTGTTATTGAGCTTCTCAGTAAAACCAAAAAAATGTTCTGGGATGCTGAATGCAAAGACAGCAGAAGATAAAGAGATTTAAGATTTAACTATTAACATGCCGCCCTATTTCCAGAAAATCATCATGCCTGGCTGTTTTGAGACTGGGTCCGGGAGGGAAAGCAGCAAAAACCCTCCGGGTAGTAAAACCTGGCCCTGGGGGTGAGGTGGGGGTGAGGGACGGCTCCGAGAAAGGACCGCAGAGCTCTCGGGCCACCAACACCTCGCGAAAGGCACAGTCGAGGCAGGGCGTTTGCAGAGAGGCTGCCTGGGTCCGTGCAGGGGTTCCAGGCGCACCCAGGGCAGGGGCGGGGGGCAGCGGGTCAGCAAAACAGGCCGCCCAGCCACTGCACCTGGGAGGATGGGCAGCGCTGCACCCTAGGTTGAAAGTAGGGTGCACGGCTCCAGAAGACACTTGTCCTTGTGGCCATTTTCGGGGGGTGAGGGGGGGGTGGCTTGCCAGGCAGGCGCCCTGCGCTCTGCGTCCCCACGGTGGGACGGATGGGCTCCCGCGGTGGGAAGTTACAGAACTTTCCGAACAAGGGCCGGGAAGCCGGGGCGCGGCGGGGTGCACCGACCGAGGCGCGCAGGGGCGAGTGGGGGAAGGGCCGAGGCGGGGCCCAGGGTGTCCCTGGGGATCCGGCTCCGCGCCGGGCCAGCGGCAGGGAGAGGGCGCGGAGACGGCGCTCCCCCTCCGGCGGCGGCTCGCTGTCCAGGGCAGAGGCGAGCCGGGGTGCAGCCCGCGAGGAGGGCGGGAGCGGGCGGCGGGAGGGAGGCGGGAGCGGGCGGCGGGCGGCGCGGCTCCTCACTGCACCAACCTGCGGGCCGGGCTGGCTGCGGGCCGCGGCCCCTCCCACCCGCACCGCACCCGCGCCGCCGCCGCCGCCGCCGCCGCCGCCCCGGGCCGCCCAGTCCAGCCGCTGCCGCAAGGAGCCGGCGTGCGGGGCGCCCGCTCGGACCGCAGCGGGCGGGGGCGTCGCGGCCACCGCGGCGCGCGCGGGGCGCTCGGGCCTCGCGCTGCCGACTCGCCCCCTCCGCCCCGCCCCCTCCCCCACCCCGACCTCGCCCTCCCTCCGCCCGCCGCGCTCCTCCCGCCCGGCCGCGCGCGCGGCTCCCCGCGCCCCCCAGCGCCCGCTCGCTCCTCCTCCAGCCCCGGCCCGGCCTCCCGCGCGCCCTCCAGCCCGCTGCGCGCCGGCCGTCGCCTGGTCATGTCAGGATGGAGATCCGGCAGCACGAGTGGCTCTCGGCCTCCCCCCACGAGGGCTTCGAGCAGATGAGGCTCAAAAGCCGCCCCAAGGAACCGTCGCCGAGCCTGACCCGAGTGGGCGCGAACTTCTACAGCAGCGTCAAGCAGCAGGACTACAGCGCCAGCGTCTGGCTCCGGAGGAAAGACAAGCTGGAGCACGTAAGAGCGGCGCGCTCCCCGGGGGCCTCGGCCCCGCACCTGCCCCGGAGGTGGCCCGAGCGCGCGCGGGGACCCGGCAGGTGGCTCGATTCGGGGACGGGGGCGGCCGCGTCCTCCGCCCGACGCGGGGCCTCTGCGCCTGCACTTTCTTGCCGGGAAGGACCGGGCTGCGGAGGGGAGCGGGGAGGGGAGGCGCCTTTCCCGGCACCGCCTGGCCCCCCGCGCGCCTCGACCTCCCCACGGGCTTCCCGCCGGCCTCATCCGCGCCGCGGTCTTGGGGGCGCCCCCGCGGGGCCGCGAGAAGGGGAAGCGCCGCTGCGGGGCTCCGAGGAACGCGCGGCGCACGGTGGTGGGCTCTGGAGGGTCGAGGAGGTGTCTGGGGCTGTGCCACTGCGTCCAGAAGCTACCCTCTAGCGATCCGCGAGGCTGCCGCCGCCGGCCGCCGGCCGCCGGCCCCCGGCCCCCGGCCTGGGTCCGCTCCAGCCGGGAGAGTTGTCTGCAGCCCGTGCTCCGGGACGCGCAGTTGGCGATCCTCGACTTGCGCCCCACTAGGGAGGGCTGGGCGCGGTGCGAGGAGAGAGGCGCCGGCGAGCCACCGCCGTGCTCCCCGGGACCTCCGCTGCCCCGAGCGCGCGCTGCGCCGGGGGCGTTCCGGGCGCTGGAGCTGAGCCCCTGGGGCTCGCCGTGCTGGAAGGGAGCAGCCCCTCTAAAGAGGCGATTAGCGGATCCACGGTTTCCAGCCTGGCCCGTCAGCATCCCCTTCAACCAGATGTTAAAACGAAACTAAGAGAATTCTCTCAAGAGTGCAGCGCAACTAGCCAGGGGAGAGGACGCTATTGCTTCCCGCGGAGCTGCACAAGCCAAATTGAGTCTGTTAATGGAGTGTGGCGGTTTCCTTGTATTTGGGTCACATCTCCAATTGTGACAGAGAGAGAAGACGGAGAACTTCGGAAACTCACACATCACCTACCGCCGCACCGACCTCACTCCCACCTGCCCCCCCAAGCATTCCTCCTCCTCCTCCTCCTCCTCCCTCTCCTCCTCCTCTCCCGGTTTTTGCAGCACCAGCAAGCTTCCCAGGGAGTACTTCTCCTACATTCCGCAAGGAAGGTCTCTGCCTTTCCTCTGAGGGCCCCATTAAGTCCCTTGAAAGCTCGAGTTTAAAGCTTCCAGTTGGGGGAACAGGCTGTCTCGTGTGTAGAGAAACCATTTCCTAGCATCCAAAGGAGGTCTCAGATCCCTAACACCATGGAAGTAACTGACTTCTGGGATAGCAAGTTGTTTGAAAGGCAGCAGAATCCACTTAAAAATGCAAGCCCCGGAATTAGCATAGGGCCTGGTGGGTTATTAGTTTAAAGGCCAGCGAAGATCACCTTCATGGAATTTGGCTCCGGATGTTGGTGTCTGATGTTAGTACCAGGGAGAGTGGTCCAGTCTTAGAGCGGTGCAGAATAATCTCTGTTCCAGTTTCTCTGAATGTGCATTCTTTTGCATCTTGTGCTTTTAGCTGCTCCATCTCCTTTCTCTTCTTAGTGGAAACCAGTAGTGCATCCTTCTGTATGTCCCCCTGAGTCAGGGACACTGCCCACCTGGTACTTAAATGGCTGCTCACTTTGCCGTTTCCACTGACAGTTTCAAGGCATACCAGCGTGGTCCCTGGCAGCCTCCCCTTTCTGGATGAGTGTGGGATGCTCAGTGTCTCCTGAGGCTTTTAGACCAAGGAAAGGAAAGTCTGCTTGTTTAAAAGCATGTGAGGACCTATGCCTGTTTCTTCACTCAGATGCTCCAAAAGAGAGCATTGCATTAAAAAAAAAAAAAAAAGTCACTTCATTTGTCATTTAAATCAACATAGCATTTTTGTTTGCTCTCTCAGATACACTTCATGAGACAGGTATTCTGTTTCTGATGATCTTCTCTATATCTGCTTCCAGTTAGAAAGGGGGCTTTGCTTCCAGGGAAATATTTGCGATATTCTCTTGCTTCTTTGAAACATCTACGTTTTCAATGAAATAGTATTTATGAAAGTACAATGAAAAAATTAACTGAGCATAAAAATATAAATTTTGTTTGATTTCAAGCTCGGGGTATTTATTATATATATCAGAGGTTGTGGTACACTGTTTCAGGTAGTTCGATGTTAATTTCCGTTTAGATATTTGAAATTTAAAAACCCATAACAAATGTAACCTAGTGTATTTTTGCCGTGCAAAGCATGAAAATGTGATGTTGACTTCATTGTAGACAGCATTCTGAACATATGTGGCACCACGCAGATTAGGATGAGTGATGAGTGTCATATGAAATTCAAAGGTAATATATGGCAATTTAAAAATCCCTTTGATCCGTCTAATCAAATGGATGACCACCATTTTTTATTAGGTTAAAGAAATGAATGAATAATCGTGATGAAGATCACATGCATGAAAACAACCTACGTTATTTTGCTGGTTTTTAAAAAGCCAATCTAGTATTAAGGGCATAAATAAGTTATGGCTTCAGATGACACCACATACTCAGTCATCACAATAACGGAATTCCCTGGAATGAAATGTGGTAGTGTGTGGACTCTGTCCAGACTTCAGAGGCATTGCTCAATCTGAAAGTCAATAACACGAAGTAAAGTGACAGGGAAGGAATATACCTCCACCCACTTAGCTACAAGTGAGGATAATTTATCTCCTTTTCTGGTTTAAAGGCTACAGGACTAATACCCAGGCCACACAAGTGAGACGCGACATGAACTGGTCAAGGATAGGAATACTTACAGCCCATCTTTGAATCTGTTTCTGTCATTTGTTGGTCAGTACTTATGATGAATACTCGTTAAGAAATAAAGGCATGTGAGGGGATTCTTGTGCTCCTGTCTCATGATGAGAAGGTACAAAGGTTTGTACCATGAATTCGGCACTTTGGACTCCACTTGGAAGTTTCAGGAAAAGGTGAAATTGATGGCCATCCATAGGACGTTTTCTTATTAGCTACAAATAATGCTTTTGGTTCTTAGAATCTTCCCTTCTTGTTCAGCCTCATCATGCCCATCCATGGCTGTGGAAGGCTAAACAATGGAAGTCTTAGGCTCTGTAGGATCCTCTAATACCTTAGGTGTAATGTGAAAGTGAAGGATTACGGTCTAGCCAAGCAAGAGGAGCAGGGAGCCATTCCTTCAACCCCCTAAGCCACCCTTGTTCTCTCAGTCCTCCCTGGGGCTGGGTCACTTTAAGAGTGACCATGTAATACGATTTGACTGTCCCACAGGACAGTAGGAGAGTTGCAGAAGCTACTCTTCTCAGTTGCCTGGTTTTATGCCAGTTGTGTTTGTAGAAGTTTCCTGATGCCATTTACGGAGCTAGGGATGCCTTATTTTCTCTCCTGCGTACTCAATTAGCTCTTGTCAAAGTGTGGTTAACAGTGGAGCTCTGGTTAGGTAGACTGTCTCTTATTGATTCTGTGATCTTAGGCAAAGGACTCAGAGTCACAAGGATATACCTTCACATTCCTCCTTAAAGGAGTCACAGATTTGCTGGGATGATCCTGGGAGATAGTCCATCTGTCTATCTCATTGCATTGGGGACGGAACACTGATAAAGTCTGTTTACCTCATGTGTCTCATCCGTGCAGGGGTTCCCAGTCCTTTCTATTGCTATAACAATACCATTGACCGAGTGGCTTATAAACAGTGAACATTTCTTTCTTACAGTTCTGGAGGCTAGGGAGCCCTAGATCAAAGTACCAGATTCAGGGTGGAGTGAGGGGTGCTTCCTGTTTCACAGATGGCTGCCTTTTTGCTTGTCCTGGAAGGGTAGAGAGGTTGAGGGAGCTCTCTGGAGACCCTTTACTAAGTCCACTGTCCTGTTTATGAGGATTGCAGCTTCATGACCTAATCCTCTCCCAAAGACCTCACCTCCAGATGCTAGCCCACTGGGGATTAGGTTTCAATGTATGGATTTTGTATCAACACAAACATTCAGTCTACAGCAGCAGGGGATTGTCCTCATCTCAGTTGCCTGGCCTGCTGGAAGCTCCATCCTGATACGTGTTGTTAAGGCAGCTAAAGGGAAGATGGTAAATCATGTAAAGTCTCTCAGTGTTTCCACCCAGAAGGGAGGCATCCATTTGACACCTGTTTATTGGCCAAAGATGGTTTCAAGGCCAAGGCTTGCTTCTGAAGAGGTGAGGAGGGTGATCTGACCGAGACCCAGAAGAAAGGGGAAGAGGACATCCATAGCCAGCCTCTTAGGGTGATCACAGTGCATAAAGAAAGCACTTAGCACAATGTGTGGCTTTATTATGTGTTCAATGCGTGGCACCTATAGGTGTGGTTGCGTCTTAGGTGTTAGCTAGCTCTCTGGCTGAGCCCTTAGGCTCCACCCAGAGAGCTTCCAGTTGTCATATTTGAGATCAGCCGGCCTGTACTGTAGTCCTGCACCCAGAATATATGAGACCTTTGGCCGGGAGGGCCAGTTCACTCTCCTGGGGCTGTCAGGCTGCCCCTGCCTGGCTTCCGCTCTATGCTCTGGGACCCTGAGTGTGCCCTACCTGGCCATTCTGAGCCTGATGCTTCTTGTTCCCATTCTCAGCAGACTCTGCCAGCAGAGACCAGCTCCCTGCCCTGTCCCCAACCCCTGCTTTCCTTCCCAGCTCTGTGCTGGTGGAATCAAGTCGAGAGATATTTCACTGATCTGCATAATGGCTCAGAAAACGTATTTAAAATAGCAAGAGAAAGCAGAGGAGAGAATTTGTAAAGAGTAAAAGATAGAATCCTTAATATTCACACTTGTAGCGAGCCTTAGTATCTTGCTTGGTTTTAGGTGAGTGCGTTACTTAAAAAATTGTCTCCTCTAAGCGTGAATATGCACCTGCTTAAATGCAGTTTATGTTACTGGTGAATAGTAAATAAATGCCAAGCGCTCACTTTGCCTCCTGGAGTAAATTATTCACATGATGAGCAAATAAAAGATGGATTGGAGCAAACTTGGTTGCTGTGATCTAAGCTTATCTTATGTAACGCCATTATGTGTCCTACAGAACAAATTTGTGAAAGTCTTATATGTCCCCCGCAGAACAGATCAGTAAAACACCAAAAACAGTGCAACTGAAGGGAATGAATCTTTAACATGTTCCATTAAAAATCAAATGAACAGAAAATATTCTTCTTAAAAATTAAAAAAAATTTTTTAAAGATTTCATTCATTTATTTTTGCAGGAGGGGGGAGGGCCAGAGGGAGAAGCAGACTCCCTGCTGAGCAGGGAACTTGATGCAAGACTGGATCCCAGGACCCCGATATCATCACCTGAGCCGAAGGCAGATGCTTAACCGACTGAGCCATCCAGGCGCCCAGAAAGCATTTTTTTTCTATCTTTATGTATTATTGTTCAATTTGTGTGTTATAGGATAATTTTAATCTGGCAAATGTTTAAGTACATTAACATTTACCAGGACTGTTTCCTGAGATTTTAGATAGAACAAAGCTGAAGCCTTGGCAGGATTCCGTCATCGGTCAAGAAATAGAAGTTTAGATGTCTCTGGAGTGTGTTCTAATGGCCCTCATGTTGTGTCCATTATCCAGGTAGCAAATATCAATTCCACTAATGGACTTCTCTCACCGTGAGTTGACATTTCAGTTTATTTTGAAGAACCTTTGATTCTTTGAACTCTGTTGGGTGTGGCTTATTATTATTATTTTTTAAAGATTTTACTTATTCATGAGAGACAGAGAGAAAGAGAGAGAGAGAGAGAGAGAGGGGGGGCAGAGACACAGGCAGAGGGAGAAGCAGGCTCCACGCAGGGAGCCTGATGCGGAACTCGATCCTGGGATTCCAGGGTCACGATCTAGGCCAAAGGCAGGCGCTAAACTGCTGAGCCACCCAGGGATCCCCGGGTGTGGCTTATTGACTTATTTTGAGGTAATCATCGTCTATGACATATCATATTCAATATATTTAATTTGAGAAGTTCAAGATGATTGGACTTAAGGTTTCTCTTTCCTTCTTTCTTCCATATCATAGCTGTATACCAATTTCTGGCCAGTTTCTCTAGAAGTGTTTGCTCTTCTTGGCAGTCTTCTGTGTCTATCTTGGGTTTAAACCTGCATAACAGATTTCAGTTTTTCTATTTTAGCTCCAAAGATAAAGAAATGTGATGGATCTTTTGTTGTGTTTTTCTACTGAGTTGACTGATAGAGCACATGATCAAAGGCAGATGTAGATTTGCTGCTAAGATATCAGCCCAGAAGTGTTGCTTCAACTGCATGTACTGGGGACATGTAAACTTACGGAATTGTCTAAGATTCACGCTTACATAGGTTGTGTTGTGAGAGCTTAGAGTACAACATGAATGTTCAGGAAGAGTTGAAATGCCAAAATGTGGTTGTTAAAAGACAGACCTTTTTTTTTTTTTAACCAAAAAAGTACATTTTTGTTTTTCTCACAAACAGAAAAAGGAGCCCAATTTCTAAAATCACAGATCAAGCCCGTAAGCAGAGCTTATGGGGAAAAAGTGAAGAACATGGCAAACTTTCCTAGGTAGAATGAATTGCATTGGCAAATCTCATTGCTGTCTAACATATGAAGTAGGCCCAAATTGAACTGCCTGACATGGTATCATGGGACTGGATGTCGAGGCCACTGTGTGATAAATATGATTCTTTATCCTCTAAAGTGGACAGTGAGCGTTATGACTGTACTGTTTCTCTGACTTGAACTATTATTGTGCTCCTGCCAGTAAGTTGTTAGGTCTGATCCAGCAATACCAGAAGGAGGTACTCTGAGAAGATGGGACTTGTCAACAGCTATTTATTGAGGATGCTTTTTGTGTGAAAGACACTTTTTTTTAATACTTTATTTATTCATTCATGAGAGACACACAGAGAGAGATAGGCAGAGGGAGAAGCAGGCTCCCTGCAAGGAGCCTGATGTGGTACTCGTTCCCGGATCCCGGGATCATGCCCTGAGCCGAAGGTAGATGCTCAACCACTGAGCCATGCAAGTGTCCCATGAAAGACATTTTGTTAGGAGATTATGAAGACTTTCATGTAATAGGCATTCATATGACATACAATGTGTTCCAAATGGTGGAGAATATATGAAACTAGAGCAGGGTCCCTCCCTCAAGATGTTTATGGCTTTATAGTTACAATAGGGGATCCCTGGGTGGCTCAGTGGTTTAGCGCCTGCCTTTGGCCCAGGGCTTAATCCTGGGGTCCCGGGATCGAGTTCCGCGTCAGGCTCCCGGCATGGAGCCTGCTTCTCCCTCTGCCTGTGTCTTTGCCTTTCTCTCTCTCTCTCTCTCTCTATCATGAATGAATAAATAAAATCTTTTTTTTTTTTTTAGATTTTGTATTTATTCATAGAGACAGAGAGACAGAGAGGCAGAGACACAGGCAGAGGGAGAAGCAGGTATCATACAGAGAGCCTGATGTGGGACCCGATCCAGGGTCTCCAGGATCACACCCTGGGCTGCAGGCAGCGCCAAACCGCTGCACCACTAGGGCTGCCCTAAATAAAATCTTTTAAAAAAATAGTTATAATATGATCACAGTGATATGAAAAAGGCAGGAAAATGCAAAATAGCATAAGAACACTACCTTTGGAAGGTAGTGTTCAGACAAGGGTAAAATATAGTTAAAACAAAGGTATTGTCATATATAATGATGATGTATTATAACAAACCTGAATTTATTTCAGTAATGCAGGGTTGCTATGAAATTTGAAAATCAGTTGATGTAATTTATCATATTAACAGAATGATAGAGTAAACCCATATGATTATCTCAACAGATGAATAAAAAGCATTGAATAAAACTCTATACACAAGCATGATAAAATTCTCAACAAAGTGGAAATAAAAGCAAACTTTATTATTCTGATAAAGGTTTTTTTTTTTAAGAATCACAGTTAATGGTGAAATATTGAAAAATTACTTGCATAGATTGTGAGTGGGATGAAGATGTCCACTATCATGACTTCTCTTCAGAAGTGTACAAGAGGTCATAGCCAATGCAAGAAAGCAAGAAAAAGAAATAACATAAGGATTGAAAAAGAAGTATTAAAATTGTCGTTATTTGCAGATGAGTATGTGCATTTGAAAATCCAAAATAAACCATTGATATATCTAATGAGTTAATAATGCCCCTAGATTTATGACAGGCACTGCAAAAAGGTCAATATGCAAAATCAAATTAGAACAAAATTATTCCAAAATAAAGCTAAAAACTTTTACTATTTACATTAGTGTCCAAGTATCAGATATCTTAATTCTTAAGACCTCTTTTTACTTCACCCCAGATTGAGCTAGAGAGTAGATACCATTCCAATTAATCCCAACAAGTTTGTGTGTATATATGTGTTGAAAATGATTCTAAAAATTATATGGAAATAGAAATGGCCAAGAATAGCCTGCATAATCTTGATGAAGAAGAATGAAGTCAGAAGTTTGCTTCCATGTGTCAAAACTTATTATAAACTAAAGCAGTGTGATATTGGTGCTTAATAGCAAATAGATAAAACAAATAGATCAATTGACAGAATAGAGAATGCAGAAACAGACCTGTGTATACTTTATTATTGATAGGTATCTGACTTATGACAAAAGTGGCAGGTTCAGAAGGGCAGTGGAAAGAAGATAGTCTTTTAAAAAATGGTTCTATCTCAGTTGTACATTGCTTTAAAAATGGATATTGACTTCTGTTTCATACCATACACAATAATCAGTTTAGGTTATAAATTGAAATTAGAAATGGAAACAAAAAAAAAAAATCAAAAAAAAAAAAAAAAAAAAATCAAAAAAAAAAAAAAAAAAAAAAGAAATGGAAACAATTAGTGTTCTAGAAAATAATATAATAAAAAAATCATCAACTTGGACTAGGGAAAAAATTCTTAAGCGTTTTTAATAGTTCTTTTTTTAATTTTTTTTAAATTTTTATTATTATTATTTTTAATAGTTCTAATCTATTGTTATTAATGAACTGGACTACAGTGAAATTAAGTAATTTTGACAGTAAAGATTCCGTTAAGAGAATGAAAAGGCAAATCACAAAACAGGGTATATTTCCAACACACACTCTATAACAAAGAATTTGTATCCAGAATATATAAAAAGCATCTACAAATCAATAGCAACAGATAGTTCCCCAAAAGTGAGCAAGACATTTGACCAAGAACTTTATTAGAATATAGGCAAGCCATCACATGTATGATAAGGTACTTGATGTCATCAGTCATCAAGGAAGTAAACAGTTAAAATCATACATTATTATACAACCATAAGAATGCTTGAAATTAAAATGATTGACAATAACAAGTGTTGATTAAAGTGAGGAACTTCTATAACTCTCATAACTTCCTGTAGGAATGTGTACCTATATATGCAATGATGTGGATGACTTTTTCAGACACAGTAGTAAGTGGAGACAGAGACTGATTCTGTTTATGTGAAAAAACAAGCAAAGCTAGATGACGAATATAGAAGTCAGAATTCATGATTACCTTTGCAGGTAAAATGGGAACTAGGAAGGCTCCTGGTGGGGGTGGGAGGATGGGGTGGGCAACAGTGTTCTGTCTCTTTTTATAGGATGTGGTTACAAAGTAACATTTATTGAGTTATACACTGAAGATTTGTACACCTTATGTATATCATTATTTCCATGATAGCTTATTTTTTAATAAAGTAAAATGTATATATTGCCCTTCCCCTTGCTTACTGCTTATTTCTGGCTATTCCTTCTCAGACTGCTTCTCCTATTCTATTCTCTGTAGTCCATAGGCCTTGGGCCGTGATACCCCCGTCACTGTTGTGTTCACGAGGCTGCCTTGTACTTGTCACTTCCCTGGGATTGGCTTCCTGAGTCCTGGAGAGGTTGGACTTTATTCTGTAAGCAAAGGGAAGATGTCTGAATGGAGTAAGTCCACATTTCAGAAAATCTGCAATGTTGAAGAATGGGAGCCTGGAGTTGGAGAAACCAGCATTAGTCTCTCTTTGTGGCAGAGAGGGGGAAATAACAAAAGACCGTGACAGACTCAACAAAAATTGAGGAGGGACAAATGTAGGAAATATTGTGAAATAAGAGCTCTTGGGACTTGGTACTTAGTTGAATGTGAGGAGCCTGAACAAGCTCATCCATTCAGCAAACTTTTATTGAATGCCAAAGATGTCCCCATAATTGTGATTGGCATTGCAGGTAAGAGGATGAGCAAGTAAAATTCTAAAAACTCCTTGAGAGTTGGAATTCTTCCTTGTTCATCATTATATCTTGGCTCCAATTTATTATCTTGATCCATGTTATCAAAATTATTATGATTATAATTCACAGACTTTTCAATTCTGCTCTTTGCAAGGAACTGAGCCCCAGACTTGGGAAGATTCAAATGCACATGATTGAGCCTTTGGCCTCAGATTAATCCTTCAGAACTCAATTTAGGGGCGCCTGGGTGGTTTAGTTGGTTGAGCATCCAACTCTTGGTGTTGGCTCAGGTCTTCGTTTGGTCTCTTGGGTCATGGGATGGAGCCCCATGATGGGCTCCACACTTAGTGGGGAGTCCTCTTGAAGAGTCACTCCCTCTTCCTTTCCCTCCTAAATACATAAATATTTTTTAAAAAAGAGCTCAACTTAAATGTGGTCACCTATAAACCTAAGTCCTTATTAGGTGCCCCTACTGGGTTTAGGCATCGTGAGCAGGCATCTTTTTTTCTATGGCACTTAACATGCTGTTTTTTAAAATTACTGATTGTCTGTTTTTTGCCCTCAGTGGAAAGTTTGAGAACAGTAACTATCTTATTCATGACAATGCACCCTTAATGCCCAACATAGTGCTTGATGGGCATCCAATATTTATTGACTTGACTATTGGAAGAGTGTAATCAGTGAATGAATATAGAAGGCAGGATCTACATGGTGGCATATGCTACTTCCCAGATAAATGCAACAGACATGAAATGCAACTAGAAGTCAACGAAAACTACCAACTAGATGTCAGAGGGAGAAGATAATAGATAAGGGCTACCTTTACCCCATCCACAGGTTGAGGCTCCATTGACTTTTTTTAAGCCTGGAAAATAGAGGTTTCCTGGTCACTTTATTGATCTATTCCAATGTGTAATGCTGCTGTTTACAGTGAAATTTGTTTTGCTTTCCATTTCTATAGTACTTTGGTCCGACTTGTTGTCTAAATCTGCTGGTTCATTATTTAGCCTTCGCCCTGCTCTGGCTGAGTGTGCTTGATCAGAGACCATAGGACGCTCTGCAGCAGGGAATGTGTCAAAAGTGCCAAAATCTCCTTAAATACCTGCCAGTTTTAATCATTAAGAATCTCCACTATGACTTCCTGACTTGTCTGTTACAAACTGTTTTTCATTTTGGATCTTCCTGCCCTAAATCCATGACATGTGCACATATTTTTTAAAGCCTGTCCTATATGATTTCTAGTACATCTTTTTTTTTTTTAAAAAAAAAACTTTTATTTTGGAATAATTCTAGATTTGTGAAGAGGTCACAAAGATAGTAAAGGCATTTCCTGTACATCTGTCACCCAATTTCAGGTTTTGCTTAATGTTAAATTCTAAACTCTAGGCTTTAATAGAATTTTACCAGTTTTTAAATTGTCCTTTTTATATTCCAGGATCCAATGCAAGATAACATTGTATTTAGTTGTTATGTACCTTTAGTCAGGCTCTGATCTGTGACAGTATCTCAGATGTTCCTCATTTTTCATGACCTTGACAGTTTTTTTTTAGATTTATTTAAAATTATTTATTTAACTACTAAAATTGTAAGATATTTAAAGTGAACATTATGATAATTTGATATACATACATTGTGAAAGGATTTCCACCATCAAGTTACTGAAAACGTCCGGTGCTTTACATATTTATCTTTTTCTGTGTGTGAGAGAACATTTTACTTCTACTGCCCTTTGGCAAATTTTAATTATATAAGAGTGTTATCAGCTATAGTCACCATGTTATACATTAGATCCTCAGACCTTATTCTTCTTATTGATGAAAATTTGTACCCTTTTTACAGTTTCTCTCTGTTTGGCCCCATCCTCAATTCTAATGATCTGCTTTTCTGCTCCCTGTTACTAATGTAGACCTTTTTTTTTTTTGATTGTTTTTTATTTTTTTTATTTTTTTTATTTCACATATAAGTGATGCCCTGCAGTAGTCATCATTCTCTGTCTGGCTTTTTCACTTAGGAGAATGCCTTCTAAGTCCATCCATGTGGTCACAAATGGCAGGATTTCCTTTTTACTCATCACATCTTCTTTATCTATTCTTCCGCTGATAAAAAAAATTAGGTCATTTTGACATCGTGGCTCTTGCGAATAATGGTGCAGTGAACATGGGAAGGCAGATATCTCTTTGATCTCTTGTTTTTATTTCCTTTGCATATATACCCAGAAGTGGGATTGCTGGATCATATGGTAGTTCTATTTATAATTTTTTGAAGAACTTCCATACTGTTTTCCATAGTGGCTGTGCTGATTTGCATTTCTACCACCAGTGCACAAAGGTTCTGTTTCTCTACGTCCTTGCTAATGCAAGTTATCTCTTGTCTTTTTGATGACAGCCCTTCTGACAACTGTGATTTGATATCTCAGTTGTGGTTTTGATTTACATTTCCCTGATGATTAGTGATGTTCAGCAACTTTTCATGTACCTATTGTCCATTTAGTTGTATTTATTATTATTATTATTATCATTGTTGTTGATGTTGTTATTATTATTATTATTATTTGATGTTGAGTTGTGGGAGTTCTTTATATATTTTGGGTATTAATTCCTTATTGGATATGTGATTTGAAAATATTTTCTCCCATATGGTAGGTTGCTTTTTCATTGTTGATGGTTTCCTTTGCTGTGCAGAACCTTTTTAGTTTGGTGTTGTCTACTTGTTTATTGTTGTTTTTGTTGGATCTGCTTTTGGTGTCAAATCCAAGAAGTCATTGCCAAGACTGGCATCAAGGGCTTATCCTCTATGTATTCTTCTAAGAGCTCGGTTTCAGGTTTTAAATTCAAGCCTTTACTCATGCTGAGTTGATTTTTGTGTATAGTGTGAGATAGAGATTCAGTCTCATTCTTTTGCATGTGGCTCTCCAGTTCTTCCAGCACCGTTTATTGTAAGGACTATCCTGAAACCCACCATGTATTCTTGACTCCTTTGTTGCAAATTAGTTGACTATTTTTGTATATATGCTGCCAAAGGGAGCACTAGTTAACCATTTTTGTATAGGTTTATTTTAGGTTCTCTCTTTTGTTCCACCAATCTCTGTGTCTGTTTTTATGCTAGTACTATATTTTTTTGATTCATGAAACTTTGTGATTTAGTTTGAAATCAGGAAGCATGATGCTGCCAACTTTTTTCTTCTTTCTTAAGGTTACTTTGGCTATTCAGAATCTTTTGTGGTTCCATACAAATTTTAGGATTATTTTTTCTACTTCTGTGAAAAATTTGGGTAATATGGGCCTTGTAAACAAATATTATTCTTCCAATCCATGAGCCTGGAATGTCTTTCCATTTATTTGTGTCTTTGACAGTTTCTTTCATCAATGTTTTATAGTGTTCAGTTACAAATATTTCATTTCTTTGGTTAAGTTTTTTCCTGGGCATTTTGTTCTTTTTCATGCAATTGCAAATGAAACTTTTTTCTTATTTCTTTTTTTTAAAGATTTTATTTATTTCTTCATGAGAGACACAGAGAGAGGCAGAGACATAGGCAGAGGGAGAAGCAGGGTTCTCGAGGGGAGCCCAATGTGGGACTCAATCCCCGGGCGCCGGGATGACAACCTGAGCTGAAGGCAGACACTCAACCACTGAGCCACCTAAATGTCCATGAATTTTTTTTTCTTAAGTTCTCTTTCTGTTAGCTTGTTAGTGTATAGAAATGGAACTGATTTTTGTCTATTGACTTTGTATCCTGCTAATTTACTAAATTTGCTGATCAGTTCTAGCAGTTTTTTGTGGAGTCTTTGGGGTTTTCCCTATATAATGTCATGTCATCTGTAAAGAGAGACTGTCTTATTTCTTCCTTTCTGATCTGAATGCCTTTTATTCATTTTTCTTTCCTAACTGCTCCTGTTAGGACTTCCAGTACTATGTTGAATAAGGGTGGTGAGAGCGGACATCCTGACCTTGGAGGAAGGAGACAAGGATGCCCACTTGTGTATATTGAGAATCATTCTCCCTACATCCAGTGTGTTCAGAGTTTTTTTTTATCATGAATGGATGTTGAATTTTGATAGATGACTTTTCTGCATCTATTGAGATCATCATATGATTTTTTAATATTCATTTGAGAGGGAGGCAGAGAGAACACAAGTAGGGGGTGGGGCAGAGGGAGAGGGAGAAGTAGATTCCCCCCTGAGCAGGAAGCCAACAAGGGGCTTGATCCCAGGACCTGGAGATCATGACCTGAGTTGAAGGCAGACACTTAGCCATCTGAGCCACCCAGGCACCTCTGGTTATATGTTTTTTATCTTTCATTTTGTTAATGTGGTGTATCTATTGTTGTAGATGTTGAACCATCCTTGCATCCCTGGAGTAAATCCCATTTGATCATGTTTGATCCTATTCTTGTATTGCTGACTTCAGTTTGCTAATAATTTGTTGAGGATTTTTGCATCTGTATTCATCTGAGATATTGGTATGTTATTTTCTTTTCTTGTAATGTCCTTGTCTGGTTTTGGTATTAGGGTAATGCTGGCCTCATATATTGAGCCCTTTCCTATTCTGTTTTTGGAAGAGATTGGGAAAGACTGGCATTGATTCTTCTTTAAATGTTCGGTAAAATTCGCCAGCAAAGCCATCGGGTCTTAGACTCTATTTGTCAGAAGGTTCTTCATTAATGATTCAGTCTCCTTATTAGTAATCAATCTGTTCAGGTTTTCTATTTTTTCACAAGTCAGTCTCAGTAGGTTATATGTTTCTATGTTATATGCTTCTAACATTTCTAGTAGGTTATCCAATTTGCTGGTACGGGTATCACCTGCTATCAAAAAGTTCTTGTACGTGTTACTCCACTTCACTTTTACAGATGGCCTACATTGGTGCTTGTTTTCACTAACTGGAAGAAATTTGAACAGGATTTTTGCTGTTACAAGAAAAAACAAAAAGTGAGAACACTTTGAGCATTTATTTTACAGTGAGCCTTTGTAGAGGCAGTATACACTCCAAGAAGTGAAAGTGGTGCCACCAAGCTTCTTCTCCAGGAATTGCACTCAGCCTCTCCCATTAAGCTGACATAGCTTTGAATTGTGTCTGTGAGCATCTGTGATTTATCTTGATTTATTTTGTGCATCCATTAGCAAGATGGTATCAGAAAAGTCTAAGAGAGGTTGATTTTTGGGTCTGGGAATACTCAAAAGATTTTTTCATATAAATTAATGATAAGTGCTTCTTTATGCCATTTAGATGTATGAAAGATTTCATAGGAACACTATTTCTGGATATTGGGTAAAACGCCTATAATTGTTCACACTGGTCTCTTATGATCCTTTGTATTTATCTGGTCTCAATTGTAATGTCTTTTCTTTCATTTCTAATTTTATATATTTGAGTCCTCTCCCTCTTTTTCTTGTCTGTCTAAAGTGTGGCTAAAGGTTTATGTATTTTGTTTATCTTCTGAAAAAAAAACAGCTCTTATTTTTATTGATCATTTATGTTGTCTTAGTTTCTTCCATTTATTTCTTCCATTTGTTATTTGTTATTTCCTTCCTTATACTAACCTGGGTTTAGTTTGTTTTTCTTTTTCTAGTTCCTTGAGGTGTAACGTTAGGCTGTTATTCGAACTCTTTCTAGTTTCCTAATGTAGACTTTTCTCTCTATGAACTTCCCTCTTATAACTGCTTTTGCTGCATCCCATAATGTTTGTTATGCTGTATTTCCATTTTCATTTGTCTACAGTTATTTCTCTTTTGTTTTTTTTTTTATTTCTCTTTTGATTTCTTCTTTTGACCCATTGATTGTTCAGTAGTGTATTGTTTTAACCCCACATATTTGTGAATTTTCCAGTTTTCTTTTTTAATTGGCTTAAAGTTTCAGACAATTGTGGCTGGAGAAGTTGCTTTTTTTTAAAAAAAAGATTTTATTTATTTATTCATGAGAGACAGAGAGAGACGCAGAGACATAGGCAGAGGGAGAAGCAGGCTCCCTGAGGGGAGCCTGATGCAGGACTCGATCCCAGGACCCCGGGATCATGTCCTGAGCCAAAGGCAGACGTTCAACCACTGAGCCACCCGGGTTTCCTGAGCAGGCACCTTTAGATTTCATTTTCCTTAAATGTAGTAAGACTGTTTTTAGTGGCCCAACATATAATCTGTCTAAAGAGTGTTCCATGTGCACTTCAGAGAATTTGCCTTCTGCTGATATTGGATGGGATTGTGCAGTGGCTTTTAAAGTATGCAGATAGGGGTGCCTGGGTGGCTCAGTAGGTTGGGTGTCTGGCTTTGGCTTGGGTCGTGATCCCAGGGTCCTGGGATTGAGTCCCTCATCAAGTTCCTTCCTTGGTGGGAGGCCTGCTTCTCCCTCTCCCTCCCTGCTTGTGTTCTCTCTTTCTGCCAAGTAAATAAATAAAATCTTTGAAAAAAATAGTGTATGCTGATAGACATCTTTCAGAGAGACCTGGAAATGAGCATTTCTGTCTGCTGTCTCTGGGTTGAGTTTTGGGGGGACAGCTGGTTAAGAACTGTTTCTTTGTTTGCTATAGTACTCTTAAACCTGTGAATGCAAACGCTACTGGCCACCAGAGCCAGTAGTTTAAGAGGTGCATCCTCTGAGCAGCAGCCACAAAAAGCAAGACACCAGATGTGTGCACAAGCTCCTTTTGGGGAGACACTGACCACTTGGAGCAGGGCAGAGGAAGAATACAAAGGTGGTACCCACCAGATTCCCAGGTGTGCAGAGAAGATTGCAGTAAGCCCCCTAGATGTATGTTACCTTAGGTACCTGACCTTCAAGCCGTGCTTTTAAGATATGCAAATTGGTCTCTTTTGGGAAAGACTGGGAAATAGGTATTTCTGTCTGCCTATGCTCTGAAACTCCGGGGTGGGATGGGGGCAGTGAGCCATAGCAGGTCCTCATGGGCCTGTTAAGAACTATTTCCTCATTTGCTATAGTCTTGTGGGCCTCAGGGATGCAAGCCTTGGTGGCTTTCAGAGGTAGGTGTTTTAGAGGCCTGACCTGCAGGTGTACTTACTGAAAGTTGGGGTGTTAGACGTTGGGTCCAAACTTTGCTCTTCAGGGTGAAGCTGAGAGTTATGAGTTCCCTCCTCACTGTTCAGGGTGTGCCAGTATGGCAGTTTTATGGCTGAGTGTTTCAGCCTTTCTCACCATTTCGATGTGAGTATTTTTTCTTTTGCCTGATATGTGGTGGTTGCTCAGCTAGTTTCAGGGAATTATTCCATGTGTAGCAGTGGATTTGCTATGTCTGTGGAGGAGGTGAGTTTAGGAAACTCATAGGTCACCATCCTGGATTAGAACCTATGACCTTGACAGATTTAAAGAGTACTGGTCAGGTGTTCTGTAGAGTGTCCCTTACTTTGAATGTGTCTGACTTCTTTTCATGATTAAACTGATTATGGGTTTGGGGAAAGAGTATCACAGAGATGAGATTTTCATCACATGAAGGTGTGCATGTCATCCACATGACTTTACTTGCTGTTAATCCTGATGACTTGGCTCAAGTAGAGTTTATCAGGTTTATTCACGATAAAGTTATTGTTTTTCCTTTTTCACACATTAATTTGTTAAGTTGGCCATTGAGTCCCAAGTCTGCACACTTAACAGCTCCTGTACTGGCATGTAGCTAAATGTATTATGTAGCATTTTTTTACGGAACAGGTAACCCTTCTTCCCCTAGATTTATTGTTCAATCACTTATTTGTATCAGCTGATCTCTTGGATATTTATTTTACACCGTTGGCATAATCTAATTCCATGCTATTTATTTTGTACCTTAATTTTCCCCACTGTGGGTGCTTGGAGCTCTTTCAGGCTTCTCCTGTATCCCTTGGAAATGCCCTCATTTTTGTATGTTTTGAGCACTTCCTTACTTTGTGATAGTATGGAATGCTCCAGGCTCATCTGGTTTTATTCATTTGATTATTTGCTTATTTATTTATTTATGTAGCCTCTTGCTGATGTAGTCCTCAAGGTGTTTTTTTCATATGTATTTAAAAAGGAGATATTTCATTTTCAACTGCGTCCACTCTCAGAGGGTCAATAAGAGAAATAGTGGTTTCATACATCCAGTCAAAGTTCAGTATATTTTGATAAAGGGGAACATCCCCATTCGGACTTCTGTAAAACTCCTGAAATGCTTTTAATGATAACTTTAGCACATAAACTCTCATTCAGGTGATGGAAAGACATCTACTTAGCGATGACAGGGCATATTGAGTGGCACGGTGATTTTATATCTTATCCAGACATAGTGTGTGCATGTGTATGAGTGTGTGCGCACACACATGTATCTCTTTGTGTGTATAGTTGCCTGCATACTTTCCTTTCCTCCAGTGTTGGTGGTCTGTTTTTGGCAGGTTCTGGGCATTAATAACTCCTTTCACGTTCTCTGGTTCCCAGTTTGGCATTATTTTCAACCCCTTTTTTCATGTTGTTTTAGGATACCTGGCCTGTGTGTGGAAAAGGAAGGTCTTCCATTCTCAGACGTCATGCTTTTCTCTTTTCAGAGTCAAGACTAGCCTCTGAGATTTCAAATCCCCTTTGAAAACTAAATTGGAAGCTTTTCAGCACTAGCTTACTTATATCAAGGAAACATCTACAAGCAGAACCAAGAGAAGATAATAAAAAGAAAAGGAAGTGTGTTAGGATAAGGCATTGAGGTGCTTGGGAATAGTGTGTTCTGGGGCACACACACATGAAGTGGAAGAACACTGTTTCTGGAGTCTTCCATCTCTGACTTTAGGGTGCTTCATTCCCCTCCCCCATGCTGCGTGCATCCCCATGTTGCTGCCAGCAAGTCACTGAGGAGTGCCAGTTTCTTTGTCCTTCTGACTTCCTAGTTATACCATGAATGTGGGCATATTGGATGCTCATTCCTTTTTTTTTTTTTTTTTTAATTTATGATAGTCACACACAGAGAGAGAGAGAGGCAGAGACACAGGCAGAGGGAGAAGCAGGCTCCATGCACCGGGAGCCCGACGTGGGATTCGATCTTGGGTCTCCAGGATCGCGCCCTGGGCCAAAGGCAGGCGCCAAACCGCTGCGCCACCCAGGGATCCCTGGATGCTCATTCCTAATGACGTTGTTGCAAAACAGAAAATGAAATTGTAGGAAGGTTGTACCTTTTCTCACTGTAGGAAATACCTCCCTCTACAAAAAGGAATAAAGATGAGACATTTACCAGGGCTTTGCTCTAAGTGGCTTGTGAAAAGAATGCCTTACTCTCACTCCTTTTCTTTCTCTCTTTCTTTCTTTCTTTCTTTCTTTCTTTCTTTCTTTCTTTCTTTCTTTCTTTCTTTCTTTCTTTCTTCTTTCTAAGATTTTATTTATTTATGAGAGACAGAGAGAGAGGCAGAGACATAGGCAGAGGTAGAAGCAGGCTCCTCACAGGGAGCCTTATGTAGGACTCGATCCCAGGACCCCGGCATCACGACCTGAGCCGGAGGCTGATGCTCAACCACTGAGTCACCCAGGCGTCCCTCACTCCTTTTTCTTAAACAGAAACAAAGGTGAATTGGGAGCCCGTATATGTTCTGCATGTACAGGGGGAAGAAGGAAAAGCAGATCCCCAAGAGTCATGTGGAGTTGTAGCAGTAAATCTGTTGATGACTGGCATTAATACTGAGGAACATCAACAGTGAGGTGTTCAGAAGAGATAGGCATTTGCCTTCCATGACTTTTATATAGTTGTCTTTCTTATTTGGATAATTTTCTTTTATTTGGATACATCATTTTTCTTGATTTTGTATTGGGTTTAGAATATAGTTGACCCTTGAACAACATGGATTTGAGGTCCATGGGTTCACTTATATGTGGTTTTTTTTTCTGATAAATACAACACAGAAATGTATTTTCTCCTCCTGATGATTTTCTAAGTAACTTTGCCTTTTCCCTGGCTTATTTTCTTAGAAAGAGGAAAGAAAAAATACAGTGTATTTTGTGAACATACAAAATATGTATTAACTGACTGTTGATGTTACCAACAAGTCTTCTAGTCAACAGTAGGCTGTTAGTAGTTCAGTTTTTGAGGAGGTGAAGGTTTACACATGGATTTTTGACTATGCAGGGGTTGGTTCCCAACACCTGTGTTGTTCAAGGGTCAACAGTAACTCTCACAGGATTGGTGTTGAGCTCCTGGAAGGAAGCTTGATGTGCTTGGGTAAAATATGAGTGTGTAGAAGGTATTCAGGCAAAAAGGTTTGTAGGTACAGATGAACTCTTCTGGATGGAGAAAGTATTCACTTCTATCTCTTATGCTTTCCTATTTTTAAATGGCAAAAAGGAGGATGTGCTTCTGGAAGGCACAGTGCATGGTGAAAAGCTTGCTAGTGTAGCAGCTTTTAAAGTCTCTGGGTTCCTGAGGCAGCTTTGCACACTTCTGACATGACTCCAAATGACACACTTGGTCATTTTCATTTGCTCACAGAAGAAAAGATTTTGACAATAAACATGTATTTCTTTTTTTCCTCATATATATCTTTTGCTTGCAGACCCACTGTTGGTGACAAATGATTTGAACAAAATTGCTTATCAGCAATAAAAAACGGATTTTAAAAATTCTTTATTGATAAAATCACCCAAAAGGAAAGTTTTATATCTTTCATGGAGAGAGAATAATGACTCCTTATTTGTGCATTGCATTTAATTCCCACCAAAATAAGGCCAAGTACTTACCCTAGCATCTATTCTGACTCTCTTGCTTGCATGTTTCTACACTAAAACACAAGAAGATAAATTGGCTTTACGATAAAACTGGTGGGTGATTGTGCTAATAATCCAGAAGACACTTCCTTTTTGGCATGAGCAGAGTGGATTTCTAATCACATTTGGCACTGTATTGTTTTAGCAAAGGACTTATTTGTAGGAGGAGACTTAAGATCTATGTAATTCCAAGATTAGCTGTTCAGTCTGAGTAGGATATTAGGTGGGTGCATTTATCATTGCCTTAGCATTTATTTCTACAGCTCAGGGTAGTTATCAGTGTGGTCTAGACATCCCAGGGATAATTCAACATCTTGTTCTCTGTCAGCCATCTCTGTGCTGAGAGGCTATTCATTCGAGCACAGAGGGGCTTTCTAGTGCGGCACCTGTGAGAGAAAAGTTGAGGGTCCCAGCAAAGCCACAGTGGAATGTGGCAGCTGGGTGGCCAGCTAGCCCCACTGACTTACACACAATTACCCTCAACTCTGATTTGTGTCTCAAAAGTTGGTAAGTTTCTATATTAAATTAAATTTTTAGAGTCCCTTGTAAAAAATTTAGATGAACACATTAAATCCCTGAATCCCAAAGTCCTGTTCTTCTTACAGCTTTTCTTAACCAGAAACAAAATTTTGAATTTTAAGATATGTTGTGATCAGGGTCAAAAGAATTTCTAGACATTAGCTTTGCTAAAGATGGCTCTTTTTCAGTTGGGGCAAGGTAATGAATGCCAGAGGTAGGCTCTTCCCTATGCAAAATGCTGCCCTTGCCAAAGGTACTGCTTCCCACTGCCCACAAAACTGCCAGGGTCACCTCCCACCCCTGACAGGGTGCCCATGGCTTCTGGGCTGCTGAGGATGGGTGTCCCCACTGAGACCTACAGTGATACTCCTCTGCTGCTGTTGGACATACTTCTAGATGCTGAGACTGGTGTGGCTCTGAGGCTACTGGCCTTGCCTTAATCAGTGTACCTTCCTCCTGGAAGCTGAACTGTGCCAGCGCTCTAAAGCCACTCTGTGAAATTGGACAGAATATTAGTCTCCAAATATTGTGGGATATTGCATACCCTGATTTCTTCTTCTCTAAGGATGAATTCTTTCCTGGGAAGCTCACTGGTCCTCACGCTTCAGGCCTTAGCCCTCCCTGAGTAGGTACACATTCTACAGAGTCGGCCTGGGTGCCTTCTGTAGGGTGTGCCTGGGTGAGGTCCTCTGTCAGCCAAGGTTATCTTCCTCCTTGAGGTTAAATCTTGGCAGGTGACAAGGTGGAGGGCTCAGTAAAGTGAGGGAGATTCACAATCATATTGTCCTCACACTCAGGGTTTCCAAAGAGGAACTGGGGGCATCAAATGCAGATTTAAGGTCTGAATACAGTGTGGAGGAGAGGATTATTAACCTGCCAAAGAAAAGCATCGAACCACTAGAGATTTTCCCGAGAGTTAAAATTCTATATGTAAACGCTTGGCCATATTAGTCATTTAGCAAACGATTCTGACGTGCTCCGGAACGTTATTTTTGTGCGAATGGCAACAGCATTTCTCATGAGCTCTTGAGAAAAATTGGGAACTTTTGAATTGTCTCATGCAAGTGCCATATATTTGTTTTCCACTTACTGTTTTTTATTAAAGCCTCTTTTCATTTTCAACTCCTACACTTGTGTTTGCGCTGCTTTTATTATACCATCATTCTGTTCAGATGTGCTGGTTGCAGAAGCGTGAGAAAGGTAATGATTTCTTAGCAGACTGGTTGGTGTGGATGGGATGAGCTGCGTGACCGCCACAGAACACCCACACCCACCTGTCCTTCATCTGGAGATCTGATGATGCTGTGTGCAGTTCACAGCTCAGACGGTAGGTCCCCCTTTCTCTGGTGCCTCGTATGGAAACAGAAGATCCACAGACATGATGCTCCAGAACCTTTCTGTGATGTCTGCGGAGTGCAATAAAATCATAAATGTATGAAGAAAATGTGCCCTTTGTAGCCTCCCTTTGAAATGTGTCTTTATTCAGAAAGTTCCTCCTGGTGTCTCATTAAACCTCCTTACAAATAAACCCATTTCCCCATTGTTCTGTCCTTCGTAGAACAGAACAAAAAGGCTTAACTCACTCAGTAGGGTTTTTTTTTAAGGGCAAATAGCTTCAAAACATCAGTTTCCTTTCATATTAAATGTTTTCTAAATTTTATTTTATTTTATCATTATTTTTTAAAGATTTTATTTATTCATGAGAGACACAGAGAGAGAGGCAGAGGGAGACATAGGCAGAGGGAGAAGCAGGCTCCCTGTGGGGAACCCGATGCAGGACTTGAACCCAGGACCCTGGGATCAGGCCCTGAGCCAAAGGTGGATGCTCAACTACTGAGCCACCCACGTATCCCTGTTTTCTAAAATTTAGGTCTTATGTATTATTCTATATTTCAGCAGAGTTATGATTTATAAGACAATTTTTAAAATTCAGAATGAGAAAAACTAGTTTTTAAAAAAGTCCATATGAAAAATTAAAACGTAAGTAAAATCGTGTTTCACCTTGCCAGTGTTGGGGCCAGGGTGGGGGGAGAGGAACACCTTTTCCCCCAGGTAGTCAAATGGACTTTTCAGAGATAAAAATCTCTAAAGTGGCAAAAAATGAACATATATGCTAAAAAGTAAAATTAAGCTCTAAACTTGTTTGGGGAGAGCTGAGAATTTTTTTTTTTTTTGGTGTTATGGTATAAGACATGCTTTTATGGATGGAGGCAATGATTGCAAGAGAACACCATGCTGATACTTGCCCAGTATTTAGACTCAGTTTATCTAGTTTGAAAGTGAGCTGAAGCACTTGCTTGCTCTATTCTGGAACAGTGACAGATTGCAGAGCCCAGAGCTTAAAAGGCTCTTGAGTGATACTAGTTGACACCCATATTTGCCCATTTTTTACTAAAAGAAGCCCCCCAAATAAATAAATTGGAGACAAATGGGCTAGCTGCTTTTGACAGCATTTTAAGGATTGGGGGCGATTATGACAGTACATTTTCCAGAGGCAGCTAAGCATGAGCTCTTCTTTAAATCAGCTGGACTTTCCTCTCCTCTCTATGTTGGTATATTTAACTTCTGTTTATCCTTTTTCTGAAAGGGCTGCATAAAATTACTGCCTGCAGTTCTCTTTTATGGGAGAAGGAGTGGCAAGCATGTAATATTTTTAAAAACAGAACGCAAAACTAGAAAATTCTCATGTTTATTTAGTCTGTATCACTTATGGTGGATTCAGCCTTAGGTAAGAGAATACCCACTCAGGGTGTCTTTTATAGTAATTTATTATCATACATGAACAGTTGGTAACAATTGGCCTCATATGCATAAATTCAGCTACTCGATAATCTGATGAAGGTCCCCAGGCTCTGTCACCTTTTCTGCTCTGCGTCTCCAGCCTCTGGCTTCTGTCTTAGGCTGTAAAATGCCATCCACATAGTCCAGGTGTCATATCGTCATAGTATGCAGTGGCCAGAGAGAGCACTTGTCCACATGTCCCTTTTTAGGAGCAGTGAAACGTTTCTCAAGAGCTGTTTCCTTGTTAGACTTACCACCACGTATCATTGGCAGGAGAGTTCTACAGGGCTGTTCCTAAACCACTTGCTGGAGAGCTTCCCCTCCTGAGCCTGGATGAACGGAAGCACATGCCTGTTCTTTCTACCTCTATACTCAAAACTGGGAGCCTCCTCTGAATAAGATGATGTAGGAATGGAAGTGCTTATCAGGTGGGCCAGGCCTACTACTCAGCCTTCTATCCTTTGTCTTCTGTGTCTACTTCTTTCCTCTTCAATATGTTTGCAAAAGCCTGGAGATAACGGCATGCACCCACAAACACGGTTACATATGACTTACTTAGTTCATTTATAGTTTCCTGAGACTTAAATAATTAGGAAGTGCTAGAAGGGTTACCTTATATTTCTCAGTATTGTATGTTTTGTTATGCTCTAATTATTTGAAAATTAGCAGTCTTGGTAACTGTACTGTGAATACGTATTTGATTATGTAGTTATATTCTGCATAACCAGGTCTGTATTGAAAACAGGTGTTCCATGAATTCCTTAAAAGCAGCAATGTGTACTTGGCTGTTGATTACCTGTGGGCAGCCATCAGGAGACAAGTCCTGGATCACTCACAGTTGGCTCTCTTGGGTAGCTTCTTAGACAGTGATCACCAACTCTGTAAACCCAGGAGCCAGCAAGAGTTTGAGGGGAAGGCAACATTATGTTTAAATATGTTAAATTTGATGTTCTTGGGAACGTCTGCCAGAGAGATGTATATCTGAGATACAGGGGGACGTCTGGATTGAAGACAGACTTGGTAGTCATGAGGTGGCAGCTAAAATCATAGGAGTAGATAAGGTTTATAAGGCAACTATTCTTTGGAATCTTAGACTATTTCCGGTTTCTCTCCTGCCCCTCTCTTTATAGGAGATTTTCCAAGTTAAGACATCTTTTTTTAAAAGGTATTATTATTATGCTGGGTGGACATGGAGCCTAATGTGGGGCTTGAATTCATGACCCTGACCCTGAGTTCAAGACCTGAGTGAGATCAAGAGTCAGACACTCAATTGATTGAGTCACCCAGGTACCCCCCAGAGTTATATCTAATTGTAGATTGAAAAAATAAGAATTAAGAATGTAAATATTTTGGATGTCTTTTCTTCTCTATTTTCTGTATTCAAAAGTGCAAAAGAAGTACTGGTAGGATTTTTCCTTGCTTTATTTCTCAGCCTTTCCTATTTATGAATTCCAAGCAGAGGTACTTGGTCCCAGGACAAATGCAAATGGAGTTGGTACTAATTCTTTTTCTTTATTGACATGGATGATTAAGAATTTACAGTGTTTGTATCAATGGAACAGACAGATATCTGTCCTAGAGTAGATAGAGCTACAAATATGGCAGAGCTGAAGAAGGAAGAGGATGAAGGTCATATGAAAGGTAGTGGGGCTTATAATAATTATTGTTATTACTATTTCTGCCAAGATACCAAGAAGCCTGCAGTGTACACTCAGACATAATCTGGTCCGGCTGCTATGCCCTGTGCTCCTTTGTTGGTTTGAAATTTCTTAGAGATCTGACAGTTGAGTGAGAATTTTGGAGGTATAAACATGCTGTGGTGTAAGTTTGAATGCCTTAGTGAGCGATTTCTTCAGTTCTCTTGTAATTCTGCTGCTGTAGTGAAGGGAAATCTCAATACAGTGGTAGAGGGTCTTGAACAACTGTCTACCACTATGTCTCCCCTATAGAAAGACAGAGAGAGGCAGATAGACACACACATATCTAGCCTAGCCTTCCGTGAATACTACTGAAACAGAACTTCACCTTTTTACATAAGTGTACTTAGGTTAAAAAAGTTAACTGACTTAAAAACATTCAATAATTCTATGGGTGGTATGTGAATAGACTCCCAGTCCCTGCCTCTGACCTTCCATATTTCCTTTTGATCTTGTGAAGCCCTGACATTTAGTCATTCTGGACATGTCTTGCCAGTTGGAGATCCCATGGTAACCTTTTCTTGAATGGAACCCAGCTGGTAGACTCCTTTACAGTCAATCTCTCTCTCTCTCTCTCTCTCTCTCTCTCTCTCTCTCTCTCTCTCTATTTTTTTAAGATTTATTTATTTATCTGAGGGAGGCTTAGGGACAGAGAGAGAGGTAGAGGATGTAGAAGCAGACTCCCTGCTAAGCGTGGAGCCCAGTGACCCTGAGATCATGGCCTGAACTGAAATCAAGGGTCAGATGCTTAACTGACTGAGCCACCCAGATGCCCCGATTTCTTTCTAAGCCACCTTGCTACCGACTACATCCCAGTGTGCTCCCTCAGCCTTCACTGTCCCTAGCTCCTTTGCTCATTCTTCTCTACCTCCTTCCCTAGACCTGCTCACCAAGTGTTAGACTCCAGACCCATGTATTTGGCAAAGCCCTGCCATAAGGCCTTTGTCTCCGACTGTGCCAACCCTCACAGCTCTCTTACGTTTGTGAATTTGTGTTGCATCTGATGGTTTTTCACAGATCACTGCTTTATTGCATTTCCATTGCTTTGGGGATTTTTCTGTAGCACCAAGTGAGAGCATAAGTGTATTGGTGACAGGAGTAGTAGTTTATACTTGCTTATGGATGCTGTATTTAGCACAGTGCTACAAAATTGATTATGAGAAATAAATGCTTAGCTGGTTGACCAAATAAACTCTGTGTTTTCCAAACACTAGTTTTGTGTGTAGAATGCCTCCAAATCTCCACGAGCACCACAAAAGGGCTGTGACTTTATACCATGGAGTGTTGGGGTGGTTTGTTTCAGTTTTAGATAATTGGAACATTTCCTTATAAAGAGGTCACAGATCTTCATTGGTCATCCCTGTGTAATCCATCTTACTGCCAACTTTATGACACTAAAACAAGTAAAAACAAAACAAAACAAAACACTAAGCAAACAAAGCAGAATATAAAGAAAGAAAATGTGAAGATCTTAAAAGAAAAATAGGAAAAAAGTGGCAGAAAGAGAATGGTCTATCTATGTGGTTACATAGATATGGATATATAGGTAAATATGACTATAAAAACATAAGTATAGCTAGATAAAGGTTTGGGCACATTATTAACATAACTCTTTATTATTAGATTTTACTCTCAAATTCTTTGTAACAACAAGTTTACTTGGCTAAGTCCCTTTTGGCAGTTGTGCCCTGTTTTATTTCTTTGCCATCTACCAGGTAAGCCACATGAGGGGAGGCATCATCTGTGAATCATCTACTTCCACCCCCAGTACCTAGGCACAGTGTCTGGCACATGGTATGTGGGTACTCTATAGTATCTCTTATATGTGTAAATAAATACGTAAAGATGAAAGAAAGCAAAGAATTATGGTTGTTGAGCACTTCTTACATGCCAGGCACATTGCTGGGTCCCTTCTATATATTATTCCAGATAATTCCTGCAGCAGGGGTGTAAGGGAGGAATGGATCTCTTTTTCAAGAGATCCATAGATCTCTCTAGGACACAGATTCCTAAGAGACTGAAGAGCCAGACTCTGGGAAACTGAGATTCAAATGCAGGGGAGTCTCCATTTTATTGTGTCCCACCTCCCTCTCCTCTCAACCTCTCAAAGGATGTGGCCCAGAAATGGGCCACTTAGAGGAAAGTGAAGATCTTTTCCAGAAAATGCTCTGTATCTAGAGGTCAATTTTTCCTTTAGTAGCAAAGACATAAGAGAGAACGAGGTCCAACTGGACTTCCATAGACTATAATATATTAATTGTTTTCAAGATAGGGAGACAACATTTGTTAAGATTGCCTCATGGAATTGAAAAAAAAAACCTCTGCATTTTGTGGAATTGGTAGGTCTAGGTTTTAATCTCAGTCCAGTTTCCTCATGTGACATCTTTGTGCATCAGATATGGTCTTGGCTGCATGTGACAGGGTTCCCACATGGCAATTAAGAAGGTAGAACTGCATTTGTCTCTTACACACACAGGGGTGCAGGTGGAGGCAGCTCATGGGCTTGCATGAGGCTGCACAGCCTCGCGTGCCCAGTCCCCTTCTAGCTCTCTGCTCGACCTTCCCTGCTGGGTGGCCCTCCTTCCCAGAATCCGAGGGGGAACTCCCATGTTAACATCTATGTTCCCAGCCTTGGGATGGAGGTGGGGGGTTGGAGAAGGAGCATCCCCCCTTCTCTGTAAGAACGTAACTGGGGAGTTACACCATCCCATTCTCACCCATCTCCTTGTCTGAAACTTTGTCACACTCCATACCTAGCTGTAAGGGAGGCTGACATGTGGCATCCTTATTCTGTGCAGCCATGTGACCAACTAACACTGGGGTGTTCTCTGGGAGAGCAGACACTGGAGGATACTTAGAAATCTGTGCTGTCATCTTTTAAGGGCTGTTCTAGCATTCTTTGATTCTTTAGGTATCCTAAAAATGCCACTGTCATGAATTTTTTGAATGTGCATGTTGTGCATAAGGGGAAAAAGTGAAAGAATTATAAATGACAATATTGGTAATGATACAGCTGCCCTTTGACTTAGTCTTCTTAGAAGAACAAGCTCTCAGGTCTGATGAAGTGGAAGAAGGTGAATATTATCCAGAAATGCTTCTTTAAAAACTGCCAGCCAGAACATAATCAAGTAATGGTTAATAAGGCTGCAGTAGAAGCTATTAAATCCTTACCTCATATGACATTAAACAGCGAAAAACCTCCATTTTAAAAAATTACTGAAAGCCGTGTCAATCTGTGCCTGCTGAAGTTGAACTGACTTTTTCAAGAGTAATTGTATAGAGTTCTATTTTCTTCAAGCTGCCTTCCATCTTAGAAGAGCAAAAATTCAGGCAAGATAGGGTTTTTTTTTTTCTTTTTCTTTTTTGGCTTTCTCTTACACAATTTAAAGGAGAATGAAGCTTATTTAAGTTCTTTGGTTTTTTTTTGTCTGTAGCAAAAATTATCTAGTTGGAATGTAATCCAGTCTTTAAATTATAATCGTGGTCTGTGAAGTGTCCTGGCTGTACAACAGAGGCATCGAACAAAGAACTGCCTGCCCTTCAGTCATAATTGAAAAAACAGAATGGAACATTTGAATGTAGGTACTGGTAATTTCTTCTTTAATTTACATTACACCAATGTGATGCCACAAAGTGATGAGGGTATTAAGGTTATATAATTAAGCATAAAACATGACAGAATGTGGAAGGGCAGGACCTCCTGTTGGTGTTTCATCCACAGTTTAAAATAACATAGCAAGTTACCGTGGGAGCCTGAAGATAAATGACAGATTTGGTACTTTGGTGGTTTCTGACATTTGATAGATAATCAAAACATTGTTGATTTAAGTCAGTGTTCTTTTTTTTTTTTAAGATTTTATTTATTTATTCATGAGAGACACACAGAGACAGGCAGAGACCTAGGCAGAGGGAGAAGCAGGCTCCCCGCAGATAGCCGGATGTGGTACTCAATCCTGGGACTCCAGGATCACGCCCTGAGCTGAAGGTAGACGCTCAACTGCTGAGCCACCCAGGCGTCCCTAAGTCAGTGTTCTTTATGTCACTGGTCTTAATCCCATATAAGGTTGTCCTTGATTTTATTTTATTTATATATTTTTAAAGATTTTATTTATTTACTTGAGAGATTGCAAGAGCAAGAGCGAGCGAGAGAGACCACAGAGGGAGAGGAAGAAGCAGAGGCAGACTCCATGCTGGGCAAGGAGCCCAACTCAGAGCTCAGTCCCAGGACCCTGAGATCATGATCTGGGCTGAAGGCAGACACTTAACCAACTGAGCCACCCAGGTGCCCCAAAGTTGTACTTGATTTTATACCAGTGATTGTTAGACACTGCAGATGAACCTAATCACAGCCTGTCTTCCCCAACCCTTCTCTCTCCCTTAACATCCTCATCCCCTCCCACATTTCTTCTCTACTCACTCATTCAGCCTTTTTCTTTGAGCACTAATATACCTGTAAAAAAATTATATTAAAGACATGCTGAAACAGAAATAGCATCTCAGTTATTATCCCCCTTCTCATTCTAGAACGATTGCTATGTGTTTGCCTGTGATTCTCCCTGGGACATTGCTGATGATAGTTTATATCTTCACTGGTGTTTTCATTCATGAACTTGTTAGGAACCCTGTTTGTTTGTTTGTTTGTTTGTTTAAGATTTTATTTATTCATTCATGAGAGACAGAGAGAGCCAAAGAGATAGGCAGAGGAAGAAGCAGGCTCCCTGCGAGGAGTCTGATGCAGGACTCGATCCCAGGACCCCGGATCATGACCTGAGCCAAAGGCAGACACTCAACCACTGAGCTACCCAGGTGCCCTGGAAACCCTGTTCTTTTAAAAGATTTCTTTTGCTGTGCCTTGGAAAAGAAGAAAATCAATGGACCCCCCTGCTGGAGGAAGTGGTGTTTGTATGGCTAAGACTGCCCCAGAGGCTTGTGGGTAACTGGATGCCAGTGAAGACGCATTTATTGTGTACCTTCTAAGTTCACAGCCAGGGACCAGAACAGGGAGACTGGAGAGGGTCTTAGAAATGAGAAAGAGATTTGGTGCCTACTTTTAGAGAAAGAGACAAAAATACTGTTCTTTGCTCAGTCTGTGCTTCAGCTGAGTCAGATCTGTCCCGTCTGAGTTGATTAAATGATGTGGTGTGTCAGCATTAGCATTTCATAAGTAAAGTGGAATAATAGCAGTTTCCTGGTGCCTCCTATGAGTGTGGTCACTCTGATGACAACCCAAGCTCCCACTTTCAAGGTGGGGCACAATGTAGTGTGTGATCAAAGGAGAGAAAACTGATACTGGGCAAGAGTGCTCATGGCAATCAGTGAGCAGCGGTGTGGCAGGGACTGGCAAGAGGGGGGACCCCCAGAGTGGGGCACTTCGTCATGGGTCTGTCTTCTCACTCCCAGCTTGGCAGAGGTATGAAGTAAAACATAGCTCAGGAGGAATTAATACGAAGAGAGAGAAAAGGTAGGGAGAATAAACATGAGAAGGGCAAGGAAGGGCAGCTTGTGTTTACTTACTCATGAAGGCAAAAAGAAATGTTAAACAGATTGATGGTTGTGTTAGCTGATTTTCAAATAGCCTGATAAAAGTTTGCAGAAAGGAAAACAGAGACTACAAGACATATTGAGACTATTATGTGAGAATCCCCATAAAGACATAATCGGTGATGATGGGGTGATGTTCTTTTTCAGTTATTGACATCCATGGATGAGAGAGTCGGAAATGAGTTTGGGACAGTTTATAGTTATTTTGGAACATAAAATAAACCTTGGCTGGGGGTTGAGGTAGCAAGCACCAGACAGCTTCAAATCACAGGCATTTCTGTTATGTAAAGCCTGGTGCAGAGTCGGACCTGCTGGCTGGTGGTGTGATGTGTGGTCCAGCACACACTCGGTGAAGATGAGATCCCTGTGACCAGGGCATACTGTGGGCATGGAGGGGGCAGCAGAAGGGTGAGGAAACGGTGCTCCACGGAAGCTGGGGTGAGCCATCCGCCCAAAGTCTGAGACCTGAACACAGAGAGGCTCCTGCAGCCATATGCATGGCAGGCAGCTCCTGTGGATGTGTAGCGCACTGAACCAGGCTGCCACCTGCCCAGGTGTACCCGGAGTGCAGAGCAGGAGCTCCGTAGGGCACAAGCCAGAAGCAGAATCCTGCATAATCTGTGAAAGGGGCATGTGAGTGCCATTTGACCAAGTTAAAACGGGAGGAAGAATAGTGGGGAGGGAGACTCACCTTAGAATTTGGAGAGAGAAGTGGGAGGTGGCCTGGTGCTAGGGCAGATGTAGTAATTAGATAAGAGGAAAGAGAAAAAGTGGTTTTCTGAGATACCCGGGTTCATCTCTAAAGACCACATGTCAAGTTAGAATAACTCATTGCTTAAGTCCCTTGGGGCAGAACTTGACTCTGAGCAGAGCCTGGTGCCCTCAGGAATGGAAGAAGGAATCCCTGGAGGGTATTGGTTATAGTACTTCGTGTTCATAGTACTTTATAGGTCCGTCCCTGCTGGAGCCTCACTCTAGGGGCTGGTCTCAAAGACAAGATTCCCTGCCTTGCACTGTACAGGGGGAGCTCCCTCCCGGCCCTGGGGGATGAGAATGAATGTCTGTATATCCGCCCCTTGCTGGGGGGCCCGGAGGAGTGTGCGGGTGAGCAGCAAGCTCCAGCCGCTCCTTGGGCCCGGCTTCCTTAGACAGGCCTGTCTTCTCCATGCAGCCCCCGTGGCCGCGTGGCAGCCTCAGGCCCTGGAGGTGTCTGACTCCTCTTACCTGACTGCCAGTCCTCTTGGCTGAAGGTTTGTCCTGGACCTGCCCTTCCCACTACCTGAGAATTTCCTCTGACCCACAGAATTGACACTTACCAGAAATGTCTCCTCCTTGGACGCTGATACTTGCTTGTTGATGCTTGGACCAAACTGGGGTTTGCTGTGTATCCTCTTGCCTTGAACTTCAAGAAAAGGGTGGAGCCAGCCCTTCCTCTCCGTGGGGTTTCCCATCTTCTCCCCAACCACACCCACAGCCTGCTCTTCCCTCTCATTTCAACAGGAGTGTAGGCTAGGACCAGGATCAAGATGGGTATGATAGTAATGGTGATTGGCCAAGCAAGACATTCTGAATACAATGTAGGAAAATGCCTAACTTTGTCAAATCCTAAAGGTAATCCTGAGGTCTTCAAAGATAGTAAGCTTTGAACTAACTTCCTTCCTTCCTCCCTTTCTCTTTCTCTCTCTCTCTTTCTCTCTCTTTCTTCTTTCTTTCTTTCTTTCTTTCTTTCTTTCTTTCTTTCTTTCTTTCTTTCTTTCTTTCTTTTTCCTTCCTTACTTCCTTTCCACCATCCCTCCCTCCCTCCCTCTCTCTCTCTCCCTTCCTCTCCCTCTTTCTCTTTCTTTTTCTCTTTTTTCTTTTTTTTAAAAAGTATTCTGTACATCCAACATGGGGCTCAAACTGATGACTGGGAGATTAAGAATTGGATGCTTTATAGACTGAGCCAGCCAAGTGCCAGGATTAATGTATTTCTAACTTCTTTTTTAGTGAAGGTTGTTTGTTTGTTTGTTTGCTTTTTTCTTTTGTCAATTGGTGTTAGTAGGTGGGGCCTTTGGGTGATCAGGTCATTCTGGTGGAGCCTCATGAATGGGAGTAGTGCCATCCATATAAGAAGAAACTCGAGAAATGACCCAATATTGTATTCTGTAGGTTGCTTTGTAAATGAATCAGCTAGATGGGATTACAGTACTGTGTAATATTGTAGCAGTGCCTTACTATGGAGGCTATTACTGTCCTGTTCTCATATTGGTGGCTGGGTAGCAGAGAGAAAGCCTCAGAGGAGAGTGAGGATATTCATAGAACTCTTGGCTCTACACATTGACACTAGATATTCTCATAAGAAACTTATTCGTTATATTGAAAATCAGTAGACTGAGATAATAAGAAATAAATGGACTTGTTAAGCTTGATGTGTGGCTTACACAGATAAGAATGGTAACGACTAGCAAAGAGATGGATTGTGCATTTCAAGCTTGTGATGAATATCTAGAGTTCTTGGACTCCAGTGTCCATAAAGTTTGGGTAATTGCAGATTGATATGAATGGAGGTGGAAATGGAAGATAATAATGAGCCAAATTTTAAGAATGTGCATGAAAATTACTTCAACAGTTTCATGGAGGCAGATATTAACATCAAAGGAGACCTGGGACTACTGAAGGATGGCCTGAAGACAATTTTCAAGTTGAGAAGTGTACCACAGAAGGAGGCGTATAAAGCCTGGAGGGCAGAGTTTCAGAACGAAGAATAAGGCTAGGCTAGAGTGGCATGTCAGACCAGGACATGGAGACTGGTAGCAGAAAACAATGGGCTGTCTCAAAATTTTCTATATGGAACAGAGCCTGGTTAACAGAATGATTTGAATAGCTGAATATTTAGATGTAATACACGATTATTCCTTTTTGATTTTTCTACCTATTTTATGGAGTTGGGTTTCGAGCCCAGTGGAGCTTAACCGTATCCAATGTGTTTGCCTTCTCAAGGCTTGACAATCTTTGGACTTTTGTTTTTCTAAAATAGGTCAATATGTAAACATGTGTATATAACGTAACAAACACCTATATATCTCTGTAGATCTGTATTTATCTAATACGGAACAAAGCAGGGTGTTTTAATTTTCTCACCTAGCATCATGATTAACAACTAATGGAAAGGGGGATCCCTGGGTGGCTCAGTAGTTTGGCGCCTGCCTTTGGCCCAGGGCGCGATCCTGGAGTCCCTGGATCGAGTCCCACATCGGGGTCCCGGCATGGAGCCTGCTTCTCCCTCTGCCTGTGTTTCTGCCTCTCTCTCTCTCTATGTCTATCATGAATAAATAAACAAAATCTTAAAAAAAAAAAACCACTCATGGAAGAAAGATTTGAATTTTAAAAAGCTTAAATTAAAAAAAAAGATTAATGAGTGGGGATTTGGAAGTTTTAATAGAGAAAAAAAAGGTGCTATATGCAAGAACACTGAACTAAGAACATGAAAATGAAAGAATATGAAGGATAAGGAAGGTGCGGAGGAGTTTTAAGCATGCAAGATTACCAGTGCAGATTAGGAATATAATTTAGATCAGTTTAGCTGGAGGAATCTCCTAGTCAAGTTCAAGGGAATAAAATGTTTCTGAAGGTAAGAGTCTTACGTACGTCAGGGGTATGGGTGTGGAGAAAAACCAAAGTCTGGTGAGCAAGATCTGTTCAGCCTAGCTGCTCAGAGTGTGGTCCATGAAACAGGGGCACAAGCAGCTCCTGGGCTTAGAACCCAAAAAACCTCCCTTCCAATTTAATGCAGCATCTGCAGTCACTATGACTACAGTGTGATTCAAGGGCACACTACCGTTTGGGAAGCATGGTTTGTCAGGGTCTGACATAACAGTAGGTCTGGTGGGCAGATCTTGGAGGATATTTGAGATTCTCAAGATTAAAAAGGAGACAGTGAAAAAGTTCTGGAAAGCAGATGTGGGTTGTAGGCAAAGGGCTACTGGGAACTGAGGCATTGCCATGTCTGCGCCATATTGGATGGTTTAGAAACAAAGCTAATACAATCATGAGCTGTTTGACTCAGCCAGTGAGGAACCTAGACTATTAAAGAGAAGAAAAACACATTAAGAAACAGTGCAATTGAATAAAACTGAAGAGGGTCAAAGATGAGTGATCCCATATTCAAGTTACAGTTTTGAAATTAGATGTTTAAAGAAAGACTGGAAGAAGATGTAGCTACACATATAATTGCAATACAAGAAAAAATGAGAACTTGGTTTCTTTTATCAAAGCAGTAGACTCTAAAGAGCCATGAAACAGCTTGCTGATTTTGACTTTCTGGGCTTATTACAAATGAATGCAGGAAAGCCTGAGGTAAGAAGTGAACTTCTGGGAATAGATGGTACAGAACTACCAATAAGACCAGGGCCTAACCAGAGCCTGTTTCTGGAGCCACGCTTCTCACTGAGGGTTATTAGCATCATTTGTCAGTGGTGAGCATCAGACCTCGCTGATGTCACACTGTCCTGGGTGCAGAGGGAAGCTGCAGACCATTCTCTTTGCAGAGCGGAGCTCTGCCTTTCCAGTGAATCCCTTGAAAAGTTCTCAATGAGAGCTCCCTCTGTTGTTGATGCACTGAAGCACCAGACTGGAGTAGAATTTTTTTCTGTTTCAGTCAAGATGTGGTGACAGAAAAGCTTCATCTTCTAATTGTAACTCAAATATCCTGCCTGGAGTAGGTCTGGTTTCTGCACGTCACCAGTGCATCCTCAAATGTATTTCTGCAGAAGTGGTCTTTCTGAATGAAATGATCTCCTCTCTCTTCTGGGCTCGGTGAAATCCTAGGGAATTCTACTGATTCATAATAAATATCACCTCTTCTGGGAATCGTTCCTTGACTGTCCTTCTCTACAAACTCCTACAGCCAGCTTAGCCTTTCCCTCCCTCAATTCCTTTCTTCCTTCCTAAAGGTGGGTTTTAAAAAAAATCTTATATATTATAAATTTTATTTTAACTCTTTTTCTCCACATCCTTGCCAACACTGTTATTTCCTGTGTTTATGACTTTAGCCATTCTGACAGGTATGAGGTGATATCTCAGTAATATTTTTATTACGTGCTCAGTATAAAACTCAGAATATAGAAATATTAAGAGGGAAATAAAAATGAACTACAATCCCATTTCCAAAAGTAATCAACTACTAATATTTTATGACAATGTATATTGGGATGGGATGTCTCTCTTTTCCCTCCTTCCTGCTCTACCTCCTTCCCTCTATCCTTCTCCCTGATTGAAACTTGTGTTTTTTTCTCTTAAGTTTTTTTTTTAATCAAATGTATTGAGGTATGATTTACATTCAACAAAATGCACCCGTTTTTAGTGCACAGGTTAGATGTGTTCTGACAAATGTGTATGCTGTTATAACCAATGCCTCAATCAACATACATAGTCTTTCCATCACCCTGAGAAGTGATGTGTGAGGACCTGCTAATGCCCCTCCTGACTTACCTCTTCACAGTTTCCTGCTACAGGTCACCACTGATCCACTTTCTGCCACTGAATATTAGTTTTACCTGTTCTAGGACTTCAAATAAATGGAATCATACAGCATGTGTTCCTTTGTGCCTGGCTTATTTCACTCAATGTAGAATTTTCTAGGTAAGTTCTATAGTTTCCGATGTCAGGACTTAATTTTGTTAGAGGTTAACTTTCACAAATATCTTATTGCTTTCATTTTCTTAGTGCTATTACAGTAATTGTGAATAAAATTGTTGTGGACATTTATGTAGAAGTCTTTATACAGACATATGTTCTATTTCTTATAGGTAAGTACCTAGGATTAGAATAACTAGGTTATATGCTAAGTGAATTTCTGCTTTATTTAAAAATAAAATTCTGCCAAACTTTTTCAAAGTGGTTGTACCATATTACACCCCACTATTGATGTAGGAAAATTGTATTTCCTGCACATCTTGGCAACACTTAGTAATGCTCAACCTTCATTAATTGTAGACATTCAAGTGTGTAATTGCATCTTATTGTGGCTTTTTAAAAACATTTTTTAAAAGTTTTTATTTTAATTCCAGTTAATTAAGATGCAGTGTTATATTAGTTTCAGGCATACAATAGTGATTCAGCCCTTCCATAACCGCCTGGTGCTCATCATCACGAGTACACTCCTTAATCCCCATCGCCTACTTCACCCATGTCCCCCCACCTCCCCTCTGGTGACCATCAATTTATTCTCTAGAGTTAAGAATCTGTTTCTTGGGGCGCCTCGGTCGCTCAGTGGTTGCGCATCTGCCTTTGGCTCAGGGCATGATCCCGGGGTTCTGAGATTGAGTCCCACTTTGGGCTTCCTGCAGGCAGCCTGCTTCTCCCTCTGCCTATCTGTGTCTCTGCCTCTCTCTCATGAATGAATATATAAAATCTTAAAAAAAAAATCTGTTTTTTGGTCTGTCTCTCTCTTATTCTTTCCCTTTACTTGTGTGTTTTGTTTCTTTTTTTAAAAGATTTTATTTATTTATTTGAGAGAGAGAGAGAGAGCAAACAAGGAAACATAAGTGAGAGAGAGGGAGCAGGGAGGCAGAGGGAAAGGGAGAAGCAGGCTCCCCTCTACGTAGGGAGCCTGACAAAGGGCTCTATCCCAGAACCCCAGGATCATGACCTGAGTTGCAGGCAGACGCTTAGCCCACTGAGCCAGCAGGCATCCCGTTTGTTTGTTTCTTCAATTCCATGTATGAGTGAAATCATATGGTATCGTCTTTCTCTGAGACTTATTAGCATAATACTCTTTAGTTTCATCCATGTTGTTGTAAATAGCAAGATTTCATTCTTTTTTATGGGTGAGTAATGTTCTCTATGTATACATAGTAATCTATGTATACAAATACACACACATATACACACGCACATACCACATCTTCTTATCCATTTATCTATCAGTGGACATTTGGGCTGCTTCTGTATCTCGGCTACTGTAAATAAGGCTGCTATAAACATTAGGGTGCAATATACTTCTTTGAATTAGGGTTCTTGTATTCTTTGGATAAATACCCAGCAGTGCGATGGCTGGGTCATAGGGTAGTTGTATTATTAACTTTTTGAAGAACCTCCATACTGTTTTCTAGAGTGCCTGTACCAGTTTGCATTCCCACCAACAGTAGATAAGGGTTCTCCTTACTGCATATCCTCACGAACACCTGTTTTTTCCTTGAGTTATTGATTTTAGCCATTCTGACAGGTGTGAGGTGATGTCTTATTTAGTTTAAAATTTATTAGAGTATGACTGCCTGCTCAAGCATACACAAAGTGGAGAGAGGGGGGAACAGAGTGGGAGAGAGAATCTCAAGCAGACTCTGCTTAGCACAAGCCTGACTCAGGGCTCAATCTCACAACCCTGAGATCATGACCTGAACCAAAATCAAGAGTCAGATGCTTAGCTGACTGAGTCACCCAGGTGCCCCTCATTTAGTTTTGATTTGCATTTCCCTCATGATAAGTGATCTCAAGCATCTTTGCATATATCTGTTGTCCATCTGTACCTCTTCTTTGGAGAAATGTCTTTTGCATCTTCTGGCCATTTTTAAATTGAGTTATTTGTTTTTTGGATGTTGAATTTTATAGGTTCTTTATATATTCTAGATACTAACCCTTTAAGCATTTTATCATGGTTTTAATTTGCATTTGCCTAATGACTAATGATATTGAGCATCTTCTCATGTGGTTATTGACCATTCTTATGTTTACTTTTGTGAAAGATCTTTTAAGATCTTTGACATATTTCTTATGGGTTTTGTCTTTTTTTTAATTTTTAAGAGCTCTTTCTGTATTTAGATGTAAGCCTTTTGCCAGCTACATGTAGTACAAATATTTTCTCCAAATCTGTGGTGTGTGTATTCATTTTTTTCTTTTATTTCTTTTATTATTTTTAAATTTAAATTCAATTTGCTAACATACAGTATAAGATCCAGTGCTCATTTTCTTAAGTCTTTTGTAGAGCAATGGTTTTCAATTTTGATGATGCTCAATTTATCTTTTTCCTGTGAGGTTTAGTTCCATGTGTGTCCTTTCCAAGAATACTTTACCTTCTCCAAAGTTGCAAAGATAATTTTCAGCATTTTTTCTAAAAGTTTTAGAATTTTAGCTCTCAGATTTAAGTCCATAATTCATTTACAATTAATTTTTTGTATGATGTGAGATGGGGTCAGATTTTATTTTTCCATTTTGCTGTAGTTCTTCCAGCATCATCTTTCAAAAGGGTTATCCAGAACTCCCCATTGATTTTTCTTGCCATTATTATAAAGAGATTAATTGTCCATACTTTTGTTGATCTATTACTTCTAGACTTTATAGTGTTTATTATTTTACTGATCTGTGTGCTATTCTTATGCCAATACTATACTGTCTTGATTTCTGCAGTTTTATAAGAAGCTTTTGGCTGTTCTAGGTCATTTTCATTTTATATACATTTTAGAATCAGTGTGCTAATTTCTTCCTAGAGTCTGCTAGGATTTTGATTAAGATGGCGTTGAATGTAGAAAACAGTATATGGGGAACTGAAATCTCAATATCCACTCTAATCTAAGAACATAGTAGAATTTCCTATTTATTTAAATTTTCTTTCTTCTAACAGCATATTTTGTCTAAAAGTGAACAGTTCTCATGTATATCTTGTTAAATTTGTCATGTATGTTTTAGTGGTCCTATAAGTTATATTTTTAATTGTATTGGTTGGGTTTTCATTGCATTTGTCAGTTGTTTGTTGTTCTATATATAGTAGGTAATTGTATTAAAGCTTCTTCATAAAAATGTCTATTTGGGGCTATTTAGCATTCTATCATAGGAATGTTCTGGAGTTGTTCAAATAGTCCTTTATTATTGGACAATTAGATTCTGTACATTTGTTTAAATACTGCTAAAGAAAAATTTTTTTTGTCATCTTTTTTGTATTTCTGATACTTGCTACTTATTTCTGGTATAATGATTCTGTCATTGTATTACGATTTTTTTCATGAATACCTCTGTGAGAAGAAAAAAGATTATATTTCTCCAGTGCCTAGCCATCTGTGCAATATAATAAACCCTCAGTAAATTTCCCTTGGACAAATGGGACTTCATACTTCTTGAGAGGTGATCACACTTGATAAATAATATCTTTTATTTCTGTAACATTGGACCTTTTCAGGAAAGATCTCCTCTCTCATTTGAGACTCGTATTACTGGTTGGTCAGTAAGTTAGATGTGAATACTGCTAGGTGATAGAAGAAATACATACAGAGAGGCAGAAAGTAAAGCCAAGTTACCTGGTTGCTGGCAGAAACAGGACCCATGGTGTCAGCCACTGGCTCAGATTCCTGTGACTTTTCTCCTAGCTTGCCTGTGTTCTCTGACTAAACCAGGAGTCTTCTGAATTTCTGGAACCCTGTGCTACATCTTTCATATTTCTCTCTGGATACATGTTCTCTTCAGCAAGCTTCTGAAGGCCTTCCTAAGACAAAGGTTTCCTCTGGGAATCTGGGCTTAGGAGTCAGAGCCATCTTGAGAGCCCATCAATGGTGATTAGTTGGAAATGCTCTGGCTAACCTTGAATATCCTCCGATCTGCTATTCGGTCATGTTCCATTTGGCAGTGTGCCCACATATAATGGCATTCTGCTGGGTTGCCTTATAAGTATATGCTTTGAAATGTGCTTTAAAGAACCTATTCTTAATGTAGGATTTTTGCATAGTAAATGTTTCCAGGCCTTACCAGGTGTGGATACCATAAGGACACATTTATATTAAAAACTCAACATTCAGGGCTCTGTGCTGTTCACCTATGGTGACAGATGGAACTCAGACCACATTTCAACAGTCCCCATATCTTTCAGTAGAACTATGCACTCAGGATGCAGACCATGAGCTCTTATGGAGTCCCCCAAGGTTGAGGTCACATTACTGTCCCTTTGTTCCAGGCTATCCTTAATTTCCCACCTGGGCCACCACTGGTACTGGCCCCACGTCTTGTTTGTCCTAAACCTGATGACCTTGAACATTGGCTCACCGTCTTGGCCACCAGTTAACGCTGCGCTTGTGCGTTGGAGAGCTGCTTCCCCTGCTCCTCCCTCACCCACCTGTATGCCTGTATATAGGGAACTCTGTGAGTGGATAGTTTGAATTTTTTTTTTTTTTTCAGGAAGTCCTTCATCCTGAATGCCAGTCATGGAGGAAAGAAAATCTGTGTGTGGGGAGGGACCAGGAGGTAACACAGAAGCACCTGAACCCCTCTTGACCTGGCTTCATATTTTAGATGGAGTGCCACATCAAATACTCGGCATTCATATAAGTATTTTGAGCTCATCAGAGGCAAATCATAGTCGTATCTGTAATCAGATGTCTGAAGAAGAGCGTCTTTTTTTTTAAGATTTTATTTATGTATTTATGTATTTATGTATTTATTTATTTATTTATGAGAGACACAGAGAGAGAAGAGACATAGGTAGAGGGAGCAGCAGGCACCCTGTGGGGAGCTTGATGTGGGACTCCATCCTAGGACCCCGAGATCACGACTGATCAACCCCTGAGCCACCCAGGTGGCCCAAAGAACAACTTTTTTTAATGATCGTAGAACATCAGGGATAGCAGATGATCTTTAAAGTTAATGAATCCTGCTATTTGTCCATCTTTATTGCAAACTGGAATGCAGGAGTCCTAGAAAAAAATGATTCCTTTACCACCTGCCAGTCTGGCCAGTTCGCCTTCCTGCCAGGTTTTTCTTTTCCTTACCAAATGCCCTGTAGAGGGTATGATGAATTTGTGGGGCTGTCATAACAGAGTATCAGACAGCTGAGTCGCTTATACCACAGACATGTATTTTCTTACCATTCTGGAGCTGGAAGTCCAAGATCAAAGAGCTGGCAGGTTGGTCTCCTTGGAGGGTGGGAAGGAGGGACAGGTTCCAGGCCTCCCCTTCTGGCCCGCACAAGGCCACCTCATTCTGCATTCATGTGGCGGGCCTTCTGTGCTCACGTGACCTTGACAACACCCCCCCACACACACACCTCTCCTCTAAGGACTTCACTCTTACTGGATCAGGGCCTCGCCATGATGATCTCATTTTCACTTAACATTTTCACTTAATCACTTAATAAGATCTTTAAAGATCTTACCTCCCCAGGTCACATTGTGAGGCTATAGGGTTGAGGCTTCGAGTTTGGGGACGCTGTTTGGCCTATCATGGCACCGTGACAGCCTTGCTTTTTGGTTTACTCTGCTGAAAGTGCTCCAGGGAACTTTCTTGGGCAGGAGACTTTAGTGAAAATGGATAGGTAGACTTGCTCACAGGTTCTGTTTGAGACATTGTTGGTAGCTCCTTAAATTTGCTGTCATCATGAAGCCTTTTCTTGCTTTCTGATCTTCCTTTTCCTTTTCTATCTCTCTCTCTGTTTTTTCGTGCTTCCCTAATTGTTGCTTAAGCTTCATGATAGAGTCTTTTTTTTTTTTTTTAACAGAAACAATCTTTGTTACTGATAACTGTCCAAACATACACTGGTATAGATAAGGGAAAATACAAAAGTGATTACAATTTCATTAACCAAAGCAGTGTAATAATTGGTAGATTTTGGATTTTACTTGTAAGTCACCTAGTAGTAATCCAATATTTTTTCTATTTTTAAAAATTTTTATTTAAATTCAATTAATGAACATATTATTGAATTCAGGGGTAGAGTTCAGTGATTCATCAGTCTTATGTTAAAACACCCAGTGCTCATTACATCACGTGCCCTCCTTAATGCCCATTACCCAGATACCCTATCCCCTACTGTCTCCCCTCTAGCTACCTCCTATGTTTCCTATGATTAACTGTCTTTTATGGTTTGTCTCCTTCTCTGATTTTGTTGTTTTATTTTTTCCTCTTTCCATATGATCCTGTTTTGTTTCTTTCACATGTGAGTTCATATGATAATTGTCTTTCTCTGATTGACTTATTTTATTTAGCATAATACTCCCTAGTTCCATCCTCATCACTGCAAATGGCAAGATATCATTTTTTGATGGCTGAGTAGTATTCCATGGTATGTATATATATATATATATATACCACATCTTCTTTATCCATTCCTCTCTTGATGGACATCAGAGCTTCATGGTAGAGTCATAGAGTCTTATGTCCACCCAGAGGACATAATTTAAGGGCTGAGGCTTTGCAATTCAGCATTAATTTCTTGGGCACTATTTTTGCCAGCCATTGTGTCAGGAATACCTAAGAAACAGCTTAAGAAACAGCTGTGTCCTTTAAGAGCTTGTCGATTATGGAACATCATACATATAAATACATGTCGACAGTGCAGTGTTATGCACTGTAGTATAACTGCAAGCAAACTACAGAAGTAGCACAGAGAAGTTAGCAGTGACTCTTAGGCAGGTGGAGAAGATTTACCAGAAGCTGATCTCAGGTTTGGCTTTTGAGAGATGATTAGGAATTTATCTGGTGGATGTGGTGGGAAATACACAATATATTTTGAAATGGTATTTGTAGATTTGAATGAAGACCAATTGTGTGGGTGATGATATTACAGAGAAAGGAGGGAGCCAGATTAGGAGGTATTAATGCTTTCACTATGGGATTTTATTTTATTTTATTTTATTTTATTTTATTTTATTTTATTTATTTTATTTTATATTTCGGGGAGTAGGTAGGGGCAGAGGGAGAGGGAGAGTGAGAATCTTAAGCAGGCTCCCTGCCCGGTGCAGGGCTCGAACTCACAACTCTGAGATCATGACCTGAGCTGAAATCAAGAGTCAGATGCTTAACCGACTGAGCCCGCCCCCCCCTCCCCCCCAGGCACCACCACAACAGGATTTTAAGCAGGGGAATAACCTGCCCAGTTTCTTTGGTTGGGAGATTGCTCTCGTGATAGAGTGGGCATGGAGGGGTGAGGAAAACAAACCAGCTGAGACTCCATTGCAACATTTTAGATAGGGAATCATGAGATACTAAATTAAAATCATGGTGGTAGAAATTGAGAACAAGGGATCTAATCGTAGACTATTTAAGAAGTGATTTTGGAAGGGCTTGGTGATGCTGAATATGGGGCAGTCATGGGGGGAGCAGTTCAAGTTTCTGGCTTGAGTCCCAGGAGTTTGGTGGTAGTAGGAGCTGAGTATAGACCATGAAGAGAAGTAGCTTTAAGGATGACAGTGAGTTCTCTCTCACACATGTCACCTTTAAGGCTCTGTAGGAATCTGGGTGGAGACGGTCAGTGACTGTTGGAGGAAAGATTGAGGTGTGTCTCTCATTCATTTCTTAGCTCCACCTTACTTTCCTGAAGATGCTAATCCTAGGGAGTGTCTCCTTGGAATTAATCTGGAGCATGTAAATAATACAGTGATTATCACATGGGTTAGCAGTCCTTTTTGTGCTGGGCCTATTTGTATTTGTAACTCAACAAATTTATAGGTAATTACACTCCACAAAATTATTGTCTTGGGAAATGGAATGTTCCTTGGTAGCTGGATCACATTTGAGAAAATCAGACACACTCATTAGTTTCTGTGGTTGCCATTTTCAAGTTCTTTCTGCTTTCTGGAGGTGTTTCCCAGCACTTTGATGAAATACCAGCACCTATTGGCCCTGTAAATCCTTTTAATGCACACAAGCAATCTTTTATTTTCTTCCCTTGAAGTCCCCAGGAAGATTATAGACATTCTTACTGGTATCCTAATTAGTGGAGCTAATCCATGGCTTGTAGTAACAGTCCTTCATGTGTATGCTTTGCAAGATTATTTTACCTTTGGGGAGAAAATTTTTTTGGGGGGAGGGGGGAGAGAAAAATTTTTACATGATTTTTATCTTTCTATTTTCAATAGACCCCATGTTATGTTATAGAACATACCACACTGTTATGTGATAATAGTGGAAGTAAAAACCAAATACATTTTTTCTAATAGCATCAGGATCACAGCTAGCCAGTCTTCTATGTTCTTCGTACTGTGTACTGTCTTACTTATCTGCACACTGGCCCTCCATAAGGGAGTGACTACCATACCCATTTGGAAATCGGACCAAAAGGGAGCAGTTGCATTTTACTTCAGGGCACAGTGCAAACTTGTATGGATGCAGAGCCTGGACTACACGTTTCTTTTCCCAGTTCTACTTCTATCTATTTCTTGTTTTATTTTATTTTTATTTTTTATTTTTTTAAGGATTTATGTATTTATTCATAAGAGTAACACAGAGAGAGTCAGAGATACAGGCAGAGGGGGAAGCAGGCTCCCCGCGGGGGAGCCCCATGCAAAACTTGACCCCAGGACCCCGGGATCACACTGTGAGCTGAAGGCAGATGCTCAGCCACTGAGCCACTCAGGCATCCCTATTTTCTTGTTTTAAATTCCTATACCATTTTTGGTTATTTTAACTTTAAAGAATGATACCTTACTCTTTGAATCTAGATGTGGGAACTCCAACAGTATGGGATGTACTGCTAGTTGAAATATCCTTTGGGGGCTTTTATAAAACATTATAGTACTCCTGAATGCACTTTTAGACTTCTATCTTAGCTTATACATGAACATTATTGCCCCCCCTTTTAAACACGGTCTTCTGTGTCTTTTCTCTTTTTTTATATTCTCTTCTTTCTCATTTCACGTAAAATCTCTAGATACTTGGAGATTAAGAAAATAAAACGAAGCATTTCTCTTTTCTTTGAATTTCTCTTGTTAACTCCTCTCTAAAACTCAGATGATTCTACTGTTCTGTTTAAAAAGTAGTCAAACCTACACTTTTATCTTGGGTAACATCAAAGTCGTTTGTTAGTTGGGCTCCTTAATCTGAAATCCGTATGTGTTTGGAACACATGTACTTAATTAAATGGAGACTTTTAAACAGGAAAAAGAAAATGTTTTAGGCTTAATATGTACATATATATGCATATATATATGCATAATATACACATGGTATATATGCTTTATTTAACTTTATTTTTGTCAGACAATCATTATAGGTTTAGTCTTTTGATCAAATAGTCACCGATAAATTATGTAAGCCCTAGGAAACCACTGCATTTAGCAGACTAAACTAGTCTTCAGTTGGGAATATAAAGTAGAGAGCTTCATTTTTTATTTCTCTTTTTCTTTTTTTGTTTTTGTTTTTCTCTTCTTTCTTTCTCTCTTTGAGTGGAGTTGACTCACCATGTTACATTGGTTCCAGGAATGCAGCATGGAAGAGCTTCACATTTAGGCTTAGGTCTACACAGCTGAAAGTGGTACTTTATTTGAAATCCAACACCCCTGTGAACAAGAAAGAATGTACACTTGCACAGGCACACCTTGCACAGCATTTGGCCACTATCGCAGGATAGTTCTGTAATTCATCTCCTGACTCATGGGGTTGCTCTGTCAGTGTACTGTGACATTGAACCAGATGCCTGTTCATTCAGACACATCTGGAGACATCCAGGCAAACAGTGTGTTCCTTTACAAGTCAGCCATCTGGGAATATCTTTGGAAATCATGAGGTTATGGAGCTTGTGCATCTGTACTCATCAAAATCCGTGATTCCTCTGGTCCCAGGCAGTTCAGTGGTGGGGAATGACTGCAGGCTCCACTTTCCACCTTCTGCTCTTTGAACACATCCAGTTTAAGTGTGAACACCTCCCCTTCCATGAGCGAGTCAGCCGTGCTTTTATTTCTTTGTCTACAATTTCAAGTTCAGTGGGTTTACTTTTGCGATGCCAGGGAAAATGCATAATCTTGTGGGCTATTGAAATTCAACAAGTTGGTCTCTCAGAGTCCTTTAATTTCAAAAAAGATGATTTGTGACAGCAGCCCAGTAAAGGATTTCAACAGGCTTCCATCACATCACCGACTTAATTAAACCAAATCGCTTTCAAACACTCTGCAACCTAGGGTGGCTAAGGGAGGGAAGATGAAGAAAAAGCATTATCGTACTTGTAACACACTTAATTGGCTTCAAGGTTCAGAGTACAGTTTTTTCCTAATGGATGCTGCCACCAAAGCAGTTATAGTTTATATAAAACTGTGTTTCAGGAATCCAGTCAGTGTCATTGTTTCTTGTGTATGAGTAGCATATATGGTCCTAGATAAGGACAAATGACCAAACCTGGCAGCTCCAGCAAAGTAGGGGGTATGTTTATATCCATTTCGTTCCAGAATGAACTTCCTGAGCTCCAGGGTGAATCACAGTTATAGACGTTCATCTGCTTCACTTCCTGCTGCCTCTAAGCAGCCTTCCAGCTAGAAGGGGACCAACTCCTCAGGAACTGCCTAGATCTGAGGAAGGTCCCTTGTAAAGTAAGAGGAGTAAAAGATATCCTAGAGTGGCCAGTGTTATTTTTTCCTGAAATAATCTTGCGCTCTGCAGCAGAGAAAGGACATGGGCAGGGGCGTAGGTGTGGGGCCATGCAGGTTGAGGATGGGAATGGAGAGGTCTAAGGTGTAAATGCTCCTGGGTAGGTGAGGGACAGACAGCCCCTCTGGGGGAGGCCAGCAGTTCTGGGAAGGGATTTTTCGAAGAGGATGAAAGGTTGAAAGCCCAGGCCACCTCCGCCAAGGAGCCCTTGGGTGAGATTAGTCTTTTGTAGGGATGGCGCTTGGACTTACACACTGCCTCGGAACCGCTGTGGCTTGGAAGGGGATCTGCGCAGCTCTCAGGGCCAGAGGCCTGGCCACATTGTCTTGGACAAAGACTGGTGGTTAGGGGAGCCTGGTAACCTCAGAGGGGAGTCAGGTGCCAGCACTGCAAGACAGGAGCAAGCAGGGTTGGTCTGAGCATAGCTGTGACTCCTAGACATGGAAAGAGAAGGACAGAAAGGGAAGATACCTTGGATACCTGGAGGTAAAGGTGAATTTTAATTTGAAGAGGAAAAGAATATGACCTAGTTTTACCCATTCCTAATAAGCTAGAAAAGCCAGTCATGTCAACTGCACTTTTCAAATCAGAACATTTACCTCTCCTTAGCCACCATCAATAATATTAATATTATTAATAACAATAATAATAATAAATAGTATAGATGTTGTCCTTAATTCCTATTACTCCACCTCGGGTATTTTATGACTCTTGGTCTACAGACACTTGGAGGCTGGAGGAAATTGACTGCCTAGCCAGTTAAATTATGGCTCCAGAATTCAAACCCAGGCCAGTCTGATTCCGTAGCCACCCCATCCCGCTCCACCCGGATGTTCCTGGCACCCACGTTGTTTGTTATCTTAATGTACCATGAGGGATCAATACACTATTTGCCACAAAGGATAATGATTTTACATGGGAAGGTCATGAGCTAGAGACTCAGATAAACTTTGTTATCTCTCTGCTATGCTGACTGATTTTGCTTTGGGGAAGCAAGTGTAATTTAATGAGCTCTGTTCTCAGCCATTGGACCTGACGCAGGAGCTTCTTCTGATTAAGGAGTAGCTACTCCAAGTGCTAGTTGGGGGGTCCAGTAGGGTCAGAGCATGTTCACTGCAGCTGAAGTGGTGTGTTTGGGGTCAAGAGCATCTACAAATCCATAAGAAAAGGCAACTCTAAATAATGGGCCAAAGCATGAGATCAATAAGTATAGGTGGGCAATACATATGTGAAATGCTGCAGACTCACAAGTGATCAAGGTCCTGCAAATTAAAGCGACACCATGATTCGGTTTTCTGTTTATCTGTTTTTTGGAAAAGAGGAACACTGAGACTGTCCAGAGGCAGCAGAGGCAAGCATGAAGCGTTGTCTGGGGGGAATGTGGGTCGATGAAGCTTTTCTAAAGGTCAATCTGGCATTACCTACCAAAATTGTAAGTGCCTGTACAAGCAGTGCCATTTCTAGAAATGAATCTTCAGGAAATAGTGATACATATTTTTGAGGATAGTTATTGTGGTGCTGTTTAAAATAGTAAGCAAACAATCTAAAAAGTCCATTTCCAGGGAGATTGTGAAGCAGTTTATAGCATGATCAGTGTCATGTGCTGGTTAAGACCATGGACTTTGGAACTAAATGGCCTGAGTTTGAATTATGGCACCATGTCTTACTAGCTCTGTGACCCTGAACAAGTTCTTTATCATCTCTGCCTTGGTGTTGTCATCTGTTAGGGGGATAACAAATAGCTCCTCTTGCAGAGGGGTTGTCATTAGTGATTGTATCCAGACATGAAGGGTGCCTCGAGTCTGACACATAGTGAGCACCTTGCAAGTGCTTTCTGTTATTATTGTTATTGCTGTTGTTTTTGTTGTTTTTTTCTGAGAAATACTATTCAGTCACTAAAGAGAATGGATCTAAATACATGAATGTTACTATAGCTTTTATCAATTTTATAATGAAAAAATAAGGATATCTTACCTATCTGCTCAGTATATTATGAACATATTACATACAGCTTGTATGCTTATTGGATATTGATCTCATATAATATTGGAAAAGTTATATCCAGTAGTTCTAGGCATTGCTTAAAAATTGCTGTTTTTTTTTTAAAGATTTTATTTATTTATTCATGAGAGACACATACAGAGAGAAAGAAAGAGAGAAAGGCAGAGACACAGGCAGAGAGAGAAGCATGCTCCAGGCAGGGAGCCTGACGTGGGATTCGATCCTGGGTCTCCAGGATCATGCCCTGGGCTGAGGGCAGCACTAAACTGCTGAGCCACCCAGGCTGCCCAAAATTGCTGTGTTTAAAGTCTGGTTATGTTAGAGCCCACTACAAAAGCTTAAAATCAGTAAGTCACTATGAAAACTCAACCATTTGGGGATGTGAGTTGTTTTGGAACTCAAAATACTTTGGCTAAGTGGAAAGACCCTATTATGAAAATAACAGATTTTCATTTCCTCTCTAATTTTATAACTCTTGGCAATACAACCTTTATTTTGCTGTGAAATGCTGGAAAAGGAAATGAGTGGATGACTGAGTTTTATTTTCCAAAATAAATACATCTGAATTTTGTCTAGAGATTGTAGGGTTCGCCACATCAGGTTATTGCCTGGAAAGGGGGCGGCAGGGAACGTGGGTGGGGGCCTTTCTTCAGAGCTCTCAGTGTAAGCATGAGTACTCAATCGCAGGTATGCTGAAGCAGCTTTAAAACTCTCTGAAAAAGGGCCTTTTGAGAAGGGCTTTTCTTTGGGGATGCTTGAGAGCCCTTGCTCCGTAGCTGTGATACCCACGCAGCACACCACCTGGTGGGCTTTGGCGGTAATGGCAGGAAGTGTGCCCCAGGACTTGAGTTCTCTAGCACACCGGACTGTTCCCCAGCATCACACAGTGTGGAGGAGGTCAAGTTGGTAAAAATCATATTTCTGTATTTGTAACTCTTTTCGTTTCTTTCTCCACTGGATTGGGCAGTCGCCCAAAAACTATATTTACTCCAAAAAGACATTGTTGCAGAAATTCTAAGAGGACTACCCATGTTCTTTTGGGAAGAGCAAAGGATTTTCTATAAAAACCATAAAGTTTTTTTTTCTTACTTGTCTTGAGAAATTTAAGCCATAAAAAGAACTGCACAGAATCCTATAACCAGGGGCACCTGGGTGGCTCAGTGGTTAAGCACTTGCCTTTGGCTCAGGTCGTGATCCTGGAATCCTGGGATTGAGTCCCACATCATCAGGCTCCCTGAAGGGAGCCTGCTTCTTCCTCTACCTGTGTCTCTGCCTCTCTCTACGTTTCTCATGAATAAATAAATAAAATCTTATAAAAAAAAAAGGAATCCTGTAACCAGTTCTCACAGGTTATCCAGAATTGACAAATACTAAGATTTTGTAATTCCAATGAATGCATTTCATCATTTTTAACTAAAAGAAACAAAACGTTCCATGTGAAGATGAAGTCTCTTTAGTATCTATCTCTAATTTCACATCTCTTCCTCATTTCCCACTGATAATCGCTATTATCAATTTGGTAAATATTTTTATGATCCATTTTTTTATACTATGAAGATTTTTCAATTCAGTATGTATCATTGACCTCCTGCTACATGCCAGGTACTGTTCTGCAAATGCTGGATATATCGGGGAACAAAACAGATGCAAATCTTTCCCTTTGTGGAGTTTGCACTCTAAGTAAGGCACACACACACTTTTTTTTTTTTTTTTTTTTTGCAATTGTATAGTATATTAGAAGAGAAAAAAACATGGGTGAAAGTAAAATTAGAGCAGCATGTGGGGGACCAGGGTTATGTGTATGGGCAGGAAGGGCATCTTTGACAAAGTCAGATTGGGCCAAGTCTTGAAGGAAATAAGGGAATTAGCTCAGTAGTTTCCAAGTGGGAGAGCATCGGGACAGAGAACCTGCTGGTGGAGGATGTGCCTGGCACTCTGAGGACCAGGGGGGACCAGTGTGGCTGTGTTGGAGGGATCAGGTGGGAGAGTCAAGGGATAGGGTGGGAGAGTCAACCTGGGACTAATGAGGAGGGATGGTGTTAGTGGCATGTCCAGGAGAAAGGGTCACGTGGGGCCTCTGGACCACTGTTGGAAGGTTGGCCTGAGCAGTAAATGGGAAACCCCTGCAGGGTTGCAGTCGACAGATGATATGCTCTGCCTGGATGCTGTGTTGAGAGCCTATGAGAGGGGCCAACGGTAGCACAAGGGGGTCAGTGACTGCAGCAATCCAAAGGGAGATGGTATTGACCTTGACTGGAGTGGTCGCAGGGTGAAGAGAAGTGGTCACATTCTGGATGTTGTTTGGAAAGTAGAACCAGAGGAGCTTCTTACAGATTAAACATGGAGTGTCAGAGGAAAAAAAAAAGGAGTTGAGGGAAATTTCTCTTTTTTTGTTCTTTAATTGAGGTGAAATTCACATAACCTAAAGTGAGCCATTTTTCAGCACATACTTCAGTGGCATTCAGTGCCTTCACACTGTTGCACCTTTGTGTAGTTCCAAGTATTTCCATCTCCTGTTAAGTAGCTTCTCTAGGGTGCTTGGTGACTCAGTCGGTGAAGTGTCTGCCTTTGGCTCAGGCCATGATCTCAGGGTTCTGGGATCGAGTCCCATCAGGCTCCCTGTTCAGTGGGGAGTCTGCTTCTCTCCCTACTTGTGTTCTCTCTCTTCTCTCAAATAAATAAATAAATAAAATCTTAAAAACGACAACAACAAAGCAGCCTCATTTCATTCTCTACCTGACCAAGCCTCTGGCAGCCACTAATCTACTTTCTGTATCTCTGGATTTACCATGCTGGATATTTCATGTTAAGTAGAATCCTATGATATGTGATCTTTTGTGTCTGGCTTCTTTCACTTACTTTACATTTTCAGAGTTCATCCCCATTGTGGCAGGTATTAATAGTTCATTCCTTCCATGGCTGGATAACATTTCACTCTGTGGATATGCCACGTTGTTTATCCACTCATCCACAGTGGATGTTGCATTGATTTTGTCTTGTAACTGTTGTAATAGACTTGCCACAAATACTTGTACACAGGTATATGTTTGAACATCTGTTGTCCATTCTTTTAGGTATGTATGTGTGAGTGGAAATGCTGGATCATTTGGTAGTTCCATCTTTAACTTTCTGAGGAGCTGTCGAGTTGTCTTCCACAGTGTGGCTGCACCATTTCCCATTCCAGCCAGCAGTGTATGAAAGTTCCAGTTTCTCCACATCCTTGCCAACATTTGTTATTTTCCATTATTAAAAGAAAAGATTGTCGCCATCCAGTGAGTGTGATTCTGAAGTGTTTGGCCTGCAGGGATAGAGTTGCCATCATTGAGATGAGTAAGGCCGTGGGTGAAAGAGTATTTCACGTAGGTAAAAGAGGGATGGGACAGAATGAGTAGTGTTGTTTTGTCAGGTGAATTTGGGATGCCTCTTTAACATCTAAGTGGCATTGTTGCATAGAGTTAGGTAGATAAGTTTGGAGCTAGCAAAGGAGGTTGGAGCTGGTGATATAATTTGGGAGTCATTGGCATTTAATTGCTATTTATAAGCTATGGTACTAGAATATAGACAGACAAGACGCCAAGGACGGAGCCCAAAGGCATTCCAAAATTAAGAGGTTGGGCAGAGGAGGAGAACATACAAAGTAGGCTAAGAAGGAACAGCCAGTGAAGTGGATGGAAAATCAGGAGGTGTGATGTACTGTGAGGCCAAGTGAAGAAATCAAGTCCAGGACGAGTGACTGTATGAAAGGCTCTCAAAGGTCAGGTGCGATTAGAAGTGAGAGTGGACTTTAGCTCTGGTGATGGGGAGGTCACAGGCAGTGTCAGTGGATGACAAGGAACAGACACAGTGGAGGTAGTGCTCTCCAGATTTCGTTGCAGGAAGTAAGGAAATGACACATTGGTTGGTGGGGAAAATGGGGAAAAGGAAGGCCTTTTGGTCCTTCTTAAGGTCGGAGAAATAACATTTTGTGTGCAGATACGAATGATCTGGTATAGAGCAAAACATGGACTTTTCTTGTCGAAAAGGGGATAGTTACTGAAGAGAGATCCTTGAGGGACAAGTAGAGGGACTGCCCTCAAACAGCAGCAGGGCTAGTTCCTCCTTGGTTCCTGTGGGGAGGCAGATCCTGGAAGGCAGGGCAGCGGGAAGTTGAAGCTGTGGTGTCTGTGGATGCGAAGTAAGAACAAAGGTCATAAGCTGAGAGTGCAAATGGGCAAGAAGGTGTTGGCAGTTTGGGGAGAGGTAAGAAAATGTGAAATAGCCCTTTGAGAGAAGTGGCCAAATGAGCTGACTATGGTCACGGAGAATGGTTGCTTGGGACCAATGCAGGCACGCTGTGAAGTGTGCGGTTTCTTTCAGCTGCACGTGGCTGCACTGAGTGCAGGGGTGAACGCTAACATGCGTTGAGCACTGGAGGACAGGCAGGTACAAGGAAGCAGGAGAAGAAGGGCAGGGTATAGGGGGCATATGGAAGACTGAGATTACACAGATTGGTGTTGATTTCCAGCTGATGGAGGGGAGAAGACCTCAGGGCTGAGAAACGGTGACACGGCACTGTCATCAGTGGGTCTTTGATCCTCATGGGGGCAGAAAAAAATCACTGGTGTCAGGATAGCAGAGAAGGTGAGAGGAAAAGGTGGAGGCTTGTGGCAGAGAGTGGGGTGCATTTGCAGCTGGTGGTGATGATGTGGGAGCCACTGGCTGAGGCTGAGTGGGGATTATTGAAAGGGACGGTTAAGGAAATGAGATCCCAGAGCCCTGGAAAGATCTCTGGATGTGTACTGGTGCATCTATAGAGTTAAGACTCAAGAAGTGATGGAGACTATCCATTGCAGAGAGAAGGGAGAAGAGAGCTGACCTGAGGGTCAGCAGATGGTGGGGATGCTCAGGACACTGAGTATTGGGTGATCTCATCTGATGAGGTGAAATTAAAGCTGGGGCCTTTTGTGGGTGAAGGGAGGTGCAGGGAGGAAGTCTACTGCTATCTCCTCATCCAGTGGTCCAGGGACGAGGAGGAAAACAGCTTCGCCTTGAGAGGACCATAGGGTAGGCAGCGGCCCCAGGGGAGAGCCAAGTTTCTGTTGGGGCCAGAAGGTGAAGGGAAGGTTCAGGAATAGATGATGTAATAGTATAGTACATAGATGACATAATGGGTGTTTTGTTATAATAAATATTATAGTCTAGGTAATGTAATAGATCAGATAATGAGCGCATCATAATATTGTTTTGTGTATGTATAGTTTTTTAGAAAAGGCAGTGCAGCATCCAAAATCAAATTCTTCTTACGTGATTGCAACTCTCTTCCTAAACGTATGACCTCTGACTTGGAGAATAAACAGCTGCACACTAAAATAATACTCCAGGAGAGGCCCAGCACATAAGAGGCTTTCAGCAACTCTTTGTGGAATAAATTAATATAATATCATTATGTCAAGTTGAGATCAAGGCGACTATATAGCAGAGACCTGGAACTTCTAAGGAAGTGTTCTGTTCCCCGTGAGGGTTCTGATATTCCATTTAACAAATATTTACTGAGAGCTGAGTACCTGCTACGTGCTGGCTGAACAGAACAGTTAAAGTCTCTACTTTAAAGGAGCTTAAATTTAAACCAGTGCTAGTTCATGGGCATGAGACTAGATGTTTGAATGAAGAGATTTGTGCATGATGTTTTTCCATTAGGCTCCCAAATATTATTTAAAATCTTATTCAGATGTGGGCTCATTTTTATTTATGTATGACTAAACCTTTTAACACTACACCTAAGTGACACAACTATGTGTGAATGTGTGGTGTATATATATGTGTGTATATACATGTGTGGTGTATATATATGTGTGTGGTGTATATGTGTGTGTTGTATGTATATATGTGTGTATATGTTGTGTGTTGTGCATGTGCATATGTGTGTGGTGTGTGTTTTTTTTTGTGGAGGAACGGGCTAGAGACGAAGAAGGAGTCACATCTCTGTCATCCTCTCCTCTTCTTGTCCTCCTCCTCTCCCAGCATTAAGTATGAGAGCCTAAGGTGTTCAGTAGAGAATTATTGGAAATTAGGAAGTTCTTTTATAATTCCCTAATCCTATTTCTATAGTTCATAGAGTTCTTTTGGATAAGTGAGTGAAATTTATTTAAGTATATATGGAAAAAATAAGCAAGGGTGTTCTAGGCATCTTTACGGTGTTTTATTATAGATATTTCCTTTTTTAAAACACCAGAGATGTTATTTTTTCTATTCAAATGCATATGTAGCAGGGATTAGACAGGAAGGACCATGACAGCAGAGGCCAGTGGGGATTTTGATAAACTGAGGCCACATGCTCCTTCTGAAGGGATGGCAGGTTCTTGGCTCCTGGTCTGTGTTCCACATGGGAATGGAGGCCCAGAGGGACCAGAGCTTCTGATTTCTCAGGAGAGATTTAAAAACCCTTAGATTTTAATGAGTTCTCATTTTTTAAATGTTGGACACTAATTCCACCATGTTTACGATATAACAGAAGCCAAAGGAGATATTCCTCAGGTGGCTGGTTTGAGACCTCTGAGTTAGGCTGTCCCCAAACAAATGCTAGCATTTATGATGTTTAAGAACAGCCACGACTGCTCCAGACTGTAATTCCAAATGTGCAGACTTCCTTGGAGATTTGCATCTACAATGTGCAGGTGTCCCATCTCACCCGTTTTCTCTTTGCTCTGCTCAGGGTCTGCTAGGGCAGCATGGCTAATAGAATGCTCTGTGCTGCTGGAAATGTTCTGTCCATGTGCAGTCCAATGTAGTAGCCACCAGCTCTGTGGGATTATCAAACACTCAAGATGTGCCTCAGGTGACTGAGGAGCTGAATTTTTAATTTTAGTTAATTTAAACTTAAAGAGCCACATATGGCCAGGGGCTACCCAGCCTTACTGTGGTATCTACAAATTCTCATCCCACAGAAGCCCAACCAGGAGTTACTGAATTGAACTAAATAAGACACACCTTTGTTTTGTTTTTTAATTTGTGAGCGAGAGGGAGTGAGGGAGAAGCCGACTCCTCACTGGGCAGGGAGCCGGATGCAGGGCTCCATCCCCTGACCTGAAGTGAAGGTAGATGCTTAACCCACTGAGCCACCCAGGTGTCCTGAGATACACTTTTGATTCGCAAAACGGAGTAAAGAGAAAAGGGAACAAACCTCCCGATGGTAGTTGGGGCCAGGGCAGTTTCATACCTCTAAATATATGAAACTTCTAAATCAAGCTGATATAGTTTTAAATAAAATATGTTGCATCCTCCTACCTGAACAAATCTTTCTTCATTATGGCCTGGAAGGCCAGGTTCGCGTTTAGGACTCCTGGACTAGTCAGGTCCCTGCCTTGGAGCATGGTGGCGTGGGGAGAGCCAGCCCCTCCATCCCCACCCCTGCACCACAAATGGCCTGACCAGTGAGCTGGGGTAGAGTGGAACTTGACCTCACCAGAGTGCCAGGCCTGTCATCTTTGGGCAGTTCTCTTCCTATGGCGTATTCACCTTGTTCCTGTTTTGGTTGTAGCTGCTGCATTAGACTTTGAGACACTGCACACAGCTTTGCAGAAGTGCCATATGAAATGAGTTCCTGGGCTGATCTGGGCCTAGACCTGCCCTCTGGGACGAGCACCAGGATCGGTTTGACACTCTTGGGACCTCATGGAAGCACCTCTCTCATTGCCTCCAAATTGAGGGATAATCACTTTGCTAAATGGGCTTGTGCAGAATTCTTCAGAAGCAAATTAGAAGTGAACTTGGCTGCTGCTTTTGAAGAGTGTTTAAGAACTGAAGCAAGGAATGGGCACAGATGTGACTCTGGCCAGAGGTTAATAAGGAGAGTTCACTTCATTAAGCTGCTTATTTACCATCACTGAATCATCTTTGGCAACATGCCTCAGAAGACTTTTCTTACTTGGGGCAATCATTTATGCCCAAAGAACTGGACAGGCAAAGATACATTACAGATTGCTTTTTAATCCATGGGTAAATAAGTCCGGTGAGTTCCATGTGATTAAAGCCATTAGCTAAAATATCAGGCATCTTAATGCTCAGGATGTGTACCTGGATTATCCTCATCTAAATAACATCTTTCAGATGATTTATAAATTCTGAATCGAAGTAGATAAAAGAGAAAAAAAAAAAAACCCACGGTCATTGCCCTATGTGCGCACGTATTTGCAGGTGAATGCTTGAGCAGGGGCAGTTGGAGGATGGCTTTGGAAGCTGACTTTGAACCATTGATTGCTCACCTCCTTTTCTGGTTGGAGGCATCTGTGGCAGGTGCTGTTCCTGGTAAGGAAAACTGCTCACCTCTCAGAGCTCGAGACGCTGCCCTTGTTACGCGGCAGCTCCCCCCTGTGGTGGAAAGGGAGAACAGGCACAGATTCCGTAGCCCTGAAGGAAACCAAGGCCCCAGGCACAGAACCAGAAGGGTCGGCGGATCTGGTCTGGGGAGAGCCCAGGCTCCAGTTGGCTGTCTCTAGAATTCAGGACTGCCCACCCCCCCCCCCCACCCCACACACACACAGGCCCCAAGGCTTCCACTGGATAGTTGAGACCCTGCAGAGGACTCCGTGATTGCCGCTCCCCTCCTGGAGGGCACTCACATTTTCTTGCTGTCTCCTTAATTTCCTCCCTACTGTCTCCACTTCTCTTGGTTAGACTGCAGGACTTTATATCTCATAAATGATACCGTGATCGAAGTTAATGTCAGTATTTTCTGCTGAAATGTGTTGTCTTCTGGGTGACTGTTCTCTTGATATAAGTACTTGGCGACCTTGAAGGTGGCTTTAAGAAGTGATGGGTTCTTTTTCTCATTGCCTTGACTTAATTTTTCCTCTCCCAACATCAATTCCAATCTTCAGAACAGAAACCTTTGAAACATTAGAAGCTCAGAGACATCCCTCCATGCTTTATGATTCTTAGACTGAGCAGGGTTGCTTGAGATTAAATTTGAAAGCACCATCTTGCCCATGTGCTTATTTCTAAGGGATCTATTAATCCCACGTGCTTATTTTTAAGGGATCCTGTTATCCTGTGCGCTTATTCCTAAAGGATCTAGTAATCCTGTGTGTTTATTTCTAAGGGATCCTGTTACCTTGCATGCTTATTTCTAAGGGATCCTGTAATCCTGTATGCTTATTCCTAACGGATCTAGTAATTCTGTGTGCTTATTTCTAAGGGACCTAATAATTCCATGTGTTTATTTCAAAGGGATCCTGATATCCTGTGTGCTTATTTCTAAGGGATCTAGTAACACAGAGGCAATGCAGAAGGGTAGGATTTGGGGGTAAAAGTGAAGATGGGAGAACCAGGGAAAGATAAACAGTTCCCAGCCCTTCCCTCTGTTCTTTGGAGGGGGTAGACAGGCCTAATGCTGCTGCTGTGGAATAATTAGGAGTCTACTGTTCTTCATTTCCTCTGGATTCTTACACACAGGGGAGGTGGCAGCAGTGGCTGTGGGAGTTTCCAATCTCTACTGGCTACTTTTTTTTTGAATGCCAAATAAACTTTATATTAATGCAAGACCAACATTTTCGATACTGACCAATGCATAGGGAGCACTCTTTGGGGGGAGATAGTAATGTCTTGGTGGGCTTATCATATACATTTTAAATACCTTTTAAAGATGTAATAAAGATTTTACAAAAAAGATAAAATGGATTGACATCACTCAGAAACACTGAATGAAATACCATAGCTCTTTGTACACATTTGTAAAAGAATTTCTCTTTTTTTGTACCTTTCCAGGCTCAAGGGGGTGGGGATACGTTCCCACTGGGCCTTTCGTCCCTCGGTCTGAGGCTCTTCTTTGCTGGGATCTCTAGCTGCCAGGGGGTGTGTGGGAGGGTTGGGCTGGGGGGTACATCCAGGAAAGGACTGGCTTTTTTTGGATGTCTACATCTGTTAATGAAAAATTTACTATTTTATAGAAAATTCTCATTTCCCCCCCTGGTTTCTCACCAGAAGTTTCTAACTTCCCTGCTGGTGGTGTCTGGGGGCTGGGTATCAATGATGGGATTGTGTTTTAGTGATTAGTGTGTTCTGACCAAATCAAGCCGAGAAGTCTAACGATTTTGATTAACATCAGTGTCCAAACAATTCGCAACATCGACAGACTCCTGATTCAGTCCAGACAGACGGTTATTCAGAAATCCTTCTTCATGTTCCCTTGTGGTTTCTGCCAAATGGTAATTTATTTGAGGAGAGGTGCATCCTTCTCAGGGAAAAATAGTGCCCATACACTGCATGAGCATTTCTCATCTCAGAACGACACTGATTCTAAGCCTGCATAGGTTGGTGTGGGGCTCCACAGGAACCTAAGGATGGCCCACACTGACATTTCATGCATCTCCAGCCTTCAGCTTGCCACTCAGTTCTTGCAGGAGGGCCAGAGGAGGTGGTGTGGACAGCCAGGGCTGAAGGAGGAGGAGGGGCCCCATGTGGGCCCCGTGTATGTGCAGAGAAGCCTGGAAGCAGGAGCGAGCACTGTGATTTAAGGAAAGTGCGAGGGATTCTTCGGGGCTGAAGCCTCAGGGGGTACTTGCAGGGGCATGGTGGGGGAGCAAACTCGAAGGGGCCCGTTCATGAAGTCCCCTTAAGAGTGGCTCTTCTGGTCAGGTTAGAGGTGTGTAGTAGTCTTAGTTTCATCTTTGACAGTGCGATGCCACTCACAAATTTTATAGAGGGAATAGCATGTTTACCAGTCACGGAGAGGAGATATTGCTGTGAGTTGTAACCAGCAGAGGTGTCTTCTTCAGGGAGGGAGGAATGATGTCAGTCACACTTTGAAGAAGAGGTAGAAGAAAAGGAAGATGCTTCATTGATGCCAGGGTAGGGGGTGTCCACTGTTTACAAGACAGAGGCTAGCAGGAAAGAAGAGACGAGGCTCTTTTGCTGGTCACATGGCAATTGATGTCACCACTTCATTTCATTTGAGGACAAGTGTAATTGGTGGAATGTCCTAGAGATGGGACCGTGAATGGGGTTCAAATTGAACTGAGACCCCCAAATTTGGCTGTGTTGTCCCCTCCTAGCTTGAGGACAAGTATCAGACATTCCAGGGTTCCAGAGCAGCCCTTTAAGGGTGTATATAGATTCAAGGAGTATATAGAACCTACTTTGGTGCAAGCACTGAGCTATACCTTGGCCACTGACATGGGCTCTGTTGTCTCACTGGGGCACCTGATTTGCCTACTATTCTTTTCTGTTCTGTAAGACTGTTCCCTTCAGGGAGTGAAAATGGGAGTAGTTTTCTTGGCCTCCGTTGATTCACAGCTACTTCTTGATCCCACCAAGCCTGATAAATGCCGGGCACTCTTTCTAAGAAATTAGAACCGTTAGCCATCAGCATCAGCTTTATTCCTTGGGTGGAATTTGAATTTGCTCTGCAGCAAATATTTAGCTTTGCTGGCATTCCTGCCCTTTGCAGGCCTAACCTATTAGGACATGGGAGCCTTCTCTTTTGGTGTGAGGGAAGGCAGTCATGAACACATCAGGCTCTTAGTAAGAGGAAGTTTACCAGTTCGAGGGACGGCCCACCTTTCCAACAATTATGGGAAGTTAATTAATTCAGCCAGTAAATACTGTACAATGTATTGGAGCTGTATTAGGGAGAGGGAAAGGAACAAAACCAACATGGCAGCCACCCTACTGGAATTGACAGTAAGTGAGGCAGGAAAAGCAGGTAAACAGTTTAGCAAATTTAGATGTTTTTGCTTTTTTGTATGCTTATTTTCAAGAGTCCTGGCTTGAGCTTTGATTGCAGCCCTGCCTCTGCTGTGTGCTAGCTGTGTGAGATTGAATCCTTATGAGACAGATAAAATTTTTAAGCAATAAAATGTTGTCAAAACATAGGAAGAACAAGGAGCCTAGTGGTTTAATATGACTGAGCAGACATGGCTAGATTTAAAGCATCTTGGCATATACAGTCCCTGCATTTGAAGAACTTCTAGTTTATTTTTTAGGACAAAGCTATGCTTCATAGACTCCCTTGATGAGCAAGGAGCTTTTCTTCCTACCTGTTTGGATTTGACAGCGTGACACCAAATGCTGTGGTTCAGACTTGGGTCCAGTGTTTGGTCCTTGGCACACTTTGCAGATTCATACCACTTAGGGAGCGGCTGCGACCCTGGTGTGCCCAGGTGCATGCCAGCATGATTCTCTCCCTCCCTCTGTGTCCAGCCGGGGTTCTCTTCTCTGATTGGAAGAGTGAGTTTTCGGGTTAGGTTAGAGGTGTGTGGAAGCCAGCAGAGTGCCTGTGTCCCCTGGGTTAGCTTGAGCTCCTGCTATAATTTCATCCTACAAAGCAACACAACCCATCTGAGAGAGAGAGAGAGAGAGAGAGAGAGAGATCTAATTGAATGTAGCAGCCTTTGGTATTTGCTTAAAATGCTAAACGAGAGACCCATGTTTCTAAGAGCAGGTTCTCGGGGAAATTCTGAAATTGCAAGCTGCAGCCCTTTCTCCTCAAGCTTGGTTTGGCTGATTTCCAAAGCATCGAGGCCAGCGATTGAGGGACTGAAATATAATCAGTGGTGATACATTTGCACCACATGAAACATTCTCTGCCTCCAAAGCTTCCATTGGCTGTGGAAACAGCGCACCAGCAACAGCTCCTGGCTGCTGGACTCTGCAGGGAGGGAAGATTGGATCACAATGGTAAGAGACTCCAGAGTTTTCGGTAGACCTAGTTTGTGACCTGGGGAGGAATACCTGGCATCTGCTGGTGACAGTGGCTGTGGGTAGCAGGAGCCTGAACTTGGGCTCTCAGGCACTGTCAGCTTTTTGCTAGAAAGGGCGGGGACCTCCTTGGCACCAAAGCACTGACTTTTGAAAAATGATTCCTTTGATGTCAGGAGCCTTGTAATTAATACGAACCGTTTGCTGGGCTCTGCCAGGGAAGGACAGTCGCACGGTGACCTCAAGTGCGAGCCCTGATTAATGCAGTCTCTGATGTGTGTGCTCTTCCTCCGAATGCAATTTGTGATTTCCAGGAGGCTGCCTCAAAGAAATAATTGCCTGCTTTCTCGATATTTGCGTGCGGGGGTACCAGCCCATTCATACAGAAGCCGCTCTTTTCGCGACTCTGGTGAATTGTCACAATTCTGCGAGTGTCACTGTTGATTGGAGGCATCTGCACATTAACCGTTACTAGAGCAAACTTTTAAGTGATTGTTTTTTTTTTTTTCTTTCACAACTATCATCGGCAGACAGTGGCAAAAAGAGCCCAGGTTCTAAAAGAAAGTGTAAGTGACTTTGGAGGAAGTTGGCTTGATTCTCTCCAGCAGAGCAGACGTTGCCAGGGGGAGGCCTGCCTTACTGGGAACGTGAGGTCTCTGGACGAGGTGCGGGAGCGGCCGGGCAGGACAGCGTCCTGAGCCGGGGTCTGCAGCGGTCCTGCGGCCCTCCAGGCGCCTTTGCCCCGGGGCCCGCCACCCCGGAGCGGCAGTGAAGCCCTGAAATGTTTTCTTTAAGGACTCAAGGGACGAAGGACATTGGTAATAATAAGATTATATAACATTTAGGTTATAACATAACCTATTACTGTTTGGAGAGAATGCCTGAAATACACTTATTTGACTGCACAGCTGATGTGTGGGAAATGATTATTCCTTTTATAATCCAGATGAATGAAGAGAGTGCTGATGAGGGTTGTGGGAATTTTTAGAAGTAAGCCTGCCTCTCCAGCGACTCAGAAAAAGGGGACATTGGAAACCAGAGTTATGAAAATATTTCACTTCACTTCCTGCCCTCACCATCCATCCTAGATCGCTCACTCCCGAGCACCAGCCCTAGAAACAGAGCTGCAAAGCTCAGGGTCAGATTGTTGCCTCCTTCATTGACAGGTGGTACCATTTGTCAGCTCATCTGTGCTCCAGGCTCTTCTGACCTGGGGAGAAGTCATGTTAGGGACTCACCTATTTCTCCCTGACCAGCAGGGTGGGTAAATATCAACACTTGAGGATTAAATGGGGCTCCTTAGTGCTTTGGAATGTTTTGCCTCAGTTCTTGAGGCATAATAATTCTTTTCTTCTCTTTATTAGCCTGAGAACATTCCTTTAAGGATTAAAAAGGACCAGGCTGAGATGCAGATAGGGCTCCTGCTAGCACACGTTGAGCGTGGGCATAGACTTGAGCATAGCGACAGTCTTGTACAGTATTCAGGGGATGACAAGGGGCCCGCTGAGGACTGAGTCACTTAAATGCAGTAGCACAACCTAGGAAAACATGTAGACCTCTTTTTTTGATTGCAAAAAAAAAAAAAAAAAGTTGAAAACATTACCCAGTTGTACATTAAGCGAAACCTTCAGTCTAACTGAGCTTTTCTGAACTACAAACGCTAAAACGGTCACGGTTTTGTAGGGAAGACATCCATCCTAACCAGCCAGCTTTTGTAAAAGGAATCTTTCTTTGTAGTGCGAACTCTGTCCAGAGAACAGTGGGTTGAAAAATCGGCCTTTGATTTTAAGGGGACTTAAGTCCCTTCTATAAGGAGAAAGAAAACCAGTCATGTTTCTCATCGTGCAAACATGATCCGTTATCTTACTTATCCAAGACGAAAGGCAGTCACTGTGTTTAAAACCCTCTCCTGGCCCTCATTATTAGTGTCAGGAGCAAGTCAGGGCTTGCGGGGTGCCAAGTAAGTCAGTGCTGCTGTGGGCTCAGATTGCTTGTTTTTGTTTTATTTGCAAATCAAAAGAAAATGCAAATAGTTAAATCCACCCCACATAATTGCAAACAAGTTTAAGTTATTTCAAAGCAAAGGAAATGTGTGAATGCTTTCAAGGAATTTTTACAAATATTGAGGACACATGTGCTATGTGCCAAGTGTTTTAAATACTTTGATAATCCTCATCCTTTCTTTTAAGCAATATTATTATTACCACCACTGTACTGACGTAAGGTACAGAGGAGTGTTTTCCTAAATTCTTCTTCTCCTTTCTCCTTTCTTCTTTCTCCTTTCTTCTTCTTCTTCTTCTTCTTCTTCTTCTTCTTCTTCTTCTTCTTCTTCTTCTTCTTCTTCTTCTTCTTCTTCTTCTTTCTTCTTCTTCTTTCTTCTTCTTCTTTCTTCTTCTTCTTCTTCTTCTTCTTCTTCTTCTTCTTCTTCTTCTTCTTCTTCTTCTTCTTCTTCTTTCTTCAGGATTTATTTATTTATTTAAGAGAAAGAGAGTGCATGCACATGAGCTGTAGGGGCAGAGGGAGAGGGAGAGAGAATCTGAAGCAGGCTCCTCACTGAGCACAGAACCCAACACAAGGTTCAATTCCACAACCCTGAGATCAGGATGTGAGCTGAAACCAAGAGTCAGATGCACAACCACTGTACCACCCACGTGTCCCTCAAGGCCCTTATTTCTTAAACCACCTCATCCTACAACCTTTTAAGGTATAGAGGAGGATAAGCAAGGCCAATGCTTCAGTGATTCAGCCTCTAAAGCTTCAAATACTGTTTGACATATCTCTTTCATATCCAGTCTGCTCCCAAGACAGGTCTGTTCTTTCTTGGTGTCACCTGTTTGGGTTTCTTGTCATTTGCACACCAACACCCTATTTCTTACTTTATGTTTCCACTCTGGTCAACTTCCCTTAAACAGTTCCCTTAATCTGAGACAGTCTTATGTTATGGAAAGAGAGTTTAACTGCACTCAGACCTAGAGTTAAATTTCTGTGTTACCTACCTGTTTGGGTGGTTTTGGACAGCAGTTTTTAAAAACTCTTTAACAATTAGTGTTCTTATTTGCAAAGTGGGAATAATGAGTCCTATGTCTATTGGGTCATTGTGATAATTGCATTAATGTTTGTGTCAAGTCGGATGTCTGATTAGGCTGAAGGTCATGGTGATGAGATGAATTGGAAGGAAGCTTTTCAAATTATTGAGGTACAGGATGATAAGGATTCCAGTTAGGATGGTGGGGAGGAAATGAAAAAGAATCAAAGTAGGAGAGTAGATGCATGAAACATTCACTTGTGTCGGCCACTGATTGGATGTGATTGTGAAAAAGGAAAGCACAAACTTGTATCTGAAGCAACTAGCTCAAGAAGAGTGAGTAAGAATCTCCTGGCTGCAGTTCCTACATCACCTGGCATGATGCCTCACACAGAGTAGATTGTGTGTATTGTCAGATGAATGAAAAAAGACACATGGCAAGGAAGAAAAAGTGTGAAAGTCAGAATATATAAATAGATGACTTCTGTGGCATGTCACCCAAAGTCCAGTAAGGTATTTAGAGGTGAGTGACAGTGTAATGTGTTCTGGATGTGGAGGCTCAAGGTACTAAATGGCCTTTTGATTGTGTTCCTGAAGAGAAGAAGGTGGATTCAGAGGGTCGGGGAAGTGATATGTGCCTATACTCACGTGTATATTTGGAGATTTTAGAATTTTGAAGGTGACATATAGAAGGCAAATTATATATAGCCAGAAATGACTAATGACTTCAGAGCGGTGTTCTTGATAATTGATGACCTGTAATCACATTGATAAGATGAATAGAAAGATGTGAAGAATATGAGTGGATAGTGAAGCCCCTCCCCTCAAAAAAAAAAAACCCACAGAGAAAAAAAATATTTTATAAATTAGAATAGGTAAGATATTAATTGTCAGGAAGAGGGATATTTTGATGACAAATTTTAGGGAATTGAATGTTGGTTGGTTTTGAGTTTCTCCTTGAAGACTGTGTCAAGAGCTTTAAAAATTTTAAATTGCACATACCAGTAGTATAATGAAGATGAATCGTTTCTCCTGTGCTTTCTGTGGTCTTCTATGAAGGAATTGCACTCAATGGGCTAAATAAAGGAAGTGTGAAGCTGAAAATAAGCAAATGTGAACTCAGTTCAAATTTCATCCCGTTGGTCAGCCACACCAGTCCATATGATTCATCATGGATACTGGACAGGTCCCATTTGGCGAGAAGACGCAAGAGTGAGTGTATACAGGATGATGGATAAAATACCACGGAAGCTGTTGCTGATCAAGCCTACTGTTGATTGTAAAATCAATGTGATAGATGAAAGACCTAGCGTAAAGAGACTAATTAGCTGGATAACCTAGAAATTAAATGGATTCCAGTCTCTAGGGAGATGCTCAGAGGTTTGTGGAAGAAATGGGATAGTTCAGGTTATTAGCCTTAACTGCAATTTTAAATCTTTTCTTATAAATGTGGACATGAGCACAACATTAAAATTCTCCAGTATTCATCCAGTGTTGGCTATTTTCAGTACTTCTGGTTGAACTTAGAATAGGCAGGTTTTGATATGTGGATTATCTGCCCAGACATCTTTCGGCCCTTGAGGATTTTTGGGTCTGTGAAGGACCCACTCCCCAAAACCCACCACCCTGAGTCAGCCCCTCTTATTGTAGTCTCACCCAGAAGGGCAAGCATATTTGGAGGCATTTGATGTTTGCATTCTGAAATTTGCTGTGGTTGGACTTATAGCTTGCTTTACAAAAGTACTTAGATTAATTTCCTTATTTGCTTAGTTACTGTGTTTATTTTGGTTTCAGTAGTGAAATCAAAATATAAAGCATGTATTGGGCAGTCCCGGTGGCACAGGGGTTTAGCGCCGCCTGCAGCCCAGGGTGTGATCCTGGAGTCCCGGGATCGAGTCCCACATCGGGCTCCCTGCATGCAGCCTGCTTTTCCCTCTGCCTGTGTCTCTGCACCCCCCCCTTCCTGTCTCTCATGAATAAATGAATAAAATCTTTAAAAAAAAAACACAAAATATAAAGCATGTATAGAAATGTTTTAAGAAATGGATAAAGTCTCTGATAGAAAGGGGAGAAATCACACCAGCATATACTTAATAAATCTCACTTTCTAATTAATTCTTGTTCTGTATCCATATAATTTTAATGTTTCCAACTAACACTATGGCTGATTAATGAATTCATGGAAAGTGTGGCTCATCAGCTTAGGTATTTCTAGAGGCAGGCTATATTGTAATATGTTGCTACATCTAAACCTTCCTGAATTTGTGCTCACTCAGCATAGAGATTCTTTATAAAACTATGTTTATAACTTATGTTTATTGACACTAGAGAAGATGAATAACATTTACTCAGTCTGGGATTTAGAATTGCCTCGTAAGTTTGTGTGAAAGTGCATTGACATATAGTGGGTGAGTTTTTTAAGATGGACCAAAGTGGGGATGCCTGGGTGGCTCAGCGGTTGAGCATCTGTCTTAGGCTCAGGGCATAATCCTGCAGTCCCAGGATCAAATCCCTGTCCATTGATGAACATAAATGCATAAATTCTCAATAAAATACTAGCAAACCGAATCCAACAATACATTAAAAAAAATCATTCACCACAATCAAATAGGATTTATTCCTGGATTTCAAGGGTGGTTCATTATTTGCAAATCAATCAACATGACACATAACATCAGTAAAAGAAAATAACCATATGATTATTTCAATAGATGCAGAAAAAGCATTTGGGAAAGTACCACATCCATTCATGATAAAAACCCTCAACAAAGTAGGCTTAGAGGGATCATGCCTCAACATAATGAAGGACATATATGAAAAACCCACAGCTAATATTATCCTAAATGGAGAAGAACCGGGAGCTTTTTCTCTATGGTCAGGAACAAGACAGGTATGTCCACTCTCATCATTACTATTTAACATAGTACTAAAAGACCTAGCCACAGCAATCGGACAACGAAAAGAAATAAAAGGCATCCAGATTGGCAAGGAAAGAGTAAAACTTTCACTATTTGCAGATGACATGATACTCTATATAGGAAACTCTAAAGACACCACCAAGAAGCTGCTAGAACTGATAAGCAAATTCAGTAAAATCACAGGATACAAAATCAATATACAGAAATCTGTTGCATTTTTATATACCAACAATGAAGCAGCAGAAAGAGAAATTAAGAAATCAATCCCATTTATACTTATATCGAAAACTGCAAGATACCTAGAAATAGCCCTAACCAGAAAGGTGAAAGATCTGTACTCTGAAAACTGTGAAACACTGATGAAAGAAATTGAAGATGATACAAAGAAATGGAAAGACATTCCATGCTCATGGATCAGAACAAACAATATTCTTAAAATGCCTATACTATGCAAAACAATCTACACATTTAATCCAATCCCTGTCAAAATACCACCAACATTTTTCACAGAGCTAGAACAAATATTCCTAAAATGTGTATGGAACCACAAAAGCCTCCAAATAACCAAAGCAACCTTGAAAAAGAATAACAAAGCTGAAGGCATCACAGTTCCAGACTTCCACTGTGTTACAAAGTTGTAGTAATCAAGATAGTATGGTACCGTTACAAAAATAAACATATAGATCAATGGAAGAGAATAGAAAACCCAGAAATGAACCCACAATTGTATGGTCAGTTACTCTCCAACAAAGTAGGAAAGAATATCCAATGGAAAAAAGATAGTCTCTTCAACAAATGGTGTTGGGAAAATTGGACAGCAACGTGCAGAAGAAGGAAACTGGACTACTTTGTTATACCATATACAAAAGTAAATTCACAATGGATGAAGACCTAAATGTGAGACCTGAAACCATAAAAATCCTAGAAAAGAACACAGGCAGTAACTTCCTTGACATCAGCCATAGGAATTTCTTTCTAGATACATCTCCTGAGGCAAGGGAAATCAAAGCAAAAGTAAATTATTGAGACTACATCAAAATAAAAAGCTAATGCACAGTGAGAGAAACAATCAACAAAAGGCACTCTACGGAATGGAAGAAGATATTTACAAATGACATCTGACAAAGGGTTAGTATCTAAAATCTATAAAGAACTTCTAAAACTCAACACCCAAAAATGAATAATTCAGTTAAAAAATGGGCAAAAGACATGAATAGACATTTTGCCAAAGAAGACATCCAGATGGCCAACAGAACCATGAAAAGATGCTCAATATCACTTAAAATCAGGGAAATAAGTCAAAACTACATTATCACCTCACACTTGTCTGAATGGCTAAAGTCAACAACACAAGAAACAACAGGTGTTGAGAAGATGTGCAGAAAGGGGAACCCTCTTACACTGTTGGTGGGAATGCAAGCTGGTACAGCCACTCTGGAAAATGGTATGGAAGTTCCTCAAAAAGTTAAAAATAGAACTAACCTATGACCCAGCATTGTACTACTAGGTATTCGGACTACACTAATACGAAGGGATCCATGCACCTTGATGTTCATAGCAGCATTATCTGCAATAGCCAGGTATGGAAGCAGCCCAAATATCCATTGATAGGTGAATGTATGAAGAAGAGGTGGTAGATATACACAATGAAATATTACTCAGCCATATTGAAGAATGAAATCTTGCCATTTGCAACAACATGGATGGAGCTAGAGGGTATTATGCTAAGTGAAATAAGTCAGCCAGAGAAAGACAGACACTATATGATGTCACTCATATGTGGAATTTAAGAAACAAAACAAATGAGCAAAGGGTGGGGGATAAAAGAGAGACAAACCAAGAAACGACTCGTAACTATACAGAACTTGCTGGTCACCAGCAGGGGGGTGGTGGAGGGTTGGGGGGAAATAGGTGATGGGGATTAAGGAGTGCACTTGTTGATATGAGCCCCAGGTGATGTATGGAAGTGCTGAATGACTATATCGTACCTCTGAAACTAATATTACACTGTTAACTAACTGGAATTTAAATAAAAACTTAAAAAAAAAAGAATAAATCCAATTAAAAGGTTGGTTTTTTTTGTTGTTATTGTTGTTGGGTTTTTTTTGGATTATAAAAGAAACATGTGGCAATTGAAGAAGATTCAAAACATGCTGAAAATGAAAGAAGAGTACAGTCATTCAGAGCTAATACCTATCAGTTATATATACATAATTCTGGCCTTTCTTATATGCCTACCCATGCTCGAACTCAGTATACACACCACACATGTACACATGCTTGCACTCATATATACATACCACGCACATATAATTTTTACTAAAGGCAGTAGGGTAAGTCTTTCTTTAATTATATATTCACAATATTCTGCATTTTGCTTCATAGCATTTGTCACTATTTTTAATTGTTTATATTATTATTTGATTAATGTCTACTTCCCCAACAGCCTGTAAACTCCCATGAGTAGGAATCATGTTTCCCATCATAATCTTGATGGCCAGAATGAAGCCTGGCATATTAAATATGTATTGAAAGAACAAAAAAATAATATTTCACTTAGGTTCAAAAGTAAATATTCATTTCTGAATATCATTCATAAACATGCTATTTAGTTCTGCTTTTTAAAAAATGTATCATGGCCATCATTCTGTGCCAATACATGTAACTTTCTGTCATCATTTTAATGGACATTGATGTTATTTCCAATTTTCCTGCAAAATTATTATTTATAATAGGCTGAGTGAGAATTTTTATGCATTCAAGTTTAAGCAATTGCCAATCCAGTTCTTTTGCTATTTCACTATACAACATCAAGGGGATAAATGACCTAATTTTAAAAGTGTTAAGTAGAATAATGGACAGAGCAGTGGAAGCAGAGGGAGGTGTTTTTAGAAAGGTGTTTTTAGAAAATATGGGCATACTTCATTTTATGGTGTCTTACAGTTACTGCCCCCCCCCCTTTTTTTTTTTTTAACAAATTGAAGGCTTGTGGCAACCCTGAGACAAGCAAGTCTGTCAGCGCCATTTTTTATAACAGCATTTGTTCACTTTGTGTCCTGTGTTACATTTTGATCTGGAATCAGTGATTATGACTGGTTAAAAGCTCAGGATGGTTGACATTTTTTAACAATAAAGTATTTTAAAATTAAGGCATATACCTTATTTTTTTAGGCATAATGCTATTGTACACTTAAAAGACTGCAGTTTAGTGTAAGTATGACTTTTATATGCCCTGGGAAACGAAATGATTCATTTGACTCACTTTATTGTCATATTCACTTTACCCTGGTAGTCGGGAACCCCACCTGTAATACCTCTGGGGTTTGCCTGTTGTGTTCTGTGTTTCTGATTGAAAGAGGGTTGAAAGCAGAGGAAAAGAAGACTAGATGAAATTCAGTAAGGCAATATCTCACCTCCCTTGTAGCTAAAATCTGTAATTACACTCTGAATCATGAGAGCTTAGGCCACCTTGTAGAGCAAGGAATCCCTCTCTACCTTTGCTCCCTGTAAGGTCCGGTTGATCCTTATTTGGTCAAATATATAGGCTTTGCCAATGGCTTATAGTCTTCCTGACCGGATTTATGATACAGTCAGTCTCAGGTAAATAATCCTTCCTCTTTCATTCCATATCAAGCACTGATAGTACAGGAACAGCACTCAGGTGGGCGTAGCCTGCCCTATGTAGGATGGTACGATGTCATTCTTACCCACGCACTTAGAACAATGGAACTGGCCAGCAATCTACTGCAAGCCTCTGGATGGCTTGGTATAACGAGGCTTTATTTCCTTCTACCGGGGTGACTCAAATCATGCTATTGCCTAAAAACAGATGAATTAAAATATTTACTTTTAAAAGGTAAATCTCCTTGTTTAAAAGCTCCTTTAAACTAATACATGGAAACATCCTGGAACTGCTTTTGCTTGCCAATATCTAAGAACAGTCCTCATTGAGCTTCTGGACCAAATATTTAGTATGTTCAATCATTATGCATATTGATATTTAAAAGATTGAAATAGAGGCACCTGGGTGGCTTTGTTGGTTGAGTGTGTCTGATTTTGATTTTGGCTCAGGTTGTGATCCTGCATTTGGCTCCGCACTCAGCAGGGAGTATGCTTGGGATTCTCTCTCCCTCTCCCTTTGTCCTTCCCCCTCCTTGCTCTCCTCTCTTTAAAATGAATAATAAAAAAAAAATAAATAAATAAATAAAATGAATAATAAATAAATCTTAACAAAAATAAAAAAATAAGTAAATAAAAAGATGGAATGAAATGCTAAAACTCCCCAAACTGGGCCCAGCACCTAGTAGGTGTTGAGGATCCACAAGTGACTCCAAGTCTCCCAAACCGAACCTTGATCAATGAAGCACTTTTAGCTGCTTGTGACTTCTTCTACCATTTCTCTTTCTTTCAATACTTGTGAATTCTTTTGAGAACAATGCACATTTCCTTGCTTTCCCGTAAGGCAGGTGTGGCCATGTGAGTACGAGGCCAATAGCAGGTGGGCTGAAGTGGGCCATTTCCAAGCCTGCCCATGGAAGCTTCCCATGCTAGTGCCTCCATGTGTTATTGCTGTTCTGCTGTCTGAATGTTAATGTCCAGGGTTCTAGGAAGCCACGTGAAGATGGTAGAGATACCGTCACATTGAGTCTCAGGAAAAGCCTGTTAACAAAGCCCTCTTTTCCTCCACCACCACATGCAGCTGACTTGGACTCTTCATGAGGAGGAAATACACTTTGCGTGTATTTGAGCCCTTCTACATTTTGGTCTGTTTTTTTTTAGAATAGTTAGTGGTAAACTAGCCTAATTTATCAAATTCTTACTAGGTTCTTTGCCCTGTACTAGGTAGTAGGGCTATAGGGGTGACCAAGGCAGTTAAGATCCCTGTTTCCTTCTTAGATTCTAATGGGGGAGATAAACAATAAACATGTAAACAAATAAACCAGAACTTTATATATAGAGATAAGAGCTATGAAGGAAATTAACAGGGTGGTAAGAGCATCATGTTGGGGTTAGGGGTGCTGGCTCTAAACTAGTCTTTGAAAGAAGTATATCTTAACTCTAAAGAGGGATTCAAATCCTGAAAGTTGGACAATGACTACCAATTAAAGGAGGATGTAGGAAAATCATAGAAACCAGGACAGCACCACAGACTCCCCTTCTAAGTCTATTCCCACTGCTTTTGTGAGTGGTAAGGAATTTCCAAAAAAAATTCCAAAAAACTCCCAAGATCATGGTGTTCTGATGAGTTGAGGACCATCATGAGGTTTGGGAGAGTGTCTTTGAGTTTTCTTAAAGAGCTCAAAAGCAGAGAGAACTTGTTCTTAGTGGCCCCAAATGACTTTACATTGATTTTGTGCCTCTTGATGCCTTTAAAGTTCAAAGGAAAAATATCACGGACTTCTCCAAGGGACTTCCTTAAAATCGGCAGATTACTGTTTTCCTGTTTGAATTAATTCCTGTGATGTGGGAAGTTGAAATGGAGAGAGGTAATTCTTAATATGCTAACATCAAGACTTTGGCTTTTGGTGGAGACTGTAAACTTGTGTATTTTATAGGTTAAGACTCTTAATCATGGACCTTCTTTTTTGTACCCAAGACACAAATGAACTCAAGCTGACTTAAGTTAAAGAAAAATTTGTCATGAGCAATGAAAGCTTCCTGAAACCCCAAGAGGAAGTTCAGCTAATGCTTCCCATGATGTTGGACCTGATCATTAAAATCCAGTGGCTTCTTTGTTTCTGTCCTTTCTCTGGCCATATCTGTGTCACAATGTACTCCCATTCTCCCGTTTCTCTGTGAAGACTCCTTTCTGAGCATCTTCATTACCATATTTTTACATCAGATGGTCCCTCACTGAGTAGTCTCCCAGAAAGCGTCTCAGCTCAGTGCCTGAGATGTGTGTGTTCAAGGTCACACTCCCATAGCCTTTCTCAATGTGGACCCTGATTCAAGCAGCCATGTCCGGGTGCCAGGTTATATATATGGCCCAACTCCCACTGCACAAAGGAAGTATGGAGAGTGTCTGAGAAGGATTAGCATCAAATAGGCTTCCTACAAATAGGACAACATACCTGCTAAGAACAACATGCCCACAATGAGGCCAGCATTACACGTGCCCTCTTTGTGTGCACTCTCATCCTATAGGTGCTCCCTTAGCCTGATCCTACTAATTAATGTGCAAGCAATGTAAATACCACTACTCTCCCTCCAACTGGAGATTCCTCCAGTGGACCACACATACTTAGTACACCCAGAGGAGAATTTGGGGACCTTTAAAGATTTTCTTGTTACTGTCAGATTCCATAACCAAGGACACATAACCAAAGAATGCTTCAAAACTCTTGCAACCCTCCTCACTATTATGCAATCAACGGACTAAATGATAAACTCCCCTAAAATGTAAAAAATGTAAATACACAAGAAAAAATGGGAAGGGGAGAGACAAGTCCAATTTTAAATAGTCTTTCCTTTTAAAAATGAAGAAAGAGGTGGGCACCTGGGTGGCTAGTAGATGAAGTGTCTGCCTTCATGTCAGGTTATGATTCTAGGGTCCAGGGATGGTGACCCACATTGGGCTCCCTGCTCAGTGGGGAGTCTGCTTCTCCCTCTCCCTCTGTTCCTTCCCCCTACTCATGCTCTCTCTCACTCTCTCAAATAAATAGTTTTTGAAAAAATTAAATAAAATAGAGAAACATGTAATACTCTTCTATGATGCCACCTTTTATTGGATTATGAATCTGGATGCTTATACAATAGCCTAATGATCAGAGCACAGACACAGATTTCATGGGTAGCCTTGAGCAAGAAGATTGATTTTTCTGTGCTCTAGTTTCATTATAATATAACCACCTCAAAGGAGAATTGGGAATTATTAAATGAGTGAGTATTTGCAACATACTCAGAACAATAGCAGACCACAGGAAGTACTTACATAGATGTTGGTCAACTACCTAATTCTTACAGAGCAGAGAGGAGGGTACAAGATCAGGAAGAGTGAATCACAAGGGCATCAGTTCTTTGAGCCCCTTCCTTGGGGTGGGGGGTGATTAGAAATCTTCACCACCTCAGCTTCAGTCCACTGGGAAGATGATGTTAGGAGACTTTCTCCAGTGAACTTCTTTGCCATCTTTGAGAGAAGCATTGGGTAAGATTTTCCCAAGCTGTGGCTGTGCCCTAAACCATTATATCTTAGCCTGAGGGCTCCCTAAGAAGCCAGGACTCTAAACCCTTATGCATAATAACCTTGCGAATAGTAGTAGTAACCCTTGTGAATCATAGCCTTATGAATCTTGTGTGTAATAATGATCTTTGGTGTGTAATAATACAATTTGGTTTTTGTCTCAGGTTCCTGGCACAGAGCATCTAAAACCCTTGGGACTTCTGAGTGATACAAGTATCATTTGTTGTTTATAAGGAGCTCCTTTCCACTATACTTGAATTTAGGTGATGAGTTGACTCAGGGCAGGATCCCTGTGTAGCTTCAGGATTCGGACTGGTTACCAGAAAGACCAAGCTATTTAGATTAGAACTTTCTTCATAACATACATATACATACGTTTATTTATTATTGAAGTATAATTGACATACAATGTTATATTAAAGTGTACAATATAGTGATTTGGCAATTGTATACATTATTCAGTGCTCACCATGATAAATGTAGTCACCATCTGTCAGCATACAGTGTTATTATATTTATTGACTATTCCTTGTGCCATATTTTTCATTATCTTTCCTTTTAAAGATTTTATTTATTGATTTGTGAGGGACATAGAGAGAGAGGCAGAGACATAGGCAGAGGGAGAAGCAGGCTCCCTGCCGGGGACCTGATGCAGGTTCAATCCCAAGAGCCTGGGATCACAACCTGAGCCAAAGGCAGACAACCACTGAGCCTCTGGATGGCATTTTCATTTTCTTGACTTATTTATTTTATAACTAGAAGTTTGTACTTCTTAATCTCCTTTACCTATTTTGCCCATCCTCCCACCCACCTACCCTCTGGCAACCACCAGCATTCTCTGTATTTAAGAGTCTGTTTTTGTGTTTGTCTCTTTTTTTCTTTGTTTTGTTTCTTCAAATCCACTATGAGTGAAATCATGTGGTGTTTGTCTTTATCAGACTTATGTCATTTAGCATTATACTCTCTAGGTCCATCCATGTTGTTGCAGATGGCAAGATCTCATATTTTTGTGGTTGAATAATATTCTAGTGTGTGTGCATATATATACACACAGATGCATCATATCCTGCTACTCTCTTCTCTCTTGCCTTGTCCAACCATAGGACATGGTGCAACTTCCCAATGGTACAAACTATAGGAAGTACTTTTCTTGTAGGTTGAACACAATATCAATGACAAGACACTTGGCCAATGAGAACTGAAAACAAATCGTACCTGAGTTTGTATCCAATTTCTCTCTCCCCCCAAGGTGCACGTGTTCTAAAAACATGAGTCACTAAACATTAAATCTGTCTATAGTCAACTTCCATTTTTGGCTAGTTGTCTTCAGTGTTACTTTGTTATCTTTGTTTTCTTTTAGATAAAAGCTTTCTCTGTGCACTTGAGTTGTTGTCTTTAATAATTAATTCAGCTTCATTGTAAAGATATTTTTATAACAAAAAAAAAAAGATGAATCCTTAAGTAGAAAGATCAGTAGAACAATTACACATTAGAACCGTTGCTAATGGAGATCTTGATAGGAAATGACCTTACCAGTTAAACATTTATAACCAACATGTGAGCTTTGGAGGGAACAAGATGGAAATTGCAATTCATTATTTAACAGGGTAAAAAAGATGGCATGACTGTCCATGTTTGAAAGCAGAATGAATGCTATTTGCATGATCAGAGGACAGAAAATAACACCTGAGGAAGAACTTGTAAAGTAAATAGAATTATTTTACCTAGAAAATGGAAGAGCAAGGGGCAATTTAATATGTGTTGGAGAGCATGGAGTGTTCTAACAGAAGCTAGTGGTCAAGTCTCCATTTCTATCGTGGATGAAAAGAATGGATGGAGTTCTAAACTGCACTGAGGTATTTGGGTAAGATGTGAGGATACTTTTCTGACAGAGAGCTCCTTTTTTTTTTTTAATTTATTTATGATAGTCACACAGAGAGAGAGAGAGAGGGAGGGAGAAGCAGGCTCCATGCACCAGGAGCCTGATGTGGGACTCGATCCTGGGTCTCCAGGATCGCACCCTGGGCCAAAGGCAGGCGCCAAACCACTGTGCCACTCAGGGATCCCCCTGACAGAGAGCTCTTAAATACTCCTAGTAGGTTTTGAAAGTTGTCAATCAGCAATGTTTATTAAGGGCCCACTGTGCGCAGATCTTTCTACTTGTTGGGGAGTGAGATTTCCTGTATCCTTCCAGGTCCTTCTAGCCAGACTAAGAATTAAATTGACATGGGACAGATTAACAGAAGAAAATAAAATGTAATAGTGTATGTATGGGAAAACCACACAGATGTGGAAATTCTAAAGCCAGGCAAAATTAGGTATATGTCATTCTGAACTGAGGAGAAAGCAGGGAGGGGTCTGGGTCTTCAAAGGGAAGGAACACAATCCTCAGGAAGAATGAAGAAGAGTAAGTGTTTGGTAAACATGTTTGCTGCTCCTCGGACACAATGGGACAAAGAGAGGACTTTGATCCAAGTAGCCTTGCTAGGTTTCTTCCCTACCATACCTCATTCAATGTGGTTATCTATGATGATAGCTCTTTTCCTGGGGCATCCACTCTAATTTTTTTAAGCTTTATTATTATTAATTTTTTTTAAAAGAGAAAAACAATCCTCCAGCAAGTTCCCTTCTCAGTGTGTGGAGCCCAGTGTAGGGCTTGATCATGACCTGAACTGAAACCAACAGTTGGCTGCTAAACCAGCCACTCAGGTGCCTCTATCTAAATTCTTTTTTAGTCGTTGTGGGAGATATAAAGAGCTTTCTCTGAATCTTCTGGGTCTTGATTGCTTTTAACTCAAATTATCTTTATGCCAAAGTGACCCATTTTGGGGATGGCCTCCCTTTGACCTTTACATAGTTATTAATGGAGTTCTTTTATTTTTGAGTTTTCTTTTCTATTACTTTTCAAAGATAGGTCATAAACTTACCTTCTGGGTTGATCTCTGTGAGGTTTACATTAAGGTGCAGAGTAACAGTAGATGATTCCTCTAAGTAACTTCCATCTTAGGCTTCTATGTCAAAGGTAGAAAATCAGTTGATTGCCATTATTTGTGGCTGTTATGTCTTATAAATTCCCCACAAACACTGAATTAGTGAATATTGACCAGGTGCTAGAGGAAATGCAGGGTTAGGTTCCTACAAACTTTTGGTCCCTTTTCTTCAATCCATACATAACTTTGGTCTATGTGTGATTCTGTTTAAAGACACCTTTTCAATGTATATTGTTGATTTATTAACTTTGGACTTGCAGCTAACCATACTATAACTCACGCCTGAACCAAGCTTATCTAATGCACCTATCTTGTCTATAAGGCACATCACAGCCTTCTGTGCTTAGAACCAGAAAGCATTTCAACACTATACTTAGGGCATTGCTGAATAGTGAAATCACCAACAAAATCACAAAAATTAAAAACAAAAAAAACCACAAAACCCACAGAAACCCACATATCTAAATAGACCATGATAAAGGACACTTTGTTATGGTATGAAAGTTGCAACAAGAAGGTAGAGCAACTGCTTGTTCAGTTTTCACCACCTTGTGAGTGACTGAGAAAGTCCTGCAAGTAGTGATTTTAGGATTACAAATAAATTTTAGCAAGTGGACAAATTTGCAAATATAGAATCTGTGAATAATGAGGATGAGCTTTTCTCCAAGCAAATATCTGCATTTCAACATAAAGTTTCCTATTATGAAGTTGTATAAAAAGAGCAGGCAAAGTCTGAGTGGACAATACATGTTTATAATGGATATATGTCTCAGAATACCATCCATATGCTGACAGCTCCCATGTCTCCATCACCTCCAAGCTCATAGATCCTGTGGCCTCCTAACACTTCTGTGTGGAGGTTCCCTAGGCATATCATACCTGCTGTGTCTAAAATTAGTGTCTCAGTTGCCTCTCCTTTCCCAGCCCTACTCCCACCATAGTAAAGAGCAATTCTATCTTTGCAGTAGCTCAGGCTGGAACTCTTAGAGTGATCCTTGACACTTCCCTTGTTTCTACTCCATGCTCAGTTCATCAGCAGCTTCTGGCAGCTCAGCATGCACATTCACAAGGCATCAGAATCTGGCCACGATCCACATTTCCATGTCTTTGCTCTGTCCATGTCAGTATCACCTTATGCCTGGACTACTGCCAACATCTCCTAACTGGTCTCCTTGTGTCCAGAAGCTGCAGCAGCTTCTCTACACAGAAGTCAAATTGATCACTCTGGAATGTACATCTAGCCCATCACTTCTCAGCTCCAGACTGACTGATGACTTTCTGTTTCACTAACAGTAAAAGCCAGATATTCGACCAAGGGCTACATAATCAGACTCTGTTCTTCATTCTGTGACCACATTTCCTATCTCTTTTTCTATTGCTTACTCTGTGTCAACCATGGTGACTTCCTTGCTGCTCCTCAGTTGTAGTCATCACTTACATGCCTGAGTACCTTTGCATATGCTCTTCTTTCTGTCTGAACAGATATCCTTCTGATATCCCCAGCATCTTCTCTTGAGGTCATTACTGCAATGTCATCACACAAAGCAGGCATTCCCTCTTCCCCTTCATTACCACTATCACTCTATCCTCTTACCCAGCTGTATTTTTTTAAAAATGATGCTTATTACCATCTGACATAATACATATTTATTAGACCTGGTTTTTTTGGTATGATTCTCTCTTAAATCAAAGACACTATTAGTTCATTCACTGCTATACCAAGGACTTGGACCAGTGCCTCGTAAACAGTGGTGCTCAGTAAGTATTTGTTGAATGAATGAATAAGTAAAAGGATAAATATAGAATAATACCCTCAGTATACTAACAAAATAACGTGAAGTACAGAACAATATATTTAGGTCCCTCTATTTGCATAAAAAGGGGGGATGATACAAACATGTATGTATCTCTGTCCTGGAATGAAATATGAGTTTCTGAGGCACAAACCAAAAATTAAAGAGAGGATCTAACTTAAAACCCCTCTGCTGAGCATAAGCTGTATTTTGTGGAAGGATCAGAGCTCCTGGAAACTAGTGTGTGTTATTCCATTCCTGTAAAAGGAGGGCTCTCGCAGTTTCTTTTTGCTTCTTCTCTCCACTGTTTTGTGTATTTTTACAGCTCCTCTTTATTATAAGAAAAAAGGATTGACATTTTGGGGTCATTTTCCTCCTTGCCATCTGCCACAAAAACTTTGACATGGGGATGCGATGGGCACACTGTCAAGTTGGCAGCATGTAGAGTGAGGTTTTTTAATCTGAAAAATTCGAACTCTATCTCAGTCTTATTTTAAATGGCCACTTCTTCCTGTTGAAGTCTGCCTTTGTCTTCTTGGCTTCTCCCTCACCCCCTGTGGCTTTTCCATCTGAGTTTTCTCACCAAAATCTAACTTAGAAAAATAGACAGCAGTGCCAAGGAGGGTGGCCTTCATCAACCATGTCCCCTCCTCTGCTCTGACCCACCCTCTGCTGCCCACCCATGGGATCCAGCCTGAAACACTCAACTGCTCCAGAGCCTTGATACCAGGGTGAAGTATCCTGGGATCATCTTGGAAAAAAAGGAGAATTTCATTTATTCCGGTGTGGCTGCATGTCCTGTGATAAAGGTCTCAGAGATTTATCAGTGGCTTAAGGTTCAACTGTGAGGTACAGCTTTCTAAAGACACAGCTTCCACGGACCAGCACTGAGCAGTGGCACAGGCCACACAGATGTGGATGAGGGCCACTCCTATATTATCATGTGGTTTCTTAGACCTCACGAGGAATTCCCAACATTGACAGATTCTCTTGGGTCACGTCTTATGATAAGCTAATTTTCTTCCTTGGTTTCTGATAGGAATCCATGGCTTACTGTTAATATTTATCCTCAGTAATGTCAGTATTCCCTTTAGTATTATCCCATTTCTTTCTTCCTGTCCTACCCCAAAGTCACTGGGGTCTTGGGACTTGTGGGTATATAGTAGGTGAGTCGAGAATGATGCAAAACAAAGCCAAAATATTATGCCATAGAGTAGCCACCATAGTTCCCCATAGCTCCTTACCATAGTGTAAGTGGGTACCCAGTAAATGTTTATCAATCATGATGCAGTACTAATTACAGCATGGAGTTTCATGGCTTATGATTCCATGAGCCTCCATTTTCTATTTCCATATGCTCCTTTCATATTGCTAGTGACATGGATCATTTCACTTTAGCTCATGGAAGGCAAAGCAGGTGGCTTCTCAGATTTCCTCATTAGGATATCTGTGACTGTCAAGGACTTACTTCCGAGGGTGGGATTGGAGCACCTAAGTGAGTCTAAGCACTGGCAGTGCAGAAAGCTTCTTACTTGAAATGCCCTTAGCGTATGATCTTCTGACATAGTTATGATTTGGTGGGCCTGATTTTCATTGGCTCTGAGTCAAAAAGGAATACCCAAGACTTAGGGCTTGCTAGCACTATTAGAGCCAAAGCTAATACTACTGAAGGGGTAAATATCATCTTCAAAATAACCAGACGCTTGACTCTTCAGATATATGGGACTTAAATTTCCATTACCCTGTTGATAAAGTGAAATCTGTTAGGCAGGTGACACCCAGTGTTGATCAATGTTGTGACTCTTCTTCTTGCATTGATTTCCTCTTGAAATAGCTAAAACAAAAGAAGTTCAAATAAGCCATAAATGAGAAATATAGCAGGATCATGGTACACCATGAGCAGGTGCCGTGCACTCCAAGTGAGAGTGGAATGTGCAGGGCGTGGTGGAGTGATGTGGGTGAAAGATTTGATTACAGTGGAAGTTACTCTTACCCTGATTTACCTCTTACCTCAATTTCCTAGAAAAGATTATTCAAGGAGTATCTTTTCTCCTTTAAAAGAGACCACAGCTACACAAGACAGATAGCTGTGTTCATAAAGTCTTTGAGATGACCTAGGCTTGTTTTATGCAGGAGCTTTTAAATCAAAGCCACATTTCTTAAGACACAAATAAATTACATAAGGCTTGGATATGCATCTCTGCTTGAGGACACATGGGGAAGGCAGGGCCAGAGGAGGTGCTGGGTCCAGGTGCAAAACCTCCACCATGAAGCAGAGCAGGTGATGAGGCATGAACACAGAGACTCAAGTTCAGAGACATGGGGAGCCGGCAAGGGGCATGATGCTCATGTGTCCAGCCATTTTCCAAGTTTATCCAGACTCAAAAGTGAAACAATGATGGGAAATCCAGCGCCAAACTTAGAATAAGGAAGTCATGAGACTATCACCACCAGCTGGGGTGAAGCTGGGGCTGTAGAGGGAGGAGCAGGACAGCAGAGGGGAGAGGCAGGGCTTTGGGTCCTACCCAGCTTAGAGTAAGGACCCTGTAGTAGCAAGGGACAGAGAGTCTATAGGGATGACCCAGCCAGACACTAGAAGTAGGAACTAAGTGGTGGGAAGGTTGTATGGGTAGGCACCTGGACTCTTTGTGGTCATTTCCGGGGATTATGGACTGAATATTTGTGTCCTAGCATTGCTATCTAGAATCCCTAATGCTCAATCTGGTATTTGGAGGTGGGACCTTTAAGGAGATAATTACGTATAGACGAGGCCATGAGGGTGGGGCCCCCATGATGATGAGGCCATGAGGGTGGGGCCCTTATAATGTCCTTAGAAGAGGAAGCAGAGACACAGAGCCTCTCCTCTATGTGAGGACATAATGAGAAGGTAGCTGTCTACAAGCCAGGAAGAGGACCCCCACCAGGACCCAAATTAGGCAACACCTTGATCTTAGACCTCCCAGCCTCCAGAACTGGGGAAAATACATTTCTGTTTAATCCACTTGCCTGTGGTATCCTGATGTGATGGCCAAAGGGACTAAGATGTACTGAGCCTGATGTTCACTGAGGAGACTGGGGAGAACTCTGTGGGATTTCAGTGGTTCCTGGATTCCTGGTTCCTGAGGGACTCATAAAACTTGAAGTGGCAGAGAAACCATAGATGTCATGTCTGTGTAGATGGGCCTGAGCCACGGTGATGCTTCCTGTGGCCCCACTAGGGAACAGGGAGCAGCAACTCTGTGTGCTTTGTGTTGTGGGGGTGGTGGGGAAGTGGGGGCAGGGGATTAGTTAGCTCAAAAAACATTAAAAAACCAAAAAAACAACCCTTGGAGCCCCTGGGTGGCTTAGTCACTTAAGTGTCTGAGTCTTGACTTTGGCTCAGGTCGTGATCTTGGGGTCATGAGATCCAGCTCTGTGTCGGGGTCTAAGCTAAGCACTGAGTCTGCTTGGTATTCTCTTTCTCTTTTTCCCTCTGCCCCTCCCCACTCACACTTGCTTTCTCACTTAAAAAAACAAAACAAAACCCTTAAAAATGAATTCTGAATTTTCCTTAAGAGGAAAATTGCATTTGTATCATAAATATATTCATTCATTATTGTATCTATAAATGTTATTTGCTTGGAGGAGTATGGTCAATGAACATTTTAACCCATAAATTCAGATTTCTGCTTTTACTTTATGGCCAAATCCTCATGGTGATTTAAACATGCAGAAGCGATGATTAATCTTAGATATAGAAAGGTGATTTAGATGCCACTGGGAATGTACTCATGATAAGAATGAGAAATGGTAATCAGTCAGGAAACCAATGAACATATTTTATACAGTTTTCCTGGAGCCCTGATGATAAATGCAAGAAGAATATTTCCATTCTTGCTTATAGTCCCTGCAGTTAAACTGAGGTTGCTGACTTGCTTTTTTCTCTGTGTTAAATTATTTCCAGAAAGCTTGTGTTCTCGCTCCTGAGCTCAATGCAAAAGTTTTCTGCCAAACTGAAGTTAATCTGCTTTTGGCCAACATTAAAGTTGGATCAGCATCAAAGGAAATTCTATTTGGCTTTGAGGGTTACTTGAACTTTTCCAAGATCAGATTTTCCTTCTCACGGTAATATTTGTGACAGCTTCATTCTCATCAGATGACTTTGTCATGGTCACTCACCCCTGAACTGTGGATTGCTGTTCACGGAGCTGTGGCATCATGAGGCTTGGAGGGACCATGAGTCTGGCAAGACCACATCCAGCCTCAGAGGGTGTCTGCTTGTGCCTGACACTGGGAGCTGAGAGACTCTGCTCAGAAGCCTCTATGTCCATCACAGAGGAGGGTGACTGCTGGCCCCACCTAAATGGGCATCTTTGTCATTTCTTTTTCCATACTTAAACATTTCTCCACCTGCTTTTCCAGTGTAAATTTTTATTGATGGGGCTTCCTTCGCTCTACTCCCTTTTCTCCCTCACTTTTTCTAACCATACAATTTGTATAATTAAAAGTTTGTGGCACACATTTTTTTTCCAGTGTAGAACTACAATATAAGATTATAAAATACTGGGAAAATGTAGAAGAGAGAGCAGTGGGTTATGAGAGCAGCTCTTGGGTTAAAGATGACATTTAATGAGCAGGTGACCTGCGGCTGAGTTTTCTGAGCAACTTAGGCCATGTGCTGTGCATCTGGATTTGATAGATAACCTGACATTTTGCACGGATAGACTTAACCCGATTAACCATTTTGAGGAACCTTTAAACTGGGGCTGAACGCTTGTCCCTTTTTCTAACCACTGTACACTGGTAACTCTGCACCTAGTAAAAATAATTTTTGTTTAAGAATAAACATTGGAAGAGTAGTGGAGCTATTTTTCTTGCCAGAGAGTAAATATGTCCTCATATAGAACAAAACTGTGAGACTCTGCAATTGGTTTATAAACCAAGGCAGTTGCAGGCAACATAGGAAGTGATTTTGGCTTTCGTTTCTGTTCCAGCAGACTTCAACAGAGTGCGTTTTCATTTCTTTTAAACACTCACTGTATCAAACAGTTTAAAATAGCTGTTTCTCGGAGGAGGTTTCCGTGACACCCTACCCTTCCCTAACAGTCTGTTAGAATTCAGTGCGTCTGCCAAAAATGGAGACAATGAGAAGAAAAAATATTTGGAAGTTTCTGGTATTTTTCTAAGATAAAACTTCCAGCACTCTACCTCCAGGGGAGTTCATTTTCTAGAATGAAGAAGGATGCAGCTCAGTTTCAGTCCAATAATGACATTGATCCCCCCTGGTCCTCCCATCTTTAATGCTCACTGTTTCTTGTTTAGACTAAAGAACAACTATTCATCAAGAGCATTGAAGAATGTCAGTTAATCATCTTTGCTCATTGGAGTGTGTGTGTGGAGGGGGAAGAATGGGGAAAAGACAACCATTTTAAAGCACACATCGTTTCTGGTGAGGAAGGGCAGCTAAGGTCATCACTAGCGGCTCTGGGCTGCCTGTTAGTTCTAGTAGAACTAGAAGATGAAACACTTTTGTCAGCTAATTGTCAGTCTCTCAAAGTGATGCCCAGACTGGTCTAAGAATAAATATGTTAAAAAGGAAAACAATTAGCTTTCCATATGCGGTGATGGAATTTCTGCTTTGTAAAATTTCCAGGAGTTTAAGACCTTGCTGAATTCAAAAGTATTTTTTTAAAGATTTATTTATTTATTTTAGAGAGAAAGAGAGAGAACACGAGATGGAGGGACAAAGGGAGAGGGAGAGAGAATCTCAAGCAGACTCTGCACTGAGTGCAGAGCCTGACACGGATGGAGCTTGATCTTATGACCCTGAGATCATGACCTATGCCAAAACCAAGTCAGACACTTGACAAAACTGCACCACCTAGGTGCCCCTGAATTCAAAGGTATTAGGATGTACTAGAAAGCATTTGGTGTGCCCATCTGCTCTCCGGTTAGCATAATAAGAAGTAGTTGTTTGATAATGGATGAACCTGCACAAGATTTCTGTTTGTTCACGCATAAGACACATGACGGTTGGGAGACTTTGGAAGATGCGCTACTTCCCTCTGATCAAAGTGGGAGAAAGGGCACCAAGGTGACAGTATTGCTTTGTAATGTTAATAATTGTGTTAATTATTAATAACAATATGATTCATGTCGACAATACCCTCTGGAGCTAAACCTTGGAAGCTTTTTATAGTTACAGTATCCTTGTGACTTTTGATCCCCCAAATGACTGACTGAATATGCTGGATAGTGATGATTCTACTTTACAATCAAGTTAGTTAGGCTGATTCTAGCTGTTGTAAGAGATGAAATACAAAATCTCAGAGAGTTTATACAGTACATTTTATTTCCCCCGTTCCAAGGTTAGTTTATCATTATGCTGAAAGATGATGCCAGTTATTGTTTCAGTTTTTGAACCCATTATAAATACACAGAAAGGTGTTTATTTCTTTCTCAGCTGAAGTTCGAAATGTGTTTCCTGGCCAGCCAGTGCCTTTCCTCTACACAGCAATTCAAGGACCCAGGCTCCTTCCATCTAGTTGCTCTATGTTCTTTAACATGTGGCTTCCAAGGTGCTAACTTCCTCAAGCCCCGGAAAGGTATAAAGCACAGAGGGTCATGTATGCAGTTTTTATTTGCTAGGCCTGGCTGTGGTGCGCATCCTTTCTCCTCAAGTTCTGCAGGTTGGCCCCAGGCACGTGGGCACGCCACACGCCAGAACGGTTGGGGAGTACAATCCTGCTGTGTTCCCACAAAGAGCAGATGGGTTTGGTTAACAGTTGGTTAGTCTCTGCCCTAATAATCTAAGTAGATTGATGTGAGCTACAGAAATGGACTTGTTTTGTTGTTACTGATTTTATTGCATTTCCTAAGTTTTATTTCTTTATTTTATTTTTTTTTTTGAAGATTTTATTTATTTACTCATGAGAGACACACAGAGAGAGGCAGAGACGTAGGCAGAGGGAGATGCAGGCTCCATTCAGGGAGCCCGATGCGGGGCTCGGTCCCAGGCCCCCAGGATCACGACCTGAGCTGAATGCAGACACTCAACACTGAGCCACCCAGGTGCCCAAATTTCCTACATCTTAAATGGAAGAGATTTGCCTCACATTTATAGTTATTTTAAAATATTAGGAAGTATTTTAGTCAGGAGTTTTTATTCCTGTAGATCAGAGAGCTCAAAAAGAAAATGTCTGTGAAGTGCAATGTGAATATTCTGAAGCTACAGGCTTATTCTGTAGTTCCTGAAAAGCAGTTGGCAAGTGCGGTCTCCATACTTTGGAAGTGGCCGTGGATCTAAGAGAGGGGACCGATATGAGAGAGATTTTTCAGGTGAAGTGGACAGAACTTGATGTTCCTGTGGATTTGAAGTGTCACAGAGAGAAGAGTGAAGGATCATTCTGAAGTTTTCCCACAAATGAGCAAGGACATTTGGAGCACCACTGGGAAGAGGACAAGTGGGTTAATGCCCTCAGGCTTACACATTTGCAGTTTAAGGTTGCCAGAGGGAATGTTCTGGATCCTATCTGTCATTTACAGCAAAGAAGAGGCTTGTGTCACCTGGGAACCAAGTCTTTGATGTCACTGGATAAGCTCAGTTCACCCAGGAAAAAGTGAGAAGAGGTCCCCATAGACTGCTGGCTAAAAAAGAGCCATTAAAGTTCTCATTTGGAAGAGAGCCCACGATGCTCCGATGCTCCGTATGTCAGCAAGGGGAAAGGCCAGAGTGAAGGAGAGTGTAAAGTAAATGGAAAATAAAGAGGGGGTGAGGAAATGCAGTAGCTGTAGGGAAAGGAATATAAACACCTATTTTCATTCTTATGGTCAGCCCTAAGGCAAAGGAAAGTAGAATCCAGTGACTTATTCAGCAGTGTTATTATCCTTTTATTGTTTCATTTCTACTTTTTGCATATAAAGTAACATGAAAGTAACAGGGTGCCAGGACCTTTTCCACATTACTTCCACCCAAGGCAGGAAGTTGGAACTGCACCTGCACAGGTGAGATTGTAGCAGACAAGGGTGGCAGGGGGAGAAGAAACAATTGCTTGTATGATACAGTGTCTTTTCTTAAGCTGTGTCATCTGTATTCCTTGAATTCTGTTATGGACATGTTGGAGCCTAGCATTCCAAGAAGTAATGGGCATGTCAGTCTAGGTGAGGGGGGTGACTTTCTGATGAGGCATTTACAGTGTGCTGTTGATATAATCACCTGCTGGGATTATCTCCATCGTATAGATGGAGAAACCGAGGCCCATGTAGCCTCAATGCCTTGTCCATGGTCAGTAGAGTCTCGAGTGTGTCAGTATAAGGGGATGGAGGTACATTGAATCAGTCAGATGGTTTGGCATGCTGTGCTGTCTTGTCCTCCCAGATGTGATGCTTCCTCCCCTTCACCCTCCCCCACTTCTGTTTGTGTTCCCTGCTTATCTTCAGGCTCCGAACAAGGCTCTTCTCTAGAACACTTTTTCACATCCCACTTTTCTGATGCCTTTGTGTTTATTGTCTGCCTTGCATAACCACTCCTTATTTTTCTACTTTCTTAGTTTTGAGTTGTTGTTGATGCACATTTTAGCCTTTCACAGACACTCTTGGTTACCAATTGTTTTGAAATCTGCTTTATCTACCTGCCTAGACTGTTGCCTCACTGTGGGCAGGAACTTCAGCTTGTATTTCTTTTCATCCATGGTGCTTAGTACTGGAATGCAGAAACTAGGGTGGGTTTTTTTTTTTTTTTAGGTTTTTATTTATTTACTCAGGAAAGAGAGAGCAAGCAGAGGGAGAAGCCAAGGAAGCAGGAGAAACAGACTCCCCGCTGAGCTCCATCCCAGGACCCTGAGATCATGACCCAAGCAGAAAGAGTTGGGCACTTAACTGGCTGAGCCAGTTAAGGGGTGATTTTTTTACATTTAGTTTTTTTTGTGGCCAACATTGTACCCCCAAACTATGTTCTCAATCCTGCTTGGTGGATACCAGGTGTCCAGATTCTACTGTCATTGAAAAATGACACGATGACATAATTTGTTATTGCAAAAACATTTGCAAGAAAGTGAGGTAACTTGGAGAGAACTTAAACTCCGTTTTTCCCTAAATAAATTACATGATTACCTAATGAATGATTGTGGTTACAACATAAGGTAATATAATATAATATAATATAATATAATATAATATAATATAATATATATTTGAAAAACATTTTGAAAACTGTCATTACTAGGAAGTCTACCTTATAGTAATTTGGTATGTATATCCACTTTTTATAAAAATACTTCTCAAAGTATCTGTCTTACATGGAGTTGGGAGCTATATCTACCTCTCTTACCTATCCCAGGAAGGTGAACCTGCCGACGTACCGGAAGCAGCTCTCTGACAAGTGGGGACACCCCAGCCAAACACTCTTTGCCATGAATCTGGCAGTTCGCTTTGCAACAGATGTCCTCTTTCTGTGCATGCTCTTTCCCTCCTGCGCCCCCTTCCTCATGGTAAACATGGAGGGAGCAGAACATATATATTTAGTGCTTTCCATTTATCTGGGACAGGACTAGGGCTTGCATGAAAACTAAGTATCTCTAGCAAAAAGGGACAGACTTTCCCAGGAGAATACTTAGGAAGCAGACTGAAAACTAAAGAGCTTCTAGAACCAGCCTCACTTAGAATGTGGTATGAGAACTGATGGATGGTGAATCTTTTGCACCAATGACATCACTTCCCTCTCTAGAGTTTAATTTTATGGCACTTTTAAATACAGGATGGGGTTATTCTGCTTTAGGAAAATGTGGTATCCCCCGAATCCAAACTGTTAAAACACTCACTGGAGAAAATATTGGCATTTCATTAGGATTCTTCATTTCCTCATAGAAAGTATCTTGTTTTCTTCATTGTTGAGTTCCTTTCATATGTTCAAAATATATTTAAATTTACTAAAAGCAACATCATCAACAAAAGTGCATACAAAAAGACCTTTGCAACTGAATGACACCAAATCCTCCAGACCATTGGACTAGAAGCTTCCTCTGGAAACTCACTGAAGTCCTCCCAACTTGCACTTCTATGTCTACCAAAGACTGTGTGACTGTTCACATTCCCCCCATCCCTGCCCTGTGAACTCCTACACCCCATGGTCAGGCTTGGCCATGTGATTTACTTTGACAGATGGAACCTTAGCGGTCTATGTTGTAGGCCCATTATTAAGTGGAAATATTCATTGCATTTTGATGAAGTTTAGATCAGCATCCAGGGCTCCTGTGCTTTTTCACCATAAAAGGCTATTTCTGGACAGGAACTGTTCTTTCTACCTGGATCCCAGAATAAGAAGAGGCTTCTGGCAGACCCAAACCTAACCTGCAGCCTGGGACCACCAATTATTTATTTGTTTCTTTCTTCAGTAAATCTTTAGGAAATGCCTAAGTGCTAGTGATACAGGAAGAAAATGAAGCAGTGGTCTTCATTCTCCTTCAGCTTAAAGTTATGCAATTTAAAACCTTTTAAATACTAAAATAATCATGAATAAATGGCAGGATGCAAAATGGGCATCCTTTGGTTTTTTATAAAAGATAAAGTGCTAGCATGCTGAGAACTCTTATAGTTCTGATGGATGGTCCATGTCAGACAAACCACTGAGACATACTCCATTATGATTGTCTCAACAGGGAAGGATGGGAAACATTGGCTGGGCAGTAAATAGGAGATGAGGCTGGGGTATTTAATGGGCCTGGGGAGGAGAAATAGAAAGATAGGGAAATTGGAGGCATTTGAGTATATATAGCCATCCTTCCAGTACTTCCAGTGACATAGTTATATCCACGAAGGTAAAAGTCACTAACCTTTCCATCTAGTTGCATCCTAAGAAGTGGTACAGAAATAAACTTTTGGGGAGTATTGCTGAGGTATGTAAGCTGAAAGAAAAAGTTAAGTAATGACATAGGAGAAGCAACTTACACAGCATCAGAATCCTATACCCCTTTATAGAATTTGGAGCTAAAAGAATAGGTACTGATTTTGACCACAAGGAACAATTCCCAGGAGGTGTACCATGTTGACTTCAGTCTGAGTGCTAGGGATTTGTTCCTGATTCTACTGCTTAATAATCGTGAGAGCTTGGGCAAGTAATGTAATCCTTCTTAATCCCAGTTTTCTCATCCATGTGATGTGTCTACCGTACAAAGGCTTAGCAAGGATTAATGAGATAATGCACATAAACCATTTGTAATGGTGGCTGAGTCATTGCAAATGCTCAGTTCAAGATAGTATTATTTGCAACATGGTAGAAGGGGCTAGAAGGTCTTTCTGTAACAATGAGCAGGAACCTCAGATCTAATAACTTTAGTGAAGAGTTTTGCAAGTGTCCCTGAAACAATCTTATCTTTGTGTACCGGGATGGTCTGTAACCAAAGAGAGTAAGACCTTCACTCCTCTGATTTGGCTCATGCCCATTGTGAAGATGGGTGTCTGGAGTATTCTCGTAGCCTGTGAGACCTCCCTCATACCCTCAAGGAGGGACACAGAAGACACAAAAGTCATGGCAAGGGTGAGGCGCATGACTTGTGGTGGCATAAAGCTGGATTGAGTGTTACCCATGTTGTGTGACTCCATGGCTCTGTGTGATGTCTCACTCATTTAGAGGAACTTCTGTCTCCAACCAGAGAATCAGATATCAGTTCTTAGAGAATATATAGATCACAGTGATCTTTTTTACTTGGAGACTACTCTTCCAGTTGGGTACCAGTGTTGCCACATGAGTCTGGGACCAAGATTTTCCTTGGACTCTCCTCCTTGGACTCTCAGTCAAGAGCATTGGCTATAGCTTCAGACACAAGACAGGTGCTGCTGAATGTAGGTGACTTATCAAAAGTGATGTGTGGATGTTTAAGGAGCATCATACACAGTGAAGGATGGGCAAGAAAGATCCCCCCCCCATTCTCAGTTGTCATTTTACCTAATCTACCAACAGCATTTTAATTTGACACAGTAAATCTCCCTCCTCCCAGCCAGCGCACTTTCCATTGCTGGAGATTCACTTTCCTGGCCTTTGTGGGATCTTTGCAGACTCTACCTCATATTGCTGACAGCTAAATACTGAAGTGCCCGAGTTATTTCTTTATTCTTTCCATGCTCCCTGCTTAGATGATCCCATTTGAACACCTCCCTATTCAGACTCCTCTGCATGCTAAAGACTGACGTGTATGTCCTCAGCCTTGAACTTGTCCCTGAACTTTTTTTTTTAATAAATTTATTTTTTATTGGTGTTCAATTTACCAATATACAGAATAACACCCAGTGCTCATCCCATCAAGTGCCCCCCTCAGTGCCCGTCACCCATTCACCCCCACCCCCCGCCCTCCTCCCCTTCCACCACCCCTAGTTCGTTTCCCAGAGTTAGGAGTCTTTATGTTCTGTCTCCCTTTCTGATATTTCCCTCACATTTCTTCTCTCTTCCCTTATATTCCCTTTCACTATTATTTATATTCCCCAAATGAATGAGAACATATAATGTTTGTCCTTCTCCGATTGACTTACTTCACTCAGCATAATACCCTCCAGTTCTATCCACGTTGAAGCAAATGGTGGGTATTTGTCGTTTCTAATGGCTGAGTAATATTCCATTGTATACATCAACCACATCTTCTTTATCCATTCATCTTTCGATGGACACCGAGGCTCCTTCCACAGCTTGGCTATTGTGGCCATTGCTGCTATAAACATCGGGGTGCAGGTGTCCCGGCTTTCATTGCATCTGTATCTTTGGTGTAAATCCCCAACAGTGCAATTGCTGGGTCGTAGGGCAGGTCTATTTTTAACTCTTTGAGGAACCTCCACACAGTTTTCCAGAGTGGCTGCACCAGTTCACATTCCCACCAACAGTGTAAGAGGGTTCCCTTTTCTCCGCATCCTCTCCAACATTTGTGGTTTCCTGCCTTGTTAATTTTCCCCATTCTCACTGGTGTGAGGTATCCCTGAACTTCTGACTCAACCAACTACCTATGTGGGGCTTGATTTGTACATCTAATGGGCTTTCACACCTAACCCATCCAGGACAGAACTGGTTTAAGCTACATTCCTTTTCTCCCCTGGATTGTGGCAAAAGCTCTGTGTGTCTGCCCTTATACCCTGAGCTGTCCTTTTGAGTGGTGGCTGCTTTAGATCAGGTCACTCTTCTGTCAATAGTTCTTCAGTGGCTGGTTTCTCATTTCACTCAGAGGAAAGCTGAAGTACTAGTAATGGCCTTATCTGCTCCTGCAGGATGTGGCCTCTCATCTGCTTGCTGACCTCTTTTCCTGCTTCTCTTTCTCTCCCTTTCTCTCTTGCTTCATCCCTTATTCAACAAACACTCCCTTCATCCCTGAAAATGTCAAGAATATTCCTGCTTCAGGCCTGGTACTTGGTTCTTTCTCTTCCTGAGCTATTCTTCCCCCAGGATGAACACCATGGCTAACTTCCTCACCAGCTCTACATTTTACACTTAGGTTACTTCTGAGTAAGCTATCCCAGACCATTGTTTAAAATGACACCTCTCCTCTCTGATTGGACTGAGAACCACATGAATCTATGTGTATTTCATTGACTTTAAAAATTTATCTTCCTCATTTCCCATGACAGGGGAGCAGAAATGTTTGTTTTGTTCATTACTAATATCCATTATCTGACATGTAACAGGGACTCCAGTAGTGTTTACCAAGTGAATGAATGAATGAATGAATGAATGAGTGAGTGCACCTGAGTCCTATAGTGATGTGCAACTGACATGTACTCATGGGGCTGACATTCTGGCTTTAGAGGCCAACTGTTCACCAAGGAAGTTCAGGGGAATGTGTCCAATCAACACCTTTGTTCACAAATGGGAATTTTTGTTTCCATACAGTGTAACAAGGGTGGTGGATTTTTAAAAAATGAATGAGTTCACTCTGTGTAGCGGAAGGTGCTTGTTTGCAGGGCTGCCAACACTGTTGTTTATTAAGAAGTCATTGGGGACCTGCTGAGAAAGGAAAGGGGATATACTGTTGACTTGTTTCAAACTGTTAAAGGTATAAATTACCTTGTATAAACACAGGCAGAGTTGTCTCTAGCTCAAGAATTATTTCATGCTATCTATTTTTGTGATGCAATAATATAGGCCATTAGTGCATGTAAAATAGCATTTTCCAAGCAATGACCAGAAACCGAGACGTTGCTTTTTTCAGCAGAAGGTGAAGTAGTTATTTCTGATCAGGTAATTATATTTATTTATTTATTTCACCATTCTTTCTGGCTTATGTTATTAACTGACTTTATCGATTTGAAGTTTCAATAATACTGATGGTAGACACATAAAAACAAAGAGGTCCTAGCCTGTCTTCAGTCTTCTTTGGGGAGGATCACATTTACATATTCTGTGTTAAATAATCATACCTGAATCCTTTTCTTATAGATTTATTTATTTATTTATTTATTTATTTATTTATTTATTTGAGAGAGAGAAAGAGTGTGAGAGAGAGCACATTCTGGGGGTCGGGGGAGAGGGACAGGGAGAGGGAGAAAGAGAATCCCAAGCAGATTCCTCACTGAGCATGGAGCCTGATGCAGGGCTTGATCTCATGACCCTGATCCTGAGATCATGACCTGAATCAAAATCAAGAGTCAGATGCTTGGGGCACTGGGGTGGCTCAGTCATTTAAGTGTCTGACTTCAGCTCAGGTCATAATCTCCAGTTCCTGGGATCAAGCCCCACATTGGGCTTGCTGCTCAGTGGGGAATCTGCTTCTCCCTCTCCCTGCCCCTCCCCCTGCTTGTGCTCTCCCTTGTCTGTGTACACACACTTTCCCTCAAATAAATAAATACATACATACATACATATTAAGAAAAAAAGGGTTGGATGCTTAACTGCCACCCAGGTACCCCTTGAGTCCTTCTCTTAAGACATTCTAGAAAATGATACTTTCTCTGTTGGAGGTAGTTTCTTTTCCTTGCCTGTCCTTTTTCTCTCTTTTTTTTTTTTAGCATTTTATGGAGAAAATTTCAAACATATACCAAGGTAGATAGGGGAGTATCATGAACTGTCCACATACCCAATGCATCTTTAAAATTTATAAACTTGTGGCCAGTCTAATTTCCTTTAAACTTTTCCTTAAAATCTTCTATCTTCTTTCTCCTACAACTGAGAATCGTAGTTCTCAGTAACACTAGAAATGATATAATTAGTATATTACATAACTACCTGTTTGCTTCATCCCATGGACGTACCAGAGACAGTCTCAGAAAGCAACACCCAGGGATCCCTGGGTGGCGCAGTGGTTTAGCGCCTGCCTTTGGCCCAGGGCGCGATCCTGGAGACCCGGGATCGAATCCCACCTCAGGCTCCCGGTGCATGGAGCCTGCTTCTCCCTCTGCCTGTGTCTCTGCCTCTCTCTCTCTATCTCTCTCTCTCTGTGTGTGTGACTATCATAAATTAAAAAAAAAAAAAAAAAAAAGAAAGCAACACCCAGTAACAGTGCAGGAAGTTACAGTTATAGGAAGTTCAAGAGTTGCTTTTCTCTTTGTCCCTATATGGGTACACAAAGATGCAGTGTTTTATCACCACTCGTAGCAGGTGTTCTTAATGTGGTCAATGCAAGTGTACACACATTTAGGTTAATCCTTTTGGTTCATTTTGATTGTTAGGCATTGCTTTTTAAAATCTAATTTTGCTTTATAATTATGTAAAAATTTATGTAGAGCCAAAATTGAACCCACTAAAACAAGTACTTCCAAAGGGGTCTAGCTTCTTGTCTTGACCACTCTATCCTAGACTTTTCTCCTCCTTGGGTAACTTTTTCTACCTCCCCTCCTCCCAGCCTTTTAAAAAATAATTTTATGGTTTATTCTTTGATTGTTTTTTTTTTCCATTCCTTTTTACAGCTACATAATATTTGGTAGGATAGAAAAATCAGTGAACACATGATTGACAGTTTTGATGAAGGGATAGGTACATCCATTGATGAATGTTTCATAATTGAATCAACTGGCCCCCTGCTCATGGGTTTTCCAGTTTTTTGCTGTTTCCATACATTCGTCTTTTCATCTTTTCTTACCAGTGAGTCTTTAGCATTGATTTTCCTAGAAGAGGGACCAGTGTGTGAAAGGCCAAATTCATAAGCCATATTCATAATTCAAAATATACTTATATTTTGTTAGATATTACCTAATCTTATATTTTGTTAGATATCACCTAATCCTCCTTTGTAGGAAGTGCATGCACCATTTTGCTTTCCTCCCAGCAGTCTATGAGAGTGACTGCTTCCCAGCCTCACCAACAGTTGTCACCAGACTTTGGGATTTTTGTCAGTCTAACATGAATAAAATTGTACCTCAGTATAGTTCAAATTAGAATTTCTTACTTTGAGTGAAATGGTTAAGACACATTGCATTTATTTCATGTGGTTAAGACACATTTGCATTTATTTTTTTTTTAAGATTTTATTTATTTATTCATGAGGGACACAGAGAGAGAGAGAGAGAGAGAGAGAGGCAGAGACACAGGTAGAGGGAGAAGCAGGATCCACGCAGGGAGCCCGAGGTGGAACTCGATCTCAGGTCTCCAGGATCACACCCCAGGCCGCAGGCGGCGCCAAACTGCTGCGCCACCGGGGCTGCTCTTGCATTTCTTTTTGTCTGTGACCTGTTTTCTCCAGCCTGTTTTTCCATATTGAGTGATCTTATTTCTTTTCTATTTTATTACTCCTTCAACTGTGATGCCAATAGCAAATATTATTCCCAATTAGCCATTTGTCTTTTTGGTTGACTTAAAATAACTTTTGCCAAAAGTAGTTTATTATTTTTTTTTTATGTAATTAAATCCATCTACCATTTTCCTGTTCCTTCTAGGTTTTGAGTTGCTCTTAGAAAAGTTGTTCTCACTCCCAGATTCTAAGGGAATTCACACATATTTTCTTCTAGATCTTGTATGGTTTAGTTTATCTATGTAAAAATCTTTGATCGTTTGGAATGTATCCTGGTGTGTGCCATAAGAAAAAGAACCAATTAACATTTTTTTTTTAATAAGCTCTCCTCTTTTCCCGATACAGTTTATTATAAAGTCTTTCCCTTTCCAGAACTTTTGGGAGATGCAGCCTTTATTGTGTGCTAAATTTGCATCAGGAATTGAATAGTCCGTTCTAATTCTTATGAACCTGACCATTATTCACATACTTCATCCTATGAGCACTTCTTCTGGGAGAAGTGGAGGGAGGTGGGGCTGTGGTCCTCAGTCTGAAAATTTTCCAGAGGACTGAAGGTCAGAGTCAAATTGCCCTTTAGATTTAATCTCAGATTTTAATCTTTCCTTGTAAAATCTCTTCCCTCTCGTCCCGCTTTTTTCTTTCTTTCTTTCTTTCTTTCTTTCTTTCTTTCTTTCTTTCTTTCTTTCTTTCTTCTTTCTTTCTTTCTCTTTCTTTCTTTCTTTCTTTCTTTCTTTCTTTCTTTCTTTCTTTCTGGTTTTATTTATTTATTAGTGAGTGTGAGCATGAACAAGGGTAGGAGGAGAGGCAGAGGGAGAGAGATAGGCAGACCTCCCACTGAGCGTGGAGCCCCATGCAGGGCTCAGTCTGATCCCAGGACCCTGAGACCATGATCTGAGCCAAAACTAAGAGTTGGGTGCTCAACCGACTGAGTCACCCAGGTACCCTAGTCCTTTTACTTTTAAACAATGGGAAGTTTCGTCCTTTTGCATTTCCCATTTGTTAACATTGATTCCCTTTTCTTTATTTCTCTTATTTAACCAGCACAGGGTTGCAGTTTTTACGTCTTGTTTCCCCGAGCCTCGCATCCCATCCTTTCCTACTTCCAGTGCCTTAGCACATCTCAGGAGATGATTTTAATGGCTTTCCTTCCTACTGGTGCTCTGGCTTGTACTCTCTTCCGTCTCAGATTCACCTTCACCACTGTGAAGGGGTCTGTTGCAAACAATGACCATTCTGCCTTCAACACACCATGATAATGTAGGACAGGTGCTTGTTTCCTTAGCCTCCTGCTCCGCCTTGCTGTCTGCCCTTTGTGCCCTGGGAGTCAGGCTCCAGCAGTCCCTCATCCCCTGTAGGTTATCAGAGATTCCAGATTGTCTCAAGTCACTTTAGATCTCCTCCTTCCTGAGGCCATTCTCTCTCCAGAGTGTCCAACCCTTCCTGCACCTCCATACAAGGCATCACATCATCTGCACAGCTTTCTCCTCCTAGCACCTGCAACACCACCCCTGCCTCCATGCTTTCAAATTGCTTAAAATTACATCGATGTGTGTGTCCTTCACTCTAAGGCTTGTGTGTGGGAACTCAGGCTTCATGAATGGTAGTATTGGTGTTCAGTGGGGAAAAATAAAAGTATTAGTTGTTCTTTGTATACATCTGTGTGCTAACAGGTTCTGTATTGTATGTTTTCTTTTCTTGATTATGAGCATCTCGAGAGATGGAATCTCATCTGATTTGTCTCTATATTCTTAAGCCCAGGAGAGTGTCTGTTACATGGAATAGAAGCTCAAGAAGTGAGTGCTGTTGAGTGAAAGGAAAAGAGAGATCATGATGGCAAAGACCTGCAAAATATGATTTTGGAGAAATAATTGAAAATAACTGAGAATGTCAGCCTTAGAAAAAGAGTGTTTTCAAGATAGGCAGAAGAGGAGTGGTTATGGAGAGAGGCCTAGGGTTCCAGAAAGAAGTACGGTCACTGCAGGAAAGTGGCAGAGGAGTACATCTTAGCTTCATGGAGAATAAGCGAAAAGCTGTCTTGTCCTCGGGACTTGCGAGGCTTATGTCTGGGGGTTTCAGAAAAGGCTGGGCAAAGATCCCAATGAAAAATCGCAACACACCCACCAGAATGGCTAAAATAACAAATAGTGACAACACAGAAAGCTGGTGGGGTGCAGAGAAACTGGATCACTCATACATTACTGGTGGGAATGTAAAATGGGACAGCCCCCTCGGGAAACAGTTTGACAGTTTTTATAAAATTAACGTGCATTTTACCATATGACCAGGAATCGCACACTTGGGCATTTGTCTCAGAAAAATGAAGACTTATGTTCACACAGAAACCTGTACACAGAGGCTTTTAGCAGCTTTATTTGTAAGAGCCAAAAATTGAAATCAGCCCCGAACAGGTGAATGGTTAAATAAATTATGGTATATCCATTCCATTTGTATTAGTCAGGGCTCTCCAGAGAAACAAAGCCTATAAGAGATTTATTATAAAGAATTGGCTTATGTAATTATGAAGGATGTGAAGTCTCAAGATAAAATTGGCAAGTCAGAGGCCAAGGAAAGTTAAAGGTCTAGTTCTAGTCTAAAAGCTACTGCCTTGGAAATAAGATTAGCTGACACTTGGTTGCTTCATTTCAACTCCAAAGAAAGAAAAGGACCAGTGTCAAAGCTCAAGTAGTGAGACAGGACCATCTATCTCTTATTCAACCTTTTAATTCTATTCAAGTCTTCAACTGATTGGATAAGGCCCACCCACACTAGTAGGAACAGTCTGCTTTACTTAATCTATAGAATCAGATGTTAATATTTAAAAATACCCTCACAGAAATGAACAAGGGGTGGTGGAAAGGGAGGTGGGCAGGAGGTGGGGGTGACTGGGTGACAGGCACTGAGGGGGGCACTTGATGGGATGAGCACTGGGTGTTATGCTGTATGTTGGCAAAATGAACTCCAATAAAAAAAAACAACTAAAAATAGAACTGCCATATATAAGCACTTTTAAAAGATTCTACATAAATGATATCATAGAAAAAAAAAAATACCCTCACAGACAACACCTAGAAAAATGTGGGACCAAACATCTGGGCACCTGGTGGGTCAGTCCAGCTGATACATAACTGTTGTGCCATGGAACATGACTCCTCAATAAACAGAAACACTTGACCCAAGCAGCAACCTGAAAAAATCTTGAGGGAATTATGCTGAGGAAAAAAAAAAACAAAAAACCACTCAACCCCAACAGTGACATACTACATGATTCCAGTTATGTAATATTTTTGAAATGACAAAATTAGGAACTATTTGGTATCTTCACTGTGATGGTAAATAGATGAATGTGCAAAAGTGATAAAATTATAACACACATACACACAAATGAGTACAGGTGAAATTGGGGAAATCTGAATGTGATTGGTGGATCAAATCAATGTAAGCATTCTGGTTGTAGCCTTGTTCTATGATTTTACAAAGTATTACTGATGGGGGAAGCTGAGCAAAGTAGACAAAGAGTGTCTCTCTCTATTATTTCTGTTTTTCTTTTTCCTTTCTTTTATTAATATTATTATTATTTTATATATATATTATTTTTTTAAGAGAGAATGTGTGAAGGAGTTACAGAGAAGGAGGGAGAGAGAGATCCTAAGGAGGCTCCACACTAAGTGGATGCAAGGCTCGATCTCCTGGCCCTGAGACATTGTGACCTGAGCCAAAATCAAGAGTTAAATATCTAACTGACTGGGAGCCACCCAGGTGCTCCCTCTGTATTATTTCTTACAACTGCATGCAAATCTACAATTGTCTCAATAAAAATTCCAATTAAAGCCTTGCCAACTGTATAAGTCATCCTGTAAAATCACTAAAATAATTATGAAATGTATTGTACCGAATTTATGTTCCACATTAGGGACTGAAATTCAGCTTCTCAACTTTCAAATACAATGTTGAAAGTTCAAAACAATCACAATAGGGTAGTCCCTTCTCAGGGATTCTATAGGGAGAGCCCATGATTAGATTAGAGTTGCAATCTGTGACCCTCAAGCATCTTTCCATTGGAAGAATCTATTATTTTCTGATTCTTCCTTTTAATTCTAATCTATTTCTCTTACTTGTCAGAGTTACCTTGGATTGTGATTTTGTCTGCCAAAATGCTGGCCTTTCCCTTATCCATATTGGAGTACTTGGCCACCTGAAGTGGCCTTTTAAAAATACTTGTGTGTGTGTGTGTGTGTGTGTGTGTGTGTGTTTTATTGTTTTTAGATTATTGGTAAAAACAGTATTGAATGCAGAGGAGAGGACACTGTGCAACACTGCAGCTCTGATTCACTGATTTCCATTCTCTGCTAGTCCCTGCTGTTTGGCCACTGGAGACATAGAGCATCAAAGAGGACATTACTGGTCCTTGGATGCAGCCCCTCCCCAAACAGCGTGCCGAGCATCCAAAAGCAGGTTCTTACCAGTCACTGATGAATATTTAGTGGGATTCATTTAAGTCCCCTTAGTTCCTGGAAGAAAGAAAATTGTCTTTTAAAAATACAATCTAAAAAAATCTTAACTCCTTTTCTTCCAGCATGTCAGTTAGTTGTGTTGTTTTGCTTTGAAATGCAGAGTGAAGCACAAAGCAATATCTTTAGAGATTTGGAAGTGATGACATAATATTCCAGAGAACATATTTCAGAAAGTCAATGGGCTTTGCACTGGGGTCTTTCTTTCCAAGCAGACCTGTTTATACCCATTTATGTAGTTGCAGGTCCCTTGGGTACTGAGTTTGTGATGGTTCTTACAGTATTTCACATAACCCTCTGCTGCCCATTCCTCCATTAAGTCCCTTGACTACATACATCGTTGTGTGTCCTGAGTTTTGCATTTCAGCTTTGCCTGCCTGCACATGCTTTCAGCTTCTGTTTGCACCAGTCAATAATTTTTTTTTCTTATGTGTTAAATGCAAACGTGAGGAAGGAATTTCTTCGTCTTTAATTACTGTTCGGCTGTGCCATCATCTGAAATAAAATGGGTCATCTAATTCAATGTCCTGCCCCCAAACTTTAAACTTGTATGAGGACTCATATTTTTTCAGAGTATTTATTGTACTTGATATGTAGAAAATTGCTAAGATAAGTAACATGAAAAAAATAGGCATGGGTTGTGTTACTCGAGGCCTGTGAGGTAGTAATGACAAAGTTGAGTCTAGAACCCATGGCTAGAACTTCCCTCCATGTGAACCTGGGCCAAAACGCCCCTTTGGTAACATTTTTTTTTTTTTTAAAGAAAGGATTTAAAAAAATTTTTTTTAATTTATTTATGATAGTCACACAGAGAGAGGGAGAGGCAGAGACACAGGCAGAGGGAGAAGCAGGCTCCATGCACCGGGAGCCCGACGTGGGATTCGATCCCGGGTCTCCAGGATCACACCCTGGGTCAAAGGCAGGCGCCAAACCACTGCGCCACCCAGGGATCCCTCTTTTCATAGCATTTTTAAAGAACAGAACCATTAACATTTTCCTGACTAGTCTCTGTAACAAATAATCCTTCCTTGTCAGGAAAACCTTCTTGACTTTAAAACTTCATCCATTCTTTCCTCCATCTTCTCTGGAAGCATGAAATCATCCTTCACCAAGACATGTTATCCTCTTTTAGTAGGAACAGCAAGATGCTCGCTTCCACACAATTTATGGTTGTAAATAAATTTACAAGATAAGTTAGTCACCGGAGAATGTTTTTTATTTTTTTTTTTAAGATTTATCTATTTATTTATTCATGATAGTCACAGAGAGAGAGAGAGGCAGAGACATAGGCAGAGGGAGAAGCAGGCTCCATGCACCGGGAGCCCGATGTGGGATTCGATCCCGGGTCTCCAGGATCGCGCCCTGGGCCAAAGGCAGGTGCTAAACCACTGCGCCACCCAAGGATGCCCGAGAATGTTTTTTTTAAATGTTTTGATCTTTTAAAAGAAATTGTAACGATCCATTATACTTTGAAGTACTTGTCAGCTATTAAAAGAATGACAGCTGTGCGTAACAATGTGGAAGATCTCAAAGGCTTAGTAAGTTAAAAAAAGCAAGGAGCAAAAAATGTGTATAGTTTGATTCCATTTTGCTTAAAAAGAACCCAGCAAAACTATCTATATACATGGGAATATAGATGTACAAAAAACATAAAGATCTCTATAGAAATATAGCAAACTATTATCTGTGATTATCTCTGGAGAGTGGGGTAGTGATGGGGTAGGAGGAATTTTGGTGTGGGCTCTATGTACAGTAGACTGTGTTTCAGTCCTTTAAAAATAGAAAAGTATAATACATTACTTGAGAATTTTTAAATACATTGTGGGGAAAAAAGTGACCAAAAAAAAAAAAAAGCCACTAAAAACAAAAAAAAGCAACAGATCATAGTGTACATACCTTCCATTAGATGCCTGTTCCAACTGGGAAGTGTTCTTCTAATCCACTAATGGCTAATTAAAGGCTTTTTATTTCCTAGCTAACCAGAAAGAACTTCTGAGGTTTTTTTTTCCAATCCTAGTTTAGTACCTATGGTTAAATTTTATAAAAAAATATTATGTTCAAGTTGCATAAATTCTCGATTTGGGTTGTGTTGCACACTGTTCCAGAAGAACTTAAGTCTTTGTCCAAAGTCTTGATGAAACTGAACATTTCTCTCAAAATGACTGTCAGGGCTGGTTTCCCTAAACCTTTCCCAGGTTTTTCTAAGCTTTTTAGCAAAAGTTTCTTTGGCAGCCAGCAAGGAACCTGGACCACAGATGGTTAGTTTTATTCTGCTTAAGGCCCACCTTGTTCAGAATCAGTATTCAGGGACTGACAAAATTGCTGGTTGTGTATATGAAGCAAATTTTTCCTTAGCCTTTAGATAATGTTGGTTATTTTGCTTAACTATAATTACAGTGGGAGACATTTCTTAGTAGGGTGGTACTGCTGTCAGATCTCCCAGGGTTGTCATGGGGAATGAGTGGAAATCTGGAACAGGCAAGTTTCCTTAGTCATACCTTACACTGTAATTTATGGAGAGATTTCTAGATACCAGGCCTTGTGCTGGGCCCTGGGTATCCAGAAGAAACTGAGGCATGGCTCCTGGTCATGAATCATATGATCAGACATTAGGTCCGGAAGAACGGTGGGAAGAAGAGGGAGCCTGGAGTACAGAGAACAGGTGTGTATGTCCTGCTTGCACTTCAAGCTAGGCCTGTTGGGGAGGTGACAGTTGAGCTGGATTCTGGAAGATCAGCAGGCAAATGTGAGCAGCAGGAGAGGAGTATATTTTTGATCAAAGGAGCACAGTTGCACTCAAGACACTACAAACATTTTGTTAAATCATGAAAGTATGAAATTGCTCTTTTTTTTGAAGTCAAAATTGCCAAATGTTGGCAAGCTCATATGGTGCAACCTAATAGTTCCTTCTGACTGGAGCAAAGGGTGTCTGGGTGAGGAAACAAGATATGAGCTGAGAGTGATGGCAGTGCCAGATGTAAAGGAGCTGGCTGGGATGGGCCAAGGCTGGGCTTCCCAATAATTCTTTGTTGTGGGAGGTGGTTCTGTGCAAAGTAGGCTGTCTAGCGGCATCTCTGGACTCTACTCACTGATGCCAGACTCCCACAATTGTGACAATGCCTCAGATATTGCCATGTGTCCTTTCGGGGTAAGATCGCCCAGCTGGGAAACACTGAGATAACCTTGAGAACCCTGGGAAGCTTCGAAGCCATTCGTAGAGATACCAGATTTGCTCAGAAATAAAGTGGATTAGCAGGGAACAAACAGCAGCATGGATGCATGTGGAGCTATTGCAATAATCAGGGAAAGGTATAAGGGAAGGAAGGATGGGCTGCAGAGATATCATCAAGGGTGGAGATTCACAGGTTTGAACACTATTATGTCAGCATGTGTAAGTGTGTGTGTGTGAGTGTGTGTATATGGGAGGTGATTAAAGAGGAATTCATTCTATCATGATGCCAACACAGGAAGGGAGGGTGACACTAATGGCGGGCAGGGGTTAGGAGGACGACATGTGGCCTCGTCAGTGACATGGTGTCTAAGGAAATTGTCTGTGGGATGGAGATGTAGCCATTGGAAGTGTTCCTGAGATAGATCGAGAATACCAGCTTCAGTCTCTCCGCCCTGTCCCAACCCCTGCTGGTAGAGGGTGACAACTGTCACAGCTTAGAAACTATGCATGCTTGTAATTGATTTCTGACATGATTAGATTATGAACATTTGATGAGAATTGGAAAAGGTGAATTTTCCTTGTTGCTTGAACATGCCATGCTCTGCCCTCTCAGAGGCACTTCCTGGACTATCCTCGACCTCTACCCTGTAAATTCTTCCCACCTCTCCTCCTCTGCCCCATTCCCGCCAGTCTTAAAGGAGAAGTTATCGGGAAACCTTCCAAGACCTCTCCCTGCACCCCAGGATTGGTGTAGGTCCCCCTCCTTTCATCTTTCTTAGCATCTGGTTCTTGTGCAGTATTTTACCTCCTGGGAAGCGTTTGGTGAATGGCCCCTCTTCCCTCCAAGCTACCAGCTTCCAGGGAGAGAGTCCTGCTTGTCCTGCCCCTACTCTGCCTCCAGCTCCCAGCGCAGAGCCTGCCAGTCAAGAAGTAGGTTTGACCAACTATTCTAATTCTGGTGTTTTTCAGAACCTTTGTGAGGTTGGAGACACTAGATTCAACATCTAGGATGTGATTTTCTTTTCTTTTAATAGTACATATATTTGGAAGGAACCTTGCACTTGATCTAGTTCAGACTCCTTAGGGACTATGGAGAAGTAGGAAAAGACCATCCAAGTTGTTGGGGCCTTCCCTGTGGGCAGATAGGACCCAGTCCCACCCAGAGGCTTCCAGACTTGCCCACCCAGGCTCTGAATCTCCACTTCTTCTGTTTCTCAGTCTGGTGCTAGGAGGATTGGGTGGGTAAGAGGACAGGAGGTTTCTAGAAGATACTGCTATGGAAATGGTGGAAAGTGGAGTCTTTAATGTTCTCCCCTGGGGTTCGTACTCATCACTATGGAGTTTATTACTGTTGTAAATTGCTTATAACTCCTGGCATCCTTTCTGGATCTTAAAGGATCTCTCTCCATTTGCTAATCATAGTGCAGCTTTATTGATTCATGCAACCGGAATTATATTCACCCCCACAATTTCCAGTCTGCTCCCGTACTTACTGCCTACTATATGTGGTGTTATTTTTCACTTTTAAGGGGAACTTCCTCTTGTATACATTCATACTAGAGGGAAAAAAAATGAGCTTGGACATTGAAGAACAGAATGTACTGGTTTATGGGGGAAAAGTAGCTCAGGTGTGGGCTTAGTGAATAAAAACCTATCTTAAATAGATACATTGAATCCATTTTTAATGGAATAGTGCCAATAAAAATGGGCATTTTTTTTCTTTTTAGCCAGCCAGATAATAAATTAATACCACAAAACTTCCAACAAATTAGTGCTATATAAAGTAGGCAACCATATAATTTGTTTGATTATTCACATTTTAAATTATTTTCTTTTGTGTCATATAGATAAAGCTGCATCTCTACATTTATAATTATTTTTCTTATAACTCTTTATGTTCCTGTCTTTTTGTAATGCACAAGAAATCTTTAAAAAAAAAAGTAGCTCTTTGGGAAAACTTTGATTAATGTTGTGAAGGTCAATTTGGTAAAGATTTGCGCAAAAAAAAAAATATCTTATTTGTATTGTTCGATTTTTATTATGGGAGCTATACAATTATGAATAATCCTATTTGTTCCAGTTATTCTCAAGTTTATGTAAATTATATCCTATGGTTATCCTGTCACTAACATAATTGACTAACTTTGCTTCTAAAATGTATTCTGAACCATTTTCTCAGCATGAATGGACTTGAAATCTCTTAGTCATTTTCTCAGCAGTGTCAATTGTAGGGAGAGCACTAAAGCATGGCAAAGAACAAAAATACAATCTAGGCTGAAGCCCCCTTATTGGAGAATATTCTATGTGGAAAACAGCTAGGTTCTTTTCTCTTGACCTTAGAACAGGACTCTAATGCGATTATTTACTCCTCAATAAACATTTACTGAAATCCCTTTGTGTTCAGAACTACTATAGCCATTGGGAAGGCACCAATGAACAGGACAAGTGGGGTTCTTGTCCTCTGGGACCCTATGAGCAGGAGGACAGGGTAGGTGAGCCAATAATGAGTAATCAACAGCCATGGAAGATATAAAGCAGGGCAGGGATACTGAGCCAGTGCAGACTCTCAGGGGCAGCCTCTCTGAGAGGTGACATTGGAGCACAAATCATGGTGATGGTGTGCCAGGGTCTGAAGGGCCAGTATTCCAGACAGAGGGAGCAGAAAGTGTAGATGGCCAGAGGAGGTAACAGAGTGTCCACACCTTTGTGGCTGGAGAATCCTGAGGTGGGAAATGGGATAGGATGTGGGCTTGACGAGGCCATAAGAAGGAGTCTGTGTGCCATCCTGTGTGGAAGGGGACAGAGGTCACCATGATCCCATTTCTGGTTGCAGAAGACCACTTTGGCTGCTGGGTGGACAATAGACCACGGAGGCAAGAGCGGGCCCAGAAACCGTCTTCTTGCAGCTAATTGAGTGAGATGTTAGGGTGGCTTGCCCAAAAATGCCAGTGGCGGGGGTGTGGAGACAGGCGAAGCTGGAGTATATTTTGAAGGTACTGCTGGTAAGGATGGGTGATGTAATCAGTGTGGGTGGGAGAGTCAGAGAAGAAAAGGGATGACACACAGGTTTGGGGCTCAAGCAGGATACGTGGGGATGAGGACAGTGGGGAGAGGAGCGGACTGTAAGAGGCATCAAGAATTGTGATCTGCTCATGTATTTGAGCTGGGTGTTAGACATTGGAGTGGTCACATTGGGTGAGCCGTTAAAGATAATGGTTTGGAGCTCAGGGGAGGGGGCAGGGCCAGAAATAAAGCTTTAGGTATCATTGACATGGAGATGATAGTTAAGGTTTGGTTAACTAGGGACACTTAGGTGGGTCAGTGATTGAACGTCTACCTTGCTCTCAGATCTTTGGCTCAGAGTGTGATCCTGAGGTCCTGGGATGGAGTCCTTCACCGGGCTCCGCACAGGGAGCCTGCTTCTCCCTCTGCCTCTCTCTCTGCCTCTCTTTCTGTATCTCTCATGAATAAATAATTAAAATCTTTTTAAAAAGAAAAAAAAAAAAGGTTTGGTTAGCTACAGGATTGGTTCTTTTTACTCCTGTTTTGTAGCTTCTACTAACTCCAGAATTTCCTTCTGGCTCCACAGATGTGGGTTCCCACTGGACTCATGCTTTGGCTGCATCTTTCTTCCCTATGCTGTGTGCATGCAGAAAAGGTGTATGCACATGGAAACATTGACAGAGAGCTCTCGGGGGCCAGAACTGTAGCTCAGGGGAGGCAGCCTGGGACTTGGAATCTGAGAACATTAGCTTTAGGTCCATGATGAGCCACTCTTGCCTTGAGCTCCAAGTTCCTGACCTGAAAAATAGGGGTAATAATAGTATTCAGCCCCTGTAATGACATAAGACTTTTTGTGTACTTATATAGATATAAATAGACTCAATATATAGGAGATACTTGATAAATGTGGTTAAACAGAATTTTAATCTCCTTTTCTGTGGTTGTAGGGACTACGCATTCACTCGGCAGTTGAAGCCTTTTTGACAAGCTTGTTTTTTGTCAGACAGAGGCAGATACCATGAATTTCTTCATTTTGTCCTTTGTTAAAGCCTCAGTATTTAGGCATTCAATATATATTGGACAATGATAATCAATTTTTTTGTTGGTGTTTACATTTTAGCCTCTGTTGCCCATCCCACTAAACCTGAAGGCAGCAGTTAAAACTAATTGAGAAGAATTCTGTTTTATGATTCCTAACAATATTTTTCAGACAAAATATGGCTTTATGCACTAGTAGTATGGCTTCTACTTCTAGGAAGGAATGAAGAGGCTCAGCTAATTTTACATATTCAGCATTTTCTTAATTGTGTCATGTGTTTTTGTCCAGGATGCATTTAATTTGGAAGCCTTCCCAAGATGTGTAAAAGTGAGTGCCAACATCTTTTTCAGACACAAATTGGATTTGATAATGTTTATGTTGGATGCATACAATTTAGTTATTTCTTTTTCACATAACTTCTCTCTACTCATGCTGAGAAAACCTCCAGAGCAGTGACACTTATTATAGCTTTTCTCAGTCAATTAACAAATATTTGTTGAGCCCCTACTACGTGTAGAACACAGTGCTAAGCATGTGACGAATGCAAATATGTATTGTGCACAGTCTTATACTCAAGCTTGTGAATTAATTATGAAGAGAAGGTTTCACTTTAGGAGAAAGGAGAATTTTCCCAGAAACATAAGACTGGGAGGAAGTGGAGAGCTGTCACTCCACCTGTTGCTCCACGCACATGCCTCTTCTACAGCAACCTCCAAAGCCATCATCTCTCTCACTTGACTTCTGTTAGTGAGTGACTCACCACTTCCTTAGGTTTCTTGCTGGGATTTTTGGACAACTTTGATTGTTCAAATTATGTGCTGATATTGTAGATATCTCCTGTATAGAGACCTCTTCTGTGGCTTCTGCTTGGCTTTTCTGTCAGATGCCATGCCTTTGTAAATTTGAAGATCTCTAAAGGGCCTTCTGTTTGAATAACTTGCATTTGTGCAATGCTGGAAGTCTGCAATGATCTTTACATCTCTTCTCCTTATAGTAATCATGAGTGATAGGCATTATGCTCCCATTCTACAGATGAGGAAAATGGGTCTTAGAGTTAAGTGAATAAGCCCAAGGTTGCACAGCTGGTAAAACAAAAATTTACAACTTGAAGTCAAAACTCCAAAATGTATGTTCTTTCCACCCAACAATGGCTTCTGTGAGTTCAGAGAGCATTTAATGATTAATAGCCAAACACGTTGTGTAAATAGAATGTGGGGCAAGACATCAGTACATGCCAGACTTGGCTGAGGTTTTGTGGAAGTGGATAAGAACATTTTTTCTTGCCACAGTCTGGGTGATCACAATGGTGGTGCTTTCAATAGACACTAGAATCCTCAGCAGAAAAAAACTTGTTCCTCTTGTAAAATACCTCATGGTTTTGGTTGAGCAATGAGAAGCGTCCCTGGAGAAACCCAGCCTTCAAGAATTTAGTATAGGTGAGCTTTATCAAGTCCGTGGACTAGAAGGTTAATTTTCCCCTTGGCCTACAGGTAATGATCTGTAGTGCTGGGTTGCACATATAAGTGTTATTTTGCTGGGTCCTCTATGCACCTGTGGTGTAAATACATAGGTTGCTCTCCACATCTCACTTGAACTTTCTTCTTATGGCCTTGATATATGCATTTCCTTTGAATCCATGCAATCTTTGCTTTCTGCAGTTATCAGACAAATCCTAATTTTGGAAAATAGATTTCCAAATGTCTTCTCAGGAAAGGTGTTTGAATTTATCTATCTATTTATTTATTTAGATTTTATTTATTTATTCATGAGAGACACACACAGAGAGACAGAGATATAGGCAGAGGGAGAAGCAGGCTCCCTCTGGAGAGCCTGGTATGGGACTCGATCCCAGGACCCTGAGATCATGACCAGAGCCAAAGGCAGATAGATGTTCAACCACTGAGCCACCCAGGTGCCCCAAAGGTGTTTGAGTTTAAATATCTCTAGAATTGGAACTTTTTTCTGTCATGTTTCTAATTTAGCTCTCCAAGCCATTGTCAAGCCTATTGAGTTAGCCGATAATGTGTTCATTCTTTCTTTTAGTAAATATTTGTACATTCTTGCTCTAGTCTAGGAACTCTGCAAGATATTGAGAATACAAAAAAAAAAAAGACATGTCAGGAAGGTCAAAGAAGTATTCACAGAAAATATGATGCTAGAATGGCCTTGAAAGATTGGGTGGGGAGTGTATTTTGTGTGGAAAGCTTTTCTTTCTTCTAAGCCATGGCCTTACCTATTAGTATGGTCTCTAGACTTCTGTCATCCCTGCTGAAACAGAGCCCATGTCATGGAGGAATTGCTAACATCGGAATTGCTAACATCGGCTCTTATTAATATTCCTGGCTGTAGTTTCTGTATTTCTCAGTCATGTTCCATAGCTTGCTGTGTTGTTTCTTCTCTAATGATAGTGATCAGGACTAGGATGGTACCACTGGAGAAAAGGCAAAGTGATTGGACATTGGACAGTGCATGTATTTTGAAGTTAGAAGTGGTGGAACTTGACTAATTGGATGCAAGAAAAAAGAGAGAGGGGCAGAAGTCAGGAATGGTTCAAGTGACAGAACCATGGAGTTGCTATCAACTTTAAGTGCCTGTGGGAGGGACAGACATGTGAGTTTTGAGATACCTATAAGATATTCATTTGGCTATTTGAATCTAGAGTTTAGAGGGAGAGGTTCAGGTAGGTCCAGAGAGATATATAAATGTCATGGCCAATGGTATTTAACGTCATGAAATTGGATGAGATCATCAGTGGAACCAGAAAAAAAGATGTCCCCAGGCTGATTCTTTGGGGCACTCTAACATTTGGAAATGTGAAAGATGAGTAGGAACTCATAAAGGAGACATAGAAGGAGTGGCTAGAGAGGAAGACAGGAAATCCAGAGTTTAGTCCCCAAAACTAGAGACAAATTTTCAGGGAGGAAAAATGATGCTGTTGGAGGTCACCTAAGTTGAAGACTGATTGGCCCATTTATCCACATGGAGGCTGTGGATAACCTTGACAAGGGAATTGTCTGTGGAGTGGTAGGAATGGGAGACCATGAAGACAGGCATATTTTGAAGTAGTCTGTGAAAGGAAAGAGTAGTGAAGATAGTAGTTGGCGGAGAAGTGGAATCAGGAGGCTATTTCTTTTATAAACACTATGTAGACATTTCTGTTATGAACCATCCAGTTCCCCACCCCGCCTTTTCACCATCCATGACCTTTTGTGTTACAGCTGTTTTAGTAACTTTTCCTGTATCCAGCCAGTCCTCCTTGCTTGCTGCATGAACCACACTTACTCTCTTTTCTGTACATTTCCTGGATACATCTGTCTCTGCTCTGTGGTCTGAGGAACTAGAGTGATCCTTCTTTTCTTATAGTCCTAAAGTTTCAGTACTGTCTTTCCTTTTCTTTCCCAGCCTGGTCAGCCTTATCTTATCTCCAAGGGTACAGGTTGTTTACTAACAGTCAGGTTTCCATTTGATCCTATCTCTTTGACTCAGGCTTATCTTCTTCATCTTGTTTCTTAATTCTCTCTAGTGATTCTTTGGAAAAAACTTGCAAGCAACCACTCGTCATTACGAAGTTTGGTGTAAATCTCCGTCTTGTCTACAGTTCTAAGGTCAGACTGTATTTAACATGTACTCAGGCAAGAAGAAATGGAATCCATTTATCAAGCAGAAAGCAAACCAATTCCCCATTGGAGAAAGGACAAAGAAATAATGCCTAAATGCCAGCTGAATATAACGAAAGCTAATTGTTGCCTATGAAGCAAATCTTAAAATTAATTTTGAGTTAAATAAAGGAAAACACATTTCATAGTAAGGTTTTTTTTTTTAATTTTTTTATGATAGTCACAGAGAGAGAGGCAGAGACACAGGCAGAGGGAGGAGCAGGCTCCATGCACCGGGAGCCCGATGTGGGATTCGATCCCGGGTCTCCAGGATCGCGCCCTGGGCCAAAGGCAGGCGCCAAACCGCTGTGCCACCCAGGGATCCCCATAGTAAGGTATTTTTATTTGGATGTTTTTCTTGCTAACTTTGCCCAGTGTGCATTTAATTTCTTTCTGGTGAACTTCAAATGAAATAGAGAAAATATGAGCAGAATACGACCACCCCCAAAGTTTTTTTAGACTTCTCGGACAGAATTCTTTTTTTTTTTTTTTTAGGATTTTATTTATTTATTTATTCATGAGAAACACACAAAGAAAGGCAGAGACACAGGGAGAGGGAGAGGGCTCCCTGTGGGGAGCCTGATGTGGAACTCGATCCCAGCTCCCCGGGATCATGACCTGAGCCAAAAGCAGATGCTCAACTGCTAAGCCACCCAAATGCCCCTCTGACAGCAATCCCCAAGGTGACTTCATGTATTCTCCCTGCCTCCCTCCCTCCATCAGCCCCTAGAAGGAGATGGTCAGGTGAGGGAGAGCCAGTTAAGTAGCAGGCTGCCTTGAGGGCTCTGAACCCACCAGGCTCCTAGAGAGGCCATCTGCCTCATGCCAGTCAGACCCTGGACTGGTCTCCCACTGAGCAGCACTGCTGCCATCAACCAGGTGAGCCATGGGGGATCCTCACTGCAGACAGAGTTTTTTGCTCAGAACTCTTTCTGCCCCAGGTCAGCATAAGAAGCCATGGTCAGGGCAGCCCCAGTGGCGCAGCGGTTTGGCACCGCCTGCAGCCTGGGGTGTGATCCTGGAGACCCGGGATTGAGTCCCACATTGAGCTCCCTGCATGGAGACTGCTTCTCCCTCAGTCTGTGTCTCTGCCCCTCTCTCTCTCTGTCTATGAATAAATAAATAAAATCTTAAAAAAAAAAAAAAAGCCATGGTCAGCATAAGCAGGGAGCTTAAAAGGCCCACATACATTTTTAAATTCATTGTCATATGATATATTTTGGTGTTCCTCTGCATGGCATTGCTCTTTGACAGCAAGACATATTACTTCCAGTCATCCCCAAACACTGACGAGGGAAAGCCAAGTATACCATATGTGCCTCTGATTCTGATTACTATTTGCTTTATTTGCATTACACTTTCTTTTTCATAAGTTGGGGGCTCTTAATGCTAGGACAACCAGACGTGGAGTAGGTTAGGGCATCCCTGTGGAAACCTTTATTTGGTCAGATCACTTCTTATTTATTGGTGACCTTCATGCACTGGGTAGGAGAATGCAAACCTTTCTATAATAACTTCTTGGTATCTATCCTTCCTCTTATAATCCAGACTCCCTCTCTAAACAATACTTTCCTTTTTTTCGTTCCCCTTAGTTTAATATCTTCCATACCTTATTACCCAGAGTCAGTTTTAGAAATTCCTCATTTGTCCTTCTTTTTCCATGTGTATTACTTTGCTGCCTCATGGTAATACTGAAGTAATGATCACCCTATTACAATAAACCCCCATACGAAACTGGAAAAAAAAATCTGCTGCCAAGACCTTCTTCTATAAGGTGATATTCCTATAACCAGACACAAATACTAAATCCAGAGCCATGACCTTTGACCACCAGAGAAACTTGGACCTGATTCTCTGCTCATCATGCCAGGTCCTGCCATGTTTCCCTGCCCTTTCTCGGAGTCTTTGACATAAGGAATTGAAATCATCTGTTGTTGGGAAGGACATAATCTTTCAGGCTAAGCTGGGCACACTTCTAGTTGGTCTGAGGACTGATTTTGTGGCAGGTGGCATGGTGAAATGCAGAAACTTTATATTTTCACTGTGGCAGTACCAACACGGATCAGATATTTTAATTCTGTTATTTTATCCCTCAGCTGTGAACACATCATTCTCTATCATTTTCAACCTCTCTGTAATTGGAATAAACAATCACACCAGGGTCATTTTGACCCTGGCTTCAAATAACTAATGTTTTGCAGGTCTTTGCCCATGAAAAAGCTTTGAAAGTATATTCTTTTATTTGCCAACAGAGTAAAGTGGTATAGAGATTGAATCGAAGAATTGCGTGAGCATTAAAAGAAAAAGGTCAAGCAGAGAGCAAGGGAAGAAATAGGATTTTAGTGTATTTCTCCTTCTTTCTCTTTGCATAACTCCAATTTGAGTACCACCATGTCATGGATTTTTCACTTGACTAAGGTCTCTGCTTATCTGGGCAGGTCACCTGAAGCAGAAACTTTAATAATTCACATCGTTATCCCTAGTGGAGTGCATCACACCTTTTATACGCTCCAGCAGAGGCTGAGAACCTGCCCAACACCAAACACCTGCTGCAGATGACATGATATGGCCTCTGTGGCTTATAAAATTGAAAGGTAGCCAACATCCAGGGTTAGTGGGTTCTATAACTCCATGGAACTATGAAGAGGATGCTTTTGTATATTGGGGTCTAGTGTTATTATCTTAATCTCCCGTGAAACATAACTCTCGCCACTGTAGAGAGACTGCTGGAATAGATGTCTGTTATTCAAGTCTGATTGTCCTGAGTCTTAAATCATTTTATATTATCTAAGGAAGGGCATAAAGGTCCAAGTGGCATATTTATTTCTTAGTCTGCTGCTTCAATACAGCTCAGAAAATCTTAGATATTTTTTCATTCAAAGAGTATTTGAGGGATTTGTTTTTTTTCCTAGCAAAATGAGGTATTCACCCTTTCTGGGGGATTTTATTTATTATAAAATCTATTTATTATTTTTATTTTATTTTTTAAAGATTTCTTTATTTATTTTTTAGAGAGGGGGTAGGGGTGGAGGGAGAAGGAGAGAGAGAGAGTCCTAAGCAGACTCTGCACTGAGTGCAGAGCCAGATGGGGGGCTCAGTCTCACAACCCTGAGATCACTACCTAAGGTGAAACCAAGAGTCAGAGAGGCTTAATGGACTGTGCCACCCAGGCACCCCTCTAGGGGATTTTATTAGATATTGTTTTAGATACCATGTGTTACCATGGTAGTATCATGAATAATACCTAATCAGGGTCCTTTGGAAGAAATATACACACTTATTATTTGGATAACCCCACTTAAGAAAACTGTTGGTGTAGATCATTAAAACCCGTTGGGAGCACAGGCAATTATAAGCTATGCATTAAATTGCTCTTTTTATTAATTAGAAAATTGACCACAATGTAGCATGTACACCAGGTGTTGACAATTTAAGAGTTGCAAATAATTATATTTTCAGATTCTCAAAAGTATTCATTTACCTACAAGATTAGGACGTTAGTTATTACCAAAATCTGAAAAGTGCCTTGCAGTTTCTTGAAATTTCCTCTTATTCCAGGCTCGTGTGATTATCCCTCGTGATCTCCATGTCAGTTTGGAGGCCCCATCCAGCACCCTAGCTTCTTTATGATTTTTCAGTCATGACTCCCAGGCATTTGCATCCTGGTCTCCCATTTCCCTAATTGCACTTTTGATCTGATTATCAGCATGAACAGCATCACCAATGATAGCACATGTGCAGTCTATTCTGCTCACGAGCTTGTCAGCTCATTGACGGCCCCTCAGAGTCATTCTTAGGGAGACGTGACATGGACCTCCATCCTCTGCTTTTAATGTGACTCATCGCCCACTTTGTCTTCTCTTCCTGCCTTGCTCATCCTTGATTCCATGGTGCATCTTTGTATTTGCAGCCTTGACGTAGTCCTCAACCTACAGAAGCACCCCCCTAAGCATCTTCTAAGGTGGAAGAAGTAGCTGGAGAAAATGGCCCAGCAGTGCTGACCTGTTTCATTTTGAATTCATGGTCACACAGTACAGATAGGGGCTCATCAAGGTGCAGCGATCCTACCGCATTTCCCCACAGCGCTGACTGCTTGTCCCTGAAGAGAGCTTTCCATGCTTTCTCCTCCTAAAGCTCCTTGCCTTCTTCAATCATTCCACTCCTCGGCTTATAGCTTTGTCTGCTACTCAGTGAGGGAGAAGAAGCAGTCAGCCTAGACCTCTTCTCCTGGCATCAGATCTAAGTCACTCTCCACCTCCATGACAGAGTCTCCTATTGTCCCTGATTTCCTGAAATGACCCTCATCTGGTCCAAGGCAGTCCCCATTTTGTGTTCTGTTCCCTTACTCTCCTGTCTTTGTAGGAACTTCACTCTTGGGATGGTTGCCTTTTCCTCCTGCAAGGTCAGTATTTCCCTTTCTGCAGGATCTTTTGTGATAGTAAATAAGCGTGCTAGCAATGAGTAAACAAATCAAACTCCACTCTCCTTAGCCTCTTGTCTGTAGAATCCTAATACTCTTTGTTTTTATTTTTTTGCCACCTCCTAACTTACATTAGCAGGAGGTGGTTTTTTTTTTTGGGGGGGGGCACTTTATTCCATATGTTTTCTTTTGTTTATGGTGATATATATTATACACAAGAGTGTAAATAGTATGTATATGCTATTTAAAGAATAAGTTGAATGAACATTCACACACACATCACCCAGCTTATAAAACAGACCATTTCTAGTGCCATTGAAGCCCTTGTATATGTCTCTCCAATTGCAACCCTCCTCCCCTGCCATCTCCCCCATCATCCTGAATTCTGGGCTTCTAGACTATTAGTACCCTGTACTGAAACCTTAAATCTTTCTGCCCTTACCAGAGGTCTTAATATCTAGTAGAGCACATATCACATTATTAATCTCCTGTAGGAAAATTTGGCTATTCCTGATACTTTTAAAATTTATGCATGAAATTTAGAATTAACTTATAAAGTTACACACGTGTACAGCCTTGTTGAGATTTTGATTGTAATCACATTGAGTGTGTAAGTTCTCCTATTCACGAACATGTGAATCTCTAATTAGGTCTTTTCTCTTTCAGATTTTTATTGGGAAAAAATAAAAATCCTTTTTTTTCAAAATATTTTTCAAAAATAAAAATCCTTTTTTTTTTTTTTCAAAAGGGATGAACGATCATTTATATACACACCACCTAAATTCAGTATTTGTTAGGGTTTGCTACATCTTCGGTGAATATAACTGACTTTCCTGAAGAGTCAGGGTAAATGCTTAATTTTTCCCCGTGGGTTATCAATTTTCTGACTAAGGAACTGGTGTAACAGTCTCTTCCAATATTGACAAGTTAGTGTAACTGAACGCATTTGAGAATATATTGCAGACAACATGTAGATATCACCTTGAACCACTTCCCTGAAAAATAAGGAATTCTTTGAACAACACAGGACCATATCTGTTACATCTCATCAGGAAGCACACCGCCCACTACTTCTCTATATTCAGTCTACACTCAAATATCAATTGTCTCCAAATTGTATTTTAGAACTTTTTTTTTTTCTCTAACAGACATCCAGTTAAGGACCATATATTACTTCCTATCAACATGTCTTTTTATCCTATCATATTCTAGACAAGTCCTGACACATTTCCCAGCATTAATTCCTCCAGATTAGATGTACTGTTGAATGTTTTATATTCTGAATTTGTCTAATTTGTCTACATATGACCAAGTGGTGCCATGAATGCCATTTGCCTTGTTTCTCCCTCCTGTAAATTGAAGTAGGTCCGAGGGCTGGCTTGGGCTCAGGTTAGATACACAGCCAGCAGACTTCACCCTGCTTCCCAGTGTATCACAGCAGGCAATGTGGGTGGCCAGCTTGTCCCACTGTTAGGATGATAATCTGGGTCACTTGGTGATGCTTGTGATCACCAAGTCTTTTTTTTTTTTTTAAGATTTTATTTATTATTTGAGTGGGGAGTGGAGAGCAGGGGCAGAGGCAGAGGGAGATAAAGAAACAGACTCCCCATGGAGCAGGAAGCCTGACTCGGGCTCCATCCCAGGACCCCAGGATCATGACCTGAGCCAAAGGCCAATGCTTAATTGACTGAGCCACCCACGCACCGCACCAAGTCTGTTTCTTACGAAAGTATAGCATTCTCTTTAAAATGAGCAATCAACTTAACCTGGCTTTTTGAGTTGAAGTGTGTTCTCTTTCCCTCAAAACAAAACAAAACAAAACAAAACAAAACAAAACAAAACTACATTGGAGTACTAACTCCTAGTACTTCAGAATGTGACTTATATGGAGATGATGTTTATATAGTAGTAATCAAGTTAAAATAAGATCTCTAGGGTGGACCCTGATCCAATCTGACTGGCGTCCTTATATGAAGGAGACATTTGGAAAGAGAGACAGGTGTGCACACAGATAAGACATTGTGAGGAGACACAGGAGGTGATGGCCATCTACTAGCTGAGGTGAGTGGCCTGGACACATCCTTCCCTTGCTCCTTCAGGTGGAGTGTGGCTCTGTTTATATTTTGAATTGGATTTTTAGCCTCTAGAACTGTGTGTGAGACAATAAATTTCTGTGTAAGCCAGCTCATTTTGTAGTCTTTGGTTATAGCAGCCCTAGAAAACTAATGACAGTGCTATCTGGTGCCATGCAAATATCTCATTGACCATCGTCTTCTAATTCTGGTGTGTTTCTACATTTATTATTTTTATATCTCCTGTTAAAAGCCATTCCTCATCATCTAGACATAAAATTCATTTATGTCTTCTGAGGAGTTAGGGGAAATGAACAATTTTCCTTTAACTATAAATTTGAAGAATAGGGAATTGATACAATAATGATAGAGATGGAAAATTAGTTTTTTTTTTTCCTCCCTCTGTCTCTTTATGACTACTGGACTTGTAGATTTAAAAAATTTATCAGTGTTTTGCAACAAGTTATAATTATTACTATTTTTTGCTGCTCAACCAAATTTATTCAGTAGAAACCTCTTGAAGAATGTTCTGTGGGGGAGCAGGGCACCTGAGTGGCTCAATGGGTTAAGCATCTGCCTTTGGCTCAGGTCATGATTGCGGGTCCTGGGATCAAGCCTTGCATTGGGCTACTTGCTCGGCTACTTGCTCTGTCACTCCCCTTGCTTATACTCTCTCTTTCTCTCAAATAAATAAATAAAATAATAAAAAAAGAATGTTTTTGGGGAAAAACGAATAACAAACCAAGCCAAGAAACAATAAGAATATGCTTGGGTCTGTAAGTTCTGTCCTCAGTGGTCCTTGAAGGCTTCCATGCTTTGGCAAAGTATGCCCTACACTCACCTTGTTCTTTTCCTGCCTTAGACCACAAATCAGTCATTTGTTCAAGGAATAATGAGATACATTTGTTTTAGGTCCTTTTGTTGGATAAAGGCAGGATATATGTTTTTAAAACTCATGAGTTCATCTTAAGATTCTATTTTACATTTAACATTACAAGAATTTTTAACTTACTTGGTTTTGTACTTCTTTTCTCTTACATCTAAAATCTTGGTTCTTAATAAAATTAACATGTGAGTGCCCAGGTGGCTCAGTTGGTTAAGTGTCTGACTCTTGGTTTCAGCTCAGGTCATGATCTGGGAGTCCCTTTGTTGGGCACAATGCTCAGCCAGCAGTCTGCTTGAGATCTGTCCCTCTCCCTTGCCCTCTGCCCCTCCTCCCACTTGCACATGCATGTGTACATGCACTCTAAAATACATAAACAAAATCTTTATTAAAAAATTAACATGTATCCTTATTTGCTTTATCTTATATATGAGATTTCAGAATTTTTACGCAGAATTATACCTCTATCCATCATTCCCTTCTTCTTATACACTAAAAGCTGCATATTATATGCACTTTCCAGCCTGTTGCTTTTTTTTTTTTTTCCCCACAGTGTATATTCTATCCTGGAGATCTTTTCAAATCAGTACAGAGAAATCTTTTTCTTTCTTAAACTAACTAGTATCACATGTGTGAGTGTGTCATAATTTCTTCCATTGGTCCCCTGCTGATAGGTATTTTTCCCCCTCAATTTTACTATTACAAAGAACCCTAAGAAAAATCTTTGTGTGTGTTATTTCCTTTTTGGAAGGCACATTTGCAAGGTAGATTCCTAGAGGAAGTATTTCTGAGTCAAAGGGTAACACGTTTTTTTATTTCCATCCTGGAAATTCTTTTAAAGAAAAAGAATGCTGAAAATATAGGATGTAGCCAAAATTTTCATACCTTTAAGAAAACTGGCTATTCAGACAGATAAGGCAACTTGCCTCCGTTTGCTTAGATTATTTGTACAGGAGACAGGAATCCTGAAGAGAACACAGGGGAGTAAACCACTTAGGTGGAATTTCAAGCCACTTGGAGGGCATGTTCTGAAGGAAGACTGAGGGATTGGATTTAGCCAGCAGATGAAATCCTTTGATGTCATGGTGTTTGATGAAGCAAGAAGACTTTTGCACATGAAACTGGAAGCTGATGTAAGTACCATTCTGGAGATTTTGCTGAAGCAAAGGGAGCAGCTTATCCCCAGCTACTCAGCACCCAGGAATGCTGTATCTGGGATCCACTCTAGCCCTCTGTGAGGAGACGGGGGCTGCAGCCATGCCACCCACCTGTAGTGTCTCCCTTACTATGCAGTATGTAGGGGAGAAGAGAACATAATGTAATGGTGCATTTTCTTTAAAATCAGAACCAGGAAAAGCATTTTCTTATCATTCACTGCTTGTAACTGGTTGGAATAGTGTGGAAAACTATTGGAGAACCTGGAAGGATTGGCACAATGATATGAAATGCAAACACAGATTCTAGAAATCATAAAGTAGAATTTGAAAGTTTACTGATGCAGTAGCTCAGGAAATAGCCATTCCTAAAGAGTTTTGCAACGGATTCCACTAGCAATGCAAGTACCTTTTAAAAAAAAAAAATTGATTGATTGATTGCCTGAATTGGAGGAGGGGCAGAGGAAGAGGGAAGAAGAATCTTAAGCAGACTCTGAGCTGAACCTGAAGCCTGATGCAGGGCTCCATCCATGACCCTGAGATCATGACTTGAGCCAAAATCAAGAGTCGGAGGCTTATCTGACTGAGCCCCCCAGGCACCCCTGCAATTGCTTCTGTAGCACACCTCTGTGGCTGAATAATCCAGTATGAAAGTGGAAGCCCAGCTTTGGGAGTTTTACTTCCCAGGAAGCGTCGTGCAACAGTTTTCTTGTCTTTTAACAAACAGGCAGACCAAAAAATACATGGAAGAAACCTCAGACAAACACAGTGAATCTTTTACAAAGCCTGGCCATTTCCCTAGTCCTCGAACGCAGAGCTGTGTTTAGAAGAAGAAAGCTTTTTGTGTTGTATTTTTAAGATTATGCAAAGCATGAAGACAACATCTTCAAGAATCATGAGTGTTTCAGTCTTGGCAAGATTTTGCCCTCCTAAGGATGCCCAAAATGCTACCAGGAAGGGGAAAGTTGTTAGCAGATTTTGTGTTTATGAAAATGGAAGCAGACAGTTCCATTTAAAGATAGAATGAGACAAAAGCAGAGGCAGAAGCTTCTTAACAGTAAAGAAAAAAATAAACAGCAAACAGAAAAAAAAAATCTGTGAAAGTGGAACTTGGTAAAAGTAGAACCCCCTAAAAAGGAAAAGATGAGGATAAAAATAAATGAAAAACAAGGACAAAGGAGATGAGCCAGCATGACCTACAACTTCCTAAAGATACAAATGACTTGAAAGTCAAAAAAGAGATAGAGTGAGTGAAAGGAAAAAACCTGAGAAGAGCTCACTAACAGGTGGCAGGAGAGAACCCAAGATAGGAGATGCAGGACTCATGCCTGAGAAAATTGCTGACTCCAGCAGCTGCTGTGTGCGAGAGAAGAGCGGGTGCGAGGGGACAACGTGCTAGACGCAGATCTGTTAGACCGCCGACGTTTGTCTCTGTGCCATCGCAACTTCTCTGAAGAAGCCAGCTCTGCCCTGAAAGCTATTGCTTCAGACTTAAGAAGATTGATTTCACGCCTGTAAATATTTTGCTAAAGACCTATCAGTCCTCAAAGAAATTAAACGCCAACAGGTGTAAAATCTATTCGAATGCAATGAATGAATGTCAATTTTTTCCTTTGGTGACATACGTATAATTAAAGATTTTGTTTTCCTGTTGATGAATTAGATCTATTTTAGTCTGAAGACACTACCATTGCAAAATATTTTATTGGCCATTTTGTATGTTTTCTGTGGAGAGGTTTGCTCCTGAGAACTAGTTCCCTGCACTGCCAGAAAGATGTCTGTTCTATTTCCATTCTAGCTCCTTCCAGCCATCCTCCCCGCAGTAGTAAATGCTTTTGTCCAGGTCCCCCAGCGACTTCCGTGAGCCAAGGCCAGTGGGCACCTCTCCAGGTCAGCAACGTTTGACACAGTCAAGTCTCCCTCCCACTTGAAACCACTTAAAACACTTTCCTTTCTTAGTTTCTAGGACACCACGTCTCCTGATTACACTAAGTCTCATAGCCCCCCTCCTCTTCCTCGCTGACTTAACCTTTCCAGACAGAATTCCAGTGTTATGAAGCCTATGGGCTTGGCCTCGGGCTCCCTTATTTCCTTTGGTGACCTCTTTTGGCCCCATGATGTTAAATTCCGCCTTCAGTACTGCTGATGTGAATCCGTGCATCTTCAAGCCCTGACCCTCCTCTGAGCTCGAGACTCATACATTCAACTGCTTACTTGACACTGCCCCCTGGATACTAACAGGAACCTTCCTTTGAAATCCCAACATAGGGACGCCTGGGTGGCACAGTGGTTGAGCGTCTACCTTTGGCTCAGGTCGTGATCCCAGGGTCCTGGGATCGAGTCCCACATCGGGCTCCCTTCATGGAGCCTGCTTCTCCCTCTGCCTATGCCTCTGCCTCTCTCTGTGTGTCTCTCATGAATAAATAAATGAAATCTTTAAAATACATAAATAAATAAACAAAATTCCAGCATAGACTCTTGATAGCTTCCAGTGCTCTGCAGACCTCTTCTGCTCTTGTGTTTTCTTATATCTGAAAGTCCTCACCATCGGTTGCTCAAATCAAACCCTGGGCACCGTCCGGCTTCGTCCTCTCCCCTCACACTCCACCCATGGTACCCGACCCATCAGCACTTTTTCAGCTCCGACCGCCAAACATGCTGTGGATTGTTTCACTTATTTTTATCTTCTTAAGTCATTTGTCTCTTGACTAAATTGGTGAATGGGTGACCCCCGGACAATTCTCCCCAATTATATTATACTCTTTCCCTCTTACGATCTATTCTCTAACAGCAGCCATAGAAACAGTTTTGAAGAGTAAAAGCATCCTCCATTTTTGCCTTCCCTAATGCTTTTAAGAGAACACAGCAGGTTTGATGCTAAGTGAGGAAGCTGTCAAGGAGCTGTGGTCAGGCACGGCTCGGCTGTTGGTTACACACAGGGAATTGAACAAACACGTAAATGTATTGTAGATACTGCGAGCTAGGTTTCTCACCATCAGTGAAGAGGGTTGCAAGTATAAAAGGGAAAGAATAAATCTAGGATGTGGATTGAAATTTGAGGTGTTGGAGTGAACTCAGATTTTTTATATAGAGAGATTGATGTGAAGATTGTGTGTGTGTGTGTGTGTGTGTGTGGTGTTTTCCTAGCTTTGTCATAGGGAAGGTCTGGGAGAAGTAATACTTCAGTAACACTGAGCATGCTTAGCACTTAGATCTTGGTTTCTAAATAGTATTCTCTACTAAAAGAAAATAGGAATTCTTAGGGGAAAGCCTGATTCTAGGGTAAAGGCAGGGATAGTACAAGATGTGCCTGGAACCTTTTGTTGTGTTATAAATTAGGGAAACTCTCAGATATAAATGGGGACATGCAGGAGGACGAAGAAGCAGGCTTGGAGGTGCCCCCAGGGTCCATAGAGGGTAGAATTTAAGCATCAAAGTAAGTAGTAAAAGAAACACTTACAACACATTGAAAAAAATAGGAATCTGTGAGTCTGTACTAATATAGGTAAATAAATAAAGGAATGAATGAACACAGAAGAGAAAGCTCTTCCTTTCAGTACAATGCCAACTGGTTAATGTAGAAGAAAACCACCATTTGGCAGCCATCTTAGTAATAATTGCTTTAGGCAAGAGTTATTGATGGCTGCTAAAACTAGCAAGTGAGTTTCCCAAAGAGCAGGATACTTGCAGAGTCTCAAAGTATATCCCTATTAGAGACTTCTTAGTTACAGTAGGGAAGCTGTGACTTTATAGTAGAGACACCTGGTAGGTGCCACCATGATCAAGTGACCAAAGTAAGCACTCTCAGTAATGGAGCAACTCAAAATTGGGCACTTCTTGATAGAATACAATGAGAACTCAGCATCCCTTCTGATATTCTGATATGATATTCCTGCCCCAGATGCATAATTTTGATCTACTCGTTAGGAAACTTAGACCCATATTGAGGGACATACTACTAAATAGCTGGCCCATAATCTTCAAAAATAACAAGGTTTGGGGCCACCTAGGTGGCTCGGTCAATTAAGCATCTGACTTCAGCTCAGATCCCAGGGTCCTGGAATCAAGTCCGATGTTGGGCTCCACGCTCAGCAGGAAGCCTGCCTGTCCCTCTCCCGACGTTTGCCTGTCTCTGCTCATTCTCTCTCTCTCTCTCTCTCCCCTTCTCTCTCTCTCTCTCTCCCGCTTAAATAAATAAATAAATAAAATCTTTTAAAAAAAATAACAAGGTTATGAAAGTCAAGAAAGGGCTGAGGAAGTGTTCTAGGTCAAAGGGGACTTGGGGACATGTGACATCTAGGGAACAGTTGCATGGTCCTGAATTGAATCCACTTGCAATAAATTGGTGGAATTTGAAAGGCTTCTGTGGATGTCTGGTAATATATATCAGTGTTAATATTCTGATTGTGATAGTTGTACTGTGGTTATGGGCTATGATTATATAGAAGAATGTCCTTTTTTTTTTTTTTTTAACTATTCAATGGCAAGAGGACATCATGTCTGCAACCTATTCTCAAGTGGTTTGGAATGAAAACGAGCCCAGTTACATCATGCTAGCTTCCTGCTTTAAATCCTTCACTGTTTTTCTTTTTCACAGAGAACAAAATGCGTGTCATCAGCCCAGGTTTACAAGGCCCTTATGGTTTGCCCCTGCTTCCTTTTTAGTTTTGTCTCCTGTGTTCTTGCCTCTTGCATTTCCATCTGAAGCAACAGAAAGTTACATGCTGTCCTCATTCCCTAGAATCCTTCTGACTTCTTTCAGTCATTGTCTTCAGTTCTTAGATAAAACGTCACTTCTTCAAGGGCACCTGCCTCATCTTCCCTCATCAGAAGTGCCAACCCCAGTCACCACCGTGTCAGCCTGTTCATTTTCAATATTGCACATGATTTAGCTTATTTCTCACCCATTTATTATTTGCTTCTTCCATTAGAACAGAAGCTCCAGGAGGAGAAACCACATCTGTATTGTTTGATACTCAGTCTTCACTGGATAGGATATTGTTGATTTAGGCTCTAAGTAAATATTTGTTTCATGAATGAATTTTGTTCAGCCCTGCATTTTAATCACCAGGCAGTCAAGTAGTGCAAAACCTTCATGTCAAGGTGTTTCTGTGTCATATGTTCTGTGATGTATGACTTGATTCATTTTAGCATGGGGAATGATATATGCTGAAACATATTTCATTCATTATTTTATTGTTCCTTTCTGCTACAAGTTCTTATCTAAGGACTTCAGCATTCATTACAAAGTGATAGATAATGTTATTAAATCTTGGTGTCTGCTGCTAGAACCCTTCACTGGACCTGGGCTTTGGAGGAGAGGTTCCCTCTTATTCATGACCCTTTCTGAATCTTATACCAGCCACAGACACTGCCTAGTCTGCACTGTCCAAAAGTAGACTAATAGTTTTAATATCAGTTCTAAGGAGAGCCTTTCCTTCATTTAAATAGTTATTTTTCAATATAATATCATTATGGAAAGTCCTAATTTTTATTAATGAGTGTATCAGTGTTAAGAATAGAATATAAAATAGAGTGTTCTGTTGTTAAACAAGATAATATATAACTCACATCTCTGGCCTTGGCCATGTCATCATAAATATGGATTAAAGAATGATACCATTCTATGTCAGTTGGATTCCAACACTGGTGTGGTTTCTATGTTTTAGGAGACAGCTTGGGGCTTAATAAGATATAGTATCCTGGGGTGCATGGGTGGCTCTCAGTTGGTTAAGTATCTGACTCTTGATCTTGGCTCAGGTCTTGATCTCAGGGTCCCGAGAGACCCATGCTGGGTGTGGGTCCATGCATGGGTGGATGCATGGACCCATACATGGCTCCATGCTGGGTGTGGAGCCTACTTAAAAAAAAGAAAAAGATATAATATCCTTTAGTGGGTGTGGGTGTATGCTGTGGGTTCACACGCCACAAACCATGTGACCGTGGACTCACTGGGATTGATTAGTTTCCAGATCCTTTAGTTTATACGATTTCTGAGTTGAACTTGGTAGATAGAGTTCATTGTGGCATTAATGTTTTAAAATTTTTCTGTATTTTTTGATGCTTTCACATATTAGGGGCCTTGCTAATCCTGGAGAAACTGAGTCTCCTAGGGCTAGTTAATTTCTAGAGATAGCAAACAACTTGTCTCTAAGCATGATTTTCATATGTGAACCAACCAATCCAAACCCCAAGCACAAACCAAACCAGTATTTCTCCTGCCCTAAATCACTCCAGAGCCAAGTATAGACAACTAAAGACCACCCCTCTAGCCCAGAGCCCACTGAAATTATTCAAGCTATCCAATCCCAACTGTCCGGTCCTTGCTCAAACTTGCCTATCCTGCCTTGGCTGTTCCTTCCCATGAAACCACAATAAATGCTCTGGCCCATACTCTGCCCTCACTCCTTCTTCGCCCTGAACGACCCTGGTACTTCCCCCACATGGCCCTGCATGCTGTAGCATGCCCTTTCCTCTTGGAAATTGTAAGTAGCAACCTCTTTTCAAGGCAATTGTCTCCCTGTCTATCACCTCACTATTCTTGACAAAAACAAATCCCAGGTACGTTTTAAAACAGTCACACAGCAGAGTAAAACAAATGTCCTTTTCATCCCATCTTCAGAATCCCCAAGGACATCTGGTCTTGTTGTCTGACAAATCTGGTAGTGAATAAAACCTTTCTCTCCCATTCTTTTTACTTCTCTCCCCCCACTTTTGTGCATATTTGTGTATAGCAGCAAGATTTGGCAGGATGTAGGATTGGTTGTACTGTCACCTCTAGAGGAAATGCTCATTTTCCAGTCCACCTGTACATGGAGTTCAATACAGAAGGAAGGCATCTGCGCACAAACAAGCACTTGACTCATCACAAGGTCATAACATGTAATTTGTGTTGGAAATAAAGCAAAGTCTTAGAGGTATAGAATGTACCTCTTTCCCCAAAGCAGCAGGAACACAGACCCTTGGATGTATATGATGATGGCAAGTGGATTTTTATTAAGAACTTTGATGAAAAAAAGTCATGTAATATCGGATGGCAGAAAAACAGAAATGGGGTTGATTTGAAAGATTTACCAGAGGATGATCCCTCAGGGATTTTGCATGCAGCAGTGATAAAGTTTGAAAATGAAGCACTAAAGATCAAAATTGTTCAAAAGATAGCTGGGCTTTAATAAGCAGCTTAGAACTTGGGTGAAGAAAAGCACAGGCTGGTGTGGGGGCCTGGGTGGTAGGAAAAAGCAGAGAGAAAGTGAGAGAAACTTCCAGGAAGAGAATTTGGGATGAAGGAGATGCCTTAGAGCCCCTGAAGTATTCTCTGAGGATATTGCTGCTTGCTTGTAGTTTGTTAAGCTGGCTGTGTTAGTTTGCATTCAACTGCTGCTGCTTACCAGATGCTGGTATCCAGGCAAACTACTCGTCTCTTGTTCATCTCCTAACCTATGTGACAGTTGACAGTGGCCTTGCTGGGGTGCTGAAAAGATGAAGGCTTTCCACTGGGAAACTCCAATGCAGAAAAGAGGGCATTCCCAGGGGTTTGAGGGCATACCCAGTGGGAGTGAGAAATTTCTTAGTAGACTCCTGTATTATCTTAAAATGCATATGACGATTTCACTCTGCACTATATTTGGAATAGCAAGGAACATCAGTGCATATTAGCTTTCACTCCTCTTTCACCTAGAAATGTCAATCCTGTTGGTTTGCTGTAGATTCCATTGTGCCCCAGTATTCTAAAGGGTCCTCCTGAAAACCACAAGTAACAAATGAAGTGTGTTGAGTAGACTTATTAACATCCATTATTATATTAGTGTGGATTTATTTGTGTGTTTTGTTGAGAATTGATGAAAAGATGGATCTGCTACAAGGTAAGTTGGGTGATGGGTTAAAAGCAGGTGTCTGGGGCAACAGACAGGGCAGCATTAAGAGGTCTCAGCCTTTGAGCATGGCCTTTTGCATAAATACATGGAGGGCAAGGACAGCAGAAAGTGGATGGGGACCTACACCCTCCTTGAACTTAACAGAGGAATAATGCAGCTGTTAAAAAGTGACCTGTCAGAAAAGGAAATAGCAACTCCAAAGTCTGCGGAACATAAGGTGTGTTTCTATTTCATCTAAGACATTCTAAAACTGAAAAAAAAATCGCTTTTATAAAGGTAGGAAACAAAAACAAGCAATGAAGAGATCTTTACTATAACTCAGCTCTAGGTGTGTGTCATTATGTGTCTTGGAACACATTTCCTCTCTCTTCATCAGCACCTGATATTTTAGCAATGACTGCCTGTGCTCCCATCTCCCTCACTGTGCATACCCCACACATGGCTTTGTTTGTACAATCCCTTGACATTAGGGAATGAGTTGAGGTTGATTTGAGAGGGAGCTGAGGCTGGGTACATGCAGAGGGGAATAGGCCAAGAAGGAAGGGGAGGACACTCAGTCTATTCTGGCATGGGGGCATTGAAAGAGTGACTGGACAGGTAATGGGTAAGAACACAGATTTCATCTGGGAGCTGGACCCTATGCAGATGGGTGACCTCCGTGAATTATATACAAAGGCAAAACAGAAGTGTTTGGTGCTCTTACCTGGCATGGGAGACTTTTCTTCTCAGATCTCCCTCTGCTGGACTAATGAATGTAGCTGGTTATCACCTAGGTGGAGAAGGAGGGAATGCCATCTCAATCAACAAGCATTGACTTCTTGGAATGTAGAGGAAAGTTTCTGAGGTGTGGAAGACCCAAGAATGAGATGAGAGGGAGGAGGGGTGAAGGGGGGGGTGCTTTGAACTACTTAGGGGAGACCTAGAAGGGAAGAAAATCCGATAAAGCCCAGATTCAGCAGTTGTTGTACGTTGTTGGATTTGTCTTTTTAAATAAATTGTACTGTGGTAGAAGAGACACAACAGTTACCATTTTAACCATTTTTAAATGCAAAGTTCAGTGGGATTAAGTACACTCATGTTGTTGTGCAACCATGACCACCAATCCGTCCATAAGAGCCTTTTCTTCGTATAAAACTGGTGCCCATTAAGCAGTAGCTCACCATTTCCCTCCACCTGGCCCTAGCAACCTGGTTCTACTTTCTGTCTGTGGCTTTGACTACCCTGAGTACCTCATATAATTAGAATCATACCGAATTTGTCTTTCATGACTGGCTTATTTCACTCGGCATAATGCCTTTAGGGATCATTCAAGTCAGAATTTCTGCCCTTTATGAAACTGACTAATATTGCATAGTATGGATATATCCAAGTAAATATTTTGTTTATCCATTCATCTGTTGATTTGGATTATTTCCACCTCTTGGCTCTAGTGAACAATGCTGCTAAGAACGTGGGTATATAAATCTCTGCTGGAATCCCAGCTCTCCATTCTTCTGGACATATGATTAGAAGTAGAATTGCTGGATCATATGGTGATTCCATTTTAATTTTTTGAGGAATTGTCATACCATTTACCACAGTGGCTGCACCATTGTACATCACGACCAGCAATGTATAGGGTTCCAATTTCTCCACATCCTCTCCAACAATTTTTTCCCATTTTTTCATACTAGCCATCCCAATGAGTGTGAGGTCATATCTTATTGTGTTTTTGACTTGCATTTCCCTAGTGATGTTGAGTACCACTCATACGTCATCTTTGGAGAAATGTCTATCCAAGTCATTTTTGTGTTGTTTCTTTCTTTTTGTTGAACTATTCATCTAGTTGTTTATTTACCAACTCTCTGCCCTGGTCCCAAGATACCAGTTTCAGTAGTAGAATTTAGTGACTCATCACTTACATATAACACCCAGTGCTCATCACAAGTGCCCTCCTTTATACTCATCACCTAGCCCATTCCCAACCCACCTCCCTCTATCAACCTTCAATTTGTTCTCTATGATTAAGAGCCTCTTATGATTTGCTTCCTTATCTCACTCTTTTTTTCCTTCCCCTATGTTCATCTGTTTGTTTCTTAAATTCCACATATGAGTGAAATCATAGTATTTGTCTTTCGCTTATTACAGTACACTGTATCTCTATCCACGTCTTTGCAAATGGCAAGATTTCATTCTTTTTGATGGCTGAGTAATATTCCAATGTATATACATACCACATCTTTATCCATTCATCAGTTGATGGATGTTTGGGCTCTTTCCACAATTTGGCTATTGTTGATACTGCTGCTATAAACACCAGGATGCATGTATCCTTTCGGATCTGTGTTTTGTATCCTTTGGGTAAATACCTAGTAGTACAATGCTGGGTCATAGGGTAGTTCTATTTTTAACTTTTTGAGAAACCTCCATACTGTTTTCCAGAGTGGGTGCACCAGTTTGCATTCCCACCAACAGTGCAGGAGGGCTCCCCTTTCTGCACATCCTTGCCAACAACTGTTGTTTCCCATGTCATTAATTGTAGCCATTCTGACTGGTATAAGGTGGTATCTCATCATGGTTTTGATTTGTATTTCCCTGATGACTGATGCTGGACATCTTTTCATGTGTTTGTTATCCCTCTGTATGTCTTCTTTGGAAAAATGTCTATTTATGTCTTCTACCCATTTCTTAACTGGATTATTTGTTTTTGGGTATTGAGTTTGATAAGTTCTTTATAGATTTTTGGATACTAATCCTTTATTGGATATGTCATTTGCAGATATCTTCTTTATTGTAGGCTGCCTTTTAGTTTTGCTGATTGTTTCCTTTCCTGTGCAGAAGCTTTTTAGCTTGATCAAGTCCCGATAGTTCATAATTGCTTTTGCTTCCCTTGCCTTTATAGACATGTCTTGCAAGAAGTTGCTGTGGCCGAGTTCAAAAAAGTTGCTGCCTGTGATCCTCTCTGGGATTTTGATGATTTCCTGTTTCACATTTAGGTCTTTCATCCATTTTGAATTAATGTATGGCGTAAGAAAGTGGTCCAGTTTCATTCTTCTGCATGTGGCTGTCCAATTTTCCTAGCACCGTTTATTGGAGAGACTGTCCATTGGATATTCTTTTCTGCTTTGTTGAATGAAGTTTAGTTAACCGTAGAGTTGTGGGCCCATTTCTGGGTTTTATGTTCTATTCCATTGATATTTGTGCCTGTTTTTGTGCCAGTACTATACTGTCTTGATGACTACAGCTTTGCAAAATAGCTTAAAGTCTGGAATCCTGATGTCTCCAGTTTTTCTTTTCTTTTTCAGGATTGCTTTGGCTATTGGAGTCTTTTGTGTTTCCATACAGATTTTGGGTTTGTTTATTCTAGCCCTGGGAAAAATGCTATTGGCATTTTGATAGGGATTGCATTAAAATGTAGATTGCTTTGGGTAGTATAGACACTTTAACAATATTGGTTCTTCCAATCCATGAACATGGAATATTTTCCAATTTTTTGTGTCCTCTTTAATTTCTTTCATAAATGTTCTGCAGTTTTCAGAGTACAGATCTTTTACCTCTTTGGCTAGGTTTATTCCTAAGTATCTTATGTTTTTTGATACAACTGTAAATGGAATTGATTCCTTGATTTATTTTTCTGCTGCTTCCTTATTGGTATATAGAAATGCAGCAGAGTTCTGTACATTGATTTTATATCCTGCCACTTTGCTGAATACATGTATTACTTCTAGCAATTTTTTGGTGGAGTCTTTCAGGTTTTCTTCATAGAGTAGATATGTTTGTAAATAGTTGAAGTTTGACTTCTTGCTGATTTGGATGCCTTTTATTTCTTTTTGTTGTCTGACTGCTGAATCTAAGACTTCCAATACTGAGTTAAATAGTAATGGTGAAAGTAGACATCCCTGTCTTGTTCCTTATCATAAAGGAAAAGCTCTCAGTTTTTCCCCATTGAGGATGATATTGGATGTGGCTCTTTCACATATGGCCTTTATTATGTTGAAGTAAGTTCCAAATATACTCTGCCCACCCCACAAAATTATTTTAAAAATAAGTGTTTTTATCAAGAATGGATGCTGTAATCTTTCAAATGCTTTTTCTGCATCTGTTGAGAGGATCATATGGTTCTATCGTTTCTTTTAATGTGGTATTTCATGTTGATTGATTTGGAAATATTGAACCACTCCTGCAGCCCAGGAATAAATTCAGCTTGATTGTGGTAAATAATTCTTTTAATGTACTGTTAGATTTGATTTGCTAGTATCTTGTTGAGAATTTTTGCATCCATGTTCATCAGGGATATTGGAAAACGAAATATGTCTCCTTTTTAGTGGAGTCTTTGGTTTTGGAATTAACGTAATGCTGGCTTCATAGAATGGGTTTGGAAATTTTCCTTCCATTTCTATTTTTTGGAACAGTTTGAAAATAGGTATTAACTTTTCTTCAGATGTTTGGTTAAATTTCTCTGGGAGGATGTCTGGCCCTGGACTTTTGTTTGTTGGGAGATTTTCTTTTTTTTTAATAATAAATTTATTTTTTATTGGTGTTCAATTTGCCAACATACAGAATAACACCCAGTGCTCATCCCGCCAAGTGCCCCCCTCAGTGCCCGTCACCCATTCACCCCCACCCCCCACCCTCCTCCCCTTCCACCACCCCTGGTTCGTTTCCCAGAGTTAGGAATCTTTATGTTCTGTCTCCCTTTCTGATATTTCCTACCCATTTCTTCTCCCTTCCCTTCTATTCCCTTTCGCTATTATTTATATTTCCCAAATGAATGAGAACATATAATGTTTGTCCTTCTCCAATTGACTCATTTCACTCAGCATAATACCCTCCAGTTCCATCCACGTTGAAGCAAATGGTGGGTATTTGTTGTTTCTAATGGCTGAGTAATATTTCATTGTTGGGAAATTTTCGATTACTAATTTAATTTCTCTGCTGGTTATGGGTCTGTTCAAAATTTCTATTTCTTCTCTTTCAGTTTTGGTAGTTTCTATGTTTCTAGGAATTTTTCCATTTCTTCCAGGTTGTCCAGTTTGTTGGCATATAATTTTTCATAATATTGTCTTATAATTGTTTGTATTTCAAGATATCATGCCTCCAGTATGAGGTGTCCTGGGACTGGGATCACATCCTTAATCTAAAGTATGAGATTTCATTGCTCAGACTAAATGGCCCAGGGCAGCCATTCTCCGATGCTTTGTAAAGAAGATGGGTTTACTGTTAAAGAATTAAACTCTCCTCTAAGATGCAACACTGATAAAATCTCTAGTTGATGTCTTACAATACAAAATAGGCTAGTTAGACTATGTAGAAAATGATAACACAGCTCCTTGGTCTAGGACCCATGTCACAGAAGATTAGGAGTCTTTTACACTTAGGCATACAACACAGTTGGCCATACAGTGGCACCTGAGATTTTTTTTTTTTTTTACCATCAAATCACTATATCTTGATTTTATTTAGCAACATTGAGCAAGCTTTAACTCAAGTGGGTTATGTCCTCAATACCAAAATAATACCATTCTCTCTGCTCAGAAACAGCCTGCGACAGACCTCTATCCTGATTCCACTGCCTGCAGACTCTGAAGGAAAGGCCAAGATGTGATTGATAGGGGAGACTGGATGGTCAGGCAGTTCCAAACATTCAATTCAAGAGGGAGAATCAGTAAAAAAAAAAAAAAAAAAAAAAAAAAGGGAGGGGGGCAGAAAGGTGTGAAGAGAGAGAGAGAACAGAATGCCTGGTATGTATGCAAAGTGCCTTTGAACTGTAAGACCATATACAAATAGGTGCTAGTTACTGGTGAAGTAGAACTCAGCAGACTGGTCTCTGATGAATGGAGAAATTGAAAGCATGTTTCTCGAAGGACGGAAGGAAGGAAAGAAAGAAAGAGAAAGAATGAAAGAAGAAAAAGAAAGAAAAAGAAAGAAAGAAAGAAAGAAAGAAAGAAGAAAGAAAGAAAGAAAATCATGCTTACTTTTGTTTTCCTGGTTCCATATCTTTTAATAATTTAATAATTATTTGGAAGATGGTCTGCTTTGCTTTCAAGGGAGTGATAAGTATGTTGTGGTGGAGAACATGAAGGACTAAAGAGCAGTCACTATCAATGAACTGAGGGAAGATTGATGAGTGGCCTGGCAGCCAACTCATCTCAGCTCCCTCTCGGCCTGATACCAGGTCAACAGTACTCTCCTTGCAGGGGGTGAGTGCTGTGTGGCACAGCATGATGCTTTGCTCAGATGTTCTTGTACTCTGTCTACCCCACAAAGCAGTGTTCTTACAGTGTCCTGCCCTGTGTGGATATAGCTACGCCCTGTGCAAGGCTTGTGATGAGCTTCTACCTGAATCTTTGAAGAAAGGGGTCGATAAATTAGTGGTGAGGAGAAGGGGAATGTTGACACATATAAAAGCAGTAGGCAGCATTTTTTCTTAAATGCTGTTAAGGAGATAAGATTTGAATTCTGTTAGAATATCTATATCTACTAAAATGTTTAACTTCCACCCCTCCCCCTAATGTCCTCGCTTGTCTGTATTATAAAATTGCATTTCTCTATCCATTGCCTTGGAACATTATCATTTTGTGCTTTTCTGGGCCTTTTGTAGACAGGAAAGGTAGATTTTCTGTGGGAATAGCCCACACAAGCTTGAAAGTGGTTGGGAGTGAGAGAAGAACAGGAGGACATTGGGACACAGGGAGTGCTGGCAGGTTTGCAGCAGAGACAGTGGCAGGTTTAGAAGGGACCAAAGAAGGTCCACAAAGAAATAGATAAAGAAGGATAGAGATGAGGGATTGGGGAGAGTGGCAGGAAGAAGAGTCACAAGGAAGTTAGAAACCAGGTCAGAAGGAAAGGGGCCATGTGGGTGGGAGTTCAGTCATGGCGATTCAAGATAGACTTCTGTTCTTCATATGTCTTCCCATGTTAATAAAGACTTTGAAAAAATTAGTGTTGACTCAATTAGTGTTGTTGGTAGTAAGCTTTTGCTAGCTCAAAGTGACGAAGCAGAAGAGGATGTCGTAGGTCAGTGGTGCTGAGGTGAGATCCTTGCTCTAAGTGGCTGGTTGGGTTAGATGGCTTCAAGTTCCCTCCTGCTCCCACTGTAAGCTTCCCTAGCCATATCTTTTATAAATGTGTATGCACGTATGTGCAAGTGTATTTGTGCAAATGCACAGTGTGTGTGTGTGTGTATGTTCCTTTTTTTTAAGGATTTTTAAAAAAAATTATTCATGAGAGACACACAGAGAGAGGCAGAGACATAGGCAGATGAAGAAGCAGACTCTCTGAGGGAAGCCCAATGCAGGGCTCGATCCCAGGATCCCAGGATCCCAGGATCCCAGGATCCCAGGATCAGGCCCTGAGTCAAAGGCAGACACTCAACCACTGAGCCACTCAGGTACCCCTGTGCTCCTTTTTCAAATAAGAGGGAACACTGGCAATACCAAAGATAAATCTTGTTGTCACTATTATACCCAGAGTCAATCCTGACTTTGCTTTGCTTTTTAATTAGTTCAAAACAAAGATCATTAGTTTCGTCTGCCATGTTCTTTTCCCCTAACTGGATGAAGTATTGTCCTTTACAGTGATCAGGAAACAAATAATTTAGACAAGAGACACTAAACAATCATAACCAGCGGTCTTTAGAATAGATCTCCTATCACAGTAAACTGGAAGGGCTTGCATTTATTTTGATAGATTAAAAGAATCAACCTTTTTTTTAGCTCATTAAAAGCAGAGTGTAGAACACAGGTCTACAAAATAGCCCTCAACTTATCAAAGACCAACTGACAATTGTCATTCTTTATCTGTAATGGAGGTAAACACAGAGAGTGTGAAAATACAGTGTTTCTGTTGGTACGTGTTGGCTGCTCTGTATTGACTTAGACGGTGTGTTCACTCACTACAGTTCAAAGTAACTCATTTTGCTTTATGGTGAGTACAGAGGAAATCCATGATTCTCTATCCCAGGAATTAGGTGTGCATAGCAGGGGGCATGGTGGCCCCAGGATCAGATCTGCCTGCTGCAATGGAACTGTCCTATGAGTGGTCACCTACCCAGCCCCTCCTTTCTCTCTGTACCATCGGAACAGTATACATCACCCTGTATTGTCTTTCACTGTCCATACTCTGCAACACACACCCACAGCCCTCACATGTGAGGTCCTTAAGGGCAGAGACCTCCCTAAGAGGTTCATCAGTGTTAGGGTCGCATAGAACACATGTTAGATGTTCCCTACATATTTTTAAATCGAATTAACACACTTCACTTCTCTTGTCTAATGCCCCCAGGTACCGCAGGTAGGAGGAAGGGGACAGAAGTTCACTGACTTCTCAAGGGCCTCCTACCTTTCACCCCTTGTCATGTGTGCCAGGTGTGCCTATCCTCAAATCATAGTCCAAAAATGACTTATTTGTGTCAGTTGTCTTTTGCAAACTTTGTTGTTCTTTTTATTTGCTGGTCTGTCATTTAATCAGCCAAACACTGGCAGAGAAAAGAAGGCACGTTGGGTCAAAGCATCTTCCTCCCAGCATTTTTTTACCTGGAAAATGATAAAATGAGGGGTTGTCCTAGATGGTCTCTGGGTATTTTTTATGTTCAAATATTCTCCATAATTTCCCAGTTATCCTCTTTAGTTTGTGAAACTGGACTTTATACCTATCTTCTGCTCAATAATATGGAGGCTTCAAGTAAATATAGACTACCCATGGGAAGTGGCTGCTGATGCTTAGTTAGAAAAGCTAACCTAAGGACGAATAACTTGCCTCGAGGTGGACGTTGTCCAAGAATGGACAGCTTTCATCCTTATCACTGTAAGAGATGATTTAGATGAGGGCTCATATAAAATATCTAAAAATATGGAAAAATACAGAGTAAACCATGAATACCTTCAACACTACAATGCATCCAACTTCACAAAACCTCTCCCCTCCTGACAGACCATGACTGCTAAGAGTTTTGGGTGAATCCCTTGAATCTTTCCCTTAATTTCCAAACAGGTACATTGTAGTGGCTACAATATTCTGCAGAATGACTCTTTCTGACTCTGTCCGTTCCTCTATTTGTGGATAGTTAGATCTTTTTTCCTGTATCTTTTCCCCCACATATGATGCTACAGCATCCTTGCTCTTATATTTTTGTGCACATGAGTAAACATTGCCATAAAATTGAGTGTTGGAAGTGGAATATAGGAGCCAAGGGATTTGCACATTTAAAATTCTGATAAAGGGCAGCACGGGTGGCTCAGCGCTTTAAGCACCGCTTTTAGCCCAGGGTGTGATCCTGGAGACCCAGGATCGAGTCCCACGTCAGGCTCCCTGCATGGAGCCTGCTTCTTTCTCCCTCTGCCTGTGTTTCTGCCTCTCTCTCTCTCTCTCTCTCTGTCTCTCATGAATAAATAAATAAAATCTTAAAAAATAAAATAAAATAAAATAAAATTCTGATAAAGATCATGATAAAAGCCAAATTGCCATTTAGACAAGCTCTGCTAGATTTTGTTCAGATCAACACTCATTTCCCCAATCCTTGCCAAGCAAAATTATCAATCTTTGGAATTGTTGCCAAACTCATCTGCAAAACAAATATACTTATTTGAAAGACATATATTATTAACTATTAAAGTTTTTTCTTTATTTGTTTGATTATTTAGAGTCCAGTGTTCTTATTCTTCTTTCACTTAGGAACAGGTATCTGATAGACACTTGTTATCTAGATTGGTTCTCTGTTTCTCTTGAATTTTCTCCAACAGGTGTTAGTATTTTATTATTTTGCATTGCATTCTGGGAGAATCCTTTGACTTAATGGAGTGTGTGAATTTGCTCTTCACTTATGTCTCTTTTGAAATTCAGCCTATCTGCTGAGGTGTCTCATTTTTTTTTTTTTAGATTTTATTTATTCATTCATGAGAGATACATAGAGAGAGGCAGAGACAAGCAGAAAGAGAACCAGACTCCTCAAAGAGCAGGGAGCCTGATGTGGGACTCCACCCCAGGAATCACGACCTGAGCCAAAGGCAGACGCTCCACCACTGAGCCACCCGGGTGTCCCAGGTGTATCATTTTCAAGATCTCTTGTTGCTAATCTTTCTTAATCATCTTTCCTGATGTTTCATGGGTACAACTTCTTCTCTCATCTTCCTGAAAACTTGGGTTATTTTTACTTTTAAAGGCTTACCTGTGTCATTTGGTTGCTTTATATTCTCCAAATTTATTACCTTGGTTGAGTTAAGTACCTCTTCCATGGTTTTGATTTTTATCAAACTCTTGGAGACTTTTAATTGCCTGTCCACTTCCATACTGGGCAGTTCCTATTTGCATATCTATGGGTGGTACTTGAGCACAGTGGTTTATCTCCAGGTTTTATAGGAGGGGCTACATATGCTGCCTAATTCTCTGAGGGAATTGCTCTACTCATGGCTTATCTTGTGGGTGACACTTCTGTTGTATGATGCTCAGCACAAGAGGGAAAAAGAAAGCAGTAGTGGGAAGGATCGACTGGCCAGCCTGCTCTGAAACATTTTCCAACTAATCACTGTCAGTTATTCCAAAGTTTCTTCCAGTTCTGTGTTACCTCTATCCTTGGAGCTCACCTATCTAGCAGTTGTGTTTTCCTATGTGTGTCTTGGGTTTTGCTCTCCTTGGTTTATCTAATTTACAGTAAATCTTTATAATTTCTTGTCCATTGGTGGTGCTTTTTATTTGTCAAGCACTATTATAGAATTATTATTATTATTTTTATTATTATATCTGTTTATCGTCTCTAAGAATTTGTATAAGATTGAGAATAGTTACTTGGGTTCAGCTGATTCAAACTTGAGTTTTTATTCTCTGTCCTGCTATTTTTGAAAAGATGCTCTCTGTTCTTATTATCTTCCTTGTTAGGCTAATTTTGAGCTTATGATACTTAATTTTTTTTGCATGTTCTTTATTTACAAATACATGTGCTTCCGTGATGGGAATCAGTGGAAATACTTATAAGTAGGAAATAAATAATCAAGGTTGTAAAACACAAAAATCATCATTCTGATTTTATAGCCCTCATCATTTTCCCCCTTTATTCACTTATTCGTCACTTATTCATGTTTTTGGTTCTTTAAAAAAGATTTACTTATTTTAAATATTTATTTATTTATTGAGAGAGAGAGCACACACCTGTGTGAGCAGGGGTCAGAGAGAAAGAGAGGGAGAGAGAGAATCCCTAAGCAGACTCCCTGCTGAATGTGGAACCCAAAGCAGGGCTCAATCCCAGGACCCTGAGATCATGATTTAAGCTGAAACCAAGAATCTGATGTTCAAATGACTAAGCCACTCAGGCACCCCTGTATTTTTTTTGGGGGGGATGCCAGTCATTATGGATCTAGACAAGATCCTAGAATTCAGAAAGCTCTGTTTAGTGAAAGAGAACCAAAAGGTAGAAAACTAATGAATGCATGGTTGAACAACAAATTTGCATGTCTTTAAAAGGGAAAGAAAAATCTAGGTGGCTGCAGAAATAATTTACTATTATTGATCTGGTAAAAATAGCAAGAATTTCCTAAAACAAGAACACCTTTAAGTTCCTTGGGAGAACTCTAGCAGGCATGAAAAAATAAACAGACTGTGTAGCTGATGATTCATCTTTCAGTTAAAGGCAAATTGAGGTAATAGAGATATTTTGCAATTTTTATAAGCAACTTGAGGAATAAAATTGATAAACTTTGTTCCCTGTTGAGGTTATGGCCATTGAAGCCCCCTGCACTCTTTTTTTTTTTGCACAGAAGTAGATATTAAATACCTATTAAATGAATGTAATGTCATGGTTTCTAGATAGTGCATTATTAAACACCAAGACAAAACATTTTTAAAAGTCTGTATTTTTTTGTAGTGGGGGTAATGTTGACCTCATAGAATGAATTGGAAGGTTTTTCCCTCTCTTTGTTTTTTTCTTATTGTTCTTACTCATTCCTCAGATATTTGGCATAATTTCTCAATGATGCCACCTAAACCTTGACTTCTTTCTGTGGAAAGGTTTTTAACTAAAAATTCATTTTCTTTAATTGATATAAGGATATATTCAAGTTATCTACTTCTTCTTGAGAGAATTTTAGTAATTTGTATCTTATAAAAACTTATCCATTTTATTTACACTGAATTTCTTGGCATGAATTTATCCATATTATTCCCTTATCATTTATTTTTGATACTATCTATGGTGATTTCCTATCTCTCATAGAGATACTAGCAATTTTGTGTCTTTTATTCTTTCTTATATGTATGGCTAAAATTTTATCAATTTATTGATCTTTTCCAAGAACCAGACCTTGGTTTCATTGATTTTTTTTTGTGTGTGTTGTTTTTCTGTTTTCTCTTATATTGAGCTCTTCTTTTTATTCATTCCTCTGCCTATTTTGAGTTTTACTTGCTCTTTTCTCTTTCTACATTCTAAGGTAGAAGTTTAGATCATTTAAGACCTTATGTATTTTCCAATATGCATTTAGTGGTCCATATTTCCCTGAATCATTTCTTCTGCTGCATCTCATGTATTTTCATATATTGTATTTTTATTTTCATTCAGTTTAAAATTCTTCTCTTTTTATTCTATCCATTAAAGGGAGAAGGGTTTTGACATCACTGAGTAGTTGAAAATCTGTTCATTTCTCTATACAGTTCTATCAGCCTATGTTTATATGCATTTTGAAGCTCTCTTATTAGGTGCATCAAAGTTTATTATTCTGTCTTTTTATTTTTAAGATTTTATTTATTTATTCATGAGACACAAAGAGAGAGGCAGAGACATAGGCAGAGGAAGAAGCAGACTTCTCACAGGGAGCCCAATGTGGGACTCGATTCTGGGACCAGGATCATGCCCTGAGTCAAAGGCAGACGCTCAACCACTGAGCCACCCAGGCGTCCCTTGTTATGTCTTTTTGATGAATTTATCCCTTTATCATTCAGAGGTGACTCTATTATATCTTCAACGAGTTTTAATAATTTTTGGCCATTATATTTTTCAATTTTTTTGGTAACTTCTTCTCTTTTGGAGACTCCAAGAACATGTATAGTAGGCTGTTGGAGTCGTCTTATAGCTCACTGACATACTGTTCAAGTTTTTCATAGAGTTCATTAAACTCTTTTTCTGTTGTGTCTAATATGCTCTTAATCTCATCCATTTCCCATCCCCAGAATTTTGATGTGCACCCTTTGTTTTATCTTCCTTTAAAAAAATTATTTATGTATTTATTAATGAGAGACACAGAGAAATGCAGAGATATAGGCAAAGGGAAAAGCAGGCTCCTTATGGAGAGCCTGATGTGGGACTCGATTCTGGGACCCCTAGATCACACCCTGAGCCGAAGGCAGATGCTCAACCCCTGAGCCACCCGGGTGTCTCTGTTATATCTTCTTTAACTCCTTTAACATACTTATTTTCACAAGCACGTGAAATATAGTAATAATATTTGTTTTAGTATCTCTGTCTACTAACTCAATCACCTACATTTCCTTTCTGAGTTGATTTCAGTAGACTGAGTTTTCTCCTTACTTGGAGTTGTAGTTTTTTAATTTCTTTGACCATCTGGAAATTTTTTACTGGATGCTGAACATTGTGTTTTTGATTTTGCTGTGTGGTGGATATTATCATATATCGAAAAATATTCTTGAGGTTTGCTTGTGAACAGTTTGGGTTTTTAAGGCTTGCTTTTATGCTCTTGTTTAGGTGAGAGAGCAGCCTTGAGTCTAGGGCTCATTTTTTCTATTTTCATTTTCTAGATACAGCATCCTCCTAATTAGTTAATGCCACATATATTGAGATTTTTCCACTCTGGATGGTGGGACACCAGCTCTTCCTGGTTCTGTGTGTTTGGCTAGGGATTCTTTCACCTGCTCCTTTCAGATGGTTCTTTTTCCAGACCTCAGATAATTTCCTTTTATACACACGCTTATCAATACTTAACTGAAGACTCAGAAGACCCTCTGAAGACCCTCCACAAGTCTCTCCCTATACAAGTCTCCTCTCTCTACTACTCTGTTACGTCAGCTCTAGTTGACTTCGCCTTTCTAAAATACCCATTTTGTCTTCACAACTTAGACTGGTATACTTAGATTGGCAGACTCTTCCAGAGAAACCCATTCAGTGTGGATCTGGTACTCAGCAAGTACTCTGAGCTGCTGATTTACTCTTAGGAGTTCTCAGTATACACAGCCAGTGAAGACTGGGAGTAAATTACAGTCTCTCAGGGAAGGGATACAGAACAAGGAGAGGAAAATTCTAAAATAGAACCCCAGGAAACATCAAAATGTATGTGGAAAGTGAAGTGATAATTCTTTTAAAATGATTTTCAAAGCAAAGCCCTTAAGTAATGTATAGTTTAAATTTTCTACTGTGGTTCAAGAATGTGATCATTATTCAGGAGATTGATAAGTCACCAGCTAAGATTACTATGAATCTTCTGGGTGACCTATTTTTTTCTGGGAACATGTCTAGGAACTCAAGCTAGGAACACATTTAGAATCATAGGAAAGTTCTAAAGGTCCAAGAATGCCCTGTCTCCACAGCTTAGAGCCAAATAAATGTTCAACATTCATTTTTAATGGGCCACATGGGAATTGGTTAACTAAAAACTAATAATAAAAATAACAAAATAAATAGCAATAATAATAGCTAATATTAAGTAGAAAATGAAGTCAAGAAAATTAAACCAGAAAAGAAGAAGTTTGCATCTATAGAACAGACCTAGAGACTAGACTCAGAGACCTAAATTAAATCCCTGGACTGTCTCCAGCTCGTTGGGTCACATTGGACAGTTCAGTAACCCAATGTCTTTGAGTCCTAATTTTGACATCTTTTGCATGGAGAATAATTGTACAAGGACTTCCAGCTCTGTAAGTTTTAAAAGCTGCACAAATAAAAATTGTTATTTTTAAGACTTCACCATGATTTTGTTTTAAAAATTGTCATGGCAAATAAATGAAGAAATAATATGAACAATTTTAATTTATGGTTAATTTTTGCAAGTATATATTTTACCCCTAGACACATGGGTGCAAATTCCTTTTAAGAGTTTATCAGATGGTATAAAAGCCCAAGTTGGAATACATTATACTTTCAAGTCACAAATTTAAGACTCTTTCTCATTTAGAGGTTGTACATCTCTTTTTCTGTATTAAGCTAAAATGTATTTGATAAAGATATATTTAAATATTTTCAGTGTTAGCATAATTACATTTATTTCTTGACCAAGCAAGAGGTTCTTTTCAAAACTGTTTCAATACAATCTCCAGTGTAAAGTATAGACTGATGCAGGATAATAGCATTTCAAGTTTTGTTTTCTTTTAATTGGTTGAGCTTATTAGTGAAGTTGAGGATGTAATCATGTTAATGAGTTCTCTTTAAAACTTTGCGTTCTTTTATTCTATTCAATAAAAACAGAAAAGTGTGTTTCAAATTGATTCCTGACTGATCTGAAATGATCTGTTAAGGATTTGAAAATGAATAAATGTCGTGGTAATCTGGGAATATGGTCTCATTTGTGAGGCCCTTTGGCTGTCATTTGAACAGAATGTTTCATTTTTGATGAAATGTAAAAGAAAGGAGACTAAGGAAAGTAGTGGTCTGACCTTATATTGTTCCAGTAAATTCTTTCAAGGGGACATTTAAAAATGAATATCAAAAAAAAAAAAATAAAAATAAAAAAATAAAAATGAATATCAGAGTCTGAATTCCTCTTCTTTGATGAATTAAAATGAAAATAACTGGGTCAATTTTTCATATTAGTAGAATAAGATAATATAGAATTAAATGAATAGAAGTTAATAGAAATTTATGGGAGTTATTATATCAAAGTACTTCCAGTAGCACACATATTAACTAGAACTCTTACTGACTTTTATCATAAAATTCAGAAAAAAAGGGAAACAAATCAATATTGTTGTGGATGAAGCATTAGGTATTAACTTCTTTAGGATTTATTCTTTAGGATTTTATTTAAAAATAAAAAGGATTTTTTTTTATATAATGTTTAATTATACTGTCCTGTTAGAGTCTCTTTGGGACTAGATTAATGTGTTATCATTACTTTGCTTTACACCCCTCCAAAAGTTTTTTGTTTGTTTCTGTTAGTAATTTATAGGGAAATAGGGTAAAATGACAAGAATGTTTATTTTCTGTTGTTAAATGAGTGGCTTTTTAAAAAAAGTTCTTGGAATAAAGGAATAAACCTTTATTCTTGGAATAAACCTTTGGAAATGGGGTCCTTCAATGTGTGACATATCCATGCAATGGAATGTGATGCAACAATTTAAAACTATGCCGTAGAAGAATATTTAATGACCTTAGAGCATGATCAAGTGCAAAAAGCAGAATGCAAAACTGTACAAGCATGATACCAATATTTTCAGAGAGTTAGATCAGTAGACATAATATATAGGAATGAATGAGAACAAAATGCTAGTGGCAGTTTTGTTTGAGTGGGACTGGGAGTGATATATTTTCTTTTTTATATTTTGTGTTTTTTTCAAAATAGTTAACAGCAAACAGTTTCTGATTATACAAGTAATGAATATCATTAAAATTAATAAGAAGTAAAGGGTAGGAGAAAACTCACTCAAAAATTTAAAAAATTATTTAAAATTATTTCTAAGCTCCCACATTGGTTGTATTTATCATGGTGCCTGGGTGGCTTATTTAACTGTAAAAGCTTGTCTTTTGTTAAACATCTGACTCTTGATTTTGGCTCAGGTCATGATCTCAGAGTCCTGGGATCCAGCCCATTATTGGGCTCTGTGCTCAGTAGGAAGTCTCCTTAAGATTCTCTTTCTCTCCCTCTGTTTGTCCCTCCCCCTGCTTGTGCTCTCTGTCTCTCAAATAAATAAATAAATCTTTAAAAAAAGAAAATGAACTTATAAAGGAGATGCGTTTGAAGGATGGACATATATTAAGCAGGACTAAGGGGGCACCTAGGTGGCTCAGTTGGTTGAGCATCTGACTCTTGATTTCTGCTTGGGTCATGGTCTCAGGGTTGGGCTCTATGTTCAGTGCTGAGTCTGCTTGGGGTGTTCTCTCCCTTCCCCCTCCGCCTTTCCCACCACTCTTTTTCTCTCCCTTTATCTCTCTCTAAATAAGTAAATAAATAAAATCTTTAAAAAATCACAGGATTTAGTATGGGTGATAGTTTGATTCCTCGGAGTCTGGCCCCTGGAACAGCAGCATCAGTGTCACCTCGGAGCTTGTTACAAATGCACATTTTTGAACCCATCCCAGACCAATTCAGCCATTCAACCAAAACTTTTGGAAATGGGGTCCTTCAATGTGTGTTTTCACAGGCCCTCTAGGTGATTACAATGCGTCTGAGGTGGCTAGAAAAATTTCTCAAAAATTTTATCCTAGACAGCTTTCATCTCACATTTCTCTTCTATGTCTTCCTCTCCTACTCTGCCTCTATCATTCTGCTTCTCTCTTACACATGTAGTTTTTGTTGTAGGTTTTTCTTTTACTTTTTTCTTTTTAGAGAGGGAGAGAGGGGATGAGGGAGAGGCAGAGAGAGAGAATCTCAAGCAGACTCCACACCTTGCACAGAGCCCAACACGGGGCTCAATCTCACGACTCTGAGATAATGACCTGAGCTAAAATCAAGAGTTAGATGCTAAACCGACTGAGCCACCCAGGCATCCCTGTGTGTTACTTACTTATTCATATCTTTACCTTGTTTCTCCAGAATATTTGAGGCAGCTCAGAGGTGCATAAACTACAACAGCAAACACTCATCCAGCTGTCCAGGTATTGTCCTAAGGGCTTTACTCATTTAACTTAATGATCAGTCACAACCCTATGAGACAGTTGTTACTCTTATTTCATGACTGTCCTCTCCATTTGATACACAGGAATCTGAAGCACAAAGGCTAAATAACTTTGTGGAGGAATCCAAGCAATCTGGTCCCAAAGTCTGTGCCCTCAACCAGTTCACTATGCTGCTTCTTAAAAAATTAGTGAGGAATTGGGGATGAATGCACAGCCTGTTCTGCAGAGTTTGATATAGTGGGTAAATACAGCCCATGGATATGCCTCTGGCTCAAACAGAGAGTGAACACAAGGATAAGCTGTAAGATTATCAATCACCAAAATATTGAAGGAAGCTAATTCTCTGGAAGACCATACCTGAGTCTCGAAAAACCTTCATGTCACTCCACATGCTTGTGATTTTCATTTCATTCATTCACTTTGCTTACACAGTCATTATTTCTTGGGCACCTTCTATTTGTCAGGTCCCATTCAGGTTGCTTGGGATGGAAAGAATAAAACATACCCATGCCTTAAAGATACTGGGGGCCTAAGGGTAAAGAACGATGGTTGTGTCTCTCTTGGGGTTTCCCCCAATTTCTCCCTGAGTTTAGAGTAAGAGAAGGACACAATGACAGGTAGGAAGGGATTTAGAGCAAGCTTTTCTGGAGATACCTCAGCAAAGTCAGAAAACAAAGCCTCTAGAAAGAATCAACAATTTGAACTCATAGTCATGGGAGCACCTTTATTTCCACAACACCTTTCTCTAGAATTTGTTATCTGAGGCTTTTCCTGGATAGACTGGATCCTGAGCCGGGGAGGTTCCTTGGTTCTCTGGAGACTATGTGTCTGTGGAGATAAAGAGAAGGGAGGTGGTAGGAGAAACAAAGCCAGCTGGTTTCAACAAAGCTCTGAAGTGTGTGTGTGTGTGTGTGTGTGTGTGTGCATGTACGTATCTCATCACTAAGGGAATTACTCCTGGCCATCTGGTCAATGATCACTCTTTCCCTTCCTGTATATAATTCCTAAAACTTTGAGAAACACTTTTAAAAATTAAAATTAAAAATTATTCTTTCTCTTCTTTTCCCCATGCAGATTTATCTAATAAATAGAACACAGGCAGAATGATTTGTTTTGGTGGCAATGGCTGCTGCCAGTGACCATGACTCCATCTTCTGCCATCTGTGGTCATGAACCCCTGGAGACAGGGATGTCTCAAAATACAACACTTGGTCCTAAAGATAAGGACATAAGTAGCTGGAACTTTGGCTTGTGTTTCTAAGTGAAAATTATATTGAAAGTATGAATGTTGGTTATTATGGTGTTCAGTGGTTTTGAAATGGATGATGTCAGTTAAATGCCCAAGAGGCTGGCATCTGATAGACCTAATTTCGGATCAAAGTGTGGAACTCATCCTCACCTGCCAGGGGCATCTCTCCTAAAGCCATCATAATAAAGGTCTTAGAGCAAGACCAGGTGGGAAAATCAAGAAGATACAGAGTTTGAGCGCATGGAAGATGGTGGTAATAACAGGGGACAGAGAATCATTATTGAGCCCTCTGTGTTTCTTTTTTAATTTGCACTAACAGACTTTGTAGTGCTCTTTGTAGATCTTGTAGAAGATCTCCAGATCTCCTGGACTGCTTTTGATGAGAAAGAGGAAGAGTGAACTCGTTCAGGAGTCTCGATGTAGCACTTGCATTATTGAGCAAGTTCTAACATACTTAGTGGGGGGTTGAAGGCTATGTTGAGGAATGAGCTTCAGGATTTCACCCAGAGGGCAGCTCTTCACTAGCAGTGATGAAAGTAATTGTTTCCTAGAGGATTTTGAAAAGCTGTCACATCTGAGGTTTCTAAGTAAAAGCTGCTTCTTACTTTTCTTTTCCTTCTTTCTCTTGACAGTCCCAGCAGAAATGCATTGTGATCTTCGCCCTGGTGTGCTGCTTTGCCATTCTCGTTGCATTGATATTTTCTGCTGTGGACATCATGGGAGAGGATGAGGATGGACTCTCAGAAAAAAATTGTCAAAATAAATGTCGGTAAGAGGTAACAAACAAAACTTCTCTTTTAGGGGGCGGGCAGAAAAGCCAAAGAGAAGGCTAGATGGTAGAACAATACCATGAGTACACATGATCATCTAACCTCCCTGTGACTCTCTAGACCAAGGGAATTAAAATGTATAAGGATTTCATTCAATGACAGTTTTTTACAATTTAGGCACATTCTATACAGGGGGATGGTGGACAGAATGAAATTTTGTACAGTCTGCATTTCTGGAGACCCATCTGTCTGTCAATGAGATTTTGGTTGTTTCCATGATGAGGTTGATGAAAATGAGCACTCCAGATGGGCAGAGGACACTGTGCTAGTTGTTGTATTAAATGGAAGTTAAAAAAGCATACATCTCTGGAAAAATTCCAACTTAAAATTCTGGATTAAACAAATCAACATGTCTCTAAGAAGACATGTGCCTCCTCTATCTTAATGTAGCACATAGTTTGTTATTAACCTAGAAATAGTTACATTATATTTATGTATTATGTCTCTTTGGTTACCTTACATAGCATTTCCTTGGGATCATTCCTGACTGGCAGAGGCATCAGGGCATGGTTTTATCCCATTAAATCTCCTTATCCAACTCTTCCATGAGCTGTTTTTTTTTTTTTTTTTTTTTTTTTTTTTGGTCATGGAGAGGGTACAGGAAAGCATCAAGGCAGGGGAAAGATAGATAAGAAGTCTATTTTTATTACATGTTGCTGCAAAGATGAAGTTAGAGCACACAACTACCACAGTTATGAAATAGAGCTGATGATGAATTTTAATTGTAATTTGTCCCTGGGGCAAGCGTTATTAGTCTGAGTGCCCCTCTTTTCTAGCTTAGGATCAACAATAACTTGGTAATGTGTATGTGGGTTTTTATCTTGGAGATTTTGCCTTGAAGGGTGAATAGGTGGCACAAAAAATGTCTGGAAAAGACAATTGAAGTTTATTTGTTAACCAATGGAACATTGTGGTCTAGTTACCAGACAACAGTATTATATGCAGAACAAAGATTATAAGAGAGAAAGTAGCATACAGTTTTAGATTTATTCTAATTTGTTTGAAAGGGGTCCCTATATTTACTTCCCAGACTGAATTTGGGATAAAAATTGTGTTGAGACTATAAGTAAAGCAATAGGGCGATAATAGATTGTCACCATCTTCCTCCTGAACACTCCTGCACCAGTACTTTCTGAGAATCCTATGACACGAGGGATAGAAACATCCGTGGACAAGGGGCCAGTGACTCATCTTGTTTTGTGGATTGGCTCTGCCCCCTGTCAGCCCACTTTGTCATGATGTTGGCTGAGTTCTTGAAATGGCAAACCCCAGCACCTAGAAAGCAGGTTTATAAAGGGCAAATGGTAACAACTTCTGTAAGACAAAATATGCAGGACCTTTTAACACACATTAGCAGGTATGTGTAGTTTTCAACAAAAAAACGGAGCCTTAGAACTATTCCTCTTTTCACTTGCAAGAAGCTATAATTTAATCTGATTTTTACTTCAAGCTCATACACCAGAATGTGCGTCTACTTATTTCTCCATCTCAATCAATAATTCAATCCTGATGACTCACTGCTCCTCCCTCAACCTGGAACATATTCTTCTAATGACCCATCATTCCCCGGCTGCCTTTCCCCTGGGTAGCTGGAACCACTGCCTGATTACCAGGATCCCCCTCCACACAGCCATGTTTTCCAGAGCCTTCAGCCCCTCCAACCTCATCCTGAGAAGCTTCTGCTCTGTCTCCTCTCTCTAGCTCACAGGACGAAGGTTGAGTAGTGATAATTCCTTGTGTCCAGTCCAGCCCTAGTCTCCAATCAGACAACCCACTGCCCACCATCTGCTCCCAGTAGTTCTCATTTTAACTTGTTGGAACTTTCTTACGTTGTCCAATCACTCCATGGTATAGGCAACATCACCTGCTAATTCTGGGACTCTCTCCCACCTTCTCTTGTCCCTGGCTGACAACCTCCGACTGTCCACCCTATCCCTTGCCATCATGCTTAGTAACTAAAATTTACTTCCCAACACTATAGCCTATTGTTTTGACCACCCCAAGTCAATAAATTTGATGTCCATTTCACTGTTGTACTTCCAAGTAAGCCTCCTTCAGTCAAAGACCATAGAATTTGAAACCAGAAAGATCTGGATTCAAAACTACATTATACTACTTACAACTCTGTAAATTTGGACAAGATATTCATTTCATTATCCCATTCCATACCTGTTTACAGAGCACGGCAGCACTGAAGGAGGACCTGCAGCACAGTTAATAAGAGACAGTTGAGGCAACAAGGTGCTGTGGTCAGGAGCACAGGGGCAATGTCAGAGGGCACTTGGGGGCGTAGCCTGGTACTGTAAAAAGATGGATCCCACTATTTTGAAGGCAGTTTTAATTTTGTTTCTCTTAAAGGTGGTAGATTAAAAGAAATCTGTCTCACAGGGCTTTTTTGGTAAATTGCATACCCCCTAAGAAAGCAGCAGGAAACTCATCACAAGCAATATGTCAATACAAACCCTTTCTCCGTCCTTCCAGCGTGTCAGAAATCCCCTTCCCTCTTCACAACCAACTTCCTGTTCCTCCAGAATCCTCACTTATCCTGAATCTGCTCTATCCTGAGTGTACTCGGTGGTTCTGGGGAAGTGAAGGGAAAACAACCACAGGAGAACAGATACTGTTTATTTAGGGCTGGCTATGGCAAAGCAGCCAGCCACCATCACTTCTGGCAGAGACTCAAAGACAAGTAGAGGGCCCAGAGTACATTCTAGAGGGGAAACGAGAAGCCTTCAGGTGTGTCCTGTGGGGGCTGTTGGCAGGGGAAAACTGGAGGCTGGCCAGCTTCTGGAATCGAGGCATCCTCTGTTCTTGGTTAAGAGGTACATGTTTGGCTTTCTCTGCTTGGTCCTGAGTTGGAAGTGGGAACAAAAATTAGGGAAGCTGGTAGTTAATAATCAAGTCATGGCCATTTGGAGCACAAGGCTACAGAAGTTAATGATTGATGTCTTGGATTGTTGATAGAAATGGCCTTTCTACAAGCCGGATATTCTGTAGGCTGGCTTCCCAGGCTGGTTATTGTAGGTGGGAGGTTGGTGTCTTGGTCAGGTGGCCGCAGCTGGTGGGGCAGAGTCTGGTTTTTATAGACACAGTCTGACCATTGTCCATTCGCATATCTGATCTCCTAGTTCCCTGAACCTCTTCTTATACCAACCCCTTTTGTTTTCATTTTCTTCTTCTCCTCTGCCAGACCATGGCCAGTGTGTCCACGATGGTGGCTGCAGTATCTTCAAGTCTTAGCTGGCCTCCTCGGATCTCTGGCCTCAACCACATTGCTGGTTCTTCCGCTGGTTGACTCCTGGTTCTATCCACCCCCATCCTCATTCGCTGCTCTAGTGCTGGAACAACCTGCAGAGGAGAGGGAGTTGCACTGTGCTTTAGTCTTGGGTCCTCCTAGACACACAGCAGGGATGCCCCTAGTGTGAGAAAGGAGGGGCAATGTGGAGATGCACCCACTGAGTACGCTGGCACTGAGGCAAACGGGTTGGGGGGACGCTGCCTCCTGCAGAAGCTCTAGGAAGCGTGCCAGTCACAACTTAGCTCCTCTGCACAAAAGTCCACCTCTTCCTCTCCTGACCTCCTCCTCATACTGGCCCAGAGATCCCCAGGCTCTAGCCCAGGGCCACACTAACAGGATCACATGATGCTTCCCTTCCAAGTACCATTTATTTCCCTGGCTGCTGGTTTCCTCTTTAGGCTTTTCTCCTGGTGGCATTATCGTGAGAACACTGCCTGCACACTGCATCCTTTGTTGAGATCTTGCTGCTTTGTAATTAAGCTCCCTCTGTGTTTGCAGCTCTCCTTGCTCCTGAAAGTTGGAAGAGTGCGTGACATCCTAGCTCGTCAGGGCATTTCCTTCTCGCTGTTTTGACAGCCTCTCCCCAAGATCTCATCCGCAGCAGCCTTTCCTAAGTACAGCTGCCCCCTTGAGCAACGCAGGTCCGAACTGCATGGGTCCACCGTTAATGCAGATTTTTTTTTATAAAATCAGTACAGTCCTGTAAATGTATTTTCTCTTCCTGATGATTTTCTTAATAAAATTTCCTTTTCTCTAGCTTACTTTATTGTAAGGATACAATAAATATTACATGGAACATACAAAATGTGTGTTAATCCACTGTTGACATTATTGGTAAGGCTTCTGCTCAACAGCAGGCTAGGAGTAGTTAAGTTTTGGAGGGGTCAAAAGTTGTATGTGGAATTTTGACTGCACAAAGTTCAGTGCCCCTAACCCCCACATTGTTCAAGTGTCATCTGTACACTGCTTTAATTCATCTTAACTCTACTAACTAGCCAAGATGCCTTTCTACCTTCTGCTAGATTAATACTCAGAATCATATTGTCCACTCAGTGTTTCCCAAACTTTTATGTCTTTCTTAAAAAAAATGTATTTCCATATAAAAAATGTCTTCTTTATATTTTCTGACATTGTTTTATGTCCCTTTTGTTACTTTGCCTCTAAAATACTGTACTAATGATAGTGACACTCTTGATTTTCATAATTTTCCACATGAATCTATGAATTAACAACTGCTCTTATCTTCCCAAATGCTTTTTAACTGACCTTACTTGTTATGCCAGGAAACCAGATCTTTGACCTCAGTAAATGACTACTTTGGCCTATTTCTTTGCCTCTTTGTACCAAATTTCAGGGTAGTTTCCATCATTTTCCCGTGTGTTTAATTGCTGATTCAGTCTCTATAAATATGAACCTCCATGTCACTTGACTTACTTATGGGGGTGAAGGGCAAATTTTCTAGTTTCTGCTGCAAACTGCATCTCAGTGAGCTTGGGAGCACCACTGCATAGTCAAGAATGGCTTAACCTGCCAGTGGAGATCACATATGTTCTGTGGCTTGGCTATCTTATGATCCACTGGTGCCTCCGATTATCATCTTATACTATTCTTGTAAGAGGTAAGTGCACTGTGTGGTTTTCCACACATCACATCCCCAGGGACTAGTAGGGACACTGGAACTTATGTCCAGCTGCTATTCCTGCAGAACACCTACTTCCGTGTGCACTGGCTACCCTTTCAGATGAGAGGCCTCTGTTTTGTTTTGTATCTCTCTCACCTTTCATCCATTGTTGTGGGTTGTTATTGCCCTGTGTAGTAGAGAACCATTACACACTTACTGGAAGAGGGCTTCTTTTTATCACACCTCTCTGATAAATACACATAGAACCAGTCCACACCCTGCTCCTCCTGCACCTCAGGCCTAATTTCTATAAACAATATGCCAGCTAATGTCTGCAAACTAGCATTTAACAACTACATATCCATAAAATTTGAGGTGGGTCATCATTATCTTCTAATCATGTTGATGGACACTTGCCACTTATCCTGTCACAGTAGATATGGCTGCCACTGCTTCTGGACCTCCTCACACTTGCCTCTTCCCCTTCTGAATCAGCCCCATGTCTATGTGGCTACTGTCCTGGTTGGGCCTACTCTTGCCTACAAATCTGCATATACATTTTAGCTTATGCCTACTTGGTCTGAAGCTTGAGGGAATAGACCAATGAAGTCTGCATACATGATTCCCACTGTTCCTAAACCCAGAGATCTTTCTTCATTCTAAAGTGAATAGGGAGGGGTACCTAGGTGGCTCAATTGGTTAAGTGTCTGCCTTTGGCTCAGATCATGATCTCAGGGTCCTGGGATCAAGCCCCACATTGGGCTCCCTGCTCAGTGGGGAGTTTGCTTGTCCATCTTCCTCTACCCCTGCTGCCTGCTTGTGCATGCTTGCTCTTTCTCTCTCAAGTGAAAAAATAAAATTAAAAAAATAAATAAATAAAGTGAATAGACTTGGGTCTGCACAGAATGGGATCCATGAAATATTTGAGCCTGGGTCAACCAATGTATAAATTACCATAGTGGTGCACCAATAAAGATGGACTAGACCACTACAGAAAGTATATAGCAAGAGCCAGACTCACTTTGTAATATACCACCTCTCCACATATCCACTTCATATCTGCTTTCTAATTTTTCAATTTTTCTATTAAAAAGCTAACTTCTAGGGCCTCCTGGATGGCTCAGTTAAGTTCCAACTCTTGATCTTGGCTCAGGTCTTGATCTCAGGGTAGTGAGATTGAGCTCTGCTTCAGGCTCTATGCTGGGCATGGAACCTCGGGATTCTCTTTTTTCCTTTTCCTCTCCCCCCCATGCTCGCTCTCTCTCTTTATTCCAAAAAAAAAAAAAAAAAAAAAAAAAACCAAAAACAAAAAACCACTGACCTCTCTATATTTTTCATATACTTTGTTTTATGAATTTCTTCTTCTGATCCATTATTTTCCTATTTAAAATGATAAACAACCTTTATAGATGTATCTATACTAATAACCCAGTTGCAGCTCCAGTGTAGAGCATCTGTAATTTAGTCCATTAATATATGACATTTCTAGAATACAGTATTGAGAGACCTCTGTGCATTGGCAATAACCTAGCGTTTTGTCCTTCCTCTTTGAGTATCATGGCCTTAGAGCTGTCTTCACAGACTCAACTTGCTTTAATCATTGTTTTCCCTTTTAATGCCCAAATTGTCATTACTTGGCCAGTGGGATCTGTCTTTTGTATTTTTTGACATCATTCCAGATATCTCTCAGAGCAGCCTTGCTTTCTGGCAACAACAAGCTGTTTTGGCCCCGTTTTGAATTTTCTTGCTTTGGGACATGCTATTATCTACTGTCCAATGAGTTCTGCATCCTTTTCATGAAGAATTTATATTAAAAACCAGAATCTAAGTTCTAGGGTGTCATTAGATTTTCCCAAAAGGGTGTTGGTGGTAGATAAATTGAAACCAAGAAAGGTTCTTTAAATTACCTTTATGACTGAGCAATATCCCTCTTCCTTTCCCTCCCTTTTATATTTATAGACACGAGAACATGGACCATGGGACCAAATTACCTGGGTTCTAGTCTGGCTTTACCACTTAGGAGATTGCAATCTTGAGCAAGTTTCTTGATTTTTATTGTATTACTTTTTTTTTCATCTGTACAATAAAGACAAGTCTTACTTGAAAGGTTTCTGTAAGTACTAAATATGTTAATGTAAGTGCCTTTCATATAGTAGCATCTGTTATGTAATAAATGCTCAGTAAATGTTGGTTGTTGTTATTTTTATGAAGGGGCATGAGTTCATGCAGGTGTTTTCAGCCCCTTTGAAGTTTTATCGTACTTTGCTCCAAAGAAATGAAGACCTTGTAATCCATTTTCCATCCTTTTCTTACTAATTTTTCCCTTTATGTGTATTAATTTTGATCTGTCATGCTTTATATTGACAAACTAAACCATATTTTTAAATTAGTGTTGCTCCCAAATTTAGAAGGGTCCATTTTTTGCCTTCAGTGTTTGATATCTGAGCACTTTTCTGACTGTCTAAAGAGATTTCCTACAAATAGAATTCCAATGTACCAACCCAATAAAAATGATGAAAGGCAGAAGAAACTGGCAGAAACTGGATCTAGAACTTTTGTTTTACATCCTTTCCCAATTTGTCCATATGGACAAAAAATTAACCTAGTTCCTTTCTAATTTTCTTGATGTGTTCTTCCTTTTATGGTGCTGGTATCCATTTCTTACTGAATCTTTTTTTCTTAAGATTTATTTATTTGAGAGAGAGAGGGAGAGAGAGCACATGTGCACATAAGCAGGGGGAGCAGCAGAGGGAGAGAGAGAGAGAGTGAGCAGATCCCCAAGCAGACTCCACACTGAGTGGGGAACCCAATGCTGGACTCCATCCCAGGATCCTAAGATCATGACCTAAACCAAAATCAAGAGTCAGACGCTCAACTGACTGAGTCACCAGAGGAGGGCTAACTCAAAGCAGGGCATCCTGTGTGATTGGGTCGGGGAGCATGATGGCTCGACCCAGTTGGTCCTAAGTTGTAGGCAAAAAATTAGGGAAGCTGTTCCAAAAAATTAGGGAAGCTGTTCTGGCCATTTTGGTTACAGAAGTTATTGTTTGGTGTTCTGGGTTGTAACTGGAGATAATGGCTTGCCTTTCTGCAGGTCTGACTTATAGCAGGCTGACTTCTGGGCTTCTTGCCATAGGTGAGAGGTTGGCATCTTGGTCAGGTTGCTGCAGGTTGCGGGGCAGAGTCCTGGTTCTTAGATATATGGTCTGGCTGTTGATCATTTGTGTATTCAGCTGCTCATACCCTTTGCACTGCCCACTTCTGTGACGAGGCAGTACTTAATATGAGTTATTCAAATCTTTCTCTTTTCCCACTCTCCCCCTGGCAATTTCTAATCCATTCCTTATATTTTACCTCCACCTTTCATACCCAAGTCCCATGGTTTCTTTCTTTTCTCATCCTTTCTCCTTGTTTACCAACTGGCCCAGCTCTTTCTACCAATACATTGTTAATGTAGAGCACCTAGAACACTGCTTGGTCTCACGTGCTCACTGCATGTTACTTGCTTTATGTATTGAACCTCTACTCATTATCAGGGCAACCACCTTCTCCTAGGGACCTGGACAGAGTACCCCACCTGCTTTGATTTCTTAATTCCTTTGCCTGCTTTCCAAAACTATGAGACCATTTCATTTCTGTAATGGCAGCTTAGGCCTTCTGTTGGTGTCACCAGCAGTTCTGTCTCTCCACTGTCTCCTTCCCTAGATCAAAAACCCCCTTAGAACCTGGGACCCCATCTGTTTTTCTCTTTTGCATCTTAGACAGTAGCTCAGACATCAAGACTGAGCAGGTACTCTTTTTTAATGGACAATGATTTCCATGTAAACACAAGTAGAAAGTACAGGAGTAATACTGCTCATTGAGATAGTATGTATTATCTAGATTAATTTATTATCCCTCCATGGTGCAATTTGCTTGGGGGAATTAACTAAGGATTATGAAAGGAGAGATGGAAGTTTATACACATGTACTTAAAGACCATCACATGGAAATGAGTTAGAAGAAGAAACCTGGAGAATTGCTAAAATAATAGAATAATCTAATATAATTTTTTTCTAACTAGCACTAAATAAACAAACTAATAATAAATGGGAATGCAAGATAAATGCTTAATTTTAAATGAAGGAAAATAGAAGTCCTCAGACTTTTAAATACAGATATTTTTGTTCTTCTGCATTCTATTCTCAAACGGAATAGCCCATGGTCACATCTTAGTTTGACCACTGAATCAAATAAAAATGCAGATTTCTTGAATCATGGGAGATCTGATAGCCCAACACCCTGAAAGTGTCATTTATATGCCCATGCCTAAAATCTCAAAGATTATTTTTAAAATAATCTTTTATCTTTGACATCTAATATTTAAAGGAAGACACTTGAGAGAGTGTGATACTTGCTGATGGTCTATAATTACCACTTGGAGAAGAAGCCGAAGCTAATTATTTCAAGGTTTTAATTATAATGAAGCTTAATATATGATTAATGATGTTGACATTTCCTGTTGCCAGGTTTGTTCTCCAAGAAGATTATTTGAATGTGATATATATTTTTCAAAGAGTTCACTGAACCCTCGTAGGCACAGCCATATTTGAGAATTGTGAATAGCATTGGGGACAGAAAACACAGCTGTCCCTCCCACGGGGAGTCATGAAGAGCCAGTCATTACCTGAGGCGAGAGAAACATTGACTGTGAAGTAGTAGGGAGAAGAATAAAAAGAAAACGTAGGTAGAGATGCTTGGTGGACCTTCATGTACTTTGCTTATAGACCTGTAGCTGGAAAAACTTTGGAATCAGAACTTTCAATTAGAGAAACTGCCAAAAGAAAAAAAAAAAAACAAAGAAAGAAAGAAAGAAAGAAAGAAAGAAAGAAAGAAAGAAAGAAAGAAAGAAAGAAACTGCCAGAAAAATCTGTTCAAGAATTGACTAGAATTCAGCTTCCAGAGTCATAGAACTTTTTATATTTAGGGCAACTTACAGATTGGGAATGCAATGTTTAAGAACGGGGTCATGTTTCAGAGGAAAAACCTAGAAGGGTGAGCCTGAAAGACGTGACTGCAAGCACTATAAGATTGTGCAGTGAAATTTGGAATCTGAAGCTGGTTTTCAGATTTGACTCATGCTTGCTGTGGTGATGCGTCTGAAGCACTGAACTTAGCCTCTGAGGACTGGGGCCGCCTCACTCTTGCCCCTTCAGCAGAGCTAGCACATCAATGAAGCCTCACTATCTCGTTTTAAAATTAACAGTTCTTCCATGCTGTCGTGAAGTAAGTCAGTGTTCGCATGCAGGATAGCAAAGTGTCTTACCAAGGGAGGTGTTATGTCAGCCACTTATTTTCTGAGTCCTACTCACGAAGACAGATAGCATCCAGGGCCAGAAGTGTCATTGTTTCATTTAAACCAGAGCCTTGTGAGTTTCTGTTTTACTAAAATAGAAATTGTAGTTTGTTGAAACCACATCAAGTCATGGGGAGATCTCGGAACCCCGGCCCTCGCCAGGCAGTGGAGGTCAAGGGTAGTGTTTGTGTGATACCCAAGTGCACGCTTCGGGCTTGGCGTCCTGGAGACCTGGCTGTGTGGCTCAGCTCAGCCACCTGCTGTGCCAGCTCAGTGGCTTCACCTTAGCCTGCTTCACCTGTGAGATGATGGTGGCAATAATAGCACATACCCATGGAGTTTTACACAAAATAAATGAATTAAAATGTGCTGCTTGTCTACAAGGGAGAAAACTCCATGGGTTGGAGATCTTGTGCCTTATATTTAATCTGCAAAGCTCATAAACTAGGATTTCCCTCAGTCAATGTTGCTTGTTTTATTGCACCTGTATTTCCAATTTATTCCATTAGACCCTTGCCTCTTTAAACAATTAACTGTTTTTGCAACTGAAAAACTGATATATACAGATAACAAAAGAATTTCCAAATGCAGAATCTTACAATAAAATACTCTCCCATCACAGAACCTGGAACTCCTTGCCCAGAGACACAGCTGACATATTTTTGTGTATCCTTCCAGAAATATGATTTTATATATTCATGTGTATATATGTATAAATTTGTACATATGTGTGTAAGTAGTGTGTATATCTATGTATCTGTCCCCTTTTTCTAACAAATGGCAGCATATAGACATGGTTTTGCATCTTGCTTTTGTGCCCCAATTTTTTTTCCTGGACATCTTTGCCTATTAAAATAACGTAGATCTGGGGCACCGGGCTGGCTCAGTCAGGAGAGTGTGTGGTTCTTGATCTTGGGGTTCTGAGGTCAAGCCCCATATTGGATGTAGAAATTGCCGAAATAAATAAACTCAAAAAGTGGGTATATCCATGGCTGCATAGTGTTCATTGTATAGCTGTAATATAATTTATCAGTCCTTTTTTGATTTGAGGGACATTTATGGTCTTTGGAGGCTTTGTTGTTATTGTAATAGACAGTGGCACAGTGAATAGCCTAACCTGTCTACATTTAGCATATGTAGGAGAATACTTGAAATTTCCACAAATGAAATTACTAGGTCAAAGGGCAAGTGCATTTTAAATTCACATAGATAGTACAAATTGTATTCCAGGGAGTCTGTATCAGTAAGATATACTACTACTTGATTTCTTCAGTGCTTGAAGAATACAATACTACTTGATTGTATATTATCAAATCTTTTATCTTTGCCAGTCTGATGAAGGCAAAAAGTGGTATTCTATTGTTTTTAAAGAAAATCATGAGTAAGGTTGAAAATCTTAAGCCATGTTTATGAACCATATCTACCTCTTCATCTGTGACTTGGCTATTCATGTCCTTTGCATAAACAGAGTAGGAAAAGTATGACTTGATAGAGGAGCCAGTAGAATATAGAAAAATGTCTGAGATGATATAGTAGTCATCATTGTAAGAGTTATAGCAATAAAATAAATGACATGACACACAGCAAATCTGTTTTATCAGAGAGGTATAATGAGATTTTTGAGACTTCTTTTCTATCGATTTAGAAATATCAAGTTGTACGAGATATTCACAGGTAATTATTAATGTGTTTTACAGGACACTGAAAATGGATCATTTGTGCCTCTGTAAAGCGAACTTCCACTGTGATATTTTTGCTTCAATAATTGTGACATTTCCCACAATGAGATGAGCCAAGTTTGTCCAATATTATAAATGAAGTACTTCATTAGAAATTTTGCAGGCTGGGATATTTTGTTATCTAGCTTTTATGCAATGCTTTCTCTCTTTCTTTAAAAAAAAAAGATTTTTATTTATTTACATATTTATTTGAGAAAGAGAGTGTGTGTGTGTGCTCAAATGGGGGGAGGAGCAGAGGGAGAGTCAAGCAGAGTCGATCCTAGGGCTCGGTCCTAGGACCCTGAGATAACAAACTGAGCCTAAATCAAGGGTCGGATGCTTAATCTACTGAGCCATCCAGGTGCCTGACAAATGCTTTCTTGTCTTTAACATACTGTTCTCAGTGATGTTGTTTATTGGTACTGGGCAGGAGCAGAGTGCGTATTATGTTTTCATCTGATCATCACATGACCCTGCTAAGTAGTTCTTCTCACATACTGAGTCTCGAACTGGACTTCCAGGTGGCAGTGGGCTGTGACCTGCCACGGGGGACCACTTTTTAAGTTTTATGTGGCTTTATTATGGCAATTATCTCTTCGTGTGTGCCTATAATATGGCAGCTACCTAGGTTACCTAATGTTATCTCATTTATTCTTAAAATAAAGCAGATATTATTGCCCTTATTTTATAGATGAAATGATAGTTTCAGACTTATTAAATAATCTATTCACATAGTAAGAGTCACTCTGAGTTCAAATTCAGAACTGTCTGACTCTTTTCTTATTTGTATGCTCTGAGGGCTGAGCCAGGGCTGCTGTGGTGAGGGCTGCCCACCAAAGTCGGGGAGGCAGTGCTGTGACTTTGCTGTACATGGTCCATCAACTCGTACTTCCACAGTAAGGGTGGTGAGCGTTACCTGCTGTTTCCTGCAGCGCACACCCACTTCTCAGGCTCTGTATCCATTCTTGGCTCTTGTTTTACTCAACAGTTTGAGTACCTTCTATCACAAAACTCAGCTGTTGATACAGACCACCGCTCTCTTCATTTCTGGCATCTGCTGGGATGGGGTGGAAAAATTCAGTTTAGGATTCCAGTAGACTATATATCTTGTGCCCCGGAAATGAGCCCCAGGAATATGTGGGTTCTGAATCATCACACTCCCTCACAAAGCTTGCCCACCTAAAGCTCTGTCCCAGTTCACAGCTCTGGGCTTCTCTCTGGAGCTCCCTTCAGAGAAACTTCCCCTCCTTAGACTCTGATGCACTGTTGTCCTCTTCCTTCCAGAGACCCTGATTCTAAGGCTTCAGCCTGCTTCCCCAGGACCCACCACAGACATCCCACAGAGAAGGGGCACTTTTTAGGGGACATAATGTTGACTATCGATACATCCCCCACTGATTTCACTCCTCAAAAGAAAAAAATCTTTTTTCTTTTTTAAATCTTTAAGATATAAATCCTTGCACTGCCTTTTTTAGCCCAAAATTTACTGAAGGCTTGGGTCAGGAGATTGTTTTTCTGCATGAAGTAGAGACTGGCTGTCTTTGAACCTGAGGGAGTTGCTTTTCTGTTCTGCACAAAGTTCCAATGCTTGTGAGATTCGGGTCCCCTGCCCGCTGTGCCTGGACATCCTCTCCTTAACAAATTTCCATCCTATGTTGTGGCCAGTCCAGAGGTCTTCCGGGGCCCACCACACTTTCTCGGACCTGTGTCCACCCACCTACCTGTCTTATTCAAAGCATAATCCAAGATGCCTGTTGTAGAATCTTCCGGGGTGCTTGTTAAAATGCACATTCCTGGGTTTATATCTAATCCTATACAATGAGAATTTCTATAGGTTTGGCTTAGAAACCTGCATTAAAGCAAGCAAACAAACAAACAAACAAAAAACCAGAAAACCCCACAATCTCTTAAAATTTAAGCAGCTGGGAGTGTGGGAACCAGAAGGGGTGGGGGTGGGTATGGGGAGCAAATGGAGAGGAAGTGGCCGGGAACTCAGAAGAGCATGGGTTTCGGGTCAGATGAACTTTGAATCTCAGCTCTGTCACTTAGGAGCTGACTCATCTTAGCCAAGTGCCTTAGCATCTCTGAGGCCAAGGTTTTTCCTTCTATAAATGGGCTTAAAAGTGGTACCTGCCTCATTGGATTTCAGTCAGGGTTAATTGAGATGACCTATGGTCAAGCATCTAATGTGTATGGATTCCTTCCTCTGGGATGAATCACCCGGAGAAGTTACTCAGGCTTTATGCTCCCTGAGTTTCTGGCATGGGGTTTAAAGGATTCAAGAAACTCCCCAGAGGATTTTGGTTGAGGACCCATAGGAATCACACAGAATACATTAGGTCCCCTTCCTCTAAAGCAGTTGCAGTGAAGATATAAAATAAGGGGGTAATCTTCAGAGATTTTTAAAAGAGAGACTATCTAGGACCTAAAAGAATTTTCTAAATATTCTTAAGGTTGTAATTGGAATGGCTTTTGTGTCCAGACATACTAGGAGAATGCAGTTCTGTTTTGACATGGTGGCATTTATGGTCATGTAAGTGGAGGCATCCAGAAGCTGGTACTCACTAATGGACAGGAGCCTCAGAAAACACCTGGGGCACTGGTAAAGAGTAGGGGGTCAGCAGTGGCTGAAAGGGGCATGATCCCCCTGGGACGGGTAGAAGATATAAAGATAAAAAAGAGGCCTCATGACTCACTCTACGTCAACACCAAGTTTTGAAGGTTTTCAGAAAACACATTCAAGTGAACAGCATTAGAAATAAGTGAGAGCGGAAGAGAAACAGGAGAGGGTTTTATTTTAGAAGCACATCAAAGAAAGACAGTCAAATGCCACAGAGAAATCTAGTAAGACAGGAAGTTTATTTAAAACAGGACTCCTGGCTTACCAGTGGTGGGCGTTCAAGCCCTGGTTTTTGGTTGCCTGGTGGGTTGTTGTGTAGAAACAGTCTTGTCTTTGGCTTTCTAGTCACACCTCAAATACCCCATGAAGCCTCAGAGGCAGAAACTGGTTTCTTAACTGCTCCTTGAGTGGGAAGCATACCTCCAACATCTCTTCTTCTCAACAACCATTTCATACAAGGAGTTGATACTGGCTATCTAGAGAAGTCTGTGTGCTCCAGAGAGTCAAAATAATAGTTTTTAGTGCAAAACAACACACACTCCCAATGGCTTGCTTCTTCTTGAGTTAGCTAATAATGATTGGCTACCCAGCTCCATCTTTATTCCTTAATAGAATTTTTAACATAAAGGAAGGCGTTCTTCAAAGCTTAGAATACGAACATTTTGGAATTAGGAATTCACGTTAGGAAAGTTAACATTCCAAGTGCGCTGAACTGCACACGGGAAGCTTATTACAATTATAGTGCACATGAAGCTCATTGCTTTGTATTTTTAAGGATGATGGTCCTTTTGTCTCCTATTAAGTTTAAACAGTGTAGCTTTGATGGTAACATTTTCAAGGAATTGGCATATTTGAAATTTCCTGTCTTGAGTTTTACTATTCTGAGTTAAGTCCATTAAAAACTACTAACAAATACTGAGAGATTATTAGAACATCGTGTTGTACAAATGCTAACACAGGCAATTGTGGCTCATTATATTTCAAGTGCAAGACAAGAGATACTAAAGAAACCTAATTTATATTGTTATAAAATCATTCAATTCCCTCACCCCCAAAATACTTAATCAAATGAGCTATAGGCAATCATATTTTTGAAAAACTTGTATAAAAGGTGGACAGAGATATCTAATAACCAAAAAAATATAAGCAATGTGACTTTCTTTTTAAATAGTGCAACATTTTAAGCAGAGAATGGGCAGTAATTTTTAGCTGTTTTTTACCAAGCTGGAAGATGAGCTGGGGAAGGATCTCACATTAAATTAAGGTTGGTGTATGTCGGGAACTTTAAATAAGCAGTATCTTTCTTTCTTTGATCAGGCCAAGTCAAGTAAATTATCCACACATAACTAGGGCATGGCCGAGTAGCTGGGAATCCATCCCTTGTCCTTAGGACTCCACATCACCCCATGTGTCCAGCCAATTATGAGCAACCACACTCTTTTGTCTTTAGTTTGCAAATACTTAACAGTTTTGACTTTTGGAAACCAGTAAAAGTTCTTTCCAGGAAACATTTTTTAAAAAGCAAGGCATGAACCATGTAGGTAACTTGATTTCTGATCAGAAATGCTGTGTTTCTACAATGCAATTAAGACTTATACTTATGACTGGACCTCATGGTAATTTGAAAGGTCTGAGTGCTGCAGGATTGACAGGTTGGGGAGCATCTCCCCAAAGAGTTAGGTACTACGAGTATTCTGTGGGTTAGTCTCTGTATCACTCTGGTTACTCTAGGACACAAGAGGACATGAGAGTCCCAGCAGGAGGAACTGTAAGCCACAGTGAGGGGTGAGGTTTGCAGAGAACCAGAGTTCATGCGTGCTGGCGTGAAAGGATTCAAATATGTTATTTTATTTTATCTTTTTTATTTTTATTTTTTTTCAGATTTATTTACTTATTTATGATAGACATAGAGAGAGAGAGAGAGAGAGAGAGAGAGAGAGGCAGAGACACAGGCAGAGGGAGAAGCAGGCTCTATGCCGGGAGCCCAATGCGGGACTCGATCCCGGGACTCCAGGATCCCACCCTGGGCCAAAGGCAGGCGCCAAGCTGCTGAACCATCCAGGGATCCCCTATTTTATCTTTTTTAAAGATTTTATTTATTTATTCATGAGAGGCAGAAGTAGGCTCCCTGAGAGTAGTCCAATGTAGGACTCAATCCCAGGACCCTGAGATCATGCCCTCAGCCAAAAGCAGACAGACACTCAACCACTGAGCCACCCAGGTGTCCCTCAAATATGTTATTTTTTAAAAAACAAAACACCGTGCAAGCTGAAATGTCCTCCTGTATGGAGTGAGTCCGCCAGCCATCACTTGGATTCCTGCTTCCCAGTTCAAGCTGGTGTACGAAGGAAGTTAATTTAAAACATTAAAGGAGCTTGAAAAAATAATAAGGTAGAGTTTGTTTGCTTTATGGAGGATTTGGGAGGACTTTCTCGATCTTTAGGGATGTATGCCAGCTTTATGCTTAATAAATGTTACATCAGCATTAAGTATGTACTCACAAATTCACTTACTTAGTTTTTAGCAAAAAGTAATTTGAAATGCTTTTGCTTAGCATTCAAATTAGCATTTTAATGGAAATGTACTGTCTTTGGTCATTATAATGAAACCATCTTGCTCTTTACTTACCTGATCTGGCATTGTCTAGATTTATTCCGAATCTTGGATTTGCTCTAAGAGCTCCTGATAGCAGTTGAGGGTGGCCTGAGTAAATGCATCTGCAGCCTATTGCCCTGTTGAAAAGGGGAGGGTGGACCTGAAATTGGTCATGTTGCCCTCTCCTAAAATGCTATTTTTCATTTTATGCATCTGGTGAAGATAGAGATTTTAATGCTTAAGTGCAAAGATCTGACTCTGTTAAGATGTACTTATTACTCTCTTTGAAAATACAGTGATTTTACAGCATCTTGCCTAGAGCACATTGCATTTGTCAACTTTACTTCTTTTTTTCTTTGGGTCCTCTGTGGCTTTTCTGCTTCCCCTTACCTACCATAATCATCTTCTGACCATCTGGAAAGCCTCTGATCCTATGTGCATAGTTCATTTAAGTATTGTGCCAGAAGAGTGGAAACCTTGTAAAAATGTAAATTTTTTTTCTACTGGGAGCAAAAATAAATGTTTCAATGTGCTTTCCTGCTGAGTAAAGATTTTAGGATTTACAGGCATGCACACAAAGTCTGAATGGGGACAGTAGCACAACACACCTAAAGGAATTTAAGAAAGGCTACAGGCATTGTCAGCAAAGGGGACCCAGCCATCTGTGTGCCCTTCATTTTTCAAATAACTCTTGGTGAGGATCGAGAAGTCAGTAACTCTTCCAGGCAGCCAGCGCCCTTCTTACTTTGTTGAGCCAAGTCCAGGGATAGGTTCCTGTTTTAAAGATGTGTCATTAGCCTTGGGATGTCACATTCACATTCCTCTGGATAAATTGAGGGAGGTGACTGTCAGAAACTACAAAAGAACACTAAATTAAAGGGAGGGCAATGAAGATGAGGAGATCTAAATCACCCAGCTTCGGCTTTGCAAGGCCACAGGGAGTCTTTATCTTTCCAGGAAGTAAAAAGCCCTTGATGTTGTGATACCAATGTCATCCACAGCCTGCTACAGTGCTTTTCCTTCCTCCATCTTTTCACTTTTCTGCATTAATTGTCTATTTTCTTTCTATTAAGCAAAGAATGAAGCATTTCTTTACAGTACAAAAAATATTTCTGTTAATCAAAATAATAATAATAATAATAATAATAATAATAAAATCTTACTGTAGTCGTACCAAGTCTTTTGGTACTTACTGTATGTCAAGGGTGGTTAGACATTGTTCGGGGGGGAAGGAAGAGAGATGGACAGACAGAAGGAACTGGGGGACTGTCCTAAAGGAGCTTAGATTCTAGAGAGAAGACAGACAAGTGGTCTTCTGGATAGAGAGAGAGAGATGGGTGATAGATGATAGATAAACAGATGATAGATAGATAATGAGAGATGATAGATTGATGATATATAGGGAGAGAGAGATAACAGAATGCCATAAATGCTGTGGGAAGGAGAGAACCCGCAAGTCAAGGCAGTAGGGCCCAGGGAATGAGGAATTGCTGGCAGTTCACTCAGGCAGCCCTCACGTTGGAAGAGACATGCAGGAGGCAGGCGCCCAGGGGAAGAGGGCTCCAGGTAGAAAGGGAGGCTGGGAACAAACCTGGCATATTTAAGGAGTGATAGCAGGAGAATGTGGCTAGAGCATAGTGAACAAACATGTCCATTAAATGAGATCATTTGTGCCATGAGTATGTGGCAGTGCCTGGTGCAAATCAAATCTGCAGCTCTAGAGTATGGAAACTCCACTCTACCTACAACCAGCTTTTTCACCGCTCCCACCCAGCATAAATGTGGATACTTTCTGGGGTAACCTAGGTGCTCTTGTGGGTCTTCTTGCTTCTTTTGTAGGATCTCTGTGACATTGACATTTGTCATGATCATGTCTGTGTTCTGTGGTTCTGATACTTCACATTTCACAGGCAATCCCGTTGATATTTTGGTGAGCAGAGTATCTTTCTGTCTGTTAACCACAGTGAGGTTTTGTAGTGAAAACAGAGAACCCCTAAATGGTTGATTATGGAGTATCTTATCCAACTCCAAGTACTTGGCAAACACGGGCACACCTCAGAGATACTGCAGGTTGGGTTCCAGACCACTATAATAAAGCAAATGTTGCAATAAAGGGAGTCAAATGAATTTTTTTCATTTCCCAGTTCTTATAAAAATTCTGTTTACATTTTATTGTAGTTTATTAAGTGCAATGGCATTATGTCTAAAGAAGCATTGTGTATATCTTAATTAAAAATATATTGCTAAAACATGAAACCATCATCTGAGTTCTCAGTGAGCTATGATCGCTGATCAGATCACCATAACAAATACAATAATGAAAAAGTTGAAAATATTGTGAGAATTACCAAAATGTGACACAGAGATATGAAGCAAGCAAATGTTTCTGGAAAAATGGCTCCAATAGACTTGCTCGATGTACAGTTGCCACAGACCTTCAATTTGTTAAAAAAAAAAAATTGTGTCTGCAAAGTACAGTGAAATGCGGTACACCTTTAACTGAGTCTGAGAATCTCTGATGAGAGGGAACTTTTCCTACAGCCCTTTCACTGGCTCTTAACTTAGCTGCATACTAGAATCATCTGGAGAACTTAAAAAATAAAATAAAATAGATACTGCTACCCAGGTCCCTCCCCAAATCAATTAAATCCCAAGTATTTTATTTTAAGCTACTCTGGTGATTCTAACAGGCCACGTTGGACAAGAACAAGTGACCTATCTTAAAAAGATCTCTAAACTCCTATAGGTTGGAGCCAAATATGTTTATTTTTGTCTTATGATACTTTGGCTTCTGCCTCTTGATATTTTCTTGCCTCCCAGAGTCAAACCTTGAAATCTTTCTATCTGCAAGTCAACCTTGTCTTCCCAGCTGGAATTACGACTGGTACAGAGATTTCATGCTGGGGTTATGCTCTTTTTATTGTGGGGGGTGGGGGGAGGATGTTAAAATGATATCATATTGAGGTTATAGGATTTTTTTCCCTTGGGTGAAAGAAAAAGTGGGCAATAATCCAGTATTGTCCCGAGTTTATTTTTCTTTTAATTTTACTGATACATGAGAATAAAACCCTGGTGATGCCCAACGTAGGGCTGGAAAATTGTGTATTCCAGGAGGGTTTCTCTGGAGCTTCTTTTTGGCTCAGACCCCAAGCCCCAAAGTTCCACCCAGGGGACCCACTCACTTCCTTCCGCACCCTCCCCCGAGGCTGTCCCAAGACCAGGTGCAATTTCACTTCTTAATCTCTCCTAACTCTGTGCTGAAAATCATCACTTTTCTTTATCCTTTCCTTCCTCTTATCTTCTTGACTCCTGTTTTCTTCATTTTCTAATTAAAAGCAACACTCTCATTGTTAAAACACAAACAAACAACTTTTTCTTTACCAATGTATCCTATGGCAGGCATCCCACTCTGGGATTTGCCAAGGTGCAGCAGTAGTTCCATATAAACTAAAGTGCAAAAATAAACAACTTGCCTAGCAAAGCATAAAGGCTATCTGGTCATGAAGCTCTTTCTTTCTGCCCCTCAGCACACTTGTTTGGGGACTGGCCCACTAGTGTCCAGGTCTTGGCAGTGCCCACTGGCAGCATTTGGCAGGTGTAACAGCCCAGGAGTCTGGAAAACCAGCAGAGCAAACCTTTTCTCCCACAAAAGGAACACACTGTGGGGCTTAAGATGCCGGGGTAGTAAAAGGACACGCCTCCCTGACCTCTTTCTCATCTGGACACAGGAGTGCGTTCAAACCCAAACCTGTCTGGGCACTACCCTTTCTTTGCTCTCACTTTCCTTCAGAGTCCCAGGGCACATCCTTTTGTCCTAGATAATGCCACTGCTATGCCCTTTTATGTTTTCCTTCTTCTAGACAAGTCACATTTCAAGAGTATTCCAATATCTCCATTCCAAGCTGTAGATGAAAGTATCAGTAAAAGCAAACTTGGTGGGATCCCTGGGTGCTGCAGCGGTTTAGCGCCTGCCTTTGGCCCAGGGCGCGATCCTGGAGACCCGGGATCGAATCCCACATCGGGCTCCCGGTGCATGGAGCCTGCTTCTCCCTCTGCCTGTGTCTCTGCCTCTCTCTCTGTCTCTCTCTTTGTGTGTGACTATCATAAATAAATAAAGATTTAAAAAAAAAAAGTAAACTTGGTAATGTTTCCTTGACTGGGAACCCAGGACCTCATTCCCATTAACAATACTTATTCAGAGGCATTGAGAAACAAGTGGAAAGTGATTTGTCATTGTCCTCATGGTCAGGTGGTCAGGATCTTGACCCTTATTCTCTCCATGGTACATTTCTTTGGCTAGTTTTCATGACACCACTTTTCTCAGAAACATCTCATGATTGCCCCAGAATAGAGAAGAATTTATTTTGAACACGGAACATGGCCAAGTTTTTTTTTTTTTTTTTTTTTTTTTGAAATGAGATTCTTAGCTATGGACCTTTTTTTTTTTTTAAACTAACTTCTGACCTAGTTCATAATATTATCACCAGAAGCAGAGCCAACAGAGAACATGGTTCTTGCTTCATGAGATTAAAAAATGAACAGGGCATAAAAATTTTAAAAGAAAATCACAGTTCATTTTGAGATGAAATAGCTGACTTCAATTTGCACCTTTCCTTATAATTGTTAAGAGAAGTAGGAAGAAGGATGGACTTAATCTTTTTCTGGAGAAAAAGTATTGTACAAATTCTTGAATATTTCCCAATTTATAGGCTCTTTATAAAAATTGTTTGAAGTTGTTTGTATGTTCTTTAACTGTTAATAATAGTAGATTTTCTAATCAGAGATAGATACAAGTCATAGAATAAGAAAAACTAAAGTCAAGAAGAAGCTTAAAATTCATATTACCTGAGGTCTTCCGAGTACATGAAACCCTTGTCCCCAACCTTGACCAAAAGCCAGGAATGTCTGTCTGGTCATCTCCAGTGATAGAGAGTACTGTGTCCTGAGGCAGCCAGCTCCACTGTTGGACATTTCTGTTATAAGTTATATTGAAAACAAAATGACATCTGTGGAATTTGCTGCTGCCAAAATAGACACTGATTTTAATTGTGCTAAGTGCTTAAAATACAGTAAGTCATTTAATGGTCAAATAATAATAACTGGTATTAGATTTGTGGTCACTATGTTCTAGACACTGTGCTAAGCGTGCCATCATTTACCTCTTATGTCAGTCCTATGGAAGATGATTTCCTTACCCCCTCCCTCCCCCCCCCCCCACACACATAAGGAAATAGGCAGAGAGGAGTTGAACTCACCATGATAACCCTGGTGGCAAGTGACTGAAATAGGATTCAAGCCCAGGCCTGTGTAACTGGGCTCACTTGTCTAAGCAATTTTCCCAGGATGAGTGGAATCTTAAAGCAGGCCTCTCTGATTCTAAAGCCTACAATTTATGTTGGAGCAATTCCACGTGACATCTACAGAGAGAATCAAACAGTTAAATAATACATGTGGTGAATTGTCTATGCAGCCGGAGATGAAGATCTGAGGTCTCAGTGCCCATTAGCGCTGTGTTATTTCAATACTAGAGGCACTGAATTATGGCGTGAGGAAGAGTGTTGAAGACTCTCCACATGCCAGATAGGTGAGTAAGCCTGAAGGGTAGAACTGTGTTTTTCATCCATATTTCCCCAACATCTAGTGTAGTTCTTGACACATTGTAGATACTCAGTAAGTAGTGTTTGCTGACCCACTAAATAAAACTACCAAAAAATTTACGACTAATTAGGCAACTGTCTTGTGCACTGTTATTTATCAATTTAGATTCTATTTCCAAAAGAAATTTAAGGTGCCAGCCTTCCCAATATGGTTTTTTTTTTTTTTTTTTTGAGTCATCTGGTTTTAACTAATTAGTTAAATTTTGGTGCCTGCTTCACAGTCTTTTGTTTGTTCTGTGAGAAAGCCATGACTGTAGAGAACTCCAGCTCCAGCTGCTGAAATCTGATTGTGAGCAGGAGAAAAGCACTGCCCCTGTGGTTTTCAATCATGCGTAGCGGTGGTAGCAAGGCTAGCTGCCTGTTAGAATATATAAATCCTCAAGTAGGTAACCACTTGACCAAATCATGCATAACATGATGAGGAAAATACAGTTCTGTGTGTTGTTTTGGGCTACATTTAATTTACAGAAATTATGAAGCACTCCTGCAGAGAAATTTCAATGTTTTCACTTTTTAAATTATTAAATATAAAAATACAGTTTTGTATTCGTTGGCATGTAACAGAGGCTATCAAAGTCACTCTGCCAACTTAGAAATAAAGTTTGTGAGGGACGCCTGGGTGGCTCAGTTGGTTAAGCATCTGCCTTCAGCTCAGATCATGATCCCAGGGTCCTAGGATTGAGCCCTACATCAGGCTCCCTGTTAAGCAGGGAACCTTCTTCTCCCTCTCCTGCTCTCCCTGCTTGTGCTCGCTCTCTTTCTCTCTATCAAATAAATAAATAAAAGCTTAAAAAGAAAACAAAGTGTGTGATCAGAAACAAATTAGTAAAACATTCAAAATTAGGAGCCATCTGTTGGGTGAGAGCCAGGAGATTGATCTGTATATCCATAACTGAATAGTTTAGACTAAACATCCAAAACTCCAGTCAAGGTCATCGGATGCATTTTTCAGCAAATTATGGCTATTATGTGATTAGAATTTCAAATAGGAAATTCTATCTATTTTGGAGGAAAAATTAAAAAAGGAATAGGAAAGAGTTGATCTGCAGTGGAAACAGAAGACCAGGCAAGCCTTCATTAGGAGGGAAGGGTTTTTTTCAAGGGAACTAGAGGACTCTTTGGCAAGTTAGCTCCTGTGGTGGGTGAGCTGTTTCAAAGTACTTTAGATGAGAGGTACTTCTGAGGACTAATGATCTCCTTTTCCCAGACTGCATTCTTACGTATGATGTTGACTCTTTGAGCTTCCATGTAGCTTGAAGATATACACTAGCTAGAACTACCTATTCATTCTAGGCTATGGGAGATCAGTGTAGGGTTATCTGACTTGAATCTCTTTGAGCCTGGCTAATGCAGTTCTATATTGGAAAGCAGCCCAATTTCAGTGTGCAGACCAGTTGGGTTTCTGGGATGCAAATTCACCAGATCTCATGCCCCTGGTATAGATATGCTAGATGGCCAATACACTAATACAGAACCTGAGGTGGGGGTTCTTTTGATCCATAGCAGTAGCCCAGGCAAAAAAAAAAAAAAAAAAAAAATTATGTTCCTGGTTTTCTTGCTGGTGGCTGCTTGAACAGCAGGCTATGACTTATTCTGTGAAGTATGCTTATGACATTGGCTCAGATAATTTCTCTACATTATGGTCCTCACTGTCATTTTCTGCCCCTGAGTTATAATATCCCAAGGTGGTCTTCACAGATAGCTTTGGAATTCACTGGTTTAGCACTGTTTTCCCAGTACAAGACCAATGAAATGTGTTGTCGAGAAAGATATAGCTATATATTTCATCTTTTGTGGAAAAAAATGTATATGTTCATCAAAATGGCATATAGGAAAAAAGTAAAGGGAGATGAGTCAGATGTTGAAAAAGATAGATGAACTAGTCTCAGTATTTGGCCAAAAGGTGGGAAATGAGAGAACCAAACAAGGAATGTGTTATTTGAGAAGTATGAAATACAGTTTTAGAGAGAAAAAGGTACCTTACTCCTCTGCTGTTTTATCTTGCATGAGGGTGTTAAAATTAAACCTGATCATACCTATATTAAAGATAAGATTTATGTCTATACGCAGTGTTCTCACATTCCCACCAAAAAAAAAAAAAAAGTTATTAGACCTTTAGATAAATGAAAGGATGGAAACGTCTCTTAAAAGTTGTGAATGGATGTGCCTGGGTGGCTCAGTTGGTTAAGTGTTTGTCTTCAGCTCTGGTCATGATCCTCGAGCCCTGAATCAGGCTTCTAGCTTGCCTGCCTCTGCTGTTCACCCTGATTGTGTTCTCTCTCAAATAAATAAAATCTTCTTTAAAAAGTTGTGAATAAGCATGATTTAGGAAACCTAAAACAAGAGTAAAAAAAATCTACTTCAGATATTCAGTAACACCTACCCTTTATGGATAATAGATTTAAATAGCACTATAAGAAAGGTGGGCATAGATTAGGCAACTGATATTTGTGAGAGTTCGTATAAAGCACAATTAAATCATCACTCTACCACTCACATTGAAGTCTCTCAGCATGATAATATAGTTGTACTATTTTTATGACAGTGATAGTGGCCAAAATTTATTGAACTTTTACTATATGCAAAGTTCTGTGCTAAATATCTTAGTATATTATCTCATTTAATCATCCCAACAATCCTGTGAAGTAAGTACTATAGGGAACTGAGGCTTAAGGAATTATACAATAAGACATCAGCAAGATGGCAGATTAAGAGATTCCAGGGGCTCCAGTTCCACAGGAAACTCCTATGGAAACATTAAATAAGCAACTAAACAGTGGCTAATGTAATTTTATAGGAGCTTTAAAAATCAGTCCTAGATCTATAGCAACCAAGTGAATACACAAGTAAGAATAATCCACATTCAAAACAGCAGGACATTTTATGGTGTTTTTAACTCACCCTTGCCCTAACCTCTCCCTGGCATGGCATAGTGTAGTTGGCAGAAGTGATGGCCCAGTTTCCAATTCCCTTCCACAAACCAAAGAGAGAAGATAGGACTGAATTTATAGTGTTCTAACCTGTCTGAAGGCTGCCTGAGGAATTGATCTCTATGTTGTCTAACTAGAAGTTCAGATAGCCAAAAGCAGTACAGCTCAGGTCTCAGGCTAAAGGAAGCCACAGGGAACAGCAGGCATGATTCATGAAAATCACAAGGGGTCTGCAGACTCACAGATGCCTGCAGCAAGAGCTTATTGACTGAAGAATACAGTAGAACAGCTAAGTCCCCAAGAAGAAGCAAGGGTGCAAGTCCTAGAAAAATTGAGACATTTAAAACCAGCCGTGTAGACAGTGGGGAAAAAAAGCAAACACACACAGGCCCAGGGAAGATACATATCAAGAAAAGGCCTGAGGAAATGTTAAGTCCTCACACTGGACTGATTAGTGATGTCTTCTTCTCCTGCCTGGAGCCAGTCTGCAATACTGAGAGGTGGTTGGTTTCATAAATGTTCACTTAAAAAAAAAGTTACAAAGCATATAAAGAAACAAGACTACATGGTCCATTTAGAAGATCAAAACAAATCTTCAGAAACCATTTCTGAATAAACACAGCCATTAGACTTACTAGACAAAGACTTTAAAACAACTCACTTAAATATGCTTAAGGAACTAAAAGAAAGGAGGAAAATCATATGTGCACAAAATGAGACTATCAAACAGAAATTATGAAAGATGAAAAGAATTCTGGAGCTGCTAATTTGAAAAAGTCACTGCGGGGATTTAACAATATACTTGAGAAAGTAGAAGAAAGATTGGTGGACTCAAGGACAAGTCTTTGGAAATTATTGAGTCTGGAGCAAAAAGAAAAAAAGAATGAAGAAAAGTGAACAGAACCTAGGGGTTGTGTGGAACATCAGAAAAAGTACCAATATGTGCATTATGGGATTCTCAGAGAGAGAGAGAAAGATGCAGGGAAATTATTTGATAGCTGAAAATGACCTAAATCTGAGGGGAGACATGGCTCAATGAACTCCAAGCAGGATAAACTCAGAGAATCACACCAAAACACATTATACTCATGTGATCAAAAGCCACAGACATAGAAGGAATCTTGAAAACAAGAGAAAAATAACTTGTCATGTTCCAAGGAATCCTCAGTAAGATTCTTAATTTCTCAAAATTAGGTAATTTTCCAGGAAATAAAACAGCTAAGAAATGGTAGATTTGAACACATATCTGTCAGTGCAAGGCTCATGCTTTTAACCACTGGTTCTCAATGTGTGGTGTCATGAACCAGAGGCATCAGTACCATCCAGAAAAGATTTGAGGAACACAATAAACCTTCAGAAACTGGTTAGACACGAAAATTCTCTGGCCTTTGAGCCTTAGCTGTCCTAAATCAGAAACTGGGAATGGGATGGAGCAATCTACCTTTTAACTAGGTGTTTAGGTGATGGACTTCTCTTAACCACTATAACAGATGTGCTGCTTTTAAGTGCTGAGGGTTTTTTCCTTTCCTTCATGCAAGGGAGGCCTAATTCTATAGGACCACAATCTGTTATCTGTAATTTCTGAAAGTTAAAAAACACTGAACACCCAAATAAAATGTTCCTTAGTAGTTTAGGGTGCAAAAATCTTATGAAACTAACAATTGGCTACTTAGGATCTAATTTTGCTTCTTGTGTATATTCATATGTTCACTATGGAGATATGAATGGATTTGATCACAAAGTACTTCCTTGTACTTTACTGAGGGTGTTTTATTTATAGTAAATATACTATAAACACACATAACTCTAGGAGGTTCACATAAAAGATTTTGGATCTCTTAGGTGAATAAGGATCTCAAGATAGTGGTTCTGGAAGTCTCAGTTCAAACCAGCTCCAGGTCTGCCACTGGCTGGCCTTGCTACCTTGAAAAACTATGAGATCTCTCTCTGCCTTGACTTCCTCTGAAATGGAGAACTGAAGTTGCAAATCTCACAGTCTCTCCCATCACTAACTTTAGTGGGGAGCTATCCCTAGAGAACAGATTTAAGGGATTTCCTTGATCTTTATATTTCACTTGCAGATTACTTTTCACCTCATACTAAGATGCTATCCAGCTGCCTCTCTTTGGTGCACGGGAGCTAAATGTTCTGATTATATTTATTTATATAAATTGAAAGAAAGGAACCTTATTGCCTCCCAATAGACCCAGTCATTGTCACAGGTGTGACAATTTTTTTAAAGGCAATGTTACTCTGACTACATTCAGGATTTGGTTCCATTAAGTATATTGGAAGAGAAGTAAAAAAAATCTCATTGATCTCTCTGGGAAGATATCCAAGAGACAGGAGCCACATATGTTTGTCCACCACTTGTAGAAGAAAGAGTGAGACAGGTGCCAGAATTATGGACTGTCTGCTCACAGCATGTGTGTTTAGGGAGCATTGGGACCAGGCTGAAGTTTGCCCTACAATGGAGTCTAATACTTGACATCCTGTTACAATTCCTGCTGCTGATTTAATGTCCCAGCCACACAATACTGCTTTTGGTTTAGAGCTCCTGCTGAGGGTGACTTTTTGCTGAAAAAAAAAAAAAATCAGTCCTATAACCAAGTAAGCTTTATTATTTCAGTGGACACTAAAAGAACTGTTGAGTGTGCTATTATCCTGATTCAGATTCTTTATGGTACCTTTTGCCTTATATTGTGACAAGATGTTCTCTTTGACCTTCTCCAGGTACAATATTTTTCCATACTCTAAGAATAAAAGGAAAAACCAATAAATTATTTATTCCACTCAGACAGGACCTTGCTCAAAATATCCTTGTTGAACAACAATAAAAGCCTTGGAAATTTCCTTTTCATCCTTACACTTGACCAGAAATAACTGACTGAATTCCAATTAGAAAATTTTTCCCATAGCAGAAAAAATATAGGGAGAAGTATTTTATGTAAAAAAGTTTGAATTCTAGAAAAACAGTTTGCATGTTCTTCATAGTTTCTACTTTGGGGTAAATCCTCTCTTTGTTCAAGGTTCCATTTGCTAAGTGTTGTCCTACTCTCTCATGGAAATGCCAGTGTTCCCTCAATTGCTCATAGGGTTATTTTTCTATTTTCTATTTTTGCCTTAGGCCATAATTTTATCCCTTCTCTTCCTTTCCCTCCCTCCCTAACCTCACTCCTCCATATCCCAAAATACAAATGCAGAAGAGGGTATGTAGTGTGTTCAAGTCTGAGAGTAGTGGTCAGGGCTAAGAGAGGAAGAGAACAATTCTTTTGTTTTTCTACACTTGAGTGATCAGGTTATTACTATTTCCCTATAGGATAAAGATTATGGAGTGTTTTAAAAGATTTTAAGTTATTTTATTTATTTTTTTAAAATATTTATTCATTTATGATAGACATAGAGAGAGAGAGGCAGAAACACAGGAGGAGGGAGAAGCAGGCTCCATGCCAGGAGCCCGACGTGAGACTCGATCCCGGGACCCAAGGATCGCACCCTGGGCCAAAGGCAGGCGCTAAACCACTGAGCCACCCAGGGATCCCCTTAAAAGATTTTAAATACTTAAAAATGACTTATTGTAAGTGACTCTTGGTAACAGAAGTTTGAAAACATTAAGATATTTAGAATTTAATGTTTTCTTTTCCCCACATTTGACATTTTCAACTGGAAGCAGATTGCTTGCATGTAGCTGTGATTATGTTACATCAGCAAATTATTCCTCATATTATATATAATAATACTTACATATATAACTTGTAATATTTTAATATGTTTAAGTAGTTTTCTGAGTATAAAAATGTGTAATTTAGAATCTTAACTTTGGGAGGGGGCCTTCAGGAGTATCTCTAGGACCCTTATTGGTTTATAAATGAGTAAATTGTATTGAAAGAAATAATTTGAGTAGGAGACAGACTCTGGCCTAGAACCAAGCTCCTGTGACTCCTGGTTCAGCATTTCTTTTACTAAACCCTAATGTCTCCTACGCAGATTCTAATTATGTCTTATGAATTTTTAAACTTCCAAGATTAGAGAATTGCAAGATTGAAGTTTTTCATAGACTAGTTGTAATGAGAGCAAATATAAATTAGAGGTGATTGGAAATGAATCAGGAGCTCAAATTTATAGCTTCTTGGTTGCTACTTAAATTAAAAAGTTAATTATAATGTGAATATGAATGAAAGGTTTATTGCTCATTATTTAAAATATTTACATATTTATAAGAAACTTTATAGAAGTTGCTTCAATGTTCATTTTTCTTGTGTCTATAATACACAATTACTCTATCATATTTTATAATAGAGTTCATAAGTTTTTAAATATAGCTAAATCCATCAAGAATTCAAGTAGGGAAATTATACCCCTTGGAACACTGAACAGTCTTTTAAAGGACTGAAACAGCTGCTGAAGGAAATCAGAGCTAGTTTTGGCTAATTAATGCAGTCCTTTCAGGATTAAAAATCCATCAGTGTATTAATGAAGTATAGACAATTATTGGTAGAGGTAATAAATATGTCTTATTATGGAGTCAAAGGAGAACAGAGAAGCCTGGCTTGCCAATGTTTATTGGTGTTGACACATTGCAAGGCTGGGATTGAGCTGTTGGCCTTGCAATCATCTGCACACAAGGAGGGTGTGTTGAGTGAGGCAGATTTTGGTGCCAGATAAACAAGATTTGAAAGTGATTCTGCTATTGACTCATGACGTCAGCTTCCCACACTATACTATTTCCCCGGGCCTCATTGTCTTCATTAAAGATGGGAATACAAATACATGTGTCACAAGGTAGTATGATCATGTCTGCAAGATTCTTGGCACATGGGCATTTGCAATAAATGGAAGCTGTTACTATAATCATCATCATGATCAGTTTTGCTATTTTACAATATATGGATGTATTGGGAGAAAAAATCTTTCCCTCCTCTACATGCAGAATATTTTTTTTTTAAGATTTATTTAATTATTTGAGAGAGAGAGAGAGAGAGAGAGAGACAATCCCAGGCAGACTCCCTGTGAGTGTGGAGCCTGACATGGGGCTCAGTCTCACTGCCTTAAGATCATGACCTGAGCCGAAATCAAGAGTTGGATGTTTAACTGACTGAACCACCCAGGTGCCCCATGCAAAACCCTTCTGATACTTCTGGTCACCAAACGTGTGGGGTTTAACACCATACCAAGCAATTCTGTGCGACACCAGCTGGTGTCCTACAATTTAAGTCAATTCGGACACTGTCTACCAGGAGATCATATCTCACAGGTTCAGGGTTCAATCCCAAAAGGCACATGCACTTTAAATGCCAATTGCAAGTAATAGGTCCTCAGTTTCCCCACAGCTTCTGTCTTACTTGGCTCCAAATTGGAGGTTCTTATGACCCTTTCCTTGAGTTCAACTGATTTGCTAGAGCAGCTCATGGAGCTTAGGAAACAATTTACTTATGTTTACCAGTTTATTAAAGGATACAAAGCAACAGCCAGGTGAAGAGATACATAGGGTGAGATCTTGGAAGATCGTGAGTGCAGAAGCTTCTGTCCCTGTGGAGTTGGGTTGTGTCACGCTCATGATACATGAGTGTGTTCACCCTCTAGCTCTATACTATTGGGATTTTTATGGAGGCTTTGTCACCTCAGCATGAAGGATCATTAAGTCCATTTTCAATCCTGCTCCCTTCTCTAGAGAATGGAGGCAAGGCTGAAGTATTCAAGCTTCTAATCATGGCTTGGTCTTTCTGGTGACCAGCCCTCATCCTGAAGCCATCCAGGAGCTTCCTCAGAGTCACCTCATCAGAACAAAAGATACTCCTGTCCCCCAGGAAATGAAAAAAGGTTTCAGGAACCCTGAGTCAGGAATCAGGGACAGAGACCAACGCATTTTTTTCTATTATTTCAGTGGGTATATGGTACTCATGTGCATTTTTTCCAGGAAAAGTTTCTAATGTTCATGGATTTTGCCCATTTCTTAATTTCATCTTTTTCTAAATTGGGTGGTAACATCCCTTTGACAGAGATCAGTTATATAGACTAGAAGTTTGTTCAGATCCACATGGCACTGAAGGCTGCTTAAATAGTTAAAACACAAGGAGGATTTGGCTTAATCCTCCTTGTACAGACCACATGCACCATTAGCATCTGTAACTTCCTTTTTGATATCATTTTACATCTCTCACCAGGAACTCCATTGAATAAACTTTGCCCTACAAACTGATAATGAGAGGAGAGCACGTGGTGGTGTAACCCAGAACCCAATTCCCTTAAACTTTTTTAGTCCTCCTCTGGAAAGCTTAATGCAATTCCTCTATCAAAAATTAATGGGAAATGCCATTTCTTGACCAGGGAATGGATGTATAAAAGGTTTCATGGGATGAGTTAAGCCTTACATGGACTTCCTGTTTTCAGTCTGTACGTAAGAAAGAAAAAAAAAGTATACATAAATACATATTTATATTAAAAAACTTATATTTGCCTTGGTATATGAATGGGGTTTTCTGTTTGTTGTGTGGCAGGTGAGTTTTTTGGTTTGGAACATTTTATTTATTTATTTATTTATTTATTTATTTATTCATTCATTCATTTATTTATATATTTATGATTTTATTTATTTATTCATGAGAGACACAGAGAGAGGCAGAGACATAGAGGGAGAAGCAGGCTCCTTGCAGGGAGCTCGATGTGGGACTCAATCCCCGGACCCGGGATCACAACCTGAGCCAAAGGCAGACACTCAACCACTGAGCCACCTAAGCGTCCAGGTTTTGGAAAAAATTTTTTAAAGATTTTATTTATTTATTTATTCATGATAGAGAGAGAGAGAGAGAGAGAGGCAGAGACACAGGCAGAGGGAGAGGCAGGCTCCATGCTGGGAGCCCAATGCAGACTCGATCCTGGGACTCCAGGATCGCGCCCTGGGCCAAAGGCAGGCGTCAAACCGCTGTGCCACCAGGGATCCCCATTTTGGAACATTTTAAATTTAAATTTTGTATGTTATTCTCTTTGACTTAGAGAGGTGTATGCGCCTGCTTGCAAGACAGGCATGGGTCATGTTCCATATAACACTGATTCAAGACCATGGCTTCCTGCTTCCAGAGCAGTTTCACACTGTGGCCTCTGATCTCTGCTACGATGAACCAGCCAGAGCTAAAGTATGCTGTATATGAAGCCCAGGGAATTCCTTGAATTTAATAAGCCTTATAGACAGGAGCATGATTCTGGGTCACAGTATCTGTCTGACCCACTAGAAGAAGACCGAATGCTCCATTTGTGCGGTAAATTCACATCTCAGGCCAAAACTCAGATTTAAAAGAAATTCCACTCACGTCATTAAATCAGACCAAATCCTCACTGACAGGAATCAGCTTGCAGATCAGACTACCCAAAATTGTATAAAATGGTGGAGTCTTTCCAGCCTCAGGTTATCAGGAGAGCCCTCTGGTACTACTGTTTGTCTGAGCTGGTTACCTCTGGACTTCATGGGCACAGCTTCATGGCCCTTCCACTTTGGGGACTGCAGTGGAACCAGTGGAGCCCCAGGACCTAGAATGTAGTCTCCCTGCATGCAGCATATGACCTCTAGCTGCTGGGAGTTTGCCGTCTTCCTAGGCAGGCCTGGGACCGTGTGGTGGGTTCTGAGCTGCTTGCAAGACCCACGTATTTGTTCACTCTCTCCAATCATGGTGACTCTTCTCTACCTTGGTGTTTCTCAGAGTCACTTTTCTGTCCCCTTCCACTTGGGGACACACAGCATCCTTTTTTCAACAGCTCAGGATTTGGAATAGCAAAATACAGAAAGGGAATTATCTCATGGGCAGCTTGTGCTTTGGCCGTGAACTGGACTTCTTAGTTCCTGACACAGAAAGTAACTAAGTTAACCTATGAGTATGCAGGGAATATCTTAGTTGCAGAAAATAACAACTGGTTGCATGTCAATTCTGGGGCAGGGAACTGGAAGACAGAGCAGGACTCTTGACACCAGGATTGTCTGTATTATTTTCATTCTCTTAACCTATGCATGTAATCCTTTGAAAAATTGGGAGAAGTTTCCCTGAATCTTAGAAAACTCAAATTGACATAAGTCCCCATCACGTTTTCCCCTAGTGGTCTTCTAATCAGTCTCCTGCTGTGACTCTTTCCCCTGCTACCCTTTCCCCACAAAACTCATTACAAAACTGTCTCATCCCCTTTAGTATCTCAACTCAGAAGAAACTTAAACCATATTCGGACTGTGAAGATACATTTAGAAAAACTATTTTAAACCTCTGGAAATGGTACATGTTGTGCCAGATGATGCTGCCCGCCCTTGGTGGGCTTGGAATATAGCTGCCAGAATTGTCTCTGCTGAGTGGCTGTGCTCTGCAGCCTACAGGGCACCCTCTGAAGAACTCATGGCTTAAGATTGTGACTTACCGTTGCTGACTTCCAAGTGGGCCACTTGGTTGACTTTGCCTGCTTTTCAAAATCATTCTTTTGTTCAAGAAGTATTATCAGCTGCATACAACTTTCCTTAACAGGAAGCTGCTGTATTCCTCTGAGGAGCCTTTCTCAGGTCTGCTTTATTTAAAGCTTTTAATGAGTCCCATTGCTGCATAGATTTTATCCCAAACAAGATGTTGGGCTCTTTGGTGGCCACCAGGCAGCTTCTCATTTAGCTGGTGTCAGTAAGGTACACATCAGTCTGACATAACTGATGGTGGTCAAAAAAGAATTTGCCAGAGCCTCCTGGATGCCTCAGCCAGTTAAGCATCTGCCTTCAGCTCAGGTCATGATCTCATGGTCCTGGGATAGAGTCCCACATCAGGCTCCCCACTCAGCAGGGAGTCTGCTTGTCCCTCTTCCTTTCCTCCTGCTCATGTTTTGTCTGTCTCTCTCAAAAAAATAAAATCTTAAAAAAAAAAAAAGAATTTGCCAAATAATGGGATTTATTAATGTGGCCTCAAAGTCTGGGACTTGCTGAAATTCAAGATAGAGGAAGAAGGAAAGGACAAAAATGCATATAATCTCCCACTCATGAAAATGTTACCACTAACCCTTAGCAATGATAGAGCAAAGCTTAGAAGCTTCACAGTTATTAAATAAGATCTAGTATTAAGGATGTGAATGGCAGTCTTATCTTTCTTGGCCCTTACTTTGACGACAAGTACTAGAACTAATTGATGGTAAGTCTTCAATTACTAAAGATTTCACTGTGCTTTAAGGAGACAACTTGAATCCAAACAGAAAGTGAGTCATGAACTTATTTTAAAATAAATCAAGGAATAAATCTTGAACTCTACAGAGTTGGACTAACTTCTTATATCTTCTACCAAGTAGTATTTGGGGGTCTTAAGTCAAAATTTAAAATTATAAAAAAATGAGTGTTTCAATTCCAGAAAAAATAGTCTTTATCCATTTTAGACATGTGTTCAACAAATTTGAAATAAAAATTATTTTCTGGGTAAGTTTGTGTTAACAAGAAAATGTGATCACCTTTGTTTTCTAGTTGGCCTCAAAGCTGCAACTTCACTTTCATCCTGTCTGCATCCCTAGTTGTTAGTAGGTGCCTGGAGCACTAGCCTGAGAGAGACTGTCAAGGCTACGCCCAGGAAAGAATGTTAGGATTGATTTTCAGTGCCTGTGTTGGGCATGGAGTGGGGAGGTGAAGCATGTATTTGTCATACTGTCAGAAATAGAATTGAGGGGTGGTGCCTGGGTAGCATAGTCAGTTGAATGCCTGACTCTTGGTTTCATCCCAGGTCATAATCTGAGAGTTATGAGATACAGCCTTGTGTTGCAGTCTGGGCTTAGCACAGTGTCTGCTTGAGATTCTCTCCCTTTTCCTCTTCTTCCCTGTCTGCTGTTCTCCCCATTCACATGCATGTGCACACATACACTGTCTCCAAAACAAATAAATAAAATACTAAAAAGAAAGAGAAATAGAATCAGGATTCCTGAGTCGATCAATAGCAACAGGACATCCCCTGAGATCGTTTTCTAAGCATATTTTGTCAATTGCACTTGTTTCTCCTAGATTCTGACCTGTGGTCCCTCATTCCATCAAAATATCCAGAAGAATTAAATACATTAAAACCCCAATTCATGTCCAGATTTTACTTTTGGGGGTCTCTGTGGGGGTTTGATAAATGACATCCTTCTTCCTGAACAAATTGACAGTTCTAGCAAGGAGTAGCAAGCAGAGGCTAAATATCTCCTTTTGGGTAAAGGCTGCCGGCTTCGTTTGGAGATGTTGCTTAATGTGAGATTACATGGTCTTCTAGATTGAACCAGTCACAGCCAGCATGGTCCAAGGTGAGCTTTGACATAAAGGGTCTTTTTCCAAGCAAGGCTGTGGAGTGGGGGCTGAGGCTGGGATAGCTCTTCCAAGAGGAAGAAGTGAGGAATCAAGCTGAATACTTTGTTCATCTCCTAGTCAGGTTAATTTGCTCCTCCTCCCCTGGGGCAGGGTGAGTAAAGGTCTAGAGAAATGCAAAGTTGTGTCACATCACCCACTGGAGTATTCTTGAACCCAGAGATAACAGCAGGAATGGGCAGAAGAATCTCCCCTAAAAGTAGCCATATTCCTATTTGCTTTGCCTTCAGCATCTGTTCGCCATCTCTCCACTCTTCTCCACCTCCAGCATTTACACCCTAGTTCAAGCCACCATTGTCTTTTCCCTAGGCCCTAGACTGTTGTGGTAACTTCTCATCTATCCCCTGCTGTGACCCTGGTCCCTATGCAGCCGTGTGGCTTTTGTGGGGAAGCTACAAGCAGCACATCCAGGAAGGACTTTCTGACCTTCCCCAGAAGCAGATTATAACACCCTTGTGTGAATGATGCCCTCCCTTTACCTGAAGAAAGCCGTACCCTTATCTCCAAAGATAAAAGGACACATAGAGGAATCTGAATGAACAGGGCTTGCTAAGTTTCCCCCAGTTTACTACACTTACTTCATATCCTTTGTCCCATCACATTTTCCCACAGTTTCATCAAATTCCCATTCTTCATCAAACCTAAAGGCTCAAGTTCAATCATTTTTTGGGGGGTGTTTTGTTTTCCTTATGAAGCCTCCCTTATGATGTGAAATTTATGTTAAATAAATTTGCATGCTTTTCTCTTGTTAATCTGTCTTTTGTTAGAGACCCAGCCAAGAACTTAGAAGAGCAGAGGAAAAAAATGTTTTCCTTTCCTACATATTCTAGCCTTGAGCCACCTCTTTTGCCTTGCGCCCTGTTCCCTCTCTACTTCAATCCCTAGATTGCATGACGCCAGCCTCCTTGCTGTTCTTCCCACACCCCAACTTCATTCCTGCTTTGATTCTTTTTCAGCTGTTGGTCCTTTCTGTACTGACCATCTGCCTCCCAATATTTGCATCTCAGCTCCACATTACAGCCTCAGAAGGGCCATCTCTGGCTGCCAGTGTGAGGAAGCAGCCTTCCTTGTGACCTCCACCATGTGGTCCTCTTTACTTCTCTCGTTTGCCCCATCTTTCCCTCTGTCTGCTTGCTCATGTATTACCTGTGCTCTTCACCTGTAGCATGTGTGCCTCTTAAAAGCAGGGCTCTGTGTGGTGTGCTTTTCAGCACCAGGGACAGAGCATACCTTGGCTTTAGCTCTGCACACATACTAGTCAAATGGAAGATGAATACATGACCCAGAATTGATGGACAGATTATGTCCTGAATTTTGATACAAAGAATATGACTGAGTAGGGATTGAGTCTTTTGTAAAAACAAAAAACAAAAACTTTGGGGGAATAAATCCTAACAGAAAGGTCTCTGTACTGTTCGCTATCATGGACATTGTGCCCCTGGGTGTCTATGGACCTGATTCACTGAAGATGTATTGATGTCATCTCCTACCTCTGCCTGGATGTTATTATGAAAGCTGGGAGAGACAATGGAGTGTAGTGATGAAGAGGATATTGTCCGCAGTTAAGTCTGGGCTTAACTAGCTATGTTCCCTTACACACGTGACTTAAATTCCTTGGGTCTCAGTATCCTCATTTATAAAACCCACTTTTAACAATTATTGTAAACATGAATTAATCTAGTCGGTAAATTTTCTGAACATAATGTCTGACATAAAGCAACTACTCAATAAATGTTGCTCAACTATAATAGTGGTGAGAGTATAGTTGTCAAAGGGTAATAACTGTCTTGAATGCAAGCCTGTTCTTGTTTTACATCATCTGCTTTTCACAGCATGTTAGCTCTTTGGGGACAGTGTCAGGGGCATTTCATCACTGAACTTCCTGCTTCTTTGTTCAGATCTCATATTGGTAAAATATCAAAAGGCAGGGCATTGATTTCTGCTTTCCTTTTTATTTTTATTTTTTTTATTTTTTTATTTTTTTGGTCTGCTTTCCTTTTTAAAACAAAATATTAGGCTATGTTTTACAAAATTGTTTTTATAAAGAATATCTTGTTACAGTTCTGATTCTCTGAGTAACAATTATTTATGCATACTTGTATGCAGTCAATATTTATTTATTTATTTATTTATTTATTTATTTATTTATTTATTTCTGAGAAAAAGAGTATGAGTGGTGGGACAGGGCAGAGGGAGAGGGAGAAGGAAAATCCTGAGCAGGCTCTAGTATGGAGTCCATGGAACCCAGGCATAGGGCCTGATCTCATGACACTGAGCTGAAATCAAAAGTCGGGCATTTAAACTATCGAGCAACCAAAGTGCCCTGATTTGAATTTATTTTTGTTTATGGTATAAGATAGTGTTCTAGTTTCATTCTTATTGCATGTGGCTGTTCAGTTTTCCCAACACCATTTGTTGGAGAGGCTGTCTTTTTCTCATTGGATATTCTTGCCTCCTTTGTTGAAGAATAATTGACCGTAAAATCGTGGGTTTATTTTAGGCCTTTCTAGTTTGTTTCATTGATCTATGGTGTCTATTTTTGTGCCAGTATCATACTGTTTTTATTACTATGGCTTTGTAGTATAACTTGAAATTGGGAATATAATATCCCTAGTGTTATTCTTTATCAAGAGTGCTTTGAAGATTCAGGGTCTTGTTTGGTTCCACATAAATTTTGGCATTATTTGTTCTAGTTCTGTGAAAAATGCTGTTGGTATTTTGATAGGATTGCATTAAGTCTGTACATTGCTTTGGGAATGTACAGACATTTTAACAACATTTTCTTCCAATTCGTGGGCATGAAATGTCTTTCCATTTCTTTGTGTTGTCTTCAGTTTCTTTCACTAGTGTTTTATGGTTTTCAGAGTATAGGTCTTTCACCTCCTTGGTTATGATATCATATTATTTTTGGTGCAATTGTAAATGAGATTGTTTTCTTGATTTCTCTTTCTGCTGTTTAGTTATTAGTGTATAGAAATGCAACAGATTTATGTACATTGATTTTGTATCCTGCAACCTTACCAAATTCACATATCACTTCTAGTAGTTTTTTGGTGGAGTCTTTCAGATTTTCTGTATATAGCATATGTCATCCGCAAATAGTGAAAGTTTTACTTCTTCCTTACAATTTGGATGCCTTTATTCCTTTTTCTTGTTTGATTGCTTTGGCAAGGACTTCCAGTACTATGTTGAATAAAAGTGGTGAAAACGGACATTCTTGTTTGTTCCTGATATTAGGCGAAAAGCTCTCAGCTTTTCACCATTGAGGAAGACGTTCACTGTGGGGTTTTTATATATGACCTTTATTATGTTGAGGTATAGTCCCTCTAAATGTCCTTTGTTGAGGGTTTTCAATCACAAATAGATATGTACTTTGTCAAATAACTTTTTCTGCATCTATTGAAATAATCATTGTTTTCCCACTTTCTTTTATTCATGTGATGTATCATGTTGATTGATTTGTGAATACTGAAGCACTCTTGTATCCTTGGAATAAATCCCATTTGACTGTGGTGAATGATTTCTTTATTGTTGGGGCAGCCCCGGTGGCTCAGAGGTTTAGCGCCACCTTCAGCCAGGGGCGTGATCCTGGAGACCCGGGATCGAGTCCCACATCGGGCTCCCCGCATGGAGCCTGCTTCTCCCTCTGCCTGTGTCTCTGCCTCTTTCTCTCTCTGTCTCTCATCAATCAATAAATAAAATCTTTAAAAAAATGTTTAAAAGTATTGTTGGATGGTTTGCTAATATTTTGCTAGGGATTTTTGCATCTATGTTCATCAGAGATATTGGCTTGTAGTTCTCTTTTTTTTGTGGTGTCTTTATCTGGTCTTGGTAACAGTAATGCTCACCTCATAGAATGAATTTGGCAGTTTTCCTTCCTCTATTTTTTGGAATAGTTTGAGAAGAATAGGTATTAACTCTTCTTTAAATGTTTGGTAGAATTCACCTATGAAGATGTCTAGTCCCTAGAATTTGGTTTGTTGGGAATTTTTTGATTATTAACTCAATTTCATTTCTGGTAAGTGGTCCACGGAAATTTTCTATTTACTTCTGATGTAGTTTTGGGAGTTTATATGTTTCTAGGAATTTATCCGTTTCTTCTAGGTTGTCCAATTTTTTGGCATATAACTTTTCATAATATTATTTTATAATTCTTTGTATTTCTGTGATATTGGTTGTTATTTTGACTTATTCATTTCTGATTTTTGTTTATTTGAATCTCTTTTTTAAGAGTCCAGTTGACAGTTTATCAGTTTTATTGTTCCTTTCAAAGAGCCAGCTACTGGTTTCATTGATCTGTTTTATTGTTTTTGTAATTCCTAGTTTATTTCTCCTCTAATCTTTATTATTTCTACCTTCTATCAGTTTGGGGTTTTGTTTTTTCTTTCTCTAACCCCTTTTGGTGTAAGTTTAGGTTGTTAGAGTTCATCTTGCTTCTTGAGGTATTGCTATAAACTTCCCTTTTAGAACCACTGTTGCTGTATCTCAAAGTTTTGGACCATTGTGTTTTTATTTTAATTTTCTCCATGTTTTTTTTAAAATTTATTCCTTGATTTCTTGGTTGACACATTCATTGTTTACTAGCATGTTAAACATGCTATTTAACTTCCATGCTCTTTCCAGATTTTTTCTTGTGGTTGATTTCTAGTTTCATAGTGTTATGGTCAGGAAAGATACATTAATTCAGTCTTTTTGAATTTGTTGAGACTTGTTTTGTGGCCTAATATGTGATCTGTCCTGTGGAATGTTCCATGTGCATTTTAATAGAATGTGTATTCTGCTGGTTTAGGATAGAATGTCCCAAATATATCTGTTAAATCTGTCTGGTCCAATGTGTCATTCATTCAAAGCCACTGTTTCCTTATTGATGTTCTGTTTGGATGATCTGTCCACTAATGTAAGTGGGGCTTTAAAGTCCTCATTATTATTGTATTACTATTGATTATTTTCTTTATGGTTGTTATTAACAGCTTTATGTATTTGGGTAATCCCATGTTGAGTGCATAAATACTTACAATTATTGTATCTTCTTGTTAAATTATTCCTTTTATTGTCACATAGTGTCCTTCTTTGTCTCTTGTTACAGTCTTTGTTTTAAAGTCTATTTTGTCCTATATAAGTATTGCCACCCTTGCTTTCTTTTAGCATCCATTTGTGTGATAAATCCTTCTCCATCCTTTCACTTTCGGTCTGCATGTGTGTAGGTCTGAAATGATTCTTTTGTAGGCAGCATATAGATGGGTCTTATTTTTTATTTTTTTATTTTTATTTTTTTGGGTCTTATTTTTTAAATTCATTCTGTTATCCTGTATCTTTTGATTGGCGCTTTTAGTACATTGACATTCAAAGTAAGTATTGATAGGTGTGTACTTTTTGCCATTTTATTACTGGTTTTATGGTGGTTTTTGTAGTTCTTCTCTGTACCTTCTTTCTCTTGCTCTCTTCTGTCACCATAGGTGGGCTTTCTTCAGTAATATGCTTGGATTTATTTCTCTTTAATTTTTATATATCTATTACTGGTTTTGGATTTGTTTTTACCATTAACTTTGTATATAACATCTTCTGCGTATAGGAATCTATAGTAATGTGATGATCTTTTAAGTTTGAATCCATTCTTTAGTCCTCTCCTCCTCACGTTTTAGGAATATTGTGTCATACTTTCCATACTTTTATTTTGTGAGTTCCTTGTCTGATTTTTTATGGATGTACTTATTTTTACTGATTTTTTATAGATGTACTTATTTTTAAATCTTCTACTTTTCCTACTCTTACTTGCATTTTTTTTCTTTCCACTCAAGGAGTCCCTTGTAATATTTCTTGTAGGGCTGGTTTCATGGTCATGAACTCTTTTAACTTTTGTTTTTCTGGTAAACCCTAACTTGCCTTCTATTCTGAATGATAGCCTTGCTATATAGAGTATGCAGATTTTTTTTCCTCTCAGCACTTTGAATATATCATGCCAGTCTCTTCATGCCTGCAAAGTTTCTGCTGAATAATCAGCTGACAGCCTTATGGGGTTTCCCTTATATGTAACTTTTCTCCTGCTGCTTTTAAAATTCTCCATCACTACTTTACTGGTTTAATTACTGTGTGTCTTGGTGTGGACCCCCTTTGGTTGATTTTATGGGAGAATCTCTATGCCTCCTAGATCTGGTTTCTGTTTCTTTCCATAGATACAGAAAATTTTCTGGTATTATTTTTTTCAAGTAAATTTTTTGTCCCCTTCTCTCTCTCTTCTTATGGGATCCTTATAAAGAGAAGATTATACTCCATGGTGTCACTGAGTTTCCTAAGTCTATCCTCATTTTGCACAGGTTTTTTTCTCTCTCTTCTGTTCAGTTTGATTGCCTTTCATTACTCTGTTCTCCAGGTCACTGATCTATTCTTATGCTTCCTCTAGTTTACTATCTATTACATCTAGTGTTTCTTTTATTTTCATTTATTGAGTTCTTCATTTCTGATTTATTCTTTTTATGTTTTCTATCTTTTGTTAAGGGTCTCACTTATGTCCTCCACTCTTTTCAAGTCCTGCAAATATCTTTATGAAAATTACTTTAAATTTTCCACTGCACAGATTACTTGTCTCTGTTTTTAGTTCTCTCACTGTGGTTTTGTCTTGTTCTTTCATGTGGGACATATGCCTCTGTCTCCTCATCTTTGTCTAATTCTCTGTGTTAGGAAAGTCAGCTACATCTCCTGTTCTTTAAACTAGTGGCCTTATGAAGAAGAGGTCCTATGGTTCCCTCCAGTGCAGTGTCTCCTGTTCACTGGCATCTGATGCTTCAGGGGTGTCTCCTGTGTGCATTGCATGCACCCTACTCTTATGGTTGAACTGCTTTTTCCTTCAGTCTAGCTGTCTTCAGTGGCTCTCTTCGGCTGTTGTGGGCAGTTTGTTCCCTGTAGTCTTACTGGGCCAGTCTGGGACCACCTTGGGCTCGAATTGAGTCAGACCAGGCATTTGCCAGAGATTCAGTAGCCCTGAATTACAGGGAATGTTCCTTGTGTTGTCCCCTGAGAAGCTTTTCTTGGTGGGCAGGGCCACAGTGTGATTGGTGTGTGTGTGTGTGTGGCTATCTTTCTCTGTCCTCAGGGCAGGAGTCACTTTGGAGTGGTCCTAGCCCCTGTGGGGGCTACTTGAACACTCCCAGGATTTTGGCACCACTTTGGACAGGCTCTGGCTAAGAGCATATTAGATGGGGAGGATCTTCAAGGTGCGTGGGGTGGGAGGTGCCATATTAGCAAGTTTTACACTTGTCCTCTGGGGGAGGAGACCTGTCATGCTGGGCAGGTCTGCCTGGAGAGGGCGGATCTGCCAAATCTTGGGGGTTGGGTGTAAGCAGGTTAAGTATTAAGCATGGGTGTGGTGCTGGTTCCTGCAGGTGACTATGTGTTTATATTGGGGGGGTGGCGGCGGGTGGATACACCTTCCAGGCACCTGCCAGATCCTTTGTTCCTGGAGAGGTCTCCTAAGGATCTCTGTCTTTCCAGCACACACTCTAAGATTAGTAAAAAAAAAAAATCCTTCCCATATGCCCCAGGTGCTTTTCAAACTACTGTTTCATTCTGTATCTGTATGGTCTGTTTGTTGTCCTATCTCTTTAAGGGTAGGGACTCAGCTTCCTCTCACCCTCTTGGCTCTCCCAAAATCAAGCCAGCTGGATTATTAAAGTTCCAGGTTTTAAGTTTTGGTGGTTGTAAGAACTCAAGGAATTTGGCTCCTCTGATTTTCAAAGCCAAATGTTTATGGGGATTTTTCTTCTCCCTGTTGGCTCCCTAATATGAAGGTCTGTCGCTCAACCCTTTCCATGCCTGCAGGTCCCTCCCTCCCACAGACAATCCTGCTGTCCATTTAGCTCCCCAGTGCATTTCCATTCTTCCTACCCTCTTCCATGTGGCCTCTTATTTACCATTAGTTGTGGAATTCATTCTGGCAATCTTCAGATTGTTTTCTGGGTTATCTACACTGATAGGAGTGTTACTTTGTATCCATGGGACAAGATGAGCTTAGGGTCCTCCTACTCCACCATCTTCCCCAGAAGTCTTCTCTATTTCTTTTTTGTCTTCATCCTTCCCATGCTTCTTTCTCCCCAATTGTTTTTTCCTTTTTGGGCCAGTATCTAGAAATAGTGAGCCAAGGAAAATGTGCCTTTCTGTCACTAGATTGTCTTGTCGAGGCGGACTGACAGGATAGAGTGTGAAATAAGGAGAGGGGTATGGAGAAGCTGCCACTCCTATCTTCCCCTCTTCTCTAAACAAGATTGGGATTGTGACCCAAAATGACCTTCCCCTCTAGGGTGACAGAGTCTTCTCTCTAATGTGAGTCTACTTTTTCTCTCCCAGAGACCCAAGGTAGGCTTATGCCAACTTTCCAGGCTCAGCCCAGTATCTAATCTAGTGTGAAATGCACATGAGTTCAGACAAACCCGAGTTTACATACCAACTCAGGAGCATTTCATCTAGCCAGAAGACACTTGGCTTTGGGAGCCTTGTTACCTCCATCCCTTGTTCGTTGATGATGATGTTTAAGGTTAAGTGTGAAACTACTTTTAAACTGAAATGTGCAGACAAAGGACAATAGCTACAATTGTAATTCTTCCTCTACTGCCCTACTGCCCCTCTCCAAAAACAAAGCTATAGTTGCTCTTCACTGATTATAGTTATAGGCCTGGAATTAATTAACTTCAAAGAAGTCTGAACGTTCTAGATTTATAGAAACAGGGATCTGCTATTACTTACTCAAACTTACCATTGTGTTCTCTGTAGCTGTTTCCTCAGAAGTCAATTTAAAAGTTAATGCAAATGAAACATCTAGTGACAAAAAAAAATGTGAAAGTATTCAAAAGCTAAAAGAGATATCCAGAGACAGTTCACAGGAAACTCCATGGGGAGTATATGTAACAATGTGAGCATCACGATGAATATTGATGGGATAGATTATTACATTTTAATTTAAAAAGTGAATTCATGAGTTCATAATAATAATTTTTTTTTTAAATTAGAAAAGGGTGATAGGAGAAAGAAAAGCTTTTCCTGGCAGAAGAAAACCAAATAACAAATCTAGAATTAATGATTGCAAGTTATCAATAAGATAGATTCAGTCAAGAATCAGAAATTGATGGTAGATCAGTCAGTGAAATATTAGTGGATAGGATATTTACAGGTACCAGTTATTTATTACTTATAGAGGGAAGAAAGGTACTTTTCAGTGGAGAAATCTATATCTACTCCTTTTTCTTTTTTTTTTTTTTTTTTTTTTTTTTTTTTTTTTTTTTTTATCTACTCCTTTTTCCAAGGGACAAAATTTAGCATCTCTAGTAAAGAGACAATCCGATAACATGTGTCACCTCATATCATGCACTTTGAAGGTTGCATTACCTAGGTAGTGTTCCTGCCCAAAATACTTGTACAAAAATACTAAAGCTAATTATGAAGCAACAATCAAGCAAATCAAATACAGGAATATTTAGCAAAATGACTGTCCAGGGCTCTTCTAAATTATCAACATCAAGGAAAACAAACAAAACTAAAAAAAAGCTGGGGAATTCTCCAAAAGAGACCTGACAGCTAAATGCAGTAAGTGAACATTAAGTGAATCTTGGATCCTTAAAAAATAAAATAAAACTACGATAAAGGACTCTATTGGGACACCTGGGGAAATTTGAATATTAGATAATAGGACTATGTTAATGTTAAATTTCCTGTGTGATAATTGTTTTTAGAAACATGGCTTCCTTATTAGAAATATGCACTTAAGATTCAGAGAAAAACTATGCTAATGTCTGGGCTTTTTCTTAAATGGTTTTTTAAAATGTATATGTATGTGTATATGTGTATATGTATGTATAAATGTATATGTGTATGTAATATTACATATGTAAACACAACATTCTTTTTTGTGATGAACATATTTACTCATCCTATACTCTTCTAGGAATTTTTCTGTGGATTTCAATTTTTTCAAAATAAAACGCTGGTTAAAAAGAATTTAAACAATTAACAATTACTAATTATTTTAATATTCAAAAATGTTGATTCCTATGCCAGATTAAGAATTATCAGGACACTGTTAACTGTCAGACCTCACTGATAACTTTACTGCTATCTTTCACAAGTAAACTTACCCTGACCCAAATTCTTGGAAAAAATTGAAACATAGGGGCACCTGGGTGGCTCAGTGGTTAACCATCTGCCTTTGACCTAGATCGTGATCCCAGGGTCCAGGGATCGAGTTCTGCCTCAGATTCCCCGCAGGCAGCTTGCTTCTCCCTCTGCCTATGTCTCTGCCTCTCACTCTGTGTCTCTCATGAATAAATAAAATCTTTTTTAAAAATTGAAACATATATCTCAGCTGCATTAAAGCAAACTTACATAGGTCTGTATCAATTATTTTCATTTCCAGAGGTGGCCAGTGAATCTGCCAAAAAGAAATATAAATATTTCTTTGCCACATCGGTAGCAGCTCATCTTCTATTTTTTTTCTAAAGATTTTATCTATTTATTCATGAGAGACAGAGAGAGAGAGAGAGGCAGAGACACAGGCAGAGGGAGAAGCAGGTTCCATGTAGGGAGCCTGATGTGGGACTTGATCCTGGGTCTCCAGGATCAGGTCCTGGGCTGAAGGCGGCACTAAACTGCTGAGCCACCCGGGCTGCCCCTCATCTTCTAAATCAATGCCAGATGCCCTAGTATCTTTGGGAAGGTTAACTTCTGCCCTTGTCAAACCTGGACTTTAATTATAGCCAGATGACCCAAAATGAGGGAACAAAATCTGCATCATTTTTTGGTGAGTCCACATCTAATTGTATTGATGAACTAAGGCCCTCTGTTCAGTTTCATTGATTGATGCCATCAGATAACCTAACCAGGTATGCAGCAAAAGTCACTGAATTGACAGTCATGCATCCATGTATATAATCAAGTCCTGATAAGTGCTCCATTGCAGTAGGCAATGAAAATAGCTGGTATTCACTCCGAAAATGTCATGTAGGTCCTAGTTTATAAGCTTCCTTTTAGCCAATACATGTAGAACCTTTGTAGTAACTGTGCTGCATCAGTTTGAGAAACTTGCAAAATTTTTCTTAAGTATGAGTTTTCAGACTGTCACTTACTTTAAAAAAATATCTGTCTTTTACTTAGTGCTTACAGCAGGCTCTGAGCAAAGCACTTCACAGAGATTATCTCCTGTAATCTGCATAGCAACTTTTTTTTTTCATAAACGGAAACAGATTTGAAGAGGTTAGTCATTTGTCTAAGGTCACACAGCTAATAACTGGCAGAGCTGGGTTTTGTCTACCTTATAACAAATCCTTTACTCTTAAATATTTCTCTATAATACTTCCAAAATTAAGCATGAAAATATATTTATGAACATTCTTATATTTGCCGGCATACACACACCATGTTCTAAAGCTGGCAAATTCACAGACTACATTTTATAGTAGCTTAGTAGAGGGAAACTATAGATGGTTCTTTAATAAGGTAAAATATGTTTCTGGATTGAAAAAGAAATTTTGATGATCACATTAAGTTTGTAGAATAAATTCATACTATTATTAAGAACAGCTAGAGTTCTATTTTAAAATCTATTAACAATGTAAAATGCATTTTAAAATGTGTTTATTCCACTCGAGGTCCCTGGACGCATGATTCAAATCATTTTTAGTTTATATCAAAGTGCTTTAAAAAGAGGCACAAAAAGGCTTTTGCTGTATTGTGTTTTTGTATATTCAGCTTTCCCCCTTGTTGTTAGGTGTCAAAAATAAGGCTGCAGCCTTTGGGCATAGTTCTTGTAGAGAGAGTGAAAGCAGGCATTCCAGGGATTTGCCCAAAGGTGAATTTTAATAAGGTCTGGCTGCTTCTCTTCTTGCTTGCCTAGGAAGAGGATAGGGAGGGCTGTCAGTGCGTGGAAATGAGTTCTGCATGTATGCTAATTAGATCGGGGCCCTGGAGAGTAGCCAACTGGTGGTCATTAAAGGAAATAAAATGATAGGTCACAGAAATAAGTCATTTCAAAGCTGATTTCTAGAGGCGGCTTCTAGCAGGGTATGGGAGACCGGAGCTGTGTCACTGGCAGAGCCTTCACGGTCCCCAGGTCACATGGAGGGGGGAAGTGAGGAGGCGAGCAGGGTCCTTGTGTAGGGAATCCATTACCCACGCACCAGTGTGTCCCCAGACCTTGGATGGTGTCTCTATTTTTATTTTTAGTACAAAATCATAATTGACTTTGTTATTCAGTAAGAAACAGATAATGACGATAAATTTGGCCTTCTTGGCTTCTCAGCAATTTCCCTCCTCCTCTTCCAGTCATTCTAGGCCTTTCTTCTTGTCTTCCTCACCTGGCCCACTTTCTCTACCAGGCAGAAGTGATTAGATGTTTCCCATAATTGGCTTTGTCCCAGTTCTCTTCTCTTGAAAATCTCCCTTGGTAATCCTACTCACTTCTAAGGCTTCAGTAATGGGAAAAAAATCTTATTAGAATGTGCGTGAAGTAGGAAAAAAAAAAAAAAGAGTAGATGATGCACATCAACCAAGGAAAAGGAGAAGAAACTGAAGAACAAAGGCTTTTATCTGGTGATAGCAGGATTGCGATTCGGGGAGCACAGATTCTGGAGGAACCAGAAAAGCATCATGGTAATGTGGGGAAAGCAAGAGGTTTTTATGAGAAAGAAGAGGAGGTTAATTACATGATTTAGATAAAGAAGAGAGGAAAAAAAGAAATCCAGCCTGCTATTTTGGTGCTGACTGGTTGAGCTGCTTTGGATTATTAGCTTATTGATGATTTTATGGGTGCAATCAAATGAAACTATCCCTGGCATTTATTGATTAACTTCATTGTCCTCATGTGATCCAAATGCCAGTTGCTTTGTTGAAATTTTATGAGCAACTGCTCATAAAACTGCTGCTGGTGGTAGCCCAGTTTAAAAGTTTGTGAGTTGGAAAGGAAAATGGAACTTCGAAATGGAGTCTCTGATGTGCAGAAATTTTATACAATTCCATATATGTTGTCAGGCCGGGGAATGCTCTGTAACTCTCTTGTGCCACAGACTTTAGCACTCTGGCACAGCCTGATGAGGGGGTAGCACTCTGATGAACGCTTCCTTGAATAATATTTTTATTTTTTAATGAATGAATTAATTGATTCTTAAAAGATTTTATTTTTTTATTTTTTTTTAAAGATTTTATTTATTCATGAGAGACAGAGAGAGAGGCAGAGACACAGGCAGAGGGAAAAGTAGGCTCCACGCAAGGAGGCCAATGTGGGACTCTATCCCGAGACTCCAGGATCACACCCTGGGCCGAAGGAAGGTGCTAAACTGCTGAGCCACCCAGGGATCCCCGAAAGATTTTATTTTTAAGTAATCTCTACACTCAGTGTGGGTCTTGAACCTACAACACTGAAGTTAAGAGTCACATGCTCTATTGACTGAGCCAACCAGGACCCCTGAATAATGTTTTTAAATGCATAAATTAAACACATTACTTATTGAGGAAATAACAAGATGTGACAACCACCAGAATTTCAAAGTACTTGGAGATGTTGCCAGTAACTGTTCTACGGTGTGCACATTCTCACTGGTGATGGACTCACAAGTTCTTCTTGTATTCCTGTGGGTTTTTGCCTGTCTTTATAACTGAAGGGAGTGTTAAATTTGAGTTAGAGAGCAGGGGAAGTAAAGATCAAGCTCATGGAGTCCTGTGAATTCTATCCCTGGATCCAGGGTTAAGAACACCTGGTCTAAAGATTTCTAGAAGAGGTTGGAAATCCTTGTCTGCCTGCCAGAAGCCACAGGGCACGCCATGAAGAGAGGGATGGCTCAGAGCCAGCTATAGGTGGGCAGTTCCTTCACATCCTTCATCCCATCTGTTTGGTTTCTCTGGGCTTCTAGAGTCTCCTGTTGTCTTCCTCAGCATGCCTGTTATATTGAAGTGAAATTGTGGCTAGTCACTTCTCTTTGTTAGCCACTCTTGTGTTTTGGCTTTGTTTGCCAGAACAAAGTTTGTTTGGTTTGATTTCTAAATATAGTCTTTGGGCACCAGAGGGGCTCAGTTGGTTGAGTGTCTGGCTCTTGGTTTCAGCTCAGGTCATGATCTCAGGGTTCTGGGATCGAGCCCTGCATTGGGCTTTACACTCAGTGTGAAGTCTGCTGAAGGATTCTCTCTCTCTTTCTCCTGTTCTTTCTTTCTTCTTTCTTTCTTTCTTTCTTTCTTTCTTTCTTTCTTTCTTTCTTTCTTTCTTTCTTTCTCTCTCTCTCTCTCTAAAATAAATGGATGAATCTTTAAAATTTTTTTAATAAATAAATATAGTCTTAATTATAGGGGAGGCTAAAACAGCTTATTATCTGGGGTCATTCCCTCATGCTTTTATTAACACAGACACGTGGATTAATAAATGTTAAATGTGGATAGAGTTAAAAATATCCAACATCCACCTCTGTCAAAGATTATGAAGTAGATTAAAAAAAAGTCCCCTCTCTCTACCTTTTTAACCTTCTCATCTTGGCTTCCCAAACACTGTATTCTCCTAGACCTCTCTTGCCTTCCTGCCTCTGTATTGGTCCCTTTGAATCTTCATATCTGTTTCAGACTCTACCAACTAGAGAAATATAGGTGTGCCCCACCCCCCATGTTAGGTTTTGGGCTCGTTTTCTCTTCATTTTCCCCCCAATTATCTCTCCTAATCCTTGGTCCACCTCCTTTCCCATTTCCTTGTCAGTTTTTATCCCACTCCATCTTTCCAATTGTTCCGATTTCAGTGAAATTCCGTAGAGATTATTTGGATACCTCCCATCCCTGAGCAACGGGTTAGGCACTATAGCTACAATACTGAGCTGAGGAAGCAGGTCCCTGCTTTCCTGCACCCTATAGTCTATCAGGGAAATTCAGCCTTCAGCAAGTAATTTCAAGAATGGGAATAGGGTGGAAAGGGATAACAGGTCATGCAGGGCTTGGTAATAAAGGAGATCTAGCCTAATTTGAGGGAATAGGGAAGTCTGTCAGAAGAAGTAGTGTTTAAATTAGGACCTTGTAGTTAATTGAGAGATAGTAGTGTAGGAATGGTGATTAATCAGGGATGATCCTCACGAAATGCAAAGTCTGGAGAAAATAGCAGGAAAGGAGAAAAAGATGTCTAGATGGCTGTGGTGTAAAGTTCAAAGAGGGCATTTGAGTTGAGTGAGGCTACAAGGAGATTAGACCAGACTGGTCAACACTTGCCAACCATGTTGGGGGTTGGGGGGCATCATCCTGAGGACAGCGGGGAAGACCACTGGAGGTTTTCATCAGGCAGCAGAGTGCTTAGGTTTATATTTTTAAGTGATTAACCCAAGTACAGTATGGAACATGGTTTGGAGGGGCAAGAATCCAAGGGTAAGGAGACTGTGGGAGATGGTTATAATCACCCTCTTAAGAGATGATGTGTTGACCCTGCAGGAAAATCTCAATCATCCTTGACTCCTGCCTGTATGTCCTTCACCTTCTTCTCAAGTCCATCAAATAGTAAACCTTTTCAGATTTGGTTTCTACAACAGCATTGCTTGCATGCCTCTTTTTATTCCCGTTGACTGAATTCAGACTTCTCGTTTTCCTTCCCAAGCTAGTGCAGCTGCCCACATCACTTTCTACCGACGTGTCATCTCCAGGTCTCCTTTTTCTCCTTTCAGTGGCATACAGTGTGGTCTCTATTGGGGCTGTCCGCCCTCTCTGCCAAGGCCAGCTCCTGTCACTCCCACCTCACTATCCTGGGATCACCTCACAAATACCCAAGGACACTTTTTGACAGGCTCCTTCCTCTACCTAGAACTCCTATCTCTTCCAGCTCACCCATAGACTCATTTCAAGTCCTACCTCCTCCATATGCCCCCCAACCTTAACCAGAATTAAATTCTCCTTCCTGCCCATGCACCAGTGGTACTTCAGATGATACATAATCCATCTAATTAAACTCCTTACTCCTGCTTCACCATTTTGTAGAGTCTATTTCCTATTTGAATTATTATGTATGAGATGGGCTGTCTCTCAAGATTGTAAATTCCAGAGGACTAGGGAGATTTGTCACAGTCATTTCCATGCTGCCCGTCCTATGCTTATCAGGGCTCAGCAAACATTAAATTTGATTGCAAATGGCAATGGGGTGATTGGATCCTCAAATTGTGGATGTCTCCCATTCACACACTCAAACCCATTCTGGCTGTGATAGTCATCAAATGCACAAGGACATTTTACTTAGACTGTTGCTTTTGTTTTTAAAATCCCTAAATGGAACAAGTCTCATTAGGAGAAACAGTTAACAGTTTTACTGAGGAGTGCTAGATTCCATGTTGAAAGCTGAAATTCATTCTGTAGGTATTTCTTTAGCCCTAATTGTGTATCCAGCACTGAGAAGGAATAACCGTAAATGAAATGGATCTCTGTTCTGGAAGCACTTACAGGTATGCAGTTTTCCATCAAGAGATGCAGATAAACTTACCTTTCTGAAACTGGGAAAAAAAATAGCTCATTCCTTTATTAAAACTTTATGTGTCCCCTGGCTAACTCAGGAGTGAAAGCCACACAGTCTTCACCACCATACTGAGCTGAGCCAGGGGCAGTGTATGCGTTGTCAGTATATGAGGAAGGATCAAAAGACAAAGCACATTTATTGGGATACTTTTGTAGTATTTTATTTAAGGTTTGATTATTGCTACTCTTTTTATCCATTCCTTATCTCCAACTTTACTAAAACACTGCAACAGGCAGGTTTTAAATATTTCCTCATACAATTTTATGCTTTTGGCTAGGAAGCACCAGTAGATGTTAAGCAATAATAATAGTACATATCATTTTTATTTTCTAGTAGTAACAAAACTCCTAATATTTCAGTTTCTAAATTAGTTTTATATACGCCCAACATTGTATTAGAAACCGGAAGTATGCAACATGTAATTTATAGCCTAAATAGCTCACGGAAGTTCTATTGTATATAAGAATCACAATGCTGTAGGAAAAAAGGAATGAATTGCTAGAGGAAGATACTTGTGTAGGATGCTCTGAATTTTACTTTCAAGGCTAGGTTGAAACTGGACATTAGGGACACTCACCATGACTTTCTGAAATAGCAAAAACTGAGGAAAAACAGAGAATATAAATTCTCCAAACTGGGAAGGTTAGTAGAGGGGGAAATGTTAAGAGGCTTTTGGAAAAATGTAAATAATGAAGAACATATATATTTGAGAAGTGTAAAAAGTATGTTCCAGATGTCTCTGTATGCATGTATAAAGATTTGTGGCTTCAAATTTGACTAGATTTTGTTTGTTTGTTTTTCAAAATCTTTTCTAAGAATTGCCCTGGTGGAAAATATTCCTGAAGGCCTTAACTATTCAGAAAATGCACCATTTCACTTATCACTTTTCCAAGGCTGGATGAACTTACTCAACATGGCCAAAAAGTCTGTTGACATAGTGTCTTCCCATTGGGATCTCAACCACAGTCACCCATCAGCATGTCAGGTAAGCTGCATCCTCTGTGTGTGTGTGTGATGATTTTAGTCTACCTCCACCCATAGGACATGTACATCATTACATTCATATGTCACTCAGCTCCTACCAGAATGTCAGATTTTCAAGGGAAAACTCATGTTTTGTCCATGCATATGATAGGCGTTCTATATGGCGTTGCTGATTTGGACCACTTTGAGGGGCGCCATTCACACCACGGTATCTGTGTGAATTCTGCTTTGCTCAACCTGCATGGTTATAGTGTGAACTATAGTGCCTGCTTGCTGGAGCATTTATTTGGTCAATTGGTGTCATAATTCACCTTGTGGACCCAGAGCCAGCTTTTTTTAAATAGTGGAATCAAACTTCCCAGTATAGTTATATAGTCTTGGCTCTATCCTAGTTGAGTGACTAGGAGAGAGGAATGTGCTAATTATAAGAACAGCCCTTAGAAACCTGATGAAATGATCTAAATAATTTCTGAATGAAATTTCCTGGAGATGAGAAAGTGATTCTGGTCATCTTTAGTGGCTTTTTGTTTTATTTGTTGCTGTTGTTGTTCTGTACTGGTACGATCATGATAGTGCTGAGCTGCCCAGGCTTTTCTACCCAAGGATATGACCACTGACCTGCACTTACCTGTCTTATCTGGGTTGAGGATAAAATCAGTTTTGTCAGTATATATAAAATGTGCTGGCATTAATTCTAAAATCACCACCTCATCGGTGTTCTGAAATCTTTTATTCAATTGTACTATTTTAAAGTCAAAGGGTATCAGAACATAGGTAAAAACAAACGAACACAACCCATAAAGGCCATCTGAAGAAGAACTGAATAAATTTACTAATTGTGTTCTGAAGTTTTCTATCTCTCCTGTTTATGCAGGTAGGTCAGATATTTGTTGCTGCATATATCATTCCAAACTTAGTGGTATCAAAAATAATAATCACTTATTTAGTCATGATTCTGGGTAGGCTTTAGCAGAGAGAACTTGTCTCTGATTCACGCATTGTTGTTAGGAGTGGCTCCCCGGGGCTGGAGAATCCAAGATGATGTTCCTCACATTTCCAGCCTCTTACCTAGGATGGCTGGAATGTCTGGGGGCCTCTTCGGCCCCTCACTGTATATGTCTCTCATCATTCAGTAAACTAGCCTGAGCACTTTACAGGGTGGTTATATCATAAAAGGCCAAAAGCAAAACTTCTGAGTCCTTTTAAGATGGGCTCTGGAATCCCTGCTACTTCCACCCTATTCTATTGGTCAAGCAAGTCACAGTCCAAGATGGAAAGAGTAGCATCTATACAGGAATAAGGAGGATTGATGGCAAGTATCTTTGGAAGTTATATACCACAGTCCACTCTGGCCATAGCAATCCATATCTCTTCCACATATGAAATGTACTCTGCACCCCGGCAAACATTCCTCTAATGACAGCAAAGCCTTTAAGTCCAGAATCTCCTCATCTGCATCAGATCTGGATCGAGACCAGGCTCCTCATGTGGGTTTCTCTTTATTTAGAAACTTGTGAACTAAAAGACAAATTCTATGCCTCCCAATACATACTCCCAACATATAATGGGGAGGCAGGGTAAGATAATTACAATAGAAAATTTGTTTAAAGAACGGGGTGGGGAGTGGAGAGCACAGACGAGTCCTGAGTCCATAGCAGTTTTGAAATCCAGCCCAGCACATGCCACCAGGCTTCTGACCTCAGGAAACAGAGAATGCTGCTGGGCAAGGATCTAGTTCTGCTCCCTGGGAGTGCTTTCCTAATCTGTGGTTCTCTTAGAAGTTTTTTGCCTCCCTCAGTGTTATTCTTTCTTCTCCATAAGAAATAGCCTGCATTTGCTTCTGACTTTCTTAGTTGGCTTCGTGCTGATAGAAGCTGAGGCCCCAGAGACCTCTGTTCATTTTAAACCATCTCTGTCCTTTTTTTAGACCAAATTGATACAATTCTTTTAACTCTTGTAGGCTTAATATGTATCCAATAATAAACCACTCTGACAGCAAAAACCTTGACCCACAAACATCTGGCAGTGGGTCTTCTCTACTTTGGACTTTAGACTCTGAGTTAAGATGCCTCAGAGTCTGATCTGTAAAGCTACCGGAGCTCTTCATTTGGCTGAGGGGACCCGTGAACTGCTGCCACTGTCAGTGATTTGACAAACGATCTTTCTTTCTGCCATGTCTGTCATTTCATCTTTACCCTGAGGCCATTTTTGACTTTGAGACTATATTGCTTAATTGAGAGATTCTTTTAAATTCTCTACATTTTCTCAAAATTCTACATGAAAAGTGCTTCTTACCATTTACCACTAATGCTTTGATAACCTGCCTGAATAATCTCCTTAGCCATGTCCACAAACCCATTAGTCACCCCTTCTGTTTTTGACTTTGAGGCAGGTGGTAGTGTTGCCAAATATCCCGCTGTTACTTCTTTGAGGCTCCAGAGGCAATTTCTTTACTGTTCCTCCAGCCTTGAGTGGGAATGAGATTCCAGCGTCCGCACCACCCAGTCCCAAAGACAGTGCCATATGTTTTATGGTTTTGCTGCATTTGTTTTTATTTCAATTATCTGCATCAGATCTGGATCGAGGAATAAGGAAAACTTAATAAGGAAAACTTATTAAGTATTATTTCCTGTGATTCCGTGAATAGGCTGCACAGCTTTTTGCTCCAATAGTGCTGGCTGGGATCACGCATGCAGTTGTGTTTAGCTGGAACAGTAGCTGGGACTGGACTGCCTGGGGTCTAGCCAGGTCTCATTCTCCCCAAGTGGACACTCTACACTCAGTAATCTAATCCAGGCTTCTTATTGGGCAGCTGGATCCCAAGAGGGCAAAAGTGAAAACTGTAAGGCTTCTAAATTTCTGGGAGCTCCTAGAACATTACTTTGGCCACATTCTGTTAGTCAAAGCAAGTCACAAGGTCAACCGCCCACATCCAGGAGAGAGACAAGAGATTCCAGGAGAAGCATGCCCATTCAGGGATGGGAGATTATTGGCAGCAAACTTTGGAAACAATTTACTGTAGCAGGTTTGATGGTGTGAGGAAGAGATAGTTCAAATTGTCTTTCCTTAATGCTGGACAAGACCAGGTCATAGCCACTGAATTGAACAGGAACTATTTAGTTTGACTTGGAGAGCCATGCTGTAACCTGGGACCCAGACCATAGTGAGTGTCCATGCTGTGTGAGCCCCAGGCTGTCAACAGGTCTGTTTCACTTCATGGGCACCCCTGAAGAGCTGGGTGTATCAAACATACAATGGGAAGATTTGCATTTGCTCTTGGGCTTGATGACCTAATTGAACTCTTCCGATATGCTGTGCCCGCAGAATGAAAGATCGTTCAATGATCTTTGCTGTCTTTATTTTTCCCAGTAGCTACTATTTCTCTCTGACCTTGCCCTCAATCCTGGTTGGCTTCCAGGATTTCTGTATTCAGTCCAGACTGGGAGTTAATTGGACTTGGAGCCCCACGGAACCTACAGCATTCCCCAGAGCTGCCCATTAAATCCATTTGCAGGATTCAAGGTGATTCTGGGGCTGAGGCAGGAGGAAGCGGAGCACGTAGTAGTTTTGGCCAGTGCTGGGGACTGACTGGTGTGTGGTGGTTCAAATCAGTGGAACAGGGGCACGCACATGGCTTTATAGGTACCATAGAGTCCTTGAATGGCTGGTGTAAGATGGACATGATTCTCAGAAGCCACCTGAGGACCTCTGGTCTTTCCTTGCTTTTAACCTGAACATTCATCCTAATCCTTGTTGTAAGCTAAACTCATGCTATTCAAAGTTTGGTGTGGGGACCAGAAGCATCTTTATTTACTGGGAGCTTATAAGAAATGCAGAATCTCAGGACCCACCCCAGCCCTACCTGAATCAGGATCTCCATTTCAACAAAATCTCCAGCTCTTTCATATGCTTCGAGACATTTGAAAAGTTCTGAATTACCTCCTTCTGCCCTCTTGTTCCATTAGCCCAGTAAACCTTCCTTAGGTGTTCACACTATAGGGTAGAAGATGAGTCACAGAAAGGCTGTGTCATAGCTCATGGCCAGTATTCAGTACCACTCACAGAGCATGAATGAGGTTCTGGGTCTGTTTTGAATAACAGTGCCAAATGTGGTACTGGGCACATACTAGCTGCTCAGTATATAATTGCTGAATAGCTGTTGAATGGATTGTGTCAAACAAAAACAAAGCCAGACACCAGTTTAAGTTCTAAGGGCAGATTTAAATCAATAATGTATTTCTGCAATAGGGAAGAGAATCCAGGTGAATTGAACTCAACTCAGATTTGTACAGGGATGATGGAGCATTTTGCAGGGAGAACAAATGAGTGGGTGGGTAGGACAGAGCAGGGGCTTAAAACAGGATCAAGGAAGTAGAAGTTTATAAAAAGTGGAGAAAGAGGTCCACGAGAAACCCATCTGGGGTTTGCTAACTGGTGCTTATCAAAGTTAGATTTCTATCGTCCCATAGAGTCGAGGGAGAGGGAGATAGGGGTCCCCTCATCAGGTGTTGACTGGAACAAACAGTAAATTCTTTTGGTAATATTGAGCTTTCTGAAGTAGACACATTAAGGGGGCCAGCGTCATCCTAAGGATGTGGCCTTGAGCTCTTGAAACTGTTTTTTGTTCAAGCCTTTTAGAGAGGGAAGAGAGGAGGAAGCTGGGCAGTAGGGATGAAATAATTTGTGCTTAGAGTCTGCAGTTTTTATGAGGCTGAGCCTGGTGGAGAAGAGGGCTCAGAGAAGCGTGGCTGGAGTTTGGTCAAGGAGAGAATATTTGTCGGTCGCATGATGTCAGAGGGAACTAAGGTGGGCATTACTCACATGGAAAGATTACACTTGGAAGCTTAGTTCAGGTCACTCCCAACAACTGGTCTCCTGGCAAGGATGGGATTTTTCAATTTACTGCCAATAACGTGGGTGTTATTGAACTCACACAGCACCTGTTTAGGAGGAAACCTCAGTTAGAACTGATGTCTCCTCAAAACAAACAAACAAACAAACACAAAAAGAATTGATGTCTCCTTGTGGAGTCCTAGTGCTCCTGCCAAAGAGATGCCTCTTTGCTGCCTCTTGATCACTAACAACACCAGGTGCCTCGCAGTTTAAAAGGCTTGGTTTCTGCAAAATGCTGAATGGCTTTTCCTGTGTCCATGCAAGGAGGGCTCTGCGTGGGCAGACATGAAGGAGAGAGGGGCTTTACCTGCTGTGCATATTAAGTGGTTTCAAGCAGGCCATGAGAATGATCTGGGGAACAGCTCTGCACCCCCTGCCTGTTCTGGCCCCTGAGTACCACACCCTGTGGAGAATGGGGATCAGTAAGAACCAGGGAGGCTTACGGTACCATTTAGGGGGTTTCACCCTCAGCAAGGTAGTGAATGTTGTCCTCTTCCTCAGGTCTGGTCCATTAGTGGCCAACTGATGATGCTGGGAAGTCCCATGCATTCAGTGTCCACTGGTCGAACACCAGATTCGGACTGTGATCTTTAAGGTGGGGGGATGGGCAAAATAGGTGAAAGGGATTAAGAGGGACAGATTTGCAGTTAGAAAATAAAAACATCCTGGGCATATAAGGTACAGCATAGGGAATATAGTCAGTAACATTGTAATAATTGTGTCCTGTGGTAATAGATGGTCCTACCTTTACCATGGGGGGGAGCACTGCATAATGTTAGGATGTGGAATCACCATGTAGTACACTTGAAACTAATATATCAACTCTACTTCAATCTTTTAAAAAAAGCAAGTGGAAAAACAACAAAAACCAAGGTGATACAAATTAGGATGTTTGCCTTGTGTTCCTCTGTCCCACAGAATTGCTAGCATTTTATGTGGGCGCCAGACTTCCTAGAACTTTCAAGCCACACCAGGAAACACGAGTCTGCAGACAGATCTGTGTGCTGGCGAGTCAACCCAAGCATCCAGCTTTGAGACAAACAGTACAAATGAAAGGGCAGTTCTTAGATTATTAATAACATATTTGCAAGGAATTCATGCTTTCAGAGTGTTTCACGTAATCTCTTTTGACTCTCTCAAGCAAGCCATCAAATATTGCTGAGGTTCCTATTGCAGGCCTGTTGAGGGTATAGGGTACATAGGGTACACTAGTAGACAGATTCAGAATCCCTTCCTTCAGGGAGCTGACCTCCTAGCAGAATTGAACGTGAAAGCATAAGATGAATAGGAAAATCTTAAAAGAAAAAAAATATGTAAAAGAAAAGAGAAAGCAGCAAGCCTATGGAATAGAAATGGTGCTTAGTGCCTGATGGGCTCCATTTTGCATCTTCTCTCAGACAATCCTCAACCTCTAGAGCAGTATTCACAAAGGGACCCAGGAAAATTGTCTAAGTGCCCCGTGTCTTGGGCTTTTAAAGATTATTTTGTTTTTAAGATTTTATTTATTCATTCATGAGAGACACAGAGAGAGAGAGGCAGGCAGAGACATAGGCAGAGGGAGAAACAGGCTCCATGCAGGGAACCTGACGTGGGACTCGATCCCGGGGACCGTGGGATCACGCCCTGAGCCGAAGGCAGATGCTCAACCACTGAGCCACCCAGGCATCCCAAAAGATTATTTTGAAATAGCTGGTTCTCTTCTGTGCTCCCCTCCCGTCCTGCCAGGGGAGGGTAATTGTGCCGAGGTCAGGAATGGTACAAGAAAACTGAGTCCTTACTGACCACTTTTTCTCTTCAGGTGCAATGTAAGTACCCCGGATTCTGTTGTTTCCAGGCCACTGAGTTTTACCATTCCTAAAAAGAGAAGGTACTGGCTGAAAGCCTGTTTGATTTAAATTGTATCTGATCTTATCTTTCAAAAGCAACAGGAGACTCAAGACCCTGGATCCAATATTTAGCATTGTTCTACACAAAACAGTGAATGACCCAAATTTGTAGCAAATTCTGTGGCAGTTTTTAAAGTTGAGCTGCTATAGTAAATAATGAGGCATTATTTCTTTTTTAAATTTTATTATTTATTTGACCGAGAGAGACAGAGACAGAGAGAGAGACAGAGAGAGACAGAGAGACACAAAGAGCAAGCATAAGCAGGGGGAGCAGCAGAGAGAGTGCAAGAAGCAGGCTCCCCACTGAGAAGGGAGCCTGAGTGTAGGGCTCAATCCCAGAAAGCTGGGATCATGACCTAGCCAAAGGCAGACACTTAACCAACTGAGCCACCCAGGCGTCCCAATAACAGGACATTCTTGATATGTGAATATGGGATATGTGCACAAGGAAAGGAAATAACATTGTACTTCATAATCCCTGTATTGGCAGTAGAAAATGCAGTGTCCTAAATACAGCTATTTAATATTGGCCCCCCAAAGAATCATTTCAGAGTTTGGGTGGCCAATCTTTGGACCTATGAGGTTGCTTTTATTTTTATCAAGACTTTATGGATAGTGGAATATAGTTCTTGATTGGCTTATGACACTCAAAAAAATGCTAAGAAAAACTTTCATATTCTAATAATGCAAGTGAGTAAATTTAAATTTGTTTTAATTTAGATGTTCCAGTATAGTGAAAATTGGCCCAGGTTCACAGCTTATTTTCCATTGATATATATTTTAAAAGAAAGTTTTATTTTGAGGAGTAAAATAGCCAAACATGGTATTTACTTCTAAACCAACAGAGTCCTACCTGAAAACCATAAATGACATGTAGATAAACAGGAACCATAACTGAAATTTGGCCCATCTACTTATTATAATACAACCATATGCAAAATGCACTGAGGAATGGTCAGTCAGTGGCAGGCAGGCCCTAGCTTGGCAGGAAAAGACACAGATCATTATGGCACATGATTTGGATGAGAAGCAATTTCTTTCTTTCTTTCTTTTCTTTCTTTTTTTTTTTTTTTTTTTGAGATAAACCCTTTTATTTATTTATGCTTCTCCATTTTGTTTAAAACAACAACAACCACCTTAATATAACTGACAGCCCTTCCCCCTCACCCTTCCTTGGGCTAGGGGGTGGTTAGCGGGGAAATGGCCCCCAGGGGTGGGGCTGACCATAATGGCCCCTCAGGGAGGTAATGGAGCCCAAATCCCCTGCCCAGGGGATGGGGCACCTGTAGTGCATGAACTAGGGAGTTAACAGGGCTCTTGAACCTCTTGTACCAACGTATATGCCCTTGGCCATCAAGGGTCAGGAAGCATGTGAGGGAGGGGATTCCTACCACTCCTCTATGTCCCGGCCCAGCCCCAATTTCATGCACTAGGGGCTGGGGAGCAAGAAGAGTGGAGAAAGAGGGGGGTAGAGAAGCAATTTCATAACAGTGAGTGATTGTCATTATCCACAGAATGATGAATGCCAGACTTGTATGTGTGTATATTAACAGACACCATCATTAAAAATGTATTTTTAATCTGTAGTTCCAAGGAGGTTGCTGTTTTAATTCCTATCCTGAAAAACTCATCTTATCTTTTTTACCTTGCACTAGTATTGTGTTTGTTTCCTTCTGTATGTATGAAAAGAAACTGATCAGTAACTTTCCTCTTATGAAAGCCATGTCAAGGGCTGGTGAGCTCTATGGTTCCATGGTAACTATATTTTAAAATGTAATCAACATGGTTGGGCAACGGATTTTTGTTCCTTTCTGTCCAGATGATGAGTTTAGACCCTGAAATACTGAAATTTCTAGGAAAACATGATTGCTAATTTATGGTACAAAAAGATGGGGATTTATGAAATCAAGACTGTTCAGGAAAAGCCAGGAAATGTGATTTGATGATTTCAGAGCTACCTAATTTGTTGGGCAAAAAAAACCCCTCTTCTCTGTGAATTCTCTATCAGAAACCAAATGAAATAATTAATGAGCTGCAACAACTGAATCTTCTAGATGCATTTATATGAGATCAGTTACTTGTCTACCATGAGTCATGATTGCCAATTGATAGTACATCACAATTAAGTTTGAAAAATTATTATTTTAAATGTGTAATGGTATTCGCTCAATTTAGTAAGTAATACAATTGAAATTTCAGAAAGCCAAGTGTAGTTTTGGGGAGTAAAAGCCAGGATCCTTTCTCTACATGGTAAGTGGTAGGCAGACTGCAGAAGTGAGTGAGGAGGGAGAGGGGGTGACTCAGGTTCCTTTTTTATCTGCTTATCAGCCCTGAGACTTGGAGTGAGATGCTGAACTCTGTAGTCCTCGATTTCCTCATTAGCAACAACAGGGTCACCTCATAGGTTGTTGTATAGATCACACTAGTCAGTGTATGTGAAGCGTATAGAACAGTGTTTGGCCATTTTATTATATAAGTGTTTGTTATGATCATGAATGTTACTTATGTGCGCACTGCAACTCTAGTTCAAATCAGTTTAATTTTACTAACAAATAATGAGTTCTCATTATGTGCTTTACGCTCTGCTAGAAACGGGGATGGTTGTTAGCATGTCAGATTAAAAGAGAAATACAGTTTCTAAAAATGTGAGGCTCTGGGTAGATAAGAAGGATTATGCAAATTATCTTTATATATACAATTGTAACTTTCGTTTATTAAGTACAAATCCTTACACAAACACACACCCACACAGGATCTTGCTTTCACCCATCTGCTCATGTACGCCTGTGTGCGTGCCTGTACACACACGTATTTCTGGACAACTGACATCTTGAATCTTGAATCCAAAGGAAGTAATGTGGTCTTCTCAAACCTATAGCCACTTCTGATTTTTGTTGATTGGTCAATTGGTTGGTTTTTCTGCTCTTTGTTTTGGTTTTAAATTGAAGACCCCTACACCCAGGCAACATTGAGAGATCTCACCTTGACGTTGGTGGGACATACTCTGCTGTCATGTGCCAGGCTGCTGCATCCTAGTATGACTCAGGTATTTGGTCCATCCTGTAGCCCACTCATTCCTTACTAGCAATATTTTTCCTAACTGACTGTAAATGTAGGAAAAGCAACCGACAAGGGCTTTTGTTTTACCGAACTTAGAAACATTTTCATTGTCTCATTTGTTTCATAGCTATGTTCACGACTGGTTCATAAATAGCATTATTAACATTTTCTATTAGAATCACTGTATGAGTCAAGCCCTCCTGGGAAGCCTGCTGTCTGGAAGTGTCAGCTATGGCTCTGTGCGGTCCAGTATCCACCATCTTTTCCATTCTTCCTTTCTTTCTCACCCCTTCTTTCCCAAAGTGAGTCTATTCCTTCCTAAAGTATTGAAGGAGACTTCATTCATTCATTCATTCATTCATTGTGTAGACAGTCAGCATCCACTTTGGAACATATGGGGGGTCTCTGGAACCAGGAGAATCCTATTTTTGCCAGTGTCATTCCCATGTAAAAGTCTGAGAAAAGTACCCAGTAATTTTGCAGTCTCATCATAATATTTAACTAGAATTTTTTTTTGCTGCATTTTTTTGTAATCTAGGAAAAATAAAATCCCAACTATTCTTGCTTTTCATTTTGCCTAAAAGGAGATGAGCATGGTTGGTGGAAACTGGATTCTTTAAATAATTGAAATTCTTTGAGCCTATTGTAATTAAGAGGTTATTAATTAGTAGGTTGGTGTGAAACAGCCAGAGAAAATGGAATATTCTGTTACAACCTGAAAAACAGATTTCATCCTTTGTTTTGAAGTGGATCACGGGGCTTGCATACATTTCTACTGTATTATAGCCACCTTCCTATTGTCTGGTTTGTATTTTTTTTTACAGGGATATAAGGAAAAAAAACATGAATAAATTAATTAAAACAAAATTAGGATGCATACTAATGATCTGTTATTTGGCACAGTTTAGAATTTATTATGTTGTTTATTTTCAGTTCTCAGAGTTTGGTTTTATAGAAAAGGCAATCGAGCAGCTTTCTTCAGGAGGCACATACTCTAGGGATACCTGGGTGGCTCGGAGGTTGAGCATCTGCCTTCGGCTCAGGGCGTGATCCCTGGATCTGGGGATCGAGTCCTGCATCAGGCTCTCCAAGAGGAACCTACTTCTCCCTCTGCCTATGTCTCTGCCTCTCTCTGTGCTTCTCATGAATGAATAAATAAATAAATAATTAATTAATTAATTTAATTAAGTCTTAAAAAATAATTTTTAAAGGAGGCATATACTCTAGTGGGAAGATCACAGGGTTTGGCATCGAACATGTCTGACATGACAGGTAGTTTAGTAGTTGTGGCCACATTGGGCAAATGTCATAACCCACCTGATCCTCAATTAACTCATCTATAAAATGGGTATAATAATGCCAGTCTCATTTGATGGCTTTGTAAATCTGATTTAGATGATGTTTATAAAATAACAGATAATGGAGCTCATAAAAGAGATTTGCTGTTTTCATTTTTATTTTTGTTTTTCTGGAGCAGGACACTTAGTTTCAAATTTATTTAGTGGACACTTGCTTTCTATGTAATCTGAGAGCAGGAATAACTTTAAGCTGTCCATCAAGTTCTCAATTTCCATTAAAGGAGGTTCAGGATACTAATTCACATTGTTCTTCATGGTTTAGATGAAGAAACAAGAAAGAGAAATGTGCATATTTTCAGGTAGATTCTCACCCTCTGCTCCCACTAGGGCAGTGTTCGACCATGACTACTTGTCAAAATCACCAGGGGAGTTTCTGGAATATACTGATGCCCAGGCTACCCCAGAACACTTAAGTTAGAGTATCTTGGAGATGGGCTCAGGCTTTGATTCTTTTAAAACAGATGACTTGGGGGCAGCCTGGGTGTCTCAGTGGTTTAGCACCGCCTTCCGCCCAGGGCCTAATCCTGAAGACCAGGGATCAAGTCCCACATCAGGCTCCCTGCATGGAGCCTGCTTCTCCCTCTGCCTGTGTCTCTGCCTCTCTCTCTCTCTCTCTCTCTGTCTCTCTCTCTCTCTCTGTCTCTCATGTATAAATAAATAAAAATCTTAAAAAAAAAAAAAGATGACTTGGTAGCCAGGATTGAGTACCACTGCTTAAAACCACCCCAGTCTAATAAAGTGTTTGATTCTTATAGATTTCACCACAGGGCCACACTGTTCCCTTCCCATCTGGTCTGTCACCCCAATTTTACTAGTTTCAGTTTAGCCCTGTTTGTCCCAGTTATTCTCTCATTGATGATATAACAAGGTGGTAACCTCTACTGGAATATTCCACATCTTCCTGGACTCTGGGGCATGTGTCGTGTTTATTACTGTAGGTTATTGTCTAGTATGTAGCCAGGAAGGGAATGGAGCCCACTGATTGCTTTGGGATTTGAAACCATAGACCCTTCTTCAGCCCTCACATCTCTAGGCTAAATATTATTTCAGTCAAGCTCCCGGTGTGCAGTCTCAGTATGAAAATAGCGTAACCTGATGGAAAGGGTGTAAAATCTTGTAAAATAGTATCTCTTCCATGCTCCACAAAATCAACACTCAGCAGAAGCTTCTAAATTAGCATTCTTGCATTGGAAATGTGGCTATGAAATGATTGTGCATGTGCCTTTGTTGCACAAATTTTTAGCAAGGTACTGTGCTGTTTGCTGAGGATGCAAAATCAAATAAGCAACAATCCCTACCCACCGTGGAACTCAATGTTTAGTGGAGGAAATGAAGAAATGGATGCAGAGAATGCTGAGTGGTAGAGCAGCAACAGGAACCAGCAGTGAGCAGGCTGGGAAGGCTGTCCTTGGCTCTTGGTGGCTCAGTAAGCTCTCTGGCTCCTGTGGCTTCTGGTTCTCCCTCAGTGCTGTTCTTTCCTGCTAAATTTCTGCTGCTTCATCGTGCTTCTATTTCCCCATCTGTTGAGCGATCCTAATTATGCTCTTGCTTGCTTTCCAATATATTTCCAAGGGAAATCATCATTCTGATATAAACTCATAAGCACTATGATTAGCAAGAGTTTAACCTCTTTGATTCTTTTTAAATCCAATCATATAGGCATGAATAAATCATGAGCCCAAAGATATGCTTCCCAATTATTTGAATTAAATAATGATTTTTCTTTAAAATTGTCTTGTCTTAGTTTTGCTTACCTAATTGCTTGATTGTTTTCTCTCTAGACCTTCTTGCTACACTTCCTGTTTCCCTATGGCCAATTTATGTTTTCGCAACTTTCTTGGATTTTTTTTCATTGTAATAGTAATGGCTTCTCACTATAGAAAATTTAGAAACTACAGAGAAATGATTAGAAAGAACATGATCATCCATATGACCATCAATAAAACCTTTTCTAAGTTTGATATTTTATGAGGAATTACGTATGCTCATATTATACAAAGAAATTTGTATCTTAATTTTGAGCGTAGCATTACACTATAAGCACCTTTTCATTATTTTAACATTTTGAACATTATTTTAAATTGGCTGCATAATATCCAGTGTAGTGGATGCACCAGATTAAATTTATGTAACTCAATTGTTGGACATTTAGCCTATTTTTTGATTTTTCTTTTTCTGAATAAATCGTGCTACAGTGAATATCTTTGTGCAAAACATTGTCTTATTGCTCATTCACTTGGGATCAGTTCTCGGAAGTGGGGGCAGAGGGCTAAGGAGGCTGAGCTGCTTTCTTAAGACTCGGGCACCCTCGTGGTTATGTCCTGGGGGAGCTGAGATCGTCAGGAGTGAGGATCAGAAGGAATTCAGCCTCCTTGTAGTGTGGGGCCTGCTGACCACTCAGAACAAGTAATTGTGGAAGAGCTGGAGTGTGAGGCCTATGTCACGTGTCCCTCCCTTGCCCGTCACATCCTCCTTTTCTGCAGCAGAGGATGCTGACGAGCTGTGCTGTCCACACTCTTCCAGCCATGGCTGACCACGCTGCCAAGGTGACGTTGTCTACCTGCCCTTTGCAGCTAGAGGGGATCCTGGAGCCACCCCAAAGGTACTTTCCAGCTACCATAGGAATCCAGCTGCCCAGGTCCCTGTTATAGACCTGCTGCTCCTAATATTAATTCCGTGCTATTTCCTGGCCCATTATTGGCAGAATGTGCTTATTCATCTATCTTCATCTATGTGCCCCTGACAGGGGTGGCTGTGTTCCTACGCATGGGGTGCATAATTGTGATAACCATCATTAGGCAAGGCTTGATGAGTAACCGTTCAGAATAATTAAGCCCCTTAATGGGATGGAACCTGGATTAATGAATGGACTGGCAGCCTGAAGCTTACATAGCAGATACTCTTCATTGGTGTTGGGTGAGTGATCTTGTTGCTCATTGCCCACAAAGCAGGTGTTCTCTGCTAAGTTGCTGGACCAGTGACACTGGCTGTCTTCCCAAAGCTTTAACTGATCCATGACCTCAGGACATTTGTGAACTGATGTGTAGTCCACCATCTTCTCCCTTTGGGTAAGGAATTCTACATTCCACAGACATCCAGAGAGCTGCTGGGCCTCAAGCCACCTTTCCTGGCTCCACTATCTCTCTCAAGCCCAATCCTAGCCATAGAGTTCATCACTACGCTCTCTCATAAATGCCTGAGATCTTTCCATGTTTCTGATTGCCACTCTGTCCCAGGCCACATTACCTCCCACTGGACCACATGCCGACCTGATTGTTCATTCAGCCTCCAGCCCTGCCCTGTACCAGTCCTTCTCCAATTTGTAGTCAGAATTTTATTTTTTCAATTTATTTTTTAAAGGTTTATTTATGTTAGAGAGAGAGCGTGCACATGCACAAGAGTCAGGGGCAGAAGAATAGCATATTCAAGAAGGCTCTATGCCCAGTACTCGGCCAGATGTGGGGCTCAATCTCCCAACCCTGAGATCATGACCTGAGCTGACACCAAGAGCCACCTGAGCTGACTGAGCCACCCCGGCACCTCAGAATTTTCTTTTAGAGCAGAAATTCAATTATGTCCTTGCCTATGTAAAATCCTTCAGAGATCCACAGAGCTTTCTGAACAAAGTCCAAATTCCATCAAGGCTTACAAGAGCCTCCTACTTCGCTCTCAGGCCACAGGTCTCTGCCTGGAACAGTTTTTCTTTTTTCTCTTCCTTTGGGGAACTTGCCCTATGTGGCTTAGGCTGAGTTATAAGTACCCCTGCCACACTGTCCCTAAGCCTGTACCTCCTCCTGGGCTGTATTCAATTTAAACTTTATGTGCACACATATAGACATGTGTACACGTATGTGCATGAGTAGGGTAACAGCGTACCTAAGACACAAAGTCACACACACACACATTTTGGTGTTTATGTTACTTCGGGATATATTCTAGGTATGGGATTCCTGAGTGGAATGCAGCAATGTCAGAGTACCCTTTTCCCAAATAGCCAACAGGAGTAAAAGTTACCACTCATAAATTTTTTCCAGTATCCTGAGTACAAAGAGAGATCTCTGCATTGCTTTGCTTTGCACTTCCCTTGACACGTGAAGCATCTCTTTGTGTCTGCCAGCCATACTTTGTCCAGATTTGATTGGATGTTTGACCTTTTCTTATTAATTTTTAATATATTTTTAAAGAGTACAGCTATTAACACTTCCCTTCTCATCTGCATAGCAAATATTTATTCTAGAATTTTACTGTTTCTCATTTAGTTTGGGATATCTTTTGCAATATAATTTTTTAACTTTTGTAATTACGTCTTTTATTGCTTTTACATAGCTGGCTTGTATATTGGTTTTGTGGCCACTGCAACAAAGTACCACAGACAGAAAACAACAGAAATTTACTCTCTCCTACCTCTGGAGGTTGGAAGTCTGAACTCTATTTCCCTAGACTAAGAACTAGGTGTCACCAGAGCAGTGCTCCCTCCAGAGACTCCAGCAGCCACCACTACTGGATGAGAATGCACATGTGTGCATTCGAGTGTGTGGCAGATGCCACTGTCCCTGGGCTGGCTGTTGTGTCACTCTGGTCTTCAAGGCTAGCATCCAAAATACCTCTGCTTTGTTTTCATGTGGCCACCTCCTCTGGGTGTGTCCAGGAGGGTCTAATCCCCTCTGCTTCTCCTACAAGTACATTGATTGTATTTAGGGCCCACTCAAATAATCCAGGAAAATCTCATCTCAAGATCTTTAATTTGGTCATATCTGCAAATATGCTATTTCCAAATAAGGTAAAATTACAGGCTCCAGATTAGTACCTGACATTTCTGGGGACCATTATTTAGCCTCAGATAGCTTGGTTAAAGTTGTCCCTACTCTAAGGCTGTACATACCTATACTTTAATAGATTTTCTTAAAAGTATTGGTATGTTTTTTGTTTTTGTTTTGTTACTTTTTTTTTAAGATCTTTAAATTTTATTTGAGAGAGAGCACACAAACGTGCATGAGTAGGGGGCAGGGGCAGACGAAGAAGGAGAAGCAGACTCCCCACTGAGCAGGGAGCCTGATGTGAGATTGGATCCCAAGACATTGGGATCATTACTGGAGGCAAAGGCAGATGCTTAACCAACTGAACCACCCAGGTACCCCTGTGTTTTTTTTTTAAGATTTATTTATTCATTTTAGAGAGAGAGAGAGAGAGCACAAGTGAATGGAAGGAGGGGCAGAGGGAGAGAGAGAATCCCAAGAGGATTCTTCACTGAGTGTGGAGCTGGAAGCAGGGCTCACTCAGTCTCACAACCTAAGATCATGAGCTGAGCTACAACCAGGAGCTTGGGTGCTTATCTGACTTAGCCCCCCAGGTGCCCCAGTATGAGTATGTTTTTATTTTGCCTGAAACATATTTTTCTATGTGGTATAATGGCGGTCCATTTACTTGTGCCAAATTAAACCACTTTCTCTTTTTCAGACTGAATTAAAGTAGCACATTTGTTATTCATATAATCATATGTGCTTCATTTCTGGATTCTCTGTTAAGTTCCCTTATCTATTTATCTGTTCCTGTGCCTTGACCATATCGGTATGATTACTGTGACTTTGTGTTATGTTTTGTGTGTGTGTGTTTTCTTTTTTTTTTTAACTTATTTTTTATTGGTGTTCAATTTACCAACATACAGAATAACCCCCAGTGCCCGTCACCCATTCACTCCCACCCCCCGCCCTCCTCCCCTTCTACCACCCCTAGTTCATTTCCCAGAGTTAGCAGTCTTTACGTTCTGTCTCCCTTTCTGATATTTCCCACACATTTCTTCTCCCTTCCCTTATATTCCCTTTCACTATTATTTATATTCCCCAAATGAATGAGAACATATAATGTTTGTCCTTCTCCGATTGACTTACTTCACTCAGCATAATACCCTCCAGTTCCATCCACGTTGAAGCAAATGGTGGGTATTTGTCATTTCTAATAGCTGAGTAATATTTCATTGTATACATAAACCACATCTTCTTTATCCATTCATCTTTCGATGGACACCGAGGCTCCTTCCACAGCTTGGCTATTGTGGCCATTGCTGCTATAAACATCGGGGTGCAGGTGTCCCGGCTTTCATTGCATCTGTATCTTTGGGGTAAATCCCCAACAGTGCAATTGCTGGGTCGTAGGGCAGGTCTATTTTTAACTCTTTGAGGAACCTCCACACAGTTTTCCAGAGTGGCTGCACCAGTTCACATTCCCACCAACAGTGTAAGAGGGTTCCCTTTTCTCCACATCCTCTCCAACATTTGTGGTTTCCTGCCTTGTTAATTTTCCCCATTCTCACTGGTGTGAGGTGGTATCTCATTGTGGTTTTGATTTGTATTTCCCTGATGGCAAGTGATGCAGAGCATTTTCTCATGTGCATGTTGGCCATGTCTATGTCTTCCTCTGTGAGATTTCTCTTCATGTCTTTTGCCCATTTCATGATTGGATTGTTTGTTTCTTTGCTGTTGAGTTTAAGAAGTTCTTTATAGATCTTGGAAACTAGCCCTTTATCTGATATGTCATTTGCAAATATCTTCTCCCATTCTGTAGGTTGTCTTTTAGTTTTGTTGACTGTATCCTTTGCTGTGCAAAAGCTTCTTATCTTGATGAAGTCCCAATAGTTCATTTTTGCTTTTGTTTCTTTTGCCTTCGTGGATGTATCTTGCAAGAAGTTACTGTGGCTGAGTTCAAAAAGGGTGTTGCCTGTATTCTTCTCTAGGATTTTGATGGAATCTTGTCTCACATTTAGATCTTTCATCCATTTTGAGTTTATCTTTGTGTCTGGTGCAAGAGAGTGGTCTAGTTTCATTCTTCTGCATGTGGATGTCCAATTTTCCCAGCACCATTTATTGAAGAGACTGTCTTTCTTCCAGTGGATAGTCTTTCCTCCTTTATCGAATATTAGTTGACCATAAAGTTGAGGGTCCACTTCTGGATTCTCTATTCTGTTCCATTGACCTATGTGTCTGTTTTTGTGCCAGTATCACACTGTCTTGATGACCACAGCTTTGTAGTACAACCTGAAATCTGGCATTGTGATGCCCCCAGATATGGTTTTCTTTTTTAAAATTCCCCTGGCTATTCAGGGTCTTTTCTGATTCCACACAAATCTTAAAATAATTTGTTCTAACTCTCTGAAGAAAGTCCATGGTATTTTGATAGGGATTGCATAAACGTGTATATTGCCCTGGGTAACATTGACATTTTCACAATATTCATTCTGCCAATCCATGAGCATGGAATATTTTTCCATCTCTTTGTGTCTTCCTCAATTTCTTTCAGAAGTGTTCTATAGTTTTGAGGGTATAGATCCTTTACATCTTTGGTTAGGTTTATTCCTAGGTATCTTATGCTTTTGGGTGCAATTGTAAATGGGATTGACTCCTTAATTTCTCTTTCTTCAGTCTCATTTTTAGTGTATAGAAATGCCACTGATTTCTGGGCATTGATTTTGTATCCTGCCACGCTACCAAATTGTTGTATGATTTCTAGCAATCTTGGGGTGGAGGCTTTTGGGTTTTCTATGTAGAGTATCATGTCATCTGTGAAGAGGGAGAGTTTGACTTCTTCTTTGCCAATTTGAATGCCTTTAATGTCTTTTTGTTGTCTGATTGCTGAGGCTAGGACTTCCAGTACTATGTTGAATAGTAGTGGTGAAAGTGGACATCCCTGTCTTGTTCCTGATCTTAGGGGAAAGGCTCCCAGTGCTTCCCCATTGAGAATGATATTTGCTGTGGGCTTTTTGTAGATGGCTTTTAAGATGTTGAGTAATGTTCCCTTTATCCCTACACTCTGAAGAGTTTTGGTCAGAAATGGATGCTGTATTTTGTCAAATGCTTTCTCTGCATCTAATGAGAGGATCATATGGTTCTTGGTTTTTCTCTTGCTGATATGATGAATCACATTGATTGTTTTACGAATGCTGAACCAGCCTTGTGTCCCGGGAATAAATCCTACTTGGTGGTGATGAATAATTTTCTTAATGTGTTGTTGGATCCTATTGGCTAGTATCTTGTTGAGAATTTTTGCATCCATGTTCATCAGGGATATTGGTCTGTAATTCTCCTTTTTGGTGGGGTCTTTGTCTGGTTTTGGAATTAAGGTGATGCTGGCCTCATAGAATGAATTTGGAAGTACTCCATCTCTTTCTATCTTTCCAAACAGCTTTAGGAGAATAGGTATGATTTCTTCTTTAAACGTTTGATAGAATTCCCCTGGGAAGCCATCTGGCCCTGGACTCTTGTGTCTTGGGAGGTTTTTGATGACTGCTTCAATTTCCTCCCTGGTTATTGGCCTGTTCATGTTTTCTATTTCTTCCTTTTCCAGTTTTGGTAGTTTGTGGCTTTCCAGGAATGCGTCCATTTCTTCTAGATTGCCTAATTTATTGGCGTATAGCTGTTCATAATATGTTTTTAAAATCGTTTGTATTTCCTTGGTGTTGGTAGTGATCTCTCCTTTCTCATTCATGATTTTATTAATTTGAGTCTTCTCTCTCTTCTTTTTAATAAGGCTGGCTAATGGCTTATCTATCTTATTAATTCTTTCAAAGAACCAACTCCTGGTTCTGTTGATCTGTTCCACAGTTCAACAGATTTCATTGAGTTCTGCTCGAATCTTTATTAACTCTCGTCTTCTCCTGGGTGTAGGATCTATCTGCTGTTTTTTTCTCTAGCTCCTTTATGTGTAAGGTTAGCTTTTGTATTTGAGTTCTTTCCAGTTTTTGAATGGATGCTTGTATTGCGATGTATTTACCCCTTAGGACTGCTTTTGCTGCATCCCAAAGATTTTGAACAGTTGTATCTTCATTCTCATTAGTTTCCATGAATCTTTTTAATTCTTCCTTAATTTCCTGGTTGACCCTTTCATCTTTTAGCAGGATGGTCCTTAACTTCCACGTGTTTGAGGTCCTTCCAAACTTCTTGTTGTGATTTAGTTCTAATTTCAAGGCATTATGGTCTGAGAATATGCAGGGGACGATCCCAATCTTTTGGTATCGGTTCAGACCCGATTTGTGACCCAGTATGTGGTCTATTCTGGAGAAAGTTCCATGTGCACTTGAGAAGAATGTGTATTCAGTTGAGTTTGGATGTAAAGTTCTGTAGATATCTGTGAAATCCATCTGGTCCAGTGTATCATTTAAAGCTCTCGTTTCTTTGGAGATGTTGTGCTTAGAAGACCTATCGAGTATAGAAAGAGCTAGATTGAAGTCACCAAGTATAAGTGTATTATTATCTAAGTATTTCTTCACTTTGGTTATTAATTGGTTTAAATATTTGGCAGCTCCCACATTTTGGGCATATATATTGAGGATTGTTAAGTCCTCTTGTTGGATAGATCCTTTAAGTATGATATAGTGTCCCTCTTCATCTCTCACTACAGTCTTCGGGGTAAATTTTAGTTTATCTGATATAAGGATGGCTACCCCTGCTTTCTTTTGAGGACCATTCGAATGGTAAATTGTTCTCCAAGCTTTTATTTTCAGGCTGTAGGTGTCCTTCTGTCTAAAATGAGTCTCTTGTAGACAGCAAATAGATGGGTCCTGCTTTTTTATCCAGTCTGAAACCCTGCGCCTTTTCATTGGGTCATTAAGCCCGTTCACTTTCAGAGTTACTATTGAGAGATATGAGTTTAGTGTCACCATGATATCTATTCAGTCCTTGTTTTTGTGGATTGTTCCACTGAACTTCTTCTTAAAGGGGAATTTTAAGAGTCCCCCTTAAAATTTCTTGCAGAGCTGGTTTGGAGGTCACATATTCTTTCAGTTACTGCCTGTCTTGGAAGCTCTTTATCTCTCCTTCCATTTTGAATGAGAGCCTTGCTGGATAAAGGATTCTTGGTTGCATGTTCTTCTCATTTAGGACCCTGAATATATCCTGCCAGCCCTTTCTGGCCTGCCAGGTCTCTGTGGAGAGGTCTGCTGTTACCCTAATACTCCTTCCCATAAAAGTCAGGGATTTCTTGTCTCTTGCTGCTTTAAGGATCTTCTCTTTATCTTTGGAATTTGCAAGCTTCACTATTAAATGTTGAGGTGTTGAATGGTTTTTATTGATTTTAGGGGGGGATCTCTCTATTTCCTGGATCTGAATGCCTGTTTCCCTTCCCAGATTGGGAAAGTTTTCAGCTAGAATTTGTTCAAATACATATTCTGGCCCTCTGGCCCTTTCGGCGCCCTCGGGAACACCAATTAAACGTAAGTTTTTCTTCCTCAGGCTGTCGTTTATTTCCCTTAATCTATCTTCATGGTCCTTTAATTGTTTGTCTCTTTTTTCCTCAGTTTCCCTCTTTGCTATCAACTTGTCTTCTATGTCACTCACTCGTTCTTCCACCTCGTTCACCCTCGTCGTTAGGACTTCTAGTTTGGATTGCATCTCATTCAATTGATTTTTAATTTCTGCCTGATTAGCTCTAAATTCTGCAGTCATGAAGTCTCTTGAGTCCTTTATGCTTTTTTCTAGAGCCACCAGTAGCTGTATAATAGTGCTTCTGACATTGAATTGTAATCGAGATTTTGTAACTCTGTGGGAGAGAGGACTGTTTCTGATTCTTTCTTTTGAGGTGAGGTTTTCCTTCTATTCATTTTGCTCATTGCAGAGTGGCCAAAAAGCAAGTTGTATTGGGAAAAGGAGAAAAAGAGAGGAGAGAAAGAAGGAAAGAAAAGAGAAAGAGAAAAAAAAAAGGAAGAAAAAAAGAAAAAAAAGAAGAAAAAGAAAGAAAGGGAAAAAAAGGGTGGGGGAAGCAAACAAATAAAAAAGAAAACAAAAAAACAAAAACAAAAAAAAAGGGGGAGTATCTTCTGATTCTGTATACTTTAAGTCCCTTGACTTCCCTTGGAACTGGTCCGTCCAGCTGGTCTTCTGGGGGAGGGGCCTGTTGTGCTGATTCTCAGGTGTTAGCACTTGTGGGAGCTGCTCTGTCCCTGCCTGGTGCAGGGCTCAGCAGGGGTTGTTTACCCCGTGAGGCCGCAGGAGGAACAGCCTCAGTGGCTGCGGCAGCTCTGGAAACCTGGATTCAGCCCCCGCAGGAACTCCGGAGCTCTCCGTTTGCAGGGCCTGGAGGCTCCGGGCGGGGCCACTGATCTGCTCAGCTGGGGCAGGAGCGTCCTCGCTGTCCTGGGCCCTCCCGGCCTCTGCCTGTCCCGGGGGAGGCCGGATCCTGGGCTGTGTCCCGGCGCCCTGTGCTCCGGAGCCTGCGCTGTTGGATTCGCGCTCCCGCCCCGCAGCCCCCTCCGCGGAGCCGCCCCCGAGCCCCCCGAGCTGCTCCGGGTCCCGCCGTGCGCGCTGCAGCCCTTAGGGAGCTCGGCGCACTCTCCCCGTGCGCAGTTGCTCTGTTACTGTCCCAGGGAGCCCGAGGGCATCCTCGCCGTCCTGGGGTCCTGCTCCAACTCCCTGCGAGCCCCTTTCCGCCGGGAAGGTCGGTGCAGCTCCTGCGTCTCCGGGACGGGGCTCTCCTGTCCTGGGGACACTCGCCCCGGCCTCAGCCCGGCTCCTCGTGGGCCCCTCCCCCTTGGAGGCCTTTTGTTTCTTTATTTCTTTTTCCCCGTCTTCCTACCTGGATAGAAGCGCGAACTCTTCTCACTGTAGCATTCCAGGTGTTCTCTCTTTAAATCTCAGGCCGAATTCATAGATTTTCAGGATAATTTGAAGGTTTTCTAGATAATTTGGTTGGGACAGGTGATTTGGAGACCCTACTCTTCCCCCATCTTGCCCCTCCCCTCTGTGTTATGTTTTTTATAATGCTGAAGACATTTACACTTATTAATTTCTCTGACTCCAGAAATTGCTTCATTTCATGATTTTGCTATGAAGTGCTCAGCTATAGCTTTCTAGAGAATACAGAAATTCACTTTTTTTTTCTCTTGTGATATACAACTGAGCTAAGAGTGAGCTTTTAAATTTTTAAGTAGATATAATTTATTTTATGTGTTACACGTTAATGGTCTGTTTCTCATTTTCTTAGATTAAGAGCAAAGAATGCAACTGATAGAATATCTCCCTTCAACTTCTGTTCAGGTTTTCTTAATGGCTGTTACAGAACAGATTTTATAATATTCTAATGGACAAACATACAGTTGAGGAATTTGATGTATAGAATGAGAAATAGGTATAAGTGTATATGCATAATCATTCGATAATACTAAATTTTCATATATTCTTATTTATTCATCATTAAATCTAGTCATTCTGTGAGACATTTTGAAGCCTTATATTGTGATATTGTTTTAATTGCATTACTGATAGCTTTTGCCTTACCTATTTAGCTGCTGTGTTGTTTGGCACATACCAGTTTATAACTGTCTACACCCCATAAATTGTGCCGCAACAGAATAAGGCCCTGCTTTTTCCCATTTAGTACTTTTAAGCCCTCTCAACTCTTATTCTAATTTTTACTGAGGTTCTTATATTGGTTATAGATCAATATTTCTCAACCTTCTTTTCATTAACACCTTACTAACGAGACTTTTTAGACTTAGACACTTTTTTTCCTAAATCTGCCACCCCATGAGATTTTAATACCACAGGTACATTGCATATTTATTTCATATATATATGTGTTTTATTTATAAAAGAAGTAACTTCCACACACAACCAACTCAGCCCCTTTCAGGTAATAGCACCTCCCATTGAAAATCATGTAATAGATTCTCAGTAGAACAGTAGAACTCCCCCTATAATGGGTCTCTTCTATTTCAAGAATCCTTTTTAAGCAGGTCCAAATCCTATTGTTCATCACTTGTTCTCCCTTTTATCCTCTGTGATGGTGGTTAGTGATATTTATTGTTTTATTACAGTATTTCCTTTACTATGTTCCTCATTTGAGTTATGTAGGTGATATAATTCCTAAATCTGTATATATCTGCAAATATTTCCTTTTTTGACCCTGGCAAGTAAAATCTTCGAGTAAAGCATTCCCTTGGTCTAGTTTGTTCTTTCATAGTCTGTAGCCATCATTTACTGGCTTAGTGTTGCTAATGGCTGACTCCATGCCAGTCTAATCCAGGTAACTTTTTTTGTTTTGTTTTTAGACAGAAGTTTGTAAGAATTTCTCTTTCTCCTTGGTATTTATTGATTTTATAGAATCTACCTAAATGTTTCCACATTACATTCATCTTTAATAATCTTTTCAACATGTAGATCTGGGCCTTTCCTCAAGTAGGACCATTTTTCTTCTATTTGAAAGCTTATTCTTTCTGCCTCTTGTTTTCTTCTAACACATCTATTAGCCATATGCCATAGATCCTCAATTTCTCTATAACCCTTTTCCTCTCATATCATCCTTGTTTTTTGTGTGAGTGCGTGCATGCATGTGTATGCTTTGAGATATTTCTTCTGTTAAAAAAGAAATTTTTTCAGACCACTAATCTGGGTCTCAACAGAAGCCATGTTGTTCTTTAATTATTCTTCTAATTTAATTCTAAAATCCTAGAGTGTTAGTCCCAGCCATACTTATATGTTCTTGAATACTTAACATTATGTTTTAGCTCCAGTACTGTCTTCTCGAATAGCCTGTATCATCAAGCACCCATATTATGTTCAAACATCTTCTCCGTTGTCAGGCCTCTTAAGTGCATTGATATTTGATGTTATCAGATTATTAGTACCTTCTTCCTTTTAGATGAAGGAAGGGCAATATTAGGTGGTTAACTAGTCCCCCTCAATACTTCATACTCTAACCCCTAGGCAGGCTGCTGGGCTTAATTGGCTTAAACTGCTCAACACACCTGAGCCACTGGCTATCTTCAAGATTATTTAAGTTTAAAATATTGCCTAATGTTTCTCACCAGGAAAGGCAAGTTTTCAAATTAGTTGACCCTTGAACAACATGGGGGCTAATGGGGTGCCAACCCCTTGCATAGTTGAAAATCTGCTTATAACTTTTGACTCCCCCAAGATTTGATACTAATAGCCTCCTATTGAACAGAGACCAGAGACTGATAATATAAATAGTTAATGAACATATATTTTGTATGTTATATATACATGAAAATAAGTTAGAAAAAATGTCATTAAGAAAATCATAAGGATGAGGAAATACCCTTATAGGACTGTACTGAATTTATTGAAAAAAATCCACATATAAGTGGACCCATGCAGTTCAAACCTATGTTGTTCAAGAGTCTACTGATGGAAAACTCTGAAAGCAGCAGCTTTTCCTGCCGATCTCTGCACCAAGTAGGTGTTTTATACCTTTGTTACTACATTTTGAATGTCTTAGCAAAGATATGAAGAGAGAAGGTAAGATACTGAAAACAAGGGAGAAGCTCCCCCAGGCCCGAGTTCATTACAGTAAGCACTATAATTAACAATTTTAAGAATACTCGGTGTAAGTCATCAGCACATACTAACAGGAAAAATAAGCTTTATTTAATGACAGTCTGTGCCAGTATCTGTGGATTTGGGAGTTTCTATTTTCATCCATGTTTGAGAATTCTGGTCTTCATTTTAAATCTCACAAAAATAACATAGTGGGAATCAATTCAAGGCACAGAGCCAGAAATACAGATAGGTTAGAAGATCTCTTATGTTTCATTGGTGCGAAACATATTGTTAACTAAGAGTTAAAAAAAGAAAAGAAACAAAAAGCATTTGTGTAAAACTACCAGCCCATTACTGATGGGGTCTCACAAAACACAAAGCACATAAGCCTTTTCTCTGTGTGAAGGGGAAGAGTATGAACAATCTGTGTGACTGTGTGATGACCACAAGTCTGGGTTCCAGAAATCTGGGCCATGCAGAAATCACCAAGTCTCCAAGAGCCAGTGACAAGATTATAGTACGCAAGTGGGGGGAGCACCAGAGCAGATGAGGAAGGTGGTGTTGGTGACAGCCTTGCAGGAGAACCACAGAGTCCCACCACCTAGATGTCCCTCTTGGCCCCTGGCTGCCGGGGTCCTCACCTCTCTTGCAGTCAACCTGAAATCCACATAGACCCTGCAATCTGTTGTCTTTCTTCTGTCCTCTGTCTTTCTCTTTCTCACCTTCCCTCACCTCTTTTACATAACCAGTTGACACCAGCCTGCTGTATTCATTCCACACCTCCCAGGAACACCGGGTCTGCTGTAAACCTGCCTCCAAGCCCTGGGTGCAGAGCAATTCACGAGCTCTACCCTTGACTTCCATGCTTCAGTAAAGGAAAAGGAAGCTTCTGTGCCTGCCACGGGGTACAATTCCCATGCCACCCTCCAGTACCCAGGGATGAGGGAGCTTTGGCTGTGCTGGGTCAGCAGATTGGAGCACAGCCGGATTATGCCAGATACTCTGCCCTGCTACGCAGCCCTAGCACTGCCATTCTAACTCGTTCTCCTTACCCTTAGGCTTTGGTCTTTGGCTTCTCTGTTTTCTGAGGCTGAACTGCAAGAATTGCATGTTCCATCCACATTTCCGCCATGCTCTCCTCCATCCTTTGTACTGAATCATTATTAACGGTCCATTCTTATCAAAGCAGAATAAGACTTTGCCACTTGGGGGCCATTAAGACCAAAGCCTTATTGCCTGTATGACCCTGGAAGGCATTTGAGTTTGTGGCTGAATAACAAAGATCTGAAAAATCAATAAAGGAAGACTGGTTCATTTTATGATAAGGAGAGGGAGTCTACGAACACACACAAGGGAAAGTAAATAGGATAGGGTTGCGGTCCACTTGTCTGAGACAATGTAATGGCTAAGGACCTACCTCTATGCAGAGTCTCCTGGAGATTAAAATTTACTATAAAAATTTAATGGTTGTGAAAATCTTATGTAAGCAAAACCTTTTTTACCATGTATTTTTATTTCAGTCATTTTTAGTTTGTGCTAGTAATGACAGATTGCTAGACAGGGCATTAGTTGAATTCTGTAAAACAGGTTTTAAACCAGAAGGTGAACTGAGGCAAATCACTGATAAGTAGCTGTGACTCTCCCCATAAGAACTTCCACTGAAAGGATACTTACCTACAGCTAATTCTTTTAATTCTCAAAAAAGACCCTTTAAAGTATTAAACTCTAATATTATCTACATTTTACTGAGGAAGAAGCTGGGAGATTAGTGAGAAGAGATACAGCTTGCAAATTGGAAAAAAACCAGCTGGAATCCAGATCTCTCTGGGCTCAAACTCAACTGTATAATATTCTCTGCTGCTTCTTCATGTGTAGATAATGTCAGAGTTCATGAAAGAGTTAAAAAAAAAAGTAGATTTGCTCTATAGCATTGAATTTAGGATTGCAATAATTGTTGATTTGCACAGCACTCAAGAAAACATAATGTAATGTGCATTCGTGCTACTACTCTGTTTATAACTCCTTTGAAAGAATTCTCTATGAATATCAATTGCTGAACTGCTTGTCTTTTAAAATTTGAATGAATAGTTTTAATTTTTAATAAGTTTATTTATACCTTTCTAAAATAGCATACTTTAGGTTTTCTGACTTTCCTGGTCTCTGAATATTTTTTTTCTAGGGTCAACGTCTTTTTGAAAAGTTGCTTCAACTGACTTCACAAAATATCGAAATCAAGCTAGTGAGTGATGTGACCGCGGACTCAAAGGTATTAGAAGCCTTGAGATCAAAGGGTAAGGCCAAGGTCGCTGTGCTACTCTAGCCCTGGGGGGGGGGGGGGGGAGGGCGGTCTGTGAGGACATCTCTCATTGTACTTAAAATAATATGTGATTTCTTTATGGTCAGCACATTGCACAAAGTTCACTTTTTATTTCTCCTTTGAAAAACAGCCTGATTAAAGCCTTTAAACGAGAGAACTAATTAATCAATTCTACCGGGAGATTTTAAATATTGTTGTTGGATATTAGTTTATGCAAAATAATCTACTGGCCGTTAAATGATAATTAACTAGAAAGAAGAATCTTTCCCTGTCTGAACACTTCCGTGATGTGATTAAAGACCCACTTCTCTTTCGAACAAACATTGGATTTCTGTTTTTCTCTTGCCCTTCAAATGGAAATCCTCCTCATGCTCCATCTTCTTTAAAATAATATAGTCAGATGTAGGCATCTATGAAACTCAGCCTAATTCCACAGAGAACATCATTCTTAGGTCATTTTGCAACTTGTTTCAAAATCCCATGGAGATCAGGCATCCTGAGGAAATAGCTTCTTCATTTTGCTGTGTCTTCACTAACTGAACTGTCCCTTCCAAATAGTTTTCATGGATTTATCAAAATTTTGGCCCTGAACTTACTATTAGAGTTGTACACCTCTGAACAGAAATGGCAGGTATGAGCCAGTGAAAATGCTTGAGCTGCCTGGTGTGACAGCTCCAGGTGTCACACCACCAGGTGTCATGTCTGGTGGTAACATGACAGCATTGCATCTCACGTGTGTGCTGTTTAAACATGCTGGACAGTTTTGCTTGTTATCTTCCCCAGATTAAGTGAAAACACCTTCTGAAAAATGTCCAGGGCTATGAAGTGAAAGGTGAGCACAGGTGGTCTTTCCTTCTGCAGAAGAAAAATCAGAAGCGATAAAGTCTATGGAAAGACATAAATACACAGAAGACATAAGCATGGTTGGGCACACGTGTATTATTTTTTAGACACTTAAGAAAATCAAGGTAACTTACAAGATACTGTTAGGTCTGAAAAGCTTCACTGTGCTACCTGACCACGGGATAATATTTTTGAAAAACTAGAAAATATGTAGTTCAGTGGATTAACACAAATCAGAAACATATTATTACTTTTTCTGTTTAAAACATGTGAGATTGGATTCCCACTATCTGAAAATCCATTGGCTGACACATTTTTAGGAATAGATTACTTCTGGCTAACTCTGGGTGCCTCTATTTGTTGATAAATTTCCCGTGGTGTCTTCTTACACACACATACACACACACACCACTTATGCACACACATCTCATTTACATGCACGTATACCACATACACACACACCCCCAACATCTTTCACTTAAAACTAATAAAGTTTTGCATTTCAGCTCAACTTCAATTACAACAATTAGAAAAAAACCAACTATGCAGAACTAAAGCATATGTCTGGTGCTGCTGAACATTTGGCACCTGAGACAAGGAATCGCTATTAATGAATTTATGGGTAAAGTCCTTGCCTACAGTTCTAGGGCAAATTATGAATTAAAGTTTTGTTACAGTCATCACTTCTCACAAAGAAGGAAGTGTTTGAATTTCACAAGCAAGCATTATATATTACTACAACTTAGACTCTTTAGTGTGTGATAGGCGTTCTTGTCAAGGCAAAACAAATGATTTCCCTTTACAATTAGAGAGTAATGAACAGGACCCTAATTTCTCATATCCATTCCCCGTGGGCCCCTGGTGGGCCCATCTGGCTTCTGTTACTGCACATATATACATACAGCACCACATATATTCATCATAGCAACTGTATCTCTCTACTCTCCTCCTTTGGCAGAGGTCTATTATATAATAACAGTGCATTTTAGAAATATTTGTTATGGAACCATTTTATTTAATTAATTTTTATGGAATTCTTTTAAATCTGTGTTGGAATACCTGTCTTTAGGGTTATCTTTTAATTTTTTTATGGAGAGATCCTGGTCTTCTGGTAGAGTTCCAGGAAGGTTTGGCCAGAAATAGTTCACAAACGACAGATAAGCATGAAACTAGCCATGAGCAACTTCAGCTGTGAGTCTGAAGTCACTGGAAATAGAAGCTGGTCACATACACGGTGGGAAGGGGTGAGTGAGGTTTCCCCAGGAAATTGTGAGGATTTAGTGCAGGTTTGGGTCCAAAGAGGACAAGGCTGGCCCGCCAGGCCTCAGAGCCCTTCCTGGAGGTGGGGACATCCCTGCCACTCACTGTTGCTCCTGCTGCCCACCCAAGGCCTCTCCTCTCTTCCACATAACTCAGATGTCAGAAAGGTCACCTCCCTTACAAACGCCTCACACTGTGGCCCAAAGATGGGGTGCTTTTGAAATCCTGTGCTCAAGAAGTCCATGAACTCAGGGGCAGATATCATTCCAGAGAAGACTGCCTGTCAATTCAAACATTTATGCCATTGACTGACCTTCACCACTTGTCCCCTATAAGGATGTAAATGCAGCACGTTGGCTTAGCTGAGTTGCTTACTCTTCTCCCTTCCAGCAACAACCCCTTATTACCTGGTTTCCCACCTACCTCCTCCTGTGTACCTCCACAGCAGAGAATACGCTCTCTCTGATTTGTAGACAGTGCCCCATAAATTGTTTTTCTTAGAAATCAACTTGGTTTCCAAATCTGGAGGCCTTCGGATGCCTTCACAGGTTTGGTTTTGGGATTTTATCAGCTCCCAGTTGTCTTGGCCAGAGGATTAGTCTGCAAGTGATGTGTTCACAGCTGAACAGGCACCATATGAGAAGTGGCTTCTCGCTGCCTCACAGGCAAGCTGGTGTGATGTGGGACTGTCACCAAGTCCTGCTTCTTCCTCCATACCCGCCTTCTCATGGGGAGTGCCACTGGCTGCCCACAGTGGCTCAGGATGACAGTACCATCCTTTCCCTGTTCTTGTCTCCTAGCAGGTGCCTTGGAAGTCCCACCTCATGAACTACATGATGGTAATACCTCAGAAATGCTGTTTTATGCTATTTGAATACTTGATTTCTGGCTGTGTCTTTTAGTCCTAAACAAGATATTATTTCTCAGTCATGCTACTGTGTTTTTCTAAGGCTTTATTTTTGGGAGCACTTTTAGGTTTATGACAACATTGAGAGGAAAGTGTGGAGATTACCCAGTACTCTCTGCCTCAACACCTGTACAGCCTCCCCCATCATCAACATCACTCACCAGAGGGAGGCATGTGTTACCAAGGATGAGTGTGCATTGACACTTCATCATCATCCAGATTCCAGTTTACCTTGGGATTTACCTTTGGTGTTATACATTCTCTGGGTTTGGACACCTAGGCAGTGACATATATCTATCATTATAACATTGTACAGAGTATTTTCATGGCCCTAAAGATCCTCTGTCCTCTTCCTATCCATTTTCTGACCTACTATGTTTTTAAGCCTTATACTCGATTATTGTTGCAATGGAGTTTCTAATTAAGAAGAATTTCTTTTTTATTTGTCTTTCAAAACCATAGCGATTCAGTGTACTTTCTATAATATGATGAAAATATTTATCCCAGTAGCCTACCCAAAATGAAGAATAAGATAATGTTAAACTAGAAAATATAAATTTCCTTTTGGGAAAAAATCCCAGGCTTTTACTTGTTCACTGTTGGATGATAACTCTTTAATATAATGATTCATGAGATAAAAGTCAGAAAGGATTAAAATCAGTGATTGAGAAATAAACTCCACACTAATTAAAAAAAAAAAAAAAAGAAAAGTCCTTGAAACCATTCAGAATCTGAATGTCCTTTTCAGTCTCATTCATACTAATTTCTGTTGTTGGCTTTCTAGATATCTGAACAATTGCTGTGATTTCCCAAATACAGCATGCTTTTCTGGGTCTCTGTTTCCTAACACATACTTTTCCTTGTACTTGAAATGGCCTGTCTCCCTCCTTGTCAATTTGTAAGCTCCTATTGATCTCTCAAGGTTCATATTAAGCCTCACTCATAACATTGCCTTCAAACTTCCTTTCTTTTCCGCAGTTGGTCTTACCATTTTCTTTTACTCCATTGTTCACTCATTCATTCAACAGCCACTCTTTGAACACCTGATAGATGCCAGAAAGCTAGGCTTTAAGGCTAGAAAACTGACCAACGCCTGAGCCTTCCCTTGACTTCAGAGTTTACAGTTTGCTTGAGCAGACTGACATTAGTGAAATAAAATTATCAAGGGATTCTTGAAACACCTACACAGAGTCCAATTTTTCTGAATCACTTTTTGTGTCTGAGTCATGGATGCCTGTGCTTTTCACCCAACACTGTCTCTTGCACCATCAAGATGGTGGTGGTATTCTAACTTTAGAAAAAGATGCTCTACTATTGTCTCTTTTCTCTGAACATACTTCCATTCTGCCTGTTTCTGAACCTTACCAGAAAATGTCAAAGGAAGATGTTCTAACAGTAACCAGGCCTCACAATCCTTCCTCAAAGAGTCCTTAAATGGTTTGTTGACTGAATATTGAGAAACTGCAGGAGCCCTGTCATGCCACCAGGAATAACAGCCAAGACCTGAAGTGACAGCTCTGTCACAACTGCCACCCTGTCTATGGCAATCATAAGATGCATCCCAATGTCAGAGTTGTTAAAATGTAAAAGCTGCATGTTTTAGAATCAGTGACATATGGTAATGAGGGTTACTTTAAAATTCAGCAGTAAATTTAAAGATTCAACTTAGAAGCACTTGGCTTTAATATTTAAATTAAATTAAAACCAATCATTCCTAATACTGCACTGAGGGAGGTAGATTCTAAATCACACCTCATAACAGAGCTACTTTGTAGTGTAGTAACCATCTCTGAATAGAAATTCAGAGAAGCCAGGCTCTGCTGGTTCTTAAGAAAGATATTTCCTAAGAAATATGGGGATATTTGTATCAGAACTCTTGATGGAGAGTGCATTTGGTGATAGGAAATATTCCCATCCGAATGAATAAACAAATGAAAGAAAAACCCTACTATGTTACCTGGAATGGGAAAGAAGTTGTGCAAACCAGATTTTTATATGAAAGTTCTGTGGAAAAATAATATACTGAAATCAGAAGCCCAAAATACACTGAAGAAGAGACATACTCCTGGGGTAGATAAAGAAGAAATCAGAAACCGTATTCCAAGGTATACTGCATGATGAAATTGCAACCCAAATGAAAAGAGAAGAGGTCATCCTTTAAAAACTTGGTGTTGAAAAGGAGAGGAATCTAAAACACTCATAATTTGTTGGTTAAATTGTCACTGGATGCTTCTTAGACTTTCTTCATTGCTGGTGGTCGGTCCAGCTATGCAACAAAAAGGAATTCATCCTAGAGCTTGGGGGACCTCCAAATGGACCTGCACACTGTGATCCTCTCTTCTGATGGTGTGGCTTACTGTAGGCTTAGGCCTCTTAGCCCAGTCCTGGCTCAGCTGGAGTTTCAAGCTCTCAGTCTGTTAGAATCAAACCTTCCTTCCTCTCTATCCCTTCTTTCGTGCATGTACAGACATAAGGGGGATCAAGCCTTGAGCTTAGACCATGCTGTCTATAGCTGCTTGTGATGTCTTTAAGGAGCTGATAACAGAACTATTGTATGGAGTTGTATTTTGTTTAGCTAAAGCATTAAGATGTCAAGAATTTCTTTCCCCTTTGGCTTCTTTGTGTTTTTTTTTATTTATTTTTTCATTTTTAAGTTTAAATTCAATTAGCCGATATATAGTACATCATTAGTTTCACAGGTAGTGTTCAATAATTTATTAGTTGTATATAACACCCAGTGTTCATCATATAATGTGACCTCCTTAATGCCCAACACCCAATTATGCCATCCCCCCATCCGTCCTTTTCCTTTGGCTTCTTCAGATAGATGGGTGTATGGATGGATCGATAAGAGATAGGTAGACAGATTTTCGAATTGTAGTCATCACATTAATGTGTCAAGAATTTCTTTCTTCTTTGATTTCTTTAGATATATAGATAGATAAGTAGATGAAAACATAGATGGATGGTTGGATGAATGGATGATTAGACAGAACTTCAAATCATCTGTGAGATTTAAAAATTAAAGTTCTAGGTTTCTCAATCTTTTATCAATATTTTCATTTCTGTTACTCTTTGTGAAGGCAAAAAAGTGTGTCCTTTGCGTGGACTTTTGGCCTTGGTGTTGGCCCTCGGCCCCCCATCTCCCCTCATATTCTCCTTTTGTGAATAAAGTCATACATTTGCTGGGTAACTGACTCAAATGGAGTGCGGTTTAAGTAGAGCTAACCTCTGTGGTCCCTCGTTACCACTGAATACCAGCCAGGTGAACTAATTGGAGCCTTACCCATGTTGGTGAATAGACAAGAGCAACAGGATCCTAATGAGCACTCATCTTCAGCTCATCTTGGCTTCCTATCCACAAAGCACTGAACAAAGAGTAAATATTTAATTGACATTTTCTGTGACTAAGTCTTATTCATTTAAGTCAGAATTTTAATATTTGAAAGAAGCCTAAGCTCTTTCACTCATAACAACAGCACTTTTTTAATAGAACATCAGTTATATTTTATTTCTGTGTAGTTGTTTAATAACCTCTTTTAGAATAAGAAATAAAAATAGCAGTTAAACGTATTAAACACAATCATTTCTGCTTTTCAAAAGTGTTCAAATTTGGAGTCAGCAAGTTTTACTATTATAACTAGTCTCATAAAACTCTAAAATATTTCTTGTGAAAGAAAATATGGCTCTAACCAAGAGAAAATACCTCCATTTCAGATTTATAGGCACATGAAATGTAGAGGTGGTTTCAGATCAGAAGGGTAGCAAATAACTTTGATGTTACATTCGCTTTCCTTAATTCTTGATTTTAATTTTGAATGATCTGTTCAAATTATTAGGAAAAAACGATTACCACAAAATAGTCTAATAGTTGATAAAGCTCCATCTGGGTGATTCTAATTACTTTTCTCTTTTTTTTTAAGATTTCATTTACTTATTCATGAGAGACAGAGAGAGAGAGAGAGAGAGAGAGAGAGAGAGAGGCAGAGACACAAGCAGAGAGAGAAGCAGGCTCCATGCAGGGAGCCCGATGTGTGAGTGGATCCTGGAACTCTGGGATCACTCCCCAAGCCGAAGGCAAACGCTCAACCGCTGAGCCTCCCAGGCGTCCCTCTAATTACATTTCTAGTGCTGTGAATGCTAGTAGCTATGGAGAAGTTACCAGAACTAATAGGAATCAAGTCTCCACATTTTAAATACTACACAAGCAGTACATGTTTCTTATCACTCATCAGTATGTTCATAAATTCTTCATAATGCAGAGCTTGACCCATAGCAAAAAAATAGGCAAAGATTTCTATTTGTCAGTGAAAACTTTCTTTTTTGTCTCCAGATTTATTGAGCTGTAATTGACAAATATAATTGTATATAAAGTGTACAATATAATGTTTTGATATACATACTTCCATGAGATGATTACCACAGTCAAGTTAATGAACACATCAATCACCTCACACAGTTACTTAGATTTTTCCTTCTTGTGGTGAGAACACTTAAGACCTATTCTCGTGGCAAATTTCAAGTATAAAATACAATAGCAACTACAGTCACCATGCTGTGAACTTACTCCTTTTGTGACTAAAAGCCTTTACCTCTGACTAGCATCCCCCCATCTTCCCCATCCCGACCCCTGGTAGCTGTGATTCTACCCTCTGTTTTTGTGACTTTGACTTAAAAAAAATTTTTTTTAGATCCCACATGTGAGATAACACAGTATTTTTGTCTTCGTCTGGTTTATTTCACTTAGAATAGTGCCTTCTAGGTTCATCTATGTTTTTGCATATATCAAGATCTCCTTCCTTGTCACAGATGAATAATATTTCTGTGTGTGTGTGTGTGTGTGTGTCTACACATCACATATTTATCTATTCATCCACTGACAGACAGATAGCTTCCATATCTTCACTATTGTGAGTAATCCAGCAGTGAACATGGGCATCCTTATCTCTTTGAAACACTCATTTTGCTTCTTTTGGGCATATACTAGGACGTGGGACTAGCTGGATCATACAGTAATTCTTTTTTTAAATTTTTTTTTAGGGATCTCCATGATGTTTTCCACAGGGACTGCACTAGTTTACAACAGTGTGAAAGGGTTCCGTTTTTTTTCACATCAGTGCCGACACTTGTTATTTCTTGTCTTTTTGATAAAAGGCATTCTAACAGGTGTCTGGTGATATCTCCTTGTGGTTTTGATTTACACTTCCCTGATAATTAGTGATGTTAAGAACCTTTTCAGTGTACCTGTTGGTCATCTGTATGTAGAAAAAATGTCTATTCGGGTCTTTGTCCTTTTTTTAAAATAGGTTGTTTTTTCGTAGTTGAGTTGAATAAGATCTTTATGTATGTTTACATATTAGCCTCTTACCAGATAGGTGGTTTGCAAATATTTTCTGCCATTCTGTAGGTTGTCTTTTCGTTTTGTTGATTCTTTCCTTTGCTACACAGAGCTTTTTAGTTTGATGTAGTCCCACTTGATTATTTTGCTTTTGTTCCCTTGGTTTTTGGTATCATATCCAAAATATTGTTGCCCAGACCAGTGTCCAGGAGGTTTTCTTCCCTATATTTTCTTCCTGGAGTTTTATGGTTACACTGAAGTCTTTAATCCATTTTAATTTTTGAGTTCTATAAGCTAAGATAGTGGTTCAATTTCATTCTCTTGATAATACTCTATTTTTAATTATTATATTTTTTTGGCTACATTATTAAAAAGGAGGGACTGCTGTGTTCATTCTGTCAAAATCTAAAGTGATCCTTGCTGTTGCTTATTCGAATTCAAGAAAACTACACATTCACATTAGTAACCTGTATTGTTATTCTCACAATCATGGATTAGGCTGATTAAAACCTAATGGGAATATACATTCCTAAATCTGAGAATAGGGGCATGTGTAAATTTTAAATTTAATACAAGGTGCCCCAATTTCCAAGTTACAGATTTTACACGGTGATTTTTTGAACTGCTTGCTCCAAATAAGTGTAGCATAATTTGGGAATTTTATGCTTGTGAAGGCTTTTTTACTTTGGTCTTATGGATTTATAATTTTCCCCAAATCTAACTCTACAAGTAGGTATGGTTATATGTGTTAATGTAAGGTTGTATGGGTTAATCTAAGGTAACAGGTATATTTTAATAATTTCCCCCAGAGTAAACTTTATATTATTCTGGCTTTTATCCCCACTGTTTGAGAGGTTGCCATTATTAAAAATAAGGTGTTTTGTTTTCTAAGTGAAGGACTGTCCTGGGGACTCTCATGAGGGTAGGGTTCTTTGGGCTCTGGCCCAGACAAAAGTCAAGGTGCCTTTGCTGTCACCCGGGCATACTTTCCATCAGGCTCTACTCTGTTTTCACACCTTCTCAAAGTGGATGCCACTTAAGCTCATGCTTGAGTGCCTTTGTTCTACTCTATTCATTGCAAGGATTTCTGTCTTCTACATTTCTTTGCAGAATACCAAATAATTTGGCAGCAAGGCAGGAACTTCTTCAGACACATTATGCTTTAGTGATCATTAACATAATAATAAGTACAGCATTTAGGAGCACATACTTTTGTGTTATTTAGACTTGTGCTAAAATTCTGGACCTGTCAGTTGTGGGATGCAATTGTGGGCAACTTACTCTGACCCCCAGTGTCTTTTTCAGTAAAATGAGGATAATAATAACTCTGAGGGTTATGAGAATTCGATTAAGTAATGTGTAAAAAGCTTCTGGTGCAGGTACCTGACTCTAATAAACTGTTAATAAGTGACCTCTACTTACAGCCACCATATCTTAGCTGAGTGTGTTATTTTGTGTTCCATCTGTCCAGATTGAATTCATTTCTGCCCCTAAAGCACACACCCAGCCCTGTGGTTTTCAATGAAAAGAAGTCCTGGTTCTAAACACAGTAAAAATCATCTTTGGGAATGCAGCTGGTTCATTTGCCTTTACGGTTTTGCACTAACTCTAGCTGGCTTCAGTTTGTGATAAGGATTTTCCAGCTGGCAACACCAATGCCACTCCATCTGTATTTTCCATCACTGTTCTAAGATCCACCCAGATTAGGTTGCAATTCAATGTGTTTAAACTTTCAGAGGGGTTCATCTGGCACATAGAATATAGTATGTCATCTATTTGCTCTAAAATGTAGGATCTTGGGCTAGAGGTCTATTTTTATCCTTAATACATAAGAATTTTGGCAGGCATGGCATTTTTAAGGGAAATTATATGCATATTCAGCCGTGTGACATTATAGAAGTAAGAAGAATTTTATCTGTTCAATCTAGTGATGACTTTATGCATTTCTAGCCTAGTGATACAGAATTTGGAGAGGGTGTCCTTTAAGAGGAAAACAGGTATACATATAGATAAAGGAATAAATAAAAATGTTCCTGAGAGCCTTGTGATTCCTGGGGGCCCCGTGACCATTATTTTTTAGCAACTAGTTTCCTGTTTGGGGGTGCCTGTGAAACTGTGTGGGGCCTTCACACATCCATGCTCTGAAGGAGACTATGAGCTGGCTCACTTCTTTGGTCTGCTACCAACTGACTTTGACCTGAAAGCAGCCACATAGGAGGAGTCGCTGTATGCATTAGTGAGTGCATAGTAGGTTTCCTACTTCTGGGACTTTGTGTCTGTTTTCAAGTTCACTATGCTAATTATACCTGCTTTTGAAATCATTGCCAAAAAAGCTAATGTGAATTAAGATGTAAAACTCTTTGTCTTGTTTTCAGCACACTGTTCAGCACAAACTTACACAATTTCCTAGAACTTCTATACCCTAATTCTTCTCCATCATTTTTTACCCCCTTTTTTTGAAACTACCTTTTCCCATGACTTGGTGATTCTACTAATTTTCTCTTCCCTCATCCACAGTAGGTTTTTGCACATATTCACAGTTTTCTTCAGGTCTTCCAACCAAATCTTTCCTTCTTCCCAAGATCCCGTGTCTCTCTGTAATTACATTCTGCCTTTTAGAAACATGCTCAAGTCAACTGGGGGAAAGAAGACGAATCCAGGACATGACCCCATAGAAGCCCCTCTGCCTGCTGCCCTCCCCCCTTCTCCCCTTCTCTCCATGTTCCTTTATGCATTCTGTCTGTCTCTCGTCTTCACCCCCATGCAGTCCACCAGTCTGGCTTCTGCCCCTGTTCCACAGAATCTCCCTTGACAAGAAACTCACTGGAGATACTTAGACCTTAAATTGCATGACCTTTCTGCAGTTCTGACCACCAGGCACCACTCTTTGCTCTTCCTTGGAACAGTGTGGTCCCTTGGTTTTCATGGCCCCATTCACTCTGCACTTCCCTCCTGTCTCAGGTTCTTCCTCCTCAGTCTCCTCTGCTGATTTTCAGTACTCTGTTCAGTTTGGCCTCCTCTCTTCTCCGACCTCTCTCTTCCCACTTTGCACACCCCATGCTGATTGCTCTTGAGCCTGCAGCCCCATTCGTCACCCACACACTGATGGGCTACACATGGTATCTTCTGAGCCCCAGGCTCGTGATATGTAATACCAAACTTAGTATTTCTACTTGGGTATTCTTGAAATTCTTCAGAAAGGACTCATCCAAGATTAAGTTGCTGCCACACCCCTTTCCTGCCTTCAATGTTCTTGTTCCTTTATGTTGTATTCCAGAAAGTGGCATGACCATCCTTCCACCGGTCCTGAAAGTAGCCCTAGGGTGATCCTCAACTCCTCTCCTTCCCTAACTCTAAAACCAACTGGACTGCAGTTCTCACATATACACAATCACAGCATTTCTGGAAATGGATCCCTTTTCCCTGTCTACCACCTCCACTTAGCTTAGGCTATTATTGTTTACCTCTGGAATGATCACCGTAGACATGCTAATGGTTTTTCCGGCCTCCAATCTTCCTATTTACTCTCCTCCACATAGAATTGTTAAAAAAGGAGCACTTGGGTGGCTCAGTGGTTGAGCGTCTGCCTTGAGCTCAGGTCCTGATCCCGGAGTCCTGGGATCCAGTCCCACATTGGGCTCCCCACAGGGAGCCTGCTTCTCCTTTTGCCCATGTCTCTGCCTCTCTCTGTGTGTCTCTCATGAATAAATAAATAAAATATTAAAAAAAAAGAATTGTTAAAAGATAAACTGAAGCATAGTAACAATTTTAAGATTTTATTTGAGCAAAAATTGTAAATCAGGCAGAGGAAACCCAGAAATGGTTAGCAGCACTCTGCAGACAGGAGCCAAGACTTGTACAGAAAAGAAGCCAAAGCAAAGAAGGGAAATTATTTGATTTGTTGTAGCTTAAAACCTACTTGTCTATTTGTGTTTAGTTTTCCCTAGGTGTCAATTTCTTAAACACGAGGCATTTACAGGCTTGAGTTTTGGTTTGCTCATGTAGACTGCCATGGCATTAGAGTCACCTCAGTCATATGGCATCCTTGTGTAATCTATTTAACAGCATCATGGCCCTAAAAATCAGCAAATTCCTCCTGCCTTTCTTTGCCTTAACATTTGTTGGTGGCTGGCTATCACCTGTAGTAACATGTTCCAACAGGGCTCATATGCCATCGATGGTGTGTTAGATGATTTTAGGTCTTCCTGGATTTTTAAAATGTATCCTTTAACATGTGTTGGGATAAAATAACTAGCACATTAGACCTATTATTTTATGGATATGAAATGCTTAGGGCATAGCTACATTAAAAAAATAATAACAATTAAATTTTATTTAAATGTAATTAAGTAAATAATAGCTCAGGTGAGAGACAGTCTTGGTTAAAAAAGAAAATCTAAATTCAAAAAACAGCTGGGAAAAGACATTCCAAACCCTTCATCAGGGTTTCTCCAAAGGCCTATCCCATAGGCCTCCAGTCTGAGTCATGCCCATTCCTGTTAGCTCCCAGGGCATTCACCACACTGCCAGGTCCCTTTCTACTTCTAGATGTCACCCCCAGTGAGGGCAAGATGGAGACTTGATGCCCGTGTAGACAATAAATCAATGTTTTTGGATAAACAGCCCAGGCTTTGGCTGTGGGGACCATCACATAGCACAGCTTTCAGATTTTCCAGATTTCAGATTAAGTCTTGAATTTCTTATTCTATTTTTTTCTGTGGAAGAGACTAGGCATTGTGGTAAGTTGCTAAATTTAAAATCAGAAGATTTAGAAGAGACTGAACAATTTTGTCTGACGTGATAAAAAGACCTGGAGGGGATAAGAGGAAGACTGTCTTGGTTAAAAGAACTGTATTAAAAAGGAATTTCCTTATATTCAGAGCTAATGATGATTCTCAAATGTTATGTTAATTAGTAAATGATGGTACAAGCATTTTGAAAATATAAAATGCTATAAAAATGCAAATTTCTATAGAAATTTACATAGTGCCTTTCTTCTGCTAGGAAACAGTAAAATGGCATTTGAAGGGCAATTTGAACATTTTGGTGTGCATTTCTGTTCTTTTAATAAGCTCTGGATGGAAATCAGATAAAGGAACATTATTTTTTATGTTCTTTTTCTCATGGTCATTTGCCCAGTTGGAGGGTAGGGAGGGATTCCTCATACCTAGAAGAGCATGTGTGGTTTGCTGAAATTTTCCATGTTCTTCATCTCCTCTCTGGCCAATTTACCCAATTTACCCAATTGCTTACTCTAAGCCAATTTACCCAAACAGGCAAAGGCATTATGTGATTTCCTTCTCAACAAAAAGTTGAGAAGACTACCTTGCCTGTAGGGTTTGTGGACTATTTTTTAGCTCTCCTTGGAAGAGGATTTGAGGATGTGCAGAGAAACATGATCTTGTCAAATTATTAAGGAAACTAATAAATTATGGTTCCCCTTTAAAAAAGGGTAGATGCAAAAGAAGTATATAACAAAATGTAAAATAACTAATAAATGTAAAGTAACTACATAACAATCACATAACTATATAGAACCAAAATAATAGTGTAATAAGTGCTTTGTTAATTGTAACAACTTGAGAAACAACAGCAAGACCAGAGGTGCTGGGTGTCATTGTGGGATTGGTGCCATTGCCTCACCAGAGACAGGACTCACCTGGGATGGGGTCTTGCTGTGGCCAACCCATTTTTCTCCAGACCTCAGCCCCAGTGGCTGCTCAGAGTTCGGTTCACAAAGATGATGTGCAAATATGTGCACTGCAGCATAGTTCATGAAATTAGAAACAGATCAGGTGAATAAACAATGGGACATACATATGATGGAATCTTCTAAAAATCATGTTGAGGACAAAGAACAACTGACCTTGGTAAAACAGTGAGAATATAATTCTAAGTGGAAAACAACAGTCTACAAAACAGAAATTACAGTATTGTTTCATTTTCAGTCAAGGATAATCTGATATTATACACGTGAAAAAAATCTATTCAAGTATTGATGCGGGTCACCTGTGAGTGGTGGGATTACAGGTGATTTTGATTGGGGGTATGGAGTGAAGGCTAAATGCTCAGATTCTGTGATGGGAATATGTTCCTGGCTCTGCCACTTGGGTACCTTCTGTGAATTACTTAATCCCTTAAAACCCATCTCCTGACTTTGACAATGGGCTAATGATAGTAACTACTGTGTAGGGTTGTTCTGAACATTGATGAGATAATCTGTATAAGGCATTTTACCTAGTACTGGCATGCAAAGGTATGGATAAACATTTTTCCAAAAAATTCAGCACATTTTCTGAAGGAAGAAACATTGTCAAGGAAGGGAGGGAAGGAGGGAGGTAAGAAGAGGGGGAGTTAGTTTACTCTGTAGATGCTGCCCTGACAGACAAGCCCGCAGGGGTGATGGGTGTGCTCTGCTTCGCCGCGACAGATGCTTAGCAAGAAGCAAGTGGCCTAAAGAACTGCTCCCTCTCCCCTGCCCTGTCCCCACCCTCTAGTCTCTCAGGGAAATTCTCTCATTTATAAACTATAGGGCTTCTTAGCTGAAAATGCCAACACTTTATAAATATTGGATGAGAATGAGTTAAGGCTACAAATTGGGGCTCTTCCCTGTGCGTCTGAGGAGGAGGCAGCAGAGGGGGGATGTAACTCATCCTGACAGGGTTGGTAATGGGTCTGTGCTTTCCCATGAAGCCAGGCTTACTTTTCCCCAAGGAACTCTCCACACGGAGCCCCTCACACGTGCTGAGCTGGCATCCCCTCACTAGAGGCTGTTCCAGTCAACAAAGAGGCTGAAGAAGGAATCTAATTATTCACAGAGCAAAGCTGATGAGATGGCAGATGCCAACCTGGGTACGTGGAGAGTCTGTGCTGCTGTGTTCCCGTAAGTGAGTTTCCTGTAATTATGCCTGAGGAAAAATTGTTCAGGCTGCAGTTTGGGGAAGGCATTATGGAAAGAGCTTCCGTAGCACCTTTACTCTACATTTAGTTTCCTTGAGTGCCAATTATGCTTATCTTTCAAATTAACCTTCTCTAAAAACTTTTTTTTTTTTTCCTAATCCACACAAGTCCTAGAATAATCAGTGATGACAAAACTTGTTCATAAGCTGACTGGAGTTTCATGTGATTTGTTTAAGATTGTATAATAACTCAGTGACATTTGGGAATTAATATGGGGTTAATTAAGTTTCTGAGTTCCATTTGAGTTTCTGAGTTTGGTATTCATATTATTCTGACTTGGAAATTTAGCTAGAGTTTTACTTTCTAATTGGCTATACTGAGATCACACTTGGGAAAAGACATCTTTGTTCAGGAGGGTTCGTGGCTCAGAAGTTTAGATGCATCCAATAGGTGGTTGACCACCTACTGAGACATAATGAGAAGTTGAGATCTTGACACCTACAATCTTGAAATAACCATGAACTATGCAGATATTCCAGTAGACATTCTCCTGAAAGAAGAACACTCTTTCTTTCTTTCTTTTTTTTTTTTTTTTGAAGCTTTTATTTATTTATTCATGAGAGACACAGAGAGAGAGGCAGAGGGAGAAGCAGGCTCCGTGCAGGGAGCCTGACATGGGACTCATCCCTGGTCTCCGGGATCAGGCCCTGGGCTGAAGGTGGTGCTAAACCGCTGAGCCACTCGGGCTGCCCAGTGACACTCTTTCAACTGACCTTACTCCCTGATGGCAGGTGGAAGTCACACCCTGCTCATACTCCTTTCTCCGTGGTCTCTAAGCCTGTGATTCTGTGAGAGACTTCTGTGCATCTGTACTCATTTACAGTCAACACTTGACTGAGTGGCTCTGTTTCTTTACAAAGTGTTATTTATTAGGGAGTGAGGTGGGGAGCAGAGGCAGAGAGAGAATCTCAAGCAGACTCCCCACTGAGCGTGGAGTCCAACATAGGGCTCAATCCCAGGGCCCTGAGATCAAGACCTAAGCCAAAATCAGGAGTTAGGCACTCAACCAACTGATTCCTCCAGGAGCCCCTGAGTGACTCCATTCTTACTAGCTCCAGCACCCAGTGACTTTTTCCTGTGCCTCAATTCCTGTCAGTTTCTAATCTGTGTCCCATATGCCATAATTCAGCTTTACTAGACACTGCTTTGTTTTGTCTTCTAGTTTTCCCTGCATGTCTCCTGTTCCCATGATCAGGGGCCATATCTGATCCATCAGGATCACCTCTGCCACAACACGACTACTTTGGGGCAGTGAAGCACCTGCTGCTGGAGCTGTAGGGGTACATCATCAGCCTACAGTGTAGCTCAGGGGGGCAGATGCAGTGTGTCTCCTGATTTCCCATGCTGTCATAAAAAATAGGCATTTTCTGCATCGCAGGACAAACCCACTGTGACTGACACACCACATCAGGTGGTACATGTATATATTTCATCCCAAATGAAAAATATATTCACTCCAAATTTGTTGTGAGACTAGGAAGATGGTCCAGAAAACCTGGTTGCTTCGAGACATAGAGAAGAGCTGCCCCTGTGCCTCCTAAGTCCCATTACAACCAGGACATGGAAAGACTAGAGGCGATTCCAAAAAGTCAAGTCATGCTTTTCAGGAACATCATTATTCGTTTTACAATCCAAGAAGTACATGGGACGTGAATAGATATGATATTACAGTGTTTCAGGTTAAAAAGCAAAAGCTCTATAGAAAAATGTTAGGAAGTGCAAAGTCACTCTTCAGTCAGTGATGCCTCAGGTGGAGAAGGATGCCCAAGAGCTCTGATATGTGGCCCCCCCCCTTTTGATTTCATGGGCATCAGAGAGCCCTCCATCTGTGGAAGGTCCAGAATGGATGGGAGCTGGCCCAGGAAGACTTCCAAAGCCCATGTTCCCCTTTGATCATCCCTACCACAGTACCCTGAACAAGAAGACACTTGGCTGGTTGGATTCAATTGAATTCCCTGCTCTGTACCCACAACTACCAATGCACACT